>NW_026087389.1:4342500-9342500 GCF_022539395.1 Myiozetetes cayanensis
TTGAAGATTTTCCTCTTTTCAGTTATTTTTTTTTTCTACCCTGCAGCTCGCTCATCCTTTCCCTTTAAGTAATTCACACTTCAGTTTATCTATCCCATTTCTGACGATAATTTATCTAACAGCATCACTTCATTCCAGTTCTCATTCTTGAATTCTGGTCTTGCAATGTGCTGGCAGTCTCAGCTTTTACACCCAATGACACATCAGCATCAAACTCCACAGGGCCAAAACAAGACACTTTCAGACCTTTTTGATGAGCACTAAGCTCTGGAGTGAAGTTACAAATGAAACTCCCTCTGAACTAGGTCCTTACACCTCTTGCTCTTGGCACATGCCCAAATTTTTAAACCCTACTCAAGGATATTGCCAAATATTTCATATACCTGAGCCCACAAGCAACAACAGAAAATAGCCTTCCTTTGTGAACTCCAAATAAACATGTGAGTAAAAGAGCAAACACCACAAAACTGAGCGACACAAAGATTTCCAGCAAGACTTCAGGCAATTGAACACGAGTTGTATTCAGCTGAGATGTCAGATCTGAAAACCATCTCAGCGTGGTGCAAATGGCCTGGTTTTTCTTTTTGATTCTTATTGCTTTAGTTTTGTTTATTCTTATGTAACCTGTCAGCAAAACTTACTCTGCTCCTGGACTGTTTGTGGTCCCCTGATATTGAGAAGGACAGCTTGGCTTCTGCTCCTGCCTGGTGCAGTTATCGTATCCACCTTCATTTGCCAGGCTGGAATCCTGTGCCTGTCTGTGTGAGTGGCACTAGTCACATTCAATAACGCTTTGGTTTTGCATTCAGGCCTCTTCTGCACAGCCTTTACAGGCATGTTTACGCACCTCTGACTGAAGGGATTTAGGAGAGTGCCATTAAATCTGTGCTTGATGTGTTTGTGCGGGAGGTTCGTGCAGCCCAGGGGTGCCGGGTGTGGGGATGGCTGGGGCTGCAACACACACGAAAAGCTACAAATGGTCAGGGAATGTAAATTGAAAAGTTACATCAAATGCACAGCAGGTGGTTGGGACCGTACTGCTAAAAAAAACGCAGCTCAACCAAAGGCAGGTGAACTGCACAGCTGCCACTTTGGTAACTGGGGGTCACTGCGGGGCAGTTATGGGTTTGCTGGATTAGGGACTGGCAGGGGTGGGGCTGGGAGATGGGAACCAGGCACTATTCTGGCAAAACGACACACCCAGGTGACTCATGCCTTTACCTTTTCATCAGCTCATCTTTGGGGTTTGAGGTAGAGGGGCTGGGGAGAGGATGGAAGCGTGGCCATACTGCTGTGGGGTTTGAGGTGACTCAGAGCTGTGGTTGGCCTCAGGGTGTGTTCCTCCTACAACTAAAAATGCAAACTTGCCTCTTTGCAGAAAGCAATCTGAGTCCCTCAGTGTTGCTGCTTTTTTCCATCAGCTGGATGGCTGCCACTTCTCACTCTTCCCTCCTGTAGATTTCCTTCCTCCATTCCCCAAATTTTTTAAAAGCAAGCTGCATACTTAAATTTTGTGCATTGCAGAAACGAGATCTTCCCCATCCTTTCCCATATATACACATACACTATCTCCTCTAAAGGAAGAAGTGTCTCATTACTTGAACATGATTTAGTTTTATGTACGTTTTACCTTTCCCTCTTCTTTGTCCCCACATTTCTTGACACAAAAATGCTGGTTTTTTCACTAGTGTTGTGTACATTTATGGAGTTCAAGCACCATGAGATTCTCTGAATCTGAAACTGCCTCAATGTAGAACAGAGGGAATAACTAAGAGACATGCTGTGGCCTTTTTCCTCCCTTTCCATGCAGCTTTCCTAATAAAGCAGATGAGAGACAGATTTTGCTTACAGCATTTATTGGTGTCAGAGTGCTCCTCTCCCTGCTCCCCCTCCCTGTCCAGGTGCTGTAAGCAAGGGCACATGAGTCACATCAGAGACCAGCAACAATTCTACCTGGTATTGCACTCCCAGCTTGTTCTGTGCCTTCCTTTCTAAGGTGTCAGGTTCCTGCTAGAAGTATTTGTAAACAAAGCTCAAGAAAACTCCCAACTTTGCCTGGAGTAGTGCATCATGAGTATTACCATCATGGAATGAAAGCCTCCAGGAGGAGCACAGATGTACTTGTCACCTACCCCATGGCACCAAGTCATGCCAGGCAGGGGGGGGCAGCAGCAATCAGCCTCTCCGTGTGCATACACACCACATTTTCCCTTCTCTTTATCAGTGTCTAATTAAATTCCAGTCAACCTGAACAAAAAGATCCATACTTGTTGCAGGCAGTAAATAAGGATGTGTTGGAAAAATGAATATGAATGAATTTTAGCCACAGGTTGAAAAATACATAGTGTGGCTGAATTATCAGAATAGTCTCAGGTGCCATTTGATAGCAAATGTTGTAAAATGACAGATCCTACCAGTGACATCAAGATGGCATTTTTCAACCCAGAATTAATCCAGATGTGATCTAGTTAGTATTTGCTTTATTCATGACACTCTAGTAGATAGTACCAGTTTATATTAATACTGCTTTTCAAAGAAGCATATATGACTTTAAAAATGTCCTTTGCTAGCCTGCAACTAGAGGTTCCCTAGAAATATCTTCATATACGAGTTTAGATATATTTGATATGAGACAGCTTAGCCCTTGTTTGGAAATGGAGGCAGGAAAGCAACACTTGTTTCCTAATGCTGATCATCAGAACGAGTAACTGCACCTCATGCAACCACCACCACAGCAAGATCTATCTCTGCATTATCCAGCGACTGACACAACAATTTTAATCACAGTTTGATTAAAACTGAGTGCTTAACTTAAATACAGAATGGGAAAGAGCTTCATCATTGCCTTGATGTTTTTAGTATTCTGCTCATGCTGACTGTCTTCTGGTTTGGTGGTCACAGTGCCTGGAGCTCCACATAACAAGGTTTTCCTTGTTGTTTATGAGACCAACCATTCTTTTAGAGCTGATACCTCCCATACAGCAGCATGAGCCCATCTCACCTCCTAGCTGTCCCTGAATGTGCTTTGGGAATGAGGGTATGGAGAGGGCACCCGCTGGGTAATGACCTCACACACTTATGGCTCCACCACCAGAAGCACCCAGAGAGAGTGATAAGTGTTATAGTGCAGCATAATCCACTCTTCAGCCTCATTGAAGATGGCAGGATCATACTTCCTTCCATTCTCAGATAATAACCATTTCATGTAGGCAGTTACAAGACCTATTTATAGGGATTATTTCAGCTGCCATCTTTGTCCTTAAGAGGAAAGGATTGGTGCTTTGGACAGGTGGCAATTTTATGCTATTCACCCACCTCCTATCTTTTTATCTGGATGTGCAGTATGTGGTTATGTTTCCATTTGGATGACTTTCATGTTCTTTAGATGGCAAATGTTTTATGAAAAATGATAAAATGGAAGAAAAGGTTCAGGTAGACACTGAACTGAAAACAGGTTGGGATCCTCTGATGGATGACCCACCTAGGCCTTGTTTGACTACACAAGGAAATTTGGGAGAGGTTTACGATGAGCTGTTTGTGTAACCAAGCTATGCAAACTAGTAAAAACAAGTCATGTGAGAGACAGAGAAGGAACATTGACTGCTTTGACAACTGCTTTGCCATTGCTAAGGAAACTGCTCCCTTGGTAACCATGGTCAGTACATCTGTCTTATTTTATCTCCAATTCTCACATAGACACCATCATGGAAAGAATATTAACACAACCAAACCCAAAACATTTCAGAAAAGCACAAGCTTTCTATTAATTTCTTTACTAAAAAGTTCAAGGGAGATTCTGCTTTGGTGTTGATTATGACTTTTCCTTGCCTGAGATGTGCTCCTTAAAAGTATTAACTTATGCACAATAACAGTTTATTCTTTTGTTCTGCTTTGCACTTCTTTAAAATGGGATACTTATTTTCTCTTAGCTCTCCTAATTTACCTAATGCAATTGGGCTTTACAATAGGAAAGCCTGAAGGCTGAGAAAGCTTTTGCATCTGTCAAAATAAGAGTTTATGTTTCTTTTGCTAAGGAAAAGACTCTTACAGACTTGAGCAGCGTAGGACAAATGAAAGTCCTGATTGCAAGGACAACAACAAACTTTTATGATGACAACTTTTTTAGTCAGGACCACATGACATCAGCAAGAGGTTTCCTGACACTCCTGCTTAAATATACTAGCAAGGAGGAGAATTAGAAATGTGCACAGGGAAGTCTGGGGAGAAATCCTGGATGTAGTTTTTGCCCCTTTTTAATGCAATCAGGATATTTGCCTGTATCTACCAATAAATCAGATGTGAAATATCAATGGAAGTACAACTTTACACAATAGAATTGTGTTTATGTCCACAAAAATCCCTAATCTAATGAAGCAAAAGAAATAAATCGGTATATAGGATGCAAAGATTCCACAGGCTCTCTATCCATAATGCCAGGCACAATGAACATCCTTTGGGTAATGTTTTGCCTCAATTCTGATATTCTACTACACTAAGATGTTAGAAGCAGCAGAGGTAGTCAGGTTTCTCAGTAACTTTACAAGAATAAAGTTTTAAAGAGGGGAAAAAGACTGGAATGATGGTGTAAAAGGAGATAAGACCTTATAAGCAAATATTAAAGTATCTGTTCTCAAGGTGGACACAGTGACTGCACAATACAGGGACTTCATGTCATAGCACCACATAAGAACACATTCCTCCAAAAATGGCTAATCCAATGCCTTAACTGCCAGGGCTATGATTTGTGGATTTACTGTGACTGCAGGTAGAGCTACAGCAAGCACCTTTTGGGGAGAAAAACAACCATCCCAACTCAGACCAAGCACCTGTCCAGCCTTGTGTCCCCTTTCTAACAGCAGCCAGGAGGGAAATCGCAGTGATTCCTCTCCATGTCCTCTGCCAGCATCTTGGTGAAAGAAAAGGAAAGGAATGTCTCTGACAGACTCCCTGAGGGATGACAGGAATGCTCATGGAGTTCAGCAAGTGACTCTGGTGGAAGATTTTTAGACTGATGGGCAGTTTAAGAACAGTCAAGAGGTAGCAAAGCATGGCCTGTCATGGTGGTGTGAACATCCTGGCACTGAGTGTGTAGCACAATTTGTGGGGAGAATGAGCTCTAAGTGAAAAGTTACTCACAGTTTCTTTTGAGTTATCGTCTATCAACGATAACATGATCTAGCAGTGACTCAGCTTCAGCTGACACGAGTCCAGCATCCACTCCTATAGCATGGGTGCTATAGCATCACCATAACAAACCTGACTTTCACATCAGCTGTGGATGCAAGAGGCACCCTGCCTTCATACCTGTTCTTTTAGCAAAGACAATGCAATGAGAACTATTGTCACTAATAGTTGAATACCCACCACAGAAACTTTGGGACACTAACAAGACAAATACCCTTTTACTACTCTACCATGCAGCCTGACCTTTCCTTTTTATGGGACGTCTTTGCAGTTGCTTGATTTACCCAAGGCCATTTACTGTAAACAACACAGCAATTGGTACTCATGAGATGTTTGGTTTAACTCAATCCAGAAACCAGAAGCAGTTACACCAATACCACTGGTACAAGGAAGTTGCCATGAGTCATTTATTCCAAGACTTCCCTTCTCATGTCTCCAACTCCAGCAGCACACCAAAGAGGGCTGTGCTTCCCTTGCCCTGGCTGCAAATTGAGGGTAACAGGAGCAGGGTGTGACTAAATGGGCTATTATGCCTTTGGATATTGCCAGGGAGCAGGAAGGTCTGTGCTCTCCCTCAAAGAGGGGGCCAAGAGAGACACCATGTCCAGCTGCCATGGTGGGGAAGGGGCCCCTCACCAGCCACAGCCCCTTTCTACGGTACCTGAGGGAAGAGCAGGCAGACCTGCAGATGGGGTCAGGTCCAACCAAGAGCCCAGGTCACAGAGATGTCAAGCTGGGAAGTCAGTCCGTGGTCACAATCCGTGGGTCCGTGGCTCAGCTGAAGAGCAGCATCCCCCTACACAGCTCATAAAAGAGAGCTAATCTCCCTGACTGAGCTTAAATAGGCTCCCAGGCACATGAGAGTGGGTGGAGGCACCAGGTGAGGCTGGTCAGGGCCATTAACACTTACCAGAACCTTCAGGGCCATTAACACTTACCAGAACCTTCAGGGCCCTGAAAAATACCACATTCACAAGTCAGCAAAATAAAAGATATTTACCAAGCCTTGACACTTTCTCCAGCTGATATGCTAAGGAAACTCTGCTGACAATTTTCTTTTCACAACTGCTCCAGAAAGCAGGGCTAGGCATGACTATGAGGAAGAGAGGTTTTCTTTTTATTTAAAAAAAAAAATCTAACTACATTACTGCGTAAAATTGAAAAGCAGTTACTCCTACAGATACGAAGATTGGCGTGCACAAGTATATTAAAGGTGTTGCAAAAGACCACAGTTTGGGAAGCTTGTTCTAGCCTGTCTCCACATACATATACATAGCTCTGCATGTGTATAAAGTCCTTCGAGTTTGGATGCAGGCAGTGGAAAGCAGACCAGCACAACACTCAGTTTAGCAGCACATGCTCTGGAGCGTACCAACCCCTGCTGCCTCACGCTGCTGAGCCTCCTCGCCAGTCACTTGCTATGGGATAGCTCTGGGATTAGGCAGGCGAGGGCTGACACGTGAAATCTGTGCCACTTACTCAACCACTCTGTCACAGTGGATTGGGCTGCTCTGCCCCCGCCAGCCCGCAGGAACCAGTGGCGGGGCCTTGGCTGGAATGTGCTGATGGAGTGGGGAGCGAGCCTGTCCCTCCGTGTGGCAGGGTGACAGAGGCTGGAGGGGAGGCACGAGGCTCTGCTGTGGTCTCTCCCTGTCAGCTGAGGACCTTCTCAAACTGATCTCTCAAGGCTGTTGCTCCCACTCAGTCCAGAGCGCAGGAGCCCTTGGGTAGCGCGGTGCCAAGGCTGCTTTGAAACCAGCTGGTCTGGTTCTGAGGGTGCCTGAATGATGGCTGAGATGACAGGCTGGCTGGACAAGGGCTGGAGAGAAAGTAGGGCAGCAAAACTTCCTAATTAAGATAAAAATACCTTTGTAGTCTTTGTAGTGAGGGCGAGCTGCGGCACTCAATCTAAATGTCTCTGTCCAAAGAATGAGCAAGAAAGAGCTTTCTTAGATCCTTTACCTTTGCTTAAAAGAGACAAGAGATTCTCTGACAGCAGGTTCGTTAGGCTCACCTTCCAGTAACGAGGCTGTTGTAGGAGCTGCCTGTGCTCTCACAGCTGAGCCTGCTGCCTGCACAGCCTGCAGCCACGTGCTGAAGAGCTCCTGCTACCTCCATGCACACACTGCCCTCTCTCTGGACAAGATGATCCTCATGTAAAAGAGGAAAACATCACAATGAAAAGCAAAATGGGCTGTAGACCTGCTAAGAAAAGATTATTCCCAAGTCTCTTTCCTGGACCCAAGGCACAGCACATCCCAAGGTGTGGTTAGACACCTCAGGAGCCAGGCTGTGCCTGCTGGTCAGGAACCCTCCCGAGCTGGCTGGGAAAGGAGATGTCCCTGAGGATGGCAGGGAGTGGGAATGGTTTTATGAACTTCCGAAGATATAGAAAAAAGAGCACAAAACAAGTTTGGAAGAGATATGAAGATCATTCTTAGTTCGAAGGAGTTTGCCCTTGAGACCCATGGAGAGCACATCAGCTGGCTCCAGCAAACGTGTTTTCTCCAGCACTCCAGAAAAAAAGAGGCAAAGTACAGTATGTACTTGTCTGCTGAGACATTTAGATTGGCTACTGACACTCTGCAAATGTTTATAAAGAAAACAAAATGTGGATGATAGCCATTTTCATTAAATTGTGCAGATTCAGTTCACCCCTAGTCACAGGATCCCTGAGCCATATTCTTGCCCTTTTAGAGACATCTGCTTCACAACAGCACTGAGGCTGTGTGGCTTCTGCTGCTGTTTTCTTGCTTGATGGTCTGGTACACGCAGCTCTGGGTGGAGACATTGCCAGGGCCAGGTATCTGCTCAGTATCTGCAAGGTGAAGTTTAATATCCCTTGGCCCTGCCACCTCAGTTTGATTTTTATCAAGTCAAAGCCAAGAGGAGGAAAAAGACAGAATGAAAATTTGAAACCTTACCTGCCCAAGGCGGAGTTCCCTCTTGTGTACCATGTAAAATTGTCAAACAACTTGGTGGCTGGTTGCTTGGGTGTAGGGATGCTCTAGAGCTTCCTTTGGACCAGGCACATCCTCTCTTGAAACCAGGAGAGCAGAGTTTTTTATGATGTTCTGTGGACATTTGACTTGCTGCACCTCATCATGTAGATAAATTTATGCCTGTAAAGCACGAGAATTCCATACTGAATTATATATACCATGCCCACAACAGAGCCTTCAAAAAGATGGGAATTGTAGTTCTGGAAGCATCAATCTCTGTAACAGTCTCCTACCTCCAACATGGGTGACTTTGCCAACCTGGAGGTAAAAGAGCTGACAACAATGATGAGAACAGAGACATAATTTCATGTCCAGCCTGGTAATGTTATTTACTGAAATAATCTATCCCCAGGGATTCATTTGGCTCTGTGTGGGTGGGTGCTGTCTAACTCTCTTGGCTCTTGCTGCGCCTGCGGACTGCCAGTCTGCAAACCATGGCCTGAGACACACTGGCACCTGGGTCAGAATGTCCTGATGAACTGTGAGACAGAAAGAAATGCCCATGGGAGTGTTTGGAGCAGCAGCCATATCAGGGTGCCTTTGCCCATCAACAGCATCCTTCTGCAGCAGGGCAAAAATCAGGCTGGGCCATGACATAAGTCACAGAGGGCTTGTTTCTCCCTTCTTACACCAGTGACACTGTGGTCCAAACCATACATCAAGGTGTAATAGAAGGGTTAACTTTGTTCATAAAATCTTATGTGTATGAGGGAGTCAGAAACTTTTTGTTGTAATTAAACAAGAGGAGTTTCACAGACAGCTTGCTAATCAAGCAAGTGTCAATAAACAACTGATAAGAACTGCACCTTTTCATCTTTGACAAATACCAGACTACCACTTACCCAGCCACCGAACTCAAGCAACAAACAAATTTACATCCGAAAAGCCAATGCCAGACACCACTTAACATGTACTTAACAACCACGAACGTGTATAAAAAGAGACACTGACTTCATTTCGGTGTGTGCTTCGGCAGGGCACTTGCCCTCCAGGCCACCCAGCGCTGTTTTGCTTTATTATCGCTTGCTTAATAAATTTATCAATGTTTAATTGGAATTGAGTTGTCTAAATTCTTATACTAACTTATAACAAGCGTATCAAGCAATCCCAAACCAGCCTGTGTGATAGGATTTTATATCTGCTGTGTGCAGATGGGACAGAGTGTCCCCTCTCCTCACCAGGACATCTGCTGGCTAACCCCGTTTTCCTTCTGCCTTCTTGTCATTTCCTTATCTCAATGCCTGTTTATGTTATGTGTGTGTATGTTCTGCACACTGGAAGGCCAGTCTGAAGCCAAAAATGGCGTTGCCTGTGTCTTTTGGTGTCCCTAACCACCACGTGTTCCACCCTCTCTGCAGAACTCCAGCCAAAAAAGTTTGCTTCCCTTTCAGCACTGCAGCGCTTTTGGATGTCAGAAGCAGCGTCAGCCCTCTTCACAGACTAGAGCAACTGCTGTGAATTTAAAACAAATATTTTTCATTTTAAATGCCACGGTAGGTCAGCTAAACAGAAAAGAATAGTTGGTAACAGGCTCGAAACGACAGCGGGGTGGAGTGTTTACAGCTCCATCAACAGCTCGGTGTTAATGAGCTGAGTCCGAAAATTACTTCTCTATTGATGGAAGCATGGATGGAGCACAGAGATGAGAAAGACAGTGATTGCCTCCAGCTGCAGGCAGAACTTGGAGAGTGTTTATTTATCACTTTGAATTGAACGATTTTTTTTTTTGGAGAGGGAAGTAAAGTTCTGAAAAGAGCAGTTGTGCAGCTCCCTGCAGCCTGGCACATGTGCCAGCCCTGCAGCTCCAGCTCTGGGGGGACAGGAGTTCATCCTGTCCCAGGGAGCATCTGAGTGGGCATAAGGAGGAAAAGCCTCAGCTGTGGTCAGTTCTTTGCTCTCTGTGTGTGTGTGTGTGTGTGTGTGTAATAAGGCATGTTACATTTTCAACCAAAAGTGCCAGACAGGAAAAATTCAGCTGCTTTCTACTGACTGGATGCAAAAGGGCTGCAAATACATCAAAGGAGAAGTGTCTCCTGCATTACAACTACTGCAGCTAATGGGGATGTTCTCATGGAAGGTGTTATTTCTGACTCTGCTTTCTCCCATTCCCTTGTTTTCTGTAGGAGGTATTGGTGCTACAGCTGAGCAAAATGGGCAGACAAAGATGTCAGCAGAGGACCCTCCATTTGAACTTCCAGTGTATCAGCAACGCAGACAGGAAATTTTTCCAGGATAACCTCTTTTTTACCAATTCAAATTTTGGGGAATTTTCCCAGTACAGTTTCTTCTGTTGAACACAGCCATTATTTTTGAGGGACTTTTCACACAACATCTCTCTATGTTGAATTGTGCCTCAGCACTGCCATGTCTGTTTAAACCTCCTACAATTAGCCTTGGCCAGTTGATCCAGCCTGTCCAGATCCCTCTGCAGAGCCTTCCTACCCTCTAAGCACACCAATACTCCCACCCAACTTGGTGTCATCTGCAAACTGACTGAGGGTGCACTCAATCCTCCTGTCCAGATCACTGACAAAAATATTAAACAGGCCTGGCTCTTTCCGACCCTTCTTTTAAATGGGTGTCACATTTACTCACTTCCAGTCAGCTGGGACCTCCCCCGCTGGCCAGCAATGCTGCTAAATGATTGAAAATTCAAAGTATATATTTAAAACACAAACAACAGAAATAGTTCTAAATGCTTGAAACGTGCTTTTAAACAATTTAGCAACGCAGAGTAAGTATACCCTGTTGAAGGCAGGCTACAGAAATGTTAACATCCTCTCAAGGTAAATCAAGTAATGGACTGTTGGCCTATTTTTCAAACCGCTTCTCCTCAGTAACTTGACATTTGATAGGATTATCTATTACTCTTGGATTTTGGTTGACTCTCTGGTATGCCTGAGAAGATTGTCATCTTGTGATTTAAAGATAATAGAGCCAAGCATGTGAAACTGCACACAGAGAATAAACCTTTGACTCAGAACCGACTATTTTGTTAAAAAAAAAAAAAAAAAAAAAAAAGAGGATGACTTTGTCTTGAGCTCGGTTTGATACACTGGCAGTTAATGAAATTATCCAGCAATAACTTTCCATTCTAAATATTGCTGTGCTATTTTTAAAAGGCTCCTATGGCACTCCACGCAGGGCGGCCCAAGCTAACAATACCACATATCTGAAGAGGGTGAGTGTGATTAAAGACTTGTGACAATAGCTAATGTAAGCTTTAACTAAAAATGTCAACTCCATTTGTTTTCAGCTTTAAAGAGTTTCTGGATCAGAATGTGCAGGTAGGAGTTATAACAATTTCAAGATTACACTTGACCTAGTAGAAAAGATGATCATGTAAAAAGTGACATAAACGGTGATTCTGTGTGTGCACATGTGTATCCGTGTACCTGTGTGTAAACATGTCAACACTGTCAAAGAACTTCACAGCCTTCCAAAATATGCAACATCTATTTTTATTATAAAGCCTCACAATTGGCAATTTAAAAAAAAAAAAAAAATGGAATGAAGTGGAGCGGGCTTTTTATTGCGCATGGCTTTATTTCTTTGAATTTCAAAATTACCTAGCATGCATTTTCAACTTTGGAACAATTTGCAGGCTGTTTTCATTTCTATTTAAAAGGGCTAAACACTGAGAATGTGCCTCTGCTTTGCATTCTAATTGCATGTAACTGATTTGCACAGCAGAACAAAAACCTAATTTTCAGATTATGAATCATGCGCTAAGAAATAATTATTGTTTTACGAGAAAAAAAATGCTTTCCACATTTTTCCCCCTTGCCCAATTTGTGAGAACTGCTTACCAGTTTGCAGGTTGCCAGCCTTCCCAGAACACCAACTATTTCTCTTTAGGGACTGGAAAGAGGTAGACAGAGACACGAGGCATGCAACTGTTTTGACTGCATTCTTTTGCTTGCAACATAACACTTGCCTTTTATTATTTTATCTTCAACAATCAAGGGGTGACTAAATGGTTGCAGGTGGTGATGAAAATAAAAGCCATCCATCATTATTTATTAGGCATGAAAAAGATACACAATAATGTAATTTAATCCCGGAGCAGACAATTATTTCCACATATTGATAATACAATGTGAAAACTGTCATGAATCCTAATGTGATGTTCGCCTTTATTGGTGAACCACTGGTAGCAATGCAAATAATGAAATTGTATCAAAAAGAAAAAAAAAATATTATTTGCATATACCAATAGCGTTGTAGAAAAACACATCATTACTAACTTTGGAAAATATAATCATGGTTTGTGTGTTACTTTGGTTTTGAAGTTTGCAAATGCAGAAGCAAAATGTTTCCTCTAAGTAAATATTTTATTGATTTCTGTCTGATCAAAATTATTTCAGAGGTTTTGATAAGGGGACTTTAAAGCTGTGAACATGCAGTTGTATAATCAGCAGCAGTTTATAGAGACTTGCAGATCTCCCTGCTAATCTATTCACATATTTGTGCACGACACTTCCTCCATTAAAAATAATTTAAGAAATATCTTTGCTGCATCTGGGCCTGATTCAAAGCCCATTGAAGTCATCAGAGAGACTCTCATTGATTTTGGTGGGCGTCAGACAGAAACCCTTTGTTGCTGCTTTCTATAAATAAAGTTGAGCTCCAGTTTGGGCAGAGCAGTTCTCACATATATATTCAGACTGATGACACTGACCCCTGGGCAGATGTGAGCATGTGCCACTTAATGCCCAGTTATATCTCATTTTGAGAGGGGGGGTAAAAGGGCCCTTTGACTGGACAAAAATATACATATTTTTATAAACAGGCAACTATACATGCAAAGTATATCTGCAACTGCACAGCTAATTTACATTTGAATTACCATGTCTGGGCATGCAAATCAGGTAATTACTTGCTCACATATAACCGGCCATTTGCATGCACAAATACCTATTATATGCATTCAAGTCACAGTAATGTGTCTGCAGCATTTAGCTGTATCACAAGAGGAAGTGCAGCAAGGAAGAGGTTTACATTATCTCTTATGGACTTGGTGTCTTCTAGAGTGATGTAAGTGATGTTTGAAATCATTAGGATATCTGTAAACTTCCTGCATGTGCTGTCCCTTAAACTGAAGTCTCTTAGGCTTGAGTCTGTAAGAGACTGGAGCACTTGTGGCAGGAAAACCATTGAAAATTAGTTACTAATAGGGAGAGTCTCTTTCTGACTCTAAAAACAAAGACCATGAAAAGGTAAAATCCCACCCTGAGAATACTCCTGAATGCATCAGCATTTCTGTTGTCCAGAGAAGTTGTGGATGCCCCATCTCTGGAAGTTGGATGGAGCTCTGAGCAATCTGATCTAGAGAATGACATCCCTGCCCATGGTAGGGGGTTAGAACTAGGTGATCTTTGAGAACCCTTCCAACCCAAACCGTAGTAGTATTCTAGGATTCCTTTGGGGAAGCTGCTGAGCACATCTTGGGCAAGTCCTACAGACTGTGACCAGACACAGAGCTGGGGAGGAAGGGATGGTGTCAGGGCACTCCTTCTCAGCTCCTCCTGAGCTTGTCAGCAGCTGATTTACTTCTGCACCCAATTCCCATCAATCTCACCTCCTACCACTCCGTGGTTAGGAAGGAGATGTAGAGTGTTTTCCCAAACTTACTATGCATCTCTCTGTGAGCATCCTATGGGCATCAGCTGGACTGAGCATCATCTGTAATGTAGCAGCAGCTGCTGCTGTTTCCTTTCGAAAGTGCACGAATTGGAGGCAGTGGTACCACCCAGGCTGGAAGGGCACCCACATCCAAGAGGGAAGAGTCTCCCACATCCCAGGAAAGAGGGTCCAAGCACGGCTCCACCACCCCAGGCAGGCAGGGTGCCTCGGCAGGGCAGGAGAGGAGTAGTTGCACTTTCACTTTTGCCTTGTGTTTAGACTGTTGGTAGAAGGACAAATGGGCTTGAAAAAAAATACAATGCGAGTTGGTTTTCTCCATTAATCAGTGCTTTTTTTTTTTTTTTTTTTTTTTCCAGCTGCCTGGCTTCATTACATTTGTTTGTCTTTCCCTCTCCAACTGAGCAGTGGGATCTGATTTTCCTGAATTTGGCTGAAGACACAAATTAAAGTCTTCTTTGTTTATAATCAAAGCAGGAGTGATTATTTGAACATTTTGAAGGAATCACATAGTATTTTAGGAGTCTGTAAAAAGACAAGAAAGGTGGTGGGAAGTCATCAGATGCTATTTTCTTTAAAACTGCATGGATGGTTTTAACAAAGTCAACCCATGACGTCTGTAGAGTTTCACCAAATGGCCTGGGAACTGATGGCAAATTTGTGAAAACATGCTGGAAATGTTTTGTTGATATTCCTGCTGACATTAGGGGCAGATCCTGCATGTCACCACAAATATTTGGCAGTGGAGAAAACCAGAGATTTTGTTCAGCTCTGTTTGGAATCAGATAGCAAATTGATCTTGGAGACTCTCCCTGGAACTCTTCATATTTTTGGAAAACAAAAGATTTTCAGAGGAAGCCCTGTTTTTATTATGCATGAGATTGTTATGGGAGGAGAAAAGGGAGTCTGTCACTTACACAAAAGATGAGGGGAATCGGAGCTTTTGCTGGAATTGAACAGATTATTCCTGGCCTTAGCTTTGTGTACTTTTCCCCAGGAACATGGATTTTTATGTGAGAAAAGATTATTTCTGAATTATTTATTATTTATTTATTTATTATTCTGTCTCCGTGCCTCATACAATGGGATATCAGTTACCTGTGGGGTCAGTGAATAGTCCTGATGGGAGCTGAGGGAAGGGAGTTTGCCCAGAACACACTGCAGTGCTGGAAAATGCAGCTGTCATCGGATGGGACTCATGGACAGCAAGACAGGACATATGGACCTTCCTGGCAGTGCTCAGCCACCCTTGTCTGCCTTGCTCTGCTCTTGCTCCAAGTGGATGATGAGGCACAGAGAGTCCTGACTGCTCCTTTTGATCCACTATCTACATGACCTGGATGAAATCCCAGACCCAAAGAGTTTTTCCCTTAACTCCAGCCAATATTTCACCCCATCTTTCAGTAAATGTCTGTGTGTCCTCCGTGGCAGCAAGAGCAGTGCCCTCACTCACCACGGTGGTATCATCTCCCCATCTTCTAGGCTTCTTCCCTTGTCTTTTGGGAAGAGCCCAGGAGAGCACTGGGAGGAAATACCTCAGCAATATTTCCACTCTCTGACTTAAAGAGAAGCCCAGGAGCTCTGGGAGCCTGGGGCTCAGCTACGTGACCTGCCCTCCCCCCAGACACCACACGTTTCTGTGTGAAAGAGCTCAACTAAGAAGTAGCGAAAGTTTCCAGAGGTGGCAAGGGAGGACCTTTTGGGGGGACCATGCTGTGTACGTTGTATGAGTTGGTGGGTTCCAGATGAAGCGAAGAAAAACTCTCCATGGGGAGCTTCTGACTTCATGGATTGCTCAAACACTAAGCATATTTAACGCAGGGCTGGATGTGATAAACTAGATTCATACAGCGACCCAAGGAAAAAACAACAG
This sequence comes from Myiozetetes cayanensis, assembly GCF_022539395.1. Taxonomy (NCBI): domain Eukaryota; kingdom Metazoa; phylum Chordata; class Aves; order Passeriformes; family Tyrannidae; genus Myiozetetes; species Myiozetetes cayanensis. Next base: position 4,358,203 of record NW_026087389.1, read on the forward strand.
GGGAATGTGGCAAGCAGTCAGTTTTGTGGTCTGAACCTCACAGGAAGGACATGTTTTCAGATCAGACCCTGGCTGTAACAGTTAGGCTGAAGCAGAAGGAGATGTAGAAGAGACTTCTTCTCGCATTGCATTTGAGTTATTTCAAGACTGCTACTTCAGCTCTCAGACAAAGGTCCAGCCTCAGGGAAAGGCTGATCTGCTGAATGTCCCCAGATATGGTCCCACCAGGGGTCCCACCAGTCCTGCCTGGAGCAGGAGTGTGTATTTGTGATGCCCAGATTCTGCTGTCTAACTCTCATTTGCCCTGGTTTATGTGGAGGGGTCATGAGGCAGATGTGAGACAAGTCACCACGCCATGGTAAAGGAGCAGTCACACTCAAGGGGAAGTTCAGCTCCAGTGTCATTGCCCAGTCTTCAGTGTGGTGCTCAAATGACTGGGAACTAATTGGAAAGAATCCAGTAGAGGCCAGTATAAGGGCTGAGAGAGAGAACTGGGGTTGGTTGGGGAGAAACAGGAGACATCAAACATGTAAAATGCTGTTGCAGAGGGGCAGGGAATAAACTATTCTCCTGTCCATGGGGATATGAGAAGAAGTTGCAGGCTTATCTATGAGTAAGAGAGCCTAAGAAATAACATTTTAATTATAAAAATAGCTCATAGTAGAAAAGGCAACAGATCCTTTATGGGCACTGGATTAATCTATGAGAATAACTAAACTTGTTGTTTATTTCCAGAAAAATGTCGGAAAGTAGGGTTTTTTTAAAAGTCTGTTTCATAACTCACAGCAAATCTCCCTCAAGTAAACATCCTTTCCAATCTTCATATATCTACTGTGTCTTCTACCTCTCCTCACAGGCAGTGATGAATGTAACAAAGTAGTGGGTGGGAGGAAACATAGATAAATATTTTGTAAGTAATGCACTATATATATTGGGCACAGATAGAAATAGCATTGTGCTCATTCTGTTTTAATTCTCACCAGCACAAATCAGGAATAAATCCAATCACCAAACTCTTTCTACATGTGAAAATGGAGAAAGTGAGTGGTGAATGAATGTGTCGCAAAGAGTTGAATGTGAATTTTTTGGTAGGCCAGCATCTTTGTTTTATTATCTAGTCATGCTTCTGTGCAAGAAGACTGAGTCCAGTCATTATATGCATTTTTCTCAAAAGCCAACACTGTTATGGGATATACTGGAGACAGTGTGGGTGGAGCACAATAGTATTAAAAAATAAAGTGCTGTCTCCTTTTTTGTTTTCCTGTATAAGAACAAATCATTTATTCCCCACTGGATTTCATGAGTGTGTTATTTACCACTGTTTACTGTAACTAGCTTCCTATTATTACAAAAGTTGGCAGGGTGAGCTTTGGTCTGTAGCTTGCCCAGTTGCATTCCAATTCCTTTCTGCCAAAAATTAAAAAATGGGTTTTCCATGCACCTATCACATGTAGGAATATATTTAGCTGCATTTCTTAGTCCTAGAGATGCCAGCCTCACTGTCAGAGTTGCCAGGAACACGCCTGACCCCCTCTCTCCACCAAGCACTCTGTGATGGGCATCCCATGAGCACCCAGAGGAGAGGGGCCATCACAGGGCTGCAGGACAGTGGCACAATACCCAGCCTAATTTTAACCTGATTAGTTTGATTACCACACACAAGAGCACTTAACTCAGCCTGAGCTAATCTATCCCAAGGAGAAGGTAACCAGATCTTTCTGAGCAACACTTCATCACTTCTACATAAAGACACTTTACAGGGTGTTGCTGCCAGGTGGATTTGTCCAGTCTTCCCCTGGAAAGCACCAGTACCATACCAGGAGGAAGGTGTGCTGAGCAGCAGGGAAAGCACCACTCAGCTTGTGCCTTTACTTCCCCAGGTATGCAAGGACAGGGATTATTCCTGATCCCAGTGTGCCCAAGAGTGGCCATGGAGGAAAATGTGGAAGAGAGAGCAGATTTGGGGAAATGGCCCCAGAGGAACAGGATTATCCTGGGGCAGCCCCACACTGGGCATAGGACTAATTTGGGCTCCTCCAGGCACCACTGGGTGACCATGCTGCAGAAAGGGTCTCAGTGGTGTGGGTCACAGCTGAGATGTGTGTGTTTGCACTGCAGAATCTGCTCTGGGTTTCTGTTTTATGTCTCCAGGAGTCCTGTGCCCTTTGTAAATAGAGGGGCTGAGTGACACAGGCAGAGCTGGTGTGCTTGTGAGAGCACCAGCACAATAAATGGATATATATTTAACTTTCTGCTTGGTGTTATTTTCTCTCTGCTTGGGCAAACAATATCCTGACTGCTTCTTAGTCCTAATCAAACTGCAGGGTACCAATAAAACAAATCCAAACTAATAAAGCACATTTTGCCAGTATTAATCCTCTTAAAGTTATCAGGTTTTCACATCCCTAGATAGGAGTAGTACTGTCTGACATAAAGTTGAGAGATAAAAGTAGGATAAAAGAGCTATTACCATACAACAGCATTAAGTCAGAAATATAATTGCAAAGGCTGAACTTGATTATTATTTAAAACATGTGTTGGGTGGAGGCACCAGCCGGCAGGAAGCATCTGATGCTGATGAACCCACACAACCTCAGCATGACTGACTTTTGAGTATGAATGTAAAAGATTTATTAATTTCATTTTTTAAGATGTTCTATTTGTTTTGAAAACATTTGGGGTTGCAAAACACATGAATCCTGTAACTATTTCCATAAAGCCTGGAACAGAAGAGCAACATTAGAGGGGGTGGGGAACATCAGTATATTTTTTTTTCTGAAAAGAATTTCCATTAAAATTAAATCTAGTTTAATTATAGCTCCTCAGCAGTGAGTATGTGATTTCTGATTATGTCCCTGGTGGATGCTCAGGTTGGTACTGCTGTGGTTGGATTGCGATCTGCTCCATTTCATTACTTTTTCCTTGAAGAGAAACCTCACTGGTATTCGTGGAAACCATGTGTCGGTTTGTGCAGCGTGTCATTATGTATTATCATATCATACAGTTTAAAAAACATTGCATTGTTGCTTCTGGTTGGATTCTCTTTATGTGGAATACAAATGGCATTATTCTAGGTAATTCTCTTTCTTAATTCCAGCCCTCAAGCCAATCAAACAAAGAGAAAATTGTAGATGGATATGAACTAATTTCTTGGTATATATCCAAAACCCACAAATAATTAGGGATGGGAGAAGCTCAAAAGCTCTGTAGATTTGGTTTAGACACACACTCAGGCTTGACTCTTATGCAAAGCTGTAGGGGAACCTCCATAATTAAGGCTGTGCTCCATTACACTGGTGTAAACAAAGTCAGTGGTTACACCAGGGAAAGAGAGAGTTCAGAAAGTGACCCCCTGGCTGAAGATCTCAGGAGAAAAGATTTTTTTGTGGGATTTCTATTACTTCCTGTTTCTGGTCAGGTTCAGGTCAAGAACAGCTTTCTCACAGTGCTGGGGCACTGGTGCTCCTATCCCCGACGGACCAGGAGGCACTGGGGAGCATGGAAATAAAGCTGAGACAGTGCAGGAAAGCACTGCCTTGGGCTGGGTCAAAGAAACGGGTAAAGGTCAGTTTTTATTTTGTCTGAACTTGTTCCTCTGCCCAAAATGGCAACATGGAAATAACTGTGTGAGCTAGGAGACTCCATACCCTGTGTGAGCCATCTCGCCTCTATGGCATGACTTGGAGATCAGAAACACGCCTCGTTTGTAAATGACAGTAATGAAGTTCCTGTCCTATTTTTAAGTAGATTGTGTCCCCAGTTTTGCTTTTCGTAGTAAATGCAGTTGTTTTTTGACCCATGGCTGCTGCTTACCCACACCACCACCAAGTGATATCCCAGCATGACTGAACTCAACTGAAAAAAAACCCCACAAGTAGGCAACGTGCCTGCAATTCTTTGCACCCCAGGGTCTATGCTCAGCCAAAGACAACCCCTGGAAAAGCTCTCTCTTTTCTGCAACTAAAGTGGAGGGAAAGGTGCCAGGTAGGGGAAGAACAATACTCACAATATCAGATTTAAGTTGCCAGCTACACCACGCCGTGTTGTACTGACTTATCTACAGCTCCATACAGTGATTCAAATATGAAAGGACCAGTGCAGCTTTACTAATAACCTGGTCTCTCCTTGCTTTGGAGACATGTCCCATCCAGCAGATTTCAAAGGCTACAGACACTGTTCAGGGACACTGAGAGCTTCACTGCAAAGGCAGGGGACACGAGCAATAGATGTGCTAAAGAGCTTTAGCAGGAGGCCCGGCCCTTTCTAAATGTCTGCTTTAGATAGTGGCATTCCCCATCTTCCCACCTCTTTTCAATTGTCACTACTGCTGCAGCCCTGTGCAATAAAGAGGAAAAAACCAGCTGAAATTTGTGTATTAGCAGGCAAATTTTACTGCTTGCAAGGTGAGAATACAGGATGAGTGAGGTTTTTATATGCCATCAGCTGCTCTGCTCAGACTCACAGTCAGGATAACTTGGCAAAGAAGGGTTTTCTGTTGAGCATTGCAGGAGCCTGGAGAAATAGTGTTAGAAAGGGGTACTTTCATCTAAGGAAATATCCTAAACCACTGATGAGCAGCCTGTGTGAATCTCTCTTATGCCTGAGTAAGAGACAGCATCAGACCCTGACACTGATGTGGTAGTTACCCTAGAAAAGAGAAACAAAAAAACCCCAAACCAAAACAGCATTTTAAAACAAAGACAGCTGGATTGACAGCAACCTACACAGGCGGCTGTGGCCAGCAGTGACACTGATTGAGACAGACTTCTCTAAACTGGTGACAGACTCTGAATGCCACATCCCACAATCAGTCCTAAATGACACAAGATACAGCTTTATGTAGCTGCTCTGAATAGGGAAGTTTTTGCTACAGTAGGAATGTATGAAAATGTTAGCTGCATTGTTGGCCTCCAAACATTTTTCCTTCTTGATCCCTCAGACAAGGATTTGGTGAAAGGATATCTAATTTTAAATGGGAAACATCTTCATGAAACTTTCCAGGGAAAATCTTAAATAAGGAGTAGTCATCCAGCCCCAAGAGCTGGGAAAATGCAGAATCCCTGTGCAGTGGTTGCCTTTGAAAGGTTTCATAGCCCTCTGCTCATTGTGTTAATTCAGCTTTCATTTTTTCATGTTTATTAGAAAAGAATTTTGTTTTTATTACAAAAAAGGTTTGTTTTTTTTTTTTCTTTTTTCTGAGTCTCAACAGAAGGGCAGAAATCAGACCTCTGTGCCATTAAGGCTTCTGCCACACTGGCTCCTATGAGTATTGGGGACCACTGTGATAATTGAAAACCTAAGGCTTTGGGACCATTTCTAACCTTTCCATCCAGCGTAATCACAAGGTGTGGTGCAGTGGTTCTTCGAGCATTTGCCCACAAGTATTTCACTGTAGCTCACATCCTGTGGACAGACTTTGGGATAAATGCCTACAGGGCCAGTGACTTGGCTCTTCACACCTTTATGATCCCTGCAGAGTGGTCTCCACCATCTCTCAGTGCTAACACCACGAGGTGGCCCCAGGTGTTGGTCTGCAATAGTGCTCCACTTCTTTCCTAAAAACCTCAAATAAGCACCCTGTTATGGGGAGGTAAGAAGTGTAGCTATGGGAATTTTAGTCCCTGGAGGCACTCCAGGGTCCCTTAAGAAGATTATGAATTATCTGCCTTTTACAGAAGGGGTGCTGTTGTCCTTTCCTGGCCTGAAAGATGTTTAAGCAGTCAGAAGCTACAACTGCATTAGAACCAGAGATTTCAGCCACAGTGCAGTTGGGAGCAATGCATATATAGATCTGTGAGAATGGATTAGAGATGCCAGAGATGGTTTCCTCTAATTCTCTTGCAACTATCTCACAACTTAAACAGTTTGTCAGCAAAGAGTTTTGCTGAGGGTGTAAATGCTGGAGGGGACAGTGTGTGGAACGGTTTCTGTCAGCGTGCCTTCACCCCTATTCCATAAAATGCCTTCTAAATCTTACTAGGAGGCTTAGGTCATGCCCTGAGTCATTCATTCCACTCAAAAAATAGTCATGGTTTCTAGTGAACATTACTCATGCGATGTCCTCCTCTTCCTCAGTTTTTCTATGGATTCAGAAATTTTTAGTGAAGTCCAGGCCATAATGCTTCTCTGCTTATTCAGATGGAGGCCAAAGATTCATTCTGGATTCATTATGAATTCATATGTAGACTACCAGCTGATCCAAAGTCAGATAATTGACAGAGTACATATAATTATTCACCTTTCTATTTGCAAGGTCTCTGGATCAACAAAGAAAGCTCCATTACAAGCCCTACTTGGATCATAAAATTTACTGGGCAATGTCAGATTATATTCAGACAAGAATAATCCTATGTCTGCACTGATTTCTAACAGGGAGAAATCTCATCAGCCACTTCCATGAGCAGCCTGAGATGTGGCTGAGGACATGCTGAGGCTCACAGACCTCATGGCAGCATGGCCTGATGCCACCCTGTCTGCCTGACTGCAGTTTACATCCACATGAGTTTACTCAGGGTCAGTGTGTCTATCCAAAAAGCACGGGAGAAACCAGTCACTCACAGTCACTTCTGCTTCCTCCATCCTTCCCCTTTCCAGAGACCCATTAATCAGCTGGGTCAGCCTTCAGCCAGTTTCCCCCTTTTTTATACCGCTCTATGCCAAGATGCACATGCAAGCTTCCTTCAAAATTTGGTATTTCTTCATTACTTCAGAAACCAAGGACTATGACTCAACTGGATGCACATGAAGATATTTGACATGCAGAGTAATTTCATTAATAGACACAACTTTCTTATGCCTTTGTCAGTCTCAGTGTTCAACCAGTGGCTGACGATACCACCGAGGAAACCTTGGCAGATTTCCCCAATGAAAAAACACAGCAAACTCCTCACCAACAGTGTCCCCTACAACATCTTCTGCAGACTCAGTTCCAAACATTTGACTGACCTACAGCATCCCAAGAGCAAATCTGAAACACAAGGCTCCAAAAGGTGCCTGGAACCTTAGAGAGTCCCAAGTCTCCCTCAAACCATAGCGCTTCTTGGGAAGGTGACCTAAATTTGTCTGAAAGCAATGGATTATTATTATAAACTCTCCTGCCTGCTTCATTTAATAGAAGGAGAAAGTCATCCAGATGCCTCCCTGTCTAAATGAGTTCTCAACTTCCACTACATCCACTCATTTACCACTTCCTCTTTTTTTTTGCCTCTCAGAAACTCCCATTCCAACCACTTGGGTCTGCTACAGGAGCTGCTTCAATTCAGACCAGCACAGCTCAGCTCACCCAGTACGGTGCAGACATGATGCTCCATAAGGGGCAAAAAGATAAGCATCATGAAAATGCATGAGTGATATTGTCAGCACTTGTAGGGAGTTGTACACACAGATCTACTCAGTTAATAATGAGATGTGCACACCTTCTGTGCACCTCACTGAGCACACATTTAAGCATATGGCTGCTGAGATAGAATATATCCTGCCAGCCTTTTTTCTTAATTAAAGTTATGCAAGTTATGAAATACTTTCCTGTATAATAAGCTCTTATTCCTGTGGAGAAATTTCTATTTGTTTTTATCTCATTCTAGCTTCAAGGTTAATCTTAGTTTAAGAATCTCGCTCGCTGTGATAGCAACCTCGTGGTGCTGCAGCCTGATCCGTGTGTGGGGGGGTGTGTGCATCCTTTTGTTCCACGCTGAGGCTGGATGCCAGCTGAGCAACCTACCTGTCCTGGTTTGTCCTACAGACAATAACAATGGGTGCAGGTGACTGTGAAAATGGGATATGAAGGATATTGCCCAGATCCAACTGAGGGCCATTAAAAAAACCCCAAAGGGGCAGATGCAAAATTTGTGTCTTGTTTAGCAAGACAAGGCAAACGTGAGATATTTCACTTTCTGATCTGCTCAAAATGGGAATTTAATTCTGGAATCCTCAGTATCTATTTACTTATTTTATTATATGACTGCAGCAAGTGATAATTTATTCCAGCATGAAAAGAGACATTAATAAAGGAGAAAGAATAAAGAGCAAGACATTTAGATCAAATTAATATACATGAAATAAAACAGTAAAAATCCCTGCTTTATCCACAAATAAACTTTTTATGTCCTATATACTTTATGATGATTCTCATGTCATACCTTACATACGTATTGGACAAATATAGTAGCAATACTGAAATAATTGTTCACAGTAATAGGCACTAAAATGAATATCTGAATTATTTACATAAGTCCATCTTCCCTTGGACCTTTGGATCTGCAGTAATTTAAGATAATGGTTCAGCTTTTTCCTCTAGTTTGTCAGTATTATATTTTTACAATCTACAAAAGCCATTCTCTTTGCTCTTTTTTTTTTTTTTTTCCCCCCCAGGATTTGTAATGAGTAACATTTTACAGAAAGATTAAAAGCCACCTTTAAATGCACCACCAGTAGTGGTGATGGTGTTTTCTGCTCTTTCAAGTACTATGATAGTTATTACTCTCTATATCTGCTCTCAAATTCTTCTTTCCTTTTCTTTCCATGCATATTCCTCCTGACTCCCATCTCAACCTCTCCATTGCCTTTTCCTTTTTTTGACTATAGTCCTTGTACTGTCTCTCATGACAATCTCTTGCATGCACATATTTGCTTCAGCTCTCCTCTCATTTATTCCATTGGGTCTTGCACGGTTATCCACAAGGTTCTTCTTATGTGCTTCAAATCTGTTCTAAAATCACATTCGTGTGATGTTGTGGGTGGGAAAAGAGGTCCTGATGTGTTGTATGATGTTATAACAGCTCTGTCTTGAAAATATCCTCTCTCACATAATAGCCTCAATCACAAAGCCACTGAAATTCTTGTAAAATTCCTCCAGACTTCCATGTGTGCACAGGTGGACCCAACGTAACATTTTGTCTCTGCTTGTGACATAGAGGGGTACAAAGGACTTGAACACCTTGAAATGTTGGAGCACAAACTATCCTAACACTGGGGTGTTATTTATTAAGGATTTTTCTAAAAGAAAACAACATTTGGGGGCCAAAATGTGAGCTCTTTGTTACACATAAAAAGGGCTCTTTCTGCCTTATAGAGAGGGTGTGATTCAGTGCATCCATTGTATAACCCCATTTAACCGTCAAAAATGTTGCTGAGAACTAAAAGATAAAATATAGATCTACTGTTCATTTTTTCCCCCAGTTGATCTTTTGTGTTTGATCATAAATGCACATTGTGAAAAGATGTCTTATACCTCCAAGCTAAACACTGTTTGCTACTCATTAGTGATTTATAAATGATATTTTCTCCCTGGTGACATATCTTTTGATATGATTCTCTAATAATAACATCCACCAATATTAAAATAAGAACATCCCCATGTATTGTGATCACCTTCAACCACATTTCCTCACTAAAATTAAATTTTAGCACACCAACTGATATTGTATGCATATATTTGTCTACCATCATTATAAATCTCCTAAGGGTCTCTATAAAATGATAGTTTTGCCTCTTTGCAGTAATTCTACCTAATGCTCCAAAGCAAGAAACTAATTACATGCTGACTTTTCACTAACTTTGATCTTTCAAAACCCATACTCTGAAGTTTCTATAGGTAATCATATAATTACAATACACTAAGTGGGATGAAATTAGGCATCAACTTTTTTTTCTCTAAATAGCATTAACTCTTTTTGCAAATAAACATTTAATTTTAAAAATATTAATAATTTAGTTCCTCGCTATTTATGATATCCCAATATATAAGTTTTTGTACGTAAGATATCAAAAGAAAATCTAATTATATGCAATAATATTTATAACAAATGTCTTATTCTTGCACAGAGAGTTTCAGTGGAAGGGGCCATGCTAAGAATTCATGAAAAATATGTTTAAGGGAGGCCAAGGATAAACGATAGTGGTGTTAGGAAATTACTGATATTTCTCTGGGGAATATTTGAGTCTCTTGAAAAAATGACCTCATTTGTATTTTCCCAATGAATTGGTATGATATTTCCTGTTAGAAAAATTGAAAACAATTGTTGCTTTCAGCTGAACTACACTGCTATAGAAAGAAAAAATATCTTGGATTTCCTCTTTGAAAAATATAAGTTCAGCTTACTTCTATTTTCAAGCATAATCATAAGAAAGTTTGATTTTGTAAGGAAAACAAACATCACAGCCTTCCTAGACAACAGAGAAATAACTGTGCACTTCGAGTGTTTTCTCCCTTCCTATTTTCAACCTGCTATTTTAGCTCAGCAGTAAAACCATAAAATCCTCCCATCCAAAATGCCACGGCCTCCTCCCTGCTCTTCTTGCACACAAATGAGGACAAATACAAATTCCAACATGCACAAAGACAACTGGCCCCTGCCTCTCATTGGGGTGCACGCTTGTCATCTCTTCACAGGTGGGTGTCCCACAAGGTCTGGCTCACACCCCAGAGGAGGCAATGAGGAGCTAAATTAACTGACTTTCCTACATTTCATGCCCTGCTCCAAGGAAGGGACTGCTCAGCATGAGGAAGGGTGGCAAAACACCTCTCCTGGATGAGCACTTCAGTTGAAATGAGAGGGTCAAAACGATGCCTGGGCAGTGTCTGTGTGCTGGGAAGAGAAGAGGGATGCTCCATGGCAAACATTAAGCCCCAATCGCAATTCCCAGTGTGAGTGGGGGCCGTGGGGCTGAGCTGTGGGTTCAAGGGATATTTCCCATGGTGGCTCATCACGGACACGGGTCGGCAGATTTTCTGACACCACAGAGCAGCCGGGTAAGAGATGCAACATTGTGCCCTTTCCCTGCTGTTCCCTGCACCTACCGGGTCCCCCAAGCCCAGCCCCGAGGCTGAGAGACATCCTGCCCCGGTGCACAGCCTTCCTGGGAGAGTGGGGCACCCAAAATCACTGCCAAGCCTTTGGCAGCTCTAAAGTCACCCCGTGTGGAAGGGGCAGTGGGGCCAGATGCCTCCAACCCAGGGTGGCTTCACAGATGACTCAGCAGTGCCGAAAGGAAACACGTTGTTGGTGAAAACAGGCCTCTACCTTTACTACATCCCATATGTGCACCTTGTTTGTCTAATAGCACTCCAAACCGCAGAAAAATCTGAACACCACATTCACTTTAAAGCTGAATAAACAAAATTTGTTTTGACTTATCATCAATCATGCCATGTGATCACAGGGCATATTGTGTGCAAACGGCAGTTGTTTTATCTGGAGCTTCAACCTTTAAAAAATTCAAAACAGTAAAGTTGTTTATTTGACACCGGTCCTGACCCCCAGACTTTAGCACTGCATTCTGACAAAGTGAAAGAAAGAAAACACATTTTGCTGCTTCGTTGCTGTGACATAAAGGAAACCCGACTTCTCGGGAGACTTTTGACACATTCCTTGCATTTGAAATGTACCAATAGGAACTTTATCTCCTTCTCTTTTATTTTTCTAGAAACTGGAGGAAGAAAGGTGTTTACATGGTATTGCACATGGTAGCAACTCTCATTATGAGGATCTGCAGACGCACAGTATGTGCATTTAGCTTTGGGAATTGCATTACTTAAGAGCCCTGTGGTTAGAAAGATGAATTCAGACAGACAATAAGGAGTAACTGTTTGAAAGCCAAGCCACTTGCACAGACTCAGCTAACAAATGATAGGCTTGCAAATATTTTTTTCAGGAATCAACTTAAAAAGTCATTCCAAACCATCCTGAAAAAACCACAATCTTTTCCCCCCTTTGTTTCTTCTATCGATAAATAGATGTGAAGAGATTGCAACATAGTACTTGTATCTCATTTTGTGTTTACTTGTGTATCTGTGTCTCTCTGGAAGAGAGACAGTGTATTTTGTCTTCAGATGTCAGAAATGACAGAGCATCTAGAAAAGCTGCAGATCACTGAATAATATGTGGCCATTAAGTATGATAATTAAAGTTTCCTTCTTTTTTTAAACCTCTAAAATTAACATCATAATTCTCATCTAAGAATGAAGAGCAATTATACATCAGGAACACCTCAAACTTTCACTCCATTTTGTACAGGCAGTTTTGTGCTACTTAAACTTCACCATGCTTCACCATGGAAAATTTCAAATTCATCATATGGTCCTGAAAAAAACTAAATGCATTCATTCTCCTATTAGCTCCCTGAGCATGAAGGAAAACTGACTTATGGAGAGATGTTTAACTTAACCCTTCCATATGATAGCACTGTGCCTAAGGAGAAGGTCCAGGACTGATTTCTTCTCCAGACATCCTATTTTATCTTGGTTAAGTCTATTCAATTGTGTTTCCTCACATTTTAAAGATGATAAAAAATAATAATTAACTTCCAAATAAATATGATGTGATGCTATCTAGTGTAATGTTTCTAAAGTGGTTTGAAGTCCCCAGTTACAGGAATATGAGCCACCATAAATGTTCTCAGTGAAAGGCTTGCTGGGAGAAGTAATGTCTTTTATTAGATCAACTAACATATTTTAAAAACATGGACCTGCTTTTGGACACATGCAGGTTTGCTGCTTCCGTTTCAGCTCTGAAGAAGAACCCAGATAACCACATCTGTTGGTCTAATAAGGGTTATTACATACGTAAACTTCAACAAACCTGTTTCTGCAACATAAATAATCTGCACAAGGGTCTGTGCAATCTCAGACTGTCCCTGGGATCAACCAGTGCTGGACACTTTGGAGGCAGGTGAAACAGTGCTTGTATTGCTCTCTCATACTTTATTGAGTAAAGAGCTCATCAGTGCTTTCTATTTCACATCCCCAGTGAATGGCCTACACATTTTCTTTCTACTTGATCTTTCCTCTCACTTTTCAAAGTTGATGCTCACTTGCTTTTCAAATTCTTATGCATGTTTCTACCTTAGATTTCATTTACCTTGGCTTACGTGCAGCCCCTGGGGATTAAGCCTTACTGTGAACCGGTTGGCACAAATAACCTCTTGAACTCATCACATTAATCCCACTGATTTGTTTTTATCTTCTTGCTCTCTTCAGTGCTTTACCCTGTCACTGTATGGAGTGACTGCCATGGAAATGCAGCCCATCCACAGCAAGTGTATTGATGGACCTTCACCCAACAGGGTAAGGAATGAAGTCACTTATAAAACAGAGTAGGGAAAAAGCAAAATAGGGAAAAAATAAAACAGACTTTGTTTCCTCAAGACCAGGAGTCTTAATGTCTTCTTTCCTTTCTTTGTGCTGCCCTTGGGAGGAGAGGGAGAAGTGAGGCTGTGGAAGATGAGTTGTTTTCCTACCAAAAGCTGGAAGAAGCTCTATTCAAGATAATGACACACTGTTGGTCTAAGTTCGTCAGACTCACAGAAAACCTCCATTCCTCCCCCCCACAGATTGGTGTGGAGCTAATTGTATTTGGAGGAATAATTCTAATAAAGATGTGACCTTTAATGCCAATTGGTGGTTTTAATTTTGATTTGTAATCAGTCACCTCAGTGTGATCCCTTCTCGTGTGTGAGCAGCAGTGAGGCCAATGTGAATATTTACACACAAAAACCAAATATGGGCCCAGAGAGGCATCCCATGGGGCAAATGCATATATTGCAGATCTTAGAAAGAGATTTGTACATTACTGGATTCTGAAGCGAATAAAAGTGCATAAATTCCTAGGAATCAAAGATAAGTCAAAGGGAAGAAAAGGCATTCACAAGTAGAAAGCAACCCCCATAGCTCATGAATAGCCTAATTATGAGAGAGCCCCACAGGCAAATGCAAAGTTACCAAGACAATTACCTTTGGAGCTCACAGAAGGGTCAGACACTACCCTCAGAATATTATCTTCTGTACCACAGCACCTGGGTCCTGTACTTTACAGTGCCATTCAAAATCACACCAAGGGACAGTCCAAGGAGGCAAGAGCTGAGAGGAACTCAACATGGACATTGCTGTAATGCTTGTGCATTTGAGAATCAGGTGCCTTTTCTCATTGTGAGGATTCTCTTGACACAGCCACACTCAAAATCTGTTCTACTTCTTTTCCTGAAATTCCCTATTACAACCATAAAAAGCCATTAAAGGCTCCTTGTGGCATTCAGGACATGACAATGCTGAGAGAAATGGTATCAATAACACCTTGTGGCAACAAGATTTTGTGATGCTGGAGGTGTCACCTTCCTGCCAAGACACAAACCCCTGGTTTCCTCAATTTTGTGAAAGAAAAATCAAGTTTTCTCTCCCATCTACAATACAGGAAAAAGCACCCATTCATCCTGGAGTTAAGAATATGCTTGGAACTGTAATGGCAATTTCACTGCTTGGCCAAACATAGTTTAGCAGAATTTGCAACATACACCAAACTGTCTGGAGTCAACAATATGCCAGAAATGGACACAGAAGTGAAGTGCACTGAAGGAAGATCCTCAGACATAGAGATTGGCTCAGAAGGAAAAGGGAAAGAAATAAGCTTTGCCTGTCATCCATGGACCTTAACTTCCTTTTCAAATACAATCTGACCTGACGTAGTCTGCCTTTTCCTTTCCCCATTTGCTCCAGCCAGTCTGAAATTTGCTCTTACTCCCACTCCTACCTCCTCTTCAACCTCCCTTTCCAAAGGCTCTGGCAATATGAATTTGCTTTGGGAAATTTGGTCCTTGCTTTACTTCCACAGCTGCACCAACCAACCTGTGACCACCTGGCTCTGCTGATAAGACTATGGAGAATAAATATGACTGTATGAAGAGTTTGGCTGTCTAATACTGCTCTTCTCTTCATAGAAATGCCCTTCATAACCTGAGCACTAAAGTCATTATGCTCGTCTCCAGATCACTTAACAGGGCTCATCTCTTTTACAATGCTAAGAAGCACCACCTGCTAATTAAAGGTACAATACGGTCTCTTTAAATCCTTCTCAGATTTAATATCACATGTATATTCATGTGCTTAAAGGATATATGCACTCTTGCATTTCTGCATATTTCTGCCTCTCTTTAGATACTGCTTTTTTGCCTGAGACTATGAACATCTAATTGATGCCCTGCACTACTTTCATGAATGCAAGGAAAGGAGAAAAATTCCATTTATACCTATGTCCCCTGCACGTTTGTGTGTACAGAGCTGTCTTCCACTCTGGAGTGGATAGAGATCAGAGGCGCTTTTTGATCTGCCTCAGTAGTATATAATGCAACAACCAGTGGTTTGAGCCCACTTCAAGGGGCTGAACCTTCTTGTAGCTAAATACACCTGAGATTACAGAAAGCTAAATGCTCAGGTCATTCCTGTCACACTCGGGGGCAAGGCAGGAGCACACTGATGTTACTCTGTGATCAGTGAGGACACACAGGGCTGTCCTGGGATCTGGTGCAGCGCTGATCATGTCTTTTATACACCACAGTAGAAGCGTTGTTCTGGATTAACAGTCCATTAGGAGGAGTTCAGGATGGGAGTGTGTGAAAAGACAGAAGAAAAACCTTATAAGCTGAAAATGAGGCTTGCTAAGCTTATGAACAGAATAATGTAATGTATTTTCCTGCAATAAACTGAAGATTTCTACTCCATGGTCCTACAGTTCCTAAGCATAAAGTTATCTCTTTTTTTTACTTAATAAAGAAGACCCATTTATCCTATTAGACTGTAGCCTGTTTTCCTATTTACTGTGTTGAGATCCAGGAGCATCATATGGTTTTGAAATAGGCAGTTTAATCGGATTCAGAATTCATTTCAGAGAGAATCTAGACTGAGTCAGTATATGTGGTTTTAACTAAAATAATATTTTGTTAGGCTCTAATACGATGTTAATACCCATATGAGACAGGGTAATACCATTCAGTGTTCATCTTAATTAACTAACATTAACTATCATTAGACTTTTATATGGTACAATGCACATTACTCCATAACTTCAACACATTGCATACAGCTAGATTATAATGCATAATATCAATCATGGTTTTCTCCAAGCTTTCTTAGCACCTAGCTTTGATTTTAAAAGTTAAGGTCAATGTTAAGTGTTACACTTCAGCTGAAAAAGTTAAAATCAATGTTAATTAACAATGTTAATTAAATGTTAATCAGTTAAATGAAAGCATTTTTCATCCATTTCCCCGATAAATTGTGGTCAGGTAATCTTGCATACATTGTTTCAGATGTCACATGAATGTGTCATCACCCTTGGGATGACTACGAGGGAAGTCCAAGACAAGCACTCTTGCAAAGATAAAACAAATTGCTTATCTCGGTACAAAGGCAACTAAATTGCACTGGAAATCCAGGCTGATGGATTGGAAATTAAAGGCACAGCAAGGCAATGCTGCCATTGCTAGTCTCGATGATGACCACAGTGCTATCCTAAGTCTGAGAGGTTACAAGAGGTTACAGACATGGGCAATCAGAGTCTGCACTGCTCCAGCAAGGTTATGCATCAGAGCAGGGAAAAAGGGAAGGATACAGAATACTTGAACTATACAACTGCCATATCCTGAGTTTATCACGTCAGTGGGCACAGTCTAGTACACTTTCCTAAAGCTGACAGAAGTTTTCATTCAAGTTCAAAAATTTTGTGTATAGTACTGTAACTGGTGTGTGTATATATATACACACACATATATGTGTATCCTGTGTGTATATATAAATATGCACTATTGTATATAACGTATATGTATTACAGACTAGGAAATTTTAAGCAAGACATAGTTCTTCAAATGCCTTAAAGATATTGCTTACAATTAATTGGATTTGAAATTTATGCTCCAGCTGGATTTCAGTCAAACCCACAGTTCCTTGCATGTTACTGAGATGGTTCTTTTGGCTGAGAACTAAGGATCTACCCTGTCATGTAAGAAAATTTATTTAAAAAATAAAATAATAAAGCAGTGACATAATTGACTGTGGATATCAGCATTTTGCATGCCAGTGAAAATCAATATTTAAAGTGTGGTTCCACTTTGAAAAAGGTCTATATAAATATATTGTGTCCTCCTCATCAGATCTGTCTGGCTATGTGTTCAGGGAGACAAATCCTGTTTCTGCTGACCAAGTATTATCCCTTCTCTTGTCTTTCCCTTCAATTGGTAGTGAAAGGAAAATGCAAATAAAGAAAACTTAGCACTTTTACAAATCCCCCATGAGTGATGGCTTTCTGGTAAGTTCATAACAGTGGTTCAGTTTGGCCTGATGTGAACACCAGGTGAAACTTTGGCTTCCTCTCTTCTCATGCAGTGACCAAATCTTCATCGACTAGTTATTTGTTAAAGTTTGGGGTCAGTGAAGGCAAGGAAGATTTGAACAGCAGAGAAGGCATGAAACCAGGTTGGGATGTTCATGTCTCCACTGGCATGAGGTAGATATCCACTCCAGTCTATGTTCTAAGTATTTCATTGCCTTAGGTTATGCTCTCAAAAGAGCAGATGATCTTCACAACACAGCAGTGGAACTAAAGTTTAAGCTTTATGTTTATGTTCATCTTGGTTCTCTTTCTGTGCTCCATGGATAGTCAATTAACTCCATCAAGAGCTTCCCAAGAGTAAAAAAGTTCTCTCTATTCCCAGAAGCCTTCTACAATGCCAGCAGAGAGAGATTCCTGGTAGTAAGGAGATAAAGGTTCAACTATGTAATAAATTAAAGCTGAAAACACTCAAGGAGTTTTGATGGACATGGCTATGATCATTATCTCCCTTCCTTTTACCTGTCTCCATCTGTCATGGTCTGAGAATTCATACTTGCTCCACAGGCCAGATGAGCAGAAGAAATGTGACTTGTGGAAACCAGCAAGGCTTGGCAGAAGATAGACCCTGGACTGCCAAACCCTGTGAAAACTGACAACTTCTGGGTATGCCAAACTTTGAGAGGCTTAATGTAGTCTCTGAATTTCAGTGCTTCTACTCTTAAACAACAGCTAATTGGGATTTTACAGAATAAAGTGTTGGGCTAAGTGACGAAAGAGGCAGGTAAGAGTGTAAATCCTGGCTGAATTCCCTGTTTTGCAAGCTTAGCAAAAAAACCCTCCACTTCTTCCTCCCCATCTGCCTAGTGTCAAGAGAGAGACTGATCCTTTCTCTCCCCACTTCTCTACCTTGGGCACAGTGCCACCTTTCTTCATGGCTCTGAGAGGCAGGAGACATCGCTGTGCTCACCCTTCCTATTGCTCAGGGCTGAAGCAACCAAACAGGCTATTCCTGTAGTCACGTGTCTAACGGGTAGTGCAGGGAATGTCCCAGGGATGTTTTTCCTTGACACCAACTGAGGAAACTCTCTGGGTGAGAGCACAGTTCCTAGCAGGCTGGAGAGTTTGTTCCATGCTGCTTCTGCTGAATAAGATCATTCTGGGAAGAGATCTTTGGCAAGCTCCGCCTAGGACAAAGCAGCAGAGCCATCATTCCTGCGTGATCATAGAAGAATGCGTCTGAAAACCTTGAACATGCACGAAAAACCACCTAAACTGGCTTTATTCTACCAGCTGAATATGAACACTTGGCTGACCATCATGGAAGAATGTAAGGAAGCATTTATAACCCATATAATTATTTCTAAGCAGCAGACACATGACTAAGCCCCAGGAGGTACAAAACAAGAGGTACAAACTTACGCAACAGCTGCAGCATTGCTGAAACCGAGCGACAGCTCGGGAAATGCCAGAGCACTTCTGCCCTGGAAATTTCACAATGATGGAGAGAGACTCCTGGCCAAGAAGAGCAGCAGTGTTGGTGGTGGGAGAGGTAAAGATCACCCACGCTGAAGGCCAGCATGACCTCGGGGCTCTGCACAAGTCAAACTTGTTTAAGCTTAGTTTGATAAGAAAGCCTTGGTTTCAGCAGCATTATCTATGTGGTTGTTGTTCCACATCCACAGCCTTTGTATCACATTACTTCAGTGCTGTCTCCCAGTCGCATCACGCCCAATACTGCATGAGTTGGGAAAAAAAAAAAGAACAGCACTGCTTTGGGCGCAAACACGGGCTTTTTGTGGAAAATGTAAGCTTCATTTATAATGCTATAACCCAGTTAGCTTGGTTATGCCACCGGGCCTGAAGCGGATTTCACGAGACACACCAGAACTGGGCGCAACCCCCTTGTCATTGCAAGGCATCCCACTTAGGTGAAGGTAGGAAAGCAAAGCCGTGGCACCACTGACTTGTCACCCTCCTCAGCTTGTTATGGGAGATACATACACTTGGGGACACCAGCACAAGGGCTGCAGCTCCACTCAGCCTTTCGGGATGGTTTCTCATTCCCAACAGCTCAGTGTGTGGGCACTGCAGCAGGATTTCACTTTGGGAAGAAAATAGGGGTGAGAACAAACAGGAGTGGTATTTTTAAATAGCTTTGCTACCCAGACATCTGAATGTGGAAAGGTAGGGAACAGGCAAGAAAGGCGGCTTTGGGGGTTGAAATGAAGGTGTCAGTCAAGGGGCCATGTGGGATCATGCGGTTGGGAGATGGGAAGCCAAAGGGAGAAAACACTTGGGTTTGGATTCTCGGTTTTTGATGTGCTTGTTCCAGGAGTCCCTTGGTACTTGGCGAGAGAGTATTTTAAAAATAGAGCACGTCATGCTGGCTGTATATTTGGGAGCTATTCAGTGCTTTAACAACTAAAGGAAAAAATAAAAGGAAAGGCTATCCAGGATGAGATCTTTAGGGGCGGGAGTAGGGAAGCTGGCGGGTGGGATGAAGAGGGCTTACCCCCTCACAGCCCTGCTTCATTCCTCTCAAAACTGATGGGACATATAAGAGTGTGTTGAAATTCTTGCTTCTTCCTTACTGCATTGAAAAATCTCCATCCTATCCTATACTGAAAGCTTTCTCTTATTTTTATTTTTTTTTTTCATCAAGAGTGTAGTAACAAACTGCCAAAAAAAGAAACTGCAGTGAGTCACTAAGGAAATTTAGTAGAAATGATAACACTTCACAAAAATGAAAATTATTACATTTACTGTACATGGGAACAGTAAAAAGTCCTTTTTTATTGCTCTTGGAGTTGAATAGGAAGGGACTGACATTTCCACACTGGTATATAATATAATTTGCTTGCCAGCAGTTTGTTTTTCTCTTAAATGCAAGTTGTTTTGACAAATTTCTTAGCAATTCAATACACTTGTCACAACCTGTGCATAGCCATTGTGACTATGTAGTAGTCTATTTTTCTGGACTTTTTAATTTTAATAATCCAATATCTTATTTCTCAAAGGAAACTCTTAAGATTTCTGCCCAGCAGCATCTGGCAGTTTCTGTTTTGCAATAATAATAATAAAAACATGGAAAATACATGCGAAGTGTCTCTAACATCTTTTATGGCTGAGGATAAACAAAGAGATTTTTTTCCATTCATCTCTTCAGCCATACATATCTGAGTAGAATCCCTGTAGAAGACATCAAAGTTTAGTATTTAAATATAGGATTTCCCAGCCCTAGTCTCAGTGGAACATAAGAGGATGATGCATGGAGTAAAAAATTTAGTTACATTATTTTTCATCTGTGGATTTGGTTGCTTCCCTAACTGTTTTTGCTATTTATGGAACTTGCATTATAACGAAGCCTGCTTTTCAGCTACAATGAATAGACTTGCTGCTGCTGACTGGAGCTTTTCAATCCGGTATCATAAAGACAGATGAATAACAGTAATTTTCTAATGTGTTGGTCAGTGATCTGAAGATTCACTTATTCAAGGTTCCTTGGGTAAAATAAAATTACATATAGAGGACCAGCACAGACTAGATGAACTACAGACTCCTCCAGATAAATTCATAGTTTAAATGAATTAAGGGTAAGATTTCCTGCCTATGGCATTTGAGCTAATAATCTTCGTGAGGCATAAGCAGGTCTTAAGTGGGTTTTCAGCCTTATGTAGACAGTCTGGGTAGGTGAGAAATTTGCATTCTGTCTCAGACAGAAGCATGGATAAATGCAAACTAACTTGTCTTGGATGGAGAGGGAAGCTCCTCTATATGCTGCGCAGAAATATGTTCCTTTGATCAACATAAACTAAAAGTCCAAGCTGGTAAATTCGTTAAAGCTGGGTTATGGAAAAGTTTAGCTCTGTAGAATGAATTAGTCCGTCTCAACAGAGGCCTTTTTCCTCATCTGTACCCAAATGGGGTTTTTCCCTTTTAATTTTCAGATATAACTTTCAATGGCCAAGTGCCTGGAGCTCGGGCCAGGGAATGTGTACGTGGGGGCTTCCAGAGATAAGAGAAGCTCCAAATAATACGTGGAGAATTTCCTTTGGAGATGTCACCTCTACCATAAGGAACATTTGGAGAAGTGGAGTTCTTCCTGAATAAATACTGCCCTAAGAAAGGCCCATTGACTGAGATGTGCTAGTCAGACGTGTTTAAGTTATGCTTCCTGACCTCAGAAAGGAGAGAAACTAAGAAGAGCAGGGAGCTCTGATACAAGGTATTAGTTAATCAAGCCCAAATATACATCTAAGCTTCTCATTCCTTCATTTGTTTTTCCTTTGCAAAGTTTTAACAGCATTTTCTTTCCCACAACTGAGTTCCCCGGACTTTAATTTTCTAATGACAGAAACCAAACACACAAGTTGGTTTTATTGCAGAGGAGGACTCGCTCTAGTGTGAGAGATACATTACAACATGCGAGAGAGGAGTGTTTGTTTTTGTAAGGTTTAAAATATTGTTCCTTTATTTTCCACCCTAACTCTGAGAACTTTGGCATTTGACTAATTTACCGTGCGTTCAAGGCTGGTAGCAATATTGGAAAAGAAATATGATAATCACATGCTGCCACAAAGCATTCTATACCTCGCTCTCTTTTCCAGCTCTAGTTTCACATGTGTTGGTTCAATGGAATATTCAATAGACATTTATAGGAAATAAATTGAGAGATGAATGTAAACCATATGGCATCTGGAGGTTTATTTGTAAAGCCCCTGCATCAAAGCTTTCTCCAGATCACACCATATTAGCTATGTTTTTCCAGTCCAGCAGAATCAGGAAGGTAACCACAGACTTCCTTGATGGAAAACACATGAAAAACAGAGCAAATCTTAATATGTAGCTAGAGCAACTGTTCAAGTAGCATCATTTAGAATAATTTTATTACTAATGTGTAAGGAGCATTGTTTAGTGATGAATTTAAAACCAGAAACCAAATACAAGTTCATTTGCTAAGCTTCCCAAGCATTAATTTGTAGAACTCACAGACCATTAAAATGTATCAAACCGTGCAAAATTGGTGTTTGTACTTTTAAAGTGCATAGGACAATTACAAATTTTCTCGAAATGCTGCACTGGAATTATATAAAGAGACTTTTTCTACACAAAACATTTCATAGCCAATCCCATCCTTCTACGTAATAAAAATTATTGATTGGGCTGAGAGAGAAGTTGGGTTTCAATCTTGTTTATTTCTGTTAAAAAAAATTAGGCTGCTCTCAATTTGAAACGCTTACTGTTTGCTGGAGTTTGGCAACAGCCAGCATTGCATCTGAAGTCAAATTAAATTGTATTCTCATGCAGTATGCTACATAAATCATTAGGAAATGTCAAGAGCTCATATATAGTTGTGTTTTGGTTTTTTTTTTTTTCAAGTTTCCACTTACTTTCCAAAATAGTTTTCATTTTTCAATGTCAACCCCTTTTCAGCCAGTTAGACCAGCTATAATGATTTGTGTGTTAAATTTGCTCGTCACCTGAATATTTTTTAATAACCCATTTAATATTTAATATGCTGCACGCATTTGCTGGGCCAATAAGTTACAAGGTGCAATGCCAACTCCACATTAGGAGTCCCAGCAGTTGTGAGTATTTACTCTGTGCCTGAGAAGAACACGCTTGAGAAAGTGAAGTTTGTGGCTTATGAAGCCTCATTGAAGAGGCATTTTTGCCCAGGATAAGACTAAGGACTGGGGCCTGTTTCAATACTTAACTTCTGGTAGACACTTAAGTCTCCTTGACTTTAATATTAAGCATGTGCTTAAAGACAGACATAAAATGCACTAGCATCTGTAGGAATCTTTCCACTGACTTTAATGTGCTTTGGATTGTACCCTGATATCTCAGCTCAAAATAGCTGTTATTACAGTAATAAATGATTTGTAAAGCCATTCTTCTGAATAGGTACATTTATACTAAGAAATCATAATGACTTCTTTAAAAACTCTTACACTGCAAATTGATACGTTTGGAATAATTGCTCTCCTCTTCATTAGGGTTTCACACTTCTGTGGTGCTTTCCAGACCAATAGTTTGAAATCTCATTATGGATTTAGATAAGTATTTCTACTCCCATTTTACAGATGGGCTAAAGGAGGTGGAGAGAGACAATGGGCCTCATCCAGTGTAGGAAGCCTCCCATTGACCCAGGTAGGTGCTGGACTGTAAGGTCCAGCCTTCCAGAAGATAATTCGCACCAAAGCCTATGTAATTAAATATCTAAAATATTCTGTGTGTTTAGCCAAAAAAGCCTCATGCTCCATCAAAGCACAAGATCTCAGAGAAAGGTTTTATTCACAAATCCTACTCTCCAGTGATCTATCAACAAAGTATTTAATCTGTAATATTCTGGCAATTCTGACACAGGGAAGTGAGAGCATTATTTTAAGATCCTGGTGAAGTCATGAATGAATCAATGAGCAGCATCCAGATCCCAAACAGAAATGCTCCCCACTCCAGAGTGGAGGGAAGACCAAGGACATGTGTTTGATAAGGCCCCTTTAGGAAAGTGCAGTGTTATAAGACTGGTCTTGTGGCACTGTACCATTAGGTACTTTATAGACAATTTTTTGATAGGAAGAATTTCTACACAGAAAAAAAAAAAAAAAAGGCAACTTATAATATTGTGCTGAAAGTGTTAGACTTCCTACCTAGATATTTTAATTCTTGCTAAGCAACCAGAATCCTGAGTAAGCAGCACTGGAGTCAGAAATGAAATAAACCTTTGTGAAATCCAGCTTTGGTTGTTTGAGTTTCAAATACCTTCAGAGTTCAGGTAATGTGTGGATCGAGCATTTTCACTTGGGCCCATCTTTAGTTAAAACTGCCTTCTCCTCATCAATCTCATTCATTCATCAACCTACAGGTTAGCCTTTAAACATATGGCAGTCAATGAATGCCACTCACAAACCTTAGAAAATAAGTATGCAAGCAACATCAGTTTAAAAATATGCAGCTAACTGCTGGAAGCTATTAAAACCCAAATAAACAAAAGAGATTATACTTCAAAGAAATGTCAACAGTTTTTCCTCTCCTAGAACAGAGCAGTTTTCTTTGCTTCTATCCCCAGCCACATCTGGAAAGTGCTTACTGCTTTACATATCTCTAACGATAAAATTAG
Source organism: Myiozetetes cayanensis (assembly GCF_022539395.1). Classification (NCBI taxonomy): domain Eukaryota; kingdom Metazoa; phylum Chordata; class Aves; order Passeriformes; family Tyrannidae; genus Myiozetetes; species Myiozetetes cayanensis. The sequence continues at coordinate 4,382,422 of NW_026087389.1, forward strand.
TTTATTGATTTTTAAGAATTTCCTGATAGATTTATGCAATTTCCAAAACAAAGGTAAACTCACATCCCAGTTAAAAAAAAAACAAAAAAACCAAACCTGGTAGTAACTACAAAGAATTCACAAAATCATAAAAACCCAGAGTTATGCAAAGGAACAAAGCCAGTCACTTGCTAAATAATGCTGTACCTCTGTGACTACTGTTAGAGAGCAAGAAATTGCAATTTTAATTACTTCCTTGTATATAAATGAAAAAAAAAGTATCTTAAGGCTAATTATGGCTAATGCAGAGTAAAAATGAACCTTCATTTCCAAATAAATAGAAGAGATTTTAAAATGAAATCTGCATATTTCATGGAAAGAATTAAGAAGAAAAAGGAATAATAAATCATGACTACAGATTCAAAGAGCTATACAAAAATGAGATCTATTAAAGTGTCTGCAACTCTGTGTAACTGAAAATTTAGAATCTAATTTCCACGATAGCAAATTGTATCATTTTAGGCAGTCCAAATGTTGGATTTTTAATTTGCTTAAAATTCTACGTTTGTGGCAGCCAAAACCTTCAAAGACTGTTAATTTGATTTTGGTTTACAATTAACTAAGCAGTAGCAACTTAGCCTATACAGAAGACTGCCAAGAAAAATGATATCTTTGGTAAATTACCAAGGATCAAAATGTGGACAACAGATTTTTCCCCTCCCACCCCTCCACCCCCCGACTATTTTTAACCAACAATGATAGTTTTGATAGAGTAGAAGTATTTCTAGAAAATATAACAACAAGGTGCAAGTTTTCCCAAACAATCCAGAATTTCAGAAGTAGCAGTGTATGTTTTAAGAACACAAAATACCCCCCCAAACAATTTAAGCATTAAATGTACAGTAAGTGCTCTGTAGTCAAATAAAAAGAAAATAAACTCTAAGAAGACTGCTGCAGAATGGGAAAAAGCAGGTCTAGTTTGTTTATTTATAAATTGGTAACAAGTAGATTCTTTAGCACTAACTAAACCAGACAGTAATTATAAACACAGATTGGTTAAATTCCCTGCACCCTATCAAAGGAAATGAGTTCCTCTCTTTTCCAAACATTGTCATTTGTTTATTGAGCCTCTTTTGGGCTTGATTTCATTAAAAACGATGTAAAGTCCACATCTGCAACTCCCAAAACAATGTTAACCTTGTTAAGCTGATCCAGAGTCCTCATTACAAAAAAATTTGCAGGCAACAGAACCAAGCATTTTAAAAGGGAGCCACTGGAATACAGAGCAAAGAATTTGGATTATTTTTGTTCCATTACAGAAAACTTATATTACTATGCAAAGGAACAGGAAGCAAACAGTAACCGCCTCAGTAGTTCTGGATAATTAGTTACCTAAATTCTCTGAGGTGAACAAAATGTACTTAGATGGCAGAACATTACTGCTTGTGTGCTGAAACAACACAGTAATCTTGGTTAAAATGAAAATCAGAAATACAGGAAGAAAAAGTCATGTTTAAAATCATCAGTCTTTATCGGTAAAGTACAACTGAGTTCCTCATTACAGTAACAGTTTTATTAAAAAGGGGATGATACTGCCTATATTAGCTAGTGTCAGATATCAGATTTCAACAAACTTTAACGCTGTAGGTGCTATTAAAACATCATTATTAGAGTTGCCATGCTTGAATGGTTTGCACTAAAGTGAATTTCTCGTATTTGTTGGAAGACAGGAATAATAAATCCTGGAGCTTGAGCTGGTAAGAACTGATCTGAACTTTGCAGACTAAAAGTTAAGAAGCTTTGTCCCGAGCATTGCTGGGAGTGGGGTTAGTGAAACTCAGTCCTGTGCCTGCTGCTGCTGAAATCCTGCTGGAAGAGCTGGGACTGAGGAGGTCTTGTGTGCAGGAGCCCCAACATGGGTGTGAAGAAGTGCCAGGGAGATGCTGTTACACCTGGTGTGTGTTCCCCATGGGATGTTTGTCTTATGGTAGCATGGCCAAAGCACTATGGGAACAACCCCTTCGTGGGGCAGATCCCTGTGTCCCCAGGGACTGGGTGCCATGACTGCAGTGTCCCAAGATGTGCCTGTGATTAAAGCTTGTTCCCATGACTTAAGAGAAAAATGCACACCAGGGCAGCAGGATCAAAGACAGAGTAATGTGCATCACCTAACGCTCCCAGACCAATTAGCCTGACAAACTGCAGATGCCTTCACAGAACACATTGTATTTATTTACTGATTCACAGCACCACTGAGCAATTTGCTATCACACAGCCACCTCCTCTGGTCAGGTAAATGCTGGGTGTCTCCCACCTACAGCGAAGGAAAATCGAGGAAAAACAAACAGGTTCCCAAAGGGCAAATCCTCTCTCCATCACTGTTACTGCCATCTAAGCGTTCCTGGGATCAGCTCTTTGACCATGTGTCCATGCAACTTTTTCTTATGCAGTCTACCTAAAAATCTAATTTATGACAGGTTTGCTCCTAGTCTTACTCAGGTTCTCAAATGCGAGTGCTTTGATAAAATGAAGACAATGTCTATTACTTTTGCTCTCTGGAAACATTTTATGATACTCAATTAAAATGCTTTTAATTTTTCAATATTATAATCAGAATAAAAATTAAAATATATTTGAAGATTACATCTAAAATAAAACAAAGAAGGACCATCAAGAAGAGGGGAGCATATAAACAACTCATTTTGATTTCTCTTGGTATATTATTCCCTCTGAATCCTTAAATATAACTTTAAGTTTGGTTCCATCCTGGGATTTCCATCTCAGCTTGTCACAGGGAATTTTGGGCAATTAATGTCTTGAAAGACTGTGCTTTTAGAATACTCAGGTCAGGAACTTTGTCCTTCTAAATATTCTGTTGTTTCTCAGGAATATATGTGGATTCTTGAAATAATAAGTTACAGTAACACTGGGCCAGATCCTCAGCTGGTGCAAAGTTGGCTTTTCTTCATTAACTTCAAAGGGACTATGCTGATTTACACCAGCTGAGGGAAGATGTGGCCCACAGTGTCCAGGTGGATTTAAATCATACACATGAGAAATACCTCAGTACATCCAGGTTTGTACTGAGGTTGAACATAAAAGGCCCGGGTAGCGGGAAATCCATCCCTTTTTATTTTTAAATGCTCAAATGTTTACCAGCTGACCTTCCCCTTTACTGCAGATCTGGGAATCAAGGTGCATACAATAAAGTTCAAACCAATCAACTGCTTTCAGCTGTTCTTGTGCAATGAATTTTTAAACATTTGATCATTAAGACCAATCTATATGCAGGTCAGTTTTCTGAACAGGATGGGAACAGTTTGGGAGCAGATGCCAGGGCACTGACTCATGAAGAGGGACTGTTAAAATAACACAGAGAGCACATTTATCTTGGGCCACCCATCAGGTGAACACTACCAAGACCATCTCTTTGCTGGATGGATGTACAGATCAAGACAGTTAATCTCTAGCATAGCACCTTTGTTAATTGAACTGTAGCACAAAGGCAGGGCGGCACTCATCGGCATTGAGGTGGTTATCTTATCACACACAAACTTCTCTGCAGGCTTTAGTTCTTCTCCAGTTGGTAAATTCTCTAGAAATGGCACTCCCTGCTGCTATTAACTTGTTTATTCTACAAAACTGCCTTGTAAATGCTCATAAATAGGTGGGAAAATTTCAGCTGTGACTGTTTGTGACATGTTCACTTCCAACACTTACTACTCTTAATTCACAGAGTTTGTGGAGGGCACCAGCCTTGGGCCATTGATCCCTATTTCTGATCGCTTCAATTTTATTAGGGGGTCACTGGCTGTACTCAAAAGCCCATATTCACCACCCCAGCCACGTTGCTGGACACCTGGCTGATGACCTGCCCGTCCTGAGCCCTGCTGTCTCACCTGGCCCACACAGGGGGGAAGGTACTTGGAGGTTAGTCTCTCATCCAAAGGCAGCAGCACTCAGACAAATCATAGAATGATAGAATGGCTTGGGTTGGAAGATCATCTTGTTCCAACCCCCCTGTCACAGGCAGGGACACCTTCCACTAGACCAGGTTGCTCAAAACCCCATCAAACCTGACCTCAAGGTTCACACAGTCACGTGCAATCCTAGGTGGGAGAAGAAGAGGTGACTGGCATAAGTCCACTAAAGCTCAGACACTCTTTAGACACTCAGGTAATGAGTGGTGTTGAATGGAGGCACAATTCAAGCATTTTGTTTCCTTGTGGTGCATGTGCAGAATATTTGGTCTTTATTTAAAGCCTTCAACCTTCGAAGCCAAGGGGGAAAGCAGGCTAATCCTGGCAGGAGTAGGGTTATTCAATTTTGAGTTGTTGTATCTGCAAAGGGGATGATCCCTGAAGCTTGCCTGATTTATCAGCTATCTTAGAAGCAGGCCTTCAAAGCCAGAGCTGCTGTGCTGAAAGCCCAGTCCTAACTGTTATACAGGAACATTTTGCTAATTTGCCTAATCTATATGTTCATTGATTGAATTCCATTTTCTTCCAGTTCAGTGCTCGTGATTGCCATGCACATGGCTGCTTTTGTACAGACATCTTTATGTGCATACAGTGTTCCATCTAAACAAAAACCATCTAAATGCTATCTAGCTAAGCTGCCAAGTTTGTGCCTCTGGAAACACCAAGCAAACTATCAGAAGGGTCTAACTGAGGTGTTTTATTTGAGAAAGCATTTTATAAGTCACAAATATTTTCTGTCAACATTAACTCAGTTCTACGCGTACTTCATTCAGGGCAATTAATTACTCAAATATATCCCTAAACACCTCCTAACTTGCATCTAATGCTAAACCTGAGCCCTTGGAAATGTCAGTACTGGACTTGGACTACTTGGAGACTTTTAACAACAATTTTTGGAGAGCATTTGCAGATGCTGAAATCTGCCAAGATTTTTGTAGTGTATCCAGACACCATAACGTGCTGGTAGCCAAACTAGAGGATATTTGTTTAACCCAAATGATAGCATTTGGGTCAAAGAACCAGTTGAACTATATGACTTATTACTGCAGGCTGACCCAAACCATACTTGCAACTGTATGGAGCAACGAGGAATAGGAAACATAAAGTTGAAGGGGTGAGTCTCATTCTAACACTTGCTGAACACATCACCTTGGCAAGTCACCCAACGTGTCTGTGCCTCAGTTACACTGTCTGAAACACTGAGATAATAACAATATTTAATCACCTTTGAAAAAAAAAAAAAAAGTGAGAGATCCTCAAACAAAAGAAGCAATAAGTGTGAAATATTCATTATAATATTAAAGAACAGATGGCCAAAGCAGAGATCCAGTTAAAAGGACTGCCCAGAGTTATAAGAAACCTCTTGCTGTGACGTATGCGCTTTACGATGTGCATTCCCTCAGACAATACATGATGAGTCGGCTGCAGCAGTTTATGTTCTGGATTAGAGCATACGCATAAATAAAGCTACGTTTTTATGTGATCCCAACAAATAAATGGGAAGCACGGACAGGAATGTCTAGCTGATGGAAAAATGAGACACCACAAACAAACCACAGCTTGATGATAAAAAAAAAGAAGTCTAAGATTTATATGGCGCAGCTGGCTATGTGTAGTGCTTTTGTAAGTCTACAGCATCTGGTCACTTGTTTTAAATGTCTGAATAGATAGAGGCCTGAACCTTGCACAACTGTGGAAAAAGAGGCAATTTCTCAGTAAACCACACAGCCATGCGTTGCACAAGGCCCTGGCACATGGGAAGACCTGCCTGACTCAAACACCAGGTGAGAAGGAGCAGGAGGTCTCCTGGCCAAAGGGCACAACTGTCCAACTGCATGTCTGTCCTGCATTCAGGGTAACACAGACATCCACCCACCTACATCGTTCTGAACAAGCTGTGCTGGAACCGGAGCATGTCTCCTAGAAGGACATCCAAGCACAAATATAATTGACAACAATTTTTACCATCTCATTTCCGTGAGCTCTACTGATTTAGAGTTATGCTGACACACTTCACTGGAGAACCTGGCCCATTGTCCTTCAACAGCTCTATGAAACCACCCCAAAATACCCTAGATATCCCTTTGTGAACATGCATGGTGCTTCTTTGTCTACAAAAACAGGATGAAATTATAAACTCTGTTGCAGACAGAGGAGGAAATGGGCCATCTTCATGCTTTACTTGCAGAATACCCAAGCCTTGCATTGTCATCAGATTATATTTTACCCATATTTTCAAAAAAGACACATTGCACAACAAACTGTGGGAGAAACATGCTCCCAGCTGTGGTGTGAGTCACTCAAGAGAAGGAAAGAGGATAGAGCTTGTTGGGCTGCGGGGCAGCAAAGGGTGGTGAGAAGAGAGAAGGGCAGGTGCGTTTTACACCTGTATATGGAAAAAGTCTATACAAACTCAAGAGGTTGAATGACAAGAATAATAAATAAGTTGCTGCCTTCTTCTAGGGCACAAATGAGTCCTTTGCAACAGTAGGAACACACTGAACACAACTAGCTAAATCCCTAATTTGTGCAAGCTGTAACTGTCAATGGAAGAAGTTTCTAAGACTTAAAGTATTTCTACAGCTTCTAAACCTGCCATGCTCTCACTGGAAAGGTAAAATATGGTAGGCCCAATCTCTTTCTTTTTAAAAGCCTGACAAAACCCCAAAGGTTTGTACTCCCCCTGTTGGTTTTAGGAAAGAGATTTGGTTTGGTTTTGTTTTCCCCACAAATATCATCCTTCATTTTGTTCTGACATCAGTGGAAGGACAAAAACGCATTTGTGTGACGAGATGTTATTTACACTGAAGTTTCTCTTGTTTAAACAAGAAAATGGACGTGCTAATTTCAGCTCCATCCCAAATGCAAAGAAAATGAATAAACATTTAATAAACCAACTGCCAAACTGGAGGAAGATTAAAGTATTTCAGTACTGCTGAAGGAAATACCACAACCAAAAGAGGGATAACACTGCACACACAGTTATATCACAGATATCTCAGTTGCTGTCTGCAACATTGTTCCCCAGTTTACAGAAGCCTACATACCCAAAAATGTGCATTGCTCATAGTATTTTCTACTGCACCTACTTTTCCTTTAGCACTGGGAAAAAAAATTTAAAAAGAAGAAAAACCCAGTTGCAAAACTAAACTAGATGAGTGTGAGTCTGAGATGATATAGAAGACAAATAAGAAAAAAAGTGTGACAGAAGGATAGATCAAATTCTTGCAATTTTTTTCCTTTGGTGTTAATTATTTACAATGTATGTTTCTTATCTACAATCTGTTTTTCACTGCATCTTTATTCAGCACAAGGGAACCCTGATCTTGGTGGGTTTTTAGCTGCTACTGCAAGACAAATACTAAAATATGATATCAGATACACTTGTTCAATTATTAATTTTTAGGAACAGAATGTAAAGTCATTATCTGCAGAATATGAAACCCTTTTGGTTTAAATAGTACTAATGACTTAGATGCTTGTTGGAACAAAATGTCTTCACTTTGGCCCTGAGAGGAGGCTGAATCCAAGGTCTCTGTGCCTAACCCATGACCTTACCCAACACTCCCAATTTAAATGAGTGAAAATTGATAGGTGAGGCAATGCTGTTTGTCAGACATGCCATTTGGTTTGGTAGCCTTGAAAGTAAAGCGTGGCTTCCCAGCCTGCATCCATAGCCACAGACCAAGGCACTGCATTAGGGGAAAAGCCACCAGGATATAAAGCTACTATTTGTCACAGCTGTTGGAAGGGTGGCTGTTGACCCGCAGCTCTAACGTATTTGACAGCAGCACCGGTTTGGCATCCCCTGTTTGAACTGCTGGCTCCCTGTCCATCCCCCTCCCTGCCTGGCTGAACTTGTTTGTCTCTGGCTCCCAGCCCGAGACTTGTGACACTGCAATTAAGCTGGGGTGGCATGCGGAGTCTGTAGGTATTTTAGCCATTTTGCCAAAGCTAGAAAAATCCTGACTGAACTGGAGCAGGAAAACAATTTGCTAAAACATCACCTGGAGCAGGAAGTTATTAGATGCTTGAGTGACTTCTAGAACAGAAAACTATGTATGAATATGTACACGAGGCAAAACAGATGTTGTCTTGACCTCTGTACACTGGAATCTTATAGCTGCTCTGTTTACTCTCTGCTGTCCATAATGCATCTTTAAGCCAGGTGCTGCCACTTATCAGGTATCTACATCTCTTGTTTAAACAAATGTTAACTGAACTTGACAGCAAAGGGGACCCTTGCAGCAAAATCGGCAGAAGACAGCTTTAAAACTACCTTCAGTTCTTACTCCTGAAATAACTGAAGTTTTGTGTGACTAGGTGAGGAGTGAGGGTAGAAAGTTGAACTTTTGACCCCATCTCCATGGGATTTCATACACCGTCTGCCTGGTTCTCTGGCAGGGGGTAAGGTTCAGCTTTGCAGGGAGGAGGAGAGCTGGTCTTCAGGAGCTGGCAGGAACCATGCTGTGGGCTCTGTTTGCTACTCATCAGCCTCTCCAGGGTCCTTTGAACCAGCACATCTCTTCTAGGGCTATCAATGTAACTACTACTTGCATTATAACTACCTCTAACATCATAAACTACTCCTTGTATCATAGTGACTGCCTGCACCGTGGCTTTGGCCACCATCTTCCCCCAGGGCCTTGTCCTTGTCTCCATTGGAGAGAGGCCACTTGAATCTGGGAGCTGAACACTGATTTCCCCCTTTCCCAGCCATGGCAGCAGGGTTTCTCTTTCATTTTTTTTTAATTTGAGTTTTCTATCAGTGACAACTTACACAAAAGCTTTAGGGTAAGACGAGGCCAGAGTGCTCTAGTGCCTGGTGAAGCCATAGTGAGTGAGACCTTACACCATGTCCATCACCATCACCATGGCAGCAGAGCACCTCCACCCAGGGCTGCAGGTTTCTGCAGTCCCTGTTCTCCCTTAGGAAATGACACAGCCACTGACAATAGGTGAGAAATTAAACTCTGTCACCTCTCTGTTAAGAGCAGCCCTATAACTGTTCAACCATGAAGCAAAGACAACAGGCACTTCAGGTTTTTCAGGAAGCTTCTGAGCTTTCCTCCTTCCCGCTCTCCTGCCAGCTCCTGGAGCACACAGCTGACATAAAGGGTCTCAGACCCCACAGGTGTCTGCAAAGGACTGAGCTCCTGAAGCTGAGGGAACTCCACCATTAGCAAGGAGGTCAGTGTGAGGTGTTTACTATCAGCAGAGAGCCAGGCAGCACAGTCAAGACAGAGCCAACCCATACTTCATCCATCATAACAGATGTCATGAAAAGCACCCTGCTTTCAGAGCTGCATTACAGACTTTCTGGTGCCCAGTGCAGAACAACTTACAGGACCTTAGCACAGCTATTTCACCATTCAAATGCTCATGAGGAGATAAACGTTCTTCTTATATAAATAAATAATCCTCCAATCAAAGCTAACTTTGGATTGAAATTGACCTTCTGATTGATTGGATTCAGTTTTTCTAAAGTGTCTGCCATTAACCCCTCAGAACTGCATAGGAACAATCCAGCATGCATTACATGATCAACCTCTCAATATTTTAATTAAAACTGGATAAAGGTCATAGAAAATGGGTACTGGTACCACTGAGAGAACTGAGAGACAACTAAGAGAACATGCTGAAACTGTCAGGATCCTGCTACTCAGTTGTTTATGAAAAAATTGTGAAATCCTAAAAACTGAAGGGCGAGGAGTTGGATTCAGCATTAGAGATCAAAGCCCTGAAGTTCATTTCAGAGAACCAAAAGAAATGTTTATGTAGAACCAAGGGAAGACACTTCGCTAAATTTTATGAAATGGGAAATAAAGCTAGATTTTGTTTTTCTAATAAGAAAATACATCTATCAAGTTAGAAGCATGTAACTATCCCAAAAATGTACTTTGGATATCAAAAATGGATGTGGGATGAAATTTATGTGCTTTTTCTCCAGACTGGGAACACTGCTGATTCACAGCTAGAGCTTGAAGCCCAAGATCTGTCTTTTGCAGCTTCAGTGAGCTGTGTCTGCAAGCGATTCCAAGCTCCAAGTTAAAGGTCATTAAAAAAATCAAACATTTTGCCCCTGCAGAGGCTCGGGGTGGGTACATGCTGAAATAATCACCTGAAGAAAAATATTCACTTGAACTATAGTTTTCTGTCTTACATCCTTTCCTCACAGACAGTTCTTTACCCCCTGTCACCTCATCAGGAGACAGAAAGGGAAGAAAGATCAGGTCAAATACCCCCACTATCCCATGGAAGACAATTTCTAGAAATCATTTGTTTCCAAGGTTCCTTTCTTAATGCCTTGCAGAAAGGGGGTCTGGTACAATGAGACTTTGCAACTTCTTTCATGTATCATGGATACATACAAAGGAAAATCACATTCAAAGTATGATACCTGATCTCAGATGGTAGTGGTGGACTCAGCACATTGTCCAAAATGTAGTAAAATTACTGCTGAAACTGCTGAATATTCTGGATATACTGTATATGTATATACAGTGTATTAATATTCCTTCCTGCCTTTGTCTTAATAAGTTCCTCTTTACTCCTCTACCACTAATTTATGTTGAGAATTTCTATAGATGATGCTCACAGATCTGTTATACACTGGGCCAAATATTCCTATGCTGGCTGGTCTACCCAAATCATCTTTTTTACAAGAAGAATAAGACACAGAATTTCTTGAGGGAAAAAAAAAATCTATTTAATGGTGTCAGGAGGACTGGCATTTTGCTAAAACAGTTAAGATTTCTCCCCATATGATTATTATGTAATGGGCCACGAGTGTGTCAAGTATTGGAGCCTGAAAGTTATCCCAGCCTCTGAATCTACAAATATCTTTGCAGAATGGTTATGTCGTTCATCTCAAAAATTTTTCAGGCTGTGTAACATTAGCAATGTTGTCTACAGGATTGCACAGCTCGTCTCTTCTTTAAAACAATGGCAGCAAAGAGGAAGAAATATGCCAAACTCTGAATAACACTGATCACAGAAACAGGTAGAGACACCTTTTCCACTGAAACCCACAGGCAGATATTAGGGAGAGCAGGGAAGTGCTGTGTAAAATGTACTGTGCTACCCAACCATCAGAGGTTTGAGATTCTCTGATGAAATGGAGTCTCATCCAGTTCCCTCTGTCACACTGTCCATTTAATCCTGGTTGAGAAGGAAGGGGGTTGGTGAGTTTATTCACCCCCTGGCCACCAGCTCAAACTGTGGGAAGTGGCTAGTGTGGTCATCAAAGGGAACAAGGAAGCCTGTAGTGGACAAGATAGAGAGTAATGCCTGAAACAGAGACCATCCCTAGGCCAGAAATGACAAAATATTAGGCAGATTAGGTTGGTTTTGAGGATGAGCAGACTTCAACCATGGCAGCCTCATTCCTTATGTGATAAACTGTGCAGTCAGCAGAACTAGAGATTGCCAGGAAAAAAGTATCACTAACACTCGGGAGGTTTTTAGAACAGGACAGCTTGTTCCTGCTGCAAAAGTGGGAACACTAAATGAGCTCAATAATTTCAGTCTCTAAACCTGTCGTTACCTGCCCAGCTGCTGATAGTGCTGTTATCTTATTACTTCTGCATGCGTGCTTCCTTCAAGGGTTTTAGTGTTACAGCTCTGAAAGGATATCTGGTTTGCTTAAATATCAGGAGCCTAAAAAGCTAAACCGAAACAAAAACCACACCTATAATGACACAAAAAAAATTGTGCATTTCAATGAATGGAGGACATACACTGCATGTATCCTGAGTTTAGTTACAGAACAGTGAAAATGAGCACTAGATCCACTGAAAGTGTATAATTTACCAACCATTGAGGCTTTGTTAATATTCCCCTTTTACTTTTTTTTTTTTTTTTTGCACAGTCTGATTAGCTAATTAAAGTTGTAGGCTGTTTCCTTTCAATCAGAACTGTGAATGTGTGTACCAGGTGCCAAGCATCATGACATGCAGAAAGGCAGATGGGCTCAGAGAGATGGAGGGGTGCAGAAAAGGCTCAGCCCAACCATATTACCCCACTCTCAGTGGGCTAAAACATTGGGTTTGGACATTCATCCTGTTCTGGCATGAGGTACACCACACCTCACTGTGAAAACAACTCAAGCATCATGGAAAAGTGGTGCAGCATTGGGTGAGAAAAAAATATATACCACTGAGAAATTTTCACCAGCTTCACACAAGCATGGTTGGATTAGATGAGAGGAACCCCTAGATCAGCATCCCTTGGAGCAAACTCATCTCCAAGAAGTTCTTATTGGATGTTCTGGCACTTGAGCAGAGACCTGAGCCTGATCCAGTTGGGCACAGCATCTTCTATCCTTAAAATCCTTTGTGACATCTTCACCTGGAGCTGTTCACAGCATTTGCCACAGAAAAGTGGGTTTTCATTGTTAGCAAGACACAGTCAATAAAGAACTGATTCACAATCCCTCACAGAGCAAAATCAGCACCAAAATAGGTACAGTTTCCTGTGGCTGTACAGCTCTGCCTTCTGCTTAAGAGAAGGAAAACAATTTGAGAGGTCTTTGGGATCAACTGGATCAATGCTTTCTTTGTTGTGCTACTAAGCAAATAACCAAGGTATGTCTCGAATAAGGTGAGGTGAAGCTTTGGTCAGAAGGATGATTAGAAGGTACTAGGTTAATGTATAAATGTACTTTGTACATTTAAAGGTACTTGGTTAAGATTTAAATATAAAATTGGGTTTCGAAATCCGTGTTCTCAGGTATTTTATGTCTCAATTCTAAAAAAAGGGTTTATAGGTAAAGAAATAATAGCACCTTCAAGGTGCATTTGGCTGGCATAAACACTTCAAATGGGGCATGGTCTGTGACAGGGTTAGCTGAGGTAAAAATATCCACTCCTTTTCCAAAATCAGGGGAAATTACTGTTTAAATAGAAATTGGCTGAGTTACCAATTAAAACAATTTAGATTGAAAAAGGCAGTGTGCTATAAAACAGAGAAATTTTTGACCCACTGGTAAGGTGACCAAAGTACAAGATAACAGAGAAGAAATTATCGAGGCAAGACAATCTAGGACTTCTAAATTTAAGGGTAAGCTGCAAAAATGCTCTGCCTAGGTACAGAAAAACCTCTAAATATTTAACTATAGCTGTTTTAAATGCAGATTGGGCTACATTTTCTTGGCATCACGGAACTTTCTTCCATTTCAAGGCTAGCAAACCTCCTGGAATCTTACCAATAGCCATGAAAGATTTAAAAATTTGAGTAACTGTGGTAAGAATGTGCATAGCTGATAAATAGGAAGAAAACATTTGGACTGCCTTACCGTTCGTCCTAGTGTTTCACAGATTTCTTTATCTAAAATTATGGCAACTGGAAAAGACCTAATCTAACATTAAAATATTTAACCAAGAGTTCAAACACACGTATTTTATACAGTGGCAGTAATATTTCTTTTGCCCAATGGAGCTCACAATGTTAGTTTGCTTACAACCAGAGGGATCCAAAAAGAAATAATGCCAACACGCTCAGCATATTTCTAAAATATTTTTTCCGCTAAAGTGTGCGTCATTCCAAAAACATGTCTGAGTGGTTATATTTTGGGTGAGGAACAAAATCAGAGAAAAAGTGTCAAATACATCTTTATACTACAATATTTCACAGCCTATTATATAAGATGGTTATTTACACAAACAGAGGCTTAATATGTACATAGAGCAAGGGGAAAAAACCTTATGTTTAGGAGTTGCTAGAGTAAACCAGCAAAGCTACAGGTAAACTGGGGAAGTCATTTAGGTCAAACTAGGTCATCAGGTTGGCTAAATCCTGAGCTGGCATCACACCAGTGTAAGACTCCTCCTTCCTTTACAAAGGCATCCACATTCATTGGACAGGAAAATTTAATTTTGTGTTTGTTCAGTTCATCACTTCTGATTTTTAATCAAGCTACTGGACACAGGACACAAATGCTCTCTCCACAGTTACTGCAGGTCCCTGATTCGATTGCATCAGTCAAACCACAAATCTGCTTGTTGCTCTCAGGGAGCAGGGCCTCTGCATCCCACAGGGATCAACTCACCCTCCCTGCTTCTCCTGAAGGTTGGCAAGATTGTAATGGGGCTGTGTGTGTGACAAGCCCCCGTAAATCCTTGAGCTTCACCTTCAGGAAGGGACACCTTGGGGATCCACATCTACCTGTCAGTGTGCTCAAGGACCCACCTTCACCCTCTGCCCTGGGAAAGGCTCTGGTCCCATTGACATCTCCCTGGTTCCTGGTTTGCCTGGGGTGCTGAGCAATTCCTGCTACCAGAAGCTTCTGTGGCTGTAAATTTCCTCTTTATTAATTTAGCTCAATAGGTAACATGTGACTGCAGGAATTTTGGCACGAGAATTAGGAGTTAAAATAAGAGAGAGCAAAGGGAAAAGGTTACCAGGGCTAATCTAAAGTGATGCTAAAGGCTTTACATGGTTATGAATAAAAAGTAACTTGTAAATAGTGGGTTTGATAGTCTTTTCTGAGGTTTATAAGTGACATTTCCTCTACTTCACCTTACTGCAATAATAACACAGATTTGCTATGCTACATTTTTGTAGAAATCTTGCAGGACACTGAAAGCTGACTATATCCTATTCATACTTTCTGCATGCAGAAGAGTGTGTTCTTGGACTTTTAAAAGTTTTCCATTTGGGGAGTAAAAATTTCTCCTCTAAGACCCAATTAATCATTGCACGCTGTGAGGCACCTCTAATGTACAGATTTAACGAGACAGGCCTTCCTGGTTTAGTTTTTTCCACCTTTGAATAAGTACTCCTTGACACATAAAAATCAAATATAAACAGCGCTAGGACCAAAATCCATGTTCTTGGAACCGCACCTAATTTAGAACTGTAAGAACTTGGGAATGTTTATATTTCATCCCTAAAGTCTTCATCTGTTTATATCTAAACTGCAATCTGAACTTAGACACAACTACAAGGCTCAGTGAAACAGGAGAGTGTTCCCTTGAGCCACAGTCCTGGAAATCCACCATCTTTTTTTCTTCATTAATATCTAATCCCCATTTAGTACGAATTTAGCTACTTTTATCCTGATGTGAAACTTCAGGCCTGCCTATTTCACTCTGCTGCCTGCTGCTTCTAAATACAGCAGTGCTGGTGGTGGAGGTGGTGATTGTGAGTCATAAACACTCTGTCATTGTAACATGTCAGATTTGTCCAAAAGAAACATATTTTTATATCTTAGATTATTTTATTATTAGTTTAAGAAGGTTCGTTTAGCTCCTAGCAAAGCCACGAGGAAGAATTATGCACTTAAGCAGTTCTATCTCAGATGTGTAATGCCTTGCAGTCATTTAACATGCTGAGACAAACAAGAGAATCCCCAGAGTGCTCATCTACTATGGGACTTATTTCATACTGCATCAATAATGTAAATTGAGATGTGAAGATAGCTCCTTGTTTTTCTAAGGTATGATTACACTAGTGCAGACAACATCCACTCAGCTTCACTGGAAACACTGGAGTCAGCTCCTTGATAAAAAACCTGGCCCATTCTTTATCTGAACAGAATTAAAAATTATACTATCAACAGGAAATTGTTGGGAGCAGCCTGGCTTTGTGAGATCAGTTGTTTGCTGTGATGTTTTCCAAGCCCCAGGTGAAGTGTTGAAAAGCCCAATGCAGGGGTTAATATTTCTCGCTAAAATGACTTCAGATAGTAGCTTTTGTTCTTCTCAGGGTAGTGAACTACCCTGGCCATCATTTAATTACTGTGGTGATTGGCAATTTGTTTAAGTAGACCTCACAGAAATTAATTCAGCTGGGTTTTTTGAGTCTATAAGGGCTCACCCATGAAAAACTTGCATCATCCTACCTTGATGCTTTTGGTGGAAAATGGAAGTCACCAGGAAATTCAGTTTTTCTCAGTGTGACCTTTTATCTACCCTAGTAAGACACACAACATTATGCTTAGTTAACATCCTGGTGCAGTGCCCATATCTACTATTGTACAATACATCGAACAAACATAAAAGACATCAATCAAAATCCTCAAAATGTCTTTTTCTGCCAAGATGCATAAACGTTTCCTATCTCCCATCAAATTATTTTAATTACAGCTGCTGAGCTTCATAATTATTTTTAGCCAGGCTGGCTTTTCTGTTGTTATTGAACATATGATATGCAATATATTGCATTTATACATCCCACTGGATTTTGTTATAGCAGAGCGACTCCTGTAGCTGAGATGGAGACTTTTTCTGTTATTTTGAAACCATTTGACATTTTGCTGGAAATTTTCCACCTTTACTATCTTGCTAAGGTTTTGGAGAGGGCAAGACAGAGACAAAAGAAAATTCTTTGAGCTCTCTCAGGTGGTTTCCTCCTATAGCTTTCCTTCTTCTCCCCAAAATGTTTCATACAGATGAGTTTCTTATTAAAATCCTCCTTATAAAATCAGCTCCAAAACAAACAAAACTGAAACATGATATGGACAGATTCTTACTGACAAGAGGAGCCAAATCCCTTTTTTTTTTTTTTCATTACTTGTTATAATCCAAGATCATAGAACCAGGACCTTTATCTTTTCAGGATCTTTGTTTTCAACTATGCATCCTGAATTTTGCTTCAGTTTAGGGTCTCTCCCTGCAGGCAATAAAACATAAGGTAATTACTGAAAGAAATAAAAAAATAGTAAGCTTGGCTTCAGCTGAGTAAAACCAATTGGGTTTCAAATATACACCAGCAAGACCCTGTATGTTTGAGTGCCACTGAAACACATGCCATTTATAACACAACAATAGTAATCCTCTTCTGAAAGACACTGCTAAATGTGTAAGTCACTTACCCAGGAAGAATTTGTATTGCATTTCTGAAAGCAAAATTACAATAGCTGACAAAACATGAAAGTTTCATCATGGTGGATTAGAATGCACACAAGAAATTCAAAGGAATTCACCGTTACTCAACATTTCAACTGACGCTCTTTAACGCGTCTTTGGGGAGCAGATTTGTCTCTGCACTCTATAGTAAAGCCACATGCATAAAAAGGTTGGATTACAGAAACCTAGTAAATAATATAACAAACAGCTAGTTAGGCTGCACAGCAACATGAGCAAATATGTGTTGTTCCTACCCTGCTGATCCCCAAAGAAAATGTGTCTTTCTTTACTGCTAATACTACTGTTTCTTTGCCCAGGAACTTCCATGACATCAAGAGATTATCAGTTGATTTGAAGATTCTTTGTCCCTCCTCGCTCATCATGGTCCACGCTTGTGCAGGTTCCTCTACATTTCAATACATTACAGAGTGCTTGCAGATAGAAAATTTGATGCCACCTCTCCCTGCCAAGTAAGAAACGCCCTCAGCATTTATGATTTCCAAAGATCTGTCCAAAGAAGGACAAGAAAAGTACACAGCTAATATTTTTTAGACACAAAAGATTTTAAAAAAAATAAACAAACAGAAAAGTGTCCTTTTGGCTGGAAGGAAACCAAATTCCATTTGTACTTGCATAAGGTTAAGAAAAAATTTAGCAGCCTTAATGTATTATTAGGAAAGATGCAAGTGAGGAAAGGGAGGACATTCAGCTCTCAGTCAAGTAAATACCAGTCAAAGGTACAACACGAAAACCCTGGTGGTGGATACAGAATCACAGGATTCAAACAAACTTAAGAAAACAAACTGAATGAACTACCCCGAGCTCCATTCTGCTGCAGATGGTACCTTATGTAGTAGCTTACAGACTACACTTCATCCTGCAGCGTAAATATGACATTTCTCAGTAGATTTTTAATGTCATTAGCTTTCCTTTTTTTACTCCAAGACATTCAAATTATTAAACCTAAAGAAACATGGCAACATTTTTTGCAATCTTGTAGAGACTAGTTCTTGGCCTTGTACCATGTATCATTAGTACACATTAGGAGAAAAGCAATTGCTGCTGCAACACCCTGGAGTGAAACAAAATTTGGAAGAGTGGTAAACAAAACTGAGGAAGAGTTACTGAAAATGGACAAGATTGACTATAAACCATCTGAAGGCAAAAAATATGAGGTCAAGGTATGACTTACTATGAATTTACACATCTAGTAATTAAAATGTGAAGGCCACAGTCTCTAAGTGTGGAACTCTAGTTCTGAAGAAGACATGGGTATGATCCCTTCAACATTATATTCAAGAGTTAAGCTGTGAACTAAAGAACAAACTCAACTAAGATGCTCAGATAAGAGAATATTTAGCAGGTGCACTTTTGTATTTCAGCCTGCTATTGCCTCTGTGAGAATATTGAGTTCTGGATGCACACTTTGAAAAGTGCATTGAAAAATTAGGCAATTATAGTAGAAAGTCATAGGAAACATTAAAGAAATTGAAAAAGATGCTGTCTCATGGAAAAGCTCATTTAGCCTAACTCTGACAGGATCACAGAGCAACTTTATCACAGTCTGTAGGAATTAAACAGACAGTCTGAGAGAAGCTGGAAAGTTCCCCAACAGCACAGACCACTCCCCAGCCTCATCTCAGGTTGCGGTGGATCACTCTCTGTATAAGAATTTTTTAAACTTTGATTTTAAAATTAAAACTTCCCTAAAATTTTGTCTATTTCTGTCTTTTTCAGGGCTCAGTTACACAGGAAGTCACAGTGGATGGGCTTGGTGGAACCTCTGCCCTTGCCTATGTTTTACTGCTTGTCATCTTCAGCTCTCACTGATGATCCTGAGCATTTTTGACCTGCAAGAAGTCCATTAAAAGACCATGAGCTACAGCACCAACTCACACCTGTCACCTGGGGTGGGCAGCTGCTCCCAGTGTCAGGAAACACTCCACAGTGAGATTATTCTAGGGTCAGTCTTACCAGATCAGCATGGATACCTTATTCTGCTCCCACTGGCCTGTAGCAGGTGCCCCTCTCACTGTCTGGGGTGTCTTTGCACTACGAAAGATCTCAAATTCTTCCTGGATAAGAAAAATCCTCCACTGAACCCAAACTCTCCTGCCCCACAGAGAATATCCTCCATACCATCTCCAGGGAAGGATCCCTGCACACCCTCCCATCCACCTCTGGGGAAAGCAAACAAATGAGGATGTGGCCCCACGCCCTAATATCATATATAACACTTTTAATCATCTTACCGATGAAAACTGCCGTGTAAGCTCTTTTTATCTCCTGGCTAGTTTCATATTAATATATTATCTCCCTGCAACTCATGACTACTTCCAGACGGTGCCAGAGAAATAGGAAACTGTTTAGATGCTTTCTCCTGTTCCTATGGCAAAAATCAAAGAAAGAAAAGGAGAAAGTATATTACAGAGAATTGAAAACAGGTACCTTTTATTAATGTAGCTGATAGTGCTGTGGAGTTCACTGTTCTTGTTTAATTGGGCTACATATTGATTCGACTGTGGCAATGCAACTAGACAAATGTTCCTTAATTACATTTTAAATTCAACTTTCTGAGGCTGAAGGTGCTTTTCAAAAGCACACGTAGCTGCCGGCCCCACCACAGCACAGGCTGTCTTAAAGCTGCGCAGACGCTGAGCAGTTGTGCCCAACACTGAACCAGTGCAAAGCCTTCATTAAAATAAAACGCAGCTCTGTAATGATATTTACATGACATTCAAAGTGCTCTTTGTTCTTACAATAAAATACATTCCGGATAATTCCACCCTACCCAACCATAGTTCCTATTATTCAATTTTGCAATTCCTCTTATGTAAGCAAAGTTTTTTTTGTAACATGTTCACTAATTATTACTTTTGTAGGGAAAGGTTCAGAAGTATTTAGACTCCTAGGAGAGTGAAGACAAATGCATTATAGAAATAATGCATTTAGCCTCCAGGAGTAACCCTCAGCTCACTTATAAAAAGCTTGTGCCAGTCAAATCTACAGAATATGATTTGATTCAACTCTGGGGGAAGAAAGAGAAACACTTGCCTGCCTCCAAAGTTCAAGCAAAGATGCTTGAATTGAAGCTGCCAAGATGGGAGGTGGCAGAAAATGGAGGACTTGAATCTAGGGGGAGAATAAGTAAAAAAAATATTTATACATTCTGTCGTTCAGCTCTAATTGCTTCAAAGATTATTTATTTTTCATTTTTTTGGAAAATAGCTTGCAGCTTCTTAACATATTTTTCAAAGAAGGAGCTGGAAGGCATAATAAAAAGCAAGCAGGGATATGCTTTCTGAATAGACTGAAATAATTAATGTGAGAATGCTTCCGCTTGAGCATTTTTTATGAACAAAAAATACATTATTTTTGCTTTTAAATTGGAGATAATTTGTTACACGGAAGTGGTGGTTTCTTTAATCTTGAAATAATGCTAATTACAATGGTATTTGGGATCTGAATTTTTGCAAAGCTATTCCCTCGTTTGCTGCTGACATAACGAAGTTACTTACAGACTTCAGAGGCTTGTGGCACAGCCCCACTTTGTTTGCCTGTTGTCCCTCTTGGTTTCCCAGTCCCAAACCTCATTACTCCTGTGATTTGACTATGTGGGGTTTCATCTCCTCTAGTTCAGTCACTCCACAAATAGCTAGTTGGAAAAATCCATGTTCTAAACATAATCTTCTCTTTTTTTGTCACTAATACAAGCTCTTCCCAGAGAGTGACCAAAACTCACAATCACATCTAAGCCTAAAGGAAAAGCAACATCTCCCCACACTCTGCTGCACCAGAGTATATTTCCAGGCGGAAGGTAGGAAGGCTTTGTCCGTTTACTTTCCACTGAAAAGCAGCTTTTACTTATTTTACTGTGGAATTGCCAGGGAGTTTAGTCATGGAGCTGCACTGGGCACCTGCACAAACACAGACAAGAAGCCAACGCAATCTTTGTCCTAAAATCTTCGAGCACATCTTTGATCAGGTACATGGATGTACCTGGACACTCCCTTAGATTTCAAATCAAGGTCAGTTTGATTTAGCACAGAGATGGATCCTGGGGGTTGAGGTCCTGCACGCTCCCTTTCCACGGGCTCTTCCCAGAGGTGTTTGCCATGCCCAGGGCTGCACAGCAGGAATTCAGTGGGTGTATTTACCTGCTGGAAAGCAAATGCAGACACTGTTTCTGCAGCCACAGTTTCATTTGGCAGAGAAACAGGTGCTTATCCACCAGGCAAGGGCGACACTCCCTCGTCTCCACTCGGGGCTGTGTACACAAACAGAAACAACACGCTGCAGGTACATACGCGCCGTGTTCCTTTCTCCAGGCATCTTTCATTATTCAGCATGTTTTCACCACTGAACAACAAATTGTTAGTGGTGTAACAAGACAGGAACACGTGTTTGGATACGGTGTGCTACCTGCACAGCCTGGCACTTGCTCTGCTGAGCCGCAGTTCCCTGCTCTGGCAGGATCAAAGCACCAAGTAAGACAACAAGGAAGCTTATGGTGGTGTTGAGAACAGGTAGATGAGAAAGCCTGCATTTCTCAAGGGATGAAGATGGTGAAAAGCCCTATTTTTTTATCATTTTGCAGGACCAATATTCCTTCTCCTCCATAAAATTCGTATATAGTCTGAAACAGGGAGCCAGGTGAGGTCTCAGGTAAAATGACTTCCAGGTTCTAGACCTGAGTTACCAGCAGGCTGACAGTGTTATTCAATGTGATCAAAGGAAAAGCAGGAAGCAGAGGGAATTGATTATAATAAGACTTTTTTTAGCTGTGCTGAGTTTAGTGAGAGCAAAACATCTGCAATGATATGTCAGGAAAACAGGCCAAGCTTTTATTTTGAAAAGTATTAGCTAGGTCTGAGGTAGGAAGATGCACAGACTTGTGAATCATCAGCATAAAAGTAGTAGTTAAATTTGTGTTTTCAGATGAAGGTGGATAAGACCAAGCCTCTAAAATAAAATCAGAAATAGATTTGAGAGATGAACTAGCAGAAAACAGAGACCTGACCAAGAAACAAGTTTTAAGAAGATGGGGATGAGGTGTACACACAATTCAAGATAGTCACAGGTTCTTGGGAGGTCACCTGGTGCATCCCTCTGCCCTACAGCAGGATCAATTATCCTCCTGTCTTTCCTTTCAGAAGTCTGTCTGCCCTGGTCTGGACGGCCTCCAACAGTGGAGATCCCACAGCCTCTGCAGGCAGTCTACCTTAGTGCTTTATTATCCTGATTGTTATGAAAGTTTCCTGATGTCTAACCGGAATTCTTCGCTGTAATTTAAGCCCATTATGTCATGTCCTTTCCATTATGCACAGATTGTTTCTGTCTTCCCTGCCGCTGTTTCTCCTGTAATTACTTTCATGTCCCCTCTCAAGCGCTTATTACTTAACCTAAACAACCTTGTTCAGCCAATCTGTCCTGCTAGGTCGGGGTTTCTAGACCTTGTATTCAGGCCCCTCTACAAACAAGTGACAACTTTTCTTGGGACATAACCCAGGAAATAGTGCATGTACAGAGAAGGGATTGCTTCTCACCTCTCCCAGGTGATCGGTCTGTTTGAGCACCGCATATTGCAGCAAGATGTCACCATGGCCCCCCAGTCAGGTTGTGATCAGTGATGATCCCAAATCAACCAGTTTTTCTGTAATTGGGTAGCTTGTTGGGCTTAAATACCATTGATTTGCACCCATAAAGCTTCTATTTCTGTGCTCAACTCCAACCTGGGCAGGAGTCTGCTCTGAAAGATCATTTAGCTGAGGATACAGTGCATCTGTTCTCTGTATTTCCCACACATTGATTTTTGATACTGCTCCTTTGGAGAAAATGATAAAAAGCTATCAATCTAAAATCAAATTATTTTTCCATCAGCCTTTAATGCCTACTGCATCTGGGCCCAAAAGATGTTTTATATTTCTGTTATTTACAGACTTCTGGAGTCTGTGAAAGATTCAGAATGACATTTTGTAAATAATATTTCCCTTTTTTCCCCTGCAAATTTCTTTTTGGAAATAGGACATTCCTCTATTTTATATGTATATATTTGTTTCAAAATCTGAGCCTTGGTGTTTTGAATCTATTAATCTTTGCAAAAACATTTTCCATGACCAAAAGAGAATATTCATGTTTTCTCAAACTAAATATCCCTTTCAAAAAGGCATCTACGTGACAGATTTCCAACTGATGCAATGGCCCAGCAGGACTTTATATCTTCCCCAAACCACTTGTCCCATCAGGCACTCAGAGCAGCCGCTGACTCTACTGGAGCTAAACAGCCCACATTTATAGTTTCCCTTTTTTTCCTAGCTATTAGCTCTAGAAGTCTACTACTCCTGTTGGTAACTCTTACTGTTGGGTAATAATTTACCAGCCACCAGCACCCCAGCATGCCTGTGATGGTGCAGTAGCACAATCATTAGTTTCTATTCTGCAGTGGCAGGATGTGACAGGGAGTCTACGATTTCAGATGATTCTGGTGTCAACTAACTGTGACACTCCATCAAACCCTGCATCCTTAATGTCATGGAGAGTTACATCCTTTCATGGGTGATAAAGCCTGGGCATTCTGACAACCCCGGTTTAAGTGTCCTCGTTGGCCTCGCTAAGCTCATGTCACTTCATTGTTTTATAACTTAAATTGTCTCATATTGAAAATGAGGATTCAATTTGAGGTTTTATTGTTAACCTTTAAGGGCCTTGGAGCTCAAAGTCTACTCAAGAGGTAAGTGAAGTTTATGCTCCAATTCTTAATCTACCTTCAGTTACAGACTTCTGCACACGTACCCCATTGCTTCCTGATAGCTGTCTGAAAACTTCCCAGTTTTTAGTGACAGAAGAGAATGAATGTAGATCTTCAGCTGTTCCCAGGGATGTTTTTAAAGATGGGTTCATTTTTCTTCTGTTTGTTTGAATCCTGCCACTTGTTTCACCTTAAAATTTTATGTTAGATCTGGAAAGAATGGTTCTTGCCCAGCCTCCTCTTTGAGAAAAATGCTGTTAAAAAAACAAAAATCCAATGAAGCCTCCAAAGGGCAAATGCTAACTTTTAAATTGAAAATGCTTTAAATTTTAGTTTATAACAGGAATCTTCTTTGTTCTTCAAGTGGTCATTTTTCTTTTTATTAAAACCTGTTATTATCACAGAAAGCATTGCTCTTTGTGAAATAACATTTCAGTAGTCAAAACCCCAATTTTCCCTAAGGAAATATTTCAAGGGAAAACTTTTTACATGCCCTACTTAGCACCAAGTCTTCCCATTTAAACACCTCCACAAGTGGCCAAAGTTTCAAAAGAGATGCTCTTCCACTCAGGCACCTGAAGGAAGCGTTTGAATTCTGAGCAGCTTTTGAAACATCAGGCCACCTTGTTTGAGGTGTGCAAGAGAAAGACTTGCCCTTTTCAAGATGTAGCTCCGATGACGGGGTCCTTAAGAACTTTTGAAAAATTCCCCTTTAAGAAAAAGCGGATGAGATCAAGGTGTGAATATTCCAGGCATAAATACAGCTATAACTGTGATATCCATCCCTATTACACGTGTTTATATGCCATTACATCTTGCTTTACCTTTGTGTTTTCAGTGCGAGTGTTTTTTTACATGTGGGCTTGAACGGATCACAAATCAGCTACTTTCGGTACGACATGAAAGTTATTGCTGTTGAGAAAGATGTTTTTGTTGCACAGAAACACACCTCATTTCTGTTTGTGCAGTTGAGTTTTCTTGAGGCCAGGGCTGACATCCAGCATGCCATTAGGTACGGAAAGAGGTCCATCAGGCTCCAAACTGGCAGAGAGTTTGCAAAAAACTAAGCTTAAAGAGAGGTGGATCCAAGCCAATCCCACTGTCAGCTCTTAGATCTACTCTCCTGTTCTTTCCCTGGAACAAGTAACCTTTTGCCCTTCCATTTTGTAAAGCATAAAGTAACTTCTTAATTAGGATTATTTTTTTTCCCCTGCTGGAAAATGTATTAGCAAAGATTATTGTCAAAGCATAGAACTGCTTCCTCTTTATCTGGCACAATGCTGCTATAGAACAACCAAGAGGTTCACAGACCTCTCTACATCAAGATGCTGTACAGTATTTGCAATAATAGCTCAGAGAATACCATGAAATTGGGGCTTTCATTCATGCTAAAGAGCACTCCTCCTTCTTTCTTTGTACTGCCCCTCCCTATTTTAGCTTTCCCGTATGGACCCAGCAAACTCTATTATTTTTCCTCAAGTAATCAAGTCTGGCCACTTCACAATAAACCAATCTGTTGCTGAGAATGTTAGTTTGGATGCACTTCATGGGATGCTAAGAAATTGTCAAACTTGAGGAAGGTCTCCTTCCATTTCCACAAGTCTCTGCAGGCAAGTCAACAAAACCTCATTGTCAATAACAGCAAGGACTGTTGACTGATCTAATAAAATCAACATAGATTTATCTTCTGTGGCCATTGCCAAGGAGAGATCAGCAAGAGATAACTATCCCTATATTAAACACACATCTAAAGCCAACACAGTAGGGATGAAGGATGCTTGTCAAAGACATAAACAGCTTTCTCCTGCTTGCATCATCCCAGAGATACTACAAAGATTAAAAATTCCTGTCAATATACCGGCTAAAATCACCCACTGGGAACAAACTCATGAATTACAAAGAACTGGCCATAGCGTCAACAAACCAGAAGATTTTATCATCAGAGTGCTTTGGTGACTCCTCTCTGTTGTAAAGTCTTGTCACACCAAACCCAATGAAGCCAATAACATCAAAAAAAAAAAAAAAAAAGCAAAAAAAAAAGCAGCAAGGACACTGTGAAACCGGGAGGGAGATTTTCCCATACACCCCTGCTAGGAAGACAAAGAGGCTGTTTTTTGTGCTGCAATCAGAAGGATGATCTGATAAAGCACTTTGCTAAGAGCCCTTCTGGAGAGATAAGCCCATCTGCTCTAGTAACAATACACAAGGAAAAACAAGGCAAACCCCAAACAAACAAGCAACTCTTCACACACCACAATGTATGAGTGAGCAGTTTAGACTCTGGATATATTTAGCCTGATTACTAAACTGTTTCCCCCATATAAATATATATATTTACATATACAAGCATATAATTATTTTCAGCTGGTCAGTGCAGATCAGGTACTGGACACAAACTGATTTTCCTGCTATTCCGAGGTGCTGCATTTAAAAATGGCACTATCTTGGCTACTTTCCAAACTCCATAGATCTTTCTGAACTATTAACCTACTCTAAGTGGAGAAGATAAGTCTGGTGATGAAAAGGAAGAGTACTAACACGTACTCTTTGATTTTGAGTAGATCAGTTCAGACTGAATTCAGCTGACTCACCCGGATTACAAAGGTGAGGGTGGAGATGCTTTCCAGTATGGGCTGAGAGACAGTTTTGTTAGAAGCAGAGCTCTCTGCTTCGAGGGCTGCAAAGTATCTGCTAGTAGTACATCCACAACTCCTCAGCTAACCATTAGTAAACACTGGCACCAACGAGTAGTTAATTTGGAATTATTTCCCCTATATGACAGAGCTGGAGTGACAGAAAACAAGGCAAAAACATGGTTTAGTAGTTTGGCTGCTACAAAACTCTAGTTTCTCTGCTGGTTTGGAGAAGTCAGTGGAGCATCTCCTGACCAAAACACTAAACAATCTAATAACAACCAAACCTCACTGGCATTGTCTCAAGACCAAAATTTTGGTGATTGCTTCTATTTATGGTTCCTACAGAGTGACATTCCATCAGCTGACCTTAAAGGGCATGCAGAATAATTTTAGATTTTAAATTACATTCAATATTTTAAAATTAATAATAAAACAAATTTAATATAATTAATTAATAACATAAAATTATATTTTTCATTTAAAGGTTTTTAAGCTGGCAAAGCCAGGCCCTTCTTAAGTAAGAACATAAAAAGGCCATGCAAAGTGGTAGAAAAGGTCTTTACAGCCTGGTATCTTATTGCCAGGGTTGAGAGGAAAGGCTCTGGGAAAGTGTCCCTGAAGAGGAGAACCACAGGGTGCCTACTGGGGATGCTTCTGCTGTGAATTGCAGCAAAATGTAGAACAGCTTTGCTGTGGAACTCAATTTAGATTAGATACTGGGGAGAAATTCTTTACTGTGAGGGTGGTGAGGCCCTGGCACAGGTTGCCCAGAGAAGCTGTGGCTGCCCCAGCCCTGGAAATATTTAAGTTCAAGTTGGATGGGGCTTTGAGCAACCTGGGCTACTGGAAGGTATCCCTGCTCATGGCAGGGGGATGGAACAAGATGATCTTTAGGATCCCTTCCAACCCAAACCTAATTCTGTGATTCTCTGATTCTGGGACTATGAAATAAATATTTTTCTTTCAATTAGACCTCGTGGTGTGTGTCATCACTGAACTAAACACTGTCTTGAACTATCGCCTTCACTTTGTCTACTTTCTTTTCAGGTTACTCTCAGTAACTTATATTAAGTGATTACATGTGCCATTTAAAAATTGCCTGGTTTGCTAAGTAGCATCATCTGCCTTCTAGATAAAACCCAATAATCCTTGGTATTTCAATCTAAATTTTAATTTTGTCTCTGAATTTATTTTAATTTCCTCAGCACTTCTGGATTACATTTATTACAGGAAGCAAAAATCTTATTTCCAGTCTGGCAGTAGTCCAGGAATACCTGGAGCCTTAAGAAAAGGATTTCCTCCTCCACACCTTGTCTCCATCCCCTGTTCTGGTGACAAAGGACTGAGAACCCATGTAAGGACAGATGGTCCCCTGGATGGCTCCAGTAGATGCTGAAGAGTTTTGAAATGCAGGACTCCTGCTATGCCTGTCCCATTTCCCCTTCCTATGCAGGCAGCCAAAGTGGAGAGCAGTTCAAAACCAGTTTTCATTTAAGTAAAGCCAGAGTAAAAAAAACCTGGAGAGTAAAAATGACACTAAAGCACTCCACAAACTCCAATTCTCCACTTAAAAGTGGTCACTCAGAGGCACTACAGGGGTAATAGCAGAAATGCCTGGCCATTATCCTGCCACACAGGCTCTTTTGCTCTCCCCTGTTCTGTCTCTGTTGAGACTGATCCTATGACTTCCTTTAGGAAAGCAGAGATCTGATTGCAGAGCACTTTTGCAAGGTGTCCAGGGCAGGGACTCCTTTCTGCAAGGCTTGCAAACTCTTGAGCTCTGTCCCAGTGCTAAATAAGTCACTGAAAAAAGGAATAATACATCAACCTTCTGCTCTGCAAGTTTTACAATACCATTTGTGTGTGGCTGTGACTTAAAAACCTCAGATTTTTTTAATGGTCACAGATGGACTGGAAATAGGAGATGTATTTTTCATAGTAACTATTGCATATCTGGAAAAAGATTGCTGAGACAAACAGCAAGCTACAAGGATCATAGCCATCTCTGCTGACTAAAAAGTATCTTAAGCACAGTAAGAGCACACACTAGATGTGATTCTCCTGCATTGTACACTATTACAGCCTCCAACAGGGCTGTGATAGTCCTTTTCCCTCTATCACGAAAGCAATGGGGTTGGTACTGCAGAAAGATGATAAGTAACTGAAGGGGAAACCCTCATTCCTTGTGGAAAACAACCAGGTGTGAGCTAATTAAACAGCATTTTGTGAGATGACAGATTTCTTTTGAGAACTTCCTGCAGCTCCCTGTTCCATGTCTGCACTGTACAGGAGCACTGGGTTTGGATGGCAGTCTGGTTTACTTAACCCACAGCACCTGCAGAAAGCAGGTGGGTACCCTGCTGATGTTCCAGCTTCCAGTGATGTACCTGGAGTATGGACAAAGAGGACTTGGGCTTCCAGTAATCTTAACCGGTCCATGAGTGTAAATTGATCACTTAGTGTGAAAAAAAGAAAAAAGTCAATTTTGCATCTGACCCGCTCACCTCTATATGACGACATGACATCTTAAAATCACAGTAAGTATTAGAAAAATTATGTTTTAAATATGGGCCTTTGTATCTTTTATCACATTCTCTCCTGCTGTGGTTATTACCTAATAATTTTTGACACTAGTGATTAAATATAAAAGTTTTACATTTTATGATTCTATTTCAAATACACAATTGCCAGCATATATATCAAGGCCAAAATTAGGCTCTTCTTAAAGAATCTGTAATTATATTTATGCATTAAAGTGTCAACTGTTTAAAATGAATGATTTCAAACAATATTTTTATGGAATTGTTTTAAAAATCAAACTATCAATCAGGCTTTATTGTCAATCTCAACTAATGGCTTGTGTTTCAATATTTTAGACCACTCAGGACTTTCTCTGATTTGAGAAATCTTTATCAGCAATTTAAACAGTTACTTAAACAACAACCACAACTAAAATGGTGAGCACACTCAGTAAACAAAATCTCCTTGGAGGCAGAAGTCAGACTAAAGTGTCAGCAAAATCCATCACTGAGAAAGCACTTCACGGCTCACAGTTCTGTGCAACACTCAGAATGTGAGAGAAAGGAAAAATGAGACCTTTCTTGAGGAGGTCAGGAACAGGAAACTTAAAATTTTATTTCAACGGTGATTTATTTTTCTGGCCTCTGTTTTCTAGATCTTTTTATACACTTGCTTAGGAGGCCAGATCTCCCTTCCAGTCAATAATATATAAACAAAATGATCTTTAAGTTCTGTTCTTCCCTAAAATGGTGTTGCTTTTGCACTTAGTGTATGTCATAGAGCCAAACTGGATCCCTGAGTCAGTGAAGTTGCTGTTTACTCAAGTGCCACTGGGTATATGAATCGCATTTGAAGCAACGGATATTTTTAATATCCTAGATGATGAGCTCACACTGCACAATAATTTCAGGCCAACAGCAAATCCCAAAGAATTTAGGATGTGGCAGCCAGCAAAAGATGCTTGGCTGGAACACCTCGAGAAGAATGATTTAAAAGAGTGGGAGTTAATTTATAAGTTTTTAAACAGTGTGCCAAGGGAAAAATAAGTCTTCTGTACATCTGCCTACATTTTTTTGAGATCAGATTTCAGTGACTGAATGATAAAATGAAACAAAACAGGGGGAAGAAAAAAAATTAAAAAACCCAACAAAAAACAGATGAGTGGATTTGCATGGGAGGCAATTTATTCCTTAGTTTGCCTGCAGGAAAAAAATAAAGTGATATTGCAATTTGATAAGTACATATTTTCAAATAACACATCTAGCTCAATCACAGATATGGACTTCTGGATCTTAACTGCAGCTTTTAATTCTGCTTTGACAAATTTATGTAAATAAATAGACCTGGAACGGACAATCCCTGGAAGTCTAAATCTCTTTTATGTGATCTTTGCCTGAGCTTCCTCACTGGAGGCTATCTGTTAACTGGTTGTGAATTATTGCTCGTGCTTGTTTCCCTCACAAGCAGTACTCCAGGTGACTACAGCTGCTGCTTAAAGGAAGCTCCTATTTTTGGGTGATTCAAAATGCAAAGGTAGCTGTGGCATTTTTTGTAATTTTGTCAGTTATCAGGTAAGATAATCTTCAATTTCTCTGCTCCTTACAGAGACCCTTACCCAAGGAATTATCTTGGTATGGGATCACCCCTATGATGGGAATCCAATACCTTGAATTTCTCTATTAGGTTTAGACTACCAATACCCAGAAAAAGTAAGTGGTGACTTAGTTACTCTGCCACATTTCTCTTGGTTTCACTTGATTTCCACTCAAAATTATAAATCAGTCCATATTTGTTCATACTTGGCCTGATATCACTTGCCCCATCCCTGGAAGTGTTCAAGGTCAGGTTGGATGGGGATTTGAGCAACCCAGTCTAGTGGGAGGTGTCTCTGCCCATGGGAGTGGGGTTGGAACTGAATGGGCTTTAAGGTCCCTTCCAACCCAAACCATTCTGTGATTCTATGATGACACTGAGCCCACATTTACCAAAAGGTTCATGAACCCCACTGAACCTGGCTTAGTCTCTGGATTTGTAACAAAAGCTCAAACAAAGCAACTTTCACCCTGCTGCAGATTTTTTTAAGAAAACTTTAGCATTGCTCTAGGAATAACATTCTACTTGCTTAGAGGTTAGCAAAAAGTTATTAAAATAATAAGATTGGGTCTCACAGTGCAAACTAAGCTGCCCAGGACTGGAAGACTATTGCATGAAATTAAAAACTTGCAAATAAAGTATTTCAGATGGCTTTAAACTTGCCACTGAGGATGACACTTCAGGCTGGATTACAAGACTCCACCCAAAAGTTGCAGTGGCCCCCAGACAGATATCCAAGGAAAAAGTATTACAAAGGGATTTTCAAATTATAGATTTGGCATGCAGCAAAGTTTGATTTTTTGGATGAATTTGGCTCAGACAGCAAAGGAATAGCCACAAGTAAAACAGAGCACACTTTCATGTTGTGCTTCTCAGTGCTTTTTGCTACAGAAGGACAACAGTGACTGAAAGGGATAACTACACTTTCTCAGTGCTGGTGAGTTCCTCAGTCTCCTACAGTCAAACTCAATGACACCAAAATAAAAAATAACATGAATTTGAAAGCAGCAGTAAAGAAAGCATCACCAGGTATTATTACTTGCTGCAGGATCAACTAATTCGAGCAGTAATACTTCCAGTACCTTTTGATTCACTGGACAGGTAATTCTGCTAGGACTGAACTGCATCTCCTGTTCACCCATAAACTGCACCAGGAAAGTACATTCTCGAAGAGCAATCTGTGGTGTGAATGGTTCCCCTGCCTTTTACATCATCAGGTTTGCCTCATATATGATAAGAAGGGTGTTCTTTTTTGTCCTCATGGCCATGGTAAAGCGTTTGGTGCACACTGTGAGCGTCCTTGCTTACAGACAGAACAGACACTTGGCTTTACTCAGAGATTTCCTGACTTTTAAGGCTACATTCTTCCAGCCAATCTTGCTGTAGTTTGAACTGCATTGTATGAGTTTCCCTTTCCTTTTTGGAATAGTATAATTTGCTTCATAAATTACATATGGTGGAAGCCTGTTGAATGAATAACCTTGTTGCACAGAAAATTAATTCTTTTGACAGGTTTATTCCTTTAACAGATATTTGGTGGAAGATTTTACTGCATTATTGTATATATTGTGGCCTGCTGCACAGAAAATGTTTCACAGTATTTCAGCAGATTTATTCCTTTAACAGAAATAACTATTCCTATCCGTTTACCATTTGTTACCTATGAATTAAATTTCTTAGCTACAGATTCTTGAAAGAAGCTCACTTGTTTTGCTCTTGTGTTTCATTTCAGAGCAGAGAGAATACATTTTTCCTTCAATCAGCATTCATTTAAATACATGGTAATATATACAGTTGTAATGAACCATATTTTGTTTGATTATGTTAATCTCTAACAGTGTTAATTTCCTTATATATATGTTTATGTGATTTTTTTTTTTTAAATTAACTTTTTACCATGCCTTGCTAGAATATCTTGGATTATTTAAGGCTCTCTGCACTATCTTGGCATGAGAATTACATAGCACAGATAGCACGACAGCAAAGGAAGTCAGATTGAGTGCCACATGACCTGATTTGAGCAAGGCTAATTATGTAATTAAGATATTGAAACAGGAGCCAGAATCTCTGAGCGCTGCTCCTAGTTTCGCCAAGAACCTCCGGTGGGACATTTAGCATTTAGCTTTTCTGTTCACTGCTTTTCCCTGCTGGGAAGGGGGGTCCTGATATTCAAAAAGCAGAATATGCAGAAGAAAGCTGCTCTGGGTGCACTGCCTGCAGCACACTGGGCCTCAGATGTGCAAAGTGTTTGTAAAATAATTCCAGTAGTTTGCACTGGTTTTTTTTTTTTTAATTTAATGCATAACTTAGAGTAGGTGCTTGGATAAGGCTGTAAAGGAAATATAGTGCTTATCACTTATCCCTTAAATTTAGGGAAGACTGAGTTGATTATTATTTTTTCTTTTCTTTTTTCCCCCCCTTTCATTATTTGAATGCTAAATCTAGGGAATTAAAGTTCTGTTGCTTTGATATTCAGAATTTGGTGTATAATCAGCTTCAGGAAGCTGATAATCTGAGCTTGTCAGTGATGTCTACCCTACATTAGACTGGGACCCAAGAAATAGGAGACAAAGAAAATAGACATGACAGGAGTTTACGACCGACTTCTCACAAGGTATCAAGACAAGAGACATTTGTGTTATATCAGTACAAACGTCTGCACAGCCAATAAACTTCTCCAAATAAATGTTTGTAGACCACTGACACAAAAAAAAAAAAAAAAAAAAGAAAAAAAGAAGAAAGAAGAAAAAAGGGCCTAGCAATTGATTTCTTTTTAAAGCATGAAATTTTTTCCATATTCCCCATCAGTGTCTGTGCACTTGATTCATCAAAAATTTCTTGTCCAAGACCATAAGCCCCCCATAAACTAACAAACACCAGTATAGTTTCTGCAGACTGGGAAATTAGAACACTATTTTTCCAAACCCAGTTATCCTAGTTGTCGAAGTCTAGTCAGAAAACTCTCCTTCGAGCTAGAGAAAAATATATTAAAAATATAAATATAGATATATAATTCTGTCTGGAAGATTGCAAATTAATATCCATATCAGTCTTACAGAAGGGAGAAAGACAGTGGCATACACACAGGATCCCAATCCACCACAAAAAGACTCTCAGTGTAAAAATCATGTTTACCTTCTTTAATCTTAGTGTAACTTCAGGGTTATATTTGGCTCCACTATGATATTATTCTAAAATTTGTTTAAATACTTATATTTGGACTACTGTCATGGCTCTGATGTGAGAAAATGACAAAATAACATGTGATGAATGTAAGATCAGAGATAGATCAAGGTGAGACAAGTGAGATGGGACTGCAGTATGGAGTGGTAGAGGGCACGGCATAAACACCCAGCATCTCCTCACCCAGAACCTACAGCTGTGTGGCTTTCCATGCTGGAGCATGTGAGAAGCCCTGCTCAGTCCATTTTCTGCTCTGACCATCAGTCTGCACAGCCTGAGTCTGAAGCACAGGTCTCCTAAGACAACGGTGTCAACGCTTAACCCGAGCGAGTGAAGGAACAGAAGCTTTCATAGGTCACATAAATGCTCTGGAGGTGGGTGGGTGAGAATGTGCAAGCCACAGTGAGAGCTTTGAATGACTTCCCTCCCGTCCTGCTGAATTTAGCAGCGTACACAGACTCATCTGTACCAAAAATGTGACCTCTCGATTTAGATCGCGTAGCTCTCAAATAGTACTCATCACAACCCAGAAATAGGCTGATCCAACCTGATTTGGGGTAGGGATCTGAAGATTATAATTGCCCACAGATAGGGAAAAAAGAGTATTCCTCTAATTAATAACTTCTTGCTACATCAGGACAACTTGGTAAGTTCTACCAAGGAGGTAACTCTGGTAAGGCAGAACTCTCAGGAAAGAAAAGCTACACCAACACAAACATCTCAGAAGCTACTCGACATTGTGTTTCATTGAAAGAAAAAAAAAGAAAAACAGAGAACCTGAATCACTGCTTCATAAATACAGAAAACTAGACTTGTTTGCCAGGGAAATCATCAGAAAGCCAGGCTGGGATAGAACTGAATTATTCCCAGAGATACAGACTGATGGCACTGGGACATGTGGCACCAACTCAAGTAAATTTTGAGGGGGTAGAGAGAAATAATATGGACAAATACAGACTGGCTGGATTGTAGGGAATTATTTCAATTACATTCATTGCACAAAACTTAAGTCTGCAAAACACATATACAAAACGATCATGTTTTAGTTCTGTGCCCTCCTACATCCTTTCTCTGTAACGAGTCTGTTCTTACTGAATTTTCTTGAGGTTAATGAGCAACTCTGCAAGCGGCCACCACACACTCCTCGTCTTGCAATTTCTGGGGAATACCCTGTCTCAATTGCTGTTGTTTAATTGCAGTCTAGTAAAAAAGTATTCCAAAGGTCTCCGACAGAGAGGCCAATAGGTATATGGAAAACACATGAATATGCAATTTTAACAGCTGAAACTATATATATCTGGCAGACCTTACCTAATGGTTCAACCGAATCCCCTTGGCAAGCCTATGCCAATGTTATTTTTACTGTTCCACTGCTTTGTTATATATGTAAAATAATAATATTTTCTCCAAGTTTCAAGGCAACTGGTCCATTCATGATGGGCCCAAAAGTGAGCTTGGAAAAGGACAAAAATAAATTATTTTGTATGAAGTAGCCAAGAGTACACTCAGAGACAACTCCTTGTATTTGTCACCTTGAAAAATCAAACAAACTGCCAATCAAAAAGTTACCCTCGAGTGGAATTTCAAATGGTAAATGATATTTCTCTAACAGACACACTGGATTTCACAGTAAGATGATTTCTATTTTTTTTCTTCACAGAGACCAATCCAAAACACATAATGTCAGGAAAATACAGAACTATACTTTGAAAGATTCAGAAAATGCAATTTTGCAATTACAGCGGCACCTTGGCCCGTGTGTGCCTGCGTGTGCACACCCGTGAGAGCACAACCTCAGCTCTTCTGTTGGACCTGACTTCATCTGTGTTTGCATCCAGCTGTCTTCCTGCACGGTAACCAAAACAGCGGAAATTTGCTGAGGATGACATGCACGATCGACGAGGAGATTTTAGTCATTGCATCAAGTTAGAAAATTCTCAATCCTGACTAAGATGCAGCTTGGAAACAAGCTGCCAGCAACACCCTCTCAAGCAGATGGTTCCCACCACTTGGAATGCTCCTTTCCATGCACTCCAGTGACTCCTGAAATAACAGAGTGGTACAGACTGGGGAGGGAAGATGAGTGGAAAGTCAGACACAGTGCTGAGCTCTACTTAGCAGCCTTTTACCGGTGGTTTGGTCAATGCTCCTCTGTCCACTTGGGAAAAATCACTGGCAGGTCATCACTAATGACACATCTCTATCCTAGCTGGTGCTGTTTTACAAGCATCCATTGGGCATCTTTCAGCCAGTATGACTCAGACTTGGGAAGAAAAGAGGATATTGGAGAAGGATGTCATAAAGCACAGGCCACCTGCAGATCTCAAAATAGCTGGAGTGCTAAAGGGAACAGAATATATTGTACAAATTGTCCCATAAAATTTGTCCCATAAAATAAATTACTTATAAGGTGTTTCAAAACATGCTAGAAAGCTGGGAATCATGAAGAGTACCACACTGTGAATAAGGTGCACAGTTTTGATAGTTCAGATAATTGATGAAGGGCATAGTTTGCCAAGAGTTGCAGAAGGTTGTCAGTCACATGACACTTTTAAAATTAAGATCTCATGTCTTTCTAAAATGTGCTTTCTTTAGGCCACGAGTTACTGAGAGCAGTGAAGGAAGAGCTAAATGAAATGCTAGGGATTTTGCTCCACAGGATGTCAAATTAGATTATCCACCCTTTAAAGCTATAAATACATGAATTATTACACTTGTTTTACAAATGAGAAAACTGAGGCATAGACAATTTCAAAGGGCTTTATAAATGTGAATGACTCAATAACATTCTGCTATTGTTTATTATCCATATTCCTGTTTTTAAATGACAGAACGGAGGCATATAGAAATGAAATGACTATCTAAAGTCACACCAGTCTCCTCCTTTACCCTGATAAATGGGTAAGTAGGCATGCCATTTTGACATACTAATATATGTGTTAAGGTATTAATTTTCCATACATCTTGAATATATGGATCATTGGGGAGCACTTTCTGTTGAAAACAGCAACACTCATATTTTTCTCACTTTAAACTTTTTTCTTATTGTGAGACTTATATTAAATTGAAAAAGTCCTTGTTTTTCTCTGAGCTTGGCAAGAACAAAGGATAAAAAGCATATTAGTTTGGGTGGCAGAAAGGAGGGATTTGGGGCTGCAATACACAGTGGTCAGAGCTGAGGGAGTGGGATGCCATCCACACACACTGGCCTACAGAATATCAGTGGTAAATTCCTCTCAATCTATCCAGGGTGGACTATTTTTGGTGAAAAATTAATCAACGGTGTTTCAAGGTATTTAGGAGGGCAAAGAAGCAATGTCTTTCCTTTATGGCTACACTGCAGTGATCAGTGCCTCTGCAGGTGTGTAATTTAAAGAGGTGCTAGGAGAAAGATGAACATAACCAGGAAGGATACCGGGTGTATACGAAGGTTACTGTAGAGGTTGCAGCTGAATGACTGCAGGGCTGCATAATCCTCTATCAGATAACACTGGAGTTTATTTGCCTTGATTTGAACTCTCTGCTTGGAGCCAGGACACAATGCTCAGAGGTTAACAGGGCGATGCCACACAGAACAAAATAACCTGCACGGAGAAGTTTCTTACAGAATCAGGCATGACAGTCCAGATCCTGGCTCCTGTAAATCACTGCAACAGCACTTACATTCACAGAAACTCCATGTATTTCAACCACCCATCCAGTGCTGTAACACTGCTAAACACTGCAGCTCTCAGATCAATCCCAGCAGAATTGAACTCACCTCCCACCCCACTTGCCATCCAGCCACTTGTTCAGCCTGGCCCAGAAATAATTAATAAAGAAAGTTTTCTTAATGATATTGACCCTGTCAGAAAGCAAAGTCTTCATTCATCTGTTTGCCTCTCTACCAGTGCTAATAGTCAGGAATATACCAAAAAGGAAAAGTGACTGACTTATCACCATTATTTTCCTTGTTCTTGATCTAGGTCATCAAGTAGATTAATATGTAGTTGCAAGCTGTTCATTCATTGTAGAGGAGCATGTACATAGCAGAAAATATCTCCCATGGCACTGATAAACTCTCAGAGGCTATAGGCCAAGGTGTTTATGCTCCAATGGAGACATTCGTGCCAAGTACCTGCTCCCAGTGATATAGTTATAAGCATTAAACTCGAAATGTAACTTTAAAAATCTATTACGGTCTATAGCTTTTATTATTTCCAAGACGGACAACTGGTTATTATCAATATGTTGTGAAAGGAGCTCTGACGCCTGGGATTTCAGGTGGGGGGATGGGGAAAAGGCATGCGGGAACACTTAGACCAAATGTTAACAAACTGATAAAGCGTTGCAAAAATGTTTGAGGGAAATGTTTCCCTTTCCCAGTCCCTGCTTTCATCCCGCACCCAGCAAGAGCAGAGCGAGATAACCTTTAACTGATAACATCCACACACTTCCTTGCCAGGATCCGTCTTTGTGACGAGGATGACAGCTTTTCCAGACTTTCCATTTCTAGGATCCGTAATCCTCTCCTGATTCATCCATCTTTTGTTCTATACGGATGTCCCCCAGCCAACAGACTCACTGATTTATCCAACCATCACTATCTCTGAATCTACTGTACCTGCTACTGATTTTTGACCATCTTCCTCTTAGCCTTGTACTTGCAACTTTATTGTCTCCTTCAAGAACAAGCCCTCCTCACTTCTGTGAGTAAGGAGACCAAGTTTAGTCTGGGACAAAGTTCTCTCTTGGCTTGGAAGTTTTTCTCCTTATTGCCAAGTTCATCTTAGTGGAAGGTTCCTTGCCCATGGCAGGGGGCTTGGAACAAGATGATCTTTAAAGTCCCTTCCAACCCAAACCATTCTATGACCTTTCTGCTGGGAGCATCTGTCATGAGCTCAGACTCCTTTCCTCCCTCAGATTTTTCCTCCTGGCTCCTGATCTTATATTTGGCAGGTGAACAGCCCTCTCCGTGCACTAGAAGTATGAGGGCTACTTCTGGCTGGTGGTTCCCTGTCAGGACACTCATGTCTACTTCCACATAATGACAGAGGAGGGGAAGGAGAGATGGCAAATGCATGGTTGCAAAAATCCTTCCAGAGCCAACAGAAATAAAGAAATGCACAGAAACAGCCCATAAATGGTAGATTGCAAAGTAAAATCACCTTAACAGAAGGAAAACATTTCCAATGTGTTGAGGCACTGGAAGTCAGAACACTCCCAAACTAAATTTGGGGTTTAATTGCTTTGGAGGACAAGGACTCAAGATACATATTAAAATAATAAATTACTTTTCTGACCACATGAAAACATGGAATGCCAACAGCAGTAGATGTTTCAGGCTGTTTACCAGTAAAGTTGTTATTGCACCCACTGTCATGTAGTATTACAGCACTTTAAATGTAGTGAGCTCTTTGATGTGAATCTTGGAGCAGTAGTACCCACATTTGGCAATGGAGAACTTGGCCTTCAATGTTTCAGAAACCTAACACATAACCAAAAGCAAAAAGGTTGTGATTTCTTGTCCTGAATGATTAATTTTGTAGTTTTACAAGATGAGCTGCAGCCCACTTCCCCTATGAAAGAAAATAGGCAGTCTCAAAGCTGCATATTTGGATTAGAAAAACATTTACACACATGGCCTTGTTATTGTCCAATGCTTTTAAAAAAGTAAATCCATGCTGTTAAACCCACTAACACAACTTCATTTGGAATGGTGGCAAAAAATAGATCCAGTCGAGAAAATATTTGGTTTTAAAACAGACCCAGTCAAGTGATGCTCTTGTGGCCATACAAAAGTTTCCCTCTGCTAACTGACATTATGAAATTTTTATACTTTCTTATGTTCAAATGCTGTATAGCTCAATCCTTTGGATTAAATTTCTGATTCCTTTCTTTCACCAATACAATAAGACAAAAATAAGGATTTGTGTAGGCTCAATGCAACAAACAAGTCAGAGTCAAACTTAAGAAAACCACCAAGAAAAACAAATCCTACAAGCAAAAATAAGACACCAAATGTTAAAAAAAAAAAATTATAGATTTCAGCAAAATTATTTTCCTACCTTGTTCTGACATTATGAAGAAAACAAAACTCGGAATGCAAGTTTTGATTAAAAAATCTGTCAGTTCAAATGTAATTTAATGCAGAGTGACATATACTGCTAAAAGGTACATTTTAACATTAAAGACCAAAACTCCAATGATTAATATTACAGTGATGACAGAATGGGAGTGCCTTATTTTAATCCACTGTTTATCTCAACAGGGTAATTTATAGATCACTCGACATGTTTTAATAGCAGGCATAAAAAGGTACCCTCTAATATCCACTTGCTTGCAAGATCTGACATTTGGAGTTACATGTTCAGAAAATACCAGCAACTGCATTTGTTGGACTTATATACAAATAACCAGTCATCCTACACACAGTTTATAAAAAGTGATCTATTAATAACAAAACAGCTCTGGAGACATATGGTCTCTTAATATTCAGGTAGAATATCCAGTGTTTAAGTTAAAATAAGGGCAGGAGCACAAAGAGTGGTCAACGCATTGATTTGGCTGCCAAATATAGTTTTTACCATCATAAATCTCTGGCTGACAACTGCACAAAGGCTGCTTTACCTAAACCCTGCCAAGGAAGGGTGTTTGCTGCCGGATTGCCTGATAGTCACTAT
This sequence comes from Myiozetetes cayanensis, assembly GCF_022539395.1. Lineage (NCBI taxonomy): Eukaryota > Metazoa > Chordata > Aves > Passeriformes > Tyrannidae > Myiozetetes > Myiozetetes cayanensis. The sequence goes on from NW_026087389.1 coordinate 4,422,571, forward strand.
GACAACTGATGCCACAATTAGACAAGTACAATCCCACTTTCAAACAGGCACACAAGTCATTAATTCAGCAGGACTTTTGTTGACAATATGTTATGAGGGAAATATTTAATACAATTCCAAGGCTGATATATTCTCCTGTTATCTGTAGTAAAATAAATTGCAAGAACTGATGAAAACAACCATTTAATTAGTCCAAAGTGAGTTGGGGAAGCTATCCTGAACAGTTTGGTTTAATGAACTCACAGGTGCACAAAGCTCCTTAGAGTTGGAGTAGACAAATTGAAGAACACACTAAGAAAGATGTCACATTTGGGGGCATGGCAAAAGAGAAAGACAATAAAATTTTTTGAAAAGTGAGCAAACAAATTGTGTTCCCAAGTCTCCCACTCTATGAAGATATCCATGAGCATCTTTTCCCCTGTGGGAGGGAAAAATCTCTCAAGGGCTCAAAAAGCTGATCTGAGCAACTACAGAGGACTAAGGCTATGATCACCACTACAGTGACATTTTTTCCAAGTAGAAGAAGAGAAGTGACTGGTTTACAAAACTGCTTTCTCATTTGATCTGTTCTTTGAGGAAAGTAAAAGAGCCGTAGCAGGGAGGAAAATGCAGAACAGAAAGAGTCTCACACAACTGTGAGTGTTAAACTTAAAGAAGGGCCTTGAAGATGTCAGGGGATATTGAGAGATCAGTAAGATATTGACTCACATATTCACAGTAATGACAGGGAGAGCTCTGAGACCGACTGCTACAGAAGCTCTGTGAGATGTCCTTTGATTAACCCATACATTGCTGAAAAGTAATTGCTATGGGTAGGGCAACACCAAGGCAAGAAGCATTTGACATTTTTGGGCATGGCAGGTAGGAAGAGGGTGAATTGACCTTGGCTTGGGCAGGAGCATGGACTGGAGGATCTCTTACGGTCGTTCCAGACAACAAGAAAAACTACGTGCAGATGCTGATGCTGCATTTGAGTTGACAGAGAAGTCTAGTTGCTGGAGCTGCTGAACACTCCAGGTACAAAGAACCTAAGCCAAATCCAATCCATTTCAGCCCCATATAAGCAAATTTGTGAGGTCTGTGCATGATTCCTCCCTGTCAAGGTCCCTGCATGTTCAAAAGCCACATTCAGTATTGCTGGTGGGGACAGACCCAGGTGCACAGGTGATATTAATGTAAGCAGTGTGCAGCATTACACCTTTTTGAGAGTGGATCTGGACAATATCCCAGGCACGACATCCTTGCATCTCATTTCAGCTGCAAGAGCAGAACAAGGAGGCAGTGAGAGGTTGAGCTGGCACAGCAGCTTCTCTCTCCATTCCAGCTCTAAGTGGGCACTTTCCAACCACTCCTCACCTGAATGGCCACAGGCAGCATGGCCAGGAGGTGGACAACAAGGCCCTTATTTCTGAAGTTGCTAAGGAAAAAAACAGCTCTTGAGCTGTTGGCTCAGGGAAGTTCTGCCTATGGCTTTGTCCTGGTTTTGTCTGGGATAGAGTTAATTTTCTTCCCAGTAGCTGGTACAGTGCAGTGTTTTGCATTTAGGATGAGAACAGTATTGGTAACACATTGATTGTTTAGTTATTAATGAGCAAGTCTTACACAGAGTCAAAAGAACTTCTTAGCTTCTTGTGCTGCCCTGTCAGGGAGAAGATTGGGTACGAGGAGCTGGGAGGGCTAGGAGAGCTGATCACAACTGGCCAAAGTGATATTCCAGAACATGTGATGTTATTAAACTGTCCTATTAAACTGTTTTTATCTCAATCCATGAGTTTTACTTTGTTTTGTGATTCTGTCCTCCATCCCTCTGGAGGGAGCTGTGTAGTGTTCCACTGCTGCCAGGTTAAACCTCAACAGGCATCAATTAATGATTTCCCCAAAAAACAACTGCTGCTTACTATCTACCAACAGTAGTATAGGCAAAGTGGTGGAAAGTTGTGCTGCCCTCCCCTGCAGCCATAAAAAGGCACATGAGTCATCAGTATTTTGGTGTCCTTGAATCTTAAAACTGAACACAAGGACACAGTCACCAAAAGAAAGTTTTTCTGGCTGAAACTGAATCTAATCACTACAGAAAATGGTGCCACAGATGATGTTTTTTCCTTCATCCAGCCAAAGCTGAGATTTGTACCATAGCCTGTGGTCTATGTGTGGTGGGAAAGTGCCTCGAGATGCACCTACACCTTGGCTGCCCCAGTCCTGCTCTGCTCTCTTCCATATCCCTACATAGGAAGCATTGTCCCACTCCAGTTTTAGTTATTAGTTGCCACATATAGACAGGAAATGAAGTACTTTCTAATCTTATTAAGCTGAAAGCATAGGGCATTCCACCCTAATAGACATGGTATCAAAGTCTATTTGACAGATATTACTTATGATCCCTCTAATAGACCAATTTTTCAATGAACAGAGGAATCTGCAGCCACTAGGGCAGATGGGCACAAGAGCCCTAGGAAAGCCCTGTTGTACTGCTTAAGCTGACATTATGAATAGCTTAAAAAATTACAAAAATAAAGCAGAAATTTGGTGTGTGAAAGCCAAAATGTCTTTGGACTTTAATGGCCTTATACCAAAACAGGATATCTAGATTCTTGCAGCTGCTTCTCCGGTTCACAAAACAGAGTAGGACTGCTCTAATGTGTGCATTATAAAGAAAATCAGATAGAAACCACACTATGATAAACAACATTAGTCATGCTACTTTCTCTCCCATTCCAATGCTTTTAAAAATCAGGCAAACGTGTATTGTTCCAATTTCACACGCACACAGACTGGTATGGAAGATCATATTACTCAAGATCAAAATGTAAGAGTGGAGGTCTCCTTCTCAGACCCCTCTGCTCACTTGAAAGAAATAGGTCAGGAGTTGGACTTCAGTGATCTTTCCAACTCAGGATATTCTATGACTCAGTGATGCTCTGTCTACCCAAAGTATGGATTAGAGCCAGAATAATTGATCCAGTTCAGGAAGAATAACCTGCACAGGCTGTTTATGAACATGACAGACACATGCTTTGCCAAAAATCAACAGTTTCACAAAAACTTCAACTTCCTTTCTACACAGAATTCCCCACATGCCATTTGCCTTCAGGGAAATTTAGTGAGGGCTTAGTCCAAATTCATTACAATTAATAAGGTTTATGCCTACTTAAAACCAGCCCTAACCATTTTCTCCCTTTGCCTCCCCTAATTGCTCCTCATGCTGAAGACTACAAATAATTCAGCAGCTATTGGTAGAGGAAACACACAAAGCTAGAACTATTGCACTAAAATAAATTTCCATGTTCTTATGCCTTGTGGCACTAATGGATGCTTGCCTGCAGGGTTTGTTTTGTCAGTTTTAATTTTAATTAGGAATTAACTCTGCAATGTGTCTAGTTTCTTCACCCCATTTTTTCCCCCCCACTGGATTGCATTTCAGTTGCATCATGCCTCCTTCCTAAGGCTTCTGGAATGGCTCTGCACACTTAATGATAAAGATTCCAGTTTTCCATTCTGAGTCTTTCTCATGTTTGATTACATCATCCTCCTCTAGATAAGCATGTTTGTTAACATAATGACATTACTGTTCAATTTCGCAAAGCAATTAAAGATGTGTTTAATTTAAAGAATCTCAGTTGTTTTATTGTCTGCAATTAGGTATATTAACTTCAGTGGGAGTAGTAAATACTAATAAAAGTGCTTTGCTGAACTAAAGTCTTTCAGAAGGCTATACAGACAACAAAACTGCATACTTTTATGTAACAAATTCAGCATGATTTTGATGTATACAGTTATTAGAGTCACTTCTTGTAACACAGAAAAGGTCCTACGGTACAGCAACAGAACACATTTCCACTCCCTACCAACTTGGCTTCAGAAAATGCAGGCTTAATCTGCATGAAAACTTTTTTTTGTTTTGCCTGGCAAACATTAAAAAATAAATCTACTGTGACTGAATCGATAAGAATCCCTGCCCAATACACTGCTAAGTGGCAATATTCACATTTTCTTTTCTGTGTGGGTTAAGTTTACTGCTTTTTCAAATGAATGCATGATGGCATCGTTAGTGCCAAGTTCTTATGTAACAGTTATTAGATATTTAAACACCAATGTTTGAATGTCCGTCGTATACTTAAAATAGATGACTGTCAGGTCTTGAAAACTCCAAAGTGAGGCTGAAACATTTATCTGATCTGAAAGCCATTTATTGAAACTATATTTTGTGCCTTTCAAGTGGGACTGCTATTATATAAGGGGAAAGCTGGAACTAACACCGAAAAATCCTAATGATCCTCGCCTGCCTCGCAGGAGTCCAGTGGACCAGATCCAGAATTCATCGGAAGTGACAGGTGCCTGTCAATGCCAGCATCAGTGGGTGCTGAGCAGGAAGGAGGGTAAATGACAGTGGTACAGGAATTTCAAATGGATTAGTGGACCCAGACATAGCATGATAAGGGAAGGAGTGATAAGAGTGACAAGGAAGTTCTCCCTGCTCCCTTGGGTGATATGTCTGGTACTTGTGTTTTAGGATTGCAATATTATGATTTTGCTGGTGGAGGGGGGAATTTCTGGAATAATAATGCTAAGGGTTTTTTTTTTTTTCAATGCTGGTTGTTCAGTGGCTGCTTTTTCCATTAAAGACCAGAGAGCTGAGCTGTGACGGGTTTCACACAGAGTCCCACTGTCCCAGGTGACCTCTTGGTCAACATCATTGTTTAAATCTGCAGATCTGTACTTTTAACATTTGGATACTTGAGATTTCCTCAAGGCACTACAGCACTTTATATTCCAGTATTTATTGAAGGAATATATCAGTGTTTCTGTACAGCCACCCAACAAGCACAGCTATTAAAAAATAATGTTCATGCTGCTTTTATTTTGGTCTATGAATAAATATACTCTGCAACTTCCTTCCAAAACAAATGTCTTCTCTCTCAAGGCCTGCCATGTTATGTTGCATCTCTGCACATTAAAAGTTAAAAAATTATTTATCCTGAATTGTTAAAATTTTCATTAATGGCAATTTATGTCACTCAAAGAAGCCTCCTTGGGAAGAACATGGCATACTTGTACAGACCTATTATGAGAGTTGTCAGAAACATTTGTCCTTATGAAATATAAATAGACAGTATGTTAGATGATTTAGTGAGGGATCTCTTACTTATTTAAAAACAAACATGTTTTTTTCATTTCTCCTTTCAGGAAACCAGGTCATGTAGATTAGACAAGGAGGTTCTCGGCTAATAATAACACATCTGTAAATATTTTTTCAAACAGCTTATCCATCCCTCCAAATGCCCCACATTCCCAGGCTGAGAAGGTTGATCTGCCACCAGCTTGGGGATCAGACCTGCCCTGGGACAGGAGGCATCACCTTGGTCCTTCTCCACTTTCCCATGAGGATACACCATGGCTTAAAAAGGGTCTACTATATCACCTCCTTCCCTGGGGATTTCCATAGCACCCTCTGCTTTAGTACGGGAACACTTTCCCCCAGTGCACCATTTTCCCAACACTCATAAATCTTTCTGCTTCCAAATATCAGGTCAATTTACCCCTGCAAAAAAATGGGTCACGTTGCCTTTGAATTAGAGCTGGGTGGGTAAACAAGGGTGATTTCTTTGTTCTAGCTGATAAGAGCTTAACAAATCTGTGAGCAGAGCTCTGCAGTGATGCTAAACCTAATTTCCTACAACTGCTCAGGTTTATAACCAGAATCCATTTCAGGTGGACATAAAAATCCAGCCCAATATTTACTTGCCACTGGATACAAATGTTACCTAGTGAAGTCTGCACTAGTGTCAGAGAGGTGGATAAATCCTTCAACTTTGTTAAATGTGGAATAAAGGAGAGAATAACTTGAATTAAATTCCTGTGCCCACTTGAAATGATGTCTGGCTGTGCCTCTGTACCTGTGCCTGATTTTTGCATGAAAATATTCTCTTTGTCCCTATCTGGTGTTCTCCTTCAAAAAGGAATTGAGTTAAAAAAGAAGGCAATAATGTAAGATTTTTAAGCAAACAGTTCAATATTTCCTTTAAAATGTTCTCTGTATTCAAGAGCACTTTGATTTCTATCTTTTTTTTTCCCTCCAGGCTTTGAAACTGTACCTCTTTTAAAAAAAGACCATCCCTGATTTTAGTCTTTTGTTCCTTTATGAGCTTTGTCCCCGACTTTTAAATGTGGAGAGAGTTGAGAGGCATGTTGTGAGAGGAGAGAAAATAAAAAAAGTAAAAAAAAAACTTGCAAACTGTGTTAAATACACCTTTTGTTCATTACGTTTAATATAACATTCACTATGAGGATTGATATTGAATTATACATTAATTTTAATGCTAAATAACTTTTCTATTTAAAAACCCCTTAGTTTTCTTATAATGTACAGTAATTAAAAAGTGAACCAAAAGAAGCAGCAATAAATCAGGGTGCACAATGCAGTAAAAATATTATAATTAATATTTAACATACGTTTTGATTACTTTTAGAATAAGTACAAGAAATATCAATTAGAATATATATTCCAACTTTGCTGCCTTTTCCCCATTATACTCTGGAAAGGGGCTATTTTTAATTCTGGATATTGCATACAAAATAATACATAGTCCCTAATTAAATATAAGGCTGCAATTCAATCGAGAGTTTCTGCTGATGTCATAAATAATAAGAGCACAGCTCGAGGTATCAATGAATGGCAGCCAAAGCCCGAGATTGAATTACAACTTCAGCATTCAGTCTGTGGATCTGTATTGTTATTTGTAATAGATGGAAAATGATTATTATTATTTTTTAAATACAGACAAAAAGAAGGAAATTTGAATTCAAAATCGGTGACTCGGTGGTGGAAGATTAGAAGTCTTGTGATTAGAGAACGTGGCTTATTGGAAATTGAAATGTACAAACGTGCCAGGCAGCAAATCTGTAGCCAAGGCTAAATTCTGCCTTTTGTTTGTTGGTTTTTAAAGCCTATGGGTGAAAAAAATCTTTCCTCTCATGTAGTTCATACCTACAAAATCAACTGTTGGTTTCAGTCTCAAGAGTTTTGCATCTAACCACCCAATCTGTGCCCAAAGCCCGGCTCTCCTTGACCTGGGGGTCCCAGCAGGGAGTAGAAATCCTGGAAAGTATAAGGTGCTGCCAGGGTGAAAACTGGTGACACCAAGTCACCCTGACCCTGCTCGTGGAAGGAACCTTCCACCCCACGGTCTTTTAGCCCCAGTGGGTTTTCTGCATAAGCCCCAATTATTTATCATTTCCATTCAGAATGAATAAGGGCTATACACTCATGTGGACATTTTCCCCAAATAAATGACCCCTTAATAACCAGAAAGATTTTTATTTATGTAACATATTGGATTTCAGTTATGTTATGGCAGCAGAAAGAAGGTAGTTAATCAATATGAAGGCTTGCTTTCAACAGATTGCACAGCACTCAGCATGACAAGGTCCCCTTCTGCTACACCACAGGTCACTCATTTGTATTTTAGGGCCATTTTTCCATGCTTTCACATCCATCTAGCCACGAAGATGTACATCTTTCCATCTGACTTTGGCATGCAAAAAGTCAACAGCTTAAAGGTGCTAAAACGCCACAAGTCCTGAGCAAGGCGCGATATTTCTCTGTGTTTAGGTCACGGGCCTAAAACAATTTGTTACTGGATTAAAGGATTTTGTCACCTAGCTTGTCCACAAACTCAAAACATCACAAAGTCCCTTCTCATTACTCTGCCCCCTGTCCTGGCTTGGTTTGTGCAGATGGTGGGGACCAATATTTCCCACAGCACAAAGAAAAATAAGAGCAGTTCTGGTCCAGAGTCTGGTCTCTTTGTCCTGTACTCTGGCCACTTGAAGGGGATCTAAGGTGTCCCTTCATTCCCTGGGCAGGTGTGTACTGAGGCCCAGATCCCAACATTTTGAGAAGAAAAGAAGTTGATGGTTTGTGCTTGGTAACTCCATGGATCCCTGCATCTCACTGGCTACAGTCACCATAGTATCTGACAAAAGCTTTGCCAAAACGCACAGGTTTTTCATTACAAAGTCAGAAAATTGCTGTCTAAGAGCAAGTATTTTGTCTCATTTAGGCTAAGAAGAACAAGGAGCCAAGATACCCTGAACACATACAATGTAGCCTCTTGAAATGCAAAGATTTCTCTCCGTACAGTAGGTTTTTCCTCTGTATTTAAATATCCTATTGTTCTTAAACACATAAATTTTATTGCCTTTTCCCTAAAAAGACCTATTTCCTAAACAGTCTTACACTATACAATAACAATTTTCATGATAGCCTGTTTATGCATTCCAGGTGATTTTTTGAAGGGCAGAAAATATATGCTTCTTCCAGACATTTGCAGTTAACTCCAAACAAAACAACCTGCAGAAATTTTGATGACCACCTTTATAACACCTGAATAAGGGTTTAATAGTGCCTGTAACAGACCATATAGACATGGACCCAGTACTTTCAAAAGAACTTTGCCCATAGTATGAAGAAATCTTCAGAAATCTTAGGAAAATAGACATGGGAAAAGTGAAAACGAGGTGCAAAATACTGAGATGATCCTTCCAGCACACATACATCTCAATGCTTTCCATCAAGACTGAGATATGCAACATATTTTACTGCCAAAATAAGCCTGCCATAAACACAGATACCTTAATATTGCTGATAAACAGGTATTTCAATTTGTAAAATATATGCTTACACTGGTATGGGAAGATGTTAGTCCCAGGGTGACATTTAGAAACACAAACAGCTGCCTCTGTCCCCAGATACACATAACACAGTAATAATAATCTTCCTCCATGATAAGCTGCTATAGGTGTCTTAGTTACCTCTCTCCTCTGTCTCACTTGATTCTGAATTTATCAGGAGTGGGTTTTTTTCTTTCTCAACCTTTTGGGTTTGAATATCATTTCATTTGGGCTAAGAGGCTAAATTCTAGGAGCTCTTGTGTAACTCTTGAATTTAGAGTTTTCTAAGTTCTTTCAAAAGTGAAAGGGAAATCTTTAACAGACACATCTCTCACCATCCCCTCCATCCATCAGTGATTCCATGACATATCCAAGAAGCACTGCCTGGAGGCAGAGGCCAAGTCCTATCTTTGCCAGCTGCAAGTTGAGTTTAACCCTACCTGCACTCAGCGCCGACCTGCACGTTTGAGGTTGTGTCTTCAGCCACTGCTGCTGAAATTTGCTCCAGACAGGGCTTCATCTGCAAAACACATCAGTAGGAAAGAGGTGTTAGATGATAGATTCTGAGGCTATTTAATCTCCATATGGAAGTGACTCTTCAAATAAAACGCCAGCAAAATAAAATCAAGCAAAATAACCCAATGGTCTGTCACCCCACAAATAGCTGATGCTGCATTGGGATAACAGACCTTTTGTACTTGGAGAAGGAAAGGCTTGGATAAAGCAACACTTTTCCTCTCTCTCTCTCCAAGGTGGATATGGGATAGAGGGAGAGAAGGTAAAGGAGTGGAGCTGGTGTGTCAGGGTGTCAAGGAGAGCAGACTTATTCTGAGAGCAGAGAGAAACACACACTAATCCAATAGAGCAAATTTACAGACGGGTTTGGAAATCTAGAGGAAAAACAGCCTGTCAGGTCCACACTGAGCTCCTGGGATTATGATGAGTTTCTTTCTTACTATTGATTGTTGTCACCAAAATACATCTGCCACTTTATGCAACTGAGGCTTCCTATGAAATGCATATATAGGCTCAATGATTCTTATAATTACAGGCTGAAAAGAACTTTGCATATTCATGAGTATCACACCATTTGTCACAGCTGTAGACCTCCAGTAAGCAATGCCTGTGATTAGGGTTTTGTTCTTCCCAAGTATATATTTTTCCATGAACCCTTATTGGTTCTGAAAAGTTATGATCTTAACTCTCCACTCCTGTCAAACACAATTTTATTCCTTTTTACTGCCAGCTATATGAATGAATTCCTGCTTCTACAGCCAACAACAGGACTAGCCGGAACTGGAATTTGCATTGATGAGGCAGTATTTTATTTAACTAATGTAATAACCTACAAAAATCTATAGTTGGAGTGACAACAATTTTATTATCCCAAGTAAAGAGCTGCCCATTCATTTTCTCCACTGTGATTTAAGACTACTAACCTCTAGACCGCCCTGCTCATAAACAAACAGGTCTTGTAGACCTTCTTAGGTTCACAAAAGAGGTCAAATGAAATAATAAAGATCTGGTATGCCACAGGATGTACTAACCATTAAGCAGCAGATTAAAGATTGAAAGTTTTTGAAGGTTAGACAGCCATGTATGAAATCTAACCCACCCCATGGACATTTCAGCATAAAATGGCAGTAGAAGTGAGAAAAGTAGACTTTTTTCTTCTGAAGCTATATTTTTCTAACACAGAAGACAGAGAAGTGTAATCAGTCATGGTCAAAACCCTGCCAGTGAGTATTACTTATTTAGCCTCAGATTCCAGGTGACTCACAACTTGTCTACCTGCCAACATCTGAAAATAATAAGTTATAGTAAAGTTATTAACTAAAACTATGTGAACTTTGAAGTAGCTGCACCTAAATTAAACATAAACATACAAAACAGCCTGAGGCTAATTAATCTAATTTGGGCTTAGCCACCTCACTCCATTTTTGTTTGTTTGCAGTTGTTTTTTCCCCTTCCTCCTCCTATGTGGTCTGCAGAGAAGGATGATCTAACAGGCAGTCAGAGGCAGAGATCGCATCTTTCCGCTCCTTCGATCACAAATATGTGGTCACTTTTCCAAGAAACCTCTCTCGACAAAGAGCCTGTTTGCAACAAGGCACCATCACTCCTTATCTGCTGGGAAGGAGGAGAGCTGTGCCGAGCCAGATGTGTACCAGCTGAGAGCCCAGCTCTGGGAAGCCTCATGCCCACGCAACATGTGTGGCTGGAAGGGGAACCCCATCCTCCTCCTCGCTGTCAGATATAAATTGCACGCTGGCGGCTTTGATGACAACATGGTGCTCCCTCCAGGAGCTTCCTCTGAAGCTGCTTGGAAAGCTGAGCCTGAAAGCAGCACCAAGGGAATCACCTCTTGCTCTTTTTTTTTTTTTTTAAACACACTGAGCTCTTTTACCACCTATGAGGCTGTTCTGCCATCCTAGGTAGGCTGACAATGTGCCCAAAGATTACACAACGCTTCAGTGTTTAGAGAGGTTATGTTTGCCAGGCCATTTTTAGTATTTTTGAGGTTTTAAACTTAAAAAAGTGGAGAGGGAAAAAAAAAAACCGTGCTAAAAATAAGCTCTTGATTAGGTGTGGGAAAAGTGAAGATTCGAGGAAATCTCAGGGCTGCAGCCCCAGCACGAGGCAACAATAGACTCAAAACACAAAAAAGTGTCAGTGCAGTTCGCTTGTAAAAAGAGGAAAACGCACAATAGCACAACAGTGAGTTCACCTATTATATAATTGGAGGTTGTGTGTACATGTGCAGACAAGACGGCAGAATAAAAAGCCTCCTCTAGGAAATCCAAAACTTGGCAGCTTTGGCCAGGTAGAGTATGAGGCGGGTAGTGTCTAACAACAAAAAGAAACAGTCTGTAACTAAGGTTTGAATCAAGCTACAGCTCTCCTTGCTAAACAGCAGCCAGATTTACTGCTGCAAAACCCATAAAAACAAAGGGAGAATAAGTCTGGCACGAGAAATAAGGCAAGGGGAGAGAAAGGCAGAAGAAGAGACGCGGCATTAAATATACCAAGGCTGAGTGGTGCATCTGATTTCATACAAGGGTAATTTGGAGGGCTATGCAATAAAGCAAGAGGATTTCATTCATACTGAGTTTCCACATGGTCTGAAGTGCCTTTCCCGAGGGGAACCAAAAGAAACTTGACCTGCCTGAAGGGAGGGATGTGAGGCAGTCACGGTGCCAGCAGCCCCCTCCACCTTTGTGCTTTGCTTTGGCATCTGGGATGGCTTCCCAGAGCCCTCCTATTTCCCAGCCCTGAGTGTCCACCCTGCTTCAGGGAGTTAGTGGGATCTGTTGGCTTCAAGCAGTTTGTTAACAGTACAGCAATCCTTGATTTGGGCTTGTTTACAGGGATTTTCCTGTCCCTTAGAGCTTGACTATATCCGAGACCCTGGCTAGGTTATGAGAATGTTTCACACAGCAACAGTCATTCTGCTGGTGCTCTTACAGTAACAGGATGAAATATTTCAATCAAAGTATACTATACTCAATATTTTTCAGGAGAGATGGCTCTAGAAAGATATTATTGACCATTTTGGTAGAAATGGCCTCTACAAGGGCCTCTTATAATCACCTGTCAGGTCACTTCTACTCCGAAGGTGTCACAGATCTTTTCATGCTAACCCATATAAAAAACCCCCAACAACCCAGGAATACTTTCCTTAGCACAGATTTAATGGTTAATGTATCAATAATCCTTTCTTTGTTGCCCCTTATTCCTATGGCTGCATCTCCCAAGGTTCTCATGCTCATTTCCAACCCAACTGCCATGATCCAGATCTATGCATGTTGACCATAACAAAACTACAACCAAACCCAACAAACAGCTTGTTTCATTATCCATATCCACCACATCAGTCGCAGCTCTCCAAATGTTTCTTTCTAGACCTTTGCATTTAGCATTAAAAACAAACAAGCAAACTAAAATGCACTAATAGCAATAAAAATGCATCAGTGTTAATTTTTATTTGACACATTTAATAACGTTCTCTGATCTGCAGGAGTTCCCAAGTCATCCAATAACTCTGCTGTGCTACTGGGATTTTGATCCTGACTCATCAGCAAAGTCCATGGGGAGCTGGTCTCTACACCACAACCTTGTTGCCCACACAGGCTGCATTTTGAGATGTTACTGAATCATTTTGATGTTTCTTTTGATGAAATAGAACATTAACCCTCCGATTACTAATGTATAGAGATAAATGTATCACTTGTTGTTAATAATACAAAGATTTAAAGGTACTTGAGAGCTAATAACTTATTTAAATTTTAGAACATATAATACAGTAAGTACCTTACAAATTAGGATGAATGTGCCCATAATTGACTCATTAGGTATTTGCCCAAACAACAGGCATAGGGGTCATTAGCAACAAGCTTGAAGTATTCCATGTTTTGGGGAATGTGGGCTGCATTTCACTACATAAACTCTCCTCCCTTCCTCCCTGTTTGAGACTCAAATTCTTGATGCACCTGTGGACTTATTAGCTGAGGGGTTGGGAGTTTTTGTTGTTTGTTTTTTAACCCAACTAGATGACACAGATACAGAAAAACACTCTGAGCAAATTCCAGAACAGCTGTTCCTATCTAGGTTTCTTTTTTTTTTTAACTCCCCAACTGCATAGGAAATCCAATGCATTATTTTGAGACTTTTATTTTAGCAGAAGGCTTTGCAGCCACCAGTGTTCAGACAGACCCTTGGGAGCACACAGGTAAGGTTGCAAAGAAAAAGAAAAAAAACCCAAGAAGCACTGTTTTGAAAGACGGATTCAAAGCAATGCGACAAACAAGCTCAGACTGAATCACTAATGGGATTTCTCTGTAAACTTTTTGCACCAGCAGCATGAAACCAGCCACTTCTGAATTTTGACCAGGTTTAAAATCACAGACCCAAAGATGGTAGTTTAGGCTCATTTGGTAATGTTTACCATTTCAGGCCAGCTCTTACAGATTCGTTAATATTTCACCTGTGTGAGCAGTCCCACTGAGGATCATCTGCATGCATCAAGCTAAGCACATGTAACATTGTTTGCAGGATAAGACCATGATTTCTTACAACCCTAAAATGAATGAAGAGCATTAACAGAGCCCAGACCAGCAGCCGGGCAGACAACTTAACTTTTATAAATATGACTAGCCATGTATTCTCATTTCTAGTTGCCTAAATACATTTGTCAATCTATCCATTAATACCTGAAGTTTAAGCTTTGGGGGCATACTCTCAAGAACAACTTCCTTTAGATCTCTCTGCAAAGATAGCACTGTTTTCAGGAGAGTTATTAAAAGTCCTAGCAGGTGCAGAATACAAATCTGTTCTGGTGAGGGGTAGAAGGCTGTTCATTCCTATTCATGAACTGTGTATTATTTATATAATGTTTGTGGGCTCAGCAAAGCAGAGGATATTTTTTAAATAAATGTTTATGTTCAAATAACTTTGCTAGTCTTATCTAATCTACCTTCAACATCTTAAACGCTGTAGGTGATTTTAGAAGTTTGCAAAATATTCTCTCATCTGCTTTTACACATTGGGTTTGGCAAAGAGCAGATGTTTGAATATTTAGCAATTCTGACACACAAAAAATTATCATGATACCATCAAATATCTTAAATCTTTTGCAGAACAGTATTTGCAATTTATCAGTGGGAGTATTTTCCTCTCCCTCTCTCCCTCCTCAACCCCTGGCTCATTCAAGTCTGTGCTGTCTTTTACAGGCTTGTCCACTCCAGTGCTGCAGAGGACAGGTAAATGTTGGGCTCTTCATTTTCCACGTGGAGATAAGGGCACCACAGACTAAGGTCTTGTCCTTGGAAATGTTCACCCAAAGTCCCCAGGAGACTGCTGAGGGGTAAACTGTTAAATACCTGCAAAGATCTAAGCCTGCTCAGCCTATTCATGACCACAGAGAAACGGCTCAGCACTGTGGGGTTTGATTTCTCAGCTGCATCCTCACCCCTGGAGCATCCTTTCTCTCCTAAATTGAGTTAAGAGTCACTCTCCTATGAAGAAAATCCATTTGTCATCCTTACAAGTTCATATTGGTAGCAGCAAAGTCTTCTGTCTCATTCAGAAAACTCTGTTGAAAACTTTAGCAACATAACATAGGATGTTTTTATTAATTTATCCAAGTTCAGTTTTTTCCTCTAATCCTGTTAAATTCCTGGCCCTCTAACCCCTGCTGGTGGCAATGAGCTCTGCAGATCTGTAGAACATTGGCCACGTGTGCACACCCAGAGCACTTGGGCAAAACATATGGGCAAACTTTCTGCCTGCAGATGTGAAATGTGCTGCCAACACTGAGCTCCTACCAGTGGAGTTTACTGAGGGCTGTCTGGTGAAATATGGCATCACCAGCATGCTACAGCCACACTTTGGCTGTCTCTGAGAGCCTGATGGATCACATCCTACACCCGGGTGACACAATGCCTGTGGTTCTGGAATGACCGCTGCATGGATATGACATCAAGCACTGTGACAGCCACCAGGAGAAAAACTCACACCAGCAGTTGATTTCTTTAAACTAAATATCTACAATTTTTTTATCCGTTGGTGCTTGAAGAGAACAACCCAGCTACAAAATCAAGTGTAGACTGGGAAGAAGAGTAGGTGGAAGGGGAAGAGCTTGATCTTGTTTTGTAAGGGAGGTTACACGTATTTGGGTGTCAATTCATATGAGAAGTTTCACTTGACATTATCTGATGTGGTCAAAATACTCAACCCTACCAGTTGGGTTTTGTAATAGAAATGCCCACTCAACCTTAACTCCAGGAGCCACAATTGTAGTAATATAATACACCCTCACTGGACCTACTCAAGCTGCATTTTGATGATTCGGCTTACTCTTAACATGCAATTGTTGGCAACTGCCAGGCATCAGGGCTCTCCTGATTGTTAAAATGTTCTGTCTGAGCATGGCTCAGGCTTGCTCATCTCATGAATGCTGTCTTTAGGGCTACTTGAAAAAAAAAAACAAAACCCTTTTCTATTTAAAGTGATGATACACAGGAAGATGAATGTACAGTTTATGAACAGCTACAGTGATTGTAGTGTTGTTTACTGAGCATTTGCACACATGAAAATGACACTTTGCTTGCAAAGGGTAAATTATCTTTTGCTGCACCTTCCAGACCCCCAAACCCTGCACCAAGGCTTCCTGGCTACCGAGCAAAGACTCAGTGCATTGGAAGGGGAATGTGGAAGGAGTGAAACAGGCCTCTATGGTCTTTGGAAGCTGGCCAGGGGTGAGGCCATTGGATCTATATTTAGGAGGGGTTTCACTTAATAGGGCTTGCAGCTGTGCATAGGTTGGGGTGTGAATTCCATCTCTCCCGACATACAAAACCAAAGCTTTATTAAAGAAGCAGTGACTTTGAGCTGTTCTGAAGTACCCTATCATTTTCACTACGCTGTTCATCTGTTAAGGCATTTATATGACACATATAGGAAATAAAAGGCATCAATAAACCCTGTGTTTTGAGTATACAGATACAATGACCAATAATAGCGTTAATAACCCGAAACAACGTGAACAGAACCAATACTTTGTACCAATATAGTTTTTCACAAATTAATGTTCAAAAGTATAAATTCCCTAACCGCCAGTGTCAGAGCTGGAAATATTATTGCCTCTGTTTTATACGTAGGAAAACTTGGAGCACAGAAAGGCTTTGTGATTACCCAGAGCCATACACAGCCATACCTTAATCCTTACATTGAGATCACTGTGCATAAAGTGCAATGCCAGGGCAATATCTGTTGCTATGTATTTGCACATGGCTCAATTCAGTGGGACCCTGAGCACAACCTGATGCTCTCCAAATCTTCTGCTAAACAGCCCAGACAGGAACAGTTCAATACCATGAGTTTCTCCCACTCTGGTCCAGTCAAAACTCAGTGCTGGAGTAAAAACAATCAGCCTCCTAAGCTTACACTAAATGATAACTCAGGAGAAGAGGACTTACTAAAGTGCAAAGTCTTTATTTTGTAGTACATATAGTGCTGAGTACATTTTTTTTTTTTTTAATTCTATGAACCTGTAGGTTTTCATTTTAAAGAAGGCTTTAAAAACTTCATTTTTAACTTATCTCCGTGAGTTGCTTTTTCTCTGAACTTGTACAAGCCCACTATTAAAGGCAAGAACTTGTGCTCCATCTTTAATTGAGGATTATTCTCTAAATCTATACATATAGGCCCAGTCTTGCAAAACATTTCTGCATAACAACTCTCAGACGTGACCTTTTCCACTAAGCCACAGAAACACAACCGTGCGTTGTGGTGCTCAGCACCCTGTGTCCTGTTTCTTCAGCATCCTTTCCCTTGGCCTGGATGAACGTGCTCTTACTCATCTGATACACAAGGAGAACATTGCTCTAACACAGAACTTAATCAGTTCTCTCTTTGTGTCTGTCTTCTGATTGCCCCTTCTCTTCCAAACTAAAAATAAGTTCTTTGTATTCACTAAAGCCTGTTACAGCTTCAGCTTCTCTTTCCCATTGTCTCTAGTTTGCCATTAAAATGTACTAAGTGCTCTTAGTTACACCATGACGCAGCCTCCCTTGCTCTAGTTAAATTTTCCAACATGCACATTTCTGCTTTCCCCCAGTCTATCCCCACAGGGAGAGAAGCTCCTCATAAATACCTAAAGAGCAACCTCCTCCACTCACTTATTTGTTATTCCTCTTCACCAGCTCGGCAGGGACAACAGGTCCAAATGAAATCTTTTTTCTCCTCCTGTGCTTGTGGTCTAATAATGGCCGTATGTTTGACCATGACTCATTGGATACCTATGTATTCTCCCTGGCAACGAGCAGAATTGCTCCGTTTTTGAGACCAGACTAGATTGGGTTTACCAAGGACAACATAGAAACAGACCAGACTTTATCCTTCTTAAAACATTTCGCTGCTCTAACTAAAAACAAGAATTGTAAGCACTCTGGGACAAAGACCATCATTCTGTTTGGCACTTCATAACACCAAGCACGGGAGAGTCCTGGCCCTTGCCTAGGACTCTGAACATTTGAAACAAAATTAAAATAAAATAAGAAAATCAGCTTTTTCAGTGGAGCCTGTGTAATAAATCTGTCTTTATGTGTACAACAGGAGAAACAGCAACATGCCCCCTAATGTACCTGTTAGACACACACAGAGCGAGGCAAAGTCACCATTAACAGTTTTTCAATGTTCCACTTGCAGAGATGGTTCTGTACAGAAACAGAGTTGATGCAAAAATAAAGCTACAGTTATTCAAAACCCACCTCTCACAATATCATCCAACCTAAGTTGGTCAAATTACCTTGCTGTAACTGATTTTTTTTCCAATTGGCTAAAATACCTATTGTAATACTTAGCTGTGAACAAAGTGCAGAAATGAAGGGCTGTGAATTGTTTCAAATTAATGGCTATAAAGTATGACTTAAATGCTTTTATTCAAAACTAATTATTTGAGAGCAGGTATTCTTATACTTCTTTAACAGCAGGATGCAACATTTTTAGCATTATGAAAAAGAAGCTTTTGCCATGTAAACTCATAGGGTGAAATCTCATCCTTGATCTTCAAAGTGTGACAAAGAGCTATTGATTGGGAGCATATTGTCATTTAAATTACAATTAGGGATGGGTGAAAGGTGGTTATTCAACAATTCAAATCTTTTTAAAAAATGCTGTCAAGGGCAACTTAACCTTAACCTAAACACACACTTTTAAAAACTTCTAAGAGTTTCAAGTGTTTCAGAGAGTGATATGATGTGTTTAAAGCAACAAATCTGTAGATTTAAAGAATAATATATAGTGCATTTTATTAATGCTTTAATTAAAAAAGCTCTTGTGGAACACTTTCATTCCCTGTTACCATGAAACACACATTTGCTCCAAAACTGAAGAAGAGAGATGGAAGGGGAGGTCTTTGCAATAATTAATCAAACTGTATCACTCAGTTTATCTTGCTAGAAGAGCCAATAACATGATTTAAAATCCAGATCCAATTTCTACTATAATCAATGCAAGTCTCATTCTCGGAGGAATTTGGTTATTATCCCAAGAACCAAGTGGAGAAGAGCACTAGACTGGGTCTCAGGAAAGCCAGTGCAATCTGTGATTGCTGCTGACCAACCTGCAACCCTCAATGGGTTACCACTTCTCTGCTCCACCACCCCTGTTCACTGAGATCCCAGATTCTCAGCCCAGAGTGGGCCACAAGACTCTATCACGGCATCTGCAGTCATAGGAAATTCCAGTCACTACTGAACCTGCCCATGGTCTATGGTCAAGGTTGCAACTCAGTTGGATTTTACCCAGAGGACCATCAAAAGGAGCCTCTTCCCCTACAAACCGCAAGCTCAGGGGTACAACCTGCCCCTCAGAAACATTTTGGGCCCTTGCTGGGGTCTAGATCCATGGTATACCTTCTGTCATGACACAAAGACAAGCCACAGAGAGAGTATCCAGCATCATGTCACCTGGCACTGCCTTGGCAGGGCAAGGGAAGGGCTGTGCCAGCCTCTGATGGGCTTTTCTTCAATCTCATTAGTCAGTTTGAGTTCAAGCAGCTCTCTCTCCCCTTTCAGAGAGGATTATGCTGCCCTGCCAAGTTAGGAAGAGCATTCCTAGCCCTGCAGGACAAACAGCTTCCCAGACCTGTGTTTATTTTCTTGGATGGCATATGTAGCCCATTGTGTGATTAGGTAGCACAGCGGGGTTCAGAAAGTGGAATTTCCCAGAGTGCTCTGGGCTCTGGATGAGCGCCAGCATCGGGATCAGGGAGGAATGTTTTCTTTCACTGTACACTGGTGAATGTGGCGGAGTTCGAAAGAGATTTCGACTTTCCCCTTTAGCACTCAGGAGTTGAAGACTCCTTTTTGCCACATACACAGTGGGAACTTTTTCCTTGCCAACTTATTACACATTTGGGTCCTGCTCCAAAATTGCAATGAAATCTGTGGAACCTGTTAGCTTCAAGCAACTTTGCATCAGATTCCCCACGGGCTTTCCTTCCCCTGGCGTGTCAGAGGTCTGGTGGAAAGGGCAAAACTTGGAAGTCTCCCCCAGATTGCCTCAGCTGTCCGTGCTCCGTGGGCAGTGCAGGATGTGTGGCACAGCGGCAAGGACTGTAGCTGAGGTCAAGCTTCCCGTATTTTTGAACTTGTTGGCACAGACTAACTGCAAGAGGAGGAGGAATTATTTTGAACAAAAATCCCACTGATCTGTTTTGGGAGTGGTGATAATCAGAACATCCTATTTAACTTTTGACCACAGAGCAAGGGAGAAGAGCCAGAAAGGTTTTAGGAGGGAGAGTTTTTATATGGTTCTTGCGTCTAGTCTGTTTTCACACTGGTAAGTAATAAAAAGGAAATTTAGATTAAAATACAGTAATCACAACCTTTGAAGCTATTCAGTTGTCCAAAGAATGGTAGCTACAGTCCACATTTCTGGGTTTCAAAAGAATTTTGACAAGGAGAAATTCTTCACTGTGAAGGTGGTGGGACGCTGGGACAGGTTGCCCAGAGAAGATGTGACTGCTCCATTCCTGGAAGTGTTCAGGGCCAGGTTGGATGGGGGCTGGAGTCAACCTGGTGGAAGCACTTAGTGGAAGGGTTGGAACTAGATGGCCTTTCAGGTCCCTTCCAACCCAAACGATTCTATGGTTCTATGAAGTAACATCAGCACAGAAAAAAAGGAATTTAATAGATCTCATTCTAAAGTTTAATAAAATCTCTTTTAAAAACCTGCTAAACTAAAATCACCCTGCTTTATTTGGAGTAGGGACACCTGGCAACAAGACTTGTTGGGCTTGCAGAGCAAACCCCACTCAGCTGGCCTTTGGTGAGGGAGCATTTGCTGCTATTACATTTCATTTCTCCAGTTGCATTTTTACTGCATAAGTAGATGAAATGGGGAACTTGCCCTCCTTACTGATAGCTGCATGGTAATGGGACTGTCATCAGGAAAACCACTTTGTTTTGCTGTGCCCACTGCTCTCCTGTCTCATGTTGCTGTTTACTGACAGAGTTCAGTATGTATTTAATACAGAAAAGGCAGTAGGGCTTGGATCTCATCTGGCTGGAGTCAAGTTTGTAAAGACAAGAAGTAGCTTCATCTCAATCACCAGCTGTGATCAGTGGGGGAAAAAAGAATCATGCACACAAGTGTTGCATCCATTTGTTAGCCTAAAGAAATAAAATAAAACCAGTTTCTGTAACATTTGGAACACATTGCAAAGACCAGGAAAATGAAAGTAGCAACTGGGTATCTGTCACAAAATTCGCAAGTCACTGATCTACTGAAGAAGTACTAAAAGAATATTGTTTGTCACTGCAAATAGGCAATTTACATTATCGTTGCTTTAAAGCTCCCAGAACGCATAATATCTATTGTATAAGAAATTACTGATGGCTCTTATCAAGGTTAACTCCTATTTTGTTAACCTGACACTTTTCGAGGCAACACGAAAATTTAGAAGCAGAAGAGTTTTTTGATAAAATGCCTGCAAATATCATTTCCAAACGTTTGGAGAAGGAGCATCCAGCAGGGAAAGGGAACTGGGATGCGAGATGCGCCAGTGCCGCCTTGTGGAGGCTTCAAACTCCGACCAGATCCTGTTTACTCAAGCTAATGGCTCATTTACAAAAAAAGTCCCCAATGCAGGGCTCTTTCATAACATTCGTACAAAGCAATTCTGCAGATAATAAATAAAACAAAGGCAGAGGAAAGCTGGGTTTAATTCCGGATGTAATCCTTACTTAGGGCAGAGTGGTACACTAATTCTCACAGCTACAAGACCCAAATTTTTTCCCAGCCATGCAGTTTCAGAGGACTTCTTTTTATTTTCTCAGGAAACTGTGTTTCCGGTTGCTACCACCAAAAAAAAACCAAAAAAAAAACCAAAACAAACAAACAAACAAACCCCAAGAATCAACAAGAAAAAACAACCGGGAGAATGCAGTAACTTCATTCTCCATCAGTGCTCCCTGCTCCTCCTTTGTCCTAGGGCACTGTGCATGCTTAACTTGAGCAGGTTCTCACATCGGCTCTTTAATCTTCTATACTTTGCGTTTGCTGCAATTGTCTCTCTCAGTATACTTATTTTTTCTGACCCAGCTATAATCAAAATGGGCAGATGAATATGAAGTTGCTTTTAAGAAATAGTCTCCATCCTAAGGAAAAAAGAAATGTCTGGGTTTGGTTTTTTTTTTCAGTCTCTGACAAGTTTTGGTTTTAGATGAGGTTTTTTACCAGTATTCTATTTGATCTTTAGTGTCTGAAATCCCTTTTCTCAGTTCAAGAGACACAAGTTATATGACTCTCTCATACTGATTACTTAAAAGAAAATACCTTGCAAGACATTTGCCTGAGACGGGACTTGAGCCTCTCTCATCCAGCTCACTCCTAAGGGGTATCTTTTGGCCAGATGAGCTGGGCTACAACTAGAGAATGAAGTTTTATAGCCCTGAGAGCTTTGATTCCTGTTCATAAATATGGCAGCAGCAACATTTAACATTTTCAATCGCTCATTTTCTTGGGAGCTAGGGAAGTGTTCAGACATATATTCTTAACCACTTCTGGTACATTCAGGATTTTTTACAACACGTATAATTCTCATGGGATAAGCAGTTGGATAAGTGGCCACAAGGCTTCTGAATTATCACCCCCGTGCACAATACATTTTGTTTCAGTTATAACCACATAATTTAAACTGCTTACTTAAATTATAAAATACTCCCAACCCCAAACCCAATGCATTTGCATTAAATAACATTAATGTGGGACTGGCTTATGCATTCCAAGATTTTGTGGTTTACCAATTAGTCCTGCAGTAACAGAATCACATTATCATAATTTTAAGGTGTTACAAACGTGATAACCAAATTAGAGATCAAATTCCCTATATTATATGTTTCTTCCTTGAGGGCTTACCTACCAAACACAGGCAAAGACAGAGGGTGTGCTAAAAACGCTTGTTCTCCATATCCCTGATTTCATAGCAGTAAAGAGCGACTCTGTGAAAGGTAGGTTGTGAGCAGCCCTTAGAGGGACACTTCACAAGGTTATTCCTGAAGAGCAGGGGAACCTCCAGAAGCAATCTTTAATTATCAGGAGTTCTCAAGTGGTAAGTTTTCAATAATTTCACTAACATCAGCTTATGCAACTGAGGTTTGCTCAAATTCATTTCTGGCTTGCATACGACACCGATTTCACGTGCAAACTAACCCCCAGTGCAAAGCTCAAGTCAATGGAAACTGTAGAGTTTCATTTACTTTCCCACTGGAACAAGATGCTGTGACACGGAGCTGCACAAGTCAGCCTTCTTCACCTCAAGGTTGGAGAATATTACTGAAACTTTCATCAAACAGAATAATGATTTCCATCTGTAACCTAACTCGTCCGGTGCCTCTCCCAGTTCCTGCTAACTTACTTTCAAGGCACAGAACACTGTAAATGTTTGGATTTTTTGGCTGCCCAAACTTTAAAAGGAAGAGAAAGAGCTTGAGTTACTGTGTCAGCCCAAAACGGGAGAGGTTAAAGTTCTCAAAAGATATAGACCAAATCACTGAAATGAAATGAAATAAAATACAGCTGTGTGCTAGGAACAACTCAAACAACAGCTCACAGTAGAGGTAATTTCAAAATGCCTCCAGTTATATTCCAGCATGGATGTCCCGCACAGGTGAAAAAGGAAAATGATATGATTCTTATTCCAGAACCATCACCCATTTCTGCAGTGAGATTTCTGGTGCACTGAGCTATTCAGCTCAAAATTTTAGCTAGTAAGACGCATCACTGTACCCAAACACCGAATTTCCTCATGTATACACTCTTGCCTTGCAGCAAAAATATGAAGTAACAAGTGCCAGCCTCATCTGACAATCTTTAATCAAACTTGGCATTGGTTTAAAGATTGATTAGGTATGTAGGACATCAAAGAGTAAACCTCAGGGAATGAAAATGAACAATGGCATTATTTTCTTACAAGGGGATTAAGAATATGTTGTAGTTAGCTGATATTTATGACTCCTATAAACCCACCTATTTCCCTTACACCTCAAAATATCCCAGAAATATTAGTGGATCAACATTCAAGATTATCAGAATGATTATGGGCTTTAATAAAAGTATAGGAAACTAAATCTTCTAGATTTCTAGAAGGGATAAACACAATGAAGAATAAACACAATGTTTCGTGTCCATTACCTGATTAAAAAATGGTAGAGCATATAAAAAAAGCTAAGATGAAAAGTTAGGCAAAATTTAAAGTTTAAAATATTCCACTTAATTCCAGAAATGTAATTTTACTCAATTTTTTCTTCAGATACACATATAATTTACAGACAGCCTAATGTTTCCCTATTGCAGTATTTTCAGACTAACTGAATAAAAATATCCATGCAGGACTAAAAAAGAATAATGATCTTTTAGGGGAAATTTATTTTTCTCTCCGTTAAAAACAGAAGGTTCAGCCCAACACACTATCAAGTTCAGGATCATACAGGCTCCTACAGCTCACTGGAGCATTAATAACAGCAGCTTCAAACAGTCTGGCACTAATACACAGTATTTTTAAGATGGCACAGTTTAAGGGGGAAACAACTTTGCAGAAGTGCTGGCATCTGAGAAAAATGTCAACGTTTTCCAGAGATATCTGAGTTTACAAGTTGTCAAAATACAGTTGCTATTAGAAAATTATCTTTTTGATGCTTTACCTGCCAAATTCCAAAGAAGTTGGTTTGAACTGGTCATTTCCAGAAACCCCCCCCAAAGACTTTGTCCTTGCAGAGGCTCAAACACAGCAGGCACACAAAGAAAAAAAAATACCGTGCAAAGATTTCTTTTAGACCTCTTGCTCTTTTTCTTTTTATTATGTATTAATATAATCGTTAAATATCAATCACTCAGGTTAACCTGTATTTGAAACGTCAGTCAACAAATCACAGGGACAATGCCCCCAAAACATTACTGCTAACTCATTGTAAAGCTCCTTCCTTTCTTTGCTCTTAAGTGATGCATTTCTACAACCCCCAAGCCCCCACCCCAAGGCTGCCAGATTGGTATTAAGAGAATCCACACTCTTTCACCTTCCCAAGAAAAACAGCCTTTATGTGCGAATTAGGATCAGCAGCCCCAAGCTCTGCCAGCAGACTCCCAGCACAGACATGGACCATGAACCCCATCTCTGCTACCAGTTAAGTATAATCCCAACTAAATGTATTCACCCTCTTCCCTATCTGCACCAGGACTGAGGATGACTCCTGTGGGAAGCTCAGCAGCTGAAGGACCAGGTGCTCACTGCTCAGATAATTATTTTGTAGTTGTCACAACTGGCTGTTAACACTTCTCTCCTGGCCTTCCAGCCCTGTGCACAGTTGACTGCACTGTTTTATTCTCTTAGATGTATTTTTTTTTATTTTATTTTTTTATTTTCAGTTGATTCCTTCTGTAAGGTGGGAAATACCAATTCTTGGTATATACGATGCTCTTTTAAGATTCAGAAAGCCTTCCCTCATGGCTGCATGATATTTGAAGATTGTGTGAAAATACATATAAGATGAAAAACAGAATACATCTTTTTTTACATTCAGTTTACCTCAAGGTCAGGGAAATTTTACAGGAGAATCTTTTTATCAGCTCACATGCCTAAACAGGAGTCCTCAACTATTTGGCCCCGTAACTTCCAACTTTGTTCTCTGCCATCAGGAGCAGTGTTAATACTAAGGAAATAATTTGTGTGGTTAATAATGTACTCAGGGTTTTTTTTGTCAGGTAGCAGACTAAAATTACGTGGTAGTTATCAGCCAGCTTCAAAAATGAGACACGGACATGAAAAATAAAAAATCAAATACAAAAGGGATATTTACACAATTAATGATTCTGAACAAAATTGATTGCACCTAATCCACAAAATACAGAATATTTGCTTTGCTCCTTTTCCAGGGTTTTCCACACAGATTTGCATGAATAAGTCAAACTGACAGCTGCAACATGTAAGCAGAAAGAAGGTCATCAACTTCTGATAAATTCTCTTGTAATCAACAGGTTTGGGGGATTTTTTTTTTTTTTTGAACATGAAGAAATATTGGCTCAATTTGCTTTTCAATATAACTCAAGCTTCCTTCAGTTTGGTAGAATAAAAAGGTTTAGCAAATTCAACACTCAGGCAGTGATGGTTTCTGCAATGCCCCAACATAATGTCATTAAGTGCTCAACAATGACTTTAAATAAGTAGCTTTTGGAAGTTATATGTCTTTGAAGTTTCATTAATTAGTCATATCATCGGGAATGTATGGCTAAAGTAAATTACACTGTTTAAAATATCTACTCTTTCAATGTGAAAAATGAAAGGATCCAGCTACCTTGTCTTTATACTAATGAAGATATTATTAATTGGTTTAGCAAAAACATAGATCTAACCATAATGTGCAACAGTTATTAAAGATAATTAACTACAGATCATTGGTTTGAAACATCTAGTCCAAAATGATTTCTGAAGGGCACATTATTCTATGAGATAAAATAATTAAATTTCTAACAGCTGCATAAGACAACTGTGGCATATCTAGTGTTTTAATTTCTTTTGTTCTATCCTCATGGTACTCCTCTGTTTTAGATTTTGAAAATGCTACGAGTGTTTCACCGTGAGCAGCCTGTGCAGCGTGTTAGACTGAAATATTTCATGTCTGAGGAGAAATGATGATTGAAAGAAAAGGATTAAAAATGACAGCGCAGCTAATAATACACACACGCACGTGTGCACGTGCACACACATATAAAGGCAGCTACTCCTCTTCGAGGGAGAAAAGGAGATGAGAAGGAAACCAATGAAACAGAGGGTTAAAAATGTTTCCAGTCTAACATTAGCTACACAAGTCCTGCTCAAGCTAAAACAGCACATTTGCAAATTAAAGAAAACCTCAACGATGAAGCAATGCCAAATACTTGTAGATTAATTAATAATGGAAGCATACACAGGCACATAAAATTAAGCAAGTACAGTAAAAAAAAAAAAAAAAAAGGGAAAAAAAAGCAACTGAGGAGCTGGAACAGAAATGTGTTTATTAAAACCCATATGTTCCAGGTCCAGAATTTCTGAGCTAGCATCTGCTCCGGTACCGCTCCCAAAAATGTTTGTGGTCAGTATTTATCACACATGCCAGTACTGGGTTCATCACCAATTTCTTGATCTCTTTTTTTTTAATAACCGTAACCTACAAATGCTTTCAATAGCCTGGATCTGCATTAATTAGAGTGCTGTTTGCTTACAGCATTAGATCTCTTCCCATGTTTTTGTAAGAAAATTCATGTCCCAAAATATTCCTCATTTGCAGCAAATTTAGCTGCTTCAGCAGAGAGTGAGATTTCGACAGGAAAGGCAGGGAGGCAGGAAATAACATAGTTCAGTCAAGATTAGGTGCATTGCTAGCTAATGTTGATTTAGGAAAAGAAAGGCTGAAAAAAGGCACTACCCAGTGCCCCAGAATCCATAAAGTGCAAACAACAACAATATGACTTTATTTTATTTGTTTTGATATTCCATATTTGACTTTTATGGTAAGAATTTTATTTACTGGGACCAACTGGTTTCTCTGTGGCTTGAGAGGGTGGGGAAAAAAAGTTACGAGGACCTCACAAGCTTTAAAAATAAATTTTTTAAAAGTCTCTGAAGCACTGGACAAACAGTGGCATCATTTACATAAGCTCCTATATATTACCCTAATCAGGAGTAGAAGCTGCAATAGATCTAAAATGTAAAAAGGCTTAGAAAGGTCACCAGTGACATTAAAAAAAAGTAAAAATCAGAGAGTTTTTTTATTTTCAAATAGAGAAATTTGGAGGGTCATTTTGGGTGTTCCATGAGGAACAATCCTATCCTGGGAGTGCTCAAGTGCATGGAATTTTTGGCTCTTTCGAGGGTTTTCAATAAGGGACTGTCCACACTGTAGAAATAAGAAACAAGGGAATGGTCTCTGGAACCAGTTCCCTCCCACCTTCCATCCCTTGCCAGCACTGGGGCTATGCAGGTGCTGCAAAGTGCCCCCAGATCAGGACTGCAGCAATGGTGTGAGGGAAAACATGGGGAAAAGGGGGAGGAGGTCTCTCCCCACGTGATGGTTAGACCAGTGAAAGTATGGAACACTGAGATGCAGGAGCAGAGAAAACCCGAGGGTGGGAGAGACCTGCCTGTGCTGCCTGCGGTTGCAGATGCCCTGCTGCTGCCCTGGAAAGGCACTTCCCCTGAATATTATTTTTAATTTTATTATATTTTTTAATTAAAGATCCCCAGACTAACACATTTTCTACTGATCCTAATCAAAAAGCCAAGAGTGGATTTTGGAAGAAAACGTTACTGTGAAAGGAAGTACAAGGAAGACTTTCCTTGGCAGGGTCCCCCTCGCTCTCGTAACGGCGCTGCTGTGCAAGGCATTTGCAATCTTAGCTGACCTATTTGTTGATGTATTTCAGGTAGCCAGATGTCTGGGTACTTCAGGAATTCAGAAGAAAATGATATTCAACTGTTTGTCCTGGTTTCGGTGTGATCAGCCAGCTGGCCATCCGCTGCTCCCTTCCAGTCCTCCCTCCCCCACCAAAAGCCTCCAGGTCACTTGCTGACCCACAGCACATCCCTCCCTACCTTCCAAGATGAACCTGGGGTCCAGCTACATCTGTGCTGAGGCCTCTCGTTGTGTGTCTGGCACACGATGAATGTGAGGCTCTCCAAATGTCAGAGCATGCCAGCTGATGCACATTGAGATTTAGAGCATCACAGATTTCATTGCACAAACAAATGCTCAAGAACTTGACAGGGGAGTTGCCGTCTTTGCAAGGGAAGGAAAACTTGCCAAGGGTGATTTAGCTACAGGTTAGAACGTTGAGGAGAGGAGTAATGAGGAAGGCTGGCCACGCACTGGGTGTTGGGGGAAACAAACACAAGCAAGCAGCCTGCAGCCAGGTAGATCTCCTGTCTCACCCTCCAGAGGCTCCAGCTTTCTGGCATTCATGCTCCCAGAAGAACAAGTGCCCCAGTCCTACTGCCAGAATACTCTTCTACCATTGTGTGTTTGCCCAGCTAGTGATGCACTGTGCCTTGCAAGCGCAGTCATCTCATCTGCACCTAAGTGTGACAGCAAAATTCAATCAAAGGATCTTTCTAGAGAATTATTCCCTTTATCAGGGAAATCATTTGCTAAGGCTGAATGATTCAAGTCCCCAAATAAGCCACCAGGTCTAACACATTTGAATAAAATTGATGCTCTTGTCTGCTCCCTGCTGTACACTCCAGCCTTTCCATCAGCATCCTGCAGGCCACCACTAGCCCACACATCCCCCTGCCCCTTGCAGGTTTGGCTGTTGGCTCCTGGAATCCCAGGGCAGTAACATTGCCTGAGAGCCTCTGCTTGCCACAGAAACATTACTCAGTGCCCAGGGATGAGCAAAGAGGGGAACACATCCTTGGCTTTCTTGAAGGCTTGTGGTCTCACAGCAACTGTTCTTGTGAGCAAAGCATAGAGTTTGGCAGAACTGTGTGTCTCCTTTCTAACATAAAGCCCCAGTCCTGCTCCAAGGTACCACCTTGGGAGACTGGGGGAAGCAGCAATGAGAATAGGACAATGCTTGATGAAACAGTCTTGGTTTCAAGCAGGTTTTAGCCCCTCTTACCTCTCCACTGTTTTCTCTGCCAGGGAGCTAAATAAAGGAAAATATGGTCTGGCAAGAGCAAAACCCTGTTTTCTACAAAGGAAAGGAACAGCTGCTGAATATCTGGGACCAGCAAATGTCAACGGGGCTCCATTACCGTTCAGTCTGCTAAAGGGCTGGATTTCCCTTCCCCTCCGTTGTATAACTCTAATTTCACTGACTACAGGATTCCACCAGTCTAATTAGGCCCCCAGATAATAGTCAAAGTACTTATTATGTTATCTTTTCACTGATTTTATATTATACACATTTGTCCGTTAAATATAATGATTCGATTTTGCAGATTTACAAACTTTGGTAGGCAACCCACTTAAACATCACAAGCTACCTGCCATTGGTCTGGTATGTTCTCTATTTACAGCAAGCCTAAATGTTTGCTTTATGCTGTCAACGAAGAGAAACTGTTTAGTGAAAAAAAAAAATAATAAAAATAATTGAACATCAGCCACTGAACCAGTAGGAACGCAAAATATTTCCATGAAAGGGAATCCAACAGGACCAGAGATCTGTAGGGTAACTATTCTCAGTGTGAGGAGGAAGAGTGAGCCAAGTGCAGAAGCCAGGCTTGTTTCCTCTCTCTCCATAGCATGTCCTATCCCAGCACTTTCTGGAAGCAGGGTACACGAAGTTCCGAGGAACGGCCACACTATTCCACCCCCTGCCGGGAAGCTATTTATTTTAACAGCCACAGAATCTTTTCATTGTGTTTTTGGTCTAAACAGTTGGCTGTGCAAGCGGGAGAGGTACAGCTGCTCCTTTACTGGGAACTGTGGGAGCAAGAGAGGAGGTGTCAGGAAGGAGCAACGTGCCCCGGCGCTCTGCCCTCCTCCCTTCGCCTCCGCCAACCAGATATAAACAAAGTTACTAAAACAAAGGAACAACAGCAAGTTCCTAGGTTGAAAATAGCCCTACACTCATTCAGGAAAAATTCCTGCTCAGATTGCTGGTGGACAGCACCGCTGTTGCTAGGGGGGTGCTCTCCCCTAGGCAGCTGAGCATCTCCCTCTGACCTGGAGCCCCACAGCTCTCCCAGATTTGTTGCCTAAACCCTCTTTCCAAAACAGTTCCTGATGTCCCTGGTTTCTGTTCTGTTGCTGGAGGATTATCCAGGAATATACTGTGTCATAGGGGAATCTGAGTTACAGTGGTTTGAGAATCTAGGAAAAAAAAATTAACAAAAAGTAGCAGCAGTCATCTCCATGGGAAAATCAACACTTCCTCTCTTACTATCTGTGAGTGCTGCCTTGCCTGCCAACAGACTTGCAGGTATCATTACACCTTCCTGATTAAAGCAAGGATACCACTGTCCCATTGCCCAAAATTTAAATTTACATTGTGAATTTTACTCTAGCTAGGATTGCAAAAGAAAATGCATCGGCTCACTGATATTTCAAAGATGTTATTTTTCCCCTTGGACTTAAAACAGCTTAGGTGGATAAGCTCTCTTCTCTCCATATCTGTCTTTCAGAGGCTTAATACTGCATGCAAATTTTAACAAATGTTTGTCATGTATTCACAGAATCACAGTGACACACTTATTTCTAAAGCTTCACCCTGCACCTCTTATTGGGTGCTGTTCCTAATTCAGGTGGGTTCTCAGAAAGGGACAAGGTTTGGAGAGCCCAGTTACAAGGGGGGTCTGCTCCCCATGGCATACCCTGACATCAGTGTGTGCCCAAGCCCAACCCTGACCCCTCTGGGCACCATCCCCACTGCTAAAGAGCAAGCCCAGGGAGCTGATTCAGCCAAGGAGTCTCCCACTGGTCATAGGAGAGAAGAAAGACATGTTTGCCTCTGTGTTGCGTGAGCTCAGACTGCCATAAAAGATGTTACTTAAAAGCCTGAAACACATTATTTATTTTAAATTGAAAGTAAACAAGGCAAACATTACTTAGCTGTGTCTGTTTTCCCAGTATCCCCCTAGACTTGCTGAGGGACCCTGGAACTAAGGCAGGCATTTTATCTTTCCCTCTTCTAAATAGCAAGTTAAAAATTAACTGCTTCATCTTCACATTGCTCACTCCTTAAGTAGTTTAAACTTACTTTTAACTGTTACATGCCAACAAAACAGGTTGCTTAATTGATTTGACCTTTCACAGTATTTTTTAATTTTCAATCTTAGTTTCATTGTTCCATCTGGCACTTTAAAACGGCATCTGGTTAACTGTACTTAACCAGCTGATCACTGTACAGTTATTTTTAAATGTAATGTATGCTTAAACAGATGTTATTTTTATAGATGTAGATCTAAACTGCACTTGTATACGTGCTATGTCTGCATAAGCTCTTTCTGCAATTCAAATGTTGACACCAAAAATTACAAGCCAGAATGCTTATGAACTTCACTATTATGTTACTGCACTTTTTTGCAGCTTGTTAGGTAAACATCAATTCAGTTCTTTTTTCTCTGTTCATTGCACATAAATAAAACATTAGCGTTTAGTTTATAAAGTGATGAACATTTTGCTGTGTTGGATTTAGCTTTATAAATACAACTGCTGTCAGCAAGAAAAAAAAAAGGATTTATTGAATAAATAATAAGAAAGCTAGAGGAAAATAAAAGTATATATATTATGCAAAACACAGTGTCTGTCCACAGGTCATGTAAGGGTCTTACAGAATCATAGACATTCGGTGTGAGAATATTTAATAATGGTGCACTTTTGCAAGATACAGTTTGTCTCCTGAAGCAAGAGTAGATTGGTAAAACAGAGTCCAACTCCGATAGCTGTAATAGTTAGCAACAACTGGGGGCTCCATTTTTATCATTTTGTTATCATGGAAAGCCCAAATTCAAAGATCCTCTGAAGTCAAGAGTTTTAAAGAAGCGATAAAAATGGAGAGTAAGATATGACAGTCTAATCAAACCAGCACTAGCAATCTGTTAAATAAATACATCTATATAGTAGTTATTAAATTTTACAGAATATTGCCTGATTTTGCAGTTGCAAGTAAATTCATCCTTATTCACTAAGATTAAGACCTCATTCCCCCAAACACCCTCCTGAAATTAGTGTTAATTACGAGGGTTTGAACACAGGTTAGCCAGAATACATATTTTTTCCATTCATTTAACATTTCCAATTTGCTTAGTAAATGACAGATTTTGAATCCATGTATTCCTTAGACAGGTCTGAGAAGCACAAAACAGAATACACAAGCACCCAATCTTAAAAGCTCATCTTGGTTTTGAGATCAGTAAATAGAAAAAGTTTTTCAGTCAGGCCCTGGTTTTATTTTTTTTTTTTTCCGTGTGAATAATGAGTTCTGCAATATCCAATATATTTTCTTCAAAAGAACTTAAAATGCAATATCAAAAAGAATTTGGGCAATAGGCAAGGGCATATGTTATGTTACACAAAGGAAGTGGTCACGGCACTGAATATTTCACAGAGAACTTTTAAGTATCATTCTCAAGGTTAAAAATTGCTGTTATACATAATACCTCAGTAATTGATAGACATTTTCTCTCTCCAGAGCCCATTTTCTGTGAAAAACACCACATAACATCTGTTCATAAACAGTCCTTCTGTGAGAACACTGACACAGGTCTTGAGCTTCTACTGGCTCAATTCCCCTGCCATACACAGATGGCACGAGGTATTTATACAGCTGAATTCTTTGTAATACAAGCTCAACTATATCTTCAGGTAAGACTGTGGGCAAACATGTGCTTATATTATTCTGCTGACTTACCTCAAGTCATTTAAACAGTTCCCTCTGACACAAAGACAAATTGTATCGTACCGTTCTGCAAGTGTTTCGTCTCAAAATCACCTTCAGCAATCAGCACAGAGCTCTGCAGAGATAAGGACATTTTGGGACGCACAAACCCCGCCAAGTTTCGTGCTAATGAGCTAACAGTTATATTAAGATTCAAGACTCAGGGCTATTCTCCTTGATTTTGATGTATCTGTTCTCCTCCTACAGAAAATATTTGTTTTGATGGTATAATACCTCGTTCATTTGCATGCAAAATGTTAAATAAATGGCATTCAACTTTTGCATACAGAGCCACAGAGCGTGCAGGTTACCCCCAGTTTTCTATATGCTCTGTTAGCTATTCCTTCTAAGTAACTCCGAGTGAATAACACTTCATAACGCACTCAGAAATTGCTTTCCTATTTATCTCCATGAAATGATGGAAGCTTCAGTTGACTTCTGAACAAATCTAGGTGCCACGGCACCATCTGCCAGACGACATCCTAGTCCTACGCACACATATGCCCGCGCTTTGGCTGTGGTCTGTGTACACTTAAGAAATAAAGCACATACGTAGAGTTTTGCAAGGTGAGAGCCTTGAGAACGAGACGCTCCAAAAGCAAGGACAGCCTGTTGGTGTTTTGAAATGGGGGAGGAAAAAGTAAACTTTGGCCAAAATTTCGAACGTACTCCGTTAAATCTTTAACTGTTCTTTTCATACCTCGACCCCTATTACAGAAGTTACTGAGGTCCATGGTGTTTCAAGAGAATATCATCTACATAAAGGCATGGGAAAAAAAAAATCTGAATTCTCGACAAAAGAACCTTTTAATGAGAATACATCCTGACAAAACTTTGAAAAAGAAGAAATTTTAGGTCATCCTTTCAAGCAGAAGTAGTATATGCCTGCAGGGGGCTGGCAACCAACAGCTTCAACTATACATGGATTTGGATTTGACCTATGGAACATGTAATAAAAAGGTTTTTTTCTGGAACTACTGATCCTGCAGAATAAATCAAAATGTACTTTCCCTGTTCAGGAGAAGCACGGGATATGTTTCAGGATACTTCTGTGTCTGCCGTCTGGGTGACCCCACAATGATGGGATACATCATGCAAAAGAAGGGTAAAGCAAAGGTCTAAGTGAAGAGGAACAAAGCTTCTGTTCTGTGTAGTAGGACTGGGAGAGCCTCCACCAGGAGCAAGACAACCCTGCTATTCCCAGAGCTCTGCTGACAGTTGTGTCTCCCTTGGCATTTTCAAATATGAAGAGGAGTCTGGATTTGTACAGTGGCACTCACAGCTACAGTGTCAAGATGGAAAGACAGGCTTAGCAAGGAAAGAGGCATCCCTTAGCAGAGGACCAAAACCAGTTAAAAATTTTAAGAGTGGCAGTTAAAACAGTAAAAGCAATGTGGTTCTGTTTCCAGCTGCACCACAGACTCCCCGCAGGGTGCAGGCATGTCACCGAGCCTCACAGTATTGCCTTGGTTGCTGTAAATGGGAATATTACTAATGCCTCTTGGTCTCAGGAAGATGTGAAATAAGCCCATTTCTGTTTGTGATGTGCTTAAACATTATAGCCATCAAAAAGCCAGTAAATAGCATGTCCTCACTAAATGTCTTTGTAATACCCTTTTTAAATTCGGTGGCTTCTCAGTCATATTTGCTTTTTTTAAGCTGACGGGAAAAATACAGTCAAATACAGATAAGTTTGAAGAGAGATTACGTGGAAATGGATGCTACTTGCTTTTTTTATACTTTATTATATAAGAATTAACGCAGAATGATACCAAATGCATCATTCAATTTAAATATTGTGCTTGCTTATGGCCTGTAAGATGATCCGACGCATTGTAAGCAATGCCTTGACACAGTGTATGTGATGAATACAACTCAGTGTATCAAACACCAACTGTACTAAATCCACAGTAATGCTACCTTTTTGTAAGTTCTTTATGCTCCAGTAGTTTTCATTTTTATGATAAGTATGAACCAGACCAGCTCAGAATACGTTCCACCAAGCGCTTGCTCTTTTGCAAGAGTCAGTCACCTAATATTTATCAATTAAGGCTTGTAGAATAAATAATGCAGGGAATAATTTTATAACACAGGTATTAAGAAAACATAATTATCCAAATATAATTGGACCTGCTTCTCTTAACACTGAGTGATTTTAATTTTTCCTTCCCTCTATATTCTCCTCCCTGTTACCCAGCATTATATTACTCAAATAATGTTTCAATTGCACTTAATGCACATTTCTTTTGAAGTTCTGTTTAATTACAAAATAATATCCTGTTTGAAGAACACTGCTTTGATATCTCTGTCTGCATTTGGTAATTATAAACTTGTTCTCGTTATCAATATATTTTGCATGTTGTTAGTTTGTTGTGTTTGCTTATTTTTTTGTTTTTAAAAACAGGAAATATGACTCGGTTGACAAGAGGTTTTGATTGCGGATTACATGGGAAGCAGAAGCCCATTTCAGAGCCCTGATGTCCACAACCAGGACTCGGTAGTCCATGACTCTCATCAGGATCAAATTCCTGGATCAGAAATGTGAGAAACGGATCAGTGGCTGGGATGTGACCACAGGGGTCAAGAAAGCCAGCATGGTCCATCAGTCCCACTGCATTGATCTGTTGATGGGAGTGCACTGTAACTAGCAGAATAAAAATCCAGCAAGGGATGTATCCATCCAAGATGTATCCATGAAAAAGATGGATTTACGTTCCTCTCTCATCAACATTTGAAAAGGCATTGGCAATCTCTGAGCTTCATATGTCCAAAACAGAGAGATCTAAGTTATTCACATTTGCTAGCATTTTTGGGACTTCTGAAAAAAAAGATGTTTCACAAATGAAAGCTATTACGACATCCAACAACATGCAACAAAACCATACGTTTGTAGGCAATGCAGATTAACAGAGCTGCCACACTCATACTGAAATCTGCTGAATAATTTTGCTATCTGCTGATATCTCTGGGTAATTTTACTTCAGGGAACAAGGTGCCAGTTCCTGCCTTGACAGACCTAAGCAGCACAGCCAGAGACACTGGCAATGCTCTGTAAGACCTCCTTGATCACTAGAAGTGAGCACACAAACACAGAAGGGTTCAGAGAGGGAGGTCTTAGGGAGGGTCTGAGCAAAACTTTCTTTAATTTGGATTTAGATCAGAATTTGCCATTCGAATCACCCTAGCATATGCATGGCAGAGTGTAATGTATGTCCTTTTTCTGAGCTGGTTTACATAACTGTCTCTGTAGACTAAGGTCCAAGAGTGGTGCCTTTTGGGAATTTCATGGTGGTCAGTAAGATCTTTGTTTTCATAAAGCTGCGTAACAAAATACAGCTTTTACTGGCTGTAAAATATGGAGTGGGAAATACAGTGTAGGGAAATAAGAGGCACCTAGTGAAAGGAGGTGGTGTTTTTTTAATAAAACTTCTATACAATCATTAGGCACTGGAGAAGTTTGATCCTTTCCCCTTTATGCATTCACATTCCCTGTGATGCAGAGGAGAAATGGTAAGTTTAATTAGTGCTGTGGACCCTGCAGGAATGTTCTTGCACATAAGAAAAAAGAAAATCACTTAAATACGTGAGCTAGAAAGATATCATGCGTGTATATATATATAGTTGGTCATATAGTTAAGTGTTTGCAAGATCACCCCGGAGATTGAAGCCACTCCAGGACAAGGACCTCATCTTCACACTGGCGTCTAATGCACCTCGCACGCTGTTAGTGCCATAATAAATAATAATAATATGTTAGCATTAGGTGAGCATCTCTCGCATGATCAATTTCCTGCTGTTGCAGGAGGGTGAATGTTGGTGGACTTTGATCCTTCTGAGATTTTATGTTTCTATCATAAGGGAATCATAGCACATAAGCACATTTTTTACTAATGCAGTAAGTAAGGTGGCAATATATATTGCACTGACATTAAATGAATATTAAAAGGGATTGAAACCATTTCCACATCATGAGGGGGAAAAAAAGAACCCTCCAAGAATTAGATATGCAGTAGCTATTCAACAAAGATACCACTTTTAACCTTCTTCATAGATTAAAAAAGTCAAATCCATTAGAAAAAAAAAAAAAATCCAGCGTTAAAGGTACACACTGAAGTATCTTAAAATATTGTTGTTCTTTCTAAGTCTGTTTTGCCCACTGCCAAATCTCCTCTTTGCCTCTCACACACAAACAACTCTGCACACACCCCCTATTGCTTTTCTGCTCCCCACTCATCTCATAACATCTCACTAGTGTATTACAGTAAAAATCCTACATGCACAAGGACTCAGTCAGAAGAAAAAAATTGAGATACAGCACTTCTGTGTATAAATAATGCTGGCAAATGCTTCCAAGAGGGATATACACAGCAAAACATCTTATTTGTTGGAGGGTATCAATTCTCTGTACATTACACACTTGTAATTTATGTTGCTTCCTTATTTTTGTAACATCTCTGCACAGCCATATAGTAAATTAGAGATTTCAAACCAGACTGAACAGTCCTCTTTTTACCCCTATTTTGTTGCATCTTGCCAATTCAATGTTTTATTATGTTTTCTGTCATAATATTACTCTTGTCCCTAGAAAACATGTATTTATTCCCATTTGGAATACAGTGTAACTACTGTAAAGCACTGCTCAAAAGATGACTACAAATCCTGCCTGAGAATAGAAAACTTGAACTCTTCTAATATCCAAATATTTTTCAATGATTTCTCTTTTGTATGCATGTCTGCTGCTGACACACATAATGAGATCATGGGAAAAACCACACAGCTGACCTGAACTTTTGGGTATAGAAGTATAAAACTATGAGATCCAACAAACCCAGAGCGTGACCCCGTGCAGTTTTTGGACTTAAAGAACTAAATGCTATTGTGAGAGGAATGCAAGCCTACATATTTTTTTTCCTGTAGCATGGCAGAGTTCAGCTGTATTATATTTACAGTTGTCAATAAATGTAACGGCATAACATGAAGCATATAGACATCTCCGGTCTCCAGCCTCACCAAGAGAATATCCCGACACCTTCTTGTCACACACAAGGCAGATATTATTTTTATGCACCAAACAGTAGGCAGGATGCAGCAACAGACTGACTCTGTGCTACCACAGTGTGTCTGAGAGGCTGTCAGCACATACTTTGCCTACTTAACGTTGCTCTTTCAAATAATATAAAAATACATTGGGCTCTGAGTTTCAACCTAGCTCTTGGTATGCCTGACTAGTAAACAGGGAGCCAAAGTTTGGTGCATCATCTGAAAAATAACTTTATATATAGAAATGGTGCTCTAGGAGATAGAGGTTACATATCTCAGCTGTTGAGCTCTGCATACAAGACTGGTTATTAAATTTAAGGGAAAATTTAGGATCTCCTAAAGATTATAAACTACCCTTAATTAACCCCCACGGATCCCATCGACACTGGAATGAGCATAGCTAAATGAAAGGCATCGCTGTATATAATCTGGAAGCTGTGGAAACCAGAACTTTAGCATATAAGTACATAGGACTAACTCTGTCCTTTGAGACTCAAGGATTATTTTGGTTTTTAGGATTTAGGTGAGCACTTCAGAGAGCACTAATTTCTGCAGGAAATGCAGAAGTCTATTACTGCTTGAAAACTAGATTTTTTCAAACATACATGGACAGAAAATTCTTTTTCCCCAATAGTACAAGTGCTATTAACTTAGAAAGCTTGCATTCTTATTATAAGAATAAAATCAATCACCAAAACTTAGTTTAAGGGCAAACAATCTAAGATATGACTATTCCAGTAAGACTAAAAGGGATTTTTTTATTCTGTTAGTTCTTAAAGATTTTAAAATGTTTTTGTTAATTTTTCATTTTTTATATTCCATTAGTTTCCTATTTATCTATAAATCAAGAGTGAGTGAATGGTTGTTAATACAAACATACTACAGCATAATCAAAGTGTTTATTTCTTTTAAAGTCTTACCCCTGTATACATGGCTTCAGTTAAATAAACCTCAGAGTGTGAAATAACAAAATATAAATACCTGCCTACATTATTAGTTCTATATTAATTTTAAATCACGGAAAATTCTTCTCAGCCCTGCATTAGCTGGTAGCTGTACTCAACATTGGAACATTGTTTATTCTCTACTAACTAATCATCCTTCATGGTCTTTCAAAAGTTCCTGGCATTTCACTAGTTTACACATTGATTGAATACTGTTCCCAGAACTGCTTGTGGCACTGTGCCAAATGCTGTGATAATCAGCTGGAAGATTTATTCCAGTTGAGGAGTGTTATAAACATAAGGATTCATAAGGCTCAGCAGCAAAAATGAATACTGATGCTTCCTTTGAGATGGCTGAAAACTTTCTGTGAGCCTCCAACAAGACACAGTGATAATCTTTACAGTCTCCTTCTATATGCAGGCTTGTTTTTGAAAAACATAGTCATTTAACTTGATTTGATTTAAATATTGATAATTATCAGAGGTTTTAACAAATTAAAATGCAATTTTACAGCGGTATGTGCAGAGCAAATTGTACATGAAACAAAACCTTAAGGAAATTCATGGATTAACTACTGTGCATGGGATCAGACACATTTGCTGCAACAGGATATATTATTATACTGGTAGATGGGTGGAGAAAGGATACAAAGGAAGTTGAAAAAATTCGAAGGGAAGCAGCTGGCAGGTAAATGCACTGAGCCAGAAAGAAATAATAAGGAGAGAGGCGGTGAGTGGAAACGGAAAGGATAGTGATTTCTTAAATAAAGAAACACAAAGTAGAGAGAAATGTAAGCTACAGATGGGAACACTGAATAAAATTCAGAATAGCAACATTCACAGTTAGAGGGAAATGTAGTTTGATTACTGGCCTAACTGTAACAGTAAATTAATATTACAGAGACTGAAAAGGTGATTCTGAGAGACCATCAGCTTAATTAAGAGCCAGTGAAACCACACAGCATGGCTGACTGGCATGTCCAATGTCTACAGGGCTAAAAAGCTCTTACATAGAAATTAAAAGAAGTAGTAAAACAAATGAAGCAACTTCATTGCTTTGTATGGCTGCTGAGCCAGTGAAATGGTGCTGGCACCAGCCTAGGGCACTGAAAACATCAAAGTCAAGACATTCAAAACTTGCAGTTGTGGGTGTCCAACTCGATGCATCTGAGAGGTGCCCTATGATCTTCCAAATTTCTTTGTCAAATAAAAGAAATCACATTTTTTAACGCATGCAGCTATGATAAACTACCCCTTGCTGATCAGTTCCTCAACACCATCTTCAAGGCTCTTAAGAAAATCCCACTCTTGAGCAATGAGGTGTCCCCCTGCACTCTGTAAAAACACTGCCACAGTCACACATTCCCCAAACATTTAAATCACGGTGCACTGAACTAAACCTTCAAGCAGTCAGCACGGCCTTCTGCACTACAAACACTTCTGTGAAGTATGGAAAATGCAAGAAATTGAAGTCCACAAATATTATTCCTCATTTGGGAAAAAAAAAAAAATTGACATCAGAGAAGTTTTCTCAAATCTCAGCTTTTGAAAAATTTATGACTCTTTTATGCCTTGTCTTAGAAAGAGGTAACAATGAAGTATTTCATAGATTGGTAGAATGGAGATGTCACTAATACCTAAAAAAATCAGAACAAGCATCACCACAG
The DNA here is from genome assembly GCF_022539395.1 of Myiozetetes cayanensis. Lineage (NCBI taxonomy): Eukaryota > Metazoa > Chordata > Aves > Passeriformes > Tyrannidae > Myiozetetes > Myiozetetes cayanensis. The sequence continues at coordinate 4,463,309 of NW_026087389.1, forward strand.
CAAAACTTTGATCTTCTAAACTCAATATATATCGTATATTTCCCCAGATGAAACCAAGGTACAGTATTCATGATGAAAGCACCTTATGTGGGAACTTATGGATTCCAATTAGTTGCATGGGAGGTGTTCACTCAGTAAGGCAATTCTGGGTAGTTGGTGGCTCTTTATAGTGATGTTGGAGCCAGGAATCAGGTACTTTAGTGGTTGCTTCTGTGGAAAAAGATGATGTTCCATGGGAACTGACAGAAGTAAACATTTTAAAATATCATGCAGCTGTAGGAAAACCAGTAAGTTCTCAGTAGAGGATCTCAATATTTCAATGTCTGCACATTTTGAATCATTTGAAGAAATAAGACATAAGTAAAGACTTGCATGTTCTGACAGGAAATGTCTAGATGTTTGCAGCAAGAAGGGAAATTGAAGAGGGAATGAGGAGACGTGAATTACGTTTATAAGAAAATAGTTTCTTGGCAATATTTCATCTTTCTAACATGATTGCTGTAAGGATGAATTAGTGTTTTGCTTTTCAAAAAAAGAAAAAAAACATTTTTTAAAAATAAAGCCTCCTCAGTCTATTTGCAAAAGAGGTTTGATGCAGTCCTCTTACTGACCATTCCTGAAACACTGAGGCTCTTACAAGGACAGGGAATGGCAATCAACAATCCACTCCTTAAAAGTGATTTAAAGGATAAAGAAATAGCAAGAAGATGAGTGACTTTCACAAGAATATAAAATTGTGACTTAGTAGATTTGCTCAGAGGCAAAAAGGAAGGCTTTTCAGTGTCAGTAGAATTTTAAAGAGACAACATGAGCAAAGCAGTGACGTGCTGTTGACAGCATGGCCCTCCAAAAGTAACATGAATACTGTAATACACACACAACTACTGAAGATGAGTGACAAAGAACAGTCTCTCCATTGGAGTTATCAAAAATAGATGGTGATCAGAGACTGTACAGACACAAGGTTGATGAAAGTTACTACTAAACATCTTTCAAACATACAGTGATTTTTAAGCTGAAAGTAAGCATTGCCATAATTGAGCAAGGATGCTGATACTCAGGTATCAGTTACCTGAAGTTATACTTTTACCAAAGAGCCTTCAAACTGAAATGAATAACACACAATCATAAAAAAAAAAAAAAAGAAAAAAGACAAACTTATACATGTCTAAACCTTCCAGTCTGCATTTAGTTTTGCATTTAAAATATTGATTATTCCAAAGAGAGAGGAATTGTCAATGTCAACAAGACCGTCAGCAAATGAGATCTCCCAAAGGGAACAATACAAACAGATTTTTGATTTTTGATGCCAGGGAAGGGTTATCAGATTCTATTTGCCTTGCTGATATTACTTAATAAGCTAATTCTGCTGGACTACAGCACAGTGCATTTATTATTATTACTCAATGCTTTGTTAGGAAAAAGATCAGAAACTATTTGAAGATCCTTAATAAACATTCACAGGTCATTATACTTGAAGATGACAGATATTTTTTAAACACTCTTTACTTGAAGCATAGTAAACTAGGAGTGCCAAGCTTATCAATATGCTCTTAGTTTAAAAGCTAAGGTGGGACAAAGTTTCCTGTGAAGAATGTACCACAGATAAAATAACAACAATACTCCTGTTTTGCCTCTGCAATAGGACTTGAAGGTAGATGAAATAGTTATTAGCTTATAAAATCAGATTTTTCCCCCTTTATCAAATGGTTTAGTAGAGATTATAGAAAAGCTTTCTCGCTATCATTTACAAATTCATTAAATATGACTTTCTAAATTAAAGACCAGTACTGGGCTGTTTCTAAATAAGAAATAGCCACCACTATGGATCCCAACCCATGGGTAGTGCTGTAGAGGGTGGTTCCTTATCTCTTATTCTATTATGCAGTACATTATGACACCAGAACTTAATTTTGCTTCTTCTGCAGCTGGAAAGGTCAGTGTTTTTATCTCTCAAACCTCCTTTCATTTCTTCTCCACCTTTATTGATGCAGAGATTGACACAGTAGGAGAACATTCTGATTTCTGTGTTTTGTTCAGACTTTTGCCTAATTTATCTTTTGGGAAAAATAGTACATATATATACTAAAAGGGAGTTGAATGAGAAAAGAAAAGTTCATATTTGGATAAAGATGCAGGGGACTTTGGGGTTTGTTTTAAACAAACCAAGACTAACTGGCAGGTATTCTTGATGTCTGAGCAGTAACTGTTTCTGTTCCAAAAGCATCCTTGACAGGATGAAATACCCTGTTATTTAGCTATCTTTAGTCAAAGTACATATTAGTAAGAATCTTTGCTTGGCAGCGTTTTGAAAGAGAGGAGCTGGGACCTCCATCAAAGCCAAATCCACGGTGATGCAGAGGACAAAGCTGGTCATATCTGAAAGGTGCTGTCCTTCCCCTTTACTAATACTCCTGTATTTTCCAAGCTGACATTTATCTAAATAATCCTGCCCATGCACTGAGAGCAGCAGTTTCCACAGGAGGTGAAGGACGTGTATTGCTGAGAGCAATCATGAGTTGCTCCCCTAGAAGGGCTGTGCATCTGACAATCAATCCATAAACATGGGAGAGAGAGTGCAAAAGGGACCCTTTAAGTTATTTCCCCACATTTCAAATCTACTTGACAACAAATCTGAAAGTCAACTGTAATTTTAATCATTCAGTAATGTTTTATGTTAGCCAATTACAGGGCTCCTAGAGATTAGCTGAATGTTTCATGTCTGATAAATATGTCACTGGGACTAATTCACTGGACCCTTCTCTAACCTGAGGTAGGTATAAATGAGTAGAGCTTCACTAAAATCAATCGAGCTATATCCAGTTATACTGTCACAGAAATTGGTGCTATAGACTTAGGATAATTTTCCTAATAAAAATAAATTTTAACCAGTGGATTTTTTGACTCATACTTGTAATCTAATATTTCAGGCAATATACAGACCTACTAAATCATCCGCTTTTCCCTGCATGCATTCCAGATGAGCTTTGCTTTTTACATCTCTACCTACCAGCAAGAATGCTCATGAAACAACCCATAATTCAATTATAAGTACCTCCAGGAACCTTCTAATTATATGTTAGGCAGGTCAGAAATGAAATAGCCATGCTACCCTTTAGTCTTGGATAACAGACTTGAAACGGTGAAAAGAAAAGTTCATCTGTTCATTAAGAGGCCAATTGTAATACAGTTAAGGGCTTCAGCAAGCTGTTTTGTTGAGATCTGAATATCCGTGAAACAAGCCCCTCCAAAGCTGGAAGTTTAGCGAGCCTTTGCCTTTCAGCTGTGGCATCAGCAAAGAATAGGGAGCTGCTCTGGAGAGCAGGTACCATTCATTAGTCATTGGCTTTCCTCTTGCACTAAATTCAGTTGTGGGAGTTCACAGGACCAGAATGAAAAACAACTACAGGTACTTAAAGGTGCTATTCTTTTCTTGGAGATTTCCACGCTGGTCTTAATTAAATCTCCCATAGGATTGCAGGGCTTTAAAAAAAAAAAAAATTAATACAAAACAAGAGCGTGTCCATCAGGCAGGTTTTTCCTAAGCTTTGACAGCTCTAAATGCAGGCAGCTGCAATACAAGCTTGTCCTCAAATCCTTGACAATGACCTCAACCTCAGGGTGAAAGATAATGTAGTTGCTATGCTCATTCCGTGTGGAGTGTCTACTGATCAGAGGCTTGTGGCAAAATATGTATATTTTTTTTTCTTATGATATAGACTATTGTTCACTGGCAACTCAAGTGATACCGCAACATTATCTCTGTGACAGTTTATTTTTTTATTTTTAAATGTGAAGGAATGGCACAAATCTGGGCAGACTTCTACTTCAACAGCTACAGAGAAATGACTTTGTAATGCCTTCCAAATTAACCCCTCCACAGCCATGTGGCTGGAGGTGAAAAGAAAAATTAAGCAAACAAAACAATCTAATCCCAGGTACTTTTATAAGGGACTTCTCACAGACAGCTACATCCACAACAGGCAGATTTCCCAATAGAGTGCTTCCTGTTGCATTTAGTATGGCATTATTTAAGAGCAGTATCCTGCAGAGGTGAAATTTGTAACTAAACTAATTTCCTTGGAGCAATGGCAACTTACACCCTAAGGATCTTCCTCAAAGCGAGAAGATCCTTCTCACTTTTTTTTTAAATAGTGCCTTCACTATTTAAAGGCAGATAAATTTTATACTAAAGAAGAGAGACAGCCATGTAGGAACCTTAAATGAGAGAGGAAAATTCCTACAATAAAACTTCTATATTAAAACTCTTGTTATTATTATTATTACTACCAATTTTTAAATAGTATTGATATTTCATTGACAAATTAAGTACATCTGGGCACAGCTATGGGAACATATTCTGATTTATTCTGGGGGTACAGTCGCCCCAGAGCTGCTGGAGGTGGGAGCTGGGGAAGGGATGGAGGGCTGGGCTCGGCGCGGGGGCAGTGGCTTTGCTGCTCTGCAGAGGCTCCTCTGTGCTCCACAGTGACAGAACATATGGAAATCTGAGCTGCTAAATATCAAAGTCTTTGTCGTTCAAGTGCAAACTGCAATTTCTGTCAGTGTATAACCTGGCTGGATTTTGAAGGTTCTCACAATAAAAGGCACGTTGTGACATAAAGGCTGTACCCTCACCAACCTTCAAGTCCCCGTTCTGAAGCCTGGGCAGAGCAGACCTGTTCAAAAAGAGCAGCACGATTGCACTGCTTGCAAATATTTCTCATAGGAGCATACAAAAATAGTAATTTCAAGTGACACTTGTTAAGCACGGTATTTCTCACAAAGAGGAAAATCTTTTTTCAAAGGCATTCTGAACAAAAATAGGAAGAGACGTGGATAGCACAGAATGCACTTACACTACACATACCTTTTGGTGGGTGTGCACTCTGTGAACATGTCTCTTCCTATTCAAAGAGCTGAGTTTTTTTACATTAGATTAGTCAGCTAAGAAGTTAAAGGGGGGAAAAATCATTTTCATGTGGGAGCCAAAACTAAATAATTTAATGCTTAAATGAAAACAGTAAAAAAGAAATTTCTTCTGTATTTATTTAAATATTTTACTGTCAGAAGGTTTGAACATGAGATTCTTTAAAAATATCAAAATGAAAGCACTCTAAGTTCAATCCCCCCAAAAATATGTAATTTTAAAAAATAAAATACTCAAGAAAGATGATATAATCAGATATTTTTAAAATGGTCAAAAAGAAATTACCAATTTTGGCCCAGATGTCTACAGAGATTTAATTACTTTGTTACAGCTGAATATTTTAGCCAAAATCAGTACAACCTGCCTCTAGTACCAGTGGGATTCTGACCATATTACCATAATTTTTCTGAACCATGTTACCATAATTTTTGAGCTGATTTCACAAATTGTTGTCATTCTAGAAAATACTTGATCTACACAATAACTAGAGCTTGATTTTTCATATAGGAAGTATTCAAAGATGTGGTTGTTTCTGTTCTTACAAGAAGACAAAGACAGTTGGTGTTTGCATGGGGAAACTGTGTAAAATTTTTTAAAAAGTTGTCCAATAACAAAATTGTTACTCATAACTAGAAATGCTAATGTGTAATATTAACTATTTTTATCTATTCCTTTCTCTTGGTTATCAGTACTACTGAAAAAAAGACTGGAGTTCCAACAGCAGGGGAGAAAATTTGGAGGGAGGGTCCTGCTCTCACTCACTTTCTGTCCGTGCTTATTTCAGGTGAACCACATCACACAGGTCCATAATTTTTGTGTGTGGGATATAACCCTTAGATTAAAACAATCCTGCAGAAGTCTATTGCTCCACTTTTGCAAAGTGGTTTATGCTTTTTCACACCATTTTTCCTCCTTAAGAATGTGTTTCGGCTTTTCCCCAAATGCTATTTATTCACAGTTGCTGTTTTGTCCATTTTTAATGATTTTTTGAGGCCATGGCTTACCAGATCCTACCAAAATACTTCACCTCCCCTGCTACATTCTCTTCCAATCACACCAAGATTTTACTTTGTATTTGTATCTATTTTTTTCTATTAACTTCAAATTTCACAGTAAAATAGGAAGAAAAATAGAACAGAAATTGATACCAACTAGAAAGCTATATTGAGAACATGTTAACATGATATTGTCAGACATTTATAAACTTCTTTCAATGATATTTGAATTACCCTGGTCCTTTCATATTTTCCAGTTAACATACACACATCTGCTCTGCCATGTAATCAACTGATTGTTACACAAGCATTTGCTAAAGCTATGACAAACCCAGATTTATGAGGTCAAACAGTTCAAACTTAATCCATTCAATAGCTGCAATTTATCGTCTGATGATAATTGTATACACAAACATTGTAATGATTTAGATGACACAGTGTAAAGATGAAATCCGTTTATTTTAAAAGGGTTTCTAACCCCTAAAATACGCTGCCATGAACACCTTTCTAGGTCTGCTTTTAACAACATCGTTATTATTGTTTTATTGATCAGGATTTTTATTACTGATTTGACACTTATATTTCACACTAATCGAAAAGGTGTAATTTTTCTACATGTATAAGACCGTAATTAATTATATCATTACTGTGTTTTCAATTCCTTCCATTTAAAGGGGCCCAGAAAAGAGTGCTTAATTTATCATACATGTATTATAAGGAGCATGTAAACCTCTTAAACAGACAGAGAGCATGATCTTTTTGGAGATGATGGGATATGACATAGGCACTATATTTATAGATTCTTACCTCTGTAGTGACCTGATTTTAGAGTGACAGCTATTGCAGAATGGGAGAGTAAATTAACAGCTTTGAAAGCTTGGGTAGCTAAAACTATTACTATTCATTACTTTTATAACACTTATTAGTGACCATTCTCTAATAATTTCTACAGATAAGGAAACAACCTGCAGAGAACCATATGTCAGAGCAACAGTGTCACGTATATTATATGTCTAATTTTATATGTGTATTTATATATTCTCAGTTCACAGATTTCAGAAACAATTGCTACAAATGGGCAGCAGCTGCATTCATTTATTTCTTCTAAACATAAAACATGTTAGTGACTGTAAATTTCAGAGAGACTCTAAAACAAGTAGCTAAATGTGAAATTTAAATTGATCTTTGGTTTATTGCCATTGATTTTGTCAATTTTCTAAATGTAACAGTGTTCACCACTGGGAACAGAAACCTGGATGTATATCAGTAAAATTTATGCTTTCAACCAACATAAACTTCACAGGAGGAATGACAGTCCTTGCTGCATAAAATAAAATGCATGTGAAGTGAAGGATTTTCTTCTCTAATTAGATACTGTATATTTTTTCAACATCATGTTAGTAAATTTGCCACATAAATTTAAATGCTGTTAGCAATATTGCCTGCCCATATTCAGTTCAGTTTCCTTACTACAGCTTTTCACAAGTACTTTGTGATAATGGTATTAACCCGTATGACTAATCCACGTGTATGAAACCATTATTGGTACTCATAGAAAAATACCTCTAAAATTTTCCATAAAAACATCAACATAAGCATAACCTAAACTGGCAGATACTTGCTCAACTCTAATATTAATTATTGTTTTCACAATTAAAATACGGTAGATTTATATTTTTATACTGTGGTACCCCCTTAGTCCATGAATCTCCAAAAACTATGCCACTGAGCAAATTCCACCTATGAGAGTGGGTTGTTGAAACTAATGTAAGAGAAAATATCTTGCATTTTTTAGGCTGGCTCTCTGAGTGACAAGTGTGGGATTGTGCTCACCAGTGTAGCCGAAATGCTGTTTTGGTTAACATTAGGAACCCGCCCTCATCCAACCCAGCGTGATCAGTTAGGGAGAACATCACAACTGTCACAGAACAGTATCCTGAGTGCATTTATTTTCTTAGCATTCAAACCAAAGCACTTGCAAACTTGCTTCATGAACACTAAATGTGTGGTGTAGGAAGAAAACACACAACCTATTTTAAAACACTAAGTGAAATAAAATCAATGGCTGAGCTCATTTTGTGTTAATAGTCTTCAAATGCCTTCATTGTTCCACTGCTCTTAAGCAACACTCAAGACAGGCACATGTATAATTTGTATTAGCAGCCTCAGAAATAGAACTTTATTTTGCTGGTATAATGTCTGATAAGGCACTAGTACACAAAAACATTTGTTTTAAAAAGATAACATCACTTACTGTGGTATTGTTATTCACTGACTGGTGAAAAAGATTCCCCTCATATTAACTTATCTACTATATAAACACATGCATCAGTTCACAGAAAGCACATTAGTTTCTTTGAAAAGTGATTTTGAAGAGCATTATGAGCCTTACTATGTTTTAAGAGGGTTTTGATCCAATCTGCAAAATGAGCACAAAAAAGGGAGCAAGGAACCAGCAGCACTTTCTGTATCCACATGCACATGCCAATGTGCTGACCCTCCAAGGAGGGGGCAGCAGCCAGAGACACTGCTCATCATTGCTGTCCCTCCAAACTGCTCCAGGGACACTCCAAACACATCACCTGGGGAGCCAGTGCTCCCCTCCTGATCTTCACTTGGAGGTACACGAGTTCCTCCTGAGAATGGAGCAGCACGTGTTCATTCCCTACAATTGCCAGACAAGGCGAAGAGATTCTGGCCTTGCCTCCCTGCATTGAAAATGATGTTTGGGAAGTAAAACCCAGCACTGCCCAGAGATGACGTGTCCCACATGTCCCTCAACGCTCCCAGCCACCACACCAAGGCTCTGACAAGCTGCAGGGGAGGATGACTGGGGTGCAGCTCCCCTAGGCAGAGGAGACATTTCCTGGGTGCAGCTCATTAGCACAGAGGGGTTTTGCCAGTGCCAGCTTGTGGTGTGACTCACTGCTCTGCTCTCCTGCAAACTGACGCCCTGACTCTGAAAAATGATTTGCAAACAAACACTTGCAGGTAGGATGATAAATCAGAATGGAATTCCAAACTATACTTAGCAAGGAAAGACTTTCCTAACTGTGCCACGGACAGTGCCTGACCTGCTCTTGTGGCATTCACTCTGGAGGACCATGGAAATAGGTTGATTTGTCAAAGTTAGGTCAGCTCTTCACATCCTCAAAGGCAAAGCTGGCTCTTCACAGCCACCAGTTTCTGTGCCTCCTGCATTTGGCAGAAGGTGAGTAGGATTTTTAGGTTATAATACTTTAACTCCTGTCTCCATTGCCTGTAAGTACTTGAGTCCATTATTGGATGCAACTTGCAGATTACCCCAATTATTGTGCTTTTCCCATCCCTTGCCATACAAATGCAAACAGCCCAGTTCTGTTTGCACTCCAGCCCAGACTTTGGGTGAGAGTTGTTTTGAAAAACAGATTTTTTTAAAAATTGCTTTCAAATACTCAAAGTAGAAACTGCCTTATGATCCAACCAGGTACAAAACATTCCTTTGGTCCTTCCAAGAAGCAGAGAGCAAAGTTTCCAGATAAAGACATTTTTGCTTGGACAGATCAACAGACAACACCGTTATCCCCAATTCCTGCTGGATGGGCTTCTGCTGCCCCTCCTGCACTTCCTGATACACACATTTCCCTTGAACACAAACCCACCCCCACTCGTGTTTTGTGCAGTGGCTGCTAGGGCCTGTCTGACTCGAGCTCTGTGTTTCAGAAGGGACGGTTACAATGACACAAGATGATAAACAAGCTCTAGTATCTTGTTTTTGCTACGGAACTCCTGTTATCAGCAGTGACTGACATTTTGTGGGAGCTCTCGATTTCCTACACTCTAGTGCTACTGTGCTTTCTCTGATAAGAAACCTCAGTAACAGAAGTGTACATCTGAGAGTGACAGAAAAACCTCCTACTTCTGCAGCAGTCTGACTGCATTCCCACTTCCACCAGTGCTATAGCAGCTTAAGGGCTACTTCCAGTTTGCACTTGGAAACTGGGAGCATCAGGATCTGCCTCCCAGTCTCTATAATAAAGTCAGTTTGAAGAGTTTGACAGAAACATCAGTGATAAAGTTTTCTTTTTGCTAGAGGAAAATGAATCTTCTAACTTATTTTCTGAAGAAAAACACAGAACTTATCTGATTGGATACAATATATCACAATATAACATCACCTGCTCTGCAGCACACATGGTCACCTTTGGTTTCCAAAGACATCATAAAAGCAAAATTATGCTTTACCAGTTTTAAATATACATAATAAATCTGTAACAAATCCCTTCACTTTGAATAAGCATGAGGCCACAGGTGCACAGTCCTGATTTCTGCAGCAGCAGCAGAACTGAGGTGGAAATCAAATCTTCAGTAGAAAGAGTCTGCACCACTTCTCTTTTTCTTTTCCCCCACCCTCCAACTTTTTCAGGAACTTATTTTCTAAAGTTTTTCTATCTAATTACTGTCTCACTATCTAGATCCATGTTGCTGTGGGTATATTCACCTCTCCTGCTCTGGGCAATGTTTCAGGAACTCAGAGCATCAAGAATCTACAATCACATTATCATCACAGATGATTCCACAAGGCCTCCTGGAGTATTGGCAGCCTAAAGAACAACAGTAAAGGGGTTTTCTTTCTGCCAGCTTGCTTTATTGAGGCATCCCTGAATGCAGGGTCTGTTCAGAAACTGTGTGGTGTAGTGAGAGGCCAGTAGGGCAGATGGGGAAGGGATGCAGAGCTACTCTGAGCTACCAAGGGATGTTCTGCCTGGTGCCACACAGCCAGAAGATATTCCTGGTCCCTCTGCTGCAGGTCAGACCAGAATGGATGAAGGATTTGAGGTGGCTGCAGGGCTGAGGAATTCCTAATACATGCCAGGGCAGGTAGGGTGCTGAGCTTGGCTTCCTCTTGTTCTTAGGTACAAGCCACAGCTGCTTGGCCCTTTTTTTCCATCCTCTCCTCCCTGGAGGGTTTTGTGATGAGGTCAGTTTGAGCTGTGCTTACCTGAAACTTGTGTTACCAGATGGGAAAATGCCAATTACTTACATTTAAAAATAGACTGAGAGAACATGCTTTTGCCTGTTTATGTTTTTTGCTTTTTTTTCTTTTCGTTGCTGATTGCCTGGTGGTACTTATGGCTGGGAGAAAAATCAAAACAACATCACTGATTAGACATTCAAGGCTTGGTTTTGTTTGGGTAGCAATCTAGAGGTGGAATGAGATGCTACCTGGTGACAGGGGAATATACACTCTACCATGTCCCAGGCTCAGGGCACACTGCTCCCTTCCAGCTGCAGGAACTAGAAAAACACCGAGTCGACTTTCACAAATTCTACCATTTTACTAGAAAGTCCCATGTGCTCTACACACAGATTTCCCCTGTGTCAATGAGGACTGGAGGCCTTAGTGCTAAACAGAAATCAGATAGAGCCCACAGCCTGTTAAGCAGTTCCTCCTGATAAAGGGACCTTCACTTATCTGAAGAGATCAAAATGCTTTAAAGCTACTTTCCAAAACACACAAGTGACCATTTCATGGGCTACAGGGGAGCAAACAAGGAGAGTTTAGAACATCCAGCAACTGGTCTCAAAGTTTCACTTTGATGAGAGAAGAATCCTTTGCTCCTATAAAGGGTGTCACACCCACCTGAAGAATGGGCGCTTGGAGAACGTGACTGAGCTCCTTGACTCACATGCATTGGAAACTCTTTGGACTTCAAACAGTTCAGGCATCAGAAGTGGGTGCCTCTGAGACAAATCTAGCTCCCTTTTCATTTTGCTTCATCTTTTGAAGCACATTTGAATAGTTCAGTTTTACAGCAGTAAGAGAGGAGTGCTAGGACAGAACCATGCTTGCTATCTCCACGTCTTTTAAGGTAACAGGAATTTTAGGAAGGAATTCATAACTACACAAAAGAAAGACCTGTGGGCCTTCCAGCCAGTATGGTGGGGTTATTAAAATATGCTTTGTTATCATCACACATGGCAGAAGCTCTATAAATTATTCCTATGAATATGATTCCTTGTTTCAGTGTCTGAAAAGCCCTAAAGTTAGACAACACTTCAATTGCAGTTTTGACTGGGTAAGTAGCAACAATATCTCTGCTTCTCAGGAAAATTAATATTCCCCTATTTTGCCCAAACCAACCATTGTAGATATGAAAGGCCACACCAGAATTTCTCTTTGTTTTTCAAAACTTGTTCAGAGAACAACCCACCAAAATACACCAATACACCAAACTACCAGAGAAATATTGCTGAAAGATGGTGAATGGAACTGAAGACCCAGAAAATAATTCCTCTAACATGGTAAAATATCTTCTGGAGGCGGTTGTGCTCTGTTTGTATCCAGCCTGTTCAGTTTATGGAAGAAGAGAAAGAGAAAATTGATGCATCCTTGCCCTCCTGACTCAGGAGGCACGTCAAAGCTCTGTTATTAAACACTGAACTGGCGTCTTGCAAACATTTCTCAAGATTCAAGGACTACCTGCAGTTGTCTTGAGCTGACATGGAGAATGGAAATGCAAGTGTATGCCTTGAGCCACTGCAGAGATTCTTAGGAAAACTCTGTCAGTGCTTCACTTGCTGCAGTGGCACCAGTGCAGATGTGCAGAGGGAAAGAAGAGGTAGAAAACAGGGATCTTCCTCCTCAGGGACCACCAATGTGTCACACACACAGAGTAGGAATGAGAGTGGCATTTCCAGTGGCATGTGCAATCTCTACATGGAGACATCTTAGTATTTATAACAGATCCTAAAGAATTTATTCTGCCAAAGATCAGGTATGAGACTTTGAACATACAAACATGATGGTGGATTTTTAATCCGTAGAAAATGTGTTATTTTCCTTAAAGTGACAAAAATTAATTACTTTGTAGCCTATAAAGTTCTTAAAGTATTTGTGAAGTGGCTGATACGGATGTTGTCTCATCAGTTCTCAACAGGACATTTGTAAAGTCAAACTTTACTTGCAGAGCAAGTGTAAATTTAAAAACTAAGGTTTTCTCAGTGTGTTATGGAGAGCCTCACCACTGGACAGGGCTGGCAGGTGCATGTCTACATTGGATGATTTAGAGAGGTAAAAGCACATGTTTGGGGGTTTGGTTTGAGGCATAATTTCCACAGGATGAGATCTGCCGTACCCATTGTTTGTTTTGCTTTTGCCAAGTTAGAAAAGTTTCATGCATGATAACAACTGTTAGAGTTTACTCTGTTAAAACATTTACTGAACATTAGCAATGCAGAATGGATGGGGATTTGAGCAACCTGGGCCAGTCTAAGGTGTCCCTGCCCACAGCAGGGAGTTGGAACAAGATGATCTTTAGGTCGTTTCCAACCCCAATCATTCTGTGATCCACTGAGCAGTCTCAGAATACAGGATTGTAGGGTTGTGGTGGAGTGATTTTTTTTCTGGTTTTATTTGATATTTGGTCTTTTGTTTTTTTATTCAGATTTTTATCAACTAGCTGCCTTTGAAAAAGCCCACTAATTTATAGATTTTATTAGGGCATATTTATCCAAGTTGTTATGGCAATGGTACATTAGAAATCAAATGAAATATTTGTTGGCATGACAAAGTTAATTGTTGCCTAAGGTCTGGAACAAACAACAGTAGAGATAACATGCCACTAATATGGCTTGTTTGAAGTGACAATACTGTATCAATTAGGCTGGGGCTATGGTATGCAGCCTGCCTAAACTATTTAAGTTATGCTTGGGGATGTGAAACTTTGCAGTCTATGGCAGAGAAAAAAGGATGGACTTACTGAGTTAATGGGATTTACCATTTTCTGTAATAATATATTCACTTTCTTGTCCAGAGTTTTGTACTGTTGTTTCCTTCTTTAACAGAGAACATGAACAATATTTCTGTGCCTCCCATAGAAACAGCATTATGGAAGTCTATTTTTCTTCCAGGTATAGAGTGGACTAAATTAAGTTTTGACTGAACCTAAAATAAGCTTAAGTCACAGGGTTCCATCCAGGCATCCAGCTCACAGGAAAGACTGGAGTTACAGGGTTTCAGGCCATTGCCTGAAAGCCTTTTCTTTCAGATTCCTTAACCATTTCTCCATTTTGGGGCTTCTTATAATCAAAAATTTGTTGCAGGTTGATCTCCTAACTAAGGGATACAGAATCACTGAAGTTTAACTCTGCAAAGAGAAAACAAAAGCCAGGACAGCCCTCTTTTGGAGGGACTTAGTCGGTGTATTAGTCTTGGCACAGATCTTTGGAGAGAAATTAATTTCATCTGTAGTATAGGACATAAATCTCTCCATAACCAGCATCACAAGCACAACTCATAGATGCTATGGAAGCTTTTAACCCTTCACATTCAGCATAGACAGTGGACAAACTCAAGTCCCCAAACTTGTGGGGAGAACTGTGCTTCTCAGGTGAAGCATCCAGAAAGCTCACAGAACAGGAAAAGTGCCATGAGTAGAGTTCCCAGCCCAGGTGTGAGAATACAGCATTTGGAAGATAACAGCTAACAGATCTGCACACTACCAGTCCTGGGTCATTCCAGGTGAAACTCCAGTGCACCCTGCCCTAAAACAGACCTCTCAGGTAGCAAACAAACACAAGCTACTCTGCACTTCTCAGGTCTATGCAGCAGCACATCCTTTTCATGCCTGTGTGCTACAGAACGGAGACTTCAGGCAAAGCCACCAAAGCTTGGGAGCTTCACACCCCTTCCAAATTCAGTGAGTCTTCACAGAGACTCCACAACTGCCCCAGGAGAAACAAACAGTGGATAGGCACACAGTGCCTGGAGGTCCCTCGTATCTATAACCCCTGTTGTCCAACCTCGCTGCAAAAACTACTTCTGCATTTCGCTTGGTGTAACAGGAGGGTCTGGCAGTGTGAGCCACATCTGCAGGAGAACATATTTCAGTGAAAGTCTCACTTTCCCTGTGTTTTAACCCCTGGTCCTGTGGAATAAAGGCATATATGTGATCCACGTGCTTCTTACAGTGTGTTACCTTAGCTGATGTTGATATGAGATGCATTTTGATAAGAAAACACCAAGGCTCTTATCTGTTGCCCAGAGAAAACACCTTCTCCTTGCAAAATTCCCCTTTTTTATTGGCCATACCAGGTTTCAGCTGAGCCTTGTAAAGGAATGGACTTTTTAAAACATATGCATTCAAACCCAAATATCAGCTGTTAGGAAAAAGATCAATGCATATAATATAATATGAAAGATTTTGGCCCACAAGTATGGCCAAAAAAAAAAAAAAAGCAGAGTTGCTGTACACAATTGTATTCCATCCAATCCCAGGAAAATGCAAGTTTCATTTTGATTATGTTGTGTGCAGACATAGTGTGTGTATTTACAGCATAATGTAGTCACTGAATGCAGCTTTGATACCTTATAGGAACCTTTAATAAGACACCCTAATTTTTGTGCCCATCCAGGAATGTGCTGCCAGGAGATATCATATTTACAATATAAAAGGGGACGTATTTTAGATTTGTCCCAATTAACCTTGTAACGAGATGTATTGGAGTGCTTATTAATGACAGTAATGAGATGCAGACAAGACAATGTATAAAACATCATTGGCATATAAATTAAATTCATATACACAGATACCTTTATGCACTGGACATGAAGGGAAATTATTAAGAGGCAATTTTGTAGGGAAAAAAGGCTAATTAAGAAAAAATTCAATACTTTTCTTAGCTTGTATCCATCAATGTTAGAAAACTTGTTTGACCACTGACTGAGGAATTGTTCTGACTACATTTACTGTTCAAGTTACAAAACTAATTTTGTGATGGTTCTTTTGGAAGTATTTAGTACAACCAGCAAATATCCATTATCCCTAAACTATGTATTGCTCTCTTTAATTTACTCTGGTATGGATGCATGATTTAGAAAGGCATCTTCTCTCTCCTTTGAAAGCTACTCTATATATAAGTTTATTTCTCATTGACATAAGTTTTAATGACCTTATTTTCAAAGACCCCAAAAGTCTTAGATTTTGTAAGTTAGCATAAAGGCCCTAACCCCTGGTTTAAAAACTAACAATCCTATGGTATGTGGGAATTGTCCACTTGAAATATGCAGATATATTCATATGAGTAAGGTTTTTCACACACTCAAATGCTTTGTTGAACTATGGCCTAATTTTCCTGTTTTACCATCACATTTCTACCTTAAAGCTGTGGCTAAATCCCATCCACCTTGGAAAAATCTAACGTGTGCCATTAACAAAATGGAGACTTTAGAATGATTGTCATGACCAGCAATAACAACAAACTGATTACCATGCTGAGCTTCATAATAGCATTTCACTTTCTTTTCATTATTGGAATTATAATAAACAGATAAATTACATCCACACATACACAAACAGCTAGGTAAGCATGGCTGAAAAAGTCAGAAAATCACTTTATCAGGGGACTGATTGGATCTCAAAGGATACCAGAAATTATGTACAGTAAAAGTAATAGCTCATGCATGACTTATAGTGATCAGGAGAGGCAGGAGGCAACGGAATAAAGCTCCAGATACCTCAGAGTTGTTCCTATTATTACAATTGTATCCTGCCGTGTTACTTATTACTTCTTTAAAATACTAAATGAAGGGAAAGTACTTTTTTTCAGTGTTGTTTAACTCTGAAAACCACCACACCTCCTCAATAGCTTTAATCTCCTATATTTTTTTAAAATTAGTTGGAAGGGGAGGAGGAATGAACAAAGACTGAGTGGGAAGAGGAGGGAAAGGCAGCAACAGCCTCAGAAGGACTTAATGCAGTGAATCAGAAAAGATGTAGAGATAAAGGACAGTCCTCCAAAACATCAGAGCCTGTCCCCTGCCTCGTTACTCTCTGCAGGGCTGCCTGTGACTGTGCAGAGGGGAGGGACAGTGCCACTTGCTGTCCAGAGACGAGGGGCAGCAAATCCTGCCAAAGGTCAGGGTTGCTCAGTACCCAGAGTCAGACCCTTAAGGGGGTTTCCCCCAAGATCTGTACAACTTCCAGCAGAAAGGGCCCAGACATTGATGTGAAGCAGCCCTTGCCCAAGGAGGCTATAACCCAAATGGGCAAACTAAGGAAGATGCCACAATGGAGCCCCCCTGAAGGGAAAAGGTCGAGTCTTCTGGGTCAGTGCACTGTGGAAGTCAGCAATCTACACTTTTACCACAGAGAATTAAGTTAAGCTCATGCAAAATCAGTATTTTCCACCTAATGCAACAGCTTCTGCTCAACACAGGTTTGAAATCTGTGCTGTGAAGGGACAGGGAGTCCATTCCCAGAAACTCTTATCCCACACTGGTGCCTCTTTTCTAAACTGGTGTGGAGTTTTTAAAGCCTACAAAACTTAGCACGTGATCACGGAATGTTCAGTATCACACCATGTGCTGCTTGTTTCAAGTTCATCCTTTGAGCTGCCACAGGCAGGTTTAGTGGAAGCTGTCTGGGTTTTATGCTCCTAGAAGATTTTACTGCTCCTTCACTTAGGGCTTTAAATATGAGCTGATGGCTACTGTGCACAGTATCTTAACTTCTGCATTTTATTACACAGCATACACTGGTGAAATGATAAATGCAATGCAAGGAATGACTGAATGACCTAAGTACTGGGTTGGGACTACCTAGGCTGCCAGCAGTGTATCTCAGCAGTGTCAAGCCTGCTCTTCTCTCTCAACTGAAATAAATTAAACCCCATGTAAACCACTATATGGGGTCTTTCACACTTGTCTTCAGAAAGAACTTGTTCATTATGATCAAATCTATTACCACGATTTGCTTTGGTTTGCTTTTTTTGTCTGTTTGTTTGGTGGGGATTTTTTCTGTAAGAGAAAAATTTACTTTGCTGTTCTTGCTTCAGGTGTCACAGCCACACATTTTGTTGTGGCAAGCTGTAGGTTTCCCTTTATCTGGAGTGCTACACACCCGTGCTTGGCACCTTGACACACAGCAGGCAAAAGCTTGGCCTCGTGATGAGAATCAAGTGGGCACTAATGTCTACTGATATTTCCTTACCTCTTTGGGTTTGTAGAAGTTTTGCTGAGTCTCAGCTCTTTTAGTAGAACAGAAAGCTCTGGCTACCATCACCAGCTTCCCTTAATATTCAGCTATGACTGAAAACAGGAGATCCGGGAAAACAATTAGCAAGCAGTCTAATTGCAATTGATGAATTAAATGCCAGGAGGTGAATGGCATCAGGAACCAAAATACGTGTTTCATAAATTCTATTTGGTAATTCAGGGATTTGTTTGTTCTTTACTTTGCTGTTGAAAAATCACACCTACTAGGGGAACTAAGCATGAAAATCTTGCTACTGATCAACAACAAAAAAAAAAAAGCTAAATTAGTTACTCAGTACCTACTGCCAAGGGCAATACGTTCAACAGAGGAGATGATAATGACAGATGAACACTCACTAAACTGACTCTCTACAAAATGAGTGTACAGTGTCTTAGATAGTTTCACTCAAGCTCGAGTCACTTTCCTTCCACAGCAGCTGCTTGCAGATCTGTCAGAGAAAGCCAGTAGAGGTTTCCTGTCATTAATATGACAGAATCATCCGAATTTTCAGCTGATAGCACTGGATTTTTATGGCTGTTCATGCCTTTTTCTTTCCTGCTCCTCCTTTGTATTTATCTTTTCCCTGGGAATTTTGTTCTCTTCCTTTCTCTGTTTCCCCTATTGCTGTCTCTTGAGCCAACAGAGATTCCTACACCTTCTACATCCCTTTTTCACCTTTCACAAAGGTTCTTTTTTGTTCCAGACAACAATGGAAATGAGGCAATGACAGTACAAGGTGACTTCATTCAGTCCAGCATCTTTCAAACAGATCCAAAACACAATCTGGTGATGAGCAACACAATTTCAGCACGAAGTAACAAGAAAAGACTGGTCTGGTGTGAGCAAGACTCATTCCTGAGTATTCAAAAGCACAACAGGAGGACGAGTTTGTGGACCTCTTGGAAGAGTTGATCTTCCATTAAGGGAGCAGTCAGGTACTTCACGACTGTCCTAACAGACCTCAAATGGACATTTCTGCTGTCAGCCCTTATCAGGGATCCAGCATGGTACCACAAGCAGCCAAAAAATGTGATCTGTTATGTACACTAAAAGAGCATAAATTTAAACCTGTCTCCATGATTTTGCTTGAGATGGAAAAGTCCTCAAACTGCTCATGGGCTTGGTATGGGGCTTGCTAGAATCGCACATCAAGGCCCTTACTGAGGCACAAACCTTTCCTCACAAGCACAGTCCCAACCACAGTCATGCTTGCATGTAGCAATTACTCACTGTTCTCCAAGACTCAGATCAAACTTTCCCTTTAAGTTAAGCAAGCACATTCTTAACAAAGCCAACAAACCCAAAAACATGCTTGCTTATTAGGAAATTATTGGGAAAAAAAATTGTCCTCCATACTCCCAGGATTCTGAAATTAGCAGAGACCAGTAAGCAATGTCTAGCAGGTAGCACATGAAAGTACCTTTGTTAAGACTCTTTTTATTCCTTCATCAAATTCATTTTGTTTAGAAAGAATATTTCTTCTTATTTTCTTTTGGCAGATAAGCCCAGAACTGGGAAGCTTTCTTAACAAGGGCTAGCAAACAATGTAGAGCGTTGGAAAGAAACCATGTTTAGACAGGCAAACCATGGATAACAGTGATATTGAGTGTGTCAGGCAAGAGAAAGGAGGGACTAAAAACTAATAATGACAGGGTTATTTATTACTGAATAACCAGCCTCTAATTTTAGAAACATAAGATCTCCTATTTTCTATTGTTCACTTTAATTAGTATTTTCCCTAAATAGTCTCCCTCTTCCTATATGCTATTTATACAATTGCAGAGAAAATATAAAGTACATGCAATGTTAGCAGAATGGCAACAGAACATGCTGTGAGCAGTATGGGAGCCGTGCATTGTCTGGAGAAGGGACAATCCAAGGAATGATTTTGTCTTTTGCAACAGGACATTCTTGTTTCCTTGTAGAGAAAATATTTGGCCTCTAATATCCTACCAGAGCACTGCATCCCATAGGCACAGAGTTACCAGCAGTAATGTGAACTCAGTAAACAGGGTGAAGTAGGTAAATATTTATGTGGAGAACAGCCTTTAGCAGCTGGAGGAATCAGCCCTGACTTGGGCTCTCTCTCTTTAAAATTCTTTTTAGGTCTTTTTTCCTTACCAAGCTGACAAAATGCTTGGCAGTGTCTCAGAGGCTGGTGCACTGCAAGGTACCCTGCCTTGCTGTTTCCTTCCACTTCCCTCATCTGCTGTAACCACTTGTTTCTTGACATAAGTAGGCAAGAAACCTGTGATTTAATGTGCAGGGACCCTCAGCTACACCCTTCACTTGCACAACAAAGGGCATTTGGGAAAGGAATATTTTCATCATGAACATACAGGGTTTGCCTACCCTCAGAGTACCTAAACACGTTGTTCAGAATTATGTTGTATTTTTCCTTCCTTTTTCTGTAAGATGGCACAAAGTTTTCTGTCTGATAGCAAGGAAATCAAACAACCAGAAGAATTACTGCGCTGGGCAAAAGTGCTTCTCATCCCTGCTCTGCCTCCATCTCTAGGCACAAGCAGATGCCTGGACAGGAAAGTAGTGACAGGTCAAGCTTATATAAAACTTCTTCCCTTAAATATTTTTTAACTCTGCTTTTTAGTCATGTGCAATATCAACCTGTATACCTCCAAGAACTTTTCCATCTCATGGAAGAAGATTTCCACAGACTCATGGAAGCCCTTGGCATTATAGGGGTTTTGCTACGAGATTCTCATATACAAAAAGCCACATTTTTTGTATGCTTGAACTCAGTATGTGCTAAATTACTTTTATCTCCACCTATCATGCACTTGCTTTCAGGGATTTGAGGGTAAATTTGCTTCTGACTACAGCAACATATTTTCTATGCATTCTCTAAAAGTGCCAATGTCCTCACTTACAATGCTAACTAAAGCCAAAAAAGGAAACCAGAGGAAACAGAGGTGGCAAATCTAAAGATGAAAACAAATAAGTGAGATCTGGCCCCCTCCACTCATTTCTGTTTGAGATTCTCCTACAGTAATGAATTTTTAAAAGAAATAGATAAGTGAAGCTGCAGGGTTTAGGTGCCTCTGCTCATTTGTGCCAGCTCCCCACACAACATTTTCATAGGGAATGCATCAATAACAGTTTTGACACTATCAGCTGTAACAAATAGTTGTGGGAAAGGTGAATTTGGTTCATAACAGAGGGGGCTCTGAAAAGAGGCTCCAGCTAAAACTAAATTTTACAGATCAATGTAAAATGCTGCCTGTTTCTGAAAAGAATTCAAACTCAGATATTTAAATTTAGTACATCTCCAAGTCTTCCAAATGCATGTCCCAGGAGGGGAAAACAAATAAATAAATAAAATCTGTCAAAGTGGTGTAGATCTCAGCCTAAAAGACAAGGTGGGATGGTTTTAAACTAAAAGAGGAGAGATTTAGATTAGGTATTAGGAAGAAATTGTCCCCTGTGAGGGTGGGGTGATCCTGGCACAGGTTGCCCAGAGAAGCTGAGGATGCCCCTGGATCCCTGGAAGCATCCAAGGCCAGGCTGGACAGGATTTGGAGGAGCCTGGGATAGTGGAAGGTCTCTCTGCCCATGGTAGGGGGGTAGAACAAGGTCTTTAAGGTCCCTTCCAACCCAAACCATTCTATGTTTCTATAATAAAGCACCTTTCCCTGGGCTACTCGACCTCCCAGACCCCCCTGCCTGCCTGCACTCCTGAGGGTTTTCAAGAGAGCATTTCCCACCGCCAGGACCAACTGCGGTTGGCTGCTCATCCCAAAGTGACAAGAAAGCAGAGAAAGGCAGTACATGATGGGATGTTTTCCCCTTGGGCAGGGCTGAGACTCATATAAGGACTCAGGCATCTTCCTTCATTGACAGACTCGCTTCAGCAGTCGCCAAAACTGCACTGCTACTCCGCGAGAGCTGGCAAAAACCAGCTGAATATTCAGTTTCTGTTGTGTTGTGCCATGATCCTCTACGAACTATTGGTGCCAAGTTTTAAGCAGCTCCATGTGCAGCGTTTTGTAAATCACTTCCAGATATGCAAATAGCATCATTAAAACATTTGCATATACCCGTAAGTTTCTACTCCAGGTCCATATGCCCAGGCTGTAGAAGAGGGCAGAAAGTAACACCTCAGCATGGCATGAGGCAGGTACAGGTGCAGAGGGTGGGGAGCAGTGGGAGCAGAGGGATGCAAGAACATCTCTGGCTGCCCTGTGGGAGCTGCTCCAAGAATTCAAACCAATTTTGCAAATGATAAAAATGCAAAACATACCCCCTATGCTCTAGGCAAGGAGCAAGTGGCATGAGTGGAGGGTATGTGACATCTCTGGTGATGGGGGCACTTGCCCACAGACACACACAAAGGTGGAGCTTTTAAAACCACTCATCCCACTCACTTTAATACTCTCCCACTCTTCAAGACTTTGTAGCATCAAGGCTTCCTCAGCTAATAAAATGCAGCCCTGAAACTTGAGGAATTGTTTGGAGGAAGAAGCAAACCACCCATATGCAATCTGGAGAGTCGTTGCAGGGGTGAAGACCACGAGGACCTCCAAGGAAACAAACAGACTGGGGTGGCTTAGATTTAAGAATGGGAGTCAGACAGGGCATAGGAGAGCAGCCCTCACACACATAAAAAGCTGCTGCTGAGAAGCAGGGAGGAAACTATTTTCCATGCTCATTGCAGATAGGAGAGGCAGTAATGGGATTAAATTGAAGGAAGAAAGATTAAGGTTAAACATTAGGGAAAATTACTGAACAATGAGGCTAAGGAAGCAGAAGAATAGATTGCTTGGGGAGGATGGAGAGACTCTGCCCCTGGAGGTCTTAAAGAATAGATTAGGCAACTGTCCATCAGATCTGACAAGTACAGGTAATGTTGCCTTAAGGTGGAGAGATGGAGAAGGAGGTGCCTGACCGACACCCGCCCTGCAGCCTGGGGAGATAGGCAACATATAAAACATATCTATTCATACCTATCATATCACAACCTGCAAAGATATTTTAAATAACTTTGTAAAACTACTTAAAATATAGTCAGAATTGTAGCACTCCTGGAAAAAAAACCCCAAAACTTACATACACTTTCACTAGACAAGCTCTGCTAATTGTTTCACAGCCCTGATTTTAGTTTTCGCCAGTTTAGGTTTTTGTAACATCAGCTGTTCTCCAATGAAATCCTTGGGATTTCTTGAAGCAATAAAATGCCGATTTTGACAGATTACAGTTTCTAATAGGAATATTTACATTAATATTTTTTCTAAAAGGAAAAGTATCAGGAAATCATTTCAATGACTAATACAGTTGGGAAAATCTTAGGGTTTTTTTAATTTCATGTTTCCCTCAATCATCTTCAATAAATGCCAGTTACATACTTTATTCACTGAAGTAATAAAATAGAAAAACAAGTTGGAACTGTCAAATTACTTGATGGAAAACTATCTCTTAGCCCAGCTCTATAGTGAAATGTGTATAGTTATCCTGTAAACCCTTCAACACATGCTTAAGCCCATAATGTTCTCGATTATCTGGTCATAATGCCTTATCCCTAAAGTTTCTATAACAGGCATATTTGATAAAATAAAGTGGGAAAAGCCACTATCCAGAAAAGGCAAGCCAAACTGCATTGCATGTGTTCATAGAAAAAATAAATAACCTTTTTCAGCTTCTTATTCTCCCCAGATCCAGAGCTGTTATAGAACTGAGTATTACTAGCCATATTTTTGAAGGGTAAACCAAGCCTGTGCAGCTCACCCTGTCCCACACAAGGAAGCTGAGTCTGAAGAAGAAACTGTCAGAAATTTTGGATGTGTTTAATTCAATGAGAATTTTCCATCCACTCCCATGAAGCCAAGTTTTCTCCCAGGATCTGCTGTTGCTCCAACAAGTGAGGCGTGCTGTCATGTGGCTTCCCTTACTCAGACATACAGACCTAACACAGATGAGTCTATTTATGGATGATTAGAAATAAATCTACAGAACAGAGTTCCAGGGAGAAGTACAGGAGAGATTTGCCAGTGCAAACAGGTGCAGAACGTCAGCTGGAGGGGGGACCTGTGCTGCAAAATTAAGCACTTTTGGTATTTGAGATAAAGGCGTAAAACAGTTTACACTTTATGTGTAAATGATCACAGAATCCTAAACAGGCTAGTGAGGCTAATTTGTGGCTTGGACATTCACAAGGAAAAGGCTGTCAAGTTTACTGCAGTTCTCATTAAACAGCAATAGTGACTAGTGTGGCCTCTGCAGACCACCTCTCCTGCCTGTGGAGAGAGTACTGAGCATACATTGGTTTCTTTACACAGAATCATTTTTATTGTCCAGTTATAGCAACTGAACTAATAGGAAATAAACAGACCCAAAATCCACACTGCCAACTTTATAAACCCAGCTTTAACCTTGGCCACAGAACATCCCCAAAAGAACCACTCCTGGCTGGCATTGACTCATTTACATCAGCCCACTGAAGAAAATGCATCTTTGTACCAGCCTGCAGTAAAGAATCCCTGCTCCAGCAACTCAGCTCAAAACCAAACCACTGCCCTCCGTACAACAAACCCACAACTGCCAAGGTGAAGATACCAACCCACTGCCTCACAGCAGTATTTCTACCCAAGAGGCACATTTTTCTTAAGACTTCCAGACAATAGGAAGGAGCATAAGTGATAACAAGCCTGAAAAGATAAGTTTGAATTCTGAGAGAAGGGATTTCAGAAAGCTGGGTGTCCCCCTTCGCCATCTCTGCAAGACAGGGAAAGGTGCAGAGCCCCCCAGCTGACCTGCCATACCTTTCCTCTTAAATCAGATCAAAATATTTAAATAGGGGAATAGCAAAAACGCATCATTAAAAAAGCAAGACACACCAATTCTTGAACAAAAATGCATAATTCATAATGAAAGTTCCCAGTTTGTCAAAGACTTTAAATTCCTAATTGCCCCAAATTCTTTGTGAGCCATGTCCTGTATGACAGGTTCAATATGACACATCCCTGCAGGCCAACACAACCTTCTGCCTGCACTAACAGGTCTAGTGGATAGCAAAAGGGATTTAGGATTGGCCTTTTAAAAGAAAACACGATTCAGATTACTCATCTAAGAGCACCAGTTATGCAAGTTTCTGTGTCAAAAGAGTTTCTGGAGAAAGAGTGATCTGTGAAAACAACATTATAATTTGTTCTCCAATTAAAGTAACTGTAGGAGTAGGCATGTTCTCTAAGGGTTTGGTTTTGGTATGAAACATGGTCGGCTAGCAGAAGATTTGGTTGTGAAGGTCTGACCAGGCCCTTCTGGAGATGGAATACGTGTAGAAATAGCCCAAGGGAAACTTGGCTATGACTGGTTCCTTCACCAAGAAGTCAACATTTGAAGTCTGAGGTATTTGGTAGAGCTTGGTAGGGAAAACATCAGTGTCATGTTGGTTTTGAAAGAAGATTTTTATTGTGTGCAGAATGGAACCACCACTCCTGCATCTCTGTGGTGGAACAGAGAGGAAGACCAGTGTGTGTGCCCTGTATCTGATCATAATAGAGGCCAGGTTTGAGGCTGAGCTTGTCTTTGCTTGGAGATGCTTGGGGAAATATGAATCACTGAAGACCTCACAGAAAAAGATACTAGAACAGGTGGCCATCCAAAGCTATGAAAAGATGAATTTCCAGCATGGAAAAAAGTGCTAAAGGAAGCAT
Organism: Myiozetetes cayanensis; assembly: GCF_022539395.1. Lineage (NCBI taxonomy): Eukaryota > Metazoa > Chordata > Aves > Passeriformes > Tyrannidae > Myiozetetes > Myiozetetes cayanensis. The sequence goes on from NW_026087389.1 coordinate 4,488,918, forward strand.
GATTACACCAGGAAAAAACATCTTATTAGAAACAGATTTGTTAAAAACAACCCTAATTTTAAAAAGCACATTTCAAAAGTGCTGCAAACATCTCAAAAGTTTAAAAGGATGATTCTTCTTGTTCTCCATACATTACCATATCATTTAGCACAGAATAAAGACCCATCAGTTTAATTATACAGCTAAAGACAGGTGGTTGTTGTTGTTTGCTTTGATGATGATGCACTGCAACAATAAACAGGCCTGTTATTTCTATATTAGCATATGGGTTCTTTCTTTGATGATACAACACCTGTGGTTACAGTGTATGTTGAACCGGAAAAAATACCTCCTGGAAACATCTCCACAGACTTAAGATTTCAAATTTAGAACAGCAAAAGTTCTGCTTGAATCCCCTGTTGTTGGAAGGAACAGCAATTAATTATCAAAAAAGGAACCAAAATACTACCATCAATCCTGCTGACAAGAGGTGCTGGTGGTTCCAGTGGACAGGGACAATTATGCACATATCACAGGGCAACAGACAACTTCTGAATTACAATTACACCAAGAAACTCACTACAAGTAGCACAAATGAATACCACTGAAAAAAATTATCAGGACTGGCTTGAAACATATGTTGCATTAGTGCTGGGGGGAAATAAACCATACAACAACTTCAGAAGAGGTGTCTGTCCAGGCAAAAATCTTATATGTTAAAAAAATTCTGCACTTATAGAGCAGTTTCTTTTGTGAAGAAAACACACACAAAACCCCCAAAAATAAAAATCTTGTGCTGCAATAACTACTTTTAGAACTGTAGGAAAAAGTGTCTAGTTAGAAATTTTTCAAGTGCAAGTAGAAGAAACGCAACCTTGAAGTTTTTTTCTGATGAAGATAGTCATGACCATGCTGACAAATTCATCAAAAGAGGATGATCAAAGGGTCTTTGCAAGCTGTGCTGCAACTTGAGCAAGCACCACTAGGGCAGATGGGCAGGCCAAGGCAACTCATCATCTACATCATTTACATCATTCTCAGGCTCTCTCTCACTGGCAATGCCATTTGCAGAGGATTCTCTTCATGTAAGTCCATTGCAAAATGGGGAGATTGAAAAGGAAGAGTTAAAAAAAAAAATCAAAGTAAAGAAATTACAAAATAACTGAAAAAAACCCCCATTCTTTGAGGTAAACTCTGAAACAAGACACTGCTTGATATTCTAATATCAATATTTTACTATCATGGAGAATAAAAGTCCTGGATATTTGCTAAAGTGGTTAAATTGTCTTCAGTAAGAGGTAGAGGAGGTGACAAACCCTAAATGAGCAGATCTGTAAGACCAACTGAAATGACTTGGCCCTTCTTTGTGTTAGAAAAACCTTGGGTGAACAGAAAAATGACTAAAACACAGTCTGTACACAGGAAATGGGGAAGAAATATATAGGAATAAAATTGGAAGGTGATAATTAAAGAGATGTGAAGAAATCCTATAAATATAGATTTGAAGATGGAAAATTCAGCAAACAAACTTCAATAGTTGGCATTTCTTATTCTCAGTCCAGGTTTCCTTCCATCAGTGGATCTCAAAGCAGTTTACAAATATTAGTTGATGAAATTTGTTCTTCTGCCAAGTTCCCATTGACAATAATCACATCTGTTAATGCAACTAAGTACTGGAATAGAGTTTTAGTCAGGAAGATTTGAAAAGCTTTTGGATGTTCAGTTTCAAAATATTATCTCCAAAGTTTTCTAAAGTAGCTGACCTGGGAAAGGAAGGCTTTCAGGCTGCTCTTAAAAAGTACAAGATCCATCTACAGGGAGTCTGTATCAATCCTCCAGTGTCCCACTAAAATACAAAAGTACCGATCAGTGAGATCTCACATGAGATAAACCTAATGGCCCTTTAATTAAGTCCTTACTGGTTAGATATGAAATAGATGAGCTTGGAATTACAGAATGCTTTAGGTTAGCTGGTCACATCCTCATTTGCTGTAAATTGGATATCCTCACTGATTCCAGCAGGGTTCTAATACTTTATTCCAGTTGAATATCAGAACAAATATCACTTATGAGTGTCCCCGTTATTCTCATAGCACACACAATTTAAAAGTCACTCTTTCACCAAACTATTTTAGATAGCCAGTGTTAAAACAAAAAAAGACACACTATAGCCTAAAGTGGCATAATAGTATTCTGTGATTATGCTATCTTGACATCATTTACCACTTTTACTACAACCTCCTTTTTTTTTTTCTGCCATGTTCCCATTCTTCCAGAAAATAAAATCTATAATATGTAATAATTTAGAATTAATATCTTGATTCCCTAGATCCTTTAATGAATTCAAATGCACCTAGGGAATCCAACCAAAGACATCTGTTCATGAATAGTGAGAATTATTACCAAGTCCTGGTGGAGACGGCAAGATGCCATCTCTTGCTGAAGTACCTCCCAGCTGAGAAATCAACTGTCTCCTGGCTGAATTTTCTTGTGTCAAGGTTTTACTGTGTTATGTCTCTTGGGACAGAGAGCTCCCTCCCAAACTTTTAAGACCCCCAGAAAGAAGGAAGATAAGCCTGGCGTTCTTTTTGTTGTATAACTACACGTGCATGCTACCTTTATCATATAAAATAATGATGGCCTCAATTAATACTAATTACTACTCCAAAGTTTCACAAATCCCTTTTTAATCATCTTTGGGTTTAACTGATTTACCCTAAACCCCTCTGACTGCCAAAAAATTAACATTTCATTAGACAAATCATAACCTACTCCCTATTCTCCAAAATCCAACCCATCTGGAAATATTCTACCTCATCAAATGTCAGACTTGCACAGTATAATGGAAAACTATTTTTATTTAAAAACTGCACATACATACACATAGAGAATGTGATACAGCTATACTTATAGATGGAGATCCAGAAATATCACCACACCCACATTCCACCCACCCCTCACTACACTCCAGAAGATGTCCAGTGCCTTCACCAGTTACCATCTTACTTCTTCCTCACTCTTTGCAAATCTTCTCTCCCCCTTCCAAACATCCATCACAGATTAATTTACCTCTACTGTCAGAAATGTAAACCATCAGCAGCTTGTTATACTGAAGAGGTTAAATGAAACTTTTGACATGACTTGTGTTTAAAATCCATCTTTAGCTGATGGCATGTCATCAGCTAGAAAATGTGTAATCAGGAGAGCAGACCTGAAAGTCTGAAAAGTCAGAGAATGCAAAGTTCTGCTGGAGGCTTTTCTTTCCTCTCTCTTTTTTTTTTTTTTCTTTAATTTAACAAGTTCTAAAATATATTTTCTATTTTTGGCTTCAAGTGTGGCTATGGTCTGAACAGTGACTGTGTAAAAATGGCACCTTCCTACTCAAAAGATCTGCTCCCTCCATGCATTCTGAGGAAAAAAAAAAATAAAGCTACTTCAGAAAAACTATGGACCCGATCTCCAGATGGATAATCAAGGTATGGGAATGCAACATCAGTTCAAGACCTGCCTCCGTGATTTTCCTTTGTAATTTGTTAGGCTCACAAAAATAATACACATAGAGGTCCACATATTTTAATCTTTCTCTAAATTGTTGTTTTGTCTTTTATTGGTTTGGTTTTGTCTTTTTACAAGTTCCTGTTGTGCAGTTGTCAACAGGATGGGACGATTACAACACTGGTCCATGTCTTGTTCGCACACATCAGCATTACATACCAGCCCAAGAACTTATTGCCTAAACATGCATTTTGGCTGGGCCTTCATACCCTAAATGCCTATCTTGGATCAGTCTTATTGACAAAAGGTTGAAGTACAAATTGCAGCGAACTTCTTTACCTTTGGATCATGGTCCAAGCAGTAAAGCACGAGCACCTTACTCCCTCAACATCACCACCCTTCTGCATTCCTCACACTGATAGTGTCATACATGAACAAAGATGATTCACCCAGGGGGCTGCAGGTCCACAGAGGCCAGTATATCTGCTTTACCCTCAGTGTGCAAAGCCACTTATTTTAGCTCAGTCCACAGTGGTTCTTAGGAAGATACTGAAGACCCTGTTTTGCAGCCAGTAGTACGAAAAGTATATGGGCTTACATTACAGGACACCAGCTCCACACATCTCCCCACTCCAGGAGCTCACCCTGCAGGATTTCTAATGAACCAACAAGACACAGCAACCACAGAACCCCCAAAGACCTATTCCCATTGATTCCCAGACCACAGCCATCATTTAAGTCCTGCACCATCTCCTCCCTGACCCTGCTGGCTCACAGCCAAATCACCTCTAATTCATCCCTTGACCTGTGAAGTGCAGATTTAGGATGTTCAACCCTTGTTTGATATTATATTCATGTTCTGATCTGCCTGGTGTTTTTTCATGCTTTCTGACTCTATTTTATCCATAGTACTTTCATTCCCCACTAAATTATCCCAAAGTATTTCATTAAAATATCTCATCATCAGAGGTATTATTCTCCACTTTCTACCTCTTTTACCTCATGAGGATTGATTAAATCAGCATGATGGTAGTTGAGCAGTGTTTAGGACTCAGTGTGACCACATCTGATTTGTTCATAAAGGATTTTCCTTTCTCTGGATGCCAGAGGGGTGCAACTTGATGTTCACTTATTAGTGCCTTTTCTATTTAGAAAATCAGCTACTGAAATTGTTCCAGGTTAGTTTGTTTAATCAAAAGCACCAGATAAAATTAACACAATATTGACAGAAAGAGAACTTTAAACTCTGCAGCTGTGCCAGTACTAGGTGCTCACAGGTAATTCTTGCAGTCTCGTTGCAACTTGTGGCAAACTTGGGATAATAATACCTTAATAATAATAATACCTTAAATTTATACAGCAGTTGTTCTCCAGAGCTATCCAAAGGCCTTTTAGTGACTATATATAGTCATTACTTCACCTACCACCAAACTGTGGCTACCTTAGGGATAGAACAAAACACTCTCAGCTCTCTGAATCTTTTTAAGCGGGATTGGAAAGGCTCAAAAAATTCTCCATCGTTTCAGGTGAGCAGTTAAGTGCACAGGGGGCTGATCTCCAGGACAGCATGCCCTGGTCCTGGTCAGTGTTTCCATACTTGACTAGACGTCCCAAGTGCCAGGGATTATTGTGTTTTCTATGTACATAAAATACCAGTTGTCTCTCTCTTAGTGATGCCTCAATCTGCAGCAAAACCATGAAGGGAGGATAGTGCCCAGAGGACTAAATTATGCCTCAAAACCCTTAGAGTTAATGCCTTTTCCATCTTGCCAGTCCGCAAAGCCATGCCTTCCCGATATTTGCAATTCCAAATTTTCCGTGTGTTCAGTTATTTTCACGATAATTTGCACCAGAATTTGAGCCTTTCACCATGTGCTTGTCACTAACTGCCTTGCTGATAAAAGTGGGAAGATTTCATCTTGTTCCTAAGTCCCCGCTTGCAAAAATACCTCTTTTTCTGCATGCAAACAGCAGAATTTGTTGAGTGAGAAGCCTTATTTCTACATGTGCTCTCTCTCTCTCTCTCCCGCCCGCCACAGTCCCTACATGGCTACTCGGTTTCTTGGCTACAGCAGCCACCAGCAAGTTAACAACATGTCCCCCTACATGCTTGGCGAGGCTCCACGGCGTATCTGCTGGCCCATTCTCTTGCTTGAGAAATGCTAAATAGCATTGCTGGCATTTACAAGCCTCCTTGCTGCGATGCCATCGGCCCAGACACTCCTCCTTCCCTTCCCTTCGGGCTCCAAAGTGGTGGCAGCAGCCAAGGAGGGTCGTGCCCCCCTGTTCATGTGGTAATTCCAGCCTCTGGATTGAATGACCCTGCTTGCTGGAGGACTGGTTCTGGATGCAGTGATTTACAGAGTAGAAGGGTGGCCCTTGGTAGAGAGACCCCATGGCAAAAGTATGGGATGCACCATGGTTTGCAGCACTTGCAGCTGGTGATCTGCCACAAGGAACTGCTTCAGCCATATGGTCTCTCTCCAGAAATAAACTCATTACACCAACTAAATGCTGTTGTTGGTCATAGTGGAAACATTTATCCTCTCTGGAGAGATGCAACATGCCCTGGGACATGGTAAGAAACCTGGGATCAGACCACCCAGCCATTCCTACTGGGTGCCATGGTGTCACCCCGAGTTGGTCCTCATAAAATCCCTAGTTTCTATTGTCTCACCACAACCAGAAGGTCTTGCTGCCTAAGTCTTAATTCCATTTAGATGTGGGCAACCAATGGAGCTGGAGCAAGGCTGTAATTTAACCTTATATGGTGAGACTGAACCAGAGAACAGCATACTTAAGGCATCTTTCCCCACAATTGAGGCACATGCAATTAGATGACGGCAGCAACATTACAGCATTGGGAAAATGCTTGATCATAGCTCTCCTACCTGTTGGAGCAAAGTCCCCATTAGATGTTTACAGATGGTTCATCAAAACAAGGCCCTAAGCATGTACATGGTACCCTTGGGAGACACCGCTGGCACCAGTTAAGGCAATGGCTACATCTGTAATGTGCTGTTTTCACACTTCATGTGCTGTAGAGTGCAGGAGGTGGCACCAGACACTGCTGGCATTCGGTCCCATGGAGGTGCTATGAATGTGTTGGGGCACCTGACATTAGCAGTGAGCTGTGAGTGTCACTGCAGGGCCAGCACTGCCTCTGAACAGAGAGAGACCTGTATGATTAACTCTTAAAGGAAGGCTGCATTGTGCTCGAAGGTAATTTTACTCTGGCATTGATTTGAGGTGCAATTTGAAATTCATGACAATCTATGTAAATGTGCTTGTGACACTGAAGAGACACACAGTGCGGATTATGCGTGACATCTTAAGAGCACGCAGAATTTTTCATAAATACTTATACAGTGTCTGCCTTTTAGACATCCTGGACGTTCTCTGCTCTCAGGTTACATCCATCACATTTAAAATAAACCCCATGATTATATCAATACAAAAGAATTTAGTTTGGCTCCTAATTCTATCTGCAGATTTAATAGTCTTCTGCGTGCAAACGTAACAGAGAGTAAGATATTTAAGGGTCACAGGTACTGATCGTCCATCTTTTAAAGTGGGAAATACAAGAGGAAATGGAAACGGTGAGGAGGGGAAAGGAAACACAGGAGAAAGGAGGAGAAAGCAGCACTCCCTCCTCAGCCTTAATTTTCCCTCTGCATTGATGAGGTTGCCTGATCACAAACAGGACAGTGGTGATATTCTGCTGTTCCTTGGCACAGCACAGCCTCCCAAATGTCAATAAAACATCTATGAAGGGGTTGGGACAGACACTGATGTCCTAAAGCAGACAGCATGCTGGCACTGTAGATAACCTTAAAGGGGTTAAATCTAAAACGAGTTACAGAAAGAGGTTCTTTCATGAGTGAGATAAACATGACTAACGCACTTTTACTAGAGACAGTTAAAAATAAAACCCTAAAGAAGAAAAACCCGCATTCATTTTACACGACAGACACTATTATTTCTAGATATTTCAGATTCATTTGCAAGTTAGGAAAATTGCGGCTGGGGGAAAAAAAATGTTAGCAATCCCATTTACAAGTAGAAATTCTACTGTGTTGAGTCATAAACTGCCCCCTTGCCTCAGCTATATTCCGCTCCGGAGTTAAATCTATCCCTGCGCTCTTTCCTCACCTCATTTAGCAGTGGGGATATCTTTTGGATTAATTAGAGCAATCCTCTCATTCAATAACAGCCAATTGTTTTCTGGTCAGCCGTTTTGCCATAACTGTTTTCTTTGATCCGTCACAGGCGCTGCTTATTTTTCACGCGTAATCACCGCGGCGGGTCCCGGGGCGCTGCGCGGGGCGCGTTCCCAGCCGCTCTGCACCGATCGGCGATGCCGGCAGAGGGCAGCCAAGCAGGAATAATCCCAGCCGAGCAGGGATACTGGCTCCAGGTATTTCTCAGATCAAACAATTGGCCTCAAAACCTTTTTTTTTTTTTCTTTTCCCTATCTCCCCCCTCGCTTTCTTTTTTTTTTTCCTCTCCCCTCCCTCCTTCCCGACACGCGCATCCTTGGGCTCGCTGCTTTCTTAACCAGCTCTCTACACCAGAAGAAGAGGCACTGAACTGCCCAGATAACTAATGAGATATTTAAAAGACAAATTTACTAGAAGGGAAAAAATCCTCCCACTAACACCCACCCTGAAAAAGAGACCTCTGGAGCAGTAACTGGTGTTTGCACAAGCTTCCAGTTCTACTGTGTGGTGCCTTCCTAACGAACGGCAGGAGTAAAGTCTTGGGTTTTATCTTCAAATTATAACAACAAACAAAGGGGAATGGTAGCTAAATCCCCTCAGGAGGGCTAAGAGCTGGGGCTCAATCTTGAAAACACTCATGCACAGAAAGATTGAGGCTTCTGTGACCATCCTTCATGAAGTTACATGTGGATATGGTCCTACAGATATTTATAAACAAACATACTTATAAAAAATATATATATACACACACAAAATTTGTTAATACTACTTACTAAATAGAAATTTCTGATTCCTTAAAATTTGTGTGTGCATATGTATAGTGGTATAGATCCTTTTAAGGAATTTTTTTCCCTTTTTAAGGAAAAAACATATTTGAAACAGGGTTTCAGCCATTCAGAAATTAATGTGATATACACAACAGCAAAACAATATTAAAATATCACCCATATTAGGGGAAAGCATTCAGAGAACTCGTAGGAAGTTATTGGGAACAAGTTGAAAGGCTCTCTCAGCACAGTTAGAAGGAGTCAGTGTGTCTTCCAACATTTTACTTCAATAGGATGATTGCTTATGAAAGTTTCTTATTCTCCTCTCCAGCTTCAAAATAAAAGAAGTAAAAAAAGAAAAAAAAAACCTTACTCTGAGCCTCAGCAAACAACCTCCATCTCTTCCCAAGATTTCTGCTCCCCAGGCTTCTCACCCTGGGCTTTTATCACATAATTTTTTTATTTAGACAATCAAGCCCAGTCTTTGACTCTACTTTGGCTGTCTTTAAATGCACTAAGGGTTTTTTGGGAACAAGATCTCACCTCTAACTCTGCTTTAAAGTGCCACCTATAGAGATGGGTACCCCCTTCCTGCATCTGCCGAAGCAGAGATGGACCATCATCACCCCTCAAGTGCCAGCCATGGATGTGACCCTGACCTTGCAGCACACAGTTATTGCAAATTTTGGCTAATTTTGGAGATAATATTTTTTAGGTCATTTTACAGATCCATCACTAGGTGCAACCCCCTGTCAACTCAGAGAGGATGGTGATTGTTTTCCTTTTTTCACAGAAAGCTCTAAGCAACAGACAAAGCTACTGTCAAAAGAATGTTTTTACAGCAGTGGAAATAATCAGTGCAAGGCTAGTTTTGAAAACCTGCTCCTAAAGTGCTTGGAACATTAAACAATTATTTATGAACACTTGAAACATTAGCTGTTCCACTTGAAACCATTGGCAGGGCTTTAATAACAGCCCAAGCAATGCTCTGGAAGCAACACCAAGGACTCTCACTGGTCACAACCCCTTTATTTCATTTTTAAAGCCGCTGTTACTGTGCACCAAAATTAAAAGGTTTATCACTATGATTAAAACAAAAACCTCATCACCAGCATGAGCATGTATTGCATGAGCATCTATTCCCTTCAGTGCTCTGCTGTGACATTCTAGTCACTTTTTGACTGTTTGGCATGACTTTACTTTTCTCTGCTTCTTCCTAAAACAAGTTATTCCTGTGGAAAGCTTGACTGGGGCACTGCCTGCCCTCTCTCCCAGGATTTGGGTGTATTTTCACATCAAGGAGGCAAATTGACACCAGGTTAAATAGATTTCCTAATCAGGATTGCAAACTCTTTGATAGTGCAAGTACCCAAAACTTTTATTAAAATAAAAATAAAAAAACCCTCCTCCTGGTAAGAGAGGGAAAGGGGAATTCAATGACAGATTTCTCAGTGACAGGTAACATCACTTTTACTGAAGTTTTCACGTGTGCTTGTTCCTGCAGTCCACTTTGCCCAGGGAAACAAAAGCATTTAACCTTCTTAATTCATTAACATCAGGATGTCAATAACCCAAAGCAGAAGCCCATTACATGAGGTGCAGCACAGGTACAAGGCCCCATCCCCAGGAAGAGAAAGGAAAGGAAGAGATGTTGGCATTTTACAGTGAGGAAAGGGAGGTACAGAGAGGCTGAGACCCAGGCTGGGAGGTGGGTGCCTGTCCCCTAGAAGGGAAACCCAATACTTCAGCAATGCATCTGTGCTCCTGGTCTGGTACTTCCAAGGAAAACACAATCCAAAATCCAGCATCCTAAACCTGCCCAACACAAAGACGCAAGGAGGGAGACACTTCCTGATTTATATTTAAACACATACTTTAGTTAAACAGTACTAGTCCAGGATGTGAGATAGCTCTGGGCCTGCTCCTGGCTTGGGAGAACACAGCCTACATCACTCAGCTGCAGCCATTTACCAAGCAAGGCTCCATTGTCATTCTTCATCTTGTGGTTATGATGCTGCTCACAATTAGATTTTGGGGTTTTTTTGCACAGAGAGGGGTAGAGGCAGACAGAGGGCAGAAAGGTGTTTCCCACTTTGACAATAAGTATGCTGGCTCTGCATTGAGGGAATCAAGCAGCAGTCACTTGACCATGCTTGCTAAAACCAAGCCTAACCAAAAAGGCCACGTTCCATTGGATTTAGGGAAAAGCAGGCAGCACGGTGTTAAGAAATAACTGAGGCAGAAAAACAGCATAAAGAATCTGAAAGACATGAATGCCTGAGGAAATGCAGATTTTGGGGAATCTGTGAGTAAACAGGCATATGACTGACTGAGCCAAAATATATACAGGATTTCACAATATTTAAATCATGTATCTTTGTGTTCTTAAAAATAAATTAAAACTATACCAGTGCTTGCACATGGGGAACTGACGCACGCTGGGTGCTGCTAAACCTGCAGCCAACGGCCTCATCCTGCAGCCTCCCCATCAGCAGGGCTGGGAGCCTGTGCACAGCCCCCAGGATCCTCACACCGACACCAGTGGGAGCAGGGGAAAACCGGTGGTGAGAGGCTTTAATCTCCCCCATGGAGAGCCCTAAAAGCATTTGGGAATCACACAACAGTACGTGTGTTATCTGTGGTGGACCCTGTGCCCTCTTCTTAAGGTGGCTGTTAACTTGGGAAAGGTACTGTGCCAGAGGAGCGGAAAAATGATTTGATCGTGTTCAGTGATATTGCTGAGAGCAACAGGGAAAGGCATTTGAAAAAGTGGCTTGCAGTCATTTATATACCTCTTTCCACATGTTAACCATTTTTACTTTCAATAACCATGCATCAGCGCTCTTGCTGCATTACCTTATAACTCCTTTTCTTCTTTATGGTCCTTTGTGGACACATTTTCACCTGCTTAAATCTCTGCATATCTACCAGGAAAAAAATGTGAGGCATACACACAGGTACTCTGTCCTAAGTTATAAATATACTAGGGACATACAAATGTCATCACAGCCCTCAAATGCAGCTTCACCAGTTCCTGCTACAGAGACACATCGTTACTTGGTAGAAGTGCACCAGCCAGGACCTGGGAAGGTTCCTAGGACTGGTGCTCCTCTTTTACCCAGCTAATTTCTTAATATGTGTTGATCTTATTAAAAGAGCTATTCTTCCCTTTACAACTGTTTGCTGCTGTGCTCATTTTCCCTAAAGAGATGTAGAAACTGCTTGGATCATACTGACAAAGTGAGAGTAATTGTCTTGTTGCAACTCTGGAGTGGAAATCTTGGATTTACACAACTGCCAACAATTTCTGAAAATTTACCAGAAGTTTGGCGCCCTGAGATCAAGGGCATTATTCTCATAAACCACAAATTTGCAAACAAAAACCACCAATGTTTCCCTTCCTAATTTGGATCAATTCACTCCTCTCTAAACCCCTCTGTCATCTTCTGGAGGTGTTGGACCCAACTCTTCTTGCTCATCCCTGACACAGTTATATATAAATAACAGGAGACTCTGCAAAACCTCTCAAGCTTCAAGTTAGCTGACATTATTCTCGCTGACTTGGAAGAGATTTTGGATCCTTCCTGAATTATGTTTTCTGAAAAGTGTTGACCCTTTTCTAGACACCTGTGGTCACCCTGTGTTAGGAGGGACTCAGCATCTGGAAAGGTTGGCTCTTTGGGAGTCTGGCTGCAACTGCCACACCTGGAGATGACCTTGGCTCTTGTGATAATCCCTACCCCAGCTTTAGACATGGAAAAGAAAACTGATAAATCTGAAATAGGTTTGGATTGAAAAGGCAGCTTACAGCTGGTGTAGGACTCCTCTCAGGCACCTGTAAGCTCCCTGATACATAGATCTCACACAAGGTACTTCTGAGTTAAAAGATACTCCATTTTCAAGATGTGTCTCTGGTCTCATTATCACACTGAGTAGAAACATTGCTTCAGGTTTCAGCAGGACTTTAGGAAAACACACTGCAACAAGGGGCTAGATTCTTTACCATTTTTTGTGTCCTTTCTGATGCAATTCCTGCAAGCAGATGAAGCTGGGAAATCCTTGCACCTATGAGCAGTCCAGTAAGGAGAGCTGAGATTTTTGCAGATTAGTTGAAAATGTTGGGTAAATCATCTATACAGCAACCAGAACTACCTTCTGTATACTCATATTCCATGTCCTTAACACTGCCTTCTGTAGGGTTTTCCAAAAGGGATGGACTGAAAATGCATAGGACTGGCTGTGCAGCAAACAGATTTATCAATGATTTCATCCACAGTCCAGAAATACCAAAGAGCTTTGCAAATCAAAATGTTATCATACAATCTTAGACCCAGGGAACTTGCCACATAGAACTGATAGTATATAGTAAAGAAAAGGAATGAATAAGATGCTCAAGGTGAAGATGCACAGAATAAATTTAAATATTTCAGGACCCCAAGCTCTAGCTATGGTTCATCTCTTTCCCAGTTATTGATCAAGTTGTAACTTACTAGTTCTTTATGAAGGAGACAAGACCATTATATTACTATGTATGTTTGAGAAATGAAAATATCACCAGCATATGAAGTAGTTGCATTTCCAGTTACAAAACAGGCATTCGACTCCTAAGAATGCTGGAGGCTGAATAAAGGTTAAAAACTCAGAAATAATATTGTTCCTGCAACTTTTGCAAAAATCTTTGAGAGATGAATTTAGCAATATGTGGCTTTTAATGGTGTTACATTAAACAGCAGGATTTCCATATGGCGTGAATCTGCTGAATTGTATCGAAGATGGGGATTTTGTTCCAAATTTCTATGGCATTCTGTGATTGTGTCATTAGATACCCGCAAGCCTTTGCTACAATGAAGAGTACAGAATGTGCCAAGTAAAACAATCTTGAGTGTGCCTTCCAAGGGAAAATACTGAGACTAACGTTTAAAATTCCCTAGCCCCATTTTCTTTGAAACGCAGCGAGTTCTCTTTGTTAGAAAAGGGTTAAATGGAAATGTGTCATTTTCATAATAATAATGTGTTTTATATTGAAATTTGTTCTTCGCGTCTTTTCTTTTCAGTGTAAGTGTTGGTGTGTATGAGTGATATGAGGATAAGTTTGTGAGGGCAATTACCCATTATTGTTGAGTAGCTGAGTAGTCCCCTGAGCAAACTCATGCATAATTTGTTTGTTCATAAGATACTGTAGAGCTGAGGCTGCAGTATCTTGTATGCCCCAGCTTATGGGAAAATGGAAGCTTTTTCCCACTACTCTGCATTTCTTACCCTATTGTTTGAACTCTGATCATCCTTCCTGCCCCTCTATTATGGGCACCTTTGCTGAATAGGAATCTCATATCAAGTGGGTGAAGGTCAGAAATACATCATATGAAAGGGGAAACAGTGAATTCCTTTTACAAGATTCATTATGATAATCATGTCCAAATACATTATTAGTAGCTTTAAAGAAATCCTTTTCTAATTTATTTTTGTGCCTCTTACTATCTGCGTATCCCTGTTATCTGGGAGAAACAGTGTGGTCTGCAAAGTTGAGGTTACAAACGTGCAATGGTCTCGGGATAGACAGGACTGGCTTGAGATACAACTTCAGTGTTAAACAATTTCCTACATTTTAAAAAATTCTAATCTTTCCTTACATGGTTTTCCCCCCTTACAGATCTCTCTTCCCTTATCTGTGAGAGGACTTGCCCTTCTCCTCAGGTAGCACCATCCCTATTACCTCTTTCCCTTGCACACACTAGAGCAGTGATTTCTTGCTTTACTGATCAGCTCTTGTGTAGCTTCACCCTGAAGAAGCCCCTCAATTTAAATGTTTGCAGCCCTTCTCCTCTAAAGAGCTGCACACATTTAACATCAGGCTGTCTGGGCAATGTATTTTGTTATTAAAATCGCTGTAATAGGAATGTGAGCATTTCAAAGGGATTCAGAGGTGCACTAAGACAACTCTACGCCTGGAATTGTAAGGGTTTTCCTCCCACCTTTTTTGTTTCTAAGTCTATGCTGTACCAGAGGGAGGGAGGCAGGCTGATAAACAAGACATCTGTAGTAGGAGATACAGGTATTTGTATAGAGACATCACTTTCTTACATGGCCTAATATTTATTCTTATCCAGAAAATGCTTGGTTTTGCATAGGGGATCACAATTTTTTTTCTCAGTAGTCACTCAGAAGATGGAAGCAACACCAGAAGCAGCAACTTGGACATAACAAATTGTGTGCCCACTTGGCATTGCTGGCATGCCATATTTTGGAAAGTTTTGGTTTAGGATACAGACACTGAAAGGTTTTCTACCAATGCTGCTAAGAACCATACCTACAATTCTTTGAGTACACAGCACTAATTCTGCAACTGCTTTTCAGTGAGATTTTTCACAAGAGATTAGCTTTACAAACCAGCAGAAAACTTAACCCTCATTTTATCCTTCTTTAGGATCGGGACTATGATGTTCATACAAAACACTGGACAATCCCAGTGTTACACTTTCCTAGCTGGACAAAGCATTATCATCTACAATGCATTATATTTATGTTCCACCTATATCAAACATATCTTTTATCACGGAAAAATGCTTCTTTCTGAAAGTAATGATACAAATAGGAGCACAAAACATTGATACTCAGATGTCAAAATTATATACTTTTTTTTTTTTTTTTTTTTAATAAGACAAATGGTTTTGGAAGATCCTTATTTCCTCTTTAGATGCTTTCCATGTATTCTATATTGGTAAAGTAGATCAGAATTCAGTAGAAGCATGTCCGTAGGATCCCTAATATAATTTGCATGAAGTCTTAATGCTTCAGTTTGGACCAACATGTGCATCTGTCCTCATGTAGCTCTCCTTGGGGAATTCCAGCATAAGGCATTTGTCAAAGCAGCTCCTAAACTTACTCATACCTGCACAGAATGAGCTGAAAATTCAACAACATAATTCCATATAAGAAAAAGTGAAAAAAACCCACAAAGTGCCTGAATTCAGTTATCAGCCTCTGTTTGTAACCTATGAAGATACACTAAGTATATTGATTTTAGCTCAAAGAAATTAAATACTCTGAGAAGTTCCAATGTAGGACTCTCAGATTCACTTTTTCCTCGTGGAGTTTCAGGATAAATACATCAGAGTTTGAGGTTGATTTAAATGACAAAGCCAGTCATTAATTTTGGTACAAACTCTGGATGAGCCCTCCAAGACTTTATGACACCTTCCTTCACACATGGAACTCTGCCACCAGTGCTTTTATCTCCTCTTTTGCTCTGGCTGGTGTTATTAGTATCAGAAATGCTGTTTGGATGGAAAGAGGAAATGGAGGTATAGCTAATTTCTTAAAAGGTGGGGCCATTAATCCCGTCAGAGAAATATTTGGATCCCAAGGCAGTAGATACTCTCAAGCTGGTGGCTGTCAGTTATAAACGAGCCTGAACACATGGTCTCTGAAGCCACTGGATCACTGCAAAGCCCTCAGAGCAAGTTGAAGGCACATCCAGTACTGCTGTAAGAGTAGCCTACACTGGAGAAAACTTCTATCACCACAAATAATGAGGAAAGTGGTTGAGAAAGTGAGAGGATTGTAGGTGGTGATATATTTGGAGAAAGGTACCAGTGGTAGCATGATCTCCTGGGGTCAGGACAGTCTGTCTGTGGTCCAGGAACTGCCCCTGCTTGAGGTGTCTGCATCAGCTGACCATGAACTGCCAATATCAAATGTAACTGTACATATGGGTGAGAAAATACTTATAAAACATATTGTTTACTTATAATGAGGCAACTTCTGCGACAGCTAAGAGATCCACTGAGATCACAAGCAAGGAACAGGGAAGGGGTGGTACAAATAGGCCTTTAACAGATCATTAACTACTGAGAAAATGTGCCCTTTTCCCCCACCCCAGCATCCTCTGGTGGCCCTAAAAATGATTTTGAGAAGGAACTGTTCTTCATAAAAGAGTCAGTCTGAAAGAGTTGTGTTGCACTTTGCGTTTCCCGTGTCTGTGGCTCTAGGGCTCTGCATTACTCAGGACAGCCAAATTTAGTGATGGAAGAACAAACCCTGAGGTGCATGAGACCTTCTCTGCTGTTCTCTGTCCTGTCAGTTTTTCTTTTCATTCTCATCCAGCTGTGATTTAAACAAATTAAATACTCAACAGCATGAAAACAGACATGGTACTAATTATGATAGTCCTGGTGTCTCTGTAGATGATTTATACAGATCCCTCACTATGCAAATGGCAAAACAAGGGAGAGAACCCCTATTTTGAACATCCTTAGCTGGTACTTTCACTGACACAGCCCTAAATCATTATTAGTTACTTAAATTTTTGGTGTATTTAAGTATATTAGTGTACCTTTATCACCATGAGTCTCAAAGAGTGAAAGGCACCTGCTCCAAAAGATGTAGCAGGAAGAACTGCTACAGGGGAAGAGAAAAATGTTTAGATGACATCATTCAAAGCTTTATCTAAAGACTAGAAATTTCTGTGCAATGGTTATATGGGCAAAGCAGCAACAGGAACACCCTGACGTGTAAGATGTACTATCTCAAAACTTGAAAGTAATTCTTGATGTCTAAGACAGGTCTATTCCTCTGAAAGAACTCCTAAGAGCTGAGAAAACACTGGGGAATCACTTGGAAAATATGACTTGCAGTTAAGCCCTTGATCAATCAGTGTAGTGAAAGTAGCAGTATCACTCTTCGGAAGTTAATTAGACACTAAGAGTAATACTCGAGAAAGCTTTGAGAGCAGATTGTGTAAAGACAG
Source organism: Myiozetetes cayanensis (assembly GCF_022539395.1). Lineage (NCBI taxonomy): Eukaryota > Metazoa > Chordata > Aves > Passeriformes > Tyrannidae > Myiozetetes > Myiozetetes cayanensis. Next base: position 4,506,125 of record NW_026087389.1, read on the forward strand.
TTCCCCATATAAATCATTACTATACCTCAAGTCTGAATTTCCATTAATTATTAAAGCTTTCTAGGCAAGCTAAGCAGATATCTCAAGATTCATATTTCAGAAATTTCCACATGTTAAAAATTAAGTACTGTCAAACAGGCTGGGCCAGGCAATGAGAGCCTTTGGGGTCTCCCCATGGCGATGTCCTCACGTCAGTCACCACCACCTCCAGGGGCTGGGTCAGGCCCTGGCTGTGCATGTCACTGCCTCATTCAAACAATGGGTTTGGGTCTCTTTTCCCTGTATTTGGGACAGACCTGGGACTACAGGTGTACCTGAAGATGTTGGAAGTGCTCGTGGGTTCTCCTGTTCTCTGGTCAGCAGGGTTTTAGACTAAAGGAGATGGAGGTGTGAAATAAAGGATTAGGCACAGTGAGCCTTGTCTGAAAAACCAAGGTCTGGCTAGAGCCAGGAAGTTTGCCTGTGACATTTTCCTTGGTTTTGTGATCAGACCTGGAAAGGAACAGATCTGGACCAAGTAGTAGTTCGAATGAACTTCCCTGGCATTCTCAGATGTTGAGAGAAATTTACTGATCTGTGGCTTTGTTTTGGATTTTAAGTAGAAACAAAATTCCATTGAAGTGCTCTCATTTGGGATGACAGCATTAAGTCCTCTCTAAGTCCAAATTCCAAATAAAGTCTTTGGAGCAGGGGTCTTTTTGCTGTTTTTACTTAGGTTTCCAGTATTTCCAGCTAAGACTAAAAGAAGAACAGCTTAAAATATTCTGAAATAGATCTGCATCCTATGGATGTATCTCTTATACTCCTGCAGTTAAATAAAGAAGAAAATAAAGAGATTTTTAGTAATTGTGAACTTGTGGGAGGATAACCACCCCATTCTATTTGGTGGGTGATTTTTTTTTTTCATTTAATACAGGAGTTGTTAACTCTATTTGAAAATAACAGGTAGGCTTGTCATTTTTGTTGGAACAGACAATCTGCAAGAAGATCAGCAATGAAAATATTCCAAGGAATTGGAGGGAATGGCAGAGTTTGGATTTGCATGCAAAGCTTCCAATGTGATGAAATGTACCCAAATAAAGTGTCGCAATTTTCGATTATTCAAATCAAGATACTGCAATATTTTTGGACACTCAAGGCCTTGAGCTGTTTATTTATTCATTTTCTTTCTTTACTGCCTTTTTCCCCTGAGAAACCTAACAACTGAAATATAGCAACAGTGCAGAATATTTATTGGAGAATACAAGCACTTAACAGGATTGCAAAATTCCAAGTTCTCAAGAAGGAAAAGCAATAGGCATTAAAACAAAAGCTGCTGATACTGTACAACTTTTCACTGTTACAGATAAAAGAGATATCTTTTGCTTTCAAGAAGAAAACCAAGCACAGTTTTAGAGTGCTTTGTCATCCAAACTGTATAGAGAAGGAGACCTTTGCAAACATACATAAATCCTATGTTTTACCATCTAGGTAATATTTGAAAATAGAGCCACTGTTGGATTAGCTTACAACTAATGACTATTGAGGTAGCAAACCAGTTGTGGAAATAGAACAGCCATGGTGAGTGGTTTGAAACACTGCAGGCAGTGACATCACTAACAGTATTTTCAATTGCAGTTTTGGCAAGGATAGATGGTGCTTTTTCAACAGACCCAAGGTAAAGAGCTGACTGCTCCCCAGAAGTCAGTGGGTACCTGTCTGGTCAGAAAGATTCTGCCTAATGTGAGAAGCACAGCTAAAAGGCATGGGCACGTGGGGCCATGGGTACAGAGTGACCCTTGAGAGGGCAGGAGAGAAGAGGGTGAACAGTGTCCCCCAAGAAGGCAGAGGGTCTCCCTGCTGGGACCTCACAGACAAGCAGTTTTCCTCAAAGGAGATTTCACTCACATTTGACAGATTTTTTTTATTTTTTTTTCCCAGAATGGCCACATGCCTCCTGCTCCTCACACTTTCAGCAAAGCATGTGACATACTTGAAAAACTCTGAGACCCTACCCTCAGATTTTCAATGGCAGGACAAGCTGCCTTTCACAAAACTTTGTCTGAACCCAAGATATGGCCTGGAATATATAAAAATTAGTAGCTTCAATCATATGATCACTTAATATGTTAATGAATGAGGGAGTAGAAATAAGGTTGCCTGAGCAACCTCAGTTCTGGCATTGCTTAATATCAGAGTATTTGGCTAAGCAACAGGAATAATCTTCTTTTACTACTGAGTGGGTTTCTTGGAATAATCTAGAGAGCACATTGCCTACTTACACTGCAGGAGAAAGGATTCAAACACACTCATCTTACTTCCACTGCCAGCAGACAGTGGAAAGAATCATCCCAGCCTGGGGTCTGAGGCTGTCCACAGAGCAAAGCAACACATTCAAGGTGCTACCTGAACTTGCACTGGGTCAAGTTTTTCCCCAAAATAGTCCCAAACTCCCTTTCCACTGTGCTCTACCCTTCCCTGGTTTCTCTCATCAGGAGCTGACTGAATCTCAGAGAGAATCAGAACAGTCCTGGTCTAAGAGAGACAAGCTGAAACTCCAGGGTAAATTTTAGTCTCCTCTGTGCCACTGTTAGGACTGATGACAATTTATTATCAGGTCTAGGGTTGATTGCAGATACAATTTTGCTCTATTCTCATCTGCATACTTTCTATATATAGAACTAATTTAATTTTTTTTTCTTTTGCCTTCCAGCAACTTTAACAAATTCTTTTCAAGCTCAGGATGGAAAGAAATGCTATGCACAAAAGCAAAACAGGGGAAAAGAGGAGCCTGCTCCAAATAAAAACATTGCACTTGATTCTATTTCACCTGTGGCACACCTTTCCCCACATCCTACAGCCTCTTACACACAGGAAATATTTTGATACTTAAAAATACAATGAATACATACAAATAACTTAAGTCTACAATTGGTTTTGAAGTATCATTGTACATTGAATCAGACAATTCTCCTCTTTCATCTACAGTCCAGAAAACTGCACTTTTTTGTTGAAATTCTATAGGATTTGAAAAGAAACAGTCCCAGTTCAGAGTGACAGTGCTCCAAACAGTTCTTGTGTTTTCCATTAATTTTCAGTTGTATTGGTATTCTGTTCCAATTAGCCTCTGTTAGTGCTTCAAAGCTCTATCTTATCTGTAGATAACATCAAAGATGAGAACTTCCAGTTTTAAATTTGGTTTGTAGTTATTGTAAAGATACAAAGGCATCATTTGTGAATAGCTGATCAAATAGAATAAATACTTCTTTGTTTTGGCTCCAAAAGGGCCAGAAAACTACTCTTCTTTTTGAAGTTCAATTTCATTTAGACATCAGGCCTTATTTTCAGGGCACTGAACTCCCGGATCTCACGTTTTCTTCGGCTGCAGTTGCATGTGCTCAGGGGGAAACACATTCTCTCATACACAATACTTTGACACTTCACAATTTTTCTCATTTCATACAATTGTAGAATGATGTGGGTCAGAAGGAACCTTAAAGATCATCTGGTTCCAGCTCCTCTTCCCCAGCCAGGGACAACCTTCCACTGGGTTGCTCAGAACACCATCCAAACAGGTGTTGAACACTTCCAGACCAACATTTCACCAGTCCAAATCACAGATTTTCACACAGTATCTCATAGAAGCATTAGCAGGAAAGATCCCAGGTAACCCCCATGACCATCAACCTATTGGTTCCTTTGGGACAAGTTTTTAATCTCTCCTGTCAAACCTGTTTTGATCCAGCTAGAAGGAAACAGTCATGGAGAAGGAGCTTGACCAGAGGTTGCTTATACCCCAAAGTATAAACCTGAACCTAAGAGTTCACCAAGTTGCTGATTTCTCATTGCTGCTACCTTCTATCTGGCCTGATCAGAGTTTAAACATAAGCAAACTTAGCAAAAAAAGCCAAGAAACTCATTTCAGTAGTGGTTAGCTGAGAAATAACAGTGCTGACTTCAAGACAGCTGCAAGTTCCTTTGACAGCTTCCTGAAATAAGGTAGAGATCTAATTTTGTCTTTTTCTTGTAAGACTAATTTAGACAAAAACTCCTCCTTCTCAGCTCTACTCAGCACCTCCGAGAAGCAACCACATTTCAACCACTGTTGGGAATCAGCTTATTTAAAAGCATGAGGGGAAAACACTTAAGTCAGTTTTCTCTCTGTTTAAAAAGCACAGTGATTTCACTGACATCCAGGTTAGTGCTATTTAGGGAGGTGCTGTCAAGCTTTGCCAGTCAGCAAAGGAGTCCACAAGTGCTCAGATTCCTCTTCCATTAGAAAATACTTGCCACTGGCTTGTTACATATGATGCAAGATGTAATAAGTCACTCTTTTTCCTGCCTGGCTCTCAAATAATGTTCAAGACAGCGTGATCTGGCTGTCAGGATCCCAGTATGCACTTGCTGGAAACACGAGGGATTTTTCTCTGTGGCCCCCCATGTGTCATACTGGTACTCAAGAAGCTGCCTCTGTAGTTTATCAGACAATGAAGGGCCAGAGAATAAGAGATATTCCTGGATTTCTGTAAGGGAATAAATTGTGGGGCCACAGGATCCATCCATCAAAGTGCTGTTTGGGAAACATAAAGCTTCATTTCTGACCTACTCCAAGCACATATATTGCAGGGGCAAGTAATTTCCACTGGAATTCTGCAAGCATCCAGCAGCCTGATGGTGCACCACAATAGGTCAGGGCTAACAAGCACTCTAAAGGACAGGATGAGAGTTCAAAATGATCCTCACATACCAATAAAACAGTATGGAGAAGATTAGGGTGAAATTCAGGATTGTTGCAAAGGGAAACTGAGCTTTGCACAAGCATAACAGAAAGGATGAGCATTAAGGGGTTGAATCTAGAGTGAAGGAAGAGTTAGGTTTAGACATCATGATAGTTTTATATATTTGTTGTCAGGATACAAAAGTGATGGACTACCTAGAAAGGGCATGTACCTGTGTGTCTGCATGGGACTTCAAGAACAGGTTGTCTGAGCACTGGCAAAGAGACACAAATCAATCCTACACTGAGCTAAAGAAGGAGGCCATTGTCTTTAAAAATCCTGTAAAAGTATTCAGCCAGTAATCCAAGACAGTCAATTCCTAGATAGTAGTAGTGAACTGTTGCAACGAAAATGTAACCTTCAGTTTTTGCACCTGTTACACCTGACATGAAGGTCTCCTGACTTCTGTTGGTTATACCCATCTACCAAAGGATACAATGCCTCCATGAGATGGTCATGTTCATGTCTCCCTTATAACAGTATACATTGGGATATTGCAGCAATTATTCAGCTTTTTTCCATCTCGTCATAACAATTCTGTCTCAATTTTTGCTGTAATGCCCAAGAGACTTTTAAATATTTTTCCAGAAAAGTCTCCTGTAGCAGGGATGGATCCTTCCAGGCCAAGGGACACTGGGGAGCTGTTTCACCTGCCTCTCCAAATGCACCAGACCGAGCCTTTAAAAGGTCAAATAATCCCATAAAACACTATCAATGTTTTGAAAATCTCTTGGGTCTAAGATACTTTCTACTCAAATCACAGGTAAATGCAGAGCAGCACATATAGAGGTCATGGAGAACATGGCCTGTGATGCAAAAAGCATGACACAGCATGGGAGGATTTTCTGCTTAAGGAGAGGATATATAAAGGCATACATAGCTTGTATTTTATAAACTCTGGGCTTTAAATTCACTGGGACTTTTGATAGGAGAGAAAATGGCCAAGCTGTTTCACTGCTGCATTCAGAAACTCTTTCCCAACTTGGACAGCCCTTTCATGGCTCCAGGGTCTTTCTGCCTTCCCCATCCCAGTTCCACACTATCCTCCTCTCAACTTTATTTCACACTTGACCTTCATCCTCTTCTCCCAGCAGTGTCCCCATCATCACTTTTTCACAAGGACACCAGGTAACCTCCCTCCTGCCCTCTTGGACAATGAAAGACGTGCAGTCTCTCTCTTTTCTTTGCTGTTCAGTAAAGCATTCTCAATCTCACGAGGTTTGGGCTTTCTCCACGTTATTGGTGACCTCTATGCTAACCTGCCTTTGCAATCCTTTTCAAGCTTTTATTCCGTCCTCCAGTCTAAACATATTCCCAGACTTTCACTGACCTACAGTGGCACTGAGTGAAAAAGTGAAATAAAACCCTGTGTCTCCTCTTGTAGGACACAGAATTATTGAAAAATTATCTGGAGTGTCTACAGGGCAGAGTGATGGGGAGCAAAATCCTGTCTTTGTACTGCTCTGAGCCTCTGCAGCATACAGATCATTTGTCAGTGCCAGTTTGAGGTAGTCTCTATAAACAGCCTGTTTTGCATTTGAAGCACTCACAGGACATGATGGTTCGGCTAAAAAACCATGCATTTTACATGTAATCACCAGGATAATTTGGCTGTATCTCGTGTTTCCACAACTTAATATTCTACCTACAGATGCATGATCAAGAAGAGATTCCTTAACTTTGACAGGGCACATCACATTATACTCACTTTATTATTGGAAATGATCACCTCAGGGTGCAAAGGGGAGCAAAGACATAGTTTCATCATACTTTTTTTTTTTTTTTTAATAAACTGCATTTACTACAGTGTGGAGTATTCCAAAGGTGCAGAGCGCCACTTGCCCGTGGACAAGGGGCTACATTTTACATGGATTGTGCAAGAAGAAAGGTAACTGCTTAATTTCTTGCTAGGCTGTGTAAAATTCACGTGGAAAAGTCAGCTTTTAGGCACACAGTTCATATCCTCCAGTAAAAAGTCAAAGGTAGTGAAATTAAATATTGGAAATGCTGTACCCATGGATGTAACCGAAAGCTCTCCTGACTATGGCTACAAATCCTCCCTTGGACTCAGGACAGGATCCAGCACCAAACTCCTGACCTAACATTAAGGAAACTAAGAGTTTTGATGCTTGCTAGGACCAACAATGAGTTTTTTCCTCTGCTTTGATGGTTGTTACAACCTATTAAAGTTTCCTATTCTCCAACTCTGCAAAGACTTGATTGCACTCCCAGATGAGCAGACCAGAAAAATATACTCCTAAATCTCAACAAGCACTTGATACAGTACATTTATCTGGGAACCGATTGATATCACATCTATTTTGGCATTATGATTTTTATTTTTAATCCTCCATTTAAATGCCCTATTTCACAATCTGAAAGGAAAAGGAACAAGGGATGGCCCATAGATATTTAGTAGCTATAAAATAAAGCCTATAAAATGAAAGTGAAATGAATTATCAAACCATAAACTAAAGTTCAGTGTTTAAAATGGGCCAGGGCTTTAAAAATTCAATTACAGCTTTAACAGAAACAAGTTTACTCAATATTTTAATAACCTTCTCTCATAATGTTTTTTTCTTCCTTTGCAAAACCTGGCATTACTGAGGATGCATGGCAAGCTTGCCTTTCCTCTAACTACTTTAAGATTGATTAGGAAACAGAAATATTGATGCATTTATCCAGAATAACTTAATTAAATAAAGCCAAAAATAGCACACAGGAACATGTCTCAGTAGAAAACTGGAGTTGACCAAGATGAAGAAAGGCTGCATTTAATACTCCTGGATTGAAAGCATTAGGACCATTAATTGAATGTCAGTAAGGGACAATACTCAGAACAGGAAAGTTATTTAATGTTTTCTCAACTCACTGGTGGGATATTTCCTGAGGTTCAGGTTCAGTAGCTTCTGTGGGTTTGCACCTCTCCAACACTCAGGGGTCCTACAGGGCACCTCAGCTGAGCACAGCAGGTGAAGAGAACATCTCAGAGTGCTAATCTGCATTACCTTTGTTGAAGCTCAGTCAGTCAGGTGTAAGGTCAGATATTAAGACATGAAACCTGATTTAAGTCAGGTTTCTGTTTGCTTGGTTTTGCCAAACAGGTGTTGTCATGCTGTGGAGGATACATTTAGCAATGGGCTACCTTGGAGCAGTGAAGCACCCTGGCTTCTTGCACACTGGGAGGCTGAGCCTGGGCTCAGTCCCAGCTCCTGCGAGTTTCAAGGAGAGCTTAAGAGAGAAAAACCCTTAAGGACAAGATTTCAGGGGCTGTTACACCAAGCAACAGTAGCTTTCAGTGTTGTGGTTTTGGAGGGGCTTTTTCTCATCTGTTTTACTTTCTTTGGGAGGCATGAGGATTTTGACAAAACCTCTAGAAAAACAGTGAGGGCATGCCAGATGAACTACAGAATTTTCTCTCTAGTTTGTTTTGGAAACAACCCATATCTTCATTTTAAACAGCACTTCTGAAATGCACAGTAGCATCAGGCCCAAGCTGCAATCAGAGAGGTCTAGACTGCTCTGTGTGGAGCCCAGCTGATTTTATTACAACCCACCAGGAGCTCCATAGACTGCCCTGACAAATCCAGCTGAAGAACCAGCACCACTGATAAATTTAAAGCATTGCAGATACAACAAGATGGAAAAACAGGCAAGTGTTTCAGGGAGAGAGAGAGACTGCAATTGAAAATACATAATTCTCAAAGCTGCTTCCAAGGGGAATGGAACAAAGATCTTAAAATATTACCCCTAGATGTTTCCCCCCCTGTGGTTGCAATTATTTCCGAAGTACCCTGCTTAAAATAGGTTTTCAAACCATGCAAGACTAATCATTTCAATTTGGAGAGGTAAGTAGGCACTTACCATACAATTCACAATTAGCTAAAGATGGTAGAAGAATCTCAGTCATGTTGGCACAGGAGATTTAAAAAAAAAAAAAAAGAAAACATTTTTTTTCTTGCAAGAATGACATGTGATGGGAGAGTAGAGGAAGATAATTGTCATAACAAAGGGAATATGTTATTATTTATTGGCCACACTTAAGCACTGGGATCCTGTATTATAGTATTTGGTGACAAATGCTGCTTGAAATTTTGTAAATATTGCTTAAAAAGTAAGATAATTGAGTAATTCTGCATTTAATCCAAAACCAACATTTTCAAAATTCAGTTCTGGGAAGCAGAGTGACCTTTTTTTTTTTTGTCCTATATGAAAAAATTAAACATCTGAGCACCCTAAAATCTTATTGTTCTCTTTAGGCTTCACCCTACTCCAAATGATATTAGAGCAATATTGCTGGTAATTAAGTCAAGAGAATTTTTAAAGCCAACTAAGAACTTCAACTTTATAGTGCCTTCAAGGTATGGGGCAGTCCAGGCTGTTCCCTGCCCTGTGCTGCTGTCGACCCCACCCAGCCCTTGTGCTATTCCCAGCAGGGGCCACTCAGCCCTGTGGCACTGGAGGTGAGGGCTGACCTTCCAACTAGGATGAGGATGGATTTCACCCTCCTGAGCTGGGGAGGGTCACAGCACCCAGATCCCCAACAGCTTAGACCATTTCATTGCCAAAGTGACAACTGTAAAAAGACTTTCAGCATCTAATTTCTACATCCTTCAGTATCTTAGTTTATATTTAGACAAAAAACCTGACACGTTTATCTGATTTGGCGCTATTAATTTCCTGGTTCCCTTTCTATTTTCCTCCTCCTCTAGCAGATTCACTGGGTTATGAACTGCAGTAATAACATTTCCAAACCAATTCCAAAACCTTTTTGAAAAGCTTTTGATATTTTATTATCACTCCACTAGTGCTGGGGTGCTGATTAGCCCCCTCCTTCCCTACCCTACCCAGCTCTAGAAGTGCACACAAATGAAAATCTGAGGTGTGTGTGTGGAGGGGTGAGTGGAGTGGTGAAACAAAACAAAAACAAACCCTCAGCAATAAGTTGACTGATTCTGGCAGCAAGACAAATCTGGCACCACACAGCAGGCAGGCAGGGAGTTGCACTGCTCATCCTTTCGGTTTGTCGGTGTGCGGGAATGCTGGACATCCACACGCAGCGAGGGATTCGGCCGAAAGCGCAGATCCTCAGCGACTGAGCCCTCTGCTCCCCCCCACCCCCGGCTTGGAAGATACAGGTAAAAATAGAGAAATGCTTTACCTAACTGGAGTCAGTGAAAATATAAAGCAGCCAGGAGAAGCCTGGACAGCCTAATCTTATTCCTAGCAGGCAGTGGAGGTAAACCACAGCGCTTGGGTTGAGAGCTCCTGTGCACACAATGCCCTCAGGTACCGTGACTGTTTGTGATCGTTCGTGTTGCAGCAAAGAAATTGTTGCAAGAGCAGTAAAGATTTTTTTTTTTTTTTTTTTTGGGGGGGGAATTCACTTTGTTCAAGTTTCCTTTATAAATGTTTATTGCTATTTATATAATTATACCTCTCTGACAGCAGGCTTTACAGCAACTTTGAACCAGAACAAACGGGCAGCCTGGGTGCCTCCTTTTTAGCCAGACTGCATCTACTCTGTGTTACATGTTTATCTATTACCACCATGCTATGAGCTCATAATTTATTTCATAATGTAATTTATAGTTACATTACAGAAGCATCCCTCTACAAACAGTGACTATGTAATATTGATAAAGCATTTAGAAACAGAACATAAATTTAACGGCTCAGATATTGTGAAGTATCGATAATCTGCAGGAAAAAAAGTGTCTGTGTAAGTAAGCACAATTTATTATGGCAGGAACCTAAATAGAGAACATCTTTCTCTGTCAAACTTTCGTTAAGAGAACTTGACATCCCAAAATTCTTTTCTCCCCTACAGATGTCAGAAGACAAGACAGACAAGGTAAAAATCAAGCAAGCAGAAAGTTTTGACCATGAGAAGCAAAATATTTCTTGGCTAAAGAAAGGTAAGTTTCAATGAGTTATTAGTTAGTGGTTTGTGTTCAAAGAGATTTCTCGTCCATTAATTTATATTTTGGAAGAAAAATGCACAAAAATACCCTGTAGGCTTAAATATGTCCAGAAATTTCTACCATTCAAATTCCATCGCTTGACTTCTACGTAACATGCACATACAACTTCTTACGCTGCAGAAAGGCCTAAACTACAAAATTTTAAAGTAACCTGAAAGCTCTTTTTACTAATATCCTTGCATTCCTGGGAAAGTTTTATTTGACCTGAACTATAAGCCAGTAAGAAGTATGGATCGTCATCTTAATTCTGATGAAAAGTTTTTATTAACTTAAACTATTACTGAATTAGATTAATATTAATTTGATTTTCTCAAATACGAGTAAAGGTTAAGCCTGAATGTTTGGATTTGGAAGTGTGTTATCTGAGAATAAAGAACCATCAGTTGTCAGCGGTTTGTATATACAGAAATATAGAGTCTCAAAAGTGGAGGAGTCATGAAAGACAAATATGGGGACCTTTCCAGTTTTAAAGGCTAGGCTAAAAATTAACAGGAATTAAGTAACTCATTTGCAACAAATACCAGTATTTCAAGTACTACATTTTGTTTGTTAAACTACTTTAGAAGGAAAAGACATAAAATTTTGCATATTCCTGGACACATAAAGAGGGAAGTTTCTTAGGATATTTTCTTGCTGAAAAAATAGATTTGCCAAGTTAGGACCTAGCTTATGTGTTTATGTATGTTTGTTGGTCATAAAAGAATCACTTTATTGTATGTCATACAGACAAGTAAAACTCAAATTAAATAGAATTTCAAAGCAAACACTTTCAAGATGCCCAAGATAGAAATTAAATACCCATGGTTAGGTGCAAATTATGGTTTTTAATGAGAACAGTTATATTCTAATCCTAACATAAGTATTTCAGAAAGACTCAACAAGTGACCTCATATTTTGAAACAACTGTGGGAATACTGGGGAAAAGGCTCATTTTTAGCCACTGTTATGTCATCTGTGAAATGTGCCATCACTATTTTAAGCTCATACAATTAATTGTACCTTAGATCTTTTAGCTGCAAGGGAGTTTGCAATACAGTAGGCCTGAAATAATGTCCCTGCCTTGCAGCTTTCCTTGTTTATGCAGCATTTCTGCAGAAATGAAGCAGAGCTGACTGACCAAGACACAGTTTTGCTTAGCACTCAAAATCCTCTGCTTGCAAGAAGGTCAGATAACTTCAATAAAAACTCTGCAAGCAGAAGCTTTGTAGTTTGAGCATCAGAGAGAGGGATACAGCTGAGTGGGGTCGGGGTCTGAGCCTACAAGGTAGCACTGGACTTCACCCTGCAAACAGCAAACATGTAAGTGAATTGAATATTTATTCCACCACAGGAGAGAACACGAGATATTTACAGCTTTACAAAGGGGTAAAAAGGTAGAGAGGACCTTGACTGGTCCTCGTCTCTGAGCAGAGGCTCTAAGAGTCCCATATTGTTATTTATCCTCTGCTCCAGACCTGCTCCATGAACCAGGTGTGCCATCCCTCACACCTGCACATTCCTGAGTTCATTTCACTGAGTGTCACTAGTTCACAATGGTTTATTTCTCCATTTCCTGAGGAGAGACACCACCCATAGTTTCTAGATCGTTATTAACCTTTTGATTGTTCTGTACTTGGAAGAGCTATAATCTCTCAGAGGCACCCAAGTGTTGACTATTGGCACGTCTTTCCATAGTGCCACAGAGAGAACTGGGACTTGAGGGTCTTGTACAGCAGCTGAGTCAATAAATAAGTGAACTTGTCTCATGAGGAAAGAAAATTTTCCCTGAGATGAGAATATGGAGATTATTTTATCTAATATTAAAGTTTGCTTTTAAAAAACTTTGTTGTTGTTTCTTTGCTTTAAGCACTTCTGTGGTATGCACTGGGTTTTTAGACTATGGTGAAACAAATTGTCTGGAGCAGAAGCTTAACTTCTATGTTTAAATGTTTTAAAAATACCTCATGTATAGATTTCAGGCATTCCAATAAACAACGAATTGTGGAGAACAGACTTGTACTGTTTCCATCAGGCACAGTAAGAAGACTATATGTTCTTTTAGCATCCAGTGTTAAAGAAAAGTTATTTTTATTCATGGCTTTGTATTGATTATTTGTTCCTTCTAAAAGAAACAATCATGAACCACATAGTATCAGAAATAAACAAAAAAATATAGACTAGGCTGTGGCTTTAGTGTCTTTCTTAGACTTCATTTTTTTCCTAATGCTTTGCAAAGTAAAAGCTTATGGACTGGTAGTACAATGGGTAAACACCAAAATAAGGTACTTATCACTTTTTTTTGTTGTCTTTCAGCATTAGAAACTGCTTAATCAGGGTAGAGTGGGATTTTAATCTGGCTGCCAGTTATTTTTCTTCTCCTTTTTCCTGGATGAAGATAGTTTGCTTCTGTCTTGGAGCATCTAAAAGCTGAAATCAAAACCTCATTCTGAGGGAAAACTTCTTCCCCAGAGCAAAAGAGAAACCAAACCAGCCTTGTGAAAAGTATCATAGAAAAACAGTAGTTTGGACACGTGGGATTGTACTAATCAATATGTACATGGAGGAGCAGACTGGTAAATGTGTGCTCTACCTTTGCTTGGAGTTTAAAAACGTCCTAGAACATCTTTGCACCTCTTGAGGCACTTAGCACTTAAGTCTACATGTGGATAACATGAGACACTCCCTAGCTTGAAAGTGAAAACAAGGACAGTGAAATGATCACAGTTCTGTACCAAGATGTCTCAGGGTAAACCAGCAGTGTTTTCTGGTAGTACGGAATATTCTTCAGACTGTTATTTCTAAAGATGAGAAACCCTGTGCTTGGAGGTTATGCATCAGACCATCACATGCAAATCCATCAGAATCAGTATGAATGAGGACTGAGAAAAGGCAATTCTGCTTGTCTGACCTTAACACTGACTGATGAGAATCAACCCAAGGAAAGCCTGGGACACAGGAGGAAAACCAGACAGTGACTCCTATTTTGTGTGGAGTGGAGGCAGTTATGTCTGCTTGCTCCCTGCCATGGGGGAGACCTCATTGCTGGAGATGGGAGGCGGTTTTGGACAGAGATAGAGAGTTTCCCATGCCAGTACCTACAAAACCTCTGAGCAGAGGGAAACACGAGTTCCCTTGCAAAGAAGCAATTGACAAGTTATCTGCCAAGAAAAACTAGAGCAGGAATCCTCAGTGCATGTATTGTCCTTATTTTTTCATGCTTTGCCCTGAAATGCACAAAATAACATAAATGACAGTGTATAGACTATGAATATACATGGGTAAGAAAAGAACAGCCAATGTAGCTTGAAGGTAATATTAGAGAAGTGTCCTCTGGAGGGGATTGTGTCTTCCCTGCTTCATGTCCCTACAAGACCACAAAGACAGATGGTGACAGGACAAGTGGGAAGAATTTTAAAGTAAAAGAGGAGAAATTTAGATTAGATATTAAAAAAAAATTATTCCTTGTGAGGGTGTTAAGGCCCTGGCACAGGTTGCCAAGAGAAGCTGTGGCTACCCCATCCCTTGGAGCAACTTGGTCTGGTGGAAGGTGTCCCTGCCCATGGGCAGGGGATTGGAACCAAAATGACCTCAGAGGACCCTTTCAACCCAAGCCACTCTGATTCTGTGATAAGATGTGCAACAAGCAGATCATCACACCCCAAGCAAGAGCACAGGCTCCTAATCAGGCACAGTTATTAGAGGGCCCTGTAAAATCTGGAAGCCATGCAAGATATGCCCTTCAATAGGGTCGTACTCAAGAATGAGCAACACTTCCAAGGGCTGACTCAGGAATGGTCCCACTTTGCACAACACAGCCACAGCCTCTTCCACGTGGACCAGGGGCTCTTTCCACCATGGCAGTGATTTAGTGCCAGATTAGCAGCCATCTGGTGGAAAAGGAGGGAGGTCAAAGCAGAGCTAAATTCACACCAGCCTCAGCATGTGGCTTTTGGAGTTCTTTACAAACAAATCTCTTGGTATCACTTGATGATTACAGCCATATGGATACGTGGGAGCAGGCAGGAGCTTATCTACTGACATAAAGCTATAAAAGGTGACACTGATTTTGTACAGGGACCGCAGTGGTCTGTTCACTATTTCTGCATCCACTGCAAACGCAAGGGAAAATGTGTGAGGGCCTCACACTGCCCTCCCATGGCTTCATCCAAAACTGGCCACAGCAGCCCAGGAACGCGGATCCAAGTCATACAGAAATGAAATTTCATTTCAGGATATTTTCACACAAAGCCCTCCTGTTTTATGCTGCCCAGCTGTGTACACAAATGCCCTCCATATATAACTTCCAGTGAAAAGTTAATGAAATGGCTTCCTTGCTCTCCTGCCAAAAATATAACTGAAATTCTAATCTCAAGACTTTCACCAAAATAGCCCCTTTCTGCACTAAAATTCTTGTAAATCAGAAACATTTTTGTCTAAAATAAGCCTGTTTTCATTGTCTTGCAAATAGTAAAAAGTCTAGCCTCAATTTCTCTAATCCACTGCTCTAGCCAGCAGATTTTCACTGTAGGGTGAAATTCAGCCCTGTACTGAGGGTCAGTGCAAGGTCAACACTTAAACCATAAAATAGGGCTTAAGTGGTAAATAGAGTCTCTGGTCAGGATTATATTTCACCCCTTAAAAGGACTACATTTCACATGAAAAGGGAGATTTACTCATATCATAGACCTGGCTGTAGTGACATTATTCAAATAATACTTTATTCCAGTATTAATCCCACCGGGTGAGATTGGGCCACATTTCTAATAGCGGTACATCCCAGCAGAATATTCCTGGCTGTACCACACCTAAACATCCCACAGCCTGGTCCTGGGGTTGTGTTCCCGGGGGTAAAAGCAAAAGCTTTCTACATGGCAGCACTCAAAACTGCCTTTTCCCCAGAACACTCCTCTCTATTACCCAGAGGCTTTGAGAGACTTTTACAAGCAGCGATAAAGCGGGAAGGACATAACGCCATGAGACTGGTTTTGCAGAAGGAGAGTTGTCCTGGAGACACTCAGGGATTTTCCCAGCTCTTTCACCACCTTCCAGTTTTATACCTGGTTTGCGGGGGCTGGAATTGAAGTACGAGTCTTGTACCTTTTCTGAGACTATTCTCAGCAGAGTGTTTTGATCTGACTTTCATCCCTGTGTTTAGGGAGCTAAATGACATTTTTGGAATTTCTTTTTAAAGCCTCAGAAGTCAGTGAGTGCAATTTTACATACAGGCTTGGACACTTGTTTCCTGAATCTTGCTGACTTGGGTCCAGAAGCTTTTTTCACTCTCTTCTTTCAGCCTGAATTAAGTCATTGCATTGAAAAGCTTTATAGGAGACTGATAGCAAAGAAAGACTTCTCAGTTTCGTGTAACAGAAAATGCCAAATGCTTCTAAGATGAATGCTGTAATCCAAGCAGACTGTTTCCAGATAAGAACACCACACACACACAAGAAAAAGCACATTTAAAAAGTGATGACAAGGATCCCAGGGGGCTCAAATTCCTGGAAGATGCCTTGTCAGCTTCAGGACTATGACCAAATGAATTAATGAAGACAACCCTTCCTTTAAGTTGTAAACCAGCAGATTTAAAGACTCTTCCAATGGCAAGGGAGTATATGAAATCTGCAATGGTCCCAGCTCACCACTTCTAATTACAGTGTTATAAACTGAGGGGTCCTTGATCTTTGAGCTGGCAGATCCTTGGAGATGTAAGACTTTGGACATACAGTAAAGACAGAGCTACTCCTCTGGGTGATAGGGTTAAGTTTAAAGTCACACTCCTATGCTGGATATTGATTGTAAAAATGTAAGTGAAGGTTTATTTAGGTTTGATTGCCTTAAGTAAATTTGGAAAGGAAAATTCTATTTCATTCAACTGCCAATTCTGGGGAAGACCTGAAGATATTGTTTCATTCACTGCTGGAAGTTTTCCAGACCAATTCTATTCTTTGCTGTACTTGGGCAAAATATTCAGAATTTTACCCTCAGTTGTGTAAGTAGAGCAAAACATAAAAAACAATACAGACACTCCTTAGTTGTTGAGTTTCTCAGCAACATACACGTTAAAGCAGAATCCACATATCCAAGGGCCTCCATAGCGCTTCCTATTTAAGATGGCAAATTGGTGCATGGAAAATCTTAGCCTAAGGGTCAGTGTCAAAGCAATGAGTAATTCCATTAAAGCAACAGAGCTGCACTGGCTTGCAAAAGATTTCATTTGTCCCAGTATGTTTAAGGCAGATCCCTCTAATCATCTTAGAACATCACTGCAGCTGGAGGAATGAAACCATTTTACCACTTGAAGTCATAGAGGGAAGGGATAAATGCCACCTGGTCTCCTAGATCTGAGGCAGTACAAACCAGAAAGATGCCTGTGCTAAACAGAATTTAGTAACCTGCTGAAGAAAATACAGAACTAATAAAAGCACTAAGTTCTTCAGAAGCTTCATAATTTATAGCATCTGTTTGTATAACTGTCAGGAATATTGTCAGCCTTGGATTCAATACATGTACCACCTTCACAAGAGTGGGTTGCTTCTCTTCCAGGTAAAAGTGAAGCCCAATGTTGTGTTATTCGGTCAAGTTTTTTTCTGAAAGCTCAAAAATTAATTATTATTTGTATTCCTTCTCATCTGGAGCAATAACACAAATGAACTTGGGGTTATTACTCATTTTCCCCTTGAGGGAGACAATAAGACATTTGAATCTAAGAGAGTTTTAGATGTTTAAATGCTATGAAAAGCAGATATTTCAAACCTACTAATGAGCATTTAGTTATAGAGATTAATTCCTTGATAGAAATCCCATCAAAACAACAACTATTCAGTCCTGATTTACTTTTACCCTGAGCTTAAAGGCAGGGTAATCATGGATATGAGCAGTTCAGGGCCAGTTTCCAGAAGGTCTGCAAGATTACACACTGGTATCTAGAGCCAGACTGACAGTTGATAGAGGTGTAGCAAAATCATTATTATTGGAGGGGTTCAATTAAATATTTAGATTAAATATAATTAGAATATTAAAAAAATAGACCTCCCCTCACCTCACTGAAGATTTGCAATCATTCTCTGAAATACAACTGCCTTCCAGTGCTCAAAACAAAATGCAGTGGATGGGGTAAATCCTGGTCATGCTGGTGGTCTCTTGTTTATGAAAGATATTACGGGAAAAGTTAGGAGAAAGACAAAAAGTGGAATTAGTTTAAATGTTTATTGTTAGCTGAGATTCAGCAGAATTATTCTTCCACCTATTTTTTAAATAAATATTTGGAACTACATCCAAATGGAAAGAGACACTAAGGGTGACCTCTCTAAATGACCAATAATAAAATACTGGACATAAAGTCCTTCTCAGAACAGCCTGGTGATTAGTTCTGTGACTTCAGATCTGGGCTGAGAGCACATGAGTGTATGAAAGTACTCACATTCACACCTCCAAGAGGAAAACTCTCATTCCCAGTGATCAGATACTCCATGTAAGATCATGGTTTGGAGATGTGGCTATGAAAGGGAAGGACAACACAGCCCAGCCAGTAGGACACCTGCACGAAGGGCAGGAGATGGGCTCTAGTTCCTGTCAGGGACCTTATTCAGCCATCCAGTAAAAAGAGAGGTGGTCTCAATACTCCATCCTGGGAAGTTGACACCCCATCCCTGGGTGTGTTCAAGGCCGGGTTGGATGGGGCTCTGAGCCTGGCCTAAGTGAAAGGTTCCCTACCCATGGCAGGGGGTTGGAACTGAGTGATCTTTAAGGTCCCTTCCAGCCCGTTCTATGATTCTAACACACTGCTGAGCACAGGCAGAGAGGGATTTGAGACTTGTTCGTTCCCAGTCCACCAGCAGGGATCTCACACTCAGATGGGTGAGAAGGAACTACAGCATCTCCTCCTGTACAGTCTCAAGAGCAGTGACTGGTGAAGGAGCCTAATGCAAGCAGAGCAGCCTAAGTAAATTTGGCTGGTCCTTTTCTCCATTCCCTCCAGTGCTTTTCCTGTTTTAATCCCTCATTTCCTCACCTCTCCCATCAGCTTAGTGCTCCCAGTTACCTGATCCTCTGCATGTGCTGTGCAGAAATTGAATCTGTGAGTCTGGTGCCTGCTGGGCAGAAGGGCATGGACAAAAATTAGGTGGTGAATCCCTCAGTGTCAGCTGAGTTTCTTAATAACTCTTACTACTACTGAGATACATCTCTTCAAAGAGAATTTCACAAGGCCTCTTTACCACCTAAGTGATATTTAAGTGCTACAGTGATCTTTGTTATCCCCCTAAACTAAATTAATTTTTATTTTATAGGAGTCAAACAGTCTCTTAGGGTCTCTTGATTATATAGTCTCATTCTAATTTCAGTCTTTAATCTGAATAAACACGTTAGAAAAACACAGACACAATTAACTTAATCATAAATTCAGATGGATTGTTTATTATCTGTCTACTTAATGTGCTTATGATTGCAGCAGTTAAACATGATAATGTTTTCTTCTCTCACACATAAATGAATATACACAGCACAGAAATATGCACAGGAAGAAAAACTTGTGCCTGAATACGTCAGTAGGCTCCAGAGATAGAGAAATAGATGCACCTCTCACTCTGTGCTCTACAGAAAAACAAACAATGCCACAGTAGTGTTGAGACATCCAAGAACTGATTACTGTCAGATTATGTTCTTCTTGCTGAAATATGTCTACAAACAGTTTCAAAAGAAATAAGATGCTAATGCAGCAGAGATGCAGGTGGGAACATTATCTGGATATACCATGACACCTGGAATTTAAAAGGAGTGTAGATTTGGGATAAATAAGACCACTTGAGTTCTTCAGAGTAAAATATATGTCAAATTAGTATCTTTCAAATGAAGAAAACTCAGATATCAGACTTAAGGAATATTTTTTTTTTCCTGTGTGACCCTTGTCAGGATAGTTGTCTTAAAAAGAAGTTAAACCCTTTTAGCACCAAGTTGTTTTGTTACACACCCATGGCAACTAACACATATGCCAAACTGCTATCACGTATCCACAAATACTTAGATGCCAAAATTAAAGTTGGAATATGATTCTTCCTGTTCCCCCAGCATATTGAATGTGAATAATTATTTCAAGCATGCGTTCAAGTTAAATTAGTGATTATGACTAGGATAGACTTTTCTCTATCATTAGACTAATATTTTAATGGCCACACAGTATATCATGATAAAGTTTTATTTGACTTTAGAATATTCAAGTTTTAACTAAGTTTAAAACATACTACACTTTTCCTTTCCAAACAAGAACCACTGGAAAGTGTCTACTGTGAAATTACATGGGCAAAGGGAAAAAAAGAGGAAGATAAAAGAACAGAAACTGAAAAGTCAATTCAGACATCTTCAGTTTCACTTTTTCAACTATTTCCCTTATTTACAAACACTTAGAAAAACATAAAATTGTATTATAAACTCTTTTTTTTTTTTTGGATTAAAAGAAAAAATTGTATGTTATTGGAATTTTAAGTCTCTGAAATCCAGGCTTATATTCCAAGAGTAGGCAAAACAATAGAAGAGGTGGTGAGAAGCAGGGGAAGAAAGCCAAAAGAATCATAGGAAAAAGCAATTATGGCACCTGGTAGCCATTCTGGCTGGATGACGTAGTTACCAAATTTATTGTCAGCAGATATTTTAAGTGCTTACTATTTAAAAAAATACTATTGCTATTATAAAACAAGCCATATAAAAATCTAGCATAAAGAATTTGAAATATATCCAATTCGGCTTCCAGCTAAGCAATGGGGTTTTTTTCTTGTTAATTTATGATTTAAATAAATAAACAGCCTATGAGCTTCAGCAAGGTATTCACTTCACTCACACTCTTGGTTCCTAACTTTGTGATCAGCCCTGTTCCATCAGAGGTGGTAATCACCAAGCAGAGAAATTCCAAACAGCAGTGGAAGCTTCCCCAGCTCTGACTTGGAGGGAATCACCAAGAGTTGTAGAAGGATGGTACAGTCCCCATGCCTTAAAATTTTTTCATGAAAAATAAATAAAAGGTAAAACTAAGCAGTGGTTTTTACAGTATGACACAGCAGTATTACTTGCATTAGGCCAATTTACCACTTATGATAGCAGTAATAGCACTAAAAGCCAATAAAAGCGGTCTGTTCGTTCAGAGATTGGCTTTTATGGCTTATTCTAAATATTATCAAGTGAATCAAAAGCTGTCATTATAGTGTCTAAAAAGCCTTCCTACCTTGTAAGCAAACAGTGTGACTTTGACAAATAATCATTAATATGCCTGTGTGAGACCAGGGCTAGAAGAGAAAGAAAAAGGAAAACCCAGTATTTCACTTTACATAAATCATTAAGATCATTTCAGTTAAATTTCACATAAAATAAAACAGATTTATACGTAAAATGCCATCGTTTTCCAAGTTTGGTTTTGTTTTTTGTTTGTTTTGTGTAAAAAGATTATTCAGTGCAATGTCAGCAAGGCTAGGACATGCAACCATGGCAAGAACCTGGGACAAGCCAAGCACTCTGAGCCAGGACCGGTCTCCTGACAAGTGACCTTCGACTACAAGCCTTGGGCAGTTGGCTTGAGCATTCCTGCTCCCCAGCTAGTGCTATGTCTCCAGGAGTTTCTTTGCCACTTCTATTTACAATTTTGGGGGCCCCCTGGAATGGGAGGCCAGTGTGCCTGCATTGACCACGTTATGTGATATGTTGTACAGCTGCATGGAGTGCATGGACCAGCAGGAACACGTGGTGCTGCACTGCCAGGGGAATTATCCCCCCAACACAGCCCTTTAAGGGCCACGTGTGTTTAGCAGGCAATTTATGTGAGCAGAAAACCAGCAGACCTCCTCCCCCAAGCTTGTGATTTCTTTGGCTGCTCTTTTTCCCCAGCTAAAGAAACACTACATTACAGTGAGGTAGGAAGATCCCCACGTAAAAACTGGTACACCAGGTTTTGCCTAAGGTACCCTAAAGCATTGCAGGAAACCTGTTAGGATTTACTACGTGCTTGTGTTTTTCCAAGAAATGCTGCAGTCAGTTCTCTAAGCCTACACTGAGTAGAGCTGCTTCCCTTAAAATACTCCCACTGAGTTATGTGTTTGATTATTTCAACCTCAGGAAGGAAAGAGTAGGTGAGAGCTGTTTATCTACTTAGAATCATAGGTTACTTTGGGATGGAAGGGACCTTAAAGAGATCATCTTGTTCCAAATCCCCTGCCATGGGCAGGTAACCTTTCATTACACCAGGTTGCTCCATTCAACCTTACAAGAATAAAATTACTTTGGTCCACTTGAATCTCCTCTTTCAGGCAGAGTCCAGAAACTACAAAGGTCCCTCCCAGACCCAGAACACAAACTGAACATCTGCACAGGCCTAGCTAGGTTCAACAGGTGGTCCAACCATCAAGACCTAGAGAACACAAGCTGCTCACTGAAGTTAATAATGTCAATATTCCATTCCCACCAAAAGTATTTTGCAGTGCTGACTTCAGTCCCCAGCTTTCCTATAAAGTGGTAGAAAAAGGTTTTGTCATTCAAAGACTTGAGTGGTTTGGTCTGTTTGATTTTCAGGTCATGTGTTCTGCAATGTATGTATTCATCACATACAGTTTTCCTGTGTTATTTTTCCTCAAACATTCAATCCCCCCATACTTAGCCCCACCTTTATCTCTGTTACACCTGAGGTTTTTTTTATTGCTGAAGAAAATTAGAGCACAGGACTCTACAGGTTGCTGTGCAACCTGAAGCAACCTGTGCAAATGCTGTCCTAAAGCAAACAGATATGATTCTTTAGACCAAGATTTCAAGAGCAAAGTCACCAGGATTACTCATGTGCCTGAAGTTCCTAGGCTTGTTCTTAGGCCTGTTGCTGAACCTGCTTCTGACAGAAGAGGAAGATGAAGAATTCGAGGCCATATCTTGGCTATAGTGTTGCCCTGTTTCTAATTGCTGGTGTAGCCAAGAAACTGGATCCTTCCTTCCACTTGAGACCACCTGGAGAAATACATTCCTCCTCCCAAACTTTTCCCAAGAGCCCAAAACTTGGCTTTAATATAATACATATTTTCCATTTTCCCCCTCTAATGAGGTGCATTGATATTTTCACCTGCACGTTCTGTATTTTGTTAATGGGAAATGTTTCAAACACTGTGTGGTAATGGGATATGGGATTATATATTTATTAATCTCAAGAGCACTGTGCAGACCATACCAGTAAGTAACAAGTAAACTGGCAGCACAGGGCTTGAGTTCTGGCAGGAGATCTCTTCCAAACCTGCCTGTTAGGTTGCATTTGGCTCTGCTTTGAAACTGTATGCTGAGCTGTAGCTGCTTGGGTCAACTGTGCTACAAAAACTGCACTGAGTACTCTGTGTCCGAAACACAGTGACCTGGTGGTGGCCAAGGAGATGCACTTCAAGCAGCTGACCATTATGTCCTCTTGCATAATATAGAAAACCTTGTTAGAGCCAGAGATAACAGGAAAAAAAAAAAAAAAGTGCTAGTCATGGTGTGCTTCCATCAACAGGAAAAAAAAAGCTCTTTCCACTCATGTAAATTGTATTTATGTTCAGTGATGTCTAGATCTATCTGTATGTGAGTTTACCCCAGTAAGCTACAGTCAAATACACCCTCACCTTCTCTTCTGCCACAGTAGGTCAGCCTAGAGCTTCCCATGTGGTGGCTTTTACTGAAATGAAAGGCATTGTTTGCACAACTGAAGGACTGTCACTGGAAGATGAAAAAGCCTGCTTTACCCCCCCGAGGGAAAGCTGGAGAAAGCTTCATGGATTTGCCCTTGGTAATATTCAGGTTTGTCTGCAGCAAGAAGAGGACATAAAAACTAATGGAAAGAGACATTTCTTCCTGGATCAAAGCTGAATTCATCCAAGAATGCATTCCCAGACTGTACTCAGGAAAAACATTTGTGAGGTCAAATGATTCACAGTGTCCAGCTCTACTCAGGCACTGCATATTTCCTTATTGGGTAAAAAACAACTGACAAATTTTTACTTTTCATTTGAGGGTCCCATATCCTTTTCAGCCATTAACCACTAACACTGTTTGCTCCATGAAGGTGATTAATAGGAGTGGAGGTGAAGCAATTACTTAGAAGTGTGATTACTTTAGGTATACGTAATACTTAGATATACTAAATATCCCATTTTATGTGTAACTGAGACCCTTGACTGCAGTTGCCAGTGCCCAGCACTTCTTAATAAAGATGGGCCCTGCATATTTCCAAGAAATAAACAGAAATAACTTTAGCACCCAAAATTAATAGCTCTAGATGAGGTAAAAACCACAGAGGACTGACATTGCTTTTACTGAGAGAAAGGAGCCCTTAATAAAAATACCAGTACTGAGTTGTTAGAATACGGCATTCCCTGATTCTCAGCTTGATCTTCTAATATTTATCACCTTTTTTTTTTTTTTTTTGGAAGAGTGGCAACACCTACTTTTTTGGCCTGTGATAACCTAGATTATGCAATACCACCCTGTCCAAAATTTTTGAGTTGATTTTATAAGCTCTGAACTGGAGCCATAGAATTTATTTTAAAATTAAGCTTTCCCTCCAGAATATAAATATTTTTGAGACAACAGAGGCTACCAGCTTTGTACATAAGTTTTAAGAGGTCTCTCTCCAGGACTGGTCACTGTGACCTCCTTTTTCCATTGCTGTTCCACTGGAATGTAGGTTGTGTGTAAAATTAGAAAGACAGACTAGTCATTCATTATCCAGGTACAACACTGGAGCTGACAAGGATTGTGCCTTGGGATGCATGTAAATTTACCCTAAAGTTACTCAGGCATCGATTTTCACCTCTTTTCTTTATCTATGTTGTCCATACTGTATATCACAAAATCCTTATTTTCTCTATGGTGAAGACTACCCAAACTACAGCTGGATAAAGAGTCTATTTGCTTTGTCTAAACAGTTCAAGCTCTCCCATATTCAATGACTACTGGAATTATTATGTGATCTTTTCAGCTTCTAATGCATATTAATTTGTAATATACAAAACCATTCAATAAATAATTGTGCAGACTGAATAAAAAAGCAATTTAAACTTTTCCCCCCCTAACTGGAGACACTTTTTACAAATAGTTCTTTTAAGTAGTCTTAATAGTATCTCTTTAATATTGCCATTAAAATTCACCAGAGTTCAAGAGCAGAGCAAATTTACATCTGTTAAAATAATGGAATTGACATTGATATTACATCATTGCTATTTTAAATAATCATTCTTCATAATTCCAACCTACTTGCTTTAAGTTGCAAATAAAGGGCTTGTTCCTACTTTCAAAGTCAATGGCAGAACTCTCTTTGGCTTTCGGGGAGCAGTACCCAGATTTAGACACAGGGGTCCCTGGTGAAATGGGCTGGGGTGTGACTGTGTTCATTAATGCAGCAAAGCTAAATCCCTCTGAAAGAAAAGTTACTGAGGGTGGTTCTATGAGCCCCAGGCAGAGAGGATAATTGTACTGGGTTAGCCTGTTCACAAAAATCACAAAACTCTACAGATTACTCTGAATTCCAAGGTAGTTACAGTTCTTTTGCTTATTTTCACAAGAAAGCAACATTTTTCTATAGGTGTTGGGGTTTTTTTGCCATTTTAGGGCAATTTTGTGGTTTTCCTTCCCTAATGTTTTGGGAGAGATTGTTTGAAAAGAAGCATAATGACAACCCTCACAAATTCACCTTCTCTTGGGAGAACATTAGAACTTTCACTGAAATTACGTAAGTGTTCTATGAACAATTCAAACTGAACTTAAAGGAATTAAAAATATACACCATACACATCTGGAAAGCCACCTAGAAGGTGAATCAACGTGGCCCTCTTCCTGATGACAGCAGAAAATGAAACAAGAATTTTTAAGAAATATAGAGGATAAAGGTTATAACCAAGACTATTTAAAACTGGAGAAAAATATGCTTTTCATTATCCATTTAGCACTCAAGTGAGCACAGTTTTGTACCTGACTGTTCCCTAGGTTGCTTATTGTGTTCTTCAGAAAAAAATAAATCAGAGTCCACCCTGCAGCTTATCATCTCAAGTTTTCAGGGACAGAAACATTTCACCTGTATCTGCACTGAGCATTTAGTTTGACAGATTCCTGGCCATGGCAGAAATCACCAGTCACTACAGTAACTATGTACTAATGCACTACTGAAATATGTTGAACATTTACTGGACAATAACCACCAGCTGAGTCTTAACCATAATTTTGCACTGCAGTAGTGGGCCTGTTACATGTTATCTGGAAACCAGAGAACTTTATTAGCACTGTCATAAAAGCTAAAGCAGAATCAACCCCTTGTTCTAGCATCACTGACACTGCCCAGTATAAATAAAATTTCCATTGAGCCTTAGCATATTTAGATCCTAAATGAAATGGCAATTGCCTTGGGTGTCCTTAAGAGTAATTCAATTTAAAAGAAAACCACACAGGAGAACAAAATGTGACCCTTTACTGTGAAGAAAAGCATAAATAAGCAGCTCCACCAAGACCAGGAGGAAATAGATTATTGCAGAAATATCACATTTTGAAGAACCTGCAGTGCTGACTGCATTACTCCACTTGGAATTACTTACCCCCTTATAAAACTTTCCACTTTCACAATGGGACACCTGCCCTTATGCTGATTTGTGGAAGGAATAACAAGTAGCTTGAATGGTAGAGAAATATTTTCCAAGCAAGGATGATTAAGCAATGCTCTGCCTCAGGAAGTGTTTCAGGCACTGTCACTTGGTGATGTTTAAGGAGAAATGAGAGGGAAAACACCTCAGGGTTTAGCCTGCAGAGATTTTAATGTCATGCAGACTGGGACTGCTGAACTAGGAGGTCCTTTGAAGATGAATAACCCCTAATTCTTTTTGGCAGAATTTCTCGGCTTTAAAATATACCATCTTCCCCCATACGAGGGGCTCTAACACAACATGATGTCTGGTGCAACCCAGCCTTTAGGATAGTCCTGAATAACACAGAAAACCAGTGAAGTGCAAATTAAATAAGTTAAAAATATGGGGGTTGTAAGAAATTTACTTTCTTGTGGCTTTCCGACCACACTAATGGGAGGAAACAACATACACCTGACATGGAGGACCAGTTGTCACCACAACTGCTCATCACTGTGGGAAGGAGGAATATTCAGATATGTCTATCCTTATCTAATTAAGCATGTATTACAGAGACTATTTTTATATTATAAATGTGCAGTCTAGATTCTTCATTCCATCACTATTCTTTTCTCTTCCAACACTAAAACCTGCTTATCTGACGACTTTGCGTAGCTGCAAGAAGTTTTCATTGGAAGGAATATGTTCTCATGTCGTCTATTTTTGGCTTTCCATGCCGTGACAACAGAGGCTGGCCCGGTGTTTCTATATATGAACACTTCCCAGGTAGCAGAAGAGCTGCCGCAGATTGCCTGGCACCTGCTCGAGGATGAGGTGAACAGAAAGCAAAGCGAAAGTATTTTTATTTCATCAAGAACATTTTGGCCAAGCCATATTTGCAGAAGATAAAACCCGAGGAAAGCGTAAACCGATGGGGAATGTAATCTTTTAACATTTTGGGAGCACGAAATGGCAAAATCGGAGTTCTGAACTAGAACAGGTTTAAGAGGGAGTGGAGCAAATACAGCAGGTGCTGGGGGGAAATATTCTTTTCAGGATAAGTATTTTCAAGACCTGGTAGTTACATTTGGTTACTTCTAATCTTCTTTTGAAAAAATAACTTCTGAAAAGGGAATATAAAATATATGGAACATGAATGTCAATAGAAACATATTGCAAGTATGATACATCACCAACAAGCCTATGGTTGCTGAGTTAGGAAAAAAACTGATGTACTTAGAAGCATTGTCTTTTGCTTTCTAATATAACTTTGAAAGATCTGATTTTTTTTTTAATAGAGCAGCTATTAAGAGAAACTAATTATGATTTTATTTTTAGAGGGCTTGGATTTTCTCTTACATGTATCATTCTAACTCAGGAGTAAGGCCATTCAAGCAAATGAGATGAGGTTGGTGTGAACGAGTTTAAATGATCAGACAAAGGCCTCAAGATATTTATGGATGGAATGAGTCATTCCTGTTCTGGTTGGATGATTATATCAGTGGAGAATTAGTCTATCATCATGCAGGGCCTGAGCCTCCTTTCTCTTACATCAGCATCCATCAGGAAATATTGTGTGGCATTTCAGTAGCCTAAAACCATGAAGGTGGTAGAACTGAGCCCACAGCCCCACAGTTCTGCCCCATTTAAATCAATAGATTATCTGGTCTTTTTTCCTTAGTCTGTTTACCTAAACTAACTTACATGAAAGTTTCAGCAAGACCTATTTAAAGTGTGAAGTAACTGTGGTCAAAGAACACGTTCTCTTTCTGGCATCACATTCAAAAAAGTAACTTTTCTTCCATCATGCTCCAGTGATGTGTCTACAGGGATGGTAAGGAGACATTAAATAGATAACGTAAATTTGACTACTCAAACTCCCTCTACACCAAATGCAGATCCGTGAGAATCCTTCAGCAATCCAAGCCTTGGAGTATTCTGCAGTGATTTCTGCGTCAAAGTAAAACAACTGTGCCAGAACTGACAGGATTATTGCGATTTTAGGCACACACCAGGTTTGGTGGTGCTAGAACAGCATGTGATCCATCCATCTTATCTCTAAGAATAGGCAACACCAGCCATTCAAGCAGCCAGCTCAGGAAGTGTTGTGGTGGGCTGCTGTGACTATCTAGAATAGATTATGAGAGAAAGAAATGGCTGGAATGTCTCCAGCAACCGTTGGAGTTCCCAAGAAGGTTTTTTTTCCTCATGGCAATGACTTTAAGGCTCATTAGAGGCAGAAAACCAAAATGGCAACCTACAAATTTCTCCAGACACCAGGTGTTTACCAGAAAAATCTGTTCCCCAGCCAGACACTCTCCCCCTTCTCAATGGTTTCCCTACCAGACAGGAGGCAGTTTGCCTTCCCAGTATGTCTGTGCACTTCTCACTTCTGAGAATTGGGGAGGATTAAAAATCACCTTCAAAGTGGAGGAAACCGAGTGTGGATGCTTCTTGGATCCACCACAGCAACCCCAGAAGCTGTCTGAGAGCCACAATGACGTTTCTCACCAGGTTCTTCATGCTTCAGGCAATCACAGAACATCATATTTTCCTGCTATCCCATCCCTCTCCAGCCAGTTGTCCACTACAGACACTAACATGGAGTACACTGGATTTAAATCATTCCCAGTGCAGTTTTGGTTCCTACCATTACACCTTTTTCTCAAGATGTTTAAACACCAAGCATTGCAGGTATCGTGGTTTCATATTCACATTACACTTTGCTAATACCAGGTAGAGTTTCTCTGCAATAAATAGTGAGTGTTTAATCTTTCTCACAAATAAGAGACCTCTGTACCATAACATCCTATAGGTAGCTCTATTCATATCTGAACCCAAGGATTTTTTTTTGGGGGGGGGGGGGGAAGATTATGTATTTATTCAGAAATTAAATGAGATTAATAATTTTGAAAGCAATTTACAAATAGCAATCAGCCACTGCAACGAAGGTCAAAAGAAAAAGGACACATTAGCAACTGAATATCTTCCCTCCCTTTAAAGTTTTAATACTGCATACCTGCTAATAATGGAAAATATCCCTCTTCAAGAGTAGCATTTTCAAAAATTGGTAGGATCCTTTGCTAATTCTAATCTTCTTTTAATAAAATAATTTGTTAAAAAGGATTATAAAAATGCATGAAAATGGAATGGCAATAGATATGTACTGCCTATACAATAAATAGTTAATGTATTTTCTAAATGAATGATTTAAAATAGCTATTAAAGTAAAGAGAATGAGCTTATGTTTCTAGTAATGACTTCTCTGCCTCAGAATGAAATCTGTAAATCCCTGATTGTAATTTCACATCCCAAAAGAACAAGCAGTCCTGGGACTGATGCTTATTGCCTTTATCATTAACACTAACATACCACATATGTGATTTTTATATCACTGGTTTGAATATTTAGATTTATACTTGTGTATGCTTTATATTTTAAATCTCACACAGTTATTCTGTCACAAAAATAAAGCTCTCCTTCAACAAGGCTTTTTTGTACCTGCATGCATACAAGTATACACAGACTTCCAATATAACTACAATTTTATTCATAAGAGCACATAATGATTCAGGCTGTGATTGTTAATAAAAATGCATTTCTAACCATCAAATTTGAGTCTATTATTCTAAGTTAATTGCATTTGCCCTAAAGAGACTTGCGACTGGCTGTCAGCCTATTTGTGTCAGTTCCATTTTATTCATCAGTCAATCTTGTCTCCTCTTTTTTCACATCCCATATATTGATCAAATAGATTTGTTAGCATGCCTCTGCAGCTTTAAAAAACTTTTCGTTATTTGTCAGGTTTATTTGATTACTATATTAGTTTGAGTGTTATCTTAATTGTTATTTCAATAGAAAAGAAATGCCCTTTGGTAGTCCCACAAGATTCCCATTAAATATAATCCATATAACAAGTTAGTGGATAGAGTGAATGTGGTAAGAAAATAAACACATTAAGCCTATTTTAAAAGGTGGTATTAATCTGCAGCTGTATTGTACTTGATCCAAAAGACAGAAATAGAAATAAGTACAGTGTGAAACAATTTTGATAAACATCAGTGCCGTATCATTGCATATTATGCTATGTATAAAATACTTTTAGAAAAAGATGTGTGACATAAAATAAACTGAGGTCATATCTGGAAGAGTGGGGTTTGTGGTTAAGTGTGAAATTGAATGATATTAAATATGGTTTTAGACTCTAAGAATTAGGCTAGAGAAGCAGTAAGCAAAAGCAGGTGGAAATGCAGTGTTATATGGGGCAAGTTTTTGGTAGGGAGCTTTTAGGAAGGTATTTCTTGCAGTAAAAGATAAGCATCTAATCAGGTAGTTTCTTCCTTCATAAAGGTATGATACACTGCTTAGTGAAATAAGAGTTAAACTAGATTAAAAAAATTGAAAAAGCATCCCATGCACATTAGTCACTCAGTTTTGGTAATGAATTCCAAACCCAAAGTTTTTACCTCAGTCTGCTCAAAGAGGAAGGTGACACAACCGGTTTTCCCATATGAATGTCTCAGACCTATCTCTGATACCTTCATTATCACAAGACTACATAACCCTGGCTCCTTGCCTAACCTTGAATCTGGGATCTGCCCAGCTGGTACCTGAACTTAGACACTGTCAGAAATACACTCTCCTATTTAAAAAGATAGAAGTCCATATGTTTTAAGATAAATATTCAAGACATAGAAGCACTGATTTAATAAAAATTCC
Source organism: Myiozetetes cayanensis (assembly GCF_022539395.1). Classification (NCBI taxonomy): domain Eukaryota; kingdom Metazoa; phylum Chordata; class Aves; order Passeriformes; family Tyrannidae; genus Myiozetetes; species Myiozetetes cayanensis. Next base: position 4,537,163 of record NW_026087389.1, read on the forward strand.
AGGAAATAAAATCTTTTGCTTTACCTGTATTGAAGTACATTGACTGACCTTGTAGCTTTCTGAAAGTGAGATTTGAAATTACCAAATTTCTTGTGAAAAGCTAAGTTCTGTAATTTCTTTGTCCAAGGTTAGTCTTTCTATCATCTAGCTGAGGAGTTGGGTTTCTGTTCTGCATAATTATCTGTAACCAGCTGCAGGAGAATGGGGTGAGAACAGAGGTAAAAACAGACTTCCAGAAAACAATTTTTTCCCAGCTTAAACTCTTCAGTCAAGGTGGGATGACTTGCCTGCAGGATGGGCTTGTGTTTCATTGATTTTTGTAGACATTTAGGCCAGACTGAACACCTACTATACCTGCCAGGTACAGCTGCTACCATGACCAGCACCCTAAGGGGAACCCATCTCATTATAGCCAGAGCATTTTTATTTGCCTGTATCTTGCCGTGGATGCTTCAAAAGTCCAGCTCCCAGAATGTTTTTCATCTGGAACCTTTTTATCAGTATTTCAGACTAAACTACCATGCTAAAACTTCAGATGCCCTAAAAAGAGCTCAAATTTGCAGTCCTCCTAGAGCAGTTAGCAACACTCCTGTGATTCAGAAGCACACGGTGTGATGATAGTTTCAAGCTAAACTGTTATGACCAGTTAGTATGGAATATAAACAGGAACAGATGAGAAGAATACAGCCTCAACATTTGAGACAACAAAGAAAGAGTGAAATGATTGCTACATAAAAGACATTTCAAAGACCTCCCAGAAAAGCAGGCATAAAAATCCCCAATAAAAAGGCTCAGCAAGAGAACTGTCACACCCCCTAATCCTCAGCAGACTCTAACAAGATGTTCGCATGAGCCAGAGATTGTCTCCTTCCCCAGAAGACAAAAGGCACAGAAATCAATACTGTCTAGCATAGGATTAGGAGGCAAGAGATAGATAAAAAGGATTCCTTAACCTTACAATTAGAAACCCCAACTCTCCAGCCAAAAGGATAATCAGAAACAGACTGCAAACCTGTGTCACAATAATTGCTGCGTCTTTCTTTACTCTTTGAAAACTGATACATTTTCTGAAGGTTTTTTTTATAATTTATTGCCACCCCAAGAAGGGTTTTGATGGCCACTTAGCTACAAACAACTGCTGCTACCAAACCACAATTCAGCACACGTGGCAATAGCCTTATTTCCCATTCTTTATGGTTCATCCACCTCCAACCAAGCAAAAATTATATTACCAGTGTTCGTACCAAGCTCCCAGTAAATTGTACAACTAAAACCAAAATTATATGTGATGCAGTAGTCTTCTAAAAAATGATCAGCTTACTGTGCCCTGAACCAGACACTTACACAGATTCTTCATGCCAAACCTGGCATCAGCATGTGCTCTGATTAAAATGGAAACAACTTAGTTGTTATAACGAGCATCTTTAGCTTTATTTGGTATTACTAATGCTTTTAAACAGAAGGCAGGGTACTGGCAAGAGTAGAAAACAGACTTGAAGGGGGAGGAAACCTGCAGGCTGGAAAGAAGCTGCAGTCTCCAAGTCTGACCCTCCTGCTGTAGCTAACTAGTGACCATAAGCTCTGAGAGCTGGAGAAGTTTGCTGCATAGAAATTCAAGACTATTTCTCAAGTTCAGCAAGGCAACCACAAAACACTGACAATTACATTTACAAAGCCTATATATTAACTTACAGCAATGACTTCAGCACCCAACCATATATGCGTAGGAACTTTACACGTTCCCACTTGATGGAGGGTTAAACCACACAAGAATTAAATAGTATAAGCATTCATTAAGTGACAGAATTTAAGCAATTGCCACATCCAATTTCACAAAGCTTTCCCAGTTTTTCTGATACCATCAGGAGAGGAAAATACAAATTATTTTTTTTCCCCCCAAGTGCAGCACACTTGCAAACCATCACTCCATGCTCTTGTGATCCTACTGTCTACTGAACCTTAAATTTCCTGCCTTAAATTAATGTTCCATGGTATTGTTCTGTACAAGCTAGACACTACCTCAGAGCTGCCTCAGATTGTGTGGCAGATGAAATAATCCCTCTAAGTAAACTACTTGAAACCACTTAGGAAAAGGCTGGCAGAGATGCAGCTTGAACCATTGTCATTTGTTACAGAAAGACAAACAGAAGAATCATGGTTTGAAATAAATGCATGGAAAAAAAATGCACACATTTCTGTTTTCTCTTAGTAAAGCAAAAAGACAGCTTAAAGCTCAGCTTACACATTCTTGTAGAATGAAAGGGAGAAATGTTATCTACATATTTCTAAGTAAACTTTCTAGATCTCAGTCCAGATGAGAGCAAGGAATTTACTCTGTCCCCAAAGCCTGCAGCTCGCAGTGTACCAGACAGAGCAACACAGGATGTGAATCATCAGGGGATGGGAGAAGTAGGTAGTGTGGTCTGCATGGTGCACAGGCAAATTAATCTCCTCACAGACACACAGTTCCCAGGGGACTCCAGGTCTTGCTTGTGGTGCAATGCCAGAGACTCACGAGCCTTCACCTACAAACACACTTGTCCCCATGCCATAGGCAGCTTCACTGTTCTCCTGAGGAAAGGCCAGCTATGCTTCCATCAAGAGCTCAGGGAATAGGATCACAGTACCCTGTCATCTGAAAATTATTTCCAGTTCATATTTTCCTCATTTTTTTTAAGCAAGACAGCTTCCAGTTGCCACTATTACAAGCTCAACTTGAAAATCTCAAGGTAGACTAGTATTTTCCACAACTTGTATTCAGATCCAGATTTACCAAAGAAACTGCAAAACACTATTTCTTTCAGTGACCCCCATGTGGCACAAAATCCCACATCCAGTGGGATTAGAATGACACCCAAGTATTCAGCCATAGGTAAGATCTATGTCTTCCCTCCAAGCAGAGGAGAAATGCATAGTACTACAGACACCATCAAGTTTTCTGTTTTGCCATTGTTATTGATTTTGAGACATCATTTGAGATCAGATACCATGTTGGTGAAAGTCAGTGCAAAACCCTAAAATACCTAAAAAAAGGAGAAAGCATCACTGTGGTGAAACAGAAAAATGAAGGCTGGTGAGCTAAACTTAAACCTTTAACATATCCTAAAACCACAGGGCAGATAATTAGACTAGTGTTATGTTTAATAACTCAAGTTGTTGGCTTCAACACCTGCAGGTCCAGCACCGTCATCTGTACCATTGGTAGGAGGGAGGACATGATGAAGCCTACCATGATGAGGTCTGTATTCAGGCTCACTACCAGTGTTTGCCTCAGTTGTGATCATTTCACTGCAGATTTTGCCCAGTTAAGATTTTCATTGTGTCATAGAAAGCAGGTACAACACCTGATATGGCATACCCTGCAGCCAAACACCTCCATCACCTTTAATGGGCATTAATTAGGATGGTCCCTCATGGCTCGAGGCAGAGCCATTTCACTGGCCAGGTGCATGAAGATAATTCAGACATGAGCCACCAAAAAGACAGCAAAACCCAAACTTTACTCACTCAGAAGCTCAGGGTTGAATGCTGCATCACTGAGTCAGGATCCTCCAGCAGTCTCTGTTCCCTTGGCTGGGACAAGTGTTGACTGTATGAAAACTCCTTGTGTCCCCTGTGAAAAATACAGAATTACAGAATCATTCAGGTTGGAAAACACCGCCAAGATCATCTCAGTGAGAGACCAGAGGGCACTAGATTCTTTAAAGGAGAGGATATCTCTAATTTCTATTAAGAATTGATTTTTTCCATACTTGTGAAGTCATTTAGGGGACTAAGTCTTCAGCCCCAATAGCTTGACTTTTCTCTGTTAACAATATAGTTTGGAAGTGTTTACAAAACACATATGTGGGATAACAAAGGCACCTCATCAGCTGAGGAGTTTTTCCTGCTTAGTGAAGCCTGTCTTTCCCATTCTTGTTTTCTCAAACTGGGCAGCCCCTTAAAAACTCCAGTATGGCCTTCAACTTCCCAGGTCCCTCTCCTCACAGCACATAGGGCATGGCACCCTATCATTTTAACTACTGAAGTGGCACATTCCATGCAAAAAATTAGTTCAGTAAGTCTAATTTCCTTGGAGGACATAAGCCACACTGTTTACTTAATACTGCTTCAGCCCATCTTTAAGATAAGAACATTGTTTGTATTAATGACTCTAAAGAAATATTTTAAGGTTTACTCAAAGCAGGACAACAAGCACAGAAGTGCTGTACAGGGAGCTAAGCCTATAAGCTCTTGAGTGGGAGAACAAACTCTTCACCACCACCTTCTTATGAAAATTGAGAGGGAACCCCAACGAGGTCAGCCCAGGAGCCACACAAGACCTGCTTGTTTCCAGCTCTAAGACCTCACTAGATTACTTTGGTGTCAGGTAGCCCCCAAAATGCCACCTTTCTTTCCAGAGCTGCTAATTCTGCACCTTACCTGGAGAACTGCCATGCCAGCACTCCTTCTCTCCCCCTTTCCCTCTATTTATCTACTAAATAAGGAGCAAGGCCCATGGTCCTCTCCCTTCCCAGCTGAGGATGTTTTCCTAAGTGAGTGTTCTCCTACCAATTCATACCACCTGAATGCCTTTAGAAAGGGGAGAGATGCCAATTTATCTGCTTTTTACCCTCCCATTGGAGAAGTGAGTAAAGCTCATCTACTCCAATTACTTCTGATAATGGCATTTGGAGAGTCCCAGCTGGGCCCAATGTGGGACACCTCTCAGATTTTGGCAGTGGCTTTTGACAGTCCTCACCAGTTAGGACAGGGCTCTGAGCAACCTGGGATAGTGGAAGGTGTCCCTGCCCATGGCAGGGGGTTGAAATGAGATGATCTTTAAGGTCCCTTCCAACCCAAACCTTTCAATGGTTCTATGATTCTATTTGTACTGTGCAAACACACATGATGCAAACTTTCTCTGCTAGTTAGAGGACACTGCTGGCCTTTGGTAGGCAAGGTCAAGACAACATTAATCTGCCCTGATAAAGCATGAGGAGGTAAATCATCCTGTGCAACTCAGAAGTCATTCAGATGGTACTTTTGGCATTTCTACCCCCCCGCTTTTGTTCTGTCAGTCTGAAGAGAACAGCTCGTGTGATGTAATTTAGAAAGGAGCTTTTTTAAAGCTTTCACTCAGGAGAAGCTTTGGGAGCTCTGGGGGTATAGCTTAGCTCCGAGAAACAGAAAGAAAGCAAGTTTGCATTGACAGCTTGATCCCAGAGAGAGGTGGCTGCCTGCTTGTCTAACAGGTCCTCTGGGTCTGGATGAGGCAGAGACAGAGGAGCAGTCATATTAAGTGAACGCGCGCTGCCAATGTTAAAGGAACAATTACCATTATTCTGCATAGTTCACTGTTTGCTACTGCTATTTCCTTCAATAAAACCTCTTTTCACTTGCCAATTGGAGCTTGTCATGTAACAATATTTCTTATGCACAATACACATACTAAAATGCCCCTGTGTTTTTAATACATTTATAGTTGTTAACAATAGCGGTATAGTGACAGAAAAAAAACCGTACTTGCTTTGAATACAGAACAGGTTGAAAAAAGAACAAACCAGCGGCCCTGCTCTGAAGGATTAATGGGGGTTAGATTTTGCTAATCTGTGTTAAAGCAGTGATGCTTCTTCCATTTCATTGATACCCACTTCTTCCTCTCAGGGCCTGGGCTGTGACCTCCTTGCTTGAAAGGGGTTGTACACCTGAGTCTCGTGCCAAAGCTTCAGTGATGGTTTTAGTGTGAGAGAGCTTAGAGGAGATGGTTGGGCTCTCACTCACCACTGTGCCCAGGCAGCCCTGACAGGGACAGACAAGGGGTGTCACTCCTGGGGCTTTGGCAGTTCCCAGTGTGTTGGAAGTTGCCCAACAACCCTTTGATCCTTGTGCATGGTTCACAGATTGGTGGGAGTGTGCTGCCCTGCCATCTACCAACACCTGGAACCTCTGATGTTCACTGCTCACATCAGACTCCAACAAAACTCCTTGGCAGCACAGTTCCCAGTGAAGCAGGAAAAACAGCCAGCCCTGGGGAGACACCGACATTTCACTGGAGCTGTGGAGTTCCACAGTCCTCCTCCAAAAGCTTGTACAATGAAGGCATTGTGCTAGTACTGTGCTTGCCAACTTCACAAGGCCAGGTGGAAATGACCACAGTGAAGGTGCCACAGTGAGAAGAAATTACTTGTTTGCACTTCTGAGCAGGCTGAACCTAATATTTCATGCACCCAAAGGAACAGGCAGCTGTTCGCAAACCTTTGTAACACAGTCACGAAGGAAACTTTCTTCTGCTGTAAGATTCATGTTTTCTAAGAACACTATTTTCTTCTGAACTAGTTAATATACACAGGAAAAGACATCTTGAGTGTTCCTGACTCTCCTACACTATCCAGGAATAGTGATAGACTGCGAGTTTAAACACATTCTTCCACTGCACAGCGAGAGAAGTGTGTTTAATGCTGTGAGCAGAACAGCTACCATGTTTGCCTTTGCCAGAGCAGGCAAGACTACACTGTTTTAAGAGTACTTATTACATACATAAGTAACAGTGGATGTCATCTGTCTGCCCCCAGAATAGATGTTCTGCATTTTCGGTGCAGGCAAAAAACTGATTTGTGAAAAGGTGCACAGCATGAGACATCTTCTGCTTCAGATATCACTAATTGCTTTGTCTATGATTTTTCCTGAGGAAAAGATCAAAGAAACCCAGACAGGGCTACCATACTGGAGGCTGTTTCGGAGCCTGATCTGTTGAGTTCCTCGGAATTCTTTTCATTGACATCTAATGATACCAGATCAAGCCCTGGAGAAGATAAATAAGTCGTTTTCCTGTGCAGTCCAGCACAGGCTGTTCTGCAACACCTGGGAAGGTTCTCAGTTGGCAATAAGATCAATAATGTTTGTTATATTGGACAAGTCCAGCTTCCAGTTCCAGCAGGCCCTGCAGATTAGAGAGAAGCAAATGGAAGCGTTTGCAGGGAGAGTCTCTAGAAGATATAAGACTCTCAAAGATTGACACTCACCATTGGGTTCAAATCAAAGGAAAGCTTTTATAACATATTAGAAGACATGGGGTTTGTAGTCATAAATTAGCATGTGCCAATTCACCACAAGTAGAGCTTTAAGGATTACCTGTGAGAAATGCTGCATCTTCTGTGATTTGCAGCTCTATTTCATGGTGTTTAAAGTGTTTGGGTATATTTTAAGAATATGTGAGAGTTTGATAGTGTTAACATACATGCTTTTGATGGTGTGTCCTCCCACCAAATCAAAATGCTGACAATCTCAAAGCTCCTTTGGCAGGAGTGCTGTGTGGGGATATCTTTGTGTCCATAATCGTGTGTAATACCTGCTTTGGGAATAAACTCTTGACTCAAAACTTCAGTGTCATAGGGAAAGCAGCACAATTGACAAAGACCATGGGACATGAAAAGAAGACACTGTCCTGTCTTTTCATTGGAAAGTTCACAAGTTCTGCCTAGAGATCCCTCTGATATTTTCACTTTTCAGTAGATGGTGCTTACCAAAAATAAATCTAAGCATTTTTTAAGTGCTTTACAAATGTAATGACACACAGATTTACACGTGAATTTATTTTTTATGTGTAATAAACTCAGCATTTTCTGTTTTACAATATCTATAAATTTCCCAAACTCTTCAGTGAACAATCACACAAGGATGCCCATGGGTGAGACCTACCTTTAGTTACTGTGCCAGTGTATTAAACCCCGTCCACTTCTGGCTACTCTGCTCTGGTTAGGATTTTGTTTTGAAATTTGATCATATTGGCAGACAGTCTTAACCTCATTGTGTGGTGAGTGATTAACTATGAGAGGAGGGAAGGAAGAGAGAATTAATGCAGCAGTGCTGTCAAGGCAAGGACAATAATAATAATAACAAAAATGATAATAATGTTTGTTTTTTCATTACTTTGACAACAAGATCATTTCCAATAAGACAATACATCAAAACCTCCAGTTTCACACTCTGCCGTGAAGAATAAGGAGAATTTGAGAGGTTTGAGTTAATCCTGCAAAATAAGCACTTGCCCATGAGCTCTGGGATGGACTTATCCCAGAACCCAGGGCAGGGTGGTCTTGCAGCCTCCAGGGCTCTGTGTGGTGCTGTGCTTCCCAAATCCCTGCAGCTCCAGGAGGGAACAAGGACTGGCACAGCCCTATGGTGTCTGGAGTGACCCATTGGCATTAATAAGAACAAACAGATTGCTAAGCCCTCCACTTGAAGGGGGAAGGACAGGGCAGGTTCAGTTTGAGACTTACTTGCTCTGAGATTTTTAATTATCCCTTTTAGCAAAATATCAGCAGAGTGCAGCATTGAAACAAAAAGAAGAAACAAAAGAATATGGAAAGCAGACTTGAGTTTTCTTTACAAAACTTTGCATGGCTGTTTCATACGATAGAGCCACCACACCACCTAAAAGATCCTCCCCACCCCTGGAAGTGTTCAAGGGCCAGGTTGGATGGGGCTTGGAGCAAACTGATCTAGTGGAAGGTGTTCCTGCCCATGGTGGGTGGTTGGACCTAAATGGTCTTTCAGGTCCCTTCTAACCCAAACTACTCTATCATTCCATAAGATCAAAAAAATCCAAGCTGGGGCTTAAAGAAAACTTCAAGAATAACCACTCCATCTCAGAGACTCCCAGAGAGTAGGATCTCTTTCAAGAGCTGCTGGAATAACAGCAGTGTGCCAGGATGTTCTGATCATAAAATTCAAAACAGGTAAAAAAAAAAAAAAAGTGACCTGACAGCAAACAGCGTGTGAAATACCACCAGATCCTGCTGCTCTCTGGACTAACCCCAATTCCTTCAACAGATTTATTTCATAGAAGCCATTTCATAAAGTCACAACGATCAGGACAGAGATACAGACCTAAAGAAAAACATGATAGGGAAAGGAAACAGTGGCTGGAGGAGAATTTGGGAGATCCAATCTAGAAACAAGGCCTGGGGTCCCCAGCGTGGCTCTCCCAGAGGATGCACAGCTGTATCCTGCACCCACGGGTTTCAGGGATTGCCTTGCCTGTTGCCCAGCCAAGGTTATATTTCTGCCGCAGTTAACACTTGATACCAAAGCTGTGAGGTTCCTGTGAAAATTCCATGATTTATCTTGGTGGTTATCAGGCAGGGGCTCCTGAGGACCTGATGCCAGGCTCTGACAGGGAGCAGTGGAGAGTGCAGGGCTCTGGGCAGGCACCTGTAAACCTTCCAGGGAACACATTGCAAAACCAGTTGTGACTTTTGTTCTTGTGTTCATTTAGGGGGTGAATTATGTCCAGTGTTCAATGTGGATGATGATGTCTGATGCAACAGGGACTTTTGAATTAGCACATAAAACCTTTTCCATAAAGCGTTTGGTCCCCCTTCTTGCAAAGTTGTTACAACCCTAAGGTGTAAGAGAATAGCATAAAATTCACACTGATCCCTTCAATTCTTTTTTAAGCATCCTTAAATCCAGCCTTTTTTTTTTCCTGCTATACATCTTACTTTTTATAGTTAAAAGTAATTTTAAAGCAAAAAGAACATAAACAATATACACTGACTCTTGACACTCCATTGCTTTTTTAAACTAGAATAATAAAAATTTGCAAATGAACAAAAGAGTGGGAGGAAGATATCTGATTTACAATGTTTTTGAGATAAAGAACACTATAAAAAAAGATCAATGTGAATAATAAAGCATTGTTAACTGAGTCATGACATTTCTATTCTCAGTGAAGATTTGAACAGTAGAGCTCTGCAAATGAGCACCTTGTGCCATTTTCAAAGTGGGAGGAAGACATATAATTATAATTTTTAAAGTGAAGAGAATTTAAAAAAAAAATCTCTGTGAAAAAGTTTATTGAAAAACATATCGACATATCAATATGACATAAATTACTTTAATTTTTATTAAACTAGGAGGGGAGAAAACCTCTTTTTGAAGACTGGCTGCAGAAAGCATTCCTTGAAAAGAATTTTCTTTATTAAAAACTCTTTTGCTAAGATGAAACAGCACCGAATGTCAGCACTACCGTATATTTATTCTGTAACTCTTCCAACAGCTGAGATCTATAAAAGAAACATATTTTCAAAACAGTTTTAACCTCCATTGTCTTGATCATTCGTATTAACATTTTTCATGTCACTTATTGAAATCCCTTAAAGGAACCTTTTATTCAGTCAAAATTAATGAAGCCGTTTTCTTAAACAGCCTCAAAAAAATAAAAAGGACGTAATGTTGTGCATTTTATTTGACATACGTTTTCTGCCATTTCACTTAGTTGTGTGATGAGAGCAATACTTCATATTTATGCTATCAAATCCGCACAGAAAAGTGATTTTGAGAGAGAAGAAAACTAACTCTGCTCTTGCTGTGTGTGCAATTTAAATCCACAGTAAAAATACAGCATTGATCAGATTACTCCAATTGAGTCATTTAGTGCTTTGGCATTCCTGAAGTTAGGGCCCAGCTGTGAAATCATAGTTGGGGCCAAACATTGCTGTTAGGTGAGTGCACATGGCTCCCATTTTCTTCAAAGGGAATGACACACATGGCCAATATTTAACTTTCACCTCTTCCATTCTTCAACTAGCAAAGCCAGAACCAACGGAGTATATGCAGGCAATTTAATAGAATTAAGAATATAATCAAGATTTTCCAAGACTTACTGGCGATTTGGGATATATAATTCAATACACCTCAAAATGCAGATGCTCAGCATATTCTGAAAATCAGGCCATCTCGAATGCCTTACTTTAGGTAGGTAAAATCATAAATTACTCTGAGTATTTTGGCCATTGGATCCTAACAAACTGGGTGTAGGATACCTTTTCAGTTGTAAACTCCAGTTTCTGGCTTGGCTGGGGTACCTGGGAGACTTATGACATCCCAACCCATTTTGGGTCCTGTTTGCACATACTTCTCCCCTGCCATTACCATTATGGAACCTGAATACAGTGCAGGTGCCTTTCTGCAACTGACCCTTTGAAAAAATTCAAGTCCTGGCTCTGCAGGTCCTCTGGGATAGACTGGGCTGCTGGGATGGCCCCAAAATCTTTGCAGCATTAAGTGCCACAGAGAGAAAAAAGGATGCATCCTGAAAATCTAGCTGTCCCATGCTATATGCAGATCTTCATCTCAACTCAAGGTCAAGTGGAAAACTTTCCTACCATCCTTGCTGACTCTCCTCTCCACTTTCCCCCAACTCCATCTGTTCCTCACCCATCTCCTTCGTTCCGCACTCACCTCCCTCTTCTTCCTGTGTCCATCTGTTCCCTCCTTCCTCGACACAAGTTGGGGAAGGGAAGTAAATTCACTCATTCACTGAACAGATTTCAAGATGAACCCCCTCCCTCTCCAGTTCTAACTTCATTCATCATGGTAAAAATTATAATGAATAGAAATGTTGAAGGTGAAAATTTATTAGGGATTGTGTTGCTTTCTTATATGAAAAGCAGTTAAAGCTGCATACAAACATTGGCTTCATTCATTTTTTCTTAATATATGGTATAATTAGCAAGAAATATTAGTGGAAGTGCTTGCTAGGCAGTCCATCAACACATGCCTGTCAGAGCTTAGGATCTGGGCCAAAAGTTTTTGCCAGTCCTGTGATAGATTTATAATAGGCCTATAGAAGGCTTTACAGTTAGCTGGGTCACTAATTCATGAAGTTAAAACGTATGCAATGAGGTCAAAAATTCACTATTGATAAAATACCCCCTCCCGGGATTGCACCATTAGCTTTGTTACTGCAACAGCAAAATAAAGTAAACCCAAAGCTCCTGTGAATTACCAGTCCATCATCGTAAATCAGAAGCGAAGCACTTGTACGAGTTCATGATGTCATATGAAGCCCGAGATATATTTATAGCCTTGTGTACTATTTCCTGTTTCCTTACGACAAAAATAAACAGTCTCTAAATCCCCTGCATCCTTATGCCTGAGCTCAGCAAAATGTAATGGGCACGAAACCATGAAAGCACCCGTGATATATTGGTCTGGAGCAGCTCACTGCTGGCCGGCTGTGGTGCCCACTCTCCCTCTGGCCTCTCCCACGTGGATGAGAGCAGTTCCCATGGAGTTTGCTCCATCTGCTGCACTCACTGTAGGGATAGTCCCAACCCCCTCCTGCTTTGCCTCCCTGACACTTGGAGAGAGAAGAAGAGAAGGTGGTAAGGGCAGCCAAGGTGGAGGAGCTCAGCACCCATGTGGGGATCTGGGCTTGCCACCACAGGGACCTTGGGCATCTTGTCCACCAAGGCTGCTAAACCATGGGGGTTGGAGCATGGACTGAGATTTCCTCTCTCCTCATTTGCTGGTGATTTTGGAATCTCATCTAAGGCTTCTGTGGTGTTTGGGTGTGGATGATGCCCCACCCATTTCATTGCATACCGCCCAGTGCTCAAATTTTCTATTCCTACCTGAACTGCTGTGCTTGCCGGTGATCCTCTTCACCTCTTCCCAGATAAAACTTTCTCTCTTAGCGATTTTTTATTAATTTGGCTTCCTTTCCAGAAATGGCACAGAGGGTAACACAAACAGTGCACTGTCCCATGTGATCTGCCCCTGCAAGGAAGCACACTTGCTTCTGTCTGACTTCAAAGCACCAACTCCCAAAGTCAATGAGTGTCGCTAAGTGGCTGAGGTTGATAGCTGTGCCAAAGCACATTTATTTACACCTGTCCTTCTACAATCTTGTTTTTTTTCTCCCACCAAGACAACCGTACCAGCTCCCTGCCTCTCCTGGTACTGCCTGGGGTGACGCCGAGCAGTGAGGACCATCCAGGTAAGCTGCTGGCCCTGTATCACACTGTACAGAGATACCCCTGGCATTCCCTCCCATTGCTGCTGGAAGACAATTATGTCCTTTAAACTAGCAAGAAAATACATTTTATTTCTCTTTTTACTCTTTCTTTTTTTTTAAAACATGCCCGTTGAAACCTGAGCTTTAGGTTTCATCTTACTATGAGTCTTTTCAAACCAGCTGAGTTCAGATCAAGCCATTATGCTTACAAGTTATCATCCATGAGGTCTGATGTAGCTCTGCCTGCTTCATCTCGGGACTGAGTGGACATGGCACACAGCTCTTCCAGTGATGACCACATGGTATATAAAACAGACAGGTAGCGACAGCAGTGCATGGGATAACAAATGGCAGGGGGAGCAGCCAGGAATTCCTTTGGTTCTTTTGCTGCACTGATACACCAAAATGCCTCATGGTGAAATTAGAAACGTCCTAAACTGCTGGAGTTTTCCACACAGTTTAGAATTAACCCTTGGGACTCCTTGCCACAGGGGTGGGAGGCAAAAGGGCTACTGCCAGGATGGATTGGGAACAAATGCCACTGGCAGGTAGAGCCACAGACTCCCTTGTCCTTTGCTTGTAAGATGTGGAGGAGTCCCACAATGGTGATAGATCAATTCTCCTTCTCTTTCATCTCCCCCTAACCAGTTGCTCCAAGAGCTATTTGGATTAGACACATTGCTACAGTCCCTGTCCAGCAGAACAGAGCACCCCTTATTCCCCCTGTCCCTTATCAAAAACAGACTTAGACTCTTTATATATACCTCTACAGAAAAACTAATTTCAAAAGCATGCCAGGAAACCCCAGCCTCCTGTTCTCCAGGACTACAAGACACTGGTATGTGTCTAAAGCCAATGAAGAGAAATAGAAGTCAGGGGACCTACTGCAAAAGCCAGTCTTGGTATCACTGCTCCTCCCTGTTAACAGAGGGATCTGTGACTGGCTTCAGTGGAAAATAAATGATTTACTTTGTGCTTTCAGAATTTAGACACTGGTGAGTATTGAGACTATATCTTTAATGCAAACATGGGCGAACAATCCCAGTCTTCTACTGCAACAGCCAAGGCAAGTCCCAGCTTCCCCATATGAGGAAGAAAGTTGCTACTTCATGATACTATTTAAAAATGGCACATTGTGGGGGTGTACCTTTAGATGCCTCTGCCTAACAGTCTAACACTGAATAGTCTGAGATTTCTTCATCGTGATGCATTTATTTTTCCTTTTAAATTCACTTCAGTGGACGATTTCTACATGTTAAAAACACAGAAATTTGCAGACAGCTGAAGCTGAACACAAGATCGTAAAAGAAGTAGCAAAGCTTGACCCTCTGCCTATCTTTCATTTTAATTTAATTTTTTATATTCTCAATTAACAGTAATCAGATATTAAAATAATATCAGTTGTATATATTTTTAAAGTTTATTTGGTTGCACTTATTTGTTCCAAGCTCCCAACCTACTACTGTTCCATCCAGCAACAAACTATAATAGAAAAAAAAAAGTGCTAACCACCTTTTTTTTTTTTATGCTGGTCTAGCATAATCTTTATTTCTTCAGACACTTTGTGCAAACATTAAATTGATAAAAGACATAATGTAGATGGACCCACAGCTGAACTGAAGTTAATTGCATACAAATGAAATGGAGACCTATAATTGTACACTGCTTTAGCCTCTCCCGCAGTGTTTTCTGGAAGCAAGGATCTCACTTGTCATAGCAAGTTGCTTGTTACAGTGATTGCATGGAGACTTGATCTAGCTGTACAAGACAAGTATAACATTACTGAAAGGGAGCTTTTCAAACTAAGAGTCTGACACTAAAATGTACTGTATTTTCCAAGATGTAGTGTGCTTTAACAAACAGAAGAGTCCTTGAGTGACAGCTTTTGTTATCCTTTTGTTTGATGGTGCTGTATTGAAAAATTCAGGTTATGTCTATGCCTTTCTATTTCTGGTTTTGATTTCTCTTCAACAGCACTTCAAGAATAAAAATTGACTCGAAGTATGAATAGTAGAAGTCGGTGGATACAGTAAATGTTAGTCTGGCATTTACTGATTACCTCTGTCTGATTTTTTTTTCAGTCTCGCTTGTTGAATGCTTAAATGCATTCCATGGGCCATTGTATTGTTGTAGAACTGGGGAAGTCAACAGATATATTATGAAGTAAAACATATCTAGTTTGGATTTTGGGGCCATTTATGAAAGTGGAAAATTATAGTTCTTCTTGCCTAAGCTTCTGGATCTAATCCATGTGTGCTCAGTGGCTCAGCTCTCAGTCTGGACAAACAGGATCCATGTGTAAGATTGGCATCTGAATAACAGGTTGGGCATGTGTCTTTAGGACTAACAAATCAATTATTATCCAATAAATCCAATGCAAAATGGGACATTGCTTCCTCTAGAGCTCAGCTGCTTCAATTATCACAACTTTCCCTGGAGATGGTTTGTTACTGAATGAAAGTGCAGGAAAACTTGTGGTATGTCATTGATTTATAAACCCTGGAAAACAGTGATTACTGCACATATAAGCACATCCAAATGCATGAGTTTTCACATTTTGGATTGAAGAGGCTGGCCAAGAAGTCAGAGAGGGAAAAAAGAGAGCTACATTTACTTACTCTGGTGGGAAAACCATCAACAAATCATCACAGATGGGCAAAACCAGATATGCACAGCCTGGCATGCTGGTTTCCTACGACCAAGGGTACAACCTGCAGGGGAGAACTGATGTGCTTTGCACTGCTGGGTCACACCCAGTGGAGCCACCACCTCTCCTGCCCTTTCCAAGTCTTGCCTGTGGCTTTCCTTCATCATAATGCTCACAAAACCTGACAGATATAGGTTTCTGAGACTCCTCTCTGTGCCACTGCTCTCTTACTGTCTCTTTTCCTCTACTTCTCTCCATCCCATCATTCTATCTCTGTCTGAGGCCAAACTCTCCAGGACAGGGAAATTCCACATTTCCTTCCTAGTAGACTTTGTCATTATTGCAAGTTCAAAATCAAGCCAATACATCTGCCAACACACACTTTTAAGGCAGTGATTTAAATGTAAAATGAAAATTAAGATGATAGTTTGGTATTTCTGCATATCCTCTCCCAAGGTCTTACTCTACTAACCTTTACCTTTCTACATATTTCATCATGTAAAAATGACCTAAAATGGCACGAAATTTACAATGAGACAATGAGCAGAAATTTAAATGAATTGCTCAATCATTCTATATATAAATAGAATTATAGAAATCACAGAAGAATGAGCTCAGAAGGGACTCATAGAAGTCAGGTCATCTCCTTGTGCCACAAATCAGTGTTAACTGCAGTAAGAGCAGGTTGCTGGGGTCCATGCCCAGCTGAGCTCTACACACTTCCCTATCCTTGCTGGGGACTGCCCTGGGGACCTCCCATGATGAGGAATTTGTTTCCTGTGCAATCCCAATTGCTTCCCCATTACTCTGGCTGTGAAGTAGAACACAGCATCCTGCATCATTCTTTGCCTTCTCTCCTCCAGGACAACAAAGCCCAGCTCTCTCAGCCTCTGCTCATACAGAAGTTCTTCCAGACCCTTCACATCTTCAGTGGCCTTCACTGGACTTGCTCCAGACACCACTTAGACCTCAAATCCTTGCTTGTCCCCACTTCAAACCTTATGGACCCAGTGGTTTTTCACTTACCTTGTAATTCATCCGTTCCACCCACATTTCCTCCTCTTGGCTGCAAGGATACCAGTGGAACAACTGTAGTCTCATCAAGGTTTCACTCTCCTCCAGCCTTTCCTTGGCTTTTCTTTAATCTATATCAGAGGTCAAAGGTACCTGAAAAACAAGAGATATGCGGGGTCTCTTTTCTGGGTCCTTTGCAGCCAAGTGTAAACTAACCACTTTAGAGCACTTACTGTTTTTCCTCTCAGAAAGCAGTATTTGCAAAACTGAGTTGTTTGTAAAGATTGATTTCCTGTATGTAGCTCAAGAGCAAGCATATCACAAGATTTAAGTAAGATAAAAAGTGAGGCTGTGCTTGATGTGAGGTGCAGGAGTTAATCAGCTGTAGATAAGAACTGATGAGGTTTTATCATCCCCGCCACAGAGAGAATGACTGTGTTTCTTGGCCTCTTGATCACTTCAGAGAGTGAGTGAAACTGTATATCAACCCATGTTTATCTGCGCCTGAGAAGTTCTTCAAGAATAAATTGAACTCAGAACTCTTCTTAACCTTTCCCCTAGTTGGGGCTTAAAATTGAGCTCTCCCTCTGGTTTTTGAGCTGCCTCTCTGGCATGCTGACAGCATGTGAAGTATCCCATCTCCTAGCTGACTTCCAGGCCAACAACACAAGTGGGGATGAAGTTATGAAATAAGGAATCTGGATGTTAAACAGAGACCATCTGGCTTTCTTTGCTACAAGATTATGAGCCACGGTGAGCTGGCACATCTGCATCAAGGTACCCCCTACGTGTATGTTGTTGGCTGTAAATTTAGGGAAAATTTAGAGTTGCTGTTGAAAAATAACAAGTTAATTGTTTTATCTTCTTTTATACCACAAATTGAAGTTAGGATAGCATACTCAAAATAGATATTAACTGAAGCAATAGTTCTGTTCTCTCTCAAAACCTGATCCCACCCAGTGGAAGTAAATTATTACTTAGCCTCTAAGTCCACTGGGTTTAAGACAAAACCTTAGAAGGCAAGTTCACAAATACCTATATTATGAATAAACCTCTGTAAAGAGACTGAAATCATTAGGTAAGAAGGGTTAGGCCTTGGAAGTAAACAACTGTAGGTTTGGAAATTCTGCATATGTTATTCTTTCAGATCTCTGTCTTGATATCACAGTCTTTTTTTTTTTTCCCCTAATCCCACCAGACAACCAGCTTACAAATGAAAAACACACAGATGAAAAGCCTATGAAAGGTATTGTTATGAGTTCTGTCGCAGAATTCAGCATCACAGACGCTTCATCAAAGGGCACCAAAAATGAGAAGAAATTGTCAGATGCGAGCAGATCATCCATTGCTTCCCTGGAGAAATGCAGAGAATTCACTTACATCGAAGATGACGCATCGGTACATCAGAGGGACAGTGATGGTACGTTTTATAACACAGATCACACTGGAGCTGGTTTCTAAATAAATGCCCATTGCAAAAGAACTCTGTGTATCCAACTCGAAATTACATGTTGAACAGGAGGTTCAAGAACATCGCCAAAAGCAATGTTAAGTTGCCCTGCAGACATTTGTGTGGTAGATGAGATTCTCTAGAAGATGATCTTAAATTGGCAGTGATATTAAAGTCATACAAGAGGAGCGTAGAGCTTATTGTGCCACAGAGCGTTTGTACTTCAGTAATGAGTGTTTGCACAGAGGTACCAGAGTCGGGATCAAATAAATGCTATTCCTGATTATTCCAGTGGATGTGAAAAAAGGCTCTGTGAAGTGTTTTAGAAGTTTCTTATGTGTGCCTTTTGCAGTAATGGATTAGTGTGTTACATCCAATGGAGCTGGGGTCTATTGTGTACACCATTTAACAGTTGCCAAATTAAGAATGTCTAAATATAGCACAATAAAGTGCCATACTCTCCAGGAACCAGTAATATCTCTATTTTATCACTGATCCTGTATAAAAGGGATGTATCTGATACATCTATTATAATGTACTTAATTTCAGTGAAGGATCTGAAGTATTTATTTTATTTAGGGGACTTGTCCTCTAGTCCAGACACTCCCTGTTTTCTGAGTTTGCTGACTATCTCAATCATTACTGGCACACAGGTGTGTACCATGTGATGCAAATAACAGATTTCATACTCCTTAAGAAAGCTAAAAGTGAAGGAAATTAACAACAAAAAAACCCCAATCTGTGCTCAATTAATAATGTTAAGGGCTGGATGGAAGCCAAGGAAACCAAAGGAAGCCAGATTTGTGGTTGTCACTGCATACTCAGCTCACTCTACTCTGACAACTTACTGCTTATTCTACATACATGAGGCCAAATCCTGTTTTCTGGCCAAATCCTGTTTTCTGGTGCATGGAGAACCCCTGAAAGCAGAGAAATAGATGAGGAATTTGATGGTTATTTTGTTCTGTGCACTCAGAGAGGAGCAGATCCACGTAAGTCTCACTAAATGTGGCCAGTGTGGCTTAAGTGAGCATTGGACCATGGTGGTTCGGAGAATCATCTCTATAAGCAGATGCCACCAAACAAGAGCAGGAAAAATTAGAGATGAGGCATGCTAGAAAAATTATTAGAAATTCTTCTTTTGTGCTAATTAATCTACTAATGTAGAGAATGAGAGCTGAGGTCATTGTTCTCACTGAGATAAACACAGTAGCGCTGTTTGGCAAACAGCAGGGAAAACAGAGGGGAAAACAGGAGATTGCATCTTCTTTTATGCAGTTTGTGGCTAATTTATTTTCAAATATATAAATGAATGCATAGGAATGGATGTTTAATTGCTAATATCTATTATTTATATACATTACCCCACTTAAAACAGGACCAAAAAGCCTCACACATGCAGATTTTTCTAAATGTGTTACATCCATTATCACAGTTCATGGTGTGTGCTCTGATGGGAATTTAAAAGCATCTTTACTGCACATCACAGAGTCTGTGCTGAAACATTACTTTATTATTAAAATTTTGTGCTTTTTGTGTGCTCTCTTTCCTGGATGAAGCCCCAAGAATCATATCTATTCTCTCCAGATTATATAAGCACCATTATGGTTAACACATTCAAGGGAAAAAAACCTGTTATTAGAAAACAGATCTTTGGAGAGGGAAAAAAAAATTGAAAAATACTTAATTAATACATAATTTTGAATTCTGTCTCTCACATCTATGTATAGGAAGAAAATTTCATAAACATAAAGATCTAAAAAGAATAGTCTTAATTACACCAAGGACTGCTGAATAAAATGATTACATTTTCTACAGTGTAAATTTCATACAATTAAATGCAGCAGTGTCATCTTATTAAATGTTTCAATTTTATAATTATTTCAGTTCATTTAGTTAGAAAAAAAATATAAGCATGAATTTACTAAGTATCACCGAAGTCTAGTCATTCTTATTCGACAGAACTGACTTAGAAGTTAGTTGTGCTTGTCTGAACATAAATAGATCTTGACATATTTAAATAAGTATTAAAATTGATAACATTGGTGATGATATGACACTTAGAAAGAAGTTCAATCATATGCTATTTATTCTTGCTACCTGCCTTAACTGCTTATTTTTTTAAATAAAGAAGCTGGATTTTTTTAGATTTTGTTTTTCAGTAAGAAAGCTTTTTTTAAAAAAAAAAAAAAAAGGAAAAAAAAAAAAAAAAAAAGGAGCATAATTCCGGAAACTTCCTGGCAGTGAACTTAATGTTACGTGAGATAGAAAATGCCACAACAGAACCAATGCAGTTGAATGAGTTCACAGTTAGTCATCCTAGGGCAAGAAATGTGGTTATAACCATATGCTTTCCCGAAAGAACCAATGAAAAGACATTCATGTTGTTGAAGGCATTTTTCCCTTCCAAAAACAAGAAGGAGGGGGGAAAAAAAAAAAAAAGAAAAAAAGGAAAGGTCTGGGTCTTTGTGCTCCAACTGGATTTACACAGTCAGATTGTCACACCTGCTGCACCCAGATGCTGAGGGAGGCTGAGCAGTGGGGAGTCAATTAGTTGATTTTTGAAGGGAACAAACATAGCAAGAAGTTTTTACTCATGGTGACCAAGTTTTCAGGAATATTCACTAGCTACAGACACACAACCTAGATGACCTAGTTTCCAAATTTTTCCTCCTTTGAAAAATTGATGTTTGTGAATGAACATCCCTAGTGCCTGAAGCTTATAATCCAAACACTTTGGGAGTACAGAATCATGGAACCATTTAGGTTGAAAATGACCCTTAAGATCATCAAGTCCAACCATAAATTTGGTTTAAAGTGCTTATCCCTCTGAACTTCACTGCCACAGAATATTTCCATTCAAATTATTTTCACAGAGATATTGTTTTTCCAGACACAAATATCATAGAAAATAAACTTTTCATTTGTCTTTATAGAAGTAGTTATCATCAATGTATTTTTAGCCCACCCTGTGTGCTCCTTTGCATCTCATCTCTGTGTAGCCACACAAGCCTAAACCTGGGTAATCCAGCACATCCTTGTTCTCATGTCTCCCTGCTTTTCCTCTCTCTTAGATGAATGTGCAACTCTTATCCTGGCCTGCTTGTTCTGCCAGTTTTGGGACTTTCTTATAATGCTGCCTGATACCTGTGAACATTGGCTGACAGATACCTGTTGTCCATCCAATAGATATTACCAGACCTCTGATGAAGACCACGGCAACAACGACTGCAACTGTGACTGTGACATTGATTGCAGCCTTTTTGAGTCCTGCCACGAGACTGGGGAATGCCTGGAACTTGCCATGGAAATTTCTGAAGTCTGCTATCGCTAATAGGAAAACAATTGACAAAATTCCTCAAAGCTACCTGAAAGTGAACTGGCAGATTACAAAGGAGACTTTTTTTTTTTTTTTTGAGATATTAATAATAACCAGAGATTTTACCAGTGAGAACTGCGTGCATCTTGCTGCTCCCTCCCTGGAGGTCTGTATATCTGTACCGTTCTGGTTCTGTGATTTCACAAACTGCTGAAACCAATAAAGGACAAAAAAGGGTCTTCTCCTTTGCCATAGATGACAACAGAATTCCTAAGTGCCAAGCATGCCACATGCTACACCCACTGTCAATCCAAGGCTTTTATAAACCTATAATCCCTTTAAACACAGATTTCCCCATTCATAAACACAGGACAAATTAGGACATTATTTTAGGACTGATATATACATTAGTTCATCTTCCTAATGGATTAATACCTAAACATGTACTACACATTGTTGGTTATTATAAATAATTTATGATATAGCATCATTTTATAATTAAAAATTTATTTATTCAATCTCTTAGAACACACTTATATGCTCAGTTTAGGTAGAAAAGAAAATTAAATGAATTAGAAACCATGCTAGTGGTAATTACAGCAAATGTTGCTAAAATCTCTGGTGAGTTTTGTGGAGGAAGCATTTTCACAGGGTAGTGCCATTCGACAGTGTATTAATGTGTGTGCCTATGGTTATGTAATAACAGGTTATGCCTATTGTTCATTAGTTATAGGAAAGGGCTCCTTAAGTGTAATTAGCCTAAATGGGAATTGACTGCATGCTTCCAGAGGAGAATTACACTGTGGATAGCCAGTAAACTCCTTTGCTTTATTTTCATTTGTAAGATTTCTGCAAGCAGCAGAATATTGTCACCTATTTTAGTGCAAACAGGCATCTCCACCTGTGCACAAAAGATTACAAAATGACAGTATCTATCCTGGCTGTGCTTTCAAACTCCCTCTATCTCTTTCCTGATGGCAGGTCTGATTAATAAAAAGGAAATACATATTGCACATTACACATATGACAACAAAAGCACATAAATTCAGCTGCCTGAGGGTGCAGAACACAGGTATTAAGCACAGAGGAAAACACAGAGTTGCTTGCTCATATTAGATATTTATAGACTAACACCAGGGACAGTGTTTGCTTTGTACAGGCACTAAAATTTCTCCCCCAAACCCCACTGATCCCAGTGCAGAAGTGCCTGGGGAATCACAAAGCAAGATCCTGAGCAAGATGCTGGGATGCTGAGCATGGCTGAAATAATCTGAAGCCTCTTGTTTATTAATCAGAGTAATCCTGATAGACAAATATTTAATGGGAAAAAAAATTCTCATGAATTACCTTTTTTTACCTCCACTTCTGGAAAATTTCTGTCTTCAAACCACCAAAAAGTAATAATTAGAATCACTAACAATCTTTGTACAGGTGTCTTAGTGACCAGAGGACAACAAACCTCAGATACCTTGTGTCTGTGCTCCTTCCAGGACATTGGTGGGGAGCAGAAGAGGTTTTTTTATTTCAATTATGACATCACGTTATGAGTTGCAGCCACCTGAAGGGACAAGATCATTAGTCCTTCACTGCCACATCGATGCCAGTCTGCTGGCTGGGTCTGGATCCAAACCCCAAAGAACTACCCACTGTCATTCAGGAGGCACTGGTTTGGGACACCCACCCTGGGCTGGGCAGTGCTGAGTTTTAATGGTCCAGTTTCCATTCTCCCATAGACTTTTGATCTGAAATTTTCCAGTACTGAGCCTCACAACTAAACTCTCAGTGCAATGTTTCAGGACACAGAGCCTTGGATCGTTCTGTCCTTTCTATCACGGCTTATCCTTGGCAAAGTGGCACTTGGGTGTGTATGAATAAAAACACTGAGCCAAGGTACTTAAGGGTCAGAAAAAGGGAAAATTTGGCCCACATTCCATTTCTTAGAGAAGTATCAATAGAGATGTATGTTGGCAGTCCTTGCTCTGTTGCCTCTGCCTGAAAGGGGAGTTTTTATGTCCAATGGCTGGAAGGAGCCCAAGAGAGGAAACCAGAGGGTGGCATATCCCAAAATGTTATCAGTGAGGACCCAGAGATGGAGAGCTTGTCTTGCAAGCCAGGATGTCTTGTTTCAGTTTTGAGCCTGCGAGGTAA
Organism: Myiozetetes cayanensis; assembly: GCF_022539395.1. Lineage (NCBI taxonomy): Eukaryota > Metazoa > Chordata > Aves > Passeriformes > Tyrannidae > Myiozetetes > Myiozetetes cayanensis. Next base: position 4,560,525 of record NW_026087389.1, read on the forward strand.
TATGCATTGACCTCACTGGCATCACCCATAGCAAGTGAGGTCTCAATTCAGCTGTGGAGCTGAATTAACAAATGTGCAGGTTTTTTCAACTGTTTTCCTAGGAATTATTCTTCCAAAGATCTTTTTTTATCATGTTGCAACCCATAGGTTGGGATATTGAGGTCATGTCTGCTATAGGGCATGGGTAAGGTCAAAGACAGAATTACAGAGGTCATGGCCACAGCCATGGTTAGACAGGATGTCCCAACAATATGACTGGAATCACACTGTGGGATATATTGAGGGCTGCTGTTGTGGTGAATGGTGGTATTTTAAATAATGCAGCAATATCTCCTTACCTAAAATGCACAATGGCACATTGCTCAGTTTTCTGCTTTAGGAAGTAGATTTTTAGAGACCTTCTGTATGAACAATGAAACCTTGAAAAACGTGTTATTTCATACAATGCAGCAGAAGCAGCACCTTATGATGACTTTCTTTTCTGTCATAAAATCGTTAATTGCAACATTGTGTTTTCATGACATATAGGAACATTTTAATGTACTGACACCAGGGAAAGTCAGTCAGACTTTTCCATTAATTATTCCAGAACCTGGGTTTCCTCTTTGAAAAGCCATCCTATTCCCACACTAAGATGACTTCCTAGGGGCAGAAAAATACCCATTTATCAGATTTGAACATGGGTAGACTTTCCAGTGAGACAGAAACTTTTGGAACAATTCAAGGCTGTCTCTGTATTCTCTGTTTACTGGGAAGGAAGGTCTGAGCGCCTGAGTAGGAGGCGTTTGGGTGGATGGCTGTTGGGAACATGTTGGACTCAGCTGTGCTCCCAGGAGATGTCAGGGTGTGAAACCAGCTCCTCAGAACAACAAATAGAAGTTACCATTTTGCAAACGGGAACATCACTCCGACACGACGCCTCTCCCTCCTCAGCACCAGGAATGCGCCGACAGATTGGCTGGGGGAAGAGAGAGACAGAGATAATAATGAAGAGTTGTGTTGCTGCCTTCTACAGGAGGGGCCCATGGGATGCTCTCTAAGGATCTCCTCTTGGAAATGACCCAGCAGTCTCACCCTTGAGGAGAACATGTCTTTTCACCTCCTTTACCCGTGTTCTCAGAACATAATACAGATTGGGATGTAAACTTTAGGGAAATTGACGCTTGCTAAATATGGGAAAGGCCTCAGGGAGCTTCCAAAAGATTAAAAATTAGTTATTCCCTAAGGAAATTAAATTCTCTGACTGACCATGAGCCCTTGCCTAATGTCGTTCTGGTGCCTTACTCTTCCTGCACACTAAATGGGGGGCTGAAAAAAATTATCATGTGTACACCACCAAATATAGGGATGGAGCATATTATATTACCTCATTTAACTTTCCTCTGCTTCCTAAACAATTTTGATGATCCATACTCTCTCAAGCAATCATCAACTAGAACAACCAACATCTTCCTAATTTCAAGACAACGCACAGCTCTGCCTTAAATCCAGTGCTGCTTAGGGATTCAGACTGAGTGTTACAGATGAGCTCTAGAAGATTTTGGTTCTCAGGAAGAAAGCAAAATACAAGAACAACCAATATGTTTGCAATTGTATTTCTCCTACTATGCTTGTACAGTATCAAAAAAGTTCAATAATGTTGGACTAAGAATGTATGTATCTATTAAATTTCTCTTTTAATTACATGAAATGGGTGGTTCCATTGCTTTCATCTTCATCTATTTGGGTTCTCTTAAGTGCAAGGTAAGTTTTCTATTATGCAAGAAAATGAGTTTACCAAGCAGACTGGGATTTCCAGGCACTGCTCCACTATAATTCACTGTAACTGAGTATTAATCATGATTAATAATCTATCATTCCTGTGGCTTAGAAAAAAAAAAGGAGGGAATTATTGAGAAAGTGAACTTTCTGTTAGCATAGTTCATATAATTGCACAATGGAACAATTCTATGGGATTCATTATTCTGCTGGTAATGATCTAGATTTCCTTAACATTGCACACAAATGGGAATCATTGCCATCTGATGGATGTTCCATGGCCTGTGCAAAATGAGTTGGTGGGTGCAAGCCAATTCATAATGGATGTGTGCCCATATCACAAAAAACACCATTATAATTGGTACCCTTAGGAAAAATGCCAAGATCTGAGTGTAAACAGAGCACTTTCTGTCCCAAGAGCTCACTCTTCTGTGGTCAGAGTTGAAGCACAACAGAAAGAGCAATGCTGAACTGCATCTGCTGCCTCTGTAAAGGGTTTCACTCTCCTGAGGTAGGAGTTGGCATCTTGGATCCTCTGTATAAACAAGGAGAAAATTCACTCTAAGGCTCACACTCACACCTCCTCCCCCCAAATTCATTGAAGTCATCATGGAGGTTCTGGAACAGAGATGGTCATTGTTACAGTACATAATTTGCCCTCTAAGTGTATCCAGAAAAAAATATGTTGTCACTAAAAGAATCCTCATTTGAAATCTGAGAAATCTACAAATCAGAAAATGCTGAAGATCACTGACTTACCATCTCCCAGTGCTTTCCAGTGGTAAGACACTGTTCCCCTTGTATGGAAGAAGGAATTCCAACAGACCAGTTCACAAGCCACTGGACAATCTTGCTTATAAAAAGAAAAGAGAAAGATGAAGTTATCTCATGGACATTCTGTTGATGGCCTTCCTGAGCAAAGCAGTTTAAGTAACAAAGTAATATTGGAAAAGACTTATTAGAGGATCTAACAAATCAAACAGTCATTCACATGCTCATGCCACAGCATATTGAAATGGCCACGGTACAAAGAGAGGAAAAAACCCTGCTTTATACAAGTACACGAGAAAATCACCATCAATATCATTAAAATGCAGACTCAATTTATATTGCCAGTTTTGCCATGATTTCTACAAAGTAAAAAATAATGCCAGAGAGCAGTGAAGAAAATATTATTAGATCAACTGTATAAAGAGCATGAATGATTCCATTAGCAAGCACAGCTGAGAAAAGACAGGATTTAAATCAAAACTAAATCTGATAGGACTATACAGTCAAACTGACATGTCCATTTTAGAAAACATACAGAAGAAGCAAAACAAAAGTAGAATTTTGGTTTTATGCTGTAATATACATTCCATATTAACAGCATTTAAAAACCTGATGGAAGCATCCTGTCAGCTTCTCAATTTTATACTGCACTTGTTCTAGGTAAGTCACAGATGTGCAGATAATGTAGAACAACACCCTTTGTTCATGTCTGTTGCAGTATATTTGCATCATTTATCCCCTCAGAGAGTCAATGTACTGTATCACTTGATGTAGTCATCACAAACTCTTTACTGAAACAGTAAAGCTGCCTCCAGAACCACAATTCCAACCCCTAAAAAGCTTTGGGGTGTTGTAACATGGAGGGTGAAGCAAAATGTACCAAAGGTTGCTGTTAAATGGGGCAGTCAGTCACGTAAAATAAAAGGATCAGGTTTTCTAATCTGTTCTCTTTTGGAACAGGAGAGCGCAGCCTCCACTTCATGAGACTTTTTATCAAAAATATAGCTGGAAAAATCTTTCTCCAAGAAGAATTTTTTGGATAATACCATGTCTAACTAGGTCTACTGCAAATATATATATATGGGGGGGAGGGAAGGGGGGGAAGAAAGAGAGAGAAAGGTAAAGGATTAAGAAGCAGAAAGAAGTGAGGTAGCTTTGGGTAATGTAACTGATGGTAGTTGTTCCTAAGTTGTCATCCCTGATTGTTCCGAGGAACAGTTTTCTCCTGTGAGGGTAATTTTTGTGATTTCTCCTGTACCAGAGGCAAATGAACCTTGGGATGAAAGCAGGATGAGCCATTGCCCCAGATCCTGGAGATTTCTGCTTCCTCACGAACTGCCCACTCCTGTCCTCGTTTACATCCAGATGGTCTCTCTGGTAGAAGTTTCATTTGTAAGGGATTTCACCACAGTTCAAAATCAGGGGCAGAGAAGGATGCACATCAGTATTCAACTTCTCAAAGATATAATCAAATATTAATCCATTTTAAACCCCTTGATTTTACCATGCATTTCAATTTTTCCTGTAATCTATAACCCATGCACACCATAAAGTCATCACTGAGAGGGGAAGCTGGAAAAATCCAGCTACCTTTCCAAATGGAACTCAGAATATATATTTTTAGCTACATTAAGCCAACTGCATGCAGCTCTGCACACTTATGTAATTCCAACATAAAAATAATCCATAATATTCCAGAGGAACAAATCCAATTCTTAGTCATATAAATTTTCATATAAGTCCATCAAAACCTATTCCAAAAATGTCTCAGTCTCTCTGAGTGCTAAAGTTGGAACAAAAGAGCGAGTCCTTTAAAATGCCTTTGGAGCTTCCAGGGATGTTAAATCTAATTGCCCTTAGCATACCATTGATCCACAAAGGTTTAAGTCATGGAAAATGTATTTTACCTTTATACAAGATATACTATGCAAAGTTTATCGTGGCACAGTAAAGTTAGATCTAACTTGCTTCATGCAAATTCCAGACAGAAAGAAATTAACCTTTGATGCTTCACTTTGATAATCATGACAGAAAAATATGTCTTCTCATTGCAGACAGATAATATTATATTTAATATTATGACACAGCACAGTATGATATGATAAAATGTCCATTTGTGCACTTGGGTCTATATGTGTACGTAGAAATCCACATTTAGACTCACAGATATTTATAGCAATGTCTCTATGTTCCAAGAAACAAGAAAGGATGGAGACTAGGCAAAGATTAATTGTGATAGAAACCTTCTTAAGGCAAAGCCAGAATCAACATTATTTGCTGATACCCTTAGAAGCTGTATAATTATCCCAGCTAAGGCTGAGGAGAAATTTTCCAGTGGAACAGTTGTTCCTGACAGAGGGATCACTTGCTAAAGCAAATCTTGCAGCGTCATGGACAAGGTAATGTTGGAAACTGCTCATTTCCCTGGAGGGCTTTGGCAGTCCAGAGAAAGAAGAATGGTCCAGGGCCTTGTCTGAGAGCCTGGGAAGTCCTGGAGATGCAGGCCAAAAATTTAGTTCCATTTCATTAAAATATAAAATGAGATCTAGAACTGAAACCTTTCTTTTTTTTTTTTTTTTTTTTCCGCAGAAAGAGTTTTCTTTGCCAATCCTTCTACTTGAGATTTTTAATTTCCTAAAATCTATCTGAATCAGTATTTTTCCTCAAACTCCAGTATCTCTGGTGGAATAAAACCCCCTTAAGTGCAATGTCCCCATCACAACCAGTGTTTTGTAGGCATGGGAAGTATGACATAGAGAGCTCCTAATATTAAAGACTAAAGAAGGAGTACTACAGGACTGTACAGTCTGCCACAGGAAAACAGAACAAAGGGACCAAGGACAGATTTTTTTTCCCTCTGAGAACTTTATTTCTCAGTTAGAAATCTGATCTGCAGCAAGGGGAGCCAAGGGACAAGCCGTGTTTATAACACAGCCAAGGATGCCGTTCCCTCGGCTCAGTCCCCCGGCGCACTCAACACTCCTAAGCTACATCTGCTCTATAAAGGCCCAAGAAAACTTAAGCAGCCCTCAAAAAAAATTTTTGCAATGGCACGTCTTCTTAACCAGCATCATGGAAAAGTCATGCTGCTCTGCATATAGCCTTCAGGATTGTGTCTGTAACACTTGAAATCCTGCCCAAGTCTGGCTCCGCTCGCACTAACAGGTACTCTGTGTGCTTCTGCATCTTTTCCTACAAGCAAATGTTGCAACTTTCCCATTGCGACAGCTGTAAGAGGCATTCACTTTACTCTGTTTTTCCTTAACACTCCCGATTCCTTTTATATCTCGTTGGGAATACACTCAAGCGCTAATGGCACCCGCTCAGCCATCCAGGGAAGGCGCAGCGTCGCCTTTCTAGCTATTTGTATTTCTTCATTTTGGCAATCTGAACTTTGCCAAGATCCAAACGCCTGATATTTTACTTACATTCATCTCTCTCAAGGTCAGAAGGCACCAGCAAAACTATCTGGCAACGTAAGATCGGCATCTACTTGGAGAAAGGAGGTTTTAAATCAGTCATTCCTCCCTCTCACTCCTGTAAGGAAGAGGATTCCAGCTTGCCAGATAATTAAGTCACCACTTACAGATGAGACAGGTGATAGACCTGCATCCTTATGCTATCTCTGCTAGTTTGGTAACCCCAAGGGATGTGGCTCACACTGCACGATAGTGATCTACAGCTGCTGGTATTTTATGATCGGTCAGCACAGGCCCCCCTCTGCCCTTGATGGAAAAGTCCCAAGGGGCTGAACAGAAATGTAGCTTTTAAGGTTCCAAAGACATAATGTCATGCAAAAGGACCTGCCCTAGGGTTTCAGACTGTAAGCACTTTCAGCTGTCGGCCCTATAGGACGGCTCAAGGCATAGGGAACAGCATCAGTTCACAATGGCAAATAGTCCAAACTGCCTTGCAAGCCACTTCCAAATCTTTGAATCCATGAGGAAAAAAGGGCTTGAGCAGTATAAGAAGAAAGTACATTAATAAGCCCTGTGAAAGCCTTTGGTAAGGGCAAAGCAAGGAGAACTGCAGGGGAGCTCAGGGAGTGTGGCAACAGCCAAAAAATTCAGAAACTCCTTCAGCAAACAGGAGAGAGACATACCACCACCCAGGCAGGTCTGACATCAGGGTTTTGAACAGGGGCCTCCAAAGTTTTATTATGAGGCTCCTTTCCGTAAGGCAGGGCACAGCAAATACTCCATTTAAGGCTTCCGTGGAGTAGAACCAGAAATATCCAGCCTTGCAAATATCGTCCCCAGCCAAGCGCAGAGCCGAGACATGCAAAATGAGCGCCCGTCAGCTCCGTGCCAGCGCAACAGAAGGCAGAAGTGCTTCAAGGAACTTGTGACAGGTTCTCTGGATGCACCAATTCGAGACGGGCCAATCCCTGCTTGAAATGTGCAAACTCTCACACTCCTTGGCATGACCGCGCAGCCAAAATGCACATTTTTTAAAGGATTCAAAGAAAACACGACCGAAGGGACAGGAACGCAGAAGAATTTGGCAATGGGGAGCAGATGCTTCCTAGGGAGGAGACAGGACTTAGTTCGAAAAGGGTTTGAGGGAAACTTTATATATAGAAGTTGAATGAAGCTGCTGAAGTCTGTTTTATGGCAGAGTATCCAACTTACAGGGAGGACTGTACCCTAAACAGTCACACCTAGAAAAGCAACTCTGTGGAGATTCACTCAGGGGAGTGAGGCAACTTAAATGGTATAAATATCAGCGCTCTGGTTTACCTACAGCAGCTGCTGCTGGCAGCCACTGCTGCCATCCATCACAACCCAGGTTAGCCAGGTTTTGTCATCACTGCTCTTTAACAATCCCTCTGAAACCCCAGAGGTGACGTACCAGGAATGCTTACAGCCAGAGCATGAGCTGGTGTGTGGGGCTGGAGTGGGAAAGATTGAGAGAGGGGATTAAAATGCATATAAGGCACAAACAAAAACTCCAGAGACACACAGGATGAACTCCAAAGTTGCTGGCAAGGAAGAGAAACATTACCAGCAGTCATGAGGAGGGAGGTGGTACAGTCCAGGCTTGTGCCTGGCGAGTGGGATACAGCTTTTGGTTGAACTTTGTCTGAGAAATGTAATGGTGCCAAGTACAAAATGGAAAGAAAAGGAAGGACAGGCTGACTTGAGAAGGATGGAGTTTCTTACACAAAAGAGATAAAAATGGCAGGTTTGAGGGAGAATAACCCAGGATAGAGTAGAAAGTCCTACAAGGGAAGGAAGAGAAAGAGCATCGCTATTCTCCTTTATTGCACCAAAGAAGGTCTTGAATCCATAGAGAAGTATAAAATACTTCATTCCAAATGGACCTCAGTTACATCTTGAGCTAAGCCTTCTCATCCTTCCATTAAAAAAAATAGGATACTTGCCATTCTCTGGGCTTTAGCCCTTTTCATACTGGTGTTAATTTTATTTTTCAGGCTGAACAAGATCACTCCTCGTTCACATTTTAGGGCCTCCTCATAAAATTAGCCTGGGAAAGCAAGACAATTGGACTGAAAAGTTTTGGACTTGCCTTGGCTTTGGGACACTCAAAAAAACCTTATGTTTCCTTGGAAATACTCCCCAGTTTGACCAAACTAAACCTGCTCTATTTCCACTAAGTGTCACAAGACCGTACCTCCTTCCAGCGAGACCAGAGAATTTCCTTCCTATAAAGCTGGTTTTAAAGACCAGCTGCACTCCCAAGGCTCCAGCACAGCCTGCAGCCTCCAGCACACCCCATGCCAGAAACCAGCCTCTCTACGGACTCACAAAGGCTGGAAAACATCTTGTGCAGAGCGGGGAAAAAAAAGCTAAAAAACGCCAAGGAGCTTTGCCAAATGCTTTCTGCTTCCTCACACCTAGGGTGAATGCTTTGCAGTCTTCTGCAGGGGACATCAGACCCTCACATGTCAGCCCAAATCTGTCCTTTGCAAAGGGCAGCTGATTTTGAGTTAGACAGCTGTGCCTTACCCTGAGCTCCTGCAAGCTGACATCCTCAGGCTGAAGTGAGGGTTCCTCCTAACGAGTGCCAGGGAGGACGTGGTCCTTCACATCCACAGGTGAAGCAGAGGATGGACAAGCATCCTGAAGGTACAGGACAAATGGTCCCAGCCATCCCACAACCAAAGGGTTATCCCTTCCCAAGTGCCAGCCCTCATCCTTCACCTCACCTCCCTTGCTTTGTGCAGGCACCAGTACAGAATCTGCCCCGATAATGAGATCCAGAACCATCACTTCTGACATGGGGCTGACTTTTGTCAAAACCTATCACTACAACTCTGTTTCCCCCACTGTTTTGAACTTTCTTATGTACAACACTGAAGCCTCAGATTTGTCAAAACATGCAAAGGTGCTGCCAGAGGCTGAGCAACTCATTTTAGTCCCTTTACAAAACCATTTTAAGGGAAGAAACAACATGTCAGGACAATGCCAACAACTGACTGTACCAACAAGGAGAGATTTGATGTACCTTTCTCTGCTGCAGTGACTGTTATAATAAAAGACAGCAGTGCATTAGTGAAAGATTTATGCTCATATTTCAACAATGGAAAACATGAGCTTTGCTGTATTCTCATTCACAGCGAGACAGGCAGCGAGGGCATGTCATGTAACACTATTTCCAGGAATGATGTTACAATTGAAGAAATGCTGATTTGCTGGTACAGTAAGACAATTCCTGGAAGCAGGAGAGGCTCTTGTATTATTATCATTGAAGAGGGAGAATTTGACTGTACAGCCTCTTACCCTGAGGTGTTTAGGAGGGATGTCTCTCCTGCTCCCAGAGGGTAGGGAGAAAAGGTGAACCAGGAATCCTGGGAATGCTGCCGCTCCACCGTGGCCCCCTCTGTGTGACAGCACCCTCCCTGGCACCATCAGAGCCCTCCATGCCAGCAAGCACAAGTGCCAGCTAATTGAATTTGCTAATGATACATTCTCTCGAAACCCTTCGCGCCGATCCCACCATTTTGCACTTGCAATTAAATTACAAGCACCAAAAAAAAAAAAAAAAAAAAAAAAAAAAAAAAAAAAAGAGAAGGAAAAAAAAATGCCATGTGGTGTCATTTGACATTTAGATGTCAAAGTAACTGATTGACAGGGAAAAAAAAATCAACAGCAAAAGGCCCATTCCTGCCAAAGCCAGTAAGGAGGTTGCCAGCGGCGTTGGGAAGAGCAGGATTGGGACTGTCCCAGGCCAAGAGGATGAGGCAAAGTGGTGGGTAAGTGGACAAGCAAACCCTGTGCCAGGTTATTCTGGCCCTGAGAAATGCAGAAGGAAGGTATCATCCATCTTCAGGAGCATACTTCTTCATTCCCTGTCCTCCAGCACAGGGGTTTGGGACCCTCAGCAGGACGAGGTTTGTTCCATAAAGAGCCTGGGAAGATGGGGCTCTCCCACCTTGTCAGAAGTTTTTTTCTGCCTCTGTTCAGGATGAAGAAAGGACGGATTGCCAAAAAAAAAAAAAATTATTTCTCTGAAGGGAAAAAAGCAGAGTTTAACAAATCACGGGTTTTGATAAATTTTAAACCTTTTGTTCAATTTTTTACCTTACAGATTTCTTACTATTTTTAGCCTAAAGAGGAAAGTAATGACAATTTCAAAGAACAATGAAAACTTTAAAAGTCAAAATGTGAACAGGTTCTATATTTTAAAACAAGCTTCTTTTACCTCAAAACTTTTCAAACTGAAAATATACACCACAATGGCCCCTCCTGCAAAAAGCCTCAGCAATGTTAAATACATTTTTCCAAATGGGAATAAAGGCTCAAACACAGTTTTCTGGTCAGTTGAAGGAGGGAGAGGTGCCCGAGGGTCAGTGAGGTGGAGACTGCATCCTCACTCCCACAGCCTCCCTCAGCATCTGCACGTGAGCCAGGAGTGCAAAGGTGCATCTGGGTTGGAAAAAGAGAAAAGAGGGAATTGCTTTTTATTTTCTCTTTCACAGACCTCACATGGGTGTTGGGTAAGCAAATGAGATTGTGTGTTACCCACTGTGGGTCCATCCTGACCATGCTCATCCGCTGGAGGGTGCAAGTAACTCTAAGAGAAGAAGAAAATACAAAATTAATAACACAAAATTAAAGTTCTCTCTCCCTCAAGCTCTCCTACACACTGTCTATAGCAGACACAGCACATCAGGGAACTTTCCTGCCTGTCTCATCTCTCAGAGACCCCAACATGCCCTGGGTTTTGGGGGCTCCAATTCAACCCCCACAGACCAGCACTGACATTTGTGTGTTTTAATGGAATGGACAAGGTATGGATGTGGAGTTAAAAATAAAGCTTTGGGGCTTTTTTCCTTCTTTAGATGCAGGTGGGGCTATAAAACCCTGTTAGCATGAGTCAGAGAGCCAGACTTGGCAAAGCTTGGCTTGCTACTTTAAAAACAGAGCACTAATTAAATCAAGTAACAACAAGGAAAAAAAAAAATCTCTTTTTTTCCAATAACTAATCCAGCCTGAAATGAATTAAAAATATTTTACCTGGACGCTATTCATGAACAGAATAAAGCAAAAAAACATGCCTGAAAAAAATTTCTTGGCAAAAACCTAACACATATTACTCTAGCATGAAAGTGCAGACTCTTTTTTCAAGCAGTTTAGATAGATTTAATCATGAAGCTGAAAGCCTTCTCCTTCTCTAGGGAGAGGCAAGATGAACAGCCCTCGTCTGGGTGTTCTTTGTAGGGGAGAGAGGATGGGACTATCAGAGTTATTCTGAATATCCCACTAACAGGCAAAAATGTATCCCTTATCTTCCAATATATAGTTTACATTCCATTATCCCTGTGAGTGGGTTTGTTAAGGTGATGTTATGGTAGAAGTTTAGAACCTGGGCTGGTCCTTTATCCCTTGCATAGAAATTGGCCTTTGTTGGGAGATGCTTCTCTGCCCCAGAATTGTCCCTGACACGGAGATGCTGAACTGGTCCTTGCAGTACATCATACAGGTACAACCAACCTTGAAGATTTTAATAGCCATTGCAGTCTGTTCTCTCTCCCAGTGAAGATCTCCAGATTCATGCAAAAAATTCAGGAAAATGAGATCCATTCAAACCTGCATCAATACAGAACATTCATACTTCCAGTACTCCACAGTTCCTTGGCACTATCTTTACAGATTTTCTTCCAGGGTTGTTATTTTTTTTTCCTAATGGTATGTTGTTTATTTAAAAAAAAAAAAAAAGTCTTCAGAAATGTCAGTACCAGTGAGACACAGAAAACTAGTGTGAAAAACACTCAGTAAAAATACTGGGATGTGACAGGAAATAATCTATTTTTAAAAAGCAGCTAGTTCCTCCTGAGCACGCCACACTTGCAGAATTAGTTAGCAACAGTCAGGCTTCACACGGGAGTCACGGGACAAACCTATACCATTGTGCAGAACATCTGACCAGCTCATCAGGGGATGCAACTTGCCTATAAAATTACTTGGGGCAAAACACTGCCCAAATCCAGCTCAGTGTACATGACAGTCGTGCCATTAACTCCAACAGAAACCTGCTCACTGGAATAAAACAAGAGAGCCTTGCCGGGGAATTTCTATCAGTGCAGTGAGCAGCAACGGATACCAAGTGCACAGCCTGCAGTTATTCACTCTGGAAATTCAGTTTTATTGGGAGCTATTTACAGAAATATCTGCAGCTGCACACTTGTGGATGTTCAGGCCAGCCTGGACCATGGAGCACATCCCCAGGCGTGATCCCGAGCGCTGCAGAGTCACACTGGCTCCTCTCCCTGTCATTATCCGCTGCAGCCCGTGGCCTGTGTGCTATGTGCAGGCTTGTACCTGCACCCAAACCCTGCCAGTAACTTCAGGGACAAGTTTGGCTGCCAGATAAAGTGATGTCAGGTCTGCTGAGCTGGGTGGGTGGAGGTCACACCCTGTGCCACGGCTGCATCGCCCTTGAAGCCTAAGCACCAATCCCATTACTGGCCACTAAAATTCCCAGCTGGTTGGAAGGAAAATAGGTATGTATTGTTATGCAAGGTTGTTCAGGGGAGGGAGGAGGCACCACTTCTGATCTGCTGGGGGATGTTTTTATGGGTCAAACCTGGTTTGGGTTCAGGTCACCAATGCATGGGACCCACAACCACAGCAGCCTCCATGGGCACCATGCCAAGCCCCATCAGAATTTGTCCTCACTGTCCCAAGTCCATCATGTGAATGTGGCTCCACAATATTTCTGCAGGGAACAGAGAACTCAAGGACCATACCTGAAATTACAAAGGAAAAGTAGCGCCACTTGAGACTTTCCAAGTCCCATCCTTGAATCTTTTCACTGAAGGCATCTTTTGGTTTTTTTTCCAAGTGCTCATTTAAATTACATGTAATAAGATAGGCACGTCACATTTTGTTTATAGAAGTTTACTGTTCAAGTCAGTAGGGAAAATAAAAATCTATCGACTGTGGATTTTAAACAATAAGAACACAGATTTTTTTTATTAGCACTTCATTTCAGAGCAGACAGAAACATCTCTGACTATCATTGTTGTTTACTGTTAAAGGCACAGCTCCTACCGCCTTTCCACACATAGAATATTCCCATGGCAATCAATGGAAGTTTAGCATAAAGAGCAAAATATACTCCATCATGTTGTCTCTCTATATAGTAAATGCTAATTTCTTACCAACTATAAACTTGAAAATTTCTTGCAGTACATTGCAACACAAACCTATTCTCGGTGTGTAATTTAGATTCTCAGGATGTGTACATTCCCAATGGAGAGTCATTTCTCTGTGTGTGTGTCTGTGTGTGTGTGTCTGTGTGTGAGTACATGTATAGAAGAAATGAAATGTTAATGAGTTCTCCATCTCTCTTTCTTTGCTTGTTAGCTTTTCCTACTAGTTTTCTTCTGCCCTTCAGAGTGCTAATTGTACCTGTAAAAGTCCAGGAAATTTGTGTCATAAATAGTTTCTGCCTATTATAGCCAATGAAACACATACTGAGACAAATATATGGGACTGAATCACAAGTTATTTCACTGAAGTCAATGGGGTTACTCTGCATTTTGATTTCGATTTGGCAAAGCATGTGGTATAAAGTTGGTCTTGGAGACAGGAATAAAATTAAGCACATGCATACATACTTGTCTGGGGATTTTTTCTTTTAAATTGATTCCATACAGGGAGCAGAATTTAGCTAAATATATTGAATATAGTTTCCTTCTGATTTTCATCACTAGAGATAATAGCTTGTATTAGGAAAAATGTTCCATAAATATCACACATTTGCCAGAAAATGGGCAACTAGGAAATATTGACGCTGCACTTGAGTCAGGAGTAGTGCTGATTTTGATGGCCAGGTTATTGCCATCTGGCCATTAATTTCTCTGGTATGTTGGCAAATAACCTGCTTTTCTGTGTTAACTGATTAATTTTGACTCAGGGACCAAAATAGAAAAAGCCCTTTAGATTGTCAGGAGTTCAGAAGTACCACTGTTTCTTTGCCTTCCCCTGTTCCCAAACATTCGGGGTGTGTCACTCTCTTTGGTGGGTCTATTCAACTCTTAAAACTAAGCTGCTCTTTTTTTTTTTTTTTCCATGTGTTACAGAACTGTGTGCATGTGTGTTTTTTAAACAAGGGCACCTGCATAAAAAATATCTATCCTCATTAGATCCATTTTCTCAATTAAATTCAAGTTGCTATGTCCAAAAGGCATAAATCTGGGTATCGATTTAGCCATAAAATAATGAAACTCCCTGCAGTCTTCTAAACCCATTTTACTTGGATGAACGTATAAGCTTTTAAAATATCAAGTTATTCCAGTATTTAATACATATAACTGCTTCCAGAGGTCTGAAGGCAATAAGGCATATCTTCCCCACTCCATTTGAAATGCTGCAGTGAGAACTAGCCAGTCCCTCACTACTGGTTTTAAGGCTTTTGACAATTTTACTCAGTGTGAGTTTGATACTTTCTCAACAGGGGCTATATCCCCTCAAGCCAAAATCAATAACCTATCAAATCAAAGCTCTATAAAATACCAACGGGCTCTCAGTGGTTTGCTCCCATAAATACAATTCAGCTCAACTCTACACTCTTGAAACAGGCTGTTTCTACATTTATTGGCCTCTTCCAACAAGTTAACTGTATCAGCAATGGATACTTCCAAAAATATCATTTTAGGCAACAAATAATGACCTGTTCCTTGTAAAATAAAGAATAAAAACCAGTTCTACTTACCTGTAGTCAGGGAATAATTCTGAATCTGCTGGGGGATTTTTTTCCAGAACTTTGCTGCCCCGATGCATCCTTTAGCTCGTTCAAAGGACATACACAGCTGAGTGACTATAACCTCTGTGTGGTGAGAGCAGGAGTCTGATAAAGCATTTATCATGTTTGTAGTCCTATTTTGGGTTAAACTGGATTTCACAGTGCACAAATCAATGTTGGTAAACAAGCTTTAAGGTACACTGGCCTCTTACTCAGCACTGATTACGCTCATGGCAGTTTGAAAATATAAGAATAGTAAATTGAAGAAAATTTTTAAAAACACCTCTCTGTTTTATTTGTATCTTTTCTCTCCTCACACTCATATTGAAGTTGATGCTTGATAAAGCAAAATCTCACAGAGGTGAGCATTTTATGAGCAAAGAAATCTTCTCTTCTGCAGCAAAGTGTAACAGTGCAAGAAGTAACTTACCTTGCTAAATCAAGCAAATTCCCATACAGTGTTTTTCCCCAGCTGACAGAGTTTAGCAAACAAACCTGCCCTGCATAACATAACAAACACTTTTCTGATAACCAGAAGCAACATTTCAAATCCAGTGTGGTGGGGAGGTGTTCACTCTGTCAATGAAAGTTGTGGTTCCTTTCCTTGCCTTGCCTTTAGCACCACAAGCTCAGTTCATGTTATTCCAGGATTTGCACTGCTACACAACTGGGGCAAAGCACCTGCACTGGTGGTTTTTAGATTATTTCAAAAGAATTGAAGTGTGAAGTTTCACTGAAATTGCACACACCAAAAACTGAAGTAATGTGGTGATGAATTAACCTCCAAATATAAGTATTTTGATTATTAATGAATATGAAGTACAATTATTCCTAGCAGTTCCTTATACAGCACCTTGAGTCCTGCTCAGCAGCAGGAGTAGCTTCTAAATATAGTCTTGAGGTCAGCATGTAAAAAATGTAAAGTGTGGCCACATTTCAAATGTGGTTGTACATCATAAATCAAAATTAATGCCTACAACTTTCATTCAAATTAGTGTCTTTTGGCTCTGCCTCCCCTCTATTCCCTCTGATTAATGTTTTTCACCTAAATATAGTGAGGTAGTTGCTATTTTTTTTCTCTGAATGGCATTTACATAGTTCCCTTACAGCAAACATCACAGGAACTTATTCCTGGGATGATCTCTGGTGTCCTCCAAAAAAGAGTTCCCTGATACAACCCAATTCGAAAGAGGTTCTTATATTCTTTTGTAGGACTCTGTCCCACAAAATTAATAAACACGTTTTCTTTTATGTTAATTAAATTAAAAAAAAAAAAAAAAAGAGTGATTGTTCTGACCCAATAATATCATCTGGAATAATCTCATTCCACTATTAATTCCATCTCTGCAGCCAGAAAGGACAATGGCCAGATTTGGAGGGCTGAACAGCTGCCGAGCAGGACCACAACCTTTGTTTCATACCATCTCTTGTTTTGACCCCTGCTTTCTGGTCACTGGAGAGATGATTGACTAAGTGCACAGGGAAGTCCATTTTTAGTCCGCTGGACTGGAGCACGGCATGACAAACTGTGATGTCTGAGTTTTGTGTTACACCATCTGGCCTGCCATTTCCAGAGCCTCACATCAGAGTCCTGATGATGTATGTTTAAGCTTGGCACTATCATTTATCTCGTATCTTGTGTTTAAACAGATGCAAGCTGAATATAACAGAAAAGGAGACCTTGATGCAGGAGTCACTGCAGAAAGCGATGCTCTTGAGCTGTCTACAGACTCCAAGATTAAGTGTAAAATCTGACAGGGAGGATATGTATTAAAAATATGTGTTGACAGAATGATTTAACTAATATTTTAAAGGCAAAACATCAACTGAATTTCCATATCATTTATAATGTTAGGGAACAAGGTACTACAAAGCAGGCTATCCCCTTCTGTCACCATCATCTTATTCACAACTTTATTTTACAGATCAAGAATGTTTTAATAAAAGGAAGCTCTGGGGCCTGATTTTCAGCTGCTGTACATCAACCCAGCTACACTGATAGCACAGGGGTTGCCATATTAACAAAGCAATGCTGATTTACATCAGCTGAGGATCTAGTTCCTAATTCTGATACAAGTTTTTGTACCCAGAGACAACTTGGTTCATGACCAAGAATAAAAGACCTCGATGACTCAGATGAACCCTTTAAATGCTGTGGGTGGGAATGCATGACTGCATGGTCTGAACCAGATATGTTCATCATCCCAGGAAAAGGAAAGGAATGGAAAGGGGTCTGCCCTGTGCCATGAGGCCATTTGATGGTTCTGCGTGTAGGGTTCCCATTATCCCAGTTACGCTCAGCTCTTTTTTTCCTCCATCCCACATTAAAAACCATAGAATGGTTTGGATTGCAAGGGACCCTAAAGATCATCTAACTCCAACCCCCTGTCATGTGCAGGGACACATGCCAGGTTGCTCAAAGCCTGGGGGAGAAACTGGAGGTTGAAAGGGGAAGAAAATGTGATGAAGTAAGTAAAAGAAGTTGGCAACTGAGATGTGGATAGTTAGGAAAGACTGAGCTATACAAAACCTAGATATCCCTCTTCTTCCCTCAACGCTGCTCTAAGTGACAACAGCACTTCCATGATGTCCATGGCACATCCCAGTGCTGAAACTGGACTAAGAGCCAGGAGTGCCAGGGGAATGAGGCAGCAGCCCCTGAGTGACATACACCCTGCAGAAGCTCCTGAGCAGACAATTTTCAACCCTTATTAAATCGTTAGCACTTTATTTTGTGAATGGAGCAGTACTTTCATTGCATGCACAATTAGCCTTTTCGTATTAGCAACTTCCTAGCAACTCTGTTTCTTAAAATAGGGACTTACAGTGCAAGCTTTTATCTTATATAATCCCTTAGAAAAAGATAGCTCAGACACCTTTTGGGGGTTTTAAACATCAAACCTTCAGCTTGAGACCTGTCTTTATCAAAGGAACTAGCAGCTCTATCTGGGGTTTATGTTCTTTAGAGGAATTCCAAATTGCCTGTTTTTTATAGACTACCTACATAACAACCTCCTACAGTATTTAAATTTTTGTAATTTTCTACTCTTAATGCGATCTTCACATTTAAATGCACACAGATTATTTTACATTTATCTATTTAATATCATAGTTATGCCTTTCTTTAAATGCCTGTTATTCAACAACTTATTAATAGCTAACTGTTTTTTTCAAACAGAAGCCATTTAAATTTAGTTAGTTTATGGTGATTTCTTACATCTTTAGAGCCAGGAGAAAAGCTTTAATAGCCTAGAAGACTATATTTATAAAATGTATTTGTCTATTTAACCTCATATGTATCATCATTATGAGAGGACTAAAGTATTTTTACTGACTTTCCACAGATATTCTGTGGCTATGCATTAATAAATGTGTCTCCTCTGAAACAGACTTGCTGGCTATCACCAGTCCTTAAAAAGTGTTTTGGCATTAAAAACAAATAAGTTTTCCCTCACAGGGTGTTTAGTCCTCTCAGGAAGCTGACCAAAGATACAGGTCACAGC
This sequence comes from Myiozetetes cayanensis, assembly GCF_022539395.1. NCBI lineage: Eukaryota > Metazoa > Chordata > Aves > Passeriformes > Tyrannidae > Myiozetetes > Myiozetetes cayanensis. The sequence goes on from NW_026087389.1 coordinate 4,578,770, forward strand.
AGAGCTGTGCTTACCTTGGCTGTCACGCTGCTGTGGGGTCCCAATGCAGCAGTCCCTCAGCCATCAGCTGCCAGTTGTGACCCCATCCACGGTAGCCCAGAGCACCCTGATGCCTGGGATATGCACGTGGGGTGAGTGGGTTGGATGTGGCTCAAAGAAACACCACCTTGCTAGTGAAGGGTATCTACCATCTCCCAGGAAGGAAAAGATAAGGGAGGAGAAGACAAGTGTGGGGTCATTTCGCATCACACTCACCCCTGCAACCTTCTTGCTCCTGTGGACTTCATTTTGATGCACAGGTGGGTCACGGTCCAGATCAAAGCCTTGGTGTGGGCCATCTGTGAGAAGTAGAAATGCTTACAGGGTTTCAAGGATGCCCTTGGCCACTGCTCTGCATGGGGCCTCTGGAGACACGTGGCAGTGAAATGTGCATTTTCCTGACAGGCTCTGGCATGCACAGAGAGGAAGAGAGGAGGGCTGAGAGAGAAATGGGATCAGCTGAAGTTGTGTTTGTAATGACCTGCTTGGGATCATCAACGGTAGCTCCAGTCAATGGTGGTGTTGGCTTCACCCACACTGGTGACTCCAGAGCATCTCCTGGGCAGGAGGGAGGTAACCCACTCCCTTCTGATGAGGGCCTGTACATCATTCCTCTGAAACAGGCTGAGCAGGAGGCAATGAAAAGTACACCAAGCATGGGGACAGCCCAGCTCCCTGCATTCCCACCAGGCTCACAACGTCAAGTGATGTCTGAGAAAGGTTTGGCTGTAAAGGCAGCCCTGAGTGCAGGGAGGACCTTGAACCCAGAGCATTTCACCCACCTCTACAGGTCACCCTCCTCCTTGCAGGACCTGAGCTGCCCGCAGGCTGTGCAGCTCCTGGCTCCTCCCTTGCTACGGGTACCTAACAGTGAAGCTTCAAGGAGTCCTTTTCCTCCTTTTTATTTATCCGGTGACTGTGCTTCGCAAGGGCTAATTTATATTTGAGCAGCAGTGTGTATGAAGGTCTAGCAAGGCAGCTCAGCCACCAGAAAAGTTAATATGTGCTTTGCATTTGCAGTCTCTAATTACAGGAGGGAAGGGGTGGAAGCACAGCCATTCCTGCCTCTGCATGAGCCACTTTGACTATTCGAGAGCTAATTAAATATGTCTCCTGTATATAAAATATATCATCTCCAGATAACAGCATACTGTTAAATTCTTCATCTTATTAAAAGCTTGCATTAATGCTTTTCCAACATAAATTTTAACTGTGGACAGGTACTATTTGAGGAGCCTGACAATAGGACTGACCTAGATTAGGCTGACAGCGCCAAAAGATATATCACCTCTAGCTGTCTGGGGGAGAAGAAGGATGAGGAATACATTCTCCATTATTGCCTAATGCTGATGTGCCGGTATTATCTCCAGAAATCCGGTGTTGCTTCTCCTTCTGCTCTCTTGGTATGGCAGGTGGCTCTACCATGCCGAGGAATGATTTTCTCTGCTTGCTGTCTCTTATTACCCATCTTATAACTCAGCTGCAGGGAGATTTGATGGGGCACTGGGTCATGACTTTAAAGCCATTGATAAGTCCCCCTATAGTTCACAAAATTATGGGAGAAGTCAGGTATCTCCAGGTGGCTGGGTTTATGCACTGAGTTCTTGCAGGCACTTAGGGCAGGGCTGTCATCTCTGTAGAGGAGCAGAAAGAAGCCTGACTGTACCAACACTCAATCCTTCACAGATTAAATCTGCTCTAAGGTTGCTCGGACTCTTGCTTTCCAAAGGGCAGTGATGGCAGGTTTAGAGACCACAGAGAGTTTCACCACACAGGGAACGTTTTGTTCTTTTAGCATATGTGCACAGAGCTGAGCAGAGATCTTTTCAAGGCATCCTTGTACAAAAGGAGACAGCAAGTGGGTGCATAAAAAAACCTTTCCTGTCACACAACTTCTAATGCAGAAAACAAGAAGACTGCTGAAGAGCAGCAACATTTCTCACATGCATTACTGAATATTCAAAAGATATGAAAATAGCTTTAAGAGTCTAAGAAAATAGAAATTCCAAATATTAATAGGAACTCTGCCATTGATTTTAGCACAGAGCTTGCACTGACATTGTGAGATTGCTCTGTCTTAGACACTTGATTGACACAGTGATGGCTCACTGAAAGTGTATGCAAAGTCAGTGCAACTGTATTAGGCTTTTCTCTTGACTTGGGGTTTTTTAACTTTTAGCGCTGACATCCCAAGGGCCATTGTATTGACAGAATAATACTTCTTTTGCAATGCTGCTGTGGGAGAGACTTTCCATTTTGGGAAGGGGGAAGGGAGGACTCTTTGGTGCTGTCCTCCTGGATGAAGAGCTCAAGATACAATGAATGATGTGCAGCCACAGAGTCTTCAGCTCGTGAAATTCTTTGTGAACTAATTGGTGGGTGGCACATTCGAAGATTCAGTGAAAACCAGTGTGAGTTCCCCCTCCAGACCAGCACCTCTGAACATGAGACTTCATACATATTCTGCTACATGGATGATAAGGACAAGGATCCATTTGGGAGCCACGTCTCTTAAAGAGCTAACCGTGCTGCTTGCCAGAGCCAGCTCAAACCTCCTCAGCAGGAAAGAAAAAAAATCCAACATTTTCATGTCCCAAATAAGGACAAAGCTGCTATCCCAGGACAAGGATGCCATTTGGCATGTTCCTTCCCCATGTACCCAGTGAATCATCTGCTGCAGCACAGATCCAACCCTTCCCCAGGCAAGGATGACATGGCCCCTTGGTCACCAAGATACCAGCGCAAGCAAAAGTGGCCTATTCCAGACAGGGGGGAAAATATTCCATTGCCACCTGCTTTTGCTGTACCAGTGGGTGAGAGACAAAGAAGAGGAAGAAAAACTCATGGAAGAAAGGCATCTCTAGGGAGAAAGTTATTCTCTGAGCACTAGGACAATAAAGCAAAATTTATCGTATCTAGGTATTATGTCAGATAAAAAGAAAATTCAATGCCAAAGCAAAACTTAGGACTGGAAACACAAGAAGTTGAGGGTCTTGGGATCACTTCCTCAGCAGTAGTGAATGGCTATAAATGTGCAGGATTTAATACCAAACAAGAATATGTCAGGGATCTATCAAAAATGTCCTACAGAAACAGATGTTTCCACCTACTCAGAGATATGGACAAGAGTCTCAGTTACCCTACATCCCTCTCATGTTCTTCTAAATATATACCCATCATATACACTTTAAAGTGTGAGAATGATGCAAGACAGACTTCACATGTATGAAAACCTTTTCCTGGATTATTACAGGGAAAAGCATAATTTATGGTTAAACTTTTTCCCAGCAGTTCCACTGGCTGTGGAAATTCACCTCCTCATTTTGGAAGGTACATACAAAAATCTGTGTAACTCAAGGTAGAAAAACAAAAACTAACAATAAACCATCATAACCTGCTTGATCAGCTGGAGCACAGAAATAAATAATTCTGTCTCTTAAAAGAGCAGTAAGAATTATCTTGATTTGTACATAGACATAAGTGACAACAATTTACAGATACACCACTTCCTATCCACATATTTAAACCTAAAAGTCAAGGTTGAGTGAGAAAATATTGCTGCCTTGAAAGATAAATATATTACTTATATTAGCTATATCAGGAATATGTTCTACTGCATAAATATTTAAATTCAGATTTAGAAGCTATATATTTTGAAGAAACCTAGGCCAATAAATATTGGATTACAAATTCATATTTGCAATTTCCTTTTAAAAAACCCAACAACTTATTATTTCTATTTCAGTAAACTGGGGTAATAATAATTTGTGTATGTTGTACCAATGCTTTATTTGCACTCTGTTCTCCAAGCTAACATTTCCCAGTTCCTTTCAACTACCAGAAGTGAAAACATTGCCCTACAATATTTTCATTCAAATTTTCTAGATTAAATCATATGGTTTTAAAGCTCACTCGAGGCTGTTCCTTCAGCACTTCAACCCAGCTAGTTGAGAGGGATGAAAAAGCAATAGAGTTGTGTTAATAGAGCAACACTAGTTTGGAATAGATAGAACAGGAATGTTGCACACTCAGCAGCTGACAAAGCCCATTGCCAACAGAAAGATCCTCTTGAAAGGAAGATCTTTGCAAAATTTAAAGAAAAAAAAAAAAGAAGGGAGTGGGAGGTAGTGACCATTGTACATAATTAGAGCAGAAAGGGCTTGAAATGTCTTAAAATGTAAGACTTCTTCCAGCCTGTAAAGAACATGAGGCAAGAAGGAGGCATTTCCTTTGGCCTGCTCTTTATTCTGACCTACTGTAAAGATAACTGCATTTAGCTCCAGGGCAGCTCTTACGGGTAATTTTCACCTGCAGAATTATGCCTCTGTAGCCTGGGGTCTCCTATGATCTGATGGTTCCTGCAATAATTACTGAAGACCAGGTTCTTTTCCTTCTTGCACGGATAAGCTGCTGTTGGTCTCTGATGGTGCAGACTTTGAATGAGAGGATTTGTAGCTGTGTCAGGGCAGGAGCTGGGAAATGATAAACCAGCACTAACAAAGAAAAGACTGAAAATTAACTTGCCTAAAAGTGCTAAAAGTTTAAAGTACACAAAGGATGTTTTTATAAAGTTTAGGAAAGAATATAGACTCCAGTCACATAGATTGCATGGAACAAAACACTTAAGTGGGATTAATAGCAAAACAGTCAAGGAAGAAAATAACCTGGTCATCCTTTCCTGCAAATTTACATCTGCAATTGCTCAGGCTGGGTCAGATCCCAGAGGAGTGAAAAATCATGTCACTGAATTTGGGGAGTCCTGTCCCCTGCTACTGGACCCCACATTAGCTCATGAGGGGAGGCAGCTCCTCCACTTGGGCAGCAGAGTAATGCTAAAATCCTCCCCAGCACAGCTGATGGTCCAAGCAGCACATCACTCTGGATTTCAGAACAAGATTGCTGGGTTTAGTTGCTCTTTTTGGGTGGCTGCCCAAGAGAATTGATTGCCAGAGAGCAAAGGCTTGGGCTGACTGTGAATCAGGAGCTAATAAAACGTCCCAAGGGACGGGTGAAGGCACGCCGATTGTTTTTGAAAGTGTAGGCTTTTAAACATGACATGACTACGGGGGGAAAAAAAAAAAAAGGAACAAAAGAAAGACACTAGTTTTGGTCATAACCACCACAATAAAAATATCTGATTTGAGGGAGGGAAAAAAATGAAAATAAGGACTTTTTTTGCAAAATCTCACTAGGAAAACTACCTGCTATTTGAGCACATATAATGTTGACTCAAATAGCTAAGACTTTTTTTTTTTCCCCTGGGGAAAGCCTCACTATCTTTTACATTCCTCTCCTTTTCTTTCTAGAACTGACTGTTGTGACAACGCAGTGTAAGTCTTGCCCATCACTGGACCATCAATGACTCTACCAAAAGAAAATGCTGTGTGTGGTTAGGGCCTTGATCCAAAGGGAAACATTCATGACAGAGAAGTTTTAAGAAGCCTTGGGATAAATTCAGTTTTACTAATTTAAGCTGCTTTACCACTCTCTCCAGCAAGATTATCTCAACACTGACCACCCACTGTATTCACATGAAGTGTGGCCATCATGTAAAATGAGTTTTGACAAGTCATCTGCCTCTCTGGGATGCAGAAGGCTGACCACCAGCTTTCCAAATCCTCCCCTTCTCAGGAAGTTTAACACTTGTTCATTAATACTTAGCTTAAAGGGCAATTTGCTGCCCACTGCTGTGTGGCCAACATTTTTAATAAATAATGCATACTGTGTAATGAGGACAATAAAGGCCAAGGTAAAAAATGTAAAACATTTTAATGGGATGTCTTGATGAAAGCTCCCCATCACCTTCTCTAAATACTTTACTAATGATCTTCTAGCTTGGGGAGATTTCTTTTTCCTTAGAAACAAGTTTATAATGTACTAATAATATGCTGTTAATTGTTGAAGTAGCAAAGTTCCGATGTGTTATTGCAGTTTCTCTCACTGAGTAAATGCACTTATGTTGCACACCAAAAGACTCAATAGGGTGTAAGAGACACACATATGAGATCCTCTTCAGCTCTGTACTGCCTGGGACAACTTCAGCATCTCAGCACCAGGGTGGATTCCAGTTTTCAGGGGTGGAATATGGAATAATGAAGTGAAATAATAGCATTAACCAATACCTAATTAACACACCATCTATTTAATTTCTAGCTCCACCATTAGGTTACTATTAAAGTATATTCAGTTGGCCTGTGTAAAACCGCATTATGGCAGCTTTTCAGAGTCAGGCTATTCACAGGCCATTTGCAATGTTCATTTCTCTTCTCTTTAATGTCATAGATTTAACTTCATGAAAGTCTAGTGCAGGTTAGTGCAGAAGATGGACGATTACGCCCTAATAGGATTTTTTTCCTTGGCCCCTCCAGTGGGTGTATTAGAAACCTGCACAGATTCAGAGCAGTAACGTGTCTGCCTCCTCCTGTCCTCCAAGCTAACGGAGAGCTGCATTTTTAGGTAAGAGAATCTGAGATTTTGGGCAGAACTATGTGTTTCTCTGCTAGGCATCAAAACTTTGAATATATTTCGATACTCAGGCAGGTAAACAGGGCCAGTGTCTGAAAGCAGACTCTACATCCAGTGCAATGCATGATGTGTAAATAAGGTATGGGTCATGTGCATTCACATTTAAATTATTCCATCTGCCCCAAGCCTGACTGTGGTCAGAGATGTTATGGACAGCAGCTGAGACTTTGGGGAGTCACAGTCCCATGTTCTTCCCTGCCAGGACACTCCACAGCAATGGTCCAAATACTCAGTTGGTGACTTTAGTAAATCATTCAAAATACTGCCTAGCCCATAACACAGAGGACAGCTGTGATTTAGTAAGACTGCAGAGCAGAGCTGTCTGTGTTACCTCAACCTAGAAAAGGATGAGTTTTCAACAGACCTCCTCAGGATATTTTAATTTGTGTAAGTGCATTCAAAGCATGAAAGCAGACGGACAATATGTGAATTATGAACTAATTGGGGGAAGATGGAAATGAGAAGGTAAATTTCATTTACATTATCTCCCTTTTTATGCTTGCTAAGGTCTAAGGTAAAGGCTTGGTCTCTTTCTGGTCCATAAAATATGGATTGCTATTTTCAAACTACATCAACACTGCTAATAGCCATTCCCATTAGTCAGCCGTATAATAGCATTATGATGCTATGAAATATTGACATGATAAAACAATGTAAGCCAGAGGTTACTGACAGTGCACACTCTGATATTGACAAATAAATGCAGATTTTTTTAATGCACTCCGTTTGCCACCTTTCTACCTGGCTGACAGCACATAAAAACATTTTTCCAGATCCTTCACTCACTATTGCTAATGCCAGCTGAAGGCAGAGGACCAATGAAATTAATGTGGCTATTCCCACTGGCATTTTCCACTGTGGGAAAAGGATTCAGGAATTTGGTTAAAATGGGGCCAGCAGTGAAGATTTTATATTCCAGCTGGTGTGATGAGATATAGTGGAGGTAAGATGGAGGTGGAGATGTAAGGAACCAATCAAGGAAATGCAAACTTGCTGGACAATTCCCAGCTTTTTGGGAAATGTGAGCACACAGAAATGGTGAAGGGAGGACAAAGTGACAGACCTGGTTGCTCCAGCACCTCTTTGTTGCACCCATATCTTCTCTGGAAGGGACTGCCTGTTGCTGTATCTCCTTCAGCTACTCCTCAGGTATTTCCTTCAGTTGCCAAAGTCATCTTTCTGCAAAACAAATATACATAAGAACATATCCAGCTACCCCAAGGTAGTCCTCAGTTGGGCATTTCTAAATATTATAATCAATTATAACATCCGTTCAGTGCCTAATTTTCCCCCCTAAATTTTGTTGGGTTTAGGCAAAATGCATCTAACATTTGATGACACAGCATATATGAGAGGGAGAAGCCTAGTTTCCACAAATAATGATTACTGGTCACCTACTAGAATATATTCCAGAAACATTAAGCTAGAAATTATCTCTTTGATAGAAAACACATCCTCTGTACCAGAGGCTCTGTGCCATTCACTAGTGTTTTCTTCACCTCTTGTCTTTAATTATACCCATTTTCACTGTGTTACTCTTCCTCTGTAAAGAAAACATGTCCACTTAACATTTCAGATGTGGCCATCTTTATCTTCCAGTCATTTAAATGTTGTCTCCTTGTTTACAGCTCTATGTCCCATCTGGACATAAAGACTGGCATAAAGACTTGCTAAGGCAGTGGTGCTTCACTCACTGGTGTTTGCAGAGCAAATGGAGGTTCCCATATGCAAAGATCCATAGGACCTCTTCTGCAGATGCTTCTGCTTCCTTCACACCCAAGAGGACCCCAGAACAGTTTTGTGTTTCTCCTGGAGAATGTTTGCTGGACTCACTCTCCACCTCCCAGTACTCCACCCTCTCATTCCTGCAACCCATCTGTTTTAATGATGACTAATTTCCACCACACATAAATCACCAGCTCCCCCTTGTTTTCCTGGAAGAATCCTTTTTCTGTGGTACATACCTCCTTATCTGTTCCTATAACCAGCTGTCCTTCCTTTGATGGTTTCTTCCAGACCTGCCGCACAAATCCCCGGACTGCATAAATCCCACCCCGTGGAAATGTGGTGGTTTTGCCACCGGGGTATCCAGCCCACTCCTGAGATGACAGGACCGGAGGAAGGGTCTGTAACAAGCGCTGGCTTTGATGTTGTCTTCCCACACGCTCTGTCGCCTCGTGTCTGAGGCTGTACGTCCCACAGGAGGGTACAGCAAGGGCAGCCTGAGGAGAGCTTGTCTGGTGGGGCTCATTCCAGGAAGACGCGTGTTTCTGGTCTCCATTATCTGCAGGAGTCAAACAGAGGACATGTCAGAGCGAGCTGATGGGGAGTGCTGAGCTAGGGAGAACAGAGCTGCCTCTGAACAAACACAGCTCCTGTGTGCCTTTAACAGCTTACACTTCACAGGCACGGCCTGGCTAGGACAGGAAATTTCTCCAGCAGATGCTGTCGCCTGTACCTGCAGCCACAGACCACACAGGGGAATGGAACAGTGCTGGGTGAAGGATGGGGAGGGAAGGGTTGGGTCTCTGCTCACCTCCTGCATCCTGGCACTTCTGGGACAGTGAGGTCTCCTCTTACTTCCCACCAACATGTGGCACATCCTCTTGCTTAAGATACAAGGAGTACAAAGGTATACGGGTGCTCCAAACTGGTGAACAACTAATACATGGATGAAAGAGCAAAATAGAAGAAGTGAAGGGAACAATAAAAAGAGAAAGGAGAAGCTTGAGCTGGCAGGGGATGTGCTCACTCCCTGGCTATTGGCGAGGAAGCCATGAAGTTGGTCCCTTTTCTGTGCAGGGTGTCACTGCCACCCCTGCCTGCCAAGGCAGGACTCTGTCTCCAAACTGGAGGTAGAGACTCAGTGGCACAGCCCATCAACAGGGCTTGAAGTGGAGCATCGTGATGGGTGAATGATTCTCCTCACCAGACACAAGCACTTGCTGGAAGAATCCTGCTGCCTCCATTGATGCCTGAGGGTCACAGCCCCTGAGCCAAACAGGCTCTCCAGTTACCCAGGGCTGCCTGAGGGGACAAACAAGCAACAGTTTGCAGCTGTGACTGCTGTAGTGCCATAAGGCTGAGAGAAATCCTGGAGGAAGCTTCCATCACTGCTAATCACAACTACTTTCCCTGGTCTTATTCAGGACACATCTCGTGAGAACAGGCACTCAAAAACAGACCTTCCTGTAAGAACATTACTGGATAGTAGTAGAGGTATGAAACCTTGCTCAGATTAGGACAGGATGCTTGGAATATGCTCTCCTGAGTTAGCACTTTCTCTGCTGATCTGGCTCCTTACCTGAGCAATGCTTAATAGCCGTAAAGCAGCAGAGAGCATTCCAAGTTGTGTGCTGTGCTGCTGAGCTGGTAGGTGAAGCGTGGGCAATTAAAAATGCAGTCAGAAATAAGTTTTCAGGCACAATAGATAAGAAAAGTGACATGCAAAGCAGTTGCTTGTCCTTACTATTTACCTTGGTGTAGAAGCTGATGGCAGCTCTCCAAAGAAATGAGTTTAAACTGAACACTGAACTCAGTTTAATTAGTTTTAAGGTATTGACACCACAGCAAGAACCATCAGACAAAACTTCAGTGCTGGATCAAACATATGGCTTTATCTGTGTCCGATGTGAGGCTTTCGCTGCCTAAACCTGAAAACTTCTTATCACTTAATGGCTTGGCTCAAAAGAAAGCTGATTTGGGATGGTAAGTGGATTGACTGACCAGTTTGTGTCTTAAGACTAATCCTCATGTGCTGTACTTCACAGTGCTCCTTGGTGAACTGCTCACCTTGTTCTGAAGCTTTCTGTAAAAGCTATCTTCTGTGACAAGTGCAGGGAGATGCAGTGAAGAGTTAAAAGTGAATCTCCTGCCTCTTTGAACTGTTTTCTCAGTACTTCGTGTACACAGATACACTTTTGATGTGTTAACTAGAAAATCTGACTGAAAAAGAACAAAGCAGCTGTCACTGAAAGGAAGACACTGACGAAGAACCACACAGCCTTTTATTGAAGAACTGTCAAGATTGATCCTACAGCACTCAGTTTGTCTGTAGTATTTATCAAAGACCTAGATCAGATGAAGGAAATTAAAAAAAATAATAAAATTCTATCCACTGGACATTTATAAATGGTATCTGAAAATGCATTACATTTAAAACACCTATGAGAATGGTATTATAACAGTTCAGGGACTGGAATATAAGCACACTGGAATTTTTCACAAGTCCTGGAAAATAATAATTTATCACTGCTGAGCAAACCCACTTAATTGCTTGCAAAGTTTTAAGTAGCAAAATTGATTAAAAAAACATTCTGTATTAATAAATAACGGAACTCATAGAAAATTCAAAATCTCTTTAAAAGAGAAGCAAAGCATGCAATGTACCCTTCTAAGCACTGAAGTTCATGTCACAGTTGCACCGCAAGAGCTGAACACAAGAGATCAAGGCACAAGTGTGCCAGAACTTCCCCAAACATCTGGGTAGGGTGATGATGGCCACATGAACAGAGGGATTAAGGCATTTGCCCAAGGTCACACAGGGAGGCCTTTGTATAGTCAAACCTGCACCCCTGAGGATTTCAACCCAATCCTCCAGCCAGCTGCTAATTGAACATCCTCTCTGGCCATGTGATGTCTGTGTCACAGGGCTGTCAATTGACTGCCATTGAACTGATATTGAAAGCCAAAACCCTCTTTGGGTCACTACTGCAGGTCTTGATCCTGCACTGAGTTCTTGGGGAAACCAGCACTCCATGGTGGGTAGCACAGCAAAACCTGTGGTTACTGTGTGGTGTTTCTTGGCAAATGCTGAGAGTTAAGTGGTGACAGCACAGGGCCAGGAAGACAAGTTCTCTATAAAACTCTTTTTAAGAGTAACAAAAATACTGTCCTTTCTTCCAAAGACACAATTGCTGATGAGGTGCTCTCAAATACTATGCAAATGTTAATTAACATTCAGATTCTGCTCACCTACACACACACATACTTTGGGAGAGGAGGACAGATTAGGGTTTTTTTCAGCCATGGAAAAGGAAGTTGCACTGAGGAGACATGGAAACCCTCATTTAAAAAAAAATGGTTTGTGCAACTGCCCTTTGTGAAGAAGCACCAGTAACTCCTGGAAATGCTGGTGTGCTATTCTGCTTCCTGGGCTATTTCAGGCATTGTTTCATTTGGACTAAGAGAGGGCTTACTGGCCTTCCTTTAGCCAAGGCTCATCGGAAGAAGTCGGGAAGAAATCTGCACCTCATTGAGTCCAGCTCCTTGCACCACCCTCACAGATTTTCACTCATGGTGTTTAATACCTCCTAGCTCTCAAGGCTGCCAACATTCCCACCTCTCCTTCAGAACAGCAAAAACACGTCCCTTAACAGGATAGGGCGTCCGGCCAAGAAAGGCAGATATGTGGTACATCAAAGAGCTGTCCACAGGGGGGTCAGGCACACTCTCTTTGCAGTGGCAAGCAAGATCTTTCTAATAAGGTAGTCAGGTCTTCATAATTAATTCATGTGCCTATGGATCAGCAGAGCACAGGCCTGCCTCTCCCCTGAGAAACGGCCCTGGGAGACGTGGCAGTGGGTTAGGCAAAGCAGGGGTTAAGGAGTTGGATTGGGAATAGACGTGTGTCTCAGTTTGACAGTCATACGCTAACTGGGGATGGGTGAACAGATGCTCTCCGAATGCTAATGTCACTCATGGTGTTCTACTTTGGGCAGACTTTCTCCACCAGCACAAGTCATTTGGGAAGCAGCTGAGCTTGGAGGAGCTGGTGGCACTCTCCTGGGGCACTGGGGCTCTGCCCAGCCGGAGCTCACCCAGGCACACAGAGCCGGGCTAAAACACTCTGCTCAAACATCATTTAAGTGCCTTAAACCAGCATTGCCCCTTCCTGCCAGACCTTGGCAAGGTGTGGGGGATTTCTCTAAATCACCTGGGGATGGAGCCTTAGCCATTCAGATGCTCTTGAAGGAATTAAAGAAGTACATTGGACTTGACATGTACGCTGTAAAAGACATTTAGCAAGTCCTTAGCCAGCATATCTTCACTGATTTAGGCACAAGTTCTGTATTCAGACCAGCTCCTACTCAGGATCTACTTCTGAAGCACCTTTTGAAGCTGAAGTGTCTGTGCTATCAAAGCCAGAGCACGGTCAAGACCTTGAATAACAGGCTGCTTAGATCGAGGATGTACACGGTGCCACGGGGACCTGTGACACTGTATAGTGATCATTAACGAGGCTTACTTAAATTGCACTGGGAAAAAAAAGAGACACTCATATAAATTTTGAGCAGAAAACCCTGAAATTTTAAAATCAGTTGGAGCTGTCCATTATGAATAAACAAAACAGCAGAGCTCTTCCCTGGGTCTACCCACGTAAGAAGCAGGCAGAAGCTTGCTCACATAGGATGCTGTTAGTGCAGTAACACTGATTTACACCACTGAGAATCTGTCCCAGAGATTTGACTTTTTCTGAAAAACACTTCCCGCTGTGGCAGACATAACGCCATATCAAAGGCATGTGCTGTAATACACAATAAAGATATAGCTTTCATAATTTTCAATTACACTTCCTCTGCAATGATGTTAGTGAATCTCACCCAAAAGTAAATTATTCAGTGCAGATGATATAGAAATCGTTTGATGAGTGTCACTTTTCCATTTAAAGTTTTACCAAGATCTTCTTGGATAAGGGGCTCTTTTTTAACATGACACATTTTATATTTTGTTTCTCTTGCTCACCTTCATTCAGCAGGCTGTTTCAACTTTTTAATATACTTTTCTTACAAAACATTGAGTAGCCATTCAAATAGGTCTGTTCAGGGGAAGTGCTTATTCATTCAGCCAGAAATACTGATATATATGTTTTATTTAGTTTTAAGAATACTTTTTTTTTTTTTTTAATTTTGAGGACTTTGAAAGCTGGAGCCAAATATGAAAAGGCAACCTTCTTTCAAGGCAGGCTCGGAGGGAGAAGTATTGTGGGCTGCACTGGGAATCCTTTTCTTTCATGTAAATAAATAGTTCATTTACAAGAGCTTTTTAAATGGAAAAAACATATCCAATACACCAATACATTTAAACTCAATCATATGGTAAAATATAGCAAACTGAAAAGCTGAATTCTACAATGTTTTTATCTTTCTTTTCATGAAGTTACAGATACATTGGAATCTCATTCCAAAAAAAAAAAAAATCAATGTCCCTTTAACTTCACAGGCTTTTTTCTACTTGCTGTACTTCAGAGATGTACAATAATTAATCATTTCATTTTTCAATCTACCTTTTTTCTTCTACCAAGCTATTCAGAACCCTGCCCATGTGACATGGCCAGTAAATGATGTCCAAGTTTATTTTTATACCATGCAAACTCCTACTTTTGTGTCTTGATCACTGATAAATTCCTTATTTCCTCAGGCATACTGGTCAAGAAACCCCAGGTTTCAGTACTGCAAGGGTTGTGTCAATAATTCCTGGATGGAAATGGGTGGGTAACCCTTAACTCCAGCCATAACTATTTTTGCAAGCATGGAAGCAAGGCAAGGAGCTGGAGGAAGAAAAGGAGGCTTGTACATTATTACAGAGTGTTCAACCAACATACAAGGAAGCCTCTAGTCTATTATATCAAGTTGGCAAGAAGAAATCCATCTCTATCTAGGGGTAGAATGATGGAATTCCACTGATGAACCCATAGATCAAGACAGACCAACAAGAGTCTTGAATAGGAAAATCAGCAGCTTGTGTCCAACACTAAAAAGTGTAACAGCAGAGGAGACAAAAGGTGGTGGAAGTGTGGACAAGAGAACTTCAGTGTGTGTTGATGTACAGGAGAGGCTGCATCAGCCGTGATGCGAGGAGAGGTGACATTCTTCACTGTTTTTCTCCTTCTGCCTTTGAGTTCTGTGCCTGCCTGCATTTCCCTAACTCTTTAAAAAAGGCCTGGATCTATCTGCAGCTCATGACAGGTGACACATACCCATGCAAACCCCCAAGCTTCAGCATCTGTCACTGAACACATCCAAGGCATAGCAAAGTGTACCTGTTCATCCTGGCATTTATCCTGCACTTGCCTTATTTTTGCACTGCTCAGGCAGTGCAGCGTGAGTGTCTTCCAGCTCCTTGTAAATAGCCCACAAACAAAGGTCAAAGGCAGTCTTTAAACCTTGTGCTTCATATATTAATGGTATTTTTCATGACACTCTGGTAAACCTTCTCGGAGATTAGGAATTCCCACCAGTGCACAGACACACACAAAATTTTGTCCTCTGCAGCAATAATCTGGCAACAGAGATATGCAACACTATCTAAAAAAAAATTGAGTTTTCAGGAACGAAATACACCTCTGAGATCTGTAAGTCCAACCAAACTTCTGCATATGCAGTTGATGTCTTTTGGACAGTCTTTTGGAGAAGAAACCACAAAACTTGGTGAATTACAGTTCCAGTGTATGGATCAGAACCTGTATTATGGGCTATTCAGAACACCTGAATTACTGAGTAGTAGTTTGCAACTGAGTGATAGAATAATCAAAGCTGTGTAAAACCCCTTATGTGAAGAGCTGGAAAGGACTGGGATTTTTTATCTTAAAGAAAAGGACATACAAAATAAAGTGGGTAATAGAGACTGACTAGGGCTTTTGGTCTCCCTGACTCAAAACATAAGGGCAACATTAAAAATGGGAAATTAAAAACTGATGGTTACTCATATTTTCCCAATTTCTTCAAGTGCAACAGAAAGTCCTTGAAACCTACAACCTTATGAGATTCAAGAATGGACTGGACATCTGTACAAATTTCACTATCCAGAGAAGTTTTAGCTCTGCTTAGCAGCCATCTGGTAAACTCAACACATCATCTTTGTAGCCGTTCTTAGATTGTAAATGGCAGACCACTGAGAACAGCAAAGAGCTCATGTCTCCCTATTGTTGGGTTTTACATCACAAATGTGAGAATTCCCAGACTTCTGGGGCTCATGGACCATCATTAAATCCACTGATGTTCCTACAGGTTCCCACCCCAGCAATGGAGAACTGATAGACTTACTAGTGTTGCCATCTAACACAGATACATCAGCTACAGATCACATCCCCTTGCCATATAACCAGATTGACAGCCCATGCTGGGAAAGCTGGTACAAACTTTGACTAATGTTGGCGTGCTCCTTGTACAGACTTCAATTCAAATGTGCACAGTGCTCAGAGAAACAAGACCATGGCCCAAAAGACAACGGGGCACCCCTTTTCACAAGCCGGCTTCTCTCTCTAAGCCAGGGATCTATCAGGAACGTGATTCCTCCCTACCACAACTCCTCATCTCTGAAAGAAGATATGTAATTCCCACTCTTGATTTCCTTTCAACCTGTTTCTCTAAAACAATCTTCCCCTCAGGCAACGTGAGTCTCCAGCCTTTGTTTGGCTGAAGATGTAAATATTTGGGCACTCACAGATTTGATATATATATACATATTTGTTGGAACATTTACCACCTGCTATTCAAAGTTAAATCCATAGATTACAGAAAACAAGTTCTTTATCACTTTTTGTCTAATGTAAAATTAAAGACAGCTGAAAGCCTACAAGCTTTCTCTTGCTTGTGAGTCAGTTGTAGCATAATTACCCCTCCAAGGCTTGAATAGCAGTAAAGAGCCAAATCTTTGCAAAGGCCCATCATCCCAGCAAGAGATTCAGGAGATTCTCTGCTCCTGAGGACATTAAATCAGAGGTCGTTAAAGCAGAGGCCATAGACTAATGAAAAATCCTTGGCTGTACTCTGTGTGAGCTCTCATCTGTCAGTGCTAACAGTCCTCTTGGCTCCTGAAGCAGGGAGACCCAGGATCTCCACAAAGCATCATGTGTCTCCTTCTGAGACTAATGCAGATAACCCTTTAGAGTGTTGTATTACACAGAGTTTTCTCAGCCTCATTCCCAAAGTTAGAAGATGTTTTCAGTGGTCTATGACATCTTTACACAGACAAACCCTTCCTATATGTGAGGCCAGGCCTACAGAACCTGAATTGCTTTCCCGAGGTGGCTTTTCTTCCATAAAACACTAAAGCACTTCTGGGAACAAGACTTGCAAATTGTTATGGGCAGGTTTCTCCTCTCTCCAGGCTTTTTAGAAACTTCCTCCAACTCAAAATCAGCTGAAGCACCTGGGTGCCTGGATTAGAGTCATTGCAGTGAGGTTCTGCCAACACCCAAAACCAAACTAACAAAACACCACCAGCCAAAAAGCCAGGAGAGGTGTTTGACAGGTGAACTGTGCTGCGTTCTCATGTTTATTGTTTTCAGTGGGTTTCCAGGTGGTGATCTGGGGTGGTACGAGCTGAGGAGAGGAAGTTACATGGAAGCAGGACATGTATGTGTAGTGTAGAGTAAACCTGGTACAAACAGTGCTGCAAATGCCACGTGCAAACCTGTACAAACATGTGCAAACATATACAAGCACTGCAGCAATGCCATGACCATCAGTATCAACCTGGGCTTGATGGTCAGTGCTACACATAGGCCTATTTAGGTTTATTTCACTCAGTGAGTTTTCAAAATATGCTTGAATAAAAAATGACATCCCTAAAAGAGACCGGGGTTACTTTAGACATCTCAGAATTTCCCAGTCCCTTGTGACTCCTCTCAGCAAACAGGTACCAGCCCACATCCATTACTGGAATCCAGGCCTCAAGCACAAAACCAAACTGGTCACCTGGTAGCTGCTATTCTGCACTGTATATGTGCTAGTATTTTGGAATATCCAGCTGTGTGACGGGGGACTTGGATAACACACACCTAATGGGACACACAACAGCACAAACAATATCCTCCAACCCAGAAGGTTTGGAAATCTGAGAAGCAGAAGCACTGCTGGTCATTAAACTGACTGTTATAGAAGAGGAAGGGTATGTCTCTGCTCCCTAATGAAAAGGATAGACAGATATTGAAGAGGAGTAAGTTGGACTTTAATTACTGTTTTTGATGTCTGATCTATAACTCCCTAAAAGTTTTGTACGGGAGTAATAGGGAAGCATCAGGAAATTCCATTGGGATGTAGATGAGGTCCAGTTTGCAAAAACATCCTCTTCATAAAGAAGCTCAATGCCCTCTTTTACTTGGCAAACCATCATGAATTTATGATGCATTGCATTTGGAAGGCAACACAGCGCACAGCTGAGGCAAGTTACTGAAATGCCGGAAGAGTAAAAGCAAAATGTTCTGAGAGTGAGGGTGCATATGGGGATGTATTTGAAAAAAAAAAATTATATCTATATAAATATACACACACATTTGCTAGAGAAAATGTATATGTATTTATAAAAAAATCTAAACTTCTCACCAGTCAAAAGTTAGAAATGATGCAAAACGCATCTGCTTTGATAAATCTGTTATAAATCTCACAGCTTGAAGCTTTTAACTGACCCTTTCCAGTTCATGAATATTTTAAGGGAACCCAGTTTAATTTAAAACAACCCTGGATCAATATATGCATTTACTCTGGCACTGTCCAAATTTCAGGTCCTTGTATTATCAAAAATTGTATCATACATCTCCAGTTTGACTCCAAATATAGGGTTCATTCAAGGCTGGAGCTCAAATTAGGGGTAAACCTAATTGTACTGAAACCTAAAAATGTCTGTATGGAACCTGGCCGAGGAAGACAATTTGGTGAACTATATTTAGAGTGATCCTGTGACATAAAGCCTCTCTTATTGTCCGAAGATGACGTTCAGAGAAGTACAGCCATTTCTGCATGCCAAGGAAGTCCACACTACCCAATATCAGAAAACCTACCCACTTGCTCCCCGGAGCACTAAGGGGGAGAGGAGATGCCCACCCACTAAGAACTGACACCTCCAACCTCTTGGGGAGCACCTCCCATGCAAAAATAATCTTGACATTCCAAAACTGCAGTTGTCCTAAACACCTCTTGGAATAAGCCCCTTGCATGACACTGGGAACTACAAGAGAGAGAGGCTGAGAACTGTGAAGCTGACAGATTGTTCTTTGAAGGTTTTTAGTATCTTGGAGCACTTGCATGACTTTGCAAGGCTTGCAAAAAGCAGCTATTTATAAGAATAACTACAAACATACTGTCCACTTTAAATATTAATGGCGTTAACAATTCTCCACTGTCCCACAGATCAGTGTTCTCTGCCTCTCTTCTTCATGTCAGTGAGAGGTACTTCTTAATAACTACAGTGAAAATTAAATCCTGCCTTCCTCTAAAAGTCAATGAGAGTTTTGCTCTGAGTCATAATTTATTACATACTTATGTTTTTTCCTTCCTAGTACTGTTCATTTTTTTAAAAAAAGTTCTCTTGAAAGACACTAGCATATATCCTACTGCAATAAATATGTTTTTCATTTCAGAACCTCTCTTTCCATACATCTTCATCCACTGCAAAAATCATTTGGTGCCACTAACATAGCACAGATCCTGTATTAATCCAAGGGGGATACTTCTATCACCGTTAGGTTTTGCAGCAGTGATGGCTGCCTGGCAGTCACCTCCTCACCCAGTGTCAGCTCTCGCCCCGGGACACCCTTGTGAGCACAGCACCCTGCAGAGACTTCCCAAAGCATGGACACAGATTTATAATTGTCCATGGGAAGGGCTGTGGAGTTTCTTTCTTCTCAGGCATCATTCTGATGCCTGTAAAACATCAATTTCCCTAGGAAGGACAGCCTAAATCAGCTTCCAGGTGCCTTGGAAAAGAGAAAAGCTATTGGTCATTTTAAATCCAATGAATAACAGATACTGAGCCCAGACTGCATCACAAACACCAACATTTCTACCTAATCACACACACTAGAGGTGATAAAAAGGCAGAAACACAGACTGATTTTGCATCTGAGGTGCATCTGTGGGGGTTTATTCTGTGCACAGATTGTATAACCAACCTCTAAGGAAATACCTACATAAACATACAGCCTGTGACTTCATTAAGCTGCTCCTCGACTCTATGGGAAGTCCAGAATAATCTTTATAGAAAGAACAAGATCAATATGTTATCGAGAAGATAAGTCAGTGTCAATGCTAATGTTTAAATATTCATCTACTTGTACCAACATCTTGTCTGTTACCGAAACAACAGGAATATTCAAAGATTAACTCTACATAAAAGACTCAGTAATTTTTTTCTCCAATTCCTTGTTTTTCTCTCGTCAGTTCTACGAACAGTTGTTAAGTAGAACAGGTTGGCATTTTTTCATCAAAACGTTACTTATTTGAAAAATGGGTCTTGGAACAAACCAAGACTTTTGCAGAAAATTTTCATTTGGGGAAATTTTTCAGCTTGTTGTCAAGAAAAGTGAAAACTGAAAAGAATTCATTTTCCAGGATACACAATAGTTCTGAATATATAATCAAAAGAGCTAAAAGAACCAGACGGTATTTGTTTTAATCCAAAGAATTTGAAGGGAGAGAATATAAAAGGACTCATATTAACTGCAAGCACATTTATGAGGAGCTTCGGAAGAGAGAAGATTTCCTTCTTCATTCAGGACTAGCAGACTAACTCCAGAAAGTACCGGAGGAGAGAGGGAGGGAGGATGACTCCCTAGCACTTGCGACCCACTCAAGCCATTTCTAGCACTCAGAGGAGCCTTCCCAACATTTCTGCAGTGAAAGATCTGTTTAAAATTAGAAATAAAGAAAAAAAAATTCTTGTGCAGAAGATTCAGGAGCATGTGAAATGCTTGGACAGGAAGATGCTGAAGTTCATTGAAGCTTGTGTTCTGTGTGGTGCTGCTTGGAGGCTCTAAATATAACCAACGTTTCTGCCACCAGAGGCAACAGTCCCCTGCAAAGGAGGAGAAAACTGATCTCCCAAACATCACAGTGCCCTGAAAAATCCTGCTGAAAGGCACTGACATGGTTTCAAGCAAGATGCAGAGTACATCTATCTGAGACCTGGAAAAAGTCATGTTTAGTGGTGAGCCTAGTCCCACAGCTAATTCCTCTGTTACAGCATAGGCACTGTGCAGCAAGTAAATCTACACTTCCAACACCTTATTCAAAGGTAAGCATTGAAGTAAAGCCTGTTACCATTTCTTAGGTGGGATTTGAACATCAGAATTGGATGAGTGATATGACAACAGGAGAAGCAAAGGAGATAAACCACACCGTCATCAAAAGAGGCTTGTAGTTGCATAGCATAGCATTTGCCATTTTGCTATTTACCAAAAGCCTTGTTTCAATCAGGGCTCTAATTAAAGCCCTTAATCATTCTGAACAGTTTCAAGTGAATGGCTTTCCTCATGCGTTAACACATCATTTATGCAATATCTGTACATGTAAGGTAGTGTCAGTCTTCCAGACACAGGAAGTAGCCTATGGAAACATAAATCTATTTGTCGGTATTTTAATACAAATCTGAAAATGCCAGTTTACACATTAGAGAAGCTGTTACAAACTGTCGAGAAAAAAAAAAAATATGTATCTTGTGAATTAATGAGGCTTCCTAAAGACACAAAGTGTGTCTTTACACAGCATGCTGTGCTGGTGAGAGGGGAGCAGATAGGGCATGGCAGAGAGCACTTGCAGCTGCAGAGTGGGGTTGTGTCCTGAAGGACGTCTTCCAGAGGAGGGAATATTGTCCCCATGCCCAGAATATATTCAAGAATATGGCTATGTATTCAAATGGGAGGGGACTGAGGTGGGAGTTACTTGTACTCACCTGCTGACAAGAGCCTTCCTGCGTTTGCCACGGCCGATGAAGTCCTGCTGCCAGAAGCTTCATGGATTGCAGTGGAGTCATTTGGGGCCCCAAATGCAAGTAAATGAAGGTTAAATCCAGGCCTTGGCATTGAGAGGTATTTCTGAGTAACCTGCACTCTGCTTGGTCCCTCTCCAGTCTTCTTCGTTTGCTTAAGTACAGTGGGGTGACGGCGGCAGCACGGGCAGCAGAGCAGGGAAAAGAGGTCAGGTAGGACAGGTGGGGAAAAGAGAGAGCTACAGAAAGAGGAAAGAGGTGCTGAATGGAGAAAAGGCAGCAGATAGGTGAGAATCCAGCAGCAAACACACACTCACTGCGGTTCAAGAACTTTGAAGAATTCCAACCTGTTGTGGTGAGAAGGCATATGTTGTAGGACTGCACCGGGGCTCTCCAAGGAAGAGCATCTACTTTACTTCCCTGTTGTAAAGAATTGAAATAGTGTGGAAATTAACATACAATCAGATCAATAATTACAGTCTAAACAGTCTAAAACACATATGATATTAGGTAGGTTGGGAAAGTTACAAAGTTTTCCTCAGCTCCTTGTGTTTTCCCTCCCAACAACTGTTAAACTCTGTCTCTTGAAGTTCATAACTTTCTTGTTACCAGGCACTACCACTCCATTTTTTTCCTCCAGAAAGTTGCTGGACATGCAACAAGAGCCTCCTAGAGCTTCTTGTCCCTAAAGGAGGGGGAAAGCAAATCCCTTTCTAACTTGCAGGAATTTGACAAAATACCTTTTGCCCTAAAAAGGGTACCGCTGATTTCTTGAAGAAAATGTGCCAAAATAGGTTTGGCTGAACTTCCAATAAAATGTTGGTGAGTTTCAGAGGAAGAACTGTTAGACTCAGTGCTGTGGTGGACTTCACAGGGAAGCCCTGGGAAGGAGAGGGAGTCCTCAAGCTGGACATATCAGAGCCTGGGCCTCTCTGAAAGCAGAAAACCACGAGGACTTGTGTCCTCACAGTACCTGGTAGGTCCAGTTTCCTTCACGTGCAGCCACATCTCACAGTGCATTATTTCCTCTCCTGCTTCGTGCTGGAAATTTAAATGGTTCCCACCACGTGTGCTCCAGTTCTGTGCTGAAACAGAAATGTGAAATGTACCTGTATGAAACACTTCACTGACCAGCTGCCCTTGGCCTTGCACACCCACATACCTGAGACTCCCGTCTCCCAGATGTCTTCCAACACAAGAAGCATTATGTGCGCACTCCAGGGCTGCAGGACAGGGTACAATCAGCAGGTACTGCAGGTCACTGTCCTTGGGTCACACGATGTCACCCACAGCACCTCTGCCTTCAGAGGTGACACCCTAAAATACTTATTTTAGGGTGACCAATGATTTAAGGATGAGCTAAAGGTGTAAAGTCCCCCTTTTTCTCTCAGAGTCCACAGTAACATTCAGCCCTACTTCCATGTCAGGCTCAGGTCTGCATTTTAACATATATATCGAGGAGACTGTGTCAAAAAAAAAAAAAAAATCTAATATTATGCTTTTGAATAGAGAATTTACCTAAGTAAATAATTATTTTTAAACCCAAGATTTAAGCAGCTTTAGTATTCCACATTATGCTAATGTTTGACAATTACTAAGTGTGGGTATCAGCCAGCATTTTTTTTTTTTTAAGTTTAATTTAAAGCAATTTGACATGGAAAGGTTATTACTTTAGTTGCCAATAAAAGCTGTACTTTTAACATAAGTGTACACCAAGCCCTAGGGTATGTGACTATTATCTTTTCTGCAATTATGTGGTGTTCTACATAAATGTTTAAAAAAAAAAAAAAGAAAAAGAAAAAGAAAAAAAACCTTAGAAATATCAAAAGTACTAACTTCGCTGCAGTATGAAAGTTGAATAGCAGAGCCGGGGAGCCCGTCTCCCGCAGACACAACACAGGTTGAGGTTTCCTCCTAGAGGTACCGCCGGGAACGGCGCCTCCGCCCGCCCGGCACCGCATCCCCCCGCACCGCCGGGACAGAGGGCACGATGCTGCCCTGAACGACCTCGCTCATCACAGATGCTGCCAGTTCGCAGCTTCACCTGCATTCCCCAGAAAGGTGATTTTTTTCCACCCAGATATTTCTCTCCCCACCCCCGGCAAAAAAATTTCTTTTTTATTTTTTTCCACAATGTTTCCTTTTCTTTTCTCAGGGTCTTCAGTGCTAAGAGGGGAAAAGGCTTTTCTCACCTCCTGCTTCACAAAATCACAGAGTGGTTCTGGTTGGAAGGGACCACAGCCTTCTGGTCTTCTGGTCTAAGCTCCTCGCTCAAGCAGGGTCATCCCAGAGCACATGGCACAGGATTGTATCCAGATGGTTCTGGAATACCCCCAGTGAGAGACTCCACTCCCTCTCTGGTCTCTGTTCCAGTGCTCAGTCACTGCAAAGTACAGAAGTTCTTCCCCGTGTTCAGGTGGAATTTCCTATGCATCAGTTACTGCCCGTCGCCTCTTGTCCTGTTGCTTGGCACTATCAAAGAAGAACCTGGTCCGTCCTCTGACACCCTCCCTTCAGATAATTACACACATTGATACATATAAATCTGGGAGCTTTGCTTTTCCCTTATAAATGGAAATTGTGTCTTCCACTTGCTTTAGGGCAGTGTCTCCAGAAGAGACTCCACGGCTGTAGCAATGAGCCTCTCTCTCTGCACAAGGCAGGGACTCACACACCCAGGGAATAGCCACCTCAGAGATCCCAACCCAAATGCCAAGTTTGGTCCTTATCAGACAGAAGCACCAGTGCATGGGCACAGCCCTGCCCTTGAGTGGAAATCAGTCATTTCCCTTAGGAAATTACATTGGAGACCATGAGGAGCCACAGTGCCATTGCTGGAGCTCCTAGGTGGATGAAGCCCTGGCTTCAAGGCCAGGATGGATGGGGCTTTGAGTAACCTGGTGTAGGGGAAGGCATCCCTGCCCATGGCAGGGGGGTTAGAACTATATTATCTTTAAGGTCTCTTCCAGCCCAAACCCTTTTATGATTCAACAGGCGTGTGGAGGAGACAGATGAAAGTGGGTCCTTAGGAGGAGACAGGCCAGCTCATACATGCAGGGGGAGAGACACTTACCTCCTGATACCTGCTCTCCTCCAGGATCTGTCTCTTTTGCCAAAGTGAGGGTGCCATGAATGCCAAAAGAGCTGGAGGGGGTATCAGCCCATCATCCCAGGGACTTGGCACAGAGTGCTCTATTCCCTTGGGCTGCTTAGTCCTGAGCCCCTCCTGTGTAATGAAGTGAGAGACGGCCCCTTCCATCAGCCTCTCTGGGCCAGCATGGGGCAGAGCCAGGGCCCACAAGGGCACATGGCAATGTCTTCAAACAGGGTCCAAGCCACACATCAGCCTGTGCAGGTAAACTCACTCCTCTGCTCTGCCCGCTCAGCCCTTCAAAGGCAGAGCCTGGGGGCAAACAGAATGGGGTGAGACAAGCTCTAGTCCAAATACCAGAGGCTGCTTACTTGGGAGATTATTTTGATATATGGGGTTGGTTTTTTTAAGTCTATGTGGTTTTTTTCTGTCTGGGTTTTGTTTTTAGCTTGAAGCTTGTGAAAGTCACAGCCCGACCCTTGCTGGCTGAAAGGCTTCTTCTCAAAACCAGTCGGCAGCAGAGTAATGAACTTGAGCTTTGTGCAGTGCCCTGCCAGTGCCTTTTGGTGCTGAACTGCAACCATCTCCAGGCAGGGAATGGAAGTTCAACCTCAGTAGTCTGTTCAGCCCCAGCAGTCTGTTCAGCCCTTTGTCTTTCTACTGAGAAAGTGAAAACACTGGTCACAGTTCCAGTGCCAACTGCAGTTTGTGTTTCAAATTAACTAAAGTTCATTATTTTACACTTTAGGTAGGAGTTGCAACAAA
The DNA here is from genome assembly GCF_022539395.1 of Myiozetetes cayanensis. Taxonomy (NCBI): domain Eukaryota; kingdom Metazoa; phylum Chordata; class Aves; order Passeriformes; family Tyrannidae; genus Myiozetetes; species Myiozetetes cayanensis. The sequence goes on from NW_026087389.1 coordinate 4,603,896, forward strand.
CTGTTCACCAGCAGTCCAAGCAATAGTATACAAGCCCCTCTAGGATCCCTTGGAAGAGCTCCTGATGAGTTCACCAATGTTTGCACATTAACCTCTGGGTGAAAAGCCAGCCAGAGGGATGTGAGAACTCCACCGAGCCCTCCAGAGCATGACACAAAATGATGCAAGTGTGGGAGCTAGGAGAGAAAAGGTTTTGTGAGCCCAGAAAAATAATAAAATGTTTAAATCCCTTAATTGTTTTTCTTGAAGACTTATCCAAAATCGAGCTCTCCTTAAGCCTGTGAGCTTGCAGAGCACTGTCAATAAATTAGATCATGCACACAAGGCAAGGATTTCAAGCCAAAAAGCTCTAGCCCTGAGTCGCTTAACAGCAACACTCCCCAGAAAAAACGACTCGAGATGAAACATGAGATATGTATTAATTATCAATGGTCTAATAGAAAATTTAATGAAGACAAGTATCTTCTTGCACTTTATCCACGATAACGATGATAGTACGTCAGCGAGGCGCATACCTTACAACGTGGCACTGAATGTCAAGTCTGAAGCCATTATAGCAATTCACCACAATAATGGCCAGCCAATGCATGGGCTTGTAGCACTTAATCAAAGTAATGACATCCATCCACAATTATTTATGTTATGGTAACAAAGAGCTGCCAAATGCAAAACAAATGACACGAGGATTTGCAAGTGAATTTCTTCCTGTAAATTCTCCATAGGTTATGCTTAAGGGCCCTCAGGATGGAAGTCTGTGTATATCCAGAGTGATATCAAAATGGTGAGGTTGTTTTTGCCACATTTTATTGCCTATAAGCAATGAACCCAACACTATCACCCAAATGAGGTCTTTGGCCAACACAACTGTATCAATATCACTTGAGCTGGCCTTGATTTACACCCAAGAGTTGTCTTCAGAATTTTACAGGAGGAGAAAAAATTATATAGAAGACAACCTTTGCTTACATCTGCCTATCAAGGAAAACAAAGACCCAGTTGTATTAACACTTAAACATGCATTTAACTTGAAGTATATGAGCAGTCCCCACTTACCTCAATGGGCTTTGGATTACAGCCATTATAATTACTGACCGTGATTCTCTATTAAGTGCAGTACAGCTTTTTCAGGGGCATTTATGTGGGTGTTTGTATAAAAACACTGTCAAAAATTAAAGAACACCAGTAAATATAAAATGGCAATGTTCAGGTTCAAATGTAATGAACTAATTTATTTTTTTTAACACTACATCCAACTGTTTTTCACCACGCACAGATGTCACTGGAACAACTTGAATACTAAAAAAATTGCCTAAGAACAATAAACTGCACAGAACAGCTAATATTGATTGCTTTAAAAATGCCCCCTGTTAAACTAAATAATAGCCAAATCTCACTCCAGTAAATGTGCCTTTATATCATTAAATACTAATTTAACAGAAATGTGACTGCATAGTGAAAAACATGAAAATGTTGGAACTGAAAGATTGCCTTTTTTTTTTCCTCTGCATTATACAAGTCTCCAAATTAACACCCAAAAGAAGAAAACAATAATTTCATATTAGCTGGCTACTTAGTCACACAAGCCAAAGCCGGGACTAAGCTAAACTCTAATACGCACTCTCCAAAGTGACCTGTGTGTCTCTGAGAGGGGAGGCTGGAGGATGCCCCTCACCACAGGCTCTGTCCGCCCTCGATGACCAGATTGTGGCCTGTCATGTAGTCAGAGGCTTCAGAGGCCAGGTAGACGACAGCAGCCTGCAGGTCGGTGGTCTGAGCCAGCCTCCCGGCGGGAATGTCGCCCATCCAGCGCTGCACCAGCGGCCGCAGCTCCTTGGAGCGGATGAGCGGAGTGTCCACGATGCCCCTGCAACGAGCACACACATGACGAGTTTAGGAATAAGAAAAGGCAGCACTTATACGTGTTTGAGACAGTAATTCAGAAGGAAAACCGTGGAATTACACAAAGGAGATGAGATGAGCACATGGGACCTGCTCTGCCTCTGCTGAAAGTCATGATGCAAACTTCATAATGCTTCTTTTTCTGTCAATGCAACTTAGAGGTTCCCTTTAAAGTAAATACACACGTACTATCTGCTTAGCTAATAGCAGAAGCCCCTTACTTTTAGGTCACCAGTTTGTTATTTTTTTCTAGAAAATGAGCATGGTACTGGAACCGAAAATGTCTTGAGTCAGGTCTGTCACGGCTCCTGTGAACTGTTGTCCCTCTACCAATCTCTCTTCTCCTCACTCAGCAGCATAACGTCACACAGCGTTTGTGTACAGCCCAGAAACTGAAAACAGACCAACTTCCCATATGTCAAAAAATGAGGGAAACAAAAGCCAGTACCCTTCTGGGCACCAGACCCTTTCCACACAAAAAAGGAGAGGCAGAGGTAAGCACAGCACAACCAGTACGATCCCCCTTAAACCAACACCCCAACAAATAACAATGATTTACCTGTTTTGCCTCTTTTACATCAATGAGCGACTCCACCACATATTAAAACTCTGCTAAGTTCATTTTTTTCAGGTGCCCTAAAAATGAGTGATGCTGCAGGAAGCACAATGCAGGGCGAACATTTGGCTGGCTTTTATGACTTTAACTGTGACTGATTTGTCATACTCCTCCTTAACAACATATTTGTATTTTGCAAAATGTATAATTTTTCAGCCCCTGAACAAATATATTTACATAACTGTGTCTAACGAGAAATTACATTTAACTTCTCAGAAATGACAATAACTAAAACCTGAACTGCCAATTCCACTTCATTAGTGTGGTAGAAATGCATTCCAAATGTTAATAAAAATTCCAACATGCTGATAAATTAGCGCTTCTAAGGAGCATGTGACACCTTGGTTAACATATTCAACCTCAATTATATTTCTCTTCAGCACCCTGTTATCTGGAACCTTTGCTGGCAATCAGAGGTGCTGTTTTTCAGCGGCCAATTTTCTAGATAATGTAGCTTATCAACACTGTGGGTAAACTTGCCAATGAAATCAGGCTGCACTGAACCACACACACGCTAATTGCATCTCTTTTTTATGCATATTTACAGACTGTCACTTCAAAGAAATCAGTGGCCCATTGAGGCAGCCAGTTAGCTGGAAGAATTGCCTCTTGCAAATGAAAATTAGCAAACAAGCTAGTGATAAATATGAAATGAACAAAGTATAAAAATACCCGTTTTGTTCTGAAACTTCATTGGCATCCCAATTTAGACTTCCAAGGAAATAATTTTTTGAGACAGACTGGATTCTGGGTATGAGATCTACCTTTTGTTTTAAATGAAGGCTGAAATCCTCTATTTACTCTGTTACGAAGTGGAACTAATTCAGATTTTCCCCAAACATTTCTGTTTGCACTAATCAGGAAGGATTTAAATATCAGCTTTATTTTTTATTGTAATTGTCAATAAAGAGCAGAACAGCTCAGAAACACGGAGCAATGCAGCTTGTTTAAGTTCTGGCAATGTAACAAAATCAAGCACATTCCAGTATAGAACTCTGGACTTATTTCCTTCAAGCACAGCCTCCTGCTCTCCCTCTTTGGTTTTCCAAACTCTTGGAGAACTGGTTTTCTTCAGAGAGAAACGTGCCTTGAGTAGCAGACATGAAATATATTGGACTCCTTTTCCATACGTGCCTCTCACAGTGCTTATAAAACCATCCCCATCATCATCATTCTCGCTTTACAGTATCAGAGACCAGAATAAGATCCATATGATTTTGTTATTTTTTTTCATTTACAGATATATTTTAACCCCAAGGGAATGCAGATTAGGGAGTAAGACACACAGTCCTCCAGCACAACAGATTTTGCTAAAAAGGGGACATTTTTCAATCTGTTCAGAAAAATGATCTTTGGTCTGATCACTGCAGCCTGTGAATTGCTGCACTGGGGCTGTCGCTGGACCTTCCTTTACCTTCACTTCAAGTAGCAAAAATTTAGATGTGCAACCAAACTTCATTACAAATTTTTATTATAGAAATGAGAAAAAAATATAGCGCAAAACTTAAAAGTTGCAAACACACATACTGATGGCACTATAAATATTAGGCATGTCATTGATACTACACATCTTCTGGGAAGGCTTTGGTGCCAAGTTGGGCAATTTAATGTTGTCGAACCCTTTTAGGCAGATTTTAGTTGGCTTCTAACCAGTTCCAGCAAAGACAACTGCCAATGCATTAATTCTCTACCTCATCTCGTATGCAGTGCTGAGCCTATCAGTACTTTCTGTTGCACGTCAATGTAATATCAAACTGCTGGTTCCTTAACGTTAGATATGAGCATCAATATTTCATTATTGATACACAGGACAATTTGAGACATTAGGGGAAAAAAAGACAAAAAAAAAACCAAAAACCCAAAAAACCCAATTGCCTAAAACATTTCCACTTCGAGAGACGCATTAGGAAAAATATCACTTACCAGATACTTAACTGGAATTGTTACGTGCACTCAATCCCCAAATGAGAGCAAAAAAAGATTCCATCTGTGTGTAACTTGATTTCTTTCAGATGAGTTATTAATTTGAATGAGTTAAGTACACTCCACTTAATCAGGAAGTGTTTAATCACAAGATCCACTTAATTGGGACATCTCCCAAGGAATTAAGATTTAAGTCCAAAGATACTTACCAGCAACGACTGCTGCTTAATGGGGATAGTAATGCTGCTTAATTGGGATGCCTTCAGGTGATGCTGGGTGCTCCTTCTCCTGCCAGCTCTGCCTCTCCTCACCCCCTTGATAAGGTGTACCCAAAACCTGCAGTGATTCTGCCCTACCTGCTCTCTGACTGCTCATCCCCACCACGCTACAAGCCTGCTACAGCACCGTGCAGCTGCCTTCCTGCTGCCCCAAAGGAGCAGGGCAGGACACAGGGCACATAACCCCCCTTGCCCATGGCACCTCAAACCCAAATCCCTGCAGCCCATCAGTGGGGAACATGGTTCATTCCCTCAGGACTGCTGAGTTTCACTGGGTCTCCAACAAGCTGGCCTGGCTGAAAGTTGACCTCAAGATCAACTCCCAGCTGCCCATCTGGAAGGTCATCACATTATGGCATTTTATGTCTTGCAAATCAAGAAAGAAGCAGCAATTAGCCACAAAAAATAGACACTAATTCAGTGTAATGGCTGAAAAATGAAATGTTCCAATGCTGCACGTGCCAAAAAACAGACACCCTCCAAGGTCCCCTCCTCCATCACACTCAACACACTTCACATGTGCTGGGAGACTAAAACACGTGGGGGCAGCTGAGCATCAGCCACCAGTCAGTGCTCTGTGAAGTTCCCTATTCACAGCCAGGTCCCCTCTGCAGCCTGACCCCCCTTCCAGGAAGACTCCAGCACCTTATTAATTTTGTTGGCATCAGCTGTTCAGCAGGTCACAGGCGATGGCACTGGGTGGGCAGAAGGGCTGAGCGCAGTTTCCACGATAGCAACAGGATAAGTCAGCCAAAACATCCAGGGAGTCTCAGCCACCTTCTCCCCAGGCTTGCTTGGCCAGCAAGAGAAGCCTGAATCTTCAATTTCATAAATGCAATAAATCATCCTAAGAACTCTGCCATAACATTTTATGCATTGCTAACTTTTATGCATTGCTCTGCATAAGTTTTATGCACTCATTAAGAAATTAAGTTGATAAAAAGTGACCAGATAGGAAGAGGGGGAAAAGGCCAGAAGGTTTGCGTGGTGAAATAATGTCTAAGGCCAGACTGGAGCATTTGGACCTTCAGACAGAGACAGGCTCAGAGTGCCTTGAAGCATTAATGCAACCATGAGTGGGAGAGGTAAAGTACTTAAGGACACAGATATTTTACTTATCCAGTGATGATCCTGAGGTACCATCACACCCTATATCTACATCTGTGCTCCTCAAACTCCTCAAAATCCTCTGCCATTATAAGATGACTATGTGCTAGGTTGGACATCCATGTTCAGCAAGACTTGTGCTTTTGGAAGATGTTCCAGCTACAATGGCATTGACACATGTGCTGTTGCACTGTGGCTCCTGCCCAGCCTTGGGTACTCAGATCAAGAGGTTGAAGATACCTGTGCCTTGGTGAGTCACATCAAGAGACAATGATCCTGGTGGGGTCCACAGTTCTGGGAATGGGTCCAAATCTGCACTGAAATGCAGTTTCACATCTCACACAGGAAGAAAGGTAAACATGAGTAGTTATTCACTCTGAAGCATATATGGCTCTTGCTTATGTTGATGGGGTATCTGAGCTCTGTGAATCACTACAGGCTCCTTCCTCTGAATGCTGCTCAGAGCTCTACAGGACAGCCCTGCCACAAGGGGCTCAGCCACAGCTTTGAATTGCCAGGAGGAAAACTGTCCAGCTCTGGAGTGGATCAGTCCAGGTTCCCAGCTGCATTAGGGGAAACTGCTCTGTCCAGAACAAAGGACCTCAAAGTCAGCAAAATGTTTGTCCTCTGTGTGCCCTTCCTGGCTATTTCTCCACAAAGAAACACCCCTTCCTGTTGTAGGATTTTGAGCACAGAGTTAGAGTTTAAGATAGGGAGGGATGATCAAAATGCAACCCTTTTTTGGTCTGAAAAGTAGAAAGAGAAACACGACTATTTTTTTCTCCATGCTCTTGCAACTGCCTCCAGGGACATAACTTCTTCAAGTATGAGTGTATGATCCCAAATTGTACAAAACAAGGCATTTTGACAATTGGTGTCTATTTTTTTAATTTATGTAAGCCCCCTCAAACTGGGTTATTCCTCCTCTAAGAGCCTTCTCATCTGTAATTGCTGTGAATGTGGCTCCCACTTCTGTTGGTACAGATTACCTGTGTGTTTTCAGACACAATTCCTGCCAGGTCCTGCTGAGCTTCCCTAATTCCCTTCATCTCCTCCGACTCCCAAAAGCCAGTGTAAATTCACTAGTGCCAGTTGTGGGAACACTATAACAGTGGTGCTAGCATTGGCATGGGGAAAATCCCATTAGGAAGTAAGATGCTGTTGAAAGAATCTGTGGATCACATGGAGTGATGGCTGGAGCCACTGGTATAATTAGTAATAAATAATCATAAGGCAGACAGCTAGCACAAGTGAGGGGAGAGCAGACCAACAGTAAAAACAGAGGCACTTGCCATTGAGGTCTGTGATTTTTTTATTTTTTTTTTCACTCCACTTTGTGGATTAAAATATGTAATTTGTTTTCCCTAATTTGATGTACATTATTATCTTCATTATTACAATTTAACTCCTGGGTTAAAATCCTGCCCTTCTTACTTACTCTGATTGACTTCAATGGTCTACAGAATTTGACCGCTTCCAATTAACGCTACCCACTCGGCTTTCTGCTCAGCACTATCATGCACTGCTAATTGTTTAATGAAATGACTGGGCTGGGTATGTGTGTGAGAAACAGGAAGAGACGATGTATATCTAGTAAGAAAACTTTCCATTGTGAATAAATACCATAAAACATAGAGCTTGAAGTCCCTAAAAATAAGGAAAATTTAATTTGTAATAAATATATAGATATATTTACAAAACTACACCTGGCCTCCTGTGATTGTCAGAGCTGAACAGTAGCTCAACTACAGCAACACAATGCAGCTTTTAAAGCGCCTATATATTTGCCTCAAGCGAAAAGGGGAAAGAAGTATTGTCTATTAAGTGTCAAAAACCTTTTCTTTAACCACAGAAGGCTTGGACAGACTAAGGAAATATTTCATGTAGAAGAGAAATGCTAAAAACTACCCTTCACATTATTGGAAAACCTATTATCAGATTCTAAAACCTCTCCTTAAATCCCTGAGTATACACAGCAACCGAGCAGGCTTGGTTCTAAGTATTTAAACCTTTGTTAAGGAAAAGGCAACATAAAAAGGGATGCAATCCACCTGCTAATTAGAAACTTTATTTGCTGAGATAGTGTTCAAATGAGCTTTGTGGAACATTTCATTCCCTTTGTTGTTTCAGAATGAGACTGTGTTTTACTTACGGGGAAATGCAGTTGACTTTTACTCCTCTGTCAACCCACTCGGTTCCCAACGTCTGTGTTAGTTTTACCACCCCGGCTTTGGAGACGTTGTAAGCCAACTGCTTCTGTGGGTGCGGGACTGCAAGGGGTTCAGAAAGAGAAAATTATTTATTCTGCCCAAATTAAGACAGCTCAGGCACTGCACGGACAATTCCCTGCACTGAGATGAACTATTCGGCATTTTCCCCGATGGTAGGTAGGGAAGAGTAAGAATTTGGCCACTCACAATGCAAAACTCTAAATATGTATGGCAAAAATGAAAATAAAGAAAGAAATTTAAAAGGTCCCATATTTGGGCAAAGCCAAACCCAATGTATTAAACATCGATATGCAATACTTGGCTGCTACCAAGAAAGGTAAATAACCATACACATGCACACATTCATATATTATACACATATATGTGTTTATATACTTGTGCACTATAATACTAATATAGTATAATTCTAATATATTACATAATTAATAATATATTATGTGGTTTTCTATTAAAATACATAACGTTATTTATAATATATATAGTACATTATGTGGTATGTTATAATGTAATGCAACATATTAAATTGTTTGATATGACATTATATGATATAAGTGCATAATAGATTTTATATAACATATTATAAATAGCTTTCGGAACAAATTATTCTCCCTAATTTTTAAATTATCCATAGTCTGAAGAAAATACATCACAATAGCTAACTGGTGTTTGTGTGGATGTGATCACAGGTGCATCCCAAAAATTCAGAACACCCACCACTTTCAAAATCTGAAGCTTTTGAGAATGTTTCAGAGATGTCACATGTCAGTCAGAGACAGAAAATGATCGGCTTGCTAATTACAATGTTCAAGGTTGTTAGTGCTGTGTGCTCACTGGCTCTGCCCCTCACCAGCTCCGTGAAAGCTACTTAAGGACAAATCCCCAGTGGGTGTAAAGTGCTTTAAACCCATGGGAGTCAAACCAAGTCAGCCCAGCTGTTGGGATTTACACTCACAAAGTGTCTCTCCTTGGACTTTTCTGGCTGCCATTAGGACTTCATTAAACAAATCCAGTGCAAAGCACCAATCCTTAATTAGCTCCATATCAGTGCTGAGTGCCACTGAGTTGCTGACTGTCATGGAGGGACAGTGGGGAAAAGCAGGGCTAAAAATCAGTAGTCACAAAGGCAGGCAATTCCAGCCTGTGGGGTTGGATAACACTGAACCCTGGGAGAAAGGGAATCACTGCAACTGTGTAAGGTTCAGCAGGCAAACCCCAACTCACAGCACAAAAACACCCAAGCAGCACTGGTAGATGGCATTAGATTGGTCTTAATAAATTAAGTTGATGCATCAGCTCTAGATCACTCCCACCCATGGCATCCCAACACACCCACTACTGCTTCTATTGACTAAAACTACTGGGTTTGCGTATGTCAATGTAAAGGGTGGAAAGAAGATGATGACTGAGTTATCTGAACTCTGAAAGAGCCTAAAGCCCCGCTGCAAATTACTGAGCATGTGAACAAGGACCTTTGCCTTGAACATAGATGGTTGTGAATAGATTTAAAGCACACATGTGATGGGAGCAATAATTAGTATTTCTCTTCTTTTTCTGCATGTGCTGAAGGTTTGCTCAGAATTCAGAGGTCTTTTCCTTGCTACAAAGAGCATTACACACCATGGCCCTCCTCTGCCAACATTTATTCTTTTTTGTTCAATATGAAATACTTTGCATTTTGACCAGCAGAACTGCTTTGCCCTCTGTGTGTGCCTGTTGCCCCCCGACGCAGCACGATGTGGGGGCTCTCAAAAAGATGTGGAATGTAATTTCTTGATTAATTGCCACGCACCAGCTCCAAGTTACACACAACTTCGGTAGTTAACCTTGTAACCTCCCAAAAGCAGTTCTTTGCTAAACTTTCCAAACATGTCTCTCTGTGATAAATCATTTGGTGTTTGCTAAGAGGATGGGAGTTCTGGCACCAGCTCTGCATGTGGGTGAGAACAAGTTACTGCAAGCTACGAGAATCAGCTTCTGATCTGGGGTGTGTGTCGATACAGGATTTTCGAGAGTCCTTCCTTGTAAACGCTTTTGTCTTTATAAGAATATCTAAGCAAGGTGACTCCAGGAGTTACCTCCTGAGACACTTGGTCCCTCTCTGTTGGAAAAGCTAAAGAAGAAGCCAACAGGTGCTGCAAGGCTCTGCCACTGGATGGGCTTTCTGCAGCTCAGCACCCCACACCACCTCCTCTCCCCTTACCTACAGTGGTCTCTTACAGACAGAAGAGCAAATCTGCAACCCTTCAAACTCATGCAAAACAGGGCTAGAGCTTGTGAATGAAGCTATGCCTTCAGCAGTGTCACCAAAAAAATCTGAATTGTTAAGGCCTCTGGGAAGCAAGGGCACTCACTCCTGTTTAAGATTGAGATGATAGCAGGAAGAAGATATTCTGCCAGCATCAGCTGCATTATGTTTTAAACACCTGTGTCCTGGTTTGGGCTGGGATAGAGTTAATCTTCTTCCCAGTAGTTGCTACAGATTTTTGGATTTAAGGTGGGAATAATGTTGATAACACACTCATTGTTTAGTTGTTGCTCTAAATCAAGGCCTTCTCAGTTCTTGTGCTGCCCTGCCAGCGAGGAGGTTGGGGCAGGTACAAGAAGCTGGGAGGGGACACAGCCAGGATGACTGACTCCAGCTGGCCAGAGAGATATTCCAGATCATATGGCATCATGCTGGACAATAAAATTAGGGGGAGTTGGCTCGGGAGACTGACTGGGCATTGGTCAGTGAGAAACTGCACTGTACATCATATGTTTCATGTATTCTTTTATTCTTATTATTATTCTCCCTTCCTTCTCTGTCCCAATAGACCATCTTTATGCCAACCACAGGTTTTACCTCTTTTCCCAGATTATCTCCCCCATCCCAGTGGGGGAGCAAGCAAAGGGCTGTGGGGTGTAAACCACAACAACCTGACGCTCTGGTTTTGCAACCTCATTCGGTGCATCAGGCTCCCAGGCTGACCTTGAAGCAGCCACGTAATGCTAATGAGAGGTGCACACAGACAGAGCAGAGCAGAGCAGACCACTTACCACTAAAGATATTCACTGTAAAAATTACAGCTCTGAGTTACACCTGTGTGAAGCGCCGAGCCGCAGCAGCTGAGCCGCCGCTGCTGGAGCGTACGTCTGGAATAATTCCAGTGAAGTACCAGAATCAAAATGCACATATGCAAAATGTATGCAGCTTATCTTCAATTAATTAAAACTGATTCTGAGCAGTGAATCTGGAAAAAAATCACAAACAAAAACCTCCCTATCCTGCTAAGTGTCTCCTCATTTTCCTGTATCTCTGAGGAAGGACTCAACCTACAACAACAACAAAAAAAATATCCCCTAACTATTTCTAGAAACATTTCATACTATGCCAGTTGGCCAACATACTTAAATAACCAACCAACCAACATATTTATTTAACATTCAGCAGATGGACATGATATGAACATCGTGGTTTTCAGTTGTAGTTTCATAACTACTAGATTATTTCAATGCCAAGATTCAAACAGGTTCAGAAGGTAAACACATCTCTTCATCTCTTAACTTTTGGCCTAGCACACATTAACTTTTACTGACATTTAAATGCATCTTGGGACGACCCTTCCAGGCTGCTCTCGGGGCTGCTTTCCAATATTCATTCCTGTTCCAGAGCAGTACTCCCTCAAATGTGATCCCCAGGTGAATCTCTGGGCTCTGCTCACCAGCCAAGGAGGTGCAGCCCCAAAGCTGGGCTGGGATGGATGCAGTGGTGGAATGGCATCACCTCCCAGCTCAGCAGAGCCGTGCCAAGGCCCGATGGAAAAGTTGGAAAACACCTCTCCTTAAGCAGCGGAGACCATTGCTGGGCTGCAGTGAGACTGGGAGCAGTGTGCCAAACCAGCAGATCCCCGTTTGGTGCCAATTCCCAGAGCTTCCTAACTTTCTCCAGGGTGGAATACCTCCCAGGAAATTTTGCTTGGTGATAGTGATGTGGATGGTGACAGCCAAGCACAGACCAGAGCCCGACTGCACAGTGCAAAGCAGGAAAGCCTGGTGTATTTGAAATTTAAAGCCTTCCATTCTTTTAAAAACTACCTTTCTTTGTGAGATTTTGTAACTTTACAAAGCTGGGGCAGAGGGATGGTGCCTGTGTTTAGGCAAAAGTAAAACAGCTGGTAAAGACACTTGAAAAAATATTAACAACAACATTGTAAATGGATTTTGAAGAAACATTTAAAGTTACTGTGCAATAAACTGAGCAGAATGTCATAGAATGTCAAACTGGGCACAGTAAAAATAAACGTTATTCCAAAGGAAAATAAAAAGACTGCATACTTATGTAACATTCAGCAGATGGACATGATATTAATACAGGGGTTTTCAGTTGTACTTTTATAGCTACTAGATTTTCTTGCCTAACTTGGCAACCCAAGGCACCATTTGATTTTTGGATTTGGACAATACTGCAACAGATGTCCAGACCAATAAAATAAATTCCTAAAGGGCTATGCTTAATTTGTGTAATTGATCAATTTTTGTTACATGGGCTTCAGCTCACCAGCATGTAACTGCCTTCCAGATTAGCTCAGCGGTAGGGATTTCATTCCATATGTTACAATGGTTTATTGGCGCTTTTGATGGCACTGCTGATTCAGCAGCGTTGGTGCAGGCACCTGTTGGTAGCAGCAGTGTTATAAAACCCCGTGGGTACTGGGGCAAAAACTGGCCCAAAACCTTTTGGGTGGCTTTTAAACACCTCAGAGGCTCAGCTTCCCACACAGCAAAGGAGTTTGCCTGGAACAATGAGGGGGATACCAGCACCTTTCCCATGCCATCCATGCAATGGAGTCAGAGAAGGTGACTCCACCTCTTCTATAAAAAGAAATAAGAGCTCTAAAACATTGAGGACAGATAAATGTTGAAAAATGATATCAATAAAAATTTTGTAGTACATTTCCTCTAATATGAAATGTCAGTGATTTACTCCTTCCCAATACAGGTTTAATTGATTCAAATAGCATCGGTAGTAATTAAAATATGGATTCTGAAGCACAACTGTTAGCTCTCATCACTCACCTATTAAACTTGCCATAGATGCTGTGTTAATTATCTTCCCATATCCTTGATTCAGCATAATGCGGCCTGCAGCCTGTGACAGAAATTAAAGGAAAGACCAGTGACCCTTTCTGTGATTGTGCTAATAATGACATGATAATAAATTAGTCTTCACTTTTCAGGAGAGTTGATGTGCTAACACATTTTTTTTTTTTAAGCACTTGATATAAAAACTTGGTATAAAAATGGCTGATGCAGGAAAAATCCCTTTGCCATTTCGCACCTCTTCACTCTTGGCAGTATTTTTTCAAAATAGTCGCTAATTTTGGGACTGCCCCCACAAAGCTTTTTGGTTTTCAGGATGCCTCAAATAATGACCCTTCAAAAATTTTGGCCATTCTCAAATGCCTGGGTTTGGGCAGCCAGTAAGTACCACCTACTTTTGAAAACGTTGACCAAAATCTGTCATTGAAATCTGCAAGTCTTTCCTTAGCTCCACCCAAACTAGGACCAATTTTATTAGGATAATTAGTAATAAAGTGTTATTAAGCCTTGATAAAGTAAGTACTTAGAAAACTATTATCCATTTGCAAAACAAATCAGTGCAGCATTTCACACTTACTTGACAGCACAAAAATAATCCTCGCAAATTAACACTGAAAGTTTTGTCCCATTCCTCCAGGGAAGTCTCTTCACTTGCAGAGTTCAGATTGATTCCTGCGTTGTTGCACGCGATGTGAATCGTGCCCCAGCGAGCCACGATTGCATCCACCATCCTCTGCACATCCTCGGGCTTGCTCACATCCACTGCCAGGGCAAGGCTTTTAATCCCTGTGTTAACATAAGAGCAATGAGTTAGTTAGTACAGGAATTCACAAGGAAAGAAAAAAATATCTATTTTATGATTGTTTACCAATGTGTTGTAGAGATATTTTATATATAGCTGTATTTTTTATACATAAATGTATTGCTTATACTGCAACTTCATTCACTGCTGCACAACTCGTAGCAAAGCATGAGTTTGTTACTGCAATACTGTTATTATAAAGTTTCTGACTGGTGAGAGGTTTGCCTGTTGGAGACCAACCTAAAGCCCAGGTGTGGGAGTGAAGGCTGCCACTCCAGCAGGACGAAGCTTGGAACACTGCACCATCTTCTGTCCAAACCCTCAACTGCAGCTTTCCCATCCATCAGCAGCTCTACAGATGCTTTTTTTTATGCCATGTCCCCCTGAGATGCTCCAGAAATCAAATTAATTTGTCCCAAAAGTGCTCTCTGGATGAACTACAGCACCCAGACAGCTGGAAGCCTCAGACAAAACCGAACCAGTTTTAGGTGGGAGAGCTAACTGGGAATATCTGCAGGTGCACAGATATGGTAGTCACATTGCCTGGCCTTATTTATTGCAAATCACACTGCCAGAATAGCACAGTCAGAATTTAAGATATTTACCATATTTTAAACATGCCATAGTGATTCTTTCATCAAAACATCCAGCTGTTGACTTTTGCACCAGTGCTGATCCATAAATAACATCATTTAATTTATTATAAAGATCAGCTTTATATACCCTTGTTATTAAACACCATAAGCAGCCTGCTGAGGCACCTGATGTGAATGGGATTATACCCATCCAGAAAGCTACCCCAGTAAGGGCAGTGGTGAAATGGGTCTTAACTCAGGAGGGAGGCAGCGACTGGGGTTGGACCCTGGATCAGCAATCTGCAAGCAAAGAGTGCACAGGTAAGAAGTTACAGCTGTTAAAGCAAGATTATTTTATTCTATAAAAATGGAAAAAATTTTTCCCTTGGTTCCTCTTCCAGATCACTCTGATAAAGCATTTAAAAGAAGGCTTAAGCCTATTCTAGGAGAATAGGAGACTCTCCCAAAATGAAGCTTGAGATGGAGGGTTCCGCAAAGGCAAGGCAAAGCAGTGATTGCCCAGTGGTGCTTGAAGAAAATGTCGGGAAAGAGACTTTTGGATGGAAACGCTCCTCCTCATCTCCAATGCCTTCAGGAGCCTGCCAGAGTGCAGCTCCTGAGGTGATGCTGCTCTGGGGTGCTCCCCACCCCGAGCCATGGGAGCTCCTGTCCCCTTCAGCAATGACACAGCCCTCTTGATTTCCATGGCAGAGAAATAATACAGCCAACTAAAAAAATGAATGCACGTTCTGCCACAAAAGTAAGACCTCTTATTTTATCGCAGGTTTTATGCTAAATATGTTGAAAGAATAAGAATAGCCAGACAGCCCCCGTTGCTCCTCCTAATTGTTATCAAGACCTGTAACGTGCAAGGAGTTGCTGCAATCTTTCTTTCTCAATTTACAGACAAAACGGGTGCAAGCGTGTTACTAATAGTAACAGAGAGACTCTTCACCTGCCCTCCAACTCTCACCCCCATTTACAGCTTCATCTTATAAGATAGTTCATAAAAACAAGACAAAAGGTGCCACGCGTGAGTGTCTAGCGAAGAAGCAGTGAAGACACACTCACTTCAAACCAGAGTCCCACATTTGACCTTAATCAATTCAGCTGATGTCCCTGCACTCAGAGAGAGGGGAAAAAAAACCACTTTCTCTCTCTCCACTGTCTCCCCAAACAACCTGTTAAAAATAATAAATAAACTGTGGAAAAATAGCTTCAACTCTATAGACACAACCAGAGAGAAGAAACCGAACACGTGCCCATGTTGCTGCATGGATGACAGAACCAGTGCCTCTCAACAGCCCTCAGTTTAGTTTTGTGATGCTTGTGGAGGCAGTTTTGTGATGAGAGGGGCAGGAGAGGAGCCCAGTTGTACACGTTGGAGAGACACCAATATGCCAAATCCACCCGAGGTGCCCTTCTGCAGGGGACATGTACACGTCCCCCTGCCACAGGACTCGTCTCTGGCCTCACAGTATAAATGGAAGTAACATGTTGCATACAGGCAGGAAGATCAGGAGTGACATTGCAGAAGGCATTTGCATAGTTTACAGTGAAAATGCACATTTTAAAAATCCCATCAGACTAATTCTTCCCTTAGGGTAGAGGCAGCGATTCCCCCTGAAGACAGAGGTGTGTGTAGTGGAAGGTAACCCTTAGGATTTTTTGGTTATGTTTCATCATTTTTGGTTCTTCTGTCAGGTTCCATTAGCGACTGTTGAAAAAGGTATTCACACAGGATCTCAAAACAAAGACCCCCGTAGCCAAGGGACATACACCCGAGCTGTCTAACAAAGCTAAAACTGAGATCACAGAGGTTCTGATGTTTAAAACTCATCATGAAATGATGGCACCATCCCAAAAGGCAGTAAAGGACTCCTTGGTATAAGAAGCAGAAAAGCTCTAAGCAATCTAAGCAAAATGTTTTGAAAAAGTATCAGTAAGGGAATGACTTCGGGCACTGCATTTCCAACTTTGATTTAGAGATTTCTACAACCCTAGAAGGGAAAAAAAAAAGTCATAGCTCCTTTGTCCTTATTATAGCAGGAAAAATATGTATTAATATTACAATTGCTTCAATTTACTCATGTGAATATTTTCAGAGTAAAGCTGGCTGAACCTTTTTGTCAAAATTTATTTCCAACAGAGCACGTTACTTCTTTGAAGCCAAAATGTTTCATGGAAATATATTGATTTCAACAAAAGTTTTAAAGGAAAAGCTTCTGAGGTCCAGGCTAGACTCTCTAGCTACCTCTGGAGAGAAAGAGATTGAAAACCTGACCTTTTCAGATCCTTTCCAAAAACGGGCATTTGGTTATAATTCCCTTTCACAAAAGCATTACAAAGTTTGGGTTTTGTTCCAACAGGGAATGACAATAAATTTGAAACCTCAAAAACCGTCATGAGATGGAATAGATGTGCCCTGACCAGCTGCACTGGTCAAGTTGATAGATAATATTTGACCTCAAAGGATAAAGATGTGTAAAGAGTGAGAAGTGAGATTTTCTTTACTTTAGACTGCAATAATATTTGCTATGCCTTGTGACCTCTCTGACTGCATTTTGGAACACCCCCCTCCTCCCACCTCCTCCGGGCTTGCAACCCACTGCTGAAGGAGCAGAGATGTAGGGCAGCCATTGAAGGATGGATGATCAAACTCCTACTGAAAAATGCCCTGGAGATAAGTTAAGTTAGCTTTCCAATAGGCTGTTGGCATCCAAAGTCTCATGGCTCTGTCAAGTAGCCCATTTCTATCTCAATAGCTCTGCTTGATATGCAGGATCTCACGGGGGAAAAAAATGTCCAAAAGGCAAGTTAACGTGGAGGGCAAAGCTACTTTGTGCCAAGGCCATATGGCTTTGGTGCATAAGGGAATGACAAGCTTCAGGAGGGGGGGGCACTGGATGACTCAAGAATTTGTAATAGGAACTGAACACTTTCTATTCTAGCTCGTTATTTGGGATCAGAGCTTTAACCATTGCACTGATGCTCGGTGTAAAGTGTCTCCTGCTTACCAGAGCTGGGATCGTGCAGACAGGGACATTTTGGTTTTAGAAGTTCCCTGGGGAGGCTCAGGAGGGTGTCAAAACCAGAAATGCATCGTTGCTCACCCTTCCTGAGCCTCAATGATACAAATGCATCTGCAGGGGCTGGCTTTGATGGAGAATATGGTTTCTAATGACCCAATCTCTTTTGGAAGTCAGAATGGAAACAAATACTGCTGATTTTATCCAAAATGGGAATGTGAAAATTTCCTGGCTAAAGCTCTACCTTTAGAGACAATGAAGTACTGAACTTTGAAGGAGGCTCAGGTACAATCTCACAAAAGGAATTATAAAATGAGGAATACTTCCTTTCTTTTATCATTAAAATTATATTTCTAGTTTTCTTTTTCCCCTTTACAATTGCAGTTTATCACGACTATAGGGGGAAATTCAATTTTATGTTACATTTTCTGTTTTTACAACAGAAGTGGCTTGTAGAGGATGTTACCTCTTCTTGGGGATCTTAGTTATTACATCTATTAATATTTTATTCCTATATCTGACCTTGCAAGTATGTTTAAAAGAGGGTTTCAAAAATTACTTTGCTTCAGTTTGAGGGTGTAATGAGAAATTCAGATTGACAACACATCTACCTTGTTTTGGTGTTTTGGCTCATGGTCCAGACATTAGGTGTGGAAGAGGTGCCAGGGAAGGGATATATGAATTTGTAAGCCATGTCTGTCATTCATCCTTAGTGAAGCCCAAGGTGCTGCATGATTTACTCTGAGAAACACCATCTCTATTTGTCCAGTGCTGGTTATACAGATATCACTTGCAAGGGGTGACCCTTCTCTGTCCCTGTCACTCACGGCTCACTGCTGTGTTTCCTTTGGGCACCCTTGGCAAGGAATTTTATTTGGGTCCCTTTGCCCTTAGTTAAGTTTATATTGATAAATAACTCTTGCAGATGATGTCATACTGATGACGGCTGAGACAACGCCCACAGGGCAGGAGAAGCTTCATGACCATGGCATGAACATATTCTGCTCCAACCTATTCCCCATCAGAGCTGCAGAGAGCAGGCCAGGTTTGAAGAAGGAAAGTCACCTGTGTCAGTGCTCACAAAAGGTCTGTCCCACGCTTACCTTTGAGGCTGAGCTCACTCACCACCGCCTCTGCCTTGGCAAGGACCAGATCCACGACGGCCACTTTGGCCCCGGCCTCCCCCAGCGCGTGGGCGAAGGCTCTGCCGATGCCCTGCCCGCCGCCGGTCACATAGGCCACCTTGCCGTCCAAACGCAGCCGGTCCAGGATGCACCGCCTGTTATAGCCCCAGAAAACATCATCCCTCACCACTTCTTCCTGAAACAAAACATACACGCATTGCACAATAAGGGGCAGAGCTCACGACGTGAGAGCTGTGAAGGACTTCCCTGTGAGAACGAGGCGGGAGCGTGAAAAGGGATCCACGTCTTCTTGGCCTGTTAATTAATACAAAACATAGGACTAATTCAAGCCAATATTAGTCTCAAAAGGAGCATTAAATGCCAGACAACGGAGCAGAAGGGCTGTGCTTTGGGGAGATGCTCTGACCACCCCACTTCATGACAGTAGGGTATGGCATTTCCCAGCCTGGCTTCCCAGGGAAATGGATCAGGTACATTGCCTTAGAAGTTGACTGATTAAGTCTTCCAGTTATTTTACCCCCAGGGCCCAATCCTGCCTCAGGCTCAGTTGGCTCCAGGAAGACACAGGACAAGATTCCAAAGTCAGGATTTTGCTCAAGCAGAGTGCAATCAAAATATCTTCACAAGGCTGGTGCGCAAATAAAGATATCAGCCAATAACTTAAACCAAGCTGTCATCTGATCAGCTGCCATACATCATTTCCCCCTAACTGGAATCAAAATGGAAAATACAAGATGTTTAAAATACTGAGTTTGAAATGCCAGGAATTACCAGTGGGCGTAGCTTTGGGAGCACTCAGAACAGAAACTGCAAAACAATCAGGATGTTTGAGTCTGGATTTACTGAGTTAGGCCATTAGGATTCCAGATGGGAATTTCATTACAGCTGGGTGATGCCCACTGCATAAAATGGAGAAAGATAAAATCTCTGTCTTTTCCATAGGACAAGCAAAATCCAAGGCCATGAAAATATTCAGCTCAGAGAGCATAAGAGGGCATCGTGTGCTGCCTTTGGGCAAAAAAAGAGCTACTTCAGAAATATTGTGTGGGTTCATTACAGTTGGGCCTCAGCTCCATATGCCCACATTCCCCTGCATGGGAAGGATGGGAGAGCATCAGGTACAGACATCCAGTGAGCAGCATGACAGCCACTTTGGAGATTCATCACAGGACCAGCTGATCCAAAAGACTTTGCAAGGAATCAGCATTTAGTGTAGCCTGGACAAGTGAGGTTGAAAAGTGCCAAGCCCTAAGGTGGTAAGTCCATGATGAACAGCACAATGTGTTTGGGTTCTTGCCACTAAATCCTTGAAAATTATATTGTCCTTGTCCTCAGCAGAGTCAAAAGTTTCCCAGAAGTACTCACAGAGAGGAAATACCCACCTTGGATTCAATCACTGCATCTGGAGGTACAGGGATCCTTCGAATGACGCTCAGTCCACTCTGCACAGGTAAAATTACCTGAAAATATAATGCACATACAGTTCTCAGCTGCTTTGTGCTTGGCTTTCTGTCACCCAAATTCCACTGATATGAAGGACAGCCCTCAGGCCACAGTACTTCTATTCTTACGTGAACTTCCTTCCAACACAAATACGTCAGGCATTTCTATTTGCTCACTTTCAAACTCCTTGACTCCACAAATCCCAGGAAAAAAAATCTCAGTTTCATCTCTCCAGTTTCTAGATCAGTGCCAGCTGCTGAGGTTGCTGGGTTTCCAATGCCTGGATAAGGCTGTCTAGAGGATAGTCCAGTATTACAGTAAACCACAACAGCAATACTTTGGTGTTCTTCAGCATTTGATACAACATCTGTCCTTCGCACACAGATGAGGGTGCAGGACATGCATCATCATGAGGAAACCTGCACTCAGTTTTGCAAATTCAACACCACTATCACAGTGTTAGAAGACTGGATATGGAACCCACACGCTATTTACATACAGTGAACAGAGACCAGTGAGATTTGGGGCATGGAAAACTGTGATTAATCTTCCCCTCATCTACAAACAAAGGCTGTTGCTCCTCTATTAGTTGTGCTGAATAGAATAGAAACAGAACCGCAGGAGGTACCTTTAGAGGTGTCTGACCTGCAGGTAGAGAAAGACCTTTAGCCTGAGAGACACCAAAACACTTTGGGCACGAGCTGCACACCTCTGTGCCGTGGAGAGCTGTGGCAGGGGGCAGTGTGGGAGGTGTCCTGTCCCACCATGAGCCCAGCCTTACATTGCAGGAGGGCAGACAGGGATCCAGCCATCCTTGGTGTTTCCCAACCACCACAGCAGCCCCTCTGCCACCCTGGTGCAGCCATGGCATGAGGGTGAGCTTCTGTCCTGGGGTAGCACCATTCACACCTGCTTTTAAAGCCCTGAAGGATATCTATTTAATTTTGCCTCTGAAACCACAGTATATTGTTTGTGCATCCTATTACTTTTTTTTTTTTTTTCCTTCCCTGCTGGAGTAGGACTTTGTTGACTCCTGTTGTGCTGGTGGTGCCCTGCAGCCCCCAGAGCCTTTAAAGCAGAGTGGTGGTTCCTTGGTTGTGCTGTAGAGCTGATTATTCACTCTTAAGTGCTCCCCTTTTATCTTGCCTTTAACACTCTGTAAGATGTAGACAGAGTAGGGACTGTCCCTGAATATAGAAACTCATACCTAGAGCTCAAGTGAGGTGAATGACAATAAAATCTGAGTTCATTTTAGGTCCTCTGGATAATGGCACCAACAAAAGAAACATTTTGAAGAGTGCTTTGCAAAATCCATAGATACAGCACCACGGGCACCTTAACCAATGGCATTGCACTAACCTGCTCAACACGAGGATCTGAATTAATCACTGAATTTAATTTTCTGACAGCTAGTACATTTTCATCTGATACATTCTCCAGGTAGACTTGTCCTTTCATGAGTGTATTCTCTACACAGATCACTGCATCCATTCTCAGCAAGTGGTTATCCATGACAAAGCTGTAGTAGTGAACAGCATTCCTTTGATCAGCATCAATAAAGACTATATCAAAGTGCTCGTCCTCAGCATGTAATGCCTGAAAAAAAAATTATGTTGGAGAAAACACTAATTATTTACCTGAAAGTTTAAAGTCTTGCCATTAAAATATCCTTTATATAAAGCCCAAACCAGAGGGAATTTTTTTCTTTTAAGGTAACACTGCTAGGATTACTTCTGGAGATCTTGGGAGTTTTCCATGCTTTGCAAACAATTCTACAGCAACAAACCTCTGAACTTCTCAAAGAAAATGGGGATATAAAAGAGGATGTCTCATCCCAGCTTGAGGTGTTGAGAGTCACAACAGAAACATCTGCATACCTTGAGTCAAAGCAACTTGATCCATCAGGGTAAGGGAGAGGACTGGCATCAAACCCTGCCACTGACAGGCCACAGTAACTTATCTCTTCTCAAAAGAGCAACTATCAACAAATTGAAGAGTGGCAATTATATCACTCCAGGAAAAAAAAGAGGCATAAGGCAGATCTGGGAATTGCAAACTAGTGAGTCCCACTTCAGTAGCAGGAAAAGGGTTGAAATCCTAATTAATAATAGAATTATAAAGCACATAAAAGAACAGGTCACGATAGAGATAAAGTAGTACAGACCCCATGAAGGAAAATGATGTTTCTTTAATCTAAAAAAATGCTTTGGATGGCTCAGCAACAGAGGGGATAAAAGAGAACTGGCTGCTATCATCTAATTGGATTTTCAGAAATGTGGCACACCTTCCCTCCAAGCAGGCTGCTGATGATAATGTATAAAAGTGTTGATGGATGACCAGATGGGAGCCTTTACAGCCTTCTCCTGTGGCAGTTAATGCACTCGCTGCCCAAGAGGCTGCTATGGAATATTTCAGATTCCATCTGGGACTATTTAACTGCATCTGTGTGCGTTGCAATGAAACAACAGCTCATCCACCTATCTCGGCAAGCAGAAATGCTTTCATGTCTTGGCATTTCAAGTGAAGAGAGAAACAATTATGTTTTCCAGAACTCACTGTTTCCATCACAACTTTTAACAGTACTTTCTGCATCCAGATTTCCCTTTTGTGTTTGGAGACATCGTGCACAGCGAGTGATGAGCGATCCCCTGAGACGCACCAGCAGAAGCATCAGCAACAAACGGCAACAGAACGTGAAGACTGCTTTGTTTTGGGGAGTGAGGCTGATGGTTCCCAAACAGAGATTTCAGGAGCCTTTCTGAGGTGGGGAGTGTGTGGTTCAGACATGAAAATTGTGGGAAGTGGATCATCGGAGCTCTAAATTCTTCTGTCTTGCAAACTGGTGTCCTTGTGAGCTTGTTAGTGGTGAGGGAATTAAGCTCAAACAGTCACATTTAACTGCAGGTACTTGATAGCACAGAAACTCTGCCAAAGGCATTCATGAGTCCACATTTAGGCCACCTTTTGATGCTACACTATAATAAAAGAAGACCTTAAGGCCACATATATGCTGGTTTATAATAAATGTAGCAGAAACTGGGACATCTGATTTCCTGGGATTCATCTTTTCTTTTCATGACCAGTAAGAAAATTTTGCCCTGGTTCCCTCTTGAGCCATACTGGGGGAAAGCAGCAAGAACATATTTGCTACTGTGGAAGACCATCTTCTATCAGGTTGCACCTCAGTCAGTCTGGCCAATGTAGATACTTCAGGAAGGGTCAGAAGATGAAAGCTGGGTCAAGGAGCCCATCAGGAAGAGAGATTAGAGGTCTCATTCCCCAGGGAGAAGAGCCAAAGCCAAACTCGAGCAATTATCATGACTTATCACTACTTTCTGACTTGTAACCTTCCTGGGTGGAGGAGGTGGGGGGCAGACATTCAGAAGCAGATGTGGCCATCGCTGAACATATGTTACCACTGCTCCGTGGTATGGCTCCCTAATGAAAAAGAATCTCACTTTTATGCCTTGGCTTCATTAGGTCCATATGGAGTTGTGTAGCTCTTTGGATATTAGCTGGACTTCTCATTTCAACCCTCCTTCCATACTGCCTACCTGCTGACAGCTTATCCCCTTCTTATCTGTCTTCTGATACAGATAAACCACCTTCTAACTCCGCAGCTTTCATCCCTGGAGGGTGCCTGGGTTGGATATGCATCCAGCGCACGCCTGCCTTGTCCTTGCCCTGCCTGGGTGTGCAAGGCCATGGTTTCTAAGGGATTTCTCTTCTGTCAGTTCATCAAGTCCTGAATGACCAGCCACGAAGGTCACTTGGGCACCTTTCATTTCTTCTGGATACCCAGTATCTGACACCTGTAAGGAAATGAGTTTGTACTGGGACCTGCCATCATTTGAGCTTCTTGTTTCCACAGCTTCAAAATCGCTGCTGGGTTTTCCATATTTAGCTGGAAACAGTTCCAGGGCTCTAAGAGGAATCCATGAAATTCCTTGAACAAGCTTTGCCTCTAGAGCAGGAGGAAAACAGCCACAAGACTGAGAAAGTCCTCTGTTTTTTTTGGATCTCCTTGGCTAGCAGAGCAGGGGTCACTCAAACAGGTGGTAACTGTGGCCAGGGCCCCACACTGGAGAGGGTTTCCTCACTGCCAGCACCTGCTGCTGAACTGAGACAGCCAGAAAGGTTAAAGCTGCTCTACTCGTAGCTCTGACTGCGGAGCCAGGCACTGGGAAAGATGGGTGCTGTGATGAAAAGGACAAATTCCTGCTGTCCCATATGGATGAGGGGGCTTAAGATTGACAACCCTTGCCCTCCCAGCACAGTCTGGGCCAGGCCCTGCCTGGGACCTCACAGCAAGCTGGAGATTCCATTGTCCTTTGCTTGGAGAGAAGCAGAACCCAGACGATTCCAACTGTGAGGAAAGCTGAGATCCAGAAGGAAATAATCTGCCTGCAAAATATCCTGCTGAAACTAATTTCCTGAGTGTTTACAGTGCAATCCCTGCTCCTTGCTACAGAGTCATCTTAGATGGTAACAGATGGCAATGAGAGTCTTAATTCAGAGCAAACTTGGCTAAAATTAATACTTTTGATTACAGTGAGTCATTAACTTCCTTTTGGATTAAAAAGAGTGTAACACTGCATTCTATAGAAGAGATACACCAAAAGAGACCATGAGAAAGGGCACAGCAGCACTGCTGATGGATAAAGCAAAAGACCAGGCAGAGGACATCCTGAATAAAAACATGAATGAATCTTCTGCCAAACCTCAGAGAAAACCTGATTGGAGTCCTTCTCAGAGACAACATAAGGCACATACAAACTCAATCAGGAAAAAAATGACTGCCCAGTTCCTTTGATATGGATCATACAGTCAGCATATTTGTAATAAAGATGTACTCAAAACTTATTACCTTCCCTATGCCTTGTTCTTGACCTAAATGTAATAGCAATCCATCCTTAGGGCACAGAGAATACATGAAAAAGTACAGCTTCCTTTTAAAACACCATTAGAATATTTTACTGTATGTGGACATACACTCTTGTTACTCCTAAATGCTATTCTATTGAGTACAGTTTATATTCACCGGCAAGGCGAAATCTCTGGGGAAGCCAGAGAGGGAATGCAATTTCTAGTAATAACAGCTCACAACAGTGAATACTATCCACTTATCCCCACAATTTCCAGCTATTTTGGACTCCTTTCTGAATTAACCTTTCATATCAAAAGGAGCAATTCTAGAGCACACTAGAGACTCCGACACAATTTCATGCATAATTTATTCACTCAGTTCAACATTAAACGCAGAGTCCTTGACTTTGTCAAGGTGGATTCTGTTGGCAGACTTCACAAGCAGCAAAACAGGAGAAATGAGATCTGCAGCTCAACCTCTTCACCTATCCTGTCTGCTAAAGGGAGGGAAAAAAAGAAGAAAGCAAACCCCGACATGCTTACACAACGCCCTGCAATCAGCAGAATCGGCTGCAAACACGGCGCTATTTTTTTGCGGAGCATTTTCAATTTTAAAATGGAAGGATCAAAATCATGGATGGGAATAATTTCCTGGTAGTTTGCATTCCGTCCAAATTCAATCCTGCAGCCATTGTTCAAGGAAAAGTCCACTGGGGATTGAAGGAAGCTCTTTGTGCAGGATCAGGCTCTTGCTGGCTGCGGATGCAGGGCAAGGCACGTTATCCAGGCACAGCACAACAGTGTTTAGACTTAAGGACCTTGTTGGGAAATGTTTTTAAATGCTGGCCCAGCACACACTGAAAAGGTGGCTAATTCCCACTAAGAGCACCAGTACCTGAGACTGAACACAAGGAAAGGCTTCCCCTCAGCCCACATTGCAAAATATTATGTAAAAATTGTTGAGGTCATTTGGCACAGTGGCTTGTGCCATCGTGTATGTGAGATACATGCTTTGGTGGAGACCTCACCTAGCTCAGCAGTGTCTATCCCTCACTTATGGGAAAGGTGGGTTTTTATCATTGTGCTCTCAGGTGCCAAATGAACCTCACTGTCTACTTGAGCTCTGTGGCTCCTGTCTGACACTTAGCATCCCTTGACAGGTCAAAATCTCAGATATTTTGCAGCTGGCTGTGACTTGGGACAGGAGGCAGGGGAACTGGCTGACTCCTCCAGTGCTGTGGGATAACACAAAGGAACATCAAAAGAGATGTTCTTCATCTTCAGAGAGCCTGGTCAAGGTGCTGCTATGCACTGGTGTGCTGCCTCAACATTGTGAAAATCTGAGGAGCAGCAGATAAGCAGAGATCCTGCCCTGTTGCACTCAGATTGGAAGCAAAACTCAGCCATCACCACCACAGCAAGAAAGCTGCATCAGACACCTCCAAAGAGCAAGTGGTGGGTGATCACCTCTGCCCTCTGGTTTCTCAAAAAGGACAAGAATGAAACCTTGGGCTGCAGACACCACAGACAACAAAGACAATCCCCTTGCCAGAGCTTGTTCCAGCTCTTCAGACTCTCATGGTGCTCTTCAACAAACATTAGCCAGCTCTGGTCTAGACCAGCCTCCATGTAGACCACGGGGCACAGAAATATTCTCCAACTCCTCCATGAAGCTGAGCTGTGAGAGCTCAGCTGTGCCACTCCTCACCCACCCCCCTGCAGCCTGTGATTGCTTTGTCCTTCTGCCTTTCAGCATGTCCACAGGGCAGGAGAGGAAGCCTGATATGAGTGACAAAACATCTGCCACACTGAGCAAATAAAGTTCAGAGCCCAGTGCAGAAATCCTGCACAGAGAGGTGTCCCCATGCTGGGATCTCTCTCCTGCCAAACACAAGCATCTCTGTTCCCAACAGCTCTGAGAGGTATTTGAAGCCCTGAGCACCTGCAGAACCAGGGTCAGGATGTGCCTTCATGTTGCAATTGGAGGATATAAAATCAATTGCAACATTCTGTTTTAAGGATTTAATTTTCATGTCTTTGCTCCCTTCTTTAATCTCTACACAGCATGTTCTCTGCCTGCCTCTAGATATTTTAATTCAGTCACAGTAAGTCAGTTGCACAGAATGGGCACTAGAGAGCAACAGCAATTCAATTAATTTCACACTCACTGCGGGGAGCTGGGATTTTAAATGCTGCACATTGCAGGTGATCTGTAACATTTCGTTTATTCATATACTTGGCAAAGCTCTTTGTTTCTTTCTTATCAAACTTGGAGGTCATGAAAGCCAAAGGCCAGAAAGCTCCTGGTCATTTCATTTTAGAAATAAATATGGTACCTGTTAATGCAAATAAAGTTACAATCAAGCTCACACTGACACATCCAGATTGAAAATAGAATCAGATCAAATTGGTTTGTATTAGTAATAGAAAGGCTATTTAATGAACCTGGCATGGGCATCACCTGATCACGTGCTGGACCTGCAGCACTGTCCTAGAGATCCCACAAATAGGAATTAAATGTGAGTTGCTGGCAATCATAAGCTTTTCTCTGTCTTGGGACACAGTCACGAGTCAGAATGAAACAAATACAGCTAATGCCTTATTTGTGGTAAGCTCATCACATCGCTCTGGAAGTGAGAAATTGGGGTTTAATTTCCCACAGAGTTTGCAGTGGGGGAAAATAATGAGAGGTTGTGGCTGAATTAGAAACTTCTCCAAGACTTTCCTGATCCCTGTGAACATTGGGAGCAAGCTGTCTTTCTCAAGAGCTGGCTCAGCAGGGTACAGATACACTCTTCCTGTTTATTGTATTTGGAATTTGAGATCCGACACAATCGACATCAAGTAAAGCTGCCATTGAAGCCTATCGACCTACACTGAGAGCTTCTGATTCCTCTGATCAAAAAGCTGCAGGATTTTATTTAAAAAGAAAAAACCACTATCCTGTATGATAGAGCTGTCCCATCCTACACCGTGAACAAGAAATAACCCCAGTGCAACCGTGTGTTCACATATTTGCAAACAAACCAGGGCCCCCACCCAGCTTTTTGTGTGCAGGGAACAGAACCTACCCGAAATGCTTTAATGTGCTCTGCACAAGAGCTCCCAAACTCCCCTTCCAAACCGACTTTACCTCCAAGGTGTCTGCCACTGGTCCCACTCGCATGCTTATCTTTTTGCCATCTGAAGAATAATCAAATGCTTCCTGGCTGTTCACTCCCAGATACGGCGCTTCTGCACATGCAAAAATTTTGCCATCGTCTGGCAATTCCTCTGCAATAGCAAGGATACTGTAACCTTTAAGCTTGCCAATTAATAAAATCTTCCTGGCTCTGATCATATGAACCAACATCCTAAAAATTTGGCCTGTGGAAAGACAAGAATGAAAAATTAAAAATAAAATCATGAGAAAGAGGGTACCCTGTTCGCAATGAAAATTAGATGTGCCTTTTAAGTGATCATTAAAAATGAAAAAAAAAAAAACCAAACTAATCTTAAAACACTCTCAAGTAAGGGTTTAACAACAGAACCTGACAAAATTTCATCTAAAATGCAGCTAAAAGACAACAGAATAAAGGGACTGGTTTTAAATGTAGAACCTTTATCATTAATGCTGCTATTGTTCAAGTGCTTGTTAAATAGTGCTTGAAATATTGCATATTTTAACATTCCCCCCATATGAAAATGGCTGTGAGATGGCTCCATATTCTTTCTGGAATCCAGTTAAAAAAAAAAAAAAAATCACTACATTACCTTGCATTTGCTCTTAGAGTCATTATCCCCAGACAGCACCATCATTTAAGAAATTTATCATCAGTGGTGTCCTTCGAACAATGTATTAGTGTAATACATTATAAGAGTACTTCACTGGGATGATATATTACTCCAAAGATGGGAACATCTGGGAAGAATGAGTCTGGGAATAGATTCAGGGTAATAGGCTTTATATGGGGACACAAGCCTGGGTGTTGCTACTTGTAGAGGTACAAGTGCTTGGCCACAGGCCACCTCCACCACAATAAGCACATAAACCCCTAACAGACACCTCCAAACCCAACCAAAATGATTTTTCCCTTCCTTTGCCCTCCAACAAGAGTAATGATTTTTTTGCTGCTCCCTACTAGATGGGGCTGGCACTGTGAATTGAAGCACTCACAAGCATGTGTGTGGGCACACATGCAAGAATACAAGGGCACAGGAGGAATGGGACTGGGAAAACTTCTGCCAAAGGAAGATCAAAGCCTACAGGAGGCTCAAAACTTTATTTTTTTAGCAAGTTCCCATATTTTCTGAGCATCCCCATGGCAATTGACCTCTCCTCACTCAAGAAAAATTAAAGCTTCGATGTCACTGATAGCCTTTACACCAATCTGGTGCAATTTTATCCTCTCCGTTGACCAACTTACCATTCAGTGAGCCAGAAGCACGTCCTTCCTGCAGCCTAACTCTGCTTCCAGCTCCTTCAGCATCCCCTGGAACGTGGTCAGGTGAAGTTTTTCTGGAAAAAGAAATCAATTTCAACAATAGGGTAACAACCGAAATCTGAGAGTCCTGCATAAAAAGCAGCAACTAAAAGGGAGTGCCTGGAAAAGCTCCAGCTGTGCATGGCCATGAAAAATTATCCCAGAAGCACTGCAAACATCCTAAATTCCAGTCCTAAGAGGACCTGGCTTGGCAATAAGCCCATTTTAGTGCTGGCAGCCACCCCAGCCATAGGGATTTGAGAAGAAGGGGCTATGGGACCAAAGGAGAGAATTCCCACTGTTCAACCCCAGATCCTTCTCATTTCCAGCCAGTCCTAGACAGGTCTCTATCTGTCTGCTGGTTTGGAGTAAATTACACTAGTTACCCTGGCCAGGTTTTGTTCAGTTCTGCAATGATTATTTTTGTTCCAGAAAAAAAAAAAAAAAAAAAGTTTCATTGCAGAATAGGAGAAAAGATGTAAAATCTAAATTGTTTTGCAGGACAGGGAAAACACGGTTTTCCACACAAACTGCTGAGAAAACAGGGTGTCTCCAGAGGCTATTTTACAGAAGCCAGGCCTCTGACAATGTCTCTGGATGAAGTGAGATGCTACCTATTACACAGGGAAGGCAACAGATGACTGGAAGAAGTCCATAGCCTCCAGACAGGTTAGATTACCCTATCTAAAGAAAGTAACCACCAGAAATGGATGGTGATCATTCTGCAGGCCAGAATTTAGAGCCATTTCAGCTCTTTTTTTCCCTCCAGCCTCCCCCTCCCTACTCCTCAGTAAAATGAGAAAGAATTCATAACCCGTGTCAGCCACACTCAGATAATCCAAGACTTAAAGAGTAGAACATTTCATATAACCTCTTTTCTGCCCCTCACAAATGCTTTAACAACTTTAATAAGATAATGTATAGCTATTATCCTACAGCAAGTGTAAGTCAAACAACTATCAGCTATTATTTCAGCAACAGAACGAACACTCAGCCTTCCCATAATCCACAGCCTGGAACAGTTTACACATTGTCAATTTTAGGCAGAACTGGCTTATTCCACATATCAAAATGTGCACTGATAAATGGGAATTGTTTAGCAGACCCCACATGGCTAGGTAATATACTGTAGCTCAGAAAAGAATAATGAGGGTATCAGTTGGACTTCTGAATTAATGATACCTTAAATTAGTTTAATTAATTAGTTTAGTTACCAGAGCAATTTAGTTAGCAGATTAATTAATGTTTGTTGAGTGCTTGGAGATAAAAGCTGCATATAAAGGCTGTTATTAGAGGGCGGATCCAGAGGTTCAGGTTTTCCTTATTCTTTATTTATCCCAGCACCAGTTTGATTGAGGGGCTCACTCTTCCAGCCTTCCAGCAGGCACTGCATGGAAGCTGGTGTGCTGGTGTTCCCCAGGATATGGTCCAGCAAAGACATTGTCATAGCCAACAGCTGGGAGAATATATCCCAAAATTTAGCGTTAGGACTTCTTGTTCTCACCTCCTCTCCTTTAGGCCGTAGGTGCACACAGACACACACACATCCATGCACACTTTGCTGTATATTTGGGTGCAGTTAACTCTCATTCTTCTTCCTCCCCTGTTTATGGCATGTTCTGGACAGAAAATCTGAGAACAGACTCACACACTCACAGACAGAAGCACAAGGTTACAAAGGAGAGTCTGTACCTCTTAGAAGTTGCCATCGCATCCAGGTAAGGGTCTAGTCCAAGAGCAACATCAAGAGCTTTTTGTAAGTAATTCCTGAGCTGCTCAGGTACACGAGAGTCATTGAGGGCTATTTCTTTGGCTTTGAGAAGGTTCTCAGCAATGTGTCCAGCAGGGGTTTCTGAAATGGAAAATAAAAGGAAGAATAATGATTTTGCGATCACTCAAATCAGTGGAAGAGGAATTTAAAGTAAACAAAAAAAACCAAAAAAAAACCCACAAGTGCACTTTTTTTAATAGAAAATACAGGTTTTTTAGTTTCTATGAAAACCATCATGGAAACCTTTTCAAATGGAAAAAATAGTACAATTCTAATAGATTTTTGTTCTGTGGATTCTCCCCTTTTGGGAGATCAGCACAGTTGATCAAGGATAAGAATGTTTTCAAAACACGAATTGTGCCTTTGAAGCTCTGAGATAAACATCAAACACCAAACAAAACCCGCTCCTCTAGGTAGCTTTGTCCTTGGAGAAAATAGAGCTCTTCCCAAACTGCTCTTGC
The DNA here is from genome assembly GCF_022539395.1 of Myiozetetes cayanensis. NCBI lineage: Eukaryota > Metazoa > Chordata > Aves > Passeriformes > Tyrannidae > Myiozetetes > Myiozetetes cayanensis. The sequence continues at coordinate 4,635,584 of NW_026087389.1, forward strand.
CAAACCAGGCAGATCCTCTAAGCCAGGAGATGCAGGCACTGGATGTAGCTTTGTGAAAAGGAGGATCTCCATCCTGTGTTGATGGGATGCACAAGTGTCCCTGATATGTGTCTGCCATGGAGGCTGCTGAGCAATCCATGATGCTCATGCCTAAAATAAAATGTGCAGCCAAAGTGACAAACACCCAAACACTGCTCTAGTGGCCCATCCCTGGAAGTGTTCAAGGCCAGGCTGGACAGGGCTTGGAGAAACCTGGTCTAGTGGAAGGCATCCCTGCCCGTGGCAGGGGGTAGGATCTAGGTGAACTTTAAGATCCTTTCCAAACCAACTCATTCTGTTATTCTGTGATATGATGATTTACATCTCATCCCAATCTCTTCCCGTCAGGTGGCAAAGGGGTAGTTTATATCTCATTCGGCAGTTTTATAATTAATTGCAAGTGCAGGAATAACCACCCCCTTCTCAAGCCATGTCAGTTGTTGCCCTCAGTCCAGCTACATGCTGAGTGAAGGGGACACACTCTCCTTTCAGAGCATTTTCACAACCACACGAGGGAGCATCCACAGGCTCCTGTTGTACTACCAGAGAATGCTGGAGGTCAGGATCTGCTTGTTCCCACCGACAAGCACTCTGAGGTTTTTGTTAATTTAGAGGGAAAAAAACATGTTTATAATCCGTGTCGGATTTTAATAATCTTCATGTTACTCCTCTGGATGAGTAACAGACAAGGGTTTCCTGTCACACAGCTGCAAACAGGACTCACCTCCTGCTGTTTTGTAACCTGTGTTATAACACCAACCAAAAGTGCCAAGAGGTGCTGCTGGGGGTGGCAGGGCATGCCAAGAGCAGCTCTCCATCCAAGATTACACAATCTTTTCAGGGAGTGCTGCATTTTTTGCAGCCTGGTGATGCCTTGGGCCAACAGCAGAGGTCAGAATTGCCTTCATTTATGCAAGCACCAGACAAGTCAGAGCAGAGCTCAGGGCTGGCTGCCCAGACCAAGGCTCTGAGCACTAAACTTTATGTAACTACTTTTTTTTTTTTTTTTTTTTAAATATTACTCCAGGAAAAGTGATTCGTTTTTGTACACAGTTTTGCACAACCCCAGTAAAACTGTTGGACTATAATAAGTACTAAACTAGACTGTATGTGTGGGACATACAGTGTCCCCTGAGCAGGCAGACAGTGCCATGGAGGGACCTGCTGCTTCAGAACTGAAATTAATACAATCCTGCAGCTTGTTCTTAGATGGCACTTTTTGGATGGTGGAAAAGAGGACGACCCTTTACAATTTGCAAGGGGCTGCCCAGGAGGAGGCTTGGAGACAAGCACACAAGAAGAGAGTCTGGATTTGGCAAACACAAAACAAAGGTGCCACATTCAAAGATGTAGGGCCAGATCCTTGGTTCCCGTTTTTGGGCTATCCTCATTTCACCTTCCAGCCTCCAGATCTGTTTTGCAGCCCCAGCAGTGACTTCCAGAAGAGCTCCCCTTCCCAGCCAGGGCAGAGCACTGAACCTGATCCACCTGAACACTTTGCTGCCAAGGCAGCTCGGTGCTCCAGTGCCAGGCACTTTGGCAGGAGCTGGTCGGTGCTGAACACTTGGAAATCCAGTCTGATAAAATCATCCCAAACAGTTCCAGCCATCATCTTCACCAAGGCACCTCAGGCATTGACAAAAGCCTATCACAACACTCACCACTTTGTCTAGTGTGTAAACACACCTCAGCTGTGGCATTTTATCAGGAGATCCTGATTATAGAAACCACCGTTCACCACTTGAGCTGTTTCCTGACGCCACCAGAACCCTGCATGCAGAACTGCAGCCTCTGAGGAGACGCTGTGCTGCTGCTTGACCCAAACACATTAACCCCAGCTGTGAGACACACCCATTGTATGGATGGAGCTGTAGCAAAAGGAAAAGGGAGTGAGGTTGTGGCACATCTGGGGCTGCTCGGTGGTTCCAAACCCACCACCCACAAGCCCAGGAAGGGCAATGCACAGGGCCACAGGCAGGTCATGGCCCATGTAGGGGGGACTAGGGTGGGGTGGCAGTGTGGGTCAAAACCAAGTCATGGCCATTAAACATTGCAGGATGTCATAAGCAGAGCTCAGCCTCAGCATCCATAGTGCCAGAGCCTGCAGCAAAGCCAGCAGTGCTGGCCTGGGGAAAGGTTTAGGGGTGGAGTGCAAGCACAAGGAGGAAGAGGGAGAGGAGTGGAGAAGCTGCTGCCTGCGGCAGGAACCAGGGAGCTAAACTCTGACTGAACTTCAGGGCAAAGCAAGGAAAATATGCATCAGCTGATACGTTTTCTATAGGTCCTACTGCTAGGGGGAAAAAAAAAAAAGTTAGAAAAGCTTAATCTCCCCAGGGCTCCATTAAGGAGAAACAATATTTATAAAACAAGCATCCCAACCCATCAGAAATTAGTCACAGCAGAAACTCTCTTACCACTGTGTTCACCTTTCCACCCCATCTCTTTCTCCTGGGAGCGTCCTCCTCCCTCTGCTCCACGTTCCTGCAGACCCATCTCCCCTGCTCAGCCTCTCTCCTCTGCCAAACAAACCCGTCCTCTGCTCCTCTCTGCCAAGCCACAGAGCCTGCAGGTCACATCTCCGTGGGGAAGGTGAGGACCCCGGACCGGGGCATCACGCGGTGTCCCCTCCTGTCACACCATCCCTCCTGGAGTTCCCCACCCCACACAGGGAGTTTACCTGCAGGATTATGCATGTTCCTTCTTGTCCCCACGGCTTCAGAGGGTGCTGCGGTGGGTTTGCTGCCTCCGCAGAGCGGCAGGTCGGTGCTCAGGGGTCCGTGGAGGGGATGCGCTTCCCCGCGATCAGCCGGGCAGAGCCCCAGCCCTGGGGAGAGGCTGCGCAGGGAGGATCGCCCCGGGCGGGGGCTGCACCCGCTCCAGCTGCGCCCGCCTGTCCCACCCAGACCACAGGCAGCAGGTGAGATCCAACAGCATCTGACATGAAAAAGAACAACAAAAGAGCCGACTTTTAATGCCTTGGGTTTACATAAGTTCACATCCTGACCTTGGGAAAGCTGCTGGCTCTCTAGGAGGTAACCGGCAGTTTCATAACTTTTCTCGTTGCATGCCACAGACATGTCTCCCAGCTAAACAACCAGGTATGAGGCCAAAAAAGTCCCAGGACTCTGAACCCCAGATTATCTACAAGGTCACTGCTGCCTCATGCAGCCAAACATCAGAGCAAACCCTGCTCTGGTGTCCAGGTCCCTGCACGGACTGGGGCAGGTTGTGTCACTTGGGTACCAGTTGACCTGCACCCTCAGAAAGGGTCCCAGCCTTGCACAGGCCAAGAGAGGCGTTAGGAGGAATCAGTGGGAGCATCCAGGGTATCCAAAAGCCTTCACTGGCCTGCAGCAGAGCTGGGGCAGAGAAAGGCTGGTGAGGAATTAAAGCAAAGTCGTGAAATAGCACGTGATGGAGCTGAGGTCGATCGTCTCCTTTTCACACAGATGAAATGCAAACTGAAGTTAATGAGGAATTATGAACTCCCCCGTAGCACAAACAGCATCTTTCATCTCTGAAATGTGTCACCCTGAGCTCATTTAGTCAAGGACCAACTCAGTGTACCTGCAGAGATTGCAGAGAGATTACCCAGGGCTGCTCAAGGGAGGTGAACAGGTCTTCACACAAGGCTCTTGGCAGCCCCTCTGCAGGATGGATGGCACAGGAACAAGTCATTGGTGCTGACAAGCAGATGGACTTTGGAAAGTTAATTTGCCAACTTCTGAAACGAAACAGAAGACATTTCAGTGCCCCCAGAAGAGAACATGAAAATATAGGGGTTGGACTTGATGATCTTGGAGGTCTTTTCCAACCCAATTTATTCTATGATTCTATGATTCTATGATTCTATGATTCTATGATAAGTGGAAAATAAGTAAATGCACAGGATGAAAGAGTACAAGAAAAGCAAATAAAATAAGTCCCAATGTTGAATGGATTTCTATTAATTAAAACAAATAAACAAGATGAAGAGGATAGACCTCCTGGTATACCTAAGATTATTCTATTTTATGATTTAGTAAACAACAAGCTGCATTAGAATTGCAGTTCCTGCAGAAAGCAATCCAAACTGTGTTTAGATTGGGAGTTAAATGTCAGATGAGTATTTTGTAAACAGCCCAAGAGCTTTAGTATGCCATCTAATCCACATCCACTAGTTCTGAAGGTGACTTTGGGTAAGTTGTTTCACTTCTGTGAGTTTATTTTCCTCTTCTGTAAAATGGGGATAAGAGTGTCCTCTTGGCAAAGCTCTTTGTCACCTGGAGATGAACCCAAAATGAGACCCAGAGTCAGGAGTTAGACTCTTCCTGGAGCAGGGCTTTGTGGCTTTAGAGATTATTCTTCTAGCTCATTCCAAACAGTAATTTTGAGACAGATGAAGGTTCCTAAGTGAGTTTGGCTGCAATTAAGCCTTCAAAGAAATGAAGTGGTCTTATCCAACGGGTTCTTAAAGACCCATTTTTTTTTTCCAGCTTCTGCTTTTACATCTGGTTTTGGTTTTCTTGATCTTTGTTTCTCAACAAGGACAGCTTTCAGAAACATTGCCAAGAAGGTGGCAAAGACGGGTTTTTTGCCTTCAGGCTCTGCTGGTGAAATCAAAGTAAGATCTTCCTGCGCTCAGCACACAGAACTGTACACCAAGGGAATATTTGGTGTGGCAAGCTGAGCCCGGGGCCCTCCAAAAGCTCCAGCTGGAAGATTATATGGAAAAGTGGATTGTGCATCCCTCGGACACGTGGGGATCAAAACTCAGCTCATGCTTCAAGCAGCCCCTCAGGAGATAAATTCTCTCTGATAATTTTTTTAAACTCACCATAAAGGCCAAAATGGGTATATATCATTTTGTTCCTCAATTCAAGGGAATCCCAGGAATGTGAGCTCAAAAGAGGTTTAACCAGCTGGTATCAATCCCCAGATACCCCAGCTGGTATCTGCTCCTGTCTCACCCTGTAAGAGCAGCTTAGAGCTGCAGCCAGATCAGAGGCTCTGCTCAGCAAAGGACGTTCCTGAATGATGTGGAGAATCACACAAACTGCCTTTCATAACTTTAAATTTGCTGTAGGGCATCATGTTGGAAGTTAATGTATGCACTCCTATTGTACCTCTGAAGCATTATAAAACCAGCTGATTATACAACCCCATCCTTGTACACTCACGTGTCTTCAAACGTTCCTGCCACCCCGAACGTGCATCCCAGATTAGATAATCTCAGTTTTGTAATTAGTCTCTCTCCCGTGGAAACGAGACCTCCCCTTCCAACGCCTGGTCACCTGGAGCCTTTAAAAAGCACTTCAGAGGCACCCAGGGATGGGAGATCCCTGAACAGGGAGATTTTACCCTCTGGAGGCATGCCGGTGTCGGAAGAGGTCTGTGCTCCAGCAGTCCCAGCCACCATGGCCCAGGAGCCCCGGCAGACAGACTTCCAGCTGGTGCGAGTCAAGAGCACGTGGTACCGCGTCAAGAGAGGAGAAACCTTTTCCAACGGTGAGGACGAGATCATTCTCTCCGAGGCAAAAATGTAAGTATAGGAGCCTGTGTTGTTTGCTGGTGACTGCACTGGCTGGCCAAACTTGGTGGTCTTCCCAGTGGGGATGTATCTCAGATGGAAAAACCACCATGTCCACATTTGCGGCTTAAACCCACCATTCCAGAATTACAAAGTAGTTCAGGTTGGAAAGGACCTTTAAAGGTCATTGAGTCTAACCCCCCCTGCCACAGATAGGGACACCTTCCACTAGACCAGGTTGCTCAGAGCCCCATCCAAGCCCCTCTACACGTATGACCCCCCAGCCCTCAGAACATCTGCAGTGTGGCAGCACGGGGAGTTGCTCTTCCCCTTGGCACAACCTTGGCCATCTTGCAGAGGGAATTTTTTCAACACCCTTCATTTTTGTAGATGGGAAGTTACTTTAAACTTCTGAAAAGCTTATGCAGGGACTTCTGAGTGCTGCACTTGGGCTTTTTTGCCACCCGTGTACCTGCAATCTGTGTGTGCAAAAGCTGATGCGCAGGCATGGGAGATAGATGAGTTTTTAGAGGTGGTTGCAGATAAATGAAATGGGCAGGATGGAAAAAAATAAATAGTCCCTGACAGGAGCAAAACCCTTACCACATCTCTCAAACTGCAGAAGTCACCTAATGCTGCTTCAGACAGAGCAGAGAGACAAATTTCCCCCAGGGATACATACAGCTCTTTGCTGGTATTACATCTCTCCAGTTAATTATCCTTTAATTACAGAATACTCCTTTTCATGAGCACATGGACCCCCATTTGGGAGGAAGATCTTTCTTAATACAGCTCTGTTTTGCATATCAGAAGTTTTCTAGCATTTGTCATGCTCAGATTTTAATGGCACAAGTCTAACCCCTTTCTCAGTGAGGTCAGAGGAACCTTCACCAGCGCTGGCAGCGGGCAGCGACCGTGCACGACCATCACTCAGGCAGAGCTGCAGCAGATAGAGCAGGATTTTAGCAGACCCAGAGGCAGTCTGCTGGAGCTCAGACAATAACAGGATGAACCTAGGGCCTAAGAACATCCAGAAAAGCTCTCAGCTGACTTAGATTCCAACAAGGGAATGTTCAGCCTCAAATTCACTATGGTTTTCATACAGCAGAGGGGTTGCAATGTGTACTGGTTGTGCCATCCAGCACCCAAAGCTGACTCCACCAACTGACATTCCAAAGCTTCCTGCCTCTTAGAAGGGTCACATAGGAGATGGATGCACGTGCAGTTAAGGCACAGCTGTAAGATAGATATTTGGTGCATTAAAATGTACATGATGATGCTTTTTGTAATACTGCATTTTAAAAGCCCAGAAGGGATTTTCTGGAAGGTGTAAATCCTCACTGGTTTTCTTTAACAGCTACAAAGGTTAAGGATAGACTTAGAGACAATTAGTAAAAAAAGCAGAGAGGTATCTATTTAGAAATATAAGAGAATTCAGGCATGTGAAAAGAAATTGTGCACTTAGGGAAATCTGATTATCTGAGCCAGCTGCTCACTCAAAAAACAAAAAAAAGGCTCACAGAAACTTTCATTTTTACCCAACTGCAGCTTAAGAAATGGTCTTGTATAAAATACATTTTGCTGTTCCCTTCTCCCTTTTTTTTTTTTCTTCCTTTCCTGATTCCCAACTTGGTTTTCCCCTGCCTCCCCTGTCCCACAGAAGGAATAACTTGGTTGTAGGGCTCTGTTCTTCACTGGTTTAGATAAATACTACATGCTGCCTTTTATTTATCTTTAAAACTCCAGTATGGAAATGTTTCACAACCCTCAAATAATTTTCTTTCCCTCTCTGGGAGTACTTCCTATTTCTAACATATCTGTTTCGAGGTAGAGATTCACTGGTTCAGCTGAAACATTTTAGAAACATAGTTTTGTGTGGAAGTGTTTGGCTGTGTGAAGATAGACAGGAGGAAATCAACTCCTGTCACCCAGATAGACCACCAGAGGATGCTTCCTCTATAAAAACTTTGGAAAATTTTGGCCAGCTCTTCTCTTCCCCTTTCTCTTTTTGGAAGCTAAAATGATTGAGCTGGCGGGTTTTTTATGGGGTTTTCAACTTCCAGCATGAAAAACATGCTCCAACCCTTCTTGCTCTGCATCTTTCCAATGCCCTGCAGGAATTCAGTCATTTGACTGTTCACTAAGACCTGGGAGAGCTTCTCCAGCACTAAAGCTGCTGAGCCCTGACACACAGGAGGGTGTCCCTCCCTCAGAGCCCCACGCTTTCACAGTGCATGGGCAGGAGACTCCACATTCCTCACCTCCCAGCTACATCCTTAAACTAGTTCAGACATGCAAAGGACAAAATATATAATGATTTCAAACCTTGTTTTCTGCCCCTTGCCAGAGGTGAGTGCGTCTCCGAAGGTGGGATTTCCTGGACCATTGAAGCTCCCATCTATTTCTGCTACAAGGTGGTAGAAACATACAACATTCTGGATCCCTCCAACACTACTCTGCTCTGGGGTCACATCACCGACCCCCAGCAACTGGAGCTCGCCACCAGCAGCACGAGGAAACTGAGGCGCTTTATCGTCATAGACGAAGTCGTTGACAAACTTTACGGCTCCAAAGTCAGGGAATACTTCGAAGAGAACAACGTTCAGCACAAAATCCTCGCCCTGCCCACCACCGAAGAAACGAAATCCATGGACCTGGTCTTGAACATCCTGCAGGAAGTCCAGGACTTCAGCATCGACCGGCGAACCGAGCCCATCATCGCCATCGGCGGGGGTGTCTGCCTGGACATCGTGGGACTGGCTGCGTCGCTCTACCGCAGGCGCACCCCCTACATTCGGGTCCCCACCACCCTCCTCTCCTACGTCGACGCCAGCGTGGGGGCGAAGAACGGGGTGAATTTCCTGCAGTGCAAGAACAAGCTCGGGGGCTACACCCCCCCGGTAGCCAGTTTCCTGGACAGATCCTTCATCCAGAGCATTCCCCGGCGGCACATCTCCAACGGCCTCGGGGAAATCCTAAAGGTATGAGCTCCTGCTGCTGCAGATTTCAAATCTGAAATCATGGAAAGGTTTGGGGTGGAAGGGATCTTTGAAGGTCATCAAGTCCAACACCCCTGCAATAAGCAGAGATGCCTTCCACTAGATCAGGTTGCTCAAAGCCCCATTCAGCACATCCTTGAATATTTCCAGGGATGGGGCATCTACCACTTCTCTGGGAAACCTGCTCCAGTGTTTCACCATCCTCATTATACAAAAATTCTCTCTGAACCTACCCTCTTTAAGTTTAAACCATCACCCCTTGTCCTGTCACAACAAACCCTTCTAAAAAGTCTGTCCCCATCTTTCTTACAAGCCCCTTTTAAGTATAAAAGTGCTGGTAAAATGTCCAGCAGCATCCATGACATTGTATAAACAACCTCAGAGAAACCAAGGTGGGCCATCAAGGCTGCACAGGGGCTTTTAACTCCCATTGAGTTTATATATATTCTTTTTAAAGCTGCTAAACTAGTTGGAATATTCATTCACACATAATGTCTAGTGCTAACCCTGCAGAGAACACTCCAAAACTCACAGCCAGGTGTAGACACAGGAATACCTTCCCATTGAGTCTGATCCATAGCACTCTATAATGAACTCTTGGCAGAGAACCTGAGGTTCATTATACTGGGGATTAATAATCTGCAAGATCATTTGCACCTACCTCGCCGGGTATGTCAAGTGTGGTCAATCAATCTCCTGTGAGGCAAATTCTACTCCTGAAATTACCTGGAAAGTGCACAGTAAATGGCTTCATGCCTGGAGAGCTTTGGAAACTTTTGATAAAGCAGAGTTCAAGTTATTAAAGTGTATTAGAGATGAGTTCATCAGCAGTATTTTTCAGTACTTGCAAAGTGGGAAGTCCCGAGGATATCTGGAGGCTTCTGGCAGGCACTGGGAAACCTGCAGGTCACCATTCCCCACTGCAGGAAGGGGTTAATTCCTGAGTGTGTGTGTGGAGGGGGTAATATGCACTTTTAACAAGTAAATCACTTCTAAACCCTCATATGCTCTATATTGCAGTGCATTCCCACCTTCCCTTGCCTGAAAAGCAACCCCAAGGATTAGATGTCAGTTGTCCTGGGGGTGGCCACCATCTAGTCTCGAGTTTCCTTCCAGGTACACAAATAGCCAAAGCTTGTTCCAAACCGTCTGCTTGGATGTGGGAGCACGTAGCAAGCTCCCAGCATGGGCAGAGGCTCCCAGCAACAAGGGAACTTGCACACCAGTGCTCCCATCATCTCTGGCATTTTGCCAGAGTCCCACTGGGCATTTCTACGCTGCCTCTCGCACACAACTTCACTCACCACAGCTGACAACATGTGCAACACCACCAGGTCACATGCCCAAGAGGCCTGGTGGACACACACCAAACACAGCCAGGCTAACCAGGAATTGTGTCTGCAGCCACATTTTTCGGGTTGCAGAAGCAGAACTTCTCCGTGTACCACGTGTGCAGCTGTTTCTTTGCTACTGTATAACATGAAATTACAGTCCAATCTACTGAAACACTCAAGTTTGCAACAGCACATCAGACAATTGTCCTTAATTACCTCTTCTGTTCTCTTCTTCCTAGATGGCTCTCATGAAACACAAAGGGCTGTTTGACCTGCTCAGGAACCATGGAAAATACCTTCTGGACACCAAGTTCCAGTCCTGCAGCAGCTTTGCTGACCAAGGGGATGCTGCACTGCAGACCACCAGGATTGCCATTGAAACCATGCTGGAGGAGCTGGCACCCAACCTCTGGGAGGATGACCTGGACCGACTGGTTGATTTTGGTCACCTTATAAGCCCAGAGCTGGAAATGGTGAGTGAAAGACTTTATGTTACAGCATCCATTTTGAATAAAAAATTTAAAAAAATTCGATTGGCAGCATGAAAACTCTGCGAAAAGGAGCTGAGCTAAACTCCAGATTTGCATGTTACCCCAGGTCACCCAACACAGCAGCCTGGTCCTGTTGGACAAAGAGACCCTTTCCCCTCCTTTGTTTCTCCCACACTTCCACACGTGTTTCCTATTCAGACCTCAGGCCAGTTGTTACTTTTTACTGGGAATTTACTGGAGCACAAAGATGGCCAGATTACAGTGAAGCCACTAGAAATCACCAACATGAGCTGTGACAGCACAAAGGCAGAGAGAACATAGCCCATATTACTGGGGAGAAATTGCCACTGTGGAATGAGGGGGATGACTCATTCAGACAAGATTCAGAGCTCTTTCCTCCATCCTGTGGTGCTCTATCAGTGATTTAGATGGAAGGAGAATTAAATCCTGGATCTCTATGGGAGATTTTAGATGTAATTAATCACATGTCAAACAGATCACCCTCACAACCCGTAAACCACAAGGCGCCAACACCCAGCAAACACAGCGAGTCAAATGCCAATTTTCAGGTGCAATTTTAGAAAAAAAAAAAAACCTACTTACTTCTTCTTTGTCAACCCCCAAACCTTTTTTTTCTACCACCCACCCTTGCTGTGCCGCAGAGGGTTTTGCCGTCGCTGATGCACGGGGAAGCCGTGAACGTCGACATGGCATTCATGACGTACGTGGCCCACGCGCGGGGGCTCATCGGCGCCGAGGAGAGGGAGCAGATCCTCCAGTGCATGAGGGGCCTGGAGCTGCCGGTCTGGCACAGCGGCTGCAGCTGGGCCCTCATCAAGAGGGCCCTGAGGGAGCGCCTGAAGCACAGCGGGGGACAGACACGGATGCCGCTGCCCACCGGGCTCGGCGTAGCAGGTACGGGCAGGGAGGGAACGCCAGGGAGCCTCCAGAGTGGGAACCTGAGCAGGGGACATCCCAGCACAGGGACATGCTGGAAAATGTGCCTTGTGTGGTTTTCCTGTGCTTTTCTTCACATCTTGATAAACCCACCGAGAGACGGAATCTGTCTCATGTGTAACCACCAGAACTCCGTTAAGGACTGAGGCCTAATTAACTGCACTGTAATTAACCAATTCGCCTCGCAAAGGTTTTTGCAAACCAGCAGGTAAATCCAGTGCTGTGATAGATAAACCAAGGTCAAAAAGGGAAAAAAATTCCTTTGCTGTACTTGAAAAGATTAGTTAAATAGTCCTTGGCAAAAGGAATTTAATGTATTACTGTGCCTAGAACTAATAGTTGAAAATCAAATAGTAACTGTTGAGTATCTGGGATGAAATATTCTTACTCCTAAGATTTAAAAATAAAAGCCAACCAATCCCCAACACAGAAGCAATGCAAGGGACTAGATTGTGAATTCTGGCATCAGTATCCATCCAGACTACTTCCATGAAGCTCAGTCTCTACACACCCACAAGACAGCACTCTCACAAACTGTTTGGACCAATGACTGCCCTGCTCAGTCAGTGCAGGAAAAGCTCCTCTGGATGTTCCATTAACTGCAACTCTTACTTTCCAGAGATATTCAATGACACCAGTGAAGAGACCCTGGAAAAAGCATACAAGCTGTGGGTCAGGGACTGCAGGACAGTGCTGGAGGAAGAGCCGGCTGCCCTCTGATTGCTGCGAGCCCAAGCTGATGTCCTGCCCCACACCTGAGTTGTTTGCCACTCTAAGTTGGTGGGCAGAACTGAATTTTAAACAACATAAATACAGAAGCACCTGTGAAACTGCATACACCCCAGAGCATGGAACAAGAAGAATCTTGGCATCTAACCCCACTTACCTTTTTCAGTTGCTTTGTTTGAAAGGGAATCTACTAGTGCTCAGGAAGTGACCACTCACAAGTGAAACCACCAAGTGCCTGTAGTGCCTGTTCATAGCAGAACAGCTGTCTCCTCTTGGGGAATGTGAGCAGGATTATTCATTCATTTGGTCAATCCAAGCTGGGGGCTGCCAAAGCCCTTCCCAGTGATATCCCACCATTGCTTGTGCTTGGACCCCTGACAGGAGTAGGTGTAGCTGACTCACAGCCATGTCATGGGTAGAGGTGGCTCACAGACCATGGCATGACTGCACGCAAAATCTCCATGCTCTGCAAAATTATCTTCTTCGTAGAAAATATAAATTATATTATCTCCTTCACTGTTTTTGGTATTATTATTTTCTTCTTGGTGTTCTTGTTTTCTCAGCTCATTCAAACCAGCAAAAAAAGAAACTCATCTGCCAGCCTCTGCATGACACACTGATTACAGGCACCATCACTAGCCACAGATCAGTGAATATTGCTGCTGTCAAGCACAGTGGGAGCTGTATCTTGACAGCATGGCAGTCCTGTGTCTTGGGACTCTCAGATACTGAGGACAAGCTGGCAAGGCCCCTCTTGCTGCCCAAATGTATGAAGTGGTCTCACTGTGTAACCCCTGCAAGCCCCCAGTGTGACAAATAGGGCACGACTGGCAGCAGTGGTGCCTATGAACAAAGTTGGGCTCTTGGCTGTCCTGCAGAACCAATGAGTGTCCCCACATCTGCCACAGGTCTCCTTGTACCTGTCTGTCTGGGGCTCCTTCCCCATCACAGCCCTTTCTGGTTAGATAAGGCCAGCTGGGGAAAACAAGAGAAATAGAGAACTCCAGGCAAGGTTATCATCTTCAAGCAGCCTCAGTATCACGTCTCAAGATCCTGGCAGACTCAGAGCAGATTATATCTTGGATGCTGATGGTGAAAAATCTAAAGGCAATGCCATCCTTCTCCCTAGAGGTCCAATCAAAGGAATTGCAATAAACAAACAGCCTTTGAATTATTTACAGCATTATTTGTGTTTTTCCCCGATGGTGTTTTTTTCCCCACACCAGTTTGTGCTGATGTGCTGACCTGTTTTGCTAAAGTAATAAAAGCTACTAAAATTTAAAAACTTTTGGAATAACGATTGCAGTGTGTACCTGGGTACATTTTGCACATGCTTGAGAGATGGAAAGAGACTGGAGAAGTGAGGCATAGTGCTGACATAATAAATTCCCTTTTGCTCTTGAGCCTGGAGAGGATGTGGCTAAAAATACACCAAAAGCCCTCCTCAGCCTTTCTCCAGATCAGTGCATCTCTCCAGGTTCAGGACAGGGTTTCACACAGATGGTACCATCTTACCAAGGATCACACAGCTTTTCAGAGCGCACCCTTAGAGCCACAACTTCCCACAGAAACAATCCCCTAATGCCCCAAGTTAAATAAGCCTGGGGCTGAGGATATCAGTGAACTTGTGTTGTTTTTCCAGACCATCAAACAAAGGCTCATTCAGCCGGTTCCTGCAGCCACCGCGTCGGGAGAGCATCGCTGCCACTCACAGGGATCCACCGGCACTGCCAGCCCTGGCTGGAACAGACAGGGACAGTGCAACAGGAGACAGGTGAGGACCCAGGAACACAAGTATCTGAAGGGAGAGTGTCAAGAGGATGGACCAGGCTCTGCTGGGTGGTGCAAAGCAATAGGACAAGAGGCAAAGGGCAGAAACTGATGCTCAGGAAGTTGCACCTGAACACGGGGAAGAACTTCTGTACTTTGCAGTGACCGAGCACTGGAACAGAGATCAAAGAGGGTGTGGAATTTCCTCACTGGGGATAGTCCAGAACCATCTGGATGCAGTCCTGTGCTATGTGCTCTAGGATGACCCTGCTTGAGCACAGAGGTTGGACCAGATGACCCTCTGTGCCATCTTCCAACCTGAAACATGCTGTGATTCTGTGACCCAAAATTTTTAGGAGCACGAGAGAGCCCCAAGGAGAGCAATCTGAGGGGTAAGGTGCTGTGGGCCTGCAGGAGAGGATGTGATGTTGTGCTTACAGCGATCACCTGGGCACACTTGCAAGTAGTTTACCTCCTCTCAAGCATCTGGGTGGGCCATTTTTCACAGCAGATAACCTAGAAATGAATGAAGCACAGGATTATTGTCTACCCAACAGTCAGTGTCCTTCAGTGCAGCAGTCCTGCTCCCATCTACCTCCATGGAGGAGGCACAAGACAAACATCCAACTTCCGTTCCCTATTTTAAACGTCCAGAGAGAGAGACTCTCAGGAGCCTGAAGGCATTTAGCTCTCCAGTTCCTTGGAAAGCCAAGGTGCAGCTTAGCAGGGTGAACTGAACTAAGAAGAGTCACAAAACCACAAGCACATATGCAAAGCCCAGCATCCAGGACTGATGTGCCACCACCTGCCAGTCACTGGCTTTGCCTCCGTCTCCCGAAGCCGGTCTGTGTCTGTAACAACATATCCAAGGAGCTGGAGCGCAATTAAGACTGAAAAGTGAACACATGATTATTATTATTTTTTGCCCTCCCTTGTGCTGTGGGTGACAGAACACAATCAGCCCCTGACGTGCTTGGTTGCTTGGTAGCAGACAGCCACATTTTTAATTATACACTAAAATATGCTAAAGAACATAAAACGGCTGCGTGACTAATACGTGTGTATCAAGAAAGGCACATGACAGCAGCAAAATTGCTTCAGTGTCTGATAAAAAGTGCCTCTGTCAGGCTTGTCATAAGAAGATCAAGGGAAAGGGGTGGAAAGTATTATTAATAAAACAGTGACTTTTAAAAATACCCCTCATTGTTTGAGGTGCCTTTTTTTTTTTTAATGTCTAGCATGAATTTAATTCTCTTCCATTTATTCAGCTTTAATTCCTGCTTTTTCAAACAGAATTATTATATTAGACCTAAAAATCTCTGCTTATTCTCTTATGATGCATGACTCCAAAAAGAAAAGTGGAAAGCTTGAAGGATCCAGTTGGGTCCTCAGCAGTGCAAGTTCTTCATGGATTTGTTTGAACAAAACTACTTTAGTGGTCAGAGAACCAGAAATTATTTTATTATTTACATGTTCTGATGTAATTTCTTTTACAACAACCTGCTGTATAAACTGCTTTTCAAGACGGAAAAAAGAAGACAAAGATTAATTAAGGTCCCTTCCAAACCAAACCAGTCTACAATGCTGTGGTTCTAGGACTGATAAAAGAGTATCTACACAGTTCTTACTCATGCCCAGAGAACAGTAGCATTCAGTGTACCCAGTGTAAAATGAGAATCAGACCAGTGGTTTTGAAGACAATGAAAGATTTTGACTAAATGTATTTAAAGTCACTAAAGAAACAGTGCTGATCATAACAGTGACTACTACACTGTTCCTGGAACAACACAACACACGCTCAACTCCTCTGTGCCTGCCTGTCTGGAGCCGTCACTTCTGGCGTGAATTACGTGCTGCATTCAGAGATAACGATTTGCAAATCACATAATTAAATCATAACTCGCCTTAGAGCAAGATGGGTTTGCTGGCCTGTGCCAGGAGCCGCTGGGGTGGAGCAAAGGCAGCACCGCAGGGAGATGCCGCTGGAATCCTCACCGTGCCCACCAAGAGAAGCTTGTCCTCATTCCAGGCAGCTGGAAAAGACACAGCCCCACAAGAGTGTGCTGTTCCCCACTCTTTCAATTAATGTCTAACTCTTGCTGCTATCACAGGTGGAGAGGAGCAAAGCCAGCAGGAGCAGGGAGCTCTGGAGAGGCACTGCTGAACAGCACGGGAGCAGGCAAAGTGTTTGAGCAAGACCAGAGCCCCCAGAGCCGTGTGCCCCATCCACCAAACCCTGCTTTGAGACAGTGCCAACAATATGTAACCGTGTACATCACCCCCGCGGTGATCTTTATAAATACATTAAAGAACAATCAATATTCAGATGCTTTGCATGCCCTGGCACTTCCTACTGAAAGCAGCAGCCTCTCCTTGCCTCACACAGCTCTTGGACAGCACCAGTGCACGGGTCTGTCAGAGGAACCCTTTATGATACCAGGACACAATGGGGCTTCAGTCCCTGCAAGCCCAGCTCCAGGAAGTGCTGGGATGGGATAAACCAGCAGCAGCACGATTTTAAACATTTTTAAACAATTTTTTTTTTTTTTTAAATTTGAACAAAATTGCAGCTGCAATTCTAAACAAAGGTGCATTTCACAGGAGCTGGAGCAACAGGGTACAGCATCATTCAGTGTTGGGACCATCCCCAGATGAGAGAGCAAAAGGAGCAGCACTGCTGAGCCCACTGAGACAGGGCAATCACCACCTCCCTCCTGGCACTGGGAGCTGCCAGGCTCCCATCTCCTGGGAAGGAAGGCAGGAGGTGGTGACACGGTGGCAGCACCCTGCTGTGCCACCACACAACAGCCAAGCCCTGCCCCATCCCACAGCCCAGACCCCACCAGGCATAGGTGGACATACTTTTAATATCCACTTTGTTACCCTGCACAGAATTTTTCAGGCTGGTCCAAAGGAGCTAAAAGGCTTCTAAGCAGAGCTGCCACCACTGCTTTGCTGACACACCGAGCTACTGCCTAAAGCCACTACTCCCATGACAGGTATTCTTCCTGCTCCTCCTGCGTTCTGCAACCCAGCCAGAACCTCGAGGTGCTCCTACCCAAAGCAAGAAATTCAAACTGACCACAAAAAACACAACTGACCACCAAAGGAAAGCCAAAATACATCCAAGAACTCAAACTTAAATTAGAAATTATATCCCAGGCTGCTGATATATTTTTCCTATTGTAGTACTACAATGACACATCCTAATAAGTACGTTGAATTTCAAAAGAAATTACATTACAAAACCTACTGGAGATACTCACAAGCTTTTACTCAAGTATCTTCCACCAAGAGGGAGCTGGCCTTTTCAGCTGCAGTCCTAGCAGAGTCATGCATTTTTGGATCGGTTAGATTTTAAATTGAGCTCGTAATTTTTAATTGCAGCTGAATTAGGTATTTTCTACTCCTAATAGGTATCAGACTTTCAAGACACAGACCAAATTCAAACTTCTGCTTGCATTCAGGGCTCAAACCCATGAGATAACATTCATGAACCCTCTCTGCTGCTGCAGCAAGGACCACAGAGACACAGGGACTCAATGCTGTGAGCACAGGAAGTGACAGCCTGTCAAAGAACAAGACCAGAAGGGATGAAAACAACAGAGACAGCAAGAAATAATGACGATGGCAAGACACAATAAGACTCCAGCTGGTTCCTCATCAGCACGAGCTGCAGCTCCCAGCACAACCCAGGAGCAGCTGTTAGCATGTTGGGTGAGTGCAGGTATGGGAGGAGGAACCTGGGTGTGAGCAGAGGGAGGACGGGGATCCCATGCACAGGTCAGCTGGAGAAGGTGGTGAGGGGCTCCTGCACAGGAGTGCTGGGGGGGGGTGACCTTGCAGGAGGGACAGCAGGGCAAAGGGGCCTCGCTGAGCCCACTGCCTGCACCAGGGTGCTGGTGGGCAGCAAAGGGCAGTGCTGCCAGGGGAGGTTTTGGCAGACACCCACGGGAGCAGGGAGGGAGCCAGGCAAATGGCAGGAGCCCACGAGTGAGGAGAGGCAGTGACATTTTACCACATCCACTTGTTTTACTCCTTATGCTGCACCAGGTCTATCCACTTCGGTGCGTGTTTGCAAAGCCAAAGTGGGGCCTGAGCTGTAGCTCCATCCTCCCTTGCTACCACCATACAAACACAACTGGACAGCTGTGGTGCAAGCCGAGATGCCAACCAACACCAGGTCAGGGACACTGATACATCCATCAGACACAGGAGCACTGCAGGGACTTCAAAAACACAGGAAAACAAGATCCACCCACATGGAAAACGAGTGATTTACACAGACATATGTGAAAAACCAAATGCTTTAATCCATCTATCAAGAACAACAGTTCAAATTATTTCATTGGATACATTAATAATTGATCCATAATTTACAGTGCTATGGACCATACACAAATTATTGCTGCAGTCAACAGCAGATGAATATCAACATTACAGTACCAAGCATCATAGCAAGAGGCAGTAATTAATGTCACTTTTTCAAGAAATATAGGTATTTATACTATTATCAACATCAGCTCCCCCCCCAGTGCATTTTATGTCAAACAACATAAATGTAAGTGCATTATTTTGTGCTTTGTGCTTTCCTTATGTACCTTCTTTTTGCTTTACAGGTTGTAAGAGTTAAATATTGCTTTATAGGCCAAAAGCAGTAAGGAAGAACTTCATGGTACTCTGCACATCCCTGCCTGTTGCACGGCTTTGGCAAAGTGAGAATTGGTCGTTCCCCACCCACCTGCTCAGGGAAGCCACCGCTGCCCAGCGTCACACGAGTCACCGTCCCCAGGCCGGGCAACAACTTCTGTCCATCTCACTCCACCTCGTCCATGCCACACCCTGCCTGGAGCCGCTGTCTCTGTCCTCTGCCACTGCCACCCTGCAAACCCTCACAGCCCACACGCTCCACGATGCCCAAACGGGCAAAGAGACCCCCGTTGGCCCCCACCTGGGGGTCTGTGCCTGCCAGAGGTGTCTCCCCTGCAGTGTCACCATCCAAAGGGTGGGCAGACTCAGAGCAGGGCTGTGGCCTAAGGAAACACAGGGAGAAGGGTGAGCAGGGCACAGCAGAGTTGCATGTTACCCCAGAACAACACAGGGTACAGGGAGCACACAACAGAGCTGCTGCAGCCACAGTGACTGCTAGCCAGGAATCCAGCTCTTGATGCAGTGGTTTGCCTTGAATCCTAACTCACCTCCTCACAGACACAGCTAAGAATTAGAAGTCATGGCTGTCAACGAGTACCAGTGGTTTCACATAAGCTTGAAAAATATTCATATACCACAGTCTGGACTTGAATTTCTGAATGCCCAGCACAGGCACCAAACCAAAATCCTTATTCAATATACTCAGTGGTTCTCAGTTACTACACTCCAGCGTGCACACCCTGATTTGTTGTACCAACGCTGCAGAGCTGTCCCATTTTCATGGGAAAGGGTAATTAATGCAGGTCTGTGTTACAGCTACAAGCACTTTTTACAGCCCTGATTTTCTTACCTGTCACCCCAACCAAACAGCAGCACCAACAGCCTGTACCCCCACACTCGACTCAGACCTGACTATGGCACAGCTGCCTTGCAGGGACTGGGAGCATCTCCCTGCCTGAGGACCACGCTGGCTGCAGTGCATCCTGCAGGCTCCTGGGTCCTGCCTGGACCAGAGCTTCTCTACCCTAGGAAAGACACATTCCCAAAAGCTGTCTGGGGCCAGCGGGGAGGGGGAGAGGCATCACTATAATCTAACTCCAGCTCCTCCTTCAAAAACTACAAAGGAAAGAAAGAAGCCACAACCCGGTGGTTGCACCAATGCTAACACACAGCTGGTGGCTCAAGCAGGAAGGGAGAGGGCTGGACACAACCAGCACAGCCACAGAAAGAGCAACACACAGACCCTGGAGTACCGTAACCGCAGCTGTGTCCCCGCCACCCGCACCGGGTGGTGCCAGGCAGGGACACCGGGAACTCTCCTGTGGAGAAGCATTTGGGTTGGACTCCCGGCACCATCCCCAGCTGCCCCATCGCCACCCCAATTCACATTTGGTTTCTGAGCACTAACTGCCGAGCCCCAGGTTTCCTGGGAACGCCTGCCAGGCTGGCACTCAAGTCACTCACCGTCGCACTCATCCCATGGCACTTCCAGTGTAGCACAAAGGAGAACGGGCAGCTCTTGCTTTCTACACGTGGGCACCATGCTGCACCTCAACACCCTACAAACCACCACCCCAAAGCTCTCTCCTACGCCACACTTCAGTCAGTGCTAGTCGAGGAAGACTACAACTAGAGTTTAAGGCACTTCATTCTGAACGAGCTACGCCTGCGGGTCAGCTGTAGGCTGCCATGGAGAAATCCATTCCCTCCGTCCAGCTCGGAACACCACACGTCACCTCCGGGAAACACCCAGGCTGGATATAATACAAGGAAAACTACCGTTATTGCATAGGACTACACTTGAGTAGATAATGCACTGAACTACTTTTACAACATGGTTGCATGTTAAAAATTAATAACATTGTTATCAAGTAACAGTTATTTGCAGATACAGTAATTTACTCTTTTTTTTGTTGTTTTTTTTTTTTCTTTTTTTCCTTATGTCAGCCCCAGTGCTGAAATAGAACACAAATTGCTCTAACGGGTATATTAACTACATAGTTATGTTTCCAAGCATATTACTACTTTTTTTTTTTCAGTATCACTAAAAATAAATATGTAAGTTCAGTTTCTCTACAGAGTTGTTTTATTACCTAATCTAAATTTTTACTCTACCTTAAATGCGTTTAAAAACATTTTCAAAGTGAGACTGTAATATACAAAATATTCTTGAAATCTCTCTGAAAACACAGAACCCTGCATGAAAGCTTCCTTTCAAGTGTTTACAAAGAACGCAGAAAACTTCCAATGAGTTTTAAAAATGTCAAAAAATCGTTGCAATATTAAGAGGCAAAAATCTTACAAATGAAATACAAATAAATTTAAAACAAAAAGTTGAGGATAACTAAGGAATCCATGCAAATCAAAAGAAACTGTACAATGCAATCTAAAAAAAAAAAAAAAAAAAATAAAGCCAATTAGATATGTACAACATAATGTGCCCAGCTGATAAAATGACTTTTTTTTTTTTTGTCCAAAGAGTGTATTCCAACTTACAGTGCTCCTGCTTGGTTTGTTGTTGGCAAAGCCACCAATGTGTGTCACGAAACAAAATAAAAATTTAAGAGGAAAAACTCGAACCGTGATCAAAAGGAAAACCCAAAACAGCTCAGAGTAAAATTAAACAACACTCTGAGACACTCACATCTCCCTGCAGTTTCAGCAACAGCATTTTATATCACAATCAACACAATCAGGTTGTCTTAACACTTGGTTTTAGTTTGTATTCTGAGTGGAATAGGGTGGGTATTTTCCCTAAACACTTGTCATGTAAGACCAACATTTGAGGGACACTGTATCTTTTTTAAGGCAGCACTATTCAATTAATACAATTACAAATTGGACCTTTTTTTTTTTTTTTTGGTTTCTTTACATTCTTTAACTTTACATTTTGTTTCCAGGTAAATATGTTGCATTTACAATCCTACGATTGCCCCCTCCCTCCCCCCTGCCCCGAGTAGAAACAGACTCTTCATCTGTAATTCTATTGCTTTGAGTAGATTTGACCAGTTCAAAGTTCTTGGCGAATCCAGTTCACAGATACTGTACATATGCTGTACAATATTTTGGAGGCATTGGTAGTTTTAAAATAGAATATACAAGTTTCTTCACAAAAATTCTAAAAAAAATCCTATATATATAATATGTACACACACGCACACACACTGATGAAGCACAAAGGGGGAAAAAAAAAATCAAAAAAATTCTACAAAAGGTAAATTATTTAATCTACTGATCAAGAACCAAAGCAGTTTATGAAAGGTGTGCCAAGTATATGCTAACAAGCATGATCAGTGTCCTCCATGCTCACGCTGCTCCGCCTGCTACTCGTCTTCGACGCCCCAGGAGACACGGAGGAAAGTAGTGGGTCAGTTACTCCAACGGGGGAGAGGGTATCGTCCATCAAGATATCTTCCAGTTTGGATCCCATTTTTGCAGGAACACTGTAAGTGCCAGCTGGTTCAGTCACGTTTCCGAGGTTGTCACTGAAGGTGATGGTGCCGTCGGTGAGGTCGAGCGTGGTGGTGCAGGACAGGTCTGTGTGGTGTGGCATCATGTCTTGGGTGCAGTTGTCCAGCACAGGCTCCTGTTTGATGACCCTGTTGACCATGTCAGGGGAGCAAAGGCCTGTAGATGGAACAAGGGACAGTCCGTGTGCCCGAGCTTGCATCTCAAGTTCCTGTGAAGGAGGACAAGGGAGAAATTAAAAGAAAATCTGAAAGGAAAATCTGTCACCTTACACTCGCCTTGCAACTTAAGAGTTTCCTTCTCCTGTACACATTTCCTCCCTCTCCCTTAGTGACCTTTGCACACTCCAGCCTTGCAAATTTGCACCTGAACACCAGTCTCTTGAAGAGGTGGGTGAACACCACCCCTCACAGGTCGTTCACACTCCTCCTCAGAACCTACACCAGAGCCAAAACCCAGTGCCCTGTAGCACAGACATGTTTCCCCTCAGGCCTCTTTCTCAAACCAGTGCCAGGATAGGCAAGTGTGGTACAGTGAGGAAAACATTTAAAAATAGGGAAAAATGAAATAGCAGAAGCATATGGTTAGTAATTTTATAAAATCATATGTGAAGGCATAGCAGGTCTGTAGGATACTTGTCAATTCCTGCTGAGACACTGGAAGGGACATTTCCAATTCTACAAGTCTAGCAGAGCTGGAAGAGATCAACCAGAACTGAGCAGCACTATTTCTGCACTGAAATATCACAAGCAAGTCACAGGAAGGCCTTAGACTGCACACACAGCCAGGATTCTTCAAATCTCCCTGGAAAGTTAAAATCCCATCTTCACATTTAATCATCCAGATGCACTCAACTGAAAACAGGTAGCAGAAGAATTCACTTAAATGCCCTTTCACAAATACATCAGTAAAAGAGATGTTTTGCTTCTACTTATGCATTATATTAGACAATCACAATCACTGTTGTGATTGTGCTGTTTCTGGATACTCCTGTCACTGAAGTTGATTAATAGCCTTTTTCCCCATTTTCAAGCTAAGACAACAAGCTTGCAATGGCACACTGCAAGATCAAGAGGGAAGGTGGAATGAGAAAGCACTTCTTTCATCAGCTAATGTGCCAAAATTAGGAGTTCCTTATTCTGTGCTTAATCAGAATTGACACAAAAAGGGAAAATACACATTTGCTGCCAGATGTATTGCCTGTTATTCAGGGGTCTGGGTCTTATATTATTTTGATTGAAGGAGCCAGAGCAAACGGATAATAATGCAAAGGAAGATGAAAGATGTTTAAAAAGTGATCTCAGCTTTGAAACACCACTGGTTGATGTTGCTCTGCAGAAGGGTTGTGTGTTTTTATCACCTCACCCTAACAAGCAGATTGCTCAACCAAGTACAAAAACTGCACTGAAGCTCAACCCAGCCAGTTCTATTTTAAAGCTGTTTACTTCCACATTTGACTCCCAGGTATTTGTAGCTTCATTATCTCCTTGGTGGATTAGCTGGGCCGTGGTTCAGGGGTCTCCTGGCACACTGCAGCTCCATGCAGAGCTCAGCTGTGAGCAGCAACAGGGGGATATCTGGGATATCACTGTCTCTATGTCATGTGTTCTTACACCCAATTCTAGATACTCTAATTACCCTTGTTCAGGGAGGGGTGGATATCCAGCTGTCTTTGCCCACCTGGAGAACAGAGCTGACAATAAAAGTTGTGTAGGCTGCAAGTTAAGGCTGCCCATCCAGCTTGAGGTGAAGGCAAAGGAATTAATTACAGAAATGGAGTTCTCACCCTTAAATCTCTGTGTAGTTCAGAACACTGGAAATCTGGGTGAATCTAACAAGGCAACAACCCACAGAGAAAACTTATTCATGCCACCTACTGGTTTTCAGTGCTGAGGAGAACTGTTGTACAGCCCTACAGACATCAAGGAACAGGGGAGACTCCCAAACAGCCAAACTGAATTTCATGAATATCAACAAATAGGGGATTTATGAAGTCCCAATTCTTTAGGCCTGGCACCCAGAAAAATGTATCACCATATAAATCTTTTTAATGGCAGGGTTTGCAACTAACATTGGCCATAGCAGAACAAAACCAGACTACCAGACATAAGTGCTTTTACTAGAGTGCTAGGATGCCTTTTTTTTTCCCTCTTT
Source organism: Myiozetetes cayanensis (assembly GCF_022539395.1). Taxonomy (NCBI): domain Eukaryota; kingdom Metazoa; phylum Chordata; class Aves; order Passeriformes; family Tyrannidae; genus Myiozetetes; species Myiozetetes cayanensis. The sequence goes on from NW_026087389.1 coordinate 4,659,684, forward strand.
AAACTGATGTATCCTTGGCTTTTTCTGGAAAAATCTGTGCACTCATCTCAGCACTGGTCACTGTTAATTTCAATGCTGGTTCCTTCCAACCCACACCCCTACAAACAAGCTGCAGTCACACGCTGCAAACACGAAGGGCACTTGCAGCTTGTTTATCAGCAAACCTGTATTCTGAGCAGCAGGTGCCTGTTGGCATGTTCCAGCTTCTTCTGTCTGTTCTCCAGCTCCTTCGTGCGCTGCTGTTCCCTCTGCAGCTTACGGATGTAATCCACCGAGGCTTTTAGGATCGTTCCCTTATTCCAGCGCATATCCCTTTGGAATCAACACAAAAGGAAAAGTGAAGGCTCTCAGGGAGGCTTTACTTCAGAGCTGTTCCCTTTACATCCACACCTATGATTACACCTCATACAGATGGAACACCCAGCTAATATTTATTCCAAGTTCATGGATCCAGAAGGCACTGGAAATGCACTAGAGGGGGCCGGAGTGCTGCTCTTGGGAAGCACTCTCACTTCAGAGGGAGAGGCTGCTGCATCACCTTCTCCTCGCATCATCTTACTTCCTTTAAATAAACAGTCTACAGATTATCAGCAGAGATCCACCTGTCCTGCAGGTTGGTACTGAGCAATATTGGTCTTCTGGCCTTTGAGGAAGCTGCAGAGCCTCCCTGCAGAGCAGCTGTGAGTTGCTCCATGAGCAACTGCTTTAAAACACTGGAAACTCTCCCCAGAAGCAACACTTGGGGCATTCATTCAGAGTTAAGTGAGACTTTCAAACTCCAGAGCAGAAGGGTTCACTGCTACTGAATCAGCATTAGGAAAGTGTAAAGACAAGCTAATAGCAGTAAAATTATCATAAAATTATCAGATAAACTGCCCTCCATTTTCACTGAAAGAGGGACTGTTTCTGTCTTGTCAAGCTATGGCATCTAATTAATTAAAATAATCATTTGGCAAGACAAGCAACCAGCTAAGCAGTGAGACCAGACTATGGTTTCCCATCCTCACAGTTCTGCCTCTGGTAAGGCCGTCAGTCACTCCCAGCACCAACCTCACCTTTGTGACAAAAATCATCAAATTATTATAAACATAAGCAGGGTCCTAAAGGGGAAAAATAAACCCCAAACCAATCCTAAAAAAAAAATATAATGGAACCTGAAAGGACTTCTACAGTCGTAGAGTGTCAAGAGCAACAAGAAAACAGGATTTTTTTTATTATTTTTTTTTTTAAATTCTTGTTCTCCACTGGGATTATTTTCTTTCAACCCCTCCCTCCCACAGTCCCCCTGGGCACGTTATACTTACGGGTCATTTGACTTGGGTATCAAGGTGCCCAGTTCTTTTATACGATCATTAATATTAAATCTTCTTCTTCGTTCAACTTTGGGAAAAACAGCACAAGTGTTAAAAGTAATATTCACACCTAATTACAACATACAAAGTATTTCATCAAAGGTTGCTTTCAGCACCTTTGAAATGTTCACCTGAAGCTTAAAATCCAGCATTTCTTTTGCTCTCATATTTTAAAATGTGGTGGGTTTTTTTTCCCACCTGGACATATGAGTTCCCTTCAGGAATGAAATCTATAAAATTGCCACTCTGAGGATGAACACTGTTGTTTAAAGTCACAAACTGACCACATATCTAATTTTTCAAATAAATTAAAATTTGAAAACCAAATGGTGCAAGGTGGATTTGTTAAAAGCAATTGGGTCACATATTGTTCACAGCAATTCCATTGATAACAACCACTCATACACGTGGCTTATTGAAAAAAATAGAGTTAAAACTCAATAGTCCATTTAACACATAACACAACTAATACTATATACTACATGCAGTGTCTCACTGAGATTTAAATCATCAGTATTTGAACACTTAATGCCCAAAAATCACTCCTAGAATTGTTGCAAAACGCGAAGAACCAAAACTTACTCAAGTTGTGGTTGTCTTTCTTTTGCCTCTCCTTAGCCAACGCTCTTGCTTCCGACTCTGTGGGAAAAATACATGCTGTGCATGTGAATGAAGCAATTAGAATTAAAAATAACTCCAACACAACGCTTCAGCCTGTGAAACATCTGCACGGGAAGCCTGGTCGGTATTTGTCACACCAATTACTACACCCATTCCGAGGAGCGAGAAGGGCCCCTGAATGCCAAAACACAGCACTTGGTATTTGAGCTTCACCTCTGCTCCTGCAGAGCATCTCTTCCCACACTTCCCAGGCTGACTCCCACGACGAGAATGTTTCCCACGGAGGCCCTGACTCAGCAAGGTATCTGAGGACAACAAGCTGCAGAATTCCAACACACCTTCTCCTGCGCTGACACACGTGTCCCACGGGAGCTGAACCAGAGGAACAGCATGCTTAGGGCATTGCCACCAGCGCAGGACGTGAAGCAGGCAGGAGTCAGAGCCTCTGCTCGCTGGAATTAAGGATATGGCCTCCTGTGGCACGTGCACACACATCACCACAGCACTAAAGGGATAACTTAAGTGACCCACTGTGACTGTTATTTTCCAGCTGCACTAACTGTTCCTATTATATAGGAAAAAAAAAAAATTTGAAAACTTCAACAGCCTCCTTAGCAACAAAGCTGGAAAACAAAGGGTTTCGCTTCAGGAAAAGCAAAAAGAAAACTAATGATGGCTGTGCCGCACAGAATTTGTCTCCTCAGCTCAGGACTTGCTCTTGACCTTACTCCACACATTTATTATTATTTATTATTATATTACTATTGCTATCATATTCTGTATCATATAATTATTCACTTCAGCTTGCAACAGTTTGGGCAAGAACATAACTAAATCTGTTATTTACAGTCCTCACTTGATCTTACGTTTCTCAAGCAATTTTAAGTATTTTCATGTTTGCTCTACTACTTTTTTTTTTTTTAAAGGTGAGATCATTAATCCTTGCCCTGTTGCATTTAAATCCCCAAACCAGCAAGGCACTATGCAGTTTCACAGTAAGTCAGAGAGGAGGAATGAGTCTGTCATGTATTATCACACATTCCATTATGGAAACAACCCCTCACTGCCTCCAACAAGTTTCTTTCCTGTATTATTTTATTTCTAATGAATATGGATTGTGTCCCATCCAATTCAAACTAACAGGTGCTAAGGGTTTCTTTCCCCTGGAGTGCTGGAAGTTTACTACTTCATTGCTTAGAATACAGAGGTACCCCAATATTACACGCACTACAACAGGACATATCCTTTTCTATGCCAGGCTCCCCAAGGATCCCCAAAATAGCTGGAAAGATCATTGGATGTCTTAATGAAATTTGGGTTTAATCTGACACTGCCTTATTAAACAGATATGAGGTTTGTGAGGCCAAAACTGATAGAAACCACATTCCTGGGAGAGCTGGATTCCCAACAAATGCTTGAGTAACTACAGCTGAGAACCCACAATTATCACCAACATCAGATGCTGAGATAACAGACTGGATTTTGGGGGGGTTCTTCAGTGTTTTGGTATTTATACAGTAGGATTAAGATAAGTTTCTGCCAAATGCTAGATTTAAATATTGCAACTCTCTCCAGCCTAGCTCCAGCAACAAAATCAGGAAAAGGAGAACCAACAGACTCCTGCCTGCAATAACATTCTGATTTTAAAATCACTGGCTGTCAGAAAGCATCATCAATAGAGCTTTGTGCACAAAGGTTTGGGCAGATCAGTGTCAAAGTGACTGCTGTTAAATTTGAATTTAATTCCTAAACCTCTCCTGAATCAGCTAGCATGTATTTTGATAAGAAAAATGCACTCACCTAAATTATATGTACAGGTGAGTGTAGCATACAGACATATAACTTATTTCAGTTCTGTTTTGATGTATCGAGGACTTCCATAGCACTACTCACTATTTCTCCTCTTTCTGCTTTCCTGGCCTGAAGTCTTAGACAACCACCTGCAGTGAATCCACCAGCCTGCACATCCAAGTTGGGTCTTCAGTTTGTACTCTAAAGCTCCTTGAACTTTCTATACTTTGGGCAACGAAACTGCCTGTAATTTGGACTTTGTGTGTCCTCTTTTGGTGCTGAGCTCAAATTCTGTGCAGTCATATAAATGCAAATACCCACTGGCTCAGAGATGTGGCATTTCCTCCTGAGAAGCTGACTCCTGGACTATTAAAACTGCTCTACTTAAGCTAATTCCTGCCCGGAACCTGCTTTGCAACTGAGTCAGCCTGTGAGTTTTCACAACTGAAACCCAGAAAGATGAGAGACAAGAAACAAACCAGGCCTCAAACCTACTGCATACAGTCAGTGACTCCCTGCTGGGCTCAAGAACAGCCAATTCTGGGTATTAAGATGATTTTGCCATCAATCCTAGAATGGATCTCCATTAGTTCAGCCTGGAGACAAACTTGTGCTTGAGTATGTGAAACTCCTTATTATTTGCTTCAAACCATCTCACTTCTGTACACATGTGCTTGAGAGAAAGAGGCTTTTAATGTTCTCCTCTCCTCTCCCTGCCTCCACAGCTTGTTTAGAGCACTGCTGGAGGAACTGGCATAACAAGAAATTAAAGGAATACTTCATTTTCATCTTCATTTAGTGAGGCATATTCATGGAATCACAGAATGGTTTGGGAAGGAAGGGACCTTAAAGATCGAGTTCCAGTCCCCATCAGTGCCTAATTTTACATTTTATAGGATCTGCATGTCCAGATTTTGTATTACAACAGGTTATTTGATCATTACAGCTCTCTCCTGCTAGAGTAAGTCCTCTAATGGGTATCATTCCTCGACATGAAACCCACAGAGACTCCCGATGTGAAGTTGTTCAAGTTTAGTGTTGACAAAGCAAACAATAAGCCCAAACTAGAAAACAGCTCTGGAAGAGATGCATGGAAGCTTCCTGGGATGCATTTTCAACAAGTAGGTGTGACTGTAACAACTGAGGACTTCATCTTAATTTGTGACAGTGAACACACACGTGCCCACATGAACACAACTGCATGGCAGGCTAATGCATCTGCTAAAAAATTGGTCTGCAAAGCAAAAAGTAACTATTCAACCACGTATTCTTTCTCAGAAATTATGTCAAATATCACCTGAATTCAAAACAATTATACTACTACTCCAAGGTGGTATTTTAGACGTATTTACCTGTGAGCTCCCTTTTTATATTAGGAAGATTAGCTGGACATGAGTTGCTGATGTTTAGTCCTGGAGGAGGCATGCTTTGGTTGCCATAAAGGTCAATCAAATTGCCAGACACAGGCAACTGCAAAAGATAAACAAGGAAAAGGATCACTTGGTTTGCCCTTATGAATGCCTTTGTACAGAAGAACAGAGTCAGGATCTGCTGAGAAATCTGTGCTCTTTTCCATGTGCAAACAGAGCGTGCAAGAAGGTCAGATATGCACAGGGATGAGGAATAAAACATCTCCTCAAAAATATGCAGACGGAAGATATGCAGAAGAGGTAAAATCCTGATGATATTAATTGTGGCTCCTTATTTTTCACTTAAAGCTATTCCATCTGTACCCCCAACACTTCTCTCACAACTGAAAGAGCCTAAGAGCTCTCTGGGAGAAAGCCCCCCCTTTTCCAGGGATATGTGAGTGAAGTACTTTGCAAGTTGTCACATGCTTGAGGAAGAACACTGTATTAATTAATCACATTTTTCATGTGATTTGAAAGCTACCTACACAGAAAACATTTCGGTTTATTTTGTTTTTTGCCTTACATAACAAGAACATGCACCAGTAGGAGGAAGATTATTTTTATATTAAGTTTCCCCAATTACTTGTTCACTCTGCAATGCTTATTTAGGTATGTTTAAGCAAGCAGACTTATACAGTATTCCAACAAGACCTACCAAAGCTATCCCTTTAAATTTAAATACATTTAAAGAAGCTTACATTTATCCTGGGTGGACTATTTTACCCATCTCTTGTTTGGTTTTGAAAAAACAAGTATAAAACACTTTGATATCTTATCCGAATGGCAAGAATTCTTATCATCACTGGTGTAAAGAAAACCAATCCCCCCAAGACACTGATCCTGCAGAGATTAGAGTAAGTATTAACTTTACACCATGTAAATAATGCTGTTGAATACAATGCAGTGAGTCACAGCCTGGACTATTAAACTCCTACTGATGGTCCTTGCCAGACTGAGACTTAAGAAAATTTCTTTGCCATGTGGAAGCAGATAAACAGAAGTTGATATGTAAAGTACCACCAGCTAGAGGCCATGCTGACAAATTTACTGAACAGACAGTGGCCAACAACAAAACCAAAGTCCCCTAATTCAATCTCTATGTGACAGAGGAAAAAATGTAACTGAATTCTCACTAAGATTCAGTGTTACAATTCCTCGCCCTGCCCTTAGTTCTCTAATGCATTAAAAAAAGAAAATAAAAAAGAAAGGAAATTCTAATAATGCTGCTCAGGTCACAGCTGTCCCAGTTGTGACCTACCCTACCCACATCAGTGTCAGGGTGAAACACTCACTGCCCTCTACAAGGCTGACCCTTGTCTCTTTGGGCCCCCAAATGCATCCATGACACCGTCACAGCGATAGCGTCACACACCCTTCTGACTTGGATGTGCTCGTTCTATTCATGCTCCTAAGCATGGGGAGAGCACAAAGACCTTGTTTGTAGCCCAAGGACTTGAAGTTCATAACCAGACATGTGAAATCTAATTAGGAAGTTCAGGGAATTTAGAGGAAAAAAAAAAATGCCAACAGTGTCCATCTAAATCAGTGATCCATAAGCAAAGAGACTGATCAGCTTCTTTCTTTGACTTTCCCAGCATCTGAACTCCAAAGCTTCAGCTGTGACATCTTCCTACAGGCACAGTCCACACAGACTATGACCCTCTGAGAGGCCTCTTTTCCAGGATCCCACAAGTCACATCTTAGGGACTAACTTATATTATTACTTTCATGTGAAAACAAAGTGCACGCAACACTCTGGGTCACCTCGTATAAAATACCAGCAGTTGAAGGTAAGTCAAAATCGAGGTCCATCCTCTGTTCACAATTATAAAACAGTTCCCAGAGGAATAAAATCAGTTGACTAAGATAAAACCAATAATCATTAGTGCAAAGTTTAGGGAACTGGAAAGAGGAGAGGAACCCCATGCTGAGGGCACTGATTTGAGATGGACAAGTCAGTAGTGCTGTAAACACACAAAAGCAGCCACTGGGCTGAAACAAGGCAAAAAAAAACCACCAAGAGGGGGTAAATGCCCTTGCAGTGACACCTGGCATTGATTTCAAATTCTTCTTCATGAAAGAAACTGAAAAAAATTACACATTGTTTGCAATCTTTTCAGCCCCAAGACAGTCAAGCCTTTCATCACTATCCCCAAGTAAAAGGAGATGGGAAAATCTCAAAATTTCCATCGCCATTTCATAATGAAGATGAAATCTCTTTGAGAAAGACATGGAATTTTCTGGAGCTAAGGAGGCTCCTTCCCTGTCTTCTCTAAATTCTATCATGTTTCCAACCTAAATATGATTTTCCTTAAGGCTTTTCTTAGCTACTTCTGGTTAAATAGAAATTTAAGTGCAGCATCAGTCAGATCATCCACCTTTACTCTTCCAAAAGGTAAATGAAGGAAGAATGGTTTATGCCAGGCTTAGAATGTTATCTTCATTGAAATAGTATGGTCTAAAAGGCCTTAATTTTTGAGATATCATATTTTAAGCCCTTGGCTTTACCAAGTTGCACAAACACACCAAGTAAAACAAATTTCAACCTTCCTATCGCTTCGCATCTGGTTTTGTTTTTTTCTTTTTTTAAATGACAGCTTTTATGTAACAGAAACTTCAAATATGGTAATCATGACTGCAGATTCATCAGAGTGTACATTCATGGCAGTCTCAGGCTTTCATTTCTCCTCCACTACTCCAACAAAACAAGCACCCACATTCTGTCCAAAATCCCTGAGACATCAGCTGTGCGATCAACAAGGCTGCTCCTGAGGTATCAGTTCACACTGGAATGGATCCTGTTCCCCAGCTCGTGCAGCCTACAGTGTATTGTGTTGTTCCCTTACCTACAAGCACACGCTCAGCAGCAGTCCCTGAAATAAAACTCCTCTCTACTTCTGGAGTTTAATTCCATGGGAAAGCCACATTTAAAAGTGGGGCTGCCCACACAAAGCTTTCCACGTCAGGTTCTGGCTAGAATTGATTAGTTGGATGAATTAGTTGTCATCTCCACTTGGCATGCAAGAGTACTTTACACAGGACTGAGCAATTCAATTCTACAAAGAAAACCCTCTCTACAAACTACAGACCATTTTGTGGCACTTTCCACCACAGAAGCAATGCCAGTTAACTGGTGGCCCAGTCCCCAAGTTTACAAACACTTCCACAAGCAGTTGACTGCAATGAGCCATTTTCAGTTCAAGGTACTTGGAAACTTCCCTTAGCTTGCTCTGCACAGAAATCTCCAATTTTGCTTATCAATTAAGTACTGTTACCAACTGTAACAAACTGGTCCTTTTGTTCTTTGTTGGTTATGGAACAACAGCTGCCTTTGTCAGAGCCTCAGCACAGCTATTTATAGGTTGTGCCTCTTTAGAGACCATTTCCTCTCTTAATTTCTCCCACCTCTACTTAGCTCAGTCTATAGACATTAATTCCTTATTAGTAAAATGTTGTGTGTTTTTATGAGCTAAATCCTGCCCCCCATCAGGTTCATTACATCAGGTTCATTTTTTTCCCCAAGCCAATTGTTGAGAAACATGGGGCAATTCTCATCTCTTCAGGACTGGTATCAATTTAAATCAGAGACTGAAAAACGCTTTTTTTTTTTCTGCAGCAATTTAAATGTATTAGTAAAGAAATATTAATTCTACTGTTTTGTATCCTTATTTTCTAGACTTCACCACACAGAGTGGGCTAATATGTATATGTGGATTGGGTAGCCTTTACAAGGCTTCTTGTCACGCAGCAAGCAGGAGGGATGCAGATTACTCTGAACATTGACTACAGGGACTCCTTGCACCACAAGAGTGCAGAGTACCATTCTGTCCCTGCCTGGAAGCAGAGCCACTGCTGGAGTCCCTGTGAAATGAGAAAGGAAGAAAAGCACAAAGATATACAGGTCCCTTCTAATTTAACAGGTCTCACTCCAAAGGAACTTCAGAGCAAAGACTCCAGAAGAACCTCATCCCTCAATTTAAAAAAAAAAAAAAGTATAAAAAAGTAGATGAAGTGTCTTGAGAGCTATCTTTTTTGCAGTTCATAGAGTTTTACTCTCAAATTCCAGGACAGCTGCACTTTGAATCTTAGACTAAAGGAAAATTTATTCTTTCTGGCAGGACTCTGCAGCTATTTCTCCATGTACTCAAAGGGCACTATTTAGAGAGGGAAGCTGGTGGGCCGCTTCCTGCGTCATGCACCACGTCTGAGAGGGCTGTGGGAATCTGTGGGAGCACAGGACTAGGTTAACATGACATCAGACGACTACTGTCAGCAAATGTAAACCTGGGCTACAAAATCAATGCTATGTAGTAAGCTGTAAATTTTGGCACCAGATAAAAAAGAAACAGACGCCAGCACTGGCAGACATCTACTCGGCCAGATCTAACAGCACTTAAGCCTAAGGCAAAAAATTCACTGGAGCTGCCCTCCACAGAAGATCAAAACCAGATTATGCCAGAAATATGATTATATTAATTCTCAAAGCAACATGAACCAAACTGAAACAGCCACTCGGAGGTAACCTGTGCCTTGCCTTGCTCAGAACCGTCCCCACCACTGAGTTCTTGACTTTTGTCATGGGCTTCCCATGTGCCCAGACTTGTTTGGTTTTTAATTTCCTTTATTCCTTCCTTTTTTGTTTAAGACTGTGTTTTATAACTCCCCTAAAATATAACACCCTCCTAAATTCTGTAACACCTTTGCTGTCGTCTAGCTGGGGACTCCTCTCCAACTGATATCAGGCTGAGATAAAGCTGTGATGTCAGAGATAACTGTTAAACTAGAGTATCTCTGGACAGGGATGCCAACATATAGCACACCATTTCTTACTTGAATATGACAAGATACAGGAACCTGGGATGCCAGAGGTTCCTTCTTTTCTGAAGACAAGTATAAAGTCCATGGCAATCTTTAACATCAATGGGAATGAGCTGCTCATGGTGGCACAGTTTACTCCTCTGCTGTAATCCTCTCACTAACATGACTTGGAAATAAGAAAAGTAAAATTGTATTCCCTCAACCTGTGTTTTTAAATTAGTGTTTTTCACTGCCAACTGAACACCTTGAGCTCTTCAAAGGTAAAATCAATTACACTCTACAGAACAATGCAATAACCACTTAATTGCAAGGAAATATAGCCATGCTGCAGTTCTGCTTTCTCTCAAGGAAAGATGATCAGACTTAACAGGGAAACCGGAAGGAAAGGACCGTTGTACCGTGTTTGCCATTTGCAGGGCTGGGTCCACCAAGCCGAGGATTTCTTCATTGTAACTTGACTCCAGACTAATTATGTCATCGATCACATCATCCATCTGCAGCAGAAAAGGTGGACAAAGAAAAGCAGACCGGTCATCAAAATCACCAGGATGCAGAGGCCTGGCAAAGCCCTTCAGCCACACAGGGCTCTGCAGCACGAGCCCAAGGTGCCGGCGCAGTTCTGCAATCCCTCAGAAATAACTCCTGCCATCCAGCCAGGACACTCAGGTCATGGCAAAGCTGAGGCTTCATGGTCTAACCCACTCCTCCCACCAGCAGCCACCCTGCACTACCTGCCCACGGACATGCTGCTCCTTCCCAGGAACAGCAGAGGAGGAAGCTGCCCGTAGAAGGAGCAGTGCTGATGACATGACTCCCTCTCCCCTCAGCAGCACTGCCCGCCCACCCTGCACCTCTTCCCTCTGTGGGACCAAAACCTGCCCACAGACAGGAACACTGAGCCCCTGACACCTGCAGGGAAGGAAAGGGAGCAAAGACCTGCTGCTTGTGGGGTGACAGTCTGCCCACCACTGACAGCAGAATCCATTGGATTCACATCCCCCATACACCCTCCCAGGGAGCACCACCCAAGGGCAGCTCAGAGATGATTTTAGGTGGTACAAGATATATTTTATTTCGGGCTGGGCTGGAATGTTCCTCTGTAAGCTCCTAGATGGTCAGGAAAAACACCCCTCCGAAGCACCCACCCAGGTGCTTCCAACAGTCCTGCAGGACTGACTATTTCCTTTTTGCTCATTATAAAAAAAGAGCTTAAATAACAAAGATCTAGAAAATCAATGCATAATAATGATGGCAGAAATAGTAGTATATGGGATTTTTGCATCGGCTTCGGAAAGTGTGATCAGAACAAATTACACTGACTGGAAGTGAGGGCAAGAAAGGAATTAAGAGTTACGGCCCATACCTAAAGTCTTGTTAGTGTTTCTGGGAAGGAATAAAAAAAAATTTAGTTTAAAAAAAAAATTAAAAAAAATATAAAAGAGTGATTACTGAGGATGAATTACCACAGCCTTCTCATATAATTTTTCAAAATGCAAGTTTGATCTGCATAGAACTGTGGAGTCAGAAGCTATCAGGGCAAGAACACATCCATGCAGTTTTGGAAAACAACACTGCTGTTTTGTACCTTAAATACACTTAATATTCAATTTCTTAAAGACACTATAGGGCAAGTTTATTTGTCAACACATCATCATAGAAACATGCTCATCAGAAAGGGGACCTGTGCTCCACCTCCTGTGTCATCCAGTACCTGCATGCATGATGCTCGTGAGTGTGTATTCAGAGCCGGGCACTCACTCTCAACCCTGCTTTGCTCTTCAAATTTATAAAATCCCTGCAGAAATAAAAAGGAAAAAAAAAAAAAAGAAAAGAAAAGGAAGAAAAAAAAAAAAAGAGGAAGAAAAAGCAAAGCATGGATCTGAGTTCATGGCACAGTCTCAGTCCCAAAAAGAGCACGATCGAAATAGTGTCATGCACACATGTTCCTGATGACACAGCAAAGTGAAGCTGTAAATACCTTGGAGAAAAAAATATTTGGGTGCCACTGGGACAATAGGATGGAAATATCTGATTTTCATTTCTTTTGAAACTGTGGAGCACAAGTATTACTCTTGCATGTGCAAAATATGTTCTGTAATAACTGTTTCTCAAAGATGTGTAGTATTCTCCTCACAGAGTGCATCTGCAGTAAAAATCTGGCACAAAGGCTCGAGGGGAGGATGAGAGGACATAAGCAGCTCCACAATTGTCTCCAATTTTACATTTTACAAAATATTGACATGACTCTTATATTTGTTAATATCTTCCCAGTCATCTTCCTTTGGTGCCTGAGCATACATGCAACATCTAATTAAGTTTATGCCAGAAAAGATTAAGACAAGGTTGCAAAGGACTACTAGGCATAGGCTAGTGAACTCTTATATTTGCAGCACTGAAACAGCAACCAGTAACATTTTAGGGTATATTAGCTGGGATAATCTGGCCTTCCAGCTACACAGGAGACTTGCACAAATTTTACTGTAAAAATACCTAAAATATTTCAAAAAAGCTTTGCATTTTTTTCAGTTATTTTTGCTATGCTCTTTGCTCTTTCTACAAGAATGAGCCATAAATAACATTATTCCAGAAAGCTACAGCTTACAAAGCTGCTTTGTGTTCTCCAAAGGTCAATTATTCACTGTTGCATCAAGCAACAGGGTGGGGGGAAAGAAAAGTAGTTTTAATAAGTATCAACTAGCTACTACAGCTCAAAAAGGAGGAAGTTTGAGAGATACAGTTGTTTCACCAAAATGTTCTATGCACCTATCCACTAATCAGGCAGACACAGAGGGAGCAGTTACATTTTCACAACGAGGTTCAGAGGAGATAAACACAACCTTCTTAACAACGAGCAAATATGGTTTAAAACAACTTAATTAAAGCAGACTGCAACTCCATTTTACTGAAGGACGTGAACAGGGAGAGCGTATTACCTCTTTCTCACAGTTGGAGTTGAGGGTGAGCATTGCCATCGGGCTGTTGGGAGCGCTGCTTCCAGTTCCAGGCGGCATGACGTGATCCCCGGGCTGGTTTGGACATGGCAAGCTCAGGGCTTGGTTGGCATGTTTATTTGCTAGAGTGGTAGAGAGGTACTGCTTTACCTGCTGCCGCTGGGCCTGCTGGATGTGGTACTTGGTTGGATTCTCAAGGTGAGTCTGCACCTGCGCGACACAATTAAGAGAGGGAGTTATTGTTTGACAGCGTCATCACGGGTGCTGTGGGTTTGAGCACTTCTGACAGAAGCACCTGCTAAGCATTTGACAAAGTACAAACCCGTGCAGCTCCAAGGAAAGCCACAGCACTTCACTAACTTTTTGGTGGCAAAAAAATCAGTTTATGACCCGGTGTTTCAAAAACTGAATTACTGTCGGTAAATCAAGAAGCTCCAGTTATTCTTCTACAAGAGGAGATTTCTCACTTAAGCCCAACGCTCAGGTTTGCAGTTGATACAGACAGTCCAGAACAGACAGTTCTGCATTCAGACCTTCAGCTCTGCGACACTCAGTTTTCACTAAAATATGGAGAAATGACTTCGTACTGCAGGACTCATTTTACTTGTTAATAGCTACAAATGAAAACCAAGTACTAGGGATTGCTGTCCTTCATGCAATGTCAAATAGCAGAGAGGTCAAAAGGTTTGTCGTTGGACTTTTTTTAGGTTTTGGTTGTTAGGGTTTTTTTAAATTAATGCATTGATTAAACTAGAAAAACAGGAAGACACCATTTTTCTGCCTAAGGATTATTTATATGGCCTAACTCATATACAAATAAGACAGCCTGTTTATAAACACATCATGCAAATAAGATGCAAGAAAAGAAGTGTTTCAGTTCAGATCAATCACTGTCCTCAGCAACAGCTATTTTTGTATTTAAGATAAGCTTTTCAGTACTTGGAATTTTTTTTATATCCAAAATATGAAAAACCTCACACCGAACTGCTGGTGCGCACTCTAAATAAGCAAGAGAAGAAAGGCAATTTTTTTCCCATGAAAAATTTCCACCATATCTTGGAAGCTCTTTGTCGCCTTTCTATGGTCATTAGTGTTTTCACCAGAAGAGAGAAAACAAACCAAAATATAGTAATACTCTGAGAAGTTATTTTGTTTTAAAACAGTTTCATTAAAGTGACTTTTGCTGCTCCAAGTGACCAGGTACGTCCCCCACTTATTGCTGTGAAAGAAATTAAATAAAGCATCCAAGACACCAGAGGAAAAGGGTTTCTTGCATCCTGTACACCTTCTTAGTAAACAGGTTTTAAAATAAGTCTGCAACAACAACTCACCTGATAATGATTATATTCAAGCATTTCCAGCATGCTACTTAGAGGTTGCAAGAGAAGCGACTACAGTATCCTTTGCTCTATGCCACTCCAGTTTGAGGGATCCACATATGGAAGCACCATAAACAAGCTACCCCAAAACAGCAGAAGAAACTTGATGGCCACTGCTCAGACTTATAGTAACCTACTCTAATTAGCCATGCAAGTGGAGAAACAAACAGTTCACACAAGGGCTCTTCATGGAAGTTATGCAAGTTTAAGTTAAGCCCTAACTATTGGTATTTTTTTTTTCCCCTGGCTTTGATGTCATGCTTTTTCATAAACATAAAAGGACCTTTTAAGTGATGGGCTATCAAAGTCAGATTGACAGTCTGCTCAAGGCTAATTCGCTATTCAGCTTTCGTTCCAGTCGTACTAACAGACAATGGCAGTTTTCTTTAGCAGTAAGGTTAAAAGTTTTTAAGGACAGAGCAAGAAATAACTGAACAAATGCCCTACGAGCCTAACGCACATCCCCTGGCAGTGGAGTGCACTGGATAAACCCACGGGCTACACAGTCCTATCCTCAGCTTCCAGGCTCAGCCGCCGGTCCACCCAGGACCTGCAGCGGAACACGAAGCACTTGAGAAAGCTCTACCCCATCCTCAGCCTCCCTGGTGCTTCAAAGCCATTAATTCTGTCTCAGTCTACAGCTGCGAGAAGTTTTCAAGTTCATGGGCTAAAGCATGTTCCAAGTGCACTCATCTGCAAGTGGACACAGTCCCTACACATTCCAGGACTTACCTTTTCCTTCTATCCAACTCCTTGACACAAGTCTGTACTCAAGCACAGACATAAAAAACACTCAGCTGGCATTATTTCTGAAGTCTCTGCTTACAAGGAAACACATCAAGATGGCATTTCTAGAGAGTTTAATCTGCTTTGCTGCACTATATTGCAAGACAACACAACACTAAAGCCTGCTGTGAAAACTACAGCACTTTGTCAGTCCCAAACTGCATTATCAATTTTCCCATCACCAGTACTAAGAGCTACACTACCCAGATAAGTCTATTTTTCACCAAATTTTCAACCTCAAAGTCGGTAAAATTATCAGTAAATGAGTTATTTTCGTAACACTTATCTTTGGTTGTGATATTTAAAAACAAGCCCTGCTCATCTGACAGAATCTGCACATTCCTTTTCCTCCACAGTCATCAGACACAACGGCTGTTCTCCATCCCAGGATGGAGCAGAGTGTCTCCTCTCTGCACCCAACTCCTACCCACCCTCCACGCTCCCAGGAGAGAGACAAACAAAATTCCAAAATCCACATCTCAACCCTACATCATCAAATGCTACATTATTAAAATCATATTCTAGTACGCTGAACCAACACCACTACATGTCAAGTTTTGAAACACACACTTTCTAATTGACACAAGGTTTTTGTTGGCTAAACACAAATTTATTTCACAAGAACTTATTCTTCTCTGATTTTGTTGTATTATTCTTCATTAGAATATTTTGAGTTATTTTGCTACTCAATTACTAATTTGAGGGTTTTTTTAAAAGGGTTGTGCTGCCTTCAGCATGCTGGAAAAGGCAAGAGAAAAAATGTGAGTTCATGTGTCACAATCTCACACAAGTCCAGTAGCAAACCAAAGAACCCAGAGAGTTGTCTTTTTTCTGTCATTAAATTGCTCCCAAATGATGCAAAGACATTCAGGGACTGAATATTTTCTTTCAATCCACAGCTGGTCAAACATACTTTCACATTTAAATACAAGAACATACAATTAACCTCCAAATGGAGGAGAAGGTGATGTAACAATTCCCACCCTTCAACAAGGACAGGAGTTCCTACAGGATGAAGCAGCTTTACACATGTTCCTTTTTGGACAAAATTCCCCATTTCAACGACCCTCACATCTGGCCAAGCATGAGGCCCGACAGGCTACACAAAAGGCGCCTGGGAAACTTGAGTTTGGTCCTCTGTTGTGTCACTGGCTGCTCTCTTGAGCTGCCTTAGGAGCTCCACTGTGGAAATCTGGTGGGAACTGCCTTTGTGAACTCTGTGCTGTTTGTTGAGACTAGCCCTGTCTTTGGCCTAAAGCATCCTTTTTCTACAGTCTCTACATCAAAGACAGACCAAATGTGACCACTTGGGCACACACCCCAGTCACAGCCAGCCTGGAGATAACCCATAAAGTAGTCTTCCTTTTTGACAAAATATCTCACGAGCAAAGAGCTGCAAAATAACCCTACAATGAAATTCCACTACCCTGAACTTGAAACCGTGAATAAAAGCTTTGACTTAAGATCTAATTTTGGTCCTCAGCCCCTTCCAGCCTTTCGGGTGAAGAATAGTTCTTGTTGTTCTTCCAAATTCATGAGACACAAAGTGAAAGATGGCAAATTATTGGTTTGGATACACTTCCTAAGAAACGTGACTGAATGAAGACATGAAAGAAAAAATAAAACAACTTTAAACCAAATCCTCTGGTTCTCCAACTGTCTATCTCCAGGAATCTCAACCAAAGTTTTGCTGCAACATTACTAAACTGAGTAGAACATGGTTTTTTGGGCATTTTGGTATTGACAACCAAGAAGCAATGTAATATCATGTGCAGAACTTCAGGAATGAGCCAAGACAAGATGGCAAAACAAGCTAAATTTATCCCACTATAGTAACACAGGAATTTAGCTACAAGGAACTGCAGTTCAAGGATGGCCAAGTGGCAGCCCACAGCCTGGATTCAGCAGAGAAAGACCTAGAAGGCAGCTGTACATTCAATTTGCACTCAGGTGCATTTCCAATCTGCTTGGTTATCAGGGTTCTGCCTGTATGAGTAATACAGAATAACAGTGCCTCAGAAGTAGAGCCCCAAACTGGTTTCATGCTAGAAGTGCTGCAATGTCAGCTCAGCAGCATCTCCAGTATTTCCACGAGCTGGTTCCACACACACTGAGAACTGCCACAGCATCAGGTACTCCTGCACCACCCGTCTCATTGCTCAGCAATCCAAGCTCCATCTGCTCTTGCCCTGCTGACACTGAGGAGGATGTTTTTTCTTGAGGTGAAGCACTGAGAAAGGCAGTATAATGAAATCAACTTGACTCCACCCCTGTGGAAGCCACTTAGGCCCTACAAGGCTGAGTTGGGCTGGAAAAGTTTTGGATGGAGCCACACTGATTGCTCAGCACTCACCCCTCACACTTCGGACTGTCCACATTATCTCAAGCAGGGGAAAGGCTTTCTCATACCTTCACTAATCTTGAAATCTGACTGCTAATTCCAGGCATACACCCAGTTCAAGTACCTGAGTAGAGGAAAAACAGCTCCTGAGAAGCTGCTTATTTTCTTACACATCACAGCAAAAACAGTAATAACCAGTTTGTTCCAGTAATAGACAGATTTTCCCAGCCCTTGTGTCTAGTGTCAATCAAGCAAACATTTAATCAATGGCTTTGACTAGCTTTAAGCATACACACCACATCAGTGAGAATTTTAGGTGCACTTCAGACTACATTCTTCAAAATCCTTATCATATTACACATCAGTGACAGAACCTCTGAGTAGACCCACACACTTCCTCGAGTTTTCCAAGCTAAAAACGTTTCCCGTTAGGGTGATCGGGGGCTCAGGAATTTCAACACAAAGCACAGCTGTGTGCTTAAGCACAGAGCACACGGCTCAAGTAGTTCCTCTGCACGAAGCCAACACAAACAACTGAAACAATACTGCTGATACTTGCTCCTCTGGTCAAGTCTTGCTGGGAATCACTCAGGTTTAATTTACTAACAACTTGCTGATAATGGCAAGAACTTGGAACAGTGCAATGTGGCAGCAGAGCAATGCACCACCACTCCCAGCAGCTATGCACAGACCAAACCCCTTCTGTAGAGGCACCCAGGAGTTCACTCCTGGGCAGGCACAGGCCAGGGAAGCCTAATGCCTTGGCAAATACAATTTGCACAGTGTAATCCAGAAACTAAATGGCAAATGATAAAAACACCAGAATAAAGATCTTGAACTGTGGCATTACTACCAATCATACTCTAGGAAAACTTCAAGGTCATAGAATCACAGAAACATTTAGGTGGGAAAAGACCTTCAAGATCATCAAGTTCAACCAGAGTTGAAAGTGGATTAGTTGCTGTAGGATCAAGCTTTGAGCCACTGGTACATCTGGATGAAGGTAACTAGGCTAAGTTAGTTGGGGTGTGTTACTGACATAGTCATGAATTTGTCCTTGCATAGGTTTGATTTCTTTGCAATGGGTAACTTCTGGAAGCACAAACAAACACAGCCTATCTCATGTTAAGAGTATTTCTTCCAGGTGAAACGCTGAGTATTGGTTTTACCATCTCAGTTACTACTTAAAATCACGGTGTCTTACTCCACACTTACTGCTGCCTTCAAAGCAAAGCTGAAGATGCCCCAAATCCCCTGTTGGTGCAACACAAGTGAACAAAGGCCATCACAAATGCCAGCAGCTCCAGGCTGTCCTGCTGCTCTGGCCCCCAAGAGGTGGGATGGAGCGTATTCCCACTTCCAAAACCACACAGAAGGAGATTCTTCTCCCCAAAAACATCATTGAAACTTCCTGTGACAGTAAAGCCAAAGCACTCAATGCTTCATTTAAGCAGAGATAGGCTCAGGCACAGGGACATGTCAGGGAACAGCAAACCAAGGGGGAGGAAGACTCTTCTCCCCACCCCACTCCCACTTTTCTTTTTTTTTCTTTAATTAAAAAGACCATTTGTTTCAAGTAAATTGCCTTAGGACTTACAGTTTACAATTACAAATAAAATACTTTTTTGCCAGTTTTTTTGGTTCAATAGAACTTTTTGTTGCTTAGACAGCTAAATGTCATGGGATTTTTAAGAAAGGTTAAAATTCTGTGTCATTTAACAATTAATGGCATCCAAAGAAAAACTATATGAAACCACATCCACTGAAGTGTTCTGCAAGGGCTGCAGGCTTCAGTTTGGGTTCACTGCAGCAGAAAGCCTGTTCAACAAAGCAGTCCTGGGCTTCAAAGTTCCTTTTTTAAGTTGTTTCAACCTACCACTTTCAAGAACAAAAACAGCAGCAGCAACAAGTTGTTTTCTAAGACTTTGAATAAAAACAGGAAGCTGTTTAAATAGGTGTCTGTCTTTTGAGGCTAGGGGAAAAAAATTTGAGGAGAATGACATGTGAGAAAGATAATCAATTAGTGCCACTCAGAGTGATTTATTCTCCTAAAATTTTCCAATCCAGATTCAAGATTCTGCAAGTCATATTCACCAGAGGTTGGTCCACTAAGTCTGAAAATCCTAAAGACCATAAAATCCCTTCAATTAACTTCATTAAATATTGATCATGGGTTTCACTGCAACGCCAGGAAGTACCCTCCTACCACCCAACTTGGAGCAATCCAAATAACCAGCCAGACAATGGTTTAACTCATTCTCAATGACATTTTCCCACATGCTGCATTCAAACATTAAACAACAGCATCACATTTCTCCCCCTAAAGACGTCAGTGGTCTGAAGTGGCTTCGCATGAGAAGTTCAGTTCTTTCTGAAACTTTTCCAGTCCTCAAAGATGGAGCAGCCACCTCACTTGTAATGTCACCAAAATTAAGCTGATTGGGCTGTGACAGACCATTCCCCATAGGGCCACTGTGAATTTAGTAATAGATAAACCTATTCAGTAACTTCTCCAGCTGCCATTCTCCCCTTACCCCCAACTTTTCTAGAGCATATTCGCTCTGCTTTCTTTTAGCCCGTTACCCAGAAAACATGGCCAGAAGAACACTGACCAGAAAGCCCAAGAGCAAGAAAAAGGTGAAGAGTAACTTATATTGACTGGGGAATGACAACCAGGATGAGCTGATTCTATCATTTTACTTAGGGACATGGCAAACACAAGGAAACTCCATCAGTTAGCACAACAAAACTCCCTGGTTACCTAATTCACCCAAAAACCCTCTGAACTTGAAAAGAAAATCAGATATGAGAAAGTTATTTAAGACCTGGCATCACAACTGAACTCTAAGTAAGTGGATCCAACAGTCATCTCCAAGTACAAAGTTATGAAAAAAGAAATGGCACATTGTACAGAAGGAACATCATTTACACAACGAGGGGTTGCTTAGTCCATCATCAAATTCCTCTGTGTAACGTGACTGCTCATCCAAGGGAAGGACAAGAAGCAAACAAGAACAAAGTATTTGTGGATTAGTATTTAAAAACTGTGCTTTAGCTGTAGAAGCACATGACAACAGTATCTAAGGAAATTAAAAGAGGTTAGTCAAATTTGCTTAAGGAGATAGGAACTGATGTAATTTGCAGGTTAGTGGCATGCTTAGCTGCCATTCCACAAGTCTGCCTTTCAGAAGGATTAGGTCCTTTGAAGTCCTGCTTTTTGGTGGTGTTTTTTTCCTTAGGAAACCAGCATTTTAGCTGTTTACTTCCCAACACACATGCCATGAAAGTTTTATTTTATACAGCTACCAATACCAAAAAGCACTCCAACATTTTAGGACAGACAAGGAATAGACTCCATAAAATGACACAAATCTTTTGCGATGATTTCACCTACCCTGGGTGCTTCGGAGCGTAAATATTTTATGACTTAACAGGCAACAACATCAGCCACACAGCTGCATCTGACAGGCAAGTTTGAATTATGGTACTGTCACGGTGAAAAACTTAATCCAAGCACCAAATATTTACGTCCACTTCTGCCATCCTCCTCTCTCAGAAGGAAGCTGGGCAGCACTGTCATCGGCACTAGAGGGTTTGAGATTGCTCACAGCAGGACGCAAATGACTCCTCCTCTCAGGAACTGTCAAAGATAGACATAAAGTTGCTTCCAAAAACTCCTGCAAGACTTGGCTTAGAGATGTGAACTCAGGAGGGAGCAGAGTCACGGGACTACGGGTACTTCAGCTGCCTGAAAGCCCAAAACCAGTTCAGGCAGACGGTCTGAAGCCACCTGTGCTCCCACCTTCCCCTTGCAAAGCCTATTTTACAGCCCAAGCACAATCACCCACCCTTCCTACAGCCCGAGCAACAGCAACACAAGATTCACCAGACCAGTCAAACACAGTTTACTCTTGATTTGAAAGAGTGATGTTAGAGGGGTAAAAGTATTTGTCCAACTTTATCTTCCTCCTGAGGTTGCCAAGCACAGCGTCAGCCCGTGCCAGCTTTGAGTGGCAGTCACGTACGTAGAGCCTGAGCAGGACTGTCAGTGACATTTCACAGGGGTTACTGACCCAGCCACTGTTCCAGCCTGCAGTAACCCCTGCTAGACCTGAACCACACAGTAACTAACTTTCAGGTCCCCGGTGCACTCCAAGATAGCTAAAAAAAACCAGTGGTTTAAACTTCACTGCATTTGCCATGGCAGGGAAGAGGCACAGAAGACCCATCCTTCTCCCCAAAAGGGCCCTGGCAGGTCAGACTACTGTTTAAATCACACCAACCATCACGCATGCACAGGATTTGGAGACCCTGGGTATATTTCTAGAGCCCAAAACCAAGACAGCATGGACCTTGCTACACCAAATCCTCTGCAATGCCCTGAGGATGCAGTTTCCACAGGTGAGAAGAGGCATCCTTCTCCACACTTGTTTTTTCTCAGGTTCCTCATCATCACTCATCAAATGTGAAGAACAGAAATGGGAGTGGGTAAAAATAACAGCATCTGCCATAGGAAATGAACAACAGAGAAAACAGAAACCAATTTTACACAAGATGTTGGTTACTAAAAAAAGTAACCAGAGCTAAGCTTAAAACAGTAGGAGAGACAGCACACACTGACTTGAAAATAAAATTCCTTATTCTCAGCTTCCTAGGGATGCAGAGTTACCCATATGTAGAATGGGACAGGTTATTTGCTTGTCCAGACTTCAATAAAATTCAAGTAGCTTCAAGTTTCCATGCCGAAAGCAGATTTCGATGCAGTAAATCTAATTTGCCCCTGCATCAACTTCTCTTAAGATGTCATGCAACATTGACTTTTCCCAGGTGAAAATTAAGTTAAAATAGGCTATTTTGCCCAAACTGTAAATAAAAAATGTAAGAGCAGGAAAAATACCCAACCTATTACTTTCAGAAATTTTAAAACTTCATAGCCTGAACCCTGGTCTCATTTGTCACTATGAGGTTTGTGAAGGGTAGCTCAAATTTATAGCATATGGACAGATTGAAGCCTAGATAACTTCTAGTGTTGAAGAATGTAATTGTTGGCACTTTGGGGCTAAGTAAGAGGGAGTTTGATTTACAAGTCTTTCAAATCCACAGCATTAGCTTGTGAGAATGAACTGGTGTTCAGAATATTGCCTGTGGGCTACTGAACTATTTATTTACAAAACTTCAACATCCAGCACTGAAACGCAGAAGAGGGAGAGAGATGTAAAGATGGCACCAGATCAAAATATAACCAACACCCCAAAGCCACAGAGAGAGTTGTATCCTTCTCTTTTTAAAATAAAAGCTGTTTTATAAACTCAAATGCAACTCTTGGGTTATTATAGGAAAAAAACTCCTCATTTTGAGGGCACACTGTACATCAGAAGGACATCATGGAATAATCTGGGTTGAAGGGACCTTTAAAGGTCATCTAGTCCAACCTCTGTATGTTGTTGCATACTTCTCCAAAGATACCTACACATTGTGGCATACTTGCCTAGAAAAGATCCAGGTGAGAGACTGCTATATTCATGGTTCACATAATTACATGGGTTGGCAGCTCTCAGGGTCACTTACACAGCACACATCAAGAACTTGCCACTAATCACAATCCAAATATGAAAACACAAGTACCCCAAACTCAACCAGTGCATGCTGGAACAGCTTTCAGAATCTACCGGAAAGTCTTCCTACCAAAATTTCTAAAGATCCATCAAAAAATAAGAGGGAAAATAATTTTGAAAGGACCGTTTATTTTAACAAACCACTTGTCAACACACTGGCTACAGCACAAAGGACACTTGTTCTGGAACGAGCCTGTTTGGAGGGGATTTGCTTTACAACAAACACACAGCGCCACCAGAAGAAGTTAGCAAGAGAATGAAGACTGTGTTAATTCAAACCAGTTTTACACTGTGAACATGCCCTGAGCTTCTACATGTCATAGTTAATAAAGAATTAGAAGGACTTAGCTGGGCTCTATACCACTTTGCCTACAGCTGATGATGTCTCATGTCAGCCCCAATACGGAAGGCTTGGATAAGCACGAGAATAAAGCACTCCAGATACATCTGTTTTATTCCCATCACTAATATGATAATTGGACACAGCCTAAAATAATAATAAATCGCTGACTTCACTTAAGTGAAGGAAATGCAAGCTGGCTCACCACTGAGCTCCTTGACTTTTATCCTCCCGTTCAATGAGCTGTGCTGTTATTTACGACTGCACTAAAACCTACTGAGTTAGAATAAAACAGTTTCAGTACCTCAGAGTGCCTGATCATCATGTTCGCTAAGGTAAGATAATCCAAGTCACCTTCATGCAAACTCAGCTGGCTGAGCTGATCTGAAGCACTCTGCTAAATACCAGAATTGGAATTTTTTTGAGGACTTTGGCAAGTCACAAAGGTGGGTCACTCCTTGTGCAGGGCGGCAAGGCATTGCTCTGCAGGAGAACTTACCCAGAGGCCAAAGTGGTGCCACAGAGCATCAAAACTGAAAGCCAACACTGCCAGGGTTACTTTGAATGATCCTGGCTCTTCCTGAGGAGTAGAGTGCTAATGTCCAGCACTTCCATTAAGCAACATCACATCCTTTCTTCCCTGACATCTCACTCACAAAGTAGGTGCCCCAGCAGACATCACAGTAGCCACAAGGGATCAAATGCAGCAACAGTAAAAATGAGTATGTTTATTCCACTCTAACTTTAAACCCAGAAATCACAGGTAAAGTGTTTGAGTTAATTTTTAGCTGAAGTCATGCCACCATAATTCTGTAACAGGAAGACATATTTAAGGCAAATAGCCATTAGGCTGCACGACCTCACCTCTACACCCCATGATCTTATTCCTGCAACGGCCAGCCAGTAGCTATCATTTGGCTCCCAGCAAAACAGTAAGACTGTCACTGGCTCATTTATTAAACAAGGATGCCAGTACTTCAGCCCTTTAAGATCTCAGGCCTTACATGCATAGAGACATAGCATCACCATCTATTTTATACTTACAAAAACAACATCCAGCCACTCGGCTGATTTTGTAACCTTCTCCACACCTGCTCCTCCACGTCTTCCCAAGATGAGCTGTTGAAAGCCCTTCTCCTCATGTTATTTCACATATGGCAGGCAAATAATTAGTTGCACTGTGAAATGAGAAGCTCCTGTCTACATAAATGACCCTTGATCAGGCCAGAGGATGGGGCACTGGCAGGACCATCAACTGAAGCAATGAAATCTTGGACAAAACCCGAGTCAGCTGTCAGGAGCGCTGTTTATATTTCAGTTGTAATAAAAAACAGCACTCAGGTTCATTACTTCAACAGATATTGCACAAGCATGTCCCTTATCACAAAAACTTAAGAGACTGTGAAAATAGGTTATATAAAAAGATGGTCTAAAATTCTGCCATGATTTTCCTCCAGCATATACACAAACCTCTCACAGCAGCATTTGCAGCACGTGAGCAAATATAAAACCTCCAGCTTGCAAGGGACTACAGGCATGAAGTCCTACCAAGGCTGGGGTTAGGGCTCTTTCTGCAGGATTGGAATCACATTTTATTTCATGACACCAGGCAAATTTCACCTTTCCAAACATCTTACAGAAAACTCTTTGCAATGGTTTCATCTGAACTTCAAAAAAGCACAAGCCGTCGACTCCCCAGGAGAGGCACATTCACAAAACACAAAGAAGAATGTGTGTTATCGTTCCAGTTCTCCAAAGGTTAGTTGCAAATATGAATCATCAAGAAATTCAGAAGTAATAGTTTTGTCAGAAGATCAAAATGTCTTTTGAGAAGGAAATTCAGGGCCCCCAGGCTTGGTCTCAAAAGAATCCTATTTTAAACCGCACTTGACCCGCACTAATGTAACCCTTCAAGTGCTCTTGCAAGATCAGAACTATGTTCACAAAGAGAAATAGACAAAGTATCTTGCACTAAAGATTTCACATATTTATGTATATAAAAAATCATGTATATCCTTTTAGCACTGAAAAAATACAAACATCATGACATGTACTTTACAAAATACCTCTCATCACTGATTAACGACACGCACAAGGTTTTAGCTACCAAAGAAATAGTATGGGAACATAACATAATTCAAGGAAGCCAGATGCTAGAGTTAGAGATGTAATTAGAGATTAGATGTGGATTAACTAGATCCTAACTCAGACTTCCCGACCTTCCTCACCCTTTTTTAAACCCCAAGTATAAACCCATTTTAGCATGTTACTACCTTACTAACAGGATGAAATATTTTTAGAGATCTTAAAAAATGCAAATAAGCTCACACTGAACATAATTTATTTTAAATGAGGTTTGAACAGATGAGAAGTAAAAGTTTAGGGTATTTTAACATCTGCTAGGAGCCAGGGGAGATGCCAGTACATCCACCATAGCCAACAATGTGGTGTGAGATGTGGGACCCCAAAGGAGGATGGTTTAGAACACTATAATGCATTTCGAGCTATTGGTGTCAGACCAGCTCTAATCTGCTCTCACAGACTGAACTCCCAGTGGTGCCTGAATAACACAAGGTCTCATTTAATTTTCCCTGACAAGAAGCTAATTAGAAGCTAATTAACTCATCAACAGCACTGGGCAAAAATAAACTAATATCTAATATGTGGGGGCAACTGGGAGTTTACTGCAAAATCACATTGCTGCTCTACAGTAAAGGCAGAGCTGGTCCAAGAAGGTGCCAGTGCTGGTGTCCAGCTGCTTGTTCTTGCCCTGCCACATCAGCTCACTGCTCTCAGCCCCCAGAGACACAGGTACAGCTGTTTGCAGGGTTACACTAACCCAGGCCATCAAAAACACTAAGCTGATTTTAAAAAGACAGTCACCTTTCCATAGCAGGGAGGTCCTTATTCTAGGATTCCATGGCTAACAACCAAAGCTTCTTCTGATTTACCCCACAGTTGGCCTATTGCTTATGAACACCTGGCAGCAATAGCTTTTTTTTTTTTTTTTTTTGAGGCCCGTTTTCTGGAATTGCAGCTACCAGAGAAGAAAACCAAAGTTGAATTAACTGTGTTCCTCTAAGAGCTATCTGTCATTGTTCCCTGGGTGCAGTAGAAATCAGCACATTCCTCACTCCACACCCAAAACAGAGCATCCAGATCGTGCTCAGATCATGCAGAGCCACGGAAAGGCAACTCGGTCCTTGCAGCCTTTACCCAAAACAGATAGATGGAATTAATATGTTTTCTTGGGGCAGGTGAAAGTTCACAGAGAAGTGTTTTCTATGGATAATCCTGTAAACAGAAGCTCTGGCTGGAAGCTTTTTCCTTATTTCTTACAGGCAGTTGTGAACAGTGACCCACAAAGAGAGCAGCCCTTGGCATGGAGCGACCACTTACTGCACAAGCAGCTCTCCAGAGCAGAAGGCACCACTTTCCTTCCCTCAAAAAGCCAATGTATGAAAAGGATAAACTCTTTTGATAAGCCACAGCAGCATGATTAAATGCTATTTTTCTTTTTACACAGCAAACCATACAGGGTTGAACCCTTAAGGAATATATGAACTTTCATGTGAATGGAGCCCATTAACTGCCCTGCAATGAATGGTGCCTGTGGTCCAGAAATCATTTCCTTTTGGAGAGCAATGAGGACGGAAAGCTTACGACTGCTACACACAAGTGCTGACTCATTCAAGGTCATTTTACTCCCTCCCTAAACAAACTGTTTCTTTGAGACAGGTATTTCAGTGGAGTATGGTTTCGGTGGGAGTCAGGAAGCAGAACTGTCAAACAGTCAAATTAATACTACAGTAAAATACTTTTAGACAGCTCAAAGGACAACTTTTCAATCAGTAACTTATGATAATATAGATGACTGCCATGGTACTTTAAACAGAAGTCTCAGTTCTCAAACTTCTCAACTTAACAAAAACTAACTTTAAAGCACTTTTATAATATAGCAGGAATTAACTTTAAAGCAGTTCCTGAACTGCCATTATTGCTTCAGCCCTACTTTGCATGAGGTTGTAGCAGCACTAAAAGCAGCCCTACACCCAACCAGTAAAAACAAGCTGCCTTGCCAAAAGCAGGTTTATCACTCAGCTGCTATCAGGACAGCCATGCTGGTTAAGGGCAGCAGCTCTCTGGATCACTGATATGGGTAAACTGGAATAAGTCTTTCCTGAGAGTATCACCCCCTCTAGACAGGTCTCCTGAAACCCAGAAGAAACAATCCCACACACCTATAGAAAAAACACAAGCAGAGAAGTCACAGTCTTAGGTAGCTACAACCAGTTGTCTTAAAGACAAAGTTTAGTGCATTGCCTGCAGGTCCTTGGCAGGACCTTTATAAAGCCCTGGGAGAGGCAAGACAGACTGTTCTCTACACCTGAGCCTTCAAATGTCTTCCTTTCAAGTATGGGACTATTTTTTTAAGAAGAGACTATCCATCAGTTGCCAGTTTATGTTTTGCTCTGCAAGAACAAGAAGTTTTAATTCACAGCCAACCACTATTCCCACAAACTGAATTTTGATGGTTTCAAGTAGCAATTTCTTGGTAGCAAAATTTTAGGAAGGCAGCCTGAAACACAAGCTTAGAACTCACCTTTCTTGACATACAAATTTCCTCTCAAATTAATGAATTAGTTTTGATTCTAGGTCAGAATAATTTCAATCCATTACCAGCATACTTTAACACAGCAGTTTTCTGGTAAGGCCTCTCATAGCCAGGAAACAAGAAAAAAGAAAAGTCAGCGCTGGATGGGGAGGGAAAAATACTCTAAAGCTCGCTCTTAGGATTTGCTGGGGCTTGCAGCAATGAACCCTTAGGCCCAGCTTTATTAAAGATGCCCAACTGCTGCGGGGTCTCCGAGCTGAGCAGCAGCAGCTCCCAGCACTGATGCACTTTCAGCATCCACAGCACTCGCATGGCCTGTGACGCTTCCTGGTGAGTGGATCTGCCACTCTCCATGTTCAAAAGGAGAGGATGGAGGGACAGACACAAGGAGCACATTGTTCCAAGAAAGAAAACCAGCTCTTTGAAACTTTGGTTTCTTTGAGCACGCAAGACGCGCTCCCTGCTGATGTCAATGCGCTCACTTGGAGATACGACACAGATTCCAGCCGAGCCAGCAACAGAAATGCTGCCGTCAGAAGCCAGGGATTCGAGTAGGTGGGTTGCCTGAAAGCAGCCAATGGCTTCTGCACTCTGTAAGCCACATTAATTTAGAAATACAGTAATATTTACTACTTGTTTTTTCCTGAATGGCAACAAATACTACCCCAAATGATTTTTCTTTGCTAGCTGAGATTTTCTAGAAAAATCAGGATTTTTAGCACAAAGCAGAAAGGGGGTAGAATTTAATGCAGAACAGTTGTGTCTGACAAAGCTCTGATGATCTGGAATGTTCAGTGGAAAACACACTCCAGTTTTATCGCTGAAGTCTTGCTTGCTGAAAAAGTTTATTACTTGTACAGCAGCAGCAGGTTTGCTTAAAAGAGGCAGCCTGCCTTTCATAGACTTTCTAGCAATACTTGTTTTTTGCATGCAATAACTATCACATACAGCATTTTACTTGGTTAAAAATTTAAAGGCACCTCTGGGACATTAACTGGTGAGAATATGATACAATAACGCAAGCAAACAGCACGTTTAGAATAATGTGTCAAAACAGGTTTTAACACCCGAGGTTTAGCCTTCATCAGTTAAGGGAATAGTCTAGAAAGATGAAATCCCGGGCAGCTGAGAGCTTTCCCAAGGAATCCACAGGCTCTTGGAAACTGTAATGCCATCTGCTGAGAGATCATGGAAGTGCAAAGCCTAGGATGACAGAATCTGGATGAGTTATCAGTGCTTCCCAGCACTTTGTGTACCCGTTTAATTACTGTAATGTTGACATCGAAATGCTTTCTGTCATGCTGCTGGTGATCAACAGGAGAGCAATCCGCTTGGATTGTATCAGTTAAACAGGAATTTTCAAAGAACTAGCTGGAATTTCAACGACTGATATTCAACAAGTCTAGGACACTAATAAATACTGTCCATAATAAATAAATAATAAATAGGTCCATAATAAATACTGTTCCAGTGCATTAACACAGAATATGATGTGTGAAACCAAAACTATTATTTTGGCATGGACATTCTAACTTTATAAAAACATTATTAAGCAGAGTTCTGTTTGTTGGGGATTGTTTGGGTGTTTCTTTAAAAGACACTCAATTTTCTGCTCCACATTGTTCCAAGTTGGAAGAAACGTACCTAGTTCTAAGTCAATTTAAACTACAGAAGTTTATTAACAAGTTTCAAATTAATAAACAAGTGGGTAACTGGCATCCAGTGGCAGAGCTTCTAGTGAGGACCTGCAGGGTTGAGCAGCAGCCCCATCACCACAGTGGCCTCTCTGCAACTGTTTGTAGGTAGCAAGTTATTTTCATACTTGGTAACAAAAGAATTACTGGCAGAGTAATATTTCCACAAATCACACCACTTTTTTTTTTTTAATTTACTAAACTAAGGGCGCGGCCAAACAAATAAAAGCTGACACTAACAAACATAAATTCCCCCAGAATAAGGACTATCCAAGGGAATGCAAAGGGGACGTATGGAAGATGAGCAGGAGGATGTTTTTTCCTGAAACAACTCTGTTCCAAACGGTACTGATGAGGTACATGTTCAGAAAAAGTGTTATGCAGCATTTGCAAGCCTACCCGAAGTGGAAGGCTAGCACAGCCTGCTTTTGCTCTAGCCCACAAGTTTCAGAAGTGTTGCAATCCAAGTTTAACATTAATTATTAAAGGAAGATTTACAGTAACAGTAACTTAATTCTTTAATTCAGACAGACTGACCCAACCAGATCCACGGGCCAGCACATGTTAGTGCAACAAACTCAAGCTGGATGCTGCCACACTGAGATACTCCCCCAGAAAAGTGCAAAGGCAGCAGTGTATTGATCCAGTGATAGCCTGAACCTCTAATTTAATTTCCAAGTAATGCTATTCCCATCTATAAAGAAGAAGGAAGAATGCTCCATGACTGTTTTCCTAACGAAATAAAAACCAGATGAGTTCTGTCCTCAACTCAGGAACAAATTTCCACTAAAGAGGTGGGTTAATAAAATGGACCATTCTGCTCAAAGAACAAGACATGTAGATGGCACTCACTTCTGAGAGACAAAGGGTTAAAACAGTTACCCATTTCCTCAACTGGACGACTACTACTATTGTAAAGTCCTTATTCAGCTGAATTCCATCAGGCCATGCTTTCTTAACACAATCTGACATGTACCTCTTCAAGATCTTAGATTTTTTTTTACCCCCTCTCTGCTTCTCCATAGTAGACACTAGAAATAAATACACCCAAAAAGCCAAATGGTAATCCAAACAAAGTAATATTAAATTATCAAGCTGGGGAGACTGATGACCAGACATAATAATTTCTTTTTATAAAAAACAAAACAAAACACACTTGCCAGGTCCTTTGCAGACAACACAATACTGGGTTTTGTTTCAAGTTCATAACTTGGCTCTTAAAGTAGTTGATAATGAACCAGCAGGCATTATTTTAAATCAACCAGTTTTATTAAATGAGCCAGAAAGGAAAGAGGCAGGGCTAATTACCAACATTCCTTGATGAATTACCTAGCGGTGTGTGGTAAATCTCCAGGCGTCTTTGTCTTTATCCCCAAATTTATCCCTTACTTATTTCTCAAGAGGTTAAAGGACATGGGGCTAATTAAGGAACCAATCCAATGACAGACAGAATCATTCAAGGTAAGGCTGGTTTTCACTCTTTCTTTTGCATCTCTGCCTGGTACTTCTTAATCTAATTTTTTTTTCTTTTTTAAATTACTGGTGGGGAGGGGGAGGAAAAGTGCTAATCTTGTCACGGTCAGGCAGGTTGAAATTGCCATGCAGTGCTGGGCAAAATGCTACATATTTGTAATTTAGCCAATAAGAAATTCCTTAAGCCTCTCTTGAATGGCAGGAATGTCTCCAGCTTGTCACTTTGAATTCATTCACTACACAGGTTCAGCATCTCGGGGAATAATGCTGCCAAACTAGCTGAAGAACTGAAATATTTGCGAGGATACATAATACCCCAAGATTACTTTAAGCAGATCTAAGTTTTCACATTTAAAATTTAACGCCTGTCAAAGGTGTCAGCAGAGGCCCCCCCAGACCTGCCCCCAACTGCTCCATCTTCCAGCACTGTGTGTGGCTCTGGGCACTGCTTTCTGCCAAATTAAGCCATGGACTCAACAACACAACTGCAACCAGCACTCACCTTCTTCATACATCCTTGGCTCAACCAGGAAAGAGGAATAAGGTGGGTTTTAAATTCATGGTGACTGAAAAAGGACTTAGTACAAGCTGTTAAAACCTGTTAGCTGGTGGGCTGTGGAGCCTCATCAATGCTTTTAATACCCACAACTATGGTCACCTACAAATCTTCAGGAAGATTAACTCATCTTCTGCAAGCCCAAAACAGCCACTGACACACAGTAAACCACCATTTTCCCAAGGTCTGGTAACTCAGCCAGCAGATAATATGTCTAGACCACAAAAAAAAATAGTGCTTTGAAGCTGTAACAGACCGAACTTAGCAAGCTCTCCTTAATTTTGTGGATGTTTCCATGCCAGTGGGAAGAGAGTAAATCTTTAAGACCACCAACTAGGGTAGAAGACCAAGAATTTCTAAAAAGGGGTCAGAGCTTGGACCTCCAGATGCCTATGTTTGTGAGTACATCCTGATTTTCTCTGTGCCAAAAACGTTATTTCAAACTACCAGGTAACTACTGTGAACTTGCAGGGCAAGAGCTCTAAGATAAGGAGCAGTTTCTCAGCTACCTTCCCACTCTGCTCACAGCACCCTTTACCCAAGAAATGCCCACTCCCACTCCCAGCAGCAGCACAGTTTGTCCTACAACTTTGGGAGCTGTATTTTGTGTCACAGGGACCACAGCTAAAGAAGCAAGATGGAAAGATCAGACATCTTCATCAGCCACAATCAATTCTCTCAAGAAAAATGTTTGCAGCGCACGTTTGCACCCACAGCAAAAGGACATTCGGGACAGAGGGTGAAAGCAGTGTTTTGCACTAGCAGTCAGGCAGTCAGACACTTGCACACAGAAGTATGCTGCCCCCTTGAATTCCATGCATTTTTAATGTCTAATACCCTAGGAGTTAGGCAAGAGTTTACATTTTGCCTCTGTTACTGACCACAGAACTCAAGCACCAGTGCTTGTTTCAGAATAACTTTCAACCCATGGAGTAAGCAACATTTCTAAGGCCTAAGAGATACTTTTACTTAGGCTTAAAAGACAAGGCAGGGTTTACTGGCTCTGTAGTTAAATGCCAGTTTTTCTTCATGGAGAATTTGCTGAAGGCTTAAGGTACATATACCAGGCACCGAGTGTAAGTAACCCTAGCTTAAATGTTGTATCTGTAGCTCAACAAGTCTCAGTCTGGCAAATCACTTGTCTAAGTTCTTGATTGCAAATACACACCATGCTTACCTAACAAACTCACACACACACACACACTACTATCTACCATTGTCAGGTGAGATTAAATTACCTTTTAATCAGATAAGTGTGTCCACAAACACACATCTGCTGGAGCGGGCGCTACTGCTCATTCATCTTGACATCCCATTGTTCCTGTTCTTCAGAACTGCCAGATAAGTCCCCTGTACAATGAAGTTTTATGGTAATTATTACACCAAGAACACTACTGCCAACTGCTGAGCCTTGCCTACAAGGCAGGGCTGTGTTTCCACCACGGGTCACTCTCTGGAACAAGCACACTGGAAAAGGACCAGAAGGACGTATTTTTTTGATGTATGTCTGTAGTCATCAACATCACTCAGATGACATGCTTGGCATTTGAAAAATGAAGAAATACAGGGTATCTGATGCAAAGAGCTTATCGTGGTGGCACATTTAGAATCTGACTAACAACGCCAGGGTGAAGGCGAGAGGCCAGGCTGGTTGCCTGCACTCTTCCAAGCACTGCAGCATTGGTCTGCCCTCAGGAAAAGATGTTGCAAGGGGAAAGATCAGCACAAACTGCAGATGAGCACAAAGTGCAGGATGGTACTGAGAAAGAGGAAAATGGTCCCACTCTGGTATCAGCAGGGATCAACCCACAACACTGCCATGAGATGGGGAAAAGCTCTTGGGATAATGAAGCAAGAGAGGAAATAGTAAACAGTGTAAGAAGGGCTACAATGACATGAGGCAGAAATATATATATATATATATATATATATAAAATATACACATGTATATTTGGGGCTGAACTGCCCTGTTAGCAAGGACAGGAATATGCACAGATACAGATTCTACATCCAGGGAGGAGAGATCTCAATATGTAGATCACCAAAGCAGGACTCAGCTAGTCCAGATCCCCTGGAGCAAGGGAACCATTTCCCTATTCTCCAGGAACAAAGAAAAAGGAGATGTTAGCATCCAGTAACGGACCTGTTACATCATCTGCTGGTCAGGAGACCTAATTTTACCTTATCTCCTGCAAAGTGTTTATGCAGTGTTCAGAAGACATCAGCACCACTGCAGGTTCTCACTCCAGCCCTTGGGCTTGTACTGTGCAGCAGGATCCAACGTGGCACTCTCAGAGAAGCATCTCCCATCTGTGCCAAATAGAAGCTACATTCTTAAAACCCCAATGACAGAACCCCAATGACAGACAAAGAGGGAGGAAAAGATACGAGAAGTCCAGCTGAGTTACTGTGCTAGTCATTTGGTTTGAGAACACTCAGGAGGAAGGGGATGTACACCAACTGCATGCTGTGAGCATTGGCATCCAGCAGCAGAGACAGGGACCCACAATACATCCACAGTTTAAGTTCCATCAACCAGTGACCTGCTGCATCACATTCAAAACACGACAGTAAGTGTCACATCCACGCACCAACTGGGAGACGTCACCAAATAACATGGAAGGACAGAGGCAAGAAATGTTCACCCTCAATTTTCCACCTTCCATCTGCTTAGTGAGACATGGAGGGGGCTGGATATCGGCTGCCCACCAGTAATGTTTTCAATCCTACAAGAACTGGTAATATTTTCAGTGGAACTGATTTGCAATTCTGTGGGCCGATGCTGGCCCTGAGCCTCCTCTGCTGCCTCCTGAGGATGCTCCTGTGCTTCTTCTCCCATGGAGGACACAAGCCTGCTCACTCCAATTACAGTTCATGCAATGCCACACTGTGTTTTGAGCAGGCAGGTCCAAATTACTTAGGGGATTGTGTCATGCTTGATCTGAACAGCAAAACTGATCCAGAAATCAGATAAAGCAATACAAACCACACGGCACAGCTACAATTCAATTTCTGTGATGTCTCTCCATGAGTAGGACAGATGAGCCCCCACTCCTCTGAATTTCTGCAGTAAGTTTATGGCTACTTCTATCAGCAGAACTTCTCAAGGACTAACCCAAAAAACAAGTAGAGCATCTTTCAGTCTTGCTTGAGGGAGTAAGGCCTGATGGCTGGTAATTTCAGCCTTCAGAATCATTCCTTGGGGTTTTTTTTCCCCCCAGGATCTTTTAGATATTTTAGATGAAGGAAAACCCTTCTTCTTTTGTGGCTCTTAAAACTGGGTAAAGGGTGATAAGCCCCAAATCCAAACTGCCACAGTGCAGCTTTGGTGAAGATGCCAGAGGGACATTACATAAAACTTTGATCATACAACTCAGCTTTTCTGTGTGCTGAACAATGAAATCCTAAAATCAGCTGCCTGGACTGACATGGAAGATGGAAAACTATCCTAAAGATGAGGCTAGGGTATCACTGCCTATCAGAAAGGCAGGGAGTTGTCCTGCTGCTGCCAGGAACTTGGAAGACCACTCGCTTTATAAGAATCCTGAAAGTCATTTGGTAGGAAAGGAGGCAGGGATTGAGCAGGGGAGGCATGAAAAGACATGGAAAGCAGAAACCATCAACATTATGCTTCCTAAATACCTGTCACCAGGCAGTTGGTAGGATACAGGTGGAACACTAATTCAGTGATACCAAGTGGAAAGACAGGAACAGATGAAATCCAAGACAGGTCTATGGAAGCTGATTGACAGACCAGCCTCACTGCAGACAAGAGCATATTCTCTGCAAGCTCACCACCTTAAACAAATTCATTTCCACAGGGTATGGGATTAATAACAGTATTGTTTTGTAAATAGATTACTGAGGAGCAACAGGACTAACCTACCATGAGGCCTCAGTGACTGCATAACCTGAAGTCCTGGGCTAACCCTGCCTACAGAAAGGCAGCAACTGGCTCCCAGAGATCAGCTCTGGAATACTGAAGCTGAGATCTGCAGCAGTGCTTCTGCTCCAGCAGATAAGATGTCCAACCAGACAAGAGAATAACTTCAAACACCACCAACAAAAAGAACAGCTTCTTAATACCTACTAAGTATACAAAATTAAAAGATACCAGGATGGAAGAAGCATGAAGACATCTTAAGATGAACTCTTTGAAAAGAAGTTAATCCTTTTAAAATAAAAACATAAGCTTATTTTGTACCTCAGGAACAGCTCCAGCATTGATAGGACTCGGAACTACTCAAATGATCAACATTTTAAGTTACATATTCTTTTTTTCCAAAGCAGTGCAAGAAGCTGAATTGCAGCAGAAGGAAAGAATCCCAGGTGACATCTATCTGTAGATTTGGTCCTTAACTACCAACAGGAGATGGATGAGAAGGTGCTACTCCCAGTCCATCTCTTAATTAGACTGCACAAAGCAATGCAAAATTTGAATTCCAACAGGTCATTTCCTACCTTGCCAAGCTACATTACTTGGCAGAGAAGTGATGCAATAAGGAGTCATTACTCAAGAAAATGAAATCCCATTTATTCACATGGCCTTGAGCATACTAAGTTATGCAACTTGGAGATTCCTAGGCAATGTGACATAGATTTGTACGTATTTCTCTTTCTGTGTTGCTTCTAAATGAACATCTTGAAAACAAACATAAAATCCAAGCTCATTAACACATTTGGCTTCTTTTTAAACTAGTCATTCCGAATTACCATCCTCAGATACGCAAGTATTCTTCTTCTTCTCACACTGTGAGATATGGGTGAAAGGGCAAGTCACACAAAACAATTAAAAACACAAAACATTGACAAATTCAAGGGGCTTAGAGTGGGGTTTCTTGAAGCAAAGTTCCAAAACAAACAAACACACACAACAAAAACAGCTACTACATTTGGTCTTGTTTGTGAAGTAATATTCGAAAAGACCTCTTTTAAACAAAGTTGCTTTGCAGATTAACATTTCTGAAAGTGCAAAAATCCCCTTTTTGTCTATCTCATTCTTTAAGGTCACTAAGTCCAGACCATCTGGATAATAAAGTTACCAACTTAGTTCCCTATTTATCTAATTAAAACTCCTGTACAGCTCATATGGAAAATTTGTCTACAGCTAAAAAACAACTGAAGTGTAAAAAGCAGCTGCAGGGAAATGATGTCACTGCAGGCAGAGCTGCCTGTCAGCACACTGGCACCAGGAAGATCCTGAGTTATTGTTAATCTCAGCTTTTGAGCCAAGTATCTTATTTGGAAAAACAAAACAAAAAAACAAAAAAATCAAACAATCCTCCCTCCCCCCCAAAAAACCCCACAAACAAAATTATATGGGCCTTTTAGCCAACTCCTACTCTCACTGAAGCATCAGTGGTAAATTTTCAGGAAGATCATGACTTCAAGACTGGTATTTTGTATCAATTTTTTTTGTACATAACTGGTCCATTTTCATCAGTAAGGATAAAAGGATGAACCTTTCGCTGCTTTCCCCCACCAAAAACACAAGCAGCAAAACTAGGCAAAGCAGACTCCTCTGTCACACACAGAGACCAAGAGGACTTGGTTTTGATATTTTTGATTGTTACATGTGTAAATGTAGGTGATGAAAAGACAGACATTTTTTCAGTCCAGCAGGTAGCTCATATTTCCACAACCATCACAGTTTTGCTGCCAGTGGGTAGCTGTTGCCAGTAATTACTTTTATTTTACAAGCCTGTTAAGGATAAATTCTCATAATTTTTTGTCATGCACCATACAGGGTCATGCACTCTTGTTTTTGGGCCAAAGACGAGTGCAAGAGAGGCGTTCTCTCCTTTCTAGGAGATCCTTCTCCATCAGAAGGAAAACAAGGAATAGATACTACTTTTAGAATCCTAAAGGACAAGGATTCAAGTCCTTTGGGTGAAGTTCCCAAACAATGCTCTAGCAGGTTACAGCTCTGCATCCAGATCTGGGACAAGCCCGTTCCCAGTAACCCCATTTGCAATAATTGAGCATCACCTTCCACCTGCAGTGTCTTCTGTCCCTCAGAAATCAAGGACTGCTTCCCCTCCACTCTGACAGAAAGAGGCATTTGCAAAATCAACAATAAAGACAACTGCCAATGCCTCTTCGAGATGTTCCACTCCTTCCTTATCAGTAAAAATACCACCAGAAAATAAACACTTCCCTACAAATTTTGACAGAGGTTTAAAAAATACCCTAAAATTCGTGTCACAACATACTAAGATGAAAGCGTGTAAAAAACGTAACATATTTAACTAGGTGCATTCCAAACAAAATATTATTTCATAGCACACACACTTCTGCTAGATCTGAATTATAACGGTGTCATAACCTGGAAACAAGTTTAACAAATTGTTGTACACAAACACTGTGAGTAATGCAGTAATGTTAGACCAAACAGCTCTTCCCAGACGATTTCAGACTCCTTATACATGTTTCTACACACATGCACACATCCTTAAGAGCATATCATATTTAATTTTTAATGGAAACATGTGTGCATATGTTGAATTTTGAATTCAACTGCTATCTTTTTGCTCCTAGATCACAGCCCACACTGGAGTATGACCCTGGTGTCCCAACTAAGTGTTACTTTTGGCACTGACAACACAATGCCATAATGCAGATTCAATAAATAAAATGACCCTATATTTTCTCCATAAACCAGTCACACAGACTGCCTCAAAATCCTGAGCCTGCAAGTCTATTTTAAAACTAAAATCTTTGACTATGTATCGTTGATACACTACAGCAATGAGCAAACTATGGGTGGTTTGTAACCAAGCTCAATTAACTTACGTGGTGAGAACATGCTCCCTGACTGAAAGCAGTTACTAAACATCAAAGTGTAATAAAAAGATTCACCAGTAATGCAGAGTACACTCTTCAAAACCAGTGAGAACTGCATTTTCATGAAAAGATGTGAGCAAACTTCTCTCAAACATTTTTCACTGTTTTACTTGCATTTTTCATGTCACTTCAGCCCACTTGAACTTAAGCAGTGCGTGAAATTATCTCTTTTCTTATAGCTGTTCACGTTTTTCCCTGAGTAATTAGCAAGCTACATCCCCTTTGACAGAGGGACACTAACAAGCTCCTACAGTTTCCAGTAGGACAAGGAATCCAAAGCTACTAATAGCAAACAAGTCATTTAAACAAAAAAGGATTACAAAGACTCGTTGCAAGAGGCTGGAAACTCACCCATATTTCAGATTAAGGCTTTCTGAGGAGCTCTTTTGTAAAGAGTTCTGACTCCATCTTACAAAAATATTTAATTGTTTTCTTTTAAAAACCAAAACATTGGTTTGAATATCTACTAATAACTTCTTTTTCGAAAATAATTACGTACTAGAAAGACTGAGAAGTGTTTTCCAAAGATAAAATGACAGAAACGTTCGTTTTGTAACAAAACCCCCCTCCGGACATCTCAAAGTTTAAAGAGAACAACAAGTTACACAAACTTTTTTTAAAAAAAAAGGTTTTCCACTCTTGGCTATCAGGACACCAAAACAAGCTGCAAGTCAAACCAGAATATTTGCAAAAATGTCACGGCCAAAAAAAAAAATCCCTGGAGCCACGCGACTGAAAGTGCGTTCGGACGAGCGGAAAGGCAGAGCGTACCTTGAGGACCTCCATGGGCACCTGGGTGGCGGGGGGCAGGCTGGTGGGCACGCTCACGTTGATGGCAGGGGTCTGGCTCACGGGCACCCGCTGCTGCATGAACTGGGCTGCTTGCTGCTTCTGCTGCTGCTCCCGACGCTCCTGCTCCTGCATCTGCTCACGCATGAGCTGCTGTCGTAGCAGGATTCGTGAGGTCATGCTGGAGGAGCTTAAGGGAGGCTTGGAAGCGCCAGGATGCTCGGAATTGCTGTGGGGAGACCAGAGAAAGACAGCTCAGCTTCCACCAAGCGGGATGGCGGCTCGGACGGCGGTCGGAGCCCGCGGAGTTGGAGCGGAGCGTGGGTGAGGACACGACGCCCCGCGCGAGGGGGAACACGGAGCCGACCTACTTGAGGTACTTAGCGGCCACATTAGGCTGCCTTAACTTGACTGCAGCCAACCATTTCCAAACGCCAACATCCAGCTGTAAAGAGCTACTTGCTCTTTCAAATTTTGCACTAACCACCCACAAGAAAAAACAAATGCTTTTATAGACAGGGGCAGGCACTCATATTCCTTCTTCTTAAGAAAGTAATAAAGGGCTTTCTGTAGCAAGTCTAATGATAATGTAGATAATAGTCAAGATCTAGCTCGAAAATAAATAAATAAAGTAAATCTACCTCTCCCATGAAAACACAACATAACAAAGTTCACTTATTTTTGCAAAATACTACCCTGGGGTTGGATTTGCTGGAGGTGACACACTTCAGAGCCAGAAACCAGACCACAAAAAAAACTCAACTCCCACCCCAGGCCTACCAGCATCTTCCAAGTGGAGTGACATACAAGAACAGGCAGAATAAACAACAGTAACAGCTTTATTCAAGTCATACTTTATAAAGAGCAACAGGCTGGCACACAGCACTGCTCTAACACCTAAGGGCTACTTCTATGCCATTGGCAAGCAGAGGCTGGGACTGAACATTGGACTTTGCCATGGAGTGCAGGGACACCTTTTGAAGCAACTCATCCTTTTCTCAGCCCACAGAACTAAAATTCATCTCTGTAGCGTAAGGCAGAACAATTAGGGTATGCAAATACCAACCTGCACATCCTTCAAGGGAAGGATGTTGGAAGTGGGTAAGAACAGATGACTCCATACAAGAAAGAGCTACAATGTGCATAATTCAGCATATTTGGGTTCAGATTCTGCTGGCTGCCGTCAGCCCATGGAAGGACACAGCTCATTGGGCTGTCATGATGCAGGGCCATGCCAGCAGTAACCCTCCCATTCTAGGAGGAAGCTGCTCTTGAAAACCCCACTTCTGGCTCCAGTGCTTAGGTGGTACCTGCAGGATGCTGGCAGGACACAGGAATCTGGGAGCCAACATCCCTTCCAGGTCTTGCTCAGAGGCTGCAGGCACGGAGCACTGCTTGTGCTTGGGCAGCTGGAGCCAGATCTGCTGGAAGTTTTGCAGCTTTGTTTAGGACTGATGTTGCACACAGTTCAGGGTAGAAACAAAAAAAAAAAAAAAAGGAGAACCCACACTTACTGCCCCAAGAGATCAAACTCTGCTCTTCCAGAGCACACATTTTGGGGGCAGGGAGGCAGGGGACCATCTTGCTATTTAAGACCTGTCAGGTTGAAACATTCACAGAGACACTGATCCTTTTGATAAAACAAGAGAAAACCTTTGTGGTGAAACTAATGCAGCTGTGGAATAATCGTACTAATTAGCTGCTCAAGACAAGTCATTGACTGTGATACTTGTAAAAAACACTCCCTTTTCAATTAGGGGTGAAGCGTTCTCACATCTAAACCCAGCAGCTTGTTTTCTGGCTGCAAATCTGAACCACTTTTGCATTTCCAACCAGAGGAGACACTTTATTTCCATGACTACTATAGTTAGAGATCAGTGGCCTCCCAACTTTTTTGATTACACGTTCCTAACAGGAATGTTTGAGCATGCATCCCCAACATATGTTTATTTGTTTATTTATGAACTCTATACAAGTATTACTGAAGTGATAATATTTTCCTCCTGCCCACTACTGTGCATCCCACTATGGGGACCACTGTAATATCTGAGCAAAAAAAGGCAGTCAAATGCTGCTTTCAAGGAAGGATTCATTGTCCTTATGTTGAAGAAAAGCAAATTATGTATCACACTGAACAGTGTTCTCATTTGTGTGCTACTTGCTCATTTTTAACAGATACTTAATGCTGCAAAATTGGTAACCCAGCAGTTCCTCCCACCTCCTTTCATTTTGAACTGTTTCTCCGCCAACCAAAGCCAAGTGTGCTGGGAACCATCTCAGAAGAACCTTCCCATGTACTGAAATTTTGGGGAATGCGAGGGAGAAGAAAGGAGAAGTCATTTCCACTACATTTCAAACAGTCCCTGCCAGGAACCCCATCTCACTCACACAACTATTGTACCTGCTCAGACCAACAACTGTCCTTCCAGCTTCCTGCCGGTGATTCAGGGTTCTGCTGTTGATTGAAAATTGTCAACAAAAGCTTCAAGTATCGCATCTTTGAAAGAGACAACAGTCTCAGAAAATGCTGCTCTGCCAAATTCTTCCCCAAAGGGCAGAGACACTTCCAGGTTTTATTTCTTTTGCAATTCTGCTCAATATTTTACATGATATAGAGGCACACAAGCCCTGAACGCGGGCCGTGCTGGCAGGCACGTGCTGCCAGATTGCAGTTACTGCCAAAGAATCATGGAATTGTTTAGGTTGGAAAAGATCTCCAGATCATCAAGTGCAACCGTTAACCCAGCCCTTTGAAGTCCACCACTAAACTCTGTCCCGAAGAGCCACATCCACATGTCTTTGGTGACTCAACCACTTCCCTGACAGCCTATTCCAGAACTTGACAATCCTTTCGGTGAAGAAATTCTTCCTAATATTCAATCTGAGCCTCCCCTCGCACAACTTCAGGTCATCTCTTCTTATCCTATCCCTTGTTACCTGGGAAAAAGAGATGGGCACCCAACAATCACACCATCAATGCAGGTGAGTTCAAATGCCCATCTTCCTTTCTCCACCATGTCTGCTCCTCTTCTCAAGCACAGAACACTCCGAAGCAGAACAGAAGATAATTTGGGTTTCATCATAATATACACTCCACAGAGCAAACAGTAGGTTTGCCAGAAACTCACTTTTCCAACCAAAAAAGCAATTAAAAACTTGTTATTTCAAAGGCTTCATCAGGAGAATTTTGGAAATGCATCTTTTCAAAGCTTCTTGACCTCTACGTGCTGCCCCACGGGCAGATCTCCTCCCGTGATCAAGCTCTGTGCCATGTACCACAGTACAACCCAGAACTGGGCATGTGGATTCAAAACTCCCATCCATGAACTGATTCACCCCCAGATCATGCAGAGTCGGTAACAGAGCCCACACACACAGCTGATACATGATGTGATTTAGATACTTCCTGCAAACTGTTTATGGAAACACATCTAATTGCAATAAATGAAACCGACTCATCCCTTTAATTGACACATGATTAAACCAGTTATCCATTAGCAGTGTAATAAACACAGTGTAGTACAGACTGGGAGTTATTAGTTATGTGTCAAGTGCCGATCCAGTTAATCATGAAGTGATAACATTTTATTAAATAAGTTTAAATTACATATCCCTTGCACAGATGCCTGGGAAATGTTAGTTACTGCACAGGAGTTATAACACAGGTGGTTGTTGCATAATAAAAGGCAACTGATCAGATTAAGATCAAGTTTGATTTTGTTACCATCGACTCCAGAGATTACAGAGACCATACCTCTTAGAGCCTAATCTACCTTCCCCGATATGTACTGATTATTTTATCTACCTCCTTGGGCAAAAAGACAAACTCATCGTCTGTTGGCCAGTTTTGTTTTCAGATTAATATAAATTTATCAAACCAGCTCTCTGGTTCACATGCATTA
The DNA here is from genome assembly GCF_022539395.1 of Myiozetetes cayanensis. NCBI lineage: Eukaryota > Metazoa > Chordata > Aves > Passeriformes > Tyrannidae > Myiozetetes > Myiozetetes cayanensis. The sequence continues at coordinate 4,702,962 of NW_026087389.1, forward strand.
TTTAAATGAGTTGTCTGGTTTACAAGTATTATCTTGCAACAGCTACGAATTTGTTAAGAAACTTCTCTGGTGATTTTCAACTGGAAAAAATCTTTAACTCATCTTTGCTTTTTAACTGCTGTTTAAAAATTATTTCAGAAAAAAAGAAAAACCTCCAGTGTAAGGTTTCTTAGACAAATTACAATAAATAAAGCACAGGTCAACCCCTCAAAACCCAAGCTTTTTTTTCCTCAACAAGAGATGAACAAGAGGCAAACAAGCAAAAAAATAAAATAAAAAAAAAAAGCCCACTTGCTTTGGGCAGGATGTACTACCCTGCTCCAAACAGAGAAATGGCACACAAGAGGGAGGCTGCTGCTCTCCTCCATTCATGCCAACTGTTTGTTAATGGGGTAGTCCACAGAGAAATCAGCCAAGTAAAGCAGATTTAGCACCTCAGGAAATCCACTGAGCTGTACCAGATCTCAGAAGAAATAACAAGGGATTTAAACCCTTGTGTTAATTTCTTACCCTTATCTCATTCATAATTATTTATAGAGAAAAGAAAGGCATCCACATTGAAGTATCCAATATTAGCATAAAATGATCTTGATCTTTAAAGCAAGCAGACACGAGGTTGCCAATGCTACAACTCAAATACTTGGGTGGACCTCCAGAAGGCATTTTCAGAAGAGACCACTCTACAACTCCCTTTCCCACACCCCTCCTGTTCCATGATCATTAGAGTTTCCTCAAAAATTGATTTATCCAAGTTCCGTTTTTAGTCTCTCTACCAAGCAGTAAAACCTTTTTATTCCCCAAACTAAATATGTAGGTGAGGCAACAACGCTTGCAACAACATCTAACCTGCCAGCCAGCACCACTGTTTGCCTCAGAGAGGGGTGACAGAAAAGGGAGTAACAAAAGAAAAAAAAAATAAATGCAAAGAGGACCCAGATTATATAGATCACAGCACCCTCCAAATAAAAGTCTAAAAGAAAATACAGAAAGTCCACAAAGAACAGAAATACTCTACACAATCCCTTCTCCCCCATCCTCAGCCAAGGTAAGGGATTCCAACTACTACAGCATTTTCCCTGGAGCACTTTGTACTTCATTCCTAACATTTAATAATTGATTGTGGGTTACAGCGACACTCCACTCACCGTGCCAACTGCCTGGCACTGCTCGAAGTATCAATGCAGAAAAAAACAAGCCCAAGATTTGGCACCTTTGTATGTCCTGACTTGCCAAGGACGGAGCAGTTACAAAAACGGTGTGGAGACCTTTATCAGCCTTTATAATAAAGCCAGGACTGTGTTTCAGGCCTCTACAGGAAAGGTTTCTGCACTTGAAGGTTACATGTTTAAAGAGACAGGCTGCCTGCTGCTGCATCTGCTCCTTCAGCAAGGTACATGTTTTTTCTGTCTCTCCACTGCTTTTGCATCCTGACCTGCACCAGCTCAGAGCTGCTCTCCTGCTGCAGCACTGCTCACCCCACACCATGGGCTGCACCCACAGAACAGCTCACAGCCCAAAAGGCATCCCTCCATCTCCCTGAATGCACTGCGTGCACCTGGCTGGGTGGGGAAGGAAGGAAGGGAAAACTCTGTGACATCCACCACGCAGACCTACTACCGAGGAGCTAAGGGTTGGATCCCAAACCCAATTAATGCAGTGGACACACCTGCTTTGGAAAACAAAACAAAACAAGAACAAAAACCACACGCACCCCCAAAAAACCCTCCAACAAAAATATTTAATCCTCAGCTAAGAATTTCCTTAAGTTGTTATACACCATTTAGTAGTTTTCCATTTTTCTTCTTGTCTTTAACGCACACCTTCACAAGCTGCTGAACATAATGCTTTCTGAACTTAATGAAAACCTCTCTCATGACCCAGGAGCACTCAGTAAATAATTATTAAGCTCTGGAGGTGGCTTTTGCATGAGTGTTGACTTAATAAAATGCTGCAAGTTGATCTGCTTGAATGCCCATTTACTTGGGGACACAGCTTGCAGTATAGCCTGGAAAGCCTGATCACAACCAGATTAGGGAACCAGGTAAAATTAAGAAGTTCCATCCGGAATCTGCAAAGGTCACATTTTACAATCCTTTACTACCATTTCTTTTAAAAGGGAGACAAATAACTGAAAACTCATAGTATCCTGAAAGACTTCCATATAATAATCGTTATAATGCACCAAATCTTTCTACACCTAAACCGAACACCCATTAGCCCAAATGTCTGTGTATGCCACGAAGTTCCAGAAGGGGAGATATTTATATGCATATTTAATTACTTTTCTTTTAAACACAGAGTATTTTACAAGTCTTCCCCTCCTGAAAGTCACCACGACGTCTCAGCCGGCCAGCCCCAGCTGCCGTGGCTCTGCAGGAGACAGTGGCCAGCTCCCAAGCACGGTATATTTAACTCCCAGAACACAACCTCCACCACAGCAAATCAATCACACAACAATCTGCTCACGGTGCCGTCACCCGGGAAAGCGTCACTCACAGACAGAAGCTGTCAAGGGAGCAGGGCATGAACATCTGAACTCTAACAGCCTCCATCTTTCCCCCCAATTTTGTGTCCAAGGGCTTTTGCTGAGCACCCTCGGGTGAAAGTCAAGCGGCGTCCGGGCCGGCCGTGTCTCTAGGGGAGGCTCCAGATAAGGACCTGGCAACTCCAATCCCCACGGAGCAGCAACACAAGCAGCGGTTCCCGGCACTGCAGACCTGTGCAATCCAGCACCTACCGAGGAGAAAAGGAGGGGGGGTTGAGGCAGCCACACACAAGGTCTTTGTGTATCATGAAAGGACTCCGAAACACTCCAGAAGTTTGGAGTCAACATCCTGCTACATCCTGTCTCACCTGCATGGGAGCACTGCACGGAGTCCTGACAGGGACAGCCCGGAGCAAGGTGTGGATCCACAGCAAGCACGGATAAATGTCCAGCACTACCGTGGGGCTGAGTGGGATCCCCACACCTGCACCCAGGCAGCTGTACCACCCTCACCATCCCGAGAGGACTGGGAGAAATGGAAGACAAGGGCTGGCATTGAAAGCACTTCTCCCATTCATTAATTAAAAGGGGTGTGATCAGGCCATTAACACCATCAGAGGAATGGATAAGGGCTGTCTGTAACAGCACCGTTTTCTCACGATCTTTATCACCAGAAAGACCAAGGGAAAGGGTGGGTGCAAGACAAATTTGTTTTCTGGGATACAACTCCTTCACATTCAAGGCTCAATTAGGTGAACCTCTACCTAGGAACCACTGGCCATGCATCTCACAAGAGCCAGATGTGCATCTGTAATGGTATGGAGAGTCCATGTGACAATGTACACACTTTTTGCCCAGTTTCACCTCTGCTCAAACAGGCTGAAACCTTCAAGCAGAAAAGGACTAGGCAGGTGAAGAGACAGATTTGTCTTTCACTTTAAAGTCTGACCTTGCTAAAGGCTTTTTGAACCATTTTTCAGACACCACATCTGTGGGCACTTCCCTCTCTAAAAGGCTCTACACAAATTTGCAAAACAAAAAGCCAGATAGCTAAAACAACCAAGAGGTGATAAAAGAATAAAATCGAGGAGATAACTCTCCACTAACAAACTCTGTAGGGTTTGATTTTGTAATACGGAATTTACCTTCTTTTATCTGGGTAAATAGAGATGATAACACCGTCGCTGAGAGGGAAGATGACGTATGATCACCGCACTTTTTGACACTTTGCAAATACATATTGCCCAGGTCTGACTCCACAACACCTTTCCATCATATCTTGGTTTAGAAATTACCTATCACTTCCATAGTCAGATAGCAAGTTTGTTCACAGAGGCAGTCCTGCAGAAAAGAAGACTCGACCATGTTGTGTTCACAGACTGTACCCGTAATTTACATGCTCATAGTCCCTCACAGCTAAAAATCCACCAAGCTCCTCAAGGCTTAACGTGACCCAGTAATTCCCAGCCTAAACCCTTCCGCTCATCCAAGGTTTGCTGCTTATTGACTCCACTGTTACAGCACTATTTAACACTTCCCAAAGAGGATGAGGCAGCTCGAAGCCTCATCTCGTGCAGATGACATCCTTACTCTGGTATGCTGAGCAAACAGGATCTTAAGGAGCAAAAGGGAAAGTGTTTATGGAAGATCTGCTTTAAATGATTAAGAACCCCAAACGGTCACGATGAAAACCACATGGTGACTTTAGTGCTTGATGTGTGATTGGTCAGTGTTATCAGCTTGGGGGACTTGCTTCTTACAGTGAAAACTATGTGCAAGGGAACAACAACCCCTAAGTCATTACTTCAATAACTCTAACATTAAAATAATCTTGGACACATATCTCACTTCCATCTCCAGCCACAGCACTAGCTGCTCATTACAGAACCTGATCAAATCAGCAAGTGTGTTCAGCAACTTTTCTTTCTAGCAAAGCAACTCTCCAGACTGTAGAACCCAATTCCCCAGCGTCCACATGCTTGAAGCAAACTTCAGTTTGAGAGTTCTTAAGCATTGCTCATAGTTCCTCTACACTTTTGTCTATTTGTGTAAGAGTTATTGGGACAAAGAGGACTGTGTGACTACGCAAGCTGAATGACTCCGGGTGGTGGAAAAAATCCTTTATTCAGCAACAAGTTACTTTACCAACCATTTAGACATTTACATTGTAATTACGATTTGCAATAGCAGGACAGATGTGCCAGACTTGCTGCCTTGGGTTTTCACAGCACAGACAGGAAGTTGGGACAGGCTTCAGCTGTCTGTGTAAGAGAACATCAGCTATATTTACAGACGTGCTAATTGAGGCCAAGCAAAATGGGGGAGTCACCCAACTGCAAACAACTACAGACCAGCCAGCCTTCAGTTCCCTTGCTTAGGCCATTCAGTGCCATCCAACATCCCTGACATGGGGTGATCCCAAGCCAAGGCTCCTGGAGAAAGCGAATCCCCATATAGTCCATCAGGTATCACTGGGGAACTGCATCTCCATGGTCTGTTCTAATAACTCCCTCTCCACCCCATTTAAAAATTCTGCATCTTGTTTCTAACCAGAAACTGTTCATGAACACCAGAGAGAGGGAAGGAGAATAACTACTTAAACTTGGGGTCACATGTAACTAAAAAATACCAAATGAAAAACGTGATACAGAATGAGGTCTCATTCAAAATAAAAACATACAAGTAACATTTATACTTCTTGATTTCAGTGTCAAAATATATAAAAAAAGATCCTCCTTAATCTATTTATAGGTCTTTTAACACCTCAAATGCAGCCCTGCTAATACACAGCCTTAATTTAATTTTGCAATTACTCTTTTGCTCTGCATCTCTTATGTTGCATCTAAAAAGCACAAGCACCCCTTGCAGAGGAGGGAAAAATCCTCAGAAATAACTTTACAAAACCAAATAAAATCTGAAAAATTAACACAGCTGATGCATTTCTAGACAAGGGGATTTTTTTCAAGTAAAACTGTTCAGCATGGTGCATGGTTTGCACAGTTCAGTGACAACTAGGAGAGCCATGCTGTCCATGTCATTCGCTGCAGGAACACCACTTCTTACTTTTCAAAATACCCTTGGTTTATTTCGGAAAAAAAGCGCAGCCAACTCAAAACTATTTACAAGCCTTTTTGTTAGACCCTCTTAATCTGTTCTGCTCTGCCAGAAGCATAGCACTTGAATGGCTATTTCTGTTCAAAGCTATATTTGTTGTGGAACTACTGCAAACTCCTGAATCATGTAAACAGAGGCAAGAGCCAAAAAATGTTTCGCTGGACTTGAAGTTCACATCTGCCTTAGTTACTAGGGCAAAAAAAATAAAGGCAGGCGCTTAGCTTATAGCCAACAAATCCTGCAAAGACCACAGTTAATCATGAATTCCTGCAACAGGGTTTTGTTTAATCTGGTTTATTTAGCATTCGTGACCTTGGCAAAGTACCTGCGGGAGCACCCACCACTGCTGTGGAGCAGCAACTCACACCTCCTGTTATTTTAGGCCACAGCAGAGGACTACACAGTGCTCCATTAGTCAACCAGGTTTATAAACACGCAGCAAAGTCACCTGGAAATGATGTACAGTCCCAGACTTGCTGGAGCCCAGCAGCCACTGCACTGCCGTCCCTAAAAAGCCGTATTGTAAGGGCTCAGTCTGGACTCAGCAGCAGCTGCACGTGTCTGCAGAACAAAAGCTTGGCAAACATGCTGCTGGGAGCAAAGTGACCCTGCCCTTTCTTCAGGTTCTTGGTTCAGAAGAGTTAGTGCTGGAAGCCATGCCCTCACCTCAACCTACCAACCTGGATGAAAAGTTCACCTTCTCTTCACTCACCTTCTTCTATTCCCCACCATCCTTCTCCAGCAGGAACAATCCCCAATATTATCCACATGGAAGCCTCAGTATTCCCAACACAGTGGAAAATACGTAAAGCCCTAAAACAACAATAAAACCCTAAGGAGGTGTTTGATCCCACCTTTCCACAGATTGTAACGAGCTTCAGGCAAGGACAAATTCTGCCCAGTGGTCTTTGGCACCAAACTGTAGAAGAGGTACTACAGGTACAAGGACAAGCAGTTTATTTTTGGATAAGAATGGGACAAGACAGTGAATAATACACTGAAATATTTAACACATAATACACTGAAAATATTTTTCTCATTCATCCAGAGAAGCTGTTGCAAAGCCACATTCAGGAACTGCAATTAGCTTTCCAAGTATTTAGGGTATTATATATTAGAGGGGGGGAAATCTATTTTTTGCAACCTCAAGATGATTTGTTATTCTTGTCTTGTTTTTAAAAGGAGATAATAAAGTATCTGGACTATTTATACTTTAGTATTAGTTATCTTACTGCAGTTTAAGATTGTACAAATCAGTCAGGGTCAAAATATATTCTACCTTAAAAGTGTTAACCTTATACATTGTTATACTTCTGCATCTCTTCTCTTCACAGAGGTGCAACCTGGCTATTGAATTCTTAATCCTAACAGAAGGACATATATCTAATTTTGCCTTGAATTGACATTACAGACTACTTAAAGTTGCATTAAAGGTAGTATTATCCTGTACATACTCCAGAGCACCAAAAATGAACATCAGCTGTCAGAATGCCAGAGCTATTCAATTAACACTTACACAGCCACAGCATTTGCAATACTATTCCCAAGTTAAGAAAAAAAAAAAAAAACAAAACAATAACACTAAAAAAGACAACCCTTGTGCCTAGGCTAGGGAAAGCAGTTTCTGCAGGATTTCTCATCTGGCAAGCTCCCTGACATCTCCCTTTCCACACTAGATGGAGCTTTGTCCCCTCCTTCCCCAGCCGTCTGGCACTGCCCTGAGCTGGGATAAAAAGGGTAAAGAGGCGAAGGGTGAAACATCAACGTCACCCCAAATAAACAGCCTGCAAACAGCAGCTTTGGGAACAGCATGATACCAGAGAGTACCTGGCCTCTCATGGTGTTCTTCCTGCTCCTGCTCCCCCTCCCAGCCCAGTAATCTCTACTTTGAGCACTGTTTTGTCATTTTCAAAGAACTGAAGGTTCCAACAACTCCAAATCCCAAACTGTGCTGAGCTCCTACTAACCATGGCCGCAAGGCACTGCCCTGAGCTCGCACCACATTCAAATTACACTCCTTTTCCTCCCCTTATACAGGGACAGCATTTAAGTTTATTACCAGATTACACACCTGAATTGCTCATTGGCTTTCCTGGATCCCTCTTCATATTCCCAGTTATTTTCTTTCAAAATAAGCTCTTCGGCCTCCTCTCTAGTAACCTGAAGCATTTTTACCAAATGCCTCTGCTCAGGCTCCAACCTTGGATCCACTGACACTTCGGGGAAACAACTCAGGGATAAAATTTCCCTTGACTTGTGTCTGCTGGATTTGGTCTGTATTGTTTCAGATCACAGGTCAGGAGAAACAGCTCATCCTTCTGGTGAGCTGCCACAACTCCATTAGGATCGTTCAAAGCACAACAGGATATGGTCTATCATCGGTATTTCTATGATGAATTTAAACTCAATGGGACAGAGAAGAGCCCAGGGAATGAGTCACTCCCAGTGTCACAAGTGGCCAGCACTGCAAAGCCCAAAAGCAGCAGCCTCAGGCTGTATCAGACAAGGCAGTGACAGAGAGGATGGAGAAGCACCAGCGTCCACAGTGCAAAATGTCTGTGTGCCTCGTGGGCAAGGGTTCCTGCTGGGGCAAATTGCTCAGGAAAAAGAAGCTAAAATTGAAGGGACAGGGGAAACAGGCCCACTTTATAGTGGGAAGCTAAAGGAAAGTCTGGAGGTTGACAGGGATGAGTGTTGCTGTCTATAAATACAGCTGAGAAACAAACACCCAGGAGAGAACAACCCTGGCACGTCACCAAGCGATATAAACCAGCTATGAACAAGATTAAATTGGTATCAACAGTCTCATTCTGAGAAGTCCAGACCTGAAACAGTTTCCAACTGGAGGACTGGCGAAGGAACAACATGCTCCTTTTCAAATAAAGGCTGGTTGCTTAATCAAAGTAGGTCACTGTGGAATGAAGCAGCCAGCAACGAATTACAGGACACAGAATCACAGAATCAATTAGGCTGGAAAAGACCTCTAAGATCAAGTCCAACCTTTGACTGGCCCCCACCTCGTCAACTAGACCAGAGCACTGAGTGCCACATCCAGTCATTCGACAGAAGATCTGCAGCCAAAGCTCCAACAGGACAGACACAGGACAAAGCAAACTCTTTGGAAGAGCTCATGGATCTGAAGCAGTGCTGGAATATCGCACACAACAGGAGCTGTTGCCCTCCCATACACCAGCAGGACAAATGCAATCCTCCTGGAAGGTGAGCATGCTGGCTCAAACAGCCTTCTCAGCAGGTCCCACCAGAACAAAGATGCTCTTCTAGAGCTACCAGCCCACCAGGACCCTACTAAAACATTGCTCTTATCACCCAGCACTCTGGGTTAACTCAAAGAGACACTGTTATCAGCAGTCATCATGCTGCAATTTCTTGGAAGCCCTCTCTTCCTCCTCTGCCTGTATCCTCTCCCACATTAGCCCAGCTGAGTGAGCCAGAGTTCAGAAGTGTTGAACTGAAGCAGTAAATAATACCTCAAAAATGCAACCCCTCCTTTCTAACTAATTTAGAAATAACTTGAGTGTTTATGTCACTGCTTTGCAAGTCAGGGACTACAGTTTAGCTAACTCCACCTTTTGTGTCTGGCTGCCACACTCCCCCCCAGATTTTTGCACTGAACCATGCAGGGATCAGAGGGGTACAGCACTTCCTTAACTTGGGGCAGTCACAGGTTCAAATGGAATAAGTCAACAGGCAAGACTAACTTCAATACTGACATCAGGAAAAGGTCTGAAAAGAGGCTCCAAAAGAAAGTCACTTTCATCATGCAAAATTTCCTCCAAGTCAGTATTTCTTAAATAGGCAAAAACTCTCATCAAGTGGTACAAATAACTGACATAACAGCACAGAAATAAAGCTGGAGTTAGAAAACTGTGGGAGCAGGTGATGAAAAGGAAAAGCTGTTCTTCATTCACATCAGACTGATCAGCCTCAGTCCCTGTTTTTCTTCTGTTGACCACACCATGTTACTCACCATGGCTCACAGAGTCAGTGTCAAGAAGCTTTGTCTAAATCATATATTCCAGTGGGTCACCAGTATTGATAAAAAAAATAAATTTGTTTCTTTACTCAGTCAAGGAACAAAATCAAAAGAGGAAAATAAAAGGCGCACCTACCATATTTTCTTGTCCTAGCAGTGGCTCCCTGATCAGCCTGGGGATACCTTTACCAGTCCAGACTGAACAGTCAAAATTGGTCATTCAGTTTAAGTATTTTATTCAGGTCAAGATGGTTATAACATGCTTATAACTGATAGTAAACTCTGAAAGAAGAAAATTCACATTCCCTTCCAGGGAGTTTGCTTTGCAAGGAAAACTAATCCAATTTACCTTCAAGAGTCTTAACAGGACACCTTAATTTCCCCACCACTTTCTGCTATCCTGGAAAGCTGGAGCTCTCATGTTTTAAACTACAAGCCTACATGGGCTCATTTGTAGAAGCTCATCTGCCCTTCCTCTTCCAATGGAAAACTGATAACCCAAAGATTAGGGTGTCCCCCAGGACACACATAAACCTAAGAAATACCTACTATGAAAAGAGACAACTTAAAGCAGACAGAAGACATGCGGAGCAAGAGGTTTCATCCTGAGCAGATTTAAGCAGGATACCTTTTGAACACAAGACAGCCAAACCCTTGACCCCCCTGTAAGTGTCCAACATCCTGGACATGCCATCCAAAATTTCCACTGAAGTTTGAAAGTGGAACAAAATGAAAACACCTTCACTGACCATGTTATTTACAGCCTGGGAACAAAGAACTCCAGCCTCGGGTGCTCTTTTAATACAGCCTAATTTATTCTGAAAAAAATAATAATTAAGTACACAAAACCAAAGCATGGAACCTGAAAAACACCCTCCTGTCTGGCAGAGCAAGTGCTTTCTAAGGACACTTGCTCATTCTGCTAAAATGGTTTATTAAAAATAATTGGGGAAGAGCAAAGATGATCTCCAAAATACACAACAACGTTAAGCTGAAAATGTTGCACTGAAAAAAAACCCCAGAGCAGAGCAGATGCATTAATATATTCTCGCAATTAAGTCTATGTTCAAGTTGTTTGCAACTGAAGTCTTTAGTATTTGAACGATTATGTATGAGTTTTTAAAAATCTAACAAGTGTTTAGTACTACTAAAAACCCAGCACATTAAATCTTTCCAGACTGAGATTCAAAAATTCCCTAACACAAGAGGGAGAAAGCCCTGGGAAAAAAAAAAAATAATGAAATTTCACCACCCAACCCACCACACGCCTCTGCAGAACAACCATCAGGTAAACTGGGGACTGCAAAGTCAGCCAGAATAATGGAGTTCCCAGGCCAAAGGGTTCTGGATTTCAAACAGCTCCAAGAGCTCAGAACAACATTGTCCCAGAACAGAAAATGCAAAGGAAGCCTTAGCAAGTGCCAGGAGGGAGATACTCAAAACTGACACCAAAACCTGCCTGACAGTTACTACTTCAGGTAAGGTGTATCCCCACTTGGTTAAGGAAAATCTCAATATACTGCCATTAAAAATATAAATAAGTAAAAGGCTACTGTGACTCCAGTGAATGCACAAGATGATATTTTGCGAGGGGAGAAGCCCTCCCAATGCCCACATGGAAATGACAGCTAGAGTTCACAGAATGGGCTGATTCAGGACCACAGCACTTCCAACACAGCTTAAGGAGAATAAGCTGAGAGAGGCAAACTCAGAATGAAACTACGCCACAAAAAAATCCCCAAACCGCTCAGCTAAGTACAGCAACGCCTACAATGTTCCTGTAAGGACACAGTACTGCAGGAATAACTCATGGATAACATCCATTTCCCAGCATCATTCTCCGGTGCTGATATTGTCCCACGCTGAACAAAAAGGTGCACCCCACAATCAGAGACCAAGCTCCACAAAACCTGGAGCGGTCAGTTTTGTTAGAAATTGGCCAGAATATTCTAGATCGAGCCATAGAAGCTTTAAAACCTGGCTTCAAACTGATTTGTCATTTTCTCATTGCATTATTCAACAGCAGCATCGTTTTATCAACCTCCCAAATACCACCCTCGAAGAAGCAATACACAAGGGCTTTTCTGTAAAGTTTTCCATAATCACTAGAGCACCAAAAAAAATATTCTGACATCGGAAGAAAACTGTTAAGTTTTCTGCAGCAAAGTCCATCTTTATAGTTTGTCATTTGAGATTAAATGCAATAAATTCCTTGGAACTAAAAAAACCAAATATGAAAATGCAGGTGGGTCCCACCCTGCATGCCATTTTGTATCAGTTAACATTTTACATGCAAAGAAGTTTAAACAGTGCACTTCAACCCAGAATGGCCAAATCATATACTTCCCTCATCTCAATCAAAAACACGAGTATTTATTTTAAAACAGTTTGAGCAGTCTGCTCTAGAGGAATTTTTCCCTGCCCTCAGCAGGGGAATTGGAAGTGGAAGATCTTTAAGGTCCCTTCCAACACAAACCAATCTATGACTGTATGATTCCCACTGGTGTTGGGAACCTACAGATGCATGGGAAGAAGAGAAGGAAATTAAAAAAAAAACAAAGTACCTACAGAAAAGAGATTTAAACCTGCATTTCCGCATGGCAACAAAGCAACACGCTGCTTGGAAACATCCTTCCATTCCTATTTAACATAATGGGGGGGTGAATTACTGCCAAAGTAAACTTGAAAAATTTGTTTGCCATCGAGGGAAACCAAGCAAACCAGAGTTCTGAGTGCAGAATCCTGTTTGAAGAGGGTGAAGGTTCCTTTGTTCCCTTTAGTGCCAGGTCATTTCAAACTTTTACGCCTACATATTTTATTGTGCTTGCAAAACAATTATTAAAAAAAAAAAAGAAAGAAAGAAAACTGGAAGATTAAAAATTTTAATAACCCATTCCTAAAAATCAAAAAAGCCTTGCTACATGTGTAAAAATATCACCAAGTGCAACATCTTTCCTACTCAGTCTACTCCCAAAAGTTTGGCATCTGAAAGCAAAATATTATTGAATGTAGCAAGGAGAGAAGATATGTTTTTTGAAAAAATGTTTGTATAAAATCCAGGAAAAAAAAAAGTTATATTTACAATGTTTATACTAGTTACATAATCTGTCCTCTTATATGGCAGTTTCTGACCATTAACAACCATAAATACAGATGAGACCTTTTATTCAATTATCATGCTAAATGTCATGTTTCTGTAAGCAGCCTGATAAAGCAGCTCAATCATTCCTCCCTTGCTTATCTGTTATCTAGAAACCACTGACAGTATCATTTCTGACACTAGAAAAATACTTGTAACTTTCTAGGCTATGGCTCAGCTACCAACAGATCTCTGCACTGACAAGAGTTTACTTTCTGCATCTTTCCTTTCCATTTAGGTCTTCTGCAATTCCATGGCTTTAAAGTCCATATCTTGAGCACACAGACATGTAGGCAAACAGTAATTTCTGAAAGTTTGTTACTATTCAAGATATTTTTCGTGGTACTTGTCCTAGCAATCTTAGGATTTAAACTCAAATTGCAAGTGCAGACTCGTAGCTGTTGAAAGACTGGGGAGAAAGATAGGCTGATTGGAATTATTAGACAGTAACTTTCACTGAGCATTTAATTCCAGCATTAAATTCAGGCATGTATTCAGTGCATCATAACCTAACTTAGCTGGGACATGGTCCTAAACCCAAGGAAATCAACAGGAGCATTTCATTCTTATTTCCCAAAGACTCTCTGGACACACTCTGCAGCATTTTGAGCTGAAAACTCACCTGCCCTTCTGCACCTGAGGAAACTGCCCTGGCAGGCAGTGTGGATCCCACCATCCACAGAGTCAGCTCTGCAGCCCATGGATCTGCCACGGAGCAAACCCTGAACCAGCTGGCTGCACATGAAAGCACATGCAAAAGTCTTGTGCATGCTTGTTTGGCTGCTTTGCAAAGGAAAAAGAAATGAGCAAGGAAATATTGTTGGGTTTTTTTGTTCTAAGTCAAATTTCTCCATTTTATTCCCACCTGGGTGAGGAGGGGAAGGGGAAAACTAAAACAAAAATAATCATATCCTACTGCTCATTCTCCATCTCCTACGAGCCAGCTGCAGGAGCTGACGTGCAGGCACAACCCCATGCTGGCACCAAGAGGGACAACTGCTCTGTACGACTCTGCTGCAGCTCAGAGAAGAAAAAGGACTGAGAACTTACCCAGGGGATTCATCCTTTCACATTCCAATGCAGCAATAGCTCACTGGGACCTGGGCTCCTGATGGCCACAAAACCAAGACTAGTCAGAAAGGTCTTAGTAAGCACCGGCTTCCAGAAACTGCACTTCCACTCCTACCATCCACCTCCTAACCCTGCTGCTGCATTTGTGGCTGCCTTTGTTAGAATACTTCTGCAAATGAAAACAGATGAGTAACTACTGCTGCTTTAGCAAACTCCCAAGCCCATGGTCACTAATAATAGCTTTGTTCCTTTTATTACTAAACAAAACCAAAAAAAAAAAAAATAATAAAAAAAAAAATTTAAATGCTTGTATAAAATGCACATTGCTGAATGTTTTCTTTCATTGATCCAGAGCAGCTTCCCATACGAGCTCAGGCCCAGGTCTCTTGAACAATTTCTGTGGATCAACACGATGCAGAGCAACCTTAGGTTGCTTGAAGGGCATCCCTCACAAAAAAAAATAAAAATAATCAGGTTCTGTGCTCCTTCACTTTAGACACTGAGAGTTCAATTAAAAAATAAATATGGACAGAGATATTCCCACTTTTTGCATAAAGTGAAACCCAAAGACAGCCCTGAGCTACCCTCCTGGCAGTGACACATGGCCGGCTCCCACTGCGCCAGGAGCAAACAGGTGGGATGGGAGGGAAAGGGCAGCGTGTAGGGAAGGGAAAGTGGAGAAGGGCAACATGAGAGATAGAAAATGGAGAGGGTTCGAAGCCATTGCTGTGAAAATGACAGTGGGAGAAAGCCTTCCCTTGCACAAACCTGGCCTGGTTCACCACTGGGAAGAAAAAAAGAAACAAGAAAAAAAACCCACAAAACCTATTTCTGCTACAATATTCTGCCTTTCCTCCCTACAATCAAATCCATAAATCAATTCCAGGAATTCCTGGAAGTCATAAAAATAACTGGGTCTCAAACCACCCCAAGCCTGCGATGCTTTACTGATGGAGCCTCCCACCACACATCCTCTTTGGCCTGGGATCTGCCAGTGCCTCCTGCTCCTCCCATGCTTGTGACCATGGCCGAGTAGGGACCGTGTCTTTCCCCTTCCTTCATCTGAGGTGCAGGTTTCACACCAACGTTGGACTGAAATGCAGCACTGCCAAGCCCAGAGCCTCTGTTATCCTGCACAAAAGGTGCTGGGAAATGACTCGGAGGAGCCGCTGGGCTTTGGCCGCCCACGCTGGCAGGTGAGCTGACATCAAGAACAAAAAACAAAACAAAACAAAACAAAAAAAGATACTGAATATTCAAAAGTCAGGCCACAGCATTTTCACATTGTTCACATCCTAAAGCTTCCGGGGGTTTTTAGCTTAATAATTTCTATTATTGGGCTGACTGCTGCTGAATAATCCCAAGCATCACACAGCAAGTGTTTTTTTTCACAGGAAGTAACAAAGCCAGAAGCAGCGAAAGCATCCTCTTGTTCTTGTGTGAGCCCTTTTTATTATTTTTTTTCCATAGTTTATTCGAACAATGGCACCATGAAACAGCTTACAATAATGACTGTTACAAAATAGGAAGCTGAATTATTAGGCAAGCTCTGTCTGCGTAACTCAATCAGCCTAGGGAGGATATGACAGGCACGACTAAGACAAAGGGCTGGACTCCATGACCCTAGGCATCTTTCAGGACACTGTTTCTGCAGCTGAGTTATTAAGAGTTGAAGTTTGCTTTTGCTCCTTGATTAGAAGCACCATTCCTGTAACTGCAGCAAAGCACACACGCTACCCAAGAAGGCAGATCACAAAGTGCGCAGAAAGCAAACACTCTGGAGAGGCTGGGGTGGGAACTTTACCTGAAAGTACAGTTCAAAATGAAAATTGAAAGTTTAGTATTTATCCTTTTCAGTGTACAGGAGACAGCAGGATAGGTAGACCATGAGTTACTCTTTAAGAAAATACCCAAGCACAGCTTCCACAAACCTACAAAAAATAACTGGTACAAGGGGTCTTTAAGTAGCTGCAAGGTTCAACAGCACAGAATTTCTACAGTCCTGCCAAGAGCATCAGCAGGACCAGCTCTGGAGTGATACACTTTGGACCAGAGGACCAGTAAGTAACCACAGGCAGACACCTGCCACCCTGTCATTACAACAACCTACTGAAACTATGAAAATCAGGTCTAAGCGCTCGGCTGAGCAATGCTGCTGGAGACAACAGCAACAGCAGTGACTGAGCAACAGCAATACAGGAACCTGCAAGTGAATCATTAACGAGCAATGATTTCTCCATTACTCACTGTGGGTATAGAGCTACTGCGGGTAAGATTTGCTTCTAAAAAAAGGGAACAGCCGACAACATGAGCACTAACGCATTCATCAAAGCCCAACACAACACAGAAAGGAAAGAGGAAGGCACAGCTATCAGTCAGACTTTGTCCAAAAGTGCTGCTCATTGAGGAAGGCTCCATGGAGCAGAGCAGACGTGCTGGGAACAGCATCTCACACCATCCCCTTCCATGGGGGTTGCGTTCAGGGGCTCAGGTCAACCAGGTGTTGACTTTGCATTACACCAAGAAATTATTAACTCATTCTACAACAGCTATACAACTGTCAGACTAGCGACAGAGATCAATAACCAGCTACTAAAATGTCAACAG
The DNA here is from genome assembly GCF_022539395.1 of Myiozetetes cayanensis. Classification (NCBI taxonomy): domain Eukaryota; kingdom Metazoa; phylum Chordata; class Aves; order Passeriformes; family Tyrannidae; genus Myiozetetes; species Myiozetetes cayanensis. The sequence continues at coordinate 4,719,372 of NW_026087389.1, forward strand.
TTTGACCTCTAGGCAAGTTGCTTCCATATCCCTTCACCCAGGTTCTACAGTAAATGCTCCCAGTACATTTTCTCCAGGCATTCGCATCTATTTTACTGAGAATAAGCAACAGGAGAACGGAGCTGACATTCTCGGCCAATCTTTAGGCAAGATTAGTGAGCAATTAAAGCTGTTGTATGAGGAATTTTAAGTGCTCTACAACTTCATGCCAAACAAGAACTAGTCGAGTACTGGAATTTATTTTTTTGCAATTCTGTTCTACACAGAAACAGAGACAAATTTAAAGAAAAGATTTTCGAAGCAAGGATTCAACCGATTACCAGAATTTCTATTATAGTTTAAGTACTAATGTATGCTGAAAGAAATTCGGCACCAAAAAGGGATGTGCAAAGCATCATGACTGCTTCCTACCAAATATGTCGAAGCTAATGCATTTCTACAGAATGCTTCAATTTCAACCAAATTGAGGGGATTTAATCAGTTTTTTATTGTTTTGTTGGTAAAACATAATTAACAGTTATGCTAATTGCACCCCAGGCGTTTTGGGTGCAGCACATCCTGGGAAAACTTTTAAAGCCCAGAACTGAATCTCAGTCCCAAAAGCAAACAAGTATTTTGCCACCCCTTGCCTACAACCAGGTCTACCAGGACAGGTAGCAAAGAAGAGGGATTTTGTCCCAAGAGCTCATCATTTAGTCCCAGCTATAGCTCTTCATTCAGTTATTAGGAAAACAAAACAGAGTAACAGAGAAAGCCACACATTTCATCAGGGTAAGAGTTACAAGATGTTCAAGAGGTAAAATTTGATTTTAAGTGCAACAGAAAATAAGGCAGATTTTGGGAACTGTCACCCCCAGCAACAATTGCACAGCTTGCATGGGCCTGACAATAAGGGTTGAAAATAACTATTTTCATACACACACCAAATGGAGCAGAAAAAAATGTTACAATGAACAAAGCAAGTAAATGAAGTAAAGTAAGGTAAACAAAGCCTGAGGTACAGTTTCAGACTGATCTGCTGTTCATATAAAGAATGCTCTAGTTGAAGATTAGGGCTGAGAAATAAGAAGTCATTAGCTCTTCTTCAAGGTTCATGATTCAAATCTGACAAAACACACACTTCAGTGTTTCCAAGCTTAAAGAAAATTCCAGCAGGGTCACAGAAGATGCTATTTATAGCTGCCTTAATCTCTGTGCACTCAAACACAGCTTTTGTGCATGTACATATTTTGTCAGCACTTCAATAAATAAATTAAAAAATCTCTGCTGCTGCAAACTTAACCATTTACAAGTTCTGAAAATGCAAATGAGCTTTCCTCTTAATATTAGCTGCTTTTGAGTGAACAGCACCAAAAACCAGCCTATAGTTTTTCCAGCCAAAACCGTTACCGGAAAAAAAACAGGTCCTGGAAAATATGCAGTGTCAAAACTGAGAAAGAAAAATGTGGGAAGTTACCAGCAATTAATTTCTTCAATAGGAAACAAACTCTTCCCACCCACAATGTACCTATCAGTACAGCTGAGAATGTTCTGAAGCCTGGAACATCCAGGCAGTGAAGCACATTAGGAAGTGCCCAGCACTGGCATCTGGAAGGAAAGCCCCACAGCCCTGGCACTGCTAAACCCTCTGACACAAAGAAAATACATTAGAAGCCAATGGTCCTCTGTTCTGCCTTGGTTCCTGACTGGCTGCTCACTGCCAAGGTGGTTTAGGTCTGGGGTTTTTACTAGAAAGGCAAAGCAAACAGGTCAAATGCCCGTGTAATCTACACCGGGATTGGGGAGAGGTGATGGGATGGCTCCCATACCAGGCAAATGGTGCCTCAGCAAACTGCCTGCCTTCCACGGTGTCATGGTTGGCTCACAGGACACAGTGGAGAGCAGTGATCACCGTGGACATGACCACAGTGGGTGTGAGGAAACCTGGACAGACTTCCCAGCTCTCCAGGCAGCGTTCAGCAGGTCAACCCACACTGGAGGGACAGTAAATAGCTGCTGTCCTTGCAGGGGTCAGCGCTGGGATCAACATGGCTCAACATTTTCACTAGGTGACCTTCGGGAGTCCCTTCAATCTCAAATTATTTCTGGTCCAGAAACACTGAGATTTAACCTTTGTCTCTATCATGTACTTACAAATATTCTATTCATACACGTTAGAAAGGTTTCAGCTATGGCAGATGGGATCAAGAATGACGTGGCCCAGGCACTGCATCACACATTGGAAAGAGCAATAAGAACATTTATAGTTGCAACAAGACTGTTACTACTCCTCAGTAACTACTCTGTGCATGCCTTGCTACACAGGTTCTACAAAAGCCATTTAGTTACAGGGCCCTTGTTGTTAAATTCTTTATTAATCCTTGTAAGTTTGTCTGTTGACCTACTGCAATTTTAAGAGATTCAGAGGCTGAATGTTGATACCAGCCAAACTCTTTTAATAGAATTAACTAGAGATAATATTTAAGCTTTTAATAATGTTGACAACTACTAAAATGCAGTTAGCTGAGCCAACAAGAAACCACTGAACCCTTGTACATCTACCTCTCCCCATCAAGCACAAAACTCCATGTGGAAACAGCAAATTTCCTGACTGCTTTCTTAAAACACTAACAGATCAAATCTGACTTTAAGGGAACAGTGAGCAGCTGAACCCCCTTCTTCCCCCAAAAACAACAGTGAGTTGAGCAATATTTTCCCTGCTCAAACTCAACACATGCACACACACACACACAGAGGTTGGTTAGCATACTGCTATTCTACAACAACAATGCCAGTGTCCAAGATCACTTTTTATTACCTTTAGGTAGGTTTAGGAAAATATTATAGCTTGTAGGAGCATCTTCTTTACCGAACACTAATTTCAGTGACAAATCCACAATACTGAGTTAACAGCTATTCAGCACTGAAAACAGAAGTACTTGGCCAATGTATATTCATTGGAAAAAATTAAGCAGAATCAGTCAATCTCTCCTCGTTAGTTTTCTGTAAGTGACAGAAATCTTCTAGCAGTCATATTTCATAACCAGCCATCATTTCTCTTAAGGTACGCCTCAGGGAAACTTGATGTACATCCAAACTTCTGCAAGCTTGCTCCTTTCTCTTGGATGCATCCTTCATTTTCCCTAAGAGTGCAAATCATGTTCTGGAAAGGCTACAGCATGCCAGGGATTCTTAAAATAGAAAGGCTGTAGCTGGTGATACTGCAAATATAAATACAGCCATTGGTGTAGTGGTGGGAGCAATAGCAGTGACACGGACCCAGAGCAGCCCAGTGGTCAAACTCCACTGGCAAGTTGCCAGTGGCTTCCCAAAACACAAGCAGAAGAAAGGGAACAGCTATTTAAAAGTCTGAATGGGCATAATGTACATGAAATGACTTGTGGCAAATTCACAGCACAATCTAACCCTTGGGCTTCAATGTTACTAAATTTAGGAGTTTCAGTGCAGGAAAGGAGGTAAGAGAGCTACAAAAAAAATGCTTTAGTAAGATAACAGAACAAACTGATTGCAAGTCTGTGTAATTTTGACCTTGCTGTACAAAAAAGAGCATTTGCAGTTGGCAGCTGGGGCATCGTATCCAAACACCACTTCAGTATGAGCGGGGAAAAGCACATCCCTGGCTTTCTGTTATAGCAGGCTTTAGGGATGGATACAAACACCAAAACAAGAACATCAAAGAAAAAAATGGACTGAGAAAGGCTTGGCCACCAAACTAGCAAACCCTGTGAACCTTAAAGTCAGCTTAAAAGTATTAGATATCAAAGTTATCAAAGCGCACCACCAGTCAGAACCGTGGCCAAGTCTAATATAATAATGTCATGTTTATTTTTGACCCTGACTCCAGACTAGGTGCTCCAGCTCTATTTGTGCTTCTTGTAGCATTTTAAAGGAAACATACCCTGACTGAATAGAGCAGTAGAGGGTGTATTAGATGATCTATTTCAGATGCATCACCAAGTTAATAAACAATTTCAGTCAACAGAAAGACCAAAGCATACACTGAGAAACACATTTCCAAACATTGCTAAATAACTGTTTCTGTTGCTCTAAGAACAAACAATACTCAATAGATTTTAGAATTATTTAGTGAGCCTTGTTTGCTAAACTAAAATAAAACAATATTTCAAAAACTTCATCTAATAGGTGACTAAACCTTTAGACATGCCATGACCTGGCAGAGCCACTCGAGCACCCAGTCCATCTGGCAGTGTCATTCAAGCCATCGGGCACTGCAGCACAGACATCTTGACACAGCAAGACTTCCCAAAACTTCTGAAGAAAACACTCATCGTTTCTCCACTTACTGCTGAGCACAGAGCACTGGTGGGGAGAGAGGAGACCCCAGTGTTCCAGCACTCGCCTCTGATCTCACTTGCATTGTCACTGACTAGAGCACAAGTATTAATTTCTATGTAAAAACCAGACAAGACAGAAAAACACCTGTGTAACCAGGAGAGGGATAAGAAATAGTACCTAAATGTTGGAAAATAAAGAATGGATTACCTCAGTTTAGCTGCTTGATATCTCACGCATTTTTGGGTAAAATTACATCACGCAGGCAAAGTCAGACCTGGAGAAAATCTGCTCATTATTTTATAATAAAACATTGTATCTGGGAGAGCTGAGAGAAGAGGTCTGTCCCTGGCAGGAGCGACAAGAAATTACTGCAGGAGAGGTCCCACTGCACTTGTTTTCAAAGTAACCACTCCTTTCTAGTTTGTTTGCCCACCTTGTCCTCAAATGTAAGGCTGAGGATTTGGTCTGCAGGAGATCATTTCTTTCAGCTTTCCTTGAGACACCCCATGCAGGAAATATGGCCACAATTCAGCCCTTCCAGGTCCAGTACCACCTCCTCCCCTAACCTAGATGCCACCAACACTTTGTGCTTCTAGAGGCTGCAGAAAAAGCCACCAAAGACAGCAAAGCCACACAAAGACAGCAAGTTGGCTTCAGCTACAGGTTTAGCCAACAGATCTCAGTCACCATCTTCCTCTGTTTCAGAAAGGTCAGTGTGGCCCCTCTCTGCAAATCCAACAGAAGCCCCCATTTCTCTCATCACCTCCCTAAGTCAGGCTATGAGTTTCAAGAGAGAAAGTTGCCTGCCCTTCTCTATCCTTTCTTTTCTTCTTCTAGCTTGGTCTTTCTTATCCCTCACCCCACACTCAGGATGACAGGCTGCAGATACCATGAGCTGGACTCAGGCATTCACACAGGAACTCGGAGACTCAAAGTAGATGGCCCAGACCACCCTTGGCCAATCTTGACAGTATTCAGTACAGCTCCTCTGCCTTCCCTAAATATAAAAGAAACCAGGACAGATGACTGCGGGATGCATCCACAAAGTACTTGTTAAAGCAGCTGATGAACAAACCCATTTGTCTGAAACATCAAAATCTATATTCTTACAATAACAAAAAGCGATGTGCTTGCAGCCACGATGATCACAGGGCATGAGCAGTTCAAGAGTTTGCAAGGAGACGACTTAACATTAGATCAACAGAAACACTTGGGAAAAGCATAAGCTTTTAGTTGACAAATTCTTCTTTAGGCTTCCAGGTGCTCACACGGCTCAGAACAACACCAACCCCTGAAATAAACCTTTTTTGTTTTGCTGTTTCTCACACAAGACAGAAGCAGGGCAAGAACAACAGCAGGACGCTGGACAAAGCCACTTCTCTCCTGTGAGCTCAGCACAGTTATATTCCAGGTCTACCAGTTCCAGCATCTACAATCTCACACGATTAAAGAAAGCTACCAAACTGTAAGGAAATGGTCGACCAAATCTGTGCACCATGAAGTGCACTGCTGTTCCAATAGCATGTCAACAGATGGATCATTTTCAGCACTGCAGAGACTGTTCACATGCCACTGGTTGCATAAACCAAGAAAAACGGTGCTATTGTGGAATAACTGACATGTTTTTATGGTTAAATTATTATAAGACATTAATTGATTCCTTTCCACTGCATTTTTCAGAAGCCCAGTTCTTAGATGCGAAGCCGACTCTGCTTAAATTTGACTCATTTTGGGGAGAAAGGGGGTGGATAGTCAGGAAATAATCGTTTATGAACAGAAAAGAAAAATCCTAATGCAATCAAGGCACAACTTCCAATTCAGTTGACATCTTTTCCTTTATTGTGTGATCTAAACATGCTAAATCAAGTGACCACATCTGAATTCCTCCTCTTCCATGACAGATGCACAGCGTGGCTTTAACATCACCAGCTTTCATGCTAAATCCTGGTTATCCCACTACCAGCCACAGAAGCAAACAGGTAAAAATAAATCACAGTGAGATGCCAGCTACAAAGCACACATTATGGCCTGTTTGGGTCACGGACATAAGGATTAATGGATAGCAAACAGAGGATAAAAGAAAACAGTGGCAGAGAGGTCAGAGAACCACTCCTCACCCCATCCTGAATGCAAAGCAAACTCATGCCCTGCCACAAGTGCACACTCTCCCATCCTAGCCTAGGTCTCAGAAACAGCCAGTTAGCAAAATCCTTACAGTTTCCATTTGTTAACAAGAAGTTCTCCACACAGGAAGCAGTCTCTCCTTATCCTGTTTCTGTATCACTTGCTTTTCTACCCTTTGCACCCCCAAATTAAGTAACGTCACAAAACAAGAGTTTTGGTGATCTCCTTTGGCTTTGTGTTGTACAAAACACTATGAAATAGAGAGCTATAGCTGGGATTCCTCTATATTTTGAGAACACCAAAGAATCAAGAGATTCATGTTTATGGGTCCAGGAAGAACAGCATCAGTTCTTAAAAAAGGGAAGTAACATAAAACGTATCGAAGAATTAAGAAAATAAGAACGAGAAACCCCAACAGCTTTTGGTTTTGTTCTCTTTAAGGAAAGGTCAAGTGTTGTGTCACAGGAACTAAATGACAGCTTCAAGAATTTGGCTGGTCAGAGTTTACTCTCCATGCATGGGACCATGCAGGAGAGCACTTCCCAGACCCAGGCATGAGCAGACAGTAGAGAAACTTCCCTTTCCAGCAATCTGAAGGATGAGAATTAGCCTGCTGTACATGTTATTATTGCCTGCCACACGTCTCCAATCCTACAGCTGCAGCACTGACTATTGAGTTAATCTTACCTGTCAAAGAATATCCCAGCCAGTAGCTTAAGGCCATGATTATCAGTAATTGCAACTAAGCCAGGTCTGGCTGCACTAAGGGAGAAGTTGTTCATGGTCTTATTTTCAGAAGCTCACAGGAGAGTTTTACTTGTTGGCACTAACACCAAGAGAAATAACTATAGGACTCGGTGAGGACGAGGATGCTGTCCCTGAGTGCTGCTCATCTACATCACCTGAGGATAAGCTGCTCCCTTCCCTGTTTTTTATTTCCCCATTTGCAATGCAGGAATGATGATAAAGGCCTCTTCTATAAGGCATTTTTTGAATTAGAAAACACAGCCACTGTTGTCCAGGCACAAACAATGGTCCCTGTTCTAAAGGAAATGGAGAGGGGCCAAATATTTGGATGTATAACCCAAGCAGAGCTGCACCAAGGGAGTGCAGTCTGGCAGACGGTACATGGCAGGCTCAGAGATGTCCAGCAGCACTGGCACCAAGGGGGGAAGCACACACCCCCCTCCCTGACGTCTCTCCCCCTTCCTCCCAGCACCACCCAGCACAACACTCCACACACGTAACGTTCCACTGCACGAGCAGCTAAGCATTGGCTGTGCTTAAGCTCCAGACAACAGAGAAAAATAATTATGAAAACCACTGGGATGCTGGAAAATTTGCTTTCACATTCACAGCTTGCTGCATTTGCCTCTGCAGTTCTCTTCTTACGCCTCTGCCCAGATGTGAACCGAAACTAGTTAAGTAACAGTACAGTTCACCCTGATGATGCAGAGTTTCTAATGAGGGACTTCCCAAGAAAATAATACTCAGACTTTGAGTAATAATTATTCATACATGGTATAAATAAACACAGCTCCTAACACTTTTAATTAGACAGTTTCCACCAACAAGTTATGTTCCCTTTAAGTATTTACATTGCAAAAAGAAACCATACATCATTTCTCCAGTGATGGAGGAGTTGAAGAGTGGTCTAAGTCAAAATGAATTTACTGGAAACCTCTCTTATTACAGTTTTTTCTTTCAAACTAGGTAAAAAACTGATGAAGACCAAAGGCATTAATTTACTGTATTATAGACATCAGAAGAAAAATTGTTTAACTGGATAAACACTTTGCCCATCTGCATTAGAAGTCACAATAACATTTGAAATTATTAAACAAAGCAGCTGCTGAATGACTTGTTTCTACAATTCTGACTGATAACATCCTGTACTCAAAGGCTTCTATTTTGCTACAGTCCCTTGAGCATATTGGGTATTTTATCCACTGTGGATGGGATTTCTCTGTCTCATTACCTGAAAACAGTTTATTTATCAAAGTCACAAAAGTTAAAGCTTTATGTACATCTCCCCCACCTCCAGTATATCAGCACATCAGGGGTTTTAAGCACATTCCCTCATATATACACTAAGTCTCTATCTGCCACATAGAAGCTATTTAATTATTTGTTTGCACTGCCACAGCACACAGGAGCAGTCAACATCAGTCAGCATCTTGTCCAAACAGCACTACACAAATAGCAGACATGACCACTCATGTCCTGAAAAACCGTAATTATAGAAGACAGACAACATAAGAAATATGGGGGGAGACAGAAGTGTGCCAGGAGACAGCAGCAGTCCTCACAATACCAAAGGGGTTTGTTTGTATTTTTTAACAATTATAATAAAAAATCCCCAACCACTTCCCACTACAGATCTCTTCTTCCCTTTGAAGGAAAGAGAAATATTCAGGAAGGAGGAATATTTTTTCCACATGAAATAGTCAACTCACTTTGATACAACAAGGCCAACAGACAGGAGTTTTCAGTTGAAACAATATTGTAACTGAGTCCTTCCTCTCCAAGTGCTGCTCTGCTGATCCTTCCCCTTCATTTTCTTTGAATGAAATCGATTTTATGCAATGCTGCCATAGCAGTGTTGCAGGAGAAAGCATCAAGATCATCTTTACCTGTTAATTTACCCCTTGCATCAGCAAGGTGGAGATCTTGAGGGAAAGAATGGAAGATAAATGGGAAAAAAAAAGAGCTAACAAGTCCGTTACTATCAAGAGCACCCTGTCAAACAACAACCCAAAGAAACTGAAGAGATGGGGCAGAAAGAGACCATGAGAAAAGAAAGGTAGGTAAGCAGATTCAGCGAGACACCTGCTGTAACAGCTTTGTGAGATGACTCACCCAGAGCTCTGCTCCCCTCTCCAGCTTAGCCCAACACTGGATCAGAGGGATGTGCTACACATCAGGAAAAAAAGGGTGGAGTTGACAGAACATTTCCTGGGCAATCACAGGAGCAATAAGCAGCCTGTTTGTCCACCCGTCGCAATTACGGGAACATCAACACTGCTCAAACACACTCAGCACACAAGAGCGCCCTGAGAGCTGCTCCATCAGCCTCAGCTGCCGGGCTGCCAGAGGCTGGTTACACCTCTGGAGTAGGTGACAGCTCACTGGGAACCGTGCAGAGGCTCCTGCATGCCACCAAGAGCCCTAAAAGCATGACATCAGCTTCCTGCCATTGATCAGCTTTAAAGCACAGCTCATTAATAAAGTCATTTTTCAAGGTTCACACTGATAACGATCATGGAACAGTGTTCTGTTGGACACAGTGGATGAGCACACAGCAAAAGCTTCAGGAAGGTAAAGCAGATGAGCTGTAAAACAGGAAAAATCTGGAATAGTGACTTCCACGGTGGGAAGTGAGAGGGTGAAGAACATGTATGAAATTATGGCAGCCAGCTCACTTTACTAACTGACAAAAACCTCTCCACGTTGAAAGAGCAAGCATGGGAAGAAAGGGATGGAGAGCCTCATGGCACTGCTGGGTTCTGAGGGACAGAAGATGGACATGGAAGGATAAGGAAGACTTCTCACAGCTAAGGAGATGTTTGACATACTTAACTTCAAGCCAGAAAGAATAGGCATGAGACAGAGTCTAAAGGCTTTGAGTTCCTCTTTGTGCTGCATAAAAAAACCAAAGGATACCGTAAGGATGCAGTCCCACTTATTCCCCCTGAAGGGCTAAAGGCACACGCACAACAAAGAGAGAGAGTGAAGCCAGAGCACGGAGATTAAGTGGAAACTCACCTTGACATCAGCCCCCAGCCAGCTGCTGACGCCTGCCCTAGAAACCCTCCATCCAGGTCGGACTGTCCCACACTTCCCTGCTGTCTTGTTCCCCTCAGAACAAGGTGCTCAATACTCCATCACCTTCCCTCACGCACCCAGCCAATACCTTCATATCCTGTGCTATTCATCTTTCTCATCGTCTTTTCATCCTCATAGCAGAGCCATTACCTACAACACTCCTAATCACAGTTAATTGGTGTCTGCTATATGGAAGAGATCCATAATCTTCAAAGCATCTCCCAAACAAACTAGAGCAGAAGAGATTTCCCCCTCTGCTCAAGGCATTTGGCAAGAGCACGGCAGCAGACATTACACCAAGTGGCCTTTTTGTTTCCACTCCCTGAGTCACAACCCTATGCATCAAAGATTGATTTCACACCTATCTGGGATGAATGAGCTTTCCTAAACGCTTATGACATGCTTAAGAAAAAAACAAAAAACAAAAAAAGGCAGCAAGGGGAAGGTATGACTCACCAAGTATTTGCTAATCTATAGCTGATGTTCAGAAGTTATTACATTTGTATCATGTTTCAGAAATAAACATGCAAATTTCAACATTTATCTCAGACCTACAGCACACAGCACTCTATAGGTTACCACAGCCACTGGATGGACAAGCTACACACAGTAGCCTTCTCCAGAAGACATAAAAATACCAAATTACACAGATCAGTGAGAAATAAGAGGCTTCCTTAAAAAACCATGCAACACAGATTCTTGAACTCTACAATAATCCCTACTCTGTTCTACTAGGTGTAAATGGCAGCACCAGATTCAGCAGATTCAAGCTTATTTCATTTTTTTAACCACTGAAATTCTTCTCAAGTTTCCAGAAGGACCATGCTGCCTCTTCCCATCCTCAAAGGTACTTGGCACAAAAAGAGGCAACGCCTATGCCATAGCTGAACAGATAAACTGTCTCCCTTGGCTGGCTGAATCACTGTTTTAAATTAAGCACAAGAATATGGAAAATCCCAAGCTTTCCTTTGCCTCCCTATATTCCTACTCCCTTTTTCAAGGGGAAAGTCCTACAGAACTTTGGGGATCAGTTTGGCTCCCAGGTACAGACAAGCAAAGTACATGACAGCAGGCACCAGTTTCCATGGTCCATCTGTGTTTTCTTCTCCCAGCAGCAGATCCTAAAATTATTTCAGAGGCGAATCCAGGCAGAATCCAACCGTATGTTGGTGGTCTTTATGCAAGGAAAGGGGCTGTTAACACCTAGAGCCAGATTTGGAGCAGTAGCTCCATGTTCAGGGAATTTTGTAAAATACCCCAGTGGAGATTTTTTGCACCACAAATGTTGAAGCCTGTAAAAGCTGAGCTAAAAGAAATGCCACCTACAGAAAAAGTCTTAAACTGCTGAAAAATCCAAATATCAGTGAAATCACTGGGGACAACACCCAGGGAGGCTCAACCTGCCACAGTTGGTGATGCCAACAAACTGAACCCCAAATTTGGGAGATGAGAACTGACACTCAGCTACCTTAAAAACCGTGTTTTTCTTTTCAGTATGTTGTTCCTATTGTATTTCTTTTATGTTCACCTTCAATGGCTACTAACATACCAAGCCCAGGTCTTTGTTTTTTTTAAATGAAGCAGATCTCCTGACATCACTGGCAACAGAAGCACTGCTTGAACAGAGGAACCAACAGTTACTCTTAACAGTGTCTGGTAATGAATGAGACAATCCCCATTAACTCTAGTTAATAACCACATTTTCACAGCCTATAAAAGTTCTGCTGCTTGGCAAAAGAGGAACAGGCAACCTCCAATTAACTCTTTCTTTCTTGTTTAAATATAGTTTCCTGTGCTTACTGGTGACCAAATCCTGTTTGCCTAACTCATGAGAGCACTTCACTTCAGTGGGAAAACTCTGAGAATTCAGCTTTTATTCAAATAGAATCTGAATTTGACTTTAGGTGCTCTTACCGGTTTAATGTCACTAGGAAGGAGTCTGCAGCTTGTGCTAAGACATTTTATCTTCTCCCACTCCCAGGTAAATCCTCCCTGGCTAACAGCTGGATGACTGACAAATGTGAATCCAACAACTGAAAATAAGCAGATTGATCTGTTATTCCCATTCTTGCCAGCAAGTGCTGCTGTTTACCAAGGGAAAGTAAGAAGGGGAAAAAAAAACCAACAAAAAAGGTATTGCTAAATTTCATTATTGTTTGTACCCAAATCTTTCCATGCAGAATTCTGATTCATCAGTTCAAATTCAGTGTGGCTTCAGAAGAACATGCTTTCAATAGCTTCTGAAAGCAGAAAGACTATTTTCTGAAAAAAAAAAAAAAAAAAAAAAAAAAAAAAGAACATGCATATGATCTTCTGCAGTGTTGATAAGCACATAGCAAATGCCCAGGGAGAAATTTTGTGTGGGGAGATAACTGCAGAAACTATTCTTAGTAACAAGAGTTCTGCATCTGTTAAACTAACTCTGTTGGCACTGCGCTGAAAATTTATATTCAGGAACACGTGTTCCAAATGTTGTGAAAAAGATACTATTTTAAATTCTGGTTTATGTAACCTGAAACATCTCAGAGAGCTCATGGAGGTATTTTCATTGCGTGCGGAGAAGGAGCAGAGCCTGGTGGTCCCCAGCACAGCAGGGACTCACAAACAAGGGCCGGTGGTGTGAGGGCAGCAGAAGCCCACACGTCAAAAACCCAGAATAAGGCAGAGCAAAGCCCAAACACCCACAGAAACAGGTTACACAGTCACAGGCCTAAGCATGGCTGAAAACTGTGGCTTTAAAACAGGGGTTTTGCTGGTTAAATCACTGTCACTCAGCAAGGGGAACGGATCTTCAGCAAAGCATTTAAGCAAAATCCACGATGTTCAGTATACCATGACATTGCAGCAACACAGGACTCACAGGCAACCAACAAGCACCCTTAAAAGGCCTGCAGATTAAAATAATACAGTGCAAGCTTCATGTGTGACAGTGAATGAGATGGGAAACTTCATCTGAAGACAATGAAGCATCAGAGCCCCTGTTTAATAGACAACTCAACTTATCAAGCTTCAATACTTCTTTTAGCTGCCTTATTTCAATTTGAAAACTAACTTTTGGTAGGAAAAATGTTCATTACAGAGGAGGGGTTTTGCCTTCTAGTCATTTTTTTTAGGTCCCTCCCTAGCATTTTATTTTGGGGCACGATGAGAAGCTGGGCAAAATCTTTCTCCCCAGTACATCAACAGTACCTCCTAAGTTACACCAAGAAGAATCCACAGCACAGTACTCTTTTTCTGTAACTCCTTTGTGTGTTATGCCTCTGTGTACCAAAAGAACTGGACCTCTGGATGTACCTATAAATAATTGTTGTCAAATGGAATAAGACCATTCACCTCTAAACTCGTGGCTGAAATCTCATCAAATGGCTGAGAGCAGTCTCTGTGTTTGACACCACCTGAGACCACTGTGACACCTTCCTGCAGTTATGTGACAACATGAAAAATTCATTATCCCACTCAGGAATAACTGGGACCTTTATTTGTAGAGCAGCTGTAGAGAGGTCAAAGCCTGAAAGGATTTCAGAGAAAGTAAGCAAAAAAAAAAAAACCAAAAAAAAAGGCCTGAAAGTTGTAGGGACTCCAGCAAAAACTGGTTTTTTACTTGGTTAAACAGTCAAAAGCAGTATTAGACTATACCACTCATACCAGACTTGCTCATAACCCCTTCTCCTGGCTCCCAGCAGCCATATTCTGATACTCAATTTGAAAGACAGCCTCCCTCTTTAACCACCCTCTGTCAAAATGCTTGTTCTAAAAGCTGATGGTACAGACAGGGCCCTACACTAGTTGCAGAGAATGTATTTTTTCCTGCTAAGCCATCCTCATGGCAACAGCCAGAAATACCCTTCAGTAACCCGTACGTGTCAACAAGCTCCATTCCAGCCCAGGCTGTTTGGTATAGCAGTTATTTCACAAGTCTCTGGTGGGACTGTAAATTCTGGCAGTGTCAAATACATTTCCTTTTATTACAAAACCCATTTTGAAGCCATCAGAAAGATTTCTCATTTGTAAACTAGCACTTCTATATTTAGAATATTACTTGGATTACAGATTTATTTTTTCTTCCTGACACTGCAGAAATTGGAGAAAAATAAAAGGCAGGAACACTAGCAGAGGCAAACAGGCAACTTCTCAAATACTGGAAAAAGGTTTAAGTTCTTGGAGAAGGGAACTGCTCCTCTGGATTTGAAGGAATGGCCCAATTCACAACTTGCAGATGAAACACTGTCCCTGACATCACCCCTCTGTAAAATGGAAACTCTTCCTCTGGCCAGGCTAACCCTGCAACGTGACTTGTGGTCTGCTTCAGAAAGCAAAGGGTCAAGGCATTACAGGGATGTGGGGTGAAAAAACAAAGATCCATAAAGTACCCAGTTGGGACAGGACCATAACTCACTTCCATAACTCCCCATTTCTTCTCTGCTGAAAGTATAAATGCAGTCTACTGACCCCTCAGCCAAACCAGGGGAAGCAGATCCCCCTCACAAGGCATCTGCTCCCCAAAGGCAAGAGCCTTTTAGAAGTACTGGACTAAGTTGTTTTAAGTTTTAACATGTAGAGTGAAGCACATCATGGCATTGCCTTTGCAAGTCAAATATAATACGAAAAATAGTTGATGGAAGTACAGATTTCAGTTTTTCAACTGAACTAATGCATTAGGAGAATAAAGAAGTCTCCTGTATATGCCAAGATGAGCACAGCTTGCCATGACAGACCTCTAAATAAATTCTAAACCAAACTAAAAACCATGACTAACAGGATAACGACTAATAGCCCATGTAAAGCAAAGCTTTTTTTATGGACTCAGGAGATTTCGAGGTCTTGGACTGAATTCTCCCAACTTAGATGTGCCTTTTTTTTTTCATCAATTCTGGATTAACTGGTTCAATTATCCTCTCAGAGTAAACCATATCCAAGCTTTTGATTCCTTGACTAGAACCTGCTCTGCAGCTAAAACTAATACCAAGGCCTACCCAAACAGCTCGGTACAAATAAACTGGGGGAGGGCTGCATACACTAGTTCCCAGATCTCTGGGTATACTTTTTTAGGGGGAGGGCACTGTTCCAATAGTTTCTTAAAATTACAGCAGCAGAACAGTGTGAAGCTGGGTGGCACAGAGCTGCCAACACATCAAGCATTTGCAGTGATTCATTAGTCCAGACTTGGACGACTTGTTCCCGGATTTGAAACGACAGAGGAAGGAACTAGACTTCCAACCTGCCAGAGCTCGGCCGATTGGTTCCCAAATTCCAGGTGTTGGGCGAATTCATGGAATAATCACAGTCACAGTCCATCCAGCTCAGCACCGTGTCTCAAGTCCAGCTATTCTCTAAACTCTTCTCCCCTTGCAACACTCCAGCATCCACAGTTACTAACCAAGAGACAGAGTAACCCCAGTCCAGTTCCCTTCAGTGTCTGGTCTGTCCATGAAACTGCCCAATCTTCTAAGTCCAGTAGCATGAACTCCTTCCAGAGCCTCCTGAGCAACCCAATTCACGTGTTAACTACCTGTTTAAGCTTATTTTTTCCCCCTACAAACCTGTATTATTGTATTTCCTGTTTTTACTTTTATTTTAATCTAAGCAAGTATCTTAAACAATGGAAAAGTGGTTTGCATCTTGAAGTCATAGTCATTAACTGGTAAAAGAGAGAATAAACCAAGAGAACAGCCATTTGTGAGGGACCACTTTGATGGTTCGGCATTTGTATTCAATCATCATCTAACTTGTCTGCCTAGGTATTTTTTTGAATGAAAACATTACCATAGTTTCCTATTTACTGAACCCTAATCTTTGTCTGGTTTTCCTATTAAACGTTTTTCCAGGCTTCCATCCTCCCTTTCCCCAGAGAAAGGGTCTTTGAAAACTTTTTATCAAATGTAATGTATAATTTAGCCTGATGTAGCTATTTCCAGATGGCCTCCAATGCAATGAATTTATGCACTCACCACGAATTTTCCAATGGAGAAGAAACAAATGGAAGCAAGACAGGATTTCTAAAGCAAGAACCTTGCAAGTACCTCAGGAATTACGATACTTAGTTTCTTCTAATAAAATCACACTGAATTAGATTCAATTCACAGAGATACCAAACACTCCCAGTGACTTCACCCTTGTCTCTAACCCAAACAGCTTTTTCATGGAAAGAGAGCCACAGCACATGCAGGTATTCAGACTGTTGGCACACCTTACTGGAATCTCTTGCCTGAAAATCCAGCCATTAACATATGGAGGAACTGGAGCAAGCGTTTCTATTTTTATCATACACCATCTTTTCTGAGTTATCATTTTCCCTGCATTAAAGGTATTTGGCAAAACAGGCAGAAAACCATAAATTAGGAGCAAGAATCACAGCACAAAGCTTAGCCTTCCCATCAGTGTGATGGCACTGTTTTCTCTGTAGAATCCTCATTCAAGTTGTGTGCTGCACAGTACAAATATTCCTGCAAAAGGAGCTCCTGGACAGCACTATCAGGCAGCTCTTACAGGAGGGCAGCCTCAAAAGTCAGGAGACAGATCTCCAGGTTCCTGTCTAACACCAGAAGTCAGTATTTTTCTGGTTTCATTACAACAGGTTTTGTCACTTCAACACAGACACTGCTTCCTTTGCATGTCACATCCTAACTGAGATCCTACACCTGTCCAAGGCCCTGCTATTGTGAATCTCTGGATGATACTGAACCACCAGAACTACCCAAGGGGACAGGGCTGGGATCCAGACCCATGGGTTCCTGATGATCGAGAAGAAAATCTGCAAGTTGCTCACCAGAAATGCCACCTTTCCCCAATGACATCTGCTCAGTGCTTTATCCCACTTACAGAAGTACCTCCTCAGAGGTACCTCCAAGTGTACCTGCCCTGCCACCCTCCACCACATCTGCCAAGAGGTCCTTCCTGGGCAGGACACTGACCAGGGTTTTGCCAACAGCAAGGCAGTGGGTGCACTAGGACTCCATCCCATCACGCTGACAGCTCTGCCTCATTGTTTCCCCCTTTAGCCATCTGCTTCTCATGTCTTATTCTCACACTGCAGATCTGCTGTGAAGCAGCCCACCACCTTCCTTCGTGCTCACACAGCACCTACCAGCAGCACAGGACACTGGGTCCCAGCAGGGATCCTTGCTGTTACAGTAGAATAAGTCACAACACACAGAACAAAAGCTGTTTACAGAAGACGTTGTTGTTGAGCTTCCCAGATATACTGTTGACAAAATAATGTCACATTTCATCATAATTTCCCTGATGTGTGCCAACTTCAGAGGAGCCCTTTGCAACCAGCACAGCTCCAAAGCACCCTGTATCAGTCGTCGGTCTATACTCAGAGCTGTTGAGGAGAAACAAGGTTTATATTCTGATTAATTGTTCAGGATGAAAATATGGGCTCTGACATAACGTAATAGCTATTTTGGCACAACTTTTGAGGAGCATGAGTAAGCAGCCTCTCCTAATTGATGTGCAGATCCTGGAGTGGGTAGTAACTGCATAATAGCTTCATGTTGTCTTCTGAAAGTTAACACAGATGTGAACCCTGTCAAACTAGTCCACAGTTACCAGCAGCAGCTACTCACTGGAAGAATTTAACCCCATTTCATCCACTATCTACATTATCTGTCTTCCATGGAAAATGGATTAACACAGTAAGACTTGGATGTTACAGCCTCAGTCAGTCCAAAGGATTCCAGGCCTCAGGGGTGGCAGGAGGGCTCCCTTGGCTAAACAAGTTGCCATTCAGCAGCTGAGCGGCCAGAGCAGCCACGTGTGCTGAGAGAGGACAGCCAAGGTGTACTAAGACAGCTTAGCTTAGTCTGTGGTCAGAGAGGTTTGTGTTAACCTGCATTACGTGATATTTGCTACAAACCAGGACTTTGCACACAGATAACTACTGCAGCAGAGCTGACAGCAGTAAATTATTAGTCAGAATTAACTAAACTATGCATGAGCTGTAAGATGATTAGCTCAGTGAGACAGTATATTTGGGTCATGGTTCCTATGGAGTAAGCATAAAGCTCAAGAAGAGAGTCCTGGCAGGTTAACAGAACACTGGTATATGCTTCTCATTCATTTAAGAAATTCAGTATGTCAAGAATCAGTCACAAAGACATCAAACTGGACTCACTGGTAAAGGTATGCACTGGCTGTAAGGTACCTGTTACACTTTCTGCTGGCATGATGATTTTAAGACATTCAACCGCATACAAAGAAACAACCACAGGCCAGCAACCATACAACTCACACATCACCTTTATCATGTTTTTGTAAGGTCAGCAGTATGATTTCCATCTAACCCAGCATAACTGCAAGCTGCTACAGCAGGAGGAGTCTTGCCCACAGTCTGGCTCTCAACCCTCCCTTGGGTTGGGTCTTGTAACTGTGTGGCCGTATTACGAGTCCGTCCTGTAAGCACATGGAAAATTTTTTATTTTGAGCATGTGTGGTCCTTTCCCATTGAATCAGCAAGATAAACCAACTCTCCTTACAGCCATTTAGCAGCCAGCTCCTTCACAGGACTGTGGTTCAAGGCACAGACGGGCAGGGCCAGACCTTCCAGCAGCGGCCAGAGGAGATCAGGTGGAGCACAAAACCACACCCCGCCTAGTGCAGAGTCCTTCTGCCAGCATTTGTAAGGTGAACTTTTACCCCACATTACTGCCTTGGAAATAAAGTAGCCAAGTAAGTGATAAGAGGTTATGTCTTCCCTTAAATCACCCAAATGATAGAGAAGACAAAGCCTCTGATTTCACATACCTAAGCTACAGAGGAGATAGCCGGAAAAACACCCAACCTTCTGCATCTTTGCCTCTGACATCTTCTGAAGCAGACAATGACAAAGAAATGGTAAAAGTGCACTTCAATATGGGAATGCACATTACAGGGCAAAAGCATGATAGCCAGCATTGCTCTGCAGATTCCTTTGTGTTCATGTTCTGAACTGGAGCTCTTACACAGTCTCTGATTCCCTGACCAAAAAAAAAAAAGGTGAGTAATCAACGTTTTGCAAATGCAATGCTCAGTAGAAAAGGGGAAAGCTGCCCCTTATCCCTGAGGTCACGCAAAACTCCTGGGCAGCAGAAACTGGTGCACTTTTCCAGGCTGTCAGAAGGACTGTACATTATATCCAAAGGCAAGTCAGCCTGTATGGTACTGGTATGATGCCAGCAGTCCAGCCCTGAAAAGCACGGGACTTACCAGTTGGCACATACTCCACACATATGTGCAATAAACCTGACGCTTTCTGGGGAAAATTAAACACCTCTGCCCTTGCACAGCAGCTCTGCTGCAGCACACAGCTGTACTCAGTGCTGAGAGCAGTTAAACAGTCCTCTTGCCAGAGGAGCTGGGGACTTTTAACAGTAATGGTTGTGGTAGGATGTAAAATACAGGTACTACCAAATAAATCACAAAGACTGGGCCAATTTTTGTGAAGGAATTCTGCTGCCTGCAGGTGTAATTCTCCTTCCATTTACCACCCTTCTGTGCCTCTCTGCCACGATAAACTCTGCAGAATATCCTGGAGTTTGGGTTCAGTCTTCAGTGCCAGCAGAGAAGGGGATCTCAGCTATTAGGCCGTATCACCCAGCTGGACCAGGTGTCCCTCCATCTTCATACACTCTTCTCCCAGCCTCTGCAAATGCCTCAAACCTTTTGGAAGTTGTACTGTCACAGCCATCCCATGCTCAGATTTCACAAAAAGCTGTACAATATACCTAAGTGCAACAAAAAGTCAGTGTGCAACATCAGAAATCCTGACTCCATTACTAATTCCCAATTCAATTCAGAACATCCCTTAACCATGCAAATGAAGAGGCAAGGCGGTGCCTTCAAAATGCTTTTCATTAAGAACTCAGCATCGAGCACAGCTCCCCATAAACTGCATATAATCAAATTTCTGCACTACCCTGTTTCAGCTTCTCATTACTGCATATCTTTCATGTTTTAATTCACATGACATTAGATTTGCTGCACTAAATGAGCACCTTCTGAACTCCAGAATAAAATGGAGGTTAATTACTAAACCAAATTTTTAAGTGAGAGTAAAACTCTATTAATGCCTAAAGCAATGCTAAACTTGACAACTTAATTGAAGTTAAGCATTGCAGAGTTAAACTGCCCCAACAGCTTTATTCAAGCAGCAGCTCACACAGTGAGACCTCCCAGGACCCAGCTGACAGGATTCCTCCTGCTCTGGAATCTCGCATTTGAAGTGAGATACTCCAGTGGAATTTTGTGATGGCCTCGCGAGCAGATGTCCAGAACCTCTCCCCCCATCTGCTTCTCACCTGCCTGGAACACATCACTGAGCCTTAGAATGAAGGAGGGAAGACAAAAGCAATGGGGTAAAAAAAGCTCTCGCTTCAGGTCGTACACGCAGAGGCAAAAACTACTGTCAAGATCTGCCAACATTCAGCATGCACAGGGTGTTAATTTTGTCACCAAAGCACCTAACAGCTAACTATGCCATAAACACACTGAGAGTGCAGCTATTGCTGTCCACTGTTTACCATCCAAAGTCGCTCCCATTTACACAGGAAAATCCTGAAAGGACTGCATGAACGTAGACATCATCCTCACCTACAAACCTGAAGTAAGAGTGACCACTGAGTCTACTGTGTGTCAGGTTTGTCTGGAGCTTCAAGACGGTATTACATAATCAAGCCTCTTCCCCAGAAAGTGCTACTTTGGGAAACCACCTCTAACTTTCTGCTTATTTCTCAACAGTTATTGTAAATGCAAAAGGAACAAAGTCTGGAGCAGTAAACATGGTTTATTTTCTACACTTGACGTTATGCTATTGCCAGTCAACTCCAATTAGCCAAACATGTCAGAGCTTGAGAATACAGAGAAACAAATGCAGCCTCAGAAAACACAGGCTGGGGACTGTAGCACACAGTCATCTCAGTGTCTGAAACCAAGTAAATCAAGTAAGACTGCTATGGCCTAGGACTGGACTCTTGCTATTGACAGTGTCATTAAAGATTTTAATTTAATTGCTACACTTTTTTTTTACCCTGGAAGAAACCTCTGAAGTAAAATTTTCCAGTCATTCCAGTAAACTTTTCTTTAAGCTAAAGAACATATTCTGTTAGATCTCTTGACTTGCTGGCACTTGAAGCTGCCAAAAGCAATCTGCACAAAACTGAAAAGCAGTCCTATAGACAGTCTAGACAAGATCAGTCCCAACTGAAGATTAGATACTCAATTCCACATGATATTTATTTAATATACCTTGGCTGAACTGCACTGTATGCAGTCCTGATGAACAGAAACAGCTACAGGCCACAAAAAGGCACTTTGTGCACAGCACACTGAGGAGCTGCTTCTAGATTTATCCCAGAGCATGGAATGGCCAAAGTTCATGTTTACTATGTTAGAAGTAATTTCAACTTCAGTGTATGAATTCGTAGCAGACAAGTTAGTGCTGGTGCATCAAAGAGCAGGAATATTTTAGTCAACAGCTTCATGGAATTATTATATGTTAAACAGCCAAGATAACATCACAAGCGATGAGCATCTGTCAAATGCTTTGCACAAACAACACCAAGGCACAATTTTGCAGCACTGGACACAACCTCTGCACTGAAGTGCTTATTAAATGCAACGTTATGTTGAAGAGTGCTTTGCATCCCTCCACAATGAGGAATGGTAGAGCTAAAAACTAGTCCGTGTCAAACAAGACTGAATCAAGAGGAGTAAGAAAACCTGCCAGCCCTTGAGCCACGACTTAAAAGGACAGAGAAATTTTGCCCACAAGGTCTTTAACTAAACCTGTACAATCCAGTGCTTTTAGAGCAAATCCCAGCAGTTGAGATAAGAAACATAACCCCTTGTCTTACTTCAAAAAGCAAAGCTGAACGAGTGTAATTTGTGCAGCTGCCTGCATACTCCACATTGTGACACAGGAGTCAGAAAACAGTTTATATGTAACTCAAAAAAAACCCTGCCAAACCACAAACAAAAAAACCCACACTTTTTTTTTTTTTTACTGTGAGGGTCATCAATACTGGAACAGGTCACCCAGAGAAGTTATGAATTCTCTGTCTTTGAAGATACTCAAAACCCAACGTGACGTGCCTCTGAGCCACTACTCAGTGATGAGCAATGGAGCTGGACAAGATGATCTCCAGGGGTGTCACCTCAATGACTCTGTGAGTCTGCAAAGCCACTGGGAAAAACTTCAGACTGTTGGAAATAACCCTGTTCCAAACCTTCAGATCCTGTCCATGTGACACCCAGTAACAGACTTGACAGTGTTGTGGTTGGCTTTGAGAACAACCCAGTCTGGATGCAGAAAGCTGTGGTCACATCCAGCTCCTTTTCCAGAGGAGCCACAAAAGCACTTGCTATCACAGTAGGCAAACACACATGTGAGGGCTAAAGGAACTGTTCTTCATGATAGAAGCACATGCAAATCTAAATACTCATCTCAAACCATCTCATCAGGACATCACAAATAAATGGGCAGTTAGGTCTTTTGGTAGAAAAAGAAAAAACACCAACAAAAAACCCAGTTGATAATGCTCACCCTCTGCTAAACAGACTCTGCTGAAAGTCAGTTAATTCTGCATCTCGTGTTGAAAAGATTATGCATTTATCTTCTTCTAGTGGGATATTTTACTTTTCTAAGTAGTATTTCAATGAAAAGTGGAACATATTAAAACCACAGTGTCGGGCTGAGAAGTACATCAGCTTTAACAGCCTGCCATATGCTGAACACTCTTCTCCCAATCCAACAACACGGATTTCAGTTCAAATCAAGAGCTGAAACTGAAGCACAAATAGAGCAGAACAGAACAGCTCACATGCTTAAGGCCCACTGGATCAGGGTAGAGCACTCTTGTGTTCAAATCTACAAGCACAAAACCAACTGAATTATTTAGTATTCTGAAATAGAGACTATATGGAATTGTTGTGTTGGACAGAGGTCTAATCAAAGTAGATCTTTAAACATATGCTTAACTTCAGCTGGCATTTAATGCTGATCTCTTTCAAAATAGCCTCAGCCTGAACACTGGATGCTTTCTTAGCTTGCAGCTCCCACTACACCAAGGATTTAAAGTACATTTAGGGGGTAGGACAGACAGTGTAGGCATTTGCTCAGGAAGAACGCTTTTTGGAGATACTATATACTATTTTAATATTTCAATGACTTTTACAACCTCCAACAAGCCCAAATTGTTTCTAAAATTCCAGCACATACACACCTCCCTGAATTTTAACACCAATTCTCATCTTCATCTAAAAAAGATGCCGGGAAACAGAAAAGAGCCTGTTCCCAAAAACTACAATAAAATTCAGTAAAATTATCCAGATGATTTTCATTCCACAGAAAATACTAAACCAGCAGTTTACATAGCATAGCATTTTGTAAATACACAAAATAAAGAGAAAACAATACACAAGTGGAAAGTGCAAATGCTGAGCCCATTATATTTTTGTTCCAGCAGAAACGCAGCACAATCAATAGCATCTTGCAGTTCTAGAGCACCCATCTTTCTGCTGCCAGGGGCACTCTGCAGCTTTAAGTGCCACCAAATAAACTGCACACTGCTCCTGGTTCAACCATTAATTCTTCCTGTGCTACATGCAGAAAGGAGGAACTGCCTTCCCACCACTAAACTCCCAAACGCCAGCATTCCCTATAGCACAAGAAGCCAAACAGTACCTACTGAATAACTTATGTACTTTGGATGACTCTGCAAGCAGCCAAATTTAGCAAATTTGCTATTTTCTCCATGGCACAGCCTGATTCTGTGGCTCTCTAAGACAGGGGAAACTGTCTTAGATTAAATAGTGATTAGAGATTTAGAATTTCAAGAGCTGTGAAAGTCCTTGCCACAAAACACGAACCCACTGAAAAGAGATGAGGACAGATACTGCAATTTTCTATGCTGTGCTATTTAATAAATCTCAATGCAAAGGAACTAAATTACAGATGGGAAACAAGCATCGCATAATTATATGACAACACCTGAAATCATTCAAATCCACCACCAGCAGAATCCGAAAACTGATCAGAAAGATCAGCAAAAGATGAGCCATGAAAAAGAATCCCTCTGCAGTCACAGATGGATTCATTCCTTTTACATGGCATCTCACCAAAATGCTTCATAGCAATGGGGCAGGAGTCAACCCCTGGCAGGGGAGGAGACTGACAGCCACATAAACCTGGAGCCCAGAGCACACCTCAAAAACAACAGGAGAAAACAGGCAAGTGAGCAGACCCAGCACTTAAACTGAGTTTCTTACACTGTAAGAAATTACTAAAGCATTTATTCTGTAGATCATTAATGTTTTTCCACACAGTGCTGCTGGTTTCCCTCATCAGCCAGCCAGGAAGGCAGAGACAAGACCGTCACCAGGACCCGCTGAACGCTGCACCACTTGCAGTCAGTGTCCATGTGTCCCTGTCTCTGTGCCTACCCAAAACAGCTGCCCAGGAGAAGTTCTGGGTATGAAAATGGTGAGATCACCTGCTGCTGAAGCCACCATCGAGGTGCTCCAGACTCACTGCAAGAGGCATCTTTTCTCACCAGCCTCCTTTCTAGCACAGCAGAACGGCACTCGGGAACACAACATCACTGGACCTGTTCCTCTTCAGGTCTATTTATAGTCTTAAGTGGTGCCCCAAGGCAAAAGCCCAAATGGTCAAGAGTTTCAAAGAGCAGGTCCCTAAAGATCCCAACTGAGAGCCAAGAACACACCTCCCAGATCAGAGCAAGACACCACTGAACACACAGAGGAGGGAAGTTTTGTCCTGTGGAGATCGTGGTACCCCAGCACAACTCTTACAAGCAGCTTCATTAGCAAGGCTAAGTGAGGGATAATTAACCCTCCTCCGCGAACAAGGACTCCTTTGGAGAGACAGCAATTACTGCCTGCTCAGAGGGATCTCTCCCAGATGCTGTGAGATGGTTGATTCCTTTGGGAAACATCAAAAATGTTGCAAGACCCTCCTCAGCTCTGCAAATGTGCAGCAGCAGCAGGCCCCTTCCATCCAGCCCTGTTTTTGTTGCAGGGGCAGCTTCAGGACCTTTGAGAACCTCATAACAGGCAGATCCATTCTATGATTTTCTACATTACTCAACACACTTCAAAAACACAAAGTCCTTGGTGGCCGACAGCATCTTCAGGGCTCACAGCTCCTGCAGCACAGCTTTGTACAGTATCAAAAGCTGCATTAGCTGGGAACCAAATTATCACTTGCAGAATAGTTTTGCAATTAGATTGAAACTGCAAATTATGCAACAAGCTAAATCAAAAAACAAGTTTATGATACAGACGTAATCTTATTTCATCTCCTGCCTTACTCACATTGCTCCTTTGTAACTCACTTCTACACAGATTCAAGCTTCTCTTGCTGTACCACGAATGATTTCGCATTCCTAAAAATTTAAGCATTCCTAAGAAATAACATATACTTGTTGTCACTCTTAATATCCACCTTTGCCTGAAGCTTCCTCACCAACATATACCACTCTGAGAGGACTTTTGGCCATCAGAATTCATACCACCCTTCAAATTCCTTGCCTTCCTGCAACAGTTCAGGACTCTCTGGTTCCCATAACCCTAAAGCCTTCCTCCCTGCATCCAACTCCCTCTGCCCCAAATAGCACCACTCTTATTTCAAGCAGGTCCCCATATTTCATGCTGTGACCTCAACTACAGAGATTTGGAAAACTACTTTTGAGAAACAGATGGAGCTGAAAACTATCTAATTTCTGAGCACATCTTACTTGCCTCCTGGTAGAGCTGTTCCACTTTGTACAAGTAGCTGTTTTCTGGAGGAGGGTGAGAACCATCCCATGCAAATACTCACTCCCGTGTGTTGCACCAAGCCACTCCTGCCCCTACCAGGCTCAATCAATACTATACAAGGCAAAACGGAGTGGTTTCAGCAAAAAAGACACCTCAAGGAAGTTTATTGGCTTGGGCACTCCAAAGGATGGTGGGCACTTTCAACCCTGTGTCTTGAGTCACAGCCAGGACTGGAACTCAAAACTTCTATGTGCTGAGTGGATAAAGCTGGGGTAGGGGGATGTCACACTACCTGCTCTTCCTCATTTCTGTAAGAGCACACCTGCCTTGGGCACGTCACTCTGAGGAAGGTTCAGCAACAGCTCACCCAGAACCAACAACCAAATCTTCAAGGGACAGCGTCTGGCACCAACCCCAGCCTCTTGCACCCTTCCCTGGCTGGCTCAGCCAATCCCCCACTCCACAGGCCGGTTTTCACAAGCCTTCATTGAATCCACCTTTCCCTCATGAGTTCTTTAAGGAACCCAGACAACCACCTCATGGTTTTGTTTTTTTTTTTTTTTAAATTCCACTAGGCAGAAGAACACATAAAAATGAGATGATGCAATGCTAAACCCAAGCTCCCCTAATGAATACAGCCCTAAGTGTCCAACAGGATGTGACAGGTGGACAGGCAGGCGAGCCGAGTGGGGGATGAGGTCACAAAATGAGCAGTTTGCACAGCACACTACTAATCTTAAATTCCAAACTCATTATGCACAAGCCCAACAAACAAAGGAGCAGCTTAACAGATTTACAATGTACCTTCTCCAAGGGTGGAATAATTATTTATCAGATAGCAACCTTCGTGTTACAACAGCGATAAATAAATAAATGGTCTCAGTAACTCTTCTGAGCCATGCCTGTGGCTTCACTAGACAGACTGACATCTGACTGAGCTTGGGTAGAATTGTAAATATTTGGTACAAATAAAAGAAAGCTTGCTCGATAGAGCAGAAACCCAAACACAGCAGTTAACGGCATCCCAGAGGACACAATGGAAGAGATCCACACCCCCCTGAACTCCTTCCAGCTTTCAATGAACAGCCCATAGGAGTTTTTTCCCCTTTGCTTTTCTGTAAGATCATTCCTTCCTGCATGTGTACACATGTCAATATAATTCTGATTTCATTCTCTCAGGTTGCAACTGTTATTTATCCAGGCTAAAGTTCACAAACATTATAGAAAGGGTTTGTATTCCTAATTTGGCTTTACAGCTGCATAATATCATGCAGAGACACATCCAGAAAAAGCATTTCCAAAGTCATACTTTATACAAACTCTCTCCTTTATTTAGATAAAGCCCAAAGAATCCTGAAAGGAAACAGTAAATGTGCACAAAACATGCTCAGCCAGGCTCTCCCCCTCGGATATCTCAGTGATCCTTCTCCATCTCTGTGACATTATTCCAACCTCCCAGCTAAGCTCCAGGACCACATGTCCCCCTTGCCTATACTCCCAATCTCTCACCATCTGACAGCTTCTGAAGTCTGGTCCCATCTTCTCACCCTGAAACAGTTCCCACCTGATTTACCTCCAATCCCAAGTTTCCTAGCTGGCTGCTTCTCCTCCAGAAAGGATCGCACTAATTCCTATTTTCTTTATGTGTTTACATGTTACAACAGGATGCCTGGCAGTAAGATTAGTAACAATCATTGAATGCTCCCATCTCCATTCTACCAAGCATCCTACATTTGGGACAATCCAGTTGTTCCCACTTCCTACTGCTTTTCTCAGATCTCCAGATCCAAAGTCTCTGCCCTGCGAGGTTTCCTCCATTCATTCCACAGTTTGTGTTGTCACATACTTGCACAGAAAAGAAGCAACATCTCAGCTTTTGGGTTACAGGTTATGTATTATGTTGTCATAGTGCTGCTTTAAACACATTAAACATATTAAACTTGGCAAGCTTCCAGCGCCTAAATACCTCAAAGATGATCAACATCTTTTCAGGAACCCAAAACACTAATATATTCACCTGAATTTCCTCAGAATTCACCACAAATAAACTCTTTAATGTAACAGTAGGCCAAACCAGGCACATAATCCTTGCACACAAAGACAGCCTTTGTAGGTATGAACAGGTACAAACGTCCTTCCAACCCTCCAAAACTTCAGTGGTCTCTTCACAATCAGTCTCACAAGACGGTCTGGGAAGAGCAGACCCCCAGCGTGCTCCACCCAGCCACACCAGCTTAAACAGCAGGTTCAGGTGGGTCTATGCCCACTTTGTGTCAGAAGAGCAGCACAACCAAAGGTGCAACGTACCTGTGCCTCTAGATCACCGTTTTTTGGGGAGCAGCTAAGAAGGATGAATCCAGTTCTTCCCAGAGGTGGGAACAGCTGCATCATCTCCAGTGCAGCTGTTTCCCTCAGCCGTAACGTCCCTATGAAATACCAACTGCAGGACTGGTCTCCAGCCACCTGACACCGTACCTGTGGTGTTCTAGAGCAAGAGAAAAAGGGTCTGAAAAAAAGGCATTTGTTTGCT
The DNA here is from genome assembly GCF_022539395.1 of Myiozetetes cayanensis. NCBI lineage: Eukaryota > Metazoa > Chordata > Aves > Passeriformes > Tyrannidae > Myiozetetes > Myiozetetes cayanensis. The sequence continues at coordinate 4,747,900 of NW_026087389.1, forward strand.
CTCAGTGCTCATCTCTGCAAGCAACACAGAATCCATAAACTCCACATCTGCAGATGTACGGCTGCCTGCATTGTAAAGGAATAATCTTCATGGGAACTGATTTAAAAAAAAACTTGTTTACTGTTAGAGGCTGTTAATTACAACATTAAAATACTAACCCGAACCCTACATTACACTTGCATTCTGTTTTACATAGGAGTATACGTAACAATCATCACAGCAAGCAGCTCTGTTGGCTCATGCTGGAAGAAGTAATTATATATCACAGGAACACATTTTTGCCCTTCAACCTGCCAGTCCAGTCCATGCAGCAGCTGCAAGCAGCAGGTCAGGGTGGGGGGAGCCTACAGAGCATTTCTACATAATCACCTACCACTGAAGAAAAAAAAAGCTAAAAACCACCAGCCCCTGGCTTGCATGCTTGGCAGAAAGCTGCTAACACAAACATTACAGCAGCCCTTGCAGCAGAGATGTTACCAGAAAAAATGAGCTCGATCCAAAGGCACTGTTAGTGGCTGAAGTATTAGCTAGAAGTTGTACTGCAAGCCTTCCTTAGCAATTTTCACCTTTTTTTTTGCTTGTACCAGTGATACTCACACTATCCTCTTACACATGGACACTACTACGATCTCTCTTAAACCCTTACTCTCTGGTGAAGCCCACTGACATTAATGACTGGGGCCTAGGTAAGTCACAAGATAAAATTCTGGGCAAAGATACTGGGACAGAGCCTTTCAAAAGGCACCCCAAAACTGCAAGTGCCTACCCACAGCGAGCAGAGCCTTGGGGTGCCTAACACTGAAAACAGCATGAAACTTCTGCCTTGGACATGGGCTGGAGAACAGGCTGATCTCTTTCAAGACTTTGGTTCAAGGGAACCTGAGTATTTCACTCTGGACACTCAAAGCAGCGTCAGTTCTTTACAGCTGCTGCAGATAAAGCAATAGCACTGTTATATCATGAATATGCAACAATATTCCCTGTCCCATGCTCTTTTTCTCCCCAGTATGAAATGAAGTGTAAAACTACAAACAAGCCAATAGTTGTGCTGTTACTGTTTAACTAGAGATAATTAAAAAAAAACAACAAAAAAAAAAATCACAGTTCTAATACATGATAGTGATGCAACAGTTAACTGTCCAGCAAAATCTGCTATGCCATGCTGCTTAATCATGTTGCCTTTGTTCCAAAAAAAAATTATACCAAAGACAGTGTATTTTTCCCAAACAAAAACATTACAGACAGTACATTTCAAAAACTTTTTGAATCCAAAATAGAACGAGACAGACAATAATGGCCAAGAGCCTGACCAGCTAATGGAAGTTGGACTCGCATTTTGTTCTCAACACTGAAACAGCAGACCGTTCTCGGAAGACAATTAAAAGCCAACACACAATTTCAAAATTTTTAGCAGAAAAGTAAACAGAAAATTACTCATTCTGCTTCATTTTCAAAGTCTTAAAGTAGGTTGCTTTGGAAAGCAAACCTAGGAACAGGACTGCATAGTTAAGCACCAAAACAGGTTTCTCCTGTACCCTCATTTTTAAGCAGCTGTAGAGATTTCTTCCCATTAAACTTCTAATCACAGAACGTGGTAAGAGGCTGAATTTGTTTGTAAAATAGCACATCTGCAGGTCTCCTCTGCTCCTGCTTCCCAGTTTTCTTCCAGATCCTGACCAAACCGTACAGCAGGAATTAGTCATGCTGCCTACCACCGTGCTGGGAAGGACCTCTGGTACATTGCCCTCAGTGCCAAATAAAAACATACACGGCGCAGAAAAGGCGCTGCAATGACTTCTTAATAACAGTGGGGAAGTTCACAGCAGCCCCAAAAATTCTGGACCAGCAGCTGGTGAAATTACCACCACTACACGTGGGGAAATGAGCAGGACCAGGGGCAGCCCAGCTATCCATCAGCAGGGCTGCACAGGCTTATTTTCAGCCATTTAAAGGACAGAATGTATTGATTCAAATTATCACCTGGATTCTGTAAATCAAACAGAATAGATAGGGAAGCTTCCTGCTCACCAGAAAGGTATGGATTTATTTCAAGCAGAGTGCACATGTACTTACACACAACTAACGGAGCCAGCAGTCTGATAAATAAAAAGAAAACACGTGTGCTTGCTAAAAGATGCACAGTCAGTGCAGCCAGCTCGGCCTCAAAATATCTGTGCCCTCTCTGATCAGCTTGGCAGCCAAACAAAACCCTCCCGAGGAAAGCAGGCCAGGGAAGCAAAAAGGTGACGCTCAATAGTTCATATCAAAGCAAATGCTGAACTGAATTTCATGGGCTATTTCTGTTTCCTTGCTAAATAGCGAAGGCCTACTGCAAATAACAGAGTGAGAGTTTTGCAGGAGAGAAAAGGTCACCCAGGATCTCTCACCACGGAAAATGCTCTGCTACAGGCATGGAGCAGCACCAGCTCCCTGTGTAAAGAAATATACGGAAATACCACTTACTGTCTCCACATGTTTATACAACAGACACTCCAAGTGCAGCCTTTTCTTTTAAGATTGTTTTCAGAAATAAAAAAGTACAAAAAGATGTGGTGAGGGTTTCCTTCCCAGGGAAGCGAATTGGAGGTGCAGAATAAACACGGAATTATTGACTCACTCACAAAAATGTTACCGGAGAGATTTCAGAGACATACTTTTGGCTTAGCTCTACTCCCACTGACGTTGGCTAAGACTTTTACCACTGATTTCAGGCAGTGCTAGCCTACGTAGCACTTTAAGCTCAGCTATTATTACCTTTCAGTTTAAAATACGTAATGTTCCTCTGTAACAGACGGAAAAATATTTCAGGAACTTTTTAAATCTGTTCCTCCAAGATACATTTTTATTTTTTTATAATCACACTGAGACGCGGTTCCTGGATGCAAGAACATGTGACCTGTTCTAAATAAAGGATATTTTCCACTTCTTGCACAACTGGAACAGATATAAGCAGTAGCTTGAACAAACTGCATTGCAGAACCCAACCAGAATATAAAACACTTGAATAAGATCCATAAATAGCAGTAATATGAAAAGACTACCTCCAATAGGCACAAACTCAATGTTAAGCCTAATGTAATCAAGTTCAAACTCAATCACGCTGCAAAGTTCATTTACAAAATTAAATTTGATCATCTGCAGGCTAAGGCACTAAGGCACTTATAGAAGAGTCCTCTCTGGCTCCAGAGTAAGCCCACATTTCAAAAATGTGTGCCTGTCTTTGGTGAAATTCTTATTTCCTCAACAATCACTATGTATTAAAAGGGAAGTTTTAACTAAATCAAGATTTCAGTGTTTAGCACAGCACCAGAAAAGAGGAAAAAAACAAAAAGGAGTGCCTTATAGAGGATCCTAAATGGATAGAGACGAGGCACTGGCTGATATAAGTAAAATATTGAGGGTTTGCATGGAAAAAAAAAAAAAGCCTTTGGACAGTAGGAATGATGAGAATTTTATAAAGACACCACTGCTTTAATAATGACAAACTGTACATCTCAATGCTATTGCTCATAAAACAAAAATAAACTGCCTAAGAAACTATCATGGAAATTAAATGCATTTCCTAATATTTTTTCCACTAAAAATACTTCTGTAACTACATCACTTGGGTGCTTTTTAACCAGTCTGAAAATATAGGCAACAGAAAAGGGCACAAATAGCAGCAATTTACCTGCAGGCTTTATTAAGAGCAAGGTAGTAAATTACAACAATTGACAATAATTTGCTGGCACTTGCGAGGTCGCACAGACAATCCAAGTGGGCACACATTGCGGAGAACAAAAAAATACAGAGAAAAATCAACTGAATATAGAATTTTTTTGCTGCATTTGGCACACCTGGGTTAGTTCAGATTGCCCTGTGTAGGGGCAGAAAGTACAGTCTACCTCCAGGTGCCAGTGTGATACCCAAAACATCACTACAGTAAGCCAAATGATTTAAAGAATCTACATTAGCAATATGACAGATGTAATTTAAGCCTCCAGTGTCCTGCTGACTGTGTGCAGACATGTCAGGGTCTGTGTTTACTTTTGGTAATAAAACTCCATCGATTTCATTGTAAACTGCTTGTACCAGGAAAGAAATCTTATTTGCTTGTTCATTACACAAACACATACATATTTAAGTGTATGTACTTATAGATTAAAGCTATTATCCCTTGGGAATACGGTAGGAGAGGAATAAAGTATGAATATGAGGGGGAAAGAAATAGAGTTCATTGTCTTACTGGCTAGTCTTAAAGTCCAGTTTCCTCCCACAGTGAAAAGTGACTCTGGAGAAACCAAAGCAACTGAAACATCTTCTCAGTTTTCAAAGAGATTCAACCACAGCAAATTCCAGAGAACCCTTGAATGTAGGTAGGGCTTTGCCCAAGGAGCCAGCTTCTGATGAGTCGGAGGGGTTTGGGAAATATGGGTGGAACTGATCTATCTCAGCTCCATGTATTCTTCTCCATCCCCTGTGATTAAAGCTTTTGCTGGGCTTACATTTTAACTTGGCCTCTAGCACTCAATTGTGGCTTGGCCTGAGTTAGTACAGTATTTACTGCAAAAACCTTTTATTATTGGACCCCTTGCGGCTTTGGATTGCAGACTTGAATTATGAAATAGGGATGGAGTAACTGTGAGGGTACACTGGAGAGGAGAAACATTTAACTGGATGTCATGTATTGGAAAACAAGCAATCTGGGAAGAAGCGAATAGGAGAGTTTCACTGAGTGAAGGACAACAATATCGGCAGGGCTGAGTTAAACTGGGCAACAAAAATGTTCTCCCTTGGTTCAGAGCACTGACATTCTTACCTGTTTCTGAGTGGGATGGATTTTCTCTCTACTCACAACTTCAGATGCTGTGGTAAGCCAAGGGTGCTTCTCACCTCTTACAGTTACCAGATCAGAGAAAGCCCTGAATGTTGCTAGGAAATCAGCAGTTCTCACCAGGGAAAAGAGCAGACTGCTGTTTGGACTCAGCTCCTAACATCAGCTCATGCCTCTGGCTTACCTGCTCCCCAGCCACCTTTCCAGAGCCAGGCTGTGGAGAGGGTAAGAAAGCAATTCCCACGGCCACAGTCCCACAACTGCACCACGCTGACCTGCTGCTATTCCACTCACTGCTGTGCAATTACTCCTGATTTACATCCACAAGAGAAAGCACCAGGGTGATGCTGGATACCCTCGATAATCATCAGTCAGACTGGTTTCAGGCCTCAGCAAAGCTGAAGGACTACAGAAGTCCTCTGAGATATGATCATGAAGCAAACAGGTTTGTGAGCAACTTCTGCCTCCTGTTATCATCAAGCTTTATCAGCCTGGCTCCAGGGACAGGTTTATACGGACCCAGCAGGGCCCCTGACTCCTCTGCATCTTCATCTCCCACAAGACCAGGAAGACAACTGAGACTCTACCTTGAGGTAAGAGCCGTACGTGAGCTGGGCAGGCTCCACGCTGAGGTTAACATGTCAGTTCAGTGTCTGCCAGAAAAACCATGGATTGTTATTCCACCCTCAGGGCTCCCTCTTCTCATATACGTGGGTACGTGTGGAGGGACACGAGGCAGAGGGGGGCATGCTGGTCACTTCTCCTACCAAACATCAGGACAGATGTTGGCCTGAGGTACCAGCAGGATGTCAGGATGACAGACACAGGGGTCCCTTTAAACCCAAAGAGTGGGCAGTGCTGGCTGTGCAGGAGTATCAAATAAGGATGTACTGGGGAAATTCAGCACAGGGAAATTTGAAGTGATAACATTTAGAAGACAGTCCAACACTCCAGTGTTTCATTACAGAGTTTATTCACATGCCCCTGAGAGAAGAGAACAACACAGTAATACATTCAGGTCCCAGAGCACCAAGTCACAAGAATTAAAAGTAGTTGCAACATCTGTGCAAGGTCAAATGCAGACCTGCCATCTAAGCTCCAATGCAGACCTGCTTTCTATGCTCCATTGCTCACACCAGGAAAGCACAGACAAACTGCTGACTACAAAGTGGACAACCATAAAGGGAGAACTCCTGCACACCAGTTAGAACCCCCAGCTGGTGCAAACAGGGCTCCTGGACCACAGCACAGTTGTCGGGACTGCTGCACTCCACTGGCGACACAGGCACCGAACCCGAAGCCCTGTGGGTCTCCCAGCTGCCTCCATCACAGCTGGAACTGCTGATGAACCCTCCTCTGCACATTAGCCTGGCCCCCACCTAATTACCTGGATAACGGCATCTTTCCTGCATACCCTTGGGGAGCAAAGGAGTTCTGGCAACTTTGGTTGGATGGCCCCACAGTCTGCACATCACCACTACCTGCAACCTCCCTCAGCAGTACCACAGGTTCAGTGTGAGGTAGGGTTCCTGTGAAGACAGGCCACAGGAGGGGGTCCCAGATCCACTAGCCCTTGTGACAGCGAGAGAATTTTTAACATCTTTTACTACAAGACTTTCAGTGTTTCTGAAACATTCAGAGGATTATCAAAAATTCATGTATTTGCTTTGAAGTGGGTCTGACAGACGGTACAACCTAAAGTCACTCTAGCACAATTATTTTTCAATATTTACCTTCTCATTCATTTTTCAACTGCACACAGATGTACAAAGAGCAGTGTTCAAAACGAAAATATGAATACAGAGACAGGCTAACAACAGACATGATTACAAACACAATACACTTGCAGCAATGACCTTATATTCAGCAGAGTGCTGCTGAGCATAGCACTGAGGTGAAATGGAGGGTTCGTTGAATGAAAAAAGAGGAGGGAGAGGCGTGCCGTCGCTGACAAGGTTGATGTTCAGGGCGCGGGAGAGCACTGACTTTCTTTTTCCAGCACTAGGACGGACAGCGGGTCCCTACCAGCCCTCAAGGGAGAGAAACACAAACACAGAGACCGCCTCATTTCCCTTTACAGAGCATATCTACGCGACGCAGCCGCTCCAGATAAGCAAACAGGGTCTATCTCGGCGAATTAAAAAAAAAAAAAAAAAAACAACACTCTAGTAAGAAAGTGACCTACCTAGCAAGTTTCCAGTCCCCAAGCAATTGCAAGTAACAAACCTACTCTCAAAGTCGCGGGGGGTGAAAGAGGGAGGGAGGGAAGGAAAACAACTAAGAAAAAAAGCCCACCGAGAACAACCTTCGATGCTACAGGACCTGGCAAGCCCCTCGCAGCTCCGCGCTGGCCCCGCCGGGGGGGTCTGGGCCGCGGCGCTCACCGGGGGCAGGTGCGGCCGCCGCCTCGCCCCGCGGCCGGCGGGGGCTGCCCCGGGCACAGCCGGGCCCGCACGGCCAACAATGCCCTTTACATAACGCGGGCCCGGCCCGCCCTCCGCCAACAACGCCGCTATTATGGCAGGAGCGCTGCCGGCCGCCCCGCTGCGCAGCAGCGCCCGCGGGGATGCTCGGCGGGCACCCGCCCGCCCCGCTCCGCTCCGGCCCCGCCGCCCCACCTGCTCTTGAGGGGCTGGCTCTTCAGCTCGTAGTACGTCTTGGGCTCCTCGTGGAACTCCTCGCCCACCTCGAAGTCCGGCACGATCCCCGACTCCGCCTGCATCGTCGCCGCCGCCGCCGCTGCGAGAGGGAGAGACGGGAGGTTACGGCCGCGGCGCCCAGCGAGCCCCGCCGCGCCGCCCGCCCCGCTCCGCTCGGCTCGGCTCGGCTCACACACAGCGCCGCCGCCCGCCCCGCCTGGGACTTGTAGTCCGCCCCGGGGCCGGCCCGGCCGCCTCCGCCCGCCGCGCACTACAACTCCCGCCGCGCCGCCCGGGAGGGAGGGCAGGGCCGCCGCTGTCAGCCGGGAGCGCGGCCCGCCCCGTCCATCCCGCCCCATTCCCTTCCCATCCCATCCCATCCCATCCCATCCCGGCCGGGCGCCACCTGCCGCCCCCTCCCCGCCGGCCCCGCCCCCGCCGTGACGTCACGCTGCTCTGACGTCAGATGTTCCGCGCGTGACGTCACGCTGCCCCGTTCTCCCTCGGCACAGCGCGGAGGGTGAGCCCGGCAATCCCAGACTGACAGAATGGGCTGGGCTGGAAGGGACTTAAAGGCCGTCTCATTCCAGCCCCTGCCATGGGTGCCCTGTTCCACCAGACCAGATTACTCAGAACTCCATCCAGCCCGGCCTTAAACACTTCCAAGGATGGGGCATCCACAACTCCTCTGGGCAAGCTCTTCCAGTGCTTCACCAACCTCACAGCAAAGAACTTCCTCCTAATATCCAATCTAAATCTGCTCTCTTTTAGTTTGATGCTCAAGGTGTGGGAGACCACTGACTTTCCAGCACTAGGACGCACAGTGGGTCCCTAACAGACCACAAAGGAGGGAAACACACACAGAGACTGCCTCATTTCCCTTTACAGAGGGATCCCTGGTCCTGTCACTACATGCTCTTGTAAAAACTCCCTCTCCCATCTTTCCTGTAAGCTCCCTTCAGGTACTGGAAGGGACCAGCACAAAGGGCTCTTCATCTCCCCTTGGGAACATCTGGCACAGGGTCTCATAGGCAGCAGGTGTCCAGCTGCAAACAACATTCCCACATGGCTGCAGACTCAGGAATCAGCCTTGCCAGGGTTTCAGTCAGAGGGGAGTGGAGTAACTCAGGCAGGGGAGGGTGTGACAGGTTTGAATGCCAACAGCAGAGATCAACTGATGACAGTGTGAGACATTTACGGTAACTTTCTTTGCCAGGTACAAAAGCAATGGGTGTTTGCATCCCAGGACTTTGCACTTTTCCAATTAAGTTCCCAGCACGAGAACCTCCAGCTCTAAAAGGCCTCCTTTGAACTTTATCTGCTTTTATAAATAGTTCAAAGCTCATAAACATTGCAAAGAAAGGTGCAGTAAAATGGAACATTTGAAGCCAACTGGGCTTCAGTTATTTGCAGCAGAAATATTTTAACGCCACCTTATCTTCCAGATTAGCTCCTGGCAGGGTTAGGATACTGAGAGCAGATAATCTCAGAACACCATTGTACCCACACAGATGACAGTCCCAGTGTGAGCTGAGGAGAAAGGACTGGGTGGGAGGGTGGCAAGGAGGTCTCGGCACAGAGGAGTTTGGACGGCGTCAGGGATCAGAGATGTCCTGTGTCAGCTCAGCCCTGTGAGTGATGGGGTTGGCCCCTTCTTGGGTTCAAAGACCCTGGAGGGTCCCCACTCAAGACTTATTAAATGATCCTGTTTGGCCTTTATTGTTTTCTTCAGTTTGGGGGTTTGGTGCTGCAGGAAGACGGATTTCAGGAATGGGGCTCTGTTTCCGTGTTGAGGAGCTGTGCATCAGCACTGACTCTCAGGAGGTTCCTTTCCACAATCCACAAACCTTCCTCAGCTCTGTCCTGTCTCCTTATTTAATTCTATTTTTCCACATGTGGGTGACAGGAACCCCCCATTTCAGAAATGCCATAGGAAATTTGATTCATGGCATTTCCCCAGAGCTTTGACCACAATAAACAAAGGCATGGCACAACTCAAAGGCCCGGGACATTTGAGGACGCTGTTGGTAACTGATGCCTAATAATTCTGGTGCCATCTTATCACTCCCAGCTAAAATCACACCACTCCTATTGTGCCAGCAGAGCATCATTAACTCCAACAGACCAGATAAGCCAGAAGAGAGGCTTTTCCACACATGCTTTTCTCTGTCACACCTGCCAAAGCTGCTCAAGGACTGCTGCACCAGGGAACACTCACACTGGGCAGACAAGACCCCTGCTCATTTCAGACAATGTGAGATTTAATAAAATAAGCACAAGAACTTCAGCTTGGTTTAGAAATTTAAGTCCCAGGTCATCATGCAGCTGCCAAACTCAAAGCAATGATTTAATATCAAGAGTAATTACTTTAATGAATCAGATACAATAAATTGGATAAGGCCCTGAAGAATGTTCTTTTGAGCCCACATTGGCAGATGGCTGGGATGGCTCGACAGAGAAGTAGGCTTGCTAACAGTGCTTTGGGCAAAAAAAAAAAGCAACCAACAAACAAACAATGAAAAACAACTTAGAATAAACCCACTGCTAAGCTACATTTATAGCCTCAGCCCCTGTGGGTTAGGGGGTGTTGCTGAGGAGCTGTGTTTTCACAAGTGAAGAATCACTCCACGATTTGATGAAGGGAGTAAACAGCAGGACTCATCTCTCCGCAACGACTTTGCTTCTATTTTTCCAGGTGTAAAAATGAGATATTCTCTTCTGCTGCTAGAAATGTACAGCTTATGAAGTTTCAGCTCCGTTTTAATTATAGCACTAGTTCTAAAGAGCAAAGATCTCATACACAAATACCTGTCCTTGGCAATGCTGCTTCACTTGAGATACCACAGCTTCAGCAGGGCCGGCGTGTGCAGCTCCCAGGGAGAGAGGAAGCTGGTTTGCTTTTCAGCAGGCTGTGAATCTTTTATTTCTCTTTATCCTTCCTCTGTGCAACGCATTTATCCGGTGTTCAGATGGGGGCAGGTTCTCATTGCACCTGGGCTAACTGGGACCTTTGCTGAGAAACACAAAGTGCTCTTCTATTCATAATAGATGGCATTCACATCTATAATATCTTCTTAGAGTTTATCTTTCAGGGTGAGAGAACAATACTTCCACTGTGCCTAAGCAGGATACTAATATATAAGCATGCCCCAAAACAAACGTGAATTTAAAATGAACACTATTATGCCAATATTGCAGTTAAATTGCCATAAAGAAAATTAAATTAACCCCAAAATACATAGTAGGTGAAATTGGAGATGAAGTGACTGTTGTGCTGCTGCAGGGTTTGATTTCTGTTAAGTTACTCTATATAGCTGGAATTCTGCATGGTTCTGTTGATTGTTTTGCAGTTATAGATGTCACACTGCTTTAGGGAGGTGAGCAAGAATGATTATCCAATTTAGCAAAGTGAATAACAAAACACAAAAGGGTCATTTGTCAAACATCAAATCAGTGGCAGAACATGAACTTCAATTTAGTGTTTGCATTATGGGCATAACTCTACTAAGAGTCTTCCTGGCTGATATTTCTGTGGTATTGTCACTCCACCAAGGGCAATGGCCTACGAGTGAGTCCCAAACACCTTAGGAGGTAAAGTCAGGTTTCATCAGGGGTAGTCTTGTATTCCCATAAAGGAATCACTGAATATGAATTTAAGAAGGGGAGAAAAACAGCACAACAACAATCACAGCCAGAGCGAGGAGAGAGAAGACTCAACCCTTCAAGCTTTTCAGTGTATTTTCTCCGCCCTGGCAAGCTGAGGAGGGCAGTGATGGAGCTGCTTTGGTGGACACCTATCATCCAACCAGTCACCCCACCACAACCGCGTGTTAGTTCGCTCCCTTGAAGGCAATATCCCATTGGCCCACATTTATGTTATTTATTGTTTTCCCATTTTTCAAATGGAATGAAATTTTCATGCCCTGCTTAGTCCCTCCCAGAGTTGCAAATTAACATCTTCAGCAATGAAGGCAGTCCCAGTGCTCATATGACACGTTTGTCTTGTTCCTCACCCAAACTAACATAACACCCTCAAAAGCCATCAGTGACTGTGTCTGGGCTCCCCAGTGCCATGCAGACACCTTTGCTCTGGTCAGCATTGTTCAGTTATTTTTCAAGTGATGGGTCTGATTTTGCCAAAGCCCTTAAAATGGGTTCAGCTTATTAGGCAATTTCTCCTTTTCAGACTGGATTCTCATCGAGGCTGAGAAAGCAGCACAATGGTTCAGGAGACTGAAGGACTTTGGTTGTGGGGCTCTCAAGAAAGGTTTATCAGAAGACACAGCTCTTCCTCATTCTGAACCAACATTTCCTGTGATTTCAGCAATGATTTTCAAGATACCATGAGATGCACAATTTAATGTGCAGCAAGCACATTGGGCAGAGCTGCTGCTTTTCCTCGCCTTGATTTCTCTTTGTAATTCCCTTATTTGTAGTATCCTCACTTATAATTCTCATAATTTGTATCTTTCTTCTTCTGCCCTACAAACACCATTTAAACTGATTTTCCCATCAGTAATGTTACTCAAACCACAGTCTGGGGATGTCTAGTTGACAGCAGGGAGCAACAACATAGATTGATATCTCTATAAGCAGGCAAAAAAATTGACACACAACTCAGCAGAGTTCCCAGTTTGGAAGAAGTCCCCCGCACCAACTATTTGTGCATTCATGTGAAGAGGAAAGGAAGCAGTCAATGCTGCTATTCAAAAAAATAAACAGACATGTGATTTAATTTTGAAGAAAGTTCCCAGACTTTTGCATTCATACTCTGTGTGGTACACTGTGAAATTCGTGAAGAGAATGCAATTTACCCCTGCAGACTAAAAGACAAGAAGTTATTGCTCTTTGTCTCCCTACAAGGCAGAAGACTTGTGTGAAAGCTTTCAGCATTGAATACAAAAGAAAGGGGGCATTTAAGTGAGAACCTCCAGTACCCATGGGAGATTACATAGTCTCACAGGAACATCCCTGTCCTGTTTGCTCCACTGGCTGCATATATCACCAGTTAAAGTCTCCCATCCCCAACATCTCATTTCTTGTCCCAGTTCCTTTTTCTCCAGCCACACTGTTTCTTTGCAGACCCCCAATCTATCACCTATCTCCTTCCCTCCCCAGCTGCCATCCCATCTCTTTGCCCACCCAAGACACATTTCCCCTCTTTCAGACCTCCCTCTGCCTCCCAGTGATACCTTCACACATTGACTCTAGATTTAGATCACAGTTTCTGCCTACCCTGAGTGCTGTTTGAGCTCTGTCTTCAATAGGGTGCAGTTTTCATCCTTTCTGCTTTCAAATCAAGGGTTTTCCTTCTCCCCACTGAGGAAGATAAAACCAAACAAGCTGCTCAGCTCCCTAGAGACAGCACCTCAGAAGTGTAACAGAGGGGAAATCCTGCTCCCATTTAGGGTGGAAAATGCCCGAGAGGGATGAAACCCGTTGAAATTTAACTGCTGCATTGCTGTGCATATACCAGGTACAGATTTTCAAAGAACAGTTTTTAGCCTGATTGTCACCAGAACAGCACATGGCATATCTCTGACATGCATGAAAACCAGCAGCCACATAGGGCAAGGTAATTTTTCCAAGCGTTGTCACTTCTCATGCAGGGCTTTACTAGACAGGCAGAAGCAACCAGATGTTTTGAGAAGGAATCCAAAATCCATTTTATGAGGAAGAACAACAGGCCAACTACCCCACGTCTCAGCAGGACAGCCTTGCTCTCCAAGCCTGCCCCACGCAAGATGCTGTTGCCAGGTCTAGTCATTTCACTGCAAAGTTTGCCTTTGTTTCTCTTAGAAAAAATTTTGGAGTTCTCAGATTGAAAATGAGCCCCCTTGTTACATGAATACCCCAGGAGAAATAAGGATAATTCGTATTTTAAAATACAGATTCTAAGAATGTGTCATCAGTTTGGAACAAAGTCTGAAACCCTGTCAGTCCCAGGGTGGTTTTATCAGCAGAATTGAAGGAGTTTAATTCTGCAGCTGGGGCTCCTGAATGAATTATGTTACTCTAATGAGTCATCCACTAATTCCTAGTCCTCCCTTTCTTCATCTCTGCCATATTTGGATAGGTAATGGAAGAATTCAAGGGGGAACTGGACAATCTCTCTTGTTCAATATCCTTGTTTTGATTTTCACATCTTCCTCTTTCCAGATGCTAACTCATGACACTGGTTACCAACAGCAGCGGTGGCGCAAACAGAAGCTGGAAGAGCAGTGTCATTCTGACTTGGCTTTAGGGTGAAAAAAAAAAGCCTAGACTGGAGATTAAGTCATTCCCTCTGTTCTTCATCAAAGGAATAGCCTTCATGATTTCCATGCTGGAGACTTGGTGTTAAAGGCAGATGTTCCTGGGTCCAAGCAGAGGGTGTGTGGGGGTCACAGCTGCCTCTGCAGAGACAAATGGTCAATCTTCCCTAGTCTGGGGAGGTATTCAGGGAAGGGATATGCAGGATAGAGAGGAGAGCCTGAGGACTCTTGCCTTCAATCCCATGGCCTGGAGAGCAGGATCTGACAGGCTCTAAACTGGGCTTCCAGCCAGTAACACCCAGTCACCCTCAGAAGTGGTGACTGCATTTCCAAGTGGAAAGGTAGGGAGTTGGCCTTTCCTTCAAGAGAAAGCTGAGGTTCTCCTGAGCTAGAACAGCTCTAAGAACTGCTGCTTTGGGAATGACAAATTCAAGGCCAAGAACACGGTCAGAAGAGCTGGCAGCAGGCTATGTGTCATCAGATTCTCCTGAGGACCAGAGGGTTATTCTTCCAGTGGGAAATCATTTGGGTCTCACTTCTCAAAGAAGGCACACAGACTCATCTTGCTGAGTTCTTGCAGGCTCTCTGGGGAGGAAAGGCAGTGGCAGAAGCAGCTAAAGCTGGACCCCAGCAGGTATCACTGACTGGCACTCAGACATGGCCATGGACAGGCTGGGAGCAACTACTTGAAACCCAGTAAAAGTCCGTGGAATGAAGTCTGTGAGGGCAAACCTCATTTGGCCAGCATGGCATTGCAAATCCAGTTAATTAAACTGGTGCAAAGGCCAGAGCAGACGTAGATAAACCAGGTTAAACTCTCACTTATGCTGATTTAATGTTAATTGTGTACAGCATCGGTGGTAGTTAAACTGATTAGAGAGTTAACTGGTTTAAATACATTTGCCCTAAGTACTGGTGCTGGTTTAACTGGACTGCTTTAAAATGAAAAGCCAACTGTATGCCTCTGCCAAATATTCCCTGTTGTGTTTAAACCAGTACCACCTGTAGAGACATGTAAGAAACTGCTTTTAAGCAGGAGCAAAGTGCATTAAGAGCAGAGGACTTGGCCCAGCAGCCCTGCTCTCTGGTGCCCTATTCTCAGCTTTCCTGAGAAACTGTCATCTTCACATCAACAACACTTAGGTCTAAATTTGTTTCCCAAATATCCTGTTGATAAAAGGTGAGACCAAAATCACAGCCCGCTTTCCAAAATACACATAATCTCATTAATTTAGGGGGAAGGTGTTTGTTTCATTTCCCACTCTCCAATAATAGTTTTGAATGGAAAAAGCGTGGATTTTTCAGTGCAAACTTTCTAAGGTTTTCTGTGTTGATACAGTCCCATGACTGCTTCCTGTGCTTGGTCTGTCTTTTGAGAGGCACTTCATTACAAGCACTATCTGAAGAGAACAAAGCTTTTTGTTAACATTAGATATATGGACA
This sequence comes from Myiozetetes cayanensis, assembly GCF_022539395.1. NCBI lineage: Eukaryota > Metazoa > Chordata > Aves > Passeriformes > Tyrannidae > Myiozetetes > Myiozetetes cayanensis. The sequence goes on from NW_026087389.1 coordinate 4,763,049, forward strand.
TTAGTATTCACAATGAGTTCAAATACCAAGACCTTAATATTTCTGCTTTATATCTGGCCTTTACATATACATTATGAACCACAAACCCTCCCTAAATGTCTTAAATTGCTCACCTGAAACCAGAATATCAAATATTATTCTAATAAATATTGAAATATTCTCCACCTCAAGTCAGAATCCCTTTCTCTCCTTCATTTACAGTATTTCTACTGCAATTCATTTCTACGTCACCACCTAAGCTTGCCTTCAAACAAAAATTAAGCAGTGAGAGAATCAGAAATCCAGAGGAAAAAAGTCTTTAGTACATAGAACCTGCTGAGACTTGTGGGGTTTTTAAAGCAGAGGGTTTAAAGGATAAGGGCCAATTTTCTGAATCTTTGTCTTACCTTTCACACTTCTGAATGTGCAAGAAGGATGCCTTCAGCTAGCAAGACAGTGTGGTAAGTATTTTAAAATCTGTATTATACAGAGGTAATTGGTAGCATCAAGGGCCAAAACTATGTATAGTTGAGATCAAAACTGCCCATACAAAGAAAAAAGTTCCCAAAACTCTTCTTGAGTGATCATTAAATGCTTTACTCATAACGTGTGCCCACTTCAGATCCCCACAGGGATTTAATACTTTTCTTCTCCCCCTCCTAGCATCTCAGCAGGCTGCCATTTGATGTGAACATGGAATATAAGGCCTCCATCTACTTGGAAAGGATAATTTGCCAGATATTTTTTTTTTCTTTAAAGAGGTTTTGTTAAAAAGAAGAAGGTTAAAGGCCTGATAGCTCAGTCCAACATGTTCAACATGAATCCATCAGCCCCATCACCTGCTTGTGAGGGAAGACCGTTCATCAGCCATGAAGAAAGGATGCCCCTTCCCTTGATTCAAATCCAAGGACTTTAAGTGTTTACTTCAAATACGTGCATATAGGAAGCAGAAAATGAGGCAGCTTGCCCATGATATGAATCTGTGGTTTTGCCCCTCTATTTGCATCCCTTCATCAGCTCTTACCCCACACTTCCTCAGTTCTCTGCTCATACAGCACTCATTCCCATCAGTGCCAGCCTGTGTAAAGGCAGGGAAAATGCTCACATCAGATCTCACCTGGATCTTCTCTGCTCACCCAGCTAACACCAGGGCACCCAGCTGTGGGAGCAGTGTTGAACTGCCCAATCGCCCCAGGTGCTCTTTGGCAAGGGCCCCTTTGACTGTGAGACCATAAAGCCAAGGCCTGGCATTAGCTCTGAAACCTGAGGGGAGCATCAGTGTCCCCAAAACACATAGCCATGGGCCAGGCATGCACAGTGCATGGCCCCAGCAGTACAGCTTGAACCACCACTGCTTGTTTTGGGGAGTTCCTTTTGCCAGTCCTTTGGGAAGCACCAATGCTACTTTCTGTATTAGGAGACTTGATAAAGAATAGCACAGCCTGGACCAAACTGTACACAGCTAAGGGACTCGAATACATGAGCAGACACAGGGCTTAGCCTTCCACACCCTGCCCAGTGATGCAGTGCATGAGAACAGGGTATTCAAACTGCTTCAGATGGCCTTAATTACTTGGCACAGCAGCTTCCATGGATATGGCTAAAGTGAGCTGCCTCCTCTCTGAGGAGCTCATCAGTAAGAATGCCAGAGTTGGAGCTCATGCTGTCTGCTTTCCCAGCAGTTAATGCCATTACTGTGGCAAATGAAATAAAAAGCACACTCTGTACAGATGTGGGAGAATGAAGGAAATATTTCCTAGTGATTTTCATGAAAAGTCATTGCCCAGCAGGTCTTAATGTGAAGTTATTTGCAACACAAAGGCCTTGCTCAGCAGGATGTCAAGTCTGCTTGGAAGGGCTTAGTCTAGGGTAGCCAAAATTACCTGATTTCATAACCTTCTCGTGCTCATCTGCACTGTCCTGGCCACAAGACCTCTGTTTGCCCCTGGACCTCCAAGCAGTGCAGAACAGCCACTGCTGCTTCGGTCCAAAACTATTAACCAGCATCAAAGAACCCAATACTTGCCTCACACCCATGTCTTCATCTAGTTAATTAGCCCTGATCATTGCTAGAACCTCCAGAAGTCTTTTAAATTTCAATAAAGGCAAAGAGAAAGCTACACATTGGAGCTCACAGAGGTTCCCATATACACCAGCAGGAGTTCCTGTATCAGTTACACCTGATCCTTATCAGGGGAGAGCTATTTTTGAAGCAGATTATACTGTCTGGAGCTGATAAAGTCTACCCCACTTAATTTTGCCTGGCAGTGGCTGGATTTACTGGAACCAAGGAGGTATTGGCAGCTACAAGCACTGTAGGATCAGAGCTCAAGATGTGTGGAAAGCCTGAAGAAGGTGCTATCCAAGCCAAGGAACCTAAGTCCTGCTTCTTATAAAGAGCTAAATCCTGCCCCATTCATGTCAGGTGATCACAAGACATCTCAATACCTGCCTCTCCTTTCATGGAAAATCATCTTTCTCCCCATGGAGGAGGGTTTTTAACCAGCTGCTGCATTTCTCATCCACTACAAGTGCAAAAGGCACTATGTCAAGCTGCTGTGATGTCCTTGCTGGGACGACATCCTTGATGCACCCTGCTGACATATAATCAGATATGTGACTGAGTGATTCTCATCATTCCCTCCAGAGCAATACACACAGGGTCAGTTAGCACCTCTGGAACAAGAGTTTCCTTGGGAAAGGACATTTCCATTTGAGGCATGAAAGTCCCTCAGGTCTCTGCTACCGGGGCTGTTCCAGTGCATCACCCCTTGCCCACCCTCTCCTGCTGCCAGGCACTGGGTTTGACTCCTGCCAAACTGCTAAGCAAGAAGCACACAGTCACTGTCACTGCCCTGGTGTGGGCATCAGAGAGGACAGGGCTGCTGGATGTTGCTCTGAAAGGCCAAGGGAAGGCCACCCATTGGTAACATTAACTTGTCTCAGAGAGAAAATAAAAATACATAATTTATAATTTCTACATATTATTAGCAGAAGCAGCTCAAGGTGCAGTCACTGGCACTTTCCTGTATATCCTAAGTGTTCATCAAGCTTTTCTTGATGTTAGCAAGTCTATTAATAAAGTGTTGCAAGCAATCAGAACTACTCCACCAGCCTGGGAGGGGGAGTGTTGGTGACATCGTGTTCCAGCTGAAAGTCAAGTAAAATCCTCTATACCTTTTTCTGAAAGACATCATCGTCATCATCATCAAATATAAATGTGCAGTCACAGCACCTTGTAATTAATGGGAAGTTACAGACCCTCTTAGAACTGCAGATCCTCTCCCACTGGTGGTGAGTGAAAAGGATTCTTGCCCAGCTTGGGTATTATCTGTAAAATTCAGCAGCACGTCCAAATGCAAAGAAAAAAGATGTAGCCATGCACTGACCTTCCCATGCCTGCTCTGCCCCCTTGGTCTGTTGTGTGGCTGAGCACGGGCTGAAGCCTCCACGGCCATCATCTCCCTGGGTGATGGAGAGGGCTTTGCCCTGGATCTTGGAGCAGGGTGATGCCTTTGCTGACTGCAGACACATCCGAAACTCCTCATCAGCACTCTGGGGAGATGCTGTCTGAGCTCATTGCAGAGTGTTAACACTGGAAAGATCATGTAGGCCTCGTTAGGAAATAGTTTAGTTCTTGAGTCTCTGTCTTATTTTCTTAAAGCACCCAGGAGACAACAGAACGACCACATTTCCTCTTATGCTCAGTTTTCTGATGGGGGGTCTGGAGTGCTCACAGCCAGATGTTGCCCTGATTTCATACAATCCATGTGACACAGGCATCAATGCCAGCAGCTCCATTTGCCTGTGGTGCCAATGCACACAGCAGCCAAAGTTCCAGAGGTGGCTAGCAGGGGCATATGGGCAGGATCATATATTTTAGATACAGTGTTTTGGTTCTAAACACGTCTTGCTTAAACCACCAAACATCAAGCTGCTTCTGCTCAGCATCACACCACCCCCATGCTTATTCTTTGTCACCATTCTTGCACATGCATCATGCTATTGGTGATATTTAGGTATATTATTTTAAGTGAAAAATTAAGAGTGGGAAAAACAAACAGTTGCTTCTTTTATCCAAATCCAGCCTGGATTTCTATAAGATTTTCTAGAAAATTGGATTATTATTGTGAAGAAAGAAGTGTGTTAAAACTTTGCCAATGCATATATTTACAGTCTCTCCTACACTCAGCATGAAGAAATAATTCACCACAAATAATGACATTCTGTTCCCATTCCAGTGTTGCCCACTTTCTCAGAGCTCCATGCAGGTGCAAAACAAATCAGAAAGAGACACATTCAGACCAGAGAAGGGCAGGGAGCACTTGCTGCAAGGTCTGGGAGGGCACCCACAGCTTACCATGCTCCTGACCTTTTTGATTTTCCCTTCCTTTGCTATCTAAACAAAGCCAAATGGAAAACCCACCTGAAAAACACTCAGTCCAGCAGCACTACAAGCTGCTGTCTGGTTTTAGACCCATCAAAGGTTTGAGGGAACCCCTCCAGCACCAAACCAGACCAGCTGAAGAAATATGAGAAGTCTTCAAAGACTCGTCTGGGAGAAGAAAGGACCTCCTGGTGTGATGTCAGTGGACTGAAGATGCTAAGCAAGGAGCTGGTCCTAGGACCTCACTGAGTATGTTCCCGTGGTCAGAGAAAACTCTGGACCTGTTCTCCTCTGCTAGAAAGGGGACATTAAAAATGAGAAGGAAGCAGAGGGGAATTCCAGGGAACTGAGTCAGGAAACAGAGAAAAAACTTTGTTTGTTACATGTCTGGCATGCACCTGACTGACATTTCACTCTTAAAAATGCTCCCAGTAGATAAGTTCAGATAAAGGGATAGAAGTCTTATGATTCAAACACGTGTTGAATAAGAAACCACATAAATGAAAATATCAAGGATACACTGACTGATGAAGCAATGAGCTCTATTCTGTAAACACATTTTCAAAGGAAAATCATGTGCCTTGTATAAAAAAAAAAGTTACTTTCTTTTGGCAAAGCTGTATGAAAGTTCAATAAGCCACATCCAGTTACTTCCAGTGGGATCTGGAGCTTGCTTTAGGCTGCTTTATATCCCAAGGTTTTATTGCTTTTAGCAGCACTGTCACATTCTGTCCCCCAGAACTGTGGGACTCTTGGACCATATTGCCACCAGGGAAGCTCTGAACTTGAGCTCCTGTTCCTGCTGGCTCCCAGCTACAGTCAGAAAGTGAGGCAGGAAAGTCCTTCCAAACAGTTGCTCACTCACCAAAATTAGGTCACTAAGGGGGAAGAAATGTCCCTGCAGACTGCAACAGTGAGAAACTTCCTACGTGAATTATGTGGGACTGGCAACCTCTACGAATGCCACTCAAAGCACCCTCCCACCTCCAGACTCCTATGGAGAGGGCATAGGCAATGGGATTTTTCCATTCTCTTAACAAGGTTTTTCCTTTCACCCGTTCCCAGCTTCTCTGGAACACTTCAGAATGGGATTTATTGAAATACCTGTGGACTGAGTGCTAGAGAAGTCCAAACTCCATGGTGTGGGGGTGTGCCTGCAGCTGAGAGTTGCCACACTTGGCTGCCCAACATCTCTGCCCTGGATCCCACTGGGGTGCATGGACCATTCTGCTCAGTGGGGCCAGGATGTCAAGCAGCTCCTCTGCAATGGCTTTTGCTACACAGAAAACACAGGAATTCACAAACATAATCACCAGAATCATCCCCAAAGTGGTAAAACTAAGCATGGCAATGTGCTTGACGATTTTTCCAATCCTCATGTGAATCTCTTTTGCTCAGTACTGCTTTGGTTTTCATTTCTCCCATCTAATACACAGATATTGAGTTTGTGACATCAGACTGTACTTCCAAGGTGTTGCCACACTCAGAGCTGCAAGTATGGGCACTTCCAAGCTGGAATTCAGATATCATGAGGTCTATAAACACAATATATTGCACACATTACTTCTACTCCTAACTTTCTAAGTCAGCCAACAGAGTCCAGAAAAGGACAGGAAGGAAATGGGTTTAGAATAGAAGAAATCTTTGCAACTAAAATCACTGAGATGTCTTTGTCTTCAGCTCTGCAGAAATGTCAACACAACCTTGAGGACATTTAGCTGGAATTTTGCACTAGGGTTCATTTATTCCTAGCATTGCCTGCAGACTCGCAAACCAGAGGACTCTGAACAACCCTGTACATGCCATCACACACATACAGCTGTTTGCTCATGTTGGGCATTAGTGCCTGCCATGAGTAATCCTACTGCAACCAGTGTGACTGCTTCCTCAGAGGGGTACTGCTCAACATGAGCAAGAACATTACAGGCTGAGAGAGGGTGAAGGTGTGACGGGTGATGTTGACACCAAACTTGAGCATCTCTCCAAAATGCCTCTCCAGTGCTCTCGTAACCTGCTTGACATCACTGTATCAGCAGCTCACATTCTGGGTGTGAGCTCAGTTTTATTCTTTTTCAAGAATTCCATTGCCCCACTGGCAGACACCACCCTCCTAGAGGGGTCTTCACAGGATCTTAAAGCCAGTGGAAGACTTCCTGAAGCAAGATACCATTACTCCCCAGTCTGCATCCACAGCCATTTCAAGCCTCTTTTCCCTACAGGTGTACTCCCAAACATTCAGTCCAAAACAGAGGCACCAGAGCACATCAGCTGACTAAAAATCAAAAGTGCTGTATCTCAACCATCTGTTAAAAAATGTGGGACCATTGACTCACTAGTTTCATCTAACTCTACCAGCACAATAAAAAACACATGCCTTCTGGAGAACAATATCAACACGTGTGGGAGGATATCATCTCTGCAAGATGGGGTGGGATGTTGTAGTTAAGAACAACTCCCCGGGATTTGCACTGAACTCTGTCAGGTCAGAGCTGCAGCAGATTGGCACTTACCATGGTTTTATTGGGCCTGGGCCATTCCCTTCCCTGGCAATGGACAATTTGTTTGGGTCCCCTCCTTTGGCTGGGTATTTGGTGGTACAAAGCCAAATGGGAGTCTGTCTGCTTTTACCACTCTGTTTTAGAGCACTTCTTAAGCAATTCACTTTTGAGCTGAAATTATGCAAAATCACTGAAAAGAAGATGTAAGCAGCAACCTCTCCCCCCGTGTTGGGCTGTCCCAGTCTCATCTGGCAAGTCCCTATTATCTGGGATTGCAGAAATTCTGGGGGATTATTCACAGGGTGACCACAGCCTCTTGCAACAACTTTTCCGGACAAGGAGGAGTGAAAGCTGGTGAAGATTAGTTTAACAGAGCGCACCTCAGTTCATGGGAGCTGCTGAAGAAAACATAAATAATGAGAGAAATCAGCCCTCAGCCGAGTTCAACATCTGAAAGTTGAAGTCTCCTGCTCATGAGCTCACCGTGCTCTGCTGAGCAAGTGGAAGGGAAACATTTTTCTCTCTACAGCGTGACTTCAAGAAAGGAAGTTGTGTGGGCAGAAGCACCGGGGTGACTATAAATACAGTGATGTCTCCTTCCCCGGCACCCAGGCCTGGGAGCACTTGCTTTCTTCCAGCTGGGGCAATTTCAATGGCAAGATGTATGGAGGAAAATATTCAATGCATCCTGCTTTAGAGACGTTTATTTCTGCAGCCAATTATGACTCCAGCCATAAAGTTTTTACTGCTACCTCTCATGCAGATTATTTATTGTAGCTTCCTTTTTTGAGTGGGCTGTTTATTTTTAAGCAAGTGCTGTTACATTTTTCACTAGATTACTAATAGCCACGTGCTCTGGCTGCTGAAGCTGAATAAGCTGATGTAACTGTAGGTCAGGATCTCAGCTCCTTCCTTACCCTGTCCCCAAAGTAAACAGAGAGGATGAACTTGAGGTTTTTTCTAAGATTCCTGTCTACTTTGCACTTGGAGGATAAGGCAGAGTCTCACTTCCAGCACAGCCATGAGGCCAGACCTCTGGGGCACAACAGGTGGACTGAGACTGAAGTGAAACCTCTACTTACCATCAACAGGGCTCTGCAAAGTGCAGGGTTAAGGCAGAACTTTGCATTTAAAATTACTTTTGCAATAGCCCCTTATTTATGATGCAGCTCTTTCAGTTAGCAGCAGTTTAGGAAATTCTCATCCCAGCTTGGGAGACTGCTTTCCAAAGTCCCAGTGCCTCAGATGGCAGCATGGTACTGCAGTGTGCATCCAAACACTCTCCTGGTATTGGGGTGCTCTGGGGTTCCTTGGTCCAGCAAACCCTTGCCCGTGTTGCATGAGATAACTCAAACCCCCTTCTCCCCAGTGTCCCCCACCACCAGACATTTTAACCTACTGGGAGTTTCTGACAGCATTTTTGGGGTTTCAGGTTTTTTCGAGGGTTTTTTTGTGTGCATCTCTAGAAATGAGGAAATAAAAAGCACTCTGGGTTTCCTGAACATGCCTTCCTCTCATGAGAGGAGCTTACTGGAAATACATTCCTGGATAGGCCAAACAGCCCTGGGCTGCCCTTGCTGGGTGCAGAGCAAGCCTTGTTGGAAAACAGTTGCAACAATCAGGCTGCTTGGGGTGTCTCCTTACACTCGTCTGTGGTTTGCTCTTGGGCATTGAGCAAGATGGAGCAGGGCCAAGGGTCACTGAGCATCACCAGTTTTGGAGTCAGACCATCCCTCTGGATGTGCCCAGGGGAGCTCACTGAAAATGCTTTGTCTGCTCATCAGTCTGCCAAGGACCTGGTATTAAACACCCCCACTCTTCCCAGAGAAGAGATTTTTACCAGCAATTTTTAGGTTATTCATATTTACAGATCTCAGAAGAAAACACCCCTGTCCTGCCCAGGACACCATTTCCACAGTACTTTCAGCTGCTGAGATCAGCCTAATATTTTGGTACCCAAATATTCAGGTGATTGGTATATCTGTCTGGAACTTCTTATATGGTTACTGGGGGGGGAAAAAAAAAAAAATCACTGTTTTCTACTGTTCAAAGTGAAGACTACTGGGATGAGCATGCTCCAAATTCCTCTGAAGCTGAAGTTTTGGATCAAGCCCTCAGCATATTGCCTAATTTTCCATTCTTTTGCAAGAAAACAGTCTACCAGTTACAAGGTGGAAAAGGGCAGCAGAGAGGTTTCCAAACAGCTCAGCACAGCAGCATCAGTCTGTCCTCTCATTTAATGACCTCACCGTGTGCTACTACAGTGCTGTGCCCCACAGTTCTTGGGCACAGAGGTCACAGCTGAACTTCCTCCTTCTGTAAAATCAAATCAGAGGTTTTGACCAACTTCTATAATTAGGAAAGACGTACTTCCCTTTACCCCTTTCCACTTGAAACGCCACAAAAGCTCTGTGGAAACTTGACATTTCTTATTTTAGCAAGAGAGATGAATATTAAGTTCGTGTTTCTCTCAGAGCACCGTCTGAGTCCCATTGCTGTTTAGTAAGGAGCACACGAGCTGCTCCACTAAGCAACTGGGCTTACTGTTTGTGTGATTTATAGCTCAGCCTGCAGTCAGCATCTAAGCCCTGAAATCCATATTTAATTCCCAGTCCTGCCATTCTGGGCTGCCTGCAGCAGATGGTGCTGCTGACTCGCCAGGAGCCGACGCACTTCCAGCCTGCCTGGAGATCCAGGCACACACCGGGAGTGAGTTATGATGGGGAAAGGGCCCAGAGCACAATGTCTCCCACCAGTCCTGGTGTTTGCCACCCCTCCAAGGTCTGTCCAGCACTAGCTACACCCCTGCCAGTCTCCAGCTAGAAAGCAGGCTGGGCAGAGGTAGATTTTAGGATGAGTCAAAGAAAATGCATGCAACCATTTATTTGCTAATTTGTGGATCCTTTGTGGGAGTGAAAAATTTACTGGTTTACGTAGATGTAAATACATTTAGGATGCCACCCTTAAAAAAAAGTACTTTTGTCCTGATGTTTTCCAATTTCTAATCAGAGTTGCTATACTGTGCTCATTTCTAATTTAATTGGGGCACCCCCTTCTTCCCCAGTGAGAACAGGTATTAGGTCTTAACAAAATACTAAAAGAGATGCTCATGCTGTATGGCACCACCTGAGCTGAATCCCTGCCGCTTGGGACAGGATGGGAATCCATAACGCCCTGGTTTCAGCTGGGATAGAGTTAATTTCCTTCCAAGTAGCTGGTACAGTGCTGAGTTTTGGATTTAAGATGAGAATAACACTGGTAACACACTGGTGGTTTAGTTGTTGCTGAGCAGGGCTGACATGGAGTCAGGGACTTGTCAGCTTCCCATGCTCTGCCAGTGAGCAGGTACACAAGAAACAGGGACAGCTGCCCCAAACTGGACAAAGGGATATTCTAAACCAGAGATCATCACACTCAGTATATAAACCAGGGGGAGTTGGTCAGGAGCCACTGATCAGCAGCGGTGAGCAACTGTACTGTGCATCACTTATTTCTCTTGAGCCTTATTCTCCTGTCTCTCTTTTTCATTAATATTATTATTATTGTTATTACTAGAAATATTAATATTATTGGTCTACTCCATCACCCTTGGGTCAGACCACGTCCTGGGACAACTGCAGCCTCCATACATTGGACCATGGCTTGTTTTTCCAAGCTGGGATGGAAATAGTCAAAATAGCCCTATGATTCTTCACCAAGTCAATACCTGAGAGCATAAATTCCTCACCACATAAGGCAACATATCAGTTCTAAATAATAAATGAGGTAGAAGTGTATGGCTGGTTTAGAAAGACCAAAGACACAAAGCATTACATCATCTACTTCCAATTACCATCTGCTGCTGAACTGATACAGAGCCTTACCTTACAATCAGTCAGCAAATCCTGCTTCTCTGTAGCACAGCTCCAAACCCAGGATGGCTGGGTCCATGTCCTCAGAGGGACCTGCAGTAAACATTTGATAGATGCTCCTTTAAATTAGCCAGTTTCAGTACTCCAGCAGCCAAGTCCCACCCCAGCCTGGTCCCCTCCACCAAACTATCTGGCACAAGGTTAATTTGGACAGGTCTCTGTCTCTGCAGTTATACACATATTCACCATCACATATGGCATCAGCTGGTGATGTAACAGAGTTTTGCAGAGGTATTGCTGCCACCCCACTGCATCTTCCCGTCCTGGCAGGAAAGGACTGGCTTACAGGCAATAATCCCCCCCCACTGCCAGGGCAACAGTTTGGGTCCACTGAATTATTTTGCCCTCAACTTTTTCCAGCAGGCTGCTGGGAAGCCCTGCAGATTTGGCCAAAGCTCTGTCATCTGGACCAAGCAGAGGGTTCCTGCCATCCCCTGCCCATCCTGCCCTGTCCATTTGGGGCAGCAGGACCCAGGCGGAGAGACAGGATTTTAGAAATAAGGTTCCTGAGTCATCTAGATTTCCAAGGAACAGATATGGCATGTAATATGCAGTTTGAAGGTCCCAGGGAGTGAGTGCACACTACAGAGCAGTGATTGAATATGCCTGCTGCAGGTTACTGTTTTCCAAGCAGATGATTTCTGCATCCCTTTCTGGGTGGCTTTAAAGCTGTCAGGTGCATTGCCAATGATGTTTAGTCTTATAAGCTCCTTTCCCTAGCATGGACTCCAAAACAGACCAGTCTACATTGGCAGAACAATGGTAGAATCCACAGAGCATGAAAATTCTCATTTGAGGTGAAGATTTGCTGAATTTTTTTCCAGCCCAGCAAAGCCATCTGTGTTCTGATCCGTGCACTGAATAAGGGTCTCACTGAAGTGCAGTGAGGCTTTTTGCCTGTGCAAAGCACCTTTCAGCATAGGAGATTCAGTCAGCATTGACTGATGAACAGGTAGTTGCTCTGCCATAACAGGATTTAGGAAGAATATTTTCCATGCCTGGTATTATTTTGATCTGTGATACTAAATCACATTCACCTCTCACCCTCACTGATCAGATTACAAACTCCAGCACGATAACAGGGAGCTCAGAGCAGAAGAGCTGGCACTGCTGCTCATGCCTGTAACATTCCTTTTGCAGATAAGCAACTCCTCTGGATTTACAGCCATGACTCTCTCCTTCCCTAAACGAGCAACAGAAAGGATTTGCTACTTCAAATACACCCATAGAATGGTTTTGGGTTGGAAGGGATCTTACAAATCACCTAGTTCCAACCCCCTGCCACGGGCAGGGGCACCTTCCACTAGCCCAGGTTACTCAGAGCCCCATCCAACCTGGCCTTGGACACTTCCAGGGATGGGGCAGCCACAGCTTCTCCGGGCAACCTGTGCCAGGACCTCCCCACCCTCACAGGGAAAAATTTCTTCCTAATATTTAATCTAAACCTGCCCTCTGCCAGTTTAAAGCCATTCCCCCTTGTCCCATCACTCCCTCTCCAGCTCTCTGGGAGGCCTGTGCTCTCCTGCAGAATTCCTTATGGCTTAGCAGGTTAAGGGCAAGTGATTATCCCCATCTTCCACTGCTGCCACTGTTCATTCCATATCAGCACAGCCCTCACCTGGAAGCAGGCAGGTGATAACAGAGCTCATGTCTGAGCTCCAGTCTTTAAGCAATTGTTGGATTTAGGGTCTGGGGAGACAAAACCACCTCCAGGGACAGGTGCCTCAGCTCTGCCAGGGACAGCTGAGCACAGCAGGGAAGCTGCTTTGGCTCTCCAGCAGAGATGCTGCCTGGATGTGTTTGCACATATCCATTCTGAAATACAGGGGAGCCACACACAGGGAAAATAAATGTGATCTCTGTGTGAGTGTTATTTGAGAGTGGTGACTTCAATATTTAAAGCGTCCCTGGCTGCAGGTGCAGCACACTGGAGTTATCAACATTTCCTACATTAGACAGAGAGCTGATGCTGACCCTAAGGCTTAAATTAGTAACAAGATTACTCAGAGAAAAATAATGTACTGAAAACCTTTATGGGACAAGGAAGTATGCCAAAAGTAAACTTGGCCAGTACACTTAATAGATAGAAACCCATTTGTTTCTTTTTGAGAACTTAATTAAATTTCCCATGAATTCATTTGTAATAACAGTAATAAGCACCATATATGGAAATCTTCAATGAGCCCTTAGCAAGGTAATTTCCTGAATTTGGCTTATATCTTAATAATGTCCAAAGCCAGCTAGACTCCAAAATACAGCTGGTATGCATTAATCCATTCTGAGTACGAGGGTGTGTATGGACTGAGTGTGTAAAATAAATCACTTTGGTGCTTTGACACTGAGTTTTATTGCCTGTAGAATGATGCTTGGTCATAGTCAGAAAAGCAGTAAGAAGAGAGTGAACGTGATTTATTCTGTTTAACAAAGAAGCCTTTGGGAAGGCAGTGCACATACCTTACACACTCTGACATGCTCCTTTGGTGCTCCTTGGACCATGGTCAGCAAGTGGGAAGCTTTGAACCAAGTCACCTGGAACCAAACAGGGCAAGGCGTCAACTCTGCTGTGCCTTCCTGGAGAAACACAAGAGAGAAAGGAGTTAGAGGGGGAAGAGCTATTTCTTATCAAGGATTGCTCACACCCAATATTTGCAACCCTACCTGCCTCTCAGGCCTTTTTTCTGGGTTTCACATGCACAGATATGGTAAAAAAACTAAATTAAATGGGAAAAAAAGTGTGTCATTGCTGACTAAGGCTGATGACTGAAAGCAAGTCCCCTTCCTCCATCCAGAGAGGATGAGCCCCATAAGTGGATGGAAGGAGCTTTCTCCAGTAGGTCCATGTGTGTGCACTCAGAGTCCAAGTGTTAACACAGCAGCTGCACTTAAAACATGGCCAAGACTTCTAAAACATCAACCTCCCTGCAGCTGATCTTGGATGGTATTAAATAAGCATTTTATCCCTGACAGGGATAAGGCAAGTCACAGTACAAACAGACATCAGGAATTATCTTGGGATGTGAAGCTGAAATCAAGGGTGTGACAACAGCCAATTGCATACCATGTGGTCACTCTTTGGAAGTGCCACAGGAATGCTGGGGAAGAGCTAGAGAAGAAAAACCTGGAACAGGTATCTTCTGGGGAGGGTGTTGGTGTTGCCCCTCACATCCCAAACAGGACAGCACACTGTAAATAACACAGCAGCAGAGCTGCTCAGAGTGTGCAGCAGCCCAAGGATAAATTAAAGCCCACTTAAATCACTGGACTCATCCTTACAGATATCAGTGAGATCCAGACCCAAGTGGAAAGGGTGTTAAGAAATCCCCCAGGGGATTAACCCTGTGCACAGCAACACCAGCTCCTAAAGAGCTCCCATACCTGAGAAGGAAGCAATGTTATATTTTTCTTCATGAACATATGATAAGAAACCTTCCTAAGCTTCCTAAGCTCCCACAGTGACTCGGCTCAAAGGCTGAAGACCAGGCAGCACTGCCACTTCATCCATAATCTCCTTTTTACAGTTTAAGCCAGTGCTCCTCCTGTGGTAACACAGCTGCCTCAGGGATTAGCTTACAGGTCAATGCCTTCTTAGAAGTAGGGATCCCAGCTGGATATTCCCTCTTCTTCCTGACTCATCTGCTCTTCCTGAGGAGCAACACAGGATGCTGAGGTTTCCAAGGGTGTCTTTGTTACAGGAACCTGCTGCTCTGCAGAGCACTCCTCCCAGGCACTGTCAGGCAGCCTAGGGAGAGCTCTGCCCTGCTCCTGCCTGCCTAAATACCCTGCCTGCAGCACTAGCCAAGGACAAGGCACAGCTTCTTCTCATTAACTATATAATCACTCCATCATATTTGATGTGTCCCAGCTTTCCAGAAATGCCATGGCCTTAATTATCCCACCTGCCCCAGCAGTGTTTTTCTGCTCTGATAAGCACAGGGAGAACCCCTCTGATTGAGGTGTGTGATCTGCTACACCCCAACATCCTCCTCACCCCACTGGGAGTTTTTATCCCTTAGTATGACATTTATCATTTTAGGAGTTTTATTGCTGCCCCACCCTTTTGTGGACACTTACTCAAGAGTACTTAAAGTTTCATTTACTTAAAGGCAACGTGCCCACAGTGGTAACCTCTGCTTTTGCCATGACTTCTGTACTGGGGTCAGAGCAATCAGCAATCTCACCAGCGACAGCTTCAAAGCAGAGTGGGACACCTGGGATGCAACATGTTAAGGACTGGCATACTTAGTATAAAGAATTCCCTAATAAAACAAGACACTTGAGCCTGCACCTGTGCTCAGGGAAAGCCCCATTAACACTTGCTCCATCCTCCTTATCTTCCACAGCTCCCTGCCTGTCCCTGTCTCACTGCGCTGGTGGAAGCATGCACTGCTCAGATGTCTGGTGTGTCCTCTGGGTACTCTCCTCAGTCTCAGTGGTTGGGAGGAGGTGAGCTGGTGGTGCAGGGCCACTGCCAGTCCTCAACTGCCTCTTGTTCAGCTGAGCCCCCAGTCCATCAGACTCCCCAGACCACTTTGGCAAGCCCTTCTCAAAACACAAACCTCACCTCAAGGCCTCCTTGCTGAAGCATTACCACGTATTTAGTCTTTCTTAGACCATCTAGGTGAAACTGGGGGAGATTTTCCATCCTGGGAAGCTCTGCTCTGGACTGGTCTCTTTCATCCATCCCTCCAGGTTGCCCTCCCTGTCCACTCCCAAGGAGTGGCAGCTGCAAAGTGCTGGCCTGGGAGAGCTGCCCTCGCTCCAGGCACAATATTCTGTTACACTGAGAGCATCCAGGCTCTGAAGAGAAATAATTCATGGATTATTGCTTTGCTTTTATAAGCGAGAAACAACCAGTGAGTGTGTGATATTTAATGATCAAGAAAATACTCTGAACAAAACCACTGTAGGATATTGTGAAAGCCCGACCTGCTCCTGCCCATTTGTTCTCGGAAAGCAGCACACGGAACTGAACAGCCACAAAATGAACAGGAGCTTAGCAAAGACTTTGTGCAAAGGGGGACCCTTTGCATTTGACATGCTCTGTCACATTGAATTTTAATTACAGCTCCCCTCTGGAGCTGGCACAGGAGGGGAATGCTAATGACGGGCGGGAGAGGGAAGGGAGCGGTGATCGCAATCGCCGGCCCAGCACTTGCACAAAGGGCAAGGTCCCCAGCCTGGTGGCAAGGAGAGGTAACCTAGACGCAGTCAAATACAAATCCTGATGGTTTAGTTCCCCCTTTAGCTCCTACTATTTCACCCCAAGTGTGGGCTCCTGGTCGGACTAAAACACATATAAGTGAATTTAATGTATTAAACCATTGCAAGGTACAGCCTGTTGGTGACAAGAAGCCCACTGAAGGAAATCAGGGTTTAGTTGAATAAATAGGACCACAGATCACTTCTCCAGTGATCAGTAAGCCAAGATTCTGAATTATTATGATGTAGTGATGCTACTTGCTCAGGGTTATTTCTATCAGGATCCTGTTTGCTGAGTTTTATAAAAATGTCTTTGGGAAGTATCACTTGAAAAATGTATCACCGTGGTGGGTGCACAGCTCCACCAATTCTGACAGTGGCCAAGTACAGGCTTCTTGCATGGAATGAGCATTATGCACACACTTAGTGCTCCAAAACAATCACAGGCAGCATCAGCAATATTCCTGCTGTTTTCTCCCCAGAAAGAGAGAAAACATCTTAATCACATGTTGACCATTGAATATGTGACATGATCAATGAATATGTGCAGCAAATATATGGGATGCTGATTATATATCTCAACAAAAGGTAATCAGAACATTAGGGGTCCGTGTAAAGATTCATGTAAGGACAGAGTGGAGTACAAAACCCACTTTCAAAACCTGTGTAGATATTTAAAGGCTACTCAGGATGTCTCCTCGAGGTCTAGTTGCAGTCAGTCAGAGACACTCACACTATTCATCTGAGCATCCTGTGCATTGTGAAGATATTTCAGATCTCTTCTCGCTTCCCCCTCGCAAGAAACAAAATTTGTATTTCTCAAAATAATCAAAAGCACCTTATTTTTTCCCTATTTTATTCTACCATTCAAAGAGCAGGCAGCTATCACAGAAATGCAAAGTCTGCTTATCAGGGTGAATGGCTGATCTACACAGATTGTGTGACAATCATAAAATCCTTGGGGATCAGAACAAAGGCTTCCACAAGGCTTTTGTTGTAAGAGCGCGATCTATTCCTGCAGGGAAATTCTGTGTTATATTGCTGTCTGCTTGCACAATAGAGAGATGTTTTCCCTGCATTATTGGGGTTAGTAATGCAATGTTTGCTATTTCATCACTGGATACTCCTGCCAGAAGAATTTGTATTACCTCACGTGCTATTGATAAAATGGAGTTGCTTGGGAAAAACTGTTTCACCCAGTGAAATAAATCAGGCAGGGGTTTCATAAAATTAAAATACCATTTAAAGCTATAAATTATCTATAAACTGCAACATGTGTTGCTGTGCTCCACTATTGGTTTCTTTATCATATTTTCTATAGCATTTATAGTTTATTCTCACCTTCTTTTTCTGTTTTTCAGTTCTCCTATTCTGCAAGTAATAATTTATTCATTTTAAATTTCCCAGTGGATAAATGTGGCTGGTTTATGCCACTTAACCATAGTACAAGGTAAGATCTGTACCTTCTATATTGCAACAACACTTCTTTTAATCACAATCAGAGCTTCCTTCACTGAGGTACTGAAGGTACAAACTCATTTTCTTCAGCAACATTTCTTTCTGCCTGTGGCCAGAACAGGACACTTTCAACAAAGCAGCAGCTCAAGAGAGAATGATCAGCCTTATTCCTGAAGGATCTAGAAATTCAGAGTGGACAACTAAATTACATATGCACCCTAAAATGTTATAATTTCTACATTTCTTTCGTAGGGTATAAAACATACACAGTCGTTTTATGTATTGCAAAATTAGGGGTTTAAGCTTTGCCTGAGAAAGTCTAATGGAATCTGAAGGGTTGATGAAGTCCTTAAATAGAGCAGACAGGTTTCACAGAGCAAGAAGAAGCTAAACTTAAAAAAAAAATAAAATAAAGTCATCAATCATTTACTTCTCCCTCACGTAAATTTTTGAGGGTGGTTTTCAGTACTCTGATATGAAAGCAGAAGAGCTCCTGGCGCAGTTCAAAGTGTGACTGCATTGATGTAAGGGCATAAGGGCCAGCTGGGAATGTCTCTGCACTACAAAAGTAATCTTCAAAGAGATTTTAAGTAAAGAATACTCATCCTTCTACATATTTCTATATATTTTTATATATATATATATGCTGTATTAATGTCTATTTACTTTCCCCCAGCTGCACACTCGGCAGTGTGGCCCCAGGCCAGCCCGTGGCTCCAGGCAGGCTGAGATCCTCTGGCTCACACCTATGGTTTTCATGTGAACCCTGCTACTCCCAGGTTACACAGGCAGGGAGGAAGCTGAGCCACTGCCCCTCAACACAGCAAAGTGAGAAATGTGTAATTCTACAGCTGGATTGGCTGCTATTTTCTCCTCCAGTATTTCAAACACATCTGACCGGGATGTGCTCTGAGCATCCACCAGCCATCAGTGGAAGAGGGAAAATCAGCCTTTAAGTTAGCACAATTCCCATCAGGCAAACTCCTAATTCTTCCCTAATTAGGCCTGGCAGCTGAAGCCGAATGAAAACCATGTTGTGTTCCATCCAGCGTTCCAAGGGGTCTTTGCTAAATTGGGAAGATAGACTTTAATCTGTGTGAGGAGAGATTTTAAGCACAGAACTATGTCTGCAAAGTCAAATCCTTTATGCATCCCTCAGGCACATGAAAAGATCCCCCCTGGCAGAGCAGGGGAGTGCTGAAATCTCCTATAGCAACTGGCCACTAGCAACGGGAACAAACAGTCTCTTGTCCCATTATTTCAACTTTCTGAATTATTCTGGGAGAGGCAGAGAGGGCAGGAGGCTGACTGTGCACAGGGTTCAGATTTTGCACCCTGAAGGATTCAAGCCAGAGACAGAGATGATGGAATTGGTACCTTCGTGCCTCAGTTTCCCTTCCCCCAAAAGAGGAATAGTTTTGTTTCCTTTCTCACTCCCATATGGGATGCAAAAGTCCAGGGAAGTTGATAAACCAGAGGCCCCACATGAGTCAAAATTATTGCTTGTACATATTTGTGCTGCATTTGCAAGAAAACCTCTTGGCTTAAGTAGGAATAAAAAGTTGGACAGCTATTTCCTGGCATCCTGAGTGAATGGACTTAATATTCCAGTTGTTTTTTATGTTTTGAAATAAAAAAGCAAGGTTATTTCACCAAGAGGGGCTCACAAAGCCAGGCAGCCTTCTAAGATGAGATTTTTGGGGCCACTGTGTCAGAGATAACAGTTTATGCTGTGCAATCACTGGAGCAGCTCCTGGTGCTGGAACCCCTGTGAACATGAAGCAGATCCAACTGTTTCTACAGCTTGCAAAGGCCAGATCCTTTCACCCCACACATTTCTGAGGATTATTAGTGTGAGGAATTTTCAGTCAAAGTTCACATTTTAAAGTAAAAACCTACTGCCACCCTCAAGTTTATTATTACCCTTCCTCATTTACTGCATTTCCCCTCCTATTTGGATTCTCTGCTTGGGTTTCTCCCCAGTGCTGCCCAGAGCAGAGAGAAGCCGTATCCTCATGCTCCTGGGGGTACTCCCTCCCTCACTTCCCTCCCTCCCACCAAGGGAAAATCCCCACAGAGTGCTCAAGATGCTGCTTTTGTGCAATAAAAAGATTACAGTAGAAGCAGATAAGCTTTTTTCCTTGGTACCTGTGATGCACATTACAGAGTGCCTCTGGCAACATCATGAGCTGCTGCTTGCAATGGGGGCTTAGTCTACAAAAAATAATGGAATTCTGCCACTCGGATGCCTGGAGGGGAATGGACCATCCACCTTACTATAAATTAGATCTATACGGCCCTCGAAACACCTGGCTTGGTTTACACTGAAATGCCACCAAAATATTCACATTTAATCGGGAAACTGTCAACAAAACTGTCAAAATGCTTTACCACAAGAAACAAGGGCAATTTACTTTAAAATTAACCACTCAATTGTTTTTGCATTTAGAAAGCACTGTGCTGACTCCATCGTGACAAGCTTGCTCATTTTTCATCAGGGTTGTCTTCTTATGCAGGATCCCATCACACGTTACCATTTTCTCTCCCCACAGTAAAGCCCAGGGAAAAAAAAATACTCTTCTATCCCAGCATTTTACATGTTGGACTTGTCCAAAAGCCAGAAAGGCAGAATAATGTTGTTGTGATAAATAATGCATAGCCAGAGTGGTCATACATAATCTGTGGAGCTTTACAGCTCTTCTCTCGAATCTTTTCAGTTTTGTTGGTTTCCTCTGGAAAGGTTAAAAATAATCTTGTGACCCCAAAATAGGTATTTATTTCCTAATGGTTCCTCCTCTGCTCTCGGTGGGTGCTGAGGGGTGTCACTGGTGAGGTTTGCTGTGAGTGTGGGTGCGTTTAGCCTGCTCTCAGGAGAAATTCAGAACACTGACAACCTCAGTCCTGCTGAGAGCCCTGAGGTTCACAGCCAGGCCATTAACATTTGCTGATACCACCCTCTTCCTCAAGGCCATGGGATGGGTTTGATCTTGCATCCAACACACCCAGCCACGTTCATTCAGCTTGTGATTTGACCCCAGGATGGACTTTACACACCAGAAAATAAAATATCCTGCTAAAAGCATCCTTTTGAGGCTGAAGGGTGAGGGACACAGTATTTGGTTATCTGGATTTATGGCATCCCACTGTAAAGAAAGAATAGGCATGAGGAAGGAGCTCACAGGCTTGCCTTGGAGAAATGGTATTTTGAAATGAAAAGTGAAAATGGTTTTCACTAGAAAGATGGAGCTGGTGTGAAAACCCAGCTGCAGAAAGCCTGCTGAGCAATCCCAGCTCACAGGAGAGTGAAGCCATAGGATGTTCAGACTACATGAGGAGTATCACAGTGTTTTGGAATCAAACACTTTGACTTTTGGCATAAATATAGGAGAGGAATGTCTGTGTGGTTTTTTCTGTACCAGCTGATGCATCCTGAGAGAATCTTTTGCAGTGAAGGAACCCAAGGCACCAGGATAATGTGTCTTTTTCCTACTGCTCTATCCAAAGCACAGTACCAAATATACCAACCCTCTTGCCTCAGGAGCCTTGTTGTTCTCATAAAACAGTTTAAGCACATTATAGCCACATCAGTGCCTTCTGAGACGAGCCACATCTTTCTCTATGTAATACATCAGAGCAGAAAATAATTACAATATAGCACATGCTGTCACAGCTGGAGGTCAACCTGTCTCACACACAAGCCTTATTGCTAAGCTTTCTTAAGTGCATAATCTGATATGCAAGACAAAGAGTAACATACTGGGGAAAAAAAAAAAAGAAAAACAAACCCAAAAGAGAAGTCCGTGCTTTCCTCTGGCCTCTTCCTTGAGGGTGAAAAGAAAAATGAACAAAGTGCAGAAGAAAATTACTTCAGGCAAGTGACCTGATCTCAAAAGAATTCATGTGCTTGTGTTCTCCATCACCTTTAAAAGCACGGGAGGAAATCTGATCAAAAGAAGAATGGGATTATT
Organism: Myiozetetes cayanensis; assembly: GCF_022539395.1. Taxonomy (NCBI): domain Eukaryota; kingdom Metazoa; phylum Chordata; class Aves; order Passeriformes; family Tyrannidae; genus Myiozetetes; species Myiozetetes cayanensis. Next base: position 4,784,449 of record NW_026087389.1, read on the forward strand.
GTAATTTGATGGTAACTTGACGGCTGGCCCCAGCCCATCTCTCTTTGAAGTCAATGGAGAGATGGCAATTTCATTAACTCAGTGACAGTTTCATGAAGTTCTAGTGAAAGACTAATACATGTTGCTTGCTTGCTTGCCTCTGGTCTAGGCCACAGGAATAATCACAGATCTGTAAGTGATTCACAGCTTGTGGAAGGAGGTGCTCCTGAGACAGGTGCAGGGGCACTGCATAACTCAAGAGTGACACAGCACTCCCTCCATGAGCTGCTACTGTGGCTGTTTTTCACTATTAAATCACTTTACAGGCATATATAACCCAAACAAGCCATTATCACAGTGAGGTGTGCTGTGGGAAGCAGAGAGGCCTTCCTGCTGGCTGCCTCACAGGGTGCTCATCAATGCTTTACAGTTCACCAAGAGAATTGGACAAGGCTTATTTTACCACACATCTAATGCATACAAGGTGAAATGCTCCCACTGACTGCAATTACATGTGTACCTCATCGTATTTTTATCTGGAGGGAAGATGTGGGGTAACAGGCTCTGGGGGATGCTGAACTGAGGCCATCTGAAAACCACTCGGTGTAGGCTGTGACTGGGTCTTCTTCTGGAGTCCAGGACCATTTACAACTTAGCATTGAAATTTAGATTTGTTTTTAATGTCACCTTTTTCAAAGAGCTCGTTGATTTATGATTTTCAATGAGCCAAGAGCTAAGACCTGAATTTCAGGTAAGATTTTGCAGTCTTAAAACAGCAAAAATAGTAAAGCAGTGACCGGTATGGGCAATGGCAACCCCTGTCCCTGTGCTGGTTACCTGCTCTGAGACATAATTGTAGTGCTCACCTGGATGACAGTGATGCTCTCAGAATTAATGTGTGGAGAGGATTTGGAGGATTATTTGAAGTTCAGTGTCATGTACAAACTGAGGCCAGGAAATGTAGATAAATCATAAAGAAAATAATGAGGTTCCTTTAGGAGTGTTTCTATTACTAGTTATTTGATTTAATTATTTGCTTGATTCCAGAACACAACCCAGAAACCACTTCTGATGCAAGCTAAAGTAGCAGGGATTGTGCATGATTTTGATGTATTGATTAAACTGCCACTGAATGATTTGAGATGAAGATTGAATACTCTGAAAGTAATAAGATATGATTGAAGCTGAGCCCTTCCATGGATTAGAATGGACAGCTTTTTCTGCCACACTGACCTCGTTTATCAGAACACTAATAATGTTTATTACTTTAAGAGTTACAGCTCACTGGTTAGATTTAGACAAAACTAAAGCTGCATGAGCTGAGAAAACCCATTTACTCTGAGGCATTTAAAGCTGGACAAGGCAAAGCGTATGAAAAATGCAGGAGAGAAAAATAAGAGCTACTGAGATAACTCTGAAACTGCAGGCACCAGTGCAGGGGCAGCAGGTCCCTTCTGGACCAGCTAATCCCAAATTGGGGCACGTGTCCTTCAGACCCACTTGCCATACCCCAACCTTTGCACCCATGGACAGGGAGCATCTTCCCAGCACCCAGCTGAGAGCCAGGAACACACAACTCCCCCCTAGACCCTGCTAGAAACCCCTGAACAAACCAGTCAGAATGGAGGAATACAGCAACCACTACAATTTAAAATATAGATCTACTCTGCCTCTTGCTGGACACACTCCCAGCTGCTCCCAGTGGACAGGGAAGTCCCAGTTCCCTCAAATCTTCTGTTTCCTATACAGAGCCAGAGAGAGATGGATGGAGGTTTGTGTCCCTAAAGCATCTGACAGCTAAAATCCACAGAAAGAGCCATGAGCTGCACTCATTCGAGGCTCATTTTTTAATATGAAAATATGGGGTTCGTTGTCTGAAAATATGCCAGGTTTAAATTTTCTGTGCTCTTTTCCTTCCTCCCATGGAGTCTTCCTGACCACCTTCAGAAGATCCCAACAACTCCAATTCTGAGCACTCTTTCAACTAATTACACAGCTCCTCTCTCAATAATGTAATCTCCGTTAATAATTTATGAAATATGCTTGAGTCATCAGACCAAAGAGGTCATACAAAGATAGTGGCTGTGAAATGGAAAATGTGTTGGTTGGTTACCTAATGAATTGCAGATGCATGCTCACAACTTGGAAAAACTGAAGCACATCACATTTTGGGGGACAATAAAGCCTTGAAGTGCATTATGGATTTATGACTGCAAGGAAAGTAGTCATAAATCCATATTTTCCATATGCTAAGGCATAAAAAATTATCATCATTACCTAAATATGCAAATATTCCAAGTATTCAGTATGCTAGAGGAAAGCATCTATTTGTCTAGTCTTATAAACTATTTGCAAACTCATGAAAATGAACTTTTCTGCGTTATATGATCGTGGAGCGTGCAAAGAGCAATTTGTTCTTCAATAGTGATACTCTGGATTTATGATTTAAGGGTCTTATTTATCAGCCCCTCTGGCTCTGCCAGGGCTCAGCAGCTCGGATTGTATGTTTTGCAGTTTGCATGTCTAGTCACACCCTGAGCTGTGCTGCCCCTGGCTGTGAGATAAAGGAATATATGAAGGTTCCTGGAGGAGGGCTGCATTTTCAGTCGATCCTGAGGGAATTTTAAAGGTGCTATTCCCTTCCATAGCTGAACTGCCTACACTGAGAAACCATCTTTGTTTCTTAGCAAGTCTGCAAGGCAAAGCTGTGGGTTTGAAGGCAGTCTCTGAGGATTCTCTGGGCTTGAGGACAGTCTCTGAGGATTCTCTGGGTTTGAAGGCAGTCTCTGAGGATTCTCTGTGCTGAACACGTGCCTTGTGCCCCCCTTGCTGTCCAGCATCGCTCCACCAGCCGAGGACAGAGATGTGCTACCAGGAGATTCCCAGCTGGTTCAGCTCTGGGTAAAGGGCTCCAGAGATACACCCTTGTTAGTTGTGCCAGGGGTGATCAGGCAGCAAATTTGGCTTTATCACAGTCCTGTTCTGCTTATTGAAGAGTGAAGGGACACGCATGTGCCCCTGTGCTGGGATTTGAGGATGAGCAGTTTCATGGAGTGCTGAACCCACACCTCTGACCTCTCGTGCCCGCTGGGTGCCCTGCCAGTGACAGAGTGTCTCTCCAGTTTGATGAATAAAGCTTTAAGGACAACAACTTCACTTTATGTAGCATCAAAACTAAACATTCTCTGTGTTCCAGGGCTGTAATTTGTTTAAATTTCTCACCGAAGCATGACACCATAAAAGTCACACACACTGAAGGCCCCATCTGCCGAGGCACTCGGGTGTGCAGAAGAGAGATGGTCACCCATGTGCTCAGATGGTCGCTGATAACCCATGCCTGGCTTTTGGGGAGAAATCACAGGTTTTTTTCCCTGGGTTACTCTTTGCTGTGAGCAAAACCCACTCACTGTGTGCATCAGAGGAGGAATTTCTAACTCCTAAACCTAATACAAAAAAAAATGAGGAGGGCAGCACAGATTTGTGCCATCTGTAACGGTTTTGGTGTCTACAGACCCATGCTACAAAAATCACACTGGCATTTGCTGAAGATGCCCACCACAAGCACCCTGGTAGGAACAACTCTGCCCTCCAAGACAGTTCGATCCTTCGGGATGAGCATTTGTCGGGCACCCACAGACCCCACTGCTCTGTGCGGGTTTGCTTCTTAGAGGCCCCCAGGCAACGCTGTCTGGCTTCATGGATGTTAATTATTTGTGTCTACTGTTAATTAGCTGTCTGCAGCCGGTCATGCCGGAGCCCTGACAGCCTGGGAGCCTCTCCTGCAGCACAGCCCATGGGCTTTGTTCCCCATCCCTCCCGTCTCCCCCTCCTCAGCTCCCAGCCAGAACATTTCTTTTTAGTCACGGTGCCAGAGGCCAGGCCCCAGAGGACCTTTGAAATTAAACACGTATGAAGTACAGTGGGGAGAAAAGGGGGGAGAAAGGGGCAATTTCAGCTCCTCAAGCATGCAAGTCGAGAGCTTTTGTGATGCCTCTCAATGTAATTTTTTCAGCTGGCCACAAATCATGTCCTTGGCCGTCCAAGGGAACCTCTCTCTATGATGGAAATTTCTCCACACTTGCCTCGGTTGCTTCCCTGCTCTTTATTGTTGCTTTGCTGCCTTTGAGACATCGTAAATAATTGAATTTTTACAGAAAGAAGGGGGTTTTTGTTGCAGAAAAACAAATTCATCCCTGATCTGCTAAGCTTAGGAACACAACATCCAGAGTAAATTCTTCTCTTGATATTTGCAAGTTACAGGGAAGCAAAAGTTCTTCATTCAAAGACTCTATAATTGAAGACACATCACACAAATTTCAGTAAAAGAGGTTCATCACAAGACACATTTCCTAGAGGCATTAAGTCTGAATCATATTTCTTTTGTTAGGATGTTAACAAAAATAAGTGGTTTGGAAATTCAGCTAAACAGCTGTGAAATAGCCTGGGGAAAAAAAAATTCACAGGGAATAATTTATTCATCCCTTTCCACCTGCAAATTTCCTGAGGACAGGTTGAGTTCTTACCCAAATGTTACAGTGGCTGTTAAAACATCCCGAAATGATTTTCACAAATGTTTCTTGCTCAGGAATTTCCTGGTGACCCAGTCACAGTAGATATTTGACATTTGAAATTCAAATTCCAAGTCCTTCTGCATGGATACACAGATTGCAGGGCCAGGTCTGTGCTCAACACGTCTTGGATTTCTGCTGAATCATCCGTGTGGTGTGAACATTGCGATCCCTCTGACCACCACTGACAGAACAGCCTCCTCTTCCCTGGGGTTCTTCAGCAGCTTCTCCTCTCCCCCATTTGCTCTCAAGCTCCTCAGGCAGAGGTTCCCAGCCCCTTTGGCTCATGGAGGTAACTCCAGGGTGCAGTGGCAACACAAGCAATAAATAACAGCAACAAACCCATCAGAGGGTTCTCCATCTCCTGTGTCCATCAGAAACTCATTTGCTGGTGCACTCAACCAGAAACCAACACAAAGGACACGCAAACACACCTCACAGGCAAGCTGAAATATTCACATGAATATTCATGGAGATGGGAGTTTTTCCATTTGTGGGGGAGAGGTGTGTGTGGCCACTTAAGTTTTCACTGCCTGGGCCACCAGCAGATGTTCTGACACTCTGTGGGATGGATTAGCTGGTGCCAGTGGTTGGACACCACTGGCATTGCATCCAGCTGCCCCTGCAGCGCCTACACCTCTGCTGCCCACTGCACCCTCCAGCTTGGCAGAGTGGGGACTTGGCATTTCAGAGAGGAAAACCTGAAATGAGATACGCAAAAGAAGGGTTTCAAGGACATAAAATACGTGTTTTGCATGCAAGAGCCCAAGTGTCGATGGTTAATAGTGTCCTTGTTGAAAACCCCCTGACATTGTGGTAGCTTGAGGCTCATCCATAGGAATCCAGTGTGATGCTGCAGTTATGTGTGCTCCCACCCTTCTCCAAATTAGTTCTAGTTCTAAATTGTTCTTGCTTTTATGAATACAGCTTTTGTTTCTGTGAGGCCTACTATTTCTCCTTTTACAACAGCTTTTGCTTTGCCCTCTCCCAGGTTTCCCATCACTGCTTCCTAAAGCAAAGCAGCTCCTTAGTGTTTCTAGTGCAGGTGCTCCCCACAGCCTGTGCTGTGTCATTTAATGTGTCTGCATCCTCATGTGTGGTAGGCTGGACTGTTTAGTTTTCATTTACAGACTGCATGAGGTTTATAAACCTGGTGATCCAAATGCTTGGTGTTTGGGGTGCTGGGAATCGCAGGGGCAATCCCTGCTGCATGGGAAATGGCACAGATGGGATTTTCAGGGCTCCCTGGGATGAGAAACGACAGCACCCCCCAGCACCCCCCTTCCCTTTGCAGTGGAGGGGAAGAAGTTCCAGTCACCTCCTAAATCACCACTTCTGAGACAACCCGATTGTTTCTGTTCTTACCCAGAAGTGTTGTGTTATCAGCTACAGCCTCCCAGGAGCTGGTTCACAAGCAGCCTGCAGCAGGGTGACACTGGGGGGCTGCAGGAGGTGAGCTGGCAATGAATCAGAGATATTCCCTGGTGACAAATGTGAGGATGTATAAACACCTTTGCTATCTGCAGAGCAAAGTGAGGAGCGAGAGCAGGGACTCACATCACTGCAGCTGTGTGCTAAATGAATTACAGGACAGGGTGAGGGAATAGCATTGGAATCTAAAGGCTTTAAGATAAGATGGAAAGTGGCAGCTGAGCCAGGAAGGCAGGCTGGAAGTGGAAGGGTGTTTACATGATGCTAACAAAGCTTGAGGGATGCTGAGAGCAGGAGGGCTCCTCAATGCCTTGAGAAACTGCTGTGTGGAGAGGAAAGACAGCAGCTCAGCTGTGGCCATACTGGGGATTCCTGCAGGAATGCTTTCCAAGGAGATGTGGGAGAAACGGGGAGTTGTTCCTTTGCTACAAAGTAGTGTAACTCCACTGTTTTTAGTGGAGCTGTGCCATAAGATCCAGCCTGATGCCACTGGGCTGCTGTCAGCGCTGGTGCAGGAGGTGGGAGATGCTGCAGCTCAATGACAGCAACTTCCCAGCACAGGCAGGGACATCAGCAGCTTTGGTCTGACTAGTTTGGATCAAACTGTGGAAAGTATGGAAGTACTAACCTGCTTCAGTCTGGAAAAAATCTTAGCACAGCTAGACAGCACAACTGTCCTGGCAGTTGCCTTGGAGGTATTGAGGATGCCTGGCCTGCCTGGCATCAGCATAAAAGGCAATTAAAAAAGGCAATGGATTGGACTGGGTTGTGCTGATCTCTTCATATTGTCATTGTGGACCATCAGCTGTCAACAAAGGAAAGTCTTACTGAACAACATATTTGAGGTGGTTTGATTTTGTGGATTGAACTGTCAACAGCATTAAAAAAAAAAAAAAAAACCTTCTGTCACAAAATTAGAAAATTGTGTCCCAGGAAACAAAATGCTCAAAGGCTGTAATAACCATTCCAAACTTTCCACTTTGGGTTTGGTACTTACTTATTTCAGGAGGGAGGGGAGAGGTAAGAGGGTAAAACTACCAAGGAAAGGGTGCTGCATGGGTTAATCTCGCATGGAAGGGCAAGTGGATGGTGGAAGGGATGCCCGGGCTGGGAAGTAATGGAGAGTGGACATCCCCTGGGACCTCAGGGGTTAAGGCAGGAGAGGGTGCAGGGACCTGTGCTGACATCTGAACACAAAGTGAAAAATCACCTCTTGCTGAACCTGGGGAAGCTCGGCTGTGCAAGCCAATTTAAGCTCAATCAGCCTGTAAGAAATGGAGAGATAAATCAACACAATAAAACACGTTTCAGCAAACCTGGGGGCTGTTTGTGGCACTTGATTGTTTGGCATGTTGGGCTCTGCTGGCACTCCTGGAGCCAGTGGGGATGTGCAATACAAGGACCTGTGAAGAATGGCTCCCAGAAAAGGAAAACACTGAATGACCAGATGAATATGTCCCACATTAAACCTTTCCATACTACTGACTTTTCCCTGCATGGAATTATTTACAGCACCATTGTGCCATTTGACAGTGTAGTTTCCACTCTGCTGGCCCCTATCAGAATGCCCCAGGAGCATCCAAAATAGAAAAACAAGGAGCACCCTCACCTTCCAGCAAATACTGCAGTGGTAGGACAGGAAATGAAAGAACTCACTTGTCATCTTCCAAGTGTGACACGACCTCTGCATCATAGCAAGAAATCTACCCCATAAGGTTAAATCGCTACTTATCTGCTTAATGTCAATCAGACATTAAGCAGATTGACTGGGAGACTCAATTTATTTATTTTTAAACAGGAACCCAAACAACTTAATACTCCTTTCTTGACTTAATCTGCTGGCAGCCTGGGTATCCAATTTATTATGTTTGTTTGTCTATTTATTTATTTATTTATTTATGCCTCTTTTTGCCTCCCTGGGCCTATTGGTTCCCTTGGGAGTGGATGTTCTGTAACTGGGCTGTTGTGGCAATGGATGAAACCCACACAGAGATTATCCTTGCTCTGTAGCCATCTGCATTGGCTGCCCTGACTTCAGCAGCAATTTTTAAGCATAGGCTCTCATGGATTATCCACATGGTCCAGTGAATACAAATCAACTTGCAGCTAAGATTAAGATACAACAATTTCCTTTGCTGGAAAGTGTATGATTATTAATGGGAAAAAAGTAGGAAAGTGGCACACAGGTTGCAAGGTTAGTCAGCAATTTGAACAAATGGTTATGTGTGAAAAACCCTGGATTTGGGAATACTTTGTGGTTTAAGAAAGCAGAAAATGTAGATCTAAGATGGCATTCATTAAACACAAACCAAACTACTCTAATCCTTTCCCATGAAATTGTCATCTTCTAAGCTGTAACATGTCAAGCATACCTAAGAAATAAAGCTGATTTAATACAACTGTACCCCTCAAATGAAGGGCAGTGAGTTGCCACCTCACTTTTAGTTCTTTGATCCAGGTTCCCTACTAGTTCAGTACAGATAAAAGAGACTAAAGAGGAACTAGCAAGGAACTGATGACAATTTAATCACTGTGGTGATTATCAGGTGGTAATTAAAGGCTTGCTGCTGTGAGGTGCTGTGCACTCTCTGTACCTTCCCAGACAAGTTTTCTATTGGTAGCAGATAATATTTTCTGAATTTGCAGGGTGGGATTCACAGAAGCAGGTGTAGAGACCCAGGTAACTTAAGTTTTAATGAGGCAGAGGCTCCCGGATAACTTCTGGGAGGCCTGGCACAATGTGTTCTAATCAGAGATGTTGTTTGTTTGTTTATACAACATAAACAGGTGTAAATGCTGCTCCTCTTCTAGACATAAAAATCTATCAAAACCAGCCTTCTGTGCTAACCTGCATGAGCCAGAAAATAACAAAAACCTTCTTCTGGCTTTAAAGACTATTCACCAGTGTAAGAAAAGAAGAAAAGAAGGCTGACTCTGACTCAAGTAGTCTCATTGCGATGGCTCCCCACTCTGTGAAGCACTTACACTGCCCTCCAGTCAGAGGTTAAAAATCAGAGCTGGCTTTAAGTTTTTTTCCTGACACAGCCTCCTGTCCCCCTGCCTTTCCATACAGAGACACCTCCTGTATGATCTAAATCCTCCCTCCCAAGCACTTTTCTGACCTCTTCTGTAAACCTGCTGGAAGTGGAGATGCCTACACTACACGTAATGGAGAAGAATATTTGCAGGAAGTGCAGACTTTATTCTGACTGTGGAAGACGCTTTAAAATCATTGTATGAAGTTTTCAGAGCTAGTTTGAAAGGGTCTCTGACAAGGCCCTGAAGGCACTAATTAGCCTTAACTGCCCTGACCAGCCTCACCCTGTGCTCCACCCATTCCCATGGGCCCAGGAGTCTATTTAAACTCAGCTCGGGGGCACTTAATGTTTCTCTTGAGTGGTGTTGCAGGAGCTCAGCAGTGTCTGCCACAGAGACTGAATTCCCTACTTGGCCATGGATCCATCTCTTCTATGATTTTGCTTCATCCTCCACACTCTCACCTGAAGCTCAGCACCAGCTGTGGCCCTGCCTTGCTCAGATACCCAAGGGCTGAGCCTTGGGTGGCTCTGCCCCATGTCCCTTAGGGATCTGCTGGCCTTCTCTGCTCCCTAGCATTCTCTTTGCCAAAGGTAAGATCACCTATGCCACTTTCTTCCATGGCAAATCCTTTCCTAACCTGTTCTTTAAACCCTTTGGAGCGTTTCTGCTACTGCAGCACTGCAGAAGTGAGGTTTTGAGCATTGTCTTGCTGATGCAATGTCTAGAGACATCGTGGAGCTCAGATTATCTCATGGCTTTGGTGAGCTCATAGGAAAAACCTACGAGGTTGTGTGGGTTGCACAGGTGGGATTTGAATCAGAGGATAAAAATGCTGTTAAAGTGTGGCTTAGGTGAACTTTATCACAGTAATTTTTACTGGTTTGTTGTTTGGTTAGAGGTTTTTTTTTGGGGGGATACTTAATGTATGGCTTTATCTTCATGGAACTACATGGCATAGAATCAATCATAAAATCATTCCCCATTGAATCACAGCCAAGTTTCATTCAGATGGACATGTTTATAGGCTCTGTCCCTTGATATATGGAGAGGCCAAGACTCTCCATGAGTGTAATTGCACAGTTCAGTCATTCACCAGAAGTCATTTCGGAGTACCCATGAAGAGCACTCCAGAGGCTGGAAGCTCTAATGAAAGGTCAGCAAGTTCATTTTCAATGGCTCAGGGTCAGAGTCTGAGCTAGGTTGCATTACTGAAGAGACAGAGTGAATCTCATGGGCTCAGTGTCATTATTCCTCCTTGACACGAGCATAACAAAGCCCTTTGGAGCAGTTTCAGCTCTTATGATCAAATAAACAGGATCCAACAAGCAGGACTCTGTTTGTCAGAATTATGTCCATTGACCCTCTGGTAGTATTTTTAGCTGGTTAAATGCCTCTAGTGTTATGCTATTTTCCATCTTAATGTGTCTTCCTAGACTGGCTGGTGGAAAGGCAAAACAAAAAGTCCTCACATAAAACCTCCATATAGCCATCAAGATATGCCTGACACCTACCAGAGTATCTGTGCTTCTGGTTTATGGCTGGAAAATATACCCCAGAGACAGAAGTGCCTGATAGAAGTTCAAATGTGCCTTCTATAGAAGAAAATTAGCCTCAAGCTTTAGCTGGAATAAAGGAGAACTAGTGTGAAGATAAAGCAATTCTTTTCTTGATGCATCGGAAAAAAAAATTTGATAGCCCTTCCCTAGTGATCAAACAAAATCACAGGGCAATAAAGTGGTGGAGAACAGACCTGGGCACATTGCAAAATATTCTGTAGGAAGAGAAACTAGTAGATAAAGTGCTGAGAGCACAAACAGCATCTTGCAAGCAGCCTTTCTCCCCTGCATCCCAGAACTAACTCTGGGGGTGTGTGCAGTGGCTGTTCTTTCATCTTACCCTGCCCATCCATGACTGCTGAGCCTCCAGCAAACCAGTGCTTCAGGAGTGATGAAAGAGCCCACCAGACCCTCCTCTAGGAGGACTAGGACTCATGAGTGTAGCTTTTTTGCTGGTCAGCCTATTTCCCCTTCTGACTCTCAGCCATCTCCATTTATAAAAAATGAGGGAAGCTGCTAATATTAATCTTAATGTGCCTCTCCTGAGAGAGTGAGTAGTGGTTTTTAATACATGGCAATGTCTCTAGATCCCTTGGCACTAGAAGGGCCAGATTTGAGCTGTTTGGATAATGTTTTGAATATGTGGAAAACAACTTGAATTTTTAGGGGCTAATATAAGTCCTGGAACAAACTAGGGAATTGTTGTATAAGTGTGTCTTTAAGAAACTAATGAATACTTCAAGTCATTCTGGATGCACAGGTTTAGCAGAAACATGGATGTAAAATCTTTCTCCAATTTCTGATTAGATGTAAATATATAGGGATGCAGAGAAATGCTCAGAAGCAGAATCTCTTCTGGCATCACTGATGCTACAGATGTAGAGTGGGTCCTCTAGAAAGGCACATTCTTGCTCAACAGTGCTCAGGAGACCTGCAGTGGCTCCTGGATGCAATACTGTGGTGGGTGGAGTGCAGGATGGTTGGATTCGAAGGGCTTTAACGAGCCACTTTGCCCTTTGTAATCTGCCTTGAGTTCTGTGGAAACAGGAATAGGATGTGAATAATGAAGTGAGAGAAATACAAGAAAGGCCCAGTAGATTGTGCTATCAGCCATCAGAATGAGCATCGTTTCTGTGAGGACAGTTGTGATGATAAGAGGAGTAACACCCATGGCTCCACCTTGCTTTGTTATTATTGTGCATGGGTAAAGGAAAGGTCTGTGAAAGCATGTGTGGGACCTGGGTGTGTTTCTTGTCTTGCTGTTATCCTGCAGAGCTGCCTCTTGTTCAGGAACACTGGAAAAATTAGGGGCTGAGAAACCTGAACTTGGAAAAGTTCTTTGGCTCTCTCTTCAGAGTTTATCTGCAGTCTCTGAGCTCAGCTATTCTCAATTCTCTGTGTAGGAGGCAGGATCTCATTTTCAATAAAAACAGACAATATGGGAAGGTGGAATAGGTTATTGCAAGCTCAAAGAGTGGAGGTGCAGGGTGATGGCATGCATGAAGCTTAGGTTCACTTATCTAGTTTTCATAGAATCACAAAACGGTTTGGGTTGGGAGGGACCTTAAAGGTCATTCAGGTCCAACTCCCTGCTGTAGGCAGGGACACCTTTCATTAGACCAGGTTGCTCAGAGCTCCAGCCAGCCAGGCCTTGAAATTTTAGGCCCTGAAATTTGGGTGGAGGACAGAAAAGATCATCACAAATCGCCCTGCAACATGGGGAGACTAAAACTGGCAGTGGGACATGGAGTGTAAGTCTCAGGCTTGTAGGAAAGAGCGAATTATCAGGACTAATGGTATTTACAGTCATTACTACATTTCTAGTTGCCTTTATAGTATTAGGGAAGAATATCTATGAACAGAGACACATTTAAATAGAAACTGAAGATGGTGCAGCAATATTTAAGAGGTTTACTGTTGGACATAATTATCAACCCTATTTTTTGCCCATATTCAAGTAACTTTGTACTGATGTAGTTTAGAACCTTAGAATGTCATCAGTGTATCTAAATTTAAGGCAAGGGATAACTCAAAAATAATTTGGCATCATGCGAGCTTGATCAAGGAGCCTTTTAAAGCACCAAAAGGAAGCAGTCTGGAAAATGTGGTTAATTATTTTGGACAATACACAAGAACCTACGCCTGAAAACAGAACAGGAGTTGTGTCATGGTGCAGATATAGATGAAGACACTTCAGCCCTGCCAGGCTTTGTAGAACTGGCTGGTGCAAACGTGCTGCTCACATCAGGAGTGCACTGGTGCCCCAGTGATACCCCAGGAGCCCCAGTGAAAGCTGAGATTAAGCATGTACAAATGTGTTTGCTGAACTTGGACCTTGGATTTGAATCCTGACATCCGAAGTTGGCTTAGTAAGGAGTTTCTCAGGACTCAGGGCTGCTGGTGTATTTTTATAACAACACTTTGTGTGCTTTGGCAGTTAAGGTAAATGACATCATTTTACTCTATCTTTCTGCATTTTATTTACCTCATTTCCCTTTCTAAAAATATACAAAAGTTGACTACTCTGTGATATGAATCTGAAAACAGATAGAGAAAAGCCAGCAACCCCTTGTCTTCCACTTCTTTATTTAAACCACATCACCCCACAAAAATAGGCACTGCGTGCAGAAGGTCTTGATGAGGAACAGACCCCAGGACGCTTTGGAGAAGCAAAGTAAGGAAAGTAGGAAGGATGGGAGGGGGTTTCTTCTTCCTTTTGCTATGGAGGAGGGTAGTGCTCATGAGTTAACAAGCTGTCAGCCTCACCTAACTCTGTAGCTGCCTCAGGCTTTTACCTGTCCTGGAGGCTCCAGTCCTTTCTGGGTTAGAAAACTGGGAAATCAGTTTATGCAAGTGGAATGTGCAGAGCTAAGGCTTTGCTGTCCAGCTCAGCAGACCTGTTCTGACAGGGGGGGAAAAACACCCTTTGTAACTGGGAAAACATCTTACATGGAAGCACCCAACTTGTTTTTGAGGATTGAGCAGCTTTTGGAATCTGTACATTCTAGTTTAGATTTGTAACACAACAGGTGGATTGTGGCATTTCTGGAGCTTCTTTTGAGGCAGCTGTGGGAATTTGGAGCTGACTGTAGTCTACCTTGAATTGTTTCGAACATATTGTGTGCCCACACTGTCAAGATTTGTGCACATATTTGAAACGCCACCACTTGTTTGCGAGGTGAATGTGGATCACATCCAAGCTGTTTGCTGTCATTCTCTCCTGGAGGTTCGTGCTCCACTATGGGTGCACAGCTCCAGCATGTGAGTGCTCATCTCAGCATTAGGATAAAATCAACCAACTTAGCTGAAATCAGCGACAAAAAATTTGGAGACAGGCAGGATGACTTTGCATGAGAATATATTCTGGGTTTTTTTAACTGGGCTGCAAGGAAGGACCTCCAGTAATGCAAAGTGGTTTATTGCTGGAGTGATTATCTTTTTTTTTTCCATCTCCAAAAGAACCTGTAAGAGGATTTTTGGTATCAGCTAAAGAGCAACTCTTCCCCCTACATCCCCCAAAATCTGGATACATGCTGCCTAGCACCTGCTGTGTAAATACTGGCTGTGTAGAGGGCATGAAATACAGCAGCTCTGTGCCTCACCATTCCTCAAGTGATTCCTCATTTTAGGATCTGTATATGTCAGTGCCAAACTACATAAACAGCTTGTCTTTGCTGGGGTCTCCCAGAAGAGTACTGTGATGGGTTAGACTCGCCGTCCATTTAGCCTGGCACTGCACTGTTCATCCTAAATAATACATGATGCCCACTCTGGCAGTTTGTACAGATTAGCAGCAGAGGAAGATCTCAGCAGAGAGGCAAAGTACCTTTTAAAACATTAATATTCCTTCCTTGCTCTAAAGGGATTTTTGGTCAGAGCTGGGTCTGCCTTTCACGTAAAGAAAGCAGCAGAAATTCAGTCAGTTTTTCCAATCTGATTCTCATGTCCGCAGCCTTCAGAGATTTGCTTAAGAAGTTGATATCCAAAAAAATAATGTTTAAGGGCTAGGAATGCAGGGGTTTTGTTTCAAGACTGCAAACCCTTAGGAAATAGATGTGTTGACTAATTGTGCTGCAGTGTGTTTAATCACTGCTGTTTTGAACTGTGTAAATAGCTGGTGGCCATTAAGGTAAAAGGACTTTATTGTTAAGTCTTACTTTTTCTGCTCCCCATCCTGGACTAGAAGTGAAATTTCTCACCAAACCTGAGGTATTTTATTGTGAGCTGTAGCTGACTGTGGGAGACGTTCTTTGTGACTTGTTGTGAGACCCCAGGCAAACCAAGCCTTCAGGTTCCTTTCTGTCCTTCATTTCTCTGGCCTCTTGGCTGTAGAGGGCAAGAGGTGTTATGGGTTTTTCAGACACCTACCACAGCAGGGTCCTGGTGTGGGTTGGTGTCTCAGGATCAAGTGTAAAGCCAGCAGAGGTTACTCAGCTGAAGAATTTTACTCTGCATCCCCTCATCAATCACACTGAAGGTCTTTTCTGCTGTTGTACAATGCTATCACTCATTTTCTGTACATACTTTGTTCAGGTGCAGCTGCAGTATTTTCTGCAAGCTCCTGATTTTATTATAATACAGCTATAAACCAGATAAAGAGCATTTATTTCAGCTACTATAAATATTGGCTGACCTTTTCTGCTCAGAGGAAGCTCACTCTTCTGCCTCTAGACTTTGATTTAGGATTATTTGTGGAAGGGAAATGGATGCATACATCACATCAAAATATCTACCAGTGTAATTTCCCCTAATGAAGTATTACATGCAGGAAGGAGGGTATGGTTGAAGTTGTAAGTAGTGATAGAATTTCTTGTGCTATAGAACAATCTTTTTAGGGTTATTGCATATTAGCTGTTCATCATCCACAGTACAGAGCCCACTGGGAGTTGGTGGTTGATGGTGGCTGGAAATCAGGCAGGGATGAGGCTACTGGTACAGTGGTATACGTAGCTAAAATTATCTATCTGGTATTTCTAGGCAGCAGATAAACTTTCCATCAGATGAATGTTCGAGAAACTTGTGAGTAAAGCAGGCAGAAAGGATCTGCAACACGCAGAGTATACAGGAGAAAGCTTAAGGGTGATGTACAAGACCTGATGACCTGAAGTTGTTCTTGCATTGTGATTGACTTGTGTAAACTTGGAGCAGAAGAGGCAAATGTTGTCACCTTCCTGGCAGCAGGAAACATCTGGGAGCACTTGAGTCCAGTCCCCAAACCACAACCCCTTTAAGGGGAACTTAAAGGAAGGGAAAACCCAGAAAAGTCAGATGGCAGGAAAAACCAGGCTTGGGGGCCCTCAGGTGCAAGCAGAAATGAGGGAGGAGAGGCAAGAGAAGGAGCATCATTAGCATGATTGATGCAGCACGTACCAGGAGAGCAGGAAGAGATCATTGCTAAAATGGCATGGGTGCGATACAGCCGAGGAATGCTGTGCCACTGGAGGTGGAGATGAATGCAAAGTACGTGAGCCAGTCAAGCTGTGTTTATTACTCTGCTTTCAGAAAAGCACCAGGTAGTCTGGTACTGCAGTCTGTAGATGTGATAAATAGGAAGACCTGGCATTGCTAGGGCTGATAACCATTATTTGATATAATTCTATGGCAAAAAAAAAAATCTCATTTTCCTAGGAGGCTCTTGTAAGCCTCTTAATTTTGGTTAAATGAATGAACAAAGATCTGTGTGATCTCTCCAAAAATGACAGCATACTCATTCATTGCAAAGTATTAGAGTGAATTTCTTCACTAACACAAGTGCTGTTTTAGCTGCAGTGATTTGTTTTGTGGAATATACAGGATTTGCTACGCTGCTGCTTAATGCAAACGACAAGCCTGGTTTCTACCATCGCTTGCCAGCACCTCCAGTTTATCTGACACCCC
The DNA here is from genome assembly GCF_022539395.1 of Myiozetetes cayanensis. Lineage (NCBI taxonomy): Eukaryota > Metazoa > Chordata > Aves > Passeriformes > Tyrannidae > Myiozetetes > Myiozetetes cayanensis. The sequence goes on from NW_026087389.1 coordinate 4,800,899, forward strand.
CCAAACAATAGCCAGGCTGCGATTCATTACTTTAGGCAGCTCATTTCCATATGGTAATTAGAAGCCTATTTGTAACATACCAGCATGGGTATTCCTGAACTCATCTCATTGTTCTGCTTCACATATCGAGGATGACAAAGGGTCCTTACGAACAGAGGTGTCTGGATTTAGGCAAGTCCAGCCCCTTCCCATTGCCCTGGAGAAATCACCATCCATCACCTCAGAGGAGATGACACACGTCTTGTGTCGGTATTGTGAGTTGCAGCTGGGAGTAAAACAAAGGCAGGGCAGGACTCTCAGCGGCTCGAGGGAAGCTTTCCCAGGGAATTGCCGGTGTTGACCGCTCGTGTTTGTGGGGAGCGGGGCTGGACCTGTCCCTCCCTGCTCCGCCTCCTGCTGAAGTTGGGGACCAGGATGCTCTAACTTGCCCGTGTCCCCTCTCCGGCGCGGGGAGGCGGCTGCGGCGCTCCGAGGGGTGAGACAGCGGGGTTTACTCTACACGCACTCGGATGTAAACACGACCCGAGCATCCATCGCTCCCGCTGCCGGGAGCGGCCGCGCGTCTGCGGGTCCCCCCCCACCAAACCGGGGCGGGGAGCGGGGTCCCCGCAGCCGGGGCGGAGCTGCCCCTCGCCCTCCCCCTGCTCGGGGGGCAGCGCTCGGGGGGAGCGGGGCCGGCGCTAAGCCCAGCCCCGCCGGGGCCGCGGGGTGGATGCGCGGGGAGAGGCGGCGGGGCCGGGGGCGGGCTGGGCTCGGCCGGCAGCCCCCTGCGCTCGGCGGGCGGCCGCCTCCCGGGCTGCCCGCACCGCGGAGCCCCCGCCAAGGTAAGGCCGGGCATTGTTCTCCGGGCGGGCGGGGATGCGGAGGCTCCGGGGGGGTGATGAGGGAGCGGCGCCGCGGGGTCCCCGCGGTGACAGCGAGAGGGGGACGCGGGGACCGCGACGCGGCCACCCACCCACCCGCGGCCCCGCAGCCGCCTGGGTCAAGTTCGGGGTCTCGGTGGAGGAGCGCGGGACCGCCAGGAAAAGCCAACCTGGAGTGGCTCGGGGAGGGTGGAATTCCCAGTGGGGCGCAGTGATGGGCTGAGAGTCGCCGCTGCGACCCGCTCTGGCTGGGGCGATGAGCACCGTCTGGCTGGGGGGGGTCGAGAGCATCCCCACCCCCGTTCCGTGGGGCATCCCCAGCCTCTTTGACTCTGCCAAGCAGGGGAGACCGAGCGCTGTGGGCATCTGTCCCTTCATTCCGCTGGAGAAAGGAGCCGAGCAAGGCTGGGTTCAGCCCCGGCACTGGGTCCGTCAGGGCAGCGGACAGACGCGCTCAGACAGAAATCCATCCCTGCGGAGCGAGGAAGCCCTTCCTCTGCCTTTGTTACACTTGTTTCCCTGCCCGGCTTGGCCTCGCATCCTCCCTCTCGCCCGGAATAGTCCCTTTCCCAGTATTGTTCTCCGTGTGTTTCCTCTCGCCTCTCTCTTCCTCCACCCGTCCCTTAGCACGGGTTCTCTGTGGATGTGATACCCTGACGTGCATTTCCCTTCTCCCCTATGGAGTTTTTAAGTTCAGACTTAGCTATTTTGAGAAAATTCTCATTTTTCCTGAGCGTTTAAATTTGACTTAAACTGCCATTCCACGGGTTTGTAACAATTCAAATTGAAATAAACTTCACTTAGGACCTGCTCCATAGCAAGGATGAGGTTTCTGGCTGCCTGTGCACCACTTGATATCAGTTTCAATTACACTGATGTGCTTCTAGACTGGGCTTTCTAACATATCACTGGCATGATGTAAAATAAGGTAATACTTTACCTTTGACCTCACTGCTCTTTTTTTTTTTTTTTTTTTTTAATATACTTGGAATTAGGTGGGTCCTTGGCTAAACGAGTGTAACCTTTTTGAATGCAGCTGAAAACTGTTGAGTGCATCGCTCCTGGAAACAAGTTTTGGAGTGCCTGTAGTGGCCAGAGGGTGAGGTATAGGGAGAGGCCAGGTTAGGAGCTTTTTGGAACAGTGTCTCCCAAAGGGTCCAGTCCCCACCTTCTGTAGTGTGTTGATTTTCAGTCACAGATCCACTTGAAAGTGTTTGTGAGTCTCTGCTGGAACAGGGCAGTGAACAGCTGCTGCCTGGGGGGCTGTTGATTTTTCCTTTAGGGGATTGTGTTCTTTAAGCTCTGCCTTTATTTAGAGTTTTGCCTAATAGGAAGAAAAAAGCAGCTGAGCTCTTTCTTGTAACTTTTGCTGGATTCCTAATAGCTGCAGTGAAATATTGAGTCTTTAATCAATTTTTACTTGGCTATAACTTGGGAAATCTTTGAGGAGCTGCAGGGGCACTGGCTGGAGAGCCATGTCTGCAGGCTGGGGAAGACTGCAGTGCTTTACTTATGCCTGGCTTATACAGAGGCTTAGAAGAATGTACATATTTTCACTTGTGTTCTCTGCCTTTTTTTTTTTTTAATTACTTTATCAATGCTGCCTTTTCCCTCTTTTTCAAGAGCTTGCCTTGGAAAGATTTGTATTTCCTGCAACAGCATGGATTTCAAGGATTGGTCTTGCTGTTTTATGTAGAGATTGATCTTGCTCACTTTCCTTGCACTTGCATGGGTGCAGCCATATCAGACTTGAAATTTTTAGTTCAATTCTGATGTATTGAAACACGTAGAAACCTCTGCTAAGAACATGCTTCTTGATCCATTGGAAATATGCATGCTATCTTAGTCAAAAGACCAGGATTGTACAGAAACCCTTCAGTGTGTTAACAAGCCCTGGAATTCCGTAATTTTGAAAACATGACAGGAGTGAATGGATTCCTGAGGTGTAAGGTGCAGGTGACTGTTCTCCTGTGGTTTCTGTGAGAATGCTGAGGTTGTGCTCTCTAAATGCTGGGTGTTTTCTGTCCAGTGAGATGAAACTGCTGTAGAGTTCCCCAGAGTAAAGGTTGTGAATGCATCTCAGCTGTAGAAATTGGGAATCATTCCTAGGCTTAACATAAAAAAAAAAAACAGAACTCCTTGCACCACCCATAACTTATTTTCACTGTGTGTGTTATCTGTCTCAGTCTTGTGACTGCATGGAAGTGAAGTGTGGCATGAAAAGACTCCTGTGAGCATGGCTTTGCTACTACTGTGGGATTTGGCTGATGTGGCCATGGATGGGCATTCTTAATATAGGCAAGTCTGCTGTAATTTCTGGTAGTAAAAGCAGTAGAAGGTAAAAAGGAGGCCCACTGCAGGGCTTACATAATTTTGAAAGAGCCCTTGCATATTTTCTGTATCCTTTTTCTTCCTCCAGTGCTTCTTAGTATCCAGTGAATGGCAGGGAGGAGGGAGGGAAGGACCTGAATAAATGGAGTATTCTGGGATCCAAGGGCTCTGTTCGTGCCTGTTGCACCTTCCCAGGGAAATGGTGGGCCAATGTGTCAAATCCATTTGCAAGCAGCAGTATAAATTAAAGCTGGGGGATAAGCAGGTTAGAAGGTTAATGAGATGTCTGAACTTAATTGATTTTCCATACAAATTGGCTATAATGTCTTTTGTTTGCTTTTTTCCCCTCCTGGGATGCTGCCTTACAGCAGTTACGTGAACATAAAGAGTAGCAAAAGGGGTGGGGGGAGTCATGGATGTTTGGAAAACAGGGCTGGGAAACCTTGGTCGCGTTCCCAAGGGTGGGCTGGTGTGGGATTTTGGACAAAGTAAGGTAGCTCTGAATTAGGACCCTGCCCCCTCGTGTCTCCTGGGACTCAGTGCTGTGGACATCAGAGTGCCATGGCTGTCCTGCAGAGCTGAGCAATCCCAGGGTTCAAAGAAACCTCTTATTTAGATGATGTGCTGTACAGGCTAACCTGGGAAGACCAGTGGAGGAGGAGCTGTAATAGGGTGTTAAATGATTTCTAGGTCCCAAAGTTGTCAGGCAGTGTCCCCATCAGGGTGGCACTACTCTTCCTGTAGGCCTGTCCTAGCTTTAACATCTATAGGAGTGAAGCTGAAGGGGGAGGATGGCTTACTAAAGATGTTGACTTGATTCATCTGACTGGAAGTGCCTGACTTAACACTCAGATAAATGAGAAGATGCTCGGGCCGCCAATTTTTGTCTTTGTTTTCTGTGTAGATTTCCATTCCTATTGGGAATATATTTGAGTTACTTACTGGAGCCAACCTAGCTCAGAGGAGCTGAGATCCTTCCAGCTCACATGGTTCCTCAACAGTGCTGGTGTTGTGCAGTGTCCATTCCAGTCTGTGTTGGGTTCAGCTGAAGGTTCAGCTCAGGAGCAGCACCAGGCTCTGCCTTGCTGTGATCTGCCCAGCCAGCCCAGAGGAGTGGCACACCAGGAGAGGAGCCAACTTTGGAGATGCTCTTTGTCACTTCTTCCAAGCATGTCATGGGGAAGGAAAGATATTGTGTGTTTTGGTTACATGGCAATAAAAGTTACAGCTTTTCCTGAGGTCGTTTACTATGAGACCCTTGTGGTTAAATCACATTTTAGAATTTTCCTCTTGGATTATATACCAAAACATAAAGAATAAAACAGCACAATTTTTAAGGGGCTAATACTAGGTTTTGACTCATGTTCTGTTCATTCCTAACTGGAGTACCAGAGTGAAACAGTTTTTCTGCTGGACTTGAAAATTGATTGCAGAGTGAATGTGAAGGGCTGCCTGCAGACAACAGTTTCCATAAAGCAGCTGTATTTTGATTTAAGGGTTTCTGAGCAGCTGAGGTCAGTTGCAGAGCACGTGAGAGGTGAGGAAAGATCAAGGTTTTTAAAAGGACCACCGTGTCATCACAGGAAGGACCAATGGGAGGCTTGGGCTTGGCACCCCCACATCTATAACCAGACAAAGCAGCACATGCCATATGCTGCAAGATTGGTCAATACTTAAAAACTCCTTGCTGAGAACATGACTAAGCCAAGAGTCAAGGGCAGTAAGTAGGTCAGAGGACATTGTTTACAAGAGCCATGTCCTTATCTTGTGTACATCACCAGTGGTGTTGTACGACAATGTTTAGTTGTAGGAGCAATTCCTTGGCCAGCCTTGGAGCATGTATATCTCAGTTTTTGAACAGGCTAAGCAATTTGCATCCAATGTGATGGTGAAAAGCCACAGGCAGAGCTGCTATTGTTTGGTTGCAGCCATTTCAAAGCATTAAGCCTTCTTCTTGCCCCAAGTCATAACGCATCAGTGCTTTCAGCAATGGTTAACAGTTCTGTGGTTAAATGATATAGGTTAGAGGAAGAAGGGATTTTTGTTTTCTTTTGCTATTTAAAGCAACACAACAAACCATTAAACCATAGTTCCTTCAGAAGTCCAGTAATTTTTGAAAAACATAGAGTGCACATGGAATACATGTGAACTGTAATTTCGGTCCTTTGGTTTTTTTTGTGTAGTCTGTTTGCAGGGTGAAGTCAGGAAAGGATCTACTTTTGTGCAGTGGCCTCTCTGTTTAGAGACCAAGCTCTTGGTAGGTCAGCTGTACACAGAGCTGACAAGAGCTTCAGATTTTCTGCAGTTGTCAAAACTGCAGTGCAGAGGAAGGGGAATGCTGAAGGGGGAGAAGAAATGCAGTTCCACCAGGGTTATCTGTCGGTTTAAGAAGGCATTATAAAAACTATTGTCCAAGAGTGTTTGCCAGGATGCCCCAGAACTCAAATGTATGAAGGCCCAAACCACCAGAGTCCTTTCCTTCCTCTGCCAGGCCAGGATTGATCACTGCCATGCTCCTCTAGCTCAAAGCTGAATTTTTTCGAACCCTTTATAGGTACGTGTTGAGATTGTATGGTGGAGTTCTTGAGCCCAAAGAATCGTTTCATCCACTGCTTGCTGGTCTTGGAGAATGCAGGGGATCAATTACTGTGGTTATTGATCAGCAGTGATCAGTTCCAGTGGCCACAGCCTGGTCACCCTCTGCTGTGTGGCCGTGCCTTTGCTGTGGGAGATGGGCATCTAAAACCCTTTAATAAGTGTAAGAAATGTGGCCCTACAGTTTTTCTCATGCTAATGCCTCAGCTATCTTTAGTTCCTTTGAAAGAGAGTTCCATAGACTGGTTAATCTCCCCACATATAAATCTCTTTCATACAATTAATCCTTTTTTTTTTTTTTTTTTTTTTTCAGATCTCAGTGTAGGGGAGAGATGGGTTTAGAAACAAATCCATTTACCTCGTGTTGCATTGGAAACAAGCCCCTTGTACTTGAAAGCAGAAACAAAGCACATATACAGACACATTCTTCTGCATGTTCTTGGTTATTATTGCTGTATGGTGTCAAAGTAAAAGATTGCAGGGAATTGTTCTCTCTGCAAAAAACTTCCCAAGAAGGAGATTACTTTGAAGGGTTTTAATCCTGAAAATTATTATGGAAAGTCAAGGGACAGAAGATGCAAAATTGATGATGAAATCTTGACACTCTTGAAGAGAATGAGAATCTTAAGGCCAGAATTTTGCCTGGAGTTTTAAATAAGTATCTCCTTGGAATTCTATATTTATGTGCTTTTAGATATGTGAAATTGCAGTTTTACTGAAATACCAGTTCCCAGGTGCTCCAGCTTTATAAATAAATGATCTGGCTGATTTCTCCCCCCTCCCCCTTTGAAGTGAACCATAAGATTAGGAAACAGATACCTGGAATATTTCAATTATTTTTAAACAGTAGGTGAAACAGATCAGCAGAAGTTGTACATCCTTTCCCTTCTTTCCCAACAAGTCCTAGAAGGTCTTGGAGAGACATTAGAAGTATCTGGGGACAGAGACCACTTTGTCTAGTTTAGAGAGAAGTCTGCAAGTAATAAAAATAATCAGTGGCTATTTTGGGGAGTACTTTCACTCAAGTCAGCCTTCCCTGGCCCCGAGAACACAGCAGAGGCTGTTCCTTTTAGTCAGACCTTGTGGAGTAGTTTCACATGACCATGTTCAGTGCTCTCACTTGGGTTTAAGGCTCATAAGGGAGAGGTGGAGGATGAAGATGGAGTAGGGTTGCTTTAGAGCAGGAAGAAAACCCAGTCTGGAAAGGGGGACAAGAGTCTAGAATAAACCAGGGGGAAAAGGAGGAGAGCAGTGAGGCAGAGTCATTGCTCTGGACTGCGCTGGGCACTGCACAAAAGGCAGCTGCCATCCCAAACCTAGCCTTGGGCTGAGATCAGAGGACGTTGATGTATTTTATGTGACAAAACACCTCTAGAGGCATAGCAGTGCTAAATGTGTAGGTTACTGGGACACGGTTACTGCATCTGTCTGAACAGTCCTGCTTGGATGTTATGGAAGGCAGATGTACAGATGTTTGGTAACTGTTGTGCAAGAGCTGAGTCAAACTGGTAAGGAAAGCAGCTCCTATAAAGGTAAAATGGCTTAAATATCAAAAGATTAAAAAAAAAAAAAAAGGTAATGTTCATATTCAAGGTCTGTGACATGGTCTATCAAGCTTTTTGTTCCTGAAGGTGAAAGTGATGAAAAAATACGTGCCCAGAGCTTGGGAAACATCTCTGAACAGTGCCCAGGGCACAGAGCACAGCAGTTGTCTAATGATCTGGGGGCTTTCTCCTTCTTATTTTCTTCTGACACTTTTTCTTTATCTGTTAGTTTAGATGTCTGTCTCTAGTTTAGGAAACAAACTACAAAGCCCTCTGGATTGCAGACCATACAATTCAAGCATATTTAATTCCGACGCCGAGTTCCCTCTTGTGCATAATACCAAGGAAATGTCTTTGTTTGCAGGAATGCTGCCTGACAGCAGGGCCTGGTTAAAAGCAAATTTTAAATTACCTAGATCTTAATAATACTGTTTCAGTAACATGACTGCACCACATATGATAGCTGCACACGGAGCGGGAATGGGAAGCGTGGGAACTGAACAAGGATGTGCTGCAGTAGGAGTCTTTCTAATCAATACCATATTTCTCAATTTTACAGTAAAATAGACTGTGTTTCAAGTAACTTGTTCCTCCTCCACTGTCAAAAAAGCTTAGCAGAGAGTTCACAGAATCTAACATTTTAGCAGCTGAAACACAATTGGCATTTATTGTAAGGATACTTGTTAGTGGGATGGAGAGATGTGTATATGTTGGGTAGCTAATGTATTAGATTCTGAATGCCTGCACTTGGTTCATCCTTCTTGCTTTCAAAAAATATTTTCTAACTAGGTAACAGAAATTTTTCTAATTTTGCTGTTGTCTCTCTCACCTTGAAAATCAGTTACATCTTTATCTGATTTAGCAGTCTGCAGTCTTGTGCAGAGGAGAAAGTTTGGAGAAGGAACTTCTTCTAACCCCTTCTCCAGCCCCACCTGAATTTGCTTACATGGGAGGCAGAAATGGGAAGCTCCAGGAGGTGTCTGCTTGGCAGCCTCCAGGCTGATGCATTATCTGGCACAGAGTGAGTGGTTATGTGCTTATCTGTCAGTGCTTCCTAATGCTGACCGTGTGAGTCTGCCTCTCTTGGCAACAGCATAACTCTTTTTCCATGTTTTTACCTTCGTTGCGCTTACAAGAAAATCACTGTGAGGCTTGGATGTGAGGATCTGCTGGAAACCAGGGAGAGGAGACACCTGTTGCTGGGTTTCCCTGAAACAGAAGGTGGAATGAAGTTGACATCTAATTGTGTTGTGTTAGTTTAGGGCATTCAGGAGACACCAGCAAACTTGGACAGCTGTTTCTGTAGGCAAGAACGTGGGCCTGATAAACACATCAGTGTCAAGGCTTCTTCAGGTTATCACTTAGATGAGTTGATTGTCATTGGGGGAAGGAGAAGAAAACCAATGGGCTTTCTCAAGTTGACCTGACAGTGGGTGTGGGGAAGGTAAGAGGGTATGCGTGAATGCTGGGGGTTACTGGTTTGATGCAAGATCCTTCTCCCTTGCAATCCTTGCACCTCTTTAAAAGTATTGATGGCCACTGCTTCAGTAGTATGCACTTCCATGAAGATTTGTCGTGTTGTGCTACATTACTTCTTTTAGTGGTCTTTTGGGACGGGGTTTTCATGATTGTCCACCTCTAATGAGGAGAGGATGTGAGTCAAAGCCATGTGGGTACATGATGGGTTTGGAAGGGAGGGGAAGGGTCTTGAGGGGGTGTGTATAATCTAGATCCTTGTGTGGAAAATCAAACTGGAGGAAGGAGAAACCAGGAAGCAAAAATGGAAAAGGCTCTACTTTGGTATCTGGTGTATCAGATTTGTCAATTTGTCATTAAACAAGTTTCATAACAAATGTATTTGGAGAAATCTGTAGGGAAAGCTATTCAGTCAGGTGAAACTAAGTGCATTTTTAATACTGTTTTGGAGTACTTTGAGGGTATTTTGCAGCCTGGAGTTAATTTTGCTACTAACTTGGTTCCTTCCCCTTTGAGCACTGGGGAGCTGGTGCTTAGACTAATTTTAACTCCCTCATTCTCAGCCTGAATCTCTATTTTAAACCCAGCATTGATGCTTAATGATAGAAAGTTTTGTTAGCAGTGCTTTAACACCTTGTCTTTCACAAATTACACCCTGTCACAGCATCATACCCATTTTGGGGGGCAAGCTGCACCTCTTCTCCCTGTGTGAGAAATCCCTTTCCCTGCCCCAAACTGCTCCACAGTACTCGAACAGAGCCTGGGCTGTGCAGCAGCTGAGACACGAGAATGTTTATTCCAATACATCTGAGTGTGTCATCTTTACTCTCGTCTAAACCATCGCTGCGTGGGATTTCAGTGGCACCAGGAGTCAGGCTCCCACTTTGCTTTTCACAGTTGTTGCCTCCCGCTCTGCCGTGGAAGTGCGGGTTGTGCTGTGTGGCAGACTGTGCGTCTGGCACTTCCCCGGCAAAGTCGTACTTGTTTGGTTTTGTTTTTTGCATGCTAGTGGTGTTCTGTAGTCCTGCCTTAAAATAAAACGTTTTTTGGGGGAGGGGGGCGTGGATGGGAACCAAAACAAAACCAACAACCAAAGGAGTAAGAACAGCTAACCATGGGTGGGACTGAGCTGGGGAGAGCAGCCAGAGGAGGGACTGAGGCCAGCAGTGCTCAGTGAGCAGCGAGGGTGGAAATGCTGCAGGGAATGAACTGCCTGCCAGTGTATCCTTAGAAAGCTTCACCCAGCGAGTCCAGGTAGGTGGAAAGGCAACCTGAGGTTTGTAGTCTGGCCACTGCTATGCTTGGGGTGTGCAGTCCTGCTGCAGGCTTGGGGAGAAGAAATGTGTTTGCTTTTATGGCTCTGCGTAATCAGTCGGGAAAGATGTTGTGTCATTCCTTTCCCTTACTTGTGCAAAAACATGAGGGTAGGCTTGGGAGATGTGTTCTGTTCTCTCAGCTGAGACCTGAGCTGTGGAGGCTGCAGGGGGAGATGTGGCTGCCTGGAGCAGGGTGAGAGGCTGCAGCCTGGGACTCCTCTCCTCGGAGTTTACAGCACAACTCCCACATGATGAGTCTTTTAGAGATGTGCCTTATGAAGGAGCAGTGGTTGCAGGTTAAACCCCTACTTTGAGGTGCCAGAAGTTGCATTTAATTTCCTTTTTTTTTTTCTTTTTAATGTGCCAGTAATTTCTGTGGTTGCAGTCCAACCTTTTAAATCTTAGATACTTGGAGTCCCCGACTAACACTTAGATGTGTTGGCCTGGGCTGTAACAGCTAATCTTAAACAACAGTGGGCATACTTTACTCAATGATGGAGCTGTTTAGTGACTTTAAAGCACAGCAGGGAGGTAGTGAAGGTTACTGGGAGAGGAGGAAGGTCAGAGACTACAGTCTGACCTGGCTGTGTTGTCCTCCACAACCCTCCAGCTGCAGAGCAGTGGGACTTGGCCCTTACACACCTGGATTTTAGGTACAAGCTTTCCATGTGGCTTCACATCCTCAGGCTGCCAAGTGGGGCTGTGCAGAATTGCCAGGTGTAAAGAGGAAATGGCAAATGAAGCTATTTGCAAAAATTTAGATCCTGGTTCCTTTCTCACAGGACTAGTCTTGAAATCAGGAGGAGGAAATGGAGCCAAAGGTATGAACTTCAGTCATTTCCATTTAGAAGAACATACTGGTGGATCTAACACAGTGTCTACTGGTGGCACCACTGGCTGTGCTGCTGAGATGTTCCTGCAGCAGCCTGTTCACCCTGCTGCAAGGAATAGCCAAGTATATTGTTTTACACAATGAACTGGAGAGAGTAAGGGGAAAATGGGATATTTGATTCCTCTGAGCATTCTACAGGACAACAGGGCATGTGGTTTAAAATACACCTTATGTGTTTATGCTGTATTTGGTACTCAAGGGCTGTCACTGGTGCTTCACCAGGATGCCAAGGTCACACTGTGGTTAAAAGGGATTTTCCTGGCAATTTATCACCTGTGCCTGTCACCTTTGCAAAGCTTGTGTGAGTGAAAGCACCGTTCTGGGTACCATGTGACAGTAGTGCTGGGCCTCAGGGGGTGTCAGGGATGTGCTGCAGGAGGGTGTGTGAGTGCTGGACACAGAAGAGGGGGATCTCTGCCTGATGCCATCTCCAGCTGCTCCACACAGCACTTCCCAGTCTTCTACCCTGCAGCCATCAAATCCCACGGCCTCTCCCAGGCCCGGGGAAGGGGTTCAGGGCTGCTCTGCCTCCTGGGGCAGGCAGGAGTGGAAAGTCCTGTTGTAGAGAAAAAGATGTCTGATAACACTCCAGGTACTGCTCTGCCCAGAGCAGCTGATAAGCTTCTGGAAAAGAATAAAAGGTTTGAGAGGAGGAGGAGGTGGTGTCTGATGAGGAAGTTGGTAGTAGATGAATCATAACACCTGTGTGTAGTCTGCTTTCTTCCGCTCAGGCTAAGACAGTTGCTTTCAGCAGCAGTGCCCATCACCTCAGGCTGGAGGGACTTTGGCTTTTAAGGCTGCACATCACATTCAGTCCCTGCTGTCACTGGCTCTTGTGCAGGCTTTGGGCTCACGCAACTCGCACCACACCCCCTCTGAGCTCTGGATGTCCTGAGGTCAGTCCTGATGCTGGTTATCGTGTTGCTTTAGCATCATTTAACCCTCAGAAAAAGAAGGAAAGGCTCTTGGGAATTAGCTCATCTTAACTGGTTTCCTTATCCTGAGAAATTCTGCAAGGTTGCAACTCTGTACCTTCATTTGTGGAATGTGAGAGGTGGTCCCCAAGGCTTGTGACTTTGAATTCAGAGTTTAATTCTGTGTGGAATGCCAAAGATATTTGTGCACAGGGAGAAAAACCATGGAAAGTTAAAAACAAAGCAAAATCTGTTTTTCAGGAGTTGGGAAGATGTTCTTGAAATAATTCCATGGTTTAGTGGTCTCTTATGTGAGCTGCTTCTTGTAACTGGTGTAGAGTAAATGAGTTTAAGGGCTGCAATTCTGAGTCGAGGGGCTCTTTACAGCACAGGCCGGGGCTGCAAACAAACATCAAAGCAAGAGGGGGTTTGCACAGGGCAGTGAATTAAAAACCATGACAAATGTTGGATGGGGCCGAACCTGAAGGCAGGAGAACTCCTCAGTACAGTGCAAGGAGGAGTGATAGCACAGAGAGCTGAGGCAGCAGGTATGAGCCTGCTTTGGGGATACTCTGTGTTAGGGAATTCTTCAGATAAAAATCCCTGCCAGGCCCCAGGATGTTGGCTTGAAAAACGAGCAGAGTGTTTAAGGCAGAGCAGAGGCTTTGAAGCAGATTAATCTTGGGCCAGACATACTGACGGGATCCAAGGGGGTGGACTTTCTTTGTGACTTTGTGCAGTTCCTCAACATCAGCATCTCCCTCCTGGTGATGGGCCAGGGCTGTAAAACATATTTGTAACAGTGTCCGATTGTAACTGTGTCAGTTATCTTCTGGTTTACTGTGACTGTTTCTTTTGCTTGAAACTGTTTTGCTTTTTTTGTTTTATGTTTTTGTTTTGGGGTTTTTGTTTGTTTGGTTTGGGTGGGGTTTTGTTTTGGTTTTTTGTTTTGGTTTGGTTTTTTTCGGTACTACATCCTGATGGCCTGGTATTGTGCTTAAGTAAGGTGTTGGTTAAATCATGGCACCTTATTCTGTTGTGAGGAAGGACTCAGAGGGATTTGTTGATGGTGCTTTGTGCCCTTTTCAAGGGCAAAAAGTTCTGAAAGTTTTGTTTGCCTTTTCGCTGTGTAATTAATTTCAAGCCATCTGTGACACCCATGTCCAATCCGAGGATGGGGCAAGATAGGTAGAAAAATTTAATTAAATTCGAATTTGATGCTGTCCAGTAAATTCTCAGTACTGATATGACACGAATACAACATTATCAATGGCTTCATTACCATAAATCATAGGTTCTTTTCTTACAGGACACTTTTTTACCTGCAAGAACCTCCTGGCATTGGTTACAGCTACCCTTTTGTCTAAATGCAGTTTAGAGTAACCATTTACTGGGATAAATGTGTCCACTAGTGGAATTTAATTATATTGATTAGCAGGGGACAAAATCAGTTGTCATGTCCTTGCTTTTAGTGAAAAGCAGCAGCAAGGGGAGAGCTTTCAGGCTCCGCTCCTGGGATTAGAATCCAAGCTGTTTGTGTGAGCTGGGCAGGAATGTGCTGATATTTACCCAAATTTTGAAGAAGACACTTAATGGAGGAATGTGCTCTGCATGCTCACCATTCCACCAGGGAATTCTGCATATAAAACAAACCTCAAGCAAATATTTAGAGGGCTGGGGTGGGGGCGGGGGGGGTTGCTTCAGAAGAACAGCATGTCCTCCAGATTTTAGAGAGAGTAACTCATCCCCATTTATTCAGTTGTTTCTTGTCCTCTCTGCAAGCTCCATCCCAACCAATGCTGCTGCCTGGGTGGTTACAATAATCCTCTTTATTTCATTTTAATGCGTGTCTGTGTGAATACCTGATATTCAGAATGGGATTAGGAGAGATGAATTGCTGCTGAAATTGGTAATAACAGAAAGCAAACCTGTCTGACAGCATCTGCCCTGTGATCTTCAGAGAGCAGGTAAAAGGATCCTTAATTAACTTTTTGCCAGGGTGGGGTATGGTTTTTGTGAAGAATTCATTTCGGGAAGTTGCAGCATGAATTGTTGCTGCCTGACTTAGAATAGCCTAATGAATTGCCATAAATTAGCTCCTAGCCCATAGGGAATACCGGGTGTAAGGAAAAAGAGCTGGAAGGTTTGCTCTAGGCTGAAGGGAGGCAGCTGACTCAGAGAAACTTGTTAAAGGTAATACAAGTGTGTGGTGGTTCTCAACTGTTGTCAAAACATTTTCAGAAGCTCTTTGCACTGCTCCTGTTTGGCTTTTCTGCCTCCTGTCTCCGTGAATCACCTCCAAGCCTTGCAAAACCTCTGGTGCAGGCGTGATGTGCTTGTCACAGATCCCAGGCCAGTTACTCAGTGAATATTTTATCTGACTTGTGTCTTGGATTGCTGCAGTTTCCTTATTAAAAACTAGTTGAGTGATGGAAAATGGGAGGGCATTATAAAGCAATATAGAATTAAATATTTATCTGGGGACTAAATCCATGGAAGAAGCATGGGGTGGATGGAGAGCAAGTTTGGAAAAGCAAAGGCAGGAAGGGTCCCAAGATGAGTGTCCCTCTGTATTGTCATACTGGAGATGGATCTGGGTGGCCTTACACTGGTGGGACAGAATGAGTCAGAGACACTTTGCTTCCCAAGAAATCACTGTCTCAAAGCAAGGTACTCCTCTTCCCAGACAATAAAACCACAGGGGGTTATTTGAATGGGAGGCAACAAGTACCTTTAACTCAGTACAATTGCCTGGGAGGGTTAACAAGCCTGATGTTTGTGATTGAGTGCCTTCTGTGCTGCTATCTTGGTGCACCATGAAATTCTTGTGCTTCTCATGTTAAACGCCCTTTCACCTTGGCCACTGCGAAGGTGATGAAATCTTCATACAAAATTTAAAGTCTCAAGTGAAGCCTGTAGAAATTATCTGAATTGATTGGGTAGTTTAATATCCCATCTCCAACAGCAGGAGATACCAGCTCCTTCAGGAGCTGATCTATCAGAAGTGCTGTGTGTGCTGGGATGGTTTTTCCCAAAAAGTTATTTCTCAACTCAGTTAGAAACTGGCTTGTGTCCAGAAGTATCCAAGTGACTTTAAGTCCTGGTAAAACTCCAATTTACTTAGACCTTGCTCAGGAAAAAGGCCAAATATTGT
Organism: Myiozetetes cayanensis; assembly: GCF_022539395.1. Taxonomy (NCBI): domain Eukaryota; kingdom Metazoa; phylum Chordata; class Aves; order Passeriformes; family Tyrannidae; genus Myiozetetes; species Myiozetetes cayanensis. Next base: position 4,815,984 of record NW_026087389.1, read on the forward strand.
CATGCCTTTATGCTTTGGAGGTGCAAGAATTTAATCATCTGTGTGTTTGGCTTGCTGGAGGAAGTCTGAATTCCTGAATTCAGGGAGGTGGAAAAAAAGGCTGTAGCATAAATTAAACATAGCTGGTATTTCTAAAGGCATGGTGTTCTTGACTGAATGGTTTTAATCAGCATCATTTAAATACTGTCATTGCTTTGCAAACAAAGTCCTAGTTGGCTCACAGAAGTAGTGAAAAACTAAACTAGGCAATATCCCTGCCAGGGTAGTCTTATCTTCCCAATTTGGTTTCTGTCTGTGCACACAAGTAGAAGGAAATTGGTGCATGTGGAGGAGGAGGTAAGGGGAGCAGTTTTGCATGAATATGGAGGTGTCTGTCCAGAAAGCAGCTGCCTGTCTGCAAAAGGGTTTGAGGCTCCACTTCTGGAAATAGCCCCGGGCACCTCCTGGTTTTTGCTGTGCAAGTTTTTTGGGTTTAAGCATGTTGTGAGCAGGGAGAGTCTGGTTTGAAACAGTTGGGCAGAAACGTGGAACCCCCTCAGGTATATCTTAAAAGATTCATTTAAAGAAGAGAAATTGCTAACATAAAGCTGTTTGGTGTGTTCTCTAAATGCATGCACAGCTCTGCAGTGTAAACTACTTCTTCTACCCTTGTTTTGACAGTCTCTGCATGAGAACCCGGGTGCCTCACAAAGCCATTGAGTTAGGCAGGGAGATGTACTTGAGCTCACTCTTCCTGTGGCTCTACTGCTTGCTCAGAAATAAATGGGAAGATGGCAAATCCTGGAGGAGAGGTGTTACCAGGAGATAGGGCTCATTGACCTCCCCCTGTGGCCTTGGAGGTGGGTGCTGCATTCCCTGGCAGGCAAGCCTTGGCTTGCTCTCCTTGGGGATCCCAGCACTCCCAGGGGTGTTGGCAGTGTGTTCCCTGGCCATGTGAGATGGGTGCAGCTCCTGGATCCGAGAGGGGTGAAGCAGGAGGTTGGAATGATTTGGTGCTGCGTGGAATGACTGCCAATAGCAGGGGGGATGGAGCAGGAGGAATCCCCGTGTCTGGTGCTGAGCTGGCAGGCTGGTGCTTGTGCTGCCCTGGGGCTGCAGTCAATCCTAGCTCTGAACAACAGACATGGTGGCCTCGGTCCTCTTCTGCCAAATGAGAAAGGATGAAGCCCTGAGAACCCTCTGAGAAAGGATGAAGCCCTGAACTTTCTGACAGTACCTTTCACTACCTCAGTTTAAAGGTAATTTAACAGGCAAACACCTCCCACTGGTGTGTCTGAGGTGAAGGTGCCCAGCACAGCCACTCCACGGGGTGTGCAGGAACATCCCTGTGAGCAGGAATAACTGCATGGCTGACCTCCAGGAATTCCCACGGATCCAGCTGCTTTTGCAGGCAGTTGTGTTGGTTGCACAGCCTTGTGTGTAAGCAGACTGTCATCTTCTCGTGCCCCTGTATTTCTGAAAGCTGATCACTGAATGCCTGGTAGTGTTAAATGGAGTATTAATTCTCAAGGCTTTCCAGGCACATCAATGCTGTTGTGCAGGGATGTGTGCCAAGGTGTTCCCATTCAAGCTGTTAGTGAAATCTGACCCTGTTTGGAGCTGTCTAGCTTTCAGGGTTGCTCTGAACCAACGAACCTGGGCTGCTACTTAAATATAAAGGCTGCTTAATCCAGAGTTTTCTGCTAAAGAAAATCTAAACCAGCTCCAAAATAACCCTAGAAAAAGTGATGCTACTGCTTTGAGGGACCAGAAGAAATATGACAGACCAGTGTCTGTGCCTTTGCTAAATTACACAGGGAGCAGGAAAACTGTCTTTTGCTGATGCTTCTGTGAGTTATGACCACATTATCCTGGTGCTCATGTGGTGCCAGGCATGGCAAGTGCAGCTGTGGGGATACAGCCTCTTTAGTGGCTCTGCTGTTCTGCAGTGATCCACTCACTGGAAATACTCCCCTATATTTTTCTTGCTGCTTACAATCTTTGCTCTGGTGTGGCTCCTTGTTTTAGGCACTCTGTTTTGGTGACTGTCACAAGGTATTTTCAGAATAATCTGCCTCCTCTCGTCCTGCACCATCCCCATCCCCCATCATGATGTGGTCTTTGGCTCTTTTCATGGGTGTTTTGCTTCCTGCATTGCTGAGACAAAGGAAAACTCACCTTCTGTAGGCTGGTTTTGGGCCAAGCCTGCCTTATTTAAAATTGGTGTGGGCACTTGCCAAAAAGGAGTCCCAAGTCACAGTGTTTGAATTACCATGGCACTGCCACTGGCTGTAAATGGGCAGAGTGAAAACATACAGAAAACGAGTTTTATACTTTCATATCTAGCTGTGGATTTACATGATGTGAAAGTTTATAGCCATGCCATGGAAACCAGCTTGGGTAGGTATGATATGTTCCCAGGGAGGTCTCTGCCAAGGGCAGGTACAAGAGCAGCATCCTGCCTGCATTTCTTGGGCTGCTGGCAGGGAAAAGCAGCAAGGTCACTGATTTTCCCAAAAGGGTCGTGTTTTATGAGGATGTTTGTGGCACATGTTCTCCTCGTGTCAGTGGAAATAAAGAGCAGGTCAGCCCTCTGCTGAGGTCTCCTTGGCCAGGGAGCAGTGTCTGTGCACAGGATGGTGCAGGGAAGGAGGGGAGAGAGGGGCTCTGGGTTTGCAGGGCATGTCCAAAAAAGCATTTCATAGCCCCTTTCCTTCCTTTAGGATAAGGTAAGGAATATAAGCAGCAGACAAATCCTGGAGCTGTGTTGTTATTAAAGGGCTGGATGTGTTTGTTGTGACGGAAAGCTCATTGCTGCTCTGATTTGTTGCTAATAAGGGTCCTTTCCCTGGCAGGTACATAGGTCACTGTGGCAGGAAACAAGGAACATGCTGCTGCTGTAGGAAATGTACTTCTTGTTCTTATACTCTGTCTTCTGGACATCTGTGGCTGTCTGCACTGGGGATTCAACATTTCAGACCCTTTTTCCCATTTTGGAGGGTGAGTGCCTGGCCCAGATGGATGAGCACCCTAAGAGGGGACTAGGTGTTGTCCGCTCTGGCTCCCACACAACCTCATTGGGAACAACTGGAATCCCCCCTGCTTTGGACAGTTTGTGACATTCACTTGCTGCTGTACCTCATCCCCAGCTCTTTGTGGCAGTTGTACTGTCTTCCCCCTGATTTGCAAAGGGGTAGGCTTTTGTTTTCCCCTCTGGAGAGCAGCCTTGTATCCCCAGGAGCCCTGCCTGGTTTGCCCGGGCTGTGCCTTAAACATCCCTTGTTTAAAAGACATTGCAATAAATATTTCATTTTCAGCAGTGAAAACAGCTCCATACCTTGCACCTGTAGTGAGAGCAGTGGTAAACTATTTCACAGTGTGCCACCAAGGTGAGCAAATGCCATTCCTTCTGGGATCCCAGCTCCTGGATCCGTGCATGCCTCGGCAGGAGCACGGCGAGCGTTCGCTGCCACCGTCTTTGTTCCTGGTTTATTGGACCTGTCTAACAGCAGAGCTGGGATTTGCTCTGCCATGGTTTCTTCTGCCTGTTTAATACAGGTGCTTGTGGGCATCTAATAATCAAACCCAGAATGAAATGCATGAGAAGGTGAGGCTGCCAACGGGAGATGTACGAGCTTTCAGCTGTGTCTGCGAGGGATTCGCATCCCTGGGGATTGCATCTTCATAAAGGCTGGATTTGTTGATGGCACAACAGAGACATAATTACAGGTCTGTTCTCTGTCACAGCTGTGCTGTCCTCTTGTATAGACCAGGCATAAATTTGGGGTTCCCAGGGGAAAATCTGTGTAATTATGTGTGTGTGTGTATTTTAATGTTACCCACGTAAGTGAAAATGAAGAATTTCCCATCTTTCTGCTCTCTATCACATGTCAAGCCTGCCCTGCTCCTTTGCCAGTAGCTGTGGATTTTTAATACTTCATTTTAAATTTTTCTTTCCCCTCTCCAATTTGATGTTCTCTATTTCTGAACTTTAGAGGGTGCCTTTTTCTAGGTCAAAGCAGCAGGATTTGTATTTCTTGCTCATTGCATCTGCATGTCTCACAAGTCACAAGTCATCTGATGCCTTTTCCCCCCAAAAAAAAGTATTTTTAAAAAGGGTCATGTAACAAAATTTCCTGCAGTAAAGATGGTTTTAAATAGAAGCCCCCCTTGGAGCTACTGAACCTCAAAGCATAGTGCCACCCAAGGCTGTAAAATAAGGAGGTGGGGTGGGATGTAAATCTCCATGTTAAATCACAGTAAAACCAGAGTCCCTTGAGTATCTCTAATGCTTTGTGATGGATGAGAACTTCCTAAAATAGGCATTTGGATATTTTTTTTTTTTTTTGAAAGGACTTTGTGTCACTGTGCGGTTGCTGACAGTGATGCAGAAAAGGAATACAGGGAGTGAGCTCTTCCCTTGCTTTCCTTCTTCTGTTAGAGGAAGAGAATAAATAGTATTTTGGATTCATATGCCATGTTTCTTACTGGGGCAAATGTTTTAAAACATCTGGCAGCAGGTGTGGAGCCTGACTGCAGTTGTCCCATTGTGGCTGTGCAGAGAACCTGGTTGGATTTCTGTGAAGCCACTCAGGACAGAAAATGGGGATGGAGCTCAGAGTACCACCTTCCCAGGGGCTGCGCTCACAGGAGCATTTTACTGCAGTGCAGAAAAAGAGGGACTGGATTTGAACCAGTGGTACAAATTCTTCCACACTGAACTGCTGTGTGTGTGCCTGTGACATGTGATGAACACAGCCAGGGCTCTGCAAGTGGAGTTAATGGATTGGAGTGAGGCGTTATGGTTCACCTGAAATGGGACTCAGACCATGTAATACCTTCACATAACCAGTATGCTTGGTATTGAATTCCCAGGTCTACCTGAAGAAGCCATTGGAAAGATTTGAATTCTTCAGAATACGGTAAAAATGTTAATGATAGGCAATACAGCAGCATAGGCAAAGTGCTGTGTCTTGGTGCTTACTAAGTTGGTGGAAAATAAACAGCTTGAACATGCATGTCAAGTCCTAGAGAGGTTGAGATGCCCAATTTTCTAAGCTATTCAACAAAGTGCTGCATCAAAGAGTCCCTTGTCACAGTGTGTGCCCTGAATTCATGTGGAATTAGTAGTGGAAAATGAAGTCATTTTCATTGACTGGAAAGTGGCCAGACAGGGGAGTGTGGACCACAGAGCTTTGAGAACTTCAGGTAGAGAGAACCAAACTTGGCTGTCACTCATCAAACTTACAGGAGATTTAGAATGCAGGCCCTGGTTCCATTGAAATTAAAATGTGCAAGCTTTTGTTCCTTATGGAAAACAGGGAAAACTTTCTACTGTGACAACAGGAGCCTGTGTGTGTGTAGGTGTCATTTACATAATGCACCATATCAGGACATCTACTAAATCAAAACTGGCATCCTCAGCTGCAGTCAGCCACCTTATTTTCTGCTATAAATAATAAATACTTTTTTATTATTAGTTATTTCTGTGAAAGTAGTCCCTTTGGGGAAAACTGATCAAGGCCATATCCAGGGTCTTGAAGCTTTTAATGTGTTTTCCAGCTGGGATGCTTTGTCTGCTGTGCTGGTCCTCAAGCTCTGGCTGGCAATGGCACAGCTAAAGGTGAGCTGTGCTCCTGCCAGAGTGACACAGCTCTAGTGCAGGGAGTCACCCTGTGAAGCTGTGAGGGACTTGGTTTGTGTCACATCTCGTGCTAAGGACTGGAGAAATCCGTGCTCAACTTCCCACCCATTGCTTCTAGTGGGACAGCAGTAACCTGAAACACCCTCACTTTGCCTGTGTCAGGTATGTTTTGTCCTTTGAGACTCTTGAAAGGATCATTATTTGGTTGGAGTTTGGTCTGTGAGGATTCACTGATGTTTGTAAAGCAATCTGTGATCTGTTACTAAGATGAAATCATCTTTTCTTACAGCTGTGAAAATGTAACTGGTGCTGAGTTTGAAAGCAATAAAGCTTTTGCCAGGAAAGATTTCCCTGACTCTGTTCTGAGGATAAATTACTTCTTAGGAGGACTCTATTACGATGGGGTCATGTGGGTAGGAAGACTCATGACTGGTGCTGCATCAGGCTGAGAAATCAGAGGTGCTTGAAGGTACAGCAATTTTAAACACAGTTCTTGGAGGGAAGTTGTGGTGTTAGCTGGTGGCTCTTGCTGAGAGGCAGTTTGAGGCCTTTAAGATGTCATTTAAGTGCCAGGTTTCATGTAAAAGGGTAGCAGGGCAGTACTGCAGGTTGGGGCTGCAGTGATAGGTCCTTCACCTTGGGAGCAGCTTTCAAAACTGGAGCACTTTAGTCTTCATTGATACTGCTGGAGACAGCAAAGCATATCCTGAATGATTAGAAGCTTAATTAGCAAAATTCAGATGAGAGGGAGCTGTTTTCATCATGTGTTGTGAGCAGCCTCAGCCAATAAATAGTGGCTTTGTGGTCACATAATGGTTTGGGTTGGAAGGAACATTAAAGATCATCTAGTTCCAACAAGCAGGGCCACCCTCCACTAGATGAGGTTGCTCCAAGTCTTGTCCAACCTGGCCTTGAACACTTCCAGGGATGGGGCATCCACAGCTTCTCTGGGCAACCTGTGCCAGGCCCTCACCACCCTGACAAGAAAGAATTTCTTCCCAATGTCTCATCTAAGCCTGTTCTCTGTCAGCTTGAGGCCATTCCTCCTGTCCTGTGCATCCCCCTGCCCTGGCCAGGCTGCAGAGCTGTGGTTGCTTGTGCTGGTGGGTGCCATCACTTTTGCTGCTGTTCTTATTTTAATTTGCTCTCCTACTCCAGCTCTGGGCTTTAAATACTTGCAAGTGGAATGGGGTGGATTTTGATTAAAATAAACATGATACAGCTGTTATGCGTGTGATCATGGGATTTGTGCTCCCACCATCGCTAGGTGGGTTAAGCAAAAAAAAGGAGTGTTTAAAAGTGGAACTAGCTTGAATTAAAAAAAAAAAAAAGCTGAGTACTTGTCAGGGATGTAAATCTGTTTGTCAGATTTCTAAGTGCTTTGATTCAAGCAAAGTCCATGAGATACTGAAAACCAGGCTTTCTGTTGCTGCCCTGAAATCAAAATGAAGCCAAAAATCACAGAACTGAATTAATCATCTTTGAGTTAAATCTTGCAAGTAATACTGTATAAACACTTCAGATCCAAAGGGGATTACAGGCAAATACTGAACTGATGGAGGAGTTTAGGGATGCTCTGAATTGCAAAACGGGCATTTAGAAAGCATTTCTGGAGCTGCACCTCTGGGCTGGGAGCACATGGCAGGGGGGATGAAGTGGTGCTTAAGGCAAGCAGCTTAGAGGAAATTAGACTTGGCTGAGCCTGGAGAGACTGAATGGGAGCAGAGGACAGAGAGTGGCTGAATGCCTGTGGGTCAGCCATGCCTTAGTGTCTGCTCCATCCCATCCCTTCCCAGGTGCTGCCAGGGATGTTTCCTATGGGCCATTTGGGTTTTGGGGTGTTTTTTTCTGTCAGGTACTGTGGCTGAGGAGGGTGGGTGGAAGCTCTGGCTGCTCCTGGCACCAGTGATCTTTGGGCAAACATCTTTGTATGGATCTGTTTACTCATCTGTGAAATGAGCATCAGCTCTAGCAGGAAACTCAAATAAACTGATCATCAGTGAGTGCTTGGGATGGTGTTTTGCTTTGGATCACTGTGTAGCACAGAGGAGTATGAAATTCTGTGTTACAGTGATGTACCAGAGGTCACCTCATTGTGATGGCAGGGAAGGGGAGCAGAGACAGCTTATGTATTTTTTGTGATGAAGGAAAATAAGTGTATTGTGTAGTTTTTAGTGCTGTATCAGAATGGGTATCAAGTGTCAGATTTTTCCTTGTAGGAGACAAATTCTTGAGTTTTTTATCCTCTGTTCATCTGCAGCAGAGCACACACGATTAACTAATGGCTTCATTTCCTAAAGAACAGCAAGTGCATCTAAAGTCTCTATTATCCTTCCTGTGCAGGCACCTACCCAGATTTTGTATTTGTTAGGGAAATAATTTGAAATAACTTACTTTGTTTTCCTAGCATTTTGGAGTTTTTCCTCTGTTTGAAATGCTTTGACTTCTCTGTTCTCATTTCTACCTGCTGTGACTTGCGGTGCAAGCTCCCTGCACAGTTAATTTCCTTGGATGATTTATTTACCAGTGACACTGCAGAGCCCTTGACATACTAATTGTGATGATGTGATCATCTGAACATCAAAGGCAGGAGCCCCTGGTTTCTCATCTCCCTCATGCTGCTGCAGTCCTCCCACCTCTCTCTTTGTGCTCCCTCTTTGTTGCTTTAATCCTTTTGGGGAAGGAAAAAATTATGTCATAATTGGATAAACACTGGGTGAGTGCTGGAGGAGGTTTCTGTTCAAAACTGCTTCCATGGCTGGCTTTGGTCAGAGGTGCCAGAATGCTGTGTTACACTGTTTGGGATTTTTCTGTCCCCCTGTCCCCTGCTTGCCCCAGTGCTTTAAGTGGCTGTGTCCCAGCAAAGATGGGTTTTGTTGTGGCTGAGCAGAGAGCAGGAGTGTCGCCTGTACTGCTCTCCCTGGAGGTGACGTGGGAAAGTGGGGGTGGGTGTGTGGGGAGAGCCCTGGTTTGCCTCCTCACCACCTGGTGAGAAGCAGCTTTGTTTGCATCTTCAGGGATCAGCCAGGTCTTGTGGAGGAGGGGAAGGAGCTCACCCCTTGATGGCCTGAGCAGGACCTGGCTGTGCTCCAGTCCTCCTTCAGCTCCCTGAGACTGATCTCATAGCATCATTATGTTTGGAAAAACCCTCTAAAACCATTGAGTGCAACCATTAACAGAACACTGCCTGGTCCATCACTAAACCATATCCCTGAGCACCACACCTGCATGTTTTTTGGAACATTTCCAGGGATAATGATTCCACCAGTTTCCTGGATGTTCTGCTCAGCCTCTGCAGGAGGAAGACCTCTGCAAAGCCTTCAGCAGTGGCTTCTTGATATTTGTGCTTAGCTCAGACCTCTGTCATTGTCAGCTCTGCAGTGTGGAGCCTGTCCCAGGCAGGAGTGATGCTCTTCCTGGCTGTGAGTGAAATTTGGGTCTTGAGAGCAGTCACCACTCTGCTCCAGTGTGCACAGCTCATACTGGGGTACAGTGACTGCTGCAAATCAGAATCTGAGCGTGCTGGATAAACACAACTTTGTAGCTCTTAGAAACGTTTTCTACTCTCCCCACCCTCCTCTCTTTCTTCTCTTCTTTCACATAAGATGAGAAAATATATCTTGCAAGAGAAGATGCTGGCTGGATGAAGCAGAATCAAAACCAGGTTTTAGCAGGAAGGAATCTTAAGTTTTAAACCTGCATCAGTAGAAACTTTGGTACCTTGAAAATGAGTGTTCAGTGATCTAAATGGGAATTAGATGGAGAGCTCACCTCTTCTGTGCTCTCCTGTTTATCTCTCTGTTGGTGTGAGCAGATGTTCATCTGTCTGCTGTCAGAGTGCTGTGCTGGTTCCCTCTAAGCTCTGCAGGTTACTCCAGCTCCTAAGCTTAGTAGGGAACCTGGATGCTTCTATCTTGAGAACAAGCTCCCAAAGAGCTTGAGGCTTGCAAGTGACTCCTCAGCAGGCAGCTAAATGTTAATATGGGGGATTAAAGACCTCTTGGACGGTGAAAGTCTGGCAGGCAGTGTTGAAGTGCTAAATCACTGCTTAAGGCATGCTGATTTCACCAGTTTGGGCTGAGACCATTAATTAACTCATTCTGAGTGTGTACATCTCATTTAAGCACCTCTCTGTTACTTGGGAGAACTACAAAAGGGGAAAAACAAAAGGGGCCAAAGCACTAGGAAACACATTGATAGTTTTGGGGTTTTTTCATCTTGTGAAAAGCAACTGAAAGCTCCAGTTCCTGCTGGGAGCAGTGGATTCCCACTCCCAAGAAGATGTACTCTGGGATTCAGAGGGACCAGCTGACCCAAGGCAATGCACTTACCCCTTGGCACAAATTCTTATCTCTTCCCAGGCAGCAGGAGCCAAGGCTGCTGCTGATCCATTACATGCTAATAGTCTGAGAGATAAAATACAATTATTAGTTGAATTGTTAAATGGACCTAGAGCCTGCACCAGAAGTCTCTTTGCAACAGCAACTGGAGCATTCAGTAACACCACCACCAAAAAAAAGCTGTAAAAGCAGGATGAGTGCAGAGTTTATTTTTATATGCTTCTGAAGTGCAGTGCAGTGGACTGTTTGGTGGAAGGGATGCAGCTCTAGATGGGACTAGAATGTTGCTGCGCTCCCAGCTCTGGAGCTGGCTTTTTGTGTGCAGTCAGGTCTGTGCTTCAGTTCCTCTGTGAGAAGGGAGTGGGGTTTATGAGAAAATGGCAAAGTATATCAAATTTAATGTGTTTTTTTGAGAAGCACCTTCACAGATGCACTGAAGTTAAATATCACTCTGTGATTCAGCCAAATACATGTCAAGCCCAGCACTGCCATCCTTGAGCAAAAACAAGTTCTGTTCTTCTGAATCTGACTGCTGAGTGCTTCAAAACACACAGCAAAATCCTTGGGGTGCTTTGGGAGGTCTTGTGGGCAAAACTCCCCTCTCCCAGGGGACTACAAGATGTCCTTGGATTCTTAGTGAAGGTGGTAGAATCCAGGGAGGATCCAGCCTCTACTTCTCCCTCTGCAACAGGAAGAAAGATTATGCTGTGAGACAACTGCCCTCACCCTCTTCCACATTGGAAAAAAAAAAAAAAATTGAGGCCAGTGGTGTTTAAGCTTGGCTGCAAAGCTATAGGTCAGCGTGGAATCTGCTCTTCCCAGCAGGGAATGCACGGTGGGGCGTGGAGAGAGGGGATGTTTGGTTGTAAGAGTTTTGTTTATGCCAGAAGCTTGGCTGGGTGAAGGCAGATGGAAGTAATTTTAAGGGACAGGAGCCAGCTGACAGTTGCATCTTGATTCAGAACAGCTATGGGTGAGCCAGTCCTTAGAGGAAGTTTTTATCCTAGCCCCTGTCATTTAGTGGTTGGTCTGTGCCCCAAGAAGGTTTTATGTGCCCTTACTGTCTGCCCAGGGTGTTTTTAGATGCTGCTGCAACTGCAGCTCTCCCTGGTAATCACAGAATCACAGATGATGTGGAATGATGATCTCCTTGATGTTTGCAGCTCTTGAAGGGTTGTGGCCCTCTGCTTTTTATTTCTCTTCTTACATCTTAAATTCCAGGCTCTTGGAGTATTGATGCTGCAGTAGCTTGTGTCCCTTTGGTAGGTTTTTGTATCTCAGGGCAGCTGAGGAGATCCTGGAGATAAGAACCTCAGAAGGCAAATGGAAAGAAGCCCAAATGTAACTGTATAATGCATTTCTCGCTGCTTTATGCAGTCTTATCCCAGACAAAGCTTTATCTTTCATCCCATAATTATGTGATTCCCTGTGGGCGACTTAAAATTATCGACTTTTCGAGAGCCTGCTTTATCTATTAGATGCCTCCTATGATCTCTTAAGTGTAGACATCGGTACTAGAAGGAAGGTTTCGAGGGCAAATTCCTGTAGTTTCAGTGAACTGCACTATGAGACTGAACTGCTCTGAGCCTGTTTAACAGGATTGTCCACCACATTTGCATTTGTAATTGATATGTTGAGTAATGTGCTGCTGAAGGGGGCTGCTTCCTCTTCCCACCTTCCCCTTCAGTTTAAGCTTTGAGTGCATTCCATCCTTGTCTTTTGCTGTAGTTGTCCCAGCAAATAAGCAGAACCAACAGCTGACATGGTTTTTTGCTCTCAGAACTAATATTTTGCATTTGATACGCATTTTGTAATGTGTCCACTCTTATTTTGCTTGTCATCCTCTAGATCCTATTATGTGTAGTGGTTCATACTAAAAGAAAACAAACTTTCATTGGTGGTGAATGGCATAGATGTTTTTCCAGGACAACACTTCCAAAGAGTGGCTCAGAAATGTGGTTCAGGGCAAGAGAAGTCACTCAGACCAGTAATTACAGAGCCACGTCCATTCATCCCTCCTTGCTGCTGCCTAAACCCACAGCCCAAGCTGGTACGTGGCCTTTCCCTAAGGAGAGGGGAAAAAGAACAAAGTTGTGAGCTGTAGGCTAAAGCAAACAGATAAGAAGCTTTGAAAACAGATGGGACTGTTTTGAATCAAATCCTGGAAGGGGGAGCGAAAGGCGTTTGGGGCTCGTTCAGAAGGGGGATGACTCACTGCTGTTGTCATCGAGGTCTCCTCTGACAGGATTAGTGATTGTTACCCAGGAACATAATTTATCAGAATCCAAATTGAAGACAGAAGTCTCTAGCCTGAGATCCCTTAGCTAAGGCACAGGGTGCTGCGTGGTGTCAGCTCACTTCTCCAGCAAGGCCCTCCTGCAGGGCTCTGGCAGAGGGACCCTCAGGACCCTGCAAAGGGACCTTCAGACTGTCAGGGCTGGAGACTTGCCAGCCCTGCTCCTCAGAAAATTATAAGCACCAGGAGCCCCATGGAACTGCATCAGGGATTCATTTGGCTGGTGCAGAGATGAAGTGAAGTTGTTGGAGCTGTGTTTGGAGAGGAACGTCTCTGATCCTAAAGAGCCTGACGCGATGGGAAACTGCATTTGGAGGATGCTGCCAGCTGAACCTCTGCACTCCTCTGTCAAAGTATTTTCCTTCCTTTTGCCCCAGTAATTGTGAGTTCAGATTCCTGGTACCTTGCAAACTGACCCATCCATGGGGTACATCTAGATGCGTGTTGGGGTGAGGGCACCTCCTCACAATTCCTGGTCCTAGAGCAGGCCCCTGCTTTGTTGGAAGTGCAGCATGGCTTTTAGGCACAACTTGCCATTGCTTAGTCTTTGCTAGGTCTAAACCTTGGTTTTATGGTGAGCTTTTATTTCACTATAACAGAGCAGAGCAATGGTTTGGTTAGATGGGCACTTCTCAATAGGGGATAAAATCTGAAAGCGTGGGCAGACAGTGGCAAGTGAGAAAATAACTTGAAGTCACCCAAAATCACTTGAGTCCAGTTTTTTTCCTTGTCAGGGGCTGCTGCAGCCTCCTGCTGGGCTGCTGCTGAGCCTGGGTCTGTCCCTGCACTCACACAAATTCCAGCTTGAATGGACAGGAACAGCTCATAAATACAGGGATGCATCTCTGGGCAGGAGGTTTCCAGCCACTCTGGCTCCCCACATTAAATCTTCCTGTGCTGGGAGGAGATCAGTGTTTGAAGATGCATGGTCACAGGACCCTGAGACCTTTCTACCAAGCCACAGCCCTTCCCTTGCCTTAATGTTTAGGACAGGCATTACTGTGTATAATTTCTCACTGCCAGTGTGTGTTAGCAGGAGTTTTTGTGGCCCCTTCCTAGCTGGCAGGTGACAACTGATGGAAAGTGGGACTTGTTGAGACACAAGAAGAGCTCTGAAGAGTTTCAGCACAGCAGCTGCCCTTGTGTGCCCCCCAAACGTGGGATTTGCCATAGGGTTACTGCTCCAAGGAGGGGTCTTCTCTAGCTCTGCTTCGTGCTGGGTGCACGGAGGACGTTTGTCTTCTTCCAGGTGTTGTGGTGCCTTCTCGGAAATGGCACAGCCACCTGCCCTGGGAATGACAATCCCAGGTCTCTGACTTCTGAGCTTTCCTGTCTGTTGTGAAAGGAAAAACCTGTCCTCCTGCTGGGGTTCCAGCATGTCCCTGTGGGCTCTGTGCTGTGCAGCCAGGACTGTGACCAGCTGAGGTCTCCCACCCTGGGATAGGTTGGGAGCAGCTGGGAGGTGGCATCTTCCAAGAGTGTTGAGTGAGTCTGCATATGCATAAGTGCTGTGGATTGCCCTCTTCTCCCCAGCTGGTGCAGGATGCTCATCCTGAGCAGAGGTAACTTCAGTAGTTTCCCTCACTTTTTTCTTTTTTTTAAACACCAGCCCCCCCCCCCCATCCCCAAAAACAAATCACCAACCCCTCCCTAAATGTGGACATGTCATGCAACAGAAGAAAGGAAGAGTTGCCTTTTTAACTTCACCACTGCTGCACCTGTGCCTGTTTAGACAACATGACTTGGGGAATAGAACAGTGCACGACACACACAGCAGAGTCACAGCTCCACAGGACCTGAGGTGATGTGGCAAAGACTCCAAACTGTGCTGTGGATCAAAACCAGCCTCTTTAGAGACTGTACTCAGCAACTCGAGCCAAGCCCCTTGTTGCCTTGCAGGGCGCTGCAGATTAGTGCTGGTGCAAGATTGGGCTCTTACCACAATCTCAAGCATTTAATTAAAATCCCGGGGAACAAAAAGGGAGAATTAGTTAAAAATAACAACTCTCGGAAGCCCAGCTTGTCTTTTTATTAGACTTGTCCTCACTTTCTCTGCTGCTCTGATAAGAAGGATGTTCTCCCTCTGGGATAGAGTGAATAAACTGGGATGAAACTCATTTGTTGGGGCATTATGTGTTAATTAATTTTGAACACTAATCCTGTCCCCATGCGCTGTTTCTTTTTTCCTCTGGTTTTAGATACTAGAATACAGTTCTGTTCCAAGGAGAGGATGGGCAGCTTTTGTTGTGTTACAGAGTGGAGAAGGTTGTGTTGTGCCCCTTTTCCCCAGGCCTAGGGGAGGGTTTGCCTAGTCCTGTGCAGCAGGTCATTTTTGGGAAGGTGGGAGGTTTCCCAAAACCCAATCCAAAGCATGTGAAACTTAATATTCACCTCAGTTGATGCCCTGAGCCTCAGGTGCTGTACTGCAGCCTCTTGCAGGTGTGAGTCCCCAGACAGCAAGGTGAAGGGGCTGATTCTGTGCACTGCATGGGAAAGCACCAGGGTCACTGCCAGGTAATGTTTTTAGTGTGTGTGAGGGGGAAAGAAAATGTATATTTTCTATAAAATTCTCCTTTTAGAATAAACTGAAATAATCTTTGAACCTCTGGGCTGGTTTCCTTTTTCTACCCAGATTTCTTTTGGAAGACATTCTGTTTTTAAGCAGTCTCTTTAATCTGATGGGAAGTTTGCCATTCAAATGGAGGAAGATGTGGGCTCCCTTTTTAATCTTTTTTGATTAAGTGATTTTATTTTTTTCCTATTCTTTTTAGTCCTTTCTCTGGCTCAGCAGTTATTCCTGGCTGCCCCTGCATCCTGCTTACTTAGCTTTGCCCATTCTTTCAAAATCAATATGTGCTGCTAAATTACTGGAGCTAGAGAAAAAAATTTTGAAAAATCCAATTTAATGTTTTGGCATGTAAGTATTGCTTATAAAGTCCTAGGATGGTCTTTCATACAAACCATCTTGCTTTCTCATTTCTAGTGTATACATAAGTGTCTGACGGTGAAAATTCCTGTTCAAGGAGAGGAATAATAATGTTCAGCAATACTGGAAAAGGCCTAATTTTTCATTCTGTCCAAGTTTCTAAGCTACTACAGGTGTCTTGAGCAGTGACTTCATTTACTGCCCTGCAAATTCTTTCCCACACTGTGATTCCTCTGGGCTCACTTTCTGGTAACAAAGGGGTGACCTCTGTCCTGTCGTCTTGCTGTGATTTCAGGTGGATTAGGGGACAGACTGGAAAAAATGTGTATGAAACAAATTCCAGCTTGCCAGCATGCTCTTAACATATACAAAGCAAGAAAACATTAATTACATAGTGACTGTGGGAAGGACTGACTTGTCATAGGGGAATTCCTGGATACAGTGTGTTTCACTCTTTGAAAGCAAGGAGATGTTTGGGATCTGACTTGGGTCTGAGTGTGGAATTGGGACTGTGGTGGCCCTGGAGAGCTGAGAGCAGCTCATAAAATAAGGAGGAAAATTGCCCTCTTCTTAAAAAAAAAAATCTATGTTCGTTTTTTGAAGTGTATTTTAAATTGTGTTCTTTTCTAATCTCACAGCAGTTTTGTTCTAACAGAGATCAGTTTGCAAAGACATTGATCTGTAATAAAACTGAATTTGGGTGGTTAAAACATGGAGCAGAACTGATGGAAGGGCTGCCCCCACTGAGATGAGCTGGGGTCATCCATGGGACTGTGCTGGGTTCAAGCCCCTCCAGAACCATCTGTTGGCACTGGAGGGACTGATCCAGCATGGAAAGGCTCCAGTGAGCTTTGGGTCAGGTTGCTGGTCCCTCACATAAATAGCATGCCATCAGAAAAGGTTCCATTGGGAATATTTGGTCTGTTTAACTATTGATCTAAGCAAATCAGTCCCAGTGGAGGTTATTAAATCCTGGTGAGAACTTACACTATCTACCTTAAGTCCCTGTTCCTATGGTATTTCCTAATAGGATAACAGATCGTTTCCATACAAAGGCCATTACACCATGGCAAGAATTTACCATGAGAATACTTAAAATGCAGAGTACATCTCCCAGCAGTGGGCTTAGGTCTCACTGCTTCTGGCATGAAGGAGTTCAGCAGGTGAGGTCATGGGTATTCCCATCGGAGAGGGAACCTCCCTGGGAAGAGGGGGATGTGTTTGTGGTAGGTGGTGCTGCTGGTTCATTGATCCATATTTGTCTGGTATAATCAAGAAAACAAAAAAATATGGCCTGGGTTTTTTTTATTAATTGCTGTTTTTTTCCCCTCAGTAGGTAGCTGAATAACTCTATCTCCTGGGGTCATGGAGACAAATATAGAGGTTCTGCTGAAAAGCCTGCATTGTTCACTAAATATTGGCACTTCTGTGGAGAAAACAATCAAAAGTAGGGTTGTTATTGGAGCTGCTGATTAGATTTGAGCAGTCAGGGTGTTGGGAGCAAGGTACGTGCCTCTGTTTGAGAGTCCCAGCCTGTATCTGATCCACACCACATGCACAGAACAGGGTTAATAAGGTTTTTTACTCCTCCCTCATTACACTATCCCTTCTGAAATCCCACTGTGCCGTTCATATGTTTATCCTGGAGCCCTCCAAGGCCGAGGCTCTCTGCTGTGGAGGTTTGGGGTGTTGGAGTGGAGCTGTGTGCCGGCTGCCCTCTAGTGAGCCACTGCCCGGGATGAATCCCTGTGGGAGCGGAGATCACTGCTCTCCATCCGTGGCCTCCCGAAGTTTTTGATCAGCATAATCCTTTTAATCTCAACCTGATGATGCTTTGCCTTCCTGCACTGACCAATTAATGTGTGTTAAGTGTGTGTGGGGGCTAAATTTTGCTTTCCTGAGGAGTCTTGCTGCTGCAGGAGGTGGGAAGGTGCCTGTTGGGATCTGGTATCCATAAAATAAAATTCAGTGAAATTGTAGGGTGGCTCTTAACAGCTGCAGGATCGAATCAGTGGGCTCGGGGCAGTGTGTGCCCTGTGTGCTGCCATGCCTGGTGGTGACAGCCCCCACTGGGGCCGTGCCCTGTGTTCCAGTCACGCTACCCTACGGGACAGGCTATGACCACCACGGTGTGCTGGCATCCCTCTGTGCCAGCCACACCATGCAAGCACTGGGAAAGGTTTTTATGTTTCCATAGGGCTGAAGTACTTCAGGGTGGGCTTTTCTGTGCTGTATTTCTCTGGCTGTTTGTGTGTTATGGTAATCGTGGTGTGCACACGTGTGGGGAGGGTTGAAACTGGTGCAAGTCCTGCCAGCTGCCATCATCATAGGGATCACTAGGATCCAAAATACAACTTCTGAGATGATGTTGGCAACCCAGAAATCCCTGGGGGCCAGGGGCTACTCAAGCAGTGTGGCCTAGAAAACTCCTATAAACTACAAAACTCCTCCAGGCTTGAGTTTGGTATGTGAGGGTCCCCAAAACTTGTAAGCAAGGCATGCTGCAGCTACCGAGGAGAAAAGCCAGGGAGAGCAGGGGATTTTGGCAACGTTGGATGGTTTTAGTGCTGGAGCTGCCCTGTCTAAGAGCAGGTGTGTGGATGCAGGAGGGGAGTCAAAGCAGAATTCACCCAGGAGGTGAGTTGGATGGGTTCCCTGCATGAGAGCAGGCTTGAAACAGTCGCCGGTGCCCTGGGCCATGGAAAGACCGGTCCTGCAGCAGCAAAGTGCTGCTGCATTTTGGGGATACCCAGGGGCTGGAGGGGAGAGATTAGGTAAACAGGGTTGGAAGAGCTTAGTCAGGATGTGTTTGTTTAAGGGATCTGCTCCAGCCTGACTCCTGTAATTAGGTAACATATGTATATTTCTGTTCCTTGGAAACACTTCGTTCATTAGGCTAATGGAGGGAAGGATTATGCAGAGATGAACATAAAAGATGCTAAGAAAGGTGGGGTTTGCATCTGGAATGAAGCAAGGCATGCAGCAGGCAGAGCTGCTGGACAGGGGGGTACAAAAGTGTTATCACAGAGCTGAGCTGCAGTTCAGTCTGCACCAGTGTCCTGGCTGTGTACCTGGTGTCATCTGTAGATCATGTCTGCTATTAACAGGCAGGGACAGGGAGGTTGTTCTGCATGATGGTAGGCAAAAATTTGGAAGAATGTTCCCATTAAGGATGCCTGAGATTTCTGTAAGGAAAAATATATATTCTGTTTTGTAGTGTCTCGTGAAGACACTGCATAAAAGAGTGAAATAACGATAAGGATTAAATCCATACCTGGTGTATAAAACAGGATAAAAAAGGCTGGAGAACTGCAGGTGTGAATTGATCAGGCTTCTCCCAGCAAAGCAGACCAATAACATGCCAGAGGTACACTCATGGATCTCCAGGTGGAGCATTCTGTATACTGTAGGCAAGGCAGCAGCTCCTCTGGGGGTGCTGATTTCACAGGCACCTCTAGGATGGACAGTGAACCAGGGGAATCTCTCCCCAGACAGCAACAAGTATCTACTAGAAGGCTGAAATGCAGCAAAGCACAGACACTCCCAGTACTGCAGTGATGAAGAAAGAGGCATCCAGGAACTTGATTTCCCCCTAGACAGTCATGTTATTGGGAGAAATGAGGAAAAGTGACCCCAAGTCTGAGCTCCCTGGGCTAACGTGAAGAACTGAAGTGAGAGTTGTTTCTGATGGCATTGAGGGGGAGTCCTGCAGCCACAGGTGGGCCAGTGGCTCCTGTGCTCATTGCTACCCACCACAACCAGGCTGGCTAGGCTTGGGATCAGCCTTTCCCTTGGCACTCTGATGGCTCAGAGCTGCAGCAGCAACTTGCTTTGTGTTTTGGTACATTTGTATGGTCCTGTAGGCAACTAAACAGCTGCTAAACTGTGGGAACTGAGATATTTAAGGTATAAGAACAGGTTTTACTTCTAGGTCAGATGCACCTTTATTAATGGATCCTGTCCTTTCCTTCCATGGGAGGTGTGGGCTGGTTGTAAAGTGATGCTGGTTGTCTTGATTCCTTGCAGCCTATGAGATAGATGAGGCTGGAGGGGAGAGAAGTGGAAACAAGACTCCCCATACCTGACTGAACAGTAAAACTAGGGCTGCAGAGGAGGAGGTGTGTATATGTGGAAAAAAAAATCTGGGAGGAGGAAGGGTTTGTTTTGTTACAGCTTTGGCATTGAAGTTCTAACTCCTGTTTTGTTCTGATTTCGGTCATCAGATATCCTCTTTGAAAGTGGTTAGGAGAAAGTCTTAAATCCTATGAAACCACTTTCTGGTTTGTTTGTTTGTTTTTTTTTTTTCCCTTTCCAAGCTGGGGCAGGAGAAAACACATGACTTAAACACCTCCTGTGCCGAGCTGGCCTTCAGCAGAGGCAGCAACAGGCTGAACCAGTTTGCTCTTTGCTTTCGTCTCCTGACAGGCGCTCTCTTGTCCCGGGCGCCCTGGGAGGTGCTTGGCCTCTTCTCCCGGTGCTGCAGGAATTCCCCTGCCTCCAGCCACCAGCTTGGGTGCCCTGGTGTGTGACCAGCAGCCTTTGACCAGCAGCAGCCTCACGGAGGAGGCTGTGCAAGAAGACCCGAGCCGAGGCTGGGGGGACTGAGCGGAGTATCCAAATACAGAGTTCAGGAGAGGTTTATGGCGTGTGGCAGAGGGTGAGGTGAGCAAGCAGCTTTCGCTTCCAGAAGGTGCCTGTCTCCTGAGTCTCAGGTGAGAGTTGACAAGTTGAGCTGCTTGAGCCTGGGAGGCTGTTACTGCGTTAGGAGCTGGGGGGATGTTCCTGTGGTGGGTGGAAGTGTTCCCGGGAGCTCTGATCAGAAGTGACTGTAAAGGGTATTCAAAGGCTTCTCCCAGGTTTACTTTGCATGGCTGTTGCTCATGGCAGACCCACTGCTGGTGTGGTTCTTATGCTGGGCTGGCTTGTGGGTCAGGAATTCATTTGGACACGATGTCTACTGTGGGTGTTGAGGGGATGGAGGCTTACCTGTGTGGGAATGCTGCCCTGGCTTGGGCCAGGTGCTGGAGCCTGTACCAGAACCTCACAGGCTGAACACTGCAGCAGCAGCCAGCACTGCTGAGCACAGAGCCCCACCAGCTGCTCCACAGGCAGAAGAGCAGGAATTTGGGTTGAGTTGGCAGTGAGTTTTGCTCCGTTGCCTGCCGGGTCTGCCCTTCAGCAATAGCTCCGTGCTCAGACAAAGGAGCTGCAGATGGGGCAGCTCAACCTCAACCCAGAGCACTGGGAGGGCTCTGCTCCTCCAGCACTGGGCACCCACTGACCCCTCTGGGGGGATAGTCACTTTTGGGGGCTGCACTGAGCTCCTGGTGCTTTGGCTGCTGTTTGAGATCTGCCTGAAACCAACAGACATGAGAAGCTGAAAGCTGCCTGACAAATGTCTGAGGCTTTCACAAGTACTTGTGCACAAGTCCCTTATATTAATATCTAAAGATGTGAAAAGGTTGGCAGCTTTTCTCCTTCCATTTTATCAGAGTGCAAAAGCTTGCAGCAATCCTTGGAATATTTAGAAAAGAAATTGCTGATCTAAACGTGCTCTAGCATAAGGCACAAGCAGCTGGAAAATGTGCCATCTCCAGCAGTATTTTAAGGATGTGTGTAGCATCATCAAGGGCTATTCACTAGAGCTGGCACTGGGAGCCTGTGCTGTATGACAGAAAATAGATGATCTGTCCCCACCTTTCAGTAGGTTACATCCAAAATCTGCAGCCAGCAGGTGACAGATCCCTTTCTCTTGTGACAGACGTTCTTGCTCATCAGCTCAGCTGTACCTCAGAAGGGAGATGTGAGTAAATCCCTGCAATGGAAGCTGGCAGCAAGCATATTGAGGAACAGATGGTGCTGTGCTACAATTTTACCTGCTGTAAGGCCAGTGCCTCATTCAGCAACACAGAAACAGGAATTGTATTCCAGTGGCTGATGTGTTCTTGTGGGCAGGCGTGGGGGGTTATCTGATTTAACAATCAGCAGGAGAAAGGGAGGAGGAAAAGGATGTTATATGTAACTATATTTTTTTAAAAAACTCCCTGAGGATTTGGAAAGGTAGCATCCACTAGATTTGTTTCTGAATACCTGAATTTATTTTCCCCTCACCATTTCTGTGTGAATCCTAGCAATGAGGTAGTTGTGTGCTGAAGGAGCTTCTCTCTCTGTGCAGAAGGGACAAGTGTCCCCATGTCCTGCCAAGGCCGCTTAGTGCATGAGGAGGGTGGGAAGGACAGGGTTGTGTAGGGGAGGGACAGTCCCCTTGTTCTGTGCCCCTGATGAGCAATATTAATCTCTCTACAGGCAGCCTGTGGGACATTGGAACCCCCCTCAGCATTTAGCTGTGCTTTCTTTGCCTCTCCAAGACCCTAGTCCTGGAGTTTTTCCCACCCTATAGTTACAACTTGTCTCTGATAGTTCCTCCAGCCCTTTTTTCCCCCTCTCCCAGTGGCACAAAATACCCTTGTTTGCCTCCCTGAGGGATGAAAAATGTTAGGATGTAGGGGCAACCTCAGCTTTGGTGGATGCTGGAGATGGGGCAGGACCTGGCAAGCCACCTGATATCCTGTAGTTCCTGGTTTCTCATACTGAGAGGGCCAGGTAAATGTAAGGAGAGGGAAGTCTGTCCCCACTGTTCCTTGTGTGGCTTTTCAAGGACTTGAGGAACAGGTACGTGGGGCTGGAGATAATGAAGTAGGAGTAGCAAGGTCCAGTCAGCAGGAGCTGTGAGTTGTTCTTCCTCTTGCAGAACTGGAGGAAGAGGACCAGGTGCTTTGGTTTCCCTGGGCTTGATGTCCCCTGTCCCCTTCCCTTCCAGCCACTTGTGCAGGAAGGGATCAGGGTTCCTGAGAAGCATCCTCCAGGTACAGCTGGGCAGGGCAGAGTGATTGCTCAAACAGGCAGGAAAAGAGCTTCTTTGTGCTACTGTTTTTCCCCAATAATGTGAATGAGAATAGCAGAGTTTTAAAAAATTTTTTGAATGTCAGTTTCATCCTCTGACCTCAGAAAGGGCCTACTATGAGCACTCCAGCTCTGTTTCCAAGCATCCCCTTCCTGCTCCAAATGGCTTCCTTTCCCTGGCTAAGCTCTCATGTCCTCTCCAAGGAGGAAGGGAAAAATGCATTATAATTCTGCAGTCTTGGCAAATGAAGAATCACACCCATGAAAACAAATACCCTTTAATTGGGACCATGAAATGCTGATTGAATCACAGCTCCAATAATGGCAAGGGCAGTTTTCACGCCTGCTTTACATCCTAAGGAGGGTGAGGAGGGAGAAGCAATGGGAATTTTTCTTTATGAAGCAATTTCAGCCGCTCTTATCCATCCATTTAAAAACTTCTTTGCCAACAGGTACTACTCAGTTCCTACATTGTTTCCATTTGCAGTAGGAGGGGGAGACTGAAGTTATTGCCTGGGATAATTGTTAACAAATGCTGACTTCTCGTTTGTGCCCATTATAGCAGGAATCACTTTTTAAAATATGTGAATGGTCTCAGATTGACCCCCATTGGGGAGTTTATGCTGTTGCAGAATGGCCAGAAGAGAGATTAGGAAACTGTGGGGAGCCTGGCTGGGTAAAGCCCCACTCCCAGCACGTCTGTCCTGCTTCCCTCTCTGCCAGTGTGACAAGGGAAGAGTTTAAATGAGTTAAAAACCAGATCAAAACATTGGATCCAAACTATATTAAGATGAGTTTTTTATCAGTAACTCTTTAGTAAAGTTCACTCTCCTGTTTTGCCATCACCTCTGTCTTGCTCTCCCCAGATAGCTACAAGTGAGTGATTCTGAGTCACTGGTTGGGGTAACCCCCTCCCTGCACTCATGGTCCTCCCCTCTGCAGATACCAGGATAAGGGGCTTGCACAGCTTTACCTGCTGGATCTGGCCATGGCCATCAGCTGTGTGGACAGATGAGCTGGCAAGAGAGGAGCTGGGCCCTGGTGCTGTGGCCCCATGTGTGTCTGGGGGGGCTGTGAGAAAGGGGTGAGATGTGGGTAAACCTCACCTGGCAGGGTCAGGGCTCTGTGCCTGACACCTGCACCCTGCTTCCTGAGGTCCTGCTGACCTGAACTGACTCAGCAGAGACCACACCACCGTGTCCATCCCATCCCTCCGCCTTTCCCTCCCGCTTCCTGTCTCATTGTTTGCGTTTCTGACATTTCCCAACGTCACTGCTCCCGCCCTGCTGGCATCAGGCCTCTCTCTTGGTGCTTTTATTAAAAAGGGAGGGAAAACTGGACCAAGACTCCTTCCTTTTGGAGGAGCTCTGCTCAGCTTGAACATGCAAAATAAGTGTTGTCTTAACTTGACCCGTCTTTCCTGGTGAGAGGAACTTTGAATTTCTGTGGTGTCACTGTGGGTTTCTTGTCCAACTGCTGGAAACTTGAGGGCAAATACAAGGCTGGTGACTGCAGGGGGAAGGAGGAGGGCTGACCTGTGGGGTGGCTCCAGAAGGCACCTTGTGAACCCCAGAGCAGGTTTTTGATGCAGATCCTGTGGGCCACAGCTACGTGGGTGATTGGTTTGTGACCTGTACATGTTCCTTTGATAAATATATATGTTACTTAATATACTATAATTTTGGATGGCTCGAATAACTAATGATTGCAGAATGCCTGCAATCTGGGGGCCAAGGAGAGGAGAACTGAGCAGTGGCAGGAGGAGCTGTGGGAGGTGGTGGAGAAGAGTCCCTGCTGGGGTCGGTGTGTTGGGGCAGCGCGTGGAGCTCCCATGGCATTCCCGGCCTCACCATGAGCCTATTGAGGGCAGCTGGAGCCTTTCCATTGATTTCAATGGGCTTTGGATCAAGCCCGTGGCGTGCTGCTTGTTTGTTTTGGAGGCCTTCTGAGGATGAAAGAGTCCTTTCAGCGACTGCTCTTTCTCCTTCCCCTTCGGTTCAGCTGTTCCTTCCCACCCCATGGCTGTGATGTGACCCCTCGTTGGGAAAATGCCATGAGCTGCTCAGCTTGTTTCCACCTCCACAGCCAAACACCCAGAACCCAGGCTAACCTGCAAGAGATGCTTTACACCAGAGCTCATCTGATCTAACAACAAAACATACCGACCTGCCTCCTTTGATCCTTTCATCACAGTTCTAGATGGTTATTGCCCATTTATTTGTCCAGAGCTGGCAAATGAGCTCTGTACAGGTACTTTGTTAGTATAATGAGGCACTAATTGCTGTAGCAACATATGATACATTGTGAAATGTTATTTTGCTTCCTAACTTGAGAAGTGCAGTTGCAGCTGACCTGTGTTCTTGGAAAACATCACTCTGTCACACCAAGAGTGCTGGCTATTTGTTATATAGATTTACAGTACCAATTCCTTCTTGCCTCTTCTATTTACCAATACTGTTTCTTTCCCCTGGTTTGTGGTTCTCCTGTGGCAAAAATTGTCTGGGAAAATGCATTGCTCTGCCTCCAAAGGCTTTGAACTGAGCTCACCTATAGCAGGTGCAACAAGATTTGTTGACTTCAGGGTGTGCAGGATCAAGTCCCAGATTAAAATTTACACAGGACCATTCTCTTGAAAGTGCCAAGAGAAGAAGGGAGAAGAGGCACAAAGGCATCCAAGATGATGTCTTGGTTTGTTTGTGTTTGATGGGATTCAGTGATCTAAACTCTGCCATCTGAGCACGTAGGGAAGGGCAAGTCCTTCTCTGGGTGTACACCTTTCCTAGGTGAGGCATGGCCCATAACGTCTAATCAAGGGCAGAGCATTGCTCTGAGTCATGATTTTTCTGGAGGCTACAGCATTCTGGGTTACTCATCCTGAGAGAATGAATGCACTGAGGATATAATTACAAGAGTTAGACATCACTTATTCTCACTCCTTAAAAGATTCTTGTCAGGGGACTGATAGGTTTGAGTTGTTATTTTTGTCTTCATATATATATGTCCTCATATATATCATGTGAAATGCTGAAACTTTACTATCTCATTTATGCCTCCTCTTACAGTGCTGTAGATCTCTGTCCAGTATTTAGGTTATGTAGCAATTCTACCTCCATTTGCCACAGATTAACGAGGCCATAAAATAATCATAAAGCTGGGGCAGCCCTGGATTTTCACGCTCCTCACGTACTTCTATCTACTGTGAAATACTTCATCCAGAAGTAATTACCTGGCTTCTCCAGGCTCCCTTTAATACTCCTTGGCGACTCAAAATGAAGGAGACGCTGCCCCATTTTTGTCTGGGACATCAGCAGGGCGATGCTGACATCCACCCACCCATCGTGGGCCGGTGCCTGAGGGAAGCTGAGCAGGTTTTGGTGCCTGTCAGGGAGCCCAGTGTCCATCCAGGTGACCGGTCAGCAGAGCCAGGGGAGAAACCCTCCCTCTGCCAGGGAAGGGTGGGACAAACCGGTGGGGCCGGATGTGTCACCGTGCCTGTAACTCCAACCCTTTGGTCCTCCAGGCTTCGAACCTGCCACTCCTCTGGTAAGACCCCAGAGCATTTCATGGCTCCAGTGGGACGATGGGCAGGAGGAGTGTCCAGCCACAGAGAGAGGGATGTGGTGTCGCTGTGACCTGCTGGAAACGCTGCTGCAGCAGGTCTGGGTGGGAGGCAGAGGGGACTGTGCTGACCCACCTCAATATTTGAGAATGGGAAGTGGAAATATTCGTTGGAACAGTGTGGCAGTGCACAGAAGCTATTACAACTTTGCCTCCAAAATTAGGATGGTGAAAGCGTTTTGTGCACTTTATTACTCCTCTACCAGTTTGGGGGAGGTACAAGGTTGTAGGGGGAAAATGTAGGTTTATCCATTTATCTAATTCATTTTTATGGCGTGTCCCTCTGCTCTGCAGGGTCTCAGTCCCTCTTTGGAGGATCCTTGTACTTTCTCAGGCTTTGGGAACCATCTCTGAGGGCTGGTTCTTGGGGTAGGAGGCATGGCACAGCCTGAATGGGAGTGAGAGTGACCTGCTACGGGGCTGGGCACTATTTCGGAAGCAGTGAGGTGAAATCAGCAACTTGGAGAGAAGTCACTTTTCCTGCTGCAGCTTCCAAAGGCAGCCACAGCCTGTCTTCCCTGTGCCATCACTTCCCATGGATCCTTTCCTGAGAGATGGCCCTGAGCTGGGGGTTGGGGTGTGCCTTTCTCTCGCAGGGGGCTGGTGGTGGTGAGTCATTTCCTCAGACCAGAGAGGCTCTGGGCAAAGCCCTCTCCAGGAGGGCCCTGGTAGTGCCACTCTCTCTCTCTCTGCAGCTCTGAGGATGCTCCTTGTTTCCACCCTGTGCTGTTTGATCTCTCATTTCCTCCAGATGTGACTTGGGAGTAGCCCCAAGTGCAGGATGGGTTCCCACGTCACCGGTGGTGACTCCCCTCCCGATGAAGCTTTCCTTGAGAAGGAAGCCCTTCCCATGAAACACAGAACAAGAGGGTGGTTTTCCAGGCTCCTGCCCCATCCTGGAGCAGGGATGGCAGTGTCACACCCTGACCTGAGGTGGGTCTCTGTGCCTGGGAGCTGCAGGCAGCTGTGCTGGTGATTGGGTAGAAGTCAGCCTTCCTGCTGGTCCCCAGCCTGCTCCACTGGCCATCACCCATGATGCTGAGAAAGGGCATGAAGTTGTAGCTTGAAAGCATTCACAGGCTCTGTGTGATACAAACAAATCCCCTTTCATCTGGAGATCAATTATTTTCTCACCTTTTTCTTCATCCTTCTTTCCCCACAGGTCTGGGCTGGTGTTTCCCCTTGTTACGTATCTTCTCAGTGCAGACTGACCTTATGAGGCTGTAAACTTGTACCACCTTAGAAATACGTGTGTATAAAGATTTAAATACAATTTGTATGTAGGTGTGTGTTAATAGTGACCTGCATTAGAAGTCATGCTCCCTGCTGCCAAATGGCACGTAGACTCCTGGAGCATCCTCACCTGATTACATGTGCTTGGACACGTGAGGTTTCGCTGAAGCCAGTGGAGCTGTGCCAAATTATACCCCTGCTGCACTGGCCATGGGGTACTGGAGGAACTAGACTGGTGTTACAGAAACTGGGTGACGTGTTCTGCTGGTGATAGCGTGGTAGTGACAGATGATAAACCCTGACTCGTGAAACTGGAGCATCTGCTGCTTGTTTTGAACCTGACCTGATTTCGTAGTTCTAGGTATGGCAGGTATGAAATTTGCTGTTTGAGGAATCAGACAGCAGCTGTTTAATCATTTATAAAGTTAAAAGACAGTGGCACTTCAGTTCTGATGTGAAGTGCTAATTAGTTTACCATGGGATCCAGACTGCAAGAAATTCATGTTTCTGGCACAGCGGCTGTTCATCTTTAAAAATGTGTTTATCTGTCACGGTGTTATGTTTATATCATTAATGTAGAGCAATATAGTGCAGCCCAGGCTCTCAGAGAGGAGGGAAAACATCAGCATCTCATTTAGAAGTATGTAAGGCTGTTGTTAAATAAGCCTGTTAGGGGCTGTGCCTTACCCAGAGAGGAGGCACTGAAACCTCCCTCTGCAACCCTGGATCACTTTGGGTGTAGTTGTGCCTTTCAGCTTCATCAGTTGGGTGCAGCTCAGTGGACAAAAGCTGGGAATCAAAATTCCTGGTGTAGCACCTGGGGAGGCATCCAAATATCTACATTAGATACTTTTGTTAGCATTACAGGAGAATTGATGGCCCTTTCATGCTGATTTAATTTGCTTTCTAAATTAAAGTTTGGTAATGTGAATGACAGTAAATAAATCTTTGTGGAAGTGTAGACTTATTCCTGAGAGATCCCAAATTTATGCTAATGCAAAGGATTAAGTAGGTCAGTTAGGAGTATATTCCATTTTTTCCTCCCTTCCCAATAATCTCAAATAACCAAATTGGTTTGCAAACACCTTTTACCAGATGTTGAATCTTGCTTGAAAAGCTCTTGATCAGGGCAGGTTGGATTACAGGCTTATCCTCTGCACTGGTGCTGCTGCTTAAGCATCTTATGTACCGAGAGGTTTGAACATCAAAGACAGGGCACCCGATGTCTGCATTTCACTTTATCTTTAAGTTGGTAATTAAGGGCCAGAGTGTAGTGAAAATGGTTTTTGAAAAGTCACTTCATCTTTATGTGGGGTTAATTGCATTAATGCTCACAGCTTGACAGACTTGGTTCATGACAGGAATTTAAAAAAATTAAGTTGTAGGGGATATGCAGCTTCAGCATTGTCTGAGAAAGTTCTAATTCCAAAGTAATCCTGTTGTTCATGCCATGAAACCTCCTATAAAACAGCACCTTTGAGCAGCTTTTAAATTTATTTTCAAAGACAATGTAATCATGTGCTGTTGGCTTCTAACTTGAGCAAAGTGGGGAAGATTTTGATGAAAATCTGCACACAGACTTGTACAGAACAGACAGACACGTCTGGGTGAAGCAGGGTGAGGTGGGACTGGTGGGAATTCAAGGACAGGGTGGTACCACGTGCTTTTGTATCCTAGTATGGACCTCAGCAATGCCTATCATTGCCCTGAGCCCACCCCAGGGTATTGGAGCTCGAGGGTTTGAGCCCTTGGAGTTGAGGTAACAGCAGATGTCAATAGTGATGTGTGCCATCAAACAGAACTGTCTCTCATAACCTTGTGAGGGCGCTTGATATTTTATATTTTTCTCTTTCCTGAACTTTACTGCTTGTGCTGCAGAATATGACGAATATGGGTTGCAGTCGTGTAGTCACTGTGAGTACAAATTATGGATTAAAGCATGTTTTAGAGCATGGGTCAGGACAGACATCTGCTGGCCCATAGAATTAGGCATTTTGTGTGTCTGTACAATAAACTCAGTTTTTATAGTTGAAGGTTCAGAGACCGAAAATGATCAAAGCTTTAATTTCATTAGCTATCACTAGGGACTGTGTGTGTGTATTTCCTTTTCTGTATGTCTAATCAAAAGTCTTATCTAGGAGCAATGTTGCTTTGTAGATTTTAAAAAAGATTGATGGTCTTGTCCTCTGGCCTCACAGGTAGATGAATTCTTCATTCATGTGAACTTCGTATGAGTGACTTTGAAAACAGAAGCAGCGATTCAGCTAAGCCTCATTCTGTTCATTTTGGCACAGAAGATAACATGCAAGGAAGCCTGACAATCCACTTGGGATCATCTTTTCCTATTATGTTGGTAGCAGACCTTTGTTCTTTTTAATACTCATTATTCTGGACCTACAGTCAATAACATAAGGAAAAGCGTGAATCTGCCACACATCAAGTTTTCCGTCGCCTTTTAAAGTGACATTCTCCTCAGATCCCTGTGGTGTAGGCTTATTCCTTATCAGAAATGAATGCTGTGTTGTTCACATGACTGTACATCAAACAGATCTGCAGTAGCTGCCTGTTGTGTTCCCTTGACAGTGGTACATATATCTACAAAGACCTTCTCTGAGATCTCTCTCTTCCCCTCTTTTCCTTATGGAATAGATATCTGGGTACTACAGCCTCTGAAAACCACATGGGTATCTATGCTACTGACTTTCCCTTGCTGAATTTTGTGATCTCTGTTCTGACTCTGAGGAGCTTGGCTATTATTTAGGTATTTCAAATTAACTCACTTGCAACCAGGTTCTGAAAGTGGAAGTCAATAAAAGATTGATGTGAATAGGTAATTCATCAGCTGCATTATAACCCCCAGCTCACCAACCAAAATTACCCTAAATTGCATTTAGCTACTCTTTGCATCATAAGCTTTCTTTGCTCTTTTTTTGTTCTGTGGGTGTTCAGTGCCATCCAGGTTCAAGGGACAGTGCACTCATGTACTTGGGTCAGCTGAGAAGGCGAAGTCCAGATGGCATTTGATTCATATCTTTCATCACCTACATCACCTGCTGAAGGGATGACAAGATGGGTGAAGTTCCTATTCATGAGACTGGACTTTAAATCCATGTTCCCAAAGTAAGTGTGGGAAAATGGCTCTTGCTTTGCTCAAGCCTACACATGAAGCTGTAACTTTACTATACTGAGGAGGGAAGGCTTGAGTACACATGGCTCTACCTTCTGAGGTGGAGCCATCTGAGGCCATCACTCAGGTTCACAGTAACTTGTGAAGCATAAAGAATAATTGTGCAGAACATATAGGTTCAATTTAAAGATACCATGAATCATAGACCAATTGAAAACAAACAAACAACAACAAACATGAAAAAAACCACACAAACAAAAAAAATGCTCAAGAAATCCCTTGTGCTCTCTTAGAGGGGGAAAAACCTCACCATCCTTATTTTTCAATCTAGTTGGGTGATGGGGAGGAAAAAAAAGGCAAAACAAAAAGGCACTGAGGTCTGCAGGCACAGTGCAGAAGCACGTAAACTTTTCCTAGTGGGTTGGTTGGATTTTCCTGGCGCGGGACAGGGGACTGTTCCCTGCCCTGTTTCTTTAGCTACAAAGCTCCTTTTCTTTCCTTTTTGAAATGCAACTTGAAAATTGGATTTTCTTTCCTTTTTTTTTTTTTTTTAATCTATGTTTAAATTTGGATATGACTTGACCACAGTGCACAGATGCCACTGGAGATCTCCCTGGCTGGTTCCTCTCCAAAGCAGTGTTTTGTGAGGGAATGGCAATCGCCCGCTGCCAAGCCTGGCGCTGGTACTGGGTTAGATTAGTGGAATAACCCTGTGGATATTTGTCACATCTCTCTCCCAGTGGAAGATGGAAATTTTTTCCATTTAGTACATTTGGTTGATGTCAAAGTCCTCTAAATAGAGAACAGCGTTGGGCAACACTGGAGGAGGAGGATTTGCTTGTGGCTACAGGCTCTAAGTAATTCCAAAAGGTGATAAAACCCTTAGGGTGGGAATATTGGTGCAGGATTTCATTGTAGAGCCCAAATCTTTACTTGTTTCTTATTATATGAAGCCATATCCTTCTGTGAACCAGGTCACTTTGTAACAGCCTCTAATAACATATGAAATATAGTTGTTGTTTTCCCCGTATGAAAGCAAGGCTCGGAGGGATTGAAACTCCCTGGCAACAGCATAGCCAAGGGATACCAGCACCTGAGAGGGGCAGAGCTGCTTTTGCTCTGTTCTGTGTGCAAGGAAAACGTGTGATCCTGGAGACACAGGTCCAAAGCCTGAATGAAATGGGCTTCCTTTCTGTCTGCAGAATTACATCACCCCAGCTACGACGCCGGAGCTCACTGTGCATGAGCATCGGCTCCTGCAGTACGGAGAAGGCTGATTAATAAGGAATGAAATGGGATTTGTGAATACTTGCACTGTGCTGCAGGCATGCAGGTGTCTTCCTCCCTTGAGGATCATTTGGGATAGGCAGGCAGTGCCCTTGGGGAAGCAGTGCCAGCAGTGCTGTGGGATTTACTTCTCCCATCCAGCCTCTATACAAGCTGTTCCTGCCCCTTTCCGATCATCTCGTTGCACAAGAGAGTTTACTCTTACATGTTTGTCTTGCTGATGTTTTTAGCCAAAAATCTGCTCTTTGAGTGGTTTCTTCAGCAAGGTGCTGATGGTGGCATGTGGGTTCCCCACGGCTTCTGTCCCAAAAAGCTTAGGAAGTGTCAGATCCTCTGAGGGAGTCTTAGAAAGAGTTAATCACCCTTTGACTTCCACCCTCCCTTAGCTTGTGCTAAGAAGGAGCTCACAAATGAAAGGTGCGGCTTGGCAGCATTAACAGTTTAAGCCCCAGAAGGGCAGGGTGCTGCTTAATTTTAAACCGACTAGAGGCAAGGCTGGAGT
The DNA here is from genome assembly GCF_022539395.1 of Myiozetetes cayanensis. Taxonomy (NCBI): domain Eukaryota; kingdom Metazoa; phylum Chordata; class Aves; order Passeriformes; family Tyrannidae; genus Myiozetetes; species Myiozetetes cayanensis. The sequence continues at coordinate 4,847,839 of NW_026087389.1, forward strand.
CTCTCGTGGGTTATTATTTCAGTGTTTATTTGCTGTGGGCTGTTTTCAGAGAGCTCAGCTAGAACATCCAGCCTTGTTTTTCTCATGCAGCAAGTGCTGTGTTAATGGAGTTGGTCTGAGCATAGAGCAACATCATCGCTTTAGCAGGTGTTGGGTGTTTAACCTGTACGGTGCAACAGCTGAGAGGGAAGTGTTGAACAGAGGTGGTTCTGAGCTGTGGGTATTTGCCACATTCTGAGCTTGAGGAGAAGTTACTGCTTCTGTGAGGTGGTGTGAGGGTGGTGAGGCTCTGCCACAGGAGCCCAGAGAAGTTGTGGCTGCCCCATCCTTTGAGGTGTTCAAAGCCAGGTCGGAGCAACCTGTTCTGGTGGAAGGTGTCCCTGGCCATGGCAGGGGGTTGGAAGGAGATGTTCTTAAAATACACCCTTCCAAGGTGTATTCTATGATTCTGTTTCTGCAGGACTATTCTGATCTCTTTTTATTCCCTATTCCTCCACTTGCTGGCTCCCAGAGGTGGTTTTTTTTTTTTGTTTGTTTTTTTTCAAGTAGGATTTCTAGTGTATAATTTGATCGTGGGCTCAGCTGGGAGAAAACGATGACAGCTTTGTTCCCTGCATGGCAGATAATGAGGTGTCGGAGGCAGATAGCGCCGGGTGTGTGTGCAGCGCCTGCCCAGCTCACTCAAGTGCGGCAGCGCTGAACGCCGGCGAGCGACTTCGCTCTCCTCCCACAGCGCCTGAACGGGGTTGCTGTCAGGGCATATGGCAAAAGGGTTAAAATTTAATTAGAAAACACAGTGGTAGCTACTGGGGCTTAACAGAGCTTTATATAAGCTGCTAAGAAGGACAAGGCTGCTGTGTGAGCTGCTGGTAGGGCTGAGCTACTGCAGCCGCTGGCTGGGCGTCAGGCGCCGGGGCATGCCTGGGAATCTGCCCAGGAAGCGCCGTGAAAGAGGAGTTTGTTTTAAGGCTTGACCCTGGCTCTGTGCAACACCCCTGCCCGCCGCCCGCCGTATAAAGCCAGGCTGCCGTCATGCCAGGCGTCTGAGCGAGGCAGCGGGAGCCAGCCGGGACGGGGGGGTTTGCTTTCTTGCTTTCCCGACGGAGCAGCTCATGGCTTCGGTGTTCATGTGCGGGGTGGAGGATCTGCTGTTCAGCGGGAGCCGCTTCGTGTGGACGGTGACGGTGGCAGCGCTCAGGCGATGGTACGCTGCCCGGCTGCGGGCGTGCCGGCAAGCCCTGCGAGCCTGGTGTGGCCTCCGGGATGTCTACCAGGTAAAAAAAAAACAAACCTAAAAAACCCACCCTGCTCATCGCCCCAGGTTTTGTTTGGAAGAGCATCGTGGCACCTGACGGGTGCGTGCTCGCTCTCCGGAGCGGTACCGCTGTGCGCACCCCGCGGTGAGGCGGGGACGGGATGGAGTGAAGAGCATGGAGGCAGAGCTGGGAAAGTGCTCAGCGGTGCCTCTCCTGGGTCTGAGCTAATGCCCTGAAGTCAAGGTTTGGGAGAGATATTTTTTTGTGCCAAATATGTTGTATAAGTCAGTTTATCTGAACGTGTTTCAGCAGCCAGCTGCCCCCTATTATCACAGCCCCTCGGAACCCCTCTGGCTGCTGTCACCATCCTTGCACTCGGATCTGGGGGACAGAGCTCAGCTCTGGCTGCCCTGCCATGGGGCACTGGGAGCACGATGCCCCCATGGGAGAGACTGGCTGTAGCTTTTTCTGCTGTGTTTGTGTCACTGAATAGTGACAGCTTGTAACGTGATAGTCTTTTGCATTGCAAAGCGGCTGCTGCCTGGGGGGGCTGCAATGAGTCCTGGAACAGCAGCTGGGGGGCTCCCCTTCCTGCAGGCAGGAAACACAACCCATACTTGCAGTGACTGTGGTGTCCAGTTGCAGTGCGGGTGGTGTCACTCTTTTTGGAGTCTGTTCTTGCTGGCAGTTGTTTATTGCTGTGTGTCTCTATATCTGTCTCACGTGTAAACTTGTGCTGCGTGCCGGGTCCCAGTGTCAGTGTGCGTGTTTGCTACGTTACTGGAATGTTTCAAAGCAGCTTCTTCCCTCCTCCTGCTGTGTTGCAATACAGAGAATGACACAGCTCGTAGCAAACAGACACAGCTCTCCAGAAGCATCAAGATGTAACTTCCATGGGAAAGTCATGCTAACAAGACATCTGTGCCTATTTAATCCTAAAGGGATCTGTTGCTGTTTAGCTTTAAGGTATGCTCAGGAGTGGGAGAACAGCTTTGCAGTCATAGAATTGCTTGCAAGTGCTGGAATGCATCGTGGCATTTTGTACAGATGATGGATGTAAGCACTTTGTGATGTATCTGACACGGGTGTCACTTCAGGAATATGCATCATGAGTAGTTAGGGAATGCAGGAGTCAAGGCATCATTGCTCCTCATTTGCCCATCTTTACTGAGCTGAAGGAATGTGGTGGGATGCAGTCCTGGTGCTCTGCTTTGCATAGGTGTTGTTTTTGGAGTCCACTCACATAAAGAGTGTGGAGCTCTGCCTCCGTGGGGATGCAGTGGAGAGCAGTCTAACTCCATCCCTCCAGGGCTGGAATAACGGCTTGGTGAGGACCAGCTCTGACAACAGCTGTATTCAGCCTGTTCAGCTGCCATTCTCTGATGGTTGGCCTGAAGTGAAAAGAGATGTTTCAGAAACAAAGTGTGACTGTCTCTCTGCCCAAAGTTACTGTGTCCTGGTTGCTGTTTGTAGGTTAATCTTGTCTTTGTGAAAAGCATCACTGACTTGTGCCTGTGTCCAAAAGTGAAAATGGGTAAAGAGATAGGAGGTTGGTCTTTCTGTCATCTTTCTAGGCAGACCTTGAGCCAGAGCAGTAGACAGGGAGTGCCTCTTCCCCTGTCCCCTCTACCCACAGCTTGTCAACTTCAAACTGCTGGGGACATGCAGGGACCTGTTGCTCCACACTCACTGCTCCAAGGGTCATCCCTGGGAGATGAAACCCAGCAGGAACAAGGCAACTCTCACGTTTTAACATCAGGAATTTCCTAGGGGTAATTTGGGGTCTATTAAAGTGAGATGGCTGAAAAGAATGCCCTGCAGCTCTTCCTCGCAGGGTTGCGTAACACTCTGCTTTTTGTGCCGGAGTCTTGGCCACTCAAACCTCTGGCTGAATCCAGTGCAGGACTGAGTACACAGCATTAAATGTCACCCAACTGTTTAGGAACCAGAGCCCTGCAAGAAGTTGAATCAAATATATTTTTTCAATGCTTTTTAGGCACTTTAGGCTATGGAAACAGATAGAGATTGTAGCTGGGTGACCTTTGTGTGTAAGGATGAACTCTGAGCTGTTCTGGGTTACACTTGTTCACCTCGGGCTCAGTGGAGCAATACAAGAGCAAAACATGCAGTGCAGAGCTCTCTGTGGGGTTGTTTCTCTGAGGAGGTGGATGTTGCAGCATCTCTGGGGCTCTGCTTTAATCTTGGGCATGAGACTGTATGTCCCATCATTACCATAGATCCTGCATTGTCTTGGGCAGACTGTCTTCCTCCTCTGTGCTCCTGTATAATGGGTATAACAGCACTATCCCACCCACCAGGGATGTTCTTTGTCCTCTCAGATATTTGCTAGAAGTCCTGTATTTAATGCAGCCACATGAAAGCACCTTTTTGTCCTGTGTTCTTATTGAAATTGATGCCTGGACAGGTGCTTAAACAACTCCTTTCCCAGCCTGGCTTCTTGGGGACTGCTTATATTTCTGTAACTCCTTTGCATTCGTATTCCAGATGTGAAAACACTGGTTTAATATACAGGCTCTTCTGACTAAAATTACACTTTTGCTCTCTCTGAGGACTCCCTGGGCTGCCTGTGTTGTAACTGATCAGGAAACAGGGCAGAACTTGGTCACTGAGCCACATTCAAGTGATGAGCAGGGAAGGGTGAGGTGACAGGTGCTTGTGCTACTGGTCAGCCCTGGAGACTACAGATGGCTTTGATATGTATTTGGAGTTCATGTTGTTTTGTGGGCACGTGGCTATTTTTGGGTGAGCTGGACACTGCTAGCAGGACTCTGTTTAATCATCAGTGCATTATTGTGGTGAAAGGAAAGCCAGCAGAATTCCTTCTCCCTGGGCTGTTACACTTGTTGTTCTGGTGAGGGGGGGTTTCTGGTATTTTTAAAATACTTCCTTTAGGCTCAGGGGGGACCTGAGCTTGAGTCCCAGCTGGAGAAGCCACTAACACCTTGGTGTGCCCGTGCAGGGCTCTCACCTCTGAAGCCGGCAGGTGCGGAGGTGGTCACGGGGCTGCACCGTCTGGGCAGGGGAGGCTGAAATCCTCTCTGCCACCATAAAGCCCTTACCTGCCTTAGCAGCTTTAAGTACAACTAAAACCCACCCCAACATTGACAAACCTGCCTCTGTCAGTCACTTTCTCCATACCCGTTGTGTTCCTGGCATGTGTGTGTGGGAAACACCTTCCAAGCTATTACCTGGTCACTGGTGCAGGGACTTCAGCTCCAGCCCAGCAAACCAAGCTCAGGCATTTCCCAGGTCCCTGCTCCAGGGTGCTTGGCATCATCTGTCCCACCTGCCAAAAGAGAAGGGGTGTCCTGTTTGCCCACAGCCTATTCATCTGGAGGAGCCTGTGAGCCAGAGCTCTGCTGGAGTGTCCTGTTTCACTCTGAAATAACCCCTGAACCCAAGCAAGGCTAGGGGACTGTACAGGATGTGAGTTTATCCTCAGAGAGCTTGGGTTGTGTGCCAGGGAACATTGTCTCGTCCATGGCAGGGAGCATTTGAAGCCTGTCCTAGAAATAACAGATTTGCAGAGACAACTGATGGAAAAGCTGGCACAAGTCTTCTGTCTAACAGCAGCAAGTCAATATGAGTTATTGGGGCTGTTAGGGCTTGGAAAAAATCCTGGGTGAGAACTCAGCATAAAGCCTTCACACAAGGATTCCCATTTCCTGCCAGAGAAAGGAGTTAGGGCTGTGTTTTGTTGTGGAGCTGTGGCCTGCAGCTGGGCTTTTGGGGTCTTCCCAGAGTCCCTCTTGATGTCCAAGATGGGATAGCATGGCATTTCTAGGTGTCCTGATGCTCTCCCAAAAGAAAGCTTTCTGCAGGGCTCTCTGCATGCTGGTTTTATAGGCCACCTGTCTTAGATTTAATTATAGAGCAGTAAAACAAAGTGAAACTTTTATATGAATGAGGTTAATAAACAGTGGCAAAGCCAAAAAACTTTGAGGATCAACATCTATCCCATGTTTAGTCAACTGTATTACCACTAGCCTGATTTTCATTGGGATGTCAATGCTAACAGATTTTGGTGCAAGTCTTCCCCTGGTGTATCAGTGCCAGTTTCCACCTATACATCCCACATCAGAATGATTACTCATTATGTTCTAAGCATGAATGAAACTTTGCATCAAAGTCTATATGCAACTAACTCTACAAAATAAAAAACTGGTCAAGTGAATGCTTTAGTGTCAGGGTTAAATGTGTGTCAGTCAGTCTGCTCTCTGCAAAGTGGAAGAGAAACCAGGCTAACTGCCCCCAGACTCCCTGCAGAATACAATGGCATGCTGTGATTGATCTGCTGGACGTGAAATCAAGTATGAGAGCATCTCTGTGATTAAGCAGTTTACAAATAACTGTGATTCCCAGTTACACTGGGAATTTGGCTAATAAATTCTGGTGTAAAAGTGTAAACTTTTCATGTGGGTCTTTCGGACAAAGTGCTTTTTAACCTCTGAAAGGTCACTTCCGCTGTGTGAAGTGAAAAAATTTTGCTGATGAAGCACAATAAATCAGCTCTGTACGTGTGTCTGGCCCGTAAGTACCTGGGGTGGAGGAGCGAGAGAGGAAGAGGCTGACGACTTCTGTTTCCTCTGGTGCTAACGTAGTTGGTTTGGATAGTGAGCACCACGTTTCCTCTGCTACCACACCTTAACTTTTCATTATAAAAAACGCTGACATGAAGTTGAAGTGCCTTTTCCTTTTCACAGTGATACAAAGCAGCGCTGGAGCAGTGAGGGGGAGCGTGGAGTGGGGGCTGCATTGTCAGGGCAGAGCTTTCCTTCTTCCCCTCCAGACAGACCCCACGAGTGATGCTCAGCAGAGACATCTCAGGTGTCCTAATGGGTCAGGACTTTCCAGAGGGAGCTTGAAGTCCTTTTTAGAGGACACTGAATATGTGCCTGTGTCCCTCCAACGATTTAAACTTGCGCACTGGGGATTACCGGTTGCCCTGGAAAAGCTTTACTCTGCCTGCTTTCATCCAGATGTTTTTCTTTTTGAAAGGATCTGATCTAATGCTCTGATGCTGCTCATACGTCACCTGCAGAGCTTTGACTCTGCTAAAACCCCCATCACGTCCAAACAGGGCATGGGGAGGTGTCCCTGTGGTTGGGATTTTGGGGGAGCCTCCAGCAGAGCTGAGGAAGGACTGGCTCTGGGCACTGCCTCTTGACAGCTTAGAGTTAATCTTGGCTCTACAACAGCAGCTTTCCAAAGCTCTCTGCCAGACATATTTTCATCTGAGCTCATGATATAGCATTTGCTGTTTGAGAGAGTTTATTCAAACCAAAATATGATTTCTGTACCGCTTCTCCCTCTTCCCTCACAGACAAACTTCACAACCAGACTGTGAACTTCATCTCATTTCCTTCAGGGTGTCACAGTGCCAGTTTCAAACAGAGCCTTCTATTCATGAGCCAATTGGGCCTGTATAAATATTGTTTTTCCTTCTATGTGACGCAGCTCACAAATACGTTAGATTTTGAACATCGCTGGCGCCACTTTTCAGAAGCAGAGTCCTGTACAAAGGTATCACTGTATGAGCTTGCCTGGATAAATCTCCAGTTTGGTCTTGTGCAGAGAGGCTGGTGAGCTCTCTCTGACTGGACAAGAACCATATGAAAAGATAAATTAAAAGTGTTTCAGGCACATGCTTCATTTTTGCCCTTCTGAGTGTTTAGCTCTGTCACTCCTTTTGCAAGCGCTGTCACTGCAGTGCTTTGTGATCTTGGATGGACTGTCCATGTGCTTAAAATAACACTGTGCTATCTTTGTCTCCTCATTTTCTGAAAATCAGGCCATGCTTGTACAGTCTGCATTGCTCTTAAAACCTCTGAGTCATAATTAGTGATTAGTAATTCTACTAATCTCCTGTACAGATGGAGGCCAGTTCATTCTCAGGGACTGCAAAGAGGATAAAGCTATCAGTGCTGGAATATATTAGCTTAAATACCCTCCCACACACAAATACACATGTACGCTTTTCCCCACTGACTGATCTGTCGTTCATTTAAACATGCATCGATGGTGGTGCTGGGGAAGGAGATGGGGAGAGCAGGGGTCATCAAAATGCTGAGAAGAGCCTGAATGTGCTGGTTTTAGCCATTAAAAGCCACCGTGGAAAGTCCAAGCAACATTGGGATTAAGACTGTGACATTTCTGTGGTTGCTTTCTCAGCTGATGTGGAGTAAGTGCTGTCCTGGTGATGGGTGTCCAAGTGATGGGTGCCCCACTGTTGCTACTGGGCACAGGTGGGGGCAGAGCTGGCAACAGTGATGGAGAAGCCACTGCACACAGCGCTTACGCCCATGGCACTGCTGTTTTCTGAGCATCCTGGCTTTACCTTTTGTTGGGCCAGTGGTTTTCAGGTAGGGTGAGGTGGGCTGGGCACAGGGTGTGTGGTTTGGAGAAAGCCATGCTTGGTGGTGTCTCATGCAGGCAGCTTACTGGCTTGTGCATGGGCAACAGGAGGCAGAGGACTAGAGGATGGGAGTTAAGCTGGAAGAGTGGGAGAGGGTAGTGCAAGAATTACATAGAATGAGAAGTACATGCTGTGTGAGCAAGGAAAGAGAGGGGAGAGACCAAGGAATAAAAAATTAATAATCCTGACCACCTTCAGGTCTATGTCAAACCCCCCAGTACTCCAAACTGAGCACAAACTTAAAAGAAAGTGCAGGAAAGCAAACAGGTAGGAAAAAAAGGCAGCACTTGTGCTGTGGGAGATGAAAACTGAGGTTGGAGATAGGCAGGAAAAAAGAACAAGGAGAACAGTCTTTCTGCCTGAATGGTGGAGTTTGCTAAGCCATAGCCAAAGTGGCAGTAATTCCTCTCTCATATCAAGCACACTGCATCTGTTCACCTTATCAGAGAGGCTGCAGTGGGCTGCATTCGCTGTAGGGTCAGGTACCCTTTGGTGAGTTTTGACACTGCCATCCCCAAACCCGGCTCGGAGCTCTTCTGGGGCCTCAGAGCTGCAGGGACTTCCCCCTGCTCAACTCCCAGCAGCTTCCCACCTCTTATGGGTGCACTGTATTTCTTTTAAACTCTAATTTTTCTCATTTAGAGAAGTTTTTCATACAGCTGAATTACACAGCTCAGGTTGGTGTTTGTTTGGGAGCCCTGGATCCTCTGAGGAGCTGTGCTCTTCTCCTCCAGCTGTTCCCGTCCCTGTGGTTATCCCAGCAGGGCAGAAGTTGGCACCACCCAGGTAACCTTCACGTCATTTCTCTAAGGAAACATGACTCATTGTCTGTTTTTCATCTTATTTTTGGGGCTTTGGAGTCTGTGTTTTGGAGACAAATGCAAGTTTGTTGCTCTGAAATCCTCTCCCAAAACTGTCTGGGCTGCCACCCCTTAGGTTGCTGGTGCAGTCTGGACCAGCTGGCTGGACCTGACCTGGCACCCTCCTGCCTGATGTGGGGCCAGCTTATGTTTTTTTTATGAAACCTGTGATATTGAGCATTGCTTGGAAAGCTTTTGTAGTCTCATGACTATGAGAACGTTGGCTTTTACAAAGTAACTTTGGGAAAAAAGACAGCTCTTTGTCTGCAGCTATTTAAAAGGTGGATATTTGATCAAAGCCAGTTCTGAATTAAACAAGGAGGGTGAGACAGCTTTGGCACCTCACTGCTTCCCAGTTAACTGGGGCAAGTTGCCCTCTGGAGGTGTCTGGGTTGATGTTAATTCAGGGAGGCAGCTCCAGGTGAGGGGATCTGGGATGACACACTGTGTGATCGGGTGGATCAGCCCTGCTTCTCTCCCCAGCAGGGTTGGGAAGGCTCTCGGTTTACACAGTGCTCTGCAGCTTTGTTGAGCCCCTTGTTGGCCTCAAACACTCAGCACACAAAGTCTCCTCTCTGGGGGACTTTATTTGGACCAAGAGGGCTTGGACCCTCTAAGAAGTAGGAGCTGTTCCTCTGAAGTGTTGCTTTCAAAAGTTTGACCCTGAGGTTCTTGCTTTCCATTCTGACACGAGCAAATTAGTTTGTTCCAGGTGTTGAACTTTTTTTTTTCCTATTAAAACAGATCCCTGGATTATAAAAATTAGGATGGAAAGGTCTTCATAGTTTGTCCTCTCTGTGCATAGCGACTGCTCAGCTGGGAGCATAAATAACTGAGTAAGAGCATCCAACTAAACAAAAGAGATTGTTCCTGGTCCCGGGTGAGGTTGTTTTGGTGCTCTTCTGCTCTGGTAGTGTTCTGTGATGTTCTCCCAGCCCATGTTGGATGCTGTGGTCCTGGGGTGGGTTGTTCTGTTGGTATCAATCTTCCATCAATAAATTATGTGGCCAGAGGATGTGAGTCAGTGATGTTATTTAAAACCTTGGGTACCCATACTCACAGCACATAAAGGGAAATTAATAATCCTGGGCTGTGTCTGTGAAATAGGAACAGATTTGTATTTTGAAGTAGCTGTTGTGTAGTAGTGTAGATTTGAGATCGTGTGCCTCTTGTGTGCCTGCCTTGCAGGTTGCAGTGGAGCTCTGGAGGTTGCAGCCTCCTGGATTTGGGTTGCAGAGTTCTGTGTTTTGATGTCTGTAGTGAAAGCAGTGTTACTTAGTTGCTTGACATTTGTTTTGGGAGGAGAGTTCAGCGTTTGTGCCTCTGTGAGATACCCGTGCTCTGCCTGGCACAGTTACACAGTTAGTGCTGCTGTGTCAGAGCCCGGAGGTGTGTGAAGCCTCGCAGGTTGATGTGTCAGAGGAGAAGAAATCAGGGAGATGAAGCACACAGAGAACTGCCTGCAAAGGGAGCAGCAGAACAGCAGGTAGATGATTTGCTCTTGCATCTCTAGCGGTAGCAAAGCGAACTCGTGGAGCCCAGCTCTGACCCCCAGACAAATTCAGGTTGATGGCCAAGGGTGTAAACTCCATCTGCACTCATGGTTCCCTCTCCAGAGGGCAGCACCCCACATCAGAGACAGCAAACCTGTGCCTTGGAAAGGAGTCTGGGAGAAATCCACTGAAACGCTGTACCTGGGGGTGTCTGCAGGGAGGGTCTGTGGAGTTGTGAGTGGGTGAAGTGAGGGCAGGAGTGCTGAGAAGACAAGCTCTGGTTATCTCTGTTCCTGTATCCCTTCAGATGGGTCAGTGAGGCTCCTGCTGCCGCAGGGCTCAGCCTTGCTCCAAGGGGTTGAAAGTGGGACTGATATGAAGTTCTAATGCTGTGCCAGATTTCAACAAAAAGGCCTCTCCTGTCCCCTGGATGAGTGGGGTGGAAGAGCTGGAGGGGTGATGGCAGCTCCCAGTGAGGACAGAGCTGTTGGTGTGGGGCTCCTTGGCTGTGTGCTGCGGTGCAGGGGCTGGCAGGGACCAAGGTGTCACTGCCTCAGGACTGGCACCTGTGACGTGTCTTCAGTTGGTAGCTGCTGGTTTTTAACTTGGTTTTGTTTCACAATAAAGGGGTTAATATTACAAAGGGAAAAAACCCCCACAATTGTAATGCTTTCTCAGCTCGCCTCCATTTTTAACAATCGCATTTCAACCCCTTGTGTCCCCTGACTCACAGTGGAAGGGCTTTTGTTTCTGAATCTGTAATCAAAGCAACAAATGCGAAGGTCACTTCCTTCAGATTATATGGCAGCGGAAGAAGTCCGGGATTGTGTCTCCCTTCTTCCCCCAGCACGAATGTACAGAAAATGTGAAGGCTTAGCACATGCACGCTGTGAGTGCTTCTTGAGTTTCTTCAGTCCTTTTAAACCAGCAGGGTGTGTGATGTGGAGGTAAGAGGCTGTATTTTAATTTTTGATGTTTAGCAGTGGTGGATAATGTTGTTTAGTGTTGTTCAAGTGTGCCCCCGAGTTAAACTCTGGTGCAGAACTCGGAGCAGTGAGCGCAGGAGAACTGGCAGCCAGAAAGCAGCAAAGAGAGTTTGTTTCAGGGTACTTGGGTGGTACAGGCTAAAACTTTTCTGCTTGCTCTTCTCTTTGCCTGGGAGGATCAGTCCATAAAAATTTATTTTGCACTCCACTGTGGAGATAAGGGGCTGTTTGTTTATCCCAGCGTTTACAGCTGCTTTTTCCTGCCTTTGTTGTAAGTGCTGCCTTGGCTGCTTTAGCAAAGGGCTAAATCCATGCTGGATTCTGATAACTTTGCTGTAGCTGGAGAGCAGCTCTGTAACTTCTTGTTATAGAGAACCTCTTTTCAGAGATTACTCTTACAGGCTGCTCTGAGATATGACTTGACCCGAACAAAGCACAGATTCATGAGTCCCAAGGAAAGGCGGTCGGAGCCTGGTACAGTAACTCCTTTCAGCATGCAACTATTAAATGTCTCCTCAAAAGGTCCCCACCCCTCTCACCCCCCAAAAAACCCTTGTGAAGAGGTTGGCTGGAGATGCAGCAGCACGCGTGGAGCTGGGTAACGGCTGCTGAGAAAGAGTCTTTGATCCAAAGCACTTGTTTTGCTTTAAAAGCAGAGTTTGGAGCCCCTCAGATCAGCCCCCCTGAGCGCCTGGCAAGGTGCTGGCACTGGGCTTGCTTTCCCCTCACCACACAGAAACCCTGCTCCAGCCCACTACCTGCTATTTTGACTTGTTACAGAAGGCTCAGGATTTTAAAAAAAGTTATAGATTCAAAGGCAATGCAGATGGACTTGAGCTATAGCCTTTTTTAAAATTATTTTTCATCTCCTTCTCATCTAATGTCTGTTCAAGACTGGCATCTGGGTTTCCTGAAGGGCTGCTGCCAAGCATGAGTGGCTGGAAAAGGCCAGGAGTAAGATGAGCACAAGCCTGGAGAGGATGGCAGATATTTGGTAGGGCTTGCTTTGCCTGTGTCTCCTGCCTCAGAAGCCTTCCCTCAAAAACCCAACCGGTGGGATGAGCTGGAGGCAGTGGAGGGGAGGGAAACAGAGGAGAAACCTGTGAGAAGCCACCAGAGGTGGGGGAGATCTTCAGGGCTGGGGAGAAGCAAAGAGGCATAAAGGTAGGATGCAGGTGTCCAGGGATGGGAAACCCCTTTGTAAGAGTGTTTTTTAGTTTTCTGTAACTATACCCATTACAGGGAAAGCAGAGTTTGTTCAAGTGGCTCAGGGATGGCTTCTGGGGTGGGATAAAACACAGGAAAAGTTGACAGAAGCTCTGCACAGAATATCTCCTGAGATTCATGTTGTGGAGACTTAAGCAAAGAAGCAGGAGCTTCTTAACTGATTTGCCTCCTGGCTGAGGAGTGAAGGTCAGAACAGGTCATGGGGAGGGCAGATGTCCAGTCCTGCCCCGTGGTGGGCACTCCTCGTCCAGGGACAGAGGATGCTGCTGCCTCCACTCAGTGTCCTTCCCCAGGCTGCCGCTGCATTTGTTCTGTCAGGGAACATCAGGAAAGCTCTCTGATCCCACAGGATCTTTTTCTCCCCTGAATTCCCAGGAGATTGCACTGGAACAAAACATCACCACGGGCTTGTGTGCAGTAATGACCTGCCTGCAGTGTCTCAGCGCTGCTGGTGATAAGCATGTCTCCACCAGACACGAATTTATTAGCTGTGTTCTGCCAAGGAAAGCAGATGTTGGATTTCATTGACTTGATATTTGTGGCAGATTTGTGCTGATTGTTTCCTATTAATTTTCCTGATATTTTTTTTTTTTAGCTGTAGAGTTGCCTGCCTTTTCCTTTCTTCTTGGTGTTTTAAATACATTGTGAAATGGCATGACCTGTTTGAGAAACACTTCAGTTTTCAGCATGAGACACCTTTAAGGAGAATACTCATGCAGCAAAGGGGCTGTTCCTTCAAGAGGATGGCTAACCTCTCCCCCTCTGTCAGAGGGACTCAGCATCTCTGATAACACTGCCTGTGAGATCCCATGGCCTTTGGCAGTGTCAGGAGAGGTGAAATGCTACCTGAATACTGACTGTCAGCTGGAAAGTCTGGGGCCAGCAGAGCCATGGAAGGCTTTTCTGCAGCAGATTGTCCCTCTGCCTCCTGCCTTGGGAGCCAATGCTGCCTGTGCACTTGAGTGTGCTCATCCCCGTGCTGCTGCACAGGCTGTGGGTGAACATCTCCTGCAACCCACAGGGGCTGGAGCATCAGCAAGTACAGGAAACAACCATGGGCAGCATCAGGAAAGGCAGCCACACTGCAACATTTCCTTGTGGGGAGTAGAGAGAGGGGTGAGTTTTTTACATTGCATGTGGTGGTGAGCAAGAAGCAGCAATTCTCTTGGCAATATTTTGCTCTTGGCAAAGGGCTTTATCTCCTGGCTGGAATATTGGATTTATCATTTTGAGGATGATTGAATTAATTTATTCCCTGGATTTTATTTTATCACTGCTCTTTGGTTTTGTTGAGTTTTGGTTTGTTTTTTTCTTTTTTTTTATTGCAATGTGCTCATCATTATTTCTGAGAACTTTGGGAGAGGGGGAGATTTAGAACCACACGACCTGCTCTGCTGGGTGGGATCTTTCTGATGACCACAAGAGAGGCTGTGTCTGTCATCCTGTACAAACCATCAATAGAGAAAATGAAGGAATCCCTTAGATTTGCTCTCCCCTGCAATGAGAAATAATAGAATTAATGGGAAAAAAGCAGAACTGCATGGAAAGTGTGTTGGCACTTGGCCCTGCAAAGCCAGAGTGCCTGCGGTGAGGGAGAGCACTTGAGCTGTTTGTTTGCCAGACTTTTTCACTGGCTCAGCTGGTGGGGCTTACATGAAAGTCAGTTGATGCTCTGCAGGAGCCAGTTTTTTCATCGTATCTCCAGTTCACATGGCTATTTTAGGAAGGTGCCATGCAACCCAGGGAGCCTCTCAGCCCCCTGTTCCAGGCACTGTCTTTTATCTCTAACTCTTTGCCAAACTGCAGCAGAGCCAACATTTCCATGTAAAGCATCATCAAAGGGGCATCAAAGTACAAAACTTGCACTTAAGATGAGACAGGCTGGAGAAAAATAAAACATTGTTTTCTGTACATGTTGTTCAGTCATCTGTCCCTGCCTGGTTGGTCCTGAGGAAGAACACCCTGAGTCTGGGAATCGCTCTGTCCAGTCCCTACAATGGCTGTGGGTAAAGCAGGGATGGGAATATGAAGAGCCAGGGTGGGCTCTGCAGCACTTTGGAATGATGAGGGTGGCACTTGGAGTCAAGCTGGTGAGGTGAAATAGAATGGGCCTGGGTTGGGAGTGACCTTAAAGATCATTTAGTTCCAACCCCTCCTGCCATGGGCAGGGACACCTTTTGACTGGGTTGCTTAGAGCTCCATCCAACCTGGCCTTGAACAGTTCCAGGAATGGGGCATCCACAACTTCTCTGGGCAACCTTGCACAAAGGGTGAGAGAGGAAGCCAGCTACTTCAGTGCATTACTGGCTATTTAACATTAAGCAGATACTGGCTTCTGTTAAAGGTTAATAGCAAGATAACAAATGATTTAAGGCAAAATCCTGACCCTGTTAAAATTAATGGCAAAATTAATTGACTACACTGGAGCCAGGGTTTCAGCCAGAGGTTTCTTTATGACTTAAAGATTAGGAAGGAGAGGCAGCATGTCTGGAGACATGGTCTGTCCCTGTAAAGCTGGTGGAAGCTCTGCCATTGCCTTCAAAGGCATCACAGTGGGTTTATTGTGTCTCTGTGCCTTGGCAGGAGCCCACTGGCTGCCTGGGCTGGTGTGGGCAGAGACTGGGAAAACCTGAGTTTTTGGGCCCCGAATGACTCGTGGTGTTTTGCAGGAGGTGTTGTGAGTCCAGGAGACTGTGAGGGGAGGGCAGCCATGCAGAAGAGGCATCACTTGGGAGCTCTTGCAATGCACCCCTCTCTGGCAAAGGAGGTGGTGGAGAGGCACGCAGTGGGGTGGGATGAGGGTGTGTTCCCCAGATCTTCACCTGTGGGAGAGGGGAGCATTTCTAATCCTCATCTGTTTCCCCCTGAGCACCTCCCACCCTGGGACACTGGGTGGCAGGCACCCACATTGATCAGGGAGGACCTGTGTGCTGCAGACAGGCTCCCCAAAATGTGCATTATGGTGTTTTTGGAGGCCTATGGAGATCCTTTAAAAATCTTCCTTAGAAGTGCTGGTATAAACCCAAACTTCTGTTTGTTATTTTTCTGCTTGTTCTTTAAAGTTTTGAGCGATTCCAAGTGCTGGAATATGATGAAGCTTTGCTCTCCCAACAGACACACCAGGAAACTCTGAGGTCATTTAAACCATTATAACTTTTTCCCTCTTCCCCCCAGCTGCATGCAGGCCCCTTCCTTCCAGAAGGAAAAGCAAAGGCTTTTATTTTCCTGAGATGTGCCTAGTTAGGGCAAGCTCCATGTTGGAATACATTCTTGCATCTAATTTCGTATTTTGATCAAGCCATGCCCATTCAGGGGCCCCACATAAGCTGGCTGGTTGTACCCAAGTCAGTGAAGCAGTGCTGATCTGAGGCAGCTGAGGAGCTGATCCTAAATACCTTCAGGACCAAAGGAAAAACCCACCTAAATGCCAATGAAAATCTGAAGTCAGTGTAGGGGCTTCAGTGTTAAGCTTTGAAATCTCTTATAGGCTTATGATTTACAGAAGAGAGGTTTGGATAAAAAACCAAAGCCCTGACAGGAAATTACTGGTGATGCTTTATAGGTGGTTAACTGCAGCTGAGTCTGGGATTTGGAGATGAAATCCTTTAAAGTTCCAGGTTGTTCTCTGGGCTCATGCACCTGCAAAGCAGTGCTGCTGCTTCTGAGTCACCAGCCAAAAGCAGGATGGAAGAATTTTGGGACCCCCTCATGGCACAGGCTTTGTGGCAAAGGGACAGCACTGCCTCCTGTGAGTGGGAATATTGCTCTTTGGCTTTTTGTTATCTACAGGTTTTTCTTCAGTGCTCTGACTGCTTGAGCCACAGTGTTGTGCCTGTCTCAGGAATAAATGAGCCAGTTTTTATAAGCTTATGTACTAATGATGCACCACATTCCAATTTCTCACTTTTAAAAGTGCAGTTTTGCTGGCCATTTAATTAGTCAGAATGGTTCCCCTTTCTCTCTCATCACTGGATGCATCAGTGCAGGTGGTTTTTCTTGCCTGTAAAATACCTTCTGGAGCTACTTACCTGCCAGTGAAGTTTAATTTCTCGTGGTTACCCTGCCAGGAGCTAATGGAAATAACGTGCACAGTTCAGTGCAGCTGGGACTGAATCCCTGGTGTCACACTCAGATGTTTCCAGGCAGAGCCCTTTGGGTGCTCAGGAGCAGCACCTGGGTCTGAACAAAAGGGTTTATTTTGGGAGGAAGGGAAGAGGAGAACTGGGTGAAAAGGTTCACTCAGTCCAAAAGACTTGTCATGGAATGTAGGGTGTGAAAGGTGTTACATGGTGGGGCTTGGTTTTAAATGTTCTGGTGATGAGTATTTAGGTGGATGCAGGGCCCTGGCACAACCACCCTGTCCCTGGGCAGGTCACACTTACCCATCAGTGCAGTGTGGGCTGCTGAGCCCAAATCGTGGCACATCCCCAGTTGGGAGCAGCTGGGATGCACATACAGACCTCTGAGCATTTCACTGGTAGAAATAGTTCCCAGTTTTGTCTTAATTATGTGCAGCTTATGTATAATCCTTTCTTCTCTGGCCAGAGAGTTGTGTGAGTTTGGGATTTTTGTTTTGGTTTTTTTTTTTTTAGTTTTGTTTTGTTTTGTTTTTTCTTTCCCTGGGAATGAAGACTCCAGACCTTCTTGGAACAAAAAAGGCTTAAAAATAGAAGTCAGTGACAGATATGGCCAAGCGACTTTTCTGTGATTTGCCCAGTTCTGGGAGGAGAAGTCTGGCCTGGAGGGAGGGGCAGCACATTTGGGTTTGCTTCTGACTTGAACCCTTCATGATTCCCATTCCTAAGCTGCCCTTCAGGAGATGTGTTATTCTGACAGCTTTTCTTTTTTTCTTTTTGGCTCAAGTTTTTTTTTGAGATTTCCTGTTTACACCCTGTCTAATTGCTCTTTTCTTTTTCTTACTTTTTCCCAACTGGATGACACACATGGATGTCTAAAAATATTGCGTGTAACAACCAGCTTCGAATAGGGAGGATGTTTCTGTCCAAGAGAAATAGCATAAATATCCTGCATATGCTTTTTTTTCCCCAAATAAACATTCAGGCTCAGGATATAATAGGGAATTGGTTTAAGTAGCCAAGAAGTATTGTTTTTTTTCTCTCTGCCTTGTTGATTTCTTTTTCTTTTTAAAGGATGGAGGCTTTAGAAAATCCGCCTCGATGATTTTTAGATGGGGGATTTCTTATTTTTGTCACCAAAAAATGGAGGACAAAATGTTGCTTCTTCCAGCTATATGAAACCTCTATGATAATGTTAATTTGCAGTGTAGAATCACCATCTTATCCTGTACTTTATTCCCACACATGGATATTCTGGGAGTTGTGTGTTTGTCTCCTTTCCAGTCCTCTCCATTTCTGAGGTTTTTATTGCTTACTTGTGTGCAGAGCATACAAGTGACTTTGGTAAGCAATAAGAACCCAGCATCCCAGTATGGTTTTGCCAAAAATAGGGCTGTGTAATGCCTCTCTGCCAATTTCCTATTGGGAATGCGATGAGATACAGGGATACTTCATGATTTTTGTGCTGCTACTTCTTTTACTGGATAATAGCTTAAATATTAGCAAGGCTTTTAAAAATAACTGCTAAGACGACCAATTTGGGGGCACGTTGCTAAAATATAGCAAAATTTGTTCATTTGTACAAACAATGCAAAATCAATGAGAATAAGCTGAAAACAGATGTGTGTGTGTGTATATATATCTCAAGACTGCTCACACCAGCTCTTGACTGAGCCAGACAGCTGTGCTCATCTCATGATGGATTGGTCCAGCCACACAGAAAATCAATTATGTTGGTCAGATTAGCAAGGGGTCCTGAATTAAAGATGAAAGAAAATGTATCAGGGCATTGGGTCTTTGAGGAGCCCAGCGCCCTGAGAGCCAGGGAGCGCAGTTTGAGTCCCTTCCAGAGCCTGAGGAAACGGGCCTGTGAGCGGATGTGCCGAGGGGAAATAAATCACACCGGTGTCACTGGGGGAGTTAAAAACGAGTCCTTTGCTGCTTCGGCTGCAGGAGCTCAGAGTCTCTGGTCTCTGAGCTGGAGGGACTCTTCCATGGCCAAAATCCCTATGCAGCCATAGTGATGAAGTCCTCTTTATGAAGCTCTCCAGCTCCTCTTCAGGCGAGAGGAGGGGTCCAGACTGGTGATGCCTGTGCTGGAATGAATGGTGTTGCTGCACCACAGCCATGTCACACCTCTGTGTCACTGTGCTGGGACCATCCAGGGCTGGTGGAAGGGGATTGACACTCCAAAGCTTGTGAGGTGGGCTTGGAGCTGCAGCAGCCTCTGAAGGTTTTGGTTCTGCCTCCTGTACGAAAAGGGCTTGTGAAATGTGAGTACTGCCTTGTATCTCAGAGCCCTGTCTGCACAGCAGGGCAGCTCCGTGTGGGGAGAGAGCTGTCTCCTGGAGATGACCTCTCTGGTGGGCGACATTCCTGATGTAGGATGGGCTTGTGCTGCTCTGTGGTAGAAATTGGGAGTGATTTGCTTCTGACTGTGTTTGTGAGAATGGAGTAAGCCAAGTGAAGTGCTCTCTGCCCCATCAGGAATGGGGTGGGGATACTTGGAGTGAGCTCCTGCACAGCTGCAGGAACCAGGGTGCTGGTTGCTGAAGCCTTGGGTCAGCAGGAGGGAGGATAAGGGCTTGGACTGTCTGGGTTAACACCACTTTGCTTAGGGACTGGAGCCTGCAGATGCAAAGCTGGTCACCACGCTGGCAGATTCGCGTTCCTCGGTCAGGCTGTGGTGCCACACAGTGAGTACACCCATGTTGTACCTCAGCCCAGGTGAAGGCATCTTAGTAGGATTGTAGCTCTCAGGTGTGCAGGGGGGCAGAGGGATGCAAGCAGCAAGGGGAAGGAGCTTCAGAGCCCCCCTCTCTTCTTGGATCTACAGTCAGCAACAGGCATTTCTTGGCCCTGGACATTGCTGTTGTGTCCCACCCCGTGGCAAATTGTCCTGGGGGTAACATGAGCCTGTGGCCACAGAGAGCTCTGGGGATGCAGGTGGGAGCTGGTAGGTTTGTCACGGCAATGGCATTTCATGGTGCTTTGCCACTGAGCACTCTGACATCTTCTGCACTCCTTGACTGAGCTTTCCAGTACTCTGGGAAGTGGCTGTCTGATTTCTGAGATGAGATTCCTGGAGTCCTAGGTACTAAGTGTTGTCTGTATCTAAGCTGTTTCCTTATGTTTTCTCATCAATAAAATCAGGGATAATTATATCATGCCTGTCTTCAGGGGTATCATGACGTTTAATTACTTTTGAGTTGCTTTGCAATTACCTGGAATAGCTGAATAGAAGTACAAACTATACTTGGTATTTCTTTTGTTTTATTCCTCCCGGCTACCTTCCTTTCTCCTCGGCACGAGGCTTTGTGGATGTGTTTGCTATAATAGAAACCTTTTTTTACTTAACAACAGACAACTGAGGCAATTAAAACAGTCAGAAGTGATTAATGTGATTTCACTGGGTGAAAGCTAAAGCAGCTCACAATTAAATAATGGCAGCCCTCGTGCTATCTCAGAGCAACAGATGGGGAACGATTTAAAAACACTATTGGATCAGACACTTCGCAGCAGGGGCAGATTGGTAACAGTGTGTCGGAGCCAGAAATGTGCTCCACCTTGAAGGGTGCCTTGATGAAATGATTAATTGATGGCAATGTGTGACTTAGTTATGAGCGTGCGATAGGAGACCTTCAGCTCTCGGGAACAAATGGACCTGTGATCGGATCCTAATGGACTTAGGGGCTCTAGATGGTGTGTTCAGAGAGCTGACAAGTCTCAGGGAACCTGCTGGAAAGTTACAATTGGGATGGAATTGGGAAGCTTTTCTTCCAGAACCTGAAGGACGAAGCGCTGGGAGTGCAGAGCATGGGAGGGGAGGGGATGATGCCTCTGCAGGGTGCAGCACCATGAGGTGCAGCTATGTTTTTGCATGGAGATCATCACCACCATCCCGGGATGGTGCAGCCTGTGCTCTGCACTCCTGCGTGCACCACGTGTTGCTCTGCTTTTTTTTTTTTTTTTTTAAATTCCTGTTCATAGCAGTGGGAGAAAAAGAAAGGAAGGGATTTCTTCTCACTAGACTTGCTCTGCAAACTGTCCTTGTACCAGTATTGCTGTTTTGGTGAGCGATGTGGTGTTTAGTAGTGCCGTAAGTTGCCAGTGCTGGTGCTGCAGATGGTGGAGAGAGTTGTACCCACAGATGGGTCGTCTCTGACCTGCTTGCAGAGCTCCTCAGGAGGGCACTCCCTCTCGGCTTTTGGTCCAAGTGAGCTCAATTAGTTGAAACAACGAAGCTTTGTTGGTTTGGGCTCTCGGGGCTGAAGGGCTGGCTGGTGACAGAGGCGGCTGTGTCTCGCTGCACAAACGGCTGCGCGCTGAAACAGGGGCAGCACAGGGGGGAGCTGGGAGGTCCCTTCAATTATACTGCAGTTACGTATAAATTGCACTTATTTTTAAGTCTTTTTAAGCTTTGGGTGTGCAGCATGTCCGGGCAGGAGGTGATGAGAGGTGCTGGTGGCACTAGAGTGCAACCCTGCCCCTGCAGAGCCGGAGGGACGTGAAAGGAGAAGCTGTTGTGTGTTGCTGTTCGATCCCTCTGGGAACCCCTGTCTAAGCAAACCACCCCTGGCCTCTGCTCACAGCTCACAATTTGTAGTCCATGAGAAGCTCGTGCTGTCAGGAAAACGAGTTACTTTGAGGCTGGGAGAATAAATCTAAAAGCCAGGTTTCCTTCACCAGCTCTCACCCAGAGAGTGTTGCGAAGTTGGTCCTCGCTGAAGCTGCTGAAAGGCCCAGAATTAGAACAGATATTAAATAATGTAGAAGCTTTCATCGAAATGTATTAGATTTCAAAGGGCAGATATTAAAAGGGCATAATGTGCAGCTATTTCTGAATTGCTCACCTCTTAAAGAGAGAAAGAGACTTTGTTTGCAAGAGATAAATGGGACACAAAATTGGTGGTTCAGATATAGCATCAGAGGTTCAAAGCTCACTCATAATCACGCAGTTCGAGCACCTTCTTGACGTGTGCAGCACCTATATAAGATTCTTATGGAGGCAGTGACTTGTAATGCTTCATGGAAGTTATCCCAGGGAAAATGTTAATGTGCTGGTAGAGACTTCATCTCAACTAGACACGAGGTCAGGGGACCAAATCTGGGCTGACACATCTGCAGGGTTGGATAGATTTGGGTTTCATGGGTCCTTGGTCATCTACTTACTAGAGCAAAAGGCCCTGCCTGCTGCTTGTGGCTGTGGTACTGGCCGGGCTGGTTCATCCTCAGGTTTAATTCTCACAGCATTTGTGTTGTTTTTATCTGATCCTGAGTGCTGCTAAGCACCCTTAATTCTGGCTTGAAGCTGAGAGTGCTGAGGCAGCTCTCCAGACTGAGTCCTTGGAGAAGGATGCTTGGCTTGGGTACAGAGTCAATTCCCTTATCCCTGCAGATTACACACTTGCTCCACACTGTCCTTGTCCCCGAGCTGCGTGTGCTCTGGTGCAAGGCAGGAAAGCTGGGAATCCTGCCCTTCCTGACAGAGCTGTGTTGTTGTCTTTGCAGATGACAGAGGGCCGGCACTGCCAGGTGCATCTCCTCGATGACAGGAACTTGGAGCTGCTGGTTCAGGTACAGACCTCGCTCTTTTGGGTACTAAAATAAGTCACAGAAGTGCAATAAACAGGTGTGCTCAGGCACATGTGCCCTTCCTCACACTTGGATTAGCAGGAGGGTTTCCCCGTCCATGGTGGACAAATAATCTTCCATCAGTTCTGCATTCAGCTTTCACCAATATCTGTAAAGTGTATTAAACACAACCCTTGTGGTGATGGTTTTTTTGTTGTTTAGATGGGAAGAAAAGTCTGTGGTTTCGAGGATGTTGTACTCCCGTAACAGAACCCAAAGCATGAGATTCTCAAATACACAGTATTTTATTAATTGAGAAATCTCTCCTGCTGTAAGTTCAGGAAAACCTGGGCTGCTGCCTTCTTCTCCAGAAAGAGGAAAGCCTGTGCTCTTCAGCTTAATGTCATGGATTAAGTACAGAATTGCCTCTCTGTGCTCCACACAGCTCCACAGAGACACCCTGAGTATGATGGAGCCACTTCTGTATTGAATTGTCCAACAGGGTTTTAAAGTGATCATGTGTGCTTAAATGTCAGTATTTGCAGAGAAAAATTTTATTTTATATGAAAAGCCTGGACTGAAATGAATTTTATTCTTTCAATAGCCCAAACTTTTATCTAGGGAGTTACTGGATCTGGTGGCCTCACACTTCAACCTGAAAGAAAAGGAGTATTTTGGGATAACCTTTATCGATGATACGTAAGTATGTTCATTTATTTTAGACAGCTGTGTGATTATTGCAATGTGAAACCTTATCTCTGACAGCATGGCAGCTTGGTGTGATGCAAGAATGACTTTTTTTTGAAGAACAGTTTTCCTATCTTGTGCTTGTGCTTGGCTGAGGAAAGGGGAAGGCATGAAACAGAAAATATTTGGAAAATATCTTCTGGGCACAAACCAGAGAATACTTGCAAAATACTTTCCTGATGCTTTCACTTTTCGTATTTGTCTCACAAGCTGAAATAACTGATTCAGTGATAATTTCCCTTGTGAGCTTTCCTCCTCTTTGCTTTTAGTAACAACAAAAAAGTTTTGCATTGATTTTTCAGAATGAATTGCTCCTCTTGCTTTGCACTTCAATTTCAAAGGTATTAGAGTCTTTTAAACCCAAATTTCCCAAGCAGCAGCAGCAAAATATGAGGTTAGTCCTTCCCATAAACAGCTTTCCTCTGGCTGGGGCTGGGTGTGATGCTCAGCTCCAGGCTGCTGTGGGAGATCTGCTTCCATGGCACTGACCCAGAGTCAGCTGGGTTAATTGAAATCTCAGCTGGTGTTTAGGCTCATCTGTCAGCGTGGCACTGAAACGTGGCTTCCCCACTTCTGCTGGGTGCAGGACCAAAACCCACAGGCAGGAGTCTGCTCCCCAGGGCCAGCGTCTCCAGAGGGGTTACCTCCAGCTCCCCCAGAAAAGCTGGAGCAGAGCTGCTTAGGGCAGCAGGAATGTGGAGTTGCGCACTGATAAATAAATAAACCTCTTCTTCTTCTCTAATGGGAATAACATTAGTTCTTGCTGCTCTCCATTGCTGCTTTTTATGGGGTCCTGGATGAATGCCTTCCCCTAAAGTTCATGTTAGAGCCGTGTTTGGGGCCACCCTGCCGAGGCAGATCCTACGTGCAGGTGCAGGACTGAGGAGAGGGCTGAAGTTCATGGAGCTGGTGGGAGCTGCTTGCTCTGGGCCCCTGACCCCACACTGTGTTATTTTTACCAGCCGCTCTCAGCTTGAGCTATCCCTGGAATATTTTTGCCACATCCTTGTCCCTTCACTTGTTGGAAAATACTTTCTTCCAGATCTTCTCCTGAAATCTCTTGAAGATGCTGTTTGCACTTGGCTTATTTTTTCCCCTGGAAGAACTGCCATGAAACTTTTCTAGAGGTTTTTTGGTTGCTGGAACTCCCTCACAGTGAGCTTTAAAGTGCTGCCCAGGGCATTACCTGGAAGCTGTTGGCTTCCCCAGAAACACCAGTGGGATTCCAGAGCCTGCCTTGGGTGTATGGCACAGGGGCTGGGTGCTTGGAAGGGAGCTTGTGGCCTCTGGAGGGCACCCATGGCCCAGCCTTTCAGGGCAGCCACAGGTTTCTGTGCTCCCCAGAGTCCTCAGGGAGGTTGTTGGGGTTCGAATCACAGACTGATTTGAGATAGAAGGGACCATAAAGCTCATCTTGTTCCAATCCTGATGTGGGCAGGGACACCTTCCACTTGACGAGGTTGCTGCAAGACCCGTCCAACCTGGCCTTGGACACTTCTGAGGATGGGGCAGCCACAGCTTGGCAATGTCTTAGGGGGATTTTTTGTTTTCTTTCTGGCTGATTCCCATTTCAGTCAGAGAAACCACTGCAGAGAGAACTGCCTGGTTTAAGGAGTCTGTCTCTGGTAAACCCCTCTGCTCTGAAACAGGGGTTTGTCATTCTGGGGTTGGGACAGAGTAGGAAGAGTTGAGGATGCAGCTGCAGAGCTGAGCCAAACCCATGCAGCAGAAGGATCAGACCCATTTCTGCCACTAGACATAGAAAGTCAGTGGAAGTCACTGAGAGTCAAAGAGCATTCTTGAACACCAAAAGTGAATGGTATGAAAATCTGAAAGTTAGGAGGGAAAAAAAATGAAATAATTTAATGAGATGTTTGTCTTTCTTGGAACTGAATCTTGACCTTTTTAAAGTAACACTTGGAGTAAACATGACCACCAAGAAGAACCCACTTCTGTATTTCACCCATCCCAGTTTTTAACCTTCTCCCTAACCTGTTTCCACAGAGGTCAGAGTGTGTGGCTGCAGCTGGATCATCGTGTCCTGGACCATGACTTGCCCAAGAAACCAGGACCGGCAACTTTGTATTTTGCTGTTAGGTGAGTAATTGTTTCCACCAAGAAAACATTGCCACTTGGGTTTATTTATCACCAGGGGGGGTTGTTTAAAAGAACTGATTACAGATTTGATAAAGGAAATAAATGTCAAAGCAAAGTGTTATTTTTAGAAGGAGATTAGGTCCTGGATAAGTGCTACTCTCTTTTGTATTTAACTATTAAATTAAGTAGGTTGGAACCTGCTACTTTTTAAACTGTTACTAGGACAGTATTACAAGAACTTTGCTGGGGTTTTGATTTTTTTTTTGGATTTTTTTGTTGTTGTTTTTGTTTAAAACCTCGTATTTTAAATATCTTCTTTGCTTGACTTGTCTTTTAAGTGTGCTAAATAGTAATACAGTTTATTTAAACAATCATACTTACTTTTTTCCTTCTGTTTACTTAAGGTTTGTCTGTACTTGAAAGGGATTGCTGATGGCTCTTTGCTCTCACAGCTTAACCAGTCCCCAGGAGAGAATGAAATCCCTGACAAAATGATGATTTTGGCCAATGTAATTGCATTACTTTAGGGCTGTTGCTGGCAAAGCTCTGCTGGTTAAGGGCCTGAAAAAAACCACATGTCCTACGAAACAGAGCTGTGCTGGCAGAAAAGAATCATATTCTTAATATTGTTGGAGTTTTTCTTTTCCTTATAGACTATGAGGAAAATGAGAGCAGACTGACCTCATTTGCTTTGCAGATCTCGGTAAATTTATGCCTTGTGTGCTTAATTATTTGAAGCACTTCCAAGGCAGAGCCTCTTGTGTAGCTGGGTCGGTTGGCACTGCTGTCTCACCACATCCCCCATCCCCTGCTCATCCAGGGCAAACAAATGGCACTTTGTTTTGGCTGAGTACGTGCTGATTTGTGATGGCATTCAGAGCTCCTCTTCCCTTCCACACTTTTAACAGAAAGAAAGAAAAAACAAACAAGCAAAAAAAAAACCCACAAAAAAACCCCAAGCATTTTAAAAAGGGATGATGGGATCTTCACTGTGTTCACTGTTTGATGAGGATCTGGGAGGCTAAAGCCTGTGGCTGCCCAAGAAAGTTGTGAAGGCAATCCTATGACTTGAGCATTTCTTCATTTGGGATTCACGCTGTTGGCTCAGGGTGTTCATTTTGACCCTCTCTACTGCAAGGTGGTCCTTGACAGGACAGGGTGTGCAGAGACCTGGGCAAGAGTTCACGTGTGAGGAGTGGGCTTGGAGAGATCTGGAAGCCAAATTTTAAGCCTGACTACTCTGGGGTCATGAGATACAAACCAAGCAATTAGGAGCCAGGGAGGTGGGCAGTGAGTGAGATGCAGAGGAGGAGGATATAGAAATAATTAGCACTACAGAAACTGGCTGATCAGTAGAAAATTGATATTCCAGCAGAAAAACCACTTCAAAACCTGCAGCTCTCTCTCTATTACAACATTTTGGTTAAGGAAGTGACTGCAGGCCTTTGCTCCATGGCAAATGCTCTGGGTGGTTAGTTCAGACACTTATCTTGTGTGAACACATTTACCTTGTCATAGCCTATTCCTTAATTAAAATCCCATGAGAGCAGCTGAAAATACACAATTACAGCTGAGTGTGCCCGTGTCTTGAGAGGAAAAGCGAGGCTGGGCGTGGGATGAATGGCAGGGAGAGGGTGGGCAGAGGCCCCAGCACTTGGCACCTGTTCCCTGGGCTGGGTGGGCTCCAGCCCTGCACAATGTGACCCCTGTGGGTGCTGCTGCAGGGGCAGGGTGTCCCTTGGCCTGGGAGAGCCCTCCTGTGCCACCCATTCCATCTGAATGTCTGAAATAGGCTCAACCATGAATAGAATAAATACTCAATACTGTTTCAGTTTGAGACACAAATGTAATGAGGTAGAGCACTGAGCTGCTGTTCTCCTAACCAGTGGCAAATGTGCAGCAGCATCAGCTCCCAGTATCTTTTGACACTGCACTGGACAGTTTCCAGTAGCACAACTGGAAATAGGGGAATCCCCAGATTCCTGGCGATGACCCTCTTTTTCTTCATCACTTCTCATCCCTGAGCTTTTGCTGTTCCATAAGGAAATATGTGATAATCCTCTGAGACTTGTAATTATTGTCAGCTGGCATAAACTCAGTCCAGTCACGTAAGCTGTCCTGTGGTACACACAGCTGAAGGGCTCTATAATGCAGATTTAGGACTCACAGAAGCGTCATTCTGGTTTCAGGGATGCTGACAGCTTTGAAGTAAAAGAAGGAGGTAGGCTTTGTGGTGTTCCCAAACGTGCCTGTCATCCCCTGAACGTCCTTATCTCTGTGATCCAGTGTTCCCCATCTGTACTGGGGTGATAAGAACGTACAGCTTGTACCATGGAGCAAATAGAGCACAGGGACATGGCTGGGCAGGGGGCAGTGCCCCCCAGGGCCCTCTCCCTAAATCCATAGATTCTACAGGCTCCTGCTCTGTCACAGCAGTGACTGGGAGCTGCCTTTCTTCAGAGCCAGGGGTCCTGTCCTGCTTTTGGGGGTAAATCAGCCATGTCTGACTCCGTTTGAAAGAAACTGCAAGTGCAAATGAGGTCGTTAGTTGAGGGCAATCATGTTGTGGTGCAGTGGAGGGAGGGAGGCTT
Organism: Myiozetetes cayanensis; assembly: GCF_022539395.1. NCBI lineage: Eukaryota > Metazoa > Chordata > Aves > Passeriformes > Tyrannidae > Myiozetetes > Myiozetetes cayanensis. The sequence continues at coordinate 4,875,182 of NW_026087389.1, forward strand.
TAGCAGGCTGAGAAGGTCCACACTGTGAAGGGCTGGTCTGGCAGCAGGATGGGAAAGGATGAAGAGTGAGGATCCTGCCCTCTGCTCTGCATTTCTGGAGAGTAACACTCAAGGGTATTTAAAGTAAAGTTTAGCAAAGCTGTTGGAAAAAAATATATCAGGTGTGATCAAGAGAGGGTGGAAATACCTGAGGCTTCAAGAGTTCACGTGGAAAGGTGAGTCATGGAAAGGTAAAGTAGCCTTTCAAGTGTCTGAGGCAGGCTACTGGCCTCAGGTCTGCCCCTTGGACAGGCTGCATGCCTGTAAAATGGGTAAATTATCTGCAGAGGCATTCTGGAAAGTGCTTTAAAATTAATTAGATGGAACATGTTGTAGGAATGTGAAATATTAAAAACAATTATTCTTTAATGTATCACTTGTCTCAAGCCACAGCATAAACACTGCAAACATTCCTAACACGTGTGGCAGGTCCCAGCTTCACTGCTCCCTACCACGTGTTCCATGCTGCTGCTGTGGGCTTCTTCCAGTGTCTTACGAATCATCCACACCAGGAGAGGAGTGGCTGGAGCCTGAGGCTGTGAGCTAAGGAGCTGAAGGACATGTATCCTGCTTTCATATCCAGCTAAAGGAGGATTGACAAGACCACCTCCACACAAATTTGTCTCCCTTTAAACTGACTTGGCAGTTCCATGCTCCTCAGATTATCTGTGTGTTTTCTCTGCACCATTTAAGGCACCTCAGCACTGCTGGGTTTGATGCCCCGGGTGAGTCAGAGAAGCGCAGGGGCAGGTTGTGAATGATTTTGCCAGCAGCAAAGGTGATCTTTGGTGTAGTTCTGTAACAAACTGGGGACCCATTTGGCAACCTTGGCTAGGCCAGAGTAACCAGCAGTGGGATCACTTTGATTTGTGCCTCTATGATGGATCCACGGCCCCGGAAAGAGGAGGGCTGGGAGGAGGGCAGTGAGCACCAAGGCAGTGAGTGCTGTGCAGAGCAGTGTCTTTAAGGCTGAGCCAGTTCCAGCCCTTCCATGTAAGCCCCTGGTTTTGGGGCTCTTATTGCCAGTAGGATGGATCAAGCTGACCCAAAAGCCTGGTGGCTTCCCCACCTGCACCACCTCGTTTGGAGTTACCCTTTCCACTGCTGTGGCTTTATCTGCATAGGAGGGATGGGCTTTTTGCTCCTTTAGTGTTCGACGGAGTTCTCATCTCATTTGGAAAGTCATCAGATATCCAGGATCTATTGAACCAGGAGCTGCTGTTCCCTCTGTGCTGTCAGCCTGTGATTTTCTGCTTGTTCTCTCCTAACAGGCCGGAAATTAAGTGCAGTAGCTCATAGTTCCTCTGTGCTATTTTATTGCTGGAGAACAAAACATGAGGAAATAAAATGACTTGGGAGGAAGATGAAACCTCTTCTTAGAGGAAACTAACTGAAGGTTGGTTTTTTTTGTTTTGTTTTGTTTTTAATTTTCAGGTTCTACATTGAAAGCATTTCCTTTCTCAAGGACAAAACTACAGTAGAGCTGTTCTTTCTGAATGCCAAGTCATGTGTACACCAGGTAAGGCTCAGTGTCCTTCAGAGCTCCTTGTTGTGCGTCTCCCTTTCATTGCTCCTCCAGCACCTACACTTGGTGGGAGCTATGTTTGATTTCTAGATCTGATGGAGATCAGTGTAGCCAGCCAAAGTTTTCACCTTTCATGTGCTTCATATTTTAGAGGATTCTTATTCAGTATCCAGTATTTATTATTTTATGGTGGGGTCAGAAACCTGATGGGAAAGTGGTTAATGGCAAAGTTGTGACTGTGCTTTGTACAGGAATTGCTTTCTGGAAGAGTGGAGTATATTGGTGCATTTTTACAACATGCTGAAGTTTTAAAGGTGCTCCAAGAACTTGTGGCCTCACTGGTTAAGGTTATTAAAAAGCAAATTTGCACTTGACGTATGTGCCAGTTAGAATGAAGGGTCTTGGCAACTCGTAGTCATCCTTTCAGACAAAACTGAGGAAGTTTAACTAGACAGACAGCACAAATGATTCTGGAATTGGAAAACGGCTCTGGTTTTGGGATAGAATGTGAAAAATTCCATTGCTGTTGAGTATCAATACTGAATTTAATATTGAAAAAATCAAGTATTTGTGTTTATGTGTGTGCATAAACATAAGAGAGATCAAAGGAAAAGAGAAGCATTAAGAAAATTTCCCTCACTGCCCATAGACAAGTATGTCATCAAACCAATGAGGAATCAGTTTTAGTAAATATGATTATTCAGGCAGCATAACTTCAAATCACTGCACTGAAATGCTGATAGCACCTGAAGCACTGATGGTGAGTAAGGCAGTGAGCAGACTGGGCATCATCCAGTGGAGTTCAGGGCTTTGGGAACTGGGAGAGGTTTGAAGGAAAGCTGGCTCATATTTCCCCCCATGGCTTGCAAGCTGCTCTTAATTGTAGCAACCCAAAGTGTGGCTTCCCTGTTCCTGCAAGCAAAACTGCTGGAGACAGAGGGGTTTCTGCTGTGTCCAGTTTCTGTGGGCAGCGTAGGGCTGAGCAGCATCACTTCCTCTGGAGAGGAGGAGCTCTGTGGGCAGTGCCAGGTGACTCAGCTCTGCCTGTAGCCCTCTCTGTGCTGGGTGGCTGTGCTTAAGCCTGTGGCTCCTTCAGCAGAATCCTGTTCATCTGCTTCCAAGATACTTTTGGTCCAGTGGCTTTTAACCTTCAAATTAGGTCTTGTAAAAATATTCTATCCTACTTGTCAAAATTCCGGTCAGCCTCTAGGTTTCAAGTAGTGCATCAAGTGCACATGGGAGAAATCCTCAAATTCTGAAGCCATGGGATGTGGACAGGAGGATACACAAAGGCCCCTCAGATGTGCTTGCAGGGAAGGAGCCACAGGATGAGCAGTGTGTGAATATGAGCAGATCCCCAGCTCTGTGGAGCAAGTGGCTGATGCTCACTGATGACAGCAAGGAATGCTCCCTGGCATTTCTCAGTCATTAATCCAGCTCCAAGAGGTTAGACTTACCTCAGCTTGGCTTTTTTTTCTCTTTTTTTTTTCCCCCCCCTCTCCTTTCCTTGCTGCATTCATGGAGTGAGGAAACCCCAGAGTGTCAAAAAGCAGGAACCCACACCCAGCCCCTGTGTGCTCAGGAATGCTCCCCAGTGCACAGGCAGTGCTGGAGGATGCCCTGCCAGGGCAATATCCTAACCTGGATCTCTGCACAGAGCCTCTGCTCTGTGTGGGCCAGGAATGTGGTTGGGGACAAATGCTGCAATACCTGGGGTGTGCTAAGACCTGCGTGGATAAGATTGCTTAAAAGTCAGTCATGTTTTTAGCTTTCACAAAGGTGTTTCCAAAGTTTTCACAACAGCTTTTCCCCACAGGGGAAGCCTAAATCCAGGGTGTTTGCAAATGCCTGATGCTTGAGTGCTCTTTTGACATTCCTGAGCGCTGGCACGTGTTGACAGCCAGCAGTGTGTGGGTACCTGTGGCTTCCACGGCCTCTGTGCTTTAAAGGACAGGGATGTTTTTCTGAGCAGAGGGGGGCAGGGTGATGGCTGCCCTGCATGTGACATGGGCATCGTGTCAGTGCTCCTGCTGGCACACAGGACACACCAGGAGAGCCAGATGAAGGCTTGGGGGAGCACAGCCAGCACGTTGGTGAAGCTCCACACCAGTCCCTCCTGTGGAGGGGATTTATCCATACCATACAAGGTTCAGAGGCTGCATCAGAAATGTATTTACAGTGTTCTTTGAGAGACTTGGTGTGAAATCCTGTAAGGTGGCTGTATCTAATGAAAGAGAATGGCATCTCCCTGATGGAAGTCCAGCATCTATGGGATTGGGCTGGAGCTGCTGGGCAGTGTGTGCTGGGCATCTTGCCCCAGATGACTCCAGAGAGGTTTTGCTCCCAGATGAATAAAAATTTAGAATAAATACCATATTAACTATATTATCAATTATATAATATATTACGAAATATGATTCTGGAATAATATATAATTGAATAAAAATCTGCACGACAATTCTGACAAGGGTGAAAGCCACAGTGCACAGCCACACTCCTCTTCCTCACCTTTCAACCCCACATTCCTTCTTGCAAATCTCTCTGCTCCTTTCTGCAAATCAGGTACTGCTTTACTTTGCCAGGACTTGAAGGAATCTGGGATTTGTGCATTTTGCAATCTCTGTAGACATTTTGGCAAGGAAGGGACTGGATAGACAATAAAATCTCAGCTGCCAAAAATGTATTTCTTTCTACTCCCCACCCACTCCCCCACCTCCGTGCTCTTCCATGCAGTCAAAGCTCCTTTTGTGCCTCTGGGACCTTTGCTGGCACGTGCCAGGTTTGTGCATCCTCTGTGACCTGTGCTGTTCTCCGTGTGGTCTCCTCTGCATGTGAGCAGCTGGGGAGCCGGGGGGAGACCCCTTTGCTGGAGGCACAAGAGGGCTGAGACCTCATTTTTACTTTTGTGAAGTCTCCTCATGTGTGAGCTGAAGGCAGCACTTGCTGCTGCACTTGCAGAGCAGCCGGTGCCTCCTCACCACTGGTGCGTGCACAGACCTGGCCTGCCGCCGACAGCAAATGCTGCCAGAGCTCTCGCCCTCCCTTCTTTTCATGTTGAGCTGCCCATTTTTTTTTCTCCCCTGGTCTGGTGCTGCAGTCCCCAGGCTCTCTGTCCTGTGTGGTCCAGCCAGCTGCCTGCTCCTGCTCTCCAGCATCCGCACTCTTTGAGCTGGAGCTTGGAGAAGTCACATCCATTGCCAGGAAAAGCCTGGGCCACCGAGCGGGAGGTGGGAGCTGGTGAAAATTCGATCTCCAGGTTTATGGAAGGGCCTCCCAGTGACTTAATTAAAAAACCTCATTTGTCAGGTGTATTTTTGGGAGAAGGGAAAGGCTAGAAGTATGCTTTGTGTACATCTGGGCTCTGTTTTCTTACACACCTCTCTTTTCCAAGGCTTTGAAAACCACTGCCCAAAAAACCTTCAGTGGTGACAACTTCAACTGAAAAGCTTTCTCCTCTGTCATTGACTTTTAAGAAGCTGGGTTAAGATTTATAGCTATCTGAAATCTCCTGTACAGCTGGAATTTAAAGGAGTGAAAGCCTGGCGCTTGGTTCCAGGTGAAATGGGTACCTCAGAATGGATGTGTTTGCACAGGGAGCTTTGTAACGTGTTCAGTGTGTTATTGCACAGCCCGTGACCATAGCTGGGATACTTTAAAGGAGGTGGGTCAGAACTGGTCACGCACATGCTGATGATAAATTTGGAAAGATAAATTAGTCTTTTCTCCTTTTGAAGCAGCCAAGTTTGGAAAAATAACACCCTACTTGGCCAGCGAAGCACTGTCAAGTTTATTATGCATTAAAGCTAACCTCCATATAGCTCTGCAGCCATACAGTTGACTTTTTGCCAGTCCTTAAAATATGTTCTGTAAACGAAGATCTTGGTCAAGTTGGCTATGTTCCCCTTTTCCCCTCTATATCTGGGTGTTGGGGGGTTTATTTAATTTCCCATTTGTTTCAAGGACTTGTAAGAATTGCTTTGAAAAAAAAAGAGGAACGTTAAAGGAAATGGAAGTTTGGAAGTTTTCAGAGGAGTCTGTAAATGTGATAGCTCCATGAACAGCAGTGCTTGTGAGCACTTGGCAGCCTGAAGACCAGTGCTTACCAAGAAGAGCTGTTGAAACAGACCCCTGGTGTGAGCATAAAGCCTGGCTGGCTTCCAGCTCGTGGGGAGCAAAGTGGTCATATATCAGAGAGCTCTCGAAAGTTTTATAACAGATATTTCCTAATTCTCCCCCATCTCAAGGGAGAGGGGAACGTTCCCATTCAGTCCTGTAACATGGTGTAGTCTGATGCTAGCCAAGGCTATTAAATATGTGCTGTCCATTGCCTGAATTTGCTGTTCAGCACATGGAAAGCCCAGGATGAGGTTCAGCAGGACCAGTTGGCTTCTGCTCCTTCAGGGTTGTCATCTCCCATGGATGCTGGAATGGCAGCCACCTCCTTGGCCCAACCTCCCCAGCAGCTTGTCAGCAGATGAGAAAGATGGAGCATGGCTGTGCCTGTGTACAGAACATGACAGGAGGAGGAGGCAGGACCCCATGCTGATGTGAACTGGCAGATCTGCATGGGACTCCCCACTCGCTACCCCAAGGGACCTCACATGGGGCTGTGCTGGTGGCTTGGGGAGGGACTTGGCTGTGGTGTGGGTATAGTCAAGGGACTCCTCTGAGAGGGGTTGAGGTTGGTCCAAGGCTGCCTGCTGTGAAGGGTGATTGTGTCCCAGGGACCTGTGAGGCTCTGGTTCAGGGAGGTGTGTGTTGTGTCCCAGCTGGCCCATTGCATATGAAGATTCAGTTGGTTTGCAGCCAAGGTTTCATACCTCACGTCTCCTATGTAGTCACCTCCTCCTGGGTCTAACTACTGGGTTTAATTGCCATGGAAAGTTCTGCACCTTTGATCTCCTGGCCACAGACTAAAGATGCTGTGACAGCTCAGCCAGTTCTGTTGTTGGTGTGTGTTGGATATCTCACCGTGATACTGGGGTAGGAAAGCGAAAGACTGTGATTATATGTTAAGTCTAATGACACTTGCTATATCCCCTGGCTTGCAAACAGGGAAGTCTTTATGTCTTTCCCCATTCTCTGCTTTTACTCTTACATTAATGAAAAAGAAAAGTGGCAGTAAATGTGTTCCTGTTGCACTGAACTGTGCAGACGAGTCTCAAAGTAGCTGCTGCTGTCTCTGGAATTTCACCCAAGTGTTGACTGTGGCACAAAAAGGCAAAGGGAGATGGATGAGAGTGTCTGGCAGAGACAGCAAAATAAAGGGTGTAACAGAGAAACCTGAAGCTGTTCCTCACCACGAGGCACTAACAGCTAATTTTTTGGGGGAGGGGGGCTGGGTTGGCCTAAGCTGCAGAGTTGGGAAGCAGCAGGTCCTGCCAGGAAAGAGCTGTGTTGGCCACTGCACGTGAGCCGAGCTGCATTGGGTCTCAGGCTGCACTCACTTGTTTTGGGTAGGAAGGGCTGTGGGGATCCCTGAGTGAAACTAAGACTTCATGGACCATCTAAATGCCATGAAGCAGCTGTGAAACCTCCTGAGCCACCCAGGCTGCAGTGCCCGTGGGGGAAAGGCAGCACGAGTGGAAATCCGAATTGCCCTTTTGAGGAAGACCAGGCTTCAATTTACTCCTTTAACAGCTCATATTCCACATCTCCTGCTGGTTTAGTTCTTTGCTTTACTTCCCTACGGGTTTGGAGGCAGACACTTGCTTTGCTGTACTTTTTCTCAGCCCAGGGTTTGGAAATGAGTCCCGGTTAAGATGCTCAGCAAAGCTTGGAGAAGGGAATGGGATGTGAACAGCAGGTGACACCACCAGGACTGAGACGTAGGTGTGAGTGCCAGTAATTAGGACAGGCAGTTTAAGGTTGGAGGTTATCCATGTGCAGCCTGTGTTTGTCTCTGTGCAGTAATTACCCCGCACAGCCACTCTGACAGGGCGAGTTGTTGGATCTGCCTGACCTAGTTCCTCTTGCCCTGCTCGGCTTGTGCCACGTTACAGGTTGTCTCCAGCCTGTCAATAAAACCTTAAACACTGAGAAGCTGCTAAGCTTTCTGCACTGCTGGGACCTGCCCTCCCATCCTCTGGCTGCCAGGACACACAGGGATACGGGATGCCTGGTGGGAGGTCGCCACGGTGCTGGTTAAGGGCACACGACGCTGGCATTGCTTTGTTCACTTGTGCTGGGTCCACACCCAGCTAATTGCCTCCCTCGGTTTGAACACCTCGTTGCAGACATTTGGGTCCTTTCTTTTCCCTCTGACTAATTGCACCCTTCTTTCAGCTTTTTTTTTTTTAATCACCTCCCGGTAATCACAGGTAATTGTATGCAATATTGTGGCTGTCTCGAGGCTATTCAATCATAGTACGTGCATATTTGGGGGTATCTTTGGTTAATAGAAATTTTTAAAGGGATTGGTTTGAGGGAACAGGTGTGTTGGTATCTCAGTTCTCAAATCTTCCTGTGAAATGTTTTTGTTGTCAGTCTTTAACCTGTGGAGGTTACGTGTGGTCTGAATAAACCACATCCGCTTTTGCTTCTTGCTCCGGCTCTAAAGAGTTAAAGCTGACAGTTCCTATGTGTTACTTATTTTTTTAAATCTGCTTTAATCTGAGTTTAAAGCCTAAAGATTTGCTTAGCACAGTTAATGCTCATCGGACTATCGTCACCCTTGATCTGAGTTTCCATCAGGATTTCAGACTTGTTTCTCTATGGCAGTAAATTCTAGTGTTGTTGCTGTGTGTAATGAGGGTTCACTGCTCTATTCATGAACAAGCTTGTGATTTTTATCACATTCTAAGTCTGTGTCTGTGCAGCAAAAGACATGAGCTCCTCTCTGAACTGGGGACTAAACTCTGCCCATGGGCACTGAAGGGCGAGCTGGTCTTGACCAGCTGCTGAGATAGTGACTTACTCCTGCTCTGCAGTAATTGCCACCCAGTTTGGACACCTGCTACGACCTTTTATTACTCTGCTGTTTGTCAGCATGACAAAAGCCACCACCTGAATCTGCTGGACCAAATGCAGTGTTTAGATAAGCCAATGGTCTTTTGGATGAGCTACACAGGGGGCTGAATCCTTCTTACTGGTTAAAATGATTGGTCCCTGTGCAAACTTTAATTGAAAAATATAATTTTCATCCCCTCCCTGGAGATGCACCCGCTAGTCTGTCTAAACTTATTTACATCTCAAAGGTAGAAGACTCAGATTCCATTATCTGAATTACATGCATCTACTTAACCTCGTGCTAGTGACCTTGTTCCCACTTGGGATAAATCTAGGAAAACCTTCCATCTTCAGTCTTGACACACAGCCATGGGAGCACTCACTGCCCTGGCTCTCAGGCCCCCCACTTGCTCACTGAAACCTGTGCTTGAATTACCCTGGTGATTGCAGGGATTGCAAATGAATCTTCTTACAGCCGTTTTGCTCATCTATTTTTGAAATCTGACCTTGCTGATAAAGCGATACTGAAACAAACCCCCATCTGCCAGCCTCCAGGCTGGAGGACGATTATAAAATCCAAATATTGCCTGAGTGGGAAGAGTCATGGTCCTGCACTCCAGAGTGACACGTAGAGCTGCATGGATTTGTGTCAAGCCAAGGGCTGTCCAAACTCCGTGAGAGCCCAGGGCAGGGCTGGATTACATTAGAGCAATGGCCAATTGGGGAGCCAGATGGCAAATAACGTTATGTTATGATGAAAAATAATTCCAGGCTCAGAGGGAATTGTCCAAGAGACTGTCACTTGTAGAGCATTAGTCTGTCAGATAAAGGCTGAGCTGGGCTTTGGATCCTTTGCTTCAAGTCCTTGCTCTGCTACTTAGCTACTGTGGGACTTCCGGGCAGCCCCTTTGCCTCCCTGCATCCTTTCTTCTGTGATTTTTAGCTTCTTCAAAGGGTGGGTGTTCTCCTTGTTGCTGTTTGGCTTTTTTTTTTTTGGTGCTGAGCCTCACTCAGAGTGGCCCCAGTCTCCAGCCACTGTTACTGTATGGTGATATAGGATAATAATTAGAGCTGGTCCACCCTGTTCTGAGGTTTGCAGCAGCTGGAGAGACATGGTGGCAGCCCTGCATCTGGGGCATCCTGTTTGTCCCCTTGGCTCGGTCAAGACACCTGCAGCATCCTTGAAAGAGGTCACATTAGGGAGGACCCCCTTACCTGTTCACTCCTCTACAGCTTCTAAGCAAATTTATTCAAAACTGCTTTGGTACAGCAAATCCCTCACTGTGAAAGCAAAGACTGAAACTTCATCACCTGGAGAAGTCAGTCCCCCCCTTCAGCCTCCCTTTGGTCTCCTAAAACCCTAAATAAAGTGGTTTGTGGGATCACTGTTAGCAGTTGTAGCAATGCCATAGCAGCCAGTGAAGTGACCAGAGTTTCTTAACCCTGGTATCTAAGAACAAGTAAAGAGCAGCCTCGTAATTACTGTTGCTAATTAGTTAATGGCTGTGAGGTGCTTTGAAGATGAAAAGTAAGCAGGTGCTTGGTTATCAAGTCCCAAACACGCCAGTAAGGCCAGCAGGAGCTATTGCTATGGGTCAGCAGAGAGTCACTGCTGCAGCAGCTCACTGAGTGCTGCTGAGTTTATCTGGGAGCCAGCAACAAATCAGAGAGGGCTTTGGAGAGTTAAATCTCCTTGAGTTTCTTGTAGGCTTAGAAGGTGATGAGCCACATGTAGCTGATTCTGCCTTGGGGCAGGGAGAGGGTCTTGATCAGTTTTTAAGGTTCCTTCTGGTCCTGTTTTCCTTGATTTTGTGGTTCCACAGACAGCTTTACTGAGCCAGATCCCGTCTTTCCTGCTGAGCTGAGGTTCCCTCTGATGGCACTTTCTCATGTCTGAGTTCCCTGCCTGCTGGTGCAGGAGCACACGGTGCTTGGATGACCTGATCTCCCGTAATCCTCCCACCACCATCGTTGGCTTCAGAGGCTGTTTGAGGAGGTGCTTTAAACAAGCCAGCTCAGATGTGCATGACAAAGCCTAACCTGATAGGGACCTGGAAGTAACAAAGTGCCTTAAAATTGCACCTATGTGAAGAGTTTCTGGGCTGCGATCTTGCCTCTGTTCTTACGCATCAACATGAAAGAGATCTGAAGGAAGGATGAACTTTCAAGCTATTTCTTTTTCTCTTAACTGGTGATGTGCCCCTCCTTTTCTTCTAATAAAATATGCCTGGGAATGCTTTGGAGGCTGCTCCTGCATAGCTGCTGCCACACCTGTTGGGAAGGGGAAATTGCTCTTGGTCTGCCTGTCAGAGAAGCCTGGGGGAGCGCTGCTGCTGGAATGTTTTATTGACAAAGCTGGCAAAAAAACTTCCTTTCCATGAAAATTGAATTATTTGTTTGTTCACTCTTGAATTTAGTCTCTGTGGGCCAGACCTGCAGCTGTGGTAAATTAGCTCAGCTCCAGATGTGCCCTAATATATTTTGAGATGTCATTTCATGTTTCTGTATGTAATTCTGTAGATCTTCCTGCTGCCCTGGTTTTGGCATTAGTTCAGCCTTCAGTCTGCTTTGTGTCCTCATGCAGCAAACAGATCCTGGGGACAAAGGATGTCTTGGGATCTCAGTGGCAGGAGATGGGCATCGTGACCATTATCTTCACTTGCAGAAGGTCGATAAGAAAAATCTGTGTTTGTGGGGTCCGTTTTGTTCTTCACGCACCATTTGCAGAGTGTAGGAGTGTAAAGGGTGGCTTGGACAGCCCAAGTCCAACTGTCAGTGCATCTCCTTTACCCCTCCAGTGTTATTGCTGGTCCCAGAATTGAACCAACACCTTGGTTTTTGTTGGTAAGAAACTAAGTTTGAAAGCTTGCACTTAAGCTTGCAAGCATGGGAAAAAAACAAACAACAACAACACAATCCTTTTGTAGTTTTGATGTTTTGGCACCTCTGGAGCTATTGGAAGAACTGAAGGCTGTCAGATCCAGACTGAGTGGGGCAAGGGAAGCTTAGTTATGCTTAGTCAGCATCAGAGGGCTGTGTACCACCATCACAGCAAAGAATGAATTGTCCTAAAACTATGAGCAGTAAAACTCTTTACCAAGAAATGGATGCAGTTTCTTGGTTTTCTCTTGGCTGTGACGTGGCTGTCACACTGGATGGCTGCACGACACCCAAGCCCAGCTGCCACGATTTGGAGAGCACTGAGCTGGGAAGTGCCTTTTCTTCTAGACCAAGTCAGGGGTTTAGATCTTGTCAAATACTGATACCTGTCAAGCTGGTGTGTGCTTGTGGGTGCTATCCAACCATTTATCTGCCGTGTCCTGTCCCTGGAAGTGTCCAAGGCCAGGTTGGGCAGGGCTTTGAGCAACCTGGTCTAGTGGAAGGTGTCCTTGCCCGTATCAGGAGGGTTAGAACAAGATGAGCTTTTAAGGTGCCTCCCAACCCAAACCATTCCGTGATTTTGTGAACTGTGGACCTTGCCCTGAGGCGGGTGTGTCCTTCGAGCCATTACAGTACTTTTGTTGCTGCGTGGGAAGGGTTGGCAGTGTGCGGGACCGTGTCCCCGCTGAGGGTGGGATGCAGCAACACGGAGCAGCATCCGGCGAAACGCAGTGAAAGCGAGATGTGTAAAGCAAGCTGCGGAGAGCAGGGCAGGGCTGGGGAGGACGGGCTGTATCGCGGTGGCAGCGGGGGGACACGGGGAGGGGAGCGGCTGTGCCGGGGCTGGTCTGGCACCGAGAGCCGGCACCGCCCCCCCGGTGCCCCCTCCTCCCCTGCTCCCTCCCCGGGGCGGTGCGGGCGCTCCCGGCTCACGCTCTGCTCTCTCCGCACAGGGGCAGATCGAGGTGGAGAGCGAGACCGTCTTCAAGTTGGCCGCGCTGGTGCTGCAGGTGAGTGTCCCTGCCCCTGGACCGCTCCCTCGGGCTGCCTTTGGATCAGCGCGTTCCTCCTGCCTTATTTCCTCCCCCTCTATGCAGACAAGACCCCGCAGGGTTGTTTATGCCCTCTGCGGCTGTGGGGGGAAAGCTGGAATACTTGAGAGTTGTTTTTTTTTTTTTTTTTCTCGTAGGCGAGAGAATTATTTATCTGAGGAATTTTAAATTGAAAGAGGAAGAGCTCAGCAAGGCAACTCGTTTATTTGGGCGGGTTTCCATTCAATTTATCACTTATTCTAATTTAAATACATTCCAGAGATCTGGGAAGAAAAGAGTAATTACTGTAGCTAAATCTGCTATATTATGCCTGTGAATCTTCCTTTCAGAGCATATGGTTTTGATACCTCTGTTATGTTGAAATACACAGTGTCAGTTTTCCCCTCTCGTTAATCAAGTTTCGTTGTATTCGAACTTAAACTCTGGTTATTTACTGCTTTCCCCATGGAATAAAATCCTGCCTTTAAAATACTGAGGGGTTATTTTCCCCCGTTGCATTCTCACTGACAAAGTGCCACAGCAAAGCTGCAGCGGCTTGATCTGCATGAGGGGTTGTTTGTTTTCATCTCCGAGCGAGCACAATTCCTCCCAAGTGCTGACCTGCCTGCACAGGCGACCTTCGGCTGCATGTGGTCGGCCAGGGGAGAGAATTGTATTTCGCTTCTTGTGCAGTAAAAGCGACATTTGGTTTGCAATGTGAAATTCATCCCCGTTTTGGAAGCAGTTTTATTTATGCTGTAGGTGGATTATCTACAGCTGGAAGCTTAAAAGGGCCAAGTTCAGCTCTTGAACACATGCAGGCGGGCTCGGTGTTGTGCAGGGAGTCTGGCGGGGGTCAGGATCTGGCTGCAGAGCTGTGGGAGTGGGGAAGCGAACAATGCTGGGAAAATCGAGGGCTTTTGAAGAGATCATGTTTTAATTCTGTCACTGTTTTTCAATTGTAGGAAGCTAAAGGGGACTATTCCAGGTAATAACATTTTCCTTTCTAATACTAGTGTGCTTGATGGATGTGTTTTTCTGTGTTGGCATTGTATTGCAAACAATCACAAATGGGGGTAAAGTCCAGCTGCGAGCAGTGCCTGAAGAAAGTGAAATGTGCTGCTGGGCTGGATAAAATCTGAGTCTGCAGGGTGAGTAATGCCTTTTGTGAGCAAGCTCTGAGTCAAAACAGTGTTTCAGGCCATCACGCTTTGCTCCCAAGTGTGGGTGCTGAAGTGGAAGAAGGGAGAAGCTCCCACACTCCCCTGACAGAAAGCCTGTGCTTTGCAAAACTTTTTTGCAAAGCAAACTTTTTTGCCTGTGCTTCTGCAGAACTGTGGTTTTGGGTCCATCTGGGTGACCTTGCCCACAGCCCTGTGCAGGGACGAGGGGCCGATCAGCTGCCCACACCGGGATCAATGAGCCGTGTTCTCCTGCAGCTGCCCCGGGGCCTCCCCCTCCCCACAGCTGACCCAACAGTTGTGTTGTGGCTCCCTGTGCTGGGCTTGGGCTGTCTGAAGCTGCATCATCAGACTGGGCTTCCCTGTGGAGGTGCTTCTTACCCTGCACTGATTGTGATAAGGGGGCTGTGGGGGGGAAGTGGGGTCACAACCGGACCTGTTGGAGCCAGGGGGAAAGACCTTCCATTAGAAACAGCTCACTAAGCAAATAGAGATTCAGAAAGTTGGCTTTGGTCACGTTAATATTTTACTACTTGCTGAGTTTCCATATGGAAAGAGAGGTGTGTTTCACACTTTAACTGCAACAGCTTTGGAGAACCACGGAAACGCTTGGTAAAGAGCTGTCTGCTCACATGCAGGGAGCGATTCACGTCTGACTGCCAAAGTGACATACTCTGCTTTCCCCTCAGTGTGCAGTTGTCAATTAGGTGCCAGTGCTGCTACCCAAGAGCCCTTCTCTCCAGAGGCCAGTCCCTTCTCTGCTGAAGGACACGCTCTGTTAAGTCTATCAAACCTTCTCCTCCTTTTTGTTGGCATGCTGTCACACCTGCAGGGAGGAAAAGACATCCTTGTGACCAGGGTGGGCTGGCTGTACAGACCCATTTCTGTTTCTGTGCATGCTGTAGACCTGCTGTAGACACTATATTGCTTGTACCTTCAGTGTGCTGTGTTCTTCTCTAGAAGGACCCGTTATCCTGCCTGATCTCACAGGGGACACCCTAAGATTACCCTAAGCTTAGCTCAGGTTAGGCACAGATCACCAGAAAACCACTGCTGACTCAGCAAGAAGTAATGTGTCAAGCTGTAGCAACTGGTGGAATGTGCTCTTGATAATCAGGAAAAGGGATTAAAGTTAAAAAACTACCTTTGTGGTGGAAACCTCCCTGATGTGGTTTAAACTTAACACTGACTCGTTATCATTTGCCATAAATAGGTTTGCTAAGTGGGGCTTCACGTGCCCAAGAACTGTGTCTGTGGTGGTTTTCTGTGCTTCCCTGGACCACGTTGCAAGGATTGCCTGTGGTTACCTTCAGAAGTATTTAAGGAAAATTGGAGGGAAGAACACTGGACTACCAGAGTGATTTCCCAAGTACAGCACTTCCCCTAGGAGTTGCACAAAAATAGCTGCAGCAATTGCTTCCTCTGTTGGACTGAGCATATGTTATGCCCCTGTAGCAAATGAGCATGGCCAGCTGTCCCAGGCCCAGTGAGAACGCCAGAAGTGGAGGAATTCCACGTCCCATATCACAAGTGGTCCTTTGGGCCAGTGCTGATAAAGCATTAGCTTAATTACCAGCATATCTTTACGACGATACCGAAGGATTTGCCTCCACTGCCCAATTTGCTGTAGTGCAAACACTGTGTCCTTGCAGTGGTGCTCCTGTGCAGTGTGATTTGCCTCCCTTTGCAGTTCCTTGGGTTTGGCGTGTTCTGTTTACTGTCATTTGTCCATTCTGCTTTGAATCATCTTCTGGAATGTGGCTCTTGCACCATTTTTGCTTACGTGAGAGCGCTCAGGTTAATTTTTTTAATACTGGATTAGTGCTGGATGAATGTGGGTAAATACAGGAATTGCCTGAAGTCCTAGAGATTAGCTTTCTGGGAGCGAGGGTTGAAGCAGTCCAGGCAGTGCTGGGGATCTGTGCCTGCCTGATTTTTCACACATCCCACGGGGAGCTTTTCCCTGGGGGTACATCCCATGTAGGGTCACCGTGTGGCATTACCACTGACTGGCGGCTTAGTACCAGGGCCCAAATGCTTCAGACTCCTGGGGTTCTGCAGGAATCCCTTTCCCAATCCACTGCTCGAATTCTCAGATAACGCCTTGATGGCAGAGAGCAGCAACTTCCCACGAAACACCCTCCCCTGGCCTGAGCTGAGTGGGTGCGTGCATTCCTTGGAAATCTGTTTATTTTCAGTGAGCAACTCTGACACGTGGGCGCTTGGAGAAAGTGAAAACTTCCAGTTTCTACACCAGAAAGGTCACTTGAGGGGCTTTGCAGTCTGGTACCACTGACAGCATGGAAGTATCAGGGTCTTTGGGGTTTGGCCCTTGCAGGTAGTTTGCAGTAGGACCCCGAGGTCCCAAGTTGGGCTGTCGCAGGACAAGGGTTTCACAGAATCATAGAATGGTTTGGGTTGGAAGGGACCTTAACAAACCATTTAGTTTTGTGCCTTATTATTTGGAGAGAGGCTTTATGTAAGGCAAGCCACCCCAGTCCCACTCTGAGAGGACTCTGGTTTTTAAGACAACTTGATAAAACTTAAATACGTACTTCAAAATTGTACGCACAGCATGTCCATGCACATGTGCCTGCTTTGGGCACCTCTGGATTCTCAGAGGCAGTCTAGACTGGCTTTGGGATGCAGGAGGAATGAGGGACAAAGGTGGCAGTGGACCATGGTTGGTGTGGGTCACCATGTGCCCGTTTCCTTTTCCTGTTTACCCGACTCTTGATCCCAGCTGAGATAATTCCCTGCTGAGTGTGATGAAGAGCTCAGTGAGCCCTTCCTCTCCCCCTTACATGGGACAGTGTCAGGGCTGCCAGGGGCAGGATGGTTCCTCTGCAGGGTCCTGCAGCTCTGCTGTTCCCAGCAAGGCTGGGATGCTCCAGATTCCTGCCCCTCTGCTTTCCTGTGCAATGCTGGGCACGCTTTGCTCAAGAGGAAGGATGTAATGCTTGCTGGTGTTTGATTTTCACGACTCATGCCTTCCAGTTGACTGCTTCTCAGCTGAGTTCCCAGCACTTTTTGTCCAGCTCCTGCAATAAGAACCCTGAGCAAGTATTAGTCATTGATTGGAGTTTTGAAACTCTGCGTGAGTTAATTGCATTCCTCCACTCTCCCACTGACAAATGAAACAGGAAAATCTGCAAGCCTGGTTTTACAAAATTTTGGCTTTTAAACTCTGTGCAAGGGTTTAAAAAAGAGAATGTGTTTCAAGTTACAGCTTCTGATGTGGCTCAGTTTTGGGGAAAAAAAGTCCATATTGTGTTCATGATAGGAATTTTACTTAAGTTTAGGAAAAACCCCTAATGTCTTGGCAATCTGTTAATTCGTGTAAATTTGCAACATATAAAGTCTTGCCTCTTTGGGAAGTAAATGATTTAGTTGTATTTAATTTACAGACTAAGCACCTACTCTCAAAAATGCTGTACAATCATGTAGAGTGTTATTTTCCTTTCTGGCTTGACAAGAAAGTTTATAACTGAGAAGTCTTAAATGCTGTCCTCCTAGCATTGGAAAAACATTTATTAAAATCAGATTAGCTTCAGGGACTATATAAGGAAAGTAACTTCAAAAAAAAAAAAAAAAAGTTTATTGCCTGACTGATAATCCTGGACCGTATTTTCCCCACCAGTACCATTTCCAGGACTGAAACCCAGCCATGCTCCCTGAAAGTTAATTAAATTGCTGGAGGAGGGCTTCTATTTTCTTTAAATAGCTGACTCATTTGATTTTGGTTCTGGCCTGTGGGCTGCAAAGATAACTCCCGACTGGTATAACATAGCACAGACAAAATAATGAATTCCTGATAGCTGACATGTGCGAGGCACCGGCGTTTATCGTTGTGTGGGTGATAAAGGCAGTTTGTAAAAGGAAAAGGTTGGTGTGAGAGATAGCCCTGCAACTGAGACTCTGGAGTAATTGGTTCAGAAACTCCTGAATTTAATAATTCTGCCGAGGAAAAAAATGAAGTTCTTGGTCTAGGTGCAGAAAGCCCCTATTAACAGTTTTCTCCTAACCAAAAGTGAGTGTTAGAATTTTTGGGTAGTGTTTTCTTGGGAAGTTTATGATTCTGCCAAACAAACTGGAAAATCTCTTGGTAGAAAAGAATGTGGAAACCATAATGTGGGCAGTGCTAGAAAATAGCTGTTGGAAAGGAGTTAATAATTGTCCGATAGCAAAGCACCTGCTCACTCTACTCCTAACCCCAAGATTAAGGTACCTTCAGGGACAGGACACACCTGAGATTTGTTGGAGGCAGCTTGTCCAGCCTGTTTTTGGAAGTCTTACCATGTTCATGTGACCAAAACTCCAGGTGTGGCCATGCCCAGGACTGGAGCTGGAGCAGGAAGACAAGTTTGGACCAAATCTCCTGGTTGTTTGTACTCTCCTCTCTCGTGTTGGCATCCTGGAGAGGTCTCAGGGCTCAGGGTGGGTCTGTGGAGTGGAACCCATCTCATGGGCTCAGGCTGTGGGCCAGACTAGAGCTGGCCTAAGGACAGCCCTGGAAAGGGCACAGTGTGGGTGTTGTGTCCCCAGCACAAACCCTGCTGCTCCTTTAGGCGTCCCTTTTGGGGAAGGAGACCTGTTGTGAACTGTTCACTGGAAGATCCTTTCCAGGGCCATTGGGATTGGGGATGAGTTAGAAGGGGACATCCATGTTGGTCTCATGCAGCAAAGCCCAATCCGGGTGCCTCTTTCAGCCCCCAGGGATTTTCTTACACGTGTGTCAGTGGGTGATACAAGAGAGGTGGTGGGTCACCAGAGGGTTCACTCTCAGGGCATCCATCTGGTGCCCGTCATAGGGCAGCACTGTAGTTCAATTTCTTTATTTTCTTTTCCATGCCAAGTGTACTTTTTAAATGCCCATGCACTGACACCCTTGGAGTCCTTTCCCAGCAGGACCCCAGCTCCCCGTGGGCTGTGTCTGCCTGGCTGTAAATCAGTGCTGGGCACTGGCACTGCCCTTGTGCCCCTTGTGCTCCTCAGCCTTGTTTGCCAAGTGAGTCATTGTGTGTTCTGCCTTTCAGCTTCGACTCTGAACACTTTTTCTTTAAATACCACTCTCTGAACCATTAACTCTGTCTCAGTCAAGCCCAGCTGTGTGCTTTCCTCAGCTCCCTCTTTTGCAATAAACAGATAATTTCAGACAAGATAACCAAGATCTACTAACTTAAACCTTTTTGTTGAGGGGGTTGATTATTTATTTGACTTTATTTGGGATCGTCTAATGAACCAAGGTAGTAAATGAGCAAGTTTAGGGCAAGTCATGTTTGGCATCAATTTCATGCAATCATGATGATTCCCCTATTACAGGTATCAAATAACCCACTTTCCCAAAGAGCTTTCTGCTTAATTGAATTTTATACCCTCTTCAAAGAAAGCTGGTCGAAGATTGCAGTGATTTTTCTCTAAAAGCATGCAAATCCTGCTTTCCTGCAGTTTGGTTTTGTGGTTGTACTCCCCTGATGTGCCATGAGGAATGGGAGCTGAGGGGAGCCAGGCAGGGATCTGCTGAGCTCCATCTCCCAGAGCACTGAGGCAGCGATTCTGAGATGAAAACATTGTTTTGTCCTGGTGTTTTATTTTTACAACAAAAAGTGGAAATTCACCATGTAAACCAGGTGTAATTACAAAAGAAAAAAAAAAGTACTTACGGCCCCCTTTTTTTTATAGACTTTTAACAGTAAGGGGGTTTTTCCACTGGTGCTACTTTAGATTCATCCAGTTCATGGCAGACTAAAGTGCGTATAGTCTCTGCAATGATGTAATTTTAATGTTTTTTTACAGTTCTCTAAAGCAGTGCTGTAAGGGCTCTCAAGGAATTTGTATAGAATGCTTATTATGTAGCAGATTAATTAGGTGGAAGCACTCTGGGTGAAATGGGCAAAAAGGATTAGATGAAGAGGAAAAAAAAAATAGATGTTTCCAGTAATTTAATAATACGATCTCATGGGATTTACTGCTTCCTTATAGCAACGTAACTGTTAATATTCACACATAATTATGGCAGTTCAGTAAGGAACAATAATTTTTTGTTTCATATGCTTGATGTCCATACAGTTTCTGGGTTGTTGTGTTTTGTCCACTTTAATTGTCTCTCCACAGTACTTTCTTCTCTTTTCTTTGGTTTTTCTTTTTTGTAAAGTTACTTTTAACTCAGAGAGCAGTGCTGTAGTGAGTACAACCCAGCCACCTAAAGAGGCCTTTTGTGTGTGCTCTGCATCCAAAACAGATGGGAGTCATGTCAAGCACAGTGCCAGGAAATCCATCGTCCCCAAAGTTGTCTCCCACACAGGGGACAAATTGTCAGAGCTGTTAGGCTTGAAGTAGCATCATGGCACCCACAGCTGTAGGTAAAAGATGCTCTCCCCTTCCTCATGTACAGGTTCAGCACTAAAACACGTTGCTTTTTCCTGTTGTACAGATCACATTTCATGGTTTGTGCATTGTAATGTTTTTGTCTTCCTTTTGTTGAATATCTGAAAAACTTAGTCAGGTCTGCAGGGAGTTTCTCCAGTCTTGCACCATCAGCTGTGAGCAGGAGTTTGGGATCTAGTCTGACTCCTAACAACATCCTCACTTTAGAAAAGCAAAAATAAGTCTTGTCCTTCCCATGGCTGTTGGGATCTGCCACGTGAGGTGTATATTGTGTTGTGAGGAAATGGAATGACAGCTTTTCAACCTCAGCTTTTTTGCCTTTGCAGATTTGTCAGGTCTTTATCGTTATTTGGATACTTTATTTTCCTTGTGGTTCCATGTATCTCTGTATCAGCACGCCAGGCTGTGATAACAAGCTTTAAACTCCGCTGCTGTACTCAGACATGCTAAAACCCCACAACTAATATGGCTAAGCTGACTTTTGTGTGAACAGGAAGGAAAGTGTGGCTGTTAGAAATAACAGTCTGTTGTTGCGAGGAAGAGTTTGGGATCCTTCAAGCGTTGTATCAACTGTGAATATCCCTCTTCTGCTTGGGAGTAAATCCCCAGGTAAAGCAGAGCTGTTCTGCTTCTGTCTGGTCAGTTGGGGAAGCACTGCTGACATGTGCTGTGGGTATGGCCAAGCAGCTCTTTAAACATGTACCAGGTACATGGGATGTGAGCCACGTACAGGGTCATCAAACCCCGTGAGATCAGTAGGCACTGTTGCTCCTCTTCTTGAGAGTCAGACTGTGCTGAGGAAGCAAAGAAATTCGTCTCAAGGAGCAGGACTGGAGCTGGAGGTCAGGCCTGGGACTCCCAGTCCATGGTCCACATGTGGGGAATGGTTGGCCAGTCCCAACCACACTTTGTGTCTGGTGCAGGTCCCTCTTGAGCTGTGAAACTAAAGGTGTTGTGCAGCAGCGCAGGGTGGGAACCCACACCACAGGCACAGCATAAATGTGCAACAAGCAGGAGTTTAAAGAGCCATCTGCACTGCTTATCACGTTCCTTTTCACGTATGGGATTTGGAAGGCTCTTAGAATGCTCCTTCAAATACCTCTCGGAGCAGGCGGCTGCTATCTGGTGTTCAAGTGGCAGACCCTGCAGCCCTGCCCCCAGCAAAGCTCCCTGCTGGCTGGGAGGAAGGTCAGGCTCTGGCTGTCCTGTGCCAGGGGGAGCCCCTTGTTTGTGGCCTTTCCGCATCCTGATCTTCCTTCAATAGAAGAATAACTTTCTTGAGTGTGCCAGCAGACCATAAACTGAGAGGTTGGGGAATGATGGGAAGCGCCTGGCATTTGTCACAAAAGAGGATTTGTCAGAGAGCACATTTCAGAATTCTTCTGCCAAGATCCTGCTGCTCTGGCATACTCAAAAGCTGCTAAATCCATCGCCTCTCCCTGTACCTCTCCTGCTCGCTCTCTCTCTTCCTTCCCCTCTTTTTTTTTCTCTTGCACTTTTAACCCCGCTCATATTTTTCCCCTCCAGTGCCTTGCTGCTTCCTCCTCACACCTGTTTCTCATGGCACCTCGAAAGGCAGAGCAGCCTCCATGAGAGCCTGAGTTTACCACACTCTGCCCTTCCATTCATTTATTTTAAAACAAACCCAAAGCCTAAGGACAAGGCACCTGTTGCTGAGGCATTCCAGCTGCAGCGGGAAGGTCCGTGTTGCTGGTTCTCTTCTGTGAATGTAAGGAGTGGGAGCACCTCAGAGATGCTGGTGATGCTTCCCAAAGTCTGGTCACTTTAGAAAGTCACCTTAGGACCAGGCTGGGTTATGGGCAGCAGCACAAGATGTTCTTGTACTGTTGCAGAATTGCAATTCAGAATTCAGTGGTTATTCTACAGAAACAGGACCATTACTGACATCAGCCTGATGAACCCTTGATTGTCAAGCTCTCAAGTATCTACTCTAATTCTGTGCTGTTTCAGTGTATTTATTTTTCTGGCCCTAAATATCTTGAAGGGAGTAAAATGGGAAATCCTCATGGAAATGTTTTGAAGCATCTTCATGACGCAGGGTAATAATGTATCATCCTTTAGCTGTGAAGCTCCACATTTTCTTGTATCTCACCTGCAATTCTAAGAAGTGTTTGTTGATATTTAGGTGTCCATGAAATAACTTTTAGGTTAACTTCAGAGGCTGGTTGATATTTTCTAAAAGGAAGGCCACTCTAAATTCTATCTGTGGTATGCCTAAAATTTATTTTAAGAATTAGTTTACTATAAAATAATGACATTCAGAAGGACCCAGGAGTGGCTTATTCCAATGATCCCGTAGCAACACGAGAGAAAGTATTTATGTGAGGTCAAGAGGCATCAAGAATAGAGGAAAGTCACTATGCAAAGCACTTTTCCCAGTGATAAATTCCTACTTTATAAAGTGTTATCAACACAATTCAGCAGAGGCAGACACACCTGCCGTCCATTTAGTCAGTTAAAAGTCCTGTCCTCATCGAGTTGTTAATATTTACAAAGAATCTGTGGGCTGATAAGCTTCTATGTTGTAGTCCAATATATTGCCTTTGCTGCTGGGTGTGTCACTTGCTCTTCATGTTTTCTTAATCTCATTAACCACATCTTACTCCATCTAAGCTCTTACCTGCGTTAGCAACAGGCAGGAGCTGGTTTTTGACAGTAGGCACAGGGAAATGCCTGGGCACCCCTTGACAAATGGTCCTAATGAGCACAGTTCTGTAAATCTTTGCCTAGCAGGGAGTGTTGTATCATTCCATTGCAAGCTGTCAAGATGCACTTTCTGGGACCGTAAATATGTAAGTCCTTTTTAATTTTCGGTGTGTGCTTTAGGCAGAGCGTGCCACAATCATCTGGCTTGGTTCCTTCATGGATTTCTGGTAGGGTTTTAGCAAAATGCCTAAAATTTCACTGTAACGTCAGCAGGTTGCAGGAAGAGTGCAGGATTGGTCCAGGTTTGCTGCTAAGGATAGGAGCTGTAAGTGGGAAGTGCTATTGATGGTATGGTACGTGATTAAATGTTGTTATTGCTTATTTTAGCATCTAAGTGCCTTCCCTCTCCATAGAGCTGGCACTGATGAGCAGGATGTGCTGCTGGGGACATCGTCCTGCTCAATGTTTGATCGTGTTGGGACAGAACATTAATTATGGGCAGTTCTGGGAATCAAAACTGAGGTTCAGCATGAGGAGGGTCTGATGCAAATTTTCATTATTTGCAGTTGCATTGCCCAGATTGATTCATTGCCCAGATTGATATCTGCCAGAGAGAAAGCACCCATTTAGAGGGTGGAATAGGAAGGAAAGGATCTGTCTGACGGTTTTCTTTAATTCTTCTCCATAGTGGAAAAATACTTGAGATGAGAGTTTCCTATATTCCCCTCTTGGGGAATAAACAAACGTTTTGCCAAAAAATGTTCGGTCCTGTTGACTCTGGGCTGTTTAAGTTTGTGTACTGAAATTATGCCAAGAACCACCAGTTAAGAAAACCCCCTCTGTAGCAGAGGTCAGATTAAATGCAAGGGGGCCTCCCCGTCCTCCTCCTGATGGGAACCCACTGTGGACATGCCAGATACAACACTGGTGTGTTTGGCTGGCAGATATCGTGGCTGGTTGGACATCTGGAGCCAGGGCTGTCTGCCCTGAGATTGCTGTATCGTCTTGTGGTCGTTGTGAAACCAAACAGGAACAGGTAATAACTCAAACCGTCGCTCCTGCTATCTGGAGTTGTCCCCTCTGGGGAATGGCTGGGTCTCAGAGGGCTTGGGAAAGTGATCCTGAAGGTCAAGGGGAGACGTGCTTGGTGCAGATGAAGTGATAATGGACTCTGTGGAAGGAGGGGAGGACCATTTGAGGCTTTTATTATCCCTGAAGCCGTGAATCATCCGAAACGCTAATCCTTGGGCGTGCAGTCAGCAGATCCAGGCTGCTGCTGTGCCAGCCCGCACCGTCCAAAGGCATCCAGCCTGCAAGGAGCTGTGCCCTGTTTCTCCCAGGTCTTTTAAATTTTTTCTAGGATTGTTTCATGCTTGATTTTGCAATTACGCAGGGCAGAAATCCTCATGTGGCTTCTCAGAGACTTTCAGACCTTATAAGTCCATTTAGATGGACTCCTCCTGGTGCACGGGGATGGGGTGGTGTGTCTGATCCTCAGGGTGTGAGGTTGGGTCCCTTCAGGAAGGCAAGTCCCAGGGGCCAACTTTGCCTCATAAAATAAGTGTGTTCTCTTCTGTTGGAAGACGTTGGGTGGGGTTGTAGGCTGGCAGAAGACAGAGTAGATCCAGTTCTCCTGTGAGTTGTCGCAGCTCTGTGGACTCTGCCTGCTGGCAGACTGCAGCAGGGCCTGTGGCTCTGGGTCAGTGCTGGAGGGATGTGCCCCCTGTCATGGCACAGATGTGGTTACAGCCCTTTGATCTCTGTATGACCCAGCTCAGAGCCCACAAGCCTTGTCGGGAGGCAGGTGGTGGGTGTGCCGGCTGGCCCTTGGTTTAAATTCCATGATGGACATTTCCCTGTTGATGAGCTGTTGCTTGTCACTCAGGCTTAACTGTTTTGTCATTGATGAGGATGAAGTTGCTACTCAACCAGATCCACAGAGGCAAGAGGCTCAAAAACGAGCAGGAAAGGGAGTAGCACTGTTGGAGGCCACAAATGGTGCAGAAGGTGGCATTTCAGAGCATAGTAGACACAGCTGCCAGGATTTGTGGCATTTCTGTGGAGTCTTGGCAATGAGGGCACTCCTGGCCCTGTAAGGGTTGGCAAAGCAGAATTTGGGACCTCTCCACCCGTCTATAGTGGTGGCAGCTGGGGAGTCACCCCATCCCAGTTGCCTCTGCCAGAGCTCAGCCCTGGCTTCCCAGCATGAGCCTCCTTATTGCCTCAGCCCTTGCAATGAGCTTTCTAAATAGGGGTTTAATGACCAGGCATTAACCCTCAGATTATGAATACTGCAGGCTGAGAATCTACATTGAGAGGAACAGCCCTTTTGTTTGGTCAAAATGAGCTATTTTGTTACTGCTTTCTTTCAAAACCTCTCCCACTTCACTCTATTTCCCTGCCAACCCTGCCTGCTACAGCAGCCATTGCAGCGATGAGTCAGGCTTAAAAATAGGAGGAAATTTGTATTTTAATAATAAGTTGTCCTGTGAGGTTATGATTGAGGCTGGAAGGGTCCTTAGGAAGTCATCAGGCTGAACCTCATGCTCCAACAGGGAGTTCAGGCCAGGTTGCTCAGGGCCTGTTTTTTTGATTTGGAGTGTTTTTTCTTTTTTTTCCTCTGGTTTCTGAGGCCTCAGGAAAGTGTGCTCTGTGTCGGAATTTTCGTGTGACCCTATGAAACCCTACTAATCTACCTTCTCTCTGCAAGCCGAGATGTCCTGCAGCCTTTTGATCCCGTCAAAATGAGCTTGTAAGGGATGAATAAAACCCTCAGCTTTTGTGAGCATTGGCTGTATTTGAGTGCTGGTAGGAGAGATCCTGATTTTCTACCCAGCTGTCCCCGTTTGTGGCACTTGGGTGCTGGCCAGCCTGCAAAGAAAAATGGATATTCCTGGCAGAAGAGTGCAGCAACCAGCGCTCCTCGGCGCTAATTGACCCTTTCTTGGCAGCTTCATCAAAGACGTTGAAGAATAAATAGGCTGTTGATTGAGCTGTTTCCTCGTCCCCAGAGGTGGTCCCTCTTACTCAGGGCTGAGGCTCATTGTCAGGGCTGGGGAAGAAGCTTGCAGAGCGATTAGGGGGAACAGAAAAACCTTTCATCTCTGGCACTTTCCATGTGGCATCTGGGAGATGGGATCGTGGTGGGGGTTTGCTGCCTCCTCCGGTGCCCACGGAGCAGGTTTCGGTGCTCTGGTCCACTCCAGTGATGCTCAGGGTGCGGATTTTGAGGGAAGAGAGGGGTCGTAGCTCGGGTTAAAACTCTTAATAGTGGAATCTGATGAGAACACAGGTCTGGAGCAGGAAAACACCTTCAAGGAAAGCCTGGATGCAGAAGTTGAGGCGATGCTGATGGACGTGGCTGGTGCATTCTTCACATACAAGAGTCGTGTTGGTGCTTGCTGGCCCTGCTGCAAAGGCACGCAGAAACCCGGCCGAAATGAGGCGTGCAGGTTTCAGCTGATTAATTAATGGAGCGTGCAAGGAGAAAATATTAACCATTTTGCTGATGCCTGTAAAGAGGTTTTTAAATGTTCTGCTGGGTCTTTTCTTTGTGATAAATTGCATTCACATACTTCAGCCTTCCCTTTATTTCGTTCCAGGCTGGACCTGGAGTCCAAAATATTTGAACTTTATGGGGGATGGGCAGTCCTTAAAAACTATTTTCAGTGAAAATATTTTAAAGTTTATGAACTGAAACCCTTTGTTTTGAATCAGATCACTGTTAAGCTCTGAGGTTTGACCAACACCATGCCGCTTCATGAAATTTGTTGTCTGGAGGTAGAGTTTTAGATAAAGACAGAGCAAAAATTAGCACTAGAAGCCCTTGCTTTTGGGCAGAGCCTTGCTTTCTGCAGCTGTTTCAGGGCTCATTCTGCACTCAGCAAATAGTGTGAGGGTGTGCAAAATAAATATTGATATGGTGCTCCCGCCACGGTGGCCTGAGCGTCACGTGTCTGTATAATGAGTCCCAACTGGAGTCTGAGTGACACCATATACATCCCTGTCATGTGAGAGGGCCTATAGAGTTACGTTGCTATGGCAGCCTGATATGGGGCAGCGTGCCATGTTCTTGGGCAGCAAACACAGCCCTTCCTTCCGCCCAAACTGATGAGTCCATCTCTGATTCACCAGCACTGACTCTGTGCCATTTTTTGGTTGTGTTTTTTTTTTTTTTTAGTGATGAAAACACTAGAAAAGACTTGAAGACGCTGCCAGTCTTTCCCACCAAGACGCTGCAGGAGCATCCATCGCTCGCTTACTGGTGAGATGTTTAATTTAAAATGTAAATCATTGCTATGAATGATAATGGCAAGAGGGCTCTAAAACAGTTTTGCAAACTCTCTTTTAAAAAGTTTTCAGCCTGCGTGCTACAGGACTTGGAGTTAATTGCTCGTGTTCAAGCATTTCCAGTTTTTTAGGAGGTTATAAATTATGCAAGATCCAATGCAAATTCCTCCTTGAAAGCTGAAATTAAATTGTCGGGTTAGAAACTGCTGGATCAGAATATGGGGGGACCACGCTTTAGAAGGAGCTGAAATCTGAACTGCAACCAAGCCTGGGTTTGCAGAGAGCACCTTGATTTTCATCTGTCACTCAGTGGAGCCTCTGTGGTGGGGTGAGCTTTGCTGGCTGTCAGATGCCCACCCAGCTCCTCTCAATGGGACAGGAGGAGAAAATAATTCAGAAAAGCTTGAAACAGGAAGGCACGTGCAATTCTGGGGCTTGAACCTGCTGTAGAGGAGCACAGCATTCAGGATGAATCAATGATACTGTTTCCTTGGAGTTGATGCCCTTTGTGCAAGTTTAACTCCCTCATTTGTTTCATTTTTTTAGGCTTGATTTGTACGTGATGGATTTTCAAGTATAGCAGTGCTTGCTTATGATTTGTTTTTCTCGGGATGAATACTGCTGGGTTTGTCTTTGCTTTCAAGAGTCTTGACACATAAATGCATATTTTATTTTGCATTCCACCAAAACAAAGTGTTGAAGTATATAACAGAAGAAACACAAAAAAAGGTCACTGCTGACAAATCTGTGTTTTTTTCGCCTATGAAATGTCAGGAGGGGGAAAATACACTGGAATGAAAACAGTTCTGGTTTAACTTCTTTTTAAATATGGAGCATTAACCAGCCTTTGAAGTTTGGGTCCTTTAGAACGTTAAAGTGAATTTATACAATTAGCACCATTGTTCTGCAGCAGCATCTGCAGCAGAACAGGCTGATCCAAAGCAATTCTTTAATTAGTCTGGAAGGCAGGATGCAGTGGTGGGATCAGCCAGGCAGCTCGATGCTGCCTAATGAAGGGTGGGAAAGAAATTAGTAAGAACCAGAATGTAAACCAGAGCAAGGAACGTACAGAGGGACACTGCTCTGCTGGCTGAGCAGGTGGCTGAGCTCCCACAGATGCCATCACACATGAACAAAGTCACTGAGCCTCTAAATTGGGTTTTGTGCTTGCTTTGCAGTGAGGACAGAGTAATTGAGCATTATACACAGATTAAAGGTCTGACCAGAGGACAAGCCATCGTTCAGTGAGTATGACACTTGTTAATTTGTGAAGATTATCTTTTCACTTTTCTTCTCCCTTTTTTTTTTTTTTTTTTTTTTTGGTTTTTGTTGAGAGGTGGCAATGCAGGCTGTTGTGGTTTTTATTGCCTGCACACGATACCATTTGTGTCTGTCAGATTTTTTTTCACTGAGTTTTATTTCAGAGTTGAGTTGCACTTTCAGCGTATGTTCTCATTCATAAACCTCAAATACAAAAGAAATAATTTGGACCTTTCTCTATTAGAAAACTCTACTCCAAACCCTGCTTGCTATCAGTTAGTTTTCCCAGCAGACTCTTCAGGGCGAGTATTACCTGAGTCCTGTAAAAAATCCTGCAATGTTCAGCATTTGGCTTTCAAAACAACCGAGTTTGTTCCGAGATGCACACAGAGCCTGTGGATTTGTAGTTTTTATTTGCCCATCAATATGACTGTACTTCCTACAAGGAAATGCAGTAGAATGTGTTACAAGATGTTTGAGATAATGCCCATGGCTGCACAGTGTAGACAGCTTGTAGTTTTCCCTCACGTGCCTCAATGCTTGTAGCTCTGTCTCAATATTTCAGGGGCTTTTCTCGATAGGAACAAGGGAAAAATGGTCTGTTCAGTGTTTGTCTGAATTGCCTCATGAAACAGTCATACAATGGCATAAACACTTTCATTTGGAGCCTTTCCCTTGTAACCAGAGCTCCATAATGGAATAATTACAGGCAGATCTTTACCGCCAACATTTCCCAAAAGGCTCACTTGTTCAGTTCAGAATTTTTACTTTCAGTTCTATGATCTGATAAGATATTGAATGCTCTGTTGTATCAGAGATTTTCCATTTGCTTTAGCTGGGCCAAAATATCCCATCTTTCCCCAAACCAGGCTGCTAAGTTTTTTTTTTCTGAAAACACAGGCCTTCAATTATTAAGGCCTTCCAAATATGCAAATGATAAATGACGTGTCCTGGATGTATGTGTGAAAAAAATATGTTAATAGATATTACTCCCTCCAGAGAAAATCATCTGATATGCTATAAATCTATCTGCAGGTACATGAAAGTGGTGGAAGCTTTGCCAACATATGGAGTTCATTACTATGGAGTAAAGGTCAGTAACTGCCTATAGATAATGTGATTGCTGAGCTTATTATGTGTGATTACATTCCTTTAGGAGCAGTTGGATGATTCAGTACTATTCTATCAGTATTAAAGCCCACATTTTTCAACCTCTGTAATTTTCCCCTCATTCAGTCTACTTTAAAAATTGTTTCCAGAGTGCAGCGCTATGTGCTACAGGAGGCAGAAAGGAATCTTTGTAAAACCTTCTGTAATCCTATCAGGATCTCAATTCCTATCACCTTAATTAAACTTCTATCACTTCTAGATCCGAAGCAGTTAATAGTTTCCCCAGAGACATTAATCAAGATGAGAAAAAAACACAGTGGGGAAAAGATTTATTTCTAAGTGGCAGGTGATTAGTGGTGCATGCTTGGAGTGGGGAAACGCTGAGAAATACCTTTGGAGAGTGATGGAAATACACCATTTATTCCCATTTGTAGAGCAGAGCCTGGGCCACAGTGCTTTGTGCCGAAGAGCTCAGCAGAGATGATATCTCCTTACTTTGAGTCATGGCCACGACTGTGGTACCTGAGAAGCTGATGTTTTGTGCTGTTCTCTCCATCTGTGGCTGGCCATGCCTGAATTCAGTGGATGCAGTCATTGGCCACGGTTTTTTCTGTCCCATGTCCTTCCCCCCTTCACAGCCACTCCTGCAACCGGTGAGACCCCGTTGTTTCAGCAGCACTGTTGCTTTTGTGTCCACCTTGCACAGCCACCACCTGGTTTTGTACCTCTGCCTGGAAAGGCAGGAGGAGAAAATGTCCACATTCACCCCAGCAATCCACTTCACATCAATTTGTTTGCCAGAAAATCTTTGTTCCATGCCTACTCGTGCTTGTCACGGAGCGAAAAGGGCTGTAATCTTGGAATTGCCTAATTCTTAAGTGGCTCTTGGTTCACATGGATGTGCATTTTTCAGGATAAACAAGGAATCCCGTGGTGGCTTGGAATAAGTTACAAAGGAATCGGCCAGTACGACTTACAAGACAAAGTTAAGCCCAGAAAAGTAAGTTTTTTTGCATCTGATTTTTTTTTTTTGGGGGAGGGGGGGGGGGGAGGAAGACAGGATGGTGTTGCATGTCAGAATGTACTTCTTTAAGCTGTTACTTAGCAGACTGGTGGGCAGAAGCCCAAGGGTGGGAGGCAGAAGGAAAATTCTGCTGGCACTGAGGCAGTAAATGTCTCCATCTCACACAGATAGTGGAAACTCCCTTTGGGAGCCTTGGCTTGCGTGTCTTGAGTTTGGTGGTCTCAGGAAGGGAATTTTGGCAGCCTCCAGGGATAACTACAGAAATACGAAACAACTGGGTTTCTGCAAGGCCTTTTACTCGAGCAGTGTTTTCACTTGGCTTTCGTACTTGTTTTGTGTGTGAAGTGTGAAAGGCCCCACTGATATCAGTGGAACACGAGGGGAGCTGCGTCAAATTGCAGGCTTGTTGAGGCAACTGCGCGTTCCCGTGAATGCAAAGGGGGGATTGAGAGTAAAAGCCAAGTACTGGAGGTCATACTTCTCCTTTTCCACCCTGCTGCTCCCCAGTGTGTCTCCTGCAGAGTAACTCTGCCAGCGACATCCCATGTTGTTTGAACAGGGCAGAGGGTCCTGCCTTGCTCTGCTGGCTCCCTCAGAGGCCCCGGCACCGAGCCCAGACAGGCTCTCCTGCCAGCAGCTTTGGAAACCCATCACACACCCAGCACACAGGATATTGGGATCTCACCCCGTCCTGTAGCTGCCTTGTGTCTCCTTGTGACAGGACTGAGCCCTGAAAATCTCTGAAGGGTGATTTAACCTCCTGGGGCTGGGGGCAAGCCAGGGCTGCACGTGCCAGAGCTGCGCTGCTGGGCTGGGGGTGTGGGGTGGGTTTTTCTCATCACGTCTTTGTTGAAACAGCCAAGCCATGAGGAGATGGAGACCTGGGGTTGTGCTGTTCTCCTTCCTCAGGAGTGATCTGGGCAGGAGTTCACATGAAGTTGTGCTCCCTGCCAGGGAATTTTACGTTTGCAAAATGATAGTGTTTAGTGTATTTGTGCCAAAAAAACTGAGCTTAACAAAACTTCCTTGTTAAGAGTAATTCCCCTTCAAGCTTCCAACTTGATCTTCTCTTTTTTCCAGAGAAGGCTATGAGTTGGTTTCTCCTGGTATATTTATATACCTGTGTGTCCAAGGTGATCTCTCATATCCTTCCTTTGCTTTCTTCAGTAAAGCAGCGTTTCATCCCAAATCTCTCTTTCCCCACCTGCACTAAATGACAGCGACACAGGAGGAACCCTGGGAAATCAAGTTATGTTAATGCAGCCATTGATGGTCAGAGGAGAACATCAAGGAGCAACTCTTGCCCCTGCGTGCTTCCCTGTTTTTAGGCAACATCTGTAAGGTTTTCCAGTCAGGAAAGGATCATTCTCCAGCCAAGATGTCCAACTGTGACCAGGAACGCTCTCCAAGAAAATGGAGCCTGCCTGGCTGGAAGCATTGCTTTGCCAAGCAGTTTTTGTGCTTGTGGGATTTCAAGTTTACAACATCAACCAGGCAGATTAAGAAAATTTTCTAAGGTCAGCAGGGCCCAGATACCAAGTCACACCCTGCTACAGTTAGTTATAAGGCGTCATTTTTAAATGCAGCAGGAGCTCTGTTTAAAAAAATAAATAAAAATCAGAGGTCACCTCTGTAGTGGAAGTGTTACAATGGAAATTACAATAGTTGTTGGCTTTACTGAAATCATAATTATACAGCAGAGGATAGAGATTAAAAGGGAAGGTGAGAGAGCAGCCTAAATGCAGATGGAAGGTTTAATGCCAGTAAGCTCATTTGAAAGTGTGGGGATGGATATGGCTGTAGTATCTTTAAGGATCTGTGTCTGGTGTCAGTGTGAGTGGACAAAAATTATTTAAGCCACAGCTTGTCCTGAGCCATGGCTGCTTTTAACATGTGTCTAAATATAATTGTAACAGGTTCTTTATAGGAGAAGTGTTTCAGGATTTGAAATAAAAATGCACTTCTGGTATGATCCATGGAAGTGATTGGAATCAGATCATTTTTGGTAGGAAAAGCAAAGGTCTAGAGGTTCACCCTGTCCAGATTTGGTTTTGGAATTAAAATGCTGAGATACTGCTG
Source organism: Myiozetetes cayanensis (assembly GCF_022539395.1). Taxonomy (NCBI): domain Eukaryota; kingdom Metazoa; phylum Chordata; class Aves; order Passeriformes; family Tyrannidae; genus Myiozetetes; species Myiozetetes cayanensis. The sequence continues at coordinate 4,907,603 of NW_026087389.1, forward strand.
TTTATTTCAGTGTAGCTATAGCCTTGCTGCCTGGGATGTGGCAGGCAGAAGTTCCTTTCTATCAGTATTATTGTTTGCTCATATTTATGAATGTGTTAGAATTTCTTTCACAGAGAGAAGAGTATGTACAGCTTACCTAAATCTCCTAGGAATCAACAAGCACAGTCTTCTCTGTAGCAGTAGGCATGTGAACTATTCCTGTCTTTTGGAGCAGAGGTGCTAGTGCTATCCTTGCTGGATTTAGCAGAATTTTCTTGCTTTGCTTTTTGGGATGGAGCCAAACTCACAACTGCCATGTGCTGGTGTTATCCTGCTGTTTATACTGTGGATCAAAAGTTCTGTTGTGTTTATCCTTAGCCATCTGGGAAAGAGCATCCTCATTGTGTTCCACTTCTCCAGTTGGTGAGGTTTAAATATACATGCAGCTGATTAACTCAGTAAAAGGGAAAGGCTGAGTTCAAGTCTAATGAGCACCAAGCTGGCCTTTCCAAATTTTAAAGGTGCAAGTGGTCTCAGGGTCTGCAAACCTCTCTGATACTGGTTGTGGTGGGAAAGCTGTTGAGTTTTAGGCAGGAGGCTTTGAACAGGACTTGGTGCCTGTGCCCCATCTGAATTCACACCAGGGGGATTTATTCTGCTCCTCAAGTCTTTTCTGCAGTGCTGATGGCTGCTGTCAGATGTAGCTGTGTTTGCTTAATAACAGAATCATAGGCATTTAGCAAGAGCCAAGTCCATACTCAGAATATAATTTAAATTATAATAATACATATATATTTTAGCTGCACCCATTAATGCAGTGTCAGTTAAATCCAAGCAAATATAACCATCCTCCTCAAAAAGTGAAATCTTTTGGCTTTATCCAAGTAGGTCCTTAGGCAAAGAGACCTAAATATGAGCCTTGGAGCACAGTGGTTATCCCAAGATTTTGTTATTGGATCAACACTGTTGCACGAAGTCCAAAGGCTGAGAACTCTTCACAGGAAGCAACTTGCATGACAGCCCTGGATGAAGCAATCTCCAGATCCCTATCGCCCAGCCTTGCCAACACTTGTGCATCTGCCATCGCTCATCCGAGCGGGAAGCGCGTGGTGTCGGAGAGGACGGTGTGTGACTCGGGGCTGGACCAGGAGAACCTGCCGTGTCTGTCTGTCTGTCTGTCTGTCTGTGTAAAGCTGGCTGGGGAGGATTGACTCTGGCTATCCTGCTGGTTGACCTGAGGTAGTTTGGACGAGGGAGTTTTGTCGCTCCGGGAAGCTTGTATTGCTTTGGAAGTGGTTTCCAGCAAAGCGAGTCCCCCTCGCCCAGGGCTGCCAGCTGATGGGCACTGAGGGAGGCACTGTGCTCCAGCTCCACAATACACTGAAAATGGAGAGTTATTTTGTGGGTCATTTGTGGAAACTGTCTTTCTAGATAAAAGCAGTGGCTCCACGCTGGCCAGAGATTACATTGAGCTCACTTGATTATCATCCTGAAGTCTCACAGGGCATTAGAAAAGACTGGGTTTGGCAACCCTTGCTCAGATTTGAACTCAGACCTGGGATTAGCTCTGCTGTCCTGCTGCTTTGCAAACATATTCTCCCTTCAGCTGCAGTTAATACCAAGAGACACCTCCTGCTTGGAGAAGTGCCTCCTGCTTGCAGCGGGGTGGCATGCCAAGATCCTGTCCCCAGTCTCCTCTGAATCAATTAGGAAAAGCATAAACTAGGTCCCAGGACTTTGTAGTTCCAAAACAGATCTCCCTTTATCTCTAGCCTATTCTTTTCACTGGCAAGATAAACAATGCTTGTCTTGTTGATGGAGGGTGTATTAGGGCAAGAGTTGAGTTTGTTCTGCGTTCAACCAGTCTGTGGGGATCCTCTGAGGATTGGAGAAGGCAGCTTGCTGGCTTTTTGACTTGTTCTCCCACTTCATTGTGTTTCTGTGGGCGACTCCCTGGTGATAAATGAACTACAGTATCTGAAGAGAAGAACTAATCTTGCTCTACAGTGTTGTTTCAAATGTATAAGAAATAGATTCTGCTGCTTGATGCCTTGAATACATTGTATTGTCAGAAGTGTTTTTGTTAGTGTGTTCTACTTCTGAAGTGGGCAATGTTTGTCATGGGATGGTGTGGGCTGGAATGAACCTTTTAAGTCATCTAATTCCAACACCCCTGCCATGGGCAGGGACACCTGCCACTAGCCCAGGTTGCTCCAAGCCCCATCCAGCCTGGCCTTGGACACTTCCAGGGATGGGGCATCCACAGCTTCTCTGGGCAACCTGTGCCAGGGCCTCCCTACCCTCACAATAAAGAACTTTTTCCCTGGCTGGATTTAATCCTATCAGGGCTTTAGCTTTCCTAGTGAGATTCCTGGCTGCTCAGACAATTTCTGTGTATTCCTCCCGCCCTCTGTAGGGTTCCTTTTTTGTGTCTGAGTTTGTTCAGGAGCGTCTTGCTCATGCACACAAGCCTCCTGACGTTTTTGCCTGACTTTGTTGGGTTGCATTGCTCCTGAGCTGTGAGGAGCTATTATGATATATCTCTCTTAATTCAACATATGCTAAGAGCTGATGCTGAAAGTTTTCCCTTGCAGAACATTTACTTGATGTAAATTTGCTGTCGTGCTTTGCTGAATGGTTCAGAACACAGCAGCATTGGCTTCTCAGACAGTTCTAATTAGGCAGAAATTTCTTTTATGGTGTTTATTTCTCACCAAGCCGTTGATTTAGACAGAAGATACTAAGCTCACATAATTACTTAAAATAAACACAGAGCTGTTATGAGACTGCTCTGAAATTCAGTTGCTTCCAGATGTGCAGAAAGTTGCTTGAATGTCACCTGCCCCAAAACACACACGTTTGGGGACAGTTTGGTGCTGAGACATCTCTCATTAATGCCAGCACTAGTGAGGACCAGGCAGGGACTGATCATGATGTGCTATTAAAAAAAATGTGATTGAAGAGGTTTTTAGAGGACTGGCTTAATATTTAAGAGATGAAGGATGCCTGCAGGTGAGCTCTGCCAGATTATGCTGGCACAGGTGGGAGCTGTCTGCCTCCTTCCCTCAGAAGTTGCTGCAGGTGGGGCATTTTGGCTGTCTTGCCATCTCCTCCAATGCCTCCCTCCACAGGCAGGCACAGCAGTGTAAAGCAAAAAGATCCCAGATGAAGGCAGGATGCCAGACAGCAAAGTGCAGCAGAGGGGCTGAAACACAGCCCTCCTTCCAGCGCTGCTGGCAGGGTGGTAATTTCCTTCGTCGGGTGGGGTGCATTCCTGTGGGCAGAAATCTTTTATGTTTCCTTGCTCAGAATTGCCAGATTGGTCTGCAGATTGCTGTTCCCAACCAGTTCCTGAGGTGCTGGTTGCAGAACCTCCTTACTAACACTGCACGTACCACGAGGTGCTTTGGAAGTGCTTCCCGAGGGAAAGGCTGCTGCAAACAGTGCAGCGTGGCTTGCACTTCCATGCTGACTTCACCCAGTGATTCCCTTGGGTGGAAATTCGGAGATCTGGGTGATTGAGCTCTTGGTCAGGATTTGCCATCAACCTTGCAAAGATCTCAGGTACAACCTTGGCATGTGCTGTGCCTGGCACAGCATTGTGTGGCCACACAGCTCCTCACTCTGCTGCTCTCTGGATTTTCACCTCCTTGCAAAAAAAAAAAAAAAAGTTATAAAATACCCCCCTAAAACATTTTTTCTAAGCAAAATCCAACAGGCTCATAGGAATATTGAGCCAAGGCCCTGGAGCAGCTCTCTTGAACGCCTCTCAAGGCAGGGGCTCTGCCAGCTCCTGCCTGCAATCCTGATGGGGCCGTTTTTCTGAGCCAGTTTGTTCCTGCTGTCAGGCCCGGACAAACTTGCATTTTATTCAAAACTGGATGCAAGATCAGCCAGGTAAAAAGCCAGCTGCTTCTTTAGTCGATGTGCCTCACCCTTTAGGCAGTCTGTGTCTGCTTGGTCACCTTGGACCACAGCTAGAGCTCTTTTTCTACAGGAAAGAGGGTCATCTCTTTTTTTCCTTCAGTGTTCCCCTGGTATCTGGAAGAGGATCACGGTAGAAATGCAGAAAGCCTAAACTCGTGGGCTGGGAAAGCAGCAGCTGGGTGGTAGGAGTCTGGCTGGTACACAGAGGTGCCTGAGTAATGAGGTGTGATCAGAGCTGCACGTCTGCTTTTTCCAAGAAGACCCAGAAAACCAACTGTGGCCAGACCAAATTCTTCCCAAAAAGTCATTCAGGCAGCCCCTGTGATGCTCAGTGGGAGTTTTTGGGAGCCTTTAAGGATCTGGCAACATACGTGGATGGGAAGGCTATTAAGAAAACATTAATTAGCTCAGGTGGACTTAATCACCTGGTTAAAGGGAACATACATTGCAAAACTTCCACAAAAACATTTTAATTATTCCTAATTGTTCTTCCAGCCCTCAAAAACCAGTTCCAGATTTCCAGATTTATTTTTTTTTTTAACAACTCTTTTGTCTTTAAATATTCATGTAGTTTAGGTAAGATTGAAATTAGGAATTATTTAGGAGCATGTCTGTACAGGGTTAGGGAGTATTTGAAGGGAGCAGGATATCTCTAGTGCAGTGACAGTTTCCCAAGTGTTGCCTTTTGACCACAAGTTAGAAAAATTTAGGGGAAGAAGTTTATTGCTTTTTTTACCTTTGTGTTGAGGCCCTTGTCTTCATGAATCCAGGCTTGTTAGGCAGAAACTTGCAACACTGTAATTCAAGATTATTTTTAAGTGCATCTATATAAATATTATTAGCTCACAACTTATTCTGAAGCTGCTCATTTAGTCATCAGCCTTTTTTTTGAAGGACCTGACTAAGGAGGGTTTGTCGGAGGAGCTGATTGCTAAGGAGCTTATATTGTTCTTCAGTGAGATAGTTTAGGGACAGGGCACTTTTCAGTCCATAAAAGCAAAAATGTGTCCTGGGTGCAAAATTACAAACACTGCTCTGCCATCTCTCCTGCTGAGGAGCAGCAGAGGGGGGAGCTGGAGTTATCCCAGTCTTTGGGCAGGAAGGCAGATGTCTTTGTGCTGAATGTACCCAGCTGCAAATGCTTGGGGTGCCTGTCAGCTCCTTTCGGACTGGGATGGATCTCACAGGGTGGGGAGGAAACGGGGCAAAGCTCTACCCACATCCTGAGGCAATTCCATGCAGGTTTCCCTAAAAACGCAAAGGGTTTGTTTGGTTGTTTTTTTTCCTTCTCAGCACTGCAGATGATCACAGTGTGTTGGATTTGCACAGGCTCATGGAAGGGTCCCCCTGGACCCTGGGAGTGCTGATATGTCCCTCTGTCTGGACAGGAGGCTGCTGTATTTTGCCCTGCAAAACACAGCCCTCGTCACCCCCTGCCACCCTTTGGACAGGTGACCCTTTCCCCCCCGCAGCCCTTGGGAATGTCGAGTACGTCCGGAGGGGAAAAACCCAAAGGAAGTGATAAAGGGGACGGGGAGTCATCACCCGTGACGATAAGAGGCGGTTTTTTATCCAGAGGTCATGTTTGAAGCACGCCCATCGCTTTTACGAGCGTGGGAGCGGGCGCCGGGCTCGGCCGGGAACGCCGCGATGATGCTTCTGGTCGAACCTGTTGCCTCTGGGTGTGAGTCAAGGGCAGCGGGGCTGAGACACGGCACCCTGCGGACCCCATGGCAGCCCCCACCCCGCCCTGCTCCCACCTCAGCCCCCTCAGGGGCTCGGGGTGCTCGAAGGGGTGCAGCCCCTCGGTGGAAGCCGCCTCTGTTCCCTCCTCCGTCGGGTTTTCCCATTATCGGGGCAAAGGGTGTGTGGGAGGCGTTGCGGCAGAGGTGGTGATGTCAGGAGTGTGTCAGCAGTGGGAGGCGAAGCTGCCAAAGCGGAGCAGCACGAGAGGGACACGGAGGGACAGCACAGGCACCTCAGCTCTGCTCTGCTCTGCTCATGTTGCCCCTGAAGCTGCCCCGGGGGGCCGGGAATCCGGGATCAGTCCCGAGGGGAGGTGAGTGCGGGATGGGGGGAGCAGCCGTGACCGTGCTGGGATCCCTCCCTGCTGGAGCACCCACGGGCACTGTTGCTCAACATCCTGACATAATGCTTGGGCTGTTTCCTTTTGTGTCTTTTAAAATGTATTTATTTAAAAGTCCAGTGCCAGATTTGTAAAGAGGCACTTCCGAGAGCAGCGTGATCGGGCAGAGGGGCTGTAAGACAAACTTGCTTAGGCAGCAGAGTAAAACTTCCACGATCTTCTGGAAAAGGATTTATTAATTTAAGTAAATTGCATTTCCACTTGCTTCACTTTTCCTATAGCATGTTTCAGTATTCAGTTGTAGTCCTAGAAAGGAAACCTTCCATTAAACAGAGGTCAAGGCTGCTGAAAGAGCCACTTTTCCCCCCCATATACATGCTCTGTGTTATGCTTCATTGTGTTAAGAATGTTTGAGATGCAGCACAGTGGAACACGTTGTTTCTTACAAAACTCGAAGTGGTTCTGTAGTGGGAGGGAGCACATCAAGTCGGGTTTTGGCAGAGGTCAGTGGGAATGTTGTGTGTCCTCGGGGTTTCTGGTGTGGTGGCTGCACCCTTGGAGGTTTTGGAAAAACTCCACTGGGGAAGGGGGTGTTGCTGTGAGGGTCTGGGTGCCTCAGCTGGATTGCTGGTGTTGGAGGCTGATTTGCCACTGGATGGTGTCCCTGCCTGCCCAGCCTGGATGGAAGTGCCTCTGTGTGGGCTGTAGCTCTGGAAAGCAGCTGGATGTAAACTACAGTGTGCTGCTGCACCCGTGCACCCCATCGTCCTCAGGGGACATTGCTGGGGACACCCAAACAGCCCCTGTGCCTGCCCAGGCACCTTGGCACTGCTGGAGAGGGGCAGGAGGGGGTGCTGCCAAAACCTGCACTGAGGGGCCGGGGAACAGCTTGGCCAAGGCTGGGCTGAGAAGATGCAGCCCCTGGTGGATCATCCCCAGAGGGTGGCTGGTGCTGGTGCAAAGGGAGAGCAGATTCATATGAAATTCTGATCCCACGGGTGCAGCTGCCAAGCCCTGACTGCCTTTGATCTCTTCTCCCAGCTGGTCCTTTGCAGGAAATATGTGGTTTTCTGACAGAAGTGTGTGCTGGGGGGCGGCTTCCTCCTGTGGCCGCTCTCTCTCTGCACATGGTGTATCCCTGCTCCAAAATGTCACTCTGGATCTCACACACTGCCTTCAGAGGAGCAAGGTCTTGGTTTTCCCAAGCTGCTGCCATTCCCTGGGGATGTTCTGACTGAAGGACCATAGGTGTCTATGCAATTACTTTGTAAAAAGATTTTCTGTTTTAGTCAGAGACAAAAGGACTTGAACTGCCCTCATAATACTTCTGGGAACTTGTAGCAGTGAAATTAAATGTGGTATTGGTGGAAATGGGTGTTGTCACTGGCAGAATCCCCAATTTGCAATGCATTGTCTGTAAGAGTGTGAAATTACTGGAGGGGTATCCTACATATTTATATTTATGTGCTTCTTTTAATGGATGTTGTTATTGCTCAGTCCATGCCATAGGTGAGGATACACAGCAATTGTAATTTGCTGAGATTATATCACCTTGGAGAGAGAGGTCTGGTGGTTTTTTAGTGACAGTGTTCTGGTTCTCTCTCCCAATTCTCCTAGCTATTTCAATGGAAACAGCTGGAAAATCTCTATTTCCGTGAGAAGAAATTTGCTGTGGAAGTACACGATCCCCGCAGGTAAGGCTGGAGGAGGCAGCTGTGCCAGCAGGATGAATCTTTACCCACAGTGGGGATTCATCATCTGGTGTTGGTGGATGGGGTGGGAGGTGTCTCTGAGTTCAGCACAGACAGGAGTTTACTTTGGGCTTTAGGACTGATCCTGATCCAGCATTTGACAGGGGCTGGATCCGGGCTGTGGGTAAAGAGCAGTGCTGGGATGTTGCAGAGGGAAGGTCCCTGTCATAATGGGCAAGCTGGAGAGACTGCTGATGTGTTAGAGCTCTGGGTGTCCTCTCAGACTGCCTGTTGTGTCCACTGAGGGAGTTTGTGGAGCAGAGGGAGGACTGTTTGTCGCGGCCAAATTTGCGGCAGCACTGGGTGATGGGGAGAAGGAAATCTTGAGTTTTTGCATCTCCAAAGGCTGAGCCTTGCCTGGTTAAGAGAGAGGCATTTGGGACTTTAGGGACCTGTCTTGAAATTGCATTTGTTTTCACCTCCTCAGAATTTCAGTGTCGAGAAGGACCTTTGGCCAGAGTGGACTGGTAGTGCAGACCTGGTATGCAAACACTTCCCTGATCAAGTCCATCTGGGTGATGGCAATCAGTCAACACCAGTTTTACTTGGACAGAAAGCAAAGCAAAGTAAGTTATAAGGCATTTTACTGAGGACATGAGTTTCAGCACCTTTCCTGTATATACCTTGGTGTATGTTTTTCCACAAATGAACTGCTCTCCAGAGGAAAACTATAAATTGTTTTTTGTGAGTCTTTTGAGCCGTCTGTTAGTGACAGTATTGCTATTCGATCCATTTCAGCCTCCTGCAATTAAGGGCTGTGGAAGTATAATTACAGAAGAGGGAATTCCCACGTCTGGGTGTTTAATCTGCTTTTTCTTTTGTCTCCTTCCTGTGTTTGTTTTGAACACAGTGCAAACAGCAAAGAGATTTTTGAGCTGGGAGATTGGTTCAGGTTTTGGGGCAGAGGAGAGAGGGATGGCAGGACTGATGCTGTTTCTTTAGCCCTTAATTTTGCGGTAGATGAGGTGTGAAATGTCATCTTCCATGATCCCATGTCCTGAAGTTAATTAGAGGTAACTCAATGAGACTGGATTTTTTCTTTTTTTTTTATAACTCCTTCAGGCAAAAATTCCTTCAGCCAGAAGTTTGGATGATATCGCCATGGATCTGACAGAGATGGGAACACCAAAAGTTTCAAAGCTGGTGACTCTGGAGGCCAAGAACCAGCTTATCATGGCCAGCAATGGCAGTTTGATCTCATCAGGTAATACTGTGTGTAAATGTGAGGTAACCAAGTACAATAAGGTTTGTGTGTGTTAAAAGGAGACAGACTAACAGATGATAATAATGGCTTTTACCTGGAAATCCTCTGATAACAGAGTGTGTTTTCTAGGCTCTCAAGATTCAGAGGTCAGTGAAGAACAAAAGAAGGAGAAAATTATGGAACTAAAAAAGAAAGAGAAACTCCTTCAGGAAAAACTGCTTCAGAAAGTTGAGGAGCTGAAGAAAATCTGCCTGCGAGAGGCGGTGAGAGAACTGCGCCTTATGCTGGGGTGGGGTCGGTGGGAGCCCTTCTCTCCCACTGGACCTCACCTGGACCCTCTCTGTTCCCCAGGAGCTGACGGGGAAGATGCCCAAGGAGTATCCTCTGAGTGCTGGAGAGGAACCTCCCCAGGTGAGGAGGCGTGTTGGCACAGCGTTCAAGCTGGATGACAACCTGCTCCCAAGTGAAGAGGTGAGTGCGGCACTTTGTTTTCATAGCACGGGTGGGGTGGCCAGACCAGTGACCAAAGCCACTTGTAAATAATCCAACTCTTCCCTGAATGTTAAAGAGGAGGCAGCTGGGACAGTCACTTGCATAGAGTGGGAAATTTAGATGGGTACTGCCCTTCTTCTGCCTTTGAAATGACCAGGAAATTGTCTGCTTGAAAAGGCCTTAAGTTCTCCCAACCTGAACCTCTGATTTGTCCGTGCTGCATGAATTTTAATGGACATTTTGCTGCTAATTAGAGGAGAGCAGGTGCATGATGCCATTTGGCAGCCCACGGCTCTGAGCTTTTCTGGAACATTGACTCGTGTCGCGTTGGGATTGTGTTTAAACCCAGAAGGTGGCAGGGGTGTGCACTGTCCCCCTTGCAAAATCATCTGTTTGTGAGCATAGCTGTGTGACAGGTGACAGGAGGAGGAGTTTTTATCTCTAGCTTAATGCAGGTTCCACCTAAGTAAAGCCTCTGTGCATTGCTCAAGAAGCTAAAATGAACTTTGCTGGCAGAGACTGGCTCGGGTTATATGGTAATTCAGATATTTGCAGTTTCTGGATGCACATCGTTCCCCCTCATTCCTGGTGAGATTTGTTAACAAGCTGTATCATCCAAGCAGCAAGTAGGTGTGGGGCACTTGGCATCTGTCTTTCACCAGAAACTTGCTGCCCTGGCTGGCAGGGTTGGTGTGCTCCATGTCTGCAGCAAAGTGATTTTATGTGACTGCTTAAATGCTTTGAAACCAAAATCCTGCTGACCAGATTTAATAACGTGTTGCTTAGCGCTTCTGTAGTGCCTTTCATCTGAGCTTCTCAAAGCAGTTTACAAACAATTAATTAAAGCCTCCAACTCCCTGTTACGTAGGTATGGTGATACAAATTTCCATTTTTATTTTCTCCAAAGTAGAGAGAGATTTTGAACAAGATTATTTCAGGGGTGGACTCGTAGCAGGAGGTTTAGTAGCCTAAACTTGAATTTAGGTGTCTGTGTTATGTCACCCAGGCCTGAGAACTTCGGACTTGCCCAAGAGATCTCATGATCTTACACTACTCATAGAAATAAGATCTAAGAGTTTAATATGCTGAGATTTTCTTGTGTATAAACTTTGGTATTTCTGTATTTTGTGCTCAAGATTTCACTTCGTTACTGCAAAAATAGATGTTCTATTTAATAACTTTGATTGATAATTTCTGCCTGGAGCATGAGGAAATAACTCATGTCACAAATTTGCAGGATCCTACTTTGCAGGACTTGGAGAGCAATTTTATCATACACCAAAAGCTGGTGGAAGCTGCAAAGAAACTTGCCAGCGAGCCAGACCTCTGCAAAAATGTGAAGAAGAAAAGAAAACAAGAGTATGCTGATGCTGTAAAAAAGCTGCAAGAGATAGAAAATTCCATAAATGAATATAGAATCAAGTGTGGCAAAAAACCAACCCAGAAATCAACTCTTGCTCTACCAGGTAAGCTGGAGAATTCCCCACCTTCTGATGAAAACAGGATGGAAGGGGGGGGCCAAAAATAATTTGGCTCACTTAGAAGCTTTGTTTACATCTTCTCTGTATGGTTTTTATCTTCTCCAAGGCAGTTAGATAAGAAAATAAAAGATGCAATTGCTGCATCTGATACTCTCAGTGCACTGCTGTAGGCTGGGGGCAGAGCAAGCTGCAGTTTTAGGAACAAGTACGGACAAGTTCAAGCACCAGGTATGGACTGAAGGTGCTGCACACAAAAAGGCTGTCAGGAACAACTTGGATGAAGCTTTTCTGATGCCTGAATTCCTGGTGTATTGAGTGCAGTTGCTTGTCTGAGCAGCCACGTGCAAAATCTCTCCCCTTTTCCTCCCACAACGCTCCAGTTTGAGCAAAAATAGAGCAATGGGGGATTTTTCTGCAGGATCCAGGAAATAAGGATCAAAGACATTGTTTCTTGATTTGAAATACCAGATTTCCAGGAAGACATAAGTGAAATTCAGGAGTTGATGAATGTAAATAGTAGCAAACAGATTTTTGACTAAATCCATTTGCCAATGGTGAGCACGTTGAAAGCAGATACCCTTGGCTCCTCCATTCTGAAAATGTGATTTTCCTAAGGGAGGCAAAGTTCTTTCTGCTTCATAGGATAATGTGCAGAAACCTGATAGTATCCAAGGCAATTGAAGGAGTTTGGGAGTAGTAAAAACTCAGGAGTATTGTGACTCTTATAATCTCTATAGTTATTAACAATTTTAGGTCATGTTTTACTTCTCCCTTTCATGGAAAATGTATAGGAGTAATGGCTAATGTTTAACTGATTTATTTACTCACCCCTAGTCTGAGAGGAAATGCTGTTTTGTGAGCTCAGTGGGTTTCTTCCTGGGAATTACAGGGTGGGAAAGAAAATGCAAGATTTTTCTGCTGTTTATATTGGTACCCTCTTACTGACCCTGTTGCCAATGTGTGTTTTCCCTGGAAGAGAACCTCCTCCTGTGCCAGATGTCTGTTGGGGAAACCTTTGCCATGTCCCATTCTTGTTGAGGGCTTAGTTTGGGTCCTTACCCCTCACACGTCATGGCAGTGCTGGGCTGTCCATCATCGCAAGGTGCTTACTCTGAAAGGCTGATGATCTCTGTTTAATGTGGCCCAGCTAGTTCCTGATTGACAGAGAGGAAGGAAACATCTGTTTTTCCAGTCTCTTGCTCACCAGTCTGGGTACTGATTGTGAAAGGTCCTGTATTACCTGCGACACGTGGTGTGTGGTAACGAGCAGGAAGGGCAGCGAGCAGTGAGAGCCCAGCAAGGCAGCATCCATCCAGGCTGCTGTTGTTTTTGCTGGCAGCTTTCTGTCCTGTTGTGCAAACAGGCAGCTTGGGAGTTGGTCCTTATGCATTTAGCCCATCATTTAATATGTGACATCCTTGTTTGCTCTCTGAGAAGGTGGGCACAGCCAGACAGGATCAGACTCTGTGTCTCGGAGGGTCTCCCAGGAGTCAGGGACTGCAAGACAGGGAATACTTAGCCAGCAACGAGCACCTGCATCCCTTCCAGTTCCAGGTTCTTGCTCTGCAGTGTGTATTTGTTAACCTGAAGCAGAGCTGTCATCTGCTTCAATAATTGATTTTATGTGTAAACTTGTCACCATCACCAGCGGTACTCTCAGGCTCGAGGTACAGCTTTCAGAAGGCTGAGCAGTGATGAGTCACTTGTGTCTGTGAGTTTGGGGATGACTCGTTGGAAATAATGTGTTACATAGTACTATTGATTTATTGAATCAAATCATAGCTGTTTTCATGCCAGCCCCAAGGGATAGGAGGTGAAGGAAATGCTGGACTGCTCCCCATGTTCCACTTTCTCTTTCCTTCACTTCCTCTGTAGCCCAGAGTTTCTTCCCCTTTTGCAGGGAATTGCATGGATTTGGGATTCAAATTCAGATATGTCAGCATATCTGAATATGTCAGCACTGCAGACCCCACCTGAAACCAGCAGTGTAGCTTTAGGCTTTAGCTTTCTTCTTTTCCTAGGCAGGTTTTTTTCCCCTCCCTGCACCGGGCCCAGTTCCATCTTTACCACCCCACGGTCAAATCCACGTGAATCAGCTCCCCTGAAGCTTTTTCCCGGTGTCAGGTTGCAAAGAGAGCTGCAGCCCATCCTCGGTGGTCTGACAAGTCCCTCCAGGGCAGGGGCCAGCCCTGATTTTTTGCTGTTCTTGAACAGCTGCTCTCTTTACCAAATTCTTGTAACCAGACCTTTCCTCGCAGCAAGTTGTGACGGCGGGGGAGCAGCGTGCGCTGCCAGTGCAGCCTAATTTCTCTGCTGGTCTGCTCCAAACTTTAGCAAGGACAGGCTGTTTCTCAGTGAGGTGCAGCGTGCAGTATCAAGGTGAGAGGACAGGCAGGTGCATTGTAAAGTGCTTTGAATAAATAATAAAATGTAAAAGAAACCAAAAATTTGTATGTCGGTGCAACAGTTTCTGCTTTCTGTGTTGCTGGAATTTGCAATAACTTGGTGGAAATCAGTGGAATTATTCTGGATTGATATTAATTTAATTGAAACAGAATCTGCTGATGAAACATTCAAAAATGAATGCCGAATTTCAAAAGGCTTTTTGTACCTACCTGGTGGGGTTTCAGGTGTACCTGGGGGAGATTAGATGCTAACAGCCAAGATCTACATGTCTGTGTAGGCTCCTGATCTCCAAAACATCCTGTGAGATCTGTTGGAAGTTGGGTGGAAAACACCTTTGTAAATCTTGGCCCGATTCCTGCTGCAGATGAAAATAAAAATCTCCTTTGATAGTTGCCTGGGTCGCTTGCTGAGCTGCAGCAAAGACACGAGGTGATGACATGAAGCAGGACTGTCTTCAGGCTGTGGGGGCTAAAGCATATAGGTTGCAGCATAACAAATAATAGCTGGCTCTGAAACTGTAGAAAACAAACTGTGTTAGGATATTTTGATGTTGGGTCTCCTATGCCTAAAGTGTTTGTTTTCATTCACAGATGATATAATTCCATCTGAGAGCAGCTCCCTGTCTGACACAACCACCTATGACGATGGTATGATGTTTATCCTTCTCTTCCTATGGAGTGTGTCCATTCAGAGTCATTCCTTTGACTTCATGTCCTTTAGCATTTCCCACCCCTGGAAGTGTTCAAGGCCAGGTTAGGTGGGGTTTTGAGTGACCTGGTCTAGGTGGAAGGTGTCCCTGCCTGTGTCAGGGGTTTGGAATTAGATGATCTTTAAGATCCGTTCCAACAAAAATCATTCCATGATTCCATGATATTGGTGGCTTTCAATGACAAATTACTTTGTAGCAGAGGAATAACAGCTTATCAGGAATGTCTTTCCTCTTAATGGGTTAGTTCTTGAAAGTTTCTGCTCTGTAAGCTGATCTGAGTCATCTTTAGAGAAGGCAATTGGTTTTAACACAACCAACCTTCAAGCTGAGGGCACTGTGGATGGCAAACACTAGATCCTTAGGACCTGGCCAGAACTGGATGAGAGGCTGAAGGACATAGAGGTTTGGAGGGTTAGCCCAGCCCTTCTGTCCTCACAGCTGCTATAAAACTTACAGAAAAGTAGAATGGTTGCAGATATTAACGCTCTGTTTACATTTATTTGTTCCCTAGTGAGCTTGCATCTTGCTTGGGTTGGTGTTTGCTCAGCTTACTCATTTCACACACACACCCACAGACACATACTCACACCCTGTTCCACCAGGTGGAAAGGTCTTGGCTTGCCTCTCCCTTAAACTGGATAATCATCATTTGGGGACAAACATTATCTAAATTATTACTCACTTTTCAGTTCGGGCCGGATTCTGATCTCACTTTGTCCCAATTTTAGACTGGTACAACCCATCTGGTGCTTTAAAATGGAGTTACACCTGATTGCTGATTGTACAAGTAGAAATAGAGCCAGGCTTGTGAACATGTTCTCTGTGATGCTCGACCTGCATTTATATGTATTAGTTGGAGTTTCCTGTTGGCTCTGTCAGGACCTGAGTTGTGCCCTAAGCAAAGTGAGAACAAGGATCAAACCAGCATCTTCCCAGTTGCCTTCAGCCAAATGTGTCTGTCAGTTGTCTTTGCTCATTCAGTCACTTTTGAAGTCAGTCCCTTTTAGGTTTTATTTCAAAACTAATTCTTAAAATGTCATTTTCAAGTAAGAGTTAGAAGATGAGGGATGGGAACCGGTCTTTGCAGAGGCTAAGCTTGCCTGCTTGGCCCTGGAAAGGATTGCTCTGCAAACAGAGTTTTTTCCAGGGAAGGTCCATTTTGTGATCTGGCACAGCCCCAAGGTGGGTGTAATCTCTGTAGGAGTCGGTGGTGCTGGGATCTGTAGAAGCCTCCACAATTTCCTGTCTGCGTGGAGGGGAGCTCAGTGCAGGCAGGAGAGCCTTTCTAGACCCACAGCCTCTGCCCTTGTCTCTGTAGTGCAAAGTGCTTCTCCTTAGGGGCCACAGATTTGTATGCAGGGCAAAACCACCAAGGCTTTTGCTAACAAAATACGCATTCCTTTCCAACAGTCAGTGAATCGCTTCCTGTGGCAGCACAGAGACCCAGCTCTGCACAGCTTTCTCCAAGGCTTCCTCCACCCAAGTCCCTCGGGGTGGAGAGAATTCATCTCAGAAAGTCGTCCATAAACGAGCAGCTCTTGGAAACCAGACACTCCAGGTAGGCACATCCTGCTGCTGCAGTGCAGGTGGAGAACCTGCTGGCATGAGCTCCATCCTGCCCCTGCCCAGCCCCTGCCACTGCAGAACACTCCTCCCTGGCAAATTCAAAAGTCAGATTATAGCCATATGTAACCATTTATCTGTGATATGCTTCATCTTCAAACTCAATTCCTTTGCTTCTCTGTTACCTGCTCTGTCTCTTCTCCTCCATGTTTCTGCCCTTTGGTAGCAGCTTTTCCTACCAACCGTCCCGTGAGGATCGAGAAGGGGTGGAATTTTTCTTCCTATTTAACAACTTTGTCCTTTATACAGGGAAACACGTCCAGTTGTGCCCTTCCCTGCTTGTTCTGCCCTTCTTTTTTTTTTTTTTTTTAATCTCCAAGACTTTGGAGCTCATACACTCAGTGTGGTACAACCTGTGTCTAACATAAATGGGATTATCTCCTGTTACAGGGACGTGCTCTCGACCCACAGCAGCCCTTACCGGACACTGGAGCGGCCGCCCCAGCCCCACGGCGGGAGGAGCATGCCCACAACCCCTGTGCTCACACGAAATGCCTACAGCAGCAGTCACTTACAGTAAGGGGCCTTTGCTTTAAGTGCCATGTCCACCTTAGGCAGCAGAAAAATAAAAGTAAATGGTGTTGAGAGGGTGAAGGGTCCTTTGCCACGCAGCTTTCCCTGCTGCAGGGTCTGGCTCTCGAAGTGTAAGTCAGTGCCATTACTGTGGGAAGAGAGCTGCAAGAGCCCACCTGCATTATTAGACAGCTGAGAATCCACGCTGGGGAAGGGGGCATGCTGTGAATCTTCCAGTGTTATCAAGAGCCCAGGGTTGGTTGGTTTGGGGTGATGCAGGTTTGGGAGATAGAGCCACAGGAGTGCCACCTTTCCATGTTCTCCTATCTTGTTACTTGTGTAGGCTTTACCTGCTTAAAAACTGAAGGAGCCCTCCTGTAAATCATTACCAAATGCGTGTTTGTGACCTTCGCTGTGTGTGCCCCTGTCACAGATTAACCTTGCTCACTGTGACAGATTATTATGCGAGAGATCTCCCTAGTGTTGCAGTGAGAACAAAATTCAGCCAAACTGAGTCTCTTGCGGTGCAGATATTCTGTGAGGAAAGATAAGGCTGGGTTTGCGTTGTGCTTGGATCGGGGAGGCAGCTGACAAGTCCGTGCTTGCCCTCTCCAACTCTGTGTGTGTGTTTGTGTGACTGCCTTCAGCCGACCAACATCTGTGTTGTTTCAGGCCAGATGTTTCCCCACACCACTGCCGGCAGCGCAGCGGGAGTCTGGAATCCCAAACCCACCTGCTCTCCGAGACTCCTGCTGAAAAGTCAGCCTTCACCCTCTCCAAGTCGCAGCGAAGCAGCAGCACGGAGATCCTCGACGACGGATCATCCTACACGAGCCAGTCCAGTGCAGAGTATTACTGCGTGACACCCACTCCCAATCCATATTACACTACTCAGACACTCGACAACAGGACCAGGGGTCGAAGACGGTCGAAGAAACACAACATTTCCGCTGCAAATTCAGGCAGTATGCCAAACCTCACCCATAAGGATGTCCGCAACGGTGTCTACCACAAAAATCAGGAGCAGCCTTCCTCTAACTACTATATCTCTGGATATTCCCCGTACGCCGAGCCCGACGTTTATTACAATGGAGGGTATGTCTATGAGAGTGACACGGAGGGGCAGTACAGCGTCAATCCCTCCTACCGCTCATCGGCCCACTACGGATACGACCGGTACAGGGAGTTCAGGTCTTACCACGAGGACGAGGTGGACAGAGTGCCACACAACCCCTACGCAACCCTGCGGCTTCCCAGGAAGCAGGTTGCTAAAACGGAGCACATAACCAAAAACATTCACAAGGCCTTAGTAGCAGAGCACCTCCGTGGTTGGTACCAACGTGCCTCCAGCCAGAAGGAGCAGGGTCACGGCCTGCAGGCAGGCTTTGAGTCTGACAGAGGATCTCAGAGGAGTTTGGGCTTTGCTGGTCTGCAGACGCCGTGCTCTCCGAGCAGTCGGGTGTCGTCTTTCTCTTCAGGTAATGTCTGAATTCATCTGTGCTGAGTGGTGTTGTAAGTCCCTGCTGTGCATTCAGTTCTGCCTCACTTTGCTGCCTAAATGAAACCAGAGTGAAAGCCAGGCTAGAGCTCTGTCTTGAAAGGTGGATGAGGAACCGAGTAAGATCTTGTTCCGTTCTTGGGAAGAAGTCTTGATTGTTGCCTTCTCCTAAGGGTAAAACTTCCTTTTGCTCTTTGTAAGCTCAGTAGTCCAGAGAGGCACAAAGAGCCAAATGTGTTTCAAACAGGTGTATTTACCAACTAGAAGCAATGTGCAAAACTTCATGCCATGTAAATGCAGTGGCTGTGATGGCTTCCAAAGCACAGTCCAATGGACACCACTGAATGGGTCAGAAAGTCTCTTCAAAGAGATTCCCTAGCTTCAGGACACCATCTGTGCTTTCCTCCCAATTTTGTGTTTGCACTGTCTTGCCTGAGTGTCCTGCAAAAAACCCATAGAGATCACACAGGAGAATTGTCCTTTTTGCCTCTGCTGATTTAGCTGGAGAAACATCTAATTTGTTCTAATTACCTTTTTATT
Source organism: Myiozetetes cayanensis (assembly GCF_022539395.1). Classification (NCBI taxonomy): domain Eukaryota; kingdom Metazoa; phylum Chordata; class Aves; order Passeriformes; family Tyrannidae; genus Myiozetetes; species Myiozetetes cayanensis. Next base: position 4,925,812 of record NW_026087389.1, read on the forward strand.
GACTTACAGCATCTTCTGCAAACACTGCTGGGAACTGGAGAAACCCAGTTGCACTGGGACTTTCAGACTATGATACGTTGTCTCATTCCTCTTATGCCAGCTGTTATGGGAATGTTTATGGCAACCTTCCTTTGCAGAGCAGGTGAGTAGGGTATATCCAGGTTTTCTGCCCTTCCTCCTGCATTTCACAGGCTCTCAAAACTTCTGAGAAAATCAGCTTTAAAATCAGCTTTCTTTCAAAGAGCCAGGATGGAAGAATACTTGTAAAACTGGTGTCTTGAGAGCAGGTTTTCTCTGTGTGGAGTAGATCAGCTGTGCCATCACTAACTGTGCCCCTGACTGTCAGGGAAGGGGGGAGCAGTCATAGTGAAGGGTGAACTCATTGGTTGCACAGCCTTTTCCTCTGGCTGATGCTGGACCATCAGAGATTTTGCACTCCCTGGTGGCTGTGATGCTCTGAGCAATGTTATGAGCCCAGTCCCTCTCATTCCCTGTGTTGGGGGGGGTCTCTCCTGCACCCCATCAGCAGGTTTGGCAGCACACAGTCCTGCTGTGTTTCTGAAGCTGAAGTGCTTATGCTGATGAACTTTTGGAAAAACAAGGAGAGGAAACAGCTCCCTGCAGCCTCATATCTTAGTGCTGGCATCCAAGGGCAGTACCACCACTGCCAAGTGCATCTTCCCTTGGCAGAGCTGGACCCAGGAGCTGGTGGAGTGTGCTGCTGCTTGCAGAGCCCTCCTGCTCATGAGGGCTTTCCTAAGGGCTGCAGGGAGCCCAGGGTCTGCTCGAGCCTTGCAGGAATTCCTGCAACTCTCTCGCTGTTTCTACTTGGCATTTTCATATTCCCCCCCGCCCCCACCATCTATAGTAGGCTGTCTGTTGGCAATGAGGACAGAGAGCTCCTGCTCTGGGGAGTGACTCTGCCCCCACAAATGCCATCACATTTAAATACATTTACACAACGTGGAGCCAGCCGTAGTAAGTACCCCACCCCCTCGTGTGCCTCCTGCTTTGTGGGTTGCAGTTTGTGCTGGCTGCCAGACCGACTTGTGTGAAAATACTGAATTTTTAATTTTGTTTGTTTTAAAATAAATGAAAGTGTAAGAGAATTTGTAAAAGCTGCTGCTAGATTTTTTTTTTTTCTGAGTGAAATGCTATGGGCTGTTTTATTGCAGTGATTTAAAATATCTACAGCAACAGTGTTTAAAAATACAGTTTCTACTGATTTCCTAATTTCCTATAATTGGGGTTTGAAAATTTGGCTTATATTGGCAGCTTAATCTAAATGAAGTTTGATAGCTATTAATTTTCCATATTCTGAACCACTTGTCTGATTGTTCATCTGTTTTATTTTCTGCTTTAATTTGATCATGGCAATCAAGCACTGTCAATACACTCCACAGTCTTGACAGTGCTCAAGGCTGGGCTGGATGGAGCTTGGAACCTGATCTAGGGAAAGGTGTCCCTGCCCAGGGCAGGGGGGTCGGAACGAGATGATCTTTTAGGTCCCTTCCAACCCAAGCCACTCTGTGATTCTGTGACAGTGTGTGTTGATCAGCTGAGGTGCCTGTTGCACATAATTCTACTAATTACAGCGCAAAAACCCGGTCGGTTGGTTGTTTGGACCCAAATTTACAGAGAGGTGAACTCACAGTAACCAATGTTGCTTTGAGCCCGAGGGAGGTGCATGAGTTTGGGGGTCCGGGGAAGAGCCTCAGCTGACCCCTGGTGCCGTGTCTGTCTTACAGGACGTACCCAGAGCCGAGCCAGCTGGGTGCTGACGACGAGGATCGCTTGGGAGAAGACTTGCCCAGCAGCGAGCAGAGGTTGTTCTGGCACGAGGACTCCAAGCCCGGGACGCTCGTGTAGCCCCCCCATGGCCCCACATTCCTACCCCCCGCGTGCCTTGCACAAAACGCTGTGACTCCAAGGAGGGTCTTGGGTGGAACTCCCGAACTGAACAAAAAGAGGAAGCAGGCTGGTTTTTTTTTTGGTTTTTTTGGGTTTTTTTCGCTGGGAAAGATCAAAATCAGCATTAGGAGGGACTGTAGCAAACTGACAAAAGTCTTACGGCGAATGGCATTTCGTTGTGAATCCGGATGGCCCACGAGAGCCAGGGCAAGCCACAGTTCATCCAAGACTAGATGCAGCACTTGGTTGAAGTATTTATATTTAGCAAGCACTTTTTTGGGAAGGTTGGAAGATGTTGAAGGCAAACCTCAGAGGGAAAAAAAAAGAAAAAAAATGTGAAAAGAAGACTCTTATGGGAAAACCGGGAATTCTAGGAGCACAATTCTGATGTCTGAAAGAAGAAGAAAATGAAAATTTATTCTGCCATGGCTTATGATGACCTGGAAGGACTTTCATAGGCTTATGAAGGATAGATACTGTGTGTGTGAGTGAGGCAAAGGGTGACTGAATCAGTATTGGAACACTACTTGAAGGAAGGCTGGGGTTTTTTTTTGTTATGGAGGTTTGAATGAGTTTATCCAGTTTTTGAGGTGTTGTTAGGAGTGTTTGTTAGCACCACAAGCAAGTTCTGGAGAGAAAACTTGCTGACAAAATATGTCATGTAAAACTGTAGGCGGTTGTGGATTTGGGAAACAGAAGCAGTAAACTTGAACTCTCTTTTCCATGATAAAGCATCATTAGTAACAACCCTTTTAATGACCCTTCCGTGGTACAACTGTGTGGAGGAGTAGGCAAATTTTCACAGTGGCTGCATGGTGACCCCTGTTCATCGGGTGACAATTCCATGTTACTCTGTCTCAGTGGATTGAGGATCCACGGGTGGGGAGCTCCAGTGATCGCACAGGGAACAGTTTGGTAGTAGTGGCCAGTATTTTAAGGTGGATGCAATCACAAACAGCCAAGTGGGTGCCTTAAACTGAGGGGCATTAGGATTGTACCGCGAGCCATCTGAACAGCCAGGTGCGTTGCAAAGTCACTAAGTGACAGAACAGCATTTTCACAAAACCATTTGTGTAGGGGGGGGGAAAACGTGACTGCAGTCTTGATTGAAGAGGGATAAACCTACCTCACGTCATCCATCTGTAGGAACAAATTGGCATTTGGGTTATCCTGCGAGATTCCCAGGGCCTCGTCTGCATACGGTAAAATCTCTCTCGTTACTCAGCCGTACTGTGCTTCGGGATTCCAGAAATGGTGCTCTTTTGTTCTTTTATACAAAGGATTAGTTACTCCTTGTTCATATTGTGAATAGAAAAAGTTTCTGATAAACTTTTTTGACGTTTTTTTACCAATATTCCAGAGCATGTAATATATACAGAAGGACACTCTTGTTAAGCTGGTACTTAGTCGTTTGTATTATTAGAGTCGCGATTTGGAATTAAACGAACAAAAACAGAATAAAAAAATAACTTATTTCCTTGGTTTTGCATATTTGTATAGCCTTCTAGAAATGCGAAAGCTCTTTTTGCTTATTCTTTTACTACTTCTGAATTTTTTAGACCTATTATTTTGTATAGGTCAATAAACTAAAAAGTGTGCTACCAAAACAACATCAGCATTCCTCCTGTTTCTCCTCGAGTGCTTTGAAAACTGCAGTGTGTGTTATTTTCGGGGCTTTAAAGTAAATCCCTATGGTGTGATTTCTTTTGGCCTGTGGTGTTAGGTTGGGTGCAGAGGGTCAGTGGCTTCGTCTGAGGGAAGTTTTTCTCAGGGGACTTCAGAGACTCCCAAAACACATCTGTAAGTTGGAATTTCTGCCTCTCCATCAGCTGTCCTGGGGGAGCCAAGCTGGGCTCACTCAGCATCCCCATGGGAGGGTCACAATCCCTGGACCTGCTGCCCAGCCCCAGCCTGGCAGAGATAAATAGAGGTGGCCTCATGTTGCTGAAAATACTTCTTGCTTGTCTATCCTTGCACCTAAAAATTGCCACAGCCTCTTCCGGTTGGAACATGGCTCTTGAGGTTGTGTTGCTCATCTGCTGGGTCCTCTTTTGAGTTTGTGCCCTCTGAGATGCCCACCTGTCAGTAAGAGTGACTTGAGTTCTAGATGTGCAACTGCTTCTGCACCCTGGTCACCCAGCAGTTGGGGTTGTTCAGTCTCACTCTTCTCTCTCCAGAGATTTGTCGTTCCTTTTTGTGACATCCTTAAACTTCACAACCACCACTGAATTTTATTCATATTTCCAGGTTACTGGTGAAAATAGGCATTAACAGGAACTTGTGGGCATTCCCAATAAAAATACCCCCATGACGTCGTACTTTTCCATTTCTCCAAGTAGTTTTTGCGGTTTGTCTGTTTGCAGATTCTTCATCCATTAACTCATGCTCCTGGCTGCTATAAACTGCTGCCAGGGCTTTGAGCAAGAAGCTGAGTGGTCCAAAGTCCAGTTCCTTACCCAGAGCTCACGGCATCAGTGCAGGCTGGCAATTATTTATCAGCCTGCTTTGAAAGCTTTTCATTTCAAAAGGAAACGAGGTGTGTAACGAAGTCCGTGCCCCGTTTAAAGCATTGTTTCCATTCCTCTATTTTAATGGTGTAGACACGGAGTTTTGTGTTGGCTTTTCCATCAGTGGTCAGGGTTTAGCTCAGCCCAACACATCCGTGTTGGCACAACTCTGGCACTCGGCCTGGCCTCCCTGCTTGCTGGGACAGGACCAGGATGATTTTGGATGATGTTGTTGAGAAGATGGGAATTTGAGGTGGGTTAGGGTGTTGAGGATGGTTTGCTGTATTTGGGGATATTGGGTATAAAACCCTCTAGGGTCAGAGTTCAGAGCCTGATTGCAATTTCCAGTAAGCAAGAGCTGAGCTGCAGAGGAGCTGGAAATGGAAGTGGAGTGGTGGCAGCTGCAGCACTTGAGACCCTTTTGTCACTCTCTGCATGCTTGGCCCTGCAAGAGCTGTGTTCTTAGGAACTTTTATGAAGGGTGGAAGTACAGAATGAAGGAGGCCCAGATGAGGAATAAATAAGAAGTTCCAACTTCTCTTTCTCAGATGTGGCAGAGTCAGTCTTGGCTGCCACTGGGAAGGAGAGGGAAGGCACGACATCCCCCTGTCACCTCCTGCCCATCACCAACAAGGGATCTGGTGATGCTGGCGATACCTGACTTGTGCCAGTTGTTCTCCAGGACCCTTAACTTTACTTTTTGCAGACATCCAGTTTGCTTTGTTGCAGTTCTGGAGCGATGTTTGGATGCACATGTACCTGTGTTCCCAGAGACCAGGTCTGTGTAATGCAGCTAAAGAGGTAATAAAGACATTCTCGTAATCATTATCTTATTTGTTTGCAGCTGAAATACAAATTGCTTGTGCTTTGTTTGAATTCCTACCTCATCTGTGTGTTTTGCTGTGTGACCACAGCCTTCCTCAGCAGGATGACTGAGGACATCTAGTGCCTGACCCGCAGTACTGAAGAGAAGAGCCTCCTTGATTCTGGTGCTCCTCTGGAATACTTCCTGCCTCTTCCAGTGTCAAGAAATATCTAAAAATTCTTATTTGGTATGATCAGAGCAAAGCCAAGAGGTGAACAAGGTGAAACACCAGACCCATAAGGTTCAATTTATAAACATCTCTCTGTTCAGAAGGAGATGCTGCTGATCGGAGTGTGGAGGGCAAATAAAACCCCACTTAAATCTGTATGTAATGGAGCAGTTCCAAGTGCTTTTAGTGGATGGATGAAGAAGAAGAAAACCCAGTCCTTGCCAGGAATCCTTAAAAAGGCATCAGGGCACTAAGCTAAAATAAGCCATGCCTCATGTTTTTAATTGCTGTCTGGTTTTTCTCTGCTGTTTTGAACAGAAATACTCAGAGATGTGGGAGGACATTCCTCCAGTGCAGGGACCATGAGGGGCAAGGCTCAGGCCAGGATCCCCATGCCTGAACACAGGCAAACCTTTAAAGATCACAAGTCTTTAAAATTCAGCCCAGAATATTTAGATAAAACTTGTTGGCCGAAGTGACTCAATATGTGATGTGACTCTTGCAGGTTTCTGCTGACGTTTCATTTATGATCTTAAACTTGTTCAGCATAAGTGTGAGCAACATTTACAGCTCCTGGGTGGGTGAGAAGCCTCCACTGTGGCCCATCCCATCCCAGAACGTTTGTAGGAAATCCTGTAAAGACTGAAGGTTTGCTCCATCTCCTGGGCATTGGGATCAGTGCAGGGAGCCTGTGGAGGAGCTCCCATCTCTGTGCTTGCTGGCATCTGCCTGGATAAGTTAACACCACTACTAGGAAGATTTCTGCTTTCTACACTATTCTTCCATCTCCTTTGTGCTTTTCTGTCATATTTAATAACTTTCTGAGGTAGAAAGCTGAGAGTTTCAGCTATAGCAAAGCCTCACACAAATAATGAAATCTCTCACAGCCAACAGGAGAAAATTTTTCCCCTCCAAGATATTAGACACAGATTTGGGACCACGTGAATCATCTCCCAGGTCAGGATTTATCATCAAAGACAATTACCCTGCACTCTGACTGAGCAAGTCAAATCTGAGGTGACATTTCCTCCTTGGAAGAAGGAACAGTGTGAGTTATGATCGGTGCTGGCAGCCCAGAAGGACACATGACACAGACGTCAGGGCCTTAGTGACAGAAGCAAGACCTTTAACCAAGAAGCACCTTCTTGCCATCAATCCAACTTCATTATCCCTGTCTGTCCCCCACAAAGGGAATCACCATAAATCCTTCAGCAAGCCCTTGACTGCAGAGGGATGTGCTCCGTGTCCCAGGACATCTCCTGCCCATCTCACACACAGCAGGCATGAGTCTCAATTTATATTTAACCATTAGAGTGTCATCGAAGAGCTGCAGAGGGAGAAGAGTTTGCAGCCAGCCAGGGCTCAGCTGGAGTAACTCTAGAAGAAATCCTTCCACCTGTTCCAGGGCTGAGGTTAGGGAAGGACGTGGCCTGTGTGTGCAGAACGAGCTGACCATGTGGCCTTTGCAGCATCCCTGCCCGTGGGCATGTTTTGGTGGTGGGATGATACGAGGTGTGGGGCTGTGATGGCTTTGGATGCTATAAAAGAAAGGTAAGCCTTAGTTTAATGTGAAGGGTGACACTGTTCCCTCAAACGACTCTGTTCCTCATCTGATCTGGCTTGTGCTGAATTCAGGGTTCATGTAAACGTGGAGGTGATTGCTCCTTCCAAAGGTTTTGAAGGTGGTGGTGCTCCTTGAGGAGTCCTTGGTGTTGTGTTATTGCAGTTCTGATTTAGCAGTGCTGCCAGGCAACGTTGGAAGGGAAACTATAGATTTGCCTTAAAAAGGGAGGGGATGTTTTAAAATGTAATTCTAGCTACTGGTTTTAGCATGAGGCTTTTATCACTCCTGAGGCTCTGCCATGCAAACCCAGAGCATAGATAAATCATGAGAATAAAGGTAGAGTTAGCAGTAAATAACTGCTGAATTGCACATGCTGCCACAGACAGGTTCTTACACAGTTTTTGGGGAGATGAATGTCTTCTCCAAGGCTCTGAGCTTGCATTTCTGATGCAAAGTATTGAATCTCCGAGCCTGTCTTGCACACAGACTTGGAATAATAAGCCCTCAGTTAATAGTAAATGTGTAGGTAAGTGGCCTGTGCAATGCCCATGTGTGGTGTGAGGTCCAGCACCACATTTGCCTTGTGCTCTGTGAGCTCTGGCAGTCAGACAGGAGCCAGTGCTGCCCCAGGGTCTCTGTCCCCAGGTGATCGCTGGCACAGGGGATTGGTGTCCCACTTTGATGGCCATAACCAGCATCAGCTCTGTCCCACACCAAGGGAAGCCACGTGGAGGCAGCTCAGAGCACATTTTGGTTTTGCCCACTGGTGAAAAGCCCCAGGCAGAGCCATAGCTCAGTCCCTGAAGCTGTGGTCGGACAATCAACATCATGAATCGCCTGCTCCCCATGAAATAACAAAATTCCTCGTGGTCTTTCACAGACTCAGTTTGATTCACCCCAGGCTGGTTTTCTCTTTTTTTGGCAGCTGTTAGTGCCGTGCTTTGGGAAGAAGAGGTAATGAACCACCACCCAGAGATGAAAATATTCAGGTATTTGGAAGTGCTTCACGAAGGTCACGTAAATAACACAAGCTGAGAGAGCAAAATACCAAGTTAGCAGTAACTAGTGCTGAGTATTTCAGTGTTTTGTCCATGGTTGTGCTATAAATGATATCTGGGAGTAGAAACTCCCTCCTGTAGCCACAGCCCTGCTTCTGTGTAACTGAGCATGGTGGAGAACAGCAGCATGTCCCCTCTGGCTGTGCTGGGGATGCTGCTCCAGCCACTTTAAAACATGGTCAGTAAAAACAGAGCATATCTGAATTGGCAGGGGGATGGTGGGGGAGGCACAGCGTTGTTCAGTGGTAAATCAGCACAGAAACTCAGGCTTTGAGGGTGAAATTTGGAACATGTTTTGGCTCTGAATGGGGCAAAGGTTTGGCCTTCCCTGCTGCTCCATCTTTCCTTGGTACCAGCTACTGCTGTGCCTGCTGCTTCACACAGGGGGTTGCCTTTGCAGCTCCCTGTCAAACTACTTGGGCAAGTACTTAGCAAGGCAGATGTCCTTACTCTGTTTAAACAACAAACTTAATCTGATATATTTATATCTGTAAGAGTTTGGAGGCATGGTGGGTGGGTTTATTTCCCCCTGGTGTTTTTCCCACAGGGTGTCTCGCTATGACTGCTCCTGTTACTTAGTGGTTGTTATTGTTAAGATCCCATCATCTGACCCTTTATAATTCCTGTATTGCATTACACTGCATTGCTGGACATGCTTGGTGTGTGCTACTGTTTGTCAATTTTAGATTCTCCCATCAGGCTCCGAGTTTCTCAAAAGTAATGCAAGGTTATGTTACACGGGGCACACTCTGACTTGTTCTGTGGCACTTGGGTTGGTAATAGGAGAGAATAAATATGGAGGGTTTATAAACAAAAAAAAAAAAAGAAAGCCAACATTTTAGAAATTGCTCTCAAATATTTGGCACCAGCATGTGCCCCATCAATAACCTTAAAAATAGAATCGTTTTAGGCACTTAAAGCATGGGATGATGGAGATGCCTCATATCAAATGGTGGCACCGGAGTCAGGCACTCTTGGTACTGGAGTTAAGAACTTGTCAACCTTTTTGCTTCCAAGAGAGATAGTCTGGAATTTTCTGAAGAAAATGTGCAAATGAGAAAAATCACTGGAGTGAAGCAATCCTGCCAGGAGAACCTGCTGAGTTTCATTCCAGAGCTCATCCATATATGATCACCTGCCTTAGAAACAGCGAGTGGTGAGCAGGAATTGTTCATTACCAAGGGCAGACCTCTCCTTCTACCAGTTTGCTCCTAAAGTGCTTCTGTTTAACACTTGTCAGGTACCTACTTAGCATGAATTTTGAGCTGCTGCCTGTAGGAACTGCTTGTGATTGCTGCAGGTGCCTCTTGTCTTCTGCTGGGCTTTGAGTGCAGCTGCTGGCACAGCACAGCTCTGCCCTCTGGTAACAGGGCAGCTCGTGCAGCAGCTTATTAGTCTGGGGATTCCTAAGCAAGTGTCAAATTGGTGTGAAAATAGCAAGTGCCACTGATGGAAGTGCCTTTCCTGTCTTAATGAAGGTTGAGGAACGTGTGATTATTTTGGAAAGCTCCAAGTGGGATACCAACAAATGTTATTTGGAAGAAGATGGGACTTTTGTCTTGAAAAAGGCTGCTGGATCTGCTGTGATGTGTCCCCAGCCTGGAGGGTGTTGTTTGTTGCTTTAATGTGCTGTTTCCAGAACACCAAAACACTAAGCAGTGTGTTAGGAAAGGAAGTACGTCCTGAACATGTAATTTATGGAGGAGAGACCTAAAGTAGGCAAAATGTGATACCCACCTTGGAAATCTGTGGGATTAGCGCCCGTGTCACCAGGAGAGGTGTCACCAGGCAGCTCCTTGCTCTGCATCTGATGGGGAAGGCATCACTCCCAGTATAGTGTTTCCTAATCCTGGTATTGACAAGTGATGTATTTCTGTTCAGAAGAAAACTTGCTTTTTAAGTACCCGATGATGTTCTCAGTATCCCTGTTTTCCTTCTCAAGGGGGACTTCATGGGTTTGACCCTGCTTGACTTAGATGATCTGACAAGACCATGGCCCAGGATGGCCTGGCTGGAGAGCATGGAAATCCAAGAAGGTGGCATGGGGCTTTATTTCCAGTCAAGAAATTAGCAAGAGATAAGTAAGCACTGAATACACAACTTCTGTGATCCAAACTGCATCGTTTGGGAGAGTAACATTCCAGCTACCATGGAGCACTGATTTATCTGAGAACATCAGGAAACTGTTTATGGACTCTATTATGGACAGCAGAGCTGGGGGTTAAAGCTGCTAGAGCTGATAGATTGATGTGTGGGTCTGCTGTTGTGCTTGCTACTGCATAATATAAAACAAGGATAAGGATGCCCTCCAAAATACCAAAGGGGCAGATGGAGCCATTACATTCTTGGCTCGGGTTTTTATTACCTTTTCCTTTACCACTGATTTCGTTCTTAAATTTTTGCCCTCTTCCCTGCTGTGCAACAGCGTGAATCAAATGAGAACCTTTGGATAATGGCCTTTTAATAGAGGTTAACAGGGCTTTGAACACCATGTTTCATGTTACAGAACGCAGCAAAGAGAGGCCATCATCATGCAGAGCCTGTTTTGCTGCTGGCAGACTCCAGCAGAGCGTGGTTGAGGCTGCAATCAGAAATATGGCTTAAAAATTGGGGAGTCTTGGTTTCACAGCCTCTCCTCTGTGGTTTCATTCCTATGGAAGTTGCATTTGCTGTTGCAAGGTGAGGGTTTGATTTGACTCCCCTGCAAGGAAAGTTTGAAATTATGAGAGGAAATCTTCCTAATCCAATGAATAGCCCAAACTGCGAGTGGAAAAATTACCCACTCACCTTACTGTGCTGTTACAAAGCAGCCGTGAGCACAGTGGTGTTGGAGGTGTGGCTTTCTGCTTTGTCACGTGAATTTAGAAGCCTATAAAATATTCTGAACAAAGAAGGGGAGGATGGAATGGACACCCAATGAAAGAAAGGATTTTGGGTAGTTACATCAGGTCTACAACTATAGTGAAGTAAATCTTTGTAGTTTCTTCTTAATTCTGAAAAAAGTGGTAAATAGTAGGAAAAGGATGAAACTGAGATGAGCTGTCAGCCAGGATGCATTGGCAGTTCAAATAATGCTAATAATGGAGACAGCCCAGTCAAGAAGCAGGGCATTGGGTCTGTCCCTGGGCAGACTGGATGGGAGCAGGGCATGGATGTGCTGTGGGAAATGCTCCTGTTGGGACTGCTCCAGGCTGGTTCAAAGGGCTGGAGCTGGTCCTTGCATGGACCTCTGTCCCCAGGCAGAAGGTGTGTGTTGTACCAACTGTTCACCTGCTTTTTTCCATCTTGGTGGATTTTACCCTAACCAGGATGTGGCATTTGGGAGAGGTCATCAACTGTGGATGGCTCTCACACCAAAACCACCTGTGGTGTCCAGCCAGGGTTTAGACCTGGCTAAAGGCAGTGCAGAGCCTGCAGTCCCTGTTGCTGTTGTGATAGATCAGAGACACTATGGATACAGAAAGAAACCTTGTGCTGATTCTTCCCACAGGTGCTATTAATGTCCCTCTGCCCACCTACAGCAATTCCAGCGTGGGGTGAAGCACTGAATGGCGCGGTGTCCCGGGAATCCTCTGGAAAATGGCTGTCTCCTGCCTCCCTCAATGGGGGACACACCAGCTGCACTGAAATGTCAGAAGGGTTTGCACAGCTGACAGGTTGCTGAAAATGGAGCATGGCCATAAATTCTCTTTATCCAGCCAAGTGCAGCTTAATATAGACTTAGCTGCTCGGGCTGTCCCCCACACTGAGACCGAGAGCTGCCACAGCTCATGACCAAAACTTGAAGTTGTTGATTTAACAGGATGAACTACTGCTAGTGAGGGGAGAAAGAACATAAAATCCTCTGAAGTTTAGCTTCCTCTGTAGGTTTAAGAAGTCATAGAGGAAGGAGAGAAGAATGAACATGTCTGAACTCGGCCAGAACTCCAACGAAGACGTGTGTCCTGAGGACATCGATGAAGATGAAATCCTGGCAAACCTGTCCCCTGAGGAGCTGAAGGAGCTGCAGAGTGAGATGGAAGTCATGGCCCCAGACCCTGAAGTCCCAACTGGGATGATACAGAAGGATCAGACAGAGAAAGCCCCCACGGGGAGCTTTGACCACAGGTCCCTGGTTGACTACCTGTACTGGCAGAAGGCATCCAGACGCATGCTCGAGGACGAGAGAGTTCCTGTCACCCTCTTGCCCTCTGAGGTAACGAGCAAAAAATCACAAATATTTATTGAGCATCTGCTCTGGGAGCTGTTTTATAGCTTTAATACCTTAACCTGCTTCTGCTTCTGTCCCTTACGTAAGGTATAGTACAAACAAATTTAGATTAATCCTAAAAGCCTCAGCAGTGACAGAATCCAGCTTGGACTGATGTCAGGCTTAGTAATTTTTTAATTGCTTTTCCCAAATATTTACTTAAGGTTTTTAATATAAGAAAATCCTAATTCTGTTTCAGCAAAGCAAATCATTGAGAAATTGTCACAAGATTAGTTTTGGAGGATGTGTTTGAGTTTGTATATGAAACAACACTATGTTGCTTTTCCATAAAAGACTGCATTAGTCATATTTATTAAATTATTAATTGACAGAATTTAATGATCTACTGGAGAAAAAAACCAAACCACTGTATTTTAACAGGGTGAAACATTCACTAATGACCAAGCATGCAAACTCCAGGAACTAGTCCGACCCTATTCAATACAATCCTTTAATTTATTTGACTGTCCTTATGACTTTGAAATAAAGTTAAGGTCATACTTAGATATCCTTCAGGATGAGGGCCACACTTAAAAATAGGTTAATAGAATTGAAACTTGGCCAGATGAAACACATCCATACCCAAACCTAAGTGAATTTGAGGTAACTGATTTATTTTATTTTTGTTTTAAATACCAGTGGTTCTGCTGATACAGACCAACACGATGCAGCACAGATTTCCCTGGGCAGGTTTCTTGGGGAAATTTGTGGTGTTTTCCCTTCCTGTAACACTCTCACCCTCAAAGAAACAATTTTTTTGAAACATTTCTGAGGTTCAGTCTGGAATTTGGGTGTGGAGCTGGCTGCTGACAACTGGTCAAGCGATCCCCACACTAATCCCATCTGCTACCACAGCAGACAGGAGCCACAGCCCCGAGGGCAGAGGTGACTGTGACCATGTTGTCAGACTTTGGGTGCACCACAAGCCCTGCCTGAAGGACTGCAAATCTTTGCAAAATAGCTTGAATTTGTTAGCATTTCTCAGTGATGGAGGATCCACTTGCAAAAAGATACTTGAAAAAAAAAATCTCAGCCTGGGGGGGATGTCTCTGGAGGTGGTAGAAATCTGCAACTATTTTTATTTGGTTGCTAGAAGCCCCACAGCCTTGCAACAGCTCTGTGCAGGATCTGCTTTCCCATCTCTGTACTCAAAACTGAGCTAATATTTTGCTTTATCTTCAGTGAGGTGTTTCCTTGGCTGTGATGCTCTCCAGTACCAGAGCAGGCGGCCTCGTTGTCCCATGTGCTGGGTGACTCCACTGTGGTCACAATGTGCCCTCTTAACTCCCCCTTGGGCTCAGCAAACCATCAGTGGTTCACACTGATTTCCAGTGATTTGTGGCCTATGAAAGAAATTTTGTCTCTTGTCAAAGAAGAGATACAAATGACACAAAACCCAGAAAGAGACTTTGGATCAGAGACTCGGCCCCAAAAGAGTTCAAGGACCGTATTAACATAGCATTAAATATGCTCAGGATTTAATTGTCAGGACCTAATTTTGTAAGCAAAGAAGAGAAACTGGTTTGCAGCCTCTTTAAGAACAAGTTGTTCCTGTGTCCGCCAGCACAGCCTGGGCTTCCAGGCAGTGACCCTTTGAAGGATTGTTCTCTAATGTATGGACATAGAGAGATCCAAGTCCAACTGCCACATGTTTATTTGAGTAGAAAGTTACTGTGACAAAGCTGTGTTCAGTTCTTTCAGCTGTGAGGTTTTATCTTCCCCAGAGAAGCGCTGCAGAGGAGATGGAAGGAAAGGCCGGCGGCAGCGGCGAGGCGGCCGGAGCGAGGATGCCGGGAGCAGAGGAAAAGAGAGACATTACCAAAATGAGCATGTGTCCAACTCAGGAACACAACTGGGGGAGACAAAGGAAGATGGAAATGATAAAGAGAGAGGGGAGGAGGAGGATGAGAAAGAAGCAGCAGAGGAGGAAGAGGAAGATGATGAAGAGGAGGAGGAAGAAGAAGAGGAAGATGAGACTGAATTGCAAACAAAGGAGAATTACACCAATGACAACTGTCACACTGATCAGATAAGTAAGAAACTGAGTACAGAGCCGGGAGAAATCGACGAAAAGCCAAATGAAAATGTAAAGAAAATATCAAAATTGAACATCCCCCAAAAGTTAGCGCTGGATACCAGCTTCATGAAGCTCAGTGCCAGGCCTTCAGGGAATCAAACCAATTTAGAAGAGAGTTTGGAGAAGGTCCGAAAAAACAACCCAGATGTGAAAGAGCTCAACCTGAACAACATCGAAAACGTCCCCAAGGAAATGCTGATAGACTTTGTCAATGCCATGAAAAAGAATAAGAACATAAAAACGTTCAGCTTGGCCAACGTGGGGGCCGATGACAACGTGGCGTTCGCGCTGGCCAACATGCTGCGGGAGAACAGGAGCATCACCACGCTGAACATCGACTCCAACTTCATCTCCGGCAAAGGGATCGTGGCCATCATGCGGTGCCTCCAGTACAACGAGACGCTGACGGAGCTCCGCTTTCACAACCAGCGGGGCATGCTGGGCCACCAGGCGGAGATGGAGATCGCCAGGCTGCTCAAAGCCAACACCACCCTCCTCAAAATGGGCTATCACTTCGAACTGCCGGGGCCCAGGATGGTGGTGACCAACCTGCTCAGCAGAAACCTGGACAAGCAGAGGCAGAAGAGGCAAGAGGGGCAAAGGCAGCAGCAAATGAAAGAGCAGAAAGAGTTGATAGCGATGCTGGAGAACGGACTTGGGTTGCCTCCCGGGATGTGGGAAATGCTGGGGGGACCTCTGCCCCAGCTGAGGATGCACGAACCCCCACAAGCCCCGAAACCACCCGTCCCTGCAGCTGTGTCCCTGAGCAAAAGGCAGGAGAGCAGGAGGCAGGCGGCCCCGGAGCAGCCCTGCAGAGAGAAACCCATCAGCTTCAAAGTGGTCAAGCTGAAGAAGACTCAGCGCAAACCCGCCGTGCCGGAATACGTGGAACCCGCCGAGAAAACCAACCTCAAAGACGTCATCAAAACACTTAAACCGGTCCCCAGGAGAAGACCTCCTCCCCTCGTGGAAATAACCCCGAGGGATCAGCTCCTCAACGACATCCGTCAGAGCAACGTCGCTTATCTTAGACCGGTGAGTGCCGAGCTGCGGTGGCGAGGGGAGGGAATCACGTCCACCCAGCGTGCCCTGAGCTGGAGCTGGAAACATCTGGGCACTCATGGGGCTGGCAATGCACCCGTGTGCTGCATCAGCAGTGCTGCATCACTGTGCCAGGCTGCTGTTCCTGGGATGCAGGTGGTTGTTTCCCAGCAGCACTAAGGTCTGGCCTGCACGGAGAAATGGCAACAGGCTGCAGCCTCGGGCACCCCTGTCTGCATCCATAAGGTAAAAGAGTGGAAATTCAGTCAGGAGATTAACAAACCCACAGAAACTCAACCTTAGCACAGTCCTAATAGTATATTAGTTATGATAGGCACATGCTATTATAAGATGCTTCTTTCAGGAAAGCAACAGGTATTATTCTTCACATTAGTCTGGCCTCAGTCCCCCATCAAAACCCCATGGTTCTCTCTTCAATAGCTGTGTTTTTATCTTAGCTCTCACTCTATGCAAGAAAGCACCATCACTTGGCCCACACTGAAATCCAGCTTAGACTCACAGCCTGCAGCTCTGCTCCTGCCTCCCTCACCCAGTAACAAGGAGTGTATTATTTTAGTGGTTCTTTGCTGCTCAATCTTTTTTTGCCCTTATTTAAATCAACTGCAAAATCCTAGTGCTATCAGGAAAAAAAAAAAAAGAAGGAAATTAGAAGCACCGGCAGTGAAGATGGAGCAAGGTTAAAGGAAGAAAGTAGTGATACCACAGGAGTTTTTATATTTGTTTCTGAGTAAATCTTTGCCACTGAAAAGTGCTCAGTGGTCACAACTTAGGTGAGCTCAGCATGAGAATACGAGTCCAAAACTGTGAAAACTGCCTCTTGGTGATGCTGTTACTTGGGTACCAAATTCATGGACCACTTCTCAAAACGTTGGCCAGCAGATTTAACCTTCTGCTCTCCTGACCTGTTAAATTTCCTTGTGTAGGATCATTATTCAAGAAATCCTAAAAGATGACTGATGCATTTGTAGCTCGTGATGTTGATGCCTGTTTGTGTTGCTAAGGCTTGAGGAAGAGGAGAGAAAATTCTTTGTAATTAAAAATGGACAAATAGTATTTTGTAATTAAGTTTTCTTTTAATATTGACATTTTAATATAGTGGGCCTCATTTTGCTTTCATTTATACCTACACAGAAACAATTATTCCCTCAGCAAGTCCCTCAGTGTTGGGGGTTTGGGGTGGGGTTTTTTGTGGTGGTTTTTTTTGGTGGGTTTTCTTTTTTTTTCCTACTTCTCTCATTGGGCCACTTGGCTTGGATTTGGGAGCATTAGGCTGTTATTCTCCCTATGCTGTGTGATGTTGGTAATTCCTTTTTTGCCTCAGTACCCTCAGCTTCATCTCTAAAATAGGGTTTTACTGCTTGAGCCAAGCTGGGTGTTTGTTTGCTCCATGAAGGGACTCACTGCCTTCAAATTGATTTCCTGGGCATAAAGCATCACAAAAAAAGAAATTCCCAACCAGAGTTCCTTGGAGCTCCCAGCTGCTATATTTTTGATCATTTTACATTTTCTGAAGGTTTATATTAGACTTAACTGCTTTGTGAAATAAGACTGAGAAATTTCCTCCTCCTCATACTTACTGTCCTTGTCCAGGTGCCGTTGCCAAAGCAGCTGGAGTGAGACCAGACTGACCTGAAGAAAACAACTTGGGATAAGGACTACTCAAGTTTTGCTTACAACAGTTTCAGCAGATGTTTTCTGCAGAACCCAGGTGGTAAATTCAACTCTTTGGGAACAAAGCTTGCGATACACACTTTTATAAGTGTGGTGGAAACGGCTGGCATGGGAAAACCCAGTGCTAAGCATTTCCACCAGGTATCAAACAATCCCGCTGCCATCTGTCTGCCAAGTGGATTTGAGGCTTCAGTTTGTTGTGGGAGTATTTTCTCAGAGGCATCAATAACCTTGTCTTTCTAGTTTGTCAGCAAACTACTTTGCTTCCACGTTGTCCTCCTGCTGCCAGATTCTGCAGGAACACGCTGTGCTTTATCTCTCTTTTCACACACATGCTCCCTTATTATTCTCTTGTCTGTGAGAAATGTATTTGGGTTCCATGTACACAGCTTCATTTTTTAGGCTAAGGAAACAGCAATGAAATAAAGCTCTCTCTGTAAGATGTGTGCAGCACTTCCATCACTAACCAGACGCTCGCTGACAGAAGGACTGCTCTGGTACAACAAACACCTCGCCTGGATGGTTTCAAGCTCCATTTCAGAACATAGTCTAGTGGGTATTGTACCTGATCAGCATATAAAAGATGCTGCTACATTCTGCTTCAAGAGCTGTGATCTTCATTCCCCATGATTCACCTCTGTCTTAATGTATTCCTTAATTGCAGCCACCTTGGAGTGCACTGAAATGCCATTTCTGGTTTCTTTCCACACTCTTCCTGTGGCAGGAGGATTGGTGTTTTTTCTCCTCATCCTTTATGATCACATTAGATTTTTCCGTTGCATTTTTTGTGAAGCAATTGCAGGTAAGTCACACTCTTGTAAAATACATCCACAAGAGACCAGTTTGGGGTTTTTTTGTTTGGTTTTATTTTTAAAGCTGTGAGGCTTAGGGAAATAATCAAGGCCAAAATGCAGCTCCCCTGCCTTCCTGTGGCTGATATTTGATCCAAAGGCACAGCTCTGCAGCTCCTGGCAGGATTTCCTTGAGGTGAGTTAGTCTCAGTGATTGCAGTCCCACCCTACTCCCCCTTCCCATGTTTATTATAATAGTCCTGTATTATCAGCAATGTCCAGGACCTCATTGAATCCAAGGAAGTCTCTACTATCATTAGTTAAAATTTTCATTTGTCCTTTCTGTGTCTATCACCTGGTCTCTTTCCAAGCTCTGTCTTTCAAACTTGTAAAGCTCCTTCTAAGCTCAGCTTCTGTTTGCCACTGCAATGCCCCAGACTTGGCAAACCCTCTTGATTTATTGCCTAAGACAGAGCAAGATACTTTTAAGTATCACCTAAAGGGAAAGGAAGAGCCATTTCTGCATGGCAGAGATGTAAAAAAATTGAATTTTCATTGCAGCTCCCACTTTTTGTAATGAGTAAGAGTAGGAATGGGAAGGAGCTTGGTACTTCTGACCAAGCCCTTGCATGGAGCACAGTAGCAAATGCAAAGAGCTCTTGGAGAGGAAGCTCTTGGAGTAGCTGCTCTCCAGACTGGCTTCAGGGCCGGGCTAATGCAGCTCAGACTTCAGCAGTTGGGACAGGGAAGCACAAAGGAAAATATAATATAGTGCTTTACAGTCTCCAGCTCGAGCTGTCAGGCACAAATTACTGCTACACCCAGAAGCTGCCAAACACGTCTTACCAGGGTGCACAGAGCAGGACCTGTGGAGCCCTGCTCTGATCCATGTTCTCCCACTGAGCAGCCTCTCCAGTGATCCCAGGAGGAGCCAGGCAGCCAGATACAGAGATCACACCATCAGTCTGACTGCAGCAGAGCTGGCTTCCTAGTACTGCTCAAGGCACAGTACTCCTAGGTACAGAAATCCCTCTCAGGTAATTAAAAGCAAAGTGAAATCCCAGTTAAGTAGAGTTATATAAGAGACTGGAACAGCATGAACAAATACCTTAAGTATTCCACCTCTGTAGAGCAGCCTTTTTAAGGATGCAAGAGCCAAGGCTGTAAAATTTCAGTTCAGAGGTCCCTTGTGTCCCAGCAAAGCTAATACAGACACGGAGCAGTCAAAGCCAGAAGCAGCTTAATCCCCTATGGGCTTGTGGTACGAGCTGCAGGGTGACAGCAGACCTCCCACCACCCCTCCTGGAGCTCCACCAAACACAGAAACAGCCACAAGCTTCAGTTTCAAATCCTTAGAATTTATTTTTCGTCATAACTGTGCAGTTTTTAAAATTCTACAGTAATGATGAAGTCATAGGCTACTATGTTCTTTAAGTGTGGAAACAGCTTTCAAAAAACAAAGACCATGCGCTACAAGTGAGGAACAGGCCATTGACTCTTCAGCTGGAATATACAGACATTTTTGATAAATACTGATCACTGCAACACTTAAATGGAATGACATGTTCAGATCTCTACGCAGTTCACTATGAAAACAGCATGGCAAGTTACATAAAAGCTTCAACTTCAAGGATCCTTCCTTTTTTTATTAAATTAATTACTTGATTAGAAAAGAGAAATGCAAGATTATTTGAAATGGAGTATCACCTGGACAACTTCCCCCCACATTGTTGGCAAGCTCCTGTTATCAAGATGATTCCATCAGAGCTGGCAGTTAAGTTAAAATACATGTATGTAAAAGAATCCCCCACACTGCTCTCAGCTCCAGGAGTTTCCACAGGCAAATATCTTCATGAATTTGGAATGGGTGTTCAAAAACTGTATCTTGACATTTATTGCTTTTACTTGTAAACCTGAAATCCAGTTTATTCCTTTGATGAGTGCCAGAAGTACAGAGTCAAAGGATGCATGTTTGACTTACATCTTTGCATTCTGGTTAAGAAGAAAGAAAAAGATGACCCACGCTCAAAAACACACATAACCTCCATCTACAAACAGCCTATAAAGTCTAAAGCAGAACAAGGTAAGTCCTAAAGTAACAGTATTTAAAAACATCAATGGGGTAGAAACCCAGCTTATCCAACCTATCTGCACATTTCTTCTTCTCCTGTGCTTGGCCATAGTTTAGCTGGCACACAGGGAAGTTTCTATGGATCAGGATTTTGGAGAGAGCAAAGGTACATTTTACTGGAAGTGGCAGGCACAGTGCCACGTGTACTCTTCATGCTTACATCTATTTAGACTGTTCCATGGCTGCTGAAGGAGGAGTGTGAGGTGAGGACAGAACCCAGACTCGTTACAAGTACTGCACAGTTTTACCCCTTGCCAGTTAAGCTGGCAACGTGGTCTCTGTAATTACCATTCAAGGGAGGGATTTGGAGGATGCAAGAAATGCCTACATTTGATATGTTCCAGCTCACCTTGATCATCAGCAGGCTGAAGGTGCTACCCAGCATAACCTGGCTAAACTGCAATCTTTCAGAACTGAGATGAAAGGGGTGTTACTTTAATAGACAAATTTGTTACAAGACAGTTTGAGAGACTGCATTCCGTAGGTTTCCATCTCTTCCTCCTCTACCCCCAGAAGAAGAGACAAGCAAACATGATTAAGTTAGTATGTATTTGTGTAAACACCAGAACATTTTGCTATACAATAGAAAAAAGTCGCTGCTCTTATGTTTTTAGAGGAGCCCTGAAGACCTTGGAATACCTGTATCCTGCAACTATTAACCTGTACCACATGCATTTCCTGTTTTGTACACAAACTGAAAGCAAGCTTGAACAATAGTAAATAGCAACTACACTCCTGCAACAGGTGAAAATGCCATGTTGCAGCTGCTTACTCCTTCACTTTAGATATGTAGTCAGCAATTTTGTTGATACTATCCTCCTGCTGTTCTAGAGCATCCAGGATGATGCCCATTGGGGTCTTCTTCAAGCCTATTCCCTCCATCTTGTTCTGCAGCTTGTTCTGAATGTTCCGGAGCCTCAGAGAAGCGTGGACAAACATCACTGCAGGACAGAAACACACTCATGAATTGCTAATGCTCAGGGAATGCATAAATTCTTGCAGCACTCATCTGAAGACATTCCAGCACCATGACATCACTGGAAGATGATGACGTATCAAAGACTGTTTAAGTAACCACAGGTACCCATTTAATAATGACATTGGAGATGGCTTGTGCTGTTTTGTGTCCACTCCCCCACAATTCTGCTTTGGGATCATTTAAACAGAGATAGCAAAGGCCAACAGCCAATTTAGAATCTGCTGACTTATTTGAGAAAGCTCAAGTCACGCAGTGCCAGCCCCACAGAGAAGAGAAAAATTACTTACAGAGGAGAGGAAGCGTGATCCCAAACATGAACACCATGACATCTCCCAGGTAGGAGATCAAGAAGTAGCTAGACAGCATGATGGCCACTACAAACGTGGTTGGATACTGCTTCTTCAGCTTGCGGAGAATATCCTTGTTGTGAGACATCCACACAAACCCCAGGAACACCAGCACCACCACGGTACCACCAATGACCATGTTCAGGGGACTCAGAAATCTGGAGAGAAGAGGGAACAACAACAACAAAAAAAAGTGTTCAGCTTCAGAGCCTTCATGACTCGTGTCCATAAAGGAACAGCTCGCTCAGCAGTGGCATTACCAGGGAGGGAAGTCATTGAGAAGGCAGTTGCTGCTGTCAAGACCTTTACCAAGGTCTTTAGCAAGAAGCTAAATAAAGCAACAAGTGCAACTCGAACAAGCAACCCTTTAAGCACTGAATTTAGATAATCTTTATGTCCTCTTCTCGAGTTTAGCTCAGGATAATGAGTTTCTGCAGCACCTCATAACAGAAGCACTTCCCACCAGGACCCCTCCTACCTCTGCAATCAACTCGTGGTATCGCACTCAGAGTTGGCATATCCAGAGAGCAGATGGAGGCAACAGGTGCCCAAGGGACTGATATTTTTCCCTCCACATGGCAAAACCAGGATCAGCCTAGGCCTTCAGATGAACTAGCTTGCCATAGTATCTTGTCTAGGTTTGCAAAATGGGAAAGGAAGGAGAACACTAACTAAAGGGGAAGTTACTTCACTCTTTCTCATTTCTGAATAAACCTTCTTACTGGTTTACAACCAAACATAAGAATTGTATGAACTTGCAGAAGGAGCTCACCACCATCAGCACAACAGACGGAAGCCCAGTCCCAAGCAAGCATGCCTGAGAGTCAGAAGGAACTGGAGTATGGGATAAAGGTTTTACAGGAAGAAAAGCCAGGCCTGGCAAGAGGGTCACTGCTGAGGTTTGTGTTCTATTATTGTTATCAGAGTTTCCAAGCAAACCAAGCCACGGAGTGGATCAACTTTGGACTATAAACAGCCACTCCCTTTTTGGACCAGCATGAGAACATCACC
Source organism: Myiozetetes cayanensis (assembly GCF_022539395.1). Classification (NCBI taxonomy): domain Eukaryota; kingdom Metazoa; phylum Chordata; class Aves; order Passeriformes; family Tyrannidae; genus Myiozetetes; species Myiozetetes cayanensis. The sequence continues at coordinate 4,948,204 of NW_026087389.1, forward strand.
TGCTCAAACCACTTCCCTGAGTATTTAGAGCTTGTTCAGAGTCAAGCTTTCAGCAATGACTCTACTGAGCTTGTTTCTGTACTCACACAAAGTCAAGGCTCTATGATATTTCACTCATAGAGTAAAAAGTTATGTGATTTCATGTGCACTCTGATTTGCTGGCCTGCACATGCACTGCTCTGGTTACACAGCAGCTGAGGGCTCTGAGCTATTACAGCTATGGCAGCAGCACAACACCAACCTGACAGAGCCACACATACTCAAGATTTCCCCTTGCAGACTTTGAAGCACTTCTTGCTGTTCCAAAGCAAACAGGCACAGTGATTCACCACTCCTCCCCACTGCTGAGGAGGATGCTATGGTTTGTGGTCTGTGCTTCATATCCGGCACAGGCACAAGAAATGTGCCGGTATGTCAACACTCCACCTGCAGTGCCAGGGAACACTTCCCCAGAGAAGGAAGAATCCCCAAGAATTATTTCAGCGCAAGGACTCGCTCTTGATTCTTTAAGTCAGCTGTGCCAAAAGGAGACAGGACAACTGGACAGAAAAAGATTAAAATTCAGACTAGTTCCCCACCTGCTTCTGCTCCTCATGCTGAAAAGCCAACGGGACTTTTTGGAAGTGGTGATAGGGCAGACTTGGTTGTTGCTTCTGAGTCACTCCCTGTAGCCAGCCAGTTTATATTTAGCTTTGAACTGTCAATCTAAAGTTTCCAGGCTGGAAAAAGTGAACAGCATTGCTCTGGAAGGAAATCGGTTTCATCTGTGCTCCTTTGCAGCAGGAGAAGGAGGGTGACTCATGACTGGACCACCCTGGTGCCTGGCTTATATACATACTACTGGACATATGAGATTCCTAAAGTAGAAGTCACCTCCACATCACAGCTACCTTGGAGCAGAAATGGCCAAAATTACTCAGGCAACTCACAGTAAACAATTTTTTGTTGCCAAAAAATCCTCAGACAAGATAATCCTAGAAGCAACAAAGAGCTAGGCAGAGCTCCACTACATTTTCCACATGCCTGGTAAATGCTCTCAAAGCCTTATCTTCCCTGCTCTTCCCTCTACTCGTATTACAACTTCAGAAACTTGTGGTGAAGAGCTATCCCTCCATATTTATAAGGAAGAGACCGAATAATTACTTGCTCTACGATTTTTTTCTGGTATTACACAGGTTCTGTATAACTGACTGGCTGTAAGGGATATAAAGGAGAGTGGGGGGGAGGCACAATGCATTCAGAAGATCCCACTTTCCTGAGGAAAGTGATTTGAATTACATGTTTTCTGAAGTGGGCTGCATTCCACCACGTACAAGGGAACAGTGAACAGAAGTATCAAGTGAAGGCATTCAGAGCCACATGAACACAGATGGGGGACTGCAGTTGCCACTAAAAACTGGTATTCAAATTATCAGCCATGTGTCCACAGACTTCACTGCTGGTGACTGCAGTGCTGGATAGGGTGTCATATGCCAAGCTCCCCTTTATTGCTTGACTCGCCCACAGCATAATTTACAGCACTAAGATTACCCTAGAAATTCATATATAGAAAATTCTTCTCCAGCAATAGCATTTTTCAGGAAGGCAGACCTCCATTATCTTTTCACTCAGATCTGTTGGCAGGCTGCTCTCAGTAACACAATAGCTAAAGACCAGAAAGGAAAAAACATGGACACGTTATTTTAGAACACCAGGGCCTGGGGAAAAAGCAAGCTGTGTAACAGCCCTAGAAGTCACCTTACAGCTGAACCCCCAACATTGGTATTGGCTTTATTTATACAGAGGTCAGAACACAATATGACAAATTTGTGCTCGGGCAAGGAGGCTGGAAGCCTTTCAGTGCTGCAGAGACAAGGTAAGTGACCAGCCATTAAGTATGTTACAAGATACTTTCTAAATATAATTCCCTTTAGCAGGGATTTATGAGACCTCTCAAATACCTAAAAATGTAATGCACATAACTATCAGCATGGCAGGGGTGTGGTGGCTTGAGTTTACACTGCTCAGATGACTTAGGGGAGGAAAAACTCTTTTAGGGTTGGACATGAAAACCACCAACTTCTATGACCCTGAAAGAAGCTAGAACAGCAGGACTAATGGCATTTGGGTGTGCTAATGGCCCAGAGCATCTTGTGTGGATGATCTATCTCCTCCTTTGTTCTCTGTGACCTCCAGCAGGGCCGGGACAAACTGACAAGGAAAAGTCATCACCCTGATTCAGTTCCAAGTGTCACAATGGGACTTGCCATTGTTGCCCTGCAAGGACCAGGCTTCCTTCAGCACCTGCCTCAGTGCAAAGTAAAGAGACAGGGAAAATAAATGAAATGAAATTAACATCCTGCCTGGCTGCAGAGACACAGGTATTATGCTGTGCCAATACACTTTGTATTCGTGGAAGGAGCCTCAGGAGAGACAAGATGCTGGAGGTGCAGTTGTGTGGGAAGAAGTACTGGCAGCTACCCCGGGGCCAGCAGAAACAGATGAAGATGAAATACTTTCTTTTTTTAAACTAGATTCATATTTCTAGGCTCTGCCCTACATGCATCACAAGTTAGAATTCTCACACAGGTTCAGGAAAGCCCCAAAATCTCTGCTTTCAGTGAGTTAATACATCACCTCTCCCTGTCAGGCAGTTTCATACCTGCACACTTGTGCAGCCTTACAGCAGGAGATGGGGGGACACAGAGCTGTAGTGCAGGGAAAGAGAGCTTGGCAAGACACATCCCTGGTGGAGGAAAAAAGCCTCCAGCAGCACAAGCCCAGAAATAGGACAGGCCACATAAAAAGCAAAAGCTCCATCCTCAAATCAGCTACATTTTAGATGACTGTATTGGGGTGATTATTCAGCAGTTGCTGTCACATCTGTTTCTTTTGCTTGTGACCAGGCAAGTCTGAACCAAGGCCCTGAGTAGGAGACTGGTAGTCATCGTGGACCACATTTTTTTACTTACAGCAGCTCAGTTAGGCTGTTGCACCAAACAAGCATGAAAATTTCCTTTTAGAAGGCCTTTTGCTCTACCACGGCCCAAGCAGTGGGAAGGTCAGAGCTCTGAAATGTTTCCTCCCTCGTTTGTATTAATTTAAACAACTTGGAAGACGAAGTTTCTGCCTCCTCTCTCCCCATACTTTGAGCTTCACTGAGATTATACAGCTGTAATGAGATGTAGCCCATAAAACTATAAATAGCATGTTATTCCAGGTGATAGCCCTCAGCATCCATGGATTTAGCAATGCTTCTGTACCTTCTTTTGTTTACTTGCATTGTTTTGAGAACAGGAGACTGATTCCTTCTTGCAGAACTGCCAGACCTTTATGAAGTTATATACTAATATTATTATGCAATGTATGTTTTAAAATGATGTGTTTTGCTCACTCATTCTTAATCTTTCATCAGGCATGAGAGAAACTAAAGACTGTGCTGCTCTGGAGTTTTTGTTTCAGCAAAGGGAATCACTACAGGCACCTCAGGCTGGGGAAGGTAAAAAAAGAAGAAAAAAAGGCAGTCATCGATTGCTGGGGTTGTGCAGATGGACAGTAGATGTTTTTAAAAAGTGGCAAAGGAAAGAGACATCAAACCTCAGGCTGCAAGGAGAAGATTATTCCAGAAGAGAAGGAGCACTCTGATCTTCACATAGATGCAGCACTCTGAAATCCAGCATGCTTTTTAAAACTGTCAGATTCAGGAGCTAATTTTTAGCAAGTACATGGCAACAAAAGCCTAGATGAAATTACATTAATTTAAGCAGTTAAGTTTGAATTACATGACAGAGAGGCCTTGTTGAAGTAGGTGGAAGAACAGACAAATTCCACTTATTAACCAAATTGACTGTTTGATGGGAGTTACAAGCTGTTGTGGGAGGCACTGAAGGTACCAATTTTAATAAAAATCCCAACAGGACTCACAATGACAGGGCCCTGGCTCGAGGTAAGAATGGGGAGTCCAGTTCCTCTATAACTGGGTGAAAGGGCACAAGTTTGTAAAGATCTTGTTTTTATCAGTGATCTACTGCAACTGAGTTGTGGGGGGGGGGGGAAGAAAAAGCACACAAGTCCAGAGTCATTCTTAAAGGAATTTGCAGGGAGGGAGCATGGAAGAGACAAGGCCTGTATTTGTGGAGTGGCACTAATTCAGGAGTTTTTTTGTTCACTGATTTATTATTTTCTACCCAGTCCTGCAGGCTGAAAGTAAAAGCTACATTGCTGCAAAGCCCAGAACTTCATTTACATGTAACAGTAGCTTTGGGAGAAGACAGACAGATGGAAGGAGAAAGGCAGGGACATGATGCAATAGAGATCATTGCAATTCCACGACGTTCATGGTAAGGTTATTCCACACCTTGAGGAGATTGGGTAAAAGGCTGGAGAGGTCACCTTTGCTGTAGGAGAGGCAGTAAACTGAAGCTGTGGCAATGAGCACTGCACCTCCAGTATCAAGAAAGCTTCAGGCTACAATTTCTGAGTCAGCCACCACAACCACAGTTGTCAAGTTTTGCAATAGCTGAAAATATTATCTCTACATTACAAATCTGTCTATATAGTTAGATGGTTTAAGAATAGGTAGAGTTGGTCATGGGCTACGTTTACTTTTGATCACGGGAAGACCACTACATTAGTGGTTTCAATAATCCTGCCCTTAGGCCCATATACAGCCCTGGAGTTCCTAAAAAGCCATGATTCATCATTTATCACTCAGAGGTTCCTGCCCAGTACAGAAGTAGATGCAACAACTCAGTCATCTATTTAAATTTATCAGGAGAACTTTCTTTACCTTTCTCCCAAAGCCACAGTCTGGCCAAGTGAAAAATATTTTTATTACAAGAAACGGATACTTTATTGAGGTATTATCCCATTTCCTTTAGAGTTCTTCTCCCATTTGATTTTACTTCCGTGTTAGGTTCATCATACACCAAAGGCTCTAAGACATGGTATAAAAAATATTTGAGATCAAGATTCCATTCCAGGTATTGTTTATCTGTAAGGTTTCAACTTAAAAGGTTATCACTTAATATTAAGGTATTGGAATTGCAGTTCTGATATTAGTTTCCATCTCCTGTATCTCTCTTCCTTTTCCACCTCCCACCTCAGCACATTAGTGGGAAACAAGTGGGAGATGAATTTCCTTTGACCTGAAAAAAAAACCAATCAGAATTCGAAAGGAGGAATTTAGGAGAGCGAGTAAAAGCTTCTGCCATCCTTGTTTTCTGACAAGAAATATCAAAATTATTTTTGCAACCTTCTTGGCCATAAGAGCTTATCCCTCTGCCTTCCAGGGACATTGTGATTCACCTATTCATTGAGAGGTGGCTACAGTATCATGCTGCTAAATAGGGGTAAAGGAACACTGAAGTTTGGAGCGAGGTGGTATAAGAAAAGCAAGGCCATGGAAGTGTCATTTTACCAGCCTAGTAGTCTGTAAAGCTCACTTCAGCATAAAAGCAGAAAGCCTATGCCACTATGCCAAACCCTTAACCATCATATGCATCCAGGAGAAAAAGCAGGATTCTGAGCCTATCCTTCCACAGAGCCCAGGCCAAAGCTCCCTGGGAGCCACAGAATCTTCACCAACTTAAGATGCTGGGTCAACAGCTTCAGAAGCCCTAAAAGGATGCAGAATGCTTACACCAAAAAAAAAAAAAAAAAAAAGATTTAGAGGAATAATTTTAAGACTCTGCAACACAAAAGATAAGATGTACTTCAGCCAAAACCACTCTGGCCTAGTGGCTGGGCAATCCTCCAATTTAAGCATTTGCGCACTGTTTGTTGAGAAGAGTGGAGTATTCCAGTTTCCATATTAAAAGCTTAATCATCAGCTTCTGCTGCACGTCTTGCTTAAGAGCTTTCTGAGCAACGATGCCGAAGCAATACCTCAAGAGTCACACAGGCTTTGATTCAGGAGATCATTATAAGGTTATTTCCTAATTCTCTTCAGGAAAGCTGAGCCTGACACAGCATCGTACCGGCAAATGGTCCTGTCTTGAAGAGAGCAGAATTTATCCATGTATTTTTTTAAAATTCACAGCAGAGCATGTCTGAGCATGCACAGCTCCACTGACAGCTTCAGGAGGAAGCACAGGTCGCTGTGCAGGATGAGGCTCCGTTTTCTACGAGCGACAGCCAGCACATAAAAATCATTGCTGCCTCCTGCCAGGCTGGGTGTCTGCTGCCCCTCCCTCGGGCAAAGGGCTTGAGGAGCAGCCCGTGAAACAGGGAGGTAACAATAACATCAGTGAGACTGCACCAATAAAGTAATAAAAAAGTCATAAACCTGACTCCTCTCAAGCCCCCTCTCCACAAGGGAGGCTGTAACCTCCTGCATTTCTAAGCGACACCAGAGGTTTAAGGGAAGACAAGAGGGGGAAAAGGGGAAATAGGGGGAAGGAATAGGAGGGAAAGCGGCAAGTGGGAGGAAAGAAGAGTGGAGAAGAGAAAGGGGAATGGAGAGAAGGGGAAAGGCGGAGGGGGAGGGAAAGGAGAATTGAGGAAAAAGAGAATAGGGGGAAAGGGAAGAGGGGGAAAAGCAGCTCCACCAGCCCTGCAGCCCGACATCCCGCCCGGGGCCGGGCCAGACCCCTTCCCGTGGCACCGGGCCGGGTCTCAGCGCTCCCGGCCCGGGATCGGGGCCCCTCCATCCCGCCGCCCCCCGCCCGGCCGCGCTGCGAGGCCGCGCACTGACCCCACGATGGAGACGAGCGCGGCGGCCACCATCAGGTAGTTGGTCTGGTAGTAGAGCAGGTTGCTGACCACGCGGTTGTTCCATTTCGAGATGTCCTTGAGGTCGGGCAGGGCGAAGCGGTCCGAGCCGGGGAAGAAATCGTCCCAGGCCCGCAGCGGGGCCACCTGCACCTCCATGGCCGCCGCCGCCGCCGCGCAGGCTCGGGAGAGCCGGGCACCGCCCGGGGGCGGCTCCGCGACCGCCGCACCGACAGACGGACAGACACCGGCACCGAGGGACACACCGACACCGATGCGCGCACTGGCACCGGCCCTGGCCCCGCTCCTCGCTGCCGAGACCGCGAGCGAACGAGCAGCGGCAGCAGCAGCAGCAGCACAAGCGACGGTCTGTGTCACCGCCCGCCCCACGCCCAGGGATGGCAGCTGACACGGGCTGCTGTCAATAACCGCTGCAAACTCATTGTTCCCTCAGCAAATGGTGATGCGCGTTTAATATTCACGTGCCGAACCCGCTCCGCATCATCTGTGAGACGGGGGGGAGAGTCAGCCCCCAGCCACGGGGACTCTTGGGGGGTGTCCCACTGCAGACTGGCTCTGCTAGTGGGGGTGATGTCTTCGAGGTGAATTTTCTCGCCTTTTTTAAACGTAACTGATGTCAGATAACTTCAACAATACAAGCTGTTTACTGAAGAAAAGAACTTTGTGTTTTCGAGCATTGCGTAAGATTAGATCACAGAAATAAATATGCATTAGGTGGGCGGGGAATGTGTATTAGAGAGGCGGGTTCATGCAAATTTTACTTTATAGAACATGTAACTTTTTATCCCTTGGAATGCTTGATTTGTGGAAACCTACACCTTGCACCCTGTACAAAATAAACAACGTCTCCTTCTTAAACTAGACTCTGTGTCTGTGTTTAGAGAGCTCCTAAAATGGGCAACAGGGTGATTGTGCCTTTGGAGGCAAAGGCTGGTGACAGCAGCTATGCTGGTTCGATCCCAGCAGTCCGTGTTGGAGCAGTTGTGCTTTCAGGCTTTCACACTTCACCCACCACGTGTGTACCACACAACACCCCAGGTTTGCTGCAGGCATCAAAGTCCTTCTCAAAGTGCAGACTGGTAAGCCGGGACGCTGACATCTCCTTCTAAAGTTTGGGAGTCCAAGGCTTGAGCACAACCCTCGTTAGTCCTGCTCGTCTGCTTCCCATCCTATGCTCAGGACGCTGTTCCCTAGTTCTGATTTATTTATATACGATCCCAGGAGAGCCTGTCGGGCCTCTGTCCAGGGAGTGCTGATGAGGCAAAAGCCTTTGTGGTGGGCAGTGACCCCGGCTGATCCCACATCCACGTTTGGTCTCTAGTCATTGTCCAGCTCTAAGGTGCCCTGAGAATGCCCTCCTGAATCCCCGGATAAGAGGCCACCAAGATGATCAAAGGGATGGAACAGCTCTGCTATGAGGAAAGGCTGAGAGAACTGGGATTGTTCAGCCTGGAAAAGAGAAGGCTCATGGGTGACCCAATTGCTGCCTTCCAGTACCTGATGGGAACCTACAAGAAAGGGAGTTTTTACAAGGGCCTGGAGTGACAGAATAAGATGGACTGTCTTCAAACTGAGAGAGGGCAGGTTTAGGTTAGACACGAGGAAGAAATTCTTCCTTGTGAGGGTGGCGAGGTTGCCCAGAGACGCTGTGGGTGCCGCATCCCAGGAAGTGTTCAAGGCCTGGCTGGACAGGGCTTGGAGTAAGCCGGGTAGGGGAGGCGGGAGCCTTTATCTCATGGCTCAGGGGTTCCGCAGAGCTCCTCCCCACCCCCTGTCGCCACGACGATTATCGCGATTATCGCCCCCCCTCTCCCCGGCACAGGAAACAACCCCGCGGGGCACTGTGGGAAGCAGAGGGAGCTATGGCGGATGGTGAGGAACCGTAAGTGCCCTGTATGTGTGTGCTCGGCCGCCCCCGCCCCGCGCCCGGGGAACCCCCTCCCTCCTCCCCGGTCTCTGTAGCGCGATACTGACCCTTCTTTTATTCTCTCTCTTTTAGGGAGAAGAAAAGAAGGAGGCTAGAGGAGCTGCTGGCGGATGGGTTAGTGCGGGGCTGCGGGGGCAGCGCTTGGCGGGGCGGGGGCAGGGCAGGACAGGGCAGGGCAGGGAAGGGCAGGGAAGGGAGAGCCGCAGCCCCGCGGGAGGTGAGGGACGGGGGAGGCGCGGGCAGGGAGGAGGGAGCCCCAGGAAGGATGTCACAGGTGGGGCAGGGCTCGGACGGCAGGGGCTGGGAGAGAGGAGCCCGGCCGAGAGGGGCTCGCAGCTTGGCATGGTGCGCTGAGGAGCTTGGGGACAACACGGGGGGAGCTGCCTTGCCTACCAGGGAGCGGGAAAGGCCTCCAGGCTAAGGAGCAGGTGGCTAAATTTTTTGGCTAAAAATTAAAAAAAAAAAAAAAAATCAGGCCGCGGAACAGTTGGCCTCCGCTTGTTGAAAGCTCTTAAATTCTACGCACCTGCCTTAAAACTAAGGCTGAGAAATCTTCAGTATCATCTGCTTCCATCCCTTAGCTGCTCCCTTCCATCTGCCCGTGCCCCTCTTCCCAGGGATCATGTGTGTGTCGGGTGAGGGTCACGGAAATCCCTGGGCGTGCTGGATGGGAGGGGTGCATGCCGAGTCCCTCGAAAAGCATGGAGCTTCGGAGGTGTGAAAGTGGCAGGGGAAAGCCTGAGCTTGAGGCGGTGTGTAAGGACTGTGGTGCTCTGAGATTTTTTGAACGAAATTTAAAATGCAGGCAACTCGGTGAAATAAGTAAGAATTTTGTCGAACTCTCACGATGCTTGGTAATGCTGTAACAGCACAGAAAATAAACACTTTAAAAAAAAGGCTCTGAAATATAAAATCTCAGGTTGAATTATTGATGTTTTTCAGATCTCCACAATGTCCAGCCCTGTAAAAACCAAACTGTAGTACAATTGCAAAAGTGAAACTACATCTTGCCATTTTGCCTGACTTATGAAGGGATATACACATTTAAACACACAAGGAATGGTGCTGCTTAATGGCTGTTTGTAGGGGCTGTATGAAAGGATAAAAAAAAGTTGTCCTTAGTGCCACCAAACACAGCTTCTACACTCATTTACAGAAAAGACTAAAAATTTTAAAATCCACAGAAGCAGGTTTTGTGATGTCTACTGACCCATTTTATTTGCTTAATTGGTGCTTAATGCGCATCCTGAAACCTGGTGTACAACAGGTGAGGGGTCTGTACAGAGAGTGTTGTGTTTATTCACACCATTTCCCATTGTGTGAAAATATGTGTATTTCCACATTATTGTGAAAGAAGGTACAAAAGGGCAGGGCAGGTCAAAATCCCCTTATGAATTCGAATAATTTTTATAGCTCTTAACTGCTCATATAGTAAGTAACTTATCTCAACAGTTAATCAGGAAGGAGTTCAGTCTGCAGTCAAAATACCAGAACCCTAGAATAGTTTGGGTTGGAAGGGACCTTAAAGATCATCTCATTCCAGCCCCCAGCCAGGGACAGCTGCCCAAAACAGGTGAATTATGATTTATTTATTCCTGCAGTTTAGGCTTTTCCCCAATTACTGAAAATTTTTTGTAAAATCAGCTGTCTGTAAGTTAAAGTTACTGTGGACATGCTGTGTTGTCCCTGTTCTGAATGCTGTGAAGAGAAAGGAATTCACTCTAGATGTTTTCACTAAATTTCCGAGTCACCAGGAAGTTGTAATAAATTCTAAATATTACCCTACAGTTATTAACCAAGTGCTTTTCATAGGGCTTCATAGAAGGAAGCAAATAACACTCCTTATCAATGGTGGCACAAGCTTTTATACTCAGGGTTGGCAAAGCTCTTTTATAAGGAGTTTAGTTTTGTATTAATGTAGAACACAATCATATATATATTGAGTGGAGCTCCTATTTAAAAAGGGAGTAGCTGATGGTCTTGCACTAGAAAATTACTTGAGAGCTGATTTTAAACTATTCCACTAAGTCTCTGCAGTTTAAATTTATAGTTACGTACTACTAAAAGTGACCTGTAAAAGCAGAAAAAGGGTATTGGAGTATTTTGTGTAAAATTCTGTCTTGAAAATTCAAAGGAGGATAACTACAAACTTTCCTTTATGCACTGTTACTGCTGCCAGGCTCAGGGATGACTGAAAAATGGGGGTGTTCTAAATTACACAGTACCATCTGAAGGTGAAGAGCATTCAAGATTTATGTATTTTAAAATTAACTACTCTGAAGATTCGGAGGACAATGTTGGGGCGCGTTACTGTTATTTATTCAATGCCTCACAATTGCTGTTACATACTGGCAGTTCTAAATTTATGAACTTAAAAAATCAGTCAAAAAAAGTACACAAGACTTTAGAGATGAAAAAACCCACCCTCAAAATCTAAAGGGACAAGCTCTTTTTCTGTGTCCTCTTTAAATATGAGGGAAATAAAAGGAATTAGACCCTTTTTCACTTCAGGTCAACTTTTACTAGTAGCAGTTAAATCAATGGGTTTATTGAAATGCCTGAGGTGTTTTTTTCCCCCCTCTGTGCATATTGCATATTGTTGCTTTCTAGTTGCACAAATAAAACCCACTCATGCAAATGCTCACGTGCATAATGCACACGCAGAATATGCAGATGCATTTGTATGAATGGTCAATAATCGAGGTGTTTTTTAATATAGAAAAGTTGGAGGTGTGGCTTTTTCTCTATGATTTTGCAGCTGAATTTACTGTGTTCTGTGCAGAATGGCTGTTGATGGTGGGTGTGGGGACACTGGAGACTGGGAAGGTCGCTGGAACCATGTAAAGAAGTTCCTCGAGCGATCTGGACCATTCACACATCCCGATTTCGAGCCAGGCACTCAAGTGAGAAACACTTACTTTCAATAAAAAATCTGTAGTGTGTGTTGCAAAGTAATGTAAACAGGTTAATTAAGTGACCCACCAGCAGTGTGTGAGTACTAAAACTGCATGAAAAGGTTGTATTTTAATGACGTGAACATACTGTGCTTTTTTTATAAGCTTGTATTTCTAAACTGTACACTGTCAACTACAAACTTGCTGTTATCATATATAAATATATAACAACTATGAATTATGCTCTGTCTTTGAGGTTCATGTAAAAATAGCAGCATTTATCTTCCATTTTTAAGTAATTTGATACAGTGAGAAATTTATTGTACTTAAATTACTGCTAATATGAGTACTTGGAGAGCTGGGAAAGATGTTTAGTAAGGAAAAGTAAAATTTAGAATGTTTTAATTATTTCTTCTGCTTTCCTTTTTTGTACATTTTGTTTTACAGCTTACAGTTGAAAGTATTTTACTATTATCTTTTTAATGTGCTGTTCCATTATTTACTACTTGGAGGCTGGGGTGTAGTGGAACAGTTCACAGAAAGCAGTTAGATAGTTAAACATTTCACTTCTTTTTGACCAGCAATGTTACCTGTCTGTTTAGAATTATTTAGTTACGTATATATTTATTTTTTATATATATGTATATCAGTGAAATATTTAAAGGAGGAAAACGTTACCTCCTTAAGCCAAATAATAATAAAAGTGATAAAGATAATACTGATATCAATTAAGGTCTTGCTTTACTCTAAATTAGAGTAGGAACTGCTGAATAAAGTCCAATATATAATTACTTATGGAAACACAAAGTTGTTTTATCTGTAAATCACTAGGCACTGAAAATTTATGGTGACATGTTTATAAGGGTTATGAAGCAAAGGACAAATTGTATTAATATTTTGTTTTATGTCTTCTGCAGGCCCTTGACTTTTTACTAAGCACATGTAAAGTCCTAGTTATTGGAGCAGGAGGATTAGGATGCGAACTCCTGAAAAATCTGGTAATTACTCGGTTTTCACCCTTTGCTTCTTAGAATCTTCTCTTTTTAACTTGAGGATTTATATAATGATTTACATATATAGCTGCTAGATTTCCAAGTTCTAATCATGTGTAAAATAGATGATGATACAGACAATGAACTTGAAGAATGTTGTTAATAAGCTTGAAAGGTGGTAGTTTGATATGTTGCATGTTATTTATTCATCTGTCTCTAAACTTGTCCTGAGGGACAACACGCTGCTGTTTATGGAGTGTAGCCAAAAGTTCATGTGCAGCCTTACAGAGTCTGATGTTGGTGATTGTCCCTAATTACCAGATCCATGTAAACAAAATAACCTAAGAACAAATCATGCTCATAATGGTACATGAAGGGATTGTGTGGAATACAGTGGTGAAAATCGTAGACTCATAGAATCATTTAGGTTAGAAAAGACCTTTAAGATCATTGAGTCCAACCACAAACCTAACACAGGATTTCCCTGGTGTACAGATTACCAGGAGGTGTTCTGTACTTTTCTTGGCTTCCCTGTGTTAGGATTAGGTTGGATAAAGCAGTACTGCCTTCAGTAGAACATTGTCTTCGACTGTTGAAGTGTTACTAATTCCATCTGTAAATACCAGCACTAACAGCCCAACAATGACCATGTACCTGTGTGCACAGGGAAAGAGGAGCAAATACAATCGTCTCTCTAAATCTTGGTGTTTTTTGGCATGTGGAATGAATTCTGGAGCTCTGTAAGCTTTTGATTTCCTATTAAATGAAGCTGACCTTCTCTTTTCACAGGCATTGTCTGGCTTCAGGCAGATCCATGTTATTGACATGGATACTATAGATGTCTCTAACCTCAACCGACAGTTTCTGTTTCGGTAAGTGCTGTTTTCACAGTTCAGCTTCTGGATTTTTAAATGTACCTAAACAAAACACGTGAAAATGATCATTATTTTGGTTGGACAAGATGTTATTAAAGATTACTGAACCTTCATATGACAGTAGGACTCGGAATAAACTAAACGTTGCTGAACTTCTTTTGGGATCTGTGGTGTCATAGTTTGAGCATGAAGAAAATTTTTGTTCCTTACCATTCCAGTAGAGCTAATGGAAAAAGCCACACCAAAAAATAATGTACACAGACTGAAACCTCAGATTTCCTAGTGCCATTTTCTTCTAAGCACAATGAAAAGTGGTTGGATTTTTTTGATGCTGGTAACTGTAGTTACATGGACATGTTCAGGTGACTCTGAATATCTCGTATCTGATGCTTTACAGGGATCACAGAATGCTTTGGTTTGGATGCTTTAATATTATCATGTCAATAAATTGTCCTAAAGTCACAATTAATCACTTAATTTGGTATTGCAATGCATAGAGACTGGAGAGGTTGAATCTGCTAAAATAATGCGTTTGGAATTGCTTGGGTTTTCCCAGACCGAAGGACGTGGGGCGACCAAAGGCTGAAGTTGCAGCAGAATTCCTGAACAGCCGCATTCCCCACTGCGCTGTTGTACCGTATCCTTTTGTAGAGAAGTAGTGGCCCTGAAGGCTTCAAAAATCCTAGAAAACTCTGTAGGTGGTAAGAGTATCTGAAGTATTTTGCTGCCATCCTCTTTTTTTTTTTGTACAATAAAGAACGGATTCATTCAGCTGGTGATTGAGGATTCTTCCTCAGCGACATTAGCGGCCAGGGAATATGCATGGGAAAGGCTCAGCTTTAAGAAGCTGTTTTGTATTTTTCCACTGAGTGTTTTTATTCAAATGCAATATTGTAATTTTCACGGAGATACTGGTTTATTCACTAGAGTGTTTTGAGTACTTACTGGTAGGAGACATGAGTTTATAAACTTAGAGCAGCACTTACTGATAGGGGACTTTGTGAGAGCACATGCTTTGAGCTTCCTAAATATTTTGCCTGCTGAACTTTCTCCTGTTTGTGACTATTACATTGTGTCTCTTACTTGTTTTGTCAGATATTACAGCTGCAGCTGTGGGAATTTTGAATCTCAAATCCCATAGTTTTTTTTTAAAAAGTCTTGTGTAAAACTATAGCAATAAATTAGATGATATTTTGGCCTTAGGTTAGAAAATAGGAAACAGTAAACTTAACTATAAATATATTCCTTTACTGGGCTTACACTCAGATATTTTAAAAAGATCCAAGACATGGATGAAAGCTTCTATCGACGTAAGTGGAATTTGTGTGCCTGCCAAACACCCACTTTAGGTGCTTTAGGGGAACCTTGCAGTTGTTGCTGCTCACTGCTTTTCCTGGGAGTTAGATTACTAATTATTATAGTCTTCTACAATATACTGAAAATAGAAGTAACAAATAAAATTTAAATACATCTGTGATACAGGTAATCTAGGGGAGATAGTTAAACCACAGTCACTGTCTCTGGACTGTTATGGACAGAATATTTGCTTGTTTTCAGAAATGTGCATTAGTGTAGGTTTAAATAATGGTTTTTTCCCTCTAGAGTTCCATATTATTGTTTGTGGGCTGGACTCTATAATTGCAAGAAGATGGATAAATGGCATGCTGGTAAAGTCTTCAATCTTTTTAAAGCCTGATTATTGCTTGGGTATAGATAACTAAAATTAAACATGCTTTTGTAGAACATGTCATTAAAATGAATGAGGGCTGTTGAAACTCAAAGCTTTCTGTATCTATTTCTGTTTTCTTTCTGTGAACAGGGTGAAATGCATGCCCTTTTCTTGAGGACTGTTAGCCAACATTTGTGCAGTGCCCTGCAGGGGTAATTTCAAAGTTAGATTGTTTGTGACCTTGTGCAGTCAGCTTTTCAAAGTCGTAAGAAGGGAAGTTCTTCTCTGGATGCTCCCATTGTGAACTTTGTCTTCATTACCCAAACAGTGCTTTTTGTGCTGCAGCTTGTAAATGCCATCTTTTTGGAGCTGCAGTGTTACAGAGTTCAGTGACCAGAAGGCTGGTCACTGAACTAGGTAGTTTTATCATGGTGAATTTGTTTACAAAACAAGGATCTGGAGTATGTACCTGTATTTAAAAAACCAAAACAGCAAACCAGGAATCAAACCCCCAAAGCCTTTAAACCAACCAACCATTTGTTCTGATATACTGTAAGGAAATAACAGCATTTATCAGGGTAGGAGATGGAGGATGAAGGTGGTAGATAAGAGTCTTGTGCGCTGACAAATAAGTAGTGTTTTATATACTGTGCACCCTTAAAATAAACTGTATATTAAACCTTCATTCTTACAGTGTACCATTAAGAATAAAATTTTTAGGATGTATTTTTCTTCCTGCAACTTGTTTAAACACCCAACCAAACAAAAAACCAACAACCCCCCTACCTCTATTCATTAGATGTCCTTTTTACATTATGATGATGGGGTACTGGATCCAAGTTCCATCATACCTTTAATAGATGGAGGGACGGAAGGTTTCAAGGGAAACGCTCGTGTGATCATTCCTGGTATGACAGCATGTGTTGAGTGCACACTTGAGCTTTATCCACCACAGGTAATTCAATCAGTGATATTTCCATTTTTTATATATTCCTCTGATTTGCTGGTTTCTTTTCCTAGTACTATATATAGTCTATTACCTGGTTTCTTCTGGTTTTCTTCCCCTGCCCAACCAGGTCAATTTTCCCATGTGCACTATTGCATCCATGCCCAGATTGCCAGAGCACTGTATTGAGTATGTCAGGATATTGCAGTGGCCAAAGGAGCAACCTTTTGGAGGTAATTAGTGTATTACACTGGTGCTAAATTGCCATTTCTCCTTTTAACTAACTTGAGTTGGGAATATACAGCTATTTCTCATTAAAACAATCCTACCTCTTAACCTCATGCAGCTCATTGTCGTGTTGAATCTAAGCCTCCTCTGAGCTGGAGATGGATTTTCACTCCTTGAACTTGCTGTCCAGTTCCATATTTGCTCATGTGTTTTTCACACTGCACAGTTTCTTTCCTGACTTAAAATGTAACCTGTAATAGCTCTATAAATCTGTGCAGTTAAGATGGTTTGTGTATGTGTTAGAACTGAAGATGTTTATAAAAATGATATTTCAGTTATTTAAAGTATCTAGTTTTGAAAGCTTCATGGGGTACTTGTTTTAACTCCAGTGAAAACAAAGAAACTGTTTTTAGACAATAAAAATGCTGTATTTCTGAAGAACTTTGGTAATTGCAACTTACCTGTAAACTCTTAACTTTACTGTAGAAGGTGTTGCACTGGATGGAGACGACCCTGAACATATCCAGTGGATTTACCAGAAGTCTTTAGAAAGAGCATCACAATTTAATATTAAAGGTGTTACCTACAGACTCACCCAAGGTAAGGGGCTGGCATTTCACCAAGTTTGTGACATTTGCACTTAGGCTGGATTGGCATTCTTTGTATTTGTTATGACTAAGCTGGCAGCTCTGCTGAGAAAGAAGTAGTTCTTTTCTCCCTTAAAACAGAAATAAGCAGCTCACTTCCTGTGCCAGCACAAATATTTTTATGATGAATCAGATGTTTAGGCATTTGTGATAAATCAGGGTAACTTATCTGGGACAAAACTGAACATTCTTTTTGCCATTTTATTTTTAACCTGGAGCAGCTCCACAGTTTACATTACACTATGACCACTTTTGCTGGGTCAAAGAGTAGGAACAAAAGGATGTGATTTTAGCAGTGGCAACATTTTATGCCAGTTTAGGCTGGTTAAGACTATGGCATCTGGTCCTCACTGCTGTCCGTGCCTCTGTCCACATGTAGGTGCAGAATGCTGACACTCATTTAATCATAACAGAGTTGTATGTCTTTGTTTTTACAGGGGTGGTTAAACGAATTATTCCAGCAGTAGCTTCTACAAATGCAGTAATTGCAGGTATGGTGGAAGAGCTCATTTCACTTCTGCTTGACTGACTTGAGAGTTTTGTAGAACAAAAATTTGTAATCGAGAACTCAGGATAATAGTAATTTTTAAATGGGTCTGATTTATTCTTACAGTCTCATTTCTTTTCTCCATAGAGAAAGTGGATATGTGTATAACTGTATAAATGTTAAGCTCCTGCTTGGATATGGGAGTGGGCCAAAAGCATTTGAGACTGGGAAAAAACATGGGGAAACACAGTCCATAGGCTTAGTGCCAAATCTGTGGTGTTAATGCACAGAACTACAGCTGCCTTCAGATATTTCTTTTTCTTATGACATATTATTAAAGTTGGGTGTTTTTTGTCACTTCTTTGGTACAACTGTGTGCACTGATGTCTGATAGAGCTAGAAGGTGAAGACATTGATTTTTTTTTTTTTCCTCGTTCCAGCTGTTTGTGCCACTGAAGTTTTTAAAATAGCCACGAGGTATTTAATTTCTTATTAATAACATACATGATTTCCAGCATAATGCCATGTATCAACACTAACCTGTTTGTCATTGCAGTGCATATGTTCCTCTTAACAACTACTTGGTGTTTAATGATGTGGATGGATTATACACATACACCTTTGAAGCTGAAAGGAAGGTTAGTGCCATTAAAAACTCAAAGGGTCATTTTCTTAATTTTTATTTATGGAGTTTGTGTGTATTTCTGAACCCCAGTGTTGAATCTCTTGGCCCCTAGCATTGAATAATATTTCTTAAGTTTTAAAAGTGGAATCTAGAGTGTTACCAGTCTGCTACTTCTACAGAGTAGAAATACAAAATGATGTGCACATTTAAGACAATTCATCGGCAAATCTTCTCAAAGTGAGGTTATGACGATTGATTTGAAGGTTTGTAGTGTTAGATTTTTTTGTCAGATGAAATTTGTCATTCATAAATACTTGGCTGCTGTTGGGAGTCAGTCAAACATGGACAAACTTCATGAGGAATTGGGTTTTGTCCTTGGTATTTGCAACAGTATTAATATTTCTAGAGCTAAAACTTAAAAAAAAACCCACAGCACAAACACTTTTGAGACCTTATTGGCAGCATTTCTAGAATAGTATCTAACATAACATGTATTCTCTGCTGTAGGAGAACTGTCCAGCCTGCAGCCAGCTTCCCCAAAACATAGTGATTTCCCCATCAGCTAAACTGCAGGAGATCTTGGATTACTTGACAAATAATGCTTCATTGTAAGTGTACAACTATGCCAACTTTTTTGGTAGTTTACTGTTTCAAAAAGATAATTTGTAAATGTATTTTTACCTGATTGTTTCGTTCTTTTTTTTTTTTTTTTTTAATATTTTATATATAGGCAAATGAAATCTCCTGCAATCACAGCAACTATGTTTGGGGGAAATAAAACACTTTATTTACAGGTAATATGAACATAAATAATTATCTTTAATAATATTAATGTATTTTAATTTATTTTTCGGAACTTGAACGGAAATCTTTGACTTTTTTTTTCGTTTTTAATTTGCAGACAGTAGCTTCAATTGAAGAACGAACAAGGCCAAATCTTTCCAAGACACTAAAAGGTATCATGGAGTTGTCACATGTAGATTTTCAGGTTACAGAGTCAGTTCCATCCCTGTGTATGGATGTTTAGCTTTATCATGCACTGTGCAGTAGAATGTGGTTCATTGTCCTTTTACGTGCAATGCACCTTTCTCAGGTATATGAATTGTTTAAAGGTGAAGTGCAGGCAGGTGCAGAGAAGATTGCAACAAAGCAAGCAGATAACTGCTGTAAATTAAATATAATTCAGTACAGTTTTATATATCTTTCTTGACAAGGTCTGTTAGTTTCCTGGTTAAATGAGAATATTCATTTAGCCAGTGAGCTGGTTGCAGCTTTATTTCATCATATTTATGGTACGTGGAAATAGCATTCATGACTTTTGCAGGCTTTTTAAAATTAAAAAAGCAACAAACCTCATGGGTTTAATTAAATTAATTAAACTTTTCTTTGTGTTTCAGAACTGGGGCTTGTGGATGGCCAAGAGCTTGCAGTTGCTGATGTTACAACACCACAGACTATGTTGTTCAAGCTTCACTTTACCACTTAATTTATTCATAAGTGAAGTGCAAATACAGCAAGATAAATCTGTGCCCACCTGGTAAAACAAATATACTCTGTGGGTGTTAAAGCAGCCTGAAATGTTCCTGTAAGTGCTAGCATGGTTGAAGGTTAGGAAATTCAAACAAATCACCATATTTCGGAATTTGTACGTAGAAGCCAATATTTGGTGGATTATATTTGTATAAATGCTTATTCATGTACAGATCTCTGAAGTATAGAAATACAATTTCCCCTGTTTTTTTGGTCAAAATGTTTGTGCTAATGTACTTTCAGACACATGGAACTCAAGGTGGCTAAAAGTCTTGTTTTTAACATGTGTGCACATGTATATGCAAAGGAAGGACCTTTTAAAAGGAATCACAACGATCTGGTTTTTAGTAGCAGCGCTCCTTTGGACTTGCTGAATCACCTTAAACCAGAAGAGGCAGTAAATTAAAATGAGCGTTTTCCTCTTATTAGATACTGATTTGATCAATTTTATGAAAGGTTTCAAGTGTGGAAGAGATGACTGTTTACAAGAAACACAAAAGGACAAAATGATCAGCTGTACGTGAAAAGACAGACGTGTCTCCTCACTGTCCCCAGGCAGCCACCATGCACAGCATTGCAAGATTATGTTCAAATGTCATTGGTGCTGTTCAGGTATTTATTAATAAAAATCATAAAGACACCTGAGTTTGTGACCAGTCTGTGGACATTCAAGACTCTTTATAGCCTCAGTTAAAAATTGTAGGGCATCACTTGGCTGCTTCGGTCAGGGACATCTCTCTAAGCAGCTCCGGGTACCTCAGTGTGAATTCTGGTTTTACGTGTTAACAGTGTTTAAATTTTACATCTGTTAAACTATCAACTGTGGGTCAAGGAGTAAGGGGTACAAATTGAAATGGAAAATTTAGGCTAAGATATTAGGAAGGAATTCGTGGCTGTGAGGGTGGTGAGGCCCTGGCACGGGCTGCCCGGAGAAGCTGTGGCTGCCCCATCCCTGGAAGTGTCCAACGCCAGGCTTGAACAACCTGTCTAGTGGAAGGCGCCCCTGCCCATGGCAGGGTTTGAGATGACATGGGATTTAAGGCCAAAGCCCAAACCATGCTGTGATTGCGACTCTGCCATATCCCGGCGAGTGATTTCGTTAGCCGAAAGGGAGCGTTGGGAAGCAGGAACTCTGTTTACCGGCGGGGCTGGAGGCGCGGGCAGGAAGCCGGCAGGGCAGGACCCGAGGCCGAACATCCCCCCGGCAGGGCAGGGCAGGGCAGGACTCTCCGCCCCTTCCCGGCGGGTCCCGCCTGCTCCGGCTCCTCCTGCCGGGCCGAGCCCCGCCCGAGTGCGACGTGGATCCGGCGGCGCCTGCGCGGGCCGCCCTTCGCCTCCCTGCGCTCCCCTCAGCCCGAGCCGAGCCCGCGGCCCCGCCGGCAGCGCCGCCGAGCTCCGAGCTGTGGGCGGGGGGCACCCCCGGAGCCGCCGAGCATGAGCTGGTTCAACGCCTCGCAGCTGTCCAGCTTCGCCAAGCAGGCGCTGTCGCAGGCGCAGAAGTCCATCGACCGGGTGCTGGACATCCAGGCCGAGGAGAGCCCCTGGCCCGACGCCGTCATCCCCGACTACGGTGACGGTAAGGGCGGCCGGCCGAGCCCCCTCCCCTCCCTCACTGCCCCCTTCGCTCGCTCTCCTCCCCCGCTGTCTCCCCTTTAACCCCTTAATTGGGGAGGTTTAACCCGGCCCCTCCGTCCCAAGCCCCCTCTGGTTTATGTGACCCACCCTGGTCCCTCTGGTGCCCCCCTGCAGGGTGAGACCCACACAGGGCTGGGGCAGGCTCAGCTCAGGGCCCCGCTGGTGTCACCCGTGTCCTGCCTTTATTGCGCTGAGCTTCATACCCGTGTCCCTCAAGGCGTTGTTTTGGTGTTTTTTTTGGTCGAGGGGCTAATAAGTGACAGAACCTGCTCAGTAATAGAAAAGGAGAAACCGTGCCCTTCCAGAGGCATTCGTGGATTGGCTCTTTGCGACAGCAGACTAGGAGGTGAAAGGCTGGTCCACATAAACCAAGTGAAGGTTCTGCTTTCCCTGGCATCAAGTTCATAATCCTCCAATATTTGTTGAAAGGAATGCGTTGGTGGAAAAGTTGTCGTGGCCCTGAGGGAGT
Source organism: Myiozetetes cayanensis (assembly GCF_022539395.1). Lineage (NCBI taxonomy): Eukaryota > Metazoa > Chordata > Aves > Passeriformes > Tyrannidae > Myiozetetes > Myiozetetes cayanensis. The sequence goes on from NW_026087389.1 coordinate 4,969,839, forward strand.
GTCTTTCTTTTATGTTTGCCAATGTGGAACCTGAAGGAATGGTCAGTCCTAAGTTGCTGTGTGGAAATGAAAGAGCAAAAATGAGCCCTCTCATTAGAAACTTCTTTTCCGCTCCATAAATAATATCTTACAGATAAGAATGAATAAACAACAGGATGGGAAACCAGGTTATCTGAAATCAGTGCCCTTATTACAACTGTACGTAGAAGATGTGTATGTATTTGTAGGAGGAGGTTATTTCCAGGTGAACCTGCACCAGAGTGAGATTTCTGAAAACTGAAAGCTGTAGCAATTGAAAGTGTTTTCCAAGCTAATTGCTCAGCAAAGGTCAGTTTTGCATGTCTTTGTCCCTTTGTGGGCTTGGCAGTCAGTCAAGCAGTCCACTGTGGTCTTAAATCGCTGGAATTGTTTGTAGAAAATGGTGTCTTGCTTAATTTATTAAAACTTTAGACTTGTCCAAACATTTTTTAATTTTAATTTATATCTGAGTATTTATAGTAGTCTTGTAATTGATAAGAAAAGCAGCAAAGATCAGCATGCATCTGGTCTCAGGAAAAACATACTTGTTTTTAAAAGATGTCAAAACGTGTTCTGAGTGTTACAGTTCACTCAGAGCTTTTTCTGCAACAAATGAATCATGGACAAGGTAGTAATAAAGCAGATGTTTGTAGTAATAAATCACACATTTGTAGTATTTTGGGCTGTGAGAGCAGTAGTTATCTGAATTTTGAGACCTGAGGCCAACAGCTACCAAGAATTCCTGAAAGTGGAAGACAGCTTTAAATACTATAACTTGGCATTTTTAATAGATACTGCTGTATAAAGTGAACTTGTTTTTAAGTAACCTGAAATAGTTACATTACCCAGATTATATTTGCAGGTACGAAATAACTGGGTATCGCTTTTTGATTTCTCTTTCTTACTTGGGGTGCTACTGAAATTTGATGCTGAAATTCTCATTATCCTTGCTGTTGACAAGTCCTGGAAAACCTGCAAGTAGTACAATAATAGGATGTTGTTTTAGAGCAGCTTCAGAACTAAACAATTCAGTATTTCTCCACAGGAGGAGAAAAAAACTCTCAGCTGGGCTGTTGACGATGTGTATTGTCAACTCCATGCTGGTGCTTGGCGTGTGAAGAAAAATATGAAGCCTGACAAACTGAAAGGGGCAAAAACCCTTTTCTTAGTGAAAATTCTGCAGATATTTAAATTATTTTAAAGCTTTTTGTACCCAAATAGCCTTCAGAGTTGCCCTTATAGCTCTTATAGTGCTGTGTGGGCTTGTTTCCCCTTCCCTGACTCTTCTCTTCATCTGCCTCTTCTGGAATTGTCACTCTTGGATTTACTGGTGCAGTTTGTGTATGGATCCTTTCTGCCTTAAAGTTGCTGTTTAACTGAGTGGGAGCCTGTTGGTTCTGTTCAGATACTCCTGCTTTTCAGAGGTGCCTGTGTCCAGCTTAAGTCTTAAGCTTAAGGGAAACTTTTGCTTTGTTTAAAAGTTCGTTCCAAGCTTTGTAAGGAAGTAGTAACAAAAATGATGCTGTTCGTGATTGTGTGTATCATCATGTATAATACTCACTTTTAAGTTATATGATGTTGAATATTTCCTTTTTTGAACTGTTGCATCTGAAAAGGTAAATACTGAAAAATAATAAATTTTAATTTTTTGGGAACTATTTCTCACCTTTTTTTTTTTTCTTCTTGTTTTAGGAACAAATTCTCTCATAAGTGGAGGATGGGATACATCTTCCTGGGGCTTGAGTTCGGCAACAGAACCCCAGAATCAGCCGGTGTCGCCCACAGCAATCACCAAGCCGGTGAGGAGGACGGTAGTGGATGAATCTGAAAACTTCTTCAGTGCCTTTCTCTCCCCAACAGACGTTCAGAGTATACAGAAAAACCCAGTGGTGTCCAAGCCCCCAGCCAAATCACAGCGACCCAAAGAGGAGGTGAAAAGCACTTTAAAGGAGTCCCAGCACCCCAGTCAGCTGGAAGTGCCGGTGACGACAGAGGCAGAAGTGAAGGATTCCTCCGTAGCTGTCCTGGACTTGAAAAGCCTCGATATTCCCAAGGAGACATCAGAAGAGGATGCTGGGCTAAAATCTGACACCAAGCATGAAGCAAGCACAGATGAAGTTACTGACAAAAAGGCATCTGCTCTAAATTTGGAAGAACCTGAGGATGCTCCTAGTGAAAAATCCAGTGTAGGAGGGGAAGGAGCGGTGGGTGCACCAGAGGGCACTTCACAACCTCTTGGTGCAGGCACAAAAGACATGGGTTTGGAAGGTAAGGAGAGAAAGACTGAGGACAGACAAAGCAATACCCCCTCACCTCCCATTAGCACTTTCTCCTCAGGCACTTCCACAACCAGTGACATTGAAGTGCTGGACCACGAAAGTGTGATAAGCGAGAGCTCAGTGAGTTCAAGACAAGAAGCTGCAGATTCCAAATCCAGCCTTCACCTCATGCAGACATCATTCCAGCTTCTATCCACCTCTGCCTGTGCAGATTATAATCGCTTAGATGACTTCCAAAAAATGACCGAGAGCTGCAGCTCCTCTGATGCTTTTGAAAGGATTGACTCGTTCAGTGTCCAGTCCTTAGACAGCAGAAGTGTGAGCGAGATAAATTCCGATGACGAGTTATCGGGCAGGGCCTCGGCGTCTGCCGCTGTCAGTCCTGCTGTGCCCAAGGCGGAAACGGTCGATGTCCCGAAAAATAAGCCTGAAATCTCGAGTGATGCTCCTGTGTTACACGCTGAGGAAGCTGAGATGGAAGAGAGTGGGAGAAGTGCAACCCCTGTTAATTCTGAGCAGCCGGATGTTCTGGTTGCTGCTGTGCAAAGTCCCGAAGAACAGGTGGTGAAGGAGGAGGCCGAGCCACAGCAGGGTGCTGTGGAGCAAGTGGTACAAGAGGACACTGAAAAGCAAGAGTTTAAAAAGGTAACTGTGAGACATGTATTGCAAACACACCCTTTAATTTCACGTGAAACTCCTGCTTGTCCTATATCTCCAATATTAGCTTCACCTTATTTGAATTCATTAATTGATGCTGAACTATCTCACCCTGTAGAAAACTGTCCTTGATGTCCTGCAGAAGAACAGTACTGGTGAAATTTCTGGTCAGGTAGTTTTGGGTTTCACCTGATCCACCTGTTTATCAGAATTATGAATTGTGAGTAGTGCTGGCAAACAGCACTTCAGTAGGTCAGAGCTTGATAAGTCAAATGTGTTATTTTAATTCTTTGGTGTAATTATTTTTCTGTGAAAGGTGGAAGAGATTCCATGGAATATTTTAATTTGAATTGCAAAACTACAAGCCTTTAGTATTTAAGCAATAATCAAGAAAATATTTTGCAAGTTTTTTTTTTTCCCACAGACAACTATCAAAATTGGATTACATTGGGGGAGTGGGATGCATGTTCTCTGAGGATAGCAGTAGTTAGTGTAAATAAGTCCTTTTTACTAAATAAATTAATGTTTGTTTTGAGCAAGAATAAACTTTACTTTTAAAAAGGAGGTAGAGCAGACTTTTTAAAGAAGATAAACATAGCTTTGGATAGTGAACAGATTCAATGAAATGTGCATGGCTAGTTTAGATAGATGGAATGACTAGAAGGTGACAAAATAAAATACTCAAGTGTGTGGAGACTAAACTGGAGTTTGAAGCAGTGTGTTATGTCCCATTCTGCCAGTGTAGTGAGTGACTATTTTTTTTCCCATTTTCTATAACCATTTTGGTTATATTTTGTGGGGAACAATGATAATGTGATGATAAGTCTTGGGAGGGAATGGTGGGGGGGAAGGGGGAAGCCTGCCCCTCTTGTGTTTTAATTGTCCCATCCGTCTGATCTTTATCTGTAAAAACATTCTTCAGATGATTGATTCATTAACTGAGAAACTGGAGAAGAGGGAAATACAGTTATTAAGTGCTAGTAAAGAAAAGGCACGCCTGGAAGAAGCTTATGATAACCTGAAAGAGTAAGTATGAAAATCCACACAGTAGTGGGTGGAACTGTGACTTTGCTGTAACACAAACTTAGACAATACATAAACCAAGTAGCTTCATGCCTAGAGCAAAGGTTGCACTGCTTGGGAAGGGTGGAAATAACAATTGCATGTGCTGTGATGGGATTTTTTTTTAAAGATAATGTTATTTCTTGGGGCCAAAATCTCTTTTGGGAAGAGGCTGGTGAAAGCTTTTTCAGTAAGCAAGCAGGAGGAATGAGAAACATGTGGAGTCAGGCTTGGTTATTAATAAAGATCTTTATTATATGACTTGATTCAGCTCTTAAAGGAGACTGACTTTTCTGATACAGAGGTATAAACCTGATTTACTAAGTACTTTCCTGACTAAAATGTAGGCAGTGAAAGTGTGGTAGAAGGGCTGGCTGTAAAAAAAAACAACACCTGAATTTATTGTTTCATTTGGTTAAAATTAAACGGGGAAAAAATGGAAAGTTGTATTTACCAGTTCACTGATCAAATGCCAAGTTAACAAATTTGAAGATGATCTGTGAAGCTGTTGTTTAATGACTAAATTGATCTTAAACTTAAAAAATACATTAAATAATTTGCCCTGTATATGATGCAGGCTATGGTTAATTAGAAAGTACCTTATTAAGGGGCAAAACATTTAAGATAAATCAACTATTTAATTGTTTTCATGGGTAAATTACAGAATTAATAAAGATCTTTGATTAGTACTTCTAATATGGATGGTTTTTTGACTTCTGTTTAAACTTTGTAAAATAAATTAACAAAACACTTTTAAAAAGCATTTAAGACAACCTGTTGCAAATTGTTTGGAATGCCACATAATGATACAGCTGTTCTGAACTGTTAATTTTAAATGCAGTGAAATGTTTAGAATGAAAGAAGAGAGCAGTAGCCTTTCATCTCTTAAAGAGGAGTTCGCTCAGCGAATTGCAGATGCTGAGAAGAAGCTCCAACTAGCCTGCAAGGAGAGAGATGCAGCTAAAAAGGTAATTTGGCTTTTTAGTGAAATTAATACTTATCATTTTAGGACACAAGTAAATTTCTTGAGGTTTAATTGCTAAAAATTAAGCCAGGGAAAAAGCCTGGGGCTGACAGGTGCTGTCTTATGCTATTAGAAACCAGCATAAGCTGGTTTTAGCCATCCAGGCTGCTTGGTATTTCCTTGGGATTTTTAAGTTAGTCTGTTTTGGGGAAGAAAAAGGGTTTAAGGTCTGCTCTCATTCACCTTTTACCCATATATGCATTTGCATTGGTGTGAGGGAGAATGGCCTGGGGATGCGAGGAAGGAAAGAATGGGAATGAGGAAGGAAAGAATGGGAACGGCTTCTTTAGAGGATTAACTGGGAGGAAAATTAAGGACTGATGACAGATTGGTTTGGAATGAGCAAAGAAATCTGCAGCAACAAAGTTTATGGGGTTTAAATGTTCTTGACCTGGTATCACAGCATTACATTTCGTAGCTTAATGCAGAGAAGGAAACTCAAATCTGTGACTGGAATACAGATATTTTTCACAGTTGTTTGTCACTGCAGGTGTCACTGTGTTGACACAGTAGTGAGTTGAAATAGAAAAATTACCCAATACCTGTATGTGAATAGGACAGGTTGTTTTTGCAACATTGCAAAAGTTTCAGTCATAGAAAATTAAATGGCTGGAGGAGTTGGAACAAATTGTAGGGAGGATTTACGGACTCTCAATCCTTGGAGATTTTTAAAACTTGATGGAATAAGGCTCTGAGCAATCTGTTTTGATCAGATAATCTCCAGAGTTCCCTTCCAACCTAAATTGTTTTCCATGAAAATTTCCTCTTTTTTGAGGAGGAAGGGGTGAGAATAAAAAGGTGATCAGTGTAGCTCACTGCACGTTTTTTCCTAAATATATTGTAATAAATGGTTCTTAAGTATTTTATCCTATTATTTAGGAAGTAAAGACTGTAAAAGAAGAATTGGCTACTAGACTTAATACCAACGAAACTGCTGAATTACTGAAAGAAAAAGAAGAGCAAATCAAAGGATTAATGGAGGAAGGTGAGAATTAACTTTTTAATAGTAAAAATGGAGAATAGTTTGAAATGCACTGCCCTTTCATACGAGTCTTCTTTATGCAAAAAAATGCAAAATTTGAAGCATATTGGATGTTTCTGAACATTTGAAATGTTTATTGAGTAGCAAAGAGCAACAGGAGGGGTCAGGCAGGCATAGGTGGCTCGAGAGGTGCTTCCTGCAGGGAGCACAAAAGTGGCTGTGAGATAAAACCAGTGTGTGCAGTACAACACATTGTGTTTGTTCCATTTGGGCATTGTTAAGGCATTTCAGCAGTGTCTCCTTTAATACTGCCTAATTTTGGAAGTAAAATATAGTTGCTAAATGAACAGACCATTCTATTTTTCTCCTGAAATGATGAGCTCATTTGCTTTACTTTCAAAGCAATTCACATCCTGTCTCACTAGAGCTGAGTGTAACAAGGTCATCCCAGGATAAGGTAAATTTAAAACTTAAGAACTTACATGAAAAAATGCAAGAATAAGCATTTCCATACTTATTTGGTTATTATTTTCATGGGACTGAGGAGCAAGGCAGGTGTGAATAGAGAGAGTCCATAGAATATCAGCAATATGCATTAGCTTTATATTGATTTTCTTCACAGGAGAAAAGCTTTCCAAACAGCAGCTGCACAATTCCAACATTATTAAGAAATTAAGAGCCAAAGAGAAAGAGAGAGAAAATATTAACACAAAACAGAGCAAAAGGATTAAGGAATTGGAGGAGGAGTTGCAGCATTTGAAACAGGTGAGCTATTTGTTGATTTTTTTTTTTTTAAACTTTTTACATAAACTGCAGAGTTGCCTTTCAGGGGGGCTCTTGATAGACTGAATATTCTTTCCTTTTCTTGGAGACTTCCCTATTTCATAGAATCATAGAATGGTTTGGGATGGAAGGGACCTTAAAGATCATCTCATTCTGACCTCCCTGACGTGGGCAGGGACACCTTCCACTAGACCAGGTTGCTCAAAGTTTCATCCAGCCTGCCCTTGAACACTTCCAGCCACAACTTCTCCTGGCAACCTGTGCCAGGACCTCACCTCACATTATTGGAACACTGAGTTGTGATTTATGTGCGTATTCTCATTAAAACTGCAGTCAGGTGTCTTTCCAGCTGCTTGTTTGCACTTGCACTGCTGTTACCGGCTGAGCCGCCCCAGTTCATTACACTGAGTTTTGGTTGGAAAACACGCACCAGCAAAACTTGGGCTGTGATTGAATCAAGATCTTACAAGCAGCAGACTCAGTATGAGTATGTGAAACTGGTGAAGAGCAGCCCCCTCCTCTTAAGAAGGTGGGAGGAGCAAAACCTCTCTCTTTTAGCAAAGCGTCAGATGGGTTCAGTTGTTTTGTGTAACTTCATCCTGAATTGGTTGCCACGGTTGTTGCTGTGCTCAGACAGCATCGCCTGCCCAGGTCCTGGGGACTGTCTCATGTTTCTTGTTTGCACTCTGACAGGTGCTTGATGGCAAGGAGGACCTCGAGAAGCAGCATCGAGACAGCATCAAACAACTGAACAGTGTCGTGGAGCGACAAGAAAAGGATCTTGCTAAACTTCAGGCAGAGGTGGAAGACCTTGAAGAGAGGAACAGGAGTGTCCAGGCAGCACTTGACAGTGCATACAAGTAAGCAATCACACACTCAGATTCTGTGCCTCTTTCTTGTGCAACGCTTGTGAAATGTTTACATATAAAAAAGTTATTTGCAAAGTCACTGTTGGCATTGTATAAACTGTAAATGCATTGAGGTTGGTTTGTTTGTTTTTCTCCCCAGGGAACTTGCAGATCTTCATAAAGCTAATGCTACCAAGGACAGCGAGGCTCAGGAAGCAGCCTTAAGTAGGGAAATGAAGGCAAAGGAAGAGCTTGGGTTAGCTCTGGAAAAGGCCCAGGAGGAGGCTCGGCAGCAGCAAGAAGCTTTGGCGATTCAGGTGGGTCTTAAATGCAGTCAATAAACTTTTAAATTGAACAAATGACTCTGCTGAGGTGGTGTGTGCACTGACGTCATGAACGTGAGGTGGAACCCGTCTTTGTTTGCTTGGCAAATACTCAGTGGATTTCTTTCCTGATGAATTGGTTCAGTCTTGAGGAGTAGTTGCGCTAAGCTTTAAAATATGAATTCTACTTAAAAATACTTATAATTGTATAAATGAGATTACTTTGACAGCCTCTGTGTTAAGGTTGTAGTACCCTTACCATGGTGCAAAGTGCAAGAAATTTAGCTGGGCGGAATTTTTAGTGATAATCAGTGTAACTGTTTGTATGCAAAAACAAAGCCTTTGCTTGTAAGCAGACATACCCTGTCTAACAGTGTTTAAAAATGGTGTAGGACTGTGGCACTGAAGAGGTCATACCATAACTTTCAGCAAGAGTTTGGTAACAATTCTTTGCTTTTTTAGGTGGCAGACCTGAGGCTGGCACTGCAACGTGCAGAGCAGCAGGCAGCAAGAAAGGAAGATTATTTACGCCAGGAAATTGGTGAACTACAACAGGTACTGTAACAAATAGATGATGCCAACTTGTATCTGCAAGGAGGGTTTCTAAAAACTGAAAGGAAAATGCTACCATGGCATTAATAGCCTGAAAGAGAGCATTTGTTTTCCTTGTTAGCTGCAGGATTTATCCTGTGTAGAGGAAAAATAAAAATATTAAAGGAAATGGTTTTTTAAATCACATGGTGAAAAAATAGTATTTTTTTATGATGCCTCTTAAATGGAGTGCTATCCTTTTAATATAAGACAAAGTACAGACATTAAGTTTGTGATAGTCATCTAAAATTGCTGACAAATGTGTTTTGAATGACTCTGTAGCTGCTTCCTAAAAATATTTTTATGGTTTTAAGGTCCAGAAGATAGATTCTTGCCAAAATGTTGGCAGCATTTTGCTATCATGTTCTAGAGGGCTGGACATTTCTGGGCCCTTACTCTGTCATGTATCTAAAAATGTTAAACTTCTTTCTTGGAATTTGACACCGAAGAGTTTGAACCCATAAACGTTAGCTGTAAAGCAATAATTTTAGAAAGTTAAGCAGCTGCTGTGTATTTAGCTGAATTCTCTATTAATCTTTGAATCCATCATATGATTTCAAAGCTTAGTTATATTTAATTTGTGATTTCAGAGACTCCAGGAAGCAGAGAACAGGAACCAAGAACTGAGCCAAAGTGTCACATCCGCTACACGGCCCCTGCTCCGGCAGATAGAGAATCTTCAGGCCACGCTGGGAGCACAGACCTCTGCATGGGAAAAACTGGAAAAGAACCTTTCTGACAGACTGGGTAAGATGTTTTTAGCTTTTCCTGAACTGTGAGGCCCTTGGTGAAAATGTGAGATGCCTGAAGGTAAAAGTAAAGGACTTGACACGTCCCCAGTGCGGAGATGGTGGATCAGAAAAGATGAGCACAAAATGCTTTCCCGTAAGGAAATGTTGTGGGGGGAATTATGCCAAGTTTCTTGGACAGATTATCCACTGGTTCTACTGTAACTTAAGATTGTAAGGTGGAGATGTTAAGGTGTACATGTTCTTACAACATCTCAGGGAAGGATGGACTTTGAGACACTGAAAGTATCCCAGTGTTTTTTATTGTCAAAGCTGATGCTTGGATTCCATATTGTGAAGGTTGGAATAATTTGCTTACCTATCTGCATAGGTGATGATACATATAGTGGTTGATACAGCAGTAATCTATTGTTTTAAATGAAAAATGCATAAAAAGCCCATAGGTGGACTCAGAGAAATTATTTCCTTTCTGGAGGCAGTCTGTAGTTGTATATTGTATTCTGAAAGAGTATGAAATCTCTCTCCTGTATTCCACCACACCTCTGACTGTAGTGGAAAATACCTAATTTCCTTTACAAAAGAAAAAAATACATTTTTAAAGAAAGATTAGCTGCATATAAAAAAAATTCTCAAATTTTGATGCATCAATAAGTGGCACATGTTATAGATGTTTGACGAAAAATGTTAAATTCCATGTTTTTCCTAATATTAGGTGAGTCTCAAACTCTTCTAGCGGCAGCTGCTGAGAGAGAACGGGCTGCTACAGAAGAACTTCTGGCTAATAAAATTCAGATGTCTTCTTCTGAATCTCAGAATAGTCTTTTAAGGCAAGAAAATACACGCCTTCAGGCTCAGCTGGAAGTGGAGAGAACCAAATTGAAGAAAATGGAAAACGAAAACAGTAGGTGAGTTGCATTTTTGGTTAAACAGCATTTCTTTGAAATGGTAGTGAAATGGAGTGTTGATATGACCGGGCAGAATGTTGACAGCTATTGATGTTGTCCAACTTGTTAAGGATATTTTGTTTCATGCTAAAGATGGGAGGGTGTTACATTCATAATGTTTTATAGCCCTGAAGCTGTGTTTGTTTTATAGGCATAGGAATCTAAAGTAAACAGAGAATACTTACTTAGTGACTTTCTCTACCTGTTTCCTTCCTCAATGTAGGTACGAGGTTGAACTAGAAGGGCTCAAAGATGAGTATGCAAAAACCTTGGAAGATGCAAAGAAAGAAAAGGTATTGCCTAGTGCACCTTTAACCTGTGTTATCATTGAAGCCTGAGCTAGCAGGATGTTAACAGCCTGTATTTGTTTGTGCAGACACTGCTGGCCACTCAGTTAGAAATGGAGAGGATGAAAGTTGAACAGGAAAGAAAGAAGGCAATTCTCGTGCAGGAAGCAGCAAAGGAGAAGGTACCAAACCTGAGAAGAGATAAGATATGGATAATGATTGTTTTAATCTTCTGGGGCTTTTGAGTGCTGTTGTATTCTCTCTCTTCTGAAGTTACTTGTTTTGTTTGCTTAGACTACTAGCATTGCTTCCACTCAATTCCTGTTCTGTTTCACATGACTCTGTGTAATTACCACATGCTTTCCAGCTGAAGTCACAAGTCACAGAGCAGTCCTCAGTAGTCATTAACTTTGTTACTGCTAATTAGCAGTTGGTATTCAAGTAGAAGTGTTTATATTATTGGTTTCTTACCTTCTCCAGTTCTAAAATCTAAGTTCTTCATCCTTCAGAGGACAGTATTCTTGTAGATGCTGCCTGGAAAAGAGGCCAGTCTGTTGGGAAGGTTTATCAGTGAGGTATTAGCATGTGAGAAATCTCAGAATTGAATTCATACACTTTATTTGGGAAAAAAAAAATAGTATTAATATTCATTGTAAAAAGAGACTTCCTTCTGGGTGTGAGATACTCTTCCATTTGAGCATACAGAAGTGCCTCTGAATCTCCCTTGGCTACTTGAGAGGAACTCTTTTGGTGTAATTTGCAGCTTCTGTCTTTGTTTCCAGAAAAGTCTGAGAACTTGGTCATAGACTATAAGTGCTATAGTACAGACATTCTTCATTGTGGAACTTTCATATGTTTTAGGGATAAAGGAAATAGAAAGTTTATCTATCACACAGTGTTCTATAGTTAGTGGTGTAAAAAGGCACTCTTTTTACAGAATCTGTCTTTTACAATGTTGTGAACTTTTTTCTTTGTCTAACTGGTGATGTTGTCTGCTGTTGTTTGTGTTTAAGGATCGGAAGTCATTTACAATTGAAACTGTTTCAAGTACTCCATCAATGTCACGCTCTAGTTCCATAAGTGGGGTGGAAATGGCAGGTCTTCAGACCTCTTTCCTCTCACAGGTAAGATATATCACCTATATTGCCTTTTTTTTTTTTTTTTGTGGGCTACTTATTTTGCTCCTCAAGAAGTTTTATTAATGTAGAAAATGACTCTTCAAGAGTGTATTTGCCTTAGACAAGGTAACTTCCTGTGCACAAACACCTAAAACCTGCTTACAAGATGTCTGTGGTTGTAAAACACATGTGAAAGGCAGGTGAAACTACCACCTTTATTGCAGAGTAATATATACATGTATTGGTGTTGAGCTCACATGTAAGGAGCTATCCCAAACTGTGCCTGTTAACCTTAAGCTGTTGTTTTAAAAACAAACTTTAAGCATTGAAATGCTTACCTAGCACAGGGCAATTTTAAGTCTTAAAGTATGCAATACTTAGGGGAAGGAGGATTTCGAAGTTGTGCACGTTTTAATCTAATTTTAAGCTTCTCTAACCTTCTGTTTGTAGGATGATCCTCATGATCACTCGTTTGGACCAATAGCCACTAGTGGGAGCAATCTCTATGATGCCATAAGGATGGGAGCAGGTTCAAGTATAATTGAAAACCTTCAGTCACAGCTAAAACTGAGAGAAGGAGAGATTTCACATCTGCAGGTGCTGTAGTCACTCTTACATAACCAAACAGCATTTACAAATGTAAATACTAATGCAATAGTGTTATATTGTGGGGTTTTATTCAGAAAGCTTGGTCACTTTTGTGGCAGTTCTGTGAACCAGAGTAGCTGCTGGAGGTATGTTTGGGCAAGGACCTACCCAGAAAACTTGTCAGATAAAAAAAAAAGGGAAAAACCCCAAAGCACTGATCAGATTTGAGAAGAAGAGTGCTTCCAAGATGTGCTGTCTCAGAGTCTGGCTTAAGAAAAAGCCTTAATTAGTATCAAAATATTTTGTTTGATAAATACAGTAAATTCTTTCCTTCTCCTAATTGTTGTATGTGTTTACCTCAGCTGGAAATTGGAAACCTTGAGAAAACTCGATCAATAATGGCAGAAGAACTGGTTAAATTAACAAATCAAAATGATGAACTGGAAGAAAAGGTGAAGGAAATACCAAAATTGCGCACACAGTTAAAGGTAAATGTATTTCTGTTGTGAGTCCATGTAAAATTTACATAACTGGAGTTTTTATTAGGAATGCTCCTATCAGTTTAGGATTATATTCAAGTCTGTCCCTAATTGTAAATGGCTGAGGAGGCTGTGTGGGATTTTCATAGAGTAAATTCTGAAAATGCCCACTCCATAGCTGGGTAGTGACCTCAGAACACAGTTGCTGGAAGTGTGTGTTGTGCAGAAGATTGTGTGCTAAATCAAGGAGGGAATATTCTTGTTTCTGTCATTTAAGACACTTGTCTGGAACTGGACTTTTCAGTAGAGGGAGTGTTTTGATGAATAGCATGGATTTGAGAGGCTGATGCAGAAGCTGAATGAGTGTCTAGTAGAAATACAGGAAAGAAGATAAATATTTTAATCCTCATGTTTAAGAATTTAAGTTCAAATATTTGAAATAGTTTTGCAATAATTTTGGAAATTATTATTTTATAAATACAGAATATTCGATTTTCTCCTGAAATATTTCACAAACTGGTAATTCCTGTAGTAAAACAGTGTAGTTTTCTAACTGTTTTTAGTGCTTATAGCCATTGAACTTGAAGGTGTTTTAGTACAGCCTCTGAAGCCAGCACTAACTCTTTGTAGGATCTTTGGAATATCTTCCTTTTAATATCTAGAGTATAAATCTAGCCATATTCAAACATGAAGTATTTTTGAAGAGTTTATGGTGTTATACTTTGATAAAGCAATGCTACATTTACTTTCCTGAGTAGTGTAAAACACTGTCCCAGGAGCAATTTTTCTAATGTTGAAAACCAGTCAGGTAACAAACTGTCCTTGCAGGATTTGGATCAAAGATACAACACAATTCTCCAGATGTATGGAGAGAAGGCAGAGGAAGCTGAGGAACTCCGACTGGATCTGGAAGATGTGAAAAACATGTACAAGACTCAGATAGATGAACTTTTAAAACAAAGGCAAAATTAATTCCTGCTGGAACTCTTAACATTATATGTGAACAGACTGTAAAGATAACTGTTTATGTAAATGCTGAATTTAAATGTCTTGTAAAAAAATAACTGTATTATAGAAAATGTGACTATGTTCATATGTTGACAGAAGAATCAATGCTTTAAGTGTCCCGTTCTGTCTGCAGTTAAATTATTTGTGCAATATTTAATTTTTTTTTTTCAGTCATCCCTTTATTTAAGTCTTTGCTACACGGTGGGTCATTTTACTTGTAAACAGTAGCAGAAATGATGGTTGTTACCTCATGAGACAGCACTGGAAGGCATGAGTTGTACTAAAACAGCCCTTGATTCATAATTCCTTTAAACCTATGAAAATCACATTAGAAGTCTTTCCTAAGTGTTCTTCATATGAGTTTTTCTAAAACCTCATCAGTTAATTTTTAATAACAAAATGGCAGTGACTTGCTGTCTGAAGCATAATTGGTGGATATTTTTATGACAGGAAAATCGTACATTTGTACTTGCAACATCTGAACATGTTAGGGTGATTATTCTTAAATCAGATTAGTCTGACTGTTTTACACTAAGTCCTCTAAAGCAGAGTGCAAGACTCAGACGAGACTTTAAATTACAGCTTCATCTTGTACGTTGCTCATGTTCTTATGAACAGCGTAGAGGCAACAACTCTGCTTGTAATTGTAAAATGTGTCTAATTTTAAAACCAGAAATATGAGCTATTAAATACTTATCCTAGATTTAGTTGCTGATTTTTAACAGTAGCTAAAACAGTTCAGAAGAATGCAGAAAACTTTTTTTTTTTTTTTTTAAATAAGTTGCTGCAGCTCTCATGGTCCAGTGTATACAAGTAGCGGGGTTTAGGCTTTCTGTAAAATTGTACTGTGACTTAATATACTTTTCAAGCAAATCTCCAGTGGCTGCAAAGTATTTCTCATGCCATTCCTTAAGCAAGGTATTGGTCAAACAGCATCCATGTGACTTGGAGTTGAGCTGCATTTTTGGTAATGTCAGAGGAAACGTTTGAATTGGACCCTTGGGAATGCTGAGAATCGCGGGAAGGAGTTTTCGCCTTCCTCTCTGCATTCCAGAGACCAAATATTTTGCTGCATTCGGAACCTACTCGTGTGAAATATTTGGCAGTTGAAATTCTTTCCTTATCATACCAGTGCCTCTGTTGGGAAAGGGTTTTTTATTTTTCCCAGATCTGTGCACTTTGTAATTTGGGAACTCTCTTCCTGCTTGGGTATTCAGTGGCCTGAGAGAGGCAAGGGATGTGAAGGGTGAGAAATTGCTTCTGGAGAAAAGCCTCTTGGTAACATGACTTTACTATGGGTGTTAAGGATTAATTCCTCACTGGGAGAACAGTTAAGTCACTGAAGGTACAGGAGGAAGGGTATGTTCCTGTAAAATCCTGGTCCAATTTGAGATTCAGGCAGTTACTCTGAACATTTCAATAACACCATAGAGCAAAAACACTAAAATTTGTTATAACTCCCCATCTGTCATAGAAACTTTAACTGCTTTAATAAAAATACTTTTTTCTTTTCCTTTTTTTTTTTTTTTTTTTAATGGGGAGGTGGGAGGGAACTATCCTCTTACTGTTTTCATTTCAGATTTGGAAACCATGGTGATTCTGTTTTTTTCCTAAAAACCTCAGAATTTAACACTTTGCCTTCATATTGAAGCATAGTTGGTTGCTTTGAGTTTCAAAAAAGCTCCAAACCAACCAACCCCACACAAAAAGCACTCCTTATAAAAGCACTTTCTGGAGCTTTACTGATTTATTGTGTATTAGAATTATGATGTGCAAAGGTTAGTTCAGCCTTCTCCTAAGAAAACAACTTTTATGATGGTCAAAGATTAGAAATTCTGTTCAGCTTTTATCTACTGCAGCAAATCAATATATTGCTGGTTTTCAGCATTTTTTTTACAATCTTGGTAGACAAATGCAGTACTTAAAAAAAAAAATTATCCTTTGAACTTTTATTGGGATCTGTTGCTGCCAGTGCTTTTGAAGGTAACATTTCCTCTGTAATTTGTGAGTAGATGCTCCTGAAGGGCTGACACAGGCAGTTCTGAGGATATCTCAGGCTATCTTGGGTTTTCAGGAAGAGCTTTGGTAAATGGGAAATTTTAATACACGGTCAGCATTAACTGTTTTCAATGTAAAAACATTTGACAGGTATTAGATTTTTAAATTTTACAAAAGTAGATGTAAATATTTGTATTGACTATTTTTGGATTCTTTATTCCCATTTAGTGCAACCTTTACTATCACCTGAGAATCAGATGGCCTTCTGTGTCTTAATCATCAAAGCCTTAGAAAACAAGGTGGCTGTTGGAAGGTAACATAGACTTTAAAGTATTCTGGTTTGGTCATCCTTGGCATAATTCTTGTATGCTTGTTTTGAAGAAACATTAATGTCTGCTTGGACACATTTAGTTCATGGCTCTGAGTTTGCCTAGAAGAGTGACATGCAAAATTAAAGGACTTAGGTCAGAATTCTAATATCCGTTTATGTTTATTATTTTAGGACATTCCTTCTGAAAGCAACTAATTTAGATCTCATTTTTCACTGCATATGCAAGTACTAGGAAATGCTATTTAAAGGTTTACTCAAAAGTACAGTGTTCAGAGGGGGCTGAATTCCCAGCCTAGGTAATGGAAAGGCTGTGGATGTAGGTGGGTTTGGATGAGGAATAGACTCCTTGGTACTCACTTCCTTTCAGAACACATGTTCAAAATCCCATGTATTTGCACATGAGAAAAGGGGTTAGTTCTGCTTATTTTTCTTTCCTGCTACAACTTTGTTTTAATTTACGTGCTTGTGTTTGACTAAGGGCTATAATGATCCTGAGTATGAGGTGAAATGATTATTGCACGGTAAAATAAAGCCCCTTGGTTTCTAGCTGTAAAATGTGTATAAACTGTAAAAAGCACGGGTCAGGGTAAAATAAAATTTTGCGCTAAGAGTGTGCTCTGTTTCTCTTTGAGAAAGGACTTGAAACACTTCCATGGTGGGTGGATGTGTGTGAAAGGAAAATACTGCTTAAGTCAAGAGATACCAGATCTAGCTGGAATACAGCATTAGAGATGCCAGTTACAAGTCTTGTGGTGCTGCGGGTATTTAGGCAGAAGAGGGTGGTTTATTTATAAATGCGCTGCAGTGGGGGGATTATGGATAATGTGAAATTAAGACTAAGTTCCTTTATTCGAGTAAGCGGTGTCAGCCCATCTGCCGGCGCCCTCTGTCCCTGTTCTCCCGCATGTTTCCTGTGGCAGGCCGGGCGTTTGTTCCTCATCCCCCACCTGCGAACGAGGGGAGAAGAGCTCTGTGCTGGGGTGGAGGATTCAAAGCTCTTGAGTGTTGTCGCCTGTGCCCCCTCCGGCGCTCGGCGCTGCAGGAATGGGGTCGAACCGAAGGAGATCGCGGGTTGCAATCCAGGCAGGAGCGCTGTCATGTGCCTGCCCCGCATCCACCTCGGCCCTTGCAGCGGGGCAGTGCCCGAGCGCGGCGGTGCTCCCGGGGCTCGGGGGGAGCCCCTGGAACAATGGGGTGCCGGGAGGCTCCGCTTCCTGCCGAGCGGCGGCAGGAAAAGGCCCTTTTCCTCCGCATCCTGCCATCGCCGCTCCCGGGGCGGCAGCGCTGGGTTTCCGGCAGCAGAAGGAAGACGCGCCGCTGATCCCCCGCTGATCCCACAAGGGCAGGTGCCCCCCGCCCCGGCCCCACCTGAGCGCCGCCGCAGCCCGACCCGCGCCCCATACCAGCTTCACGGGAGCCGGGCCGGGCTCCTCCTTCGCTCCCTCCTCCTCTCCCTCCCTCCCTCCCTCCTTCCCCGGCTCCCGCCGCCCCCGGGCGGGGCGGTCCCGGCGGCCGCAGCGCTCCGGCCGCGGCTGTTCTCGGGGCGGGGGCGGCGGTGCCGCCCGGCCCTCCCTGCCTTCCCCTCCCTCACACCCGCGGGGAGCGCAGCCCTCGCACACGGGCGCTGCCCCCGCGGGGCCGGGCCGGGCGCTCCCCTCCGGACATGAGGATTGAGGCCATCGGCGAGCGCGGAACGGGAGGAGCGGCCGGTCCCATGGGCCGCGGGGCTGCGCGGGGCCGGCGGGGCTGAGGTGCGGGGATGGGGTGGGATGTGGGGTGGGCTCGGTGCGGCGACACGCGGAGCGATGGGATGGGATGGGACGGGACGGGACGGGACGGGATGGGACGGGGCGGCGGCGCCGCTCGGGGCTCGCTGTGGGTGCAGCACCGGGTCCAGCAGGGGCATGAGCAGCGTGGGTCAGACCCGGGTCCAGCCGGGTCGGTCCTGGGTCCGGTCCTGGGTCCACCATGGCACCAGCACGGCCCGGCTCTGGGTGTTGGGCGCCTTCCCGAAGCGACAGACCCTCAGCCCGCACCCAGGGGCCGCTCAGTCCCGGGGACACCGCAGGGTGGTGTTGGGTGTGAGCTGGGATGGGCACGGTGTGATCCTCCCGAGACCCCCGTCCCGCCCCACAGGGAAAGGGAGATGCTTTCTCGCAGCCACCCGACGGATCAGCAGCGTTCCCGGGCTGTGGAAGGCTGCTCTCACTGCTGGGAACGTCTCAAAGAGCAGGACGGTGTCCCGAGGAAAGCTCCTTTTGCAGGTCACACCTAACTCCACTTTCCTCCCCTCGCATTAGGTTTCTGCACTTGGGAAATCTGAAGCGGTTCTCCTCAAACCAAACAGGTAAAACTGCTTGTATCGTAGGAATTTTGCTAAAGGCTTCGGTTGAAAGCAAGCATGCAAATTTTGGCAAATTATAATGCCAAAAAGGTGGGGTTTAGATACAGGTCATGCATTTTTTTACCCCAGGAAGTTTAATTGTTCAAAGCAGGGGTGTTTGATGAGGTTGTATTACCAGAAAAGTATGCAGTCAGCTTTAGAGTATACAGATATGTGTGGGCCTGTAGTTAAAGTATGTGTGTATAAATATATATATATAGTCTTTATATATATATTATTATATATATAACTTTTATATGTAAAGTACATAACTCAGCAGTCAAGTTTCTTTACCATGATGTTAAGCACTAAAACCAGGCATCCTGTAACAGCCCTATCTGTGACCATTTATTTGTGGCTGCATAGTTTTTCTTCACCTAATGATTAGTTCAAAGTGGAGAAAATATTTTTACACTTACTTTAAACCAAAAAATCCTTCTTTTCTCACCCCTCCCCCCAGTACTTCTACATTTTTTCTCCCTTCTGACTGGATATTACATGCTCTATACTTAGTTTCCACGCTGAACTCTCAGGATCCCTTGGGAATTAGCTAAAGTAAACACACCCCTTTTAGTTTGACTGGGAGTTGGTAGTGCGTAATAACCCTCCGTGATTAATGATTCAAAGATAATCCTGAGGTTGTGCAGTCTGGCCTCTCAGTGAAAGTTTGCTCTTCATAGGAAAAAAAAAACCCACTCCAGAAATGCAAGTACAAATTCTTTGAGTATGTGACTTTGACTGAATTTTGCCTTGTAAGCTTGAAATGCTGCGGATAAAGTTGTCTTTTTTTTGTGTGTCTTTTTGGTTTTTTTTTTAATAAATACAGAACTCACAGGTTGCCATGTTTATGTTGCTTGTGTTTGCATTGCTACTGCAAGAAATTCTGGCTAATTCCCGAGCTGAAAATCTTACTGAATTCACAACCATTCCGGGGGAGCCGTTGTACAGCTACAAAGCTATCAACTTGCCAGATGAGCATATTCCATACTTTCTGCACAATAACCAGCATGTTGCTGACATCTGCAAGCAGGATGCTCTTTGCCCGTATAAAGTAAGTTTACTTTTGTTTGTTTGTTTGTTTAAATGTTATATTGAGGTGGTTTGTTCCCAGAGTCACAGCAGTTAAAGATGGTGATTAATTGGTCTCCTCTCCAATTAGTCAGGGAAAGGGTTTGGCCTAGAACAGACACATTGTAGGCAAGAATAAAGTTGCTGTAGATGTGTGTCCTGTTTGGAGCCTCTGTTGTGGATGAAGCATCTGGGTGTTCTCTCTGAAACTGTTTGGAAACAGACCAGACCAAAAGCCTTTTATGCGAGATTTATGAGCAAGAGGTCGTTTAAAACCTAACAACTAACTTAAGTAATTTCCCATTTTGCTGTTGCAAAACCAATTCACTTACTCTTTTGTTGCAGAAACACTTGAAGAAACTAAAATCCTGCTGGGGTTATGAGAAATCTTGCAGATCAGATAACAGGTTCAGTTACCCAGTATGTGATTATGTTGAAACTGGATGGTAAGTTTAATTTTAAAAATATACTGTCCATTATGGTAAAAAAAGAGTGTAGTGCTCACTTTGATATTAGCTGTGAAGTCAGCATTATTGTGATATTTAGAATTTAAAGGATGATTCTTTGTGGAGACTTGTGTGTATTTATGCATAACATGCCTTTCAACATGATTTAAAAAATTTAACTTTTTAAGGAAGAAAATAGTGTTGGAAATGCTTCCTGCCAGAATGTTTTCGTTATTCTGATTTAGCCTTGATTTCGGATTCCTAAAATAACTGTGTATTTCCTTTCTTAGCTTTAAAAACAGAGGGGAGAAAAATGTTAAAAAAAAATTTCATACCCATTTACGGGAGAATAGCTTTAAATTGTCATTGATGTTTTCATTTACATGGAGCTGATAAGTGCTTCCTGTTTTGCATCTTAAATGCCAATAAAGTTAACTGGCTGGTTCTTCTCTTCCACTTTCAGTGGAAAAAAATGTTATCTGTTAAAGAAGTTATTACTAAATTTGAGTAATAGACCTTGATTTTTTCCCCTCTGTCCTTCACACATCAGGGCAAGTGACATTGAGACAGCCCAGCAGATATTCTGGAAACAAGCTGATTTTGGTTACGTTCGAGAGAGGCTCAATGAAATGAAGACCCACTGTAAACCTGCAGCAACAGTAGGTATTTCTGGTAGATGTGATCCTTTGCACTTGTTTTTGACGTAATTTTTGTTATTGACAGAGTTCTGCTTGTTCTTTTCTTAACAGGGGGATTCGTCTCTGACCTGTTCCCAGTACCTTCAGCATTGCAGAGCAACAAACTTGTACATTGATTTAAGGACTGTGAAGAGAAACCACGACAGGTGTCTGGTTTGCTTGTGTTGTAGTGAGAACAGGATGGCAGGGAAAAGGATTTGAGAATTTGCTTAACAAAGCTGGTGTGCTTTTTGCCATGGGCTTTTCTGCTGGTCAGAGACTTACTGATGAAGCCTTGTTGAGGGTTACACCTCTGCACTGCTGTCTGCTGCTGCTGTCAGCAGTACAGGTTGTTTAAAAACCTAAGTGGTCAGTTTTATGGAATAATGATGGATGATTGAAATATTCCCCTATGATGGAAGAGAGGAAGACTCTTCTGTGTCCTCAGTCACGTCCTTTCTTGATCAGATGACATGCAGAATAGAATAGTTTCTGTCTGAGGCACCAAGATCTTTCCTGTGCTGGGTACCTTTATACCAGATCCAGGAATTGCATTTTTAGATACAGTGTGACTGAAGAGAGAGCTGAGCCTGGATCTTTCATATCCCAATTTAAAATGTTACATGTTGGAAAACTGGATAAAAATCATACTGCTGATGCTGGCATCACCTCCTGTCTAATTTCTGGAGCCAGTGTCTTGGGGCACATGACTGCAAAGGAGGTGGTTCATGACTGACACTTAATACCCTTCAGAATGGGTTTTGTCTCTTCTCAGCCTGTCCTGAAATCTAATTTAGACAGTGCTTTTAGTTGATAATTTGTTTTCACGACATTTGTTCTTGCACATCGCTCTTCATATGTTGTATAAAATCCTTGTGTAGCAGACTGGGTTGTGAAATCCGAGGTGAATTTCAGTGAGAAATTGTTAAAAACAAACAAAAACTCCAAATAACGATGTTCCTGTGAGTAATCATGTAGCAAAATCTAATTAAATTACTCATTTGGCCATGTGAAAATGATTCCCAATAACAATCTCAGTGGATTAGTGCTGTTTTCTCCATTGTTTAGAACTTCAAGGACACCAATATCTTTATTTGGGAATTGTGGGAAGTCCTTTCTTTAAGCTGAAGAAAATACTCAGGTTTTAAATATGTGTGAAGTGCCTTGCTGAAGTGAGACTAACTAGCACTGCCTTGAGTATGTGATTGAGATTGCAGGGCACTGGTTAGCCCTGTTGCACCAAAGCTGATAGACCTTTCCTAATTTGCATTAGATTCAAAGAAGACTTTTTCCAGAAGGGAGAAATTGGAGGTCATTGCACCCTCGATGTTAAAGCATTTTTGGCTGAAGGTCAGCGCAAGAGCCCTCTGCAGTCTTGGTAAGAACCTTTTGTCAAGGATTCTGCTTCCAAGTTCACTCATTAGTTTTTTATTTTTTGCATTAGCATTAGCAGCTGTGTGTAGGGCATTTCTTCTTGAAAGGAGTTGCTCCTTTTAGGGTTTGAGAGTTCATATTAGATGCCTCTGGTAATTGCATCTGTGCAGAACGTCTGAGCTGTGCTGTGGGTAATTGTGTCCCGCCTAATTTACAGCAGCAAAAGATCTGAAAATGCCTTGTAAGTGGAAGCTCTAACTTTCAGGTGTTTTCTGGGCAAGATGCTGGCTCTAAGCCTAGCCTGCCTGTAGGAGGAGATAATTGTTGTGCTGTGAAATGCCTTGAAATTGGCACCTGTGTGTTAGTTCACACAGGCCGTGGTGATGATGGGGCCAGTGCAACTCCTGATGTGGATGTGTTCACACAGTGTTCCCAGGGAGCCTGTGCTTGGAATGTGAGATGGGCAACACACTGAGGCTGAGTAGGAAGTGCAGAGTATCACAGTTTGCATGTTAGCACTTCAAAGCTGCATTGCCAGTTAATTGATGAGAGATGAAGGGATTGGAGCCATTAAGGTCCATATGATAATTTATTTTATGCTTTTCTCATGTTTGGATTTTTTTTGCCCCCTCATTTTGCATTGATGGTTGATTTCAGTCAAGAACAGCTGCAGAGGAGGAAAGGACTTTTCTTCTCTACCTGCTGTTGTCATTGCAACTGCTCATCCTTGTTTAGATCCAAGAATAATAAATACTACATCTGCACTCATTATTCTGACCAAAGCATGGAGATTTTGCTTGAGTGTCTTTGTCAATGCAGATCAAGTTGGATGGACCCACAGACCCAGGCTCTAAGGCTCTTTGTTACATCTCTGCTGCCTTGATTTGTAGATCAAAGGTGCTGTTCACTCCTGAGATCAAAGGCAGTGTTTAACCTCTAGAAGCTCATAAACTGAGGAACCCTCCATTATAATTTCAAATCATTTTAATTGTCAGACTCTATCAGTTTTCAGCAGTCCTGTTAAATCAGATGGACTGGATGGACAGTTACTAAACCTTAGGCATATGAACTACATTTGTTTAAGTGTGTTAATGTCAAAGCATGTTCTGTGTGATTGAATCTTTCTAGGTTTGCAGAACTCCAGACATTTACTGCATTAGACTTCAGGCCTCTAGAAGATGAAAAGTGTGACATTGTAATTGAAAAACCAACGTACTTCATGAAATTGGATGCAGGTAATTGGTATCTTTAGTTTATTTTTTTTTTTGTCCTGCAGTACTGCAGTAAAAAAACCCCATATTCAACTTGCCCATCTACATTATGCCTTTGTGATTGTTAAGTGCACTTGTAATACATTTTTATTTTTTGAAAAATTTTGTGATTTTTCCTTCCTTTTTTTCCCCCCCTCTTAGTTCCAAGTGATGGACTTGGAAACTTACATTTGAAAATCTTATTTTTTCCCCACAGATGATTTAAAAAAAATCAGAATAACGTCCTGCTGCCTTGCACAGTGGTTCTCTTGACTGTGGTTTGAGAGTGTTTGTCTTTGTGCCAGGGGCTGCTCTGTACAGTCTCTGGCTGTGTTTCTTTATGACAGGTTTCATACCATGAAACACAACCTGTGGGTGTCTGTGTCTTGTAGTATGTGCTCAGTAACAGGATTCTGGGTGTACTGGATGATGTGGAAGAGCAGTGGTGTTTCAGGAGGGGCAGCACCCAGGCACCTCTGGGAATCAGCCAGTGGTACCTGACATTTTTTGAGCTTCACCAGCCTTTTTGTTGGGGCAGCAGAGTTTGCAGACAGCTGTTAATGGCAGAGGGTGTTCAGGATGTGTTCAGGCAAAGCAGCTGCAGTGGGGTAAGCTGTGGTTTGAACAGGATGGTTGTCTGCTGTGTTCTGTCCCTGTGACACATGGCAACTGTAACCTCAATTCATCCTCCTCCCGTGCCACTGCCTTCCCTTTTAAGCAGAGCTGTTGTAAAGGAGCTGGACTGCGTTGCCTCCTTTGTTTCATGGTGGTTTTTTGTGCACCAAGGTATTAAGCTTAAGAAACCAAGAATGAACACGAATGCTCTGAGAGAGAACCTGAGGAATTAGTTGGGCTTTGGCTTGTGTGCAAGTACAGGTTCTGTCTTGCAGCTCTGCAGACAGAGCTTCCTCAGCCCCACTAAAGCAGAACCAAGATCAGTGCCCAGGGCCAGCTTTCATGTTTCCTGTGTGTCAGACTGGCTCGTGTTAAAAGCAGGAGTTCCTTTCATATCCTTCAGAAAGCAGCTGCAGACTGTAATGAGAAATAGCACATGAAACTCATCTGTTTCTTATGCTTTCTTTTGGCCACTCTTCTGACTTATCTGTACTTTATAAAAACGTGTTTTACTTCAGATTTTTTACCATGATTCCTTCCCTTTAAAAGTTTGGGTTTTTTAGGGTATGTCAGAAGCATTCAGTCAGAAGTAGGGGAAAACTCACATAAAATAGAGGATGCTGCTAGGGAAAAGTGCATGACCCAATAAAGGTGGAACGAGTGATGCCGTGCTTTGCTAACAATTCTGTCTTTCTCAGGTGTCAATATGTACCATCACTTCTGTGATTTCGTCAATCTTTACATTACCCAGCACGTCAATAACTCCTTCAGTACCGATGTCAACATAGTCATGTGGGACACTGTAAGTCCGCTGTGCTTTTAACTTATTTGTAATGAGTTGTATTTCTGCTTTGGAGAAACGATGAAGGCTTTAGTAGCCAATCCCTGGCTTTCCTGTGGGCTTAACCATGTGGAACTGATAAATTTTTGGACCCTTTTAACACAGGTGCATGAACAAGAGCTGGGGAACAGATTTTCTCTGATAAACCATGTGCTGTTTGAACACTACTCTGTAGCTCAGCTTTTGCTAGTACGTAGCTATGGGTTTTTTTGGTGTGACCTCAAAAATAATATGATCACTATTTCTGATTTGTAGCATTTGAACATTTCATGCTGGTTTCTGTAGGCTTTTTTTTCTCTCAGAATATTGAAGTAGATTTACTTAACTGTTTCTTGTGTATTTAAAAAGAGTGCAGTCTTGCATTTCTCTAAATCAGTAATGTGCAGCCTGTAATAAAGAAAACAACTAGATTAAATCCTTGTATATGTATCAAAACAGGGTCTATTATTTAATTTCTTCAAGTAGCCTGCTTGCAGTTACTTCTCTCCATCATCTCTCAGAATACCTTGATGACATATAAAACAAGTTTTTAAGTGGGGCTGTTTCTGTTGTACTGCTGAGTTGAAACCATGACTGTATTTAAGAGTAATATTAGTTTTGCTGCCCAGTGTTTAAGTGGTGTAGGAGAGTCTTAAACTAAATCATGAACAACTGAGGAATTTGTAATATGCCAGATAATGTGTATAATCAGGTCCAGAAATAACACAGTTCTTGACTATGGTATTGTCCCATATCTGTTTTGTGCTCATGAAATGCTGTGTTTTCTTTCTGACTATTTACTGCTAGGACAACTAAAATTCAATAGAGGACTGCTTGCTATTTAATGAGAAACCTCTTTGACTAGAACAGACCCTTTTTTCTAGTTCTGCTACATTTTTAAAGATAAAATGCCATCTGCTAGATAAGTGAGCTCTCTAGATGTTATACAGGGACCTGTTAATCCAGATTTTATGGCTTTTTGAAAAGATCAGATGTCAGACAGCATTGTAAATTACTTTGAAAAGCAACTCTTTGTCTTATATCGCGTTGTTGAATCGAATAACTCTTTCAAATGTACCATTCAAAGTACTGTCACAGGACTATCATTTTAAATGAGCTTTACCTGCTCAGGCTGCTCGAGTTCATTGCTGTGTACAGCCAGGTGATGGCACCAGTCAACTGTCTGTGCTGATCAAAAGGTGGACTTGAGCTTATTATTCATTCTCTTTTTTGCTTTTTTTAACTTGATGCAATTAGTTTTGGCCATACTTCCTAGCTACTGTTCTTATGAAAGAGTAATGCCCTTAGATGTAGATTAAACAAAGCAGAAAATGAGGAGGGATTGCACTGGGTGTTATTTTGGAGACTGTCTCTGCAAATGCAGGGCAGAAATGTTTATGAAGCACTTTCAAGGAGAGCAGAGAGGGTTAGAAAGTGCTACTTTCATCAGTTCTCTACTTTTAGCCTGGAAGAGCAATTCTTGTAATACACATGGCCAGAAAGTAGTTAGGATTGTAAAATCCATTAAAACCTGGTGGCAGAGGAAGGGGAAGGAAGTGCCTCTTCAGCTGAAGAGAAGCTGGTGCCCTTTAGATTTTTACATCTCACTGGATATCTGTTCTTTTCTATGATCATTTGTAGTCTTATTTTCAGACTTCTGGTCGAGAATATTCCCACATAACTTTCCCAGCAGCCTGAACCAGCCCCAGAGTTGAAAGGAAGCTTTAAGTGAGGAATCTGCACCAGGGCTACTGAGGGCACATTTAATTGCGTTCAGAGAGCAAGAGGTGGTGACTCAGCCCTGGGATGTGCAGGAAATGTGAGAGATTGGAAGGCAAGAGCCCCTGGGGACAGGCTGATGTTGTAGGGAGTAGATGGCTCTACAAAGGTTCCACAGAGTGTTGCTGCAAAGGGGAAAGTTTTTTACTGCCCTGTGTAGAAACTCCTTAGCTGTTTCTCCCATCAGATCACATCATTACCTTCGGTTTGTGGTATGTGTGCAATATGCAAGTAACAATTCCAAAAGAGAGGCAAATGCAAAACAAGCTTGTTGTGACTTTTTACCTCAAACCTTACTGCTGCACTTGAATTCCCAGGTGGTTTTTAGTCTCAGGAATTGAGGTTTGCACCCTCTACCATCCCTGTGTTTCCATTACTTCAAATTCAACTTGTGTTCTCTTGTCTCTGGGAAAAGTAGTTAGTGCTTCTCTCTCCTGACTCAGAAATTTTAATCTGCTACTGAAGAGCTCATCTAGATTGCTGATTTATAGAAGTTTTTATTAAAAATTAACTACCTGACAGGTAATTTGAGTTACCTGTCACTGTAAAGAGAGAGTTTGGTGTTGTATAATGTCTGTGTTCTCTGCTGGGTTGTTTTGGTTACCGTGATGGTGTTGCACACATTAACTGTGTACTAAAACTCATATATACAGAGCTTGAATCATGAAGAGAGGTTCTCATATGCATTTATGTAATCATTATGCCCTGGTGTTTTTTGCTTTCCTCCTAGAGCTCGTATGGCTACGGTGACCTGTTCAGTGAGACGTGGAAGGCATTTACTGACTACGAAATAATACACTTGAAAACCTTTGACTCTAAAAGGGTATGGAATTTTATATTTTGATTGAATTCCTAGTCACTAGGGAGCAAACGTGACAACTTCTCAAGCTGCTTGTGGTTATGGGTGTTTCAGAGGAAAGCATTAATACCTCCCATGCATGTTTAATTTGTGTAATATGAGTATTTTACCTTAGAAACAAGAGTCAGAGCTGTAACCTAATTCTGTGGTGTGTCTATCCTTTATGTAGATGGACCTAAGTTTTGTGTCCTGAGAGGTGGTTTTTATATATGGGGTTTCCTTCTGCAGGAGCCATTGCTGAAGTTTAGGGTTCTGTCTTTCTAAGTCTTCTGATTCCTCTTGAGATGTTTCTTTTCCCCTGTAACTTCTGGCATACCTGCTGCTTATCATTAAAAATATATCACACTACGAAATGTTACCATTCATTCAGAGCTCATTTTAGTCTCTTAAATCCAGTCTTAAACTCATTAGCTGGCTTTCTTCTATTTAGTTCATGTTTGTTCTGTTTTAGAGAGGGTTTTTTCACCTCTCCCCACACATCTGTAGCATCCCAAATGAGAGCTCTTTTGGGATCAGGATTGTCTTTGTTCTGTTCATTTGCAGTCAGGGAAGTGGGGTTGCTCTTGATGGCTCATTAGAAGCAGGGATCCCAGTGAAGGGGGCAGTGGAAGGTGGCAGTGGGGTGTAACTCCCTGTGATCTCCTTTGCAGGTGTGCTTTAAAGAAGCAGTGTTCTCCCTGCTGCCTCGGATGCGGTATGGCTTGTTCTACAACACTCCACTGGTGAGTCCCTCTTAGCCATCCACTGTTAACGGGATGTGTGAGTGACAGTGTGAAATCTGAGCTGGTGAATCCCTCCAATATCCAGCTGAGTTACCATGGAATGTATCACAGGGAAGGTCCAACTCCAAATGGGGTGATCTCCCCCAGAGATTAAGGATCCTGAAGTTCTTCAGCTGGTTGTATGCAGTCCCCCCTGTCACAGCTGAGGAGATGCATATTGTTCTTCTTTAATGTGAACTTACTGGTATTTTTGCAGAGCCCAAGAGCTTGAACACAGTCAGACTTTCCCAGTGGTATTAGCTCATGCATTCAGGCTCTAACACTGGAGAGAGTTCATTTCTTTCTAAATGAAAGTGCCACTTGTGTTGCAGTGAATAGTGACATGTTTAGCACAGTGCATGATACTGGGCTTTTGTTCCACAAGAATGGCAAAAAAAAAAAAACCCTGATCACAAAGCGCAGTTTTCTGAGCAAAATAACTTTGTGTATTAACAATTGCTTTCTTAATTTCAGATCTCTGGCTGTCACGGTACAGGGCTGTTCAGAGCGTTTTCTCAGCACGTGTTACACAGGTTAAATATTACACAAGAAGGACCCAAGGTATGATAACTGAATAATGCAATTGTTATGTGGAGCTGATGGCTCCTAACACAAAAACAGCGTTAGGAAACCTGGAGCCAGTGGGGAATGAGGGTGTATTGTGCACTTTTTGTCCTTTCCTGTGATACCTGGAATTTTTTTTTTTTCCAGTAAGTCAACCTGCTCTGTAAAGGCCTTCAGCAAACATTTGTGTATATTTGTGAAAGTTGCCCTTTTGCCTTTTTATCCATGGGACAGACTTTAGAACACTCTTAAGAGTCTCATCCCTGTGCCCATTCTCTGTGCCCAAGGCCTTGGTGTCCTTCCTGGTTAAGTAAGATACGTGTTACATGGTCTGAGAAGGTGCTGCCCTTGGGTCCAGCAGAAGGGATCCCTTGGAGCAGTGCCCTTTATCAATCCTCAGAGGTACTGCTGGGCTCAGATCAGAGGAGGAAACGATGGAATCTGGTCCTTCCATCCTCGCCCAGCACCATCTGTGTGGCCCTGGGCAGAGAGCTGTGGTACCCACTGGTGGTTTTTCACGTGGCATTGATGGGCACAGCAGTTCAGGGCTCGCTGAAGGATTTTCCAGAGAGTAGCCTGTGTATTGTGGCTGAGGGGCACCATTCAGAGCTCTGCACAGGCATTTAGTTATGCTTCTCCTGCTGACACTAATGGGAGTCATGCAGTTAAATCTCTTCATTTCACTTGGAACGCTCACCCCTGTGAGTCCAATTAATTAAAAGAGGCAAAAAGAGGAACTGTTAGAGAAGTAAAATATTTTTTTCCAGAGGATCTTGTGCACAAGCCATCCTGAAAGCTGCTTTCCAAAACTGCCATATAATGTGCAATACAGAGGCTCTTTTGTGCTGAATAATATAAACCCTTCAGAAAATATTTCGTTCTTGGTTAATAATCAGACTTCCACAAAGTTTTTGACACTTTGAATCTGTTGGGAAATGCGATGTGAATTTTAAGATGGTTACATCATCTGTTTATTACATGTGGAAGGAACATATTTGGTTGCTCAAATATTTGCCAAAAGTAAATATGGAAGTGTCTGGGATTGTTTTTGTTGAGGTCTGCCTGTTAGCTAACACACTGCTCCTTCTTTCTTCTCAGGATGGGAAAATTCGAGTCACAATACTTGCACGCAGTACAGATTACAGGAAAATATTAAACCAGAATGAGGTGTGGTCCTTTTTTATTTTTATTTTTAAAACAGATTTATTAGAAGTTAAGTTTTCCTCATTGGATTGATTTTTTTTCCCCTAAGGTAGAGCCAAGACCATCTATTTGCTGACAAATCTTGGACAAATATGTCCAATGCTTATAGTAATTTCTTCTAATATTTCTTGTAACCAGTCTCCATTTCTGTACACCAGACACTGGACCTTGCTGCCCTTTCTAAATATTGAATGGGAGACTACAAATGTAATACTAAAAGTATTTCCTCTCAGCAAACAGACACTGCAGAGCTTCTGATAAAATTAAATTACTTTGCTTTCAGATTATTTCTTTTATTTACAGCATCCCCAGTGCTGAAGTCTAACAAAACCTTTTGTAATGTCTACAGATTGAAATGCATAAACCATTGTACCTGAGTATGTGCCCTCAAAACTTAATGAATTCTCATATTGATTCATGTTTTCGAATCATACAACTTAGTGGACTTACAGTGTAGCTTCTTTTGTGGTAAAATGACAATATTTAATGTTTTCATACCTGTTTTCATTCTTGCTGTTAGTGCCTGACAAAAATGAATTGGGATTATCATCCCCACCTGACGCAGGGAGAAACTGAGGTTTGTGTGATGCAGGAGCTCAGTGACAGAACAGGCAGAGCAAAGGATTTGTGCTTTACCTGCTGGGCTGCCCTGAGTTCATGACTCACTGCTGCATGTAGTGTATGTTCTGGGAAAGTGCACACGGCAAAGGGAGAAGTTACTTTTATTTTTACCATACTTCTGTAAAAGAAAATGCTTGGCTTTTCTCGCTCTACTGCTGGCTAAGGATTGGAGGCTCTCCAAAAGCCCTTTAGTTCTGAAGGCCAGGTCTAACCTGTTTTCACTTACCATGTCAGTAAGAGTCTGACCTAGTAATGGATTTTTGAGAACCCTTCTAGTTACCAAGTCCCTGGTGGGGAGGAGAAGTGCGTGAAGTGGTCAGGAGTTCAGAGGAGCAATTAATTGAAGGAGAACACCAAATCATTGTCCTTTTGTTCTCCTCCTCAGCTTGTGAATGCTTTGAAAACAGTATCAACGTTGGAGGTCAAAGTGGTGGACTACAAATACAAGTACGTAAGTTGGTGGAAGAATCTGGTGTGTGCTGCCTGTGGCTGTGAAAGCTGTTTGCAGGCAGGGCTGTGTCTGTCCCCATGTCCAACCTGTGCAAAATCCAAGGCCTGGGAAGGAAGAGTGTTTCTGAGGGAGTGGTGGGTGAGCTAGTCAAGCACTCCCATCCTATGATGCTCTGCTTAGGAATGAATCTCTAGTGTAGAAGGTTCAGATTGAGATTATTACACGATGAACAAGTTTTGAAATCACTTTTCTTCCTGTTTTGTCCCTTCTCCCTGAACCAGCTGTGTTCCCATCACCCTTTTACATTTGCTAATGCTCTGCAGAAACTGTGGGTCAACAGGGATTTCTCTTGTATGATGCCAGTGTCTTATTTTATGTGACCCTTAATTTAGTAAGGAATAATAACTCTCCTTATTTAATGCTCTGGTGGCCCCTGAAGACACCACCTGAGGTCAGTTTGGGGTGCCAGGTGTAATAGGCACTGTGCCAGTAAGAAATGGATGGAAGGAAAAGTTCCCAAATAGTTCATGCCTGTGCCCAATGGCAGCAGCTCCATCCACTCACTGGTGCTTCCGTGGATCATGCAGGAAGAGTGGGAAACTGAAACAGTAGTGAGAGATCAGTGTTCTGACCAAAACAGAGACAATGTGAGGAAGTTTAATTGTGTAGTTCAGCACCACACTGAATACAGTTCAAAAACAGCTCAAGTCTTTTATGTTGGGTTTTCAGGTGGGTTTTTTTGTTTGTTTTGGTTTTCTTCTTTTAAGGAAGTGATGCAATTTATTTTAAAGGCAAGTAAAAAGAAAACCCCAAACTTACAAAAGCTTTACCTTGAAATAAAGTGTTTCTGAAAGAGATCCTTACCAAGTTTTGAAACCTATCTGCATTTCTTTGAATTCCATGCTGATTTATTGCTGGCTGCAGCGTTTGTGATTCTTAGTATTCTTCCTTGAAAACGTTTTCTTGAAAAATCTTCCTTGAAAAGTTTTCTCTTTTGGTGTTCCCTTAAGCTAATTCTGTGCTTTCTCCATGTGTGGGATCCTTACTGCTGTGGATGGACCTGCCACATGACCAGTTGTGTTGTGTTGTCTGCAGGGAACTTGAATTTTCGGAGCAGTTGAGAATTACCCACAACTCTGATATCTTCATTGGGATGCACGGAGCTGGACTGACCCACCTGCTCTTTCTGCCAGACTGGGCTGTTGTTTTTGAGCTGTAAGTCTGTCTGTCTTTCCCCTCTGTTGTACAAAACTGCTCATGTCTGTTCCTGTGTGTTAATGAAGCCCCTCCCTTGCTGGTATTTGACCATGAATGTTTGTCTTGCATCCTTGTTTAGACTTTGTTTTTGGCAGCCTCTTCTTCTGGGGATCGAAAGAGGGGAAGCCTTCGTTATGAAATATAGTGTAATTATGTCACACAGGTTTAGCCTGTGATTTCTTAATATACCCTGGTATAAATATAATGCAGAAATTGCTTGGGGGAAATGGGAAACAATGGGAAAGCCTCAGTGCTCAGATCCTGCAGGTGTGCCTGAGATCTGATGCTGTTTTGGTGACCCAGGTGAATTGATTACATAAGGTGCATGTCCAAGGGTGTCAGAGATCCCCTGAAGGCTTTTTTTAATCCTTTTTGTGCTCAGGACATGAGCACCAGCGTACTGGCCAAGACCAGCCCTGGGTCATTCTGTTTTGCTGAAATTTCTCTTGTAGCTTCCTTTTAAATGTATTTTGTCACAAAGTATGGGTATTAACAGACACTCCAGTTCTACAGAACTGAACAAAAATGCTTGTCAGAAGACCACTGAAATCTCCACCCTGGGAAATTTTACTGTGGGAAGGCTGCAGAGCTGGTGTTTGGCAGCCTAGTCTTGGCCTGAGAGTATTTTGTCCAGTCTCCAGATAAAGTTCAGAAACCCAAAGGTTTTTTTTTTTTTTCACATGTCCAAGAGCTGCTGCAGCTGGACAGGGACATACCTGACATGCAGATGTGCCTCAACCTACCTCCTAGGGAGTTGTTATTTTCAGCTGAGCAGAATTTGTCCAAGGTTTTGGTGCCTTAGAACTGAACAACAGACATTTCAACTTGCAGAGCGTTTTCCTGTTTCATCCTGGTAAACTTCAGCACAGTCTGTGTGGGTAAATATGTATTTTTTTATGCCTGTCCCTAGGTACAATTGTGAAGATGAACGTTGTTACCTGGATTTGGCAAGGCTGAGAGGGATTCATTACATCACCTGGAGGAAAAGGAATAAAGTATTCCCTCAGGATCGGGTAATGATGGTCACTGCTGGGAGGGTGAGGTGCTCTGACTAAAGCATTTTGGGGTTATTTTGCTTTACCTCTCTGTGTTCTGGTATTTGAAATACAATTTTCATTCTTTAGACCAAATTAACTCCCTTGATGCGGTAACGAAATTATTTCATGTTAATGGCTGAGGGAAGAAGAGAGATGAAATTAATTTGCCATTAATCCAAGCCATCCATAGCACTGCTGTTCTGCAGTTACTCTGCTGATTCTTTTGCCTCAGAGCAGATCAGTGGATCAGAAAGAATAAATTAAAATGGCAGATTCTCAATATTTTTTCTTGCTTTTTTGAACCAAGATGCATTGTTTTGGGTTTTTTTGGTTTTGTGGTTTTTTTTTTTTTTTCTGTCTAAAATTCCTTATCTCGTTTTTCTAGGGACACCACCCAACACTGGGAGAACATCCAAAATTTACAAACTACTCCTTTGATGTGGAAGAATTTATGTACTTGGTGCTTCTGGCTGCAAATCATGTTTCACAGCATTCCAAGTGGCCATTTAGGGTAAAACATGATGAATTCTAAGTTAGACTTCTGACTGAAATACTGTTGTTAAATAATCACAGAATGACCTGGGTTGGAAGGGACCTTAAAGATCACTCAGTTCCAACCACTTCCCATGGGCAGGGACACCTTCCACTAGACCAGGCAGCTCAGAGCCTCATCCAACCTGGCCTTGAACACTTCCAGGGATGGGGCATCCACAGCTTCTCTGGGTATCCTGTGCCAGGGCCTCCCTACCCGCACAGGGAAGAATTTTTTCCTTGCATTTAATCTAAACCTGTTCTCTTTCAGTTTGAAGCCATTCCCCCTTGTCCTGTCACTCCATACCCTTGTCCAAAGTCCCTCTCCAGCTTTTTTGTAGCCCCTTTAGGCACAGGAAGGGGCTCTAAGGTCTCCCTAGAGCCTTTTCCTCTCCAGCCTGGACGCCCCCAGCTCTCCCAGCCTGTCTCCAGAGCTGAGGGGCTCCAGCCCTCGGATCATCTGCGTGTCCCTCCTCTGGACTCGCTCCAGCAGGTCACTGATCTCCATTTGGACATCAAGCCATTGAGCACAACTCTGAGTGCAGCCACACAGCCAATTCCTTATCCATCCTCATAATGCTCCACAAAAATACTGTAACAGCAGGAAGCAAAGTGCTGTTGGGAAATGTGGAAACTTCTACGAGGGAAATGACCCATCTTTAATTTGTCACTCCTTAGCATCATACCTCTAGTTTTCAGGACTCTCTTGGTTTTTGCGCTGTATTTTTGCATTCCAAATTCTGAAATACTCATCTTTATACAAAGATATGTCCATCCATTTCATGTAAGGTTTTCTGGGGTAGATACAGGGCCAACAGACTCTGGCAACTCGTATTTTAAGTTTAGAAACATTTTCACCTTAGAGAGCACAGTCTTTTGCTTTTACATTTAAATATAAACTTTGATTCCTCTCACTTTCAGTTGTAAGTGCTCAAATATAACGGGTCAGAGCAGTAGGTTCAGTCAGACTTCTGTCTCAGAGCAGGGCAATCTTTTCCTAAGTGAATACTTAAAGCTTCAGGTAAGCTGAGTTTATGTGAAACTTTTTCACATAAAACTTTCACATAAACTTTTTCACGTAAAGCAGCATGCTGCATTGGAAAACTTGAGCAAATTGGAATAAAACTTGAGTCTTTTTGAGGATGATAAAGGGAATGGATTTCTATTTTTTCATGACAAATGATAAGATGTGTACAATGTCTTTTAATCCAGCTGAAAGGATAGGAATTCATGAGGAACCTTGGAGTCATTAAAAGCCTAATTGTTAATGTTCTTGTTTCCTCAAAATGTTGGAGAGTCAATCTAGAAAACTTCTTAAAACCTTCCCAAAGCCAGTAGCACAGTTCACTGTTTCCAGTGAAGGAAATACAAAGCCAAAGCCAAGTTCTTCATGAAATTCCCCCCAGGGCTGACATGTTTGTGCTGGTGGGGATAAAAAAAGAGAGCAGTTGTGTTCTCTCAAGTGAGGCCAGAAGGATGTGTGAAAGAATCAAGTCCATTGAGATCAAAACCAGAGTTCTATGTTAAATTATAGATTTTTTGGGGAATGTGTTCCCGTGCTAGACTTGCAGTTCAGCCGTGCAGTGCTGGTGGCACTAAGCAGAGCACACATTGGTATGGGAAAGCAGGAGAGTTACAGTGAATGTAAACATTTCACTGGTCTAATTGTAGATGTTATTGACTTCCCTTCTGCAGCGGTCGTAGGCAATTTCACAGAGTGTAGGTGCATTTACTGACCTGCCTGTGCTGGGAAGGGTGAGTTACTGTAAGCACAATTTCCATATAGATCTCTCATGACCTTAAGCAGTGCATAGGGAAGGTTGGATAGAGCTGAGACCTTCGTGTATCTTGTGTATCTGGTGCAATTCTTCCTGTAGTGTGTTGTTTTACTGAGGGAGAAAACTGTTTCACTTTAAAGAACCATAGAAGCAAAATTGCACTTTTTGACATAAGGAAAAGAAAAAAAAAAAAAAAGGCCTCGAGAAATGCAATTTCCTGTATTTGTGTCTGTGTGGGTTTTTTACCTTGTGGGATTTATAAAGGAAAAAAAAAAAGTATAAAACTTAAGTTAGTAAAATGCTTGTGTTTGAATGAAACCAAGCCAAAATAAAGAAGACATTTAATTATGAAATGCACACGAGAGTTTTTTAATAAAAAGCTTTTTAATTTAAAAAAAAAAATTGTTTGGTCCTAGTTTGCCAGGTTTTAGAGGCAAATGTTTTAAATATTATTAATTGCGTGGAGTCTCTGCTTTCTCCTCCGTGACAGCCTGATGTTCTGAGATCCAAAGCCATATCGGATCTCTTCATCTGGGAATCATTTAGAGGTAATGCTGCCATCCTGCACTGATGGCTGTGGTGCCAGGCATTTGAAGATTGGTTTGTGAAAGTATTTGTGTCTGTGTAACGGTGCAGGTGATGCTGCTGAAGGCAGCGTGGGAGTGCAGGCGTGTGCCTGAGTCTGTGCAGAAGCAGCTAATGAGGAGCTGCTCTTTCAAGTGATCTCTAAAACAAATGGTTGAACATATGCATGGAGGAGAGGCTGCAGGGACTTAATCCAAGGGCAAAATATCTTGCCAACGTTCACCAGTTTCAGCAAATTTGAGTGGAGCATCAACATTTGATGGCTGGCGTATTATTCAGCCTTTATGGCTTAATATTGTTGGGATGAAAATACTGCTTTTGTTGATTAACTTTACAAATAGTCACAAAATTATCTTGGCAGCAGAAGAGGTTTGGTTGGATTAATGGGATTTTTGCCAATGAATCCTGAGAGAGTTTGGACAACAGCAAAGATCTGGCTTTCTTCCAGAGGGTCTGGGCCATCTCTGTCTGTCTGGAAGCTGGAATTTGAAGGAATCCAGCAGACTTTGGGGCCACTTGTTCTTTAGGCAGGATACAGCTCTGGATTATGTTTTCCTAACAGACTATGGAAATCTTGTTCCTTGCTATTTCTGATTTTTGTTTGTTTGTTTTGCTCTCTCCAGTTTACCCAAGTTTAGAGTCTGTTTTTAACTGGCACGTTGGTGTGAGCGTGATGAATTTCCCTTTGGGACTTCACACAGTGTTGCCAATCCTGAACACTTGTGGGATTGCCTGTGTATCATGTACAGTGTAAACTGGGGGCTGGATTTGAAATAAATAATTTATGGATGCACGTGGTGTCTTTCCTTTTTAGTCCAAAAGGCTTCAAGATGTAATTTCAGGTTTTCTCTTTGGGAAGCTCTGTGGAAGTTGGGTAAGTGTGAGAAATGGTTTGTCATGGGAAGGTGGCAAATCAGGATTATTAATCTTAAGAGTACAATTATAAATATTAAAGTAATACATTTTTAAAAGCAATTAAATAATAATAGAACTATTTAATTTTTGCTGTTAATCTTACCAGTGCCATTAATGAGATAACTCAGGGTTTAGAATATTTCTTAATCTTGTATTTCTTTAAGGAGAAAAACTAAAGGAAATGTGCTCCTTGAGAGCTTTTTATGTGCTCAGAAGGGTAAAATGTTTGATTTCAACATTGAGCAATTGTTCCAATTTGCTGTCTTTGCCTTAAGTTGTGTTCTTACTTTCTCTGAGCACACGTTTCTCATGGGTTGGGCTTTTTGTCTGAAATAAATGAACTGCTTTTAAATACTCTCCAGCTTTGGTCCTGAAATGGTCACAGGAGCTGTTTTTTTTGGTGTTCATTCATGAATTCTCCTTGTTCTGGCCAGGGGTGGTTGCCACAGTTGGACAGAGCTGACAGCACATTCACAGGTGTGTATTTTAATTGGCTGTTGTCCTCTCTTAGAAGAGTGAAGTATTTTTATAATATAAAAATATAAATACAAAATAACCTTTATATCTAAATAAAATACAATAATATATAAATATACATAATATAACATTAACTCTCTGTTTTGGGCCCTTAGAAAAGTGTTTATTGATGTAGTACACGAAGTCTATAAAGCTTTTGAGTAGTGGGTGACAAATCAATTGTCTGGAGCTCAGCTCCCCCATCACTTGGGAACAAAGCAGTGTCAGGAATATTAATTCTGGTTGCCAGGTCTTTGAGTGTCGGATTTGTTGAAAACTGAAGAAAAGATGACATTCAATCATGATTTGAAAAGGGGAAGTTCAGCACGCATCCGTTATTTTCCAGTTTGTCCTGATAATGATGTCACTGTCGAATGCAAAATGCTCTCAGTAAAGACAACATATTGGGGAAAAATGAAATCTTAGCAAACCAGACATCACTGGTACAGCCTGGGGGAAAGGGAGCTCGGAGGGGGGACCTTCTGGCTCTGCAACTCCCTGTCAGGAGTGGGGAGCCGGGTGGGAGTCGGGCTCTGCTCCCAGGGAACAAGGGACAGGATGAGAGGAAATGGCCCCAAGTTGCACCAGAAGAGGTTTAGATTGGATATTAGGGAAAATTTCTTCACCTGAATAGTTGTCAAGCACTGGCACAGCATGCCCAGGGAAGTGGTGGAGTCACCATCCCTGGGAGTGTTTAGAAGACGCGTAGCTGTGGCACTTGGGGACGTTTTAGTGATGGCCTTGGCAGTGCTGGGTTAGTGGCTGGGCTCAGTGACCTGAAAGGCCTTTTCTAACCTAACTAATTCTCTGGTTCCATGCTGGTTGACACCAGTTCAGCACTTGAAATCTGCTTTCTGTGCTCGGGTGCTCCCAGGCAGTGCCGTGGCTGTACACGGTGTTTGAGCGAATCTTTCGGGGGATCTCCCTGGTCCCTGCTGGGAGGTGCCAGCCTGGGGTCCTGCTGCTCCCAGGGGGCTCTGCAGACTGGAAATGCCTCTTGCCTCGGAGGGACATCCGATTTGCAGGTAAGGCAGGCGAGCATTCACTCCCTATTGTGGCAGAGTGCAGTAGGTGTCACTAGAGCCCTTTCCAACGTTCAGGGGGAATCTCATTCCAGATGCAGAAGCCGCTCACCCGAGGAGCTCAACAAAGCAACTGCTCCTGCAGTCACGGTTTTGTTTTCCACCTTCCTGTTTGCAGAAGGAAATACCTACAAGAGAAATTAATCCAGGGAGATTTTAGCTTTTAGCCCAGGATGATTCAGATGGTATAATATCGGTACATTTTACTTCAGGTTTTCTTTAAGCAACTTGGTGTTGGAAAATAATTTCAGTTTATTTTTCAGATCGGTAAAAATTTTCAGTTAATCTTTTGTAGCAAAATGCTGCTTCTCATTTTGTTCTAAAAACACTTTTTACCAAATTGTCACTGTTTAGTAGTTGATGAAGTTCCTGTTTTGCTGCAAAATCTTGATTTCCACTTTGGCAACACATTACCCAGTCGTGCCATATGTCCTGCACCTTCCTCTACCAAATTACTTGTCCCATGTAGTGCACTATGGGGGGTGTGTGCATGTGCACCTGGTGTCATGAAAATATTAACCACTGACACTTGGAAAACAGTTAGAAAATACTGGAAAATGGTGGAGTTGTTATTCTGTTTATTAAAAAAAGCAATAACCATGAAGACACTTGTTTTTTAGAGAAAAATAGCTTGGTTTTGTAGATTTCCCCTTTCCAAACTAATTCCACAGTTGGTCTTTGAAAAGGGAGTTGATTGAATTTTCTTTGCAGCTTTGGGAAGTTTTGAGCAGACCCAGGGAGGGCTGTGGTCTCTGGCCTTGTCCCTGCATGTTGGTTAAAGCCAGTGGAGATGATTTCCCTGCCTGACATCTGATCCACAGCTTTCAATAGCTCAGCAAAGTTAAAATAAGCTTTAAATGTTAATATAGGATAGTAATTGTTTGAACTGTCATGCAAGGAGGGTGGAAAGCAGGTGAGTTTTGCAATATGATGGAAGCCCTGAAGGAGGGCAGATGTGACACAAGAGCAATGCATCCATCCTCAGCTTTGATGGTTGAATTGGGTTGAATCAGGCCTCTTTGGTGTCCCCATGTGTGAAGAAACCTCAGAACTATCATTTTACTTTCAGTGGTGCAGGGTGAGGAGGGTGAAGGTCAATAACAATTGGCATCTCTCTGCCATTCTCCACAGATCTGCGTCAGGTGAGGAACTTGGACAGATCCTGAACGTTCAGGGAAGTGTGGGCAGCTCTGGTGGAGACTGCAGCAGGTGTTATCCCTGTTTGGATTTTATTTCTTTTGCATCTTGGAGGTAATTAAAATCCTCATCGTGGTGATGTGTCAGGTGTGTTAACCTGCCCTGGGGCTTGGGACGTGCAGGAGGGGGCTGTGCCTGGGGTGTGCAGGGATGGTCACGCTGGTCAGGGATCTGTGAGCTTCCTGGCACCAGTAAGAGGGCAGTGGTGACCACACTGGACATCATTCATTACCCCATCAAGGGCTCTGAGCATCCATCAGCACGAAGGCGTGTGTGCCAAGCTGACAGCTCCGAATTGTTTCCTCCCCAATTACTGCGCCGGAGCCCAGAGCGCGTAATGAAATGTGCCTCCTACCTATCACTTCATCTTTGTCAAACTGACTGGGTGTTCTTAGTTTGTTGTGACTGGGAGAACTTCAGTGGCGTCAGAAAAATAAGCAAGGCTGTCTCTGGTGTGAAAGGCTTAAAGATGGGGTGGATGCTGTTAAATAAAAATGCCTCAGTCCAGATGAAAATGTACATGGAAAAAAACCCTCACAGACCAGCTGAGCCCTCTCAGCTCTGTCATCATTTGGGACCCAGTGGGGGATGAGAAGACTAAGAACTTTTCTTTTGCTGGACATCTTTATACTTAGTAAAGTATTCAGCCTTTCTTATAATTTATTCATTGTGGTCTAGCATAGTCTAAAATATCAGACCTTCCCCCTCTGTCCTCGTACATACGCATTTTTGATGCCTCTTAATTCATTATTTAAGCAGCCTGCGTTCTGCTTTACAAAATACCCTCCTCCCCAGTGCCTTAATGTTACCAGTTATTTGTGTATCCATGTCAGTGGCTTTCCAGCAGGGAAGGGGCAGGGTGGGTGGGATGCTGATCCCCCAGCCCTCGCCTCCTGTGTCCACACCAGCTCTCCTTGGTGAGGAGCTAAGCAGCAACAGGAGTTGGGCAGCCAGAGCTCGAGGGCTGCAGCTCCAGTAAAGCACTCGAATACGTGCTGAAGTGATGCTTCAATGTGTGTTGCTTTGAAGCCTGGGAGCTCTTCTGAGAGAGAAAGTGGCTTGCTGGCACTTTAGAGAGGGTGGGAGAACAGGACAGTGCAGCTCTCAGCACTGGGTGGAAACCCTGCTCCTGCTGGGACCTGGAGTCCCACTCCGGGGATTCCATGAAAATCCATTTCACCATCACATCCCATCCTGCAGCAGCAGCTGAGTTAGCGTGGGTGAGATGCAGTGGATCCCTTTGGTGGAAGTGCACCGGGAGCACAAAGTATTCCCTGTCTCGTCATTAATTACGAAGTTGGATAACTGTCAGCAGGAGCATTTGCAGCTCACAAACGTGTCTGTACACTGCGAAGTCTGAGCCATGCTTTGATTGGAATTCTTGCAGCAGTCTGTTTGCTCCCTGGGTATGGTGTTTGGATCTCTGCCAGATGTGCCATTCCACCCCCCTCCAGGTTCCATGGGCAGCGTCTGCCAGGCGGGTCTGCATCCGGGAACGGGGAGTCCGGGAGGTGTCGTGGTCGTAGCTCTGCTTTTCCCTAACAAAAGGAAACGAGGTAGTTGGTTCAATGCAGAATATTAAAACCCTTAATTTAACAACTGAAAAAAGGTTAAGTAAATTAAGAGAAACACAACTAAGCCAAACCTCCTGTTTATACCCTTGGTTGCAAAACTGCCCTGGATATTGTCAATTGATTGTTTTTAACATTCCAACCAAGGAAAAAGTGGGGACTATTTGACCTGTTAATGCATTCAGAGAACCTGTTACTGCTTCAAAGAAAACATTTCTGAATGTTGTGTAATAAATCAGTCTTTGTTTATTTAATAACCACAAGGTTTTCCTTTTGAGTTAGGAACTCGTGAGAAAGCCTAGGACTGAAAACCAAAAATGGCAGCTTTCTGGTCATTTAATGTAAGTTGCATTTTGTTGATCACATTTGAAAGCATTTAATATTAGCTTTGTGCAGGGGCATCAGTTGAGGATGTTGTTGTCACTTTGGGGACAACAGGAGGAAGCACAATCCCTGTTGGCCTGGTAGGAGCTTGTTCTCAGCAGAAGGGGCTTGGCTGAGGACATCCCAGATCCCACTGACTCAGCACTTGGCTGAATATTTTTGCCTCATGTTTTTAAAAAATAAACAATTTTACTTATTTCTAGGGCTTTTGGGGTTTGCCCCCTCCTGACAAAACAGTGTTTACTTGTTCTCATACTTACTTTCTCCCAGCTCCCCAATATCATGTTTGCACAGTCGATACTCCTCCGCTGGCAGATTATTTTTAATAGAGCAGGTTTATTAAAGCATCTTTCATGAGGATATTTGCGTTGCAATGCATGTCAGAGCACTGCTGTGTGAGAAAGGTTACTCCTGAATGCAGCACTACAGTGACCTGCTTATCAAATTTTATGCTTGGAACATTTAGATGAGGAGGGGGAAAAAGGAATGTGACTGTGGATCCTGTGTAGATCCTCGTGCAGATCCCATTGTGGATGAAGTTTTGCTGGACAATTGACAATGTTGTGAGGCAAGTACAGCACGTTCCATGAAGCTGTTTTTGTCCCCCAGCTTATCTTTGCATCACTTTTTAAATTCTGGTCATCTACATTCTTCTATTTAAAAAATTTTGTTTCCTTTTTCTCTTTACAAGGAAGACGTCTCAGGTTTCTCTCCCTGGAGGAAAGTGTCAATTTACATCCAGTATATTCAGTTACTCTGGGAGTTAATCAGACTCAGACTGCTTCTTTTTGCTGGGGTTTTTTTTGTTATTCTTTGAATTTTTGCCATCAGTCTGAGATACAGGACTCAGATGGGGTCCTATAGCACTGCCCTCGCTGAAATCCACAACTCCCCCTCCTGGGATTTCAGTGGCACTAAGGTTGTGTCAGAGGTGGGGTCTGATGTCACTGAACATGGGGACACTTCTCCTTCCAGCCACTCTCCCAGCCAGCACTCCACAGAGAAAAGTTTTGGCAGGGCTGTTGTCGGCAGCTCCGGTTAATTTTGTTCTTTTTCACTATTAATTATTATTGGAAGCAATTTCCA
This sequence comes from Myiozetetes cayanensis, assembly GCF_022539395.1. Lineage (NCBI taxonomy): Eukaryota > Metazoa > Chordata > Aves > Passeriformes > Tyrannidae > Myiozetetes > Myiozetetes cayanensis. Next base: position 5,012,718 of record NW_026087389.1, read on the forward strand.
GTGAATTTAAATCCTCATGTCTATGCAATAGGGCTGTATCGTGCTCTGGGTGTGTTTATTTTTCTGTGTGTCTGCTCTTGCAGATTTCCTGAGCCCCTGGAGTTTTCCTGGCTTCTCTCTGGTATTTGACATTTATTCTTTGTGTGCTTTTCCAGCTCATTAATTTATTAAACATCAACGGTGATGCAGTTCTTTGATCCTCTTAAAAATTAACCACCTACGCCTGTCTCTTAATCAGCTCTTGAGCCAGAGAAATATTCCCTCTCTCCTGGACATTTCAGCTCATCAACAAACCCTTGCCAGCACCTTTTCCTGAGAAGTTTTCAAATATCATATGATTTATATGTGAGTTCCCCTTATCATTTTTTCAGATTTGCCTGTGGAAAGGTGCAGTTTTCTCTACAGAAATATGTTGTTCACCAAGGTGTGTGTAACTTGCTGACTTCTCAAAATAATCGACCTCCTCAGCAAGTTTAAAAAAATCACGATGGGGAAATGGATTTGTCCAGAGCATTCCTTAAAGAAGGGGGACACCTGATGTGAACAGGGAGGGATTTCCATGCGGGAGGCTCAGTTGCTCTCTCCTTGCAGAGCTTTTGGGTGAAGCAATCTGGCCCTGAGAATTTGCATTTTCTTCTGTTCTGCTGACTCAGGAGATGTTGCACCTCCCTCCCACCAGAAACTCCTGGGTGTTCCCCACGCCAAGTCCAGAGTTTGAATACCCTCCTTTACAGGGCTGCTTGATTCCTGTCCATGTTCCCAAATGGTTTCTGTGTTGTTTTTGTTTTGTTTTGTTGTTTTTTTTTTTTTTGGTGTGTGCTCTCTTCCTATAGGAGATAAAATACATCACTGCAATGTCCCACAGCCCCTAAAACCAAATGGTCCAGGCAGAGTTTACTGCTGAACTTTGTCCCCCTGCAGATGGGAGCTTCCCTCCCTGGAAGGAGCCCTTCCAAAAGCCGCCTCCGAGTTGCTAAGAAACAGCTTGTCACCGTGGCATGGGCTGTAATCAGTTGTGTACAGGTAATTAGAAGTCACCACTGCTTTATTATTAACCGTTTGTTGATTTTTCTTTTTCTTTTAAATAATTTTCCTCTGTGTCCCCGGAGCGCTCAACGCTCCCGGTGCATCTGCATCAATTATGCATCGCCGGTGTGATTTTTCTTCCTGTGGAAACTTGGCTTCCAGAGGCTCTTTGTGGTGCTCCAGCCATGACCTAGCCCTCCTTTGCTGAATAATTCCTACCGAGACAACACAGTTTCCCCGCTGTGTTTTCCACGCTGCCGTGTTTCAGCAAGGCAAATAAATCAGGCTGTCTCCTGCCACCGGGCAGCCTTGTTTGCTCAATTTTGCTGTTCCATTTCTTGCTTTATTGAATAAGCATGTATTTATGTACCTTGTGTCCTTTTCCTGCCTGCCCATTTTTTTTATTGAACTTCTCTATCGGCCGCGCGGTTGGGTTTTCCTGACAGGGTTTTGGATCTTAAAATGCTATTTCTTCAGACCAGCTGTCACTTCTGTCCTAACCTTGTCCCACGAGGTCTCCGTGCATCGCTTACGTGTCCAGCTCTGCCTGCCTGATCTAAGTGCCCCTTCACCTTCTCCTCAGCTCTTCTAGTTTTAATACCTTGTACGTGAAATCTTGCTGGGATTTTCCCCCTTTCTCTTTAATTAAGGTGACTCTCCTATTTTTGGCGCTCTCCGAAAAACCAGCACCCACACGACGAGCTTCCCTCACAGCCCTTGAGCTCCTCTTTGTGCCGGTGCCTTCCCCAGGCAGCGCTGAGCTCGTGTCCCTCTGGGGACCAGCAGGGAGATGCTGCTGCACCAGCCCCTGGTCTTAAATCTCATCCCCAGTAATGAAACAGTCTCCAGCCACAGACTGAGGGGGTTGTTTTAACACCTCAGCCTGCAACGGAGCCGTAGCTGCGGCTCCCAGGGCAGCTCGTGGTGGTTCTGAGGGAGCCTCGTGCTCAAACACTTGGCAGCAGCTGGGGAGAGATGTGAGTGCACCCCCACACTGGGGATCTGCTCCTCCTCACGGGATGTTATCCCCCATCTAACGAGTTCAGATTCTAGGACTGAAGAGGAAGGGTTTTGTGGTGGTTCACCAGTTTGGCAGGATTTCCCTCCGCCCCAGATCCCCATTTCTCTCAGGAGAGCACTATGGAGCTTTGGGGATATGGGGTAACAGAAAACCTTTTCCCTAATGGCTCATATTTCTGCTTAGTGTCCGCCTGCCAACCTTGATGTCAGGAGATGCTGAGATCTGTAGGGCTGAAAGTTGGTGTCTAATGAAGGGACGTCAGGAAGCGAATGAGGTTTTTATATCCCGCGCAGCCGAACACCGGGATGTTATTTATAGCTGCTCACTTGCACCATAAGCACCTGTAGAGACTTTATTCTTCAGCCTCTCAGTGGAATCACAAATGACAGAAAGAGCTGAAGATGTAATGACCCTTGAGGTAGGAGAAATTATTTACCAAACCGTAGATAAGACGGCAGATCTCTCCTGCACTGTGTTTAGGGCATCCAATCTATCGCAGATGTTACCATAGTCATGCTGTTTAATTTAAAATTGCCCTGCCTTCCTTGTGTCTCAAATTCTTTTCTTGGGAAACTAAATCCTTTCATAACCTAAATGCAGCAGAGGAGATGAAAGCGCCTGGTCTGGGGATGTATATGGCCATTCCAAGGGAGCTCTGTGTAATTGTTTTTTAAAAGGACATGCCTGCTCTATTTCTTTTTTTTTTTTTTTTGGTCTGGTTCATCCTGGTTTTGTTGTTTGTGATCTGTTTTCTGTCATATGCTCCTTGCCTAGCAATAAAAAGTTACCAAGATGAAAAGCCTTTGTTAATTTATAACAGGCATGGCAAGAGCTCTTCTCATTTTACTGACTTTGCAACCTCTGTAGCAGATATAATACAGGGATTATAAAGGAGTGGTTACCATTGGTTTCCTGGAATAATTGTCTTTGTGCATGGGTCAGAAGGATAAGGATTAACAATACTATTAGACACTGGAAACAGTAGCCCTGTCTGTTTGCCTCTGGCTTTTAAAATCTATCTCTCAACGGGGTAGGTGACTCTGAAGTAGAAGACTTGCCACTGTCTTGAGCTGAACATGGTCCCTCCCCCCAAACAACTCATTCACTTCAGAGAAATCTCTGCCTACCAAACGCCCAATAGGTCTTTCTCTGCTGAAACTGGGGAAGGATCCCAGCTTTGTTTAAGTGTGAGGAGACTGATTCATACTTGCAAGACTTTAAATGATTGGTCCCAATGTTTTATATGTGCTTTCAGCTGAAACGCCGAGCAGGGAGCTGTGCAAATCTTTCCAGTGTGAGCTTTACCTATCACTTATCAATCACATATGAGACCTAATTTTAGTTTTCCCTCTTCTGAGACAAGGTTTTGGAAGCACTCAATGGATGTCAAACGCAGCTGGAGATAGCCCTGGGGTTTAATTTCACCCGTGGCTTTTTCAGCTCTGTGGTGAGACCCACAGTGTAAGAGAAGCCATTTACCCACAGGTCCTGGATTGTTCTTCCTGGTGGTGCTGCAATCAAAGCTGTCAAGGAAAATGATCTATGTGCAATATCTTGATTATACTTGATTTGAGATACTTGTATGCTAAAGGATTTTCAGGTTTTAATCAGTCTGCATTAACCGTGATGCTCTTGTAGTTGATCATGGAAAGAAAGCAACTGTTGATTGTACTAAAAGCATTAAGTGACCTCTGCTAATTAAAAGATAATGTCAGTGCCACTGAGTGGAGTGCCTGGGTCTTTAGCCTTTTAGGTAGACATTAAGTGAAAATCAAAGAGTTTGTAGGAAATAAATGTGGTAAAGGTAAGAGACTTGTTTGTGGAAATAGCAGGTCATGTTGGAGTAAAAGCTATTTAATCCATTAATGATAGCTAATATGCCAAATCACCAGCAATTTGCTGCAAAGGAACAAGCTTCCTCCCCAGCTGTGGGATGCCTTCACTTATTCTGCCTTGACTGGAGCATTTTGCTTGGAGGCCTATGATGTAGTGGATCCAGTGTCCCTCTCTTGTCCATAAATAAACTAAATGTGTTTCCTCACAAATGCATGTCACCTTTTAAATGACCCAGACGTTCAGTGTTAAGCTCTGTGTTCAGTAATCATGTAGTCAGTGTCTACAAATGCAGTCTTACTTGCCTTTTTTCATTAATCCTGGTGTCTGGGAGAGAAAACAAGACAGGTGGAATAACTATGTACAAGCACATCCCTGGCTCCTTGGAGACTGCAGGTGGTAAACATTATCCTCTGCTTTCTATATTTATATAGATGCAGAATGAAAGCCCTTTGGACAGAGAAGCAATGGCACAAATTCTGTAAGAGATCACCTGAAGATGCTACATACCCATGTCCTCTGAGGAGCCCTGGTGGACGGAGAGGTGTTGGAGGAGATCCCCAAGCAGTCGGTAAAAGTGTGGTATAATTTTTCAGGTTTGCATCTCAGTCCTTGACTCCTTCCTCTGTGAGAAGAAACAGGAGGAAGGAAAGTTAAAATATTATCTTTTTTCCACATGGAAGAAATTAAATCCCATGTGGGAATATAGAGGGGAACAGAATGGTTCAAAATGTGGCGTTGAGAATGAGGTTGACTCCATGCATAAAGCAGAGGCTTCATGGGGAGGAGAGGGGAGGTGTCGGCTTCTCTTCAGATTAAAAGAAATGTTCTGGAAGCCGAAGGTAATCTCTTCCCAGGCAGTTTGTAACTGAGCTTCACAGCTGCCAAATTGCATTCGATCACATTCAGCATCTCTAGCTGAGGAGGCTGCAGGGCGAGGAGCAGCACGTCACGGGGTGTGAAGGCGTCTGAGCCAGCCCTGGCTGTGTCTCTGTCAGAGGCTCCATCCAAGGCATCTTCCCTGGCAGAACATGCCTGATTTGCCACCATCCCAGAAGCTACAGGACAAGGTGGGCTGAACCTCTGTGGCACTGCTGATGGTGCTGCAGCATCTGTGCCCTTCATCCCATCCCTACCTCTTGTGCCGAGTGTGCAAGGCCAGCAGGCTCCAGGGGCACACCCTGTGCATCACTGCATGACAGTCACAGAATCAGGGGATGAATGGTAGAATCACTGAATGGTTTGGTTGTTCCATCTTGTTCCCAACACCCCTGCCATGAGCAGGGTCACCTTCCACTAGCCCAGGTTGCTCAGAGCCCCATCCAGCCTGGCCTTGAACACTTCCAGAGATGGGGAAGCCACAGCTCCTCTGGGCAACAAGAGTCAATATTCACCTGGGGAAGGGCAGCTGTGTCATTGTCTCTGACAGGAGGTGGGAGCAGCTCCCTGTTTGGCTGTGTTAGGAAGTGGAAGGCACGGATCTGGTACTGCAGGGAGAGCAGCAGCACCACCGCCGTGCAAGCTGGGAGAGCACCAGTTTCAGGGCCAGGGGTTTCCTGGTCAGACAAAAAGATGGGGGAAATTTTCAAACAGAAAATAGTGATTTTTCTCAGTGCCAGCCACCCACCTTACAAAAAATATTGTCCGTCTGAAAGGAAATCCAAATGGGAGGTTTAGACATAAATATCCCTGTTGTAGAAGCCTTCCCCCCACCCCTCCCGCTATTTGGCAACAGAAAGTTACATCTACTTATGTGAAACCTGAAGAATTTTCACTTTGGAAACTTTCAACTTTGAAAAAACGCCCCTTCTGTCTACCCTAAACACTGCATTTTGTGGAATCCACCCCTTTGTTGTACTGAGGTCTCAGCAGTGCCTCATGCCTCGTTTCTCACTATTTTACAATAAACTCTTATTTTCAGTGTCTTTTAAAGAGCAGTATGTACACCTGAAGGTATTTTAAAGGAACTATTTAAAAGGTTATAAAAAATAAAATAAATACTTGGCATCGAGATTCTTGGAGTGCATGATGAATATTTTAATAGTTAAAAATCCAGCCAGAGAGAAATGAAAGGATTTAGTGCTCTAAATAAAACTCTTTGTGGGTTTTAATGTGCAAAAATGGACAACAATGGCTTTAAAACCTCTCCACAAATACTTACATCTATGCCCTGGTATACTCTGTGTATCTTATATCCGTAGTCAGTAATGGTCTGTTATGTCTTTTTAGATGCTGAGGGAAGGCATTACAACATTTTTCTCCTCTAGGACTTTGAATAATAACCTTTAGGTTTTGAGCAGAGAGTTTGGACCTATGGGAAGACAGTCATGGATGTGAAGCTCATCCTCAGCCTCTTCATTCTCAGAGTTTTTGTATCCTGTGATGGAAAGGAAAACCAGAGGGAGGGGAGTGGGAGATTTGGGAGATGATCATTCCCACACAGAGCAGCTCAGGCAGAATAAATTGTGGAAAGCTCTGTGCTCACGTAACTTCTAGTTGTCTTGTGACTGCAGTAAGTTTCAGACCAACAGTGGGATAATGTTTGGTTCTATCACTGCTTAACATCTCCATTTCTTTCTCCCCCCACACACATCCCAACACAGCTGGAAGAAAAGAAGCTGGAAGAAATATCAGCTATGACAGAGGTGAAGAATTGCTTGAGTTCTTATTTGTGTAACTGGTCAAGTCACCAGCTAAGAAAGCCTTTAATTTTTTTTTAAAATTAACCAAATGTATTGGTGTCCATGAAACGTGCATTTCTGCAATTATTTCTGTAAAATAATATCTTCTGCCTGAGCAAGAGCCCTTCAGTCCTGCTGTAAGGTTGCCTTTCTGCAAATCTTCCTGCTAATCGAACCCTCTGTATTTTCTTTCTTGCTTTTGTAGTAACTCCTGTTGGTAAATGTAGTGAATGCAATCGCTAAAGTGATGGTGCCAGTATAAATTATTAAAATCACATGGAGTAATAAAAATGTGTTGTGTATAAAAAGATGCAGAACAAGGCAGTAGGACTCAAGCTTTTAAGTTACTTCGGAAAATTCCCTATATCTATAATATGGACAAACTATACCTTAAGCACAGTTGGGTTTTGTCTTTATGTGTTTTCTAAAGCAAAATGTTTGGATGCCATTATTTTTAGTCTCCCAGCTTTCCTTGAAGAAAATAAGATGGTGAGAGGTCTGCTCACAGGTTTTGGATAATTTTCGGAAGCATCTTGGGTTGGATGATTAAAAACATAATGTCTCAAGTCATAAGTCACTTCTGAAAATCTATGTGGTGTGTTTATAACAAGGAGCACTGAAAAGATTAAACTGTAGGAAGGTCACTTTGTATCAAATATATAAATTCATTAATTTAGTGCATTATGTCTGTTTTCTTTTTATTGAAGCAGAGAAGTTCTTGAGAACCAAAAAATTAAATAGAGCCTTTGTCACCTACTGGCCCTTTTACTACATATTAATACAAATAATCCATTTGAGTTTTTCCTTTCTTGTAGCAGGCACTCACAGAGTGGATATGGGAAGCGGTATGGAAAGTTGGAATGGGATGCTGAACAGCACAGATGTAAGGTTGGTGTTACACAAAAAAAGAGTTCAGTGCGTAATCTCAGCCCTTGATGGAGAAGATATGGTGAAATGTTGACTTTAATTGCCATGGGACATAGATTAGCAGATGGTCCCATGGATAGACTGCTCTCCATGTCTATAAATAGCATAAGTTAATTTATGCAAGATCTCTCTTCTCTTTTATAGCTATCTCCCAATGTGTTGATATCTTTCTGGCAAGGAAGTATCCAGCACAGGAGCTGGAATATAGGTCCCATTTAAAGCCCTGCTATCATGTGATTATGTTACAGCAAAAAAAGCATCTGATCAAGTAGCTCCTGATTGAAAAGACAGGCTGTGACAGCCCGATCTGAATGCACCTTCATTTCAGAAATAACCATCGGGTATCTGCAAGTCAGCTGGAATAATGGCTGTGAGAAGTGGGGAAGGCTCCGAGCGGGGTCAGGGAGCTTCGTGTGGTTCCCATCTCAGACTGCTGAGTGGTGTTTTGCTCTGCACATCTCATCTGCCTTCAGCTCCCACCTCCCCACAGCTGGATGAATTTCTTTGCTCAAGGTCTCAGTGCCACAAGACATTTTTCTTAGCTGCTCTTTCTACACAGCTTGGCCCGCTTGTCTCCCTCCTCTCCCACTGCCAGCACGCTCAGCTTTTGGGGTTGGTCCCTGTGAAGCTGCAGTGCTGGGGGGTGTTTGCCTAGTTTAGGGCAATCACATCAACCCTGTTGGGGTCCTGCTGCTCCTGCCCAGCAGCTCAGTGCTCAGAGGGACCAGCACCTGCTCTCTGCCACCTCACAGCCTGGGATCCGGACCTCGAGTGGCACTGTGGGACCAGCCACGACTGGAAGAGCTGTTCCAAGGAGGAGCTGCTGACGCTGGTGGAAAGCCTCGTGTCTCCAAGCACCCTCAAAGTACACAGGCCAAGCAGCCAAAGAACTCACAGGTAAGTGGCAGGAAGTTTTTGGGACCTGCCATCCCTGTGTGCAGTCTGGATCCCCTGCATCAGATTTTGCCTCCCTGACCTGTAGACCCCAGGTGCCACAGCTACTCCTTATTACTGGAGTTCATTTCCCTCTTTCCTGGGCTTTCCCAGGCATCCCAGTCCATATCTCTTTGTCCATAGTTTCTGTAATGAAAACCTGACTTTTGGATTCATGTTTTTGGCTTCTCTCTTGTTCAAGAAACCTCAGATTTACAGGCTTGGCTGCAACTGTCACTGAGAAACTGGGAAACAGATTCCCATGGATGTCTATGCTTTTGGAGTTTTTTTGTGCCATTTGTGCCTTGTCCAAAGAACTCTAAGAAAACCCCACTTTTTAAGCTCTTCACCCATCATTGCACAAAATTTGGCATTATAAATCAGAGTTCAAGCAATTTTTATGTCCAGTTCTCCCTTGCTATTACACTGAATTAAGGAAGTACTAGTAAATAAGAAGTAAGCAAAGAACTTGTCTGTGTAAGGCACTTGTCTAAGTACAGGCAATATTTTAAGTCAGAGCACTTTATTCCAACAGTGGCCCCAGTATCTCCCAGCCCCACAGAAGGGCTGAGCCATCCCTCTGCTCACCTCCTGGGCAGGTAAGTGAAATATAACAGAGGACCTGCAGTGACCGACTTTGTGTCATTTCGAGCCTAAAGTCGATCAAAACCAGCCACCAGAAACACGCATTGAAAGATCAAGGTCCACATCCTGCTCCGTGATAAATCTAAACCCCCTATGGTTCAGTAGGGATATTCTGGATTTACCTTCATGTAATTTAGAGCAGATTTTGGACCCTGCTCATGGGCATTATGCCTTTCCCTACAGGAAGGAAGATTGATTCTGACCTTACTTAAACTAAGCAGCTTTAATCGTTCAGTGTGGAAACACCAAGACTGGGCTGGGGGCTGGGGACACAGACATGGGAATCCTATAATCTTTGGTTAAGTTGTAATGAAATTGTCCAGGATGAGAAGGAAACAGATGGATTCTGATTAATTTCTCACAAGTGTAGACCTCAGCATCCGATGCAACATATGTGGTGAGCAAATGTCACTCATGCCTCCAAAGTGCAGAAAAAATCACTATTGTCAGGATATATTCATTGGCATATTGGCTGCTGAACTCCCAAGGGCGTGAGGATGCTGTGCATTACATTTAGACCTGAATTAAATATTCAGAGGCAGAGGTACCTAACCCTTTCCTGTATGCCTCACTGGTTATCACAGTTGAACTTAATGAATTGAAAGAGGGAGGGCAAGGGAGATTTCCTCCCCTCCTTTGTAAATCGTTATTTACTGTGGAAGGAATATCAAGATGGCTTGATATTTCTGCTTTACAGAGTTCAGATGACTACCAATACAGCCTGAGTTGGGGAAAATAATGCAGCTTTGAGCTGCAAATGAGCAACTATACAACTTTCATCTCGTATTGATAGAAATCAGAGCCCGGCTCTGTGTTCGTGGAGTTGTTCTGGGTTTTGTCACTTCTGTAATCTATTCCATGTAATTGCATATTTAAAGAAAATGAAGTTCATTTATTGATTTCCACTATATTGTTCAAGGCAGGTAAGACAAGAGGCCAGAGCTACTTTCTGTTGTCTCCATGTAGTCTTAGGAAGGGGAAGGAGCCACGCACGTGAGGAAAGCGAGGCCCCATCTGCGCTGAGGGAAGAGATTCATTACAGCTGACTTGTCCTGTCAGAATTACTGCCCCGGACTGTTTCTCAGAAGAGGATGTCACTAAGATATCTATTAGAGTATTTCAACCACAAACTTGAGAAATGAATATTGAGCAGTGGGGCTCCTGTGGAGCTCAGGCTCTGCCCCTATGTACAGCTCCCCCCTTTCAGTCACCCCCTCTGCAAAATCAAGAAATGTTTGTGTCTTCTCTTCTAAATATGAATTCTTCATTAGAAAAATGGGGAAATAATGGGTATTTTGCTTTCTAACTCACTATATGCTGAAATTATATCTGTCTTAACCTGCACATTTCCCTCTCCTCCTTTGGCAAACACTGCTCCACTCACATTATGGGCTGGTTTGTTTGTTTTAATGATCCCCCTTTTAACAAGTGAATGTGCATTTTTTTTTTAAGGGGGAAGCTCAATCAATTCAAAAAGAGCCTTATTTCTGACTGAGGAAGATGTGGCTGACAGGGCTGGGGAAAGCTGGAGGTATCCACATTAGCTGCTGTCATACACTGGCTGAAGCTCCCTCGCCCCTCGCATGCAGCCCTTTGTTTTTGTTCTGAATGGAAGATGCAGCAAAGCTCAGTAATAGCTGGGACTATGCTAAAGAGTGCCCATCTGCTGACTGCTTTAATTAAGACCCCTAGTTTTGGAAAACTTGACCTGAGATTCTTGTTTCCCTTTGTGACCATTTAATACTGTGACCTGTGGTGGCCTACGGGCTCCTCTCACCTCATGGAGCACAGCAGTGTTTAGTTTGACTTCATTGCTCATTAGAGACAACTAGAAGCCTCTATGCTTAAATCTTTAAAAATTATAATAAGGCAATGAGACTCATTCCTCAGGAAGCTGTGTGCAATTGAGTGTTGGGTTTGCTGAAATTTCTGATTATTTATTTATTTGTTTGTTTGTTTGTTTGACTGAAATGGGTTTTCCCAACATTTTTCACCTGTTGTTGCCTTAATTTTGTACCAACTGAGTTAACAATTTGTGCATCCGCAAACTTTTTGAACACAGTACTCTCCTTTGTCAGCTGGAACCTCCTGATCAGTTTTTCTGGTTTTTCCATAGCTCCTGACAATGCATCACTTACAGGTCCCTCCAGTAAGCTGTTACCAGTGCAATGGGACTAAGTTTGATCATTGTTTATTGCATCAAGGCAGAATTGCATAAATCCTTTGTCGATCTCCAAAGTCACTGAATAAGATCAAATTGTTTCTTTTTTCCTTGTTTTATAACATGGCACTGAAATTTCCTAAAAATGTTACAGTCCCCTTTGCTGTCCTGGAGAACCAGAAGCTGTTCTGGGACTCCTTGGCTCATAAAAGTGGTGACACTGCAAAGCTACATCAGGATTTTTTGACCCAGCTTGTGCTGCGTGGAAACCTCGGAGTCCCCTGATGCCATCCCAGCTAAATACATGGTTTGCTGAGCAAACCTGCCCACTGCTTTGCTTGGCAGGGGTTTTTGTGGACAACCAGGAAAGCCTGAAGCCGCAAGAAGAGGTGAAGCCAAGGAGAGAGGTGGGAGGTGGACTTATAGGGAAGATAAAATGGTGGGTGTGGAGATTTGTATTAATTAATTGCAAACCTATGGAAAAAAATGGAATATTTAACCAGTACAGAAACAGCTTGTGACCAAAAATATTTCCCTGCCTCAGATAACTGAGAATATACTCAGTCAAGTGAAGCCATTTTCAAGGTGCAGCGTGATGAGGATGGGACTTGAGTGCCCGTTGCCTTTGTCTCTTCATCTGAGGCATCGCACATGAAAGTCCCAGTTGCTGCTTCTTGTGCTCAGCAAACCAGTAGAGATATTAAATTGGGGCATAATGATGAATGAAACTGTGGGATGTGTCTTGATTATCCCAGGTTTCTAATGTATAATTGAATTATTTTGGTAAGTGTATTTCAAGCCCTTTGATTTCTGGCCTCTGTTTTTAATTACTCAGCCCCCTCTTGCCCTTGTGCATTATTATGCTGCTCATTAGCATTCAGTGAGACTACAGAAGTTTGACTTCTGAATAAAGTAGCGTACAAAAGAGAAGGGATGCTTTTTATCTCACCACTTAATAATTTAAATGGAACCCTTTTCTTTAATCAATGTTTAATAGTACAATAGTTGTTTATTTAAACTGTGCTTTGCCTAATTTTGCAAACAAAAAAGAGAGGCAGGATAAACATGTTTAGAAATAATAAGCTTTGTAACGGTTTTAATCTCCAAAAGATTTAAAATATCTGCAGCACTTCTGATGTCGGTTCATCTCAACAAGGCACTCACACGGGCCTTGAATGTATCTGTATCATTTATGCAGTGTTAAGAAGTACGAGCCTATTTTTTATTTGAGGGAAGCAGAAAACCTTGCTAATTGCAAAGCCGAAAGCTACTCAGCAGCGTTAATATTGTTGGCGTGACCGCCAGCTGTGATGATTAGGATGTGTGGCAGAGGGAGAGATAATTTGATCACAGGCCTGGGGACTAGAAGAAACTCCTGTGTCCTGCTCCTTCCCAGTACACCTGCAAAGGCAAGGAAAATACAGGGGGAGATCCAGTTCAGCTCTACAGTGCCCGAGTTTTCTGGGAGGGGGGTCCTGCAGGGCACAGAGGATGCCATAAAATATGTGTGTCACACCAGGTGGAGAGGATGGGCATTGACCTCTCAAGGGAAATAGCTTTGCAGGGGGTTAGTAACCAGGTGTGAAGGCTCTGCATCTGTGGTGCTTGCTCTGTGTCATCAGCAAAACGTGGCTTTGGGTGGGGCTTGGACACTGTGGGCCAACAGCTGGGAACCTGAGCCATGGCAAGGTCAGGAGGATCCTCAGAACCCAACATAAAAGAGATGGACTAAAGCACCCCTCCCTCTGCTTGGCTTCCTCATCTGTAAAACAGGAATTGATCAGGGATATCCTGAGGATTTAGGGATATCTGGAGACCGCTTTGGAGGCATTAAAACTAGTGAGCATAATATCTGCATTTCAAAGTACTCCTTGGACCTCTTAATTCATTTTGACAGCAATGCTGCACAAGAAATGTGGCTGCCTCCATTGTCTGGATGGGAAAACCGAGACTAAGGGATGGCATTTGTGGAAGGAAATATGAGCACAGGACAGCACCAGGCCAGGCAGAGCTGTGAACTCCTGTCCCCTGTGGCTCAGCAGACCAGTTGTAAGAGCACCCACAGCTGGGAAACTGCTCCATCTCCACGTACCAGGGGGTGTTGATCCTGTGTAATCCCTGTCTGATGTCCTGACCAGCCTATTTTCAACAAATTGTACTCCAGGCAGAAAGACCAGACCTTATTTCTGCTGATTTGTTTCTCTTGTTCTCTAAATCATTCCCTTTCCCATCACTACATCCAGTTCTCTCCCTTTCCCCCAGATATACTTCTCACATTTCTTTATGCAACCTTGGAGCTCCTTCCTGTCTCTGCCTTTTTTGTGTACCCTTTTCTAGGCTCACTAGAGGTCTGGAGGGGTGTTAAATGCCAGGAGCAGTAGGAAAAGAAGGTGACAGCTCCTCATTTAAGGAATGAGATGGCTATTTGACTGTATCATAACTCTTGTTGATTAAAAGAGCATAACTGAGTTGTGTGAGGGAGAGCTAAGGGGAACCCTTTCAGGCTAAATGAATTTATACAGGATGTGAGAGTCTGCTTCTGTATTATTAAGTTACAATGAACGGTGGTGTGAAAGCTGCTGAGATTTTTACTGTCTTTCCCATGTGCACTAGAGAAGTTGCACAATGACAACTCGAAAGGCAATATGCAATTCCACAGCAGCAGCCAACGAGTGACTTCCTGTGATGAAAGTAGCCTGCCCTGTTCCACAAGGCATTTTTTTCAGTGGTTCTTTCAATTTAAGGAATGTTTCTCTAGGAGGATGATGATTTGTATCACACCAGGATTTAGGTAATACAGACGAGATCAGCCTACTGTTGCACTGAGCCCTACGGTCACTTACGGTGAGACACTGCCCCCTCTCACAGAAATGCACATATTTAAATTCACGACAGAAGCACGTATTTGCACATCACTGCTTAGGCAAGCACCGGAGCTACGGGAGAAACTGAGGGCGTGAAGTGAGGTGATAAAGGTTGCACAGAGTCAGCGGCAGAGCAAGAAGCAGAATCCATTTCCCAGTGGCTGCTGGAAAGGCTGTTGAAGTGACCCCGGCTTTGTAGCCAGGGAAACACCATCTCTCATTTTTCCCATTTAAACTACATTTGTGAAGGTGATGATTTATTGATAACCCGCAGGGCTGTGGGGTAGGGGCAGCAGCGATCAGACACGCGGTAAGAGGCGGGGGGAGGTTGTGGCCCTGACCCTCCGCACCCTTCTCAAGTTGCGCCTGTCTCCAAAAGATGCTGCGAACTCCGGCCCGGCTGCGAGCTAGAAAACATCTCCTGCCTCTTCCCTCGGCTGAGCAGCGACCACTCGGATGCTGAAATAAGGTCAGGGCTCCGTCAAGCGGCTAAAAAACCGGGCTGAGGGAAGGCTCTGCCTCTGGAAGGCAGCGCGATCTTGCCCGGCAGCATCCCGCTGGCCGGAGCAGAGGGAGAGAGGAAGGCAGGGAGGTAGGGAGGCAGGGAGGAGAGGATACCTCGCCCGAGCAGCGCTGGCTCCGCGCTCACCGTGTGCGGTGGGGTCAGGTACGGGGGGAGCGCGGGGAGGGAGCCCGCGGGGGTGGGAGAGGCAGCGAAGCCGTGACACGGCACTGCCAGCGCCGTCTCTGAGGAGGAGGAGTGGGAGTGGGAGTGGGAGGGGAGTTCCAAAGCCACTTTGGCCGATGCGCCGCTACGTGCGGGAGTCTGTGCGGAGGATCCTCCTGGCAGCCTGAGCGCCGGGCGCGCTCCCCGCTCCCTCGTGGGCGATTCCCCCTTCCCCGCAGCTCGCTCCTGCCTCCGCAGGACGAGGCGGCGCCCAGGTGAGCGGTGCCGGGGAGCGGAGCCGGGGAGGTGCGGGGCTGGGGCTGGGCATCCCCTCCGGCTGCCCGGGCTGGGGCTCCCGTCCGGGAGGGGCTGGGCTGGGCTGGGCTGTGTCCCCACGGCTGTCGGGGCTGGCGGTCGGTGCTGCTCGTCCCAGGTGGGCTGTGTGTGATCCGCGCCGCGGGGGAAGCAGCCGGGAGAAACATCGCTTCGTGTGCCGCGTAACTTGTGTGTCGGAGCGCAATTACCGGCAGTGCGGTGGGTGAACGGTGGTTTGTCTGTTCCCCAAGAAGCCATGGGGGGCTGGCGGGCTGCCCGGCCGGGGGCAGCGGGATCTCCCGCCCCGGGCACCCCCCGTGCCGCAGGTGTTGGGGGTGTTTGCTCTTCTCGATAGGTTTGGAGAGAACCCCGCGGGCTGGGCAGGCTCCGGCGCCGGGAGGGTGGTTGTGTGAGTGTCAGTCCGTAACACTCCAAGTAGTGGTGTTAGAGTTAAATATACCTCTTTACTACTGTGTCTGCACCCAATTCATTTATTGCCACCGTTATTTTAGTGATGGAGGTGTCGCTAGTAAAGGGACGAGCTTGCTCTGCAAAAACCACTTTTTTTTTTTTTTTTTTTCCCCCTTTATAAAAATGTTTATAGTTCCAGCTACCGATTTTATAGCTCCTGAAATACTCTAATTTCCCAGATCAGTTAGTTTCTCACCACCGGCACGTTCACCTTTCTGAGTGGGAGATCTCGAGGATTTACTTTCTTTTAAAGAGAGCTCCAACCATACCCACTCCTTTCGGCGAGGCGTGTGTTATAGGCTGACCCCAGCAACTTCACTTTGACAAAAGAAAAGCTGGAAATAAGCACTTAAGAGATGCGACTTTCCCTGTTTCAACAAGTTGCTTTGTTCTCTGCTCGAGTAATTTCCTCCAAGACGCGAGGTCATTGTCATTAGTAGATGATGTGGTGATACGTGCGATGTTAAACCTGCAATCACCGGGGATTAATGCACGGGCATGACATCACCGACAGCCAATGAGGGGATGGGTTTGGGCACGTACTGACCCAAACTGTCTTCCAAACTGATGTGGTGATCCTGCCGTGCTCCTGAGGAATAACGCAAGTTTGGTGGTTTCCTAGCACAGTGTTACTGTGTTTCTCCGTCTTGTGTCCTACCTCTGAGATAGTCATTAAACAGCCTCGTGTCTGTAGTTAGTCTGGTTGGTTAAAGGTTTCACTTCTTGGGAAGAGACTGTTGATTATGGACATATCAGTTCCCTGGCACAGAGAGAGGTAATGGGACTGAGCTGGCTTCTGGCAGAGTATAAACAGCCAGAGTTCTAAGCCCTTGTGGCAGGAGAACTGCTTGAACAGAGTGGTTGAGCACACAGTGCTTTCACCTGTAGTAAATTGCCTGCTTTGCCTTATTGCTCGGGGTAGAGCTGCTCACGTGGAGGTTGGCACGGCCCCCGTGCCAGGGGAGTGAGCAGGGAAGCCGTGCAGCCCGGTGGATGCTGCCCTGGCTGGCGAGGCAGGAGAGCCCGAGTTTCCCGCTGTGCTGAGGGTTCCCTGCTGCTCACCTCGGGGCCTCCGTGCTGCCGAGGTCTGGCAGGTAAGAAGCCCTCGGCCTCAGTTCCTGTTCCTTTGCTCTAGGGTGGCTCAAAAAAAACTCAGCTGTCTTGGGTGGCTTTTGCAGAACTGCAACAGATGTTGCCTGGCGTGGTCTGGCTCCTGAAATGTGCGTTCCAGAGTTCAGGCTGCCTCTTCTGCCTAATGTTTCCTTAACCTTGGTCATTTGCAGCAGACTCGTCCAAGTCCCCTGCAGGTCAGCCAGGGGCTTCCCCACAGGCTGTGCAAGACCCCTTGTGTCACTATCACAAATATTTGCACACAAATCACCTATATTACCTTAAATATTTCCTGTTCGCTAGAATTACTAATGCTGAAAGTAGATTTTTTTGTGTACAGACTTCACCCCTCAAGTCTTTCAATGTTTTTGGTTGCAATTTAGATGTGGGTACACACTCACATTCCCCATCAGTGCTGTTGCATCGATAGCCCTTTACATTGAGGGACCCACGCAGAATATTAGCAGTATGACTGACATGCCTCAGAGTTGTGTGTGATCCTTATGCCTTCATTGCCAATAAGATGTGACAGGAGACGTCTAATGAATTACCTTTAAATTAGAAAGCAGTAAACAAGCCATTATTGGATTAGAGGAATATTAAAATTAGAAGAACGCTACCGTCTTTTGATATCCTGTGGCACATTTTTACCAGCTAGGAAATGACACGGGTTGCTGCAGAGAGAGAGAGGGTCTCTGGAGAACTGTAATGATTTTCATCTGTGTGAAATAGATTTTTTTTTTTTTTAATGCTATTACTTAGTGTCTTATGTTTTAGATGATGCTGTAGCAGATTTCTCTTTTTTCTCCCCCTCTTCTAGTTTCATATTGATGTTTGATATATTTGTCTGAGTGACTTCGGTGCTTGTGGAAGGTACAGGTTTGATGTACTCTGATAGCTAAAAAGCTCCTAATTATGGAAGAAAAACACAGGCAAAATGAAACAAGAGCCTTGGTGATAGATTTTAGTCCAACGCTGAAGAGCTCTCTGCCTTGCCAGGATGCAGAGATTGTCTGGGTTCACGCCACTTATTCCATGGCCCTTCTCCTCAGCTGCCTAGAAGGCAGCTCTGGTAATTCTGGGATATTATTCTAATTGCATAAAAAGTTTCACATTGACTTTACTGAGACCCCTAAGAACTAGATTAAATCCACCAGTTCTCCTGGTCACACAGCTCAGGTGCAGGTGTTACCTGGTGTTGCCTTCCCGATGTGACTGCTCTGGATTAGATATGAACTGGCATCTGGTTGCTGGTACTTGTGAGCAGTTCCTGGTCTCCCCATGCCAATTTTTTATTAATTGAGGCCCAGCACCTGCTGCTCTCTCTCAGGCAAAGCTGCCCAGTTAAGGATGGGGCTGTGAGTGAAAAGAGCAGAATTTGGCCAGTGCTCCTCAAGTGTTAGAAAAAAATGTACATAAAGAGGTAAACAGTAAAATGTTTGATGAAAAGCAGTTAATTCTCAGGTTCGTGCAAAATAAAGTTTCTTATGAAATCTTAAAATTATTAAGTTTATTGCCACCTATGTTGGCCACTGAAAAAATAAGCTCAGTGTAGAACTAAGCTTGAAACCGTGGGTGCAAAAATTGTTTTGTTTGGAATTTCAACGTTTAATAACACTCCAAGACCAATCTTTTATTGTTTTAAACTCACTATCAATATGAATATGGATCAACAAGATGCCTCGGAGCACTGAGCCTCATTTCAGTCTCCTGAGGACAGCCTGGAGCATCCTGGTTTTTCCTGTATCTTGGAAGCACGTTCAGAATAAAGATCTCTCCTATATAAATACTTTTCATCCAAGGTATTGGATTTCCCTCGTCTCGCTCTCACAGTTTATGGCCGTGGGACTCCTTGCCCCTTCTCGAGGTCTCGTAGAACTCCTTCAGCATCCCTTTCTCCCTTTGAAAAATGTGATAACCCTCACGCAAGCGCTTGCTTTGAAGCCGGTGCCAGCCCTGCAGATCAGAAGATCACAGCACACTTTCACCTGAGGTCAGGCAGCTCGAGCTGAGCTGCTTTGCGGTGGCAAAGCATCCTGAATACTTGCAAGCAGTGGGGATTTCTGTCGGTCTGTGCCACTGAAGCCTCTTTGCTATTCTGAAGAGGCTTGTAAGGAGGAACAAAGCACTGCGGATTTCACCAATTTTCCTCTATTTTATATTTTCCAGAAGTTATTTTGGAAGGGCTGTGAGCTGAAAGGCTGATTTTCTCAGACTTGGTGCAAACTGTGCCAGAGAGAAGCTCAAAGGAGGAAAGTAGTGTTGGGTGTCTCCGTGACTCCAGAGGTGACCTGTTGTTTTTATTGCCCCTTCTGTTGTGTTTCAATTTCAGTTACACTTTACAGGGAACATCTATGGAATGAAAACTCCGGTGGGGTCAGGCCTTTCTACCAGAAGGATATTTCCCTCTGCACGGTGTCAGTATGAGTTTTCTCCCTCCCACCTTTAAAGTAACAGTTGTTGTTACATGTGCTGTGAGATATAACAAGGATAAATATATTAAGGGGCAGCAATCCCATCCTTCGTGTTACGTGATGGTAAAAGATGGTTAAAGAACTTCGTCCTTGGCCCTTGATGCAGACTCTTTCCCCTTTCTGTTCTCCAGCCACTTGCCAAGCACAGCTCAGCCACGTGCTGCATCCTTCTGAGCTAAATGGAAACAACCTGTTTCTGGTTCTGGAAGCAGCAAACCTTCTCCATATAAAGGAGGGAGCAGAACTCTGGTGCTTTAGTTCTTTAAAGCTTCTGTAGGATTTTTTTTCCTGACCTGCAACAAGCTGCTAACTAAACCAGAAGCATTTGAGTAATGCCTAGACATGGATAAACCAATTAACAGGAGTCCTTTCAGCTTTTTAAAACAAATTGCGGATTTCAGGTTCATATTTGCATAATTCAGGTTATTAATTCACGTGTTTGCATTTCCTAAACTGTGTGCCAAATTCCCATTTGGCGCAAGTTTGAGTGTTAATCCCAGTGTAAAGGGGAAAAGGTGGAAATAGAGTTGTTGTAGGAAGCACTGAAGGGTTAGTGATTTTTCTTTTCGACAAAATTAAATGAGCTTCTCTTTTTTTTTCTGAGTCATTTCGATGTCACCTCAGGTATTCAGTGAGAAATTCAGAAACTCTTAATTGATAGGGTACCTGGTCT
Source organism: Myiozetetes cayanensis (assembly GCF_022539395.1). Classification (NCBI taxonomy): domain Eukaryota; kingdom Metazoa; phylum Chordata; class Aves; order Passeriformes; family Tyrannidae; genus Myiozetetes; species Myiozetetes cayanensis. The sequence continues at coordinate 5,032,519 of NW_026087389.1, forward strand.
CTCCTATGTGCATCTCTGGGATTTATCTATATTGCAAGTTAATAAAGCTTCCAGCACGCATTCTGTGCATGTGTAATTAAGGAGTGACTGCCCCTCGATGTCATTTGCTGTGTTATGTAGATTCCAGTTGTGGGGATGATGGTATTTTATGTTGTCATATAAAAGCAAGAACATCCCTGCATGAGTGAATCTGTTTGAAGGACCAGGCTGTGGCTGGTTTAGTCTAGAGAGCAGTTACCCTCGGATTTCTTTGCTGCCTCCATTATTCAATGAGAATTATGTGTGTTTATGATAGTCGGATCAGCAAACAGAAGTGTGCTGCAGATGCAGATATATTGTGAAGTACAGCGGTTTACATTAATGGGAAGGATTTATCTTGTTGCTGTGTTGAATTTATGGTGCCAAGCTGTGATATTTTCCTGTTTCAGAAATGTTATATTGCACTGAGTTGATATCAGGGTGATAAAATAAATGTTTCTTTTTTAATTCAAGCCCCTGTAAGATGCTAATAACGTTGGAGATAGGAAGAGAAACACTGTATTTCAGAAATTAATATAATGCATCTGTATTATGATTTTCTGGCAAAATTAACTCAGCTTGGGCTCCTAAATGGAAGTTCTTCTTATGTTTGAACTATTAAGCAGGTGTGGTTGAGTTCTTTTAATGGAACTACAATTCTATGACACAAGTAGTGGGGTTATTATGCCCTGCTTAAATTAGTCTTTGGGACTGTTCTCTACAATTTACAAGGGCATGTAGTGATAGGACAAGGGGGAATGGCTTTAAACTGAAAGAGAGCAGGTTTACAGGGTGTTAGAAATTTAGATATTAGGAAGAAATGTTTCTCAGTGGAGGTGCTGAGGCACTGGTACAGGTTGCCCAGAGAAACTGTGGCTGCCCCATCCCTGGAAGTGTCCAAGGCTGGGTTGGATGGGGCTTGGATCAGCCTGGTCTAGTGGAAGATGTCCCTGCCCATGGGGAGGCAGTTGAAACTTTATGGTCCTTTCAGCCTGTATCATTCTGTGATAATTCTGAAAAGAAAATAGGGAAGCTTTAGTTGCTGGTGATGGACCCTTCGCTGGGCATTCAGGCAGCTCACGTTCCTTGCTGGTTTAATTCCAGTTTCCTGCCAAAAGCTCAGCACACAGGCAGGGCTACTAGGAAGGAAGGAAGGGCCATCTCTTCCCCTTTGCTGTTACCTCCTCCTCTGGCCTTTACCAGGGGCTGTGGCAATGCCAGGGCTGTTCTCAGGATATCCATTTGCCCTGTTCCTGGAAAAGGCAAGGAAATCTTCTCGAGAGAAGGCTGTGGTGGCTGCTCTGCTCTGGGGCCACAGTACTGCTTCCTCCCTGAGGAAAACTGGCATGCAACAAGCCAGTGGATTTAACATTGGCCAGGTGGCACTGATGTTATGAAGCTAAACCTTTTTGTCTTTGTGTATGTGCAGCTGTGCCTGACCCCATCAGCATTTTACTGGTTTGACTGGAATTGTCCCAGCATGAACACAGGCAGCTGTGAAAGCCTGATCCCGACTGTCTGGCAGGCTCCTGTTGACTGCACTGCTGTTTGTGCTGAGCACTGTCAGTTTAATGACTCTGAAGCACCGTGGTTAGAAGTCAAGTGCTATAAAATTTTCCCCAAACACAGATCGACAGCAGTGAGTGGACCTGCACATAAAATAGGTTATTGAATCTAAAAAAAAAAAAGATTAGCCATTTTGTGGAATATAGAAAGATTGTCCTATGTGTGTATTCCTGTTATGTTACTTCCTTAAACAATGTCTCTAAACCTTTGAGTTAATATCCATTATTTGGAAGTACATGGGAGACTATTTGACATTGGTTTAGCTGAAAAGTACTACTGGAGTAACAGTTTGACTGTGGAAATACTTTCCAGTTATGGGTGTTTGGACTTAACCCGGGCTGAAGGGGAAAAAAGAAAAAAAAATATTTTAGTACTAAATTATCCCCATATTTTTGGTGTGCTGGCAAAATGATTAATTCTGCCTTTTTTTTTTTTTTTTTTTTTAGTAATAGGTCTGTTTCTGTTCATGGACCATTAAAAGAACAAAATTTTCTTAGAAAAAATTACTTTTAAAAACCTGCATTGACTGTCTTATATTAAGAGAGTACGAGGTAAAAAGGACTATCCCTCCTTTTCTACACCAAATTGAAATGGAGGGATGGATCTGAGGTGAAGCAGGACAATTTCTGGCAGAATTAGTGTAACCTTCCACCTGAGAAATTAATAGGTTCATTTAGTTCATTAAGTGTTAGAAATTAATTGTTATTGAGCTTATCCACATACTTAAGAGCATTTCCCTCCAGAACATTTCCTTCCTGTAGATGTTTCTAATGTATTTTTGTGGTATATATTTCATTTTAACAATAGAAGAATAGTCACAGAAGCTGAAACCTTTAAGAATAATTGCTGTTTATAGCTCTGAAAAGGGTTCATCACTTTAAATACAATTACTCATCCTGCCAGTGTGTATCACTCACCTCTGAAATGCTCCAGGTGAAGTTTGCTCACAGGTTGCACCCCAGATGGGTTGTGTTTTTTGGGTGGATGAACAGGTAGCTGCATTCACCCACTGTCTTTGCAGGCAGCTGTAAGAATGAGAAGGAAAAAACATCATTTAAGCGAAAATTTTGGGGTTTGTGTTAGACATTCTTTTTCCTGAACATGTTCTTCAGCAATGAATAAACTATTACTCCTAAATCTTGCTTGGAAATGTAGTGCAGACAGGCAGCTATTTATAATTTGCATATACAGAATATGCTTAATTGTATTATGGCTAAAAATCTGATATACCTTCTGTGTTTTCCTCATGTGAGAGGAAAAATAAAGACTGAGTAGAGCCAAACTGGTTTTGTTTTAAATGCCCTTTCTTCTTTTCTACAGTAGAAATATCTTCTGTTACAGTTAATGAGTATTATTGTCTTTTGTTTAAATTCTTTGTTACAGATGCTTAGAGCAAAAGGGCATTAATAATAAAAAAGGCCTTCTTTTCTTGAATGTCTGTCTGATAATGGCCTGTATGATTTAAGAATAATGCTGTAAAATAACTGCTTTTCAAAGGAACAATTCTGTATAACTAATTGGAGGGCAAAAGGAAAATTCTCATCCTCTAGATAAGTGCAGTGTCTCTTTAAATAGCCAAACAATTTTTCCTTCTATCTTTCCACCCTCAAGACCAAAATAATATCAAATCTCATTCAGGTTATACTTAAATATGACCAAACTGATAATTACATTATTACAGAGAAGGGCAGGATAGCTGGAGGGTATGTACAAGGTGCATTAGTACCGCAAATAGAAGCTGATTTACTTATTGATAGTGGAGACACGTTTTAGTCACTTTATAGAATTAACAATTGATCAGCTTGTTGGGTTCTAGTTCTTCATAAGCACAGCATGTTTATTCATTATTGTCATTACATGGTGCAGGCAGCTGAGGTCATGATTAGCAAGGCAAGATCTAAAAGAATTTAAACTCTCTTAAATACAACTTCTGCAAGGGGCAGTTTCTGAGCAGTGCGCCGAGTCTCCCTTCTCGGAAATAAATGTAACATATACCTGCCCAGTTAATTTGCATTTCATTTACATTTTTCAGAACCATCAGATTTATTTATTTCCCAAACGCCAGCGATTCAGGCTCGTAAAAGTACAATAAGATGGGCGACATAAAAGCATTACTTTCAAATTGCCTCGGTCACTGTAAATATCCACCAATCTATAGTACTGCAGCTGATAAACGAAACACGCTGCTGAAGGAGAATGGAATGATGTTATTCCAATAAATATACCCATGATTGTTTGTTACTAAGCGTAAGTTATGTTTTCTAAATCGGCATTGACTTAAGCTTGAGCAAACTCGATAGCAGAAATTCCCACAGAGGCTTCTCCTGCTATATATGACTAATATATTAAAGAAGATAAATAGTCATTTTTAAAACTTATTACACAGTAGGATTGAACACAAGAGGAAACCATTTTACAAATCTGAAAGTTAAGGTCACCTTGAGAAGAAAAGGACACTTAAGATGACTAGAAAAGGTCTGTTTCCTCCAGAAATTGAGATTCAAGTTTACTCTTTTCACGGTGTCTTTTATAAAGCTTTAGAATCCCAAGTGTAAAACCAGAGTATGTTTTGATGTGCAAATATTTCAAAACTGTGTAGTGGATAGGCATTTCTACACTTGCATCTATCCAGTGCTACAGATTAGCTTCCAGTTTCATAGTAATAAATAAAATACAGAATAATAACTAATAAAGAATAAAAAACCAGAACATGAAGCTTTTTTGATAATGATGTCTATAATATAATCCAGTATTAGGGCTGAACTTTTTAAAACATTTCATTGGACTGTCATAATAGTTTTCTACTTTTCCCTTTTTTTATTTTATAAGCATTTTGAAAAATTGTCATTATGTATATTTTAGTCATACTGAACAGTGTTAAGCTTTTGGTTCATAATTCAGAGTTTTAGGAGTATGAAGATGTGCTCAATAACATTTTCTTAGGGCTTGCAAATAAAGTTAATGAAATATTTTTCTATTAGTCAGTCTTATCGTGGATAATACTGTTCCCTTGTTTGAACTGTAGCAAATCAGGACAACATTGATTTTCTTTAAGAGATGAATAATGAAAGATCTACATTCTTAAATATGTAGATAAAGATAAGTAACTTAATTAAAAAATTATCAGTGGAAGGTAGTAAGATGAATTAGCTGTTTTAATTTGTTGTATATGTCAATATGCTGCAACATAACCCAGAGTTTTACCCAAAATCCATTTATGATATCTTTTTCTTCATTTTTTCAGTGTAATGTCATAGTGTCTTCCATTGCTTGTTCTCTTGAAAAAATCACTCATGTATAGGGAATGTTAAATTCTTGGAACTGTCTGCCCCAACTTCAGCTTATGTAGGTGTTGACTCTGCAGATGTTTGATGTCCAGAGCAGTGCAGCCTGATGAAAACAGTCCTGCTCTGATCAATAGTGATGTTTACAGGCTCTGTCTCCAGCAGTGGAAGTCAGGTTACGAGCCTGATTGTTTTCCCAGTGACTGGCAAATTCTGCTCTTTGATCACATGTGCCGTGAATATCCGAGCTGGCAAAATTCCAGGCTAAATTGCCTGCTATTTTTTGACTGGCTTTGCAAATTATAGATGAGGAAAAAGGGACGTCTCCGGGCCTCCGTCTTCCCTCCAGTGTTGCTTTTAATATCGAGGAGACATCATCAGGGTGCACAGTGCAGGGGAGGAGCTGTTGGGAGGAGCTGCTCTATTAAGATGTGGTAGTTGATGTTATTAAAGGAGGAGATAAACAGCCCTGTGCTGGAAGGGCTCCTCTGTGTCGTACACTGTGGGGTTTTTTTTTTGGTCTCACGTTAAGGGAACAGGCACCCACAGCAGTTCCACTGGTGGACCCTCTGGTGGGAATAATTATGTGTATAGTGCTGTGCCTTGAATAAGACTTTCACAATTCTCATGCTTAAGTTCTAAGTGACTCCCCAGTCGTGCTGGTTTTCAGGCTTGAATCTCCAATCTCAGTGCAGCTACAAATACATGATTTGACAAGCATGGCTGAGCTGCTGCTTCAGGTCCTTGGGTCACTGCCTTTCTGTTGCAAATGCATTGTCCAAAGGCTGGTTTGAAGGGTTTTTTTAAAAAAAAGGCTGTTTTTTCTAGACATCTCTGTTAGCTTTGCAGGGTAAGACAAAGCTGGTTCCCAAAGATTTTCAGATTTTTCTCCTTCCCCTCGCTGGACTCAAGGCTGTCCTGTTTGAAATGACTCAGCTGGGTGAGGAGAAAAGGGGCATGTTTGTAGATAGGCCATACCTATAAAGGGAAGGGATTGGGGAGAGACTTTATAAAATCTGGGTAGATAACACATGAGCTGAGCAGTCTGTCGGGATGTTTCTGTAGAGCTTCCCTGGGATGGTTTGACAGTACAGCGTGTGATTTGGGGAGGTAAATTTTACTCTTCCTCCTCTACCCAGCAATGCCCTGGCAAACTGTGAAGTGTTGAGGAGAGGCTGGTATCCTCCAAGCTTCAGGCTTTACTTTGTTTTACCTTGTTTTATTCACTTTGCCTTGCTGTAGCTTTTGATTCAGCACGTTACTTCTGTCATTGAATGAGTAGCAAACACTTGCCATGGATCTTGCTCCATTAGGAGTAATGGATGGGAGTGTTTCTTGTCCAGAACAAGACTGTCAGAACCCGAGATGTAAATAAGAGCCAAGGAAAATTAATTGCAAACCTGTCAAGCCCAGTCTGTCTGTATTTTTATTACACGGTGTTTCAAAGATCTTTCTGGGAGATTTTTTTTTAAAAAAATCCTGTTCCTTGTGCAAATCTGGCTGAAATTTACCCAGGCACAGCAGAGATTCTGTTACTGGTCCTCTGTGCTAAGGATTTTCCCTTGTATTCATCATTTCTGCTCCACACTGTACAACACTCAGGCAGGACATGGTTGTGGTTCTGTATTTTGGGACGTGCATCTCGGGAGTCCAGTGGGCCAGAGGTCTCTGGTGGATAAAAGCCCCAAGGAATCTCATATAACCTGTGTCCAGACTGTTGCAATGGAGCTTAAGCTGGGCTTGAGTGCTGCATTCAGAGAGCTCTGCTGACTTCTCTTGAGTGGAGGACAGGGAGCCTCAGAAAGCAATACTTTCCAGTTAGGGTGACTGTCGCAGGAATATTCCATTATTAAGTAAGGAATTTTTCATATTCCTGAAGACCAGATGCTGAGACCTTCAGGTTAAAAAGGCGATGGATTATTTATGCTGTACTGCTATTCTCAGGTAATAAATTGGATGGTGCTATTGCAGGCAGAGAAATAATTAAGAATTCTGGTACAATTGAGTAGTCAAATTTAAAAGGACAAAATAATGGTTTAAGAATCCAGCTGTCTTTGGCTGGAAAGCAAAAATAATTTAAAATGATGAACCACAGCCTTCCATTGGCCATTTATTCTGTTTTACACAGCAGTGTCAGTATTCCAGGTGGGTTCTTTCTGATGTACAGAAGCTGCTATAAGACACTTCATACTCACAGATATCTTCTCAAGATCACACAATCTGAGTTCAGCTGAACAAATAAGTACCCAAGTATTTATTCTATTTGCTCAAAGCCATCAGTTTAGAAAAAGAAAAAGGACCATGAGACTAAAATAGGAGTGGTTGCACTCTCCAGAAAATGTCCTTTGGATTTGGCTCACCAAATAGTTTCTATGAACAGGGGATGAATTTTGGCCATTTAGGGGAGGACAGAGATGGACAGAACTTTATCCATGGTTAAAAAATTATTTATTAGACTAAACTGGTAGTAGATAACTATGTGGAAATGAATGGGGTTTGCCTAGTGCAAGGAACAGCTCTAAATTAAAAGACTGTACCTTTCTTTTTGGATGTGGTGGTACCCTCTAGTGAGTGAAGGTTCAGTTACCTGCAGCCTCTCTCACTGACCTTGGCCAAAACACTTGCCATTTGCAAGGAGGGTTTTCACTCAGTGATGGGAAAATATAAATCCATTAAGTGATTCTTTTTTCCCTTTTTTTTTTATTTTATTTTTAAAATTAAATTAAGGTTGCTATTTTGCATTTAATTAGTGACCAGCATAAAACTAGAAGACTGAAATTCCTGCTCTGGTCCCTGAGATGCAGCACATTTTTAATGACAGCAGTTTTTAATCTGAAGCAGTCCTGTGACTGTCTTTGCTAATGGCCTTCTTCCAGCCTGTGTGACTGCCTTGCCCATTGCCAGGCTGTGGAAATGCTGTGTGCAATAACCCCAGAATGTGAATCAGTGATGCAACCACTCCATAGGCCTCTTAAAAGATGTATCTCACAGTGCAGGAAACTCAGGTGGGAACAGTTAAAGCGAGAGAGTTTCACTTTTGTGTTCCAGTTCATCAATCTTTAAAGAGACACTAGTAGGTCAAGTGGGTCTAACGCTGATCGATGTACGAGAAGAAGCCCTTTTTAAAGTAATCACAATTCATCTCCAATGGGCAATTGAGAAAATAAAATAAAAAGATGCAGCCACTGGGGTCCTGGTGGGGGAGAACTTAATTAGCTCAGCCCTCACACGCTCTTTAGTGAGTCATCCCTAGGAATCCATAACCCAGTGTGATCGGGTTTTCGCAGCCCGTTATGTTTTTGTTCAGTGAGCTCTTACTGGGTCTGAGAACTTGTCTCTGACTGGTGCCTGCCATCAAGAAGGGCATCCCTGCTTGGCTTGGAGGACAATTTCCTCACAGTGTGACAACAACAAGCCATGTCTGTCCCCCAGTCTCTTACTGAAGGCTCCTTGCTCTGGAGCTGCATCTTAGGGACACACACGGGACACGGCCTGAGACAGCAGCACAACAGGACAGCAGCAGCTGCCTCAGGACCTTGCAAAGTGCTCGTGATTGCTCTTGTTTGAGTTACATTTGAGGTACAACCAACATCCCAGTAGAGGTACACATGGCAATAGTAAGTAAGGCATGTTCAGGCTATATTTTAATGGGATTGTTGGTTGGGAAAACTTCTGTAGAGTTGTGTGTGAGATGAAGTGACTGTTCAGTTGCCCATCTGAGGCATTTCATACCTGTTGCTAACTCTAATATAACTGAAATGTGGAGGTATTGTAGTTAGGTTGGAGTACTGTTTCCTCTGGGACAGAGATTCACAGATCATTTACTCAAAAGTGTAAAAAATGTGTATTGTGGGGATCTGAAAGCCAAAGTTCTGTGAATAGTCAGAAATCAGAGAAATGGAAGACTCCTGCAATCCATTTCCTGGAAAAAAAAAATAAAATTTGGCAGAAATATCTGAGTGTCCACCCAAGGTGGCTGAAAATACTGGGTTTTATTCTGATGCCAATATCCATAACATCATACAAGCTCAGGAAGCACAATCCAATCTCTGGCAAAAAATATCTCGTTGCCAAAAGATTGAACTAAATGTGTCACCAAGTTTGTTTTCTGTGAATCTTGAGACTATTTTTTTTCATAAAATCTCAGTTTCCTGGATGAAAATAATTGGTGAAGATTTTTCTTTTCTGTTTTCTAATTATTTTTTAAGAGAGTTAATAGCTCACGTCTAGTGGTGATGAGAAGCTGATTAAAAGCTGATTGTTGTCTACCCTGAAAATAAACCACCAACAATTTGTTATTTTCAACAGATCTCATGTCTTTAAGGCAATCATAATTGCCTTCAAGTGAGGCACAGAAGGTGGGGGGAATCTCATGCTACTTTTCCAACCCTGAGCATTTCAAAGCATAATCAAAATTATACCACCTACCCTTCCCCCTGCTCCTCCCTGCAATCATGCACACGATCATGAAGAGGCTTTGGCATGAATGGAGGGGCAAGATAAAAGCAAAAATCCATTCTAGGAAGCTTGGGAAATGAAAGCCTGAAGTTCAGCCTTCCCTGAGCCTTGTGAAAGGAAGATTATTTTTTTCTTTTAAAACAAACAAACAAACAAAAAACCAAGTAAAGAAGAAAGCTTCTATCTTTAGCCATGAAGAGGCTGTCACTCATTCAAAACCTGGCTGTGGTCGTCCTTCAGCCAGAGAACTGGCTGAGCCTCCTATATGGAATCGTGCTGTTAAACCAGCTGTGATGGGTGCTGGAAGGAGGAACCTCTGACAATCCAGGTGCTTGAGGGGGAAGTACCACCCTAACACCTTCTATTACTGTTTCTGAAGAGCAGTTACCAGCTTGCTGTGGCTGCTGCTCTCCTGTCCTGGTAGTGCAGTGATAGGAAAAAGTGTCTGGGACTGTTCTTACCAGTCCCTCAGCACTTTTTGAGGTTTGCTCCTTTTCATTGCAACAGTAGCCAGAGCTCTACCTGGCTTCCTTGTGCCTGTGAAAGGATGAAAACAGCATCCAGGAGATGATTAACCTTCTCTAGAGGCCTGAAGGATTGGGTTGGAATAGGGAAGGATGAAGGAAATTCTTTCTGGAGGTGAGGAGCAAAATGTGACTTATGGGACTTTTGAAATTCTCTTGCATCAGAGAATTAAGTCCCTGGTGCTGCTGGAAATGAAGATAGCTGAGAGTGTTACCTTATATATTCACATTGGGATTTGGAGTTTTTCTGGTTATAAAGGAGAAAGAAAAGGGATCTGCTGGAGGGAGGTGGAGTCAGTCCATGTACAGACTGTGCACGGTGCAGGTTCACTCTGTGTGATTGTCTGTGCTTCCACCCAGCATGATGTTGCCCAACCACAGAAAAGCAAACAGAACCCTGAGATTGGCTCTGAATATGCTTTTGTTCATTTATCCTGAATCCAGACTGAATAAGATTGGGATCTCCTTTAAAGTGCAATTATTTATTGACCCAGCTCCAAGTCTTTTGCCTTTGTCATTCAATGATGTAACACTTTATACTTCTGATTAACAATTCCTGAGCTGGTGGGTCTGGAACCCAGTTCTGAATTCTCCTGTTCAGTAGAGCAATGGTTTTCTAAAATAACTCTGATAAGCAAAGAATGTTTTCTAACATTGAGTAAAAAGCTGATGCCATAGCATCAAGGCTGGGTTGGCCTGTGCCTCTCCCCTCCTGTACTTGAAACTTGAAAAGTTTTATTCTTTGTTATTGCCACAAGAGATTCTGCACAAATCTAAATTGGTTTAGATTCGTCAGAATTTTAAACCAATCCCAAGCTGACTGTGTTATTTTGGTACCAAAATGGGAATATAAAAAATGTTACCTTTCAGTTTGTCAGTAGTTACTCTACATCCTGCCCTGAGCCTGACAGAGACAGCACAGCACAAGGTGCTTTGCTATTGGCTTATGTAGTGGATAACACAGGTGTTAAAAAATGTGTGTTCAGCCCATAATTACACTTCTGGAAATTTAGTGCTGTATTTATGAAATGCTTTTCCTTAGAATCTTTTAATAATTAGATAATGAGTCCCAAGTGGAACAATTATCTCATAGACCCAGACAGTTGGGATTCTTCATCAACCAACATGCATCCACTGCTCATAAAGCATGTTTGTGTTCTAAAAGCAAAACTGGCTATTCTGTGTTTTCCTCTTGGAGCGTTTCAGGCACTGAAACAAAGGCAGAGACCAGGTTACATGGATGACAGAGGAATGGACAGACACTGTTACAGTCAGGGCCTAATACAGCTTAGAAAAGCATGAGTGGACATGCTGCAATTATTTACTGTGAATGTGGTGTTTTTGGAAATAACAAGAGAATATAATACTCTAATGGAGTAGAACCAGACATGAATTTTCCTCCTTCATTCCTTCCATCTGTTTGTGCCTCCTCTGAGCGATCTCTGCAAAACAGCCTTCCAGCTCACCTTCGTCCCTGGCGAGCGGGAAGAAAGTTGAGTGACCTGTTCTATAGCAGGTCAGGTATCTTTTCACTCCAGGGGAGAAATTAAATTCCTCCATCAATTCAGGGTGTAGAAAACAGTGTTTTATAGCTCAGGATAGTCTGTGCAACAACTTCAGTGCTTTGCTATCTGGCAGGCGAAGTTTACAGTGGGGGAAAAGGCGTATTTGCTGTGCCTGAAACATCCTACTGAAGAGACTTCCTTCAAAGACGTTTCTCTCCACATTTTTTTTGGTGTGCTCTCTGCTCTAGATGAGTACAGCTCTGCTTCTGGGAGGTCAGCTGGGAGTGGAGAGGGGCACTGTCTCTGCTCTGCCTCCTCTTTGAACAGGGTTGAAGCAATTCCTGCTCTCTCTTGAACACGGTGCCTGAAGCCTGCCCATCTCTTAAGTGGGCCTTGCACTGGGGGGGTGAAGATTTTGAGCTGCTGTGAGGGACTGAAAGTACCTGGATAATCACAAGGAAAAATTCTTTCTGATAAAGATAGTTTTAAAGAGTTGAAATGCTGGGCTGTAATGAGATCACCTGTGTTGGTAAGTCTGTGCAACCTTAAAAATGAAATCTTGATGGCGATACCTCCGTCTTCAGGAATTTACTTTGGCAGAATGGTTTTTTGTGGGGTGATGATGAATAATAAATAATGCTGTGTGAAGAAAAGGGTCTATTCTGCCTCTGTTTTACAGCCAGAATAGCTGTACTTTACTCTCTGAGCAGTCCTGTTGGTCTTGGTGGACTTTTTGCTGGAGGAAAGATGAGAACTCACTTCGAGTTGAGAGAGCAGATTCTAAAACGTTTTCCCCAAAATTAATTTTCTAAATGAGATTCTATTTCATTCAGATTATCGTCTTCTACTCAGAGATTATTCTTTTGGACTGCAAGTGATCAGTTATTTGTGCCAGCATAAGTCGTATGCTTCATTTTGAAGTCTAATTCTTGCTGTGCAAATACATTTGCAAGCTGTGAGTTCTGGTGACCAGAATGGTCCCCACAATGTACCCTGGAGCTGGTGTATATGAAGAAGTTGCTGTTTCCTTGCCTGGAAGGGACCTGAACTAGTCCAATTTCAAACTCCTCCTTATACTGTGAGGACTTGAGGTTTTGTGCAGTCCTTTAGGTCTCACCTCCAGTCTCTTACTTGAATTTGTTTTCTGATTCTGCTGTTGCTGCTTCTGTGTGACCTGAGCTCTACTGGGTCAAATTTGGAGTCCACAAACTCTAACTCAAAATGAGTCCAACTGAAAAACCTTTCCAGAGGTTATCCACCCAAGTCCCTGTTGTGACTCTGGCATTATTAACTAAGGAGGGCTGTGATGTCTGGAGCAGAGAATTAGGCTGATTTAGGCACGTTTCTCCCAGGACATCATCTTAACATGCCCACTACAGACAGAAGGTTTGTTCTCATCTTTAAAGGAGGTGGTGAGGACAGATATAGCCTAGAGAACTCCAAATGCTGCTGAAGACAGACTCAGATTCCCCCAAACACATGGCACACAGGATGTCTGTCTGTGTATGGATGGTCTGGCTGCTGGTGTGGTTGATACCTCATGCTATGTAGATATAATAGCAGTTCAGTTCTTCCTTCTTAGGAGGCTGTGGGTTTTATTTCCTTTAGCTCTCATTTAGTGCTGTTTTCTTTTCCTCCCCATCTCCCCCAGTTGCTGTTAAGTGAGATTTTGAAATATTCCTGTGGAAAGGGCCGACTAGCGGTGGCATGATGTCTAAATGGAATGTGGTATTCAAAAGTTGTACGTGAAGTGTGTTGGGAATGTGCTGGGGTCTGAGAGGTACTGGGCACTGCTGCAGTCCCCCCATGGTTTTTAGGATACCTGCCTGGCTTTCTGAAAAGCAAGGAAGCACACTTGTAGCTTGCTGGCAGCTTGCTTAGCTGATTTTCACGCTGTCTAAAGAGCCTTCTCACTTCAGTTTGCCGTATGGAGCTCGATGTGACAGGACCTCCCTCCCTCAGAGATACCTGCAGGGAAGCAGAAAGGTGGATATTGATTCTGGGAGTAAAAGGGTAGAGGAACTGGGCCCAAAGAGATTTGCTTTCTTGCACTGTGAGGTTGGTCCTGTGCTACCTTCCAGTACGTGAGGAGAGCCTACAAGAAATGGAGAGGGACTTTTTACAAGGACATGTAGTGACGGGACAAGGGGAAATGGATTAAAAGTAAACAAAGTAGGTTTAGATTAGGTATTAGGAGAAAACTCTTTATTGCGAGGGTGGTGCAGGCCCTGGCACAGGTTGCCCAGAGAAGCTGTGGCTGCCCCATCCCTGGAAGTGTCCAAGGCCAGGTTGGACGGGGCTTGGAGCAACCTGGGATAGTAGAAGGTGTCCCTGCCCATGGCAGGGGGCTGGAACAAGACAAACTTTTAAGGTCCCTTCCAATCCAAACCATTCTATGGATCCTGTGATTCTACTACATGGATAACTTTGTGTCCCTCCTCAGTTTGCACAGCGCCTCCCTACCTGGTGTAACCCTTATTCTGTGCGAGGAAGGACTGGCAGAACTGAGGACTTTGAAGACCTGGCATGTCCCTGTGGGATGTGCCAGTTGGGAAAACAACAGGAATATATCAGGAGGGACAAGCTGGAAGGTGCAGTGTTTAAAGCGAGGTTAATTAACTGTTGGAGTAACTTGGTGGATTTACCGACACTCGAAGCCGTCGGATCAAGCTGAATTTACGTGGCCTGATGCAGAACTTTCTGGGTGAGGGTCGAGGGGCTGAATTTGGAGTCCCAGACGCATCATTTCCCTACATCAGCCCGTTCCTGGGGGCTGATGGGGCTCCCTGAGGATTCCTTTGGGGAACCCGGCCGTGCCCGTGAGCACATCCTTGAGGTGCCCAGGCTCCGAGGGGAGACTGAGCGGAGGGAGCCTGTGACAGCGACGTGTTAATATGATTAATGAGGAGCCCTAATTGTCACGGACAGCCCGTGCCGGCTCAGGGAAGCGCTCCGAGCGGCCCCGCGGCGGGCGGGGAGAGCATCCCCGGGGACCGGGGCGGCTCCGGCGGGGAACAATGAGCGGGGTTCGGCGGAGCGGCTGTACGGGTGGGATTTAATGAGATTTCCGAGTACTGACAAGAGCTGGAAGTGTTTAATAGCTCCGCTTTAAATTATTCATGGCCGGGCGGGGCCGGGCCGGGGCTGTGGGGGAGCCGCTGGGGCGGCGCGCGGCCGCCAGGGGGCAGCATCGCCCCGCCGGTGGAGCCAATGCCTTGGGATGGAGCCGGGATAGCGACCCTGGAACCGGGATAGCGACCCTGGAACCGGGATAGCGATCCTGGAACCGGGATAGCGATCCTGGAACCGGGATAGCGACCCTGGAACCGGGATAACAAAACTGGAACCGGGATAGAGACCTTGCATCCCGGGTAACGATCCCAGAACCGGGATAGCGACCCTGGAACCGGGATAGCGATCCTGCATCCCGGGATAACAAAACTGGAACCGGGATAGCGATCCTGGAACCAGGATAGCGACCCTGCATCCCGGGATAACTGGTACCGGGATAGCGACCCTGCATCCTGGGGTAACGATCCCGGAACCGGGATAGCGACCCTGGAACCGGGATAGAGACCTTGCATCCCGGGATAACAAAACTGGAACCGGGATAGCGATCCTGGAACCGGGATAGCGACCCTGGAACCGGGATAGCGACCCTACATCCCGGGTAACGATCCTGGAACTGGGATAGCGATCCTGCATCCCGGGATAACTGGTACCGGGATAGCGACCCTGCATCCCGGGTAACGATCCTGGAACTGGGATAGCGACCCTGCATCCCGGGATAACAAAACTGGAACCGGGATAGCAACCTTCCATCCCAGCATAACGATCCTGGAACCGGGATAGCAATCCCAGGATAACTGGTAACGGGATAGCGATCCTGCATGCCGGGATAACGATCCTGGTACCAGGATAGCGACAATCCATCCCAGGATAACCACTCTCCATCCCAGGATAACCACCCTCCATCCCGGGATAACCACCCTCCATCCTGGGATAACCACTCTCCATCCCAGAATAACCACCCTCCATCCCGGGATAACCACCCTCCATCCCGGAATAACCACCCTCCATCCCAGGATAACCGCTCTCTATCCCGGGATAACGATCCTCCATTCTGGCAAAGGGAGTCACCCGCTCAGGGCTCAAAAGCTGCCGCGGGCCGAGGGGTAACATCATCCCGGAATCACAGAATGCTGAGGGATGGAAGGGACTTGAAAGGTCATCCAGTTCCAGCCCTCTGCCAGGGGCAGGGACACCTCCCGCCAGACCGGGTTGCTCCAAGCCCTGTCCAGTCTGGCCTTGGACACTTCCAGGGATGGGGCAGCCACAGCTACGTTAACACCTGGTCTAAATCTCTCCTCCTTTAGTTTGAAACCATCCCTCCTTGTCCTATCACTGTCTGCCTTGTGTAAAAAGTTGCTCTCCCTCTTTTTTACAAGCCCCCTTCAAGTTCTATTGCTGAGCACCAGTCCTGTTTATAGAGGTTTAGCCCTGAAATGGAGCTCTGTGTTAGTCAGTTTGCAGCAAGGGGTATGGCCAAGAAGTTGTTCACTCTTGCTCTTTTCTTGATTTTTTTTTTTTTTTTTTGTCTCTGGTTCCCCTCAAACTCAAGTAGCAGCACTTTTCAAATACAGGCAGTGACCAGACTAGATCTTTTTTTCCCCTCCTCTTCTAAGAAATGGCAGATGTTGCTCTGTTTTCTCCTGTTCCCTTATTCAGTAGGAGGTAACATTTTAACCAGGCTGACAGTGAGGTTGGCAAATCCCCCTGTACAGTCCATGGCCCCCAAACTGCTTTCCTCTCTCACCCATTGCTTTGCAGAGAAGAGGAGTCTTTTGGGGGATGCACTGTTGTATTATAAGTGAGGAATTACTGAGAATGGAGAAATTAAGGCCTTTTAAATATTTAATGGAGGGAGGTTTTCTAAATTATTTAATAGCTTATTATGAAAGATTGCATAAAATGGTTTAGTAATTTATTCTTTACAGAAAGTGGCCTTAAGAAGCATTTTACAACATGTAAATATTGGTAGGAAGTGCACCTAATTTAAAATGCTATCTTACTCCAACTGTCAAAGGAATTATACAACATCCATACAGTTTTCAAATAACTTTAGACCTTTATTGTTTCTGTTCTTGAAACACTTCTCTGGCATAGGGAAATGGTGTTTATACTGATTTTACTGAAGTGCAGAGGCACAGAGAACAGGCTGTGCTGAGGCTGAGGCACAGCAGATCTGACCATGGCAATTCCTTTCAGGTCCCAGAACCCATAGTTTTTGTTTTGGGCGTGTGGGTGCCCTAAATACTGACACAGGGGAGTTGTGTGGCCTCCAGGGTGACTCGTGCAAAGCAGGAGCTTCATGACCAGCCCAGGTGTAAATGCTGAGACTGGAGCCCTTCCCCTCTCCCATTCCCTCTTCCACTGTTCACAAAATACACACAAAACATGGCTTTGCCTTGAAAATCCTGGAATTCCTTTTACCCTTATTAACCAAGTGAGCCTCTTGCTTCTGTTCTGACCTGTCTCCTTTACTGACTTAAACCACCTGAAGTTGGTTTCAGGAGTTTGCCTTAATCTCCCCTCAAACAACCCTATTTTTTAAAGAAATATCTCTGCCTGGGAGGCATCAGAAAGCCCCAAGATATGCTGGTGGCTGTATCATCTCTCACTTTTGCTGCTTCCATTTAATTAGAATGAGTTGGAATAATCAATATTTCCTTGCCTTTTACAAGTGTTTAACATGTGTTTGCAGAACAGGTTACTGCAACATTAGTCTTTACCTCTAGGTGCATCTACACAGGGTTTTATTTTCCTCTCTAATAAAAATTATGGAACAGATAAGCACTAAAACCCAGGTTAGAGTATTGCAGTATTGATTTCTGCAAGAGCACTGTAAGAATATATTTATCTACCTGTCCTATTATGAAATGGGTAAAAATGTACTACATAACCATTTCAGTCAATGCTATACTGAAAAGCCTCTTTGTTTGCTTCTTCTCAATAGGCCTTTTGAGGCACAATGTTTTTTTATTTTTATTTTTTATTTTATGTGTATTTGTGGAAGAAAGGATTAATACAGGGTGGTTGTGCTTTGTCTTAAGACATCTCTTTGTCCACATTTTGTTTTAATTAGAACTGTTGAGTTGTGATTTTGGCTCACTCTGAAACTCCACATTGGAAAGCGAAGAGAGAGTAAAATGTGATTAATTATAGTTTGCTGGCCTGGCACCTCTTTAATTCCAGCAATTACTCTATTTACCCATGGCATTCTGAACAAAAAGGAGCTGTTAAGGCCAGGCTGGATGGGGCTTTGAGCAACCTGGTCTAGTGGAAGGTGTCCCTGCCCGTGGCAGGGGGTTGGAATGAGATGATCTTTAAAGTCCCTTCCATCCCAAACTGTTCTGTGATTCTGCAAGTGTGTTGAGCCATGGGCTTTTCCTCATCCTGAGCTTCTGAGAGGTGTCTGCCTCCATGCTTTTATGACCCCAGAGATGCTTTGCCCTCCAATGTGGTGGTGTAATTTTGTGTTTCTTAAAAAACCAAATTTCTAATTGATCAAAAGAAGAGTGAAATTGAAAGAGTGGTGGAGAAGATGAGAAAAGATGATTGCCATCTCTCCCTAGTGAAGACCACGTTATTATTACCATCACAAATTGCACTGTGTCGTGCTTTCAATAGCACAAGGTCAAGTTGCGCCCAGGGATAGAAGTGAGGGAACAAATATAAACAATGAAAGCAAAGAGACTCAAATGTCTGTAAAAGGGAGTGTTTGAGCTCGTTGTTCTGTGGAATGTGTGCCAGTACTGCTGCAAAAGGGTCTCCATGCAATGATTTCAAAGGGTAACTTCTGGGTGTAGGTGGGCTGGGCGTGAGAGGTGATGCTGGAAGCAAGGGGGGACAGAAGTGTCAGAGGGTGCAGCAATGCACTGGTCACACAGGCACCCTGCTGTGAAGACAATGAAAGATTCTTTTTTTCCCCCTTTCTCTGATAATCTCTGGTTCCTACTGTTGGAGGCTTCGTGTAATCACCTGGAAATGTGTTTGCACTATGGTGGAGCCTTAGACCTTACAGCTTTCACAGCAATTGGGTGGCGAGAGGGCACATGGATATAAAACCCCAGCAAGGTGCTTGTTCTGTTTGTAATTCCTAGTGCAGCAAACTCTGCCTTCAGTTAACGTGGTGATAATTCAGAGCTGCCTTACCACAATTTCTCTGTGTTCTTGGGAAGAACAGAGCAATACAACTGCTGCCTTCTGCCCTGGACTGCACTGTAGATGGCACTGTGAAACAATGATTTTGGTTGCAGAGATGTATTTTACAGCACCATTCCAGACGTTAATTGCAGTGTAATATGGCTTTCTTTCTAGGTCCCCAAAGTGAAGGAAAAATTCTGAGATGCAGAAAGTCTTATTTGCTGCTGCAAATGGGAATCTGGAATAACTATGAAAAACACACTGAAATAATTGTGTTTGACTGGAACAAAATTCTTGCAAAGTCCCCAAGGTAAGAGCACTTTTTATCTTTCAAATGACACTGAAGATTTGCTGTTCTGGTGAGCAACAATATCCACTTGAATCCAATAGAGAATGAAGGCTTGACATTTCTGCAAGCAGCAGCCCACTGACGCTGAAGGGCTCAGCACCCCTTGCTGCATCTGTCTGCCAAATTTCATTTTTCTCCTGCCTTTTCAAAGATCCTGTTGTATTTCTTTACATTAGCAGGCTGAGAACTTGAGTCCTGTCTACCTGCAAGGCAGACAAAAGTCTGAAAATGTATCATTTGAATGGTACTGGATGCTTTTAGCAGCCTTTCAGTTTGGATATAACAAAGTTGATGCCTGCTAGTGATACACTTATTCCTGGACTTGAATATTCTTGCAAAGGGGTAAGGTTACCCTGATGAACCCTGGTTTCACATTCCCTGTCTAACATCACAGCATGGCTTCATAATCTGGGAAAGCTTTTGAAATTATTTCAGCACACAGCCGTTTCCACTAAGACCAGTTTTGCTCCTGCACTGGGAACAGTGGGAACACCTGGGTTCACTTGATTGCTGAAACAGCAGCTGATGAGCATACAGTGCATGACTTGAGACCAAATACCTGCCCCTTCCATTAACTCCTACCAGTAATGGCACGTTCAAAATGCCTGATCTGTGGTATTTAATTCAATGGGTTAAATCCTGCTTTCAGTCACACCTCAGGAAACCTGTAGGACTAAAGTTCCTGCCTTTGTTATGATACCACAGAGTGACAACAGAGCTGGAGTCTCTGCTATTTGGGTCATATTCTGGTGTTTGTATTTAGAGCAACAGACAGATGGGATTGCAGGATGAGCAGATGATGACATCCTGTTAGTGATAACTGGTGCATGAGCTGTAAGCTGTACGTTTCTCATGGAGAGAGTAAGAAAATTACGATTAAATTCATCTCTCTCCTCAAGCAAATGAGGTTCAGTTACCTGGGAAAAAAATGGTACATTGATTTCAGAACTTACTAGGCAGTTTTCTTAGGCTAATATTGGATCACCAGCAATAATAACATTTATGCTGGTTTCACAGTGGCTCAATCCCATTAGCTGCAGTGGCATTATGTGGTTCAGCTGGATGCAAGAGGTGAATTAGGTTCAGCTGCTCTGAATTAGCCTGGGAGTGCTCCATAAGAGGGCACTTACAGGGTAGGCAAGGACCTGTGATGTCTTTATTTTCTGAGCTGTAGAAGACCCTCAGTGTGTTCCTTCCTGTACTGGTTCATTTGCATTCAGGGTGGCAACACCGGGCTTGAGATGGAGCACCTTCTTAAAGCCAAAAAAAAGGTATCATATTGTCAAATCAGTCTTTAAAATGTGGAGTCTTTACGTGTAATCTTTGCTTTCTGAGATTTGTAGACATGGTGAGCTCTTTGTTAACAATATTTGTGTAATTTTTAAAAGGTTTGTAGGCTGGACTAAAGTCTATAAGGACAGCTGAAGATGCTGGGGTTTGCACCAATGTATTTCTTTCTCAAGTGTAAAACAGTATTTGTTGCTTAAATACATTTACATGCAGCAGGCTTTTGGTCTCTTAACTTTTGATGTTAGTAAGTGCTTTTGTGATTTATTTGGGCTTTATTAAGATTCACAATAAGGAACAATATTGTTTTAGGAAGTGTGAAAGTGGAAATTATGCAAGCATTTCTAAATGAGGAAACATGGCCTCTGCTTTAGTTTTGTTTGTAGATGTTTATCAAATTTAAACAACATCCAAGTGCTTCACCTGGCTGTGACAGTAGAGCTGGTTTTTTTTTCTTTTTTTTACTATCCCTATATTCAGCCCTTGAATATTGGATTAACTTAATAGTCTCAGATATCTTTAAAGATAAGCAGATAAACAAATTATTTGGGACATACTTGGAAGAACCTGAACTGGAATCCACAGGGGGAAGAAGTTCCCAAAGGACTTTTTGGTGCAACTAAATGTGCTTGTGATTGGCTTCTGCAAATCCCAGTATGCTGATTCACTGCAGACTAACATCACTGCTATAAAAGCAGTATTTAGTTCAATTTATGCAAATCTATAAATTGCCTTTAATTAATTTGATGTATTCCTGCTTACAGAATTTGCTGAAAGTGTGAAACGTGGTATCTAAGGGTTCAACTACATAATGCCTGTTTATGTACAACACAAGTAATATATCATCATAACTGAGTTTAAGAAGATGATTAGATTCCCTTTCTATATGATGAATGGCATAACACAAGCTATTGAGGGATTTAATTGTAGATATTTGCCGAAAAATTACTGAGGATTTGTGATCTTAGGTCTAACACTCAGACTAACAACTTGCACCTTCTTTAGAACAAGTGTTTTCTGAAACGCAGTTTTTTAACACCCTGGCAGAGAAGTGAGTCCTTGCATATTTGACTGAGGTGCTGGTTTCGTGAGTGTTTAACCCTCAGCAAACCTACTGGAAGGGAAAGCTCACAGATGTTGTGTGACTGGGAGGCCCAGCCCGTTCCTGCTCACGGCTACGCTGGAGCTGGTACCTTTAGCAAATGCGTCCTGAGAAGTGCTAAGTAAATATGGCAATTTTTTTTTTCTATGACTGGGGCAAGTGCAGTTTAAAAATAGTAGCATAGCTTATAAATGTGTGTATTTAAATTTGAGTGTGGCTGGATCTTAATAAAACCCAAAACAACCCACACTTTATCTCAGATTCATAGAAATGTATTGCACTCAAATGTGTTATTATAAATATGTGTTTGTGGGTAATGTGATGTGTGATAGACATTGTTTTGCTTCTAATTATGAAATATTATTAACAAAAACTGATGCCAACTGAATCATGAATATGATTTTGTCAGTGGTGCCTTGTAATAAGTCATATTGGTTATTCGTCAGCATCATCTCAGCTTTCCTTCCCCACATTGTTTTTATGTTATTCCCCACTCACATTGTTCTCTCACTCAACTGCTTCCTTTTCTGCCTCCAGGATGAGATTCTGTGCCAAATCAATGCTTCTCTCTGACTGGCTCTTTCTGGTCTATGTGTTAATGGTCTGCTGTAAATTGTTGTCCGCCTCTAGCCACCATCCCCGGGGGCACACAGGTAGGAGCTTTTAAACTCATTATGTGCTACTGAGACCAATTAATACCTCTTGCAGCATGTCGGAGCCCACTTTTTTAGCAATGGATAATTGATGAAGCTGTTGACAGCATGTTATAATCAGTGCAATAGGTTAAAAATATAACACCAAGAAAAGAATGAGTTATTGTAAATTTTCATGGTTTTCTTTAGTAATTTTATGTACTGAAGCTCACCAGACAGGTGGTTTTTTTGAGTTACTTCATGACTGCTGGGCTTTGGGATTTGTTTGTGTCATTTTGCTTTATCCGGATCCAAAGACATTTTGAAATGCATCTTTATCTTCTCCCTCTTAATCCTGTTGTTATCAACTGACTTTACAACGGTTGCATTGGCTTTGGTGGGCAATAGATCAAAGCCTTCAGATTTATCTTAGTCAGTTCCTTCACTGAGTAACACAAATTCTGAACAGCTTGTGATGTGCTCCTTCTTTTCCTAACTTGCATAGTGAGGCAAACAGAAAGATCTCTCTTTTAAGGGGCTGTACTGTTGTAGTAGGGAATTATCTCTGAGGCTCAATGGGTTATCACATTATAAGTGACTGAAGTAGCTCAGAACAAGCTGGGTTGGCTTCATGGAGAGATACCAGACTGGATCTCTGGAGCAACATCTCTGCTTTAGGATCATGCAGACAAGTCAGCTTGAAAGCAGAATGAGAGAGATGCACCTGTGCTAATGCAAAGGTGTCTGTGCAAGTCCTAAATAAAATGGGAGAGCTGTGCTAAGGTTGTGTCACCAGGGAGAGATAAGTTACCAAAATACCTCTTGGAGCACAACTTCTCAGGAGAGGCCAAAAGCCTGGCTGCAACACCACGATGATGTCTGAATTCTCAGCACCACAGTCAGCTTCGTGCCGGCCTGGGGACTTCAGCAAGTGTTGCTGTTTGTGATGTTGTCTTATTCTTAAATTAGTCCTAGCATCCATATGTAATGTTTTTAGCTCTGAGCCAGATGAGGGATGAATTCAGGCTTTGGGTTTGACAAATGCTTTGCTCTGGTGTCCTTTAGATCAAGCAGTTGTAACCTGCTTGATACATGCTGATACAGGTGGGAAGCTGCTCATGAGGCAGGAGGTGCTGAGCCTGGGATACTGTAGGAGGAGCTGGGTTTTAGGAACATGTTGTGCCTTTTCCTGACAATCACAGTGTTTCAAGTGATGTACTTGATGCCATCAGCTCCTTTGAATCAAATGCATACTCGCTACAGCTCAGAAACTGTATTAGCTGAGAGCAGACAATAGAATTTAAGATGAAGACGGGGATTGACTTTTTCTTTTCAAAATAGTGCCATTTTAAAGGAGCCTAATCTGGTAAAAGACAATTATTGACTTGGGTCCTGTTAGATGGTGCCTGAAAGAATAACCTTCAACAGCTGTCTCTGCAATATTCAGTCAGGAACAGAGACTAGATCTTAAGGATCCAATAACCATCCTGTTTCTGAGAAGTGGGAGAAAACACCATTGACAAAGGGGACTTCTTCACTGTAATAAAGTGTAAGGCAGACCTGGTTCTTTCTTTTGTTCTGTGAAATATTCACCACCATCAAATGACTGTTAGGAGAGAAAGAGACTGTTCAATCCTGCCGTTGCTTTGAAAAAGTTTGGATCTCGAGCCCAGCTTGGAGGTTGCAGCCTATTTTTCATTGGAACACTGTAATTGCATTGACTGGCAGAGTTAACTAGGCAAAAGGTAGGCAAGAAATGTTCCTTCTCATTACCACTGGATTGTTGAAGATGCTGCTTATGCAGGTTATTCCAGCAGCCTCCCTGTGCATCTGTGTGGAGAAGACAAGTCACAATGTTCATCTGACTTTGTTGCTCTGAATTGCTTTCCTGAAGAGTTTTTCTTTTGCACTAACAATAGCCAAGGGAAGCATAAGCACCAACCTTACTGTAGCTTTTGGGCAGTATTTCAGGCTCCTGGACTGCCTCATACTGATATAATGATCAATTCTATGCTGTGCTGGATGAAGCAACGTACATTTAGTAGCAGAAAACATTTGTTTCCACTTCACTGCTGTAAGTCAAAATCCACAAATGAAGAAGCACTGAAAAGACACTTTGTCATGTGGAGGCTGGACTTGCAGCCCATCAGCTGGTACAGCTGAGCAGTTTCTGCCAGTGCAGCTTGGCTTTTTTGAGACTGCCTGTTTTATGCAATGATGCTCACCTGAAGTGCTTCCAGCTGCCTTCTGCTTGTTGAAAGGTCTAGATTTTTGAGAAGTCCATTATTATTATTATTAATATGCCTGGAATCCCTATATTTAACGAACATCTGTAGCTTAAAGCAGAGCCAAATTGGTTCACATTTCCCTTTTCTTTGTGATTTCAAGTGAAGAGTTCAGTGATAGCCCGAATGGTTTGCTTGCTTACTGCAGCTGCAGGATGATGCAGATCACAGGGATAAATCATGGTGTGTGGGTGCACTGGGACAGCTTGTTCTTTTAGCCATCTGGAAGAATAAGGAGCAACTTTGTTTCCTGGAGTTTTCCCCTTGTTGCATCTCAGGCAGCTTTATTTATGGGGTTATCAGAGGTTAAAAGGGAGAAGTCTAAAAACAGCAGTGGCAGGCAAATAGATGTGATCCTACCAAACCTAGTGACCCTTCTGTCACCCTGGGGATATACACACCTCATGGCCCTCATGAGGGAGGAATAGCAGTCCAGAACAGGTAAAAAAGCTTAATGAGTTGTCAGTGTGGGGTGTGTTATCAGGCATCAGGTGATGAAGAAATGAACATCACTGTTCCCCTGAAGGATGACTGAGGGGTTCAGTGGTGCTGTTGGACTGGGCTCAGGAGCTGAGTGGCAGCTGGGGGTGTGTGATTATGGGAACAGCCAGCAGAAGGTTGTTCCTTTATGCACAGAATAGCAGATCATGCTGAGGAACATATCAGACACTGGTTTGGTCTGCAGCACCTTCCAAACCTGCTTATTTTTTTAACTCTGAGTGTGAAGTGTCATCATCAGCTGGAATTCAGACCTCTTGATCATGCTTTTGGTTTCAGGTGGTCCCGTAGTGGACTGGATTGTTCCATATTGATTGCAGTTTTTCACAGATTAAAGGACATTTTTTTCCCTATACTTTCAGTACTTTAGGGACAGGTTCTGTCCCCACTGGAGTCAGAGGAAAAATTCCTTTTTACACAGCTCCAGGATTTAATCTGGGCTTAAGGGAGAGCTAAGTGTCTGAAAACCGAAGCTTTGTGTTAGAAATATTGCTGCTTTCAAGGAAACAGGGAAACCAGAAAACTTGGTCTTCTTGTTCTCCCCTTATTTTTGGTTTGGAACGTCATTCTTCCCAGCAGTGCTGTCTGGCAGCCACGGGCTGGGTTCCCAGTTCCACCAGAGGGCCCTGCAAGGCTGTGGAAGGGGCTCCAGCACGAAGCCACTGCGCTGATTTAAACTCCAACTCTGCATTTTGCTAACTAGAATTATGAGTCCTTTGTATTTCAACGGGTCAGACATGGTTACTGCACAATAAGCTTTAGCCCTTTGTTCTGTTTAACTCCTTTTATGTCTTAATGTTTTATTCAGTGTGCTATTTATGTGGTTTATTATCCAGCTTCTAAATATAGGGCTGCTACAATATACAGCCCTGACTGTAATCTCTTCAAGTAATAAGGTAGAGAAAGCAATTCAGTTGAGAAATAGGTTTCCTTTAAGTCAAAAGGAGCAGAATTCTCTCTGTGAAGTTTGCTGGTATATTTGTTTTTGAGGAAGAAAAAAAACCCATAAGAAATTCTTATTATTTTGTTTTTTTTTTTTTTTTTTTTGGTCTTCAATAACAATTGGAACTTTTAATATATATGACACCAAGTCAGTGTTGATTTATTCTTTTATAGGGTAAAATGTAGCTTCTGGTGTCGTTTTTCATGAATGTGCACTGTAAGTGCTTGGAATGTAATTGTGTATGAAAAGATTTGTATATTCCAGGGAGATGGGGTGGAGGGAAATTACAGTGAATGTGCAGGTTTTGTGTAACAGATTTCATCGTTTCAAAAGTGTGGGGAGAAACTTTGTAACAAAAAGAAGATGAAGTCTCATTTAATGCAAATACTCAAGCCCAGTGTACCAACCTGTAGAGCAGGAGGCTGAAACCAAGCTTTTTCCTCCAGTATCAAAGTGACCTTATTTTAAAGCCTTTAGGGGAAAGAATGTGAAAATATAGCCTTTATTTTATTAATTTTACATTGACAGCATCATTTTTTTTCTATATCTGCCACCTGCAGTAAATGATAATCTCTATAGTCTATTGAGCAAAATTCTAACCAGGAAACCTTTCTTTACTCTTGTCTTCTAAATGTACCTCTCCCAAACTTAGAGTTGATAATAGAAAAGAAATATTGCATTGGAAATGGATAGGCTCGTGCTAATGTGTGGAGAAAGAAATGGTTGGATAAATGTAAATCCAGAAATAGAATGGAAAATATCTAGTCCTCAGTGTTCATTTGGGTGAAGTCATGCAATAAAAAGTGGAACATGCTTTGTTCTGGGTTTACGTGGAGGTCAACATGCAGAGTCCTTGGGAGGATGGGTACTTGAGTGATGAAGGCAATAGATTGAAATGTAAAGGACTTGCATTGAATTCTTTGCTCTGAAATGATTAAAAGGCCTGCCTAAGATGAAGTCCTGACCCCACTGAAGCAGAAGGTTGTGATTCTTCTGTGATTTAGTTTCCAGCCTACTCTGGATATGTCATATGGCTTTTGGTCCCAGCAGAAAAGTTAGACTTCATAGTTATGACTTTATTAACGCTTAAGCCACTTATTCTTACAGAATTCATCATTCAGTGCTTTGCAAGTCACTGCCACTGTGAGGGATGGGAAGTGCTTTAGGGCCTGCTCTGCTATTGATTGGCTCGTCTGTGCTCGCTGCCTGGGCTGCGCTGCCACAGCCTGACAACTGCATTAATTGTGATGGCAGCACAGGGCCCATCCCAGACTTACAGTCCCATTTCAGTGGCATTGTAAGGCCTTTCATCCCAAATGAGTGGCTGCACAGGCTTGAATAAAAGTCTGTTGAAAAGGGCAGCAGCTTTTGTTGACTTGGTGAGTTGGGCTCAGTGTCTGGTTCTGTCTGTGCCACCAGGTGAAGGGCGGTTCAGAGGCAGATTAGGACATGCTGACCCTCTGTGTTGGTTTTCCTTTGCCTGGCTGTAAGGGGGTACAAAACATTCATCCTGTACTGGAGAGCAGGAAATTAGTTTCCATCCCTGGCTGTGGCATCCAACATGCCCCACCTGTGCCCAGTCCACTCAGAGCACACGAAGAAGCGCTGGGCTCTGCTCTCATGCCAAGCACAGCATTTCCCCCTGCCAGAGAAGCCGCCCTTTGACTTGAACTTTATGGTGTTGATTTGTCTGGTTTCAAGGATGTGTTTGAGCAAGCATTTCTTCTTGGAAACCAGAAAATGTTTAATTAATAATGGTAGAACCTGGAGATGGATTTTTTTTTTTTGCTAACATTTAAGTGTTCTGTTGGCAGAGCACCCCTGGATTGCTGCCTGTAGCCCTTTGCTGCCTGTTTTTCAGAGCCTGGCAGAATTCTTGCATTCCTTCAGGAGAGTGACAACTGCTGGCGGACAATGGATTCTAAATCAGGAGATTAAAGATGCCTTGTAGGGTTCAGCAAGGTAATCTCTCCTCATCAGACTGGAGATGGAAGCTACACCTGACATTCATTATCTTCCAGGGTGGCAATCTCTAACAATACCTCCAGAAATGACAGAAGTTATGAGGGGAGAATTCCAGGATCAACAGTTCTGTTGCTTAGTGTGTGACCAGCCTTTATTTATTAATTCCTCTCTTTATTTCCACTTTTACCCACCTTCCCCCCGCCCCTTGTGGACATCATCCAGCCTTGCAGTCCAGTGATGATCACTAGTCTTTTGATTTATGTTGTTACTTTAAGACATAATAAACACATTAAGTGTAAGGCAGGATTACTCTTAGTGTTATTTACTGCTTACATCTTCCTGATATCAGTTCTGGTTTATATCTGTGTTTCCTTAAAGTAGCATCTTAAGGAGTAGGGAATATTTTGGAATAAGCAGAACTCTTTTACTGTCTTTTTTTTTTTTTTTTGGCACAGAGACAAATTGCTACAAATTAGCTGGGGTGGAACGGCAGGATCTGTGTGTAGCAGATCAGGGTTGTGTCAGCAGCTGTTTGTAGGGTGTTGCATCATGTTGGATGTTCTTGCCTGATAGCAAAGTGAGTGGTTATAAACCAAAATCTAAATGTATCAAGGTAGTCTTTTGTGTGCATCTCATTTTCAGCTTGGTTAAAAAAGCTTAGAGCACTTCCTGTGCTCTCTTATATCCCTTCTTCTATAACTCCCTTTTCCCTTGTGAGGTTTCCATCCAAACTAAATCAACTGAAGTTTCTCATCTAAAAGAGTCTGAATGGAGAAAGAGGTCCCCGCTGTTCTCTTCAGGCACCCTGTTGGAGTTACTACTATTGGGTCACTGAGGAAAAAAATGGAACTGATAATTTTATTTTTGGAGTATCTAAGGGCATCTTGCTTAAAAAGAAGCCTCATTGCTCTGGAAGTTGTCTTTTGGGACTGTCGCTTGATTGTGTGTCCAAATGAGTTGTCTGGTGTTGTGAGTGCCTGCTGATAATAGAGTTTAATAATTTACTTGAATGGAGGTAATTTTTCAGATTTTGTTCTACTTCCAAAGTCTCAGAAATGAGGAGGGAACATAGTAAAATCTACTATCAGAACTATGCTCGAATTTCTGTTGTTGTTTGAACTGTATAGGGAAAACCCCTATTTTGACATTTCAGTTGGGAATACTGTAAAAGATGTGCTATTTTTCTTCCCCCACCAGACACCGTTATTACTGGAAACACAAAAAAACTCACAACTTTGTCGACATTCTTTAGAAAAGGAGGAAAATTGCTGCCCTCAGCAAAATGCAATTTACTGCAAGGGATGCCACAGTCCCCAAACAAGGAGCCAAGATAATTAGTCTAGAACTGACAAATAAGTCTGCTATGCTAATGTAATGAAACATCCTTTTATCAGACTCTATCACATGGTAGTTTGTGCCAAGCTAGAGAGAAATGAGAGTTTACTCTGAAAACTTGTCCTCTTCTGGGGGAACAAATCTAATCCAACAATGACTATGCAAAGCATTTTCCTGACCCTTCCCCGGTATCAAGGGACTTGGATTAACTGAATTCTGGCTCAAAACCAAGACCTGAATAGGGGTTTTTGCAAAATCGTTTCCATTTTTCTTTCTGCTGAAACAAGAACTGCATCAAAACAACATTAAAAAGAACTATGGCTGCGGAGTGACCAGTTTATCAGGGGGATAAAGGTGATTCAGCATTCTCTCTGCATTGCCTCTCAAAAAACCCAGAGGGGTCTTTGCCCCCAGATTGGGCAGTCTAAATATGATACATGCTGGAGTAACTCCTCTGGCAGCGAGAGCAATACAAGGTGTTTTTCAGCAACATGAATTTTTTTACACAAGAAGTGTGATTGTTCTCATTGAACAGATGGGGGCTGGAGCATGTGTGCATGGTCAGTGTTTCCGTGTCCTGGGAGCAGATTGGACTCAGCTGCAGAGCAGAGCCAGAGGTCATATTTAGGTTGCCTTGCCTGGGACGTGTTGGCTGGGCTACCATTTATGGAAACAACACAGAGCAGAACTTAAATACCATCATTGCACTGTGCTGGCAGCTGCAGTGAAGGTACACACCTGTCAGAGCTGACAAGTGACTGGTAAGCTCCTTCCCAAACTTATTTCCAATGTTTCTTTGTCCAGAGTCTGTCAGCTGAGTTGATCATAAAGCAATGCAAAGGAGGAATGACATTTATTCTCACAGTTATCAGCTCTTACTCACTGTTTTTTGTGTTTTTTTTTTTTTTTTTAATGTAATATGACATGAGCTTTCAGTCTGAGATCTGTGAGGTAATAAATAGTATTAACAAGGTCATTTCTTGACCAAGGGAAAGCTGCAAGTTGTGTAATGATAAATGTGATCAGGGGACAAGCCATGGGGAGCTGTCTGGTTTGTGACAGCATCAGCAGAGGATTGTACTGAGACAATATTTCTAATTACCAGTGCTCTCCTATCAGTGTGTCCTCTAAGAACTAGTTTGCCACTTGCCTGTGGGGATGGGGAATCCTTCTGGCTCGGGTGAGTGAGGTGATAGCACAGTCACTGTGTACCAGTCAGCTGATCCTCATGCAGAAGTCAGTGCAAAGCACACTGAGGGACCTGGAGTGAAGGGGCAGCACATACTGACCTCCAGCAGAGGAGGAGTCATTGATGTTATAAGATACTTTAAATAAAGCATTAAAGAAAGAACTGATGAATATAAAAATAAAACAGCACAAAACACACAAGGATGTGTGTGCTTCAGTAAGAGTGTGTGTGAAGAGCACTCAGTTGCAAAGTTCTGCCTAGGTTAGTGAGAGCTACTGACTGTTTTTTGCATAAATCTGATGACTTCAGCTGCCTGCTTTGTGAAAGGAAGATAACATAGGGCTGATTGATAGAGTGAACAGGACATGACAGTCTTCAAGGAAGAAGAAAGGCAGAAATCACTTTCAGTGGAGACAGTATCTCATGATGTCATTGAGCACTTGATAAGCCAATTGAAATTCAAAAATAACATTTCACTTACTGAATGATGAAATGAGAGGGAGATAAATAGGTCTGTGCTAATGATTACGTAACCTCTTGATTAGAATCAGAGATTAAATAATATATTGCACGTTTTCAGTCAAGTCTGCTCTCCTCTATCCAAATAAGTGTTAAAGATTAAAATGCAGTTCAGCAGTAACCTGGTAGAAATGTGCAAAGGCTCAGATTATTCTTCATGTTAGGTGCCATGCAAGTCTGGTCTATGCAATGTGTGCAGATTACTAAAGCTTTAGTGCAACACTTAACTTTTTTAACAGGCAAATAGGCTTTTTGTGCTTTGCTATAGAGGCAAATCAAGGACATTTGTTTACCCACAAAACATAACTATCTTAAATTAGTCCTTCTGAAATTAAGCACTGAGAGTGTCCTGGGCTTGGTCTCCTGCTCAGACAGAGCTGAACTGAACATGATGCAGAAAATAAAGGCAGGTACACTTGCAGATTCTCAGTAAAAGCTGATTTGGTGCCTGGTGCAATGCATTGTGTGTAATCATAGGACAGCTCTAAGTTCTGCCTGTGATTCCAGTTGAATATTATTCACAGAACGCAGGCCTTGCTGTAGGGTGGAAAGATTCTGAACCTGCTTTTCAGGAAGGTTAACTGTGCAAGGAAGACACAGCATGTCAGGCTTTCCAACTGCTGTACAAATCCCAAGATAAGCAAAGTTAGGCTCAGTAGTCAAACCAGATGAAACATGAATTGTGACTTTTCCAATCTGTTGATGGTGTACTTGAATGTCAAGTACTGGTAAGTGATGTTTGTTGGGCCACAGTTCACTTCTCTCTCCCATACACCAAAGGAAAGCACTATCCCCTTCTTTGCTGACTGCTGAACCACTGCTGCTCCTTGGGAGAGCTCTGTGTAGTGGGATTTAATGATGGATTAAAAATGGATTAACTTAAAAGTGGATTAAATGATCATTTTATGTTGCTTGTAGCAATTTTACAGTAAATATGAAGGTATGAAAAATACAGACGTACAGAAACAAGAGTCAGTCTCATCAGCATCTCAGTCTCACAAAGCAGAGTGCTGATTGTGCAGCTAAACTGCTGAGGAAAGCTTTGTCTCTCCCTCTCTCCTAGTCCCAAGTCAACCCACTTTCCCCTGCTCCCCTCCCATTCTCCTTGATTTGGAGGAGTTCTTGCCTGTTGATGTCTTGCTGTAGAGTCCTATTAGCATCAGAAATTTATCTTCTTCATAAATTGCCCTGTGGACTGTACCCTGACAATCTGAGTTGGCTTTAAATTGTTGTCGCTGCCTCTGCTTCATCATCCACAAGTAATGATGTTGATAATGAAAATGTTATGCTATCATTTACAAATTCTGAGCCCCTCTGTTATCTGTGAGGGAATGCTAAGTAGATGGAGTATCAGAGCCTCATTTTGCTCTACATGTTTATATTCTGAGCTCCCAAGTACTGAAACAAAGCAGATACAGGCTTTTAAAACCAGATTTAACAAGATATTGAGATAACTATCACGGCAGATTAGCAACCAGTAGGATTTTTCAAATGTGGTGTATTCAAGGTAGTCACTGAACTTCCATTTTTTACTGCAGTGAAATGTCTAGATTTGAAGACTTTAAATCTGTGCTGGTGTAAGCTCAGATCCTGCATGTTGCAGGGCTCTGTGTAACCATTCCTCTGTCAGGTCCAGCATCTTAAAACAGCTAAACAGCTGCAGGGATCGAAGCAGATCAAGTCCATAGAGGGATTTCACAGTCAGCACCAGGAACGAGCTGCAGTGCAGGTGCCTCTTTTGTCCTCCCCCAGAAGGATCAGACTGTTACAACGGCTTCTTGCTCAGCACCTGCTTAATTTTACTTTCTCTGAAAACTTTTGTCTCGGATGGCATTGACAACAAGGTGCAGAACGAGCATCAATCTGGCAGCCCTCGTTAGCCATCGATCTCTGCTCAAGTGCTGTCTGCTCAGCCGCCCCACTGGATGGCAGCAGCAGAACACAGCCACGGGTTCCTTCTCTGTCCGAGTAGCAGGACTGCCCAAGTTAGAACATATTCTCCCAGCTTTTCACCTGACTTTCTCCCTACTTAATCTTCTATTATTTACCTCTGTGTACCCAGGAGAGGCACAGCTTGATCTGCAGTTTCCTTTTCTCAGTGTCCAAGAACACGTGTTGCTGTTCTACATCTTCAAAGCGCCAGGGCCAGGTCAGGCAGTGAGTGGGTGATGTTCCCGTGGACCTGGTGTGGGTCACACTGCAGGTATGACCAGCTCAGCTTGCTGATTTCAGATAGAACTTTACCTGGAAAGGGAAGTGAAACTGGGCATGAGCGTTTCCTTTCCAAGTTTTATTAGGCTCTATCAACAGCAATTAAGACAGGCAGGTATTTGCTGCCAGATAGCGTGGACAAATAATTTAATTTCCTACTGCTCAAAAAAATGATCCTCATCTTAGCAGGCCTTGTAATCAGGTTTGACCTTGAGCAGTCCTGCATTCCTCATGTTAGTTGAAGTAGTATCTGAATTTTGAGTCTATTTAAAAAGTAAATTATGTTGCTTAAAATTTGTAACATCTTGTGCAGCATTCTACCTTTACAACATAGAGGTACATAGTAAGAAAATGTTTCATAACTAAATGTCATGATTTTATGCTGAGTGCTCAGACCTGCAATAGTTTATATGTGTGCCAGAATTTAAGTGAGATCCAGCTCACCTCCAAGGCTGACAATCCATTAGGATGAAAGTGTGGGCAGTTCACCCCAGAGTCAGTGCTGTATTCTTCAGCTATTTCTGTGTGGAGTCCGTACAGTTACGGGGCTCTGCAGCATGAAGGTCCCACAAAAATTAAAATTCTAATGATGGTAACATTTATTTTTGAGTCTCTAGGTAGAGCCTGAACTTCAATCAACAGAACAGAGCTTTTTCATTTTTTAACATCTGGTCTCTTGCAACTAAATGTTGAGAGTCAATGCATTTTTTTAAATTGTTGTTGGCTATTAGTAAATACTGTAGCTGAAGTGACAGCAAGATGTATTTTAGGAAATATCACACCTCCTTTCTTTAGAGGTGGCTCTAAGTTTAAGAGGAAATAGTTGTATTTACTGGGGAGTGACTATGGCATTAAGTAGGTACAATAAAGATAGCACTGTTCATTGCAAGCAGGAAATAAGAGATGAAAACAGAGCAGCAGGACCTATAAATTCTGTAGCAGTGGCACTCTGTCACTGGATTATTAAGTTATTCCACAGTAGTTCCTTTTGGATATGTAGAAGAGACTTAATCCCAGCCACAGGTCTTATTGGTGGTGCTAGGCAAGGATACGGAGATAAAAAAGAAAATTTCTATATGGAGAAAGATGCAAGCTTGGAGCTGGTACAGGCTTGACCTCTGTTACAGCCCTTAATCTTGGAGTAAAACAAGATTTTGGCAGCTTGTTCACCCTTTCTGAACTTGCTTGCAGATACAGTGACACAAACCTCTTTCAAACTTATCAACACCAGTCATGTGCATGGGCTGAATGTATTTTCTGATGCAGGGCTATGAAAATTGGGGCTGATTGATTTACAGGACTGTCCCAGCTGTTGAGTTTATCTGGTTGTCTTAAAAGCCTAAAGAAAAAATTGCTTTGAAGGAAAATTTTTTTAAAGAATAAAGAGATCCTTTAGTTAAGGGTTAATTGTGGCATTCAGGAAAGGTAACTCATTAGCATTATTAATCTAGGTCTGTGACTGACCCTGTGGGACTGTGCTGTGTGTGCTCCAGGTGGCAGATGATGGAAGATCCATGGAGAGGACAGCACATCTCCAGCTGGCAAGCACATGAAATAATCTGTGTGAAATTGGAGAGTTTTAGGGGAGTTTGGAAGTTTTAAGGGCACAGCACAGAAGTGTACTGGGATTTACTCCTGTATATTCGTTATGAAATGATACAGTATAAGGAAGAGATGATTTATGTCATTGTAATACTTGTGTAGAAAGGCTCCTGTTAAGTATATCCCTATGTTGGTGTCTTGTTCCAAGCACTGGGATTAGCTGCAGGTGATAAGAACCATGCTTTGGTTTTTGTCTGAAGCAAGCTGTTCCTTCCTTCCTCTTTAGTTAGCTGGGTCCATTTCAGTTTGCTCTTGTATGTCATGATACCTGTCAATCCAATAGTCCAACACGTTCTGAATTAATTGTGAAATGCTTCAGAGTAGATGGAACTGGGACTGATTTTAATTATTATTAATTAAACATCATCAACAAATGCCAAGCAGGAAAAGTCATTGTTTTCAGTGCTTCTGTGTCCTCTTTTAGACACTTCTGAAAATCCTACCTGTGAAGTCCAACTCTTATTAACCACTTCTGTTTTATGAGAAATGTCACTCCTCATCCTGACATGACAGGGAAACACCAATATTAGCTCACCTATTGCATCTCTTTAATTTTGTATTATGTTCTGTGCCAAAGTTATAAAGTACATTTAGCAGGATCCCCTAAAATATTGCAAAATGAGAACAGGATAATGATGGAATGTAACTACTTAGCCAGATCACACAACTGCAATGCTTTGTGTTGCTAAGAAGGACTTACTCCATGTTGCTTGCAGAGTTGCTGTTTTGAACCTCCTTGAAACCTGGAGGAAGTCTAATTTGAGAAATTTTATGGATTTCTTTATGTAATAGTTCTAAGAAGCCTTGCCCCCAGTGACCTAATTATGTCACCTGGATGCTGCACAACTTTGTACTCAAGCAAGGCTGCCACAAGGCATGTGAGCTTTGTACTGAATTTTTTTTGTAAATTGGATTTCATCTCTTCTTCCCCCCCCCTCCCCAGTACAAGCTGCTGATTTCAACATTTTACCTGAGGTTGGAAGCTCCACTGATTTTTGTTTTCTTTTGGATTTTGTTTATTTATTTTTTTTCCTTTCCAAAAGGCCAAGGAGGCAATGATAAAACTAATTTGTCTTTTTAATCTGTACCTTGTAATTAGAGCTAGGAGGGGCTGGAAAGACATGCCAAGCGAGTAAGCTCTTTTTCTTTAAAAGCTCTCCAGGCACATAACTGAGTCTTGGGAGACCTCTAAAGGAAAGCACTAATGAAAATCCTGCAGAAAAGGAAAAATAAGCCAACAAAATTAAGACTTAAGTGTGCTATTTTTATTCAGGAGTGAGGGTAAAAAAGACTCTGGTGCCCCCTGGGTTTGTTCTCAGATAAAACATTTGAATCACTAATTATTTTTAAATGTTCTTTTTGTGTGGATGAGTTTCTGTCTTTGTTTCTGCCCCACTGATTTCCCCAGTATTGAGATTTTAGGTGATTGAAGATGACGTTGATCTTACTTGGAGGTTCTGGAATCATTTTACCTCAGCTTTGTTTTAAAATCAGGTTTTTACTGAGAAATCAGTGATTTTCATGAAGCTCTGAAGCACAAAACCCTAACTTTATTTAAATGCTGGAAATGGAATGGCTGTGGAATTTAGGCACCTGGGTCTCAGAAAGGCTTAGAAATACCAGCCTTTCACTCAGGCAGAGCACAAAGAGCAGTCATAGTCACTCATGTTGATAACCTCAAAGAAGGTGATGGTGGTGGAAAGGGTCGAGGTGCCAGGGCTGGTGTCTTGAGAAGCTGAAGTGGGTGTCAATCATTCCTTTGGGCAGGATTCTGCAGTCTCAAGCCATCAGATCTCTGCTGGCAGAGCAATGCAGAGCAGTGTTGGTGCATGGAGCTGCTGACAGGATTGCTCTAGCACAGCGGATTCTTTGTTTCCAGGAAACACACATGAAAAAGTTTCATTATTTGTTCCCTCCTGAGCGCGTTTAACTCCATTAGCACAGTGAACTCCAAAACATTCCTTCTGCCAGTTTATCCCCCAAGTCCCATGACTTCTGCTCTCAGTGGCTTTTCTCCTTAGTCTTTGACAAGCTTTGTTGTATAAATGCCACTCTGTAGAATCAAAATGATGCCTCTGAACGTTGCTCTGAAATGGAGATGTTGCAGAGTTAACCCATATTTTTCATTGGCACATTATGGTGTGCATGAGATGTACAGTTTGAGGAGGAATATTAAGCCTCATCTTGTGCTGGCATTCCCAAGGACAAAGGAGAACAAATGTTTTTGAACAAGATGTCTTTTGATAAATAAGGTACCCAGTTAAAACGAAACTCAAGCCCTTTTTTACTTACACAAGTTTAGCTTTCAGTCTTTTTAAAGAAGAGGTGTCCAGGTGAATACATTTGGTCTTAGCTGGCATTGCTTAAAAGTGGATTATTCCCCCCTGCCTTGGTGGGACCATGAATGGTTACCTTTCCCTCGCCTCTCTCTTTTTGAGTTGATGTGGAACACTGCAAAACTGGTTTTATCTCCTCATTATTTGGAAACAATCCTCTATCCTTGGGGCTTTTTGAAGTGGTTTGGGTTATTTCTTTGTTTTCAGTGGCTTAGTGAAGTTTGCTTTCTCTACTGCCTTAGCTGAAGGACAAGGCTGAAGATCCATGACATGTCATCCATGGTCTGGAAGGAGAAAAGGACCAGCAGCAGTTAGGACTTGTGGACTGAATGCTAAATGATGGGGATTTCTATATTTCTAAAACTAAGTTTTGGAAAACCAGCAATATCCCCCATCATCAGGGGTGTTCTCAGCTATGCCTTTGACTTCAGTGTATTAGTTTTCCAAGTGATGTAAATAAAATCAGTGTGCCTGACCTTCTTTATGAGCTGTGCCTCCATGCAGTCACGGCCCTGGTGCAAACACTATCATCTGGATGTTAGCAAGCAGCTGTAAACCTCTATTCCTTATTGCTCCCTGGCAGCTCTGTGCTATGATGCAGCTCAGCATGCAGATTTTTGAGTAAGGAGAGGCAATAGTTTTCAACATAAACAAGTCCGCTGGGTCACATTAACCTCCTTCAGTCTCGGTGTTAAATAATTAAAATAAACTAGGTAGTGTTTAACTATACGTATTTAGAGGCTTACTGGAGAGGCTTATTAGTTCAATATTCTAACACAGTGTCTTAAACCTTCCTGAGCTCCAGGATCCCTTATTAAATATTTAGTGCATATTGCTGAAAAAGTCAAGATTTGCTTTATTTTTTAGAGGCGATTTCTATTCTCAAAATTCATTCAGCCTTTAAAATACTGGCCATCTATAAATAGCACTTTTCTCAAGTTGTCACTTCTTGCCACCAAGGAGTATTTTTCATTTGTCCCAGTCTTAAATAGTGCCACGAGAATTAATACTTGCAGAAGGCTCTGCAATGCATCCTTGCTGTGCTCTACAGAACCACCTCAAACACCTTTTTAAGCAATTCATTTGACAGCAGCTCCTTTGGATAGGAAGAAGATGCGTGTCAGCTGCTGACTGTGCTTCAGAGACATCAATATTTCTCCTCTTCTGCTTCTAAAACTGTCAAAATGAAATTAGTTAATTGGTGAGTACTTTTTGTGTAGTTGCTGTGGGATAGTAATTATTGGTGACAAGAGCTGCTGGATGTGCACTAATGCAGTACAGCAAAACCTCCAACTTGAAAATAGAAGGCATTCTCCTGCACATATTACTATGACTAGTCATTTTGCCATAGTCTGGCTTGCTGTAGATTCAAACTTTCAAGTTCAAGGACTTTTTGCCAGGGGAGAGAAGATTTTGCCTTGTACAGAGCAGAGTTTTATGAGACTTGCCACATAGCTAAGCAAAGGCAGCTTAGTGGATTAAAATAGCATCAGTGCTATCTGTAGTCTCTAGGGTGATGAGTTGTAAGGAAAGGCAAAGACCTCCAGGAAGGGATTTTGTTTCTGTGGAGTCTCTATCAGATGTTAGTGTGTAATAAACAAATAACAAATTGTTTCACTGAGTCCATTCTCACTTTGCCTAATTACCTGTCTCAGTTCAGAACCGGTGAAGACAAGACATAAACCATGCTGTATTTACTGTTACACCCAGGCCCTGATTGCTTATTAAAAGAAGTTGGGTTCTGTGCTCTTTCTGCCTGTAACTGGAAACTCGTCACTCCCAGCTACAGGCTTTTCTTTCAAGATTTTAATTCATCACTTTCTGTGTTGTTGCATGGTCTGAGGTGGCAGCTGAGAAAAAAGAGACCCTGTTCAGCTCCAGTAGAAGCATCAGCTTTGTAGTGTGAACATTTCTGGGCAAACCATTCACAGAATTCTGCAAAGAAAGCTGTTTTCTACTTCTAACAGTGAGTCCCCATAAGTGGCCTGTGTGCCTTAAAACATAAACTACCTAATAATCCACATGCCTAAATTTTACTTAAAATCTGCCAAAGGATAATGTGTTAGACTGGCAACATGTTTAATCTCTAATATAGAATCTATTCATCCCAGTAATTGCCATCCACCTCTCATCTGAAACTCACCTGTGCTTTAAGCAGGGAATCATGATCAGTCATAACACTGTTCTCATAATACTAGGAAGAAGAGATACTAGGTGAGAAATTCTTTTAAAGAAAGTACTCCCAATTTTGACAAGATGGTTCATGCACAAATATATCTATTTTTGTCACTGCATTATTTTCAGATTTTATGGAGTCTAGATTAACAGATTTCCCCCCTTCTCTACTGGAATTTTTACTGAAATTTGGTAGACATGTAAAAAGTTCATTTAGGAAAAAATCCTCTGGTTTGAACTGACAGAAACATTAGAAATCTCTTCTCTCTTACCCAATTTCAGTGCTTTTAAATAACAATATATTACTAAAGTTCCTGATACAATGTCAATTATTTAAAATAAATAAAAAAAGGAAAAACAAGTTATGATTTTACAGAGACTGCACCTTTTAGCCTCAGAGTGCAAAATGCATTCCTGAAGGAGATAATTTACTCTGTTTTCTCTAGACCATTGCGAGTAGATGTCAGGTTGGTTGCCAAATAACATGTCTGATTTCGTGTTTAATAGTTAGTGAAATTTAATGAGTACAATGTGAAAAAGGAAATAGTTCTCAGTAGGAAGGGAGCTGAGTTCTTCTTTCAACACACCCTGCTGTTCATTCGATTGTAAAAGTTACCCACAGGTGGCAATTCAGTGCTCTCAGTGCCTTGCCTGTGTGAAGGGATGAATGTGTAGCCAGAGCACCTTGGGAGCAAATCCACCCCACCTCCCAGGCTGAATAGGCTTCAAGAAGAGGGGAAAAAGGGCAGCCTTTGGATCTAACAGGATGGTGTTGGTGGGCTGAGGTTTTCACTATTGGTATCCAAGGTACTTGACATTTAAGGCACTTACACCTAAAGCTCAGGAAGGGAGTGAAATTTATGCTTAATACAGAGGTTAAGTCCTTCAAGTGCCGAGTTGTTGCAGTCAGGTTGGAAACCATGCTAGAAAGCTGCTCCAGGTTTTTCTGCTGGGAATTGTTTGCCAGCTGGGTCCATCAAAACACTGTGTGCTGTGTCCTGTGTGGGCTTTGTGGAGAGGCAGCAGAGAAATCCTCCTGAGAACTGAAGGGAGCCTGTGAGAAAGATGGAGAGAGACTATTCACAAGGGTGTGCAGTGGCAGGATGAGGGGATATGGCTTCAAATTGACAGAGAGTAGGTTTGGATTGGATATTAGGAAGAAACTCTTTTCTGTGAAGGAGATGAGGCACTGGGAAAGGTTGCCCAGGGAAGTTGTGGTTGCCCCATCCCTGGGAGTGTTCAAGGTCAGGTTGGATGGGGCTTGGGGCAACCTGGGATAGCAGAAGGTGTCCCTTCCTGTGGCAGGTGGGTTGGAACTAGATGATCTTTAATGTCCCTTCCAATCCAAACCATTCTCTGATCTGGAGTTTCTAGGACTATCACACTTTTCTTCGACTGTCCCATCCACAGCCAATGCAGAATGTGTGGCTTGGGGACTCTCACGTAGATTTTACCTTCGTTGGAGTTGTCATGGTATCTGGGGGAATTGCATCCTTGTGAGGGTTTAGTGGTTCAGCTCTTGCCTCTAGGATGTGTTAAAGTTAAAATAGTCCCTGAGGAAAAGGTGATGCTGAAATGTGTCTTTTAGTCACCCTGTGTGGAACTGTGAGTGCCAGGAAGGGATGTGTGTTCTGGTACTTCTTGCTTTTTTAGGAAACTTGCATGTCAAATTTCCTTCAGCAAAAGTAGGATATCTTAGGTGAAGGGCTGGATGTTTTTAATATCTGAAGGTCCAGTTCTCTCTGGTGCTGAGCCTTGTAAACCAATCCTCTGTGTAACTTGGGAGTTAGGAATACTCTATACGTGACCAGATCAAATTATGAACATGGTGGCTATCAACAAACTGCTCCAGTTTTTTTGCAGCTTCTCAGAGCACAGAATGCTTGGAATATGACAGTGAGAAACCTGCTTTTGTGTGTGTAAGTGAACTCTTCTGGGGTTATGTTGCTGAAGCTGGATACCTTCTCAGTAAGGCTATTTCCAAAGTGTACATATTTATGATAACCTCAGGCCATCTGCCACCAATTTCAGCATGAGTTAAAATATTCATCCTAGATACATCTTGTGTATCACAGCCAGTGATTCACAGCAGAATGTATCTTTTACTGTATCTTCTTGTTTTAAACCAAATAACTTTTTCATACTACTTTTAGAAACTTTTTGTCTCTCCCTTAACCTTTGCCCAAAAATAGAAGGAAATTTTGCTTTAGCTTCTGTGCTGCCGTTTTTGGGTTCTCAAAAGCAACTTGTTGGAGACTGCAATTAAAATTATTACAAATTTCCCATGTAATACAGAAGTAAAAAGTAAATGATTTTGTTAGAAGTATTTAAACAGAAGCTTGTCTGCAATAAATCATATATAAAGTGACAAAAGTCACTTTTAAAAAGCCATTTCTTTTTCAGTGTTTTCATGCTGAATACCACCATGCCTGTTCTTTAACAATAAAATTTTATAATTTTTTTAAGCAAACTCATATTTTTATTAATGTAGAAATGTAGGTCTTTTTACATTATAAGACTCAGACTATTTCATTAAATAAGTTAAGTCATGGCAGTCCAAGTGGATGAATTATTCTCCTCAAAAGTTCTGTTTGCCAAGGTAGAATTAAACTGGTCTAGCCAGGACTGTCAGCGTGCTGACAATTGAGTTCTCTTTGTAGAAGTGGTAGAGCAGAAACCAATTCATTAATTACGTTGCTTGATCTCAAATGGTCGGGTTTGTGTGCTCAGAAGGTGGATAGTCACTGTAAAGAAAGTCTTGTATTTTCTTGTGCTCAAAAGAGGCACTTGTAAATAATTACAAGATGCAATCACACAAGATCAGGAAGCCTCGCTGGATTAGTAATGAGATACAGAGCCTTTTACCTCAAGGTCGTTGTTCCTAATCCAGATCTACCTGGTGGTGTTCGGAAGTGCCATCAGACAGGTGCTTAGTCTGAAATTAGCTGGAGATCTCAGGGTTGTTAGTAGGTACCTATCCACCAGAGAAAAATGACTGTGGGTGTGATTTTCTCTTTAGCTGTCTCTCCTTCTCTCCCATCTAGATAGGAGACAATTTCTGCTGTTCCTTGTGTTGTGCTGACTGAGTAAGATTAATGTGAGTCTGGGCAGTTTCTCTGCTGCTGAGAGCTGCCTGCTGGGCACTGATGGTGCTGTCAGACACGAGTGCTCTGCCGTGGGCACAGGAGGGAGGCAGTGCAGTAGTTCACTTTAAAGGAGAGGCTGGTGGAAGTTCATGTTTACAGGCTCGAAGGACAGTGTGAGGAGGCAGTCCAACCACACAGTGTCCTGGGAGGCTCTGAAAACAGCCTGAGTTGAACAGGCATGGCTGGAAGGGAAGTCCTTTTCCATGGTCCGTCCAGCGAGTGTCTCATACAGACTAAAGGACCTCATGGCTCACTGTCAACAGTGGCAACAACGCAGTTGTCACTGATTCCTGCTGCTGTGGTTCACTGCAGATCAAACTGACCTCTTCTTGCATTCTCGGGATCTTCAAGCAAGGAGTCTTGCAGAGGAACGTGCCTTTATGAAGCTGCTGCTCTGCAGGACAGCTATCACAAACAATGCCTGTTGGTTCTCCTCATCCTGCCTCTGGTGAGACACTGAGCTGAAGAAAGTACCAAAAGGACTCAATGTATAACCTCAAAATGTCCATGGATTTTCAAAACCAGTTACCATTCTGACAATTAATCTTGCACGTGAGGCAATGTGTGTTTTGAGATCAAGAAAAGCCAACCACGCTAGCAGAAACTGTTTTTTAATGAGTTAAAGTCAACACAGTTCTTAAAGGTAAAAAAAAAAAACCCAGCATGAAATGTTGATTTGAAATATTTTTTGAGAGTATGATCAGAAGAAACCTGTTAGAAGTTCTGCTTAGTAACATGCAAACTGCAAGAGAGAAAATCCAACTGTTTAAATTAGAATGCCATCTTTGTGGAAGGAGTGGAACTAATGACAACTCTACCAGGTCACCTTTAAACTTTCTCAGACAAGGGAGATGGTGGAGCATTGCTGTTAAAGTCAATGGCTCTTGGGGGAGCCTAACCAGCACTGTGTAAGTTAATGGCATGTCCTCTCCTGCCACCTATGGCTGCTCCATTATCCTTGAAAGCAGCCATCAAATTTGCACAGCTTTAACAGGAACATCTGCTTCTCTCCCCTGGTTGTTTCCTTCACATCTGCAGTGGTTGTGACAGGGCACGTGCTCTTCTTCATTCACCCTCGTTGCTCTGACCTTTCCTGTGGCTCATTTTTTATGCTCTGCCTCCTTAATGACTATTCTAATTCATCTCTGCGTTTGCTGATAGTCTCATTAGGGCCAAGGGAAAATTCACCAGGTGAAGGAAGCCTGTTGTTTTCTGGTATGAATAAAAGTTTGTCAGATCTGACAAGCTGGCTGGGATATGTTTGAGGGACAATTTCCCTACACCATTTCTGCAGTTATGACAAGTCTTCCTGATAAAAGAGCAGTCCCTCTCTTCTGTGGTGAATGAAGTGTGTCCCCTTTTCTGCCTGACCTTTTTTTTTCCCCACCCCCAACACCTAGTAAGGTATCCAAGAGTCTTCCTGCTATTTAAACATCTTATTTCCATTGATTTAAAGTAGATTTCATTGCCAACATAAGAACTGGACAGACATTTAAAAGCCCTTGGGAATTTGAGACTTCTCCTTCAATTCTACCTCCTTTGAGCCTCCACTCTAAATATGCTTTGTCAAGTGTCCTGGAGCAAAGCCAGTGTCTGTCTGGTTATGTACAGGTGTAAGGAAATGCTATGGTTGCAGCTGCTACATTAGGAAATAAATGTGCTTGGATATCGGGGAGCAAATTTCCATCTCATGGCACAAAACCTCCTTCCAAATGCAATAATCTAAAAGAGTCAAGAGCCTTCTTTGTGCTCTGAGTGATGACAGTAAGGATTGAGTAAGATTTGAGGATCAAACTGTCAGACTTTCTCCCAGATTTGTAGTCTCTTTCTGTCAAAGCTCCGACATGGTACGGAGGGAGGCTTTTGATGTTATTCTTCAGTCTGCTCCTCTTGTACAAATTGCAGGATACAGTGGCTTCAGTTTTATATTTTAACTTTTCATTTCAAGCTGAATTAAGACGGATATTCTACCTAATCATCGTTAAGGACTGTCAATTTTAATAAGAATGGAAGAAGAGTTGGCTTCCTGGGTGCTCGGAAGGGGATGTGTGGAACAGGAAAGGAATGTCTTAACATACAGTTCTTCCAATTTTGAGAAAAGCCTGTTAGCCCTCTGTTTTTACTGATTCACACAGCTTTTTTTGTAGCAACTCACACTGTAAGCCTGGGTGAAATATCTTTACTGTTGCTGGTCACCAAATGAAAAAAAGCTGTATTTGGGTAGAACAAGCCATATACTGACTGTAAAAACAGCTTTTGCTGCATAAGATCAGAGGGTTAATAATCCACATAACATGGAGGCAATAAGGTGAAAGACCAGTGTAGAATGTGTGTTGTGGCAGCACCCAGTTATTGAACACATATCTCCAGCTTTGGCTCTTTGAACTGCACCTCTCTGGGATTTTTCTTTGCAGCTGAAATGTTAGAATTTTGGACTTGAACCTTTATTCTTAGGTAAAGAAGATTAAAAGGCGAAAGCTGAGAGGCTCAGGAGATCTGCAGAATCTTGAAAAGAAAAAGAATTAATGGTGAAGCTTTGACAGAGAGTCATCAGTGTGAAATAGGAAACGTGCAGACCCTCACAGTTTCTGAATTCTGACCTTTTAAATCATTATTCTGTTGTTACCAGTGTAAGTCAGGGTCATGAGTCTAAATGTGGGCCTATGGGAAGCTGTTACTAGGTTCTGATTCTCACTTTATTTCATTGTGACTGTATTTTATATGTATTTATTATCTCTTTTACTGTTACA
Source organism: Myiozetetes cayanensis (assembly GCF_022539395.1). Taxonomy (NCBI): domain Eukaryota; kingdom Metazoa; phylum Chordata; class Aves; order Passeriformes; family Tyrannidae; genus Myiozetetes; species Myiozetetes cayanensis. The sequence continues at coordinate 5,077,404 of NW_026087389.1, forward strand.
GTGTAACATAAAGTGGTGGTACTCTGCAGTGTTCTTTTTTTCTATATATCATCATTCAACAATGCTGTCTGACAAAACGTCTGTTGACATTCTGGAAACCTCACTTATGTTTTGCACTTATGAATATAGTAATCAAAATAGCTTAAGTTCCATTCACTGTTCAGCCAGGTTGGGTACAGTCTGCACATGCTGAAACCACTTAAAAGTGCTCATGGCACTCAGAATTAAAAATGCATTTGTGCCATTTAGTTTTATGACCTGTTATTGCTTAACTGGCAGCTGGATCTTGCACTGCTGTGATGCTTTCCTTGACTATTCCATTGGATAATCTGGTGCCCAGTGCATTAACTGATCTGATTGCTTGTAACATTCCCCAAAATTCCATTTGCCTGATTTGCCTATTGCATAAAAATTTCATCTCCCTTCAGCAGTGAAATGTATCATTCAAATTCACAGTCTTATCTGCTGGTTCTGGTTTTTGCAAAAGAGAATTCTTCCAGTAGCAACAAATGATGCTGTATAATTTTAATAAACATAGAACAATTAGTATAAAGAGATTCACTGCCAAAGTCAGTCTTTTAAGACTGTCAAATAGGACAACCAGAAGAACTTTGATAAAGTTACAGCATTTAATGACAATAGTTACGTCTGGATCCTTCTGGAGCAGATTCTTAAATGAGGATTAACTAATGAATAATTATTTATTTACCTACCTATAACTGCCAAATTCAGGCAGAGTCCTGTTACTTTACAATCCAACAAAAGTAATTTAATTTAATTTAAGGAGGAAAACACACCTTTGTAATAAAAAATCAAACCCAGAAAAGCAGAAGTTCTTTGTACTTTGAAAATGTGAGCTGTTTTGAGCACTGAAAGGGAACATTTCCTTGATTGCCCTCCCCGGTTTTACTGATTCTACTTGGACATGAGAAAACAGATTCAATTTTTACTCGAAATGAAGGGAATGCTTCTTTCCCAAACATCTACTTTGTTTTCTGGCAGCTTCCATTTACTTAATCTGCAGAGCCTAATGGCTTAGATGACAATTAGTGTTTCATATTCTCTAAACAAATACCATTCTTGTCTGATGAACGACCTTGAACTGGGTTAAAAATACCTCTGGTATTTAGTAGATTACAAATGTTTGTTTTACAGAACTAAGCCGAAAGTGATCATTAGGCATTTCAGGTGATGGAGGAATACTCGGAAAGGCACAAGGCCTAATCTTCAAAATATATTTTGTTGCATGTCAGAGACAGACTTAAAAGTTTTTAAGTCTTTTTTTTTTTTTTTTTATTTCTTCAAGATTGTTGTACAGTCTTTCCTAGTCTGTGGTCCCAGGTATGCTATATTTGCTTTCCTAGGCAAGAACGGCCCTGTTTTTAGAGGCCAACAACACTCGCAATTGAGGCGTAAAATTTAATTTTTGCTTACAAACTGGTGAGTAGCTGTAAGCCTGGCCTGTATGGATGTGTGCTTACCTGCTTTCTTCAGGCAAGCAGAAATCTCTCTAGAGAATAGTTTCATTCTTTTTCCCTTTCTCTCGTGATAAATTTGTGAAGGAAGGAATAAATGAGAGAAAAAGAGTGCCCTGCATGTAATAGCGAGAGTGAATGTTAATGGGACACATGGGAAATACTTCTATATTACAGAGCACAGTGTGGCTCATTTGCTACAAGTTATGATTGAAAACCGAATCTTTCCTTGGTATTTTCTTCTCTGCCTCGCCTAAAACAGCCACACAGCGGAAAGTTCCCCACAGGAAATGATTAGCACTGCTTTAGTCTGAGGGATGTTATGAAGTCTTAGGCTCTTAGATTTCATTTGTACAAGTGATACGTGTGCTAGAAGCAGGATGAATATTGCTGCCCAGCTGAAAGGCAGGTCTTATTGATTGACTTCAGTGTAGCACTCTGGCGGGTAGAGACACTCATGTTTTAATTTGGTTTTGCTTCCAGGTCACCCTTCATCCACCTTTCCATTTGCAGCAGCTTCTCCCTCCTCCCTTCCCTATTTACAGCACCTTCTCAGCTGTTTTGATTTATTGACTGCTCAGATTTAATGCTTCATCCCTTGGAGAAGTCTCAGTGCTCGTGTCTGATCTAAGGTCACCTACGCTACTTATTCCAGCGGACTTTAATCTCCATATGGATGTGACCTCTGACACTCACCAAAGAATTCACTGTTACATGGTTCTCTGCAGCTGTGTCAGCAGGTTCTTTCCCCTGCTCTGAAGGGTTATGCTTTTGATTTTATTAACTCTTTGGGTCTCATTATCAGGGTTTGAGGTCACTCACCTTTTTTCAAATACAAAGCTACATCTCCTGTACCCCTAGGGTTCCTCCCTAATTAGCTGCTTGTTTTGAGAGTTGCTTTTTACCTCGGGTGTCAGTTCTCACCCTGTACAAGTTGAAGTGGTTCAGGGCTGGTTTCCTGGTTCCCCAGTTCAAATGCTGACCGTGATTTTGCACATTCCACACTCCTGGTTTCCACAAGTGATGAAGCACAAATGTCTTGACTGGAACAAAAGCTGTAACTTTATGGGCCATGAGAAAGAAAGTCTGGTTGGAAACCTGCATATTGTGGAAGCATTAACCTCTGTTTCTTCATCTGGAAGACCATTGTATCTTTGTTTGCTTTTTTTTGGTTACAGATATTGGCTCTAGGTATCACAATACTACTGTTTGATGATTGTGAGAGTAATCAATAGTGAACTGGATTCCTTGCTCCCTTTTTTTTTTTTGTATCTTGGTGTGTGTGTTACCTCTGACTTTGCCTGCTATCAGGGACGGGTGATTATGGGAAGTTGTTTCTTGTCTCTTTATTTCTAGAGTAGTTGAACTGGGATTTTATGGCAGTTCTGGACTATCTCTGAGCAGTCTCTTATTGCCAACAGGTTCAAAGTTTAAACCTTAAAAGTGAAACTGGAATGATTTCTATATGCAGAGACAATTTATAAGAAAGAGTATCTATCTATCTATCTATCTATCTATCTATCTATCTAAATCTAGTCTATATCCTTGAGGAGGAAGAACATTTAAGTCAGAACCTTATGACGTGAATGTGAAACTATGAAAAAAATCCAGTGGCTGATGGAATGGTAATAAAGTTCTGCTGAAATTCTCAGCCTAGAAGATGGTGTGTTAATTTCACCTCTCAATGACTTCTAGCTTATTCTCTTGAGAAGAGTTTTTATCTTTAAAAACACCCCTCCTCTGCTTCCCCCCCCCAAAAAAAAACCCCAAAGCACCCCCTGAGCTGGAGAGGGTCTTGTAAATATGTTTGGTAAATAATATGAAAAATAGCAAATGTTATTTCCTTTAATATATGTGTTTTTCTAACAATATTTGCCTTTTGGTGTGTACTTCTGCAAGTTCACATATTTGTAAGCAAAAGCCAGCATGAAATGAAGGCAGAACAGATGATGAACTGGCACCAACATTTTAGAGTGCCTTCCCCTTCCAAACAGCATCAGTGTTTCTCCTAATGATGTCTGCAATGTTTGGCTCCAAAGCTGTTCATCTTCCTATTGACAGCCATCCTCTTACCCTTTAAATAAATGATGCAGTTGATTTTGTGCAGACCAGTCTCGTTGGTTTTGAGGCTTTCTGAGGAATGTGCTGAGCTGGGCTCGTGTTGTCCTACTCCCAAGATGTTCTGCTCTCCACAGTACAGTTGCTGTCTTCATCAGAAGTGGCAACTTATGAAACAGAGATAAAAATTCCCTTTAAATCTGTCTTTTCCTTGGGCTTCTTAGCTAAGAAAGTAGCAAAAGAGGAGGTTGCTCAGAATTTCTGATGGAGGCATGCTGCCTGCATGTATATTGCATTGGAACAGCACTCCTTGGGAGTGATTAGGATTAGTCTCAGAGATGAAAAGGATGTGGACAGATTTGGTTAGCAACCTTCTGAAAACCTTCCTCTTTCTTTGATAAGCTCCTTGTAGTTCTGAAGCACGGCACTACAGTGTTTGATATTTTATTAACAATAATTGTATTTCCCTCTTTTCATTTGAGCATTTTGAAGAGTTTTAGAAGCTTTAATTAAGTATCTGCCCTCTGACTTCTAGGAAGAAGGTGAAAATACGGTCTTGTCCAGTACGTTAGTTGAAAGAAAGTATTAAACTGAGAATAAACAGTTCAGTGGTGATTATTGAGTCAACTCTACTCACAACACTTGTGCTGGCTTGTAATGTGAAAGCCAATAATTTCCTGTCTTGTACTTTCCTATTTTTCAGTGATGATGGCTGTGTGCTCTAAGTACTCTGGGGGTTGTTTCTCAGCTCTGCAGGGTACATCCTTCTGGGCTGAAAACCCTACAGATAACAAAGAAATGGTCACAGAACACTCATTTGGCCACTCCTTGAGGTCACTAAGAGGCATTCTGGACTTGGGCACCTGAGGCCTGTTGTTATCTGTAGGTATCTCGTAATGGAAGGCAGGAAAATTCACAACAGGGAGTGTCCTGGAGGTTGCTTCCATTAGGGAGTCCTGTCCCATTCTGTCTGTGCCCTTTATGGAGAGAGAAGGAAAGTGTCCTCAGTGATTAACACTGGTATTTCTAGGGAAGCTGAACTGTATGGAAATTGGGATATGGATAACAACACATGTGCCAAACTCCTGCTCAGAGGTAACCCAGAGCCCCACAGGTTCCAACCCTCATTCCCCATCCTCTGCAGTGCCCGGCTGGCAGATGTTCTGTCCTTGATATCTGGGAGGTGTTCCATGACAGGAACCTTTCTCTGGTAAAATGTAGGTCTCTTTGGAGAGTTCTCTTATTTAAATGTGAAGGTGTAACTGAATTTCAACTACAAATATTGACAGCCCTGAAGTTGCAGATCTGAATAGGTTTACAGGTGATGAGCTATGAATTTATGGGCTTTGCTCTCCACAGCCTGGCTTTGTCCCGTTCCCTCACTGCAGTTCTCCCTGAAATGGCTTTCCTGATGTGTCTGGTGTAGAATTCACTTACTGTGATCTTCATATTTTAAAAGCTCTTCAGTCCCTGCTCCTCAAATGACTTGGCTTCCAGGGACTCCATCAGTTATAAAACACTCTAAGGCTGTTCTTGAGTGTTTCTGTCAGTACACTCTCAAGCTGTACATTGAATGTACTTTAAACCTGAGATGAGGGTTTATTTAGTACAAGATGAACAGTAAAACATTCAGGAGAGTATTCTTATATACCTTCTTTTTGCTGCCTTTGGGCACCTGAATGCAGACACAACAGGCCTCAGCAGATGTTGGTAGCAATAGACTGAGTTGGTGGTTGGTTAAGATATCCTGTGATTTTTCTTAAGTGTAAAAACCACTCAGCAAAGGAGAGTGCTTATCCTCAAGGTTGCTGAAAGCTGGCAAAAACAGGACCAGAAGCCACCAGGTTAACCCTCAGCACTTGTTCCGCACCTGTTCACAGATGGGTCTGAATATTAAGAAATGTGTATGGTGTTCAGCAGGATAAAAAGTGTTAAGATGTGTGTGTGAACAAGCAGGAGGAAATATTGATGAGAACATGTAGGAGGGGAAAGACTATTACAAGGGCAATCCAATTAATGCAAATGATGCATGCAGATGTCTGTGGCTTTTTAGTTCCTTTAGTGTTCTGCTCCTTAAGAGCTGTGCACTGGGGACAAGGGAGGAGAGCTCTGTCTTCCTTTGGGTGCTTTCAACCCTTAACATCCCACCTCTGCCAGCAGATAAAGAGGGGACACCTCCTCTCACCTGCCTGTGTAGCTGCAAAGCGTGAACAAGTGACACCAAAACAGCTACTAAACCAAAGGGTGCACTGATGAGGTGACTTAATCCTGCCTTCTGCAAACAGCAGTGTCTCTGTTGGCTCCTGGTACTTCAGGGCAGAGCTGTCACTGCTTTAAAATTCAAACAACAAAATTGAAAGACAGCCCCAGGTTTTTGGGGCCAACCTGTTTGATTTCTTTTGGTGTTGGCTTAACAGGACTCTTCACCTGAGGGAAGCAGGATTTGAGCTTGAAAACAGATATTCTTGCAGCTACATACTGATTGTTGGAGCTGGATCTGGTCCATCCTTATGATGTACTGTCTGGAAAAAAGACTTCTACTCTTATCTTGGCATCTGATATCTGGTGACTAATGACTTTAATTAAAATGAAGACCTGGCCACTTGGTCTTTCAGATGAGATACATGGCAAACATGTGGCCTGGGCAGTTCAAAATTTTTGCTTTTTCTTCCCTCCATTATAAAATCTCCTTCTCAAGAGACAGTCCAAAGTGACCTTTCTCTCCTGAAGTCAATAGAAATTTTGTTGTTGACTCCAGTGAACGCAGGGATCACCACAGTAAGCACTGTAGGAAACTAATGGAAGTTTTTCCTGTTTACTCCAAAGAGTTTTGGCTCAGGCTGTAGATCTAATGCAGAGATAATTAAATAAATACACTCTCTTAAATTAACAACCTACTTTTACAAATCTTTTCTATCAGAACCCCGTGCCACCTTATTAAGTCCAAGCCAAGCCTTGTCATGCAAGGTGTTGTGTGGAACCATAATTTGGAATGAAGTGGCCAATTTACCTTGTCTTCTCTGTATTTGTTTTCCCTACTGACTTACAGAGAAGGTACTGTCCTAGGGACTAGTAGCTTTTTTCATTTTTTCCAAGTTTATTATGATATGGATGTTAGGTGCTTGCATGAAAATTCAGTCTGCTGATAAACTGTGTTTGATATTAGTTAGCAACAGATTTTGTAAAAAAAGAAAAAAAAATCCAGAAACCAAAAAAAACCACCCCATTCCAAACAACAAACCCCAAACAGAGCAAACCTGGAGTGAATAGTGAAAAGCCTCCTGTTTGCCACTTGGAGGATTGTCTGTTCCTGAAGAGTGCTCTCCCTTTCCCCTGCCTTTCCTGAGTCTCTGTGCCTTTGATATCAGCCACACCTACACCAATAACTGTGCTGTTGTCTCTTCTCATATCAGGAGCCTGTACTGCTTTGATGGTGACTATTTTTATTATTCTCAGCCTTGTCTCTCTGTCTAGCTCACTTATGAAATAACTCCCCCTGTTCTGTAGTGCTGTTAATTTACAAGGTGCTTTACAAACACAGATAAGAGCCTTCCAAGGCTCTGCTCTAAATAGGACAAGACAAATGCAAGATGAAGCACTTGAAGGCTGTTCAGGGAAGTGAGGACGTGGAAAGGACTTATGCAAAGAGGAGAGGGGTTTGTGGAGTTTCTGAGAAAGGGTTTTAGGCAGGGCAGAGAGTAAGTCTGGCAGTGGAGGATAAGGGTCAGGTGCAAGGAGCAGTGAGGTCAGATGGGGAAAATAACCTCAGAGAAATAAGGGACAGGGAATTGTGAGGAAATGCACTCGTGAGCATAGAATATTTATAGAATATTTATCACAGGTTTATTCAGAATGTTCTAGGAGGGAACTTGAGAAATCCATACATTTGGGTGTTTTTCTTTTCTTTTTTGACAAAACTTGACTGTCCATGGCAGCTTTTCAGCCTGCCTTGTTCTTGTTGTCTGCAAGCAACAGGCAGTGCTTACATGTTGTTGTGTTGGAAAGTTTCCCTACTGTTTAAGATAAGTTTCTCCTGCATTAAATATTATCCTGTCTATTTATGAAGGGAAAGAATTGAATATCAAACCTAATGGAACACAGGAAGCCAAAGGAAGGGAGGGTGTGTTCTGTCTGCATGTCTTGTCTTCGTATCTAATTGACCTCTCCAACCTCCTTTTCTCCCCCTGGCTTTGTAAAGCCCAGGGAAGATAGACTGAAAAATTGACTTATGATGAACTAATCTTTGTTAGGAGGAATAGGATAAACTCAAGGAATGAGCCAGATCCTACAAGATGCTTTGCCTCTTTGTCTTCCTGGGATTTAGGCTGACACTGGGGGGAATGAGCACCTCGCGGGACTGCAGGAAATGTCTCTTCCTTTGCGCGCCGATGTTTTGTTTTTGCTCTCCATCGTTTGTCTCTGCATTTACTAGGCCAGCACCAGGTCAAGCAAGGGACATGTGAGGTTGTGGCCGTGCACCGTTGCTGCAATAAGAACCGGATCGAGGAGCGATCCCAGACGGTGAAGTGTTCCTGCTTCCCGGGGCAGGTGGCTGGGACGACACGGGCCCAGCCCTCGTGTGTGGAAGGTAAGCAGCCTCCTGCTCGCTCGTGGTTCATTAAGATTGTTTGAGGAGTTCAGTCTCCTTGATGTTTGACTTCCCACTGCCTCTAAAGCATAATCCTTTCCTTTTGTTAATTTTGGAAACATCTCTGCGCGTTGATGATAATGAGTCTGTGCATAAATCTCGGTGTAATTAATCCTCTTAATATATGTACTAGCCCATTTTGTGTCTGTGCCAATAAAGCTCCTTAATTTTTTCCACACAAGAATTCTCCTTTAAAACTAGTCCGAAAACTGCATAAGCCAAGAAATTCGAGCTTAGGGTATTAACTCTTCCAGGTGTCTTAAGACAGAGGAGCTTGGCTAAAACTCAACAGATAATAAATGCAACCCCAAGGCTGGGCATGCAGATAGTGCTTGGACATCTGATATTGAGAGCTGTTCTCTTTTCACCATTTAATGTGCATAATGGGCTCTTACACTGGACACCAGTGCTACAATGATGCCCCAAGTCTATTCAGTTCCATGTGTGGCAATCCCAAGTATTTCAGAGTTTGGAGAGTGAAGCAAGCACAGGGCTGCACAGGACACAGTGTCTGAGCTAGGACACCTCCCTGGGGAAGGGAAAATGGGGCCCAGTTGCCTTAGTCTACTCCATGGACAGGATGCTGCTCTTGTTCTTAACGTAGTAAAGCTACTCTGTCTACAAGACACATATATTTTTTTTTAAATCTCAAAGTTACCAGTATTCTCTATTTTATAAGCAAGTCTCTTCTCTTTTTATTCTTTTTGCATAAAATTGCAACCATTTCAGTCAAGAATAAAACAAAAGCTTCAAAGTCCAATTTTAATCTAGTGTTCAGAAATATTTAGTTTCAAACATAAAACTCTAAGTGCATGTGAATCTGTTCTTTATTTAAAAAAACTCAACTTATTATGAGGTTCTCAAAGAAGATATTGAAGAAAGTAGATTTTTCTTTTCTATTTTTTAGATGCTTGGTCTTTTCATGCCTTGTAATTCAGGAATACAATCAACTTTAACTGGGCAATTTGTTAGGGAGTTTTCTTGTTATATCAGAAATATCCTCTGTATTTTTAGGTGACACATCAAACAGCAGAAATGCTGTTACATGTAACAGGTAATAGAAGTCAGACATTATTTTAAACTAATTTAAGGATGGCAAAGGTAAAACTGTCATTCTATGGCAGAATTCTATAAATATTGCAGAAACTTGATTGAATCAATAATTGCTGAAGGAATTTTGTAGCTGTTTTTTTTCTTAAAGTATAGTTTGAAATTAAATGCAACATAATATTATGAATATAAGATTTTGATTTTTAAAGTAGAAGCCTTTGATTCCCCCTCACCCCTTAGGGTAGTGCTTTAGCAGATTTCACTTATTTTTGCAGGCATGTGGGACTACAGTTATAGTTTCTGTGCCACAGAACTCACTCTCTATCCTTAGCCCCAGGATTAGATGTGTTTTCTCCCACTCTATACATATCCTTCAGTAGGTTTCTACACTGTGAAAGCCTGAAACAGTTGTGTCTTGAATTTGCATATTACAATCTGATACAGATATTTAGTTTTCTTTTTCAGCACATTTTTCCTGAATGCATGCCTGCTTAATTTGCCTATAGTTTGCCCTGAGTTTAAAGGGAAGGAGATACCCCAAGCATAGAGTTACTTTTCTAACCAAAAGATTTTATAAAGCACTTGTCTTGTGGTACTATTTTATTTTCTTTGAACTTCAGATGTTATCCAGTAGTACTGATCATTTACATCAGATCAGCAACTCTCCCTCTGCTGCTGATCATGCACATGGTGGTTGGTACCTGTAGTTCCTACCTTGAATCACCCAGCCCTCCCTACCACAGCACACCAGCTTTTTTACTCCACCCTTTGTGACCTTGTCCTCACCCCTCTTTCTGCCTGGGAAAGAAATCCCTAAGGTGCCAAAAGCAGGGCTCTCTGAGGAAGTTTTCCTTCGGCCTCTCTGCCCCATCTCTCCTCCCTTGTTCCTTCAGTGAAGGTTTCCTGCCTCTGAGCTGCGCCAGTTTGGCTGCTTGTGAGAGGAAGGAAAGGAGAAAGGGAGGAAAATTTCCTGGCTTTTATTTCAGACCATGTCACAGGTGTTTATTTTGCTTTGTTGTTTGTGGGGTTTTTTTGTTTGTTTGTTTTTGATTTGGTTTTGGGGGTTTTATTTGTTTTGTTTTTCTTTAAAAAACAGAGCCCCACAAAAACTGCCAAACAAGCTGACAAAAATCGTGCTGCTGCCCAGTGGGGCAGTGACAGCATGTCCTTGGCTCTGTGGGGCTGGTGGGCATTCTAAGGAGAAATCATTCTCTGGAGAACACCTCTGGACAGCCAGTAACTAGAGTTTTGCCAGCCTGATCCTCAGGAATCCCACGAGAATCCATGGAACTAAAGGAGCTATCGGAGTAACTGAGGCACAAGGGGTTCTAGATACCTGCAGGAAACAGGTGACTTCCAGATCTGAATCTGAACTTATGTTTTGAGGTATATGAAAGCACATTCCCACGTCAGGGTGCAGGCAAAGCCTCAGTGTGTCACTGCATCCCTGCTCCCAGCATTCCTGTGCAGAGCTGTGGTGATGCAGCCAGGACTCCCAGGACTCGCTGGCTTTGAGGCAGAGCTCTGAAATCACAGCTGGTTTGCTGCCAGGATCTCTTGCCTCCTCACAGGCCTGTGCATGTGCCCTCAGGCTTCTGTGTTTACCTAAAATAAACATGGTATAGAAATTGGAATAAATTTAGAAAGTAGCAGAGATAAAATAGATGGCTGGACCATATGCCTGGAGTGGGAATGATCCCTCACCTCCTTTGAAGCACAGTCAAGTTTCACCCCCTTTGTCAACAATCAATCAGCATTAATGCAAATGATCTGAGATACAAACGTCTGGTGAAAGTTCACACTCGTTCATACACTGATTTTATAACGTTATGAGACTGAAAGATTAGTTTATGAAAGCCAAACTGCTGTTCCAGAAGGATATTTTTTCACAGTGCTTTTCACATAGGCTTTGAGTGAAAGTGCAAAACAAAATAATTGAATGAACACTTCAGCAATATCCTGATGTCAATCTTACCTGCTTGTCACCCTAATTTAAAGGTTGACAAACATGCCTTAAAATTAAAAGGAAAGAAGTGCTTTACCTGAAGTAGGCTGTTAGTTTTGTTCATATCTTTTGAGTGTGTTATCCTTTAAAGCATGCAGTTCAACAGTTTGTGCACATAATGGCATAATGCAGACTAGCTAAATCAACATTTTAAACCATATTTTATTTTGAAATTCAATCTAATTATGTAGGATTGTGAACTGACATAATTCGTAATAATTTTCTGGGTTTCGGTAAGTCCCACGAACGATGCAAAACTGAGAAATGCATGTAGATGTTTGCAGCTGTTTGTGGGAAAGTATATATCTTTTTACCAGCAGTTTCATAAAGTCATGACTAGTTTGTAAAAATAACAGGCATGGTCTTATCAATAGAAATTGGCTTAAGTGTAGAAGATTAATAGATTTGCACAGTTAAGGTGTACTACTGTAGTCTTCCAAAACATTTTGCAAAACTGGCACTGTAACTGCAAGTAGATTTTTAGTTGATAATCTAATGCTTGCCAGTGGTTTCCACATTCTTACCTGCCCTATTTGCTGACAGACCTCATGTGGTTATATCTCTGTGCAATTCCATTTTCTCACCCAGTGAAGGGAGAAACTGGCATTTCTACCTCCAGTCTTGCATATGCATATCTGGGTTAAACAGGAAGCCTCAGCTTCATTCCACCTTGCAGCAGGTACTTGACTGAAGCATGTAAATGAAGGAGGCAAGTAATTTTTGTAGTCAGTGGAGATGGAAAGGCCCTTCCAGAGGTCAATTCAAATGCTGGAGTCAGTCTCTGGTGGTGCTTGCCTGTCTTCACCATTTGCATATGGCATTTACCCTTCTGAGGGCTGGAGAAGTGTTTTAGCCACCTTTTTAGCTCAAAAGCACTCTGTGTGATTCACTGTTAAAACAGTAATTGTTGGTGCTGCCTTTTGAAACCAAGCAATTCAAGATGGCACAGACAAACCTCCCTGCTAAAACCAATAGTAATGAAGATATTCTGTCCTGTTTCTCTCTCCTGTTTCTAGCTTCCATTGTCCTACAGAAGTGGTGGTGTCATATGAACCCCTGTTTGGATGGAGAGGACTGTAAAGTACTACCAGACTATTCAGGTTGGTCTTGCAGCAGTGGAAATAAAGTCAAAACCACAAAGGCAAGTACAGAGATGGCCTATATTTCAAGGTGGCTCTTGCTTATGGCATTGCATCTGTGGGTGTGAGCATCAGTACCAGCCTCCACAGTGTTTTGGGAAGCAGTGATTAATGTAATTGCTCTCAGGGAGGGTCAGAACAGCCCCTTCACTCCTGGAGTCAAACTGAAGAAGACCCTGCTTCAGTCTCTAGTGGGCAAAGTAATTATTCTGTTGTGACCAGTGCTAGAGGGATAATCATGTTCCAGGATCAGTTCTTCAATTTGCAGATGGAGTACATTGCTCCATGTTTAACTTTAGGTGACACTGGTAAATTCCTGTGCTACTGGAAAGCCCGTTTAACTTTAGAAAGTACCAGCATGGCTTGGGAATTGCTGAGAACCTACACTGATGGCAGCAGGAACTGTGTGACACTGAGCACGACTGGAAATCAGGTTGGTTCAGATCATTTCTAATTACAGACCATCCTGTAGATGGCCTGTTTTTAACAAAACCCAAAACAACCCTTTGCTGTGTTATGTTATTTCTTAAATAATGGCCAGCAGAGAGCAAATATCATGTTCCTCTGTCTGCTTAACAATTTAAAATGAGTTCAGTGCATCGAAGTTCAGCAAGTCACAGCAAACTGCATGTCTAAATATGTCATAAACCAGGAGTCTTTAGCAGGCAACAGCAAGGAGAGACATATGCTCAGCTTTTCCTTTTACAGCCTCTTCTAGCTGGGACTGAATGTTGTTGATTAGGTTACAGTCTGAGTTAATAAGCAAATACTGTCACCAAATGTTGTTTAATAATGGCTGTTCTAAGGAATGAAAACTGCACTAATTTCAGGATGGGAGAGGGGAACATTAGAAGGTTTGGGCAGCTGTGTTGTGATACTAGCAATCTGAAGCCCAGTTACAGACATTGCACAATGTCAGGCTCACTGAAAAAATCTGGCCAATCCAACCAGACTGAAAAACCCTTGACATCCTCAGTAGATACCAGAAGGATGAGGGGCGGAAAAGGAGCTTTATGTTGTCACTGGTGACTGAAGGCCGGACGTGTCAAGTCTTCATTCATGCAGCTGCCTCTTCCTTGCTGTGAAAATTTGCCTTTTTAGTTCACTGAGATCAACTGACCACATGAATCATACACACCATGTTGGTGACTTTTGCTCTTACTCAGGGAAAAGAGGCAGCCTGAGTCAGTGGGAGTTCACTGGTAGAAGGGTGAATTTGGCACGGGTCGTTTATTTTATTACCCATGACAAATACTGCAACCAGTGAAGTACAGACTATGGCATTGCATTCTGATGAGTTTAGGGATGTCTTTATAAAGCTGGAGTGGGACAAATCATCCTGCCTGCAATTAGACCTGTGCAAATTCATCAACTCCTGTGAGTTTGTGTGGGGCTTAGAGAGGGCAGGGTGTAGCAATATGAGGGCAAACGTTGTTTCACTAAACTCTTCCTCTATTTTGCTGGGATATGGAGTGCATTTTGTGTTAGTTTTTATCACCATAGGAGATTTCTCTGAGGGCTAGGATAAGTAAACAACTGGCATTCGAGCTGAGGTGTGAATCTGAGGGGATTCACTGGGATTCATTCTTCCCAGCTGCAGGAATATTTCCATCCAAGCATCCAAGCTGAGTTTTTAGGATTCTCTCAAGTCACGTGGGGGAGAAATGGGTGATCTCACAGCATGGCTGTGCTCACCCACAAGAATGTTCCCATGAGTATTTCTTTGTCTCTCCTGTACCAAGGAAACCCAGGATGACAAGCTCATCTGCTTGCTAGACAGCAAAAGCTGTGCTACAGAATCTGTCCTGGCACCCATATTTCCCCTGCAGGTATTTTGCCTGTCTTGTGGGTGGTTTTCTCTGTCAACCAAGATATAGTAGTTGCACGAATATAATGAGCAATGGTAGCTTCAGATTCGGAACAGAATCTTGTGGCACTCAAGTTCAGTGTTTTTGAACTGGAAGGAAAACAGAATGGAAAGAAAATTTCCATTGTTAACAGGGGAAAAGCAAAGTATGATATAACTTAGTTTTTTATTTTGAAAATGAAGCAAAGGTTTGTCTCAGATCAAGCAGCAAAATATTTATGAAGTGTATTATTAAAATTTTACACAAAGAGGACTATATGAACTGTCAGGCCAGTAGCCCAAACCGTACAGCTACCTGTGAGTCTCAGCACTGGGATGCTTAAATCAGACACAGCAATACCCTCTGGGACAATTACAGAAAATGTACACGTACATGAAGTTCTTCCAGTATAAAAGTTGCCTTATGTCTAAAACACAAGAGTTGAGATCCATTCCATATTAATTTTTTTTTTCTGTTATGCACCAGAGATGATCTCATTACCATTTAAATTTGTAATCAATTTTTAAAGCTTTCTAAGACCCTGGGATCAGTGCTACTTGGGACAATGGCTTCCACAGGTTAATTATACACTGAAAGAGGAAATGCCAGTTAATCAATTTTAAGTCCTCTATATTTTCATTCCATGAAAATAAGAAAGATTGTGTAACTTGAAGCATTTGAAGCTCGGGAGATTGCTGATGCTACTCAGTGTTTGGATGAATAGTTCCTGGCTGAGTGGGACAGTTAAAATGGGAAAAGCTGAGGAGCTCGTATCTTCCATCAGTTCCCTCAGGGAAGGAAATAAAAACTTCTCTATGCTGAGCATCTCTTCAGTTCTGTGACACGTCTAGACACCACGGAGCAGAGCTGACAAAGCTTTCATCCTTGCAGGCTGCCTGTCCTCATCCATTTCCAGGGTGGGAAATCCAACGGGACCCTCCTCACTGTGTACCCACACCCGCCGGATCAGTGCCTGTGTGTGTTCATTAAGGCTTAAACACAGGTCCCTGCAGCCCCTGGCTGAGTGTGCATCTGAAGGGAAGGAGGCTGTGGGATCCCATGGGATAGATTTCTTCTGCAAGAACAATTTATCCCCTCTGCAGACCGTGTGCTGTCTGTTCCCTCCCATCTGTGAGATGGGCCGCTGGGAATGGGTTTGCGTGAATGGTCTTTTGGGATGTAAATCGTACAACTCGTGCTGTAGGCACTGGTGTTGAAAATGACACGAAGCAAAGTGAAATAGAAGGAGATTTCCATGAGATGTCGGTGGCAAATTTAATGGTGAATGGCCGTTTCTTTATCTGTAGATCTCCCTCGTGCTGTTGAATATCAGTGTAAGTAACATCTGCATGGAGATTGTGCCTCTCTGCACGGTGTAAAGGTTGGCTGGGTCAAGTTCATTCATGATGTGTTCGTGTGCAGAGTTCCTTTGCAGCAGCAAAGCACGTGCTGTCATCCTTGTTTGGCCCATTCTGTGTAGGTAACTCTTTCCTCTTCTTTTTTAGGTAACACGGTAGCAAAGTCTAAACCAAAACTACGGCATGTGGAACTGTTCCTTGGCTGTTGCACAGAGACCCTTTTTTTTGTCATGATGTGACTGACTTTATTCTTTGAACTTGCAAAATGAGGCAGCAAAAAGGACAGTGCTTCTCCCTTCGACTGTGGTTGCTGTTCCTGAACCTGGATTTTACTACACAGTGGTACGTTATAATTTCACAAGAAGAAAATCAAGGATATTTGGTTCTGCCTGAAATGCACCTTGGATTCCCAAGGATCTGAGACCTAACTGGAATTCATGGAAGCACACACCTGAACTTCTGTGGTGCATCAAGGACGCTTCTTAATGACACTAAGCTATGTAAAATTGTTTAAAAGGGGTTTAGGTCATGAATGTAACCTAGGGGGCCATAGAAGGAAAATGCTGATGTTAAAACTGGTACAGATGATCTTAAAGGTCTTTTCAACCTAAATGATTCTATGGGATTGTCTGAGGCATTTCTCACATACTGTACGACATAAAAATACAAATCTGATTCCAGTGCTGAGTCAGTTGGTGGGACTGTGTTAATAAATTATGTCAGTGTATTTTCAACTGTAATTTAGTAACTGTCAAGGTTGTATGAAGGTGAAAAGATGGAACTTACAGAATCAGTAGCAATTATTGTAGGGTGTACTTTGGTTATAGCTGTGCAATTAGATTTATTTCCTTAGATAGTTCTAGGTAGTTTAACTTTTACATTCATAAGTGGTGGCAGGAAAGCATGAGGAAGAGATAAAATTTGAAAGCAGGCACAGTTTTTTCTTGTCCTAAAATAAATCCGTTCTCTAGGGGAATAGCAAAGTATACATATTCCTTGCCTCTTTGAATCTAGATATGGAAAAGAATTTAGCCATTAGCTAGAAATATACATTCAGATGCCTCAAAAAAAGGAAAGCAGGCTTGTACTGCATAAGGAGGGCTTACTGGAAGGGGAGTAATTTGTTTGGATTTTCATAGATTTGGTTATATCCTAATAGGTACCATACTTAAAATTCATAAGCAAAAGTCTAGATAAAAGTGAATCTTCAGTTTCAATTAGTTCTTGTTTAGAATGATTATAATAATTAAATGTCCAGTTCCTTGACAGACTGAATTTCCAAGTGGTTACATTTCAAGACAGATAATTGTTCCCTATGTTTGTAGATGCATTTCATGCTGTTTTCCTTATTTGCCTGTTACAGTTTTTTTTGTCATCAGTCTTCATAAATAGAGCAGTGAGTAGAGGTGAAGCTGTAGCCAGTCTGTTCCCCATGACATCATTTTGTGCATTGCAACAGACTGAAATGCAGTGATGCAGATGGCTCTTGTGCAGATGAACTGCTGGTGACCCAGCAACCGAATTCATTGTTATGCTTTATGTAAATATTGGGGTAACAATACACATCTAATTTTTATATAGACATAAAAGAAAGAAAAAAAAGGTGTGTTGTACTTAGGTAGGTCATTGTGCATAAGCTTTCTAGTGTATGGGAAAGGTCCCATCAGCAGTGGGAAGCTGTCCAGGGTAATAATTGTTAACTTCTGATTGCTGCAGTGAGTGGGAGCATCCAACCAGTTAATTCAGCTGGAGTCAGTGGTGTGTCAGTCAGATCTGGCCCTGTGTTTTTTGGTTTTGATTTCTCTGGTTTAGTTCTCTTTCAATTATGTATTTGATTACAACTGGGATCATAGTGGTCGTTGTACTCAGTGATAAGCAAAAGAGAGATTTTCTGCTCTGTGCTTGGACAGCTGAACAGTTCATTGACTCTGCTTGCCCTAATGAGCTCTACATTCCTAATATTTTTCGATTGTTTTTGATTTTCTGATTAAATTTTAAAGTTACCTTTACTATTTCTATAGTTTCTGTGCATATATATTCACGGTGTCATTAGTGAAGATCATTTCCATTTCCTGTTTGTACAATGTTGACCCATAACTGCTATTTATTTATTTATTTTGGTATGTGCTCTACAAAGCCTCCACAAAACCATTGCTGAGATGTTCTAATTGGACAAACAAGAACTTTAGAGAAAATTTTTTTTTTTTTGAAGATAAATACAAATAAAATAAGTTACTTTCCAGTGGTCATGCACTGAATTTGTGGCAGAATTGAGAGCAGAACCAAAATTACTTACATGTAATTAGGTGTTACTCCAAAGGGGTACAGTGTGTTATGTGCCTTGTAAAAGCCACCTGGAAGGTGCTTTAGTTGCCCCTGAGGAAGGGGGGGAAACCACAACATAAATTTGGTAGCATGGGAAATTCAGCCCAAATGAATCATTTGCCTTCCTAGATCCTCAGTCCGTAGCAGAGATTTTTATACTCCTAGAGAAGCTTTGTTCCAGAGGATCTTGGCTTGATTTACAGCTTTTTTCTGACTCATTGCACAAATGCTGTAATGTGTGCCTGTCTCTTTTTGGAGGATGTTGTCTGGTATCTGACACCAGCACTGCCCTTCTGCTGAGCGACAGCAAGACCAAAGTCTTTGCCAGCAGCTCTGTTGGTAGAAGAGCTCAGTGTCCCAGATTCTTGGTGTGTTCTCTCTGGAAATTACTTGGTTTGTGTTTACCTACTTGTTCTAGAAGAGCAGTTTTTGTAAGCAGCATATTTGCCATCTCTCAGAAACCTCAGTTTGCATCCCACTGTTAAGCTTCTGTGGGGCAAAATCCTGTGGGTCATCATGCCCAGGCTTTTATTTGGACAGCACTGTCCTATTCTGGTTCAGAGTAATCCTCTTGTTCCAAAAGCGACAACGTTTTGCCATGCAATTTCAAACAGAGATTATTGCAGACACTCACTTCTCTGATGATATATAATCTTAATAACCAAGCTGAACTGATTCATATCCTGATTATACTTCTGTCTTCTTAACTGTGTTCCTTTCATCCCTCATTAGGATGACCCTGACGTCTTTCCTTTCACCCAGGTGACTTTTCAGTAGGCATAACATAACCACTGCTTCTTCATAATTTTTCTTTTTCCTCCTCTGTGCCTGTCTTTGTAGCCCTCTTTGCATCCTTGCAGTTTAAGTGAATCTCTTTTTTTGAACACACGTTGCCAGAATGATGCACTTTATTTGACATCTGCCATTGCTGGTTTTCTAGAGTGCCATCAGCACTTCCCTGTCTCTGCTGCACATACTTCACTTTCCACAGCTTGTGTAGGTTTTGCCTTTTGTAGCTGCATCATGCCAGCAATTCTCAGTCACCAAGGGTTTGACTGATGTCCTGGGCTGGCTTTTCTCAGCTCAGTGCTCCTTGCTGATTGCGTGTGTTCTTACTGATCCCAACTTGAAAGTGCCCTTGAAGTCTGTGCTGCTGAATGTCACCCCCTGTTACACTCCCAGGCTGAGGGCATGAGGTGCAGCCTGTTTCCTGTGCTGAGGTTGTGGCTGAACTTTTCCAGGACTGACTGGTGAGGATCTCCACCTGTCTCGCTTTGAGCAGGAAGCACCACTGTTCCCTCTTCAGCTGTTTCCAGACCACCATCCTTATCTTCTCAGTATATCTGTGGTATCATAATAAATGCTTTGATACATAGATTAAAGTAGGCACCTGGAATTTTATTTATCTAGAAATTAAATGATCTTAATAGAAATCCCTTCAAGGTTTCTCGTGTATCCTGCAACTCTGTAAAACCTGTGACAGATTTTATTCCCCTTTATTCCATTTTATATCATTTTCCATTTACCTCTGAGTCTGTTATCTTCAAGGATTTTTGTTAGAATTTGGATCTAAGGAGAGTGAATAAATTTTTTACATTTGCTGTAAATTTTCTCAAGGGTTAGTTTATAACAAACCTACACCAACAGAAAAAGGCTTTGAAGACTCACAATTTTCTGGCAGATGGAAAAGACCCTGAGGTAAAAGTTAAGAGTTCTGTCAAAACAACAGGCATTTATGTATCTATTGAAATAGAGATGATCCTGTAACAAACTTTTAGCTATTTAAGATAAATTAATGCCTCTAAACTGTAGTAATGTCATTTAAAGGACTGCTTTCTGCAGCACAGTGTCCCCCAGCAATGCATTGTGGTAATAATTCTGGGCAGACTCAGAATGGATCTGCTCACCTTGGAACTTGGAAAATGTTGGTTGGTCATGGCTGCAAGAATTCTCACTGCATGAAAACATGAAGTATGTACCTGTTTTCCCCTTCAGTTAACTTAGGGCTTAGCTGAGAAACTAGAATCTCAGGTGTAAGAACAGAATTAACTAAACAGTGATAAAAACTGGAGGTTTATTCCAAATGATGACTTTGCCTTGATGTATTAGCAGTAGAAAGTTACTCAAAAAAACAGACAAAAAGGTGCCTGGGCAGAGTTTACAGCTTGCACTTTAAAGTCTAGAAACTTTTATGAGTACCTCTCAGTGACCAGATCTTTCTAATTTGGATGGAATTTCACAAAGGTACTGGGTTAGAATAACAGCCTGTACCAACCTTCAAGAGACCTTTTGCATTTTATAAAGTACCACAGCTTTATTATTGTTATGAGGGCAAAGTCACCCACCAGGAGAAATTAATCTTGAGTTAGAACACTTCAGGGGCTACTCTACCCTGCTCTGTGTGTGTGTGTAACATTCTCATTAATACATAGAAACTACAGGAACTCAAAAGGAGAATGGTTTTGGTAGCATATTTTATTAGTAGCATATTGTTATTACAGTAATTTATACAAAATGATAGTCAGTGAAATTTTGCCAGAAAAGTTACACTGAATATGGATGGAGGCTTAAGCCTCTGAAAAGCCAGTGTTGTATTTTGCCAGCCCAAGATGGGTCTGGAAATTATTATATAATTCAGGTCCTTTGAGGTGTAATGATTTGTAAAAGGTGCAGACATGAGGGAGGCGTAAGTGGGAAATCATCTCTGGCTTCGCTCTTCTCGCCCATTCCATGCTGTGAAGAAAATGATTGTACCTTCAGTCTTTGTACACCTTTCTGGGATTTAAGTTCAGAGACTTATGAATGTCTTCTGGCCAGTATTTTCCATTTTGGAAGGTATTTAAGGGCATGGTCAGATCACAAGTGATTAAGCAGTGATCTTACCAAGATGCTGGTCTTTAGCTGAGATGAAGGTACCATCATTCCTGTGTGATCTGTGGATATACCTGATGGAGTAAAGGGAGGTAGCTCAGACTACTGTGAAGGTTCCAGCTTTTAAAGATCTCTTAACTCTCTCATGTATGGTCTGCCATGTATTGTCTTTCTCAGCCATAACCTGCATTGTATCTGCCACATAGTGGTTATTTAGGGATAACAGACAGTCCACCACCAGCAGCAGCTTCTTCGTTTGGGGGTATAAAAGGCTTTTATCTTGGTAGCTGAAATTTAGCAGAACTGACTCAACTTCCATCCTTGGTATTTAGGCATTGAAGACTTCCCAGAAGAGAAATACAAATGTTGTGTTCACTCACTGAAGTTGTGTTTCACTTGCTGACAATCTGCTGGCATGAGGTTCCAGAGGTTGGTAAGGGAATTTACACAAGAAATTATAAATTGTAGGAATCCTGTGTCCTTTCTTCTCTTTAATGCTCTCACTGGGTGAAGGTTTGAGGATTCCACTCATGGCTCCTGCCTATAGAATCCTCATTTGTGTTCTCTGCAGTTCAAGGCTGTGGGTGGATGCACTTTTTAAAAATTTATTTAATTTTTTTAAAATTTGCATCATCAGGAAGGTTTCTCACAAAAATGCCTTCCAGCCAGGAAACTTCTTGCTGGGTCTTCTGAGCAGAGGGAATGTTTGGTTCAGACATGAAAAGAAACGTGAAAGGGACAAGGTTCATCCAATCCCACAAATGGTCACTACAGTGCCCCAGAAGAGTGACAAGGTAACGTAGGAAGGATAACTTTACCTCAAGATACTTCATGTTATTGATACAAAGGGTTACTCAAGAGGCATTTCAAGGACAGTTGACCTATGGCCCTCATATGGGCAAGACCTCAGAGAGCCACAGTAAATCGAAAAATAATTTTCACACGCCTTAAAGGAACATCTATGGTGCCATCCATCAGCCACTGTGAGAAAGAGATGAACATTGCAGCAGTGGAAAAGGAGCCAAAAGGTAACACAAAGTTAGATACATAATCTGTTTGCATCCAGTACTATGCAGATCCATGCATGATTTTCCAGGTTATGGGACCACGATAGTTTTTTTTACCATGTTTTCTGACAAATATGCCCATTGCTTAAGATGTACTAGTACAAGTGATTTGAAAGCAAAATTGTCATGTGTTTGCTTACTCTTTAAATTAAGTAGCTCACAAAGTAATCTACTACAGTGGTCAAATCAATGTAAAATGCATTACTCAAACTCCCAACAAAATAACATCTGTGCTTTGTAAAACAGCTCTGGCATTCACAGGACTAAACTCTGCTGTCACTCGGATTCCTATGAAACTCCTGGAGCTGATGAGTTCACACAGGTCCAGATGAATGCACAATGATGTTCTCTCTCTGCCTTTTGAAGCTGTGCCCGCAGTCAGCAGGAGGCATCAGCAAATCCGTGAGGAATATTGCAGGAAGAGTAGATGATTCTTACTGCTGCTTTCAACAACTTTTACAGAGTCTTTGGAAACTAATGCGAAAACTACTTCATTCTACAGTATCCTATGGCTTTCCCAGCCTGAGGATTAGGCCCTGCCCCTGTAGAGAGCACGGGTGTCTGTCAGTGGTCAGCAGCGAGCTGAGGGCTTGTTGGCTCTGTTAATGCACATTTTGTGACAGGGGCCATGCAAGCTGTAATGTGACTGTGCTGGGGGTCTGAATAAGAGTTTCTGCTCCTGTAAAGAAGAGGGCATGGGGGTGCACCCTTAGCAGCCCATATTGATCAGGGTGTGTGTGAAAGGACTGAGCTTTCCCTCCACACGGTGCTGTGTCTCCAGACATTCTCTCTTCCCATGTGCCGTGAATTCTTTCCAACCTTCCGACAGCAGGAAAACACAAACAACTGCAAAGGGGACGTGAATTCCTGCAGCAAGGGCTAAAAGGAACATTTTTTTGTCACTTAAAGTAAAGCAGACAAGGTAGCATATCCCACAGGACACTAATGAGCCACCTGATAACACCAAGTGCACACCTGACCTCTTGACACGTGAAGCGAAGATGACAGATGTACTGTCAAAATACAAATCTATCAACTTCATCATGTAAATCTACCCACAGATGCTTTACAGCAGAGATCTGAGGGCAAACAAACATTTTAACTTACAGAGTAACCTTGTAAACAGGAACTTTTTACAAAAGACTCAGGTTAATAATTTATGAATTGTAACAGTGTCAGGAGAAAAGGATACTGAGCATTGATTTTTGGCATTGAATGACAACAAAACCAATCCCCCAGTTTCCACAATAATGATGCACTCTTTGTTCTAGTGTTGGGGTGCATTGATATTAATAATGCATTTGCATAAAATCCCATCTCTCATCTTTTATATTATTCATTTGATGATTTCCATCTCCTTCCCAAATGTGTTGTGTTGCTCCCTTAAACACACAGGCTTCTGTTCTGTAAGTGGAAGGCATCTCAGAGTCACTTCAGGATGCTGATTTTTGTTCTTTAATTAGGTCTGCAAAGAGTTGAGTACTTAGAGCAGGAATTATTTTTTTTTCCTTGTTTATATGTAATTTATTGTGACCTCTCCAAATGATAGCATTTGCCCTGTGTGAAGACAGTTAATTTTCCAAGATGTGACAAGCACAGTTTTTAATTAGATTAGGGTAACCACGTCAGAAAAGGGACTTTCTTTTATGAATAATGGGAATATTTGCATTCTTTTAGCAAAAGCTTTTTTTTTCATGATTGAAAGTTAAGCCTAGCAACAAAACAGATCTGGAGGATCTGTTGAAGGATGGAAGAAGAAATTTTTTGAGCTGTTTATAATATCTTCCAGGACTCTGCTCACAGAGTTGAATTTGTGGTACAACATGTTTATCTATGATTAATGTGTCAATATTTTCGTTTCTAATTTAGCAAGGTTTTATCCAAAATGTGTAAATATTTTTGCAGAGAAACCCTCAAAGTGTGAGTTGTGTCCAGCTCTGATTGTTGCTTTTCCCCCTTGTGCCCTTGTTCTTGCTCCATTTATTCACCCACCAGGTTAAATTCCTCACCATGAAGGTCATAAGGACATCCATGAAGTTCTTCACCCTGGTTTCCTTTCCTGACAAACAGTGATGAGGAACAAAGATCTGTGGATCAGCAGGGGACAAGTCTTAGATTGGGAAGGCTGGCTGGGCTGTGTGGGGAGTTTGGGTTGTGTAGAAATTAAGTAATGAATGAAATCTTGCTTGATCCATTCAAGCATCCCATTGGAGTTCTCCATTCATGGTTTGTAAAAGGTGTGGGATTTTCAACACGATCTAAAGCCCCCACAAGCACCTTTGAAGATATTTTAGTTAATAGAGCCGATGGGGATATTTCAATCTGCCAAATCAAATCAGACTTTACTCCTCCTTTAGGCAGAGGTGCATTGGTAGACCTGTGGTTTAATGGACTGATGGCAATTTTAGAGATGTTACAGTTTGCTAAACTGCTGCAGGTGCACTGATGGGTGAGACCCTATAGGCCTATTTTGAGCCATTAATGTTCACCATGTCAAGAATATTTCAACAGAGTTATGTTCCTGGGTCATTGATCTGCTGATCCATAGGTATGTAGAATCACCTTCTGTCAGACAAACTGAAAGAAGCAGGAATGTTTTCTGTGCTCTCCAATAATATTTTTTCTTGCCTTACAAGATTCTCAATTCAGGATTGCTTTGGAGACTCTAGAGGTGCTTCAAATGAAGGAATGATATTATTGAACCTGCCAAAGGTGTTCTTCCTACTCCATATCTAGTTATATATATATATGAATAAGTAGCCTCTGAAACAGTAAACTGGATTATTTCCTTTCTTCATGCTTTCTACCACCACACAGTGTGTTCTGGGGTGTGAGTCCTTATATCCACAAAATTAATATTTGATGAATAACAAAGTCAGTCCTTTACACCTTTTTTTTTAGTCTGTCAAGTTTATAAATGTCCTATTCTGCATCTATGGGATTCAGCTCTCAGTTGATTTCTGGAAGTGGCCAAGCAGAAGATAAGCAGAGAGGGTCCCCTGTTTGAGAGGAATGCTGGCTTTGGTTCTGCTGTTGATCAGAGTCCTGCTGTGGAGGTTGTATTTGAGATCCAGCTGTGGGCTGTGACACACAAACGATGCCAAGCGGGTTGAATAAATGCAGGTAGGCTTTTAAATGCAGGGGATATCCTACTGTGCATCCTTATCAATAGAAATTCTGCTTGAATGATGGAGCCCAAAGGTTTTCCATCAATATTTGAAAGCAATTGTATCCCTCTCTGCTTTATTGCTTCTGGCAGTGAGAGCTAAGGAGCTGAGGCTGTTCCTGTTCTGTCCCCAAGGCACAGGTCCAAGGGAGAAGCCAGACAGAAGTGTTTCCCTGGTGTGGATTCCTGTAGCCTGCCTGCCTACAGCTCAGTCTGCTGTGTTCTAAGCAGGTAATGGGAGATGTAAGAGGCCTTGCCAACTTGTCTATCAAATATTGACTGTGTGCAGCTACTGTGAGGCTTCACAGGCAGTGGAAAATTTGGCTGCATGGTAAAAGCTGCATTTACACTCATTCAACCCAAGATGTAGATCTAAATTTTCCTCGCTTCTGTTCTCCTTTTACCCAAACTGTGTGTAAACACACATTCAAAAGGCAATATTCATTAAAGCCTCCTGCACTGCTGTTGCATGGGCAGGAATAGATGAGAGCAGTTTTTCCTTTAAAAACAGCATATTTTGTTCTTCAGGAACATTTGCTGTATTGTGCAGTGGGGGAAACTCTTCATACCAGTGTTCAGTTCTTACAGACAGGTGCTGCAGAATGGTTTTCCACAAAGGGCTAAAGGCTTGCCATTGCTCTGCAGCTGCCACCAGCTGCCATCCCGACACGGCAGAGCCATCCTGAGAGGTCTGGGAGCCTGGTAGGTCTCTGGTACTGCTCTCAGTTAGCTGTGATTGTAGAGATCACATCAAGCCACTGTGAAAACCCATGGAAACTCATCCTTTCATGCAGCTGTTACATTCCAGTGCTGCAGTGTGCGTGGCACAGCAGAACTTGTATCGTCACTTTTGCTGTTAGCCCTGTTTTTAGCCCCTGCTGAGATGGATTTGGATCCATGGGAAATGAAAGCATGACTGGCATATAATGGAGAGCCCAGTGTCAGGAGGGAGATGGGTGGAGATTTTCCAGTGGTAGAACAATCAGCTGCTGGCTTTCATCAATCTCCAGCATTGGCTTAGCCAGCTGGAAGCTGCAAAGGAACAAGGAGTATCCCATTTACCAGTACTTTGCTTATTTGCATGGCAGGGAAGGACTGAACTAACAATGTTGTGCTGCCATCAGGGAGAGACAGACAATGCCAGATGAGAAGCAGTGGAATTTAAATACATTTTTTTTTTTATGCCACTCTCTTGTGTTTCTAAATTAGCTTGATCTTCAGTGGTAGAATCTGAGGATAACCTGTATTGGAAGGGACTCACAAGGATCTTTGAAGTCCAATTCCTTGCCTTGCATGGGACAGCTCCAGGAATGTACCTGAGTGTGTGCACTTCTTGAACCTTCTTCAGTCTTTTAGACTGAAGTAGTGTTAACTGAAGGCAAAATGTAATATTTAATTACATATTAAAAGTGACGACCCTTTTATTTTCATTTGTTTGCTAAATAAAATGTTAGATTTGCAGAGGTATTACTTTACAACTGAAAGTAAAGTATTACTAAAAATCTGATGTTAATTTATTCAGCTTTATAAGCCAACAGGAACTTTCCTTACTTTGTGTTTTGCTTCTGCAGCCCAAAGAGACTGTCTTCTGCTGCCCTGCAGATGTCTCTGCAAATCTTAATAAATCCTCAAACTTCAGCTAATGTCTTACATGTATTAGTCACATGTGAGTTTAATGGCCATTATGAGAGCCTACCATGGGTCGTGGTCAACCAATTCCCTTGGAAATAATTCCCCTCAGCTGCAGTATAATGTGTTAATAGAATTGCTCTAAAGCAGGAGAGCAGCCCCATTAGCACTTGTCACTGCTCCGTGTATTTTCAGCAGGTCTCTCTCTCTTCTACTGTGAACCATCCGAATGGAAAGGGCTTGGATGCAGTAAATAGTCTGGTGCACACTGGCAGCTGTGAGCAACGAACTGACAAGTGATTTATTCAAAAGGAGACATCTAACACTCCAAAGGTGGTGGTTTCCTCGACGTGCTCGGTCCAGCTCCAGCTGCCGAACACACTGAGGTGAAGTGGTCTGTGTAACTGCTCGTTTGCTGCCCCGCCGGGCTGTGCTCCTGCACGTGCCAGCAGTGGTTATGGTGGGCTTCTCTTAGTTAAAATCACCTCAAACCCAGCAAATAGAGAATGGAAGTGTGAGCAGGAGGCTCCTCAAACGCATAGGAAAGGGTGCAGATGCTGCTTCCACCTGCCCCAGTAATCCTGGAGCTGCCTGTGCAGTGTGGAGCTGCTTCAGCTGACTGGAGTGAGGGTGTCTGTCCCAGACCTTCAGCAAAGGGCAGTGGTGTATCCTGGTGAGCTCTGGGCTGAAATCCTTCAGAGGGAGAAAGTGATTGACCCCCATGTCCCACACTCTGAGAAAGATGGAAGCAATGAGCAGTGCAAGTGGTGCAAGCAAAGGCCACAGTTGGCAGATCATTGGACTGGATGATGGTTATGCTCAGAAACAGCATTTATTTTCCATGGCATCTGCAATCTTCCTTCACAGAACTCTCTGTTTGTTACATTAAATTGAAGCAAATGCAAAAAATGCATTATTATGGTTCAGTGTATATTTTCATTGCTTTGCTTTTGCAATTAACTTGTTGGCATAAAAGTTATTATCTGATGGCATTTGGGAACAAAAAAAACAATACGGTCTGGGGCAGAGGAATTCTGCCCATCTTTGCAACAGCCATTAGGACAAACACTTCTCTGGTTTTGTGCAAACAACCTGATCACTTTTTTGGCAATTTAAATCATCTGGCACCATGGCTGTGCTCCAGACTCCATCCCAATGCCAAAGGTTGATACGTAATAAATGTTCAAGTCAAAGCTGACCTAATGCAGGCCTCCCAGAGCTTAGAAAAAGCTTGCAATATTTCAGCCACAGTAGGTACATTCTGTAATCCTTTATTAAAAACTCCTGCCACACTTTCCCCCAACGTGTGGTGGGGTCTTATGCAGATTAAATGTGACATGCTATGAAGTCACCACAACCTTTTCCTTACTCCTAATTAAAGGAAAGAAAGCCAAGAAAAGAATGAAGTGCTCCTAAAGAGAAATGTGAGGCAGGTGGGCAGGAATTACTGTGTTGTGTTTGGCAATCACTGGGCCTGAGGTTCACAAGATGGGGAAGGTGCTTGACCTCCTGTTCTTCCTGTGTGTGTGCTTAAATTAAATCGTAGGCTTTCTGTGAAAGGTAACTGGCTTTGTTTAATTAACAGCCTCTCTTCTGTTCTACCTGGACTTCTAATTCCAGTGCAATGTGTAGGCACACGATGCTTTGTCTTCTCAGGGTGTAATTAGACTTAGTAATGCAGCTGTCCTGTTTACAGTGTAAATCCCCCTAATGATAAATGGAGTAGACTTATGGAGAAACCCTGATGATACTTCAGACAGGGAGAGTGGATGATCTTTGCAAATAGCTGGTGGGTAGAAAGTAAATCATTATCTGCTAATAAGCCTCTGATTGCTGGGTGTTTTATACCGTGGAAGATTAGAGAACTTTGCTTTATATTAGTCCTGGCTGCAGAGCTGGAGCACGAACAGGAGCAACTGGTTTTGTTTACGGGTGAGATTCTGACCTTGTATCTTGAAAATATCTTTGAGAGTTCATACTATGTCAGAAGCTTTTCTGTGGTGCTGGTGACAAAAGGGCTTTAGAAATGGCTGGTCTGTAGTAATATGGGGAGCAGGTTCAGCTCTGTGTGTTTTGAAGCACACAGTGACCTCAATCAGGTGTGAGGAACTGCTTAAGTGCTGCACAGCCTTCTGTGTCCCCAGAACCCCACAGCATCAGGAGATGGAGTAGATCAAGGGTGGAATGAGGATGTGCTTTTACTCTCATTTGCAGGTGTGGATCAGGTTCCTGAGCAGTGCAGAGTGTGCCAACTGCAGTCAGTGACTTGTGCTGAGGCAGAGCTGGGGGCCAGGAAGGGGAGGTCATTTCAGCTGTCACATTTCAGAGACCAGAGACTGCTCAGCAGGGAAGAGATGAGGAACATATGGTGTGGTGGGAGGAGGTGACAGCAGCACCAAAGAGCAAGAAATATTATGAGAAGTGAACTTTTGGTGGGGTGCCGACTTCAGGAAATTCAGTGGCAGAGGGCAGGAACTGGTGAGAGCGTGGCTATCTGTGCAAAGGAGGGTCAAATAATGTAAAGGTGGGAGCTGTGAACAAGGATGAGCCTTGGGAGGGAAATTGCCTTCTGTCATGCATGTCCTTCTCATGGCATATGTCGGCCTGGAGGCCACTGGAGCTGTGACGTGAATTAGAGGAGCGTCTTGAGAGATGGATGGTCTATGTCCATATGTTGCTCTCCAGAGGAATAAAACTGGGATCCCCTGCTGATTACTCTCTGCCTCTAGTTTTGATTCAGGAGGGGACAGGAGCTACTTGTCTGGCATATGTGATTGGGTAAGTACAGCCCTGGGAGGAGGGACAGGCCCTAGGAAGAGATGTGCCACCAGCCCATCATGCCTGGGGTCGCTCACTGGAGCACGACAGGAGCAGCCCCAGGAGAAACAAATGGGCAGGAAGCAACTGGCAAGGGAGTTCCTTTGACAGGACTGAATCCCATTTCTCCTCGCTCTGTGGTGCTTCAGCGACGTGGGATGAGTTGAGTGGCACTACCTTTGCTAGTTGTGTGTTATACCCTAATGTCACTGTCACTGGTGCAGCTGTTGCACAAAATAATTTTCTCTGTGATGTCTGATGCTGATGCCAGGGGTGTTCAGCCCACCAAGGAGACAACTTGAGGAACTGTTCTTTAGCATGCTCTCTGACCACGTTCAAGAATTTATGGACATCTGAAGATCTGCTACAATTTCTCATAGAGTTCTTGTGGCTGTTATGGCTCAGTGGAATTTGTTTTCCCAATCTCTGAAAAATTCAAGGTTCAAAAAATGTTTTTGTTTCAAGTTAAGACAGGAAACGAAAACCTCAACAATTTTTATTCATCAGCTGGGGGAATTTCAGAGGAAGGAACTTGCTCAGTTGAAAAAAAACCTGTTTTAGTTAATTGCAATTACTGCAGTTTGAGTTCAGACTTTTTAAAATGTAAATGAAGTATTTGCTGATCATTATAAATTTCAAAGAAAGAAAGCAGGTCTATATGAAATGCAGTCTGTTTCAAGTAAAAAATAAGTATATTAAAAAGTAGTTTAGGTTACAATTTTTTTTCCTAAGTAACAAATTTATGAACAATATGTCATTTACAATATGTTTTGAATTAGGTGAAGTGGCATTTCCTGATGTTTACTCAAAAACTTCCCAACTTGTCTTAATGATTTAACCAACAGCACTTTTCCGTGGCTTTTTGCCAATATGTTGGTTTATGTATAATTATACTGGAATTATATTAAAAGTTTATTTCATAATGAAAATAACCTCAAGAGGAATGAAAATGGATATAGAGTTGCAAATGTAGCACTCTGCAAAAAGTGGAATTTGCCCTGCAAGGAAATCCGTGCTCCACTTTCAGGACTGAGATGGTAATAAATTGAACACAGAGCATTTCGCAGACAGTGTCAGATATAAAATATATTAATCTTGTCAGAGAGTGTACTAACTCTCCCAGATTTACGATCAGGTGCACTTAAGTGCCGTTCTTCTCATTAATCTTGATTTACAAACAGTAGCCTTCGGAAGAAGGGGTCAGAAGAGACAAGAGAATCATAGATGTGTCACTTGGATAACTCACCTTCCCCAGCTGCCCCGTGCCTTTCAATGACATCCTTCCATCTTTAATTAGTGAAAGGTCTTTAATCTTGTCTGTGTAAGGGCAGAACATGATGAATGTGAGGGGTTGCCTGTGCTACTCCGAGTTTGTTTTCTACAAGGGATGTCATGGACATCGGTGGCAACAGCAAGATAATCACATCTACCACCAGCAGGCCTCGATGCTGAGAAAGTTCAATGGGAGAGGGATGTACTGGGAAGGGGAAAAAACAGGAGGAGAATGTTGAGGCTAGTGAAAGCAGCCTTTCGAAAAAATACAGTTCCTGAAGAAACTGCCTTTTGAAGTCTGCTTAACACACATACCACGTATAAGATTGTGTCCACGTGCAAAAGACTGTTCCTTTATAATTCTTAAAATTATGAAGAGCTGGAAACCCAAGCTTTCAGAGGAAATAAACCTGGTAATTCCACTAGTCAATACTGGAGAAAAATCAGTCTTCCTACATGCTGGTGTGCTAGGTAGGATAACATCACCCTGCATGCTTGTCCAGGTGCTTGAGCTGGAGGAGGAGTAAATAACAGGCTTCCCAAATCTACTTGTATTTCATAAGAGAAATGAGAAAAGCATTCATCTGAGGAAGCTACAAAACCTTCAGGTATGAGAAGGTAGGTGTGTAACAAATGAAAATAGTTTTAAACTTTCTTTCAGATAAAGTTGTCATCAAAAGAACCCTCAAGGATGGATTAAAACACACACTAAATTGCATTAAGCACAGTCTTCTTGCTCTTGCTTTTCTTTTCCTTCTCTAAGGGTATTAAACTGCTGGAGATCTGTACCTTGTGGGCAAGGTCAGTGGCAGCCTTAAGTGTCTGCTGGACTTTGTGCAGAGCCTCTTCCAGTTTGTCACAAAGAGGGTAGAAACTCATGACATGTGATGTGGAAGTTGCAAAGAGTTTTGATATGAAACAGTTATCTGAGTTGTGCATTCAAGTTAGGAAGTTAATCCACCTCAAAGAAATATGCCTGAAGTGTACCAGAATCTGGATTTGCCTGGTCCCCACTAGAAAAATATTCCACAGCTATTGGTAAAAAATGCCTGTTTTCATCACAGCCCTCCTGGATGCTTTATTCTGAGCTCTAAGACCTCTCAAAGGTGCACAGTTGCCATGAGGGTTCATGGGTGAAAATTCAGACTTTGATGTGGTTGGAAGTTGAGACATTAATTGCTTTGGAAAAACAAGAGCAGGGCCTTAAGTTGGCATCGGATGCTGGCTGGGAGCTACGGGAAAGACTTGAGCACAAACCAGATATGCCCTTGGCAACACAAGCCATAGGATAAGCAGTTGTTCCCCATTCCCAACCAGCTGGAGCTGGTGTACAGTTTCCACACTGAGTTTCAAAACATGCTGAGTTATTATAATCCAGCCCAGAGGTGACAAATTCATGGATTACTGATGCCACCTAAGCAGCCAGACTTTGCAAGGTGTCAGACCCAAGGCACAGCTTTGACAAATGTGAACAGAGTGCTTTTCCACAGAGGGGGAAGGCGATGTTTCCATGAGCTGTTTAAAGAAATCCTTCTCCTCATCCTGCATTTTGGCTGTGTTTGGATTCATTCAGCCTTGCTTGGATGCAGTTCAAGCCATCTGCTCCTCTCCAAGAGCTGTTTCACTGGAGGTGTTCTGGCATGTTGTTGGTGTCAGAGGTTGTATCTGTGGAGAACAAGGACATTGACTGTTGGTCACCAAGCCTGCAGCACCTTCTTCTTCTCTCCCAATCATCCTGCCTGATTAATGGAGACAAGGAGGGATTATGTGGATGTCTATGGGCTGTTCAACAATGGGAGAATGGAACCTGCCTCCCTCTTTAGGTTTGCTGGACAACAGGGACAGCAAGCACGCTGAGGATGAACTGTCCCCTTCTGGAGCACTTTGTTAGTCGTGGTTTCTTCAGTCTTTGTATCAAAGGCTGCAGACTGAACCAGGGGTTGTAAGGATGGTGGTGACCACGAGAGCATCCCTGGGTGTCAGCAGAGCTGTCTGTCCTGTTTCATGGGCTGTATCCCTCTGCTCTGTGGATGTGGATACTGTGGACCAATGTGATACTGTTGGCAGGCAGCAGGGAGATGGTAAGAGGAGAAAGCAAGTAAGAATCTTCAAGGTCAAGGATCAGCTTTTGAAAAGGTCAAAGAAATTATTTATCATTGAAAGAAGGGCTTTGAAGGCTTGATTTTTTTAATATTTATTTGAGTGCTGCCTTTTTTTGAAAAGGGTATTGTTTACTTCTTTTTATGGTAGGGATTTTTATTCTTCTCTGAGTTTTATCAGGCGGGAAAGTCATCAATCTCTTTCACATATAATGACTCTGATTTTTATTTTCCTTTTTTTTTCAGAACTTGTAATGATCTGGCATGTGTGATGGGCTGAACTTAGCTGGGGCAGAGAAACACAGCCATCAGTTTGGTTGCAGGTGGAAGTTTCTTTTCCAGGAAGAGCCATATGTACATGATTAATAAGCTGACACTTCTCCACAACTTTTTGTTTTGCTGGCTTACAGATTCATGGAGTGACCTTCTTGGTAGGAATAAAGGGAATAGATGGGGTGAAGGTACCTAAACACTTGTAGAGAATATGTAATGAATTTTTTCCTGACTGGTTTGCTCACCTAGGACAAGTTGAGGCTTCTTTGCAAGGCAAACCAGTTTCAGTTGTTCTCAGCCTTGCTGGTGTATAGTTTAACCTCTGACCTCTGCTCTCATTAGCTGGTAATAATTCTAACAGTGTGTGAGATTTCTAGTGCTTCCAGAATATAAGATTTCTGATATTTTATTGAAAATATGATGCCTCATAAGAAAAATCCAAACAATAACATGATTTTCAAAATAAGACTAAGTTTATGCAGTTTCCTAGAGTTGAATGTCTGTATGTGAAGTTCACACAGGCAACTGATCTGTCAGTTCTTTGAGAGAGTCAGAAGTCTTTCTATTTGGAGGAGAAAGTGCTGTCGATCATCTTATTTTCCAGATTGCTGTATGAGGTTTTTTTTAAATTTATTTATTTTTATTTCTGATTATTCAATGTAGGAATGCTGTCTGCATCTGAAACTGAAGAGCTGCTAACCCCTCCTCTTCATTTGTCTGGTACATCCTAGAACATATCCTAGAGTATGAATAAAGACTTTCTGCTGAGAGGAAGCAAAGGTGAAAGAGCTGTGTTTTCGAGAGTCAAAAGCATCATTGAGTAGCATCTCAGTGATGCAAACAGGACTAAATACAGCAACCAAATTGAAATCCTGCCTCGTCTGCCTTGTTTTATTGGATCTGATCTTTCAGTCAGCTGCTAGAGTGTTAGGCTTTTTTTTACCCCCTTCTCTTCTGTTTAATGGTGTTGCAGAATGAGCAAATGCCTTCAGAATTGATTCAACAAATGGTGCAGCTGAAAGAAATATCTTCTGAGAGCTGAGCAGGCTTAGGACAATGTTATTCCAGAAACTTCTTCCCAGTGTTTTCCACCTCCTGAGCCCTGCAGGCTCTGGGTTGTCTCTGCTCTAATGGAGTCTGTATAAGGAGATTTGCAATTTTTCTTTAGCTGGCTACAACTGGTTTAAGAAACTAAAGTACAGTTCAAAGAGTTGGGTGTTCTTCTGAGGTGACAGGGTCAAATGCCCAAAGGCCTTCATCCCAGTGATGTCACCAAAGCCAGAGAGGTGGATGGGAAGGAGATGGCTATCTGTGGTTAGGGAAAAAAAATATTCTTCAGCAAAGCACCATCCCTTGCTAAACCATTAAGTGTTGGTAGTAACTGCAAATGTACCATCCTCAGTGCTTAGATCCACCAGTGCTTCTCTGTGTACTGCCTGAGTGTCACTCATAGTGAGATGTGATACCAGGCTTTCAAGTTAAAAATTTCCCATTTTTAAAAATATGTAAAGCATAAATTAACACATAGAGTGAAAAGCTGGATGATTTTTATCCCTTAGAACCACTGCTCAGAATGTTTCTTTGTTTTGTCAGATTGGAAAGGCATCAAATTGTTTTATTCATTATTTCTCCCCCGTAGGATACTTTCCAGCTTCATGTGTTTAGCACTGTATAGTTTGGAATCTTTTCAGACTAGAAAGTGCAGACAAAGAGACCTCCAACTTGTTTTGACAGGGCCTTGTGTATTTTACACATTAGTTTAAATCAAACAACACCCCTCAACCCCCAATAATAATGATCTTTGATTTGATTCATTCCATGGAGCTAGGAATTATATGAAAACCTGTGCAAGGACTAAGCTGAGTGAATAATTAAAAAATCATGTCTAAATACAAGTTCAGCAGGATTCACTCCTGGAAATTCTCAGAAGAGCTTAAAGAAGACCTTTCATGAATAGTTTAAGTAGATATGTCCTCTGTTGGGACTGGGGGAACAGACTGGGTAACCTTTTTCAGCCCCCTTGTGGATCTGTCTTTGCTAGTTCTCTAATTCATTGTTTCACATTTATTTCCAAATAAGGAGGGATTGTTTTTATAAGAAAAGCTTAGTAGCACTACAGCTTACTTGGTCAGAGAAGCATGAAGACAGGATAAAGAGAAAAATATGTCTGGTGCCAGAGGTTTCCCAGGAGTTTCAGCTGGACCTGGGTTAAGCTCAGTGTGGGAAGAGATCAGCAGGACACAAAGACTGAGCTGAATTTATGGGTGTAGTTATCCAACTAGTAGCTTTTGCCTCTCAAGGTCAGCCCACCTGAAGTGGATGTGTATAGTGATGTTATAGAGGAATAAGCCATAAAACCACAAAATGTACAGCAGACTGAGGAGATGTCAAGTGGATTATTACTCTGAGAGACTCAGGAGACCAAAGCACGGGTGCAGCCTAACAGCAGCTGATAACGTAAGTGCTGACTGCTAACGAGGGCTCCCAAAGTGCACAACTGCTAATGCTCCAAGGAGACCACTCCTGGGGTAGGAGCCGTTCCTTTTTGCTGCCTTCCAAGGCTGAGACACTCCCAAATGGTGGGTAACCCTGCTAATCCAAGTGTTGCATGCTCTCTCCATCCTGGGGAAGCTGTGTGGAGCTAAATAATCCCTGGTATGAGCCAGCATTCGTTGGGAAATGTTGGGAAGGCTGAGGGATGGCGCCCTGTCCAGCAGCAGCCGTGGTGAACTGTTCACCATCAGCGCTGGAAATCCTGTGCTCCCCTGGGCAGAGAGCAGAGTGGGGAGAGGAAAAGGGACAGGGGTTTTTTGGTTTGTTTCTTGCTGTCTGTAGGAAAAAAAAAAAAGGAGGGGATGTGTCGAATGCTAACCATCATCCTTTGCATCTGAAAAGTGGAAGGCAAGGGATTCGTGTGCCAGGTGAAGGTGGTGGCTGCTGAACATTTTCCTGCACATTTTGTTCCCTCCCCTTGGAGGAACTGGTTGAGACTTTTCTGTCAAACAGAAAAAGAAGACACTGAGAGATGGTTTTACTGCCTTCAGTAGTTCCTAGGTGTGGGTTTTGCCAGCAGTGAAAATGCTGTGTACTTCCCTGACTAATTTGATGGAATGAGCTTCGTAAAAACAGATTAAACCATTTTCCGTTCACTTCAGGAAGGGATAATTAAGTGGGAAGAGAACAGACAGGAACAAGTCACAACCACTGTGTTATCAGACTCTGCCTTTGATCATCCCGTTACTCCAAGGTCTGCAGTCACAAATTAGGGTGTTCTATTTGCAGTGGATGGGCCTTTCACACACATTGTGCTCAAAGCTGCATTTTTCCTTGATTTCCTCTTCAAATACCTTTTTCTGGTGCTACTCTGGACTCAGAGAAACTGTACTATCTCCAAAAGGTGTTCACAGAGGGAAAGGTAACTTTCCCAGTCTCCAGGAACACAAAGTTTACCTTCTCCTAGTTTGAAGTAAAAAGCAGGCTCTCCTTTGTGCCTCTTGGAGCTGCTTTCTCAGAACCAAAAATTATTTAATCCTCTGTTTGTTGAAGCCTGACTCTGTTCTATGTATTAAGTTTCCCTTCTATGTGGCTGTGGTGGGCTGTGTGGCTTGTGAATGTCTAATAGAAGTAGAAAATGTAATATTTAGCGAGTAAACTCAGTTGCCAGGGCTGTGGATAGGGAGCTACAGCCAGGAGTCCTGGCAGACTTCTGAGCTGGACACACTTACTGACCTGTTTGGTGGGTTTTCATCTGTTCCCCTCTCAAGTCCTCAATCAGTAGGGTTAGAAAAACCTCCATTTCTGTCCTTTCCCCTCCTCCTGCTCTGTGTGGGGTAGTCTCTGTTCTTCATGGGGTGGCTGCTCTTCAAAGGCTGTTTCTGAAGTGAGTTTTGAGTTTGTGTCTGGTGACCCCCCCTTTTCTTACTCGGTACATACTGGTGTTTGGGCTTCAGATTTGCTGGGGAGGTGATGGGAACAGTTTTCAGGTGTCTGTAGGTTTGTCCTCAGGGAAAGGTCTTGATGACAAATGCAGTAAGTCCAATGAAGGAGTGAAAAACCCTAAAATTCCTTTTATAGTATGTGGGCTAGAAAGGAGAAAAGTGAAGGAGGGACTCTGGGTCTGCTTTATCCTATTGCTTTTGAACCTCTGAAGGAAAACTCCTCTGTTAAGTCTGAGTCTGCCAGGTCTGGGAGACAGCTGCTCTGTTATCAAGTCTCTCAAAACTAAATCTGATGCCTTGGTTCCCTGGTGAGGGCTCTGGAGGGAAATGAAGCTGCTGGAAGGCTCTTGAGGAAAACAGTGGGGCTGTCACAGGGTGGAAGTCCCCACAGCCTCTGAGAGAAGGCTCAAAGAAATGGTTCAAAAGGAAATTATAAAGGGATTCAAAGGTGGGGGAGGCCTTCAAATATCAGGAGAAAATGGAGAAGAATGCTTGTAATGCTTAGTCAGTCTTGTGTATGGAAAATTTCCCTCTGGGAGTGGTGTGGGAGAGGCTGGATTTGAAGTACCCCCATCTACAGGGTTCAGCTCAAGCTGTGGGTGTTTCTCTTTCAGTGCTGGATGTCTTGTGTCAGCAGCAGGTAGGTCAGTCAGGAGGATGACTTCTGTGTTTCCTCCAGAAAATTACTGACCCTTGTGCCCCAAGCACAGGTCATTTCTACAGCCATTCTCACCTTAGGGGTAAAGACTCTCCAAAATGATAATTTAGTTTGAAATAGGGGATATTTTCTGTCCAAAAACCTGGGCTCTCTTGTTATAAAAAAATTAAATCCAGGCATTTAGGCCTTAGCAACATAGAAATATCCCTTCTAGGTAGAGGTGTGATAGAGTTCTTCATGGAATTTGTCATTTCACATTATTGCTGGAAAACAAGGAGACAGATTGCAATGAAACCATGGGGAGATGCTGATGAAAGCAATTTGTGCTGCAGGAAACTGGGCTACATCTGATGGAAACAAGAGAGATGTAGGCTGGAACACTGAGTACGAGGTACACAGCAGCTGAAGGGTTTTTTACTTGGTCAGCTGTACCCATGAGCTGCTGGAAGGAGCAGTGGGGCAGCTGTTTGTTGGTGCTGCCTTCCCTGTACGAATTCCAGCCCTCAGTGTCTCAGCTCTCTTGCCTGGGAACACAGAAAGCGTCAGGTGCCCTCTGTAGATGGTGTTTGTCACAAGTCCCACACCTTCCCATGCTGTGCTTTGCTTGTCCATCTTTAAGAAACACTTCCTTGGGAGGCCAAACACCTGAACAGGAAAGGGGCCTATGGCAGTAAGTTGACTTTGTATCATTTTCCATTCTTTTTGCCTCATTCCAATGACAGAGATTGCATTAGAAGCTGTGAAACTCATAAATTCTGAGTTATAGCTCTAGGCAGTTCATGAAGGGGAAATTGGGACTGGGAAGGGGTTTTGATTTGCATATACACCACACCCACTGCTATTTAATTTGCATTTTATTTGCATACATCATGGTTAAATAATACCCATGCAGTGCTTTTAAGGAGTGAGGACTGTATCAGTTTATCTATGATTTATATAATTTTAGCTTTAAGTGTAATTTTATAGAGTAGTTTGGAGAGCATGCAGTATGAACTTATATTTAATTTCACAAAAATGATCAAATAACACTTATCAGCCATAAATATACACTTCTCTTTGAAAAGAATGTTGTTTTCATAAAGATGCAAAATTAACAGCACTGCAGGCTGGAGTGTGCTGTTCATCAGCTGAAAAACCTGATACAACACAATTACAAACTTTCCAACACATTGGGATTGTAATGGCATCTGGCCTGAACGGAGTGGGAAGTCAGGACTCACGTCTGATCAGTAGTATGTGATTCCTCCTCCTTTAGGGACTGTGAGTTTGAATAGTGGTTTAAGGTATGTTCCTTCCTTGTTTGCATTATAGTGATTTTTCCAGGATGAATGCAGGTGCAAAGTGATGGTGTCTCTCCACCTCAGAGTGGCAAATGACTGTAACATAATTATTAGATAATTGTGACTATTGTCCCACGTGGGAAGAGAGAGGCCAAAGTTATTTCAAGATGCTTTTCATATTTTTTGTTACTATGAACTTGTCACAAATTGAAACGTAGGAAGTAAACCCACCTGATACTCTTTGCTTTGTGCCTGTCCCAGTGGCTCAGGAACGGCAACATCCTATTTAATTTTTTTTCCCCTTTCAGTTTGTAAGTGTTCTTTAGCACAAAAATCTGTTCTGCAAAGTATTTCTGCATCCTTACTATGCAGAGAGCACTGAAGCAGAGAAGTGCTGTGCTCCTGTGATTGCATTTCCCTTGACTGGGGAGGACTTGGAAATTCCTCTAAGCCCTACCCAGGAAAAGCATTCTTCCTCAGGGATCTGGGCCCATGTGTTTCTCTGCATTTTTAGGCACCTGAACATCTTTTAGCTGTAACTGCATCTTTGGCCATGCATCAAACCCCTTGCAGTACCATGTAATGCCCTCTCCTGCTCCACACGCACTCAGGAATCTCACACTGCAACCACCCTCTCTCTGCTCCCTTCATTAAAGGTAGCTCTTCCCTGGCTGCCCAGCAAATAAATCTGCTCTGAGACAAAGAATATTTTTATAAGGCAGCACAGAGATCTTTGTGTGTCCTTTCAGTGACAGTGGCCCATGAACCCTGCAGAGCTCTCAGCTCCTGCAAACACGAGCCCTGCCCCTCGCTGCAGTGCCCACGGGCTGCCTGAGGGGTTGAAGTTTGCCTTGAATGATCTCTCAGCTCAGAAATAACAACGTGTCACTCTGGAAACCTGAGCTTAAATTGGTTTGAGTCGGTAAGAAATGCTCTTGGTTTCTCTCTAACCTTGCTGCACCAGCAATAACTCAGTTCTGAATGTGCAGCCTGTTATTACTGTGAGCCTTTGACACATGGATGTGAAACCTTCTCTTAACCTGACTGAGCCTTGCCAGCATGATGGACATCCAGAAAGTCTGCTCTGTTTTGATCAGCACCGATGTGCTTGGGAGCACATCCCTAATCGGTTGCTTTTGTCAGTGTGAGTGTTCCAGCAAGGCTTCAGGAGCTGGTGGGGGATGTCTTACCCAACCTCTCCTTTTGTCTCTAACTCAGACACTTGTAGAAACGTTATCTGGAGGGGAAACTGGAGATGTGCTCTTACACAGGTTGCAGATACTGTACGTAGCAAAATGGGCCAAGTGTGGTTTGTGTGCTTGAGATCCAAGTGTGTTTTTTAATACTACCACTTGTTGCTTTATAGCACTGAAAAGCAATTTGAATTTCTTCTGCCTCTTGATCCCTCTGAGAGTCTTCCAGCTTTGCTGCTTTGTTTCTGGGCTCATGTGTGGCATCAAAACCAGTGCACTTGCTGCTTCTCTTTGTCCAGGTTGCTCAGGATGCCTCCAGCCCCTCTCTGCAAATTGCTTATGGGTGTCAGTCTTCTCTTGGCTTGCTTTGTATTGATGGGAAAACAGGTATGTTCATGTGAGTTCAGAACAAATCCTTTAAGTCTGTCATCTGGTGATCTGCGTTTGCACTTGAATGAATCTTTTTAAACTCAAGACATGAATTATCAAAGGTGTGGAAGGACATAAGCATGGGTTTGCTTGGTGGGCTACTGAACAGAATTTCTGAGTAAAACCTTATTGTCTTAGGAGCCCAAGAGCACCTTTGAAGATCTGAGCCCTTGGAAACAACTGTATGGAATGTACTGGAAACAGAGACACAGCACTGAAGGCATCACCCTGTGCCTTTCTGCCTTGCTCTGATGGCAGTACTGAGATGTGATGCTGTGAGAGGACTGGAACAGGAGGATGGGCTGGTTTTTCCTCTCTCATAGCCCTGGTCTGGCAGCCCTTGAAGGTATAAAGTGTCACTTGCTGGCTGTGGTGTTTTCAAGCTTGCTCAGGTGTTGCTACAACCTTAAAATCCCCTTGTTAGCCTACAAGTGTCCTTGGTGTCGTCAGCAGCTGCCTAGTGCCCTGATGTGCTCCTGAGCCCATAGCATTGGAGTGGAGCTGCTTTCTGCCTCCATCTGTCTTTTCACAGGGCTGAGGCTGTGGTTGCATATGCATGGGAGCACGTGTGAGGCTTGGAGAGCAGCCTGAAAGCGAGCCAGTCATTCAGTGCTTGCAGAGCAACAGGAGCGTGCCATGAGCATGTGCCCTTCCACAGTGTGAATGAGACAGGGCAAGACACCAGGTCAAGGAGGAGGCACGTGCAGCAGAAGGGGAAGCGGGAAAGAAATCCATAAATATTCAATGAAGGAAGTGGGAAAACACATTTTGATTACAACTCTGGCTCTAATGTATGCAAATGTAATAGTTTCCTCCCCTACTAAGGAATCATGTATTACATACATTACATGATGTACTACTGTGTAGCAACATAGTTTATGACTCCTAGGAGAAGAAAATCATAATTCACAGCCATTAACAAAAATAATAGTGCTTTCACCCAGAGGAGCTTTCCTTCGAAAGCCTGCACAGATTCTATCTAACCTAATTTAAGCAATGTCATGAGTTGGAACAGATCGCTATCAAGTCTGTCATGCTTGTCATAACATGGCACTTGAATCGAAGACATCCCTTCCCAGGAGAAATTCCTGTGAAGGAACTGTATTATTTAATGGAGTTTAGGATTCCTTTTAAGTTTCAGAGCTTGTTTATTTGGAAATTGTTCCAGTAAAAAGCAAGTGTTAGCCAGGATTCATTTAAAGAGAAAGGAGTTTCCACGTATGTGATTGTAGGCTTCTATTCCTCAAAGTTATAATTACCTGGGGGTGCAGAGGGGAAGCCTCTGCAGAGGAGCAGAGTGTGGATCACGTGCTTTGCAGCTGGCATATATTTTCTCAGGGGCAAGGTTTTCTGGAGCCTGGGAATGGACACCA
Organism: Myiozetetes cayanensis; assembly: GCF_022539395.1. Taxonomy (NCBI): domain Eukaryota; kingdom Metazoa; phylum Chordata; class Aves; order Passeriformes; family Tyrannidae; genus Myiozetetes; species Myiozetetes cayanensis. The sequence goes on from NW_026087389.1 coordinate 5,119,374, forward strand.
ACATTTATGGGAAGAGACATCCCCCCGTGACAGCCACCTGTCTCTATCACACCTTCCCTCATCCCTCCTGCATTTTTATGCAAGCAGCTAATTAGCTTTCAGTTTTCAGTGTGTAACAAGGCAGAAAACCTAAGAAGGAAATGAGAGACTATGGTGTTACCTTTCCCCAAAAAATGCAAGGAGTGAAAGAGCATCTTAATGAGTATGTTTGTTTAAACCCTCGGACGGCCACAGGCGCCGGCTCGCGACTGCTCGTTTAATTCTGATTTAAAGCGGCAACAAGGGCTGTTGGGAGATGTGGATTTCACATCGGTTACCCCAGTGCTGCTCCCACTGCCAGGTATTTCCATACACCATTTGTTCCTGTATTTCTGGAGCGCCTCGCCCGGGAGCCGAGGGAGGCAGATTGCGGGTGCTCTGCACAGCTCCGCGCTCGCTTCATTAGGAGCACGTGTGGGCTGCCCTCGTTTGGTGTGGCTGCTCAGGAACCTCCTGTTTGCAGAAACTTTGGCAGCTTGTCACAGCATGTCAGGATCTGCTCGTCTCCCTGGATAGCAGAGTTGATGCATAATGCAATAAATGGAGACAGGGAGAATTGTGTTCCTTGCATTTAGCCAGTTTCGGGCTGTGTGAGAGAGGAGTTAAACTAATGCTTTCCTGTCAGCCTCTCAAAACATTTAATCATCTTTTTGTGTTTGCTTTCTTCACTCCTCTCATTTTGATTTGTTTATTTGTACAAGATCTTTTGGGTTTTACATCTCTCTGTTAAAAATGAGTTGATGTCTTTTTCATTTTGAATGCTTTAGGGGATGTCGAGGAATACTTGAAAAAGAAAGGTAACGGGAAACAGAGTGAGAAAGGTATTTAAGGAACTGAAAGTGTTGGGGGGAAAAAAGTTCTTTTATTCTCTCTTGTTGCTCTGCCTGTTCTCAGATTTTTGTGACTGGACCACACAGTGGCCTTTGGAAACTTTGGTGTCCAACACTGAAGCCGTGTTCAAAGCAAAGCCTGCCCTGTCCTGTGCAAGGCCCAGGGCTGATCAAACCCCACTGAAGTCAATGGAAAGGCTTTTGCTAAAGGCAGTGGGCTTTGGCTCAGATGCTAAAAGCATTATCATCACTCTCTGGCTGATCCTCTTGATACCAGTCCTCTCATCAAACCCTCTGACAGAAAAGGAGAGAAAATCCAGTCCCTGCTGGTTACAACAGCAGCTAAACACAGAGTTTTGACAGATCTAAATCACTTCTATGGAGAAATAAGAGTTTTTCAGCACAGAGGTACAAAAACACAACTACTAAAACCTTCTCCAATCTTCAAAGCACCTAGCACACCCTGAATTTTTTAATGTGTAGGATTTTTCATGACCAGGAGTGGCAGTAAACGCTCAAGGGTGTTGCCTTGGGGCTCTCTCCCTGGGGATTGGGGCAGGGGTGTGGGGATGTGTCCTGTTCCCAGCATTGTCAGCTGAGGATGAGGCTGAAAGATGGGGCAACAGAGAGAGGTACTGGGGGGTATCAGCTTGAGTCTAACAATGGGACAGGGGAAGACTAAGAGTTGGTGAGCCATAACCAGGGAAGGGGCAGGGAAACCGAGCTTAAAGCCTGAAAGGAAGAGATATTTAATGAGTATTCAAGACAAAAAAATTACATGAATAATCAGGGCTGGCCTTATTTCTAGTGCTGGCATCTCGATACTAAATGAAAGTGTAACACAGGGAATATGAATCCTGATTTTTGTTCCTGTCCTTACTTCAAAGTCCCAGTTCACAGGTTCAGTCACTGGTAACGAAGAACCAACAATCTTGTGGTGGATGCAGGGACACAAACCCACCCACACATTTCAAGTAGCTTCTAACTTAAATAAGAAGACAGAGCTAAACAAAATCCCTCTTGATTCAATCAAATACCTCCTTCCAGCCAGCAAGAGTAGCAGGCTTTGGGTGTTAGGTGGCCGGTCTGAGTGGATTAATAACTTGCTTTATATTATCAGCCGGGTTTCATCTAGAAATAAATCCTGTCTGATCCCTGTGAACACGACACAAGATTATTCCAGCAAGTGCAGGGAATGGGATTTCTGCACTGCAACTGGTGGTGAGCAGGGCTGGGGAGGGAGGAGGCTGGGACTGCACTGGGTCTGGGTTTTGGGGACAGAGAGATGGTTGCAAAGGTGTTCCCAAAGGTGTCCCCTGCTCTGGACCTGAGCTGAAGTGGCAAAGCTGCAGAAACCAGCACATGACATACCCCTGGGACAAATTGTCCTGCAAAGTCTTATGAGAAACAGCTTAGTGAGCTTGGGGTGTTCAGCCTGGACAAAATGAGGCCCAGGGGGAACTTCTCTCTCCCTGAAAGGAGGTTATAGCAAGGTGGGGCTTGGTTTCTTCTCCCAGGTAACAAGATAGGACAAGAGGAAATGGCCTCAAGTTGTGCCAGAGAGATTTAGATTGGATATTAGGAAACATTTCATCACTAAAAGCGTGGACAGGCATTGCAACAGGCTGGCCAAGGGCAGTGGTGCAATCACCATGCCTGGAAGTGTTCAAAAACATGTGGGCGTGGCACTTGGGGATGTGGTTTAATCGTGACTGTGACAGTGCTGGGTTAATGCTCACTGACTGGATGATCTTAGAGGTCTTTTACACCCTTAATGATTCTATGATTCTACAAGGTAAATTTACCATGGAGAAAAGTAAACCACCCACATTTGACCCGTTATATGTCCCCAGATTACCTTATCCCTGCTTTGGTGCAGCCTGGGGGTACCAGGACAAACCCTGTTTAGATTTCAGCTCTTGGATGGGAATCAGTGTGGTGAGGGGTGAGAGAAGCTGAGGTGAGACAGGACGGTGCAAGGAAGTGTGGGAGAGGATTTAATCTCAGAGGGAAGGGCTTGCATCCTACCCCTCTATCAGAATCATGCCACAAGGCTCAATTTCCGTGATTCCTCCTGTGGGAAATTCTGCCCTGCATTTTAATTAGCAACAGAAAGGCATCTAAAGAAGCTTGAGGTTCCTTACCTCTTACTCATCCACTACACACCTCTAATGTAGCTGTTTGTTCTTGGACTACATTTGCAGTTTCTGTTGGGTTTTTTTTTCATGCTTCTGCTTTGAAACTGAGAAATGTAAAGCAAAATTGTAAATTATTTGGTTGCAGAAATGTGCTTGGGCTTCCAGCTAATTTTTCTATTAACCTTTCCCTGTGTTTGTACAGAAGTAGCACCTAGTTCTAGGGGCTAAACCTTGTCTGATTCCCAGGCAGAGATCACTGAGAGCAGGCCGAGTCCACGCTGATGCCATGGCTTTCCATGGGATTTTTGGCCATTGTTGAGTGTGGGCAGCAGGACTTGATGTGCCAAGCCCATACTGGACCTCTATGAAAAGCTTTGCTGACAGTCTGGCAGGAGCACTGAGGTGAGAGCCAGCCCTTAGCCTGTCAAACAGGCTGTTAATTTATTTTCTATCCCCCACCCCCAAATCAGTATGAAACAAAAATATATAGTAATACTTTCATATTTACTGAATCAAAAATATATGGATTTTTCCTCATCGAAGCACTTCCCCCTCCCACAGCAAGTTGCTCTCTGGTTTGGAAATGCTTTTGCAAACGTTGATCGAGTTAAATGTCAGAGGCTTTTGATCTGATCTGAGCCCTCTGAAGGATACCTGGGTTTATTTTTAACCTGTCTCTCGCCTCGTTTCTCTTTGTCTTCTTGGAGCTGCTCTGTCGAGCCCTCCAGCAGAAAGGGGTTGAAAACTCTGTCTTTTGGTATCTCGTCTGATCTTGGTTGATGGTGTTTTTGACTGTCAGGACTGTTGCTTGTTGCTACCTCAGAGCCCACGTTTTCAAAGCTGTTGGTGATGCTGGAGAGGTGCTGACCCGGTGTCGTCCCCCAGCCCCTTGCAGCAGGAGCTGAGAAAAGGCAGGAGGAGGAACATTGCTCAACACAGGGTGGAAGAGGAGGAGACTGTGAGAAGGAAGGCAGAAAGGGGGCAAGATGGGCAAGATAAAAGCAGAAATGAAAAGTAAATGGGTGAACCAGCCCAGCTTCAGTGGCACTGGTAACAGTGAGGATGTGAGGTCACTGTAAGGATCCAACTCACCTTGGTCAGGCCCTGCTTCTGTACCAAGGGAAAAACAGTTTGGGGAAACTAGTACAATTTTACGAGAAAATAAAGCTCAGTAAGCTTTCCCATACTTGTGATCCTCATGCCCTCAAACCTCAATCTTTCCCTCACTTGTCCAGCAAACCTGATAAGAATTACACAACAGGATTTCCCTTTTTTCTGTTTCCTTTTTTTTTTTTTCCTTTTCAGCTGGAAAAATATCATTTTCTCTCTATCCAGATGGAATGGGTGATTTTCTTGTCAGTCTTTAAATTGGCCTCCTTGGGAACATGCTCTGAGATAGTGATGTCTACATTACAGAATAGAGACAACTCTAGCTTTGTCAAAAAGGAGAAGAAAAGAAAAGAAAAAGGGTGGTTGATGGAATAAAAACTCTGTTCAAAAGACATTATAATAAAATCCTACAGACAGAGAGCTTTCAGGTGGTCCTTTTCCTTAGGGTCTCAGCTGTGAGTTCTTCAGGGACTCTCAATCCAGATTAAACCCCTAGGGAGATTTAAATACATATGTATATATTTATATGTGTGTGTATATGTATGTAAAAACCACATAAGCCTGTAAAAAATCCATAAGAATCTCTCTATTGACTTCAAAGGCACTTAAATCCACGGTAGTAATGCAACTATATATTTGTAGCTGATTTGAGGATTTAGGGAATCTCTCTCTGAACAACTTATGAAGGCTGTTTGAGATTATAGTATTACTCCAGGTAGCTCCATTAAATTACAGACGTTGTTCTGATTGCACTTCTGGTCTGCCTGTGCTGCAGTCTTTTTATTTCTGCCTTGGATTGAAAGTCCCAGGCACTACTGATGCCAAATTAATAATGGATCACACTGTCCCCGGAGCAAAGCTTGTTTACTGCCCAGAGGAACCACGGGGTTGGGAAGTGACAGGTCATTTTGAGGGCAGGGAGGTAAAAGGTCAGGTAGTGTGGCTTGTCCCTTGCCCAAGGGTGCTGGAAGGTAACCCAGAGTCTTGAGGACCATTTCTAACAGCACAGAAGTGATGAGTCAGTATTGTGGTGGAGGGGGATGAGCAGGAGATTCAATAGTGATACGTTTTTAATGGTCCAGCGTAGAATTATAGAGAGGTTTGGGTCGGAAGAGACCCGAAAGATCATCTCATTCCAACTCCCCTGCCATGGACAGGAACACCTTCCACTAGACTGGGCTGCTGCAAGAAACATCCACCTGATCTTGAACACTTCCAGGGATGAGACATCCACAGCTTTTCCAGGCAACCTGTGCTAGGACCTCACCACCCCTCACAGTGTAGGATTTCTTCCTTTGATCTAAATCTACCCTCTTTTGTTGTAAAGCCATTTCCCCTTGTGGGGAAAACTTGGAATTGGACAGCATCTGAAAACTTGGAGTCAATTCTGCGCTGGCACAAGTCCATGACAGGCAGTGGCACCTCACATGGTCCCTTTGCTAGGCTTTGTTAGGCTGAGGCAGACACCTGGACTACAGCAACAGCAGAGAAATGAACCCTCCCTGTGTTTGCACAGGGCTGAAGTTGCGCACGTGTTTCTCTTGCAAACCATCACCTTTTTCATCCGCGAACATTTTGCTTGAGCATCTGTAAAATGAGCTCCAAAGGAGGAAAACCTTTAAGTCAATACAGGGAATGTTGGTTTCTGTTGTCATGCCCTGGTGCACTGTTTGGCAGGTAGAAGGTTTCCTTCTCTGGCTTCCTGGGCTTAGTTTTAAATAGATTTTATAAAACAGAGCATTCTCCTGAGCCTTTTGTAATCTCACCATATTAGATATTGAAGTATTGCTGAATCCTGTTATGCAACTGCAGGCAAAAGAAAACAAAACAAAAAAACCCCACCCTAAACCTAAAAGACAAATAAATCTCTTCAGGGAATTCACCTGCTTCTCGTGAGTGGTACTGTGAGACAGGGCTGTGTTTCTGGGGGAGACCCTTGTCCCTGAATGGGTAATGTATGTGCTAATCACAGCCATATAGGCTACACATTGCACCCAAATTATTGGATTGGGTCTTGTTTCCTGCAGGGGATTTTTTTCCATTCTACTGAGCATGTAAATTTTTTTTCTATTAGCTGATTTATGCCTTTCAACCTGATCTGTATCAAAGTCAGCATTTAGCACTGTGTATTTACTTTGGTTTGCATGCAATTTGCAAATGATATACTGTACTTTTATATAGTTAATGTGTTCATTCCAGGGTATAATGCATCCATGAACTTTCTGAATTTTGAGCTGAAAATATGATAAGTGGGTTATATTATGCAGTGAAGGAGCTGTTATATGAAAACACTTGCATATCATCAATTATGTACCAGCTTAATACAAAATGGTATTAATACATGAATCAGTGAAGGAAGTTGTGTAATAGGATTCTCATGAGAACATGAAACTAATGTTTATTAAAGATGTAAGCTCCATGTTAAGAAGGAATGCTTTGTTTTATTCATTTTTTTTTGATAAGCAGCTCTGCTGCCCAGAATGCAACAATTTCATTGTATATTCACAGGGAACTCTCACATGTGTTTCTTATATTTCTCACAGAGTTCAGAAATTCGATAAGCAATTTAGATATCATAAAACCCAGCTACTGGCTTATAGTCCACAAGTATTGTTTCCTTTGAGCAAAGAGAAACTCATTGGCTTTGGAAATGACTCCTCAGACTGCAGCCCTCTGTGTGTAAGCTGGTAGAGCTGGATGGGATTCCATCCTGGTAGAGCCAGGTGGGATGCTGAGTAGGATCCCTCAGACTGGGCCTCTTGTGCTGCTGCACAGTGTGGTCCAAGCAGCTTCAGTGTTATTTTCACCAGGTTGCACTTCAAATTCTTTCACCTGGATCCCAAACTGCAAGTGTTCCACCATCCCTCCATCTCCCAAACATATTTCAGAGCAGGCTGCAGACCTCAAAGCTCAAAGCTGTTAGGAATTCAATCAGGAGATGTGGATCTGGAGGTAAGAATGTCCTTGACATGTATGACATGTCTTGGGTGTTCAGGGTCAGCTGCAATGTTTTGTGTTGAGATGGATGTATCTCCTTATTTCTCAGCATGGAATGGAACGGACTGGAATAGAAATAGTTCAGTTGGAAGAGTTCATCTAGTCCAGCTGCAAGAAAACCCAGCACAAAACCTAGCACACCTGGAGAGCAGAGGATGAGCCTTGCCCTGGTAAAACCACCTTGACTGATCTTGGTGTCTCCCCTGCCAGGTAGGTATTGTAGAATACTGGATAGAAGCACAGGCCAAAACAGTTTTTAAGACTAGAGGAAGATGGGGGCTCAATTTTGCATATTTATGCTAAGAAGTTAATGTTTCTATTACACCAAGGCACAGGCTTCCCCTTAAAAATCCCTGATGGGTGGGCATTGGAGTCTGAGGTTCAAGAGTGATCAGTAGCCAAGAGCTGACTCTGCCAGTAGCTCCCATCCATCTCAGTTTCAGCAATATTTGGGACCAGAATTAGCATGCCTCGAGATGAATGGGAGCCATTCCATTCTGCATTTGTTCACATTTGATTAAAATCCAATACTTTTTTGATTACTGCATTTGATGAGAGAGTGTTTATTATTGTTTTTAACAAACGTTTATATGCTCTGGTGATTTAAAGGCTGGCACAACCCTTTCATTTTGGGTCTATCTGCAGCTCACAACTGACTTAGTTTCCATCCTCATTTCAGGGTGCTACAGGCACCTGGATGCCAAGGAGAACCATAGATATTTGGGAAGGAAACCCTACACTGCTGGGGGAGCCGAGAAAAGAAATCCTGTGAGGGAAGAGCGTGAAATGCTGCACAGACAAGCATGGCAAGAAAACAAAGCTTTGGAAAGCACAACACTGGAAGAATTAGAGGGAGCTTCGGGTAAGCAGCACATTGCAGAGATTTTGTAGCACAGATGCAATTGAGAAGAGCCATTTGCTGAACAGCAGTGGGATAATACAAAGATAAGCTTATATAATACCTAAAAGAGAGTAAGAGAAAAGACTGTATGATGAAAGGGAGAGGGAGAGAAGTGAGTTTGTGTGTGAGAGGAAGAATGGTGATCAATATTAACAACTGCACCCTGTTTGTTGAGAAAAGTAAAGGGATATGGAGGAAAATGTTAGTGGGGTGATAGAAGCATGGAAGAGCTGATAGAACAGCCCATGGGAACCAGAGGGAATTTCTCTTCAACTTTTCAAGGCATTTGGTAGGACGGACCCTGCAAAGAGCTCCCAGGGTAGCAGTTTGGCAGTAGTTTGCTTAATATGGCACAGAAATTAAACAATATTTCTATTAAAAAAAAAAATTAAATCCACACTCCTCCCAGGAACTTTAGATGTAGTCATTGTGGGGCAGTTGACATGGAAGTCACTCTGATGCTGTTTTGCAGAGGTACAAATCAAGGAAGATAGGTGCAGAATTATTCACTTCCTTTCCCTCCCTTGGCACTTCCAGCCCCCAGTGGTGAGAACTACTGCAGAGCTGGAGTGGGCATGTGGCTCAGGAGAACATGTCCTGCTCCTCCACGGATGGTCCAGAGGATACCAGGTGGCATCTGGGGACACTGGAGGACATCCAGAACTGGGGCTGAGCTGCCCATGCTCATTTTGGAGTTACCATAGTGGGAGATGTCCCTGCCCATGGCAGAGGGGTTGGAACTAGATGATCTTTAAGGTCTCTTCTGACCCAAACCATTTCCAGACATGCTGAAATTGGAGACTGGTCCCAACAGTGTCACCAGAGCAAACATTTCCAGACATACCATCCTCCACACAGAACCTTAAAGCAGGCATGAGGAGTGGCCAAGTCGTAGGAAATCTCAGTTTGTTGTGCAAGTTTGTGTCCAATTTCTGGTCCCCAGCATGCCACAGTGTGATGGATAAACATCCAAATCTCAAATAAACCTGAAACAAGGGAGCACTCCTCTCTCTAATGAAGATGCATTGTCACTGGGCTTGGTTCAAAGACCATTAAAGTTTCTGAGTGGTTCCAATGGGGACTGGAACAACCCTTTTCCTGAAGAAATAGAGGCATATATTAAACCTTAATTGGGAACAGTCTCCATCAGGATTTTCCCTCTGAGGAAAAGGAGCTTTTTGCAGATATAATTGTTTTGGAGGGAGTAATTATTCCATGGACAATTTGTGAGGTGAATGATGGCTCTTATTACTTTTTTTCCTCTGAAGTGGAAGAGCTGTGACAGTCTTATCAAGGACCAGTGACATTACCTGGCCAGGCTGCTGTTCCAACATATACACACAGCAGTAGCAAGAATTTTTGTACAGTTTGGCTGAATATTTCTGTATTATTCTTTCCCCTTCAGCACAACACAGTTTGCAGCAATTGATTGACTCAACTGGACAGTGAGATAAAAAACTACAAATAAGACTAGGTGGGAGCTGCTCCTCTGCTGTGATTAGATGTAAAACAGCCCCAGCCAGAGCCATGTTTTGCCTGGGGTCGGATCAGCCGACCACAGATCCTGGGATTTCTACATGTTAATTTTTACTCAATTTCAGGAGGGCTGGAAATCATCACCCTGAAAAACCCTTCAAGTGATGGAGCGTGAGTGTCAGCATGAGGATCAGCAGCAGCCGCAGAATAATCACTTTTTCCTCCCAGCTGGGAAGACATTGCAGGGAGATGATGTGCAGGAGGGAGAGAGTGACTGAGGAAAGAAAAAGGGACATAAATCAGAGATGGGACAGAAAGAATGAGGCAAAACATAGTAAGGAGGAAGATAGATAGCCAGGAAGAGAGCCATCATCTGCAAACTGCTCTGTGGTCAGGTCCTGCTTCCTCCTTCAAGCAGTGTGTGTGTCCAGGCTGATCATTCACGAGCATAATCCAGCCCTCCTGGAACAGGTACTGTGAGATGTGGTAGAGGCAAAAGATGCTTGAAATGAGGTGTCTTAAAACCATTTTGTAACTAATTTGCAGCAAAGTTTTCTTTCATCATTTCCTTCTTTTCTGGCCCAGCTTTGTGTTTGTCTTACCAAATCTTGGCAGAGATACTTGCATTGAATAGGGAGCTGCTGCTGAGAAACTGTGGTTTCAGCACTGCAATGAAGCAGCCTTACCCCAATGAATTTTAAAGGCTATTTTGGCTGACTCGAGAAATGCTGATTTATGACTTGAATATGATGTGTTTTTTGTAATTAGCAGGACACTGTCTGGAAATCATAGAGCATCTTAAGCAGAAATAGGCAATTGTCTTTTTTTTTCAAGTTATTTTTTGAAAACATTTTCTTTCATTCAATCAACAAGTTAAATATTCGCCATTAATGAAGTGGCTTCCACATTCCAACTAGGAAAATTTTGCTAGCTTTTTCTTCACAGTTGGTATCATCACCAAGTATTGCTCCCTGCAAAGATTAGTTGTGGGTAGGTTGGGTGATTTGTTGGTATCATATATACCACCCCCCTGGGCAAATCCATAATCTTCATCCCAAAACCTTGGGAAACGCTGTCACCTTACAGCAATTGTAAAAATAGTGAGTCAAATATTACATTACAATACATGTGAGAGGCTGTCTGTACCACATGGCATTATCAGATACAAGGGCAGACAATGAGATTGGCTTGAATGCCACACAATTCATTAAGCAAAATTATTTTCATTTGAAGACATTCAGATCTGTTACATTTCTTTTAATAAAATGCTCTTTTTTTTTAATAAAAAAGCTTAGCAAGAATAGAATTTCAATAATGAATCGGATAACATATTCGAGCAGATATCAATTAAAATTTTAATTATAAGGAACAGTTTTCCTTGAATTTTTTACAAGATGGTAAATTTTTAATCAGTTATTTCTGGGGGGGAAAAAAAAGGTTTTCTGGGAAAATAACTTTGCAAAGTTTAGACAAGAGCTGCTTATAAAACCTGAATCATGATAAAGAAAATATGTTTATGAGACCTTGATGATCTAAAGGACATCCACAAAGCTACACGTCTTTGTATGGGCATTCTTTTTTACGTATAAAGAACATTTCTATTTCTTTTTTCTTGGAGGGTGAGGAGTTGATGGTGTAATATAAACTGCTAATTTAATGTTTTGATGCCTGTTTCGTCTTAGGGCACGTGTGGTTTCTGGAGAACTGTTCCTTGAAAATGTGCATCCAAACCGAGGTGAACTTCAGGTGCAACAGCTGGGTTTGTGGCAGCTCAGCCTGTTGGACATGATGGGTGAGCCATGGCCAAAACAATGTGGGTGGTACAGAACCTCCCAATAAAACAGATAATTTCCCACCAAACCCTTCAGCCTGTGTGCTCTGAGAGCCAAATATCCTCTGTGCAACACGGAGAAACAGAGCTGACAGGCTAAACTAGACACAAAACTTCACCTTCCCTTGAGCCAGCAAGGACAGTTGTTGCACAACCTACACCATGATGTTCTGAAAACAGGTTGAAATTTTAGGCTCAAAAATTCAGCTTTTCAAGAGGTCTTCCATCCCATTTCGGGATGGGAAAGAGAGGAAAAGCTTGTTATTTTCCCAAGGACAGAAATTCTGAATTAAAATAAGTGCATTTTGTTGAATGACATAAAAAGAGAACATCAAGGCTACGGCACCCACTTGATACATTTTCAGCAACTGCACATCCATCAGCGTCATCCAGCTCTGAATGAGGCTCTGCTCTTGTTACAGGAGAGTGTTCCTGAATTTGCTGTTAAAATGCTTCCATTACTGTTTGGTGCTTGCATTTCTAGGAGATGCTGCTGGAAGAGGAGGAGAAAGACATGGAGTGAAGACAAAGCACTGAAGAGGATGTTTGCCTCAAATGTGGCATTTGGGAGCTGGTGAGTGGGGAAGAGGCAGGGCCAGCTCTAAGTCATTTGCTTGTGCTCTGTCCTAGTGTCAATTATTGTAAATAGATAAAAAAAGAAGATGCTTCCTAGCCCCCTGTGGAGTGGAAATACTTCAAATTTTGGTGTTTGAAATAAACACTTTGCTATTTATAATAGGAATCATTCACAGTTATTACAATAGCATTACATTCCCATTGGTGAAGGTAGGTTTTTGTTTACTGTTAATGCACATTGCCTCAATGAATAACTTCATAAGGTGGGAATAAATAAAAGCCCAGTGTTAAACTGTGTTCAGAAGCATTTGGTTTATCAGACTCCTGCTGTGCCTGTTACGTGCAGATTTTGATGTAGACAAGTGTAGTAATGTGAAATGTGGAACATGCAAACCTTAATGATGGCTCTGGCTCAGCACTCACCCTATTTACAGCAGCAAAAAATTCCCATTTTAAAAGCAAAATATGACCTCAGGAAATTTCAGGTTTATATTCATGCCAATTCCTGCTGCACTTTCCCAGGGAGGTGTTAAACCCATTATCAGCCATCATGGACAAAATCAGCACTTCCACCTTTCAGTGCCGTTTGATTGAGCGTATGTGGTGAATGACAGGCTTGAAGTAAAAAATAGGTACTTTGCACTGCTGTCCACATGTACATGGAGCCCACTGGGATGAAAGGCTCAGCCTAAGCTCCACCTGTTATTAATCATGCAGGACTGCTCCATAAAGCTGATTTTCCTTTGCTTCTTAAAAAGCCTCCTGTAATTGAAGCTTGTACCCTTTTCTGCCCAGGTCTATGGTGAGTATAGAGAAAGTTATGATGCTGAAAAATGATGATTTTCTAAATTTCCCGAAAATTTTGTGACAGAAATAAAGCAAGGAAACGTCAGAATCATTTATGGTTACATCAGCTGGATGTGCACTGGGGTCTGTCAGTATTCCTTATATACACGTATTTTATTATTTGGCCATTTTATAATTGCATTGCTTGGAAAACTTGGTTCAGGGCACACCACCTTTCTGTTGTTTTCATAGAAAGAGGATGTCATAAGCAGACTGTGTTCTATTCACCTCTGCCACGGAGTCTCCCTTGCTGTGTCTCATTTCCAAACCCTCTGCATGCCCTGGGGCATGTGCAGCTTGAGAAAGGTAAAGAAGTTTGGGGACCAAAGAAGTTGGCCAGCAGCTGGCACACTGGTCTGGCAGGGATGCAATTCTGTGAAGATCAGGTGGGGGATTTGCAGCAGGCTTCAGTAAGACCAAACCTTGAGTGCCAACGTTGCAGTGCTTTTTTCTGAGGGTAATCAAAGCCCCGTGGAAGTGTTGGTTGATAACACTGCTCTGCTGCTCTTTGAGGTAGGCAAGAAACATCCTGTTACCACCTGACACGCAGATACATCGAAGTGCACTTACACTTGTACTTTAAAGACTCTGTGAGCCAGAGTGGTACAAAGCAGTCCAAGCATCAGAGAATTAAGCCCTGAGGCACAAAGGCCAGATCTGTACTTGAAAAAGCTCCTTTGTGTTGCTGTGCTAGCAAACCCTCCTAGAAGGTATGAGGCATTTGTAATCCCACACAGAGCATGAAGAGAGATTTTAGATATGGATACCCAGATTTGTATGCCAGGACTTGTGCAGATAACACAGAGAGTCCACAAAAGATGTTGGGGTCACTGAGTAACCTTGCTGTGTAGGCAAAACTTCTGAGTGGCTTAGCAAAGGCAGATATGAGCAAAATGTGCTCCTGCCAGCCTTGCAGGCAGGCTGAGACCCTGCTGCTGTTCATGCAGGTGCACTCTCAGTAGCAACTACACACACCACCATCTGCTCTAATGAGGTGCTTGTTCTTATTCCTACACTGCCTTTTAAATCTTCCCCAGGGATGTGGATCTTCTGGGTCCTTCGTTGGATGAAAAATTTTTCCATTTCTTTCTCTTCATTGTTCTTTCCTGCCTCCATTCTGAATGGCTTTGCTTCAATCCTTTCCTACTAGGTCAAAAAGCAAAGTCATTCTGCCCAGGAAGAACCAGCAATCTTATTGGAGATCTGTCTGCATCACCACATGGCTGTGCCTCCCTTTGCTGCACACACAGCTGGAGTGCCAGGCAGTCCTTCCGAGCAGAAGCTGTCTGGAAGGGTGGGTTCCTTGAGGAAAAGGAGGCGACTGAGGATATTTCCTTTTGAGAATCTGTGCAAGTTTCCTATCTGCTTTTCAGAACCACCATTCAGCAGAAACAAAGGAAGGACAAAGCAAGTGACAAAACAAGTGACAAATAAGTCGGAGTGTACGGCTGCTCATTTTGTGCAGAGCTCAGAGCTTTTTGGTTTGTGCCTGCAGAGTCACCATATTTTAAAAATGGTAATTTCTGAGACCAATCTAAAAGGCTAATTGTTGCTGTTACTGATCTGCTTTAAAAGCCATGATTAAAGCCAAAGGGAACAGTCACAATTCCTGCCAGCTGCGGGGAGCTTTGTGGCTGCCTTGTCCCAATTACAGGGTTTTTTGTAGTGAGCACACTGTATTAGCATATCTGCAGCTCCCTTCTAATAACAAGCAATCATGAGAAATATTTAATGGCAGGCTTTGGACCGTGTCTTTCTTTTCTTTTCTGTATAGTACGAGGAGTGAGGGTTTCTGGTGCCCCTAAGCCACTTTTTAACCCCAGCTTAATAACAGGTTTGGAAAAAGGGAGTCAAGGTTCAAGTTAATGTGTTCACTATGTTTATTTCTTTTTCCAGAAAGAAGTAACTGTCCCAAGGTTTAGGTGGCAGTTTCCACTTGTCCATCTCAAGTGGCATCAAATTCTGCTTTTACAGAGAGAGTAGGAGGAACAGTGAGGAGAACTTGCCTAGTGCTTAGAAATACCCTCCAGCTCTCCACTCTCCTGAGGCCCCATCCAGAAACTTCAAGAGTGGGAAAACAATTCTGAGAAAATGTGGTTAATAATACCTAGGGTTGACTGAATCATAGCAAAAGGGAGATTGGACCAGACCAGACAGTCTGCTCCCTGTCTGGCACTTGTCTTCAAGAGCCAGCAAATCAAGAATCTGTCCTCAAAAACCAGCCAGCCAATCCCCCAGTATCCCAGCCCCTCCCTTAAAAAGTTGTTCATTAAAAACACTGCTGCTTTGGACAAAGGAGTCTTCCAGGAGCAACATGTTACAGTAACACCATCTAGTTCTGTCCTATTCTTCCTGGGAGTTGATCCAAAGCCCACCGAGGTCAATCAGAACCTCCCACTGACTTTATAATGGCTTAAGCTCTGTTTAGTTGGAGCTACTAATCCAATTTCCTCGCCAGTGCTACTGTGAAGTCCCAGTGCTGAGACATGAAATTTAGCTCTCTGCCAGCAGTAGTTCCTGCTGGTCTCAGCTCTCTCTGAGGCGAATATGTTCACATATCTGCAGCCACAGAAGCTTGGACAGAAGTCCTGCAAGGTAAGCTAATTTGGGCCTTGTCCATTGTGAAGGGAAGACCTCCGAGAACAGCCTGTGATATGAGTAAAATCAACCATATAATTCAATAAAGTGGCTCTCAGTGCTGGTCTGAAGTCTCAGGGCAGGTTCCTCTGCTTTGAGCAATGTCATCTCTAGAGAGGGATATGAAATACGTCAGTAGAGACCATTGAACACCTTCTCCAAAACAAGGGCTGTTGCTAACCAGGTTTGTTATCAATTTCCTCAGCTCTTTGAACAGAGAGAACTCAAAGGTCTCTTAGTAGTTGATGGTGTAGCACTTCACAGCCTAGTAGGGATATTTTATTAACCCATGGGCAGATGCAGCCTTTCCCCCAGAGACCTTACAAGAATAACTTACCTGTGCTCGAGGTCAGGAGTGTAAGGCACGTTGATGAGTTTTGCAAATTAATTCCTAGTTTAGACATAGTTTTATTTGCTGGTCTGACAGAAACAATTTGAAATTTCCTCTCCCTTTTTTTGACTACTGTTACCCTCAGGAACCACCCAGCTGGATGCACAACACGGCTCAATAACTAGTGTTTTCTCACTTAAAATTCCCTTCCTGCAAGCCTTTAAGGTGTGAGCTTGATCCTTTCAGTGTTTGTGGAGAGTTGAAACACATGGAGGCTCAGCAGAGCTGAAAAGAAATTTGTTTGGAGGCCCAGGCCAGTACTGGGGAATTTCATTCAGCTACAATGTCCAGCTGGATGAGAGATGTGCTTATTTTCTTGCTTTCCAGATGAGCTGTGCAGAACCACATGATGAGGTTTCCCATAGGTGGCACTCGCCTATCCCTTAGCTTAGGGATTCTTGGAAATTAAAAGGTCTTTAAGACTGGAAATCATTTTAATTCACTAAAAAAGAGTATTGCTTCCATTGCAAAATGGTCAGTGAGCTGTGCAGAGTCCTTCAAGTCTGTGTTCAAACTGTGTTTAAAGTTGCGTTTCAAGATTTCCTGAATTTCTTTTATTTTCTTGGGAAACTGGAGATGAAACAACCGCTATAAATCCTGTGAATCCAAAAGTGCCAGGTGTATAACAACAAGTAGCTTATCAGCTTCTGTCTATCTGGGATTTCTTAAAACTTGTCAGATGCAATGATGATCAGCACTGACTTCCTACCAAACAGGTCAATAGAGGCTTCGGTCTCCGATGCAGATGCCGGATGAGTCGTTCATGAAACCTCCATTAGGAGACCTCAGGTGTGGAAAAGACAGCAAAAAACTACAGAGACTTTCTGGAACAAAAGAATTTAAGCCACGATTCCCTGCATGCTCAGAAATAACTGGTAAAAGTGGTGATATGATTTCTTGTGATGGCCTGACTGTTTTGTATCAGGAAGATGCAGCCTTGTAGCGTCTCACTAAATGTTTTTAAGCCTGGAGCTCTGAGCTAAGAGAGAACTGTTTTAGCAAGACTGTTGTACCATCTGTGTCCAGGGTAGGAGTGAAATGCTGACCCCTGAGTGGTGCTGGCAAGGATGTCATGGGAAGGAAGTGTTGCTCTGGTGCTGCAGGGCCGTGCAGAAGGTAATGGGTGGTCCTCAAGAGTAGTTGTAATATGTGCTATGAGCCCAGGAGGTTTGGAGCAGCAAGGGGATAAGCTAATACTGTAGTCTGAAACCACATTTGTCTGTTGAGTCATCTATTATGTTGTTAAAATGTGATAATTAAAGTCCATGCATTACCGAGGAAAAAAAAGACAATAATTAAAGCCCAGTCACAAAAGGGAGTTAATTCTCCAAAACTATTTTGTGCAGAGTTATTTGATGGTTTCAGTGAAGTAAGTCTTTCTGTTTCCTTATGAAAACCCCTGCTCTACAATGAATCTTTCTAACTCTCTGGAAAATAATCTAATTATAGTTAACACTATTATGTTCTGTGGTGCTTTGAATAGAGCTGTGGGTAATATTATGCTTACTTCAAAGTAAATAGCTGTGTGGTTCAGTCTGACATTTCATACTGATAGAAGCACAAACATTTTGTTAAGAACAATGGATAAAGGAAATAATTAATTTTCTAGATAATATAACAAAAGAGGAAAAACCACCATTGTTTTCTCAACAACAGGGGCTTTGCCAGACACTATTCTATAAATACATTTAATTATAACATTGTATTTGTCTTCTCTAGGAGAAAGCAGGTGAAACCTAACTTTCTCTTTCCTGAAATCTTCCCAGATACCTTCTAAAACAAATTAGTATTTTAAGAGTTAGGCATCATGACCACTTGAAGGCTTATAACCAGACCTGAAAAAGAAAGACTAAATATGAAGGAATAGTATAAATTCTGAAAATGTGCATTTAAATCTTCTAGTTCAATCTCAAACAGACAGACCTCATCTTTATTTTTTGTTTTGTTTTGTTTTGTTTAGTAAATCCCCAACTGGTAGCCAGTGAAGTTGGAAATGTATTGACCGTGTTTCATATCTGGTATAATTAGTCACCTATTGTTGAATACTGATGTTAGAGGCACAATACCCAGCCTCAGCCTCTTTACAGAAATGGAAAGGCAATTGAAATTTGCTGCTGTCTCTGAAGCTGTTTTTGTTGAATCTGGTTTGTTTTCCCAGCAACCCTGTTGCTAAATGTTCTTAGACCAGGGAGATTAAATAACCTGATGCGAGTGTAACCCACGTTCACATAGGCATGCCTGCACAGGCAGGTTTCTGGTAAATCTGAGGCACAAACCCAACAATTGTTAGTTATGATATGAGGGCTGTGCCAGGGAACTGGGCTGAGGGTGCTTGAAGGGCTGGTGGTACAGGAGGTACCTTGGCAGTCTCGCAGATGGTTCATGAGCTGCTCATCATCCATGTGGCCTTTCTGGGCCACTTTGCTACCAGAGATCCTTTTTCAGTTGCAATGCTGCCCACTCTCCCCCTGTCCAACCGATTCCATCTGCACCAGGAGGATCTCCAAAGGGGCTCTGGGAGGTGTTTGCCCAGAGCCTGGGCTCATGCACTGTGAGATGTGTAATAGGATCAAACCAGATTTCACTGAGACAGAGCAGGAGTGGAAGCCAGCCTGTCCCCTCTCTGACTAGATGACTGACACACTATATCTCCCCCCGAGAAAGCAAATATTTTTTCTGTCAAAATGTCTGTAATACAATCCATTCTCACTCTTTCCTTGGTGTAGAAGCAAAAGCCTCTATGATTTTAATCAGTGCCGGATTTTGCACTCCCGTTAGTATTAGAAATCCAAGAACATACAGCTCTGTACTCTGGAGACAGCTGGAGCTATTCTTTTTTAAGGTCACAGCAAATGTAATAATGCCAGCAGCTCATAGTGCTCTTCATTAGGCTGTGTAACTTCCCAGAACATCAATCACTCAGTGGAGGGTGTTTACTTACTTTCTTTAACAGGGTGACTGTATTTTTAAATTGGTAACCTAGTTTAATTTTCTTTTATGAGACAGATGTGTCTGACCCCACTGCTGTGGAGAATTTGGTGATGCAGAGCACAGAGGCAGAGGTGGGATTTCACTACCCCAGGGAGGTAAAGCCAGGCAGGTACCCAGAGCTTTGTGCATCCCCCTGTCCCTCCCTTCCACAGCTCAGCACTGGGTGGATGGATATGTGGAATTTGCACTTGAAAATGTCTTCTCCTCTCTGTGTAGGTCAGCTCTGTACTGAGCCTCAGCTGCACCCCAGGAGTCCCTAAAACCTTGAAAAGGACATTTTGGTCTGTTGTAATCCCTGATATGGTATGGCATTTACCCATGGGCTGGTTAAAACCCCTGAGGGGAGTTAGCAGAAAGTCACTCAAACAGGTGAGCTGGAGCCCATTATGTGCTGGGGAGGATCAACACTGGGTGTTGTTGCTCCAGGCTCTGTCTCCTGAGTTTTCTCTGTTTGGATGCATCTTCAGCCCAAAATATCTGTTCCTGCAGGAATTCCTCTCCCTGTCTCCTGGCCGAGAGCAGAGGATGCTTTTGCATCTGGGGTCTTCCCAGCACAGATGCTCTGCCCACCTTCCAGGTGCCTTGGCATGCAGCAGTTTACATTAGGCACTTCAGTGTTATTTAATCAGAAATTCGGGCTTGGGGGTTTGTTGTGGGTTTCTTTGGCCTTGTTTTCTTAGTATTAGTAGTGAGCTCCTGGGAACTTGCTGCAGACAGCCACACTGACAGCTCTGGGCTTTGGTGTGGTGCTGGTGCTCGCTGAGACTCCCTGCTCACTCTTTCCTTAATTGAAAGTTGGGAAGAGGATAAGGCTTGGCTCGCACCCCTTGTGAGACCTCACACATGCAGAGAGTTGTGCTTGATGAGAAGGCAGAAAGAGCAGACCCCTGCCTGAGTTTTGGCTTTTTTTCCCCCAACCCCTCCTTGGGAAGCAGGGAAGATGTAAAGGTACCTTGTGAGCAGAGGAAGGGGAGACCTAGCTGCTTCCCAGTGTAGGGATTATATATTAATACATCAGGTTTCAACAGCTTCTGGTTACACAAAAACACACACAGAGCAGCAGAGGTTCTGGGAAAAACATCGAGTCTCAACACCTGTGTGATCCTCAGGAAGCACACACACGTGTTCCTGCCTCCACAGTGGGGCACTGAGAGAGGCAGACACAGGGCCAGGGAGAAAGAAGAGAGGAAACCAAAACCCTCAGCTGCAAGTCAAGGCAGAAAGAGCCACCACATCGCTGCAAGCCAAGGAGCATCCCTTCCTGCTGGAGCCATGTACCTGGAGCACAGGTAGGAGAAATGCAAGAGCAGCTGGAGGACACAGTGGAAGGTGGTCTGTGGCAGACCTGCCCCAGCAGTTTGTGTGGTTAAGCAGATAAAGCACTGTGGTGATGGTGGGCAGTCCATATCAAATGCGTAAATTGGTAGTAGATGTGTTAATCTGAATTAGTGTGAATGCACTCAGGTTACAGAGTGTCTGATTTTAGGTCACGCTGGGAAAGAGATAAATGATTGCAGTCTATCGCCAGGGCTGCTCCCAATCCCTTCATCCCCCAGCCTGTGTTGATATTGAGGGTTGCCCCAACCCAGATCCAGGACTTTGCCTTGTTGAACCTCATGAGGTTCCCACGGGCTCAGTTCCTGAGGTTGTCCAGGTCCCTCTGGATGGTGTCCTGTCCCTCGGGTGTGTCAGCTGCACCACTCAGCCTGGTGTCACCTGCAGACTGGCATGGGCTGATGACAGAAGGGTTGTGTGTTGTGTAGCTCTGCCCTGCAGTGTTCAGTGCAGCAGTTCTGGTGGGTTTGAGGCCGGGCTGAGAAGGGCTCTGGCACCACACCCATTGTCTGACAAGTGTGGCAGAACCCGCACAGCGGCTGGGCCAGCAAAAGGAGCAATTCTCTGAATGCCTTCTGCTGAGAAGATGCAGGGCTACAACACAGCACAAGCACTCCATCTACCTGAAGTGCAGACCTACTGCTGCCAACAGATTAAGCATTAGCGCCCTTGGAAGTTTTAATTGAAATAAGCAACCTTTTTTCTGGCTTTGTATGTGAAACATCTCTTTGTGGTGGAAATCTTCTTTTTGGGGAGATTATGTCCGTGGATGCCAGAAGGTACTTGGCAATAAGTGCCTCATGCATTTGTATCCCTGCACAGCCTCCATAATCCACTCACTGCCTCAAGATGGTCTTTAGCTGCAAAATTCAGATCCCCATCTTAAACCACTTCGCTGTCCTGACATTCTCAGTTCCAGAAGTTTAGCTTTATCTGCTCAGTATTTCTCCCCCTTAGGAATTTGGTTTGGGACTAGCTGTTAATAAATTAAATAGCACTTTTTTTTTTTTTTTTTGGTAATGCTTTTGCAACAAAGGCTCATCAGGGAATATGGAGATAATCAGCTTGAAGAAAATGCTGAGAAATCTGCCTGTACCTCTCCAAATAGGTCACCCACCAGGCAACATCCCTGAAAATTGTATGGGGTGCCTCTGAGATAGCCTCCAGATTATTTATGGTGTTATAATTCAATTAAGTGGTGGCAGGGGATCAGTGAGGGTGGCTGTGAGATCCTCATGTGCTAGATATTTTTGGACCCTACAGAGGAAGAAATGAGAGTATTTAGGATTGAGTAATTACAAGGCTTAGGATTTAATAGGGAATTTATACTGCTATCTGTGGATATTAGTCTAGCTGAGTTACATCATAAGGAGGTATAATAATGAAAGCACTCATCAAACAGGTATCTGGGATGCTGCTTATAAATAATCAGTAAATGATCTATGGAAATAAAGAAGGGATATGCTTGGACACTGTTTTATGAGCATCCCTAAATTATGGAGATAGATGCTCTAAAGTGCGAGTTTGCCTTAGGCAGCAGGTTTTTAGGCCAGTAAAGCACAAAAAGGTGATGGGTTAACGCCTGATGGATTCCTCTCTGCAAGAGATGGAGAGCAGATTTTCCTTGACTCATCTAAGGGAAGCGGGGAAAAAATGTGTAGCTTAGAGAATAACGTGTGACTTTAATGTGAGGGACTGAAACGCTGGCAAAACACTTTCCTTGGGAGAGAGCTTGAACAGTTGGGCTCAGAACTGTCGGGATCAGAACTGTGCGGCTGGAGGTTCAGATGAAACGTGACTGAGCTGAGAAAACAAGCAGGATGTTGCTTTGGTTCAGCTACAACAGAAAAATAGTGAAACACTTGTAATTTTAGTACATTTGCACCCTGGCTAAGTTTAAGACAAAGGTGTCACTGGTCTGTCAAACTTTCATTCTCAGTGTAAGTCACGTTGGAGTAATAATAAACAGTCCTCATGTTTTAAACCATGAGATTTCACTACTCAGGGCTTTCTAACTGGTTTGTGAGACTTCTGCCTGCCCTTCCTCATAAACTACAGCTCGTTAAAAGGTTATAGTCTTATTCTCAGTTTTACTAGTTCCTAGTGAATACAGGTTGTTTGCATCTGTTAATCTGCTTGGTGAGGAGAGAGGGTTTTATTCTGAGCCGTGTGTAGAGTTGAGCACAGCCCTTTTCCCAGTGCTGTCCAGGAAGCCCTGCTCTATTCTCAGCAGCCCAGGGTGTGCTGCTCCTTCTATAAGTGGTCAGTGTTTCCTTTTCCCTTCCCTGCAGAACATGCTGGCAACATCTGCTTCCTACTTAAATTCAAGGGTATTACTTAATCAATTGTTGAATGCAATCCTGGAGGTGGGGGATGTCTTACTGTGCTATCAGGACTCTGCAGTCGTAACATCTGTTATTGTCTGTGTGAGAAATCCCTATTTCTTGAGCCCCACCAACCACCATTAATGACCAGCAAATTTAATTTGTCTCTTGCAAAGCTGTGAGTGGACATGCTTGGAATGGAAGGTTGTACTTAGCAGTTGAGGCCCTGCACTGAGGTGCAGCTAATCTGGGTTCAGTTCCTGCTTCTACCACAGGGGTCCTGCAGCCAGGGCACAATTCAGAACCAGGATGGGACTGCAGAAGTATTTAGGACACTTCACTGTGGTGCTCACATAGGTACAATGTAGCTGTGAAACCCACTGGTTTCCATGTCAGGTTGCAGGAGAGGGATGGAAGACCACCTGCTCACTCTCCACTTGTGTTGACATGGTCCAGACAAGTCTCAGAGAGAGAAGAGCCACAGGTCTATGACTTGGACTCTGAAAATAGCCCTTATTTATAATGAAAGCAGTCATATCATCCAACAGTCATTCCTGGAAACCACAGACCAGGTAGACAGAACTGACCAGCAACTTCTGAAGAGATCTTGTGAGAGGTGAGGATTCCTAAGATGGAAAGTTGTACTCTACTAGTGGTGTAATAAAGCAGCTTTGTTAGAAACTACCCAGGAAGGAGCTGTTCTCTGGACAATCACATCATCCCACTGTCTACTCACACAGCTTTAGTCAGGCTGCAATACTTCAGTACACAAGTAAATAAATACAATGAAACAATGATCCTGACATGCTCATTTGTCTATCCTGTCACCAGTGATCTATATTTTTGAGGATATCCTGAGATGAAGGGCTATAAGAAGACCTGGATTGTGTTATGAACAGCCCATGCTGTCCTTTAAAGCAAGATGATTGATTTAGCTGAAGGCCAAGTGTACCTAAAGTATTAATTCTTATCTGTTTTTAAGAACACTAAGAGCTGTTTCTACCTTCTTCATAGTGTCCCCATGACAAAGAAAATATATCCAGATTTAAGGCTCTCCAGTGGCATTCTGCATATACAGAGATGTGTGTAAACACACACCTGCAGGTTCCAGGCAGTCCCTGGAGCACTGACACAGCCATAGGTAGCCTGTAAACAGCTGCAGGTTGCCTACAGGCAGGCACAGGTAGCCTGGGGACAGTCAGAGGTTGCCTGCAGACCAGCACATCAGATCTGTTCTGCTTTGGAGAGCCTCATGTACTCACCATGTGTTGCAGCAGCTTGAAGTCTGCTCTTAAGTAGGGCAAAGGAAAATAAGTCTCTTTCTCCAGTGGTGATAACTTCTGTATTAAAAGAAGAAACAAGAAGAAGAACAGCAGTTTTCTGGTATAAACCAGGAAATTTTGTTTGTTTAATACTCTCTCTGGCAGGGGCATGTAGCTCTGCCATGATTCAACCATGCACCAAGAGAAGTCACTCCTGTTGCTCATTTCCTCCCTCTGACTATCTCTGGTCACTATTAATCATTAGGCAATTACATTCTTTAAGATAAATCACCCCAAGTTTCTCTTCTGTAAACAGAGAAACAGCTTTTCTTTGTAAAGATTGATTTAGTTGCCCTGCAATTTCCTGTTTAATTAAACAGGATCACTCTGACAAATGCAGGTTTTTAAGCACTTTGTTTCTAGCTTTTTTCCCTTCTCCTAGGACTATACAAAGGATGGACTTATTTTTCATGGCATTGAAAGGGCAGGTAGGTTAATACGAGTCACTCTGCCCTTGGGCATCGATTAATATCAGCTATGTCAGATAATTTCATGCACAGGAACTGTCAGGATGATTCTCCACCACTGCACCACCTCAGACATTCCTGAGCCAGCAGATGTATTTTGTCCAGCATCTTTGCTCTCCTTTCTCTTCAGCAGCATTCAACCCTGCTCAAAAGAGTAGGAACTTTGCTGGTCCATATCACAGATCTGAATGTTGAGTAGGTAAAAAAGATGCTTCGGGGTGCATCCTCCTCAGGGAGGTAAAGGTCTCCTGAGACAGGGCAGGTGCAGATAAATCTGCAGGCACAAAGCTGAGGATTATCCTCAGATGGACTTTGGGCTAGTAACTTCAAATAAGTGTGTCCCCAAACACAGCAATAAATGGAGGGTCTGGTCTGGGAGCCCTCAGCTTGCAGGGAAGAAGTTTGAGGAAGACATGGGCCTGGGTTATCAAACCATGAAAGTGGGAGATGCAGCTGGTGTGGAGCTGTTTTTGTCCTTCAAAAGTAGGGCTGTGGGCACCTGGTGGATGAGGCAGATTTTTACAGGAAATAAATTTGCACACAGGGCAGGGAGGCACAGGAGATGTGCCCTTCCACATCCACTGCTGCCTTATCTCGAAACACTCATCCAGATGAAGTTATGTGGCCTGGGAAAACAGTAGACTGTTATATCTTTATTGATAAATGTTCCCTGACACTGGAGCCATCTGTAGTTTCAGCCTTGCCACTCCTTCTATTCGTGCCTCTGTTTAAATGATTTCTTGAAAGGAGAAATCCAAAGAATAATTTTTCCCCTTTCAACCTCTTCCTTTGCATCCACCTTGGAATATCTCTGATCACCCAGTAAACAGCATTTAACCTTTCCATACACTCAGTACAATTATTACATCAACAAGGCATTTTCCTAATTTTTCCCTTTGGCGTTTTCAACTGATACTATTTAGCTGCTGTGACATAAGGTAACCCTGTCTTGTGTTGAGAACTGCTTGTCTTTTGTTATTAGCTCTGTTCCAGAGTAAGGAGTTGCAAGTGAATGGTTCATATGAATGTCATGTTTCACATTTGGGCTGTGCTTGTAAGGTGTGCTGGTCTAAGTCCTGATGTAGAGATATAAATGGATTAAAGGTGTTCTTTGGAGAGTTGGCAGAAAATGGTGGTAAAATTTCTTTCAGAGACGTAGGCTGTGCTCTCCCAGTTACCTTTTGCCCTTTTGTGATACAAAGACAAAAGCCAAAATGTGTGTGAATGTTCTGCAAACTCACAGTCTCCTACACCATGGGGATAAAGGTGGGCTCAATGCAGACTGGCACATCTATGGCATCACTGCCAGGAGAAGCTCTGATCAACAAAACCATGATCTCACCAGCCTGTGGTGCCCTCTGCTTGCTTCCTACAAGGAACTCAGGTCTACCAACATATGAGAACTCCTAATCTGTGTCAGACAAATTGTGGCAGCAGGTCAGGGATGTCCCTGGCGTGGAGGTGGCGATAACCTCCAGGTAACATCATCTCCTGGCACAGCGGTGTGAGGAGGATCTCTGACCACAGGGTAACACTAACAGAAGTGACTCTGATCTTCCCAGGGGTTCAGTCTCTCTGCATGAATGCAGAGGTGAAGGGGTGACGCAGCAGGAGCCATCAGGCTGGGCAGGAATTCTGCAGGCTGTGGAGAGCTGGGCTCCAACGGCAGCTGGAGCTGAAAGGGAGCATCACCCGTCTCTTTGAGGCTTTCCTTGCTGAAACATCTTCTCCCTCAGGCTAAGTGGTTCATGGCTCTCGGCTCGTTGCTGTTACAAGACATTTATGTTTCACGGCAGATGGTCCACTGCACAACTTGTTCTTTTTTCCTTTCTTTTTTTTTTTTTTTTTGAACTAAGGTAGACCAGCAGGCAGTGGTTCAGTCTCAGGCAGATAAAGGCTGAGATTTCACTACTATCCCACATTTCTTTAAAAGAAATGGAAGGGGAAAAAAAAAAGAGGAGTTGGGAGAGAAATATTTTCATAGTCACAAGATTTGTCTGGTTTACACTATATTTGGCATGTACTTTGTGAAGGCCGAAATACTGATGTTGCAAGCACCTTTAGAAAACTGTTAAAATACAAAATAATGAGTGGACAGTGCTATACTTTGTGACTGAAAGCATGAAAATACACTGACTTTAAGCTGAGCTGCATGGAATTTGACCTTGGCACAAATGATGGTGTTTCTCCACTTCCTTTCTGACCTCTGCCTTTCCAGACGATTTTCAGATTTAATTTACAATGCATTTCCATATACAGAGGAGAAGTGCTACAACTTTATCTGTCCGAGGAGTCCCAGTAGTCTCAGCTCACCAGATGTTCCTTTCTCATTTAAACAGTGCATTGAGCTTTGCTTAGTGTGATAATTTTGAAAAGTGACGAGTGTGGGGACATAATGAAGAGTTAGAGGTGGTGGCTGTAAGGGTAAAATGTCTCAAGGAAAAGATCAATTGTTGTGTGTCCAGCTGCATTACCATAACTGCAGGCATTAATTGTTGTGCAAACACCTACAGGTCACTCTGAGCATAAATTACGTTTTGATTTCTTATCTTAAGGGCAGAAACCTGATCAATAACCTTCACTTGCAAGCGGGACCTCACTGCAGGCAAAAGTCTTTATTTTGACTCAATCCCTTGCGATTACCAGATGGGGTTTGCTGCAGCAGGGATTGCACATTGGCCCTAGGGTGAGAAGGTTTGTCACCCATTGCACCAACCCACACCAGGGCTGGTGGGAGTCACTGCCCGCCCACCAGCATCTCCTCTGAGCACAGAGCTGACAGATTTATTGCTGGGGAACAAAATTTTGCTTGCTGTGCATGAAGGGAGGGTATAAAGGACACTTTTTGCAGTCATGCCTTCCTACCCCCAGCAGCAGGAACAACTGACCTGTTTGTCCAGTGACTCCTTTTTGCAGCATTCTGATTTTCACTGTGTTTGTGTCCAGTCCTTGCTCCCTGCCAGGCTCCACCACCCAAGGCCAGGCTTCTTTTTCACCCAGTTCACAGACCCAGAAAAAAAAATCAGCATTTTCATGAGCTGAAAGGCAAACCCAGAGTTCACATTTCCTAAAGAAGTTGAAATCTAAGAATCCATGTAGTTACATGAATATTTTCCCCTTAAGGAATGTTGGGGCTTTAAACCTTAAAATACATTCACCTCCCCTCCAATAACTTGCTGAAATAGTAAGAAATTCTCAATCTTACTCAAGCTCACAGTAAATTATTTTTGCCCTGTATTTACATCAAGGTCAATTTTTTCTCCCTGAATTTTCTTGTATATAATTCACTTGAATGGGGTGGCTTCTATGTCATCCTTAATCTTCTAAATGTATCTTAAGTCCAAATTATGAATCCTAGAAAGGAGTGACCCATAATGAATTCTTAACTACAACTTTATGGCAGAACAAATATACTTTTCAAATATGCAAACTGTTAAATGTTTTCTTATCATACTAAAAGTGTGAATTAAATTATAATATGATGAAAAAGTAGCAGTTTGCAGTAATTCCACATGTGGCAAATCTTCAGTAGTGCATAAAATTATTCAGTGAACTGTGGAAAACATCAGAGCAATTCTAGCCTTAAAGCTTTTCTTCCAACAACCAAAAAGTGCCAAAAACAAGCAAGCATAGCTAAGCATTTCATCTTGGAAGCAGCTTATTGAATTAATAAGACAAGTCAATTAATGTAATGCTCTGTTGCTTCAGGATAAAACATGAAAAGGAAAAATATGGAGCTGTTTACTGTAGTGAGATCAAGCAACCATGAAGTCTGTAAAGTTAAAGTTGCTCATTTCTCTAAATCCTAAGGAAATGATCAGCATAGCCATTGTACAAACTCACTTTATATGTAAGTCATGAGTGAGATGTGGATCTTCTGCTGTCCAGACAGGGGTTTTAATATCAATTTGCTCCTCCTGTGAGTCTGGTTTGTCTCTGTACTGCTTAACTTGAGACTGGATAGCTGGAATAATTCACACTGATCAAGCACTGGAACTGCCTGCCCAGCAGCCCTGGAAGTGTTTAAAAAAATGTGTGGATGTGACACTTAGGGATGTGGTTTTAGAGGTGGGCTTGGCAGTGCTGGGTTAATGATGGGACTCCAGGATCTTAGAGGTCTTATCCAGCCTCACTGATCCTATGCTGGGTCATCTTTGGTGGGCTCAGAAGTGTCTGAGGGCACTGAGTGCCAAATGCTGAGGAAAGTTACCTCTGATGTCTCTGGGGTATTTTCCATGGGTATACCCAGTTTAGCCTCTGCACTGCAGAGCAGTGAAGAAAATCAAGAGCTGCAGGTAGAAACTGTATTTCAAGCAGAGCAGCCGGTGTTTAAATCATGGCAAGGTCCTGACAAATTGAAAGTTAAGGTTGGTAATCTCTGCTTTCAGGTCAGTTCTTCAATTTTCATTTAACTTAATGCTAGGCTTGTATGTGCTCAGAAATCCTGATTTTAGGGTGTCTGTGAAAAGGTGTCTGAGAAGGATGGTGTCAATTAATGGTGAACAGCTGGTTTCCCTGTGTAATAGACCGTATCTTCCTAGAAATCCTCGTTATGCAAACTTTGGGTTTGACTTGAAAAAATAATAATAATCCTGATCAAGAACTTTACCAGTTGAGAACTCTCATTTTTCAAGTCTTGTGCCCAAACCACTGCCTTGATTGCAGGAGACTAGTCAGATTAGTTTTAAAAGAGCTGCTGGGGGTTAATGAGGACTACAGAAAGGTACTGGCTGTTGGTAGAGGTGAGTGCCTCAATTATTCAGGCATAAGATGACTTTCATGTTTGGCAGCAATTTGTGAAGAACAACTCTCTCAAAGATATTCTGGTAAAATTCTGTTGGGAGTGTAAGGGTGTAAGCTGGAGTTGGGAGTGTAAGCAGGTGAAAGGGAAGCTGGAGACAGCAACATAGACCAGGTCTACACTCATTTCAGGTGATGGTGTTGGGTTTTTGGGGTTCCTTTGCTCGTGTCAAGTCTTCAAATGGTAAAGCTACAAGAGTTGCTTAAAAGTGGAGTTACTGTAGTCTCCAGGGACATGTGTGGAGCACATTAAGGGAAGAGCATGAGGACTAGAAATCAATGACAACTATGTGTTAAACTACTTTTAGTTTTGGACTAAACTATTCTGGCAGTTTTAGGCTGCTATTCCTAATTTTACCCCCAGATCTTCAGCAGCACCGACTGTAAGAAATCCTGTCATCCTTATTTTCCTTTGCAGCTTTATTCCACGGTGGAAAAAGGGGTATATTTTGGTCCCATCACATGCATTTGTTATAGTTTGCTGCTAGATTCACAGCTGAGATGTTATTGTTGGGAAAAGCCACTGTGGAACCTTTGAGAGCTTTTGAGGGACATCTTTAACTCCAAGGTCTCACAGATCACGTGCAATGAGCAGTCACAAAAGTCACAATAGAAATTATTATTGGGGGGAAAAAGACATTTTTAACTCAGCTGTGGGGCTGCAAAGCAACATTCTGAACCAGGAAATACTGTGGGTTAAATCCACTGATGAGGGAAAATGATGTAGTGTCAAAAAATGTCAACCCTTGCTATCCAGTCCTCGGGGGTGAATCCAGTGACTTCAGCCTGGAGAATCTTTCTAAGCAGCAGGTACATCTATGTGTGTAGGTAACTCTTTCATATTATGCTCTTGTCCCTATTGTTCTCCTCACCTTGCTGGGCATTGCTGAAGTTTTTGCTGTACTCTCTCCATTGAGGTCAGTGCCTAAAGGATAAAGGCTAGAAACAAATATTAAACCATCTAACATACATTTTAATTTGTCTGATATGCAAATACCTGAAATATCAATTCAGAGTTGGATCTTTCAGTTTCTGTTGCCCAGGGCTGGTGCTGACTGTAACAAGACAATGCTGGAAAGAGCATTGCAAGGTGGAAGTCACAGACTATGTGGATACAGCATCTCTAGGGAAAAATGATAGGATTGGGCCCACTATTTGGAAATCTCCAATTCTGCTCAAATCAGAGAAATAGAAGCAAGTTAAAGGAGCTAGAGCTGTAAACAAATCAAAGTGTTCTGACATTAAAAAAAAAAGATATAAAAAAGGTGTTTCAGTTAGGGGAGTAGGATGGAATACTGTTTATAATCCCACAGTGAAGCAAATGCTGAGGTGAGCTTTGCTGAATAAAACCACCAGGCTCTTATCATTTGTCTTGTTTTGTATGCCAAGTAAAAGAATAGCCTTTTGTGTAAGCACAGTATCATTTTTTCTGCCTTGGACAAAGCCAGGGTGGAGATGAACTGAAAAGGAGATAGGCTATAATAACATCTAGAAATCAAACGGTGAGAGAGTGGAAAAGCTGATAAAGAACATAATATTCTTATAACTATCACATTTCAGCACAGATGAGCAGAAAAGGCTACTGTAGGCTTGCAAGAACTTTTGGGCTTTGGATGCCAGAATTCTCCCCTGCCCTTGCCTTTATGAACCTTCCCTCCCTCCAAGGCCAGCTCAGGAGAGGGCAGTGCTAGGATGTACCAACTAGAGATATGGTGATTTTCCAACTTTTTTTTTTTTCCATCTAGACACTGTTTTTTCTCAGGGAAAGTTGGTGGAATATAAATCTGCTTACAGTGAATCCAGTGAAGCCCCTCTAGTGCTAAATGCTAAACTTGACACTGGTAGAATGAAAGAAAAGCTGGAGAGTGCCTGGAGGTTTCACTGAGAGGTCTCCTTCCCCACTTGTGGTCATTACTATGACTTAAATGGGTCTCAAGGTGACCCCTCAGTTCCTATTCCAGAAGCAAAGCCGGTGGAAGATCTTGACAAGGACTTGAATTCAAGAGCCAAGTGCATTTTTCCTTTTAAGATTTTTAGCTGATCTTTGGCATTAATTCAGTATTGAAGTTCTTTGGGTTGCAGGATGCTTTGAAGGCTGATGTTTTGTTTCAAAGATACTTCCAGGGAATATTCCTTTGAACAGAGAAGGACAGAGAGACCATTGTCTTTAGCCTGTAACTTTTCCTAACTGTTTCTCTGCTTTGTATCATGTCCGTGAGAAACTAATAGGGATTTAGGGACTCGGGGCCAGATCTGTAAAAACTCTGGACTATTTTACATGGGATATCATGTAGGCTCTACTAACCTAGATAGCAGAGTCTTTTTAGAAAGAAAATATAACTGAAAGAGCACCAGGAAAAAAATGCTCAGGAAAAAAGCATTGGAGCAGGCTTCCCAGGGAAGTGGTGGAATCACTGTCCCTGGAACCTTCAAAAACTATGTAGATGTGGTGCTTGGAGATAGTTTAGTGGTGGACCTGACAGTGCTGGGTTAATGGTTGGTCTTGGGGATCTTAGAGGTCTTTTCCAACCTTTATGATTCTGTGATATTTCTGTACTTGGATCCCACACGGTGCATTTCACAGCAACTTGGCCTGTTCTTCACTCTCTATTTCAAGTCCAAAAAAAGTCCGATCAGACCAATAGTGGTGAATTTTCCTCTTGCAGAGGCATAAACTGATGGCAAGCCCTCAATAGTCAGTGTGCTGAGTTCTTGGGTCTGTTCAAGGTACAGGAGACCTTCGGAAAATCAACAAACAAATGGGTTCAGTGAAGGTGAGGAGCTGACAATTAACTCCTCTGCTGCAAATCAAACACCAGGAGTATCTCCTTTGTACACAGGACACACTTGAGATGGACCCTGTGGCCCTGAGCTGGGGATGGCTGGTGTGGGAAGGGAAATATGGGGAGCTCCTGGCACAGGTTGGCATCTTGCCTTCCAAAGTACACAGGAAAAAGGAAAAGAAAAAGATGAGATAAATCACTGTTGTTGGGAACAGCTCCCTGAAATAGGTCTTTTCTTTAGTCTGTGGGGCAGTAGTGGTAATAAAAGAGTAATAGAGATGGATGAATGCAATTGAGTGATGTGAAAGAGAGGGGAGGGGAGGAGATGAGATGAAAATGAAATGAAATAGGAAATGAAGAGGAATGGCAGGTGGGAGGAAGAACTTGCATATTCCCCTTGAGCAATATTTTAGGCTGTGGGTAGTTTGCTTCATATCTAGTTGGGCCTCCTCCTAGATTCTAACTGAATCAAGGACAGTTACGTGAGAAAGAAAACAGATGACAAATAATGGGAAGCAGGTCAGTAACTTGATGCTCAAACAAGTATATTGTTTTTGGTCATACAAACTGGATCATATTGCTGCATGATGGGAAAATAAAAATAATCTGACCACGAGTGTTGGATGAAAAGATGCCGTATCCAGGCCTGTCATGGGGTTTCCTCTGCACATTTCTCAGTTGCACACAGGAATCAGAGGTTCACGTCAAGCAACAGCAAAAAGTTTTAGCAGAGATCTGTAAAGTGTGTCCACAGAAGAATATTCGTCAAAAAGAAAGCAATTTCCACCCCCTCCCCACCACCATGAGGTAGTTACCCTATGTAGTAGCCTCTCCCCTGGCAGCAGTATTCACATTTTCAGGAGAGACCAAGTTATTTGTGCTTCTTGTTTTCTGCTTCAGGCATTTTTCTGGTGTGAGGGAATGTGTGCTTTCTCTGCTCAAAGTCAACTTTTGTATGAAAATCATTCTATTGGATGGGCATCTCCTGGCAACTGCAAGCTCCAAAAGAAGGCCAAAAAGTTGGCCACATCTGTTTCTCAGCCTGTCAGGGTTAAGCACAGACATTTCCTTCTTCCATCTCTGTTCTCATCTGAAAGGCTCAAAGCACTTTCTACTACGGAGCCATGAAACCAAATTTGGGCAGGACTGTGTCCCTGTGGGAGCAAAAGATGTTGGAGTAGGATCTACTGATGGTCTTCCACGCATTAGTGGTTTGAAAACCCCAGCTGAAGGGAGGTGCATGAGCTCTGATCAGCTGGTGCTTGCAGATGATCGTCCTCACTTGACTGCAAGCTCCTAATTCTGCTGTGACAAGACCTAAAAGCCAGAGTCTGCTGTCAGCCAAATTCCTCTGGTGTGAACTGTAGATGAACCATCTGCCATGATGCCCTAAAATCCAGGAGTCCTCAGTTCTACTGCTGTGTCTGCTGCAGACTTTTAGCATCACCTTGGGCAGGTCCCAGGTCTTATGAGTTTCGGTTTCCTGCCTGGAAAGCAGAGGATTCAGCTTCTTTTTCTCAGAGCACATATTTTTATAAAGTACAAATATTTGTGAAGTTAAGTGTTTTGACTGTGTGAGCCTCTCAGAGAAGAAACCATAAATATGTGTCAGGCCTATGATCTGAATTCAACTCGGTGAACTAGAAAAAGTGTTGACAGCCTGAAACCAACTGCCCTGTAACACACATCTCCTTCTGTCTACCTGAAAGATTATTTGTGGAGTGTGTTTCTATTTTTCTCTGACAAAAAATAGAATACCAAGCAAAGAAGCATGACCCATTTCTCTGTCAGGCTCTAAACCCTGCTCACTGGGATGTGACTGAGGTATTGATACAAGAGAAATTCATTTTAGGCTGCAATATTCATCGTGCCACTGAAGAAGAAACAAAGCCTGCCACCTTCAGATGAAATGGATGTGCTCTCCAAGCCAAAGTATGTTTATCTCCTCCACAACTTCTCTATGATCTGTAATTATATTGGGACCATATAATGAAACAGAAAAGTGGCAAATGAGGAGAGATAGGAATGTAACTAATCATTTTATAATAGGAAAACATACAAGCAATACACCACTGAAAGTACCTGCAAACTCTGTCAATAATCAATAGGTCTGACAAGAACATCACTCTTCATAAACTGCATCGCCTTCAGTAATTTTTCACGGTCCTTTCTCTTGTAATGCCAAGTCTGGGTGCACATCATGCTGTTCATAATGTTGCCCATAGCAGTGGACTTTCCCTATAGGTCTTCTTTTTTTTTTTTTTCCAAATATAACATATAGCATATTCAAAGCAATATCAAGTCATACCACACTGAGCTCTTTATTACCAGAGATTTTTGGACAGAAGCACATAATCTAGGTTTTCTGAATCAATAGGCAGATGGTAGCTACTTTTTTTTTTTTTGCAGTATTTTTTCCAACTTGTACATTTTAGATTTACATAACTTGGTTTCACACATCTGAAGAAACACTGACATAAATCTAAGTTTATCTTCGATGCATTTACAAATATTTTTCTTTTTTTTTCTTTTTCTAATTTCCTGACATATCTCTGTCTAGACTTCTGCCAGAAAGCAGGAACTTTAAGTTTCTCCTCCTGACATAAATACCTTTTAATATTATGCAGAGAATGGCATGACTGTCACTTTCCCATGAGGATTTGGGACCCGTTCACTCCCCCCCTGAAACACATCAGCTTTCCATCGGCCAAGATAAGTAGCTCTGACATCTTCCTGCTACGCACTGCATATCCCTGAAATACAGAATCTTTGTGACTTTAGGCTGGTTGAAGCTTTTTGATTATTGTTTTCAGTTTGGTTCCCTGAAACAACGAAGGTTAGCTGCATCCGACTCTTAATTTGACTTCATTTTCTGTTACTCATTATTTTTTTGCAAAGGCCTTAATTCCCCTCTAAAACATTTTAATTAAAACAGCAGTTTCTCAGCGAAGCACTACACGAGCAGATTTTGCAGCAACTTCAAAGAGACGCAGATGTTTACTGAATTTGGTGGGGTGATATTTGAGGCTGCCTACTGGCAAGGAAAAAATTCATAAACATCTCTGAGAAACTTTCCTTTGGTAATGACAACATTTCCTTCTTATATTTTAGCAAGTCTAATATTTCCCAATCTCAACAGGCATATATCATAGGCACAGGCATAAGCATGGCTATCTAGTCACAGTCTGAGCCCTGTGGGATGCACTGCTTTGGGGTAAATACCTCCCAGTGCCGACACCTCGGGCTTTGGCAAAGGGTACAGGAGGCCATGTGATAGTTTGCTCTCTGTGTGTCCTTTTACAGAGTACCAGGAGACTGGGAATAAGGAAACCAAAGTTCAGTTTCTGCTCAAATTTTCCTCTGGTGTGACCTTGAGTGGTCATTTAGCTTTGGGTGCCTCAGTTCCAGCGGGTAAAGGGGTGATGACATATCCTGGCTTTGGATGGACTTACCTCCTGGTGGCAGGGTCTATCTCCTAGTGCACCAAGGGCTTCCTAGCTTGAGAGGGGTCTTAGGGTTTTTAAAGTGCTGTTCAAGTAAAATTCAGAAATGCTAAGGATTTATTTTGAGGAGTTTCCCCTTGTGGCAGGTGAGCCTGGAGGGGGCCTGATGATCCCTGTGGGTAACCAGGCAGGCAGTGTTCCACTCTGAATTGAGATGATGGTACTAGGGGCACGTGGCCATGGCAGACTATGTCTAAAACATAGACTTAGGTGAGGCTTATGCTCCTTTCCATGCACAGAAGAACTACAGAATGTTTAAGGTTGGAAATGACCTCTAAAATCATCGAGTCCAAGCGTTAACCTCACGCTGACATCTTCACCACTAGACCACGTCCCCAAGGGCCGCACTGAGACTTTTTTCCAACACTTCCAGGGATGGTGATTCTACCTCTTTCCTGAGTAGCCTGTTTCTTCCCTGGATACTTCTCACTCATCTCTTTTTAAAGGGGAGATAATAGAATTGCTTGGAAACAGCTCATCCCCTTCCACTGTGAGCATCCAGCAAAGACCAGCATGGAAAGCTGGCGTGGAGTATGGCGTGACACGTCACGTAGCTGCTTTAACCTACAGTGTAATTACAGTGACAATTCCTGCCTCTTGATGCATCAGGATTGAAGTAGCTGCCCTGAAGGAGAAAGAAAGTTAGTGGGAGAATTGCAACCAAATCTAGGTTGGGAAGTGCAGCACTTCCTCTGTGCTGGATTAAAAGTGATCAGCGTGGCCAAAGGGGTCCTGTGAGAGACAGGTAAGCAGGCTGAAAGAAAATTGGAAATATTAAAGAAATGAAGCTAGACTGGATAAAACTAGTTTTACAATTCCCTATTCCTCTTTGATTTGGTAGCATTAGGTGGACTCAAGGGTAGATTGCGCAGACTTATGCGTGACAGCAAGACACTTTTCCACATGAATAACCCCCCTGGAATTAATTGGACTGCTCACAAAAGTGCCTGGGAATGTGAACTAGGCTTGTACATTTCAACCCTCGGATCTGATCTTTCTTCAGCAATGCAGAAGCCAGGCTGCCTGGTGAACAGCAACAGCTCAGCTAGAAATGGGAGTTCGAACCACTCACAGTGAGTGGGTCCGTGTCTCTGTGGACACATCCTTGCTGGGGAGCACCTCAGCTCAGCTCAATTCTCCTTGGTAAGAAACATTAAACTGAAGGAAACTACTCCTGAAATGAAAGCAGGGCTCAGCCACAAGTTTGTGCTTACCACAAACTGCCGTGTGTTTGCTGTGCCGTGCAATTGCCCACGTGTCTGCTTTTAGCTGGTGGCAAATGCTCTCAGTGAGAATTAGCCTGACCTGCAACGAGGGAAACTTAAATTTAGGTAGTTCTTCCATGTGTGCTGTGGGATGAGAGCACACAGCCAGGCAGTCCCCTGTGTTGGGATGTGCCTGAGCACTCGGGGTGTCCACAGAGGCGTTTGCTCCAGCTGAGGTGCTTGTTCACCAGTAGCAAATGGGCTCCCGACAAAGCAAACCGTATGCAAAATTCCCCTCATGTGTTGGTCTGGAAAGAAATAGCTTTGTTGTTGTTTCAAAGAACTAGTGAGCCAACAATGCAAAGCTTTGGAGGTGGTTACTGGGTTTTTACTGGAGTCTCTAAGAGCTATACAAAGTCTGAAGACATTGTACGTACAGTACATCTTTAATAAGAAGGGAGCTCACAGTCTACCAAACTCTGCCAAATAAACTTTTAATACATACTGTACTTCACTCAATAGTTGTCCATCTCTTCTTCGTGGAATATCTAACAGCTCTAAAAATATTTTCTTGGAAGAGGATAGAATTATCATTGTTATATATCAATCAAGTATGGTTAATGAAGCAAAGCCAGCATGCTAGTATTGCACAGGGGGAAAAGCCTCCAGAACACAAAGTGAAACAACAAATGCCCTCAAAATTCTGCCAAAGGGAACAGGAAGCTCTGGATGCCGCATCGGTAGGATTCGTGTAGCTCTTAGGCGTCCTTGTAACGCAGCAGGTTTGCTTTACCTCTTCTCTGCCACATTTCTCTCTCAAACAGGTAGGGAACTTCCAGACCATTACAAAAAGGGGGAAAAAAAAATTACAGCAGCTGCAGCAAAGTGTGGTACTATTCAATTTCTTGAAGAGTGAGGCTTTTATTTCAAAATATCATATATTAATATATATATATTTCTATATATATATACTTTAACTGGTATAAAGTAAATTGTAGATCCAAACTTATACTGTTGTTTGTACTTTGCAATCTCGGAAACTTTAGCAAAGGAACCATTTTCTTCATTTTTTATTTTCAGCTGTCAAAAATCAGGGGCAATATTTCCACCGAATCCTTTCTTTCGCACAGTAAAGCCACTGTTGTTATCTGGTAAACAGTCAAAGTGCAAATAAGAAATCCATTTGGCTTGTAAATGCTGAGATGGTTTTAAACTTTCAATACTTTGTCCTCATCCATCAGCAGGGCTTTCACTGTCTCCGTGCAGACGCGGGTGCTCTGTTAAGTCCTCGGGTGGATCTGCAGTGAGAAAGTGCAAAAGAGTCAATTACATAAAATATGCTATTTTTTTAATATATTCCTGTGGGAAAGAAAGACCCAGGCTCTGTGGTATAAGTGATATATCTGAGTGATACAGCTGAGTTTAAATTGCAATACTGGGGGGTGGGTGTGTCTTTTCTCTCAGGGCTGCAAGAATGTAAGGACACGCAAAAGACAGACCCTGAGCAAGCTCCTGCCTGTGCCTTGGGAGATGCTGGATGTGCATCAACCACCTGGTTGGGTGGTGCAGGAGATCACAGAATCCCAGAATGTCTTGGTTTGGAAGGGAGCTTAAAGATCATCTCATTCCAATCCCTCTGCCATGGGTAGGGACATCTTCCACTCTCCCAGGTTTCTCCAAGCCCCTTCCAACCTGGCCTTGGACACTTCCAGGGATGGGGCAGCCACAGCTTCTCTGGGCAACCTGTGCCAGGGCCTGCCCACCCTCACAGGGAAGAACTTCTTCCTGATATGCAATCTGAACCTACTGTCTCTCTGTTTGAAGCCATTCCCCTGGAGCAGGGGAAGGGAGTGACCTGGTGCCAAGGTGTTATTTGCTGTGGGACGAGATGAGCAGAGGCTGCAAGGAAATGTGATGCTCAGGTGCCTCAGGGAACCACAAAATGCCCTGCATTTCTCTGAATGCGAAATGTATGGAAAACCAAGTGTTTCTCTGGAAGTTGGGGGCTGGGTGGGCTGTAGTGCAGGGTGCAGGCTGTGAAGCTGGAGAGGTGCTTTGAGCTGAGCTGCTCTGTGAGTCCTCATAACATCCATCCTCCCGATTATCAGCAACATCCAGTCTGAGATGCTGCTCCTTCTGTTTCCCCTGGTGCCAGTTGCTCTGCTGAAACGTGGTGATGTGATCTCCAGGCAGGTCCTAGTACAGCTCCAAGGGCCCCATGTTTTTAAGGAAAGCATTGAAAGTTGTGTTCTGACGTTTAAAAAAACAAAACAACCAAACAAAAGGAGTGACTAGAGATTAAAAAAAAGGCATTGAAACTGCTCCAAAAATTGAATGACAAAATGATTTCTTTCAGTGTTGTTTGTCACCTGCCTGACCATCAATAGAAAACAAATCGATTTACAGAAGCTGTGAGCTTTATATCTTTGGCCTTAAAAACTTAATTAGTGAGCTATGCTAAAGGACTAAACACAGAAGGAGGATGTGCTGGCAAAGACTTCACTGGATATGTTGTCCACCTCCTTCTGACATTAATCAGTATTAATCACTCTAGAAAATTATACATATTGTGTATATACATGTATTCATAAATATATACACACACCCATGCTTATATGTGATTTATTGTGGGCCTGGAGGAATATACTAATGGGTATTTTAATCCTGAGATTCACAAATGTGAATGTTTTCCTTGTCAGGACAGCAGCTGCCCAACATGAATGTATTTAGTGTAAGGAAAAACCTTCATTAAAACAGTTTACAGCCTATGCAGACTTGCTCTAGCTTTTTGGCTCATCACCACAGATATAACTAGGTTGTGGACTGACTTGTCTTGTTTTTTTCTGCTTTCTTAACTTCCTTAACTACATAAATTAGACACACATGGCCCAATCTTGCAGCCTGGATTGTGGTCACTACAGATTACACTCTCTTTCTCTCCTGCCATCTGAAATGGCAAAACTAAGGAAAAAAAAATGTCTGCTTCAGGATCTGATTGCTTCCATTGCTTTACATTTATGTTGCCAGACTTGACACAGCGGTACAGATTCAAGGAAAGTTTCAGGGACTAAGAAGTAGAATTTTTACTCAGAAAATGCAAGAGACAGTTGCTAAGCGCATCATGTCATGTTGCCTTTGTCAATTGGGTTCTGTAATGATATTTTAAAGCAACAAAGCAAAATTCTACTGGAAGCAGCACCATAAGGTACTCCCCTCACAAGCTAATTAAAATAACTCCTGTGGGTAAATGAAGAAATATTTCTTTTCAGTTCTGAGCATTCACTCTGCGAGTATTTAATTTAAATGAAATACAATAATGCATACTGAATAGATTGGACCATACATCTGCATATTAATGAAGCTGCTAAATTTCCAGCAATCACTTCTATCGCCTAAAACTAGTTTCTATGATGAGGACTGGGGGAGTTAAGAGCAGGACAGTTTGACTTGAAAAAAGCAAATGCAATTCCTAAATTATATAACTTGCCGACAGAGTGCAGAAGGAATGAATTATTGCATAAGATACTTCATGTTGCTTCTTACTTCTTTGACATCACTTTCTTCCATTTTAATTCCCCAATTCAGTGAGAAAAATGTTGTCTCAGTGGAAAGGACGTGTAGTAAGTTTGTGTGTGTTTGGGGATTTTTTGACTGCACTGCAAGGCACAGGCATTAGGGCACAACCTTCCAGTGGTTCTGCACTGTGACAGATCAGCTGAGAGCACAGAAGGATTTGCAGCAACAACAATGAAACTGAGTCAGGAAATCACAGTTCCCTCCATGCTTTCTTCTAGAGAAATTTTTCTATAGAAAAATATATTTCTAGGAGGTGACAGACAATATGGATCCTGCTTTCAGGGGTCACTTCCTGCCTTCTGCAAAGGAAATCCCCTAAATTAGCAGGTACCTTAATAATTTAATGTGTTGGTGTGATTAACCATGCCAGGAGGCTCAGCTCAAGAAGCTGGAGGTGCAATACAAATCCTTCCTCTTAGTGTAGATCATATGGAGGGAAAGAAAAGAATTCAGATGGCATGGGAATCAGTTAGGGTAAAATCTCCTCTTTCAACAAAAAGCCTAAAAGACATGAAAAATGACTAGCATTAGGATTGCAAAAAAAGGAAGAAGTCAGAAAATCATGACCCTAAGCATGTTCCTGTGAGTCAGCAGCTGGGTATGAATATGTAGAATTTCTTAATAAACAGGGAAAAATGTTTTGAAAATATGCCTTTTTTAAATTTTATTTTATTTATTTATTTATTTGGCAGGTTTCAAAAGATGTTTTCCACTCCATGGAAAATTAAAATTTATATATTTATAAGACATACTGTGAGTTGACAATTGTGTAAATTTCTTGGAAAAAAAATTCAATTGTGGTATGAAAATAAGTTAATTAAAATTGTTAAACACAGGTATATGTGTCAGTTATAAGCAAATGGCTGCGAAAAAAATCTCACAATGAGAAAGAAAAGCTGAAGTCTATTTTTGAAAAACACTTTTATTCCCAAGGCAGTGTCATAGTGGGAGAAGTTTAGGCAGCTCATTCACACTCTCTGTCTTTGCAGCCCCATCTCTGTGTTTTCCTGGCATTGTGTGGTGAAAGCTGTCATCTCCTGTTGGCCTGTGTTACCTGAACCCTCAGCATCTCAAGAACGTGTCACTAATGGGTTCATGGGGCTAGAGCTGCTCTGAAGTAAGACCTGAAATGCAGACAGTGAGTGGAGTCCTCTGTCACAAAGCCCTTGTGCAGCTGCTAATGCAGATGTGGCCTGGAACAGGCAAGGAACAGATGCAGGATAATATTCTTCCCTTTAGCCACCAGAAAGGGATTCAGTGAGGGGCACTAGGGGTTTTTCTTTGAGGTGAAAATGTCTCTTAGAAAGTGGCCTGGTAATTCAGCAGCTCCAACCTGCTGGTTACCGAGCCTGGATTCGGCTGACCAACCTGGTCCATCTGAATTTTCTCCAAATTATGGCCAGAAGCATCGAGTGACCAGGGAGGTGTGCAGTGATCCTTGAGATTTTTACAGCAGACACGATGATGGAGCAGACATGGGCGAGCAATCATTAGTGATTCCCTTTCCTAATAGGACCTCCTGGGTACAGACAGAAAGCCAACTTACTCTGGTGGTCTTGATTTTATTGCCCGTCGCACACATCCAT
Organism: Myiozetetes cayanensis; assembly: GCF_022539395.1. Taxonomy (NCBI): domain Eukaryota; kingdom Metazoa; phylum Chordata; class Aves; order Passeriformes; family Tyrannidae; genus Myiozetetes; species Myiozetetes cayanensis. The sequence goes on from NW_026087389.1 coordinate 5,161,038, forward strand.
CCGGAATTATCAGGCAACGTCTTACATTCTTCTCCTTCTAGGCAGGGCTCCATCTCACACCACCATTTCCCAATCACTATAGAAGCTGAAAGAGAAAAGACAATGCTTGCAACTGCGTTACAATGAGCAAATCTAATTAAATAATGTCTCAGGGGTCTAACACTGCGTTTAAAAGGCAGAGTGTCCCTTCAACTGAAGTTTAGTTGTGAGGATTTCATATTTAATTACTTCTTTGGCATCCTGCATTGCCTAAGACAGTGCAGTGCTTTCCACAGCTTCCTCACGCACGAGATCCAGTCTGTTATCGTGCTGTGACTGCAGGGGAAGCTGTGATGGCAGCAGTGCTGCTGCAGACCAAAGGACCATCCACCCTAACAGCCTGTCTCTGTCAGTGCCAATCTGATCCTTGTGGACATGTATGAGTACAAGGCAAGTCTAAAGAGACTTTCCTCAGAATATTCTCTGGGTCTTCAGGACTTGTGGCTCAGGCTGCTCCAGATAAAACTGCGTCTGCTTTGCTTTCAGTACTTGCAGCTGCTTTTTTTTTTTTTTTTTTTTTTTTTTTTTTTTTTTTTTTAACCACAAATCTGTCCAGAATCTTTTGAACCCATGGAGACTTTTAGCTTTCCCAGCATTCCATGGCAGGGAGAATCACAGCTAGAAATAGAGGGCAAGGTGATACTGAACAGTAGCAGAAGTTGTTTGTTGAAACCTGATTATGAATTTTATAGGAACCATATTATCTCTAGCAGTAACTTTTAATTTCCAAATATTTAACGTTGTAAATAATGACAGTTTTTGGACCTTGTTGTTTGAATTTAATTGGCACATATGTTTACAACCTTGAGTGTACCTTAATGAAGTTTCTTGCCTGGGAATTGGTATCTGACTACATCCTTAACTGTATCTTAATGACATTTTTTGTCTGGGGATGTTGATAAACTTTAGCTCACCTTGCAACTGTGGCCAGTTAGAGCGTGAGTGGCTCTGTGTGTGGTTTGTTTTCTCTGGCAAGAATTAATTTCATGGTTGCACTCAGGAAGCCTGTCAGATCTTTCTGCACAGTCACTCAATTAGAGATGCTTAACCCGTTCACATCACCCCACATGGCTGCTTCAAGCTCACAAAATACCTTGGAAGCAGCTGACTACCTTATACCACACCATGCAGCTCTGGAAAATACCCTGTTGTGCATGCATTGATTTAAGGACATTTCAGAGCTTATAATTAAATTCTTGAATATAGAACTGAATAGAATAGTTCAGTTGAAGGGGCCCTAAAATGATCCTCTATCTCTCTGTGTTGTCTTCCTGGTTCTTCCCACAGATTATACCTGATTTTTATCATGTAATATATCATTTATCCATAGATGCAACACAAAAAAGAAGCTCTTTGCACCTGTGTTTGGAAGGCAGTTTAATGATGCTATTCACACACCTTTTTTCAGAAGGGTATCATTAATGCTGCTAACAGTAGAGAAAAGAGATGTCTCTCTTTGCTATGCATGAAAAGGCACGAGGGCTGAGTCTGTGCTCTAATAATAGACTGTGCAGTGGGCAAACTGAAAAACCATATCCTGCTAAATACTGGCCTTCACAGCAATCATCAGAGCAGAGCGTCCTCAGGATGCGTGAGAAGAATCCTGCGCCGTGGAATCAAAAGTGATGATCACAATTATTTACTAGTAGCAGTGCCATAGGATTAAATAACCATGGAGAGGGATCCTACAGTGCTGGGTGCTACAAACCACAAACCTGAACGCCCCAGCCTGGGGAGTTTACAGTATAAACCAGAGATATGACATGAATACAGACTGAGAGGCAGCATGGAGAAGCAAAGCTGTTCATGGCAATTAAAATGATCTAACTGCTTATTGATGCTGTTAAATGCAGCCCAAGTATTCAGATCTTGCCCTTGAAAAATAATCAAATGCAAAGTCAGCGCTGAACCTGAATGGCAACTGCTTCATGTAATGGTGTGCAGGTTTTAGTATATACATACATATTTTATTTATTTATTTATTTATTTATTTATTTATTTATTTATTTGTGAGCACAGTGCAGTGCAATCACCAGGAAGCCCACTCAAGTGTCCTTCAGTGAGTACCCTCACCTGGGCTGGAGACCAGGTTCCTTTTATAATGGGGGAAACTAAGGCCCTTTGCAGATGAAAAGCTCTTATTTGTCTCTAATATGTAAGTAGGCAAAATCCTTTTTAAGTCTGAAGGACTACAAAGCTCACTGTGGTCTCGTCCTCAGCCCCATGCTGTGGCAGGGGCATCCAGAACCCGATGAAAATTACTTCCTTTGAGTCTTGTGTTAATAGGTTTTCTCTTCTATTAAGAGCTTTTTAATCTTTAGGACCAGTTGTCCTTCTTGGGCACTGTTGATGAGTTCTACTTGATTTCAAAGTTTTACACCTCCAGCTCTGTTCAAAGAGGGAGGGAAAAGGCTTTAAAATGAATCACAGTTTGCAGCATTTGAGATTTGGGTCCACCTTTACAGGAGGGGTGAACTTTCCCCAAGGAATATGATGCAGCTTCTCAATTTTTAAGTTATTTCTCTCTGAGATGTGCTGAGGCAGTCGTGTGAGAGAGAGAATTGCTCAAGATGCTTTCCCTCAGGCTGGTTTACACTCAAGAACTCCCAGATCCTGGGGAACCTGAGCTTCTGACCTAGAACTGCTAATTCTGGATGAGAATTCCAGATTTCCCTTAGTCACCAGGCAGCACAGGCTGTGAGTGTTCACATCATGCTGGATTAGACACTTGTAACGTTTTGGAGTGGTTTTCATTGTGTTCTTCTCACTGTCTGGGGAATACATGAAGCACAGAGTTTCTTCATGCAAGGTTGAATTGACTGACACAGATACCCTCAGCCATGGGAAAGAAAAGCCTTGACTGCTCCTGCTTTCCTCATGTTTTGTTTTAGTTGGTTTCTTTTTGGCTGTTTGTTGTTGTGTTTGGGTTTTGTTTTTTTTTTTTTTTTTAAAATCTTTGTTTGCAAAGCTATATATAAAAAAATGATCAAAATATTTGATGTATTTAGTCTGCATGGATTAACACAAAAAAGCATTTGGTTGAAATGGTATTTGGTAATCATGTGCTCCAGAGAAACAAGCTACAGATAAGAAACCTCAGGATCAGATTGAATGTAGGGAAAGGGGAATAGAACAGGCTATATTTTCTAGTGTTTACACAATTCTATTGCATTTTAAAATACATTTTGTTCCCAAACATAATGCCCAAAGCCTTAGGCGAGTGCAGGTTGGATTCAGTGGGTTTCAGCCTTCAAAGTTCATGAGAACCTTTGCAGGTTGCATAAGGGTAGTGACCGTGTTTTGACTTGCTCTTGTGCAGCACCTGGAGCACAAAGGTTTGATGCATGAAAGAGCTGGAGGGGGATGTTCTCCCCCTGAATTTCAGTAACAGTGTATTCTATTAAGGGGCAGTAGAAATGCACTGAACAACTTCAAACATCTACACCTAAAAGGTCAAAACCAACATGCAAACACCAATCATTCCATAATCTTCCTCTCAGATCAAGCCAAATTTGGAATAAATACACAAAAGTTTTGATTAAAACTGCCTGTTGAAACTCCTGAACTTACCATGTTGCACATTTATCGGTCTTCAAGTTCTTGCACTAAACTGAAGCTACTCAGTTGTTCAAAGCCCTCTAACAGGTGATTGGCAGGACATGGACAGAGAAAATGTGTGCACACAGCCCAGAGACTCACAGGCACTTGCTTTTGTCATGTTTGTTACCCCAGTGTGCGTAGAAAATGCAAAGACTTTTTTTTTTCCCCCGATAAAATTCTCCTTTTACTTTTCTGCATTTGTATTTAGGAGATTGCTGTAACAACATGACAAACTCCATATGACAATAAGTATAAAGACATTATATTTAACAATGTAACAATATGACAGTCCTCACAGAGTAATAGATAACTTTAATTCATGTTTATGGAATACCCTGAAATATGAAAACAGAGCAAAGTATCATCATGCATTTTTCAGCAGTTTAGGGGGAACATGCCATGTATTGAACTGTTCCAAGATTGCTTCTGCAGTTGCCATTATGAAGCCACAGCAGCTCTCTTTTTGCCTGTGATAAAGTGTACACATTTTGTTTGTATAGAAATAGAATACAAAGGAATGGAGATATGAGATTGTGCTTCCTCCTGATTATGGGTATCATGTTACTCCAAGGAATAAGAAGCAGAGTTCATTTTCAAAACCAGTATGACACTCATTGCAGGATGGGAAAGTTTCCACTGTAAGTGTAGAACATTCCATTTAAATCTAGTTTCCACCAGCGAAGATTGATATAAATAAAATTTAAATAGAGAACACATTTCACAGATGTCAGAAGTGAAAAAGACTTTGTCAGCTTAATGAAAAGATATCAATTTTCTCCACTTTATTGGATAAATTGTGTGTCATTTTCTAAATGGATTAGATTAAAGGAAAGTTCAAACTCCCTGTGAGAGACTCTTGATCTGATGGAGATTTTGGCAATGGCAACAGCGCAGAGGTGGGTAAAGTCTTTCAGGCAGTTTTATTTCTTTCAGAATAAATGGATATAAACTAGAATGGGAGAAACTGTAACCCTGTGCTCACCTATTCCTTATGAAACAAAATCCCAGAGAACTGAATGAGACGTAGTTTCTTTTACTTTATTGGGACGCCGTGGGGAGAGGGATGGAGGTGAGAAGGAGGATGAGAAAACTGTACTGAAAGAAAGTGTCATATGAAGGGCCATGTATTTCATAAACAGACTGAGATAGGGGCTACTCTGGGAGCTGTAAAGCAATAATCTGATAAGTTAAAGAATACAAATCCAAAACAAAAGATTTCAGGTTGAATGTTGCTATCTAGGAGAAATACAGGATGTTTCCTACAGGGAGTCCAAGCTATCAAACTCTCTGCTTTAATTCAATCTTACTCAATTTTGGAAGTATCAATATAATGCTCCTGCAGTGTAATGCTTTGCTGACTTTGGTAACAGCCCTCTCATAGCTCTGGGAAAATGGACATTTCTCCAGTTTAAAATACAAGCACAGGGCAATCAGTCTGGCAAGTGGTGTCTCATATCCCTAATTGCCTCACATTCAGTCCTGCTGAGTTAATTTAATATTTTTTAATTGTAGTAAACATTAAAAAGAGATCAGCATACTAAACTTTTTTTTTTTTTTAATGTGATGATATTTGCAGTATTCTCCAGGTTCTTGAACAATGTTTTATCAATTCACTGGCAGAAACTTAAGAGAATTGAATGTTTTAATTTTTTTTTCCATTCAGATTTCTTGATTTTTCGTTGCAATCTATTCAGCAGCCAGAGTAGGGTGTTTTAAAGAGTGTAATGCGTGTCTGAACAACGCTGTGGGATGCACTGAAATATACCCATTAAATATGAAAGGGCAGATTAGATGCAAAGAATCCGTGAACGATTTCCTTTTAAGATTTGCATAAACCAGCAAAAAAGGGTGTTAATTCGACAGCATGAGAAGACTCACTAGTGAAAAACCACTTACACTGCCATTTCCTAGCAGTTGACATACTGTTAGGTAAATTAGGAAAAATGACATGAGTATGTTGTGTACTTCCCTTGTAACAACATGACTAATAGAGGTGGTGTTGGCTAATGGCCTGAGAAGCAGAAACTCTCAAAGCTTTTTTAACCCCAGCTCTGCTTCTCACTTCCTCTGTTCCTGCAGGTAAATCATCTCCTTGCTATCCCCATTTTCCATTTGTAACTTTATTTACTTAAGAGGATGAGTTATTCTTGTTGTGTTTCCTTGTATGTTCCCCTCTGTCTGTCTTTACTGACCTGTTGAACTTTAACACCGTATTGCAGCGGTTTTCTGATTTGTACAACTTGAAGAATGGTGTCCTGGACTGAGCTTGGCTTTCCTAGGTACTATGAAAATAAATGGTAACATTAAAATTATGTGAAGTCTGTGTGCTGCCAGAAGGTTTTTAAGCACATGCCTGACTTTGAGCTGAATAGAGATGATCTGTTAAAAAGCAGATTTCACACAAAATAGCTGAGACCTTGCCAAGGAATTTCTAGTCCTTAATCCTGTTCAGCCTGGGAGTGTCAGGTGCTGCAGCTTTGTCATTTTTCCATGTCCCTTTCTTTACACCTTTGGAAACAAATGCTGCTTAGACATATGGCTGAGTGGCATCCATAGCTGAAACAGGACCACGATTTCTCATGGGTGGCACCTTCATGGTGAGTGAACGTGCATCTGCACTTCCATGAGCCCATTAACAGTGACAGTACTCAGGTCCTCTGAGTGCTTATAAAGTGTGCCCAGCTGTTCAGAGGTAAAAACCCCCTCGTTTTGTTAGTCAGGTACACAGAAAAATCACCCATATTTTAAGGACTGTAGAATTTGCAGAGTCATCTTCTGGATCAGATAGATCTCAGCAGCAATGTGTAGGACAGGGAACAGCAACCAACATTTTTCTTGGACCCTCACAGCTCAGCTTGTGAGATCTTTTCAAAGTCTCAGATTTTAAGGTAATAAAAATAAATGAAGCCAAAAGAAGCTGTCAGGCTTGGAGGCCAGTGGGTTGTGGCATTCCTTCCCAGAGGTGTCAGCAGGTCCCAGGTCAGTCGTGCTGGCAGCTGACTCTCAACCCCATTCCCATCTGATAAATCTGTGCTCAGGAGGTGATGTAGGCTTTTTTAATCTTTAATTATTCCACATTCCACTGAGCTCAGACAGGACCAGTGCTTGACATTTTTTCCTCTGAAAGTCATGGATTATAGTTGATATTCTAACTGAACCTCCACTGCGTTATCTATTGGGAAACTTGATTTCTGCAGTGAAAGGCAGAGCAAGTCTCGACAAAACAGATTTTTGCAGATATCTGTGGCAGAGAGAAAGGACATGAAATGATAAAATAAATCATGTATGATAAACTTGTCTCCCCAAAAGTGCATAGTGTATTCTGTGACCTTCCAGAGAGCTAGGACACAGTCCTTTATTGTTTTCTTGGGACTTCCTGAATTCATGCACAGCAACACCCATCTAAGGCAGGCATCAAACCACCCACCTTTATTTATAGTTTTATGTGTGTGAGTTTCTTGGTGTTTGACATAACCTCTCTGCAAAGACAGTGGGTCATTTGAGAGCAACCTGCTGATGTTAATGAGTGCTAGTGAGACTAATGAGAACATGAAATGCCACATTCAGGGAGCTGAAATGAATGCAGGTGACTGAGGATCCCCTCCCGGCCTATATGGGGAAAATTGATCTTTTGCAGGTTAGGGAGACCCATTGCTGTTATTTATTACTGAAGTTTGGAACTGAATCCACCCTCTTGCTGCAGAACAAAGCTGAGAGGAAGCTGATAAAATATTTGTGCAATGAAGCAGGGTTATTTACACCCTATTTGAATGGCTTCAGATAACCTAGTGAAAACTTAATCCTTTTTTAATGTATTTAGTGAAATGCCAATGAACTGCAATATAATTGTACATTTTTGGTAAGACAATAAGAAGCTAGTTATAAATATTCACAGACATGTTTCAGACCAGGGTTGAGGGCTGGTGTCCATCAAAGAAGCAGCATGTCTCCATGCAATGTTAATTTTTCATCTATAATAATTCATTAACAAAGTAAATGAATGAATTGAAATGCAGACAGAGAAGAACCAAGCTGTGAGATGAGGATGGGGGGGCACACAGAGGTTTGTGGAGTGGTCTTGCAATTCTATTCCTTCAGTGGCTGAAGGGACCCTGACTCATATATCTTTATATAAATACATGCATGTTTGTGTACACATAAATTATGTATATGTGTGTGTGTTTATGAATGATGAGCAGCTGTGATGCTGATGGTGCTGTGGAGATGTTTGCTCACAAAACCAGCATTGCTGGGAATTGGCTGTGATGAAACAAAGGTGCAATTGCTTAACTTTGTCCCTATGATGATGGAAGCCAGCACCCAAGAGGAGCAGTGATTGCCTGGTTTTGTGTGAGAAACCAGCGATCTGTGTTTAGTGTGAGATCCAACAGTTACTGGAGAAGCAGGAAGGAAAACCCTGCTTGGTCTTTGCAGGTTTCAGACCAAATCTGGTGCCTGTAAAAGTTGCCATTTGCTCAAATGTGAATTCCCTGTGCTGTGGGTGTTGGGTTTAGGGATGTGGAAGGGAAAAGCTGCGAGTTGGGCTCTGAAGGGTGAAAGTCTATTATGGAATTTTGACTGAATGAGGTGCCAAAATCACAGCTTAGCAGAAAAGCACTCTATGAAAGAACACTGGAAATGAATAAATTATATAACTGTAATGCATTTATAAGGCATAACAAAGCATGCATAATATATTGGAGAGTTATCAGTTATGAAATTAAATTCTGGTGTACTGCTTAGGTATAAATTGTGGAGTGTTTCTCTCTTGTTTCCTTACAACAGAGAAGATTCCTGTAAATAAATAAATGTGGAAAATTCTTTATTGGATCTACAGACATTAATAGCACATGATGTGACTAGGTGTCATTAGTCAATGAAAAACACTTTTTTTTTTTTTTTTTTTGGTTGTGTATGTTTTTCCAGTGAAAAATGTTGCTTGGTGTTCTTTTTGAAATGCAAGCTATTATATTGTCCTTGTTTTCCTCTGTGAAAAATACTAAGTCCTCTGTGCTTTAAAGACCTAAGGCTGAAAGTCTAAGCTTAGAAAATGTTGAAATGTGTGGCTGGGGTTCCAGGGGTCTCTGTAATAGTGGAGCATGGGAGGACGAGAGAAGTGGTAAAAGAACTGAAAACACAAAGAAAGCAGTAAAAGGGTGGAAAAAGGCAGGTTTAGATTAACTATGAGGAAGAAATTCTTCCCTGTGAGTGCGGGGAGGCCCTAGCAGAGGTTGCCCAGAGAAGCTGTGGCTGCCCCATCCCTGGAAGTGTCCAAGGCCAGGTTGGACGGGGCTTGGAGCAACCTGGGCTGGTGGAAGGTGTCCTTGTACATGACAGGGGTGGAACTGCATGATCTTTAACCAATCTAAACCATTCTATAAACTGCCATTCTATATTTCTCCTAAAATCTGGATTATCAAAGAATTTTTGGAAAGAGAGACTGCTGAGAGGTGTGAAGTACATGCAGCCATCTGCTATTCTCCTGTTAAAAAGGATCGAAAGAGGATAATAATCCAAGCTGGAAAATTCCTGAAGCAAAATACCCCTTAATTTTGAGCTGTTATAAGCACCTAATGTCCTAGAAGGCTCCCCTCAGTGCAAACCCTTGCTGGTGTGGTCAAACTTATGTCCAAAACACCCACCAACCCAGGTCTTTGTCCTGTCTAGCCGCAGTGAGGCTGCCTAACTCCCCCACAGCTGGTGATTAAAACACTTGCCAGTTTTAGTTGAAGTTCATCTGTGCTTGACCTGATGTCTCATAATACATTCTTGGTAGGTTCTCTTGCCTCCCAAATGTCCTGCCTGTTGTGTCCTTCAGCTGGTTGATTTTCAGAGTGAAGTGATGGAGGTCAAAGCCCTGATAACACAACCCATGGATGACCCAGAATGCTCCAGGAAAGGATGGGAGCAGCCCTTTGCTGTTGTCTGTACCCACCAGCTGCTTTCAGTTCACTAGACCTACAGGAGCATGTTTATTCAAACCCCCACCAACCACAACTCTCACTGCACGGCGTCAGGTGCCCTGTGCTCTCCTTGTGGGGATGGTTCCATGTGAACTGGAAATTAAGAGGGGTTTTACTGTCCTAATGATGGTACTGTGAATTTGCATGGGGTATGTGCTACTTTATGCACAGTGGTATTGAATGACAGTGCCTGCAAATTTCTTTAGGAGGTGGTTAACTTGCAATTACCTCTCCTGGAAAAGGCAATATGGTCCAAATTCTCTTCCATAAACTGGGGATTGCTGTGGTATGAATAACACACCTGTAGAGAACTTAAGTCTCCACAGACCAGAAGAGCAGGGTTTAAAATCTGTATGGAGGAAGTTGATTTTCAAAGGTTAAGTTAAATGAGCCAACTGCCACTACACAAGGTAATTACTGATTTATTAAAAGTCTTGTATTCATTCAACTCTCTTTGTTCTGTGGTGTAAGACAAGTCTAATTTTGTTTTAAAGATTAAAGGAACATTTGTTTTTTGTAAACAAATCCCTAGCTGCTATTACAAATTACATCATGCATAATCTTGACATGATAGATTGGGAGATATTTCAGCGCAACAATGCCAGTGCAATCGGAACAGGAACTGCGAGACTGAACAAAAATTGATGAATTGAGCACACGATATTTTGTATCTCATATCACAGCTTAATTACTGCTTCAATATGCATGGAATAAGGGAAATAACTCAATTATAAAAGCTTATCAGCAAGGCTTACAAACAGAGAAATCCGTGAGTGGGTATTAAACTGACCTTAACTGACAAGCTTTCCTTTGAAATGATGTTTTCCTTCAGTGCTCATAATGCTTATTTACTCTGAAACCTTTTACAGAGCCGAGAAATCTGTTAATGGGCACTTGAAATTTCATGGTCGCGTTGGTACTGGCACAGCTCATGTCTTTTTGCCTCCATTCAATTTAACTCTGACTTGCATTATTTTAAAAGATCAAAACTCACTACAGTGATATTTTTCCTCTGTTTTACCATCCCTGGATTTCACTTCTAGGTAAATCTCCGCTACTGATAATTTATACAATAACCTTACCCTGTTGTCCTCAGAGTGAATAATCCTGAATTTAGACAAGGTTCATTATTTCTGTTGTAATACACAAGATGTGCTCTTGAAAAAACAAGCAGATGGAAGGAGCTGTGAGTTGTAGACTCCAGATACTCCAGGAATTCCGTGCCCACTCCGGTCAGGTGATTCTTAGCTGTGAAAGCCGTAAGCTCTATTCTCATCACTACAAATTGGAGCTTAAAATTTTGTTTTTCACAAACATCTGTCCTTGTTCTGCTTGATCTCATTAATGCTCATACAAAATGAATGGAAGTGGAGCCTGAGCATGCCCAGCCCAAATTCTTTTACAAATCTGAGCATGAATTAGTGTAAAATGCTTTGCAGAATGGGTTCAGCTCTGCCAGTTGCAAAATGTATGCAAGCAGAAGCCCTTCAAAGACAAATAGCTAAACAAAGACACTGAGAATTGCTATAGTTACCAGAAAACCAAAAAGAAAGTTCTAGATAAATTTTTTTGATTTTATAATTCTATAGTTTTGCAGTGCTCCCTCCTTTCATTGTTATAAAGCAATTATAAACCAGCACAAGCTGGGTTTTATTTCTAATTATTCACCTCCAAACCCACTTGGTCAAATAGGAAAGATGTTTGGCTATTGAAATCCCTAATTCTGTTATTTATGATGTGCAATGTCCTCGACAGCCAGGCATGACCATGTGCATGGAGAATGGGACTCAAAAGATGGGAATGTCCACAAAGTGACTCTTCACCTTGCCAACCAACACTGAAGAACTCTGAAATGAAGCTTTCTTCCATCTGGAAAAGAATTTCCAGACAAAATTTATCCAGGGAAGTTTTTGCTGTCCTGCTGCTGCCATGTGTTTTTTTTTTTTGGTTTTTTTTTTTTTTTGTTTGTTGGTTTTTTTTCCTTTTCATTTCCTCTCATATAAGAAATCCCTTGCACTGTTCAGGTTGATCTGCCTTGGAGTTGCAGGATTGATATTCTTTCCAGCACCACTTCCAGTATCTGACTTCTCATTCAATCAATCGATCTGTGTGAGTGATTTCTCCTTTCACTTGCTCCAGGCTTCTCCTCAGTCCCAATCCTTCCCCCTCTGCTCGTTAATTCAGTCTCCACACCTGTGATCCCAAAGTGGAGGCTGGAAACCGATGTCTTCCCCCCATAATAAAACACTGAGCACAGGAAATGGAATGGCCACATACTCAATTGTGTGTCACATTTAGTACATACTCTAAGATACAAATGTTGTCATCTCACTTTGACCTTTAGGTGCTGATTTTTATGGGTTTTTTGCTGCTACCTAGACAAAATGCTCCTACCACAGGCAGCAGAAATGGCTTTCTTACAGAAGGCAATCTTCAGAGTTCTTTAATTTAACTTTCAGTGAAGGTAGGATATGATAATTTATTATGAACACCTTTTGCATGGGCTTCCTCAAATATTTATAAACTCATTTAAATAATTAATACAGGAGTTTTAATAAACTGTTTATATTCACAAAAGGAATGTAATTTGCAGAAAGGACAGTTCAGGTACTAGGAAACATGGATAGACTACATGAATTAAAAATAATGGCTTGTATCAAAAGTTTATATGACCTTTTTACAAGTTGTCTGAGGCTGCTTCCTTGGGGTGAAAAAATGTTTCTATTGAGCTGGTTAAGCTGTGCACTGCACAGGCTATTTTAGAGAGGAAAAAGAGCAACCTTCTATTAACTTGGAGATTGCCAAGTTTAAGGTCTATCCAAAGAAACAAAATATATTAATTGAGAATGTCAACATAAGTTTGTTTGGGGGGTTTTTTTTCCCCTCTTTTTTTTTTTTTCTCCTTTTTTGAGCAATTTTTGCTGCATACTATTCTTGGGAAAAGGAAACAAGTTTTTCATTCATTGAGGTGAGTTTTCATTTATCACTACAGCAGGTCATTATTTAATCAAGCATTAGCTATCTAAACCAGCCTGTGACCATCCTAATATGGTTAATAAGAATAAAATCCTATTAAAAAAAAAGCAATTACTTCACAGGAATGCAGCCAGACAGAGCTTTCCCAGCCTCCCTGGGCAGCCGTGATTCCCTTTCTCCACCCCTGGAGCCAAGTCGAGCTCTTGTAGGATGTCAGATTCCAGTCATTGAGGGTTGAAGGGGAGTAGCTCTCTCTCCAGCTCAGTTTTCTTCCATTTATCCCTTTCCATTAAAATGTGGGGGATTGAGCTCCTGCTCAAGTGAAGCACCCCCTGAGCTGAGCAGGTACCCAGGCATGGCAGGGCTGTGAGGCTGCAGGCAAAACCTTCCCTGCTCTCTATCATCTTGAGAAACCAACTTGGGCCTGATGCCTGAATTCTGCCCTATGACCTCAGAGCACAAAACAAAGAGATTGTCTCCTGCCATCCTGTAGTTGATAAGTAATTGCTATTCCTGACCCACGAGGTGTCTCTCAATAGGTGGCTGGGAAAGGCTGCCTTTCGTCCCCGTATAATTTATCCTCTTCAAGGTTAACTTTAAACTTTCCACAAACCACCTAAAGTGCAAACAGGTCTGTCCAAAACAGGAGCTATTGCAGGTCCAAGAGCTCCTCCTGTGCTGGATTCTCCATTATTCCAGGCACCAGCCCTTTGAGGTACCAACTACTTTCACTGCTCCAGGCAGCGTCAACTCAAAGTCATATCATGAAACCAAACTTTTCACACAGAAATAGTAGGTGGAAAGGAAACAGACTTTCTTTTCTTCTCACCTCATCTATGTAAGTACAAAAAAAAAAAAAAAAAAAAAGGGCTCCACCATATTTAGAAAGGCAATCACAGCTATTTCAAATACCAAACAAACTCAAGCTTATCTTGTAACTTCTTCTGCTATCTTAAAACTCAGGGGTGCCGTGTTCTGCAAACACCTCCTCTTTGCATAAACCACCAGCCAGCTCCAGCTCCAGCCCTGGAGAGAGCATTAGCAACTAAACCAAGGCAGATAGCAGGGAAGGAGAGGAATGTATGCAAATTTCACTGGGCACACTGTAATTACTAATTCATAGCAGAACAGATCACAGTATTTCACGCTTATCCCATGTAATTCAGTCGCAGCAGTATTCATTTTGCTATTAATTTTAATAGAATAATTACCTTTATAAGGAAGAAAGAAACTACTGTTGGAGGGTCAGATCCTCAGGTGGGGAAGATATGGTGATTTATGCTAGTTTGATGAATTTTATAATCTTCCTTCTCCCTTGCTTTGAAAGGCATTCAGTAATTGACTGGTTGCCAGACTTACAGAGATGATCTGTGCTAAATGAAGCAAAATAAGAAGAAATGGCGAAGCAAAGAAATGCAAACACCTAATGGTAAAATTTACATATCTGCATTTGAATGTTTATGTATGTGCCTGCCTGGCAGACACACATCCACACACACACACACGTTTCCAGCTCATTCCCAACGCTGTCTGGCAGGAGAAACAGTTCCCATAGTGACACACTTTGCTGAATTTATAATGTTACGTGTCCAGATTCAGTTCTGTAAAAATGACAAAGAGTTTGGGGTTCCAGTAACATCCTTTCTGATTATTAGAACAGGGAAGGGTTTAGAGTATGAGCTGTATCAATGACCTACAGGATAAGGAACAGACGGCTATATTGTTATCTCAAGAACCCAGAGAGATATGCAAACCACTTAAAAATTTTGCTCTTGGTCACGAGAAATTTTTGATAGATACTTCATAACCTGCAGTTGTCATAGTTCATGTATTTTTGAGAATAAGTTTAGACCTTAACCCCCTGCCACTTGCTGCCCTTGCAGCCATTCTGTCTTTTCTCCTGTTTTCCCTGACATTTTTGTTTTGTTGTCCTTTATTCTTCATTTTCCTGGCTCACAGGAGATCTACCTTTTGCCTGGAATGATGTGTCAGGAAGGAAGTAGAGGAAGGTAGAACTGGTCACCAAGAGCTTCTGGGCAGCTTCTGCACCCTGCCTGGTCTTTAACCAGCTTTAGCTGCTGTAATTTAGATACTTCAGGGTGCTGTATTATATGGCAAATGGGTTGCTTTGAGAATTACTACTGAGATTAATTGAATTTATGTCCCCATCCTGGAGTATGTGCCCTCTTGTTGTGATTAAGATAATCCGTTGCTTGAAACAGAAGTTACAATACATGTCAATTTTTGCAGTCAGCAGTGCTGTCATTGAAGTTTTTTACCTCCAAAAAATAAAAAAAAAGGATTTCAAGATAATTGTTTCCTTTCTCTTTGCCAGGGTTTTATATTCAACTATTTTATTTCAGAGCTCTGTTTAAATTGAAACTACTGCAGCATTATATGCAAAGAGAAATCAATCTCAGAGGGGGAGAAAAGAAGAACCAAATATAGATTAAAAAGCTGCCTCTCCAAAGATTTTGAAATATGAGAAGCCTGGCTCTGCATGTAAGATTAATGACAGCTACGTGTGTGATGAATAGTTCAGCTCAAATCAGGGGAAAGTTTCACCCCTAAGTATCTGCTGTTCCGAGTGTCGAAACCCTGATATCACCCAGCCCTGCAGCAGGAGCACGCGGCGTCCTGATTGTCCCAGCCTGCACAAAGAAGTGAACAACAAAGAGAAATAATACCTTATGCTTATAATCAACCCACATCACTTCATGACAAAAAGGTAATTTCTCTCCCTGGATATCTTTCTTTTCATTATTTTTATGCGTGGTAATGTATCAGCTTTGTTGTATTCTTATTAAGGAGCGTAGATACGGCTCCAGTGGCGGGGGCTCGTCTCGCACCGCGGCTCGTGAATGGAGCTATGGAGCTATTCTTGTGCTTTAAATTGTAAGTATTTTTTTTTTTTTGAAGAATGGACAAAATGAATATTCAGTCACTGTGCATTCAGAGGCTCGATTCGTGGCCAGGGAGCATTCAAGACTTCAATTCTGTGTTGGGAGCTCATGGGGAGACCTTCCAGCTCTGCCTCGCAGGGAGCTCCAGCCCTGGCCGCGGAAACGCTGAACGGTTTCTGCAAGGAAGTGTCTTTGATGGTTGATGTGCTTCAAGATTTTGTATTTTAATATAAATGAGCTATTCAAACACTGTCAGCATTTTTTCATTAAAAAGCTGGTAGAAATGGTCAAATTAGGACAGCTTTTGACATCCAGAGGCGTTTCTAGTATGCCTGGGAGGCTCATGCTGCATCATCACACCACAGTAGTTTCCTGTGTGTCATTTCAACACTTCCACTGCAAGGATTTCAAAGCAGTTCCAAGCCCTACCTTGGCATTATAAAACCCTGCCAAGATGGAAGGGGAAGTACATTCTTGTCCCTGGATCACTATGGATTGCACAAGTTGCTCTGAAGGACGTGGGTGAAAATGGTAAAAAAATCCCTGATACTTCAGTGGAAATGAAGAGTTGTATTTGTGTTCTCTTTCTCAGAGAGAGAGAAGTAGAGACAATCCTTTCCACTTTCTGTGAGCAGTGGAGTAAAAAGGCATTCATGAATTCTTTAGGAATGCCCAGAACATTTTATAGAACTATAAAAGTAAAGTTTTCTTAATACTAAAAAAATCTGACTCTAGAGAGGGTTCTTAATTTACACGTGTACATTTATTATTACTTTTTGGAATTAAATTCTTCCAAAGCTAACGAGTTATATAAACTTATTCTTTCAAGTCACTGTTTCTGGTCTTACTTTCAAATGGAATGAATGGGAGAAAATGAATTATACAGTTGGTGGTACTTTTTGTTTTAAATTGTAATTTTTAATTTAGAAAACCTCTGAGGGCAAGTCATTTATGTGCCCAAGCATGGAATTTAGATGACTAAATTCCCTTAGAAAGTGAGATCCAAAATATCTATTTGCACCTAGGAGAGAGAGGGAGGAGCAGGCTATGTCTGCAGCTTCAGTAGTGCAGCCTAGAGGGTTTGTGTTCTGTGCCTTCCTTCAACAGTCTGCAGCACCCCCAGATCATCACTCAGCATGAGGCCAAATGGCCCCTCTTGATAAGAGACCTGAGGAAACGATAAAGGATGGGGAAAAAAACAATCCAGACAAACAGATAGCTGTGAAATGGATTACACACACAGATCTATATATACATATAAAAATCTGTGTTTTCTTTTTTCCAGGGCACTGGAAGAGATGGGTAACAGGGACACACCTTTGCAGCATCATCTCCCCATGCAGAGATGCTGGGTTATATCACACTGAGACTAAATCCCAGCAGCATTTCAGTAAGAGCTTGCTAAAATATAGTGAAGCAAAAGGGAGCCAGATCAGCTCCACAAAGACAATATAACCATGTATTTAATATCCCTGAGGGATTGTCTGGGACCAGTCTCTCAGCACAGCTCACTGCATTACATTTTTGCTCTGCAGGGGTAGAGTAACAAATGGGACTATCAGAAAGGGCCATGAAAGCATCCTCTGTAATTTTGAAGAAAACTAGAATTGTAAGAAGTCAGCCACACTGTATGCAAAAGAGGGTCTAAATGTACTGGAATAAGATTGAAGACCTGACATTTAAATTGCAAGGCTGACATTTTTATGCATTTTTACATGCATGCTCTTACAGCTCTGTGGGTTGCTGGAAGATAGGAATGAGGAGGTGATGCCATCACCTCCTGATGATGGCTTGCAAAGGCAAGAAGAGAAATTGTTATTTATGGCAATGCTGAGCATATCTATATAAAATGCACTTGCTTATCATTCAGGACAAAGATCTGGAAATCTCCTTGTTTTGCTGAAACTGTTGGAAAATATGTCCATATACGTGGCAGGGTTTCACACTCATAATTCCAGTGGCGCAATGTAAAGACCTTTCCATTTTCATCACGTTATACCCTTTTCCTGCAGCCATAATTTGTTAGTTCTGCTGGCCATGAAACTAATGGCAAAGCTTCTAGAAGTTAAAGGTTCCCTTCAGCTCCCCTTCAGTGGAAGCCAGACATGTTACACCTGCCAGGACCAATGTTTTGAGAAACTCCACCAAGGTACCACTGAAACTTTAGACTGAATGACAAGACAGAATTGAAAACAATTTATGCATAGAGTCAGCACACTCAGTTTGAACAGTTATGCCAAGAATATATTATCTTTACCTGAAACTCCCAGAACTATCTTACAAAGCCTCTGAAGCACAGAGGAGGGGTTAGCATGTTACTTTCTTTTGTTTCTTTTGGGTTTTGGGGGTTTGTTGTTGTTTGTGGAGGTTTTGGGTGATAACCAGAGTTATTGTCTGGTATAATGTCTTGTACTACTCACAGCATAGCCCAGATACCAGCATACACAAAATAAGTCTGCTTTCCAGAATGCCTCATCTGAATATTTCTCAGGGAAGAGAGTTGTGAGCAGTGGATAACTTTGGGGGATAAAAATGGTGTAAATACACTTCTGGATTGAGGGATCAGAAGGAAAACCTCACAGCTCCAAACCTGATCCTTCCACAAACATAGCAGAGTGTAGACAGAGCAGCACCAATTGCAGTCCCCAGACTTACCATGATATGAATCATATATTACCACAGACAAACTTCTGCCAAGGTTCTAAGCTATAAAACATCAAGTACTCTAAGAAAAACAAAAACCCACTGCCCCGATGCAACCAGAAAGTGATGACTGAAAATATGCTTCACAATGTGCATGACAAATAAGGGTAGAATTGAACATTAAATCCACCAGCATTTCATAACCCAGGACTTCTTCCTAACCAGAAATGCTATCTGTTACCTCACTGAATTTTATCCTGTCTCATTCCATCTTCTTCGTTTCAGTGGTGACTAGATCTGATTGACAATTAGTTTGCTCCATTTAATCCTAATTCATGTGTGTCTCTGAGACTTCCTACCTTGTCTGCCTGTCCTGCTGTGCATACCAATAACACAATAATCTATAATTTGCAAAGTTTTCATGATGACAGCAAGTCAGAGAATGAGCTTGAACTGTGCCAAACTACCCTCATAATCAACACAAATGTCTTATTATGCACCTCTCTTCTTCAGCAGGGCAGATTTGTCCCTGTAGAGTTTTTCGTGGCAGTGGGTAGCAGTCTTTCCAGCCTACCATGTGTGCTAGCTTTCATTTGTACCAGCAGATCATGGAAGAAGAAACACAGATAATGTGTTAGTCTAGAAGAAATACACAAGGGATATCACAGACAGATTAATCTGGCGCCTCCAAGACAGCATAATTCATTTGGATGAAAAGGGGATTCTCCTCAGTGAGACAGAGAAAAATCTCCTTTTATCTTTTTCTTGGCAGAAGTGTGAAACACATGGAGAAGCTCTTCGTGGGAAATGGGGAGTGCTGTTATAACTGCTGACACCATTCTAGCCAGACATACTCAATTAGCCCCATGTCCAATTTCCTTTTTGGCCATAGGCTTCCATGGGCACTTGGGCTTTGTGGTTCTGTTCCCTAAACACACAACAGGCACAACACCACTTCTTCTGTCTCCTCCTACTACAAGGACCAGTGATGAGCTGGGCAACAGTGGAAAAGCCAAAACAGGAGAATTTCAGCCTCACTGGGAAGCTGGGACTGCGAGCCAGCTAATCTGTAACACAGATGAACAAGTCTTCCCTCTGCAAAGGTTAAGTCCAGGCCAGTGATGGTCACAGGACGTCACTGTAGGTGGTACAGCTTCAGCACTGTCAAACTCTGCCCTCCAGCCTTCCCTCGGAAAATATATTATTGTAAGCACAGGTAATTTCTTGTAACTGTCAAGAGGCTTTATTTTTTCTTCTCCCCTGTGATGAATTCCCTGTTAACCAGAATAATGTGACAAGGAATAATTGTCAAAGAGGTAAATTCATACTCGGCTCTTTTGATGATTTGGCAGTTTTTGAATTTGCACAGGCAGCAAGCAATGTTTTTTAAATATATAGGACTTGAATAAAAACAAATGTGTTCACAGTAAAATACCTGTTACCCACATTTCATAATAGAAAGGGTTGTGGACAGATGTAGGTCAAGATTTTGGAGCAAGGATCACTAACTATGACACTGTTTTGAGGAGGGCAACTTGCCACTCCCTGAAGATACTTGGTTTTCAGAGCAAGTATAGGTCAACTCTCTTAGAAAATGAAACTCCTATGAAGGTTGGTTCATTTGATACATCATTATGCTCCACTTCATAAAAATCTGAAGTACACTCTTCTCAACTCTAACTGCTATTTCTGCTGTAAAGATGAGCAAAAGGGGCTATACTCATTTCTCATCAAGAATCTGAATCAACACTCCTGGAAAACTCCCATTAACTTGAATGTGAATTGCCTCATGCCAATATAAAGTTATAAATATGGAGTAGCACCACTGGCACAGAACTGACACTACTGTAAAATATGAGATATGATTACCTTGACCTGTTTTATTCTATGTGCTGCTTCAGTAATACAGGTTCCAAAACCCACCAAAATTTGCAGTAATTCCCTAATTTACATCAGATGTCTACCTGCCATTTAATGGATTTTTAATGTCCCTGTAATCCCACAGAGCAGTGACACAGGGCACACAACTTTGGCAGGGGGCCACCTGAAACATGGGGTTTCCTCTGCAGCATTTTATTAGCAAAAGACAAGGTAATGGAAAGACTGCTCCAAGAGGTGTAAAAATAATAATAATAGCACTGAGATATTGATTTATAAGGGATTGGGTTTAGATTACAGCAGGATAAGCAATACTGAAATTCAGCAGCAAGTTAAAAAAGGTATCTGAAGTATTACTATAGAGGGAAATGTGAGACAGAAGGAGTAGCAAACTGAACAGCAGGCTGGAGTACAGAACAAAGTGTATCAATCATCAGCACAGGGAATCCAGGAAGAGAGTACAACACATCAGCTTGACACTAGACCTTGGTGAAGGCGATTGATTACGTTGGTGTTTTGCAGGCAGTGAAAAAAAGAGAGATGAGAAACTTGCCCTGACAAGCCGGGAAAAGAACCAAGGAGAAAAGTCAAGACCAAGGCTGTGGTCTTCATTTCCACTGGCTGAAACGTTGCATTTCCTTGGAAAAGGAAATGATACTGAAAGGAACTGGCCTGAGAATATCCCCCTGAAGACACTCAGTGAGTGAGTTGGGAATACAGGCTGGAGAAACCCCAGAGGGAAACGGTGCTGCTGCAAAGACCAAAAGCGAAACCAAAACAGTTTGTGTCACTAAATCATGTTTCCTTCTTGGAGGGATGGAGATTAATCAAGACAGAACTAAAAGTGAGTCTTTGATAAAATGCTTAAGTGGCCACACTTGAACTACAAATTATTTGCATCAACTAGAGGATGAAACATTAGTTTTCCATTATGCTGCAGGAAACAGCAGCTTGCTAAATAACTCTTTTAACTTTCCTCTGGCACCTATTGATTATATCCAATAGAAATTAAGAGTAGAAGGCAATTAAGTTCAAAATTTAATGGTGTTCTGCTCCTGTTAATTTACTGCCTGACCTGATCAATACATTACACTGGATAACAATCTATTCCAGCAAGGCTTGGTTTCTCCAGTGTCCCTTCCATTGAAATTACAATAATGACAAACAACTAAATTTTAAGCAAATAATACTTAAAAAATAATAAAGTGACATAAAACATAATTAAAAATTGGATTATTCGCTGTAGTAGTGAAAACAACAGCTAAAACCTAAATTGACTTTTGCAACACAGAGCTTGGACTTGGTCAAAATTTTAGATAAGCCACAACCTCAGCCTCACAGAACCCCCTGGAAATCGAAACCACATGCAAATTTTAAACACCTCACATGCACAGCAGTACAAAACACCTGCCCTTAATCTAGAAGGCAAATTGAAGTGGGAAACTAGAGATCAGTTGTAGTGAAAGAAATAATATTATGCTGGTTTTGTTCTTTTTTCTGCATAACAGTTAAGGTCTCTAGGTGAATACATGCAGCAGGGGCCTCATGTATAGCAAGCTCTATCAAAACCTGGAAGTACCCATTTGTTTTGCGTTAGGTTGCAGAAGTTTTTTGGTCCTTCCTCTAAAACCCTGTAAGCACTTTTTAAATAATTAAGCCTCTTTCCTAAAGAAAACAAGGACACAGTGGGATTTGCCACCTCCTTTTATTCTCAGAGGTAGAACTTGCTGGGTCCCACAGAGCCACACGATGCTGGGTGGTCTTGGAGGCCACAGGGATGCTCCTGCAAGCCTGTCCTGCACACATAATCCCTGGAGAGGACAATCCAGGTGCAAATTGTCACCAGCAGCCCAGCATGTGCCAAGTAACAGAGCATCTCTCCAGAGAGGGGAGCCATCGAGTGACTGACTCTCCCCGTGTGTGTCTGAGTGCACACACACATGCCTATGTAGCTGGCTGAATTTCATCACTTTTTTTGCCAAAATTCAACATGTCAGCATAAAGTCAAAACAAAATATGATGAGGTTTTCTGAAAATATCCTCCCGGCTGATCAGCTGTATCCCCCTACTGGCATTCACTGTGTAGCCAGCACACCATTAATCACTGTGAAACATTTTCATTTATTTTGACACCAAAGAGAAATTGGAAGGAAGAGTGTTTTTGGATGGGAATGAAAAGCAGGCTGCAGGAATATCTCCTTTTACCTTAGGGTTTCCCCAGGCTGACAGTCTAACAGGACCTTGTGGTTCTGCCCCCCATGTTCTGAGTTTTTATCTCATCCTTCCCAGGTACAACAACACTGATCTGAACTTCGCATGTCTTTAATCTATTTATTTACTTCACATTCTTTCAGGTTTATGAGAAAAAAAAAAATCCAAATTTTTGAGGTTATTTACTGCATCCATCCAGTATTACCTACACAACAAATCTGCTCCCACTCTGCAGTGTGACTTCTCTTCATTCCTGTCTTGCCCACAACACAGCTTTTCTTCTTTTCACTCCACAATGCCTGTGCCCCTGCCCTTGCTGGATGCCTGCCTCGTTTTGCAGCATAAACTAGTAGATTGGTTTTTTTGTTAGACTTCAGAGTGCAAGTATAGACCCCTTGCTCTCTGCAAAACTCCTGGGAAGAACCTCTCAACATCTATGGCATTGTTTTCTTAGTGAAAAACAAACAAACAAACAAAAATAATATGATAATAATTCCAGGCACCTGTCATTTTTGGCTGAAAAATTATATAAGGAAGCAGCAGCATCTGCATTCTTTGACATATGGTAGCATGCCATGAAGTGAGCAAATACAAAGGTGGAGATAACCAAAATATGTTGTACAAGCAGGACACTACACTAACATGGCTGATTTGTATTCATGTAACAAAACCTAATATTTCAGGAAGAGCTGGCAGAACAAGAGCACGATCCATGCCCTGAGCACAGGGACACTCTAGTAAGCCTTGCCCATAATTCTACCCAAAATCTGTCGATTCAGCAGAGCCAGGAAGGGCCCTGACTGGCCCTTCTGCGTCTGCTCAGACCTGTCAGCACTGCTGATGTCCCTGGTTACACATTGCATCCAGGTCCATCACTATTAGACAGTAAAAATAAGAACACCGGAATAAAAATGCAGGAAGCTTCAGCAAAATTACATCAGTACTTCCTAAATTTATAGAGGTATTCACCAACAACACAGAGCTGGCACTCACAGTGGTGGTGAAGAAGCAGTGTAACAAGTCATTAAGATGCAAGTGGTCATTACAGGGTTTCTACTAACGATGCACTGTTGAAATTGAAGGAACACACATCACTTTGCATTTTTAGCAGCATTTAGTAATAGAGGCCAGTGCTTTATATTTGTTTCTTATCTCATACTATGCAAAGCAGAGCCTAGAAAATGCTTCATAATTAGCAATTTATTTGATTTAGGACTGTATTTTGTGTCTGTGCACAATCTACTAGCAGAGTGTGTTGATTACACTTTGGTTATTTTAGAACTATTTAGTGGAAAAAATTAAAAGGGGGAGAGTTTGGTCTCCAGCTACAGTGATAACATTTCAGACATACACTATTGAGAGTTAATTAGCTGGCTTAAGACAATTCTGCAATGTTGATGCAAAAAACCACCCAAACCAGACTATAGACTGACAAACTGCTGAGGAATTTGGGTCCTACAGAGTATACAGGTTGTATTCTGAGAGGAGGAACTGGAAATGTGTCTGTGATCAATTGTATGGACAATTGATTCCCTGAAATCAATTAAACACTCATTGACTTGCCTGCCTCCAGTCGCAGTTGCCAGATTAATTCAGGTGGTTCACCACAATGGACAATCTCAGTGCTAAATTAGTGACTCCTGTTTGATTTCTCTGTATCAGTCAAAAGATTATGGATATGTATGTTTGCTTCCTTCAAGGATTTGGTCACTGTCTCTTCAAAATTTCAGTGTGCAGTAACTTCAGGTCCTTGTCTCTTAATTTAAAGAGAGTGCAGTGGGAAGGAGCATTTTTCAGTTTTCCTTAATCATCCACTTCTTTTGTGTTCAAATCCTGAGCCCCAAAAACCACATTCAAGCCTTGTGAACCAGCTCCATGTTTATAGAGGGAAGGTGGCTTTGACAGAAGAGAAAGAGACTTGATGCTTAATACAATACTCTGATCACATATCTTCTACACTGTACCGAGACCCCTGCAGACACACAGCATTTCCCAGCCCTGGTGCACCACAAACACAATATTTGATGCAGAAAAGATGTATGATGGGAACTCATGCAGAATTAGGACTGTACTTTGTGTCCATGAACAATTTGCTATCTGAGTGTGGTGATTACACTTTGGTTATTTTAGAACTATTTATGGAAAAAAAATTTCAAAGGGGACAGTTTGCTCTCAGCTACTGCAGAAACATTTCAAACACACACTATTGAAGACTTTGTTAGCTGGAAAACCTTTCAGTCTAAGCACAGCAAATTTATTTGTCATGCTGCTCCAATATCATCATCTATATGGATTAGACATGAGACCGGGAAGTTGTTTATAAACATGAATTTATATTGCTATTTCTATTACTTTAATAGTAATCCAAGAATAAATTATTCTAATCCGCTTTTTCTTTTCAAATGTCACACTATTTTTCTTTGCAAAAGTAGACAGGAAAGATAAAAAACAAAACAAAACTAATTAAAGAAGGTTAAATCAGCAGGGCAAAGTTTCTTACAGGGTTTAATATATAAAACATTAACAGACAGTTTTTTCCTCCACCAAATACGGCTATTTTAAAAGTTAGGCTGTAATATATTTGGCATTTCTGCCCCAGACTTCACTATTGCATCATAATCAGAGTCAGGGCAGCGTTTTCACACCGCCTCTACTGACCTTTATGGGACTGGTTTCCTCGTCCCTGATGACCAGGAAAAAAAAGTCGTGTTCAGAGCAGGCTGCTCCTGGTACAGGCAGCAGAACAGCCTCACAATTTCCTCTCTGAGTCCTCAGGATCTGCTCAGCCAAAACAGCCTGAAGGTGGGAATCGCCCACAGCTGCTCCCGAGGAGCTGGTCCCACCGAGCCAGAGCTGGGCTTGTGCCTCATCAGAGCCACTGATTTTGGAAACTAGAACAGAGCAGTGGGAAGCCGCCAACACTAACTTCCTAAAGGTTAATACTTACAACTACATTTTGGCTGATATTTCCAAAGCTGCCTGGAGGGAATGGATGCCCAGTGCCCATTAATTTTAATAGGAACTGGGCAGGCACAGTCCTTCTGAGGCTTTGACTATTCCAGCCTATTACTGGTGGTGACATAAGGTTTGATATTGCAGGAGGCTGATTACCTGCTGGGAGCACTGAAGCTAATGCAGCTCCTATGCTTTGGCTTGAAAATTGAATATGCAAAATGCATGAAGAGTGTGGCTATGCTTACCATAAATAATGAGACTGAAATGAAAGCGGTTCAGATGGAAAGGGCCTAACCCAAAGCTAGTTAGCAATGAGTGTTCCTGATGATTCAGAAGTAGACTGATACAGTTCAGCACACACTTGTTGGTCTTTTCCCTGAAGACCTTTGCATAAGGGTTATTACATTTGAGGTATAAGCTTTTAACCTGGTTTGCCAATTTATTCTTTTTTGATAGGAAATTGTGTCAGGTTTCAAAAGGTTTTCAGTGCCAGTAAACAGTAACACACAGAGCCGGGTGCTTTACAACTTCATTTGAATTTTAGGAATTTCAAACCCTCCCCCATTTCATTTTGTTATCAAACCTAACTACACACAACACATTTAGACCATGTCCATTGTAATCACAGATCATTTCTGATCACAGTTTCCATTCTGCTGTGTGTTAATGAGCAACTCAGCTGGGAAATCTGCAAACTCAAGTGGATAAATTTTGCTAGAATCCCCACTTCTGGGCACCAGGGGTGATTGGTAGAACACAAGCCAGGTAGCAAAGCTATAATTTACTTAATTTGTGTTTACAAATGCTGTTTTTTCTGCAATTATCACACAAAACTTACAAGTGCTGTGTCAAAAGAGTAGTGGAAATGGATTCTGCAATACTGCCTCATTATTGCTCATCCAAGGAAGTCCAGGACTGGTATCTCCCACAGAACAGAATAGATTGAAAAATTCTAAGTCAATATTTACAACAGAGAATTAATTGGTACTACTACTAAAACTGATTTATCATCAGGTTATTGCAAATAAATGCATAAAAAAAAAGAAACCAATTTTGGTCAACCAAACAATAAAAAAATATTGTATGAAATGAAGTCAAACTGTAACTAAAGACTGCAAGAGGTTTTTTTGTCTCTAACACATAAATGAGTGTTATGAGTCTGCTCTACAGGTCTTTGTCTTGACTTTTAGTCTGTGGTCTACCCACTGCTCACCAGTATGCTGAGGTATTATTTGATCAAATAATGCTAATTACTTTGCATTTTGTGGGTGTTGCAAAAGACACTGGAAGTCTTCAAAACCAGCTGTCCCTACAGTGAAGCTGTTTCCAACCTCTTGTGGTTGAGAGCCAGCACTACTGTTCTTCTAATTTCCAAGCAACATTTAATGTTGAGGAGTTTATATCTATTAAACCCCCCTGTGTTTTCTCAGCCTTTCTCCATCCCTCATGCCCATGTGTCGATCTGACAGCAGATTCACACTCCATCCTTTGCTCTGCTGCCCTACAACTCTTCTCTCCCAACAGGGGCTGCCTGTTCTGCTGAGCAGCCAGAGCTTTTCTCCACACCTGGTCCCACAAGTTAATTCACCTGTGTCCTTGGATAACTAATTGGGATACAAGTGTTCACTACACTAATGGACTCGGGGTTTTATATTTAACAGGGATTGCAGGTGCTCTTGTTTTAAAATGCGTCCATCCAGTTAACAATTTTCAAGAGGAGGAAAGGAAACTTCTGAAGGAAATAGAGTTCATTTGTTATTTGCATAACTATATTACATACAACCATATTTGATGGTATTTCATGGAGGGGTCTGGAGAAAAAGAAGAGGGCATTTTGTAATAAGGAAACCAATACAGAGATATGTTTTCTACTCCCATTTGAGTTAATGGGAGATTTGCCTTTGTCCTCAGTTAAGACAGTGTCATTTGCTTCTCAATTTCATTCCTGAGTGATGGTTTGTGATGATGTTTCACCTTGCTGTTCATGAGTGCTGGGCACATTTGGAAGATAAAAAAAAAAATGTACTGACCATGCACATGCATCTTGGAAACTCTGCTGTATGCTCTCTGCCTAGGAACTGTAATCAAAACAAAATGATTACACAAACCCACATATTAAAGGCCATTCATCTGCCTGCAGAATAGTTTTGATGTACTAATGACACAGGGCAGAATGCTTAAATTGTGGAGCACAGATCCTTTCCACACCGCTTTCTTTTACGTGATAGGCTCAAAAGGGAGAGGCAGCACTTTTAAAATATTATTAGAATTTTCCATACTCCATCTTGCTTAACCTTGAACAGTTATTGTAGCAAACTGAATGGTCTATGGAAACAACTCCCAGAGAGGAATAATGCTTTCTTTGACACCTACATATAGAGAGCTGTTCCAAAATCTGCAGGTTATCTATGTGCTGAGTATCACACTTCCTCAGCACAAAGTCTAAGATTTGAAATAAATCCCTTGCTTGTGATGTACTTACTTGATTCCTGAGCTTAAGACAATTCTGCAATATTAATGCATAAAACCCACCCAAACCAGACTATAGACTGACAAACTGCTGAGGGGTTTGGGTCCTACCGAGTATACAGGTTGTATTCTGAGAGGAGGAACTGGAAATGTGTCTGTGATCAATTGTATGGACAATTGATTCCCTGAAATCAATTAAACACTCATTGACTTGCCTGCCTCCAGTCGCAGTTGCCAGATTAATTCAAGTGGTTCAACACAATGGACAATCTCAGGGCTAAATTAGTGACTCCTGTTTGATTTCTCTGTATCAGTCAAAAGATTAAGGATATGTTTGCTTCCTTCAAGGATTTGGTCACTGTCTCTTCAAAATTTCAGTGTGCAGTAACTTCAGGTCCTTGTCTCTTAATTTAAAGAGAGTGCAGTGGGGAAGAGCATTTTTCAGTTTTCCTTAATCATCCACTTCTTTTGTGTTCAAATCCTAGCCCCAAAAACCACATTCAAGCCTTGTGAACCAGCTCCATGTTTACAGAGGGAAGTACTTCGACAGCAAATTAAAGAGGACTTGATGGTGAATACAACACTGTGATCATATATTTTCTACAGTGTATAGAGATCCCTGTAATCACATGGCATTTCCCAGCCCTGGTGCACCACAAACACAGCATTTGATGCAGAAAAGATGTATGATGGGAACTCATGCAGAATTAGCCATTTAGTAATATGGCCTTCCCTGCAGAGATAGATAGTCACTGGAATTACTGCAAGGGTTTGGTGGGAGGGGACACAGCACAGATGTTAACCTGACCCTAATGTTTCCCCAAGCTCCCCTTGGCCACTGATTAGCTGGACACTGCTCCCATATATTCCCCAAAGACAGTGAGCAAGGATTAATAGCCAGTCACCATTCTGTTCATTTTCCTAAACTCAACAAACCGTGTCCTCATTTGGCTCAGACCAGCAGGTCTCTCTGGATTTCGAGAGCCAGTTTACACCAGCTGAAAATCTGCCCCTGGGTGTCAAACAGCTTTCTGAGAGCACTTTGGATGTTGTGCTTGGACTGTGCACGTGGGCTCTGCTGCTCAAGGCAGAGGTGGACCCAGTGCTTGTTTAAAGGCAGGGTGTAAAGCTTTAAAGCTTTTACTCCTAAGACACCACACATCCTGTGTCAGCTGGGACACCACTCCACACATACGCAGTAAATGGTAGCAAAGTACTTTCTCTTGCAGGGCAGATACAGACCAGAGTCTGTACCCTCCTGACATGTGGAAATCTCTCCCTCAGCACTGTTGGGTGCTGGGCTGTTGTGAGAGGAGCCTCCCTTAGCATGGCTGAAGCTTTTCTGGCCCCTAGATCTGCCACCTGCAGATTCACAGATAGTTCACAGGGGGCTGAGGCCCCTCTTCTTGCCTCAATGAGGTAAACCTCTGTATGCAAAGCTGTGAAACCCCTTCTCCTGGTTGTTCTCCATGCTGTTCCAGGCAGCATTCCCAGTCCTGATGTTACCTGAACTCGTGGTTCTCACCTGCATGGTCCTGCCTGTGCCTTCATCCTGCAAAGGAATTTTATCTATGTTTTTTTTTCCCATCCAGCTTTCACTTCTTTTTCCCTGTGGTGCCTGGCACACTGGCATGGCTGGCTGCCCTCCCTGCATCAGAAACCCCTCACCAGGCTCTTTTCAGTGCTGTGATTAACACTTAATGCTACCTATCAGAGGAGAAAGCTCCTACTGTTTTTCCATTTAGCCTCTAGTGGGCTTATTGCAAGTATTTGAGAGAAAGGTTGCTCTCCCCAATATGTAGGTGAAGTAATTATATGTTCCTGTGCGTCTTCACACTGCTCCATGGCTGTACCAATCCCTAATTTTACCACAGGGATGCTGCTCGTGCACCTTGGTTGGCTGTGAGGGCTCTGCACCCTCTGTGTCAGCACTGAAATCTGTCAGCTGGAGCCCGGAAAAATGACCACCCCTCAGGTAGATGGAGATAGTGCCATGACTTATGCCTTTTTTCCCCACTTAAGTAGAAAAAGAAAATGTTTTTCCTGTGGAAATTGGGATTTAAGTGAGCTCTCCACACTTCGTCAGGGGTGGATTAGTCAGCTGTTCTATAGGCTCGATATTAAAAAGGGTGGTTGCTTTGCTGCGCAGGAAACCACAATGTCAATTGGAGAAGAAAGAAATATAAGACACAGGTAGGGAGACAAATTATAGCTGAGATGAAGATGTACTCACATAAACCCACAGTCAGAGGATCTCATTAGCTGCACCATCTTCACACCAGAAAGACATGATCATCTGTCTCTCTCTCCCTAATGCCTGGTGGAGGTTTGCATGCGGCACAAACGGCGCAGCCCTCGCTGGGAGACAGGGAAGTGCCTGACTGGGAAACCCTCACTGCAAACTGGCTCAGGTGGGCTGCAGATTTGATCCTTGGACATCCTCCTCCCGTGTGCCTCAATCACTGAAAACATCCTGTATCTGAACAGCCCTGGGTGCTGTTAAAGTACCACCTGTGTCAGGATGGGTCTGGAGCATGTGCACAGAAATACCCACATATATATATGTGAGCACAGATATGTGTCCATATTCCCACACACAGATTGCTTGTACAAATACTTGCTCAGAGCCTCTCTGCTCTCCCCAGGCTGCTCACTGGTGGTCTGGGTTCAGGAGATGATACTGTGCTCTGACACAAAAACTCACCCACCATGGGCAGGGTCAGGCACTTACCTTCCCTCTGCTCCCTTCAGCCTCTGTCCTGCAGATGAGAAGAAAAACTAGTAATGAGAGCTGCTGTGCCTTGGTAAATGAACTAATTAGTCTGCATCATCCCTGCCAGTTTTGCTTTTGCTCCCCCCGAAGTCAGCACCTCTCAGGATCTGGCTGTGATTTCAGGGTGGCTGCAAGGGCGTTTCAAGAAGACACATTTCTGGACAAAAAGAAAAGTCTTAAAATATTCCAGTACACAGTACTGGAATACTGTGTATTCTCTCTCTCTTTTTTTTTTAATAGCTTATGTGTTATTCTGTGATTTCTTTTTTTTTTTTGAGTTTATGCTAAATGGGTGTCAGTGGGGAAGAGATACATTTTTTCCCTCCTCACAAATGAAGTCATCTGAATTCCCCAAATAAAAATAAATATGAGCCTACTGCTCAGTTCCAGTGGTGCTGCAGAAGGACAGGGCTATAGATTTTCCCAGGAGTGTGGAATAATTCACCAAGGCTGCTCGTTATTCATATAGACAGTGCATTAATAATATGGGACCCTGAGATCTCTTCTTATCTAGGCCGAAGCACAGCTAGAGGGATGAGAAGCTGACTCCTTGGATTTCAAAAAGCATTTTTTCCCCATTCTTCGAGAAATAAGAATTGATTGAAAGTATTTTCACAGAGTGGGGAAAAAAAGGCTTTCTGGTGATACCACCTAAAGCACACATTAGATAAATAGAAAACTATTGGCTTTGTGACTGTGAACTGTTTTCACTTGATGTAAGTGCTGATAGATACAGGATTCTCTCTAACAAAGCGTTTACTAAGGACCTGACCCAAAGTCAATAGGAGTCTTTCATTTGACTCTGCCAGGCTTGAATCCTGCTCTCAGTGCAGGGAGGGCTGGGAAGTGGCCGTGTATCCCATGCCCATCTCTTAGATGGTGCAAGCTGGGGTAGCACCAGTGCTGTGGGAGGATCCATGGGCTGAGGACCAGCTCAGGGACCCACGAGGGGCTGTGCTGCACCTCTGTCCTGAAGGAACACAGTGCTCCTGAATCTATGCTCACTCTGTAGTAGGTATCTTATCCATAATTTAAAAATCAAA
Organism: Myiozetetes cayanensis; assembly: GCF_022539395.1. NCBI lineage: Eukaryota > Metazoa > Chordata > Aves > Passeriformes > Tyrannidae > Myiozetetes > Myiozetetes cayanensis. The sequence continues at coordinate 5,192,491 of NW_026087389.1, forward strand.
CTCAATTAGCTCATGTCAACAGCGTGGCTGCACTTACCATCTGCCTTAAGGAGTGACATACCAGCTATGAAACTTTAATTTGTAGGTCCTGGGTGAGAGAAAGGAGAGAAAATGCCAGCAAAAGGAACATGTGCTGGTGGATGATGTCCTCTCTCTGCTCCCACTATTGCACATGGAAAAATAAGGATGAGCAGTACCAACTGCTCATCCACCAGCATGACTGGAGGGGTGTGAGGTGGCCCAGAGAGGCATTAAAAGTCATGGTGCTCCCAATGGTCACTAGGACTTGTGTTTGGTTTGATAATGCAGTCCTGATGAAGTCTGATCTAAATTCACAGGGCCACGTGGTGGCTGGTGATGGACTATCCTCAAACTAATAGAAATCTGAAGTATGTACCTGCATGTTAATATTTCATACACTGTGGAATGATCTGAAACTTCAGGTGATCCAAAGCCAGTCTGTGAGAAAGGGAAACACTGGATTAATTTCATTTTACTGCTCTCTATCAGTGAATGATTTCCCTTTCCCCTGATGAATGACTGCTATAAAACAGGACAACAGCAGACCATGAAGAAGTAAAACACTAGTCCTGCTGCCTGAGAGCTAATGCTTCAAATCCTGTGTTGCAGACAACATGGAACCAGATCACCTCAGATCTCTGCAGAGACCTTTCTTACAAGGAATAATTTAGAAGGAGAAATACTGCACAGAATTTCAGTAGCAACTTCCTTTCCCCTCACTGGTTTTGACGAGTGTTAAAACCACCTCATTTCCTAAAAGCACTGGCAACATACACAACCTGCATGAAAGTCCCTTTGTGACTGATTTCAAAAGCCAGTGCAGGTGCTTTTCTCTTATTCCATACTCTGTGGTCCAACAAATTTCACATGATAATTATGCAGGAAATATGAGGTTGCCTGTGAAAGAGCTTAAAATAGACTGGAAGAAGATTGAAGGGAAGGGAACAGAAAAACTGAAACATTTCAAAAGTGTTTCTGAGAGCATCATTGTAACATAGTAAACTTCAGTATAGATGAACAAATTATATATTATTCAAAAGCCTCAAAGAACATACAGACAAAACCACCCACTGACTGTACAGAATGGTTCAATACCACTTTAAAGGGTATGGTAAAAAGCACATTATTTCCAGTATAAAAGTGACAGTAAATTATAAGTATCTTGTATCCCTATTACATTTTTATAGTAATGATATGAAGTATTAACACTGAGAGAATATTGTCAGAGCTCTTCTGTTAATACTTAACTCAGCAACCCTGTCAGCTCACTTGGCCTCTGTTCCCCTCCTCTTTTACCCTAGAGCACAGAAAAGGTGGAGACTCCCATGTCCAAACAAACATCCACGTTTTTTATGCAGAGTACTAAAACAAACTGCTTAAAAACCCCCAAACAACAATGAGAACAAAGAAAAAAGTAAATGAGGTGGCCACAAGACTGTTTTGCTGATGGAAGCAACCAAAGAAAACTGGTGTAGACAAGCCATAAAGAACAATAAAACCCCCACTTCCCTGCTGCCACTTGCTCACTGTTGCTCTCTAGCTCCCACAGCCAGCTCTATTCATGCCACAGAAGAAAATCTGAGCCTATTCAGAAAGGTGACATCAATTTTGCATGAAGATTAGGTCAATGAAGAATGAGAGGTGGACATTACAGTCCTGACCCAAATATGACAGTTTTGATATAACCTTTACATTTGATACCATCACAACAAAGTTATTTTGAGGTTATGAAACCATGTGTGATACCAAGATCTGGTAAAACCACCAAGCCTACAGCAATCTGCAGCCTTTTATTTGAAGAAAGTGTCTTGGGTTGTAAGAAAGCAAAAAGAAGGGCAAAATGCCTTTTCAGGAGGCAACGTGAGGGTAAATCCCTGAATAATATCTAAATGTTTTGAAAATATGCTGAGTACATCTCGAAAAGTGTAAAACCTAATGTCAGATTAAATAGTCTTAATCTTTACAATATGGTAGATAAGGAAGGTAGAAAGTTGCAGATGACCTTTTGAAATGCCCTCTTGTACGAAAGAAACAACAAATCCCAAATCTTTGTGTGAGTAAAAGTGCTGACGTCAATGGGACCCCCGTGGGAAGTTTTGGGAGTTTGCCCTGGCAAGAGCAGACCAGCCAAATAGGACAAAGTTTTGACTTAAACAAGGTCAGTATGTCAGAAGTCACAGAGCAAAGCCTGGGATAAAACAAAGGCCAAAGAAAATGTCCTTTGGATTAATTTTTACGAGCAGCATATTGGGCTTTTGAACCCTTCACCAGCCTTCTACAAAAACAGCTGTGGGCTGACTACCACAACTAAACTTGAAAGGGGAAGACATTCCTTTGTAGTTCACGTTTTCTGGCTTTGAAGTCACAGTGAGTCTTACCAGTGACTTCAATGGGACTTGCTTTACACTTTTATATTACTCATTGTTTTATCCTTATTCCTTTCAAAATTCCAGACAATAACATTTCTTTTTATCGTAAATCCTGACAGAGCAATTAGGCTTCAGTCCACACCTGCACCCGACTTCTTTCTTAACAAAGCATTCTTTGAGCTTCTTTTCTCTGTTCAGAGTTATGAGAGCTGAATTAATGGTGTCTCTCTGCTCTGTCCACTGACTGTTTTTCATGACCTGCTGAAGAACATGAAATTCTTCAAGGCTGGTACAGCTGATCTTTGTTTAAGACCAGCCGTAGATTTCACCTATGGTTTTAGGAGTGTGCTTAGCTGAAAAAGATTCTTTCTATCAGGGTAATTAAGCTATAACAGAATGACAGAATGTGGATTAAAGTGTAATCATTCACAGGTGCATTCATAGCAGGGTTTTAGTCATGAGTTCAGAAGCTGAATCACATTCCCAGTGTAACAAGCCATGAAGTACTGCTTCACAGCTTAAAAATTTGAAAGTGTTTTGGAAATAAAACATTTCTTTTGTATCTTTAATACATAACCCAGATAGGCACGTGCCACAAATACTTACTGAGAAAACATGAGGTTCTCATTGCTCCAGGGTACCCCCAACTCTCATCTTTTTGGTGTCAAATGTGCAAGACTCCGAGCTTTGCCTGCACAACCCTCCATTCCACAGCACCCACCAATACCCCTGTCTGAGGTTGGGCTACAACAGGACCAGCCCCTGCTCCGTTCTCATGCCTTTGCAGCCCGTGATTGAGGGAAGGTACCCAGAGGAAAACATTTTTCCCAGTGTTTACTTGCACAGCTCCCCCTCTCGCTCACTTGGAGGGAAGGTGAATGCCAAATGAGGGAAAGTTGGGTGCTTCCAAAACGTGCAGATACACCAGCACCCCTAGGAGTCCAGCCAGGGAAAGGGTGAGGAGAGCTCAGTGCAGAGCCTACCTCAGCTGCAGCCAGAGCAACCCGTGGCTCTTGGAAGCACCTCTGGGCTGTGGGTTGGTACAAACAGTGGCACAGGACATTTACCATAAAGAACAGCAAGGGGTTTTTACAAGATACTCCACAAAGCTGCTGCACAGAGGGATTCTGCAACACTAAGCAGCTTCTTTGGGAAGGGGAACTAATGGGATTAGTACCACTTACTCCCCATCTTCTTATGTGATTTGTATTTTGCTAAGCGCTTCCAAGCCCTGTTTCCCTCCCCACCTTGCAGCCATGGCAGAGGAGCCCCAGAGAGGAAAACACCCTGATATGAAACCCAGACACCTGATAAGAAACCCAGACACAAATAACATCGTGCTTTTCCTTCAGCAAAAAAAAAAATCCCCGTGACAAGCAACAGCACCATTGATTTCAAAAGACAAAGATTTTTTCCAGCTTTTTTTTAATGTTTGTTTCAGGGCAAGAACATAAGATTCATTTCTTTATCTTATTTTGCCACTAGTTTTCCAAATGAAATCAAAATGAACGGCAGTTGTCTTTTGAAATATTTATGAATCAATGTGACCGTGACAAGGGCCCATGAAGGGACACCAGGGATAATTTTGTCCAGTTATTTATTAAGGGCTTGATCCTGCCCCAGAATCTCTTGGGCTTATCAAAGTACCTATAACTGGGTACTATACTCCCAGTTTTTTGTTAAATCTTAACATGACCCACCTGTACAGAACCATGCACTAAAGTAGCAGAAAGGTGGTCCAAATATATACTTATCCTTATAGAGTTTTCCATTTTGTTTAATAAAGAACACAACAACATTCCTATGCATAAAGGATAGACTGACAGCTATCTACTGGATAGTACAGAGAGAATATATATATACAGGAGGAGGTACTTGCCATCAACACAGGAAGGTCTGTTTCTTGTAGTCCCAGCCACTTTCCCAGGTAGACAGGAGCATTTTACTGTTTGTGATCTTTCCTCAATTCGATTCTTATTACAGCATCTGTGTGCTGCTATAACTTCACACGTTCCTCCTTCTGGGAAAAAAAAAAAAAAGAGAGAGAGAAGAAGAAAAAAGAGAATATTGACACTGATTAGGAAGAGCAGCAGTGGCTAATCAAAGCACCCAGGCATGTTCCTGCCTGTGACTCTGCCTGGCTCCTACACAGGTGGGATCAGGATGTTATTTCTCCCATTACTGTGCTCCCAAATAAGCCAGGTGCTGCTTTGCCTCATTTTCAATAGAAAATGTAGATAAATGTCCCTTGCCTGTCTTATATTAGAAGCTTCTCTGCCACCCACATAATTTTCGACCTGAAAATGACTGTGTCAAGGTCTGGGCCTGAAGAAATGTAGGTGAAATACTACAGAAAATGTGCAACAACTGTTGACTGATTTTATGCTTGTAACTAGGGAGGCCTCCTCCATAAATGTTCTCTCATACAAGGACAGGGACTGAGGGAATTCATCCAGAAATAAGATTTTTCTCCAAATATTTGATTCTGTGCTCATACTCAGCCCTTAGGGAATGACAATGAGTCTCTTCAAATCACAGTGTGGTCCAACAGCACTTCCCTTTGCTACTCCACTCACTAAATTGGCAGTTTTAAGGCAGGAAACATTCCCATTGTGTGCAAGATCACCAGGCTTAATTTGTCTTCTCCCTAATTGTTCTTTATGAGCATTTGCAACACTTTTATTAGATGGAGAACACAGAGGTGTGATAGACAGATAGGCAGTGGCTTTGGGTCTATGAATAGTTGGTGTTTGTGGCATATGCTGAGCACAGAAATGTTGTGTCAGGTGTGCCATTCCCCTTCACCTCAGCTCTGCAGTGCAAGGAGACAAACACCACAGTGGGCTAATGCACTGCCCAAGTAATTTCTCCATTCCTCAGTTAAGATTGCATTTAGCTCATAATCACTGAGTGTTTAATAGTGTCAGTCTGTTCCCCACAGATATTTGGCTACTTTATGAAACTGCAGCATAAATTTGGCAGGATTTGTTTAAACTTAGTACAAAACCTCATGCACGGCCCACTAAAGAGCAGGATGTGTAAGAAGCTTTTCCAGAAGAGCATTATTTCTTCACGCCATTATGAATTGCTAACTGTACAGTTCTTTTGCTACACCACATTATTCATGTCTTTGACTTTCACTCTTTTTGAAACAATACTGAGAGCTTTTGAACACCACAGAACCCTGCAGCCAGGTGGGAGGATAAGCAGTGTGGAGATGCTGATCCAGGTCTGGCTGTGAAGAAAGGGGTTTTGGTGGAAGTTTGGGAGTTCAGTGGCATCTCCCAGCTCAGGAGAGAGTCCTATTACCTGGGGATTCTACAAATGTGACATTGCTGTGGTGAAGCACTGGGGTAGGCGGGCAGTGACAAATCTCTTCCCTGAATGTTAAGGTCATGTGGTGATGTGTCATAAGGTGTACCTGGAGCATGAAGAGGTACAACAGCTACCTGTGAACACACAAAAAGTGTGGAAATGCTTCATAATAAATTTTAAACCCCCTGACATTCCAAAGTGAGTCAGTGAACAGAAGTGTGGGAACATCCATTAGGGCAAAAGAGCTTGGGTTATGTGGTCATGGGGTTCAGCACTGATGAGTCTGCAAGCATGAGACTATGTAGTAAATATTTAAGTCATCTGGACAGACATGCTGCTGCATTTAGTAGTTATCAAGTGCATTTGGCCTGCTGACACAAGCTTTTTGAAAGCCAATAGGTGTCAGAGAAGAGAGATCCCAACAATTCAGAGAGCCATCATTTGACAAATGGTCTTTGAAGTGTCTCTTAGGAGTGAGAGGAATTGTGATAATCAACCCAGCCCCAAATGTTTGCATTTCCTATGAAGTAATCCTTCACATAAACTCCCTGTTCCCCCATCCAAATCATATTGAAAGCAATGAAAAGATCCTCATTGGTTTAATCCATCTTATGGTCGTGCCCTAGGAGGAGAAAGATTTGTGATGTACGCAGTAATAAGCATTTCTAATTTTAGACTACATAGACTGCGTGGTAAATATCTGTGAATAACCTAAATGCTTAATTTTCTCTATTAATTTGCTGTATGAGTGCTAATAACATGAGCTAGTCTTGCTTATTTGGTTATCTATTCAAAATAATGGGATGTGGTGGAGGAGCTTTATAACACCTTTAATTGTTATGTGGAAGCTGAAGTTGCTGAAGCAATAAAGAATTTAGCTCAAAGTGTATAGCTGTTTAGGAGGGGCAAAACATAATGAAACTATAAAAGCAATGAAGCCCCCCCCCCTTTTTTTTTAACTGCTAGACAGTTAAGCACATTAATTGGAAGTTTTATCTGCATGGATTATAACTGTGCACAAATAATAATAATCATGATAATAGAAAGACCCTTCCCAGCGCTGACACAGAAGAAAAAATCCATCTCACATGGAGAAAGTTCTGCACGTTACACACCCTGTTTTTCCTGGAAAATTTATTTGTGGGATCAGATTTTTCCATTAGGGCATGTTTGGCCTATGAGTGACTGCTGGGTAGCATTGCATGCAATGTGTTTTGCTGGTATATGTTTTACCAGTGATGCATATACGTGTCAGACTTCCAAAAAGCCACATACAAAATGGGAATAGAGGTACCCAGACAGATACAAATGGACACAGTGAGGGTAGGAAAAAACCTTATTGAAAAAGCACACCCTTGACTACATAATGCACAGGAATGTGTAGACCACAAATATACTGGGGGTGGGACATTCAACTTAGAGCTCTATTTCAACTGTATAAATGAGGAAACTAATTAGAGTGGGGAGAGGAACATGAATCAGTCTTCAGTTTCTACCGAAAAACATTTAAGGTGTTCAGAGGTACAGGCAAAGTACCTCTTTATTCTGTGATTTTAATTTTTTATTTCCTACTTCTTCTTTGGGAGGAGGGGAAGGAGAGCACCAAGAAATGCTCTAATACCAATAGCTGAGGACTTGAGCTCCTGAGCCAGTGTTTGGGTTATTTTTTTCTCAGTGGTTCATCTGGATTATGAGAAGAACTGGAGAGCTATTACAGTGCTGGGAGTCCTCAAAAAAAAAGTGAATTATTATTGACCTGATAGGCTGTGAATGCTGCAAAAGTCTGAATCCTTGCCACAAAACCCAGAAATGTCTTTTTTTTTTTTTTTTTTTAAGTTTATGATCTATTGAGCTATGGTAGCTTCTAGCTTTGATTCCACAGTAACAGCCTCATCCAACTCATTCAAGTCAATAAGGGATTTGCTGTTGAACTTAAAAGGAGAGGAAAGGGCCTAAAATCCTCTAAGTAAGTGTCTTCTAAATGTTTTGTTGACAGTTACATTCCATGAAGTGGCTGCTTTATCCACCTGACAAGAAAAATATCTTTTTTTTTTTTTTAATAATTCCCTCCTGCCCCAAGAAAATCAGAAAAATATTAGAAATGGAGTAGGAAATTACAGATCAGGAAGAGCTTTGATCTTCCTTCAAGAAGCTTCAGAGATGAATGAAAATGTCCTTACATGACTTATATCCTCCTCACACCAAACGTTAGCAGGACTTGATAGTAAGAACAGCTGATCCTTTCTGAGCACTCAGTGCACAGGATGCCCTCAACTTTGCATGAAGAAAACGTGACACCTACCAAAGCAAGAGGGACAGAACTGGCTGCCAGGAAGGATTCTGGAATGTTGCAGATGGCAACTATCTGCATCATCACAACTCTGCTTGTATTTCCAGGGCTTCCAGAAATCTTTGTTCTGCATAGGCTTAAAATACAAAATTGTGGTAATAATACATCATTCTAATTGTAAAACAGGGACAACCATTTGTTACCCCTGCTAATGGTTTTGTTCTAATTGGAGGCACTAAACTCCTGAAACTGTGTTCTTTTTTGTCTCTGTTATAAAGCCACCTTGAGTTTACACACTACAGAGTGAAATATTTTATCATAAGTATGAGCCTGCTGTGGGAGGCTGTGATTTAAAATATCTAATCACCTATAAGGTCTGAGTACATGCCTGGCAGAAGCCAAAAAGCCATCTTCTAGTCATCTCTGTTTTTTATATCTCTAGCTGAGGGGTAATAATAAAAGCATATTTTGCACTTCAAAATTATAACTTGCCTGTGTATTCTAGCCAAGCCTGAACTTATCAGTAAACAAACATAAAAAAGGCAAACAGCACTACTGATTTGTGTTATACATTGTGGAAGTCATTAACTATGACTCAGGTAGCAAAACTTATACGTTCTGTCTTTGACAGTGATGACAATTTAATAGTATTTGACTCTGCTGAGTTACATGGAGCATCCTGCAGCAATGAGAGAGGTTGTTTATCAAAATGATAAACATGTTTTCATTTCCTCCTTGGCTGCATGTATGTGATCAGAAGTCTAAGGCCATCAAGAATTCACTTATTCTGGCCACCAGACAGACATTAAGCTATTCAGGACCATCTGTGCTTGAAATGAGTTCCACTTAATGGACCTTCCTAGGGCAGGTCAATCGTAATGAATGTGTGTGTGCATGAATGCATGAGCAAAGCAGCGCCGAGGTGAGACTTCTGGCGCTGTTTGGCAGTGGCACAGGAGGTTGGTAGATAAGATATGCCTTTGTTTTCGGGGTCATACGCCCAGTGATTTTAGAATTCAGATCCTCTGTTACTGTTGGCTTCTGGCTCGTTGTCAATGCACCTCACAGCCTAGTCCAGATGAAGGTTGTTGTAAGAACTTACTCACATTACTTGCAAAACAGTAGAGATGCCCAAACAACTTCATAGGCTTTGCTGGCCAATTCTGACTCTGCTACACTATGGGAATACAAGCAAAAGAAATCATATTTTTATCAACACTTCCAGACAGTTCATTAGGACCATAGCTGGTTTATGATCACTGTATTTATTTATAAAGCTTCAGCTAGCCTAGTCTATGTGCCAGTGCTACCACCGTGTTAAGGTCATACACCCATATGCTATTCTTATAAATGTCTAAGTATATGCAGATGCTGCCAGAAGTAGGGGATCAGAGTCAATTTAAAAGGGAATTGAAGTTCTGTAGACTTCAAGCAAACGTTGAACAGCGTGAGGGTAAAAATTCTTCAGACACTTCCAGACTTTCTGAAGAAGTGCTTACAGAAACTAATGGGTAAAAGAATTTGCCCCCTTGCCACCTCGTGTCTTTGTATAAACATCGGAGAGAAAGAAAAAACAACTCTGTGACAGCCATTGGTACATTTACTATAAAGAATTCAGGTTTGGGGGCTGCAGTTTAAAGAGTTTTCAGTTTGAATAAGCTTTGGAAACTTCCCAGGTGTAATTAATACATTCATAAGCCTTAATCAAAATGTTTATGCCAGCTAATGTGCCAGAACTACAGACTACACTGTGCACAGGGGAAAATACTATACTTTACTTTAAGAAATAATAAGCCACTACTATGGTACTTACAAAATAACATTTTTGCTTCTGACAGGAATATGTAACAAATGGAAAAACAAAGTCCCATGCTACTCCACAAGCTGCTTCATAAGTGAACAAATAAAAGACTCCTCATAGCCACAGTGCAATTACACTCCAATTTTTCTTTTACATATAATCCACTGACTTTCTGTGTCTGCTTCAGAAGGAAAAGGATCGAGCTTACAGGATGCATTGGCAGAGCAATCAGAGAGGGGTTCTGGTTTTCATCTGTCTTTATGAGGTCAAGGCTAACTGCACCTCACCCTCCAGAGTGCCCAGAGTTCCAATGAAGCCACAAAACAGCTGAATTTGGCCCGTGAACTTGATGTAACACAAAGGTATCACCCAAAAAACTGACTTCAGTAATGCATGTTAGCATTGCACCAAACTTAATTCTTTCCCATGATGATAACTGATAGAAATAGATTAATGGGATACTCATTATGTATGGAATTACCTTAACTGTGAGAATTTGTGACGCTCCACACATTCTCTGCAAGCTTCCTGGTTATATATGGGATTTTTTTCCCCCCAGTGGATCAGAATAGACTGCAGTGGTCTGTTTCCTAAATTTCTATTTATATTTTCATTAATATTCAGTATTTTCATTGTTCATTATGCAAGATATATATTATTTTCATTTTGGGAAGACTATGCAACAGCAACAACGTGACTCCCACTGTGGGTCATTAAGTTTTAGTCTGGGAAATTATTTTCTCAAATGTTGTTGCTATGAAAGGGTTCTGGAGACACAGGGTATCTCCTCTAAAGAAGCTGCTGGTTTTTTACAAAAGACCAGAACAAGTAGTTCCCCGAGGACAGTGACTACTGAAATTTGTTTTCTCTGGGAAATGCACCTTGTGTTAAACTTCAAAACCATATTGAGGTTCTTCTGATGTTTAGGTCCCTTAAAAGAGTGACTCATGGAGGTCACAGCTCAGCTGAGAGCCCACAGGGCTCCCTCCAGGTGGATGGTGCAATATCCTGTAGGTTCAGGCCCCAATTTCCATATCTTTGGTGCAACACCCCTGTTTCCAGTAAGACAGTGATGTTATTGCACCCATGGTCAGTCTGGAGAAGGACTGGACAAGGCAGGCCAGTTACACCTGGAAATTCATTTCATACGAAGCCAAAGTTCTCGTTTTGGAGTCAGAATTGATGAGCTAAGGGGGGCAATGTGCATTCAGCACAGGCATCTCTGGTTGTTTATTGTGCTGTGAGTTAAGTTCCTAAGAGCAGCTTTGACAGAAAAGACCATTTTCATGAAATCAGGCTTTTCTACAGAAGTTCATACCAAAAGAACTTCTAGAAGAAAACAGTATCTTTAAAATATTTTGTTCAGAAGAATTTTAATATTTCAGTTGAATTTTTTCATTTTTTTTTCCTTTTTATTTTATTTCCCATTCAGTATAATAGGGGAAGCAGGGATATGCAAAGCTCTAATTAGCACATGGATTTGTAGTCTTTTAAAATTTTCTACTAATGCTCTCTGCCATCAGCCACAGGAGGCTTTTTATCTGAGAGATTTACAGATTCTTATACTTACACCGAGAATAGACTCTCATCCTCATGAACTGGTTGATTCACAGAAATTAAAAATACTGGGTTTTTTGTAAAGAAGAAATGGGATGGACTGAATTCACAAAGAAAACCCAGGGCATGCCAACGTACGGGATGTGACTGGATCTAGGGCTGGCTGGTGGATTTCCATATCAAACCAATATACACACCAGAGGATAGATTTTTCTACTAAAGAGCCTTGCAAATTGATCTCCTGAGGAATTTGCACAGGACCTTATTCTTATGCATATTTAAAAAAAAAAAAAATTAAAAAAAAAAAATCTCTTCCAGATGAATCAAAGGAAAAATGGGTATCCAGAACAACAAGGCAGCCTCAAAGCAGCTCCTGCCTCTGGCACTTTGCAGCTCCTACGGCAGCGGAGGAAGGCGAGGGGACAACAGGGCAAGAGGGGCTGGGCAGGAATGCTGATGAGGAGCTTGCTCCTGGCTGTTACTGAAGCAGAGTTCGGGGTTGTTTTAATCACGGCTTTGCACGTGCACAGCGTACACAACAATGACAGGATGCACGAGGAAACCTCACCTGTTGTGTGCATCCCCTGTCCCTGACAGAGCTCCCTGCCAGGGCCATCCCACGCCCCGCGGCTCTGATGGCTTTTTTTTGTCACAGGGACCGTGGCAAGTGGACTGTAATAAGTGCTATCAGCATTCTTGTGTTGATGAACCACAAAAAGCAGATATGTAACTCACGAGGCAGGAGAGAATCCAATGTTCTCTTAGTGGGGCTCTTCAGTCTTTTAATGAGATTTTTTTTTTTGCTTCAAAGGGAGATCAACTTGCAGCAACTCTGAGAAATGGAGGGTAGAAATTAGAAGTCTTGGTGGGATTTACAGCTCTGGAATGCCATTAAGAGATGTGTATGAAGAGGCAGGACTTAATTCAAAAAGAGAAGAATGTTATTTTTGAGAAATAAGTCCCATATCAAAAAGTAATAAGCATTATGATTCTAAATTTAATGGACTTCAGTGAGATACGACACTCCTAGAGGTCTATATCACTTGTAAATAGGATGTCTTGATCTAAATGATGTATGCTAGCATGGTGGAGCATAAAAACTGTAAGTATCTTTTAAAAAATCTTGCTCTCAGTCACTTGGGTGGTTTGGAAAATTTAATATTTGACATGTCAGAGAAGATTAAAAAAAAAGTTTGGACAAAATAGATGTAATATGTCTGCATTCAAGCAGTGCTCCTCCTATAACTTAAACTGCAGGCAGCAGTATAAACTAGAGATTAAAAAGACCTGCTGTGCTATTCTGATCATTGCTTTGCAGCTGCACAGTTCTTGCCCAGAACAAATTTTCTAGGTATCAAAGCTGTGGAGAAATGAACATTTCTGCTGCTGAACAGAAATGAACATTTCCAATATTGACATCTCTAGTTCCTTGCCAGAGAACAGTGAAAATCCAAAGTGGAATTAAACCTGAAAACAGCCTAACAATGAAATTTGAGTGAGCCACAGAATATTGTTCTTGTGGCCTCAAAATGTTGTTCTTTTAAATGCTGCCAGCAAAAGGCATCAGAAGAACTGAAGTTAAGTTAAATGAGTCTCAGAAAAGACACACAATGAAAGAAGGACAGGACAAGTCTCTCTTTGGATGGAATAATTAAGTCGATAAGAAAGAAGTGATTTAGTCACAGCTGCTGACGAGAAATTACTACAGAAATGGGCATGAGAAGTAGCTACTAAGAAAGGATTTAGAAATTATTCTATGTCAACTATGCAAGCACTGTTTGGTCCTGCCTGAGCTTTGCTTTTGCCCAACAGGCTTTCCCCAAGCACATTAATGTTTACAGATCTCTAAAACTCACTAATGCTTTCATTAAATGCCTTTATTTTCAGACTACTCTTCAAACTGGGAAACTGCATTAATTTTCCCATCAACCTCAAAAGAGGCACAAAATTGCTTATTACACTCATAACACACACCCTTCATTTTTTTTCAGATGACACATGAAAATCTCACACTTTTAGGATTTCTTTTAAATATTCATAAATTAATCCACTGATTACAGAGACGCCTGGCAACAACCAACTTTCAAATCCAGCCTTTCAGTCATGGCAAAATGACACAGGGATCTTAAATTCTTGTGGGAAAGCAGAAGAGTGTTGTTCTATACAGCTCATCCTTTGGTATGATGGCTGCAGATAAATTCATCCCCAGGTAATTTTATCCACTAAGGTGATTAGCCTATGGAGAGCCTATGATGTGTTTACTGAGCACAGTAACATAGTTTATGGTAATGCTCTTGTCATGCTTTATAAATGTGTGAGGTGGTTTTTATGAAGTGGTTAGATAAGGAGTGGTGAAAGTAATGTGATCCATAAAGAATGTACAGTGATGAAGAGCTGGGATTGCAGAGACACTGTAGACAGACTGATAGAGAGAATTATAACCAGTGCAGACGCTGCATTAATCTGCCAAAGAATGGCAATAAATAAAATGACAAGAAGGAACCGTTCTAAACGAATTTGGCCAATGCATAAAACTGAGATGTTGGGGTGGCATCAAAGTGGAGGTGTTTTGACTGGGATCTCTTACAGATGATTTGCCTTGCTGTAGTGGCAGCAACATTTTCATCAGTGGGGTTGACCACATCTTACAAAATCCACGAAAAGGAAAACAAAGGACTGTAAGTTACAGCACATGTAAGCAAATGTCACTGTAAGGTGCTGAGTGCTCCGAGCAGCAGCAGTAAATCCTGTCCTCTGCAGCAGCTGAGCAATGCCAAGCAATCATTTCCCAGTCATTTTTCCTTGGACAAGTGAGCCCATTATCCCACCCCATATATTTCTAGAGTCATTCACACCGTGACCACCAGCAGCTGGTCCTGCATTGGAGTACAAAGGGATTCCTTTGCCAGGAGCTGGCTGCGCAATGGTACAGAAGGACAGAGGATGGATCCAAAGGCACAGAAGCAATCAGTTGTTTTTGCATGGAAAGCATTTTACACTGCATACATTATCCATAGCAGAAGAACCTGGTAGTCTCCAGCCTAAGGAATTTATAGCACACTCATTACTGAACCTTATTTAGCTTCCAACGCAGTCAAACACTTCAGTAAATGTTAGGGACAGGGTATGGGAACAGCAATATTTTAACTTTCAGACTACTATACTGTGGTTACGAATTAACAAGTTAAAAAATCCTCTCTCAAAATGATCTATTCTATTCCAACCTAAGCATGACTGAGCTGTTTTACCTCTGGTAAGGACCAAACCACTGCTGAGGGAGATGGGGGGAAGCAGAGGATGACGTGGGATTTGGACCGTACTGTTCTCAAAATTTAACTCATCAGTGCAGCCACTTCTGTGGGAAGCCTGAGTGGAACGGTGGTTGCCTTCTCCTCACTGAAATTTAAGGGAGAGGACAATGGCAATATTTTATTTCATGATAACCTTTGGTTCCTTTTATTTTCTTCTGTTTGTTTGTTTTGTTCTGGTGACCTTCATCTCAAATAAAGCAAGCCTGACTGATTTCCTCTATTTCCATATTACTTTAAACATTTCCCAAATCTCCTTTCCCCTACATTTCCCCTCAGTCACTTTTGCAGGAGTCCCCACGTTTTGATGTCTCTCCTCCCTGTTTCTGTTGATGGGCAATATTTTATTTCCTGTCACCTTGATTTGCTCTGTCTTTCCACTCCAGCTCCCTGCATATAATTGTAACCCTGACTTATTCTGGTTCCCCAATCTTTCTCCCTTTACTTTTTTTGTAACTGCACTGAATGTTTCTCTCTCTAACAATTTCTTTCTCTTCTCTCTGGAAGCTCCTAGTGAACAACACAATGCAGTAACTACCTCCTAATAATTGATCACCTGGCTCCTGTTCAGATTTGTACTGCTCCTTTGAATACATGTGCAATTCAGTTCACTCTGTTGCCTTATAATGTGAATAAAAAGGGCTGCATACTTGAGTGGAAATACATGAAATCTAGTGAGCAAATAATTTCCTACTTTGAAAGCAACATGTGACACATTACAGCATTGGCTTGAAATTCATATTAATTTATTTTTTATTAGCTAAACAGTAGCAGTATGCAGGGAGCTCTGCAGTTAAGCAGAACCCAAGAGGCCAGGCAGAAAACACATTTATTTTTCTCTGCCCTGTTTACCCTTAGTGATGATCAGTATTAATCCAAACACTATCTCTGAGAATTTGGAATCAGATTTTTCAATTAAGAGTTGCTTTTAAAACAGATTTTTTAAAAAAAACTAAAACCTTTTAGATGAAGAA
The DNA here is from genome assembly GCF_022539395.1 of Myiozetetes cayanensis. Taxonomy (NCBI): domain Eukaryota; kingdom Metazoa; phylum Chordata; class Aves; order Passeriformes; family Tyrannidae; genus Myiozetetes; species Myiozetetes cayanensis. The sequence continues at coordinate 5,208,126 of NW_026087389.1, forward strand.
AAGGGACACTTCATTGGCCAACATCAACAAATTTCAATTTAAGACAAAATCCCTGTTTCAGGGTGAGTTATAATTCATGTAATGCAACTACTTGTAGTCAGTGATTTCCAGTTTCTTTCCTATATAGCACTAGAGCCAATAAACTTTATGCTGTGCTCCCATCCCCATCAAAAAGGGGAAAGTATCTTGAAGGATGAAGTCTCTTATGATCACAAAGGAACCATTTCATATTAAGATAAAAATAAATTCAACTTTTAGTCCAAAATAAACCAAGTGATACATTTCAAAGCAACCACGCAAACAGAAAAAGACACATGTACATGTCCTGACCCACACACTGGAGCTTCCGAGGAGAAGCAGCCAGTCTGATGTGCTGCAGATGCTGTGCTAATCCCAGCACTGCATGAAAACAGTTCTCCTTCCCTCCACTCTTCATAGACTTGTCCTGATTCATGTCCAGCTTTGTCCACTTTTGAGCTTGCTGGAAAAACAACAAATCACTCAACCCCAAAGGTTTTGCTTCAGAGGGCTCATGTTTAAGTGCCACCCCACGGGGTTCATCCAAGGTGTGCAGCTGCAGGTGAGCCTCACCAGAGAAACTACCCTAGTGCTCTGAACCCTCAGCTCAGCTGCCTGCATTTCCAGTCTGGAAGGTTTTGGGTAGTGTTCATTATAAACTGGCCTTTCATTACAAATAATAAAAAAAAAAATAATTAGAAAAGCCTGCAAACTAGAAATAGGACCTCTCTGCCAACTCTTTCTAACAGTGTGCTGGTAATTACAAGCAGAAGAGGCCATCTTGCCCAGTTCTTTCCCAGTATTGAAATGTTTTCCTCCACACACTCATGAGCATCTTGCTCAATTTATTTTCCCATTATTTAAGCAATTGGACTTCTGCTGGTGCATCAGGGGATCCTTTGAAGGTACCATTCCATCGTTTGATGTGATCTGCCATTGAGCTGAACATCACAAGAATGTTCTGTTTTCTTTTGCTCAGCTTTCCTCATTAACCCTAATTGTAATGCTCTGACCAACTGAACACAACTATTCCCTGTTCCACGGTTACAGATGTCAGATATGTTTCAGATGGTCATCACATCCCCTATCATCATCATCACCACTTAGACAAGCTGTGCATTTGCTGTTTCTCCTCATCTTTCCTCATAATCCTGCCTCCTTCACCTTAATGGTGTCCACAGATCTCAGCATATTGACAACACTGATGTTTTTAAAATTCCACTTAGTAGTGTAACAATGACACTATTATTAACAGTGATAAAAATTCTGAGTGCTTAAGTTGATGAGTATTATTATCTCCATTTGAGAGGAAATCTGTCCTATTTTCCCAATCCAGCCTTTCTCTACACTCTGCTTTTCAGTACTGTTAACTAAACCATAGACAACAAACACAAGTTAATCAGGTTTCAAGAATATTTAAGCATCAGTGTGTAAACTACCAGATACCTTGGTATTTATCCCTGCTTAGACACACAGGCACTGTGGAAGTAGACAAGGAATGGAAAAAAGGGGTAGAAACAGGGACAGATGCTATGCAATAGAAAATCCAGCCAACAGCCTGAGATGGAAGAGGAATGCCATATCTAATTGAAATGGCTCTCTGTGCTTTCCAGCAGTGTTCCCAACAAGGACAGAGACTATTACCTCCTGGGCTTGGGGAAAATGCCATAGCTTTCCTTTTTTTTTCATCCCTGCTGTAGCAACTGGAGATTTTCTAGCATTAATACTTGAATGCTTCTTTTCCCCAGATATATTAGCTCAGATTTTTCCATTCATATTATTTCCTGGGCCTGCAAATTTTTCTGATCCTTCTTATTATGAGTGTTGGACTTCAGCGACATCTGTTGTAACAAATATTTTACTATCACTGGTAAATCGCTGGAGGCCTTGTTTCTTTTAAGCCCCAACCTGGATAGAGCCATTGCCAAATATTTATTTTAAAACTTGAAAGATGTGTTTTCTCTTGCAAGAAAACCGAAATAGCACTTGCAATACCTATGACCCAAAATGGAATAAGGGGAAGAGAGTTTTCAGCCCAACCTGCCAAGATATCTGGCTCTGAGAAGGTGTGGGTTTCCCTGCTTTTCCATTGTGAGCCTTTTCCTACCAAAGTATACTAAAAAAGAGGGAATTTAACCCTGCAGCCAGGAAAACTACTGACTTTCCACTGAACAAACAGAAATGTAATATCAGAAATACCTTTAAGGCAGGCTTGGTTGACAAACAGGTGTTCTCCCTGTAAGACAGTTTTCTTATTGATCTGTGCTAACATCTTGCAGAAGTGAACAATCTCATTGCCATGTCAAAGGCTAACCATCTGTGAACAAGTAATGCAGCCAGAAAATCCATGTTGCTACAATAATAGCTTTAGGACGTGGGTTTTATTTCAATCACCACTAAAAGAAAGAAACCCACAGAAAGCGTCACAAAAATTCTTTTCTGATAAATTAGTCTTTGTGATAAATTAGTCTTCCTAGAAAAATACCTGAATTTCATCTAAATAAATTACAATAATTTAAACACTCTATCAAACAAGTCAAGTTACTGAAATTATTAGGAAAGTTCATTTATTTCTTTGCCTCCTTTGGTATTGCAATCGCCTTCTCACAGTCTCATACACTGCAGCCCTTATTTAGAAATCATAATTCTCTCTGTGGGACAAATCACATCTCCAATACCTGAATATATATGTTAATACTTTCAGGATCAGGGTTTTTCTCCCATCAGTAAACAGTATTCAGCCATGCTGGAACCAGAATTTTAGACTAAAAGACCATTCTGAGGGATTGATATGCAAGCACAGGTTCCTGCTGAGAGACAGACTAGTGAATTAATGATGCTGGAACAGAAATCTAATGGCAGGACTTTCTCAGACCAGGAGATGGTCTTGTGAGAAATTTTCCAACTCAGTGAGACAGCATTAGACCCTAAATAATTGTCATGTCAGAGGATACTGAGGTTGCTGGGCACAAGTTTTGACTGTGCTCCCTTAAAAACGTGAACCAAGAGTTCCCTTGTATAAAGTCAATGAATTTATAATTATTACTATTATTATTACTATCACTACTACTACTCCTGCTACTATTACTATTATTATTATTAATTATCTGTCTTTGATAAGTTACTGGACATTGTCTGCTCTAAGTGTTAAGTGCATAGATTTATCATTGAAAAATCTAAGTTTCAGGCTAGATCTGGAAGGCTTCAGCTTTGTCCTCCTGCTCACTGGTTATGCTCAGGGAACAGCCTCATGGAGTACCAGCAGTGTGGCATCCAGAAATAACTCTCATTCCCATTCTCCTGCTGAAGACCTGCAAGGGGCAAAGTTGAGCTCAAGGCTGGGAAGAGGCACAACAGGACAGAGTCACCCCAGGTTTCCCATTCTCTTTTCCTGCTTTCTTCATTCCTGTTTTCACTGCAGCAATCCTGTCATCCCCAGCTGATGTTGGTAAGCTGTCTGTGGGTCTGTTATTTTTGTGTATAAATATTCCACCGATTGCTGCTTTCTGAACATATCAAATCTCCTGGGCATCCGTGGCCTCCTCCCCACTATCACTGCTTTGTTGACTTGTTTCAGCTGAAAATTTGCATGAACTTGAAGTGTTGATTCCAATTCTTTTTAAAACTAGGCTGGATAAAGAAAGTATTGTAGAGACTGACAACAGAAAAGCTAGTGCAGAGAGTTACAACAGGACAATAAAAAACCACAGCACTGTCAGTAATTCAGCAAAGTCATGGTTCTCTCTTCTTGGGCTCTTTCAACCCAAAGCATCAAAAAACCCCAACTGGCATTCTTGATGTATATTTGCATACTTGTAAGTAATTAGCTTTTAGAGTATTACCAAGGAGCTGAACAAATGTACCGTATAGCTCCAAAAACAATTCAAGAGAAACTGTTTGCATTTGAGTGAATTTACTTTGCTGGTGCCATGCACGTGTCAGCTGAGTGAACACTTAATGTTGAACATTAATTATACAAACAAAAGAAATGGCACAAAGCTGCTGTCTCTGTGAGTTTTCTTCCAAGATTAATCCTTGTTTATGTGGGAGGTTTTGTGTCCTAAATAAATTCCTAACTGTGACTGCTTCAAAAGGGATGATATTTGAGATGATTGAAAATGTGCACTGATCAATGCCCGAGACAAACAAGCTCTTAGCTGCTGTTGCTCACTCACTGACCCTCACTCAGTAAGAAATTCTTTTTATCCTGCTGTGAATTTCATCAGATGGTCATCAGCATGATGGAGTGATGATGGCTCTGCTCCCCTCTGGCCAGTTGTCTGACAAACGGCTTTCCAGTCAACTGCTCTTGGTTTTATGGCTTTGTTTCTGATCCTCAAGAGAGGGAGAGTAAACACTTGGGAATCAGAACAAAGCAAAATAGAAAAGTGCAAAACTGCATGGAAGCTCCTTGAAGAAATTCAGGTTTAAAATGAATGCTTAAGCTAACCCCCCCCCCAGACACTTTTGGTTGTTGATTTAAAGGAAACATATTCATAATGAAGCCAATAAATACTTTTTAAAAAAACTCAGTAAAATAGCAATATAAAGTGAATAGAAGAGAACCAAAAAAGTCAACAACAACTCATTGATGCAACCCCCAGAGCCCCCAGTGAGGAGATCAGGTTTGCCCAAAATGTAAATTTTAAACTGGTGGTGACCAATGTCAGTTAAGAACAAAATTTAAGCCAAATTTCTAACCAAAGTAAGACTGACTTTCTGGAAAAGAATATTATTGAGGAGTGCTGAACAAGAGGTGTGCTTGAGTCAATGTGTAATCAGGGTACTGATCCATGTCAGGAAAATATGAATTTTCGCTGTGTCTTCCAGCAACAAATCCAGGAGTTACGACAGAACACGCATGGAAGGGTCAAATAAATAAGAGTCACACAAGGCACATGAGCTGAAAGTTTTCTGGGAGCTCACAAAGTGGTTAGAAAAACAAATGGAAGAAAATTCCTTTAAGGGTTATTAAACACAATCCCTGAATCACAAACTACTGAAAACTGGGAAGGTCCAGGGGGAAATTCTCCCTATTGGTTTATCACTCCTGTACTCTGCCTTAGCATGTGCTGCAACTGCTACTGAAGACAGGATACTGGATTCCTGACCTGACCCAGTATGCCTGTTTTTAAATTCCCAAAGATGGTCCCAGTGTCCCAGAGGTCATTCTTCTAGTCATCTGAAAATAGTAACCCACTGTAAAGAATCACCAAGCTATTTAGGACACATATGCCTAACATAAATCATATGCTGGGACTTCCATATCCCTTTGCAGGTCTTGAATTTCCATTTCTTTCTGCTCTTATCCAGAGCAAATCTCCATCTGTATTCTCTTTATAGTCAAATCACATCAGTTCTGACGTTCTCTCTCTAGCTGATGCTATGAAATACCTTCACAAGTACACACTCACAGTTTTATTTATTCCATCACCCCCTGACAGCCTGCCTTGCAGAACCTTGTCCAGAGTCACTGAAACAGGGCAGAACAAGCCAGGAAATGTCAAAGTTGTCATGCACATTCCCCAGTTCTTTGATTTCCGCTGCCAACCACACCTTCTCCAAAACTTCTTTGTTCTTTGGCTTCAAGCTAAGGATGAATCTCCCAGGCATCTGAGAGACCCTGGGAGCATCCCAGATTCACTGTTAAATGGCCCTTAAACATGTACAAACCTGGAACATAAATACTGCCAAACCAGATCAGAACAATTGTCCATCATCTGTTCTGCACTTGTTCTGACAGATGAAACACAAAGGGCTTCAAAGGAACATTAAAGAGGCCCATAAATGGGACAACTACAATATAGGCTGCTTGCACACTTATTTTCTGGGGAATAGGAGCTCCTATTCCTTCAGGAGCATTTCTAATCATAAGCAAATTCATGATGTTCAAATGACCCAGAAAAATACCCGTAGTATTTTATGTCCCTTTTGCTATTGGGTTGCCATACATTTCACATACATTACACACTGTATTAATAAATATTTTAAACCTGGTTTCCTGCATCAATTTTACAAATTTATTTGGTATCTGCACCCATTCATCAAAAGAGCTGCAAATGTAACAACTCCATGTTCCATTTTTTGCCTATTCATGAGTTTTTCTCTACTGTACATGGTCACCGACATGCCCATATAAAACTATTTCCTTGTCTCTCAAACCTTTTATGTGGCTCCTATTTCAGATTTCACTGGCGCTTTTGCATTGATAATAGAAGGGGTCATGTAAATCTGTCAGTAGACACATCTTAAATATTCACAATGACATTCAAGAGTTCAGTATTCAGTACAGTCTTTCCCACCCCATTTTTATCCTGGTGTGCTGGATTTGCAGTAGTCACCAGTTTGGGCACACCTATTTTGCTCTATTTTTCCCTATAACCAATGTTTTTATAATAAATCACCCTCTGCTGCTTCCCTCAGCACTACAAGGGCAGGAGGTGTCACCAGGTAACTCACCCCTGGGACTCCTCTAGCTCTGCTTCCTAATCATTCTTGGTCTCTTTCTCCATTTTCTTCCTTTCCTCTTGGGCTTAAGCTCCTGTTACACTGTTCTGCAGTCTCTGCTCGTCCCCAGAAACAATTCAGCACACGTTCCCCTGGGTGCTCTTGTCTCTCTACAGTTTACATCTTGACAACATCACCTTCCCTAGTTCTTCACTTACATGATCCTGCACAGATCCATTATTCATTCTCAGAGCAGAGTGTTGCTCACACATCACAAGTTGGGTCGTGCTCGCTGCAGTGCAGCGCGAGCAGATGTTCTGCTCAGGAGATGAATCTGGGCTCTGAATTGAGTAGTGGGATTTAATTAGAGCCCTGTACTGAGGGACATCCACAAGGGCTACCTGTAGCCCTGATATAATCCTTTAAATGGCACTTTGAATGCTCATCTTCCTTCACTGAATATACAGACAGAGTAAGGCCCCGAGGCTAAAACTCTGCATTATTGTATGTTCTCCATCACCCACAACTGTATCAGCCTTTCTAAGTCAAGTCTTTACAAGTGCTTCATGAAAATTTTTTACTCCATACTTCTCCAAATGTGCCAGATCACTGACCAAACCTTTAATGCATGTGATTTATGGTAAATATATCTCCTGGTGCTAATTGATAAACATTAAAAAGAAGAGATAATTGTAACAAGCATTTCTGTGTACCTCTAGGAACACTAGAAAATAGTGTTAGCTCTTCAGAGGCTTTACTGATGATAATTCCATTATTAGCACATACAGCCCCCACATGTACACACACTGTTATATGAGCTTTATTTAACTTTGCTTTGTCTTGGCTCTCTAAATATAAGGAGGTCTTAACTTTAGGACTGTTGTGAATGCACTGAGGAAGAATTTCATATTACAGCAGGGACCAACCACTTTTTAGCAGTGGTTGTGCATGTCAGCCTGTAAAAACTCTGGGTGCGCATGCATGGGTGGGGTGCAGTTGTGCACATCAGCAATTGTGCACATCAGCATCCCTCCAAGTCCACAATTACCTGTGCTGAGCATGCCTGACTGTGGTCTGTGTGCAGATACAGAGAGTTTTCCAAGTTATGCTCACACAGCCTGTTACAGAAAATCTGTTTTCATTAGGGATGAGCAGTACCTCTTTCTGTATTTTTTCTGTACATTAAAATATGTTTCACATCATATTTTTAGCTCAGTTCATTAAATGCACGCACAAGCATCCCCACATATCTGTAACTCCACCAGGCTACTCTTAGAGTTTCCCTCAGTAATATTAAAGACTGTGTACTGCTTACTTCGTGTTTTACTGTTACTGCCCTGAGCTTTACAGGCTTAATTGCCAGAGTGACGATATTTCAGAGTGAGCTGTGAATTGAGGCTGTTGTTGGAAGGCTGTGTGTTACACCTGAGGTGGTGGAGGGCACGTGCTTGATACCAGGAGTCCTGTGTGGAAGTGTTAGAATTTTATTCATGGAGAGCCAATCTTGCTGAACGCCATCCATGCCTGCAAGGTGTTGTGTGCCACTGAGGGACATGTCAAGGTCTTTCTACCACACTGCCTGATTCTTGATGCCAATCATCAAAGAGCATTTGGAGAAAAGGCAAAGTGCTATCGCCCTTGTATACAGCTTTTAAAACCTTAGACTTCCCAAATATGGTAAGAGGTTAATGTCCCTGTGCTTGGATTTTTTTCACAAGCAAGCTTCTGTCCACTGTGATTTTCCCTTTGATTGCAGCAGGTCACACACACACCCCAGTTTAACTGAACAGCAGCACCAATAAGCAGCTGTAGCTCAACTCAGCTTCAGTTTCTCAGTCTCAAGCTCCATGTTGCAGATGGAGTAAGGAGGTATTTCTTCATCGTTATACCCACTATTATCAAAATAATTATTGGGTGTCTAAATATAATTTACAGGTAAAGCAGAAGGGAATAGCTGTCTCTTTGATAATACAGTAGAATCAATAGCAGTAATTAACTGATTAGATGGCAATAACAGACGGAAGTGGAACAGAAAAAGAAATTAAAGCTGAAGTTCAGGTACAGTAGCATCATGAATTTGAAGAAAACAGACATTTCTGTCTCTGGCTCACTCTGTATTTCCCCAGTTATTCTGAGTATATGTAGAAAAATCCACAAAGTACCTTTCTAAGATGCTTCTCAGGAATTAATATAGCTGAAAAGACACCTATCTCCTGGGGACAGCTCACAGTGCAAAGGCTGACAGGAGATTTGGTCCTTGTCTGCCACACGAAATCTCAAGGTAAAATCCTGATCCCGCTGAAGAAACTGGCAAATGTGGACAGCACTTCACTCCAGCTGGTTTAATTATTCAAACTGAAAACCGCTCTGTTTATGGGATGTTAAGTTGCCTTCATTTTCTCTGTGTAGCCTTTTTTCAGCCTCTGGTGAAGTATTCCTACCTCTAAATGAAAGAGGATGAGTAGAATTTAAAAGTTTATTTTGTGGATTTGTTCCTTTGCCCCCTGTTCTGGGCTGTAAATTATTCCATTACTAGGACATAATCAAAAAGTCCCTAAAGTGTATCCACCACACACCCAGGAATCCGGGTCTTTCCTTAGTTAAAGTTGCCATACAGGAATATCTTTCCATATGTGTTAACCTCCAAGATTGGATGGGTTTATTGTTTTCATTTTCTAGAAAAATCGTTCAAGGAAGAGAAAGAAAGGATGAAATAAAATGTTCAAAGGAACATGCAGCACCAGATCAATGCCTTCTTGTGCTGAAGCCAAAGGGATTCAGACAAAAAGCCTTCTCTAATAAAGGCAGTGTTCCATGGTTTTCCTAAAAAAAGTCATAGGCATCACTTATAAAATGTTGAAAATCTTGGTTCTGCATGATGTATTTACATATTTGGACAAAATTATACAACCATAATTCCCAAAGTGTTTTGAATAAAACATCGTGAACAACCAGAGACATTTCTCCTTAGACCCCTAAAATCTGATTTTCATTAGAAAAAATGTTATGTAATCATCTAGAGTTCCCATTCTAGAGTTGTTCTTGTCCCTACACAAAGAACAAGCAGTGATCATTCCTGGGAAAGAGCATTTTGAGCAGTGTGGATCCCACACTAACCCAACACTAACTGCTTTATGAACAACTGTATCACCTCTTCCTAGTGATCTACTGTGGACAACAGAGTGCCAAATAACTCCCTTTTCTATGCTTAAAATCACTGTATTTTCTTAAAGGAGAGGTTCTTTGGCTGGCTGGAGACAGTTTTCTACCTGGATGAGTCAATAAATTATAGTGCATCAATTTATTTGAGAAGGGCTATTGCCACAGCAAGAATGACTGGAAATTACTTGGCAGCTTGTTTTATTTTGGAAAGAAAACAGACCTTCAGAAAACACTTGATTGTTGGATTCCTGCATTTACCTTGTCTGGCTGAAATTTTCCCTTTTTACTACACGAGCTGGGCAATAATTCAAAATGTTTAAAAAGTGGATATTTTTCAGCTGGTTTCTCTGCTTTCCAGGTTTAGAAAATGACTTTTAAAGTTCATGCAGGACATGCCCAAAAAGTAGTCTTTATTACAATAAAGTACTAATTGTATTGCTAACTAAGAGAAACAAGAACCTTGACAATGTCTCACCCATGTGCTATTTTAAGCCCAGATGAAGAGCCCTGTCTCATCCAAGGTGACTGATGCCCCACATGGCTTGAAAGGTTTCCTGCAATCCTCAAATCTCCCTGCAGAAACTTCTTCTGCTGGGGCTGGGACCCTCTTTAGCTGTTAGTGTTTCCCAGTACGGTAAGCTGCCTCCCCAGCCCCAGAAACTCCCCATGAGTGCCTTCTGAAACGGTCCAGGGGTAAGAGATGTTGCCTCTTCACCAAAATATTAAAGATTTTTAACGGCAACAGGCACACAACTGGTATGATCCATCCCCAGGAACTTCGTCAGATTATCCTGCAGTAGCTCTAATTAGATATTTTTGATTCATCAACTTTATTTGCAACGTGTCAGTCACTGTAGGCTATTCACCAAAGAAAATCAGAACTCACCCTTCTGTTTGTGGTTGAGAGAGTTTTTTTCAGATGGAGCACAACATTTAGCCATTTTTGCCATCACAGGTGGCAATCTCACTTTGTGACTATGCCTCTTATTACGTGTCTGCTGCTTTCTTGCTGTTCCTCTAATTCTTTTTTAATCTTTGCACTGTCCTACAATTGTTCCTGAATGCTGATGTCCCCTAGAGTCTTTTTCTCTGGAAAAGCCAGATAGTGCAGCAAGTAAATGCTATAAATGCAAAATAAAATATTTAACTAAATGCTAAGTAAAATGCCAGCTCTCTGAAGCTGAAGAAACCCATTTCCAGGCACCAAACAACAATTATTATTATGACTTTCGTGCAACAGTAGCCAGCAATCATGTTTGTTCAAAGGACCAAGCAATAAATAATAAAAGGGTCACCAATCAATACTAAATTATATTATCTATTTTCATCTGAAAAAATCAGAGACTGAGTGTGACTTCTCTCCTACAATATAGTTTGAAATAAGCAAATAAAAGAGAACGAGAGAAATGTTATGAATTGACTTTGAAGCAGGGCATATGCTGTACTTAAGTGGAGATTATAATGTCATTTAAGAATGTATTTGCACATACTCAGAGTGAATATCTCTAAAATCTGTGTGCATGTGTATAAACACATTCTCATTGTTAAACATATATATGCATAAAAGTTCAGTTGGTTTAGAATTTAAAATTCAATTGTATTTTCCTCAGGAGTCTCTGACTATCTTGAAAGATATGTGTAGTTAGCAGATAGCTGGAGGTATATTTGAACAACTGCTCTGCCTCTACCTGCTGTTACTTTCAAAAAAACAAGAGGAAAGTGAGTGATGTCTTCTACTCTCCATCTAAAAGCACCACAGGCACTAGTAAGTGTTTTAGACCATCTTTGCTTGAATAAGTTTCTTAATGTCATCTGGCATATTCTGACATTTACTAGCTGTTTGCAAGTTAGGTAAAAAATTACATATACAGATTGTTTTCTATGATGAAATATCACACTTTGCTGGTAATCCGGGTTCACCCACTGAATTCTGACTCCACTTACATCCAGATAGTAGAACTGATCTGTCGTGATAATTTATTAAAGTTGTGCTCTTTATCAGAATTAATAAATATTTTTATTATTTTTCTGTTCTCTACTGGTTGAAAATACCAAAATGAGAATCCTGAAATGGATCCATAACTAATGTGGATCATCCCGTCTACTACTGCTTGATACGTCCAGTTGATCTAAATTCAATGTTTTAAAATCTGGTTCCCAAAACTAACATTGCCATAAATGCACCATCTCCTGCAGAAGTATTCCCTGTTCTAACACGATGTGGTGTTTCTCTTATTTATTGATGTCTTTGAGGTCTTCGTCTTAGCATGTTAAAATATATATATAAAACTTATGCAGCTAATTTGGTTGTCATGTGTTATCTACATGGTTTTTTCAATATTTTCAAGCATCTGCTGCCTGGCAGCAGCACTCTGTGCATTATATCATGCAAAGGTTTTGACTGTAAGGGGATATTTCAGCTCAGGTGTAAACTTTGGTATTATAACCCTTCAAAGCACTGTGAAACAAATCCCCCTTTTTGTGTCATAACAGGCCTACTTTTGTGCAACTGTTCAGCATCTTGCCTGAATTCTTCTCATTTTCCTGGTTTGGACTGCCATGGAAAATTCAGACTAAGCACACATTAATGCTTGCATTCTTTGGCACAGGTTGTGATTTCTCTTTTTTTCAGTCTGTTGCACAGTCTTGAGTCATTATTGCTTATTCTTAGTCTTCAATTCCCTTGTTTCTCTGTTTGATCAAAGCCTAAATGTGCCATCTACAAATGAGTTGTGACACTCAGATGCAAGAAATAATGTTATTCAAAGATATTTTGGATACAGAAAGCAACCATCTTTAACGATACAAAGACCTTGTCTACTTCAGTGTTTCAGTCTAATCTTTGATCTTGCTGCTCCGTGGATGAACCATTATAAAATTATCACCCATGTGTCCCTGAATTCTCACGTATCTGTTCTAGTCCTCACCCTTCCCCTCATGGAAACACATATTTGCACAAGTTCCTTCTGTAGGAGCAGCATCTGCTTTGTGCAGCTGCAGTAACAATCTTCCCCACCATCTCCTTTGATGTTTAGAAATGATCGATAGCGGAGAAATTGCATCCATCTCTTGCCTGCACGACTGTGGCTGAGGCTCAGGCACACACAGCTCTCAGCCTTTCAGGCCTCATTATGCATAATTACAAGGCATATTCCCTTGTATTCCACTAAATACAGAAAGTGATCCATATTCATGTTGTTGTGGCATCAGACAGGACGGATAAAATCCTGCAGGCCCCACTAAGGTGATAGAGTCAACGGGATTTCTACTCAGTGAGAACGGAAAAAAAAAAAAGACATGAGGAATTGGATATCGTTAAGTGGTCCCTTCTGTATTACAAATAAGGTGCATTATGTTACCCACTGTTTTCAATCACAGAATATTTTACAGTTTGCCATGTTTCATTGTGTGCTCCTTAGAAGTTCTTATTTAGCAGCTCTTAGCACTTTCAAACGAGAGCAATTGGACTCAGACCATGTGGAAATCTTGGAGGTGTTATTAAGGAGATGAAGGAGTCGAGGGGTTATTGGAAAAAATGAATTCCATGTCTTTGCTTACCACACAGGCAAATGCTTACTTTTATTCCCAATTCCTGAGGCAGAGCTCCAAAAATGTATGAACTACTTAGGAGTAAGCTATTACTTATCATGGCCTTTGCATATATTAGAACAGTAACTCAGAGTGGTGCCAAAGTAAGTCCTTGCACACCCATGTGGGGAGGTACACAGCTGCATACACAGAGAGGCAAAATACCACTAAAACTCTTCAGTTAGCTGGAAAATTCATCCTTCAGTCCTAAATCGCCCCTGAAATTTGGAGACGTCGGATTTCAGATGAATATTTTATATTACATCTTAAAGGCTCTCCACTACAAGAAGTAAAATAATTGTTATTAAATTCTCAGCAGATTACAAGGCATCTCCAGAACACAGTGCAAAGGAGAGATTGGGCCTTTGTGGTGCTCAACTTACTGCACGCTGGGGAAGTGGATTTTGCTTTTTGAAGGATATTTGCCTCCAGCATAATACCAATAATGGAAATAATATCACATCATATAAGGTTGAAGCTTTTATTCTCTATAGAACTGAGGAATGATGAGAGAAGTACTCTGGGAATTTTACCCTTTAGATTAAATATTTGAGTCATGAATGTCTGAGACAATCAGTTTCAGTTCTGAAATTACCTTGCTATCTCAAGCATAGGAAGAATAAAAGACACTTTCTGTATTACAATTAAGACATGGAAAATCTTATTTTCAACAAGATTTTATGCTTGAAATAAGGGAAGAATATTTTTTTTTTAATAGTGCTTAGCCTTGACGTCAGCTTCTGCAGCAGTAGCTAAACTTAGCCCGTGCATTCACAGAATGATCTGGTTCCCCTCTCGCCCACTGCAGCCAGTTCTATAGACAATCACACCACTGCAGTGCTTCTCCCAGGGAACAAGTGACAGGATGAGAGGAAATGGCCTCAAGTTGTGCCAGGGAAGGTTTAGATTGGATATTAGGAAAAATTCTTTCACAGAACAGGTTGTCAAGCACTGGCACGGACTGCCCAGGGCACTGGTGGACTGTTCAAAAAAGCTGTGGATGTGCCACTTGAGGACATGGTTCAGTGGTGTCTGTGGTGGTGGGAATGGGTTGACAGTTGGACTTGATGATCTAAGAGGTCTTTTTCATCCTTAACTATTCTGAAAGCCATTCCAGCACAGGAGCCCTGCTCCTGACCGTGCTGGGTCACTACTGGCAGCACTCTGACAGCCTTTGCAATGCAGCTTCAGTCCAAAACATCAACACAAAATATCCTCCTCTGAACTGGCACCACCCTGGACTCAAGGACTTCACAGAATCACAGAAGGGGTAAGTTTGGAAGTCCAAACTCCCAGCTCAAGCATTGGCATTTCACTGCAGTGTTTCAGGCTAGCACACAGATAAATTGCAGACATCCTAAAGAGTTTACCAAAGGTTTGTTCCCAGAAAATGATTCAAATAAGCACAAACCACGCACAGAAGTAGCACTTCTGGACAAAAGGAAAGATGTAACTTACAATTTTCTCCACCTTGTAAATTTGATCTATAAAGCTTTCATGAAGTTTCCAAAGATTTTCCATTGCCTAAAACAATTTGATTATAGCTGTAGAGATGACCATGACAGAGGGATTACAAATGTTTGCAGAACTAACACTATTTATTCTCAGAGACACTTTGGCAAGTAGAGAAAGTAGACTGAGACAAACGTGTGCACGTGTGTCTGAGGAATACATCATGTATTTTCTTCCCTACAAAGAACACATTAGTTTCTACTTCCTAAGAAGTGACATAATCTCTATGTATGTAAATACTTTTCTTTATAAAAAGATTGGCATTTTGAGTAAAAATGGAACAGGACTGAGGGGATTTGCTGGGTTGAGAGGGGCAGGCTGAGTTCATTTCTTCAGTTCATTCACTTTTGCCTCAGTAAATGTGCTTATTCAACAGAGTTTACAAGGCTCAGCACTGAAACAGCTGGATGAAATCCTGTGACCTTTGCTACACAAGAGAATGGGATTCTAGTGGCACTTTCTGACCTCAAAAAGCTTTGAGACAATGGAATAACTCTGTAAAAAAAAGAGAAAGTTCACACATCTTTGAAATGCTAAGTCTGTGGACCTTCAAAGAATTAATTCCATATATTCCCTCCTTCAGCTTATTTCCTTTTTCCATTATTCATATACATTGGAGACAAAGTCTAGAATTTGATGTAATTATATCGCCATCTAATTCACTGGGGTCAATATATAATACAAGAAAAAACTTCAGAATACCATAAATTGTGCTCATTAAAATGATATAGCAGAGGCCATTTATTATGAAAAGGGAAAGGCTTAGGACATTCTTGGCAGTAATT
The DNA here is from genome assembly GCF_022539395.1 of Myiozetetes cayanensis. NCBI lineage: Eukaryota > Metazoa > Chordata > Aves > Passeriformes > Tyrannidae > Myiozetetes > Myiozetetes cayanensis. Next base: position 5,223,638 of record NW_026087389.1, read on the forward strand.
GGGAAAAAACTTTTTTCCCCGTGATCACACCAGATTCACACGTATGAAACACTGGTGTTGGCACAAATTGGTGCCACAGTTTCATGGCTCAGCTCTGAGCACAATGCATTGAGTTTCTCTTGGCCTAAAGAAAGCCAACAAAAGTTCTGCAGTGGCCTTCAGAGCTAAAAGGGGACGCTGTGGGCCTGTGGAAAGCACAGTGATACATGGAGATATCCATGGAACTTCTGCAGGTTCACAAGGGAAAACCCAGGATTATGAAGAAAATGCAGAAAATTAAATGTTGCTTGCATAAATTATTCTTCTCCAAAAGAACCCTTTGCCTCACCTCAGAGGTGTGATGGGCTCGATGAAGAAAGAGAAGAGAATTCCAGACAGAAAACCAATAAAATATGCGTCACTTGGGGACAACTGGGCTATTTTGTGCTGAGGCTGAAGGTGTGGAGCTTTCTCCAAAGGCTGTGCAAGGGGAAGGAAGCTCTACTCATGCAGTTAAGCAAACTCCAGAAAGAGAACCTGAAATCTGGTGGAACCTGAAGAGAGACTAACACAGCTTGACAGAAAACGTCCAAGTGATTAGAGGAGTAACTGAGTGCCCTTCAGAGGCATAACGAGCTTGGGTAGGAAGGCCAAAGACTTTCATGCAGCCCTTCTTTTCTACTACTACTTGATTGGAATTATGCAAATACAGAAAGGTGTAAACTTGGTTTATATACAGACCTCAAGTCCTGAATAAGTAAATTGGACCCATCCTAGTACAGATGGTGGAAATAAAATAAGTTTTCTGACTTTAAGCTAGCAAGCTGCAGGTAATGATTGCACTACTACGAGGTTTCAGTAGATGGTTAAATTATTTTCCAGAACTAAGTACAGTCTAAGTTGGAATGTGGGTAACTGTGAATCAAGAGAGTTGCTGTAAAATTTGATCCAGATCTCTACTGTTAGGTACTGCCAGGAGTTTCAAGAGATCTCTGATTTGGAGTTCTGTAATTTTGTTAATAACAGCCAGGCACCAAGAACTCTACTGCTTTCACTGATGGTGTACAGGATTGAAAATCTCATAGGAGGAATAACATGGTTTCTAGAACAGGGCATGCACTGCTGGAGTGAAGGGGAAATAGTCCCCCAGAACATTTCATCATTTTCCTTGTTCCTTCAGAGTTTGCTTTCCATATACATTTATTTCTCAGGGCTTTACTTGCATGACTTTGAGCTTAAAGCTCTTGGCACCTTACTGAACTGTGCCCTATTATCCTGGGCTTTCTTAATTCTTTTTCAGATGCTTTGTGACAGAGAGAACTGTCCAAACAAGTCCAACAATACAAAATCTGTTTTTCTGGACCACTTTCCTGCTATTTACTGCCATGTCTGTGCTACTGGAGACGCAGTTAAAAGAAAAGAGAGAGAGAAGTAGTAGTTCTTTTGGTTTCCCTAACATTTAAATGTATTTCTAAATTGGTTGAAAAGTAGAGAAATTATTAAGGATTTTTTTTTTTCAAATATTTTCCATACACTTTTAGGACTGGATCTGCTCAAGGCCATGCCACAGGCAAATAAACCAACCAACCAACCAACCCACCAACCAAACCAAAACCAACAACAACAAAAAAACCTGTTAGGTTACTTAAAGAGGATTACAAGTTAATAAAAATTTGAATTTTGTAATGTGTTTGAAAGTTATGGGTGTCTGAATTAGTCTCACTGGGGGCATCACTTGCTTATGCAGGATTAAACATCAGTTAGTTCTATGACAGTGGGAAGGGCTGCATTTATCAGGCAAATGGAATAGAGGATATATGCATAATATATGAAGACAGTGGAAATTCCACATCTCATTTTGCATGTGAACAGTTTAACTGGAATTGTCAGTACAAATGTAAGAGGGAAAAAAAAAATCACAATCAAGGCCAGTTAGATCTGATCTCCCACCCACAGGACGAAAGGAGACACTGTGGGCAAAGTCTGTACAAAACAGCCCCAGTGACAGGTCCTTGACAAGCCCAAGAAAGCCACACTCTCCATGCACTCCACAGCTGTGCTGAAAACATCCACTTCCCTGTGAAAAACTATTCAGTTTAGGAAGCAAAGATCAAACAGCCCAAAGACAAGCTTCGTAAAATCATGTCAACCATGCCAGCAGCCCTGATTTATCTAAATGGGCAAACCCTGTAACATTAAGTTATACTGTATGTTAATACACAATGACATTTGGGCCTGATCTGTGTATACTGGATGTTTGAATAGCCCTCTTTTTGTATGGATAGAGATAAATGAAGCTTAATGTTGAGCCAATTATTCATGAAGACACCAGGGGACTCACATCAACAACTAGTTAGCTTCTGAGTTTCCAAGGGAAAGATGCATGTCAACTGTTTGTCTACAAATATTCAGCAATTATTACAGATATGAAGACACTCAGTAACACTCAGTAGTCATGGTAACCTGTTTTCATTTTATTTGAAATTGAAGTTCAAAGAGCCATTTGACTGGAGTAAAGTATGCCATCTTTTAATTCTTTATTGACTTAGGAACTAGATCTTAAACTTCTGTCTTATGTTGTAAAGATGTCATTATAAGTGTTCCATCCCGTCTCTGCTGTTGCCTGCTTCTGTATTTTCAGTTCTCTATTTATGTGTCATTTGTGTTTTTACTCCTTGCCTCAATTTTACTTCAGATCTGATGGAAATGCACTAATGAACTGGCTCCTTCCACCTCCAGCCCTCAGCTTTCCCTGCACGTACCCACGTTTACTTTCACTCCTTTTCCTTCATCAGCTGATTTCAAGCTGCTTTCTGTTGCTTTTTACTTCAAAGTCACTGAGACAGTGTGGACACAGCTCCTCACTGCAGGTAAAGCCTCCTTGCACCAGGGGATGGCAGCCAAGGCAGCAGTAACTGGGCACCACGTCAGTCAGACCAGGGAGATGGAGAAGGTACCAGCTACCAGGATCCCATGTGCTGCTCCACAGTGGAAACTGTTTTAACCTTCCAGGTCGACACACCAAACTCTGGAAAATTTATGGGCTAGCCCACAATCCAAGGGCTTGATTTGAAACTTTCAGGTACTCATTTTAAACCCTAACACTTCCTACATGTACTTGGGAAGAGGAAGCCAGTCTTTGGAGACAAAGGGATATGCACACACAAATCTGACAACAGTCATTATTTATATGATATTATGACAGCTGGGTCCTGTGAAAAACACAGTGTGCTTTAAGTTTTACTGGAACAAACACTGGTTCAGAATAATTCTGAACCCTGAGAATCCTTGACCAGTATTGTATTGTATTTCCAGGCTTGAAAACACTCATCTCAGACAAATCTGGTCATATTCATTTTGCTTTCTTTCTATAAAGCAAACAACTACCTAGAGAACATCTGAGGGTTTTCCTATCTTACTCTGAAGGATCAGTGGAGAGCCACGCTGTGAAGAGTGGCTGCTGTGGACTAACAAAGGAGAGGGCACAGAGAACATCCACTCCCAGGCTCTGCCTGTTGTGCTTTCCCCACTCACCAGGTTTGGGGCTGGGATTAATAATTTTTTTTTCCCCTCTGTGTCAGATCGACAGGGCTTGCAGGATGGTTGTGCCTTTCTCTTTAGGAGAGGTGAGTCCTTCTTGCTGGGATTATCCAGATAGCTGGGTATCTGGATCATCACCTGGGATCATCCAAGTGCCTGGATTCCCAACTCTCCCTTGTCCTTTGTCCACCACACGCTGTTACTGCCCCAAATGCTTTGCAGTCTCAGTGTGGGATATTTGGACAAGACTGAAACCATAGTGTTTAAGAGCAGCCAAAGTAAAGAGAACAGTCATCTTTTGTACCCTCACATTCCCTGAAACTGCCAAGCTACAAAGGTGGATGCAGGCCAGCTGTGACTTTTCTGCATACAAGAAGAATTAAAACAACTATGAAGGAGTAGTTGCATAAACCTGCAGGGCAATAAGCCAGATAGTTTTGCTAAGATCATTTCCAGGCAATGTTCCATTCCCAGTGGAGGTTTCTATTGATCAGTAGTTATTTTTGCTTGCAATCAACCATAGACTTGAAAAAAACCCCCACAATCTCTGCTTAACAGAGCATCATCATAAAGTGTATCAAAACTCGAAAGGACCTTTGATTACAGTGCACATCCACTCATTATTTTTAACTCTAGCTGCCTTCTGTTTGTTTTCTACTATTCTCTTTTTCCATTGCTTAGAATCAATAACAGCTCTGCCACAGTCAAATGCCTCATGTTTTTGTATTTATAGGAGTGTTGAGGGTGCAGGAGGTGCTGCAGATTAGGGGGTGTCTGTCCCTCACCATCCTGCTGAAGGCAGTGGGACTCTGCAGAGCGGGACCTCTGCCAGCGGCCACTGCTGGGGATGGGGGTTTAGGAAATTGGGTTTCCAGCTGACTTTGTGCTGAGATAACATTTTTAAATGCCTCTGTCTTCTGATGGCTTGGAGAAGCCTGGGAGCACACACACTGTAAGCAAAGGCGGAGTTTATTTCATAGGAAACTCCACACCTAACTAATGTTTGCATCTGCAGGTCCTTTTCTTTTGCTGTTGTGTTCGCTTGCAAGAATGATATTGTTTTTGTGAAACAAATATGTATTTGGCTTTAACTACCCTTAAATGTAGATCTTTGTGAATGCTGGTTACTATAGTTACACTGGCATTGTGGGTAATTCTTTCATTATAACTGTTGCATGTTTGTATATAAACAGCTGAGCCGCATTTTTTTATCTATTTTTGGTTTAATCTAAGAAGCCACAGGAAATGCTTTGATTTAAAATTTGCTGATCAAGCCTGCAAAGTAAAAAATGTGAGATCTGGGTGAAATCAGCATATTTCACTGCATTATTTTAAAACTTAAGGAAAAATGTACCTCAGAAAGCTGAAAAAAATGTTAGAATGATATACATGAGTAGGTCCACAATGCATTTTGATTAAAAGTGCACTTAACCATTTCACAGATTTCAATTTTAATGCCAAATGATAGGCTGCTGTTAAGCAGGCCATGAATATAAAGCCTTGCTGTGTGCTCAGGCTTCTGTGATACATCCAAACCTATTAAAAGGGAAATTTTCCTGCTTAAATTCAATCCTTCATGTTTTTTGGGGGGCTTTGTTTTGTTTGTTTGGTCCTTTTTTTCATGATGTGACCAATCACCTCAATATATTGCTTCCTATTTTGATATGTTTCCAAAAGAGTCAGTTTCAAATTATTATTTATATAGTTATTCATATATTAATTTCAAAGATAAATTGAAGACCCGACATAATTGAACTGCTTCCTTTGATAAGAATCCCTAATTCGCTATGCAAATTTGCTACCAGAAGTCACCCTGATTTCTTAATGAAGTGATCCAAGCATTTGATAAGAAGACCAGCCCCAAGATAACATTCTGTATTTCATCCAAAGGAGGATCTCTGCTTTATCTGACCTGCAGCTGTAACCACAAGGGAGGGGTGGAACAGCTTTGAGCTTCCAGGAAACATTGCACGGAAGATAAATAAGACAAAAGATCATCAGTGTACCCATTTAATACCAGTTTCTGATGAAGGCAGGTCAAGATCACTAGCACATCCATCTCAAAATCCCATGACACCAATTTCATAGTCTCCCCCTTCAGAAATCAGCATGAAGTGCAGTAGAGAACATGAAAGTTGAAACCAGCCTTCCCTTGGGAACAAGCTGCTTCAGTAGCCAGACAGACCTGCTTAATGACCAGTGCAGCCCACTGAGAGTGTGGTTTACAAAGCCCCTGTATTATAAAATCCTAGAATTTTTCTCGTTGGAGAAGACCTCTAAGATCAGCCCTGCACTGTCAAACCACTAGACCATGACCCTAAGTGCCATGTCTACAAATCTTCTAAATACCACCAGAGATGGTGACTCCACCACTTCTCTGGGCAGCCTGTTCTTCTTCAGGCCAGGGGCACAATCACTGTCCTAGCCCTGCTGGCCACACTATTCCTAATCCAAGCCAGGTGTCATTGGCCTTCTTGCCCACCTGGGCACATGCCGAGTCATGTCCAGGTTCTATCACCAGTACCCCCAGGTTCTTTTCCACCAGGCAGCTTTCCAGCCATGCAGGGAGTTGTTGTGACCCAAGTGCAGGTCCTGGAACTTGGCCCTGTTAAACTTCATACTGGCCTTGGTCCATGGATACAGCAGATTGATGCTCCCTCCCAACTTGGTGTCATCTGCAAAGCTGCTGAGGGTGCCTTCAAGGGCCTTCCCCTGATCACCAATAAATATATTAAACAGGTCTGGCTCCAGTAATGAGCCCTGGCCATGTGATGGCACTCAAGAGTGTGCACTTAAAAGCAAGGTAGGAAAAGGGAGGGTTGTAATAGCTCTTGTGGAATTAACTACAAATGAACATACTGACTCCTACCACAGGGAAGTTCACTAAACAGGGGGACACGGCTCATTGTCCTTAAGCTCTTCCTTTTGGGTTAATTAAAAGTTAAAGCACTGTGGTTTTGTACCTGAGATTCCAGCACCTCAGTAATTGCTACTGAGGAAGAGAGTTAAGTGGAAAATAATTGCAATCTGAAGGTCCACCCCCATGCAATCCAGAACAGCTCCTGCCTACCTGCTCTAAGATTTCACTTGAAGCAGTTCTGCTGATGTCAAGATCCAGAAGGAGTTTCAGGTACATGCTCTTTATGATCCATGTTTACTTTCATAGTTTACACTCAACTCCTTTTAGGGTTTTTGTCTAAATCAACCCGCCAACCATTCAAGACCTGAATTCCTGTTGCTTCCGACAGAGCCATCAAACTCAATTGACAGCAAGTATGCAAAGACTTAAGCTGGTATCTTCAAAACAAAGGACACAGGATGAAAAGTAAAGCAAATTTTTGGAGGATTTCATCCCTATTTTCCAGCCATAGTTGTTCCTACTAATTCTGCTCCTTGCATCTTACGCAGTGCAATTCACATCTCAAAATTTCCTTTAGTTCTCTTTTAATTTAGCTCTCTTACTCTCAGTTCTGTCTTTTTCATTTATTGCCTATGACTTTATTCATGCCAGGTAGGACTGCTTATTCAAAATAACACATTTTTAATATATGCATTAGTGCTGTTTTAGGAATAGAATAGTCTCTACTTGGTCAGATTAGTGTATCTCTCATTTAATTACAACTCGAAAGGTTAGAAAGTTTTATCATGCACGCATATTCTCTGGGAATTATCTGACTCTAAAATATAATTAATCATCCTCTGTCATGCTTTTATTATACCCACTGCTCTCTGGAGTAATTCTTTTATTTCATCTTCATTCATATTCCTCTGACCTTCCTCTTCACTCTGTTGCCACAGACCTCAGGTGAATTTTAGCCAACTGCTCAGAAATGAGTGGATATTGTTAAACCCATTTGTCAACCACATTATCAACTCACAAACATGAGATTTCTGCATATGTTTAGCATTTTCCATATATAGCAGCCCAACTATTAACATGGATGGCATCTGTCAATGTTGACTAAAATTAAATTTTGGAACTACTGTAAATAATAAAGCAGTCATATAAAGATTATTTCTCTGGAGCATAAGCTACCAGTAAACATGATTTGCATATTGTGCTTACAGCTGTTTCAACATGAACTGTTTGCTGTGGTTCATTAAAATGATTTGATTTGTCAGATTCCAGGATAGTTGGAAGTCTGCAGACCCCCCTGGATGAATGTGGTGACAATTCAGGTTTTCAGAACTATGCACATGTGTACTGGATTAGGGAGCTGAATTGAATAATAAAGCTTAAAAAGAGATCATTAATCACAGGTCTCTGACGAGAGAAATGAGAGAGGGAGTACCTCTGAGAGACATTCCTAAGAAACAAAGAGTACAAGCAGCAAAGCAACGTCCCCTGTGAAAAGAAAACCTCTTTTATAGACCTACATCTCACTTACATTCAACACTCTGCAATCTTTTCTATTGACTTAACAGAAGTTAAACTGGGACTTGGGCATGAAACTTAAATGATATTTCCATATACCACTCTTGATCTAGATAATAACATTCATACATCTATGAAATGTTTCACTCTAACTTACAGTAAATTCACACAAATCTTATTTCTTTTCTTAATCTATTTCCTTTCCCCATAATATCACAAAGGTCTAGATTCTTCTCCCTTTTCCTCCCTACACTCACAACCTCAGCAGAGCAGCAAAGAGCAGGCAGAAACTTGATTTCAGCTGTGGAGCTGCCTCTTCCCAAACAGGAAAATGGCAAGATGGCACAAAGACTGAATTAAAAGGACTGCTGTGCTGTGAAGGCACATGAACACCCAGGAAAGGCTCACCAGAGCCACAGCACCCACCTGTATCACCAGGGCTGCCTTTTAGAGCTCAGCTATGCTGGAGAACAGCAACAGGGACAACATCACTGACATCACTTAGAGTTTTGGGGTTAATTTGTCTTCATGCCAGGCCCTCTGGGTGAGAGCCTGAGCCTGGTGGGGCCTTGAGCTCGATGCTGGACCCCAGGTGACTTCAGCTTCCCTGCACCACATCCCCCACTACACCCAGTCCCAGCTCATATGGGAAATCTAAAAGGCAAATGTTGTGAGTACCTAGCACAGCAGCAGCTGCCCTCTTTCTGGTTATCCAGCCTTCCTTTCCACCCCTTCCTCTCAGCCATCACAAGAGGACCTTAAGAGATGTCCTTATATGTGTATTGGGGTTTTGTTCCATTTTCAGAGCGTGCAAGTTGCATAGAGCAAACAAAGCAATAGACGTGACACACACTTGACCAGCTGAATCCCAAGCAAAAACGTTCAATTTTTGCCTTCTCCTTCCATGCAACTCCTTGCTCTTCACAGTCCTGAAGTATTTTTCAATACTATTGAAAGAGAGAAGGATACTAGAGTGAGAGATAAGGATACCACAGTGTGGCACTAAACTCTTACAGTGTTTGGACATCATTGAAAGCATCAGTGCAGCTTTTAGAGGTGTATTTTCCAACCAGGAGCCAACGTAGCTGGAAAAGACATGGATGTGATTGCAGGGGTTCTGCTGTAATCCTGATTAACCAGTGCTAACCTGAGAGCTTTGGTGGTTTGCAAACACACATCATTTGACTCCCAAGTCCACAGTTCAAAGGCAAAGGTTATGTTTCCACTGCTCACAGAATATTACAGGAATTCAAATCCTACATTTGCCATAATGATCAAAGCTTTAACAAAAATATACATGGGATAACTGTTCATTGAGTGCATATCCTAGGAAAGTGTTCTGCAAAGCATTTCCAGTCTGCCCCAGGAAGAACACACGTGCAAAATATTTCAGCAGAAAAGATTCTGTTTCTAATCCCAGGCAGATAGGTTTGCTTCCAGGAAAGCCTGTCCACTCTCAATAAGTCTGCTAAAGAAATGTAGGCCTTCAAGAATGCTGGAACATGGAGAAGGAGAGAGAAAAAATAGCTTCTTCAGTTTCCCAGCTTGAGAAGGAAATTGGTTTAGGTCAAAGTATATATGCTATTTCAACAACAACAAAACCTCTGCATTTAGCATAGGCAAAATTTAAAATGCTTCAGTGAACCTAAAAAAAAATATTTTATTATGTTTTCAGTTTGTTTAACTCCTGAACAAAGCACTGATGTAATTTTTAGTATGTAGAGCTTGCTTTTTTTTTTTTTTTAAACTAAAAATGCTGATTTGAAGCAAAAAGTTTAGAAGTTGGATCATTAAAGCGCTGAAATGAAACATTTTGGCATTTCCCATGAACTGGTTTTCAATTCTCGCTTGTTCCTGTATTTTTCATCAGAAGCTATTTATAAGATTTGACCCAAATTCTCTTCTCCCCAGCTAGCTCCTATTTTTCAACTAATTTATCAGTTGCCCAGTAAAATAGTGGCCAAGACCTGAAGGTACCATCAGTTCAGTTATCTAAAGAAAGCAGTAAAACACCTCTTAACACCTCCAAGAGGCAGGGCAACAGGAGGAGAAGACTTTCCTTATTACATGTCTATTTTTCAAAAGCTTTCCTAAGAAGTGGCCCCCAGAACAAGCAAACTGCGTCTTCAAAATGCAGCTCCTCTTATCTGATGACATATTACCCTGTGCCTGCCTGCATGGACAGTTTTTGTGCCTCGTGCATGTGGTGATCCTGGGATTTGGAGCTGTGCATCCTCCTCTGCAGCACAGGTGAGTAATTCCCAAGAATTCTTGTGTGTTGAAACAGCACTTTCTCATGGATTGGATGAAGACTTGGGTGGGAATGACCATATTCCAATGGCAAAAGACACAGTGGTGTGGGATATGAAAGTCATTTGAGTTTCCTCCCAGCAGATATGTCAACTGAACCAGAGACTCCAGGTGCAACCTGGATTTTGGTCAGGAGCTGTGAACGAGCTGCAGAGCAGCTACTGAGGTGTGTTCACTCAGGTTTTGCACTATTTTCTATCCCCACCATTTTTCCATACTCTTGTTGTGTTCTGGTTCTCAACTCAAAGCAATTTATTAAAGCCAAATTCTTGCCTGGATGCTGATATCCAATAACACTGCAGAAGTCACCACAAAGAATACTTGTGGGTAAGTACTAAACTGGCAGAAACACGGTCTTTTATTTTAGCAAGCAGGAAGGTTTCGATACAGTTCAAATTACATAACCACATTTTCTTGCAGAGGAAGAAAGACAGACCTTATTGAAGTCAAAAATCAAAACTCCCATTTACTTAAAAGGGGCAAAAAGTTAAAAATCTAAAACTTTGGTATCTTTAAAAGGAGAGACATAAGACAGCCTGGCATCCCATTCATTTACTGGGCCTGTCTGAAGAGTCTGGCCTGAGTAGCTTTTTTTAACTTATAATTCTTTTTGGAGAATATTGAAGAAAAGAAACTACCTGCAAAGAGGAAAAGCAGATGGATGACTTCTTTAACTCTTCAGGGGAACAAAGAAAAAGTGATCTTATTTTCAGGTGCAAGTTATGAAAACCCACTGTAATTTGTACTAGCTCTGTCCTCACCCTTTCATTAACTAAGACTGGTCTGCACCAGATTACTAACAATGGATTGGAGGTGTCTGTGACACACATACCCCCACCAAACGTCTCGCTGAGATTGTTTTTAGAGTCACACAATGAGGGTGTTACAGTCAGTCAAGTCCATCGCAGTGAGCAGGTGAAATGAGGGGCTGTAGATTGCCCTGCTGCAGGACAATATGCACAGGACCTTGACAGAGCACTAACTGCTGCAGACAGACAGCCACAAATCTTAGGTATCTGAAAGTCCATCACAAATCAGCCTGGTAACAGCACATGGACAGGCTTGCAATGACCTCAGCACCGTCGCACACGCTCTTATCTGCTAAATTGCTTTGCGGTAACCTCACGTCATGTCCTTGACCACACTTTTAGAAGTATTTGCCTCTTGCTTTCCAAAGAGCTGACAGTCCTTGTTTGGAGCTTCTGAGCATCAGAAGGACTGTCTTTTTTTTTAATACTTTTATTTATTTACCACATGGACAGCTACAGTTTTAATTAGTCAATGAGTAGTCGGCAAATGAAAGAATTACGAATGGCAATGCAAGAAATGGGACAGGATGCTCTAAGAAAGAATCCTTCAAAAAAAACCCCAGATTTTCAAAAAGGAAGGGTTTAAAAGACAATAGAAAACCTCAACGCAAACCTTTGTTGGTCATTTGTATGTAGGTAATTTACAATAATTATAGGACAAATGTTGATTTTTAAAAAGAAACATTGAATACTTGTGTATGAAATAAATAGGACATTGGAGTGGGTTAACTAAGACTGCAACACCCCTCTCCTGGCTCTGGTGAAAGCCTCTTCATGGTGCACTCTATTCTCTGTCCTTTCTCTCCTTTCTATTGTGAATCTCTGTCCTCATCTCTCTGCAGTTTTCTGGGAGGGAAATAATTGACTGGAACATTTGTCTCTATTTAGTCTTTTTTCCTCCTTCTGTTTGCGTGTTCCACCCAGTCCTGCCTTTTCTATTTATACAGCAAACTTTCTGAAGCAAGAGATGTTCTCCTGTTCTGTCTGTACTGTCTCAAACCAGGGTGTCCCATCAATGCTCAGTCTGTTGGCACAACAGTAAGAGACTTGATAATTATTATTGGTCCATGCTATTAAAGTTACATCAGTGACATGAATGTGCAAAAACATCAAGCTGCTGGGACAAATATCTGCAAATTTCTTAGCAGATGTCATGTGTGTGTCAGAAGCTGAGGTAAGGAGCTAAACAAGTACAAATCTGTTTACAAAATGTTGAAAACGCTCAAGAAGGATGGAATTAGTTGGCACAGCACAAAATGGAGGTATCACGGTGCTAGACACTTCCTTCACCTATCCTTGTTTTACATCAGGGGTCATACTCCATTACCTTTTGCTCCGAGTCAAATTTGATTAGGGACTAATCTGATTCCACATAATGAGAATACTATTTAGGATGCAAGCTTTAAATGTGGCTTTTAGTCCACAGTTTGTTAGGTTAATGAATTTAACAATTGAGATGATTTGTATTTCCATGGATGATTTGGCACGGAAGGCATTTGTAAAATGTGCAAAACTGGCTAAAAATGGCATTTCAAGAAGCGCAAGTGAATAATTATGGCTGACACTGCAACTTGCATTTGTCCTTCAATGATAGATAGGTAGATAATATTTTTCAGGTGTTTTTAAAAGAACCTTTAGAAAGAATGAAAGGAGGAAGAGTTTCTTGGACAGATTAAATGCAAGAAAGCACTTTGGTGTTACAGCTCCTACATTTACACACTCAAAGGAGTATGAAACATGCCATGCTTGGAGCACCTGAAATCAGTACTTTTGTCCAGCCAGACATCAGCAGATGCAGATCAGATGCAAGACTTAACCCCCACTTGCCAAATCCCCCACTCTCAGCTCTTTTCTGTGGGAAGGACTCGTGCAGGGCCCTCTCTGAACACGTGTGTCCATAGCCCTTCTTTCAGAAATGGGCTCCAATCAGTCCTTCAGCTTTCAAAGCTAAAAAGCTCAAGCTGATGCTGCTGGAGCTTTCCTTCTTATTGCACAGAAGCTTTGTAGCTCAAGTATTCAACCAGCAAAGCAGAGGCCCAGGTGTCCTCATCACCCACCTCTGCTGATTTCCCTGGTCACGAAACCACAGGTAGAGCAGCCCAGTGCTGCTGGGGGGTGGAGATAACAAGAAAGCTGATAACTACCCCTGGAAATGCAAAACCCCTGGATTCTGGACCCTGCTTCCAGAAATACTGGCACGTTTTATTCCAGTCACTTGAGGCATGCTGTTAAACCAAAGCATTTAGGTAGGTATCCCCAGAGTGGGTAGCTGGATGAGCTTCCAGAGTTGCAGTTTCAGACAGGTGCCTGAATTTTGCCCAATCCTTACACTGATGCTCAAATCCTGTACTGAATTTGTCTTTTTCATTCCTACTCCAGGACCTGAGAGCCAATTGCTTGTCAGAAGCACTGAAGCAAAGTGGTGGGAAGGCAAAGAAACTTGAATAGCACAAGAAATCAATAATGACTTTTCTTATATTACAAGTTTGTTGCAGCACAAAGCTCTGCAATCAGATGCTGCACACATTATTGTTCTTTTTTATGAATTTGGAGGCATGGGGGATCTATGGGTGCACAGAGCACTTGGAGATTTCATGCCAAGCCAGATATTCTGGGGGAAAGAAAGTTGTGTATCCCAGAGCACCTCCAGGCACTTCTTGAAAGCATCAGCAACAGCATCAAAGACATCTGAACAATGTCCTAACAACAACAAAAAAATCATTTACCATGGTTACACTGCATCTCAGGGCTCCCTCTGCTGTGTTTCCTTAGAGCTCTACTCCAAAGACCATCTTGCTGCCAGCATGTCACCAATTCTTGTGCTCCCCACAGCAGCTACAGGGAACATGAAATTTGGTTTTCCTCTCACTGAGTCGAAACCAAAGTCTATAGGGAGAAGTGGTGGTGTCTCCAGACAGAAAGGATGACTAGTTCATAAGAGCCTAAAGCCTGGAGGAGGAACAACCTCTTGGTGGAGAGAAACCAGCTGATGCCTGGAGGAGCTGCAAAAGGTGATGAGACACTTCATGTCAAGCTGGAAGGGACCCAAAAGCATCTTGAAGTTAAACACTCATGGCACAGCATATGCCACCCATGGCAACCTGCCTTCACTGAAACCCATTTACCTTTCCAGTAGTTTAAAATACAATTTACAATTACACAAGATGTCAGGTCAGCCCTCCCTGAGTTTTTGTGCTGCTCTGAGTGCCCTACTCTGCAAAGCTGAGAGGAGCTCTCCCCCCAGCCACCTCTCCTGTGTACAACGTGGACTTGTTGGGTCCACGTGGAAGTACAGAGAGAATACTTCAAAGGGCTTTCAGTTCTGTCACACCAAACCCACAAAAGCTCAAAATTATACTGCTTTGAACCATTGTTGTGTGGAAGTCAGGAGCATCACCACTCACTTTACTGTCCTGCTGAGGCAATCTCTCCCTCTCAAGTGCACAGGGTGGGTCACAGGATTCTCCTCAGGGCAGAGGCTGCAGTGACTGCATTTCCCAGCTAATGAGCATCTGAGAAAAGGTTGTACCAGGAAGAGCAAAAGAAGTAACAGCAATGCTTTGAGCCAAATATCAGTCGTTTGATCAGTCTTAGTCCAGCTTATTCCAGCCTTATGTGAACATAAAACCACTAAGGTCCAGTGCTGGAACTTACTGAGCTATGAGTAGCAGACGTGGTCTGGGGCCTATCACGTCTTTCCCGCTGGCAGCCCAGGATCTGTGACTTCTCAACAACCAGCTCAAGCACCTGTCAGGTCGACAGGCATTTCATAAGTGTACATTTATTACAGGGCACATCCTAACTGACACAAATTTACTCAGCTGATTTTTGCCAGCCGAGGATGTTGCCTTGGAATGATGGCAGCAAGCCAGGCTGGAGAAACCTAACGAGAAATAAACAGTTGGTGTAAGTTCTGCTGTTATCTGGAAGTGGCTCAATTGAGTTTAATGGTGATTGCTTACAGCACAGAGTGCAATACCAGTCATAAAGTGGGAGACCAAGTGAGCAGATGACAGGGAGAGAAAGGGATATGCATTTCCCTCTCCCAGAGTATGTCACAGAAACCACAGTGTTTCTACTCCAAACTTCTTTCCTATGAGAGGAGGTATCCTTTCACTGATCTGATGATACCAGGATGCTTTCTAGTCCAGCATTTATAGAAATAAGCTGGCAACACTATACCAATAGTACTATTTAGGAGAATGTCTTTGGTTGAGTTAGCTTTGGACACATACACATTCTGTTGAAAAGCACACAAGGGGATCTTCAACAAAAAAATCATCATTGCAATAAGCACAATGCAGAAAGCAAGCCCTGTTGATTGCTGGATGCTGACCAATGCATTAGCAATCCCAACAACTATGTGTTTTACTTGGATATTCAAACACACCTAATTCCCATATCCTCTTCATGGTTTGCTTAACACTGACCTTCCGATTTCAGCTACTTGTAATAACCACAAGTAATTTGCCAAAGGTAACAACAGTAACAAGTAGCAACTGCACTTAGACTGAGCTCCCATATTGCCACAACAATATAACTGTGTTAGCATCTGATGGCAGGGAAGATTTCAGGTCCCAGCACAGTGAGATAAATGTTACTAAATGTTAGACTACTGTGAAAGATTCAACAAAACATAATTACCATGATTATAGGCTATAAAAAGTAACATTACAAAAGAGCTCACTTAATACAAAGGAGAGGAGGAACAAAAAATAGATTTCTGTCTAGAGGTCCCTTTTACACAATTACAGAACATTTTAACAGTCGATACAGAAAGCCAGGTGGTTGTATCCAGAGAAGCAGAGAGAATTGGTTTTTCATTAAACCAGCAGTATCTGCTCACTACCCTCCCTCCACCTGCTTCTACCAGTTTTGTTCTGAGAGTTATTTTGATGGGCCATGACCAGCTTGTCACCCCACAAAGACATTAAGGCAACACATCTTTCACCTAAAGAGTTTCAAACAGCCCACAGTTACACATAGAAGGAAAGAGATTTCAGAATGGTCCAAAGCAAACACAGAAGCTGAGGGAAGACCACATGAATATAAACTTTCTGCTCTGCATTATATAGAAATATTCCTTCTTTTGGGAGGCACAGAGATGACTTTCATTAGATTTTCTGTAACCAGACCAGTGGACTGGTACCTGCACACATCACATACAACAAAAAGACTGTACAGAAAAGTAACAGGTAGGTCTGTATTCAGTGACCCTGGGGATAATATTCATCCCAGAATATGCACACATAGGTCACTTGAGTGAGCAACATCTCTTCCTCTCCACACTGTAATCTATGTCAGGTCTATATTTCAGCTCTTGGCTTACTCATGAATGATTTTTGGGGGACTTGGCATGAGCAAATGTTTACCAAAATCTCAAAGATTGCCAGCCATTCTTCTCCTGTTACATTGCATCGATATTTTCTCTCTCACTTTGGTGCAAAAGTAAGCATACAAAGGAATTTCTTACTGGCAATGCAGCTAGTTAAAACTATTTTAATGGTAGATACAACCTCAATGCCTTTTTATTTTTTTTTTAATCAGGCACTCTTATAAATTACATTTTTCCTCACTGTTACAGCCCTGAGTTGGAGGTAGCTCAGACTCTTCTTTGGTCAGAATTAAAAGCATGACCCAGGAATTCCTTACAAAGAAAAAAATGATTGCTAAAATAATTTAAAGTTTTAACTAATGATTTTCTTGAATAACTTATGCTCAGGTCACCTTATTCTTGTTCTGGGTAGCTTGTTATTTTTCTGCTGTGGGGAGATAGTTCTTAAATAGATCAATAGTGTTCTGTGCTGCCATTTTGAGAAAATGAAGCATGAAAAAAGTTCTGAAAAACATTTTGAGGCCTCTTTTGTGCTTCAGAGAACTCAAATTTGTTTGTGTGCTGTAAGAGCATAGATCTGTTGTGCCATTCAGGGACTGAATGCGAGCAGTTTGAATTCAGTGCTGATCATTAAAGCAATACATGCAAAGGATGTGGTATTGTCGAAGGGAAAAGAATTGTGGCAGAAATGGAGTCTGTTTTCTGTATCAGGAGAGGCAGAGGAGAAGGATGGAGTACATTTAAGCTGTAGCTAGGATGTGTGAGTTCATTTGAACCTCTCCTCTTGCTGGAGCTTTGATGGAGTGAGGCCCAGAGTGATGCTCTCAGTACCACTTGTCTGCATCTTTAGCTACCTAAATAATGTAGGGAATTTTAGTCATCATCATCAAAATATCACATTGTATTTACATGCACTGAATGCAACATTCCCATTAAATTCATGCCAGGTATTGAACAAAAGAGACAAGCAGAAATGAAACCAGCATTTACTATCTTTGCCTACAGTAGTTCTCTGAGGGGTATTTACACAGCATGAGGAATGTCCCCAAACCAGCCTCATTAGTGGTCTCCCACCTCTTCTGTCTGCAATTTAAGGAAAGACTTCAATCATGACACGATCACAAAATGCTAAAGAACAGAAAGACAGAAGTTGTTCAGCAACCCACAGCATTTTCATTAATAGCCCTGGGAGTGATGCACATTCCTCCAGCAGCGCTTCAGGCAGACACACGTATTGATCTCTGCAAGCTGCCTCCTTCAGAGAGGCTGCACAGCAGTCCTGGGAGCATCTCCTGGATGTCCCCACCCCTTCTGTAAATAACTGCACTCCTAAGAGCAGAACATCCTGTTTTTACCCTCTTCCACCTTCAGACCCATCCAGAATTCGCTTTTTGTGTCTGTGCTGAAAATCTAGTTACAGCAGCTTCCATATCACCTTCCCACTCTTCCTTCCAAACTGGCAAGCCACCTGAACCTCCTTTTTTTTTTTTTTTTTTTCCCTTTTCTTTTTCCCCTAAATTATAGCCAGCAACAGGAAAAGAAGAGAGATGGCAATGAGTGCTGGGCAGGGGGGCAGTTCTGGTGGGGTCTGGGGTGTCTGAGTTCAGCAGTGCCATCACCCCATCCTTGGTGTGGGGAACAAACCACCAGTAGGAGCCTGATGGGCTTAAAGAATAGGGACAGGGTGTTCAGGACTTGGTTCCCTCTGCTGTTCTCCAGGTGTTGTCTGCCCACATCGTGGCTCTGCAATCTCTTTTAAAGCTTAATTATTTATAGTTTTGCAACCCAAACATAAGCATTAGGACAGGGACCAGTGGGAATCTTTTATAGGTACAGAGGCATTTGAACTTCAGCTTTGCTTAGGATCATTTTACATGATTTACCAATCGCTAAACATGACTAATGATCAAATCAGACATAAATGTTTCCTGGTAAAAGTGATAAAAATCAATGAAAAAATTCATTAGAGTCATTTCAATTATTTTCCAAATTCAGTTCATAGGTGACAAATTAATAATTCAGCATATTGGGGGAGTATGTGCCCTTTATTTAAGCAGCAATATAGATATCAATTAAAGGACAAATTAGTTATACCTTTTGACTTATGTGCAAGGAAGAGAATCGCTACAGTATGAAAGAGTTTTTAACTAGTGGGTAGTTTGGCAATTAGGGAGCTGTCAGAGCTTGTTATGTTATCTTGCAGCAGTTGGTGTTCAAAATACTTCTTGCCACTCATGATCTGAGTGGGAAGTTGTTAATATGCAGCTAGAGTCTACAAGAGTTCAAAGGGTAGAATTTAATTATGATACTGTAAATTCTTAATTTTCAATTACTATGACACTAGGGATCTGCCCTTGAGAAAGGGCAGATAAAAGACATTTTGACATTTACAAATGTATGAATAAATACGAAGGCAAAGAGAAATAATATTTGCAGGATTGTTACATTTGCAAGTTCTGTGATTGCTTTTTTAATTTATTTTTGCTGTACTAGATTGCAAAACACTTTTCCTGTGTCAACAGTTACAATGCATCATTTGCAGATATTATCTCACTCCAGGCAGCGGTTTCAAGGCCATCAGAAATAATACTTTGATCTGCAGCGCACTGTAAACCCACGCACAGCTGATGGTCACAAGAGTTATGTACAGCAAATAATTACCTATTCTAGGAAAACCCCTTATTTAGAATCAAACACCCAGCTACCTTACAGGCCTCCTTTGTTGCTGAAGTCACAAAACCACCTTGGGCAGTGTTACACAAATATTTGGGAGGAAGCTTTTCTCTGTCTTCCAGTTTTATTGCCGTTCACCAGTGACCTCACCACCCAACTCAGCAGGGCAACTTCCACCTGGAGGCTATGGACCACGTTGGAAATGATGGATTAAAGCATCCTCCTTCCTAACTGACGCTCCATTACTAACTACTGACTCTATAGTTAACTTTATGCACCCAAACCCAGCATACATGAAGACTTTTGTACAGAAGACCATACATTCATTAGAAGGGGTACAGGGGATTATCCTGAAGTCAACATTAATGAGGAAAGCAGAAAAGCAGAGGAAGAAAGATGGCCTGGATAAAACAATGAAGCTTAAAAGGCAAGAAACTTTTGCCCTGTGGCAGTGCCTTAGCCCTGTTTCTGGGGGAGAACACCGAACATGCAACCCTTCCCAGGAGAGCATCACCCTGGCGCTACCCTGAGGGGCCCAGCCTGTCACACATCACCTACAAGTGTACAAGAGGATTTTTGTCAGCCTGCTTTTCTCTCTGCCATTTTCAGAAGTGCCAACACGACTCTTCAGGGCATCACAGTTCAACACAGAAAATGGAAAAAAAAAAATAAAATAAAAAAAAGCCATACAACTCCCCTGTGCCTGTGGTGGGTTGAGAAGTGGTGGTGCCTGCCTCACCCACCCGCAGAGCTGTGCACTGAGGAGCTCACTCAGCACCTTTCCCTGGAGCAGGGAGGTTTTCCGCTTCTCCTGTCCTAGGAGTTGGCAGAGACAGTTCTGAAACAATCCTTGGAGGAAGGATAACAAGCAAACCTCTCACATAAAAGGGAAATAGGAAGCACTCCCTGACCCTAGGACATGGTTTTTATCACTGAGGAGCGTCAGTGACTTGCATTTCAGATTCACAGTCGTCACTGTAGCCCAACTGGTTACAGAGGGCTGGCTGGGGATCACCCAGTGTGCTCCTCCCCTGCAGAAAGTGTGAGCTGATACAGCTCCCCTTAAACCTCTTAAAGCTTTTAGGAGATGTTTATTACCTTGAGTCGCCACAAGGGCTGGAGACACTTACAGGGGTTCAGGTGATGGGGCGTGTTACTACAGTTTACGAATTTACCTGTTTTAGTGGGAGTTTTGGGTTCCTGTTTTAGTGGGAGAACCACAGTTCATCTGCAGAACTCGATCTTCCAGACCTGCTGCAGGTCTGCACTCCTCATATTCATGCAGTTTTGAATACCAGAGCTGGTGGTTTCACAGCTCCACATAAAACTGAGCAAGATCAAACTCATGGAAAACTCCATGTTCCTCTCCAAAACTGCAGTGATTTTATTTTATGATGACCTTTATGCCACATTTCACAACTACTATCTGGGGGACTGCAGCAAAAATCATATTTGTGGGTGTTTCCCACCAAACCTACAAAATAAGAATGAATGCTACAAGACCAAATATCTAAAGAAAGCTTTTATTCAAGCTGAATAAATAACTGTAATTGGATCCCATGTAACAGACCGTCATTGGTGGGTTAAGGAATAAATAGTCGTAACCCAAAGTTTACGTAGCGTGAGACGCCCACAGTGGGAAACTGTGCCATTAAAGTATTTTTTTCTGATGTCTTTTTAAAACATTTATAATTTATATAAAAACACCAGGCGGTACCTTTAAAGTTATTTAGCATGAAAGTCCAATAAAAAACTCCTTAGGTTTTAACAGCGTGATACAATAGCTCTCACAGTATGTATAGTTAGCCAGCTCTTATTCAGTAGTGTGGGGAACAAAAGCACAGTACTTAGTGCTCTCTGTCAAATCAAGAAAAGTCATTTCACCACTTACAGTGATTTACATGCATGGCAAGTCAGTCCAAAATGCAGGTACTTTTTCCAAGAACGGAGAGGAAGCACAAAAGGTCAGAAACATCATCACAAGCACTTAATACAAAGCAGTTTCATTAGGTTTCCACAGATACGTGATGCTGAAGGAAATCCCAACTGAAGCATGTCCTTCAAGTAACACACATGTAGCACTATCCTAATTTGCTCAGTTATTCAGCAGTGGGGATCAAGTCAGCTTGTTAATTAGGCAATTAACATCTGAGACACCAACACAAAGAAGTAGGAAAACAAGCTATTTTCAAGGTGTAGGTGCACAGAAATAATTTATCTGGGGCTTTGACTAGTCCTTTGTTTAGTTTGTTGGGGTTTTCTTTGTTTTTCTTTTTTTTTTTTTTTTTTTTTCCAGAATGAAATCTAAAACTAAGGCAAAACCTCTAGTCTCAGGTGCCACTGTATAATCTCTCACTCCAAATCAGTGAGAGTCTGCAAATACAGCCATGGGCAGATTGTATCTCCATGCCTGTGATTAGTGATTTGAGGAGGTAAGAAGAACAAAGAAAAGAAAAATAGAAACAAAACTCTTTTGATGTAGAGCAGCTGCTTTTCCATGCTCTGGGCGACTCCATCCCACGGCTCTAACTTTGACATGGACCAGCTTTGAAAAGGCACACAGTACAAAGGAACCATGATTACATCATCATCCACAGTGTGGGCAAATGCACCTTTCATTGTTTGTTCTATTACCAGCCAAGATTGGTGGCAACAGCACCAACAAATTCTCAGCCATATTCCCCTGTTCTAACATGTTCATGTGGTGCAAGATCTGCATCTCCCATCTGCGTCCCCTCAGGGAGGGGACATTTTGCAGTGACAACCTGCAGACTTATTGAAAACTGCACTGGGACATGGGGAAGAATGACAACCTACTGATGTAGGATGTATGAGCCAAGGCCCTGGCAGTGCCATGCACAAACCTGTCTCACAACAGTGGCTGTCAGTGATGCCACAACAATATTCTCATTTTTTTGATTTGTCCAGTGCTCAAAAAACAATTATACTGGGTAGGGTAAGAGGGAAGCTTCTTTTTTTAACTCAACTCCAACAGTGATTTTTTTTTTTTCTAGAATCCCACAAACACAATTTAAAAGTGTTTCAAGGTGGTCTGCCAATAGCCTGAGGTGTGAGTAGATTATTTGGTAGACTACAACACTAATCCAGACAAGCATCCTGCATAGGCTGAGGAGAAACCCAATGGTTGTCAATAAACAACTGAGCCATTACCATCCACTCAGTCAGCTTGATTAATGGTGAGGGCCTGAGAGAGAGTGCAATTGTAGCTGCTTCTTGGTAGGAAATTTACTACCACTATTTATACTCATTGCCAAAGAAAACTAAAAAATAAAAATAAATAAAATTACAGAATAAACCTTTTAAGATGCAAGAACACAACTCTGCTTCGTGATCCTGGGGGGGACAAAGGTTGAATCTAGATCAGATCAGATCAGAGCAGATAAAACATCTTCAGTCGTTCTTGAGCATCAAACTCCTGCCCTGGTGCCTTTGTCATTGGCTTAGCACTGCCATGAAACCAGCTGTTTGCAAGTTCCTGCCATTAGATAGATCCAATGAGAGCACTTTGCCCAACTGCAGTTTGAAGCTGCTCAAAGCAAACTGGTCTCAGGACCTTCCTGCTGGAGGACAGCAATCTGAGCAGGAGGGTTCGCAGCTCACCCATGGGAATAACCCTTCAGGTACAAGTAAGCAAGTGCAGAATATACACGTGAGGTACACGCAGTGAACTGGTGTCAGACGACAGGGAGTTTGCCAGAACTGCTTTTCTGGTGTTTGTGCAGCACCTGTGCTGACTCAGGCACTATGAAAAAGGTAAGTAATGACTCTATAAGTGAATTTGTTCAAAGAACAAATAGTTGGTTTTACTTTTCATCTGTGTTGCACCCCTACTTCTCTTTAGAGGTAACAGCTGAGGGGCCAAGTACATTATTCTGTAAATACACCAAAACGGAAATGTTTGTCTGTAATGGAATAGTTGATCACCTACGCCAGCTTCCCCATTGATCTGCATTCCATGTAGCCTCAGGAACACTGCAAGGGCTGTAAATCAGTGAAGAATAGCATCCTTCAGGTCTAAATCTCCTGGGCCATTCAGAAGTCATGTTAATATGTTGCTGGAGCTGTAAGGTACAAGGAGCCACTGTCAGTCGGAGCCGCTCCAATCAATGGCATTGAAGGAGCGCCCTGGGCTTGGCTCCCGCATCGACCACGTTAAAGGCTGATAAACAATTACAGCTACCAGCCCACTATCATTGCCACTAAATGAAAGATTCCCATGCCTTCAAGAATGCATTTTTTTTTTTTATTGTTGAGTGTAACTTTGTTCAAACCACCGGGCCTTATAAAAATCTGTTTTCCTGCTTCCCTAAGTGGTAAAACAGCAGGATCTGGAGGACAAGCATCCTTTAAGCTGAAGATGCGCTCAGAAAAATGACTATAAAAACATGCCTCGTCAAGTGGCAAAGTTTCCTCTTCTCAGTATCTTTAATACCTTTGAGCTGGATGCCAGGTTGATTTTTTCAGTAGGATGGATACTACTGTGAGCTCATGCCTGGGGCAAGCCTGGTGGCAGGGGGACAAGAACACAGCTCCAGGGACTCAGGAAAATGCATCCTGAGGTGATTTGACAAAGCCAGAACTAGAGTTGAAACCAGCTCTCTTCCAAGGATATGCTTGATACTCAACTCTGCCAGAATAGAACACGTTTCCAAGTTTTTCTAAGTGAAATAAATACAATTCCAAGTTTCAGTCATTAAAAACATGTGCTTGATTTTCTCACAGACACACTTTCCATGCTAATTTACACTCTGGACCATCTAGGAATTTCCACACCTTTCCAAAAGGCAGATGAAATCCACTTCAGTATAGAGACCCAAAAATCAGTGTTGATTTGTGCCACTGTAGGCTTTGTATTGACATATATGAAGAGAAGAAAAAGGAATTTTCTCCTACTCTTTTCTTTAAGCTGCAGGAATTTTTGCATTTCACATCATAAAGGACAGCTCTGCAAATCTGGCTTGCCCAGACCCAAAAAACAGTCCACCAACATCTTAACTGGTTAATAGGATTTCTGTACAGGACCTGCTCTTTCTGGTTCCCTGTGCTGATGTTCAGGTGTGCACGCTGGATGTATCTTCCAGACACTCAGTTATGAGATGCATTTTCCACCATGTCTTTTGAGATGGATTTAAAACTGGAGAAAAATGGCTTCCTCCCATTAGTGGAAAAAAACCACCAAATACAAAAAAAATTCATGAAATTAGCAGCTAGAGGAGCAAACCAAACAAAGGGACCAGCAGAAGCACTTGATGTAATAAATCTAGAAATAAAAATGGGTGCCACTGTCCCCCAGACAGCTCTCCTACCACGTGCAGCCAATCATGGGTGTGTTCAAATCCTGTCCCTGGTTTAGTTTCTGCAAGGCTATACTGTAAAACACTTTAAACTAAATCCACTGAATCTCTTCCCTTTCTGAGCCAAGAATGGGGCAGTCAGGACCCTTTTAATACTTTGTTTTATGAAGTCAACCGCAAGCACAACCTAAATTTGCCTTCTGACTAAATTTCCAATCAGGTCAAAATAAAGAAAACTCTGCTTTCCAATGGCTCTCTATTATGTTAGAGATCTTTGTGGTGATTCCCATGCCAAAAAAACCCCACAAACCTGTAAGCATTTTCCTGAGAGGTTTTAAAGCAAGTACTTCTCCATCAGTAATTATTTGCATGTGATTAATTGGAGCTGCCATGGTAGGGGTGGGGGAGAAGGTTTGAGATTTTCAAAATGTGAGATCCCTTTCTTCCATAGTTAATAATAAAGACTGAATAAAGAAATAGGCTTTAGGCCTCTTACACTCCTGCATTTAGAAGTAGCCACCTAACACGTGTATTTGCCCATCGGGGGGTGAGCACTGTGTGGGAGCCTTATGCACAAATCTTATTAAATAACCTGTGGGATACACACAAAAAGCCTGTGCACCTCCTTCAATAAACTAGCATGAACACTTATTTACCATTTTCATTTTCTGTGTCAATCAGGTTCGGGGAAGGAAAAAAAGGGGAAAAAAAAAAAAGTAAAACTGTTGTTATTCAAAAATGCCTCAGTACAGGAAAACACTGAACTATGTGATTGTTTTATCCAGCATCTTTAGACACAGGTTTTTATAAGATTTGTTAGCAAATCTGTTTACAAAGCATTAAGGGTCTATCTCATACGAATCAAATTCAAAGGTTCAGAAAAAAAGGTCCAAAACCCCTCCATACTGCAGTGTAGAAACCAACAAACAGAAGGCAGCACTAACCCAAATAAAAACAATTCCTGAACTGTTTTGGAAGGTAGACTGATTTTCAGAAACTCGTTAAAACAGTTCCCAATTAGGCATAAAATAGAAGATTCAAGATTCATTTTCTAAGGAAAGAAGGAGAGTCTCCATCCTCATGGCTGACTGATGCTGTGATTTGCAGAGCTTTAAAAATAAAACTCTGCACCACTCTCCCTCACCCCTGTTTTAAAATATTGCTTTCCAAAGCAATCAAGATGCCTCCTGGAAGAGCCAAATCAAACTACATCTTGTCCTTGAGGATATTAGCTGAGAAACGATTTTTTTCAAGCTCCACTGTAAGGCATACATTGATCTGATGACAGCTTTTGAATCTTTAGATAGAGTTGAACTTTGGCCTTTTCTTCATAATGCCAGCATGCCTGTCTCCATGAAAGCCCTCAGAGCCACAGTTCTTTTGACCAAACACAGAGAAATAAACTATGAATAATTCTTTTGCCATTTCATTTCCCTATTCCCACTTCTCATGGAAGTTTTGGGGCCTGCTCCCAGTTTCTTTTTCCTGCCATGCTGTAAGGTAGCTCATGATTTTAAGGAAAGAGACAATTGTAATTGAGCTTACTGGGTTTTTTCAAGTTGCTGGATTTTTAGAGTTTTTTGTTTGTTTGTTTGTATTTTAAAGGGAATGAAAAAGTTTTTTCTTTCTTTATGTTTTCTTATCCTAAGGCAATTGCCACAATTTTCCTGATGCTTAAGGGTGGGCACGTGAACTGGTTCAAAACTGCATGCAGAAAAGAAATGGAGAATGCACTTTCTAACAAAAATTGTTTTTACTTACAAGATAGCAAAGGGTGGGATACTTATGAAAAGAAAATAAAAATCATTTAAGGGTTGAACACAGAAACGTCCTCCAGCCACCTGTAAGAACCAAGTCTGCTGTGAGCACCCTACTCACTTCCATAAAGTTTATATCCTGCAACTGAGAACTTCTCTGTAGCTGTCTCACGGCTCCCAGCAGCTTCTACCAGTTGGGGTTTCTGAATCTACTGAAAATTAACAAGGTCTTAAAAATAATAATTCACCACTGGGAAATGAGTTGGATGCCAGCAAGAAGACAAGATAAAATAACTCTTAAGTATGTAGATAATTCCCAAGGAATAGAAAATTTCAGTGCTCAGCCCCTCCATCAAAGCCTGCTGAAGTCAATTAGAAGACTTCACTTTGGCTGAGGTTTATAACTTGGGATGTGGGGAAGGCTCAAAGAAAATTGCTAAGTTGGCTGAAACCCGCTTTTTTCTCCCATTCCTCATCGCCTTTGTAGTCAGGTACAAAAATCAAAGAGATCTATGCTAAGAAAACTAAAAATGCAGCCGAGAAGAAGGTGTTTCTTCAATCTTGCACCTCTCAGGCAGATTCCACAGGACTTCACCAGTGAAATCCAGAAGGATATGTGTGGAATCCATACAGCATTGAGCAGCTGAAGCAAAAGAATATCTGTGGCACGATTTCTCTTAAATACATCTCACATCTGTCAAAGCACACTGCAATCAATATTTTTATGACTGTAGCTGCAAGTTGCTGAAGAAACACAGCAGATATCTTTTAAACTGATATGAGCGAGATATAATGGGATATCGGAATTAACGTTAGCTCAGTCAAGCATGACAGCTCGGTGTAATGACTAAGTGTCAGCTACTTTGAAAGTTTACATCTCTTTTAATTACCTCAATTACCCAACTGACTGGTTTTCAGCTCGTGTGGCTCCTGGAGGCTACGAATGAACAGCAAACTGCAACGCGTACACACGTCAGCAAAGTTTTCCACTGAATTGTAAGGATCAGATGCTGATCCTTATCCAACTGCTGTCCTCTGCTAAGAAGCTCACTGTAGAAAATGTTACCACTGCTCAGGGTGGGGAGATACATCCTGGTTTTGTTCTCTCAATATAATGGCTTTTCCTGGCAGTGGCAGTTGAGGAAACTCTGTTGATCAAGGACTTTTCTTACCTCAAGGCCTCTTCTGTATCCCACCAAATTCAGGGTGGTTGAAAGTCTGCTTGTTTTGTTTCTAATTAAGGCTTCCCTCTTTTGTCTCCAGGCTAATACAGCTCTTCAAACCAAGTCCTGTGGGTTACACACTACGCACAAGAGCTACTTTTTCCCCTTGTGTGCATGGACAGGCTGGAAACACGAACCTAACTTTTAATGAGTTCTGTTTCCAGCTAAGCCACCTTTCGCTTTGTCATCTCAAAACACCCAAAAGCAGTACTTGTCTGTAAGGGAGTACCAGGTAAGCACACACCTACACAAAACTGACCCGTAATTGGTCAGTCCAGACCTGTGTAAGGCAAACAGGGACCACTGGGACTCTGAGTGCTGATTCCAGGGAGGACTGTGGGAAACCTCTGCATAGCGAGTGCTGGATTAGACCTTTTCTGAGAGGTAGCATTTTACAGTAGGATTCAGTCAGGGAGCTACATTCTTCACCACTTCTGCTGTCCATAAATGTGCTTTTGCTCTCCCAGCCTTCACACCCCCAACCTCTGTTGGATTGCATCCCCTGTACTCCCCCTTTTTGTACTCCCCATTTTTGAAGCAAGACCTGCAAAAGCTACGAGGAGCTGTTTTCATAATGAGGGTAATTATCATTGCATTTTAATGTACTGCAGTACAGAGCCATGGTTCAGCAGCTTGACTTTAGAGCAAGTGTTTCAAATAGAGAGCTTTAGATCTATCCTGAAATACATCTGTAACTAACCTTTGGTGCTGCATGCCAGAATTTTCTCCCACTAAGCACTAATAAGGTGTGCTCTGGCCTGCCTGCCACAAGTGGATGGGGCTCCTCTAATGAGTCTATAGCTATCAAAAAATAAAAAAAAAGGAAACAACTATCAAGTCACTTTGGCCTCATTTTATATATAGTACCAACTAATAACTCTAATTGTGACAGAACATTGCCTCCTAGAGATTGATATCCCAACATTAAAAAAAATAATCAAATCAGAGTGCAGCAAAGGACAGGGAAGCTCAGAGAAAAAATAAGATTAGCTACAGATAGGACCAACTATCAGAACCATAATAGTGTTATAAATCCCATTCCTTTCAATATATCTGACATAGTATACACATGAAGAAAGTAGCAGTAAAATACCACATACAGGTTCATTATTTTCCTTGCCATACACTGCTTCTTGTATAGTTTTGTTAGAATAGAAGGAAAGGGGAAGAGGTTGTTTAGGGCATGGTGAAAGAGCATTCACTCATCTTTTTTCAATGAGAAAAGTGCCTATTTTGGACGTGCACAAGGAGGCTCTCACAGGAGAGATGAAACCACTGACAGCAGCCCTCAGGTATTATGGCAGCTGTTCCAAAGCCTCTGAGCAGAGCCAAGCCATGAAAATCCTTCTCCAGCCTGTCAGGGCTGAGCCTTGTTAGCAAATTGGCCAGGCAGAAGAGGTAAAGCTCAGTTCTCCCAAAAAGTCAGTTTAAAAGGCCTGTTTAGCTGGTCAGTAATAGAATTGAGATTGGCAGCCTTGCCTTGGGAGGCAGGAGCCAAGGTAGCCAGGATAACTAAGGTTGTGTGAGTACATGATGCTCTCTGGGTCTCAGTTAAGAGCAGAAGTCAAACAAGACACAGCAGGAGACTCGAGATGGTAATGCTGTTAATGGAACACTGCAAATAAATCCCAGGAGAGCTCTCCTCTGCAACACCCAGGCCCTGTGTGAAGTGTGTTGCTTCTGCTGTGCTGGCCTGACCCCTCCAGCAATCCTGTTATTATGCAGGGGAAGCACTGGCCATGTCATGGTACCTCCTGCTCAGGTCTGTGCTTTGCTGAGAAGCAGCTTTCGTGCATAAATAAGTAAGTACAGGGAATCTGGGGTGGAATAGCCACAAGTGAGATACAACTTTAAAGCAAAGCCTGTGAAAAACCCAAACTGGAAGCAGTTTAACAATTCAGAGTTAGTTGGGGCAGAGAATGGAGCAGGGGAGAGAAAGGAGCACAAGGCATAAATTGTGAGGCCTGGGGTCAGCTGGAGGAGAATGGATAAGAAATCTCCTTTATTCCAGCTCTCACCTAGTTGTGATTTCCCCTGCAGGAAAAAAAAAAAAAAAAAAAAAAAAAAAGGCGCTTTCCAAGTGAAGAAACCAATGATGCAAGCTGAATTTTATGTTGACTACAAAACGACCCTCTCATCAACCCTTCCTCTGAGAATCACCATCAGGTTCTTCCTGTACAATGTCACATCTCTCCCAAACTAGAAAGTCTCTTCCCTTATGAAAATCACACTGGTGTTCAGTGGCATTTTCCAAAGCATTGAACCTGGCAGCTTCCTTTGTTTCCCACAGGAGCCCCAATCTCATCCAGTCAATCACTTTCCTAGGAAAGCTTTCTTATTTCCCCATCTCTCAAGCCATCTAGAGCTGACTGCTGTGAAGGAGGCGTGGGTAGAACAGACTTGTGAAAAAAGGGGCTATACAACTCGGAAATGTTAAGCATTATTAATGCATTAGAGAACTAACACAGTAGCTGTTCTTGCTGTCAGACACTTTAGTAATACACTAATCTCACCATCCACGTAATCCCGAGCGTCTCCCCAGAGAAGCTGAGATTACTGCATCGGCCATAGGAAGGTAAACGTTGCTTTTCCCATTATGATTCTACCCACAACTTCCAGCACTGCCTGATTAAAATAACTTGGTCCTGACTTTCACAGTATTTTGAAGGTGACAACATTTTTAGACATGACATCCTTCTCCAACAGAGATTGCAGTTACAGGAGCCTTTAATGGCTTTTGCAAAGCAATAACTCTGCAACTTGGAAAAAAAAATAAAAAAAAAAAGGAAAAAACCCCACTAAATGTGAAAAGGCTTTTTATTAGGATCCTCTTTTTCATTAACATTTGTATTTTAGACCTGAAAATCATTCTGTGGATACTGATGGTAGAGAACTGGGTACTATGGCACTGAAAGCTTATTTTTCTAGTGATTTATTTTACGGTAAATACCCTTAATTTACTTTAGGATTAAAAAAAAAAAAAGGCAAGCAAACAAACAAACAAACAAAAACAAAGAAAAAAGATAAAAAGAACATTATGATGTATTTTTTTTCCCCATGCTCAGGTGTGAGATGTGTCTGGCAAGGACAATTTGTCAGTAGTTAGAAGCAGAATAAGCTCCAGCAGAAACCTGCATGTTTCTTCTTGAACGTGTTGGGGAATTCTACCAAGAATCTTTGGAGCCCTATCCAAAAGCAGACTTCTGGAGATCAGAAAGAGATGTTTGTTTGGAAGTTTCACTTCCAGCAAAGCTGCTCTTTGTGCAGCCCGTGCAGGGACACTCTCGAGCAGAGCCACCAACGCTGACAAAGCTCCCCCGTGGCCTCTCTGCACCTCCCTCAGCTTTCCTGCTATGATTTTATTTTGTTAAACAGGATCAAAGTGTTGAATCTCCTCACAAGTCATAAAAGCATACACACATTCACAATAAAAGTACTCACCAGTTTTCTTGGAAATGGTAGGCATCAAGCTCAAGGAGTTATTTTTCCTTATGCCGGTAAAACTTTCTTCTAAAGTAGCCTGGGAGCATAATTTACAAAAAAATTCTGATTCAATTCCCTTTAGCTCCAGGTTTGTCCTTGACTCTTCAGGCAAGAAGATTTTCTTCTAGTAAATTTACAATTCCAGATCACCAGCCCTTCTTCCAGAGCAGCTCAAGTGCAACCCTTCTTTAGGCAAGAATCCTTCACAGGTGAATTTAAGTGTCTCAAATGGCAGCAAACAAGCTACAAAAGAGCATCCTACCACACACTTGATTTCACTTAAGTAAGGACAACAGAATGCCTCTTTTTTCTTTTTCTGTCTTTTTTTTTTTTTTAAGTTAATGTGGTATTTGCAGATATCAATTTTATTTAGAACTGCTCTATGACTTATTTTTATAAGCATTTGTTCAATAAAGGCATCTTCCTGCAGTCCCAAGATTAGTATTTGCCTCCCAAACATTGCAGTTCAAATATTTTTTACAGAAATAGTTGCAGCTGAACTTATGCTTTTGACAGAAATCTATCAAGAATATCAGCACATCAAAGATCGCCACTTGAATTCAGTGAAACCATCACTTTTTTCTTCTCTGCTTGTTATGAAAGTATTCCTTCAGAAGCATATCCTAAGGAAACTTTTGCAGTATTGTGACTAAATTTTTGTACAATTTGTAAGCACTTAATTGTAATGAAGTCTGGGGAGAGCAGTACCCACTCATCTCACATAAATTAGGCTGTTGGGGACTACCAGATATTGCTGAGAGGAGACAGATGTGATGGTGAAGTAGGTTTATACTAGAAGGGCCACAATTTCTTCCCACTCATCCCAAGCACTAACAGAGTACATCTGGGTGGAGTGTGGTCCCTGCTGAGAACAATGTGCACAATGGGTAGAAATCTCCATTTTCCCAGTTCCCAGGGAGTTGGGAGTCTCTGAGGCTACAGAGCAACTGGGGGCAACTTCAGATGCTCTAATTGAAGTCAGGGTTGGAGCAGATGGGGTTGGTGTGTCTGGGACCCATAATCTGCTCCCTGGAACCCCTCCTCTGCACTGAGCAGATCTTGAACCTGGGCCAACATACACTGAGCTCAGAAGGGTGCTTGAAGTAGCTTAATTAGGGAGAAGCTTTACAAAAGCTGGTCTCCTACAAAATAAATCATTTACTAGCATAAAGTATAGAAATAGCTCAGTTGGTTTGGTTTTTACATTTCCATGTCCAGTGCACTCTGCAGAGCCCAGGAGCTCTCTTATAGCTTCTTAAGGAAGAATGAAAACAATGGAAATTATTAAAAAACAGCCTGAAACACCAAAAATTCAGCTATTAAAAGTGCCTAATATGATATTCATGCTTTCATGTATCAGATGCTCCCAAACTGTTCTTGCCACATGCCTGCACTCATTACAATATGTAAAATAGGGAGTGATAGTCATGGTCTTAAGTCAAATTATCCCACATCAAAAATCAGTTTCTGCTCTTCTACCTCAATCTTGTCACGCTGCTGTGGCTCCAAAGTTGGCCACTTCCCTTAATGTAATTCTTATCTTTAATGCTTCCCTCCCTTCACCCTCCCTGCACTTAAAAATTGCTTTGTACTGCAAAACGTGGCAAGGGATTTTCGGAGGAAGGGGAAAACCTCCCAGCAGTAATCTCTCCTCATATCCAACTGCCAATTTGGAAACTCAAGGTGTCAAAAACCTCCCGAGTGGCATTTTCCTCCCATATGTTTTTAAATGTTCCCTTCCCAAAGGTGACCCTTCTGAGCCACCACATCCCCGGCAGGAGCACACCACCTCCAAATCCATCTGCTCGGACTCGACACTTTAATTAGCAGGGAGGGGAGGAACAGGCACCCGCCCTGCCAGTGGGGCGACAGCACAGTGGGGGACGAGGCCGAAATCTGTGTTCAGGACTGACCCAGAACCTGTCTCACTTCACCTGCTGCAAAAAGAAAGCACCAGGATTCCCCCCAGACGCCTTGGGAATGCCAAGTGGCAGAAACAGAACTCCTCCAAGCTAATTACTGAAAGAGTGGGGCAAGTGAATGAGTCACAGCAGTGGAAATCTCAGCAAACACTTGTCCTTTCACCATATTAAAACCTGCTATTTCCCTTGGGAGAAATCAAAACCATTTCCCTTCTTTTTACATTAATAAAAATCACTTCAGAAACAACAGCACAGGCTTACAGAAATGTGACTAAGTTTTAGATATGTGGCTTTTTTGGAAAGCTCTTCAAACATGCTAAATAATCTTCAGTCAATGTAATGCTTTGCACTTGTTTTTTTTGTGTGAATTGTTTAAAGATGAGAGAGGCTTTTAAAGCAACTTTCAGGTTCATTCCAGTCCTATGATATCTGTTAAAAGTTCAGAGCCATGGCTATGCATTCAAGTGCTGCATTACTGAGAAATGCACATCAGCTGGAAAATCAAAGTGTTATCATATGGACATTAGGACATTATTTGAAATTAGGATCAAGTAAAAATTTTCAACACATACAATAAATATTAGGGAAGGATATTATTGTAAATGAATTCTAGAGTTAAATAGCATTATCACAGTGGAAAAAACCATACTTATTACTATTCCAAGAAAGAATAGGTGGAATTTCAAGGCAGTGGGTAGGCTGAGATCCTTCCCATTGAATTCAATGGAAGAGCAAACTCAGACAACAAAATTATTACTTGGAAAAGCAGCAGGTTTCCTGCCTAGAGAGTTAAAATATCCAAATCTCTGAGTGACCACGTCTCTGTGGAAATCCCTGGAAGTGTAACTGCAGTACTGTGCTTTCCCCTGCACACACAGGGAATCTGCATTGATAAAAACAGGAGTCTGTTTCAGTGCCAAAATTAAGTCAAGTGAGATTTATCAATGTGCAAATGGGTACTCCTGCAGGAAAGTTGGGCTGTGCAGTTTTAGAGATTACTTCAAAGCTGTGGCCCTTTCCGGAGAACACATTGTTAAGCACTTTGCTCAGGCACTGAAATGACTCACGAGCTTCCCCTCACGGTGGAAAGAAATTGGCACCTCCCGAAGGTGGTTCAGCCCATCAGAGATCAGGCTCCTAACTCAGGGCATTCAAACTGGGTGCCTAAATTTTTGCATGGCAGTTTCTCATCCATAGGTTATTTCACTGCCCTAACAGTGTATGCCGACCACTATTAAAAACTCAAGAGTTTTCACCAAGGGCAAGTGAGGCCCAAAGAAGTGTCTTGATACACTTCTAGCTGCAGAAAAAGAACGAGCTACGTTCTTTTTGGTATTGGATAATTACAGAGATCACATCAAGAAGCTCTGTCTTCTATCAGGCTGACTAATTATTTCTCTGGATAAGACAAATTTCTACTCAGATGAAAAAAAGTGAAGTTTTTCAGTAGAACTGTGGCAAGTCATCAAACCTCACAGCCTGAGAAGGTTTGCAATGAACCTGACACACGGTGTTGAGGGTATTTCGGGTCTCACTCCATGTCACATCAAGCCATTATATTTTTTTTTTTTTTTTATTGAAGCATTGCATTCCTGGGCTTGGGATGGCAGAAGCTGTGAGGAGGTCTCTGAGGTGCAGGTCTGGGTAAAACAGAGCATCAGGTCATGAGATATTTATCAAGTGATAATGCCAACGACATGAGGTGGGGACAAAGGCTCCTCCAGCTGGGAAGTTATCGAACGCTTGGAGCCTAGGAACAGATCACTCAGTGGCAGCTGGCTGCCCTAACTCCCTAAAAAATTAATCACTGCAGATAAATGCATAAAAAGACAATACCTCAATCTGTTTTCCACTGAAGGTGGTGGCAAAATTCCCATGTCTTGTTCCTCTCCACCCTCCAGCCTGTGCCGTGAGGCCCAGATGTGCTCACAGCAGTCCTGTTGTTGCAGTGGAATAACTGTGCTGGCACCAGCGGGTCTGTGAGTGGTGCCTGTGGGGAAAATCCACAGGACCTATGTCCCACCACTCTGTACTCTCCCCTTGCTTCCCCTGTGTCTGAGCCTTTGCAGAGTCAAACTTTCAGGTCTGGCCAGTCCTGTGGTGCAAACAGGCACCTGTCCTCGAGGAATTTGCTTCTATCCCTCCAGATACAAAACCTGATTTATGGTACATACACTGAAGGTGAGGGAGTTGTGACTGCATAGAGAGTTTTACCATCAGCTTTTCCTTGTCTTCAGTAGGTACATTTTGAGCTCTAAGACACTTGTAACACTGAAGGGACATTACTCACTAAGCTGCTATTGTTTTCAGTGGGCATTTCTAAAAACAAGAGTTCCTTACACACAATTCATGATCAACCTGTGATTTCAGAATGAGGACATGAGAAAGCACCAGAGTAGACCTTGCAAATATGTCCTGGTTTAGAAACAGTCATTCTATGAATATTTTAATTGATAAAACCATACTGCAGAAATGTTCATAGAAAATTAACACAAGTGGAACACAGAATAGCCAAAGGAAATTAATTTACAAGTGTGATGGTATGAAAATTCCCAAGAGACACTGAGCAATTGAACTAACCCTAGTTATAAGAGCTCTCTCTGTGCTTTCAACATCAGCATTAGGTTTGGAAGAAAAATTCTTGTACCTGCAGCAGAAGAGCAGATGCATAAAGTGCTGATAATGAAGCCCAGTTAGACATCTCTCTATACTGGTAAAAGTACGTCTTGCACTTGTGGCACAAGTGCCAATCCTGGGGGAAACTGCAGCAAATTTTCACTCGAGGATAAGTTCACATCACAAAGTACCTTTGCAGTCTAAATAGGACAATTCTACTTACGTTATGGAAAGGAACATTTAGCAACGTGCAGCCACGTAATTATGGGCTGCCAGCAGCTGATACAGCTCTGTGCTGGCATATCTACAGTGCAGACTCACACTGACTGTGCCAGCTTTTTGGTTTAAAGAAAGATGATTGTAAAGACAACACCTGACAGAAGCAGGGGCACCCATGGGAAACAGCTCTGTGGAAAAGCAGGATGGGAGGCTGCAGCTGATAGGGTTGTGCTGGAGATTTTCCTGCCTCTTGCCCTGATCTCTCTCCAGCCCCACCACTTCCCTTGCTCCAAACCCCATCATGCCAAACAAAAGTACATTCAGGAGCAGGAAGGTTTTCTGGGGGTGCAGCCACTTTGGAAAGGGAGCTGCCCAACAGCAGCAAGATGCTATTTAGAGGCATAAGTTATGTGGGTGCTTTTTCTCAAGGAAGAGTATTGTTAAGGAGATGAATATTGGGGTTTGTGCTAATAGGAGTAAAACAGGTTGAATTAAGTAAGCTTGAAAATAGCCACTATATTTGATTATCAGATAAAAATCTGATTTCAGTGGGGACAATTACATGTAGCAGTAGTACCCAGCACCAAGTGAAGTCAGGGAGGCTTTGCCATTGGCTCAAAAGCCAGGGTTTCTTTGGTGTATACACAAGACCATAAACATTTCATAAATGATTGCAACCAAATCCAAATAAATACATTTAATAGACCAATCTTCTCAAGATTGATTCTGAAGAAGCTCTGTAAAATGATACGTGCTTGTACATATAAAAGATGGTAAAAAAAGGACTCTTTTCCCTTCTGTTTTAAATTACTGAATACTCCAGACTGGTTCCTTTGATTTTAATCTAAAAGGCTGAATTTGCAGATTGCCTAAAGATAAATGAATATTCGTCATCTGTCCCACTAACATTTTTCTAAGATATTGCTTCTCCTTTTGGCAAAGCTGCTAAGATTTGCCTCTAGTTTTTATCTTCTGTTGTAAAACCGAATTTGTTTTGAATGACAAATAATTCATTACAGAATTCATTTTTTAACTTTTCTTGCCTGAGAGACACCTTTTCAGTGTTTTCAGGGCATTGTTCTAGCCAAGGTATCAAATCCACTCTTCTATTTATTCCACCGTGCAGTTCTGTGTTTTGCTCTGGCAAGCTTCCAGCTGAATTAATTTGACATTCACTGATCAATCAAACTGTCTCATTACTACCTTCTGCCCGCCTTGTCATCATGGTCCACTGTTGACAAGAGTAAGAAATGAACATCCACTAGGTCACCTTCAGAAAATCTTTTATTTAATCGTAGTAGACCTACTGCCTAAGCCCTGAGGTTATCTGCAATGTTCCTGTGTGTCTCTCCCTTTCTTTTTCCGTGTGTGGTGAATAATTTCACGTAGCTCACGCCGTTCACAGATGGAGTGACTCCAGCAGAGTCATTTAAACAGTGGGTTTAGTAATTATACTGAGGAGGATTGTTTTATTTCAAAAACCTCATGACTGACAGGCCAAGTAGACCACTCAGAGAAAAGTATTCAGAAAGGGGTGCTGAGAAAAACTGAGAAAACTCTCAGTATGGTATTATTTATAGTCATTGCACATGAAAGCTGCTTTCCTTGTTATATAGTAAATTATTCCAATTAATTCTTACTTATGAGTGCCAAGTGATATGGTACAATTTGCCAGAAAGACAATAGCATGGCTCACCAGAACAGGTACTCTGCCAGAGATCTGCAATTTCTGTTTTCATTTGTCTGGATTGACACCTGTAGCAATGGTTATGAACTTGTGCAACTAAACCTTATGTGCCCTGTGCAGGAGTTAAAGCATTTGGAACGAGATATCTGCCCTTTTGAGGTTTTTTCTGAGTTGCTTTAAATTTCCCATGGGAAGACACACTTTCTAGACATTCTACAATATTTTGTCATGAAGATATTCTGGTTCACATTTTACACAAATGATTAGTGCATTACCACACATTACTGGAAAGGGAACTGAAGTCCTTTATACTCTCCTGAGACCAATATAGCATGGGTTTGGTTGTCTTCAGTTACATATATTCATGGATTCTGGCTTAGGAACATCCTAACATTCACTGGCACTTAGGATCACATAACACTGAACCTTTTACACCATTAGCTTTCCAAGGCAGCTCAATTATACCAGGTTATGGATCTGATATTTCAGACTGGTTTTGTCTGGAAAACACGTGATATTCCTCAGGCTTATTGTAAAATTTTGGCTTCTGTTTTGGAAAAGCAAGTATGGTCTAATAGATTGGATTAATTTATTTCAATGTATTCAATGCATCAATTGCATCTTATGTGGAATAGCTTACTCTGCTTTTCTTCTATTTCTCAGAATTTTTTAATGAGAAAGTAATTTCCATGTTGCATACAATGTCTTTTCCCTTAATAAACCTTTTTTCTGTGTTAGGTGTTGATTGGAGCTCTGTGTGTGTCCACATAGCAGCAAACACATCTCACCACTGCGGATATGCAAATTCTTAAATAATAATGACAACAATCACAAGCACTGCACAGAAACTCCACCACTGTCACAAACTTGGTAAGGATGCTTTTATATAAGAGAAGCTGTACAAGGAACAGGGGTGGATGTTTCAACAAGTCAAAGTCATAAGACTCCTTGGGACCAATTTACTATGTACTTAGAAACCAAAGGGTATCATAACTTTAAGAGGAAAGCTCACTTTGCAGTAAAACAGAAGCCATCAAACTGGAGATGGGAGAGTTAAAGGAGTTATTAAAAGGATGGGAAGTAGTTTGGCAGGAAGCCTCCTGGTTCACTCCCCAAATGCAAAGGGGAGTTGAAGTATTGCCACTCCAGTCCCAGAGGAGAAGATGCTGACCTACAAAGCGTTTGTGGAAACACATGGTTGGGTCTGCACAAGGTGCACCTGAAGTAGGAATAATAACCTGCAAAACTATGGGACTAGCAGAGACAAAGCTGAAAGCACAGGAAAAATTAGGCCAACAAAAGGTAGTGTTAAGATTTATAATACCAATAGGAACATTATTAATTAAGTCCTGAATAAATACATTTGGATCTCTCCTTATGTGCAGGTGGGAAAAAATACATCTTTCTTGACATTCAGGCTAATACCTGATGCAACAAATATTTTCTATGTTCCTGAATCTAAAAAAAAAAATGATTAAAAGGAGGTATGTTTGGTTTTCTCCCTGATCATACAATCAAGCACAACCTGCCCTCATTTTTGCAAATTTATAAAATTTTGTGCAAACTGTGCCAAAATAAGCTGCTGAATCCATCACACTTCTGTGGGTCCAGAGATGCATCTATAAAAACCAATATTAACTTCACAGCCTGAGCAAGGGCCACCTGTGAAATCCTTTCCACCACACTCACAGCCACACCTCACCATGGACCACCACCATGTGTCACTGTCCGACAACAGGGGAACCTCTAGCAAACAGAACTAGCATAGTGTGGAATAAACCCAATAATTTGGAATAATACCCCCTTTTTAATAGCATTTAATGCCATTTTTAATCAGTTTATGTAAATTTGGAGGCTTGCAGCTTTTCTGCACAATTTTCTCTTGGTCAACTGATCAGGCCACTGCCAGAACAGGAAAAGGCTGTGAGAACATCAGTCCCACAGGACATGGAAATAAACTTATGAACCACTTGCTAAAAAAATCAAAGAAAAGGGGTCATGGATTACTTAAAATAAGCTTACATGTTAGAGAGAAGAGAGTTTGAGTATTTTAACCAAGTGTTACATTATTTTCATGGTGCTATTCTGAAAACAGGCTGCAGCTTTGAGAAGCAGTGGCTCTCATTTCATTTTTAAGCTACTAGTTTGGATGACTTTCACTGTTACATCTCCTGATTTTGAGCCATGGGATAGGCATTTATGTAGCATGATAGAGAAAGGAAAGCAAGACAGAGATTTTACTTTGAAATATGCTTCAGGACCTTGCTCTGATGAAACTGCATAGAAAAGTGCAGAGGACTTTGATGCTCTGAAAAGACACCCCATTTCCAAATAAGAAGTCATGGTCTTTATGTAACTCATGAGAAATTACTGATTTGCTACAAGGAGCCTTTAATCAGTGGCACAAAGTGGTGCACTTCCATGGAACATTACAATTACATAGAATCATAGAATGCTTTGGGCTGGAAGGGAACTTAAAGATCCTCCAATTCCAACCCCCAGTGGGCAGCCCTCATCTCCACAATTTTTGTTGCATATTCTCTGAGCTGCTGCCACTCCTGTTAGGGGTTGCTGTGTGGTCTGCCAAAGGTGTTTCAAAGGTCTGCTTACCCTCAGCAAAGAAAAGCCTCTGCAGCCCTGGATTACAGGTCCAAGCCTCTGCCTTTCAGCCCTGCACCCAAACTCATGAATTGATGCAAAAGTGCAAGAGTACAGTCATGTTTCTACTGGGTGCCAAGACAGATATTTGTTGACATCAAGGGAATGCTTGAATTTTGTTTCCTACAGTTAAAGCTACAATAAACTGAGAATCCTTTTATTTTCCTTCTTATTTACAGTACAGAGTTGCAAGACAGATGGTAAGAACCCATATAGCATAGAGAACAGGGTAGCTTTAATTGGCATTTCTGTTAAAAGGATTACTGTTTGATTAGGGCTTGTATTTTCCCCTGCTAAAGGGAGGAAATTAGATCTTTGATGGAGGTTTAGGATTGTGACTGAGGAAGGTATATACATCATTCTTGGGATGGATGCTTTTTTTACAGCTGGTTGTGAAGCATTAGTTTATCAATTACCTCTCAAAATGTGATTTACCTATCTGGGAAAAAAAATACATTGTTTTTATTGTCTCTAATGTTCAGTTCTCACAGTTCTTATAATTCCCAGCTGCAATAAAATAGTTCTGATGACAGAAGTTTCAATGTGTTCTGCAAAAGTTTTACTGCTGTCAGCATAGAGTCAGCACACATCTCCTCTCCATCCCTCATTTTGTGTGATACTTCTTTCAGCATGCACTTATATTCATAATGATAAGAAACATTGGGGTTGTTTTTTTTGTTCCAACAGATCAATCTATGCAGCTTTAAAAATGTATATGTTTATATATAAAAAAATAACCACGCAAGAAACTGCCAAGAGGACTGAATTTGTCTCACTGAAATTGAGGACAATCTGTCATCCAAAGCCCATACAGGAAAAATCCACAAAACATCCATTAGACATGCAAGAGGATGCAAAACAGATCCCAAACTGTTTCTATCTCTGAAATCTCTTAAAGGGTTTAGAAATCTCTCAGCAGCAACTGTTTGTGCACAAATCTCACACAATGCCTGAAATCTTTCCATCATGGGATTCTAAGAGGATCAAATCTGATCCCAATCCACCGTATTTCCTTCCCTTTGCTCACCAAACTGAAAATGCTGCTGTTACAACATCATCAATAAACAATCACACTTAGTGAAGGACACATTTTCTCATCCACCTACGTTAAACAGAAAGATAATTTTAGGGAATTTCCTCCATTGCCCTTGGTTGGTGACAGCCCCATCTCCACGAAGGCTGACTCTTACCCTTCCTGCTATGCTCATGGTAATTTGCACCTTTGTTTTATTTGCTTGTGGGAAACAATTGGGATGTGGCTATTCTGAATGAGCTCAAAATACTAGAACTCAATACAGTGATGCCACAAGAACAACCACTTACCATAAAGAGTGAGCAAGGTCTTGTTCTTATCAGTGACAAATCCAAATGGCAACAGTAACATCTTGGCATAGTCAAGCATCAGTAAGTGTGGCCATTTCAGTAACCTTTGAAGTGTAAGACTTTCTATCTGGGAACGATTTCTTACTGTCTGCCCTGTTTTCTCCTCTTTAGCTGCTTACTGTTCAAGTGTTGGTAAATGAAGTCCTTGATAGGCAAAGGTTGTAAGCATGTGATTAACATTAAAATGGCCTGTCAGGAGTCTCCAAGTGGATTTCGTCATGGGACTACTGAGGTGCTTAATGTTGAGCATGAATTAATTGCTCTGCCAGTTTAGAAGGTCTGTTTGCCATGTTGTGCCTATATTACCGCTGTAAGTTAAATTACCACAGTCTATAAAACACCTTGTAGTCCATTTCTTCTGGATGAAAGGAGCTATGCAGAATAAATTGCAGTTTCTGAAACACAAACACCCACGTGAAATGATTATGGAAAAAAATATAGGAAAATGGTTGTGGATATGTTTCTGTTCCACTTCAGTATTGTAAAATTCAATGTATTCCCTTTGTATCAGATCTTGATAATTTTCAAGTTTCACAATCACCAATTACACGTAAAATGTCAAACTAACAGGGAGACAAAGCATCAGGGGTATCATTTGTCTATCAATAAGCC
Organism: Myiozetetes cayanensis; assembly: GCF_022539395.1. NCBI lineage: Eukaryota > Metazoa > Chordata > Aves > Passeriformes > Tyrannidae > Myiozetetes > Myiozetetes cayanensis. The sequence goes on from NW_026087389.1 coordinate 5,265,534, forward strand.
ATATCTATTCATAACTAAATGTAAAATACAGCTCAGATACTGTATGTCAAAAATCAAAGTAAAAAAACTTTCAAATAAGCATATTCCTACTCTGTGAGAAACCTGATTCAGACTAATTTTAGCACATATTAGCTGTACATTAGAAGAAAGAGACAGAGCAAATATGTGTATGCTAATATGGTCTTCAATCCCACATTTCAAGGGGCATAAAAGCATGTCAAGCTCTTCCATCTTCTTTGGCTGGCCTACAAGGAAATCGCATTAGTAAGTGGCATAAAATCATTCCATTTTGAGCAGTAACCTGACCCCTTGTTTTCAGTTGTGTCAGAACTGAGAGCTCAAAGGTACAATGGGAAAAGATGGCACCCTAGAGACAGATAGATCACACATTTTTTCTATCAATCAAACAGTCTTTGTGCTCAGGTGGACTGAACTCAAGAACGTGGCTCGAATTAGACTTCCTGTCATAACCTGAGCTTCAGTGTTTGATACAGCAACCACTTTTTCATGCAAGAATTAAGAATTTTTCACTGATGTGGTGAATGCAACACATTGTTCTTTGGATCACCCAAAATGGCTTAGAATTGAGCAGAAAAATATGTACCCGAATCAGATCATGACAGTGGGATTGTCACTTGGCTCTCAAAGCACAATCCATAGGTAGAGAGTCCAATTACAAAATCAACACTTAAAATGTGGCTGCAAAAGGGTGATAAATGATGAGTTATGGGCAAAGGGAAGATATTTATGACTGATATTTGTAAAAAATATGGAGAGTTATTGCAGTAGAAAGACACACACAGGTTCTTCTTGATGGCTGGGGCTACAAAGAGGATGAAACTCAAACACCAGCAGCTGTGGGTTGGTTTGGGAATTGAGATGAAGATTCTGATAAAACAGAGAGATGACTCTGTGAGAAGGTATGTAAACCTTTATCTGCTGGGAATTGTCATAGACAGCTACCAGATATTCAGGTTTTTGAGCTGTATTGTCTGATCCATTTCCCTGAGTATTAAACTGCACAGAGATAAAATGAGAAAACATTTGTGCGTGTCGTGTCTCACGATGGGTAGGTGGGAATTTGTCATTAATTTCTCCTTTTGATTATATATAATAAAGAGTATATCTATGTGTAATATTTAGATAGATACATAAAAGTCTTTGCACCTGGTCCGTGGGAGCATTGCAAACTTGTAAATATCATTTAGTGATATTTAACAAACCAGCCAGGGTTTGACAAAAATAAACAGCACCAGTGCGAAAGAAAGCAAGCACTTTCATTAAACAACATCTTATGAAATGAGTTATATTTAACTTCCTTAAAACAGCAAAAACTCCAGTGCCTTGGCACACAAACTGTGGTATTTCTCTTGGCACACTCTATAGGTTATGTCTCGTGCAAGCGAGAAAACTTTGGTTCTCCAAGAATTATGGTTTAGCACGAATTGAATTTTTTAATATATAATTATATGTATAGCATATAAACACAAATATAGATTTTTTAATTATATAAATATATATTTTAAACCTTCAAAATACACATACACACATTTCAAATGTGCACATCTACAAGCTCATATGTGGATAAAGCTTGACTTTCAAGCCTGTTCCCTAGCTACCACAGAAAAGGAATTCTGTTGTATTTTCAAAGCTGGGCCTCCTATCAACAAGCTTTTCCCTTGGAATCTTGTAACAGAAAAGCAATTTCAAAGCATTGGTACTAGGTTTTCAGTCTTCAGATGGGGAAAATCAGCATAACTTTGTATTCACTACAATATGGAAAGCCACAAACAGGCTGGTCCAATGTATTTAAAGCCTTAAGAACTGGCTTTACCACACACCAATTCATGCAGGGTGAAATCTGTGAAACTCTGAAGATTCCATGGATATTGGCTGGACAGGGCTCTGGTATCATCAGTATTGTTACTGGTGATAAATAACAACTTAGAAGTGCTGCTGAATTAGCTGGTGACAAAACCCAAATATGCCACAAATGCTGTAGTATTACTGCTGAGCATTCTGATATATTAACTGCCCCATTCAAGTATATTATAAATGTATTTATGAATATATATATCACATATGTCAAGGCAAGCATCCTCAGCAAAGTAAAACAGAGACAAAAGCCATGACTGTCTTCATCAAGGCCAAGCCAAACAGCAAGAAGGTGAAGTGGTCAAACTAAGAAGCCAGTTTCTGTTTGCAGGCATCTCCCAAGTGTCCTGCTCAGCTTCAGTGGCAATAACCCCTCATATGAAGTAATCCCTTCTCTATTCCCTGTCCTATTTCCACTGTCAGTCTAGAGATTTAGGAATTTAGATTCAATTCCTGGGTTAGAAAACTCCCATTCCACGCTGACACTGGGCTGAAAGGTAAGTTAAACTTCCCTTAAGATGTTTTTCTCTCTAGAACTGATACATTATTGTCATTATGCTAATGAAGTTCACTCAGGTTGTGTGAATGCTCTCCTGGTTTTTTTCGTAAAAAAAATACCACAAAGAAGTAAATTTCTGCAGTGCTTGATTGACAGCTGTCAAGTAACACACAGGGCAATTCAGCCACCAGGAATTGCTGCTATTTATCTCAGTACCATAAAAACCTATTGGAAAAGCTGCTGTTTGTGAAAGGATCTTCTGAAGCAAGAGCTTGGCAAAAAATTATTTTTGTCATTTCATTTGCTTTCCCCTCGTTTCCACAGGCAAGTTAAAGTTAGAAAGGCTATGCTGTTCTTTTATGTAAAGAAAATCTAATACCACTGTGGAGTATTGGCTGATTTCCTTGAGCCAAACCTTCAAGCTAAGCAATCCTTACCCGAGTTTTACACACAAACACTAACTATGCTATGCAATATTCTTGTGACTCTTTCTGGAAGTATTTAATAAGTTTGGATGCAGCTCAGTATCTGGCAAAAATCAGCATTCCACTGCAAATCACCTCATAGTAGTGAATAATTTGCCATAAAAAAAGCATTACATTTTTCCTCTTTGTGAATTATCCACAAGCAGATTATCATTTAGGCACGTATATTTGTTGTGCACAGCTATTTACCACATAATTTCTGTAAATAATTAGTGCTCTTAATTTTATTTGTAAGTGATCAGACAGAAGCTCACAATATCAAAAGTTAGAGTGGAGTATGGTGAGCACATGCTCAGTGGGAGGTGGATAATGTTCACGTCAGGGTTGTGTGAATCCTTGTTCTCTTTTGCAAATTAAATAACTGCCTTTTCCCAGAATCCAAACGCAGTCCAACACACTTTGCCGTTTCCAGAAATGCTCTCTGTCTTTTTGGGCACCAGAAAGGGTGGCACCATTTGGTCACAGTCCTCATCTGTGATCTCAGGCAAGTCTGTCAGGAAATCACTTGCCTGTTTAGGTTCCTAATTATATTTAAAGACTTGAGCCTTAGGGCACATCTATATTATAGATAATATCCAATGCATTGATCCCCACGCTGAGGACAAGCAGCTGAGTTAACTCTGCTCTCAGTGCCTGCTGACACGGCCAGGCAGCTCCTGGGCCTGAGCCAGCTCCCCGTGCTGGGTGGAGGAATTGGGAATGTTCTCTCACTCCCTGACTGTCCCCAAAAGTCAGGGAGGGGACAGGATTTGAACTGTGGCCCAATGGAACTCAAAGGATCAAAAATTCCACTACGTTCTATTTTCTATTAAATCATCCTATTAAGCTGTTACAATTTCAGTTCTTTATTTGACTATGAAATAGATAAAATATGCACATGTATATGGATCTGTAAGCCAAAGCACTATTTCATTACAAAAAGGATTGTAAAAAAACTCCTCAAAATTAACACTTTAAAACATTAATCTAAATTAAATCTTTTATTAAACGGATCAGGATCTCAAACAGCCAAAGCACATGTAACACTACCATCATCAGTGCAGGAATGCTGATTTACTTTCTGCTTCTTCCTAATGATTTGGAGCTGTCGAACGTGACACTCCCACACTCTGCTTGTCAAAAGCTCTGATCCAGAAAACATTTTGAGGATGGAAAGCAGAGAGAGGAGTCCCAGCATTGCTGGGGATCTGCCAAAGCAAGTAGTAGTGGTGTGCAGCTGGGAAGACTATGCTTAAAAGATTTAGCATTTGTTAGTTGCGTTTCAGACTTCTAAGAAATGAATAGTGTAAAGTTATTTTCGGCAACTGCAGCCTAATGATGCCACATGAAGTTGGTACCACAGTCTCAGACATAAAATTTTAAATGAGCTAGAAGAAAAACATGGTATTACTTATTTGTTCAGCCTCAAAACAAGAAGATTGGTTGTTGCTTCAGCTTTTTACAAGCCTCGTCTTTTCTGCTGCATCATGAGAGAGTGGCTAACAAAATAAACATGTTAAAAGACCTTTTTTGCATTTCCTACTTAATAAAAGCTTCCACTGCAATTTAGCCATAGGAAGGCATCCAAACTGCCTTCGTTTTCTGTTCTTGAGAAAGATGCCAAGGTCATTAGGTGCCAAAAGATACATTTAAATGTCTACAGAGGTTGAGCTCTTAGGGAATTGGATGCCCAGCTTAATTACTAGTCTTGAAAATTGCTATCTCTATCTGAAGATGCTTTTATAACCTTGAAAATTTGGCCTTAAACTACTCCTGAAATTGAGGTTTAGAGACATAATATACTGTTGGCATTTTATCTGGGAATCTCAATACCAAAGAATGGGTGCCTATTATTGAATAATTAAGGAAAAAACATAAATTATTCAAAAGAACTGCATTTCCCTTCCCAAAGGAAGCGATTATATCCCAAATCTGAGCCTGCAGACAAACAAGCTTCTGTCCTGCTGAGTTACAGCCACCTCAAGCTGTACAACAGCAATTGCTGCAACTGCTCCACCTCCCCCTTGGCATTCATCTCCACAGAAATGAATGTGTGCAGAGGCTGCTGCTCCCAGGAGGGCAGCACAGGGACTGGGAACCAAGGGTTTCTGTCCAGTTAAGCCCCTCTCCTGACCTGTCCTCTGGATAGACTTTTCTCTTCTCACTGTCCAGACTGCCTAGAGGGACTTAAAGTCCTTTACCTGGGGTTAATTCTGCCCTAAAATGATGCAGCCTCTGTTGGACAACCTTCTGCCCATCCCTGCATGAGACAGTACCTGACACTCATTCCAGCTGCAGCCCTTTTGCCTTGGTCTGTGTTTAGTTTCAAAAAAATCAATTCTGCTGTTCAGCAGAGGAGGTGTGGACATCAGCCTCTATACACTTGTCCAAAGTCCCTCCCCAGCTCTCTTGGAGCCCCTCTGGGTACTGGAAGGGGCTCTAAGGTGTCGCTGGAACCTTCTCTTCTCCAGCCCCAATACCTGGCTCTGCTCACATCGTCCTCACCTCAGCTACACCAGGTCTAGTTTGAATAGTGATGGAAAGCACATTTCCCACTCCCCTACTCTGGCAAACACAAATAAAAAGGTCCTAGAACAGGTCCCAAGATAGCAGCTTTTTCCTCTCCTCACCTGCAGGCTTGATGACTTGTGCCAATATCTAATTAATTAATTAAGGTTAGTTGAGGTCGGGGCCTGGAAGCTGAGCAATTAAACTGTTTGCTCCCCTGCTGGAACAAACCACGTGCACGAGGAGAGCTGCCAAGGCTGGCATTTGTGAAATTTGACTCAGGGAAGGAGGTGCCCTGTTCCTGCCCCTCAGGGCTGGTTCTGGCTGTCAGGCTGTGCTGTGGGCTGGGAACGGCGTGGAAGGCGCAGAAAAAAGTCCTGCTAAGTTTTTGCTTTAAGGATGACTTTTCCTGTCCTTATCATGAACTTGAACACCTGGTATTTTAATTTTAAAGCTCAGCCCTTGAAATGGAGTGATTAGATACAATATCTCGCCTTTGACAAGAGAGTCTTTGTGGGTTCAAAGATGAGCTTGAAAAGGAAAACTGATTAAAGCCTGAAGGGTCAGAGCCAAGGATGGAAATGAGAGTTATCTGACATGGATTTCTCTTTAAAGATCACACACATTTAATCCTGTTGCATGATTCCTGACTTACATAATTTAGTGGTGCAGAAGCAGAACATGTAGTTCATGGAGGGACAAAGGTGACCTGGGCTGGGCGAAGAGGGGGAGCAGGGACTCTGCTCCAGGGACTTGGTGATGGAGGTGCCTGCTGAGCCGAGCTGCCCCCTGGCCCCCAGGCATTTATCACTACCTGGCCTGCTATAAATAAATAAACAGACAGATCACTTGTGCTGTAAATAGCAGAGAGCTCCCAGCTGTGAGGATTGTACTCATTGCTTTAAAAAATTAATAGTGTTTTATTGTGAGCAGTTTTTTTGCCAAAGCTCTTCGTTCTCCTTGGGAAGATGAGCTTGAGAACATCCTAAATGCTGCTATAAACAGAAGATGAGCATGCAGCTCATGGACATCACGGGGTCACAGGTTGACAAAGTCCTCAGTATTTGGATCTGGATGGATCATGCTTATTATTACTGAATGGATTTCCTGTCATTCCTAGGAATCTCTGTATTTTGCACTTGTTAATTAATCTAAACGTGTTGTTAAGTGATCCAAACTTGTTAAGTGATCCAGAAGGTTCTTAGAAATAAAAGTCTATTCCTGCCTCCTAAAGCACTGGACATTTGCTGAGGGTAATCCTGTGAATGGCTACAAAGGTCGTACTCACAGGATTTCATTCCTATTATTGCCTTTTAGACTTTCTAAGATATAATAGATTAAAGGTCATTCAAATAATTATAGTTGATATGAAATTAAAATGGCCTTGATGGTACATCCCCAGACAGATAATTTTAAATAAAAACCTGGAATTATTTGCTCTGAAAGATATACACGACCCACTAACCCTTGCAGTGTCATGCATCTTAACTAATTAACTATGCTCTTTATTGATCAGAAAAAAAGCAGCACAACAAAACAAACAAACAGCAGAAAAAAAAAACCCACAGGGTTTTTCTAAATTAAGCAATTATTTAGGAAATGGTTTTGATCAGTTTACAAGAAGAACATGCAGAGCTTCAGTGAACCCAGAGCCTGGAGGCCCACCATGGGAGTCTGCCTCCTGGGCAAAAGTGACTTGGAAAAACACTTTCAGAAACTCAGAGTTTCTACCTCCTATTTTAAGGGCCTCCTCTGGCCCCAACCTGGAACTGCTCTTCTAAGCTGTGACTGTAAAAACCTGGTGATCACCCTCCCTCTAGGAAGGATGATGATTATGATCTTAAGACAAAGAAGCCCTTGTAGAAAAGCCATTAAATAAAGCCATAGATACAGTTCCCTCTTGTATTCCAGCCCACCCAAGTTTTTACCCCACAAATTCTGTATCATCTGTAGGCCCAGAGAAAAATGTAGGGCAGAGTTTAAATGTTTTATACCCTAGAGTGGTCTTTGGGTCTAGCATGGGCCTAATGTCCCTAATTCCTTCTTTTCTCCTCCTCTGTGCATGAGAGGCCTTGATGCAGGAAAACTTGAGGGGCTGCTTGATTTAATTAGGCATATTCTTGTAATCCTGAATTAGGAGCTGAGCAAAGTTAGATTTAAGAATATATTTAAGTATGGGACCAGAATGAGGAATACAGGTTTAGCAAAACATGGTGAAAAGATGGTTAAAACTATATGGCAGATATCTGTCACAAAAAAAAAAACCAAACAAAACCACAATGCCCAAGATGTCATCTGTACAGATGGTTTTTCTCAGCCAGAATTTTGCTTTATTCTGACACATAAAAAATTAAAACACCTTGCTAAAGAATCCTCTGGTTTACAAGGCAAGCTGTTCTGCATAGAATATAAATGTGTTGGCTGCTTCATTGGCAGTCTATGCTTCAGATTTATTTTTTTTTTAAGATATAATGTCTGAAGCCATATTTCCCCAGTGATAAAAATCCCGTTAGTAATCCTGACAAAATCCTAAAGGGCTAAAAAGCAATGAAGGGGATTTCTAATGGTAAGTTATAAATCCTTTTAGAGAATATCTTGGTTTAAAATAATTCAGGGAAAAAAGAATCTTAGGAATGAGGTAGTTCTACTTAAAAATCCTACAATGAGATCAAGGACACTTAGGAGGACTCCCACTTCCTCAGGCAGGGAGATGACACCGAGCAGCAGCTTTGGCTGGTCACTGGGCCAGTGAGGCACCAGCTACCTGAGGCAGCACAAGAGAAGGAGAGATCATTTGTTCAGTGCTGCCTGCAATCCCACCTTCCAGGAAATATATTGAGTTCTCCCCACCAGGTCAATCAGAAGAAAAGTCAAGACCACGAGTGCAAGTGGTGGGTGCAGTTGCAGTAAATGGGGCCTTCAGAGCAAACCGGGAGGTTGGAGTGGAAAAAAAAAACCATCTGAGTGATGTGAATTTGGCTTTATTTCTTCTGTAAAGTGGGTAAGGCTTCCCTTGGTTTAAATTGGTTTAAACCAGTTTATTTTTGGACCAGGGATAACTTCCAGTTACACAGGCTGTTCAAGATCTGATTTTCAGGCTTTTCACGCACTATTTGTGTCACATAAATATCTGATTCATAACTGTTTAGAATGCTTGTATCTTTTATCCATAATTTGGAGGTGAATGAATGCTCATCTTCACACACAATGGTAGCACATATGTAGTGGAACTGACACTTGTGGAATAAAAGAGTTTTCTGTTAAGAAACAACTCAGTAAGTCTCAAACACTGCAAATATATAGTTCACTCTACAAACTAAATGGGCAATCAACATATCTAATATTATTCTTCTGCTAGATTGCTAATAAACTTGAATTTGGTGTGGAAACTGTTCATTGAATGAAATAGGGGTAGGGAGGAATTAATTGGGGTCCTTGCACCTTGTGTCACCAAACACAGAACAAGAGCTGTGATTAAGAATTCATTGTATTCAATTATTAATTTATCAAAGGGGCTGCATTCTTCAGTCACTTGGGTTTTCACCAGGATAAAATCAATTGGATTCAACAGGAATCGATACAACTGCTACATTTAAATAAATAATTATACACCTTCTGGAGATTTTTAAGCCCATTTGTAGCCTTGCAGTGCAGAAGTGCAACACTTGTTAAATTCTGCAGGCTGCAAAGAAATGATTACTGTGCTTTATCAGTGGCAATTGTACTGCTTCTTTACACAGTGAGTAATTAGAAAAGAGAGCCCACTGCTGAACATGCAGCTGACAAGAGGCTGGGGGAGGCAGGGAATTCTCTCGGGGACAGGCTTAGAAAAGTGATCTTGATAAATTGGAGAAACAGATGGAAATCGAGAAAACTAAATTCATGGAAGACAAATGCAAAGTACTGAGGTGTGGAAGGGAAATCAGATGAGCCAACACCAACTGGGACACACAGCTGGCTCTGGAGGTGCAGGGCAATGCAAACTGGAAATGATATCTGTGGATATCTGCATGAGCGCAGGATCAGCACATGCTGGTGGAGTGAGGTCTGAAGGATGCTCACCTGGGCAGACCCTGCCCACCTCATCTGCCTTCTACTCTTCTTTAAACACAATTTTCCTTGTGTACTGATAGCTCAGGCCCCAAATTTAATTCAGCTTGAAACACTTTATTCAGTGGATTTGATTTTAACCTCTCAGAGAGGAGTTTTGGGCTCCCACTTCTCTGTGTGAATAACTCAATCCCTCAAAAAAAAATTTCCCTAACCCTAAATCTAATCTTAACCTGGAACACTCACTGTGCAAGCCATGGAGCCTCTCCAGGGGGAAAGCCACAAGCAAGACATGTTACAAGCAGCAGGACAAAAACTACATCAGTTGCAGGGGAAAGTAGGGGGTAAGAGAATAGCTCAGAGTGACCTTGTTATGGGGTTCAACCTGACAGAAATGTAAAGAAGGGGTTTTCATCTAAAAGTAAAGTTCCATTTATCCTCTTTGTAGCTGCAACAACTCCTAATCAGACATTCCTCATACAGCAATATATGGCACAATTGTTTTTAGAATCGGTTCTCAGTCACACCTTTGCTAATTCAAAATGAGAATGTAATGGTATGGAAAATTAATACTGTTTCTCTGCTATGTCACATAAAACTTGTTCCATATCCATGTAATAGCTTATTACTGATATGATAAAATAATATGGACACTGAAAAGCCATTTGTTTCAGAAGCACTGTGAACATTAAACCTTACAATAACTATTCTGGCTACTAAAACATAGAGCAACACTTACAAAAACCTTGTAGGAGGAACTGCAATCACTCTCTGAATAGACTGTGTATTAAGCGAAAAGGACACCTGGCAAAATAAAAGTGCTTTATGATGAAAGTGGAAAGGCTTCCTAACTGCCTATGGATAGCACATACCACAGAAAACTAATTAATCAAGTCAGTCACCTATTTAAAAATTACTCAGGACTCACAGATCTCAGAACACATCTTAAGCAGTTAGAATCATTTTATATGTGCCAGTCTCTTACACCTCTTTCTACCTGGGGAAAGTTTGTCCTGCCAGGAACCCTACCTGGGAGCAGTTTGTCTGCCCAGAAGAAAATTACGACTTCAAAGGACTCTGAAGAACAGCTCATGAAGCACCTCTCACTTCATTAGGCTTTGGATTAGGTTAGACTTTGGATCCTTACTGTACGTGATCCAGACACAGTCTTTCTTTTAACATTTAGTTGACTGTTATTTACAGATAAACTTAATCAAATATCTTGACTATTATTTACAGGTAAACCCTGATACAGGAGGATAACTTCAGAGTCATTGATCTGAACATGTATCAGACCAAAATTAGAACAAATTTGATTCTGGGAATCAAAACCTCGTTCACACAGAACTCACAATGTTCTGCATGTTGCTGAAAGAGCTGCTATCAAGGTGAGGCTACAAAGACTGTTGAGATCATGTTCCTATCACAGTGGGAACAGACACACCTTTATAACACAGACACATTTGTAACCCAGACTCAGCACACTCATCCTACTATTGTATATAATCAAAAAGAGGGATAGCTCCAACCTGCACTTGAAATCTGACCTTAGATCATACAGTGTGTTGGTTGGCCAGAATTTGACTGGAGTATCTGCCTGTGAGGCATCTTACAGCATATGAAAATATTGTGCAGGCAACAAGAAAACCTATGACTCACAGGAGTTTGTATTGGAAGATGTGGGGGACTTGTGGTTGTTGGTTAATAAAGACTCAGGGGAAAGTCATTCATAAATACACAGCCTGTTTCAAAGCATCACAAAATGAAGAGTGTGAGACATTTTAGCAAACCTCCAAACTACGTTTTAAACTCCCCAGTTATGAAACAAATTGCTCCACATTGAGTCACTACTGAGAGAAAACTACCTTTAATGCTGGCAGAAAGAGAAGTGTATTGAAGAAATCCCTCACAACTGCAAAGTACCTTACTTAAATGATAATTATCTTCCATAAAGTGCTTTTACTCTTAGTCACTATTTACTTTATCTATTCTGAGTCATATTAACCGTAGTGTCTCAGCTGCAGAGAATTTCATTATGCCATTTGTTAAAGCGTCCTTAATAGGCCAATTTCAGCATCCATCTACTGTATCTTACTAAATGGTTTTTATTTGCTAAATGATACAGTTTAGATGAAACACACTTCAACAAGAAATGCAGTTGTACTACGACAGATGTCACACTAACAGCCAGAACACTTTCTCTGAGATCACTGTGCCTACCAGGGAAGTGAGGCTGCAACCAGTGAGCTCAGATTTGAATCCTTACACTAGTAAAACTTCCACTACACTGCTTGGGAATAGAACCACAATTTGAAATTAAATCAGATTTTGGAGGTTTATTAAGCAGAAATAAAGGTATTTATTTGATGCTTTGATTTGTAAACTCTAATGGATTAACCACACATATATTGAAAGGTGAAATAAACACTTCAAGGACTTTTTCTACTATTCAGTTTCAGCCAAGTATTTGCAGACATACTTTGTATGGAGCAGAGACATTCAAATAAAACCAATTTACTTTGCATTGTAAATAAAGCAGAATACAGCAAGTCTTGCCAGTGCTGTTACCTGCTCTAATTCTCCACACATCTCTCCATCTACTTGTCTGCAATCAAACCATCCATATTTTCAAAATTACATCCTTTGAGCATAACTGTAGGAAAACCATCAAGTCCAACTCACACTGGAATATTTTACTCATGTATACCTTTAGCTAACCATAGTATAGGGGGAAGCCCAAGCCTTGGGGTTTTTTATAGTGATTCTTTGGACTTGTGTCCTGCCTCAGCCTGGACTAGACAAGTCTGCTATGGGCAGGCTCCAGCCCTGCATGACTGATCTTTGAACTACACTGTGTTGATTTGGTAGTTGGCTTTGATTCCTGCATTTATCTTCCTTTTCCTTCCTAAATACCCGGTACTTTCACACAACTAAATCCAGGAATTCAGAGTCCTTTCAGTCTCTATTAGGTGAAGGAAAGAGAAATATCACTTCAGCTGACACCACTCAAGTGATGCTATCGGTTACATTAATGCCTGGGAAGGGCATCTCCACTGAGACCTGCCAGCAAGCAAACATGCCTTGAATTCAGCAGGAACCTTCAGGCACTAAGGATAGATAGTCTGGCCAACCTGATTACTTACAGTTTAATTCCCTTATTCGGCACTACCCATCCCTTTCTATCTGAACAAACATTTCTCTCTCCACCTGCAGGAGTCTCTGCACAGGACCAAAGCAGGAAAGATGTTAGCCCATGAGCCACTCACTGCTTTTTCCCTTTAATTCTTTGAGTTTGTGTGACTTTTATGCATCCCAGGCAGGCTCCTATGTCCTGATTGTCACTACACATCAGAGAAGTTTCCATCAGTCAATATGTAAATACAGAGTGGAGTTTGGGATTAAAAATCCATAGATTTTTCCTGAAAATTGGAGAAAAACCTACAAAGAGATTTACATTTGCACGCCCTACCACTTTCTTGAATGACATATTTGCTCAGAGTGAAAAATCTCAGCAGCAGAAGACATTTGCAGACAAAGTCAAGACAGCCCCACTGCTGCTACAGCTCCTTGTGGCTGGCACCTGAGGGCTGGGGTGGAGAGGTCAAGAGTAAACCCCCAGTGTCCCTCACCCAGCTCGAGCCTCTCCATCCCTCTGAGGGGGAAGCTAGAAGTCTCCAAACATGTCTTTAAGGATGACTGAGGTGCAATTAATGAAAGAAGCAGCTGGAGGGGCAGAGACGATGAAACCCTGTGTCTGCTCATAGCATCATAGAATCTCCTGAGTCAGAAGGGACCCAGAAGGATCATTAAATCCAGCTCCTAATCCTGCACAGGACAGCCCCAAGAACCCCACCATGCACCTGACAGCTTTGTCCAAACACTCCTTGAGCTCTGTCATGCTTGGTGCTGTGACCACTTCCCTGGGGAGCCTGTTCCAGTGGCCGACCACCCTCACCCTGTTAATGGAGGTGGAAACGCTGTAGGTTTGCAGCTAATGTGAAGGGAAAGGTGGCTGCCCTCTGCTAATCAGCTGCCCTGGATTAATCACTGGAAAACCAGCCCAGGTGAATGCCACGCAGGGTTACAGCACCTCGAGTTTCATGCCAGCCTGTGCAGTGGTTTCACAGGGTGAGGTCAGCAGCAGGTAACGACAGCAGTCCCGGATAAAAACAGCCAAAGCAGCGGGTGATCTGCAAAGCAGATACCTGCAATTAGCAATCCAGTGGACTTTGGTTTTCTGGTGGGTATTTTCTCCTCATTAATTAATTCCCTCAGGTAGTCAAAAGGAATATGAACTGTTTGCCCAGTTTGAAGAAGTCAGGAGAAGTTTCTTTTTTTTTTTTCCCCTAATATTTCAGTTCATCACAGCATGTTTTGTAGTTGTTGTCCAAGGACTGACAGTTGCTTTTCATGAAGCACACTGCTTCACTGACTTTTGATGCTCAACTAAATTATCAACCCTAGCTATAGCTTTGTACTGTTCCCTTCTGTATGCATTTTCTCTTTAATTAAAGTAGTTGGAGGTCATTGCACATCATCTGCAAGGGAAAATAGTCTTCTCCTGTTTTGGTGCAGTTTCAGTCTATGACTTCCTTCTTATTCTCAGTGATTCAACGTTCCCTTAAAGGACAGAACTATAAAATGGGAGGTAAGTTGCAAATGAGTGCAGATTTTGCAGTATCTTTGCAAAAAATAATGTACCCTCTTTATTGGTCAACCCTGCCAAGCACTTAAGCACAGGCTTATCTTTAATAGCCCTACTGAAATCAATGAAACAACTCACATGACAGCAAGATACTGATGGGGGGTTACTCCAGTGGATGGTTTATGTTTATGATTAAACATAATTCCTGCTTGGGAGCTGGGAAAGCGTTTGTTCAAGCCTGCTGTTTACTGGTTTCTTCCATGAATGTCCTCTTGATTAGCACACAGGCTCCATATGAAATATTTGGAAGATACATATTTTCTAGGTATCCAAGCAGTGCTTTTCTTTTAAATTGGATGTGAATGCCAAGGCGCCTTTATGCTCCTTTTATACTGAAATTCTCTGCTGCCACAAGTCTATAGTGCTCTCTGGCAGGTCTCACAAGTGCTGGAAGTATAAAACACACCTGCTGTGGCCATCTCGGTGTTTTCATTTCAGTTTTTGTTGTGGTTGGAACACAGTTTTCTGACGCCTGCCTAGTATCCTTCAGTGAACTTCATCTTTACTGGGCTCACCTGCAGGATTTTAAACTGCATCCAGCTCTTTTGCCAACTGCATAATCTCAGCAATATTTGTTGTTCTATTTATTTAACTCCTGATTCCGTCTCTTCATCAGGCATGCTCCTTCCACTGATATATCTGGTTTTCAGGCAATAAGCCCCCAAAAAACAATTCAGCCAGGTTTTTGGTGTAGATACAAGGGAAAAGGTCTCTGATTACAGTGACTGTGCTCAAGACTGCCCATTTTCCACAAGAATTTCTGCTGTCTCCATTGTCACGAGCAGGAGGGCAGAGAGAGCCAGGGCTCATCTCTTCCCTGGCACATTCAGGAACAAGCCCACTGGGTTCCACTGAAGCAGCAGGTCAAGCTCAGGCTGTGCTGGTCCTTTGGCAGAGCTCCTCGGGGTCAAACTTCGTGGGAGATGAGTCTGAAGTGACTGATTTTAACTAAAAATATTTTTATGATTCTAGCTTTCTTCTTCACAGAATACTGTTATGACAAATTTGTTACTGAATTTCCCAGGCAGGTTTTCAAGCCACCTCCAGGCTGCAAAGCCGAAGAATAGCTCACATTTAGAAAATTACAATAATAAAATCCATGTACAAGGACTGACTCTATAATAAGACTTTTTCATGTTATTTTGCTGCCGAGTGAGACAATTTGCCAAAACTCCTCTAATAATCAAAGAGGAGGTTTGCTGTCTGTGAGGAGAAGATGCAAATCCTGATTCTATTCTTTGGCAGTGCTGAGAGCAGGGGCCCAGCTCTCATTTGGTACGAATTCAGTTAGTCTTTTATGACATTGTAATATGCAACTCAAAAGAACTCATCAACTTGATCTAATCTAAGCTTCTCTACAGAAAACTCAAATAAGCCTGAATTCTTGGATTAGTCAATGTTTGCAGCCACTTGAATTACATTTTATATATACATAAAGTGAGCATATGAATCTCAACAGTTAAGTACTCTGCTGTCAATTTCCATTTTTTTTTCCTTAAGAAAAGAGTGAAACATGTTTAAACCCATCAGGCTGAGAAGTAGTATCTGGTTGGGATCAGATACAATCGACCAAAAGAAAAGAAATAGCCATATTTGCATCCATAATCTTTTTTATCTTGACTCTGAAGGCTAATTGTCATATCAGGAAATGCAGAATGAAATACAGTCTATGTGCCTGAAGGTACCATATTTGCAAAATTGCTTAACAGCAGCTACTACTTGCTGTTTTGACAAAGATTTACTCTTGCTGTCTGATAGCACATTTCTGCAGGAAATAATTTTGAGTAGGCCCTGTCAAATAAAGTTAGATTTAATGCAGCCACAATGTTAGTAATAAAGAGGAAGCATTGACATTTTCTTCTTTATAATTAGATGTTGCCAGTGATATCCAGTGTGAAGACACAGTTGTCCTGAGTTGTGATTGCTGCTGGAATGCTCATTGCATTCCCTGAAATCTGTGTTGTCCCTGCGGGTACAGAGCACATGCACACAAATGTTGTACTTCTGATTGAAGTGTCATAAATCCATCAGAATGTGACAGAACTCCACCAGATGAACCCTACTTGAACACACAGCCAATATATCCCTCGCTGCCACTGGCTATTTGTATTATATTTCACATTTTAGGGACAATAGTAGTGTGTTATTTTTATAGGAAAGTGTCTTTTAACAGCCTAAAAATTAATAGGGGCTGAGATTTGCTTTCATTCACCACATATGCCAGGGGGCTTTGGTTTTGTTTCTGTCTTCTTCATGTAATCAATTATCTGAATGAAATTTTCAGATGATGCCATGGAAAAGAGTCAGGTTATTACAAGAATGCTGTGACAGCCTAATCAGGACAGGGGTCCCACTGTGTCATCAATCACAGAATCACATAATGCTTTGGGTTGCAAAGGACCTTAAAGATCATTTCATTCCAACTCCTTGGTCATGGCAGGGATACATTCCACTATCCCAGGTTGTTCTGAGCCCTGTCCAGCCTGGCCTTGGACATTCCCAGGGATGGGGCAGCCACAGCTTCTCTGGGCAATCTGTGCCAGGGCCTCCCCACCCTTACAGGGAAGAAATTCTTTCTAATACCTAACCTAGCCCTGCCCTCTGACAGTTTGAAGCCATTCCCTGTGTCCTGTTGCTCCGTGCCCGTTTAAATAGTCCCTCTCCAGGTTTCTTAGAGGTGCCTCAAGGTCTGAACAATTCCAGAGAGGTGAAGACTCCTTGGCATTGCTGTGCCAAAGAGTTTCCCCAGTGCCAGGGTCTGTCCTTGCAAGCTGAAAATAAAGGAATAAAGATAGATGCATGACTCTGTTCTTGAGTCAAGCCACTGGAGCCTTTCCTATGTCAGATGCATCCTACAGGCCGGGTCCTTGATCCAATTTATAGAGTTACAATCAGCTTACACACTCCCCATGTAAATACAGCAAATGAGAGAGGTGGAAACAAAGGCAGGTGGAAACAGAATCTAAAACGCAGCTATAAATATTATAAATCCTGCTGCAACCAAACAGCCTCTTTTCATCCCAAAAAGCTACAGAGATGG
The DNA here is from genome assembly GCF_022539395.1 of Myiozetetes cayanensis. NCBI lineage: Eukaryota > Metazoa > Chordata > Aves > Passeriformes > Tyrannidae > Myiozetetes > Myiozetetes cayanensis. Next base: position 5,282,675 of record NW_026087389.1, read on the forward strand.
AACTGATTAGTTCTCGCTGAGGAGAGGATATTGATGTTTAATACCTTTCTGAGGCTGTTGAGCTCAGTTATTGGATTCAAAGCAGGATACCTGATGGTGCAGACAGCAGCTTATAACTCTGCTTCCTTCCCTAACAACTGCAGGGCCACAAGAAAATTACCAGTTTCAGCTCAGAAATGAAGGTGCTCTTCTGCTGGCTGAAAATCATTTATTTATGAAACAATTTTAAATTAGCTGCCATTTGCAATGCCAGGAAGAAAGAGCACATTTCTTCAGCTAAAGTACAGTTATCTCTGCAGTGATGTTTAGAGTGGTCCTACTGTTTGTCATCATTTAGGTTGAATTTTTATTGGTTTTGCAAATGACAACACATGCTATTAAGCAAGATTTAGGCCAAGAAGATAATGTGGGTAGAGAAGAGGGTTGGGTTTTCTCCTCAAAGAAAAAAAAACCTCTAAAGGTGAAAAGAAAAAAATAATGAAAAAGGAATGGCCCAAGAAATGGAGAATTAAAAAGTAGAACAGAACACTCACACAAAATTGCCTTTCTGGGGTGAGGCCCATAAAGGCTTTTGGGCCAAAGATGTGTTTATTTTTCAAAAGTTGAAGTGCTCATTTACTATTTTGATTTTTAATATTTTTATGTTTTGTTTGTTTGTTTCATATGAAAAGCTGCTTTAGTCATTATAAAATCAGCCAGAATATTTAAATAAATATATAAACTTAAACCCCTTAGAAATACAAACCATCATTTTATTCGAACAGGTAACCTAAATTGACACTTAATTTTTTTTGTTACTAAGAAAAAAATATTTTGCTCCAGAATGACTAAAATTAAAAAAATAACCCCAAAACACAACAGAACAAAAACCCCAAAACAACTACAAAAAACACCCTCAGAACCTCAAAAGCCAAAAGCTCAAGAAGACCCCAAACCCAAGGTGGTAAACAGACCTATCAATTACTTACACAGCTCTGTGAGGAGCTGCTTGGAAGCTCTTTACTACAACTTTTATTCATAGAATATGACTTCTATCAACCAGACACCATATCTAGCTCCTGGTTTAAATAAAAGGACAAAGTAATTATGGAAGTGACAACATCTAAAAAATTGCAAAATGGACCTGATGCAAAACCTGAAATTTTGGGAAACGTAAATATAAACACCAGTAGTTACAATATAACAAAAATACTTTATCATTCCCTCTATATTTTGGTCCTGCAATGCCCTGGTAACTTCACGAGGATCTTACAAGCACTTCTGATAAAAGCCAGTGCGAAAGCAGACTTCTTGACAGCAGTACAATCTTTTTCTGCTCGTGGCCTCCAATCCTCCAAAGGGAAACGGAAAATAATATAGCCTAATTATAACTCTGAATAAAACAGTTTTATTACCGAATGAATGACTTTAATTCTTTGTTTGCTCTCAAATGATACGTGAAAATTAATATGTGGCAAATTAACACCATAAAACTCGGGAGTGAAGGGGATTTTTTTCAGTTTGCCTTGCTCTACTCGCAGAGAGGGAATACAATTTCTCTTCTGGCTTTACAGGCAATAAAGAACACCAGATCATAGTAACGATAGAATCTATTTAGCACTGGGCTTGCCTGACAGCGTAATTCAATCAGTCAGAAGTCTTCACACTTACAAATGTTTCCTACAAATGTCTCAAAACTGACATGTGGCTCTTTTAACACGCACCAAGCTTCACACCTCAGTGGGGACAGTGCAGGGAACCACAACACGTCATGAAGTGCCTGATAATCCACGGCTGCCATCACATCCCCACGTCATGACCCTGCTGTTCAGTACCACAACACAATTAGGCACTTGAGGTGCTATTGCCCCATAATGAAGTCCAATTAAGATTCATTAACCTCTGACCACCTCCACTTATTTGATGGACAGTGAGCATCTCAGGGAAGAAGTTAAAGGGTGAACTTGAATGAGCTCAGTTCAGTGGATGACATTTTGAGGAGTTAAAGGCACCTTTAGACAATAATTTACATCTGAAGCATCAACGCATGTTGACATATTGATTGATAAATGGAAACATTTATGTGAGATGGTCACGCTGGCTGAACCTTTAGAGTGATTTATGCTGAAACATTTTCTTTTTATATGTGTATCATTATTTTATGTTAACAATAAAGGGCTGTAAATGCTACATTAGTAATAAAATATGCACTGGCTATGTGCTTTATTGGTTTTATTTGTGTATGAATAAATACCACCATATCCAGATAAAAACGATATGGAAATAATACAGCCAGGTGAGGCACAGTGACAACCTGTAACTACCCTAAGGTAAAATTGATGTTAAAATCCAAGTATGGAAGTCTGTACAAACCATGATTCATGTTGGGAGGTACCTCTTCCCACTGTGCTTATGGAGAAATGTGTCCCAAAAAAACAAACACCAAAGTATCAGAGTTATTAGGAAAGCAGAAGAGAGGACTAAGAGGAAGGGACAACACTTAACTGATATATGGCAGTGCTTAGATACAATTTAGACTTTTGATATTCCTCTGAGATTAATGACACCATCACTCTGCATTATGTGCACCTACAATGCAGAATTACTCTGCTGCACTATTGAGACACAGGAATTACAGAAATGTTAGACAACCCCCAAGTATAATGATGCATTTACAGAAAACTCCACAGAAGAAGGAATTTTTCTTCATGATTATAGACTTTTCTCTAAATAAGTTACATACTTTTTATCACCTCCTGGTGACCAGTCCACTTTGAAAGTGTGGCTGGCTTTCCTTCAGGAAAGACCACTGTGAAAGAAGGGGATAACGTGGTGGATCCCCCACGCCATGGAGCCATGTGAAATGTGCTCCAAGCAAGCTTTCCTGGAAGACCAAGTACCCTGCTCTGCAATCATTAGCCTGTGCATATCTTGCTTCCTCACAGATGCCCCTGGGAAGCATCACTCCTAATGTGGATGTACAACACAGATGCTCCGTGCACGTGCAGTACTTCCAGCACTCTCATACATGACTGACTTTGCAGACATGCAAAGTAAATCCAAATATTTCACGAAGTCCAGGACTTGCTTTATGGTTTGGCAATAAATACACAGAGCATATAGCATATTGTCAACATTTAAAGGGTTAGTTTGACTTACTGCCTACCTGCAGTGCCCTGACCTGGACAAATGTCAGTAAGACACACAGGAGCTCTGGATATAAAGATTGGTATGTAGTTGTAAAAGACTTGAGTGTACAAGCCAAAAATTACTTGTAAAAATTTACAGGATTGCAAAGGAAAACAAGCAGAGAAAACTTCTGACGTGGTACCTCGAAGTCTGACTCATGATGCCCACAGGAGCTTGGGTAGGTATGGGAATTTGGAAATGCATAATATCAGCAGGTCTGAGTTAGCAGAATGGTGCTGAGACTTCTTGCAAGGACTCTTGCTTTGAGCAACTTTACCTCACACAGATTAAGTGGCTCAGGCATAGCCCAATGCTAATAACTTTGTCTGAGCTAGGTAAGAACTCTGGATTCATGGAATAAAGAACAGAAGGGCAAGAGTGGAAGTGCTGAGGAATTCCTGCAGCATATTAGGCTGTTGCTGTGCCGAGTGCCAGCTCTGATGCAGGCTGTCAATAGACAGTGCATTACCACAGCATCAAACACCTGGGAAGATGCTGTGCTGTCCTGAAATCCAGCTGACCTTCTCTGGGATAACAAAAGCCCTAACACTGTAGGGAAGCCCTATTTTGTTGACAAAAATAGCCTCCTTTGAGGAGCCAGAACAGACAGAGCCTCCCCCAGTGCAAAGGAGAGCAGCGTTTTCATGCTGGTGGATTTCCTAAGGCTCCAGCCAGCTCCTCAGTGCAGCCTTCACCACTCCTTCCCTGTGCAAATTACAGTTACAGGAGGCAGCAGAAACAGCAGGTACCTTTTATAATCAAAGATCTCAATAGTTACAGTACATTGTGCAAAAGCCATTTCCTCAGTTCAGCAAGGACTAAGTGGCAACAAGGGAGAGGATGAAGCAGGGACAATGGCAATTAAAGGCAAAAAGGATATAAAAATATTCCCAAATGCCTCCAAAGTAGCAGAAAGAGAAGACCATTTCAGTCTTAGCTAGCATTAGCCTCTTTACATGGAAACCAAGTCTAGACATATAAAAGGCAATACCCAGTGTTTCTTTGTTATTCACAGTATATGGGGGGAGGGAGGGGATTCACACACCACTCAGCAGATAACAATTACCCCATGTACACATAGGCACATGCACATTTATCTCAGACACACACAAACAAGCCTGCTGGCACATATAATATACTCCACAAACCCAATTTGTTCTCACTTCATTATTTTCAAATACATAGGGAGAGTTCTGGGAATGCAGGATGTTGCTATGCCAAATTCTGCAGAATGCAAGTTCTTTTGGTACTAACAGGAGTCTTTATACCATTTTCACTCTAATTTTCTGCTATAGCACTGCCAAACACCGTTTAGCTTTGCTCAGAAAGTGGAATCTTTTGTAGGCAAAGCCCCAGAAACATTTCTTTTTTTTTTTTTTTTCTTCTTTACTCTTGTAAGCAACCACATAAATCCCAGATGTTCTCTATTCTGCATGAAGTAAATATTGAAATTGTGCTAGGAGATATTCAGATAGAGCTGACAGAGATGTGAGCCTGAGATCCAAACTGATAGAACTTGAAACAGTTCTATCAGCAATTGCCCACTGACAGCGCTGCACATCCACTGCCTGCAATCAGTACAGAGGGCCATAGATCTTCCTAATCACCCTTCTCTCCAGTGACAAATATGAGTAAGTTAAAGCTAAGGTCAAATGAAAGTACTAAACACCTTCCATTCATCAGGAAAGTTACCCTCACTCCAAATATGAAGCTCAGTATCTGGCAAGCTTGAGTGATGCAGAGCACTTTGGGTGGGAAGTCTGTCAAAATGACAGCATCAAATAACCTGATGCAAAACTCCCTGAGGTTTGTTGCAAGCTGGAGAAGATGGTTCCCTGCACTGAAGCACAGCCTGTGAGCACACAGACCAGCACATCAGATTCAGCCATGATGCAAGAGGGCATTTGTTGTCATTACCAAAGATGAAAAGGAAACAGGGGTGGAGCCCCCTGGGCTGTGTGAAAGCTTTCACACAAGTGCTATCAGTAAGTGGCCTCGATGGAGGTCAAGCTGGAGGGACTAAGCTCAGCAGAGAGGATCACTCATGGCTGGACCATCACTTGCTTGACTGTCTGCAAAGATGACATGAAGGGCAATGTCCTATTTTGGGGCAGCTGCCAGAGCTTGGAGGCTTTCAAGACGGAGACACCTGTAGATGTTCCCCTCCTTCATCTGCTCATCCCCACTCCTGACTCAGCCAGGTGCCAAGAGACACCCCTAACTTATGAGGAGAACTGTGAAAGGCAGTTTTGGGTCAGGCCTCAGTCCTTTGATTGTGTTTCACAGTGCAGCACAAGGGAGTTCAACACTCACCCACTGATCACCTGGAGTTAGGTGACTAACTCCCTTCTTTCTTCTGGGAAAAACCCCAAGGTTTGAGCAACCACCATCAGGAAAAGAAGAAAGACACGAAGAAACTAAACCACCAAAAAAAGCCCCCAACTTAATTCCCTGTCTGAGCATCTCAACCAGATGACAGAATGACTTTAACTTGGAGCAAATGGGCTGAATGTAGAAAGTACAACTTTTACCACATACAGCAACCACCAACAGGCACAGAGGTATCTGAATGACAGTTCAAACCAGAACTTTGTGCTAGGCAGTGTGAGTAGTCAGTAATTATTTATAGCTACAGGCCAGTGCCTTCTGAGCATACAAGAAGCACTAAGCAAGTTACCTTTCACCATGAAAGAGGCTCTGGGAATATTTCAGGAGGTTATGGGAAGAATATCTGTTGAGGGGTCAGGGCTCAGGGCAGGAGGCTACCCGCTACAGTATGAATTATATTATCTTACTCTGCAACCCCAGAATGTTCTATTTCATCTGTCACAGAGACTGTCAGTTGGTTCTTTAAGTACAGCCTACATCTAAATGCAGGCAAATTATTATACAAAGAAGAAATGGCTTTTTCTTTCCCCAAGTGAAAACCATAAACTCACTGATTCCACAACACAAATTGTAAGTTCTCATAAACACAAGAAAACTTTATCCAAATGCAAGGGAAGAGCAACCCCAAACCCATCAGTGCACTACAGGGACTAGAGGCACATTCTTGCTTAGAGCAGCTCCCACGAGTACTTGGGTCAGGCTCTTTGCTGTGCACTCCACCACTCCTCTCTTCATCCTTTTTGTGCCTCTACAAGGTCTTTCCAAATCAGTCTCAGATTTTTAGCTTCTCACAACAAGCAGACTAAACTCTTCTTCCTGCCATCCCCACTTCAGTATGAAATGACATCACGACTGATGTATTTGTGGCTCCAATTTGTACCAGCAGGATCCTTTTGCATACAGCTTCTCCCAGAGATGTCAGTGAAGAACAGGAGTTAATCCCCTTCTAATCCCATTCCCATCACCCCGAAGGAGAGAAAGAACCCTGAAGGGATCTGGTCTTAAAATTTCCAAATCTGCTAAATCAGCAAACACAAATCTTCCCATGGGACTGTGCATTTAATAGCATCAACTAAGAGGAACTCCACCTGCTCAAAGTGCCCCCTCACTGGAGTATTCACTGGGATATTCTTGACTGCACAGAAAATTGGATTGCTTCTCCACGGTGTGAGGTTCAGCACAGGAATTTGATATCTCTCTGTTTGAGGGCTGCACCCCAGCACAATACTCAGGTACCCCAGCCTGCCAGCAGGTCACTGCCATGGTCCAAGTGGCTGTGCAGCACTGGCACATCCCATACATGGCCACCTGTGGAATCACCCGTCTCCCACACGTGCATCCACAAAGATGGAGCTCTACAGAGGAGATCACGTCAAAATTATTTCAGCCAAGAGTTGCCTTTCCATTGTATTTCCAGCTTAGGCCTGTTTCTAAACGCTTTCTAGGAAAGTGCTGGTTAATGTTTGTGTGGTGTTCTGCCACTGAGGATAAACTGGCTGTAACACGCTGCTGGGAGTGCCAGGAAGGCCGGGATCCAATCCACAATGTCACACTGACAGGCACTGCGGGCACGTGCCGCGGCGCTCGGAGCGCTGACAGACACACCGGAGTGCACGAATATGAGGGGTCAGAAAGCAGCTCTGCCCTGGGCTATCCCAGTGCCACGTGCCCTGCCCCCCGTGGCTGTGAGCAGGGCTCTCCCCACGTCCCCTGGGCAGCCCCATCAGCACCGTGAGATGCACACAGCCTGGAGGAAGCCGCGTTCCCACACGCAGGCTCGGGTTTTGTCAATGAATTATCCCTTTCCCCAGATGCAAAGGAGGCCAGAGGTACCCTGTTGTGTGTTCCAGGGTAATATAAATGTTGGTTTTGGACTTTGGTGCTTTAGTGCTCGTTTTCCAATTACATAAGGCTCAATTGTTCATACGAGAATTCCTTGTTGACTAATTGGCAAAAACGTATACACAGCTAAGTAGCACACTGTGTCCTACTTTGATGAAATGTGCTGCCATTCCATCCTAATTAGAAATACTCATTTGCTCTTTTAATTGCATACCTTTGCATATTTACAGCAATTAATAAATTGCAAAAGTGGAACATACTAAGTCGGCCTAATATTTGCATTTCTGCTGGTTAAGTCCGTTAAGGCATCGCTTCCACATTAGGCTTTAATTATGTGAGGAATGCAAAACACCTGGTGCCACACTGGAACCCAGAATAATTTTCCTTGGATTCCTCTACCTGATCATCTACCAAAGCAGTGTTTTCCCCATAAAAACTGGCTGAAGATTGACTTCATGAGGAATTAATGCTGTAATTACATGCATTTTTCTAACAGGATATTACGCCCTTGAAATACTGATACAATCTTAATTACAGAAGTATGAACAATACCATTATTGTGAACTGCTTTCTATTTTATGCCAATTATGCAAGTAATAAACCACATTCAGTAAAAAAAATAACACCTTTTAGCAGTGCCCAAGTCTTTTCTATATTTTTAGCAAGTTTGGGAGCTGCTTATTTTTACTGCCTGAAAATATCCTGCTACAATAAATATTCTAACAGTAAGAGGGATAAACAGTTTATTTCTGAAACTTGCTTATAAAACATGGTGGATTTTTAGCTGTTTCTGGTCTGAACTGCTCTTTTGGTTTCATTGAGATTGTACCAATTTACATCACCTGGAATCTGGCTCATCCTATAATTTAACCACATCTGATCATGTTTGGTCAGGAATTTAAGAGGATCTTTTTTCTACCTTAAGAAATTATTTACCATCAAATGGAGGTAATTAATGGCTTTTTTGTGTGTTCAGTGTACACTCACACATATGTAGATGTAAAACATACGTTCTATTTTAAGCTGAGATTTCTGTAGCAAAGTAGAGAGGAGCAGGGAGGTTTTACAGTCAACAAGCTCAGGAAAAGAAATAATGAATTTTTTTTATATCTTCATACATACTCACTGCTTTCCAAAATCTCACTAAATCCACTCATGACACTCTTGTGAGATTGCAACCTCGAAATTGCTCCGAGTCCTCATTTCAGAAAACAAAAGGCAGCTGACATCCCTGCCTGAAACCTCTGGCTTTACACCTAACTCTGGATTAGGGTTTTATCTGGCGGCATTTGACGTGGCTGCGCCGGTGCCAGCAGAGCTCGACTGCTGAGCTGAAAGCCCTTTCCTCGCTACAGCCTTTGCTCTTTCTGGCCACAGAAAGAATAGCCCTTAGTACAATAGGTTCAGCTCACAGGATTTTGGGATGCTGTTCACAGCCTTGGCAAAATAAAGAGCACGGCAGGAGAAGAGGGCAAACGTGATTCTGTGTTACTGTAACAGTTTCATGGGGACTCTCCCAGCCTGCACATAACAGAAGCTCCGTGCTGGGGGAAGAGGGGACATGGCCAAAGGGTGGCCTAAATGTTTATGGGTTTTGAGCTGCTTTGTACTGGGATGCTGCTGCTGAGGGGAGGACTGCCCATCTCTGGAAGTGTTCAAGGCCAGGTTGGAGGGCACTTTGAGCAACCTGGTCTAGTGGAAGGTGTCCCTGACTATGGCAGAGGGAGGGAAAGAGATCATCTTTAAGGTGTCTTTGAACACAAACCGTTCTAGGATTCTGTGATTCCCTATCCTCTCTTCCCCTGGCTGAATGCAGTGACAGGGAGCAATGGGATAAATAAGAGAAAATAAATTGCTGCCCAGTGCAACCACCACATCTCCTCCGTGACTGCCCCCTCTCCCCGTGTGCCTTGGCACAGTGGGTGTGAGTACCTGCAAGTGGCACCAAACAAGAACACACATGTTACTGGCTGTTTAGCCAGTGGCTTCAAAGGTTGCATTTAAGTCCATTTTCTATTTTTTTTGTGGCAGAAAGCCAAGTCTGAGTTCCCTATCTTAAACCAAAATCACTGTCATTCCCTGAAAGCTATTTCTCTCCTGCTTCTCTACATCTTACAGAGCTATGAACATTTTAGCCTCAGTAACTTCTTCAGCATTTTGGAAGAGAGCAGGGTTTGATTAGCAAACTCTTCAGCTGTTCTATTTTGCAGATAGCATTCACAATATCAGGCCTAAGTGGGCCAGAAGCAAATCTTGCACCATTCCCTCCATCCAGAGAGTGTCAACCCCAAATCTGTCTTTTCAGATGCCCTTATGGCACATATTTAAGTATGCAGTTATATTTGCATGCATTCATTCATCCAGTACTAAGCCTGACATTTTTAAAAAAATATACAGTTGGTGAACAAGAGAGTTGTCTTAATCTTCATAAGCAGAAATTCCATATTTTAATGTCACAAGATAAAAATAACTGTTGGGGTGTTTGGTGGGTTTTTTTCACTGTAGGAAAAATTTGGAAAAATGGGAGATTTATAATTTAAAACTAAACAAGCAAATTGTGTTTGCACTGCAACTTTCTTCCTTAGCATTTTCAGATGTTTTCAGAATAAATGGAGAGAAGGCTACATGAAGATGAAAGGGAAATTTACCCCAATGGTGAGCTTTCAAAATGCTGAAGAGTACAAAGAAAACCTGATCAAAAACTTATTACCAGAAACTGGAATGACTGTGTGTGTCTGGGGAGGGGGAGAAATGCAATATCACAAGCAAAGAAAATTCAAGTACAATAGAAAATGGTGCTGGATGTCCGCTGGGAGATGGAATGATTTCCTCCAAGCTCCTGGGAAATTACTGTATGGATATTTGAGTGGGTCATATCTTGTGTTGAAACCACACAGACATTTACTGCGTTACATTCAGATATGGGCAGAGTTTAGTTTGTAAATAAACATCAGCAAACTAAATGACAGACTTGCTGCTGGAAACGTGATCTTAAACCAGAGACAAACCCCACTGACATGACTGTGCAGGTATCTGCATATTTTTTTGGATGTGAGATAGTATAGAAGTGTAAGGCCCATTAAAGAGCAAAATTTAATTTAAATTTGTGCCCTGCAGGATAACAAATACTAAGCATTTGATTTTCTTGCTGTCTCAGAAATTGCTAAATGTTTTAAAAAAATAGTAATTTTAGTCTCCAGGAGCAAACACAAAATGGATCCATGCTGTCAGCCCTCAGCAATTTTTAGTGAGCCCATTGAGATCAGAAGTGCAGAGCCAGAAGGACAGGGCCAGAAATGGTCTTAGAGGCTACTGAGGGACAGCCTAACACAAACCTGGAAGTTTATGTGGTTCACAAGAAATGCAGGGGAGCCTGCACTCCCTGCCCCACACACACAGTGCGCAAATGGCTCCTTAGATAGTCTATACCTGCACAAAATTGTAGAGATGATGTGGGTGATACAGAAGCAGAGCATGCAGGATAAGGGAAATTTGTTCATTTAAATAAATTTTCCCCCTCGTCGCTTAATTTTTCTCTGAAAGTTTTCTGATCCTCTGCAAAGGTAACATCAGACAAACCTCTGAGAGTGTCTGTAAGAAGGTACTCTGCATAACAGAGGTGTGCAAATGACAGTGGTACATCTGCAGATGGGAAAGGTAAGAACTCAGTCATGATGAGGATAGTTAAGAAAATAATGGTTAGAAAATTCCCCTCTTTAGGTTGCTGCAATAACACCACAATTGTGGACATGACTGTGCAAATTTGGTGAAAAACAGCCCTTTCACAGTGTGGGATTTCTTATTGATAAAGCATTCCCAGCCACACTGGAAAATCCTCTTACACTCGGAACAACGAGACTACGATTGACTGTCTGCTCAGAAATGAGTTATAATGGGATTTGGCACCTCTGAGCTGGGAGGACACGGGGAGGCCAGAAATTGTTTGTGTTTCTGGAGGGGTTATCCAACTTCACAAGTGTTCAGCAGCGTGTTTCAATCAACAGCAGGAAAGTACAGCTATCTCCACTTTGAAGAAGTTTAATCTATGGCTACGATCCAAAAAGACCAAGTGTCCTCTGAATTCAAAGGCAGCCAATCTTCATAGACTTGAGAAGAGATTATCTAGAGATTATGTTGGTAATTAACTGAGGAAATGGAAAGTTGGTCTAAACCCTGTGGATCTGCCTCAAAGTGACATTGCTCTTTTCTTTCCATAATGAATGTGGATTGGAGGCTGTGGACACACTTTCCAGAGGAGCACGGTGCAACATGGGTAAAGCAACCAGGGGAGCCTGAATTCAGGTGCCTTGGCTACCTTCTTTTGCACTGTACTGGAGAGCTGGGTGGCTGACAATAGATAATTTCTACTGGAAATTAAAACTGAAACTAGCAACTACACAGCAATACCCAACAATCATCGGATCAATGTTAATATGTGTTTCTCATTAATAGCATTTATTCTAACTGGTCTTTATTAAACCACTCGCTTACTGCAGTTACTCCTAATTAGACAGAGACTATGAGCACCAGCTTTTATACCCTGTCACGTGTCAGATGAGCTGAAGGACCCCTCTGCTGCAACCCTGTTCAATAGACAGACTTCATTTTCTATTACTCTAGAGACCTTCTCAAGACAAACCTTTTATTCTTGTAATATCATTTTCCCCCTTCTTCTTTGCATGACAGTGCTTCACAGTTCCCCTATATCTTCGATTACTTAGTAACTACTTTTCTTTCTCATCTGATAACAGCATGGAGTGGAACAAAAGAGTGCTGCATATTTACAGACATACAACAGCCCTGCTGTTTAGCATTTAGATGGTGTCACAGCAAAGAGGGACGATGTAGCAGGGAGGTGGAGGGGAGGTGGACAGTGAGCAGCGACAGTTGGCTGGACAGAATGCCCCCTCTCATTTCTTTCACTGTGGACCCTGCCAAAAACATTATGTTTTTTCAGGCAGACAGAAGAAACGTGCCTGCTTTCCACTGGTCTGCTCCAGTCACCTCATCCCACTCTACAGACATTTCTCAGGCTTCGAGTCATTGCTGTTTTGCAGAGGAAGAACAGCTCGAGACAGCTACACCAGGGCAACAGAACCCCACGCAGCAGACAAATCCCCCTTTGCAGGCTGAGTGTGTAAAATAGATGTGAACATTGACATCCCACAATTCACCTTTGCATAACCCCAAACACATACCAAATCCCCCATCAAGAGCTTAGCCTCTTAACCCAGGATATTCACAGATGTCGGAGAAGTTTTGGAAGCAGTGCTCCATATAAATGATCCTTTCACTCCTTCCCACGTGAATTATTGTTATTTGCATTAACAAATGTACTCTCTACCAGATTTCCCATGGGCCTCTTTTCAAATTAGCCATCTGCAGCCATGTGAAGCTTTACATGTACACAAAGTATATGAAAGGATATCCAGAGCACTCTCCAATCACATGGGTACTTATCCATCTCTTAACATACTGCTGACACATATTTTCCACACCAGGTAAAAGCAGTGTGGATATGAACTGCGGAGCAACATCTAAGCAAACCACACACACGGTCCTACGCTCCCAGATTTCCTCGTCCAGTCATCAGTTCCAAGGAGGTGACAGCTACACAACAAGAGACAGCTCTTAATTTGAAGCACCCTTCACTCTTCAACAAAAAAAAAGGTGGTGTTTTTCCATTATTTGCTCCTTGACAACAAAACACTGAAGGTCTTTACTGCCTACTGCAGAGTGTTAATTTTTAATGGGAGAAGCTACACGCTGCTTGATTTCTTTAGCGCACGAAGCAGCCAACCAATCGTGCATCACCTACAACTCCAGAACAGCAGTTTCAGCAAGGAGCCTTTACAGCTCAGAGCATCCTTGAGGGCTAAAGATGTCAAGCGGCTTAAATGCCAATGAAATCAAGAAGGCACAACAGGCTCAGACGTGTTAGGGATAAAGGACGGGAAAATGGAGACCTCTACTGAGACCAAGCCAATTTTCTCTGCTCTAAGAAATGAGGGCCCGCTTAAGACACCTGCAAAGTGCTCGCGTGGTGGATGGGGAGAGGACTAGGTAGTGCTAATGATAAAGGATATAGTAAATTTGATTATGAGAAATGAGTGAAAAATGGGCTGGAGGGCACGTGAGAGAGTGAATCTCTCCCCCTGCCCTAGGGCAGAATTGGGTGTACCTGAGAGGTTACTGACACACGCCTTGCTCTGTCTGTCCAGCCTCAGGTCTGATGATGGAAATCCTACAAGAACCCTAAGGAATTTATTTCAAGTCTTAACCATCAGAAAGTTTTTTTTCCAGTAATTCTCCCATTGCCCAATTGCCCAGGGCCAATCTTTTAAAACTGCCAGGCTTTCATGTACCACAGGACTTCCCACCCAGTTCACACAGCTTTCAGGACAGACTGTTCTTGGGCATCCTCTATCTGTAAAGGCCCTCCCTTCATGGGACATTGGTCCTGCTAAGAAAGAGAATGTGGGTCCAGCTCCTGCATGAAGTACAGTGGAGAGGCATCTACATCGAAGCACCTGGCTCTAAAACTGGACAATGACCCTCAAAATGTACCAGATCACATTCAAAATACCAAGATTTCAGTGGATAATCCAAGCTATATTGCTGAAAAAGCTTTTCTTTTTGAAGTAATTTTTAGCAGTTTTTTTCAACTTTCCTATGTGCTGTACAGCAGGATTGAGAGTTAATATCCATTTAAGCCATTGCCAGAATAGGAATATTTCTGCTCTTGTATCTTTAAAAATATCTCATGGAATGAAACGATGGATGCCAAGTTTCAAGGTTGAGTGAATTTTTATAGCAAAATTATAAATCCCTGAAAGTTGAGGATAAAATGGAGAGTGTTTAATAAGCCTTAACTGAAGCACTGCTATCAGATGCTCCTTTAGTAATTCTGATAGAAATGTATCTTCCCTCAGATTATCCCATCTGTGAGTACAGCATTCCACACTGGCATCACACTGCTGGTGGTCAGTATTTAAAGGCAGAGATTTAGATCACATCAGAGTGTGTAAGATTGAACAACAGCACAGTGGCCCTTCCAGGCAGAAGTACCATGTAACACAAGCAGAACTGGTGAATTTTCCCCAAACCCACTTCCACACCCCTGTGGCTGCTGTGAACTTAGCACTGCCTTGGGAGACAAATCTTTTCCTGCCATTAAGTGGGTGTTGGATGCTGCAGACAAGAATGAATGAACTGGGCTCCTGCAGCCTCAGTGTCCTGGCACAGCCCTGAGGAGCCCTGCTGATGGTGCACCCCCTACCAGCATTTCTCTAGTCCCACCTCAGGGTCTAATCAAGTTAATGTTCCACTGAGAGAAGAGGGCACTACACTGGTATTAAACAGGTAAGCTCTGAGTAGCACCCTGGGAGGAGAAGGGGAGTTTATCCTTGTCATGTGCAGTTTAATCTCTTTTAAATGACACTCCTGCCTAGAAAAAACGGTTAGTGCCAATCCAAAACCATAAAAGATGTGTTTTGTAATTTTCCATGCTGACTTCAGGAGCATTTATGGTTGGATTCAGTCCACTTTCTCCCCAGAATTTACAGTGATGTAAGTTCACTTTGTAATGGCACCATCACACTGGTGCACTCACGTGCATTCCAGCACTTTAAAGGTAATAAAATGTGTCTTGATGATCAGAATTATTGAGAAAGGACAGTGAAAAGTACAAATAAAGAGCCTTTACCCCAACAAGGCCTTATAGAAGCCATAATTTGGTACCTAAACAATAGTAGCAATGCATTTGCTCCTAAATTTGGTTTTTTGCTGCTACTCCACCTACAGTTCTTTCAAACACTGGTCATTCTTCCAGATGCCTGGGAATGCCAACAGATGCCACTCAACAACTATTGAGAGGTATTAATTTTCTGCCCTTATAATGCACTGAGAAACCTTCCCTGCAGGAGGATGTATCTTCCTGGATTTTGGCACTCCTGCTCATTTTTCTACACAAGGTCAGACTGCACTTTTTTCACTGTTTTGGTTTAGCTGAGCATGTAGAAGTACACTCTTTTAAACCATTTACTCACACTAGTTTTTCTGTATTCCCTCTCTGCTCAAGCCATCTTCAGATCAGTCCTTCTCAATTCTACAGAGAGGATATGCTTATTTGAGAAGGAAAAACCTACCTTTTTTGGTCTGTCCCCTTTTTTAGCTTCAGGCCATGAGCAAAAGAAAGCACATACTGACAGCAGTGTAATATGTAAGACAGAACAACTTCAGCCAAGACTCCTTAATGGAAATGGCAACTGCTATTGATTTCCTAAACACAGAGGTTGTGCCCTTCACCTCTATGACAAATCAGTTAGTAAAGACTTGGGACTCCAGGGAAACTCCTCGGTATGTAAACATGAACTTGTGGTTTATATTAACACAATATATTCTGCAACCTCTTCTATGGTGAACTCCAGGAAAAAACAGGAGGGGTCTGCAGGTGGCAATCAAAAATATTCATAGCAAAAAAAAAAAAATCACTAATATATGTGGAACTGTATTCAACAGGCAAAAGAATGAGTAGGTGCACAAGAGCGCAGAGAAACTGTGGTTGGTCTTTGAATTACCATTAAATTTATAACAAAAATGAAAAAAAAAATAAACACAAACCCAAAGAGATTGCTTCTTAGTTGTATACAATACATACAGTAATAAATAAAAATAAATGTTATTTATCATCTGATAACTGGAAATTGTACTTAATGCAATTAAAATTAGTGTAAGAACTCAGTTTGACAAGGACAAACATCTTCATTATTAATGGCTTTCCTGATAGAAGAGACAAATATTTTTCTGTACAATAAAATAAGGTTAAGGAGCTCCTCGCTATGTGGTAATTCAATTTATATTCTGAATACAAGGAATATCCCATTTAGGAGCAGAGCAACTTGCCCCTGAAGCACAGCTCCTTCATAACCAATGTTTTCACAGGCATTACCAAGGACGAGGAATACACAGATCACAGGAGATGTCTGTGGCCCCTCTCTCACTGCTAACAGTAAAAGCAGCATAAATAGAACCACTCACTGGCCTGGCTGTACCAGCAGAAAGAACAGACAGGCAGCTTAGATGAATAACACTGAGAATAGAATAACTTAGTTCGTCCTTGAAGCAAAAGCAACTTCCTTACACCCCTTAAGTTAATAATGCTTTATTTTGTCCCCAGCTGTTAAGTTTATAGAAATTAAAAGTCATGACTATTTGTCTTTTGCCAGCATGAATTTAAAAGTGCCTTTAAAAAATCTCATTATCATTGTGGTTTTTTTTTTCAAGCAGATTCAATACAAAGCAGATTACATCCTGCCTGCACTAGTAAAGTGCACATAAATTTTTCACAAACCAATTTATCTTAAAAATTTTTCTTTCCTCATTTTGATTCTGGACACAGTGCACAGCAGAGAGGCACTTCAAGTATTTTTCAGATAACACAATTTTAGCGATTGTGCATTAGTGTTTTTGAGGTCTTTCTGTTTTATAACATTATTTCCAGACCATCAGAACACACCTTTTATGAAGTGGAATGATCTTATATGAAACAGTTTTATTACCGTGATATTTTAGTCTAATGCTTAACCTGAATTGGAAGATTAGAACTCGGGGATTCATTCACAGGTAACGGAAGAAGGGGGTAAAAATAATTTCCTTGGTTAAGGAAAGCTGGAAATATCCAACAAATAACCTGCAAGGGGTTTGCATGGATACATTGCACAATGTTTTGGCAAAACAACTGTCCTACAACAACCATCTGCAGGACCACTACTGGCTCCCCACGCCTGTACCAGCAATAACCAACACTCCGGTTACTCCATCAACAATCAGATGATTTCAGAGGTGCAAGGCATTCTTTTTAAGACACTAGGAGAGGAGTATGACTGTAATTCTCACCAAAAGTCTTTAAAAGCGTTGGGAAGAGACACAAGATTTCCAGCTCTGTGGGAAAGTGTTTCTCTGGGGAACAGCCCTTCCTCTGCAGAGACTTAACTCATCAGTGCTTGGGGACAGTCAGGAGACACTGATTGAACAAACACTTCCAGTGAAAACTACGCTATACTTGGAGCCAGCAAAGATATTTATAGTCAGGTTTGTTTGAATGGCCGTAATAGCTGAGGTAAGGCTTTTATTCTCTAGATGGTTCCTAAAAAAAATGAAGGCTACGACGCCGGTGGAGCAGGAAAACTTCCACTGTCACTTTTCACGAGGCACTTGTCTCTCCCTGGCACTGATGACAGCCTTTTCACAAGTACCACAGGCACCTTACAGAGAGAACAAGACATGAGCATGTCATGACATGAGTGCAAAAAACGGAATAAAAGTTACCTTACGCAGGTCTGAGTCACTTGCTGTAAAGACGTAGCAAAATCCTGAATCTCTCTTGTTCTTTATTTGCTTTCACTCCTGCCTAAGGAAGGGTTTTGATCACACTTTCAGTTTAGCTAATAAAGTGTTCACAAGTAATATATTTACAAGAAACAGTATCACTGTCTCCTTTGAGGCAGACAGGACTGACTGCCTAGGAACAGTCAGTGAGTAACAGCCAGTAAAGGAGAAAGAAAATTAATTTATTGGGGTTTTGGGTGAATTCTAAAAGTGTCATCTCATTCCTGCACGATTGCTAGTCACGGAGCAGAAGTGGTCAGGAACAAGAACATGTCACTGTCTTTTTCAAAAGACTCAGAAAAAGGCTGAGTCAAGAAACAACCCTAACCAGAAAGCAACGTGCAGAGGAAGAAGTTCTTCACCCACAGTGGTACTGCTGCAGTACTGCAACCCTGACACTTCTGCTCCTGCCTCAAGAGTCACTCCCATACTAGGAAAGAGAATTTGGAAACCTGGTAGTAACAGAATAACCCATGACACCTTCAGAACAAAACTGTTGACCAGATTGTTCCCTTCCGGCCAAGGTGCTTAGTTGGACAGAAAGCAGAGGGATAAAAAAGAGGGGGAGAAAAAGTGTCTTTAAAAACTCACTCTAAACTATAAAGAAACATAATTCCCTGTTCTTCTCAGTAAGAGTTTCCAGGAAAAAAGAAAAAGATACAAGCTCCATCTAAGCATGTCTGAAATTCCTGCCTTGGGGAAAAAATCTTGCACGTTCCCTCCAGCAGACAGGCAGTGAGGACCACGCTGCATTCCTTCAGGAGAGCCTTCAGGGATGCACCAGAGAAAACTTCCAGTTCTCTTTTCCACATTAATTCACATTAAACTGACATTTTTCGTGATGGGCATTTTCAGTTTTGTGAAAAAATATACTTTCCTTTGGAAAGTCATTTGCCAGAATGTTCCTACATCCTCAACAATTTCATATTCCTCCTTTATCTTTGGTAGTGCTGCCTTCTGAAATGCAGGCACGAGAAGACACAACATCTCTGCAGGCACACTCTTTACTATGATCACATTCCTATGCATCATAGCACATTCTTTACAAAACAACCGGTTGAAAAGAGTGGATATGATTTTCAGCTTCAGGATATTAAACCTTTCTTTACCACTGAAGGGATAAGACACTGATTTAAAAGGAATGAAAGGATGAGAGAATTACAATGGTTCAGCCTGGAAAAGAGAAGGTTTCAGTGTGATCTAATTGCGGCCTTCCAATACCTGGAAGGAGCCTACCAGGAGGATAGAAGGGAATTATTTACAAGAGCATGTAATGACAGAACAAGGGAGAATGACTTCAAACTGACAGAGAGTAGGTTTAGATTAGATATACGGAAGAAATTACTTAGTGTGAGGGTGGTGAGGCACTGGAACAGTTTGCCCAGAGAAGTTGTGGTTGCCCCATCCCTGGGAATGTTCAAGGCCAGGTTGGACGGGGCTCGGAGAAACCTGGTCTAGTGGAAGGTGTCCCTGCCCGTGGAATGAGATGATCTTTATGGTCCCTTCCATCCCAAAACCATTCTGTGATTCTATGAAGCAAAAAGCAAAGCAGTTCCTTACACCTTCCTCTCAGACTGGATGCAATTAGCCCCCTGCAGCAACAATTTGCCAAACATTGACTCTTCTGCATCACCGCTCCTAAACCAGGAGTGAACATCCCACGAGAGCACCGGGAGGCCACCTGACTCAGAGACGCATCTCTGAATCACCATCACCTACTCCCCGTGGGAGGGAAGGGGTAGTGATTTACTGCTGGCCTCCAGCAGGACTGAATTATTGCCTCCCCTCACACAGGTGCTGGCTCAGCTATTTTGACCCAGCGAGTGGGAGGGCTGAGCCAAGGTGTTACCCAGCCCTTGGAGCTTCCCACCTTCTCCTGGCGTGCTCACTGGGAGAGGAGGTTTAACTGAGCTGCAGAGGGGAGGGGGGGTTACATACCCTCTTCTTACTTTCTCCAGACAGATGAAGCCACAAACCAATTAAACTACAAACTATCCCACGCTTATTTTCAGATTAGAGCTGTGTTTAATACACAGCCATTGTGTGCTTTATGCTGTGAGCTCTACTCTGAGAACCTTTCAGAAAATCATCAGTGGAGACCAAGAAGCTGATAAAAGGTATTTCTCATAGCATCCTGATTTTGCCAATATTGTTGAAAAAGAAAAAAAAATATTATATTTTAGTACCTTTGGACTTCTATAGTTGCCAAAAATAATCATAGTTCTGTCCTTGTTTAAGACAAACAGAGTTTAGGATAATTGTCCTTGATATGTATAGCAGGAAACCAAACACTGAATTACTTGTATTGTGTATTGAGCAATTCCATGGTCTGGATAAGCCTACATGAGTGAAGTGTTTGAGTGGAGTTCAGCAATAAAAGACATCAGCTATAAGAGTGAATGTTCAGTGTAGCAAGAACCAATTATACAAACAAGCATTAAGGTTATAAACTAAAGTTCATTAATTCAGTGTGCTTAGAAATCAACAGCAAAAACAAAATGACAATGCTATGTAGCAATAACAATGATGAGCATAAACAGAAGTGGGTTAAATTGTAGCAAACTCCAGAAACAGGCACATTTCCTGAGCCAAGAAAACTCAATTTCCACTTGGCACAAAAGAATCAATTAGATATGGCACTTACTGGTCAACTGAGAGTTGGATACACCTCTCCTCTCTTCAGATTGTGTACAAATCAATGATCAAAATAAATGCAACCATACAACTTTGTGAGTTTGTCATAAAGCCATTCATTTGTTTCTGTGCCTGGAATTTTCTTACAGAGATAGGTGCTGTCATAACTAGTGCCCATTCCCTGGCAGAGGGAAAAGGAGTAGGAAATCAATCAGTTTACAGAGCCAAAAGTAATTGATACATTCCCCAACACTGCATGACTTGCAGCAAGACAAGGAACCGTTTAATGACTGAGATGTTTTAGCTCTGATCTAGGTACCGATGTGGCTTGGAAGGCAACTCTTCATTTAAAAGCAAATTCAAATGAAGAGTATAGGCTGAGATGAGGGCTAAATCTTGTTTCCTCACACAGTGAAGTGGGTAAGATTTCAGTAGTGCAAGTTCTCCAAAGGCCGGTGAAAGCCAAACTTTGGAGCAGATTTTATCTGAGTCTAAGGAAGAAAATAACCCTAACTGGAGCTGGCTTAACTGTAAGGCCTGGTAGATAAAACAACTTGTGGGACCTGGGAAACTCATTTTGCTTAGAAATCCTGTTATTATACAGAAAGAAGACTTTACAGTGCCTCAACCAACACATTAATTAAACTATGCTTCATCTATTCTACACTTCACTGGAAAGAACAGCTTGAACAAAGGGATTGCAAAAAGTAGCCTACTGTTAACATTTTTCTGCATTTCAGTTGTTCTTTAATACCTCATTTCAATAGTCAATAGAGGAGAATCATCAAACAGCCAAGTTTCCATATTAACTCAGATTTCTGACCAGTATTCCCCCAGTGAACAAGGCCACCCCCAATCTGATGTCCAGTCAGTTCCTGTCCACCTTTCCTCATCTCCCAGTCCTCTCCCCTAAAATGGCAGTACATTTTTCATTTTTCACTTTCTGCTTCAGTTGTTTGCAATGTTCTTAATGGGCATCACAAAGAAAAAGCAGAAAAATGCAATTAACTTCTTCTTCTGTTTTTTAGACTCCAGCATGAGAACACGAATACTTTGATTGTTCCTGTGCAAATGTTCCTGCCGTTGGATGCGTCAACGCTTGCAAATGTGTCAGGACAGACATAATCAAATTATTCTTTCCTGTGGTTTGTTTTTGTTTGTTTGTTTGTTTTGAAGTTATTTACAACATAAATCTTTAATGCCTTCTAATTGAAGGCATCTGTCCTGATATCTGCCTCTTCCATCTGAGGAGCCTGTGTCCTCTTATGCAAGTCCTGCTATTCAGGTTCCAATTCATCTTGCTTGACATTTTCCTAGTTGGAAACTGTGCCTGTAAAGAACCTCCAGAAATGGAGGTGTGATGCTTGGTAGAACTTAATATCCTAGATAGGCTGAAGAATATTTAGCTTGCTGTTACAATAACCATCAGTGTGCTGTTAAATGGTGCCAAGCCCCAGAGTACCTCATCTGAGCGATGGGATTAGTCCATTTTGTGACAAATATTGCAATTGCAAAAGCATGTATCACAGAAATCTCATTATAGGGCCAGAAAACATTTCCTGGCATAACGTCATTGTACTCATTCAGATCACAGAAACTTCTGAAATATGGAACTAACACCCTTCCCCCCCAACCTGCAACAGGAATTTTACACATCTTTAAAAATGTCAAGATGTATGGAAAGGATTCTCTCTATTTTTGTCCCAGGACCTATATTACAGGGCAGAAGAACAACTTTCTGTCAGGCAGGAAGAGTATTCTAATAGCAAGAGCTGGGAAAACTTTCCTGAAAAAAAAAAAAAAAATCACTGAAAATGGAATTTACAAGTTAGTGTTGTTTCCAGGAAAGATCCTTAATCAACCAACAGGTTCTTGAATGCAAAGGCATTTTTCTCAAGAAATATAATACCTTTGTTTCAGGGATGGGAACTACAACATTTGTAACCTATGGTGAGCAAATCTACATCTTTCTCAGACTCACTAACTTGATTTTGTTTGGTTGTTGTGCTATTTAACTTTAGTGGCTTGGCTTCTTTCATATGTGTAACAGAAAAGGAAAACAAAACAATCTTCAAGGAGAAAGTAACAAAGGGAAGAAGGTCCCTGAGTGTGGTACTTTGTCAGAGTAGCAGACAGAGCTGGAACAGGCAGAGAGGAGATCAGAGCGTGTCTCCTGTCCTGATGGAAAGGTTTGTGTTTCCCCAAGCAGCCTGCAGGTAATGGGCTCATCACTCTTCCCACTGTGCTCCCACATGGACAGGAGCCACGGAGCAACATTCCCAGGGATGCAGACAGTAACTGAACCTCTCTCTGTCGCTTCCTTTTCCATCTTTATCCCGTGCTGCAAAGTTCTGACAATTCCTTACGGAGCCAGAGTTTGCCCCAGGCCTGCTGATGGCACATAACAGCATTTTTTACCCCATAACAGCAGGCCAAATGAGAACTGCTGGAAGAATGGAAAATGAAATCTGGGGTATGACCTGTATGATCTGATTCTCAGTGTTCTCTACCTGCACCTTGTTTAAAATGCACTGAACCAAGGACTGGTTACACAGCTAAGAAATCTACTTGTTTTTCTGCCTTAATCCAAATGAAAGGAATATCTAGCAGTGGAAGAGGAGGAACAGGCTGTGCATATTAAACACATATTTGTGCCAAATAAAATGCCTGCTTTAAAAGTGTGTTCCCAAACCTGAAGATAACATCTCCAAGAGATTGGACTGGGAGATGAAAGGTAAAGGCTCTGCATTCAGGCAGAGATGAACATCCATCATCACTCAAGCATGGAAATACAGAGTAAGGGCTTCAGCAGCTCACATCCCTGGAATCAGTTATCTAATGATTCATCTTTCCCACAATAATTGTTGCAAAAATCAATTCTACAGCTTTCCACCAGTCTTGGGCTTTGCATGGAAAAACAATTGTTTAAATTAATTATTTAGCAAGTACTTTCAGGAAGTTAAAAATACAGCAGCTACCTATGCTATCTATTTCACAATCATTTAATTTTTTTTAATATCACATCTCGGATACACAGATATGTGATTAAAAACAAGCAGTTGTAAGAAATGTCAATATAAACAGTAGACAATGAAATACAGCGTTTCAGTTCATTAATATCCGTGTCTTAGGTGGCTGCAGGTGCATCTTAATGAATTACAAGACTAGTAAAATACAATTAAATGCAGCTGCATGTGTTTACAAAACCACAAAACCAAATTACAGGTATCAGTAGCACCCATAATTCATCCATAATTGACAATTTTCATATTACTGGAATAAGGAATCAAGTCATGCAGATGATTACTGCATTTGCCTTTGAGCACTAGAGACCCAGGTTCATTTGCTATGCAGCACCACAAATGAAACAAATTACATACTTGCAGGTTAAGACAGACCTGAAAGCAAAAGCCTCCCTGAATGACAGCCAAAAGCCCAAATCATTCAGGTTCTATTTAGCTGTCAATAAAAGTTCATGAATGGCTGACAGCTGACATAACTTAAACATATTGTTAATAAAGTGTTCTTCTTTACAGAAGAATCATCATGTCTCAGCTGCAGAACTGGGTTCTGACCCCAGTTATCCAGGAGGTGGATTTTCAGGCTTCAAGGACATGACAAGGACATAACAGAGTAGAATTTGTGTCAAAGACTTGGTTTTCTTCTGTTTTTACATGTGACATAGTGGTCACCTCCTTTGTTTTTTGGCTGGACCTTTTCTATTGCAGCAACTCCTGCCTACATTTAAATTTAATTTCAGCCACATCAGGGCCTTTGACTGGACAAGCTCCTGTGCTACCTGCCTTGCTGTGAGCAGGAGTTTAGACTAGAAGATGCCCAGATCCCGAAGTAAAACTAATCACAATTTCTTCTCTTTTTTAATAAAACATGTTCATTGTAGACAGTATTTTTGGTGTGTAAAAAGGAAAAAATAATTTAAAAAATTAAATTCTTCAGTCTTTGCTGTTGGTCCCATTTTGCTTTAAAATGGATGACAGCCAGTTTACATTTTTAAAAGCAATAAATATTTTTGGGGAATCAAAAAGGGAAAATAATTCATTAGAAATGTTTCTCACTAGCCCACTGGGGCGATCTTACCAAGCTCTTCTTATGCCTCCTACCCTGTAGTTTTGTCTTGGGATTTTTGGAAAAAAGGAAGAAGAGTAGCTTGGGTGGGGAGTTTGCTCAGAGGCAATGTGGCAACTGGAGATGCCATGCATGCAGTAACCACTGCAATAAATCAAGATATTCTGGGTGCATTACTGTAAGTCATTGTAAAACAAGAATCCAAACACTCAGAGGATGAAAGAATGGAGGAAGGATAAGGGAAAGAACAAAAGGGAGACAAGTTACCACATGTAAGCTGTATCTGCTATGTTTTCCAACCAGGGACTGAACTGAGAGACTATTTATCCTTCAGGAAATACTTGACTTCACAAGAAAAACAGCTGTTTGTATTCTGACTCTTTCAACATTTATCTTACCAACTGGAAGATCTTAGGTGGCTGCACTGTGCGCAGGAAGAGTACCCAGAAATACTTTGCTATGGTTTCCCTCCACAAAGTTATTGTGGAGGAGATGCAGCAAGTCTAGATTTCCAAAGACAAAGATAAAAAAACAATTTCCTCAGATCATCTGTTGGAAATTCTCTTTGCTGTCTTTAAAGTATGAGCGATCAGTAGGATTTTATTTTAAAAAGAACGGAAGGACAATTTTGCAAATTTATACTGACAAGTAGGTGTTTGTTATCACTTAGATTTTGTAAAATGCCATAGTTTTATTTCTGGTTGTTTTATGAGTTCTACTACTGAAAGAAGTCATGGCCATTTCTCTACATGACCAAATGGATGATCTCTCTTCTGTTTTGTAGGTGGGGAACTTGAGATCATGAAATGCCAACTCCCGTAAAGGTGCTCGACTCCTTTAGCTCTGTTGTTACTTGTTAGATTTTGACATGAGGAATGAGTGACTGACACTCTGGGCTGAGGAACCCGTAATTCTCATTTCAAGATGCTTGGAGAGCTTTCATACTCATGATCTCTATTGTGCTCTTTTGGTATCTGAGTATGCCTGACTGAGTGTGGAGCAAGGTTGTTGCAATACTATTAGCAACAAAAATTGTTTCTCAGTCTAAACCCTCGTTTCTTTTATGTTTTTTGGAGATGTGAATATCTTTCCAATCTAATACATCTCCAAACACCTTCAACAGTCACAGACATGAAGACTGAAGGTTTCTGCTCTTGGCTCAACAAACCTTTCTGCAATGTTTTTGCCCAAACACCTATTTGTACCACATCTCACTGCACAGACATGATGTGAGACACTTCATGCCATCAACATCCCTTTTTATTTTCTACTCCTGGCTGGAAAACTGTCCCTGGTGTGGCCAGGTTGCCCTGTGTGGTGCAGTGGTTTCAGTCCCAGCAGTTCTTAAAGGGTTTTTATGGTCCCTTGTTAACAACAATGTTCCTCAAAGGTTGTCACCCTCTGGAATCACAGACTGGTTTGGGTTGAAGTGACCTTAAAGATCTCTTGTTCCAACCCCTCTGCCATGGACAGGAACACCTTACATTAGACCAGGTTGCTCAAAGCCCCATCCAACCTGGTCTGGGAAATCCCAGAACACCAATTAAGAACATTTCAAAGATTAATAGACGAAAAAAATTACAGTTGGGCAGGAAAAAGCCTACCATGACCCCAAATGTCACTATCTTCAAGACAAAGAAATGCTAAAGAGACAATCTGAGGTGGCATTGTCCTTTCTGCAGAGTTGTTCCTCTGCAGGAGATATGGGCCAGGTCCGTACCACTTACACACAAACTTCAACTGAGGGTGGATTTAGCGTCCCCCTTGACATCCACAGACCAGTTTGATTTGCCAGTGACCCACAGTGACCAAGAGGAGTCCAGGCCTGTCCCCAGCGGGGACCCAGAGGAAGGAGCTTGGTGTAGAAGCTGCCCCAGCAGATCCACACCAGCATTTCAAGACTCGGTGAGGACATGATTGAAAGCTATTGTGAGCCTCTATCCACACAATCCTCCCACTCCTCTGCCCCCTGAAGAAAGACAGAAGAGTAATACATCCCAGCCTTAGCAGGAGCTACTTATATCCTGTAGTAGGAGGCTTTACCAGCTTCGCTTAGTTTCTAAGTGATATAACACAAATCTGTCACCACAGATGGTCTCGCTGATCGCATCTGTGGCTGAAGTGCCGAGAAAGGAAGCCATACTTCTTACCACTGTGTATAAAAAGAAAACTCTCCTGCAGTAATATTTCACTGCTGACAGCAGAGCATCTTCGTTAAAAAAAGAAACGCTTGTGTATCCTAATATTCTGCCTTTCTAAATAATAAAATCAATCTCTGTGTTAGCAGCCTGTCCAGTCGATATTTTCCCTACAAAGCCGACTTGCATTCCCTTTTTGAGTCCAGGATGATCTTTAACGAGAGGATAATCAACACATTACAGAGTCCTGATTTTCTCTATGTTACAAAAATTCCTATGTCTTCATTAACTAAAAAGGAGGCAGCTTGCAGGATTATTTTTCAACTCTGACTTCACAGCACATTCTAATCCTTTCACTATTATTTTGTAAAGATTTGTTTTGCTCACACAGATACTTGTAGAATTCATCTCATGGATTTCTCTTCCATATCTTCCAGAAATCACAGTCATCTAATTTAATCTACATGCACAATTACATATCCTGCCTGCTAATATATTTCTCTGAGATTTATTTTAATGTACCAACATAACAGTATACCTTCCTCAGCATGCTCAGATGGACAGTTTTAGGAAGGAAAGAAGTTTCTAAAGTTATCAAAACATTGCATTTCCACTTTCAGTGTAATGTGGATTGCCTCTTCACCAATTAATTTTATCTAAGCCACAGAAGTGCCTGGGCATTGCTCTTGGTCAGTAAAAGCTTTTCTGGAAGTACAAATGTCTCAGTGTAAAAG
This sequence comes from Myiozetetes cayanensis, assembly GCF_022539395.1. Classification (NCBI taxonomy): domain Eukaryota; kingdom Metazoa; phylum Chordata; class Aves; order Passeriformes; family Tyrannidae; genus Myiozetetes; species Myiozetetes cayanensis. Next base: position 5,310,054 of record NW_026087389.1, read on the forward strand.
TCCATTATCTCACATCCCTTCCAAGATACAAGCAAAGCCTCTCTCCCTCAGAAAAGGCTGCACAAGCATAAATTCAGCATGGCCTGAAACTCCAACCCAGCAAGTAAAATTTCTTTACATTTATATCTCAAAAGCATGAGTCTGCAAGATAAATGTCATGATTCCTTTTGCATTCTAATAGGTACTTAAAAATTAGGATCAGTGTTAAATGCTTAATATATGAGAGAATTTCACTTATATGCTACCTAAATCTGGGCATAGGATACAAATATGTATACATATATATATATAAAAATATGTAGACAGCAGACTTTACAGTTACATTGTGATGGAGCTTAAACAAACATACCTTGAGAAAAACATTAAGCTGTAATCTACTCATATACCTTCCAGAAATGGAATTTGACAGCAGCATGTGTTGGGTTTACCACATTTAGCAGGAATTTTTAAGTTTAGAGGATATTAACACATATGAAACCCTGCTCTCTCTCTTTTGTCTCTTTTTAAAGACTCAGAATTGTCAGCTGGACTCCTGATAAATGAGGTTTTGCCATCCAGTCTGGAGCCCTGGTGCCATTAATTTGTAATAAGAGCTGGGATGCTCTAATCTGAGGAGAGACCTGGTTCACTAGATGGTAATTGTGAGAAGATGACCTGTTAAGGTGCAAAAATGGCTTTAGACTCCTACTTTATGATATCTCTTTCTAGCTGAACAACTGACAGAAACACGTGCCATATTATAACTAGATGACCTTTAAAGGTCCCTTCCAACACAAACTCTTCTGTGATTCTATGATATTACCTTAATGCCACCTTTCCAGTAGATGAACGTTTGAAATATGGACAGCTTTGAGAGGAAAGAAGGGAAAATTCACTCACAGGAAGCTGTGGAACAGGTGGTGTGAACTGAGTGAGGTAGGGATGACAACCCTTCCTCTTCTGGCCTCCAACCATGGAAATTACAGCCTGTTCTCCTTCTCCCCTGTGCCCTGGCTCTTGGTTTGACACACAGATCCTCTCTTCAACATTTGGATAACCCCAGGGACAGCTGAAACCAGGAAGAAAAACTCCTGCAATGCACTGGGTCACCAGATCCAGTTTGGATGGAAAAGATTTTTTAACTAGAAGGAGTTATGTCAGAAAAGTTGCTGGAAGGTCTCTAAAGATATTCTTTCATAAGCAAAAGAGCTGAGATGAGTGCTAAAGTTGCAAAGTCAAAAAAGCCTTAGAAAGCACAACCAAAGATGCTGTCAGCTCTACTCCCATGACATTAATCCTATGCACAACTTGTCCATAACTCTCTGTCCCCTACTCCTCAGGCCCCTGCCCAAATCACTGTGTAGTTCAGCCAGCAATGCAGACTGTGCAGTACTTATCCTTCCCTTCAGCATTCAGTTGAGGCCCCTCTGCTTCACTCTTTGCTCAAAATCCAAATCCAGCAATAAATGAAACAATAAACTTGCTGAATTCCCCACCAAAGAATACTTTATTCACTATCCTACTTACACAGGCAAAGAGATGGGTATCCTGAGGAAAATACAAGCACTGAGGAGCCCTGCCTCAGGGAGAGCAGCGAGCTCAGGAGACTCATGGAGAAGATGTCACTTTGCCTAAAATCTGCATGGGACAGGCAAACAGGATAAATGGATGTTTTAAGACTTAGGTGTAATAAAAACCAGCAGCATCAATCATTTTACTGCTGCTGCAGAAAGGTTTCTCCCTTTGCCATGTGGGGAAACTGATTTTGGTTGAAATGCATTTGCTCTGGGAATCCTGTACTGTCAGCAACAGCTTTCCAGGGACCACAAGGATCCCATCAGCAAGGACCCACCTTTCCCTGGTGGTCCACAAGGCACCAGTGTGCATTTCACACTGGTCCACAGAACCACATTAGGCCTTCAAACACAGAGGTTAGGTTTGGTTTTTGTTTATTATTATTAAGAGTTTAGCAATAAGGCTAATGCTGCAGAGAACACTCTGTAATTTTAGGGGGTTTTTTTTGACCAAATCTGTACCAAATCTGAACTGTACCAAATCACACCCATTAATTTTACATATGACATCACTAATCAGAGAGCACTTGAAGGATTTAGATACTTCTCAATTAAAAGGTCCAAATTTCTATGATATGTATAAACGATTGTTTATTTTTTAGCCTCCCTGTGGAGTGATAACTATAATTTTCTGCAGGAATCCAGGGCTATTTGTTTTTCAAAGATAGCTCTTTGGAATTAATTACTCTGGTATTAGACTAAGTGACAAAACAGGTAGTGCAGAACTGAGGGTAACAAGAAATTCTGTCTCACAGCTTTTTAGAGCAAAATTATTCTCCCATCCTGACTGACAGCATACCATTAATCACTATTTAACCACTATTACAGCCAAGACACATTAAAAAACATCCCTGAATTTTTCACTGCTAGTTATGTTTATTTCATTTTTTAATTGCTGGCCTAATTTTTTTAATGTCAACAAAAGACAATCAAATTGTCGCTGTAACCGTTCAAGCCAAACACATGTAATGAAACCTTAATAGAAGCGTCCTGTTTAAGATTCAGCTACAGTTTCTTCCATCTGATGGCACCATATCAAACATGACAGCTGCTCTTCAGTGCCTGATGTCCAGCCCACCTGAGGTACCTCTGCTACATCTGCAGAGTTTGTGGGTTGTTTTGGTGATAGAACTGGCAGGCAGTTACAGTCTCCACTGCATCGTTAATTATTAAGCTGTTCCCCCAGATGTCAGAGCTAAGATGGCAATAGCAAAATGGCTGTCAACATTTTGACTGGAAAATACTAGTTGAGCTTTATTAACCACTCATTCTTCTTTGATTGTCAGAAAATAGCACAAGGCAGTGTTTTATAGTCCACCAGCAAACTCGGGGATGCTGCCTGATGAGGCCTCTTTTGTGACACTGAGAGTTGCAAAGGAAAGAAGAGAACTGAGCAGCACCTGTTGACTTGCACGAGTTTTGCGGCTCAGGGTACAGTGATAAATCAGGTTAAATGAGAAAGCTGGTTTATTATGTTCTCATCCTCCACCAAACTCTTCCCAGCTTCTGCCATGGTTTGTTGCCATCTTAGTCCTGCAGATAAAACTCTTTATTGGGTCATAATATAGACTGGATCTCTAAAAGCATCGCAGGGAGGACGGAAGCAGCATGTTAGCACAGGGGTGAGCAGGTACAGAAGGCAAAACTCAGAGCCAGTGTCAGTCACAGAATTGTTAAGGTCAGAAAAAGACCTCTATGATCATCGAGCCCAACTGTTAACCCAGAAGTGCCATGTTCACCCCTAAATCCCCAAGTGCCACATTCACACACCCTTCGAGCCAGCCATCCTGGATTTGTTAAAAAAAGAGCAAAAAGCCATCATCATTTGATGGTTGTCACAAGAGCAGTGATTTTAAAATCCAACATAACCTGCAGAAACTTTCCGAGGTGACCTAAAAGATGACAAAGTAGCTCTCACATGGGGTGTAATCCTGCTAAGACCGATTAGATAACATCTTCTGGGTGCCACGTTACGTGGGATTTCAGGTGAAACACGTGTAACGTGGCCTCATATATATCAGTTTTAAAAAGCCATGGGAGAAAACCTGCTCTCAAGATTGTCAGTCAGCAGTGTGTCAAAAATCATGTCACCAGAACAGGTGAATTTCCATATTTATGTGTTCAGCAGAGAAGAGAGGGAACCCATTTCACCCTATTAGCCTTTAAAATGTGGCACAGCATAAGGAACTGAACACAAAATACAACATTCGACCTACAATAACCCCACATTTGGAAATAAATCAAGAAAAAAAAATCTTACCAAAAGGATGTATTATTTCAGAAGATAGTGACTTCCAACAACAGAAAACTAAAAAGACATGACCTTTTACAAACCCCTTGGAGTTAGAAAGCACAGTTGCCATACAAAAATAGCAAATTAAGTCTGAAATAATTGTATGTTTTTTCCAGTTGTATTGCTGACAACAGATGTGTTTTCTAGTCTCTACCAAAAAAAAAAAAAATCCAAAAAACCCTATTTCAGGAGTAGAACTGTACATGGAGGTATCACCAATGTCCAGTGTGAAAGAGAATACCCAGCCACAAAATACTTTGCTCCTTTTGCTTTCTAGTAAGAGGGTATGAACCAGCAGGCCCTGACCTTCAGCTGAGCCTTCTGACAGGAATTCAGCTGTGGGACTGGAGCAGTGGGACAATTAATTGCCAGACTGAAAGCAGACTGTGGCTGAAAAATAGACGGAAGCAGAAAGTTTGTGTTAAGAAACTGCCAGGGTGTATGTGGGATGATTGATCAAGTCAGCGCCATAATGTCTCAGAGCCTCAGGAAGGGGACGTGGAAAGGCAAGGTAGTGAATTTATTTTTAATGGGATGTGCTTTTTTTTCTTTTTCTCCTTCTAGGAAATAGAAAAGGTGGGGACGTGTGCGGAAGAAAGGGCTTCTTGGGCCAAATCCCTTATGTTTCTGCTTGTGTCCTATTCCTTTTTCTGTCTCTCTTTTTAGGGTGAAAAAATTTTAAAACATACATCTTAATAAGTCTTTTTCTTTTTTTAAAAAAATAGGTGGTGATACAAGACTTACTTGAAGCAGTTGCCATGGAGAAGCTGTTCAAGTGAAGAATAATTACTAGGGCAAAAATCACATACAATATGGGGACTGATCCTTCAGCTTTTACCCATGCAAAACTCCCACAGAAGTCAACTTGTTATCACACATTTTTAGCAAGCCAGGAAAAGAAAAAGAACTCATACTTCAGTCCTTCTGAAGAAAAAAAAAATCATTTGTTTGCGTAACACAGCAGAGAATAGGCTTTTTCAGCAAAACTCTATTTTCTAAAGACTCTGCAAGCCACCTTGTAGGACAGGTGGGATGTTTTCACTCTCAGGATCAAAGAAGCTAATTACTGAGCAGAAATTTGCAAGTGCATAGTATGCTCTTTCCCATAGCATCACAAATATTGCAGAATGTGTACTTAAACCAAAATGAGGTCCCTCTTTTTGTATTTAATTAAAAATAATAATTGCAAATCCAAAGAGAAACATTTTTAGGTTCCAGCTGGCTATAGATGCTGACTTGCAGAAAGAACCAACATTTCTTTGTCCTGAACACACATAACTCTGAAATTAGAGATTTGTCTCTTCAAACAACAGTGGTTACACAAAGACTCCTAATGTTTCAAACTGCACTTTGCAGGGAAATTCCAGTAAATTAATTCCCCCCTCACCTGCATTGCCTCCTGTACTCTACACCTTACCCAGGCTCAAAGCAAAGCTCTGAGTCTGGGAGTGTTCTCTGCTGAGCCCTCAAGGCAATATTCACTGGGGATGTGGCTCTTGCATTCCTCAAAAGAGTCCAAGCCTCGGCTGTTCGATAATATGCTGTAATATCACCTTGCTGAAAGCACACGTGGCTCTTTTCAGAATCTGTGCTACCAAAAAAAGACACATCCCTGCTAGATAGCTCCTTTTTATCATCCTGCAGAGTAGTGGGATAACAGCTACCACAGAGCTGGTTGAAGCACAGCCCATGGTCAAAATAATCCCACTGGGCTATGCAACACAGCCCTCACAATTCTACCACGGTGCTGGGACAAAAATGCCTGTGGCTGTGGGAATGGCAGATGGGGGAAAACCCCTGCACAGCCTGAGTTCTACCACTGTGGTAAAAATGAATGTGCTGCCAAAGTTTGCTCCCTTTTATCTGAAACATGTCACCCTGGAAGCACAATAAACACGAAGAAAGTAACCCTCATCCTGGGAAACAAGGGTGTTTTTGTGCTGGTACAATTAGAGGAAGCCCTGAAGCCCCTTGGTTCCAGTCACTGCTAAATATCCATAAACTATCAATGGCCCCTTCCCAAAGCAGCGGTTATGAAACATAATATTTATGAAACATCTCTGGAAAATACGAACAAGTCATGATGATCTTCAAACCATTCAAATGCATCTCTCTGCTGTTGTTTTCATCTGTTAAACCAGCTGCAAAGTTTGGATTGTGGTGCACACCTTGTGTTCATAACACACCTGATGGGCCCATTTCTCTTGTCCAATATCCATTTCAGAGGAACAATAAAGTCATTATAAATTGGGATCAAGCTTAAATGACCCATGGTCCTCATCTTGGAATCTGATCCTAAAGGGAGTGTGGGGTATATTGGCTCCCAGCAGTGGAAGGAAATCCATCATTACCAGCTAAAAAGCTGTTAGGAAGCCAGATCTGACCCAGTATCCACATCACTCAGGATTCTCAGCATCTTTCCTGTGCTGTATATGGCAGAACCTTCCCCACAGTCACAAGTAATTTAATGTTTTGGGTATTATAATGAAGGAAACCTTAAATAAACAAACAAACCCCAGAACCCAGTAATAAGAACAAGATGATTTTTTTTTCTTGAATTACCCCAATTAAGTCAGCAGTTATTACCTCCTACAGCAGTAAAAAGAGAGCACAATTAGAAAATTTAATTAATTAAGCTGAGGGCAAAGATACCTATTTTAAACCCCTCAGCGCAGCAAGATTAGCAGAGCAGCTCAGTGAGGCAGTAAATGTTTAGTACTGATGGAGGCATCAAGCCCATTCATTGCTTGGGTGATCCATCCCTCTGCAAATGAGCACGTGTCCTAGAGAGCTGTCTCCTGTATTCTCCTCACAACCAGAGTTATAGACAAAGCAAAAGTTGCCCCCTACATCAAACTGAGCGGTGTGAGAAATGACCATCACTGGCTCAAATCAGAAAACCCAAAGTTGAGGGTAGGGGTACAAATATATATTTTGTAATTACAAATGAAGGCACTTCATTCCAACCACAGGTAAACTGGTAAATTGGTAAATTGGACTGATTTTTCATAGAGGGCAAAGGCCTGGTTGTTTTTGGAGACAAGTCCTTGGCAGTTCCCACAAACTCAGGAAGGCACTGTTAGAGCTGTGGAACACTCAGGTTAAAGTAAATCAACAGTAGGATGGTATCTAAGCTGAAAACTAACAGATAAGAGCTAAAACTAATTTATTACAGCCTTAATGAGCTAAAAATACAGGAAATCAAACCACAGTGAGGACAAACCAACAGCAGCATTCACTGCTATCTTCATAAGGTGTTGTAGGGTTGGAGCAGGCACCAAGGAAGCCAGTCCAGCTTAAAACACAATCTGAGATAGAAAGGATGGGTCAGGAGAAGTGCTGAGTAGGGTAACCCAATTAAAATCCAGGAGGGGACTGCTCTGCCCATTCCATGCTCATCCTAAAAGAAGACAGAAAACCCATCACGATATTTATCGATATTTATAAATTCTGTCCTCTAAGAAGGGGAAGGCCCAGGCAGTGCAAACTCCATTTAGAGATAGAAAACATGTGGCAAGACCAGGACAGATGGGTGATTTGGAAGGGAAGTGCCTCTTTTAACTGAAAACAAACCAGTGGAAGAAGCAGAGAATAATGGAGGTGCTGAATCACAGCCCCCAGAGCCTGTCCACACACTCCTGTATCTGGTTACCCAAGAGCCACCAGGGATCAGCCAGCAAAACACTTTGATGGCTTCCTAAACATTGAAAAAAAGAGGTTATTTTCTGTGCAGCTCCACCACGGTAGAGTGTAAGAGCAGTTTTGATGTAAACTGGAATAAGCTGCTATGAACAGAAATAGCTGCACATTCATTTTGTCTAGTTTGGCTAAAGTGGTGTAAATCTGTTTGCCAGGCACCACCCTGGAATGAGGCTGGAGTGCCAGGAAAAAGGAGGAGAGGAGGAGGAGGGTGAGGAAAGGAAGGTGGTTATCTCTGGGGTAGCAACCACTGTGGGAGAGGGAGAACCAGGGTAGGTGAAACACGAGAATTTGCTTTGAGAGGACAGTGAGGGATGTGAAAAAAGGGAAAAACAACAACAAGATGTCTAGAAGAGGAGAAATGAAATGTTTTTTAAAGAGTAAGATAAATAAAAGACACAAGGGATGGATGGGAAGAAAAGCAGAGGGAAGGACCAAGCCTGGATTAGCACTTGGTGTCCTCTGAGGTGTGACTTTGGAGGAAGCACCAGAGGAGAGGAGGTAATTTGATCTACATGAGGTTTTTCATAGGGGAAGTTCAACAACAGCAGGGATGGGCTCAAAGGTGCAAGTGGAGCTCTCACAGGAGTTCTATAAAGATCTGGGATAATGCAGAAATTAGGCAGGAATCAGCACCCTATGGCTTATATTTTGGAACTGGCAGCAGTAAATACTCTCATTGGCATAACTGAGAGTGCCAGAGACATGGCATTACAATTCTGCCAAGGTGGCATTTAGGAAAGCACTTTTCTATTTATAACACAGCTTTTCAATGAATAAACACAATGAAAACAAAGCACATAGATGCATTTAATGTTGTGGAAATAAGATTGAGAAACACACATGGAAATGAACTGATAAGTTACACACAATTAGAGATTTTTCTGATTTGCACTCTCCTGTGATTTTCTGTTGATAATTCTATAAAAACAATAGACAAACAAACTTGAAATACTGCTGATGAATTCCCAGAAGCCCCAACAGCACATTTTTCAGAGCTGATATCTAACTAGTAGAAACAGAGAGAAAAGTAAACAAATAATAAAAAAATAAAACCAACTCATTCCTCAAATGACTCATTTCTCACTTTAAAGGAGTCTCTTTCCTCTTCCTCCACTGCCCTTTAATAGCTCCTTCATTGCCAACACCCTTTCAGGTCATTAAAGGATAACAAGTCCTAATTCTTTTCAGGATCAGTTCCTGCCTGTTATCCCAGGAAGGGAGCTTGGGATCACCTTTTGCTGTACACACCTGATTCCTTGTCCAACCAGAGCTTTTCATGCCTCCCCCTTACCCAGGGGACTATTTCCAGCATCTTTCATCAAGAAAGCTATTCCATTAGAGAGCAGAGCCATCTCAGGTTAATTTGCAGATGGCCACTTGGTTTTTGGGAAAGCCAAGATATCCAAGGGGCAGCAGTGGGATAACTTCCCACTTTGGCATTATCTGTGCCCAAAACATCACTGCTGTACTTGCTGTGTCTGATGCCCACAGCAGCATTTGGGTTTATGCTGATGCCTCCCCATGGAACTGTAATGCCCAGAGATAATTAACCTAAGGACCTTTTGACATCATTTGCAGCAGGAATGGGGTTTAGATGTCCATGTATGCCCCACAAGCATAGCAGGTAAGAGATGGTCCATTCTTGCAGCTGATGGACACAGGGAAATACCTTTCCATGACTGTTCCACACAACAGCCCTTCTCACCTGCAAGGAAGAGCTGAGGCTCCTAATTAGTGCTTAAGGTCTTTGTTTCAGATCCTATTTGGAAGCACTTGTTAAAGTCTCACTGTTACTGGATAAAGAAAAGTGCCATTGCTCTTGGGCACAGTGGTCTTATTCTTTGGAAATCTGGAAACAGAGGGAGCTGGGTACCAAGAGTCCTACACGACTGCCTGTTCCTTGAAGGATAGAACAGTCATGGGAACAGAAACTGAAGTGTTCCCATTTAGATGAGGCATCTCCATAAGTACTAAAGATGCCTTACGTGGTGATTGTAGGGCAGAGAGAGGAAAATGCTGCAAATTGCTGATTTTACTGTTCTGCCAGATAACACAAAAGGAAAAATAACAACTCAATCTATGCTCTTTCTCTTTTCATTTCAGGACAATGAGTTACTAAGAACTGGCACAAGCAGCAATTTAGTGCTTAATAAGTACCTAAGAGAATTAGGATCCTAATGACTGCAACTTAAGTACTGAACAGCCCCTAAAATCCAATGAAAGCATGGGAATAAACTGAAAGAGAAGTTGAATTATGTGCTTCAAAACTCTTCCCCCTCTTTCCTTTCAAATTGGGTTTAAAAGCTTGCTTTGCCAATTACTTATACACCCATGTTTTTGAAAATCGAATTGAACCTTGCCCCTGGCTTTCTGCCAAGCATGGGATTTTGGGTGTTAGGTGTTTTTAACAGGCAATATAAAAAAATTGTGTACCAGTTTTGGAGGGTTTTGTTGTTATTATTGTTTTGGGATTGTATTGTTTTAGCTCTTCAGCACTGAATAACTGTCCTTCACTTATCTTCTTGTTCAGGCATCAGAATAGTGCAATGAGGGCTACTTGTAGAGCTGCAGTACTGGGGGCCACAGCCAAGGACATGAAGCACTTTGCAGTCCTGTATCACTCTCTGTGCTCCTCAGATTGCATTAGGATCTGCCAATTACAGCAAACAGCACATTTTTTTTCTCCCCAAAGGATTTATCAAATAGTTAAACATTAATGTTGTCAATATATATTTCACCAAGACAATTACAATTATCTGTTTTTCTGAAACTCCCCTCCCAACCTCGACACTATTTAAATAATTTATGTGAGGAGTTGTGAAGTTAGAGACTTAATGCTGAATAGTCTTTCAAAACAAAGTAGTGTAGCCCACGGCACTGTGAATAGAATTAGGCACATATGTATATGTATATATATATAGTCAATTTAATACATGGTCTCCATGTCAATCTAGTCCTGCAGAACTGCAAAAATATGATTGTTGTGAGTAATAAAAGATTTTTGGATATCTTTTTTTGCTTGAAAAACAGTATCATGGAACTCACATGTATGTGAGTTTATGTCAGTAATACTTTGTCCTCAATTTATCAAGATCTTCCTGAATCTTGCACCGGTTATTAAGGAGAATTCTTTAGTTTTCATTAGATACAATCAGGTTCAGCTTCAGCTACTGGATCTATGAAAAAACTGCCCAAGGCCACTTGGAACTACAGGCTGCACATGCAAACCCATCCTGTTAATGTGACATGATTGAACTAATGGAAGACACAAAGCCATATGGCATTCCTCTAGTTCAGAAAAATAAAACCAGATTAATTACTTAATAAATAAGTAATGATTACACGAAATGCAAATGAAAGTAGAAAAAGGCTTCCCAGAGCCCTGTTACCCTGCAGGTCTCTTGATTTCTGTCCTGGGCAATTTTGAGGAGAACAGAGTGACAATGATCTCCTGGACCCCAAATCCCTATGGAGACAGGGTGTGCAGTGCCAGGCACAGGAATGCAGCACAGTACACCTTGGGAAGCATTTTAAATGGCTCTGAAAACAAATGTGTGAGAAAACCCATGGAAGATGGGACTAGAGGACTGTAAGGGAGTGGTCTCAGAGGTGGATTCTGGCCCTCACATGATATGGTGGTTCTGAAATAGTTTGGGGTTTATTCAAGGCAGAGATGTGATAAAGCTCCTTTTTCTCAGGAAGGAGGGGAAGATGGTAAGAGGGTTCCGTAACTTCCCAAAGGACCAGACAAGCTTCAAAATCAGGAATTTCCAACACTTGCTTCTCTGGATTTGATGCCAAAAAACAAGTGGTTCCCTCAGTGTTGGGGGCCCACACATAGCTCCCAAAATTAAGGAGAAAACAGTATTAAACTTGCAGCTCAGGAAAGCGGTATCTTAATGAGAAAATACTTACTGCTTTTTTCAAGTAAAAAAGGAGAAAAGATGAAAAAAATTTTTTGAGATCCAAAGGCCACCATACAGTAGCAAAGTATCAGGAAAGCTGAAGCCTTATGTTCCAAAGACCCAAGTAGTAAGTTCTGCTTAAATTAAATATACAACCAGACTCTCACAGCTATCAAAAGCTGCTTATTAAATTAAATAAACAAAAGCTGATTAATAAGACACTTGGTGTTAAATGGTTAGCCTCCTGCTTGCTCTGCAATGTTCATTCTATAACAATAAATGAAAAATCATCATGCCTAAGCATGTCTAAATCTGGGCTATAAGGATTCTTAATAAATTCCTGCAGTGAGGCAGACCAAACAAAGAATTACTGACATGAAAGAATGATACAGCATATACTAATGGAAAATTTGAAGCACTGTCACAATTAATATGAGGTCTATTCAACTCCCAGTGAGGAAGTAATGAAATTGGTTGGAGGTTTTCCTTTGTGACCAAGATGAAATATGATTCAAGAGTCCTACTGTCTAGAGAAGAGTTCCATGGTGGTTATAAGACTCAAGAAACCCCAGGCTACAAGTGTCTGCACACACAAAGTTGATCCCTGTCCCCCTCAATGGTGAGATGAACACCCCAGTCCCAACCTGGGTGGGTCTGCCTTGGTGCAAAGGTCCTGGACAGAAGGATCTGGTCAGAGAATCCCATCCAGGAAGGAAGCTGCAGCAACCTCTTTAGTTTCCATTGCAAGGAAATCAGGTTAGTCTTCTGTTTTCTACACCCATATCCCCCAAAATGTTCAAACTCCTCCTTGAACAGCCTGAGTCCCAGTTGACCACCTACACCAGGATGTGAAGCTGTAGCACCCAGTGCCCACTGAACTAATCAGACTAGAAGTGAAATACTTGTATCAGCAAGGTGCTATGACCAGTTTCTCCAAATAACCAGAATAAAGAGTGGAAGGATTCCCTGGCACAGCCCTGCAGAGCCCACCCAGCAGGCACTGACACACACAGCGCTGCTCCCTCCTGACACTTCTGAGCTTCATCATTCCTGCAACATTCACGAACTCAAGGTGTCTGTAGATTACAACCCAGCTTTGAGAACTTCACTGTGTGGGAAAAAACCAACCAAAACCTGCTCTAAGGAGTAGTAGGTTCACGTGTGGGAGATGCTCAACTTTCCCAGTTTGACACAGGAGTTACAGACCCATCAACGCCTCTCTTTCAAAACCATTCACCTGAGCTGAACAAAAGGAGGGAAATGTTTGTATTGCATAAACCAGCCTGGGAACACTGCAGCTCACACTTCCCTTCCCAAGGAGCAAGTGAGAATCAAAACACACTCCAGATATTAACTGTGCTGCACAATACACACTGAAAGGTGCTCAGGTGCAGCTGTGAATATGTGGGTACAGAAAGCTGCAGAGAACAGGGAGAATGAGGTGGGTGCAGTCAACCCTGAGATCAAGTCTTTTCTTGTTCGATAGACAAATGAAAATTCCAAGACCTTTAGCTTAAAAAAAATTGGTTTAGGGCTTTTTTGCTCACAGGAAAATTACTGGGAAGCAAATTATAAATGTAGCCTGCTCTAGCTAACAATTCTGTGAGGACATCCAGGGCACAGAAAGCATAGGGCAGAATATTAAACTTGCTTAAACCATAAAAACAAAGACAGAAAATCAGCTGGTATGAGGGGTTTCAGATAGAATAGCAGCAGTAGGTAGAAAGAGTATTGAGATTTTGCATAGCAAAACACTTCTGTTAAAGTTAAATAATGGGGCTGTGGTAGGCAAGTAACTAAGTTCTTAGAATGAGAGGTTATTTAAATAGCCAGGTACTTTGTTGATTATTTCTTTAAAAAAAAGTAAAAAGAATAAGGCAAAGGCCAAGTGGTGTGGGTTTTTTTCTTTCAGAAGCAGTGCTCTAATTCAAATTGTTGCTTGTTATGACCATTCGAGAAGGGGAGTTCTAATTGTTAGTTTTTATAAGCCATTATTCAGCAGGTTAATAAGAGGCACAAAAAAACCCCAACAGCAAAATCTGCTGTCTACAACAGAGTAACAATTACCCATGAGTCATTTGACAAACTTTTTATGCTGATTGCAACCGGTGGGTGGAAAGTGCTTTTCCTGCACTGTAAGGTGGTACAGGATGGAAGGTGGCATCTCCTAAAAGCTTGTATGAAGCAAAGCTAACCCAAAACATGGTCTAGTTGAAGCCACGAAGTAGGGGAGCTGCACAGGAATGAGTCACAAATGCCTGGCCCCATTCCCTAGGACGATGCCATGACCTGCACACTGTCCTGAGGGAGGCAATGAGCACATGCAGAGGTGCAATGGGCAGCACAACCTGTTTGGTAACAATTTGGGTCTGTGAAAGGGGCATTTGGGGGCCAATCAGTTTACTTGTTCTTCACATGCACTGAACAGAGGAAACTCCAGGGAGATCAAGCTTTGCCTTACCATAAACATGGCAAAATGCTCCTGTCCTGAGATTGAAGCTGCCTGTACAAAATACCAAGAGCAGCATCACAGGACTGAGCCCTGTGTGAGATGAAATGTGCAGCCCATGTGCTCAGCACACCGTGGTTCAGCTGCAAATCCAGCAGTCAGGAAATGTCTGCTGGATTGTGGCTGCATGCCCTGGAGTGTGCTGCTGCTTGTATGAAATTGCTTTTCCATTTTTTCACATAAATATAGCACTAAAAGAAGTGTCCTTCCATCATTAAAAGTAGTTCACATCCAATTAATAATTGGTCCTCCAAGGGAGTTTCAAATCAGGGCTTGGACTTGATTTGATATCACAGGCACTATATATCAAGAGGCTGAGGAACAACTCGTTCTCATTCTGTGTGAGTCACATCCTCTCAGCATCCATGCACTCAGGCATTCCTCTAAAGAGGAAAAAACCCTATGCAAATTTCTAGGCATATGATCCTCCTCTGGGGTTTTTTTTGCTCTGTTTAAGATTAAGCTTTTAGAGTTATAATGGATATTGCATCATCGGGCTAGCTTTAATATGTAAAAGAAAGGCTAATTATATGCTGCTTGGTGGTGGCAGCAAAAATATAAAAATCAAAGCTGTTTTCTTTATCTTGTTTTTCCTTTGAATCCTCATGGCTCAGGGAAAGCACGGAGCTGACAGCCCTGGGCTACGAAGAAACGCAGGGTGAAATTGGCCCCTGTGCAGGCTACAGGCAATAGGTTTGTGCACAACTTTCTCAGGATTGATAGGTTCCTGCAAGTTTAATTTTCCTCCCCTAGAAGCAGGCAGGGGATGCAGAGACAACAGAGCCCAGCTTTCCCTAACAGAGGGACCAATTCATCCTGTCCCTCACTGCTTTCCTTGGCAGCGCCTGTAAAGTGCAGAGCAGAGGTGGCTGACACTGGAAATGTTTGAAAATTCCACTTGCCCTGGGGCAGACTGCCAGTGCCCTGGCCACTGCTTTTCAGTATTTAGGAAGATAATGTGGACAACACAAGGCCTGGGATCTGCTCAGCACAAGAAGGAACCTCACACATTTTCTAAGCCCAGTACTGGTTGAGCCACCACGAAGGTCCAGACTGGAAGAGCTCTTGCAGCCCGAGAGGCTTTGTCATACAGTGTGGAAAGGGAAAGGATTTGATTTTAAAGGGTTTGTGCCAATAGATTAAAAGCAAATGCCCATAACTTCCCATTATTTTTCATGTTTTCCTGAGTTCCAAGGAAATTTCAAGACTCTGCCAGCGTCCTGGGGGTTTTATTTGGAGTGCTAAGGAATCAAACTGGGCAGGCAGTGGGAGTTCAGCACTGTGGGGGAAACTCCTCTCATCTCCATGCCAATGTTTTCTAAACCAGAGCCAAAGGCAGAGCACTTAGCTGTGCATCCACCAAATATCACAGTTCCCCTGAATTACAATATTTATCATCTAATTAATCACTAACAACATAGATTTAGACATCCCTATTTCTGATGGTTGTGACTGGGTAAACCATCCCAGCTGGACTTGGGAACTGAGTCTCTGCCCAGCACTCTGTCCAACCATACAGAACTCCCCTCTTCAAAGTATTGTCTGTACTTCCTAAATATCCATTTAAATGCACCATACAACTTATATACCACGCAAACAGTGATCTACATTTAAGACATAGATAGATGAATAAAATTACAGGATCCCTCACACACCAAAATACATGCAGAAACTCATAGCTCAGTGGCTTTGGCAATTTTTGCTACATTTGATGTGACTGATAAAGAAAGAGATGGAGGGAGAAGAAAGTGAACCATGCAAAAAGTAAATCTTTCCTAGACAAGGAACACAAACATGCATTGTTTTGGCAGCGGTCTCTCTAAAGGTAGTTTGTGTTTGTTTTGTATATTGATTTTGCAATTCCCTTACAATTCCCTATCCTGAAGTAGACAGCAAAAGTTACTTTTTAAGAAAGATTTAAATGAATTAATGGAGTTGCTGAGGAAACAGAGGTATCACGCAGCTCAACTGCAAGTGCTTGAGAGCAAAGACAGGCTAAGGGAGACCAGCAGCTTTTGCTGAGAGCCATAAAATAAAGGCACAGACAAACCTTCTCAGAGCTGAACTAAACTACCCCCACAAAAAAATGATTCGAGCCTCCCAGGGGAGCAAGACATAACCACACCAAACGCCTTAAGTGCCTATTCGTGTAAAAGGATGACAGAGCAGCGCTGTGTAAATCCCGCTCACCTGCTTGCTTCTCATTTACCGGGTGATTTACTGGAGCAAACTGCAGTGTGACTGCCTGATCGCTCCGTGACAATGAGTGTTTAATGCCCCTATGCCAGGCTGGGGTCAGCTTTGTCATTCACATCGGGCACCAGGGCTAATTCAGGTGCATCCCACATCCTCCCTGAGGCACTCATTTGCCTCCTTTCAGCATGTGAGTGCTTTATGCACCACAAACTAATTATTCTGCCTCTCCTTAGCCCTCTAAAACGCCAAGGAATGTAAAGAGAGGGCAAACAGCCTCATTTCAAGGCACTGAGAAAATCAAAGTTACTCCTCTTTCAGGTTTCTAAGTCACAAGTGAGTGATTTCCAGGCAGTCTGAGAAACCTCCCAAATTCAAACCCCAGAAACTCAAATTCTGAGTTGAAAGACATCTCGAGTTCTTGGCTTCTCTTATAGTACCAGTATTAAATTGATTGCCCTTCCTAATATCCCTATAATCCTGTCTGCTCCGGGCATGCTTGTTTGGAGTGCTTAGACTGTGAGAAGAACTTCTGCCCCATTGCTGATGGATGTACAGGAAAGGACGTGTCTGGCTCCGAGTTCCATAAACTTATTTTGTGGCCAACTTGAGCAGATGCAACCCAGAATACATCCCAGAAATAGAACTGCTGTGTCACTCCTCCATTGCGATTTTTCCCACAACTTCTCTTTGGGTTGTTTTTGAAACAAAACTTCCAGCAGATTTTAACCCCAGATCCTCATTGCTCACTTTGTAGACTAAATGTTTGGAAACTCTACAAGCAACAGATTTTACTGCTTTTTAGAGAAGAGATTATTTGAGAAGCTGTATTGTTAATGCACACACACCTAGTCAGGAGGCATCTGTGCGGTATTGGCTTTGTGCAGGGAGAAAAAGTAGATGTTAACTTAAACTGCCAGTTATAAGGAAAAAAAAATTAGCTAAACTCATCATTTGAGTGACTAGAAGCAAATTAGTAGGAGGTTAAGATGCCACCTTTGATATTGTCTTCCAGCAAGAAAAGAATTCTGGAAAGGCAGGTTTCCCAACCAAAGACTTCAAGCATTTATGTCAGAAGCTGACATACTTCTAAACAGCACTGTCAGGAGGAAGTTTTTTAATGGAAGTTCACATATTCTATATTACTCTGAGAAAATGTGGTTAATTTTATGGGAGTGAAATTCATTTTGCTGGTTCCTATGGAGAGCCCACTTCTCCTGAGGGGCAGAGCCCAGATTTCACCCCAGCAGCTCAGTAACACAGCTCAGCAACCAAAATGCACAACCAGAAGCAGAGGGGGCAGAGTGGGAATTTATGCTGTGCCTTCCTCACATCAACCAGACTAAAGCCAGCAAATGCACAGCTACCAGGATTGCATCTTTCCTGGGGCCTATGACGTACCTTCAGCCACAGGGGTAGTGTTTCTTCACAGTTTTATTTTTGTCTGTCCCTAAGGAGAGATGCTCCTGGGAAAGGGAGCCTGCGTGGCTTATATTTGTGCTGCAGATCAGGGAAGAAAGAGTGAAAAAATAGGTCTTGCTTAGGGAGCAGAGCAGTGGCAAAGATGAGAAGGGATGTAGAACTGGCCTACAGTCCCTTCACAAAGGCTTTATTTTAAAGAAGAGTTTAAATTCACCTGTTGTGCACAGAACATCTTTGATTTGTAAAGAATCCTCCACAACCCCAGGTCTGTGCCTGCCCTCTCAAGGAGCTCTGTGAAGGTACCTGCCCTCAATGGCTCTCTGAAGTAAGACTGGGACTGCAGGTGACAAACCCACAGGTGAGGGAATGGAAAAGAGCAGGTGAAGGTGAGCACACAGAGCAGGACCCTCTTTGTGAGAAGATGCCCATCATCATTTGTGACAGGCCACCACTAACCCAGCAATACTGAAATGGGTTAAGTCTGCAACCATTCTCCAGCACCCATGGAGTTTGGACACAGATACTGTGCTTAGTTTCAGCTAATAAGATCTGTAAGGGAAAAAAAAAACCAAACAAACTCCTCCCCTTCCCTCCCCAAAACAGTAATTTGGTCAACAGAGGAAATTTTCCACTCCCACTGTGTATCCTATGAAGGGAATCGGGATTATGAGGCACCAAAGACAAAACCCCTGCAATGCAGAGCGTCACTGCAGCCCCCACACCTGAAACCACCAACAGCCATCAAGATGAACCACCAAGTTTATTTTGCAGTTCCTAATGGGTTGGTCAAATGAAATCTGATTGCAAGGCACTGAAAGGATTTTTTTTTAGCCAGTGATTTCCTACTGGGCCACCCTCTTTGTTTAAATACATTGTATTGCTTGGTTAATAAGCTCTTAAAAAAAGAAAAAACAAACAAACAAACACACCCTAAACCAGCATCTAAGAGATTTTTCCAGGAGGTGACTGGCATCACCAAGCATGAATACACTTAAAGTTCAGTTTCATTTCAAACTGAAGAAGATACCGAGAAATAGTCCTAAAAGTTTGATTTTAAGGACGCAGCTAATTTTATTTACTACATTTCTCCCAAGTATTTCACTCCATTCCTTCTCTGACTGAAAAAGCAAAACCCAAAACCCTCTGCCTTCTGAAAGGACAAATGGTCTTACCCCTGAGTTACCACAGGGGAAATATTTGAAGTTGGTCAGGAGTTTCAGGACTCTGTGCTTTTATTTCTGTTTCTCCTTTTCCATGTCAATTTTGGTCTTCTTTGAAACCTTGTTTTTGTTTTTTTTTTACTAGATAGTAAGGGTATTCCAGGTCTAATACTTTATAGCAATTTAGTTTAATTTAATTTCTTATGTCCCTGCCTCTAGGGTGCTATGTCTTCTTTTCACTTCTCTGTGTGGTAGTTTGATTTATTCTGCTTTTCTTCCCGCTATGATTTTTTTAACATTTTCTCAGCTGCATCCTGTTTTCCTCTACCAGTCTCTCCATACCCCATTCCCACTTAAAGATGCACCTGTCTGGGGAGTGGAGATGGACCTGAGCTCTCCCACTGTGGCCCAGCTCTCACCTGGACCAGACAACCAGAGGTAATAGCAGATTCTTAAATATATATATATTATTAAATCAGTGACAACACAGGACAGAAAATAGCCCAAATCTTGAAACTGAGCAGTGCTCAGCAAACTGAGTCTATTCAACCTGAATAAAGTTTACACAGTAGCACGATGAATGCACTTACTCTCACATTTTAATTGTTGCCACTAGTCACGTTCATTCACCACTTAATTTTCTTGCCACCAAATGTGCAGAAT
Source organism: Myiozetetes cayanensis (assembly GCF_022539395.1). Classification (NCBI taxonomy): domain Eukaryota; kingdom Metazoa; phylum Chordata; class Aves; order Passeriformes; family Tyrannidae; genus Myiozetetes; species Myiozetetes cayanensis. Next base: position 5,329,454 of record NW_026087389.1, read on the forward strand.
ACATTCATTCCAAGATACTGAGTTAAAGAGAAACAGAACCTCCAAGAGGTTCTTGGTATTGATATTCAACACAGTAGTGTCAATCACAGTGAGTTCATCTGATGTTTGTTTGAAAATTTTGGAATGTTTAGTTTTGACAAGAGACATTTCAAAGAGAAGCTGTGCTTTATTAAGCTGTACCCTTTAAGCACAAGAATAACTGCAACTAAAAAGAAACACAATTTTCACTACAAGCACTGGACTGTAAATTGCTTTTAACTCCGAATCCAAAGTGAGAGGAAGCTACGTAAGGATACATCACTTGGTGGCTTTAAAGTCACCTTTTACACCTTGCATTATTTCTGTTGCTGCTGTTGCCTAAATTCACATCCTACACTGACACAATCAGTGAATGTCCTCAATTTGCCTTCAATTAGCAGATACATTCATTTACCAACAATCTTCAGTGGTTTTACAACTGGCAGCTCTCACCTACTGCAGTGATACTTGGCCAGATTCTGACATGGGTTTGTGCAGTGGATTGTTACTCTCAGCTGGATCTTTTGTTCCCAAATATTGAAGAATAACAATACACATCACACACACACATATATATATATATATACACAGTGCTTACAATTAAAAATTCAGCATTTTTTCCACCTGTTAGTTATTTGAAATACCATTTGTTTGTGCCTATGTCTGAATTAGCAAATAATTGTGGTGAGGATGAAGCCCCTGGGGATAAATTCTGAGATGTTAATGGTGAGCACTTTATCTGTGCAATAGTATGTTGTGGTGTAAATATTTAATTGGCATTCATTGGGCATATCTCCACTGCAGATAGTAATTTATTCCCAAGGAATTTAGGAAGGTCATGCTAATGTCTGCAGACTCCTTGCTATGCTTAAACCATACTCCCACAAGCAATGTACTTCAACATGAAAAAAATTTTAGAGTGTTTGAAGTCAACAGTGGTGATTTTTTGGCTTCAGCTAAACCCCTGGTCTAACTTAGTACCAGGCATATATTGACACTCGTATGAAAAACTTCAGAAAACAACTTTGCACTAAACTTCCTGTACACCAGTGGTTTATTTTAGTTATTTCTCATTCTGGGAAAGAGGGAACCTGTTTTCATTTGTGAATCCAGCAGCGTCTCTGGATGCTGCACCTCAGCCCTCCAATGGATCCAAGAGTGAATCCAGAAGCATCTCTGGTCAGACTGATCCCACCCACTGTTCCACACTGACTGAGACACCAGAGATCTTTCCAGGGTAGCTTGATCTAAATATGGCAACTCAGGCAAAAGAGGCTGAAAATACCCAGTTTTATGGCACAACAAACCATGAACAGACTGAGAGGTGACCAAAGATGTGCACTGAAACACTGTGCATTAATTGAGTTTGAAAATTCTGCAGAAATACTACCTTTTATATACAATTATTACCCAGGAAAATATTTCTACATCAGATAAAGAGGTAGATCTACCTATTAAATTTACATATACATAAATTTTGGGTTATATCCATGCCCAGATATCACATTATCAGCTTGTTACTATAATTGAAACAAAGATTAGAATCACCAAGTAATCTAAATGAAAATTAATCTTCAAGCAAGTGCTAGAGGAGCTCCAGCAATTTTTGTGGTTTCATTCTGTCAGCCAACTGTGTATTTAGCAGGCATGAAGGGGATAGTTGTTGGATTTCTAGCATGTAAAAGTACAAAGGCACTAAGCAACCACAATGTGAAAGCAAGTAAAAGCTTTCATGAGATTTCTAATTCCAGATAGTAGACACTAAAAGCTGATGTTATTAACCATTTTTCATTATGAAAGGTCCCTTCATCCCTGAGTGAGCAAGTGGCACTGACAGTTGTACATTACTCTCAGATGACAACAAGCCCATCAATCTTGCAAGGCTCCAAAGTAAAAAACACCTCAGGATCAGCAGGAAATAATTCACAGCATTAAAAATAAAAAATAATAATTAAAAAAATATCAAAAGCCTTCCAAAGAGAAAACATAACTCAGAAATTTAACTCCAAGTACTACCAAAAAAACCAGATTATTTTAGACAGGGTTTGAGGAAAGAACCAAAGCCAGAGGGCCAGAATTGCAACAATAAAACATTTACTAATAGGGAGACAGATTCAGGAAGATTTTTGGTACCATCTTGCTGGATCTTTATGTACCTACACAAATCTGCAGGTGTGACTCCATTTCCAGTTTCCTCAAAGGACCATCAAATTAGTCAGGTGCTGTAGGAGAACTGTGGGGCTGAGATTATTATCTCAGTGTCCTGATTTTTAGGCTTTCTCCATGGGTCTTTACTCCTAAAATTAACCCTAACATATACTTACATTATCTTTAGAGCCAGTCCTCTAAAGCATCAAACATAACATGCTCAGCATTTTCAGCTCTCAGGGAAGAAAGAAGGTAATTACCTCTTCATAAAAAAAAAAAAAAAAACCAAACCTTGCAGAGTGCAGTGGTTTATCAGTTTACTGATATCCACATTGTGACTCAGCTAAAAGCCATCAGGATAGTGCTTGTGACCTGCTCCTCCCTCTGGAGTAGATCTAAGAATATACAATATGCCAACCAAGATGTGGTTTTTATGTTCTCACGAAACGTGTGGCTGAGCATTCATCTCCCTCCTGCTACAGCAAATCCAGACAAAAGTACAATCCCTCTGGAAATGGGCAGTATTAGGAATTTCCTCCAGCCTCAAACTGAAGGATCAGCTTCTCTGAACAAAATGGGATTGTTCTGAGGAGTTTGTTTCGCAGCTTATGATTCAGGTTTTGTATAATTCTGATTCCAGCCTTGTACCACAACAGGTATCCAATAGTAACTAAGCAGTTCCATTTGCACAGCACATAAATATTTCATATGGTTCTTAAAGCCACAAGTGCCAAACTAGAAATGCATGCAAACATTGGAGAATCCCACCTCTAAGGCACTGAATACAGCCTTGGGATTTGGGGATGTCCTGTCAAGAATATCCTTCTCATTCCTCAAGGTGCAACTCAAGTTCCTGACATCCCCACAAGTGGAATAGTGTTCTATCACATTAAATTTTAACATCTGTGTTCCCTATCAGAGTGTAAAGCTGTTGCACCCATGTCATTTCAAATAAGAAGCTCTAAAAGGCAGCAGGGGTGTCTGCTCTACCAGCATGCTTCCATTGTGCACTCTTCTCATTTTGGGGGTGATAGAGTTTCTGGATTAACTGCTCCTTCTTTTTGGAATTGACCTGGTAGATATGGGAATATCAGTGTACACACTTGAAGACTTCTGGGGGCCTGAAATGAAAGCTGCCATTGTCACCATCAGCTCCCCAAAGAACAAGAAATAGCATCATTTTAGTCATTCTTACAGCTCCAAAAGACAAAATTAAGGTCAATGAATGGTTCAAAAAAAAAAAAACCCTAATGGGAAAGGTGGGAATCAGGCTGAAAGATGAACATAAACTGATGTGAAAAGACTGGTTTGGACATAAAGCAAATGTTGGTAAATATCAGCCAGTGTTTGCTTATGGATAGGTTTAATACATTATGCATGTATTCACTATAACAGTATTACAGTTTAAAAGCTGCATTCCTTACAGAAAGCTTGAATATGGAATACTGAGACAAACTGGAAGCTAAGCAGAAGATTAATCTTTGTATTGGATAATCTGAGATTAAGTGACTCTAGAAACAAACTAAGCCTGTTGCAAACCAATCCCAAAAGTACTTGTCCATGTCATTGACATTTCCTTCAGTTCTTCAAAAGAAACAATTTGGTTCTGGTGACAACCAGACCTGAGTTTCCATGGTTGTTGCTATGGGGTTAAACAAGAAGAGCTGGAAAAACAGCAGGATTTTTTTTTCTCCACATTATTACAATGGTATTTTCTTAGTTCTTCAGAAAACTGCTGAAGGACCCTCCCTATCTCAGCTCAAATTCATATGTCCCTCTCCCAGAATATATGGAAAAATCAGGAAAATAAGGAAAGAGTAAAGACTTTTTCAAGCTGACAGGAATTTCCCTGTGGGCCTCTGCCACCTTGTGCCATCCCCTCCCCTCCTCCTTCTCCAGCACCTACAGCCCTACACTGGGGGCATTCAGAAGGACAAACATTCCCTTAAAATCAGCTTCCTGCTCACCCATAGCTTGAATTTTCAAGGATAGGATGAACAGCTCCACATTGGCTGTTTCTCTTGCCACTGGGACTTGGCAAGACATGTCCATATCCCACTCAATCTTCTCTCCAAACTGAGGGGCCCCAGCCCAGACCCTCCCTTTGATCCTGTCTCTGGGGTCACACTTCGCAAAACAGGTTTGTCATCCTTGACCGATTACTGTCAATCTCAAAAATACGCACATAAATAATTCATCTAATCTATTTAGGTTGACATCTACCACACACTCCCCCAGTATATAAAGTCTTGATTGAGTCTTGGATTTCAGATCATCATGAAAGGGCTTTAGGAAAGAATAGCTCTTCCTTCCCTCTCTGCCACAATAGAGGCTGATTGAGAAAGAGCTGGCAAGAATTGAAAGCGTGTTAAGCACCAATCTTCCAAAGTTCTGGTAAGGACCTGAGTGGTGTGAAGGGCCTTTTACTCCTTAGGAAGTTTTTTGTTTATTTGTAGGGTCTTAAATCCAAGTGATGGTTTTTGATTAAAAAAAAAAGTAATTCTGGTAGTTCTATTGATTCGATACAAACGTCAACAAAGATATTGTGGAATGAAATGGCAATTAGGAATTTTTAAAAATGAAATGTAAGGGTTTGTAAGTGAAGTATTCAAATAATGTGATGCATTTTACAATTTAAATGGTACTTTTTATTCTCACCTTTTCCAACATGATGGTAGCAACAGCTTGCACTACTTTACCATGGACATGTTTTAATGAAGGATTTTTGTACAAGTGTCAAACCCTTCATTGCAGCTCAAAGCAGACACTTTGCTCTGATAAAGGGTACTGTGACCTGGTCAATGCAAGGCAATAATGATTTTCAAAGTAACATGGGTGAAGATAAAACATGAGAGATGAGCTGACGAAATACTGAACCACCACTCACTCGTAAAAAAAATACTGCAAAGTTCATAAATAGAATATAAACAAATGGGAAAAAAATAAATTTAAATTTGAAATCCCACATTTTAGTCAGCCCAAGTTCTGATATCCTGTTGGAAGACTTTGGCTGTGGACACTCACACACCATCTGTGGAGGGGAAGAGGCAAGACTCAGTTGGGATGCTGCATGAACCTGAGCTGCATCACCTCCCAGCCCCTGCTCCTTCGCAGGACACAGTCAGCTTTTCAGTCTAAAACACTGACTGGTGCAAGCCTTGATTCCTTTAACTTGTTCACAACAATCCCTGCAACCCATCACAGCTACCCAAGACAGAAGGCAAGCTGACAATGCAGGGCATTCCAAAGGCACTGGCCTTTCTGAAGTGTCTTACAGCAGGAAAGGGAATTTTGCCCGTTCCCCCTTCTGCTGTTACAACGCAGCACTTGGAAACGCCGCCGAGAGGATCACAGGAGGTCATCACACTGGAACTTGTTACAAATGCTGCAAATGAAACACACCAAACACGTTGTAACAGCAGAAAAAAAAAGGGAGTGGGAACATTTCACTCCGTGGTGAGGTAAAATGAGCCATTTATCTGGTGCTTGCAGTGTGACCCGCACTTTGCTTGCAGGAGCACAGGGGATGCTGAACTGGAAAATAAAACTGAATGCTCAGTTTGGTTCTCTCCCCTCTAGCAAGAAACTGTAGAAAAGGGAGGAAAACTGCAAGGAGGGAGAATAAATTTTAAAGGATGTTACCTGCCCTGCAGGAAATGCAATATCAATAATTATCGAGCTATTGATAAACAGAGGTCACTCCCAATGATAAAAAAATATTAGATGAAGCTTTTCACATTGTATACATTTTATCAAGTGGGAGTGCTCATTCTGGGGAATACTAAGGGAATAAAGAAGGAGCCAGGAAAAATGTGCTTCCTGCCTCTGCACCTTGGATTTGTACAGCTGCTAAGGGGTAGAATGCAGAAGCACTCCATGTGCTCTGGAGAATATACAGGTGATGTCTGCTCCTTCTCTCCTGGCAAGGGGCAGGGAAAGCAAGGTGAAGTCATCTCACAGTCCCTGGCAGGGCATTCAGCAAAAAAATGCATCCAGTAAACAGCAGTGGGGCTGATTATACATTTATAGGGTTCAGGACCTGTCTGGGACAATTCCACATCTCCTAGTCTGAGCAGAATTTGTGGCTTAAAACATTGTTCAAATCTTTTGCTGACCTATAAATAGCATATTGTTTAAAAATATTAAAATATGACTGCTGCCAGAGAACTGATAATATTGCCTCTTGAGATTTATGGAATACTAAAATGGTAAAAAAAAAAAAAAAATCCCAGACAAAACCCCAAACCCAAAGAGACACTTACCAAAGAGACACTTACAGGAGGAAATTAGTCCTGTCCTGCCAGAAACAGGACATGAACTGGACTCCCCTGTTACCATAAGGATGACCTTCTGGTTAGAAGGTTGCCTAATGCATTTAGTACCTTCACTGAGATACTAAGATGTATTTGAAACTCCTCTTTGCAGCCCACAATACTAAAGAGTTGTTCTTTCTTCCACGTGGCCCTGAATTGCACTGTAAATTATGGTCATCCCTTCTCCCTGCTACCAGAATTAATTACCTGATCAACAGAGCTAATACACGTGGCTGCCCTGCAACAATCTGTTTGATGGATTTGTGTTTGGGGCACCGCAGAGGGCCTTGCCAAGACACAGGCACCATAAACATTTGGATTCTGTGACTGGATGAGTCACTGCGAAGAAATCCCCGTGGGGCGGGCGGGAGCAGAAGGGCTCCCCAACGCTCGTGCCGGGTCTGTGGATGGGCAACCTCACATCTCCAAGCCACGAAGCAAACTGACAGATCAGCTCTACACGTAAATACCAGCTCCAGCAGCCAAAGTATTGCCTTTCCAATACCAGTATAGCTGAACACTTCAGAAAGGAGCGTACGTGTGCAGCAGTGCACAGCCACTTTCCCTTGGTAATGGGTTGGCACTCAGACAGCTCCTTCCAGATGCTTTGGAGGGGAGAGGACAGAAAGAAGAATCTGTCTATCAACAAACTGGAAAAGGGGTGTGTTTTTCGCCATTAAATTAGTATGTGAGGAAAAAAGCAACATCAATCAATAAGAGAGGCAGCAGCCCAAAATGAAGCCCCCGAACTGCCACGAGTTTCCTCAGCATCTCAAATCGTGCCAAGTAATTAATGCTGAAAAACAGCCTCTGGTGGGCTCTTCCCATTTCAGAAGAGAAATGAGAAGCAAAAAGGTGAAACAAGTAATAGAGTTCAGTACTAGAGACAGGCCAAATTCAAGCAGCAAGGCTTCTGTTCTCAATAGGAAAAGACTGTCCCATGATGCATTTACACGTAACTCAACCAAAAAAGAAAAAAAAGACAATTTTTTCTCTCCCTCCATTTAACCTTTGGGATGGTCTGTGTAAATGGAGATATTCAGAACAAAGCACAGATCTGACCAGTAAAAACAAAATGACCTTGTGATTGCCAGTTCCTGCAGACAGACCCAAAATGACAAAACAACAGCTTGCTCCTTCACCACGGCCAGGGAACTGAGCTACGCCCTACCTCTCAAAAATAATCAATCCCAAATTTTCACCCCTTTGAACTCCAGCTCCTACTCCGCTCTTCCCCTGAGGAACTGCCCCCACCTGTTACAACCCGAAGTCGTTCTCTGGGAAGCTGAAAATGCAAATGCACCCCTGAGGCAGCAAACCCAGGCGGGAGGATAAGTCAAAATGCCATCACAGCACCGTCCCTGCACGCTCTGAAGTCCGGGCACATCTCGGCATCGCCTGACAGCGACTGACACTTGACAGCCCAACAGATCCCTTATCTGCCGGGAGGAAATGAACAGTGCCCTCAATAACTTGAGGTGTCTCTTTCAGTAGATGACAGTGACAATTTAGCAGTTTGTTCTGGCAAGTCTTGCAGCATCTAATTGCATTTAGACAGACAAATTGGAAGAGCAGTTCCTTACTGCACTGACCAGCGTTTTTTTACAGGACACAGTTAACAACTCACTGTTTATTTGCAAATGGGTTTTGCTTCAAACAACTGGAAAGTAGTAAAACCTTTTCTGAAGCAGTCAGGGCTGTGGTTTTCCCTGCAGATCTAGTGGAGTTAGGATTGAACAATGCAGAGACAAGACATTGCTGTTTGTTGTGTAAAAGAAATAAAATCGTTCCAAGGTATTTGACTCTCCAAACTCTCTGAGTAACCAATACATATCACAGACTAAATCAAAATAACCATATGAGCCAAGAGTTAATTATTCACAATTCCTTTCAGTCAGGAGGCCAAGTTAGAATCACCCTTCAGAAGTCTGAAGAAACTGAAGGACACAACTGTGAGAGCATCCTACATTTGGAGGATATAGGACCGCTGGGAACATAAACTCACTCTTACTGCAAAACAGTCAGGAACCTGACTGACATTTCTGCCATCCCCAGATCCGTGGGTGTTGTGCAATATCTCCTACATCTCAGACTTTTGACCTTTTGTCATAGATCAAACACATTCAGGATATTTCCTTTTGAATGCAAGGGAAACTGCTTTATAAAAGTGGGCCACTGGCTGTTAACCCAGCAGTTCCATGCTCACCAATAAACCATACCCCCAGGTGCCACATCCACACATTTTCTGAACACTTCCAGGGATGGTGACTCCACCACTTCCCTGGGCAACCCATCCCAGTGCTTGAGAACCCTTTCAGTGAAGAAAGTTTTCCTGATATCCAATTTAAACCTCCGTTGGCACAACACGAGTTCATTTTCTCTGGTCCTGTCAGTTGTTACTTGGGAGAACAGACCTGGCCTCTCCTGGCCGCACCCTCTTTTCAGGGAGTTGTAAAGAGTATTGAGACCCTCCCTGAGCCTCCTCTTCTCCAGGATAAGCACCCCCAGCTCCCTCAGCCACTCCTGCTCCAGTCCTTTCACCAGCTTTGTTGCCCTTCTACAGAAACAATATTTTATTGTTTTCTATGAAGTCCAGGGGGAAAAAAATACGCACATCTCGGTTTTGGGAGAACTGAAAGGCCACCTATAGCTGAAGTAAATGACATGAAATTTTGCATTATTACTTTTCTCCTCCAGCTGAACAGTGGAGGGCAAATGCCACGATGGCACCTGCATAATGCAGACACACGTAATATGTCACAGTGAGTCAAAAGCCCTAAAGGAAGCCTTTTTTCAGGGTCAAATGTGCTTGAGTATCTCTAATGTAGAACATAAGAATGTAAACAGGCATGAACTGCTAGATTTCTGAAGGGCTTTTCATTCAGTTCTCTTTGCATCGTGGGCATCAATCCCAGAACATAAAAAATAACAAGAACAAAGGGAAAATAGCCAAACAAGAAAGAGACTTTCAAAGGGCTGATATGCTTCACACTCAGCTGTAAAACACATCACTGTTGGCAGATCAATATTACCAATCTCTATTTGCACTCCCATCCCTGGACAAAGGGAACTCTTCTGACAGTTACTGTTATAACAAACTCAAAGACACGACTCTGCCACGTTCAGTTCATTCTCATACTAAAGCAAAAATGAGTGATAACCAGTGCTCACTGAGGCCTCTCCCAAGAAGACAATGGTAGAACCATGCACAAGGATTCTCAGCATTTCTGTACCTAATTGATAGTTGAGATAATGTGCTATTAGTGCCACCATTCAGATACAAACCTACTCCTTCCCTTTTGTCCAAACCCTCCCATATTCCTTCCCTGTGTTTTTAACTTGGTGGGGGAGAAAACAGACTCTCCAACCTGATCAGTCACGATTCCTCACGATCACAGTTCTGAAAAGTTCATCCTTCATTTTTGGACACGTTGAACTTTTTGGACAGGCATTCATAACCTCAGAACTGAAAATCTGTAGACCTGAATATCTTTACTGCTGGTTGAATTAAAAAGCTCATGGGTAATTTATAATTAGGTAAGTATTCAAATTTTTATAAAACAATAGCCAGAAAGCTCAGGCCTTAGACACTGACCTTACACACTGGAGGTGTGGGACAGATTTTTTGGATTGGTGTCTCTGCACTGCACCTGTGTCTGAGGGCAGTGCCTCGTGCCACAAAACTGAGAGGGGAGCTCCTTCCAGGGAAAGCACACACAACCACAGCACAAAAGCAAACACAGAATGTCGGAGTTCAAACTGGTGCTCGAGAAATTACCAGCCCTTTGTCCCTGAACAGCGTGTCTGCTGCGTCCCCCTCCTTTCTGGAAACTCATGAGGAAATACCATATGTCAAGCAGGATTTATTACAGACTCTCTATATGATTAAGTTCCTTCTCGGCTTCAGGCAAGGAAAAATTAATTTGACTTTAAAACAAAGCAAATGTTAGTCTAATATGTGCATGTTTTCTGCTCTTTCCTCAGAGAGCAGATCCTGTATTTTGCAAGCAGCTGAGATTCCTTCTGAAACCAATAGGCTTTTTGACTGATGAACCACTAAGGATTTATTGCTTAGTGAACAAATGATGACATATTATCTAAAGGAAATGGAGCAAGTGGTGCCTGTAGAGATGTGCCTAATGGACAAACAGTGTAGGTGAGGCTTATATGCCTGCAAAAGGATACCTATTATTTAAGTGGTATTATTTACAGAAGGATACAGCAGAGGAGAATGTGTTTTCATTTGATTATCCTTGATTTTTAGAGTTTTTTAAGGGGTAATCAAACTTTTTGTTTCAGCCCAAGGAGACACAGTTGTATTCAAATTTTGCTTAAGCAGTGCTCAGAAATAGAAATGCTTGAAAAGACATGGCAAAAGTGGCCACTTCTTAATCACTGTAAACTCAGGGAACTACCTTATTGAATTTTTGTGCTGCATTGATCATGTAACCCTAATTACAACCTTGATTTAAAACTTCAGTTTCTTAGTTGTATGAGTTAGCAGTTAATTATTATTTAAGTGTTAATTATCCTTAGCCCATGTACATTTACTGAAGTCTGCAGGCTCTTTTCCTGTAGATCTAAAGGAACTATTTTTTTTTTTCTGAAGACTCAGCTCTCTGCTTTAGCCATACTTTGCCATCTATTTAAGATGAGAAGTTAGAGCTCAGACCTTCATATTCTTCAAGAATGTAACCCACCTCCCCAGGAAAGGTGAGGGCAGAGACCTGTTTGAAGCTGATTTGTAGTCCAGTAGGGAATGACAGAGCAATCCAAACTATACCTAACCCTAATTAGCCCAACTGATCATGGCAGGACCTGTATTCATTTATTTTTAACCCAACTTCAGAAAAAATTGAAACACTTTCACTCATCGTTATTACAGCAATTTTTCTCATAACAAATAATTTTAATTACAAAATTATGTAATAATCTTAACTGTAACAGAATACTTTTCAGCTATAAAACTATAAGGAAATGAAATGTTCTCCCCAGCATTAATGGGCTTTCTTGGACAAGTTATGTTTCAATGAAATATTAATTCTTGATCATTTGTCATGTGTTAATTAGCAGAATAAGCTGTAGGAAGTCTAGATTACCATGCAAATGTTAATTAGGTCATAATTTATGTTAAGCATTTCTAAGTATAGGAGCACCAGAACTGCATATAGCAGCAGCTGAACTTTAGGAAAAAAACTGCATTTGCAACAGTTATTTTTTTCTATTTGAATATGAGAGTTACTATGTTATAATAAACACCAAAGAACATGTATTTAATTGTCCAAAGTCTCCTCTTCCCTTTCTACCCAGAGTCACAACTCAGGTAAAAGTTTGTCTCTGGCCAGGGAAGAGAAGCTGGGAGCAGAGGGTGAGGTTGCTTTCCAATGCAACAACTCCCAGGTGCCCTTGGAGGCCTGGGGAAGAGGTAACAGCTTTAATTTCTATCAGAGCCAAAACAAACAACCCTGCAGAGGCAGAGATGCTGGAGCCCTCCCTGTATACAGTCAACACTACTGGAGTCACCTCTTGCCTTCAAAAGTGACTCACTATGGCACTTTCCCAGGGAGAGGGAGAGGGTAGCTGAGAAACAGGGGAATCCTTTTCAAACATTTGTCCCAATGTTCCCTTCAGCAATGACAGGGGGGAAAAAAAAATTGCAGGATGTGGGTTTCCAAATCTGGGAGGCGAGAGCATCCTCCGACCTCAAGCTCCTCCTCAGAGGGTTTCACATTTTTTTTTGCTGTTTAAGGCACAACTCCTGGCAGCAGATTTTTGTCTGCTGATGAAGCAGCAGGACCTGCACCTGTCTGGGGCACACATGGCTCGTTGTTCCTGTTACCTGAAAACACCCCTGTGCTGCAGCCCCTCTGAGGCAGTGGAGAAGCTGGCTCTGCTTAGGGATTTTATGTGGAACAACTACTGAAATAAACAGCTGCAATGACACACTGTAGTGGGATGAAGATAAATTTATTTTGCTGTTTCCACACTCCCACAATTTTTACACCTCCCCACACAAATCTGCCCAAGCTGCTTCCACTTTGTTGGTATTATCAAAGGAAGAAAAATAGCACTAGGCTCTGGAGGGAATACCAGCATTCACTCCCCCTGCTTCACTTTGAAGGCCAACATTAATTGTTATTTTCATTTGTTGAACTGCATTTCCATTGATTTTTTTGAGCTGTTTTTGTGGGCCTTTTTTTTTTTTTTTTTAAGAGGAAAAAATCATTAAATGATACAAGAGTTAACAAAACAAATGCAATTCTACTTGAAGTCATAAGTCAGCTCTACCTTCTCCAAGCTGTTTCTAAGGTAAACAAAGTCAGGTTGGAAAAAAATGACAGTTCAACCATAACATCTGTCACTTTAAGTGCTAGAAATATAATAGTTTTGTGGAGAAAAAAAAAAAGATGCAGAGGAGGAATGTAGTTAAATTTTACTCTTTTTTAGTATGACTTAAGATCTCCACCCTAAAAACAGCACAGTGGGAAAAACAAGAGAGGGAGAGACCAGCCAAAGGATCAAAGGGAATCAAGGGCACTAAATGAATTTAAACACTTAATTTCCAGAGGGAACAAATAAAGGGGAGGGACACTGAAAAACAGCAGATGACATGGAAAGATCAAGCAGTTATTTACCATTCTTCATAATGCAAAACTGGTGAAAAGCACTAAAGACATCACATGTCAAACTGATTTAGAAGAGCAACTTTTGAAGTTGTATAATTGCTATATGGCACCGTTACTGACATTTTACACCAGTAAATATATGTACTTTAATGTGCAGTAATTACTTAGTTCCAGGTCACTACACAAGCTTGAGCTATGCTACCAAGAGGTGTAGAAATTAGAGAGAGGAAAGCAGGACCCTGTGTCCAAGTGCTACAAAGGAAATAATTAATTTGTGCCTCTGAATCCAACACCTTGTGAGGATTTTGAAGACCACAGGGAGGTCTCCCCTCAGAATCCACTTCTCCAGGCTGAACAGACCAAGTGACCTCAACTCCTCCTTGTAACTGATAATATTACATCTGCTATTCACTGGAGCAATTTAAACCTCCCAGCTCTGAGGAAACTCCCTATTTCACATTTATTTCCTTAAAACCAGAGTACACTTAATAACTATTATTTCGGTGGAGATGGGCACGGTGCCTTGACCTCTGTTTGGAATATCACATTTAAATCACTATGTGTACAGTGACAGTGTTGATCTCATAGCCCCTCAAGCCAAAATAACTTTCCTTCACACTGCCTATATGCTTTTCAGGGCAGAGATGCAATCGATACACACAAAGCAGTCTGAGGAACCCAAGAGGAACCAGAATAGTTTTTGTGGAATTGATGTCTCCTTGCATCCATTAGCCCCACTCATTAATTAGGAAATTAAAAGTGGCTGATTGCTCCCCTCTACTGAAGGTCACCCTTGAGGCCCTAATGTTGGCTTTAGATGCTAATTAAGAGCTTGCTGACTGCTGCCAGGGCAGGGGCTAAAAACACCAGCAGAAATCCTGCTCTACATCCCTGACTTATTATAAACAAATGTGTGTCCTTCTCCACAGGGATATTTTCAGGAGTACCTAAGCCCCAGGTTTATCACCACAGTTTGTAAGGCAATAGCCTGCTTATATACATATACTTCACTTTAATAACATCTTCCTTCTTTCAGAGAGTAAAATTTGGTTCAGATTAATAAACCCAGGCACTCCATATTATGCCGAGTCACAGGCATCAGTGAGTCAGTCAATATCAAATTTTAGCTACACCTTTCAATAATTGTTGATAACTGTTTATTAATAAAAATCTGAGAAACAACATGAACACAGGTGTGTAATTAAGATGCTGCTCAAAATACCGAATTTTGGTCTTATAAGCCCCTAAGCTGATATAATGGCTTAAAACTAGTCTGCACTGAACACTTGAGTGCAGAAAGTAGATTTGCAACCAACACATGTGCAATGCTGGAGCAACACAGAAACTCATCCAGCTAGGGAAGGAGGGTACCAAATTAACACAGCACACAGTGAGCATGTCCTGAGGGACCTGTGCTGGCTCTGGAGCTGGTACCTGATCCAACTAGGACACCTCTGGTTGCCTTTGCATTGTGTGGACGTGCCTAAAATCTTCTGTTTATGGGAGGGGGATATTCAGAGAACTAAGATCCACTGAAATGAAAAACCCTGATGCAACTGGATCCTTTAAACTGAATGCCTGAAAACTCTGTGGCTCTGTGAAAACTTACTGTGGCTGAAAACCACAGTAAGTACAAGCCTGTGTTTGGGTACCCAAACCACTGAGTCCCAGGAGATGCCTTCATGTATCAGATACAGTCACCTGAGTTTAAGGCTAATTTATCTGTTATCCTTAGTACAGCTCTTTGAAGATAGATATCTAAACAAAGTCTGTCTTTATGGAGTTATAGAGAAGTTATTACAGAATATCAGACCAATTGCTACTCCTAATCCATTACCCCAATAGCAAAGGGCTTGGTGCTTTGGAAGGGTACAGAAAGTACTGTGGGAATGAACAACATGAAAACCTGCACAAGGTACCCATGAAAGCAAATTCAGCATAATAAACAGGAAATAAAACTGCTGGGAATAGATCTAAAATGATATTAAAAAAAAAAATCAAAACAGGTAGTTTACAATTGATGCAACAGCAAAGAGGACACCAGGACAGAGGGGAGACAAGGTACAGGCTAAGGACAGTCTTTGCCTCATGATTTCAGATAGACACTAGCACAGTGGAACAAAACTTATAAAGAACAGAAAAATGAAGGTGGAAATAATCAGGGCATGAAGCAAGAGCCTTAATAAGACTTCTGGCTGCACATATAAACTTCAATGATTGCATCTTTGACTGCTCGTGCAGCATGATTCAGACATGGCCAGAATGACATTCTTGTTGTTACAGGCAGGATGAAAACATTCACAGTGGACAGTACTGAAAACTGAGATTTGACACAATGAGGAGTCCTGCTACAGCCTTGATAGGAGAAGAATTTTTTGCCAGCTGTATTGTATCAAACTTAAAAGCCAGATGTCATGAACATCAGGGAGACAGGTGCAGATTTTAGTGCAAGCATCACTAGCTTTTTGAATCCTAGAATACTGTTGATTTGTGAATAGAATGACACATTGCAAAGTGGTTCCCTAGCTTTGGCCTCCTCTTATTTAAGATCACTACACCCTTCCTCCATTTTGACTGCCCAAAAGCCTCTTTGTCACCTGCAGACCCAGTTACACACCACTCACTCTCATGGACCTGAACAAAAGCTGTCATAACAAATTTTCTACCTCAGTGGAAGAGATTAATTTTGCCCTGGTTAAGATGAAGTGTCCCGATTAAGCATTTACTCCTTTCTCTGATGGGTCACTCGGCTCACCTGAAATCCCTCACTGGAGCCATCAATGAATTTCATTTTGTAGAGGTTCCCCCAAAGGTGCTTTTATCTACAACCCTTGAACACTGTTATCTGCTGCCCTAAGTGCCCTTTTGGGTAGTGCTGGTAAAATATCACTGAGTCATTGTGGTCTTACTTGGTACCTACTCTGTTCTGCTGATGAAGTAACACCGGGATGAAAACTCAACTGAGAGCCAGCTGCTTGTTTGGGAAAAATTTACTCTTAAATGAGACTAGCAGCTTCTTCCATCACCTTTTTCTTGCCAGTTTTGTAGTCTGTGTTCCAATGTTTGTACCACCTCATCATCCCTTGATCTTCTGGAAACAGTGCCACCTCCATGGTTTTGTTTGTTCTCCCACACACTTCCCTGCAGCCAATCCCAGGGGATGGAATCTGCCTTGTTCTGCCACCCTGATACCTGATGTGTTGTATTTTTACAGTTAGTATGGATTCTGAGCTCTATGACTTAAATGAACAGAAAAACCTACAGGAAACACCAGTAATTCTATGCTAAAAAAATTGACTTAAAAAAAATATGCAGAGGATGGTCAGAACCACTCATGTTGATGTCAACATCTCAAAGAAGTTAAAGGTGACATTATTTAACTTCAAAAATTTCAGTTAAAATGAAATAGCTGAGTTAACTGGTTTTTTATTTGAATTTTCTCTAAGTGTTTTCAGGTACATATTTTTCCTCAAGAGGAAGTCTAACAAGGCAGGTCTGAACTGATTTAAAAAGATGTACTTTCATTAGCAGGTGATTTACTACAGCAGAGAGTGTGTTAGATCCAGCAGTAAAAGCAAATTAATTGAACCAAAAATACTGTAGGAAGAAGCAATCTGAGTTATCAGGTGTTAGTAATCAAAAGAGATTAATACAGAGATATTCATGACCTCTACCCATAAATAACCATAAAGAAAACTTTTCTCTCTTCAGGAAACGAATTCAAGAGAGCCTCGGAAACTGTAATTAGTATTAATTTAGCTGATTGTACACTTAGATAAGATGTACATAAAATGGTTTCAGACTTTAGGGGAAACAGCCAGCTACATACACCAATTAACAGATTTTTAAAAGACCTGGAGATAAGCAATTAATTAGAGGAATGCAGGCAGTAAAGGGATTCCAGCTGAAGAAGTTGTTGGTTCTGCAAACAGGAGCCAACGAATCATTGGAAAGAGGCTGTGAGATGGCAGAAGAAGAGGGATCAACATGGATCAGCTCACCTTAACTGCACTGAGCACACTCCCTAAACTAATTGTGACTGTTATTCAGGAAATCTTTTTGTCACCTGGTAGCACATCCCCTGTACAGTTTAAACTTTGAGGAGGAGAGTCACTTGGCAGTCATTCTGATGGGAAAGAGGTGCTGAACAAAGAGCCAGTTTTTGGTCAAAGGCACGGAGAGAGCAGAGTCCTCTGTCAGGGCACTTCCCTGGTGCAAGAGCAGCAAAGGAAAACTCTTCCCCCCTCTAATTCAGGCCAGGACATAACTGTGAACTTCCCATGCTCAACTTCACCGCATCACCTCCCCTCCCCGACCTAGAGGCCCTTCAACAATAGATGGATCTTCATTTTGTTCCATTCTCCATCAAAATCCCTGAAAGACTTCTTTCATCTTGCTTTGAAGTAGATATTTTTAATGAACTGTTTACCAGCCAAGTCTAATTGAGCAGCATAACTACAGCAACTTGAAAAACCACTCAGAAGTGCTCTGGAGATGGGAAATGACTGGGAGCCAAAAGTTGCAAGAGTGAGCAAATGAAAACCTTCTTTTAAAAAGGGCTCCTGATGTCAGTGAATCTGTCATTCCTCCTTCTTTATGATGGTGTGTCCTTGTTCATCAAGAAATTGCTTAGCATTTACCAGCCAAAACCAGCTTTGCTTTCTATTCAAATGGCCAAAGACCTGTCTGGGCTGCAATTATGAACCGGTGTCATAATGACACAAAAATGTAATGTAACAGCTGTAACAAAGGCAAATCTAAGGAATGGCAGAGTTTTAATATTTCAATAAGGTTAAAGCAGGAGTCTTAAATTATTTAGGTCCAGGAATAAGATATAAGCACTAGAGCAATATCACATCCATACTCATATATCTTTATACATGTAGAGGTGATACCTATGTGATAAATTGCAGGAGTGTGAGGTAAATTAATTTACTATGCACTTTGATCACAATACCCTCTCCTGGCTTACTAATCCATTTCCCAGCAGACTTGCTCTAACATCCCAAATCACAGAACACTTTCATTGCTGCCATTAAGGACAACGTTTCATAGCCTACCGCTTTTTTTCCTCCTGACAGGTGTGGAAGTTTCCCTCCTTGAAAAATTAAGAAATATAAATTAAGTTAAGGGAAAGCATACTGATGAAACCTTTATATCCTCCACTCCTCCATATAATACAGCTACATTACAGACTTATAAAGAGAAAATACCTTCAAATTCTTCAAATACTGACAGCTGGGCAAGATGCTGTGATGTGTGCATGTTTCTGGTGGAAGGGGAAAGACGAATAAGGAACAGATGTATGTGCAACTCTCCAACTACAATGATTTAATGTTGCTAATAAAGAAATAATACATATCTACATATAAATTCCTGGGAAAGCACTAATAGTTAAGCCTAATCTACAAATGTGTTCACAATTTGACATTTTAAGGCTGTAGACTATTATGCCATAAAAATGCTAATTAATATATCTATCACTGCCAGAAGTGTGATGGAACCAAAATGTTTGGCAGGCTTATTGTAAAGAAAACCTGTTACTACCTCAAATCCCAGTCACAGCTAACTACCAGGAGCAGGGAATCACAGGTCTCTCCCCAGGGAGGAGAGGAGCATCCTCTCTCTGCCATGCTCTGAGCATCACACACAGGAGAGGTGCTGCCAGGCTGGAGGCTCCTGAGGGCAGGAGATTTACCCCTCTGCCCACCAGGCAGCCAAACAGCTGTAAATCCAAATTATGATCTGTCAGAAAGCTGAAAAAGCTATGAACTCAGGCACTATTTACCAGAAGATCACCAAGTGGATTGATTTTATGCATTTGAAGCTTCTGAATCTTACCACACATACAGAAAGGTACAATGCCTGAAACCTCCATGGAAGAAATCCATATGAATGTGGGAAAAGAAAAGCAGGAAATTAATGGGCTTACAGTAAGGCTATGGAGGTAAAGCTGTGTTCTGGACATACAAGCACTACCTTCCCCCAGTTTACCATGGCTTTGTTTATAGCATGAATTGCTATATATATTAATATGTATTAATATTGACAGAAATAGTTATGATAGACTTAGTTACTCTTTGGGTACTTTCTGCACTTGAGTCAATATCTATACTTTAGAATTTATCACAGGAATCCTGATTCAAAACGTAATAAGAAAAACATATCTAGAGATGAAAAAAAGCAAGATAATTGATATTATTCTCAGGTTTCATACATCTGTCCTTGATGATTTTAAGTGTTTCATATAGACAGAATGATCCCTGGGAGGTCTGCCTAGCTGTGGCCACCAGAACACAGCAATCAGGGAATTTGAGAAGTATTTCCTAAAGGAATGGCAGAAGCCACGTGCCTGTGATGGCACCTTGTCATCCCTGAGGTCAGCGGGGCTTTGCCTTTGCCTTGTGGTGGCAGGAGACACGGACAGTGTCTGCTCCACTGGGTCCACAGCTCACCCCTTACAGCCTGACAGAGCTGTGCCCTGAGGGCAGACAAAGCCAGACTGCCCTGGGGGCTGCAGGGACAAGAAACATGGAAAATTAGTGTGTGCTGAGCTCCTGCGTTGCCTTCGTGTTGCTGCTGCCCTGGCCGGGACAGCTCTTGCCATACCCTGTCCCTGCAGCTACCAAGATGTTTTCACTGCTATTTGGAGAACTGTAGAAGTCCTCTCTGTGTAGGAAAAAATACCTGAAAAATGCAGCAACATCCATTTCCCCTGACCAAGGCAGCACCAGGGATTTTCTGCTGCCCCTCACGTTGCTGTTCCCGCTGCTTTGGTCCGTGACAAGCCACACTCCCGGGGGAAACATCTCATCCCAGACTGGCACTTGTACAATGAGGAAAGATGCTCTCGGCAATAGCACAACTGAAAACATTTCAGTCTTCATCAGGACCAGCAGGAATACAACCAGACCCCAAACCCTTGTGATGATTTGAACAGCTGAGTGCAAGACCTGACCTGGTCAGCAGATGGGAAACTTTTGGCACTGAGTTATCCAGGAGAGTGACCAAAACCCTGCTGCTGTGAACATCCCCACTATGGACCATACTGAGCAGACAAGAAATAAGAGAAAAGGACAATGTTATGTGAAGAAAGTGAATTAAATCAGCTCTGCATGCTAAAAATGGGACTCTGGACTATGTACAGAGGCTTGTAGTGAATATTCCTGCACAACAGAGAACAAAAAGGTTAGACATGCCTGGCCATGTGCATATCCACACATTCTCATTTTGAGAGATGATACATTGCCCCCTTTCTCTCTCCTCCTCAAGGAGTAATGAAAGGAAATGCATAAAATAACAGCACCAGAAATAAGGAGGCTTTGCAGAAGAAAAGTTAAGTCTCTTCTTGCAGCATCTTTCCCAAACCTCCCATTTACAGAAGAAGGAGATGCTTCAGACAAAAGAGGGTGGCCAAAACAGGATGGGTTTTGTTCTTTTGATGTTAAAAGAAATAAGAAGAGAGGTAGGCAGAGAGTGATACAATCCAGCCTAAAACTTCATATTAAAAAAAGAAATTAGCACCCTTTCCTCATGGTTTAGCATCCTGAAAATTTTAAGCAGCTTTTTTATGGGATAGCATCTTTATCTTCTGCAGATACAATTCACAGGGTGTCCCTCAAACTCTATCACAAATGAAGTACTTGTATGTTCACAGCATCCAGTAGCTGCCTCTATAATTTATGGGCACCATCCTATGCAAATCATTGGGAAAAAATGACAGATCTCAGGGACTGTTTGTTGCTTAATCTCAGTTTGTCGTGATTCAAAAAGAACGATGTGAAAATACAAGGAAAGTCATCCATAATGGTAAAAAAAGATTCTTGGATGTTCTTAGTTGTTTTCTAACACAGATAAATAATCAGCTCTTTGTCAGCTATGAAATGAATCTACGTTTTCTATTCCACATGAAGGGCCGTCAAAACCAATCCTAAGTGTTTTACACCCCATTCTATTTCTGATAGCAGAAATTTGGGGCTCTAAGACTTGACAGCTACAGATCATACACTGAGCTGAGTAAAAACATGAAAAGACATCACACAGAACTGGGCTGGGACTTTTACAAAACCCACAAAGCTTTGGAAAGAGGTTTGTGCTTTGTGCTGCTGAAAAAAATAACAAACCTTGATGGGGTGGGTTGGTCCCAGCTGGATGCCAAAGCTACTCCATCACTCAACCCCTCATTCTGTTCTACCAAAATTTGGATCCTGGTAAAACTGGTTTTTCCTACCAGAAATTTGTTGGAGTTTCTTGGGGTTTGGTTTTTTGTTTGCTTCGTGTGTGGTTTGTTTGTTTTGAGGGGTTTTTTTGTTTGGTTTTCCTTGGTTTTTTTTTGTTACAAGTCCACATACTTCAGTAAAGGTCTCCTGACACATAACCCCCAACTCATTTACTCTAAATAAGTCATTTACTATTTTAAAACAAATATATCCACGTAGGAACCCCACTACAGTCCCCTCCATCCTCCCAAGAATCTGGATAAAAAAAGGCACAATTAGATACAGTTTAAATAACTGCTGGAGTCAATGATTAATATTAGATTGCACAGAGCTTCACTGCTGATAGACAATCATGCTGTCTCTGGAAGAGGAGAACAGTGTGCTGTGCAAATCAGAGCTGGGTTTACATAAAAATGACAAAAGCAGATGCTATCACTGAGATAAAGAAACACATCCCTAATACTTTGTTAAAAAAAAAACTCCTAGAAGCATCTCTCAAAATAAAATTATATTTCAGTCTATGTTTCTTCAAGGACAGCAAAATAACTGCTGCAAATGCATATTGAAGGAGAAGGAGTGCTGGTGTCTGACTCAGTAACTGTCACCCCGAGGAGTGAAATGGGCTCATTAAATTAGCAAAGGTCTTGAGATGACTGAAGTCAGCAAAACACAACAGCACTGCAGACAAACATCGGTTTGTCAAAGCTTTGCTTTCCCTCTCTGTGGGCTCCTGCTTGTCTCTGAATGGATGGAGAGAGGCCACAAGCAGGGCTCTGCTGTGGCTGGTGCAGCCTTGGCCTCACCCAAAACACAGACAGAGAGGAAGGGAAACCACAGGTCAAGCCTTGTGTTCAAATAGGGCAGAAGGGCTTTGCCTCCTGCACCGTACAGAGAATTAGTGGGCAGTGATTCAGCTTTCTTCTGAAAGAAAGAAAAGCAAAACCAGCCAGAAGTGTGCCCTTCCCAGAGGGTTAACTTTGCAAGAAGTTGTTTTTATGATACTCATCCTTGGTTTGTTGAAGCCTCCTTTTCACACGCATTTAGTTCTCAATAACCAGGATCTGCCACCACCAGCTCAGATCACAGCTCCATGCACTCAGCCTCAGGGACAGGGATTTTAGATCTGTCTTGTTCATCTCCTCTGTTTTTGGCAGGGTTAGGGGCTGTCTCAAAGCCCATCCAGCCTCTCATAAAACACTACCTTATCCATGGAGACTGAGAACAATTGACTGGCTCTTTTTGCAGTCTCATAGCAAGTGAAGGAGAAAAACCCTGATGTTCCAGGGTCTCTCTTAGTTATTTATTCCAAATGGAAAACTGAAGAGTCATTGGAAGTTACTCTCCTTACCAATCATATCTTAACTCCACAGCTCTCCTCTGGGAAGAAAGATGACGGGTCAACCCTACAGCAGAACATGGCTTCTGGTTAGAGATACTCTGAATTAAACCTACTTAAAGAAATAAGTACTACAGTCTCTAGACTTTTTTGATTAATTGAATCTTGCTTTCTCCTTGCTGCTCATTAAGTGTTTATAAATTTGTCAAATTGTTTCAGATTTTCTTTTTTTTCTTTTTCAGTTAGTCAGAAGAACGATCGAGTTGTTCTAAACTAACTTCAAAATGTAAATACTGCACCAAACCAACACTTGATATCTTGCTTTGGCTGTCATATAAAAGAAATTATATTATTTACACTGCTTTAGTCACACAACAAAAGGAACACTGCTTTGCAAAGTGTAGACTGTTACCCTGTGTTCCATCAGACTGCAAAAATAAACAAACAATTGTCACAATAGAAAAGAAAATTTGCTACAATTACTCAAGCACATGAAAGCTTATCTCCACAAGAGATTCAGTGAGCATTTTTTACATTAATTCATCAGTACAGATGGAATCAAATCCTAGTTTGATTCTCAAAGCCTAACAAGAGCCTCTGAATACATTCTGCAAGGCAGGCAGTGGCCATCAGCTGATGCTCAGTCATCTTTTCATTGCATGAGAGGAGAAAGAATCCACTGGAAAAGGATCCCTGGCCAGGACTCCACAGTCCAAGCTGATGGCCCCCATCTGGACTGGTACACTGGACTCATGCTGTGCCTCCATGAAAGCACAGAGTCCTGACAAGGAACAGAGACACTGGTCAATAAATACAAAACCTCTGAGCTTCTGTGTTGCCAGAACAAAGATAAATTACAGAGAAGACCTTTCCCAGGTTCCAACAAATGAGAAGCAAAACTTCTGCAGTCAACCTCAACAGCTGCAGTCCAAAAATGGTCATCAGTGGGGAAGGACACGCAGGACCCTAACACATCTATCCCAAAGGTGTGTGTGTCCCCACTCCTTTGTCTAGACTAAACAAGACATCATTCACAGGTCATTTTCCATTCAGGATTCCCAGATCACAGTCCTCTTTTGGGACAGAACTTTCCCCAGAGCGATTTATGGCTTTAAAAGCAATCAAGAGATTATGATTAAGGTGGGTTTTTTTACAATTATAGCAAATGGAAGTTTTCATGCTGCTGTAGCTGGTCTGCAAGTGCACTGAGATAACAGCAGGCAGTTAATATTTGCAAGTCAGACACATTTCAAAAAATGCACTGAGTTATGCAGAATCCATGTTACACTGCCTGTGAAGGATTGGAAGCACAGCACTAAACTCTGGTGGGAAGTGTAGTCTTCAAGCGAGAAACATAATTAAAGAGGAACCTTTTTGTCCCGGGAACAGCCCAATCTTCTCATCTTTTAAAAGAAGCAATTCAGCAACAAGTGGGAAGCTCCACATTTGAAGCAAACCCTGCACTGCCTGTTCAGCTGAGTGCCTGGACACAGGAAACATTCCCTGCAACAGCACAACTTGTTTGTCAGCTGAGCAGCAGTAAGTGAAGGTGAAGGCTCTTTACACCTCACAGCTGGGGCAGTCTGATAGATTATGGCTTAACCACCACGAAAGTTAAGCCAGCGTGAAGTTGGCTTACAGCAAAGCACTTGATTCCATGAAAAGAGGGAGCTGAGAGGCTCCATGATCCATCACCCAGCTCACAGCAACACTTGTACTTGCACATCAAGCCAAGCCAAGGACAGAGCACCAGGGATGGGCTGCCTGCTCTGGGCACCAGCTGGGAGGACGGTGTCTGGCAGCCACCAGCCTCACTTAGAGAGACCAAGTTGGGAACAGAGTAACAAAACCTCACTTGTTTACATCTCAGCTGCCACAAAAATGATCATGGTGGAGATCTGTTTCCTCTGGATGCTGCACAAGGGGATGGACTGTCCCTGAGCTGGCCATAAAGAGAAAGAAAAAGACCAAACAGCAAGGCCACTGTTGGCTGGGTCCCCATAAAACCATTCTGTCTGTAGAGCAATAATGATGTTCTGAGACCTGTATGTTACATCAGAATATGGAATAATCTCTCCTGATAAGGCCATATTTGAGTTTTGTTCATACCTTTGTTGGGTTCCTGTATAAAATCCAGACTTTAAAGCACTTGAAAATCAGGTAGGACAGAGTTTACAGTAAGATCTCTGAAACTTAAGATACTAATTCATATAATGCATTATTCAGAGAAAACTATTTTGCTATAGTTACATTTAAAAGCAGGCTTGCATTCTAAACTCTGTATGAGTCTTTTCCCCTAACAGACTTTGATTCATAGATTCTGTCAGGACTAAGGGATAACCTCTTCTCACCTGTTAAGGAACACAGCCCCTCAGATGTAGGGAGCAGCATACTAAAGGCATACAATCCTCCTCAGAAGGACTTCAGTATAAATGTGATACTGCTCTGTAGCTTGTTTCCATCTCTAGACACTATAGATTACACCTTTTCCTTTGATAGGCTAGAAAACAAAAAAGGAACATAGGAAATAATTTGTTTTACATAAAAACGGGGCTTAGGGGGCACTCGCACAGCCTGAACCTCAGAGGATTAGGACTGGTACAAAGAACTGCTTGATACCACCCTGCTCAGAGAAGGTACCTCACCACTAAACACTGCAGCAACAGGCAGTTCACAGCCAATTAACAGCACTCTAAAAAAGTCAGGGAACTGTTTTACCGGAGGAAGCCATCAGAGGATTTACAACTGAAGCAGAATCCCATTCCCTTTAATTTGCACATATTTTTATCACCAGTATTTGTTCGTTTTCAGAACTGGTCCTGCTCAGTCAAGAATTTGCTGTCCAGAGTCTGCATCACCCTGTCTGACCAACCTGTTCACTCCTGTGGTAACATCACAACCTCAGCAAGGGGTCTTGACTACAACATGGAAACAGGGAGAAATTTTGGGGGTGTAAGGGGTGATGGTTTGGTACCAATACAAATACATGAAATCAAAGCACAGAGGTAGAGGGGTAGGAAGTAAGAAAACCAGAAACCACTATGATAGTAATATTGCCTTGCATACACACTGTAGAGACAGGCACAAAGTACCTGTGAAATTTTTTTCCATTGGAATATTCTGATCAACAGTATTTCCTATGGGTGAAAAAGGTTATAAATTATATTTTCCCCTGTTTTTCTTAGAAAACACTTAAACTGTGGTGTCAACATCAGGAAGTAGGAGATGTATTTTAGCATTTCAAACCTTTTGATGAAATAGCTGCGTTTCGATTCTTTCTAAATAGAAATGTTTTAAACTATTTACTTCATTAAAATATCACTGGTGTTCTAATTGAGAAGAAATCAAGTGGAATTTTGTTGCTCAAACACCACATCAAGATGCATTGACTGAGACGAGGAGGTTCAGAGAACCTTTTACAAAAGAGAGAGCCATAAGAGCTTACACGAAGGAAGATTTAGAGAAAATAAAGGAAATTGATTTAAAGGAAAGGAGTCAAATTCTAGAAATACACAAAATAGTGAAGGGGAGAAAAGAAAAACACTGAAACAGGTTTAAAACCTGCAGAAAACAGCAGGTTATCTGCCTACATTGTGGACCCTACACTAAGTTACAGCACCTGTGTTTGGTGATCTCCCAGGGGTGATTTGGGATGGTTAGAAATACAGTGTGCTCAGGATGGTCACTGCCCACAGTCTGCTCCCACTCGGGGAGACTCCAATTCCCTTCCTACAGCTGTGTTTCAGCTCTTCCTCACACCACTCTTTGAGAGGGGAACTTGGCAGAGCTCACCTTTTCGGACTGAAAAGGGTCCAACCAGGCTCATAAAGGAACTGGAGTAACAACGACAAGCATGAGATAAATATCTAATAACCACAATAACCACTGTCAACTCATTCAATTCAGCCTGTTATCAACAGTGGGAGATCAGCATTAAACAATTACTCAATTCTGCCCTCGGGGAAAGAGGGAAATGCAAAACATTTCTAAAGAAGACACTGAGGAAGATACATTCCTCCTCCCCAGGACTCATTCAAGTATCCTGCCTGGCAGCTCTCCCCACTCCCAGCAAGCTGTGTTAGGGACACACACACTGGAGAATCATTAATGATTTTCTCTTTTGCCCAGCTATGAACCCCATCCCTCCCCTCTTCTGGGCATACAGACAGGTTTTATTGGACAGATGGAAGATCCTGATGGTGTGCAGTCCTGGGAAAGCCATGATATCCCATGGATACTTCCCCCCTTCACAGGCTTCACTGTGCATTTCCCAAATGTCTAAAGACTTCAGTACGAGGACAAATGTCAAGGGAGGGCACAGAAAAGCCTCATCTTGCTCCTAGGCATTGAATAATCTCATTTAGGGACAGCTATCAGTGGTGGCTTGGCCTTGTTAATTTTCTCTTCCTAAGTCAGCACTCAGACACTCACAGCTCTGGTCTGCTGCTGTTATCAAGGCATTTGCATGCACTAATCCATGACAAATGGTTTCATTCGATGAACATCTGATTTCCTTGCCTGCCAACCAGAAAGAGATAATAGAAATACCAAGAGAAACTAAATTAGAACTAAAGGAGTCATCTCTTTGTTGGAGAAACTCAAAACAAGGTTAAGATAAACACCACCCAGGCAGCTGACCTGATGGAGAAAGCACTGAGATTTCAGCCGTGGAAAGACAGTTTCTAATTACCTGGGGGAACAAAAATGCTGCATTTTAAAACCTCACAAAAAGAGGATATTACTGCAGAAATAATTATACTACAGATGTGGGAGCTGGCTTAGACAATCATTCTCTGTCAGATCCTGCCCTGGGATGCTAAAATCAGTTGCAAACTCAAAAACCCCTATTAGCTTCAACTCATCCCTTTTTTTTTTTTTTTTTTTGGTTAACAAACAATAGGAACTGACTGACCCCTCAAATTTGAAAGTCTCCCATGCAAGTAACCAAAAAGAAGAATTTAATGAGCTAATGATAGTCACAGTAAACAGTGGTAGTGTAGCCCTGATAGCTTATGATTTAAGCAAGATTTCCCCACCCCAAGACCTCTGCTGTTTAACTTGAAGTCTGTGAGGTCTTGATTCCTCTTGGGAAAGAAGCAGCCACTGGCAGATCTAAAGTTATACTTCCAGACAGGATTTTGATGACTTGTTTTGGGTAGCTGCTGATACCTTACACAGCCAGTGAGGAATATCAGGGCAAAAATAAGGCATAAACATATCTAACTACTTTTTCAACCATGGTTTCAACTTAAACTCATTCTCCATAAAAAAACCACTACACAAAACAAACAGTAAAACCACTGACAAAAATAGCAAAAACTCAGATGTTAAGTCCACAGAATTTTCTTCTCAGTTCCAATTTTAACATTAAAACAGGAAACAGGCTGGTGTTCAAGAGCTTCTGAACTGTAAAACTGGTCAATTTTGAAGCATGTGATAGAAAACAGAAATTATAATATCATAGAAATACAATGATATATTGTATTAATAAAATTATAGGAAATATTTGCCTTGTTTTTCAGTGTTTTACCACACCCTTCTTCCCTTATCCACAGCACCTTTAGCCAGACAAGAGATGCATTTTTCAAAATACAGTGTTCTGAACACCCTAGTGCTATTTTCAGTATTACTTGATCTCATTTCCATATGGTTTTAGGTTTTATTTAAATTCAGAATGATTCAGAATGTGAACATTTACTTCCTACTATGCTTGTCTAGGCAAACATATACACTACAGATACTTCTCAACTCTTGAATCTGTTCAAAGTCACAACTGTGTTATTGGTGGTTCCTGGGCAGCAAGTGGGGAAAGAGGTGTTAACCAAAAGGTTCCTTTCATTTATGCATGTTCTTTTAAGAAACAAACATATAAATCAATGAAACCGATTTTCCAAATAAACTGTCCTTGCTTGCTCCCAACCACTTAATTAAACACCATTAACTCTAGTTTGTTTTGGCAACCAATTAATGTCGTGATCAAATATAAATAGATTCTGCGAGAAAAGATTATAATTAATAAATCCTGAACAACACAGTACAATTACACTGAAGCCTTGCTTGCCAGAAATATTTAACAGCAGTTTTGGAGAGCATTAATGAGGACACCAAAAAAATAATAAAGTTTTATCAGAGTGTGTGCAGTTTAGATCCTGAGGCCCTTGCCTGCACTCAGGCTGATCTGTAGAGCTTTTGGCTGCTGGCATTATTTACAACATGGAAAATCACAACCCCAGGTTCCCTAGTTCCCAACAGACTGACATGTATGCTCACAGGAGTTTTCCAATCAAGTTCTTCATTTCATTGGTATAACTTTCACACGATTGAACTGCAAAGTATATTTTGCTCCCTATGTTTTAATAGGTTCACAATGAAGGCTCTTGATTCAGATTTGTCATTTACAGAAAACAAAAATCAATCCCTTAGGAGCTTTGGATTATGCAAGAGGATGGATTAAAAGCATTCTTTGATCTTAGCCAACAGCTCTCCTAGCAATCAAGAGACAAGGATCACTACTTAAGCTGGGTTTTAATTGCCTATTCATTTAGTGAGAGTTAAGGTGCATGATATACAAATAAAACTTCACTGCTCATGGAAAAAATACTTATGCACAATATCAAAAAGCACCCAGCACATGTGGCTGGGGGGGAGCTGATCGTGGAGAGTAGGTTATTCACCTTGTAGCTCAAAGACAAGACACTACAACAAGAGCACCCATAACAGATTGGCTGTGTGCTGCACTTCACCTGATGATTCTCAAGGAATCATTTTCACATCATCCAGAAACTACTGAAATCCTCCATTCCTGCCATCAATTCAGTTCCCAAGCAAAGCTGTTCTCTCAAAGTAATATAAGGATTACAATGGAATACTAGGACACAGTTATTGATTATCATGACAGCAACAGTGATCCTGCACCTGCTGTCGCTGAACTGACCTTTCAAGAAGGGTAGAGACTGTTTTCTTTACCCACTGTGAAGGAAAAGGGGAAAACTGTTATTCCAAAAAAGATACAGAAGGCAAGAGAGAGATGTCAGAAAACAATCTTCTAAACAGAGCGTAGAAATATGAGTCACAGATACATACACTGGGCTTTGCAACTCCATTCAGCTTAATTTACACCCCCAATTCCCCACTGTGCATCACTGACAGAGTCTTATAAATTTAGAATCCAGTGGTGCTGCAGCCCTCGTGGTCCCTACCTAGGGCTCAGTGAACAGAAATCTCCAGCATCACTGCCAAGCAAAAGAATAAGTTTAGCTGGAGAGAACTGTTCTGCATAGAGCATCTGAAAACAGCAAAAAATGCAGAATCCCATCAGGAAAATAAATCTTACAGCAAAGGTTAGTTCCACAACATAGTGGAAACAAAAGCATTCAGAAGGAAACCATGAAGATTAGAGACGAGATAGGATAAAACAATATGAAACTTAATGGGAGAAAACACATCTGTCTTATGAGGAAATGCACTTGGATATTGCCTTTTAAAATATAAATGAGCCTTGGATAAAGTAGGCTAATCATTAAAGGCGGCTTTCTGATGTTATCAGCAGAAATACTTCAGCACAGAGCAACACAGTTTGCTTTTGGGGCTTATATCTGTAGGTGCCAAATTTTCCTTGGGATTTCAGCACCATAGTATGAATTCCCACAATCTTTAATGCCTTGACAGCGAGCTCCAAACACTGCCAGGCACTGAACGGTCCCTGCATGACTCACCCAGGCCCCAGGGCTGCACTTGGAGCTGGAGGCTCAGCACACTGGGGTGGGAGCAGAAGGTGCTCCCAGGGCCAGCACAGCAAGAGAGGCTTTTTGGTCCCTGTTTCCCCAGAACAGCTTCTGTCACACCAAGAGGGATGTGCTTTGCACCTGTCTGTCTGCCTGCAGAGAGGACCGAGGGAGAGCTGGAGCGGCACAGGATGGGGACCAGGAGCACGGGCAGCAGGAAGGGCAGAGTAGGGCGACAGAACCAGGACACAGGCACTGCCAGTGCAAACCACACCCGAGGCAGGCACATCACATCTCTCAAAATATCACCATGAGCACCCCTGCCACTGCTCTTTTGCACGGGGTGTGCCGTGAGGGTGAGCACAGGGAACGCTGCCCTTCCTCCAGCAGCTCCCGTGGAGCCTGGCTGGGCACAGCAGTTGCTCAGTGCCCCACTGCACACCTCGGCCATGCTGCTCTTCACAGTCCATCGAGCTGCAGCACCTGCTCCCCCTCAGGTTGCTTCATCTCCCTGGATCAGAAGTAACAAGGCGTCACATGCAGCAGCATGACTGGTGACAGCTTTCCTCCACCTGAGAGCCTCCCAGCCACGAACCCTTCTCCTCTTGCCTTTGTCCCTGCCATGAGCACTGGCTGCTCACTGGCAATACCTACCTACCCATTCCCCTTTACTTCAAAGGGCTTCTGTGTCTAAATGGCTTACAAACCCCCCAAAAAACCCCCACAGCTAACTGCCTGCAAGCACACCCTGTAGCCACGCTGGTTTTGCTTTGAAGGTTTGATTTTTCAGAAAAAAAAAAAAAAAAAAAAGGCCAAAAAACAAAATTACAGGGTACTATACTTCTGTTAAAGTCTGCTGCTATAAACAAGTGGATCACACAAGCACAGCAGGCAGTTCATTGCTATCGTGCTGCTTAGAAACCCTACCTCATCCTGAAGTGCTGAATTTGTTACATCAGTTCTCTGTCCACACAAAATGCATGTCCACATACACACAAACATGTTTTTTATGTGGCCAGGAACACAGCAGGTACCTCCAACTTGGATTTCTTTACTTAGAAGTTGGTAGCTTCACATTTCCAAGAACAACCTGTGCAGGCCGGGTGTGTACAACGAAGGTATCACGAGGGAGATGATTGCCAGTGAGTGACCAGAACGGCTCATTATGAACAGGTTTTTCTGACTGGGAACAAACCAGGACACTGTTGTGCTCCCTGGGTATTTCTGGTGTAAATGAAAACCGAATCAGACCTTAGAGCTTAAAAATTTGACCCCACTTGTCATCTTTGATGCCCATGACAAGATCTGCTGGATACTGCCTATGTTGCCCCATGGCAATTTGGACATATACTGAAGGCAACAGTTTGCATTCACACCATGTGATTAATGAAACACAACTCTTGGTAATCATAGAAACTTTTACATTTTAACTACCTAGTCCCACACTTGCTTCTATCAATACCAAAGGAAAAATCCTGTTGAATTCACCTTCCAAATCTCAATTGTTCTGCAGAGTAAAGACACTCTATTTACACTTTTCTGAGGAGTTAGGTCCAAACTAACATTCTTCCCAGTCTGTTTTAAACTGAATAAGCACATATATGGGGCATATGAATATAGCAGAGCTTTTGAAATGTGAAAATATGCACTTTCCCCCAAGCCTATAAAAATCAGTGGGAAGGCCAAGATCAGTACTAAGACATTTTTTGCTCACAGCCACAGACTCCACTTTCTGCAAAATGCTGTCTACTGAGAAACATGCTAAGAGCAGCCTTCAATTGATGTTCCTTGTTAGTTCGTACAGAATTGCTTTCAGACCCATTTTTCCACCTCGTAAGATGAAGTACTGAGAAACACTTCTTGTGATGATTTTTAATGGGCACATCATTAACTCCTGTCACAACAAAAGGCACTTTATGTTTAGCATCATAAAACTCCAGCCTTGATTCTCTCCATGATTTCTTCCTCTGAATAGGCCTATTTTTAATTGACATATTTGCTACAGTAGGTACATGTTTCTGCTTGTGTCTGTCTCACATCTTTGCACTGTGTACAAGACTGGTTTAATGTGTGCTTAATTCATTTACACAAACTTAGAGGTGAATCCTATGTCCTTTCAAGCAACACATGGCCCATGCTGTCCACTGTGGGTAAACACTGGTTGATGCATATAACACCTTGTTATGGAACACGGCCAAAATTTTGTCAAGAATTGCATGATTGAAAGAGTGCTGTTTGTTTATTGTGGGTTTTTTTTCAAACTTGAATCCCATACTTTGCTGATATCTTGCTGTCTCACCAAATGCCAGCATCTACTTCCTACCTCTGGGCAGGGTCAATCCTGTCAATCAGATGATCAATGAACTATCACAGGCACTCAGATAACTCTGCAAATCACAACCTGTCCACTTTAACCCTCAGGCCACTTCAACAGCTCTACAACTGTGTGTATCTTAGAGTCTAAGAGCCAGTGTGGAAATCTTTTCATTACCACTGTTTCTTCATAAATCACACAGAAATGGCATGCTCAGAAAAAAAAGATGGAGATTTGTTTCCACATAAAGTTATTTCCTGTGAATGCTTTCACACATCCTCTGCCTAATGTGATTTTCATGAAAATGAAATATTGTCATAAAAAACCTGCAGAAAGCCACGTGTATCACCCAAGGGGAATTACACTGCAATGGTGTTCTGCCAGTTTACTCTGAAGTCTCCTCCGCCTCACCCATCCCAGTCAAAAGGAAAAGGCACCAATACTTAAGGGTACTAAACAGCAGCATTCAAACTTCTCACCGTGTTAATGAGACAAGGAAGAATTAATGAGCAGGCACAAATAACATAGCATCATTCATCTTATGAGCAAGCAATATTTACCATGCCCTTACTACCTGTGCCCACCTGCCAACGTTTCACAGAAAATAAAGCTACAGTCAATCAAAAATACTGTCATGTAGAGCTGTTTATCACATTTGTTTCTGGGTTCATACCTTCTGCTAAGCCATCTAACTGAATAAAGGAGTATTGAATTATAAAAGTGAAAAATTATACTACACTAAAAGGAGGCTTTAAGCTTTTGTGATTGCACAGTGTGTGGAAATCTATCTCAGCCCATTCAGACACCTAAAGTTTCAGGGGAAAAAAAAAGAACAAGCTCAGAAATCTCTGATGATAAACTAACCTTTTTATATATTGCCCTTGATTTCCAGAGTTTCAAAACTGGATTACTGCAGTAGTCCAGATGGATATATTCACTGTGCTAATCCACTGAGTTCAGTTCAAGTTTATTATGCTAAATACACTCCAAGAGGATTTTATCTTTTACCTGCACCTTCCCGTGCTCAGTGAGACTCTTCTACTCATCAAGTATGAGAAGCACAAGGTGGGGTGAAACCTGCCTTTTTAATTATCTTGTACCAAAAAAGGGCCCCACAATGGAGTTGAGCTGCTCAAATTCTCTTATTTTAGAGCATCTCATTATCTATGGAAGACACAAACTGAAAGAAAAGGTATGCTGAGCGTGCTATTGATTACAGCTATATTTGTCATGATTCAATAAGTTGAAATTTCATATACCAAATATTAAATTACCGAAATTATACCCTGGCTCATCTGCATCCATTTTTATTCACTCTTATTTGGCTGAACATTTTAATCTTACTTACACAGTGACTAACTAAAAGTAAACGACGCATTCCTAATATTATAAATATGAAAAATAGGGTGTACTCAGGGACTGCAGTTGAATACATTAAAATCACTCAGTTTGCTAGTTAACATATTTCCATCCCTTTTATGTACAACCTTTCACATTCAGTTGGCAGACTGAAAATTCGTGGCCTTATAAAAAAACCACTGTCTTGATTTTCTGTTGTGACAGCAGAAATTGTCCAAAATATCTAACAGTTTCCCTAAAGGACACTCAGTAGCTGCTACTTTCCCAGGTGCAGCACAATCTGAATTCGAGGTGAACATCATGTCAAATTCCACTCATCTGTCAGTGTAGTGGATTATTTCTTGAGAGACTGAAATTGGCTGCCTGGGATCAGAACACCATCAATCTTGTTCGTGTAGGGTGCAGAGAAGCTGCCTGAGCCAGGCTCGCAGGAGGGAAGGCTTGGCTGCTTCTAAGTAGGTGATGAGGCAGCTGTAAAACCTTCACTCTATCTGTAGCACATCTCTGAGTGAAAGATTTTGTCATTTTTCACATTTCCCCAACATTTGGTATGCATTCAGTGTCTTGCTGTTCTTGCTTCATAAAAAAGGTGATTTTTCTAGCTTAGGCAAATGTTGCTGAGCTCTGGATGTGCCCAGCTCTCATTTTTTCTCATAATGTCACTTGTTTCAACTGATTCCCTAAAACGATATTACATTTTCCTTTTACGTATCTGTTTAGCTGGGCTGTTTCTCCCCCATTTCCTTCACTAGGGACGGGCTCAAATAACCAGCAGCATTACTGACAATTGCATTGTAATAAATCTCTGCAAGTCCCAAATAAGACCCTCACCACTCAAACTTCAAACACTCTCAAACTTCCCATGCCTGTTAGTGAAGACACTACTCTTGGTTAAGCTGATGTTCTAACATGGGCACTGAGAGCTGGGCTAGCAAATATTTTGCTCTATTCCTCTATAAAATTTATGTTTTATTACAAGAATGCAAGACAATGCCAATATCTATGACTTCTGGGCAAGAAATGTACTTGGGAAACTTCAAGTTTTAAAGTTGTTAAAGACCTGTGGTTCAAGACCATCTGTCTTTGAAGGGATGTCATTAAATCAAAAAAACATTAAAGTGTTAATTGCCACATTGTTAAATGATTCATCACTGCGAGTTAACATTTCCCATCTTTCCTTTCTATACCTCTTGAAACCTTTCCCACCTTTCTTTGGATCCAAATTTGTGAAGGGACATTCTTGGCCCATCTAATTTTAACCAGATGATAATACTGTGCTAGAATATGCCAACACCTCAATTTTTAGCATAGCACATTCTTCAAAGTGCAATTAACAGTTGAAAAACTTATGTGATCTATTTCTGTTAATAGAAACACAATAAAACCACTGATGTGCTGTCCCTGCAGATCCAACAGTCAAAGTGAGTTCTGTTCTCCACTCTCAACCTGTGGGATTTATTCTGGCTCTACAGGTATTTAACTCCATTGAAAGGCAGTCCCAAATTCTCCTCTGGGCTGCACTTTTGCAACCCCATCAATTTTCAGAGGTAAACTTGTGAACCTTAAAATAAGTGGGACTCATTTATGCAAACATTTGACCTCCAGTAAACACAGGTGACCATGAGTGAGATTTGGTGCCAGTGTTTTCATTAACAAACCCATGTCCAGTTTGGGTCAGATAACTGCAAAGTTATCCAAATGTTGTCACAATGTCTGAGTTACACACCCATTCCAGAACTTCACCAGCTGAGGAGAAGGAGAGATAGAGATAAGGACACAAACTGAACAGTTATCCAAAATGGGATTTCTGTGTCGGGAAATTGTTAAAAGAGGACATTAAAGGATGACTATTCCAACATCGGATTGGCAAAGCACAACACACATTAGACTGACCAAAAAAAAAACCACCCAAAAAACAGATGCTGTGCAATATAAAGGCAAGCAACTCATAAAAGTTAAATGATAAAAATAGTTTTGATTACTCAGTCATTTATCAAGACAGACACGAGCACGGGCAGAGAACCTGCAATCTCACGGCATCCCACAGCTGATCTCAGTCCTACCTGGTCTGTGCAGGTGATGCTGCTGGAAAGTGTGATGGAGGGACCCCTGACAGAGCAGCATTGCACAGGCACTTATCCACAAATACAGGACCCAGGACATTGCAGAGACCACTGCCATTCTCTAAACAAAATATTAGACAGACATTATTACCCAATGCCTCACAGCACACAGATTCCATTACAACAGTATTTTTTTTTCTCTTTTTCACTCCTTTTGCTAAATTTCTTTTGATTATTATTCCCCCTGCAGGATGCAATTGTTGTACAGCAAAGGTCATGCCCAGAAAGGACAGCTGAAGTAACGAGACATCACCACAAGAGCCTGGATAACTTTAATAATTCAGTGGTAAAAATCAAACTGTAATAATCTGAGGAATAAAAAAACTACAATGAAAAAAGCAGCTGGAAAATATTCCCACACTAATCCATAGTGGAATTTACAAGGCAGTTAAAAAAATATAAGTTAAATTAAAAAAAAGGATCAAAGTGCCATCTGAAAAACACATGATGTCCAGGCAGTATCAAAGCTAATTTCAACACATTATAATAAGGTATAAAACATCCTCAGCTATCCAAGATGAATTGCAAAAATACTCCATTCCCAAAACTGGGAGGCTGATACTGACTCAGAAGCTCACAGTTTATTGTTTGTTTCTCTACTTTTGCAAGCATTAATTATTAATCACACTTCTGTCTACCAAACAAAGTAATTGTTTCTCAGAATTATGTTCCAACCCTCAGATGAAATCAGCTTCCTTTTGTTCGACCTGTGCACGCACAGGGACCGGGGTACGGCCAGACTGAATTTCAGATGGACTCCATAGAAGGTTTGATGCTTTCTCAAAGCAGATTGTGTCAAAATTTTAAAAAATATTCCCGTTGCAGAGGGAAAGAGCAGTTTCTTTGCTGGTGCTGCTGTACTTGGCCACCCAACACAGATAAATGTGGTTTTTTTCGTACTTGTGTTCATGGCTCTACCAACTGGCTAAATTTCCCTCTGACTTGTTAACTTCAACAGCTCTTTCTCAATGCCTGCAAGGACTGGGAGTTTTGCAAGGCTCAGCTACGCTACACATCGTCCAGTTCCCTTAATAACACCTTCTGCTGCATTTCATATTGCCAAATTAATCAAACTTCAGGCACTCTCCTCATTCAGCCAATGACAGGATGCTGTTCTCTATCTAATAACCCAATCAGCTGAACATCATTTTCACAGAGTAAGAAAGACTCTGAAAGATTAAATCTCTCACATAGAAAGACCACGTCTTCACACACAAAAAAAAATTAATAATTAAAAAAATTTAAAAGTCTGTGTGTGATATGGGGGATTTCACCAGTATGAAAATTAACAATATTAAAATAGTGAACTATAGTGGTAATAAAATATATGCATATAAATTTTTTTTTTTGCCCCTGATTTTAAAGCAGCACAGTCTCTGGGAAGCTTTTTAAGTCTAATTAGCCAAAATGAACCATATAAACTGACAAGTATAATTAATAGAGAATACCAAAACATTATTTTGATCAGCATGAGGCTCTTCCTTTCTCTGTACTGAGTGCTTCATGCACTGCTTAGCTTATAATTAATTTCATTTCCAACTGTTTGCTTTGCAGTACACAATGCACTTTTTCTCCTCTCTTTTTAGACCTATTTATCTTGCAAAACAGATTCAATCCCCTCAGATCAGGGAGCTCCCAGTAGGCTTCCCGAGTCTTCAGGAATTAATGCCTTCTTGTCATATTTGGTGCTCCCGTGCTTTTCATACCACAAGGTAAGAGGGGAAAGGTGAACTCTCACACAGGGATATTTCAGCTATTCAGGTTGTTTAAACTGAACTTTAAAAATCCCAGTCAAAGAGCAAAGCAAAGCCAAACTTCCCCAGCCTGCTAAATGCTCCTGTGTCTTTCCTCCAGCATCATATTCTTAGCACATGGACAGCACACTTACTTAATCCTCTCAGCCTTAATTATTACCTTTTTTTTTTTTAATAAAAAACCCACAAAAAACCTCTCTCAACTATTTCAAACTCCCTTTGCTCAAACACCAGCATTTCTCACAAATATTTCTTCAGGCACTTGTTTGTAAGCGAGGTGCTGTCACATACACACTTTTACATATGGATCATCTTATCATTACTAAAGAAACACAGCACTGAGTATTTTCCACTTATTATCTGATGAGTTCCAGATCTGCTTTCTGAATCTTAAATCCTGAAGAAGCTCCTTACCTGAGTAATCCAACCAAGAGCAGAGCACTCTAGTAGTGTTCATCGGAAAGATCTAATACTTTTTTAAATCCATCTGTATCACAATAACGGATTTTTTATATAGCCTCCCAATAATCTTCTTTATCAGGATTAAAAGTAGGAAAAAAAAAATCTCTTTTTCGTTACAAATCCTGTTTCCAGAGTAAAGAAGACATCTGAGCTCTCAGACTCTGCCGTCAGTAAAGTGGCCAAGGTTTGAAGGGTGGAAACCTTCTCATTTTCACCTTTAAATCATCTCCTAGCATCGCCTTCTGCTTGACGAGACCTTTGGAGTGATCTTGAGATAATTTGCAGCTTCCAGGATACTTAAGGGCGAGGAGCAGCCTGTGTGCGAGGGCAGAGCCAGCCTGACTCCGGCGCGGGCAGTGCGGGGAAGGCGGCGGTTCCAACACTGCTCTACGATGCTGGAAGTACCGTAGCCTATTTCAATGCATCCCTGCTCGGGAAAGTATCACATGCCTTAAAGCGACACAGCCCTCGGTGACAAGCCCCAGCCAGGCTCTCTCCAGCGACTGGAGCTGCATTTAAATACCGGCACTGAGACCGTGCCCAGCGCGGAGGAGCCGCCGCTCGGGCTGCGAGAGGCAGGATGAGTGAATGGGCAGGAGGGGGGACCAGCGCTGGGGAAAAGGCAGGGCTGGCGGAGAGGTGAGGGGCTGAACAGCCAAGGAGCGATCTGGGGACGCGTTAATTCCGCCGGCAGAGGTTTTATTCCCCGGCGTTGTTCTTGCGCTTATTCACGAGAGGCGAGCGAGACTTAAGGGAGTGTCCTTTCTCTCACAGAGAGCAGCACATGCTTGTGAACAGGGAAAGTGCAACAAAACACACGGGAGCACAAGAGACTCCCATGGGCTTTCCAACACCTTGCCAGAACTCGGAGGGAAATCTTTCCTTCCAACTCCATTTCCAATGCAGACAATGGGGAAAGAGCTCTGATTTATTCCTAAATGCTAAAGCTCAGCTATGCCAGATTATTTATTACAGTTATTTATTCTCCACATCTTAAGTGGCCATTTACAGGAATGGAGTGGTTTCCTCTCCCTCTTGTACCATATGTAATTATTTTTTAAAGAGCCATTGTATGGACTTAGTGCATACCATTCACTTGGCATTGCAACTCTCACCTCTGCCTATAAAAAAAATAAGGCTTAGAGACAAAACAGAAACTTCCATTTTAAGAGCTCTAGATGTGTGCTATAGCACAAGGTGGGATTTTCTTTTTTCTCCTTGATGAGTTGTGGTAGAAGAGTGTGGCACCTGCACAGCTTACGAGCACCAGGCACCAAACAATAGTAAATAATAATAGTAATAAGTACCCTTACTCCTAAGTACCTCCTTCTCAGCACCCAAGGACATACATCTCAGTGGAGACTCTCACTGAGAGGTGCAATGAGTTTCCTTGACAGATCACACGCTCTTTCAGAGCTGCTGTGCTTTATTGGGCAATACATACTAAGAACTTGGCCCTGCAGACCGACAGGAACATTATGCTGGTCTCTGCCACGGTGTTCAGAGCAGCTCTTTAATATAGCCTTAAAACAATAAAGCAGTGGGTGGCAGGTGTGTGACAGTGCCTCAGGAGGACTCTGGCACACGGACCCTCCCCACAGTGGGGTTGGTGCCAGGTCCCTGAGAAGAGCTGGGAAAGAGAGGGTGGCTCAGGACAAGCCTCATGGTGACCAGTATGGTTGGGGATGTAATGATCTGTTTAACAAAGGCTTTCTTGTTTTCCTGAAGAATTTCCTCAGACACTGGAAGAAGGCAAAGAACTGGGGTAGTTATTATTTTTCTGCCCTGAGAAGGGTCTAGAAGGGTCAAAAAAAGCAGATGATAGACAAGCAAGCACCATGAAGTGATGATGAGTACCTGGGCTTGGGATCAGGCACAGCCCATATCAGGAGGTGATGAGTAGAGGGTTGCTGGGGTTTGCTGCCAAAGCCATAGGGAGGCTCAAGACTTTCCCCCATTCCATGGGAATACTGGGAGCTTTCTGCAGCACTTAAGAGGAGAGGTGATGGGAATTTATTTTAAAATAACACCTGTTTAAAATATGTTCCCTTTAGGACTTGTGGGAAAGATAGAAGGGAAAGGGTGAGGAGTAGGGAGTTGTGAAGAAAGATGAGGGAGAGGGGCCTCAAGAAGAAAAGATAATCTTTGGAGAAACTGAAAGGCCTTGTGGACAGCAGGAGGAACCAGACAAATTGTGACCATACACCTGGGCAGACTAGGCAGAGACAGATTTAGGCAAGATACAGATTTATGTAAGGTACAACAGAACTGTCACTCTGCCAAGCACTGCTAACTCCCAGCTCCACGAGGCTAATGCCACCATAACCCCTGACAGATGCTGCTATTGCTCAGGACAAGCTCTACAGAAACATGGGACATGTTGCTTCTGCAGGGTAGGGGGGAGATCAGAGGGACAGAGAGAATATTAAACAGGTTGTGCTTGCAGCCTCTCCCCTGCCCTGGCTCCCAGCATCAGACAGGAACACAGGAGTCCTTGGCAGATCTTGCAGCAGCATCCTCACACCTGCTTGGATGTCTTTGCTGCCAAGTTTAACTTTCAGTGGACCAACAAGACATGAAACAGCTCCTCTTACACTCTTTGCTAAGCATCACCTGATGCTTTGGGGCTTTATTTCAGCCTCCTCACTTGGCTTTGACAGGGAGGGGATGATACTTTACATGTGCCCCT
This sequence comes from Myiozetetes cayanensis, assembly GCF_022539395.1. NCBI lineage: Eukaryota > Metazoa > Chordata > Aves > Passeriformes > Tyrannidae > Myiozetetes > Myiozetetes cayanensis. The sequence continues at coordinate 5,370,539 of NW_026087389.1, forward strand.
GGGCCTATACTGAATTGTGGGGCTACTGGCACATTGGAAAGAGACAATAGGAAGGAAAAATAAGACACAAGTGAGCAGTCTGCACATTTCAAAATCCTTTGTTATGAAAAGGGAAGGCTGAAAGACTAATTTGTCTCTAGATAGAGGGGAGACAGGACAAAAGGTTGTGTCAACCATCCTGTGCAATGGCAGCTCCCACCAGCACTGGGGCAGGATGAATCCATGCCCTGCAGAAGGGCGGAACAACCTTTGGGATACATGGTCTGTGCCTGACTGCTGGGAGGTGCAGTGTTGGAAGGAGGTCCTTCCCCCCCACTCTGATACCTGATGGTACAGAGGAAAGAACAGAGACCAGAGGCTGAACTATCCCAGTTGGAGAGCAGGGAAAACTGCCTATCCACAGCTCTGGCTGAAAGACTCCATGGGGTTTCTGGCACAGTTGCCAAAAGCAGACACTGGCACGATATTTCCGAGGTGAAGGTGGGTTGCAAGAGGTCAGCAGGTATCCAACTGTCTCTGAGACAGTCTGCCTCACACACAAGGGCTGTATGCACAGGGAGAATAGCCTTTTCCTCCTGGTTCCACCATTCATCTAGAGATGCCAAGTGAACGACAAAAATAGGCAAATAAAAATAAATGCTCTTCCCTGCCTGAACCTCTATTTATCACAATTTTCTGGGCACACAGAAAAGGAGAGCATATGCAACTCAGGCAGGCTCATGCAGACAGCAGATTGGTGCTTGCACCCAAAGAGGGGCCTCTGGCCTCTACTTTCTGCATTCTGCCTCCTCTGCCTCTCTCTCCTCCTCCCCCACACACCCCTTTTCCCCATGTGGAGATTGAACACAACACATCCCAGGCATGCATTTCACAGGGTCTGGAGAAGGCTCACCACCTTGGAAATGCAAAGCTCATTAGTTCTAGTGCTCCTGGGACAATGAAGCTTTGCTTCTCACAGATTGTGTTCTCCATCCCTCCCAGCTGCTTCCACCCACCCCTAAAAAGCTCCTTTCCATATCCCAAACTCTGCCTTGGCTGCTGCCTGGGCAACAGGTACAGCAAACTGCAGTTCCTCACTACCAAAATATTCCTACCCAGGTGAGCCAAGTGTAGTCTCACAGTAAGTTTTACCTCAATTCCACCAAAAGCCAAATTTCTGACTCTTTTGTCTTTGGTTCACAACATTTGTGGAAGCTTTTTAAAAAAAAAAATCTGACAGAGCAGAAGTTTTGCTTGGCCCTCCCCACACAGCTCTTCTTCCATTGAGAACCAGCCCACATGGAAAACCAGCAGCTGAGTGTGTGAAGATTGAGCTGCCTACATGTGATTGCCTGAACAGCAATCACGAAGCCCAGGGTAAAACCAGCCAAGAAATCCTCAGCCAGGGCCCAAAGCCTCCCTGTGTTTCTTGCTCTTGCATTTTTCTCCAGTGGAACAGGAAGCATGAAGAGAAAAGCAGGATTCCTTTGGTACAGGGAGAGAACAAGTTCTAGGGTTCCCTAGACATCAGCTGTGGACTCAGTTTTGCCCTAAAATACTTCAAAGCCACATTCCATGTGTATGAGTGCAGCAATGTTTGACATTCTACATGCACATCCCCTGTGCTCAGCCAGGTGCTCCTCCTCTCCCTGCCTATCACTTTTTATATATTCCCAGGAAAACTTTCCCTGCCCTGAGACTTCCAGTCCCCACCACTTTTCTCCCTCTCTTGTAGGAGGTCTGGTCCAACCTCAGTGACCAAGCTGAACCCATTTCCTTTCCTGCCTTTCCTGTGTCTTCCATGACAGCATTCAATCCCTTTGTCTGTATTGCCATGTTTTCCTCTCCTATGGATTTCCAGTGGCAAGAGAGGATACACTGTTTTTCCTGGAGGTAAACGTGCTGACCGTGAAAAGCTTAGCTAGAAAGGTACACAATCTTTCAAGGAGGAAAAACATCAAGGATATTTTTGACATTTTGTCCAGCTGTGACCACAGCCTCTGCTGGCCAACACAGACCACACACACCAGGAGCCTGAAGCAGCAGAGCTGAACAACATGTCCAGGGAAGCCGCTTCCCATGGGATCCCAGGGGCTGCTTCAGACAGTTGTCATCCCACTTCACGTACAGGGTGCTGGGAAATTTGCTCTGTTCCCAGCACAGGTGCAGACATATGGGTATGGAGGACCAGCCAAGGATACAGCAACAGGGAATAGCACAACACACTTGGTGGAGATGCTCCACCTGCTGTACTTGGCACCCAGACCTGGCAGCTCCTTTCCACCCTGTTGTCTTCTGCCACATCCCTGCAATACCTCTCTCCTTGCTGCCTCAGCCACACCAAACTCTCTTGGCAGAAGCAGCAGTTCTGTCAGCCACCCCTAAATATACAGGGAAGATCCAACCAGGGAGATGACATAACCAAAGCCATTAGGGAGAAAAAAAACCAGGCAAACCACAAGAGCACAATAAGTAGCTTGTACGGGAAAACAAAGAATAAAATAACGAGTCTGAATATTGACAAAAGGGACACGTGAGAGCAGAGCACAAAAGGAAGGATTTTCACAATTATTCTTCCCAGCCTACTTTAAATGTGTTGCTAATCCTTGTTAAAGGGATGTCTAGTCTTCACAATTACTGTGTTTGGGAGGCAGCAATTCTGCTTTTTGCAGTTTTCCTGTGCCTAAGAGAGGAGAGAAAGAAAAAAGAACACATCTATATTTGTCAGGGAAGTTTATATCAGAAAAGTTTGTGTCCTAGTTATTTTTAAAGTATGTAGGACAACACACACAAAAAGTCTCAACCCTTATCTATAACTTGTCATTAGCTGACAAGATGACAAGATCAGCATTTGCTAAGGATTAACAAGAGTTATCTGTGCAGTACATTATCATCATGCAAAAAAAAAAATCAATAGCACTCAATATATTTAAAATATTACCAGAAAAACATGAGTGGGCTCAGGATATCATGGCAGGTAAACATAACCATCACATAATGGAGACGAGTTGTGTGTTTAGCTTCAGTTCAGATACACCAAAAAGCAAAGAAATAAAAGTTAAAGCAGAGCTGGAGTGATGCCAGTTCATGGTTTCTTGTGGTGCTGTTATCCTTTATCAGCCATACATTAGCTGGAGAGATCATTCTGATCTGAAAATCCAGAACCTTCTCACAGATTCTCAACTTCTGCACAGCACAGACTCAAGAGCCTCCAGCCCATTCTTAGATTAGCAAGGTTGAACTCATTACAAAAAATGCTGCTGAAATAGCCCTGGTTTGAAAACAAACCATTACTTTTGTCAGCCTGAAGTTGCCTTTCCAGACCACCTAAAACCACATGGCATGCAAGACCCGTCTACAGTGGGCAAATCATGGGTCAGAGTGAAAGTTGGTGTATCTATAGCCAGAGGGAACCCTCGGCATTTGATTTACCCCCTTCATTATGTCAAACATCAGTCTTCAGGCACAGGTTTAGCATTAATTTTTGCTGCTGAAAAGTCAATTTTTGCATGAAGGCACAGGTGTTTTAATATTCATAACATAAATGAAGTAAATCCAAGAGAAGCAAAGCCACTTAGGCACTTTGGGAAGCAAATTCTCACCACCCCCTGTGGTGAGCTCAGACTTGGTCACTGGGCTATCTTCACTCCCTCTATGTTTGCTATGTTCCTAAATTTCAGTTAGACTTAATAAACAATAGGTCTCCATTATTATTTCACCAGCTTTAGCAGAAAGGTTGAACCAGATGATCTCCAGAGGCCCCTTCCAACCCCAACCATTTTGTGATTCTGTCATTATGCCAAGGTAATAAAAAAAAAGGAGGCTTCAACAGCAGTTAAATTAAGCCTCTTCTGTCAAATTTGACATATTCCAGGCATCAGCATAGGAACAAGGTTATCTAGGAAACAAATTTCTCCCTATAATATTGCAGCAAGTCACTCTCAGCTTGATACCCCATCTCTTCCCCAGCTGCACTGGGGGAGGTTCCCCCAGCCCAGCCAGCCTCCCACCTTCTCCTGGCTCAGGGAAAACTGTAGGAAGAGCAGCCAGGTGCCATACAAAAAAGTTGCTACACAGACAAAAGATCAAAAATACATCAACCCTTTCCCAGTCAGCCCCAGACTCCCCTTGCTGTGAAGAGCAAAAGCTTCCCCAACAAACACCATGAAAGCTCAAAGCCCAAACCACAACCAGTAAACCACTCCACAAGCCCCAAAACTCTGGTTCCCAAGCACCAACCTTAAAAAGCCCAAAACCACTGAGAACACAGGCAGGTTTAGTTCTTGCTTCTGTCTCACTTCAGCTCAAAGACTTTTTTCCATGAGATTCTTTTTGGCTGCTTCCTTCACTTAAACCACACCACCCCTCTACTCCTCCCTCCTGTTGGGAGCTTTTATAAACTCAAACCACCTGAACCTGGGGAGAAGCTGGTCTGAAGGTTCAAAACACTGTCAGGTGGAAGGGGTTTTCTTTATTATAGTAAGTGGTTTTTGTCTATAGTGAATCCCAGTGACAAGGCACAACCAGGCTGATTTGGGAAAGGGGCCAGGGTGGTTGTGCTGTGTGCCAGGGAGCCCTGAAGGGAGTTGTGCTGTGAGCTCAATGCCTCTCCTGGCTGTGAAATGTTTCCAGACACCCAGGTCTGCCTGGGTGCTCCAGTGCACAGCAAATGCACATCCTGGCATAGCCCAGCACCTCTTCTGGAACAGAAGCTTTGGTTGGTGCCTCTGCCAAAGGAAAATGCAAGAGGCCAGATCAGCTCTGCAGTGTTGAATTTCTGGTCTTTGTAACTCCAGGTGCTACCCTGAAAATAGCACTTTAAAGCCCTCTAACTCTGCCTCAGCCTCCGCTGCAGAGCAAATCTCAGCTCTTACATTACACCAGGGGATTGACCAAATAGCTTATTTGCAAACCCGTGTTTTTGCTTCCACTTTATCACAAAGAAAGTCAGTGGTGGAAAAAAAACCCATTAACAAATTGAGAGGTTTCTTTGCTGCTTGTCCCCTGCAGTGTGAACCCTTATAATGGATTCACTCTATGATATTAAATTATACTTCAGTTTATTACTTCTAAAATGCCCTGGATTCTGGCAGGGGCATGGTGTGGCTTCCACACACCTATTTTAGCATGCTTGGAGATCCTCAGGTTAGAGGTGCTACATAAGGAAATTTAGTTATGGATGAAATACACTGCTGTGCAGTACTATAGCCTAGAGTTCACAGGCAAATCTTTGAAAAGATAAAGCAGGCAGACAGCAACAATTTTTGCCTTAGGTATGTTCATGAAAAAAGCCACCCTCAACCAACCAAAAAAAAATATCATAAAGCAACACAAAAGACACTCTTAAAGAGGTGGAAATGAGAGACTGGGGAAAATTCTCACACTGGAACAAAAAAAAAAAAAAAAGTGAGAATTATCCTGATTATGGGATACAGAGCAGCCAATAGTCCCTGATACCATCACTTTAACAAATACAATACCCTAAGATTTAACTCCTTGTCACAGCTTGTGGGCTTTGTCATTATTTAAGAAAAACCCTCTCTTCCACACCTCATCTCCCTGCTTGCAGGGCTGGGCAGGGAGCTGCGAACAGAGCCCTGTGTGCTGGAAATAGTTCCTGAGTAAGGAATTAGTGCATGAAATGAGCATGGAAAAAAAAAAAAATCATATACTGTTCTGCCTTTGCTTCAAAACAGGTTGGTTGATTGACAGCAAACCCTATATAATAGTTCCTTCCAGGCAGATGGCAAGATCATGATTTGCTCTTGAGCTGCAATTTTCTGCTGCCTCTCACAACCAACCCAGCTCCATGATCTGCCAATGAGAGGGGTCTGGGCTGCTTTGTATGTGTTTTACAACGCTCACATCAAAGCTTATGGATTAATATTGTGACTAGTTATCGTATTCCATTTTGTGAAAATTTGCCTTGAATTTGCCTCCAACGTCTCCTGGCTGATGGTGTGCAGATAATAGCTTCAGAAATCCACACAAAAGCAACTTGTAAATCCCTGCACCACCCCTGACAGACAATACTCCTTTGAGCGGTTGCGTAGGTGTTGAAAATCTTGCCATACATCTCGAGCTCTCTCAGCACATATTGTTTTTAGGCTGCCATCTGCTAATGCACAGTCCCACCCTAAGAGAGATGCAGGAATGCTCCAGTCTCCAGACTGTTCTGCTTTCAGATTTACTCTTTTATTTCTTCCAGTTCCCAGCACTCAGATTCTGTCATTCTTAGCCCTGACTGCAGCTACAAAGTTCAAGAGACCCTCTCACACCGCTGCTAATTTTCAGTGATGAGGAGCATTTACTGGACATGTACCCAGGCATCTGCTTTAATGAACCAGAGCAGTGCTTTGTGGTGTCCCTGGAAGCGGATTCATCTGTCTCTGTGTCAGCTGGTGCACACGTAGAGAGGTGCTGGGACCATCAGGAACTTTGGAAGCACTCACTTCCAGGGCAGGTACACTAAAAGGACGTGTATTAAGTTTGTGGCAAGGGAAGGAGACAACTCCCAAAGACACAATGTGGGCAACATCTTGAGCAAAGCAAGCCATGCACATCCCAGTGCAGGATGTCAGGATCTAATTATCACAGTAAATAAGGAGTGATGAACATTATACTTGACTGATTGTCATCTTCACTGAAACTGTCAGCACTACTCTTTTTCTTGCTGCTGATTTTGCTTCTCTACAAAGAACATTAGCAAAATTTATAGATGATATGTAATTCTTTTTGTTGGTGTTAGGAAACAAATTTACAGCAGCTAATTCACGTTAAGCTTCCTGTGCAGGATCCATCACTAAAATACATTGGAAGCTACAAATTTAACTCTAGGAAACTGAAGAGTATATTATCACTTGCCAACTGACATTTATCTGTTTTGATCCTTTTTTTATAGTCCTCTTCTCCCACACATCCCTTTTACTATCCCACCTTCTTCTTCTCAGGTTTTCAAAGGTTTTGTTGTCATTTGCTCTGAAAGAAAATCCAAGAATCTTTTGTCATGGCAGGCTCTGTACATCAAATTGTTGTTCATGTCACACCCTGACTTCTGTGCACCAAGCATGGAAGTCAGAATAAGGAATCATATACGATAGCATAGAATTCCTTCTTGTTTTTCTTTCAAAGCAAGAAAGTGAATAAAAGAGGACCAAGAAAACAAAATAGAGATGGCAAAAATGAAAATATAAAGGGCTGGATGTTCAAAGGAGATAAAACAAGCAGTTTTGTTTTCTTTCCCAGCTTGTACAGCAATCCCCTCTCTCATTCCCTAAAATCTACAGAAATGGTTTGGTAGACTGAAGTTATGTTTTCCTTGATTTCAGTAATCAAGGTAAGTCAGGACAACCTCTTCCATTGAAAATAGAATTCTTTTTACATCTAAGAAACAACAGTAGTGTTTGTGTCTTCTGCCTCTGCTCCAGCAAAAGATTGCAGCTGCCTTTTTGCAAGCTTTTAGTTGCTAGAGATATAAACACTCTCTTCAGAGTATGACAGATGAATTCTCCTGCAATGAAATAAGATACCTTTCAGAGAGCCTGAAAGCAACTAATAGATTTCCAGGAAAATGCTGAAAATTGGCTTAATGTTGCATAAATAGAGATATTTATGCAACCTGGAATGAAACTCTACCACAAGCAGAAGGCTAGGCCCTACTTATGATACCAAATCCTTCTTCTGCCAGTTTGCACAGATCTTTAATGGGCATGGGGTCATTTGCTGCCCTTCTGAATCTCCCCTGATACAGTCATCATTGTTAAATTTTAAATATGAATCATTTTCCAGGCAGCATAATATCCGGTTGGCTCCTCCTCCCATTTTCCCACAGGGGTCTGAAAAATGTTAAACTGTTCTCTTCACAATTAAATTCATGAAACACTTAAATTCTATGGCAGGCAGACACCAAGGAACAGGAAAATCATTTCATCTCATAATGTTTTAGAGCCCCTAGGCAAATGTAAACACTGTATGCTGTGATAGAGGAAGGATTTATTGCTGCTGCTGAACAGAGAATCTGCTGATTTATTTGTAATTCCAGTAGATTTTTGAGGGTAATTTATTTATTACAGAATTTTGGTGAAATGATTATTTAGGAAGTTCGAGCACACCAGACCCATCTGTGTGGAGATGCATTTTAAACAAAAAGACACAGAACCAAATCAATCTGTATTGAACTAACACTGGCCTGTAACAGGGAATCATTACTGCACTCACTCTCCTGCCAGAGCATAAAAGGGGTTTGAGCTCTCATATATCACAGGTTCTGGAGGCCAAGTGACATTTGATAGGCCACCACTGCAGGTGCTGCTGGAGACACCTTAAGCTGAGGCGGGGAAGTATCTAAGTCACCATTATATTCTTGCAAATGTGTTACCCCAGATTAGTTTAAATTCGTTTCGCTGAGATAAACCATCTCTCAGCTCTGCTGCCAAGTGTTGTTTTAAGCATTCATTTATATACGTCTCAGAATGCCAAAGGTCACCATTGTGAGTCAGTGCATCTCTGTCAGTATATCAAATTCAGGGAAACATTGGTAAAAATAGGACTTTGTGTCATGCCACTTACTTGTACAGCAAGCACTTGGCTCTGCTGGAGCCTCCTCTGCCTCAGCAGCGTTGGGCAGCCCTGGGAGCCGCTTGGGGAAATGCAGGAGGGTAAATTGAGTTTTGGGGTAGAGGCTGAGACACGAGTCTGCAACACTGCTCAGCAGTGGATGTGCTTGTAGGAACAGCCATCCACACACTCCCTGTCTGTCTCTGTGGATATCCCAGTTCCAGAAATGGTCTGTCATCTTGTGTCCTCCTTTCTCTCCTGTCCAATTGGCTCCTATTGCAGTCCAGGGGTCAATACTTTGGGAAGAAGCCACCTCCTGTACAGCTGCATCTGTGATATCCAGCATGAGCAGGCTGAGCTGTGACTACAGCCTGTGGCCATGCCATAGCACTGCTAAGGAAAATCATAAAGAGCCTGGATCTGATCATCACCTTATCTGACAGTTCATCAGCCATGTCTCCACTGAAAGGTGTCTGTGTATTACTAAGAACCCAAAATCCTTTTTGTTATCTTCTTACCCTCCAAGCTTATTTAGAGAGCTGAGGAAGACAGGAGACTTCTTTAAACAAAAGCATAATTTCAGAATTTCTCTTCAAAGATGCCACAGAAATCACTCCAGAATATCTGTCAAGCTGGCATTCCCCTGAGACTGCTTTAGCTCTTTGCTCTGGCTAACTTGAAGTGAGAACTTGAACCATATCTCAGATAACTGCTGTAGAGAATCAATTTTCAATTTCCTGCTGAACTTCAGATATATATTCAAATACTCAGTACTTCTGGCATCTGGAAAGAAACCAACAATAAAATCAAATGGTCAAGCTACTCATCCGATGAGGGGAAAATCTGCAATGAATCAAGCAAACAGGAGACTCAGACATGGGCCTGAATGGTAAATTTTCTAAGCACCAGTGTAAAATCAGTGCCATTTTCTCATTGTCTTCTTGACAAAAAAATGCCTAGCAACTCAATGCCAATTTTGTCTAAACCAGAATATTTCTGCAGAATTCACAGTTCATTTTAAAATAGTCTAATTTTTTAGTGGAAGGGAAAAAATAGATGTAGTTCATCATGAGGTTGAAATCAGTGACTTAATCAGAAAGAAGGTTTAGCCAAAGAAGGAGAACCTCTGTTCTCACAAGAGAAACACAGGAGAAATGCTGATCTTTCTCAAGGTAATGAGTGTTTTGTCACTTTTCATGGTCAGACTTTTATCCTAATAACACCCTCTACACCTCACCGCGTGCTGTGATTGGGATGCACGTCCTTCAGCTCAGCACTCCGCAGGTTTGCCTTTATTTTTCTAGATCTTCAACGTCCTTAATAATAAGTAAATAAGTTAACACAACAGCCCCTGAAGAAAATTCATGCTTTAAACGAGGCCATTGGAAAGATTCATGTGAAAAGCCCTACAGCACTCTTGGCTGAGGTTTTATCTGAACAAAATTTTAAGGAATAGACCAATGTTTCCCAAGAATGTTAAAATGTTATGAAGTGGGAAACAATGCTCCCTGGCACAGCATCCAGGCAGACCAGGAAATGCATCTTTTTGTATTCAGAAGGCAAAATGTTAATTATGGTCATGCAAAATCACAGTTGTGAGGATGTGTTAAACTGGAACACACAAGCTAGGAAGGATGACAGCAGAAAAATCACAGCACCTCTAATTTTCCTGCAGTTTTGCAAGGTGTTGCTGCTTTAAGGGAATCAGAACAATAAAATGCCTCCCTCCCCTTTACCAGCTGTTGTTAGGCTGTTTCTGAGAGTACCTGATGGGAAGACGAAACAAATATTTTTATCTACAAAGCTCTGAATGTAGGAACTTGTAAAGCACTTCTTTGAAGTCGGAGTCATTGCAAACTGAAGAGGTAAAGCCATGCAAACAGCATTAAACCGGTGTCTCTGCGAGGTTTTATTCCCAGCTAACCTGCTCCCACAGTTTGTCCAGACAGCTGACATGCTGGGAGCCTTCTCCAATTTGCAACGAGCCATCAGCATCTTGCAAAGAGAAAACAAAGAGAAATGACAACAAGGTATCAAAAATAAGCATGTCTTGATGCCACTGTTCAGGAGGGGAGCAGCAAACAAAATAACAGGCAGGCTGGTGACAACTGCAGAGTTTCTTGGTTTTCAAAGGTGTGAGAGCAGAATTGGAAAAATTAATTGGGTTCCAGTTTTATCCTCTCTCTGTGGAAATGCATGAGAAACTATGGGCAAAAATGCCAATAGCTGTAATCGTAATTATAATAATAAATATGACAGGAACTGCCTGAAAAGCATTAATTTGCAAAGTTAGGCCTTTTCAAAACTCCTACTTGAGTTTGGAGGATGTTTCTTGCAGAATGACAGAACATCCCTTTTTAGAAGGATTTAGACACATCCTCCTGTGTGGTGCCCCTTCAAGGCAGCAGAGCAAGGCTCCATATTTGTGTGAATCTGAGGAAAAGATCAGCTCTGTCCAAGGAAAAGCACTGACTGTGCTGTAGTGCTTTGTCAGCTCTGTGTACCCTGCCCATCACTTCCCCTGGGCTTTCAGGTCAGATGGTGCCAGTGCAAATGCAAGGAGAGGAGTTGTTCTCCATGGCCAAGACTGAGATAACAGGGAGGATGCCCATCAGTGCTTAAGTCTGGCTTGGCTTAGCCCTCAGGGCATCACCATGGCCAGGTTGGACAGGACTTTGAGCAAACTGGTCTAGTAGAAGGTGTCTCTGTCCATGGCAGGAGGGTTGAAATTAGATGATCTTCTAAACCAAGAAATTCTATGATTTTTTCCACAGAAGGGGCTCGGAAAGCTGTACTTTAATTCCACTCTCGTGGAAATCAATAGTAAAGTTCCCACTGCTTTGAAGAGCTGGATCTGCAGCAGTGCTCTGCAAAATCCCACCCTAGTGCTGAAATGCCTTCACCTGCCTTGAAAACTGTGAGTTCCACACCTGAGTTCAAAATGTCCCTCTTCAGTAAGGGGTGACAGTATTGGCATAGGAGAAGAATCTTGGATGGCCTTTCAAGGAACGTTGGTGTGGGTGGGCTCAGAGAAATACATAGTCTATGTATCACAACATGAGCTGTTGGGGGGGGTTATGCACTTCATGCACCTTAGGCTGTAACTGGGTGGCACAATATCTCCCCAGCAGAGATCTTTTGGTACATTAGTTCCACAGGTACCTTGGCACTGGGGGATTGATGTATTTAAGAGAACAAATCTAATTCAAAGTCATTTGGCTCTAAGGGTAATTTAACCATCCTGGTGTTGCTGAGTGATTATGTGTGTTTGAAAGAGAGAAAAGCAAATACCCAAAGGCTTCTTGTTTACGATGTTGCAATTTCAAGAAGTTTCTTCAGAGCAGAGCAGGGTGCTGATAACACAGGAGATGATCCAGCCTGATAGCACTATCAGCACCCAAGGAGCAATAACCGACCTGCTCCGCGTTTACCGAACCCACCAAGCACTCTGCATTGTGTTTACCTAATGATTAAATGGAATGACTTTCTTTTAATCAGCATGTCAGCTTGAGCAGCAGTAATGAAATTAGTCAGGGGTGAACACAGGCTCCTGAGCCAAAAGGGGCATTTCATCACAACTTACTTCTGAAATCTGTAACATTGCTGTGCCATGGCAGATCTTTGTGGGACGCTGGGTTCCTTACTCAGACACAGATTGTCCAAAATTAAAGCAGATGCCCTGTTTCTGTATTTTATTGTATCTACTCTTTTAGCTTGCAAGTTCACCCAATGATTTTTCTTTCCTTAAAGAATTCCACATCTTAGTCATTTGTTCATGTCACATGGATGATATCTGACAGTTTATCCCAGTTATCATCAATAACTATTAATGACCCTGCTGTAACAATGAAGCTGCATCAGCTCGGAGCCTCACTTGCATTCATCTCATTTTTCATTTAATTATGGAATTCAGAATGCTTCTCTCACAGGCAAGCTTGCTTGCTTAAAAGGGCAGGGCTCTGTTCATTTGATTGCTTTTTGAAATGTGGCAGATTACAATATTTAGCTACTGTTGTCGAGATGTGGAATATATCATGTGTTTCTTTAATCCTCAAATATAAGTTATTGTCACTCCCGGGAAGCTGCAGCATGTAAAGTTTTAGATGCACACAAATCCAAATTGAATGAAGTCATGTTTTTTCAATGCTGAGGAGGTTTAACAAATTCATGTAGACACTAATGAGTATTACTGGGCTTATGGAGGGTCATGGAAAATTAGACTGGCTTTTTAAGCCATTATTACAGATTTTCTCATTGTTACATGCTAAACTCTCTACTATTAATACAACTTTACTTTTGCTTTTGGCCATTGGACAATGTTTGAGGTTCAGTGGCATGGCTATCTCTTCATACTCTTTGTTTCTTTTGTAACCACATATTTTTCCCAACTTTATGGGTTTGGCAGGATTTCATTTCTAACTTTAACTTACTGGCTTCTTCTAGAATTTTGCCTTGCATCTATTCTGCAAGGAAAACTGTCATGCAACACAGAGTGTTTATTTACCTCATTTTCCCATCAGTATTTGATGGAATGGTGTGCACCACCGCTGCTGTAAAAACATCTATAATTAGAAAAATATCAGTTTCTAAAAGATACAACACTGAGTTCAGGCCTGATGAAGCACCAGCGGAGTCAGCTCTTATCAGAGTAGAAGTCTGCAGGTGGAACCAACACACATAATACATGTCCGTCATTCATCAAGGATCTCCTCCCGTGTTTCAGCACAGTAGAATGAATCCTCCACTATCCACAACTTGCTCACAGGTGAGGAGCTGAGCTGTGGAGGACACATTTCACCCAGTGCAGCTTCTTGACATTAGAGGGCTCCATATTCCACAGAGTATGGCAAAAGCAAATCTCATTTTGAGGTCAATAGAGATGACATTGGAAAGAGAATTATTGACTCCTCTTGGAGCTCTGGTCTGATGGTGCTGCAGATTCATCTTCTGAAGCTTTTGAAGTCAAAAGCATCACCTGAAAATGCAAAGAGTTGGTCTGTTATATTCATTCTACTTGTTCTTATGGGTTTAGAAAGGTTGTAGGGGGAGGAGAGCAGACATCATGGATCCCTCTCTCCTGTGTCATGATGGATCTGATGCTATACTGGCATGATCTATCTTCCCAGGACTCAGAAAAACCTGGCATACACCACCTTTGAGGGAATACTGTTAATGAGACACAAATGCAGGGAGTGTCCATGCCTGATACAGATGAAATCTCATCTAAACTTGGCTCTAACAATTGCAGAGACACAGCTGCATGCTATGCCTGTTGTCCATTACTATCAGAAACTCTAGAAGGAGCTGTCAGCACAGCAGCATCACACCAGGCAGTGGAGCCTGGGTCAGAAAGCCTGGGAATAGCACATGGTCATAAGGGAAATTCTTCATGGGAAGGGTCATTAGACACTGGAATGGGCTGCCCAGGGAGGTGGTGGAGTCACCATCCCAGGAGGTGTTTAAGAAAAGACTGGATGTGGCACTTAGTGCTGTTGTCTAGTTGACATGTTGTGTCTGGTCAAAGGTTGGACTTGATTATCTCACAGGTTTTTCCAACATAATTAAAAAAAAAAAATATATCAGAAAAGGTTCTGTGACAATAAAGACAAAAACTCAGGTCAGGGCAATAGACTTTAAAGACACTACTTGATCCCCCCACTGGATAAGGATAGGGCTGTGTGTGTTTTCCAGTATCTGACCTCACACCATAAGGATTCTCCTACTCATGCTAGAACCTGGGTTAAATATTTCTGGGTTCTATTCTGGCATAAGTGATGAACAAGAATGCCTTTCCTGTCTCCTATGGCTCTCAGCATGGGTTATCTATTAGAAGGACTGTGGAGCTGCCGAGGTCCATGCCCAGTGTCTGCAGCACACACCTCTAGAGCGAGATTGCACAGGCACACCTGGGATAGTTGGGTACCTCTCACAGGAGGTACCGTGTGGAGGGGCACAACAGGCAGCAGCTACTGGTCCTTGTCTTGCAGAAATCACCAGTTTCATTCTGTTGTCTTGCTGAGGAGGAAATCTCTGTGACCATCACAGAATGTCACAGAGCAGAGTTCAAGGCCCTTCAGGAAGCCTCTGTCTTTGTGCAGAGCTGGGCACAGCTCTAAAGAACCACTTGCAGAAAATTTGCATTATGAATGTAGGAGCTTTTCCTTGACATAGATAAGGTAAAAGGGTAATCATTGTGGAACAAGAACAAATATTTGAATGCCATTATCTCATCTTTATGGCTCACCCTATTAACAAAAAAATACTTTTAAAATATTTTCAACGACCAAACTCCAGAAGGAGCTCTTACATATAATGACATAGCCTTGAGAAAGTGCAACTTGTCTTTGTTTCACTTTAAAAGAGTCTAATCCTAAAGATATCTTCCTAAGGAATAAATACACTCATGAGTTGAACTAACCCCATTCTACAGAAGATAAAAGAGCTTTTCCAGGTAGTACTTGCACACCTCCAAGCCTTCAAAACTGAACTCTCTTTTCATTGAGGCAATTATGGAGAGTGGGGCTTCATTCAAGCCATGTGCCCATACTCACATCCTACCCCATCAGCCCTTCCTCCCTGACCACCCATAACCTGACCAGGTGGCTGCTGCAGGGGTAAACAGGTTGTTTGTAGCTCAGAGGGTTCAAAATGAATCAGTATCTTGGAGAAAGTTGAAACTCCTTTTTCAATGCTTAATGACTGATATATTGGTGTAGCATTCCTGGTAAAATATTGAGAGATGGATTATTTTGGTAGGGAGGGCCTGATTGTTACAAGCACTATGATGTCCTAAAAGAAAATCAAGTAGAGCTGGCTAAAGAAGATCTCATTCTGTGAATATTTGGCTTTGTACTGATACATGGACCATTTTTTTCTCAAATGCCATGGGCATAATCTGGTCACATATTCCTGGAAAATGTCTGTACAAATAATAATCTCACTAGTCAACAACAAAGACAGTAAAAATGAGGAGAAAAGTACTGCTCAGAGTGTGGACAGCAGTAAGGCAGGGGAAACCTCAGTATCTTTTTCCAAGTTACAGAGCTGGACACTCCGACTTCAGCACTTGCAAATTGTGTATACCCAAGATAGCAGGAAAATTCCCACTGTGAAAGGCAGCGTCTGCTTTTGAAGCAAATGTGTGAAATCCGCACCAGCTGAAGATCCGGTGCTTGTTGTTGAATTTATTGAGCCTGAACTAAATCCCACTGTAACCAATGGGGGAAAAAAAAGAAAGGAATGCAAAAAAAAGAGAAACCCCTTCCCTTCAGCACTTCAGAGCCCAGCCTGGTTATGTGTGGAGCCCTCTGGGCCTTGTGCATGGATATCAGCAGCTTTCAAGCCATGGCCAGCTGACTAATACAAGCATCCTGACTCATTCCTGGTTTACTGAAAAATCCCAGAAGTAATGTAAGGGGCATATATTTGGTCACAAAACTGCTGTGAAAAGCTTACAGAATGATATATCTGAAACAAAGTACTCTCTGAAAAAATTTGGGGGTGAGAGGGAGTAAATTTTCTCATTGGCATCTGTGTCTACAGGGTAGTGAGCCTGGTACCCAAATCACAGATCAATAATATTCTGGCAAGATGATTCCTCATTGTGCTTCATTTTGAGATAAATTCATGTAACGTGGAGAAGCAGCTGCAGGAAGAGAACAAATAAAACCTCAGTATTTCCTTGTGGCTGATGAAATTTTTGCTGAATTTCTAATTTTGTGTCTGCATTTGATGGGTCACTGATTTAAATAAATTAAAGACATAAATCACATAAAAACTGTAAGTGAGGGACTACTTTTTCACTTTATGTTTATAAAGTATATTTATTTCACAGTGGTTTATGGTTTCAGCTGTTGTTATACTAAAATAGTTTCTTCCTTGGGATTTCTCTCTGCCTGGTTCCCAGAATTATAGGCTGCTCATTTCCATAGATTATGGGATCCTTGAGAGCCAGGACCTGGGTGACCCTCCTGGCCTGACACACCTCCCCCTGACAAGAAATACCCCTTCTCTGAAATTCCACCCATCCCAGGGGCTGCAGATTCCCATCCTGCTGGTTTTGACAGCCAGTTTTTCCAAGGGCTTTACCAGAGCACAGCTGGGACCCAAACCAAAGTTAGGGATGCTGCAGAACTATGGCAAACACTGGGAAAAATCTGGGATAAACACAATCACTGTATTCAGGGACTCTCTGTGGCTGGAAAGGTGAGTTTACCCAACGCTCTCCAAGAAGCCAGTGATGCACCTGTGGTTCCAGGAGCTGACTGGTGGTAGGTGCTGCTGTTTGCAGAGCTCTGAGCTGTCAGTAGCTCTCCAGATCTCCTGCACAGCCACAGCCCATCCACACCAGCCCCAGCAGCCAACTGAGGAGCACCAGGCTGGGTGAAAGAGTCACAGAATTAAATACTCTAAAAATGCAGATGTGACTCTAGCTTGCCACGCAGCCCAGTGGAGAAAGCAAACTGTCAATGCCACATCTGCTCACACTCCTGCATTTATTATGTTCGAAATGAAATTTTGACAGTGATAAAACAGAAGGAGCAGTTGTGTGTTTGTATTGAAACATCATTTGGATGAGCAATAACCAGTGATTGGTGTAAACATCTGTGATGTTATCTGGCTATTTTTGTCTGAGTCATGTCACACTGGGAAAGGCAAAGAAATGAGGAAAAAAAAAAATGGAATTATCACATGTGATGGCTCAAATTTAGCTTTGTTAAAGACACATTCCTTTTGATTTTCCAGTGCAATTCTCATAGAGTTAAGATAAAGATTTCTGTCTTTTCTATGGAATCAAAGATTCTGGAGTTCTGGTTTGACTATGAATCATGCTCCTAAAACATTTTTGATGATTAATTTTTAATCCCAAATTGATAAATTCCTGCTCACACAATAATGTTAACATTAAGATCCAAGCCTCCTTGAGCCCTTAATCTGAATTTCCCTTGTTAGTACTAATGGGGTTTAATTTGTCTATGAGAAAAATAATTAACTATAGCAGAAAACAAGGATGAGATGAAACAGACAAGAGAAAAGACACGATTTTTAATGGATAAAGCATGTTAGCCTTTTGTTAGGTAATAACAAAGCCACTTTGGTTATTAGAATCCACTATAGAAACACTGAGGAAATTTATTCTAGCCACAGAAAAAGCACTTCCACCATTTTATAAAAGCAAATATTTTCTTCATGCGTGCTGGGAGGGCAGAGTGGGAACCACTTAAAAGCATTTGTGGGACTTTCAGCTCATCATAGTTTATATCAGGCAAGAAAGTGATAAAAGATGTTGATTTTATTAATAATTTATATAAATCAGTATTTATAGCCTGCTTGGTGTGTGGCAAATTGAAGGCCCACAGTAATAAACAACTCATTAGAAACACTAAGCATTAGGATTGTTTAAATGTACACAAGTTCACAACATGCAAACCATTAAATCACTTCAAAGAAATATATGTGCTTTTATACACAAATCTCTCCCTCCTGGAAGGAGCATCCATTCCATCCATTTCCCTTCCATCTCTTGGGGCTCACTGGCTGCTACATTATCCCTGCTCTTGATGGGAATTCACAGTGGTGGTCCCTGAGGAGCAGTGGGAAGCTGACCAGGGTGTGACCCAAAATGTGTTCACACTTGACCCCCACAGTGCACTGTCTGGATGTTACTTCTGGTGTTGCTTTTAAAACAAATGCTTTGTGATTAATCTGAGAAAGCATCTATTTACCACCCCCAGCTGAGGTTAATAAGGAGGGACAAATAGGTCTACACTTTTTTAATTTTAATCCAGGGGTTAAAAAAAAAACAAAACAACCCACAACCTCTTCTTTTTAATGAAAACTTAACTGATAGCAATATTCCTTAACAAAATTTGTATGGTGAACTCAAGCAAGGAGTTCCTAGATATAGACTCAGTCATCCTCTTCAGCACAGCTGATCTCTGCTATGTCCCTGTGGCAGTTTATGGGTGATGCTTCCGTAAAACCTTACAAACATTTCTGGGGAATGCTGTGGGTGGAGCTTTTTCACTGCTTTCCCTGATATTTTTGAAATATTAAATCATTATCCTGGAGGCTGGAAACTAGGGCCAGTATCTAGTTCAGTCTTCAGCTGCCACTGGAAAATCATTCAGGTCACTTACTTTGTTTTATGCTTTCTTAGCTGACAGTGATTTATGAAGAAAACATTTCCTACATGTTAAAATTGTGAAAAGATCACGTATTGAAGTGATGTCAAAGTTACCTAAAGTGTAAGCTGAAACAATTAATTTAAGGCCTAATGCTGTAATGCCCACATTGATCAAATTTTTACCACTGCTTGCATTAAAAAGCTCCTTGATTTTGTGCATAGGTAATTATTATTAAAAGACTGACTTTAAAAAACCTCCTCTGTACACATTAGATCAATAACCTGTCCAAGAAGCAAGGAGCTGTGGAAATGAGTTATAGAGGGAGCTGTGAAGATAAATTATATGGAATAATTAAATAAAAAACCCCTGTGTGTGATTGACAGGAAGAAGGCATTTTTGTGAACATCTAGTCAACATTTTACTGTGTTTTTTTCATTCTTAAAGGATACAGAAAAATGCAAATTAGGCCTTTACTGTGGTTTTGGTACCTTTCTTAATTAAATTTAGTCTCAAGGGAAGGACTTGTTTATGACTCTATACTGTGTGCAGGACTGCTTAGAGGAGACCAGAAAAAAACATCAGCAAAGACGTGAGAAAGGCACGGGTACATTGCACTCTCCTGGTGCAAAAGAAGCAGGAAAGAAGTGCCATGAATTTATAAAGAAATTGTAGCAGATGGCACAGGCTAAAGAAGAAGATGAGTGGGTCAAGAGATGGAGGGGGAAGCCTGGATCCAAACTCTCTGAACAGCCCCAGGTCTGGGCCCACCACCCAGTGTGGGCAGCCAGACCTAAACCTGGTGTCTGAATGTGGCCTCCTCAATAATCCAACACGACAACTCCTCAAGTTATTGTTTTGATGGAAAATGGAACAAATTAACATTTTGGAATGTCAAATCATCCTGTCCATTAGAAATGCCAGCCTTCTACAATCCGTGCCTTTTAGAAGAGACTTTAGATTGCTAAAGAAATGTTTCTGGAAGTGGAGGTTGGTATGGCTGTAATTGTATTATTTTGCTACTTAATGGCCTAGAACTGAGGACATAGTGCATGTCTCAGTTTACTTTTCTGAGACAGCAATTGATAATGTAAGTTAACATGGTATATGCTTTTTATTCATCTATGGGAAGCCAAAAGTGATGAAATCACACAGTTTGAGTTTCATAGGCACAACAGTCATATTTATTTAGTGTGCCCTATTTACAGTGGCTTTTTAAAAGCTGCAATCCACATGAGTGTCATCATATTAAGCTACAAGAAATTGTTCAGATTGTTTCCTGTTTCCAGCTTCTGTGCTGGGGAATAAACTGCTGTGTTAAAGATGTGCAGTGTGAATAATGTGTGTGGTCATTCACATCTCCAATTATTTTTATTGTACAAATGAATTTATTATAGTGCACTGGAAAATGCCACAATTTGACATATTCTGTATTTAAATATGCATACTTTGAATCTAGCATAGATTTATAGACAATATGTTTGTACAAGTGTATCTAGTAAGTTAGAGGGGTTTATTAATCTTGGAATTACTGTGATAGTAAAAGCATTATTTCTTTAGCCTCTCTATTGTTTAATAGAAATGACAAGTAGTTCAGACATTTGGAGATGAATGAAGCAGCACCAAGAGCAGTTCCCTTGGAAAAAACTCAATAAACATCTACAGTTGTAAATCTAACCACTTTTCTTGGCAAAACAACATTGAAGAACTGTTACAGAATTATAAAATGTTGTAAACTGGCCTTTTTAGGATCGAACAAGAGTTTTGCTCTGTTCTGTTAAAGAATGATGGCCAATAACAAACCAGACTCTCCTTCGCACTTTCCAACTTAATCACTTGAAACACTGGTTACTTCTCCCACTAACCATTAGTTTTATGGTAAATCATATGACATTTTAGCCAGAGCCTGTTAAACTCACTGTGGTGGGTTGGCCAGGGCTGGATGCCTCCTCCCCCTCCTTCTTCACTGACCTTGGTGCCTGCAGAGCTGTTTCTCTCGCATTTCCTCCCCCACCTCCCCAGCTGCAGTTTCTATCGCACAGATCCTTTTTCCCTCTTCTTAAATACCTTATCCCAGAGGCACTGTCATTGTCACTGGTGATGATGGCCTTGACCAGTGGTGGGGAGCTGCTGGCATTGGCTGAGTCAGACACAGGGGAAGCTTCTGGCAGTTTCTCACAGAAATCTGGCCACTCAAACCCAACACACCCACTGAGAAATGGCTGCAGTACTTGAAATCCTGCATTTAATGGTGAAGTTAGCTGGGACTACTCATAGGAGATAAAGCAGAGTAGAAAGGTACTGTAGGCTTGTATTAGGGGGTGTATTATTTCCAGCAGATAAGATGCACTGTACATGCTCCTAACACAGTCTTCCATCAATGCCCAGTCTGCTAACACTGTGAATGGAAGTGACTGATCTACAATTTGCATTCTCTTTTCAGTCCATCAACAGAACATTATTAAATCCATTGAGCCAAAAGCCATTAGAACAGCACTCACGTATGAAACAATGCACAGGTCTGCTTGTTCCCATTTTTATGCACTGCTATAGGACTATAAATATTCATCGTAATGTAACTGAAAATTATTGAAGTGAGAAAAAAGAGAAACAGGGAAGCCATTTGCTTCAATTCATAAACAGCATCTGTTGGGAAGTTATTCATAGATTGCTTCAGGGCCTGCTGAGCAGCAAGCCCATGGAAAAGGATGCCATTGCAAGCAAATTGGCCAAAACTGCAATGGAGATGCTATTAAACATGATTCACTGACAGCCAGGGAGCATGATCAGGCACTGGGTTGTTTTATGTCTTCTTTTATCACTGGGACACAGAAGTAGCCTCCAGCCAAAGTCTCACACAGTTCAAATTAGAAGAGCAACCTTCTAAGTATATTAAGGCCTAACTAGTGGCAAGAGGAAGTTGCATGAAGTGATATTATACTGAATTCAGTTGTTTATTTGTCCCTACCTGGGGCACATGTAAAATCCCCTTGTGAATCAGGGTGGCTATAACCTTTTCTACTGTATAATTTTGGCCAAAAGGCGTTTGCATATCTTCTTGTAAAAAGATGGAAATGTAGCCTAATGGATAAATGAAAAGCAATTAATAACTCAATAAGCATCCTTTAGCTTCTCATTAAATTTCAAAATACAGTTTGGCAGAAAAGTGACACCATGCCAAAGAAAATTGTATCTGTGCAAATCCAGAGAAGAGAGCAAGTACATTTTCAAGTATAGTTTATTATTGGGAATAAAATGCTCAGCTGCCAAATTTTGTTTGCTGATTTGCAGAGCACAGCCACAAAAAGGCAAAACTGTTCAGCAATTTTGAATTCAGTTCAAATGGTGCTGAGTTTTCAGCTGACGAACTGGCCTAAATTTTTTTGCCACCTGTGGGATTTATCAGATCACGAGGAATTTGAAAAATGCATTTGCAATCAATACGTGGACAAATAATTTTCCCAGCCCCATTCATCCCCTTGTTGCAAATTATTTATACTTTTAATTAACTCCAGCAAAACACTGACTGTAAGTAACTGAAAGTGCAGTCCCCTTTGTAACAGGGATGTTACACAGGCCCACAGCTCATAAAGTGAAGGGTTTTCTTATATATTTTCCCTATTTGGCTGTGTTGTAATTGAGACAAATAGCAGGAGATATGAAGCCATTTGAATGATCTTTCTTGACTACTTTTGAATGTCAAAGAGTTGTTTTCTCTTTTCACAAAAATCTGGGGAAAGACATGTTCTTCATCTGCCTGACCCGCATGAGGTGGGAGACCTTCATGTGACTGGTAGGCTTTAAATCAAGCACATAAAAATGCCTGATTTTGCAAACAAACAATGATATTTTCTCCTAAGAAAACATTAATCATTTGTCATTTGGTTTTTACATTTTGTTGTTGAAGTACAAACTTGCCTATGACTCAAGTGAGTGAAGGTCTTTTGCACATAAAAATGCCTGATTTTGCCTGCATTTTTGAGGGATATTTTGAGCAAATGCATTTCCAAAAATTAGGACTGTTTCACGCTAGGGGAAAAAAAGATAATTTATTCATCAAGTACCCTGGAATGTGATAACTAGCGGGCATCAATTACATCTATTCATTAGACTCCTTCTCCAAAAAGTTAACTTAGCTTTAAATTATTCATTTAAAGGTTGATACACTCTCCAGGAACAGTAGGAGATGTGGTGGGCGT
Organism: Myiozetetes cayanensis; assembly: GCF_022539395.1. Classification (NCBI taxonomy): domain Eukaryota; kingdom Metazoa; phylum Chordata; class Aves; order Passeriformes; family Tyrannidae; genus Myiozetetes; species Myiozetetes cayanensis. The sequence continues at coordinate 5,393,397 of NW_026087389.1, forward strand.
GATACATTTAAGGGGTAACAAATGCTCAAGCACAGAGAAACCTCCACTCAAACAATCAACCTTTAAACAGATGAAAAAAAAGCATTTTAAGAAGTTTCATCCGAACTTTCTTCATATCCCCTTTTGCCATAATACGCCCCTTTGCTATTCATTTTCCTGGAACTGCTTGCTGAAATAATTGAGATTTTACCTATAAAAGATTTTACTGAGAAAATATTTGTCGCTGATAGATTCCATATCTGAACAGCTACAAGATGTGATGTGCAGCTTCAGCACCTCCCGTTCGACGTGAAGAGCTACAGCACATGATTGACAACACGTAATTAAACACCATGCCCTGAAAGTTACAGATCAGGCTAAACTGTTCAAATGGGTGTGATATTATCACATCCTAGCCAGGCTAAATGAGAAAATCAATGTTTGACAAGTAAAACCCGATCATAACTTCATAGATTAATTATTCGTTGTATATAACTTGCTTGCCCTTTCCTCTCTCCACACCCAAACTGTCTAATTCTATTAATTCCATGTACATCCTGTTTTTAAACATGTAAGGATGTGGTCTGGTAGCTCCACATCCACAACTGGAATGTAAGTGTGGGTTTTCCAGCTCAGGGGCACCAAGTAAATACTGTTACTACCCCTCCTCTGTTAAACCAAGTAATATAATTAAGGACTCAAGTGCTTTCAGACTTAGGTTCCATATTCTCCAAGGAACTGTGTTTTGGGGTGTATTTATCCCTGTCCTCTTACACTTCCAGCACATATTAGAAAGCATTTGAACAAAACACTCTTACAGATCTCTACTCATAACTTCCCTACTCCCCAAGTGAATCTTCAGGGACTGTTCAGCTGGAATTGGCATAAATTTAGACAAAATCATTTTAAAGATGATCAAACCCCTCCCATTCTTATTTATGAAGGAAGATAATTAATTTTCAAAAATGTTACTGCATATATTAGAGTCATTAGGAACAGCTCTAATTTCTGCCTAGACAATTTATGGAGATTTCCATTCCTTTATTTGTAGCTTTATTAAATGAGGGAGATGCCATAGCAACCCCTGTCACACACTTCCATTCATGTATTGATTCAGCATTATTCAATCTGTATGTAGTTCCATTATTCAATTCCATATGCAGGTTTTAATGTGGCCATTGCCTCACATTATGCTGTAGACTCTCTAAATCAAAGCCATTCATTGGAATCCTCCCACACTTCTGGTTTCTGAATAACCTGGGACAGAAGAACAACTCCTCTCAGGATCTGGCCTGGGTCTAAGAAGACTTTACCTATGAAGACTTTACCTATGAAGACTTTCCCCAATTTTTTTCCAATCAATTCCCATTTTGTAACATTTCCACCTAAAATACAGACCAGACCAAAGCCCAGTCATTCATTTGAATTAACTAAATCTAGAGAGAGAGGAAAGTCAAACCAACCAGCTTTGAAACAGCCTTTCTCTGGCACATTTCCAGCAAAGTTCTATGCTATTCACAGGAGACTTGTCTTCTAGGTACAAATTATTTTATAAAAGCTACATTTCTCAGTATAATTGCAATTTTTTACCATTGTAAACATTTTCAACCATTCACCAAAATGTGGTTAAGTCCCTTATGTGACACAGTTCATACCTTAAAGTGATAAAACCTGGATCACCTCAGCTTTCTTATAAAGGCCACAGGTGACTGGTGGAATGGCAATAATTCTTCCTCCTGAATATCAGGAAGGTCCTGTACAATAGTCCATCAAACAACCACACAATTCTGCAGCATCACTCATGGGTCCAAAACTAACTGTGAGCTGAAAACACAGCAGCAGCTCAATACCTGAAGCATGGCCTGGAAGTGTCCCACCCAACCAAGATATCTAATCAGCACATAAATCACGTGTGTAGCTGTTTTTAGGCCACTGTGCAACTTGCTACTCCTTTTTAAGTTCTCCTGGAACTAATCCTTCCTGGAGTTCAGTTATACACCCAAGTTTATTTCTGTAAGCCCTGCCTTTGCTCTGTGGAGATGGGAGCTTGCTCCCCATGTATGCCAAGCCATTCCAGATGCTCCATGACCACATCAGCTGCGCTCCAGGCCTGCCTCAGGAAAAGCAAAGTAAATTGGTTCAGACTTGGATGTGAATTAGAGTAATCCCAGGGTTATGAGTTGGAGTGGATACCTCCCACAGCCAGGAATGTGGGCACAGCAACCCCTCAGGCAGACGGACCCCTGAGAGGGTCACAATTGTTCTGCACCGAGAAACTCTGGGACACATCCACGAATCCTCCTTCGAGTTTCTTACCTCCTCCAGGAGCTGACACGCTTTTTGCCTGTTAAGGCTTTGATGCAAAAGAGAAGAGCTGTTCACCCACAGTGTGAGAGAAAGTTGGATAACCACTTTTGATGGCATATGGCATGTCCATCTGTTAAGGATATGGCACATCACACATCTGTGTTCTGGCACCAGCCTGGGAGCAGAGCTGCTCCGAGCTGCTATCAACACCATCAACTCCCTTCCCAAATAACAAGCGATGGCTTTCCCAGGAAGGGAGCAGCAAGCTCAGACCAGAGTCCTGAGCCACAGCAGTGTGAATCACAGCAGTGCTTGTGCCTTGTGCACACAAATGTGACCACAGTGAGAACAGATTCTGCCCTATACACGTGGGAAATAGAAGAAAAGAGAATGAAAGGAAAGCAGAACAACTCTCAGTGTAAAAGCTTTGCTCACATCAAATGTTCTTGATGAGACCGACCCAAACTCCTCTCACCAAACAAGCTGTGAGTAAAAGCAGTGCAGACACTGTCCATACTGTTTTAGTTTTCTAGGCATGCTCTGAATCTTAACAGATCTGAATCTTAAATCCCAGAGTTGGGTTTGCATCATGAGGTGTTTCAGCAGGCAACTGTATCCATAGTTTTAATGAAGACTCAAAAAACCTAAAGGTTCCTTTTCTTAATATTCATTGTCCTTCCAGGATGGAGACTCTGAAGGCACAGGCCTAGGCAGTGATTAATTCTTAGGAAAAACCCACTGAGGCAACACCCAAATTTAACTAATCTCATTAGTTTTTTTCTTTAGGAGCAACTCTTTCTCATGTGTGATGTCAGATGAGGAAAACTACAGAACCAGAAATCTTCCCACCAAAAATTATTCATAAGTTTAAAGGATCTTTAGGATGATAATTTTACTCACCTAATTATATTTCTACCTCAAACGATTACATAAATAGGAACAGAAGTGAGAGTTCCTTATAGGCTGCTTGAAATACTGTTCACTCTCCAAAAACATAATCGATACCTCTGGGGTAGTTCAGAGACTGAACATATAATCATAAAATACGGGAACAGAATGTGTTAGCAGGGACAGAAAAAAAAAGCAGAAGGAATGACATGGCTTCAGCACATAACCCAGGAAACAAAAATGCCTCGTTCAGCTGGCATTTTTCAAAGTGATATATGTCAATACTGTTGTTCCCTTGTAGGTTAACTAAATCTATCAAAAATGGATACAGTCTAAGACTTGGTAAAACAGTCTCTTCTCTTTACAGGCGCTTTCTTGAGGGAGTTCAATTTGTATTACAGGAGGCCAGCAGATAGAGAGGCACGTATCTCTAGCTTGCTATTCTCTGCCTGCCTTTGATTTTTATAAATTTGTGCTGTGGTATAATCAGAGCTTTTAGCACTGAAAACATGCATTCTTTTTTGTTAGCACTTTAAAATTTGGAAACTCAGCAGCAGGAGGTTAAATCAAAAATCGCTTGCCCTTATTCTCTCACTCAGTGGAGGGAAAAGTAACAATAAAAAGAAGCTTTTTGTTAGTCAGAGAAAGCAAGTGCTTTAGGCCCCAAAAACAGCACCAGGACAGGGGATTTTTAAACAATGGGCTGACAACTGCTGATCCTGAAAGGGAAAGAATGGTAGGAGGTTGAAGAAAAAGGATTCAGCTGCTTTTTCACTTCTACTTGCAAAGAGAATATGGAGCATCATAAAGCTTTCTAGCACTGTTCTTATCCATAAACATGGAACAGAACACCACATGCCTTTTTATTACTATGGATATATGGATTACTATTGGGCATGCAGCACAAGTGACTATACACAAGATAGGAGTGGAGGGTTTCCCAAGGCACACGGATGACATCGTTCCCAGTCCTGCATGTGGAAATATCTGTGTTTTCAGATAGATTATTCCTGCAGTCTAACAACCATTCACACAGTCCATTTGTGTGACAGTTGAGGGTGAGTACATTGTACATTAATAGTGCTTGTGTTCTGCAGCTCTACAAGTCCTCATGATCTAAGTGAGAAAATGATATTTTGATTATAAAATAATAGTCACAATACAATATACTCATGACAACACTGGACCTATCTCAACAAATTTCCTCTTTCACTCAGCTACAAGTCAAGGATATTCAACTTTTTCACGGAGGGATAAACTAGTTTACTTGGACTCTTTCCCTATCTGATGTTGTGCCAATTTACAGTCATCCCTTTGTCCTCTAAGAACATTAAGTTCAACCTGTAGGTCCAGTGAAGTTTCTGTATAACTAAACTAACTTTAAAATAGACCAAAACAATAAACAGTAGAAGGAAGAGCTTGTGAAGGACGAGCAGCATTAGCCTTTGTGGCTGACAGCAGCTGCCGCTGCCCAGCTCTATGGCACCCCTCTGTTGGCTCCAACACCCAGCAAGTGACTGGGTGAGACTCCAGGCAAAAAGCCACCACTAAACTTTGTGCTGTCACTCTAACAAATCCAAGGCTTGTTAGTTTAATGCTGCCTTTGGTGTGTCTCCACTCCATAACATTCACAGCAGCAACTGCAGTGCAGACTTACCCAGGGAGAGGCCAACAGATGTGGTGAGCTGTGCTCACAGCTAGAAGTGCAAAGTGTTTGATCAGCTGCGTGTAGATAATTAGCCCTATAATTTAAAAAGTTTCTGTTATTCCTTAACATCCACGCTAAGCTGCAGCCAGAGGAATGCTGCTCTAAATACCAACTGTCAGAGGAAATTTCCATTCATGGGAACTTTACTTTTAATTCAAGGAAGAACTGAAAACAAAAGAAATCTGTAAGAATGCTCAGAAGACTCACAGGCCAGCTTTACATTATTTCTGTAAATTTTAATTTAAATAAAACAATAGATTGATTCCCAAATGCTGTTCAAATAATCTGTTAAGAAGTACAGTGCCAAATATTAAGTGAGGTGATCTTCCAAAACAAGTATCTCCATCTTTCTGTTGGAAAATTTAGACCGCAGCAACTCTGAGCTTTGACAGTAGTGAGCATATGTATGCCCTATTGCTTGATCACAGCTGCCTAATTTTTGCATATCACAGTGTATTTTAAGGATTAATGCCAGCCAGCTCTGTCCACTGGTCACTCAGTCCAGCTGTGAGTGCACTACAGCTACTCTCTGTTTTTCTAGGCCAAACCACCCACGAATATTCAGAGGAATAACTTGCTCACAGCTCCCTCACGCCAACCCAGTGAAAATTCTCTGTATGGGAAAGTCAAACTGTGGTTCAAGTTGGAAAAGAACAAGAACATCACCTTTCCCTGAGCCCTGTGTCCTTTTCAGACACTGCTCACCTTATCCTGCTGTTATGGCAGAAACTATTTTGATTTTTTCAATGCCTGTGACAGAAAGTTTGTGTCCTGACTTCCAGGGCACAGACTGGAATTTGGAAAAAGAACAGATTTCTAATTATAAATTTAATAGGTTTTATACTGGGTCCTTGAGTGGCAAACACAAAACTTCCTAAGTATCATACTTATGGCCATTTGTTTGAACAGAACAGCAATGTTAAAAGCTTACATTCTTGATATTATATATTTCTGAGACCTGCATAGCTTTGCTGTATAAAAGCTTGAAAATGTTCGAATGGGACTTCTGGTATTTCTCTACATGCTATTGACAAGAACACTACTGTCTTCTTTTTTATTTCCACAGAGCTTTTAATTTAAAGTATGCATCTCTTTTTTGAATATATAGAAACAACTGATTAAAGCACTGCCTAGTGCAGTGTATCTGACATTTAATCAACATTTACCCATTGTGCTGGTTCTCAATACCCACGGCCAGATAAGGAAGGACTTTTGATATTTTCAATTCATGTGTATCTGCACATGGCTTTAAAGGAGAGGCAGTATTGAATTTCTTTGGAATTGCACCGTTTCATATCCAACAGAAAGCACAGTGATGTGAACCTGCTACTTTTGTGCATTTATGTGGAACAGAACTTTAAAAAAATATCATATTATCAGCCCATTTCTGCAAATGTGAATGTTGTTTTTCAAGACAACAGCAGTTCTATAGCAGAGCTCAGGCTGCAGATGAGAAGTGGCAACGAAGGGCTCCTGGGTTATATGATTACAGGCTTTCCCTCTCCCTGGTTTTAGGAATGTATCTGGTCATTTGCAAAAACATGACTAATCTCAGTCATGGAAAATGATGGCTAGGAAAGTTTGCTCACACATGAGGGGGCCAGATCTGATCCATTGTCACCACTGCTGTTTCTTCATTCATTATTCTTAGATAAATGAATTAGATAAAAGAATCCTTAGGCCAAAGGGACTATAACCTTTGATATAAGCTTTCATTCAGCTCTTTGATGTGAATCAAACTCCTTACTTAAGGACAGTCAGTAGATTTGGGGACAATTTAAGGTATGAACTGGACTATGGACATCAACAGAACAGTAGCTGTACCCTTCACTTTTAGAGACAGTGGTGGCTACAGATATGAAAGACTGAGTCTCTTGTAAAAATTGATTTTTAAATTAAAGGGGAGAAAAACTTACGAGACGATTTTCTCTCAGTCAGGGAAATGATGCTCTGTGGAGCTTTGTGCTGCCAAGTAACTCACAGATACACTCAAGAAGCAGGGGGATTAACCGTGCTGTTTGTTTTGCATTTCTTGATAGATTACCTATGATAAGGACCTTGAGAGTCAGATTTGGAATGCTTACTTTAAAAGTTTCCTCTGTATATACAGTGCCCTATGTGTATAGAGAAAAAAACTACATTCGACCTCCATACCCTTGTTTAATAATGTAGAATGTTCCTGTTAGTTCCGTATCACTTCCTTGTAATTAAGACATCAGGTGTCTCTGTGACAGAAATATAATAAATGAACTTCTGCCTTCAAACTGCCCTTACACAGTGCAGTTTTTGCTGTAAGGGAGATGCTGTGTCAGCGATGCTCTCTCATCGTGCTGTGCTGTGCCCACCACAGAGAAGTGTGACCACAGGAAGCTCCTTCCCATCCCTTCATGAGGTACTATTATTCTATTAGGGAAAGGATATTCCAAAATAATCCAAGTAAAATGACTTTCAGAGCAAATCCACAATTATTTTTTTTTTCTGAATGCGTAGGAAGAAATATTAGAAATAGCAAATCCTTTCCTTACCATCTTGAACTGCACTCTGGCAACTTTTTATTTACAACACAGGGCAGTAACACTTCAGCAACTGGTGTGCAGTTAAATGCTCTTCTTTGCACCTGTAAAATACATATGAATGTTTAATAAACATATCAGATGGCAGAGTTTTTAAGGCCTTAAGCTTGCTGCCAACTAATAGTAGTTCTCTTATCTAATGTTCATGAGTGCTCAGAAAGACTATTGTTTTTAAAACATTAATGACACCCCAAGGCTGCTGCAGCAGCCACCCTGTATATTAACATAAATGTTTTAAAGAAAAAAGTACAGCCAAGCCCTCTTAAAACCAAAAGATTGACTTCATTTGAACTTAAATATATGCTTAGAGCTATATATACATTTAAGTGTTCTGCTGAGTAGCATTTTTCTTCAAAGAACAGCCCTGTTAACTTCAATAAGACAATTTATATGATCATGTTCTTCTAGTCTTAAAGTATAAATTTACAATCCATTGATCACAAGCCCAAACCTATGAAACACCATTATAATGAATTTATTTAATAAATTTCACCTTTACTCAGCTCTAAGCCTGACAATATATCTGTAAGGAATCTCAAGAACATGGGATTGCAAGACTTAAAGGGCACCAAATATGGAATTTTAGAAACCACATCCATATATTTTTCCCCCATTGGACAGGAAATTTAAAGGAGGTCTTGATGCCACTTCAAATAAGCTTTTGCATCCAAACAAAGATACTCAGGGGCAACACAAAACTGTTTTCTGATACTCAAAACCAGAAGAGAACAGTCTAGAAATGCTGAAGCACTTTTCAGCCTTTTTATAAAACAGAGGGGGCAAGTTGTGTGCCAAAGCTCCACGAGAATTATACTTAAAAGTCAATTTTGTTAACATTAAATAGGCTGTACAACACCCTTGATTAAGCAAAGACTATAATTTTTCCTGTGATAGCATCTGTTTATTCACAGTATTTGCAGCAAAATCCTTTGAAAGGGTGTTATCAGGTGAATATTTTGGGAAGAGGAACATTGTTCCTGATCGAGAGAGTAACTAAACCTGACCAGAAACAGGTTTCAGGGAATACAGCACGTGGTGAGCAGGAAGGAGCTGTGCACAGCAGGGCTCCAGGAGCAGCACACATAGGGAGCAGAAATACTGGGAGCAGCCAGCCAGGGCTCAGGAGTTGCAGCAGGGACCATAAGGGAAGAGGGAGCATCTGCTGCAGCTCAGAAGGTCACTTACCTGGATCCAAAGAATCACCAAAGATATGGTAGAAGAGGGAAGGAGGAGTTTTTATTAATATTTCATCTGGTGCAGTCACCTTCAGATTTATTTATGTACCAGGCGAGCACATCTCCTGAAATGAAACAGCAAAAAATATGTACATCAAGTTTCAGCTCAGAGCTTGTAGGACATATATTGTTCCAAATCTTAAGGATTCCATACTGGAGTAGGGGAGAGAGGGAACTGTACAGAGAGCCTCTTGTCCCTGGGGATCCTGTGCATCCTCTGGAGAAGGGATGGGTTTCCCTGCAGCGTAATTCAGAGCAGATCTGAAATGCAATGTACATTTACCATGCTGGTTTTTCTGTTCTATAAAAAAAACCAAAGGAAACAACAAGGTGAAGCCAATGAGGAATTCACTTTTGTCCTGGACTTTGGGCTGAAAAAAAGAGATGTCATCTTTTCCAGTTATTTTCCTAGATTAGAAAAGGAAAACCTCTCCTTTCAGGGAAAGAATTCCTCATTTCCTACTTTGTGACCCAGCTTTTAGTGGCTTTTGGTAACATCAGTGAGATTTGGAGAGACAGCTGGAAGACTTGGAGGATATCAGGTGAGTTTTGAAAACCAGAGAGAGAGGAAGAGGGAGAGCAGACAGATGGGTTTGGGCTGGGGGCAGAACCTCTTCAAGCAGCACAGATGCTCCAGAAGAGAAATGTGTGTCTGCAGCCTCACATCCAGTTGTGGGAAGTCAGATGAGGCATGAATGGATGATATTTTTAGCAGGAGTGGAAGCAGGAATCGTGGATATGGTCTGAATCTTTTAAATTCTTTCAGCAGTCCTTTGCTACGTTCTGCTCTCACTGCCATGGGGTTACTCTGCAGACTGTAAACTGATTTACAGACCTCATCCAAACAATCTGGATATCGTGATGACAGTGCCTGTAACTGATTTGAGATTTTCAAAGGGATTCAGGCACTTAATTTGTCTGAAGATCTAGGTACTGGCACTCTAAGAAGTTGTGCCACTGATTTCCAGGGCGATAAGTTTTCACCTATGGCTTCACAACTGTTGTTGCAACACAGAATCACTCTTATGTATCTGGGAAAAACAGTTTGCTTGATTTATATCTAAATAATAGCAACACCTGTTGAATTAATTGTTAAGAATTTTAACTATTAAGGTATTCATTCTGTCAGAATAATGCATGATTTACTGTTGAACTTAACCTCTATTGAGAATAAAAGACAGAAAGAAGTTGGTGGTTAAATAGCTAGAACACTGGCAGATTTTCAGATACCTTTCTCTTGCTAAAAGCAATATTGCTACTCATCCTCTCAAGCTTTAGTGAGTTAAAAGGTAGAAGAGAGCAGAGAGGAAGTTCTTAGGTCAAAATATTACAGAGTAGCTAAGCACAGAAGAGAAGAGAAAAAGCAGTCTCTCAAGAGAAGTCAGAATAAGGAACAATAGCTTAATAATTTGCAAGCCTGCTTCTAAAAACAGACACTGCAACATGTTTTCATTGCACTTTAGTCAACATTCCCCACTTTTCATTGAAAAATGAGGAAAAGAAAAGAATACTTAGCTATTGCATCAACCAGCAGTGCTTGCAATATTCATCTACTTGACCTGGCACTGGGAGAAAGAGGAATGAATTAAAGCGCTGGTGGAAAAGGAGGGGTAGGAATATCTGAGTGGGTATTGTGCTTTGTTAGAAGCAGGGAGCTGTTCATATTGCATTTTGGGTCTGTAGTTTGAAATAATTGGCAGGGTGCTCAGAGCAGGTGGATGGTTATTTCTAGTCTAGTCTATTCTGGTGTAGATCAAAATTAATAAATAAAGTAGAAAATGCACTCAGTCTCTTGGCCTTTTTTTTGGCTTTGGTTTGATTACTTATGTACTACCTGCAGCCTCAACTATTTTCTTAGTTTGGGTATATAAAGAATGGTTATTCTCTTTTATGGCTGTAAGCATGGCAGAAATCATTACATTATGCCTTATATGAAGAAATCTGTTCTAATTTCACCCTTCTTTTGTGTCCATATGCAGTCTATTGTGTGGCATAATCATCTCTACTTTCCACACATTGCACTTCAAAACTGGCAAAGCAGAAGTGCCCTTTAAATAGAAATCAAGTTCTTCCCCAACTGTCTTCAACATCTGAGGCAAGACTGCTTTTGTCTGATTTTCTTCCTCAAGTCCTGCCCCTCTTGCTACGAGTATCACTCAGCTGAACAGCTCTATCATTAGACTTCACAGGAAGGCGTGCAGGAGCATCTGGGCAGGACTCAGCACCCTGTGCCTCTGAGGCAACGAGTGAAAAATGTCACCGGCTGGATCCCAGACTGCTGACAGAGCAGGCAGCAGCAGAGGGAGCAAACAGGAGCAATTCGGTAAGTGATACACAGTCCCTGAAGTGATGCACGCTGAAGCTGGACAGAAAGGAGAAAGCACTCAGAAATTGTGTTTGCCATGGCTGCCAGCCCCATTCCAACTCCTCATGAGAAAGGGAAAAACTCTCTAATTTACAGCCGTGAGAAGTGTTATCCCCGTTTGGCTGTCAGAGGGTCTATTAATAGTGCTGCTTACTAAATAGCTTATCTAAAATGCTCAAGGTGCTTTTTAAAGCTGGTGTGATTGGCCCCATTAAAAGGACTGCTGAACTGAGGTCCAGAGATGCAAGTTTTCATGGCTTGCAGTCCCTGGTTCCTGCACAACCAACTTCTATGGGTGATCCTGTTGTGTCTGTGCTGCAAGATGAATTCTAGTTTGGGAGCAGATTTGGGCAAACTCATCCATAGGATCACTGTGCCTTCTGGCCCAGGTAAGTTGAAGATGTCTGTATTCACCTCAGGAGGATATGAATCTGAAACCTGAAGGGACTGGTCTTGAGTTGATTGGTGTTCCTTCCAGACAGACCATAGGAATGAACAAAGCTCAGATCCCCTCCAGGTCTGTTCCTCTCTAGGGACCTCCTACACAGGATGGACAAGTCTGGTCTTGAGAGTGGAGCTGAACCATCTCATGAAGACCTCAAAAAGCATTCCATTAGGAGGGAAAGGAAAGAGTCCTTTTAATTAGATTTGTCCTGTATAAAGCACGCCTGCCTTTCAAGGGCACAGAATTTCTTGGGCAGAAGGAAGAGTGACCACAGAAGCTGACATTTTCATTAGAGGGAGAAATAGCACATTATGCTGCTCTTGTCTAGTCTAAGGTTCTGAATTTTCTTTCTTTAAATGGCCATATAAATCTCATGGCAAAAGCAGGGCAGTTTGTCAATGAATGAATAACCACCAGAGCAGAGCACCATCTCACCATCCTTTGGCAGCTATTACACCTGAGCAGTATTTTTTGGAAGAAACCAGCAAAGATGTGTAGGCTGAAGCTTTCAAAATAAACTGAAGGGAAGCTTTACCCTTTCATCTCTAAATTGACAACCTAACTTTCAGCCCAGTTTTTTCACAGGTTAAAGATTTCAATTTAAAAAAAAAAACAAATCTCCATATTGCAACTCTATGTCAATCATGCAGCCAAAAAGTGGCTCTGAATTCCTAGGGCACACTGTTGCTTCCCACACAAGGAAGAACTTTTGAAAGTATCATATGTGCAAGCCTAGCCAAAACAGCACAATATTGCAGGCTATTTACACAATCCAAAAAAACATTGCTATGTGAGTACCCTGAAGTAACTTGTATTGCCATTTAAAATGTTAAAACCTAAAAGAAAAAGGTAAAAATAAACACTTTGAACTTTCATTTTATATACTTCAGACCTTCACGGACCACATGAGGAAGACAATCTTTCCCATCACAGAAGGTCATGATCACCTCTGTGGAAACCAAACCAAACCAAACCAAACCAAACCAAACCAAACCAAACCAAACCAAACCAAACCAAACCAAACCAAACCAAACCAAACCAAACCAAACCAAACCAAACCGAGGAAGTCCAGAAATCATTTTTATTCCTACACAAGCTTGAACCACAAACACACATTTCAGGCCACAGCTCTGCTTTACTCAGGTTGGAATTCCAGGTAAGCTGGCAGGAGAAAAACAAGAAAATCAACTTTTTTTTTTAAAGCCTGGCATTTCAGGTCCCAAATTTAAATTATACTTCTGAGATTGAGCACTAAGGTAAGCTGAAAGATTTGGCAAGAGCCAAATATTAAATACTTGCAACTGGTAGATTTAGAAAGTAAAGAGTTTTTTTAAACTGCACAATATCTGATGTCTAACTTTGGTGTCAGGAATGAACTAGAAGCCCTTAATTCTTTTTCACTAACCATAGAGGAAGATTGGGTCCCAAATCTGGGTGCTTTAAGTAACCTTTTGCTGAGATGTCCAAGGCAGCCTCAGGTGGATGGTGAGAACAACCCTTTGGTACCTACCACAGAAGCAGCATTTTGTAACAGAACTGGAGGAAACCTTGGCACAAACTGGTTTACAACCCTTGCCCTGAGGTTTTAAAGAATTCTGACCCCAGCAGGTTGTTTCTCAGCAGCACAGACGTTCCTCCCTATGTATGCAGACATGACTTCATGCTGCATTATTAAACATAACTTACAACACAGCAGTTATTAGCAGGGAGGCTGTGCATTGAATACAGCACTCTGGAAAGACCTGGCACTTTAGCAGAAGGGCAGATATTTGGAAACAATATCAGCTTAATTTCCCTTTCTTCCTATGAAAAAAAGCTATAAAGTGTTAGATTTTTTCCTGCAATTTGCTTAATTGATTAACTTGATTGATGTAGATGACTGAACAAAGGGTAAGGCAATGAAAAACAGGCCATTATCTTCATTTGTTAGCATAGTTTGATTTTGTGTAAATATTTGCTTTCAAATTTATTCAGGTTCTTACACTAGAGAGCATTTTTCAAAAGCAAACAATTCTTACTAGCAAAAGACTTGTCACCAGAAATTTCAGTCCCCAAAGGTAAAGAGGAACTGACTTCACCAGCTACATGTTAGAGGAATTGAGGTGAGATCATAAGCAAGAGAGTGACTGCAAAATGAGCAGTGTGTTGGAGGGTGCTGCTCCTCCAGGTCCCAGCAGCTGAGAAGCCCCTGCTCTTGGTTTGGATTGACACCTTTTCCAGCATGTCAAATAGAAAATTAAAACTCGATTTGTTGAGCTGATCCTCAGTGGCTAAATTTGACCGAAGTACAAGATTCACTTTGTAAAGAAGTTGTTCTTTTGATAATTGTGCTGTGCTTTGTTTAGGAAACACAGAGCAGAGTGAATTGTGCCTGTGGTGATAACAAACATTTGGCTTTCAGATTTCGATTGTGCCGTTAAAAAATGTGGAAAGATTGTTATTCAGAAAGGAGGTCTTGATAAATGATATGCTAGAATAGTTGGAAACAGTGTGGGGAAAAGGACAATCACAGGAATTGGCTTAACTATTGATTGAAGAAAAATGCTTTTGTCCCAGGAATATCAGCATAGAAGGAGGATGGTTCTGAAGTAAATGCATGTTCTTTCCTGTTCACTGTGGCATTGCTTTAATTTCACAACTCAGTAGCCCAGGCATCACCTGAGTTCCTAAAGAATTGAATAATTGATCCATAATTAATGGACGCACAAAGCAGGAAAACAGCAGCAGGATACAGCTAATACCAGAGACCACTTTGGGGAATGAGGCCTTGTACCTGTCCAACTTTTGGAAACTGTTTTAAGAACTTCTATTAGATCTACATGGCCACATGCTGAAAGCTACTTTTAAAAGCACAAATAATTTGGGAATATTCTATGTACATATGCCAGATTACTTTCTATGAAGAATAACCTTATAAATTCGATAAATGCACATCGAGTTTTGTGCAGGGTGATTCAAATTCACTCCATAGCCACAGTAATCAAGAGCTTTTCTTTGTACAGGTGGAATGAACTTGTGGCACTTTCACATTCAATCACACACAAGGTATCTCAAAGTTTATACAAAAAATAGAATTTTGACATAGAGGTTTCACCCTGCCCTCATCTTCTCCCCAAAGTTCAATTTACATGGCCAAAAGAAGCAGAGTCATTTTTACCTGGCCTCTGGTCATGTGGCAGCACTACAAGTAACCTTCCTTGCTTCCTGGGCTTGTGGAGGAGACGACCTCCTTGCTTCCAACCAGACCACTGTGGCAAGAGAGATCATTCAAAGGCTTCCTATATTCTGGATTTTCCCTGTCCCCATCCTTGTGCCAGCATTATTCACCCACATGCATATGTGCTCCCTGAGTATGGGCACGTACTCTGCAATTAGCTCAAGTTTAAAAACTCAGGTTACCATAACACCCAGCTCTCAGATACGAACAGATGGCATTTATAAATGCACAGAAACTGGAAGGTGATCCTCTACAGCAAGTTTATTTCTGTAAGCCTTTCAGAGTCATATGAAAATGATAGAGAGTATTAGTCCATTGATCTGCTGAGCAAGAGAAACAGAGCAAACTGGCTGCTTTGTGTGACTTTGTGTGGCTCTTAACGTGACTCTGGCAAACGAAAACATGCATAGACACCTGTAGAGGTGGGTTATCAGTTAAGTCTACAGTACTTGTTTTTCAACACTGGTTCTGTCCTGATGGCTGCTATTCAGTCTCAGGTTTGTCTCATCTCTTATTTCTCTGAGCATGATTTAAGTGTTCCCAAGAGGAAGAATCTCAGAGAGCTGCATGGACACGTCCCCATCCTGCAAGGCACCAAACACCTCCTGCATCATTGTTGTATGACTTGGATATCAGCCAGCAATGTGCAATTAGAGAACACAAACGAATTAAGTTAAAGGGTATAAATTCATAGAATCACAGAATGCACTTTAGAGAACAGACTGAAAACAAGGGTCCTGTCCAGCCCTAAGCACTGTCAGTCTCTGAAAGCCTCAAGCTGACGGCAGTTTGGATTCTAAAATAAAGACTCCATTTCCCATGTACAGCAGATGGAACCAAATGACAGGATGTGGATAAATATAGAAGACTAAAAAAATATAATATCTATTTGAAGCAAATAAATCACCAAGCTCATAACCAGAGGTACCCACCAGAAGGAGCTGACCAGCACTACCAAGCTCCTCCTGAGCTGATGCTTCTCCTCAGAAGAACAGGCAAGTTGTTGGGCACTTGTCAAGCTCCTGGGTAAGGAATACTCCTCAGACACCTGGTCTGTGGTAAGGAGTGTTGGGATGACATTCGTGAAAGGCAGAGAACTTCAGGCAGGCAGTTCTTCTGTTCATTGACTGCTGATAAATTTGGATCACCAGTGTGTGTAACATGAGAGCTGTTTTGAAAAGAGCTGGTGATCACTGTCACCTAGAATACATTAGGAATAATGTTAATGCACTTGCCTGGGATTTGCATGTTGTGGCTCCTGACTGACCTAATGATTCAGTGAAGAAAACTATCCCCACAACAGCCAAAGGCAGTTTGCCTTTTCCTAGTCTAAAACTCTACATCAAATTTCATCTCCAGGCTTCTTGAAAATTGGTGGGTTAGGGTTGGATTTTTTTTTTGCTACATATTTTTTGTTGATGCTAAAATTTACCAGCAGAAAGAATCTAAATGCAGTCCAACTTTAGAATGAGTCTGCCTTATTTAAAAGAATGTGCCAGAACTTGTCCGTTCAACTGAAGCATAAAGATTCAGAATAATTAACATAAACACAAGTATCATCTCTGTTATGGAGATGGATTCCTGTCAGGTGGGTGTACCCTGTTGCAGTGTGCATAGCCAGATGCTCTAGTCATTCTTTTAAAGGACCTAGAACATTTATAATGATTAATCACATTTCTAAAGCAGTAATGTATGCTACCATCTGTTTAATTAAATCTCATACTTCCAGACATACGCCAGTCAGCTCACAGGGGTCAAACATTATTTCCCCCCTTTATGCATCAGGGAACAATTGGTTTACACCATTATACTCTTTATGCAGTTCTTCTGGTTTTAGGTACCAACCACTAATAGAGACATGACTGACAGCACAACAGGAGACAAAACTATTTTAAAATGTAGAGATCTGACCTCAGATCCTGCCTTCTCTATAACTCCCCAATAGTTTTTAAGCACCTGTTACTTTGTACCTGAGACAGCTTTAGGCATCTTATGCTAAAGCCAACTAAAAGCACAAACTCAACAGGTTATGAAAAAGCTTCTCTGGAAACATTTGCTCGCTTCTTCACATGCTTGAGCTCACATGCCCAGAGACTTGTTTAATTCAGTGTAAAAAAGGATTTTGACAGGGTTGTATGTATCATCCCGTCCTGTCCATTGCATGAGATTTGTCACTACGATTTTTGGTTTGTTTTATATATGCCTGAAGGCTTTTTCACCCGTTTTCTTGTCCTGATTAAAGTCTTGGTTGAAATTGCTCAAGAAAAAAAGCAGCCTTGGGGATTCTGAAGATTATCATCTCCTATATTTATTTTGTAGCTATACTAAAGTATCCAGATTTGAAGTATTGCATTTAATGTAAACTGCTGAAGCATGCTTTACGTTTCAGCTTGAACTTTACATACCACAACTCATACAAATTTGCACTTTATTAACATTGCAACTGTGGGGTTTTTTTCTTTGTTTATTTGTTTTAATAGAGGAGTTGCTGAACTGACAAAATCTGCAGTATCTCAGGAGCATTCCTGACCTCCAAACCACACAAGCTGTTTGAATCCCACCCCTTGCCTTTCACCAGGAATGTGCCAACCCTGTCGTCCAGCTAGAAAAAAATGGTCATTTCTGTTGCACCAATTCTTCTCCAAAGTGGGACAGATTGTTCTAAAATGTAACTGTTTCTTCTAATAATGTCTGATCCTGAAGCACATGTCAGGTTTCTTACACAGAATAGCTGCTGAATCTGCTGTATAAACAACCAGGGGAACTATTTCAACACCATGTACTTGCTATCAAGGTACATCCATTCCTTACCCACACAGCACTCCCACAAAGTGGCCTGGTTGCCTGTGGGAAAATTACTGCATTTCCTTGCATTTATGAAGTTGATGTCTGGTTTATGTTAGGATGAAATTAAGCAGATTTATTACCTGGCTAATGTAGTCAAATCTTCACACTATCCAGTGCTTTTGTTAAACTGTTCTTGAATTTAAGCCTTAAATTCCAACTGTTTATTGAAGGAGAGCGACAATATATGATAGCTCTAGTGAGGTGCTTACTGGTAAATATTCTGCTTATCTTCATTAGATGTGAGAGCCTGTTTCTGTTCTTGCATCTTTTCAATTTCTATTTGGTTATGCCAGTATTTAGGAGAACAGCTTTTCCTGTGGAGGGTCTTCTGCCAAATAATGTCCAGATTCAGAAGACAAGGTAAGAAAACACTTCTGGGGAAGAGTCTTGGAATAATCTGAGCACTAATGCTCTGACTGACTGTCATCAATAGTCATCAGTACAGGCATAGTCTATAAATTCTGCAATATTACCCTTGAGATATATTCCTTCTGCACACAAAGGGGAACTATTATGAAAATCTCCTTAAAATTCTTTCTAAAAGCCACCCAAAGTGAGATGTTCAGCCATCTAAAAATATCTGCAAGGCTGAACAGTTCCTCACTCAGACCTTCATGCCCCGTTCTGACGTCAACAATTGCTTCTGAACTTGCAGTGGCTTCACTAACTCCACGATGGCAGGAGAACGTATTTAAAATCACAGGGTGCAGGTTGAAACTCTACTTGGGGCAGAATAGGAAAGATCCTAAAAGAGCTTTGAAGATAGAGGTCCTTGAGAACCTCACCAGATGCACAGAGCCGTCAGTGCTCTTTGTTGATGCAAGTATCACCATTACCAGAGAGAGTTTCATTCTTTTCTGTCATTTGATATTTAACATTGTGACAAATTCTGGAGCCTTGGTAAGGGAAGGCATTCAGCTGAGAGGGTTGGGGTTGTTCAGCCTGGAGAAGGGAAGGTTCTGGGGAGACCTTACACAACTTTTCAGTTGCTTAAAGGGGCTCCAAGAGAAGTACTTCTGAAAGACTGGAGAGGTACTTCTGACAAGAGCATGGAGTGACAGGACAAGAGGGAATGGCTTTAAACTGAAGGAGGGGAGGTTTAGATTAGATGTTTGAATTCTTCCCTGTGAGGGTGGTGCAGGCCCTGGCCCTACTCAGAAAAGGTGTGGCTGCCCCATTCCTAGAAATCTTTGAGTCCAGGTTGGACGGGGCTTGGAGTAACCTGGTCTAGTGAAAGGTGTCCCTGTCCATGGTAGAGGGTGGAACTGGATGTTCTTTAAGATCCCTTCCAACCCAAGGTG
Source organism: Myiozetetes cayanensis (assembly GCF_022539395.1). Classification (NCBI taxonomy): domain Eukaryota; kingdom Metazoa; phylum Chordata; class Aves; order Passeriformes; family Tyrannidae; genus Myiozetetes; species Myiozetetes cayanensis. Next base: position 5,412,262 of record NW_026087389.1, read on the forward strand.
TTCTATGATTTTATGATTCTAATTCCTACTGTCAAAGAAGAGGACTCTTCATGGCAGAAGGAATCTCATATGTGATTTGGACACTGAAGGAGTAGAAGAGTTTAGAAACTATAAGATTAATGGATCTGAATGCCAGAAGAGGATCCTGCCAAAATAAAGTCAGATTTGGTTCCCCTTGTAAGTTCCAGTTTGCTTTCCAAAGGGGACATAAATCCTGTTTGATTCTTTTACTGAACAAGCAACTTACAAATAGATTTCATAATCAACGCTTCCCATGCAGTTTGGCAAATATCCCTTTCCATAAAGAGACCTCTTTAAATACTTTCCATTATAAATATTTTAAGAATAGAAACAGTTATTGCAGAAAAAAAGAATCATATGATTAATTTTTCAAAGGGGTCACTGACCCAAAAGTCACTAGATAAAACAAGTATGCACAATTAATTGTTTAGTCACAAAACTTGGACTTGAAAACTGCATGTGCCAAGGTGTAAGACCTTAAACCTGGTATAATCCTGTCTCTGATGGACTGTCTCATGCAAGGAGAAAATAGAAGCATCACTCTTACTAAAGCATCAAGGTTCATGATCACTGCAGCTGAAATGCAGGAGTAGATTGAACACAACTTGATCAGCCAAGGCAATGTTTGTTCTGAATTGAAGGTTTTTATTAAAGAAGCCCAAAATAAGTAGGTAATTTTTAGACCTAATTTCAGAAACATTGAAAACTGAGGTCCAAAAAAAACCTGCTTTCCACTTCCCTGGGAGATTTCATCCCAAGTATCCAGTTAGTCTTGAGTTTCTCACATATGACTTTTATAGCTGGGCATTTTGACTACAAACAATAACCAGTATAGACATATATTAAATGAAAACAAATAGATTTATCATAATATGAAATTTCTGAACATTACAGGGCTTTAATCTCACTGACACATCCGAGCTGTTTCTTCTTGAACAGATGGTGACATTACAGTCACCACAAACACTGAAGAAAAATTACAAGAAAATAGAGTTTTACACACAAAATTTAGAGTTTGTGTGATGAAAAACATTGTTGGTGCAGTCTAACACTCCATTTTGAAGCCTGTCCATATTTAAAACCTCAAGCAGAGTACACAGCCTAAAAGCCTCATAATCCATGCACCAGTGAATTATTGGAAGAAGGTGAAAGTAAAAATTAGGATAAAACTTAGGATAAAAGATTTGTCTTCATAATTTCTTTTCTAACATTTAGTGATTTTTAAGAGTTCTCCTATAAGGGGAGATTGAAAATGCACCTGTATGAGACTAGAGCCAGGTCATCCTATTGTCCTGAAGTTTCTGCCAGCAAACAACTCAGAGCAAGAAAACCTCTCCAGAATCTCAGGGAGATAAAATCCTTTGGAAGAAAACTGAGCAGAACCCCTGATGTGAAAAGATCCCTTGTGGATTATAAATTTGGAAGTTTGTCTCCATGGATGCTCAGGCTCCTAAACTGCCAGTGGAAACCGTGGGACTGCTCCCCACACAACAGGAGGGGTTGTGTTCAAGATCAAGAGGCCACTGCCCCCAGCTTGTCCCCTGTCACATGGATGGCAGATGTCACCGTAGTGGGGATAACTGGGTGGTTTGTGAGGAATCAGCACACTCAGTAGATTTATTTTTAGTCTGTTAGATAAGCTGAGGTTGGTTCACTTGATGCACTGACTTAGAAAATGGGTAGTTTTAGGAATATTTCATAAAATGTTCTGGTATCTCTGCAAATAGAAAGAAAACATTCCAGCCAGGATCAGGCAGAGAGATGAAAGGTCTAGGTGCACTTGCAATCCAAATTTAACCCCCCAGATGACTGTTGAAGCCTCTACTGTTTCGGACTTGTACATACACAAAGCTGCATCTGCATAGGTTGAAAAAAGACTCAGACTGGCAGCTACAGCTCTGCTGAGCTCTGAAGCCAAATAGATATTTGCTCTTGGTTTTCCCAACTCATGGTCCAATTGGATTTATCTGTCAGAGTTGATATTACTGTCCCCAGCTATGCCTTGACTGGGCAGGTGGACTTGGTTAGTTCTTGCAGCCCAGTCAGTCAGGGGCTCACAGCCAAATATTTTACAGTATTAGGTTTGAATGCTCTATGGCATGGGTCAAAGGGAAAGATTTAACACATAAAACCTCCTGTTGTACAAAACAGCAATCCTGCTCTGCACCCCATCAAGGCTGAAATTCATGTGGATAAAATAACTGCAGTATCTTTCAGATCAAGAACCATTCAAAACAATAGTGATCATCATAATGGGAAATGCATAATAGGGAAGTAATAGGGAATATAAGTAAATGAAATAAAGTGCCTCTGGGCTGCAAAGCAGTAATAGAAAAACTGAGGTAAACCATTACAGCATCAGATTAAAATACACAGTTGATCAAGTGATGGCCAGAAAAAGAAATGCTGTGTAAGAAAAAGCCCCATTTATTACTGTTGGACAGCTAAAGCAGTGCTTTCATCCCACAATAACAGCTTAAAACAATTGCTAGAACAGCTCTCTGCAGCTGGGAGGATTATCTGATTCTGACACAATTCCTGTTACTCAGGTTCATTTCTGAGAGATGTGGTTCATAAACTTAGAGTGATTGGTAGTATTTTTGGGATTGCTTTAATGTAAAATTCACTGCTAACGTGATTACATTCTGATCATCTGCTAAAGGAGAGTCTGAGTTACCCAACAAAAGTACAATGTGCTCACGGTTCAAGGCTCAGAGGGAGGTTGTAGCAGCTATTGGACCTGGAGGGAATTAGATGCATTCACCAGTTTTGGAAAGCTTCCAGGCTTTATCACTGAAGGCTGTTGGAAACACTCCTAAGAGCATCTGGAACTTATAACAATATTTTCCAAAGGTCTGTTGTAGTTCATGCTTCTTGGGTAATTTCCAAAGAACCTGGGCAATTTTACAGCTATTAGAAAGCAATGCAGAAGCCAGTGGCTGAAATTCATTTCCCTTAAATTGCAGGATTAAAAAATCTCAAGAAAGAGTCAAAGAAGTATGAACTTGGCATGCAACAAAACTGAGAGGTCCAGCTGGGAGCTGCTGTGACTGTGCTTCAATAAGGGGAGCACCACCAGTATTATAATGACTCCTGTCATGGTCACCTGCCTCCTCAGCTGTCCTTCTACTGTGGCATTTTGTGGGGTGTCTCACATGCTACTTATAGCACATAATAGGAGAAAATCCTCTTTAATAACACATTTTAAGGACTTGTATACAATATCTTGAAATCAATAGAGCTGCAGTGGCTCAACAGCCCTCAGGACACACCGTGAAGCTATTATCACAAACTGTGGGATTTTATTTCAGTTCCACTCGGTCAGATAGCAATCATTCCTATTTATGGTATAAAAATACACTATTTAACAGTGATCTTTAAGTCAGGGACGATTTAGATGGACGGGGGGATAAAGTGGTATAAATAACATGGTAGCTCATCTGACAAAGAAAACCTATCCAGCAACCTCTGCTTAACACTAGTTTTCAAAGGACAAGAAGTTCAAGAGTAAAAGGAAAAAACCTGAATATTCAGGCTTTGAAATTCATATTGCCAAATAGCCTGAATGACTAGTGATGGAAACTGAGATGCAACACAGAACTGTACTTAGAATCACTTTTTCAAATACTCATATGCTTTAAGACTATATACCTGAGTAACTTAAATCTCACATAATCTAGTAATTAGTCTAGCCTACATCTTAGTATCTACACAAACCCATTCATGGCTAAGCTGAAGACAACTGATGCAAAGTATTGCTCTAAATAATTATCTTCTTGCCTCCACTTGCACGTAAGAGTTTTCCAAGGGTTAATCAGATGGGTAGATGCAAACAGTTACCCACAAAGCAAGCAGGAATTTATGTAGATATAAAGATTAAGTGCCAGGAAACACACCTAAGCCAGATACATGCATCCTCCCTTAAATCTGTGGTTCTGATATCTCCCTGTGTGAGCAAGACTGAGAATTCATGCTTTATCCCATCTGAAGTATCTCTACGTGGGGTAAAAATCCTCCTGCAAATTAACATCTTAGACATTCCACTCATACTGCCCCTTCCTCCTTGAAAAGGCAAGCTTAGAACTGAAAGAAACACTGCCCTCTTCCTACAGTTAGGAAAGCAGGCTCTGGTCCTTTGTAAGCTGCAGGGACTGCATTAAATCATCTGTTGCTTACCCAGGAGAATGGGCTAAAACAAGGGGGTAAGGTCTTTGAAGCATGAGGAATTCACAGACACCTTTCCACTAGAATATAAACTGTTATCCAGAAAGATAAGCACGAATCTTGATTTATTTTTGATACAAGAATGACTGCAGCAGTAAGAACAGCTGTTATTTGAGCTGCTATATCTGTATCATCTTCCCAAGCAGAAAGGTTATAACACTGTACCTCTTCAAGCCATTCTGCAGTGAAAGGGCACTTTTCTGTGGGACCAGATGATTTTTGACCATGTAAGTTCCTTTGTGCAGAGACACTGGGAGGTGACGTGTTTGCATCTCAGTTGCCTGGACCCTGTTCAAATTCAGCTCACAGATGTTCTCCCTCTCTGTATTCAGTTCCAACATCCCAACCTGTCATAGCCTTGTCTTCCATTTTTCTTCACTGTCCCTGTGAGCTACAGTTGACAACTTGCTTATTCAAGCTTTGAGTAATATAGAAAAGCAATAAATTCACTAGAAATTGTATCCTTTTTTCTTTTTTTTTTTTTTTTTTTTTCCCTGTACAATGTCTGGCTCAAATATATGGTTGGTAGATCTACAAAAAAAAAAAAAAATCTGCTTAACAATTTCCCTCCCTGCTTTGCAGGTCCAGACAGATTTTAGACATGTTGTACCAAATCATCCAATTTCTACTCTGTCTTACCTGCCACATCTCAATCTCACAGGAAACACTGAAGATGTTTGCTGCTGTAGATCTTCACTTTGCTTTTCAGAGGCATCTTTCTGCTAGATCTCTGATAGCTGTCAGAATGTATTGCTTTCTTGCCTGACATTTGCATGGGTCTTCCATCAAAGATTGCCTTCCACAGCAATCCACCTGTCCAGATAAGTAAAAATCTCCTTTTTTCAGCTCTTTTCCTGTAAACATTACTCTTCCATCTTTCTATATTCCTCCCACCTTCATCAGCTTTGATTTGGAGCTACTCACACACACAGACTGTATACACAAACACAAAGATGCTATAGAAACAACTGAAGAAATTGAGGTGTCTCTCCAAGCATAATCACTCAGAGTTAGGCTGGGAAATGTAATGTCTAATTTATCATTGCTGGTTTATGCATCACTGTTAATGTCACCAGTGGATGTGCTTCTTCGAGAAGATGGAAATGCTGAGTTTCTTGCATGCAGGATTGTCCCAGAAATGCCATCACATACATTTCACAAGTAATATAAGACTGCAGCAAACTGGTGAACATGCAAAATCATTCAGTGGTTTTCTTTTTATGGATGAGTGACATTTTAGCACTCACAGCTTGAACAGAACACAGTGCATCTGGCTCTGTTCTCTACCAAATTAATGAATGAACTCAGTAAGGGTGGATAATAAATACAGTGTTATGCTATCACTATAAATTGATGAGCTGTAAGTGATATCCTTCATTCTCCTTTGGTTAGGAAACTTTGTCTTGTTAACAATCATCCAGTAAAAACTAAGAACTTAGAGATACTCATTCAAGCCTTCTTCCAGTTTTGACTGTACTTTAGCTGAACTGTTTAGGCTATCAAGAATGAAGAATTTAAGAATTCAGATGTTTGTCCAAATCCAGAGAGTTTCCACTTGCCTGGATGGAATAAGATTGCTACGTCTAAACTTTATAAACCATTCTTAAGAACAGACAACCAGACTAAAAGGAAACAGCAAAACATTCAGCCAAATATCAGAAAAGGTATTTCCCACTGATCACAAAAGGACAATAATTACAATTCTGACAGGCAGAATAGATCTGATTTAATTTTTGAGTTTGTTATTAAATTCTGCTAAACCTGTTGGTGAGTTCCTGAACTTTCCTTCCACCTCCATTCCCCATGGAATCCAAACTATGAAATACCTTAGGAATGTCATATGAGCCAGGAAAGACCAGACAGAGGGATACCAGTTTCCTTCCATTGGTTCACTGAAGAGGAAACACCTGCTCTGCAGACAGAAATATGAAACAAGATAGGCTTGAAGACCTTTAGACACTTCCTGCTGCCTCTCTCTCCTACTCAAGTGACCGGGAAAAATCACATCAGTGCCAGTGAAGGGCGGGTGGAGGGAAGACAGGTAAGTTCGTGGAATCAAAATTCATTGAGGTTTCCTAAAAACTTTGCACTCACACTAAGAAGTGCAGGAGTCTGGGAAGAGTTTAGAGAGGAGAGTCATATACATGTCCCTTTTTCTGCTCCTTCCCAGACAGCAGTTTTTGACAAGTGTCAGAGATAACGTGTTGGCTTAGATGGTCCTTGTTTGACTCATAACTCAATTCTTATGGTAAGAGGCAGGGGAAGCACCCTGAACAAAGTGGGAAAAGTATGCCAAGAAATAGCTGGGCAGGAAAAAGTCCTTGTTCTGCTTTCCTTCTGCTAAAGAGGATATAGGTGGATAAGTTAAAGTGAATGCATGTACATGCTAGATTTGGGCATGGAGTGGATGACAGCAGTACACACACCTGCCTTCCTCACCACAGCACACAGAGGGGACTGAGGCAGCTGCTCCTGACAGAAGTGAATTTTAGGAGCTGCAGACTGTTTCCTTGAACAAATGGCAAGCTGTCTCAGTGAAAGACATCTGTGGCTTGCTTCTGGTGAAATTTCACTGTTCTCACTTAGAAAAATTGTCTCTGCTTGCAACAGAAGCAGCATATTCTTGTACAATAAACTCATGGATTCTTTGCAAATACCTCAAGCTTTGCAGGCAAACACTAATAAAAGGAAAAGTGGGTCAATTTGCTCAATTCAAACCCAGTAAGAGAAGGAGTAATGTTTGAAACCAGCAAGACACTGAGGACTAAATAAACAAAAGAAGTTGTGCAAAGAGCTTAAGAAACTCATTCTGAAAAATAGCCATAGAGCACAGAGCACAGCAAATTAAATATGAGCTATAAATACATAACATAAATACATAAATACAAGCATATTTGGGTTTGAGATTTTCAGATACAAACCCTGAACTTCCTCTCCTTGGTCGACTGCAGTTTGTTTGTTTTGCATAATAAAATTATTTTGGTTTGTCCATTAAAACATACTGCAATTTTCTTCCTCCAAAAATCCCCACATTTCAGTGCAGCGACATTAGCTCTGTGAAGACACATGGCTTATTTCAGCTGAGAAGTGTTCTGATCTACAGGAACTAATTAGAGCATTTTCTCGAGCTCATCCCTTTCTTCTCATTACTGGTGACCAAAGACAACTGCTGAGACATGATTACTACAGAACTGTCTGCTAGTGTATGCATTATCTTTACAGAAATAAATCAGCAAATACAACCAGAGTAAGGGATAGGGAATGCTTAGGAAAACAGCCACTGGCAGAAAACAGCACCCAAAAGTGTCACCCTAAGGCCACACAAACCAATCTCTGCCAGAAACAGCTTCAGAAAGAAGTGCTGCTGGGGAAAAGGAAAACAGATGAAATTAAGTCTGTGCAGGGTGATATGGGTGTTTAGTTGTGAAGGCATTCATAAAATGATCAGAGAGTTGGAACACATTTCCTATGAGGAAAGGCTGAGAGAGTTGTGGCTGTTTAGCCTGGAGAACACCCCTGGGAGACCTTATTGCAGCCTTTCAGTGCTTGAAGGGGGCTTTTATGAGATATTGGAACCGACCTTTCAATAGGGTTTGTAGCAATAGGACAAGGGGTAATGGTTTTAGACTGAAAAAGGGGATGTTCAGACTAGACAGAAGGAAGAAAAATTTTTATGATGAGGGTGGTGAAACACTGGCACAGGTTGCCCAGAAAGGTGGTGGACACTCCAACCCTGGACATTTAGAGTCAGGTTGGATGGGGCTCTGAGAAACATAACCTAGTTGAAGATGTCCCTGCTTATTGCTGAGGGTTGGACTAGATGGCCTCTAAACGTCCCTTCCAACCCAAACTATTCTTTGATTCTGGTATTTCTCAGTGTGCCCTGCAGGATTTTTTCAACAGATGGGTATTTCAGCCACTAGTTTGAGGCATGTGGTATCCTGAGAAAGGCTGAACAGCTTCATACAGAGAGTTCTTGAGTTCAATAAATTAGTGTTATTTACAAATTAGTTTTCTTGTTTAAGGTCCATTCCTTAGCACCATACTCTAGGAGTGTTACATTTGACCTCAAAGGGACAGTTTGCTTCATCTGCAAGTTCCTAATTGCTGTCCAAAAACCAGTAGTAATTACATCAGAAGCGAGGTAAAGGCAGGCTTAAGTTGCTCATCCATTTTAGATGTGGATCCATATTAATAGTATAGCATTTCTGTAATTTGTGGTGCTTTTCCACATTTCTGCATGTCATGCCTTTTTTTAATTGTCTTGGCTGCATGAACTTTTGAAAACCTGAACTAAGTTGTCACAGCATCATCCTCTTACTGGACTGATTGTCCCATGGAGCCAGCTGATATGTCAGCACATTATAAAGACAGAATAAGATTAATGTGAGGGAAGTGTGGAGAGCTATTCACAATATTGGCACCACTGTGCCCCTAAGAAGTGAAAGGTTGCTCTTGCTGTTCAAACAGACTTGCCTGACTATGTGTTTCAGACAAAGAGTGGGTTGCTTTGCTGAAGAGTGTTAATAAGACATGCCAGATCTTAGCAGAGCCAGTCAATATGACAAATCCTATAGTCTGAAAAAAATGGTCAGGGCAGAACTCAGCTTCAAAGAGCAACCCCAGCACCAGAAGAGACTCAAGTAATTATAAAATCTACTCTGCTGCACAAGCACACTCAACAAAGAGTATCTCAACTTCCCCAGTCCTTCAAAATCCCACTTTTATTTTCTACTTCTGCAGTGCAGTGGGGCTCACAAAGCATAAGTTTTAAAAAGCGACAGATTTAAATCCAAACCAAAATAACAACAACAGGAAAACAGGAAAACATCACACCAGGTTTATGAGGGAGAAAATCAGATGGCATTTTTACATGCAAATGATGAATATCTGAGGGAAAGAACTCGATATGATAAATGTGATGTTTCCTCTCTGCTATTAAATGAGCTCCTGTGATGCATTTGTCTATCCCAGCCTTACATTTCCATAGGAAATTGCACAAGCTTTCCCATGAAAATTTGCAGCAGCTGTAAAGGGGATACAGAGCACAAGGTCGTGTGTGACTGGTTGACCCATCAATCCAAAGTAACCGGCGGATCTTTTTCCTACCAAGGAAGGAAGCTGAAAAGACAAAAGACTCTTCTGGGCTTCTGGGGGTGTGAGGGAGGGTGTTGTTTGTTTGTTTGTTTGCTTTTCCAATTTTAACATTTCATTACTGATACCAGTATGTTTTACTTTTGAGGAAGAACAGAGTCTATCACAGTCTGGACTGAGCTCATGGCTCAGTAACAGTTTCCCACAGTGCCACCAGCCAAGGCTACACTGACACATTTAACTTGGTCTCACTGTGTCTTTCTGGACTGAAAAAAAAAAATGCATGTAATTCAAGAATCCCCCTAAAAAGGCTTTAGTTTATATCATCAGTAGCTATGCCAGCAGGGAAAACAATTTTCAGCATTATAAGCAGTGACACTATCCCTTCACCGGGGGTTTCTATAATAGTGTTATAGCACAGGGATCGTCGTAATTTCCCTTTGTGTCTTTCTTCAAATTATCTTCCTTAAAATACTGAATAAAGAGGGAAAACCAAATAATTGTGTCACTTTCACAGGCAACTGATTACTTTCTGATTTTTACAGCTGGAAACCAACATCCAAAGTCAAGTCATCATCTCACAGTCCCCAAACACACCAAATTTTCACTACAGCCAACAAAGGTTCTGCCAGGAGAGACTGTAACAGCAAACCAAACACACTGAACCTTATTTTCATAAGGAAAGACAAAATGAAAATGAAATGAGTTAACCATAAATGTTCTTGAAAGGACACTAAATCTTTAAGATGGTGCTGCAAACAAAGGGTTAGATTTCTGATGGAGAAATATTACAGTTGTTGTGTGTCTGTGTTGAAGACAAGGAAAACTTTTCCCATCACTGTAGAAGGCTCCTTGATTAGGGAAAAAAAAGAAAAAAAAAAAAAAAAAAAGGAAGAAACAAATAATGACAGCCAATTTCCAGTGCTTTTAGGCTATTTCATATCAAACAGTGTGATGAATGTAGCAATATCACTTTTGGCTATAGCACAAAAAATATTATTCTCTATAGACGCTGCAGCATAAAACAAAAATGCTTTTATTACCAGTAGCAATGATGTGACATGCCTGATAAATGCCACTTTAAGACTCCTTTGGGTCCCAGCATCCCTTCACACTTATTATCAAGTTACTAATAGATTCTGTAGGTTTGACTGGCCATCATTTAGGAGTGTCATTTACTCTGAAATGACAGAAAAGTAAAATGTTCTAAAAAGCTCAATTTTTCTCTTTTCCCTGACTGAGTGACTAATGAGTAAGAATAATAACTTTTATTCATGTTGTCTAGGTGATAAAATGGCCATTGTAGAATGATGAATATCAAGTAAAGATGTTTTCATTTAACACAGGCAGGGAAAAAAAAAACCCATGAACCCTAAAGTCTTAAAAATATGAAAGAGAGCAGGCAGATATTTAAGAATTCACATCTCCTCTGTGACAACTGAGTCTGTTTCTCGTTGTTATTAGTTTTTCTCTGGATGCAGAGAAGCACTGAAAACAACAGGGTCAGACATGTTACAGATTAAATTCATCCTAGCAGGATGATGCTGTCCAAAGGCTCCCACTGAGATTAACACCCCTTTATTCTGTGTAAGGTATAGACAGCCCATAAAGGTTAATTCCTGCAGCAGAGTGTAGAAGTTACATAAACCAGACAGGTAGAAGATCAGAGCAGAGAGAGATAAAAAAAAAAAAAAAAAGGGGAGAAAATAGTTGTGTAGCAGATTCCTGGCAGATCTCACACTGTATTATATTTAGTTTAGAGATGATACTTTGGTTGCAAACACCTTGGAAAGGCCTCTGCAAATCATAATGACAATACCCAGCAGAAGATAATTTTCACCCACAGATGGTTTCTACTCTATACTACAGTACCACCAGAAAAAAAGAATATTAACCACTTCTTTCTGAAAATTTAATTAATTGGAGCTGAATCCCTAATTCTCTAAAGCCACTTAAAAACCTAGCTTAAATTCTTATCTGTGTTAGAGAATTTGATCTCTCCATGACAAAGATGCAATAAGTAATTCTATATTAACTGACTCAATGTAAATGCTCATCTGACCCTTTGCTCATCATGCTCAGCTCTTTCAGTTCAGTCTGGTCAGCAATGGGGGCCACTGGGGTTGGTCTCTTCTGGAAAGAACAAAACAATAAATAGTAAACTTTTCTTTCAAGGGAATAGATTTTGTCTTGCTCCTTATCTGGAAGAAAATAAATAAACAAGAAACACACAAAAAAAAAACCCAAATCAAACCAACAAACCCACAAACTCCACTTCTTTTCAACTCGACTGTGTGTTGGTAAAGTATTGGGGGTTTTAAACAATTTCCTTAAAAATTTACCTTTCCTTAAGATGGCTCAGCCTGTTCAGTCCAATGAGTTCTTTTGTGGATCAGAGGCACAAAGCAATATTGTGTCTGTATAAATGTGGTGGCAAGTAATCATATCCCAATGTTATTTAAAGTGAGGGGTTACTTTAGATTTGACATGGCAGCAGCTACGGTAACTGTAGTGGAAATACTACTGATTTTCACAAACAGTGTCCTGGATCAGTTTCATTGGTTTCACTATTGATTTGCATCTGGATGAGTCCACCATCTTCACCTTTTCAGTTCTTCAGGGTGATTGAAATCTCACTGGAGAGCCTAGTCCTGCCAGAAAGGGATTAAGTGAGCTAACTCTGAGCAAGTGTCTTTGGTTGTTCTCCTTGAGATGAAGAAATTCTACCATAAAAAGGGCCTGAAGGACAACAGCTGTATGGTGTAGGGGATGACTGGCCAGCACCCCAACTGATTCACCAGGCAGAGCAAAGTAGAGACTGGGAGATTAAAGCATCCACTGCCACAGCCTCAGTAAAGGAGTCATCTCTGCAGCTTCTTCAGGAGCAGGGCCCCAGCCTCTGATTCCCTCTGAGAGGAGCAGAGTGCCATTGCCACTGTGCTTCCCTTTCATTAGACAGACTTTGAAATGCCAGCTCTGGTTGCTCAGTGGTCAGTTTTGATCATAAGTTCCTTGGCAAAGAGGAGGAAAAACCCCAACTACATGATCAGAAAGATCACCAAATGCTGCTCTGGCTATATTGCAGGCTGTGTAATGTAAACTCTATCAAATAAACACTCCCAGATATTTTCCTACTCTCCGATTACTGCACTAGAAATGCTCAATAATGTTCAACAAATGTACGAAAACAGCATATGTCAATCCAGCATTTCCTTCAAACTGTTCTATTTTCAGTTCCTGTTTTGTTCAATTAACACTGCTCTGACTGACTCACTCTCATTACATCTGATCCTCTTGAGAAGAACAGAAGGAGTTTTCGTTAGCACTGAAAATCTATAATTCACAGAATATTCTGAGTTGGAAGGGATCCACAAGGATCATCAAAGTCCATCTTCCAACCCTGCACAGGACAGCCCCAAGAATCCCTCCATGTGCCTGATAGTGTTGTCCAAACACTTGTTGAGCTCTGTCAGGGTTTGGTGCTGCAACCACTGCCCTGGGGAGCCTATTCCTGTTCCCAACCACCCTCTGGCTGAAGAACCTTTATCTGATATCCAACCCAAACCTCTCCTGACACAACTCCAGGCCATTCCCTTGGGTCCTGTCACTGGTCCCCACAGAGCAGAGCTCAGTGCCTGCCCCTCCTCTTCCCCTCATGAGGAAGTTGTAACTGCAATGAGGTCTCCCCTCAGTCTTCTCTTCCCCAATCTGAACAGACCAAATGCCCTCAGCCACTCCTCACACCGCCCCTCCAGACTCTTCACCATCTTCATGTCCCTCCTTTGGACACTCTCTAGTAGTTTAATGTCTTTTTCACGTTATGGGGCCCAAAATTGCTCCCAGCACTTGAGGGGAGGCTGTAGCAATGCAGAGCAGAGCAGGACTGTGTGTTAGAAGTCATTTGTAAAATTATTTTTTTAAGTCCTAAAGACAAATTCATTTTACACAAGCCTAGAAGACTCTCTTGCTATTAAATCATCATCACTGAAAACATCACTGAAAGGTCATTTTGTCAGTGTTCTCATTCTATATTGCCAGACCCAAATTTCTCTGTGTGTGCCTGGATCTCTCTGCCTGAGGCTCTTTCTCTCTTTGTTGCTCAGGTGAAGGCAGCTGCTGTGTGGATATACTTTACAATGTGTTTTGAAATTATGCTCTAAATAAAAATTGGGTTCTGTAGGCTGCAATAGGCAAGTATAAATAAGGAATGTGTCTGCTTTAAATACAGTGAGTAAAACACACATCCCCAACATAGAGTAAGAAACATTTCTGGATAGAGGCAGGAAGGTAAGACATTATGTTTTACATAAAATCTAACACTAATGAGCATTTCTATGATGGATTTGTATTAAAATTACCTTGAAAAGATTTTTAGAACAGGTGTAATAAAATGTTCATTTGGAATTGTTACGAATTTTTGTCTGAGAAGCAAGTTGCCTAAAAGGTTCCATTTTCTAACACAGAACTGTATTCACTATGAAATATTTTGCATTATATTTTAATTAAAGTTATAATTACAGAACTAAATATAATTAGCTTCTTTCTTCAAAAGAAATTGGAAGTGAACTTACTTTATTAAATTTTCAATTTGTTTCCTGCAGTGTTACATAGTTTATTCTAATTAATTGAATGAGATCTCATAAATATTTTATCAACATAGGGATGTGATTAACAGCTCGAGTTTTGTGTGGTTTTCTTTTTTCTTTCCAGCTTTCTTCTTCTCTGCATTACCATTCCCCCCGTTCTCATGTTCATTCTCCTGCCTTGGGTGACAATTTCAGTTTGGGAGCCCTGCCAGAGCCCCCTCTCTCCCACAGCAAAATGCTGCATTTTTGCAACTCTCGGCCAGAAGAAGCCATTTTTAACTCCTCTTCAGGAATGTTTGTTATCTAAGGAAGCCCTCATACAACACAGAGCATGGAAGTGACACTCATTTCTTGTGTGATTTATGACTTCCACACAGAACAGCTTCCTGCAGAATCTCCTCTGCTTTCGGGGGATGTTTGTGTGTTTGTGCAGTATATTTGTTTATTCTCCGAGCAGATAAAGCAGAAAGGAGTAAAAGGGACTGCAACCCCCTGTTAGCACACCCTACCCTAGAGATTACAAACCAGAGCAGAAGGTGCATTTCACACAGCTCCTGAGTCCCTGTCATGTTGCAAAGGGCTCCATTTTCCTGTGTCATCAGTGAGATTTAACTTTGGGGGTGCTGACTGGAGCCATCATGGTTTGAGCCTTTGGCTTCACCTGTTGAGCCTCCTGTTTGCCCTGTGGACGTGGAGCACAGCAGAAGCATCAGCACGGTGCCCTCAGGCCCCTCTTGGAAGATCAGAGCCAGCATCAGGGGGAAACCACACCAGGGGCTCGGCAGGCTCACAAGGAAAGAGGCAATCCCTGCTTCAAAGCGTGTCAAAGCAAACAAAAAGGGAAGGAGGACATGGAGGTGAAGTGACCTGCCTGTAGTTACACACTGCAGAGGGAAAACACGAGAATCCACTCTCCTAATCCCCTGGCCAAGGTTTCCTCCCTCCCACCACTGCTGGAATGGGATGATTGCAGTTGATGTTGGAAATGCTGCTCTGCAGCCACAGTGCTGAGTAGATCCATTTATCAGTATGGAGAGCTAAGCAAATAAACAGCATGTTGTTCATATCAAATAGAAAAAAAAATGTAAGTACAACTGTATATAAACTGAATAGTCAGGAAGTAAGAAGATAATCATGGTGCTTCATCAGATTAAATCTCTGTCAGCCCCTAGTTTAAAAGGGGAAGGGACTGGTGTCAGAGAGTAGTACTGTGTTCTTTTAATAGATTCCAGATTAATTTAATTAAACAGAGCTTTAATAATATCAAAGGAAAGATTCAGCCATCACTATGACCTTTACTGTCCAACAATATCAAAGGTATGGGATAAATTGAACAAAAAGGAAGTCCATATATATTTTATCTACCCATTTAGCTCAGGCAGGCATTGTGTCACTTGCCCATCTTGTATTGTTGACAGCAACAGGCTGAGTATCTTTTAATATCTAAAGAACAAATTGTTTTCTTCCAAGCATACTTCAAACTCCCAGTGACACGAGCTGCAAGTGTACACATTTTTTCCTGGTAGAAGATTTCCCCTAATTGTTTTTCCTGCCTATACATTCCTTTTACTACTTATTCTTTAATGTAGTGCAAATTTGGAAGCAGAAAAGTGAATCAGATTCGTTTCACTTTCTACATGTTATACAAAACTGGGTAGTTTCCATCTGCATGCACAGTAATGCTGCTTTGGAATTATGAATTTAATGAGTGGAAGTCATGTTGACAAGAGCCTTGCACTGATGATTCAGTGATCCTGTTGTACTGTTGTTTTCCAAAGTCTAACACTATTTTCCAATCAATCCAAATTTTGATTGATAGAGGAAGTTACCCCTGATATTTTCAGGCACATTTTGGAAAGGCTGGAGCTGAGTCTGTTGATGCCAGACCTGGATTTGACCTGAGAGTTGCTCTATATTTATGTCTTGTAATGACTCCAAAGCAGCTTTATTGTGCTTGGGTGTTCATCTTCTCTTAATTTACTTTACTTGTCTGAAATCAACTAGACTGTTACTTGCACAGCTGCAAAGGCAGTAACAACAGCAACTGCAATTTTTATGTGGAGTAGGCCCACATTTCTCAGCTCCTTATACACCAAGAAAGATGAAAAGGCCAGAAAACTTGTTCTGCTGTTAAAAATGACAAGATTATGGATATTTTCTAAAATTATTACAAGAGAGGCCTGGCATTCACATGTAATATTTAAAGCACATCCAACATACTTTAGGCAGCACATTATTAATGTCAAATGAAGTATATTCTCCAAGTATTTATTTACAACTCTCTGGTGCTGAAGCTTCAAGTGGGAATTCCTTCCCTGGGCTGTACATCCCACTGTGGCAAACATCTTGTTCCTTCTCAGGGTAATGCAACCTCCCACTTTCCTAATTCACACTTCCTAACCTTTCACTGGCTGGGTTCTCTCCAGGCTGGAATTGCACTTTCTGTGGTTATTTGAGAGGGAACTTTGTGTACCATCAGCATCAGCAAAGCCAGCTGGGCTGGCTCCCAAACCCTTAAAATTCCCTTCCCACCACACTTCAACAAAGTATGGCATTATAGTACTACTGCTTTATCTAGCAAAGGGTGTTTTATCTCCTTCTCTTGTTTTAGTTTGCTTTCACAGCCACAGTCTCATCTTTTACCTTGTAACATAGCTTCACATACTTTTGCCGTTACCAGATTCTTTACTGCCTGCTGCAGATTTTTTTTCTCAACATATGGGGAAAACAGTTTTCACACTTTCCTTTCCATTCCACATCCTTGACATAAGGGGTGGTTTGAACAGTTTGCATATGTACACCCAATGGAAAGGGGAATCTGTGCTGACAACGAGATGGACGCTTTAAGCATTTGGTTGAAACAAATTTGGATGTGATTTGAAACTCAGATAGTATTAACTTTTAAAGTCAACTCATAACCACTGGCAACACTGTAATCATCCTTGCATTTCATCCATTCATGAGGGAACAACCTAGACCGCTGTGCTAGGTGTGGGACAGGCAGGAGCTCAAATCCCTCCATGGCAGAGGCTCCCAGCTCTGTGGGCTCAAGTGAGCCCTTTACACACTTGCAGCAGAGGGTCACAGAAGCTCCATGGAAGCACAAAGCCACACTGAAAAGAGAATTACTGGTGCACATGCTCAGGGAGCTGACACAGGGCACACCACATCGACTGTGCTGCGTCCTAAAGAGATGTTAAATTATGAGATGGACAATAACTCATGTCACACTGCCTGCTACCCATTTGTCCAGAACAGTTTCTATTTCATATCTCCTTTTAATTCAAGGCAAATTTATCGGTGATAGAAATACCATGAGCTTGGCTATGCCAAGCTGGAATATTCCAACAACGAAGAGTCCTTGGAACAACTGCAAGGACTTTGAAGCAAGATGTACCAAAACCAGCTCTGAATGTTTTCAGGCTGTGACCACTTCTGTAAGAGAGGACAAGTGAACAGCTCTTTGATGCTGGAATTTAGATCAATAACATTTTTAACTCTATCTGTAACCAAACCACAATCTGGATTTTTCAGCCTTTGTGGTTTTGTCACGGCAATCACGTGGCATATGTGCCACAGTATCTTGATCAGCAGGTAGCATCTGTCTTGAGCTTTGTTCTATTTAATTTGATAAAAGTGGAGCCCATGCAAAGACAACTAATTGGGGAGCTGAATACACAATCTACCACCCACCATGTGTCATTACTGGAAATAACTCCACAAAGAAACCACATTTGGTGCTGAAAAGTAAAGACAGCTTTAAGTCCTGGTAGCATTCTCTGTTTCATTACCTCTCAGTGACTTGGGATGCTTTTTATGACACACACACACTATACAACCCCCTGCAACAGAAACTGGTCCCAAAGGCATTCTGAGTAAGGGACCTTTGAAATCCCACAGCTGCTGGACCATGGGCTTTACAACGGCTTCAAGAGTGGGAAGCTTGGCAGCAAAATATGGTCAGAGCATGAATGTTCTCCCTCTATATCCTGCCACGACACCAGGATTATTATTGGAACAAAAATTTAGTAAAGAGCTGCCCCACAGCCTGATAATACACAGAGTGCAAACGTTGTTTAATGGGCACAGTACTTTCTGTGTTAGAACTTCATTTTGTGGGACAAAAGAGAAACCTGACACTGGGACAGGGGCAGACAAATAAAGACATGAAGGAACTGATGGCTACAGCATCACCTCTCTTCAGCTTCCTGGAGAAAGATAGAGGAAGAGCCTTATGGCTGCCATCAAAACTCACAACCCTGAGCCAACTTCCTTTGAAACTGTTGGGAAAGTACTGGCCACCTTTGTCCATTCTCTTTAGCCATTTTAGACTCTCCTCTCAGACATCTGCAGGGTATGACTAGGCAGGTTTCACTAAAAGGAAATACCAGGACTTAACACTACTCCTGAGAGAAACAAAGGGGAGAAAAAAATCCGTATCTGGCTTTTCCAAAAGCCTCTGCACAAGATCACATCTATGTATGTCCATGTCACCCCCACTGTGATGCTCCTCACACTCATTCAGGGCAGAGCAGTTCAGGGGGACACACCAACAGGGGTGTTTATCCTCCCACAGCCAATACACCTGTGGCTTCAAACAAGCTGCCAGAACCAGCCACTGCTCTGTGCAGCAGCACCCCTGAAGTCCTTCCTTTGTAGCTGTAATTCAGGTCAGATTCCAGTTAAGTCTCTTTTTCCCATATCAATTCATCTCAACAGTTCTGTCTCCACAAAGTGCTAAAGAAACTCACAGTGTGGTATTTCACTTTGTGGTTTTACATGGGATCAGTGTGGCAGTTTCAGAGTGACGCTTTCTTTTATTGTCACCTCGAGAATGCCACAGTTCTTCTCCCCATTCTGATTTACATAAAACAATATGGGATAAGTGGAAACAGTGAAGTTTTTATTTTAGAGGCATTGTCACTAAAATGTCTTTAGAAGCTTCCAGAAGAATGTCATCTATTTTCATAGAGCTACAAGCCATGGTTGAAGGTAGTGCAAAAGAATATCCTTTTCTCTGCAGAGATTTGTTTCACTGAGGTCCAGTCCCCATGGTCTTCTATGTCTTGAGTCATCATTGACCTATTGTCAAAGATCTGGACCCAAAAACAACTAGAATCAATCCAAAAGGACATTCAATCTTTAGTTAATTATGTCCTTGACTCTTTGATGTCAACTCAAGCCCTTGCAACTTTGTGTTTAGACACTTGTCAGGTGTCATGCTGATTTTAATAAAGAACTTCCTGAAAATTCAAAAAATCTGCATCTTCTTTCACTGTTATCAGGGAGATCCTTGAATGACCTGCTATCAACAGAGGCTAGTTAAGCAAAATTTTCCATTCTTCACAGTGCTTCCGTGTTTGATCCAATTAGTTTGTGCCTCAGAAGTTTCCATAACTCTTAAAATATTTTGTTCATTTAACACAATTAGAATTCAACATAAGTCTCAGAAATCAAGACAATAAAATCACATCTTGCTGTAACTTTAAAGCTGTCACAGAAGCTCAAATTCTTTTCCAAAATCTTTCTTTCTCTCCAATTAACTGTGATATATTTACTGCTTATTTTCCAACATTAAATGCTTCAGTTCAAAAGTGCACTAAGTAAAAAACTAATGTGCAAGGCTTTTTAGCATAATTCAAAGGAAATCCTAAGAACCTGTGACACTCTATTTTTCAGTAAGAAGAAAAACAGACAATTGTGGATAATTTAAATCAAAGTACTTTGTAGATTTTTGAACACCACAATTCTAATTTTGTAGCCATAATCTTCACTTTACAATGTACTTCCCAGAAGCCAAAATGAAAATTTTAAGAGTTTTGAATACATGTGGGTGTGAAAATGCTATCAAGGGAAGCATAACTTTTTTTACGGATTTCTAGATGATGTACTCACATATCAGAGTTGGATTTTTCCATCAACTTGTTTTCACTAAGCATCTGAAAGCATGAAATAAAAAGAAATGGGACAGTGTGGTTCTGTGATCAAGGAAATGATGTGGAAATATGCAAGTTCATAAATGAACACGATTATTTTGCAATTAGTTGGAGTTAGACACAGAGGCAAGCAGGCATTCATCACAGTGACCATTGTGAAAATCGAGTGTGACCAGTGGCTTTGCTTTCTGTGTGGGAAATGGTTTGCCTTTTCTTTTGGATGTGTTCAGAAACTATATGATGTAACACTTTTTACTGGCAAATGTCAGTTATGCAATATGAAAGAGTTCACAAGACAGGGTTAGTTTCAATATATTTCCCTCCACACATTTCTGACTCACACAAAATACCAAAATTAGCAAACATCCTGTTTGCCAAGAAGTTTCCTTTCCTGGTCTAATAGACTGTCAGTATGTTCAAAATTATTGAAACAAGAACCTGAAGTGATAGAGCATAAGATGATCGGTCACTTTGGATTTTTCCCTTTCCAATTTTATCCTACCTCAAAGGATTATCTCTAAAATTTCCAAACTGCTGCAGACTGGGAAACCCATTTCCCATCCAGGTGCAGTACCAGGTACTCCTGCTTCCAGCCAGGTGTTCCTACAGAGAGACATCAGTGTATCTCTTTCTGCCACTCACTCTCATTTGGAACCGACTGTGAATTGCTTGATCCTTTTGTCTCCCACACTGGAAAATGCTGGCTATTTAGCCTTGGACATTCAGGTTTTTCTGGACATGTTTTATCCATGTAGGTACAGTCCAGGCCTCAGGCACTGGGGAACAGAGTTAGAGGATGTTACTTTCTGTAAATGTTATATTCTGCCCAGGGTTTGACGAATATGACTAAAATGAACTCGAATAAAACTTTTATATGAAAAAAGGAAGGGATGAAGGTAAAGTTTATAACCAGTTTAATGTCCCTGATAAACCTGTGCCTGTGCTGTACTTGCATCTCTCTTGGCAGTGTGAGCTCCAGCATCCCAGAGACAGTCTGGAGTATATTGTGCACCCCTGAGCCAGAGACACTTCACAACAGCACAAAGTGAATATGCTGTGGGAGTATTATTTCTGCTGGGAGGAATAGAGAAGGAACAAAAGATACCACATATCTATCAACACCTGAAGGGACCTCTCACACTGTTAACATTTTACAATCACTTAAGCTGCTTTCTGGGAAAAAGGGATAACTTCTAGGAAACCCCAGGAGACTATGGTGACCATTAGCAACTCTGTAAGAGGGGAAGAAGTCCAGCTAGCAGCTTTTTACCCAGACTAAACAACAGATATTGTAGGTGATCTGGAATTCCAGCTCAGCTTTTTGAGGGCAAAGCCACAGAACCATGCCAGTCCATTCTTCCACCCATCTACAACCTTTCCTAAGACTTCACCTTCAGAGAAAACAGAAATGGACTTTCCCCTACCAGGAGCAAAATTGGAAAGTGTTGAGCCTTGCAGAGCACATTTCCCTATTAGTTTGTTCCTTACATGCAGGTTGGAGTCCTCTTTGGTGAGGATTGAGAGTAGCATTGCTCTAGATATGCTCACTAGAACAGGTGTTATTTTGGGGCTGGGGGAGCGAGCAGGGAGTTGGAGGCTCCTGGTAACAGATGGAAGAGCAACCCAAGCCTGCTCTAACCCATGCTCAGCAAATGGTACTCATGCTTACAGCTCCATACAGACTTTAGGGGAGGCTGATGAATGTGGCAGTAAGGAAGAACATGCCCTGGGAGTTTGCAGAGGGGATACTGGAGGAGAGAGCCTGCTGAGTCCACATGGAGCATGCCAGCAGTGTTATTCAAATATTAATAACAGCTGCCGGAAATGTAGAAGAGCCAGCCAGGTTGAAATGCCCTCTGCACCTGCCCTTTTGTAGCCATGTGCCCAACACTTGCTCTGTCTCTGCCAGGAGCAGTATTCCCTCTCTGCAAGGCATTACAGTTGGCACGAGTGCCTGCCTGGATCACTGCCGGTCCCTGGCTCGAGTGCTGCAGAGAGCAGTTGTTCTGCAGTCCCCAACCTCACTGAAACCCCCCCAAGCACTGCCAGCACAGGGGGAAGAGGGGAAGTGGGTTGTTATTGCCTCTCCTCTGGACAGAATAATACAAAGAACTGAGGCGATCTGACCATTTTGATGGCGCTCCTGGCTGGAGATGGAAGTGCACAAGCATAAGTGAAATGTTTCAGAGTTTAACCCCTCTTTGGCTACTGCATTTGTCTCCTGCAGCTGGTGCAAGGATGAAGTTGTCTAAATAAGTGCCATCAGCTCTTTGGATGGATTATCCCACTTTTGTGGGTTGTCAAACCATCTGTCTCAGGGAGCAAAAAGCACACATTCACCTCAGCAGATCTGGCACTGGGCTTCTTAAATGAACTCTGCTCTTAGGGGTTGTAGTAGTCTCAACACAGGTGGTTTGAAGCTACCTTAGATATGTTATAAGCTCTACATTCATGCCATTGTACACATACTTGAATATTACACACTGATTACTGCCAGATGGAGGAAATGAACCACAGCAACAGAAACATGCCATCAATCTGTGTTTTAAGTCTACCCAACATCCACTCTCACTTTATTTACCTACTTTGTTGCAGCCACGTTAATAGCTCTGAAGAAAATTCTCAGTTTCAACTCCACTCTACAGTCACAAAAAGGAGACTTCCATTGCCCCGGAAAGTTTGTAAGTGCAGCCTATCAGGGAGACAAAAAGAGGACAGGGAACTGTTGGATATTGGCCACTGGGGTGGAGGACAGAAAGTGCCAAAGAGGCTGGAATTTATGTAGATCTCCTGAACCTCAGCCATAAAATCATTCTTGCTCTCAGCTCTTCATCTCTGAGCACTGCACGTTGGGTTAATGACCCTACATATTAGACTGCAGCATCAGCCTCAGAACTGAAAGCTCCTGGATGATTTTTCATTTGTATGTTTTCTTGATGCTCAGTTCCAAGTGCATCCACAGGCATTCATCATGTACCCCAGCTTCTCTTAAATGACTGGGGTTTTTTTCAAAGAGAAAGCAAGGAACTTTCCCACTTAAAATATTCTGCTCCAAAGAACCATGGCTGTCATTTCAAAGCTATTTGTAGTGTTAACAATATTTTTCCAGAAGACTGTTTCATTTAGTAATTTGGATCGTTAGAACAATTGCGGGGTATAAAAAACCAGGCAAAGCCATATGATCAAAAATCCACAAAGATTTCAGAACATATGAGAAGAAATATACTTTAAAAAAACCCAGACATGCAAAATAAAAGATTCAGATTAAATTCTCATAGCTGTAGGGCTTTTGCTTGCTATTCATGAGAGCTACGGAATTCACTTCTACTTGACATCAGAAATGTAGATTCAGTGAATTCATTTAAGACAAAATTGAAATCTTATCTTTTTAGGCTGGCTTTTCCAGCTTTAAATGCAGCTCAGTTTTAAAGAAGCTAGATATTATTTTATGTGAAGCTATTTAAGATCCTTTGTATTTTCTGCACTATATACTTTAAGTTTTATTGTATTTATTCATGTGCATTAAAACATACGAAGAATAGTTGAAAGATGACAAAGTGGGAAATGGGAAAGGCAAAGTAGTCATTTGCTAATGCAAAATGATAAATACAACAGAAATGGAAGGAGACCTCTAAACCATTATCTTAAATATGAAGAAATATTTAGTGAATGAGCATACCATGAGGATTTCTACATTTCCTAGTTCTTTAGCTACCATGAATACCCATTTCTGCCTGTCCCCACCACAGCACTTCCCAGTGTTCTTATTTCCTCTTCCTTAAATGTGAAATCTGCATCTGTTCTCTCTTCTTACTCATACCACAGTCCATACCTTGCACTTAAAGGCTACTGCACAAGTAGGCAGCAAGAACAAATGGGCCTGCTCCAGGAACACAGAAGTGCAAAAGTCTTTCCTCAGTTCCCAAAAGGCTGAAGTACATCTTCATCATACTGAACCATCAGCTTATTGTCAACACAGACAAATTTCAACCTAGCACTCTT
This sequence comes from Myiozetetes cayanensis, assembly GCF_022539395.1. Lineage (NCBI taxonomy): Eukaryota > Metazoa > Chordata > Aves > Passeriformes > Tyrannidae > Myiozetetes > Myiozetetes cayanensis. The sequence goes on from NW_026087389.1 coordinate 5,436,125, forward strand.
TCCTGAAGTTTCAGTAACTTCTTCATAAACCCAAGGGCAACCAGTTGCTTGCTGCTTTTTTTAAAGGGGAATTTTGTTGAATTTCAAATTCCTTCTTTAAATGTTACAATTGAGTATTAACTTCGCTACTATTTAGCACCTCACAAACATATGACCCTGACAGGATTCATTACATCATCTCTTGAGAAAATTCTGAGAGTGAATAAATGTTAAAAAGGAGAAAAATCTGCTTCTAATTTGACCAGGTCATCACATACTTTAAATATAAAAGATGCTTTTGATGAAATCTGTTAAAAGAACTCAGATGCTCTTGTTTATTCCAAGTGTTGAAGCCTTCTGTCATTCCCTCTTACAGTCACCCCCTCACCCATTCAGGAGACACAGCTGAGTATTTCTGCATTCCTGAATGACAAAAGTTTAGTTCAATTTCTGCCTTTAGTTCACTAAGAGGAGCAGCTGTTGCTGTCTGTGGTCACTTTGCTGGAGTGCAAATCCAGCTACAGAACCCTTCCAGAGTGCCCCTTTGGAGTGTTTGTCAGGAGCCAACAGCAAATACAGGACTGCTGCACCCACCTGCCTGCATGACAAGGACTTGGGCTCTCCAACTCATCCTGTGTTCTCACTGCTTCAAAGAGCAGAACCCATTTTCTAAGGAAAAACAGGATTCCCACTACATATTTTTCAGCTTCCTGGGAGAAACTTTCCTTACTAAAAATAGTTGTGCCCCAATCTGACCAATGCAGGCTGAAGCCCATGTCCACCATTTTTGTCCCTGGGAAAAGCCCTGAGGAGAGCATGTTTTCCAGGAGGATACATGCACCACTTACTGCTGTGGTGCAGAGAGAAGGGGCAGGTTCACCCTACTGCTATCCATCATATTTTCAGGGATAGCTACCTATAATATCACCTCTTTACCATCAGTGAGAAGGCAGACAGGTTGGAGGCCTGTTTGCTCGCATTGCCCATTTCCTCTCCTAATTTCAGAGAAAACTGCTGCAGAAATTAAAAAAAAAAAAAAAAACAACAAAACAAAACAAACAAACAAAAAAAACCACAAAAACCCCACCAAAACCACAAAAACAAACAACCAAAGAAAACCTCAAACAAAATAAACAAACAAAAAACCCCACACGATCTATTTTCACAATGCTACACACTGTAATGAAAGAGTCATGAACTAGAAATGAGTGCCCACACTCCTGTGCAGTGTAGAAGGTGATCCAGGTTCATACTTTCATGTCACCTACACATACAGGGAGCATGCCCTGGGACTTGGGATAGCATCATTGTCCTTTCACTAGAGCAAGTGATAACATCTTCTGACAATGTGTTTGCATTACACTCCATGTTTTCTCTTTTGAGAAAACATTTCCTCTGTGTCTGCATCTGCAACAGTCCATCAGTTCCAATCAGTTCCCTTTAAGGGTGCAGGACTACTGAACATGCTGCACTGCCACAAAAAATGACAGCACTGAGAGTCTTAAATTGTAAAAAAGGCATGTTTTCTAGATGAATACTTTGAACTTGTAGAAATGAAGCCTGCAAATGATAGTGGCACTAATAATAATCAAAAAATTAAAGTCTTTGCTAGGATAAATAGACATTGTTCCAGTTACTTTATTTTAATCAGCCTCCTCTAACATGGAATTTGCCTTATAATTTGTATAAAACCCCAACATCTTCTGATATTTATATCTGATTTTGGTACAGAATCATCAAAGGAATGCAGAACAAAAATTGAACACTTTCCTCAAAACCATTAGCAGAGGTAAATTATATGATGAATATGACAGAAAAAAAGCACAGCACACAGGCAGCAGAAAATGAAAGGCAGCTGGGTACAGTAAGAAGAGAGATCAAGGTGCAAAAATATCGGTTCAAATATTTTAAACATGACTTTAATATTCATCAACTTGTTCTTCTGTATTTTACAGTTCATTCATCCGTGACTTGAGGGTCACACAATAGCAGGCATGGATTGAATTAGAAAACCCATCTTTTCTGGCTTTAAACTCAGCTTTGAATGGGAATAGGTAAATAGAATTTCCTCATTCCCTGGGTTTCCCAAGCTAGGCAATAGAAATAATGATATTTATCTTAGGTTTTAAGATGTTTTGAGACCTGTGATGAAAAAGTGCTCTGTCAGAGCTTGGGTAATGTGATGTTGCAGGCAACTTTCTCCTTATTTGACTCCATTCTTCTCCTCCATCTCTGTTGGGCACCCTTTGGAAATCTGTGGTTCTTTCAAATGACCTCAGTTTTTTTCAGGTCTGTGCCCTTTCATTCAGTCCCTCTTGCACAGGTAACCCTGGGCGTGGCCCTGGGCCAGTCACACTGTCCCTCTGCCACGGAACTGCTCAGACTCTTTATGATGGTGCTTTTCACACACGTGCTTAGGGCAAACCTCACATTTCGATCCATGACAGTGACCCGAGTTGTGCCATCGGACAGGGAAATGTATTCGGTTTGTGATTCACATTTAGTTTTGGAGTACCTGAATGCCAGGCACTGCCAGGGCTGGAACCAGACTGTTTCTAGAGCAACTCAATTCTGACAATAATTTTCTTTAAGCCAGGTAAACATTCTTCAGATCTGCTGGAGTCTGTGTACAGCCTGCCCACATTTGCATGGGCCTGAAACATAGAAAAACTCATTCCCACTGGTACACTCCAGTCTAGACCACCTTCTGTTCTTGGCACATATAATAACTATTTTCACTGCATCCTTATCATCTTGTTCTTTCAGGAAATGCATTCTATTTCCCATTAAGTTCTTTTTGCATAAAGAAATTCTTAAATCAAGCAGTCTGCCAGGCTTTCTTTATCCTTGACTGACCTTTCCTAGGATAGTCTGGCTGATGTCCTGCCTATCCATTCCATTACTCATGGCCTTGCACTGTTGGTATTGAGGGCAGTGCTTTCCAGAAATTACAGGTATAGGATTGTAAGCAGCCACTTCCCTCAGCTGACATCATGATGAGTTCTATGCAGGGCCAAAATCCTGGGCACAGATCTGCCTTGCTATGCTAGAATTCATATAGGGCTCTGGAGGCTCTAAGGCACTACTCAGTGTGAGAAAAGTCATCTGGATACAGCTCTAAGGAATTTAAAAGCTCTGTTGGTTGATAAATTAACTGGAATCCCAATTTCTCCAAATGAAGACCAGGCAGACTCCTTCTTTCTGCCAAGAAGAAACACCAAGTTCATGGCACTGTAGGATCTAAAAGATCCTGTCACGTAACCTTGTGAATTTTATCCAGCTATTCATGTACTGAGCCCATTACTGTAATTGTGACAAAGGGTTAATGTCTCGGGATAGCAATAGGCACTTCCAGGGTTTATGGGCTGTTTTGCAATAAAAACAATGCAAAGACATCTAAAAGAATGTAAATTATATCATCGCTGAGAATCCGATAAGCAAAGTGATGATTTCTTGTCTTTGATCTGCGTTGTTGTGCATTGTTATATTTCTGAACTGACAGAAATGATGCTCATTTCAAGGCACCAAAATGTCTGAACTATTTAGGAATTGTCGCCTTGAATCAATTCTAGTTTCTTACACTGCATCTTCGCCAGCGTTGTTTCTTCCAGATCAATTCCATCTCCAAACTAATTGTTTAAAAGCCATGACTTAAAGGGAATAGCTGTGGCACTCCCAATTAAAACAAAAATACTTACAGTAGGCTACACAATTTACACAAAGGTATTGACAGCAGTAAATGTTTCCAAATGAAGATCTTTCACCTTTGCACATACAAAGAAGCTTTTTAAATGCCGAAGTGCCTATGGTAGAAAAACATACAGTACCTACTCGAACAAGAGAATCAGACATCATTTATAATTCATGTAAGTATATTGAAGTTTTCCACTGCCATCCAAGAGAGATGGTTTCAAATCTATGGAGTGCAATAAGCCAATATTCTGTGTTGCAACTTCTATATATCTCACATAGATTTTACTCAGGAGATCGTTTCTATACCGAGGTCTTCACATCTACAATGTGCTACATTCAAACTCCTCACTTTCTCTGCATATCTATCAGCATTAATGTGTCAGCTTGTACCCCGTGCTATTTTCATAAATGCTTTAGGGACACAGATTTGTTGGACTGATAGAAGATAGAGTTAAATGTAATCTGAGAATAATCAGAAGCAAGAGGAATAGTTAGCTCAATACACAACTATTTTTTTTTTCATATCCAATACAAAAACCGAAGAGAAATGAATGATAGCTCTGGTCAGTTCCTCCTGCACTGAGGGGCTGACACAAAACTGCTGCATGTAATTCATTTATTTCCTACAACCACACAATTTAAAAGCCCAACAAGTGAGAGGCTGAGCTAAGGGAGGTTCATTTCAGTTCAACCACAAACAGTTCACTTCTACTCAAAGGCAGACTTAGATTCTATTTGCCAGTGAGGGGAATTTGCACTGTGACTGCTTGCAAGGCATCTAACCTATCCAAGACTTCTTCCTATCAAAAGGGCAACTCCATTGTTAGCTCTGCCTCCTCACTCCCTAAAGCTTGTATTCTCTTAAATAATCCTCTAAAATTTTAGGACTTACATTAAACAGTCATGTATAATGTATAAAATCCCATTTTACAGTTTGGTAAAAAGTCCCAGAGAATTTTACTTCTAATCAAATTTTCCTCCACCTCTGCAGCTTACAATAGTATTTAGCACAGAGCAGAGATAATGCACCACAAATGACTTTATCAGCTGTCATAGACTTAAACCAGCTTTGTTCTGCACTTGATTAATTTGTGAAGCAGTTTATTTCAGATATTGAAGCTGCTTGTTCTGCATGGTTATTAAAACTAAACAGAAGCAAGTATCCATTATTACCTAAAAATAACAAGTGCGGAAGAGGCACTCGGGACCCAAGGAGGTGACATTAATGTTCAACATCTTGAAAACAGTAGCATCTCAAATTATTGATGCAAAGTATTTGATGACTGCCTTTCAGAGGCAGGGACAGAGGCTGTCTAGACATGATCAGATATCAAAGTCTACGGGTTTTGCAATCTGATCACTTTGTTTCCCTTTCACTAAGGTAAGGAGGCGCCTGTCAGTATCTGACAGGCTGCAGACACAATGATTATAACAACAATAAGAATAACTGCTCTCTGTAGTACTATTATCCTCTGAATAACTTTGTTGGAGGAACTCTGTTGCAGTTTGTTTATTTGTTTGTTTGGTGGTTTGGTTGGTTTTTATCTCTGATGGAGGGTGACGTTTGTATATTCTGTGACCCTTTGTTACAGCTCCCGTTAGACAGGGATTTAGATGTAGATCCCAAATTGATGAGTCTCTCCACAGTGGCATCATCTCAAGAAGCTGAATTGGAATATATTCCAGATAAGGCAAGATGTTCTCTTTTGAGTTGGACTCAGTGAGTAAATCTCACTTAACCCTTCATATACACTGGAAAATTTCTGCAGCTCCTCACCTCATGATTATTTATATCAGACTTCAGGTACAATGATTATAACAATAACTGCTCTTTTTAGCAGCAGCTTATGCTAATAGATTTTCAAATGGTATACTATGTATTACATAACAGCAATGTTAGGAATTGATGTGTGCTTTTTCAAGAGTTCTAATTCAATATCTCTGTCAATGTTATTTTTCTTGACCCAGACTTCATGACTGTATTTTTGTCAACAGAAAATGGCAATATTTTCCTCTAAGGGAAAATTCCAGCTCAAGTGAAAGTTGAGATAGAAAGCACATGGTAGAGGAAACTATGATTAGGGCATTTGCTTTAGTCTTTTCTTTGTACCAGATTGTGTGGGCAAACCCTGCTAAAGTGTACTTAAGAACAAATTCCCAACTCAGTATTAGTGTTTGATTGGATCAACCAACAGTTTGATCATCACCCAATGATTCTGCTGAATACTTATGAGAAAAATAAAACAACTATTTAATGGGAGCTTAAGTAATTCAGGTGATTCCTGAAACTGTTGAAACCATACTCCATAATATTATTTTCTATTATCCACAAGCTTTCATATGGCTCTTTAGTAATAGCATCACATGATGCTGCATTATGACATTTAAGCCTTTGGGTTAAAACACCAAGTCTGCACCAAATCATGCTGTCTAATACCCCAATGTTACTTGCAGTGATTTTCAAAGGCTTTAAATCCAGAATGTGCCCAACTGCTATTTATCATCACTAGGGAATGGATTTTTAAGTCACACCTCTATGAAGGCTGATCATCACACCAGTGAATCAATTTCCATATTGCAAAAATAATGCTGTTGCTTGTTATCAAGAAGACTTTGGACAATTGGTCAGTAACCATTTTTCATAGCAGGTAGTGTAAACTTCTAGCAGAAAATCAGAAAATTAAGAGGAATAGGCTTGTCGTAGCTCACCTATAAGAAGTGTTTCCCATTTCTTGGCTTCAGAATTTTTTGGAGGTTAAAAAGACAGTTTGTGCTTTGCTTTGGAAAATCGGTACCCTGTTGTGTTGAGCATTAGAAGCACACACAGGAGGAAAATGTTCTTGTCCTTACAAAGCAACTACATAGATCAGAAAACATCCTATTGTCCCAGTTCCAAGCAAGGAAATCAAGGCCATTGTCTGAAAACTGCAGCAGAAGCAGGAAGCAAATTCACTTCTCCTAAATGTGCACAAATCATCTTTCTTTTGCATGAAGTCAGTGAAAGAAGAATGGGGAAAAGCTCTGAAGGCTACAATTATTTAGGCAACTGGGGTAGCACTGAGGATAAGAATGGGTGCACTGTAAGTAATCTCAGCATTCAGACCAAGGCCTGCATCTCCTAAACCCCACGGATGGTTCCTTGCACCAGAGCTGAAGGCTGTTGCTCACACTGTGAAATACAGTGTGGTCAGTGCTCCTGTTCCACTGGGGAACTGAATTCTTAAACCTCCAGGGTTGTCATTTCTCTGTGCAGAGAATCCACACAGACACTGAGGTGCCTAAAGCTGCAGTGGGCTGTGTCTGATCCAGAGCAGCAGTGAACCCCTGCCGTGCCCACAGTTACTGCACCGTGGCCTGGTGTTCACAGAAACACGGGTGGCAGAGGTGCTCCTGCCCTGCTGGGACTGCAGTTTGAAGCAGCAAAGCACACGAGTGATGGGAGGGTCCAGGGAACCAAAACTGAATCTCGTCCCAAGCAATGCCCCATCCACACAGCACCAACTGCCCCAATCCACTGCTCCACTCCCACTGTGGGTCTGCACATTTTATTCAGCTTTTCACTGCACGTCTAAACTCTCAAATGCTCTTGAAGTCTGCCCCTAAAGTGCAGTGCAGTGCTGTTTGACCAGACTTCAGGTAGCTGGGATTCCTATTTAACCACGGGTCAGCCGTGTCAGTGCCTGATCTAGTTCTCCCCTTCTTACTCCACAGCCTCAATTCACTAAGGACTTGGGATATCTCCTGAACTCTTGATCTGTATTATGAATAATGACAGATAAGCAGATAACATTTCCAGGCTGCCCTACATCCATCTCCAGAATCTGGTGAACTTTTGCTTATGTCAGTAGAAATACTTAATGGAAAAAGAGCCTCTGCCCCTGCCGAAGTCTTCATCTATTAACCCCTTTTTACTAAAAAATGCGTGTCTAACCCCAAACGGGAGGGTTTATCGCACAAAGTTCACAAGAAAAATGAGTCATTACTTAAAAAGTTATGTGATAGCATTACCCACGAATGGCCAGAAATGTCAATTACTGGGGAGCAGGGTCACAGGATACTTCATGTACTCACAACTGTTGCTCAGGGGCACTTATGTTTGAGCCTTTCTGACAACATCTACAACACTCTAATTGAACTGCCCAGGCATAGAGGAATTGCTTCTTGCTCCTGTGAAAGAGCAAGCAGAATTACAAAAATGGCGTTTCAGAAAAAAAATGTAGTGTATTTTCAAGCTTCTGAAATGCCACACTCCTGGGCACCAATTTATCTGCGTTACATTGCAACATTACAAATAGCCAGCAAGGCTTACAGGGCCATTTTTCACAATAAAAATACTTTCCTAACTGCTATTTTAGTTCAGTAATGATTGTATAGATCTGTTTATTATGCATTTATATTTACCCCTAAATAACACCTTACTGTTGGCAACACACTGAAACAGAGGAAAGTGTGCAATATTAATGGGGGCCAACTGCTTGCCTCAGCCTAAAAATATCTTTGACTTCAGGGGAAAAAAGAAAAAAAAAAAAAAAGAGACAGAGAGAAAAAAGAAAAACTCACGAGAAATCCAGAAAGAAAACAAAGAAATCCTTCAGCTATTTTTCTAATTTAATATTGCTTCCACTTCTATCTGTTGTCTTGAGGATAATGGCCATTATGATCATAGTGAAAAGATTACATTGATTGCAGAGTGCCAGGGAAGCTATATTAAAGGTCAATAAGGAAAACTGGGATATATCTCTGCTGGAGCTATGATTCAGCCTCTTGAGTCCACTTCTGAAGATATTTCCATTGTTTTCTGTTGTATGCAGAAACAGAGATAAGCTGCCCCTTTTAGAAAAGTAGAGCCAAAAACAAGGGATTCCAACTCCTAAATGCTTTATTGCACCTGTGCTGTACAAGTTTTGCAGCATCAAAGAAACTATCAGGCAGTGCAAGTTCTTGGAGACTTCCTTCATTAGCCCTAGGATAGCTGTTCTCACTGATGGATGTCCTGCACCTGCCCAGCTTAGGCTGTCAGGGCTGAGCTGAGGACTCCAAGCCCACATGTTGGAGTGCTAAAGTAAAAATATGTTGCTGCATAACTGGCTAATCCTCAGCTCTCTGTGGCTTATACTTGTTTTGGGGGCATGCAGTGCATATCTCAGGAAATACGCCCAGCTGAATTTGCCCACTGAATACGTGTGCACTGTGGTACCAGAGACTGCAGTAGGGACTTATTTACAGCCAAGAATTATATTGAATCTTTAGCACTTCCTGAATTTTTCCTGGAGTTATTGAATAACAATTATTAATAGCAAATTAACGTGCAGTTGGCAACAGCTAACTTATTAACTGTCTTAGCAAACTGCCTGCATAACCCTCTTAGCACTGAGAAAACTGCAGCTCTAGAAGGTCAGGATATTTGATTTCAGTGTTACCTCTACTGTTCCAATTTCATCCTTTAATATAAGTGCACACCTCACAGAGGTACCTTCCTGATGCCAGGACTGATAGATGGTGTTAATTGATTCTGGTACATCAGAAACAGCATACCTACAAATTTAAAAGCTATATTTAAAGTTATGTTTTCTTTGGTAATCACTGAAATAAGAAGCTGGGTTGGAACTACTCCTTGCTTGGAGTGGTTCCAACCCAAACAAGGAATGGGATAAATTTAGTCTATTATTTTCTTCAGACACACAGTGGGACCTGTTTTTTGTTCCAGTTCAACTCATCAAAAGCATCTACCTGAGGTGCCTGTGGCACAATCCTATGTACCTTCTACAGTCCCTAAAAAAAAGTCTGTACCTCCAGGTGGTGACTTAGACTAGTCCTGATCTGAATCATACCTGAAGAAGTCAGCATGTCTTCATTATCTACACAAGAAATCTAAAGGGAAGCAACAAGTTTAAACTCCACTTAAAACTGAGAAATCTCTCCCTTAAGGTCCTAAGCACCAGTAACTTTCTAAGAGGAAATGTTAAAGGAACGGCTCTGCCACTTGAAGAAAATGCTTGCTTTTCAAAGAATTAGTTGCTACCAAGTTGCTTAGCAGTGACAGCACTGGAAAATAGTTGCTGTGTTTCACATAACAGCAAATACAAATGTCTTTCCCCCCCACACACACTGTTATGCACAGGTGAGCAGAGATAAGAATTTTTTACACTGTAATAAAAAAATTTTAAGTACTAATAACTATTGTTCATTCTATTGGTGAGATTTTAGTACAGAACCCCTGGTCTTTCTTTGCTGTTTAGAATCATAATATTACAACCTGGAGAAAACAGTATTTATACTTTATATGGGCATAAAACAATTCCATGCATATATTCTAAGCATATGCCTTAGCACAGGCTGCCTCACTGGTTGCATGTGTCCATAAACTGGACTCTAAAATAAACTCTGGAAGCTTTCAGATTAATTTACAAATAAAAGACACGGAAAGTTGTTCAGCCCACAGTTACATACGTGAACAAGATTCTCATGATAGTTTCATTTTATTTCTGCTTTTAAACTGTATAGAGGAATGGCTTGAGGAATTACAGTTGTTGCTACAGAGAAACAACAGGCTCAAGAGGAATCTTGGGATGAGCAAAAGCAGGCTTGAAAACACAAAACCAGAAGGATGGTTATTTTGAAAATAAATAGCACGTGACTTCTACCCCAATCAGAAGGGCTACCAGAGTATTTTCTGACTGTATCCCTGAAATAATTTCTCTGTATTTGTGACTTCTGCCTCCTGTCTTGCAAAGGGGGACTATCTCTGTGTCAGAATTAGGTGAAGAAGAGAAGCATGCAGAGAAACACTGACCTACAGGATCATCTCATGGTTTTAAGCTTCAGAGCAGCAAGCTCAGATTATTCACAGGGACGCTGAGGTTGGTATTCAGCAGCCACCAGCCTACTCACACAGGGGAAGCTGACACTTGAGACAGTCAACAGGTCTTGTTTTTGATGTCTGCTCAACCCTGGGGACATGGGTTTTCACAGAGCAGCAGTACCATGACTTGACTTAAGTGATCATCTGACCCATGGGAAAAGCTGTTTAAATAACTCTATGACACTGAAGAAGCCCAAAAGGAATTGCTTTCTTGCCCTTTTACCTACTAGCACTGGGGGTTAGCACATCTATGACAGCAGCATGCTAATCCTAACAGGAGAACTGATGCTTAACACTCAGTGACTTTTTATCTCTTTGATCACAGAAAACAGATTAAAATTTCCTGTCCTGAACCAAAACCTCAGCCTACAAAAGAAGGATATGCAGCATAAGGGCACCTTGAAAGAATGTTTCTTTGTGACATATGGACCATGTTTAAACAGTCCAATTGCCTGTGCCAGTTAAATCAGTGCCAACCAAACATCTAACCCAACTTCAACAGAGCACTCTTCCAAGTAAGACTGTTGCAGAATATTAGAGGCTTCCTTTTGACTTTTCAACACACATTTGAAATTCTGCATTTTCATTCAACTCACAAAAATCTAGAGGATAAGCTAAGAAAACAAGTCATGATAGAGACTGCATACTTTACCTATCATTTGATGGGAAAGACACTGTTATTTGTTTGATTAAACAGTGCATAATTAAAAGTCAATATGCAAGAACATTATAGAACCGGTGTAACTAGTCAAATTTCTGTCAAAGACAATGTCTAATTTATAGAAAATCGGTAATAAAATGTTTGTTTTCAACAAAATTATTTGTATATTATGAAAGTAAATCCATATTGCTTTGGGTTCACAGATAAGCATCCATGAGCAAAGGCCATGGGAAGGTGATCCAACTTAGGCACTGAACTAAGAAGAGCTATTCAGGGAAGATAAATTATAGTTTACTTCTTCAGGTCTCTAGCACATTGTGCAGAAATGAGTTTAGTTCCTTTGAGAATATCTGTCATATCCAAGCAGGGAAGAATACCTTAATAGGCTGTGCCCATTTCATAATGCATACAAGACAAACTCTCTAGAGGAGGGAGAGGAGTTGTCTTATGTTTAAAAGTTTCTGAGCACAAGCCTGCTAAGAAAGTTGGCAATCAACTTTCTCAATCAATTACAGAAACTAATCCTATCAATTCATGACTACTATTTGTTAGCAAAGCACCACTGGTGTGAAATAATTTCATTAACTATAACAATATACATGCTACACTGTGCCTTAGTCCAGCCAGTCCAGCAGCCAGATTTCTAAAGTCTGATGAGTGGCAACAACCCAAATCAAAGGCAACAAAACCAGTATTCCTAAGGATTTTACTTCCAAAAGATTTTAAAAGGAAATAGTACCTATTAGTACTTGACTGGGGCATGTAGGAGAATAACAAAGGGAATCTACAGATTGAAATGGGATACTTCCAAAAAGTTCTTCCAAATGCCTGAAAACATTTCCAAAGGATTTGATTATGCCAAGAAAAGCAGTCTCTTTTCCATTGTTGCTCAAGGTGCCAGGCATGGTAGGAGCTCACAGAGACAGGGAAAGAAGCCAGACCCAGCCAGCTCCTGTTGAGGATTGGAAACAAGCCAAAGAGCCAAGCCTGATTTACAGAACCCAGATGGAGATCCTGATCTCAGCCTCCAAACTGCCTGGGTAGCCTGAAATCAGACTCCTTGCTCTGGACCTCTCCTGAGCTTGGCTTGGCTGAATGAATTATACCTTTTTTGTTCTGAGCAGAAATGAGGGGGTGATTTGACATGCAAACAGCACAGCACTGCAGCAACAAGCACATGAAAGGTAAGAGATGCTGCTGCAAAGTAAGCCCCAGAATCTGTTTGCATTTTGAGCACAGACACAGCCAGTGAGCGTACAGTGTCACAGCACCGGACCAGACCTCCACAGAGGGAGAGACCATAGGGACTGAGTAGGCAGATGATTCCCTTTGATTTCATGACTCCTTCCACATTCCTTTACTAGGCAGCAGGACTGATGTGCTGATACTACAGCAGTTTTAACCTGCATAACAACACTTGGAGCCTGAAGCACTTTGCAGTCCTGCCCCTCTTCTCCCCAAGTGACACACTGAGCTGCACATGTGCCAGTGCAATCAGGACAGGTAGTGCATCAATTCCATGTCACAGACATCCTAAACCTACTCAAACAGTTTCTCTCTGACCACAGGTGGGCAGAATCCATTTTGGAGACAGGTTGAATCCACACTTGAGCATTGAAAACCTGCTGCCTAGGGTTGAGGCTTGAGGGGGGACAGGGGTAGAGAGAGTCAAAAGAGATGCCTGACTGCCTAGTGCAGAGCAGTGGCAAAGCATCAGCCCCAACATCCATTCTCCTCCTCCTACAAACCCTACAGAGGTTTACACTGAGCTGTAGTAAATTGCTCAGAATCCACCATCCCCTTCCCAGTCACCTCCTCCTCCTGCACTGGCTGCAGTTACATCACCTCTTGCAAAGACTTTCAGAGTCTTCCAGTCATAATGAGAGAGGAAGCAAATTATTACTTCCCCAGCACATGAGCAGAGGAAGCACACTGCTTTGCTCTGTGGGTCATGCATGGCTGGGCTCCCATTAGAGTTACAGTAGAAATTCCACCCTGCTGAAGTCATCAAGAGTTTGGCACTAGATTTTATCCTTGGTAAATGTCTATGCTGAACCTTCTGAATGCACTGGCTGATATCTCAGCATCTCCAAACTAGTAGAACCAGGAATTTCAAGTTTGGAGATGATTCTCTCACAGATGGAGTACGAGGTTTGAGTAAAATCCCTGTTAGTTCAGCTGGGACAGCTCAGCAAAGCGAGCTCCACATTATTGCCTCACAGTGACCACTCATGGCCTATTGAGCACCAAGTGTCCTCACAGGACTTGCAGAAGCTCAGACACACCAGACATTTTAAAACACTGGGAAACACGGTGAATTTTTATGGAAACGTTTTCCTATCTGCAAGCACTCAACTACTTAAAACAAAATGTATTTTTCAAACATGTGCAGCAGTGATTTGGCATCTTTATGTTAAAATTAACTAATTTTATGGTGTTACCTTCTGGCTGCTTCTCATGACAATATAGAGTTTGCAGTTATAGCCCATTATAAAAGGGAAGGGCTGCAAGAGGGTGTTAACAGCCTATTTAGGATATAAAGCATCGTGCAGCACACAGATTTAAATTCAGGTGCAGTATAAGGTCAGCCTTGAATTGTATGTATAATATGTTTGTCAGGCACCCCATGTGTAAAACTGACAGCTCTAACCTAGTTGCCACAGGCTGTTCTATACAGTTGGGAATATTATGTCTCTCTGACTTCAGTGATGTACACTTGAAAAGAAAATTGTTTCATTTTGAGGAAACTCGGAAAGTCAGAGCCTATCGCATTAACGAAATACAACCTAAACTTTCTACTTACAAAGGCTATTTGGAATTAATTAAAATTAGCTCATGCCACAATTACATGCAATACATAATATTAATAATAATAACAATAATAAAGGAAAAATGAAGCTCACATAGTCCGGTTTTATTCTTGTATAAATTTGACATGTGTAAAGTCTGGCTTTGCTCTCCTGTGTTGGGAATGTGAGTGGAATGCTTGGAGCAGTCTGGATTCCAGGGAGTGCTTGGTGCACAGCTCTGAGAGGAGTGCACAGAGCCAGCAGCACTCACAGCTCTTTGCCTCCTGCAGTACTTCAACCTCATGTTCCCTGCATGATCCTGGAATTCCTGCTGCACCAGGGTAAGGGGGCTGCTTTCCCACTGCTGCCTTTAGGACACAAGCTGTTTGTCACCACCACCTCCATCTCGTGGAGCTGCAAAGCTGTGGCCCTGCCTGTTCCCAGCTGATTTGGTAATAACTACGTTTTGTTGTACCTGTTTTATGTTTAGTCTGCTCTAAGCTGGACAGAATAACCCCGTCATGCAGTGAAACACAAGCAGTCCATGGCAGAGGCAATGCTCTAGAGCAAATAAATTGAATTTAAACACCAGACCACTTCTCACCTCGAGCAATCCCTCCTTTCATAAAGGAAAGTGTAGTGGAATGAGAAAGGCAAGCTTAGGAGGAGTGGGTTGATGAAGAAATTGAGGCACATAATAGAACTGTAGCTTGCCAAAGCAATATAATGGATCTGGAATAGAACTGTTCCTCAATCTACTGCCCCAGCAGAAAGCCCTCTCGCTTACACCACGTGTAACCACCAGACTGAAGCAGAGGAGGCAACATTGTACAGCAACTGCAGAAATGACAAAGGTGGAGGCTCTGACAGGACAAGGACTGACCAGAACTAGGATACCATCTCTTTGTTATGTCACACAGTTTTTCCAGAGAACAACAGCACTGCTTCCAATCACTTCTCCCTCACTTTCTCTGAAGAAATGGATGCTGATCTATCAGGCCATTGCACACTAATCTAAAAAGTCCAGCTCTTCGCAGAAAGGTCTGAAGATACAAAAGTTTTTATGAGTTCTCTTGGGACTTGGCTTCTCAACTGGTGTAAAACACATTAATGTCAAATGGAAATACGCCAATTTATATCACCCAAGGATTTTGTAGCTTTATTTCTTATATAAGTGCTCTCAATGTCTTTCAGTCACCTCCCTAAAAGGTACAATTCAGATCGAATGTTTATCATCCTTCTATATTTCTTATCTTCACTTTAAATTGGAAAGGAAAATAACAAGCTGTCTGCAGAGTAATCAGTTGCTATAGTAAACACTACTTTAGCATACAATGCAGTACTTATCTCTGTTCTCTTTAATTAAATCTGTGGTATACACTGTCATTTGTCTATGCAGAGAAAGTGTTCTTCTCACCAACCAGAAACTTAACTGCACTAATTAACTCTTTGGCTTTAGAACAAATTAGAAAGAGGTTAAATTGGCCTGATTTTCCTCAGATAGTTTTCTCATTTCCCATGGCACTACAGACAAGTCCCTTTTGTGCCTCAGCACCTCTGATGAGCAGCAACTGCTGTGAACCAGCAAACTTCAGCATCCAGTTGTAATGATGGAAAAAATACTTACATTGTGTAAGAAAAGCCATTTTTACAAACCTTATTTATCTTCTAATGATAATGGATGTTCCAAGCCTATTGTTTAACTGACTATATGAATTTTCAAGTTGGGAGGATCACATGCAGGCACTGTCACTAGTGAAGGACAAAAGTACAAAGAAGATACTCACAAAATAAATGTGAGACTGATGATTTCAAGCCTTTAAGAGAGCGAACATTTGGATCTGAATTGCTGATGTGTGAATATATATAAAACAAGTACTGATGTTTAAGTTATACATCATTTGTTCAGCTGGTCCACATCACTGAAAGGTCCTTCTGTATCAGAGAAAATGGTCAGGCTTATGCCAGCAAAGTGTCTTGCCCCACAGCCTGAAGAGAAAGGCAGTATGCTGTCTTGGGGAAGTCTCCAGGAAAAACATAACCAAAGACACGTTTTCCTACCACTGACAAATCACTAGAAAGACATTTTAACTGAAGCTATTAAATCCAGGCAGCACTTAGAAGCAAGATGCCCAGGCAGCAGCACCTAACAACTCTCTCCAGTTGAGTCTTTGTGCCCCAGCTCCGAGGGCCTGTCATTCTGGTGCCTCTGCCTTTCATTCACACGGGTTTAGGATCCCACTCTGTACCCAGGTATGAGCAGACCTTGGTTCTGTGTTACAGAGTCATAGAATCACAGAACATCCTGAGCTGGAAGGGACCCACATGGATCATCAAATCCAACTCCTGGCCCTGCACAGAACAGCCCCAACAGTTCCACCATGTGCTTGAAGCAAGCTCACAGCTTCAAACCCTGTGCTAGACCCTAAATAATCCAGAACTACAAAAAGCAGGAAGAACACAGCCCTGGTGGTGGAATATTGCCTGAATTTCTGTCAATGCCCTTTGCAGGGGTGATGTTTTCCTCTGGTGTAACACTTGTAACAGTCAGTGCATATCCTTGGTGCAGAGACGTGGAAACGCTGTGTTGTTTCACAGTTCTGTGGTGGGGCCCAAGGGCACTGATCTAATTTCACTGCCTCACAACAAGGCACCTCTAATATTTCAGCACATCATACAGTGGAGCTGGAGCCGGCACAGTCACCACACTGCGGGTACAACCCTGTCATTTCAATTCTTTACGCTTTCTTCACCAGCAAAGTCTCAACTCGCCACTCTAATTGTATCAGCTAATAACCAATAACAGCCTCAACAATGGACAATTATTGAAAGTCAAGGAAAAATTTGAACGACGAAGCAGCAGTTCACATTCCTGATCCAACCCTAAGTAGTGGTAGTGGGACAAGAACAGTATAAAAGGGTCTTTTGATTTGTAATCTAAAGGAAAAGCAGGAAGCCACACTGTTCAACCTTCATAGTGGTGTTGCTTAAAAACCACATCACTGTGACCCAAAGTTTTAGAATGATGACCAAAACAAAAAACAAAAAAACCCAAACACAACAAAACAACAATAACAACAAAAACCAAAACAAACAACCAAACCAAACAAGCCAAACCCCAACAACAACAACAACAACAACAAACCAGAATCAAATAGTGTAAATCTCTTGGGTACAAAAGGTCATATTTCAACTGACTTGGCCCTTGGATGTGCATTTTTTAATTCCAGTAAAATAATATTTCCCATAAAGAGCAATAATTTTCAATAAATAAATATATAACAGTGAAACATCAGAAATACAGGTTTGACAGGAAATTTTCAATTTACTTCAGCATAAATAGATTATGGTGTGCTTAAGAATTATCTCATGCTGAAATATAAAAAAAACCCAAACAGCAAAGCCACAGGGCACACCAGGACTCTCTGCACATCTATTTTTCATATCAAATTGTACTATACTTTTATTTGTGCAAACCCATCATCTCTTCCTGGGGTAGAGCCCATGAAAAAACTGGTACTCTCATTGATCAGCACAACGGACAGCAC
This sequence comes from Myiozetetes cayanensis, assembly GCF_022539395.1. Classification (NCBI taxonomy): domain Eukaryota; kingdom Metazoa; phylum Chordata; class Aves; order Passeriformes; family Tyrannidae; genus Myiozetetes; species Myiozetetes cayanensis. The sequence goes on from NW_026087389.1 coordinate 5,453,657, forward strand.
AGTGTAACCTCCTTGGAAAGGTTTCTTGTATCGAAATTCTCTTTCAGCATCTCTCTCACCCACCTCCTCCTTTTCTGCCCTTACTAAGAAATTTTAAAGGAGAAGGAAGAAGATCAGTCCTGTGGAAGCCACACAGGAGTTTGCAGAAGGCTGTGCCACCTGTGAGTGCCAAACTGCAGTTCCAAGTAATCTGCTTGGCCAGTAATGGAATGAAGAAGGGAATAAAACCCTATACTACCTTTACTTCAAGGGCTTCAGTCTCCTATAGAAGCACAAAGTTATTAAATCTCATAACAGCTGGAAGAGGCAGGCAAAAGATCTCTTTTGTTTAAAGGGACTCTTTCCCTGTCTTAGAACAGGAGCCACAGCAGGTGTTTTACAGTAGATTGCAACAGTCTACATCTGCAAAGGGAAGAGAAGGGAAAGAATTAACATGCCCACAAAATGCTGAAGGGAATTTGATCCAGACTCATACTTTATTCTACAGAACATGGCCCCAAACCCTCTATTATTCAGAGGTTCTCAGGGCCTCTATTTTACCTCCCCTCAGCTCCTGCAGAAGGCAACGCTGACTGCACTGCTGAGTCACAGACAGGAGCTGCTGATCCTAAAACCAAGCAGGCCCTCCCTTGGAAGTGTGTCCTGCACCTAATTATTTGTATTAGTTTTCTTACTCTGTAAGGTGCAAACAAGATTCTCTTCTCAGCTACAGCACCTGTTTTTCAGGGCAAGAACCCCAGATTTGCATACTGGGAATGGTGATTAGCAGCTGTTCAGATGTCAGCTGATTATTGTCCAAACAACCCTTACATAAATTTTCTTTGGTAGTTACAACATTAATCTAGAAAAATCTTAAAAAAAAATAGGCTTCTTTATGAAGATTTAGACTATCCTCACACTATTCCTTCTTTCATAAGGTGAAAAACTATATGATCTCTTTCATAAAAATATATATTTAATTGTAAACTGTATTGCACACATAAGAACATGTTCTCCAGCTTCCAAAATTATTTTCCAATGATGCTAAATAATAGTCTCTGCCATATTTACTTAGACATTATATTAAACTAATAAATTTGTTGATGAAATATTGCATAATGGAAAAGGAAATATGTTTATTTTTCTAATAACTTCCATGTTTTTTAATCAGTTCAATGTGAATTCAATACAGCCAATCTTCTCTTGGTACTCTTTCTCTTATTGAAATCAATTCCTCAAAAAGGAAGGCAATAATAGAAAAAAAGAGAATGTAAATGTCTGAGTTGCAATCAATGGAAATAATCATAGAATTATAGAATGTTTGGGTTGGAAGGGGCCTTAAAGATCATCTTGTTTCAACCCCCTGCCATGGACAGGAACACCTTCCATTAGACCAGGTTGCTCAGAGCTTCATCCAACCTGGCCTTGGACACTTCCAGGGATGGGGATTCCATAGTCCCCTTCTATTTTTGGGAAACTGTCTGGAAGTTCTGCCTTCACACCTGAGCAAAAGTAGAAGCTCTCTCCTAAACAAAGCACTTGGAAGTGAGCACATCTTTGGTACCCCCAAAGTGTCCAGTTCTGAGTCTGGCCAGGCATCAAATCTGGCTTCTGCTTTTAGCAGAGCGAACTGCACAACCTCCCTCAGGGTTGGAAAACTGGTGCTCAGTGGCTGCTTGAAGCACTTGGGATGATTTCTTTGTCCCTCATGGTAGTCTCATAAGTAAATGTCAACTTCTTAACTCAGTTCATAATCGAAACACTATGAATTATAGGACTTCTGTTTGTGATTTAATAAGAAATTATATAAAACAGTGTCATACAATATACAGAAGTAAACAGCTTTCACAGTTCCTTAATGTTGGAGAAAAGAGTCAGATTTTTGGTAATTTGGCATGATGATGATGCACTACAAATTTCAAAGACATAGTAAGAGATCCTCCCAGGTGTCTATAGGACTCGGTGCAATGTTGAATCCTGAGTGATGAGAGAAGCTGTGCTGCCAGACCCCACACTGTCCACTTACACTCCCTTTATTTTTACAGAATGATTTACACAGAGCCACAACTATTGTTGTAAAGATAATCCCACACCAGAGCCAAGGAATTCAAATAGAAATTCTCTGTGGGGTGGTATCTAACACTGTGATTGATGCTTTAGACATGCAAGGCAACAAATTTTCTGGGGCAACACGACTGTTTAATTGTTATAGAACTCATTTTGGGGGCTTTTGACTCGATCCATTTACATGTCCAGTTTCATACTCTATCACCCGATTCAATGGTAGGAGGAAATTCTATTCAATCAATTGGCCAAATATTATTGTATACAATTTCAGGCTCATGATTCATCTTTTAGGTTCAGGATCTTGTCATTTTGGAAACATCCTGTTTGACAGTTTATTTTTAAATGTCCTCAAAAGGAAAATAATTGCATGCATAGGAATTCAAAAAGTGAGGGTTATCTAAAGAAAAGTGGTGTACCTTGTGATAAACTATTCTGTCAACACTTGAGCTCAACTTCATAATTCTTCATTCCTGTGAAGGATATAATACTCTGGATTGCTTTCAAACAAGATATTTTTATTATTTGTTTGTTTTATGAGCGGAGCAGAGTTAGGATTTGTTTTTCTACTCTTCTCAGAGGAGTGATGTGAGCAGGATCTGCATGGCTCCAGAGCTGTAGGTACTGAGTGCAAGCCAGTGTGCTCCTGCCTGCCTATTCTGCTAATTGAGGATGGGACATAGCAGAGTGTTATTGATTCTCCTTTGACTCTTCCTTCCTTCCCTGTTGTCTCAGCCTGTTCCAAGTCATTCAGAAAATGTAGCTCCAGCAGCAGAAGCTTCACACATGTCAGATCCAAAGCAAGACATAACAGAATTAGCAGCATCAACTTTACACAGATGAAGATTCCCTCTAGCATAAGGTGTATTCTGCAGGTGTCAATCTGGCCAGTTAAGTTCATTTTGTATTGACTGAACTTAATGGGCTATAAAATCTATTTCACTATAAGTAATTCTTATTTAAACCTATAAGGTAAAAGTGTTTTCTTCTCCCTTTTTGAAGCCAACATCAAAAAGTCCCATGATTTCCTTGAAAACTGACTGTCCCTGTGCAATGCCATCTTCTTCACTTGAGAGAACAACATATAAAGAATTTCTGTAAAATAGTATAAAATTATTTTAATCAAAACCCCTGCTTCCTCTCCAGTATAACACTGCAATCAGGAAAGGACACTTATGGACTAAATTCTCCTTTCATGGAGTCCTGAATTTATTCTCTTCTTGTTCTCCTCAAATCCATTGGCAAACCATCAGCCATGGCAGTACGTTCATCTATGAGTTGCTCCTTGAAAGAATCTGAAGGCCAGAATAAAAGCGATGGATCGAAGATGCTTGGCTGAAGGAATCTGTCTGGGGAACAAGCCATCTTCCTTGGGAAAGAATTCCCATCATAATGGGAAAGATAAGGTCACTAAAACTCGATCCTAGAAGTAGCTACTATAAGGAAAGAGAGAAAACCACCTTGAAGACAGGAAGAACCTTCCATGCACTGAAGGTACCGGCCCAGAAACACTGAGGTGCTACAATGTTTGGCTGCTCTTTCCAGTTCCCTTGGACAGCCAGGCTGCAGTTGAGGGTGTGGAGACACCAAGGAAACCCCACACAGAAACACAAATGCCTGTGCTGAACTGGGTTTATGTGATTAACACAGATACCTTCCTGAAATGGTGAAATATCACCTTTAATAACAGTAGCATCCATGAAAGAACTTGTCTTCAGAATTCCTGCTTACTGATCAGCATTCCTTGGCTTTTTTTCACGTGTTGCAGGCATTTCTGACATTTGAATGTGCCACATTTCTGTGCCATCTGAAAGGTACAGCTGCACTCCCAATCTTCACTTGAAGGCATCCTCACCACTGAGAGCTTTTCTGAGAAATGGCAGCCTGTGCCCTCATCCAGAAGTGTGATTTCTGAATGGAGAGCAGGTAGATGATTTCAGCTGAATGGGTGTCTTCTAGAGGTAGAATTTTACATCTTTTACACTGAGTTCCTCTTTTCTTTGTGTGACAGCAAAAGCCTGAGTCTATTTATTCAAGTACCATGTGTCTGAGCCTACAGGCTTTGCATGCTTCTGCCTAGCCAAAATACCTCGCTTCGCTGCTGAAATCTAATTGAAAGAGTTCTGTGCAGTCTCATTATGAATTATTCTGTGTTATGCTAGGAAGGCTAGAGGTTGTGAAACTAGTTATATCAGCAAAGCTGGCATCTGATTTCATTAGATTACTCTGTAATTGCCTTACATTTGATGGGCCTGATAGTACCACTCCTGCTCAGAGAAAATTTCCCTTGCCTTTGTTTCAGAGCTGTCAGTTCCTCTTTGGGAGCGTATGGCTCTGTCATCCTGCACTTCGTACTACAGCAAGTATCTGGCTGCCAAAAATATCCCAAGCAGGCAGAGCGGAACAAGAAGCATGGACATGCCATAAGTATATCTTACAGGAAAACACTTGTACTAGTCTGGTCACCTCCAGAATCAGAGCACTCAATTTTAGACCATTTTACAGTCCTTTCATTCCTGGCCAGTTTGCCCAGTAGAAAAACTATCATTACAAGGCCTGTCTGCCCTGTCCAACAGTGCCTCAGGTAAAGCAAGACTAGGAGGTCTCCATGACAGTACATAGAGCCAGATAGCGACAGCTGTGAGAGCAGAACACACGGGTCAGTGCAGGCACATGGAGACAAGTGTTTCTCATGCCATCCTCTCCTAGAAACCTTGACCTATGTGGAGTTTTCCAGCAAGATTTTGGGAAGTGAACAGACCAGTATTAGTGTCTCTTTACCCTAGCTATTTTTTGAGCATTTATCTCAATCACTGCAGTACTCAGATAGTTGATCAACAAGTTTTGTCTCTCTGCCAGTGGGAAAGCAGAATGGAAATGGGATCCTCTGTCTCTGCCATTCACAGGGAGAAAGATGCCATATACCAATTATTAAGCTTCACCTAGATTTATGGCATGTGTTTGCCATGCAAAATGAAGACATTATCCACAAAGATTCTATGATTTATTACCTGGAGAGGTGATGCATCACTGAAGAAAAGGAAACGGTGAAGGAATAATAAAAGAGAGAGCTAAACACAGGTAGCAGCAAGGTGGCAAAGGTTTTCCTCCTTTGCCTACAGGAATCATGCTTCCTAATCCATGCACCTCTTTTAGCTCAAGGAAAAGAATTGGAATTCATAAGGATTTCTGCAAGCAACCTCAAATTGCAGCTGGAGGTCACATTCTTCTATCAGTTCCTTATCACTCTTCTCCAGTTCAGTGTAATATTTGCCAGTCTTTTCCTCCTTTCAAATTCTCTGAGTCTCTGCAGAAAGTATATAATGAAAACTAATATATCCACTATTTCTGGAAAAGTTGTGAACTTTAGCCTGCCATTTTTTTCCACAGTCAAGGAGATCACAGGATTTCATCTTCTGGAGTTTCAGATGTGTGCTTGGGCTCCTCCTGTGCCATTGGCTGAGCTGGAGCAGGCAGAGCTCCTGGGAATGTCAACCACTGGACCATAACAGCACCACTAAAATCACATCACTATCAAACACCTCCCAAGAAATCAAATTCAATCCTCTCAAACTGCTGGGATAAGAATAATACAACTGTCCAAAATACATCACGTTCTGTAAGAGCTCTCCCGCTCCTTTTAAATCTGCTCTTTGAAAGTGTGCATGAAAGCATAAAGTTACTGGCACCTTTAGCAGAACATCCCTCAGCTTCCTCTGCCTGCTATTGAATGCTTATCAACGAGTTTGGTGGAGTGAAGATACCATGGTTTCAGTAAAAATTAACAGTAAAATATGAATGATTTTTAGAGAAAAGCTATAGACCAGTTTTTCTTGCTGCAGGACACAGAGTGCTTACAAAAGATACTCTGCAAAAAGGTGAAACGGCTGAAGTATTAAAACAGTTTAATACAATATTTGACATTGTTTCTATTGAAGGCCGAGAAAATACCAATATAGCTTGGTATCTTACTTGATGTTATATACTGTTGGAATACTACATGCATTTATATAAAGTTTCCAGCTATCCTTGGATTATTCAGCTTTTTATTAATGCTTTACTATGTAGTTTTGTGATAGCAAATTCTTTTGTAACATATAGCATAACTGAGCTGGCCAAGCAACCATGATTTCCCATAGAAACACATCCTAATGGGGTATAAATTACTGAGTGATCTTGAGGAAGAAGGTGTAATTACACACACAATGCAATATTTCCAATGAAATTTCAGACTAGGCTTGAGAAAATGAATTTTCAAGGTGCTGTGAAGTCCACAATGTGGAAGAATGAATCTGAAAAAGAAATCAAAACAGAGCTCTGCTGAAAAATAAACCAAAGTAAATAAAATCCAGCCTTCACACCTGTACAGATGGAACATCACTAAAGAAATAAGTGCATGTGCTTGGGTCAGGTGGAAAGCAGCTGAAAATACACAGGCTGGGGTACAGCTGAGAACAGCCCCCCAGCCCAGACACAACAGGAAGGCTGACAAAAGTACCTCTTTGTGACAATAAGATACATCTTTGCTCCAGAGTCCCTCGCAAGGAAAAAGGATCAGAAACATTCCCCCCACACTGTGCAGAGAAGGGAGTGAGAAATGATGCTGAACAACTTACTAAACAGTTCTGTGATGGAGCTGTAAGTCACACCATAAGGTGAAAGGAAACTGAAGCAGAGTCTGTGACAAACCTCAGGAACTGGCAGCATTTGTTAGATAAATGGAAGCGAGTGACAATAGACAACAAGCCAGGCTGTCTGGGCAAAGACTTTGTAGCTCTGAATTTTCAGGTGACAGAAAATCACATAAAGATTTTTAAAGGCCTTTTTTTCCCAGAACCGTTGACATGTCCCTAGGGAACATTGGCAAATAAAGAGAAAATCAAATTTTTATTGTAAAAAGACACAGCATGCAAAAAAAGATTGGTATGAATATTCAGTCACTGTCTTACCTAACTTTTCTGAGGCATTGGCAATTGACCATTTCTATACTGGTTTAGTGTGCAGAATGTATTTTGGGCACAGAACTGGGGGAAGCAGGTTTTGCAAAGAAATTCAAGTCTTGGTCCTAGACCACAAAATCAGATCAAGTGAGACAAGGACCAGGAATGTCCTATCAGCTGATGTCAGTGGCTGGAAAAGAAGCTGAATGTTCTCTGAGTGGGGATCATGTGTTTCATTCCAGAAAAACTTGGCAGTACCATCAACTCCACTAAAATCAGAACCTAGCAGAATATGGATCTGCAGGATCTGAAAGCACTCTTAAGAACCTTGGCCACCTAAATATCAAGCAGTAGCAAACCACAAAATGTGTCCATTGCTCCTTAGTACACCTTGTTATCGAATTTTTCCACGTCTCAGAAACTTTTTACTGAGCTTATACAGCTTATTGTGGGAGTAATAGAATGAGTGAATAAAATAAAAGTATTCTGTCTTCTGTGTCATTGAAATGCAATCAGATTTGCTCACAGAAAAACTACCATACCATCCCCATCCCCAGTGTTAACATTCAGGACTTCCTCCCAGGTTTGCTTATCTGATAAAAAGCCTCTCCACCTGGAGTCTGATATTAATGCATAAATCCCAGAAATGTGTCTAGAAAAGTTCACAGTATTCAACTAAAAAGGATTAAACAGAGCATGAAGAGAGGATAAAAGCATTTCAGGTTAAAATATGATTTCTATATTTCCTTTGGAAAGAGTAGAAACAGACCACAATCTCAAGGGGAATTGTAAATTCTCCAAGGAACAAACAAAATAGCTGAAAACTTCAGAGATTTAAGATATTTGAAGCAAAAGGTTCTGGCAAATTAAATATTCACAACTGTGCTGTTTATTTAGGCCTCAGTGTAATGATGTTAGATGGCAGCATGGAGATAAACAAGCAATGAACTGGGGACCTCTGGTCCTAAATACATCAGCCACTTCTGCTGGAGTTTAATGACCAACCCTGGAGCTAAAAGCGGTAACAGCAAATCATATGTGGATTGGGACCTGAGAGGATAAGGAAAAGGTACTGACTGCAGGCCAATAAACACTTAATCATGTCTATCCATCTCTCCCAGGGTTTTCCACTGCCGTCCATCACTGCAGCATCTGAGTGCCTGGATGTAAAATCACCAGCAGTGGCGAAATCCCTGGAGGATGTCACAGAAGCTTCAGCACATCTCTTCCTCTGGGTGTGTGCAGAGCCAAATAGTCATGCCATTGATTTTAATGAGACTGTTCATGCTAAGGAAACTTCCCATAATCATACAAACATCAAGCTGTTCCTCCAAATACTGTTGCTAACAAAAAGGACCAGGTTCGGATACTCAAAATAGAGCTCAAAATATAATATATAAACTCAAAAAATCCTAAGACATTTTCACAGAGGAAAGAGTTTACTGTCTCCCCCATTCACACCCTTTGCCAGTGCCAATCCTGTATCATTGTACCTAAATGATGCCACCATCATCTTTTGTCATGCTGATGTCTCCACTCAATTTTTCAGCACACTCAACATGTCAGGTCAGTTAGGAATAGATGTACTTACAAATCCATATCCATCCCTTTACCAGCTCATGCAGGAGTGAGGGTCAGTTGTGGTAACTCCAAAAAAGATTATATTTAAACATTGTTCTGAACTTCTTCACCATACAACAAGTATAATGTTATTTCATTTCTCTGACTCTCAGAGTTTTAGTGATTACTTAGCAAATAAATGAAAATGCACTTCAGAAAGAAAGTGGGCAAATAAACGTGCCAAAAAGTTTGTACATACATTTCCCTCTTAGCTCAGCTCGCTGAGAGATGGCAGCAAAGAGCTCCATTCCTCAGTTTCAGAGTAGCCACAGTTTCATACAAGTATTTTGTGGACACATGAGCTAAATATCCTTTCAGATGGATTAATAACAGCGTGTTTTCCTCAGGAGATGGGGAGCTCATTCAAGGAGCAGATAAATACGACCACTGATAAATGAAAAAAACCATGAGTTGCCTACGCCTCTGTGACCTGTTGGACTGTCTTGCTGAGGGCAGGCCAAGGTCAGTGGCAATGGTATCCAAAGGAGAATTGTGTGGTATCAGAGGACTTGCCTTTCACACTCTGACCTGTAAAATGAGGTATAAGGTATGGATGGGTTGGCCAGTGAATCACTCCAGCCCTTAGAATAGCCACAAACCCAACAAAACTATGAATATTTTCTATAAATACTCCCATACACTGATATTTATAAAGGAGAACTGTAATTTCAGAGATAACAAAAAGGTTTGAGACAAGAAATGGGCTTGAGTATAAAGAATCCAAGCTTCCTACTGCCCACTTTGAAAACCTGTGCCAGCCCAGAAGGTTGAACAAAATTAATTTCTCCAATTCCACCTGATTGTACAGTTCAGAATTGAAGCAACAGTTCCTTGAATACAGAAGCATTTTCTTAACATATTCTTACTTTTTTTTTTTTAATATAGACCATTTGATTGTTTCTTTCTTGCTATTGAATGTCCAGAAAAAAAACAAATTACCAAAGACATGGAGAAGAAAAAAAAAATAATGTAATTGTAGTATATTGTCACAAATCTTAGATTTTCATTAACAATAAAGTTAAAGCACAAAATGTATCCCACTAAGGCAATAGAAATCTCAGAGCTGAAGGGACCAGGAAAGTGTACTGTGAACAGCTACAGTTATACAGATTGTTTCAAGAACAATCTAATAAAGCCTAATTGATTGCATAATATTAGCAGACAGAACAGCAAGTACTTTAAACTCACTGTCCCCAAGCAAAAATCCATGTTTGCAACAAAACCTGGAACAAAAGCTCCCAGATATGGCTCTGGAGCTTTCAGGCTTCTCGGTCAAACCTGCCTATTAGCCAAAACCTCCCTCTTTCCTACATCCTCCTCAGCTCTTAGCACAGACCTAGTCCTTCTGTTATCCTCTCAGTTATCCTGCTGAAATCACAGGATACTGGATTTGGAAAAAAAAAAACAAAAAAAGAAAAACAGAAGCCTTGAGGTTGTTCCCTCTGCAGTGTCTGCGAAGGCAGATGGGATTTACACGCAGGCTGAGTCTGGGCAGCCCACGAAGGCTGGAGGTGGACACAAAGTGTTTTCTGAGCAGCTGCTGCTCCTGGGGCTGGACACTTCACTTACCCAGCAGAGGTGAACAATATTGTTGTCCTGCTGTGCTGGAGCACAGAGAAGCTTTTTCTTAGCATCCGTTTCATTCATTAACATAAACACTCCTTGTAAATTATTGGATGGGAATTGAGTTCTTAAACCTCACAGATTTAGTTTTGCTGGGTTTATGGTATGTACAATTGTATGGGTATCATTTCTGTAATCAAATATTTTATATTTGATATATATAGGTCTCTGTTACAGCTATTTTCTGAATGCTTTCAAGGGCAACTGGCATGTTACATTTTCACTTCCTGGGCATACAGGAATGCCAGATATGGATGGAGGAATCTTTACTGGGTTTGTCTTTTAAAATTGCCACTAACCTATAGCAGTATTTTCTCACCCTCCTCTTCCTTCCCTTTGGGCAAAATGGTACCTTAAAAGCTTCCAGTTTTACGCAATACTCTCTAAGTTTTCCTTCCCCCAATTCCACACTCTCAAAATAGAGAACTACATCTGCCCCTGTTTTCATCTCTTTTAAACACCAAATTTCTTCCTAAAAAAGTTTTTAGCAATTTTTTCCTTACAGTATGTTTCAAAACTGCAGAAAGAATTATAGAAAACAGTAAAAACTTTACAGCATATCCCCTTCTCCCCCATTCCACACCCTGTAATCTCTGTAATTAGAAAGCGATTGTATTGCTTTTTGTTTTTCTCAGGCTTTCCAGAATAATTCAACTTTCAGCAAAGAACATATCTGGAAATTCATCTGCGTTCTAAACACAGAAATAAAAATGTTCTAATGAAAGTTAAGTTGCACTCTTACCTACAGCATTCCCCACTGTGAAGGTTACTGTTTAAAAAGTCTGTTTATAATGCACCATCTGCTTGGCTTCTTTACACTCGCTTTATTCTTTATTGTGTGCTGTAATTAATGAGGCTTTCTGTGTTATTACCATAATAGCTGATGTTTTTCTTTATAAATGAGAAGCAATAGCTCCCTGATGAAAATTCCAGCTTACTTCAACAAATGAGAGGAATTGCCTTAAGACTGGATGGTTTGCTCAGGTGTCATTGCAGCGTCTGAGCAGAAGCCTCAGCAATCCTGCAGCCCACTTGCCTTCAGACACCGTGAACATGAGGTGACAGATGAGCTGGATGAAGTTGGGATGGCAACCTTGTCTGTAAAGGACAGTTGTCACATGTGACTACTGTACTTTCTCGGTGATAAGAAAAGAAATGAGACAAAATAATTTAACACCAAATCTCGCTGTGAGTTTTTGTGCTTGGTGGCTTTGAAATACATCACAAAGATAAGGACATGCTGCTAATGCCTTTTGACTGGAAGGACAATTTCTGTATGCTCTTGTTGCCTCCTTTTCTTTTATTTAAGTTGCACACCATCTTATCTTTGTGGAGAATGATGGAGTATTTTAGATATACAAACAGAACGAGCAGAAATTGCATGACAAACGTGCCCTCTGGTTTGGATCCACACAGACAAGGGAGCAAAAAAGCCACACAGCATGAAACATTCCCTGGCTTCCAGTTCAGAGATAAGCACGATGTCCTAAAAGGAAGGATTTGCCTTTTTGCAGACTTTGACTTTGTCTCCTTTCTTAAACTTTCACCTCCAAGAAACACCTTGCACTCTGCAGACCACTGCTGTACACAGGAGACTTCTGAACTTGCCATTTAGTATTGGTTGAAGCCTAAGGGATAATCAGCTAAGGCTGAAATGACCTCTGATAGTTGCCTTTCAAAAACTCAACAGCCTGCCTTCAAAAACACCTTCCTCCATCTGCTCATCAAGGAAAACGATTTCTGAGGGTCTGTACTCACCATTCATCCAGGACTGATTTTCTCATTTGGGTGGAGTTTTATAGAGCTGATTCTCACTCTCTCAACATCTCTCAGGTTATTAAGACAGACCTGTTCAGTCTGACAGCACAAATGCAACTGGGCACGACTGAGCTACATCAACAATCCTATGCAATTTGATCTCTATGTGCTATATGCAATTAATCTGTACATGCTTGTTAGCAATTCCTGCAATATTAGGTGTACCAAAACTTTCTCATCATTTTGAATAAGCAGGAGGAAAAAGAAAAGAAAGGAAGGAAAATATTGCAGAATATCACCAAAAAACAGTAGAAGAAAGATCTTACATAACACTTAGCATATATTTTAATATAAATCTTCTACAGTAAAGGTCTCCATTATATATATATATGTACCTACACACAGAGACACATGCTTTAAATGGTGTCAGAAATCTTTGACTTATTACTTATTACTTCCACTGGCCTGGAAAGAATGAGGGACTTCTGCAGGATATACTGGTGACAAGTTTGCATCAGGCATAGTGCCACTGCTCAAGTCTGTGCTGTTGATATCATACAGCATGAACCAAACTGCTCCTTCCAGTGGAAGGTGAGGGGTAAAATAAAAACTCATTGCTATTCTCTAGGACTTCTGGACAGGAGACAAGTCCCTTCATTTTCTGTTTATTGCCTGGATCTCATATTTATATGCTGTATCACAAGATCATACTTAGCATTAAAGTTAAATGATTAATTCATAACAATTACTGCCTAACAAAGTCTTCTCGTCCTCACAGAAGACTGATGTATTTTGCAAATTCCTCAGTTATTTGTTGTTCTGAAGTAATGAATTAATTGCAATAATTTTCTGCTTTATAGAGTGGCAATAGTTGTGTTTTCAGCTGAAACATGGTATGTGTCATACAAGGCATATATTATTGTTTTTCTTCCCTGGCTGGCAATATTATATGGAGTTAGTGCAGGAAACACTCACAAACTCTACATAGATATAAATTCCATTAGAATTTGGGGGAGTATTCACTGGAAATATTAAAATTATTTTAAATTCTTTCACCTATAAACAACACTTCATGACTTTAACACTCCTACATTATGCACTTGTGTTAATGTCTGCAGGGTGATCAGTATGAGTAAGTTCAGTCCATCATAGAGAACTGAACCACGGACCACAGACACTGTAATAACCACGTTCCCAGAAACCAGCAGAGATAAGAAAGTTTATTCTCAGCATTTATCCCTTCAAACTCTATTATCTGTCATGAATCCTGCTCTAAATTCCATCAAATAAACCCCATGTAGCCTTGAGTAACAAATGGATTCATTTCAGTATAGACCTCAACACTCATTAAATACATTAAAAGTCTAAAGAAGCTAACTCTAAACTGAATAAAAGTAATTTTCTCTGATTGCTACACTTAAGATGAGCAATATCTAAATTTTAAACATAAAATCATCACAGCCATTAAATGAGCTGTCCATGCAGATTTTCTGTTGTTTCCCTGCATTTTTATTACAGTACACATTTTGAGCCTAAATGACTCTCAAAACAAATCACATACCTCCTATGGCAGTTGTTAATGAATTGGACTTCACTGTTTTTCTGTTTAAGACAGAATTCGGCATCTTCTGAAGCACAGACTGGTGGTATAAAACTACCCATTGGGGTAGAATTTTGACCGTAGACTTGCTTGTATGCACTAAAGCCTTCCCAGCTTTCCTAGAGAAACAAAAGCAGCAAAACACATTTATTAAGGACAAACAATACACAGAGCAGAAGCTATACCTGACAGTGCTAAATTTAACAGCCAAGCTTGCAAATGCTACTGTACTAAATCAGATGGATACTAGAACTATCAGTTGCTTGGAGAAATTTTATTCCAATTTCCTTTGTGATGCAGAATGCAAAAGAGTAATTTTTTTAGGCTCTGCTACAGCCAAGCTGATGGCTAAAGCATTCCCATTTTGATCTGTTTAACAAATGCATATTAATTAAAATATGGTAATTCATACATACTTTTGTAGAAGCTATTAAAGAAAAAGGCCACAGGGAAGTTCTTTTTGATTCCTCCAAGCTCTACTAGTAGAAAAAAGCTCTATATTATGATTTCCTAAAGCACAAAAAAACTGCAGAAAATATGTTTACACACACATAAGGTTTGAAGGTGAGATAATTTGTGTATGTCCATATCCAAGAGTTTATAAAGTTAGTTAATTGTAGGTATATTTTTTATTACAGATGGTAACAAACCTCATAAGCAAAACATTTTGGAGTTATTCTTCTTACGGGCTAAAAAAAGCTTTATCAAAAACGAAGTCAGTAAATGATGTAGCTTCTTTTAGTGAATAAAATGCATCCATATAGAAAGGCTTTACTCTCCCTACTCAGCTGTTCATACAGATATTGTCCCCTGAGGCTACAAACTTTGCTTTTTGCCCATTTGCTCTTTGAGTTTCCATAAAAATTGCAAACACCATTCAAACAGCAAACACTAATGCAGCTTATTTACAACCCTCCATGTAGGGGAGGTGATGCTTGCAAATGTAGTAGGAATTCTGGTAAAGTATTTAGGCTCTATGGTCAGAAAACTATTTACAGTCCACCATGGGCATGGCCAGTTCTTATTCAATTGTCTTTAACGTTGTCATCAGGCTCCTACAGGATCCCTGCATGTAATTGGAAGGGATCTCCAGAAACAGTCACAGTCTGTTTATTCTGCTCCAGAAAGGTACATTTTCACTACACTTTATTTTTTTTAACAATTGATAAATTAGCTGGTTATTGATATATTATCTAGCAAAAGGGACACCCAGAAGCACCCCTTTGCAGGAAGATTGATGTTTACTGGTAGTTTTATTCCAAAGGGAACAGATTACAAAACAAATCACCACAATCTCATCTGTGTGGTTTCATTTGTAGATATTCTCCTTCTTCTCACAGCTGGGCCCAGAGCTGAGCCCACATCAAAACACACATCAAATCCAGAAAAAATTTTACAAACTTTGGCCTTTTTATATAGAGGCACTTCAGGAGAGCTCACATTTGACATGTACATTCTCTCACTGAGAGACCTGCAAGACTTGATGACGACAATGTCCAGTATTGGAGGACACGAGGACAGTGCAGGAAAAAAAGTAAAAATTAAATGACTTAATGTCAAAAATAAAAAATACTGAAATGCTCTCAGAAGAAATGGATGGAGGTGTAAACCGGGAGAGAATAAACAGTTCAGACAGGCAGTGAGATGATGAATTGTTGAACGGCACATTGATGCAGGACACTCAGTAACCCAGAACAGCCTGTACTGTGTCTGATACCAGCACACAGCATGTGGTACCTACCAGGCCTCTGCACGCTTTGAGGTACAAGCCCGAGAGTTACTCTTTATAAACAAGTGCCATTCCAAGTTCTCACTGAGGCACTGAGGCCTTTTCAAGGCATCAGAGATGCAGTCTGCCTGCAGCTGGGACTGGGGAGAGCACAGCTCCATCAGCTCTAACTGCTCTTGTCATCAGCTGTGGTGAAAAATCCTCCTCTATGTTCCATACTTGTAAATGTCCAAATATGCTGTCTAGACAACAAAGCAGTGAGCATATGCACCAAATGCCACAGTGACTGTTGTTACCCTGCTGCTTTATGTTCAGGCAGTTCAGTTTTCTCTGGTGGTGCATCCAGGTTTTGTTACAAGATTTTTCACACAGTGCTGCGCTTCTTTGTTAGGCTGCTCAGAAAGGTTATGCTTTTCACAAACTTCTATGATCACCAAACCACTTGCTGGTGTCCAACGAATTGTAATGAAAGTGAAACCTGCCAATGCCAAAAATGCAATCTACAAAATCCACTGAAATAGCACCCTGTGACCCCAAACTAGGTAGCATCGAAAGTTACTTTTAAATCAATACTTCACTCTGCAGAAAAATCAATTTCCTTCCCTCTGCAATCCATAAAATTCATCAGGAAAAAATTACCCCTTACATATTAGCAGTTCTTTCACCCCACTGGTTTGGAAATTAATTACAATAGACAATTTCAAGCCCTGTAACAGGCTGGGGCAACATGCTATAAGGTATTTTGCAACCTGTGAATTAAAACATGGATTAGATGTGATGTGGACACCTATAGCTTTCCTGATTTGCCCAAAGGTAAAGGCAAACACTGCTTTTTATAGCTACAGCCTTCTAGTGTCTCAAGAAGTATACAGGTTTCATTCCTGGAAAGCACTCACCTGTTTGCAGGACACACACAGCCCCACGTAACAAAGCTTGTTCTATCAGCATCCAAATAATTTCTCTTCAGGCAGTGACATCTTGCCTTTATTCTTCCATATGGGAATTTACTGCACAGCACACATGGAGATTCCTATCAGTCAGCATGTGCTCTTGGGTATGGATATTCCACATTTGACTGCCTGGGCAAACTCTTCATCATCTCAGAACTTTCTACACAGCTTGTTATTAAAAATGTTTTTAAATATAATAGCTTGCTGTTAAAGATGGTTTTAAATACAATGTACAGAATCTTATTAATCTAGTAAAGATTTTGTTCATTTTAATCAATGACAGTTTCTTTTTAGAATATTTGTCTACACAATAAGCTGACTTGCTCAGCACACATGGCAGAGCCTGACTTTCCATGACATCACTGTTTTGCCGCTGTTCTAACCTCCATTCCTTTACCCTCAGTAACTTTAGATTTTTTTTTTTTTTCAGACTGTTAGATATTTCTTTCCTGAATTTAGATTGTCTGTATCTTTTAGAGACTTCAAAGTCTCTGTGAGGGTATAGTCACATCTTATCAAAGAGGTCCAGCCTCTGAGAGGTTGTTTTCTTCCAGTGTATCCCACAGCTCAGATCTTTACACTTTTTGTATTCAGTCTTATATTGTCTCTGACAGAAGTTCAATAAAATTGTCTTTCTACCCACAATATCAGGGTTCTCAGCATTGCTGGAACTGAATGTTATAGACCTACAGTCTATCTTTGTGACAAACCTGAACTCTCCTGTCTGCCTCATTATATGGGAGGCCACTGGCAAAAGGTAGCAGTGCCTCTCCTGTAAATTGATGCATAATTTCTACTGTTTTCAGCCAATAATTTATGACATAATTCATTAAAGTTTCCTTTTTAAACAGTCAGATGGTTAGTTATCAAAGAAGGTGGAGCATTATTTTTGCTATTGCTCCCCTTGGCATTGCCTCTCTTGCTGTAAATCTTTTTTAAGTTGTCATTTCACTGCTTTTTCTCCTTATTCCTACACGTTATTATTTAAAATCTTCCCTGGTTTAGACACTTTTAAATTCTTAGCTTCAAGCACACGTCAAAATTATCACACATTTTAACAGTGTTGAAACGCAGCACCTTGGCTTCCCACAGCATCAAGCAGAGGCTGCAAACGTTGTTTCAAGGCTTCACTTGATTCTTTTGTTCCAAGCCTCATGTAAGTTTCACTGTGTACAGCAGAGGGGCAGGAAATTTGAAAAGGCAAAGGGCAAACTGATATTTACACACATACTTCAATGATGCAGTAGTACACAGAGCTCATGTTTACTGAAGACAGTGAAACCAGGACATTTGATCCTATCTAGCCAAGAAACAACCCATCCTGCTTGCTTCCAGGATCTCTCCCATTATATTCCAATAATGTTTTAATGAATGGCAATTTTGTGGCTGTATGCAACGACTGAACTCAGTGATCTGGGAGGTAATTCTCAGTTCTAATACGTTGTTTTTCATTCCTTATTTTCACCCTTCTTCTGAGACTTCAACATTGTTATTTTAATCTTTTCTCCACCCACTTACAATACATTTTTCTTTTTGGTTTTACATTTGAAGACAAGGAGACATGAACAGAGAAAAGGAATCAGGAATAGTGAAGGGCAGAGACAGCATCATAAACTGAGAGGAACCTTGTGCACCAGGACTCGTGCTCTGGAGTGACACTGTAAGTCTTGTTTCCTGTTCCTCAGTCCCCTACAGTGGGGCTATTTGAGTGAGTTTGTTGCAGTTTTAATACCCTCACACAGTACTCTTGGGGATGCTGTTTGTGGTGTGTCTTTCACACACAGATTAAGTTGTTCTCTACAAAATTTATGTGAATACAAAGCTCAGGTTCCAGAGCTGAGTCAAGAATAATGACAAGGTAAGAGAGAGATGATGAAATGCCTTACAGCCCACTGGTTACAGTTCTCTGGAAAGGGGCTACAACCCATCAAAACCTGACTAGAGCAACCGCTTCATCAGTGAGCCAAGGCAGAACTGTGAGGGTTCATCTGACTCTGCTGCAGTTGTAAGACTAATCATGTGAATAAGAAAAGATGTATTTGGCCCAATTCTCTTTGAGTCTAAATTAGAAGAGGATCATTTATGAAAACATAAATGATCCCTGCTTTGCTGCTGAAATAATGGTTTTATTCCTGACACGTATCAGCATGAGCTCAGACATGTTACTCAGGAAAAATTATTAAGAAAAAAAAGCTCCATTCAGCTCTGCTGGCTGAAATAGGTTTGTGTTTGTCCAGTGGGTTTATGGTTAAATGACAAGTTAAGGATAAACAACCTTCCTGAATGGCTGAAAACATCATCCATGTGCTCAGTGAGACATCCACCTTCAGCAAATGCTGGTTTGGGAGGCAATCTGCACAGCTAAGAAAATGAATATATAGTGTTAGCAAGTACCACTGCAACGATGAAGAAATACAAAAACACTTAAAATTGTGCTTTACCTGTGATAAGGTAATTTTTTTTCATCTTTAAAGGTTTTCACTTGAACACTATTAACTATTTAGCCTTAAGGAAAGTTCTTAAGAGGTATAAACCTGACTCGATGCTTTTTTTAAACTTAATTGTAAAAACATTACTGGTTGTTTTGCATTAAGTAGGCCATTGCTAAAAAGCTTAGTTACAATCTAGCCTTTTATGCAACCTGGGGAAGAGAGGAGAAAGGCAGCACTCTCAAATGCTGCATATTCATGCAGGGGTACAGGGTGGAATGTTTGGAAGGAATGTTCTTTGAAATCGGCCTCTCTCCCTACCCTTTTTTATTTTGCAGTTCACTTCCCTTCCCTCCTTATTTGTGAGGATAATGTGTTGAGACTACTCCTTAGCTGTTCCCAAATTCCTGCATTCCAAGTGTGTTCCCTAACAGTAATTAACGTGTATCTCTCCTCTCTCACACCCATACATATCCTTGTACCCCATGTTCCAACAATGCTGGCTCCTGCTTGCTCTAATTGCTTCAGAAATACGTTTTATCTACATTTTCTGTGTTTTCCACATACACAGAAGGAAACTGAATGTGAAGACAATGAATCTCTGTACCTTTTCTCCTTTAAAGGTCAGATATCTTCTACTCTACAGATCCACAAAAAATCATGTCTTGGTGACTAACCCACACTGTACATCTGCAGTGTTTTCCCCCTAAATCTAAACAATAAAAATAGAGTAAAGAAGGTTCTCCACTATTTATGTTATGCAGTGAAAGTGCTCCTCATAGCATTAAATGATAACCTTGCATGCTATTCACACACATTATCTGAAAGCTTATATACCTATTATATATATAAACCTAATGCCGACAGCCATAATAGTCTGCATGAATAGGGAACTCTGTGCTTACTGAACCACAGTCATGAAACTAAAAATGAAATTATAGTTCCTCCATCATAATACCAAAGGCAGTATATAATATTCTGAAAGAACAAGCACATAGTAGTACCTGGCTTAATACTAGGTACCATACATTACTGTTCAATGCTATCAAAAAGCTGCATCTTCAGATTCTTTATTGAAACATATTACATTACTTAAATTGTCATGACAAAGACAAAGGTGTTCAATTTCAGATTTTTCTGGCACCTCAGTTTTTATGAAATTGCATATTTTTTTCCTAATAGAAGTATAATTTATTTGCTGATTAAATTCCAATAAGGGAGTCCTGATTTTTTTGTAAAAAAATACTTTTGGGAATGTGAATTCTAAGCACTGACAGGTACATTCTCCTCTGTTTCCACTCACAACATGGACTAGAAGACTGGGATTCTGACTGTTTTGTTTTTCCAACTATTTCATCACAAAACACTAAATAAATAATGTTCAGCATAACTAATGCCTCCATATAATGCTAACTCTGCTTGATTCCATATAAGTGAATTTAATATGAACTGTGGTAAAATTGCAAGTGTATCTCATCCACTGCTCAATTTTAGCAATTTATTTTTTTCAAAGCATGATTGTTAATGGACAATTTAAGTGAGCTATTTAAAGTTAACTCTCCAATACTTACAGGCAGATTATCCAAAGTGTGCATTAACCATAACCAGACACAGAGACCATATCTGCAAAGACCAGGCCATTTGACTCTTGAGTTTGCATCAGATTGTAGACGTGTGTCCACACCAGCCCCTAAGTCATTCCTGATGGACGGATATTTTTGCAGATCTGGCTTCTGGGACTCACTTTCGTGAAACCTCTGCTTGGATTGGGAACTCCAATGTTAGATTTTATGTCCATGTGATGAGTCATGAGCTCTCTACCACAGTTCTGGTCTTAGGCACTGGCTCCCAGGTGGGCTTAAATTCAGTGTCTCAGGTTTGGCCTTAACTAACAGGTTTTCACAGAATCACAGACTCTTTCAGGTTGGGAAAACCTCTGAGATAATGCATTGAGTCCAACCTCTGATTGAACACCACCTTGTCAGCTAGGCCAGGGCACTCAGTGCCATGTCCAGTCTTTCCCTAAACACCTTCAGGAATGGCGACTCCACCACCTCCCTGGCAGCCCATTCCAACAATTGACACCGGCCCCTGGTCCTGCATGCTCGGCATGGTCACCCCAAACCTTCACAGGATCCCAGAATCCCACAATGAGTCAGGCTGGGAGGGACCACAGTAGGTCACCTGGCACGGGGTTTATCATGTGATTGTAAATCACGCAGGATTGTGTCCAGGCAGCTCTGGAATATCCCCAGAGCGGGAGATTCCACACCCTCTCTGTGAGGGGCTGCGGGGGCTGGGTGGGCACGGACGGCACCGTGGGGTGCTGGTGTGAGGCAAAGTGTGTTATCTCTCTTGGAAAAGGCCGATGGAGCTGAGCCTGTTCAGCCTCGAGAAGAGACATATCGGTGAGGTCCCTTCTCAGTCGTCTCTCCTCGAGGCTGAACAGGCAGCCCCTCACACCCCTCACAGCGACCCCTCAGCCCCGCACCGGCCCCGCCGCTCCCTCTCCGCCCTCAGCCGGGGCTTCCGCCCGGGGCGCGGGGCAGGGCGGGGACAGCGATAAGATGGCGGCTCCCTTGGCCGGGCTGGCGGGGTTTGTGCTGCGGGACCTGGCCCTGCGATCCGCCCGCCTGCGGGGCGGCTTCCCGGTGAGTGAGACCGGCCCCGGCCGCCGCAGCCTCCGCTCCGCAGCCCATGCCCGCACCGCCCGTCCCCCGCGCCCAGCGGGGCTTCCCCGCTCGCAGCCTCCGCTCTCCGCGCCCGTGTCTGGCAGCGGGAGGGACCTTTCGCCTCCCGCCGTGGCGGAGCTGGGGCTGCTGATGCCCCGGCTGGATGGAGGACGCGTCCAGCCTGGGGAGCCCCAGCGCTGTGCGGGGTCGGGGCGAAGCTGCGGCAGAGGCGCCGGGTCAGGGCTGGGCGGTTCAAAAGCGTGACCTGCGGCGCCAGCTCTGAGCGCCTCCTGCCCCTGCAGCCCTCACTGCTCTTGGTTGTTTCATTAGCACAACTGCGTGAAGTGAAGTGAAGTGAAGCAGTGCCGTTTATCCAGTCACGTTTCGGCTGGCAGCATCGGGTTGGCTTTGGCTCTGCACGGGTGGCTGGGGTCAGGCTGGGGTGAGCGATGCCCACCGGGAAAGTCGGTCACAGCTCAGCATTCCTGGTGGCCTTGGACCTCAGACCTGTGCTGGGAAAGAGTGAAAGGGCCTCCTGGAAGGGCTCGAGCTCAGGGGCTCTCCCGAGGTGTAGCAGGAGTTCATTATTCACCTCAAGAGTAGGCAACGCTAGTGCCTTTGGCAACCAGCTTCTTTAGTTTGTATTTTTATCATCAGCAGCTGCATGGGAACTGCTTTGGCCCACGTTTCTGAGCAGGAGTATTCTCCCTAAGACAGGAGCCTCTGGAGGGAACAAAGTGTGGCTGGTTGTGCTCCGCAGGTGCCACCACTGGGAACGCTCGTGGCTGCAGGTGCACGGCGTGGGATGGCTGTTGGATAAAGTGGGACGTTGGTGCTGAACTTGAATTGCGTGGTGCAACTGCTTCTGTGTGGTTTATCTTTTAACCTGAAGGAATTTAGCTGGCTTGATTTTTTTTAAATCTGAAATCTTTTTTGCCCAGCTTTCCTATTTTAATGCTGGGTATGTGGTTCAGCAATTCAGTGCAATTGATTTGTTGATTTAGGATGTGTCCATTTCATATAAACACACACAGACAGGGAGAGGATGTTTATGTGTGTGTGTAAACATATTCATATTTATATATAAACATATTCCTATTTAAATATATTAATATGAATGAACAGCGTTGTCACTCCCAGCAGTGTTTGGTGCATATTGAAGGTGCATTCCTGCCATTGTGATTTACGGGAGTCTGATCCTACAATAAGGAACTTGGAGGTAACATCCCTGTTCTTGTAGGACTTTGATGTGGAGGGCCTGGAAAGGCTGGAGTGTGGAGCATTGCCTGGACAGAGTCATCTCAGTGTAGAGGGTGTTTTGGTTGAGCTCAGTTTTAAGCCCTGTCTTTATCTTGTGTCACAGTGGGGATTTGAGGTACAGGTAGAAATTAGGAGTTAATGCTCTATTCTATCATCTCTCAAGGCATGGAGTAACCCTATAAATTACCCACTGAAATCACTGGGTGTCAGCTCAGACTCTCAAGAGTGTTCTTAGGATATCAAGGTGGCCAACTTTAAAAAAAATATATCTTTATTTGTGCATTATTTTTGAACTAGAGATGTTGAACTTGTATTATAAATCACATTTTATTGTTCTGTTTCCGAACTCTGACAGATACTGAGAGCATCTCCCAAGATCTGTGCTTTCCAACTAGGCTTTTTTCAAGAGCCACATCAATACTGTATAACAACAAATCAAGCTGTTAATTTCAGAGTAAACCACTTTGCTGTAGAAAGGTCTTCAGTTTTGCAATGGTACCTAATAGAACTCCCATCTAAACAATCTCCTAATCTTCCCCTGCCTTAGACTTTAAGCTACAAACAAGTTGATCAGCCAGAGCCTGCTTTTCTGCGCTACAAAGTAGGATAAAGGATACAAGAGTAAGATCCTTTGAAAGAGTTTTTCTCATTTGTATCATTCCTTCCTTGGCTCAGACCAGAAGTTACACTGTTACTTTACTTATTTACCATAAACCATCAAAACCTGCCCTCAAAGCCCGTCACATTGTTCTTTTCACAGATAAGGGTCTTCTGTAAGACTGGTATTTCTCATTTACATCCTCTCTAAACTTTGTTGTTTTGGGAACTGTGTGTGAGGAGATTCTTGGTGAGATTTAAAATCTTTCCTCATAACCCTTGTGACTTACGATTGGAGTGGTGTCTGAACACTCTGTTGCAAAATGTCTTATTATTTCAAAACTGTTGATGTTCATAGTTGTGCTGGAACAAGTTTTTTTGGGAAGTCTGGTTGTATGCTGTCATTATAATCTGCCCCCACACGTTTTCCCATGTAACTTCATTTTAGGGTTGGAATAAATGGTACTTGATCCTATGGCATGAAAATATTTTATCGTCCTTCTGCTTTCCCTTTGGCTCTTTACCTTTTAAAGCTGTTAAACATTTTTTTGCTCGTTTTGCTTTTTGTATTTGTGCTAGATTCAGTTCTTTGTGCTTCTGGAGTTTAAATCTGACCAAGTGTTCTAAGAAGATAAAAGATAGATTTCAGTTGTCTGCAGAGCGTGTGGACAAGCGTATTTAGACCCGCTCTTGCTGGAGCAATATTTGTAAAGAGCTGTGACAAACGCTCCAGGGACCACTCCGCTGCAGAATTCAATCTTGTTGGCTGGCAACAAATAGGCTCCACTGAAGGCTGTTTATTTGAATGGGAGTTGGATTGGGCCCTTTGGGAGAATGCTGTGTTTTCAAAATAGCTTCAGATGCAGCGGAATTCAGCGATGAATATAAATGAGGAACAATTAAATCAGAATCATAAAAAAAAAACTGCTCAAGGTAACTCTCCGGTTTTCGAATAGAGTGACCATGTTGACTGGTGTGTTATGGACCCTATCCCAGCCTTCCAAGCAAGCCTCAGTCCTGCCAGAACACGTCTAAATTCCATGTGTGTGGAAAAGATTAAAAAAAAAAAAAAAAAAGGCAAGGGCAGGAAGATGGAATTAAACAATATTCCTGTTCTAAAATCTGCTGAATGCTGCAGATATTAGAAATAGGGAACTGTGCAAGGTTGCTCCCTGCAGATACCTTCAGTTCCTAGATTTGGATGCCTGTGAAGCCTCATTAACATTGAACAGAGAAAGTTGTGTCATCGTTAAGAATTTATCAGCTGCGGTAGCTGATCCTCCATGCAACACAAAACGTTACTGAAAACTTTTCAATTCATGACTTCAGAAGCTACTTCAATGCCAGACTTATTTTTTTTCTTAGTTTTGTATGAAGTTCTTGAAAATTTCTTGAAGGTTTGGACTGTTTCCCTATTTGGCTTTTCCTGGTTGGCAGTTTTGCTATAATTTTCGAGGTTTTACGTTTAGAGGCAGGAAATACACGAGCCTACAGACTTTCACAAACAGCTTTTTCTGTAAGCACCTCAACCAAATGACAGGAAAGCCCTCTTCAAACTCCAGACAAAACTGAAATGCCAAAGTGGAGCAGATGTTTGGCCCACTCCTCCCCGGCAGTTCCATTAAACACATGGTTATTGAATCCTATTTTAAGATGAAAGAAGGAAATGAAAACATAAATATAACCTCAGACTGTGATTTGGTTTTTTTTAAAATTCATATTTTGTTAATTTTTCAGTGAGTTTTATGCTGGTGGAACTTCTACCTTGGGAGCAGTCTGGCTGTGGCACAGATATTCACAGCTTTGTCTTGAAGTAGAAAAGCTGCAATTTGCTGCATTGATTTACCTTCCTTTGCACCTCATGGGGGTACAATCAGGGGATAGGGCTAATTAGATAAGAAGAGACAGCCTTCATGAATATGACGTTAGGTGGAGAATTAGCAGGGACACCTGTGGTCCTAGACCTGGCTGTGGATGAGTAAACCCTTCCTCCTGACCCTCCATCTGAACTTCCAAACACTTTACCCAAAGAGACTCCTTACCTTCCTTGGGTATGTTTAGGATTGGCTAAAGTTTTTGGTATAAAAGCAAGTGGTTTTCTATTTTTTATTGATCTACCTCCTGAGGAACTAGATGAAGTGTCAGTAGACAAACTGTGTTTTCTTTACAGGTATCTGAGTTACTGTTTCCTCCTGTTTTTCTCTGGAGTAGTGTCAGTGTATGTAGCAACTTTTATTTTTTTATCCTTTTTTTTTCATTTGGTCTTTCTGGCTGTTCACTCCCGAGAGGGATGCTATGAAGAATGTGTGAAGATACTGAGATTCTTCTGAGGATACAGAAAAGTGAGATGAGGGTTTAGAAACACTTGGGGTTTATTTGTTTCTTAGAAGGAGATAATTTCTCTGCTGTATTATCATCTCTCTTGTTTGGAAGGTTCATTTTCAGCAAAAATTGGAAATGTACTCATTTAATGCTTAGGGATGAGATTCTCCCCCTCCCTGTTTTGGGGGCTCACTCCCAGGTAAAGTTCCAGGATGATTTTTATTGATAGATTTTTATTGTTGCTGTTGACAACACCTGTAGTGAGTAACTCTGCTCATTATTGCCTTGGCCAGTCCAATTTTTCTGTGCATGTTTGAGACCATCATCTGCAGCTTTGAGCATGTACCCTAAGGATTTTCTCCAGAAAATTTCCTCCTTCAATACTCTCTGCTGAGAAAAGCAGTTTCCAAACATCTGTGACTCAGCTCATGCTCACCTCTTCCACAGCATTTTAATAAAACACGGGACAGAAATCATGGTGCCTGTGCAACTGCTTATGACAGTAACTTTGGAACTGGTAATTAAAGATTGATCCATAATTAATAGCTGGCTATTGATCTCATTTTAACTAGATAACACAGCAGGAGTGGGCATGAAATGAAGTTAAGAGTGACTATTGTGAAAAATTCCTTAATAGTGGAGCTGTGCTATGCTCTTGAAGTCTCTGTTGCATGATTGATCCTTAAAACACATTCTGAACTGAGCTGAAGCCCTCCTTTAATATGGTAATGAAGATGAAAACCCAAGACTGGTGTCTTAGTTTGTTTATGATGTTATGCTGATGGTGATGTTCTTGTATAATTAGTGGCTAAATGTTAACTGTGAGGAAATTGAAATACTTGTTGGAGCATTTTTTTCAGATCTTCAGTTAATGTTTTATACTGATGGCACAAAATATGGTCAGTTAATGCTAGTTCTTGAGTTTCACTTGGTTTGGTTTGTTTGCTTGTTTAGAAAGTGCTGATTTGTTGAACAGATTTACTCATGAGCTTTTTTCTTCCTGTCCCCTGCCTGGTCTCTGTTTGCTCATTGGTTTTCCTAAACTACAAGAGCATATTTCAAAATTGAATTACATTTTGTTTTATTTCTGAGGTGAGCTGAGAGTGTATCAACTTTGAATCTAAAATCAGAAAGCTCTGGGCACTCACAACTGCACTGGGCATGGATGTGAGTTGGGGTATTTCACTCTAAGACTGTTTTGTTTAATACAAGTGCTTTTTCAATGTCTTGTAAGTGATTCATTATCATTCATTTGGGTTTATTTACCTTGCACATGGGTAGTACCAGGGCCTCCCCACCCTCACAGGGGAGAATTTCTTCCCATGTAGTTTCTGTGCCTTAGACAGTGAAAGCATCTGCAGAGCTGGAGGCAGAGGTGGCCTGTCACTGGGCCAAATGAGCTTCTTTCTGGTCCCCATTGACACCACCAGCATTCCTGGGAAGGAGGTGGCCTGAGAGCTCCTCTGCTTTCCCTTAGTTCTGTACCTTTACTTTGAAGCCTCAAGAAAACATTACAGATGACTACCTTAAAAAAGGTGCAACAGGCAAAATAATGACCTTGGGTATTCACTAGTTTGGAACAAAAGGATTTTTTTTTTTTTTTGATGATTTAATTATAAATGGAAATGTTTTATTTGCCTGAACAGGGGTGGGTATTTTGAAAGAATCAGTAGCAGCAACTTTAAACATGCATTTGTACAGTGTGTTTGTAAAGATTCTGGAGCAATAAGGAAGCTCTTGGGGACAATAACTGAGGAAGATGGAAAACAGCAAGGTATTACAAGAGTAGATAGACTTTGAGGAATGTAAACCATGAAAAATAGTCTGTGTAAGGAGGAGATAGAATCACTCACACACCTTTGATGTCTTAACTCTTGTCCACCTAAATTCTTTGTGAGATGTGAAAGTTTTCTAAGAATTGTCAGGAGGAATGGAAAATGAAGGGAGATTTTTGATCATGCTTGTTAGGTTTGTCTGCTTGTCCAAGACTTTTGACTGAAAAATATGAAGCTGCAAATTAAAAACCAGACACAATTTACTAATGGAACACTTCATCGTTCTTTTGATATCTTCCTCTGAGGGATCTGTGGACAAAAGAACAGTTTAATTTGACATCTGCTAATTTCATGCCAGCCAAGAAAGCAGTTACTGCCTTGTGCAAAAAAAAAAAAAAAAAAAAGGAAAAAAAAAGAGTTGTTCATGCACAATATTGGCATAAAAATATCAGTGAGTTTCCACTTATGGGAAGAGTTATATGTGCAAATACGGATAACAATGATGAGTATAGTTAAAAAATACAGCTACTTATGATAATTATAGAGGAAAGGGCTATTAAAAGCCACCATATCCCTTTTATTGTCATCACAGTAGTTGCTTAAGGTCTGAAGATGGCATGAGAAATGTATTTTCCCTTAACTTTTGTAGCTTCTTCAGTTCTGTGACTGCAAACACATTGGAAACAGTGAATCTATTTAATTGAATTCTTTCATGCAGAGTTTCAGCCTAGATTTGTTTTTCGGTTAAATGGCTCAGATTTAAAATAGTCTAAAGTAACGCCATAAATTTTGGAAGTAGAGGAACAGATATTTAGAGCTTGCTTTAAACATGGTGTGGAGTGATAGAACACGATTCCAGAGCAGCTGGAATGCTGGAGTTCCATCTAGGGAGGGTGGATCACACGTCTGAGAACCTGTGGGTCAGGTTTAGTGGGCAGACCATGGTTATTGACAGTGTTGTTGTGCATGTTCTGCAGCTCCACCAGCAAGAATCAGATGAAGCTTCAGACACCTGGAGGCAGCCTCATCTTTGCAGGCCCTGCTCCTCACAGAGGACTTGGTTCCCTGCAGTATCTGCTGCAGGGACAGCCCAGGAGGGCACAAGTAATCAAGTGATCCAGGAGGTTTCTGGAGGGCTTTGATAAGAACTTCCCAGTGCAGATGACTGAGGAGCCCACAACAGGAGACACGACTGACACAGCTGGACCTCGTGTGTGCAAACAAGGGAGAGCTGGTCAGGGACCCCACAGCTCTCCCTGGTGAAATGTCTGCCTTGGAAGCTGGGCAAGAGCAGTGGATGTTGCTTATTTCCATGGATACAGCATGGGCCTCAGTGAGGCATGAGAAACAAGGCTGGGCATAGTTCCAATTTCCTTCATCACTGAAGTAATGTCATCCTTTGGGCTTGGAAGTTCTATTCCATGGGATTAAACTTTTCCTTGCTCTCCCTCCATATAGTCAGGCTATATGTTTTAGCAAGTTTATCATGCCATTCAGAACTATGCACACTGACTGTTTTGGGGGTTTTTAAGGCTACATTTAATTTACTTGTGATGTACATTTACTTGATGTGTACTGCCCATATACATTTGGGTTTTAGGAGCTGTACAGATCTTTTTACGTCAAGGCATCAACCAAGTGTAGAAACCTGTGGTGCATAACCTGTGTGTTTGGGATGTTTTCTATGTCTCCTCAGGGAATATTCTGTTAGTGCTAATAGGGAGTTATTTTGGTCAGTTCCAAAATCTTCCAGCTGCCCCATAGTCTGTCCAAGGTGTTAAAAACATGGAAGAGGTGTCAGTCTGTCAGATGGGGAAGATCAGTCTTTGATGATGTGATGATACTGCTTCTAGTGTGCTAAACTTGCTTTGAGATTTGGGAGTGGCAGCATGGTGAGTTTCCAGTGTTGATAATGGAGAAATAGTAATAAAGAAATTACTTGCAAAGGAAGGAAGAAGGTTCTTAATGTTTGGCCTCCTATTAAAACCCAACTCCCACTGATTATTCTGGGCAGTTTCTGGTCTCTCCCCAGCTCTGCTCTCTGTCTCTTCTGTCTTTGTCTGCTTCATGTCAGTCTAAGGCAAATGGTCTAATTAAATCTAAGACTTGTTACTGATAAAAGTTATGAAGCATTCAGATCATTGAAACAAAAAATGGGTTAGGGTCTTTTTTTTTTGCTGTCTCCAGGACAGAAACTGTTACAGTCAATTCTGCACTGGTTTAATGAGCCAGGCATGACTTAGGTGTGCAGTGGAACTACTTCTGTAGATACCATTCTGTATTTCTTTACTGCCCTGGGGATTTGCATTTTTGTTGCTTGGGAGTGTTATACTGCTCAGTGCTCAAAGTCATAATCTGTGATGACATAGTTGGCAGCATGGAAATTACCATGATTTGACTTCAACTATTAAAGAGCTGGAACAGAAAAACTGTGGTTATGTGGTTTACGTTTGCTTCTCTGTGATGAAAAACAGAGCTCAAACTGTCGAAATTGGCATTTTATGAGTGTTTTTCTTAAAATACCACTGACTTCTAACACTTGAAAAAGTATTCTTCCAGGGTATGGTAGGCGTGAAATGCTTCTTTGATAGATATGATTACTTGAGATAGGAATTAAGACACATTTCTGTTCAACCCATTGACAATGCTTTGAGTTTTTTAATGATTCAGGAAGCTTAATTAGGATGCAGTACACAAAAAAATTGATAGTGGGTACTTTGTCTCGTGTTTGGTGCTAAGAGAGTTTTAGATTTATTTTTTCCTGGTTATATTTACTATTTAGAGCATTTCTTCATGGTTGGGTAAAAGCATAGTTTTAATCTTGTAAAAAATTAGGAAATTAAACACTTTTCTAAGATGAGACCAAAATATATTAAATTTCCCCTGAAGATATTTAAAATAAAAGAATACTTCTGATTTATGGGGAGAAGATGGTTTATTTCACTTTTTGAATGTGTGGTGCATATCACCAACAATCTCCTTTCACTTGCCAAGGCAGAGAATGTATTTTATGATGTTTTCTACAACTAATTATACAGGTGTGTATGGTACTGAGTTTATTTTCATCAAATACTTCAAAGCCTTACATTTTAGGTCAGGAAAGTAAGCTTCTCTTGAAGCTTTGAAGTTTAAAAAAGCAAAAATGAACATAATTTGACTAAAATTAATTACTAATGCAAAACAGAGCTTCTGATGGTGGGCACGTTGACAAAGGCAGAAATTGAATCTGTGAGTTCACGTTCTTCTTCCTTTACCCAAGCAAAGGCTTGTAAGTCATTTTAATACTGTTTTATTCTGCTCAATTTTGGTTTAAAAATGCAAGGAGAAACTGTTTGCAAACAATCTGTGAAGTAAGAAGGGAGGGCATGAGTTTGCCCCTTCAGGTGGACTGGCAGCTTGGTGTTTGGACAGGTGGCTTTGTTTTGGGACACCCTGTTTGTGGTGTGACCTCAGGCATGTTGGTCAAACCAGGCAGGTTTTATGCAATCCTGCTGAATAAGGAAAGCATCTGCCATGTTTCAGCTGGGTTTTCCAAAGTTGCCAGTGATTGACTGCTCAGGTGAAGCCTGGGGTGGGTGGGAGTGTGCTCAGCTCTGCTCAGGAAGTATTTACACACTGACCAAAAAGCATCCGAGAACTTCCTGCCAGAAGCGTGCTGTCAGTTAATTTGCAGAAATTTTAGTTTGCTGTTTGCATTTAAATAGAGGCCTGAATGCTCCCCTGGGTGGGGAGCAGGATGTGGGTTTTCAGGGATTTGGTGATGTCCTGCTTAATTTGGAGGTCAATCTGTAGCAACCTGACTGGAAGAGCTACTCAACAATGTGCTGGCAAGGTGTGGGAAATGGAGGAGTGAGGTCAGGGTCGTACTGTTCAAGAGGACAATCCTTCCACCATCTCCTCTTTCACTTTTGAGGACTGTGGTCCTCACAAAAGCATATCTTCCTGCAGGCACCAGACAGATCATCCAGGTGGTGGCTGCTAGGATCTGCCTTGTAGTGCACAAGGATGGGGGCTCAGATTCTGGTTTTGTGAGATAAGGACAATAAGGATGACAGAAGGAGCTCAAGTCTGACCCTGTGCATGTTCCTGGTGGTTTACAATGGAGCTTAGTGGGTAGGAGAGTGTATTTACAGAATAACTGTCAAAATCCCTGAGAGTAAGCAAGCTGTAAATAAGTCTATAGAGTATAATCATTACTGGAGACTTTAAATCTGCAATGAGTGAAGGACTTGCTTCAAGTTCATTCTTGTCTCTGCTTCCTTGCATGAGAAGTAAACAGAAGGATAAATCAGAATGCTGAGTTTGTAAATGAGATTTAAAGGCACATTGGAACAGAATTGTGTAGTTTCATTTGTGCTTTCTGGAGCTAATGACCCAACTGAGTTCTGCAGTTTAGGAACATCACATCACACTACATCATTTCCAGGGGAGCGCAGAGGTTAAGCCTGGGATCAATCAGTTTGCAATCAGACTGATTATAAAAGGACAAGGAGGAGTAGAAGATAAAATCAAAAGAACACAGTAGGACAAACATTTTGGAACGCTGGAAGTAAAAGTGTTTTTTGCAGTGGAGAGGCAGCAGGAACATTCAGGAGAACTGTTAAGGGAGTCACTGCATTTTGTTAAGGTTGCAGGCAGGATTTTCAGTCCCACTTCCACCCTGAGTACATTTCCTATCCTTACTGTTTTATCTGTAATACTGTGAAATATCCAAGACATAATCGAGATGTGAAATTTGTTAAAGCACAGAAAAATTGTCCTGTTTTCTGTTGGAGCCACTGTGGAAAGATTTAGGAGGTGGGCTTTAATGAAAGAGATAAATAAAGCCAAGAAAGCCTCGACAGCACCCAGCTGCTTCAGAACTGATGGACACACTCCTGATGTTCCCCTTTCCCAGCCAAGGGATCCCACCAGTGGGAGAGGTAAAAAAAACTCTGAATCAGAAATAAAGAGGGATGTTGATCTATCATTATATGTTTCCTAATATATATTGATTAATATGTCATTGCAGTTCAATGTGTTTTTTAGTGGAATCGAATGTTGTTTTGAAGGTGGAAGAGATAAATCCTCACGAGTATGTCACGTTAACTTTGAGGTAGTGGGTAGTGAGTGAAATGCTCAGTCCCCCCAGTCATGATGACATTTGAATTTTCATCTTAAAAAGCTTGAACAGAGCCACGTATTTTTAGATTCAATTACCTAGGAAAGTTGACAGTTCAGCTAGTGAGTGAGTTTTGGGAAGGTTCACCCACTTCAGTGAGGAAATCGGGGGAGAGTGAGGGAGTTTGATTCATGACTTGACTTTGGGGTCAAATCCAGTAGGCTTATTTCTTTAGTTAAATCATTCACTCTCCCAGGTTAATTTTAACATTCTGGGTAGGCTGTTCAGGTTGAGGTTGAAACTGTTCTTTTTATAATTGGTTTCTGCAGGATCTTGCTACTTTGAACTGTCCTGTATTACACATAAATGTCAGACCTTCCTACTCTGCCTAAAAATGCACCCTGCTGCAGTCTCTTGTGTCTGACTTTGTATTTTCTTCTTAAAAAGCAGAAATGTGGCACATATAGCCATATCATGTAGAGAGTATTTTATAGGTGTTTATTTGATAGAAATTTCTGTTCATTTCTATGATATTATTGAAATAAAACTCCTTTGGCAAGACCTGAAATTTGAAGGAAAACTTAATATTGTTTCTCATTTAAATTGTGTATGAATAAATGATTACAAATTGACAGATATTGCTTGTAGTGATTCCTTTCTCGAGTGAAAAACCAATTTCTCTTTCCTTCTTAATTTAGGAACTTAAAATTATTAAGAGATAAAAAGAGAAACTAGATGCAGCCCCAACACAAAGCAAAGAGGAATCGTGAGTGGAAAGTTTAATAGTTGCTTTTGGTTTCAGGGCCATTTTGCAGCGCACCAAATCTGCAGATGAATCAGCTTTCACTGCCCTGTTCCTGTGGATTGGTTAGAATTTATTAGTACCAATAACAGGCAGGTACAGTGGGTGGAAAATGCAATGTGCTGTGTTCTCCAGTGTCCTAATCCGAGTCCTTCAGCCTCTGCCTGGTGAGCTCAGCAGAGCTGGTGCCTCACCTGGACACCACTTCCCTCCCTGGTGGAGCAGAGCTGTGGTGGCAGGTGCCCACGTGCCCCTGCAGGGTTTGAAGAGCCCTGGCATTGCACACCACGTGGGTTCAGTCCCTCACCTGTGTTAGGAGGGTCCAAGGCCCTTGGGGATGAGTTCCCAGGTCAAGTTTGCTGCTGAAGCAAACCCGGGGGATTTACTCCCTACCAGGCTTTTATTATCCCTTTAAATAGTGTACAGTATTTTCTGGTTTAATTTGTTTTGAAATAATTCAGCCATACTTTATAATGCCTTATGGAACTCATCAATACTGCCTGTGTATCTGTCTAATGAGAGTTCAGTAAATTAGCATAATCATTAAACAAACAAATTATCGTTCTGCTGGTAATTGGTGACTGCCTTTCTCAACAGATGAGTGATGTCAACTGGCATCTATTAGTTTAGTGTGCTTTGTTATCTACAGGTAGGTAATCTGTGGTTTATATCCTTGCTTTATTATGCTGCATTAGAATAATCACTGCTGCCTGGTGATGGAAGAAAAGTAGTTTCTCTTAA
This sequence comes from Myiozetetes cayanensis, assembly GCF_022539395.1. Classification (NCBI taxonomy): domain Eukaryota; kingdom Metazoa; phylum Chordata; class Aves; order Passeriformes; family Tyrannidae; genus Myiozetetes; species Myiozetetes cayanensis. The sequence continues at coordinate 5,487,619 of NW_026087389.1, forward strand.
ATAAATGGATGAGATGACTAAATATCCCTTCTTTAGCATTTCAGTTAAAATAGCTTCCTTCTCTAAAATTGACATGTTACTAGTTTAAAAAAAACTCTTGCCTTCATTTCTTTGATATTTGTCACCATCTTTATGTTTCCTACTGTGATGCACTGTGATTCCTGCCTTCCTATCTCTGCTTTGCAGTGGCTCCTGTTAAAAGGGAACTGTGCATTGTGACAAGAGGAATTGGCTTTTCCTTGAACTATGGGCAAGTGTTCAGGGGAAGATTTAACTAAGCCCTTGTTTTGATTGCATGAACTAGACTTAAATGCTGACACAAACACATAATATAGTAATTAAAAAAATCCTTTGATTGTTTTAAACTGTAGACTTCAGAACTAAGGTTCTTCTGAGTGTTAACTCTTCTGGATGGTGAATTGCAGTGAATTTGAGTGATTGCTCCAAAGGAAAAGCGCAGTTGAGCAAGTGGCTTCATGTTGTCTTGATCTGCAACAGGCAATGCAGTCTCATGTTCAGTAATGTGGCCTTCTGAGCAGAACTGGTGGCCTATTTTACTCTTTTGAAGTTTTTAAAGACACTTTCCAAGCTTTTGGGCCACCCTCTCAACTGCATGAGTCTAATTTTTGTAAACAATTTAGCAGTAGAAATCCTAATGATAATATTAATTATGAGCTCCTTTTATAACCAGGTCCTCAATTTTCTTCTGTATTTTTTTGAGTCTATGAAGAGAATCATTTAGTTAGTTAATTAGCTGTCTTGTTTCAAAGAATCATAGATGTTAGGAATAGTAATAATTGTCCACCAGAACAGGCAGTCTGGCTTTGGTAAACAACAACAGAGGTGCATATTTCTTGTGGCTTTTTTTACTTTATTTTATTTGAGGTTGAATTCCATAAACCTTTACAGTTGCAATGACAGATCTCACTCATTCTGAAAAGGGAGTATATGGTTCAATGGTATAAAACAATAAATTGCCCCCACAGTTTATTCATCAAAATTCTGTAGCCTTGAGAAAACTGGGAAATGAGAAATTGTTTTGGTTGGGTTTTTTTTTTAAATATACTGTATTTTAGTGCTGAAGATATTTTGTGTGGTATATTTGAATTAATAAATGTGGAACTAAAAGGCCTATAACTGGCAACTAGAGTTTGTGTGTTGGTTTAGTTTTAGTTCAGTTAAAATAAATTCCCATTTGTAGGAATAAATAATGGAACCTAACTATTAAAAGGTCTTCAGCTACACCTGCAGAAGATTTTTAAAATCCAAGACTCAGGTTTAAGGTCAAGTCTGCTAATGGTGTTTTGATGCAGACTGTAAGAAATAAGCAATTCCTAACTGCTGTGAACAAAGGTATGGAAAATCTGGTTTTGTCAGCAAAATACTCAAGACTTCTGCCTAAACTAACTCACAGACTCAGTTGTATCCCTACATAAATGTATCACGGAAGTTTAGATGGAGACTTTGATCCTAATGCTCAGTATTGGATGAGCTGCTGATGTTTGCTGGTACCGAAGGGACCTCACTGCCATATGGTATCCCAGCTAGAGTGGGCATTTTGGGATGGTGATGGGAGATGGTTTCCTCTGTGGCTTTTCAACAGGATGACCTGGAGAGCAACTTCTGCTTTGGAGGATGAAAATGACTGGTTTTGTGGCAGCCAACAGCACGTTAGTTTAGAAGGACCTTTGCTGTCCTGTTTTTCATAATGCACCCGCAGGTTTGTGCTTTGGCCATCTTTGGAGAGCAGGGGATGTGTCCTTTGGCTCAGTGTGACAGATCTTACAACCCATCAACCCTACCATGAGTCCTTATATTTTCTTCTGTGCTCGAAAGACTTGCTTTCCTGCAGAGAATAGGTTTGATTTTTATGACTTACATTTGCAATGAACTTCTGTTTCATGAGGTGCCTTTTTTCTAAATTTTTGTTTCTTGTCAGGTTAACTCATTTCATGGGCACTACCAGCAAACTGAAATAAGTGTTTTAGTTTGTTTTCAGTGGCCTATGTGGTATATTTTAAGTATATGACCTAATAAAATGTCCTCATACCTGAAGTGCTTTATGTGAAAATACTCAGTTTAGTTGTATTTCCGATGGTTTCTTTTTGATAGGAAATCCTACATCTTTGTCAATTATAGAGGTTGTATGTCAATAACTTTAATAAAGGTTTATTCCTCATATTGATGGACAGTGTGCTCTTTCATTACTGTCATCTTTGTGTATCTGTTTCCCTTCTTATGTGCTTGGAATTGTATTACAGGTCAGAGTGCACAAATTGAATAAACTGGAATGCTGTAGAATGTGTTGGCTAAGCAAATAGATTTTTGGTGGCAGACTTTTATTTTAGATCAGATATACTAAACACGCTTCCTTTTAATTTCAGACACAGAATACGTCTGAAAGACTCCCTCAAAAACACCATAGGTTTTCTTCCCAGATGACTTATTTCCAATATAACCATTACAATGAGAGTCCAGATTTATAAAACGTGATGCTGTACACATTTGACATGTAATTTGCATTCTTGCAGAGAAAATTTGCATTGCTAGAGCGGCTTCATAACTGGCACAGGATCTGTTAGCATAGTTACAGCTACTTGACTTCAGTGGAGCAGCAGAGGAGCAGAAAAGCAGGAGGCATTTATTTGACCAGCTTTACTGTCAGATGCTTTTAAGAAATCCATTTTTGTTTTGGGATGTTAATATTGGCTTCCATTCGGACTATGAATGAAAAAGGAATGTGGGATGATGTTGAGGTGTGTCTTCCTTTAACAGTCCTGCAATAAAATGCATAAAACAATGTTAATGTAAAAAGTAGAGCTGCTCAAGTTATATGGTTGTGTCAAGGGATGTTCAACTGTCTTAGAAATTTGCTTAGTGGTGATTCTGTTTTCTTTAATAGTGCTGATTATCATCAAATCCTCTTCCCCTGGTTAGAATTATTTGGCATTTTCCAAAAGTAGAGATTTGACCTGAAGAGTCTTGCCAAGAGAAAATAAATATTTAAGGTTAGGGGTTTTTTTAAAGGGAAATTATGTAAACATCATCACAGGACCTGATACAGTGAAATACTTAGTTGTGGATGGTTAGCCAAGGTAGTCCCATGTGGAATTAGGCATTAAATGGCACAGAATTTTATGAAATTTAATTTTATTGAGACCAAAAGGTCTTGGTTGTAATAGAGATTATAATTTGAACCTTTGGTTGGTTGTCAGACTTCACCTTTCAGTTATTCTTTCTGACGGTTTCTTCATATACCTGTTATCAAACAGATTTAAATGATTCTATTCTATTCTATTTTCTATTAAAAAATCCACTATGGCTTAAGGTTTGAATTCTACAGGTAGGTAGGTAATTTTCAGAAATTATTTTAATTTGGTTTTGCTTTTTGGAGGAGACTTATCCTCTAGCAGTAACTTACTGAGTTGAAGTGTAAGTGCAAAGTCCCAGTGGTTGATGACACTGCTGGCTAAAAATGTTCCTGTCCTGAGCTTCAGTTGCTCCACTGCCACAGGAGTAAAGCTCAGCTATGAGGTGATTTGGCTGCAAAAAGCACCCCCACCCCCTCAGTATTTATTTTTTAAATAAGTGGTCTTGGTGTTTTCTTCTTGTTTGTTTGTTAAAGCTCGTCTGTTTATCCCCAGTGTGACACTCCTTGGTCCCTGCTGCGCAGATGCTTTATGGCAGCATTTATGTGGAATCGTGTCTTGGAGTCAGTCTTGGATGTTTTACCAGGGAGGCCAAAGAATGAAAAAAACCACATTATACTGAGCATATAGGTTCAGATAAGAAATAATCAGTACATAATTTAATGCAGTTTGGGTTTACTGGTGCTGCTCATGTTTTGTGGTTATATGGAACGTTTATTTCCGAGCAGAGTTTTGCTGAAGTCGTTAACATGCAACTTGCAAACTTCTGGTGAATGTGTTAAGACAGTTTCTCCTGGTTTTATGTGTGTGTGTTTTCTTATTTCAAAAGCAAGCACTCAAAAGATACCTCCTGGGTCATCTGAAAGATGTGGTACATCAGAGTAGTTAATGCTGCATATATAAGCACAACTATGTCTCTCTGTTGCAGTGTTTTCTAAATCTGTCTTTTTTTTATTATTATTATTTATTTTGAAGCAAATTTCTGCTAGAAAATGTAGTTCCCCTCCTGTTGTTATTTTTAGCCTGGATTATTTAAATAATGCGATTTTTTTTTTTGTTTGGCCATGTGACAAGTGGAGAGTGGAAGAATAATGCAACTGCTCTCCAAATACATTATTTGTGTAAAGTACTTGGTGTTTGATACAAAAAAACCCCACCAAACAAAAAGGTGGTAAATAAGAGATTATGCAGGTTATATGAACAATCAATTTTTTTTTCTAGCAGTCATCAATAAACCACTGATACAGTTCTGTAACACCTGACCTTGCCAAGATGATCAGAATGAGAACTTTGATTTCTTGATGTGTGGGCCACTCATTTAATGGTGCTGTTGGACCAAACATGCTCTTTGGTCACACGAAGAAGGAACGTGGAACAGAAACCTTGTTCAGAATGAATTGGTAACAGCAGTTTTCTGAAATGCCCCTCACTTCACAGACTTTTGGTCCACATTAGTGTGATTGTGACTGGTAACAAAAGTCTTGGAGGTTGCAGAAGGGGAGGAGGATTAGAGGCAAACCTGACCAGTACTAATTCCTCATGCTTTTGGAAAATGCCAGATAATTCAAGCCAGCAGGAGGGAATCTGGTGTGAAACTTGTACTTGATTGAATAATTCTGCTTTCATCTCACTTTGTGTTACTGTTTAGTCGAGGCCTTTTGTTACACTTATTTGACTTTTGGGACTTTTGAAGCTGTTGTCAGGCTCTGAGGAAATGTTATCAGTTATAAAAGAGCCCTATTTAAGTATATTAATCGCTTTGATAAGCACTTATGTTAGAAATTTAATCTGAAGATATATCTTATTAGGATGAATTTAATTCCTCCTAAAAGCTTTATTATTTTAAATAACAAAATTTTATTTGCTGTGTGCTACTAGTGGTGGTTTTCTTAGTTTTATGAACTGATTTATTCTTAAAGCTTATTTGTGGTTTAAAAAATAAAGAAAAACACGCCTTTCAACTTATCAGACAGATCTTAATCTCAAATAAGAGCTACTTTGCATCTACAGTGTTATACATCAATGCACAACACACCAAATTCTCACATGAAAGCTATTTTTTCTTGTAGTAATACCAGATCTGTTGGAAGTCTTTAGCAGATCAATGAATTATATTTATTTTAGCCTTTTTATAAGAATTTTCTTTCAAAATACTAAATCCTTTAGTTTGAATTTTTCTTTATTACATTCCACAAAAACATATTCTCTTATATCCATCACACATTGGGAGTTATCACAGGTGACTTTATTAGGTGGTGACCCTTTGCAGTCCATATTATTGAAGAGATTCCTTAAAAGATTTTATTACTTAAGCCTTGCCGTTTATTTTTATTTATTGATTTTATTTATTTTTTATTATTTTTTATTACTTAAGCCTTGAGCAGTGGAGGTGTCAGTTGACACACTGTGCTGCATTGCGAATTCCTGAACTAATTAATTCCTACCTGAATAGAACTTTTGAAAGAAATTTGTGTTGAACGAGACTTTTGTCAAGAAACAACAACAAAAGTCTTCCCCAGAATGAAATTGTTTGAATATTTTCCTTCTTATTTATTTGCTTTAGATCAGGCTCGGTAATGCATACATGTGAAAGGATTTACTGTTCTAAATTATGAATAAAAACTACTTTGAAGACTTGTTGTTTAATTATAAAATCAGTGACCAAAATTTTATCAGCTGTATTTCTGAAGTGTAGAAATTTTTAGATAAACCTTAAGGGTCCCCCTTGGCCCCTTGTGTTAATCCCTTTGTGGAAATGATCCTGAAATAGTAATTGTTAAAGCCTGGCAGAGAATTTATAATAGGAAAACAAATTAAATGTCAACAATTATGAAAGTGACTTTAAATTTTGACCCTACATTTGAAGTATTGCGTAACTGTAATAACATATTGTCTGTGAATAGCAGGGAGGAATATAAATCATGCTGAGGTGTCTGTATGATGTGTAGAATTCAAGATAGCCATAGAGCCAGCTGACAATGGCATTTTGTTCCTCTAAAATATGTTAATCAGGTTAGGGATAAAAGGATGTAAAATGTGTCGTTCTGAGCTATTTGTAACCGCTTAACTTCTGTGGGAGTCACTTCTGCAGAAAACATGCAGTTATATTCTGTAAAAGATGGGTTTGTATTTTCTTTATGTGTCTTTTGTGCTGTGTTTCAAAGCGAACACAACAGATGGGGGGTTGTTTTTGAGACAACTCAGCATGTAAACCTTGAGTGTTGTGAAAGGATGTGTTATTGAAAGACTTTAGCATGGAGGGGTTGTTTTTTTTCAGTCTAAAGTTGCATTAGGATAATATTTTTTTATTGTGCTGTTAGGGATCAAGGTATTAGTATAGTGAATAATCTTCTTTGTCTAACATAGCTAAATATGTAGCACTAGCTTGCATGCTGTGCTTCTTACTTCAGGAGGAACCAAGAATTGATTGTGGCTGTCTGCCAGGCCAGCAGTTTGTCTCTCCTTGTGGAAAGAGCATCTTTTGCTGGCATAAAATGGGATTATCCCATTGCCAGGAGCCAGCTCCACCTTTGCCTTTATGCCATTGTCAGGAGTCAGCTCCAGTTCCTTAATTACCCCCTTTTGTCTTTAACAACTTATCCTGTATGAAGAAGGTGTCCTTAAAGACATTCAGTAAAAATCCTGTGACTTTTATAGTGTCTGTGCTCAATGTTTGCTGCCACGAGCAGATGTGATGTCTGTGGTGTAAGGACACCTGCACTCACAGGAATCTACACTGGGATATTGGGAATGGGAAGGGAATTCTTCTCCAGCTCATGGCTGATGTGGCTGTGCTGGCATCCTCAACAGAATGCACTTTTAAAAGCAAAACCATCTAAGCACAGATAACAGACCACTGAAAATACATATATTAGTATGCAATTTCTTACAAGATGATGCTAATTCCATGTAGTTGGTTTTCTTCTCAGATATGCTGCAATAAATGCTTAGCATCAGTGGAAATAAGTTTATAGGGAAGAATTGTATGAAATGTCATGTGAATAAGGATATTTAATATAAAACTGAATTTGTTTTAAGATAACAGTCTGTTACTATTTTTATAGCAGAGGATAACATAAAAACACAAATAGACTTAAGAGTTCAAGCCAAGTTTGCCAATCTGCCTTGATATTAAATGCAAGACATTTTGTGTAGCCAAGTGAGCCTTGTGTCGCTTTTAGAAAATATCTGTAGCTTTCTGAGCACTTTGGATGCAGAAATGTTAAGAAAAGGCACTTAAGTAAATCACTACGTGCTTTACCTTTTCTCTGGGTGTCGTTTAACTGCTGGTTTGAGATAATCAGAAGGTGGAAGAGCTCAGTGGGCTGTCTCATGAACTGTTCTTAATGAGCATGATGTTATTTTCCCCTCTAATTTTTTCTAGGCTGTTCAGTTAACCCCCAGACGATGGCTGAACCTGCAGGAGTACCAAAGCAAAAAAATAATGGCAGACCACGGGGTTACAGTTCAGAGATTCTTTGTAGCTGATTCTGCAAATGATGCCCTGGAGGCTGCTCAGAGACTAAGTAAGTTGACTGATAATGGGAGGAATCTGCTTCACTGGATAGCAATCTGGGAAATAAATTGCTTTCTAATAAGTTGTACACTTAAGTCTTTAAATTGATGCTTATTGAAAAGGTTTGATATTTTATCCAGACCATAAATATATATGCTAAAGTTTATATGTGAAGAGTAGTTTATAACAGCAATACTTAGAACTTTATTCCTCAAATGTTTTGTATGCAGCATGTAACATGGAGTCTTTAATTAACATTATTTATGTAATTTAAAATAATTCAGAATATGGTTACTGAGGAACATTTGTTGTTGTGCACTTGATGTAATTTAGGGAACTGAAATATATGACCTTGTGTAAAAAGTTGTTTTCCAACAAAAATTTACTTTATTAAAAAGCAAAGGAAGAAAAAGGTCGGCGACTCTCCAAAATATAAAAAAAATTAAAATATATTTAGAACCCAGCTGGACACAGTCTGCTTTAGATGACCCTACCTTGAGCTGATGGGTTGGATTAGGTGTCCGCCAGAGGTTCTTGCAGCCTCAACTGTTCTGTGATTCTATGAAGAAATAAAATATGTACAAGAGAATTTTATACTTGGATATTTGTGCGCCTGTGTGTGTGTCCATATGAAGAGATTAAAAAAAAAGGTGAGTTGAGTTACCTACCATCACAGAAGGACTTGACAGTGGCTTGGGGAGAAGACCTACTTGTGGTACTGCGTTTTGGTTCTCTAACAACATCCTCATTTCAGTGTGATGAACATATGATAATGTGGGTCAGAAATGAATTTATGTAATACCTTTTCTCTCAAAAGGAAATGCCTTGAGGTACTTTGTCACCCTGTTCTAAGTCTGAAATAATTTTCCTACTTTTTAAAGTTGAGCAGTTTGCATAGTTTTCCTCTTTTCATTTAGGCCTTTGTTAATATATGAAACATCAAAATGCCAGGGGCCAGACAATGTTGTAGTCTAATTGTGTAGTAACAGGAAGGCTTTTTTTGTTTTATGCTGTGCATAATGCACAGGCCACTTGGTTAAATGCATTTCAGTTTTGCACACTGGAAGGTAAACTAACAAAACTTCCTCATATCAAAGATCTCATCAGAGCTCAAGCAGCTGAATAATGTTACTGTAATGGTTTGCTCAGTCTCTAGAAATTCATTAAGGTGGTACATTTTTCAATGATCAAAACCTTCTTGTAACAACCAGTGTATTTGAAACAAAAAAATTAAATGCAGCTGTTATGGTCATTTGGCAATACAGAATGGAAAAGTTGGACATAAAGCAGAGCACATAAAATTGCAGTGTTCCCTCGTGTCTGGATGTCTGAGAAAATCAAGAATTGCTGACTGAAGCTGTGGCAGGTTTATCACCAATCTCACAGCACTTAAACTCTCCTCATGATTGAACTCATAAATGGATTGGTCTGTCCAATAATTATTCTTGATCTCTATAACTATTTGGAGAAATAAACTACTCCATTAAAAACATGAACCTCCTTTGGTTTATGATGCGAAGTTTATTTTAAGTAACCTCTGTAGCTTGCTTGCTTTCCAAATCACAGAAGTATCAGTTAATTTAAAAAAACCACCAAACTATATTTAAATTTAAATAATCAAAAGTAAAATACAAACCCAAGAAATATTTACCAATGAAACTTTACCAGATAAGTTGTGTTTTAACTGGATTGGCTTGTTAACACTTCAGAAATGGTAAGACAGTGGTACCTTTCTTCTTGTGATGTAGCTTCATTCAGCCACTCTGGAGTACTGAGTGTTAGAGAATTGTGGTTTCTGGTGTGGAATCTGTTTCATGTTGAAATGATTGACATTCCATTGATCCACTAAATAATTAACACCATCCCTGTAATCGTTGTGATAGTGTGCTGTTGTCATACTTCTAAGGTGCACTTTGAAGCGCTAAGCATCAAGAACACCAGTTTTGCTACTGTTGGTCACTGTTGTTCCAAGATTTAATCAGGTTTATCTTCTTTGTGATCCCTCAGAGCAGCAGTGTCTCTGCCACTCAGGTTTATCTGCACAAATTGCAGCTGAATATGCAGCCACAAAAAGGTCAGGGTTATGGAACAACAAAAAGCTTCAGCCCACAGGAGGCAGAAAATATTACAAAATAGAATAACCAGTGAAGGCAGCTTTGGGACGTTGTTGATAGCCAGGCATTCGGCAGTAAATCTGGTGGGAGGCCAATCACCCCTGCCAAGTCCTGCTCCAAAATCTGATGGTTTAGATACTGGGTGCCACATTGCAGCTGTCCTTAACTTTCTCCTTTTCAAAACGAGAAGAGATGCTTGCCAACATATTTTAAAGATTAAAATAAGATGAAGTTATCAAAACTTGAAAGTCAAAGGTTCAGTATTTTTCTTATGAAAGGAAATGCTTTCTATAAATCTGGCATCATGAATACAGGAGAAACAAGAACTTTCCTTTATTGCCTTACAGCATCACATCACTCACATGGGTCTGTGCCTGTGATAAAGGGATACAGATAAGGGGGTAGAAAATTTCTGCCATGGAAGTTTGTACAAAGTGTGGGATTCACAATTTAATTTCACAATTTCACCCAATATTTTATGCTTGACAGAGCTGTCTGTACTGCTACAGGCCTGTGCTCACCAGTTTTGCTATTGTTGGATTTCCTGTTGATGCAATGGAAAGAGATGAGATTAGATAATTTTTGCTGCTGTCTTCACTTGTCAGGAAGGTGTTAATGCATGTGTTCCTGAAAGGGTTTGCCTTTATCCAGTATCAGCAGTTTTGTTACACTTTGCTCATTTCCTCTGTTCCTCTCTATTTTTATTAATATGTACACTGAATGTTAATTTTCTCAAAGACTTTCAAAACTTACCAACAGCAGAAAAAGCATTCTACAAGGAATTTTTAGTGGAATTAAAGGATTGATTTTTATTTTTTTTTCCCCTTCTAAGATAAGAATGGCAGATGTGGAGAAAATTAAAATGACATCACTAATATTGACTTCAAAAGAAGTTGTACACAATCAAGAATACAGAATTAAGCCCCAAGGAATTCATTGCCTTCTACATTCTAAGCAATTTTCAGGTGTAACTCTTGTAGAGGGGGAAATATTTACAGAATACCAAGCAATGCAGTCACAGTAGTTTTCTGGTATATGTAAAAATTCCTTGGTTTTCAAGAGAGGAAAGAAAAAGGCATTGTGCTGTTTTGCTGCAATGGAGTGATGCTGTTTGATCTGCTCTCTGAAGAAACTCAACCTGTAAAGAGGTTCTTAGAGTTCCAGTGCAGCTATTTAATAGAACAAAGTGAAATATTTGGGAGCTGAAGTTTTGTCTGAAATGTAAGGTGTTTCTGTATTAACTCACAAGTCTGGTCTGACTGTCACTTCATTTAGGCCGTGTTGAGCCACAGAAGGCATTCCCATACTTTCCATTTCTTTTCCTCAAACTGTAGGACATATATAAGGAAAAAAATCCTTCCAGTGCAGTGTGAGGGTGTGTGCATTGCCATGGCTTGTGCTGTGCATTATTTCAGGGTCCATCATTTTCTCTGGGCTCCTGCAGTAGCAGCCCTTCAATCTCCTTCAGCTCCTGCACCGCTCTTTGTGTGCTGCCTGATGGAGGAGTTGTTAAGGGGCCCATCATTTTAAACTGGTAGGTGGACAAAGCTGAGAGGGTTGTAATTATGCTGGAGGGTGTTACTATGCACTGTCAATTGGCTCTTTGAATCAGTAGAGAACTTACAGAGGTGGTTGGCAATGCTGACAGTCCTAAATCGATGCTGGAAGCTTGGCATGTGTTTCTTTTTCTGGTTTTTAACAAAAGCAATAGAGTGCTGCCTGTTGCCACTTAGAGTGTTTCATTACATTTAGGAATCAGTCAGGTGCAGTGTTCACACTCTATCACAGAGAAATGCAATTGAATTGAGTGCAGGGTTTTTATTCACTCTTCTTTAAAGAAAATATAACAAAATATAGCCTCTGCATGTCCTATTTCTATTGCTTATGCATGAGGGAACTCATAAAATTCGGCTTTGGACTGAAGGCATGCTTTTTATATCAGGCTGGAGAGGTAAACATGTATTTTATAAAGAACAGAAAAGGTTTATTGAGGCATCTTTTCATGAGGTCATTTACCTGTCACCTATTATTCACCATTTTTTAGAATATTGGAAGAGTTCTCAGTCATGTGAGCACCAGTCTCCTTCCTATCTCAGCTGCTGATGTGTTTTTTTTCTTCCCATGGCTGTTTAATTTAAAGGGAAGGCTGCATTGAAGGCTGCATTTTTAGATGCTGGTTTTGATCCCTTATCTGAAAATTCATCTCTCCAGTACAAGTTGTGACAACTACCTGAAAGTAATTTGTGTTTAGAAGGGATCAAAAATTGACCTTTAACTTGTTAGTGTCCTTTTTGTGTAGATTATGAAGAAATTGTTGGTGATAATGCTGTCTGCATTTAATCTAAACTTTTATGTTAGGGAAATTAAAAAGATCCTTGAACCTGACATTTCTGAGGATAATAGAAATATGAATTCAGGTTCTTTTGTGTTATACCAGAAAGTATAAGCTTTTCTGTGAGTAGCATGTATAGAGTAGCCCTCAATAAAGTTTTATTTGAGCAACTTGGCTACTTAGCTGATCTTTTTGACTGTCCTCATGTGCTTTGCTTACCTGATTTAATTATCTTTCTGTTTCTTTCCATCAGCATAGACAGGACAAGAATTGCTTCCTTCAGCATTTCTAGGATTTCCATATTTCTTTCCATTGTGGGGTTCACTATGTAGTAATAATTTCTCACCTGTGCATAATGAATTATTTCTAAAAAAACCCTGTGTGCTTAGTGGTTATAAGGAGCCATTTTTTAGAGCCCCTCACATTGTGCTTCTCTGCATATGTTGAAAAATCACGTGCTGTTGAAATAGAATTCCATGGAGCTGTACAGAGAACTCGCTCAGTGCTGAGGAACAGCTCTCCCATAAGTCCTCTTATTTTCTCTGACAGCTTTTATTAGACTTCCTTGTACTTAAATTATAGCTTTCTGAAACTGTTCTTTCAGGCAAAATAATGCTGTAAGTTATTGACTAATATGATTTTATTCTCAAATGGGTAAGTATTTAGAAAACAACCTTTTAAATTTAATAGAAAACTAGTGGTGGATGAGCTGCGTTTGGACCACGTTCAGCGTTACTGAGCAAGAGTATTTCTTTTTTTCACTTAATGGATTTTTGCCTTCTTGGAGTGGTAAAACCTAAGACTAGAGCGAATCTGCATTTTCCAGCCACTTCTCAATGGTAGAAAATATCTGTTCATACTCTTCTATTTCTAGTCTTCATAGTCATCTCTAGAATGCATCCATTTTAAAGCTGCACAAAATTTGTCAGTGTCTGTGGTTTTAATCTCTTCTCAACCCTTCTTCCCCCTTATGACCTCTGATTAAACCTCTTCCTTTTTCTGTGCTGAACAGTCAGCTGTTACCCTATTTACCATAGACAGAACAAATATTTAGCAGTTGTGTGCTGCTAAAAGCCACTGTAGGTTTGTGTGCATACTGGTTTTTTGCTTGATGAAGTATTTTGCTCAGACCACCCTTTGCTTGACGTGGTAATCATAGAAATTAATGTTTTTGTGCATCAGAAAACATTGTTTGCTAATAGTTTAAATAATGCTTTTTCTGTGTTTGTCTGCATTGAAACTCCTTGATTTTTATTTTTTTTTAAATTGTCCATGTATAATTGTTGTGCTGACAGTTTTGAAATTCTCACTTGTGTCTGGAAACGATAAAAATAATAAACTGGAGTAAAAACTACGAAGGCAACGCCTTGTTTGTTACAGTTAAAGTAATTCTTTGTGGGAAGCTTGAAAATCAGTACATCAGTGAGCCAATTTATTTAGCCCATCTACTGGATGAAAAAATCAGTCATGGAAAATCAGAGGAGTTAGGGAAGGTTTTAAAGGGTTGTGTTCACCAAACATGCTTTACTGGGGAGTTTGTTAGAAACTCCTGGTGAATTGGAGCAAACCAGGAGTGTAGTACCTATTCCATAGGGTATAGTGCCTATTCCAAAGTAGCTCTTTTTCTGGACATTCTTCATTCCCTCTCACGTTGGTTTTAGGTGCTTTCACTTAATGTGCCTTGTGAGCTTAACTGCATAAAGGCTCAATTAAGGTGGATTTAGGGTTTCCATTTGATGATGTCACAAACAGTGGCTGATGGTGCTACAGGACCTTTCCCCTGGATATGAACCCTACAATGCTGCTTCCTCCTCTTTGCCTGCGTGCTTTGGTTGGTTTTGAATATTTTAACTCCTGCTTGTTCTCCCTCCCCCTTTCTTCCCTCCTCCCTCTGTGCTTCGGGTGAAGAAACTTTATTTCACAGCGGCGCCAGAGAAGTGACAAACTTTTAAGTGCAGCAGGATTTAAGCAGTGCAATATCCTTGATAAACCCTGCAAGAGCTCTCTCTGCCTTGGCTTTGCTGCTGGTCTCATCCTGCCTCTGCAGCTTAGGAATGTTTTTCCACATCAGCCCTTGGCACCTGTGTGAAAACCCGGCAGCTGTCGAACAACAAACGACGTTTGCTGGTAATGGCCACATGTGCTGCGTCCTGCGTGCCAGAAAAACAGGCAGTGGAACTTCCAGCTTCCCTAAGTGTGGTTTTGAGTTTTATTCCTTGTGAAACAAAATTAATAAAAGGTTTTTTGTCAAAGCTCACCACTGGGAATTGTGTTGTTGCAAGTCGGATCTTTCCGTTTCGAGTTAAATTACAAGTTGTGGCTTTTTAATGTTTTTGGATATGGAAATTCTTCTCAGGGCCCTCCATCTCCGGAGGAATTACAGAAATAGTTAATTTGAAATGTATTGTTATGAAAAGCAAATTGTTTTGTTTTTCTTATCTGTTCCCTTTTTTAGAAAATTACATGCTGAGAGTGAGTCAGTAAATGCAAGCTTGAGACTGCTTACAGTAGTTGGGCATTTTATAACCTTTTTTTGTCACCAAACGTCTTCATATTCAATAGATTTATAGTAATATGAGTAATGACTTGGGGGCTAACAAATCAAAATCTCATTTCAGATGTTTGACACTAATGTTGAGCTGACTTATTGTTCTCTGTGTTGGATTTCTGATCAAATTACCAAAATAGCTACTTGAAAGTAACAACACAAAGTAAAAAATACTCTAGAAATGGGGTGTTGAATTTTAAATTTAATGTGTGCCAGAGAGAGTGGTCATTTACAAATTTCAGTTATGTTAAGTACACTAGCAGATTTTTGTTCATAAAAGAGGAGATGACAGAAGTCATAGCTCTTGATTCAGGAATTTTATCGACTGGTAAAAAATGCAAAATCTTACAAGGAAGGTACAAGAGGACTGCTGGTATTTACCCAGACTTGTCACACCGTATTTTATGGTTCTTCAAGGTAGTTTTGCAGCTGCAAAACAATAACCAGATGCGTAATTGAGAAGCAACTGCATGAAATTTTCATTTTTTATGCATAAAATCAGAACCAATAGACACACTTTATAAGGTATGAAACACTAAAGAACAATGTTTTCTCTTTAGTACCAGCAGCTGTGTAAAGGAGAGAAATCACACCATCTACACTCTCTAGATGCCCATCTGCTTCTAAATATTTGGGGTTTGATTTTTTGTTTTCTTATTCCTTGTTTGCTGTTCTGGCTTTTATTGGAACGTATGTGATAAAGGACTTGCATTGGTTTTAATTTGTGACACCTAAAAATCCACCTGTCACACTAAATAGTTTTTGTGGGTTTTTTTTTTCAAATCACCTGTATTTATAGCTGCTGTTTTTATCTGAATGCTATAGCATATTCCCTTCTGGGAATGTTGGTTCCTGATGGAAGGTGAATGAGTTGTGCTGGTTTTTTGGGATCCTTCCATCACTGACTGCATGCAGAACTGCATCCAAATTTTTCATTTTATATAAACTACAGCACTGTTGAAAGAAATAGCAGCTTGTTTAAACAATTGTTTGATTGGCACTTGTATTTTAACCAAGTATCTGAGGAAAGGTATAAAATAATGGTTCTTGTCCAGAAGCCATGTGGCACTTTCACTTGAGAATTCTTCTGTTATTTCCCACGAAGCCTGATGTGTGTATTTATTTATTTAAAGGAAATGTGTGTGTTGATAGTTATTGTAGCTTAACAAATACTGTAAATATTGTGGGTTTAACTTGTGAAGGAAAAGATCAAGTTCTCAGCTCTGTAGATTTTCCTCTCTGGACCTCATTACTGTGGCTGTGTTGGTGGTGTGATCTTGGAGGTCACTGTCATCGGAAGAATTGCACTTCTCTTTACACAGCTAAACCCTCAGCAGGAGACAGGTTTAGATATTAATTCTGAAATAATGTTTATTGGTTAGAAACTTGAAATGAGGTGACAAAGCTTCTGAGGCTGCTGAGGCTTCTTGCACTGTGTAGTGCTGCATCTTTTATGTGATCAATCTCAGTGGATAATCCTGTGTTATGGGGTTGTCAAATACATAATTAATGCTTATTTCTGTAAAATGTGGAGAGTGGGGTTTTTAATTTAAACTTTTTAGTGGAAGGGCAAAATCATGTTGAATTGAATGAGTATAAAATCTAAGAGTTAGTGATGGCAGTACTGAGACAGGATAGTTTATAACTGATGCTGTCACAGTTTCCCTGACCTCCACTAGTGTCCCTCAGGTGTCACAGGGTACAACAGGAAGGGACAGTTGTTAGATTACCACTTTCTGTATATAATTCAGTTGGGGAAATTGCTTTTTTTTTTTTTTTCTTAATCTGTCAATTGTTTCTGTTAAATTTGTTGTACCTTTTGTCTTTACAGAACGTGGTTTAGGTGGTTTAGGATGGGCTGGATTGATGTGTAAGGATATTTAACTTGTACATTTGCTATAAAAGCACAGGGTTTTGAACCGAGCCAGGAATCTCACAATTGGCCTTTCAACTCATTTGAAGATCAGAGAACACTCAGCATACAGCCTCCATACCACAATTCCCTTCTTTTCCACCCTCAGCCTCCTCCTACCAATGAAGTAATCTTAACTGGTATTTTGCAAAGGTTAGTATGACTTGCAAGGGCTTGTTTTATCTTTAAAGATGGGAGTAATTTACAAGCTGAGTATATCAGCAGTTATGAGAAGTATGATCATAAGAGGTTGTGATTATTTTTTTATTTTTTTTTGGTAGATAATCTCTACCTAAAATGGTAGAGCAGTTTTTGAAGCTGAGGATGTTCTGACATTTTGTTAATCTGCTACTTCTTATTTGAGAAAGTGCTGTGAATTTTAAATATGTTTATCTACATTTCTTCAAATATTTGCGGTTCAAGAAAAGTAAAATATTTCAACACATTTATGAATATGAAATGTGTCTTTGTAACCCTCCTGGATTCAACTGGGAGATATTATCTGACTCTCTGCATCACAGGATATT
Organism: Myiozetetes cayanensis; assembly: GCF_022539395.1. Lineage (NCBI taxonomy): Eukaryota > Metazoa > Chordata > Aves > Passeriformes > Tyrannidae > Myiozetetes > Myiozetetes cayanensis. The sequence continues at coordinate 5,504,717 of NW_026087389.1, forward strand.
TTAAATGAGCCTCCAACCCTTGAGAATGTCATCGCAAAAAAAAACATTTAGTGAGAATCATGTTCAGGTTAGTTCCAGAAGTTAGCTGAGCTCTTATTTTAAGTGATTTTTGTTTTATTAAGAAAAATCTGAAGTTGACAGTTTTACCTATGTGTGGTATACTCTTCCCTGTCCTGCAGTTAAAGTCAGCTTTTGTTTCGTGCATCATCGTGAAGGAGAACATTTTTCCTGTGCCTCCCCTGGGCTTAGTTGGACTGCTCACCTGAGTGAGATGAATACAGCTAAACTCCAGGCTATAAATCTTAAATATATTTATTGTTCTAAATGCTTAAGAACAGCCCTGGGATTTTTGTAGAGAGAGGAGAGAAAAGCAGCCATGAAGATTTTCCTGTATTAATAGTTAATATAAAGTCACTGGGAAGATTCACCATTGCTGCACTTCCCTCTCCCTCCCTGCTAAGTCTTAACCCTCTGTTCCTCCAGTTGTTCATCTGTGCATTTTAGGTGTAGCTTTCCTAATCTTGGTGTGTGTTTTGTGCCCCACTGAAGATCATTGTCATAATAATCCTGATACTCTGCCTGTCCAACACAATCCTTTTCTTCTGAGGCAGTATAAATCACACCTGTCTTTTTAACCAACTACAAAGTGCCTTATTGGATACTATAAATTGGTTGTCTTGTCCTCCCTCCTCTTTGGAAGTTCTAAAAAGCTAATCAGATATCTTAAAGCAGAATCACAGGTTGCATTCCTTGGATTTAAACTTAGCAGTGGTTGGCCTCCCTACAGCCTGTTTGGTCATAATTCCCCAGAATTTGGTGTGCTAACCAGCAAACTGTTCTGAACAGGGTCCTGTGTGAACAATCAAATGCTGAATTGATTGAAATGAAATGCTTGGGCAAAGCTTTCCAAGTTCACAGAAAAAGAGAGATTAGAAAGACTGGAGCAGTCAAGGGAAGCACTGGAAAACCTGCAATAGGCAGGAGGTTTTTATGCTTCTCAGTGGGCATTTGTGTCTCCTCAGCTTCCCTGTGGGGTTCAAGGGCAGCTCCGCACTTTGTAAGTTCAGATTTCTTCCAGAACTTAATTAGAAGTTGTGCAGATAACACAAGAAATTTGTGGTCCACGAGTACCAATAATGCCTGTTGAATGTTCCCTGACAATATCAACACTTTACTCTGAAATACAAATTGTGACAACAAAGACATTAGTTATTAAATTCAGTAATTTTGGTCTCACAGTGGGTTAAAATTGTGTTTAATAGTAACTAACCTATTAGAGCACACAGTATTTCTGATTTGATGATTAGCTTTTATATTCAAATAAGAAAACAGAAAGCGTGGTGAGCATGGGGAAACTTAAACATTTAAGTTACAAGAATTAGTTTGAGAACTACGTGTTTGAGAACTATATCACTGAAATCCTGTATCACTATAACGTGATATTGGTGTCCTTAGCCACAGCCTCAAGCTTTGTACAGTCTGCAGAGCAGAGTTCTGGGGTTGCAAGGAACCAAGAACTGGCATCTAATGTCCCCAGCACTCACTGTATATAATAAACTCAGATGAGCATGAAGCCAGTGGGAAAAAAAAAAAAAAAAGAGCAAATTTTACAAGAGTGAGGAAGAAGGAACCATCAAAACAAACATCAGATTCCTCCCAACAAGAGCTCCAAAGAACAGCCCTAGACCAGAATGAAACTGTCAAACTTAAGACCCAGAAGAGCAGTGGAAGGATGAGCATAACACCAGGAAAACAGGTAGAAATTAGGAAATAGTTGTATAATAATTTAACCTGCATTATTATTGATTTTTTTTTTACATATAGGCATTCTTCCTGGTTCTATAATAAGCAAACTCAGAATAAAAAAGAAAATATTTCCATTGTTAAGATTATGGATATATTTACAATATATTCTGGGCTTTATATGTCTCTAAATATGTAAACTGTGCTTTCTGTTTGCCCATGAACAAGGTTTTGAGTGTAACACTGCCAGTGGCCAGAGTTTATGCAAACACCTAACAAGTATGACCTGCTGCCCTGAAGCTCAGTTTCTGTATCTCTAGAAGGTTTGTGAGCTGTTTGTGCTCCTCTGCAGGAGGCCAGTATTTGGATTTTGAAACACATCCCACCCTTTTTTGTTGTGAAACCACAGTCAGTACACTGGGAGCATTCCCCACTTGGAGGTATTTTTTTTTACAAGAACAAAAAGACAATTTCTTTTGTATATAAAGAAAGAAATAGGCTTATGTGCAGGAGTGAAGGATCTTAAATAAAACATTGTCCTCTTTCTGCTTTGGTTCAACTGGGAAAATCAATTTTTGGTTCCTCAACTGCAAAGAAAGATCAAAAGGAAAAACTGACAATCTAAACAAAGGGCAAGGTGATGTGGGATGCTTGCACTCCTGTTCCCTGGTGTGCTCCATACAGGTGCTTTTCCACGCAGAATACATTTACAGAAGAATCAAGGGTATTTTTACTTTTTTTATCTCTGAATCAACGATGTCGGTACTAAAAGTGACCTGAATATAAAAGTAAAAACAACACTACTTTATATTAATTTTGTGGAGTTCTTTGATGCTAATATAGACAACAGTTCTCAGATGTGGCAGGTTCCTCATTGCAGAGTACTTATGTTTTAAAGAAGTGTCGTTTATCTTTGGCCAGTTGTAATGAAGTAAGTCATTATTTTCTAAGCATGTTATGTAATGCAAGAGAAAAATACTTTTATTCTTGCTTAAATGCCTGCTGGATACATATTTAAATCTTCATATAGAAATTGGATCAGTCAGTGTGGAGGGAAACTTTATGGAGATTGGCTTTTTTGCTTTGTATTGATTCCTATTTTTATCTTTAATAAATAAAACATGATTTATTGTTATAAGCTTATATTTACCAGAGGAGGAGATTAAAGTGTCAGCAGGAAAAAGGAGACGGGAAGAGTGTGAAAACTTTCTTTAAAACACACAAAACCCCCACTCCAAACTGAAAAACAACTTGGGAGACTTTCTATGTAGTGTATTGATTATCTTCTGCATAAATGTAAAAAGTTGTAAGCAATTATAAAAGTATTTGATTTTAAAGTATTTCCACTTTTTGGAGAGAATTATTGTGTAAACATCACTTTTGTCACCATACTAAATGCTAATTCAATGGGTATAATAAGTATAAAATAAACAGGCTGCATCTGACTCGAGGCACATCTTTGCAGGAAAATATTTGTCTGTATGTTTTGTATCAGTGTGTTGGGTCTTTACCCATGCAGGCAGAATGTATTTACATTTGGGGCTCAGTACTTTGGCGTGTCTTGGCATGGTAGAAATGAAAATAACTGTGTACAGAATGCTCATTTCAAATACAGATGGTCCGAATCTTCAAACCCAGCGCTTGTAGCTGGCAGCCCTGGGACATTTTGGAGTGTCTGGTGTTTTCAGGGAAGGGTTCTCTGCACCACAGCATTTGAAAAACAGAACCTTTAGAAAGTGCTTCCAAATGATTGTCACAAATGACTAGTGATGTGTATAAAGTTTAGGCCTGTGGTTTTTGATCAAGACTTGCTCTAGCACTGAAAAGCTCCAAATTCTCCTCCATCCAGTGTGTCCAGGACAGTTTTGAAAACAAATCCCCTGATTTAAGGCCTTAAATTTGTATGCCTGTGTAATAGCTTTGCAAGGCTGATGTCATATTAAATAATCGATAGAAATATGTCTTTATGGTTGATCTGTGTAGATTTTGAGCCACTTCAAACCACTTGCAGGCTGTTTATTGTGGAGTTAAATCTTGTGATGGCAAATAATGTTCTGAATTAGGTGAGTGCTAAGAAGCCATGTAGAAAAATTATTGTGGTAGTGATGAAATGTGCCTGATTTTGTAACTGTGCTCATTGGCAAGATTTTCCTCTCTTTGTCTGTTCACTTAATTGATTGTGTAACAGGATTGTTCCTGGGAGATGCTGACAGAAAACTGGCAACTCCACCTGCTCAGCCTGCAATGCCATGGCAGTGTCATTGTGCTACTTTATCACTTCACTTCTTAGACAGTAGAGCAAAGATTTGCTGTAGCTCTGCTGAAAGTGATCCACTCTTCATTTTCACTTTTATTTGCTGTCCTGTTTCCTCTTTCATTAGTCCAGGACAGCTGAGAGCTTTGTGAAACGTTTATTGCACGGAGCACTCACGACTGATCTGGATGGCCAAGGTCGGAGCCTTGGATGTCTCATTCTCTCCATCAACACCTTTTCTGCCCTGCTGGCTGGAGCTTCTCTCCAGAGCTGCCCTGGGCAGAGCTAGGAAACAACCCAGTCCTGGGGGAAATTACTTTATTTCTCACAAAGGTTCTTGCTCATTATTGATATTCTTCCCGTGCTGCCAAGTCCCTTGTCCCTCTCCAGTTTTCCTGGGTTACAAGCACAGTAACAGTGCTTTGCCCTGGAGGTCGGGGACCTTTATGCTTTATTTTGTCTTCTGGTTTGGCCTTTGGGTCCAACACTTGCTACCTCAAAGGGTGGAGCACTTTGCTTTACACAGGCTGTTGTTCTGTGGCATACTATGGTTTAAATTTGTTTGCCTCCTAATGTTTCCTGTGCTAAAAACTCAGGAAATTGTTGATATAGAGGTGCTTAGGACCTACCTTCAGTTTAGTTGCTGCAGCATTTAAAGTTCTTTTAATAAATCTGGACTTGGTTCTGCAAAATTCAGCTGAGGTAATGTCAGAAAAGCAGTTTGCTGTTAGTCAATTGAAAGGACAGACATGGTTTTCGATGTTCAGTTTCAAATCAGTGGTAATAAAGTCAAAGAAAGTTATTATGTGCGTTATCAGATTTCATTTCTCATGTATCCAGAATGTTTGGCTTTAAAACTCTTTTCCAGAGGCTTTGCATCTGATTTGCTTTGAAGAAAAATCTATTAATATCAGAACAGCTACTTTTGTGATGAATTTGAAAAAGTCTTTCCTTGAGAAACAAAGGAATGTATATATACAATGAAGAAAAAATAGTGTTTTAAAAAAAGAAGTGCCCCAAACGGAAATAAGGGATGGTTTGGATTCATGCAGGTTTAGGACACGTGCTAAAGGTAATGTTTCTTGGGGGAAAAAGTGGGAAAACTGTGAGTATGATTGATAATTACTGCAATATCCTTATTTAAATGAAATCAGTGATTGCTCTTGGAATTGTCACTTTGGGATAAATGGCTCTACACCAAGATGTACAGTTTTTCTAGCACTGAGGCAAAATGCTGTTTTCCAGTATTTGTTGGGAGATAAAACATCAGTGAGGCTTATAATGTCATCAGTGCTCAAAGAGTAACCTTTAACCTCCTTTTAGTTAATATTTGGGCTTTCTAAAGTAGAACCATTTTTTAATTGTAGAATTTTTAAAACTCAGTCACTGGGATTATATTACTTTTTTATGCTTGGGACTGTATTAGCAAGCAAAAAGAGTATTACTGATTCTGGCTTTGCCCTTAGGCCAACAACATAGGATTTGAATTCTCTTCCCTCTGTCCCCAGCCAGATAACTCATTACTGTTATGAGAAGGGTGCAAAGATGCATATGCAGGGTGACTTGGTTCATAAATTCAAGTATTAAAATTACCTTGTAGGATGCACACTTTCCCATGGTTTTATTGGGCAGCTACAATTGGAGATATAAAACACAGTTGTTTCTTCATATCACCTTAATCAACTAATTAGTTACAGACCTCTTAAGAAAAGATGTTCAGGAAATACTTAAATCTGTCCCCTGTTAGTTGAGGAAAATGTGCACTTAAGTGTGCAAGTTACTTTGGAAATTGTCTGTAAAAGCAGTTATCCCAGGTGCTTCTATTCTGCCCTTACATGTGTTCATTCCAAAAAGAAAATAATTCTGATGACGCAGGTAGCCTTTTTATCTCCATTTACAGCAAAAGACTTTAAGAGTTGATGTAACTTCAGGTACTCGGACGGGACTCTCAGTCTGAACTGCTGGACAATCAGCACGTACACAAGATGTAACAAAGGGCAGGCAGGAAGAAGGTGGCTGTTACAGGGTCATTTAGAGCAGCAGTTTAATTTTCAGTGATTTGGACTAGGCTGGTTTCTCAGCTGCTGTGTTGGGCAGTGTGAACTCTTAGTCCCTGTGAAATGACGAGGTCCTGTAGTGAGCTGCCAAGCTACCAGTCCAGTCTCCAACCAGGGACATCATTTCTCTGACTGACTGAGCTCTGGCAGGTCCTTATGGCTGTCCAGGAACCAACCCCTTAGCAAATCCACGGAGTAGGTAAATGGGAAGAGTATCAGAATCACAGCACAGCTTGTGTTACACAGATCTTCATACAAGCTGTTGTTCTGAAGCTCCACTTCTAGAAGAAAAGCCTTAATTGTGGTCCTTGGGGCAAACACTGATTAATTGTAACATGCAGGGCCTGGCATGGACCAGAAATGTGTGAAGAGGGAAAAGGCTGAGGAAGTGTTTGAAGCATCCTGGACGTATGCAGCCATTCCAAAGTTTAATTTCCTATATAAAATTCCAACCATATGTATTTTTATGGGATTTTTTTTTAGTGCCTGAATATCAGAAAATAACTTTTAATTGTTATTTATGAAGCACCATATGGCTGTTTGCAGTTTTGGCTTCTCATGGAATGAGGAAAATGAAATTATAGGAAATCACACTCAGAAATCTATTATTAAGTTAATGGAACTAACAGCTTGTCCAGTGTCCTCATACAGAGTATGTTGTAGCTGCACATAATAACAAGCAACTCCTTATAAACCCACAGAGAAAACTGAGTGGCAGAGAGAGGCTGAGCCAAGAAGAGGAGCTGCATATGTTGGTACTGGGCATGGCCATGACTGGTTCAGCTAACAAGCTACTGGGTAAAATCAAGGGTGCAACATGTATTTTGACAGCTCCTTTACTGTATGATCCAAATCATTAATATTTCCTTCTAGGCTCGTGAATTAAAGGTTCATCTCAGGATAAAAATCTCCCGTCCCATTTTTTATTTTCATCTTTCAAGTAGAAGCTTGTTTGGTCCTCCCAACTAAGTTGTTCCAAGTTCTGTTTTCTTTGTGGCCTTTGTTCAATAACCCATGGGAACAATTTAAACCTCTTTTTTTTTCATCAGCCTCTCCTAATGTGCAGTGAGTCTTCAGAAATGAATCTGTAAATTTTGCATTATCTTGCTTCCACCAAACATTCAGAATTGAAGATTTTTAATACAACAGTGTTAAAAAGAGGGAATCACCAAGATAAAAGACTGTAAGAATGACCAAGCTATGAAAAGCACAGCAGGACTTCTTTTTTTTTTTTTTTTTTCCTCCCTTATCTGGAACATTCCCTAAATTGTCTTTCTCCAGCATTTCTGAAAAGGTCTTGGTGTGCAAGATGTGTGTGAAGGAATTGTAGAGGTTGGGTAACATTGTGAAGCTGTAAAAAGAACATTGTTCAGGGAATATAGACCTGAAACTGTATTCTAAACAAAGTAAAGTTTTTTTGGACATTGAATCCAAATTCACCAGTGTATCACTGATCAGTGAGAGGAGCTTTTTATGGAGTAATTAAGTCTGAAATATTGAATTAGATGTTAATATATTCTTGTAATGAATATATATTCCTCTTAACCTTTTTGCAATATTAGATTATTTTGGCAATTGCTTCTATTTCACATATGTGATGAGTAAACAAAAACAAGAGGATGATTGTGCATCCTCTCTCTTTTTAGTTGGACTTAGTGATTACTGGTGTTATCTGGCATCAGGTTATAAACAGTTGTGCTTACAGTAGTTCATATTTACTGGTTACCAGAGGACTAAAATATTTCTTTTTCTCCTTCTTAATGCAGTAGGGTTTTCTTGTGAAATAAAAAGCAAGATGTCATGTAATCTAAAATGAGTAATCCTTAGAAGGATTTTAAGCAAACTGTGCAGGAAAATATTTCCAGGAATAAATATGGTGATTATTCTGATTGCAGCATTTCTGTAGATTTTTAAAATATATATTTATATAAATATTATATGTTTATATATATAATATTTATATAATATATTTAATATAAATATATGTATATTAAATATTATATATTTATATAAATATATTTATATAATTTTAAAATATGTATATATTTGTATAAAAATTATTTAAATATATTTATATATATATATATAATAGATTTTCTCAATTTCTTTTTGTATTCCATTGTCTCTTGCATTCTTTAAACCTTTATGTGCTGAGCTTTCTCTGTCTTTTTCAAACATGGATAACTCTGTTTTCTGGATCTGTAGCTCTGGAAATGAATGGGCTTTTGCCCAGAGTCTCCAATTAGTTAATCTCCACTTGATAGAAATGAAACATTAGAATCAATTCTGATGGTTTCATCTTGCTTGATTTTTCTTTTCACTCTGGATAAAATTCCTTGCTGATCCAGATGGCCAGAGCCAAACCTGTTCAACATTTAAGTCCCACTTATAACTGCAAAAGAACTTAAATGTCACATAGCCTTGTGCAGTCCTTCAGCCCAGCACCTCAGTTACTGGATTTTACTTCTTCAGCTGGCTTTTACACCTGCTATCAGGTGTCTGTGAGAAGCCATGCTGGAAAAGGATTGTTTCTTTAAATTGAGATAGTGTTTATTTTCATTGTGGTGTCCAATTTTCTTCTTCAGGTAGAAAATACCTCAGTAAATGAGACTACATTTCAGTGGTAAATACTGGGACCCTAGAAATGTCCTATTTTAAGTATGCAATTTCTATCTGTAAGTATGCAGAAGATTGAGGGGGTTGGTTGTTGTTGATCATTGGTTGTGGGGAGGGGAAAGTGGGGTGTTTTGGTTTGGTTTTGGAAGGGGGTAACAAATCAGTGTCTTGCTTCAAAATCAGGGCCAGGAATCAAAGGTGTACGTAGAATAACAGCTCCAAAGTAATACTTTCCACCTTTCTGTCTTTAGCACTGCTGAGGCAGACATAAATTCTTCTATGTGATCACTTCCCCATCCAGATGTTTCCCAGATAATGACCAGTCTAGCACGATTCTCTTCAGAGGCTCAATAAATTATTTCAGCAATGCGTTGAAAACTTTGTACTTAATTCCCTGAATGAGCTGGGTAATGAATCAGGCTACTGGAGGGCATTTCAATACTACTGGGCTTGATTCAGATCAAAATACTGCCACATTTGCTATTCTTTTGCATGTTTCTACTTTTGGGTGTGGATTGATTTATTTATGTTCATTGTGTGGCATTTAATGCAGCCCTGCACAATGAAACTAAAACCAAGGTATACAAGACTAAGAGCTGGGACTGTCTCTGGGAGGGAAATGTTAATTTTTCTTAAAATGTAAATTTTCAGCTAAGAGCTGTTCGGTATTTTTATTGCTTTGGGTAAAAATGCAAACTCTAGAAGAGATTTAGGTTTGGAGCTTCATTAAGAAATTCTTCATGAAATGTTTCTAAGGGAAATTTTTATGCAAGCACCCAAATTCCAAGCTGGCTTTAGTGTGTGCTTGAAATTAAGCAGATAACTATCTGTTTGATGAAAGCATCAGTATTGTGTCACTGTAAATTACTGTAAAGAGGAGAAATGACCACTGTGATGTTGAAGCAAGGAGGTCCCTCAAGGCTGGGCAGTGTATACACATAATCAACTGTCAAGTCACTTTGTCCCAGCATTTAAGAGGAAACAAGAGATGATGAAACCCTTTGAAGGGACTTAGTCCTGGCCTAGTATTGACAAACTTGCAGAAGGTGGGTCTGAAGCCGCTCTGCTTTCAGATGCCTCCCTCTGAGCACATGGCCTCTTTCTCGTGCTTTTGAAGGCTGTTGGTTGCCCAGCCTGCTCTCTGTGCTGTCCTCCACAGTTCTTTTAGCTTTACCCTTCCTTTTAATGCTTATTTTTTTAAGGATCTTGCTGGGCATAGCAGGCCTGTATGCAAAGACTGTGCTTGGCAAAGGACTAATTATCAAGTCTGTCCTTGATCAGCATTCAGCTGTCACATTTTACATTACTAATTTGTTAACACTTTTTAAGCAGTGGTGGTAATGTTGCAGTTGTCTTTATCCTCTGCGTATTTTCATTTATAAAAGAGAGTAGGTTCAGATTTTTATATTAGGAGAACATTCTTTACTATAAGGGTGGTGAGGCCCTGGCACAGATTGCCCAGAGAAGCTGTGGCTGCCCCATCCCTGGAAGTGTTGGAAGTCAGTTTAGACGGGGCTTGGAGCAACCTGCTCCACTGGAAAGTGTCGCTTGCCTGTGACAGGGTGTTGAAATGAGATAATCTTTAAAGTCCCTTCCAACCCAAACCATTCTATGATTCATATTAACTTTTTTACTGTGTGAATTCCCTGATTTCTTATTTCATGCTCCACTTTTGAGAATATCTTCAACTACAACAACTCCTTTATGCTTAAAAGTGAAGTATGAAAAAAACCTAATATATGTTCCTCACTTTTTATATATTCTACACTACATACAATTTTTTTTTTCCAAATCATCTCTGCAGCTCAATAATGGGTAAAAGAATTAGAATGAGTCAGAGAAGGCTTTTGTGTCTTTTGTGCCTTACATGTAATCAGAAAGAATGAAATTTTGAGCATGTTCCAGGAAAGCAGGTGTGTGTATTGTTGCAGCGAGGGGCGAGAACAGCGTTTGTTCCTAATGGTTCCTTGACTTCAACACTACAGATTGCTTAAAGCCTCTTCCCTGAATTGTATTAAAACAAGTTGTGCTGTGGTATTCAGTCAAGAATTTAGGACACAGTTGAACTGCCTGAATCTGCTAACTTTAAAATATGTTTTACTGGGGGGAAAAAAAATGTTTGCACGGTATTTTGGCAAGGAAAACCTGAAATCTCTGAAAGCTTTAAAAGGTAAAGATGCAAAGAAAACTGCGAGTGTATTCATTTCACTTTGGGGTTTTTTTTGGTGGGTTTGTGGATTTTTTTGTAGTTTAGGGAAAATGGAAGGGTAGAGAGAAATGTCTTGTTAAAAATCTGGTAAAGTTGTCAAATTTTTGAATGACAGTAGTTTTAGAAAGTAAATCTTGTGATTTATTCATGTATTTAATATTTATAAGGAAAACAGGTCTGCTAAAGCACAGGATTCTGCATGCCCAGACTTCTCAGTGCTTACAGAGTATCCTGAGGATGCTCTGCACATGGAAGAGCTTCCGTGGTGGTGTCATCAGGTCACAGGGCTTGCAACTAATACAGAAGGAAAAGTCTTTGCTTGTTTTTGCAGTCTCTTAAAGTGAAATCATCAGAAGAGGAGAGAAATAATATTGACTTGGGCACAATATAAAGAACTATTTTGAAGTCTGAAAGTAGCAACAATGGACCTGGTGGGTATAATGATGGAAGAACCCTGGATCAGTTTGCATGGATTTTCCCCTTTTGTTCAGTATTTACTGTGCCTGTGGTGCAGGATGATGGGGTGACATTGCAGGTTACAGAAATGGCTTTCTCTGTTTTACCCATGGAGTGGGTGTTGCCTGAAAGCTGGTAGGTAGAGCTTTTGCTCTGTTGTCAGTCAGCTTCAGTACTCTTCCACCAAATGAAGAATTTATTCCTCCTCTGATTGAGTTTCAAACCATGTCTGCTCTCGAGTTTGTAAGCAAATGTGAAAATATTCATTTTTCTAAACTCTTTGTCTATTACAGAGGAAATTTATGTAAAAAGTAATGACAGCTTAGGTTGAAAAAAGAAGCTGTTAAAGGCTGAAAAACATCAGAAATAAGATATCCCATGGAGTTTTAAACAAGCACATACAATGAGCAGTTTTAGTGTGAGAACTGTGTTTTTTTGGATCCCTGCCTTAATGTGCATATTTTTCCATGCATTTCAGTGGTGCTGCTGGATCTAGTGAGGCTCCCTTTGCTGTATAAGTAATTTATCAGGTTTAACTTAAATGTAGGATGTGTGAATACTTGATTACTTTTACTCTGAGAAGGTTTAAGAGTGCAATATTGAGAGTGAGCTTTAGCTTAGCTGATTTTATCTAGCTTTAAAATTTTTATCACCGGTGAAGTGTGTAGTAATGGTTATGAAAGCAATTAATAACAGCAGTGACAGAATCAAGAGGCTGACTAATTTATCATTATAGATTTTAATGAGGCTTATAATCTAGCAATAAATATACAATATATTCAAAAGTATGGAGGTATAAAAAGGATGATTTATTTAACTTTAATTCTAAACTAGTCTGCCAACCAAAGGTTGTAGAAACTAGGCATGTAAGAACATAATTCTTTTTGGTGTTATGGAGCAGAAGGATGAAAATAACAGAGGAAGAGAGTTTAAATTAAAATTAAATGGGGGGAAAAATCAATTGTTTATCTTCATTCTAAAAGTCTGTCAGCACAACAATAGTTTTGTAGGTGTGGGAGGTATCTTGTGGACAGCTTCTTTTTCATCTCAATCTGCTCACTTGGCAGAGCCTGGGAACTGTCTCAGATGCTGCATCCCTGGAGGTCTCAGAAGATGGGGAGCAGTGGAAGTGGTAGCAATACTTGCTCCTTGGGAAAAGCTGTCTCAGATTTCAGAGCAAGCTTGGTGTAAAGAGACCCAGATGTGAAAAGTTATTACTGCAAGTTTAAGATTCAGTGTTCAGTTTGGGAATTAGGCTTTATTACACTTTTTGTGTTATTGTATTGTGTGTTTTATCTTCCTTATAGCTTTTATTCTTCTCCCTCCTTTCCTTGCTGAATGTGACCCAAAGTGTCTCTGGACAGGACTATTGTTTAAAAGTAGTAAGCACCTGACAGGATCTTGCCTGAGCAGTGTTAACAGGGTGGCTGAAATTTGGAAAATTAATGATAGCCAGTCTTTCCCAAAGGGAAACTGGGAACTCAGATGGTAGGGGTGGCATTAAAACGAGAATGAAGCAAGAAACAGTAATAGAAAAGGACAGATGAAACCACAAAAAGTGATTTCCTTACTGTTGGATCAGCTAGAGGTATGTAATAAAACCCCAAACCAACCCAAAGTGGATCCTTTTAGGGCTTGTAAGAGGAAATCTTTGTTTAGGAAGAAAGACTCTGAGCTGCAGAGGTGCATTTTGGGAGAAGTTATCTAGAACCCTGACAGGACACTTGAGCTTTGGTGAGTTTACATCAACAGTGGTGAGGAAAGTGAAGTAGGAAGAGCATGTAGGTGTTCTGGGATTTGTTGGTATCTTTATAGTTCTTGTGCTCTCCAAAATGAAGTATAATTGCTGTCAGAAAATGTCTGCCCTGTTCTCCTCAACCCTTTCATGTTATGAAAGCAAAATTGTCAAGCAGAATGGGGGAAAACCCCTTGCTTTGGGAAAGGAAGCACTGAATTTACTGCTGTGTTTTAGGAAATCAGTGTTCAGCATATACAGAGATGGAATTGGTCATCCAGTGAGAGTCCCAGCCAGTCCTTCTTGGAGTAGTATTCTAGACAACCATGAAGTAGATGTGGACTAAAGCTTTACTGGCCAAAGCAAAGCTTGAAGTTGCACATGTCCAAACAAAACAGTGATTTGTGTCCCTCAGAACATTCTTACCAGGTAAATTCATCTTCAGGTTGGCCTCTGCCTCTTTGTAGAGGTGGAGAGTTTAGAGCTGGTTGCAGATTCATGTACCTCATTCAGCTCTTTCAGGATTTGGGAAGGGGGAAGCACTCCGAGAGTTCTGCTTGTCAAGCACAACTTAATGACTTTACCTAAAGAAGGGAGACCAGCAAAGTTCTTAAAAACAAGTGACCATTTGCCTGGCCACTGTGGGCTGGGGTCCTTTGTGCATCCTGAAGGATGGAGGAGTCTGGTTAACCCCATCTGCCTTTGTGGAAACAGCTCTTGTGTGTTTATAAACTCATTGGGTCAGTAAGAAGAGAGCTTCTGTAAAACCTTGGTTTGGCATGTCCTCAGTTTGTCTTCACTGTGCTGCTCCCATGGCAGTGGGTTGCTCTCTTCTGCTTTGGAACGTGTGCTGAGCTCATTCCAAGAGAGATCAGGGCATTTTCCAGGGACACTTTGCTGCTGCTGCCAGAGTTTGGAGTCAGCCCTTCTGTGCTCAGTTGCCTTACACTGGGGTAAAAATACACTAATGTAATACTGAAACAGGTTCTGCATTTTTAAAGAAGGTGCAGACACTAATTAATTTACACAGAGCCCCTGCAGACAGGGAAGCCGAACTGCCGAAAGTCTCGTGGTGAGACAGAAATGTGATTAGGAATTCGTGTGAGACCTCCTCCCTTTGTCCCAAGCTCTGATTCTGTGGTGTGGGATGCCTTGTCAAAGTAGTCCTGAGCTCTCTCTCTGGTAGAAAACCTTTTGTTCATAAACAGGCGAGCGTGAGACCCATTGCTGTGCAGTCCTACATGGTCTGTTCTTTGCAGCAGTTTATTTTTGATAAGCTACAGCACATTTTAATGTAATTGTTAACACGCCTAATTTGCAGTCATACAGTCGTATCAATAATAATGGAAAGTTGTTCACAGGTAATAAATTAGCATAGCATATAACTGGCAGAACTCTGCTTCTCACTATATTGTTTCACGATCAAGAATTCAGTAGTTAAATATACACAGCAGTGGGCTGAGAACAAGCTGTTCATTTTTGCTGCAAGCAGTACCAGTGGACCAAAGTAATCATAGCTCCCAAAAGCAGGACTGATTTTATTGATTTTAAATAGGCTTTCATTATGGCACTGAGCTTATTCCAATTGCAAGGAGTATCGCTGCCGTTTGTATTCACAGCACTGACTGAGGGAAGGAGAGGTCCTGTTGGATGCACTGTAGAGGCCGCTTGCCCCTCAATGTTCTATTCTGTCCTCTTGAAACATCTGAATTTGTTACAGAAAATAAGTACTGAAGGCTTTTTTCCTGTGTGGTTGGATTAAATATTTTTAAAACTGGAGAGCCAGGTAAAGTTGTGAAATTTTAAATTCTGAGTATTCTTCTGAGGAGTAAAGGTCTTGCTAATTTATTGGCATCTGAGTTAGGGACCACTGTATTTTTCTTCCATTTTTTGTAAAGGACTCTTTAGAAATCGTCAAATCATTGATTCACTTTGCTTGGAAAAGATCTGTAAGGTCACTGAGTCCAACCATTAAGCTCACAATGCCAGGTCCAGCACTAAACCCTGTCCCTGAGCACCCTGAGCACATCTCTCTTTTTCTGTAGAATAACGTAAACCAGACAAATCCAAGAGCCAATACAACAAACTGTTGAACTGAAAAACTGTTCAGTCTGAGATATTAATATATTCAAGTTATAATTAGTTAAGAACACATGCTGTTACCAGCAATGTGTCATTAATCTGCATGGAGCAGTTTGCAGCTATTTGCTGCTAAATTAGTGACACTTGAAAGCAGTTGGCTTTTTGTATTGTTTTTAATGACAAAAAGAATTTTAAATCTGTGATGACAGAAAAAGTATATGCACACTTAAGGAGCAGGTTGGTTTATTATTTTGGGGGGGTTGTTTTTTAATTTACATAAGGCTGATCAGTCAGTGGACATGCACAGAAGTTCGTTGAAGCGTCAGTGACCAAAAGCTGTTGAAAACATTGCACTGTATTTTATGGTGGTGTAAAGAAATGTTGCTTGTGCTTGGTTCTCTTCAAATCCTGTATTTGTAACTACACAGTCCTGCTCAAACATTTCTCCAATGTTACTACAACAGTTTGGAAGGGTGTTGATGGAAATTAGTTACACCTTTCTGGTTTTAATGACTTCAGTACTGACTTTGGGTACCTTTTTTTAGGTTATTTTTATTTATTTATTTATTTGTATCAAACCTAAAAGTGAAGGTGAATTACTTCAGATATTCCAGTTGAACTCACATTTTTCTTTTGGGATAGTTTTTCTAACTTAATTTGGGAATTCAGGCAAGATCTAACACAAAAACTTGCTGTGAGCATTTCTAGAAATCAGCTCTTGAAATAAGATGGTGATTTTCAGTAGTGAATCAGCTTGGAAAGTACTGAATGATCAAGCCTAGTTACCGTAAAATAAGACCTGGTTGCTTTACTTCATTTTACAGAGTTTGGGCAAATAATTATGGAATTAAATTGCTTCCTGTTGGTTTCCCGCAGGGCACAAAGGACCTGCTGTACTTGCTCTGCTGAGCTACTGCATTGATTAGTTCTTCAGGTCTAATCTTTACGTGGTTATACTCACTTTCTAAGCCGTTTGTTTACAGGTTTGAGAGTTGTTTTCCTGAAGTTATTGTATTGCCTTGATAGTCCTCTAGCGGATTACAAAGATGTGCACATTAATTCCTTTCTCTGACTTCATTTGTTGGATTTCATTGGAGATAATCGGTGCTCATAGAGCATGTTGACTGGGAATGAGGGCGGTGATCACTCCCAGAACTGATACCACCTATCACTGACAATCAAAGCTCACATTGTCAGGGTGGTTGGCAGCTAAAACTGATCTAATTAAATGCTTGCAGCATCTATTAACAATACTGTGTTAGATTTTTTTTTTTTATCACAGCAGCTATTTTGATTCCAGAGTTTGCTTCTGCGGGTTGGAAGGTGATTTATAGTTTTAATTCATCTTAATAATTCGTGTGCATCGGAAACACTTGATATAAAACTTTTTGTTGCATTTAAATTTCCTTGTTATCTGCCCTGCAGTGGCATGAGTAATAGGGAGCCCAGAACATGAATATATTGGAATACATGAAGTATTTTCAAGGAGAGTGCTTTTAAGGTTCACAGTGATATATGTCAAATGTTCCTGCATGGATAAACATGTGGAGGGATTTTACCTTTGAGAAGCCTGGAAACCAGGCACCTTTTAGAACAATACCTCTTTTGTTAATAATGATAATGATGATAATGAGAATAATAAATGTATTAAAGTACAATACCTATGTTAAAAAATCATTCCTGTCTTAATGCAGGAAATAGAATATTTGTTTGATTATATTTATTCTATCCTAAGATCCAACTTTCTTCTTAGCTGCTGAAATTTATTATACAGGAACTTGGAAAGGATGCTGTGTCAGAGCTGGTCTGCACCAAAAAATTGCTGCACCTCTCAACTTAGATTTAATAATCTGTAAAATGTTCTTACAACCTGGAAAGCCTGGGTTTGTTTGAATGAAAGTATCTTTATCCTCTTTGCCGATTAAACAGTAAATTTGTCAAATTAACAGCAAATTCTTATGTTTTCTTCATACTTGGATAGAATATTACAATTCAAGGTGTGACCTAATCTAAACATCACTGAAATCAGAGATTTCCACAGGCTCCAGAAGAGGGTAACAACGTTGGCCTTTTCTAGGCACACTTAATGATATGTTAATATTGGGATCTCAGACTTTGCAGAGAACTTGGCAGTGTTATGATAAAAGTGCCAAGTGGCAGCCCTGGGTGTTAATAAACATCTTACAGGCACCTGGCAGGCATTCACGGTCCAAGAAGCTGCTGTGATCCGTGGAGCTGCAGAGATCACGAGCGATGGGTTTCTTTGGTGGTTTGTTTTCTTTCCCCCTCCTCCCCTTGTTTTACTCTGTAAGGATTTCAGGATTGCTTCTGTGTGGAATGTCGGACATGGTGCAATCGCTTTTGTCACTGTGTCTTGCTGCACTTTCTCGTTACTAAGATACTGTTGTACTCAAATTGCCAAAGACTCCAGTGATGCCTCAGGAACAGATGAAGTGATTTCACAGCTCTGCACTTACCTGCCCTTTGGAGATAGGGATTTCTCCTTTTAGGACCACATCTGTACATTTCCATGTGTTCAGAGCAAGGAATTAGGTTTATTTTCCTTGATGAGCATTCATTTGTTGTGTATTCAAGACAAAATATGATCTGATTCCTGTTTTAGAAACCATGCCAGAATATAATCCATTGAACTGTGCAGGTTATGGTTTGTTGTGCAGGCCATGTAGCATTATCAGCATGGCTCTGATCCATAGAATGGCATATTTATCCATTTAAAAAGCAATGTATATTCATTCTTTAACTTCCTTGAGCAATTCTTTTTTTGCAAGGTTGCTTTATAAAAATGCTGAATTGACACTTGATTTACTGCTCACTATTTATGAACAACCTCATGTTGTTTTAAAATAATCCAACCTGGAAGTGCTTTATAAACTTGGGTTAATAAGCTCAATAAATGGCACACCATAGGATAGAAATGTGCTTTTCTTTTACAGAGGCAAAGGAAATCGTTCTGAAGGCACAGATTCTGGCTGGAGGGAGAGGAAAAGGTATTTTCAATAGTGGATTGAAAGGAGGAGTTCATCTAACTAAAGAGTAAGTCTTTAAAATTGAAAAAGCATAAATAAATTGCTTTTCCTATAATATTTAAACTCTTTACAATAGCTGTGGATGGTTTCTTTTAGTATCTTCCAATAAACTAACATTTTTCCTTTGTTTGTAGCCCTAAGACTGTTGAACAGCTTGCTAAACAGATGATCGGGTACAATCTGTCAACAAAACAAACTCCAAAGGATGGTGTGACAGTTAAAAAGGTAAGATTTTGGCCTCTTGAAAGTTGAAAACTGTGTTCAGGTACAATTTTGCATTAATAAGCTAAAGTGTATGATGTAGGGTTTTATGTGGGTTTTTTTCATTCCTTCTCCAATGCCTGATTTATTACATCTAATTGATGGAAAAAAGAAAATGTTACTTTTTCTTTCTCTGTGTATATGTATTTTGTTTATCAATTTTGGCATACCTAGTGGTGGAAAAATATATTAATTTCTACTACCCATGTCGAAGGGAATCCTTTGTCATAGGCTCATCCTTCATCAAAAACATACTGAATGCTAAAATAACTGCACTTTGCATTAACTTGTACATGCTTATTGACATTCTGCTTACAGAAGTGATATATCCATGATTACCTCTAGTAATAATATTATCTGCATTTCATGCACCCTCAGCTCTGGGCAACTGCTAGTGAAGTGATAGGTGACTTTCCCAGAATAACAGAGTGGTTTGAGTTGGAAGGGATCTTTAAAGTTCATCTGGTCCAAGCCCCCTGTGAAGAGCAGGGGCATCTTCAACTAGATCAGGTTGCTCAGAGCCTCGTCCAACCTGGCCTTGAAGGTTTCCAGGGATGGAGCATTTACCACTGGGCTCTGTGTCAATGCCTCACCACCTTCATTGCAAAAAAATCTACCTTCTTTTAGCTTAAAACCATCTTGACCTATTGCAGCCCCTACTGAAAAGTTCATCCCCATCTTTCTTGCGAGCTCCCTTTAAGTACTGAAGGGTTTGCATTAGAAGAGATCTTTTAAGAAGTGTCTTCCTACTTGTTGCAGATACAGAACAAAATGGGATTCAGCAAATGTGTGGGAGTTCATCTTCCTATGATGGTGTCTACTACAAGGTGCCAAGGTTCACTTCAGCATAAATGAATTGCTCTGTATTGGCCTAAATAAGAGAAGCCCAGATAGCCCTTCGGCAAGATTCTCCTTCACATTATTTAAATTCCATCAGTCAGGAAATCCTAGCCATTGGCTCTCTGCTATATGTATGTGTTTATCTCTTGCTTTGTTTTACTGAGCAGGAATCCTCATGTAGGTTTGTGTATCTGATGCCAGAAGATAATTTGGCATGAACTGAAAGGAACTGCAGTTCACATTTCATATCCTATGAACAGCTTGGTGTATTAGCATAGAAGGGGAGCACCTGTCTGGAAAGATCCTGTCTAATGAGGGCTGGAGGAAGGTGTTCAGGCAGCTCTTCTCTTGGGGAGCAAGGAGAGCAGACTACTCTCACTCCTCATAGTTACTGTTGAAAAGAAATGCTACATATTCAAAAGGAGGAGCAGTATTACCATTAAGGCCATGCCTGTTGGAGATCCTGATAATACTAAGGGTGTAAGAAAGGATATACCTTTCCCATATTTAGACACTCTGGAAAAATTAGTATTGTAAAAGCAGCTTTCTTTTATAAATTCTTAGGTTTTATTCTTTTCCCCAGTCGACCTGCCTTGAATGCATCAATACAGAATTTCTCTTCTTTTGCCAGAGTGCAAGCATCAGTTACAGAGTCAGTTCTGAAAAAGAAACTTCTGATTTTCTTTGAAATGGATAGAAATGAAAGAAGGGGTGTGGGTGTTGGGGGTTTTTTACATGGATTATTCAAAGGATTTATATTAAGATGACTTGTATAGAGCAGCTTTAGAAGGTTTAACTTGTGATTCCTTCCCTCCCCATCCACACATTGTTTGTATGAATAAACAATGGTCAACAGGAAGGAGCTGGGGCATAGGTGAAGCTGACAGGGAAGTTTGCACTGCTGGATTTATTTTGGTGGTACAGGACTGTGTATAGCCTTGATAGACTGTGTGTTTTTCCTTTGCTGTAGAGTTACATGGGAACCTTTCAGGGCACAGCTTGCAAGTATTCTAATATTGATCCATGATAAACCAGTGTGATGCTTTTTGCTGGGAGAAGCTGCTCATCTACTGACACAGACTTCCATTCTGATTGTAGAGTTGGCTTTCAAAAGTATGGTGACTTTTAAATAGCATGTTTTATATTTGTGACATTCAGATCTTGACTCTTGGTAATTTGTGGTGAGAGCATACATCCTGCTGTAAATTAATTCACTATGTAGCAGTTTGCCCACTGTTATGCCTATTAGATAGCTAAGAAAGTGTATTTCAAATTATGCACCTAGGTCTTCAAAAAGCTATTTCCCAGCAAAATTATGTCTTTTAAAAGCATTTATCTTTCACAAAGTTAGCTTAGAGATCTTCAAGGTAGTTAAAGGGGTTGAGGCATTCGGGTTTGTAGCATCAGGACTACCATGTTGAATACTGAAATTGTAATCAAGGGAGAAACTACAGTAATACAATTAAAAATTAAAAGTTTAGCTACATCTAAGACATCATTTAATGCAGTGGGAACTTTGTGCACAGAAAATGACAGGCAGACTCTGAGTTTGCTAAGAGCAGGGGGAACTTGATAAGTAATAACTGGCATTTTTGTTCTATTTCAGGGCATGTGCTTTCTGTGTGTGTGTGTGTAAGAGTTTGTGTGTACATGTACTTAAAGAAAATTGCTGTTCAAAATGGAAAGTAAAAGCATGTTTTTAAGTTTCGTGGGGTTTAAACTTTTTGGTGTTCTTGAAAGTTTGAGCATTTTAAAACACTCGTATGTTTTAAAAAAATTAGGTAATAAGGGTTTTTAAGTAGGAAAATAGTTATTATGTCACTTTCTGTGAGGCAGTCAATGAGCTAGTGTCAAGTAAGGGAGTGAAAGTCACGTACCTTTTACATGTATTTGTAAGGAAGGAATGAAAGATAGAAATTTTCTACAATTAGAATAATTATGGAGCAGAAAATGGCGTTTTCAGCTTGCTTTCTCAGTTTGTGCACCTGCTACAGAATTTAAAGTGTGTTTGTGCCTCTTCAGATTGATGTTTCTCAAATAAATAGCAGTCTCCTCAGATTCCTCATAACTTGGAAGCTGTTTTGTGAGTTTACATAAAATCCTCTTATGGCAGCTTGGAATTTGGAGAGCGTGGTTATCTGAGAAGACAATCTTCTCTTATCGTGACAACCTGAGAATTCGCTACCTGTGTTTTCTCTCCAAGCAATAACAGAATGAACATTTTGCATATTTGATTCTGCATTAAAAAAAAAAAAAAAAAAAGCTGTTACAGTTACCCTTTTGGAATTAGATGTGTGACTTAAACTTTTAGGTAATGATGTGTTATTGAGAAGGAAAGCTTGAAGCTGTCAGGAAGTTTTAATGAAAACTGATTTTTTCCCATAAGACATTTCAAATATAAACGTGATGTGGCAAACAGATAAAGATGCTTCATATTCTTTATCAAAAGCAAAACAGACAAAATGTGAGAAGAGTCAACAGTCTGTAGATTCAATTTCATTATTCTTAACTGTTCATTAATGTGTTTGCATTAGTTTTGTTGTGTGAATGATGAGTAGACTTAAGTAATATTTAAAGACCTTGAACACCGATTTCCCTGACTTTGCTCTGCAGCAAACAGGGAGGATGGTGAAGGAAAGGGTTTTTTTGTTGGGAGAAATTAGAGATATTGTACAGTCTGACAATTTTTGCTCTAAGGTTGCCTACTACAAATTAAATTCTCAATAGTTTCGTAAATTAAGACAGAGAAGTATCTGACAATGTTGACGTGGTTAATTAGCAACAGTGAGGACAATCAGTCCAGTTAGAAGTAGCAGTTGAAGATACCTGATTTAATAATGGAAGTCCCACCTGCTGTGCCTGCAAATATATTCCTCAAGACTCATTGAGTGTACTCCCATCCTAAGTCTGGCCCTGATCCTGAGCTCTGGGGAAGCTGAGCAGCTCCAACAAGACCCAGGAGGACCACTTGGGTTTTATTTGACCTGTGTCTAAAGCAACTGACTCACATTTTTCAGATGCATTGATGCAGGATATGTGAGAAGGTGAAAACGTGGATTCAGGTAAAAATAGTAGCAAATCAAGGATGCTTTCCCTGTCTTTGCTTGTTAATTTGACCAATCTTGGCAAGTAGCCAAGCTATGTCTCTGAAGTTGGCTTTTAGCATCCCTCTGTAGTAGTCTAAAATAGGCAGATGCTTTTAAGTAGAACAGTAGTTTTCTGCATTCTTAGTTCTCTCCTTCACCCCAGTTTTCTTTAGTTTCCTTTTGAACAGTCGCTTATTTGAACTATTCCTTTACATCCCCCTCTGTTCTGTGAATAAAGTGAGGTAAAAGTAGAAGGAAACAAAATTACTATAAAGCAAGTTTCTTCCAAGTCAAAAAAAAAAAAAAAGAAATTTCATCTTTCCTTCCATTCTGAGCACAGAGGGCTTTATTTAATTCCTTGTCTCTTACTTTTTTTCCCCCCTGTTCTCTAATAACACAGCCTGGCAGAAGGTACGTACATTCCTTCTTAGGTACTCTGGAATAGAATGTCAAAAAAACGACTTTGGGGAAAGTATAGTGCATCTTTCTTGTTTATAGCCCTTGAACTGTGAAAACCCCAGGAATACTCATTTGATGGAGTAACAGGCAGAGTTTTAAGGCTGCAGGTCTCAGATCTCCTGACTGTTAGAATGAATTTCACCTGACGTTTCATTCAGTGATGATTTTTGTCTCCAATCGTTGTTCACAACTGTCACTTCATAAACAGACCGTGTTAGAAAGATGTTACCACTTAATCCTTCCTGATTGTATTAATATTAGGGAAGTGATTTTGCTGATTTCTGGCAGTTCCATTGAAAGATGGGAAGTAGTAGCTCTGTTAAGGAGGAATATTGTTGATAATCATCAGCAGAAGCTGTAATGCTAATTAAAGCAGAGGTGGTTGATTGACTTTCAGGTTAAAAAGCAAAACAGAGCAGAGCAGAACTACAGTCTTTGCACCTGGGATTGTGGCACCTGTTATGATCACAAGGAAGAATTAATAATGATCATATGCAGATTTTTTCTTAAAATGAAGAGTATCTGGGGAAATGTAGTATTCTTATATCAAAACATAGTTTCTGAGTCCTTGACCAGGTGTATAACTACTTAATCTCTGATATTGCTTCACTGGCTGTTGTTAAACTATTGAAATAATTGAAAGTTCAGGTGAAGAGGAAGGTATAGTTATTGCAGTACTAACATGGCAAGGACTTTGACTTTGTAATTTTTTTGTGAGGAGTGAAAAATTTTAGCAATGGCTTTATATGGGCCAGTTTCCCCAAATTTTAATGTGAGTAGTTGTAGGTTCCAAACACGTAGAATTTGAATCATCTGTTTTGTTGTGGATTGAGGCATCTGTCAGATACCGGTACAAAAGGGCTTTTTAACTCATATATAATAAATAGAAACTGGTACCATTTTAGAAAAATAAATTTCTATGTTTCTAGATTGTGCCAAAGTCTAAAGGACACACATCTGCTTGACTCTCTAAGTTGAAAGGAAAAAGCTGGATGGCAGAATTATCTGTAAACCCATTTTCTTAGGAAATACTTAGGGCAAGAATTCAGGGCTTTAAGAGTTGGGTGGTCTTCTGTCAGAAGGAGGGAGAAAACTTAAGCCTGAGGATTTACTGGTGAGGAACAGTGCTACTGGTGAGGTGCAGCTGAAAGCCAGTGTGGCCACCCTTGCATCCATGGGATTTGCAACCTGAGTCCCTCATGAGTCAAGTTTTTCTCGAGGCAGCACATTAAAGTGCTTTTTGGGAATAAAAGTGTAATAGAGAGTAATGTCATAATTTAATGTGTCTCCCTTATGGACTCAGCAGCAGCTCTGATTCTTTTCTTGGAAAAACCCCAACAATTAGGTTTACACTGCTTGCTGCATGCCCCAGCAAGAACAGCAGCACCAGAGGAGTGTCTTATTTAGGGAGAGAGGATTTCTTGGGGAAAAGGTGACTGGGTTGTAACACCTTGTAAAAACCATGGAACAAACATTTCTTTTCAGGGCAGCAAGTGTCAAACTGCTGCGTTTTAAGGCAATGCAAAAGGACCTGGCAGCAGTGTTGATGTTTTCTTTTCTTCCCCCTATTCACTTGTAGGTGATGGTTGCAGAAGCACTGGATATTTCCAGGGAAACATACTTTGCAATTCTGATGGACAGAGCCTGCAATGGACCTGTCATGGTTGGCAGTCCCCAGGGTGGTGTGGACATTGAAGAGGTTGCAGTAACTAGCCCAGAACTTATCTTTAAGGTATTAAAATGATGTTTTACTTTAAAAATCTTCCATGTCAGTTATCCAAAAGAATATTTTTTTCCTCTTTCTCTTTCCAGTTTTATTCCTTCTATGTATGAAGACAGTAAAAACCATAAAAACTGTGTTTTATCAAATACAGGATCAAACTTGTTATCCAGTAGATGAAGCATGTTTAACATCTGATTTTATTAGTGTTTGTGTTTCCAACTCAATTAGAAAAAGAGCTTAAATCTGTTTGTTATGTGACATGTTAAACTTTATATCTGAAATGTTTTATGAGTGAGTTTTGCTCTCAGGAAGGTGCACAGTTTTTTCACAAGTAGGCTGGTGCCAATATAGTTATTGTTTCTGTGGCTGTTTTTCTCTAATTGACAGAGTTGTTAATTATTTCTTTGTACCTGCAAGACTTTTGCATCTGAAATACAACTGTTGTAATTACTTTTTTAACAATGACTACATTTAAGTGTTTTTTTATGTTACTGTGGCAAGATAATGAATAGGCAAGCTATTCAGCTGAGAAAAGAATTGATACAATCAAGTGTAATTATTCAAAAAATTGTAAAAATATTTAATGTGCGTTTTAAAATTATATCAACTTTGCAGTGTTACTGGGCAGTGACACTCATTGCCTTGAAAATACTCCAGAACGTGTCATAAAAATTAACAGACTAAATATTCGTCAACGCCATCTGTACAGTAATTAAAAGTGAAAACTTGTGTCACGTTGTCTTGTCAGTGTGCCACCCTGAAGAATTATATATTTTTTGGAAGGACTGTTTCATAGTTGGTGTGGTAATTATAACATCCCCTATAGGCAGCTACCACAGCCTCAGTCTCAGGGAGCCTTGGCAAACAGCCAGGCCTTAATTACTAATTTGCAGATGTATACTAAGTGTTTTCCTTTTGAAGTTTTAAATCTCCATTCAGATGGAATGTTTAGTTATATTTATGCATGTTATTGTTGCAGGAGGAAATAGATATTTTTGAAGGCATAAAGGATCGTCAGGCTTTGCAGATGGCAAAAAATTTGGGATTCCAAGGACCTTTGCAACAGCAGGTGAGTTGGCTCTACTCCCTCGGTTTGGACTGAAGACTTTTTAGCCCAGTTATGCATTAAATGCTTTCCAAAGGGCAAGAAAGGCCGAGTGTCCATTAAATCAGGATCATTTTGACATTCTAAATACTGAATTGCACCTGTATAATTGTCATCAGGCATTAGCAGTTTGAATCAGGTCCTTGTTGTTTTGAGGTGAGAGTCCCTAGCCTTTGAAGCAGTCGATGACAACAGGCTGTTACACTACATGGGATTCTTTTGCTTTCACTGGAATTCCATTGGAGCTCAGGGAGTGACATGGGTAGAGGTTTTTTCGAAAATAGGCCCTTTATAAGGAGAGAAGTAAAAGTGTATCTGGCTGTGTAACTGAAGCCTTTTAAATTTTTTTTTAATCTTCAGCTCAAAACCAAAAGGCTGCAAGCTTGTTGTCTTTTCAGTATCTCTTTTCTACATATATATATTTAATATATATTTTTGCCTGTATGAACCATTTTGCAGAGAAGAGAGCTCATTTAATCTATTTTGACATGTTTTTGTTTCTGCAGTATCAAACTGTCATTTTTTTAGAACTCCTTTATTTCTAATTCAGCAGTTTTAATTATTTTCTATCCCAACATGCAATTAACAAATGCATAATCATTAGGTTGATTAACACACATTTGAAGATTTAGCTGTATATCTAATGAGGAAGAACGATTATGTAGAACCTTTCAACCCTTGAAGAGTTCTGGTACTTAATAATTAACAGCAATATATGGACTTTTAAACAACACATTTAAATAATGCTGCAGGAATGCATTTCTTTCCTCATGCTGTTAACTCAAAAGAATTTACTGAGGCATAGGGACATAGCTTTTATTCAGACAAATCCTAGCATTTACTTATATATTCACCAGTTCTAAGTTGGGATTTTATGCTTTGCCTTGAAGAGGCTCAGCATTTGTAGAGACCTGGAGAAAGAGAAGTGTTGACATTAAGCTGCCTGATTCAGAGAGGTGCTGAAAGACAGAGCAGCCTTTAATAAAAGTGAAGGGATTTTGGTGGTCTGGTACAATTACAGCAGATTCCTGTGGCAATAACAGCTTTTCAGGTTGCCCAGAGTCAATGGGGGTTGCAGGGTGGAGCTTCCTCCCCAGTGGCACTGCTGACACAGCCTCACCCGTGCGGTGCTGGGGCACTGTGTCCATCCCAGTGTTTGTGCCAAGGAAACTGCTGCACGTTTCTAACTGATAATTTTTTTCAAAGTCAAAACCACTGAGAATGCTTCAACTGGTAAATTTTGAGCAGGGAAGGCATCCTAAGCGATTTGTGTGCTGCTTCCCAACTACAACTCTTTAAAGTCTCTTATCACGGAATCACAGAACTGGTTTGGGTTGGAAGAGACCTTAACGATCATTTTCTTCCAACTCCCCTGCCATGGGCAGGGACACCTTCCACTAGACTATGTTGCTCAAAGCCCCATCCAGTCTGGCCTTGACAGGGACAAGGGAGTCCACAACCCCTCTGGGCAAACCTGAGTTTGGTTTTGAGTCTTTCCCATTGTAATTTTTTCTTTCATACGACTGACACTGTAGGAGAAAGCTGACTTCTGGGTTTTTTATTCTAATTCACTTATTAGGAGAGGTTCCAAATTTTTGGGTTGTGTACTTCAGTTAGCTGATCAGTAATGAGGGGACAAATTTGAGTGGTTCTTTATTAGTGCACTTCATCTGCAAACTTACTTCAGCTAATAGGTTGTCAGTGTGTAATGAACCAAAGGGGTTTTTATGTGCGCTCGTGTTGCTGTTTTCAAGTTGTTCTGTTAGTGGAAGAACGTTACAAGAACAAAAGATTTGGCAGTTTGTTGTCAGTTTTGGCCACACAACTGGGGCACTGAGATAGATGGTGAGGGATGATAGGAAACAAGCAACGAGTAAACAAGCATGCTCTGGATTTAAGCCCTTCAAGAAAACATTGCAGACTGATGTAGGAGGGAGAAATAGGTATTTTTTCCCTAGGTCACTAATGGGCACATACTGCTTTATGGTTTCTGAATGTAGACTGATTAACATGAATTCAACTCAGATCTCAGCACACCGGAGAATGCATCATTTTGTTAGTGCCCAACAGTCACTTTCCAAATAAAACTTGTCATGGTAATTGTAATGTTTATTTTGTAGAAGGTCTCCAGTTCATGTAGTCTTTAAATGCACATTTACTAAGTGTTATGCAGTACAATAATGCTACATTATAGCTATTTAAGAGACTATGAATATGGTTAAGAAAACAGAAATAAAAGCAGTAATTATCTAGAACTATTTCGCAATTTAATGCATTAAAAATAATCTATAAAGGTTTACCTTTGCCTTGAAAACATTTACTTTTATTCTTCTGTGTGGTAATTGTAAATCGTTTGATCAAATTTAGGCAGCAGATCAAATTAAGAAGCTGTACAATCTTTTCTTGAAAATTGATGCCACTCAGGTTGAAGTGAATCCCTTTGGTGAAACTCCAGAAGGGCAAGGTAAGAAATTGAAGGAAACAAATGAATGCATTATAGTTCTTTATTTATGCAAACTATAAATTAAATTGCATAGAAGGATGTAGCAACAGCTTTGCATTAATTTCATTTTGTAATGTAATTTAAGCAACATTCATAAATATTCCCATGGCAGATTTTATATTTCAGTACCTTTTGTTGTTTCACCCAAATACTGGAAGTATTGGCTTCTACACGTTCTGCTTGGTGAGAAACAGAAACATTTTCTGCTCTTCTGCTCTTGTACAAAGTTGAGGTTTTCTTGGGTTTGGGTATTTTTTTGTTCAGTGTTTTTGTTTGGGGGTGGGTTGTGTAAATGCTGCTAGAATTACTGAGGTTGGGTGCAAAGAAACTTGCTCATTTGTAGCAGAATAGTTGAGTTAAGATACCTTAACACTACAGGGCAGTATGGAAGGCACCCAGGAGTCCTTTTGCTTGGTCAGGTGGCAGAAATCGGGACATCAGTGACAATTGTCTAAAGTCAGGCAGAGAAACAAGCTCGAGGTGAGCTCTGTGTGCCAGGATCAGGCTGTCCTGGTGTTCACACTCACTGGCTCAAGACTGGCTCAGGTGACTGGGAGAGAAGCACTTTGCTGTCCTGTTATTTTGGCAGAGCAAGGGACAGAACCCCAGTTCAGTCCTTACATCCCTCCAGCCATGTAATCCTGCAGAGAGGACCTTTCAGTGTGTCTTGGGTGTTGGTGAGTGGACACTGAGGATGAAGTGAGAATGGAAGAGGCAGCACTGACAGTGAGTAACACAACAGGGGCATCACTGAGGTGCTGGAGACCCAAGAAGGGAAATTGGTAGACAGGTAGGGACAAATGAAGGAGAGGAGTTGGAAATGAGAGGAAACCAAATGTGGTCCTTAAAAGTCCTAAAGAACCACAGTGGTACTACCTTGGCATCCTTGCTGGAGCACTATGAGGTGCCACTGTGGAAATAATTATTTGACTAAGATACCAAGTTGGCTTTTCTGGAATGGATGTGCGTATTTAGTGAGAAGGGCTTAATTTGAGGGATGGTAGGAGTTTTTCTGCTCTTTTCTCCAAGGTTTTTCTGTATGTGTTTTGCATCCAGGAAGCTGAGGAGCAGAAACAGAGTGGGTTTCAAGCTGTGAAAGCCATCTTACCAGCAGACATGCACAGGAGTCTTCCTGTGCTTATTCCTTTTTTGCTAGCAGTTTCTCCATCTGAAGTGTCTTTAAGAAGAAACAAATGGAAGAACATTTGAGTAGCGTAATGCAGTTATTTCTAATGATAAAATATGTCTCTGTATGAAGACCATTATTCCTGTCAATGTAATGGATAAGATGGATTTGTTTCTTGCTGTGTTTTGTGTTTTTCACTTGTGTGAATTTCCATTTGAAGATACATTGTTTTGTGTATTAATTTTGTAGCAAATTCTTTGTCAACAGTAGTGGGTCAGACTCCTGTTATGCCCATTTTTGTTTGGTTTGGGTTGGATTTTTTGTTTGTTTATTTTGTTTGCTCTCAGTGTAAACTGTTGAATTGGCAGATGACAAAAATCCTACACCACTAGCAATAATAACACAAGTACTTCATGAATATAACTGTTGGAGCTTTCTTTGATATTTGTTTAGAAGAAAAATCCATTTGTATAATCCATCATGCATGTAACAACGTGCTTTTGATAGTGAAAATGGTTTGATAAATATTAATACATGTTTTTGCAGCTACTTTGTACAGCATGGCCTTTGTTAAAGATGAATGTTCTGTAGAAATGAGTTTC
Source organism: Myiozetetes cayanensis (assembly GCF_022539395.1). Lineage (NCBI taxonomy): Eukaryota > Metazoa > Chordata > Aves > Passeriformes > Tyrannidae > Myiozetetes > Myiozetetes cayanensis. The sequence continues at coordinate 5,534,621 of NW_026087389.1, forward strand.
TATTAATGTGACATCGAGGATGTTTGTGTGTAAACAGAGCTCTGAAACTGCAGTTGTCCTCCAGCTTTGAGCTGGTTTTGCAATTTAAGGAACTGAAATTTTGAAGAAGAAAGTTCTTCTTAGTTCATTGCTAAAGAAAATAAAATTAAAGCAGCTCTAGTACAGTAAAAGCATATCATGAACTGCAAGTATTTCTGCTTTTGGCACATTCCCACATGATGGTTGACCAGGGGAGATCTACTCTAGACTCTTCCAAGAGATTTGTTATACACACTCATGAACAGTTTTCTGAAACTACAGTCACTGAAATGAAATTTGATACTGTTTTCATTTAATCTGCTATCAGTTACAAGTCAGATATTAAAAAAATAAAAACCCAAACCATATCAACATCAAAAAAAAACCAAAAAAAGAAACCCAATAGAAATCAAGACATAGAGTTTCAACTCTCATATTTGTGTAGATGTTTTGAAAGACTAAAATTATCTTTTTAGTTGTACTTGACCTCCAGATGTGTACAGTGCTCATGAACATGTGCACATGTACCATGTACGTGTTTCAATGGAAATATGAATAAAAAACCAGCAGATAAAAAAACTATTGGTTCTTTCTGGATTTAAAGGCTCTTAAATCTGATTGGTTGGCCTTGACAAATCAATTATACTTAAGTCAGTAATTTTTATTTGGATATAGTACAAGTGAAATTACTTAAATAGTAATATGATAAGTATATAGCCTTACATTTACTTATAACATTTTAATCTAATGAGGTGTTTGCTTATGCAAACCCATAGAAGTAATGAGTCAGTAAATAGGCAAATAACACTCTACAGACATTTCTGTTACTGGTGTGTTTATGTGAATATTCCAGCTGCTAGCCAGACCTGTATCTATTACCCGTTATAGTCAGGTTTAGCTACATCTTGATTTGTTTCTACAACTCTAGTGGATGTTGGTATTGATGAGAAGTTCTTTTTAAACTTCCTTGATTTAAAAGTAGCCTCTTGGTCATTTTTAACGTATGTTGGCTTCATGTTGTTTGAGATCTTTAATGAAATAATGTGTTCTCAGCAGAGAATTTAAGGGAAATGTGCCCTTTGCTGCTGGACTCAATGAACTTCAGCTCCATCATTCCCAAAGCAAAACCTTCTCCCCCTCCCTGCTGCAGTATCCATAATATTTCAGAAGCTCTGACTGACTGTAAACTCTAAATGCCTACACGTTGTTTTATTTTCTCCTGTAGTTGTTTGCTTTGATGCCAAGATCAACTTTGATGACAATGCAGAATTCAGACAAAGAGAAATATTTGCCATGGATGACAAGTCTGAAAATGAGCCCATAGAGAACGAAGCTGCCAAATATGACTTAAAATACATAGGACTGGATGGAAACATTGCTTGCTTTGGTAAGAACAAACACATCCAAAAGACATTTGAAGACAAATTCGTACTTGTTCAGTGTATAAACTTTGTTTACATTCTGACATTCAGTCCACCCTTGACAGTATTTCAGTCTGTTTTGCTGAGGGTGTCTGTCCTTCCCCAAGTTCTTGCAGGAATGAAACTAAAATTGTGTTGTAACTGTGATGATGGCCACAGCAGACAGGCAGGACATGAGTGGTGTCAGGCTAAAGAAGAAGCCTGAACTTTTAAGCTCATGCAATTGATCTTTCCAGTAATTATAACAAGAAAAGTCATCAAGATTTTCAAATTGAGACTGTGGTACTTAAGACACTGCAAAAGTATGTGTGTTTAAACATGACATTCCCACTTAAAATTGAATAGTGATCTCCATTTCTCTTTAAGGAAAGCTACTGAAGAATCTGCTTGGCTATTAAAAGGAAAATGACAGGTTTTTAATTTCCTGGAGTTCCTTAGAACAGAAATTACTCTGCTGTTTTAGAAGAGATAAGTAAAAAAGTCAACTGTGCTCTACAGAATTTTTGTTTTGTAGAAAGTCTTTTAACCAATACCACATTTTATTATTAATCTAATTGAATTAGACATTTTTTCTCAGCTTGGTGAGAAAATGCATTTATATTGCTCAGATATGTACTTTAATCTAGAAGATTCTAGCAATGTATTGCAGTTGATTCAGTAAATCACAGTGAGGACTTTAATCTCAATTTAAAGCAAAACAAACAAAACCAACCAAAAGACCCCAAACCCCAAACAACAATTGGCAACATTATGGATTTTTTTTTAGTATTTGGTATTTCTGTTGAATTCCAAGGGACAGGGGAGCCTTTGTCCAGCAGGAGCAACTTACTGGGCACACAAAATTCTCACTCAGAGTATGTTCCTACCCATGGGAATGCTTCTAGACTGGTGCAAATGCAAAATAAAAGGCAATCTGAGATCTGTCCCCAAAACTGAGTTGTCCATGTTACAGTAATACAAAGCATCATCTACAGCTATCAGAGTATTGGGATGGGAGCTTAAGGAGTCAATTTGTCCTTCACGTCTCGTGAGGCAATCACTGTTCCCAGAAGTTTTTATGTCTCTTTATTTTTAATAAAATCAGCAGGTTTTGCATTTCCCCCAGTGTCCATCCCAGTCCTCATATGTGCTTAGGGGAAGGTGCACATCTAAGTCCTAAAGAAACCCAAGTGTTGATGTGTTTGCACCAGATTTTTAATTATTTGTTGCATTGGATATCCTTGAATAGGTACTGACATATTTAGAAATAGGTTTGTAACATTTTCAGCCATGCTATTTGTTATGGTTGTGCTGATACATTTTAAGCCTTTTCACAAATCTTATGATATACTTTCATGTGAAAAATAAGCACTTGATGTTTGCAATTACAGTCAATGGAGCTGGGCTTGCAATGGCAACGTGTGACATCATATCCCTGAATGGTGGGAAGCCAGCCAACTTCTTGGATCTCGGTGGAGGTGTGAAAGAAGCACAAGTGTACCAAGCATTCAAACTGCTGACAACAGATCCAAAGGTAAGAATGTTGGGTTTGGACCAGAAGCTTCCTCTGTGCAGCTGTGTAGGACCATAGGAGTCCTGTTATAGGACTATGAATAGTGAAAAATACAGATAATGGTGTGAAAACTGAGGATGAGTTACCAAAAGGGCGACCTGGGAGGAAAATTATTTCAGTATGAAACACCAAAGTGCAGATGTGGCAATGCTGGGCACTGAAGTGTTGAACTTGGAACATCTTCACTACTAAAATGGAATTTGTGAGATTTAGATACTTAAAATGTCATTCCTAGCAGTGTGGTACCACAGCAGACTGAGAAGGAAAATGGGAATTAAGCAAATAGCTGATTCTAAAGGCTCGTTTGTACTCCTTTAAGCATGAGGTTTCTAAAATATCTGATTCTGCACTGCAGGGTAGTCTGTGTTTAATTAACATTCCCTTTGCTGGAATCGTAGCCTGGAACATTCTGACACTTCCTTTTGCAGATGGAGGTGCAGTTGCTCTTTTCTTTTCTGAACAAGAGGAGAAGACATTAGTTTGTGTGTATTGAGTAGAAGTTATTTCTAGAGATGCATGTTGGCATGTTGGGGTCACTGGTCCCCTTTGCAGACAGAACTGGAATATCTGCTGGGAGAACATTGATCAGGCATGGGCTTTGGAGCAGAGCCAGCCTGACCATCCTGCCAGCATGGAGTTCTGCTGTTGTGTGTAACCAGAACTTAGTTGCTGTTGATATTTTTACTAATGGAAATCTGTCAAAGGGCTTTAATCATCTTTCCTGTCTCCTGCACCCAACATCACTGCTAAAGCCCCTGTTTCAACATATTGTTTCTTTTTGTGGGTTTATCTCCTTTGTCTCACTTTTTCTGTGCTTCCAATGATTTTTCTCATTGTGATGTGATATTAGCTCCTCTGAATACCACCTTCCTGTGACAATTACATCACTGTAATTGAATACCCTGTGCAGTAGTAGTAAGTGAAAAAATGTTGTGACTTTTCGAATAGAGGTGGATATTGTTTGCAGCAAAATTTCAAGGCAAAATCAGGAAGAAAACTTACAGTACGAAGTAAGCACAGGTCAGCTTCATATTGCAGGCTCCTTGCAATTGTAGTTCTCCTTGCATAGTTTTAAAGCACTTAGTACCTTGATGGCTCAGCTCTACTAGACAGGATTATCTGCAATATTTAAAACTTTATTCCTTCATCATTTTGCACTCCCATAGACCTGAGTCACGCTGACCTTTGGTTTGTAGAAGTCTTAGTGTATGTTCTTTCCAAGAACCACAGGAAGAGAGCTGGCTGCCTCCTACTTAGTGATCTTATAAGTTTAAAGTCATTAATATGCCTAAAAGAAGAGAGCCAGAAAGGTAGAGAAGCAAAATATCTTCCCTGGGGTAGAAGGGAGACAGGACTTGAGAAGGGACTTGAGAGTCATGATAGAAAACTGGATAATTTCCTTCATAGTCTGGTGCTGTAGGCACTGCTGTGTTTGTGTGAGTTCTGGCTGCTCTCAGGACGTTACAGGAAGATTTGTTTGTGTGTGTTTGAGCTGCTCTGCAGCGCGTGCTTCGTGTGATGATCAAGGTTTGGCTGAGATGTAATTTAGTTCTGAAACTTGTGTTAGTGGGAGAGAAGCAGGTGCAGTAAAGTCTTAGATACACAACTTGGCTGGTGATTATCACGATGCTAAGTAGGTTCTACCGTCTGCTGCAGCACAAACAGCAGGTATTAATTCCGGTGATGGAGCTTGCTGAGTTTAAACAATTTTAAAACAAAAAGGCATTTCAGTAGCTCTCAGCTGTGTGGCATCTGCATGCCCACCATTTGACTTGTAAATGTATCCTTCTTCTACTATACATTCTGCTTATATATTACTGCTTAACACTAACTGCTCACACCAGGGCCAGTGAGGCTCTGCTACTGAGATGAAGAAAAGAGTAGCATGGAAAGGACCTGGAACAGGCACTGATGCTGTGGCTGTGCAATTCCTGGCACTGACTGGCTGAAGATGCAGAAGGCAAAACATCTCATGATTTATTTTGTTCCATTCAGAAAAGAAAAGGTAGTTAAGTCCTACAGAAGTTTATTTTAGGAATTTATAGTCTGTCCAGCACCACAACTTTTTTTAAAAACTACCTAAACAAACATTTATCCAGGATGTTTCAAGAACAGCTGACCCTGCTTTGTGGCCAGCAAAATGGTCTGGAGCTTTCTTTTTGTGTTTCAAAGAATAGCCCTAAACCTAAAGCTGTGATTAGCAATTTTGTATGAGCAATAATACTCATGTTTTGGAAGTTTAAGGTTACTCTCATAAAATGAGAATTCATGGAGGTAGAAAAGACCTATGAGGGCACAGAAACATCTGGCAAAGCTGGAAAAAGTTCTCAAAGGCATACTGTATTTTCTGCCTCAGAAATGTGTACAAATACTTTGCCTTTAGCCAATGGAGCAGCTCATAGTTCTTTTATAGCTACTGTAGGTTTTGAGTTTACAGTAGCAATTTAGGATTTTCCCACATTTTTATTAGCATTGCATCGGTGAGAAAATACAGACTAATAGAACTTTACAAGGGTTTTTTTCTAATATGTCTTTGCAGTTTTGCAGAATTAATGTGAAATGACTATTCATCTTCTAAAATACTGAAAGTATTGAAAATGCATTCTTTCATCTCATTGAGGCATTTTTAGGGACTGATAGCATATTGCCAATATTTATGAAAATGTGAGGACAATTATGCATTTAAAATGCATAATTATGCACTTAAAATGGGTAATTGAATTGTCTTGATTTATAATCAAGAATAAAATATTTTTCAAGAGCATGTGTAGTATTGAGTCCCAAGTAATTGATATGTAAATATAGTTTAACATGAATCTGCCATTATTTACGGGCACTGACAAGTTGAGTGCCTTTTGGCATTTTAAAGTAGGCTATAATGAATTTAAAAAGCTGGAGATGTAAAATAAAATTCCTAAGCAGGAGGAAAACTTGCAGTGGTTTTTGTAATCGCTTCCTCTGTGGCAGAATAGGGAAGATTCACAAATGTTTTCTTAGACGGTAGATGAGGGAAGATTTGTGGAAGAACCACAACAAAAACTGAGCTGTTAGGTTTGGATGGAATTTGAAATGTTTGTGTGCCAAGTACCATCTCTGTAGTGCTATCCCTTCTAAAATAGGGACAGAAGAGCAGATATTTCCACCTCTTTGGAACACAATCTGCATCACCCTCTTGAGACAGCTGCCGTGTGGTCAAGGCTTGTTGCATTTTCCTGCTTGTTTGATGAAGGTGCATTTGATTAATGATCAAAGTGATAGAGGATTTTTTCATTAGCTGTGTTCATCAGTACTTGTGACTGGAGAATATGTGCAATATAATGTGTTTATGTGTCTTAGTATTGCCCAGTAAAAGGAAATGCTGTGGATAATACATCAGAAAAGTGTTTAATCTTTCACTGTGATTTCCAAATTGATTAAATTTTCAAAATTTATATGACTCATTTCCCAATTAGTGAGAATAAAAAGTGAAGATATTTTAGTAATCTCAAATTAGTAATTCATCTTGGTGAGATGAGTAATTTATTATGAATCTATTTATAGATCACCTCTCTAATCCACTTACAGGAGAATGAAAGACAAATAATCTGATAATACAGGTAGGAAGTAGTATTTTAAAAGAAAACTTGTAGGTGTCCTTACTTAAACTCTTCCTAGAGAAAATCATGTTTTAATACTCATTATTTTTAAGTGGTTTGAGGTCTTATGGTTGTCTAGGAAAGTGTTTGTTCTTTCCATCAAAATAAAGAAATTTAATCACCTTGTCTCCATCTGTTCCTGATAGAAACAGGCCCAGATAATTAAATGTATATCTCAAGTAGGGGCTTTCAGCCATTTGTACTGTGTTAGACACACTCTGCTGACAGTGAAATGAATATCAACTGTTTTTACTTATTTCATGGAGCACAGGTACATGGGACTTCTTATTCTTCTTACTGATAAGACTCTATTTTGGGAAGAAATGCTAAAACATGACAAAATTAATGAGCACTTTCCCATCATAAAATTATCTTTTAATGACGGAAGAATAATAGGCCCTGATTTTGTTGAGATTTTTAGTATAAAGATATGTCTATACTTAAAAAATTTTTAAAAAAAGATGGGAATTTGAAGTATTTTTTCAACAAAGCTCTTTGTTTCTAAGCTGAAGATTGCAGTATCAGGCTCAGTGCTGTGGTTATTGGGGAAGAGGGAATTGGATGAAAAAATGCAGATGTTGCACTTGGCTCTGCTGGGAAGTCTCTGCTCTGGTTTGCATCCTAATATGGGAAGTAAATCATGATCCAAGAATCACAGAATTGCTTGGGGTTGGAAGGGACCTTAAAGACCATCTTGTTCCAAACCCCTGCCATGGACAGGGACACCTTCCGCTAGCCCAGGTTGCTCAAAGTCCTGTCCAACCTGGCCTTGGGCACTTCCAGGGATGGGTGATCTTATTCTAACCTAATATATTATTAATTCCATCCATATGGCACAAGCAATGTGCCCAACAATAATAGGCAGGTCTGGCAAATACACAGCTTTTACATTAACTGGCATCTTTCTAAGAAAAAATCTGTTGGAACATCCACCCATTTCTATGGAAATGGCATTTTGAGGTGCAGTTATCTCCTGTGTTCATCCATGTACTTGCATAGCTAAGGGTGGTGCAAAAGCTTTGGAAGAGACAAAAATTACTTGAAACATGGCTTAATGAAAGAGGGCAAAAGCTTTTTCTTTCCCTTGAATCTCTGTTTTGTTTCAGGTAGGACTGAATCATTTCACAACTTCATTATTCAGCTGAAATTCAACGAGATATTCAAGCCTGTTTCAAGTTTTAATATTTTAGTATCTATTATTCTGAGTGGATGGATAAAGCTGAAATAAATTAGTCTCTTCACTTTTAAAGCTTGTTATGTGCTTAAGTACTTGGCAAATCAAGTCCACATCTACCACAAATGAGTGGTTCTTAGTCTTTTTGCCAGAGGTTTAGTTTCATCTTCTAATAAAAAACTACCCTGTTATAGGAAGATGAAATTGGTCCTTTTCTCAAAAGATTTTTTGTATTTTTTTGTACTTGCTCAATATTTTGACACATACTGAGCAGTCTCTAAAATCAGGTATTTTCTTTAGGGTAGTGTGAAAAGTGAAGAGTAGCACTACTACTTTCGATAGCAATCTGCAGAAAACACGAGGGGTTTTTTATCCCCCAGTTCTTTCATATGTGCAGTCTGGGAGGGACTGGGGAAGAACATTTCAAACAGACTTGGTGGGCTTCTGTTCCTTCAGTGGCACAGGAGTTCAGCTGATTTAGGTGGCTCCACTGTTCGTGCTGCTAACTGGGAGCAGGGTTTAGGGCAGTGGAGAGTCCGTGTAAAGCAGAGTGAGGGTGAAAAGCAGGAGGTCTGCAGAAATAACCACTTCAGTCAACGCTGGGCAAAGCCTGGGGACTGTCTCTGTGAATACAGGGGATTTTTGTGGTTATCAAAGGTTATGTTCATGCACCAAACCTGAACCATCCTTGAGAAAAAGCACATTATGTGCTGTTTGTATCAGGTACAGGGAACACGTCTCAGTCACCCGATCTTTCAGTGACTTTGACTTGAATTAGCTGTAAAGCTCTGAGTTTAATCAACTTTTTGAATTTTCTTTAGGGTTCTAGTTAATGCCTTTGAAGGGGGAAATAATTTTCCTGTGGGTTTTTTTGTTCATTTGGGGTTTTTTAACTTTTCTCTCTATCTTCAAAATCCACATTTTTTTTTTCAGTCCCAAACACCAGAGCAGGTTCTGTTTTAACTCTGGTAAACAGAAAGCAGACATTTTTGCTGCCCTATTTTTCCCCTCCATTTGTCACAACTTGAGGGATGTTTCTTCTCTGTCCCCTTTAGTCAACAGAATTGTTGTTTGCTGTGTGGGTACCTTTAAAAGCACTGGGGAGGAAAGTAATCTTAAATATCTGTATTTAAGAAATTTGTTCCCTCTCTATTATTAAAATGGCAATATGGATTCCTTTCTAAAATGGGGACAGAAAGTCTAATGAAATGAATAGTTCAACCTTCTGCCAGCATGGGTTGACTCATTCCTACAACTGTTTAAGAAAAATTAGATATTGTTTTCGGGGGGTTTTGTACTTACAAATTATCTGGATGAGGCTGTGTACCTCATTCTGGTGCTGGTACTTTCACTGAATTAGAGGGGTCTGTGGTTCTGGATGCCCAAGGAAGGGGTGTCACATGGGAGGAGGCAGCAGGTCACCATGGGGGGCTAGAAGGTAAAAACTGGGCTACTGCTGCCTTTTGGAATAGTTTCCATTGCTGGGATCCTGTAGAGGCTCTGCTTGTGAAGGGAAAAGTCAATCCCAATTCCCAAGTATTTTCCTGTGTCTCTATTATAAAGCAGAACAGAAATGCAAAGCTGTTTGTTTTCTTTTTTTTTTTTTTTTTTTTTTTGCAATGGTGGTACCTAAATGCTAACAGAAACTGTCACTTTAACTGAAGGGGTTTATTTGAAAATCTGAGATCCTTTTAATGGAAACTGTTGATTTCTCTTGGGGGTGGTGGAAGATCACACATTTCAAGGGAAGAGAATCGACTCGAGGAAAAGAGCTGAAAACTTAGTTTTTAATAATTCTTTTTTAATGGAAAAGTATTAAACCCTTTTGAGGCAAATTACTCAGAAAATTCCAACTAAAAAACAATTTGTGCCTGTGTAAAGAAAGACAGGTTGATAATGTCTGACCAAATAGGTTTTGCTGAAATTTCCAAAATTATTCAGATGTTTTCAGTGGGGAAAAAAAAAAAATCAAACACTTTAAAGATTTTTTTTTTTCCCCCAAGCAATTAGAAGAGTTGATTAAGAGTGAGATAGCCTTACTTGTTTCAAATAACAACAAAATTTATTCTGCTTGACAGAGTGGAGCAGGTAATGTACTATTGCAGGTATTCCTAAGGAATAAAAATACGTTTCACTGCTTGTACAAACCTTGAATTTTCTGCTATGGCTATCTTATTCCTTTTCATTTATATACATATTTTTCTCACCAAGCAAGTAGAGGGAAAAGAGGACTAGATTTTTATTTTTTTTTAAATTTTTCATGCAGTTTTCTACGGTGAAGTGTAAATGCGAAGCTGTGTGTGTGAGTCTCTATATGACTGCTGCTCTTACACAACTTGTGTGCACGTTTGCACCACCTGTTTTGCATGCAGTGCTGGCTGTTGCTGTGCTTCAGAAACCATTTCTAATTATTGAAGAGTAAGCCTGAGTAACCAGCAGAGCTGCAGAGCACCAGATGTTCGTTCCCTGTGAGCGTGGGGGAGAAGGAGCCCCTGGCTGGAGCTGCCGTGGCACTGCCACCCTCCCACCAGGAACTCTGCAGTGCCTCAGTGCAGGAAACACAGCAACCCTGCCACCAGTGCCCCAAAAGTGGATTCCTGGGTGGGTGACAGGTGAGCTGACCTCGGGAGCCAGTGTTCACTTGACCAGAAAAGGGAACGAGATCTGGATCCACAGACAGGCTGAGCAAAAGTTAACACAAAGCTCTGTCCTTTGACAAGAGGGATGCCACCTCTGTGATTGAAGCAGAAGCCTTTGTGCAAACTGTGGGTGGCTCTTGTGAATGGTGGATTTGGGATTAATGGTGATAACAGAGGAAAAGAGTAAAAGCATCTCATTAAGAAAATGGATTACGTGAGTGCTTACGGGGCGCGAGTTTTAATCTGGGCAAGATTAAAAATGGAAAATGCTGAGGATTTCTTTTTCCTTAAGTAAATCTTGATTAAGTCAACCTCCCAGAATACTGTTACAGGTCTGTAATGGGAAAAAAAAAAAAAAAGAATCAATTATTGGGTAGAAATGAATGAATGTGCAGAGTCAATATTTTATAGGAGGTGCTGAAAGTTGAATGCCTGATGCCCAGCAAATCATTTGATTTAAAGGTTTGGGACTGCAATGCTTGACTTCTCATTGAAGAAATATAAAAGAGCAAATTACTATTTGCTGGAAAGTCACAGAAACCTTATCAGAATTGTTTAGTTCCTGCTGCTCCCTGGAGGTTTTCCTCTTCAACCATTGATTGAGTATGTGCTCTCTGAATTGTGAAGGATTTGCCTTTAATCAGAACTTCCATGGGGCTCTGTACAGTTGTTCTGGGATTTTTGTGTGTATTACTTGGAGAGAATCTCAAATCATTTTTGTTTTCACTTAGTCATACAAACTGTGGAAGTAATTGAACTGAAAAGATAAAATAAAAGCAATTAGAGGAAAGATGATGTCTACATATCAGCAACATTCCTTTAACTCTTAATAATGCTGAACATCTGTTGGACTTGAGTAAGAAAAGCAGATGGGTTCAGCCTTGCCCCTGGCAGTGGAACACCCTCCACCTTACTGACCACTCCAGTTTTAAGCCTTTTATCAAAGAACTTCTTCTGCCACTTGTAATATCAGTGGTCAGCTGTGTCATTCCCTTCTGTCAAGAACTCAAGTCTGAGGCAGTTTTGCTGTATGTTTGCACCCTCCTCCTCTCCATTTGCACCCTCCTCCTCTCACACCACAGGGATGGGGGTGATGGTTTATATATAAAAATCATCTGTGTTAAGATGCCCAAGAATCAGAAAAAAACCAAAATTATGTAGCCATTGTTGGCCTGTGACTAGATTTGTGCTAGGGTTAGAACAGGCTTTCTTTCTTCATTTCATAAATCACAGGTAGTCTGTGTTGGGAGTTTCGACTCAAATCCAAGAAAAAAAATGGATTTTTTTGTGTGAATATATTTACATATTGAATGTCCTAAAAGTAATAACTAAGCATTAAATCTAGAGAGAGATTTTCTGCAGCTCACTCTGGTGAGGGATCAAATGTGCTGTAATCTTCCACCTTTGTTTGACACCTGACTTGATATTTCATTTATTTTTCGGTCTGTGATGAGTTCACTGTGCTTTAACACAGAGCACTCCTTAGTGGTCACTATCAAAAGCTGTTCAACAAACTGGCATTATTCATAATTTACCGTTTAAAACCAAAAGAGCACCTCTGGCACAAACCTGATTGCAATAGAAACTATTAATAATATCCTACTGGTGTTGGTGCTGCAGTTCTGTACAGTGAGAGATCTTTCCTTTGTATGAAGTTGAATAATGCCAATACAAGAGTGTCCCAGAAAGCCAAGAAGAGCAACTCCACTGCTGAATTCTCAGGTGCAGCATTTTGTCATACAAATCAAACCCTGTCTAATTCTAGTGCCAACTTCTTGGTCAAAATCTTAGCCCCAGTGCTGATTTTAATTACACAGTGGATAAAGAGCATGAAGTACTTTCATGTTATTTAGGAAATCGTGGTCATGACTACTAAATAGCTTTTATTATTCCCTGAAGTTGGTGCAGGGCTGATTGTTTATCACTCACAAAGTCACTCATTTCCCCCACTTCTCACAGCCAGTGGTTCTGTAAGACCTCAAAGAGTCACAATACCACCCTCAACAGAGGAAAGTGATGTTCATCAGGAACCAGGGGAACTTGGAATCAAGCTGAAAGTGCTGCAAAGGTGGAGTTTTTCCCTCTCTCAGGAGAAGAAGATCTTCTTAGTGGAAATGATTGCATTATCTCAATTCCTTCTCTGTTTCTGATGTACTTCTATCAGCTGATTTGCTCCAAAATAGAATGCCCAAAATGAATTATTGTAATATAAAAGAAAAAAAAAGGTTTAGTCAGTTCTTTCTTCTCCAGATGCATTTTGTAGTTTTCTTGTGATTTTTTTGGGTACTTTGGGGAATGGTATTTGCAGAAACTGGGGGGTTGTTTTGGAAGTCAAATATCCACTCCCTTTTCAAAGTGGGGATGAGGGGTTGGTTGGATTTGGGTTTTTTTTTAAAGCATTTGTCAGGGCAGAACAGCTCTAGAGGCTTTAAGTAAAGCGCTGATTGCCCTGTCAGTCAGGGTGCTGAGGAACTGGGAACTTCACAGATTGATGCTTGACAGAATAATTAGAAAACTGTCACTTGAAGTAACCACTCTGGTGTTCCCTGGAGAAATGTGCCGGTGCCAAACGTGTGCTGTCCAAATCTAGAGGTTAAATGTTCAGTAAGACAAAACATAGCATGTCACCAGAGAAAATTACTTCCAACATGCTGTGGAAGTGATGCTCCTCAAGCCCCTAAACAGGGACTACACAGTTTATTGAGCTTACCTGCTTTGATCCTGCTCATGCATTCAAGAGCCTTTTAGCCCTGAATGAGGGGGTTTAAGTTGGTAATGCAGTGAGGCATTATCTAACATTTTATATAGCAGAGGGTCTGGAAGGGTTTAAAAAATAAAAGCACATAAAACTGTAACAATTTTTTCCAATTCTGGAAAGGTTTAACAGCAGTTCTCCAAATATTTTTGAGTATTTTTGGTTAAAAGTAAATGGAGGCAGGTAGTATCACGAGCTTCTTTCTTAATCCTTAGCCCATAAGGAAACCTGGATGTATTTTTCTGGTTTGGGTTGGTTTGGGGACTGCTCTGAGGAGTGCAGGACAGGGGCTGTGACATTTGTGTGCTTTGGTTTTCACTCCTGTTGGTGCTTGTGTGGTCTGTGTGGGGGCTGGCATGTCAAAGGAGATGGGGTTTGTTGGAGTCAGTTCTGGAACCTCAAGCTGGAAAATTCCATGGAAGGTCTCTCCCAGGAGGAGTTTCTGTGAGAGAAGTTGTTCTCCAGAATGAACGTGGTAGGTTTATCTTATGCCAACCAGACTTGCATAGTCTTTGTGTTGAGATTTGTCTGATTTGCACCTTGGAGTTTATTTTAAGGTGTAGTGGACTTTTCCAGTGTTAGTATTTTACCTAAACTGCTTATGGATTTTCCAGGTAGTAAATACAGAGGGTAATTCAAGATTTGAACTGGAAGCATGCTCTTTCCTTTTGATTTGGAAATTTACAGGAAGATGTGCTTTATTTTGTCTCTCTGATGCTTAAGATCACTTCATACGTGAGAGTGGTTTCCTGACTGCTTGTTATCTGTAGGGCTGACTCTTGAATTGTGCAATTCTCTCGACAGAGGAAAAAACTGCTTGAATAAGGGAGAATGAATGAGTTGTAGATGCTCAGGTTGTGTTTCTCAATGCTCTCTCTGGAGCTGCTGAGACTGTATTTGCAATGAATCTGTCAATCAGAAGTGCAGGTGCCTTCCCTCTGAACATTAGAGATACTGAAGGTCAGCGCTTCTATGGATTTAACTGAGAATAATTTTCAAATTTCCTTTTTCAGAGTTACAGATGATATTTCAAAGCTGTCATAGGAACAGAAAAGTTTTATTTCCATGAGCAGACAGGGGCTGGTTCTATTCTCAGTGAGATATTTCTATTAGTTATAAATCTCCTGGTACTGAAGTGTTAGTTCTGGTTTGCATTAATCTAACTAAAATCGTATTTTGTCCTTAATACCTGTTTAGGTCTTTCTTGTGCAGAGTGAATTAAACTGATTTTTTTTTCCTAGGCAATGCACATGTGCAATTATGTAGATGCACATACACAGGATCTGGAGCAGTGTTCAAGTAACTGTGTGCACACTGAAGCCAAATATGGCATTATGAAATCTTAGGTTTTATTTTTCAGATGGGACTTGTGACTGTAATTTTATAGCAGGGGCAATAAAACTGGGCCACCAAGAAGTCACTAAAAGTGCCTCACTGCCTTGTGCAGGGCTGGGGTTCCAGTCACATGGATAACTGCATCCAGCTCTGTGGTGCCCAGCACAGGAAGGACATGGAGCTGTTGGAGCAAGTCCAGAGGAGACACCAAGATGATGAGAGGGAGGGAGCACCTCTCCTATGAGGAAAACCTGAGAGAATTGGGATTGTTCAGCCTGGAAAAGAGAAGGCTTTGGGGTGACCTAATTGTGGCCTCTGAGGACCTGAAGGGAGCCTACAGGAAAGATGGAGAGAGACTATTTTAAAGAGTCTGGAGCAATAGGACAGGAGGGAATGACTTCAAACTGACAGAGAGCAGGGTTAGATGGGATATTGGGAAGAAATTCTTGGCTGTCAGGGTTGTGAGGCACTGGCAGAGGTTGCCCAGAGAAGCTGTGGCTGCCCCATCCCTGGAAGTGTCCAGGGCCAGGGCCAGGTTGAATGGATTCCTCTCAGTTCAGGAAAGATATTGAGGTGCTGGAGCGGGTCCAGAGAAGAGCAACCAGGCTGGTGAAGGGACTTGAGCACAAGTCCTATGAGGAGAGGCTGAGGGAGCTGGGGTTGTTTAGTCTAGAGAAGAGAAGGCTTAGAGGTGACCTCATCACTCTCTTCAACTACCTGAAGGGAAGTTATAGCCAGGTGGGGGTTGGTCTCTTCTCCCAGGCAACCAACAACAGGACAAGGGGACATGGGCTCAAGCTCTGCCAGGGGAAGTTTAGGTTAGATGTTAGGAAGAAATTCTTTACAGAGAGGGTGATCAGGCATTGGAACGGCCTGCCCAGAGAGGTGGTGGATTCACCATCCCTGGAGGTTTTTAAAAAGAGATTGGACATGGCCCTTAGTGCCATGATATAGTAATTGGAGTTGGATCAGGGGTTGGACTTGATGATCTTGGAGGTCTTTTCCAACCCAATCTATTCTATGATTCTATGATTCTCTCTTGCATAAGGTGTGATAATAAGACAAAATCCTTCCTTTGGGAGTGTATCTGAGAGGTCCAAATTCTGCTGGAGTTGGAGTTTTTGGAGTTACTATTCTTTCTCAGCAGCTGGCCTGCAGAGTGAAGGGAGAAGGTTTCTCCATATGTTGGATGCAATGCAGGGAAGCACTGATTGTTCACTGGGTCAGGGTAGTTGGTGCAGCCACAGATACAACAGACATTTCAGTGGAGTTTGTGTTGGTTTTTTTTACCCAAACCACCCTTCAGATTTCAACATGGTGTGTAAACTAACTTTTCACTGGCACAACTTTTCACCTGCTGCATCGGTGACAAACTTGTTTCTGTAAGAACTGATTTCCTCAAAGGACCAACATCAGAAAGCCAAAATCCAATAAATGACATGAAATAAAATGTGATGCTGCAGATGCCCTATTTTAATGGTTATTGTCACTCATGGGGGGGAAGATCCACATAGGACATTCCTATCTCTGGCACCCATAGGAGATGTTGTCTCTCCAGGCTCACAGCAGTGAAACCTTTAGAGGTTCCCATACCACCTCCTATTAACTTTATTCCCTTTTTTCCCCCTATCACACATACCAGTTTTCCATGCATGCTTCATGCACATTTTTATCATAACAGTTTCAAGCAAATTTCCCTTATCTTGCTGCTATTCTCCAGCCTAGAGTTTAGAGTTTTTAAAGCTCTTCTGTACCTTTCCTACACTGAGCTACAGTAAAAGTGTTCACTCTTTTTTTTTTCCTTCTTAATATTTTATTTTTTTAAAGGGGTGGGTGAATTTTGATTGTATTTTGTAAATATGTGAAAAGGGAAAACTTTCATTTCCTACCCTTTGAAATCATTCTTGTGCAGATTTTGATAAATTGGACCTGGCATAAAGGCCTTCATTTTGTCCCTCCATCAAACTTCTGTGTCTGAATAAATCAAAGAAAGCATCAAAAATAGTGGAGGCAGGGGGTGAAAGGGTTATGGAGAAGTGGTAAAAAATTGTACTCCCTGGGAGGAGGGACATGCTGAGCATTCTGAAGTGTATAAAAGGTGTAAACATGAAGGAGGGAGTATAGTTATTTAATCTTTGTAAAACTGGAACTAAACATTTTTAAAAACAAAGAGAAGTGAGTATCATAAAAAAATAATCCTATCAGCAAGAGCTTTAGTGTAAGACTTTGATCCTGAAATTAGCTTGGTGTATGCCCTTCCTGATGAGGCAAGGAATCTGCTGAGTAGGTTCTTCCCTTACTCAGTCTGCATTTCTGTTTGCAAAATCCTGCCAAAAATCACTGAATATCTAAAATAAAGTGCAAGCCATCTATCTGGAAAACTTTAAAATTAAGTAGGCTGAAAAAAGGAAAGATATTTCATGGTCTGGCAGGAGCGTAAGTGGAACTCCTCATAGGCATTTTTTGGGGGTTGAATTGGTGATTTTGTTGCATGCACAGAAGATGGCAGGTGGTAAGTGCTGTTTCCATAGGCTGTGGTATAATTCCAGATTTGCATTTGGAAAAGGGATCTGGCTTCAAGTGTGTTCCCTCAGTAAGCCCAAGCTTTTGCAGGAGTTACCTTTACAGTTCCTCCCTCTTCCTCTGCATCTTCATCCTTTCCCATATGGGAACCTGTACTCCAAACATCTTTTCATTCCTCCTTTACAGACTGTCCTTTCAGCCCCTGCACCCTTTGCACTGGCACTTCCATCACGGAGCCACATCCACCTCCCTGGTAGGAAGTGGTGGCTGAGTCCATCTCCACAGCTCAAAACCTTGCTGGTGGGGAAACAAATATTACTCTGAGAGGTTAATAAAGAAATGGGCATTTGATGTGTCATTTGATCCAGGGTGTGTCTGGGTGAGGATTAACTGGTGATCCAGGTTTGGACTGTGGGTTTTATGTTGCTTTGTGTTCAGAGCTTGTTAAAAACTCCCCAGCTCTTTTTGAAATCTTCAATACTTGGGGCAAAAGTCAGTGGCAGTGTCCAAGGCTGAAGAGTCCCAAGATCAGGGTCCAAAGTAGCTTCTAGATGATCACAGATCTTGTCAGTCTCTGGGGCAGAACCATGGCACAGACTTGACCATACTCTGATTCATGTTGGATATTACCTCTTTTAGAGTTAATATTCTGGAATTAATCTCTTTGCTTGTAGCTTTTGTTGCAGAAAGGAAGTGATAAATTTCCGTCTATGCCTGTTAATTTTCTGTCTTTATTTCCCGGTCAACACACACCACATTTCTGCCTTATCTTAAAAGCAAGCTTTTCTGGTGCTGGAGTAAATGTTCTAATTGAATCCATCCAGTTGGCATTCTAACAGCTTGTCAATTTGCTCATGTTTGACAGCCAGCCCTGTTGCCTTCACAACTAATGCTGGTTGAGTGCCAATATAAATGAGCATGATAATAGTCTGATATTATGTCTAGTCTTTTTCAAAATGTAATGTCAACACTTTCAGAATCTGTTGTGTTTTCCTCAAAGGAAATGATTGAGAAATAATGAAATCTTGCTGTGTTTGTCATATCTGTGGACACTGAGCCCTACAAAGAATTTTTCCTTTTCTTTTGAAAGTCAGAATTGTGAACTCTTTGTAAAACAGGTCTTATTAGCTAGACTATTACAATAACAATGCAAAATTATGTCCATTTAAAAGAATAAGAGAAAAGGGGAAAAAAAGGTGAAGAAAGGCTGCCCTTTAGGTGATTTATGGTCTGCCTAGACCAAATGTGTCTAAATTAGACACATTTATATAATTTACCTTCTGAATGAATATAGATTAAATTCAATTGATGATGTCACTATTTCAAGAAAGGCGCTGTTTTTTTTTTTTGCCATTTTTGCTGGTTTATATTGTTGGCATCCAGAAAAAGAAACAAGTTTACCATTTATCATGACTTTCCAAAAGGCTAATAAATGGTTTGGAGGAAAGGATGATGAGTTAGGATGGTTGTGAGGGTAGCAAGAAACTGGAACAAATGTTACCCAGACAAGTTGTGGATGCCCCATCCCTGGAAGTGTTCAAGGTCAGGTTGGAGCAACCTGGTCTAGTGGAAGGTGTCCCTGCCCATGGCAGGGATCTTTAGATGATCTCTAAGGTCCCTTCCAAACTCAATTATTCTGTGTTTCTATGATTTCCAAATGCTCTACTTCTTTAGTGTGCTAAATTATGTCCATGTGAACACTGAGTTTAGCAGGCCCTTATATAGACTTATATATGTCTGTATAAGTATCAAAGACCAATGACATAATAAGCAGAACTGTGCAGTACTGGTAGTCCCTCCAGATTGTTTTCCATGCAGCAGAAAGAAACTAATAAAAGGGACCCTCATTAAGATTTCATTCCTGCTGACATGCTGACTGGAGAAGGTTTGCTATCAATATTTTGTCAGGAAATTCACTAAATTGACAGGAAGGGGGATGTTGTTTATTAGTGCCCAAAACAAATGCAAATAAACACAAATAAATGCTGTTCTGTTTTAAAGCTGAGGTGAATCCCTGGAAAATGAAGTCACTTCCATTTCATCTGTCTGCTTTGTGGAAATAGAGGTCTGTTAAGAGAAAAAGGTTACTTTTTGAGATTTAATGCCCTGAAAATTTACAGGCTTGATGCTTAAGCAGTAATAAGTGAAGCATTAAGGCATTTCTTGGGGATTAATGACTGGCTGGGAGGAGTTGATGACTTGAAGAATAGCTGAGGACCATTAACCTCCACTGGTCATTAATCTTCAAAGGCTGCCTTGAATACTGAGGTCATTATTGCTGTAGAAAATAAATATTTGAGGAGGGGAGAGAAGGATCATACAAACTTCTCAAATACATGGTTTGAATGGTTTAGTAGCTACCCTGTCTGTCATATGTCATGGTAGGTGAACAGTCACTAATATTATTAGTCTACAGGATTAATAATAGTTTTGTATTTCCTTCACTCAGTTTGCTTTTATTCATTAATTCAACTGTAAAATTCATAATATCAGAATAAATACAGTTGTAGAAATAAGACTGTAAGGTGTGTACAGCTGTGTGGTTGGAGAACAGGCCACGTAATAGTGCTTGTAACATGGTTTTCATGTTTGAAGGAGACATTGTGGCTTCCATCAAACACCCTTTGTTCTGCAGCCCCTTTCCCTGTTCAGGGAAATCCCTGTGTCTCATTTCCTGAAGAAGGATGAAGCATTCCTTGTTTCAAGTGCTCAGCAATGTTGTTTTCTGTTCCTTGGAGTATAGTTCGGTGTAGCATTTTGTTTGCTACTGCTCAGGTTTGTTTTGTGTACCAAAAGCTCTCGGAGCAGCCTCTGTGGGCCTCAAATACAAGTGAAAATCAAGCTGGTGCTGCTGCTACTGGTCACAATTTCCAGCCTTCAGCTGCAGAGCAGAGAGTGGTGTCACCTGAAGTACCTGATGCAGTGTCACCTGGAAACAGGGATTTCTAGCAACCTCCCAAATGCACTGCTTTTATGTGCTCTTCATCCAAATTTACCACATGAGGAGTGTTTTGGTTTGCATCTTTACCACACTCTGTGCTGTTGAAGGGGTAACGTCAGATGAAAATCAGCTCATCTGTATCTTTGTTGGGTTACAAAACTGGGGACATTCATGAGAAGACTGAGGCAGCCATTGCTTTGTAGTCCTCATAGTTTGCACAGGAAGGAGTATCCGGAAAGCAGAAACTTCACTTAGATTGCAACAGCAAAATTAAGTTAAAGACTTCCTAAACAGCTGTGCATGACATCAAGTTTGAGAGTGTGACAAAGATGCTGAAAGTCCTTTTTCTGGTTCATTCTGTAAAATCTGCCTTTTACTACTAAAACATTTTAAATGGGAGACTTTACCTCAAGTGAAAGATGAATTAATCAATTTAAGCCTAAGGCAAGACAAGGTGTGTGTCAAGTTACAAGTTTTTGGTGAAAAGCTGTCTGCTACTGGGGTTGATGTGTGCAAGTTGCATAGCAAGCTATGCAATGGAATTGAAAACTTAGGAATAAACACGTATCTGGTGTTGAAAAGTGAATGAAACAGACTTGCACTGACACTTAGTGCTCCCAGGAAAGACTTTTTCTTGTAGAAATGAAAAATTAATGAGAAACAGGCGACAATTGCAGCATCACGTTATACTGAAGGAAACTGCTACCTGTAGCTTTTTCATAATTGGGAAACCAAAATAGCTCTCCAGAAATCAATAAAATGGGTTTTGTTTCTCTGAGGGTTTGTAAACATTTAACAGTCTTAACATTTGTAGCTGTGTGCAGTGTTCAGCGGTGTCCATGCATATTTTTTTGACACATGGATGGACCAGTACAGAAGAATGTTTACAAATGCTTACAGATATGTGCCATACACGTGAAGGCCTGAAAATAACCAGTCAATGAACTGAAAACCCAAACATCCTGGTGACATCCACATGCAGCAAAATACAAGCTGAACTGTTGCAGAATTCTGTGTTTGTAGATCCTGACCAAGACAGTTGTGTGGTCTTGTGAATTAACAGTAAGTAAATTCTTGGTTGATGGCTGTGAAATGTTTGAAAGTATTTCAGTGCCTTCTGCACATGAACCATTATTAACTGGGAGCATTCCCAGCTCTGCCATTAAATGGGTTTTTGGAATTCATTTGTCAAATAATCAGCACACAGGAGGGCTGTGATTCTGCAGCGTTGGGTACGGTGGAAAGGTCTGGACAGACACAGGAAGGACTTGCTGGGTTTTGATTTCAAAGCCAAAAGAGCAGAAAATTATTTCAAGAGTAGCTTTGTGACTCGTGCATGAATTTGATACCAAAGGGAGAGCAGCAAGTTCTCAGTGTAGAAATACTTCAGTATTTTCTGCCAGCTCCAGTGTTTTCTACAAGTCATCATCACAGCTGCAGCCACAGAGAGGAAATCAGGGATATTGGATTTGCTGAGATCCTGGTAATCAAAGCCTAGCAGGTAATAATAGAGGCTGGCTATGATGGTGATTAACTGGACCACAGTTGTTTTGCAGGAAGGTAAATTTTATGGGAACTTGAAGGGCAGGCCAGAAAATAACTGAGGTAATGACATTGAATTTGGGCTCATTGTTAATTAGTGCAAAAAACAATGACCAGTTTGAGGCATTAACTGTTTAGACCAAGGATCCAAACATCCTGGTGACAGTCACCTGTCACATCCTCAGTCTTTCCTTGGCAATTTGCATAAAAGGATGATGTTGAATGAACCTCCTTTGAAACACCAATACAATTTGCTTGCTGTACCCCAAGTAGCCTGTCCTTGAAGGAAAAGAATACAGAACCAGTAAACACAGGGCATGAGGAAAAGCATTACTTACTAATTTAGATCAGAATTGTAATCTCTGTAATTATTATATCTCTGATGGTAACCTTTAACAGATGGCTAATTAAAAGAGAAGGGTTAAAGAAATCCCTTAAGAGGCAATTACAAACCAAAAATAAAAAGTCTTGTTCAAATTTCCTGAAATTCTTTTTTTTTTGATTTACTAAAATGCTGTATTGACTTTTTAATGATAAAATGCATATGCTTGGAGTATTTAAATATATTTGTAAAGGTCATTCTGAGAATATAATTTCAATAGCAATAGTTTATTTTAAATTGTTTTGTATATTCTCTGTATTTCTGATAGTGGTGACTATAAAGGAATGCTCTCTTTATGTGAAGGAGTGAAAATATTCATTGCATAAGGATTAATGAAATGTAAGTGTAGCTGTGTTGTTTGCTCTGGCAACTACCACACCTGTTTACATTTGAATCCATTGCAATGCAGTTCTGAATGGATTTTTTTTTTTCTTATCTCTGCTTCATTTAATGTTTGTAAACATATAGAAGAATGACAAATGTTTCACCTGTATTTAGGTGCTTTGTTATACAAACTTGATTATTCAAACTTTGAGCAGGAGTTGGCTTTGGACAGGATGAATAGACCACTCCCATGGATGATAATCTGACTGCTCATCTTGAGCAGAGGAATCATCCCAGGTGAGAGAGTGCAGGAACTGCTAAACTGGATCATTTCAGTATCTCTGTGTTATTGTTCCTTCTCATCTCCATTGACTCTTAGCAGTTAATCTGTTTTCTTTGGACCACTGGTTGTATCACTCCTCACCTTTCTAGAGAACTTGTGCATATTTTAAATGAAACTTTGAGACATTTATTCTTTTGAGACATCTGCCAAAGTGAACACTGACCCTTTCATTTTGCATTTTGCTTTCCAAATCCAACCTGTCCTGTTCTTAATCCCTGACAATGCTTTTCCTTCCACATCAAGTTACTCCCTTGGTAATCTCTTGCAAAAGAACCTTGACAAACACTTGTGCCTTTCAATTATGATGCATGAGTAGCCATAACTTGCTGACACAGTTCATTCTTTAATTCTGAATTCCGAAGCCTCTTGATATATTGTGAATCAAATATTTGGGGTTTGTCATCTGGCTAGTTGAAAAATCAAGAAATAGCAACTGTAAAGTATTTGAGTATTTATGAGAGAGATGTACTGACTGTTTCAACAATCACATTTATCCAGTGCTTCTCATTTCTGATTTACATCAATTTTGTCTGCAGCAACGTGTTGCCTGGAGTTGTGATTGGTAATCATCACGTTTCTGAGATAGCTTTGATCATCTGCTCATACAGGATTTTTTGAACAATCCATCTAATTCCATATGATCAGAATAATCCCAAATGAAAGGAGCCACGCAGTAATCACTGTGCCATTTACCTTGGCCTAATTTGTTGATTTTTTATTTTTTTAAAGTACAAATTCTTCTTTATGCAGTTTCAGTAGTGTTTCACTCAGTTTTGGAACAAAGAGGAACTAACAAGGAGAACATTTTTCTTCACTGATACGAGCTGCAATTTTCACTGTTTCAGGCGTTGCTGGTGAGAAGGAATTGCATGCAGTGGAACAGATTTAAACACAAAGAAATGGTTTTCTGGACTCAATGAGAGTCCTTGGAGGTTTAGATACACTTCTAATTTGGATCAAAACTGGAACTGTTCAGAAGTTTGTAGGGCAAAGAGATTTTCTTGATACTTTGCTTTCGATAAGTTTTTAATTTTTCATCTGGGTTGTGTTTAATTCAGAGCAGGATCAGCATTCCAGAAAACGCCAGG
Source organism: Myiozetetes cayanensis (assembly GCF_022539395.1). Lineage (NCBI taxonomy): Eukaryota > Metazoa > Chordata > Aves > Passeriformes > Tyrannidae > Myiozetetes > Myiozetetes cayanensis. The sequence goes on from NW_026087389.1 coordinate 5,558,293, forward strand.
GAACAGCCTGTTGATTTTTCTGTTAGGCACGATATAGGACTTTTTTTTGGGTGTCTTGAAGCAGAATTTTGAAACACTGCCCAGTTGTTTGTGGAAACAATTAAATTCATAGGCTGAAGTCGAGGGACTAATTCAAAAGCCTTTGCCAGTCCGCAACTGGCAAAGGATTATAAATGAGTATATCTGTCAGCTGCAGGCACTGAAGACAAACGGCAAAGTGAAACTTTGATAATGAATGTTTTATTATCTGTTGTTATTTGAGAATCGTTCACTTGACTTTGTGGATTATCAAGTTAAATTGTTTCTCCACCTTTCCCACTCCTCTTCCCATCACACGAAGGGAAACGAGTTTGCAACACTGTACATGAGTTACAGGTATTTAAACAAAATAATTGATTTTTAAATGCCTGTATTAGACCTCTGGAGCAACCTTGCATTAAGTCTGTAAGAAATTTGGTGTTTTGTTAGTTCAAGGTTTACTATAATGAAAAAGAGCATTTAGAAGGAAATGGCAACACGCTGTTCCAGTCTAGGTCTTGGCACATCTTTTGTGTCCTTAATTGTATGTGTTGTAGTTTTTTGTTTGTTTATTTTACCAGCAGAAGGTTTTTGTCTGTCAAAGATGTCACTTATGCAACAAGCCTGCATATTACTTTTATTCTATTTGAATATACTGAGCTTGTAAAGATCTTGTACATTTATTTTTCCCATTTAAGTGGGGGGAAAAAAGCATACAAATGCTGCCATTGTGTTCAGAACTGCATTCAAGAAGCAGATTACATTTCTGGTCTATTTTGGATTAATATAATATTCCTAAAAAGAACTCAGTCTTTTACCATAAGCAATATAGTTGCTCTGTCTTCGTATTAACTCCTAATTGTTGGCATTACAGAAGATTAAAATAACGTCTTACAGGGAGTGCAATCACTCAGTCTTTCAGATCTAAACATTTGTTGATATGGAAAGCAAACTATTCTTGCAAATTATTTAAGCCTGAAATTAAATAAGCTCTCATACTTTTTTTTTTTTTTGATTTCTGAAACTCAGCCTTTATGTGTTCAAAATAATACAGGATTTCAAGCAGTTAATTCCAATGACAACTTTTCACAGCTTAAGAGTTACCTTATTTTTCCAGAATTAGTCTTAACCCATGGCCTTTAACATTTTACCCACTCAGGCAGGCATTTTTCAATTAATAAGGGGGCTGGCACCTTAGCAATGAATATACACAGGGAAGCCTGCAATTAATAGATAACCTGAAACAATAGTTTTAATAGCCCATGATTGAGCTTATTTAATAAGTAAGGAGATTTTCTCACTTTAAACAAAGAATAAATGAATGTGTGGGAGATTAGCAGTGTGCATCAGGGGGATGGCATTGTCTGGGCTGAAAGGAGCTGCACATCTGTAGATAGTTGATAATTCGGATAATTATTCATTTATATGTAACTGACTATTTCATAATAAGAGAGGGGTACAAGTTTGGGGTTTTATTTTGTCTGACTTAGGGAAATGATTAATTACAGAGCTGTATTTTCGTGTCAAGTTGTGAATAAATATGTTTAGCATTCATATGGTTGTTTACAAACAGGAAACCCACACCACTTGCCAACAGTTTGATTAAAAAAAAAATCATTCAATTCATCAGTAATTCTCTGTAGGAAAGATCTTTACATTTGTGTAGTTTGGCATTTTCTAATTAAATTCTTCTAAAACATTTTAATTAGTCAGAAGTAAACTAGAGTCCTTTTGTTTGCTCTTTGTAAACACTTGGAGGTGTCACAGAGGTGAGAGCTGTCGAGAGTGCTGCAGGGTATCTTGGCTTTTGAAGAGTGCTCAGCTTGAGGCTTTTTTAGTGTGTCCACACTTAGTTGGGAGATGGCTTTATCAAATCAAATAGTAAATTCCAGAAGCCAATTTTCAGTTCAAGTTCTACAACAATATGTTGGTTCCCTAAAGTCCAGCTGTGGTAAAATACTTTGGACTGATGATCTCACAGAAATCTCTTTGCAGTGTTTTCCACACAAAAGAGAAGGATCTTCTGGAACAGGGACTTGTAGCAAAGCGGTTTGGTTTGTCCATCCTCTTTTTTGCATCCACCACTGAGGACCACTGAGTTCCCATCCCTTTCAAAGGACCTGGATAATGGAAACCAAGAGCTCTGCTTTCAGTTTTCCAAGAGCCTTACCTTTTTCAAGCTGTGAGGTTTTGGGGGGTTGTAGATATGATATGATGACTAAAAGGTGTCAGTGCAGTGCCATGGAGGAATCTGAATGGAAAGCTGCTTTTAGACATGACAGGGTGCATTAAGATGACTGCCCCTTTAGTTTAGATGGTGGCTGTCAGCACCTGGCAGGACAGAATCCAGGCAGGAACCTACCCTGTTGGTGCTTCTGAAAAAAAGGGTGGGAATGATACAGAGCTGTTGCCACAAGTCCACAGGAGGCCACCAAGATGCTCCAAGGGCTGGAGCACCTCTGGAACGGTCTGAGAGAGTTGGGGGTGTTCAGCCTGGGGAACACAAGGCACGAGGGAGAGCTTACAGCACCTTCCAGTACCTAAAGGGACTTCAAGAGAGATGGAGAGGGAGTTTCTGCAGGGCTTAGAGTGACAGGACAAGGGGGAATGGCTTTAAACTGAAAGAGGGTTGATTTAGAGTAAATATAAGAAATAGATTCTTCCCTGTGGGGGTGAGGAGGCCCTGGCACAGGTTGCCCAGAGAAGCTGTGGCTGCCCCATCCCTGGAAGTGTCCAAGGCCAGGTTGGATGGGGCTTGGAGCAACCTGGGATAGTGGAAGGTGCCCCTGCCCATGACAGGGACAGAGATGATCTTTAATGTCCCTTCCAACCCAAACCATTCTATGAATGAGATTATGGTGAGCCATTAAGGGCCTTGGAAGTGAAGGCAAGGCTTTCCTGATTAGTCAGCACTACTCTGGCAGGCTGTGGCTCAGCACCAAACACCCACTTGGAAATGTTTTTATGTGATCCCTCTTTCCCGTTCTATTTAGTTACTACTGTGCATAAGTACTTAAAAAGTAATTAACAAAAACTACATGCAATACATGCATTAAACTGTTTCTGCCTGCATTAATTTCCCTGGTTGTAGTCATTTGCATTGTTTTCTTTTGAAATATGGACTTTGAATTCACTTTTACAGCTTAGCCCAGATCACAAATTGTTCTCAGTACTATGCATATTGGAAAACAAGGTGAGGAAATTTCTCAGGTGAGGAAATAGATCCTGACAATGGGACTTTGTCCCTTCTGTGCATCATCCAGGAGGGAAATAAAAAAAAAAAAAGAAGGTGCCACAGGAGGATAAAAATGTACAGCTTCACTTTTATGCTCCCAAATTGTAGAATAAGTAATCTGTTTTGGGAGTACTTGCATATCTGATTTTGAGATTAAAAGGTATGAGAGACTGCTGGACCTACCTGTGTGCTTAGCATTAGATATTGCCATTGAGTTTTTCACTGTAGTATGGTTCTGAATCAATTTTTATTTGGGAGTTGGCTCTTTGGTTGTATCTTTGGAATCCTGCACCAAGGAGCTATTGTTTAATTTGCCAGTGCAGTACAACACTGAACACAGCAGAAAATCTGAATTTAGAAAAAGTCTCATACTGAAGACAAGTGTCAGCTTTTGGCTGTGTGGAAGCTGGTTGGTTGTATAACCAAGTATTTGCTGGCTATTTGTTTGTTTTCATCATACTTAATTTCAAGTGTTATGGGAGCATACATTTGAGGCTTGTTCTGACATTTTATGCAATTTAATGTGGGAGGTTTCAATCCTCATAAGATTTTTCTAATTCCCATTGAAATTAACAAGTATGTAGGAGAGCTGTTTTTGAGATAGATATTTTCCTTGACCATACTGCAAAATCACTTGTGAAGCAAGGGAATATGGTTAACAGAGACACCTACAATTCCATGTGGTATTCTTTACAGAACTGGGGTGAGATATAAGAAGCAGACTGTGATTTACATGTGTCTCATGTTAATTTTAATGTGCTTGACTCCCCATGGCTGCCTTGAGCATCTCAACCTTGATTAATCTAAAGTTAAGTTCCTTTATGCTGGCTTATCTGTGATTGTTTTATGCTCACTCCATCTGTTTCTTAATGTAGCTTCTATAACTTCTTTCACAGTTCAGATTTGCTGATTATATCACTTTGGGGTTGTGGCTAAAACATTCAGCTCTGGTTTTATTACAAGATGCTTTGATAAACTTGTGAAAAGTGGATGGGAGATCATTATCGAATAATTATTTCTCTGAAGGTGATTCCCTTTTTTCATGAAGAAAATAGGTAAAAATAGTTCAGTGAAGATGAAGATGATAGGTCAAGTTATTAGGAGGAGTGAAGTGACATCACTGATTTGTACTTGTCAAAAGAGTCAGGCCAATCTTTTCCCCCCTGCTATAAAGAAAAAATGTTAAGTTGCATTTTATGATTTTGCAAGTAGCAAGAGAATCCAAAAAAGTATGTAGAACCACTTTGTCAACTCCTGAGTCATCCCATTTTGCAATAATCCAGTTCTTAGCTTAGCATCCTATTGGTGGAGATGTTATTACTGGTCATTAATTTTTAAACTGTCACCTCTTTTTTTTTTTTTTTTTTTTAGTTTAAATTGTTTTATATAAACCTTGTGGAAGATAAAGATCATTATCCATCTTTCAACAGTCCTGTTCAGAGCTGAATGTCTTTAATACATAATGCCAGAGTGGACAGTCTTTGGAAAGAGGCATTTCTGGAACAAAAATTCTCACTAAGGTTTAGGTGGCAGCGAGTCCTGCTGGTCACCGACTCCTAAAGACTGGGAAGAGTCTGAGCTTATGGGTGGTCAGGAAATGTTGCAGACTCAGTTTAGCAAGGTGGGAGGAGAGTGTCCTCATTCTACCAGTGTTGCCTTCCATTTAGGGCTTGGTATGTCCCAGGGAACTGGCTCCTCTCCCTCTGGGTGAGCACCAGAGGTGCCTGAAGCAAGAGAAAGGCAGATAAGCTGTGCTTAAGTTTGTTCCCCATGGGGACAAAGTCACGGGTATTAATTTCGGTTCCCACCTTCTGATTGGGATCCTGTGCTTGAAAGAATAGGAAAGAGCAAGGAATTAATTACATTAAAGTAAAAAGAGAAGTAATCAAAATCACCCATTCTCATCACTTGACCAGTGCCCCATACCTGATTGATGCTGAGTTGTAACTGCTGAGATTAGATAGTTTTGTAATCAGTGAAACTGATAAAAGAACATATGACTCAGACACTATTTTATGATTTAATTTAGACAGGGGTTGCATGGGTGAACTAAAGAAACTATGGATATACATTGTGTTTTAGTGGGAGAGTATAACTGCATTGAGTACCATTTGGATCTGAGTTGGTCTGATCTATTTTTCTCCATTAGCCAGAGGCAGGTTCCTAGAGAGAAACACAAGAAGAGGACAAGAGTGTGAGGATACTTTCCTGATAGATTCCCCCTGCTTCTTAGTGATCTTTGATATCCTTGTATTTACAAGTCTTTGGTGGCTTTCTTTCCAGGAATTTGTTACTGTATATTCTCAGCTCGTGTAAGCTTTTGACATAAACAATATCCTGTGGCAGCGTTTCACACAATAACTATACTCTGTATTTAAAAATAACAGTAAAGGGACCCCTTCTGTATTTCACCATCTGTGGCATTACAAGAACTAAGAACTAAGAAATAAAATTACCCAGAGGCAGGTACAAAATGGTTCCACCTCGTTCCCTTTTTCCCTTGCCAGTTGCAATCTTTGCTCCGTATCCTCCTTCTGTTTCCTTTACTAAGATGGAAAGTCATGGTTAATTTAGTTTTTCTGAATACAAGGCTTGTCCAGCATCTTTATCACTCTTCTAAGTACCTTTCTGAGTTTTACTATTTCCACTTTGGTTTACTACATGTTAATAGTGAGCTGATTTTTATGTGGTAGTAATTTGGAACCTAATGAGCACAGCAATTCGCAGTTTTGATGACTGCAACATTACTGTAAAAGAAAGGGTTTTAATTATTTGGAGATTTCAGATGTGTATATGCAGTTCAGTACCCATGACAATGCATTTTTATACTTTAATTAAGCTTCTTGAAGTACAGAACTCCTTTTTACAAGTTTCCATTGTCTCAGTAAGAAAAGCAGCCTGACCTATATAGGAGCTTCTGGTGCATTTCATTTGCTTCTGCATGGGGAGTACATGTCAGAGATGTTTCTCAGGTGACAAAAAGGAAGATCCTGAGTCTCTCTAGAGCACAAGAATAACTGTTCATCTCTCTTCTCCCTTGTGAGGCGTACTTCCACCTAGTATTTGTATTTCAAAGGCTATTTCTAAAGAGGAAATAAAGATAGGTTCTGTTGAAATAAACAGAAAGTTTTGAACTAGTCATCAAATCAACACTTCTGTTTAGTCAAGCCCTGTTGTGGATATTAGTGGTTGGACCACTTACTAGTATTGGTTTTGGTGATTTGCCAAATGTCCTTTACACACCACAGGGTAACCTGCTGTTTGAACAATTCCTCTGGCAGCAGCCCATGCTGTGGATTGTGTGCTGCTCCAGTTCCATTTCATCACATATCCCTGCTCTCCAGGTACTCCCTCTTTTGAGGAATATTGCATTTTTTTTTAGTTTAAGGCATTTAAAATCGACCTTTTCCCTTTCAACACACCTTAAAATGTGATGAAACTGTACAGAGCTGCACCCCAGGGCACAGCAGGTTGTTGGAGGAACAGGAACCCGTCACTACCTCCTGTGTCACATGGCTAAATAACGATCACATCTCTACACTGCTCTTCAGAAAGCTGATTATTGTTTAGCAAAAATCTAATTGGAACTCTAGACACTAAGAGCATTAGAGAAAGTATATGATGTGCCTTTGAGAAATTAATCTGAAGTGCAGAGGCAAAATTCAGCAAATATTGGATCAATTTTTATAGACCTTGCTGTTGTGAAAGAGCTGCTTGCAGTCGTGCTGCTGTATAAACTGTCTTGGATGAGCGGTTTTGGAGGGTGTCTGTAACTTATCATGCTAATATGGAACAGCCAACGTGAATTCCCTCAGTACTTAATGACCAGTGCTTGCTGCTGGTGCCTACAGGACAGGTGGTGTGGGTGCATCTTGGTTTTGCTTGAATAATATCCCTCAAATCAGGCCTAACCTGCAACTGCCCTTAGTTCTGGGTGCACAAAGAGGAGTTGAAAAGAAATCCATATTGTTGCACTCTCTTTCTGACACACATGAATTGATCATGTGTGTTTTTTCAGTCTTGCCACACGTGTTCATATAGGTAGTTGTCATCCCTATATTGTTCTGCAGTGTGCTCTGCTCATTCAGGGCTCAGTGTCCTTGAAGCTTAGATATTTAAGTAAGAGTCAGAGCAAATGTATGTACTTTTATTCCATATACCCATGATCTGATAGAAGAGTTACCCTTCGCTATTTTCAAAATACAATTGTTCTAGGAACTGCCTGCTGCCTTCTCTCCCCAAAACAATACTAAAAGCTGTTGTCCTGATTTTCAAATACACTTCAGAACAGTGATCTTGGTATTTTCTTTCCCCCTTTCCCTCTTCTTCTTTATTCTTGTTCCCTTCTACCATAAATAAGGATTATATTAGGTAGTGATTGTGCTACCTACCAGTGAAAGAACATGCCTGTGTGGTTGCAGACACTCCCTGCCTGCTCTACCTGGATCATTAGGGAGGGATTTGTGTTCTCTGGGCAGGACACAACTGAAGCCTGGCGAGGTGGGAGCACAGGCACAGGAAGAATGGGATAGTTTGCATCTTTATAACCACATCTCAAGTGTGATCCCACACCAAGGGTGCATGGGAATGATGGATTGTCATGGTGGATGTGTTTGTGCCAAGGCTCAGGGTGTGCAGGTTGTGTGTCCTGCAGATGAGGAAACGCTCCCACAACCATCTTGATGTGAGACTTCTCACTGGAATTCAATCGAAATGAAGGTTCCTGAGGTCACGTTGCTGCCTGCCGTGATATTTTGGAATTTGAAGGAGGCTGTGTGTCTGGAATTGGAATATTCCTGTTCCCAAAACATGGGCTCCTTGCAGCTGGTCAAAGGCAAGTCTCCAGGGTCTGTTTCCAGTACAATACTGTGCTGTGTAATCTGCCAGTCTTCATTTCATCTCATGCTATTAATTTAATGAGCTCTGATCCCTTCATTTTTATTCTTGTGTCAGTGCTATGGAGAATTAAGACAAAATCCCATGGCAGAGATGTTCTTGGTGGTCTTTTCTGGGAGATATCTTTGGTTTTGGAGGGTACCAGAGCTCTCCCTGCCCTAGAACCCTGCTGACCTGCGTGGGCCACAACCTGGATCTGGTCAGTCAGCAGAGGATTGTTGCTGAATTGTTTTCAAACCAGCAAAAGCCAATAAATTTGTATCCTGTTCTGGATCCTGAGTTTGCTGTAAGCAGGAAGGACTGCAGACTGTAGGCTGGCTGTTTTAGCTACCCAGAAACTGGACCCACTGAGTTTTACTTTGGAAAAACTGTGGTGTTTGGGGCTCTTGGAATGGCACCAAATGAGTTGTGTTTCAGAAAGGTCTCTCTCTGGTGCCAGGCCAGGTACTGCCATCTCACCTGCCATCCAAGGAAAGGGCTTCACTTACAGTGGGATGTGGCAGGACCAGGGCATGGTGAGACTCCAGGTGTTCCTCAGGAACATCTTGAATACAGGCCAATAATTATCTTTGGACAAAATCATTACTCTGCTTTTCCTATCTGTCAGTTGGTCCCCCCAGACAGAAAAATCTGAATTTTGTTTTGGAGATTCATCAGAGTTCCTTTCCTACCAGGGCATCAGGGTGCATTACTAGTGAATTTTAAACCTTGACCTGTTTTAGAACAGTACAAGACATTCAAAATTACATTGTATCAGCATTTCTTCACCTGACTGCAAGCTTTCTTTGCTTTGCTTTTTGTTGATTCAGCTTCCTTAAATTTATCACCTTCAGACTTTCAAAATTCCATCCAAAAGAGGTAGAGTAATATTTTGCATCATTTCTTATAAAGCAAAATCAGATAGTTTGGCTTTAAGTAGAAAAAAATAACCCTGCTCTCCTCTCCGAAGGGATTTTTACATCTCTTTTCCACATTGAATTGCACTGTCCTCTAGTGGGTGTTCTAAGCAAATGTTTTTGTGTTTGTAAATCTTTCGTGCTGCTTAGATACAGTAAGCTTAATCTTTATTTTCAAATGAACCATAAATGTTGTCTGAGATAAAAAGCTGGAGGATTAGAGTAATATTTCAAAACTGAATAAGAAAAATTTACATTTGACCTGTGGCCCAAGTTGTACTCATATAGAGATACATATAAAAATGTTTGTATCTGACTTATCAGTTGGAGCAGAAGGATAAAGAGTGAAGATGCAAGTGTATGGCATCTGTTTTATTACATTTTATTACTTTATATTGAGAATTGGAGATAGCCTGCTTCTTTCATATTGAAACAAATTTGGTAGCTATGAATGAATGAATAATAAAGACCAATGGAATAATAGGAAGGATTAAATGCACCTTATTAGATTCAAAGGAAAGAACTATGCAGCCCATTTTACCCAGTGGTTTGGTTTTTTTCTTAATATTACTACCAACCTCTTAAAATACCCTTCTTTCTAATTGGGATTCCCTGGGATTTGAGGTGCAAATCATCTCTGAAGATCAGAATGGGAATATAAAAGTTTTGAGTGACAGTGCTTGTCAGGTCTGTGTGATTGCAGTGGTGGATGCCTGGATCCAGCTGCAGGTGACAGCACCTTTTCTTTCCTTCCATGAACCAGGGAAACACCTGGATCCTCAGTGCTTGTGTCCCAGCTTGTGTCCTGTGAGCTTCCCCATGGACTTTACTGTGTTTGAGTGATTTGAGATCATCCTTGCATGGTGTTTATTGTGTAGAGCGAAGGAGGGAAGGAACAAATGCCTGGCACTTTGCTGCTGACTCGCTTGTCTTACTTATTTTCTGGCGCCTTAATGACTTCATTTGGTGAAAGAATTTGCTTTTGCAGCCACAAAGGTCAGCTCTGCTGACCAGAAGGATTGGGAGACAAGATGCATGTTTTCACCTCAAAAAGTGCTGTGAGCCTCCAGGCAGGAAAGTGTTTGCCAGCTGTACCATGCAAACCCCAGCCTTCCACACAGATGTGCCCTGTGGCATCCTGGAGAAGAAAACTTGACAAATACAGTCTGTTTCCTGCTGTCTGGGTGCACTTTTAGCTGATGAAAGAGTTAGGAGTGGTCAATAAATGAATTCACTTAGCTTGAAATGTGAAGATGGTTTTTTTTCAGATTTCAGTCAAACAAACCACGAGCACATTCTTTACACGTGTAACTTTTATTTGTTGCTGCAGATGTGGTTTTACTGACAGTTGCTGAATAAAATACACAGACTGAGCTTCAGAGTCACAATTTCCAGGAAGGCCAGAGATTACACTGGTGATTTTATAATAACATTTATAGTTCTCTGTGTGAGTGTTTATGCATCTGTGTGTGCATATAAGGGAAAAGATGAGAAAGGGCAGGCGACTTGAAAGAGTTTCTCCAAAAAAAATGCACTAGCAGGAACTTTGATTAAAGGGGTCTGAATGTTGCAATAATCGTGGTTTTGAGCTATCTTTATGTCAGCCATTCCAAAATGTTTCTTTAAAGAACATATTTTAAAACATCTATTAAAAAAAAATACTTATGTTCAGTGTACTATTCAGTAGTTTTCACAGGAAATCTGTGCTTACAATCATTTGAGGTTTGGTTTTTATTGGATTTTTATTTGGTTTTTATTTCTCTAGTTGTATTTCTGGCCTGACATTTTTGTACATAACCAATACTCAGCCTTATCCTGAAAGGCAGTACCCAAGTGGTTTCACTGTTGCTGACACATTCCCACCTTGCCCCAGGTCCTCTGGGTTGGGGACTCTTCCTCCCTTCAGGGCCGGTGTTGGTTTTGTCTGCAGGGTCAGTCGGATCCGGGGTTTGGGGATCCACAGAGCTCCGATGCTGAGAAGGCAACGGGGGGGGGGTGTTTATGTGCAGGACAGGGAGGGGGAAAGCAGGACAGATTCTTTGCTGTCTGCCTGTGCTTGGGTCATCTCCAAATGATTATGAGACCTCAGCCCAAGCTGAATTGTGTTCCTGGTTGGATTTCTGTTCTCTGTGAGGTTCAGAGCTTGAGCTCCTGTGAATCACCCGTTTGGAGCTGCAGCACGTTGTTATCCTGCACCTCTTGTAGTGTTTTGTGGTAACGGCAAAGGTGGAAGATCAAAGAGAGGCAACAACTTCCAAGTGTGGAGTTTTTGTCCTCTCTCTTTTTGTGTGCAGAACTTGTGGTGTGAGTGCAGGCTGAGGTCAGCAGACGGGAGTGCAGCGGCTGCAGACAGCCAGACGTCCCCAGTATGGATTTATAAATGGGCTTTGGGAAAGGTGCAGTGTTTTATAGGTGCTGCCTCCATTAAACCTTAACTGTATGGTGATCAGATCTTGGTGTGTGTTTTGTTAGGGCTAAGAACATTTTAGAGAAAAAAAATAATAAGAGGATGTAGTAAATGCACACACACTTTATCTGATTTTTTAGAGAGCAGCCAGGTATGTTAAAGCTGCTTCTACTGTACCTAAAATGCCCAGAGTTGTGAGGAATCTGGCAGCCTGGTGGATCATGTCAGTGATCCCATACAATTCTAGCAGTAATCTCCTAACACCTTTACTTTGCTTAGTATACAATTACACTTGTTTGGGTTGGGGGAGGTGGTGTTGGTGCCAAACATTCAAAGCAGAACTGTGGGCTTTGTCAAGGCTGACTTTACCAAAACATCACTGTAAATTAAAGCTGTTAGTTTTATTAATAAAGCAACATAGATTTCATATAGATATAGCTATACATAAATATATCTAGTTTTTCCTAGAGAGAAATTACTCTGTGTGTCTGCATATATGTTCTTATAGCATTTTGGAGTGGGATTAACAGATATTCCAGTATCTGCAAAGGTTTGATAGGATATCAAACATGAAGACAGTGATAGTGCAGAACTCAGGTTCTATCCCTTTGGCTTCCCAGAATTGGTGCCAATGCCTGGCAGACCATGGGTTTTTACCAACACTGATGGTGATATCTTCATGCTGTGGGGGTTCCCTTGTTTCTCCAGAGGGATCCATGATCAGTTGTGAGTACATCTGATGGTGATTTTACATCTTGCAGTTGTTTTGGTGGATGAAAAAAAAGCTTAACCCATGGACATACTGCTGTCTTTAGTTAATAAGTTAATATTTAATAAGGTTGCTGAAATAGAAAAAAATTAAAAGGCATGCTAGTGGGTAAAAATGGTTATTAGAATAATAATGCATTTAGTAACCTGTTCTGTCTGCAGGCAGTTTGCCCTCTCCTTAATATGTCTGATAGTTGATATGCATTAGACACTCAGCATCTGGATATGTAATGGTTCTGATCTGCAATGAGAGGTTTACTTTTCTCATGGACTCAAATAATGCAGAGATTGTTCATTATCTGTGCACATGAAACACTGAAAACCTCTTCATCCATCTGCTGGGTCTGAATGTTAAAGTTCTTTGAGCTGGAAATGCAGGATCTGGTCAGGCTACAGAAGCAAATATAAACAATGTTCACAGATTTCAGCAGAGTTAAAGTGAATCTCAGCATGATTTGAACTGATCTTTTGGCTTATTTGGAAGATTACAATAAAACCCAAGATCGAATGCTCTACCTGATTCAGTTTCTTATTGATTGAATCCTTTTAGACTCTTCTCTAATTTAACAGTGTATTTTTATTAAAGTCAAGCATACCAACATCAATTATCCAAGCTGCATCTAATTTCCTTCAACTCTTTTTTTTTTTCCTTTTGCTGCCAATGGATTAGAAGGCCTGATTAGAATTCAGCTTGAGAGCTGAAAAGCAGATCCTTAAATGAGAATGTCTGAGTTAGGAATTAAAATATCTGTAGTGGACATAAAATCCTCCTCCTTATCTCTAATAATGTAAACACACTTGGTTAAGTTGATCTGTCACATGTCTGGTGCAATGTCCCTGAATTAGGAGGATGTATTAGAAGGGGTGGAATGGTGTGTGTGGCTTGTCCCACTGTTAGAATCTATCACCAGTGTGTTTTAACACCAAATTGCTTTGCACAGAGGGTTAATGTGATAGGAATTTGAAGGGCTCCATTTTTTCTTTTATGTTGTTTTACTTCCTAACAGCAGGGAAGTTTTTGTATGCACAAGCACAAGGAGCAAGGCAGAGAGGAGGCTTCCTAAGGTTTTATTATTGGTAACTTCTGCAGAGTTAAGGATTTTGTAACACAAAGGTGAAATAAATAATTGCAGTGGCATCACCAACTTAATATCCAAGTAAAGCCTAAACTGGTAAATGCATATATTTAACATGACATGAAAGTGTCAAATCTATAAGAAAGAGTTATCTTATAAATTAAATTGTATGTTCTGGTTTGACTGGGTTATAAATTTCCTTCTGATGCCATGTGTGCTTTTCCTGGGATGAGGAAGCCATGCCATGAGCCATATCCAGGCTGTTACTGTGCAGGCTCCATGAACTGAAAAGGCTGGTGTCATGTAGTGGATCATTATACCTATTTTCAGAGGGAGAAATTTCGATATCAGGATTTTTAAGGGAGTTTATTATTAATTATTGCTCTACTTGTACTGCATTAGAGGTGTTTTCATTCTCTGAAGGTCTTAATTGGACAACTAACTCCACTACAAGTAGTAAGAGGAGACAGGGAGCAGGGGGAGGCAGAGTCCTGGCACATCAGCACTACATCAAAGAGGTGGCATCATGAAAAGTCTTGGAGCTGAAAGGAGCAGCAGGTGATGAGTGAGATGCCAATGACATGGTCCCATTGCCAGCTTTGTTTTATGACTGTGGTGTGAGCACTGGAGTTCAATTTTTGAGCAACCTGGTCTAGTGGAAGATGTCCCTGCCATGGCAGGGGGTTGGAACAAGATCATTTTTAAGGCCCCTTCCCACTCAAACCATTCCACGTTTCTGTGATTCAGTGGTGCAAAATAAACACTGCGTTTACATCAGTAAATGAGGGTTTTTGCAGTCTAGAGAACTGCTTAAGGACTGAGGTGATTTCTTGTGGAAAGTAAAGCATTTGTTGAGGTGTCTTGACTCCCTTTTGTGCTGTGGATGGCAGTGTCAGTACCACTGGAGAGCCTCCAGCCCGTGCGTGTGACTGCACATCACAGGCGTTAATTGTCACGTTCTGTCTGCAGAGGAACATTAAACCCGACTGTGCAGAGCTGTAAACGTGTGTGACCCCAGGGAATTTCCATGGTGCTGGGATCAGTCTGGCTACCTGGAGGTGGGCACAGGGAATCCGTTCATCTGGTGCAGCGAGTTAAGCGTAATTGCAGTTGACATCATGCACAAGTGAAATCCAGTGATATTTCATTCCTTCAGACCTTAATCCCTTCTTTATCCTGTCAGTTTTTTGAGTCAACATCATTCTGGCAAAGCTTGTTTGTGACACCCAGTGAAGCTGATTGTAGAGCACCCCAAGTGTTGTGGATTAGCCCCACTGTTGGGATGAGAAACAGCCCAGGCACATCCTTTTGGTGGCCTCCTCAGCATAAGAAGGCATGGTTGGAAGCCTGGTGTATGTGCTTGGGTTAACTTTATACTACCTTAGCAAAGTGGAAAGGAATTATATTAATATCTTGTATGTATTAATGTCTTGTATGTTGTGAAGGGTAATTTAATTGTGAATTAGGTGCAGAAATTGCAGTTTCCAGAAACTGATGAATAGCAGTTTTTTGAGGTTATCAGTTAACCTGTTGTAATGAATACTCTTCATTACATGCCTCTCCTTGTTAATTAGAAGGGATTTTTACTCCTCTTTATCAAGTCAGGGCAAGTGTATTACCTTTTCCTCTGTACTGCTTGTGATAAAGTGAAGATCCAGATTGTTTTGTGAAGTGTCCCCATGAATATTTCATTGCATGTGCATCACACATTCATACACTATTTTCTGAGCTCCAACCTCTGATGTTTATTCAATACATTTTAAAAAATCAAAATATAGATTGTTTAAGCTCTTTTTATTTATACTTACTGGTAGAAATTCACCTTTTTTGGTACAATACTCTGTTTATGACACTAATTACCATACCAGTTTAGACCAAGATAATTAATCACTGCTGTACACTGCAGCAACAATAGACTCAGAGATCTCTGAGTGCAGAGGTGAAGCTTGTACCTTCCACAAATGAGAACCTGCTTGACTGAGGGGAATTTGTTCCCTGGTTTGGATCTTTTACCCGTGTTTATTTATAAAACAAAGCCTAAACAACACATAAACAGCCCCCTACTTATTTCCTGCTTGGTTTCTTTCCTCCAGGTTGAAGCAATCCTGGTGAACATATTTGGTGGGATCGTGAACTGTGCCATCATCGCCAATGGTATCACCAAAGCCTGTCGAGAGCTTGAGCTGAAAGTTCCTCTGGTGGTCAGACTGGAAGGTGAGTGCTGATGGTTTCAGACCCAAATCATCCCTCAGGTGCCCACCTGGGCTTTCTTCCATCTCAAAGCTCTAAACAGATTGGGACCCCCACAGTAAGAAAATGTCCAGTTCTCCAGCCACAGCATGACCCGAAGTCAATAAACTCATATTTCTATGTTCGTGATCCCTGGTGGAACTTGAAGCAGTGAAATTTTGCAGTGGAAGCGTTATGAGTTTGCCTGTAAGATTTGCAATGCAAATAGGAATTATTTTGCTGCAAGTTTCTGTTTACTGGAAGGTATTTCTCTTTCAAATGATTTTTTTTTTTTTTTACTGACTGCAATTCCATTACTGCTAAACCTGCAGCAAAGTACAGTTCTCTTAAATTTACTCCAATCCCGTAATTAAAAGAAAGATGTTTGAAACAGTATTTGTGAGAGAGAAATTACTGTAACGTATTCCTCTGCCCAAATACCCCATCCAGCTGAAATCCATTTAAAACCAGATTTGGTAATGATAAGAAATATTTTTTTTTAGTACATTCCACACTGTTACACAAGAAACAAACTTTTTGGCAGTTTCAAGCTTTAATATAATGGCAGTGGGTGTGGAGTTCTGCCTCTAATTTCTGAGAAGTGCCCTGAAGGAGGGAGGGAGGGAGATTTTTCTGCCCTTGTGAGAAAAGTGCTTTGATTGCAATCAGCACACAACTCTGGTAAGCTTGAAACATTTCCTTTTGGCGAAGTAGTTTTGGAAAACAGAAGGGTTTCTGGGAGTTTTTTAAGGCCTCTTCCTCAAAACTATCAATATTCATGTTTTTGGTGTGTGTAAAGAACCTAAAATGTCCTGTTACCCAGCACTGGTGATGAAAGGAGGAAATGCATCACTTTATGGACCTGAGATACAAAATTAAGGTGTGTTTTTTTACACTATGATAGAGGGGGGAGGAAAATGTGTTCAGACTGTTTCCTTTTCAAAATATAACATCACCAGGACTCCTGAAGGTGTAGATTGCCCACAAAGCCCTTTCATTAGGGGGATACTTACTTTGTCTTTCATGAGAAAGGGGGTTTTCCCATCCCATGTTCTTATGCTACAGATGTGCTGGCATGACTTTTGCTGTGGTAAGTGCAGGGAAATTTAAGTACTTTAAAATGGATTTCAGAAACACTGTGAAAATTTTCTTTGGATGATGCAGCACCAGTCAACACCTTAAGAGACTAAGTAAGTAGTTTAATATGGATGAAGGAGAGACTGATGGATGTTGGTTAGAAGCAGGAAAGTTTAATAATACAAAATCTCATTGTTTATCAGCTCTAGGCGATGTTGTTTAGCTTTTTGTCATAGCAAGAAAACTTTTCCTGTCTGTCATAGCTGGGAAAAAGTTTATCTGTCAGATCTGCAAGACTGCTCATCTATTGTAGCTACTGTTTTTTGAAGTGAAGATATTGAAAGAGGCGTTAGTTTTCCTTACGAACAAGATGTTTCTGCTGCAATATTTGAAACTCTTGTAAGAGAAACAAGAAAATCAACTTGCTCATTTTAAATTGCAGTCCACTGGGCCTACCACTGGGTTTGCTTGACCTTTCCCCAGTAATTTTGATACTTCCATGATTGTATACAAAAAAAGAGAGACTTTTTTTTTTTTTTTGCATGACTTCTGAGAGATTACAAGAGGCAAAGCTGGGCTGAATGAGGAGAGTCCCAGTGCTGCTGCATTGCAGAGTTTGTCTGAGAGAGAAGGTGTGGAGCAGGAAAGCTTCTGCCTGGGGGTAGCAGAGCACTCTGCAGAAGTGCCTGTTCCTCTTGTGCCTGTGATGTCTGAGTTGTTTGCTGCTTCATGCACAGAGATCAAAGCTGAGTCTTCAGAATGTGGAACACAGACTTTGATACAAATACCTTTTGGTGACCATCTTCCTGAGGCTGCTCAGTCTTTGCTGATTTCCTGCTTCACTCTTTGTAATAACGCTTCTCCTGGACTAGTTGCTGACTCTGGTCATACCATGGGTTTTTTTTTAGGAAACTCAGTGCCATAATATTACAGCAGAGCTCCAGCTTTTGCATAATCTTTGTCACAGAAGGATTTAATTCCTTCTTTCATTCCTAGTTCGTACTAAACGAAGAGCTGTGATGTTTACAACCTTCAGAAGTTGTACTTAGAAACTGTTAGATAGTAACTCCTGCTTTCTCTGCCTCCTTAATCACCAACCAGGATATATATATATATATATATATATATGTTCAGTCCTTTTAATCTTTTCTCAGAAATCAATCCCTCTGGATCCTTAATCGTCACTGTTGTTCTTCTTTGAACTCATACCGGGTCATTTAAACATATACGGATTTTGAATTAATAGTGAGTACTGTGGAAGTAATAAGACTACCCCAGACTTTTTAAAACATCACTGATAACATTTTGCAGTTCAAAAGGAGAAAAAAGGGCAAGCAGTCTTTCGGATTTCCATTTTGAACATTTTTCCAACAGAAGGTTTCTGATTATTTCTGTAAATCTAACAGATCTGTGACCTGCACTTTAAAGACTCTTTGCCTGCATGCACTGTACGACAAGTGTCTTGATGACTAGAGTTTTAATCAGTCAAATCTGTCTTGATTTAGTAGGATTCTGTGGACAAATCTTTGTTCTCAGTTGTATAATAATTACAAGCCGTTTTACCAGTGGATAAAGAAAGGATTACTCTCATCTTTGAAAACAGTAACTTCGTAATTACAAATGTTTGCTTCCCTTATCAGTAAAGAACTCACCAGCTGAGACACAGGATTATTGTTTAAAAAGCTCGTGGACAAATGGAGAAACCACATATTTGAGATTTTATCTTTTTCAGATCGAAAACTAACTGCTGCTGGGTTTATGCAGGACTTTTTTCCCTTTAAAATGTAATGTACTTCAGTTAAGTTTTGTGAAAACTAGCTGGGAGTGCTGAGTGGAAGCCAAAACTTGTTTCTCGTTTATGTAGCTCAGAGTTAGATGGAAAGAGGGGAGAATAAAAAAGAGTTGTGAACTAGATATCTACTTCCTATGCTGGAAATTATATGCTCTTTCTCTTTCAAGAAGTGAATTCTGTGCTTCTTTGGTCACAGGACGAGAAGAATTGGGAGGTATTAGAACTACTTAATATGTTGAAACTCAGCTAGGAGTTGTCTTTTATTCAAACATCTGACTCAAAAATTTCGTTTTATATTTTCCATTTTTGGGATTAGTGACCTTCTGTGTTTTTCAGAATCCAAATATTTTTTTTTAAGTATTCAGAAATCTTTTACACACCAATTAAGTTTTGCTGCAGCTTGTGTATCTCACTCACAAGTCTAGTTTAGTTTGTATATCTGATTTTTTGATTGTTTGTATCCCAAGTTGCCTGTCAAGAGAGAAAGATGGAGAGACTTCTTGGGAGGGGATTGGCTCTCAGTTCACTCAGCAGTGCAGAATATCAAAGCTGGAACCTTGCTATGGGTAGTGTAACATGGGCACAACGTGTTCATGTCTAATATTTTTTGACATTCTGCATATTGTGAATTTTTTGCTATGGCAGGATGTTCTGGGTAGATCAGATTATTTTACATGCTAGTCTTCTTTAGTATATTCCAAATGTGTATAACTTATCCCCTTATATCTTATTTACCTGAAAAAAAAGTGGCATTGCAGAATCCTGCATCCTCTGCAGCCATCAGCATTAAACAGTGGCAATTTAGGCTGTTCCTAATGGTTTTATGGCAGTGCAAGTGAATAAAGGAACATTATCCAAATCCTGCATACCAAATATGATTGGGGGTGTTTTATTTGTTTGATTTTCATTCAGCCTCTACAGTTCTCCCAGTGTGTGCTGGTATAATCTTACCATTTATAGAAACATGCTTAGACAGAATATTTATGACTAGGATTTGTTGGTAATGAGTTGAATATATTTGCTACTGATAGCAGAGATTTGAAGGCAACAGAAGTGTAAATGTGAGAGATTGCATGTACACAGACTGAGAGGTTGTTTCAGAGCCCAGGTTTCAGCAGGAGGCTGTTTAGATTACAAAGCCTGAAGGTAAATGCTGTTAAAATTCATCTTTCCTGGTTTTCCATGGAGTGTCATTGACAGTAATATGTGTCAGAAGGCAAAAAACGTCTTTTGCTTATTAGAATGCCATTCCCTTAATAGAGTCCAGTTTAAAAAAAAAAAAAAAAAGCACAAACCACACAAACAACAAAAAAACCCAAACAAACAAAAACACCCAACAACAACAAAAGCTCCCCAGCCCTCAGTCCTGTGAATTTTCTGTTCTCAGTTGGCTGCAGCACAGGTGAAGGGCAGGTTATTCTGATAGCCTGGGATTCTGTTTACAGTTCTCTGACACCATCCAGTGGCAGGAGGTTAATGTTGGAAGAGTGGGATTCTTTATTTGTTTATTTTACCATCTATTGCAACAGGACTCTTTGGAGGTTCCTAAATATTTCCAGTGTTTTCTGAATGTTTAATTTTCAATCTCTTTCCTCTGCTTTCAGAAGGCTCTCGTTACAATTTCCATATTCTCCACATAGCTAAAATACTTAATCACAATGAGATAAAAAGCCATCACTGAAAAAAAGGAAAATACAGCAAAGGAAATGCTTGCTGAACAATGTGTTTAGTTGTATGGCTTGCCTATAAAAGCGTTTTATTTAATAAATACAAAATGTACTCTTACTCTTTTCACTGCAGTGAGATTTATTATTTTTTTAGCTTTCATCTTTTCATTTCCCTGCATAAACTCCTCTTCCCTTCTTAGGGGCCTGTGTTTTGTATTGATTTTATAATGCATGTTAGACAAGTGGTGTGGAGAGCAATCAATGCAGTGCAGAACAGATCCAATGTATTGTTGCCTCTCTGACCCGTTAGTAAATTAATATTGGCCACTTAGTGAAGAGCAAAAGTTAGTTTTAAGTACATGGCTATCACAAACAGCACAATAATTTCTCTCTGTGGGAAAATTTCCAGGAAAATCTACCTCTTTCCATTTTTTTCTCCTCACAACACGTTGTAGAATCCTGTTTGAAAGATCGGTACAAGCTCGGCTGCTTTAAATGTTTATCACGCTTGTATCTCAATAATAGACAAAACCTTCAAGGCTTGATGGGAATCACTGTACAAATGTGAGGGACTTAACAGAGAAGAGGACCTTGGCAATGCCTCCTGCCTCCCCTCTGCAGCTCTGTGCTGACAAGCAGCAGCCTCCACCTTATCTCATACAGGATGGTTGAACAAAAATCTAATCTTATGTTCCTGGGTTTTTTTGCCTGTAATATTTTTTTTTTTCTATAGGAGAAGTTCTGTACAGTTCTGGATGTTACCAAGCAACCAAATCCCCCTTCTGTCAGAGATTTCAGATGTCTTTGACCTTCCTACCCAAGTCCTACAGTGCATCCTCTGCATATCGATGGGAAGCATGACCTGTTCTGCCAGTGCCTTTACACAGGGAGCAGATGGGGTCCCACATCCCTCTTCCCAGCACCTGCCTCTCCCATCACAAAGTGCTGGGCCTGCTGTGACAGGGATGTCTTTGCTCCCTTTCAGTACCAGGAGTGGGAATCCTGACTTGAGCACACTGATGAAACGGGCTTTTGAAATTCTCCACTTCTGTTGTACCATTTCAGACGTTTTATGAAGTCTACCAAGAAAAAAAAAAAGAAAATCATCCTTTAAAATGAGCATTCTGGAGGCTGCACAGTAAAGAGTCTGCTTCTTGCTTGGTTAATAATTAAGGGTATAATTAGTGTATAGCTCCAAATATAATTAAAATTCATTTTGCTAGGTCTAGGAATTACAAAGTAATTAAGCATTTTGACGTGGCAAATGAACAAGGAACATGACATGGAGGAGGGGGATAGAAATGATTCTACAGAGGATCAGCTCAGCACCTTGTGCTTCTGACCAGTGTGTGATCCCAAAGTGTGGCTTCTGCTCCCTCAGTAGGATATCTGATTCCAGGTTCTTCTGTGGACAGAGCATGGCAGTGATTGAAAGTGTCACCCAGCTTTGCTGGAAAAGCTCTGGAGATGTCAGATCTTCTGGTTTTTCTCGGTTTTCCAAAAAACAGTGAGCTAAAATAAATGGGAAGGTCTTTTATGCAAGTGTGAGCAGTGGGGAAAACATACTCTTCTGAAATATCTTTTTCAGTTTGGGGTCTTTTCTCCTTTCCTGTGCATGTAATCTACTGACTAAAGCTGAGCTTTTTACTGACAAAATAGAGCCCTTGTCTCTTGTATCTGCACAGTCTCCTTTGAGGTGGGGCAGATGGGGTGCTCAGGGACATGGCTTAGTGATGGACTTGGCAGTGCTGGGTTTACAGTTGGACTCAATGATCTTAAGGGTCTTTTCCAACCTAAATGATTCTGTGATTGTAGTAAGAGGAAGGAATGCTATCATGCTGAAGACTTCAGAGTTTTCTGTGTCCCCCCTTTTTAGCAGAAATGCAAAAGCCTATTCAAGAGCAGTTCAAAACCAGTTATATTTTCCAGCATTACCCAAATATTTGCCTTTCCTTAGCCTGTTTTGCAGCTTTCAGTTACTGTGGGTGAATTTTAGTTACTGTTGACTTTCTGACTGCTGATTAGCTGTAGCTGATTGTGACTAATAAGTGTGTTAGATCTGAGTGTCTTAGAGGCCTGATCCGTGGTCCATTACCCACTGCTCTTGCTGGATGTCCCTGCTGACTCTGGTGGATGCTGGATTGACCCTCTAATCTTCACAAAGCCCCTGTGGTGCACACAAGTGCTATTGTCAGACTGCATTGTCTGTCACAATTGTCATTGAAATTAAGACTTCCTTCTTCTCAACTCAGTCTAAACCACTGATTGAATCTGTTGTTGAACTGAAATGATGTGTAGTTTGAAGCATTAACTGCTTTTATAGAGATGTGCTAGAAGATTTACTTATTAATAAATATATTCGTTTATTCATTGATATTAATTACTAATCATAGTCAGTGTTCTTTTATAGGAACAAATGTCCATGAGGCCCAGCGCATTCTGAGTGAAAGTGGACTCCCCATCACATCTGCCAGTGACCTTGAGGATGCAGCAAAGAAGGCAGTGGCCAGTGTGGCCAAAAAATAACACCTTGAAGATTATTCTCATGGAAAGAGACCATTCTTGCTGTGATTTCAGAGGATTAGAGGAGCTTTCCTAAGGAGTCGTCAGGTTTGGTGGACTTAATTTGTGATACATGGCCAGCTCGGGCCTTAGGCTTGCAAGTTAGGCTTCAGAACTTTTGCAGCTACAATCTTGAGAAGTTTTTATGTCTTTATCTAATTTTGATAATTTTGTTTACAATTGTAATAAGTGATACTTCACTTCATAAAGTTCTTTTTATGTCTCTCCTTCCAAAATTATCACTGATAAACTCATGATAAGGCACAATAATTAATAATTGACTTGTATCGACAGGATTGTTCTTTAATCAAACACATGTAGGTCACCTATTTCACAATATTTAATTAATTTTTTTATATTGTAAAGCGTCAGCAAACTAATAACGGGTTTATATTTTTATGGACTTTTAGAATAATGTAAAAAATTATGCTTACACTACCTATTTTTATTAAAATGAATGATGTTTGTTTTCTTTTCTTAGCAACCACTGATTTTGCCTTAAGATGATTTCCTTCAGTTGATGCCAAAGTGTACCTCACGATAGGAAAAGGGATTAAACAGTTGGTAGTGAAAAGACCTTCCACTCTTTTACTGTGCCTATAAGCCTGTGAAATGTGATTCATTTATTTTCTAGTTTTTGGAAATGAGGTGCAGTATTTTTAGCTGTAGCAGGGCCATACAGGGAGCTCCAGGAGGATGTGTCTGCCAGAAGGAAAATGGCTGCTAACTTTTTAAGATAACCTCTTTCATAACTATGTCAGTGCTGTGAGGTTTTAAAATAAGATGAGAAACTGAAGCAGTTTTCTGCCCAGGAGCATGGAGTATTCTTCAATTGATTTAACTTCCAGAAACCATTTCTGATTTATTTGGAATAAAACACAAATGAACTTTTCCATTTTCAAGGTATTTGATTTCTCAGGCATCAGTAAAAATACGTACGAGGGGGAGAAAAAAAAAAAATCTAAGTTTCAGTACTCAGACATTGACCAACATTTATTTTGATTGTATTTTCTTTTGTAACAGTCAAAATTCAAGCTGTTAATTACACAAATCATTCATTCAGGGAGCAGAAGGCGATAGCAAACAGCTCGTGTAACTAAAGAGCTTGGTACAAATCTCACTCAGCCCAGGACTTACGTGCTGAAAATCATCGATAAATCTGAACAGTGAACAAATGAAGGGATGTTATGATCTGGTCTTGTAAATGGGCAGAGAGGTAAAAATTTGTGCAATAAATTCTTAATTGTGATTTTTTTTTTTTTTTTGAGCGGCTCTAATCAATACCGTGTCCCGCTTAGAAAAATGTAAATAAATTTCTCATGACATTTCCATTAGAACCGTTACATTCAAAATAAATTATCTGCACCGATCTTTGGCTCTTGACACAAATAGTGTGGATAGGTTGCTATCATCAATTCCTGCAGGTTTTTTGTTCTCCACTCCTCTCTCCACATATTGCTCAAGGAAAAAATGTGTGACCATTAGAACAGCAATAAATATGCCACGAGGTGTGTAGTTATTGACGGAATGAAGGAGAAGGGTATCGTTAGCAGCTCCCTGGAAGGTGCATAAAAGCACACACTGCTCTGAAGGAAGAGATGTTTACCTCACCACAATATATAAAACAGTCTCACTCTATTTTATATATTTTAATACTGGAAACAGAAGCATTCTGTGAAAGAACTGTTTGTGCAGTGTTGTCTCACGCTGTGTCTCTAAACTGTGGTCTCAAAACCATTCACTGTGTGTGTTTACACAATTACTGTTCTGCAAAGATTAATGCTATGTACACAGTTTCGTCAAATAAATGTAAAAAAACCCATATTTAATGACTTTGTCTTTTCTATAAAATAGAAAACTGCTTAATTCGTCTGTTGTGTTCTGTGTTCCTCCATTCAGCATTTTGTGACAGGTGGGTGAAATCAAATGCACAGGAATTTAGTTTTAAAAGTAGATCTTTTTATCTCTATATATTTTTTCTTATACATAGGCTAATGACAATACATGTAGGTTTTATTCCTCTAAACCCAGATACACAACAGAACAGAATAATTTTTATTTTTCAGGTGTAATATCAAAAATTCTCTGATTTTTCTGGTTTGGTTTCTTTGCAGGTTTGTCATTTCACTTGTGCCAGGCACTGTGGAGTGGCTGCAACCAGAGGCTCTGGCTGTGCCCAGACAACTCATTGCGGTGTTGTGGACTGGTGGTTTGATTTTTGTGGATCATTTGGAATGTGGAAATGTGGAATTTGGGTCATTTGGAATGTGGAAATTTGGAATTTGGCCATGTGGAAATGTGTAAGGTTACTTTTGGTCTCCCTAGGAAAGGCATTTTGGTTGCACTTCCTGTGATTTTTGGCTGTTACAAATTGCAGTTGAACGTGGTGCCTGGAAGGGACTGTGATTTTGCTTTTGCTCCAGCAACACAAGTTGTCAAGAGTGTAGTTTGCTTCCTCAGCAGCTCTGTGTCTACTTGTCTGATGCCCCCCACCTCCACAGGGACCCCAGCTCTGCTCCCCCAGCCTTGTACAGCTCAACCCCAAAAGCAGGTACGTGAGAAATACCCCCCTGCACAAATCGAACAGCAGCGTAAGCAGTGGGTAAGTTGCAGTTAATCCCCTCTGTGAAATTTTTAAGTGGGATTTAATTAGCCTTTAAATCTGGACATTTCGACCTGCATTAATAAAGCTGTGGAGGACGGGGCACTCGGAAGGCAAAACAGGAGGAAAAAGTGTTAATGCTGACATTGTGTTACGTCTTTAACAAGACACCTTTATATTCTCACAGCGCAAGTGCAACAGCTGGGACTTGGGGAGTAATGTCCTTAACGAGCTCTTACTATCCCATTTGTCAGGCCTGTGCTTCCCTGCATCCGGAAAACCAGCTGGTATCGTGCAAAATTGCTGTGCTTGGAGCAGCACGTCACTGCAAATCAGTCACCAGATGAGATCCTGAGCCCGCCCTGCCCTCCGAGGTGAGCAGGGCCTGGTGGCCTTGGGGCTTTGCAGACCTGGGCACCTCCAGCAATATCCTCTGGCTGTTGTGTGTCAGGTTGGCCTGGATGGTTCTTCCCTGGTGCTGAGAGCGGAGCACGGGACTTAGGAGAGGCCTGAAACGCAGGTCTGAGCAGCCACACTGGGCTGGAAGAGCCAGGAAGTCTGTGTGCTCAGAGCCAGGTGCCAGCCAAACCATGTCCTCTGATAAAAGCTGTCAACTTACAGAAATCCCAAAACCTCCTGGGCTTAGTGCTTTATTACACGACATGTAGAATGCAAGTATTCAGTGCTGCCATAAGCCTCGACTGATAGTGAGATTTCATTCCTTGTTTTTGCTGCCTTTCAGGAAATTGGAGTCTCTTTTGAAGTCAAGGTCAGCTCTAGCAAGGGACAAGTGGGAGAGAGCAGGTCATTGCACGTTTCATTTCTCATTCAGATTCTTTCCCTTCCTCTGCTAAACTTACTGGAGTTTTTTTCTCACTTTTCCACTCACACAGCTTCCTCTCTGTTTGTGGTGTCACCCTCAAATCTGGCTGAGCCCACACCACTGGGTTTTGCCGGGTTTGTGTGGCTGGGCTGGGTGGCCTTGGAGCTGGATGTGCTGTGTGAGCATCCAGCTGCCTGCCTGGGAGCTGGGCATGCTCTGGTCAGCCCATCTGCCAGTGCCAGGCTAACACCCTGCTGCCAGCAGGCACCAGTGACCGGCTGTGCACCAGCCTGGAAGCCATCCTGGGATCCTCTCAGTGCCTCTGCCTGTCCTGTGCTGACCACAGAGGCAAAGACCTCAATCTGCTGTGTTCCCCTCCTGCTCCTGTTCAACAGGAATAAAAGCAGGAGCAGAAATGGGCTAAGGAGAATTGGACTTGCCCGTTCAGGAGTGCTGGGCTCTGAAACAGGGCTGTGTTTCAGAGAGGTTGTAGATAGACATGTTCAGAAGAGATGAGTGAAAACCGTAGGGAAGCTTGTTAGGATTGTAAAGAGCTGCTTCAAAAAGAGAAGAAATACTCTTCTTCCAGGAGAAATAGTCTTCCCTAGTCCAGTGTGGACAGGATAAGCAGTGAGGAGCTTTGACTGTGGTAAGGGACATTGAGGTCAGCCCTGTAGCCATGAGGTAAGCCAAGGAACAGGCTGTGAAATCATCAATGGGTGCTTTTAGAGTTAGATGAGCATCTGTCGGGGATGGCTTAAGAAGAGTTGATTTTTGCCTCAGGGCAGAGGGATGGATGAGGTGACCTTCCAGCCTGATCTGATAGGATTTAATGCTTGTTGGGAAGGCTTTGTTTTCTTATTTCCTTCCTAACTTTTAGGTACAGGGAGGAAAGAGGAGGACAGACCAGTGGATTCTTGAAAGAAACTGTTTTTAATTTAGTTCACCAAGAGTGATCTGCAGCTGCCAGGGAAATGGAAAGCAGATTATGCAAACTCAAGACTTTCCTTAACAATGGATGTGGTGTTACTGCAATGCATAAAAGGCTGAGCAGAGAATTAAGGGTATCTATCAGCTTTAATATGTTTAATTTAAAAAGGAACAGGTTGCACCAACACTTTTTTTTTTCTACTTAATGAGGCCCATTCATAAGTAGAATAACAGGATTTGCCTGTCACCCAGAGGAAATCATGACATGTGTATTTGTACTTTGGTGCAAAACTTGTGTTGATCACAGTGATTTAAAACTTTTCCCATCCCAGCTGCAGTCGGTTTGATGTCAGGATCCTTTCATCTGAAGACAGATGCATCCTTGGTAGAATCCTCAACACGTCTGTGCCTTTGTTCAGTCTCACAAAGTACCAGCTAAAGATTAAAAATAAAAGTATACATGGATTATTTCATGTTACTCCTCAGAGATAACTACTGTGAGAAAAAGTTTGGCTTATCCAAGACCTGGTAGCAGGTTGCAGAAGGATCTCTGGTGTATATTCTGTTCTGTTCATGTTTGTGGGTGCTGAGTGGTGCAGGTCCAGCAGTAGTAGGGTCTTTCATAGCATCTGATGCTCCCCATGTCTTGGGGCCATTCCTCTGCTATAGAATTTAGAGGATTGAAGGGGGAAAAGGTTTTTCTGTGTATCTTGAATCAGTGTCAGGCTGGAGATGGGACTAACATCCTTTCTGGTGTGTGGATTGACACAGGCTGTTTCCAGTGAGTTACCCCTTCCATGTTCCATTCCATAAGTACAAAGTGGCCTTTGTGGACAGGTAGGGGGGCAGAAAGCTGTGGGGAGCTCACTGGGTGGGGATGGCAGGGGGGTCTTCACTGGTCCTCAGGGCTCTGCTTCACATGTGTGCTGTACCTCACCCTGCTTGCAAGGAAGTTGTGATGGTTTCCCACATATGCCCTTCTTGTGTCCTTGGAGTCTTGCCACATCATCAAGAAAGAGAAAGCATGAGGATAATATTCCCTTCTCCCATCACACTGGGATGGGAGATGTCTCATTCTGTACCTCCTTGTGTTTGCAACTAAACTAAATCCACGCTAATTTGTAGTGAAATCTAAGAGGGATAGCCAAACCTGGAGAGAAGGAAGCAACTGACAGAAATAGGTTGCTCCATGAATTAAGTGCTGTTGGGATGTGCAGCATGATGGGATTTGGAAATCGGGTCCTTTGTATTTAGCAGAGCAACTCTCCTGGACGCAGGGGCCATCGTCAAAGAGGTGACAGTGACAAAGTATTTGTAAGCAAATCTGGGAAAGGAGGGCTCAGAGAGAGCAAGTGTACGAATTTTTGCATTTCTCTAGATACAGAGATGAGCAAATGAGAAATTTGATCTTTCCATTATAATTGACAAAAAGAATTACAGGGCTGCAAAAGGCCACGCAGCCAAACAAAGCTGCTCCCTTTAAGTTTGTTTCAAATGTCTCTCTGCCTCAGCAGAGTGTCCTTCAAGACCTTCCCTCTGTAATTGTATGTGGCAGCCTCTTTAGAGTTAGATGCCGATTGCTGCTCCAAAACAGAAATAAAAAATAACAGGCAAGAAAGGGCATTGCAGCAAGTGCTTAGGAGGGATGTTCTTCCTTTGTTTCACAGGTGGGTCAATAAAGGGGGTTAGAAAACGCTGTTCTGTTCATGAGCACTGCTCTGTTTGGCTCCGTGACCGAACATGGGCCAGCACTCAGCAGCTCAGTCCCCATAACAACTCCTTCCTCGTGCTTCCATTAAGACTTTGCCCTGGAAGGCAGCAGAGTTCAGGAAACAAATGGTATTTGGTGCCCTGCCTTACCTGGCTGCCTGCTCAGCAAAACCAACCCCGTGCCCCAGCAACGTAGGGCCAGAGGCTTCATTCAAAGGCTGTTGGCAGCAGCGTGGAGCTGATCTCCCACAGCCTCAATATCCTGGGCTGGAGGGGAGCCAGGGCTGTGGAAACAGCCAACCTGCAGCTTTGGAGGGGCTCGTGCTGTGTTTCAATTGGAGCCCAGCAGTGCCACCACTGAACATCAAAGGGCTCATTCTCCCTCTGCCACCAAGCCCTGGGTGAGATGGGGTTTGCATAGAAAATGCAGGCCAACACAGTCCTGCCCTTGTGCACGCCTGTGCCACGTACAGACGAGCTCAAACTTTACTGTGAAGGTGTAAAACTTTCCTTTATCATTAGAAGATACCAGGCCTGAAATCCTCTGCTCCTGAGTAGGTCATTAGGATGTGCTTGACTCCCCTCTGAGATGGGTGCCAGGGAAGTGTGTTGGTGTTGGCAGCAAGCAGCTCCTGGAGATGTTTGGGCAACATGAGCTGTGAACTTGTCCCTCCTTCTTCCTCACACTGAAGTGCATGGGGTGCTTTCCTCTCTGCCCCTTTTGTTTTTCCATTTTGGAGGCAGACATGAAAAAAAGGGCCTTATAAGAATTCCGACTGCAGCATTCCTGTCTGATGTTAACAGAAATTTTTAGGGCTTGCCCAGAGAAATCAGTGTTAATAGAAAGTCAGGCAAATTCCCAGTATTTCTCTAGGACTTTTTTTAATCCTGTCCATTCACTGAAGTTCAGCTTCATTGATTAGCACTGCTCAGCCTAAATCCCATATTCCTGAAGTGCTGGAAAGCCCTTAGTGCCAGAGGCTCTTTCTGTTGTTTTCCCAGGTGATTTTCCCGTATTGTACAGCAGGAGGAATGTGATGTGAAGATGTTAATCCCTTTTGAGTTGTGCTCTAAACAAGTACGTGCAAAACACAGGGAAAATGAA
This sequence comes from Myiozetetes cayanensis, assembly GCF_022539395.1. Lineage (NCBI taxonomy): Eukaryota > Metazoa > Chordata > Aves > Passeriformes > Tyrannidae > Myiozetetes > Myiozetetes cayanensis. The sequence goes on from NW_026087389.1 coordinate 5,588,086, forward strand.
GCAATACATTATTTTTCATTTAATTTTCCATATCTATTGTCTTGTAGCCCTGGTGAAATGCTTGACATAACACACCTCCACAGCTTGTCCGATGAACATCTGGTAATCAGTCCTTAAATTCGCTTCAGAGAATACTCAGAGCAGAAAGTATATTTTCTGAGACATACAAAATTAACCTTGTCAGAGAACGAATCCTTTTTCCATGATTACCATGATGGGAGCAGGACACTTCTGTCCTCATTCCGATGGCCACAATGCCGAGTGCTCCCTTATCAAGACAAAACTATTGAGGACAACAGCAGACTGGTGTCAGTGTCAGTTCTCCACATGTACAACTCAGCCTTAGAGCTTCAATCCTATTGATTTCCTTAACAGTGGCCATCTATTGATTTTTTTCCCACTATCCTCTGGATTATACCCATTGTAGAAACTGCTCCTCGCAAAAGTGAAGAATTCTCGCTGTCATGCTCCATCTGCTGCAGCCAGCTTGTTCTTGCATGACAGCTGCATTGGATTTTGTACTTGGGAAATTCCCATCTCCATCCTCATGAGGCTGCCCTTTGAAAAGGACTTGCTTTCAAAGGACACCAAGGGGTCTGCCAGAGCTGTGCCTCTTCCTAACGATTGATTTCCAGGTTTCATCATTAAGCTTGAGCTTTTTCACATCACAGCTCGAGTTCTTCCCCAGTTGTTTCCAGCTTTTGCAAAGATCTGAAAATGCAGCAACAGCAGCAGAAGCAAAGCCCATTTTTGCAGCCTGTATGGTAGGATTTTTATGTAGGGTTCCTTTTGTTCTGCTGTCTGCTGCTGTTGTAACAGAACCACCCACGCACTGCATTCAAGCCTTTCTAAGATGGGTATTAAAAGCAGGTAATTCAGAAAGTACCTGTGTCACTCTTAGCCTTCAGGACAGAGCTGTGCAGGATCTCTGCAAATGTCCCAGGACTCCCATTCCTTTCACAGCTCAAGAGTAGGTGCCACTTTAATGGTTTGCAATAACTCCCTTTCACTGAATCACTGAATGATTTGGGTTGGGAGGCATCTTCAAAGATCATCTAATCCAACCTCCCTGCCAGCTGCCTCCCACTAGCCCAGGTTGCTTCAAGCCCTATCCAACCTGACCTTGAACACTTCCAGGGATGGGGCAGCCACAGCTTCTCTGGGTAACCTGTGCCAGGGCCTCACCACCCTCACAGGGAAGGATTTCTTCTTAATATCTAGTCTAAATACCATAGTGTGATGAAAACTTCAATGGTTAGAATTTTTTCCACAGACTTTACCCCTACAGTTTTCATTCACTTCTGTCTTTCCACTAAACAGAACAAAAGGAACCAGATTGGTAAAAACAGAACAAACTTTCTGGTAAAATTCTACTTATTAATTAGGCACAGTAAATACATCCATAACACTGTAATGTTTAAATTTACCAGGCCTAAAGTACAAGTGGGAGTGTGTGGTGAAGGCTGCCCTTGCAGCCAGAGCAGACCTCATGGTTCTGATCTGCCAGCCATGGGGAGACTCTGGGGTGGGAGCAGCTGCTGTGGCCCCTTGGTTCCCACCCCTTCCCTGCACCTCTAGACTGGTTGGATGCCAGCAATTAAAAGCTAATTGAGAAGCTTTAAAAATGCATCTCTTCCCTATTCCTTCTGCTCTGTTTAATCCTCCAGCAATCCCCAGCAGAATTCTTCTCAGGGGATTTTGCGCCATGTTTCTGTTTGCTCAGAGTGTGGAGTTAAAGCAGGTGTCTCAGCAGAGAGGGGCTCTTTGGGGACCCAGGAGGGATTCACTCCTCTTGCTGTTTTCTCTGCTGCTCTGTCCTCCTGGGCACTGCCTGTTTTGGCAGAATCTGGGATGTCACCTGCCAGCAGAAGCACGTCCTGAAACCAGTGTGGTGCCTGCAGGGATTTTTGGTGGTGTGGAGATCAGGACACAGAGAGTTAACACTGGCAGGTATTTCTGTGCTTTTCCCTTAAAATCAGTTTTAAATTAGAATTTGTCGCTACTGACGGCCTGGGAACTTCCCAAAAGCAGGAAGAAAGGGGGTTCATCTCCTCACTGGCTCCTGGCCCTCCTCTGGATGCACCATAACTGGGTTGTTGTGTTCTTTGCCTGGCAGCAGGAGCCCTGGCCAGTGACCACAGGCCAGTTGTACCCAGTATTAGCCAAACAAGCAACACTGAAGCCAGGCAGTGCCATGGAGAGCCAGGGATCCTCTTCTGGTTTGTTAGTCTTCCCCTGACCTGTAAGCCGCTCCTGCTCACGGTTATTCCTCAGCAACTGGTGTTTATTTCCTGCATACAGCAGGGGATGCAGTTATACACCCCTTTCCTACAGCTTTTCCCCTTCTTTCCTGCTCACTCCATCTCCTGGCATCCTCCTACTGCTTTTGTCTAGTCATCAGGCTTTCCAGATCACCAGTGCAGGGTCAGGAGTGCATGGAACCTTTGTTTTCATCCTGTGAGTCTGCCAACTCCACAGAGCGTGGGCCAGACCCCACGTCATCACTGTCACAAACTCTTGTCGTTTTAGGGAGAGTTCTGCCCAAGAAAGAACTTGGAGCACAAGCACTTAAATGCCTGGTAAGTAGAAAACAAGCAGCTCCTTTTCCACTTAGACCTGGCAGGGGGAAGATGTTTGGAACATGTCTTGAAAGCACAGAACAAGCGTGGCCACCCTCATCCCTCCTCCTCCTGCCTCGGGTGGCTGCACAGGAGTGCCTGGGGTCATGAGGGAGCAGCTTTAAGTCACTTTGCTTTTCCCCCTATTTGTTCCAGTTCCCCAGCCCATTTTCCAGTGGAGCACCTCTTTCCATAGGTTTAGTGCTCACCTCTGATAAAGCTCAACGAGAGATTTATGAAAATAACGCATTAAGATCGTGGTCTGTCAAACGTCAATAAGCAGAATAAAGAGCTCAGCACTACAGTTATAGAGATCCAGCAATTAAAGCATTTGATGGAAGCATTTTATGGGAGTATATATTACCATTTTGTTCAATTATTCTGCCATTAAACATTAAGAATAATTGAACCAAATGGTGCCTGATAGAAGGAATACATCTGCTCTGATGAATTCCTGCCAAAAGGCACTGGGAATCTTAGTACAAGCATTTTGTCAACCAAGATAACAGTATTTTTCTCTCCAGCTGATAAAGCAGGGCTTTTGAATCTTATTTATGACGTATAAATTGGCTAATTTGTTACCAATATCAAACAGCCCATAAGAATGAGGCAGTGTAATAGCTAACAAAATACTGACAGCTTCATCACTTGCTGACTGCATGGAGTACGATATATGCTCAATTAATAGAGTGTGCAATTATCACAGAAACTGTGAGCAGGAACTAATTATACAGAAGCCAATCAAAAACAGCCCAAAGCCAGGCAGAATCTATTTCTAGATTCTGCATTCTTTTTAATTTTTTCTTTCCTGATCTCCGTGTTCGCCTCACCTCCACGAGAGGGAAGGAGAGGTGGCATCAACAAGAGGAACGAGTCAGCCAAGGTCCTGCCCATAAATCCATGGCTGAGCTCTGGCACAGGTTCCAATTTCCATATGAAACAGAAAATCACAGTGTTTTTCTGTTTAAACACACTGCAATTTTGGTGTAACCAAAACATAGCTGCATCCTTTCCCTAAGGTATCAGAGACTTGCACACAGTGACAGATGGGAACACTTTTAAAGGAGACTTAAGGAGAAAATAACATCTTGATATGTATTTTGAAAAAAATGGTGTGCTCAAAGAAGGGGAAGGGAGTGCCCTCTGGGAAGGGTAGCTTTTAATTTTGGGAGAAATGCAGTAATTGACTTGTTAAATTCCTAATGATCTTGGCTGAAGGTTTGGGTTTGCACCTGAAGATAAATGGCCATTTGAAATGGATGTTATTCACTGAAAAGTAGGAAATGGCAGTTTATCCTGAAACCTGTGCTGATTTTGATTGATTAACATGACAAAACCTGAGTTTTCCAGTGGCAGAGCCAAAATCTATTTTTTTTCCTGTTTTTTTTTATTTATTTATTTTGATAAGATTTTGGATGCATGAATTGTACTCAACTTGGAAGCTGCTTGGTGTATTTTATTGAAAAAGGAGCTGTAGGACTCCATGGATGTCGGAGGCAGGTGGAATTTCAATGTTTCTTTCCTTTTTATTTTTTTTTTCCTGTTTATTTTAGGCTGAACTTATTCCCTGACTTTCCTGGCTGCAAAACCCTCTCGTCCAGGGCCTGCATTTTTGCATCCGTGTATTCCCTGCTTGGTGAAAAACAAGGTTGTTTACCAGTGGAAGTGATCAATGGCTCCTGCAGGCCTCGGCTCAGCAAAGACATCCAACTGCAGGAAACCACTTAAGCATGTGCTTTGCTGCAAGCAAAGATGGAAGGCAGAAGTTGTGTGCCCTGAAAAACGATGGATGGATGCTGGTGGTTTTGTTAGTTCATTTTTAACTCTGAGGGGTTTATTAGACTTCCACCTGCTTCCAGCTGTACTGTAACTGAGACCTGCAGAGGAGTTTATTGCTCCCATCCCCTCCAAAGAGCACCTTGTCCCCCTACATCCAGTTCCCAGTGATGTCAGCCGGCACTGCTGCTCTGGGATTAAACCCTGGCACTGTTTTTGATGGAGAACTGATTCTGGTAAGCTACACCCACGGCTTAATGCTTGGTGATCTGACCCGCTGGGGAGTCTCCCTCGTGGTCAGGGATCCTCCACTGTGCAGCACTCCAGAGTGCACCCACAGGGCTCAGTGATTCCCCCAGTGAGCTGAAAAGTCAGACTCCGAGAGCACTGGGATTTGGAAGATAAATACAGCGCTGCCCTGTGGCTGAGAATCAGCAATTGGCAGCACTTGAGTGGTTTATCCTGCATTGCTCCAAGGAGAGAGGACTTCCAGCTGGAGTGGAGCCAGAGCTCAGGGGCTCACCCTGCTGCCTTCAGACCTGAGCTCTGCTGTGTTCATGAGCACCACCAGTAGCAGACACAGATCTTGGGCAATGCTGCTTGTAAGAAAGGCACTGGAATGTTCTGCAGGAGACCTGCCATGTGTTTGTGGCTCTCAGCTGATCTCCTGGGCCACCAGGACAAAAAAAATTTTTATTTCTTTGTACCTCGGTTTGCTATCTGCCAAATGACATTGGTTTCTTTTGTAAAACACAGGGCTGAAGAGTGATATTCCTATTTGCTGCTGTGTGAAATGCACCATTGTTAGCGTATTCAGTGTCATTATTTCCAGGATTTAAAAAATAGTCTTAGTGGCTGCATTTATTTTCTTCAAACCTTCAGAGCTGTGAAGCCTTTTCAGTTTTTCTGACAGCTATTTAAATCCAGGGTTTTTTTCAGTTTCTGGTATAAACTTCCAATGCAAAATAATGCTGGCACGCTAGGTTAAATAGTTATTTGATGCTCAATGTCTTTGCACTTGCAAGTTCTCCAAGAGCAACCAGTAGAACTCCTGTAAACTCCAAAATGAGGTTTTCTCAGTCCATTTATGACTATTCATGTTAATCCTCTTCTCTGGGTCTAATATTGATAATACAGCATTTGAGACAGATTGTCAGAGCAGCAGAGAATGGAAAGGAGAACAATGCTCTTGGAGCATTTAACCCCCTGTTCTACCTCTGCCAACAGAAATTCCAGGGTTGCTACAATTTGCATGGACTGTGAGGTTTGCAGAGTTGAAAGGATTGGGGAGCCAGTGTTAAACCTTCAGCAAAAGCAAAGAGAGCTCTTCACAAAGCTTTTCTTCCTCTGCCTGGCGCCTGGACACAGCCGTCTGTGCAGCACTCAGCCTGCAGAAGTGCCCAGGGCTGGCTCAAGGCTCCTCTGCAGGCAAAACCAAAGGAGAGGTGAGACCATGGCTGCGTTTCTTGGGCACAGGAAGGGAGGAGAGGCTGTGGTGAGGGAGGAGAAGGCAGTAAGAATTGTAGGGGGGTTGCTGTGACGGTTCTTTTAGTCCTGGAGCAGCTCAGGGCAGGTCTCTGCAGAGTGTTTCATAGGTCAGAATTTGCAAAGCAGGGACTGGACTCCATTTCCTGATTTGAAAACGCTGTTTCACTGGCACTGGGTGCTTGCCCTGCCAGCTGGGAAGAACCAGGCAGGGTATTTTCCTGCCCAAACCCCAGCTCATTTATCTACCTGCCCGTGAGTGCTGCCATTGCAGTCCCATTGCTGCCTCGCTCTAAACAGGTGTTAAAGCCTTACTGGGTTCAGAGCTAATGCAAAGCTCTGAGTGCTTTCAATCAAAAAGAGAATAGAATCATGTAGTCCAGATGCTCATTAGCACTGCCACCATTTGTCAAGAACATCTTGCAGTTCTCTCTGTTCCATGGTATGCTCTGTGCATACTTGATATTCGTGTTTTCACACACGTGTCATTTGTTCTGTGGATAAACCCCTCCCAAGGTTCAGGGCCTTGGCTGTGGGCAGCTAATTCTTTGGGTTTTCTTCTCCTATCAGGACATGAAGATGTATGCTGGATCTATTCAAGTACTAATCAAGGCTTGAATGACTCCCAGTATCACTCCTGTTCCTTTTGAGGTGGGAATACATCAACAGCAGAGCAAAACGGTGTTTCTCAGCAATGTGTCATAATGATTGGTTATATGGGTGTCACAATTCTGCAAGAAATACAGTAAGTTCTGTTCCATTGTCAGGAGTGCTGCCTCATGGGGAGGCATTTGTAACTAAAACTGTTGTTCATTTGCAGAATCTGTAAGAAGAATGAAACCTTGACTGGAAATATGCTGAAAAGCTGCCGTAATAAATTTGACACAATATGCATGACGTGGATGGATAGACCATTGTTTGCCAGGCCTGGCAAATAAAACTGGTGTGGAGTCAGAATTACAGGGAGAGAGAAGCATTGTTCTACAAGGCATGTCTCAGAGAGGAACCAAATTTGAAGCAGCTATATATTTTAGTTGTGCTTAAATTGAATAATAAAGAAGGCTTGCTCAGAAATCTTATTGTGCCCTGGAACACACATTGCTTTTTTGTTCCTGTGAACTTCTAAGGAAGTTTCCTACTCATAAACAGAAGTGCCTGCATATCTTTTATTCCTTTTCAGTGTTATTAAAAGATATTTAAGAAGCAGGCATGAGATAGCTAAGAAAGAAAGCAGAGAAACATCTGTGTAGTGTTTTACCAGGGAGAGTTTTAGGACTAGCATTTTAAATTTCACCTGAGAGATCTCTCTCCTATTCTTGGTGCTCTTGCAGATTCCCTGAACGTCTTTGGTAAATTACTCATTCTCTTTGGCCTGTGTTTTCAAAGGTGATTTCCAGGTTTGATGTTTGGGTTTCCAACTGGGCTGCTCCTGGAGGACCTATATGAAGTACATAAACTGTATGCAACAGTTCCACGTTGGAGTTTTGTACCCTACCATTCATCTTTCTGCATGTTTCAAATCAGGATTATGTCTTATTATGTGTAAGTGTAATTTCTACCCCAAACCAAATCTGAACAGTTAATGGTTATATAGTATTTGCAAGTATACAAGCTCTCAGTAAAGTACTGCAGCAATGGTAAAAGGAATGACTTTGGATAGATGGGAATTGCAGCTTGTAAAAAGAGGGTAGAATTTTGAATTTTATGGTAAAAAATTATAGTGATTTTTTTAATCTGGATTAAAATTATAGTGATTTTTTAATACGGTAAAAAAATTAGTGATTTTTCTGTTCTGGAGGTTTTAGCAAAATATCCTTGGGAATGAAATACCACTTTTGGCATGAAGATGATTCTGAAGTGTGTTGTTGTATGTTACACTCTGTTTTAAAAAGCAGCTGTGGGTCCGTCCCAGCCATGTCTGGAGTCCATCCATGAATTCCAGATTTGAGATTTCGGGCAGAAGTTTTCTAAAGTTCTTGAGTGAACTAGACTTCAAAGATATTTAAACTGTCTCTGCCTTTATTGGGAACAACTGCATCTTACATGGGTGAGGGCTTTCAGCAGACAGCTCCACCTGAACAGGGACAGCTGGAGGACAGAAAGTGTTCTTCCCAAAAGAAGAGCAGAAAATGTTCTTCCCAAAAGAAGGGAAGACTCGTTTTGGCCCCAACAGTAAGAGATGCAAAATCTAAGCAAGCAGGGAAGTTGCTCTCGTTAAACAGCAAAGCAATTTTGCTGAGAACAAACAGCAACCAGTGACATTTGGGGACAGGTAAGTCACTCTTGGACTCCTGAAAGAAGGAATACACCTATGGAAGTGCTCAATGAACAAAGGTACAAACCCATTGTCACCCTCCTGGTGTTGATAAAGGAGCTCTGGGGCAATCAGTGCTGCCCAGCCCAGGCAGAGCATCATTAATATTCCTGACTTGTGGCTCTGTGCTGCTTTGACACAAGGAAAATGAATCAGTGAGAGAGAATCTTGTTTTTCCTGTTTATTTTTATATTTGGGAGTGTGGTGTGAAAAAAGCAGTTTTTTAGCTTGGAGCAAAATTTGATGGAAATGTCCAAATGTCCAGACAGGAAGATTCTGTGTGATCCCTCTGTGTATGACAGGTGTCCAGTTACCTGGGGTGGGGTGAGCAGCTCCCATTGTCCCGTGGGGCCCTCACCCTCATTGTGAGCAGTGGGGTCGTTTCTCCTGCCATGGGTTTCTCTGCCACAGAGAAAGGGCCAGGCAGGATTGTTGGGCACTGTCACCTCCTGCTGTGCATGAGGTTGAGCCTGACCTGGGCACAGGGACACCAGGAGGGACTGTGAGAGAAGGGAACTGAGGGGCTCAGGAGGGGGAATTCGTCAGCATGTGACAGGGACGGTGAAATAGAGAATGCCGTGTTCATCAGGGGACACACACATCCCCCAGACTTCCCTCAGGAGAGGGCTGGGGACCCTTCCTTCCCACCTGGAGACATGGCAGTGGTCTCAGCAGCCCTGTGGGTCACCAGCTCTGCCTTGAGCATCTGGTGGGTGGGGTTAGTGGTGCTGACACGGGGCAGGTGGGATAGATGGCTCCCCCTGAGCGTTACACCCACAGACAACACTGTGGAGTTTACTTGATCCAGTTCCCTCTTCCATGCAGTGCCCCAGTGTGTTTCCTCAGCCCTGTGCCAGTCCCTGGGAAGAGGTGTTGATGCTGTGCCACAGGAGAGTGTGGGAAATGGAGCCCTTCGTGGTGATGTGGGTCTGTCTCTGCATGACTGCCAGGGGAAAGACTGAGCCTCCAGCACAGCATGCAGGCACCAGGTGTTTTCATATTATTAATGCCCGGCCTCACCTCTAATTTAATTATAATCAAGGCTCACTTAATTGTGGGAAATCGTACCTTTGAAAGGGAATGCAGAGCTGGGCTCTGCAGGGTGGGATGGACAGGCCAAGCTCTGCAGGATCTATCCCTCACAGCCCCATCTTCTGTTTTCTGGGGGAAAAAGGATCCATGTTGGCCCTCAGCACCTGTTTCTCTGTACCCAGGTGCCAGGACACGTGCCCAAGAGAAGGGGAAGACTGATAGGAGAGGTGGTTTTACTCCTTTGAAAGGTTTCGTGCTGCACATCTGTTTCTCCTTACAAACCAAATTTTTCAGTCTTGCAGAGGGGACGAGAAAGCATCACAGACAGCACCTGTTTGGGAAGTTAGAGGACAGCCACCTTTGTGCTCCTAAAAAGGCCACCATCTAACCCACCTGCACAGCAGACACAGGGTCATCAATGTTTTCTTAGCAGCACTGACTGCTTCTATGTGCCCAGGGAAAATTGGGAGAGATAAATGTTTTTTGCACTCTCACCAATAAGCTGTCTGTGCGGGGATGAAGGTCACCTTGCAGCAACTCAGAGCAATTACCTGAAGGAGGTTAGATCTCTGTCCTCTGCCTTTATATTATTCTCATAAGCTGCATTTTTGGCACCACTTAGAAGCCAGGAACATATCAAACCCACATATGTCAAACGCTATTGACATCAAATACCTTTCATCGAGCCCCAAGCCTCTTGGCGTCTTTTGAGCTCTGCACCCAGGAAAGTGGCTTGTCAGAGATGATTTTTCCAACTGAGGAAGCAAGGAGCATAATGAGACAGCATAGCTTCAGCACACACCTTCCAACAAGTTTCCCAACTGCTCAGAAACCAAACATGAGCCTGAATAGTAATTAGCCCACAAAGAAAGCTGGGGGATACAGTGAATGTATGAACTGTATTAGCAAAGTATTTACAGCCCCTCATTACCATTCTCCAAATGCATTCCTGTCTGCATTTCCTGTTCTCATCAGCCAAGATCACAGAATCATGGAACAGAGAAACAAAGCAAAAATCCAACTTTTTCAAGCAGCATGAGCATGATCTCTGCAGGAAATACCCAGATGTGCCAGGTGCTGTACAGATGTGCTCAGCACTCAGGAAAGCCCTCGAGCTGCCCACAGGTCTGTTCCTTCTGGACTTCACAGCAATCAGAAAGGGTTTTGCTCTACCCAGGATGTCACCCTGGCACAGCAGAAAGGAAATTCCCCTCAGCTTCAGCACCACTTGGATTTGCTCACCAATAACTTCGTTGGGGATTTTTTAATATTTCTTATCCAGAGCAATAGAGGGTGAGCCCTGATCTCTCATCCACAAAGCCCATCCCATGGCCTTTCTCCCTTTCTCCCTCTGTGATGCACCTTTGACATCTCTCCTCCTCCCTTGCTTGAACCTGAGCTGAGAAACCAACCTGGTTGAAGTGCTCCCCAGCAACAGAAATCCTGTCCAAACTTTCCTCAAAGCCAATTAATTTTATCACAACATTCCCAGGCCTTCTTAGGAGCCAAAGCTATAAAACTGTCCCCGTGTTTCTCTTGTTTAATAACAGGGTGCAGTTCCTTTTAAGGAATGACAGAGCAATGACTGGAAGGTGGGCTTGCTAAAAACAAACAAACAAACAAACAAACAAACAAAAACCCCAGATTTAAACTGATTTAGCAATTAGCACAGAAATCTGTGGATAGATTGTCTTTCAAACTGCCCAAGCCTCAGGCAAAGTCCAAAATGGCTCTGACCTTCTCCAACCTCTGCAATATCTCACAGAAACACCCTTTTCATCAGCTGGAACAGAAATCCTGACTTTCCCTCTGCTGCTGTGACCCGTTCATTCATCAAGCTACTGGAAGACACTTTGCCCTTGCCTTTCCCCTGTCATCAAAGGTTCTTTCTTCTCTGCCCTCCTCAAAGCCTAAAACCATACAGAAGCTACATATTCTCCCTAATTAATGTGGTGATTTTTACAGAAATAATTCATGGCCCCGTGTCCTTTACTGCTGTGAGGTTTGTGTGCTCATTAAGCTGCTCCTTCCCTTTCTGAGATGTTTGAGTGCTGGTTCCAGTGGTGGCCAGCTCTGTGCTATTGACTCCCAGTGCTGGAATGCTGAGGAGATGCTGAATGTCTGCAGCTGGTGGGGTTTAGGTCTTTGCTGGAGTTTGCATTCACTGCTGGGTGAAGAGGAACAGGTGAGCAAAAGACCCTGAGGAGTGTCCAGGTTCAACCAGCACCTTAAATACCAACAGCAGTGACCCAGGTGCCTCCCAGGTCCCTGCTGATTATTTAAAAGGTTGCTTTTCCATAAAACTAACTTGCAAGGTCTGACCCAAGCTAAGAGTTGATAATGAGATGCAGAATGAGCAGTATTTTGATGGTCTGACACATCAGAAATGAGTGGTGTTCCTACTTAATGCTGCTAACAGTGATTCATCAAGGACTGAGGTGATGGAGTTGCAGGGCCTTTTCGGATGTGCCCAGAGTAGCTTTTCCCAGGGGATGTGAGGTTTGTACCGTGACCTGATACAAAATCTGCAGTAGCCATATATTTCCTGAGTCACCCATTAAATGAGCAACACTGTTTAAAAAGTAGCTGTGTTCTGAAACGCTCCTTCAAGGACTCATTGGATCAGTTATGTCAAAATTGTAGAGCAGCAGTCTCTGTAATAGACTTGTGCTGGGAGAGTAAGTTGCCCTACTTAACGTATTCATAGAAAGCTACAGTTGTAGGTTTTTCTTTTATACAGGTCAAGAAGGGGGAATTGCTGCTGAATCAATGTATCTAACTCCTTCAATGCCCAAATTTACAAAGAACACATTCCTGCTAAGTTTTCTATCTGCTTTTTTTGATTGTGTCTCACTGGAGCAAATTCACATAAGGTGAGTCTCTAAAAGGACTGATTTTCTGCTCCCCTTGACTACACAAGATATTCAAAAATTAATGAAAAAGTGACACCCGTCTGGCTTCCAGGGCATCACATTTATTTCTGCATAAATTCTCCCAGGTCAACTCAAAAACAGTTCAGGGTTAAAATCTCATCTAGTCACCTAGATTAAAAACTAATTTCTCCAAAGTATTGCCTATATTGAAGCCTTTTCATGCAAATAAATAGCCAAGGGCCTCATTCTCTCCTTCTCTATTAGCTGTGCATGTCATGAATTTGAACAGAACATTTTGTCCCGTACTCTAATTACATGCATTATAAAGAAAAATCTATTCCTTGCATACATATTATCAGGAGCAGTTCGGAAGCCCCGTTCCATCAGGGCAGCCGTCATGGTGGCTCATCCTGCTATTGACAGTTTAATCTTTGTGTTTCACAGGAGATTAAAAGCCGCGCGGTGGCTGCTCCTCCGCGGAGCCAATTGGAGTCAATCCGTGTCCAAGGGCCATTTCTGCTCTGAAAACAGACTTGCAGTTTACGGAATATATTAGGTAATTATGGGTGGTTATGGAAGAATGATAAAAAAAAATACTGGGCTGGTGATGGAGTAACTAGGGTTGCTTTTAAAAAAAAATAAATAAATAATGCCTGTTTTGCTCACAGCTGTGCTGCAGTACATGCACTTGAGGACTAAGTTATTGCCTGTGTAATGTATTCACGTGCATGATCATTAGCAGCTTCAATTCCCTTCACTTTATCTCACTGGAGAAGCAGAGAGCAATTGATACACCAGGCAGCCACCTACACCTATTCCAATTAAAGTTGCCTTTTATCAAAGGAAGCGTAACCTCCTTGAAAAGATGTCGAGAATTTTAATAAACATGGCAAAATATTAGACCTCTTCCCTTGTTTATTTTTGTTTAAAACAGCCTGAATTAACTTCCAGAGGCAGCATCTGATTTAGCCTCTGTCTTTCAAGATGCAGACTGGGAATAAGCAGTAATAGCACAGTTCTGTCCATTTTTGGCTTCTCTGTGTGAGACACGATACAAGGGAGTTTTTCAGAGGGTTGGATAATGTTCCCTAAAGATCCGTCCCTGCCAAACCATCACATGTGGGGCACCACAGATCACCTGTCAGCTGCACAAATGCTGACTAGAATAAAATCCCGATGGATCCTTCCCCTCACTGAGGACAGGATTGTGCAGCATCCTAAGAAGTCAGCAGCTGAAATTCCGTGTAGCCTGAATTCTCAGGTGAATGTAGCTCCAGTGTGAATGTGAATAACTCTGTACCTACACCTGGTAATACAGGAGTGCTGCCAATGCACGTGCAATGCATAATCTGTCTGTCTAGGTGAGTGTTGGTTCAATTTATTTCTAGTCTGGGATAGCACAAGATCCAGGTACTGTATTTTCCTTTCAATCCTGCAATTTGGTCATTTTATCTAGTGTGTTTCAGGCACGATAAATGCTCTGCAACTTCCATTGATGACCTTAAAAGTTTAGAAAGATCGATGACTGTCCACCAAGAAATTTGGAACTTGAATCCCGTGAGTGCTTTCCCTTGGATGGAGCATCTTGAAGGGTTTAAGCTAATGTGCAGTAACTGCCTTGTTATTACGAGAGTGCTGAATTTGAGGTCACAGCCTAAAAAAAACCCCAATAACTGATAAAAAGTCTTGTCTTTGGCTGCAATTCCTATTGGAGTGGATAAAACATAATTATTATTACCTTAAATCCTTCTTGGTGGAGTGCCAGGGAGATACAGTTCAGCACAAAAAGGGGGGCCAGGACTGTTGAAGATTTTAAGTGTGCAGGTTTGTAGCGTTTTTTTTGCTGTGCAACAACAGGTATGGATGATCCAAGCAAGTTCCTGGCCCTGTTGCTTTCTCTCTGAAGCCATGTTTAGCAAAGCCCTGGCACAATGGGAGAAGGTTTTATTGCACACTGAATGCCTTCCTGCTGGAGGAAATATTCTGGCTGCAGGTCCTGAGCATTAACCTTTCACTTGGCTAAATCAGCCAGAATTGCCTGTGTGCTGTCAATGTTTGCACATAGGAGTAGTAATTATGGAAGCAGGATCATTCCTACTCTCTAGCAGAGTGCAGTCCTTGAGTAAATGAATTGTGATTGGGAAACAATTGGATGGTGGAGATGTTTCTAAGGAGAGCACCTTATTGACATTATTTTCAAACTAACAGGACACATCCTTGCAGTGCAAATATTGCTTTCTTTTGCAAATGTGAAAGAGTTATTACTTACTGCTCTGTGAGAGGACAGACCTGCCACTGAGATAATAGCAACTTAGTGTTTTATTGTGAATCTTTCCACACAGACTTGGTGATGTTTATGATAGCAATTGCATAGACAATCCATTCTTCATTTCTAGTCTAACTAAATTACAAGTGACAGCAATATAAAGCCTGATATTTAATTGCCTCAATGAACATTGACTTCCTTGAGCACATTTTATGCACTCTCTGGCTGACACTCTCCAGGGTTATGTGTCAGTCTGAGGAACTGCATTTTTGGGTCCCCAGGTTGAGTCACTAGAAAGAGTTCTGACCTTCTGAAAATGCCTATAGAGAAAGATTCCATAAATGGCTTTAAATTAAGTCTTTTGTGGGTTCTCTGCTAAGGTCATGGCACAAGCTGAGGAGTTTTTGGATGCTGCTCTTGATTTCTGTCTCCCAGGCTGTCTGTGTAACCTTGACAGATACCAGCAAAAGGGAAGAGGAAGCACCCTTTAAACAGGTGAACTGTTCTGTGTCTGTGAGAGCTGTTCTCCTCATCCCAGACCCTCTAAGTCCTGCTGCAAGAAGAAATTCTATGTATTTTGGAGCCTAAAGCATAATAAACCTGTTAGCTATTTTTTTTTATGAATTGGAAATCACTGGAGCTATAACTTTTAAGAGAGCACTGAAGTTTAAGCTGATGCCTTAAATTATTTAAAATCATATAAAGTGTAGTACCAGCAATTATTTTCAAATTTAAAAGGACAATTTTAAAGAATGTGTTGATGATGTCTTATGTTCGGGCTGTGCATGGCATGTACATAGCACTGTGCAGTTGTAAAACTGTTAATGGGATCATTTCATAAATTCTGGTGTGTATTTCTCTATAACTATACCCAATATAAATATCTGATGTGTGTGCATCTGTATCAGATAAAGACACACATTAATATCTTTATTGGAAAATATAGCTTGTCTACTAAGACCCCATTAACTCTGCATACATGGTAGTCCCTTTTGGAATTGTGGATATACAAGCTGATTTTCTTTCAAGAGCAGAGAATTCTGTAAATGTCCTCTAAGTTTTATCTGCCCTACAAACTGAGTTAGTTTTTGATTGATTTCTAGAATTCCTGAATTAAAGATGCTTTAAACAGATAAACCCAAGTTTGTACAAACACTTAAGATCCTATTAGAAACAGAAGTAAAACACAAATAGTTTTAAATGGGCTAGTTTGGTTTTATTCTTTACAGATTTCTACATGGAAGGGATTTGTCCTTCTCTTCTGCATATGTGCTTGTTTCAAAGAGAACAGTTTATTTCTGACAGAATTGCTGTAACTCTTTTGATTATGTTACTTGTATGAAATCCAGTCTGAGAACAGGTGAAGTGCCCAGCACTCATCATTCTATTTATGCAGTTCACCAATGGATTGAAAATACATTGGATTATGTT
Organism: Myiozetetes cayanensis; assembly: GCF_022539395.1. Lineage (NCBI taxonomy): Eukaryota > Metazoa > Chordata > Aves > Passeriformes > Tyrannidae > Myiozetetes > Myiozetetes cayanensis. The sequence goes on from NW_026087389.1 coordinate 5,603,881, forward strand.
GGTTTGCACATTTTTTGTCATGAAAATGAGGCATCAAAGATATCATATGTCTCAGGCAATGTTCTGTGCTGAGTGATGTCTTGCAGTTTTCTGGCTTATTTCACTATTTTGTAGTTCTATTGTCTGCCTATTGTGTTCTCTTTGATTTGGAACAGGAAAGGTTAGAAAGCAGGTGAAAATCTGCAAGCAGTCTGTGGGAAGAAAAACACAGAATTCTTTATCAGTTATATGTAGATACATTGATTTTTTGGATTCCTTTGGTTTAGTCAAGGGTGGACATATCTACTGAGGACATGTTGCTAGAATGCAAACCAAATTCACACTACAGTGATTAGTATCCAGAAAGATGTGGGCTGAATGTGTCTGTGACAACTGTCATGAGGAGAAGCAGAAAGAATTCATTGGGCCTGAGTTTCATGAGTTTTCAAAAGATTTTTCAATCCCAATACTGTTTTATTCTTCTCTTTTTTGCTTGAGGGAACCTCATGTTTCCACAAGAAGAAATGATCGTGGAAGGATGGATGGGTCCAACCTTCTACTGAGTTTTTCATCACCAGGTTCTGCAGGGCAAAGGGAATGTCCAGGTGCTGCTCAGGCAGGTGAAAGCTACCTGGCTCAACCTGTGTTTGATACATTGTGGGATGGTTTCATCCTCAGCATTTCCCCTGTGCTTAGAGTGGGGCTTGCCAGATTTGTGTTTCATGCCTCTCTTGACTCAGATGCAATGTGCATTTTGGAGAGCATGGTGAGGGGGAAAGCCTGGGAGAGAGATATTGGTGGATTCATTCTTCCCTCGAATCGATCAGGTGATAGAAATTCATTTTTCATGACTATCATTGGTGTGAATCTTCACATCAATAACACATTAATGTTGGAGATAAGCCATGCACTGTGGGCCAGAGGTGAAGGTGGGTTATTTTTCACAGCAAAGTGACCTTAACCCTGGTTAACTGACTGTCTGAGCTGGGTTTGAGCACCCTGGGGACAACACAGAGCAGCAGAGTCTGATTCTGTGCATTCAGAGCCCTCGGTTTCACGGTCTCAATCCAAGCATTTCGCAGCAATTCTGAATCTGGGAAACCTCTCCCATTTTTCTTCAAGATACCAGTAACTTCAGGCAGAGCAATGTACTCAGATTGAAAAATGCTGCTCATGGAAGGAACCTACGCTGTGTATTATCTTCCTGTTGGGGAGAAAGGCCAATGTCAGTGCTGGCTAAAGCTGCTTTAAATGGACAGCAAAGGTTTCTCTTCTTGTGGAGGGACATTCAGTTGGTGCAGAAACACATTTGCAGGCTTTATGTGTGCTGTAAGGGATACTTTGGGGTAATTCTGGAGGAGAGAGAGTTACAGCTTCTTCTCTTTCCCTGACCAGTATAATAGATCTCAGTGTATTAAAAGTTGCCCACAGAGATGGATCCCACCACTGATCTTGTTGGCTCTTGTTCAGTGGCTGAGTGAAAAACTGGCAGTGAAGAATTTTATTGTTGCTGTAATAGTTCTGCTGGCCATGGCTCATTTCCTTCAAGTTTTATAAAGGCTTTGCTCTAGACAGACACTCAACCCTGGCCATAGATAGAAGGGCTGCTGTCATTTGGCATTTATTTCCCAACATCTTCGTCTGGTTGAGGACTTAAAACACTAAAATGATTTGCTCTTTGAAGCACTGACATGGTCATGAAACCGTGGCACAGACCATAAATCCCCTCTGCAGGCCAGTGTTGGTACAGTCTGTTCTGCAAGTCGTGTTCTGTAAAGGTGCATCTTGGGAACGTGTTAATACCATCATCACCACTAGTTCATAGTCCAGTCTGGGGTTGGGGTTTTTTGAGTAGATTTTATAACCCTCTGCCAAGGCTAGTGTTCCGTGGTGGTGGAGGGACATAGAAAGACTTACTGCCTGCAGTCTCCTGTCCACAGGGCCAAACAAACAGGAGAGCAGAGCACAGGTACAAGGAACCCTGTGGGTCTTAATCAAATGCAAGCAGCAGGGCAATGGCAGAGCTGCAGTAAAATATGTCTGTTCTAGTCCACTGAATTACCCACTGAGTGACACATGACTGTGCCACCAAACCCAGTCTTCATTTCTCTGTCCCCCTCCCTGCCCCAAGCTCTTCTGATTTATAAATCAGAAGAAAGCCTCTTATTCACCCTGCTTTTCTGTCAGCCACAGTGAAAAATCACATCACACAGTTTCTCCTTTTCCTCATATCCACCTTTCATTTGCAGAAGAGCCAATCTTACATCCTTAATGGAATGATTATTTCTTCAGGTGTGCTTTACAGCAAGAGCCCTGACAAGACTCGTTTCTTCAAGTAGACCATGAGTTTAAGTTTAATGCTCTGTGTACATCATAAGATGCAGCACCATTATATTAGTGCCAATTTTGCAACATCAGTGCCAGTTGTATCTGTTCTGATGAAAGGAGAGTCATGGGTACACAGTCCTCTTCCTCTCACAGGGAAGTTGTAGACTGACACCAGGTCCTTGGGACAAACATCTTGATTCTTCATAGCTTGGAAGTGTGGGTAGGGAGCTGGATGTGTGGAGGCTCCAGTGCAAAGATCGTAAGGAGAAGGGGAATTTCACAAGAAAAAGGGAACTGATATGACCTGAAACCATGGTCATTAAGAACAACAGTAGCAACACTTGCTTCATTGCACAGGATGTTAGAAAAGAAAAGACTAAAAATTCTTCCTTTTTGTTTTTCTGTTTGCTTGTTTTACTGGAGGGAACTTAGTTAAGCCAGTGGGAATAGCTCTCAGTAACAGCGAGCAGCCCCAATTTTACTGCTGTCTCCTTGGCACTCATCATTGTCTTTGCTCTGGGGGCTCTCAGAGGAAGCAGATTTTGCTGGCCACTTGGTCATTTTGATGTGTTACACCTCAGCTGAGATCTCAGTTTCAGCTCACAGAAGTGAGAAAGAGGTTTTTTAAGGTGGTATGTGAGCAGATTTTGTTGGCCTTTAAATATGCATGTAATTTCTACAGGGCTTTGGAAAATTTTGCTGTAGCTTACAAATGTTATAACTCTAAAATGCCAACCTGACTGTAATTATAATGCCCCTTTCTCCTGTAAGCTGCAGAGGAAAATAATTCAATTTAATAAAATCACTCACTGTTTAAACAAATGGGGGAGTAATTAAATGTAATGGATACTGTGGTTTCTGTACATCTCTGTGAAGTCTCCAACGAAATCTGCAGCTCCATCGTGAAGAAATGACAGATTAAAAATTAAAAAGAAAAGAATAGCAGTCATTACTTTTGTGATCTTCAACAAGAATGTGCTCTGCTCCATCTGCTAGTTCTGCAGCTGTGGTTAACTACTAAACAGTATTCCCAGTCCTGCACTAACTGCATTTGATGTGGCTGGTGCAAAAACAAAGATGTCTTGGCAGAATAAGGTGCTGTGTGAGTTGTTAAAGAAGGGCAGCCTTGTCAGTTTTAGATCCGATGGAAGCAAAGGGGGAAGCTTTGCCTTTGCCATATGGAAAAATAAGGAAGTTGAAAACATTTTACTCACAATTTTCTGAAAATGTAAGACATAGTATAGAGAACTAGCAAGAAATGTGCTCGAGGCTATGGAGGACTAACATGGGCTTTAAAAGCACTCCCAAGCTGTGGTTTTCTTTTCCCTTCCCATTTCCAGTGGCTCTATCAGGAAAAGCCAGAGAAAAGACCCTCCTGAAATGCTTCAGAAAATTTCTCAGCTTAGTCCAAAATGTTAATCTTGGGTCTCTTATTGCTCTGGGTGGAAGGTGGATTGCACAGAGACTCCTGTGACTTGAAGGAAACGGGGCTGCCTTTCACCTCTTCCCTGCTAACTCAACGCTCACAGCCTCAGTGCAGCTCCCAAAATTGTGAAGCCTGTGTCCAGGAGCCTTGCTGAAATGTAGTCTAGACACACATGAAGCCCCCTGAAATCAAGACTTCAAAAGGTAGGATCCTATGCTATGGTGCTTCTCCCAGTGACAAAATTTCTAAGTGATTATTTTTCAGAGTTTTCACCTCCCACGGGCTTGACAGGAACTGCAAGTAGCAGAATCTCTTTTCTGTTGGCTCAGCTGGGAATTCTGCAGCTTAACTTTAATTCACAAAGTTTAAAACACTTTGGCCTGGATGTCTTGGTTCAGGGACACACCAGATATGCAGGTGGAAGGTTTGTCTCATTATGCACGGATTGAAATGGTTGGCTTCAAAAGTTAATTACTCCATTGTTGCCACAGAGTTGTGCCTGAAGCATCAGTGAGGTTTTTCTCTTCAAGTCACTGGCAAATATTGTTCTGCCAAAGTAGCTGTGAGTCATGCTGGCAGTCACAGTGTTGGTTCAAGCCTGGCACAAGGCTTTGACACGCTGCTCTTCGAAATGAAAGGGAAAATGCTTCTCACAGAAAACTGCTGTGTATGAAATACTGCAGTGTTGGCAATAGGAAATCAAGGAGATATAATTCTGCTGTCCCTTGCATTTGCTCTGTAACCATACAAAACTAGAGAGAGACAATTTACATAAGACCTTGTCTAAACAGAGATTTTGGTATTCTTTCTGAGGAAGAATGATCGTTGTCAGCATTAGAAACCAATTTACACTGTCATAGCTACATAATGAGTTGGGAACAAATGTTTCTTAGTACCTGACAGAAGTGAATAAGGTGCCTTTACTACTTGTACTGCTCTGGGGTGTGTAGAAGAGGTCTAACTGAAAAGAAGGGCCAGTGAGTTTACCAAGGAGGAGGACAAGGTTGCAGCCAGGTTACTGTGCTTGCTGCCAGTGGCAATGGCAAACTGAAGGTATTTGTGCCTCTCCCCAGTTCTCCAGGGCAGGACTGCCTTGAGAAAACTCTGCTGCTTTCCCTCCGAATGCTTCATTAATCTCCAAGCCTTCAGCTGCTTGCACCTGATTTTTTTTGCCTTTATGAATAGCTTCCTTCGGCTCAGTGAGCCAAGACAAGCTCAGGACCCAGACCACAGCTTTTGGGCTCTCTCTGGGTGCACAGTGCACAGAGCTCCCCACCCAGCAGCATCCTGCCTGAAGTGACAGGGCCTTAGCAAATACAGATGACACTGAAATTCTGAAAGTAGGAGGCAGATGGGGAGAGCTGTGTCTATAGAAAATATAGGCAAGCTGAGACGTATAGATACATATATAAAATATATAAATATGTATAGATACATGCAGCACATGCCCACATGTAGAGCCATGTCAGGCCTCAGTTAGTGTCTAAATTGTGAGTGAACCTCAGGAGGTTCAGCTCCTTGGTGAGGCACATCCAGCAAGTTTACATCAGCTGAACACACACCCCAGAGCCTTTCCTGGGACACAAATTGGAAAAGCAGAGACAAAGAGATTGATCTTCCTTCCCTTATGATTTTCTCTCATTTGATCTCTTAAATGTAAAATCACAGCTCCTCCAATACAACAAAAACTACCCTACAGATAAAGCCACATTTTTGGTCCATGTGGCTCCTCTACATCATCTGTGCCACATCAATTCACACTCCAGAGGATCCTGCCTTCTGTTTGCAAACAACACAGTGTTACAGCTAATCTAGAGGAATGCACAAATGAACTGTATTCTGTTCAGCCAGTAGCTTGCTAATAACTTTCTAAAATTGTTCTCCAGCATTAATTGAAATCATAAATCCCAATCACATTCAAAGCATAACTACTGTATGCCAGTGGCTCACTTCAGTTCTTAATCACAGCCTTGTGGGGAATTTTCTTGCTGCTTCTTCCTTCCCCCAGGAGCAGCCATATTTATTATTGCAGTTCAAATACCTGGAGATATTTCAGTTGAAAAGCCATATAACATCTCTCTAAGCATGTCAATACGTGTTCAGCTTAATATGAATGCCTGTGCCATTCCCACTGGAGAAAAGTAAAAAATGTCAGGGAAATATATTTAACTTGTTTCTGCACAGAAGCCTGCAGATATCTTGTATCTAAAGAATATTTAAATTCTGTTTTGTTAAGACAGGATACTTACATTATACAGTGGAGCAGCCAGGAGGTTATAGTCTCCACTAGACAATTTGCCAGGCAAGAAAGATGGCTTAGTTGAAATGTTGACAGCTTTATTCTTGTGGCTTTGGCAGAAAAATAGGCAAAAAGATTGCAGAGGCGGCAGAATAGAATACAACATGAAAGTTCAGAAAAATATTAACTGGTTGTAAAATGAGTGGGTGGATGCACTAAAGGAGGTGGCATTTCAGTTGTATAACAACTTATTGCAACATTTTATGGCCAAATTATGCTCTTTTTCTGTGCTGTATTTTTGCATCTGCTGCCCAGCTCCAATGGAGAGGCACGAAATGTTTATTTGGAAGGAGAAAAGGGCAGCAGCCATTCATCATTTTCCCCTGAATCATCCCATTGGCCTCAGTGAAGATTCCCCTGAGAATTTTATTCCATTTCTGCTGTATTATACACTGTGATTTTACAGATCTGCTTTTATTTTCTAGACCAGCCACTTGCATAAGGCCCCTACAAACGTCCCTGACCTGAATGTGGGTTTAGAAGCCGTAATGTGGGGCACAGCAGGGGAGTGGGGATGCCAACCTTCACAGGGGAAAATAGGGTTTAATACTACCATTTTTCTGGCTGAGACAGATCAGGCAACCTGATGCCTCTCCACAGTCATGTCCTTGGGCCATCCTGTTCTCCTGGGCGTGACAAGAGCCAATTCCTCTCCAAGGGGCTCCTTAGCCAGAGTGAATTCAAAGGGGTGTATAGTGATGGTTGTACTGAAGGGATTTGGACTCTTATTCTACATATAACCCTAAAACAACTTTTCTTAGCAATCCCTTGTGCACTTCACTGGCAGTACAGTCTGTATTCTAAAGAGCATCAGGCATGAACAAAAGGAAAGAAAAGAAATAGGATTACTCCCACTTCAGAATGGGGAAGTGAGGCACATTTTCCTTTTCTTCTCCTTTTCACAAGTGTGGAGGCTCTTAGGGGAGGACCCTTGGAGCAGCTGTAAAACTTTATGGGGGAAATTGGTTTTGTCTCTGCTTCAGGTGGGGCCTCAAGAGGTAAATTTTATGCACTGAATAAACAGGATCTCGGAGTGCTCCAAAGCCCAGTCCGCTGCATTGTTCAATATCTAGTGAAATAATTTCTGCAGGCTTGGAACTAGTCTAAGTTGTTACCCTAATTCTCAGGTTTCTGGAGCCACCAGGCCTAGTTTGGTCCCCTTTACCTCTCCTGGTCCCTTGGAACTAAATCTTTATCTTCCCAGTGCTACATAGCACGTCCAGTCTGATTAGTTCAAAATCTGCCCTGTTTTCCTGGGCTAAGTTGAAAAGGTTTTCTGAACATGAAAATATATTTACATGATTTGGAGAGGGATAATGAAAAGCCCTATGCAGTGAGATCAGTGAGAGTTTGGTAACTCAATGGTAAGGATTTCTTTAAAACTGGGTCATAGGAGTAAGTGTGGCAAACCTGAAGACCTTAGACAATTTAATTGGAATTTAATCATCAAGTTGTACACTTTCCTAAATCCAAAAGGTGACAGCCTAGACAGTCTTCTCAAAGGTGCTGAGTTTTTCTGTCTCAGGGGTTGAAAGGTCATGTGGGAATTTACTATGGTAGGCACAGATAGGAAATAATGGAAGAGCCAAGGTTCAGTTACCAACCCAGGAAAAAACAATATAACAACCACCACGGGAAAAAGTGAGTGAAATATAAACTACAAGACCAGGGACGGTTTATACTAAAAACTGAAGACTGGTGAAGAAAGAAACTTAAATAGCAGTTAGAAAATTGTCGACAAGGTGAGAGAAGATACCAAAACCACAACTAGAGAGAAGGGTCTGAATGCTTTGATGGGTTCCCAATAGTCCAATTCCCAGGAAGGTGGGAGGCCTGATGAGGAGACAGCTGAGAGGGAATAAGTGTCTAGGAAATGGGTTTGTTTTTCCCTGTGGAAAATATGGTGCTTTTCTTCTAAACTCCAAACATTTTTACATTTCAAAGAGAAAAGACATTCCCAGGATACTTTCAGTGTCAGAATTCTGGTGAGTTAGAGATCAATTTTTGTTAAGAGAAGTCATACAAAAATGTTGTACCAACCCAGATCCTCTGGGTGCTGAGCTACTGACAGAGTAAATAGCGAGTTTGGAGCGCAGCTTTCAAGGAGCAAGTGCACCAAAGGTCATTTTCCTGGTGCCAGTCTCCCTGGTATCATTCCAGCCAACCACCTGAACCAGGCATTTCTTGATTGCCACTAGCTTTTTATAGCCTGGATAGAGCTTATTTACTGAGCTCTTCTCTATGTTTTCTACGACACTGTTTACTGGTTCGAACATGGTTCCGTTGCGTGAACATTTTATTTCCCATTTTTACCGGTATACCGTGTGCAGTTTGGCTTGGAGAAACTTGTTTTTTCAATAAAGCACCTATAGAAGGTTATTGCCAGACATTTAATGGAACATTTTTACAGTGATGGAGTTCTGTCAGAAAAGCAGCAATTGATTGTGTCTGTGTGTAAAACTGATGGGTGTGAACTGCCCTGGCTCGAAATAAAAAGAGCATTTGAAGTCCTCTGTGAGCTAAACTACCCTCAGCACTAGATATTTTAACAGATACAGGGCTTGAATTCCTCCATAAAAACCTCAGAAAACTTTCAGGGAACGTTAGACATTTTTTTCCCCCTTCATTCATCTTCACACAGCCCAGGTGTTTGCTCTGCAGTTGGTGTAACTTTTTAGCACTGTGGAAGACTGATTCCCATGGGACAGTATTTTCCCCCCCAGTTATTCTGGAGGTTTCCAAAACAGAGAGGAAAAAAATACTTTATAACTAATGAAGGAAGCAGCTTTGCAGGTGTGACTGGGATACCTTTTCCTCCTGTGCCTTACAAAACTTGTGCCTTTACTTGTCCCTGGGACAGGTGCACATTACACCTCCCAGAGCTACAGGAGCAGGACATGAAGATCAAACAAAAATGATAAAGTTTGCTTGTGGAAGTAATTTCCCTACCTGTGCTCTAATCTAAAGGAGGTTAACTGGATCTTTTATGAATTTACAGCTATTCTGAAACTGTAAATTCTGAAGCTTTCGGAGATTTTGAGATGCTCAAAGAACAGAGTTAATCTAACAAAAAAAGTTTCTAGAAGCTTCCATGGGGGTCAGAAGCTTAGACTAGTTCCCTATTCATGAAATACTTTGGTGTTTAGTTTCCATATTGCAAAAAGTACATGAAATAAGCAGATGAATGACACCATAGTGACTGCTCAGTATTTCTGCATACAACGACACATGTCAGTGGAAATTTTGCCTTTGTGGTTTTCCTGTAGAGATGTTCAGCTCCTTGCTCATGACACTGCTGCTTTTGTCTTCTTTCTGTCATGTTGTCATTCCTTACTGACATGGGGTTGTCGTGGGAAGGAGGTACCGGGTAAAGAGTGTTGTGAGCAAAGTGGGAAGCAATGCAGGAGGAAAAAAAAAACAAAGGGACAGAAATATTTTCTGTGCAATTCTTTCAAGGATTGTTCACTTGGAATCCCGGGACACTGGTGTGATGTTTGCTGCATTTTTACAGACTGAAGGGGTGTTTGCACTGTGAGCACCAGAGCACTGGGAGGACGAAGAGCTTTGGTTACCGGGCTGTTTGTGAGCTCAGCTCACAACTCAGGGGAGACATTTTTGCTCCAGTGACCTCCAAGCTGCCTTTAGTTTATTGATTGGCTAATAGGGAAAATTGATTTTTAACTAACTCACCAGTTTTTAGACCTGAACACAGTTGTCACTTCCAGTAAGGGTACTTTTACTCCATCATATAAGTTGCCTCAGTCATCAGTTCATTCTGGATGCTGCAAAAGGTGGGGATGTGCCAAAAGGCTTGGCAAGGAGCCCAGACACAGCCCAGGACAGTCCATGGATGAAATGTGTTTAATATTATGTTACACCTCTCATACACGCTCTGGTCTTGGCAGAAAACAGCTGGCTGTGCCTAAGGGATGAAAATAAGAAAAAGCAAATTCAGGGAATCTCAGGGAAAGATGTCAGGGAATATGAGAGGAAGAGTATCAGGGAGACATTTCTGAGGAGAAGTGTCTCACTTGCAAGTCAGACTTTCTCACCCTGAGACCTTTAAAGCTGAAGTCAAGAGGTAGCTGAAGATGTAACACACAGGAATATTGGTCTGAACTGGACCTTTTCTATTTCTAACATCCATCATCCGAACTGAAAGATTTCACAGGTAGAACTGTTGCACCATATTTCATAAGTGTCCTCCTGTAAGATCCAAGTTCAGGGGTTCCAGGCCTTATTCCATTGCTTATTATCAGCTCACCTGTATCCTTGGGAAGTGTCAGCCAAACTAAAAACCAAGATCAGAGGTGTAAGCTGGGGGTGACACTGTTTGGTTTTTCATTGTTTTCTTTTTTTTTTTTTTTTTTAAGAAATGTCATTTTAACTTTATTTGAAATATTCAGTTTGCCCAAAGCAGTGTATTTTTATTTTCAGGCTGTTTAATCAAAAACATTTTATTAAATTTTACAGGAAAAAAATGTATTATTGAAATAGAAAATGAAGGAACATCGGCTAGAAATGACAAAATGAAATGTGGGAAGAGCAAAGCGAAATACATTCTATTTTTAAGAAGAAAAACACTGGAACTAAAGATTCCAAAATTTTCATAAACATCTCTTTTTTTGTGAAATTAAAAACATTTCTCTGCATCAAACCAAACTGGTGAGTAACTCTGTGCCCTCTTTTCCAAATTCATTTCGAAAGAGACTTTCATTTTTTTGAGTGAATTTAATATGTGTGATTCTTCTTTATCTGATTCTAAGTTCAGTGTGAAAACATTAATGTATTTTAATTAATGTAATGACATGAATAGCTTCAATGGCTTGATTGAAGTTGTTTAGGAGAATGGCAAGCTCTGCTGGGAAGGCTGTTACTTGTCTGGTAAGCTCAGCCCATGAATCTGGAGGATTCAAACCAGCCATTTGGCATCATAAATACCTTAGTTTGGAGAATCCCATCTCATATATTGGGATTAAAGTTTTACAATCTGTAGGTGATCTGGAATGTATAATACTATCACCAGATGTGGGTATGGAAATTACAGGTTAAATTCTGCAAACGTTTACTTGAAATGAGCAGTAAAATGTGTGTGGATGCACCAGGGCCAGGAACTGAAAAAAACAACTATTTATTTGGGACATCCATATCATGAAAGTTTAACTTATCTGGTGTGGCAGCCCACAAAATTCGTGCTCATAAAGAACCCTCGGCCCTCCATCTTGGTTCAGATATTCTTGTTCCAAGCACAGACATTTCCTGACAAATTTCTTTGGACAGATTTTTTCCCCAGTACATCTGAGTCGCGTCTCCTCTCATGCCAAACAAGACTGTGAACTGATAAAAGCTAATCTGATGCAGTGCAACCTGGTGCCACAGATGAAAAGCAGCAGATGAAAACATCTGAATTTGATGAAAATCCTTCAGCGGGATAACAGGGTGTCGTGCGAAGATGCTGCCGGGAAAGATGAAGTGTTTGAGTCTTGGTTCACGGTGGCAAAGTCAGAGGGTTACAAAGATCACGGTCTAGAGAAAGGGTCACGACACCTTTTCATTTATATATCGGCACATGCTGAAATTTTCATTCTTGAGGATTTTTTCCTCTCTCTCGGTCTGTCAGCTGCACAGAATTCAGATTTAAACATCTCGTTGAGCTCACAGCTAGACTGCTGTTCTTCAAGAGATGGAAAGTAAAGAAAATAACAAAGCTCTAAAGTACTTTCCTGGCTTTGGACCACATCTTAGTCTATAATTTGTGAACATGGGGACTTGCAAATGAGGTAAAATCATATTGCAAATGTCTGCAGGCAGGATGTGGCTCTATATTTACTGATAGCTATTCTAAAATATACATGCCTGTCTGCATCATGTAAAGTGTGTAGCTAAGTGTAGCTGGCAGCATGGCAAATTTTAGAGGATACTTTTAATTGAATGCTGTAGTTTTTGATTATACATCACAAGTTTTACTGTTGTTATGTACTTCCCAGTGTTCTCTGGGGGGCGAGTGGGAGGGCAAATGTGCTACAAGAACATTAAAATGTAACGTCTTGAAATTGTGTCACACAAAGGAAAACTCCAACATATTTGTTGATCATTTGGAGAATATGTTACCTCTGAAATTGGACACAAATGCACCTGCAACCTGCACACACTGAGTGCTCCTTTACTCTGCAGCAATCTCACTCAGTTCTGTGGGGCTGCTTGAGGAAGGCAGAACTGATCCTTGGGTAAGGAAAAGAGCCTGATTTTTGATGTTAAACACAAATCTTGACCTCATCACTCCTAGATTGTGCTGTGGACAGATGTTAGTTTATTAAAGGGAAACAAACATCCAGCCCAAGACGTTCCTTTTAATCTCTTATCTGCATTTCCTTCTTGCTTTTCACTGATGTTCAAGGGTGTTTTAGGCTCTTTGTGTGACGTGTTGCCCCCTGTCAGAAGCAATCAGACATGTAATAGACTGTGGGCAACCTAGCTTGGCTCATTTCTCAAGCCTCAAAAAGCATCAAAAGCTTGCTTTTTAAAAGATGTGCTGTTTACATGCTGGTTTAGTTTGTTCTCAATAATTTATTACCTACTAATATACCTTTTTTTTTTTTTTTCGGTCTTGCTTATTCTCAGTGGAGGCAGTTGGGTTTTATCTGAAGGCAGTTATTGTGAGGATGTGGAGTAAAGAACCCTTAATGGTTTATCCATTAAGGCCTGGAGTTTCACAGACTTGGGGTTTCACAGAACTGGGTTTTTTCTCCTCAGTGAAGAATTTGTCTATTAATTTCATTTAAGTAGGCAAATAAGGAAATAACCCATTTTAAAAATATTTTTAAGTATTAGGCAAATATGCTTGATTTCCTATGTTTGTTAGAGTTTCATGTTGACTTTGAATTTGCAACTTCACTTAAAGGTGTTAAATGCTGAGGACTGTCTGACTCAGTACCTGTGTTTTTTCTGTCAAAGGATCACAACTGCTTATTTTATCATGTTAAGCAGAAAGAATTTAAAATCAAATTTTACAAAAACCCATTGAACATTTTCAGGCAGGATCACTGATTACCTGAAGAGTCTTCTTTTCTGAGCTCTTATTAGTACTGACTTGAAGTTTATAGAGTTTTAGTCTCTGAATCAGTGTGCAAAAGTCATTCAACTAATCATGTTTATATTACACTTAGCTCACCTATATTCCTAGAGAGAGCCTGCTTTTCTCCACAGGCCAGCCCAAAGTTTCCCAGAGATACACTATTTAAACAATTCATGTTCTTTTGATTTCTCCAATTTGATAGTTTATCTATTGCAGTGTCTACTGTGCAGCACAGTTAACAGCAGATGCTGTCCTCATATTCATATTGCATATATATGTGTGTGTGTATATATATGTAAATATAAACCTTTTTTCTATCTCCTATTTATACATTTTCTCAGATTTTTCTAGTTCTTTTTTGTTAATTACACATCAGTTGCATTATGGTCAACTTGTGTTTTGGCATCTTTTACAAGAACACCATTTTCCTGTGCAGTTGTTTCTCCAAGCGTAACAACTCCCAAATCTCATTTTTGATGACCAGCTTTCTGACTTCAGATCGACAAAGAAATACATGTCTGTTGGAGAAACCCTTTAGCCATGATTTCCAGTTTCCACCTTTCTGTTATTTGTGTGTTCTCACTGACAACCTGGAGTGGCTGCTGGAATATCTGGTATGTACTGAACAATAGCCCCTCCATCCCCCCCCTCCAAAGTCTTTATCTTTGTTGTCTCTTTCCACCTTCAGCATTTTGATCGAGCCAGTTTATGCATCCTGAAGGCAGAAATCCCTTATGGAAACCCTTCGCTTCAGCTCATTCATGATAAGTATTGATAAAACCTCTCTTTGCCTCTCTCAGGATTCAAAGAGCCCCTGCCACTGCCCCTGGCAGCATCTGCCTGAGCTCCCCTCTCCACCCACATCTGGTGGGAGTGATGAGGGTGATGCATAATGCAGCAGTGGAGCTGTGCTCTGGCAGGGGCTTTCAAGGGGGTGTCTGTACTGAGATGTCACAGGTGCTGGCCTGGAGAGGGCAGCCCTGGGAATCCATTAGGCAGCTGTCTGGGTTATTGCTTTAGAAACATTTCAGGAAGTTTTAATATCCTGAAATTCAGCTTATGTTGCTGCATTCTGGTTCCCCAGTAAAGTTATCCTCAGTGGAAAATCCAAATGAACCCAAGTTGCAGGAATCCCCTTTCCCTGGATTACTCCCATGTACCTCTGGAGAGCTTTGTGAGCTCAGTTTTACTGGTGCTACATTCACAGTTCACCCCCCTTGTGTTTCTGCTTTACCAATCTGGTATTCAAGTCCTTCCTCCAGCAGATTATTACATAGGAAATATCAAAGAAATTCCTATAAATCCAAAGAATATCCTTTAACCTAAAGTGAATACATAACATTCCTGCTGTGTTTCTTTCTGTACACAAGTGTGCTTCCTGCTCAGAAGGATTCCAGTAGGTATACTTGTATTTATCATGTCAGTACATAGTTTTGGTTTGACAAAAAGTACATTTAGACCTTCAAGTCCAAGTCCTTTGTTGAGATAAACAGAAGATGTATTAACATCAAAGCAACTTACACCAGAAGAGCTTCATTGGACTTCTGTCTGGAGAATAAAGGGTGTCGGGAAATTATTTAAGTTTGATTTAGTGAAAGGTCATTCTTGCTGTTTTCTGACAAATAGAGATGTGAACTCAAGATAGAAAATTAGCTCCATTGCTAACACTAAAACCCCCTTGTGTCTGAAGATGTCTTGAAATCTGAATAAAAACACAGTGCACCAAAGACTGGAGCTGCAAATTGAAACATGTGCTGGAACTGAAGAATTGTTCCCATTACCGTGTCTGGAAAACCCTCTTCCCACTGTTCTCTCCTTTATCTCTAAGCAGTCATACAGGTACCTCAAAAATAAATCTCCCACAATTCCATTCAGAGACAATCTCTTTCCATTTGAAGGCTGGCTCATTTTGGCTCTCCGTAAACCGTGGGAGTGAACTCACAGACCCCCATTTGGACCTGTTTCTCTTACCATGCTCCTGGAAACTATGGCCCCTGCTCAAAGCACTATTGATTTTGGTTTGATTCAAACACAGACATAAGGGGAAGCCAGAACAGATCAGACAATACCATCAGCACTGTAATAGCCTCATCATTAAGCAAATCCCAGCTGTGTGCCAGTCTGGCTAAATCTGATTATCCCCTTACTGAGTCATTGTTTTCCACTGGAGTGTGTCTGGATCTCACAAGAGCACAATCCTCATGCCAAATGCTTTTTGCCTCACACAGCACATTCTGTAATACTTTGGTCTTGGACCATAGGAATGCAGCCTCTCATTAATCAAACAGCTGTATTGGTGAAGGGGATGATTGCTCTGACATCACGTCTACACTGCTAAGTTCAAGTGCTGTAACTGGAGGTTTTCCTGATTTACCATGCTGTGCATAAGGACAAAACCCGAAAGAACCAGGCTTTTGCTTCTGGCATGCATGAGCCACAGTCTTAAAAATGATAAAAATGAGTCTTGCCAAACAACCTCTAGATGGCTCTTGAGGCTTGCTTTGTCAATTAGCAGGCACCTGAAATAAGTCTGCATCACTCTGTCACAAGATATTCCTATTAATCTATTACTTCTTTGCACAAAAGATGAAACCTTGGGGTGTTTTGCATCCAGTGGGAAGGCTTCAAGAACCCCTCAGCTGAAGAGAGGAAAAATGTTTGTTGTCTTCCTATCCAGAAAGTCCTGACTGTGGATTCCACCTGTGCCCATTTTTCTGTAGTTACTATGTATTTATTCACTCAGGTGTGCAAATTACCACACTGGATTGAAGCTCCTCAGGAAAAGAAGCACAGCCACCCATAACCCAAAGTAGAACTGCTTGCAAGCATCTGATTTACTCCCTCTTCAGAAACTGTGCCTGGAGGAGTACATCCCTTTTTCACACTGCAAAGGGCATCTGGTGTTTATTCCTGATCCACAAAGGAGTGGGGAAGTCAGGTGAGGAAGCAATGAAGAAAAAGGTATTCGTAGTTTTAGGGTGAATCACATCATATCAATCCGTGCTTCATCCAAAACTGATCCTGTGAATTACTGGCTGCTCAAAGTGTTACTGAGCAGATCATATTGGACATGATACTTGTAATCCAAAGGGACACAAAAGAAACTGGAAACTGAGGGGGCAAAATCCACTGGGAAGTTTGATCTGTCAGACAAAGAGGTATTTAAACCAACAAATGCAATGCAGTGCCCTGTTAACAATTAAGAGCTCACATGCCTTCCATAGTATTTTCCTCTGGCACAGGAAACAGATATTTCTATAAACCAGACATTATATGAGCTATATGCTTAACTTCACTACTATCTGCTGGAAATTAATTTATCTACTAGATGAAAATACCATCATTAGAATTCTAGGGCAGAGAAAATATTCCTTCCTCCCTTAACCAAATAAATGGCCAAAATATTAAAAAAATTATTGTTGCACAGTATTTAGTTCTTGCACAATTTAATTGGAAAACCTATTAATGCTTTCAAGATAAAGAAAAGTTTAAAGATGTTGCCTGCAGCGAAAATGTATGTGTGTTTCTTCCCTCATGTAGTAAGAAATCATACACTGTTCAATAACACTGAGGTTCTCCACAACTGAAAAACAATGAGCTGATTTAAAATTAAACAAGTATTATGCAGCAAAGAATTCCATGCATTCTTTGTTGCAAAGCTTCATATCTTTGTGGGTTGCCCATTAAGGAAACCTGTGAAATATTTATGTGGTTAAATACAATGCAGAACTGGCCAATAGAGACAGTTACAGTAATTCCCTGTATTTTGGGGGGAAAAAAAAAAAGAAAGAAAGATGTCTTTGTACTTCAAACGTTCCATCTCAGTCAGAGCAATGGATATTTGGATGTAAATCAGCCTCTCTCCACAGTAGTGGAATGTGCCTCTGTACAGGAGTGAGGGACACACTTCTCCCCTGTGAATACACTCACACAATGTGTGTGGCACAAATTCCATGCACAGGACTCTTTTTTTTTTTTTTGAAAAGTTTTGATGAGAGGGCTATTCTTGAACAAACAGTCTGTGTCTTTTGTTATTTTGAGCTGAATATACTGAATGTTAGGGAACATCACAGGAGATACTGACTAAGAAATCAAACTTGTAATGGGAATGCATCTGCTGAGATAAACTTGTTCTGAATTATCCCCATTTGGAAATACTGCCCAAACTGAACTGGGAGCAGCTATCTGTGCTCAAAACTGAAAATTACATTGTCAGCAATAGTTTGGCTTTAGATAAAAAGCATTGTACCTTGCTAAGATGTTAGTAGGTGTTTCATTCTTAAGACAGCATGCAGGATTAGCCAGCAGATGCTCACCAAGAGCAGAATCTCATTTCTTCAGACACTGAAAGAACTGTATGCATTGGGCCAATTTAGAGAAATCCATTCCAATGTCACTTTCTTTTATAGGCTATATAAATAATTATGGGGAAAAAAAATCATGTAACCACAAAGCAATAACATGACCTGCAGATTATAAGGTAATTAAACTTGATGCTACCAAGCACAGTGCTCCAAGAATAATTTACCTCGTGGTGTGGGGAGCTGAGATGTTCTGATGTTTCTTGCAAAAGCCAAAATGAATAAGCATTGGGAGCTCTAACCTGCCAGAGCTAAGGAATTAACAGCTTCCCTACCTGTACCTTTCACTTCTTAACACTCCTGATGACAACCTAATTTGGAAAGCAGCAATAACCATGTGGTAACTGTCTTTAAGAGGCACTTGCTATGTCATTTTATGGTCAGTGTTTGAAAAGATGCTGTAGCTGATGTGAATCACATTCTCTTCGTTAGCTGGCTGTCACCTCGGCAAGAGACCTGAGTGCATTTTGCTGCACATTGGTACAGGTGGTTCCAGCCTTGAGCCAGGTGTAAAAGGGAATGTGAAGAGCTATTTGGAAAAGGATTTA
Organism: Myiozetetes cayanensis; assembly: GCF_022539395.1. Classification (NCBI taxonomy): domain Eukaryota; kingdom Metazoa; phylum Chordata; class Aves; order Passeriformes; family Tyrannidae; genus Myiozetetes; species Myiozetetes cayanensis. Next base: position 5,621,897 of record NW_026087389.1, read on the forward strand.
GACAAGCTTTAGGCTGTGCTGTTAATTTCTAGGTGGGCAATCCGATCTCCTCCTCTCCTTGCCCTAGGAAGAAAGGCACTAGAAGGGAGCTTTGGGAACATGGAGATGTGCTCCACCAAAAGGAGGAGCTTCAGAACGTAGATGAGTAACTCCATTTGGTAAAAGTCACTTGTTTCTTACTTCTGACTTGCATTTGGTCAGGGGCAGAATTGAGAGATAAGTCCAGTTAAGTTGAAATGAAGATGATTACACTGATTTGCTGTGATGTGCTGCTAGCTCAACTACATTTCATTGCTTAACTGTCAATTTAAACAAACATCAGTGCAGCAGGTGACATTTAAATAGGAAGTGGTTTTTTAAAACTTAAAAATGTACAGGTTTTTTGGCTGTAAATTGCTTGTGCTATGCGTTTTCTCAGACTGCAGCACTTGGTGCTGAAGTCATTGCTTTGTGCCCACAGCACAGAAGCACAAACAAAGTAATGTTGTCTTTCACACCTTGACTCAAGAACAGCCCCTGGCCGTGTTTTCAACTCTCCCCAAACTCAATGAGACTTAAATGAGTTTTAAGTGCTCTGCTGGCTGCAGGTGTTTTCTGTAACTGTGGCAGAGGATATTTTTAGCTTTTCCATTGTTTATGTCTTTGTCAATGTGTCCCTGAGAAAGGATGAGGGCATTCAGTGCAGCACTTCCCTCTATGCAGTCCTAGGGATACATTTAAGGTATACACTCCTCCCCAAAGATGGAATGGGGACTCTGTACATTACAATTATTAATCTTCCACAGCTGGATGATTTCTGCCCTAGCTTTGAACTATCGCTCAGCTGTGCTGGAGGAGGCTGAGTGCTTTTCCCTAAAACTTGCTGCTGTAAATGTCAGGAATGTATAAAATCAGATTGCAATCTGCAGTTACTCAACAAGTCTTACATTAAAACTCAAAATAATTTTGATGTGAGTGTATCACAAGGTCCTAACCTGAATAAAACTACTCATATTAGTAAAATCATGCAGCCTGCACTTTGAAACGTGTTCCTAGACTCTATTTAAACTTTGACATTTCCACTCCTGCCAGCTCAAGTTCAATGGTAGCTGGACATGAGAGTGTGCGAGTTCCTAATTTCATGAACAATATGGGGAACTCATCAAGGTAAAGCTGACCCTCATTTAACTGTGTGCAAAAGACACAGAAGGACTGGAAACCTCAAAATACTCAGTGAATTGCTGCAATGATGGGTTTCTTCTAGTTTCCTTGAGAACAAAGTAAACATTGCAGCAAGAAACAAAACCAGTGTTTCCAGAGGCACTAGGCTGTTCTTCTGTGTCCAGCGACAGAAATTGACACATCCTTCAATAAGTCAAACATTTTTATTGCAGTGTTTGAAATTTCAAGACTCTCTTTCGTGGTGCTGCTAGAAAAATCCAGCAGCTGGTCAATTATCTCTCTTCAATGTGCTAAACACCCCCAGCTGCTAAAGGCAAGGTGGGAGAAAGGGAAGGCAGAGCAATGTGAAACTCAGCATTGAATCCCACAGTTCTCTACTGGTTTCTGTTTGAGTCTAGGTATAGAAAGACAAAAACACTGTTGTCTTCCTTTCCTGAAATGGGAAATCATTTGGTTTACTTCTGGTTTACAGCTTAGCTTACAGCCACAGATGAGCGCTGGATCAAACCTCCTGATTGCAGGAGTCCCACAGATGAGTCTGGGAAGCTGCACCAGGACAGAGATCAGTCCCAACAAGGGTAACAGACCCGCGCTAGCCAATGTTATTTGCTTAATTTTATTAGACTTTTGGGGAAATGAAAGTGAATTTGGGCCACTGGACAAGTAAAAGCAATGTTATGGCAAGGGAACAAATACTAATTTCCTCCCCAGTCATACCAGATCTAATTTCCTCTCCAGTCATACCAGATCTAAACATGATGTTGGGAGCACAATGGCAAGATTCAGCAAGGACAAGAGGGCTGTGATGGGCAGCACAAGGAGACAAAGGTAAGAGGGAGGCTCTCTTGGACTTGGTGAACTGACATTCTCCCTTCTACAAGTCTGCTCTGTGGGCTGAAATTTCCACCTCTGCTTTCTTTTCCTATCACCATCCTCGGATACAGCTGGCAGGCGCTGGCACCGTGCCAGAGGACTGATCCTTCTCTCACCGAGGTCAACAGAAAATGCTTCCTCAAGGCAAACAAGGGCAGGTCCAGCCTTCCAGCTCCCTGCAGCTGGCACTGCAAACAGTTCCCTGCAGAGCTAATCCCCTCTCCGAGCCGTGCGTGCCACACAAAGGTAAAACTACAGAGCACATCTCCCTCCCCCTCTTTTTTTTTTTTTTGTTTTTTTGAAAAATGACAATGAATGCACACAAAGCTTCAATTACAAAAGATTATGGGCTTCAATTTAGTGTGTGCTGTAAAGTTGTATTAAACGATCAAATGCTAATGAGGAGAAAGGCTCTTCTGGAGAAATAAGGAATTAGCATAAATTAATAGAGTTCCATATGTGTGAGTTTTATGGGGTAACAAAGTATCTCATCACAAAAGTATAAATATTTAATTTAATTCTTGTTGGGGCCAGTACACGGCATTATAGTCAGCGCAGAAATATGAGTTAAAGTGTGCGAGGGAGCACAGCACAACCCAGTTCAGGTTCACAGCGGGGTCACAGACATGGCTCTGCTGTTCTTTCTCTCTGTTTTCCGGCTCACACAGTTTGAAGCTGGGTCCAAATGGCAAAGCAATATATGCATGGCCTCATCTGCAGTCTGGGGTGTCCTTATGTTGGCTTCACTCGGTGTGTTATCAGTTCCTTAGCTCTGCCCAAGAGTATATTTGCTTGTTAACATTGGATCTCACTGCTCTTACAGCTGAGAGAAAAGGCTTCAGAGGCACTTCCGTGGTGCTTTTACAGCACTTTCCCATACCATGTGGAAAAGAGCTGCTGCAGGTATAAATTGAGTTGAATTTGTAATTTACAGTGTGTTTCACATTAATGCTGAATGAGTTGCTGTAATTAAGATTAATTTTACTGAGGTAAAAAGCAAGTTCAGTCCTATATGTTACCTTCCTGAGCAGCTGTGGCACTGATTAGAGTCTGCTGCTCCTGCCATGCTCTGCACACACAGGGAAGGGTCTTTGTGCCACTGTGGTAAATATATGGGACCCTTGGGCTGGCTTTTTCTTGTATGACCGAATCTGTGGGACTCGGGAGAAAAACCACATGTACCAAACCCACTCTGTTTCTCCTGTTCTGGTGTTGCATTGCTATAAGCAGCTGTCTTCAAGAGTGCACATGTGTTCACATTTCCATGTGTGGTGTGTCACTTTGTCTCCTGCAATTGTGTAAATATGTAGGTGTGTGACAAACTAAGTTCACTTTTACCCATAAATAAGTATAGGTAAAATATTGGATATACTTGGCTGTGTTCTATAATTAGGAGAAACTATCATTCTAATTTGAAACTCTGTGTGTGAGTACCAGCATGATCAACACTTGAGATATATAATTGTGTTTTTGAGAGGGTTTTCATTTGATTAGCCTTAGATTTTGCAGCAGAAATATGCAGCAAATTGTTCAAATCCATGACCACAGAGAGATGTGTCACCTTCCAAGTCCTTTAGGTCATTAGATATAGTAATTTTGTTATATAGTAATTTTGTTAATAGAGTTTTTACTAGTTTCCCATATGCTGGGCTTCAGGAAATAATACTTTTTACTAACTGTTCCATTTTCAATCCACCTTCTTCATTAGTGTGACAAACAGATGCTTGAAAACACAGGGAAAATCTGTAACAGCGTAAGAGAACAATGGATAGAAGTCCACTAGAAACAGCAGATTTTTTCTAGTTGAACAAGTCCCCAGAAGACAGAAGCCATAGTCCTCTTTTTTTAGTCCCTGTTCCACCTTATTCTTTAGCAGAATATACACCATACATTGAATTATGCTTCTCTTGGCTGAAATTTGCCAAAGTGTTTCTTTGTGGAAGAGCACGTTCTATGCAAAGGCAATGGGTTTGGTTTGCAAAGCCTTGGGATGCTTTGTGTAACTCCAGCACAGACTTCTCCTTCTGACAGTGGCCAGTTCCTTTCATGATCAGTGGTTCTGCTCACTTTCAGTAAAGCTTTTCTTTCCCTTCCCTCCCCATTTCTTTGTTTGTTTAGGCTGTCATCTCTGTGAGACATGGACTGCTACTCACTCTGGATTTTCTCTGCACACAGCTCAGTGGAGCCCAGAATTTTCTATTAAAATAGAAATTAGCCAATGGATCCTGTAATAGTTTTGGAAGGAGTGCACACCATGGTATTCCAAGGCAGATATCCCATCAGGGTGAAGGAGACTGGTCCAGTCCAGGAGACTTCTTCAGAGACTGAGAGAAAAGGCAAATTCTTGCATATAAGTGGCAGATACAGATCTGAAAATCCCACTCAAACCTCTCTACTCTGATGCATATTACATCAAGGATAGTTGTTTTTCAGTGGCTTTAGAAAGCAGCACTGGTATTTCTGGTGGCAATGCAAAGAACACAACTTCTGTCTGATCATACTTTGATTGATCTGAGTTGTTCTACTTGGCTTCAAAGGAGGGATTGGTTTTGACTTAGAAGAAGAGAAACCAGGTCTGATATTAATGCCAATTAGACCATGTGTACCTGCTCACTATCCGGTGGTTTTCTGCTTTGATTTGGGCTTTTTTGAACAGACCCTTCAGCAGGAATGTCAGTGCTGTGTCAGTGATACCACAGTGATCTCAACACACAGAGGTCCAGGAGAGCACATCTCCCTTTCACAATTTAAGATGAACCTTGCTGCCAACAGGCTGTGCATGCTTTGCATCTTTGCTTTGCACCAGCTGAAACTGTTTCAAATTAGTCCCTTTTGAGAATCATTATGTCAAGAGATCTGTCTTGACTGCAGAGCCTCTGTGGGCATAGGAAATGTCAGTCCTGTTCAGAGCACACTCCTGACACTTGGTGACTTTCTGCCAGGTTACATGTTTGACAGCTGTTCTGGGGTGTATGTTCCCAGCCACTGGCCTGACAACCATCATGAAGCCAATTACAGTCACAGGCAATTAATGTTCCCCTCCTCAGGTTCTCGTGGAAATGATAGCATAATGCAGAGGATCAGCGAGAAAACTGTGACCTTTGGAAATGTGAGCTTGAGACAGGAGCTGGGCTTGTGTCTACATCAACTGTGTCCAATTAAGCTCTTAAGACATGGCAAGGGAGATGGAAAATTACATAAAAGCGACGTGAACAATTTTTTCCTCTCCCTTCCAAACACAGTAGCTTCTGGTTGACCTGAAAATACCAGCTCTTTCCCCACGCTCTCCCTGCATCAGTTACTGAGATCTCATGGTTAGTATCCTCTGGCAACAGCTGTAAATTTATACGGATTTCTGTACTACTCTTGTACACAGGCCTGAATCCATCATCTCTCTCCTGTTCTGAGCCATGTGCAGGCAAATCTACAGGGCCAGCTCCTCCAGTGATGCAAACATATGTAAAGCCACTGAAATGAAGAGAGATGTTTATCTGCAAACTTTGAGCTCCTCTCCCAGTGGATTTTCAGCCTAACAGCGGAAGAAAAGATCCTTCCCAGGGTGACAAGGCCAATTAACGTGTATACAGCAATCCCTGAGATTTTTTTTGTTGCTCTGCACTCTAGAGAGAGACTGGAAACAAGCAACAAAAAGTTTCAATTTAATTACCGGGTGACACAACTTCAACATTTCTTTTCCCCTCCTTCCTGGCTGCACCAGGCAGAGATGTTTCAGTTCAAGCTGAAGTACAGGCAGCTCTTTCTGTCCTGGTCACGGTCGATCATGGGGTTTGTGTTTTGTATATGTATGTGAATGGCCCATTTCTGGCATGGAAAGGAGCAGCATCTCTGTGCAGAGGTCCTGTTTACCACGTAGAAAGCCAACAAAGGGAAGTTTGAGCAAATAGTTTGGAATTCAGGGAATTCATAGCAAAGAAATTGTGTGACAGCAACACCTAGAGTTCAGATGCTTCATCTGCTTTACTCCAGGTGCAGAGAATTTTTTTATTTGCTTTGAGAAGAGCAGGAAGTTGCCAGGAAGCATAATGGGATTTTAGGGCAAAATATTTTGAGGATAGTTGGTCTGAAGTCGTGTTGTCTGGATAGAGCAGCCTGGAGCCTGGCCTGTCTAGCTGTCAGGTTTTTCCCATCACATCTCACAATAAAATATGCAAACTGAGGAAATATAAATTTTTATATACTTTCTAAATTTCATGGATTTCAGTTCAGCTCCATAATTGCTAAGACTTGTCGTTTTAATTTGTCAGGTTTGGGTTTTTATTTTTTAATATTCACCATTGGAAATTCTGGTCTCTGATCAAGCCTCTTAAATTAACCTCTGGATTGTCAGGATATAAGGTCTCAGGATGAGATCTACAAATTCAGGGTGCAGTAAAAGCATTTCCACCTAAACCCCAGGACATCCTATTTTTGCAAGACGATTTTGTATTGCTATCAACTGAAATGAGCAGGGGAGGGGGTAGGGAAGGAAGGTTTATTTTTGTGTGCCCACAATGCTTTGATCAATGAGGTTGCAGGTATCTGGAGCATGGATATTCCCACTGGTGTGACACTGGTGGCTGCTTGGTGTCCTTGGGCCACAGATGTTTGGTCCTGGTGCTGATGTCCAATATGTCCAGCTATTGAGGCAGATGGTGAGCAGCAAAATATTCCTGAACTTTTGGAAATATACCACCCTGGAGCCCAACGAGGGAGACAGCTGAAATTGGAAAATAATGTAATAGAATATTTTATTTTTCACAAAAGACTTTAAGGCTGGGAAGACTGCCATTTCTGAAAGGGCGCTTTGGCTGACTTCCCCATATTCTGCACAGCTTTACAGTGACCTTCCCTTTGCACCCCTTTCCTCTTTTAGACTGAGGCAGAGGTTTGCACTTCATTTTATACACATATGCACACACATTCACAAGACAACAGCAAGTGATATTGAATTTTTACACTTATTAAATGAAAAAGTCAAACTTTAGCTCAGCCTTTCTGCAGCAAAGGACAGTAATAACTCTAAGCCATACTGAAATGCCTGGTCCCTTTGAAGGTGTGTCCATTCAGACAGGGGTCTATCTGTCCTCCCTCCAGCAACTGAGAAGAAGAAAGACAAGGGAAGGACAATAACAACCTTGTTTCATCAGAAGACTCAAAGATTTGATTAAGTTCATGAAACTACATGGAAATCAACAGGACTGATTTCCATTTATTGATAGAACCCTTGTTATCTGTGGGTTGCTGGTAGACTTAATATTAAACTTGTGCCTCACAACTTTTTCAGGGCAAATATAATGGCATATTAATACATTTATTTACTTTGTAATTAATAGCTTTTTGGAAGGATTAAGCTTTTTCTTTGGGTTGGGGGTGGTGGGGCTGCATTTCCCCTCCCTCCCTTCCTTTCTCCCCAATATATAATTATAGTGCTACTGGGAGAAGCTGAATTGCTTGCAGGCTTTTCCCATTAAAAAAATATTTTTCAGCCTCAGTGTTATGAATTCATTCTGAGGCAAACTCTCTCCTGAAAGACAGAGCCATGTCTTTGTCTTCTGAGGAGGGAATAATGGAGAGTGAATCATAGTTCCTATAATTTCTACTTGTTTCAGATTCATGAAATTCAGTAGTCAGGCAGGATGGAAACAGAGCTCCAAGCAAAACAATTATGACAAACAGCCTCAGTGGGCTTCATATGCTTGGAAGGGGAATTTGCTGAACTCCATCCAGGAATACTGCTAATGGGAGGTTGAGGATAAGTAGCACCAGTGAACTAACCCAACGTTCATATGCAAAATACATTTGTCAGTTCTGTTTCCAAGACAAGTCAAGGATGAAGCACTCTAGATAATTCCTATGATTTGTATTTTCTGAGTTCATTTTGGGCATTGTTTTAACATCAGATTTTTGGTGAATTCTCCGGGATAATTTAATTCATTCCAGTGTAGCAAAAATCTGCAGTACAGTGAATGATAAGTAAATGCTGTTTGCAACAAAAAGAATTTAGAATGAGAACATGAGGAAAATATGTAATTTTGTTGGAGTAATTCTAGTCACACTCCAATAAAAACACCTTCTAGTTTCTAGAAGACTAAGAAACACTGCTGGGAACAGGTGTTTAAATATTTTACCTCTGGAGTGTTGATTTGTTCTGTTCTCTGCAGAACAGAGTGACTTCTCTTGAGACAGAGAATCATTGCTTGAGGGTGTAGCACGGTCACACAACTGGTGTTGAATGGTGGTTTGTAAAGCCACAGACAACAGCAAAAGGAAGCACAGTCAATCCCCAGATCCATCTGTGGGCCGAATGGGTGAGTGGATTGGTATCAGTGCAGTATCCAGAGACTGTGCCAGGCACCATCAGTGTGACTGCCACGGCTGTAGAAACATCTTGTACAAATTACCAAGTGTGGGAAGAGCAGAAACTTTTCGTAATTAAAATGATGAGGTGAGGAGGGCCTAACTCTTCACTCTGTGCAGGATCATGCCTGAGGTTGTGTTCAGTGAATGATGCTGTGGGTCCAAGAGTTTTCCATGGGTTTCAGAGACTGTTTGGCTACTTTAAGATTAGCGTTAATGGTAATTGGCCTCACCTCTCAGAGGGGTTATTAGCACTGAGCACCTTTGCTGACACGTTTTTGGCATTAAGGAATCTGCTTTGGTGGGTTTCAACTAAAGGTAAGTGTCTTAGGGCTTTTTCACCTGGGACTGCAGTGATGTTTTTAAGTTTTACAGTCTTTTTTTTTTAAATTCTACTACAGTAAATATGAGTATACACATCCTAGAGGTGTTAGTACACACCTGAACTACATTTAAGCAGACCAATGCCTTCTAAGTACATCCTGAACATTAAAATTTGATCTGGAGCTCACTGACATACACACAACTGGACTTTCCTGCTGCATGTATTTGTGCAGGTGTCACTGGCGTGAAAAGTGTTGTTTAAACAAAAGATATAATGGATAAATTCCCACTTTATGTTCAAGGTACCAGCAGACCAAATAGATTTTCAGTGTAATTTTAAAGACCATCAGCTATTCATACTACTTATTGTAATGTACCTAAATGCTTTGCATTAAAGGATATGCTCATTCCAGTACAGAGGGATTTACATGTGTATGGAAACTTCCAATAAAAGTTAATATGCATTTGTAGAAATCCCAGTGCATAGGGATGTGACTATACTCTGAGCCTTCACCATCTGGTCTGTCCTCTAATGATGAACCCAGCATCATAATATTCACAATCTACTTCTTTAAAAAGGGAGGTACAAGTCATTCAAATGCAGCTCTACCTGCATTTCTCTTCTGTAGAGAAACCTGCCTCTGCCTTGTTTACTGAGAATTGTTATTTTTCCTTAGTGCTCTGATCCCAGAAGGCCCAAGAGACTGCTGATGCAACTGAAATTTCCAGATTTAAGCTTAGTGTCCCTCAAAAATGGAGCATGAATATTCACACAGCTGTGTGTTTAAGACTATTATGAGAAGGGCTCTGTTAACGATGTGCATTTTGTTCTGATGCTGTCAGCCTCATTTCCTTACAGAATTATAGAATGAGCTCTGTTTTACTGTGATTCTGATGATAATATAAGTTTAATGGCCAATATGAAATGGGAAGAAAGAGATTTGTTTAGCTCCTGAAACCTTACGGCCTAATATTACTACCTGACTCCTTGCAAGAAGCAGGGAACTAAGCGGCGTCATTAAAGCGCCCGCGACTGTAACACACAGCGACAGAAATGCTTAAATATGTATGCACACGTCAGGAAGGACTCATTTCAGTTTTACCTCTCACTCGGGTTTTTATCAAGGGTGGCAAAATTGTCAGGAAGGAAACAATAGTGAATAATAGAGCTGAGACAACGCAGCTGTTTGTGCAGCTCTCCCAGGGGTGCAGCGCTCCCCGCTCCTCCTCGGCGAGACAGCGCTGCACAGGCATGTGATTGCTCACAGAGGGGAGTGTATTTTTAATGTGCTCCTGGCTGTCTGGAGGCTGTTGTCTGTCATGCTGACAGAGACAGAGTGATCTACCAAAGCTGCGGTGAGCACCTTTCCGAGCACATCAGTCCTGTCCTACACGGTGATGTGGCGTTTGCAGTAAGTCTGGTGCTGTTCCTCCCCACCTTGCACTGGGTTTGAAAAATTTGGAGATGAGAAATGGAGAGTGGGAGGCTCTGAGTGGCTTTAAACTTCCCATTTGCCTGATCCCTTGTGAGTCCCCACCGACCCTTGCCGAAAGCAAGAGCATCACTGGGCGCCCTCAGGAGCAAAAGTTCAGGCTGGAGCAGTGGGGGTGGAAGAGGCAGGTGGAATTTTGCATGCAAGGAAGGTGCTATTTCTCCTTTTTAATGTTCCTTCTGTGTCCCATCTGTCAATCTTCAGAATCCAGAGGAAGCAAAAGTGGCCCAGCCCTATCCCCTGCAGGCACTGTGTGATTGATTCCCAGCAACGTCACCCAGGATTTTGGGGCAGCAAAAACAACCAAGAAGACCAGCAAAGGTCCTTGGGTGAGTAAGAGCTCTCCTCACAAGTACACCCAATGCTTCTCTTCATTTCTATCTCACTGTCTGCTGGATACAGAGACCACCCCTCCAATTGTCTCACTTGGAAATTAAATATTCAAGCTAAGAAATTTTCTGAGAGTGCTAAGGGATTTAGACACACACTTTGCATTAATTTTAATGGACAATACACTAAATTACCTGCTGTGCCTGGGAAAGCCTCAGACTGAGGTTTTATTTATTATTTATTGAATAATCCCTGAGTAAACAGAACTTAGTAGCACAAAGATGATCTGGCAGGAAGAATACTCTTAAAAGGTAAGCTATTATTCATGCAATTATACTGCATCCCTCAATCTTTTTTATTATTGTTTGTATTACTGTAGCACCTTGAGCTCCACAACAGAGATGAAGGTCTCTCCATCTCAGCTTCTGTTTGAACACACATTAGGAGCCAAACCCCATCCTAAGAGCTTCCAATTTAAATGGATAAGGCAAAACAAACTGTGAGAAAAGCAAGTGTGGAGAGGAGAAGTTTGCTTATCCAAGGTCATACAACAGATTGCCAGTAGAAACAGACCTAAACCCAAGGTATCCTAAACTCCTTGGCCAGTTTAAACCCATTGCTCCTCTTCTTCCCCAAATAACACAGCACATGTACTAACTCCTGCTCTCTGATACTTACCTGATGAGTTTCACTAGTTCTAGTAAAATTATTCTCCTTTTTGTCTCCTCAGAAGACTCATTTCCAAACTATCAGTTTCCTTTTGGCAAGCCTGACATTACAATGGAAGAAATATGTGTATATTCACAACACAAAACTCACGTTGTTTGATTTCCTTATGTGGGCCCGTTGGAAACAGAATGCAGCCTGAGAGTTTTGTAAATCATAAATCTTTAGCCAACCTCTGCAAAGAACCAAACAAAGAATGAAAGCCCCAAATACAGCAAGACAAACACGAAAAAGTGTGCTCAGTTTGGATAGACAGTGATTTAATTGCTTCATTGTCACTCGCGGTCCTGGTATGGTGAGGCTGGGTGTCATCTCTGCCTTCCTCATAAAACTACAGTGGTTCTTACAGCATCCCTTACAAACAACACTGAAACTCTTGGGGGAGAGACCATATAACTGAGGCAGGAGGAATTGTTCCCTCTGCTCTCTTGTGGGGCAGTCAGGAAAGAAAAATAGTCATTCCTGAGGCTCTTGCCTCCTGGTTCCTACCAAGAGAGCCCTAACCTCTTTACAGCTGTGTGGATGTGGATGTGCCGCTGTCAGGGTTTACTGCCCCCCCAGTGCTCTGTGCAGGGTGTGTGCCCTGCCACGGGGTTGGCCTCTTTCTGCAAGTGGAGCCCTGCTGAGGATGGGGAGGTTTGTCTCATCTCACCTCACCTCTCACAGAGCTGCCCGACATGAGCATCATTCCCTTCCCATGTAGCTGAGCAACACAGGAATTCCTCACGTCCCCCTGCCATGAGGAGGTCACGGGCTGGGCACATCTCTGAGCACACCTTGGGTAAGGAGCAGAGCAAAAATGCAGGCTCAGAGCATCTAAGCATGCAGGAACCTTTTTCTCATTTGCTTATATTTATTCCTTCTGCATTCAACAGTGGGAATCTGCCTGTACTCCTGATGTGCTTCAGCAGGATGGTGATTTAGCTGCAGCAGTGTCAGCTGAATAATGTCACCACATGGGTCAGGAGCCTCATGCACCTCCTGGGCAAAGATGAGCTCTCTCTTCTGTAAAACATTCCTGTGTAAACAAAGGCTGCACATGGACTTTTGCCTACTCACTGGGTAATGCACCCCAGGAAATAGGGGTGATCTAAGCTCTCTCTCAGGTTTCTGGTATGACTCCTGTCTTCTTTGGCAGTTTTCTATGAGCTCTGTCCAAGCCTTTCTCGTGGTCACAAAGGAAATCTGGACTTGGGGAGATCTCTGCATTACCTTCCAAGTGCAACACACTGCCCTTTAACCCAGCCTTTTGCTAAAGGGTTGGATGATGATCAGAAAGGGCACTCTCAAAACCTTCCTCCCCTCAGCCAGCTTTGGGTATAGCGTTTTCAGGGCCTTGTTGTGCTTTCTGATGTTATTCATTAGGAATCATGAATAACTGCCTGTTGGAGAGCACAGATGTAGCTCTTTTCACATCCTCCTGCCAGAGACAGGGGCACACCAACACTTTTGTTATTTTGTATTGCCTCATCTGCAGATTTTGGCTGGATAGTTGAACACATAATTCTTTGTGTATCTCAGCTGCAAATAGATTTTTGCATGTATGTGTGCCAGGATAAGATTTGGTACCTGAAATTGCTCTTCCACCCTTCAGAAATGCAGAGATAACCCTGCTAAGCCATTTCTGAAGCCCCCTTTATTTTCAACCGATCTCTAATGTCTCTACCCTGCAGAAGAATAAGAGCATGGGGTGCTATTTCTTTTCCTGAAAACACTGGGAAATCTCAGTACTGCACTCCAGAAACTTAATAATATATTTCCAAATATCAGTCACTGAGATCTCATTAAAGTCATTCTTTCCCAGGTCTCCACCCCATCTTCTATCAAATAGTTATTTCTTGAATTGAACAATTAATAAGTAATGGTCAGATCTGTACTGATCTCGTAATACTCTGTAAACTTTTGAAGACTATTTCAATTTATATTTCAGCAGGGCCATTTGGGAGGAGGTTTAGGCCTGCATGGAGACAGCCTTTTGATATGAGCAGAGTCTCATCATCAGACAATTAAATCAGGTCACCAATGACAGTCAGGAAAAGGACAGAGACTGAAGCAGGTAATAATGGATCAAATCAAACTAATTTAGTGTGGGCTCTTTGCAGGACAGTAGCTGGATCAAACAGGGATCTGTCCCCTGCACACGCCAGAAATTTGGCAGAGCTGAAAGTGTTTAAAAAAACCCTTCAAATCATGCCCCTGGTATCAGAGGAGACATATAGAAACAGTTCAGAACAGCTTTCTGGCTGGGAGAAGTCCCTAAGTTACTTAAGTGCTTCCTGCTGTTATTCTGCCTTATCCCACAATGTCCCAGCATTAGCAGGGATAACCCAAAAGCTAAAGCTGCAGCACTGGGCTCCCACCCTCCCCTCTAGCTTTCCCTCCAGCCTATGGCTCAGAGGCAGCCTGCTGGCAACCTCCCCCTTGGTGACTCCAGTGATGCACAAAAGCAGCCCCTAATCCCTTGCTTTTCCCACCTTTCCAGAACAAGTCCTCATTCCTCATGGAGATGTTTCCATTCCCTGAGACTGGTTGGACCCCACAGCACCTTCCAGCAACAGCTGTGCCCCTTCCAGGTCAGGCTTGAGGACACTGAGAAAAGAATTCTGAGCCAGAGCATCCTGCATACACCTACTGCCCCACCAGCCCAGATTTCTGCCAGATTTACACAGTGAGTGATGCAAAATAATTACATTAAAAGGTTCACTCAACTTCTTACTCTCCTAAACAACATCTCACTAAAGAGGGAACCATCAGCATGACAAATGAAATGTTCTTTCCTATTATCATTTTTTTGGGCTATCCCCAGGAAGCACCCAAGTCACAGGGATAATCTCTCTTCCTTGGTAAGAGAATAATGTTTGGTGTCATTTCTCTCATATGCCCTGCAGGAAGCAAGAGCAGGATTTGACTCAGATAAAAGTCTCAAATGACCCTTGTAAAAGCAGGACACCATGCTGGCTTTCAGAGTAACAGAAGGATGGATAAAGTGCTTGTCAATACACCAGGTCTGTGGATTTCAGTATTTCTCTCTGACTTGTAAATCACTTTTCAGGGGGACTCAGCACTCTGGTATAGGGTAGAAATCACAGTGAGGTAATATAAGCCACCAGTTACAAAACCTCTTGGAATTCCTGGGTGGAAAAACCCCCTCCTTTTAAAATGTGCATGCTCAGAATGCCCTGGGTGGAAGTGCTGTTTCACTTCACTGCTCTGCAGTACATGGGAGGCAAAATATTGCTTTGTGTGCAATGTTTCTTTTGGAGGCTTTGTGTACTGGGGGGTGACCATCCCCATATGCTCTGGGTTTGAAGATTAATCCATCCTGGTTTGTGTGTGCATGTGTTTGCTGTTCCTGCTTTTTGCATGGAACAGAGAAGTGTCTGTGCTTAACCCAAATCTCACATCAGGCAGAGACATATTTCAGTGATAAAAGAGCCAAAATGAATGGAGTTCTAGAGACAACACCGTGGGATTTGGGTGAGAGTGGGACAAGGCTCACTGCTGGGACTGCTGGCCCACAGCATAAATTATGAAAGCAGTGCCCTTCCTCTACCATGCACTAGATCCTGCACGCTTTCTATTGTGCCTATTGTTGTTCTCTTTATAACTTGTCTTGCCCTATATTTTTTCCCTTTTTCTAAAGCCTTGCTCAAAAAAATATTCTCAGTGTTATAAGGGAAAGCCATATATGACAGTTCCATTCTGGTCATTATCTCCCAAAATAAATTTGAAAAAAATCCCTCCCTTCTGTCACATAGCAACTTCCAAACTGTTACTAACAGCAGACAAAGTCCATAAATCATTCCTAAATTGCCTATCAGGCCACAGTTGGGCTTTTATCTACAAAATAAAGTAGGGCAAATATATAAGGTCTATAAACTTTAAGGACATACTATTTACCATTGGTAATTAAAACCCAAGTGCTCTACAATCAGCACACTGTCACAGTGGACTCCAGGCTGATGTGAATGGGCACAGCTCCATTAGCCACCACGAGGCAAATCACATTAATTTTAGCTGAAGATTTGTTCCTTACACATCTTATTTTGCTACCAAAAGGCCAGGTGGTTCTTTCCTTGCTTGCATTATATAATCCCAAATTGATTTCAGTGGGACTATTTGAGTTACAAGGTACTACTCAGCTTGAGTGGGGATGGTTGTATCTGGCCTTCAGTGTGCAATAGATTTTTTTTTTTTAAAGCCTATAAAAACAGACATTTTCTTTGCATATTCTCTTCAAGGTCTACAATGCAAGTAGTTGTAACTCTTCACACCGTTTGCCTTTCTCTTATTTTGCTGGTAATGGCAACAGATGGAAATAGTCCTAATCATGGAATTAGCTGGTGCAATTGGCTTCCTCAGGCACTCACACCACAAAAGGGTTAAGGCAATGGGGTGATCCCTGTCCCTGGCTGGGACACATAGCGTGCTAATGTCAGGTTCCTGAAGTCACACTGCTCTGTCAGCTCTCTCCCTGTCAGGCAGGTGGTGAGTGAAAAGTTATTCAAGGATGGTGTTATGTACCCTTCATGAATTATGCATCTTAAACAAACTTACATGATCTGAAGCACTCAAGTGGAAGCCTTTTAGCTAGAAGGAGCCCACTGGAGAGCTTTGCTACAGATCTCCAATAATGGTTTAAAATAGCTTGCTGTAGTGCCTGCTCTTGTTCCCCCTGACTCAGTGGCCCATGCTCCACTTCCCTGGCTTGCTGCAGCTGCAATGGAGCTTCTGAAATCCCTGTAGGAAAAGTCCATCCTAAAACATCTTCAATCTTTTTAAAAGACTAGGCTGCTATCTGCTGGGGCTTTGTCTTTTGATGGGCTTGGGAGGGAAGTGCTGCCTCAGGTTGGGTTTTATTTTGAAAGAGTGAGAAGGAAAGACGGAATTTCTGCCAAGGTCACTGGTTTGGTTTGTTGTTGTTCTTTTTTTCCCTTCATGAAAAGATAATGAATGTTGTTTTAATATTTGCTTTTGGTGAAAAGGAATCTTGCTAGTGTCTCCAACGCAGCTATGAGCTGGTTAGGGAAATGTATTGCTCACTGTGTCACCTAATCAGCCTGTGACAATATTGCCTGGCACTAATTAATTGTTTCCTCTTCAGAATGCATTACTTGGGTACAAGATATGGCATTTCATTTGTGATCCTCTGGTGATGGTAATCTGATGGGAAGATGAGTGGACTGCCTGCTTACACTCCATAAACCATGGATTTTCAACACCTGGTTTTCCTCAAGCAGAGAGAAAAATTAACTTTCTTTCCTTATTTAATTCAATTTGACTTCATCACTCTGTGAAACCAGGCTGGAAGAGGGCAGCTTTCTCTGCACACAAAGTTATGGTTTCATTATGGATACACCCCCAAACTTGCACTGGATGGAGCTTTATTCCACTAAGAGGTCCCTCGACCTGACACGAGGCATTTCACCTAGAGCAGTAGCTTACAAAGCAGGACATTGTAGTACAGCTTATTACAGACTGGCTTCAGGAGCTCCAGTTACTGGGGTCTCTGTCTGTGTTGGTGATGTTTATCCTACATTTGGTTCTCCTTTGGTTCTTATGCATTTCTTTGTCCCTCCGTTCCAAGAACAGCAACACTTACTAACAAAGGACACTGTTTATCCAAGCCTGTCCTGATCCTGTGCAGCCACAGGCAGTGGGAATTTTGCTACTGACTTCTTAGAGGTAGAAGCAAGCCCATGTGCATTCACCCCACAGTGCAACACTACAGCTGCTGCCTCCAGAAGAAGCCTGGGGTGGGGAATCCATCCTCCTCAGATTTTGTATTCTTGCAGTTTTGACTGAAGGGCATAAAGAATTGTTTAAATGTTTATAATGAGTGTGCTGAGTAGCTGAGGAAATGCATCCTTTCACCAGCTCCACTGTACACCCAGCCTTTCTGGAAATATGACTTTATATGAAGCTTCAACAGCCTGAGAAAAAGTGAGTGACAAGGGGAAAATTCAGGTTACAAGTCCCTAAATGCACCACTTTCCTCTGTATTTCTAAGCCAAATCTGAGACAGTCTAGCTGGCCAAGTAAGGGTTTAATTGCCAAAGTGTCCTCAAGACTTTATTGAGTGTAAATGTTTTTTTTAATAAAAAAATCAGAAGAACAAAGGAGCTCAGTTTGACCCTTCGAGCTCCCTCTTTAATCACTGCTTTGATCAGCCTTTTCCCCACAGAGCTCCCTCAGTGCTGGAAAACATCCTCCCTGGCACGCAAGCAGGCTCCTTTTGGGCTGGAGCAGAGCACAGACACCCACCAGAGCAGAGTGCTCTGGGGGGCTCTCACTGCACCAGCTCTGCCCTTTGCTCACCCTCATGTATTTTCTGGACATCCTTAGACAAGGACATTACATTTATAAAGCCTGTATAAACCAAAAAAAAATTGGTTAATGAGCCCGTAAGTAGAATCCAGAGGACTTCTGAAGATGGATTTTAGAAGTCTGATTTTCTCAACTGCAGTTGTAGTAAAAACACAAATAGGAAATCTGAGGAGCAATTTCTGGAGGTTTTTAAGAGTGACAGCAAGCTGGCAGGTGCTTGGCTTCTTTGAGATGAATTTGCTGCCCATACTGTTGAAAAGTGTGCTTACCTGGGGAAGGGGGAGAAATGGCAGCGTTTGTCTCTTGGGGTGTAACCTGGCTTGATGTCCTTCACTGACTCCCCCACTGCTCACGGTTGTTCTGCTTTGACATTTTTGCCTTGCATGCTGTTCATATCTGCCTAGTGCTGGGCACTTGTTGAAAGGTTAAAGTCATTTCTCCAGCTGTAATTTGACCAAATTCTGTTTGGAGACTCCACGGGCTGGGCTGTGGCCAGAGCTCCTCATGGGAAGTTTGCACCCAGGTGGGAACCTCTGCAAGCCGATGGCTTTGCTGAGACCACAGCTCGACCTTTGAGCTGAATACACCCCATCCATTCCTCTTTCATCCTGCTCTTGCTTCCAGAGCCAGGTAAGACATTATGACAGACATTAGAAAGCCAACCTACAGCTAAATCATCAAGGTAAATAGAGGGAAATTATAATTACATAATGAAATCAAGTGCCAGTCCCTAGTTACCTGGCTAATCCCATGGAATAGCATGGGTCTGCTCCTCCTGTCTCCCTTGGACATTAATGAGAGTGAGCCTGCAGTGTTCTGAGTGTTTAATTAGGTATTTTCTTTCAGATAACATTCTAATTTAAAACCAACTATTCTATTTTTGTATCGTAAGTAAGAAAAATAAAAAAGAAAACCAAATAAGCCCATAAGACAAAAAAAATCCTTAATTTTCATAAAAGGGTTTAAGTAAAACCTTAAGTATGTATAATGTCCCTTGTCTAACTTGGAGACCCCCAGTCAAAGTATTCCAGAATTATCTTTTAAAACAAACTTGCTGAATTGCATTAAATCTCTGAAAAGACAATCTTATTCTGGATTTAACTGAGTTTACCTTAATTTACTTTAAAAACAAAAATCAAATTATTTCTGTTTTAGATATGAACAATGAGGCCTACAAAAGTAAATATGATTCAACAAATTCATTTTACACTGGTGTCTAGTAGACAAGTTTTACAGCAAGATAAATTTGGAATAAATCAGAAGTTATTCCGTGATTTCAAGATTCAGCAAGACAAACGCACAGCTGACCTGAGCTGTGCATGTTGGCTCTTGCACGGAGCAGGAGTTTGCTGCAGATGACTTTTAAAATTCCCTCCCTCTCCAAAATAGTGATGTGCTGATTGTCCTCACTGTCAACTTAGTTTTAGAGCTGAATTTTTATACTGGGGCTCTTAATATTTAAATAGAAGTATGGCTATATTTTTTGAGGTTCCAGAGTTATTTTTTTAGTATAGAGATAGAAAACAAATAATTATGGG
The DNA here is from genome assembly GCF_022539395.1 of Myiozetetes cayanensis. Lineage (NCBI taxonomy): Eukaryota > Metazoa > Chordata > Aves > Passeriformes > Tyrannidae > Myiozetetes > Myiozetetes cayanensis. The sequence goes on from NW_026087389.1 coordinate 5,641,026, forward strand.
AGTAAACTGGCATACTATCATATTATGATAATATCTCAGCTAGGTTTTTAAAACCCTGAACTTTGTTTTAAATTTTAGCAAATTTAATCTGTCAGAATAAATCTGATTCATTATGTATAAGGTTAAAGCCTTTGCTTTGTTTGGCATATACAAATGAAACCAGAAAAATATATAGATAAGAAGTTTAAAATGCTCTGGGGAGGAAACACAGTCCATTTAAATCAATAGGAAAAGAGTCACAAAATCTGTTTTTTAGAGGTTTTGGATTTACAAGAACCCTTAGGGAAGAATTTTTGGTAGCACTAGTGTTGCTGAATTACAAAAGCCCTTTATAAATCTCTCCTGTTATCTCCAGTAAAGTCACACAAATGCAGGCTGCTGGGTTTGATTTACTCAGACTGGCTGGGTTTTATGTGGATTTTTCACAGACATTAACTGGGAAAGGGGCTGAGCCCTCCCCTGTTTCACGTGGTCTCCTGAGAGGTGATGACTTCCCGTTGCTGCCTGAGAGCTGGAACACCTTCGTATCCTCTGCCTAAACCTTTGTGCCTCCTCAGACTTACACCTGCTTGCCTTTATCAAGTAGGAAAATGATTATTTGAGGTGGAAACCTGGTTCCCACTCACAGGAAGACAGAGATGTCCTTTGGTGTCAGCCCAGGCCAACTTTCACCTGTACAGAGCTCCTACACTGCCTTCAAACTCACCAGTGCCACAGGACTTGCTGGTTGAATGTGAAAGCTTTTTGGTCACAAAGTTGAACAAAATCATTAGCATTTCACTGAAACACTTCATATGGTCCTGAGAAAAATAATTAGGTTGACTTTCAGGGCTTCTTCTAACCAGGACAATTTCTATTTTGCAGCCTTTGAGAAATAACCCATCTAAAACACGACATGGAACAACCAAGAAAACCAAGAGTATGTAACTTCATTTACTCCACTGAAAATTACCCTTCCGTGCATCCTCAGAGGATCTGGCCTGTTGTGAACCAAGTCTTTCCCAATCTTCCCCTAGAAAAATCATTAAATGGGGGCTGACCTGAATGAAATAGGACTCCTGATTTTTACCAGCTAAGAATTTTTCAGATGAAGGAGAAATCTGTACTTACAATCGTCTTCCCAACAGACCTCATTTATTCCTGTCAGGGCACACCGCACCCATTTTTAGATGCATAGAGCTGATTGTCTATTTTTTAATTGCATCAGTAATATTTTATATGTGCTGAAGTGGTATTAAAATTTAAATTATTTCAACAATAATTATTTTCTACCTGGCAGACAGACAGTCTCTCATGCATAAGAGTAGACAAGAAGAGTGAGAGACGGTGTATTAAAGGTTTTTTAAGACTAAAGCACCTTCTGCAGTCCCGGAGGGTGAAGAACAGACACTTTGATATAGTCATTGAGGTTTATTGATCCTATTAACATTATCTTGTGGTAAAATCGATGCTGGAGTTTCAGTCTTGCAGGAGACATGTAAATGAGAAGATGAAAAAACATGCCAAGGCAAATAGTTTCCTGATGGAAAAAGAGATATGAAAAGAAATAACAGGAGGAAGGGGTGTGTTAAGCAAAGATAGTACTCAGAGCCAGGACAGCAAGCACAGGACCTTGCCAAAAGTCATCCTCAGTGTTGGATGCAGGACGTGGTCTCCTGAAAATTCTCTTCACTAACAGGGACACGGCCCTGAAAGGCGCGAAGCGCTGAAGGCTCCTGTTGCTTGGACAAACCCCGGACACATGTGGTCCCTTCTTGTCTCAGATCCTTGACATTTGGTCATTTCTGTCAGTTCTGCATGTGTTTATGCAGGGTCTGTCAGGGCCAGGCCCATCCTGCCATCAGGAATTCAGAACTCAATACGAGTGGCTCTCATGTGTCTGTAGTGCTTTAACCAGCTCAAGAGTCCATGAGGTGAGGTTTTCCCACTTCAGCTGGAAGTTACACCCTTATCTAGAGAACTAGGGTGCCACCCTAAGCTCCTCTGCTGGGCCTGCAGCCCCACATTTTGGGTGGTATTAACCCAGATTTGATGGGAAGAGAAGGGGGACTCTCAGCCAGCTGACTGGATGCTCACCTTGCAACTGAAACGCCCTGTGTGCCTCCCTGTCCTGTGTCTGGTGAATCCCCAGCCACAGAGCATTGGGAAAACCCAAAGGTGTTGAGCAGGAAAGTCAAAAACATGAAAGGAAAATTTTTTGGAAAACCTTGCACTCCTTTTGAAGTGTTTTAAAGGATTTTTAGAATCAGATTTTCAAGTAACTGAAGCCAGCTCCAAGGCATTCACTCTAATCACATCATTAACTTGGAATTAAATAGTTCTCACTCTTCTGCATTGCAATTACTGAATCTTTTCTCTTTTAATCTGACCAGCTCTTTGCAATCACCATGAATTTGTGCAGTCCTTTGGCTGAAGGATGCTGCATTTTTAAAGGGAACTTTAAAGGAACGCAGGAGGTACCCAAAAAATGAAATCTGGCTGGATGCACAGGTTTCACTGGATGCTAAATCTGCAGCTCTAACAGCATCTTTACCCTTGTGCATGGCTGCAGGAGGGCAGCATCACTCACAGACATCAGGGAGGGCTCAGGGCTGCAGGCAGGGATGCTCTCAAAATAAATCTGTGTTCTGTGATAGCTGAGACAGAACATAATGAAACGTCAATGTCCTCTGGATTTATTTGGAGCGAATGGTGGTTTCTTTCTTCCAGAACTTTGGGGCTTTTGTTCTTCACACACCAAAAAGCCCACCTTTCTAACAATGTGTTCCTAATGACCAATTAGTGAGTTTCCAAGCCACAATCCATATTACAGAATGACAAATTAGAGGTTTTCTGTTCCCTCTGCAGTACATTTAAATTAGTATGGCTTCATTTGCTGGGCAGCTTGGTCAGACGAGCTGTCTGTGCATGACTGAATGTACAGCTATGCTGTTGTTTTTAAAGTTCATTTGATCTGTATAATATGAACTTATCCAGTTCTCTGCTCCATCAGTTCAGCCAGGTTATTAATGAAAAGTAAAATAACATTTCTGGTATAAATGTCAGGGATAACATGCAAGTTGTAGATTGAATTCCCATACCCCCAAGCCCCTCTCACCAACGCTTACCCAAATATCACCTAAAAACAAAACAAAGAAGAAGACAGCAGCTGTACTGGGCATGATAAGTGTCCTGTCCCTGACAGCTACCAGGTGCAAATGGTTAAGGATGAGCATGTTCAGGTGTGTGTTCTTTGAAGCCTTGAGCCATCCCTGTGTCTGGGGCTTCACCAAACTGGCACCTGAGCTTTAAGGAGAAAACCTTCATATCAGTGAGTGACTCTTTCTTGTTCTTCTGATTCAATTTATATTTTTGACCTTTAAGTGATATTTTTGTCAGAAACTTTTGTGGGGTTGTTGCTTGGGATTTTATTTCTTTTGGTTTGTTTCGTGCCTTCTCCTTCGTGCAGTCCTTGGGTTCTCCAGAGTTCCTGCTTTTATGAAAAGTAAGGGAATAATTTTTCTTATTTAGCTTTGATTCACCATTCACTGTAGATCTATATCATGTCCTCACTCAGTTACTTTATTTTTAAGTACATAAATAATGCTATTGGCCTAAAATTAAGCATGTTTTAAAGTGCTTGCCTTGGTTGGGGCCAAGGCTTTTGGCCAGTTAACTTTCTGTTCTCCATTAGCCAGAGCAGTGTTTGGATGTGCAGTTTCAGCACAGGACTCTGCACTCCTTTTTCCCCACAAAAATAAAGAGCTGCCCAGTGAGGGGTCCTTGTGCTGCTTTTGGCTCCTGGAGATGCTGGTGGCCTCCAGGATGTGTATTTAGGACCTGGAGCTGCAAACTGTTGATTCTGGAGCAAACCTTGTTCCCTCTGTCCTCTGAACTCATATCCAGGCAGGATGAGGCCACAGGCACATCTGTTACAGCACCTTTCCAATAACCCTCCCAAAAAAACCTATAGTTCAAAACCCCCACAATGACTAAACAAATAGATCAAGACTCATAATTAAGCACAAACTCTATTGCCAGTTTAACATGAGGAGCAATTTAATTGGGACCTAGACTGCTTTGTGTAGCTTCATTAATGTAATTGAGTAATGCATATTGATTTTTCATGGGGCCAAAATCTTTTTTTTTCCCTTCATCTCATCTAAGAAAGCCTGTTAAGGAATTATTAATCACATTATAATTGCTTTAAGATCTATGCTGTAATTAAAACCATAAATTCTTTATTACATCTTTATTTTAATTAGACATCCAGAAAGACAATAATTTTTACAAGAAAACTCATACAATAAAATTACCCCACTTAGCAATGCTTCAAAGGGCCTCTGCTTAGGACACACAGACCCCAATAGGACTTCCTAAATGAAGATGTGCGTGATTCTAGTCATAATAGGAATTAAAGATGTCCCCTGAATGTAATTAAGTAACTTTACAATAAGACCTTCTCTGTGCAACAAAGCTGGGTTCATCCACAGGAGCCAGACTTTACTTTCTCTTGTTTTTCTTCTGTCTTTTAAAAATCTGGGCTCCAAGAAGCATGTTCTGAAATTTTAAGAGCCTAATGAAAGGTTTAAAATATAATCCTACTATAATGAAAATAAGCTTATTATCATAACCTCCTTCTGGTATTTTCTTTCGGGTGTCTTTGTTCCTGCTGTGATAGGTACTCTTTACCTACCAGCAGGAATTAAGAATATTTCCTCATCTCTGTCGAAGGACCTGGTATTTCTCTCATTTAGCCTATTGGGAAGCTGGGTCCTAGAGAGAAGAGTTTAGCCTAGAATTGCTGTGGTTGGTCTTTAGGTTTTTGTTCTGTGACTCCTGTGGTTCTTTGCTGCTGGAATTTGAAGATGCTTTAAAAGCATACCATTCCCCTTTTAAGATTAAAATTATTTCTGTGATGTGAAATAGCATTGTGGTTTGAAATAACAGCTAATCCACAATTTACTTGGGTTTAAGTCTTAAACTCTATCAGAAAGGTCAATGACTCAGACTGAAACACTTCTTACTATCTAAGCACGATTGAGAGTTCACCTTATCCCAACTCAGGATAAAATACATAGCAGTGTTCAAAATATTCACAGCAAAAACCTTGTGGGTCCCCCACTTGAAGGTGGGGTATGTGCCAGAAATTCCTACCACAATTCTGCAATCTGTTCCTGTGATTGCTGCTTTGTTTATGGCCACAGTCTCACAGCAGCCAGGAAAGGAGCCTGGGCCAAACAAAACATGCTTTTATCCATATTTATGGGGAAATGTAGCAGTTCACTCCTTATTGCACAGCAGATTTTTAAACTGTGGCTGTGAGCAAAGCACCAGGTGTAAAGCGCAGTGATGTGCTTGTAACAGAAATGAATGCCCATATCCCATTTTCCTTGAAGAATCTGCAGTGTGTCTCCTTTCAACTCCCAGAACTGCACTTCAGAGTGATGTGTTGCTATTTAGGCCGACAAGGTCTGACTGAAAAGCCAGTTCATAGCCTAGCAGTTGGTAAATGGTGAAAAGATAGGTTTATTTGCCACTAACTCCTCCACTCATCACTGAAAGAAGCCAGTACAGAGATGGTGCATTGCCCAGGCACATCACTTGTCAGATAATGTCTTAATGGTCACTTGATGCTCATTGGAAACAAATGCAATGAGGTGTTGCTGGAGGTTTTGTTATAGTGGCAATTAGATCTGCATCTCTGGCTTAGCTGTGACCCTTACCTGTGCTAGGCAGTGTCTGCCTCTCTCAGTGAGATATTCATGGGCTGCAGCCCCAAGTTGCTCTGATGTCAGCTGAAACACAGAAAGAGGGACTTCTTTTTTTTTTTCTTTTTTTTTTTTTTTTTTGACATCTGCCATTGTTTTCCAGCATTTTTTATGGGTCTGTGTTGCTATGGATTTAATTTAACCTCTGCTTGTTTGTGGACTAAACTGCTAATGCTTTCAAAATCTCTAAGGTATGGTAGATGCTGACAGAGTAAATGAGCTCAGGGTTTAGGTGCCTCATTCTCAAAGCTTTGCCTCCACCTGGTAGCTGAAGTCAAAGCCACTGGCCTGGTCTGGATCACCATCATGGGAACCTTTCCATTATTCTTCGTGGGTTTTGAATCAGGATAACTTGACACAGTGAAGGAAACAAGCAAGATAAGCTTGAATGGAAAAGTTTGAAAATGTGTATTCCCTTGAAACATCTGCCTTGACAGTGTACAGCAGTCACTCAGAAGGATGATAGTACCAGCTTTCATCTTAGTCAAAATGAAATTATGGGAGTGGGAGGATGCAGGAAAGCCTCTACTTGAGATGCAGAGGGCTGCCTGGCACAGGCAGATTAGCAAACAGATCAAACAGCCTTGCCAGCCTTCACAAATGGCTTTGTGAGGTTTGCAAGATGTATCTGCCCCGGCTCCCACTTTAGAGAGTGGCAACATGATGGGGTTTCTTTTTCAGACTGGAGTTCTGAGTCTTCACTTTCCTGATCTGTCTTTGCTTAGGCTGAAAACAGCTCAGCAGGTCTTCTGTGGTAATTAAGCAGAGGGACTGCAAGGCTAGGAGTGCATTTTGAGTGCTTGAGTTGAACAGCTGAAGTCGGGAGCGAAGGGATGTGCTCACCAGAGCTCAGCTTCAGCCCTGTGCCCTCTGTGAGGGAGGGTGAGCTGCATGTCTGCTTTTATCATAGCTCCATAGATAAGCTGCAGGAGGACAGAATATGGCATTGTCTGTAGCTTGGCTGTTCCCCTCAATCTGGCTTCAATTATACTAGTCCTGTAGCTTCATACTAATAAGGATATTGCAATTTGTGAACCTGGGTTTACTGGGATTTTCCTGCAGAAAGGAAAAAGAAGGCCAAGGTTTACCTTACAGGTTGCTAACAATCAGAGCCAGGAGGCTGTGGATGGAAAATAATAAATATCCTTAATGTATACCTATATTAAAAGTTATTAAATAAATAGTAGCTAATTTACAGAGACCAAAGTACCCTGAGACACTCAGCTGAATTAATGTGACCAGTGTCTCTGAAAAACATCCTCAAATATGGGAAATTTTAGACACCCCTATCAAGACAGCAGATGCCTATTTTATCATCTTGCTGCCCAAATAGAAATCAAAGCAAAAAATAGGCTTTCTGTCATGTAGGAAATGACATTATTTAGTCTGTCAATACATTTCAGCCATAAACCAAAAAGGGTTTTTGACATCTCTGGCTTTTGAGCTCCACTAAATGCTAAAGACTACTGTTCATTTCCTGGGAATCCCTAGGTGGATATCATACTCAGAGACTCAATATCTATTTCTTTAAGAATCAAACAACATGCATTAAGCATATATTTATTCAGATAATCTGTGTGTATTCAGTATCCCTGGGTCACTGATCTTATTATAGGTATAATCTACTTTCCCCCTCTGAGAAACAAATAACCTTTTTTACCCTTATAAATGTCAGGAAACTTATTCTCAGTTTTTCATGAATGTGAAGAAAAGTCCATTGGAGGCCATTTAATGGAATTCTAGATTTCTAGCAACTGGGGACACTAGATAATTCAAGACCAAGCAGTTGTTGTAAGACATAGAGCAAATGTTACTGGACATTCTAGAGAGAGGATTTTGGGCTAGAAATTCCTGTAAATCATCAGCAAAGTAAGAAATGTCCAGAGCAATAACTTACTTAACCATGGCCAGCAGAACTGGGAACAGCAACCCTGGCCAAGTGTCTGTGTCCTGTTTGGCACAGATTGATAAAGAGCATGGTCTTCTTCCCCTCCTGGCTCTGCTGTGGGTGATAAAGAGTAGAGCTTTTTCAGAAAAGGGATGATATTGAGGCCATTTTGTAATGCTATTGATTTTAAATTGTTCATGTGTTCCTTGGTCACTATAGCTGAGTAAGCCTTTAGGCACATGAGCCACATACTTGCCCATATTTCTTGAGGACAGTGTGACAGGGCTGCAAAAGGACTGAAGACATTTCCCCTCAGTTATTACAGTTCCAGTCTGCACTTACGGACCTTTATTTCACAATCCCTGCTTGTTCTGCATTCAGAACTTCTCCGTGGATGTGGATGCAAATTTCTCACATTAGTGCACTGACAGGTATTTAATATGAAGAGAGGAAGCCAAGTGAAGATTGAAATCTTCAGTCCTTTAGGCATCCATTCCAGCAGTGAAACTGCTAACTGTTACAAATGCCTGTTGACAGTGCAGCTGAATTCCAGGTTATAACAGTAAAGAGGGAGGAATTTTATTGCTTCTGTGGTCTGAGAATACCATATAGGCTGCTTATGATGGCTTAGCTTGGGTAATATCGATTAAAAAACCTGGGGAGCCTATGATCCACCCAGCTGAGGTTGGCAGCTCTAGCTCAGGTCCTCCCTGCCCGCCCTGGATTGAGGTACAGACAGATCATGGTGTCAACTGCTCACACAGGGCAAAGGGAGGTAATTTTACCTGCCCACTGATTGTCCTGAGCACTGACAACGGAAGGCAATCAGCAATAAAGTTGTGAAAGCCCAGAAGTGACCACCTTGCTTGTGAACAAACCCTCAGCTGTCAGTTTTGTGGGCCTTGAGATCCACAACTACCCTCCTGTGAGGACAGACCACCCTGCAGAGCCCGTGCTGTAAGGGCACGAGTAACACCAGGTGAAGGCAGGAGGGAGAGGCAGCTACAGTGCAGCAAGTGTTTTGTCCATCAATTACACCCAATTCTTCATCCAGAAAGATTAAAGGCTGTTTGTTTGCAGTTATGTGTAATGTCATGCTCTGTTTGTCATCTTATTAGCTCTCCTGGGATCAGAAGACATGCCTAAATGCTGCAGTGCCACCTTTCAGAAAACAGCCTACTAAAACTAATTAATAGTGCACCCTAGTTAACACATGCAAACTTGGCATTATTAGTCTAATTAAAACGATTTTAACAATCTGAGTTCCCTTCTCTCTCTCCCCCTCACAAATTCCAACATATGCAAGTCGAGTAAATTAAACCCATTAATCACGATTGGTGCAAATGATACAGGTGCCTGTAACGTGGGCTCTTCTCTGAAGAGAGATGGTAACAGGCCTCATTATGTTTAATTTTGCTCCTTAGCAAAGGATAATAAATACAAATTGTAACATCACAATAAAATATTTAATTATTCACGAGTTTGGTAAGAAACATAATTAGCTTACTGGTATGTGTCTTCATTTGGGTGATAATGGATCCAATTTAGGACCTTAAACATTTCTGGATAAAGGCTGAAAACGAGAGGTTTGCCAGGACATTAATGCTTATAAATAAAGAGAATGAGCCCATTTCCACAATCTCTATTACCTCCCATGGAGCTGTGAGGACATCCCAGCTCACAAGCCTGGGAATGTGCCATAGGTTCATGGAGCTCTCCTGCCTCTGAACAGGCTTAGGTTGATCTCTTCAGTCTTCCACAGATATGGGAAACTGAGGGCTGATTGTGTTTCCACAGATAATACTAGAACAATCCCAAAGAACAATATGTGGATATTTTAAACTTAACAATGACGTGGTTTTAATTTGCTGCAGAAAGACTGCTTTGGGTTTTGCAGGGGTTTTCTTTCAGCTAAATGAAAGAGGAGCCACAGTTCAGGCTACGCCCTACTTGCAAAAAGGGGAGGACTGGATGGAGAGCCCATTTACCCTCCCCATCTCTCTCCAGCCCATCTAAATCCCTGGTCACAAGCCTGGTCCTAATGAAAATGTCCCAGGAGCTCCTGTGGATGGGCCCCTGACTTGCAGAGATGGCACTGCTGCAGCTCAGGGGTGCAGGAGTTAACTTGGTGCACTGCTGGTGTGGGAAGCAACTGAGCTGGCAGTGTGGCTGCTGCTGTTTCCTTTTATGGGATCCTAATTTTATTTATTTTATGTTCCCCTTATTGCATGCATTTAGGTGACAGATGTGTGCGTTCCTTAATCTCTTTCTCATTACCCAATGAAACTGTAGCTGCGTTTTGACAGCTTTCAGACAAAGATAAAAGAGGAAAGGAGAACTTCAAACATATGGAAATTTGCAGATACCCTGCCCTGACTCCTGGTGAGGAAATCACTGAGCACATAGTTAGAGGAATTAGTTAAGACTGGTGGCCTTTGAGTTCATGGTGTCTGAATGCAGATGTGAGGGGGAGCATTGCTCCAGCAGCCACGATCCCAGCTTTCGATTCTGTATCATACAGGAGTGAAGGGAGCTTAGGACTGGATTAATGCTCTGAAAAGATTAATTCAAAATTGTATTTCCAATGCACTTGCCATGCACCCCTGCACTGTAACCTTGCTTAAGGGAGAGGAAAAAAAAACACCACCAGGAAACCTAGGATGTCTGATCACTTGCATGATGCAGCCAGTATAATTCAAATTTACTTTGTAAGGTAATTAACAGTGGATTGATTGTCTTGGCAGAATATAGTGTCTTACCACAAAGGGCTCATTAGTAAGAGCAAGGCACTGTATTTTTGCTTAGTCTGAATTATTTTGCATTATTTGCCATACCCATTTTCCTGATCCTATCATGATGTTCCCTTCACTATTTCCAGTCTAAACAGATTTTAAAAGAATCCCCTAAACCACGAATTGTATTATCTTTCTGAAGAAGGCATTCAGATTAGTGCAAGAGAATGTGAATATAAACTTGCAAGCAATGTAATAAACACAGTGTAAGTGTTACTTCTTCCTCCACTAATTCTTCTGAGAAGATTTACTGCCTCAGTGAAGTTTTTTTTAAAATAAATTAAATATAACATGAACTAGATAGTTGTTCACATGGAGCTAGAGCTGGAGAGGCTCATTAATCACTAGTTTAAATCCCAGAGTATCCAGTCATCCTAATTAATGATTCAGTGCTGAACTTTACTCTGGCAGCGGCAGCTGAACCAGGCTATTACCCATCTCAGCTGATAGGGACCGAGTGAGCTGGAGGAAAAGAAACACCCTTGGGGCTGGTGAGGCAGAGCTGCTGCTACCTGGGCACCTCTGCACCACCTGCACAGGCAGCACTGGCTGTCAGGGATGCCAAAAGCAGCTGCCCCTGCCACCAAATGGCCACGTTTCCATCAGCTGGTTGGTGCAGGGTCAAACTATGGGTTTGGGGTGTGTGCTGAGAACTACACACTGCACCTCTCTGGGGTGAAGTGCATCCCGTCACTCCTCCCCCAACAGCAGCATCTCTAATATGTAGCCTAAGCTAGGGCACATCTGTCTCCAGCAGGAGCTCCAGCCACTGTTTACAGAACCACAGAACATGCTGAGCTGGAAGGATCATCGAGTTCAGCTCCTGGTCCTGCACAGGACCATCCCCCAGAGTCACACCATGAGCCTAAGAGTATCATCCAAATGCTCCTGGAGCTCTGTCAGCCTTGGTGCTGTGCCCACTGCCCTGGAGAGCCTGTTCAGTGCCCAACCACCCTCTGGGTGAAGAACCTTTATCTGATATCCAACCTAAACATCCACTGACACAACTCCAGGCCATTCCCTTGGGTCCTGTCACTGGTCCCCACAGAGCAGAGCTCAGTGCCTGCCCCTCCTCTGAGCCTCGTGAGGAAACTGTAACGTCAATGAGGTCTCCCCTCAGTGTCCTCCTCTTCAGGGTGCACACATCAAGTGACCTCATGGAGTATATTTTCAGGGTATGAGGGTTTGTAGCCCCCTGGATTCCTGTAAACTGCTGGCTAAGGTGTTTCTCTTGTCAGAGATGCAGGGCCCCAGAGAGGAAGCTATGTCTGTTCATGGTGCCTGACATCTCCTCTGAATCCTGTCTGGGGTCCTGATACTCCATGCACAGGAACAGAGGAGCTTTTGTGCAAGTCAGTGCGTAATTAAAGGTTGTAGAATTGAAACTCATGCTTGTAATAGGAAAATCATAAATCATAATCCCATTATTCAAATGAATTTACCTGCTCTTTAGGGTTACATTAATTCTGTATTTCATTTATCTGTGTTTTCTAAGGCAAATAATTCACACTGTTTCAGTACTGGTTTTGCAGAAATGCTTTAGCATGGAAATTCTTTGCACCCCTCACAAATGCCAGGGAAAGGACATTGTCTTTTGATTTTTTTTTTTTTAAGAGTTTTATTTATTATATATTGGCAAAAAACTCCCCTAGGAAAGTGTTTCATCATGCCTTGGAGAAGAGGGGACACACTCGGGCCCCAGATTAGCAAACCAACAAATTACAAACTGCCGTGCCTTGCTGCAGTCCTGCTGCCTGGAAGTTAATTAATTGGGTGGTCCTGAAGGGTTGAACTTTGCTGACTTTGGGGATAGCAGAGGTTTTTTTCCTCTTTTTGTTTTGTTACAGGAAAATTCTTACAGGAGATAGTTAGCTTGAATACAGTCTCAGCACATGGAAAATCTGTATAGAATGAGTTTTGCACTTGTGTCATTATTTAGGTCCAAAAGTTTTTGTCAGCTGTTGTTATAATTAGCCACAAAAGCTCTTAGGGCTCAACTCACCTAATTCTTAACACAGAATCAGGGCCTTTGCAGCAGCAAATAATTTTTATTCTTGTTGATTTTCAGCCTGGCTAGTGGGAGCTGGGAAATTTTAGCATATGTAATTTGAGTTATTTCATGAAACATTTAACAAGAGCCTATTTCATTCTTCACTAAGGAAAGTTGATATAAGAAGGATGATGTTATGGTTAATGTAAATCATAATTATTACCAGGTGCATCACTGAACTGGGAAATTGTGCTAAAAATGTAAGTTTTGCTCCATTTCATATTGAAAAATTACTCTGCAGCCTGACGGCCATTAATCTCTGTTACAGGAATGTTATTCTTTATTTTTATAAATTACAGAGCTAAGGTATAACAAGGCATAAATTATCAGGCCACAGGAGTCCACTTCTCTGAGCTGAGCTGGGCTCAAACAACCCCTGATGGTGAGAAGGGCCAAGGCACCCACACCCCATGCCCCCAGCCCAGTGCTGCCCACGCTGGGGACACCCAGCTCCACACACAGCCCAGCCTTCAGCAGCTCTGTTCCCCCAAACTTTTCTTTTTGGACATGTCTAAGGTGCTTTGTCAGGGCAGCACTCCACCTTTGTAGCTCCCACGAGGCTGTGCCCCAGAGAGATTTGTGGGTTGGGCGCCTTTCATCTGTTGGCATTGTTAAATCCTCTCTAAAAATAGGGGTTCTCATAAGGCAGGGCTCCAGAAGAGTTCTCTTTTAATTCACCAGCTTCATTCCTAAAAAGCAGAATGGGCTACCTGTGTTTGGTATCCAGCTCTGAAGGGGGGGGATGCAAAACTGTATTTCTTTGTTTATCCCCAGGGAATGAATTGGCTGGTCCATGGTAGAAGCTTCAAGTACATTCTAACTTGTGATAAAGATGCTTTTCCAGAAGTAATTAACTCTCTGTTGGGCTTGGTGGATGGGGAAGCACCATGGGAAGTAGGGCTCTAACAGCATTGGGTGTAGTAAGGTCTCCTCTAACAGGGAGAGCATTTGTAAAAAGGAATATTTATTAGAAAATACCTGAACTCCCTCAGAGCAGGTGCTGCTCATCTCAGTTTGTTCTGTAACATCAGAAGTACAGAGTCCTAGTAGTTTGTGCTTTATAAGCGCAAGAAACAACAAAACACGAGTTTCCAAGCACTGAATTATTCAATAGGAGAGTGTAGGTTTTTGAGATGATTCTGCACAAGGCTTTTCATCTGCTCCCACTGAAGTAGTTTTGGTTGACCCTACTCCATTTACTGTGAATCCAGCTTCCAGGCTACTGACTCCATGAATGCTATGAAATTCAGAGTACCCTTTATTTTTGATAGCTATGTCTTTCTGCATATAAATGACACCTCTTCTCTTCCTCTTACTTCTGGCACCTATTCCAGATCAGTGTAATCACTGTCACTCTTCAGAATAGTGTTTTGAAAAACAGCACAGGATTGTCCCTCAGCACATCATCACCTGCCATGCAATGCTTAAGCCTGAGGAGGTGAATCTCTGCCCTCTCTGAAATGCCTGTATCTCCCATTTTGTTGAAGCAGCTCCTTATATTTAAACCACTGCCCAAAAACCCCAAGGGCCCCTCCAAAGCTTTTTATTGATTGTGCAAGCAGTATTTCTCAGAAGACCCTTTATTAAATCCACCCTCGCATTTGTTCTGCACACTTCGTCTTTGACAACTTCCCAAGACAGGATGAGCAGTTTTGAAAACATAACTGAGGGATAGACCAGAAAAAAAAGTCTGCCTGCCTTTAGTGACCATTTGTAATTTCCATTATGTCATCCTCAGGCTGCCAGGGAAAGGGGCTGGAGTGGACACATCGGCATCCTGGCGTCTCTGGTCTCTTCACTTGCAAAAAGCAATATTGAAAGTGTTAGAAGTGCACAGCAAAGCTGAAGTGCAGCCTGTGAAAATGATGATAGCAGCAAATGGGAAACCATTTAATTCTAGATGTGTTGGTCAGCCTGACAGCACTGTGAGAGTTTTGCCAAAACTTAAATATGTGCCCTGACAGCGCAGAGTCAGCAGGAAAGTCCTGAGCCAGCTTTCTTTGTGTTCAAAGAAATGGCTCAACAGATGCAGGTCGTGTTGCATTCAGGGTTTGCTGGAAACACATGAGAGCAACATGGAGCTGCCCTTCACCTAAGCAAAGCAAGAAGTAAAATTAAATACATTTCTCTAAAGTTGTTGCTCAGCCCGAATGGCACTCACAGGTCCATTAGTAGCCAACCTGACCAAATTTGGTTTGCATAGCAATGCAATTCTGGGCAGCTCCCTTTAAATGATTACTAAAAAATTATTGGAATTTTCCATACTTTAGCATCTGGTTTATTGTTATGTAGAGGCCTTATTTCTCCTGGAAAATGCTGAAGTGAAAGTGGTTTCAGTAGGACCGTTGCCATTTGATAGCAGGGAATAGTGCACCACAAACATTTCTCTATGTGCCATTTTCTGGGCTCTTAAAAGAAATGTAGTGTCTCAGCCAGAAAGAACAGATGTGAGAAAATTGCAAAATGGTTGCCAAGCATCATGAATTAACTCTGCTGGTCAGATGTTCAACACCCCCAGTTGATTGTGCACTAATCTAAGAGTAGAGTAAATCAATCATTATCCAGGCTCAGGATATCTAGGTAGACCATAGGAAGCCTCTTTATTAATATGCACATCCTCACCTAGATGATGGTTAGCTCTGCAATTCATGGTTAAACTGAAGGCAGAAAAGAATTGCTTTTTAATAACCTTGATAATAACCCTTCTGATAGCTCCATTTAGGCATCATTATTGAATAATAGCCTGTGCATGTCATCGAGTCACTCTGGCATTAGAACAGAAAATACACAAATATCCTGGTCATGCCACTGATCAAAACAGGAGACAAATCCTCTTCTGGGGCAAATTAACATAGTTCCCTTGATATTAACAGGATGGAGTAGAATTTCTAAACAGACACTGAACCAAAATGATGCTTAAAATTTTGATGCAGTATGTAAAAGATTGTATGCGTTTAAGATTCTTTAAAAAAAGCCTTAACAGCCTCTCTGCTGTCATTCTGGCACTGTGCAGCATCAAACTCGCACTCAGTGGGTTTGTGATGGACTTGAAGCTGCAGGATGGTGCAGATGGATGAGCACCAGAGCCAGGGGGAGCTGAGCCACTGCAGACCACAGAGCTGTGGGCAGATGATCAGGGATGTTACAGGGTGGTGAACCAAAACTGCAGGTCCCAAAGGTTTCCAGAGCCATTTCTCACAGCTGCTGCTGTGGCAAAGGATAGCAACACTGGAGAGACTTGGTAAACACAGAGAGGAAAACAAAAGGCGGGATATTCCTGCAGCACTCAGAACACCTTACAGAGGGAGATGTGCTCATTACCAGAATTTGCTGCCGTCAGCTCAGCAGTGCCAACATCAGTAAAACCACAGTGAATTACATCAGCTGCTCGTTATCTGCTCCATGACATACTGCATCTGAGCCTGCTCCCACACTGCAATATCTCTGCTGATTCAAGTGGGAACAAGACTGTGTGCAGCATGAAGTGCTGATCCTCTGTGCAGTTAGCACAACTTCAGCCATGCATGGCATGTGAAATACCCATTTCATGGAGGCTTTTGTTTATTTTTTCCTCCATTAAACCAATTACTAACTAATCCTTTTGTATAAAACAACACAATATGACATTAATAGATCTGATACATGCAAGCCCTTTATGTATAACAGCCTCGGTTTAATTTCATTTGTGGGATTAAAAAACAAACAAACCTAACAGCAAAATTGGCACTAATGAAAACAGAAGTGAAGGCAAATGACTGTCACCCGTGTTCAAGCAGTGTTGAGTGACATAAGTTTTGTTTAAATTTCCAGCTCTGATGACATGAAGCTAGAAGGAATTTTCATGCCAGATAGGCAGCAAAGAGGACTAAAATGATGCAGTAACAAATATAGTCCCTGTCAATCTCCTTTCCCTTTCATTCTTGTGGTAATTGTGCATTTGGTATGGTACCAGCATTGTGTGTGCACCCATTCCTCTGGATGGCCCCAGCATGAAGCATTTCCTGGCTGGGCAGAGAGGTGAAACCACTCTGAACTGCTGCAAAGGCTGAGCGACAGATGGCAAACAAAGCCAACGAGGTGGTGATGGAAAGGGACAGTGTTTAAATCACTTTACCCCTTCCAGGTGTGTTTAACCAGGGCAATAGGTATTTTTCCTGATGTAGGAAATGAAAGACATATTTGCTCTAAGTTTTGTCCCCTGAGTTGTTCCTTACAGACACGCTGTAAGGCTAAGATGGCAAAGCAATACTGTGGAAGGACCAGATTTTTTGAAGCAGGATTTGAAAAAGCATTTGCAGAGTAAACATTTCTTCTTGTCCTCTTTCAGAGCACTCTGGTTCTGTAGGTATGTACAGTAACAATTGTTCCTGAGCTGTTTAGTCCTTCACAAATTGCTGTGGTCTGGTGCTTTGCAAATGCCAGTGAAAAACTCCGCCAAAGAATCAAATCCCAGTCAAGCTAAATCAGAGATATAAACAGGAAGGTGCCTATAAATCACAACCTGCTTTCACAGCTCCACTCATATGTGAACAATATGTGAGACCCCTGTATTAACAACAGAGCTGTGGTGAACAGCTCTGTGGACAATTCTGTATTAGCTGCCAAGAAAATATGATTTCTCTGAAAACTTTGCATCCAGAAAAACTGATACGCTCTCCCAGGTGGCTTTTTTCCCCATCCTTAGTACTTATGGCAGAAAGTAGAGCTTGAGCTGACAAGCCAATATACTGTCAATTAGCTGGCTGGTGTGCCCAGCACTAAGCACTGTGCAGCTGGACAGGTTGTCACAGGCCTGGAACCACAAGTTCAGTTTTAGCACATGCCTTCCTTCCCTGCTTCTGTCTAAATGTGTGTCAGGAGTAGGAACAAATTTTAGCAAAGAAGCCCCCTGGTTTGCACTTGCATTGAGCCCTCAGCCTTGTCTTTGGGTCACTTTAGGAGGCTTCCTAAGTTTTACTTTGACAAACTCAGAACCCCTGCTAGCAAGAGTGATGAGGATTTCAGCATAAACCTGTCACTGCTTACTGGACTGGGGGGTTTTGTTCTATTTACACTACTTCTAGTAATCCTTTGTTACAGTTACATTTATTCCCAACACTTCAGTGATGAACTAACACAGTTTTCTGTAAAAACATAAGGATTGGGGTTTTTTAAATAGTGTCTCGAGTTCTTTATTTACGTTGTCTTCTGAATACACAATCAGAGCTCCTTCTTATGCACTGGTTATTATACATTACAGATTTCTCATTCCCTGTATCAGTGGCTGTTTATTCAGTTACCCTTTGGAAGGAAAAGGGAGGCAAACCTGCTAATATTAGTATCACAGGACCTAAATATACTCCTTTCTTGCTCTGTCTCTCTCAATAGAAGTTGACTTCTAATTTCCAAGCTTCATACTTTCAGAAAGCCAGATGATACCCATTTGTCTGCATGTTGCCATTGCTCAGTAGCTGAAATACTTTTTCTCCTTCTCTAGGACTTGTTTTTTTTACATAATGAGCTTTAACATTTTCCAGTGGTTTAAATCAGTATCTGCTGCAGTATTTTTTTTTCACATTTCCTAAAGTTTCTCTTTAGAAGTGAAGACAAAAACTAATCCTTCTCAGCAGTGGGTGGGTCTCTTCTCTCATCTGTTAGTGTGATGGTTTTAAGGTGCTGATAGAGGACAGTTAATCCTTAAGGAGGAGGGAGAGAGAGATTCTTATTCCACAACTGTGTTCCCCTTGCACATCCCTGGATCTATGCCTCAGTTTTCCCTCTCTTTTTGCAGTGTCTGATGGGGCTGTTTTGCAAAGTGGTTGTGTAGTGTCTACAGTAACTGTGTGTCCTGACAGGGAGCTTGGGGGAATATCCTGAATTTCTCTTTCTGATGGATGCTTGTAAGCACTTCTTGGATATAACTGCAAGGCAGCAGAAAGAACTGCCTGTTGGTCTAGGAGGGAGTCGTTAAGAGGAGTCTCTGACATTGTTCAAGTGGAATGTTTTCCACTGGAGTGCAATTTTTATGTGAAGAGTGATACAGGTTGGAGAGCAGCTGAAGCAGGAGATTGATTTCTTGGGTTGATCACAATCCATGGTGTAATCATTGCCTTCTGTAACTATCTGTGTATGAACCTGCCCAATTTTTCCCACCATAGTGTGACAAGTATGAAATTCTTCTGTTTGAGAAGGTAGAGAGACCCCAAACCTGCAGCAGGGGTGGCACAGGGAAGCAAATGAGGTAATAAATGTGCCACACCTGGAGGGTGAAAGCAGGGGCAAAGGGAGCTACTGTACAGGCAGGATGCCTTCCTTGTTTTCCAGCTGAGACGTGATGCAAAGAAAACAGAAGGGATGTTCAGGATGAATAATTTAGGGAGAAATAGAGGATATAAAATTGGTAAGCTCTGAATCTGCAGCCAAGACAACAACTCAAAGCTGTGTCTGTCTCATTTTCGAGGCAATATTGGATTTTAAACTCTTATCTCCAGATGTTAATTCTTAACAGGAGCAAAGCTGGATCTTGGCTTCCATAACTCAATTTGTAAAATAGCAGCCACGTGTTCCCTTCATCCCCCCATGGCTTTTACCACATAAAATGCAAAATTGCAATTCCCCTGCTTAATTTTTCTTCTATACAGTCTTCCCATTTAAAAGAGTTATCAGCCAAAAGCCCATTAAGTAATGTTTTCATCTCTTATTACAGGAATATGAAGTCTTACTGCAAAGGGTTATAACTTTCAGAGAGCTGAGCTAACCTTTGACTCTGCACAGGTTCACTATGAGTCCAAATTGTTGACATTCTGACTTCTAGAGGCCAGATCCTTACCTGGTAGAGACTAGGCCAACTTTTATTCACACTGAGGCTGTCATGGTATGTGCTGGCCATCCATACGTTCTGCTCTGCTGCTGTGGGCAGCAGCAGATCACTTATAATCCTACCTTTAGTCATTGCAACTGATTTTTCATGTAGTCAGATGCATAAAGACAAAATCCCTTTTTTCCCCACGCTTCCATGTTTGAGGGTTTTCAGTTAGTCCGTGCAATGAGAGGTGAGCACCAATGAATATGCAGGTGTCTACTTTAGCCCTACAAGGAGGAATACCTAAAGTTCAGTCCCTTGTTTATTTGTGTGTATCTGGGAGAAAATTGCTCCTCTGCCACGGTGACAGCTGTTGAACTGGAGGGAAGGAGGATGAATAAAAAGTGGTAAGCAAGAAATTTGGAGAGGATGGACAAAGCCATGCAGTGTTCGAGGGGAAATGATTCAGAATCAACCCAGTCTTTAGCTTTGGGGCTGCAGGAAGAGCAGTTGGATGAAGCTGGTGAATAGTTAATACACCTTCCCTCTGTGGGGCTGACAATATCAGTGGCAGGACAGCGGGAGCGTGATGGGAGCTGCGCCATCCGTGAGCGCCGCTCGCCACGCGCCAGACGGGACATCTGCTCTGGGGGGAGGGGAGGCAGAACCCTCTCACTCCCATCCTCTGTGCGTGGGTCTCCTTTAGGTCAGATCTGCCTTTCCCACAGTTCCTCCAGGGCCTGAGGAAACTACAGGGAAAGCAGAGTGAGGCACATCTGGAGCGCTGCAGCAGCTGGGAAATGCCTGATGCTGCAGGGGATGGTGATGTCGTGAGAATGGCTGTGACCTTTTCAATATTCCAGATTTTGATTGATTGGCCATTTCCCCCATTTCCCAGGCTGTAAACAGGGGAGCTGTGAAATAGGTGGCCAAAATAAACATGAAGTTACGTGGGCTAAGACAAATTTATTTTGAATTTACGAGAGATAAAATTCTGTTACCTCATTCCACCCATAAAAATTATAAAGAGGAAAGAAAGTGACATAAAATCAATCCATTTCTATGACAAAGCTCATTATGAGAGGAGAAAATATAGACCCATACTAACTTGTTCTCATTACTGTTCTGAGATTTATCATGTCAGGTGCAATGTGCAAGGGAAGAAAGGAAAACTTTCCTTGCCCTTACCTTAAAACAAAAATCAAACAGACAAAATAAGCCAAATTGTCCTCATCATGCTCAGTGAGCATACATTTTGCCAAGACTCAGGAGGGGCATGATTAACTCAAAGGTGTGACTTTGAGGAGCCCTTCCAGGCTGGATGCTCTGGAGCAGGACAGGTCTGCCTGTCCTGGCTGTCACTGCCAAACCAGCTCTTCCCTCAGTGTCAGTGAAAACTGGCACTCTGGAAGGAAGATGCTGCTTGAGGGCTTGACAATATGAAGGAAACCATTTTGAGTCCATAACATCTTCTAGAGGGTGGCAGGAAGCGTGTCACTGCTGTTAAAATGGAAGTTTTTTAATATTAATGAACAAGTAACGTTAAAGCAGATTTTCCTTTTTTGTGCTACTGAGTTTATTCTGAAATGCTCATTGAAGGTAGAAGTTGTCTGGTTTTTAGCAATTTACTGCAAATGTAGCAGTTGAGAATCTGTAGGGGGCAAAAAGATATCTCAGTTTCTGTGCCAGATAATTGTTCAGGTTGGACATTAGGAAGAATTTCTTCACTGAAAGGGTGGTCAGGGAGGTGGTGGAACCACTGTCCCTGGAAGAGTTCAGTAAATGACTGGACATGGCACTCGGTGCTCTGGTCTTGGTGACAAGGTTGTGATCAGCAAAATGTTGGACTCAATCTTGGATTACTTTTCCAACCTTTATTATTCAAGGGTGCTAATTATTTGGCTTGCAAATATACTAGAAAATTTTTAACTGGAGGAGTTTCTTGGCAAAGCACAGAGCTCTGTATCTCCAGCTCAAACCCTGGCCCTGCTCCCATCCATGTAGCTGCAGTCAGGTCAGATCTTGACTGAACCAGCCATGAAATGATGTGTAAACAAGGTTCTTCACACTGCAAAATGCAACCCAGACTCCAACATATGAGGAACAAAGTAGCCCAAGTGCCCCTTCAGCTGGCTGACTCCAAATACACCATGGACCCAGACGCTGTGGATTGTTTATCAGTGGTGGATGAGTTAGGACTGGTCCTCCCAAGGTGTTTCCTGTACCATGTCAGGAAAGGGTCATCTTCCTTCTGGAGCAGTGGGACTATGGGGATGAGAATCTGAACTGGAAAGGTCAATGCACACCATGTCTGAACTTCAGCTGAACTTGAGCACCCACTGATGTGACATCAGGCACCTGTGCAATAGGCTGGAAATTTGGGTAGAAAAGCCCCTCTTGTCCCTAAAGCCAAGCAAGGAAGTCATCTGCTCCAGCCAACAGACAGAGCAAGGGGCTGCTGTAGATGTAATGTGTGTCTTATAACCCCTTAGCTGGTAGGGAGCAGGATTTGGAGTGGGAAAGAGCTGATGGAAAAATAAGAGCAGACCTGACTTGCTCAGAGCCAGGAAGCGGAATTGCCAAGCTCAGGGCTGCCCCAAGGTCAGTTATTTGTCTGACTGCTGTATTTTACCTGCAATCCTCATTCTCAACTCAGCTTAAGCAAAGCAACAAGTCCTAGGAGAGAAGTCCAAACAGGCCTTTGCAGATGGACTCGTTGCTGCATTTGCAATGCAAGCCCACAGCCCTGGCTCCGAGGGGCCATCCCAGAATCTGGCCTCATCCTCACATGCATTGCTCCTCCTGTACAGCTGAACAGATGCAGCTCATTTTGGAGCTGACATCTGGTGCTGTCAGAGTACATAACTGGTGCTGATTTGCAATGCAAGCTGAATACTCTGACCTTTTTGGTGCATTCATAGGAGATGATAGTCTGTGTGCACTGTATGGATACACTACTCAGTGTGTGGTGCCTGTGTTTGTTTGCAGGAGTGACAAGGAAGAAGTAAATACACAAAACAGAGCCTGCCAAACCTGGCCAGTGTAAAAGCCCACTGGCCAGCTGAAGAAGGGAAGAGATGACAGATAAATGGAGGCTGGAATGCCCTGATAAACACAGGCGTTTCCTCAAATCAGGATTACAAATGTTGCTTCTCAATTCAATCAGCCTCCCCTTCACCCATGCAAATAACATTCCCAGCCTTCTCCCCTCACCTGTGGAGGTGCACAGCACAGGAGAGCTGTGATGCTGTGATAGGATTGTCTTCATCCTTCCAAAATCTGGGAGAGCAACGTGAGGTATCA
Source organism: Myiozetetes cayanensis (assembly GCF_022539395.1). Taxonomy (NCBI): domain Eukaryota; kingdom Metazoa; phylum Chordata; class Aves; order Passeriformes; family Tyrannidae; genus Myiozetetes; species Myiozetetes cayanensis. The sequence continues at coordinate 5,663,590 of NW_026087389.1, forward strand.
CTGAGGTTGGGGCAAAGAGAACCGTGCCAGGGATATCTGTACTTCCCAGTGTAAAATGAATCCTGATCTGTCCATGAAACCTAACCTAGAACTGATTTGAGTGGGAACTTTCACATGGTGCAGCGTAACACCCTGCAGCAAGGGTAGCTCCAGTCTGGAAGTAGAGGCTCTCAGGACAGGCTAGGCTCGCTTTCCCATACCAGGTTCTGGGATATATACTGTTGTATGGCTGTAGTTCATTAAGGTCTTTGGTTTGCCTATTTTTGTTTCAGTTTTGTGGTGTGCTCTTTGAAACTATCACCTTTCATGCATTTAGCCCCCCACATCAGACTGGGACCTGGGCAATGGAGAGACAAGCACTTCAGGGAGAGGCTTTGCTTTACTTGGCTGTTAGCATCCAACTCCCACACGCCCCAAAGGCTGCTGGCATGGGGAGATGTCAGGGCACGCAGTGGAGACCCTCAGCCATCACCTGTGGAGGGCACTTGGTGCCCTTGTGAAGTGTGAAATGAGAAGGGACAGTCAGAGCTTCCAGCCTTGCCCATTCTGAAATCAGGACATCATACTATAGGATTTCCCTTGGCTCCACCAAAGGTTTGCCCCCTTACAAAGATTAAGACTTGCAGATACCTGTAGGATAGAGGACAACAATCTTGCAATTTTTCTGAAGGCATCAAGAGGAACAGTCACATGGAGGCATCCTGGGCTCCCAAATTCACGGTAGGGGAGGGCTGCAGCTCTCCCTGGGACCAGTCTCTGCTGTGAGCTGAGGGGAAAAACCTCCCTGGGCTCCATGAGTTACAGAGAAGGTTCCACAGCCTGTACCTCTCCTGTTGTGTCCCCTGCAGATCTGGCTTTCAGCAACAAGCAGCCTCACAGATCACTGCAGTGATCTTGAGATCTGTGTGTAAAAGCCAGATGTAAAAAGCTTTCTCCTTACAAAACTTGCTCTGAAAAATTGACCTCTAAGTGAGGCACTCCTTCAGCTGTGGGACTAATAAAAGCTGATTTCTTAGAGTTGTACTCCATAGTTTGATTTTCTGGTGCCAGGAAGGGGTAGGCTCCAGATGAACATTTTCCTGGGTTTAGGGTGCTGATAACATCTTTCCCTATGTGAACTCTTCTGTGTCTGAGTCAGGATGAGGTCTGGTTGTAGACTTTCCACCAGCAGGAGTAGCAGCCCCTCTTTTCATGGCAGCCACAGGATCTCTGTTGCTTTGAAATTGCTCTTCCTTTTCGAATTTGGTGCAGACAGCCCCATGGATTCAAAAACTACTCAGGAGGAACAGACATAGACACACAGAGGTACATGGAGTAAGATTGTGTGAACCTCTCTTGCTTGGGAAAATAGCCTAAAAATAATAAAATGCAGGAGCCTTGTTATTATCTCAGCTGAACAGTCCTTTCTGACATATTCTATTAAGTCGCTTCTGTTTCGCTCAGGTTTTGCATTACTGGCTCTCCTTTCCACGAATGACCTTTTCCATGCCAGCCTTTGTAAAACTATTGTCATTCTTCATTTAGAAATTTGCTAAAGTGTGTTTGCAGAAACCATAGATTTTTTTTTTTTCTGATGAATCATCCATTTTTGGGGGAAAGGAACAAAGAATTATGCTGCTGACCTTTCTTAACATTTAACAGAATCCTTTTCAAAGTTGAAAATCATACCATCGACGCTAAGTAGGAACAGCTCTTCCTATTTTGCATCAGTGTGTTTATTCAGCCATTTCTCAAGTACATCTGTAATGGTATTTATAGCACAACATGTTTTGTGGGAACACCTCCCTTTCTCATTCCATGTGAAGCATATTTGAGAAACTGAAAGAATATTATTAAAACATTTAAGGAGATAGGATAACTTAAATAGAGTGAAGCACATGGTGTCCTATATTGTGATGAGAGAGAACAAAATCTTTGTTAAGCCACATGGCAGTTGTTTTGCAGCTTTTGAGGTACACTCAGGTTTGCTGTCTCATGCACAGCAACACCATCTCCCCACAGAGCAGGGAAGGAGCAGGGCTGTGATGGCCAGAGGTGATGAATTAATTGAATGTCTTGCTGCTCTGCTGCACTGTGCCCTGACAGGCACCCACACCACCATGGCCATAGGAGAGGACAGGAGGGAAACAAGATTTAGCTTGGCCTCCCTGGTTGTCTGAAAGGTTGGTCTGATGGCTGCATGCACACAAAACACTTGTTACATGCAATCTTATTGCCTGCCCCAGTAGTGTTACTTATTGCTCAGGTCATGGGGACTTTGTCGGTGTAGGATTTTATTTGCTGCATGAAAAGGCTACTAAACTTTTACCTTTACCACTAAAAATAGTTTTTCCAGCCACTCTGTCACTTACCTGGACCATGTTATCCTTGCCACGTGGTGCCTAAGCCTTGGTTAGGTGTAACATCATGCCAGCCACTCCATGGATTCACCACTCCTGATGGCTGTGCATGGAGTTTGGAAACATCACAGGTCAGCCCTGTAAATCCCCACTGACCATCCTGCCTGGCTGTATCCCTAAGGGGTTTTCATTCCCTCAGCATCTGGCTCGTGTCTCACAGCACTGAGCAGATGCTGAGCCAGGGGACCCGGGGGTACCGGGTTCAGCTCTTCAACCTCATATTCTGCTGCTAAATGAGTTCAGGAGAGGAACACCTTGTGCTGCAGCCCTGTCCCACGCCACAACTGCCAGGGCTGACTTGCAAAGCTGCCATAGTTGGCCCTACAATTAACTGAGGACTTCATCTCAGCCCAGGAGCAGGGAAGTGGCACCAAGAATTCCCACTGAGTTCAGCAGCACGTAGGTGCACAGGAGGACTGGCTCAGCCTGGGCTGCCAAGCCCCACAGCTGATTCAAAACAAATCTCTTTTGTTCTCCCTCTTTGTTTCATGCAGTAAAAAAAAAGAATCCCCCAAGGACTGGAGCATTTAGGCTTAGCATATTCCTGTTTGTTCAGAGCATATCAGTCTGTTGTTCTTCCTGGCTAATCAGATAGAGCGGAAACTACAACAATCTAAATTTGTTGTTCCATTTTATTCTATACATAATCACTGCTTCTCGTTTGCTTCTAAATAGCTGCATAAATACACATTAAATGCTGTGACATCTCTTTTGGGACCCACTCCAGTGTTTCCTGGTTATTTTCTCATTTTGAAAGAGATTGGGTTCCCAGATATTGTCATGTTTCTTGTAAAATCCTCTGCACTATGCACATGCTGGAATGGAAATTATAATGCTGGGCTCATTCTTGTGGTCTGCAGGCACAAGAGGTTTGGTGACACTAAATGAATGTGTAAGAATAACAGGTGCCCACATCCCACATGTGAAAGAAGAAAAGAGCTCTCAGTCTGGGCAGCTATGGTATTTTGGGCAGACACTTTTTGCAGCGTTCTCTCTTCTCTCAGCCTTCTCTCCTGCCACTCTGACTCTCAAGCTCCTAACCCAGTTTGCAGGGATCACTTTGTGTTAGTGGCTTGTGGTTCCTGAAGAATGGCTGGCTCCCCTTTCAGTCTGGTTTCCATCACCCAGGACACATGCTGTCACTTTTGACTTTTCAAAGAGCCATCACAAGCCTCCTGTGTGGATACTGGCACTTCAGGTTTTCAAGACTGAGGTAGATATTGGTGTCAGCATCTGAATTTATGGCTGGTCAATAACTGTCCTTGCAGTACAAGAAGAGACATTTGATACTGTATGTACTGGCTGCCAGCTCAAGAAAATTGTGAGCACTGCAATCTGTGTAGAATTCATAAATTAATTTTGGCCATCTTCCTGTGCTTTCTGATTTTGTTTCCCAGAGATGATCAGGAGGGGGAATGTTCCCAGCACCTGGAGACAGTGGCTTTCAAATCCACCCATCCAGACAGTTGCACAGCATCATTCCCAGAGCAGCAGTGACATCAGGCAGGCACATCCCTTTGGGGCTGCCACATCTGGCCAGCTTAGAGCAGGAGGAGACTGAACACACATCTGTTCTCAGTACAGCACACAGTCACCTTGTTCATTTTAGATTCCATTTTCAGTTTGTTCATTTTAGCCGGAGGATCAGGAGAGCAGCCTCCTCAGTTTAAGCCAACCCATGGGTAGGTTTGTGCATTGTGGCATAATGAGAACTGCTGGACATTTTTCCCAAAAAGGCTGCACTTAACTAAAAATATTTATTGAGGATTAACTATTTCATTCTAATAGTGAGGCATAAACACGTGCACACGCAGGCATGCATGTTAAATCTGGAGCTCTGCATTTGGAAGATGATCTTGGCTATTTGGTAAAGAACTGGGACAAATCCTGAGGGTGAAAACAGTTCTGCCTGAGACAAGCATATAGCTCAGGTCCTGTAACACAAATGGAGCTGAAGGCCAGCTCCTGGCATTTCCCATCCTTTGGTATGCCCTGTGCTTCCCACACCTACACGACAATTTGTCACGACTGGTTACGTCGGCACATCATGTTCAATACATTTCCAGGGCACAAAATGAGAGATGATCAGAGGAGTTCTGAAATACCTGACAGGGGGAAACCAGGAGATTAATTGCAGCATTAAGGCTGAGTGGGGCACAAAGTGGGAGCTGGAAGAGCTCTGCTCCAGGGGAAGCATCTGTGGAGCTGCTCTTTATGGAGGACCACTGTGCACTGCATTTGGAAGACGATCTTGGCTATTTGATCTTGGCTATTTGGTAAAGAACTGGGACAAATCCTGAGCAGTGAGATATCAATGTCCCCAGTGTCCCGAGGGTGTGAAGGAACTGGTGTTGACCACAGGGTAGGATGGACGGTGGATGCACACCAGTCCTGCCCTGAGCTGGTAGGGGAGTGCTGGGCTTGACCTGCTGCCCACTGCCCACAATCTCAGAGAGCAGGCAGTGGGGTGGAATGGGAGAACCCTTGTAAAAAAGCAAAATATCCTTTCCCCTTGTGGTTTTTATGCCCCCTCCCAGATTTGTGTGTATCTTAGAATGGAAAATGTCAGGCTTAGCACTAAGATAGTCATCTGACAGCAGAGAGGAGTCGGGGGGGGGGGTAACAAAACTCTAAAAGTTTATAGCAGAGTATAGTATAAAAAGAGCAGCTAAAACAAAGCAAACAGCCCGGGGACAGAGGGAGTTCGGCATCTCTGCTGCAGAGAGATGCACACAATCTCTCTGCAGGAAAATGCATCTCTCCTGCTGTGGGCTAATTAATGACAGCCAAGCTGAAAGTGATGGGGGGAAAGCACAGGGGAATCTCATGTCTCATGCATAGGGAAGAGCGTGCACATTCTAAAGAAAAAAAAAAAAAATGGGGTGTGAAAAGCCGAGGGTCGGGCGGGACCGAGCAAGGCGAGAGCTAGGGAAGGGTGTTGGTGCGGCGGCAAGCGCGGGGCAAGGCTGATCTCTAGCGGCTGCTGCTCCCGCACCTCCGCCTTCTGCAGCGGAGCCGCGGCTCTCGGGGGCTGCACTCCAGCACCGCCACCCACAGCACAGGGAAAATTTGCCAAGATATATATATATATTTTTTTTTTTCACCTTTAAGTACACGGCAGAGTGTATTTTCACTCTTAAAAGCTATTTCTGTAGCAGCACTACCCTCTTGGAGCAGAGCTCTTCTTGAGTATTGGGCTTCTTGACAAGAGTTGTTTGGATAAGAAAAGAAAACATCGATTTTTGATCCTTCTAGAATTGTTTAGGTTATGGTTTAATACAATTGTTTCTTTTTATTCTCTGTTGAATACTTGGTTTCTATTTACTTCTATGTGTTGTTCAATCCAGTTCCTCCTATGACTGATGGAAGGAGAAAAAGTGGAGGAAAAAGAGGTCAAAGCCAGACTTGAAGTATTTTTCATTTGCTTAAAATAGTTTTCTTCCTAGTTCTACACAAACAAACAAACAAACAAACAATTATGATCCTTCATGTATAATATTCGCAGGGAGAAAAAAAAGAAAAGGGGAAAAAACAGCCCAAGACATTATTTCTTTGGCATAAAAAGGATGGTGGGTTTTTTCCAGTAGAAAAATGCAACTCTAGGCTAAGAAAAGTGCACATTAATGCCATCAGCCAGTCAGCAAAGCAGTTCTTGCTCAAATGTGCACCAGTGAATGCATGGCTCATGTTTTCTTGTTTCTCAGTCAGAGTCTCTGAAAGGGCAACTGGGAAAATCAGGTGCCTTTTAGCCACCACTTACAGGAATCAGGAGGAAAGAAGGAATCCAAAATATGTTTCAAAATGGACAAAAATGGTGACTATTGTGTACTTTGAAGGGCTACAAAATATGGGATTTTTCAGGCAAGTTATGTTCCTCCAGGCTGTGCTGTACCACCTAAACCCACTAATTTGTTCTCAAGGTGCAAACTAATAGTGACAATACTCTTGCTTTTGCAGTCCCTGTACATATTTGTGTTCTGCATAATGCTGACAAGTCACTGAAACAGAAACCACACATTCAGAGCATTACTTACATGATTCTGTTTGCTCGCAAACCCTTAATCTAAGAACTTTCTTTTATGAGCTGTTAAAACACATAACCCTGTTGTATATTCTGCATATTCCATTAGCAATTGTTAATCAATAGCATTTGCTGATGAACATTGCATGAGTCTAGAGAGAAAAGCCTACAAACTTCCAAAAATTATTTCACCCATCGCTGTCCTTTGAAACAGGCCTCTTTTTTTCCCAGATAAAATATTACCTTTCTGTAATTACAGAGTATATGATTAAGAATATCCTAAATTGATTTAGCACAGTTCATTCAAGGGGTTTTACCTATTGCATCCTTCTCATCATGAGTTGTCTCCATTCTGCCTGTACAGCAGCTGCACTCCATTTTCTGGCTGGGCATCTCACAACAACAGCTAATAATTTTGTCACCAAACCCACAACCACTTCAGGGAAAGACAGAAACACCTAATCAGCACATAACTGTAATGTAGTGGGAAGAAGCCAAGCTGAGGGATATGGGAATTTATGGAAAAGGCAGGTTTGGGTTCATTTTTAAGTGTCCAAAACTGATCTAATTCTCCTCCCACCAACTGCACCAGTAAAATCCCCTTTCTTAGGCAAGGAAATTCTCTCTGATGTTCCTCACATTTGAAGATCTGAACCAGGGCAGGTTTCAGTCTTTCAATGTAATGTCTGTGTCCTGAAATTTCCTTAATGTCTGTAATGAAAGAATTCACTACGGGGCCTTTCTGGTTTTAATGTCACTTTGGCATTAAAGGGAGGAAAGTGTTCAGGTCTTGCACAAAGTTTGTGCCATGAGTTGGTCAGGACTGGGCTGGGCAGGAGCCTCTGGCATGGCAATAAGTCATATGCATGGCAGCATAAGCTGGAAGCACAAACCCTGCAGAGGAAGCTCCTCAATTTTGTCACCTTTCCTGTAGCTGCCTGGTTTGAGGTTTGGTTTGGGGTTTGGTGGGCAGATGCTTTCCCAGGCTCCTGCCATGGGGGCAGCAGCTGTTCAGGGCTCACACCCCAGCATTTCAAACCAGCTCTGAACACCTTCTGCTGGTTTCAGACCTGTTTTTCACATTTTCCCTCTGGTTGTCCCTCTCACGGCCCGGCAGCCAGCCCTGACAGCATTTGCTGCCCTGTGATGAGGAGCTGCGTGACAGCCAACGGGTAATAAAAGAGCTGCAGCAACCTGCTGCTGTCTGTAGGGATGCTTAGGCTGATTCGTGCCTCTCTCTCTGGCAGCATGGCTCTGACACATCCTGCTCTTCCTGGCATTAAGGAGAAGCCAGTCAACAGCTCTGTATTGGAGGAAGCAGCAGGTACAAAATGCCTCTCACTGAGTCTTGCCGAGAATCCTCCTCGTTCGGCCACACTCGCAGTGAGCAGCCCCAGCTACAGAGGCCAAGGGTCTGTTCAGTGGGCTCTCAGGCACAGGCAGGTGTAGGGAAAGGAAAGATTTGCTCTTCTTTCGTTCTCTTTGGGGCTCTTCCCTGGGAGGAGTGATGTTTGCTGTGCAGGGTTTCCCTTCCCCTTTGCAGTGCAGGCAGGACAGGTTGTGCTTCACCTTGGAGGGGGGCACCAAAACTGCCTGCAGCTCTTCTTCCTCTGGCCCCCATCCATGTAAAGCTACTGTACTCCCCCATTTGGAGGTCTCAGTGATGGGAGACACACTTAAAACCCTTCCTACTTATTTATATACATATTTACATGGCTACTAGAGAGCATTCTTTTTCGTGGGTTTCTGCCTTTCTAGATTTTTCCAGCTCATATTGAAGTCATAATGTCATCACCTGTATTTTAAAGTAGGGTCTTTGGGAAGTGTAGATCACACAGTCTGTAGAGAAGTGTATGGCAGTTCCAAAGTGCTGCTTTGCAGCTCTAGGGAGTACAGAGACCACCAGCCCAGCTGAGTGTAGGGCTCATGGATGTGCAGAAAATCCAGGGCTGGTGAAGGGATAACGGCTCACAGACAAGGAACCAGAAACCCCAGGATGCTTTTAAGCCACCAGGAAGCCCTAGAAACAGCCTGTGTCAGGTATACATAGGACTCTGCAGCATGCACATGGTATCTGTTCTCTGCAGGAGACGTGCAGTGCCCAGAGTGCCCAGACACATCTGCACATCTGGATGTCTGGCACACTGGCCAGAGTTGTCCTTCCAACAGAGTGCCAGGGTCCTGGGCTCATGGATTGAAATGGCACTGGAGCAAGAGCCAGGAGCTGGTGCAGTTCATGTCCCTGCTGCACCTCCAGCTGTCCAGCAGCTTTACCCCCCCTCCTGCAAAGCCTTTTTGAACCCACACTCACACTTCTGTTCCCATTATGCAAAGCAGGAGCAAAGGCTGCTGCTCTCAGCAGTGCTCACGATCCGCGTGTGCCGAGGGGAAAGCCCTGCCCGACTCCTGTGCTCGTTTCTCACAGGTAATGGCTCCTGCTAAATCAGTTCTCCAAACAGTGCTTAACTGCTTACATGCTTAGAAGTAAACCACATTTAGCTGCCCTTAACGCGTTTCCATCTCTATTCCTGTGCATTAAGATCAATTTCATGAACTTTCGTAGGTAAGGTGATTGCCACCGGCAGGAAGAATGTAGTAAATTAATTATAGATGTATGTTAAATTACTTTCATTACCACTCTCAGTTCTGGGAGGGAGTTGTGTGAGCAGGATGACTGATGAAACAGTGTTTTTTACATATTCCCCCGGTAATGGATATTTTTGTTTTGGTTGCCAGTGTTGTTTCTCAGCTCAAAGAACCTGGAATTAGACATTTTGGAAAATGGAGGTTCAGTCTAAAATTAACCTCCAACCATTGCCAGACAACTGTGGCTGAGATAGAGTTGCTGGGACACAGACTGTCTGTTCAGGGTCTTTTTAGTGGCAGCCTCAGTGATGTACAAAGGTGAACTGAGGGAGGATTCATCCTCTAAACGTCAGGCACACCCAAATCCGAGGGATTCACTTGCATTTGGGGTGTTGTTTCTATACACTGACAAAGATGTAACAGCCAAGACAAAAGTCAACATGAGTGGAAAGTTATTTTCCATATTCACCTTATAACAACCTTGGTGCATGATATTTTCTAGGGATTAATGACCAGGCCAGTTTAATGGCTCTCTGCTGAACTTCAGGCTATCAACTTTACACAGCCTATCATTAATCCCTGGAAAATATCTGGGTTCATGGTAGATATGAGTGAAAAATAATACACAGGGTGAAGGTTAGTGTATTAGTATATATATTGGTATTGGTGAAGGTAATTATTTAATCATGGACTGGCCCTAATTGCTAACTTCAGATGCACGTCAGAATACAAGTAAATGAGGTACAGCTTAGTTACACTGTAATAATAAAGTGGCTTCACTGCACTTCTGTTTCTGTGCTGTATAATTGCTGTCTGCTCTGGCTGAAAGCTGAAATCATGTTATTGTCCCTCATGTTTCATACTGGAATGTGCTACACAATACTGTATTTAAAGGAGATTTGTAACAGGTAAGCCAGGGTTCAAATAGCTAGTGAGTAAATTAATTCAATACATTTCCAGCCACTGCACCCACAATCATTTTGGGTTTTTTAATCAAAAAAGAGTATGAAAATGGTTTGCTAACAAAAACAAAAAGAAACAAAAGATAAACCCAAACAGTCAGGCTGTTTTCCAAAATGTTGAGCTTAGTCAGAGGGACCCCAGTCTGGGATTTTCTAAGCCAATCACCTGATGGAGGTCCCCAAATGGAAGCTGATCTTTAGAGAGGTGATTCCTCCTCATAGGTCTCTGTTTAAATATAGTATCACAATAATGATAGTGACGACATGTTTGCACTCCATGCAGAAGAAGTCCCTCATGGATGTAGCCCACCCTTTGAGCAGCAGGGAGGTTTTGCTTCTGGTCTTAATTTATCAGCACAGTTGTCTTTATAAACTTCTTGGGTGAGGACTCACTCATCACTGTGGTCCATATCAACCCAATAGGATTGTTGTCCAACAGACTCTTGATCAGCTTTCTGGAGAACACAGCATCTCACAAAGGGGTACACATGCTCAAAAAATCTTCCCATATGAATACTCACAATCTCAAGGTTGACTTTTAGAAAATAACACTGAAAGATTAAAAAAAAAAAAAAAAGAAATCCCATAGTCTGCTGGGAGAATAATTAGGCTTGGCAAGTTTGCTCAACAAGCACTTCTTATACATAGTATTAATGGGTGATAGGTAGAGTCTGTGGTTTTTTCACTTAATAATAAGTGGAACCTCCTAGATATTCTAAGGATCTCTCTCTGGAGTTGTGCTTTATGATCAGATGGCATAACTAATGGCTAGGACTGATTACATACTGATTAAAAACTACTTAAGAATCTCATGTGTTCAGGAGAGGAATGCCAGGCTGTGCAGCACGAGGAAAGTGCTTGTTCCTGTTTCATTTCAACTGTACCCATTCATCTGAAGGGCTCTGCTTTGCACATCAAAGGGGGTCCAGGATACATCAGGAATCCTGATGTGTCCGAGGTTAGTCAGAATTAGACCTTGAAGCTGATGTCTTTGGTGAATAGATATCTTTCCCTCCTTGGAAGCCAGTGGATTTGACCAGGAAATTGTTGAAGCTCATTATTGTTTGGTGCCTATTCCAAACAGCAGTGTTGCCACAGAAGGTGGGAATTTCTTCATGTGACATATTTTGGTGGGATACCTTTGCACCGAGCAGACAAGTCTAAAAAACTCTAGAGAGCCAATGGGAAGTCTGTGTTTCTCTGGTTTTTTTCTTCCCATGGATTTAATCTGGTGTCAAAAATGACAAATTCATGGACTGGGGAGTTGGACCATGGGTTGGACCGTTCAGAGATGATGATGGTGTTATTGATGGGCAGTACCAGCAAGGTGTTTGCACCATTAGGACTGTCAGATACTTGGTCTGAAGTAGATCCATACTTTGGCTCCTAAGGGCACAGCAATACCTTAGGGAGTGCCAGAGCAGACAGCAGATCAAGTCTGTGCTTCTGAGCTGCGCTGCCATTGTGGGAAGATTTGCTGACAGCTATGAATGTCACTCATCAAAACACCCTCACATGGTTCTGATAAGTCTAAATAACACTATTTTACAATGTCATTGTCACTGTAGAGGGCATGTCTTTTAAATTCATTCCAGATGTAATCTGAATGCACCTGGATTGTCTATTAGGTGTTTTCTGAACACAGCCAAATAAATTTGGCATCAGCTGCCATGGGAACTGTCCTTCTGAATAATCTCTTGTGTCATCTAAAACAATTGCATATTTCAAACACATGGGTTGGCACTTCATTTCTCTGTTTGCTTGCTTACTTTTATTTTTAACACAGCTACTACCAAGTTGCCTCCTCTCATTTGTAGTTCCAGACTTCTCAAGTCTCCTCATGTGTTTTGCACCTTCTGAACGTGGTTCATTCTCGTTATTTAAAGGAGGATGATTCTATGTGTGGCAAAGCAGCATCTGGCACAATGTGTGATGGTAGAAAATGCCCCCTTCTAGTAGTGTGACACTCCCCCATGTGGCACAGTAACTGCTCTACCATTCTCTGAAGGTGTACAAATTTTGCCACGTCAAGGTGTTGAATTCCACCTCCATGCCTTTAAATTTGGAAAGTTAAATACAGGGATGGTAAAAGCGAGGGGAACTATAAATAAGAAATGAATACATGGGATAAATCTAAATTCAACCCATGGCACTTGTCACACCTCCCCAACAAACACCACTCGTGCCTCACCAGCAGAACAGGCGAGAGCTGGGAGTGCTGTGTGGTCTCCTGCTCTGTTGGCTTCCTTTGTGGCTGTCGGGAATGATGGTTCAGCATCCAAATCAGGCTCTTGACAAAGTTCAAGCAACCCTGGAAACAATAATTACTTCTAATAAGGTCACAAGCTAATGAAATACAAAAAAAAAAAAAAAAAAAAAATTAATCTCATAATTGTACTCCAAAGAAAGTGTTTGCTATCATCCTTGCATGTCTGACATCCCAAATATCCCCCATGTGCCTAGTACATATATTTATGGTACAACACTTGCACTTCTTGACTTGCCTACACAGGTGCTTTCCAGACTTAAGTAAATATGAATATTGTGTTCAATTTGCCACGCAAATCGCTGAATTAGATGCACAGGCAGCTTCTACTCTGTCACAAGAGCTTTTTGTAATGGATATTTCATATTGCACCAGTCATTTTTAATAACTGGAAATGCTCTTAGGAAAGTCTGAGAGTTTTCCAAGAATGAATTACAGCTTGAGCCTGCAACGTGCCGAATTCATGGGATTTGAGTCAGCAGAGCATTTCTAGGGCTACTCACGGACTTTTAAGTACAGTTCCTTGGTATTGCTTTGCTGCAGTCATTAGTGAGACATCGTGATCAGGGGTTTGAGTGTGGGGTGGGAGCAGGAGGAAGGGAACAGGGAAGAGTCAGGCCACCCACCACCGACAACCTGCTGTGATCACCAAAATCGTCTTAAAATGGTTAAGGCTTCCTACATGACAAAAGTAGTGCCATAATCTTAAAGACAGTATATGTTTTTATGACAGGAGGGTGAGTAGGTTAAATGAAGTAGCTGCTTCATGTTAGAAGAATTCTGAAGACTTAAAGATCCACTTATCCAATGCAGCGGTTTTTGCCCTCAGGGACAGTTGAACAAAGCGTCTCTTTTCCAGAGGATTTTCATAGACAGCTGAACAGAACGCCTTTTTATTAAAAATTTTATCTGTATTAACAAAGTTTTATGACCTAAAAAGCTTGCTTTGGGTTTCTGCTGGGCAAGGAGCCTCACGCCAGCTCCCACTTTTAAGGAGAACTGAGGATCTGGGTCATTGTTCCTCGGATTTAATTGATATGACCTGGTGGAAAGGTATGAAAATCTTCTTGCCAGGTCATTCTCCACTGTTTTCAGACCCATTGGCCCCTAAAACTGGAGGTGGGGGTCAGGCTGGCCAAGATCACTGAGGATGTCAAAGGAACCCTGCGGCCAGGAGCTCCCAGTGGTGGTCCTGGAGTAAAAGGCTATGACCAAGAGTTGTATGACCATGTACAGGGAGCCAGGACTAGAAACCCTCTAAGGATAAACTCCTTACTGAATCCAAAGGCAGCATTACACACGTGGGCAAATGTAAACTCATTTCATTTTTCAAAATAGTTTTATTAAGTACGTGAAAACTTCCAGAAGGTATATTGGAAAATGTTCACAGCCTTCTTTCAATGCCTTTTTTTACTGAAATATCATAAGTATATTTGACAGAAATAAAGGGTATTAAAAACATAGCACCAAAAGCCTAAATATATCCTAGAGACTTTGGGTTTTCTCAGAGAAAATACAAGATATGACATAAGGGTAAAATTTAAGTCCCCGCTGAAGGCAATGGCCAAAGAACACTATTCTTCAGTGAAATAAAAGATTTCACATAAAAGACTTTTGTACAAGAGGATGTATCTCAAGAGTACAGCATATTTATTAAAGTATTTTTGCACGGCTTTCTTCATAGTGTGTACACAAGTGATAATTAAATAGAGTTTTTCAGTGACAAAGTCATGAAAAAATACTATCTGATCATACATGGGCACCACTGAAGTAAATTAAAAGGAGAGCCAGCCTTTGGACTGGTGTTAACTTCAGATTTGGGTGGTCTGCCTGAAAAGTCCTTGCTTTTATCTAGTCACATGGAGCTAAATCCACAAAAGTCTGATGATTCAACAGCACGATGCCATGCTCAGCATCCATGGCTCCTGGGCAGCAGCTGCTCAGTGTAAAATACATCAGTCAGAGTCCTGATCTTCCCAGCTCAAAATTATCACCAGGGGATGACGGTCTCCTAAGTGATTTCAGCTCCACCTCTGCATCACTGACCTGGGGAAATTTATTTAGTGCCACAGGATGGCACAAGGCCAGCAGGCACTGCAGTGCAAGCACCAGGGAGGTGCCTATCCCAGCCCAAACTAGGGGGATGCAGCTGTGTTTGTGTTCCCTCCAGGATGGATGCAACTTCACCGGGTTAAAAAAACACGGCACGAGGTCGCAGCTCCGAGGCAGTGTTTAAAATCACTAATCCTGAGTAGCACGAGGCACACAGTGAGCAGACTGCACTGCAGAGAAGGTTGTGGTTTAATGCACAGCTATCCATGGTATTCCCCATTTTCTAGCAGGGGATACCTGTGCTCAGCAGGGCTTTTTGGGAATCTAACTCTGGGCAGTGGATCCCCATTTCAGCTTTGGCATGCCTAAGCTTTATTCACTGATGAAATGATGCCCATAGCTCCTCTGTGCTCCAGTTCTTCATTTGTACAATTAATTAATAGTAGCAGCACTTACTGCCTCACCAGGGTGTTGTAAAGAAAAAGCATGCTAAAAACAGTAAGGCACTCAGAAATTGGATAATAAGGACTTGTAGCCTCCCAGGGAAAATTTAAATTTGCACTGTTTGAATGCAGATCAAAGTTTAGGCCCTTCAAAACTAAATTTCTGCCCCACACAGACAAAGCACCTGAAGAAGGACTCCTGTGGTATATTGGTCTTGTCCTGGCCCCTTGCAAACCATCACCTTTCTGGCCTTTTCCCTGAGTACAGCTGTAGTACAGGGAATAACAGCAGGGTGGCAGTTATACCCCAACTCAGCCCCTCTGGGAAATGGAAAATATCTAGAAGAAAATAATATTGCAGGACCTTTGGTATGCAAGTGGATACTGCAAAGGGTCCCAGCACTGAATAAGAATCAAGACTTGATTCTGTTCTAGCCTTCTCCTACAATAACAACAAAGAGGATGCACATGGCAGAGAGCAACATTTAAAAACCTATTGTGATTTCACAGCAGGTGCTCACTTAAAAAAACCCAGAAGTCATTTCCTGCTCAGCCCATGAGAACAGGTTTAAAATTCATTTGTGCCATTCATTTTCTTCTTTACTCCTTCTTGTTCCTCTCTCAGAGGTTCCAGCTCAGGTCCAACCTGTGTGGTGTCTTTGTTCCAGTTATTTCTGCCTTCCTTTTCTGTCCTTACAGATTTAGGATCCTCTTCTTTTGTCTTTCTTTCCTTCTCCTCTTTGGCAAGCATACGGTAATTATAATAATTCATGATGAACAGGAAGGTTCCTGCCAGGACCATCACAGCTCCACATTTAATGAACATATATTTATAGTCTCCAAAGGTATCAATAAGAGTTCCTGTAAAATATATATTTAAAAAAAGGAAAAAAAAAAAAAAAGAAACTTAGAGATGAAGGCAAGGTTATTGTGTTTTCAGATCCTAAACATAGGCTTTAGGGTAGGATAAGGCATTCTCTGGATCTCTGATCTCTTCCACAAACACCCTAAACCTGCAAATGCTTCACACATGTTCCACTATACAGCCTGTGGGGAGTTGACATTTGTACAGGTAATGCTACCCATAATTTGCAGAGTTAAGCAGAAGGGGACAGAACCTACACTGTAAAGCCTGGACTTTTCCAGCACACCTATTTTTTTCCATGGAGAAACTGTTCCTCTGATCACAGAGCCTGCAGGCAGCCTTTCCACTGACTCCAACAACCAACCACAAGGATGTCCATTTGACTTGGCACTCCTCAGGCTGCCAATAAAACTGTCAGCTTTTGAGAAGACCTTCCTGAGATGGCACCTGCCCACTGGGGCTGGTCTCAAGACTCCTGACAAAGACCCTCCAATTTATTCCACTGCTGGTCGTTCACCAGCATTAGAGGGGACTCAGCTTTTGGTCCCAGCTGCCCTTTCTGCATTTATACTCATGATCTAAAGAGGAAAGGGCACAGCATGGAACTGGGAGCCATTAGTTCCAGGGAAAGCAAAGATGATGCTGTCAGTGTCAGATAATTTCAATGCCAATTCAAATGTGACAGGTTCCTCTCAAAGGTTAATGCCTCTGCTGCGGAGCTACAGAGTAATTGAAGGGAGATGGCTTAATTGAAATGTCACTGTTCTCCATTATGTCAAAATGTAATGCAAATCTTATTGGGATTATGATCCTGAGCATTAACTCCCATTTACTGGAGCAACATGGACCATTCTTAACATCCCAAATCCTAATTAAAGTAAAACCCACTCCTAACCTGGCCTTCATAGTATAGATAGTCCTCCTTGAAACTGCCCATCATCCATTAGCTCTCTGACTTTTTGGAATTTGTTCTCCTCCTTAAAAAGAGGGACCTTTAATTACTTCCAGATTGACCCTTACTGTTGAAAAGCTGATGATTAATTATCCCACTGCATTACACTAACAAGGGATTTTATGGTCACAAAACAGATTTCTTCATCACAAAAATTATAATTTTTCACCGGTTTTGGTCAATGGTTTTGCCTGGATCATCCCTGGCTGCCTTGGTACACCATTTTCAATGCACTATGTTGTAACTACACAATTCAGGTTACTGGTGGAACATCAACCAAGTGTTAATTGCAACAATTTTTCCTTTTCTGCTCATCAGGATGACCTAGAGGTCTCCTAAATAGGTTTCAATGAGAGTTTTAATGAGTAGAGTATTGGAAAATTCAACAGTAGGATAGTCTTGCCTCTTTTCCTTTGAGAATAAGATAAAGTCATAAAACACACTGGGAACAATTTACTTAGTTCATTAAAGCAGAACCCTGCAGTAGGTTATTAAAATGCCAAAGAACCAATAAATTTGCTGCTTATTAAAATGGTGGGGAAAACCCTACAAAACTAATATTACTGATTATTACCTAGGACTGCTTTAGCCTCATTAGCAATCTCTGGCCATTAACTTAATCTTCCACACAGAAAATTACGTAATTCAGAAAATGGTCATTTTAAAATTGTATTTTGTTTGTCATTAATTAAATAATGAATCTCCAAGACAGCAAGAGGATACAGCTGCTTCTGTCACACTGTATGAGCTACATGGTAATATGAAGAATTAAATGGCTCTGCAAGATATGTCATATGGAATATTAGCCAGATCTCAGTGTTGAATCCAGGAAATGGGTTTAAACTGCCTGCTTTCTGTGCATCTTATACATCCAAATAAAGACAGCACACACAACCTAATTAAACAATTTTGCATACTTGAAGGTGACCAGTTTCCAGTTATTTAAGATTGCATGCAGGTGAAATGCAAACTGTAGGACAGGTAGTATGGTATCTATACACTGAGAGAATGTCACCTATAAAGTCATTTAATTCATGTTCAACTCAAATTTGATGGTACTTGAGCCAAATGCCAGATTCAAATATGGTGTCTTCCAGACATGGTGGGTTCCTTGTGGAAAAAGGAGCACATGCTATAGAGGGAATATTAAGGGTGTTAAATCACAGCAGATCACTGTTCCCACTTATCTTTTTATGACTGTAAGTTCTGCTGAAGCATCAGTATTATCCACATGGACCTTTGAGGGTCTCTGCCTTTTGATATTTCAAACCACCCAAAACAAGCCTTTTTTTAATTATTTTTAGAACAGCCTTAAGTCTATCAGCTGCACTAAGATAACTCAAATTTGTAAGTGAAGTGCTCAGAGCCTTAGAGACAAAGAGAAAGGCTTAAGTTTGACTCAATTAAAAGATTTCATACAACCGTTGTGTTTTAAATTGTGGTGGACTCCTTTGGCAACAGGAGAAATCTCCAGGAGGAACTGTCTAAAGTGAAACACTCTTGGTGTTGTAGGAAGTCCTCTCTGCAAGTTCAGTTCAAGTGTTTGAAGGGATGAGGGATTAAAAGATCACTCTCCAAAAGTGACTTCATCTGGAGGACTGCACAGAAAGGAGGAAGGAGGAAATGCTGGAGGAGACATCAAGGACCTCCTTCCCTGTCCAGTTACTAGTGGAAAAATTGTGGTTGGGAAACAGAGAAAACATATTTAGAATAATTTCTTACAAACTGTGCTTGCAAGAGGCTAAATATAAGTGACAAGCCAGTGGAAGCAGAGGAGGAAAATCCACTCACCTCCAATAGGTGGCCCAAGCAGGATCGTGCAGCACTCCGCGATGGTGACCAGGCCGACGGCGCTTGTGAAACGGGCAGCTCCCACCAGGTCCATCAGAGTTTCAAAGAGCATGGCACAAACCATGCCAAAGGCCAGGCCAAAAAAGCTGGAATAGACAACGAGCCCCACGTAGTTGGAAGCCAGAGGGCACAGGAGGTGACAAGCACCATTGAAAGCGATGGCAAAGCTGAAGAAGTATTGAATCCGCGGCCTCACCCACTTGCTGTTTGCAATGATGCCGGTGGCGGGTCGAGCAACCATATCCACCACGGCAAGGACTGAGAGGAGGAAAGCAGCTGAATATTCATCAATGCCAGTGTGCTTTGCATAGGGTGCCAGAAAAACGATGGGGGCAAAGAAACCCAGGAACATGAGCACGTTTCCGATCAGGTAAATCAAGAACCCTCTGTGCTTAAAGAGGGAAAGATCGAGATACTGGTTGATTTTTTCACAGCAGTCCTTTCCTCCTTCCTCCTCTGTTTTATTCTCCATGGATACATTTGCGGGACTACTCATTTTCATGGCATCTTCAGTGATCTTTTCTTTCAGAGCATCCTGGGTTTTGGCTGATGCCGTGGCTGCCCCGATGGGTCTGAAGAGAGCTCCTGCCACACAGCAGTGTAATAAAATTGCCCCAAGAATTAAAAAGCTGCCCCTCCAGCCAAAATTGTCAAAAAGGAATTGGTTGAGAGGTGCCAGGGTGCAAAGCATCACGGGGCTCCCTGCCATAGCAAGGCCATTTGCAATGGGTCTCCTCTTCAGAAAGTATTTCCCTATGATTATCACTGATGGCTGGAGGTTGAGAGCAAGGCCAAATCCTGGAAAACAGTTAAGATTTGAAAAAGAAAGATTTGAGTCCCATTTCTCCTCAGCTCATTGTTTAAGGAAATTCATGGACAATTGGACCACTGGTGTCACTTCAACATGATAATCTGGATGCAAACTTTGCTCAAGGTATCCCTGAGCTTCTGGCTGCCACATTTGGGTAACCAGACCCCAGAAAGACCCTCTCAGTCAGTGTCCCCACTTTTTGCACTGTAAACCTCTTGGGTGGCAAAACTAGGACAAAGAGTTTGCTTCAGAAAAAATTAAAACTATTCCTTCAATGAATGCTGATGGGTTCTGTCTGGACACAGTGGCCTTGCTGGGGGAGAACATGGATTTATTAAAAAAAAATGACAACTCCTACTCTGAGGAAGGTTTTTCTGGGAAGGTTTTTCTGGCTTGGATAGTGCCAGCCACCAAAGCACATCCTTCTGGGACTGGCCTTGGGCACCCACCATTTCTGCCTGCACAGAAAATAACATCACCCCTCTCAGCCGTGACTAATTTGGTGGTGTGAGCAATGCAGGTGTGATGCAAGAGATTAAGAGGTCTGCAAGTACACAGCAAAACAGCTACTGAGGATGCTAATTACACAGGACCCCAGAGTGTTTCTTTTAATTAAAATTTATTTTTATTGCATTTAGATATATATAAATGCTATTATAAATCTGCATTGCTAATTCAGGTAGGGAGCTTCTCTTGCACAGGCAGAGATACCAAATGCTGGGATGGTCTTAATTTTCTGTGGTTCTGTTTGAGAGCATTACCATATAGAATAATAGAAACACAGAATCTTTCAGGCTGGAAAATAAGTTCAAGACCATCAAGTCCAACCTTTGACCAATCATCACCTTACCAAATAGACCAGAGCACTAAGTGCCATGTCCAGTTGTTTACTGAACACTCTCAAAGATGGTGAATCCACCACCTCCCTGGGCAGCCCCTTCCAATGCTTAATCAAACCCTTTCAGTGAAAAAATGCTTCCTGATGCCCAACATCAGTAATCAATAATCAAACATCAATAATATTTTCAAACATTTCTATGACCCGCAGTATTCTCTTAAAAAGTTAATTTTTCAGAATCTCCATCAAAATTACATTTAAAAATCATGCCACATATTTTCCACTCCATCATCCAGGAAAGAATGAACCACATTAGACCAAAGCAGAAATGTAATCCTTGGAGTGATTATATCAGAGAACACGAATCCTGAAAATAGGGTCATGCAGATTTTTTTTTGTTCATTAGTCTATATAATTAGTTTGTTTAACTGTGCACTACATAATTAGGCATATTGCTTTACAGAAGAGAATTTAGAAAGGTCAAGGTCCTCAAAATTAATTAAGGAACACTATCATTAGTTGCTGATAAAGTAGAATCCAACTGATGCAGCAGAATTCAGCTGATGTTGGATAGCTTCAGTTTGAATGGGTTTACAAAATTATGATTTTTGCCAAGTCTAACATTCTTTTCTTTTTAATCACTTTGAAGTTTTACAACATTAAAAATAAATTAAAATGGCAACATATTAAAATTAATCTTGATATGAAACACATTCTCAGCATGAACTTTGCTAGATGGTCCATATATTTGGTGGGGCACACCTTTGGGAAGTACAGACTGCTCATAATGCATATGGGGCCAAATTCAGGCTGACCTGAGAACCACAGAGGCTAAACACAACCTTGGTTAGAGAACACCCTTGATGGTGCTCAGATATTGGAATGAGAACTTCCCTTAACTCCCCATTTCCATGGCTGGTCAGTAAAGGCAGAAATTGAACTGTCATTTCCACAGAATCATTTTTGGTAGGGACCTACCACATCTTCCAGAGAAAGGAATCCAGACTGGATGCCAGCTACCCACTTAAAGAATAATCAACTCAATTTTTTTATTATGTGAACATTAATTTGCCAGTCAGACAAATCCAATTTAATATTACCTCATGCTCTTCCCATTAATTAAATTTGGAGAGTTTCAAATTGAATAACTGGAATTTCAATTTACTTTAAGCTTTTGGCTGACTTTAGGCTGGAAATATTTACATCCATTTTACTGCAGTTTTCAGAATCTGCAGCAGCTTTTCCGTGGCTGAAATTGTTACTCAATAACCACATTTTCTCCCCAGGGATATGACAGAGAGGCCTGTCAGTGGAATTGCATGGGCAGAAGCAAGCTATGCCAGATGCAGTGTCCTTCCCTGGATTAAACACATCTCCCTCATATTAGAAGGAAGTAAGTGCTGCTACAGGAGTCAGCTGTGTAGCTATTGATCATGTTCTTACTTTATTAGCAAGGGAAGATCTGATCAGGTATGTCAACGTTCAACACTTTTGGCTGTGGCAAAGACTCTACTCTCATCAGCCAACAGGCCTCATCCAAGATCCCATCTGATTTCCCGGCAGTCCAATTGGTACAGGTTGAGTTAAACTCTGACCAGTCGTTACTGCCCTGAATTTAGCTTTGAAATTTGCTTCTTCTACCTCAGACTCAAGAAGAGGTTGCAGGTCGAGAAGACCTCTTTAACGCATCCAGGCTGGCATCCGTCCAGCCTGACAGCTTGCAAACCCCATTTCTTCCTCTAAGCGCTGTAGGGAAACAAATGGGAAGAGGCTGTGGGGTTTGCAGTGTGTGCAAAGAGCCTCGAGCAGCCCAGAGCTCGGTGCCATCAAGGACAGAGGTGCCTCTGACAGCAGAGCCTGGTTCCTGCTCTGCATGCAAATGGCAGCAGACAGTCATGAAAGCAGCTGAGGTTGCCGTGTCTAATCTCTCCACCACAAACAGATACTTCCTGCTCTGCTCCTCTGAAGAGATTTCCATTAATATGCCACGGGCACAGGGCTGTAGCAGAGACCCCCCCCCAGCACCAGCTACCTTGTTTGCATCTCCATCCCTGCAATTTACACCAACACAGTCTTTTACATCAGCCTGTTTCCTTTCCAGGCTAGCAGGAAGGAGGCTAAAAGGAGGGTGATGTTTACAGGCTGCTTTGCAGTTACTGCAAATCCCCTTCACAAAAGTCTCTCTCCTCGTGCAGCAACGCTGTCGCAGGCACGTGATGAGCAGGCAGCTCCCTAATTGCCCTTGAATGCTTTCATGTAAGGCCTGACCAGCAAAAGCACTCCAGGTGTAATTAGAGGCATCAAGCACGTTAGCAGGCGTACAAGCATCTTCCCTTCTCTCTCAAATTAATATTCCTTCCCCAGCACAAACACCGTGCCTGGAAATGATGGGTTATTAGCCAAGAACCTCATCCATACGGCTGCCCTGGTTCAGCAAGCAGGAGGAAAAGATGTACACAACAAAAAAAAACGTGCTTTGCCCTGAGGAAACAACACAGCATTAAAGATAAGGAGATGTGGGGGTGGTTTGCCCCTGTACCTTGAGGCTGTTGGGAGGGTTATGTGTGTGCACTGAGCACAGAGCAGACTATCAGCTTTCTGAGGTGGGCAACAGACCAGATTTACAAACATAGTCAGGGACCAAAAAAGATCAAAGTCTTCATCAATCCATTTGGGTTAGGCCCAAAACATGTCCTGCCACGTTTTTAGACAAGGACCTTTCACCATAGAAGCTGGTGTCTTCCTACAGCCCTGTTTCTTTCCTGAGCGCTTCTGCTCCCCAAAATGCCTATATTTTTAGCAAAGGTTTTACAGTTTCCATGTGCTAATCAACTCAGAATCATAGAATGGTTTGGGTTGGAAGGAACCTTAAATATCCAGTCCCACTGCCTGCCATGGACAGGGACATCTCCCAGGTTGCTCAGAGCTCCATCCAGCCTGGCCTTGGACACTTCCAGGGATGGGGCAGCCACAGCTTCTCTGGGCAACCCATTCCAGGGCCTCCCCACCCTCACAGGGAAGAATTTCTTCCTAATATCTAATCTAAACCTGCCCTCTGTCAGCTTGACACCATTCCCCCTTGTCCTGTCACCACATGCGCTTCCTGTAGGACACTTGTTTAGCAGGGAAGGATGCAAGCTCGTGCATCCATAAATAGTGGGAGATATTGGTTATTTTTATTTCTCATCGCTTTGTTTCTGGAATCCCTTCCAAGGAATCTGCAAGATTTATTCATCCAGTAATAGCACAGTTTCATCTAATTACAGTGACACTCCACAGAAGGAACAAGGTTTAAGAGAAGGAATCCTATATAGGGATTTATTCACTACTCTACTTATTTAATAAAGCAATATTGGTGTAGAAGAGCAGGATGACAAACTTTCTGTCCCAATTTACTTTGCTAGTGGCTGGTTTTATTGATTTTAAATGTTGAGCTCATACTTTTCACATTCAGAAAGCAGTAACACTTAATGCATCTGTGGAGAGACTGGGAACATTCATTAAAACATACACCTTGCAACCTCAAAAGCCAATTTTGAACTCACTGTGTCATGTTTTCAAGTAGATGTCCTAGCTGCACTGGAAGAAACATTGGCTGTACCTTATCCAAAATAATAAGCAAAAATGTTTATAATTAAGCACCTGTACTCACATAGGTGGATCACTCTGATCCATCTACCTTTAAAAGCCATAACCTGGTACCTGCAGGCTTTAAAGTGCTGGACTGAGCCTATGCCTTCTCCTGTTTCCAGTATATAGATAGAACACAGACAATTCAAATTGCAACTTCAGTAAGGAAATACAGTTGTCTTTTTTTTTTTTTTTTTCACAATAGGGAGAATATTGCTTATTTTCAATCAACTCTCAAGTTATTATTTTCAGATAAAAGACCTCCTCACCTCACAAACTGGTAAAGGGCAAGTGAACTAAAACAAACCCCTGAAATCTCATTTCATGTGTCTCACAGAGGGAAGATAACACACAGTAAGGTAGGAACACTGGTGCTTTCTTACAGTCACACTTGTATCCAGGAGGACTTGCCCTGCCCAGGGCAGAGCACAGTCAACATGAATTTGCTTCAGTGGGAGCTGAGGGCACTGATGGCCACCCCCACTGTCCCCCCCAGCCCAGAGCACTCACTCAGCTGCCAAGAGCACAGCCCTGCTGAGATCCCACACGTGATGTGTATTCAGCCAGGAACACAGTGCTGAGCAGGGACACGCTCTTTGCTAAAGTTCATCTGGAGCAGTTAATAAGGAGGGCCCTTGTCCCACCAGCTTTTCATGCCACCAGTTTCTCACTGTGTTTGTGTTGGTCCACACATTGCCCAAGTGTGGATGTCCCGAGCCATCAGAAGTGAACCTCAACCGTGGAGGGGAAGGAGGTGCTCTGTTCTTACCTGTGATGAAGCCCACACAGATGTAGAGCTGCAGGATGCTGGTGCAGAAGGCAGCTGAGATCATCCCAACACCACACAAGAGGCCCCCAAACATGACCACGGGGCGGCTGCCATAGCGGTTCACTAAAATACTGCTAATGGGACCTGGGGAAAGAGTGAGAAAGGGTCCTTGAGGTTGGCATCTTCTGATAGAAGGGTATATATGACACAAAGCAGCTAAAACTCTGCATAAACAGTGCTCCTGAGGTGCTGCTGACAGCTTTTAGGGTGACACCAGGAAGAAAATGGAAAAGGAGAGAAAGATGATCCACATGGAGGTGACAGCATGTCCGATACCAAGGCTGTGTGCTCGGGGACAGCTCCTGCCCCCAGGACTTTCAGATGTCACCAGAGCAGGCAAACATCAACAACTAATAAGGTGAACACACGATCTCAACAGAGGAGCTTCCTGATTTACAATGATGCTAAACCACACACACAAAGCAGTGGTTCATATTACCAGGCTGATATTACGAATGCTGTTGCATTTTTAATGCCCCCATTTAACGCAATTCCGATACTGCTGACCAGGACCAAAGCTTCAGCAGAACAGTTGTTAATTAAATCTTAATAGTAGTCCATGTAAGTAGAAACAGTTTAGGATGATGGACCAGCCAGAGCTCAAAAGAATCAGTTTGGCCTTGTGTTTATGCAAAAAGGAGGTTCAGGAAAGCACAGAATTATGAAAGAGGGAAATGGTTTAGCAAAGACTGTGCACACTGAAAGGAAGCATTGAAATCTGAGGAAGTGAAACATGCAGGACCAGTAAAAATCATAATCACAGAATAATATATTTGAGGGACTTTGATGGACTCAGGACCAACCTCCTGCTCAGAGCAAAGCCAACTCTTTGATCTTGAAGTTAGATCAGGCTGAAGCATCAGAACTAGAGAAAGCAAACCAAGCAGGAAAGAGCAGTCCAGAAGTCCAAGCTATGAGATGTGAGGAAAAGATTCTTTATTACTCAAAAACCTTGAATCAAAATGCTTCAAAAATAATGCTGGAAATGAGGAAGGGGAATACAGGTAGCTTTTAGTATCTCATCTTACATGGCTACTTCTGGTTCTACTCATCCCACAGCAATGGTGTTTCAGAGCCCAGTGTGCCTGTTTGCCTTCATTCCTGCCACTATGAACAGCCCACACCATCCACACACAGAGTACTAGAAAAAGGTATTTTAAACTTACAGGCATCTCTTAGGAGTTTGCTGTGGGGACCTACCTTTCCACAGAGCCATGTGGAAGAATATTTACCTTTGCTTAAATAATCTCAGCCAGAAACAGGGCCAGAACTCTTTCCAGTCCCTGCAAACCACAGCACAGCTGAGCACAGGAAAGAGACCCAGAAACCCAAATACTCTCTCAGCATGGCTGACAGCATACAAACAAGTTTTCAGCTGTTAAAATGTGCAAGAATAGAGAACAGTAGGTATGACTGGTTTAATCACGGGAATGAAGCCCACAGAAACACTTTCCACTAGATGCCTGAGGTCAAAACACTCACAGATGAAATACACACAATCACAGTCTCAACAGCATCCCTGTAACTGTGTGATCTGTGAGCTGGTCCCATCAATTGCACCACTCAATTAAAATTTCTATGTGTATAATTATGTGGAGAGTTTTTGTCCCCTAATCCTGAATTCACACACACGCAGCCTTTCACTGCACAGAGCACTACAAAATCCAGGGAGAAGTTCTGGGGAAAGAGATACATATTTCAGATCAGCACAGCAAGAAAAGGACCCCTTTTCTGTCTGAGTTTCCCCTGGTCAGGGCATGGATTTCCATTATGCTTGAGGTGGTCTCAGCATGTCCTGTAATTCAACAGATCGAGCCAGTGTTCCTCGGAAAGGCACCAACACATTCATCTGCAGCCCAAGGGCACACAACTCTTCCATTTTTCAATTTTCCACATGTCCGCGTTTCTCCAGAATCAATCTAATTACTCAGCTAAGAAAATGTGGTTTCAATTACTTTCTCCCATTGGAAGAGGGCTTTCACAGGAGCCCTAAAACTATAGGATGTTGCACCACAGAGTAGAGCATTTAAAGCCCACGAGATTCCTTCTAAGGCCTCTCTCCTGTTCCAACCCAGGGCAGCAACCAGGGGGAGAAGCCCCTGCTATGAGAAGTGAAACAGCCTGCTCACATCCATCCACTCTTGCAGCATCCAGCCTGGGAGAAGGGAAATATGGATCTATGTCCCTCTCACTTTAGTCCATAAGCTCTTGTACCAGGTTCACCCATCAGTAAGGATGGTTTGGACCTTGGCAGAAGATTATGAACTGGAAAGAGCTGAGGGTAGGACACATTCTGCTCTGCTGCCCAGGTATGGGGACAGCCCAGGGTAGACACTGGAGCAGAGAAAAATAAAAGGTCATGTCCAAACCGCTGCCTGTACAAATGAGAGCACCCTTCTTGTGTCCCTGGGGACCCTCCATGACTGCAGTGTCTTCAGCTTCATCCCAGCTTCCCAGTGATCATTTATTAAGCCACAAGATTGCAACTACTCCCTGCTCTTGTCGTGTGTGATCTCTCAGCAGTGCTTTACAGCAGGTCTGCATGACCTTCAGCAAACAGCCTTCATCTGCTGTAACCAGCACTATAAGATTTACAGGGGGATAATCAGTCCCACTTGTTTGCCAGCCTGGTGTGCTCTTCAAAGGTGTCACCTGCCTGGGCTGGGCTGAGCTCACAGGGAACTCAGGCAAACTTCAGAAGCACATAAGCCTTTCTCTTTTACACCTTGAAACTGTTAAGTCCAGGCCCTGTGAGCCTGCTTTGGTAAAGAACACAATGTACAGCACCTGTGAGTGACAGCATTTGATCTCTGTGAGTAGCCTCACCCCCACACAGCACTGAGGGTTGGAGACCTCTAAGATACTGGGTGCAGCCAGTTGGAGAAGAAAGCAGGAGCAGAACACCTGGATTAAACCTTTTCAGCCACTGGAGGATTCACAGAGAAGGCCACAATGAGCAGTCAACCTACAGCAAAAGCATCACCTAGACCTACACTTTACAAGACACCAAAAAATCCAACCCAAAGCCTCAAACAGTCGGGAAGCCAAACTTCCCCAAGATGCTGCTCAAAGGCCGGAGGGTCTGTAATAGTCCCGAGCAGACCTTTCAAATGCACTGAAGCAAGTGCAAAATCACATCCCCAAAATTACTTCCACTTAAGTCATTCTGGACCTACAGAAACATCCACAGATTTAACGGAGCAGCCCTTCAAAAGCTGTCCCATCTCCCAGCACAAACCGGCGCACGCAATGTGTCACATATTGCACACTTCAGCTCCCAAATCCTGCCAGCCTGGGCAGGGGCACAGAGCACAGGCACGTTCCCCTCCACCCTGCCCTGGTGTCTTCAGTGATCAGCATCACACCCAGAAGATCTGAGTGCACCCCTCCTGCCCCGTGACACTCGCAGTGTTTTTCTTGCGGGGGGGTTGATTAGCCATCAAACACTAGATAACTTTAACAGCAAGTGTGGTGGGAAGCTTCAGAAAACATCAATCAGCAGAGGAATTAAGAAGAGGGAACACAAAGCCAGCACCGCAGTTGTGGGAAGCAGGAAACACAATTACTGCTTTGCTTGCAGCTATTGCAAAAATTAAAAGTGTGACAGCCCCTGGCAACGCGGTGGAATTGAAAAGCAGGACCTGTCATTTACCAGTTACTCGGCCGGCATGGAAAGAATAAAGATGCTGTGTATTACCACAGAGAAACCATTTACGGTAACAACATGTGCAGCTTAAATCCCAAGGCACCCTGACTTGATAATACCTGCCGGGTCAAATGTGCAGGAGCTACAGGCTCTCTGTCCTGGTATCCAAAGGAAATAATTCTTCCTGCAAGCCAGCAGCAGGAGAAGCTAACAGGAGTGTGGGTGATTTTTGCCTCTTAATTTACAGCATCAGGTGAGAAAAGGGCAAGAGAAACAGCTGGCAAAGTTCTCAGAAAGCTGCCATTTGCCTGGCTCGAGCTGGCAGGAGGAACCACACAAATACCTTGCAAGTCCCTGAAATGTCAGAGCAAGGAGCAGAAGACATCCCAGCTGCAGAGCACCTCCCAGTGCACGGCTTCTCAGGGAGCAGAGCAGCCAGGGCCAGTGTCACCCAGCCAGGGCTGTGCCCACAACCCACCACCGGGAGCACTGGAAATACAAACGAGGAAATCAGAAGTAACATTTAATCAACCCCTTGCACCCCGATACATTCCAGTGACGAGGGTGCTGGGATAGCAGCACCAGTGTTTTGGTGCAGGAAGGGATGGCATTCCCATGCACTCAGCCTTAGGAAACACAGCAGCCCCTTCCCAGACCCAGCAAGTGACTTCATTCCTTCTGACAAACTTCCAGCCATGGCCATCATTTATCACCCATTGCAGGGGGGTGAGACAAGACAGGCTTTGCTCAGAGATGTGCCTGTGTCTCTGCAGCTCCCCTGGCTCAGTGTCTCCATCCAGTGCCTCCGTCACCCCTGGGTAAGAGCAAGGACTGTCCACTCAGAAACGCCTCACTTGCACCCCAAGCCCTTGCAGAGCAGGGTACACACAATGAGGGCTCTGCTTCTGCCTGCAGTGAAACTCTGCAGTCTGGTGAGCAACAGTTTGCACCAAATGTCTCCAAAAGATGCAGCTGGGATCATGGAGCCCCTGGAAGACTGATGAAATGTAAAGTGCTATCCTCAGTCCCTATAAATCATGCTGGTTTAGTGCCTGTCCTGTTTAAAGCCTCTCTTTTCTCATACCTGTGGCAGATTTCCATTCTTTGTTAGCTGGTACATGAAAGGCCATGTCAAAGAGGCTGCTCTTGGTGGCAAGAGAAACACAGCAACTCGCCAGCGGGGAATGCAGCAAGCCCCAACTCATTTGTTAGCTTGTCCAATTACTTTTCACCTTGAGTTTTGTGTTTGCAGAAGTGAAAAGGACCCTGAAGAGGAGATTGTAAACACATAAAGAAAATGCAAAATACTCTGGATTCTCCTCTCCTCTCCTCCACAAAGCCAGGCCATCTTGTCATTCATTCTTTTTGAGTCGCTGAACTATGATCCAGAGAGGATGATAATGCAGAGCTGGCATTTAACGAGAAATATCAATCCAGAGTGGCTTAAACTCTTGCAAGTGTGACAGCGCTCAAAAAAAAGACACCTGAATTGCCTTTCTGTTTTCCTCAACAAGGTTTATGAATTTTTTATGAGCTGCAAAACTTCCAGTCTCAGTACAAAACACTGATGTATTTCTAACAGGGACTAAAACATTCCTCTCTCCCATATCTATGACCCTGCACATATATATATATCTTATTTGTAAAGTTTAATGGGTTTTTTTAACTTAACACTAATAGACACGGCGTTCCTCATTTTTGGTGGAACTTGTCTTGGATGAATTTCTGCTGAAATATTTCTGTGCAGGGCTCTCAGAGAAGCAGCTAAGAGCTGAGACCCTGAAAAACTGACTGTAACCCAGAGGCCCTCAACAACGGGGGTTTTTCCCAGGTTTCACAAGACTGACCTTCTGACAGTGTAAAGTGGCAGAGAGCCACTGCAAATGTTCTAGGTCTGCAGGTAAGACCATTTGATGACCACAGAGATGATAAAATAACAACAATTTAAAATCATCAACTGCATGGAACTGCAGTGTTGGGAGATCTGGGACCACCAGTGCCCCCACTGCTGGGGCTACAACACGCAGCTCAGCTTTTCCTGGTTTTCCACGGTAAGAAGTGGCTCTAAACAGCTGTTCCTGTGCAGGGACATTGCTCAGCACCAAAAGAACTGCCCAAGTAGTTAATATTTTTCAAAACTTTCGTGAACACACAAATAGGAACTCAGCACAACGTGACTGGCGTTGACTATGGGGAGTCACTGGGGACGTACGAAGGAGCAGAGCCTACTTAGCTGGGAGGAAAGAGGGGGAACCATTTATGCTAATAAAATAAAGTCTGTTTTTACACCAGTAGTAAAACAACAACACAAGCAGGCCTGCAATTTCCTCAGTAATAATCTCCCTCCCTCCGTGGAATAACGACACTGCCTTTGGCTTCGTAATTTATCCACCAGGGGACCAGCCCATTGTAAAAGAGCAACCTCCTCATTACCTCAAAAAGGAAAGCAAATGTCCCCACGTTATTAAAGTGCTGCCAGAGCCCACCAGCCTCTGGAGACAACAGGGATCAGCCACCAGCTCCTGATACCCATGTACAGCCTGAAAGGGAGGTGGCCTGAGAAAACACAGGGCACAGTTTTAAAGGCAGGGAAAAAGGGATGAGAAGGTTAAAACCTGCAGCCTTCCACTCTTCGTCAAGGCAGAAGAGACTTGGAAAGCTCATGCTCCAGGGCTTGGAGAACTGCTGCTCACCAGCTGATCCACGGTAACTGAGCCCTACATGTGCCTGCTCCAGATCACTGGAGAAGAACTGGTGGCACCAGCTAATAATGAAGTATATTATTAGTCTCAGCTGCTTGGTTCAGATGTTTTGTTTGCACCTGCATTGGCTGAGGAGCCCACAAACAACTGGCTCTTCCTCAGGCAGTGCTGCTGGAGACAGGATGGCCACGCATGCCAGTGCTGGAGGAAAAGTGGCAGTGAGCAAAGGCCCCAGGTGACAGCCACAGCATCAAATACCACTCTGCCAGACCCCACAGGGCAGCTTCCAAAGACCTGTCCCCACCTAAACCATCGTGATGCCTCCAGCTAATGACCCAGACCTCCCATCAGAAATACTCGCATTTACCACAGCAGCATCCTGATGTTAGGGGGAAAAAAAAAAAAAAAAAAAAAAAGAACAAAAATAAAGCAGATGAGTCCCAAGCTTCAGAAAGACAAAGTGTTCTCCTCCTTATCCAGCAATCTTATCTGATCAGCACTCCAGCATTTCAATTTCCAGATTACCCGCCTGACGCGCTGCTCCCGCGGCGCACGGAGGAGCCACAGGCCAACAGCTCCAAAACCGGGGCTGCAGCCAAGGTCCTTCGTGTCACTTCGCATTTAGGCAGTTAAATAACTGCTCCTGCACGGGGATGGCATCTCAGGTGCCCAGGACGTGCCACCTGTCTGCGCTCGGGGGCTGCCCCGGCTGCCGGTCTGGATCTCACCCACCCAGCAGATCAGACACTCGCCCTCAGAAGGTCACGACATCACGGTCTTTGAACTGCTTTCCCATGATTTCTTTACCTAACTTTTTGCTTTGGCAGGACCCCTGACTATTATCCCTTCCTTCCATCATTCAAAGCATGAGTTCCTGAACATCTATTCATGGAGGTCAACAGCCTACTCGTTACCTCTCTTAACACACTGTTCTGCAAGCAGTTTGGCCCCTGCCTGGTCACGCTCTCCAAGGGCTTTACCCACCCCTGGAAAGCCCTGAACGACTTGCCAAGAGGCCAGTTGTGCTGGAGAGCCCATCCAGGGGCAGAAGAGCTGCAGTGCTGTGGGACAGGTTGGTATCAGAGCTCTTGCCCACCCAAAACACGTGCTGTACTGACTGGGGAAAGAAGCTTTCAGCTTCTCTTGAGGCAGTGGTCTATAACTTATTCCCGGACTTAACACCTGCTGTGCACCACTAACAACCCCCACAACCAAAACTCTTTGCTTTCTTCTTCCTAGTTCTTATTAATCTTGGTTTTTATTAAGTCTATCACGTCTCTATTACCGCTGCCTGGTGACCTTGCTAGCTCCAATGAAGGGCAAAATGATAAAGCTTTGTGACCAAGCCCACGAACACAGAAATATTTCACCTGAGCCTATAGTGCTATTATCGCTCCTTAGTAGAGCAGAGCTATTTAAAAAAATAAAAAATATAAGCCCATACGTGGTGACCTTGCAGAGCTTGAGTGCTCTCTGAGAGTCAGGAGAAGTATATGAATCTGCAGCACCATCCATTACAGAAATCAAATCGTTCCTCATCCAGCTTTCATATCAAAATCCACAGTTGTAATGGTGCTGCTACCCCAGGGATTGCCCCAGCATGGGAAGATGTCTTGTTTCAATGGCAGGGGGAGGCTGATTGAATGGGACTCCAAGAGATGGGGAGGATAAAAAAGGGGTGAAGTCCAGCACTGGGCAGCCCCAGGGAGCACCTGAGACTGGACCAGGATGGAAAGATGCTGGATATCCACTGTGATGAACAGAGATACTCCTTTTGTTTCAGCCTCCACAAAATATCCAAGTGGAAAAGCGCATGCCTCAGGAAACCCTACCTGAGAATTTTTGTTGAACCAGTGCTGCAAGCAGAGCATTAGAGAGCTGACACAGGCTGCAATACTACAAGCAACCTGTCCTCCTCTCCCTGTCCCTCTCCTCTGTCATAACCCCTGCTCAGCACTAAGGGCTGATGAGGAGATGCTCGTGTCATTTCGGACACCCTCGGGTCACTGAGACATCCCCTGGGTGGCAAAACACAGCCCAGGACCCAGAGGACACAGGTGCTGGATCTCCTGGAAAGGTCAGTGGGCAGGCAGCTGCAAATCCACACTGCATGTGTTTGTGAGCACCTCTCAACACAAACTCTATCTGTGTCCTGACCCCTTTATTTCTCTGCTAAACCCACATGCTGGACAATGCACAGCACACAATTTTAGCAGGCACCCCTGTCACCAGGCTTTCAGCAGGTAAAGCCTCCACCCATCCCAGTGCCTGTGGTCCATCAGGCCATCCCTGAGCCAAAATTGGCTTGCAGAGAGCTTGCACCCCTCAAGGCATAGCCTGGACTCTGTTACCCACTCGCTCCTTGCCCTTGAAAAAACCCACTTCCCTCCCATGCCTCAGTTTCCCCTGGTAGTGCTGTGGTACCTCACAGCTATTTGAAAGCTCTTGGGATGGATGGAGAGCCTTGGGTGGGGTCTCCTGGAGGCAGAGAAGGTTTTGATGGAGTCTGGACCAGAGCAGAAGAGAACGCTGGCAGTTTTGATTAAGTTAAAAACTGCAGAATCAAACTCATTATTAATACAGCTTTACGCCACTGCATGTTGTAAGGTGCTTTCTAAACCTGTCACTGCAATTTATCATGCTAGCAGTGTAATAAAATACCACTATAAAATTTTGGATTAAATGTTCAAGGTCAATGGTGGACTTTCAGCTTCCCCATCTCTTCCTTGCTGCTTTAGGAGATGCTCTATTAAGCAGCTACAAGCTCTTGGAAAAAGTTTCTTTGGAGAAAAGATTCAGTTGTGGAGCGTTTCCAGAATTAAATCTTCAGATATTTCATCAAATTACAAAACAATAAATAACAAATAACAAGAGTATAAACACTGGCTGGCTTCAGGTTGAGGCATTTCCTTTAGAAACGGTCTCATTTTTCTTGTGTTTGCAAAATGTGGCTCTCTGATGCTCTCTTTGAAAAATAGACAGAAGGTGATTCCTTAATTTTAATAGAAATTTGGATGTGTTAGAGCAGCACCCTGGAGATTCTGGAGGAGTGTTACAGCAGCGCACAGCAAGGCTGAGACCAAAATTCCACTTCACTGCATACTGAATAAAAACAATGCTGATGCAACTGAGCTTTTTATGTATTAAAGGGCAACAGAAGCAACACACATTTACAGCAACAAGCTGTGCACAAACCTCCACAGCAATTACAAAAGACTGAAGTTCTTCAAAATTACTAAAAAGAAGGTCTCATGTTCCCTGCTTTAGCCCCAGTTATTCAAAGCAAGTTGGTGAAATGACTCTGTGACGGAATCTGAGTTTCCCTCAGACAACTCCTTATTCCATTATAAAAACAAAGGAAGCATTTGGCCACACCACCACCATTAAAAAAAAAAAAAAAAAAAGGAAAAAAAAAAGAAAAACCCACTGAAAATGCAGATACTGCTCTAGGTATTAAATTATTCTCTATATTCTGGCACATGTGCCAGAGAGCTGGCTCTAACAGTCAGCCATAATAAAAGACATTACTTCTTCCCATGATCCTTACCTCTCTTATAGGCTTACAGGAGGAGGTAACAGCTACAAGAACCTTGCTGCTACTAAATTATTGTACTTTCCTTCCTGGGAGCTCAGCTGCCTCCTGCTTTCCACAGGTAATGGTTATCCCCAGGGACACATCTGTGGCTTACCTTGAAATGTGTCACCCTTAAAAATGGGAGAAGGACAGCTCAGTTTGGTGTTGTGAACATGACACAGGCACAGGACCCAAATCAGGAGGCGCAAAGGCCCAAAACTTTTGGCTTTGCAATGAGGTTGTTTCCCGAACAAAACTTACCCCTCAACTGAGGCAAGACCTTGGGAACCTTGGTATTTTGCTGGCATAGCCAAGTCCAAGGAGGTAATTTGCAATGGGAAACCCTGCCCAGGGCATCTGGCAGCACGATGGGTGCCCTGTGGGGCTCCACATTTTGACAGTGTTGGTGTGTCCTCATCACCCCCAGAGCCTGTTGCCTGGGTGCTGAGCTGCAAGCACCTTCAGGGAAGGATGATGCCATGTTCCTTGGTCCCTGGCGGAATCAGAAAATGGTTGGAAGGCTGGAAAATACCTCTAAGATCATTGATCAGATCCTGGTTCCTTTTCTTTTCATCCATCTAAGACTCTGCTCTGTAACATCCTCCTCATTTGGGGTAAGGAATGAGCTCCTCACCCATGACAACAACAAAAAAAAAGGTGGAAAGACTGTAAAACAGAAATCCTTCTTTATCAGATTGACAGGGCTTCAGCCTGTGGGATTTAGTCAGAGAAAAGCAATGTTCTCTCATGCTCCTCACTCAGAAACCTCCCAATCTGCCCTCCACAACTGGAAACATGGAATTGCTGAACATGAGCACTGACAAGAACTACAAGTACCCCATCATAAAGTCCAGGCTATCCACTTTACTGCACAGTAATCTGTTTTACTACTTGTATTATAGTGACAGAATTGTTTTCTGCAACCTAGTTCAGATTAAGAAACTGGGGGATAAGACACATTAACTTCTGTAATATATATTGCCAGAGCCTTGGCTGGTATAAAACAGCTTCCTGAGGGAATTAAGCAGAAAGTGAAGAGCAGAAACAGTCTCAGCTGCTGATTTTCAGTTTTAGTCTGAAAAACTGGAACTGCTTTAGTGCTACAAGCTAAAGCCTCAGGTGGCACTGTAAATCTGCATCCATGCTGTCAAAGTCAACACAGCTTCTCCGGTGAAGATTTGAGTTAGTTCATGTATTTTCAGAAAATAAGCTTCATTTGCATTATTTATGAAATGCAAACATAAGCTGTCACACAGTAAACTGCACGTCCCAAAAGCAAGTCCCTACACCAGGGAGAACGACAAGGAAACCAGAAACTGTTTCCTGGGGGTGTTTGCAAGCAAAAGCTGTGGTCAGTGGAAGTATCAGCCCCTGTGTGCCCTGCCAAGGCACCAGGACATCCCAGCTGCCCCCTTCTTCCAGAGACAGAGGGAGCTGAGACTCCATGGAGGGTCATTCCTTTGCCCAGATGCCAACCTCACTGCCCTGAGTCCTAGTTCTGAGAGCCATGGCACAGTCCAGACACAAGGCCAGTACTGGGAAGGGGACAGAAACACCGTGGCCTTTCTCTGAGGACAGCTGAGCAAACAGCAGGGCCCGCGCACTCTTGAGGAGACCTTTTGATCCGTGTGGCCACCTTCCAAATCACTTCCATTTACTGCTGTTGGAGCAGGGGGAAGGGGTGTGAGCCAAGTTTGGGGGTTTCCTTATGTGGCTGTGATGCCCATACCTGAAACTGGCTCAAGCAGGGGATTTCTCCTTCTAAGTCACCTCTTGGGTTTTGCCTCAAGTGATCCATCTGTGGGTTCTCAAATAGGAACTCAGCGTTCTCCGTGGGACCAAACCTTTGCAGGGGGTTGCAACAGAGTGCATTACAACAGGCTCTGTACAACACATCTTTACCTTCCTTAGCAACTGTGCTGTCCAAAAACCACTACAGTGCACTATTAAGGAAAAAAAATCCTTCGTAAAAACAAAGAATATTTTCAGAGTTGCTTTAATAGCCAGGATAAACATTGTTGAATTTTCCTGCAACCACAGAGCACGGTTCCTGTCCACCTCCCACTGCAGATTTAATCAAGGGCAGCCCAAGTTTTTCATTGAGCCATATCAAAATCCATAAAAAAGAGTAACGTTATATGCACTGCTTTACAACTGATAAGAACGACTAACTCTGGCGATTTCATTGCTGTGATTACAAGCTGCCACAATAAACAAGCAGCTACTTCATTTATTGCTCTATATCCATGCTCAGCTCTGGCTGAAACCCAGAAGCAGCTATTTCACACCAGTCTATTCTCAGGGCTTTGTCCCTGATGCCCATGGCAAGTTTTCACATCTAATCTTCTGATTCCTGGGTAGGTGACCACCACTGCTGCCCTCAGCAGCACGCTGGGTCTGGCCATGCTGGTACTTCACAGCCTCTTGGCTGCAAAGTTACTGACTTGTGTCAAAGCAGGGCAGGAGGATGCCAGTATTACCCATCCCTTTGCCACTTGGATACAAGGAATAGCATGGTATTGCCTCTGGGGCCATGTTGTGTTCAGAGGGTCAGAGAAAGCCCCTGATGTGCAGCCTGTGGCTGGCAGTGTCCTGGGGAAGGGGGTGCAGCAAGGGGACATCCCATGCTGTGGCTCAGCCTCTGGTGCACAGAAGAAATTGTACCCCTATAGAAAGGCTTTTGCGTAACACTGTGCCCATATTAGTGAAAAACGCCCTATTTTGAAAAGCAGCAAAGGTGCTGCAACCCCAACTGGAAATGAAGGGGATGTCAGCACCAAACTGGTCACAAAACACATTTTTCAAAGGCATTTGGAGTCCCTGACAGGCAAAAAAAAGCACACAGAGGGGTCAAACGAGTCCTGCACCCACTGAGCCCAGTGGCAAATTCGAAAGGCGCCAGACCTGTGTCCCAACCAACACCAATTCAAATAAAAACATTTCCCCTTCACCCCTTAGGCTTCACATATGACTTGTTTGCTTGAGCTAACGTTTGGAAACACGATCAGAAACTAAACCTGTGGGTGGTGCCCATGCCGATGGGCACTGCTGCTGCCCCTCATCCACGCTGTCCCAAAGCAGAGATTTCTGGCTCATTTCTGCGTTCGCACCGCGCCGCGGGGGCCGGTGCAGCATCACTCACCTGCACCGTACGTCGTGGCCAACATGATGGAGGAGATCCACGCGACCTCGCCATAGGACGTGCCAAAGAAATCCTGGATTTCTTTGAAGAAGATGGCCAAGCCCTTGGGGAAGGCGTAGGCGAAGCCGATCGAAACGAAGGCTCCGAACACCACCGCCCAGCCCCAGCCGCCGTCGGGAGGGACGGGGGCTCGCCCTGGGGGCGGCATGGCCGGCGGGGCGAGCGGCGCCCTGGAATGCAAAGTGCAGAGTTGCCGGGTCAGGATGCTGAGCCCCAGAGCCCCAGTCCCGGGATGCTGCTACCTCAGTCCCAGAGTGCCCGGCCCCGAGTGCCGGGACGCTGCTCCCCTAAGTCCCAGGATTTTGCTCCCTTGGATCCCCCCAGTCCAGGGGTGCTGCTCCTCCAGACCCCCGTCCTCACTCCCTTGGGCCTCTCATCCCAGGAGGCTGCTCCTCCATGTCCCTGTTCTGGAGTGCTGCTGCCTGGAACTCCAGTCCAAGGATGCCGCTCCCCCAGCCCCGGAATGCTTTCAACCCAGTCGCAGGGTGCTGCTCCCCTGGACCCCCAGCATCGGGATGCTGCTCCCCCAGCCCCGGAATGCTGTTACCCCAGTCCCAGGGTGCTGCTCCCCCTGTTCCCAAACCTGCAGCGACACCGTGGCCCCAACACACCTTGAGCCCCGTGAGTCCTGTCCCGTGTCGCGCCCCCCCCGAGCCATTTCACGCCGAGCCCACCGGCCCCGTGTCACCGTCCCGTGGTGCCGGGGGAGAGCGGGACGGTGCAGAAATGCCACGTGGACTTAGGTTAAAAGCAGGAATAGCAGCTCCAACCCGGTGCACCGCCCCACTCCTGCCTGCCCAGCCCCCCCGGACACGCCTGTGATGTGGGACCCCGCATCCCAGCACACGGACCCACCTGCGGAGCGCGGCGCCGGCACAGACCCTGCGGGATGGGATGGGATGGGATGAGTTGGGATGGGTTGGAACGGGCAAGAAGGGGCGGGGCAGCACCCGCACCGCCCCACGCGGGACCCGCCCGCCCCGGCGGACGGGACAGGCACCAAACCTCCCCTGGGAGTTACATCCCTTCCCGCTTCTCCCTTTCCCCCGTGTTTTCCTCGCCCCCCTCCCTCGCAGCAGCACCAACCACCCCGCGGGCGTTAATTAAGCCACCCTCAGTTACTTAATGCAAATTGTTCTTTTGCCCGCCCCCCTCCCATATTTCCATCAGCGTCCTTCTTTTTTCTTCTCCATACCAAGTTGCAGACTGCTCTCCTGCCCCCAGACCACATCATCATAATAAATAAAAAAACAGTGACTTTTTACACCGGCAGATGGGGAGAGGACAAGAGGGAATGGTTTTAAACTGAAAGAGGAGAGACTTAGGTTACATGCTGGAAATTCTTCACTATGAGGGTGGTGAGGCCCTGGCCCAGGTTGCCCAGAGAAATTGTGGCTGCCCCATCCCTGGAAGTGTTCAAGGCCAGGTTGGACAGGGCTTGGAGCAACCTGGTGTAGTGTAAGATAATTGTGGGCACCCTATCCACAACACAGAGTTGGAACATGGTGATCTTTAAGGTCACTTCCAACCCAATTCTGAATTCTCTTACTCTACAATCATTGCAGGCTTCTACCCTCTATTTAGTTCACCAATTCGCTGTATATTCTACTTTTCACATAGAACTCTGTTTGGGAAAACATTAAGCAGTGTTTGCTCTGGCTGGAAAGTTGCAGTTTCACCATAAGATGTTTATCTTACTCAACCTTGCCTCCCTCTGGCTTAACTAGCAGCCCCATGGGTTTTGAAGGAATGTAGGCACATGCCTTCCTGGGCCCAATTTTGTGGAAATTCATATGGAGATGGCAGATGAATGTCAGTACCTTGTCACTTCCCATGAGGAGACTTTCTTCCATACCCACATAGCCACGATTGGGGTATGATGGGGCAGATCTTACAAATCATTTTGGCAAAAGACATTTTGCCTGCAAACAACTATACCATCTGCATTGCAGCTATGGCCCTTCCTTCCCTCCTTCCCCAAGAGGTTTGGTTTCTCTGTGTGTCAAGGCTCAGATCAAGTCTTCCCTAATGCCCTCAAAAGCTGCAATGTTTGTTTCCAAAAAAAAAAAAAAAAAAAAGACAACTCAACACTCAAAAAACCAAGGCACACTAATTAGGTGTGTAGAAATTAACTGGGTTTTAAATCTGCCTTCAGGCACTGCTGCTGTTCACTTGTTTCTTTTCTCCTCTTCTTTTTGAGCTGAACACCACCCACATGGGGATGTCACAGGGGGCAATGGGCTTCCTTCCCTCTCCAATGCACAGCTGAGATTGAACTTGGCACATCCTTAGCAGCAGCATGGAAGGTGGGAGGGCAGAAGGAAACCCTCAGGGGGAGAGGGATGAAGAAGCTCCCACCATGGAAGCTCCAACTCCCAGCTGGAAGTTGAGAATTTCCTTTTGCAGAAATGTTAAATTGGATGTCATGCTAAAGAATGTCCCCTTCAGGAGCAGCCTTGGGTAAATGTTCACACAAACTGGTGGCAAACTCAAAACTGGAGCAGGAAATCATTTGCAGCAGGAGATATTGGGGGCAAACAAACAATTTCTAAAGATGTCTAAATGCAATTAGTCTTTGCACTCATGTGCCTGCTCTGAAGAGAAGCTCACAAGCAAAGCACAACAGCCGGAGGGCAGAGGGTGGGGGACTGACAGTAGAAATCCTGGGCTCACCAGGTCAAAAAGGACTTCCTAGCAATTTAGGGGGACTTAGGTTCATCTCACAGTATCTGCCTGTGCCAGTGTTTCCCCTCCATTTCGGGAGCACAGACTGTTCCTCCAGGGCCGGGCTCTGCCCCCTCATCCACTGACAGCAGTCGCTTCCTGGAGGGCAGGTTTTTTAATTTGCTGGCAAGCAGCAACAAAATTGATTAAAATTGCAAAGTACCTTTTCAAATGACTCATTTCCCTCTCACAGTGCTCCATGTAAATAAGTGACTGCTATTATATTCCCAGCACTCCACTCCAGAGCTGGTGAAAGAAGAGGGGCAAACCAGGAAAAGGGGCCAGGAGCAAGGCAGGATCTGAAACTCTCCCTCTCTCCCCAAAAGGGCTCATTTTCCAATCTTTGCAAAGCTTTCTGTGGCAGTTCCCTTGTCATGATTTCTAAATCAAATGAACTAACATCTTTCACTTGCTGACAGCGCAAAGTTTGATGAACAATACTTAAAATCACAGAATCTTGGGAGGGTTTGGGTTGGAAGGGATCAATACCCTGCCATGGGCAGGGACACCTTCCACTAGAGCAGATTACTCAAAGCCCCATCCAACTTGCTCTTCTTGAACACTTCCAAGGATTAGGCACCCACAGCTCCTCTGGACAACCTGTGCCAGTACCTCACCAATCTCTAGTGAAGCATATAAGTTGCCCACCAAAAAGTGACTAGTGATGACAACCTGAGTGTTTTTCTTCTCTTGAAAAAGAAAAAAAAAAAAAGGGGGGGGGGGGATGTGGAGAAACCCTGGGCTTCCTTAAGAATGGAAATCATTCCTGTTTGTTCTCAGTGGACCACTTTGATATTTGGAAATAATTTTATTCAAAGCCAAAGGTAGGAGCTCCAACTCTGTTGGAGTGTTTTTCCTTCATTTAGTATTTGAAAGTCAGTTAAAAGCTTTAGAAATTGCTTCCACACTAAAAAAAACCCAAAATCTTTACCTAGTTCTGCTGTATGAAAACAGCATCTGGTAAGTGAACACTGAAAGAGGCAGCTCTCCACTTCCATGGCACACCCCATTTCTCAAAAGTACTCTGTTATCATGTTGCATTTGCTCATAAAATGCAGCAGCAGTAAAATGCAGTTCATAACCCTGGTTAAAATGGAGCTCCTGAATTAATAAATGAGATTACAGGCAGCAATTGTCCACAGAGCCAAAGGGCTGGACCTCACAGCTGGGATGTGATACCATCAGTTTGCTCAGTGTGATGTCCTGGGAGAGAGATATCCCAGTCCTCCAAGAGCAGATCTACACATTTATGTTCCTAATAGTATTCTTAACTGTTTTCAAAGGATCAATCCAGACTAATACAAGAACAGATTTCAATTCAGCAAAATCGTTGGCTCTGGACCAGAGGCCACCACAAAATGCCAGCTGGGGGACAAGAGCAGCAGTTCCCTCCCTGGTGAGTGCAGAACTACCCTCATACCCCACATTCTCCCCACCCTGAGCGTGACCAGGCTGATAAAACACATTCCTCAGTATTTGTTATTTACCTCGCTGGTAAATCCCTGAATGCTGGAGGTCTTGCGCTCCTCCACAAGACCTCCAGCATTCAGGGATTTACCACTAATAATTAAAGGGCACCTAACTCTGGCTGGTGGCTGCCAGGGGAACTGAGCAGCGGGAGGGATGCAGGCAGCACCCCACCAAGGCAGCACCCACACATGCTCCACGTGGGATATGGGGGTTAAACATGGCCAGTTCACATCCCTTGACATCTCTATGGCTATTTGGAAAGGACCTTTAACTTCCATGCAGCCTCCTTGCTGCTCTGTGAGATGTTCTGCTGCAGGCAGAGCCACCAGCCCCTTACACCCTGCACCTGGTGATGGGATGAGACTGCATGGGGCCAGGCAATGTTGGTGCTGGCACTGCTTGAAAGCACCCAGGACACTGGCAGAGCCTCATGGCTTTGCTTTTCACTGAGTAATGTTTTACAAGAGGGTCAAGGAGAGGTCAAAATAGAAAGTTATGAAATGTCAAACTTGTTCTGTGCTAAACCCCAGTATTAGTAGCACAGAGACCAGACAGGCAAAGGGATGCACATGACATGAAATAAGTCTCTCCAGAGCCATCAAACCTCTTAGACAGCCCCAGCCCTGTGTCTGTGCCATCAAACCAGCCAGGTGCATGGAGCATCACTGCGGGATGAGCTGGTTTCCTGGAGACAACAGAATAAACCGAGCAGCAACATCACTTCTGTTTTTCCCCTGTTGCAGGAGTTTAATC
This sequence comes from Myiozetetes cayanensis, assembly GCF_022539395.1. Taxonomy (NCBI): domain Eukaryota; kingdom Metazoa; phylum Chordata; class Aves; order Passeriformes; family Tyrannidae; genus Myiozetetes; species Myiozetetes cayanensis. The sequence continues at coordinate 5,706,166 of NW_026087389.1, forward strand.
ACCAGCCCAAACCAAAGCATTTTTGTTGGTGAAAAGATGGCGACAATTAATCTAAATCTAATAACTGGAATGTTTTCACTGGGGAGTTAAAACAAATTATTCTTTTGCTATTGCATCTTTGTCTCATTTACATTTTAATCCCGGAAGAATCTTCTCTGTTATATTTGGAAAATGACTGCATAGAAAAGGAAAAACAACATGGTTGAAAGTACTTAAAGATGCATCCAGAATTTAGCTATTAACTTTTATGGCTTAAGTCTGACTATGCCAAGCCCCCAACAGCTGAAAATTAGGACAAATACTGTGGGTTTTTTCCAAACACTGCTGAATGCAGAGCCTGGTGCCATTTCAGATTGTGCACACAAGGTCGGGCAAACAAACAGCTGGGGCAGAAGGTTGTGTTGAAGGTGTAATTACACATTAGCCAGAGCAGAGACAGTCACTCTGTCATTTGTACTGAGAGTAAAGGGGACCCTTCTCTGGTGACACCATGTGCAGAGGGAAACCTCTGCCTTCCCACCCTGTGGCTCTCCACTCCCAGACCCCAGCCTTGTTGTCCTTGCTCTGAGGTTTCACCCCAGGATAATGAGTTCACACCCTTTTGCTCAAGGTGAACACATAGTGAATAAAGGCACTTCAGTGTTGTCCAGCTAAAATCAGTGTGATATCCCACCTTATTCCAGCCTGTCTTACCTACTTTGCCTGCCTGTGGCTTCTGATGGAGATATTCTTGTGGGAGTTTCTTCACCCACTTCAGTAAAAAGGAAGCAGATTAGCAAAAATCTGCATTTTAGACTGTCAAAACTAATCCAGTGAATTGTGACACATCCAGCCCCTCCACAAGCAGTATCTCCAAGGAAAGGCCCTCAGCAGCTGTGCCACTTCTGGATTCAGAGGACCACTGCTGCCTCCAGCCCATCTCCAAGTAAACTCTCAAATAGTTGTCAACAGGGCAGGAAGAGCATCAGCTGCCTCAGGGCTGCCTGAATAATGCTTCACCAAGGTGGAGAGCTTTAGATCTCATTAAACCCTCATGATGTTTGAGTGAGGAGAGATGATGCAGGGCCACCATGAAGAACGATTCCCACTCCAGAGCAGCAAAAACCTGGAACTGCACAATGTTGACTGTGCCAGAGCAAAGGTCAGTGGTTGGGGGACAGGGGGATGTCACACCAGTTGGCAAGTAGTCTCTGGGACACTGCTGTTTGCAGATCATAGTACTCTGAGTCATAATGCAGGTATTTTCCCCAAAAATAACCCCACCTCACCCAAGTTTTAAAGTATTGGATGGATAGTCAACTAAAGCTACAGCAAAATATCACAGAGAGGTAGCTGGAGCTTTGTTCTCCATTAAATAAAATTGTGACAAGTGACTGTAACTCCATGAGGGTTTCTGAGTTTGACATGAGTTTCCCCAAGAAATCTTCCTGTAGGACTGCAGCGTTCTGGGAGCAGGTACTGCTGTTTGCTGCGTGTATGGAGGACACCCTTGATGTGCCTCAAGGACAAGGATGAATCGAGCAGAAGCCAATCTCAGCTGGCCTCCTCACCACGCAGTTCTCGTCACCAGTGAGGCTCCCAGGCACTGAGAGAGCAGGAGGGGATCAGGATGACAGGATCAAGTCTGCAGCTGCTCTGCACACAACCAGATCCTCTCAGTGAGGTGGAAGAAAACCAGCAAGCTCCTCCTTAGCCTTCCAGTTCAGTTAAATGCTGGGAGATGGAAGCAAGAGGCAGACTCAAACCTGGGAAGAGTTGAGTGCCCACATCACGTGGTGCAGAGAGCTGTGTCCAACAGCACTGTGCCCCTCACACAGGGTGATGCAATGCACAATATTGCTGTAGGTAAACTCAGCCAGGCTTCTGCGCCTGAATTTTCTGTGTTGCTTTGCCCTCCTGGCTGACCATTGCCCAGCAGATCAGGCATGATGCTTTAGCATTAACTTTCAAGGTCTTGCACAGATAGTTCTTTAGGAACCTGTTGAACTTTTGACATTGTACATCCATGTTGTCCCACAAGATTAAAAGAGGAGAGTTTTTGGTCTAAGTAGAGTATTTGCTCAAAGCTTGCTGTAATCCTGGGTTTACAGACTGGCCTTCCTAAGAGCCCCCAAAGTGCCATAGAAATGACTCCTCACAAGACAGGCTCAAAGATGCACCTATTTTCATGTCTGCAGGGCACTCCATCACTTCACATTCCTGCAGATCTTTGGGAAAGCCCCTTTTCCCAAATGCCATGCTTGGGGCTGAAATTTGCCAGGCTTCTAGCGCTATAATTCAGCAGATTAAACTTTGCAACTGAAGGATGAAACCCTGGCTCCACTAAAGGTGATGGCAAGGTGCCTGCTGACTTCAGTGCAGCCCAAGCTTCACCCAGAAATGATATTCAATATTTGTTGAAGCTTTTTTTTTTCCTAATTACTCTACCGCAAAGAAACACATGCTGTCCCAAACAACTACTTTGTAGACAGTCAGCTGTTGCACCTCTGAATATTGTAAAATGAAAGTTGGGGTTTGAAGAGATCCCCTGCATTCCCTCCCTCCTCAAACACAGCGTGCAGCTTCACTGGATGCTCCACAATTGCTGTGGACTTATGCTGCTGTAGCTGAAAGGAAGATCAAACTGAGTATTCAATTACTTATTCACTCAAAGATATTTATCCCTCGAGATGAAACTCCTAAATCTGTTATTATTGCCATTCCCTCTTCCATTACCACTAGCACGCTGCTGCTTTCAGATCTATGGAGATGTCAACACCATTTACTGGAAGCAACAAGTGAAAGATGAGAACATGACAGGGAAATGTTTAGAATTATGAATCATCTGCAAGAACAGAGGACATAATTGATATTCCTTAATTCTAGAAGAGTCTATAATCATTACACAGGGGTTCTTCCAAAGACTTATGTTTTTCTAAGATCTATTTCTTTCATGGGTTGCTTGGTTTTTAAAACCCAGTTGCTGCAGTGATTTAAAAAATGAGGGAGGTGAAGAGCAGCAGCTACCACAGCACAGGCAGACCCCCCCAGAGAGGAAAGGTGCTCTTGGCAGCAATGAACACAGGTGTTTGTGAAAGGGACAGGACCCCCCTACCAAAGCCTGTGTGAAGCCAAATGCAGTGCTGAAAAAGAAACGTCACCTTGCTTCGTAACATCTCACAATTCCCTGCTTGTGCTGACTCCCTCCTGTTGTTACACGTGCCATCTGGGCGAGCCAGGCGCTTGCACACATGGCTGTAGATTACAATGACAGCTCTGCAGCAATAAGATTTCATAAAAGTCTGTATTTAAGGATGGGAAGATCAGTGATGGAACCCATAAGTTTTATACTGTAATGGCTTCTCCCCCCTCAGAACCACCAACAGCAGTTCCATTGCTGTACTCTCCTCTATATCTTTGTTTGGGTGTCAAGGGCACCGGCTCAGGGAATATGGAGAATGAAAAGCCAGAAATCTCAACCACTCTGAGACATGTCCAAAATCTGGTGCTCAGCATCAGACATCCAACTTTCAGGCTGCCCTGAGCAGCCACCCTGAGGAAATGAACCCTCTAAATGAGACTCTCTTCAGTCTCTGTCTCTGTCAGACCTTCTCAGCTCCTGACATGAAACCACCAGAGCCAAACAGCAGCCAGAGGATACACATTCATTGTTTCAAGAGGGAATCAGTGTTCAGTAGAGCTGCTGATTTAATCCCTCTGGAAATGAGCCCTTCTGCCCATCTGCAGCAGCAGATCATAGACCAGAGAGACCAACGAAGCCGCTTCACTGCCCAGCTGATCAAATCCACCCAGACCTGAAAATGTTCTTTCTGCAAGCAGGGAAGCAGCTCATCCCTCACACCTCTCAGGTCATGCACGTCTCCTTCCACCTTAATCCATCCCATATCAGATGACAAGACAGCTGCCTTGCTTTTATTGCCATGTAAAACCAGTTCCTAAAGCACAGGAGTGTATGACACTTCTGTACACAGGGGGTACCCGATGTCTGCAGTGCATGACCCAAGAAGCCTCCAAACCACACTGTCCTGAAGGCAACACAGTACCAGGAAGATCCTACAACTTTTTTTGTAGTGGTCTTTCCAAAAGTGTGTCAGTGACCTTGTTTGAGGAAGAATACATGTTTGGGTAGATGTGAGTTGTGTGGCTATTCTTGCATTCTTAAGTGTTAATCCTTTTATCTTTCACCCTTGCAAAACAAGCTGAGAACCACCAGAAATCTCCTCAGAGCCCAGAAATAACCATCAGCAGCTGAGCCTCACAGACATCAGTAACCTAAAAGCAAGATGGTCCTCTACTAACCATTAACAGCAAGATACACACCGGCTACTCAGATCAAAGTGACAGACTGACACCTGGCAGCAGTATCTGAGGAAAACATCCCTCTGAGAATATCCACTTGATGATTTAGTTATGAGGGCTATGAGGGCAAGAGATACATTTCCCACAACAGCAACTTCTGCAGCCAAGGTTCAAGAAAAAACCCAGTGAACGTTTTTACTTGAAGTAACCAGTGGACATATTTGTTCTTTCAGAAAGATTCTGCACACAAAAGTCTAAAACATCATCCCTTAATTATTTGCAGCAAAGTTTTAGCAGCAGATTTAGGGAAAATCATATTTAAATACTATATCAATATATACGTGCACATATCCCATGTCTGTTCATCAGCAAAGCTTAGATTTCAAGTTTCCAGCAACTTCTTTAAAATCATGAGTGAAAGCAGCAACTTTTGTTTCAAAAAGGAAGACAAGAATAGGAAGGGAACAAAAGGCAATTCTCAGAGAGTCCAAGAGTCAAATAATTCCACCATGGCCAAGCCTCCACCCACACATAGCAAGATTTCTGATGGAATAATAATTGATGACATCATATATGTTGTCAATAAAACACTCAGCACTACTGGTTTTCTCAGTTTTGCCAATGCACACCATCAGAAAACAGAAGGCCAAACTTGCAGTTAGCAAGAACTTTCTCACAGAAATACATTCTCCCCTTTTGGTGTAGAGATCAGACCTCCTCCTTCCCAAAGGAAAATACAGTCTTGCTTCACTTACCTCCTCCGTAGGTGGTAGCACACATGATGGATGTTGTCCAGGCAATCTGGCTGTAGGAGATGCTGAAAACCGCCTGGAGCTCTTTAAAGTAGACTGTGAAAGCTTTAGGAAAGGTAAATGCAAACCCAATTGAGATGGAGGCTCCAAACACCACTGCCCAGCCCCATCCACCATCAGGGGGGACGTAGCCCAGGTCTGAAAGGACTGGAGGAGACATGGTCAGAGCAGATTTCAGAGCAAAACCCACTTCCTGGTGTCCTGCAGAGCAGAGGAGGTATGTGTTATACAGAATATGCATATCATGTAATCAGGCGACATTTTAAAGCAGAATTAAACAATTTAGAGATACAGAGGATCCCCCATTCTCAAAGCTTTGAACTTTTTGCTGCCTATCAATGGTTCAGCTGTTCAATTCCAACATGACCAAGATCACCCTTCCCTCTCCAATAATAACCCTGTCCAGCCCTTCCACCTGTATTTTAAATACATACCCTCAAAATACTCCCATGGCCTCCAGGCTCAGGGATGGACCTCAGTCAAAACCTCAGTCAACGCCTCCACTTTCTGTTCTCTCCCCCATCCAGCTGGTGGCTCGGTGTCCCACCTTGGGAATGGCTTCTGCAGGTGACTCCTGTCACAGTCCCTCTGGAGAGAACCAGATGCTCCAGCTGTACTGTTTTTAGGGTAAATGCTTCACTGTGTATCTTTCAACTGTAGGTGGAAATCCTTGTGGTTTCAGGTTATTCCTGCTTAAAAGAATAATTCTCATGACATGAGCAGCAGGTGAGTGGCCCCAGTGTGTCCAGCACCTCCTGTTCTGCAGGGGGACAAGGCTCTCCTGGCTCTTTGCTTCCCTCAAACCAACAACCAAACTGAGCAGCTGCTTGCAAAGGGCTTGAAGTTTCTTCCTACTTAGGGGCAGCAATTCCACTCATGCCTGGTGCCTGCCAGGTTAGCAGATTATTCTCAGGAGCAACACAGATCAAAGAGGGCATTCACTCATTTGCATTCTTCCCATTTTGTTTTTTTTTTTGCCATTAAAATAAAAAGAGGGTAGAAAGGAAAGAAGTAAAGCCTACACACCTCTCAGGAGTTAATCCACAAGCCTTCTATCAAGGTCAAGGTCTTACACCAGAGAGGAGAGGAGTAGGTCCCACAGCAAGAGGTGGCAGGGAGGTGCACCTGCATCTTTTTGGATAAAAGGTGGTTTAGTGCCTTTATATACTGAAACTCAGAAATGAGAGAAGCTGATAGGAAAGGGCATTGTCAGAGCTAACCTGTTGCACACATGGTAAACAGAGACATGTTACCTCCTTTCCACCCTCTCCAGCATCCCGTGGGACTCCTGGGCTGGGAACTGAACCCACAGCGTTAAGGCAAGGAGCTGAAAACTCTCCAAGAACACTGCATAAATACGAGATCCGGGTCGTAGACTCTCAAACTGCTGTAAGCATTTATTCCCTGTTCCTCTCCTGAAGACACAGTCCCAGAGCCTCCCACTTCTTTTTGCTGGTAACATCCCATCCCATCTGAATCAATTTTATCAACTTTTATTTTATAATTGCTCTGTGCTGATGTTGTTATACAGCTCAGAGGTTTCCTTCATTCCCTGCTGTTATCCCACGTTGCTTCATCTGCCAGCAATTCCAGCCTTCCCTTCACCTGGGTAAAGAACTGTGCTTTGCCTCTCCTTAACAAGAACCATGGGAACAGAGAATTCACGTCCATATTTCCCATCATTTTAGTGGCTGCTACAGGCTGTGGAAGGGACAACAGACCCAACCAAGAAGAACACCATGTTACTTCTCAACAAGATTTTCAGATACATCAGGGAGGAGTTTGGGAAACCCTCTGCAAAAGAGTCATCACCAGACCTCCACTGAAAATTTTCAATCCTGTCCTTGAAAGATAATTGATTTTTTTCCTGTTGTAGTCTTTCTTCACTGTCTTTTTTGCTAAAGACCAAAACCATTCAGCTCCATTTATATTTAATTTAAGGATATTTATGTTAGTCTGTGCTCAGTGTTCCAAGGGCAGCACTGCTGGTTCTGGAGGCCCTCAGGGGTTGAGAGGTTATGCTGGAGAGGGATCACCACGTGTCAGTCTCATCCTCACCCCTGATTTACCCAGCTGCTGTCGTTCGGAACCAACACATACAATCACAGTCTGCATTCTGTAAGCCAGATCAACTGGGGACTGTTCTTGGACTATACAATTATTTTCTACCACAGTTGTTTTATTCAGTCAGGGATGTTTTTTGTTAATTGGGAGAGCACCGTGACAAATCAAACCCAAAGCTTCACCTGTCGATCCAGGGACTCCCTGATGCCAAGTTTCCCTCAACCCAAGGAAGCCACCACACACCAGCCACACACACTCACTAACCACTGTCCAGTGGGACTGCTCCCTCTTCGGCAGAGGCGGGCACCACTCGGACTCCCTTCCCTTGGGAATGCTGGTTGCTGGCTCCCTCAGCAGCGACCTGCTCAGCTTTTAAAGCCATCTGCTGGCCTTGTCCCCCACCCCAGATGCAGCTGAGATCAAAGGTTGAGATCAGAGGTTCTACTCTCGGATATAAAACCTTCCAGTAACTTGGAATGCCGTCTGTCACCCAACACCTCATGTAACATCCAAAGGCTACTGTATCCCACATTAACTAACTTTTCATGAACAGGATTACCCTTCACCCAGGAGCAACAAATCCATTTCCATTCGCAGTGCTTGGAACGTTGGCCTCTCAGCTCTCTGTGGAGATTAAGAAATTATTTGTCAGATATCACTTGTCCTTGTACATATTAACTTATTCTCACTTTACAATGTGTTTTTGCAGGCTCTGCTCCCACTTTCCTCCCGGGGAATTTGCACATGGACATCCCGTGTCTTTGCCCAGCCTGCTATGGCAATTCTAACCTTCTGCCTGAAGTTCTACACTGTGACTTCTGAGTCACCTAAAATCCTGCATCAGATTGATTCAGACCACCCAAAAACAAATTAAGGGATTCACAAGCCACAGCAACGCCTATCAAGGGGTAAATGTCACTCTGGAATGGGGGAAGAGAGTAAAGAATATTCCTGAATTTTTTGCCAGTAACCCAGCAGTTGACTTGGATAGTGATTGAGCAACATCCACACCACCGGTCTGGGCTTTGGGAAGGTTAATGTAACCCAATTTCTGTAGGAATGTTTCCACAAGACTTATGTTGCAAATCCCCATTTGGGGGATTTAAAACATTCCCCTGCCGTGTTTATAATCCAGACACTGCAACACACTATTTAACCACAAGAAAAACAGGAAAAAACTGGCTGCAGGTGGGCCAGGGCAATGTTTTCATCCAGTCTGAGTAGAAAACTCTGTGGAAAGGTAAACAGAGACAGAGAGAAAAATTACCTATCTGAACTAACTTAGTCAGCATCTACTGTAGCAAATATTTCCTGCCTTGAGGCCACATGGAGTCATCTTCACTATTTTCTATTGCCCCACCAGAAACATCTTCCTTGCAAGGACACAATGAATGCTCAAAACCACACACTCTTTCCCAGTTTGCATTAACAAAAGAGGCTGCCAATGGTGCTCCCACAGCCAGCTCAGACGTTCTTCTCACGAACACAGGACATACAACACATATACACCCCTTCCCTTTTAAAGGATTTTCTACCAGCCAGTTATAACAGCACGATAAAAAAGTTTCCAGTGGTCAAAAGACAGCAAGATGAATTCTGGGGAGAAATCCATTGAGTGCTATTAAACACAGAGATGTCACCTCTGGCATTGCAGATGGCAGATTGCTGGAGCCTGGGGAGTATTGACAGGTAGCTCCATGCTTGTCTCCCCAGGCACCCACCATTAATTCACTGTCAGGAGAGAATGCCAATTGCACATACCTTGGGCTCATTGATCTTATGGTCCAGCTCTTTCTGCCTCACTGGTCGTGGCTTCTACCAGTCATTCTTTCCGAAAATGTTTTACGACCAGAAATGTAACAAGCATGTCTGGTGCTTTTTCTGTCTTCTAAAAGGAAAAAAGTCTTTAAAGGCAGTTATAGGTGCTATGGGAATTCATTACAGTTTGTTGGAGGTGCATGTGGATCCTCTGTGCTCCATCCCATGGGAGGGCACCGGGATCTGCCTGTTGAGGAGGCTGCAATCACACCAGACCTGGAGTTCACAGGAGTCATTTCTTCCAACGCTACACCTTGAGGAATGGTGTTATCGTAAAAACTTTATGGCATTGCAAAAGGTGAAATTCCTTTGGACCCCATTAGTAACTTCTATCCTTCCAAAAATGTACCTTCTCTTTTGCTTGCAGATAATTCACAGTCCCCTTGGCTCTGAGCCGTTTCAGATTGGTGCTTTACCAAATCAAACCATGAATGTGCCTTTGTGAGATTGCATTGTCCCTCCTTCCATCTCCATGTTAATAGCAATTGCCTAATTTATAAAGGTTTGCTGCTGGCAGTTACTGGGCAGTGGCCAATGCACTTCAGACACAATAGCAACTCACACCATTGAGATTGCTCTTCAAAATCACTTTGGAAAACCTTGGACACCTCCTTTAGTGCTTGAGATGGACAAAAGTAGCAGGAACTCTCCTTTACTATTTCATTGGCCTGTGAAAAAGTGAAGCTTGAATGACTAAGCCAGTGACTCTTTCTTCTTAACACTTCTTCTAATATTAGTTTTGATATAAAATGTGGTACCTCTTTTATTTAAGAAAAACAAAATGCCAATTTGATCAAATACAATTTAAGCACTTCATTTATCGGGAGAAGCTTAACTTGGTATTCACCAAATATTCCTGTCCCAAACTTTGCAGAATATATGAAATCTCTTACTGAAGGAACATAAACTGAATCAAACTGGAAGGGTTTAAAGTGTTCCAAAATTTATCTATGAATCTTTTTCTGCAGCTGATGCATCACATGCTCTCTTGACTTCAAAATGCTTAATGAAATTGAGAGCTGAGTTTATGGATAATCAAAAACTAGACATGTATCATTAAAAAAAAAATCAAAATTCGGCACAAACTGAGCATAAAATTCACACTTCTTCCATTTGGACTGGACAGGGGCAGCTTTCTGGGGCAGTAAAAGCTGCAGGGCAAGGGTCATGTGCAGTTCTAAGGAGACATGGGAACACAGAGATCTTCCTTAAAGTAGATTTATTTGGTACTATTTTGGTTGATGTTTTACAGGTACGTTATCATTGCTTGCACTCAGTGACACTTGAAAGATCTAAATAAGCACATACCATCTCCAAGTGTGGAGCTGACCTGTTAAAAGGCAGCAGCTTGAGGTCACTTGGGCACAGCCTCCTGCCCTGTTAACCCAGTGGGGCTTTGGGGCCAGGCTATGTCCTAGCCCACAGCCAGAAAGAGTGGGAAGGTGTGGGAGAAACCAGGCCCCACTTCTGCAGAACTGCATGGAGCAATGGTCCTTCCCAGGGTGGAAGGCCTCACAATCACCCAGCTACTACAAAGTGTAGGACATCATGCTCTATTTTTTTCCCTTTTGTTCCTCTTCAGGCAGATCCTATGCATTCTTTTCTCAAAGCTTGTGATGCCCAGAAAGCCACCTAGTCCTTCAAAAACAGCCAAACCCAGACAAATGTTTTCCAAGTAGAGATTTTAGCCTTTTTTTTCCATGAGGAAACACAGTATTTAGAGTTTTGTACATGTGCTCAGTCACTCCCACTATCTGCTCCCACACACACCTCAATTTCTGAGACAGTGCCTGCCTTAAAATGTATTTTGTGTAGGGCCAAAGCTTTCGAACATGTAAAGAGTCTGTACAGGATTTGTTTCCTCTTAGTTGGCTAAAAAAGAAAGGGATCCCACCACCAGCTCCTGAAAGGGAAAGATGACAAACACCTATGTTATGATTCAGAAACTCCACTTGGAGAGATATATTAGAAGTCAGCTGGTTTTGCTGCTCCTGAAATAACTTGTTAAACCATAGCTTGATCACATAGACTTTGCTAAAATTAGTAAATACCTGCCTCTCACAGTGGATATTTGCATCATTACTTCTGTAAACACAGAAACACAAAAATCAGGAGTGAGGCACAGGGGACTTTAATAAGACATTAAGAAATGGGACAGGTTCCAGCTTTGTTGGTCTGACTCTTCCCTCTGTGAGAGGCCCAGAGGGGAGAACATGTTGTAAAGAGATAAGGAGAAAGGAACAGCTGGGTGGTTATTTCCCCACCTATTGACAGCACACAAGTGCCAAGTGCCCAAGTGAGATACTCCCCTGCATGCAGCACACATGAGTCTACTTCACAGCTCTGGGGTACAAACCTAGTGGATTAGTTCATTTAAGTAATGCTCCTTTGTTTGGGGGCTGTGTAGGGGGGGGCGTGTGTGTTCCTGTCCTTCAGCAAATGCTTCCAAAATAACATACCTTGCTTCCAGAAGGCTGTCTGAAAGGAAAAACATGCCCAGCAAATAATTCCACCCTCAACCTATGAACAGAAATAATCTCTCGGGTGCCCAGCTACTTCTCTCCTCAAAAAAATACATTGGAATTCACTTGAGTGTCCGAAGAAGAAAAATCTGTGTTGACCCCTAGAAGGTATAATCATCTGCAGACCTGTGGCTCCCCAGCTCCCTGTTTGCCCTCCTCGTACCTGAGCAGGTTAACTTGACCTTGCAAAGTGCTCTGTTATATCATCGGCATTTTAACACATGCCAAGCACTGAGAGGATTTCACAAGAGCCCCGAGGGAATTTGGGGCACTGGGGGACAACTCATGTATCTGCTTTTTGCCACAGGAAGAAAAGAGAAATTAAAGAATCGAAGAACCTGGTTGAACCACTCCTGTCCCTTTTTCTTCTCCCCCAAGCCCTTCCCTGTGTGTTAGCATGAGGTCTAGCAGCACGCCATTCCTTGAGGGATCCTCAACTCCCTGAGACAGGAAGTTGTCACCAATGCTTTCCAGGGACCTCTTGGACTGTTGGTGCTTTGCTGTGTAGCTTCTCCAGCTGATATCCAGGTAGCTGGGAGTCCCCCCACAAGCACCAGTGCCTGTGACTTTGAGGGCTGCTTCAAGTTCTGTAAAGCCTCATCCAGTTCCTCCTCCTGCTCATGTGGTTTGGAGCAAACGCCCACAGCAACATCACCCTTATTGGTCTGCCCTTTGATCCGAGCCCATAAGCTCTGGACTAACTTGTCATCCACCCCAAGACAGAGCTCAACACATTCCAAGTGTTGCCTCACACAGAGGCAACTCCACCACCACACCTGCCTGGTTTGTCTTTCCCAGCATGTAGCCCTTCATGTCAACATTCCAGTTACACCAGCTATCCCACCACATCTCTGCAATCCCAGTGAGATCAAAGCCCTGTGACTGCACACAGATGGTGCCTGGAGAGCCTGACAAGAGCAGGGCCTTCCCAAACAAGAGAACCCCACGCTGTTCTCCCAGGCTGCCATGACTTGGCATCTCCACTGGTTGCTCCCTCTGGAAGGGAACAAAGGTTTTCAAACACCCAGTATCATGCACAAGCAGCTCTGCTGAGCAAAATCACTGCAGCAGAAACCACAAATAAAGCTGGAGAGTTTTGCTTGAAACAGCCAGGGGAGAGGAGGCTTCTTGTTCTCAGCTCTGCAGCAAAGACGCTGGGAAATTCAGTACAAAGTGTTTCAGGGTTTTCCAACACACAGTATTATTAGGATGAAAAGCCCTACTTGACATTCCTGCTGGGATGTCAGCTCCAGCCAAAGGTAAGGAGGAAGGAAGGAAAGGGAAAGAACATGTCACCTGTGTGCAAACAAGTAAAAAGTTAGACCTGAATAGGCACAAAGAACAAGACAAAAAAGCAGAACAAAGCACCTTCCACCTTGAAAACAAACAAACAAAAAGTGACATTACACACAAGTGATACACAAGTGTAGGAACAGAAGAACTGAACAAACATCAGAAAGATACATCATTGTGTTAATTTTCAGAAATTTACTCTACTGAAATGCACACAAGAGATTTATCACAAAACCAGTTGAACTCCACTGTATTTCAACAATAGGTTTATTTTAAGAAACATAACATGACATTAAGTAAAAATGCAAAATTGTGCAATTATGGCAAAATGTTTAAAAATCCACACATTTGCCCTCATAGGACTACAGTACTTCTTACTAACATACCTGAGCACTGAATGTTGGATGCCACTTCTCAACAGCCTCGCGAACAGGGAGCTCTTCGATCTCTTGTAGAACATACTCTGCATGTCTGGTGCACCAAAACTGCTTTTAGTTATTCTAGAGTTTTACTGATGGAATCAAGTGGAAGTTACAAAATGTTTCCTTCTAAAGTTAACTAATAATTCTGGAAATGAGATTTACACTCACCTAAGTCCTTACTTACAACGCTAGAAATTCGTTTCATAAAGGGAAACAAAAGAATGCAGAAAAAAATACCAAATGGGCAAAATGTACAGATTACTGTTCAAATATTACCAGTACCTTTGGTGCAATTATTTTTTTGTTTGTTTGTGCTGTGCAAGTTTACTCAAGCCTGACTCTAAAGCAAAACTTTACCAGGAATCTGAAACGTAGAAGCGTTTAAGAATTGGCAAAATGTCACAGCTACGTTACTGCCTCAACAAACTCCTCATGCAAAAGATTTAGTATATTCTACTCCCACAGCAAGTTCCAGGATTTAGCTTTCAAAACACATGACAGACTCGGATCACACCCTCAGTTTGAATGGTTAAACAGAATGGAGATCTTCGTACTTTAGTGCAGATAAACAAAATTAACAGACCTACTGCAGAATTAACCACAGCATATTGTACTTCTATACATCACATGACCAGTCAACTGCTAACTCAATCCTATTTCGTAGTTTCAAGTAATATATTGAAATTTGTTCTACTAAATAAATATAGAAGATTGTCAAAAAGCAGCAAGAAATCTTGTAAATATTCAACCAAGCTTAAAAAAAAAAAAACCAAACCAAGAAACAAAAAAACAAAGAAACAAGGAAAAAGCTCCATAACACTTTGCAAAAAAAATGGTCTTACACACAAATGCAACACTGTTAGGGAGGGTGCTTCAGAAAGCTTGCAGCTAGAGGCCTACAACAGCGCAAGGAGAGCTAGCCAAGGACTAGGGATCGTTTTAAAAATTAAATTAGTTGTACTTTTCAAAAAACCTCTTATTCTTGGCTATGCATACATATAAAACTACCCAGAAGAGAACTAAACAAAGGAACAACACACCTCAACACTGTCGGAAAATGCAGTCTTAGCGAGAATTGCCAAATTCAGGACAAACAGAACCACAGGTGCTCGCACTGGAGAGAAGCGTTTGCTGAATCTCTGGAAGATGAGGTATGTAATGCAAAGAGGCATTTTTATTTTCCTTTTCATTTCACAGTTTTTTGTTTGTATTTTTTTTTAGACATTTTGTGCAAGAATTAAGAAATAGAACCAGGAGAGTATTTTTGTGTATTAGAAAGATTCCATTTGGGAGCAGTAAGACCACATAGTAAACAAACATTATCCAAATCCTCAGCCATGCCAGAGCGATAAACAATGAGCTAAATATTTGGCTGACTGAAATGTCAGCTGTTAAGCCAGATAGTGGTAAGCACTTTCAGCCAGTGATGGCCAGTGCCATGTCAAGTTAACTGGTTTACTTAGGTCAGTTGGAGAAAATAAGGAAGAGTAAGATAACTTAACAGCTCTGCAAAAATTAACAAATTAAACCTGGCAAACTACAGCTGATACAAGTTCCGGGATTCATCTTTTCCCTTTTAAATCCAGTTTTCACTAGTGAAGTGGAGGCTGAACTTTGAACGTATTTACCTCCTAAAAATAAGCTAAATGTTAAATACATAGAGAAAAGTGTTGTAATACATTGGATCCTTATTCTGTATTTTCTCTAAGAGTATTTCAGCCATGGACACTTATTGTCAATTTTGCTTTAATACACTGGATAATGATGACAGCTCAGTAGTGCAATTTTTCACATTATAGATCAGAATGGAAGAGAAGATATTTGAGGGCTTGACTGTGGAGAGAAAAGAAAAACAACTCGTGAAGTTAAGCCACACTTTTCCAAATCACTGGAGCACACGCCAACTCTGCACAGAGCACTGTACTTTAGTGGAGACAGAATGAACACTCCACACAAAAAAGAAAAAAAATAAAAGAGAACCAATATTATTAAGGCCATATCCTGTCACCATTCTGTGCAAGAATACCACTGCAGTAAAAATGTTATGTTAGAAAAGACAATTTGATGACAGGACAGGGCCTGAAGACAGACACACACTCCATGAAAAATAACAGGCTGTCTTAAACAGTAGCAGAAGGCTGGCCCATTTCAGACAAACAAGTATTAAAAATGTACTAGCACCATCAGCTTTTGGGTTAAAGCCCTTTATGGGATGAAAAAAAAGGTTTTAATCAGTGTTTTAAAAAAAAAAAAATGTTTTTACAGCACTACATCTACGTGGCAAAAAACAGGTGTGGGATTTTTTTTCCCCCACTATCATTAAGCTCAATTTTAACAAAAGTCCACAGACAGCAAGTGGTACAACAATATGAACAGGCCTCCATCTGGGGCAAAAATACTCCACAATCCAATTCTGACTGAGCTTTTCTCCCAAATTGTAGTGCACAAACAAATCACGAACATCAAAAACAGTACAAAAAGAACAGATCATTATGACTCAGGATCTACCATTCCTATGTACTTCCAATCTAAAGTAAAAAAAAAAACCAAACAAACCAAAAAGCAACAAAACTTAGTGATATTGCCTCAAATTTTACCCGTATTAAAAAAAAAAAAAGAGAAAAAAAGAAAAGTCACTTCAACACATCTTGGACATCCTTAGCTATTAATGCTAGATTTTCTTTCACTGTAGTGCATAGTTATCCTGGCTCTTCCACTTAATTTGCTTTTACCACCCAACACCCTTCTAGTATGACATGATTAAGTGTTTACCAGAAAAAAAATGCTGATAATTGCACTTTGTAACCTCCTTCTCATTTCCCAGGAAGATAGCAGTAAATATGAAACTGAACCAGCAATTCCCTCCCCAGACTGCAACCTTTAAAGAGCACCCATCCCCATATACAAAAAACTGTCTGTTTCAGCTTACAATAAATACTGACAGAATTTCTTTGTTTTCTTTTAAGACATGTTTTCTCTAGCATCAAATTACCACTGAAATCACTAAGGCCTGTTACTGAAGAAAAAAAAAAAAACAACCAACCAAAAAACCCCAGAAATTTAAATAACTTTCTGAAGACACTGCGGATACAATTTAGCAACAACACATTCAAAATGCCGGCCTAGATCCCAGAGCTTGTCTGGAGTCTCGTATACTTTCTGCCACTGGTCAGTGACCTCATCGTACTGGTAGAGCGAATTCTTCCTGCTGGTTCTGAAAACGTGCTCTTCGACAGTGACTTGAGTAGCTCTGACAAACAGGTGGAGTTTGTTTTTGAGGAGTACGAGTTTTATGTATGGATTAATGGACTGGTCGCAGGGGAAGTCTTTTTTTCGAGTCCACTTGTTCTGCTCGATGTCGTAGGCCTCCACGGTGAACATGCGCTGATGGTTCCCGCAGGTCCCAGCTATGTAGTAGATGGAGTCGTTGTACACCGTCGCCAAGCCCTGGAGTCGAGGCACAGTCATCGGGGTCAGAAATCCCCAGTAATCCTTCTGAGGGTCGTAGCAGAGAAAAAACTCCCCTGGAAAGAGAGAGGAAAAATAGAACGTAACTTACGCTTCGTTTCCAGAGCAGCAGTTCTGCGGCCATCAAGCTTTCAGGTGTGTTCTTCCACAGACAGAAATGCTCTTCCCATAACAAATACTCCCAGCACCATCACCTGCTTCCTTTCAAGTGCATTACAAAATTATTAACAGCATGAGTAAAAACTACTTTGTTTCTATTCCAGCTGTAGAAAAGGGAATTTGAAGCGTATCAAAACTACAATGTTTTACATATTTCCTAGCTACCCTTTATTACTTCTAAACCATGCTTATTAATTCAGGACAATTAATAAGACTGCAGTCTTGAAATGTCTGAAGTACATTTGTTTCACTTTTTAACATCTTCACAACGTGTCATCTACAGACTGAGGAGCCTCAGAATTCAGTGCTTAAAGCTGCTAAAACTGAGCAAATACCTGTGCCTTGTACTGCACACAGATTTTGAAGCTACTCATGTGAGGTGGTCGAGTTACACATTTAGGTTGATTTGCTTTAAAGGAGGCCAGGAGAATACCTGCATGAAGGTACTGAATCATCCTTAGCTTTGTGATGAGGTTATAAAACACCTCTGCTGTTCACTGCTTAGAGCAGCACCTACAGACTGTAGATAATGGAAGTTCAGCATTCCTTTTTAAGCACCTAAAGCACGTGTCTGACCCGAGAGACATTGAGAGAACTTGTTAATGTAAGAGAATCATTTAAAGCCTCAACCAACAAGAGTCAAACCTGATACAGAAACAGTGGAAGAAAACTCTGTAAATCACATGAAAGCCCAGGATTGCAAAGTCAAGAAATCAGGTTGACTACTTCTAGGTAAATAACAAGGACCTTACAGCATTCCCTATCCTGTTTCTTTCCTGTGGTCCAGCTTCGGATGGAAAGTGACCCAAAGAGGGAGCTGGTATGGATCCAAGAACCAACTTCTACAGGTGTTTACAGGGGTGGTAACTGAGACACCTCCTCATCCTCCTCCTTTCTTTCTTTCCACTTCCTGGGCCTCTTACCACAGCCCCACAGACCAGTCTCAGCACTTTCAGAGTAGGCTCTATATGGCTCATGCACACACTCAAATACATATTTTATGTGAGATCTCCATAAGCAAAATAAAGGGAAGAATAAATTATTTGATCCATTGCCGTAATGATCTTTTTTATTCATTTAAGAATCGATATCTAATACACCAATAAGTCTGATCACTTACCAGAAGGAAAGATGTAAAGGCAGTACTGTAATTACTGACCAAAGAAACAGAGCTAATCAAGAATGACTATTTATCTCTTTCTAATTACTACAATGATTTCAGAAAGCAGAGTAGGGCAGGAAACAAAGACCTACAGCCGTTAATTGACTTTTACAAGTCACCAAAAACACAGACACCAGAAATTTCCACAGCTTTAGCCCAATAAAATGTAAAGTGCTTTTTCATGGGACAGTATTTTTTCTTCAACATTAGTGCCTTTCACCCAGGTAAAGATTTAATACCGGATTGTTAGAGAAATATTTTATCCTGATGACTTAGAACACCACCAAAACTGCCATTTGTGCACTCAACACAATTTTGTGACACGTTTCCAGGGCATGAGAATTCAAGCAGCAACCTCCCTCTTCCTTGCCCACTGCTCTCCCTAGTTTTTCCCCTATCCCATTGCCCCAGGGGTTTTTCCAAGGTGCTTAAGAGAGCAAAGAAAACTCACACTCCCTACTTCCAACAAAGTGCCACAGAGTCAGCCAAACCACCTTACCCTGTAAAACATAGATGTTATCCTTATATTCCACAGCACTGTGAAACTCCATTGCCACCGGCATGGGACAGACAGCTGTCCAGCAGTTCTCCCGGCTGTCATAGCACTCCACAGACTTGAGGGAGTTCCTGCCATCTCCTTCATAGACTCTCCCCCCAATGGCATACAGCTTTCCACAGCAGTGAACCAGCTTGCAGCCTATCCTGGCTCGCAGCAAAGGAGCTTTTGGAATCCACCTATTGCCAGAGTGGTCGTACATCCAGAAATCGCTCTCCGCTCTGTGGTCGATGGAGACCTCGCTGCTGCTCGGTCTGTAACCACCCGCAATGTAAATATCGTTATCAGGGGACACGAGAATTCCGACCTCCCTCAAGTCATTTGGTGGCTTGCATAGTTTAAACACTCTCCCTGTGACCGAATCTAAACAAGGCACTGTTTGCTTCTTTCCTGAGTGTTTGTGGGCAGCATCAAAGCATATGATCATTTCAGAAGCGGTCATTCCAAGCCGTTGTGTGTAGCCATTGGCACTGGGTTGTCCCTTTTGTACACAGCTTTTGGCCATCGCCTGTGCAAACACGGGAGGGATTTTCTCTAAAAATGTCTCTTCCAACAGAGGCATACGGATGCATTTGGCAAATATTTCTGGAAGGTGCACTTCTCTCTTATTTTGTTCATGTTCAAACCACCTTATAATGCTGTCATAAACGTGTTCTTCTTTGTCTACATTTAAATCATCACTGTCGAGGATACTTATCAGCTGGTCTTTTCTCAGCTGAAGAAACTCCTGCTCTTTGGTGACACTCAGAAACTTTTTACGAATGTAGTCTTGTGACCTGTCTTTGAGTTCCTGATGACCATAGTGATCAGCGAAGATGAACACCCCGATGGAGTTCTGTGGGTCCAAGTGACTGATCATGTATTTAGCACACTGATCTTGTATGGAAGGGATCTGGAAGATACTGGCTGCAGTGAACAAAGCTTGGACGTTGGCCTCTGTCAGCACTACTCTGGAGGTATATGCATAGTTCAACACTAAATGCATTGACTCTGCTTCCACACCAACTATCCGAACTTCCTTCTGGGTGCTCTCGGTAAGGCCGCTCGTGAACATCGATCTGCAGAGGAAGAACATTCGGCAGTTTATCTGGAATCACCTCCCAACTACAGGCATGAAATTAAATTACACTGTGCAGCTGATCCCAGTGTGTTTGTCCTCACATCAGCCCAAATACACTTACTACAGGTGTTACACATTTAGGTACCCACACAGGACAGTTTAAGATCAGTTCTGGACTGACTGAAACAAAAGCAGCAAGCTGGAACTTCTTGCTTAATTATCTCACTAACCCTATGTTAAAATTCACTCAGTTTACAAGCAAAGCTCTTGACATACCACCTTGAGTCTTTGCACTCAACTTTCAACAAGTTATTTCATCTGCATACTCCAGCATGTTAAAATATGTAACTTTAAAGGAAGACAACTGGAGGCAGTTTTGTTTGTTTTACAGTTGTGTGACATTTTCTCTGATGAGACTTTCCTTTGGCAAACAGACACTGATAATTCACTGACCTTAAGAGAACAGTAATCTTTACTTGCCAGGTGCACTATATTATCTATAATTACACAGAAGATTAGTACAGGTGCAGGGGTTTTTAATTTTCTTTTAACAAAAACAAGTTCTAATTCTGTTTTGATCACCATTAGAGCAATGGGCTGCCATACCTGAAATAAGGACTGATTGCAGCAAGAACATTCCTGTGGCAGGAGAATGTTTTCCCATGATCCACTTCCACCACAATATCTGTCAGCTGTCCTTCATCATACATGGTCTTCAGCTGTTGCAGGATACTACAGGCATGGAAGGGGTCCATTCCACTGCTGACTGGGTTTGAGGGAGGAATTCCGTTCAGTGTTTGTGAAAACTGACTTGGTTCTACAAAGCAAAATCGAAACTGTTTTAACAAAAACCAACCACAATCATCAACAAAAAAACAACCTTCAAAGAAATTCACCACATGCTAAAAAACCCCATACGTGACCAAGAATTAGCACAAATTTATTCCACAGTTCCTCAGTGTCAACATCCATCAACAGCAAGTCTAATATTTTCAAGGGTAAATATATAAAGATACCTCAAATATTATTTTTTTTCCTTTTCACAATGTACATGTCAGTTACCATTAACCTATAAAATTATATCTATTAATGTTAAGGAAAATAATACAAGTACTACATATTTATGACACTTCACTGGGGATGAGGGAAATCAAGAATCACAATGCTTATTGACTTATAAAATGAAAAAAAGACAGAATGCAGAGGAATAAAATCAGTCCCCATCATACCCCACCATTACACAAGTCTGTATGTAAATATTTAACTTCACACCGAAACAGGAACTGGCTCCTGCCTTACACAAGTGATGGTTTGAGTACAGACTCGTGAAGAAACAGCCCTACAATTACTATGTTGGGCAACAAACTTAAACTCACATAAATTTGTATCTACAGTTACATGCTTTTCTCCGTAAATAAAACACAATTATCGTTTTAAATTGCCGAGGTATGAAGGAGTTCACCCATCACCGTGGAAAGGTATTCAGTGGAGCACATGCTGCTAAATAACACCTGATAAGCCCAATGAAGTAAAACCCAAAGTGAAAATTGAGCAACAGCTCAAGCACAAAAACCTGTTTCGTAATAGCGACAAAATTTTTACGCAACAACAACAACAACAAAGGAAAGCCCAAAAGAAAAACACGAGGTGGCAAGAGCTGCAAAACAGGTAAAGCTGCTGACTTGCAACAGAGAGAGCTTCCAACAAAATTTGGGAGAAACAAAGGGGCAAAGAGCAGAGAGATCAGTGATGATGAATGGGAGGTTTAAACTCTAACTCGTGGTGATACACAGCAGCTACAATTTCTCTTATTCAGAATTCGGACACAGTCACCAGGAGAGGGATACACAATAAACCAGGAGGGATCTGCTGCTGGGCACCCATTTCCCACAGCAGGAATGAGGCCAAACATCATCAGTGTCTCTTCAAAGAATCGTTAGAAAAAAGTCTTCAAAACACTTGGTTTCTTGTGGGTTTTTTCCAAGCAAATCAGCAAATGGTTAAAGGTAAAATCTACAACAGGAGAGTTTCCTTATCCTTACTGATAATTTCAATGTTTCCAACATTTGAAACCAACCAGTCGGTAGGGAGGGGGAGAGTTTGTACTTGTTAAAAAACAATGTTAATCACCAGTTCCAAGTAAATAACACTTTGCTAGGTCAGTTCCAAAGCCTCCTACCTAGCAAAGCTTTGATGTACAAGAACACTGATGCGTTTACTGTTGCACAAGAGTTTCACTGACTTTCTAACAGCAAAAAAAAAAGATGCAAATTTGTTCTTCCCTGACCGTGCCAGTCACTCAGGCGACGAGCACATGTTATCAGGGCAGCTTCCAGCGCTGGGGACACTCATTCTCGCATTCCTTATTTTCCGTTTAACCCTCGACAGCTTTCACCCCATAAAACCTTCCTCCAGTCCCTTTTTTTCACCCCCCTCTATTAACGCTCCGCTCGCTCGCTCGCACCTCAAAAATTTTTAACTCTGCCCCTCGCGAACATCACCCCAAAATGCTCTCCGCGTCAATTCGTGAGTCTCTCCTCCTGTCCCCCACACAGTTTCACAGAACCCCCTTTACCAACCCCAGCTGAACTCGCCTCACACCGCGGGGGGCTGCGCTGTGTGAGGGGGCGGGGAGGGGTCCTGAGGGACCCCTCCCCGCCCTCACCAGCGCAGCCCCTGCACACACCCTCTCCCTCACACCACCCCCTCTGCCCCCACACCCTCACCCGGGCACCCTCACGGCCCCCCATCCCACCCCCACACGGCGCTCCCCTACCAGCACACAGGCCTCAAACCCCTCCACCACCGCACCCCCCTCATACCTCCCCTCACCCCACACACCCCCCACAGCAACCCCTCCCCGGGGTTCCCCCCTCACGGACCTCCCAGCGCTGCCATCCTGGGCCCCGCTCGGGCAGCGGCCCCGGCAGGAAAATGTCACCGCCGGCACCGCCGCCGCCGCGCACCCCGCAGCAACGCCCGCGCCGATTGGCCGCCTCCCCCGCAGCCTGCCGGGAAATGTAGTGCGGGCACTCCGCCCTCGCCGCGCGGGGCGTGCCGGGAGATGTAGTCGCTTTTCCCCCCGGGGGTGCGTGGGAGTTGTAGTTCTCTGCCCCGTCGCGTAGCAACGAGGCGGCGGGCGCCTCAGGGCTGAGCCGCCATTTTGGGCCCCGGGGCAATGGGGCACCTCCAGCGCCTCGTCCTGGAATTTTGGAACTCGTTCACTGCCCACCGGCTGAAATGGCCTCTCCACGGAAATAAATTACCCCCCCAGTTCCTGCAATTTATCTGTCCGCGCTGAGCTGCGGCTCCTGGCGCAGACCCTTCCCGAAGAGGAGCGGAGGTGTCGCTCGGAGATGGCTGCCCAGCAGGTTGGGCAGAGCTGCCACGACCATCACTGGTGCAGACGCACAGGAAAGGGGAAAAGAAAATACCTGCAAACGTCCTAATGCTGCAAGGATGCAGTGAGGGGATGTGATGCTGCAAGGATGCAGTGAGGGGCAAGGCAGTGATGGGGATGTGAGACCCAGAGCTGTGTGAAGCTGAATTGGCCTTCAATGAAAAACAATAGTCAGCTACTTCGTCTGAAAGCTCGTTGTGCCAGGAATATTCTTTTATTTCCCCAAGGTTTGTTCCCCCAACACGCCGTGGGCAGTCACCCAGCCGTACCCATCCCACAGAGAGCAGCTGAACGACTCCAGCACATAAGCGACCGTTTTGTGGCCCATGACCTTTAATATCAAAAGCACATTTCTCTCTCCATCCCAGAGGTCAACTGGATGATAGTCACCAGCTTTTCCTTTTTTCTGCAGCGATTAGCCACTGGTCTCCTTCTTGGGGACTGAGACATTATCAGAAGTTTGCTGTGGAAGAAGTTTGGTGGTTTGTTTTTTCTTTGTGAAATTAACAAAATAATTAAATAAAGGAAGAACTGCAAAGTCCTGTATGTTTCTGTGGGTTTACTCAGAACAGATTTAACACAATTTCACAGCTTTGAGCTGGGAAGATTCGCTAGAGAAAATAAACGCAAAACAAAACCAATTTAAATAATATTTTCAAAACAAATTCCCCTTTAGCCCTCAGAAACAGTAGCCTCCATACATGACCGGTGCTGTAAAGCAGATGAATTTAAAGGCAGTGCCATCTGACTGGGTTTGCTTTCGCTTGCAAGGCACAGCCTTCCCCTCGCTCAGCAATTATCAGCGGTGTCCAGGCGGCTGTCCACGATAATGCCGCGCAGCTCGGGGGTGATGGAGGCCCTGATGAAGGAGGTGTAAAAGAAAATAGAACTTCGCGTCTGCAAATCGATTCCGCAGTTTTCCAATTTCCCCGCTCAGCAACGGCACGGCCTGTGAAATTGTCCCTAGAAATATAAAACGAAGGGCCGGAGAATTCCTCCACTCTTGCCTTTTAGCAAATGACATTGCCTGATACAGTTCATTTCCTTCAGTGTGGGCCGGGCTGGATGAGTGTTCAAAATGCACAAGTCAAATGTAGAATGTTTTTTAATACAGATCCTGCACTGAACGAGCACTTTGGAGCACAAGCTTTTCTCAAAATAGCTTATCTCTGTATGTTTTCTGGTGGAGCAAATAAATTGCCATACAAATAGGCTTAGATGTGCTTTAAGAGGCATCAATAGCAGCATTTTCACTTGCACTGAAGCCTTTCTCGAGTGTAATAACACCATCGCCCCCTCCCCTCTGTGGAAACCTCCATTAGCACTCCCAAGCACTCAGGAGGGTGTAGAACTGAGTAGCATTCCCATGGAAGTCCAGGGATCTGGATTTCTGAAGGGCAGAGTGAGATGTGTTGTCTGTGCAAGTTGCTCTGAAATCCATGGAAGTCACACCCCGTGTTAAAGCTTCACGTGATAAATGGCATCTGCATTACACACAAATATTTCTGTTTTTCAGAAATTACAAGGTGCTTGAAGAGTTCAATCTCCCTTTCCTTCTGCTTCATCCTTCTCTTCTCTCTCCTGACATTGTTTTGTTGGGGAAGCAACCAAGGCCAATATTTGAGTGTAGAAGTGAGAAAATTGGGCTTTTGGCTTGATGCTGCCACTAATTTACTGCATGCAGTTGATCAAATCGTTTGATTTCATGGATTTGGGCTTGCCAGGAGACAACAGGGAGCTGTGAATAGATATAGTCATATAAATTCCTTTATTTTGTAATATTTTTTGGTATGTATTTTAATAATTTTAATAATTTTTGGTACTTTTTTTTTTTTTAATTCTTCTGATCAGCAAAGCACTGAAACCCTTTGTACCATTTTAAGATTTTGCAAGAATTTGAAATCCTTGCTATTGAGGGACTGGGATGCTTGCATTTATGCTTTAATTTCACGTCTAATTTATCATTCCTGAAGATAAAGCTTGAAAACATACAGCTGAAAACACTTGGTGGAGAAATTTTCCTACTTGATATTCCTAAGGTTCAAAATAAAAGTTAAATAATATCAACTGATAAGAAACACAGATTCCATGTCTGTTCCTTTATAAGGGACTAGAAACATTGCCCCCCTTATGAACTCGGAACTGGCACTGCGTGTTCTGGGATCCCTGCCTTCAGAATGAAGAATGTCTTTGTCATGAGCCCAAGAAAGAAAAGAGTGAAAGGAAAAATTTTCAGGACAAAATACAAACTTTTTTAAGATATTTAAGAACTTGAAAGATAGCAGAGAAAGGAAGGGCCAGCATCCCCCCACATATACGATATAGCCCAAACAGAGGAAACTAAGGGCTGCAGAAGCCTGACAAGACTTTATAGTTTTTCATGGGAACATTAGAAAGGTGGCATTTTTCATGACTCCTGAGTTTACCAAAAGAAAAAACCAAACCCAGACCAAAGCCCAAACAAACAAACAAAAAAATCCCACCAAAATTATCTCAGATTAATTTCCAGTAAAATTGTTTAACTATAAAATTTAAATACAAGATTAGTAAAAAAGAGAAACATTACTTGCTATCTCCCAAATATGTCTCAATTACTATTTACAATTCTTCAGTTACCTGTACCTGTTAATTTGTGCTGTGACTCCGTGAGGAGTAATGGAGCTGATGCGGCTTCACTCCGAAAACCCCTCATATTTTAATTGGAAAAATCTTGATATTCACTGTGGAACAATCTAACCTTGAAAAACAATCTTTTACCAGTTGGTCTTTAATGCATAAAACACTGCTCATTTTCTGCAGTTCTGTCACCAAGGGGCACATTAATTTAGTCGCACAATAATTTAATACATTGATCCATTGATTGAAGCAGAGAGGTTTTTGTTTAGCGGTTCCAAGAAATCCACACATTTCTTGCAGAATCCGTAAAAAGACAGTTCTGGCTGTGGTTTAAATAGGGGGAATTGCGGATCATTAGGGAAAGTTGCCCTTCAAAGCCGATCGATCCCGCCACACTGAGCACAGTGGGCGTTACATCAGAAGAGAGGGAAGAGTGGCAGGGGGCAATTAATGGGGCAGATATCGGAGTGCCTTTCCTGATTACCCCATACCAGACAGTGGATTCGGCCTTGCTGAGCCAGGCTGGTAGAAACAAGAACCCCGATGAGATATGGCTCTGTTAATGTCAAGAAGTGCCACTTCCGAGCAGCAGGAGCAACTTCATTGAAGCCATCTGTTGTTTTGGAAGACACATGTGCACACACACACGCACTTCCTCCTCCCAAAGTGTTTAACCTTTCTCTTAGGGCTGGAATCGCACAGCTAATCCCTCCTTAATCTCAGAATGACGGGCTCTGCTGTTGTCAGCGAGTCCCAGCAGCTACTGAAAGTGAGGGTTCCTGGCGTCGTTTAGGTGACGTGATAGATCCTGGAGCAGCCACTTCAGAACAAAATGCCCATTCATCCACTGTCAAAGTAAAGTTTGGCACAAGCAGTGTGTGATTGCTGGGAGCCTGACAGAGAAGGCTGTGGAACCTGCGTAGAGACGAGAAATCTGCACTCTGCTGGATCTCACTGCTCTGCCCAACACAGGGAGAAGGAAAAGGAGGCTGAGTTTTGATCCCACTGGAAACCTCATTTTTCAGCAGGTATAACCCAATAGCCATCTCAAAGGAAACGGCCCTGTTTCGGTTACAGCAGAATGTGAGGCCTGTTCTGACTTGTCAAGTCTCTAGTGGTGTTTTTGTGATGATTCTTCCTTAACACACCAGGACCCTTAAGCTTCTCGTGGCTGTGTTAGAGGTGTGCACCCAAGCCCAGGCTGCCAACAGAAAATGTGGCACTGCTGAGCATCCACCAAGACCGAATTACCTCCAGCTTCTTTGCAGGCAACCTGTTCCTGTTGGTATTTCAAGCACATTTTTTTTTTTGAAAGTCCTGACACACAGCACAGCTTTAAAGCCTGGAACTGTGTTCCATATACAAGAGGGCCTTGAACTCTCCCTAGGCAGACCACTTTCATATCCTCTTGGATGGAACACTTTCATATCCTCTGAGCTTATGTATTCATGGTAATAAGCTGTGGGATTTAACTGTGCTGAGACAACATGCCTGCTCTTTAACCCACTGGAATAAAGAACAGCTTTCCAAGCAAAAATAATTGAGATAAAATGGTTCATGTGATACTTGGAGCTGGCAGGGCATTCACTTTT
This sequence comes from Myiozetetes cayanensis, assembly GCF_022539395.1. Lineage (NCBI taxonomy): Eukaryota > Metazoa > Chordata > Aves > Passeriformes > Tyrannidae > Myiozetetes > Myiozetetes cayanensis. The sequence continues at coordinate 5,733,409 of NW_026087389.1, forward strand.
TGCTATTGAGTGGCAAGGTGAAGGGTTTCCAAGATTTCAATTCTGACCATTTAAAAATTACACCAAATACCACTGCCTTGACTACAGAACATCCCCAGGCTTGTTTGATAAACTGACATACATACAAAAGTAGAGGTTTATATATAAGTACCTGTATTATCCTGCCATAACATCCATTCATATTTTAAAGTTAATTCTTTTGGTCTGTTACACAAATTTAAGAGCAACTACTGAAGGCCGTATTGGAGTGGAAAATCAGGATTCTTATCTGTCATGCTCAGGACGGGACCGTGCTGTGCTGAAATGCAGACACTCTCAGCTGTTGTGCCCCTTGTTCTGAATTTGCTGCCCATTTGAGCTTCCCACAACGGTTTCTCTTCCAACCATACGAGTTTTTGCATTCAGCTCTCCTTAGGAGGAAAGTAAAAAACAAATCAACAATTACAACAATCTGAAATCAGCTATGTCTTGAAGAGATTGTGACCAGTTTCAAAGACCATCAATTGAATCAAGAAGGGAAGGGCAGGGTCTGCCAAGAGACTGCACAGTCTGTGAGCCAAGACAACTATCTGTCATGCAAGGGAATGGGAAGCTCAACTTTTGAGGCCACATCTCAAAGGATACACATACAGGGGATTTTTATGTAGCACTTTGGTGCTAGGTCAGATGCTCAGCTCAAGAAGTCTGGCCCCCTTAATTGAGACCTTGTTGCCTTTTGGATTTTTTTATGGATAAGTGATATTCCATTAAGTGTTCTTTGCATGGCATATGCCCAGCAGTGCACAGCGCTGGAGCCTTTCCCTGCTTCATCCCAGGACAAGGCATTCAGCACATGCACAGTGAAAAATCCCAGGGCCTGATTCCATTTTTTTTCCCCACCCTTTGCATGGAGCTCACCATAAACCAAAAGGCTTTGTCCCGAGTCACGTGCCAGGCAAGCACAGGACATACAATTCCCATAGAAAATCCAAGACTAGGGATCAGAAAAGCACCCACCCTGCAGGATCCACCACTACTACATCCGCACTTTTTTAAAAGCCTGGTTGTGCCTCCAAACCAAAACTTTTGCTGCTCAGCCAGAGAGCAAATGCACAAACTGACTGTGTGCCTGGCTGGGCCCTGTGTGCCCATCAGCTCCTTGTGCCATCTTCAGGCACAGCAGCCCCTCTCCACACCTGGCTTGGGAAGTGCTTCTCCACCCGCTGGGAAATGGCCCTGCGCTCCTGCAGCCCTGAACAAACGGGGAGGGAAAGCTTGTCAGCAACACAAGAAGCCCAGGAACTGAAGGGAAGGGAAAATGAGTTAGGACATTCATTCATTTTTCAGGTTTGTCATGATTGCTTGTCGTGGGCATGAAGAACTCTGAGATCTCTTCTTTTTACTAATTGTAGCAGGTAGTATAAATGCTAAAAGGGAAAGTCATTTTATTGCCATTTCCTTCTTGCAGAGCCTGTTCTCATTTCTAGCATGTGCTGTACAGACAAGATCTCAGGGCACCTCTCATTCACCATTCTTCTTCCATTTCAAATTAGGGGAAATTAAAATTTTCCTCTATTTGCCAAAGAAAATGGCAAATGTGCTTTGGGGACCTGGTAAGACAATTAAGTACCATTTTTAGCAGCTAGCATAGCCACTCATTTCAGCTAAAAGATTCAAATCTTTATAAATAAGGATTTTATAAATTCAGATCCGAATAAAGATTCATCTTTTTATCATTAAAAAAATTTAAACCCAGTTCTATCATAGTCAATATAAATGTCCCCTTGAGGCAAAGGGAATTCTGGGAGAAAATTCACTCTGAGCCAAACGCTTCTCCACAGAGTAGTGGAGATTAAACTGGGGGCAGAACTTAATTCTTTCAGTGACTGAAATATCAACAGTTGGGAAGGCAAAGGCATGTATTTGTGACGATGGCTTCTGTCAACTCATGGTAATAGTTTTCTCTATCTTCCTGAATTTATATGGAGACTATTGATCCTGGCATTACAGCTTTCCTGTCAGGAGCAATGAACCGAAGCATACATACATTAAACATAATATACATAATTTTGACATTTATGTAATACAGTATGTATTGCACGTACTTCCCATAAAATATATAGGCCTGTCATTCAGCTAAACAGAGACCTGGAATTAGATACAACACATGCTAAAGTGCAAAGCATCTGTTTCAACTAATATATTAAACCCCTTACCTTTGAGCCAGGGGCCGGGCTCAGCTCCCTGTCTCATTGTTCTCCTCCCAGCTGAAAGGTGGGATTAGTTCCACTCCCTGAATTCAATGCATAGCTAAGCTTACCTGATGTGACTTGAGGACAGCTACTCAGCAGGGAGGTTTGAAACCTAATAGTGGAGCAGGAACAGAGACACTCCCCAGCGACTACAGCGTGTGAAAGCTGGGGCTGTCACTCCAGCTGCACTCGGGGTGGGAGCTGTGCACTGGCTCTTGGCAACTGTGCAGAGCAGAGCAAGATGCAGCTCCAGGAGAGAGGCTTGAACAGCGTCAGTGAGGGGAGGGAGAGAAATTCAGTGTCAGCATTTTGAAAAGTTAGTTTGATTGGAAAGTTTGCGCTGCAAAGTGTGGGGTTTAACCCAGAAGTCTCTTCCAAAAGCCATTCGGTTTTTCGAGAGCATCCTGGTTTTTGTTTCTTAAATGTTACAGCATAGAGAGGAAAACAAAAGGAGGAGCGATGGCAAAAAGGAGATGAGCCAACTGCAAGTGCCAGCAGAAGGTGTGAATGTCACACCACAGCACTCCACACTCACAGCTGTGGCCATGTGCTGATATCTGCCACCCCATCCCTGCCAGACCTCACCTGGTGCGGCAGGAAGACTCAGAGTGAAAAAGGAGCATGGAAAGTAAAGGGAACGCACAGAACAGCGGAGAGCAGAGATGCCTTGCAGAGACAGGGAATTTGTTTCCTGTGGTGGGGATCTCACTCCAACCTCTCCTTCACCAAATATGTCCATAGAGCTCTCTGCACACACCAGCCTTTCTCTGTTAAATCTGCCAGCACAACAGCACAGACACTCTCCCTGTCAGTGACTTGCTCTTGCCAGCAGGACTTGGCTGCTCTTGCATGCCAGTGATTCTAGTTTGCTCAGACACAAAGGGCTGGTGCAGCTCCACAGACAGTCAAAGGGGCTGTATCACTGGTTAGTGACTTCTCCATTAGGAGGAACTCCCAGCCAAGGGGCCAGGCTGGTCTCAGTGGAATATTTCATGTTATCATCTCAACAGCCAGGGGTATGGCAAACCCCTTGGCTTACCTCTGCTGGGCTCTTTCCATGAGGTGTACAGGATGGATGCTTAATGGGACCAATAATTCAAATTTTCAGTTTTAATTTAAACAAAAAAAAGGAGAACAACCAAACACTCCTTTGTGTAACCCCAAGATGGAAGCAAAGAAAACACACTCCAACCCTGCATTTGCCAAGGCTGGCATTCCCCCCTCACTTTGCCCTGAGCCAGACCTTTGGCTTTTACCTCCATCCTGTGGATTTTTGAGGGCGAGTTTTTCTGAACTGCAGCTCAGCATCACTTCAGAACCTGACAGAGCTTTGCTGTTTTACACCAGTGGAGCATCCTTACTCAGAGACAAAGCTCAGGAGAACTCCAGCATGTAATGATTGCAGTCCAATTTCCAACCAGCAATATTCATTTCAAGGCCAGGATCTTCCAGCCTCCCTGTGCTGCCACACATTACCTGCCAAACCTTCCCACACTTGCAGACTGGAACAATACCAGAAATGTTGATTAGAGTTAGTCAGTAAATAACATGGGATGAAAACAAATTAGGTGGTAAAAGGACTCTCGAGAAATTAGGAAAAAAGCTCTATAGCTTTTCAACTTATTCATGATTTACTAGAAAGTTGTATAATGTAGCAGGCCTAAGAGCTAGCTAAAATGCTTCTAAGACCAAAATACCCCAATCTGAATAGCTGCAGTGCCTACTGAAAGCCTGGGGAAGTGTTTAAAGTAAGTTAAAAACCCAACGCTCTCCCTTCTCCCCTGCCCCAAACCTTTGATTAAAAAAAAATAGCAACAAAAATGCTAATCTTCTGTGGTTAAGCAGAAAGGCTTAAGAAGTGGCTGACAAACAACATGAATTATTCAGGGACAAGGTTACTGCTATTCCACACGCATTGCTCCAGAACACCAGTGCAAAGCCACACAAGCACAATAATTTCTGTGAGTGTTACGGTGATAAACTAGTTTCAAATAACCTCCTTTAATTGCATCAACATAATATAGCCTTTCTGGATCTTTAAGGCTCTATAAAAGGCTCTCTAAAAAGGGAGGGCCTGGTCCCAATGGAAATTTAACAGGTTTTATATAATATGTGACTCCGGAGAGGGGGCAAATATTGCAGTATTGAATGAGCATGGTCAGAAGCAGTCCCATTCGTCCATCTGATACTGTGCAAGTATCCAGGAAGCTTAAAAATCAGTACTAAGATTTAGGGTCTTCACGTTGATAAGTATTGCCATCTTCCCTAAACCCACAAGAAACCTTACTCTCCTGCAGGCTGAAGTCACACAGATAGATAGATAGATAGATAGATAGATAGATAGATAGATAGATAGATAGATAGATAGATAGATAGATAGATAGATAGATAGATAGATAGATACATTTCTGGTCTCTCAAGGAAAATCACCTGATGCTGCAACACATCGGGTTGATGAAGAAGCCAAGGTGGTAGCAAACAGCAATGCTGTTGACTGCACAGCTGTATGCAATGATTTGTCTTCTGTCAGTGGGTTTTGGGAGTGGATGGAAAGCAGAAAAACAGTCACAGAGAAGCTCAGTTACAAAAAACAAAGGTAAAGCTTCCGGTTAAACACATAGCAGTCAAGTTAAAATTATAGGTGACAATTACTATAAGTTGATTAGGCACAATAGCAAATTCACTTCCCTAAATCACTTTCACAACTCTCCTAGGAGGTCTGAAAGATGTAGTATATGAGGTTCATTTAATTTCTAATGTAGTAATTATCACTACTGAAAAAAAAAAAAAAAAAGTGGTGACAGACCCAGGAAATAAATTTAGCACTTGAGGTTTTAATAAAATTTTTATGTGCAACCCCGTTGGTTAGAAATTGTTTAATCAATCTTATCTGGTTCACAGACTTTCTGCTGAGCTTTTGCTTCATGTTATTACAAGGCAATATGCTGCAGCACCTTCTCAGCATCCCAAGTTGCAAAGCCACAAAACTGCTGCTCTCCAAAGCTCCTCTTTCTGTTGTGAACACCCACGATTTTGCTCATGTGCCACCAGTTGTTTTCAGGTTATACAGCTGGTTGTAAGTGCTGGTAACTCAAGAGCAGGGTCCAGCCTCCTCTGCCTGGAGAGACCAGTCCAGTGGTTTGCTCAGGGGTAGTGGAGGCAGATGAAGTGACTAAGCCTGTGATCCACGACCAGTGGCATTTATGAGATTTTCCAGACTCCAGAGGGGTTTGGGTTTTTTTAATTTGAATTTTCCCAAGCTTCTGGGGCATGGATAGAGAGAAAGCTGAACCCAGATCTCCTGCCCTGCTACTTGCAGGGTCACTGCCCTGCATAAATTAAGCTGTAACAGTTTATTTCTGTTAGCAGGCCAGGTCAGTGTGAGTAGCAAAGAAGGTAAAATGCAGTTATTAGTATCTAGGAGAAAAAACCCAGCAGGATTCCTGGACTGTTTTTCTGTACTTCTCTTATTTAACCTAAAAAAGACCATCTCCTCTGTTGAACCAGATGACTCTCACTTCCAGACTGCTTTAACTCTCCCTGTTTTAAAATGTGCCAGTATAAATTAATTAGTGCCACTTTAATTGAGCTTTGATGCCATTACAAAATCTAGGGAATGAGCATGTCCAGGCAGCCTGTCCAGCCAGGCAGGACTGCTGGAGCACTCACCAGGCTTTTTCCATTTTTGTCCATCAGAAACAGGTCTTCCCCTTGCCAGTGGGATTTAGCTCTGCTCTTTCTCTTTGCTGGCACTCTCTGCCCCAGCACACAGAACAATCCTTCACCCAAGCTGGGTATTTTCTGTTTCTGTTTGCAGTTATTGGCTAACAGGTAAATTGAGATCTCCCAGAACTAGACAAAAAATTAGAAATCAATAAATATTTGGGAATCATCATAAAGAAAACACACTCATGGCCCCACGTTCCACACCTGCAAAGGAGGTTTGTTGGGTGAGTGCATCCCAAAAACCCACAGCCTGTGGCCTCCTGGCCAGCCTCTGCCACAGTTTCAATGCCAACCCCATGGAGGACCTGGTAGGCAGGAGGGGCAGTGGCGGGACTGGAGCCATGGCACTGGAGCAGGCAGGAGGCTCTGTGGTGATGCAGCCAGAGCCATCCAACGTCTTCCAAAGCCTCCTGAGGCCAAGAGCCAAAGATGCAGGATGCCACAAATCCAGAGTGATCAACTGGGAGCCCCTCAGAAAGCAGATGGTCAGAGCTAACAATCACTTTTAACCAGGCACCCAAAAATCCCCATGACCTTTAAAAATCATAGTCTTTGCTTTTACTTGTCAGTGCAGCATCAAAGTCATGACAAAACAATTAATTAAAGCACAACTCAAGATAGGAATTCTCTTTCTTGACTTTTTAAGTTGGAGTCTGAGCGTCTTTTTGACACACTAAACAACTAGAAATATACAGATACTCGATGCAAGTTTATTTTGATGGCCTGTGTGGGAGCTGATCGAGCTCCACCAAAGGAGAGCACAGAGGGAAATATCCAGGATGCAGAGAAACACTCACCTGCATCTTCACTCAGGAGCTGGATCCAAAGGCCACTGCTGCCATCTGGTGTCACTGTCACCGATGGGGAGAGCTGGGACTTTGCAGGCAGAAGTTTCTGGATAAATGAGAGGTGACGTGGTCCCAGACATTGAGGAAGGACAAAGTCTTCCCTGGCAAAGGAGGGCTCTGCTGATCAGAGCTGCCTCATGTCCACCTCCATCTCAAAGGGGCCAGTTCATGTTCTTCAAGGTAACAGAAGGGGAAACAAGAAAGGAGAAGAGAGATTACTTAAAAGGCTTTTTGCTGAGAAGGGGTACAGCCTAGCAGTGTGAATTATGGTCAGCAGCTGTGGGCGTCCTGCTCCAGCAGAGCCACCAGAAAACACTTGTGGAAGAGGGAGGCTTGCAAAGTTCAGAGCACAGCAGGAAGTTCAGGTCTTTGGGAGCTCAAGCTGGAGCTGCTTGGGGAGGAGGAAGCACTGGCTCTGTCATGATTAGGTCTTCCAAGCCTTGGCCTTAAGTAGTTTTACATATGAAGGCAACATTCTCTTAAGGTTAAAATGCATCCTCACGTTTCCCAGAGACACAGTGACACCCAATTACGCCACCCACCTCATTAGACAGTGTTGTGGCTCCAGTGCTTTTTTAAAGTAGCAATCATGGTGCATGTCAGCAAAACCAAGGGGGCTGGGTTTTAGAACTCATCAAAGTGGTTCTAGGTTTGGACAGCTGAACATTCATCCTAAGCTGGGTTTTGGTCCTCAAATCTCACCAGGGTTTTGTCAGCCCTGTAGCCACAAATACATCCCTGCACTTGCACAGGGATAAATGAAGGGACACAGCAGCAGGGCTTTAAGTCTACAAGGACTTAGACATGGCCTTGTCTTTACATACTGTAAAGGGCTGCAAAAAGTTGGAGGAGGATGACAAATGGGGATTGAGGTATTGGCCCCAGGAAGAGCTGTGCTCAATTCCCTGCTTTGGCAAAAGCTTCCTTGACTGTTTTAAGCAAATTGCAGATTCAGCACCTCAAAGGCTCCTGGGAGTCATTCTTTTACATTTCTAGAGACTTAGCACTAGAGCCATAATTCTCAAATGAAACTCCTCTGCCTCCCAAAGGTGCCCTGATGTTAAATCTCATCACGGGACTGAGATGCAAAGCTAATGGGACAGGAGGGACTGTTAGTCAAGAGGCAGAACAGTTTGGAGGGGATTGGAAAGGCAAACAGCCTGGACAACCTGCAGCAGACTAGTTAAACTATGAAACTGCTTCAAGAAAAGAAGAAAGCATCTCTTGGGAGAGTCAGTGTGGATAGAGATGGAGCTTTGCCTTCATTTCCTAGCTACTTCCTGCATCATCCTCAGTCTCAGTGTGGCCAGTTCCCTGCAGCATCTCTCACTCAGGGACCCAAGTCCCCAGTGCTGGGGCAGGATGGGACCAGCAGCGCTCACCCCTCTGCTGTGCTCACAGAGGTCTGAGGGGGCTCCAGGTTCTCTGTGCTCTCTCGAATACAGCAGAGCCAAGGAAACCCAAGAAGTGCATACAAAACTTTCCCAAACCTCCCTTTTGCTGCAATTCCTGTTCTTCAGGCACTGCCCCACAAAAAAAAAATTCCACAAGTTAAGCATGAAATAAAGCCGGCAGTAAGGGAATAGTAATTATTTGATCAGCTCCCAGGGTATCAAACGGCAGTAAATTGAGCTTCAGTTTAAAAAGCAGACAATTTTCAGTGTCATACCACTACATTTTCAAAGCTAATTTAACTATTCCATTAAAAAATGAAAACATATTCAAATTAAAACACCCATAAGATATGTAAGGAGAGGAAAAAGCCTTGTTGGAGAGAGGACATGAAATGCATCACTAATTTCCCATCAGGCTACAGTTCCCTTAACTGACCATGACAGTCAAAGATGAAATAGAAATTTCTGTATCAAACAGGAACACAAAGGAGAGCTGACCTTTGATCAAATGTCTGTTTGTAGTTTTGACAAGGAAATTTGCATGAAAATAATTTATGCTGGACACTTACAGGAGAAGTTAACTCCCAGCATGTAAAGGAAGAGAGAGGTCAAACCATCCTTAAACAGCCTGTCAGATGAAAGCCACGCTCTCCCCGCTGCAGAGCTATGTGAAGTTTGGAGCCATTCAGGCTCTTTTTGTAAAATCCCAATGCTGAGGGTTTTGTGATGCAATTTTTCAAAGTGGTGTTTATGCAGGGGTGGGAAAAGCCTGTTTCAGGCAAACAAAGGCTTTCTCACACAAAGAAAACTCACTTCTAGCATAGCAGCAGAAGGCATATAAAAAAATCGAAAAGCACCAATTAATTATAATATTTAAGCTATAGGTTTAGCTAATCCCACATGTTTTCCAGCAGGGAAAAAAAAAAAAAAAAAAAGAAGAAGAAAGCAGATTGAGAAGGGAGATCTGGTTCTGTTTAGACTCAAAGCACTGGTCTGCCAGGGAAGTGCAGAGGGGTGAGTGTTGCCCCCTTCCTGAAAGCAAACGTGAGCTCTCAGCTTACAGCTCAACTCTGCTGTGAGGTGCAGGTGATGAAACGCTCAGCTGAGAAATATCAGTTGAATGAGTTATTTTGAAGTGGTTACATAAATAAGAGGAATTTGTTGAAATCCATAAGAATGTGGAGATTTTTGGGGCTTATCTTGTCAGGAAAACTACTGCTGCTTCTTATTTGAACTCTTACTACAATTGCACAATAGCAGTCATTTTCACACAGCGTTTTACAAAAGGTCCCACACTGTGCAGCTAAGAGATTTACCAGATTCCTTCAGGCAATGATGCCCTCACCAACACATGTGGTAACCTCTTGGATTGCCTCCTCTCTTCCATACATTCATTTCTTTAACTTTTCCAAGGTTGCCTGGTTTCCTCACAGACATCGTTTTACAGCCTTCGGTTTCACTCCCGCTTTTTCACCAGTAAGGACTGTGGGATTGGGATGGATTTTTGGATATTTCCAGGTCTCCCTTGTCCCTGTACTGTGATTTATTATTCCAGTAATAACCACTTGCATGCCATGGTCTACTCACAATCACAGATGCATTTAGTTTGTTGATTAAAGATACCACTGAAGATCTCCTGCATGTCCCAAAGGGCTGGTTCTGCCTCTTTCTTTTTTGGGTTTTTTTCGGGAATGTTTTCCCAGGGAAGGTGTTCCGGGACAGCTGGTTCCCAGCCGGCTGCGAGACGCCTGGTGCAGCCCGGCGGAGCATCCTGGGTCTGGCCAGGAGAGGTCAGTGAACACCCACACACAGAGCCCGCAAATCCGCCAAGGAGATTGTTGCATTTGATCAACGTGAGCATTTGGCAGCTTCAGGCTCCAGAAATGGGAGGGACTGTCCCCTGATGCCAGGGGCTGGTACCAGAGCTGGTACAAGATGCCCTTTGGGGGAGGCACCAAGGCATCAGCGTGGGCTGCTCTGGTGAGGAGCTGGCAGCTGCTGAGAGCCCAACAGGCCCTTCAGATGTGCTCCCTGCACCTGCAGCTGCTCCAGCCTTTCCCATCCACTCGACTGGTTATCCTCCAAGATGAAAATTTCTCCTGGAAACACATGGGAAGTAAGTGTAAGTCCTGATAGGGCTGCCAGCAGTGGAGGTGAGAATCTCATCCAAGGTCTCCAGGTACCATGTGCCCATGGAGAGAAAAGCACTCAACATTTTGGGAATGCTTTGTTTGCAGGCCAGGCATCTCAAACTGACATGTTTTCCATGGAAAAGTCTCTCTGCTTCCCTCTCTACCTCCCATTTAAGTGACTTGTAAGAGCCCCAGCACCCAACCATACAGGCAGTGGTTACAGTGGCCTTTGTGCCGAGAGATTGTCCTCTGGAGAGTGGGAAGGGAGTGGGCTGGAATTGTACAGCAACAGCTAAGTGGCCAGGGTTTCTCTGCTGCATCTGTTCCTTGAGAGTCAATAGTTTCATTCCTGTTCAGTTAATTTAATGGATTTTGAAGACCCTCCATAAGCCCAAAACATCTATTTCCTGAACCTATTATGGTGTGCTGCTTATTTCAAATGTTCACACTCCTGGTGTTTCCTCTCACTGCAGTCTGAGTTTTAATTAAGGATTACTTCTGTTCCTTAGTATAGATCTAGTCCAAAATCCTTCAAAATTATGGGAGTCTTATCATAAACTTCAGTTTGAATCAAGCATCTAATTTGGCCATCAGCACACTAGTCCTTCCTTCCATCATGGGGCCCTTTAAAGGACGGGGTTACAAATAACATGCTGACCCTCTAACATATTTAGGTGATAGATAGCAGATACCTGCTGATAACAGGAACACACACTTGTCCCAGGGACTGCCAGGATATTAAATTAGTGTTTCGGAAGTGGAGTGAAATGCTTCTGCTGGGAACAGGTGCACAACTCAAATGATATCTTGGTATTTAGGTTGGGAAAGGAAATCTTCTGGTAAAGCACCCAGAAAGAGGGAGGCTGCAACTTGTGACTGAATTAAAATCAATTAAATCTCAGAGGGGAGGATCAGGGCTGTGATCCCCAAGAGCAGCACAAGCAGAGTTGCCTTCACCACCCTCTTTCTGATTCTTTCTTACTGCTGAAAAAGAAAGGCTTCAGCAGAGCAACTTGAGCTGTTTTTCCTGCTGCTTGGAAACTGGAGCATCTCATTTCAAGCAGATATTATCCAAGTTCATTTGAGCTGTACCATTTCATGCCAGCAATGAATCTTTCTTGCCAGCTCCAGCTATCAGAGCTGCTACACAAGAAATACTTATCCTAGTCCACCTGCTTCTTTACCCCAGGACAGGGGTTTTCATCCTGTGGCCTCTCCACAGGGACCCCAGGGATGGTGTGAATAGTGCCTTGAAAAAAAAAACAACCCAAGCTCATATTCCATGAAGAGAGAGCCTTCCAGAAACACCAGGACTGAATTGATGGTCACTGGAAATCACCTTTTATGGGTAGGGAAGTCTCCATCCTGAGGCCTGAGTATCCTGAAGTGCTGCAGCTGATTCCCCACCATATGCAATGAGTGAAACTTAGGGGTGAGAAATTACCTCAGTGCTTGGAAGGCAAAGTCCAAGTTTAATGGCTACAACTTGTCCACAATAAAAGCATTTCCACCCAGGCTCCTGACTGTGAGCTAAAAGAAGCCAAAAACAGCTCGTGAGTTATTACTTGTTGGCCTCTGTGATAAAAAGATCTCGCCGTTGCAGCAAAGCAAAACCACCTGGAGAAGAAGTCTGGGAAGGGTGAGGCTACCCAAGGCTGGGGCAGCTCTCTGAAACAAGCCATACAAAGCCATAGAAGAAGAAAAAAGGTGTTCTGCTTAAAAACAACAACAACAACAACAATAAAAGACAGAAAACAAAAAGCTGTCTAAGTACTCCACTCTAAGGAGGTGCTGCATGCCCTGTGTACTCTTTGTGGTTTGATTTGCAACCCAAAGCCATGGAAGCTCTGAGTGAGGACAGAGGGCTCTGTCCATCTTATTTCAAGCACAGCCTTCCACCCCCATAAAGGCACATCATAAATCCCTCCAGCACTGGGAAGAAGCAAATTAAGTTCACAGGAGGTGGAAGGAAGCAGGTGGCCCTCTGGCCTGGCCATCCCTCCCTCCTCCACCACGACTGGGACAGCAAAGCCAAGGCAGGGTTGGAGCTGCTTTCATGTCCTGCCAGCACAGACCCCACGGCCCCAGCTCCCTCCAGGGTGAGTCGAGGGGCCCTTCCCACTCTGGCACCATTCCTGGAGGCAGAACTGGGGCTCAGCACCCCTTGGCAGGGCTGTGAACCTACTGGTGTGACTTGTCCCCACTTCGTCCCCACTTGCGACCACTGAAAGCATTTTATTTTCCTCCCCTGGATGGTCCTTGGCTGTATCAGCTCTTTTCCTTGCATGTTTAGGAAGGTGGCCAGAGACTATTATCACACAGTAAAGGTTCCAAATAACCTCAAAAATGAAAGATTTCCAGCACAGACCCCCATAAGAACTGGTTGGAAAGAGCTTCATTATTCCACAAAACATTCAGGGACACACTTAAGCCCCACTCACACCTGTGTTCTCCTGCAGAGAGGCCACAGTCCCAGAGCAAAAGGTGGAAAGCTATCACCTGGTTCCAGCAGGGTTTTTTGGTCCCATTTCACTATTATCTCATCGCTACCAAATCAAGCTGAGCTCAAACAGCCCCCAGTCTCTCATCCTGCTGGTGCACACTGCAAATGTCCTGTGCAGAGCGTGGTGAGCAGTGACAGGCATTGCACAGGTCATCTGCAGTGGGGGGAAAGCATCAGAGAACCAAACCAGATGCATTTGGTGAGGAAATCCAGCATGTTTCTCGTGCTTTGTGAGAAGTGGGTTCACCTGGAGAGCGCAGAAAGCTGAACCCCTGCCAGAGGAATAATCTGGTAAACTTCCTAATGAATATTTCTGCAACACAAAGTCTCTTTGTGGATTTAAATTAATCTAAAGCACATTCATTAATTCATAGCTAAGAATTGGATTATATTTTGTTGCTGACCTCCATGTTGTTTGTCTGTAACTAGATTTCCCCTTAAAGGCAGCAGAGCTATTTAATCATAATGCCAACCTTTGGATCTACTTCAGCAGCAATTACCCTGAGCTTTGACTTTGATATAATTTATATTTCAGAACACATCATAAATAACTCTTTCTTCTCCTTTCAGCACGGCTGTGTGAATGTGTACAAACCCATGGAAAGATGAGTTGCTGGCTATTTTATCTCATTCAGACTGTGAGTGAATGCTGCTGCCCTGGCCACCCCTGTCTGCCCCACTGTGACACCTTCATGTTCTTCTGGTGTGAGATAAGAGCTCTGTGTGCCATCAGGGAGCTCCACCACCAATGCCACCAGGCAGAGTGGTCCTGGAGGTGCCACCAGATGGACCACAACCAGACCAGACCACATCTGCAAACCACCCAGTCCAGGTCATGTCACTTCACTCTCCTGCCATGCCCAAATATATTTTTAAAAGGCAGGAACTTTAAGGAATATTTACTATCCTAACTGTTTGGTGTACCAGCCATCCTTCCCCCTTAGACTTACTTTGTTCAGTTAATGGTGGCAAGTCTTCTCATCCCTTTTCTGTTCCTTTCAGTAAAACTCCATTTTTTCTTTTAAAAGAAACTGGTTCAGCCCCATGCTTAGATGCAGAAGAAAGATGCATTCCTTGCAGGTGCTGGTTAGGAAGAACCTAAGGACAAAGTCTGAAAGCCAGCAGCATGAGATTCCTGACCTAATTTAATCCCAAATCATCAAACATCCCATGAGATTTTGGCTGGTTTGGGTCAAAGAAAACAGCACTGGTAGCTACAGAGATGCAATTAGCAGGAGAGGTAATTCATGCTACAGCAAACCTGGTGGCAATGAGCTTGTTTGGGCCCCAATGGGCTACATGTTTGCACTGACAAGGGTCTGTGAATCCTAATTTTCCTGATTAACACTCCAAGTGTTGTGGAAACACCCTCTGAATGCACAGGAGGGTTTGCAGGTCTGTGTTCATGAGGGAAAATAACAGTAAAGGTGCTGCATGAGCTTGGTCATGCAGTGCTCTTCCAGCTGCTGAAATCAGGAGTCATTTGCTGTCAGTGAAGAGCAGGATTTTAAATGTGTCTGCCAAGACTGGCAGGAGGAGGGGAAAAGGCTGCAGAAATCTTAAATGTGTAATGAGCAGAGTTGGGTCTTCATAGAAGTGGGTTTTTTTGTTGTGGATGAGTTTCGCCCAAGAGGATGGCAGATTGCAGAAATCATTATGCATTGATTTTTTTTTTCTTTCCAATTTTATCATAATGTGAAAATGAGAACTACAAAGTGCTTCTGCAGGAGTCTGACGTAGCCTTGCAATTAAATTCAAGTTGCTTTCATGAAGAATGACAGCCCAGTGGTGGGAAAAGAGCTGCAAAAACAATGTGTAAGACTGTCAAAGCAATCAAACAACATCTGTTAACTTCTGCTCAGGAACAGAACTTCAGGCATCTCCCAGAACCTCCTTATTCTCAACAAACACTCCATAAAGCTTCATGATGAAGGTACAGTTTGCATGAATCAGTACAAAAACGATGGCTTCTCAAGCCGCAAAGTATTGTTTCGTAGAAATGCTTGTCACACAGCAATGAGACCCAGTGGTTGGGTACAACCCTGCCTTTTGGCTACCTTGGGGTCAGCGTGTCCCAGATGAGACAGCCCCAGCCCAAAGTGGGGCCTGAAACCCCCAACATATAAGCCCTAAATATGAGTTCTTTTAAAGAATGGGACATTCCAACAAGCCTTTCACGTTGCTCAGCCTGCACAAGGGAAGACCTGAAATGTGGGGCCTTGGGAACAAGGAGATGACCCTTGTCTTTATAGCCCAGCAACTTCTCATGGCAGCTGCTGTCCGTCATCTGGTTTGCACATTGACCTGGTGGGTCCAAAAATAAACTCCCTGTTAGCAGCTGTGATTATAACCAGCTTGTGTTACAAAATCACCCTCTGGCCTCTCCCACCACTGGGAGAACTCAACCAGTGACTTCTGCATCAAGTTCAGCATCGTGGATCAGTCTGGTGGATCAGGAACCCACCCTGAAGGCTCCAACAAGGAGAGATGTTGTTAATGCTCATCCATTCAAAGTAAAATTCCTGTTCAAGCCAAGCTCCTGCTTCTCAGCTGGAACATGGCTCCATCACCCTGTCAGGACACCCTTCTTTGCTGGCCACCTCAGGCAAATCACACAATGGCTGACACCACAGTCCTCAGCAACATTTCACTGTCTCTCAATAAAGAGCCTTTCAGTTAACAACCTGCATTTTTTTCCCATCTGATTATTCTTCATTGGGATGCTTATAAGTAAAGTACCATCCAGAGACAGTGGCTATGGCCCATAAATTTAATTACTAACCTTTAATTCATAGGTGGCAGAAACAGTTCTTCAAGCATCTGAGTTAATCAGGCTTTGCTGACAGTGGCAATCAATTGTTCAGCGGCCTGCTTTTTGCTTAATTACTGTTGGACTACATTGCATTTTCAAAATGTCAAGCATCCTCTTTTAGAAATGCAATAAATCATTTTCACACGGTGTGCAAGGCTGGGGTAGGAGACCATTATTCTCTCACACCTGACCTTGGTTACAGGGAACAGAAATTGATCATTTACTGCAGCAGTGAAATATCATTTAAGGAAAAATGAGTCTTCACTAAGAACTTCAACTCACTAAAAGGAAGGAGAGTTACTTTCTGGCTGTGCACTTGTGCCCAGATTTTCACTGTGTCCCAGGGAGAGGTAACCCTGATTCTTGTTCTTCCCATACCAGACTAGGATATTTATGTCTCAACCAAAGTGTTAATCTATTCCCCTAAGCTTCAGAAAGAATGTCCCAGTGGAGACAGTGTAGTCAGTTGGAACTTGGAGAAGACAAAAGACACGTCTGTTGAGATGGTGACACCTCACAGCTGGCACTGAGGTCACTGCATGAACTGTGTGGGTGGAAGGGCCACGAGCTGGAGCTGTGGCCTTCAAGGTGCATAGCTGAGACAGGCAGAGAAGAGGCAATTTTTCCACAGCAGCTCCCCTGGCCCCCCCTTCTGCCCTAAGGGACTGTGCCGAGGGTATGTCCATTCCCACTTCTCTCCAGCTCCAAGAAGTAATGAGCAATTTTTAATTGTGTGTATTTACATCGACTAACACAGAAGAAACCTGCTTTCAGCTCAGTGCCCAGACACCAGTGGGGTAGAAGTAATAAATGACACCTCCCTGCCTGAGAAATGGGAGGCATTTTCAGCAACAAGACTGTGCTCAAGTGTGTTGAGAGCAGTGCATGGGTTGTGGCTTGTGTCAGCCAAGATGATGTGAAGATAAAAGGCATCCTCTGAGAATGCTGCCAGAAATAAGAAGGAAGAGGTTGTGTGGAATCATATGGATCAAATTTTCTTTCTCATTGTGTTTAATAGAAAAGCTTTTCGCCTGCTCCCAAAGGTACCGATGAAAATTTCCTTCAAACCAGAGGTAGGATGGGTATTTTAGCTTTTTTTTTTTTTTTTTTCATTAAACATACATGCATCCAGAAAAAGAAAAAGCATTTTTCTCTGCTCTGGAAAGCAGAGCTGATTAGAGCCGGGAGCCAACAACAAACAAAGTGCAATCAAGAAATGAAAATGAAGCAATAAAATGTTTAGCACTTGCAAGACAATAAAAAGCATTTCTTAGAGGAAAAAAATAGGAAGAAAGGTACAAAAGAAGTCTCTAACCTAAATTAAGATTTCTGTTTTCCTAATTCAAAACAGATTTAACTTTTCTGCCTATTTATGCCAATGGCACGTGTTTCATCAGCAGCTTGACTGAGTGTGTCCAATGTCACCTGTTGGTTGAAACACAGTGCTTTGGTGGCAGCAGAGTGTGACAGGTTGTATGAAAGCTTCCCAGCAGGAATATGGCTCAAGCTTGCAGGGATCCTCACCACCACACTGAGGACAGAAGGCACACCAGGAGAGAACATCCTTGCAAAACCACCTCCCATCATCTGCACATTCCAGTTCTTCCTGTGACCCCAGGGGGAAATCCAAGTGTAGAATGGGCCCTCTTCATGGTGGCCCCAGTTTCTCCTCACCACTGGCTGCCAAGGCCAGTGCCAATGCAGCTCCTCCAGGGAGAAGGGCAGCCCCCATGCCCAGGGTGCTGGCAGAACTCAGGGATTTATGTCTGTCTGCGCCACCAGCTCGATCCTGGGTTTTCCTCTCACAGTTTTTCGCATTATTTAATATTCCCAGCTTTGTCCAAAAGGCAGCAGCACTAGAGGGCACTGCCTGCACGTGTGAGAAAAGGGGACACATCTCCAGCCTCCTCCCAGGACACCCAATTCTGGCTGTTCGCTGGCACCTTCCCTGCTCACCTGTGCCCTTTCCGGGGGGAAAGACACGGAGCCAGCTGGGGCCGTTCATTTTCTTGGCTGCAGAGGAGGTTGGCAGCCCAAGGTGATGTGCAAGATCCCTCCCAACAAACATTTGGGAAAGCCAAAGTGAGACGTTATCAGGCGTGTTTGTTCCAGGCTCGATGCAGGCAGCGAAACAGCTGCACGAGTGTTTAGGCCAAAAGATAAAGTCACGCTGGGGGTGTCCAGGAGCGCAGGGGAGGCAGAGCTATCACAGAGCCCCTTCCTGGGGTGCCTGCAGGAGCTGTGTGCAGCTGTGCTGGGGGGATCTCACAGCTTCATCTCAGCTCCAAACCCCTCCCGCGGACAGAAATTCCCTTCTGGATCCAGCCATGCTGGAGAAAACGGCTCCTCCACCCTCGCTGATCCTCCTGCTGCAGCAGAAAAGCCTGGGGGCTGCTGTCTAGAGAAAGCAGATGATTCAGATTACCCCAAAGTGCACTCTGCCTTCAAGCAGAGTCAGCCTCCATGAGGCAGGCATGGGTTACAGGGAGCTCATGTCAGCCCAGGCTGCAGGGGAACTGAACCCCTTCTTTTGCCAAAAGCATCTCATCTCAGCCAGCACATGTCACGAGTTCAAAGTCCATAGCTGGTGCTTTAGTCCCTCATTCTCTGTGCCAAGTCCAGTGACACCAGCCTCACCTTGCACCACAGATGTTCACAGGCTCCCTGGATGTCACCCTGCACACCAAAACCCATCAGGCCTGGACAGTCTGCAGTTTTAGATGAAGTCCAGACAGAGCCAAACTCTTCCAAGCTTTCCTCTGGGGCCCTGTGCAGCTGAATTGACACTCCTGTGACTGATTTCTTCCAGCCTGAACTATTTCCCTTGATGATCTGCCCTAATGGAAAAACAGCTTTTCCACCTTTCAAATGCAAGCAAGATAAAAAATGCCTTCCTGGTTCAAAAAGCACGTGGAACTGCTGCCAAAGAATATGCATGTTAATAACATATCCTTTGTATGAGAAGACAGTGCTGAAATTTGAAGTGATCTCCCCAGAATACAAACAATACCCCGAGTATGGCAAGGAGATTAAAATAATCCTTGGGATGCCTTTCAGTTTTCGTGCCTTTTGTGAAATAAATAAATAAGTACAAATTAGTAGTGTATCAGAGCCTTCCGAAAGCTCGTGCTTTCGCCCCGAAGGATTCCTGCTCTGCAGTTAATAAAAACCACTTGCATAGATAACAGGTCCCCGAGGCTGAGGTGTTATTTCTAAAATAAATTGCTTATTTGAGAAAGATTGCAGGGACATCATTGTGTTTGGGAAGTTTGAAGCCTTTTCTAATTAGTCCGGGAGCGCAGGGGAGAGGCACAGATCGCTCGTCACAGCCGGGCTTCTCCAAGTGCTCTCAGAGCACCGGGGCTGCTGCCAGTGTGAAACTGAGCCTGCAGCCCCGAGGCCAACTTGTTCCAGAGGAGAAGGACTTGGTGATGCTGTTAAGCTACGTTTTTCAACAACCAGCAGTCAGCCAGCGAGTTGTTTTGCTGGAATCGGCGTCAGGGATGCAGCACAGCAGCCACTTCCAAAATAAAGAAGGTAATTCTGTAGAGATGGACAAATGTGCCTTCTCCGGGTAGGCACATTGGCTGTGCTGCAGCAGGGCATGTTTCCTTTTCCCACAGAGAGGAACGTCCTGCCTGGATACCCCAGGGGCATTCCATGGGTGGGAGTTCCAGGGCGAGAGCAGCTTCAGAGATCTGCACATGCTTTATACTGATCTTTCCTTTCTTTTGGTCAAAACAAGAAGAGACACTGGCATTCCTGAGATAGGGAGGTGGCATCCTCAGCTCAACAAAGTTACCTACTGTACTTGGAGAGAATCCTGTCGACATCCCAGTGCTCCCCTGTCAAGCTTCCCCAGGGATTCCAGCCCTGTGCCCAGCTCAGTTCTACTGAAGATCCCCTGGGCTGTGGTACTTCCACTGGGTGAGAAGTATCCAGCTGGATGAGATGAGTCCTGCAGCCCCTCCAGGACAGGGCTGTTCCTTAAAACCACAGTGTAATGGCCCAGGGTGTCTTCTGGGCTTTGATTCATTGAACAGAGAACATTCTATGTTAATTAAAAATAAAAGCAATAGCCTGTGGTGGAACAGCCACGAGATATTCCCTGATGCAGGATGAAGCCATGGACAGATTTGGGGATCTGAAAAGTCTGTGTAGGAAGGTGTGCCTCAGGGATTTTGGCCTCAGGAGAGAGGAGCTCACTGGGACATAAAGTTATCAAGGAGCAAACACAACCATGAAACACAAGATATGTAGGCTCTACCTGGAGGCTCTATATCCCCCCAGAATGTTCTTGTAGGTACAGGTTCTCCTTGGCAGGACCCACCCCTCTGGTCCTTCCACAACCTCCTGCTGCCTGTGAACTTGACTCTCTGGAAAAGAAGATAAAAGTGAATGGGAACACTAGAAAAATTCTATAAAATGGAGCTATTTCAGGATACTGAGATGTGGAAAGGATTGTGAACCCTACTGTATATTTTTTAAAACAAACAAACAAACAAACAAAAACCAAAAAAACCCACAACCACCAGATTTCCCATTTTTAAACTGATCTAATTAAAATGTAAATAAATATGGGGTTTGCTTTGCAAATGTGTATTTATAGAGACCACCTTCTCACCCTTCATCTTTGCCAGACTAAACAAGCTGGTTTAGCTGCTTCTCTGACAGACTCCCCATTGCCTCCCCATCGTGCAGCCTTCCCATGCAACCTCTCCAGCTACAACTCTGTGAGGGTGGGTAACCAAAATCATACACACTGCTCTGGATGGTGCCTCACCCACAGCTTGACAAGCTCAATCCATACATCCCTGCTCCTCCTGGAAAAACTTGGCCAGCATCGTTCTCAGACCATATTTTGTGCCTCACAGACTCTCTGCAGAACTTCTTCTCCAAAGACCTTCCAACACTTTTGCGACTGAGAAGGACTTTTTAATGGCTTTGATTTCCATCTTTCCCACCCACTTGGTATCCTTCTGGAGCCCAGTCTCCTTTCATAGTAGTGACATACAGTGTCATACCCCTCACAGGCATGGGTAGGGTGCACTTAGGTCTGTTCATCTCCCAGCTCCTGAAATCTCCACCCAGCTCCTGGAGGCAGGCAGAGAGAGACCATGATGGACAGAAGATGTTTTTTATTAGATGGAAGTCATACTGGTTTGCCCATTCATGTCCTATCCCAGACTCCAGGTCTTATAGTCCCTCTCCTGGCTGGCTGGACCCAGCCATGGACAGAACTGAGGGGTTAAACCACCAACCTTTACCCATCCCAGTTGCACTGGCTGTACTGGGATTCCTCAAAATGTGTTGGAATGTGGTGTGCATGGAGACAGAGGGAGAGGAGTCAGTGTCTGTGCAGCAGTGAGAAAGCCCGTGGCCTCCTTTGGTTAATGGCCCTTGCAGTGGGCAGCACAGTATATTTTTACTCATTAAATCAAAGTGGCTGCTCCTTGCCCTTCAAGTCCCCAGAGAGCAACTATTCCCGATAACAGCCGGTCCCCACAGACTCATTAAGCTTTCTGGAAGCTGTTTGCAGAGGCAGGGTGCTAATCTATGAAGATAAGAAGTCAAACCTTTCACTACGGGGGACGTTTTTTACTACTCGCCTCGTGTTCTCCCTTGTAATTTCATCAAAGGCCAAACCTAAAAACCTATCTAATCTGTCAGAAAGGCCAATCTAATCTATCATTATTAAACACTTTTATGGAGAAAAATGAATTGCAACATTAGAGAGCTTGTGATTTAGCACATGAAAGAGATTGGAAAAATGTCTGTGAAATGACAAACAATACAAAATCTGCTTTCCCAACAGAACAGATTAGCTGGTGGCACAAATAAATAAGTAAATACAGTTAAAACTGCTTAGATTTATAGCAAGAGGTGTAGAAAATCCCTGGGACTTACCAGTGATAGCCTTTTATGGCAGAAGTAGATTTTAGTGGACTTATATCAAAATGAACCTTCACCTCCCATGGAAGGTTTCAGAGCCCAGTGCCACGAGAGCAAATGGTGAGAGGTCTGTCATGGGGCATTGAAAAGCCATTGCAAGGTGGTGGGTGCAGAGGGGGGGGGTGTTTAATTTAGGAGGTGTGATGGGGAGAAGATTAGTACTTGTAAAGTCAGTGGGGAAAAAGAGGCTTTCCCAGAAGATAATTGAAGGCAGGGACAAAATCTAGCTCAAATGTCACAGTGGAGCAACTCTCAACTCTTCCCTCTCCAGGCAAAGACCTGGGAGAGGTGGGACTTCTCACTGTGGACACAGAAGAATTTTTGCTCCATTACTTCCACGGCATGGCTGCAGAGTTTGGGATGTTCTGCAGGTGAGGGATTCCAAATCTGAGCCCTCCTTGCACCCACAGTTGAGGTGCTCAGTGAGGTTCAGGGCTGCCCACAGGCAGCAGAAGGGCTCTGGGACTCTCAGTGCCATGCTAAGCCCAAAGCTTCCTGCTAGGAAAAGGAGCCTGATTTCAACATGGAGAAACTTGTCATCATCCCAGACAGATTAATTAGGCTTGGAAGATTTCTCACTAGTTGGAAACAAGACCAGTTGCCATGAAAATGTAGGGAAAAAAGAGGTCCTGGATGTTTTGTACAGGGGATACATTTGCCTTATGGGCCCTTGCAGCCTGGGCGCTGGTTGGGAGCACTCTGTGAAAGTCAGAGACCAAAGCTCAGTCTGTGCATCATCAAGGCTGAAGACAACGCTGGGATGTAGCAGTCCAGGGCAGGACCAGGGCTGGGGGTGAGTTGGGTGTTCAGCCACCCCTTGCACTGCTCCACCCTCTGCTCATCCAGAGGTTGACTCAAGCTCTGCCACACCAAGCTCTGCCATCAAGCCACCAAACTGCGTCACGAGTCACGGCATCCTCTCTCTGCGGAGCAAATGCCCTCACAGCAAGGAAGGGATGCAGAGCTTGGCTGTGCCTGGAAAGGACCAGGAACACGGGCATCCCACCTGCAAGGCAGGATACGACCCCTCCTCTGACATTTAGGCTAGAATGCTCTCTTTAGCTGCACTGAACTGAACACTTCCAGATTTCCAGCATTTCAAGGGAGATTTGGCAGTGCTTGCTCCCGCTTGATTTTATTTCGGATGCCATAACATTTGGGCCTTTTTATGCAGCTTTTGGCTGGTGTTGAAGCAATTTCTGTCTGTCTGTTTCTTCTTTCTCTTCTCCCTCCCCCGTGCCCTCCATGGTGGGAGGCTGACAAAAGTCAGTGACTCAGCTCTAGAGGAGAATGGAAAACTCCAACAGGGCTTTGAATTGAAATGCAGGCAAGGAAGGAGAGACCCAAGGGGAGGTTGGAGAAAGGGAAGGAAAGGGACTGTAATGAGAAAAAACATGAAGGGAGCTAATAAGCGCTCTATGTTGAATAAGTGAGCAAGAATAACTTCTTACAGGAAAGTCACTTCTACAGGCTGCAGAAAGATAAATTTACACACACACCAATCCAAAAATATTTGAACAAACAAGGAATTTCAGGATCTGCAGAACTACAGCCTGATGAAGCACAAATTTGTGTCCTCAGTCCACTCACCAGTCCCAGCACCACCTTTCTCTGTTGCTCTTACCAAGCAAGAAAGAGGCTCTCTTAGGGCTAAAAAGGTGAGCAGAGGGACAAACAGGCAAGAGAAGGAGCTCCACTAAATTTCATGGTGTGTGGGAGACATATTAAAATCCAGCAGTGGGTTTTCATGCCATCCCAAGCCTCATGTGCACTTATCTTGCAAAGCACCCCAGTGCATCCCAACCTTTCTCCAGTCTGCAGGGACAAAGACCACCCCCTTGACTAGTGAGACAGCAAGGTGTCATCTAGCACCCACAGGCACATGTTTGTCCTGAGGATGTTTGATCTCTGTCCCCACACACAGGGTAGCACATCTGGTCTCCCTACAGCCACGTGGATACACAGCCTCCCCTCCAAAGCCAGATCTGACCCTACAGCAGTAACAGAGAACTTCTCCAAAACCGAAAGCTCTCCTTCTATCAGACCTCCTTATATCACACAGAGGCTTTCCAGGTTTTTCAGTCTCCTAGAACAGCCAACATCCATGGTACCCCATGGAGCTGTAAGCTCAAGTGTGATGGATGTGAGGATAGCCCTGTCCCCCCAGCCTACCCAAGCACCAAATTACTCAGCCGTTTGCTCCTCTGGGTCCTTGACACATCTGTGCAACACACCATGCGAGCATTTCAAAGGAAAAATCTGCCATTTTGGGGCTGTGAGTCTCCCTCAATGCCTCATTGTGCCAAGGAAGGGCGACAACCAACGCATTGTGCCGGCAAGCATTTCTCATCGCGCCGGGGCCCTGGGTGAGCTGGGTCCACTCTAAGGAGCTGTTGTCCTTTGCTTGCCACCACACCACCGTAACATCTCACACATCCCTGGCAGCCTACTCGCTTCCCATTCACAAATTCCTCCGCTGAATAACACCAAAGAGTTAAGGCTTTGTCCAAAGGTTGCGCTATGGGAAGGGAAACTGGAGAGAAAATGGCTTTCAATGCAACGCGAGCAGAGACAATACTGTTTTGTAACTGCACCGTTTGATGTGCAATGACAGGAATTAATCATTTTACTTAACAGAATTACTCTTTGTTATGTAAACTTTGTAAAGTCAGTCTCATGTGACCTCTTTCAATTAGGAACAAATTGTTTAAAACTGTCGTCCTTCTGAAGGCGCAGTACTCCTAAGAGCGACCTCGGGGATGGGTTGTCATTTCACCCTGGAGTACTCACAGCTGTGCAGTTCAACACCAAATGGAGACCAAAATGTGCAGAATTACTCTTCTTTTTTTTTTTTTTTTTTTTTAGCAGAGTGAGCAATCCCTCTGTGCTTATTCTAATATGGGGAGAACATTTGTTTCCCATTTCATTTTCTTCGTTTCTGAGAGAGCTGGATTTGTTTTTATAGGTTTCTCATCACCTCAGTCTGCAAGCACCTCAGTAGTGAGAACAGACATGCATCCTGAGAGGCCTTTGGAGAAAAGGAAGCATTTTCCATCTACCAAGAGAGAACCAAGACCAGAAAAGATGAAGGGCCCCATCCAGCAAATGAAAACAATTTCTTCAGGAAAAAAAAGTAGAGCTAATGTCATGCAGAAAGTCTGCAGCAGGGCCAAGAAGAGCCTCCAAGAGTCCACAATTTCACCCCAATATCTCAGCCCCTCTCCTGATTCCCATAACCTCGAGAGCTGCTGCAGCTCCCTTTGCTGCCAAACGTTTTCACACAAACTATTTGACCTGGAAAGACTGGAAGCATCCTCTGCTACACACAGGAGTACTCTGGTTTTGTATTAAGGCACAAAGTGAGACTCTTCCAGGCTGGTGTGAGCACCACAGATTTGCTTTCAAAGCTACTTGCAGAAACAAGGCAGCAGCAGCCTTAGGATGTACATGCCCTGATGGTGCTGGGGATAACTGAGCTGCACTGGATGGGTTCTGAGTTCATCCCTCGTTGGAGGTCCCATTTCACCTCTGCTGCCCATGGAGGTGCCTGCCCATGTTCCCACTCAGGTTCTGCCCCTCAGAGAGGAAAAC
This sequence comes from Myiozetetes cayanensis, assembly GCF_022539395.1. Classification (NCBI taxonomy): domain Eukaryota; kingdom Metazoa; phylum Chordata; class Aves; order Passeriformes; family Tyrannidae; genus Myiozetetes; species Myiozetetes cayanensis. Next base: position 5,758,598 of record NW_026087389.1, read on the forward strand.
CCATTACACCTCATAACCTCTCTCAACCGCATCAACAGTCCTAATTTTTGTCCTCTTAAGGCTGCACTAACAGCCAGCCCTGATTGCTCTGGGTGATAAAAGCATTTGCTCTCGGTGTTTCCCACGCATAATGCAGCCTTTACTCCGGGGTCCGGGCACTTTCAAAGGGTGGCTGTGCAGCTTTTAGTTAAGAACCCAATCAGAAGATACGACCGTGGCTTTGAAAGGCATCGGCCGAACTTTGATCTCATTTCCCTGGCTGCCCTGCCCAGCAACGCTGGCTGCATTAAGGAAAAGGAACCTACCTTGTCCAGACAAGAAGGCGAGCAATCTCACATCCAAGGGCTTTCAAGTCAAGCCATTATGTACATCCCCCTGAAATCAAAAGTAGTCAAAGATTGCAAAAAGGCTGTTGACAGCGGCGCCTGTCAGCTGAGCTTGTCCCTCATACGGCATTGTTCTACAGCCACCTGAAAGAAGGTTGTAGACAAGCGTGGATTAGTCTTTTCTCTCAACTAACAAGCAATAGGACAAGAGGAGGCAGCCTCAAGTTTTCTTCACTGAAAGGGTGGTCAGGCATTGGAACAGGCTGCCCAGGGAAGTGGTGAAATCACCATCCCTGGAAGTGTCCACAAAGCACGTAGGTGTCGTGCTCAGGGACATGGTTTAGTGGTGGGTTTGGTAGTGTTAGGTTAATGGTTAGAGTCGATGATCTTAGAGTTCTTTTCCAACCCTAATTATTCTATTATTCTGTGCTGGCCCATGTGGACTTTCCCAGCCTGAAACTCACCAACATGACTCCAGCACAGCCACAGGATTCACTTACTACTCACCCCAGTATAAAGCAAGGAAGCTTTGGGGTCTGCAAGGCTGGATTAACAGCTGGGGCCACAGCCCTGTTAAACAGCAGCTCAGGGCTGCCCCAGGAATCAAACCACTGCAGTAGGTTTTTCTCAGCGTCTTCCCATGGGAGTAGCTGAACGTCTGTGGGAGAAAGATGCAGAAAGATGAAGCCCAAGGAGGTGAAGCAGGTGCATGAAGGTGTGTGGGGAGCCTGGAGCACAGCTCTTGTCACCACTGACATCCCCCGGGCTGCCAGCCTGGGCTTTGCAGGATGGTGTCACGGGATGGAAACCATGTGGTCCCCATGTTCTGCAATAATCCATGCTGGAAATAACCCCCACAAGCAGAAGGTTATTGAACAGGCAGGCTGCAAGGGTCTGCAGGAGCTAATAATAGTGTCTTCCTCTAACAAGCTCATTAGCCGCTGGAACAGAGAAATCATCTCTGGCATATTCCTCTTGATCACTGTGGTTGTATCTAGTGTTTCTATTGAGGCATTACTAATAGCTAATATTCATTGTGGTATTTCAGTGTGGGATTTACTCCCACTCTCTGCAAAATAGCCCTTTTTCAGCCCCAGGAAATAAAAACAACGGCAGCTATCGGCAGTGTTAAGTAGTTGAGCATTTTTCTTGTCTGGTCTTCCCAGTCTTTTACATCATTTCATCAGTTCTTTGTGAAAAGGAGCCTTTCCTTACTCCCTGGGACAGAGGCTGTCTGTGCTGGGGCCAGCCTGTCCCAGGGGAGCACATTGGGACTGCACTGTAGGTGCAAACAGGCTCTTAGCTTGACCCTACCATGGATATATCCCTGCAAGCAACAGCCAGTGCTTTTGACTCCCTGGAGCCCAGGAAATCAGTCTCATGGCGGGGAACCAAGCAGTGACCTCGTGAACAAATGAGGTTTCAATCCACAAGACCAAACTACCTCACAACTGAAATACCAGACTGTGCAAAACCACTCCCCAGCCTTCAGTGTCTTTCAGTTCACTTCTGGTCTCTTAATCTGATAGTGCATTCATGTACCCAACTACAGCCTTCATTCAAACACCAGCAAGACCAAACCTTTTCCTGGGAAGTGAGGATGCTGAAGGTGATTCAGGTAATGCTTCAGTAGCTCCTCTGCAGCTTCTGCTTTTGCATCCTTTGAAAACCACTCTATTGATGGTTTTAATAAACACATAAAATGCAATAAAAGCATTTCTAGCAGTAACTTCTATTTAGCACCAATGTCCCACCACAAAGAGGTGACATTAGGGCAATCCAGTGCCATCTTCATTAGAAGTAGATAAAGGTAGTGGTGCACACACACACACAAAAACTTGTGTCATTAAAAGAATAGCAATTTCTGCAAACTATTTTTTTCCCATTAAATTTTAGCTGATTCTGTTACATACTCAATAGCAATAAAGCTTCAAGAACATCAGTCCCTGTTCCTAGTGCTTACAGTCACTGAAATCTAGAGTCTGGGACAGCAAGCAAGGAGATACTCAAGAAATACCTTCCTTGGGTAGAGTATATTTTCTCCCCTCTGCTTTCTCCCTTAAAGCCCAGTAATTTCCATGCTGGGAGGCAGTGCCTCAAAGCTGATTCTGTCAGGAAAAGAACAGTGCAAGCATGTTTGACAACAGTGATGGTCCAAAGGGCTGGTCAGGCTTTAGGAGCAACCTGTCTAAAAAGGGACATGAGGATGTCCTGGGAAAATGTGCCCCACAGCTTGTCTTTACTATGGAAGAAACGAGCTCCATGTGTAGCCAAAAATGCCTCACTGGGAGGGAACTGAAGGCAAAGCTCCAGTTCACCCTGTCCAGGTGTGACTGCACAGACCCCTCACACTGCTCAGTGGAAACCAGCAGTGTTACAGGTTACCAAGACCAGGTTGCAACATAGGACAGAATCACAATTTCCTTCACCTGCAGTATGTTCCAGTGATATTAACAGAAAGTGTGGACACTCCCCATCCCCATCTCAGATCCTGTGGATGGATCAGTGGTTATCAGTGGAGCCTGCCATCATCCCAGCCTCCTGCCCTGTTTTCAGCTACAAGCTCCGTTCCTCCAGGATTTTATTTTCACAAAGAATTCTTCATAACTTGTATTTATTTGCTCAGTGGCAGTTAGATGTCTGCCTTTCTGCCTGAACTATCTTTAGCTTCCAAAATATTTTGCATTTCAGGGAAGTATTTGAGTAACTTTTCCAAGAAGAAATAAGGCAGGGTGTCAGGGCACGGAAACCATCCCATTTGCTTTTGTTCTTGCCTATATGGGGGCATCCACGACCTGTCCTGAAATGACTGAGCAAGGCTTGTTCCTGATGAGTGGCACTCATGCAAGTATGGGCAGTGCAGAGCAGGTTCACATTGATGCACAAGCACACAGCACAATGCACAGCCCAGCTCAGCACCTGCTGCACTGGGGGACTGGGACCAGCCTTTAACTATTAAAGATGGATTTCCATCTGAAGCCTAGGGCAGGAATGTGAATAAAACTGAACTCCCAGAATACCTGTAAGATATTGTCACTGAGAGTGGTGTTTTCCTGTAATATCTGCTGCATATTTTGGCTCCTGGCTTTCCTTCTCAAGCATTTTCCTGTAAGAGTTAGTGCCTAAACTGTTGGCAGGTAATCATTAGCGTGTTCACTTTCCTTTTGCATGGGCAGATCAGAGCTAACTGACTTTCTGATTTTAATTTTAGCACATAAAAATAAAGGGCAAAGGAAATAATAGGAACATATTATGTTATGCATATATTACATATATTATTATACAGTATGGAATATTTTGGAAAGTGTTCTGCACACAGACTCGGGCATTAATGGAAGAAAGTCCCCTTTGGGATAAGTAAGTAGGAGAGGTTTGTGTCTGTCTAGGACTGGGACAATCCCCAATCACCCACCCTTCCCAAGCAGGCTGGCACATCACAGAGCAGCTCTGGTGAATGAAAACTGGGTTCCTTTCGACCATAATCATCCCTCAGGATGCGGATTAAGCAGCGACGGGTCCTTCAGAGACCTTTACAGCTTCTAGAGACATTTGGACTGGGGAACTGGACCAAATCTAGTTCTAAATCAGCCACACACAGGTAGATCTGATTCCCCGTGGGGCTGCACTGATGCCCGGCTCTATCCGGGTGCCTCTCCGGGCGGTGCTGCAGACCCGGCAGGGTCGTTGCCTTTGCAGGAGCTGTTGATCACAGCCCCGTGTGCCGTGCGGGGATGTGCAGCAGAGCGGCCCAGCGGAGCTCGGCATTGTTAATGAGATTACACTCCCCTAATCTCAGAGCAAATCGGATTGTCATGCTGAGCGCATTTATCGCGGGCCAGGGCGAGGCGGGAGGCAGCGCAGGGCTCTGGGACTCAGAAGAGCCACTTATTTGTCCGTGACCTCTGAAATCAGAGGGGAGGGGTTTTGCCCGGGACCCCCGGGACGGGGAGCGAGTGTCACCGTGCAGGAGGAGGGAAGGAAGCCCAGCTGCAGGCGCGCACCTCTGGCGGGGAGGAGGACGCAGCTCCTGGAACTCTGTCCGGCGTGAACAGCTGGGCCGTTTTCTGCGGGGTTATGCAACTGTTTTGCTCTCAAATAATATAACCAGTGTTATGTTTGAATTCATCCCGAATCTTGTTTATCTTGCTTCAGTTTCACGGAGGAATCACGCGTGAGGTTTTGCAGCAGCGCTCGCCCCCTCCTGCGCGTCCTTCCAGGCGGGGCGGGGGCTCCCCCAGCCCCACGCAGGCTTTGCTGCTGTCTGGGGACACGGGCTCTTGGCTGATCACAGCTGGTGCTGCCTCAATGAAGGCTGCAATCCCAGAGCAGCTTCCCCGTGAGGAAATCCTGTGGCCTGATCTGCGCCAACGCGGAGCAAGGAGATGAGATGAGGTCTTGGGGGGAGGACCTCTCCAACAAGACCTTGAAGGGAGACCCAGTGCACAAGGTACAGAACATCCCTCAACCCAGAGGAGACCTTTGGTCTCCTGTTAAGCCCAAAGCAACACACACACCTACCACTGGCTGATCTGACAAAACAGCCACGTTTCTTTTGATAAACTCGTGGGAAACAGGGTAAAATGCCAAGATCCAGCTTTGGGTGAAGAGAAGAGGGTTCATATAAGCTTTCTGAGCTCCTGCTGCAGCCAAACCCGCGATCCTGTTAAATGCTAGTACAAACCCAGTGTCTGTGGCATCGCTGGAGGGTGTGAGCAGCATCCCTGCATGTGCTGGGTGGGAACTGCATGGGAAGTCACATGTTTTTGCAACTGCGTTTGGGAAGTCTGAGCCCAACTGTTCAGCTACATATTTGGGACAAAGTTGCAATAACCAGAGAGGCTTTTGAACTTGGGAACAATAGGAGCTATTTTCAATGGGTGAATAATGTTGAAAATCTGTCCCTTACTGTCAGCTCGCGGAATCATCATTTTTCCCAGTAAAAAATATAAAAGTTTTAATTTTTTCCTCAATGGATTTCAATGCAACATTTACTTTGAGACCGTTTATTCCTCATCCAAGAATAGCAGGGAGACACACTGAAAAAGGACAAGATGATCTTTATCATTTCAAATAGAGTAATTCCAATATTTCTTTTAACCATCTGTGTGTTTAAATGCACGCTATTAAAACAATTTTAGGAAATAACTTACTTTCATTATTTATGTTGCGTGCCTATGATGAAGAAAAATAAGACTGAAACTCACAGATATTGCTTCTGTTGGTTTAAAAAGAGTTTAAAAATAGTTTTCTTTGCAAAAATTAAGCACATCCAAAATAATACACTTCAGGAGCCTGTTTGGTGGGGGTTTAAGGAAAAGAAACATTATTCACTTGTATTATTTTTCATAGTAATAATCTATAAATATTCATCGAAGGCTTAAATATTGTAGGAGATACATATTTTGAGTGGCATAACATTTTGACACTACTAAAAAACTTTCTGAATAAATGTGTTTTAGAAATCTAATTTGGAACGAAAACTAATTTTGAAATATTGGAATCCCTCCGATTTCAAAGTGGGTCTCCTCATTACTTAGTGGAAGTATCTCTTCTTAATTAAAAGAATATTTAAAAGCATTTTTCATAGCCTGGCAGCAGTGTGCTGGGCCAGTAATTAATCTTGTATTGTCTTTCTGGCAGCATAGCCCTTTCCTGCAACACTGCTTGGGCAGAAGTTTATCCCTGTATGAACTAGGAGCAGGCTCTGCTAAAATAAAGTTCTGATGCAGAAACATTACAAGGACTGAGATTTTATAGCCACAAAAGCATCCTTGCACAACAATTAAAAAACAGCAGTTTGTCTAATCCTGTGTTTCATGAATGTAGGTCTCATTATGTCAATTCAGAGATACGCTCCAGCTCATATCAGACTCCGTGCTAGCAGTATTTGTTTTTTTGCTTCTTGTTATACACATTTAAACATCTGTTTTCCAGATCCTCTGAAACACAGCTTGCCACTGTAGCACAGGCAAAAGCACTGAGGATGGCCATGAAACCTCAGCTTTTGTTTAGAGCAGAGTTGCCAGATAAGATTATTTAAACTGATAAAAACCAAAACAATCCCACGGTCATGATGTTGCTGTTTTGGCCCACTTCTCTTTATTAGTTCGTTTTGGCCAAGGGGCTTCAGCTGATCTTGTCACTGTTGCTTGTAACCTCCTGCCCAGTGATGATTTCATCTGCTCCTCGACACCATTCTTGTGTGATTAGAAACGACCCTCTGACAACACGTCTGAAACAGAGAGGGGTGGGCAGGGCTTAATTCTCACACAGAGAGGTGGGCAGGGTTTACTGAAGCAATTAGATGAGTGATCAGCACACAACACAACGTGCTGCGACATCTGTGCTGCACCCTCTGACACCAGCTTGGGAGGTACAACAGGAGTGGCTTCATGCCTGGTGTGCCACCTTCACCTTGCTGGTGACAAGAGGTTGTTGCTGATGTAAAGGGAGGTGGCAGCAAGGAAACCAGCAGTGTCCTTCCGTGAGGTGCTGCACGTTGCAGAGGATGGAAATCCTGTTAAGTCAAAGCCAAAGGCAAGGATGGTGATGCCGACTCCACTGCAATGCTCACCCCTGTAGGCGACAGCAAAGCAGGGCTGGAGCAAACTACATTTTCCCCATAGTGACAATAGCAGCTGCTTCCCAAAGCTCAGCTTCTGGATGGCTGCTGTCCTTGGAAAGCACCTGCTGTCCCGGGCTGGGGCTCGAGGCACATCTGACAGCCACGCACGGAGCGATTTCCTGCCGGATTTCCACTGCCGTAAGAGGAGGTTAGAAATGATGCCCAGATAGCTGCTCCTCGGCACTAAATGATGCTGTAACTCTGCACAGGCCTATTTTGGGCCAGCATTTTTTCATGCTTTATAGCCCAAAATCTCCCCCTGCCTGTTGCAGCACTCCCCCTCTGATGGTTCAGGGGCAGAGCCCAGTGAGCAGTTTCCACCTCCCCTCTCAAGGCACTGATACACTGGCAAGCAGAGACAAAGTCCCCTGAGTTTAAACTTGAAGAGAACTGACCCAATGTGCCTGACTTTTACCATGAGTTCAAGAACATGGAAATTCTTAATGCATGTTTTGATATGTCCTGGGATAATCTATGACCTTTTGAGTCCTTTTTTATCCAAAGAAAACTTCAGAACATAATCCTGGCAGATTTCTTGGAATCATGACGCTGAGTGATTCTACAGATATCCCAAGTGATGCTCTGAGAGGAATGAAAATATTTTCAAATTACCCCCCATTTGCCAAGGGATGAAAGTGAACAGTAAATGCTGAGTGCTTATTGTATGGGAATCTGTCAGAGCAATCCATTTGTATATCTGTATTGTGTGTCCTAGTCCCAAAGAAATTCCTTGCATATTTCTGTAAAATTTAAATAGTGCCCACTCCTCGGAAAACAAAATATTTCACAGCCTCTCACAGGCTTTTCACAGTGTTTGGGGGTAAGAAGTTCAGATCTTTCTCAGAGTTGCACAGATTTTCTGAATTTGCCCGTTTTACCAGCATCCAGAGCGTCCCCAGGCACAGCTGACCGGGCACATCACAACCAGCTGCCCCTTCACCCTTTTGTTTCCATGGCCAGAGCACTGTCCACGTCGTGTCCTTCACTAGAGCAAAGGGACTTGAGATGGAGACAGCCATGGCTGAGAAGGCTTTACTCAAAGACACCAGGACAACAAGTTACACTCTCAGAGCTGAGTTCCTCACTGTGCATGCAAAGCACAATGAACTTCTCGTTACTGCCTTGTTGTAAAAGTCGGCAATTATTTTCCCTCCTAAGCTGTGACCTGTCTAAACTCCCTGAGGAATTCCTCCTGCAACATTATCATGGAGCAGAGCAGACTTGGTAAAGAGCCTCCAGTAAGACATTTTTAACATTTTTAATCATTGCTCCCCTGCACCAGGAATGGAATTTCTTTCACCCCTAAATGGGTAAGCATTCTGTTGTGGCTGCAGCTAACCCTGCTGATGGCTAAGAGAAGATCATCCTCTAATGCCAAGTACACACTTAACATGCTCCATTTTAAATCCCACCTCTTCAGAAGCTCTGCAGACACCAGACAAATGGGTCACAGCTGAAAACTCCCTGTCTCACAGAGTTTAAACATAAATGCTCCCCTATGTGTAGGCACAGCTCAGCACCTTTCTTATAGATTGTGGTTTCTGCAGTATTATAGAGGATTGCCCTAGACACCTGCTAGCTAACAGTTTGTGTTGGATGAGCATTTGTTTAGCTGCTCCCTTCACCATCACTAAGGGAAGTTCATGGATATTTGCCACAGAGAAGAGGAAGAGAGGACAATGATCTAAAACAAGACATAATTATGACACATAAACACTGTGACATCTGTCAGAAGATGTTGTTTTAGGAAACACAATGTTTGTGTGTTTGTTTACTTCAAGATCACTTTGTTTAGCTGCCAAGAGGACGCTGCATGAGGAACTTTCTTTCCAAACATCGTGTATATGCCATCAGCCCCCACTCTTTCCTACTCCAGATGAGTTTGTTGCATGTGACTTCCAAGCAGAACAAGTGATTGAACCTCTCCATCTGCCTTATTCTCTTTCCCATAGTAAAAAACACATGCTCTTGCTTCTGGAGAGGACAGCAGCATGTGTGAAAGTCCATCTTTGTTCATCAAAGTACTTAAGCTCTTGCTTAAAGCTAAGGAAACACTTAAGTGCTTTGATAAAAAGAGAAGATCTGCCAATCTGGGACCAAAGAGATGCTACAGTTAATTGATTTCCTTTGAGAACAGCCTGTATTTTCCCCAAAGGGCTAATACTGTAGTTCTTCTATTCAGCTCTAAAGCTGTTCCAAAGCTGCAGCAAGTTTGATAGGGTTGGCATTTCTTAGAAGCTATTTATTCACCCATGACCAAAGTATTAAGACTCTCTCTCTGCAGTAAATATGCACAAGTGGACACACACTGGGAAATTCTTTGTCTTGTCCCCTGTTCTGCTGCTGAAGGAAGACACACGGTTTCAATGATGTCTTTGTTATCTGACCAAGCATTCAGCCCAATTTGCAATTTTAATGAAAATCAGACACCTGCACTGCAACTGATCTCCACTCCCAGGATTAACAACAACAAGGACAAGAAGCATTCCCTGTTATCGGAAGAACTGAAGCCACCAGTATCCTGTTACCAAAGTCCAGGCTGTGATTTCAGATGTTACCCAGAAGAAAGGAACCCTTTATCCTTCTTTGGACAGTGATCTCCTCACTTGGAGAACCAAACCGAAATGACCAGCTATGGGTAACATTATCTTGAACGCAGAAGCACAAGCTGGGAAGCTCTGGCCACACCAAACCTCTGCAGGCTGCAGAGACACTGGCTGGCTCAGAGGCAGCATGAGTATTGCACTGACCTCAGAGACAGCTCCCTTATAAGCACCACTTTCCCAAAATTATTACCAGGACATGCATCTTCTGGTGTTGATTCACCTTTTTTTTCTGCTTTTTAAATCTGTACAGGCTCATTTTTAATCTGGCCTGTCTTGGACGTGAAGATATCAAAGCCTGTAGCACTGAGCAAACCCCCAAAATTAAATTAGAAAGGGATTTGGAAACAGAGAGGTGCCCTGGCTGCAGTGCCACCTGGGAAAGGTCCCTCAGCGCATCCCCGTGTCACTGCTGAGGCTGAGTGATGCCCAGGAGGGAGCGTGGCCCCAGGGGGCATTCAAACATCAGGGGCAAAGGACCGGCCCAGCACATGCCTGGTACCTGTTTGCAAACCCATAGCTCCAGTGGAAATGGGAGAAAGGTATGGTGTGTGCAAGAAATGGGGAATCATGTAACAGACTGTGTCAGTGTACTTTCCACTGCAAGGTGTGAAGAAAGCCACTTCCTCAGGGTTGTAGCCAATGTTTACTAAAATGCTTTCAATGTTTCCTGATTTCTCCTCTTGCCTGAAGCCCATTTCTTTCCATCATCTGGGTTGTTTGTGTTTGTTGGTGTTTTTCACATAGGGGGAGAAGGATAAGAGAAGGAAAGGAGGAAATAAAAGTACTAGCGAGCATCTTCAATGAGCTGATCAGCATCAAAGACTACCCCAAATCAAGAACTTCTCATACAATTGGCATTTTTTTACACAGTCTTTGGTGTTAAAAGTAATTTGCTTCAACTGAACACCCCACTCTGCTGTGGAGATGCTCAGGTAGCTCCGATGAGACCGGGAAAGTTTCACGTGCCAGAGCTCTTGGGATCTTCCTTGTCCTGAGAAGAAAGTTTTATCTGCAATAGGACAAGAGGAAATGTCCCCAAGTTGCACCAGGGGAGGTTTAGATGGGATATTAGGAAAATCTTCACTGAAAGGGTTTTAAGCATTGGCACAGGCTGCCCAGGGCAGTGGTGGATTCACTATCCTTGAGTAGATTTAAAAGATGTGTAGATGTGGCACTCAGGGTTTTGGTTTAGTGGGGATTGTGACAGTGCTGGGTTAACAGTTGGACTCGATAAACTCAGAGGCCTTTTCTAACCTGAACTATTCTGTGATCTGTTGCACAGTTCATTGTCTTCTTTAGCATGAGCTCCCTCTTTTGCCCTTTGGAAGGTAAGTCAGGCAGCTCCAAAGAAAGGGCTTGTCAAATTGTTTCAAGCCATGACTCTCTTCCTGTCCTACAGCAAGGCAAACAGTTTGGAGACCCCAGGTCAGCGAAGCCTGGTGTGTGTTGCTGAATTGAGCCCTTTATGCTCCTGGGCTTATGTTTGAGAGAGGCAATGATGCTTTTTATAGCTAGAATATTTTCTATTCAGCTCTGAGCTGGGCTCTGCTTTCCTAATAAGGATTCTTCACCCCATTTTGCAAAGGAAATTGCATTATTTTCAAACTACATTTAGCCACCCCAGCCTCACAAAATGTTCTTGAAAACACTGTGCGCTTGAACCTACCACCCATGGAATAACAGAGGGAGCTTTCTCCCCAGGCTGTTTCTCTTTCTGTGTGGTTTAGGGACAGCCTCTTCACCATACAGTGGATCATGTCATGTGGTAACACACCCAAGCCCAGCTGGCTGGTGCTGCTGCTGAGGACATGCACACTCGCTTCTAACAGGATTCTGGGCTCATGTAAATGGATGGAAAAATTCTCCTGTTGATTCCAGGAGAGCTGGACACTCCTATAACATCCGTGCATGGCATCTGTCATACCTGTGCAAGTGCTGCAGCAGTTACAGTGCAAAGCAGCTCCTTAAGGACCTGTTTGATGTCCTCCTGTTCATTCAAATTACACCCACAGCACTTATCTCTCCCATCAGTTATCTTCCAGCCTCCTGTAAACACCAAGTCTGAAAAACTTGTTAAACAACGACAAGAAATATTTAAACACCGTCTTCAGGTCCATTTTGAGTCTTAGATCTCTTCTCCAAGTCCCGCTGTCCCTGTGCATGTTGGTTAAGGTGCATTTGGGGAAGGAATGCCAGGAATATGGACATTACCAGGCAACAGAGAGATGGTGTTTGCAAACACTGTCCACAGGTGGGGGGTGACTTAGTGCTGAAAAGTGGATGCCTGAGCTGTGTCCTAAAGCTCAAGGCTATGGTTACCCCATGAGCTTGTCTACACTGCACAACAGTCCTAAGAGAGGTCCTGGAAGCAGTGCAGCTGTGTTGGTTATTTATCCAGTGAGGAGCTGTTGTGGTACAATTGCACTTCCTAACCCCAAAGCCTGATTTTTGAGAGCTTTCAGGAGGATTTGTGCCCGGGATGTGGTGCAGAAGTTCCTGTTTCAGTTGCCTGTGCCTAACCAATTTCAATGCCCAAAGTTCACCCAGTAATAAGGGAGTTTTAGGAAAATTATATGCAAAAAAATCTATGAAATAGCATTGGGGGATGTCACGGGACTTAACAGAGCTCCTGGGAATATCCCTCCAGGAAGTGCCAAAGCCGAGAGGAGCCTCTCTAAGAGCTGTGCACATGTCCTGGGCACCCTCCCTGCTCACTTATCACTGGATGTGCTCGGCATGTCCCTGCAGGCACAGCAGGACCATCGGGGCATCTGCTCTCCACCAGAGCCTCTCAGGACCATCACAGTCCAAAACCAAATCAGCAACTACAGCTCTGCCTCCATCCAAGGATTTCGGCCTTTTGTTGTAACAGTTGGGAGGGAAAATTTAAAACTTTGTTTTTATCTTCCTCTCTCTGTGCTGCTTTTTTTTCCTTCCCTTTTGTTTTCCAAGCAGGCAAACATCTGCAGAGCACTTTGAGATAACCATAGCAATGACATGAGGACAATTGGCAGGCACTCTCTGTGCTCCTCAGCTGTGTGCTGTGATTCACCGGCCCAACCAGGAGGGACCTCTCTGCACCGAGACCTTGCCCTGGGGTCAGAGATAGAACTTTTACTGGAGCAGAACAGAGGGAATGCAGATATCAGGGGATTTTCAATGGAAATCACAGGTGTTTCTTCCCTGCCTCCTCCCTGTGAGAGGCCCCTCTATGTTCTGTTACAATTTGTTTTTCTGGCAGCCAGCGTGCTCTATTTTTCTTGCCTGTGTTTTTATGAGTTATGTTTGGTTTCTGCTAAAACAACAGAAAACAGCACAGGGCTGGGTTGTTTTTTTTCTTTCTTTTCGAGTGGGTTGTTGGTGTTTTTTCTTTCTTTTCCTTTTAGGAACTATGCAAAGGGTCATTTGGAAGCCCTGATTCCAGAAAAACTTTGCAGAAGGATTGATGGTGGTTTCGGATCAGCTGAAGGTCACAGGTCAAATGGTTTACCCCCCAGGCAGGCGAGAAGATGAGATTAGCAGCCACAGAGCCACGGCTGAGCCGTGAAAGAGGACACAGGGCTCAGCAGCAGGAGGAAGACAAGCTTTTAGCAATGGGCTTGCAAACAACTGTTTAAAAATGTCTCACTGAAGAGCCTCTCTTCCACCCCATCTCAGCAGAGAAAGTGAACTGCAGCTGGCCAGAAGTGAGGACTTGGAATGAAGCAGACACAGATTCACACAAGAGCAGGAGAATAAATGTCTCGTTTTTTAAAAGGAAGAGATTTTTTTTTCATTTTGGTGGAGGATTAAGGGTTTTTTTAAAATATCTGATACTGTGTTTAAGAGCAGAATCAATTGCTAGTCAGTGCAGGCCTGAGCCAAAAATCAAGCAGGGAGTAAGAGCAAGTTATAATAAATCTTCAGAGGACTTGCTTTCAAAGGTATCTGTGCTTTGCTCTAGACATGAAGTATTGGTTTTGGTAAAATGCATTATCCACACACTTCCATCTAACCATTGAAGGATTTCGGCTGTTTCAGAGAACAAAAATTGGTGGCATATGGTCTGCACAAAGCATAAACATGACTCGTCCTTTCGGCTGATTTTGGCACAGGGAAGGTCATGAAATCATCTTTCAGAAACTCCAGCTGGACCCAGACAGAGCCTTCTCCCCTTTTCCTACTTCTCCTTACCAAGAGCCTCGTTCAGAACCACTGCGGTCATCATCGTGCCACACATCTTCCCAGGACCAAAAATCCGACAGGGGTGGAGATTAAAACAAAACAACCCAACATGTATTATTCCCTGAGAAGTGCCTGTAATTCCTCTTCATCTTTCATTATCATCATCAGTAAGGTTGGAAAAGACCCTTAGGATCATGGGGTCCGACTGTTACCCCAGCACTGCCAAGCCCACTGCTGAACTGTGTCCCTAAGCACCACATCTGCGTGTCTTTTAAATACCTCCAGGGGCTTCTAGGTGTTTCAGATTGTTCCCCCCACCTACTGCTGTCAGGAGGAGAGGACTCCAGGCTCTCCTGCAGGGCTCAGGACCCAGCTCGTGTTGCACATTCAATATTCACAGGAGCAGTTGCTGCCAGCAGTGTCACCAGCCCGAGAGCCCTGCGAGGACGGGCGCTAACGAGCACCCCTCGCTTCCCTGAGTAACCCTACCTGTGAGGCAGCTTTCAGGGGGAGGAGGACAGTGGAAAGTCTGGAAACAGGATATGGAAAGGGAAAACTCAAGGCCTCCATGTTACATGAGCTCACGCAGGCGAGCTGCAAAGCTCTGTAAGCAAACCCAGCAGTGCTTGTCTGCACGAACGAGCTGTGCCTTTACAGGGAGTTTGCAAAGAATTAATAGTTTGGCTACTTGAAATCATGCAGAATGAACAAACCCTATTCCTTCAGTCCCTGAGACAGAAGAAAACGTGCTAGCCACCTGCCCAGCTGAGCAATGATGGCCACAGCATTTACAGAGCTGGGAGGTATTGCAGAAGGTTGGTTCCTCAAAGAAGAAAAAGACTCTAGGCTCCCTTATTTCTCTGCACAAAAAGTGATTTATGTAAAGCCAAAAAGTGTGAAGGATTATCTTTTGAACCTGCCAAACTGTCTGCAAACATCCCGAAGAGCAGATTTTATTGTTATTATTTTGCATTGTTCTATTTTTAAAGAACGAAAGAAGCATTAGAAGCAGAAAGGTGAAAAACTGGCTCTCCCTCGACATATTTATTCCACAGATTAAGTGTGTGTAACTGTATGCTATGTACACAACCCTGCAGATAACAGAGGTGTTGGCTGTAGGACACGGCAACATCCGGGATGTAATTTATATCTCTCTCCACATCTCCACTCTCAAACACATGTGGGTCATCCTGTTGTTTGCCACTGCTGGACTTTGGCAGGCCCCAGCATTTCAGTGGCCACTGGGTTCTCGAGGGGCTGCTTTGCCAACAGACACTTTTGCTGCATTTACCCAGGTATTGTTCAGCTTTGTACCACTGAGACAAGCTGGTCCACGCCAGTTCTGTTCCACCTGTTATTTATTCTCTGGCGTTTTGACCTCAGAGTTTATCTGTGAAACGTGTCCAACCAGCACTTACAGAAGCTGCTGTGAGGCTGTGGAGATGAGAGCAGGGATGGGTTGGGATGGGATGGAATAGGATGGATAGGATAGGATGGATAGGATAGTGTTGGAGGACACTGGTTAGATTAAGCTGAATTTGACATTTCTATTAAATTAAACTTGATGTTTGCAAATATAACACACAGCAGAAGCATCACTCCTCTGTCTCTAAATGTCATAGCACGAAGGTCACAAATCACAGCTTTGGCACACCTGTTCCCCATCCACTGAATATAAGGCTGGGATACCTCAGGAAGGTGCTTCTTTTTTTCCCTGTTTTACATTTAACAACCACAAATATTATCCCGAGGTGAAAGTCTGCCCCTTTCTCATGCCAGCCAAGTACAAGTCCAAGGAAAACTAACAGCTGGGAGTCCAACCCCTCTACCTTCATGGAGCATGACTTAGGAAGAGCATCTTAGGATACCAGTGGTGCTTCACTAAACCCAACTTGAAGCTGTGAGAATGTTTGCTCCACCAAGACCTCCAAAAGACTGAGCCCAGTCACTTGCCAACAGACATTTAAAAGCCCAATTTCAGAGGACAGATATTCAAAGCTTTTTGAAAACCAAGACCTTTAGAAGTTTCTTTAGCTGGACACTCAATATCTAAGGCATCCCAAATCCCTGGCTATTTCTGAACATCTTGGCACACAGTGCTGAGCATAGGAAATGCGTGAGATTAACGACTTCAGCTCACACGTCGAGCAGGATATGAAGTGCTACATGTGCTATGTGCATAATATGTCCCTTTTGCCAGTGTCAATCAAATTTTAAAGCACAAAAAAGACATTGTGCCCACTCGGAGACCAAACACTTCACTTCCCTGGGTCAAAACTTGAGGGAGATATCCTCTTTCCTCCTGCCATCGTGTGAGCTGGAGAACACAATTATCTAACATTAAAAATAAAATCAAGTAGACCAAGAGAGTTTACAAGCTAAAAATCCAGAGGGAATTTCTCCCTCTCCATGAACTTCTGGTGTTTTGGTTGCCTGAGAGAAGACCGAGGTTTTCCAAAGGTGCATTCAAGGATCTCGCACAAACACGCTCTGCTGCTCTAGACATTTCTTATCAGGCCTGGACCGCGAAAGCCGTGATAGGAAATGTGCCATTCATTCACAGGGCTGCTGGTGGGGATCTGAGGCATATCTCGAGCGTGTTATCACACGCTTTGTATTGTCTACTCCATCCTGAGAAAGAAACACTGTAATCAGCCCGGCATTTTCTCCTTCTGGAAACCACCAGCTCGTTTCTGTGCCTTTTGCCTTGCGTTGATCAAACACCTTCCTGTTGAAACAGTAACTAGACAACCACAATAGCAGCAAAAAAAAAAGAAAAAAAAGACTTTGAAACTCGGTATCAGCTTCCCGGATTCCTGTTCTCTTTCACATGAGAACAGAGTTATTTTGAATGCACGGGCAGGGGATATGTGGGGAAGGGCTGGAAGAAGTTTTGCCACTTGGTTTAATAATGTTCGCCTCCTAGTGCTATCCTGTACCTGTGTACATGTGGATTTGATTCCCTGGGAATTCCCTCGGACACTGCTCCCATGCATGGCCCCCAGGAAAGGATCCCCTCTGCAGGAGATCTGCTGCTGCTGCACCCAGGAAGGTTTCTTCTTTGAGCAAAGTTATACCTACTTGAAATATTGAGGCCAAAAACCTGAAATCTGATACCACCCAGAAATTCTGGGAAGTTTACAGATGGACACGTGCCTGAATTTTCTTCCAGCACACCCTTTTTCCATTTTTCTATGGAAAAGGCTTTCCCCTTGCACCAGCCATGCAGTCCATTTAGATCTGCTCATTCTGATCAATTCCAACTTTCTGAATACTTTTAACTGTATTTCCCAGCACAGGATACTTTGGCTGTGTCCTTTTACATTAGCTAGAGTGTAAAAGGATATTTTCTAATAGGAAGGAGAACTCAGTCATTAAAAATGTACACACACAAGCCACTGAGGCGGTCTACATGTAAGAGTAGCATTTATCTAATCACACCCATATCAGCTCAGTGTGACATTGCCTCCCAGAAAGGGAAAAAATTACACTAATGTTAGTGTTGCAGTAAGATAAAGGGGGTTTTAAATGTAATTGTGCCTGTTCAATTAGCTTCTAGCACTTATTAGCTCCTAGGCTGCCATCTTCTGTAATTGTTCTTTCCTTAAAGGCAGTTTTTAACTTTTCACCTCACTACAATTTAGTGGAAGAAAACCAAAACTGCTCTTCTTTTCATCTAAACAAGTAAGCGTCTAAGATGTCAGGCTGCTTCTGGGAATATCCAAGAAAAAATGCTGTTCTTAACATCCTGTCTGTATGGGAAATTAAACATTCTGCGGATAACAAAATATTCCCTGCATTTCAGTTCTTATTAGCAGAAAGAGAAGAAAAAATACATTCCAGAAGTTATTTTAATTTCAGAAAACCCATAGAAAAATTCTAACTGCCTGGGGAGAATCCTTAAACCTCTCTTGCTTATGTCAGCATTAATAACTGAGTCGAGCACTTTCTTTCCCTCCCAGGCAAACCTGCACTGAGTTCAGGATGCTGCATTAGTTTTCTGTCATCTGCAGCTCCCTGACGAGGCACATTTAGTTTGGTGGGGTGCAGGGACCTTGTGAGCTTGCAAGGCAGTGATATTGCAGAGAAGAGGCTGGGTACAGAAATCATCCCATGAAAATGAAAAGGCATTCCCAGCAGTCTGTCTTCCCCAGCCATTGTTCAACTCTATGAGGACATTCAATTGTCCTGGTAAGGAGAGATCCCAAAATCATGTCCTCCCAGACTTCACCTCAGCTGTGGTTTGGATCTCTTCTTTGTTCAGCACTCATGTTTCTTAAGCCCTTACTCTTGACAGTTGAAGGTTTTCACCATGGCTACAACAGCACTCACTCTGGTGTTCTTTAAATCCTAAAATTCAGGATGACTATTGCCATATATTAAATATATTCAAAGGAAAAGTCAAAATGGCCAATTGCTCCACTCAGTGTTTCACCCACTGTTGAAAAACAGCAAATACCAAACCATTTCTTGATTATAAACTGACCAGCAGGCGCTTTAAATCCTTACAAAATTTACCATATACCAGACCTCAGCTGAAACTGCTCATCAAATTGCACTCAGATTTGAGGAAGATAGTTCCCTAAGCTTTGCCTGGAAGGACACCCACTGGATGCTGAGCAGGAGGATGGAGCTGATGCTACACACACACGCACGTGCAGACATCCAGAGAAGATTTAAGAGGCACCTTCTGCTGCAGCTGTTTTCATAACTTAGACCCGGTGTTCTCACTCACTGCACGTAGTCGTATCAGTCAGACTTACAGACATGAGAAGGACCTAAAGATGAGTTCAAAACTAAGCCCTCCTCATCCATCTTAGTCATTTTATAGGATTAGAGCGGGAGTTTGCCCTTAAAAGTGAACAAACAAGCCTTTCCTCGGTCAAACCAGAGCTTGAATTTGTTGTAATTCAGCCACTTTGGACAAGATGACAGTGTGATGACAGCAAGCCTGTACCATCAGTCTTTCTGGAAGCACCATGACCATGAGTTCTTTAATGTCTCATTAGATTCAAAGCTTCCAAAGAGCCCACTGGAGTAGCATTTAAAAAGGGGATGAAAGTTTAGTCCAGTAAGAATGATCCAACGCCCCTGAATTCACGGGACCTTGTTATCTCCATTGTGCCTACTGTAATTTGCCTGTCCTGTGACCATTCCTAAGCAGATTTTGCATCAGTTCTTGCATCCTTAACCAAAACAGATATCTGCCTTTTAGTGAACACTTTCCAAATTATCTAGTGTTTCTGAATTTTTTACCCTCCATGGGTGGTGGATTCCCTCTCAGAGCACAGGCTGTAGGTGGGGGGTAACTGCTGTGCAGAAGTCTAAACTCACTAACAAGAAATCTCACAGTAAAATGATCCCTTTGATCCAATGCTCAAGATCAGTCCCTAATATTACTGATAAGCTTAGACATCATTTTGAGAGAGACAAAACAAATAATACCACAAGAAGAGATGGAGAACCACCTAGAAGAAGAGAGCCTTAGGCAGAAGAGAGCAGCTATCTTTGGTCTGATCCATTTCCATTTAAAATTGCTGGGTTTTTCTGGGAAATCCTGACCCTTGAGACATCAGTGTAAGAATGAATTCCTTATTTCATTTCTATACACTGCTCTCTCCTCTTGATCTTTTTTCATAAAACATGACGTCTTATTCTTTTACAAAATGCAATCTTTAGTGGTTTGTGGGGGTTTTTTTGTGTTTGGGTTTCTTTCTATTTGTCTGCATTAGAAACAGTTTTAATATGTCCACAGACCTTTGCAAATATATTGAGTATAATTCAGGTTTAACCACCAGTGATTAGGGATGAGTCATTGCTAGAGAGTTTGCTTTGGTGCTGATTCCCAATTTTCTGTCGAAGAACATACGAGGTGGCTGTAGCTGAGCACACACACTGTAAGACTTGCCCTGGGTCAGGCAGGAGAAGCTGCTGTCTGAGCCTGGGTCCCATTTCTTATTTAGATCACATATAACAAGGTTGCTTTATTGCTGCATATCCAAATTACTTCTGCAGTTGTCCCAGGTACTCTTGGCCATGACCCAGCACGTTGGAGATACGCGCAGGATGTATCGATTCCCTGCAGCATCTCCTCTTCCTCCTGTAAAAGGAGGCATTGTTCTAATGCCAGAGTAACGTGGCTGGATTTCCAAAGGCACTATTTCAATAACTTTGTCTTACTGATAGCCCAATGAACTGGTGTTGAAACACCAACCTCCATGTTCAGTAGACTGAATGGGAGCTGATTTCTCAGGAAAGATCTTTCTTTTAATGCAGGAAAATTCACAGGTCCTGTGAAATGCAGGAGAGCTCCAGTGTTTGGACTCTGAAGGCAGCTCCTTCATCCCCAACAGAGACCCAGCTCTGCCTCCTTTTTCATCAACTGCAGAGGGAGTGGAGAGGACTCAACCCCTAATTTAACACACCAGCATTAGCTGACTGTGTCTTCAGGGGGAATGGGGCATGTCATGGTCTTGCAAGATGTGTATGCCATGCTGCCAAGAAAAACCCTCTTCAAGGACAGTATCACATCCTGCTGTTTTCACAGCTGTCAATTTTTTTTCTTCCTAAAATGGAAGCAAACCTTTGCAGACAAACTCATCCCTGGTGTAAGTACACTGAAGCCAAGCCCAGTATCAATAAATCAGTGCCCTCATCAGGAAAGAAATGGCATGGTTGTTTTTATCTGCTATTATCTGTAAGTTTAATTGGAGTACAAAAAAGTAAGTAAATTTTTAATGACAGCTGCATTCCCCATCCCAGCCTGCTGTATGACCTTCAGATATTGAAAACAAATGAATAATTGAAAACAAAGCTTCGATCATGCAACTTTTAGGTGTTTTTGAAGCTTGCCTAAGAAACCTCAAAAGACTCCTTGCTCCTACCAGAAAGCAAATACTTCAATCAATTCTGATCTTCTGCATTTCTCTTTAAAAATAATTAAAATCTATTCCTTTGTTCTCTAATATGGAAAGAAAACTACAAAGAAGCTAAATTCTCCTGTTTTTCCTGTGGCTTAAGCCAAGTAAATTGCTGCAGTTTTACACCAAGAATTCACTGTCTTTATGTTGGGGGATTTGAGCTTTGGTACTCATAAAATCCATCCACATTTCATGTAGAAACACTGGATTTTCTTGAAGGAAGAGGATAAATTTATTTTTCCAGAAATAATTCAGACAGGTCAAGAGGTTCTGAACAAGCCCTGGACCGTTTTAGCTGATAGTCTCTGTGTCTCTCCCAGGGTGGCTCAGGCTGCCCCAGGAATGAAACCACAGCAGGAGAGTCGGGGCCACCCAGGGAGAAACCCGGGGATGTGGTGACAGTCAGGAGACACCACACACACCCATTCCTGAGCACTGCACGTGGAAACCAAGCTAACACCCAGCTCAGAGCAGTGTGTCAGTGGAAAAGGCAGGCAAAAAATACCAGGCTTGTCTCCAGTGACCACGGGGATTGGGCAGAGCATCGGCCCAGCAGCCTGTGCCAAGACCTTCCTCTGTCTCCTTCTGAGCCATCACACCTGGCAAAGTGATGCCTTGTCTCACTGCAACACCAACTACGTGACCACATTTCTGCCCAAAACCTTTTTGTTCAGGGACACAGGGTGTAGGAGTAACAACTCTGCCCGTGAGAGTCCTTGCAGGAAAAGGGACAAGCAGGAAGTTTACCATCTATATACATTCAAAAAACCCCAAACACCTCTATAGAAAAACCTCCTTTGGTTTCTCCTCTGTCTCTGAGTCTCACCCAACGTGGAGGGGGTCTGGTGCTGGCCCAGCCCAGCCCCCAGCTGGTCCCCAGCTGTTGCCCAAGAGGCTGGGGCACATTCTCCAGTGACAGGGCTGAGCCGATGCAAAATGCTGCACATTGCAGCCAGGCCCAGGCACTCACCACTGTTTTAGAAGAAGCCCCTGAGACTTCCTTAGTTGGAAGAAAAAACATTCTCTGAATTCCCTGCTTGGGCTTTTGCTTTGTCTTAAAGGAAAATAGCAGGGGGCAGGGAGGGAGAGTCTCCTGTCCAAGCTGCGGTGCGGGAGAGAAGTCACTCCTGGCATTGCAAATAATTACCTGTGCATGAAGCACAGAGTGACAGGGAAATGCTGCCTTCAGCAAGGCCTGGACCTGCTGACAGACATCCAGCCAGGAGAAGGGCTGCTGACAGCAGCACATGCACGTGCTTTAACACAAGTGCAGTTGCTTGTTGCAGATAAACCCTGGTTAGCTGACATCCACACGCTCACAGGTGTCATCGCCCTGGCTGGGCATCGTGCTCATTCCGCTCAGAAGGCCTTACTATTTCTGGAGTTTTCCTCATTTTAAAAGCCTCTTAGAAAGGCTATAACTGATTGCTCCTGCAGGTCAAACCTTTCCCAGTGCTGCACAGCTGGAAGTTGCCCTGGGCAAAGGGCAACTGCAAAGGCTTTTCGGGAAAACCTGGCATTTTGTTTTCACATTCTGTCTTTGAGGCT
The DNA here is from genome assembly GCF_022539395.1 of Myiozetetes cayanensis. Taxonomy (NCBI): domain Eukaryota; kingdom Metazoa; phylum Chordata; class Aves; order Passeriformes; family Tyrannidae; genus Myiozetetes; species Myiozetetes cayanensis. The sequence continues at coordinate 5,780,787 of NW_026087389.1, forward strand.
TTAGAAGGAAACAGTACACGCAATAATGAGAAATATTTAATTTATATATATATGCCATCTTATGTTTGCTACTGTGTAGAAATTCAGTGTCATTGAGAAAATCATTCCTCAGGCCAAAACAGTTGTTAACTACTAATTTCCCAGTGTGGCAGGAGACACTTCTAATATTTGTAGCAGATTGGAGCATTTTTATTAGAGACAGTCTCATGTAATTGTTTGCTACTACTTTATGCCAGCAAGTGACAATTCACTATTGAATTAATCATTACCCTTGGCAGGAGGGTATGGGGTTTTACTGGGAAAAGTATTAAACTGATGGGGGGTTTCTTTAAAGTTTAGTAGATTTTAAACTGAATATTCAATGAAGTAAACAACTTGTGCTTCAGTTATTAGAATGAAATATATTCTCCTTCTTACCTACCTGGAGCTCTTTCTGAAAGAAAGTTATCTTTGTTTAATTAGCTGAATCAAGCAGTATTTCTTAAAAAAGGAAAATGCCACGTGTGGGATGTGAGTGATCAACAGCTTTAGAAATAAACAGGAACTGAGCACTATATCCCTAAAATATCTTTGCAAACCTCAGGCTGAAACCATATTCATATTGCCTTGACCCCAGTCTGAGCAAGACATTCAGCCCAGATACCTCTCCTTATCCTGATTTTCATTTTGAATGTGCATTTTACCTTCAAGAAATTAATCTTTTAAATATGAATTGCTTTTCTGAGATGCCTGGCTATGATAAAAGGCTCCAGACACTGCCAGGAATGAGATTACAATGAATATTGGTATTTGTCATTATTTGCTGTCTCTTTGGCATTTTATTTTATGTTTTGAAGAGGAATAATCTGTGCCATGTATATTAAACACTTGTGGCTTCTGCATTCATGGGCAGAGAGGGAAAAGGACAAGCTTTATCTCAGAGGTGCCAGGCTGCACCCCCAGCCCATTGCTGTGGGAATAGCCATTTCCATCTGTTCAGCAGGAGATGACTCTCTCCTTTGTCAGATTTTGAGGAAACTTGAATTCCTGATTTGGAGAGCAGCTGGCCAAGACGCATCCTCCCCATTCCAAGATTTCAGCCTGGTTTGGATAAAGCACTGCAAAGCCAAGCATTGCAATTCCATCCGAGGCGATGGGCAGCTGGCAGCACTGCTCTGCTCCGAGCAGGAATGGCAGCTCCCGGGGTAACCCTGCACTTGGGGGGTGTTACACACACCCCTGCTCCTGGCACCTTTGTCTGACACAGTGCCACAGCCTCTGGGTCAGGAAGGCTCTGAGCTTCAGCTGCTGAAGGCTGGTGAGGCAGAAATTGGGGGTTTCTCCTCACCTACCCCCTCCCCACACTCCTCCTGCCACCCCAGGGTGGATCCCGGCCCACGGGGCACCAACCCGCACAACCCATCGCTCTCACCAGCTGCTCCCACGACTTTCAGAATAGCCCAGGAAAGGGCAAGCCAAAGCAAACTGTCTTTTGCCTTCAGTAAGAGTTTCTCAGGCCTTGTTGACAAAGATAACATTTATTTTTTTGGAGAGTAGACATGTAAAACCCTATCAAGTGGCCCTCCTCCCTGCCTGCCTGCTGGCCCTCACGTGAGTCTGGGCACTCGTGTTTGTACACATTTGGTCTGCTACTCATTCGCTGTGATTTCTCTTGATTGAATAAAGCATTAATAAGATAATCAAAACAAATGCCACTCTTTGTCCCTTAAGCGTGTCTGGAGCTACATAAATCATTTGACATGACTGCTGGAAAATGGGAATGGTGTAAAACTGTACACATGGTGCCATGTGGCTTACATGCATTTTCACGATCAATCAGCATCAAATTAAAAGCAGGGGTTATTATTGAAGTTGAAATGAAGTACAGATAGCAAATGCAAGTACTTACAACTTCTGGGTCACGCTTGAGAAAGGAAACAATGCTAAGAGCTATAATTGGTTCCTTTTCAAAGGAGCATTTAATAAGAGCTCAAAAAACTTTTAGAAGGGAGAGAATCGTATGGCTGATCCCCAAAGAACAGCAGAAGGCAGAGAGTTGGGGGGGGGGGGTGCAAGCTGGGGGCTGGCTTTCCCCTCCTGAGCCATTTTTTATGATGCTGCCTCAGTTTCTTTAATCTGTAAAACAGGCTGATATTCCCAGGAGCTTTGAGGCTGGATCAAAGCAAGGCACTGGAAGGCAGAGGCAGACCCTGCACAACACTGCAGAGGGTAAAGCATGATCTGCCTTCGAGGACTGAGAGGAGCCTGCAGCACCTTGAACCTGAAGGGCACTTACACTCTTCTCACCAGACACTCCCGTGCCGGGGAGAGGCTGAAGGGAGAGGACATTGCATTTCTCCTCCTGACCATTCCAGTGAAGGGTGTTGTTCCCATTCCAGTCCCTGCCTTGCATTGTATTGGTGCTTTGATTGCATTAGAGATTTTTTCCAGGAAATCTCCTTTCCAGCAGATTAGCAGGTCCCTCTCCCCACCCTGTGGTGCAAGATCCTTTATATCCCACAAGTGCCAGTGCAGTCAGGAGGAGTTTTGGGGTGGGAGGGATAGGGGGCAAAGCCCGGTGCTGTTGCTAATTTAATCCTCTTTTCCCACTGCACCAGAGCCCACGATACACCAAGGATTGCAGCATCCCCAGGTGCTCACTCTCACTTATTTTATTAAAATGTGAGGAATTTTTGCTATCAAATCAAAATATCTACCAGTGTTTGGGCAGTGTTTTAGAAAGACAGGTGTCCTTTTTGAAAAGCAAGAGAAGCAGACAAAGCCAAGAGATAGAGATGGGGATGTTCTGTAACATCTTGGGGGTTTGGGATTTCTTCAAGTAATTCAGATTGAACTAAATGAATCAGGACAAAATGAGGATCAAAATTTTGCCAAGAAAATTACGCTTTTCATGCAACTCTTTTAAAGGGATAGTTCTGCCCACAGGCTCTTGTCTTAGACTTCATCAGTGCAAAGAAAGGGAGAAATACATAATGACATTTTGAGATAATATGGAATTTTGAATTATATCCTCTCACATTTAAAAATGGTGGCTTTGAGGTGGCTTGGTTGGCTTTGCTGGTTTTCTTTAATCTCATTAATTTCTGTGGCAAAAATTATGATCTCTTGAAACCAGGCCCCACGCCAGGAAAGAGCCCAGACCTAATTCCAGCCCTAAGGTGGGGGATCCTTCCCACTGAACCAGCAATATCTTCCTCCAGGCAGTGAAGTTGCTTCAAGACCTTGGCTTGGCTGAAATGGTGCCTGGATAAGTGGAGTTGCAGGGGAAAGGAGGGTCCCAATTTCCCTGGGCCACGGTGTCTGCTCAGGTTCTTTGACCATTGTAATCTGAGGGAGTAACAAAGCAAATGAGATGGCAGCACTAATTATGGTTGGGAAAAACCTGGGACTCACTGCTGCTCTCACCAGACTATTCGTTTAATTATGGAAATACTCTCATTAATAAATGAGATACAACATGCAAGCGCTCCTACTCCCCTGAGCACCTTAAATATTCTTTTATCACCTGTCTGTATTCCACAAAGGCACTTTCCAAAGGCATCACAAGCTTGAAAGCCTCTACCCTCTTTGGTTTTCTCACCTGCAGCAACCCCAGCAGACTTGATCTTTTAAGGATTACAAACCTTCTCATTTTCTACTTGTTTATACCCATTTACTCTGCTGCCAAAACTCGTGTTGGTTTTGTTTTCTTTTTTTTTTTACATTTTATTCTCCAGAGAAACAGGAGTTTATCTTGGAGTACCATGTCCCTTCACTTGAGCCATGTTTTGACAGGAACACCACGGACCCCTTGAATGTCAAGAAAAAGCTTGTCTGACTTTTAAAGTCGTATTTCAACAAGTCCTGCAATTGTTCCATCAAAACTGGGGGGGGGAGGAAAAAAAGGTAAAACAAACAAGGTACACTTTTGCCCTGTCTTTAAAAGAGAAATACACCTCCCCCCTACCTCCACTGCTCCTTCCGGCAAAATGCCAACCTGGGAGCTCAGTGAATTATCGCCTTTTTAGCAGAGCTGAAAAAAAGTGTTTCTCTTTTGTATGGATAGCCCTGCAAGGGCCAGACCCAGCCAAATAGCTCCGGGGTGAAGGAGCCCCAGGGGAGGGAGTGTCCCCAAGTGGGGAGGAAGCCACCAAGGGACCACGGCTTCTCCTACCACCCCATTTGCTTCCAAATGTGGCTTGGGACTTGGGGGAGAGAGGGAAGAGAGGGTGTTTTTTAAGTAATAAACGTATAAATAAGAAATAAAACAAATATTGCCAAGGGCCACAAGTCCAAAAAAACCCAAAGCGAGCCAGAACGTTATGAAATCCAGGCAGCATCTGGGATCTCTTCCTTCACTGTTTGCATTACAACCAGCACTCAAAAAAGTTCACACCTGTGCTGGGAACCTTGCCTAAAAAAAGCCCAGCCAAATATTTGAAACAAACACATTTTCAGACTTTTCTAACCCCAAGGCATTTTCGCAGGCATTGCCAAGGCTCCAAGTCAAAGCAGGGAGAGGAGAACAAACAAAACATCCCTCAGCCAAGCCCAGCTCTCCTGCCTCATGCAAAGCCCCCCCAGTGGGCTGACCACAGCCAGGCTGGGGAGCTGGACTGGGCTGGGGATGGGCTTCCTAAAGAAAAGACTCCTCCAGCTCCCAGTCCCACATTATCCGCTCAGCATCTCCAGGTGGAAAAGGAAGAGCACCCTGATTCCAGCAGCCTCCGAAGCTAAGGACCAGCTAATGCCCTTGTGCAACGTTGCCATAAAATGTAAAAAGGGGCTAGAAATGCCGAGCAGCAAGTTAAGCAGAGCGTGCTGCTCCCAGGGAGGTGTTCTGCTGGCTTTCCCGGCGAGGTCTGACAGTAGCTTAGTAACTCCATGTCACCAAAATATTGCTGGGGTTTCCAACCTGGCAGAGCCCTCGGACTGCATGGAGACCAACTGTGTCAACAAACAAAGCAACCCCTCGGTGCTGCTCTCTGTTTAGTTAAGCACATCTTCCTGAGAGAAATGGAAAGGTAACTCCTGAGCTATTTATAGAGGAATTTACAGCAGGACCGCTTGCCCTTGCCGTGTCCTGCAGATGCCCGGGCTCTGCGTTGGAGCCCACCTTGCTCAGTGTGCAGGGGTGGCTCCTGCCAAGCAGTAGCCAGACACCCGGGCAGACACAGACAATTAGCAGCGTCCCCCGTGGGGTGGCTGGACTTTCTGTGTGGTCCTGCCCTTCAAAGCACCGAGGCTCCAGGCCAGACCCGCGTAGGAAACACTCATAGGTGGTTTGTGGGGAGGACAAACTCCCCGCTGGCCATCCCACGGGGAGCTGGACCGCGCTGAAAGCCTCTCTGTGCCTTCTCTGCCTCGCTCGGGAAGGGCACATGGAAGGGGAGCTGGGCCCTCCCTGCCATCACTCATCCTGCCAGATGTGGGGTGGGACATCCAAGTCAACTCAGCCCCCCAGCAAATGCTCCCCGTGGAGGAGCACAGAGGTCCTCCCTGTGCCAGGCAAGCCAACAGCTCCAGCGGATAAAGGCGAGGTTCAAAGTCACCCCTGTGGGGCATCCATGGATGGCAGAGCCACCAGGGCTGGGTGTTGGCTCCTGCACACCTGGCAGGGAGGCTTTAGGTTCAGATCTGTCCTGCTGGGAATGTCACCAAGAGCCTCACAGCCCTTCTGCTGTGGCCTTATCACGTCAGCACCACAGGAGCTCTTGATGGGGATAAATCAGACAGTCACATTGGTCCCATTTCCCCAGCTGGTGATGCTAAGTAAGAAAACTTGGTCAGTACCAACTTTGGGCTTCTTTTTAACACAGGACACCAGGCTCCCTAGGTAAAAACTAATGCTTAAGTTACAATCTTTGGATTTAAGGACATGAAACTGAAAAAGACCTCTGAATCCAGTCTCCTGCCATCACCAAAAAAAAAGATCATAAAATCTCTTTCAAAGCCAAAAAAGCTCCTTTTGGAAAACCGAACATTGTTCATCCCAGGCTTGTAGGAAAAGGTTTACAAAGCCAGGGCTCAGCCCACGAGCATCTCCCTTCACAGTTAAGGAGAAAAGTAAATATATCAAAACCTCTAGAAGAAGGTGGGACAGACAGCTCTTGGGCTGGAATAAGCCAACAAACAGCTCTTGCTCCTGGGGCATCTTGTGTCAGCCAAAGAGCTGCCTCAAGAGCTGCAGGTGAGGAGTGGAGAAGCAAACATCCTCATCTCCTGCTACGACAGGGAAGAGGCAGCAGTACACCCCTACATCTCCTGTGTCCAGTTATTATAGGAGAGGATTCAAAGCCCTTGCTTGAATTAGCCAAATCTGCGAGTATCCAGACCCCGTGTTCTCCTTTGAGCATCTAAAATCTGAATTTCTACAAGGAAAGGCACTGAGAGACAACAAGGGGGTTAAAGGCACTTTACAAATGCTCCCTTGCAGAGCAGACTTGCTCCCATGCAGTTTTCCAAGGGGCAAGATGACTGCAGTTTGTCTCTGATCTTCATCCCCCCAGCCTGGCCTGTCCTGGCTGGCTTTGAGAGTGGCTGACGTGGTGCTCTCCATTGCTGGTGGCACTTAAAGCAACCTGAGATGTGGGTCAAACAGTGCCAGCACGGCTCTGACTCTGCATCTGCACCAATGTCCCCGTCCCCAGGGCAGCTCCCTGCACGCAGGATCTGCTCTGTTTCTCTCTGCAGAGTGAATGTAATTGCATGTTTGTGACTGCTGCACCCTTGCCGGAGTCTCAACAGCTCTGCTGGGCTCCTGAGGGAATAAACAGAGAGGGGAGAAAGAGCCAAAGCACCAGGGGAAACGAGGAAGGAGACGGGGAGCTGCCAACAAAGACTGCCTCCTGCCTGTTCAGACAAAGCTTGTCCTGCTGCCAAAGTGGCAGAAAAATGCTGCCCTATAAAAGCAGGCAGGGAGCAAGTAAAGTGAGAGATGCCCCTTGCTGCTGCCTGGACATTGGGGTCTGTGTGCCAGGGGAGTGGGGCCGGCCCTGCCAAACTGGGCTCAGGGAACAGGCACAGCAGCACCGGGTCCTGCGGGGTGTGATCTGCACCCTGCTGTGAACGGTGGAAGGGAGGAGCAGAAAGAGATACCCAACCACTCTCTTCTTAAAATGCCCCTCCTGGCATTAAAGCAGTGGGGAGCTTTATAAACAGTCCTTTTTTAACAACTGTCTCCATCTTTTCTGGATTAAACCCTGCTGCCTGTCTCCAATCTGAATGTTGAGTCGATTCGGCTACGACGCGTCTGCAGAAGCCCCGAGTGGAGCCTGGGATACTGTCTGGGCTTGAAAATACGCCGTTTGAAATTCCCACAAGGTTTGAAGCTCTCAAAGCAGAGCCCACCAGAGTTGCTGATAGACACCCCTCTCCTTCCTGCAGGCTTTGGCTCGCTGAGCTGAGCTGGGATGCGGCGGCGCGTTTGACAACGGTCCAGTGTGCTGGAGAAGGCAGGGTGGCCAGGCAGAGGAGGAGAGCAGCTGCAAGTCAGGAGACCCGGGATGAGCTACCAGCTCCACAGTTCTGGATGTGCCGTGTCCTTCCCCCCCTTTATTGCTGACAGCATGATAAAGACCTTTGCAACATCAGTCATCTATTAAAACAATAAAACGCACAAAGCAGACCAAACATCTTGCTTCCAAACACATCAGCAATTAGTGACTTCAGATCTATATTGGTTGTAAGGGTGACTTTATTGTGATAAAGCAGGTTCTATCGGTCCAATACTCTTAGCAAAGGCTACTTTAATGGGCTGGAGTTTATTTTCCTGGACTACCAACATACAGTCACCACCGAAGAAAACAGAGAGGACCTGATGGGGCTCCAGAGCACACAGATACTTCTCTGCAACTGTAAAACCTGTTTAATGCTTGCACACATGTAACGCTCCTGGATGTGTTTAAGTCTGAGAATTTGCACAGAGGGTTGTTCTTTGGGCATCCAGAGGAAAGTTTTATGTGCAATTAAAACACAGAGCAACCCACCCCAACCAGCACGGAGATGCTGCTTTGCAAAGACTGAACTAAGTATTACTTGGTCTTGTTGGGTATTGCTTTTTTTGTACTTGGCACCCCAGCATCCAAGCCCACCACAAAGTCAAGTTCAACTCCAAGGACCCAATTTTCCTGCCAGCTGTTATTAAACAATGTCCTGGATATTTCCTGATTATTATGGGATTTTTTTACCTCCCTTTTCTTTTCCCTGCATGGGAATGTAAATCCCAGTTTCTACAAATACTCATGACAGTGACATTCTGGCTTCAATACTTGCATGTGGCTGCCAGTAAAACCTGATGGACTGAGTATCAGTGAAAAGTGGATACAAAGGGTGTGATCACAATTTAGACAAATTCATGTAAAAATCTCTGTGAGTATTCATGACATTTTTGTGGCATTCAGCCATCACCAGCACTTTGGACTTCTCCCAGCAGCATTGCAGCCAGTTGTGGGGAAGGGGAAAAGCTTGCTCTTCACACAAGAGTTGTCAACCCTTCACTGCTAAATTAGGACCAACACAGTTTTGCTTTCCAGCACTCAGCACAGCCTGTAAACATCCTAAACACAATCCTCAATCCAAGATGTGCCCTCCAGTCATTCTTGATGTGCTCTACCCCTGCAGCCTCAAAATACAGGGCAAACACCAGCCTCTCCAAATAATTTCAGATCCACTGACTCCTCTGCTAAAAACCAAACAGCAGCTGGGGCACTGCCTTTCTCACACTGATTTAGAGAGCACCTGGCACAGGGCAGAGAACCTGAGCTCAGCCAGATCCTCTGGGTGCTGCTAGAAGGCGTGCTACTAGTAATATTTTCACTGATGAGCAAAACTCTTAACAAAATCTTTGTATATTTCTACCTTGTTCATGGCAGTCTTGTTGACTCTCAGAGGCAAAGCCTGTTGTGGGTGACGTACAGACACAATTCCCTCTGGCAGTTTCAGTCACCTGAAATACCATCCCCAAAGAAATACCTTCATCAAGACAGACAGTGTTTGCTTGCTGCAGTGAACATGTCAGTAAAATATGCCTAAGCACACTATAAAAATTAAATAGTACATCCATTACATCATGGCTACCACACTGCCAGGGATTTTGGGTTGTTGGATCCACAAAACTTCAGCAGGAAGTGATCTATAAATTCAGCCAACTTGTGATATTGCAAGATGCCAGGTCAAGTCCTTAAAATGTGTCAATTCCTTGTGGAAATTTGGCTTACCAGAGGTTAATAAACCAGCCACTGCTGTAAGGAGGTGGTGCTGTCTCTGCACACCACCACCTCAATGCTCTCTGACATGGGTGTGAGGACACAGTTTGGGGTTGGTCCCAAAGATGCTGCTGGGTTATAATTGCCACAGCTCTGGTTTGGAGCTTGCTGGGGCTCACACACAGTACCTTTATCATATTATTTCACAGAAATGAAATAACTGGCAGCAACCCACTGGGCAGACTTCCCTCTGCTCAAGGACAAAGCAAAGACAGGAGGGGCTCAGACAGACTCCAGAACCCTCACCAGTCATCAGCTGGCTCAACACTGGGCACACCAAAGGAGTCAGTGACCCTTCCCAGGTACAAGGGGTCAGCAGTGCTCATCTGCACCAGACATCTGCATAGTCCTGACCAGGCACGAGGGCAGTGGTGCCCAGTGAACGATGTTGGTGGGATCAGGACCCTGAGCAGAACCTGAAAGCTGAAAAGCACTACACTTTTTCTGGGGTCATAATATGAGATATCTTCCCTGTCATCCACTGCTGACATTTCATTAATCTCTCCCACTTCACCAAGTGCTCTAGCTGACCTTAAATCCAGTCCAAAACCCATTGGAGCTTTTTCCAGTCTCTTTTGAGGGACATAATAAACTTGTGCTACTAAAACTGAAGGCAAATGGCTTCAGTCTGACCTGATGTAGCTCTGCTGGGATCAGTCTGACTTGGCCAAAGAAAAGACAAATATTCACTCTGCACACAAAACAAGGCAAAACTGCAAAAAGTTGTTAGGCAGCTTTTTGTCATACAGAGGCACTTTAAGAGTTGTCAGGACATGAAAGAAAGCGCTACTAAATAATATTTGACTTGAGTATTATGTCACATGAAGTAAACATCATCTGTTGCACTGATGGCTTGCTTCGGGTTGGAAAACAACCACCACTGCCAAGACACCCCAGCAAATTCCTAAAACAGGCTCTTGCCCAAGTGCTCAGAGCAGAGTTTTTCTGGCTCTGGACTGCATTTAAGCCCCTGGCAGAGCCCACCTCCCAGCTGTGGGTGGACAGAGGGATGCAGAGGACATCGGAGCACTTTCAAATCCCATCAGGCTCAGATGGGAGTAAGATGAGATGAGAACTCAGATGAGTGGAGTTGTGTCCCACTCCTACCCTGATTCCCAGGCATTCATGGACAGCCTTTGAGGCTGGGGCCAGGCTTCCAGACATGGGACAATCCCAGCCAGTCACTTATAGAGAGACCTACAACCGTGGGAAATGTGGTGCCAAGTGTGCAGAACCACAGGGATAAGTAAAAGAGGTGCACCGAGATTTTGGCTGTGCCAAAGGTCAGGTTTACTCAGTGTTATTTAGTAGAGAAATGAAAACAGCAGAGGAGTCACTCAAAAAAAAAATCACCCTGGAAATGAAACTGCTTTAAGGGAGAAAGAAGATGCAGGGGGAAGAGTCAAAAGCAGAAGGCAGCATTAGGTTAGTGGTTGGACTCAAAGATCTTAGGAGTCTTTTCAAACCTAAATGATTCTGTGGTTTTGCTTGGGAGAGGAATACAACCTGATACATCAAGGAGAAATGAATCCCAGTTTGGAAAAAAATTCTTGGGGTAAAGAGCTGCTATATAAGAGCATGTGCCAAAAATGGGTTTTGTTTCCCTCTAAGAATATCTCTGTCCAGGAGACACCAGGAGGTGCAGAGGGGCAGACTCTATCCCCCTCTCTACAGCACAAAGGGAAGTTGTGAGCATCAGGATGCAGGGATGCTCTGTTTGGTGATGGTCTGTTCAGTGACACAGACAAGCCCTTGAGCAAATCAGTCCCTGGACAGCACGACGAGCAGCAGGGTCACCCAAGGAACACCCAAAACGTTGCAAATAATGGCAGCATTTTCAATTCAGGGCTCATGAAGAGCACCTGGAAAAATCAGTTTTCTTGGAAAAACTCCAGCCAAGTGCTGTTGAAGTCACTCCACCCTGGGGAGGTTTTGCACACGTAGACTCACTCCTGCAAGGAGAAGTCACAGTCTTGAGGCTTGCATGGTCTGCCCAAAGTTCCCTGCACCCCAGGAAGCTCCCATTGCACAGGGAAGCTGTCAGAGAGTCTGAGCCGAGCCCAAGACAATGGGGGTTGGCTTGGGAATGGCTGTGATTTTTACAGTGCTAAATTTGATAGATTACCAGGATTTCTTCTGTTTGTTTTTTTAAGGAAAACGTTTTATGGAACCCAAAAGTATTTTGCTAACGAAAATAAAAAAGCCACTTACAGAAGGCTTTGTGAGCCACCACACAGACAAATGTTACTAAACACAGTGTTTAACTGGGATTAGAGACACGGACATTAAATACCAACACAACCTCCAGCGTGGGAAGTCCCCAAGCCATCGACAGCCATCGATCAAAACAATGCCAAGGGTGGTATCAGGACATTCTTGCCTTGCCCTCAGGCTTTTTTCTCTCAGCATCTGCTCCATGGTCCCAAACACCAGGCAGGGCTAAGCTTTGGTCTGATCTGGGAGAATGGTTCTAACCTACATAGAGACACCAGCCACATACAGAATCCATCCCATTTTGTGGTCAGATTGCAAACAGCTCCTGGAGATACTGGGGATTTTTCCTTTGGATTAAGTACAAAGGCCTGGTGGTGGTTTACAAATAAATGCCTTAAAGATAAACACATGAAGTTTTTTGTAGGAAAAGATGTTCTTGAAGGAAGAGAAGGAAAAGCAAATGTGAGCTAATCAGGGCAAAGAGAGAACAAATGAGTTCATGGCCAAAAACCCCCTAAATTCATTGCCATAAAAGATAAAAACTGAGTGAATAATAAGAGCACAGCTCCATCACAGTGGGGGGAAAGCTGGATAAAAATGCAGAGGTCTTTTCACCAAACAAATCCTTTCTACAGGAAGAAAAATGAGAAAATATAAGAAACACAATTATCATGAACTGCTTAGCCAATTTTCCCTTGGTGTCCTGTGTAATAAATGCAATTTAACAGTTTTGGAATACAAAGCGATAATTCTGTACTGGACTTGACAAACACATGATGGACATTACTAATGGAAATTCAAGTCTTCCCAGCCAGGCAGACATGCCCCAGGAAGAGGCCATGCTGTTACTGATGGGGAAAGGGGAGAGAAGGAAAACAGAAAGATGAGCAAAGGAAGTCATCAGTGAATTAGGGGGAATAGGAAGAAAAATCTCCTAAATTAGGTCAGGCCACTCTCCCTGATGCCTTTGTGCTGGTCAAGAGGGGCCAAGGAAGTCTGAGCATCTCTCCTTGTTGTGCCTAAAGAGGGCAGGTTGGTATCAAACCTCACTCCAGGGGGGCTCCCCTGGCTGGGATCAGCCTGTGCCAGTGCCCAGCCTGCCCTTGCTGCAGACCCTGCACATGGACAGCTTCACACCTGCACACTCGGATGGTTTTGTGGGAAATGACGTTTTTAAGGAGGATGAGGAGGAGCGAGTGGCTGCTCACCACAGCAGAGATGGAGCACAAGGGATGCTGGCCAAGCCAAGGTCGGGGCTGTGAGTCACTATGATCTCTGCTAATGCTTTCCCAGATAAAAAGAGCATGGTTTGGTTGCAGCTGGGCTGTCCCAGTGGTCCCCAGCCCCACTAGACCGTACACAGCCCAAAAGCAAGGGGAAAACCACATGCCTGAAGATATCCTTCCCCATTCATTCATCTGCACACGCTGCCCTGCAAACTGAATGATTTCCCTGCATTTATTTTATGTAGCACTTTTCAGTGGTTATGGCTGTCAGATGCTTCCACTGACAAGGCACTTTTTTCAGTTGCTGTTGCCAAAATTCAACTATCGAGGCTTAACTTTTCCAAGTGAGCATCTGCTTCAGTCTAGATCTTGGGGGGAAAACACTTGAAATATGTCTCGTGTTTCGTAGAATGAGCTCATGGAAAACAGGGTTGTTTTGTCTACATTTACAAAAATAAAATAAAAAAAAAAAAGACTCCTCAGTGTTTCACAGAACAACACAAACATTTCCATACAATAGAGTGAGACATTAAAACATTGATGCTGGGGAGGCTGAGCAGTGGCCAGGACATTTCTCCCCACCGCTCCAGATGGAGATCTGCCATCGGACAGACCTGCTCCTGAGACAAGCCCAGCACCCCACTGGGAACCCAGGGCACGTCCTCCTTGGAGCAGTCACTAGAACCCTGGCTGGATGGAGCAATTGCACATGTCCACATCTGCATCTGCAAGGCTCTTTGATGCTTGGCCTGAGCACACGGATTTCTGCAGGGCAAGTGCGACGTGGTCGTGTCTGGAGAGCACTGTGGAGGCATTCTCCTGCTAGTTCAAGATGCAGCTGTGATTACATCATCTATTAATTTGTGGTAGAGACAAGTGTCCCATAACTCAAGACCGAGAGAGATTTCTAGTGCTTTGACACCGGAGATTAAACAGAAATAAACACGAGTATCAGTAAGAGCAACTGCAAAACAGCAGAAAGGGTAAGTGGTTAAGAACAGATAAAGATCAGTTGTGTTAGCCTGTAACAAGGATTTAACTGCAGGGAGGAGAAGGGCATATAGAGACCGTGACAAATTGACAAGTTCCTCAGTGTTTATGAATAAAGGATGTATTTGAATGAATAAAGAGCATTTCTGGGGAGGGGAGGTGTGCACAGGCTGTATTTGTGTACAGCCCCTTAAGCTGAGAGTGCTGCACTACAGACTTGCCTGTCTTGAAAAATGGCTCCGAGGTACCTTGTACCAGCATGTTAAACCTAAGGGGTTAGTTAATGCCTTATTGTCTCACTCTCCAAGAGGCAATGATGTTTTCACTGGACTCAGTAGCTGCCTCTGAGGCACACGTGTATCACCAATGAAATCCTACTGCTTTCTGAATGTTTTGGAAAGAAGCACACACACAAAAAAAGCCCATAAATAAGGACAGTAGCAGGAGATACATTTTTCTGGATCTTTATGGCCTGTTTGGGAACAGTTCCTCATGGGCTCTGCCACACACTCCACAAGGGATCAAATCCTATGTAAAGCAATGCCAAAACTCTCCTAAAACCTTCGTTTCTCAGGAGCTCAGTGATCAAGGTGTATTCCAGGGACTGACCAGTCTCCATCCCTTTAGCAGGGTCCCTGGCACCATCACAGCTCTGCCCTGGCAACTGTGGCCAGCAGGATCTGACCACTCCAAGCCCTCACCCTGCTCTGCCCTTCACTCTTTTTTTTTTCCTCTTTAAGATCTGAATTTTCAGATGTGCTTGACAACAACCCAACCATTGTCTGTCTGTGCTGGTGCTGGGGGGATGTGGTACATGCACTTGGAGATAACATCTCCATAAGCCAAGTGTCAAACTGAGGATGCCACGACACTGTTTTAGTACGGGAGCCAAGAAAATCAAGAGTTTTCAAGTCAATGAGTGCCTAAATAAAATAACATAAAACTATGTATTAATCTTAAACCAAAAGGAATGTTTCAGGAAAACACTCATGTCTCCTCCTTACCCTTTGAAAAATTTCAAATAAAGTCTTCAACACATAGCATGGTTTTTCTTCATTCAGAATAAAACAGTCTGCATCACTTTTGGGTTACTCAGGCTTATTTATAAAAAAAAAAAAAACACCAAAACTTTTCTCTTTTCGAAATTGCGTTTTAATTCTGGTCTAGAATACACTCAAATCTGAAGGATGGCATAATGAAGCCTGAGGGGTTTTAAAAGTTTCAGTAGAAAAGATTCGACAAGTTCAGACTCAGTTCACAAGAGCTCCAGACCTCTCAAAACCTGATTTTAAAACTGTGTCCTTCACTTCAAAGATTCACCAGCCCCCTTTTAGCATCTCATGTGTATCCTTAGGGTGACAAGGCTCAGAGAAGATGCTCAGGCACATCAGTGTGGGCAGTGTTTGTGTCTGTCTTGCATCTGCAGGACAACATCTCCTTGCTCATGGACTCTGGTGACACAAGAGTGCCCACAGCAGCCCCAGGAGTGACTGCCAGCCTTGACATCCTGCAGCACCTTGCCCTAACCAAGACAGCACCTACCTATAGGCAGAAGCACATGCTTAAGAAACCTCTAGGATTATGTAAAAGCCCATAAATGCTCATAAATTTGAGAAGTTTCACTGAGCAAATTGGACACATTCACCTGAATGAACTTCTTCAAGGTTTTTTTTTTGGCATTAAAGAAATGCCAAGAAGTATCTGTTTGATGGGAAAGAGATTTCCTCCATTTCTTGCAGTACCAAAGGCTCCACATCCTCAGAAAGCTCAGAAAGGACCAGGCTGCTTGGAGGACAGGGACGATTCCCTGGGCTCTTCTTAAAGGGTATTTTAAAAATATGGCCAGCACGTGGAAAATATTTGGAACAGCTTTCATAAGAAAGGTTTTGTTCTATCTGTTGGAGTGAAGATATTTATGGTGTCTGCTGTGTCATTCCAGATTTGTCAAGGGCCATTAAATATCCACCTGGATATTGCATCATTTAACTACTGGAATGCGTAAGCATTTCTGCTGCCCATGAAAGAGCAGCTCTGAGCTGCACAGAAAATAAGTGCCTTGCTCTACTCTAACAAATAAATCACAAAGTGGAGCAGATAATACAACTGTGTTCAGCTGTGGTGGACTGACAGTTATGTGTATTTGTTTTTTTTTAACTGGTCATGACAAGAATGTGAGTAGTATATGTTATTTCTGGCCTTCCCTTGAGTTTGTTAATCTTCTCCGGGTGTCAGCGGCATTTTGGTGATCCATCTGAGCAGGTCTCTTCTCGAAACAGACACTGCACAAACACGGTCAGAAGCCTCACATGCAGGCAAATGCCTGGCATGGACAAAGAAAGCTCATCTTGATTCAAGGCCATGCTCCAGACTTCGTGCAGCTGAAGGTGGAAAGCCATTGCTCGGTCAGGGTGGCTCCAACCTGTCAAGATCTGGAACAGGATTCTGGAACAGTGTCTCAAATTCTGCTTTTGTGCATGAAATGCCCACACAAAACACAATGGCTTTTGCAACCCCAGTGCCTCAGGGATGTGTTTGGCCTAAGGTAATGCTTTTCAGACTCACCCCTCAGGCTGGCTGGTCCAGCTGCTTCAAACTCGTGTTCAAGAACCATCCACCTTTCTCAAGCGTGGCTGGTGATGCCAAGGGGAGTCTGTGGGACATCCAACATAACTACAAACACCAGCACAGTGTTTAAGGTGGAAGATAAGGCCCATGGTTACACAGGGCACTGAAATGGATTTTTTTTAAAAATGCCTCATACTGAACTGACGGAAACAAGGTGATATTGTGGCTGTACTGCAGTTGGATGCTGGCACAGGATGCACAAACCCAGCAGGCAGGGACAGCACTGGAAAGAGCTGATTCTGCCAAATCTAGGGGGTTTAAAATAAGTATATTTTTTTTCCAATCCTCGGTGGGGATGGTGGGAAGGAACCTAAGCTCTCTACAGAATCAAGATGTAGTTGTAGAGGGTTATTAGAGAAATAAAATGGTTTCAGTGGGAGGGGGGAGCTGGAGTGTGGAGTTTGGGGCTGTCTCTCTGAGGGCAGCCTGTGAACCAAGCACCCTGCTTGAGGGCCAGCAGCCCCACGGCCTTTGTCCATGGCACACGTCATCTCACAGAGTCCCCAGGGAATGTGGATATTGGGAGCACGTCAAAGAGGTCAGAAAATCTGGCAGGTCTCTGCTCAGATGACATCAGTTTTGGAAAAACTTCGTAGGAATCAGAGTCCTGCTGGGGAGAAAGCAAATGTCTGCAGATCCTCAACCGCAGGGAAAGGAGCAGCCCTTTCTGCTGGAGGGTTTTCTGGTTCTCTGCAAGTCACCCAGCACGCCCAGGCCCCATCACATACCCATTTATTGCCTCATGTTTGTCACTGGAGCAGCAGCAGCAGCTGCAGAGGCGTAGGTTGGTCTCAAGTAGGATGTTCCTCCCTCCCAGAGCTGCAGGAGGTTTTCTTTTGTAATTCTGAGGGATTGGACCCTAAATCTGATGTGTTTCCTCTAATAAGCTGCTCATGACAGAGGTCCCCACCCTCATGCTCTGATAGCACAGCATGGAGCAACAAGCAGGCACAGGAAGGAAACTGAGTAAGATCAAGTTCCCTCAGAACAGTTTTATCTGCCATTTCAAAGCCACTCAGCCCTTCCCAAGCCCAGCAGAAGCAGGTGCTCCTAGTTTACTGTAAACCACCAGAGAAGTGTGAAACAACCTTTACTGTACTGGGCCATATGGATAGAAAATCTGCCTCCAGGACAAATGTATTTCAAATAAACCCATTCTCAAGACACACTCTAGGTTTAACCTATAAAGCAAGCTCTGTGGAACTCATGTTGGAGGGGAGGGGGGAACTGTTTTCCTTGGCATTTCCCATCCCTTTTTGCCTCAGCTGCAGACAGAAGGAAAGCAAAACACACATGTGGTCCCCAGGACAGGAGAGGAGAGGGGGATTTTGCAGGGGTTGGCATTAGGATGCTGTGGTGCTCTGGAGAACCTCTCCAGTGCCACCCAGCACGAAACCAGCAGCTCACTGTGAAAACCAGAGCAAGGAGCCCTGAGCAGATACTGCAATAAACAGAAAAGGAAAGCCTTGGTAAAATGTGCAAGCAGCCTGTTGATGCAAGGCAGAGAACAGGCAAACTAATAATGACACCAGACAGAAAATTCAAAATTAATTCAAAATTTCTATTCTGAAAAAGTTATCTTACTACTGCTTTGCCCACTTAGATTCTATTACCTGACTTATTCCTACAACCACTAAAGTCCACAGGGTGCTTCAAACTGGTTACTCCTGTAGTTTAAATACAGCAAGACCCCACGTGGCAAATCATTACAGAGGAAGCAGGAACCTTGGCAGTGGGACCCATCATAGAGCAACCTGTCCCGATGGCTAAACATCAGCAAACAGCAGCAGGTAAAAGCCAGGCTGATATTTCCTCTGCTTCTTTCCCAGGTTAAGAACTGACTAGCAACAGCTGCCTACTTTATGGCTGTCTCTTTTTATTACTTTATTCCCCTCCATGCCCCCCAAAAAAGGAAAAAAAAAAAATAAAAAAAGAATGGCTAAAATTTATGGCTAGAAGAAACCGATTACTGTTGGCAAGTGAACTGAAGGGATCAATTGTTCCATACGGCAAAAGCCAAAGAACTCAGGACTCTATTCACAAGAAAAGACTGATGTGCTAAAGGGCATGGAAATGCCACTTTTATTGTGTGGCGGAGAATTTTCACATTTGAATCCAAATTCCATAGGAAAGCGTGGTATGCAAGGGACCCAGCTCCGAGGGCTGGCCAGACGGCGCGTGTGAGCAGAGAGCATGTGCGCGGGAAAAGCATAATACCCTGAGCACAAAGGTCCTGTGTTCGTGGCCTCCCAGCACAATGTCGGGCTTTCACACAGCCAGGGAATTGTGTGCAAAGCGCTTAGAAGTCAGCACCAAATGTGCCCAGAAACAGGCAAAGCCAGAGCAACGTTCTCCCCTTCCCCACCCAGCGTGGACCGTGAGGTCTGTTGCTGGTGCAAGAAAACTCGGCCACACTCACGAGAATCCCTGTTATAAGGGTGGGAGAATAAACCCCTCATGTTTCTGTGTCCAGGGAAAAGGAGCAGCAATTCTCAAGCTGAACAGGCTGGGGCCACGTGCCCAGAGGTGGGAGCAGGGACGTGGGGCAGGATGAGCACAGGCGTCGGTGAAAGCACGTCAGGAGAAGTCATCGGAGGTAGGACACGCAGAAATCTGAGAGCCTTGGCTCCAGGACAGACATGCAGACTGCTCATGCATTTGAACAGTGGGGCATGTTGACAGAGCAGTTAAGCACGATGGATCCGAAGAAGCCAATTCAAGCCGTATTTTTGGACGTGCATCAAAGGCAGCCCCCGGTGGGGAAGAGGAGGGTTTGAGGCACAGCGCTGCCATCGCGGCCCCACGTGATGAGATCATTGTGGTGCTGTTCCCAAAGGTTCTTGGTGCTGGGTGCCACAGAGAAAGTGGGAACAGATGACTCTTGCTCAACACTGGGAATAGCTATTTATTACCAGCTGATTTGGTGCTTTCCAGCTGTACAACGGCAGAGAGACAGAGAGGAATAATTTTGCTTTTCAGATTTCCAAGCAGAAAATGGGAGGTGGGCACAAATTTAATAAATCCTCCAATAACAGGAAGGTACCTCACACCCCAGAAGGCCTTGGAAATCACAATCCTTGCTCAATTAACTGAAAAACAAATAAAGTTCTCCGAACAGCCAAGTACAAATTCTTCTGAAGCAAATGCCATCATCGAGATTTCCCAGGTTTTGCTTTGGGTTGCTCTGTCTGCGGGTATCTGAAACTCAGGACACACGAGTGTTTATGCATTGAGAAGGAGGCTCGTGGCTAAATTTGGGCAAAGGTTTGCGAACTGGAGGAGTGGGGAAAAGGCTCTGGGAATGACTTCAGCATGCGCTCGCGCAGCCCCACGGATCGGCGCTGGAGCACAGCTCCCGTCGGGGTGGGCGGTGTCGATGGCTCTCTGGACGGCTGACAGCACAGATGTACTGCAGCTCAGCCTGTGACTAATTTCAACAAGCTGCTCACACGGTTACAAAAGGCAGATCTGTTGGCATTTTTACTTTCAACCACCTGGTCTCGACAAACATTTTCTGCAAACAGCACATATGTCATGAGGCTGGACTCGGGAGACGTGCGAGGCAGGGAGGGAGGGAGGAGTTTAAATCCCAAGGATGAAGGCAGGGGCTGGAAGTGGTGATGGGCAGGAAGTCCCACCAAACAGTACAGGTCAGCATAACCAACTGTGGTCAAGGGGCTGAAGAAAGGCAACATTCACAGGAAGAGGTGAAGCATTTGTTAGATGAATGATGCCGTTGGATGGGTCTGTTGTTCGTGATGGACACAGAGCCTTATCCAGGCATGGGCTGGAGCAGGTTTCCTGCTCAATGTCACCCACAGTGCATTGACGTAAGCCCTACATCAGTTCCTGCCCTTG
The DNA here is from genome assembly GCF_022539395.1 of Myiozetetes cayanensis. NCBI lineage: Eukaryota > Metazoa > Chordata > Aves > Passeriformes > Tyrannidae > Myiozetetes > Myiozetetes cayanensis. Next base: position 5,800,945 of record NW_026087389.1, read on the forward strand.
GCTGGGTCCATCCCTATGAAGTGCCAGACAGAGAGATACAACTGAAGAAGGAAAATGCCCAGAAGACAACAAGTTTGACCCTTGGAAGGAGAACATGTTCAACAGTTATCATAGAGGGTTTCTATTTGAAATAGGTCCTTCTGTGTTAAAGCCAACAGGGGAGGACATATCTACAGAGATGTGGTGGTTCATTCAGGGATAACTCCAGGGCTATTCTTACTCTCAAGCCAGATGCCTTTGAGGTGCTGCTGGGCACCCTCAGGCAAGGCAGTTGTTCTTCTATGAGATCCAGAGCACAAGTTGCTCTGATGGACCTCAACACACATCAGTGACCTCCAGAGTTCTCCTTTTCTCATTCCACAGTAACATCCACTGATTAAATTCAGGGAGGAAGGACTGGTGTGAATTTGTTTTAGGAATGAACATCCTCAAATTCAATCATCATGACTAAGCACAAAGATAACAAAGGAGCTGCTAAGGCAGTCTCCATTCCTTGACGTCTCCACTGGCAGGCCATTTTGGAAAAAGAGCTATTGGGCCCATTGCCAGGGTGACTGGTAAATCCCATGATTCATGAAATGTAAACTTCCAGTTGTTGATCTTGTGATATTCTCTGCCCTTAAAACTAATCCAGCTGTTCACAGAACTTTCTTCTGTTTCCTGGAGCCTGGCACAGTGAGGGAGATGAAGTGCAGGAGAACACAAGAGCATAATGTCAAACTAGTGTGGCCACATTTTGACTATTTCATAGGTCTCTTTTTGCAGATGGGGATGGGGAGGGACTGCTGACAAGCTGGGCTTTGATCAGACGAGGGAAAGGAGGAGGACACCAAGTGGTGCAGAAACTATCACAATGAAATCGCTTTTTCTTTTACGAGGATGAAGCTGGTTCTTCTCTGTGCATCTAGAATTAATTTACTTTGGGTTGGGCAAGGCGAAGAGAAGTGAGAGAGCCCTGGAAGTCTGCAGTCCTTTTCTCCTGTTAGGACGTGTCCTGGCTCACAAAGCTGAGCTGTTGTTCCAGCTCGTTTTCAGGCTACACTGGAGCCATTTTCAGGCTTCGGAATAAATCAAAAAGTAAAGCGAGCAAACAACAATCCAAAAGTTTATGTGTCAGACCAGCTGAAACGCTGGGTCTCTCCTCCCCAGAAAATGTTTCATATTTTTACTGCAGCATTAGCAAAATGGGTCTCTGCTGACCTATCAGAAAGAGCTCATAGTCAAAACCAGACCACCACAACCCTTCTGCACACAACCTCACCCCCAAAAAGGGTCAGTCAGGAGTCTCCAAGTTGGTAAAACACACTTTAAACTGCCTACCCAACACACAAACTCTTCACAGCTTGCTTTGAATTAATCGTGGGGCAGCAGAGAGGAATGAGAAGGATTTGAAAAGATGGAGATTTAGGAACAAATGGTAATTTATGTCTTTCAGAAAATGCAAGTCAAACCTTGCCTGTTCTGGCCCTTCAGCACTCCTGATGGGAACAGGATATGTGTTTAGCATATCTCCAAGGTATTCCCATATGAACATGACAACCAGGTGCCTACTGCGAGGACAGCTATAACAAATCACCCGCATTCTTTTCAAGCCAACGCTGCAATTGTTCTTCTCCTCGGATCATCTGGCTTCAAGTGTGGGCTCCCTTCAATTTCTAACACGGAAAGTATTTCCAATAGTTGACAGATGTCTTTCCTCGCTTTACACTCCTTTCTTACCCTCTTCAGTGTCAGCCTTGCAGGAAATACCAAGTTAATTGCAAAGATTAGGAAAGGTCTCCTACAGCTATTGGAGGAGAAGGTGGGAGCAGACAAAATGCAGTAAAGGGGCAATAATTCATTTAATATTTTATTTTAGTATTAAATTTTAAATGTTAATAGCCAGAGAAAGGAAGGGCTCTAAATTTCTGTTGGATGTTTGTTATCACTCAGCACAAAGTAAAATGATCCCCCTATAATAATTTTCAACTAGTAGTTTAATTCCTTGCCCACATATAGCAGAGTTTCCAAGGAACAAGCATTTGTAAACAGTTACTAGAAATACAGTTTGATTGTGCTGTGTGATACTACAGGGTATGGTCCAGCTCACTGCTTTATCCCACACACAGACCTCAGGATTTTTGCCTGTTAATTTCTCTCCTGTGGAAGATGAAATACTCATTCTCAGGAAAAAAAAAAAAAAAAAAAAAAAAAAGGCAAAAAAAAAACCTCAGAGGGGAATTTCTTGAGCCTGTGGATAATGAGAATTTCTATAGAAATCATCTCTCACGAGCTCATTGGATTTGAAGAAGTCAGGGTTTGATGCCAAGATTTCTAAGGATAAAAAGTCCTCCAGGAGGATCCAGGAGTGGGATTCAGGTTTTTACTTCTTCCTCCTCTCCCCCATTTCATAGGCAAGAGGAATATTTTCACACCAGTACCAGTTTGATCTGCTCTGATTTACGCCTATGTTCAAGTGTGAGTGATTACAAAGACTTTTCTTCCTAAAAGGACACAAAACACAACCTGTCCTAATTATTTTCCTAAATGTACTGGGACCATCTAAGCTGTTTGGATTGCAGGAGCCTACAGTCATAATGGAGATGTGTAAGCATCTAGATATATTAGTCCTTAGGTAGTGCTGCTCTTGCAGTAAGAGAAGCACCATCCTCCTCAAAAAGAGGTGGTGTAATGAGAGGGAGAAGGAGTGGAAAAGGACACCTCTATCCTGCAGAGAACAGCTGCAAAATCCCTGCATGAGGAAAGTGAACCAAGGGAAAAGGTTCTTTGTGAGCAACACTGAGCATGCAGCACTCAGCTCCTTAGGATCAGTGCGAGAGGACAGAAATTGGACATTGCTGAGCGTGGATGTATGAACAGATAATAAATTAAAAATTCGTTTTGTGCTTAGACCTCCTGAGGAAGCAGGGACAATTAGCAGAGGCATGGTAATTTAAAGTACAAGTCAGGGACAGTCACTACAGGGCTCTACAGTATCCTGGCAGGAAATCACCCCTCAGAGGGGCAGGTCTCCGAGCTGTTACCACCATTATGACTGGTGGGGATAATTTGGGCTAATTTTCAAGATTGGTATTATTTGTGTCATGCCAGCCAGCATTTATCCTGCAGGTCAAAACTCAGCACTCATTTAAAAGACATTTCAAAGCATTACCTGCTCGGGCATCTGGAAGTGCTTAGGCACATTGAACCTGTTTGCTATTTATGCTGCTGAACTGTTCCCATGTTAGAGTGCAATGGAAAGTTGGGTGACAGCAAAGAAAACAGCAAAGAGCAAGACCCAGGGCCTTTCCCAAGACAAAGGGATGTTAAAAGTCCACTGGCAGCTTTGTTTGCTCTTTGGTTTCTCCTTATCTCATGCCTTGAGAATCCTGGGGAGCAAGTGACAGGGCAAGGGAAAGAAAATGAAGAGTAGCCATGACTTCAGATGATGAGCTGCTCCAGTGGCATCAGGATGAAGACTGCCAAAGTCTGCTGGAGAACAGGAGCATCCAAAAGGGAATCTGCAAGGAACGAGACCTTAATGAAGGTTGCCTCATCTGGGGATGCTGAACAGATGGGATCCAGTGAGGAAGGATCTTCTGCCAGGAGCCATAAAGCCTGAGGAAAGCCCATGAGAACTGCGATGAAGGGCTGCAAGAATGCTTTGTAAGCACTACTGAACTGCCAGAAGGAAACCATAGAGATGGGAGTCACAGCAAAACTACCCACATCACATCCTGGGTGATGCTGACAGAGTTCAGTGCAGGTTTGTGTTAACAGATCATACCTCCACATGCCACTTGTGGTGGCTGGCAGAAGAAAAAGAGATAAATGACAGCAGAAGGCAGGTTGGGATGTGTAAAATCTCCCAAACAGCCACACTCCAGAGGCAGGACTATCACCTTAAGCAAACAGAGCAATAGCAATCAAGGTTCAGTGCTGAAAGAGGCAGCTGTACAGGCTGGAAGGTGCTCACATCCCTGCACGGGGCAGGCAGCGAAAGACAGTGTGAGAGTTCAGCTGAATGATGAACAACACACTGCAGTGAAATTCCATCATGGAGAGCAACAGGGACACAAGCAGGGGTGTGGCACTCTGCTACAGGACACTCCATCCTGGAGGACACAGGGCAAGGAGGGGTTTGGAGAAGGTGAGCAAACATTGAGGCAAGAAATAAGTTCTCCTCTGAAGAGCCTGAACAAGTTACCTTAAAAGGAAACAAAAAGAGGAGGAGACAGAGGAATCCACTTTCTATTTGAAGAAAGCTGACAAGGAATTCCTCTATTCTTTCTTCCATGACTCCAGAACTACCAGAGCAAGACCAGTCCTGAGGACAGCAAAATGAACAGCTTCACGCAGCCTCATCACTGGGACATGGAAGCCACTACTTTGAGATGTCACTGAAACTGAAGCCCCCATTGGCTTCAGGAGGCAACTGCAACTCAGACAGGCATGAATATCCTGAATCATCCCTCAGGCCCCAGATTGGGCACATGTTGCATCTTGGAATTATTATTCAGAGCAGTTTTTGAGATGATGTGCATGGATCTGCCTGGGGCAAAGATTTAATGCCTTCCCCAGCAGCAGGGTGAGCCCCATGGCAAAGGCAAGGACAGGCAGCAGACAAGGCAGTTCTCAATGACACAGTTTAATGCTGCTTCAGTGACACACGTGAGGTCGTGCAGCAACGTGAGGACAGACACCTGCCAGCTCCCAAAGCCAACAAATTCCTGAGCCAGCAGTGGGAAAACAAACACATACAACAATGACTTGCCCCTACAGCAACTTGGGGCAGGAGTCCCAGCTTGTCTGAAGTATCAATAAATTGTTCTTTCGAAAAGCACGAGGTTTATTTGCTCTGATAACACCCACACAAGTATTCGGGGGCATGTATTTCTCCTGAGCTTGGGGTTATTTTCAACCTTCACCCTGTCACCACCCCTAGTGCTCCCCTGCCAGTCTGCACTGCTCTGCATGTCACAATGTCCCCACAGGATCTTCCAGCCAAAGCACCCATCATCCCACATCCACATCATTTTCCAGACCATGAATGGATGGAAGTCGCAGCCAGAAAATCTTGCACCAGCCTGATCTCCGTGTTGTGACACCAGGCTAAAAAAACCCTTCTGTTTTCCCTGTCTAAAGCACATCAACATAATTCAAGTTTCTAAGGTTTCTGTTTTCTTTTTTTGCTACCCTTGATCACACCACAAGATAGTTCATCACGATTTTTCTTCATCAGGTCAGTTCTTATCCTCTTGCTCTTCCAAGCCTTATACTCAAATCCCAACTTTCCTTTGAATCCCATCTGCTAATTACCATTGTTATCTAATTATTTTTCAAGAGAAAATAATGACCCTTGGTCTTTAAATCAGCTCAGATTTGTGACCTGACTTTAAATACATTCAGCTGAAAGCCATTAGCAATTATTCAATTGCCTTTGCTGTAAAATGGTTTAAATTACTCAACATTAGCCCATTATTTGAAGAAAAAATATCAATTAAACCTTCAAGTTTAGAGAAGTTACAGTTATACATTAGAGCAACTTAACAGTATTTTGATTCTAAATTTTTTCCACCAGCTTCATTTAGAGCACAATTTTTGCCTCACATGAATCCTGCCCCCACCTGAGATGATGCTGGATCTGCAACGTGCTTGGACCCAGCACCATCTCAGGGGTGGGTCCCAGTGTGCCATGGACCTGAGATGATGCTGGGTCCAAGGGCATGCCTGGAACCATGGCTGAGCTTCCAGCTGGAGAGAACACACCCCTGGGTCCATGCCAAAGGACCTGCCTCCACTAAATACTTTGCCCCAGTGCCTCAATCCAATGAAAAGGAGAAGGAATAAAATAAAAGCAGAACAAAAGAAGAAGAAAGAGCAAAACAAATGGTTCAGTGGCAGTGTTGACCAGAGCATTGTTTCTGTGTGTGCCTGTCCTCCCTGCTGCCTCTTGGCAGTGAACAAGGCTCGATTTTCTCCCCTTCTGCTCTGAATCTGACTCGTCTTCAGGGCCTGGGATGTTGAAATGCTCAGGTCTTGGCCATTAAAATCATCGGTTGTACACAACACACCCATCTGGCACTGGTTGCAAGAAAGAGTGGTTGTAATTTTAGCTGTAATTTTAATGCAATCGATTTGATTTCAGGAATTAAGTTTTTCACATCCCCAAGGAACCCTGAACTGCATTTAATATCTTCAATCCATAGGAAAATATATCAGAATTTGCCAAAAGAGGGAGCATTCCCTAAAAGCTCAGAGACAGGCCACCCCTCACGGCGGAAGGAACACATTCCCAGCACCTCCATCCAGCCCAGACAAACCCTGTGAGGTTTTGCAACCAGGGGAGCTGACAAAAACCTACAGCCAAACATTATCATGACTATATATTCCAGCCTGTTGCTACTGCAGGGCACCAGGTCACCTTCCCACTCCTGAGCAAACAAACAAAGCAAGGTCTGCCAACTGAATTAGGTGTGAGGGGACACAGAGTGACCTGGGGACCATAGCATGCATCTGCCACCCTGATCCAGGCACAAGTCCACCCTTCAGGGGCAGCTGGGGCTGGGTACAACTGCTTGGGGCAACCAGGAGGCAGCACAGGTGGAATATGGGGCAGAGGATGACTCCCCACGTGAGATTTTGGGTCAATAGAACCTTCTTTCAAAGAATTGCCCTAAAACCACACTGCCTAGATAGTAGCTTTCTCCTGGATCCGTCTACAGTGCAATCTGAAGGCAGAAGAAGTTCCACAGTACAGGGCTGGTGTTAAATCTCTTGGAATGGAAGAAGGGAAGTTCAGGTATGATGCCATTACTGATGTTGTGAGCGATGCTGCAGAGAAACACTTGGCTCACTGTATCTGATCCAAGCACCAGGGCAAATTCAGATGTGGCTTTTAAGTGGCACTGATCGAAAGGCATTAAATGTTCACAAAGAGGGAACAAAAGTTTGCAAGGCACAAACCTCCCCCCACGCCCTTCCGCCAATTCCATCTCAAATTATTTTCTTAACAGCATTTTGTGGGGCTGACAGTCCCTGCTGCAGAGGAGGCCGGCATGGATCCCTGCACCGCAGTGGTGGTTTGGCAGCTTTATGATGTTTTACATCACTTTTTCAGAGAACACCATAGCTATAAAATCTGTAGTTTTCCTAAACCCCCAGAATCCATTTAATCAAAACAGCCCGGCGGCCACACCAGGGCATTATGCGAGTGCATGGCTGCTGCTCCTTCGGGCTGCTGGAGGAGGAATTTGCTGACAAGTCAAGATTAAACTTTCAGTTCCTCCTGCTCTCCCCACTCATTATGGGCTGTTAAGAAATTTCAAGTTAATTAATTCAATCTCAGGAGGGGAAAGTACTCGTAGGATTTCTTTAACATGGTGCAGCCACGGAAGGGAAAGGCTGAGCGTGTTTACTGCTCAGCGGAAAACAGTCCATGTTCCATGAAACTCCCTTCTCATCTTCCACTGCACTGGGTGTTGTCATGGGGCAGCCTCGTTGGAAATCACTTCACACAAAATTAATTCTGTAGCATCTGAATGGATTTGTGCCACAAAACCCCCTGGTTTCTGAGCCACTTTTTGTCATACATTCTGTTTTTTTCCTAGGAACTGCCTGTATTCACGGCCCATAACTTGGCAAGAGCACCAGGAGCCGCACCTCACCTCCTTCCAAGCCAGAAACTGGTAGGCAGGCGATACAGCCCTATAAAACACAATTAACCTTTTCATTAAACAACAGCTCCCCGAGTGAAAACCAGGCTGTACCGAAAGGAATGAGACTGCTTTATGTTAACGGTGCGTCTCAAGCCTTAAAATAAAATATTTGTGCTTACGTAAATAGTTGGAAAGGTAAAAGTGTCATAACACTGGGTGTTTGTTATTGGAGCCGGAGCTCGCCTCCTGCCTGCAACAAAATGTCATAACAAAGCCTGGGTCGGGCTCTCTGCGTTTACTCCTCGCTGCTGTGTTTAAAAGTCAGAGACAAACGCAGGGTATAAACACACCGCGTGGCAGCTCACGCAAAGGCTCCTGTCACAGTGGGGCTTATTTTAGCATGAACGGACCCAGCATCATCTCAGGGGGCACAAAGCTTGAGGACCAAACTGTGCATCCCCTGAGATGATGCTGGGTTCAAGCACGCCACGGACCCGAGATGAGGGTGTGTCCAATCATGCCGAGGATCCGCTGGATCCGCAGCGTGGTCGGACCCAGCATGACCTGGAGCCCAGAGTACACTTGGCCCCAGTGTCGTCTCACCTGGCACAAATTTTTGTGCCCCTGATGTGACGCTGGGGCCATGGCAAGCTTGAGGCCATGGTCAGTCTGCCTGCTGGAGAGCACTCTGTCGTGAGATGAGTGTTTTGAAGTCACTCAAAAAATAATGCAGCCTGGGGAGGGGGGGTAGGATGGCAGGGGAGGTGGGTTGGGATGAGGGGGATGTACCACCACACACCCTGCTGCCCCCCAAGGCCTGGCCTGAAATCCTCGACAAAAAACTGACTTCAGCCCATCACGCCCTAAAACCTACTTTTTTTGCAGAGAGCCTGCACCCCCAGTTCAACCTAAGCTGGGCTTTCCAATCCACCCCTGCCCAGGGGAAGCTGGAGGGAGACTTTTATCACACTTGGCCAACAGCAGCAGCTTCCCAGCTGCTCGCAGCACCAGAGGAGCCAGCGCTGGGAGCTGTGAGCACTCGTTGCAGCTCCTCCCCGCCAGCGGGGCCCACCTGCTGCAGCAGGATGGTTTGGCAGCATTTCAGCCTTGGAGCCTTATCGATCCCATGGCTAGGAGAGGTTTCAGCTGTGCAGGGACTAATATGACTACAGTGCACTGCAGAGAGGGGCGAGGGGATCTGTGGGGTCTTTGTGGATTGTCCCCGCTCCTCTAAGGAAGGGGAACTGGCAGCGATGGAGCACAAGGTGGACCATGCAGGGCTGCCATGCCCAGATTTGCAGTAGCTCTGCTATGATGGTTGCTCCAAGGCAAGGACCACCCCAGGCAGTTCCCTGCCACCCACCTGCCTCCACCAACAGCCTGTAACCCCTGGGCTCAGAGGTGCCTCTGCCTTGTGCTCAGTGTCTGTCCCTTTGGCTTCTGCACCGTGACCCACCCTGGTCACTCAAAGCCCAGATAAGAAGAAAGTGGAGATTTAATGCTCTATAATCAAGGCAGGAACACCCAGTGTGCTTTGTGACATGGTAAGACTGGGTAGAGGGCAGGAAAAGACAGCTATATCTGAGAAGTGGATCAGCATCCTTTTTCTTCTACAATGCCTCAGGTCACCTACAACTAGGACCTGCTTTGCTAGCACAGATCAGGACTGGTCGCTGTCTTGTGTGAGCTGTGTGGGGAGCAAACAGCATTTTCCATGAACCCCAAAGCAGGGACAGCCCCCACGGCTGTGCTGTACCAGGCAGCAGAACCTGTCCTGAGGACTATGCCTGGCCAACACACTTCTGCAGCTGTGAGCAGACAAGAATTAACATTTAGCACAAAGCAGCATGATTCCCCCAGAACAGCTGTAGAAATACTTAGCCTAAATTAAATAAGCATTACCATAGCAGCTAGGTGCTTATTTACAAATGAAGGCCTGGAAGCTGCAGCCAGAGCTGCTTCCCGTGGTCCCCACAGACCCCCAGAGCCAGGGCAGGCAGGCAGCTTGCAGGTTTTGCACAGGGAGAGGACTGGATGATGGATTGGAGGATCAGGGCTGTAGGCTGTACTGCCTTCTCTGCAGCTCTCAAAGGTCATTCAGGAGGTGGATGATGATTACAAGGTCTCCAGAGGTTTCCCTGGAAGGCTGAGCCTATGACAAAGCCACCCTGCTGCCTGGAGGCTGATGCTGTGAGCAGGGCTGATAGCTTTACCTGAGCAGCCCCATGGAAAGGGAGGTCCTCCTTGAGCTGAGGCATCTCTCCATTACCCACCAGAGAACCCCTCTGCTGAGCAAGGAGGTCACCCTTGTACCTGCATCCAGGACTGTCCCCTCCTTGGCACCCCACCCTGCCCCAGCAGCCTCAATCCTACTCAACCTCATGGATACTTTCCCACGTCCTTTACTCTCTGGTGCCCTTGGCGTGTATTTCCAGAAGCAGGTGTCTATCTGGAGGCTCTCAAATCCACACAAAAGCCCCTTAAATTGCCTGGTTTCCAGAACTCCTGCCCACTCAGCAATCTGCTCGAGTCCCCAGAGAGGCATCAATCGTGGGTAGCGAGGATCCGCGGTGGAGAGAGACCCCGCAGCTGCAATCCCTCCCTCAGGAAAGCCCCTGTTTGTTTATTTGCCCGGTGTGGGCTGCAGCTGCCCCACACAGACCCCTTCCATGGCCCCCCCTGCTCGTGTGGGGCCGGGCAGCAGCTGCAGGCTCATCCCTGGACAGGGTGAAGGCCGGCAGGAGCGGACGTACGGCAGCGAGCGGAGCGTGATCGCGAGACCTCAGGGGAACAGGCTGAGGTTTCTGTTGCCCTATCCCACCCTGCAGGAATCTGGGGTCACGTCGTTCCCACCGGGAGAAGGGCTCCACAGCTGTCCTCCCTCCCGTGGGGCTTCCCTGGTCCCGAAAACCTGCCTCCCTGCAAGCAGCACTTCAAAGGGCTTCACTCCTCACCAAGAGCGGAGGATCTGGGAGGCAGCAATCCCAGGCTCCCAGTCTGCACTAAACATCCCTGAGGGACGGAGGGAAATCCAGACGCATGGGAACACAGATGGGCGAAGGCCTTCCTTGTTCACTGAGCTCGGCTCCCACCTCCCCGTTGCATCACCTGGTGCCTTGAAGGTTTCCTCAGTGCAAGGCTCCTGGCACAGCACGGGGGCTCGGGGGGAGCCCCGGGGCAGGCACAGGTGGGCAGCACAGGGGAGCCGAGGGGTGCCGGCAGTGGGCAGGGAGCCACCGCCGCTATCGCTCTGGGATCAAACCCTCCTCTGAGAAGCACCTGGGCTCCAGCAAAGCTGGCACCCTGCTATGGAAAAATGTGCTTGGAAGCTCTCCAGCCATCCCTGCTCCAGAGGGAAAGTGATAACCCTGCTGTCAGCCAGATACCCCGGGATTGTCCTTCTTCCTCCCCACCGCAGAAGGACGTTTCAGATCCCGTCCTCTCCCGGCCCAGCCTTTCAGTGCCTTCCCTTTCTCAAAAGAAATTCCTGCGCAGCCAGAAGATTTTACCACTTTGTTCTCAGAATATCATAATATTTTCTTTTTTAATTAAATCGCATTCCCCATCTGCCTTGCATCCATGTTCTGGGTAGTCTACTTTTGCCAAACATAAGGTCAACATCCATGCTACTAACTTTCAGTAAAAGCACACTAATGCTGGAACTCTGTTTTATCTAAACCCGATGTCTGTTCACAATTTTGACCGCACCCAGACTAGGGCTATGTGACTTCACTGCCCCAGATTCCCATCAAGAGCCTTTTAACATGAGTACACTCATTTAGCAGCCTACATTGTCTTGCTTTCTTCATTAGCAAACTCAAAACTCACAAGAATGATTTACAGTATTTCTGTAACAATGATGAACTTGTGGAGAAGGGTTTCTGTATTTGATTTGAGCTTCAAGCAAATGAGCAGAGATCTCCCAATTCTTAGTTTTAAAGCTCAAAAAAGGACTCAAGGGAATTCAAGAGCAAAAAGCTAAAGCCAGGGTATTAATAAGGGAGCTGAAGGGGAGACAGCCAGGAAAAGCAAATCCCAACCTGCAGCATACAGACTGAAAAAAAGAAAGCCTATATAGTTGGCCTGAAAGACAAACAACATAAATACAAGTATAGCAGGGCTTTCATGATAGACGCACTAAAAGGAATAAAAACCTCACAGAACTTCTACAGGTTTCTTGTCCAAAGTTTCCAACCTTGTCCAACAGAGGTTGTAACCTCAAACTCTCTCATTTTGCAGAACTGAAGCACAAAGATTAATAATTCATAGCAGCTTCCACCTCTATCCTGCAGTATGGAAAGGCCAGAAATGAGCATGCACTGGGCCATGCATTACATAAGTCCAGGAGCTCTATTTAGTTCACAGGAGAAGGATTTTGGAGAAGAGCTCACCCATTCACATGTTTTTGGGAAGCACAGCGCTTTCACTCCCCATGCTAAAGCTGAAGACTGCACTCAGCTATAAATCTGGACTAAGATCTGCAAGGCCAAATCAAGATAAGCACAAAGCAGAGTGCCTGCAAGTATAAACTCATCTTCTTCAAAGCATTTCAGGCCCCAGCTGCAAATTGGTTTATTCCGAGAACAAATTGTTGCTCAACGACTTGGAAGAGTCTTCACAAAACTTCAGGCAAAGTATCTTTGATTGAAAAGAACTTAATATCAGTGATAAATAAGATCACATGAGAACACAGGAGGCCTCAACCTCCCCCAAAAGTGAGATAAGTAACTGCAAGACATGTTCTATCACTTGCTGCTCTGTACCAGCCAATAAGTTGCCCAAGAATATTCCCCTTGGTACTGTACAGAGTGTCCTTCTTCCTCTGTGCAAATCTTCCTCCACCGAGATAAACTCACAGTAAAGAAGGACAAATAATCTCTCTCTGTTAACAGAGGGTTGGCTGGCCCGGGAATTTAGGATGAGCTTCAAGGATGCCCTCCAAAAATATAAAAATATACCCTGCCAATATTAACTCCTATCATTGCCCAGCAGAGCACAGTCACATCTCAGTACCTAATGCCCTGTGGGAAAGGAGATGTTACACAATGACAACTCAGGTCTTCTGTGAATTCACCCTCCCACCTGCACAGGTGTGACTCTGCTTGGACAAGAGGAAAGGTGGAAAGTGGAGACAATGTCTCCTCTCCTTTTGTCCTACTTGGTATTTTCCACCAGCATTGTTTGAACATGGGTGTTTGGAGAGGCACGACACTGTGCAGGCAGATGACATGATACTCTCCAGGTTACAGTTGTATTTTTCCTTTAATTTTTTCCTGTAGACTTAGAGAATTGCAAAAAGAATATTTTCCCTCCATCATCCTCAGTTTTTTAAGGTGAACGAAAAAAGTGTCAAACCTGTTCCTGAAAAATAGTCATCTCTTGCCTTCTTTTCCATGGGGAAAGATGCATGAGAAGGAGGGATAGACAATGAGAGAGGACCATGGGGGGCAAAGAAGAGCCAGGAGAAATGATGTGAGAAGGCAAGAAAATAAATAGAAATACATGAGGTAAACCATCCCTCACTTAATCGCCAGACAAGTCAGCAGGGTCACAGATGATACGAGAAACAAGCCCAGCAACCTCAACAAAATATTGTCCAGGTTGTGTTAAGACAAGACACTTTCCCTGGAGCCCACCATGGATTCGGGTTTGCTGCCACGTTGGGTCGGTCAGAGGAGGTGCTGCTGCTCGGCAGGTTGTTCAGTCATACCTGTCCCCCACAGAGCAGGGCACAGAGCTGATGCCTGTGCTAGCAGGGAGCCAGTGAGCTCAGGTATCCCTCAGGTCCTGCACCAGGGCTACGAGCACACAGCTCAACCTCTCAGTCAGCACAGCTGGGCCTGGTCCAGCGACCAGGACTGCGCTGCAGGGACTCTCCTTGCAGCAGCTGTGCAAGGCAAGTGATTTGCAGGCAGTGCTGCAGCTGAATGATCCCCTAAAGATCTAAGGGATCAGGCAGGCTATGGGAGTTCTCTGGAGCCGCAGAGCATCATCTCCCTGAAAGTATTTTGTTGCTTATCAGGGAAACGAGAGACACAATGGAGCTGCACAGACCACAGCCCCTCTGCACTTGGTGTCCACATGGGGCCGGGGGCCACATCTGTGGGACAGCATCCACCTGCACTGGATTACTCTTTTGCATGTTGACCTCATTTTGGCTCTCTTGCTCAGTGTTTGAAGTTCCTCTGCAGAATCAAATTTAGCAAGGTCCATACCTGGGCTGAAAAATATATGTCCCGGGGGGCACTTCCTCAGTCATCCTGGCTTTCATTAACCCAGCTTCTCGACTGTCCTTCTTTCACACCCATTAAACAGCACCAAAGGGAGCTGGCAATACATTTTCCTTTGCCCTTCTCCTTTGTGCTCCTCCCTGATGAATGGCTAAAGCAGATGCACAGTTGTCTTTGAAGGCTCTGGCCCATGAGCATGTTGAATCAATGATGGATTGGACCAAATGAATCACAGTGTGGGAGAAAGAGCAAGGCAATGATTTCTAAGTGGCCTTCACATCTTTACACTTCAGAACTTGCTTTAAAAGCCTGTTTTCTTCTTTTTATCTGGTTCCAGTTTCTGCAGTGCCTTTGCATATGTTGAGGGAGGTAGGGGGGAAGGAGGGGAACCTTTACATATAAACAGAAGAATCCACTTCTCCATTAGACAATAATGAAGCATTGTCATTTAGGGAGTTCAAATAGCTGGGAAACCACTTCAAGGCCATGCAAAACAACTGGGTAGCATCAGAAAGAACAGCGGTTGGCAAACTGAGTAGCAGAGTTTTAAAACTCCAGTACAGAAAACTAGCAAAAAAACCCCACAGCTGGTTCAGTGACCTACCTCCCCTCACTGGGACACCAGAGCTGCTTCAGAAAGAAGCTTTAATGAAACTATATTTTTAGGATACAGTGAGTTGCCAGAGATTACTGGATGTGTAATGCTCGATCCCAAGTGGAACCCTTGGCGTGCTCAGCCAAGTCCCGTGTGTCCCAGCCCACAGAGAGCAGGAGGTCTCCAAAACCCATTCAGAGCATCAGTTGCTTCTAGCTTGGCTGCTGCTGGGCCCTCCCTGTGACTGACAACATGACTGGGTTCATCACATGGATGTTTTCCCCCCCACAGATACACCAGGGTGGTTACAGGAAACCGAAACCAATGATTTTGTGGTGCTGCTGGAAGAACAGTGCTGCCTGCCTGGGCGCAGGACAGAGGCAGGGTTTGTAGGAAAAGGAAATTGTCTTTTGGGGCTGGTGGTGGACTAGAGGGAGAATAACATGCACACACAGAAATTTTGAGGCTCAGACATCTGAAAAAATCCCAGCAAAAGCCATACCCCAGGCTGGGTATTGGTTTTTATGGTTAAGCAACATGCCACACACGTTTGCCCCAAGCTCTCTCCACTCTGTGCTGCAAAGGCACTTTGTGCCCAGACACCACTGCCAGAAGGAGGACATGGGTGGCTGATCCCTGCCTGGGCAGAGGTCTTCCCACACACAGACCTCTGTGGGATCTGCTTTATGTTACAGCTCGGGACGATGCCACATGTGGAAATACAAGTGGAAGCTTGTTCAGACCACAGAATTTGCAAAGCCTGTTTGCTTAACCAGAGCTAAACATGAGCCAAGGACAGCTTGGTTTGACTCCCTTTATTCTGGATACCCCACATGAAGCGCTGTGGTTCCCGCAGTAGCAGTGCCAGTGCCGGGCTGAGCCCATCGCCGTGGCTGGCACGGACAGGAGGACAAACTGGAAGCTGCTCTCAAGGTCCTTCTTGGAGGTGTAATCTTTGTAGAAGGCAGAGAAAAAACTTCCTGAGGCACTCAAAGTGCTTATTCCTCCAGCACCCTCTTCCCAGTGCCATCATTCCTCACACGGGAGTGCACCCTGTGTGCACCCACTGCCTGCCTCCTCTGCCACCAGCAAGGGACAAATTCCTCTGCTCCCAAGATAACAGACTTGGGTGCATAAATTCCCCTGGAAGTCTCAGGCCTGCCCCAAGCAAGCCACTGTCCTTACCCCTACTCCCCAGCAAACAGCCACTGCCAGCACTGTGGGCAAGGACGGATCCAGCTCGGCTTCCCAATAAATACTCAAAATCTCCATGGCCTGGCAAACAGGGCTCTGGAAAGCACCCACTGCTCTCCACACAGGCAGTGATATTTATGAAGTGCTATGAGGTTTGGAAGTATTATTTTATCCACGAACAATGGAAGCAAGGACGAGCTGAAACACGATTTGCTCAAGACTTTTCCAGCCTAACACCAAGATTACGGTTAAAACAGTGGAAAGGGCTGAACGAGCCCGTCTGTGGCCAGAGGACGGTACTGCAGACCCCACCACGGAGGGAAACGTGAAATAGAGGTGCTGGAGACAAAGGGAAGCCTGTTAAAGTAAGAAAAGCCTGAATAAACAGTTTTTTTCACCCAATACCACTTTCAGCTTCATCCAGCCAGAGCTTAAAGATAAAAGAACAAGGAGCTGCTGATTTTCCAGCAGTGGGAAGTCAGCTGGTGGCTTCAGGGACGTGTTTATTGAGCATTGCACTCGCATGGCTGATCTGAGGGGAACTTGGGCCCTGTGAGGCCAATGCAGTCAAGTGCTCTAGGAAGTTAAATCCTCTTTGCTTTGTGGACTCCTCACTTTTAAGGATAAATGGAGGCTCTCCAGCTGGACACCCCTGGGAGCACGCTTTCCCCAGTCAGAGAGAGCAGTGTTGGGATGAGAGGGGAATGCTGCAAGCTGCACAAGCCAGGTGAAGCCCTGTAAAACACAATATTCCTGTCTGAAGGCAGCATTTACAGCCATCCCTGTCACATTTGTCACCAGTTCTTGGTGCTTTCAGATGCACACACTGTATCCCAGTGGGATGCAGCCTCAGCTCAGCAATGCCCTGTGCATCTGCAGGGCTACAGGGCATTGCAGGCTTTGAAGTTTTGCTCCTCTGACGAGAGCACTGGTTGGTATGAGAGCTCACATGCTTATTAGGAGGTGAGGATGATTAATTGCCTCTCCCCTCTGCCCCTCTGAGGGGGGGCTCCTCAACGTTGTCTCACTGACAGTGATTTTTCAGGACCATATGGCACTTCCACATCCCATTAGTAACGCGCCTGCTGCACCCCCTTCGCCCTGCACCGAGTTTCAGCTTTCACTGGGTTGGGGAACATGAAATACCAAAGCTCTGGATGGAATCTTCAAGGTCAGAATGTTTAGGGAAATACATTCCGTGAAAAACTAAACTTGTTTTCTGCTATCGACAGTGCTGGTGTCACCAGCTCCACCCAGAGAAGGGTCCCATCTCCAAAAAGACCTTACATGGGTGCGATGCTGAGCTGCCCTAACAAAGAGGATGGGCTTTCTCTGTCATTACAATGTACTTTCATAACATACTTTCACAAAAGCAACCGAAACCCCACTTTTGCCTCTTCTCCCTCTGCCCCCACGTTATGGGCTTCCTCTGGGGCACGTGGGGATATGTTTGCTCTTTCTGGGACTGGCAGCAATTTCAGGGAATGTGCCCCAGTGCCCATAGTCCCAGGGAGCAGAGAACCTGCACGCTTTGTGATCAGACACGGTAGGGTGAGGCAGTGCTGAGGTGCACAATGCTGCAAAACTACAGGTGTGTATAACAGGTAAATCTAGATTAAAAGGGCCTCAAGTTGCTCAGGTTGTTGCTTTTTGGCTGGTTGATTTTTTACTCTGTGCAATCCATTCTTTTATGTCTCTCAGCCCCTCTAAGGGCAGCACTCTGCTCACACCTGCTTGGAGCAGGCACATCCCTCTGACCATGGAGAGCAAACTCACAGCAAAAGCAACTCCCTCTCCCTACTGCTCCTCACCAGCACCCAAGCACACCATGGGGACCTCTCCCAGCTCATTTGTGGCACAGCAAGGAGCCCTTTGCAGGAGCCCTTTGAAGCCAGGCACCTACAGAGCAATAACGTGGGTACGCTGGTCCCAGCAGCTGGTGCCTGACAAAAGCCAAATTCCCCACGAGAGCAGGCAGTGCTCGCATTCACTTGCTAATCCTCACTGCACAGCCCCCCTTGGCAGGCAGCGTGGAAAATGCCAGTGCTTGCAGATATGGTCTCCAAGGAGGACAGTTTCCATAACCTACAGCAAAGCAGGAGAGGCTGACCCAGAGCCCAGGGTGGCCAGGGGCCAGCACCCACCTCCCGAGGTGGCAGAGAGCTGTGACACCTGGCAGGCACTTGCCCTGCAAGGATTTTGGTCACTTATCCTATCTCTGGTTACTGTTTTTACTGGAGAAAGAGTCCAGCCAACTAAAAAATAAATACTAAAGCCAAGAAGAAAGCAGCTTCCAAATAACACTATTTCACTTAGCCATTCAGTTCCCATCACAGAAGGCAGCTGGTTTTTTTCCAGGGTAAAAAAGTGGTTCTTCACCTCAGCCCCATCCTCAGTCCCCCTGCCCAGGACCTGAGCACCATCATGGCCAGAAAGGGACACTTGACTGTAGCTGCCACCACCTCTTTGAGGCTCAAAGCAGCTCAAACCATCTCTGCAAACCCAGAAAGCCCTGCAAGGACTGTTGGCTGCTGTACCAACTCTGCCCCAAGGACACGAGCTGGGATCTGCCAGTGGGATTTCTGCCCCACAGTGACTGGGAGAGCCGCTGGCTTCCTGCTTCCATGGACAGGGACCTGGGGTTTTCTCCTGCCAGACACCTGGAAATGGGCAGAGGCCCCTGTGCTGTGATGCTCCAGGTCTCTCCATGGAGAGGCTGGGGAAACCCTCTCTCAAAGACCTTCAGAGCCATGTAAGGGGAAAAGGAGAGAAAGAAGGCAAGGGGAAACCAGATGCCTGCTGAACTGCAGAAGATCCCCACCAACGAGCCCCAGTGCCCACAGGACACGCACCTTCCCCAGTCCCACGAGCATGCCAGCAAACCTTGCTGCTGTCTAATATATTCCATATGGAGCGTTCACCTCCGAAACATTACTTAAAATGGGAATAAATCCTTCATGAGACCTCCACATGACAGATACCACTCGATTGAACTGCCAAGCAAGGAACTTTTATTTTAAGGAAAAGTCTGCAATTAACCTATTGTCACTCTGCAGCAGGGGGAAGCAATAAACTGTGTATGTCTGCTTTCCAGCCAAGTCCTAAAGGTTTATCCACAAGCCTTCTTAGCAAATCTCCTCCACAAGATCTTTTGATACCTTGTGGATTTGTTAAACATTTACAACATGAAAGTGAGAATATTATACACACTGCCCTTGGCATAAATCACAGGTTTGATCCTCTGTATACACTGGCAATGGAAAGGGGACCTAGAAGGAGTAACAGGATTCTAGGCTGCAAGGTGAATAATAGGAAAGGTTTACCTCATCCCTCCACCAACACTAAATGCACACCAAGGTATTAAGAAAAGCTGTTTCTTCCCCAGCCCCTCCAGTTTTTCAAGTTTTACACCTGGGGAAAGAAGAATGAATGATCCCTGTTAGACATCGGCGAGGTGAGCGTACAGGACATTTAAGAAGTGGAAAAACATCTGTTTAGCCCAGATAGAAACCAGATGGAGGTGGGGGGAGGTGGAGGATGGCAAAACAGTCAAGAGGAAAAACAGAAACACGGTCAGGAAGAAGAAGGCTGCAGGAGGAGAGATGCTTCCAGCAGGCACAAGTATCACCCACTGAGACCCGTGCCTCCTTTCTTGGGTGGTGGGCAAACAGCAGGGCACAGCTCTTGCTCACAGGATGAGAGGCTGAGGGGCCACTCAAAGTAACTGATTTTGAAAATTCAGTTGCTGCCTGGCCAGCTGGGACACCACGAGTCCACCAACACAGGGAACGGCTAAGGAAAAGTCTTGGTGGTGGGAAGAGTGGTGGATTTGGGCCTGTCTCCAGCCATCAGAGAGACACAGACCTCCCTGGAGGTCTCCATCTCCCCAGCTCCGCCCTCCAAAATGCCCCAGTGGTGCCTGGGCCGGGAGCACTTCCTACAAGGGACGTACAAAATTATACATTTGCAGTAGAAAGTATTTTTTAAAGGGTCATTTGGCACTATTCCCCAATCCTCTTTATCCTCACATTCACAACGGCAATCAAGCACTTCTGCTGTAGCACAGCTCATTTTAGGGCTTTCAGAGGCACCAGAGTGGAGCTTTAATGGGTACAGCAGGGGCAGTAAATGGAAGTGAGGCCTGGCAGACAGGGTGCAGCAAGCAACATCGGAAGGGGAATGACACAAGCCGAGGGCATACAGATGTTTTGGGAACCGGCTGTAGCGCCTTCAGGCAGAGAACAGCAAGTAACTTCCGCAAGAGGGCTGGAATTCCCCCGGAGCTGAACCAGGATGCCGGGGAGGAACTCCATTGCAACACCAGGGACACGTTTTCTATGGCTGTGCTTGCAATGCTGCCAGTCAGGTTGGAAAGATCACTAAAACAGGGCAGTGAGATGCACTGCAAAACTCACCCCCAACCTAATAAACTGTTTCCTCCTGGTTTTGCGTCTGACTTTACTCTCAGATTCCATTTTGGCTGGTAGAGTGAATGAAAAAAAAAAAAAAGTAATTTCTTTTTAAACTATAAAAGACTTCTCCAATAGTATCAAATGTTAGAACTAATGAGCAGTTTCCTCACAGTATTCTCCCACAGAAAAAAAATAATATTGTCACAATGAACTTTTTTTTGCAAGAAACATTTAGTTTTGAGACGATTTTGATCCATTTTCTAAATCCAGGTGAGGTGTCCTATTTCAAGTGAGTGCCAAAATTGAAGGTCCTTTTTTATGTTACTGTTCAAAATGTGTTCCCTACATTGCAAGCAGGAAAAGGATCAAAATAACCCCCCACCTTGTCCCCAAACAAAACCCAAGTGTTTGAATTTGGTCACTATGTAATCTGAAAGACATTGCTCAAAGGTGTCTCAAATACTCCCAGTCTGGGAAAACTCTTTCCCACTCCATGGGACATCTTCAACTAATCAGGTTGCTCAGAGCCCCATCCAACCTGACCTTGAATGTTTCCAGGGATGGGGCATCCACCACCTCTCTGGGCAACCTGTGCCAGTGTTTTACCACCCTCATTGTAGAGAAATAATGAGCAGACCACTTCCAGCCCACTGCAGCCAACCACTGGTGCCCCTGCAGGCAGGACACCCAGAGAGATGGCACTGAGCCTGTGCTTTTGGACCATGAGCTGGACAAACGAAATCTGAGTTCTTCAATTTTTAATCTCTAACGGGAGCTCACCCTACTTAACCAAAGCAGGTCCCTGCTCTTGTGGAGTCCTTCACAGCAGTCACAGTGCAGCTGAGTATTTACACCTTCCTCACCAAAGGCAGATCACTGATGCCTCATCTCCACCCTGATCACTATTTCCACAGAACCTGTGGAAACCCAGCTGTCCTGGAACCCGGCACACGTACAGAGCTGTTCTCCCGCCAGCTTCCTCTCCGGCCGGCTCCCAATTTGTCTGCAAACCACACGTTTAATTGGAGCTGGCAAGTGTTTTGACTTCAAAAACGTCTGTAACACCTGGAAGACAACGCTCAGGTCTGAGGGAGGGGAGGAAATGGGATGATATCCAAATGCTATTGTCACGCTCTCAGCTGCCTGCACAAGAAGGAATGAGTAGCTGCAGGGTCTGGTGCATGCAGATGATACCAGGCACGCACACAGCTCTGCCTTTCTCCAGCTTCACACTGCAGCAGGCTTTTGAGGTCGTGTTAAAGCTAGTTACAAACATTTGTTGCAAAAAGAAAAAAAAAAAACAAACTAAGAAGAGATGGTGATGTGCCATTCCTGGTCAAAAGCAGAGCCCACAAAGCAGACAAATGATCCAGCAGCAAAGGGCAGTGGATGGGAAAGACTGTTCTGCTGAAGGACACTGTGGAGGGGACTCCCCCCACAGGCTCCTTCAGCATCCATGCAAGCTGACAGTCAGCTTGGATCAAATCCACCACAGTGCAGATCTGCACACTCCATTATCCCACAGGTCCTGAGTCCCAGCTGTCTGGACACTGGTTTTATGGTTCTTCCCATTACAGTTTGCAATGCTTTAGGAGAGACATTCAAGAAAGTCATGGCTGGAGCTATGCCCTGGTCTACCCTCCTGGTTTTTGGAAACTCCCTGAAAAGTCTTCTAGTGCCCACTGCTTGTTTGACCTGTTGCAGGAAGAGAAATGCCAGAGCCAGCTCCCATCAGAGCTGCCCTGGGGGTGCTGGTGGACTCGTGAGTGTCAAGTTGGACAACCAGAACTACCTTTTATGCAAGAAACATTCATGGCCAAGTCTTGCTGAGTCTTTCAAAAACCAGGTTAGGAGGAAAGATTTATTGCCAGTCACTTCACCTTAGCAGAGGGTGGAGCAGATTTTTTTCTCACTGAGGTTCTTGCAAAAGTGAGCTACAGCTGGAAACCCATTCCCTCTCCCACAGCTTTGAGGGTGACAAACATTAACCTTTAGAAGAGATTTAAAAAAGGATAAGACTGCTATGATACAAAAAATCCTTCAGTGACACCATGTTTTAGTACATTACATAGACTCGAGAAGAACATAATGCCCATTTGTCAGCCTCCCCCACCAAGTTTTCACCTTTTATTTTCAGATTTTACATTCTTGAAAGTCCCACTTGTTTTTTTCCAAAGGTCAGTTTATCCTATTTAATTGATAGAGAGTACACAAAGATTCAAAGTCTGATACCAAAGAGGTGAATTGGCCACTTCTGCAAGTTTTTCATTCAAACCATTTATCAAGCCTTTAATAACAGCCACTAAGATATGAGAAATGTTAACAGAGAATGAAGGTTAAAAAAATGAGTAAATGGTTTGCAAGGTGCTAGAGCCCCAGAGATCAGTGTGATTGGTATAACAGATTTCCTTCCCTCTCAGGGAACCAGTCATTTTTGCATCCTTGCTGCTAAAGGACACGGGGGGGCTTCTGACATGTTCCTGGTGCAAAAGCAACACACACAATTGAAAATCAAGTAGCTGTTTTATTTTCACACCATGCCCGCACACGTTGCATCCTGTCTTTATTTTCTTGCAATATACATACACCTTTCTAGTTTTTCAGTACCATATTCAATGACTTTCTTAAACCTTGGTAAATTCTTCTGAGCTAGATTTTGGAAGAAATCCCATCTGGAAAATTTGAGTGATAATTAAGATTGTGACACTGGCATGATTGCCATGTGAAGGGATAGACAGTTTTGTTCATAGAAAAAAAATCTCAAGAACTTATGCAAGCAAGAGCAAGTACAACAAAAGCATGCACTGAGTTGTCTCCCATTAACAGCACAGATCAAATGAGCCAATGCAACTGCTTCTGCTTTGCCTAAATAAACCCTGGATCAGTCATCAAAGTAGAATTGTTTTCCACAATACACTTCCTTGAGCAACCCAGATAGCCTTTGTGCTGGCCCCAGTAATGATGTAATGGGAAAAACTTACAGGCATTCTGTCAAAGCCATGCAGATTGCTCAAATACTATTTCCCAAGGCTCCAACCTCGCAGGTGCAGACTGAGCAGCCATCGAGACTCACTATGATTAATGACTTTTTCCAATGTGTTGCCTTACATTAATACAGCCAGATAACTTTTATTAAATTATGGATGATCTATTAGAGGATTGTAGTCACCTGCAGGCTGCCATATGTAAGGAAGCTGCCCAAACCTATGCAATTCAGGTATCTCAGAGACAAACCAGCTTTGCATTACCTTTATGCACTGAGGTACATACAGACCTCCTGTCTACACAGCATCCTGCTGTTTGCCTTCTGCTCAGCTGACAAAGGAGAACTACTGCCCAAGCCTCAAAGCCATCCAAGAGCCAAGGGAAACCACCAGTCCTTACAGAAACCATCTGAAAATGCTTTAGGCATGGGAACCAGCAACCCACCCTGACCATATCCAAGACTGGGCTCTCTACAGAAGCATAGAAGGTATCTGAAATCCCAAGGAAACACCCTACACAGGCAGCAGTTCAAACAATACAGGAGTTCAGACAGAGTCACAACAGGGAAGTAAATTGAACAAAACCAGACAGCACTTGATAAATAGCATTTAACAAGAGAAGAAAATCTCATTCACTTACCCTTCATGCTGTAGCTTAGGACCACCACAGGTATTCCAAGTGTCATAAGGCTCCACCACGCACTCAAAAATATCCAGGACACCCCAGAGAGGTTTCCTTCCGCCCAAAACAAGGACATGTAACAAGGAACCAACTGGCCTGCAGCTCTGGTATTTCTAGCAAAATGGCCAGCAAGGTCATCATACAAAAAAGCAACACTTACTACCTACCACCTCACCCCCAACTCTCCCTTGAAGGATAAAAGCTTGGTGGTGCCTGGGAGGTGAGGCTGGCTGTTGATAGCTCACAGCTGATTTTAATCCTCACAGCTGTAGCCCATCTAGGGACCCAGAGCACACACACAAAAAAAACCCAAACCTGCACCCCATAAATGCTGAGGAGAGGTCATTTTTTTTTTTCTTTTGCTGTAGGCAGCCCACCAGGTTCAAAGGGAAGGGTTGGATAGACAAGGGCTTGTGTATCATCAGATGATGGCGATGGAGCAGAAGGGAAGGAGTTCAGCTCCCCTTCTCAGCAAGCCTGTGCTTGCCCATGGCAGTGAGCCTTTGCACAGGGCACGTGGCTATTTACTGCATTGATGCCAGCTGGATTCAGGGACTGCAAAAACCTCCCTGAGATGGGGGTAAGCAGGAGGTAAGAGTGGGATTTTTTTCCTTTCTCCTTCCACCTTCTCCTTTCAGGGTTCAGTTGGGCATTGCCTGATCTCTAAGTTGCCCTCAGGAAGAATCCCCTGGGATTAGATGATGCTGCCGTGGCTGTGTGAGGAGCAGAGGTGGCTGGTCGGTCTGGCTCTACCTCTAAGGTGTCTGGTTATGGATCTTCCAAAACAGAATAGGGGATGCTACTGTCCAGAACAAAGAGGCTCTGGCCAAGGCGGGTGGAGGGGAGTAATGTAGCCCTCTTGGAGAAAAATATGGAAGCTAAAGAGCAGAAAGAATTCCTACTTGAATATAGCTCCTTTCTGGAGCAACACAGTTGAGAGGCTCAATGGTCTATGTAGTTTTCTCCAATTCAAGAGACAAATTGCACCATACTGGAGTAGGGTTATTTTCTTTTTTAAATTTGGGTGGTAGGGGACATAAGGCATCTTGTGCCTCCTCAGACAGTGCTGCCTCCAGAACATTATTTCTGTTCTCATTATTTCTGTGTGAGCTCTTCCACTGCAGCATGCCTTTCTGCCAAGCTGACGGAAACTGTCCCCAAAAGGCAGTAGGAATGTAATCCTCCTGGGATACAACGGAAACAGTCATTATGTATCCCTGCAACTTCCCGTGGTTGCTCACATCTTGTGGGAGACGGAGAAGGCGTGTGGTGAGAAATGAGTGTCACTGAAGACACGCAGAGCTTATATTCAAATTCTAAAACATCCACCACTGGATCTGTGGGCGAAGTTGTCCAGCTACTGCAGTGACGGTGTGATGATGCCAGAGACTCACTCATGTGCCATGGCAAACTCTCAGAGAAGTTTGAGACCTTTCCCATCTACTTGCTTCCCCCTGTTTCTAATTAGTTATGGCATTGGCATAAAGCGGGATCTGTGTCTATTAAGCCTTCATCTGCTCTTCCTTATTCCCACATGAAGTCATAATCCTTCATGTCATCCAAACTGTGTACTATGGGAGTGATTTAGGGTGTCTCAAATCAGAGGATAATACCTCAGGTACTGAATAAATAGAATAACTGTGGAGGAAAACAGGCCTTGTGTCACACACTGCTTGTAAGAACACATGTGTTAGCAGAGGGAGGCGAATAGAGAAGTGGAGGAGAGGCTGATGTATCCATAGAAGAATTTGAAGAACAATCATGAGATTTTACACATGGCAGATGTCTAAGATATTTTGAGAGATTCTTCTCAGAGCCTCTAAGCCACAGCAGGGCCCTGCCACATATTTTGTTCTTCATATAATGATGCTGTGCCATTTGTCTTGCTCTATTGATGCACTCCTGGGTGGTACCAGCGGGACGAGAAGTGTGGTTAATAGCTGGCTTCAAGGGCCAAACAGAAATATCAGCCTGCAGTTCAATCCCTAGCCAAGAACGAGGCACTCAAGCAAGGAAACAGATTTCTTTCCTAAACAAGGGATCAAAGTATGATGAAGCAGAGGACAAATTCTAATATCTTCCAGCCAGATGAAGCAACAAGAGGCAGTTTGGTAGTAACAGCCCATGGTAATCACAGAGGCAGCAACTGAGTCCCAATAAAAGTTGTCACAAGGTATCTTGCCACATTTCCAGTATGGATAAAGATCAATCACAACAGTTGGAAAAAACTAGCTCTGACCTGTAAGGCAGTCCTTGCTTGCCAGATGCTTCCAAAGTCTGGCTGCTGTGGTCATTCTGCAATCATCTTCCTTTAATTGTTATGTGGGATCTGGACCTTTGAGAACAGCCCTAACTTGTGCAACCCTCAGCTAAACTTGCCTTGAAAACCCTGTCAGGCAGAGACCACCCTTGCTGATGATGCCCTTCATCTGTGCTATAAAGTCTGGACAGTGAGCTATTAAATAAATACTCAGCAGCTTTTTGAGAGGGCACCCTGCACTTACTCCATGTGGGTTTTTCCTTATCTGAGCCCACAGAAAGGTAGGGGTTGTTTCGGATGGCGTGGGTTACCTTTGTTTGCCACGAAAGTCACTCAAAGTCAACAGCCACCAACAAGGAAGTACAACCTTTATTCTAGAAACGCTTTGGAGTCCATTACTCTTATTAAGCAAGCTAGTGGCTCCTTTTCCCACTTACACTGAGGCAAGGAGTTGCAGTGAAATAAAGCATCTACTATTTTCCAGCTGCACCTGAAATCTCTAACCCTTTCTAGAGAAGACTTGTCTAGAGTGAAGAAGTAGTTTTGATTTAAATCATCCCTATTTGAAATAAAAGTTAAACTCCTCTTCCTCCTCCAATATTTCTAATTTTTTTTTCTATTATTCTCTGAGCAGGGGCAGGTGGCTCTGATTTTAGCTGCAGCTGGACTCCAGCTTCTTTGCTCCACTTGCATCATTTCATCTAACACGCTCCTCTGGGGCTGCAAGAACTTCACGCTTCCATCTCAGCCTAGAGGTGAAAGCAACGAGGAGAAGTTACACCATGTAATTATAGTTATTATGCCAGTTAATAGAGCTCCTCACAGCATAAACACTGTTAGCACGAGTCACTGTCGGGAATAGCTGTGTCTCCAGCTCTGCTCTTGCTGTCGGAGACTCGGCACAGATCTGAGCCCAAGCCCAGATCTGAAGAGCAAACCCTAGTACCTGCCAGCTCACACATGGGGCCAAATCTCTCCCTGGGCTTGGGCAAACTTCTGGATTTGAGAGCTTGAGTGTGATTAGAGAGGAATAATGTCGTGCTGAAATGTGTGATCCGAGCAGACTGTGTTCAGGCTTCAGGTCTACCAGCTTTCTTTTTGCACTTGGAGTCACTCCATTGCCTTGTCCACAAAAAACCAGGTTTACCCTGAAACCCTCACTCTTACCATGTGTTTTTCCCATCCAAATGGCAGGGAATATTGCAGTCCCCTTTCTCTCTCCCTCTTGTCTTGACAGTAAGGTGCTGACATGCTATTTTGATAGTCTACTTTTAAAAAGATAAATGCACATTTATACAAAAGTTTTAAAACAATTCCTTTTGGGGGGAAGATCAGAGGTGACAAAGTTGTGACAGAACTTGGATTTAGTTAATTGGATCTAGCTATTTGCACCATCTTTTGCTAACTGACTGTGCCAGTCCCAGGCTGGGAAAGCAATTTAACTCATTGCCTGTGAAAAATGAAATGACAGCAGCTACTTGAGTGAACTTTCACATTAACGAGCATGATCTGATCTTGATCAAAGACTTTATGTTACTGGGGGACCAGAGTTCAAGCACTGGCCTCTAATTTTGAAGGCAGAAAAGGTTTGTGTGTCATTGCAAGGCAAACTCTTCGGAGTTTAAGCCCAAGGTAAACTTTCATGTCAGTGCTGTTAGTGACCCTATACTGAAGCTTGACTTGATCATCTCTTCCTTTAATTCTCACTGTCATATGCTGCCTCCTGCTCAGCAGCATTGGTTTCACCCATTAAAGCAGTGAGAAGTGATGCTATCATTAGCTGTTGCTGCTGGGCACTTTTGGATCACGTCATGCATCTTGCGGGTTGTTCCAACAAAACAAGCTCTGAGGAGCAGGGTTGGGATCCGAGAGAGGCAGAGACCAGCTTTGGGTGGCAACAAGCCATAAAATTGTCCTTGCAGATCTGGTGTAACCAGATCAGCTAATAAACCTCTGGAATGCTGATGCCATGGTTGATCTGGTCATACCAGAGAAACCATCTCTTACAAGCCGGATGCCAGGAACCAAATCATGCAGCACGCCACGAGCAGCTAATACCAAAGAGCACTGTTGCTGTGTATGAATGGGACTGTTCCTGTGCTGAATAATCTCTGTGATCTCACACACTGTCCCCAAAACACACGTGCTGTAAGCTTTTTTTGGCATTTGGTGCCATGATAATATTGATTGACACATCAGTGCAACAGGGTGACAATATAAGGGATTGCAGCCATGGGCATCAGTCATTTTGCAAATCTCAGCACCACTGGTGTGGGGTAGAAAGCCATTGTGAGCATTATTAGAAGAAGACAAATGTTGTTACAGAGGGATCTGTGGCCCTGCAGATACCTATATCAGGTAGAAGTGAAGGAAAATTGTCAAATGCAAGGATGGTCACCATGAACAAAGGTCCATCCTTTTCTATTTCACTGCCTCTGACCTTCAGCCTGCTCCAGGATGAGTCAAACACATCCCTCCCAAAGCCTGACAGCATTGCTACTGTCCTTCATGCAGAATTTCACCACTGCTGGGTTGCTCTGCAGCCTTACCACAGCTCCTCTTCAAGACTGGCTCTTGCTCTGAAAGCCAAGGCATCCCTGAAAGGTGATCCTGTAGATCCTGGATGGTTAGTAAAAGTTATTTAGAAGGCCTATCTTGCAAATCAAATTACAGAGAGATACTTTCACAGGAACCAGGGCTTAGAAACTGAGCTGATGTTGAAGGGGAAGGGTGCCCTGCGTTCAGGGCTCCTGTGAGTTCCTGGCTGCACCCCAGGTGTGTGAGGTTGCCTAAGGTGAGTCATCTGGGGCTCCGTTTCCCCAGCTGTAAAGCAGGGATAATGCTTCTGTTCTCACCTCAGTTTGTCTTCTCTGTTTAGATTTCAAGCTCCTCAGGGCTGTGTCTTGATACAAGTATGTACAGTTCCTAGCTTAATAGAGTCATGATCCAAACTGAAGCCTCCAGGCACTCCTGGATATTATATCATTGCTACTTTCACAAGAGGTTGCAATCAAATTCCTGTATCGGGAAAAAAAAAAAATCCCAGAAAGGAATAAAGCAAGCTATTAAACTGAGGAGCATTTTTGCTGAAGTGGAAATAATGGTACTTTGTCCCAAAATGTATAAAATATGTATTGCAATTAAATTCTCTATTGGCAAATTGCTCTACAATTAAAAAACACAGAAGCTTGAGTGAGGCAATTAGAATAATAGTAGAGTGTTAATTATAGCTTGATGGATTCTGCATGCTGTCAGCAATTACCTTCCAAGTGTGCACTTCTGAACTGACTCCAAATCCACAAAAAGACACCGACAGAATTAGAAATATCTTCCTTGTTGGCATGCCTTTGCCATTTTAAAATTTGTTTTCATAATACTTTTGTAAGCTATTTAATTAGATTTAATGAGGTTCAAGGAAGAAACATCCTCCATGCTGTACATAGACTTCTCTCCAGCACAGGCATTAGCTTGGGGAGGAGGGAAAGCACAACTGAGAGCTGTCTCAGCTTCTACCAACTGCCCTTATTTTCAGTGCATGGAGATCTTGTGCAAATGCAAGGTGATTTTACCCAGTTTCTAGAACAGTTCCTTCTACATTTCTGTTTTATAAAGGTTATCTAAAGCTCTTGGATCTCTTTCTCCATGGGAAAATCCATGGTCATCCTCTTGCCTCTTGCCCTCATATTAAAAAACATTAATGGTTAAAATTAGCTTAAAAGTTTCATTGTCAAATCTGAAAACACTGTAAAAGAACCAAAAGTTTATTATTTTTATGGTGCCTTCCCTACTGGGCAAGAGAAATGCTCTCCATAAAAGTGCCTTAGACTTTGAGTTTCCCACATTGAGGAACTAAAGAAGTATTTATTTGTATAAGACTGTAATATTTTCTATAATACATCTACTCTTTCTGCATCAGGTCCCCTCCCCAAGGATGGGAAGTCTTGCTCTTACTTTGCAAAAAGCTTTCAAATAAATCAGGAGACTAAATATCAGTTATTCTCCTGTTTACTTCCGTTCTTGAAGGCTGAAGTAAGACCCTAAACCATAATAATATGAATATATTTTTAATCTCTCCCCTCTTTGTAATCAAAAGCTTAAATCCCAAGTTTTACCTAGCCTTTGCAATGATTGAGTTTTCTGTCTGTCATCAGTCTCTGCAATCTGATACATTCAAAGCTGTCCCAAAAGCCAAATAGTTCTTGTGCAGGTGGCTGTCAGGAGTAAATAGAGGAACGGGGAACTGCTGTGCCAGTAATAGCAGTAATGTATGGTTGAGATTCAGGTGAGGATGCTGTGATATGTGTTTCTCTCCATAAAATATGCCCTCTCTCCCCAGGCAGCTCCTGGTGTAAGGGGTTAAACCACACTCCCACCCGCCTTCCAACAGTGTCCTCCCCTAAATGCTGTGTCGAGCCACATCCAAACTTGACCAGAGCCAGTTGGACGCTCTCCACTAAGCTCAGAAGCAGCCTCTAAAGTCAGTCCGTGGGGTGTATCGATGCTCTGAGCTGAGCTGTGCCCGTGATGCTCTCGGTGCGGCTCTTGGTGAGTCACACTTCGACCCGGGTGTGCTCCTTTTACATCTGCCGTGTGCTGGGCTTCCAAACACAGCGGCATATTTGGGAAGCGCAGCAGCGTGGATCGATCGATCCACTCGGGGATCGCGTGGACGGGGTCGTGGCAGGACACACTGTGGAGAGTGTGGCCCCACAGGCGCTTCGCGGCGCCCAGAGGAGGGCTCGCTGGGCTGCAGGGAAGCCCCCATCGCCTGGTGTCCCAGCAGGTCTCCCCCACCCGCGGGAGGGAGGTTCGCGTCCCGCGGGGAGGGCGCGGCGGGCGCGGCCCCTTTAAGAGGCGCCGCGCGGGGGGGGGCGCGTTCACACCTGGAGTGGCAAAGGGGGGCGGGCCCCGGCGCCGCTGATTGACAGGCGGAGAGCACCAATGGAGTCCGCGACGGCGCGCCGGGGGGGGCTTCCGACCAATGGCGGCGCGGCGGGGCCGCCCGGCAGCCAATGGGCGGGCGCGCGGGGGGCGGCGCGCATACATGTTGCGGTGTGGCCAACGTGGGTCCGCGGCGAGCGGCGCTCGGGGCGGGCGGGACGGAGGGAGGAGAGAGCGGAGGCACCACCGGGACACGGCGCGGCGGGCACGGCCAGCGCTCCGGGCACGGGCAGCGCCAGCGCCCGCCGGCTGAAAGGACGAGGAGGAGGCGCTTTCCGCGGCGGAGGACGCGCACTGTGCCCGCCCGGCGGTGGATGCCGGTGAGCCGTGAGCGCCCCGCGGGGCCGGCGGGCGAGGCGATGGTGCGGGCGGCGGAGCGGCGCTGAGCGCTCCCGCCACCGCCGCCGCCTCCTCCTCCTCCCGCCGCGGACGCTGCCCCGGTGCCGGATACAAAATGGCGCTGCCGTCACGGGCGGCGCTGCTGCTGCTGCTGCTGGGGCCGCTGGGCTCGGCCGCCGCCGCGGGCTGCCCCGCCGGCTGCTCCTGCGGCGGGGACACGCTGGGATGCGGCGGGCTGGCGCTGCCCGCCCTGCCCCGGGACCTGCCCCGCTGGCCGCGGCACGTGTGAGTACCGGGGGGCTGCGGGCACGGGGGGCGAGCGGCGCGGGGGCACCCGCGGGGACGAGGTGTGTGGGTGGCCGAACCTGCGCTCGCTGGCGCGTTGTCAGCGACGGGAAAACTTCCAGCAGAAATCCCCGCAAAACTCCGGGTGGTTGGTTTGTCGGAGCGGAGCGGGCGGTACCGCCTTGCGGGCGCGGTGCGGGGCTTGGCCCGCGGTGCGCTGTCCCCCTCGGGGTCCCGCCCGGGGTGATGGAGGACACCGGGAGCGATGCCGGTCCCGCGACAAAGGTGGGAGCTCGGGGCTGCCCCCGCCGCCCGCTCCCGTGCGGGGCTGGCGCTCCCTCTGCGCCGGGCGGGCGTCCCGGAGGAAGGGAAGCTGGGAGCGGGTTTGGTGTCTTAACGATGGGATCTGCTGGAGATAACGGCCAGCGTGGGCTCCCGAATCCTTATTAGGACATCATCCATCCATCCATCCATCCCCGCTGTCCCGGCGCTGGGAGCGGGGCGCGCCCAGCATCGCGCAGGGGTGGCCGAATTCGGACCGCCAGGACCGGGGCCGCGATCGCCCTTTTGGCCCTTCCGTGCTGTCAGCTTTTTAGGGTGTGAGTTTCGGGGGAGGTCGAAACGGAGTCGCGGGCTGTTGGGGTGTTTCGATAAAATCCAGGTGTTTTTCAGTGAAAGCGGCGCTCCCCAAGTACTTGTCCGTGTAGCGAGGTCATTAACCTGCAGCGTTGCGTGTGTCCTGGACGGCAGCAGAGCTTAGAGCCCCGCACCTGGGGGTTGGGGCAGCACTGTGGGGTGGGTTTTATCCCTAGAAGGGTGTTTTAAGGTGCTCAGGTACGTGCCCAAGCGCAGGACGGGGGCACTGCGACTTCCCGCTCCGATTGTGTGATCGCTGCTCTGGGCTGGTAAAAGCTGGAATAAAACATCAGACACCTTGAAGCTCGAGAACTTCGGGGGAGAAAGGCTTTGACAGCTCAAGGCGTTTGACAGTCCAGGAGGACAGAGAGTTAAGGATGTGTATGCTCACAAACTTGTAAAAAGTGCCCTCGACTATGAGTAAAACTCTGGAAAATAAGGATCCAGGAATTGAGAGGGAAAACAGTGCTTCTGTCGTGTGGCCTTTCTGCTGTTTGAACAGATTTATAGATTATTGAATCTATAAAACCCCTGGTTGTAATAGATACTTCTCAGCTCTGCCAGGAGAGAGAACGGTCACTGAAGTGTTGCTGGAGATCGTCCAGCTCCTTATTAAGAAGAATTATTAGAGGTTTGTCAGATCCTCCTGGTGGTATTCACTTCTGGCTGCAGAAATGCCTTCTTTTACTTGAAATTATCAGGTGTCATACCGAGAGGAACGTGTGGCCTCTGCGTTAAAACCCTGACTCATCCCATTCACCTGTTGCTGAGCACTCTGAAGGATCCTTCCCTCAGCCGTGGGCACCTTTCAGAGCGAGCTTTTAGTCTTGTCAGCATAATTCCAGCATTCCCATGCACCTCTTAAAATAGGACAGTGTATCTTTGTTCGGGCAGGGAAATGCGTTAATAGCCCAGACAGAACAAATTTATTGTTGTGTGTTTTTTTTTCCGGAGTGCTAATACCCAGGAGTGTCTTTTTCATATGGAACAGATTTTTGAGTGTCTTGTGTTCATTTTGAATTTTATTGGTAAGGTAATAGCACGTATAAATCTTCTGCTGCGGACCTGTGGGCCGTTGGTCGCTTAGCCACTTGAAATATGGTTTGTAACTTTGTTCTAAACTAGCCAAAGAATTGGTTAAAGTGATGGTTTTCGTATCTGAAAATGCAAAATTAAGGCTTTCTTTCCTACTCCATAGCTAGTATAAAAAGCAAACGTTGAAGCTATTGTAAATACGCTCGTTCTTAAAGCAATACTGTTTCTAATTACTAAAATTGCTTAAAATTGCTTATTTCAGTTTAGGAACCAAGATGAAGCACGTTTTTCATGCTTGGTAGGATCATAAATGCTGGTTTTTTTGCTGCGGAGTTGCTAACTCTTTTAGTAGTTTAATATCCTCTATAAAAGCACCACGTGCTGGAGAAAAGTTACCTCTGCAACTATCTGTTACTTTTGTTTGTTTGTTTGGGGTAACGTGAGGGTTTGCAGTGGTCCATGGCTGATGCTCGAGGGCAGCCCGGGCAGTGCGGGTTCCCCAGCCACAGGCTGGGGTGAGATGGGTGATGCTGGAGCTGTGCATCCCTCATCTCCATCACTTCTGGGCAGGCTGTGTCCCGCCGGAGGTGTCTGCTCCCCCGGGGGGATAAGCTCGGGCTGGTTCGATCGCTGATGGGTGACGGGATAAATCCAGTTTCCAGTGACTGTGGTGGCTGTGCTTTAACTTCATTAAAACTCTATTGAACAGTCCCTCCTTAGCAGTTTATCTTTATTCCTAACGAGTGCCACAATGCCGGGGCAGTGCTTGGAGTCGGTTTTCAGTGTGTTGGAGATAAAGCTTTTGTTTGTAGGGGTGGAAATGCTGCTCGGCACGCCGGGGAGGGTTCTGGAACAGACTTAATCACGGCGCGTATTTTGTCAACAGGACTATCAGTACCGAGGAAAAGCACTGGGACTTTTGGAAACTATTGTTATTTCTCTGTTGGCAGTAGAGCTCGTAGTTGTAATTTTTCTCCCAAGCTTTCAAAAGTAATAACTGATATGCAGAGGGGCTGCAGTCGCTTACAGTTAATGTAGTGTGGCATAAGATGTGTGAGGTTTTTTGTTTTGTTATTCTGGGGGTTTGGGTGGTTTTTTCCTGTTTGTTTTATTTTGGTTTTTTTGTTGGTTTTGTTTTGTTTTTCTTAAAAGCAGCGGACACCTCAGCGTTGTGTGCCAGTTATATAAGTGTGCTTGACTTGCTGAGGGCACGTTGCAACACTCTGCCATGACCCATCCTGTCCTTGCACCAGCACCCAGCCTGCTGCAAGCTCTGCAGCTGGGAAAGGTCCATGGGGAATGTCGGCAGAGCCAAACTGTGCTGGGCAGTTGCTGTGCACAGGGATCCTTTGCGGTGCCTCACTTGGAAGATGCTCAAGGTGCTTTGTGTCTTTAAGTGTTCAAGTCTGAAACTTGTTTCCGCATTGGAGTGTAAAGTGCGGCATAAAGTGCGGGGCCAAGCTTAAGTATAAAATGTTTAATGCTCCAAAAGGCCAGGGCTCCAGCAGCACTGGGGACATGGCACATCCCCCGGCATCCTCTGCTTCTGTCTCTCCACGCATCTTAATGTTTGAGGAGTGACAGAAGATATTTCCTGTAGGCATCGTGTATTGTTTTTCCTTACTATTTAGTGACAAAGCAATAGTATTTTTGGTGTGGATTTTTGGTGAGAAGATTTCAAGGCAGTGAGACTGCAGTTGGATAGCCAATTCATTGCTGGTATGGGCTGCAG
Source organism: Myiozetetes cayanensis (assembly GCF_022539395.1). NCBI lineage: Eukaryota > Metazoa > Chordata > Aves > Passeriformes > Tyrannidae > Myiozetetes > Myiozetetes cayanensis. The sequence goes on from NW_026087389.1 coordinate 5,835,907, forward strand.
GAAAGGAAGTTCTTACTTTAAACAGATGTATTGTGTATTTTTGATCCAAATGACTAGGGTATGTTTTTGGGGATACTGAGCATCCGTGCCTGGACCCTTCTGCCTCTCTGTCAGTGTGCATGTGCCTGGCATGTCTGGGAAAATGCACGGTCCTCAAGTGCCCAGGAGAGCTGGGCTGAGAGCTGCTCTCTGTTTCCCAGGGTTTGACTATATGGATAAGTTGCCCCGAGGCACCAGCTGCGTGGCTGTTGGCTCTTTGCACGGTGCTGCTGCTCTCTGGAGAGATCCAGGCAAAGTGTCTGGATGCTTTTTAAAGTCCTGTGGGTCCCTGTCAGTAGTTTTAGGGCCTGGAAATGCATTTCAACTAGAAGTCAGGAGCAGACTCTTGCTGTGTTCAAGTGTATACATACAAAGAGATATTGTTAAAGGCAACGAAACTGAATGTTTGTGCTCAAAATTACCAATAAACTGATATTTCTTGCTAAACTTGGGTTTTAATGTGTCAGGTCTCTTTGCTTTGCTCTCACATGTTAGAGGGTAGAAGTTTACTTGGTAATGGGCTGTACTGCTGCAGGTTGCATGGGACTTTGGGAGAAGGACATCAGTTGCTCTTGAGCTCTGGAATAACTCATTCTCCTGCAGATGCTGGAAAAGGAGGTGGTGCAGGGACTGTCCTGCTGACAGTTGCTGGGAGAGGGGAGTGCTGCTGGCAGCACCTCTCCTGCATGTCCTACTTCCAGGCCTGCTGAAATAATGGAACAAAGATTAAGTAATCGTCACCCTGGGCTCCTGGTGCCTGGCCCTGTGCAGCTGCAGAGACCTCACCGAGTGCTTGAAGGATGGCTTGGGACAGGGATGTGGGTTGGTGCAGGTGGCTGGTCTCCCTCCTTCCTCCTGGGGTAACAGAGTAAAAACCCAAAGAAACGCTGCAAAACCAGCGGCTCCCTCCTCCATGATGGTACAAGGAGGGTTTCCTGCTCAGATGGGACAGTGCTGGGAGCTGGTGGTGCTTTGAAAACGAAATCCTGCTTGGCTTGCTATTCCACACTTGGATTTGGTGCTTCCTGGACCATTGTCCTTGTCAGTGGTCCTGCTGGGGATAGTCTCCAGCCCCAGGGCTGCAGGATGGCTCTGCACCCCAAGGGATTGCAGTTCCTGCGCTGGAGCTTGGCCCTGGTGGGTAACAGCAGAGCCTCTCCTTGCAAAATGATGCCTCTGTGGGCCTGCTGCTTAAGCACAAATAAATACATGTGCTCGCAAGTAAATCCACCCCTCCTGTGAGAACATGTGTTGGTGGATTCGCTGACCACCCTCAGCATGCCTCAGTATTTATCAGCTCTTACAGGAGAGCCACAGTTAACAGCAAACCCTCTGCATCTGCTGTTCATCCCGGACTGAGCCTCGGCCGGGGCAGAAAGCGGCTCATTGGACTAGGATTAGAAATACACGTGAGATTCTTAACGAAGGATAAAATACCCCCACCAAGAAGCCTTTTTGGCTCTCGCTGAAGCCCCTGGCTTCAAGTGAAAGGCTCTAGGACCCCCTCAGCCTCCTCTGCATATTCCTCTCTCCTTTTGAGAAACTTCATGGCATTTAATCACTTCGAGACTTTTCCTCTCTGCAGTGACTGCAATTTGAAACGCAGGGGTCCCATACAAAAGGAGCAAGTGCTCAATGGGCTGTGTTAATATTCAGTGCCGTTTACAATGGGTGCAGTTTGAAAAGGGGAGAATGGATGGTCTGGGAGCTGGGGGAGGAGGAGCTGCAGAGGGAAAATTCCCAGGGCAGGGGAACTAGCATCTCAGTAGGCAGCCGAAACAACCATCAATTGTTCTCTAGAAAAAACCCAACTATTTTAGGTGTTAGGTACAGTTTAGTATTTTTTTCTTTACTTGTGTGAAGTGCTCTGAAGTTGTGTGGATGTAAGTTTTGGGTATGGCTGAGCCTTGCAGGATAAAATTTTTTGCTTGGAGTTCAAGGAGCAAATATGAGGTTCTTGTCCCTTTGCTTGATGGCATCAAGAAGCTACAGAGGTGGTAAACTGATAGGTTTGGGAGCCCAGACACTTCAATGAAGCACTTCAGGTACTTAAATGCTTCCTTGAGCATGGGTGAGATTTCACTTCCCTGCTTAAGTTAAGCTGGTGTTGCAGTCTTGTCTCTGGGGATTTAGGCGGATGCAGAAGCGCTTTGCTGAGAGGGGGCTCTAGTTGGTGTGAGCCTCACCTGGTGCAGGGAAGTCTGAGAGCACTGGAAGGATGTTCCCTGTGTATAGCTGCAGAAGAGCCTGCTGGAAGGAAGGGTTAAAGGTGTCTTCATGTTAAGGCAATCCCCCAAGAATTCTCCGTGCTGGAGAAATGCCTTCCTTACTCTGTGCTTGCACCTGGGCTCATGAATATATGTGCATCTGCCACTGGCTCTGCGAGGCAGCTGGGAACTGCTGGGTGCCACCCTGGGCATGCCCCAGCAGTGCCTGTCTTTGGGTTCCGATTACTTTGATGCCTTGAAGGGGAGTTAGAGTTGTGTCTTGAAGGTTGAGTGGCTGCGAATTGGGATGAGGGCTTTCATTCCTCGGTAGCCAGCTCTGCTCAGAGTTTGTGTATTTACCCCTGATTTGTGTATTGTCCCTGACTGGTGTGTCAGGGAACCCAGAAACTCTCAATTAGGGCTGCAGGGCTTTTAATTGATCTTGTTGGCTGCCCCGCCAGACACCTTGGATTGAGTTAGCTCAGCTCATCAGCTTTTAACACAATCATTTTGTGCTGCTAACCTAATCACCCGGTGTGACTCCCTTGTCTTGCAGTGTGGAGCTGGATGGGGTCATGTGCGTGAGCGGAGTAGAGATAATTTAGACTAATGTTGCTGCGAAGAGCCATCTGTGAAAAATCCAGGCTTCGGGTTCATCAGCTCTGCAGGACCGGGGCTGGGCAGGAATTAGCACCTCATTCAGGGTGAGGGGATCCATTTAACATAGAATCTGCTATTGGTGAATAACAGTAAATAAATAAAGCACCTTGGTCTGGGTTCTGGTTTCATGCAAACCTGGGCATCTCCTGTAGCTCTTTTCAGAAGTCACTTGCTGGTTTTTAGTGGCACATGAAAAAACGAGCAGAGTGAGGCTCCAGAGTGTGCAGGAAGAAACTAAAGTGTGAATCAAACCTGTTTCCTGATACGTCAACTATTAAACGATGTGCTCTGAGATATTTTTTTCCACAGTGCTTAGGGGCCTAAGTCAAGGACCGGGATGCCGTTGTGCTAATGCATCACATGAAATACCTATTATTGTTATAGCTGAGTCATGCATTAATAGTTAACCAAGTCCTGTGCTGCAGCCCAAGTCCTTCAACCCCAGCCTCCTCCAGCTTCAGAGCAGGACCACAACATATGTAATATGTTATGCTCCCTCATTATGTTTTCAGCACGTTGTCTCTCAAGCCACAACTGTATAATTTTGGAGATGTCTAGAAGCAGGCCCTGCTATTTTAGGGATACCTCTCAAGACCTGATGACGTGTCACATCCAATTCCAGGAGCACGGTTCACTTCCACGTGGTTGCATTTTCAGTTTGAGTGGGAACTGAAGGACAGGTCTCAAACTGTAGCCATCTACTTGGTTTTATTAATATTAACCATGCTGGACGTGCAGGCAGGACAGTTGGTTATTTTCATCTGTCATGGCAGTTTTCTAGTTCCCCACAGTAGCTTTGCATGGATTTCAGGAGGAACAGTGTAGGAGGCACTTAACAATCAAATCGTTTTATGTAGAGCTACAAATTCTTTGAATGTATACTCCAGTGAATTTTCCTTAGGTAAATCCTAAATTTTCCTGAATCCTGAATTTTCCTTCTTGTAAATCCTACTCAGCCGTACTTGGTTGTGTTGCAAATGTTTCTGCTTTGAAGGTGCCTATTTTCAGATGAATCCTTTCAGATTAGAGAACACCCTGCTTGAGTTCAGTGGAAATTTGGCTGTGAAATCTTGAATTAAGATGCTTTTTCCAAGACCACCTCCTTCAGCTTGCAGTTTTTTGCTCCCTGCAGGAAGGCAGACAAATCCTCAGGTGCAAGAAGGAAATGAGAAATTCAAAATGCCAAGTCAGGGCTGTGCTGCTTCCCACTTGCCCACACACAGGGAGATGGATCCATGCTCACCACTGACATCTCTGTCTGGTTGTCCAAAGCCTGTGATTTTGGGATGGGCACTTGCCAGAATGGGCCCCTGTTGCCTTTCAATGCTGTGAATACTCCTCTGCTCTGGAGAGTTTACCATCAACACCAGCCACTCACAAGCCTCTCCAAATACTGCCCTGTGAGTTCCAAACACATTTTGCCTAGCTGGTGTGCTGGGCTGTTTTATAACTGCACTTGAAGCCTGTTTTAGCCTGCTGCACACCAGTATAAACACAGGTTTTCTGTGTTATCTGTCATCTAAAGAATACTCCTAAAAAGTGGTGGCTGGCCAGGTGTGGCAGTGCTCGGCTGATGCCCAGCACAGATGGGTACTGGGGTTGAACTGGTGGAAGATACTGGCATGGAGATGATGGGATTACTGGGCATTGTCTTGTAGTTGCTGGAGGTACCCTGGGTGAGTAGGCCCCCCATAGGCTCGGTGTGGGTGATGTCCTTGTAGGAGTGGGGCGGTGGGAGGTGTTTTGGATGGGGGAGCTGCTGGTCTGTGGGTTGTATCACGGGTAATAAAACGGTGATCGTAGGAAACGGCCTGGCTGGAGGCCCTGTGAAAAATTGCCCCCTAAATGTGTTCCAGTTGTCCAAACACTGGTGCCTCTCCTTCCTCTGCTGTGTGCGGGGGGAGGCTGGGGCTTGTTCTTCTCCACTGTCTGGGGAGCAGCCCCGGGCAGCCTGTGCTTGCTTTATGCTGTGTCTTGGTCAGCTGAGACCCACCTGGGTTCCAGAGCTGTGAAAAAGCTCCAGAAGCCTTTCTTTAGCACAGACTTAAAAAATATCCTTTAGCTGTCTGGACAGGATGAGCTCTCACTGCAGCAGCCCAGTCCGTGAGCAGGCAACCTGAATTTGGTTCTTCTGCAGCATAAGGTGGTTGCTTTGAGTTGGAGCCAGAAAGTGCCCTGAGCCATGGGTTTTTCTCCTTTCTCACCAGGCTCTGCAGCCCCAGGGAGGTGTGAGGATGGGGGGTATGGCAGGATTGGGTTCGTGGCCCATGTTAACAGTGAGCTCTGTCATTTGCAGAGGATGAGGAGGTATTTCTGATCCTGGATGTTCCTCATCCTGTTCCCCTTCTCTCATGCCCAGTTACTTCATCACTCCTGCACCTGTCTGGTGGTGGCACAGTCATGGGCAGGGCAGAAATAACCCACTGCTGCTGACACAGGGCAGTTGGCTGGTGCTCAGCTCTTTGCTGCCTGTGGTCTGGCCTTGTAGAGGAGCGAGGAGAGCATCCTGTGCTCTATTTGTCTCTGTAACTCAACATAAACCTTTGTCCCCTTCTGAGCCAGGGGCAGAGTCACATCCACACTTGTATTTCATTTGTTTTGGCAAAATGGGGAGACTTCTCTTGTTTTAGGAGATTTAAATAAACCATATGATGTTTTATTTTGAAAGGTGTCATAATATTTTGCACTTTCCCTTTGCTAAACATGTTTTTATGCTGTTTCTGTCTGTTAGTCTATAAACAACTCTGTTCCTCCTTTTTCCTCCTTAAACAAGTCTTGTAAGTCAGAATTCTTGGCTTTCAAATACCTTTGGATTCTTTTGGAGTAGGGCATCCATTCTGCATTGAATCAGTAAATAAAATAGCGTGTATTTCTAGACTTCCCTGATTTGGAAGCATTTGTGAGAGCTGTTCCACCTTTATTGTTTCACATGGTTGTAAAACTCCTGTATATCCTCCCTCCCCCTTTCCAATCTTTGTTAGTGAGATGGTGACCACCCAAAAGCTGTTGAACTTGATGAAATTAAGGGGGTTGAATGACTCTCTTCGTAAGAGTAGATGAATAAACCTTTACTGTTACAGTAAGTTAGAAAGTTATAATAAAATAGGTGGACTACACTTCTGCTGTGTGAGTGGGCAAAGAGAAGTGTTCTGCTTTGGGAGCAGGTCTGCACTGCTGAGACTTTGCCCCTGGTTTCTGAGCAGTTCCATCTCCAGTGGTGTCATTTGGTTTGCTTGTTGGACAAGGAGCTGGCAGCCTGTCCCTCCAGCCCACAGGGGTGTGCGTGGAACTCCTTCAGCTCCTGCAGTTTCAGTAAATGCATCTGTTTGTGGGGCTGAGTCCAGTTCCCCAGTGGAGTTGCTTGGCTTTTGGCTCCTTGGTGAGCTGAACCTCTTCCAGGAGCTCCAGTATGATCCTTGCTGACCTTACCAGCAGAGACATGTACTGGTCTGTGAGTTAATCTCCTTGGACAGAAACTTGTACAGATTTAACAGGATGTGTTTGGCTTATACTGTCTGCTTAGAACTACAGTTGGATTTGCTCCTCCCTGGTTTAATAATCTCTGAGGCAGGTTTAGCTGTTTATCCACATTTCCTGAGAAAGGAGGTTGTGTCATGGTGCTTATGTCCGTTCTCTTCCCCCAGAGCTTTTGATGCTGTTGGCCAGCTTCACTTTAAGGAGTGAGCTCAAATTTGGAATGCCTGTCTCTCCATAGGTAGCAGGCTGAGGAGGGTGGCTGTATCCCCACTGAGGGGAGGGAAGCAGTGTGAGATTATCCTGTATGAGACGTCAGAGAATCTCTGTGGGGGAGCGTGGTGCCATTAAACCATCTCTGCAGGAAAAGTGGATAACGGGAAGCCAGCTGTGAGACAGGACTCTGCTGAGGGCTGTGCTTACCTCTGTGAGGAGGTGTTCAGGGTCTTGCTGGGATGGTGCTGGGATTAGCTAATTTCCATAGCTAGGAGCTGAGGGTTTGGTGCTGGGTTACTCCATGCATTGTGCCCCTGAGCAGGGGATGCTGTGGAAGCAGCACCCAAACCCAGGCCTCTTTGGGGACCAACATGGTGTTTTTTCTGTGTATATAGTGCCACTTGTGTAGTGGAGAGGTCTCAGCCAGAGAGCAGCAAGGCCTTGTGACTGCGTAGCATGGAGTTGTTTTTGGTGACTTGCTGCTCCTCTGGAAGAAGGATTTCCAGGAAGAAGGTGCCTACATGGCTTGATGAGCGGTGGGCTGTGGGTGGGGAGCAGTGGCCCTGGGTGTCTGCATCCCCCTTGCAGGGCAGGGGTGCCTGCCTGGGGTTTCTTCCCACTCTGGCTACTCGAGGGATCTGGGCAGCATCCTTGGGAGATGCCAAATCGCAGCCCAAGCTGTTTACTGTGGTGTTTCTCTCTCATGGCTCCTCGCACTTGTCTCAAGTGCTACCACTTTGTGGTCTGCTCCACAAGAGCCTGAGCTGTCCTTTCAGCTGGCAGGGACACTGGGATCGTGCTGCATCCCTCTGTGTGTCTCCTGGGCTCACTGCAGCTCCCAGGCTTTCCTTTAATTCAGACTGCACAAGCTTTTTCCCCACACCTTCTCTGCCTGCCCCTGTGCCCAGCCCATCCCGCTCAGCAGCCCCGGTGCACACAGGCTGCTGGCCGGGCTCCGGTTCCTGCTGTTTACTGTGTTTGCTTCACTCTCCAGCTGCGGATACTCGAGCCAGCTCAAAGGCCAGGGCTTGAAGCACCCCCGTGTGCAGGTTGTAATGCCAGCGTGGGGCGTGCTGGGGAACAGGCTGTGCGTGATTAAACCATTTTGGCTTGCCGGAGATTTCTTTTTCTTCAAGTCAAAACAACTACCTTTTTTGGGGGTGGGGGGATGCAGCTGAACGCTTTTGGAGCTGCGTGCTAATTAATGTCGCTCTGTTTGTGAGAGACATGGTTAAAAGAAGATTTCAGTGCAGAGTTATGAGCCTGCGCGTTTGGAAATGGAATGGGGAAGTTTCCCTGTCCAACAATTTCCAATTGCTTCCTCTATGGTTTCCTGAGTAATTCTGACCGCCAGTTATAAAACCATGAGTCTGCCTCCCTGTTGCAGGGTGCATCACCCTCCAAATCTCATTCTGGCTCACTGTCCCTCCAGGCTCCTCCATCCTCCCTGTGGGCTCCCTGGGCTGATGGCAGCCAGTGGCAGGAAAATTTCCAGCCCCTCTTGGAAGTTGGTTTCCTGACGCGTCTGTGTGATAGACAATAGCAGCAACAACCTTCATGGGACTGGGGTGGGATTGGGAGTGAGTTGAAAATGTGCATTGAAATGTTTTGGGGAGGTTATTGTCTGTCATAGCTGAAATGCCTTTTGATGGTTTCCTTGCTTTTTAGGTTTGAAATGCAGAATTCCTCTTGGTTTGTTTAGGTGGCTTTGGAGACATCTGACTCTGTCAGCTGTGAAGGAGCAGAGCTGGCCCTACTGGCATTCCCTGGTGTTGGGAGAGGGTTGCAGGATGTCTGCTCAGGTCTGGGTTCATGCAAGTCAAAGGCAGAGGACAAGCAGGAGGGAGCCCTCCTGCACTGTTCCCTCTACCGGGCATTTAGATGCTGGCTCCTTCACCATCCTCTGGCCACTTCCACAGAGGGCTTTTGAGACAAAGTGAGCCAGTGCTGTGTGTGTAATACTTGATGATGTTTTGGGGCAGTATGTGCCTGTTTGACCTGTGCCCAGCCTGCCACAGTCATTCTTTCCCACCTTTGGTCTGTGTTTAGCCCACTGCCATGACATGGGTGTTCTGCTGCCAAAAGCATTCCCTCCAGCCCACATCTCATGGTGTCTGTGGGGACTCGTTGGGGAGCAGGGTGGGAATAAATGACAAGCTGATGTGGCAGGAGCTGGGCTGCACTTTGGCAGCCAGCAGGAGACTTGGCTTGGGCAAGACCCCTCAGCCTGAAAATGGTCCCGTAACTAAGGTAGTGAAGATCCATCTCACCTAATGTAAGCCTGTCAACATTAGGCTTAGTGGATTAGCTAGAGGTCTAGTTTTCTCAGTTTCATGGAATGCAATGGCCGTTTCCAGAGAACAACTCCAGTATTGTCCCAGGAGCCATGCAAGCAGAAGACCAAGTGCATGCTTGGCCTTTGGTGCTTGTGGATAGGGAGGCACTGGGATATGGGTGGATCCTGTCTGTGGAGAAGAGACTCTGCCCAGAGGTTTTTCACAGCATGATCATCTCTATAAAGGCCAAGAAAACTTGATCTGAAAGTCTGTTTTATTTATTCATTCCTAACTCCAGCCCTGCTTTGAGGGGAGCACTTGGAGGCCCTGAGCCTTGCAAAGCATGCAGGCTGTCCTGGCACAAGACACCTTCCCCTCCTGGAAGAAAGTGTCCAGGGCAATATTTGAAATGCTACAGAAATCCCACACTTCCTTCAGAGTTTTGACTCCTGCGTTTTTCATCTTGGGCAGGGTTTAAAGTTTTCTGCAGCATTCAAGGGAACGTTTTGGTTTTCCTTTGCCCACATGTCGGCATTCCTGAACAAAGCAGCCTCAAGATTTGTGGAGCAGATTCTTGAAATTCTGCAAGTGTTTTGAGCCAGAAGATGTTTCTGGAAAATGCCTGACCTAAGAAAGAGTTGGTAGGACTTGGGCATGGTTTGGGAAAAATGAATAAGGCATTTTATTCCCTCTTTAAATGAACATCATTCTGATCAAAACCACCATCCCCAGTCTTGGGAGCTGCTGTGCTCTGCCACCTTGTTGCTCTTAAACCACAGCTGTGCTTATTTGAATAAGTCAGATAAAAATGATAAACATTTTAGAAACTGAGGCTTGCCCTTCTCTTGCACTAACTTCCCCAGTGGTCTTAATGTCATTTAAGGCTAGATCTGAGAAGGAGTTTAGATACCTAAAGGTGGACTTAAAAAAAGGGAAATAAGGATGTAATGACAGCTCATCTACCTGCAGGCAGTAGAAACCTGCTTAAGGCTCCTGGGAATGTTCTCCTGAACGTGTCCAGAGGTGATTCTGTCTTGTGGCCACCAGCAGCTCGTAGTTGGCACCCTGCAGCACCCATGTGTTGCTGTCCTGGTCTGTCATGGATGCTCCAAACATACATTCACAGTGAGTTTCTGTGGAAGAGCTCAGGAGGAGCTGATGCTGCTTTTGCCCAGAGTTATGGAAGTGGAAGCACTGCCTTTTCCTTGGGGCTGGGTGACCAGTGATGGCATTTTGAATGGGGAATGTGACAGCAAGCTTTGCCTACTGTCTCCTTGTTCTGACTTAACTGTGCTGTTGCTGAGATGGGGGCTTGTGCATTGGATGTCTCTTCTCATGAGCATTTAATTACAGGCCATGAGCATGAGTGACTGGGAAGGGGATGTGGAGTGTCAACAGTACCCAAGGGGAGGAGGCAGGAAGGCTCCTGTGTCTGGGACCACTGGCTCCCATGCCTTATGTCCTTGTTTCTGAAGGTGAAATCCCAGAGCATTGGTATTTTGACCCAGTTATGGATTTTGTTTTGATTGATTTGTTTGTTTGTTTTCTATCACAGTTACAGTGCTGGGGAATTGCAGTGTTAACTTTTTCTCTTCAGAGAAGAGGCTTGACTTGGAGTGAAATCACTGATTGATTCCCTCTTTTTGTGCTCTCCCCCTTTCCCCCTTGAAGTCAAGAACCACTTCAAAGGCTCAGATGTGTTGGTGCCAGATGCCACGCAGTTATTGTGAGAAGAATTTGAAATATAATTGAAAACAAACCTTTGTTCAGCCGGGCAAATCTGGCTGCGGGCTTTCACTCACGACAGAGATGGGTGCTCAGCCTCTTCTGCTGGATTTGATGTCTGCACACTTGTCATGGCAGATGAACTGCCCGTGAATTTACATCTGGTAAATGTTTGCGAAATCTGGAAAGTGCGTACTTTAGGGAGGTTTTTTCCTACCTAGGAACCCACACTGACGTTCCAAAGTTGCCAGCATATTTGTGGAATTCCTTGCAGTAATAAAACACATCAAATTGGTCTTGGCAGCCTGATTTTTCAATAGAGATGCTCCAAGTCCAGGTTTCTCAGCTTGGCAAGCAGAGCTGTCCCGCTTCCTTTTAAGACTTGTCTCTTCTGTGGGATATAAGGATACTGTTTAATGTAATATCGAAAACATTCGTAAAAGCACAGATAATTTTATTTATACTTGCTGAGAAAGCAGAGGTTGGGGTAGGTTTGTAGTCCAGCTCAGTTGGTCCTCATGGTGAAGTCCACGAGCCTGGAGGCTTCTGAAGGAGCCCAGCAAACCTTTGTACGGAGCAGCCCTCGCTCGCCTGGTGCTGAGAGTGGGCTGTTGTTTTCACACCCCGTGGGATGCAACCACATCCCACGTTTGGGAATGGCAAGGTGCACAGTGTATTTGAGGTTCCTGTTTCTTGTAGTTCTTTGCTACATACATTTAGAAGAGTGTACTAGGTCTGTTTTGGATCAGAATTTGAGCTATTCCTGTGCACCTTAACCCAGAGTATTGCCATGGGACTTATGTGCCACCCCACACTGCATGTTATGCACCTGCCTGGTATGACCACCTGGACAGCACTTTGTCCCTCCTTGCTCCAGATACCTGGATTGGGCCCTCTTTTGTGCTGGGATAACGGTTTGAGACCTCCTAAAACCATGAGTACAGTGTGGTGGAGGGAGCTGGCTCCCTTGTGGAGGTTACTCCTGCAGCCTGACTTGGGCGAGAGGGTCCCTCTGACATTTAACAGTCCTTTAGCTGCGATTAGGTTGCTGCATTTGGTGTTTCTTGTCTTTTTAATTTGCCTCCCCTACCAAAAACACTAGCCTCACTGCCTATGGTTGCCTGTCTGTTGTTTATTATCTCTGCTACACTGTGGTTAGTGCTCACACATGATATTTCTTTGGTTTCAGTACAGACTGAGCGGGTTGTCTGCCGCTGGATCCAAAAAATGTAAACTATTTATAAATGAAAAATACTCTCCAGTTTGAAACACAGTTTGAAAGTGCTGTGTTGTCCCCTCTCCCTTCAGCATGTGCACATTTGTCTGCTCTCCTGTAATCCCACTGATGTAAGTCCAGATTTGTAACAATTTATGGGACTGGGAGCCGTCTGGAGAAATTTTCATGGGACCTTGTGCTCATGGGAGGAGAACACAAAGCAATAGTGATAAAAAAGTAATGGAAAAATGTTACTTGGCTGTGCTGTATTCGGCACAGATATGGGCCTAAACTGAGATAAACCTTCCTTCAGAGTTCAGGGATTCTTGATTTTGATTTTCCAGTTGGGCTCATCTCCATCATAAGCAACTTTTGGAAAAACTGGGATGAAAACTTATTACTGTGGCTTAAAATGACCTGGAACCACCAGAGTGCTTTTTTTAGTACTCCTTACAATTAAACTCTGTTTGTTCTGTTTTGAGCATGTACTTAGTTTTATATTGAACTAAGTGCCTATGTTTAGTCTCCTAGGAAAGAAAAATAAGACAGGATTTAATAATACATTATGGGAGGCTGGGGTAATTTTTCTGTGCCTGTTTGGAAGGGAGAGCGGGAGGTGATGCTGGGTGGGCCAGGAGGGGATGGGCTGGACCAGAGGCTGAAATGATCAAGCCCAGGGGCAGGAGAAGAGGAGGCTGTGAAGGAAATACAAGGTGTTTAATTGAGGAGCTTGTTAGCCAGCAGCTGATGGGCTGTTTTCTGTAGAGAACGACAGGGAACTTGAGCTGAGTTGGTTTGAGTGTTGCTCAGCGATGGAGCTGGTAGGAGTGAGGGCTGCGGGGAGTGGAGCCATTCAGAAAGTGCTCCCAAAAGACCAGAAATTTTTTTGATCTATGGCAACATGGTTTTCCATGCAACCACGATGATGGTAAATGAGGCAGGACTGTCCTGCTTCCTGCTCAAGTCTGGAAGATTAGAGGATAGCTGAAAAAAACAGGTGGGATTTTTTGGAAGACTGTTCACAGCATCCCAGTGAGCCATCATTCAAATGCAAATAGTGGAAATTTTCTCATCAGAGTTGAGGCAGCCTTTGCCATGTAGCTACAATTAGTCAGTCTGTAAATGGTGCAAAAATTCAGCAGTGTAACTGCTGCATGAAGGAGTAAAGCATGAGTGGAAATTCAGTGTAGTTTCCAGATTTTCTGTGGACACTAGTGGCATTGATGGTGATAATTCCTTGTTCTGCAAAACCCAATTGGTGTGAATATTGTTTTTTAATTTTGACTGTTTGGGAGCACCTAAACACATTTGCACTTCTGTCCTGCACAAGACAGCACTTGCTGGAAAAGGCTGTTGCAGCCTGGCTGGGCCTGTGGAATGAAGCCTTTAATGTACTGATTGCATATTAATGAACAGCCAGGCAGGCGGGACGGTGCCAAAAAGCAGCGAGCGAGAAAGCCAACAATATCAGCGCGAACTTTGCACTCTAGAAAGTGTGAAGTGACGTTGGTGAAAGGAGTTTATTGCACAAGTGGAACACTGTGGTCCTCTTTGATGCCCAAATTTCTGTGCTAGTAAACCGAGGAAGAATAATTGGCTGGTGGAGCTCGGTGGGTTCCTGTTAACCCCTTCTGCACCCCGTGAAATGTTCCCAGTTCTCCGGTGTGCTTTGGCGGTGTTGGGTGCTTGCTCTGAAGTGTTTGACGTGCTGTGTCTGACGTATGGAGCTGTAACACCTCTCAGAACACATGGGGTTACCATCCACATCTGGTTTGTATCACCTTCAGTGGGTTTTATGGCAGGCTGTAGTGCTCCATCTGCACCCTTTCCCTTGCCCAGTTCTGTCCTGCAGTATCGGGAAAGTGAAATCCCAGCCTGGAAAAAGCTACAAAATAGGCTGGTGTGTGAATTAATTAATATAATGGCTACTGATAGCAGTGTGCTTTCCCTGGTATTTGGCAGAAATTGGATATCTTGGCCCTTGCCTCTTCATTAGCCAGGTTTCCTAATCCCAAGCTCATTACCAAGTCCCTGGGATGTGGGGCTTTTTTTCGGGGGAGGGACCCACATCCCCTGTGTGGTGATTTGTCAATCACCTTGATTATGTCTTTGTTCTGTCCTCCCTCCAGGAATGTGCAGTATTCAGCGTGGGGGCTTGGGTCCACTGTGCAGCTCGGGACTTTTCCATCAGGAATATTGGGAGTATTTCAGATGATCTCACAAATATTTTTGAAATTTTTGTGTTGGCCATGGGCCAATTTTTGCTTGTCTCTGATGCATAAAGTGGGTTTGAAAAAATGTTGTTTCTCCCTCTTCCCCCCATTTAAACATTTCAGGAATGTCAAGTCTTGTCAGCCTTAGCTTTGCTGGGGAAAAAAAAAAATCCCTTGAGGAGCTTGGGGGTGTGTGTTTTATATGTGATCCCAAAACCCTGAGGGAAAGTACGTGGGGGAGGGAAAGAGCAGGTCATTAACAAAAGCTTCCTTTATCCCAGACTTTAATGAGGCATTGCCATTAAATAGTAGCAACCACACAAATTCAGCCAACCTGACTTGGTTCCCTAATGTTCAGCCCCTTGGTTTATCTCGTGCTCTCGGTTTGCTGGTTCCCTGCTTTGGCCCTTGCAGGGATTTCAAAGGCAGGTAAAACCCCAAATCTGTAACATAAACCTGTTTGGTAACACAGACAAGACTCCTGTGGAATTTTTCTCCTGCAGTTACTCTCTCCAGTAATCTGCATGAAAATGGGCTCAAGAAGTCTGGCTTCCTGACAATTTTTTGTCTCCAGGGCTGACTAAGATTTTGACTTCTGCAGAGTGTTCCCATTATCTGTGTTGTGCTTTAGTATTGCTCTCCTTCCCCATGCTGACTGTCCATGGTGTGTTTTGGGAGTGTGTGGGGCTGCCTCCTTTGCCACAGCACTGGGACCAGGTGATCCCAAGCCAAGGGTGAGGGATGTGCATCTCTCTCCCCTTCCTGCCTCTTCTTCTGCATTCTGGCAGGAGCTCCCTGATCCTTCCCAGTCCTCTGGTCTCATCTTGGTTTTAGACTAATTGTGATGAAGACATGTCCACAGCCTTGTCTTCTTTTGGGAGCACAGCTACAAGTCTCACCCCCTCCTCAGTTTTTCATGATAAATGGAGTGATTTGTTGCCTGTGGCATTTTTATCCTCACTTGAAGGAAGGGGGATGGATGCTTGGGGTTTCACAGAGCCCATCTCTTGTTTTCTAGGCTCTTTTTCATGGAAGACTGCCATGGATTCCTGCCCCCCAGCTTTCCTCCTGGGTTTTCCCAGTACAAGGGGTCTGCGTGCTTTGTCACCATTACCACGCCCCCATGGATGCTTTTGGGGGGCTGTTGGAGGTGGTGGGGATTGTGCTGAGCTCTGAGCTGACAGTTCCAACTCAGCCCTGTGCCTGCAGTGCTCCGCTGGACTTTGGAGCTCAGCTCTGGATGGGGCAGGGGGAAATCCCGAAGAAGGAGGAAATGTTTGTTTAATTCCTGACGTAGCACAAGGTTCAGAGCGAGCAGATTGTGAAACAGTGTGGATGGAGCAGGGAATGGCTTTTGCCTGTGGTTTGCAGATAACATGCGTGGAGCAGGCAGCCGACATTGGGGCTGGGGAGAAAGACAGAGAGGTTTATTTGTTTGTGTGGTTTAATTTAAGTAATCTTCATAATTCTCCCTCCCCCTAAATAGTGATTTATAAAGGCCTCCCCTTATTATTTGGCCTGAAATACAGGCTGTGCTCCAGCTTTTACGATTGGGATTAATTTTTTAAGATGGGCACAGGCAGGGGGGCAGGCAGTGTGAGCCCCCTGTGTTTGCAGTTTCCTCTGCTGTTGAAGGGCTCCAGATTCTCTACGTGCCTAGCTGGGGCCTGCTGCCCTTGCAGCTCTGGTGCTATAAATGAGGCAGCAATGTGTTCCCAGCTGGAAAAGGGCCGGATAATTGCTCTGGGCAGGTTTATGGTGGGGAGGTGTGAAGTGCCTGCTGTCTGTCTGCCCCCCCTGGGAGCTCGTCTGCAGATGGGTTGGGAAGTGAGTGGCTGGGAAGGTGGTGTGGGAGAAGGGATGTTTCCTCAACTATGGGGTCAGGGGTGCTGGTTAGGGAAAAAGCAGTGGTGTTAACTATTTCTAGAATTGTGGAATCATAGAAATCCTAAAGGCTTGGGTCAGAAGGGACCTTAAGTCATTTGGTTCCAACCCTCCCCCCGGCACAGGCAGGGAAACTCAGGATCCCATCCGTAGAATCATCCCTTCTCCAAAAGGATGCACGTCATGAGGTGTGGGGCTCTGGTGCTATTGCCCACACTGAGAGCACTCACTTGAAGAATCAAGCCACACTGGGATTTCAGAGTGCATCCCTGGATTTCAAACTGCATCTGACTTAAGGAGGATGAAAAAAAAGTGTCCAAGGAACCATTTGCAGACTTCTCATAAACATCCCACAGATTTCTCAGCAAAGTGCAGAGACCATTAAAGCTGGTTGGGCATACCAGAAACTTTATGAAATAGTTGGATTTGATCAACACTTCATCACGCTCAGGCTGCTTGGCTCAGTCTCACCCGCCCTCTCCCCATCCCAGAGGAGGCAGGGGGATGCAGGAGTTGGCTTTGTGCCCCTGCTGTCAACTGCATGTGTCTGTGAGGTGGGTGATAGCACATGAGGACATCTGTCAGTGCCCAAGGTAAAATTTCACAGGTGTTTGATGCAATAATAAGAGAGCAGTGGGGCTGCACCAGGTTTCTGATGTCCCTTCAGGTCTAGGGCAGTAAATGGAATGCTCTCTGCCCTCCTCCATGGTGGTGTGTGGTCTGTTTGCAGGCAGCCTTGCAGAGCTTCTGTGAAGTGTCTGATTCAGGTGCTACTGTGGTAAGGCTGTATTTGATGCTGTCCCATCTGTTGCTGATGCACAGGAGCTTCAGACAAGCCACCTCATTGCATGATGCTTCACTGGCCAAATTGGCCTGCTGGCCAGCATGGGGCAGTGGCAGGTGAAGGTGGAGGAATGGTCTCACTGAATACAATTGCCCTTAGTTTTATTTGTCAATAAATATTTTGGGTGTATGCTGTCCTAAAACCCCTTGCTGATGCTTCCTGTTTGTCCTTGTGTGATCACCTTCCCTCCCTGCTCCTGGATGTCCAGGCTTACAGGGTTTTCCTAGGGTGTAGAGGAGCTCTGACTCTGCAGACACACACACATTTCTCTTCACCCAAGTTCTTCCCAGCCTCCCCCACTGCTCATGCATTGCTTTGTGAGCCAGCAACCAATTTAAACCACAGGAGAGATACTCATTTTGGTTCTTTTTGCTGAAAACCAGCTTGCTTTTCCTGTAGAACTAAGCAGAAAACTTCAGACCTGGGTAGGAGTTTCCAGTCAATTCCGTGAAGTTATTAGTAAATAGAAATGGAACACTTTCAGCAGCAGCAGCAGCATTTCTAAAAAGTTTGCCTACAAGTGGTTTATTGATTTAGCAAATAGGTGGATAACACAGGCCTGGAGGTGTATGATGGTTAATGTGTAACCATTAAATAGACTTATTTGGGCACTTTTTATGTGTTCTCATAGCAATTAAAGCTTATAAACCTGTGGAGAGTGTTTTTATGTGGAGTAAAATGAGAACCTTTATCCCAGAGAAGGTGTTCATGGAAGAGGTACAGTTTATGTAATTGTGTTCATGTGACTTGACGTAAGCTGTTGGGCTGCAGGAAAAGAAACGACCTACTAGAGCTGATTCCCAAGGCTGATTGCAGTATTCCTGTGTATTGGCTTTCCTCCCAGTGGCTGATTCAGTATATTGAATTCAGTGTCATTCTATGGGGGGGTCATTTTATTGTGAGCCTCCCTTGCTCTAAGACAGATTTTCTGGCTCTCTCCCCTATGGGTGTGTGTTTTGTGTGTCTTGGAGCTTTGGTGGTAGTGTCAAATTTGCTGAAAAAAAGAGCATGAAATGGTTTCCTGCTGGCTAATGTGATGGAGCACTAAATGTGTTCTGTAACTCTTGAGAAGCTCTGTCCTGGTTAAAGCAATTAATTACACAGGACCCAGGCTTTGTGGGGATGTGGAGAAGCCTTGGTTTCGTCTTCTTACCTTTTTCTTCCCCATACAGTGTATTTAATGGAAAGTGAAGACTGAGTGAGATGTTGAAGATTTAGTAGATGTGTGTGTATATGTGTATTACACATATAAAAAGCTGTGGCTCCTCCTCTTTGACTGAGAGAAATAAAGTCGGAAACCCAGACTCGTTTCTGGTATCTGCAGCAGCACCTTCTCCCCACTGGAGCATGAGGATGTTGGGGGAGAAAGGATGGGAGGGTAGCCTGGCTTAGTTTGTGGAATTGTGATTGCAGAGCTCCAGGCAAATATTGACACCAGATTTCTTGGCAGACCTGCCGGTCCTGAGGTGCCCTGGGAGTAAAAGATCCTTCACTGGCTCCTGCTGCTGCACAAAGCAGCCCCTCCTGGGGTGGTGGAAGTGGTAAATAAAGGGAGAAAAGCTCAGTGAGTGTTAGTGGTGGAGCTGAGAAATGTGATGCTAATGTGGGTTTCACCCACAAATGCTCTGGGATCACATTATGAGATTTCTAAACAAATGGATGGATGGTCTGACAGATGTGGAGAAGGATGGGACACCTTTGGTATGTCTGCACTGCCAGTACAGGTCCAGGTCCAAGTGCAGGACAGGCAGGCATCTGCTCTGCTCTTCTCTTTGCACCGCATCTTATAAAACAAAATAAAAACCAACTGCCAGCCACAGAAAGGGAAAATTGTAAAATGCTGTTTTTCATCAGCAATTGGCTGCCTGGGCTTTGTGCTGTGGCAAGGGTGAGCATGTGTGAGATAACCTGCTCTCTCTGCTGCAGTTCTAGAGAATACACCAGAGGATTATTAACATCAGCCAGATACCTCTGCAGTACAACTTACAGCATGGTCTGGACAAAAGGTTAAATCAGGCAGTCATTTGTTCAGTGTTATTTCCTATACAACACTCTGGAGAAAGTTCAGTATCACTTAGTTAACTTTTGCAGAACCATTTCCTGTAGGTTTTGCTAGAGAAAAGCAAGATTATGTGTTTCCAGTTGCAGTAGAGTGATTTTCCCCTATAAAATGCACTGCAATTTATTTTTATGCAATTTTCATTGGTTCGCAAAAGACTTTGGTGGGGGGGAGCCTTTGTGTTTGGAAGATCTGGAAAGATTTTTATTTCATACCTCACTTGCTGTGACAAATTGAGGAAAATGTGTTTTTGAATGCAGTGTTGCTGCAGTCTGGCCAGGCTGGGAGCGGGGAGCAAACGTAGCGTGTGCTCCCACAAGGCTGCGGTCGGTGGCCTGTCTGACCCAGGGTCCTGCCTCTGATCTAAACCCTGGCAGTGCCTGGTTTTAGGAAGGACTGAGAAGACTGTGCATCTCACAGCCAAGTTGTGACCTGCCTGAAGGAGAGAAAACTGTCTGTTCTCTGCAGCTGCACAGTTGTGGTTGTGACTTGCTTGGGTGTTCCTTTGTCTCGTCAACCACACGATGTGCTGTTACCCTCTGGTCTCCTTGGGCTTGTCCCCTTTCATCTCCTCCATGACCCCTCTTGTGGGGTGCCTTGGGTTCTCCACTGTGGTTCACCTCAGGATTTCTTCATCTTTTGCATGTGAAGTGCTACCTTTGTTTTCCCCCATTCCTGTCTGTTCTTACAACAGCAATGCTTTCCACCAGCCCTTAGAATTTGTTCTCTGACTCCCTTGAAATGGTGATGCTGCTTATTATTATTCTCTTCATAGAGATTAATTTATCTGCTCTCAAAAGGACACGGTTTGAATTCTCCAAAGCGAGTGAGTGCACCTGTGGCCCTCCATGTACAGTAACAAACCCTGGGAGCACCTTCTGCATTCATGTTTTCCAAATAATCACGGTTTGGAGCACGAGGCCTTGGTGTGAAGCCAAGGAGCCCTTGGCCCCGTGAGAGGTGCAGTGTGAGTAGTGAATGGTGAGCCCCTGGCACAGTGCCTGGGCTTGCAAGGACCACTCGGAAGAGTGAGAGGGTATTTCTGCTCCTGGCTGAATTGTAGTGTTAGCTTTTCTATTTTCAGTGCAGCCAGGTGGCCACCCATGTGGAGTTTCATTATGGGACTTTTTTTTTTCTTTTAAAATGTTTTTAGAGGCCATTAGGCAGTTTGAAGATGGGATCTACTTTGGATTATTCCCAAGTGAAGTGGGCTCAAAGCAAGAGGGAAGGATCTGTCTGCCTTTTAATATCTTCCTGCAGAATCTGTTGTTTGATGCAGCATCTGTTGAGATTAAGGGGTTCCCTGTCCTTTGAGCTGGGACTGGAGCTCCCCTGGCACATGCACATCTTCTAGTGAGCAGAAACTAAGATAGTTATAACAAAAATCTGATCTCAAGTGCCAAGTGGAGCAGCATAATTCCAGTAATAACAGCTGAAAGAAGAAGAAATTAGCTTATCCAAATACCTTCTGAATCCAGCAATTTTGTAAGAGTTCTTAATTGTTGCCCATAGCAAAAGAATAGGGCAGTGTTCTCCTTTCCATCCCTTTACAACATGGAAAGGATGAAAATCTATAGAGGCAAGAGTTTGTTCTTTGATTTAACCTTCAACATCCACCTTCCCTTTGAATTAGCTGTGATGCTTTTAGCTGAGAAAAGGCACAAATCCGAGGGAGTTCATTGAATAATAAATCAAGGTGTCCATCCAGCAAAGTACATCATAGCCCTTTGAAGTAGATGAAAAAATACCTTCCTGATCTGAAGGATAATCGTGTGCTCAGCTTTGGCGCCTGACTGATGCTAATGCAGGGTTTGAGCTCAGCTCAAGTGACCCCCAAGATGGAGCAGGAGCAACTGTGGGCTCATGAGCAACTGCCTCACCTGGAGCCCTATTTGCCCAGGACTCCTGAAAGGTTAAGAGACCTGAAGAGCAAAAAACTGCAGCTACTGCAAATAGTCCTTGTCTTTAAATCCTGCAAAGTCCTGAGATATCAGAGCTGGGAAGATTAAGCTCATTTGAAGCGCTTTCTAAAATTTTATTGGCTAGAACTTTCTCTTCTCTTGAGACTTTCTGCAGTCTGAGTTGCCCTAATACAGAAGTCTGGCTTTGTAAGTGCAAGGAGCTGAAAAATAGCACCAATAAAAACTGTAAATCTCTCAAAGATTTTTAAAATAGTGCTTCTGTAAAAGATGTGACATTATATGTTGGGGCAGAGTGTAATAAAAATTTTTTACTAGAGCTCTTCACAACTCAGCCATAAGCTGTACAGCTGTCCCAAACTCTCCTGATAAAGCTTTTCTAGCTATATACATCACTGTAATTGTATTGCCTCATGCATATATGGATTTGTACATGTTTGTGTCTATAACTGCCTGTGTGTCTGTAAATTCATGTAGTGAAAGTCACGTACACGTGCAAGTTATTTAAGTGTGAATATATGCTTTGTGACATTCTGCTGTATATAAGAAACATGAAAGCTGGCATGTTATGGAAAACAGCAGTAGATTTAATTTTTGCTTCAGTGACTTTGTGGTGGTTTTTTTTGGTCAGAGACTTAAGCTTCAGCTCCATCTCCTTTGACATCCTTGCTGGTGTCCTGCTGCTCTCC
Organism: Myiozetetes cayanensis; assembly: GCF_022539395.1. NCBI lineage: Eukaryota > Metazoa > Chordata > Aves > Passeriformes > Tyrannidae > Myiozetetes > Myiozetetes cayanensis. The sequence continues at coordinate 5,857,328 of NW_026087389.1, forward strand.
CAGTGGCAAAAACTAATGCAGGAGTTGTGCCAAAAAAGTGTGAATGCTTGTTCTGATAGCATTCTACAGCACCTGGATTGTAAGGAAAGAATCTGCCATGTCATACAGTATCTGACCTGCTGGCATGAGATTGGCTGTGGACTACTTTTGGAAACTCCTGCGTCACACCTGTGCTCCTGATCTGCTGCCTCAGCCTCTTGCTACCCAGAGATGGTAATACAGCTGTCTGTCCTCAAGTGATAGATGTGAGAAAGTGAGGGTAGAGGAAGCCATCTCTGCTGTCCTTAGGCCGTGTGCAGAGAAACAAGTTTATCAAGGAAAATAGCTTTGGCTAGGACCTAAAATAGGGAGTAAATTAACTTGAAAGTCTTTTCCGTCTTTTCATTGTCAAGTGAAAGATAGTTTCATGCTAGATTGACTTGCTTTGTTTTGCAGCAAATGCATTATATATAGCTTGGCTTTTATTTCTCTTGCTCTAGGTGGAAATGGTTTCTTTTAAATGCAGCCTTTCCATCTTGAAGGTCAATTAAACCAGGTTGGAGGTCAGATAAAATAAAAGGGACACAACATTTGCTTGTTGTTGTATCTATTTCTGTAATGTTACCAGTCCATGTGGTTTTATTTCTAGCATTTTGTTCCTGGGGCTTCCTCTAAGACTGAACAAACTGAATCAGTTGGATGCAGTACAGCTTCCAATTTGGGGTTAGAAATCCATTAAATTGCTTGGTGCTTTGTTGGCAATATTGAAGTGCTTGGAATGGAAGTGCATTATGATTGGACATTGATTACTCAAAAGGAAAGAGGGTGGATGCTTGTGTAAACCACAGACCTCCAGTCAGGATGGCCACCTTAGGGTTTTTTTTAGCTTAAAATCTACAGGTTTTGCCCTTAAAATACTGTTCTTATTACAAAGAAGAACTATTTTTAAACTGGAAAGGGAGAGCTGTCTGCCATGTGTTTCTCACACCTCTGGGGGATTAGAGCTGGCCTGCAACAGGCAGCACTGCCAGCCATGCACTGCCCTGTGGGTAACAAGTCCTTTAGATGATTTTTGGAAGTTATATACATCATTCCTTTCCACATACAAGGTCTTTGGATTTGGCCAAACGCTCACTTTCAGCCCATGGCATTGGAAAGTGCTGGGAAAGTCCTTGGTCTGGTAGATCTTAAACTTGAGTAAGTTTATGGTGGGCATAGTAAGGAGACCAGTGTTGTAATTCCACTTGGACTGTTCCTGGGATCAGAGGGGATTTGTTTCCACTGTTGTCTGGGTGTTTTGTGAGACTAGAGATACTGCTGCCAGGTGGGAACAGGGAGCAGAGCCAGGAGGGATGACCACTGCCCCTGTCCTGACAGGTACAGCTGAATTGGCCACTTGGGCTCTGGTCCATTGGCTTGTTAAACTTCGCAGCACATCTGATGAGGTAGAGCTTAAAGTCAATGTATCTGCTGAGATTTTTCTTGGATGATGACACAGCAGATGCACAGGTGTCTTACGAGGAGCAGCCACCAGTGAAACAGCAGTGTAAGGTGGCCAGCCAGATGGAGAACAGGACAGCAGTGGTTCTTTCTGGGAAATGTCTTTAGGAATGCTTATGGACCATCATCATGAGAGCAGGGAGATGATGCAGCCCTCTCTGCAGGTGTGAAAAGCGTGGTCAAGTGCAGGAGAAGCAGGAGCAAACCTGAGCAGGAAAAATCTGTGTGCCATTTTTCCAAGGCTATCCCCCCAACTTTTTGCCTGACCAGCTTTTGTGCCACTTCCAAGCAAGCATGTTTTTGGGGGAGATCAGTCCTTCCTGATTAACTATTAATGAGAAGAAGCAGGAGAGAGTGAAACTCTAGAGCAAACACAGTGGGAGTGGGTTCCTGCCCTCTCCCCACCATTAATGATTGACTGGGCTGGGCAAGGCCGTGCCCAGCTGTGCCACTGGACCAGGCAGGGCTGATCCTCACTCACTGTGGGCTCTGCAAAGGGGTGATTCCAGGTGTGGGCTGAAACATCAGGGTCTGGTGATCTCCCATCCCAGTGTGCAGCATGTACACATGTGGTGCTGGCTGGTTAATTGCACCAAAGCCTTGTGCCTGGTCGTGTATTTACTAAATTAATATTTCTGATAAACAGTGGTGTTGGAGTAGTGAAAAAATGTTGTTTAGGCTAGTTAAGAACTCTGAGCCTACCAGAAATGCTTGCAGACATGATTGAAACCACTTGGATCCCCAAGGAGAGCAGAGCGCGCTGCAATTCTGTGTTCTGGGAGAAAACTTATCTTAAAATATGGATTATTGAATTATTGACCTTGGAAGTTTTCTAAAATCATGGAAACTTCTGAACAGCGTTCAAGGAATTTCTGAATTCTCCTTCTCTCTGCACTCGACTTGTAACCCACAGCTGGATTGTGCAAAGTCATGTGGTGGGAGGGTTCAGTTGCCAGCACTCAAACATTGCTGTGGGTCTTCCCAAACATTTGAAGAAGCCAAAGGTTTTAACATGGTTTATCTGCTGTGAGTACTTGTGAAAAATTGCACAACATTCAGATGAAAATATTTGCTTTGCAGAAGGAGCAATTTTTAAACTGTAAATAGCACTTATTTATCAGTGTAGCCCCTGTTATTAGTTAAAGGAGGCTTAGCAGTTCTAAGGTAGACTTGTATAGTAAATTATATAGTTGTTAATCCTCGATAAATTGGTTTAATATGTTGAATACACAGTGGGAAACCTTAATTGAAAATGTTAGTAAAGAAGTCATGGCCTTTATTGATTTCCTGAAGAAACACAGTGGTGATGGAAGCCGGAGCATTGTGTTTTGTGAGTATTTTCTTTATGAGCTGGGCTATCCAGCCATTGCTTCAGTGGTTTAAGACACAGAGTGCTTTGCCTTGTGAGTGCAAAATCACACACACAAAAAAATTTCTATCAAATTAGAGAAAGGTGAGTTTGCTTGGATGCAGTGGAGCAAACAGCTTGCAGGGGTTTGGTTTTAGGGTATGTCTTTCTTATGACAGTAGTCAGCACTTTAATTAAAGCAGTAAACTCAGAACAAACCCTATGGGTGTCTGGGCAGATGAAGGGTGGAGTTTTATTTGCGGGTTAAAAAAAACCCTTCCACATCCTGCTTTTCCTTCCAGCTTCTTACCTGTCACAGGTGGTAAAGCAGGATTGCTTTATGTGGAATTAAATACAGTTATTTTTATTTAGATGTCCATGCCCCCTTTGAAATGTGTTTTTGCTTTGATGCAATCCTTGGAGCTGATGGCTCTGTGTGTTTTGGAGAGGATCAGTCTCCTCCAGGCAGTGCAGCTTAATAGGAGAGGCAAATAAAGTGAAAAATTGCTGCAATTAAATACTGCCTGCTCTAACCCTTGCAGGATCCCCTGCTCCCTGCACACAATACTGCCTTTGACTGGGCTGCCTTGTTAGGAGCAGAGGAACGTGCAATCCTGACGGGAGGGTTTGTAGCCTCAGTGACTGTGGGCTGTGTGGCTGCTCGTGGTGTTCTTTTTAGAGGCAGAGAAGGTGTTGTTGAATACCTTGTCATTCTTGCTTCCTTTGCCCTGCCATCCTCTGTTGGTTTGAGTCCCAAACTCGCTGCTGGGAAGGGCTGTCAGTGTCCCCAGGAAAGGGGAGGGCTGTAAATGCCCCCAGCCCTGAGCACTGCTGGGCCGGGCAGGGGGGGCACATTGCAGGTACAAGGGTTCACAGTTCTCTGCCATTGAAACCATTGAGTGACTTTGAAATTACTTATGTAGATTAAGTTGAATCTAATTTTTCTGTCTTAAAATGGGGAGGTGATATTCCAAGGTATTCCAAGGGGATAAAATAGAGGAGATGATATTCCAAGAAAAAGAAAAGAAGAAAGCAGACACGAACCCCAGTTTTGCTAAGGGTATTAAAATAGAAGGAAATGAGATCCTAGGTTTTGTCAAAAAACATTTGTGTAAATCAAATGGGACCTAAAATAAAGGGACACTGCCCTCTTGAAAGAGACAAACAAGCCTGTAAAAGTTCCTTGGTGAAGATGTGGAAGCCCCAGCAGCAGTGCAGTGTTACCCAGTGCTCCTGAGAAGGACTCCTGCCTTTCCTCAGACACCAGGAGCATGGTTGCTCTCCTGTGCTGCCTGTTGGAGCCTGGAAGTCGACAGTAATGGAAATATTTACATTTACAGCCTTGTGTGAACAGACCAGCTGTGGTGGGTGCTCACCAGGCTTATACATGCAGGCACCTTTACGTGCCAGACGTGTGGTCTGTGTGTGTGCCCAAAGAGCTGTGAGCACAGAGTGACAGAGCAGGAAGAAGGGACAGGGCTGAAAATGTGCCCTCCTGAAAGGTACTTAAATGCAAGGCAATTCCTGAATTCCTTGAGCCACATCAACCACATGTTAAATTAAATTGTAGTCTGGCATAATGCTTCTCAGGGATGTGGTTTTAATTAGTATTCTTTGCATTTATGGCCACGTGCATCTGCTGGGATCGGTGTGGTACCCATTCTTTGGGGATCATGCTGCAGGAATTTCCTTTAGACGATATCGTTGGTCATGACACATTCATGGCACAGTTTTCTTGGTGTCTGGGTGACCTCTCAAAGTTTGTCTTCACTGTCAAATTAGCTCATATTATGGCTTGAGGGTTGCCCTTAAGTTGACTCCCTTCTGCACATAAAGCCCCTTATATGAGCAGGCTGTTAACCCAAGCTAATATGATGCTGCTGCTAATTTGAACAAGGACATAAGTAAAGCCTGAGTGAGCACATTTTCTGAGCTGCTAACAGAACCTCTCAGTGGTGGGGCACAGCTTCACCCTCATGGGTGCCGTGTGTCCTCCCTGTGTAGTGCTGGGTAAGTGGACTCTGATCTTGGAGGTGTTTTTCAACCTCAGCAGTTCTGTGATTCCAGGTATTGCTCAGCAGTGAGTGGGAGATCATGCTTGAGGCTGAACTGCAAGATACAGTGTGGGTGCAGAGCCCTTCAGTCCAAAAGATGTATCATTTCTGCTCTTTATCCTTCCTGGGGAAGGAACTGGGGGCCTGTTGTGCTGAGTTCTGGAGCAGTAAAATGGGAGGTAAGGGTGATGAAGGAGGTAAAGGGTGTAAGAATCTATAGGTTTATATCAGTTTAGCAGGTGGATTCAAAGGAAACCCAGGAATAGTTGTGGTGGGTTGGGGGAGAGATTTCTCCAAGTCCAGGCTTTGACTTCTGGGAGTGCATCAGCCACTTCAAAGGAACCTGCAAGAAATCCTCCAGAAGGTAATTAAGGGCTGCATGTCTGGTATGTGAAAGCTCCTCCTGACTCTCATCACTGCGATGGCAACTGCATTTAGTGGTGATTCGTTTTAGGGAGAACTGAAAATTTCCCGTTTCAGGGAAGGTGTTGCTGTGCAGTGCAGATGTGGGTAGCTGGCATTAGGTGCAGGAGCTGTTTGCTGCTCCTGTCTCATGGGAGTAGAATTTGGACTTGTCCTGTGCACAAGAGTAAAAATTGGACTAAAGCTGCTTCTTTCTGCCTGACAGTCCGTACAACCATCTGCATCCATGAGTCTCTCTGATGGCTTAATGCTTCAGCACTAAGCCTTCTATGTCACTGCTTATGAGGACTCTGCCATCTCTGGCACCTTACAAGCTTGTTTAGGAGAAATTTGAGTGTGCTTTCTTCCCTGCACAGCTGTACGCTTCTAGCATGGGCAATGTGCTCCCACTCCCCTTCCACCCCCTGGCCCCCATGCCCAAGCTAATTCAGCTGCAACCACGCTTTTCATACCCAGTCAAGTGTGCATGGGGCCTCCATTCCAGCGCTGTAAAGCCATCTACAAACATGTGGGAAGAGGATGGTGCCTATTCAGCAAGCTGAGACTAGGCAGCGATCTTTCGACGGATGAGCCAGAGGAATTTCTATGGCAGGGCTCAATTGTTCTGGGCCCTCGGTTCCCTTTTGTGCAGGAGCAGTGAAAAGTTGTGTTATGACAATGGTTGACAAAGTGTTTTAATGAAAGCTGCAGTTGGCAGTGGCAGAATTTAAAGCCATCCTCCTTTTCTCCAATGCCTGTCATCAAAAGGTGCAGAAGCACTTTTGACATAATCTTCTGCACTCACAGATAAATGGTTTTGATGTAAGGGTCGGAAACCTTCACCTCTCTGAACAGAATTCAGCCATCATCCTGGTGAGCAGAGACCAGGAGCCACATATGTCTCAATTCCTTTGTCTGGTGAGCCAGCCACCTCTGCTTTCAAAAGAGAGGTGGCTTTTCTCTGCACTGGTCAAGTTTCCAAAGCAGAGCCAAAAGCTGTACATGAACTCCCAGTCTGCCCTGCACTTTGGCCAAGGAGGTAGGATTGGCGTCTCATGGTCCAGAGAACTGTCTGATGCCTCCTCACTGGCAAGCAGGACTCTATTTGTGACGGCATTATTAATTTTGGGAGGTGGTTTGAAGGCAGGCTACATATCTGGTTATTTACCAAGGCTTTCTTTTCAGTCTCTGCAGTGTTCAGTGATCCACAGTGCCAGTTTCACAATGCCAACTGAAGGCAAACACTGCTTTCTTATTTAGAGACTGGAATGGCTGAACAGACAGAACAGGGGCCTTCCCATATTGATTTAACAGGCTCTCAGTTCCTGATCATGAGTATCTTAGTGACAAGAGGGGAAAACCCTGCATTGTTGGGTTAACCAGTACAAGGAAGACTCGAAGTATGTAGTGGATAAATAATATGCAGAGCACTTCTCATGCCATTAAGTCAGATTAAAGTTAAAAAAAACCCCACAAACTCCCAGTTCAGTAGAAGCTGATCTGAAAAAAACCCCAGCTGACTGTTAAGGGCTACTCAAGTTGGTGCTCTGCTTTATGTTCTCTGCCTGCTGCAGAAGCTTCTGACCTTTCTAGGATGCTTCCCTGAACTCATAGCCCAGGCTCTTGTCCCAGATTTATATTGGTTGAATTCTGTTTTCTTTCCACAGTTGCCTTGGAGGGATCAAAATGTCCTCCCATGAGTAATTCAGTAGAAACATGTACCCATGCAGAGGAGCAGGGAGAGCACTGGGCACTCTTGTGTGGGTATGCCCATGTTTGGGCCCGGCTTAACTCTGTGTGTAGGTGCCAGGAAATGGGCAGAACAGACCCCAAAGACATGGGCTCTTGGGACTGGCATAAAACACTGTGGATGATGCTTTATAAACCGCCACTTTGAAGAGATGCCCACGATGTGAGATAGCTCAGATGGTTTAGAGGAGTGCTGATTTGGGAAGGGACAGGGGTTTGGCTTTGGGTGTTGATGGCTTTGATGAAGATGTCCTTGAAGGAGACATTTTGGAATACTGATGGCAGAAACATTTGTCCAGTGCTGCGTGGCATCATCCCAAGGGGCTCCTCAAGAAGGAATGCATTCTGTGCTACGGGAGAGCAGTAAATGTGACAGCTTTCAGCAGTGGGACAGCTGTGCTCCCAAGCTTGGCATCTCCACTCAGCTTGGAGAGACCAAACTTGTGGGAATGTTCCAGCCCCTGCAGTGCTTCGTGCACTGCTGTACACTTGGGACCCACGCTTAGGGTTGGGGGAGCATCGTGTGCACCCATGACCTCGAGTTTTGAGTTCCCTTCTTTATTTGCATTACTGGAGCCCAACCAAGACCGAGGCCTCATTTCATCAGCATCAGGCAAACCAAGACAATACCTGCCTCAATTTTATTTACAGTTTAAATAGACAAGACAGACAAAGGGTGGCTGTGGAAACAAAAGCTCCAGAGAGGTGATGTGACATGACCCGGTCACACAGCAGGAGATTAAGAGAGCCAGGAATAAACGGAGGTTTCCTGACTCCCAATGATCTATCTATTGGAGCACGTTAATTCTTTCTCTCACTTAAATGCTGTGACTTGCATGCCAAATACTGCCTAGCGAGGGAATCAGAGTTCTGGGAAACACATCCTTTGACTGCTAATGCTTCAGGCTGGAAATTCTTGGGTATTTTGATGTAAGTTTTAAAGTACAGCTAGTGTCAGAGAACCAGTAAACTTTATTTTAGCATATCTCATGTAATTTCAACTCTCCTACTTACTTTGTACTGACTGTATTTCTAGCTTTCGTGTCCCCACTGATTTCTGAGCAGTGTATTGTGTGTTTGGTGAGGACTGTTGGTGGTCAGGGTGGGTAGAGTGGGGAGAACTGAAGACTTGGGCATACAAGAAGTTGGAGTTCACCTGCATTTCTGCAGCAACCACTGAAATTTTTGTTGCTGGAGCAACAGAACATGGCTGTGTTGTCTGAAGAGCCAGCTACTCGTGCAGTGACTTAGGTGTTCAAACATCTTGAATGGCAGCAACAATAATCAGGAAGTCATTTGGGATGATGTTAAACTGTGGCTGTGAAATCCCTCAATTTACGAAGACCCTTGCTTCTTTTCACTTGTGAACTGAGTTTCATGTCAGTGTCTCTCAGTTGCTGAGCTCTGGCTAAGCCAAGGATCTGGTCCTTTTGACAAGTGTAGGGATGATCACTTTGGTGCTTTTGATTCTTGGGGTTTTTTTCCTTCATAAAATAGCCCCTCAGCCTATTGCAGAGGAACGTGTTGAGGAGAAATACATAACCTTAAAAAATGCAAAGGCTGGCTGCAATAAAGGCATAGAAATACATGAAAACAGATGGATTCATGCACGGTCATGTCCACAGTTGTATTTCCCTCTTACAGTTTGTCACTAGTATTTCTGTGTCGGCTTGGTCTTTATTGTTTTGAGCCTATAGGATGTTACCTGTTGCATTTTCTCTTTTTGCCTGTGGATCAGGCAAGGACAAGCTCCAACCTGATCTTGCTGTGTGGTTTAAAAAAAAAAAAAGTAGTAATGTAATCTGTGGGCAAATTGCACTTTAATTCGTAATTGTGCTATGAATATGGACTTGGCTTTCAAACGCACTCCGAGTTTAAACTGCAGTTTGACTTTTATTTAGATAAATGCCTTTGAGTTCATAGTGAAATGGATATCTGCTGTAGGCTGGTATTGATTTAAAGGTCTCTTGAGTGTTTTAAAAGACAGTAGGGGCTTACAGGACAGCATATTTTAAACCGAGATGCTTGGTTAGGTTTTACACTCCCATATAGCTTCAGTTCTAGATTCTGTTAAGAGCCAGCCTGTGTTGTTGATTTGTGGAGCCTTCTTCCACAGCAGCTATTGGCAAAAAAATTGAACATCTGGGGCAAGATGCAAGAAGCTGTCTGCTCTGAAATGGGGAACAGCATGATCATGAAGCTCTCAAATGATTCCTTCATGCAGGGGAACGCTTTGAGGACTTCCCATAAATGCATTATAAGAGAGCCGGTGATCAATATCTGCTTTTTAGCTTGAAGGAGGTGTTGATGACTTCGTGCTAATCATGCAAAGTTGGTAAGCTTTGTAGCCTTTCAAGTCTTGGTATTTGGTTGCTGTGGGCCCAAGTTTCCCTTTGCATTCCCATGGAGTGCAGGGGATTGGCATGAGTGGTTCAAGCAGGTGGTTTCTGTCAGTGCTGTTCTACCCTTTTTTTTGTGTGCCTCAGCTCTTGTGTCATGTGCCTTGTGCTCAGTAGGTGCCTCGGTGACTTAGGTCCTGTTTACCTGTTTGGGTTCCAGACCTGCTTGCATTCTGCGGGCACAGGTTTAAAGCAAAGGAAAAACACAAACCAGGGCAGATTGGCTGGTTTTCTAGTCAGACTGGCTTGGTGGTTTGAATAAGCAGCTCAATGTTTGAAGGCTTATCTAAAATCAGGCCGTGAATCTTTTGGGTTGTGTTCAGAGGTGCAGTAAGAGGGTGTAACCTCCCTGCAGAGGAGACAGGAGGGATGAATTTTACCCACGGTAATATCCTAGAGCAGGGTGTGGAGCAGAGCAAAATTAAAGAAGGTCCCCCTCACAATTTCCTTACAATTTACTGTGGTTGCTTTTCTGCTACCACCCATCAATTTGCCTCCTCCCTCTTTAGATTACACTCTCACAGAAACATGCCAGCACTGCATACATCATTTAATTAAACCACTTGTTACTTTCCACATCATTAGTCACTGGGTCTTAATTGATCTGTGTTCTGGTTAGTCCCTGGCTGCAGGTTTGACCTGTCCTGTGTGGTGTGCTTGTCTCGGAGGGAAGACTCTGCTGTTCAGCATCTGGTGCTAAAGCAGAGCATGGCAAAGCTCTCGCTTGTGGTTTTTGGAGTTGGTACTTTATTTGCATTATTTTGGCTGTTTGCTGGCCCTAGCAATCCTTGCAGTGTGCTCCTTCCCGAAGCACGGTGAGCTCTGGATGTGTTTCCAGTCGGGGGTGTCCTGTGAGGTTGATCTGTTCTACCACCAGTCTGTTTTCAGATAATAGAGCACGACCCATTTGCCATCCATCAGTGAGGTGCTAGAATGTGATTGAGATTTGTGCTTTTGGATAGTTGGAAAGTGTTGTTTGAAGTTGTTGAGGACCAAAGCCTGTACTGCTTCATGGCTGAAAGCTGTATTCACTAATTAGAAAAACATTTACTGATATACTAATATAGCTATAAAATATTTAGTGGAAGGTTTGTTGATTGTTTCAGTTCAGACTTTAATTTGTCAGGAAATATCCTATTCATCTGTGATTAGTTTTGTGGTTGTGAATAACCAATAGTAAAATAATAAATGTAATTGTGTAATACGAAGACAAATTAAAACCACAGTAATCTAATGCAAAGGAGGAAAGAGCTTAGGGAGAGCTAGATAATACTTCTGTCATGGAACTAAACTCACTCTGGTATTCAGCAGGAAAGTACTGCTCTGCCATTTAAATTCTGTTTTTAAAAAAAAAAAACAAGTGTAGTTCAGAATAATTAAGATTATTGTGTTTTGCTGAGCAGGGGAACTGCAATTTGCTGATCCCACTGTCTTTTATTTTAACAGAAACCTGAGCTACAACAAGTTGACGGAGATTGATCCTTCTGCCTTTGCAGAGCTGTCGAACCTGCAGGAAGTGTAAGTATTCCTTCAAAGGTTTTGATTGTATTTTGCCAGGGCAGCTTGTGGGCCAGAGGGAAATTTTATCTCGTTTCCTAAGACAGCACCTTCCTTTAGCTAACTTCAATGAGGTCTGACTCGGTGTGGAGGGTGTTTTTTTGTCCATATTGTACTTGTGCTGGTTGTTTTTTGTTTTTTTTTTTTAACTAATCAATTAGCAGAACACAACATTCCAATTAAAACAGCAGAGCTGTTATTGGAAATCATTGGAGTTTGCCTCCTTCAGTCTTGTGCAATGCTCTGAGGGAGCAGTTCAGCCAACACACCTGAACATACACACAAAGCTCCTTGCTGAAAGGATAACCCTGAAGCAAGGCAGAACAGCCTGGATTGTGATACCTGATGCCAACCTAGCCCAAATCTCCCAGGAAACAAAGGTGTAGTGTAGTGGATAACAAAGCACTTAACTGTGCCTCCTCCTTTCTCAGACATTTGTGCTCCTTCGGGAACCAGAACAAATTCTGTTTGAAGTCTGCCAGGACAGGCTAGAACAGCAGAGCTGTCTTCTACTCTGGTGGGGAAGAGAAGGAGCTGGTGAAGGTCTGAGTGACTCTACCAGATCCCCCTTGCTGGCAAAATAAACCTTTTTTTTGGGGGGGGGGGGGAATCTCAGGATTTCCAAGCTCCTGATCTGTGTAGAGGCTCAGCAGTTACACTCACAGAGTCAGCCATTCACAGGATTCCTGGAGCTCCGATTTTGGGTTTGGAAAAACGAAAGTGACTGAAATTGCAGGCATTGGGTTGAGGTAATGAGCTCGTGTTTGACTGGTGAATCGCTGGCATACTTGAGGTTTGGGCTCTGTTTGAAGAGCTACTGATGCCTCATGGGAAACTGAAAAAACATTTCCTTTCAGAAACAATACTGTGCTCTGTGTGTATCGTGCATTTTCTCTTGTCATCTGTCCATTTTCATTAAGTGTTGGCTCTGGGGCTCAAGGAGGGGCCTGATCCTGTGATTCTTAAATAGGCAGAAGGGGGGACTCTGCCTGACTGATGCCAGATTGGAGTATGGGGATTACTGTAGCATCTCTCCCCTGACCTGTTTGTCACTGGCTCCCCTGCTTACACTAATAGCAGGGACTTGCTAGGAATCATGACTAAGTTAGGAATATGCATCAGGAGTGACTGCAGCGCTCTGAAATCAGTTCCTCATGATCATCCTCAGAGAGAAAGTGGTCCAGGTCAGCAAAATGCTGCCTAGAGGATCTGTTTTCTCAGCTTCTCTTTAAACTGTGGAAAGCTTTAAATTACTCTGGGCTTAAAGAAGAGAATTGCAGCCCTGATCCCATGAGACTTCAGAATTATCCTAACATGACTGTGGCTTAGCAATAGCTGTCATTCGTGGAAGCGCCTGAAGGCATGAGACTTCAGGGGAATGGGATGGGAAATGTGCATGGCTGCTGATTCCTCAGGGAGGGAACTCCCTTGTGCAAAGTGCTGCACTGAACAGTTAGACACTCTAAAATGTGTCAGGGTTTTGGGGGAGGTAATGCAGCCCACAAAGTAATGGTGCAGATGAGAGCTGCTTGCTGTGTCAGAAAGGCAGGGAGAAGGGAGAGAGCATAGGGCTGAGTAGGAGGGAAAGGGAGCAGTCAGAAATGGGAGACTGGAAGGGAGGCAGAGGTCTGGAGCAGAGCCTGGAAGGCAGGCTCTGGAAAGTGTGAGGGAGAAGCTCTATTAAAAGCCCTATCTACCAATCTTGGTTGCTTTTCAATAACAGCTAAACCACAGACCACTGAAATAAACTTCATTTCACAAGGAGAACCACATCTGTATTGCCAGAGCATCTTCTTTCTGAGGTTTTTTTTTAAGCACTTTACAAACATTCATGAAATAAGCATCATGCTGTGGCATGTCCTGAGAACAAGTCAGTGTTTTGCTGTGCGTGCTGTGCTGGGCAAACCAAGGCACCCTCAGGGAAAGAGATTGCCCCAAATAATAGATGCATTGATAAGACCTGAAACCTCCCATGATGCTTCAAACATGGAGTCTGTGGTTCCTGAGCATTACACGAGGCTTAACTCTGTGTGTCTCTCTGTGTGAATAATTAGTGTGATATATTTTGAAAACTTTCCCCTGATTTTAAGAAAATGTCTGCAGACCAAAAGATTTAAACTTCATAGTTTATCTTGGATGCTCTGTTGTGCTTTACTGAGATTGTGATAAAGTAATGGCAGAACTTTCCCTACACTTTTCCCTTTCCTTGGGCTTAGGCAGTTGTTTGTGTGGTTTGCTTTGGTGGCCTTTTTGTGGTTTGAGAAGCTTTTCCTTCCATTAAAGCTTTAAGTCTGTGTGGGATGAAATTTAGTGTCTCAAAGTGGCACAAAACCCTGTGATCTCACATGCTGTGAAGTACGTGGTGGAAGCTCGGGGGGTGTGCTGGGGTGGGATGTTACTTCCCTTCAGGACACCTGTGCTTTCTCTCATCTCTTCTGGTGGCTTCCTCTGATGACAATCTCTTGGGTACATCCATTCTTGTACCTTGGTTGAAAGGGTGGGATGGAGGGTGCTGCTGTGGGGTAGGCCCTGTGGTCCTTTCTGGGGTTTCCTCGGGTCATGTGGATCACGGGGTCCACCAAAGTGATGGTTGTGTGCCTCTGAGGTTTTCCAGCCTCATTTGTAACAAAGAAGGTAGTAACTGTGCTAAAATTCCTCTCCAAACAACTCACCTTTTATTTTCTAAAGTGCCTTTCACTGAAAGCTCTGGAGAGCTGTGCTATTTTTGAGCAGGCTCCATTTCAGTTTGACACCAGCCTGGCAACTGGACTGTAAATATTTTATATGGGTGGCCCCCCCTCCTCCTCTGCCTCAGCATCCAGAGGCAGCGGGTTTGTGTCGTCAAAAGCGAGGGCTGGGGAAGAGAAAGGAGACTGAAAGTTTGAATCTCTTGAGCCTGACTGTTCTGTTTTGAAGATTTTTCTTTTTTTTTTTTTTTTTTTAATTCCTTGACATGGGAGAAGGGGAAGATGAGTGGGAAATCCCAGGCAAATACAGAACTTGGCTGTCTCCTCTATGTCAGCAACTGGTGCCTGTGAGCCAAGAGAGAAAACGAGGTGGGAGAACCACTTCTGACTGACTCCTGACATGACAGGAGGCTGATATATGAATATCACACTTATGTCAGAGGAGGGTTTGACCAGTTGTTAGGCGCTGTTTGGTGTCAGAGCTGCTTAACCAGACTTGACCCAGGCTAGCAGGGGGTGGACCTAGTTCTCCTCCTTCTCCCATGGCTTTCCAAAAGATGCTCAGTTAGATGTTCATGAAGACATGGCACAAATAAGCATTTTAATGCTCTTTCCAGCTTGCTTTGTACCTTTGGAAGCTCTAGACCTTGCTGTCATATGAGCAAGAGTGATCTTTTAGTTGCAGAGTGGAGCTCCTTGCTGAACTGCAGTGCATCTGGCTGGCTTTTTTTCCCTTACATTTTAAGGCATGGGCATAATGTCAGAGGACAGAGCCGAGCCTGAGGAAAGCTTTTATCCCAGCAGTGCCTGGAACTCCTCGTGAAATCAAATATCTTGCCTCCTCTCAGAGGAGCCAGAAGGGAAGCTCTGGGATGCATGTACCACTGCCCTCTCCCACCTGCCAAAAATAGTTTGAAAGGAAAGAAGAGGAACAAAAACCCAGCAGCATAATTTAGGATTGCCCCAGCTCGTGCCCATTGGCTTAGCACACCTCAGCTGTGCAGCTGCAGGGTGCTCTGCTTCTTGCACCCAGACTGCGATCTTTCCAAGATTCCCTGAGGAAGGGGAGCAGTTTGAAGGCCAGCAGTGGCTGATGGATGGGATCAGAGGTGGCTGGGGGTCCCGGGGAGCCCCCGTGTGCCTCCCACCTCAGCCTGGCTGGGGCTTGGCTTTAATGGCTTCAGCATGTGGTGGTGAGGGGGGAGCGGGCAACGTGGCTGAGAAATTAGGTAATTTTCAAGCAGCCAGACAAGCAACTGTTACAGTAATTAATTGACTAATTCACCATACAAACAAGGGCTCTTTAAACCAAGGAAGAGCCGGTCACATGGCAAGGATCTGTTTTCAGTCAGAAAAACACTTCAAACATTAGGCCATTGAAGGGGACGTTTTTTGTGCTGGTGTTTGCAGGAGTGGGAGGTCTGTGATTCCATGACCCTGTGCTCCCCAGCTGGATACAGCAGGTCCCCTGTTTTTGGTGGCATTACTGTGGCCAGCAGCAGTGTTTTGTGTGTGTACTGCTGGCTTTGTGGGGAAATCCCTGTGGGATTTCCAGAGGTTTTCCTGATGTGGAGAGGATGCCTGAGGCTGGTACTCTCTTGTGCCCCCAGGCCCTGACCTGGCATGGAGGGGCAAGTGAGGTTTGCTGCTTGGGAGGGGGTTAAATCCAAGTCCTGAGGCAGTGGGACCCATGGCTGTAGGTGCCAACAGTCTCCTGTATCAGGCTTGCCTCTGTGATGACTGGAAACTTGGGGCAGATGGAGGGCTGGGGCACAGTGCCTTCCTCAGTGGCACTTCCAGGGAATGGGTGGAAGAGGGGAGGGGGAAAGCTTTGCTTTTATAAAGACACTACTGTGGGACCAGTGGTGGTGGCTCTCACGCACTAAAGAATAAGGTGGGGCCATCAGAGTCCCAGACAAATGTCATTTCTGCCCAAATGTCAGTTGTTCCTGGGGACGTGGGGGGCTGGATGAGGGAGTGCCACGGCCATCCCCTGCTCCCATAGGCTTGGTCACAGGCTGCTTGCTTTAGTCACTCATTTCTGTTTGTTGCAGGCGCCTGGACAACAACGAGCTGACCACCATTCCCTCCCTGGGATCTGCTGCTCCCGGCGTCCGCTCCCTCCACCTGTAAGTCACTGCAGCCTCCCTTGGCTTTGGGCTCTCTGAGAGTTTCCTGTGTGTCACCCTCATTCCTGCTGAGTCTAGATTTCATGAACAGGCTGTTGGCACCTCGATTAAGAAATTTCATCTGGAGCAGTGCGATTTGCATGAGGTTGGGCACGATTAATGTTGTTCACATGGTCAGTGGTAACTTACGTCAGTAAACTCCACATGTTGGTTGCATATTGAGTAAAACTTTTATTTTCTTCATCTGCCTTTGGGTTTCAACCATTATGTCATACTTGTGCTATTAATGGAGTATATAATTTTACCTTTTCTTTATTGTTCTTTTGTTCTCCCTGGCCCTGTTCTGATCATTTCTTCTTTTCTCTTAAAACCAGAGACTATTCACATCCTAATCTTTCAGGGAACTTATTCCAGACCTGGTTTTATGGTCTCTTTCAACTCTTTTAAAAAAATTTTCTTTTGAGAGAACAGCGATTGTAAAGCTAGATTCCAGCAGAAGATCTAAAGTTCCTAACTTTGGTGATGTAAATGACCACAGAAGCATTAGACACCTGAGAGGCCTTGTGTACCTTCCACAAGGATCTTGGGTTGATGGCGCTGCTGAAGGGAATAAAAACGTTATAATATCAAACTATTTAGTACCCCAAGAGTGTGGATTTCTAAAAGTATTTTTGCATGTGTCTGCTTGTAATGCACACCGAGAAGGAATTTTGCTGAGGTATGCATGATACCTCCCAAGTTCCTGGGAAGGGGAAGTGTTTATGGCTAATGGGGACTTCAGCGAAGTGCTAGAGCTGTTCAAGTGATGACTTCCAGCCTGCAGTGTACACCTGCAAGCAGGTATCCATATTTACCCTGGATTTGCTACTTTTTTTGTAGTGGAAAATACCTGTCACCACACCACCAGGTGATTGACTTCTCATGCTCAAAGGGCTCTGACTTACTCTGAGACAATCTTGATCTGTTGATTAAGAGTACATTCCTGTCACTTAAATCAAGGACAGAATTGAGTTAACTGGCACTCTTCCTGCTCTTCCATTAGGCAGTGTTAAAATATGCAGAAGAGAACAACTCCTTCACTGCCTTAATTCAGTTTAAGGATCTCAGCTTCAAATTGGTGTCCATCTCTCACTCCTGGCATGAAGTGAGTTTAGCTTTTCTTAGAGATATGGTGCCTTCGATCTGGTTCTTGGGAATACCATGTTCCTGCAGAGCTTACCAAGAGCCACAGTGCTCCTCTGCTATCATCAGTGTTGGATCCAGCAAGCATCTCTGTTGGATGCATAAATAACCACTTCACCTCCTGGGCGCAGGGCTGGGTTGTGTCTCCGCAGTTATCGAGCCTGCCAAATGTCACACGGAGTTGGTGTGAAACCATCTTGTTTGGTTTCTGCCCCTTGCCACCGCCTCTCCCTGCTTCTTGTGACCCCATGTGCAGTCTGGGTGCATGGTCTGGGGGCTGCAGGGCAGGGTGGTGCCTCCCCTGGCATGAGAAGGCATCTGCCTGCCACTTGATCTGAGCTCACCGGGCTGCTGCATTACCGTGTGTGTTGTGCGTGGGGATTCAAAGAAGAGCTCCAGAAATCTGATTTGTGGGTGGAAAACTTCAACAGAATTTACCATCCAGGATATAGTTTTAGGCCCCCCCAAGATCGGCTTTTCTTTCTCACGAAGTCTATAAACGATCTGAGTTTCACAAGCCCCTGTTGTTATTTTTGCTATTAATTTAGCCCTTGGCAAAGGACCAAATTGCTGGAGCTTTGGGTTTTTTATTCCTGAAATGAAATGAGCAGTTTGGAAGGGAGGAATAATCACTGGTGGAAGGCAGTAGATTTACAGCTCCTCTGAAATTTCAGAGTGGTGCAGAAGGAAGGGAAAGGTACAAAGCCAAGTGATAAAAGGACGGTATTCTAAACAGACCTGCTTAGTATCATTTTCCAGAAATCTGTTTTGCTCTTCTCAGCTGCTACACATAAATAACTCTGATAGTGGGATTTGTAATGCTGCTGTCATACCTCTGCAAGAAGGATCTCTTTGTTTAGATTGTTTCAGAGAATACCACTTTTTTCCCCCCTTGCATTTCCTTTTAATTTTTATCAGAGGTAAAAATAACTTGAAAGATGTTTTAAAGTACCTACTTCAATCGATGTTGCTGACTAACTCACACTGGAATGATTTGCTGAGGAAGTGAAGCTTTCTCCATCCTTGGGAGTCTTTAAATCAATTGGATGGCTTCCTAAAAGATGCTCCTTTAATTCAACTCCAGGTTAATGGGCATGATAAGCAAATTGGTGGGTAAAGTTATTTAGCATTGTGTGATGTAAGGAATCAGATTATATGGTCATACTGATTTCTTCTGGCCTTCAAATCTGTGAAGTAATAATTGGAGAGGCTGCCAAACCAAACCCAGAGTGAAGACTCATAATGAAGACTTGTGTACTGAGAAACTGGTTTGTGTTTGAGTGTATAGTGTTACAGTGTATTCTTACTGCTGAAGAAAAATAAATACATTTCCTTTTTTTCTTTCAGTGTTTAGAAATGTGTGAAGTGTGTTTACCTCACAAACCTCTGAAGTAGGTTTTGTATATTGCATGTGGTTAAGTATTTCCAAAGGGCTGTTAATGTATTATAAAAGCAAGAGTTGTATATTTGTCACTCAAAACAGTCCTTTTGAATGAGTTACTTCATCTCCTACTCTTCCTAAACAGGGGAAGAGACTTTTTCTCTTTTTGGGTAGGTGGGAAAGAAATCTGCCATACTGCTAAACTCACGTTTTCCATAAAGGTTTTCTTTAATGAGCTTTACTTTGCATTCCCTGCTTTTGGGTTTTCCATACCTGTCTCCATCATCCAAAACTTGCTTGACCCCGTGTGTGTGTGTGGACCATGGGCCAGTTGAGTATATATGTGGGAATCTGTTGCAGAGAGAATTCTCAAAGCTTTCTGCAAGTCTTTGGATGTTCTAGGCTGCAGATGGACACAGACATAACGTATCTATCAAAAATGCTTTGCCCTAATACCCTGCCATGAAGTTTAGTTCAGTTTAATTATTCCTCGAAGAGTCAGTTTGTTTGCCTTGCCCGTTGAAAACGCCGCCAAAGTCGTTCATCTCAACAAGAGCAAACATAAGGGACTTGATAAGGCTTTTAATAGAACAGAAGGGAAAAATAATCTATGTACGAGTTACCAAATAAAGACAGACATTAAATGCAAACATCTGTTAGTGCAAACAAAAGCCAGGAAATTCAGCTGGGAGGGGGAGAGACTGAATCTGGATTCATTCCGAAATTACATCGGAATAGCTGAGAGGAGAACCTTGCCTGAAATTCCCACAGCATTTGTAATTTAGCTACAGTTCCTAGACTTGGACATTTGGGAGTTGATGGCAGGATGTTTTCACTGACATGCTCTTGGCTGAGGGTTTCCCATATGAATGCAGGAGGAGTGTGTTAACTCTGTAGGCTCTCGAGGAGGTTCTGTTACCTGATCTGGTGGGGAAGGGGAAGATGGAAGAAATGGCCTATTTGCACCAGAAATTAGTCTTGTTTATCTCTAACTTCCTTGCTAACTTGGCCTGGAAGGACTCTTAGCCTTGCCAGCATGCCAGGTGAGATGAAGACCTGAGCTGCAATCAACCCTGTTACTGTGAATTCCCTACAAACCCCTGAGCTCAACCCTTACTCTGGGCCTGTCTCCGTTGCTTTGTCTACCTGCCTGTGGGTAAATGCATCCTGGAGCGTTCTGGGGATGTTTGCACAGGATGATGGAGGTGGATCCTTGTCCTCTGCCCTGGTTCCAAGGTGGCCAACCTGGTTCAGGCAGCATCCTCTGACTCAGGCACACCAGCACAGGCTGTTGGGCAGCTGTAGAGCTCAGCCTGCTAACCAGACCTCTGGAGCAAGAATGGTAAACAGAGCACACTGTGCGACATCCTTAGCTGACTAGGAATTAAGGAAGTTAACAGATTAAATACTTAAAAATAACTTTCTTTTGCTGTAAGTCTTTTAAGGCCCCAACCATTTAGGAACAAAGGGGATGGTGACCCACAACAGTCGACTGTGTGTTAGCAACAGCCAAAGCTGTCTGAGATGCTTTGGCCCCATCATCTTGCTCTGAATAAGCACAGATAACAAGGAAGTCAGAGAAAGGATTTTTGGAGCAAAGGGGTGTGAAATAGGATTAGCTGATTCACAAGAAGTGAATCAGTGACACTGCAGTGTATTTACTGGGGAAAGCGAAATCAATAGGACTACTCTGCTGCCAAACTGAGCAGAAAAGTCTCTTGAAGAAAATCAATCTTCTTTACAGACTCATTAATGTAAAGATCAATTCACATTAAACTGTGATTAAACAGAGGGCTAATAGGGGAAAGGTAAGTGATCTACTCTGCCACAGGCAAAATGTATCATGTTAAATTTGAAAACGAAATACATGGAGAATTGGAAGATGGGAGTGGCAGGGAGCATACGAGGGCTTCTTGAAAGGACTGGTGAGCTCAGATGCTGATCAGGGTAGCATGGTCCTCATGGAAGAAGGGTACTCTGTGGTATTCCATCTAGATGTCAGGAGTAAGGTAGGTCACAGACTGCAGCCAGTAATTTCTACATTGAAGTCGTTACTATTTGACTTGCATGGTTTCTTGGAGAGCTTTTCCTCTAAGTGTTGGAGACTTTATTATAATTCTGGTTAAGTTAGTCATGTGGTTAGTAACGTGACCCTTGTTTCTTGTCTGATTTTCTTTGTATCTCATTAGACCTTTGTACTAGATTGGAGTTGACTGTTTTTCGAGTTCCCTGACATGGCAGAATCAGGATCATGCTATTGATCTTACTCCTGGAGCTGTTGCCTCATCCTTTCAAAGTAAAGGCTTGGAAAAGCAGCTGTTACTTTAGTGCTGCTTGCACTGTTTCACTGATGTTTGCATGTTTCTGAAGACCCATATGGTCCATTAGCTTCTTTGAGCTGCTGTTTTCCTTCCACCCAAGACAAAGGTGTCTTTCTGCGTGAGCTGAAACAATGCAAGCAGTCATTGTGCTCTGCTGATACCAGTAGATCTTGCAAATAAGACTTTCCTTCTGCAGACTTGCCCAGCATCTGGTGGTGTTGAGACGTGTGACTTCAGTTCATCTTTGCTTTTCAAATTAAGATGGTGAAGACTTGCTTGAGCACAGCTGAAGCCTGAGCTGGTCTCTACACGATTTTTGAGCTCACTTTTTGTTCCTGGCTAGGCCAGAGTAAAAACTTCTGTGTAGGTGGTGTTGATAGTTGGGAAGTTTGGCTTAAATGAGGAACTGAGGTTTGAGCTGACACCATAGTACAGACATAGCCTTGGAGGCCATTTGTGGCCTGGGATCCTGCTGTGCTAATTGCTGTACAAACACAACAACTGCCTTGACCCCCAAGAGATTTAATCTGCAAGTCATCTTTGCTGGAGTTAAAAAGGGATGATCTAACAATTAGAAATAAGGAGACTGCTCTGTTAATTCCATCTGGGTCGCAGCAAGAGGTTTTGTGCTCATAAGCACAAAATCCAGATGACTCAGACGCAGCCGTGCGCGGGGTCTGGTTGAAGTCAGCAGGCTCTGATTGTGTGCAGGACGTGCCTTGGGCAGCTCAGAAAACCACGCTGCCTGATTACTGGCACAAAGAAAACTCTCTGGGAACTAAGGAAAGTGATACATGCAGGTTGCAGATACGTAAGTGGGAGCAGATTCACCCCCCACCCCTGTTTGCATCGCTTAGGGGGTGTAATGTCTGCAGGGGCCAGTCCTCCAGTGTTTACTCAGGCAATTCCCCTTGGAGCTGGGAGAGAGTGTTGTTTTCCGAGGGTTTGGTTCACAGTACAAGCTACACTACTGAGCTTCTATTTTTGAATGTGAATGTATTGACGTGGAAAAGGGAAATAGAGCAGATGCTGGCAGTTCAGCGTGCAGCAAAGATACCCTGAAACCCACCTCTTCTGTTTGTTTTGCTCAGTTTGTAATAAGGCTTGGTGTGTAAAAGTCTGCAAATTTTTGAGGCCAAAGACTGCAGGAGCCTTTCCCCGTGGAGGAAATTCTCATTAATCATGTGCTCCCAAGCACCAGAAGAGATGCTGTTTTGACTTCTCTTTTGGGCTGTTGGAACTGTTCTAATCATTTGCATGTCCTCTTTGAGCTTTTAGATATAACATGAGCACATGGAAATGGCAAAGGATCTGAGGCTGTTCCAGGGAAATGAGTAATTATTTCTTCTAGAAAAGCAATAGCAGTACAGCACTTGTTATCAGACTCAACAAAAGAGCATTGGAAAGTAATCTGGGCACATATAGAGGAGTGTAAATTGGCCAGAGGAAAAAATAGTGAAAGTTGGTGGCAGCTCACGGAATAGCAATTACACCTTGAGGATAAGCATTTTGTGCAGCTGTGGCAGCTGCTTCTGTGAGTAGAGAGTTGCTTTGAGCTGGGTCAGATCTGCTCTGGTATCTGTGTGCTCTTTAGCACATGGCAGGACTTGTATTTGTCTGGAGGAAGGAGAGGGCACAAGTGGTCCTGTGGGACAGAGCACAAGGCTAGGAGTTGGAATCCTGGAACAGGATCTTTTTGTGTGTGACCCACATATTCATTACATCCCAAGAACAAGTAAATTCCCATTTGGGTGGATCTGCTTCCTCTGAGCTGAAGAAGATCTACCTCAGGGCAGATGTAACTCGTGAATGTAAAGCATCTCCTGGTGCATTTTCCAGGGGCAGGTGCATATTGTGTGCAATGCACAAGATGGTTACCAAGTTCTGTCCCTCTGCAGATCAAGCCCAGATTAGTTGTTAGGGTTATTTGCAACCATGATCTTTTGTGTTAAGGTCAGTATGAAAAATAGCTTCATATTTGAGCCTTAGAATAGGCCAAACTCTACTATTAATATCTGTGGTAGAGTGACTGTCTCATTTAATGGCATATGGCAAATAAAGCACATGTCTACAAAAGCAATTCCTTTGTTAGTCTTCACAGACTGAGCAGATTTCAAATATAAATAACTTGCTGAGTTGAAAGTTTCTTTAGCATGTTGGAGTTTCCTGCCTGAAAACTGCTAGTAATGGATATTTAGCTTGCTCAGAGGTGAGTAAAAGCAAAGCTGAAGCTGCAAGAAAAGCAAGTTAACGTAGAAGTTTTCTCTCTGAAAGCTTGGGAGATTCATTCTTATAATTGAATTTAACTAAAGTAACTAAAATTGCACAAAATCAGGAAGCTATCAATATGTTTCTGTGCTTCCTTCCCCGTTGAGATTGCCCAGTTGCAATGACAGCTGACAGTGAGGACTCTCTTGGCTGGTAGACCAGTGGTGCTTGCTCAGAGCATCAAATAGATGGACAGTGAGGGGGAAGAATGGAGTGGGGGTAGAATTGTGATTTTTAAGTAGGGTGGCATAAAGCACTTTTCAGAATACATCTGTTTTGCCACCCTTTGAGCACCCTGGAAGGCTTGAGAATGGGCAGTGTGGTTTAGTTCCTTTGCATATAACAAGGCTTAAACTGTTGAAGCAGAGGTGTTAAAAAATGAACTCTGCTCTCATTTTACAAACTGGGCTTTGAACCACATCAGTTTTGTAATTTACTTTATCCACTCTACCACTCCTAATGCTTCCATGGCACCATTAGAAACAGTGTAGGGTAAAAAGTTTAGTGTAAACAGTGTTCACTAAAATGTGATCCTGCTGTGTGCAGGTTGGAAAAAATTAGCAGTAAAAGCCTATAGAAAGCTCATTTTTACATGAATAAAAGCTGGCTATGTGCTGGATTTCCTGTTATTTGTAACCCATGTCAAATCCCCCAATTAATTGCAGAGGTGAACAATAGAGATCATGTCAAAAGTTATTATCTTACTCTTGCAAAACCAGCCCTGCTGGGGGTGTGCAGCGTGGAGAATGTGATTGCTGGTTAAGGTAGACAAGAGAGTGATCTGTCATACCTTTAATGAAGTGATCACTGAAGAGGCCACCCTCCCTTCAGTGTGTGCATAACTCTTGCTTGTTAACAGGAATTCCACATGAATATTGATTGGGAATAAGTGGTTGGGTGAGTACATGTTCTGCCTGTCAAACCGTTTAATGTTCGATTGCACATCGGGGAAAATAGCAAAGGCAGCTGGAAAATGAAACAGGAGCACAGGGTGAAAAGACAACTGTTAGAGGTCAGATATGAACAGAGAAAAACGAGTTGGGGAGAGGGGTAAAAGAAGAATCTATAAATGGCTCGTTTTTAGACTTAAAATACCATCTCCAGTCCATTATACTGCAGGTCACACTCCATGGAAGTAGTTGCTGAAGTGCAATCAGGTCAAGGCATTGGACTTTCTGTAATCCTTCAGGTGCCTTGGAAAAGGAACACTTTGGGTGGTCTTACTGAAGACTATTTTGCCCTCCAGGTTGTTTTATTTAGAGAGTTGACATCTTTTTCAAAATCAGAGGAACTGAAGAAGTGAATGGTCTTACTAAAGAAACTTGAAGAACTTATTGGCTCAGTGGTGGTGAATGCTTACCACCAACAAGTTCTGCTCCAGGAAAGCTTGAACAGCGTTTTACACCAACCTGGCTTAGCACAGTAGCAGTTCTACTCCAGAGCTCACATTTTCTGTTCTCTGGATATTTTGGCACCTTGTTCTGGAGTTTGCAAAGCACCCTTCCTACTTGACACGCTTTATTAATAACAGGGTGTCTAGACTTGTTAAGAGCAGCTATTTTCTTCGCTAGCTTGACCATTGCTTTTCCGCAGAGGAGCTGTTCCTTCCTGCAGGCTGAGCAGTGTGAGCAGAGCTCGGTGGAGTCTGCCCAGAGGCAATCCCAGTTCCGGTGACCTTGCTGACAGGACAGATAAGCCCTTTCAACAGAGCACAAGTGTGTGTCATGTTGGAGCAGACTAACCCGCCAGCCTATCTGCATCTCTCAAGTGTTAACAGGAGTTTGACTGGCCAGTCAAAAATGTGTTTCTTCAATTGCTGCCTTCTTCAAGGGGCAAGTCTTTTAGCAGCCTCTGCTGCAAGTTCAATGAGACTGATGGTCTGGAGAGTAGATGTATTCAAGTGTGTTGTCCTTTATCTACCTCCATTTGCAGCAGAGCTCCTGTGTAGTTAAATCCACCGGGTTTTGTTGTGGTCCTGTCAGAAGTAGGAAAAGCCCCTGTGTCACATCATGGCTTAGAGGCACAGGCAGTGCCTATCAGGAAGTCTGCTTGCAGTTGCTATTTGGATTAATATTGCAGCATCATGGGCAGAGCCATCACATTTGAGTTGCACTTTAATTGCTTCTCTGCCTGTGTATTTTCCCCTCCTCACTCCTGTGGAGAGACAAAAGCAAAACAAAACCACCCACAAAACGCATGCACTCGTCAGGCTGTGGTGGATCTTCTTTGATCGTTTATTACACAAAGAGAAACTAAAATCAGTATCAGGGTTTAATGATAAAAGTGCCTCTGTGCCTTGTGCTTTTGGACCTTCTTGGTTGTCGAAAATGCCGTCCTTGTTGATTAAAAACACAAAACTCAGAGTGAAAATGAAAGAAGGCTGCAGTTTCTGCCTGGGAGTGGGGCAGGATTACTGCTCCTGGTCCAGGCTGGATCTGATTTCTAGTGTCTGTTCTTCCTTATCACAGACTTGCCTCACCTTTGAGACCTGTGATAAGGGTGGGAGGGCTTGGGTGGCAGCGCTGACATGAGTGCTGTGCAAGTGTGGGGCTGTGGAGAGCAGGAACTCCTCAGAGCACTGAACTGGAGGGGGTGCAGCTGGCCTCTTTCTTGGCTACAAGGAGTGGCTTATGCATTTAATTTGTGATAGAAGATTGAGTTTGGATGGCACGTATAAGCAGAAAGCCCTTGAGGTAAAAGTGCAAGAGGAAAAGCCAGTGGCAGAGTAAGAGAGTAGCAGACTGAAGATATAAGATGTAGAACATGGCAACATTGACCTGACTGTCATCTGCCAGCAGTTGAATGACCCCTTTCAAATACTGATGCAGCCTTTCCTTCAAAGAGGCTCTGCTGAGCCCACGACCTCATTCAGGCGGCTGGTGCAGAGCCGTGTGGTTTCCTGCATCCTTGTATGAAAACTGCCATTTACCTTATATGACTCCCCTTCCTTTTATTCCCATAGGACAATTCTCCTCCTTAGCAGAGTTCAGCACTCAGAAGAGCCTCTCGTCTCCTTTGCAGCCCTTCTCAGTGCTTGCTCCAGACTGAGGTCAGGGGATGTGAGAAGTGGCAGGAGCAGTGGTGTGGACTGAGAGCTGGAGAAGGGGGTGAAGGACTAGCACATCTATGAGTGCTTGCAGACTGGCTGTTTCAAAACCAGCATTCATTGTGCTGAGTGGCTAAGAGCTCCTCTCCCTCCCTTGTGCTGTGGAAGTGGCCAAACTGCATTTCAGGGATGCGCTCAGTGGCTCTGAAGATAATCACTGATGAGAGGTTTGAGGTAGAGCTGTACACAGGGCCATGAGGTTTGTGCTCTGGTATTGAGTTCATAGAAGTTCAGGGAAGCTCCTTACAGAGAAGCTGTGCCAGATAATGAAAGATGCTTTGCACAGCCTGTTTAATGGATCTGTGCCCTCTGTGAATGCATCATTTAAAAAGCTGCTGCAGAGCACAGTCTTGATGAAACATCCAGTGTAACCAGAAGAGAGCAGGTCCTCTTAGAACCACCCAGTTGCCGATGGGGGACTGTGCCTGTAACAGAGACTGTCTTGTCTTCAGGAATCTTAATTTGCTTTGATGTCATAGGAGGTTGTGTAATCTGCTGAAGAGATAAGACAGCTTCTGTTTTAAAGATGACTAACTTCTAATCCTGCCTGTCCCACACATTTTGCTCTCCTAGTGGAATGAAATTCTGAAGGCTTACGAACTTGTGTGTTGCAAAAAATATCTGAAATCATTTGGTGGCAAGTCAAAATCCAGTGAGAGTAAATGGAGATCAGAGTGAGGGAGAGATGTTTTAAAAATTACACGACTGACTTCAGTGGATCTAATCGCATAGCATAAGGTCATCAAAGAGTCCGAAAGTTTTACATAAACAATGCTAGTGCTAGAATATGTATCTCACTGGATGGGGTGGTTTCTGGTTACATTAGAAGAAAGGCTTTTTCGTTCATGCTGTTCATACTGAACCCAACAAAACCCCTTAATGATCATCAGATACAGGCCCTTGCTTATGTCCAGTTGGCATGGAAGTCTCTAAAGAGTATGCTTGATCCATGTGGCTGCCTTATGAAAGAAGCTGTGAGAGGGTGCCTGGCAGGAGGATAACATCTGCCCCATGGTTGGGTACCCAGGGTTCAGGGATGCTCCGAGGCCACGCTTGAACTGCTGCAGGGTCAGCGGTTACAGTCTGTCAGTGTGAGAGGCAGATGAGCTTGGTCCTGTGAGTGACCACAGAGGAGCCTTTAACAGACAGTGAAAACAGAGCCCTTGGGTCACACTGGTCTCACATGAATAGTCCTGTTGACTGCAGTGGAACTATTTGCGTGAGTAATAGTTTGCTTGTGGGAATAGAGAGTTCACAGCACAGCCCTTTGCAGGTGGCCACTGCTCCCGGGCCCAAAGGGGTGAATTAGCAAATCTCATCTCCCAGGCTGCTTTCTGCCTCCAAACATCCATGACCTGGAACAGAGATGCAGTCACTTCACTGTGAAAGGTTGCATTTTTTTCCACCCCTCCTCCTTCTTCTTCAAAAAAACCCCAATAGAACTCACATTGTTTTTTGAACCCCCTGTCTTCTCCCAGCTGCGTGGGGGGTAGTTTGCTTTATGCTTCTTCATCCTCTAAACCACAAAACAGGGTGAGAACGTGACCTGATAAATAAAGCCCCTGACATATACTTGTTTTGAAGCTGATGTACAGCAGATGAAGAAATGTCTGCCATAGTTTGATATAGTTGGAGCAGCTCCCTCAGCTTGTTCTTGCATTACTGTTATATATGATGTGAAGTGGAAGACTGTAAAAGGGTTATGGGTTTTGGTTTGCTGCATCTTAGAAAGACCTTTTTTTAAAGGAGTACTATGGAGAGGGAAGGTCCTGACATACAGTCTTGGGCAGAACATGTAAACCTTTAAGGGAAAGTTTGGATATCTGTAAAAAGCTGTGCAAGTGTTTTTTGTTTTTTGTTTGTTTTTTTTTTTTTGTGGTTTGGGTTGTTCTGTTTTTTATTTTTTCTTTTGTGGCTGACCCTAAAATGCAGTGGCTGCCTGGCCTGCCACTGCTCTGCTCTTGTTGTGCGTGCAGCCAGCACCTGAACAAACAGAGCTGTATCTGCCACAGCCTGGGAATCTGCCAGGATTCCTCAGGGAAGGAGTGATTCAGAGCATCTGAGAAAAGTGGGGGCTGCTGCCATGCATCCTTGCTTCCTGCCCAGACAGTAACCCAGGCAGCCTTACCCTGAAAGGACAGTGGTGCTGTTCCCATAAGCAAATACAGCACATGTTGGATAAAAATACACATTCTTGTAATGGTCCAAAATCTTATACCTTGTGGATTATCATGGAGAGGCTGATGTGACAGTGCAAAGTGTCAGACAGTGTCAGTGGGGCTTCCCAGAGCAGCTGGGAGATGCGAGGGCTCATCCACTTTGGGAAGTTCAGTTTTTCTGGGATGTGAAGAAATAGAGAGTATGGTGTGCCACAGACTTCCAACATGTCACCTGCCAGTGTTCACTTCACCTTCTGCTGCAGACAGAGCTTCACCACTGCAAGGAGATATTTCACCACTTACAGTACAGAAGAAAAATCTTTCTGAAATAAAAGTCTTTGGAAGTAAAAAAAAATAAGTAAATATCTATGAGTAGATGTTAAAATCACCTAAGAAGCTTTAGGAAACCATGTCTTCGATCTTCTTCAGTGTTTCTAGGAGGATTGATACTGGATCTCCATCTTCTCTGAGGTGAGGAGAAGGATGGCAGGTAGTTCCAGGCATCGTTTAGTCACAGTGTATGCGATCCCTCTCCTGTTTCAATGCCTTTGATCTCCCTCTCTTTGCATGGCCAGTCTCTGACGCCAAACCTTGCCTGTCCTTCAGTAGCAAACCCCATAACCCTTTCTGGCTCCAGCATTTAGTTTCTTCAATACTTTCTCAGTATCAAAATATTAACCAAACCCTGAACTTTTAAAATTTCTCTCTTTCTAGCCTTGTGATTTCCCTCGTTTGCTAATTTTGAAAATGTGCTGCCATATTAATAGAACCCTCCCCGAGGTGCGGAGCCTCTCGTTTGAAGCTCGGTTTTATTTTTGATGCCTGTAACAGGTGCTGGTTTAATAGGTTTGCTGTATTGCAGCTTTCCCTTTTTTCTGGTGAGCCCAGCCAGATCTGTAAGCTGACACTACATGAAGGCCAAGCATGTGACTTCTCCCTGCCTTTAGCCTCGCTTCTCACCGAACATTTGCGCTGCAGACTCTCAGCAGCTCAGGCAGCCTTAATTCAAGCTTTGTCTAAACCAGGAGGTTTTGTGCTGATTGTATTTAAATCAGTCCATCCAAAGCCCCTCGTACATTCCCATCTGAGGGTCTGCTTGCTTTGATTTTCCGCTGTCAGCTTTCAAATGGGCAGCTGCTGGGGGGAGTGGAGGTGGCTCAAACAACAAAGGAGCGTGTTTGCATTGCTCTCTGCATCGATTTCACACAAGGAGTTTGAAACCACGGTCTAAATTAAACTGATTAGTGTTCTCCAAAGGACAGGCTTGCTGCAAAGAAGAAGGTGAATTCTTCTCCTATTAGGTCTAGTGGAAAATGTTTCACAACCTGTTTATCAAATAAATATTCACAAAGATGCTTCGAACGAGGAAACCCACTGGGATTGAAGTGTAACTTTACCTCTAAAATACAAACTGAGATTCTTGGAAATGCTGCAAGCCTTTGACTTTGCGCCACCTGTTATTTTCCTGCCACCCCCTTCGGCTCCCTCACGATTCAGAGCAAACCCAAACACGCTTTGGCTTCACTGGAACGTTCTGCTTGTTTTCCTCAGCCCGGAGGAGCAGAGAGCGCACATTCGCTTCCTGACGTCCTTGTGGGCTTGGTTCAGCAGAGAGCTGGCTGAGGTTAACCCAGATCTCCTGTAATCCTGAGGGATCTCTTCAAGAGCACTGCAGAGTGCAGGGGCTAAGAGACTGTGCTCCCTCAGGGTGTTGAGGCTGGGTGCCGGTGGGTTAAGCTGAGAGACTGCAGAGTGACTCCCCCCAGCTCCCCTCTCTTCCTCTGCAGCTGGGGCTGACTCGAGGGTGAAGCAGTTCCTGAGCAAGTGCCATATGTGCAGACCTCGGAGTCTAAAAGTAATCCATTGCTGACTCTGAGTTACCTTAGCTTGGCACAGAGATGTTACAGTTCAAGGCCTGTGTTAGCTGCAGATGAGGTGTCTGTGGGAATGACGTTGGGTATGAACTGGGAAGTTCAGCTGTTTTCACCAGATCCTCCCATATTCATAAACAAACCCAAATGGACTTGGACGGGCTCCTTAGTTCCTATGATTTCCTTTTCACTTGAGCTGCTTTGACTCCAGATTTTTAGTCCTCATCAGAGGCAGTTCTGTACTGTCCTAGCTGGGTAGTGCTTTTCCATACACATTGGTAAACCAGAGGTAGAGAGGGGTTAAGGAACTTGCCCAAGGCAGATGAGCTGGTGCCAAAGCTGGGAATAGAAACTAAGAGACTTGGCTGCTGCTCCAGGCTCTAATTGCACAATCTCACATTGAAGCCCTGTCATCCTATACTCTTGAGGTAACACTGGCTGAAGTGAGGCAGGGAAAGCTGTTTCCAGACTGTGATACCTAAGGAGTAGGGAAAGGGAAAGACACCTGGAGGCAAATCGGTTGTGCAAGCACCAGTTATTTGTGCTTTCCTGGCTGGTTTCAGCAATTGGTACTAAAATCTGATCTGTCACCTTTGAAGCCAACCAAGTGTAAACTAAGGAGCTAGTTGGGAAAAATCCAACCCTTTTCCAGTCAGTGATAAAGAGAAGAGGCAAAGTCATAACATCACCGGTCTTTTTTTCCTGTAAAACACCCTTGTGATGAGCTGGGGCACAAAGGCAGGAGAGCTGAGGGGATCCAAGTAATAACAGGAAGGGTTAAATCACATTTGGGCTCTTACCAAAAGAATGAAAAATAAATTGTAATCAAGCTAGTAAAAGGTTTGGGCAATGTTGCCTTCATATCACATGCTGTGTATAGGAAAAGTCAGCCAGGCTGGCTTTGTTTGAAGTGCAGTGCTTTGAGAGGGTGCAGTGCTTTGCAGCGAACTGTCTGACATTCCCCAGCTGGGACTGGCCCGGGATGGTGTTTGGAGCTGAGAGTTACATTTGGAGTCAGCCCATGTTTGAAGGAGACAGGGAGAGAAGGGAGCCTGTTTTTTTCCTGTGTAAAATAACGCATCCATCTCATCTGCCAGCTGCAGCACATGAAAGCAAGAGGCAAACAGACAGAAGTCACCTGGAAACTGCTAACATGGCTCAAACAAAATATCTTTCCTGTCCTTTTCTTCCTTTCTTAAAGTCTGTCTTCTGGGACGGGCTGGGAGATCTGGCAGGCAGGCAGATTGGATATATGTTGAGTAACCAAAGCACAGAAATATTAATACTCCAAAAAAATAACATTGGCTTCTGAAGAGCACTTCATGTCCAAATTCGCTCTGTGCTCTCAGTCCCTTGCAGACTTAACTGCCCTGTGCAGAGATTGTCAGGTGATTTATGGATTCTCCAAGTTCGTTTGTACAAGTCTTCATTTCCTGTTAATTTACGGCCAGATTCATCTCAGCCATCACAGCCTCGATGAGATCAGAGCTGAACTCACAGCCCCTGCTTCAGGAGAGCTCAGGGTTTGCTTTCAGTTATGTCTGCGTTGAGGTGCTTTCCTGAATCAGGCTCACACACACACATTTATTGGACTCTCTGCTTTTGAGGAGGAAGAGAAGACTGAAATTTTTGAACTTGCTGATTCTACTAATTGAGTTAATTGAAAAGAACCCCACAACTAGTCCTTGGGGAAAAAAGTTCCTTTTGCCTCCATGTGTTTAGTTAATGGAGACGACAAAATTCTGGGTATGGTGATTATTCTTGTCTTTTAGTCTCAGTATAGTATAAATTCACCAGACCTTCCTTCTCCTGGGTGCATGAATGTGAAAATTCACTCTTTATTTCTAGCTGTAAATTAATACTGGTCATTTGGATAGCAGCCATGTCATTGTCTTTTATACAGTTTCTGGTTGTAGAGACCTGTGTGCCTGTAACCCATGGAATAACTAGTTTGGAGACATAAATTATGGCTTTACTTTGATTTTCTTGACACCTTGTGTCCTTGTATTAGCAGCATACTGCTATAGTGATGTAAGATTGGTCCTTAATGTTTTGGGAGCCTGCACTGAATTAAGTATCATTAAAACTCCTCAGTCAAAGCAGCATTTCTGTGCCTGTTTCCCCAGTGCTTAGGGAGGGTCATGTGCTGGCTATTTAAAGGGTGAGTCTCCAAAAAGCAAATTGTTCTGGGGTTGCAGATTTTATCCTCTTCCTGTTGCAGACACCAGCAAATGTGGTGGTGAAACAATCTGGTTTTAATAACAGCGAGGGTAAAGGAGCAGATGACGGTGTGGGGAGCAGGTCCTTTGCCACGTGCTGTTGGCATTTGCTGTTGAAGGGGGGAGGTTTGCTTTGAAAGGGGCTTGTCTGAACCCCTGGAAGAGCCTGAAGTTGGGGTGAGGCTGGAGAAGACCGACTCCTAGGCAGCTGTCAACTCCAGTGCCTGGAAGGCTGTGGTCGGTCATCCTTCAGTTTTCTGTTTCAAAGAGCTGATGCTTTGTCAGGAGAACTGGGACTTGCTTTCAGGAGTTCTTTCACTGGCTGCTGTCTCCTCCTCTGGTTACCCAGTAGGTAGCTGGATGGATTAAGGCTCGGGACTTGTCTGAACTCTCTCTACTATCTCTTATTATTCAGCAAGTTCCCAAGTGTCTGGTGAGTGTCTGTGTTTGGAGTGCCTCACTCACAACCTTGCCAGTAATATCAGTGACTGGTCTGAATTCACATCAGGCATGTGCTCTACTTCTTGTGACTAATGCACAATGTATTTTTTTTAATTGATTAGTGTTCCTTCTAGTGATTCAGGCCAGAAAGGAGTCAGAGGAAAGGGGATTTTTTTGTTAGACCTTGTTGAGTACAGATGAGGTTTAAAGATATTTAACTGTTTGGTGGCTGTGGAGACACAGCTTGTAGTACCTTCTCCAAAGAAAAACCTTAGATTGAACCCTAAGGCTGTACTGCAGCAATCACAGGTGATCAGTGCAGGGTCTGATCTGTGGTCAGGTCTGATCCTTGGTCAGGTCTGGCACTGCAGAGTTGTCCTGATGGTACAGTGGGACAAAAGTAGCAAAAGATGAGGAAACACTTACAAGAACGTTTGCAAATCCTGTTAAAGTTTTTCTGTGTGTTACAAATCATTGTAACATAGTGCAAAACTGGGAATTTTTAGAAGAATCCTTAGGAATTAAGAAAACAATGTTTTGTAACTTTTCTGGAGGTTGTATTTACTTCTCTGTTTCCTTCTCTGGAAGTCCCATCCTCTGAATAACGTTGGCAGCATTCCTTGCCTGCGGGATTAAAATCCAGCCACGCAGTCCTTGTGTGTAACAAATCCATTTTGGAAGTGCAGGCCTGTAGAAGAACGAGCCCAGATGATTGGAAGAAAAACCGATGAGTGGAGTCAATAGTTCTGCAAAAGGGAAAAGTGTTGTGCCATAGCAGAAAAAGTGTCTTAAAGCCTTCAGGTACCTGTGAGCTGGTCTCTGGACAGAGGAACAGCGCGGGGATTAGGGAGCGTCTCTCTGGGATGGGTTTCTCCTCCAACAGCTGTAGAGGAAGCACCATAACTGAGTGTGCAAACTTAGGGCCAGCCTGGGGACCTGCAGCCAGCCTCGAGTATTCTTTCTGTTTTTGTAAGAGAACTAAATAGTTTCTGTTTCTCCTCCTGACCGTTTCAGGCATCACAACAGGATCCGCAGCATTGAAGCAAGTCAGCTGCAGCCCTACGTTACCCTGGAAACCTTGGACCTGAGTTTCAATGACATCACGGAAATCCGAAACGGCTGCTTTCCACAGGGACTTCACATAAAGGAGCTGTGAGTTTTTCTTGTTGGGAACAGCTTTTGTTGAGTTACCCCAGCAGAGGAAAGGGCCTCAAACCTTTAAAAAAAGGGAGAAGTAATGAATATAAGAAGTATGGTATTATTTGTCAGGATTTTAAGTGCAAAGGAGAATAAAAAGGCAGCACGTTGTCTCTACTGCCATGTTATTTTTTGATTGATGTCTTTTTGGTTTCTGATGCATCTTTATGAATGCAGATTATTACTGTGTTGCAGAGAAAAGCTATCTTGCATCCTTCAGGTGTGGGTGATTTACATCTGCAAACCACCTACAAGCCAGCAGAACTGTTCGTGTCTCTAGCCCTGTAGGAAGTCTCTGTGCTGTTTCCCAGATCAGCCCACGTGTATCTGGAAGAGTGGAAGGAGAACAACTATTTTGTCATTAAAGTGGCTATTGAAAGAACAGAAATGTCTCATTAGTTATTAGAAGAAAGCTGGGGGTTAAGCAGAGTAACCCCCTCCCTACAGAGATGTTTGCCTATTCAGAGAAACATAAAGTAATCTGTATTTTAGGTACCTTTGAAGCAGTGCAGGCAAATAACCTGCCTGCATTAAAGTTTACACTTTAGTTTCTGGTGCTGGTGGTAAGAGGGTATCAGAGAATGGTGGTGTGATGTACATTTGCCTGTTGTCCTGTAAAAACAGCCTCTCTGGCTAAGATTAGGATCCAAGTAAGAAAGAGCCCTGGGACACATACTGAAGGAAAACCAGGGAAAGAATAGAATCATCTTGCACTGGAATATTCTCCAATTTTTGGCTTCTGCTCCTGATTGCCTTGCTCTAAAGTAGGAAGGTATCAAGGAGCTCTTGGGAAGTGCCCAGGGATTCTCCACATTCATCAGAGGCTCTTGTGCTCTTTGTGCAGCCAGAAATCCAACTGGTTTGAAGCCATCGCTGTAATTTCACCAGCCTGTCTCGAGACCGACTAAATGCTGATAAAAGGAGATTTCTGACAGAACTGTTCATTTTTCTGCTGTGATTTATTGCAGCTACCTGGGGAGCAACAGAATCAGCACCCTGGAGCCTGGTGCTTTTGATAGTCTGTCACGGTCCCTGCTAACACTTCGTCTGAGTAAAAACAGGATCACTCAGCTTCCTGTCAAGGCGTTCAGGCTACCCAGGCTAATACAGCTGTGAGTAGAAATGTCCACTTTAATTAAGCTCAGCCCCACTTCATGGAGACAAAATATCCCTGAGGATATACACACACCAAATGTCACCCTTCCTCACCTACTGTCTGTAAAATGTAGAATACACTATGCAGCAGTCCCCTGCCAGCACCTAGTAAAATATGTTGGGAGGGGGTCCTTTTTGTCTCGTAACTGTTGGCTTTTCAGGCCACCTTTTGGATCAGCTGGGAAGGGAGGGATGCTGCAGCAGACATCAGCATCTTGAGTGCTTGGCAGAGTGAGACAGTTCCATTCCCTTGCAAGCTGCTGTGATGTCTGTGGTGCAGGAGAGGTTTGGAAGATGTTTCTATTGCGAGTGACAGAGCTCAGGTACCATGTTAGTTTTTCAAGACCACACAGGTATCTTTATGTGGCAATAAAAATGCAATCAGGGAAGGTTGTTAAACTGTGCAGTGATATCTGGGCAGAGAAAACAGCACTCGAGGTGAGTTAACACACACATTGTCGTTGTCCTGCTTGCATGGGGACACTCAGACATCTGCAGCTGTAAACATGCTCTGTGTGTAAAAAAGTAGCACTAATTGTTTAGCTTTTCCCTTCTGCTGCTGTTGGAGAAACGGGCCCAGCCTGAGGCTTGTTGCAATCATTCCATCAAATTTGATAGGCAAAGGGTCAACCTCTGTCTGTTAACATAAAGTCCACACAAGCTGTTGGAACTCACACCTCTAAATGGCAGGGGCAGATCCTTAAGCCGTGGTGTGCCCAAGGAATGTGTGTGCATTTGTGCTTGCATGCATGCAGGATTTATAGTGAATTCGGGGTTGAACGGGGTGACACAGCAGCAGATGCATCTTAAAAGTCTGTGGCCTCTCCTTTGGAAGTTACTGTCCATTGAGTGAGAGCTTGTAATCCCCTGTGTTTGACTGCATTATGTGCAAAACTGTAATAGAAACAACTCAGACTGTTTAGGAACGCAGTTTGCACTGAAAGTTGGGGTAATTGGTACTCTTAATGACAGCCTCACAGCTGGTTGTTTAACCCTGTGGATAAACATGAATGAATTGCAAGTTATACAGATTGATGTGTTGTAGAATTTGTGTACTTTTTCTGGCAAAGCCTGTTTCACTAATAGCCCAGGAAGTGCAGTACGACAAGGGACTTTAAGCCTGCAAAGTCTTAATTGCTCAGTTGACTTTAATTACACTCAACTTGAGTGCAAGTTCAACATTGTTTTTTTTAGGCAGTTGAAAAGTAAGCTAAAAGTTTCTATGGCTTCCTCATCTTTTCCAAAACAAGTTCTGATGTTGTAACTTCCACCATTTTCCTCAACACAAACACTGACTAGGGAACTACCCTTAGGTTAGTCTTGTATGTGTGGGGAAAGTATCCATTTTAAAAGCTCTCACTTTACTTCAGTGCACTGTGTAGAGGTTTTCCACTGACTTTATGGAATTGGCTTTTCATCTGGTATGTCTGGGTCAAGCAATCCATAAGACTGTTTGATATAGATTGATAAAGTGTGCTGTGATTCTGTTCATACTGCTATCCAGAAAACAATGTAGACCCAAAATTTAGGAGTCCTTCCCCACCCGAGGAAAAGAAAAAGAAATTTAATGAACCAAGCTGGAGAACTTTGTATACACAAAGTACTAAGACTGCGTTGTTATTGGAAACAACTTGTTTCACTCTTTATTAGTTTCTTATAGCAGAAAAAAAAATGTGAAATTTGTCAGGGGAACTGAAAGCTTTCCTTTCAAACTTGGCCATAAAGTTTCCTCTTGAGCCCACAGTTCTTGGGGCACCTCACCTGCATTTTTCAGAGCACATTTTTACTGGGCAATTACGAATCCTGTAAAAACAATGGGTTGTAAGGGAAATAATTCTGATGTTTGGCTGTACTGGTTCAAATGGTGTCTGCCCTTGAGACAAGATGAAGTGTGAAAATTGATGAAAAGGATCAATGGCTTAAAAGAAATGCAGAGAAAGGAGGGATGAAGAGGGATTGCTGCAGTCTGTTATTCCTCTATAGTGAAAGGCTGTCCCAGGGTGAGTTTATTTAAGCAATCACACCCAGCTGACTTCCCTGGATAGCTCTGGGATTGAAAGTTTCCGGTGCGTTTCTGCTGTCTCCCGGGAATGTTTGACAGAGGAGTTGTTGGCATTGCTGTCCCCATTGTGTGCTGCACAGATGACTTCGTGAGAAAGGACTGGGGTTTAATAAACTTGTATGGCCTTGGTGATTTTAGGGAGCTGAACCGGAATC
Source organism: Myiozetetes cayanensis (assembly GCF_022539395.1). Classification (NCBI taxonomy): domain Eukaryota; kingdom Metazoa; phylum Chordata; class Aves; order Passeriformes; family Tyrannidae; genus Myiozetetes; species Myiozetetes cayanensis. Next base: position 5,894,649 of record NW_026087389.1, read on the forward strand.
GCATCCGCCTGATCGAAGGCCTGACATTCCAGGGACTGGACAGCTTGGAAGTCCTGAAACTCCAGCGCAACAACATAAGCAAATTGACTGATGGAGCTTTCTGGGGTCTAGCCAAGATGCAAGTTCTGTAAGTTTGTGAGAGGGGTTCTTTTCCCTTAAACAGACAGGACTTTACCTGCTTTCATGTCTTTCTCTGCATTTTAGCGAGGACTCCCCAGAGACCCATTGAGCGCCTGTGCCAGTCCTCGTGCTTCTTCCTATGTCCTGCACGCCCAGAGCTCTGCCATGCTGCAGCAGTTTCTGTTTAGTTGACCCACAGTTTGCTAAAACTCATTGCTTTACCAGGTGTTCAGTCAAAAAAGTCCTGTTACTTGTGAGTTTTCCTTTGAAAGTTTGACGATTTGAACATTCCGTATGATCTCAATCGGTCTTTGAGTAAAAGCTTGTCTGGCTGACATGTGGGAACTCTGTGTTGCAGTCATGATTATTCCACCTCTTGGCATACCTAGAAACCAAACTGCCCTATCTAGATGATGCTTTCTTTCCATACTAGGGAACAAATTGATTAGTCATTGCAGAGAAATGCCTGAAGCTTCCAGCATGCTTGGCTTTCAGGTGTGTTTGCAAGGTCACAAGGCAGCATGTTTCTGGATGCTGCTGTCACACAACTGACACACTGCAAATATAAACTTGTTTGGGGTGCTTTAAACCCAGTTTACTTGCAGTGGAGCTTATGTCTGCAGTTACAGCTCCTTCTGGGCGTTTCCTTTGTGTTGTCCTTGGATTTCTTTCTATCCTGCCTTTGACAAGAAATGCCCACACATACATGTATCCACATGGGTGTGTAGAATTCCAGTTCTTGCTGGAAATTCTCCAGCAATTTGACCAGTGCTGCTTATCTGTCAATTCCTTCTGATTTTTCTCCACAGCCACCTGGAATATAACAGCCTGACAGAAGTAAACAGCGGTTCTCTCTATGGCCTTTCCTCTCTGCACCAGCTTCACCTCAGTAACAACTCCATATCCCGCATCAACCCCGATGGCTGGAGCTTCTGCCAGAAGCTGCATGAGCTGTAAGTTGGTTTCTGTTGTGTTGTGTAATGTTGGCATGAGAGTAAGGAATTTTCCCAGTCACAAGGCTTACAGCTCCCACTGTATTATCAACCTGTAGAAATGCAGGAGCTGCAGCCTCCTAAGTGATGCCCTCGTTATTTATGATGTTATGACCTTCAGAGCACCTGATTAAAATGTGTTTACACGAGAAACAAAGACTAGAACCCACTAGAAGTACACAGTGCCAAAAGACCTGGAGAGTTTGTGAGCTGTGGCTTGCCAATGCTTTTAGCTAGAGAGTTACAAGACATGTAAGTTGCCATATAATGACTGTACAGCCTGGAGGAAGCTTTGCTTTATCCTGTGTATTTACGAAGAACAATCGTGTTTTTAACCAGCAGAGATTTGGCCCTTTAAAGGCAGTTCTCCTGTTTACACTTTACCCCTTCCTGTAGGGTTCAGTTGTTGAAAAGTAAATACATTGGCTTTGCTCTCCTGAGGTTTCCAGCTGTGAATACAGCGTGTTTGATAAATGAAAGAAAGCCTTGCTGCTGAGGACAGCCCCACAAGGGTGTCTTTTGGGTCTGTGGCACTGCTTAATGCCTTTTTGAAGAGGCACACATGGACTTGCAGTATTTACAGAAGTAGCTGTCATCCCCTCGGTGGGACTGTGGAAAGATTCACTTTTTTCTCTGGAGAGCTTGACACATGTGGTTAGTGGGACTGCAATTCATTCTGCTCGGTGCTCAGAAATGTTAAACATTGTTAGGGATTCTCCTATCCGCCACAAAGCACGGTAAAGCAGCTTCCTGCTGCCAGAGGCCTCACTCTGGACTCATGTTAGGTTGGTGCCTGCCCACCCAGCTGTGAGCCCCTAGACTTTTGGGCTGTGGATTCAGAGGTAGGTGGGCACGAACCGTGTAATCCCTTCAAGTTTAGAATTAGCATATTAGCCCTGTGATTAGCTGTTGAACCCAAATTATTCATTCGGATGTGAGGGGCGCAAGGAAAGGCTTTATTTTTAGTTTTATTTAAATACATGTGTGACTGTTTAATTACCTAATGTTTCAATTTACTGCGAAACTGCCCGTGCCTAAAGGGCTCCTTTTCTTGGCCCAGGACTAATGTCAGAACTCTTTTAGGGAAAGCTATGCTTGTCTTTTATATTATACCTGACACTGTCCTGCAAACACCCAAGGTTTAGACTGGAGGTTGCATGTCGTGCTGAGTCCTTTATTTGTCAGGTATGGATTGGGATCTCATCCAACTTAAGGGCCATCCTGTGCAGTAACTGCAGAAACCCAGTGCAGGAGTCACTTGTGCTGGTGCAGGATGGGGTAGATTTGGAAATGTGAGGTGGTGGGAGCCATTGGGGTGTGCTCGGCCTGACAAACAGGATTGTGCTGGAGTGTGAGGCCAGAGACGACAGTGACTGAGATGTGAAAGGCGATTATGTGGGTGTTAGCACACAGCCCTGCGAAATGTTACAAGCTCTTGCAGGTGTTGCCTTAAGGGTAAGGCTGCTGCAGGGAGCCATCAGATCTCCTAACTGAAACTCCCACAGACCGAGAATTTGTAGAGTATTTGTAGGAGAGGTCTGCTCTGAAATTGAAGGGTGAGGAAAGGAAGCAGTGGATACATCCAGACTGACTCCTGCACTTCATTAAATGTGAACGTTTCATTCCTGATTGAAAGATCCTTGCTCGTCTCCACTATTGCTAAATCTACTGGGTTTCAGTTACCAGAAGACACTGTGTATGGTTGTAGAGGGAATGAATTCCAATTCTAAGGAAGGACTTGGTCATCTGAAGAAGAAGTTGTCTCTCGTTCAGTTGCTGGGACAAAATGTGACCCCAAGGCTTGGGTCTGATGTAAAAGCTAACAAGGAAAGAAAGCTCTTGCCTTGTTATGAGCATGAGAAAGGGCTGATTGTACTCACCAGTCAGGTGCTAGAACATCAGCATCATGGCAAAACCCACAGTGGGAGCCTAGAATTTCACCAGAGGTAAATGATGACTTGGCTGTCGGGTCTTCCCTTTCACTTTTTACCCGTAGTTTGGTCAATGGGAATGAAGCGTGTCAGGTGTACCTGGTCCAGAACTGGCTGGCAGCAGGACACCGCTGCACAGCAGGACACTGCTGAGGAGGGAAACCTGCTGTTTTGCAAATTGGCCTGTCCCATGGTGGGAAGCAGAGCCCTGGCACATTGAAGAAGCCACTGCCAGGTGCAGTAGCTCCTGAAACCTTCCACGTGGGTGCACCACTGGGGGACTCTCCAAGTACTGCTCTGTCTGTCCATCTTGAGGTGACAGCACAATTGCCAGAGAGAACGTGCCTTCACCAGTCGTGGCAGGAGCTATTCTGTGCAGAATCAAAAGGAACTATTTATTTTCTCAGCCAGGTTTAGGATTGCTTTTGAACACTTTTTTTTTTTTTTTTTCCCAGACAAATTCTTTAATCGCAGGTGAGGACATAATTTTGACCAGATGCCAGTTCTTCATAACTAACACTACAACTTCTTTAGGAATGAAAGTATGTTGTCCCATACCTTCAAACTCATTAATCTTTGCTGAACTTTTTCCAGAGCTTGCCCTCTGCCCACTCACACAGCTAAAAGATAGACAGCACTTTTGCCAAGTAAATGACACTCTCAGGGCTTTAGAGTATGTGTCTGTTTTGACTTAGGTTTTGGCTTTGCAGTGAGTTTCATGCAAGCCCTAGACACATTTTTAAGCAAACTCATTAACAGGCAGTACTAGAAGAGGAATTCAGAGGTTTGGAACTCAGTGAGATTTTTTTTTTTCTTGTTGTCTGTGCAGTGAAAGATTTCAGTTCTTGTTCAAAGCTGCATAACTCCACTCTTTGAAAAGTCGAGCAGCTCAAATCTTCGCATTCTTTGAAGTGACTTGTGGTCCCAGGTCTCTAAAGTATTTCCAAAAATCCAGTGCCTGCTGCTATCCTGAGAGGTGCCTCGTTTGCAATCCAAGCTGGCCTTCCACAGCAGCAACACTGTGGCTCTACTGCTGCACAGAAGGTGGTTGCACAGTGTGAGAGGTGACTGCAGTGGCCTGTAGCTTCCCATGGCTTGCTCTTGGTGTCAGACCTCCAAAACCTCATCTGCACCTTCCTGGGAGAGAAAAGCAGCTTCTTCCTACCAGCTTCCAAACTGCAACAGGAGTAGCACTTAAAAAAATCTCCCAAACCAGAGATAATGCAGGCAGAGAGGAAGAGGTAGCTGGAAAACTAGGAAAAAACCAGCAACCCTCCAACACGAGCGTCTTGTTAGTGGAGAGGATTTCAGGCAGACTGTGTGCTCCTCGACAAAGGGGAGCAGGACGGAAGGTGGCTGGTTTACAGCAGATCCCTCCTTCCTGTGCGTGAAAAGAAGCTTCCAATTGCCTGGTGGTGAAATGCTCTTGGATCTGGGCTGGGGTGGAGGCACCCACACCCAGACGCCTGGGGCTCGCTGTGCACCAGTGCAGAGCGATAAGACACCTCCTGAGCTCAGAAGCCTGGACCCTGCCAAGAGCAAGTGTGAACTTCAAAATCCATGTGTTTGACGTCTCTCTCCACCTCAGAGGGCGCAGGGAAGGAGGGACTGCTTTTTCCTGTAAGCCTCGGAGAGAATCCAAATGGGAACAGGGATTAAACACAACCATCTGAGTGTTGCCTGTACCTGTGGGGACGGAGGGGATGGTGCTCCCAGACCCTCACCCAGCCATACAGGAGCAGGAGTAGCTCGTCCCTGCTGTAGCTGACTCTGTGTGTGTGTGTTGGCTTATTGGTCTCAGTCACCTCCAGGGGAGCCTCTCTCTGTAGCCCACACAGAAGACTTTCCCATAGGTGGGTATCAGCTGTCTCTTGCTCCTGTGAGTCATCTAGGCTTCCCCACAGGTGTCTTGTAGGATATTTGCAGGCTGCAGTCTTATTTCCTAATCCAGCTGTTCTGTATCCACCCAGTACATCACCTCTAATAAGGTGGTTGTGGGAGGCAGGCGCTGGTTGGCACAGAGGAGTTTGGAAAATACCAGGTGGGTTGACAAGGGCTGTTGTGTTTGTTTTTTTTCCCTCAGAATACTTTCCTACAACAACCTGACCAGGCTGGATGAGGGAAGCTTGGCAGACCTCGGAGGACTGCACGTGCTGCGGCTGAGCCACAATTCCATCAACCACATTGCAGAAGGTGCTTTCAAGGGACTCAAAAACCTCCGTGTCCTGTAAGTTGCTCCCAGCTTTTGTCAACTAACACCCAACTTCCCTCCACTGTTTGTGTCCTGCCAGACAGGTGCTTTGGGTGCCCTTGTCCCCAGTGTCAAAGTCCCCTACTAACTGCTGTGTTGTCTTCCGTGTTTGCCCTGTTATTCAACTTCAGTGAACTTGTATTCTTTTAATTAAGAGTAGTTAGGAGAACTGCAGTCAGACAGCTCAGTGTTGTAGGGTGTTTTCAGAGTAGAGAGCTCTGGAGTAAAATTATGGGAACATAGGACAGGATCCTGAATCTAACCCAGCTGACCAAAAATCCCTGAGGTCTCATTCATGCAGCTTAATAGCAGAACTTCTCTTGCTACCATGTTGGCTTTAATTGAAATTCTTAGAAAATGTTAGTTTCTGTTGGGTCGTTCTGCACTCAGTACAGCAATGAAAATTTGAATATCCTCTTAAATGTGCTATCAAGCACATTTGTTACTTTTTTTTTTATATTGAGTAAATATAAATATAAAATTAAGGGCTAAGATGGTGTTAACTGAGAAACAATGGCAAAACAAACAAATGTAGAGGTTGGGCTTGGGATCTGATTATACCAGAAGTGTAACAACACATGAAGCTTTATCCAGTGCTTTGATTCAATCTTCAATCTTAGGAATAAGAGGCTGCAGGCACCATGAGAGTAACCACAAGAAGTCTTTCTCTTTAATGCAGAATTTGGTTCATTTGTGTCATGAAATGCTCTGTGCTCTGTGATTTTCATGGTAAACTCTGAAAAACAAACAAGTTGCCATCCTATCAAAGGAAAAGTTTCATGTGCCCTAATATTGAACTGCAGAGTGATCCATCCAGCAGTGGCTGTGGCCATTTAACACAGGCTTTAATTTAAAGTAACTTGACACAATACAATACCTGGAAATGTGACACCAGAAATGAGCTTGCTGATCCAAATACCAACTTCTAAGACCGTAGGACTAGCAGAGCACATTAGACAGATCCGTGTGAACCTCCTCTGGGATCCCAGCTCTAGCATTGTGCCATTGTGCACTGTTAACCCAAGAGCTGTGTTAGTTTGAAGTACATCTGGGCTTGTCTTACGAACATCAGAAGATGGGGAATCCTGCTCTTAATTGTCCATTGCTAGAGCTGTGTTTGGCACCTGCAGGGCTGCTGGCTGCTCTCCTCTCTCTGGGAGCTGCAGGCTCAGCACCTTCTCCTGGCACATCACAAAGTTCTCACAGTCCACATTAGAGCACCAGCCACACTCCCAGGCTGGTTGGGTTCACCACACTGATTTAATTCTTCCTTCAAAAGAAAAAAACGCACTTTGATACTTTTATTCCACTTCAGAAGCCCATTGTGGCCCGAGTCATTAAAAGGAAATGGGAACAGAGAGATCTCCCCTCTTTACAGTACTTTTTTGCATCTTACTCTTTCCTTTATTGAAAGTTCATAGTGAAGGAAGTGACTGGAAAGCGAGTTTGGGGTTTGTTTGCTTTTTTTAAACCTAAGCCAAAGCCTTTCAGCCACTGGGCATTCAGAAAGGGACCTCTCTGAGGCAGCTGTCAAGACCGGAACTAAAGGTTTCCAAAGAAAAATGGAGGGGAAGGGGAGCTGGTAGTTCTCTTTGCTCTGCAGTGAATGTGGAACCTCTTTTATGTCCCGGGCAGAGGGGGGAGGCGGGGAGGGAGTGTGTGAGCGAGCTCTAATTTAATAAAGAGAAAGGCCTATTGGGTCCTGCACCTGGTGAAAAAGAGCCGAGCATGCTTTAATTATGGGCTATTGTTGGGGAGCCTTTGGTGGGTGTGAAACTGCTGAAATGTGGAGCTATTCAAATAGAGGTCAGGCCCGGAGACCTCGGAGCACAATGATTAACAAGGCTGCGAGCATTCAAGCTCAGCCAGCCAGAAAGAATAGGAAATTGGCAACAGGGGCTGGGAGAGGAGTTGGAATACAAAGAAAGCTGGGCCAAAATACCCCACTCTTTTTTTTTCCCCTCTCTCTATTTTCACTCATTTGTTAAAAAGGTTTTTATTCCTCCTTTCTAACACTAAACCTTTGAGTTGCCTTTGGATGAACAAGCAATACCATTTTCTTCCCCTTTTTCAAGAAAACACAATGTGTGGCAGTCAATTAATAAAAGTGTGTGTCAGAGCTCCTACAGGCTGTTCCCACTTGTCTGTCTCTGCCATGGGAAAGGGTTTGAAGCTCCAAAGACCAGTAGCCCGTGGTGAAACTGAAGAGGAGAAATGTCTGAGAAGGGATTTTCCCTTAAAAAACAAACAGAACAAGGGACACTGGCTTGGCAACCATAGAGAGAATGTAGAAACTCAGCTCCAGGAGGATGTATTTGCTCCTGTCCCACTCGAATAGTGCTGGAAATGCCATCACATCAAAGCGTCTCTCCTGGACTTGTCTCTTGTGCCACCACAGCATTCTGTGCGCCCACACCCCGTGGGGACGTTGAGTTTTTATCCTTCCCTTTGGCACAGAGCAACCCACAGATCACCCTGACATCCACAGTGCTGCTGGCTAAGGCCAGGGTTCCCTAGGGACGGGGGATTCAGGTCTCAGGCTGAAGGCAGCTGAGGAACAGGAATTGTGGCTTTTGGCCATCTCCCTTCACGCCTTTAGTTCTTACACCAAAGCCGAGAAAGGAGCGAAGACTGCAGCCAGCTGAGGTACTGGGAGCAAAAAGCTCCATCTCAGCTGAGGAAAACCATGCCCTTACTATAACTGTCTTTTTTTAATTTTTAAATTTCTTTTCCCCTCTTGTGAGTTACTGTGTATTTGTGCTGCAGAGCCCAGAATCTGCACTGTAATGCCTATGTGAAGTGTTGCAAAATGCAGGGGGGATTGTTTTTTTTTCTTTTTTTGGTCTTAATATTTTTTTTATCTGGAAATGTTCTGATAATAATCTTCAAAAGGTGCAAAAGGAGTACCTGAGGGTTCGGGGGTTATCTGGATAATGAAGTTTGCTTTGGTGTTGGGTTTTGCCAGGTTTTAAATCAGAGTGATGTAACAAAACCAACAAAGCCTATTTGGTTTTTCTTTCTTTTTACTTAACATTGGAAATGATGAATTTCTGTCTGTGTTGCTGGGTATTCATTGCTAGCTGGAATTAAAGCTAGGAGAGAAGGATTTTTAAACACACTGTTTAAACAGCTTTTGTGGATCTCTGTGTTTGTTCTCTGTGCTTGTTTTTCTTCAGAGCTCTTTGACTCTTGTAATTGATGACCAATTCGAAAGCCAAAAGAAGCTAATTCTGAAAAAGGAATTCTTATTTGTTTTGTTGGTTTTGGTTTTTTTTTTAAAATCTGGTTATACAGAGAGTTAGGGTGTTGTAGGGATGCTGGTGCTTTCCTATGTTGAGTTTTCAAGTTCTTTGCCAGAAAGAATGCAGCTTTATAGTAAATAACACCAAAACATCTTGTTAAGATGCAGCTGCAGACAAATACATGTATGCACTGGAATAGACAAAGTGTATCATTCAAGGACAGCTGTTTATTTCAGTTTAGTTTTGGCACTTTATTTTCATTTTCCTCTTTCTGTTTGGATGCACAAAACTACGAGAGGGCTGAAGTTACTTGTTAAAGAGTATCTGTCTGCTCCTGTTTCTGTCTCAGAGGGTTTCAGCTAAGAATAAGCCAGGAGTATTTTTTGAATGAACCATCCCAGAATGGGTCAGCGCAGGAGGAGAGATTAGTAATGCTTTGCTGCAGGGTTCTGCATTTTCTGATAACCACCAGGAGAAAATGGGAAGACCTCATGTGGCATTCTCCAACTTTCTTCCATTTGTGACAATGAAACCGGGACTAAGATGCTGATTCCAGGCTCTCTCTTGTCCTCTCCCCAGGGAACTGGACCACAACGACATCTCAGGCACGATAGAAGATACCAGTGGAGCCTTCACAGGCCTGGAAAACCTGAGCAAGCTGTGAGTATCCCTGGGTTTGAATTCTGCAAACCAGTTTTGTTGTGTGGCTGTGTGGGGGTAGGTCTGCTCCCTCTGATGCAGCCTTTGCTTCCTTTGGAACAAGATAATCAACAGAAAATCTGAGATGATAGTTTTGCAGGCTCACTGCAAGAGTGCAAATGACATTTCTAAGGAGGTATGTGGCAATTATTTCCTTTTAAAGTGGTGAACAGACGGTGCCACATACTGTAGTTCAGAGACACAGGAGAGAGAGGTTTAAGTTGTTTCATTTGTAAAATTCAGCACAACTGTTCCTCACTTCTAAAAGCAAACAAACAACAAAAAGGACCCCTTGCAATCTTCGGCCAGGGACTGATTGATGCTGCAAATAACAATAAACAGAAGAGAAAAATCACCCCACTTCCTGTTACAACAGAGGATTGAAACAGGATTCGTTTCTGTGGGATACTCTGTCTGAGAGTGATCTTTTGGGCTTGCTTCCATGTGCAGCGACAATAAAAGGCACCATGGGGCACAGGCTCTCGAAGAGATAAAAAGAAACCCAAGGCAAGCATGCGCCTTGCAAATGTTTATGGCTTGCTCGGCCTTCGCAGGGATTTTCACGTTGCTCGGTGCAAGTTCCTCCTCCATTTGAAACGGGCCACATAAATCAGCCCTGTCAGAGCAGCCTCTGATGGCTTGTGACAAATCAAGAGTCTCTAATCGTTACCTCTTGCCTTTGTTGAAGTTCTCAGCACCCCCCCATCCCACTGTCTCTGATGCTGGGATGGCACAGCCAGAGGTGCAGTAAAAGTACCTCGATGGATAGCAGATGGCTGGAATGAATCCTGGCAGGCGGGATATTGTCATGCTCTCATTAGAGGCTCCTCAGGGAGCGGGACGAGCCATGGCAGGATTTGTGGGGATGTAACGCTTAGAGAAGAAGAATTTGAAATCACAGACGGAGGTGGCATTTGATCGTTGCTGAGGGGAGTCAGTGGGCCCAGGGAGAGGGAAACCAAGTTGTAGCTGCAAGTAAAGTGAGGCAGAAGGCAGAGGAGGATTTAAGGACAAGGGGAGCCAGGCAGGGAAGTGGAAGTAGTGTGTGGGATAGAGAGGCCAGTAGGAATTGCTGTGGACGTGGAGTCGGGAAATCTTCCCACAAGTTGCTACAAAAAAAGGCAGAGGAGCAGATGTGGTGGGTAGAAGAGTCCTTGGCTGCTTGAGTGAAGTTTTTGAACCAGTTTTGAAACCAGTGAAACCATGTGAGTATCTAGAAGGATAATGGGGGCAGAAACTTTGTCTACTGGAATTTGCAGGCTGCAGGGACTGTGAGTCTGTAGTGCTGCTTTGACAAGGGAGAGGAGGTGGAAGAAAGGCGTGGAGAGAGAGGGCTGTCCTGGTGGGACATCCCCTGTAGGGCATCCCTCCAACATGGCCACTGGCATGGCAGCAAAAGTAGTGGTCCCATGTGACTGGGATGTGTTAGAATTGCTGGATGCGGCAGATAACAGGAGAGAGGTGAAAAAACCAGAGGAGACAGCAGTGAAGGAAAGAGTTCAGCAAAAAGATTGACTCAGCAACCAGGAACAGTGAGCCCTGATGAGCTGTGGGGGTCAGGCAGAGGCCAGGAGGTACAGCAGGGAGCAGGAGGAGGAAGGAAGGGAGCAGGGGCAGCCTGTGGGGTTGTGTGTTGGGAGCTCTGGGCAGAGGAGCTATCACTCCCCTGTGAAGTAGCCGTGGCCTGATGGGATGTTTATCATCAGCACAGGGAGCCCCTTCAAAAGATGGCTGATTTGGGCTGCCAGAAGCAAAGGATGCATTCAGCAGGGGCTTGTGCAAGACTAAGGAAATTGGGTTTGCATCTCTCTATGTGATGCTGACCTGTGTCTTCCATTGCACATGGACCTGGGCCAGCTCTGAGTCTGGCTGAACACAGGGAAGGACATGTAGGGAAGGTTTGGGGGGGGATTGCAGTACATTTCATAGCTTGGAAGAGTGCTTGGATTGGGTTGATTTTGGGCAGGCAGGAGTGGTTTGATTACCTGACAGAACAAACCTACTGTGGGACAGACAGCTTGCTGGGATCACTCATTGTCATCCAGAGTGTAAGGCTAGAAAACCCCTCAGAATATGAGATTGTTTTATTATTATTTCTTGAGGCATTTTCAGGATACTTGGGAGTGGCCACTTTTAAAAGGATCTCAGAACTGTTTTAGCTCATCAGCACACAAATCCCAACCTCGTGATTTCTTAGGCTGAAGTGAGGATCAGGATTTTTTCCTAAATAAAAGATCAGCCTCTACAGCAAACATTTCACTGTGTGATTTAGGGCCTGTGTTTAAACTGTCAGCCGGCTTTAAATGCATTAGCATACAAAAAATAAATGGGCACTTCAGAGGAGACCTTCCAATGAATTAATAATCACCTCAGCTCTGTGGAGATTGCCTTAAAAGCCGTTCCCCTTTGATCTGGCACAGATTAGCCTCTGAAAGGATTTAGCACAGAGAGGGTTGTTCGCTGACATGAAGGTGTTAAACAGAGATGGGGAGGCCAGTCACTTAAGCCTTCTCTGAATTATATATGAAGCTCTCCAGGATGGAGAGCACAGGCCTAAATTAAAATGTTGTTTCAAGAACGGGACTTGAGAAGCACCAAAGCATAAAAAGCGTCGATGGAATCACTGGGGAACAGCGAGGTTCCTAATTACCCAAGCTGCTGAATGCAACCGGTTTTTTGATGGCTCACTCAGAGGCTGAGATCTTCCTGCAGGTGCAAAACTGGCAGGATGAGAAAATACTGCCTTCTAATGAATTGCATGCCTGGCGTGTAATTACACTTGAGCAGTCGCAGGGAGAGCTGTGCCCGGCTCTGCCGGTGGAGGAGCGCTCAGGGATGGCAGTGGGCTGGCTAATTGTGAGCTGCATCCTGCTGCCTTCACATTCCAGCCTGCCACCTTCACATTCCAGCCTGCCACAGCCCTTTGAAAGGGGCTGCTGGGTTCAAACCATTTCAGGTTTGGAGAAGCGCACAGTTGAAATTCGGAAGGTGTGACTGAGTTTCAGGAGTTCCCTGAGGCCTGGCCTTGTTACGAGTGTTTCGTGTTTCTCATGTACAGCTGTAAATTTGTATGCACCTACACAAGTGCACCATACATTGTGTATTGCCGTCCCCAGATCTCTGCACAAATAAGTAAACAGGTACCATCAGTATCTCCAATTTTCAAAGTCCAAAATCTACCATAAACCATCAGTAGAAATCTCCAGTTATCAAACCCAAGCTCTACTTAATTTTTTCAACAACAGATGCCCATCTAATTTTCATAGAATCACTAAGACTGGAAAGGTCATCAAGTCCAACCATCAGCCCAGCACCACCACCATGTTCACCATGAAACCATGTCCTCAAGTGTCATATCCACACATACGTTGAACACTTTAGGGATGGTGACTGCCACTTCCCTGGGCAGTCTGTTACAATGCTTTACAACCCCTTCTGTGAGTAAATTTTTCCCAATATCTGATCTAAACATTCCCTTGCACAACTTGAGGCCAGTTCCTCTTACCGTTATTACGCTTATCATGTCCTTATTTAGGAACAGGGCTCCAAAAGTCAGTGGATGGAAAAATGGATGCAGCCATATGACCAGCGTTTGCATATAGTAAATTATTTATTATATTAATCATTCTAATGGATTTTTCAAAGCCTTCATTAATGCAGCATCCCTTTTACCAATGATGGTGCACATGATTGCACACATCTTTTGGTGCTGGGGTCATTTCACCCAGAGCAAACAGCCACGTGCACTTGGATGCAATGGACAGGACCTCTGATAACCTTGGGTTTGGTGCTGTAACCAGGAGCTCAGTAAAGCTCACTGTGGATGTTAAGAATGATTCTGTCAATAAAGTAGGTTGCAGATAGGTCACACCCTATATTGAAGGAAAACTCTTGAAGGAAAGGTCAAAATCTGAGGCAGCACTAGATGGGCCAGTTTTTTACCTGAGGTGTGGTTGAGGACTAGCATTGGACACCATGTGAAGCAGATGGTGATAAGAGATGCACGTGGAGGATAAACCTTAGAGTGAGCCTGGGGAAGGAAAGCAGTTTCTAATTAATGACAGTGGTTGATGTTTTATTAAAACAGGTGAGGAGACTGTCCATCTGGCACGAACCCTGCCCCTGACCGATCACCACTGGTCAATATTTATAGAGAACTGTTACTTTGGAGGTGGCAGCTGGGCTGGGATCTCTCCAGCTGGCTGTTGCCCACTGATAGTCCCTCTCGTGCTGCTGCTGATTCAGAGGAATGCTCTCTGGTCACGGATGGAAGCAGGCACGTTCCTCAGCTCTGGACATCACCTTTTCTACTTTTCGCCCCTTGAAATTACCACTTGGCTATATTTTGTTGCATTATATTATTTTGCAGTTGCATTTGTAATGAGCCAAGGAAGGAATCAGCAGCCCCTGCAGTCAGCTGCTGTGTAAACGTGCAGTCAAGGGCCAGCCCTCAGCCCTGTGTGCAAATGGCCATTCAGGCCAAGCAGTGAATAAATTACCACTCTTTTCCTGTCTGGGAAGAAGTTCGAAATGAAAAGTGTTTCAGAGAGAGACCAATATCTTGTTAAACTGTCATTGCACTTAATCCTGTCCTCAGTCAGCCTGCAAAGAATACAGGGGACCTTCTGTTACTCAGCAAGCTGGTTTCCAAGCGCGGGAGCAAACCTGCCTTTTTACGTGATATGGCACATTCCCTTCTGCGCTGTCATCACTATTAAATTCAAATACAGATAAAAGGATTTAATTTCAGGAGCAGGAAAGCGAGTGTGCTCCAGCCCTCTTAATCTCTGTGCAGTTCAGATTTCCCGGGACTTGCACTGGGCGCGTATATCAGATAAAGCCTCACTAATTGTGTTCCTTCTTTTTGTGCCTCCCTCTCCCCATTTTCTTTCTGTTTACCTGGCACTGGATGTTTGGAAACTACAGAACTCTGTTTGGAAACAAGATCAAGTCGGTGGCCAAGAAAGCGTTCTCAGGGTTGGAGGCCCTGGAGCACCTGTGAGTAACCCACCATGCCTCAGAGCTTGGGAAGGGGGGGGTCTGCCAAAAGTAGCTGCTCGAGAGATCTGCTAGCAATTTAATAGTGTCTTTGTAAACTGAGAAGCCAGTCCATTTGTGGGGGCCACCTGCTTCCTTCTCATTATAAGTCCGCCTCAACTTTGGCCTTTTTTTGTGCCAGGAACAAAGTTATAGAACATATGGCAAATCTGCATGCTCCTTAATTTTCTGATTTGCTCTTGGATAAGTATCGCCTTGACTTGCTCACTGCTGCTTTGCAGGCTGTTACCAATGAAAATACGCCGTTTCAGCTGTAGCCCTTTTTCCTCCTCCCTTGCCCCAACTTCCTCCCAAATCCAGGCTCTGGCAGTGACACATGTTGCAGATGACTGCTGACGATCCAGGCACTGAACATCCCCATTCAGCACAACTGCCTTAGAGCCACTTGCAAGAAGCACATTTTGGCTGCCTCTGTGATTTTTTTTTTTTCTCTATCCCAAGGCTGATGACTCCAGCAGAGATTCATGAATAACCTCCTTTCTGGATTAAGACAGTTAAAGTATATGTGGCTGTGCTCTACATGTTTTATTGGCTGTTGAGTGTATGAAATGTTATGGCCATCGAGAGCACACTGAAAGGTTAGAGCTGCCTGACTGGGGCTACGTTCCCAAATGAAGGTGCCCATATTGATCTGCTGAGATTTTCCTCTTCAAGCAGTGATTGTCTGCCCTGCACGTCACTTAGTAAACTTCAGCCCTAAATCTGGCACTGTGCTTTTTCAGAGAGCAGATGAATCTTTTAATTAGCAATAGTTATGAGGGAAGCTTTTAAGAATCCCTTCTTTTGGAAACATTGTGATGCTTTTTTCAGACTCAGTAGTAGTCACTTTCAAATAACTCCTCAGATGTTGCTCAGAGCAAGTATTTGCTTTCTTTATGTTTGCTGAAGGTCCAGCTTGGGGTATGACATTCCTGACTATCTTTGGTTATTGAGGGGGCTGAGGAATTTCTGTGCTCTGGATGATGGAGGTAGCTGAGACTAAGAAAGCATAGTGAGAAGATGGGGTAGGGAATGGCTTAGTGATTTATTCCTGTAATCTTTGTTGGCTGACTGTTGTTCACCAATACTTAATCGAAATCAAGATGTTTTGAGGAACGTTTCTGTGAGCTGCAAATGCATATGGCCTTAAGAAGCAGCTACCAAATCAGCTGCTCCTGGAGTCATTGCTTAAACGTGGAGAGGCTCTGTCCCAGTCATAGCATCCCTTTTGTTCACGTTTCCTGTGGTTGTGCCTGCAGGAACCTCGGGGACAACGCCATCCGCTCCATCCAGGCCGACGCCTTTGCCAGGATGAAGAGCCTGCGGCAGCTGTAAGTGATTGCCCTGCACACCCCACTCAGGAGGCAGGGACCCTCCTTGCCCTGCACGTGAGCAGTAGCACGGGTGTTATCTGCATTTCCACTCGTTTATTTCCCCCTCCCCTCTATCCTCTCCTCTGAGGGGTATTTTTACACATGAGTAGCTGTCATGGGAACGTCCTGCATTTAATAGTGAGTGAAATTAGATCACTGGGACAGGTTCTTCCAGCAGGTTTGCATCTGTGCAATTATTCATGTCTGCTCAGGAAGTCCAGCCCTGGTCCTGTTAGCCAGCTATCCTCCTCACGCTGCCATGGATTTAATTCCCAGTGGCTCATCTGCTCCCTTGCCGTGCCTGTGTTTAGGGTTCACACACAGGACTGATATTTCAGTGATAAGCACCATTTGAACTGCATCCACTTGTCATCCAGCCTTCTGGTGTAAAAATACGGATGTGTTATCAGAGCTGCTGCTTGTGCTCCAGGCCGGGGCTCTGCACTGTTATCAGATACTGTTTCCAGTCTTGCCTGGTTTCCTTTTCTCCTCTTCTGCATAAATATTTAATCCACTGTCAGTGCATTGCTACACTCTGGAGTAGTGCAGTGTCTGTGGAACACAAAATCACTTATTTGGTATTTGGTCAGGTACAGGTTCTTCTTCCTGACATTGGAAATGAGAATCAGATGGTCACTGTTAGCAGTGACATTTAATACCAGGGACTGGGAATGAGTAAGATAAACGCTGCATGTCTGTTGTGTGTGTAACCACCTTATCTTTTGCACTGGCTCTTGGAACAAAATTGAGGTGAAAGATTGATCTTATTAGGGAAGAATTAGTGAGATCCCAGATACTGTGAAGGAGTGTTTATACCATGGAGAAGTTCAGATAGAGGACATATACATGCAGAATGCATTATGCTGAAGGGTCTCTGTGACCTGTCCCAACTAGCCAGTAGGGTTTATCCCATCATGCCACAATTTGGCCCAGAATATTAAAAAAACACATTAATCCTGAGGCTCCCATTTTCTTTGCTCCTTTTTTCACAGCTCTTTTCCTAACAGAAGGTGCTGAGTTACTTTTAGGATCATAGAATCATAGAGTCATGCAGTGGTTTGGAAGGGACCTTAAAGATCTTCCATCTAGTTCCAAGCCCCTGCTATGGGTGCTGGAGGGGGACAGTGGAACTCAGAAATGTTTTTGTGTTTTATTTTCCAAACTAGTGACTGTTTCTATTGGGTTTACACAAATAACTTTTGATTATTTCTCTTTCACTGCTTCTGTTAATCAGTAAACACAATTCCAGCTACACCTCTTATCCCTGGTGATGCCAGTGTGTGAATATGCACCTTATGGAAGGCAGATCTCTCCACTTACTGCCCTGGGGTTGGCCACAGAGGGAACTCAAGGCCTTACAGTGGGAGTTGAGCATCCTCTCACTGTTCAGCAGTTCAGTCCTGAATTTAGTCCCACCAAAGAGGCTCAAACCACAGAGGCAGAGGAGGAACGTGTGTGGTAATGAGGGATGTGAGAGGGCAGGACAGGTTGTCCTGTTGCCTTGTGCCTCTGTTGCATTTCTGCATTGTAGATGATCTGTTTCAGCTTGTGTCCCTTAAGCCAGGGATGAGATTATTTATCTGTTCCTGGGGATCACTCTGGAAGGTGGTTAATAAATACAAGGTGCTAGAGAGTGTCACTGGAGTACAGGAGTGGCTTGCTCTATGTGGAGATGAAATGCTGTTTAAATGTGTCATGTATTTAACATCTTTAGTGCCTCGAGGACATCCCTGCAGGCCTTTTTTCCCTTCCACCCATGCTGGGGGGGCGGGAGGAATGTGTCTAACATGAAAGGGCTGTGAGCCTTCCAGCCTTCTCTGCATGTAGGACTCACAGCAGGCTCGTGTTGGTTTTGTTTCCCTGCAGCCACATTAACAGCGACAGCTTCCTCTGCGACTGCCAGCTGAAGTGGCTGCCCCAGTGGTTAGTGGAGAAGGAGCTGCAGTCCTTTGTGGTGGCCACCTGTGCCCATCCTGAGTCACTGAAAAGCAAGAGCATTTTTGCCATCCTGCCAGAAAGTTTTGTGTGTGGTAAGTCTCGCCTGCGTGTTTTGAGGTTGTATGAAGGGTAGGATTCACTTGGGAAACATTTTCTTTTGACTACCAGCATGTTATTACGAGAGGGTTTCTGTTTTGTTTTGTTATTCAGTGGGATCAAAGGGAGCCCAAGCCTGCATTTTAAAAATTTGTCATTGGCTACAATTTATTTCCCACCAAAACCACACAGTGCATTGCTTGAATCGAGTGTATTCCTTGCAGGGCTCTCTGAGTATTAAATCAAAAGGGACTAATGCCTGTTCCGCTTCCAGATGGGGCTGCACAGAGACTTCCTCAGTCCTCTTAGTTTGATACTATCAAGACTGAGGCTGTAATTTTTTCCCCTCTGCAGTGTTCTGACCTGGCTCTGTGGCTTTGTGTTCTTCACGTATCTTTTCTCCCTCTTGGAAATAACAAAGAATTAAAAAGCAGAAGAGAATCTCTTCATCACAGCTGATTTTTTGGACCAGTAAGGCCCACCCAAATACTGCAGTTGACTCTGCACCTGACCTGTGGCTGCAAAGCAGCTCTACTTAATATCCAGCTCACACAAACATCTACTACCTCTCTAATAAAGAAATTTAAATGATCGGAGGAGGCCAAATCGATGCTGCTCATGCACCCAGCTTTTGGGGAAAATAAAGGCTTGGTTTGGGAGCCAAACTCTGTGCTTTGGAGCCAACCAGTGTGGATCATGGGTGGAGCTGCAGATGGGTGTTTAAAGCAAAAACGAGCTTTTGCAAACACTATTTAACTAAGCTGAATGCATGACTTGCATTGAACACTGAGCAGAAGCTTTGTTCCACCTGTGGTCCCATGTCCCTCCTGATCCCCCAGTGGCAGGACTCTGCCTAGGTGGCCTCTGTCTGAGCAGGCTTGCTGTGCTCATCTGGAAGAAGAGATCCTGAAGGCTCCATCCCCACAGCAACATCACAAAGCAAAGACAGCTTTGCTTCCCGCTGCCTGCCAAGTCCTCCAGGCACTAGTATACTCCTGGTTCCAGAGGCCTGGCTGTTTAATTAAACTTTAGTCAGATATTAAATTACACCATTTGTAGAAATCTAATAAATGAATCTGCTTGGACCCTTGCTAAAACCAACAGTCTTCAGGGCACAGAGAGAGTGTGTGAAGCTTTCCACCCTGTCCGTGTGACAGAGGCAAATAAAGCTGCTTCTGCCTTGACAGCACAGGCTGTGTAGATTCATAGAATCCTTCAGGTTGGAAAAGACCTGCAAATCATTGTCAACCTGCGAGTGCCAAGCCCACCTCTAAACCACGTCCCTGAGTGCCACATCTATATGTCTTTTAAATACCTCTAGGGATGGCGATTCTGCCACTTCCCTGGGCAGCCTGTTCTGGTGCTTGACAAATTTTTCCTATTAGCTAATATAAACCTCCCCTGGCACAACTTGAGGCAATTTCCTCCTGCCCTGTTGCTTTTTACCTGGGAGAAGAGACAAATTCCTACCTCACTGCAACCTCTTGTGGGCATTTTTCCCTAGAGGTGGCATTTGCAGCCCTCTAAGTGCCCTCCTGCTCTGCCATCCTGCTTCATGCTGATGCAAACCTGGAGGTGAAGTTGTAAGTTCAGTCATGCTCTTCATGCACGGGTTGTACAAGGAAGGATATTTTCTGTAGACCATAGTGTCTTTCTAAGGTTCTGCTACACTGGTGAAGGAGATGGGCATCTTGTAGGTGTCTGAGAGCCCACTGGTGACAGAAAGAACCAGAGGAACAGGAGTCCCACCTAAACCATCCCGTCAGTGGAGTTGTGCATGGCACACCTGCACTACAGAGCAGTGCATGTACAACAGTGGGTGTACAAGCAGATGTGCAATAATAACTTCCACTTAGGCACTGTTCAGTTTCTCATTGCATCTCTTGGCTTGCTGCAGTCTTCCCTCACAGTCCAGCACTAACCGCTCCTGCTGTTTTCCCTCTCAGATGATTTCCCCAAGCCGCAGATCATCATCCAGCCCGAGACCACAGTGGCAGTCCTTGGGAAGGACATCAGGTTCACCTGCCTGGCAGCCAGCAGCAGCAGCTCCCCCATGATGTTTGCCTGGAAGAAGGACAACGAGATGCTGCACAACGCCGAGATCGAGAACTTTGCCCACGTGCGGGCGAAGGACGGGGAGGTGATGGAGTGCACCACCATCCTGCACCTCCGGCACGTCACCTTCGCGCACGAGGGGCGCTACCAGTGCATCATCACCAACCACTTCGGCTCCACCTACTCCAACAAGGCCCGGCTCACTGTTAATGGTGAGTGGGAAGCTGCTTTCTCATTCCTTTTCTCAGCCTGAGCTGGTACACGGTACAATTCCTTGGGACTCTTTTCTGGTGGGTAGTTATTCCCGAGGGTCCATTCCATAACCTCTTCACAGCAGCTGCTTGTAGCTCAGTGGATTGTGAGAAGCGCCCTGTGAGGAGCACACGCTGGGTTTGGGATGGCTGCCACCCAGCCAAGCACTTCAGCACATTCTTAACAACTTTAGATGCTGCTCTTTGGCTGTTCAGGTGGAGTCTTTGCCCAGTAAAATGGGCCAATGAAAACGAAAACAGCCAATGGAAATACAGAAGGATACAAAGAAGAGGGATGTTGTGGTTGGAAGTTCTCTGTAGGAAAGATAATAGCTTTATTTCCCAGGGTAATCACAGAAGAAAATTGGTTTTGATCCAAGCTCCAGTGATCTGAACGGGGCTGGTCATGGACTCTGCAGACAGAAAACAGAACCGTGCAGAAGATGGTGTTTTCCCCCATGGGATTGCTCATCCTTTTCCTTGTTTTCCTTTACACCAGTGTTGCCCTCATTTATCAAAACTCCCCACGACATCACGAGCCGGACGGGGACGACGGCGCGGCTGGAGTGCGCGGCCGAGGGACACCCCACGCCGCAGATCGCCTGGCAGAAGGACGGCGGCACCGACTTCCCCGCGGCCCGGGAGCGCCGCATGCACGTCATGCCTGACGATGACGTCTTCTTCATCACGGATGTGAAGATCGAGGACATGGGTGTCTACAGCTGCACGGCACAGAACTCGGCGGGCTCCGTGCTCGCCAACGCCACCCTGACCGTCCTGGGTAAGTCAGGGCCCCTGGAGCACAAGCGGCCTGGAATGGGGAGCTGGGAGGGATGGCTGGTCAGGTGCTCTGCCAGTTGCAAGATACAGAAAAGAGACAGAATCCGTGTTCTGTCTTGTTTCATTCTTTTACACTGTAGTTAACTAATGAAGTTAATTAAAAGAAGGAGCAGTAAGTCGCATTTCCTCTTGTGCTGAGGGAGCCCCTCCAACCAGCCTGTTTGCTGTTTGGGAAATCCTTCAAAAGGAAATCACCTTCCATCTCTCTCATACTATGAAATAATTCATGTCAGCTGTTGGCCCTTGTCCTCAGGGGTTCCTTTTTGGGAAGACTAAAACACCAACTGGTTATGGGAAGTGAGGCCTCGGTTGTGGTTGTTGGATCTGTCGTGGTTTGCAGCTGCCATGCTCCTGGGCATTTGCCTGCCTCGTGCATTGCTGTGTCTGCAGGGTCATCAGGAATATTCAGTGCTGTCAAATCTGTTGTTACACCGTCCCCAAGAGCTAATTTCTGTGTTTGTTCTCCTGCAGAGACACCATCCTTGGTTCATCCCTTGGAAGATCACGTGGTGTCCGTGGGTGAGACCGTGGCTCTCCAGTGCAAAGCCACGGGGAGCCCCCCGCCCCGCATCACCTGGCTGAAAGGTGACCAGCCCCTGGTCGTGACAGAAAGGCACCACTTCACCTCTGGCAACCAGTTGCTGATTATTAGGAATGTTGTCTTGGAGGATGCTGGGAAGTACACCTGTGAGATGTCCAACACCCTGGGGACGGAGCGCGCGCACAGCCACGTGAGCATCCTGCAGTCCCTGGGCTGCAGGAAGGACCGGACCACGGTGGGGATCATCACCATCGCCGTGGTGTGCAGCATCGTGCTCACCTCCCTGGTCTGGGTCTGCATCATCTACCAAACCAGGAAGAAGAGTGAAGAATACAGCGTCACCAACACAGGTAGCTCCAGTCTCCTGCTGAGGCTTCCTCTGGCCTTTCGTGCTGTCAAATGTTCCACTGAGGGTCAGTCACCCGTCAGGGAGCCACACAACCACGCTGGAGCAGCAGTTGCCTTGTCTCTGGTTCTCTTGGCTTACAGAGCTGGAGCCAGCTTTCACTTGCTGCTGAAGCAGGTTCAGAGCTGCATTTCTCCCCTTGGCTTCCTCTTCAGGAAGGTCTTTTCCACTTGGCAGTAGTTCCAGCCATTGCTTTGCTACTTTGATTTTTCCGTGACCATAAATGATAACTCTTGAGACAGTCTGGATTATGTCTGTGATGCTCAGAACCGGTCTTACTTCTTGGGAATTTGTATTTTCAAAGACTTCAAATTCAAAACTTGAAAAATTAAGACTTTGAAGCTGGAATCCCATTTTCCATGTTGGCTGTAAGAGCTGTTGTAGCCCTGCTGATGTGGGGTATCTGTTACTTTTTAAAGGAAGAAGTAGTGTTTATTGCTTCCTCCTGATAGGCAGAAGGGATAATCTGGTGCTGAAATAAGTGTTGCAGTGGCAATAAAGTCTCCTGCCCTCAATGTTATGCAGCCTCTGAACAGAACAGAAGTATGGAAGAAGCAGCCTAAGACTTTCCCACTCTGCTGGGATTTGCAGTCTTCCTGTATTATGCTTAGCTTTAGAATAGAGTGTGACAGGATTTTAAAGACATAAGCTAAGGTAGGCTGCTTGGATACCCTAACAGCAGTGTGATGTATCAGTGGGATTCTTTTTTAACTACTTTTTTCAGTCCTGAAAATGTAGGGCTTTATGCCTGGTGTAATTGAGTTCCACTTGGATTTGTGTGACACGGGAAACTGAAATTGCCTCATGGAAAGTGGAGAGAGCCAAGGACAGCCAAGAGGCTTAAGACTTATTTGCCTGCTTAAGTGAATCTATGATCCTGTTCTCCAGACTCCTTTTACTCCTGACTTCAGGAGACAGAGGACTTGAGTCAAAGGAGGGACTCTGATTTTCAGGGGAAAGGGAAGGATTTACTTGGTCTGAAGAAACAGTTCTACTTCACCTACCTTGTACTGACCATGCCAAATGGTCAGATACTCAAATTGCCTTTATCAGCACTATCTCTCACAGCTTTTAAGCTTTTACAAACCAGGAATGGGAGAAGAGTACTTAGGCAGCTCAGTTTCCATGGCGTCTACAGAAAATACCGGTTCTAGATCTGGTCCCAAATTTCTCTTAGAAACGTGATTTTATTTGCCTTTGAAAAAAATCTTACTGGGAACTAACATTTCTGTGCCCCCACTGCTCCAGATGAGACTATTGTGCCTCCTGACGTGCCAAGCTACCTGTCCTCCCAGGGGACTCTGTCGGACCGGCAGGACGTGGCCATCAGAGTGGACACCCAGCAGCCCAACGGGCACATCGACAGCAACGGTGAGAAAGGCTTTCACTGTTCCTTCTGCAGTGCTGTACCTGGACTTGAAATGGGGAGGTGGAAATTGCAGCCCAAAATACTTGTGAGTTATCTGAGAGATCTTCATAACGCAGTTCTCTGGCTCCTGCACTTATGCAGAGCAGGGATGTCTTTGATTTCACAGAGCTCTCCTCTCCCAGGAGTAAGTGTTCCTGCAAGCAGGCTGCCTCAGAAACTGCTCAGTCAGGCCCTAAGGACTATTTTTTTGCTAATTTTGGATTAGTTTTTTGGCGTCAGATTTACCCGTAGTTAAGCTCTACTAGAAAATACATTAACATTGCCTGTCCCTGCCTTCAGGCTCAGAAATTAAATGTTGGGGTTTTACAGTATTTAAACACAGCACGTTAGGAAGGAGGAGTTAAGCGTTCTGAACTGAGATTCTCCTGAGATTTTACAGCATTTATTCTTTTAAACGTTATCTGAAAATTATCTATTATCTCCACTGCTATTTTTTCTCCCTTTTGCAGTAGAAATAAGACTAACAAGTCATTTAACTGGGAGCAGATGGCTGTATTCTTTAACCAGCTGGTTTGTTTGCTACAGGTATGTGTCAGACTGATGCTGGAAGGTGTCCAGATGTTGAAGCTCCCGCTGTAGGTTGCAGACAGCCCAAGCTGTGTATCAGCTATAATAAAGACACTTGGAAAACTGAAGACATGGCTGATGGAATGCTTGTTCCAGATAAGACAGGTACAAAACCCATTAATCTGGGAAGGCATTTCGTGTTTGTACAGATCAGAAAGCCCTCCAAGTCAGACAGAATTAACACGAGAAATTTTTACCTTCAGAGAAAAAAAAAGCCCAGAATGATTCTCAGGTGCGAGCACAGTAAATTTACTTTCTCCTGCTTGCTTTGATCCTCTCTCAAGCTTGGATAGTTGGAATTTGAGGAACCATCAGAAAGAGACAGACTAAAGCTCATGATCACCATTCCTTGCAGCTGGCTGATGGGAATTTTGATTTGAAATATTCCTAAAATGTGAGAGTGCTTTCAAACTGAAAGTGTTAATTTTTTCACGCTCTTTGAAAGAGGCTGTCAGCTTCAAAGCTCAGCCTCATTTTAATTCATTTATTTTCAAAATTTAAAGGTTGTTTTGGGCACTACACCTGCCTCTGCTCTTTACCAGTTTCTTGGGTGTTACACTCATAGTTTTCTATTTTTAGGATGTGTTTTCTGTTCCCGTGCTGTATTGTTACAGCCACACAAAAAGAACCAGTGAAACAAATTTTCTCTCCAGGAGAAACTATAAAGTTTAATAATGGAAAGTTGTTGAGTGCACTGGGGAAATTAACTTCCAACATTTAGCAACTCCTTCCTGCTTGCAACTGCTTTGATTTCAGCTCATCTTTTGTTCCCACTAACAGTAATAGCATACCTTGAGATAACAGTGCGAGTTGATGGTCATCCCTGTAAAGGACCAATGAGAAAGGTGAACTTGGTATTTTAAAGCAGGTAGAGAGAAAGTTCCACTTTGCATTTCTACCCTGACTAAAAGGCTTGGGAAAGGAAATAAGTGCACAAGTTTGTTGTTGTTTTATTTTTTTTTTAAGTCACAAATTCTTTGAAGTAAAAAACCCCAACCAGCTAAGCCTTTTAGTTAAAACTGCCTTTAGTGATGATGGCTACAGAGTTCTGAGAAGCAGGTGTGTGGCAGCCCTGTGTAAAACCAGGAAGTGTCTGTGTTACTGAGAGATTCCCACCCCAAAATTAAACAGAGCTGCCCTTTCCATCCGCAAGTTGTGTGCTCCAGTGCTGACCACTTCCAGCTGCTGATCTCGGTTCGTTGCCGTTTTCCCTTCCTCCCCCACAGGCTACGGGCTGCCCGTGGTGTGCACGGACTGCAGCAGCAGCACGGACAGCATGAACGTCCACATTTACCCCAGGGACTCCGAGTACTACCCCGAGAGCCTTAAGACTGTGGAAAACCCCCACCCCAACGCACTGAGCAGCAAGGAACGGAATAGGAAGAGGGGTGCAGGCACCAGCCTTCTTCATCCTCAGCCCTGCAACGGGATTGCCAGCGGCAAGAGGGTGGAAACAGACGGGACCCTCTACCCCAGCAACCACGACAGGATAAGGCCTGTGAGCTCGGCCAGCCCGCTGCTCACAGACACACACGGTATGTGCTGCCTTGGGCGTCCGTTCTGCTCCCCAAATGCAGTGGCAGGGTTACAGCAGGGCCCTGTGTGCTCCCATCAGCCTTTTTAACTGAGCCGGGGGGTGAATGATAGCAGCGGGGTTGGTTTTATCATAAACAGAATTATAGAGTCACTAAGGCTGGAAAAGACCTCCAGGGTCACGGAGGATGAGTGCTGGCAGGCTGAGCATCAGCTGACCCCGCTGTCCTTTGGGTTTTTGCAGGCTCTTCACAGGCAGCAGCAAAGCCTTCAGAGCTTAACAACCTTAATTTGGTGAGAGCTTCACCAGCAGGAGGGTCATTAAAGCAACTGAATGTGCTTCCTGAGATGCCCCCAGCACTACTGGACCTGCAGGGTGAAGCAGAGGTGGAGCAGGTCCTGCTGCCCAGCGGAGCCCAGCCCTGTGACTCCGCTCACGAGCCCAAGCCACCGACCAGGTCGCCGGACTGAGAGCACAGACTGACGGTGCAAATTAACAAACACACTATCTTTTTTTTTTTTTTAAATTTTTTTTTTTTGCACAGAGTATATAGGCTACTTACTTCTACCTCGAATCTCGAACTGATGACCTGTCAAAGGCAACCGACTGAGGTATGAGAAACAAGCTTGTATGGGGAACAAACTCCTGTTCGAGCGTCATCTGATTGTACATAGTTTAAAACTTCCCTGAGAAGTATGAAGTGTTCAAAAGTCAACTTGCATATGAAGCACATAAATGCAAGGGATTATTGTGTAAAGAGAAAAGTATTTGATACAATTGTACATAAGAGTTTTCATATATAAATATATATATATAAATATATATATATCTTTTACAGAGGCTATTTTAATCTTTAGTGCATGGAAAACTGAGTGAAATTTTACAATTTTGGCAATATTGTTTTCAGTATCAGGTTGCTGTTAAACTTTGTGAGAGAAATAATTCTGGTGCCTTAAATGCATAAACCGAACTTTAAAAAGCCAGACTGTTCCAAAGGGACTGTCCTCTTTTCAATGGAAGATCCTTTACATCAAGTACACCTGGGCTGGGGCAATCCCAGGTAGAGGTTGGGCAGAGAAGTGACCAAGAGCAGCCCTGTGGAGAGAGACTTGTATTGGTGGATGAGAGGCTGGACACGAGCCAGCCATGTGCATGTGCATGATTCTAAATATCAATTGGGTTACTTAGCACAAATTTCCTTCCCCTTTGAAATTTATTGCACTTAACACATTTAAACAGAGATCTTCAACTGTTTCAAATGAAGTTTATAAGGAAAAAAAGCAGTGGGAAATTACATAGCAACCTGATATTTTCCTGTTGGTGGAAGAACTTAAATTCCTTTATTTTTCAAAACTGCATAAAAATTAGTATTTGAACTGTGACTGTGTGAGATGTTAGAGTGGACCACACAAGAGGCACTAAATAACTCAGCAACAGTGTGGAGCCCCAAAACAACCAGAGGAAAAGGCTGTCATGGCTAGGAAGCAGTCGTTACCAAAATAAATAACTTGTGCAGTAAACCAGGGGTGGTCTCACACAGTGCACCTTTCAAAAACATCATCACAGAAGGTGTTACCTGCCATGTGAGCTGTCACAGCACTGATCACCACAACACTCGCTCCCAGAGGATCCAGCTTTACCTGCCTGAGGTGCCTGTAACGATCCAGCCTTGCCCTGCTTAGAGGGAGTAACTCGTGCCAGTATAATGCATTTTCACACCCAAAAAATACATCTGTTCTGGAGGGGGTTGGAAACCATAGAGCTGTTTTGTCAACAAAACTAAATCGCACTCCTAAGGGGACAGCTGTACCATGAATTCATACGATGCTTTTTTCCCCCTGCAACACAATATTACACTTTGTAGTTGAACACCACTGGCCCCATCTGCAGCCAGACTCTGTATTATGAAAATGTCACCTTCAAGTGAGTTATGCTGCCTCGTGTAGCAATTCTGGGCTAGTCAGAAATACACTCATTTAGAAGGAGAACCGTGCATTTATGGTTGAATAGACTGTTAAATGGCAATGTCCCAAATATTTTTATGTGGTCTTTTAAGTTCATCCATTAATTGTGGGGGATAAAGAAATACCCACCTCAGTCAAA
Source organism: Myiozetetes cayanensis (assembly GCF_022539395.1). Classification (NCBI taxonomy): domain Eukaryota; kingdom Metazoa; phylum Chordata; class Aves; order Passeriformes; family Tyrannidae; genus Myiozetetes; species Myiozetetes cayanensis. Next base: position 5,922,054 of record NW_026087389.1, read on the forward strand.
CAGATCTTTGTCACTTCTGACTTCACTGTGACGCTTTTATTTATAGAAGGGCTGCTTTCCATTGGCGTCATGACCTGTGGATGGAGGACTCCCAGTTCTTTGTGATTTGAGTTCTGCTAACATGAGGTTCCTAACTCTGGTGATGACTACTTGGGGGAAGGTTTATTAGGGGGGTTTGTTACTTTTTTCCTTAGGAGCAACTCAAATGCCAGTTCCACTGAGGGCGAGTCTGGTGGGAATCCACCTTTGCTGGGACTGGGGCTCAAAACAAGCATCAGAGACAAGGACAGAAACACTTAACTTTCAGTTCAGGTCTGCCTAAGTGCTGCCACACCTGTGGGCTTCCAGGGATGCAAGGTGCCCCTTGGTGTTATTAGAAGCTGGTCCTGCCCAGCCTTACCTTGAGGGAAGGACCTCACCTCTGTGCCCAGCAGCTGCTGAGAGTGTCAGTGCAGAGCAGCAGCTGCCCCTGGATGAATCGAGGCGTAATTCAGCCAGTACCTGTCTGTACCAGTTCCTGACTATTGACACGTTTGCACTTTGAGACAGGTGGTGAATTATGTTGAGTGCCAAGTTTATTCAAAGCAAAGGAAATGGATGTTAGAAAATTATAAACCGAGCATAGTTTTCCCTTTGCCGAAGGGAAAAGTGCTCCAGAACCGGCTCATGGAACCAGGGACACAGGGAAGATGGGAATGATACAGTGGATTCATTTTGCTGGCGGAAATGTCATCACCATTGCGGATACAAAAGCATATTTGCCACGTTAACATTTGAAAATAATGTTTCTGAATAAAGTTAACTGCCTAATGTTATGACTTCCACTAAATATGTGAATTTGCTGCTTCTAAGAGGCAATGTGAAAGAGGAAGTATTACTTTTGTGTACAAAGTTATTTATTTATTAGAAAATTTGGTACAATGTTGTACATTGAAAAACATGTAAGATATTGAAGTGTCTAACAAATGGCATTGAAGTGTCTTTAATAAAGGTTCATTTATAATATTACAGCTGTTTTGTTGAGAGTGAGCTTTTGGGAGTTTCAGTTGAAAATGAAATAAAATTCTAATCCATTGCTATACTCTTCTCTGTCTTTCTCTGGTGAAAATGCAAACCAACTGCCAGTGTACCCGCTCCTGAAATTGGACCGTGAGATACTGTGCAACAGCGTGAGGCTCTGGCAGCCTGGTGTGGGTGGATGGGGTGGAATTTGGGGGCTGGGTTGAAAGACAGAACAAAGAACTCGTACGAAATAGATTTCCAGTATATCAGCTTGCTTTAGTATCTGGCAAATCCCCCTTATCTTGGCACTGAGAACAGAACAGATGGGGGGGTGTGAGTGTGTGTGTAAGTAAAAACAGGGCCAGGACAGCACCAGGCCCAGCTGCAGCTGTGAACACCTCTGGTGTTCCCAAACCCCAGCCCCACCCTGGATGGAAATTCCAGCGGCAACTTTGGAGATAAGCCTGAATTCCTGCTTTAACTAAAAATCTCAATTCAGTCTCTGTACATTTTTAAAAAATAATAAAAGTATTTCCTCCTCCAAATTATAAATTTGGGTACAACGCAGGTTGAGACTACTCAAAGTCCCTTAACATATGTAAGAGTTAAATTTTTTTAAAATGGAAAAGAAAGAGCCTTTAGGAGGCTGGTGCCTGGTCTGAGATTCAAGTGTTATCCTACTTCATTCCAGTAATGGGCTAAAATTAATTTTTACAATTTTGCTAAACTTGAAAAAAAAACATTGCTAAAACTCAAGGCAAAGGGAAAAAACCCTGCATTTTTAGGTCTGTTTTTCCCACCCATACTCCCAAAACTAAAAAACTTTTTATCAGGACTAGAAAAATTGGTACATGCAGAACAGCCCTGGCCACCTGCTGGGGCTCTCACTTGCCTGGTGCTGTTCCTGGGTACCTTTGGCCTTCCCACAGCAATCTGGGATGTGGAGCTGATCCATCAGCACAGGAGAATAAAAAGCACTGGGGGTGCATCTCCTCCCACCATTAGGCTGGTTAAAACAATTTGGCTCGTTGTTTGGCATATGTTGGGGTTTTTTTCCTAAATTAAAAAAAATAAATCCAAAATGGTGATGACAAAAACTGATTATGCAATGTTTAATAAAAACAACAAAAAAATGCATCGCGACCCAATGACTTTACTAAAGATGATTATTTAGAGCGCAAGTAATTAAATGCATCAACCGCACTGCTAACCCCGTCACCATGTTTAAAGAGCAAATATAAGTTAGATTTTGAGACAGAGCAATAAATCTCCTCCCTCCCCCAGCCCCTAAAATTGGCTCTGTTGCATATATAGAATGTCATAAAAGAGAGACAACCTCCAAGTGGCAGGAACAGCTACACCGAGCCCTGGTAACGGGTAGCGTTAACAACCAGCCAATACGGGACTTGGCTGAAATTCCCCATTTTAACTGAAGATTATTTTTAAGAATTAAGTCCTTTGTTCTGTATGTTTTACTTGTCTGCCAATTATTTTCTAAGTTTTTGGCCTCTGAAAAGTTTCATTACTATGTCATGGCATGACAGCCTTAGTCATGCTGGGCCGGGTTGGGTCGCACGTGCTCGCTGGTCATGCACTAACCTGGTTTGGCATTTGTTCCTCCACCTACCTGTATATCACCCTCATGAGGCAAACAATCTCAAACTTAAATTACAGCACTCCAGGGGAGCACATCACCCCTGGTACATCCGTGCTGGGATGTCCAGGACGGAGCAGAGCAGGCACAAGCCCGACGGCTGCCCCGCTCACCCAGCAGGGCTCAGCCCACACGTGCCAGCTCCCACCTGCTCACCCCGCGTGAGGAGCTTCCCAGCACCACAGCCAAACCCAGAGCAAGGTTTGAGACACCACTGCCTGTCCCAGCCCCGTCACCCACCGCGCTGGCGCAGCCCAGGGAGGGGCTTTTTGGTGCTCCCGCAGCCCTTGGCTTTGCCCACCCAGAGAACCCCACGCCAACCCACTCCACAGCACCACTCAGCCAAGCTGCTGTAAACTGGGAGCTCAGCCCTGATGCTGGTAATGATTTTGAGTAACTCCAGTAAGGTCTTTTCACCATGATAGTCCCTGCACCATTTTGGCCGCTACAGCTTCTGTTTCCTACATGAGAACTGCAGCAGAGTTTTGCTCTGCCTGCCAGCAGCCCCCTGAGAGCCCTCAGGATCCATAGCAGGAGAACTCCTGTGTTCTCCCTGCCTTGCCTTCCCAGGCTTCCTCCTGGGCTTCAGCACTTGAACCTCCTGCTCCTTCAGCTGCTGAGGGATGAAGACCAAAAGAAGGCAGAGCTCCATGTCTTTGCAAAAGCACAGCTGTAAAATAATACAAGCCTGTGCTTTTACTGGAGAAATGTGAGTCTGATTAATAAAGCTGCACTGGCTCCCACACAGGAATGCTTGCTGAGCACCTGTAGGTATAAACAGGAATATAAACTTCCACAAATACAGCTCAAATCAGAAACAAATGGATGATTGTCTTTTACAAAGAGCTCTCCCAACCCAGAATACTTTTGGTGCTGTTGGAGGGCAGCAAGGCTGTAACTCTATCAGCCCCTTCCCCTCCCCACGTTACGAGGCAGGTGCCACTGAATGATGAAAACTTGCTTTATTTCAGCCTCCCAGCTCAGCCCCCGAGCTGGAGGTTTCCAAAACACTTGCCCTGCAGGAGTTCTAATAACGCCTTTCGCAGCCACCGTAATTAGCTGTTTACCCCCCCCAAAACATTACTTTTCTGGCACAACTCTCGCAGTGACCTCACTCACTTTCCATGCAGGAAAATTTCATGTTTGGGAAATTGGATTATTGGAGGATTTGCTTCCCTCTAACAGCGAGAGTGGCTCTCAGCCTGCGGGACAGCTGCTGTGGCGGGAGGAAGGCTGTGCTCGCTGCCCGACTCCTCCTGCGGCTTCTCCAGCTCCTCGGTGGCCACCGGCGGGACCGGCCGGGCTGGCTCAGAGCAGCAGCTGGCGAGTCTTCTCGTATGTCCCCAGGAAGATGAAGCCTCCCAGGCTGATGGCTGCCATCCGTGGGACAACACCTGCGAACAAGCTGAAGGCAAAGGAAAGGTGGCTGCTGGTGGTGCTCGGCCGGCTTCGGAAAACAAAGCCAAGAAAAACTCTGTCTCGCTGGTTTCTTAAATCCCACCCCACTGCTCTCTGAAGGAAATCTGTCTGGACTTCCCTAACACAGGACTCCCAAGGCTTGGGATTTTTAACCCCTCTCCACACTCCGCAGGTGCAGAAGGAAAGGGCAGGAGGTCTTTGTGGCAGGAGCTCAGACACATCCACACAAAGGGCTGCAGACAGATGGGAAGCATCCCATCCTCTGCTGCCCGCATCCAGCCGGGGCAGAGGGACCTCCTCTCTCTGCCAGGGGCAACCCCACTGCAGAGACAGCCCTGCTCACCACAGCAGCCCACTCCCAGTAACACACAGGGTCCAGCTGGGATAGAGCAGCAATACTCAACTTGTGGTGCTTTCAGCCGCCACAATTTTTAGGTGCCTGATCCTAACAGTTCTGGGAAATGAACAGGAAACTCATGAGAAGCCAATTGCTTGACACATCTAAGCTCCTAGTTGGTTCAACAATTTCGGGATAGGCCAGTGTATTACCCCAGAGGATTACAGGCTACTTCCTTTGTGGCAAGCAAGGATTAAACATCAGGCTTGAACCTGTCCGGCATCCCCCCCACCTGGATGCACTGCCCTCAGTCCGGCTGAGCTCTGCAGGGACGCTGCCCTTGGCTTTTCCAAACACTGCATGGTCCCTGCCCAGGAGCATGTCCACAGCAGGACAAGGTGTAATTCCTGGTGAGGCCTGACTGCTCAGGAGCTCCCTGCTCCCGGCCTGTGCCTGGCTACTCGTGCTGCACAGGGAAACCTCCGGCTGCAGGAACTCTGGCTGTAATGAGCTTTGCTAAGGAGCCTGGAGCACACAGGCAGATGGAAACATTTTATGGCTTTACTAGACAGCAATTGGGTCTATTATCATAATGACAGCTTTAAAACAGAGTAATTTGTACGAGGCATGTATGGACAGAGCACTGATAGGGTAAATCCTATGGAGCAGCATCGCTCCCTAAGCACACACCATCCCTCTCCTGCCGAATTAGGCGGCCTCATTACGGGAGCAGTGGCAGACACTCATTTCCAGAACAGCCCGCTCGAGACACCCCTATTACACAAACAGGAGCTGATAACTGAGTTATCCAGAAGCTGCATCCCTGGCAACCCCTATTACTAAGCATCACTTCCAAGAATCCTGGCCCTGCTTCCTCCACTTTCCCATTCCCACCTGTACCTGTGGCCTCTCCAATTCACGCTCCCCCCAAGGCTCCCTTCTGGGGGAGGGTACAGCTGAACAGCTGCAGGCAATTCCCAAATCTAGAGAGCTGAGCTTTGCCACAGGTCTTATCCAAACTGGTCCCCACTGGGCCATGCCTGCCCCCATCAACAGATGAGATAAATTGGATTTATCTCTGCTGGCCCCATCAGAAACCGCTCTGGTGGGCACAGGTCTGCTGTCTAGTTGTATTTGCTCTCTGTCTGCACAGATTTCACCTGGCGCTCTGCCACTCCTCAACCCCTAAGAGGAGACTAACAGGACCCCTGCAGTTACCCTCTGGATCATAGAATCATTTAGGTTGTTAAAGACCTCTAAGATCATCAAGTCCAACCATTAACCCACTGCAAGCCAACCACTAAACCATGTCCCCAAGCACTACACCTACACAGTGTTTGAACACTCCCAGGGCTGGTGAGTCCACCACTTCCCTGCAGAAGTGGATAAGGCACTGCAGGGCCTGAACACAGCACAAAGGGACCAGCACTGAAAAAGGGACTGTGTGCTCAGCCACAAAACTCATGTAGTGCCCTCTGGACCAACGAGGTGGCCATGCTGAGACAAACCACTGCTTTTCTCTGGCTACAGCTTTGCACCAAGCTCACTCTGTGGGCAGCTTGTGTTTTGCACAGCAGCCAGCAGGATCTGGCTGTGCAGAGCAAGCAATGTGGTTCACACCTGCCATGCCAAGCCCACTCCAACCAGGAACCTCGTCACAGGAACAGGACACCCGGTACAAGCTGTCAGCTCCATCCCCAGGTACACACAGGCTGGGACAAGCCATCTCACCAGATTTATCACTCCAATAACTCTCATCTCTCTCACCAGTGAGTTGTGAAGCTTCATCCATGGCTTTCAAACACCTCCACCTCCTTGCATGAAAAGCAGCCGGACAAGATGTAAACTCCCTTTCATGGGAATGGTTCAGCTACTCCTCTGAAGAGGCACACAGATCCTCTCACCCCATCCCTATCCCACCTTCCTCCCGCAGGCCTGGCTCTCCCTGGACAGAAAGGGATGTGAAATTTCTTGGCGTGAAGCAGAGGGATTTACTAGGTGCAGACCAGGAAGCTGAGCCCTGTGCTCTGGTTTTAATAAGGTGGCAATAAGCAATGAGTCTTTCTGCCCTCAGAATTCCTCCTCTTCAAGCACGAGATTTATTAGAGGAGCCATAAATCATGTCATGTTGCAACTGGCCAAAAAAGCCCGACATTTTTATTGTTTTTGATTAATAGATTTATAATTGGCAGCAGGCATGGCAGCCTCTACGTTTATTTTTCCCAAGACTTTCTTCCTTTTCCTTGCAGCTGACGCAGCTTGGCCTCCTTTACATGTTACTTTTTCTCCAGATCACTTATTGTTTTGATTTCAACTGAATTGTGTTCCCTTTGGTCCTAGTCCACGGGTACTATCTTTAGGCAGAGTTTAATTTTGGGTTGTTTAGAAAAGGGCACTGCTGAAACACCCTGAAAGAACACAAACACAAATTTTTACTTTCTGCTGTTGGCTGGGGAATAGGGGAGCTTTCCCCAGCCAAATCCATGCCTCTTCACACCCCCCAGAGCTCAACTGCCATCAGCAGGCCTCACTTCTCCCATTCCCTTTCAAAATATGCCTTAGAGTCCACCAAGCCATGAAGGACTCAAAACTCATCTACTGCCACATCACCTCATCACCTCAGAGAGGCAAACCTGAGACAACCCATCCCAGCACTGCCTGGGGGCACAGCTGGACGTCTTCCTGGAATCGGTGTTCAGGAACTTCCTGCAATTTGTTTTGAATTATTTCCCACATGTGTAGAAAGAGGACTGAACTTTCATTAGCTGGGCAAGCAGGGATCAGATGTTCAGAGAAAGCTGTCCCCCACAGAGCAGTGATGTGCAGGATGCTTTGGGAACGGTTTGCAAAGGTTAAAACAGCGCCCTGAGAGCATCGGCCACAGCGAGGGGGTTAAAAACCTATGAGAAATTACAGGGAAAAGACCCAAGTAAAGCTTCCAAAAATCTCTCCATTTCTCTTCCAGGCCATGGGCAGGTGGGACACAAACCCTACTGAAGGAAGCACACCCCCAAAGAGGGCAAGGTGGCGTAAACGAAGCAGGTAAAAATCAACAATCATTTATAAGCCTTTGATACCTCAAAATGTTCTACAAATGCTAGCAGAGGAATCTGTGTTCCCACACCACTCCAAGGTCAGGAGAGCAATTCTCTGTCTCAGGCCTGAGCAAAGTGAGGTAGTTAAGAGATTGGACTGACATCATCTCAGAGTTCCATAGCATAAGAAATTGCCAGGAGGTGGAAAAGACTGTCCATAAGGGAAACACAACTCCTATGCCGTCCTTCCCTGACATCTCAGGAGGGGGGATTCACACACCTCAAGAGGAAACTGTGGTCCTCACTGCCACAAGATGTGCAAGCCTGAATTTAAATGGATACAAGTCCCTCCCTGAGGGACTTGTTCTCAGCTACCCGCTCCCTGTCCAGGTGTACAGCAACCAAAATCTTTTCTCTTTGGCAGCATTTAAATATTAGCAGACCATCCCATCCTCTCCCACCCCCTGACACACAAAGATACAACACCCGAGGTGCAGCATGTCCTTACCCTGACAGGCCCTGTGTCCTCCAGATGCCACCAAGGGCAGTCAGAACATTCCCGCTGGCATTTCTGGAACCAGCCTGCACCACAGAGAGAGAGAGAGAGAACGTGAGCAGTGCACTGCATGAGAAAATTGCCTTAAGTGGAAACCAGAGGACAAACAGCAGAACTACAGATTCTGTAGTTATTAGATGTGTGATCTAGTTTGTGGAGATAACTAATATAAAGAAGCTGTCTGAGTGGTCTCAGAACACCTCACAGCACCCTTCTTCCCCTACCAATGTTTACCTGGCTGCCCAGGACAGGGGCACAGATAATCGAAACCTGGTTCTTACAGTTTTAGCACCCACACAATTGAAAGACAAAGAATCTGCAGCAGATGCAGCCCAGCAATGACAGATACACCCCAGCAATGACAGATACACCCAGCAATGTGGTGAGCACAGACGTGTGTGACTTGGCTGGGGAGGTGCATGTTATCAACAAGTTACACCTCCATACTAAGAGACATGAGCAGCAGGGTGAAAACCACCCGTACAACCTCCAGGATGCCTGTCCTTTGCCAACATAACAGCTCTTCTGAGGGCAGAGAAAGGCTTTAGGAACATCCACCTGCTCAGGGCTTTCAGCTATGTAGCTGTCAGCTCTGCTCCGGTCAGTGAGATGATGATGGGAACATCAGACCCACTATCAATTTATAAACTTACTAAACTTACTGATCTTTTGCTCTGGTTGGCAGATGTAGGCCATCACAATCACTGTGGCTTAAAATTTTAGGACAGAAAATCCAGTGCCAAGCCCTCCTCAGAAAAGACACACACACACTCTGAAGCCCAACAGTTATCAAAACAACAGAGGAAAAAATCCCTGATGAGCAGTTTAACTTTGGGTGTCTGACTCTGCAAGGATCTTCTCCTAAAGGCACTCCATGAGACTCTGGAAGTCAAGCACAAGTCCAAGCCTTGTTTCAGACAAGTCCTTTGGGAAAGGACCAGAGGGGCAATTCAAGGAAAGGAACACAACAATTTCATTAGTTCTGCCTGTTCACATCTAATCCTGCCTTCTAGAACAAGAGCAGAAATGATTATTAATAGGTGCTGGATTTCATTCTGTAACAACCCTACAGAAAGCCTGGAACTACCCAGGCCAGTCACCTGTGTGTCTGCTGGACTCCTTCGCTCTTACCTTTGCCAACATAATTCTCGTCTTCGCTACGTCGAGAGGTGTGGTGACTACAGCTGCAAATCCACCTGAGAAAATTAAAATACCAAACACAAGTGAGACATTGTTGGGTGAATATGAATGCCACACTGCCTATAATTCCCAGGGCTGTGGTCAACACTGCTCTGTTATTAATGCCCACAGCCTGTTCCCCCCCGTCAGAGCCCAGGTACGTTTGTCGAGGGTCTGCACACAGAGTGTTTTGTTACTGTGCGTTGACTTAAGAAAACAGCTCTATATTAGTTAACTGTAAATCCAAACGTCCCCAGGGAGACCACTGTCCTTTTGTTTTGGACTCTACATGTATGAACACATGAAGGTTGTAATGATAGCAAATGCTCACTCATTTGCAGAGATGGGAAAATAAACCAGTGCCACTGTGTTCAGCCTTGAGAATTAAAGTCTGACCATTCAAATGCTACAAGGATAGAAAGATGTTCTGCATCTGAAACACACAAGCTTCAGGGGCAAAGACAATCACTAGATACAGAGAGACTGGATCTGGACTGTTAGACCTGGGACTCTGTTTCAAGGAAAAAAAGACAAGCCAGTATTTGGGATGGAGCTCACCTCCAACAAATGAAATCAGCTCCACCCTGGATAACAACAGTGTGAAGCTGCCCAAAGGTCTCAGAAAATTGTTAGAAGTCTGCTGCCACAAGTGCCATCTTCGCCTCAGGGCCATTTTTATTCTCTCTAATCACTCCCAAACTTCACCCTTGGAGCTCATTACTTTCACTTGCTGCAGCCAGCTCAGCTGTGACTTTCCTCCTGAAAGCCAGAAAGCCAGCTTATCCATCTGCATGTCTCACCCACAAACGTGTGTGTCTGGCTCCACATTCTAACCCTGTGGCTACAGCCTGGCCTCTTGTGCTATCCAGGGACCAGCTTTGCTGCTTTTTCTCCCAGAATTTTACTCCCTTTGCCTTATTTCCCCATCCTAAAATTAACTTTAATCTCTCCTCTTCTGTTCACAATATTTCAAGTAAGTAATTCACGCTGAGGAAGAGCCAAAGTGAAGGAAACTTCTGAAATGCAGGAGCAGCAGTAAGTGAAGAATGAAAGGGGAAGAAAGGGTGGGGAGGTAAAAGAGAGACTTGTTCTGAAATGTTTCTTCTTCCTCCTGTTTTTTTTTCTGTGGAGCTTGTATAAATCCTGTATCTGCTACAGCAGGGAACAAAGTGACTCCAAAGGCTGGAGCCTACACAGTACCCAGGGAATAAGCTAAAAATAATCTATTTTCTGTTCCAAGTTTTAAGGAATGTCAAAAAATTGATTTCTCTTTTCTTGGGATGGGAGAGGGGGAAAAGGCATTTCTTCCAAAATGTGTAAAGTAATGAAAAAATCCATTTTCCCTGCTGGCTCATGTTCTTACCTGCATATCTCTCTCTCTCTCCATCACCTTAGCTTGAACATATTAAACCCCTGTTTTATGACAGAGGAGGCTGGGCCAGCTGGCACCCTCCTTGACTTCTTACAGTTAATTAAGGAATGTCCCATGACAGTTCAGGAGATGCAGTTAGGCACATGTGCAGTGCCCTGGATCTCAAACAAGAATAGCAGGAAAGCTGAGTTAGTGAAGAGCCCAAAATGCCTGGTTTAGGAGCAGCTGCGGCTCCCGTAGGGTCGGCCCATGTGGTTCCCTCTGCCGGAACCTTTCCAGCAGTGGTGCCTCACTGAAAAGCAGAAAAATGGGTTGTATTCAAGAAGGCAAAAGCAGAAACCATGAGCAAGTTAAAGTAAATTCCAGTCCAGAAATCCTTTTTTACTGTGAGCCAGTTTTTGAGTGAGTGACCCAAAGGCTTTGAGGGAAGGGTCTGGATAGAAACTTTGGTACTCATGACAGCGGTGTATTTTTAGAACAGTAAAAATAATCTTCATGGAAAATACTGGCTTTACAAGTCTGGATGTAGAAGCCCTTCCTTTGCCCACAGAACAAGATAAAATTAAACAGTGAACACATGGCTGTCAGACCTGCAACAAGCAAAAAAATCTCAAAGCATCATCCAGCTACAACACTGATGGTAACACGTTAGTCAGACCCACTTATTTCTCTTATCAGATCCCTTAAATTTTTTTTTGCATTTGGTCCTAAAAGTTTCTTATTGGCAGCAGCTTTAATCTTGGCTGATAGAGTGATTAGAACAAACACAGTTTATCCTGACACGATGTTCCCAAATTCTTATCTGAAAAGTTTAATCAAGGCTGATTGGTTTTCATTTTTCCCCAGCTTACATCTGGATTTTTCCTACTCTTGTGTTATTAAAATTTCTATGTTTCTTTTTCCATCACTGGGAAGTATTCGGTACAGACAGATTTACCAATCAATTCAGAACGACAACAGCAACAATAAAATGCTTCATAAGCACAACAAGCAGCAGGATAGCGGCTAAATTAAAAGCAAGTTTGTATATGCTTGACAAAAACACAAGATTAAAGCTAGCATTTGCTGGGAACTGCCTTTTTATTGAAGGCAGTGAGTCTGACAAAATGAATTTGCTCCAGCCTTAACCCTAAATGTCCAAGGTAATTTTAGAATGACCTCCTCAACATTAGTGCACAGCTATCCAGGAACAGGCCACACCATCAGCAAGGCACTGCTCAGTCCCACCTACTCCAGCCAGGTGAAGGAAATTAAAACATGACTGTTTCCAATCATCAGATTAACACAACAGATACAAACCAGTACAGCCAGAGTCTACTCATTGAAAATAGGAGGGCTGTGCACTGCACTAAGACACATTGGGGCCCAACAGATCTTTAAATCACTTCTTATTTATTTAGTCATTCTACTCCTGCTGTCACTGAATTCTCCAAGAGCTGCCATATAAGGTTGGAGTCTGCTCAACTAGTCAGCAACCAGGAAAACCATCATAGTATCAAATGGGCAAGAAAGGCCCAGACATATTCAGCCTCACACTCCTAATCATTCCAACCTCTCTGCAGAGCTGATGGAGAAACGGGCACCTTTGCAGGCAGTCTGTGCCCAGACTCACTCACCAGCTCACTCCTGGACAAGGCTCCTTTCTCCCTTGCCCTAGAAAGACTTGGGCTCAGCAGGTAGGCATAAACATGGATTTTCACATGGGAGAAGGCTCTTGGCTCATTAATACCTCTAGCAGAGTGACAAATTCCTCTACTGGGAAAATAAACCTTCACTCAGTAGTGGGAAATTCATCACCTGTCTCCCAAGAAGTTACAATGGTCACTGTATATTCACACATCAGCTGAGCTCAGGGTGTTAAACAGAAAATCCCTCTGCTACTCACACTTTCCCAGGGACCAGTTCTTGATGGAAGTGCTAGTGACAGACACCTGCAGAGAATGGTCTACCTTTATTTGGCAACAAGAAGAAAAAGTCTTGAAGATTAAAGATTTTCCCCTAGGTTCCTGCTGGTACTTTCTGCTCTTTTTAGCTGTCATACACAAATAAAAGCATCAGAACAGAGTGAAATACTTCGCCTGAGAACAATACACAGCCCTGGGTCCTCGCAGTAAGGTGGCTGCCTGTAGAATTTGCTGCTACAGGAAAATGTTTCACAGGTACTTTGACACAATCCTCAGACAAGATCCTATGAAGGGAAGAAGACAAGTTCTCCTTCAGTCACCTGTTCTAAAGGGTCCAGGGAACCCTTCTGGCCTTCACAGAGGTTCCTCCTGATTCTGTGTTCCTGTCATCTGACCAGACCCCTGCTCTCTCTTCTGCAATACCAGCCCAGTTCAGTAGCTCAAGCTTGTTTCTAGAGACAAGAACTTGTGCTTGACTAATGTGCTTGTTGGAATTAGCCTGTCTTAGGAAAAGAAAAAAATCCACAATGAGCTGTGCTATTGGCTTTCTTCACTATTATTTTCTGTACTGTCATCTGAAGGTTACCAAGGACTGATTCAGGATCGAATCCCAAATCTGGGTTGAAAAACTCAGTGGCTCAGGTCCAACCTAAACCTCACAGCATCCTCTTACACTGACTGAATTCCAAGTTCACAAATGGCCTTTTTCAGAACTCTTCAATCAATAGGTTCTTATTTGAACTTTTATTTTATTGATATTATGTTAATTTTTTTTAAGAGGAAGTTTATTCTGGTCCTTTATCAGTGTGGGAACAGCACCTGCCAATGGTAGAACAAAGTGACCTAAGAACCTCTTTGGATTTCAGCAGAAATACCAAGACAAAGCACTGCTTCCTCAGAGATTTAACTAATTCAGGGTTAGGAGTCCAGTCCAAGCAGACTCTGCAGGGAAATCTTGAGAACTACTCAAAATTTATTCAGAGCTATAGAGTTAAAGAGGCTTTTAGACACAGTGTGTAATCTTGTCAGAGCCGATTAGATCAAAACAAAAGTGATGGGAAATCCTCCCTGTTAATGTGCAAAAAGCTCTCGTTAGTGCCTTACGTCTCACTAGACTTGCACCTCCATCCTTGCTGCCTTTGTCACCACAGAGCATTAATTATTAATGCGAAGCCACACTTTTTTTTAGATAGAGAGAAAGAAGGCATCTTAACAGAGGTTAATTTTCAATCCCATCAAATGGACATTTAGATTCTTTGACAAGCTGGAGACCTCCAGGGCAGTACTTTGCCTTCCTGACAGCTAATACCCGATGGCAGGGTTTCCTTGCCACTGTCTCACTTCCCTGGAGGACACACAAGGCTCAGCCAGAAGCTCCTCTGGGACTGCCTGCCCCTGTACACTGCAGGTGGTCCAGCCAGGCAGCCCAAGCCCAGAGAAGACTCCAGCATGGAGCACAACCACAATCATGCCAGGCCTGCCCACAGCATGGGGACAATGCCTCTGCCTCCCCCCTGTGCCCAAATCTGGGCTGGTGTCCAAATGAGGCAAGGTTTGGTTCAAACACAACCTGAGGCTTAAAATATGTAGATCTACCCTTGGGTTCTTCCCCACCGGCTGCTCAGATACCACCTCCTCCCGCTCCATCACTGCTCCAAACATCTCTAGCTAAGACACCAGAACAATGATAAAGCTGGACAAGGTCTCAGGGGATTAAATTATTAACAGATGAGCCAGAGCAGATTCCACATCTCTGGTATCTGTGCTCATGCCTGCTCCATTTCTATAAAACCCCCATGGATCACATACATACACGTTACACGTGTGCTCAACACAGCAGCACCAGGCCCCTCACAGCACTTTGCCTGGAACTGCTGCCACTTTCACAGGCACTGGGGATGGAAATCAACAGATTGTTGCTCTTGGTTCTGCCTTCACCAAATAGTTATAATTCAGCTAGGAACTAACCAATGCACACAGACACGTGTGTGTGCCATAAAGGGAAGCTATATAGGACTTTTCTTTCAGTTTGTTTCAGCTTATTACCCTGCCCCTCAGGACCTCTAACATATTTTTAGAAAGTATTGAATTCAAGCAAAGAACAGAGAAGAAAAGTGTGTCTGTGTGATTTCACCATCCCACTACTACCATGGTGGCATTTGACAGCATCTCTTTGTGTAAAGGTTGTTTTTTGGATAACATTCTTCTTTTCAGGTTTATAACATGAAGATTTTCAATCACTTGGATGCACACATCCACCTTGTTTTATTCACAGGGTACTGGTGAGGTTTTGATTTCTTTATGTTTTGGGGTGGAAAGAAAGGGATAAAGGGTTTGGTCTGTTTTCTCTTTGCTTGTTTGAAGCCCTATGTAGGTAGTTAATAATTTTTAACTGTGCAATCCATTCTTCAGAAAGCAGGAAATTATTTTTCCACTGCCTCCCCTCAGCAAGAAGGCCAAATATTTTCTGTGAAATAGAATGGATGCAGTACCAGAACAGGTCAATAAGGAGGGTCTGAAGGTTCCACGTCTGCAGAGGGAGGTAATGGAGACAGAGGGGAAGGTTCTGATGCAAAAAGAGCTGGACCTTGTGAGTTTGGAAGCAGGTCCTCAAAGGACACATGAGAAAGGAAGTTGACAGCACTGTTGGTGAAAAGGAAAGAATAGGGAAACAAAGCACAGAGAAGGAAAACCAGGATGGAGGAAGTGAAGCTGGAAGGATGACCCAGAGAATATTTATGATCACTGATCACAACAAGACCTACAAAACAGGACTCCAGATTTGCAAAGATTTGTACTCGGGGAATAGAGCCTACAAAGGCAGGTAGGTTGAACTATCCCATTTACCACCACCATGGACCTGGAAGTCTCTGTGCTGCTCCAGGACCCGGTGTCTCCTCCAACACCAAGTGTTAGGTCTCCCCAGAGTGCCTCTGAAAGCTCCCTCTGCAATATTTCTGCTAGAAAAGCAGCAGACACTGCTGAACATCCATTAAATAGCAGCAAGTCCAAGCACAGCTGGTCAAAATCAAGGCACTCAGAGAAGGAACTGGAGGCACTGGGCTACATTTCCAACTGAGGCACCAAATTGGACTTCAGGAAATTACTCTGCAAGGCCTTGGGTAAATCAGATAACCTTCCAGCTCTCTGAACATGCCTGAACACAGTTTTTGTATCAATCTGACTGTAAAGAAATCAACAGAGGTAAATTAATGATCCCCATCACACCTGCAGACGTACAGATTACATTTTAAACATTTTTAGTCTGGTAGCTTGATTTGTTTCAAAACAAAAATGAACGATCTGCTTTAATCGGCTCTGATTTTGTTTGCACTGATTGATGCAGTCAGTGTAGAATCCAGCAGCGGGATTTTAAGCAGGATAAAACTCCCTTCCCATCACATAAACACAAAAATTACAGCTGGACTAGACCACGAGAGGTCATCTAAAATATTCCCTCTGCCCAAAAATGGAATCAGTTCTACCTAAACCATTCCCTCACTGCTCACACACCCAATCTACTAAACTGTGCAGCCATAGGCACAGTCCCTTCCCTCAGCTGTGCAGTTTCAGTGCCCTTCAAAATGAAGCCTCAGTCTCTGCAGGAATTCTGCTGCTATTAATACTTCATTTCCCATAACACAACTTATTTTTAAAAAAAATTACATACAATGTAATGGTTCTGAATTTAAGTTATCAAAGAACAAGCTTTGCTTTCGATAGTCTCTATTTCAAGAAATGCTATAATTTCCCTTTAAACAGGATTTATTTTTTCCACATATTCTGTTACTGGTTTGGAATCTCAAAATGTATTTTAGCTCCATGGGGAAAAGCTCTGGCTATCCATCTCTTAACTACTAATCTGTTTTTTCTATTAAGACAGTTGAGTCTCTCCTCCCTCAAACTTGTCAGCTATACTGATGAGTCATTAATTGATTTTTTTCCTCTCTTTTTTTTTTTTGTTTTTTTTTTTTTTTTAAACAAGTACAGTAGTCTAAAAATCAAGCAAGAAGCCTACTGAAGAATTCAATTAACTTCTGGCTCGTTTGCTAATAAATAGTGCAGTATTGTACTCTGCCACTCTTTATTCTTGTTCTAGTGTCTGGAGATTGCCCAGATGTTTTGTCCTCTGGGTTTTTTTTTTGCTGTGGAAGGCTTTTGCCTCCAGGCTGAGCAGTGCTCTCCTCTGCTCTCCTGCCTCCAGTTAATCTACATGGCTGTCAGGGCTGTCACATGAATGGTGAATCATGGCCTCTCGCTGCAATCACTCCAGCCCCTGGGGAAGCGCTGGGAGGGGACAGCTGCACAAACCCCCACCCAAGCAAAGTTCCTCCTGGATGAGGATTTTCCAGATCAACTTTGAAATAATCACAAAGCCTGACTGACAGGTCCCTGGTTTTTAAATAACAGAAATTTGTCAAAAACAAATTGGTTGTCTTTCAAACAGACACCCTGGTTGAGTCTTCTTTTTTTTCATTCCTCTCTTTCCTTTGCTGACTTTCCTATTTCCAAACAACAACTGGTCCATTTTCTTCTAAACAAACTTGAATTACAAAGGAATGTTGTTCTGCTATACTTAATAGATTTGCACATTTTTCCCTTTCTTCTTTAGTCTTTCCCAGTATAACATATAATCCTTTGCACCTGCAAAAGCTCCACAGACTGCTGACTGCCAAGAATCCACCACGTGACCCTGCTTCCATGACCAGAGATCCTGTGTTTAAAGAGAAAGGAAAATAAAAAGTTATTAAATGTTTGAATCTATCTGATCCCCATGTGAGTTAACTCCGAGGATGGGAACTTAAGTGAAAAGCTATTTTTGTGGCATTTTTCAGTGATGTAATAAGTGATTTTTCCCAAGGAACTTGTGTACTTGAACGAGCAGATGGAGTGAGAGAGACGTCTGGAACCAAGGGCCTGAAGCAAATTGCTTTCAGGGAATTCATATGTATGTATTTAAGCCTGTGGCCATGCAACTTTGCAAATATTTTGTGAATTTATTTTTCTTTTTGGCAGATAAAACAACGCAAAGCAAAAACACTGAGCAGGAAGGGGAGGGGGGGAGAGGCATGCAAGAACCAATATCAGCTCGGCTCAGATGTACCAAGGCTCCTACTTAAAATGAACAGTCCCCAAAACCACGAGATCTAAGTCCTGTTTGCTCCCCTACCTTTCTTAAACCAACCCTTCCCGTCACTTTCCCCCCAAAACCCCGTCGTTCAGGAATTACTCTCATCACTCCCCTTATATCCCAGAGCAGGTGTGTCTCTCTTTTTCACTTGGCATCATTAAGGACCACGTACCCTCCTCTCCTCAGCTCCCCCACACCTTGCTGCCACCCCTCAGCTCACAGCAGCATTTCAACATGCACCGTTCGAAAGCACCAACAGGAACCTCCTAAAAACCTCTCAAGAGTCGCCTCACCCCGTCTGATGAGCCCGACCGGTGTCAGCAGCAAGGGCCAGCTGGGCTGGCTGTACCATGGCATGTGGTCACCGTGCTCTCTCCTCCTCCACTCTGCTGCATCCCCCCATCCCCATCTCCTGAAACACTCAACGCTGGAAGCTCTCTGGAGGAGAGGTTTCTGGTTTACGATGTGAGGATCAGCGCTGAGCAAAACGGGATGGGATCCATGGCCCTTCTGAGGCCTACCACGGAGAAATCAGGAATTTTATTTTATAGCTGTGGCCTTCCCCTTCTTTTTAAAGTCATATGACTTCTATACCATAAAAATCTCCTTAAAAGCAATTGGTAGCTGTGCTAGGCTGAGATATTGCTCTGGGGCTCCTGGTCTTCAGTACAGCAACTTTCCACTGGAGCAGGAGAACTCTTCCCTTGTTTGCTGACTCTTCATTTAACACGCTGTCCTCATGACTCGCTTGTTCCAGCTTGGCTGGTGGTTATATTTCAGTTGAATGTTTTAAAAATCAAACTGTTCAAGCAACAATGGCCAGCCACAATGTTGTTTGGTACCCTGCCACAGCTAAATAGCTGCAGCTCTGCTGTACGAGAGCACTGAAGGGATTCCAGCCTCTTTAATGCTAGCCATTCTTTTCCTGGTGTTTTTAGTATGGGATGGTATTCTGCCCTCACCCACAGCAGAAACTCATTTTCGTCTCATAAATAAGTAAATAGGGATTCATAATTCTTCAAAACCATAATATGCTTTTCTGGAATAACTTACAGCCTTTTGGACACACAGTTCTCCCACAGCTCAGTCCTGCTGGATGAAGGACACAGTGCTCCCTAAGACAAACGGCACTACCTTCCAAAGTGTCTGGGTGTTGCAATAGCATAAATCCCACCTTCAACATCCCTTTTCAGAACACTTCAGGTGCTTAAAAAAAACGCTCAAATTGAAAATCAGGAGTTTTGAAACTTAAATGCTGGAGCCACTTGACAAAAAACAGAATTACTGTATTTTTTCATTAAACGTTCTCCAAATGTCTGCACCTCTACAGCTAAATCCAAGAACTTACAGCAGCTACTTCTGCCATGAAAAGAAAGCACCGTCGAAGAGCTGCTGGAGGACTAAGAGAAAAATCAGCCCATTAATACAGACATCCATGGCTTTGCCAGAAGCCCAGCCTATTCTCAATCATGATGGGGTTTTATGTTAATGTCATTGTCCAAAGAAGAAGGAAAAGGTCATTCTTATTTCTTGGCATGTAGCTCTGAAATCTAGTTTCTGATAAAGCCTGGCTTCCCAGTGCAGCTCTGCACAAAGAGCCTTTGCCAAGCAAGGCAAACGGTGATGAATTCCCATCCATTTTGCCTGCAAATTGACAACAGGTATTTGCAACAATCATGCAATACGGAAAATTGTTTAAAAGGGTGGAGCCAGGAACAGTTCAATTAAATTAGGGAAAAGGAGAATTGAGGCTGGAGAACAGGAAGAAAATTCCCCAAGAGTGAGGTCTACTGAACCGCAGAGCCAGCCTCCCCAGGGAGGAGAGGAAAGCCCTCTCCTTTGAGTCATTTAAAAATAGATTGGAGAAGGCACTCACGATTGTACTGTGGGGAATAATCCTGCGCTGGCAAGGGCAGGATGAGATGACTTCATGCATTTCTTTCCATCTCCAGTTTCAGTGATTCACCCAGAGCTCCAAACCTGAACAGGCAGAAGAGCAAGAGAGAAGCAGGGCACGAGGACATCATTGCCGGAGGAAGCCAAGAGGAACAAGTGTCACAAGGCCAAGAGGACCAGCAGGACTCTGGTCCAAATTCTTTCTAACCACACAATGCTATGGGCCAAGATGACGTGCTGAAGGCCACTCATGCTTTCTCTCAATAGCCTATGGGCCAACTAATTGGCAGGGCTTTGTGGTAAGTCGGGATTGTAAGTTCTTTGAAAGCACTTGCCTTCGTGCTGCACTGAGAAGGTTTTACCACCATTAAGACAGGGTAAAGCACAGAAGATATTGGATACTTGTGGATTACTGGTTAACCAGGGCCTTGTTCCTGGAAAGAAATTCAGGGTCCATATTCAAATATCCCAAAAGCACTGACTTTGAATGGAATGCCTGGTTATCTGCAGTGATACAGGGCCCAGATCTCACTCTGCCATCTTAGATGCTGCACAGATTTGAAAGAGCCTTCCAGTCAGGGGGGATAACAGCGAGAGCTCAGGTCAGGCAGAGGATGGGCGTCAGAGGCAGGCTCAGAGCCCACAGGCCACAGCTCAGCAGCTCCAAAAGGGGCAGAAGTGCCCATGCAACGCCTGCAGAAGCCCTGCAATGACACCACTCTGCTTACATGTGCTCTTGCAATATGAAACACAGCCCAGGAATTACGAGCAACACGACTGCAAACAGTTGGCTCAGCCTGGGTTCCCCACCACCATCACCAAAAGGCTCCTACCTGCTCACACTGTGCTCCTCCTGCAGAAGGCTGCAGGGGATAACCTGACTTTTCCAGGGCAATACCCATTCCCACTAGCATTCACAGCCTAGGGAAGCAAAATGACAAGGAGCACATTACATGAAAGCAGCCGCCATGCCAAGCCTGTGTCATGTGTATTCTATTAAGCTGAAGGCTGAATAGAAGACTTTGTTTTCCACTTCAAAGGACCCCATCCCAATCTCTCGCTCTTCCCTTATGAATAACAAATTGGAAATAAATCTTCTGGCTGAAGCACATGGAAACTCGTACAGTTGGGGCCCTCTGCAGCTTCCCAGCTCAATCACATGCTAATTTTTTTTGTAAACACTTTTATGTGATATATATGTAAATCTCGCTGTGCTTTGCTGCACCATGTAAAGCAATACAGAGGGTGTGGCCTCAGGGGATGGGACACAGCAGGAAGCCTGAATGCAGATTTCCAATTATTCACAGGGATAATGTTCACAGAGAAGGGTCAAGTTTTATATGTGGGCAGAGCCTTACTTTTCTTCCTAGAGATCCCATTTCACACTGTTCTACAGGCCAGCGTCCTCTAATTCTCACCACAAATGTTATTCAGCTCTTTTGATACTGAGAACACGAGGACACCCCATTTTGTTGGGCAGAGGGAGCACTGGAAATGTCGCTCTCAGGATATACCTAAGGCCTTCCAACTTGAAAACAAGCAAAAAAAGGAAAATATTACTGCTGCCTTTAAATACGGGATGGGGGGGGGAATCTATGGTGCCTACAAACGTGAACTCCTCATGTGCTGTGGAAGCACCACAGAGAATGAGACACCTCTGCCTTGGCCTTGCTACTCCTCAGGCACTAAGAGGCGAGCAGACCTCATGGCACGCACTAAACTTGAGGCCTGCAGCTGAGTAAATATTACAATTCACTCCAGTGATAAGCATCTCTAGTATTTCTACACATCCCCCTGTCCAAGACAGTGTTCAACTTCACGAGAACAGGGGGGAGAAGAATCTGTACAACCTAATCACATGGGCCTGTGAGCACGTGCAGTCCTGCAAGCTGAGGGAAGAAAAGCAGTTTTCGCGTCTGCCTTTGTTGCTGGCGATTTTACTTGCAACGTGGCATTCTGCATGGCTGACCCTTACAGATGCATGGCACATTAGCTACAGGAGAAGCAAAAAAACTCATAAGCTGATGGCAGTTTCTGTACATAAAGTCAAACATGGAGCACAGAGCCAAACGTCCTCCCCAGTGAATTTTTATGTGCATATGTGCAGCATATGTGCAAGTACATGTGTATATTATCTTGCAGGAAACATGTAAGCCCAAACATGGGAAAAATTCAATGATCTAAGTTCACTGTTGACACAAATGTTGAGACTCCATTTGCACTAATGGAGTTGTGCTCACTTATGCCAGTACTGAATTTGGTCCTAGAATTAAACCCACCCAAATCCTAGATAAATTGGAAGAGAACAAAAGTTGGCCTACATGCAAGAGCATATTTTTCATGTTAAAAGCATTTCATTCCCCTTTTCTGCCCATATAATGCTGCATTGATGTCTGTGACCCATTTGGATGTAAATCAAAATGCATGTGCTAAAAGCCTGGTTAAAGAAAATGTCTTCAAAACAGTGTTCCCATGGCAAGGCAGAACAGCTACACTCTGTTTCCATGGCACGCAGGGCCGTGTGTGTGTCTGGGGAGGAAAACACACTTCTGAAAAATCACTTCAAAGTTCGGACAGTTTTCCTTGAGCTTCTGCACTTCTACTACCTGCTAATAAATCTGTGCTTCATAGGCTTGTGTGAATAAATTACATGGGAGGATTACATGAGTCTTTTAAGGTTCTTCAGCAAGAAGCAAGTGCCCAAATCAAATGGTGAGCCCCCGATTACTTCGATATTCTACCAAACGTCTCCAGATGTCACTGGCAAGCTCAGCGACTTCTAGAGAACCACTCATGGCCTAGGCACGACCAAGAGCGTCACAATCTGGCTCTGTATCTATTGACTGCTTTCCTCTGGCCGTTCTAAATGCTGCACTGATGACCCAAGACCATCTGACTCTCCCAAACGTGCCTGCAGTGCTGTGAGTGAGGGTTGCATTTGTTTCCTCCTCTTTGGTGCAGATGGTGGGCAGCATTCCTTCGACTGCGCCTCAAGACTGCGTGAATGACACTTATTGTGCCACCAATAAAGGGAGGGCTGTTTGCTGAACAGCTGTTGGGTACATTGTTCCTTTGTGAGAAAAAATGCAGCCGTTATGCTAATGGCATGCACACGCTGCACGTTACATCACGCCTCCGAACGCCCCGTGGAAATATGTTTTCCTGATACAGCACCTAAGCAAATGGCAGACACATTAGGGTTATTTAACCATTAGGACTTAATCCCTAAATCAGCCCAACCCTTGCTCAAAGAGGGAGCAAGGTATGGTAGAGCACTTACCGCTCTGCCTGCAAGGAAATGGGTTTAAAGCTGGGCCTGGGTTTCATTTACTCCTGACTTACATGCAGCTGAGCACAGAGAAAAGAAATACTAGACTGCTTCCCCAGGAAAAAAGGAAAACAGTCACCTACCCATAGAGCAGAGAAAGAGCCATTTAAGGCCTAGTTTGGCTACATTCTTCTATTTTCTACTTGCCCTGTTAAACAGCAACAGATCTGACTGTAAATTTTGGGAGGGAAATAGCATGTGGTTTATTGTTTCAATGGTGGAGTTATAAACACGTATATTACTGCTGAGAACCCCAGCTGCCTGGGCAGAGGCATTCTGTAAACTTTTCCTTCTTATTAACTTTAAAAATCAGGTGCAATGAGCTCCAAGAAAGATTAGAGTCTTCACTCTCCACAGAAAGCCACCAAGCAGTCTTTGCACAGTAAGATTCAAGATATGTCTCAAAATATATCTGCACTGACCACTTAAGAGTGAGGCTGAGCCCACACTCAAAACAGTTTGTCCACACCCTGTACTGCCTACCCCAGGCCCCAGAAGCTGAGCTCTCTGAAGGGGGGAACCAAGAGAACCAAGCAAATGAATACACACATCAATTCCCTCATGTTAGACCTATGGTTCAGTTCACCAGAAGATTTCCCCTCAATAAAAATGCCTTGTGCGGGGTGACAAATGAACCTGAACAGATAACAGAGGACCTAAATCCAATCCCAAATCTGCTCTCCATCGTGTGGGCAGAAACTAGTTTAGAACCAACCCAAGGAACTTCTGTTCTGACCCAACCAATTTTCAGATCCTGCTCAGCCTCACAGAGGAACAGCTGGACTCTCTCCATTCTCTCTACTACAATTGCCCAGTTATTTCACAGGGTGGAAATGTGCCCACGTGCATTCACCCTCTTCTCCTGAAGCCACCAAAAGCATTCCTTCCTCTGCTTGTTCAGCATCTTACAGCACAGCAAGCCCCGAGGGAGACCTGCTCATGTATCTCAGCTCCCTGTCTCCAGCTATTGCCCCTGAAGTCCAACAAAATATCTCTTTTTGTAAAACACCTGTTAATTTGTGAGACCTACAGATTTGAGAAAATTATCTTATTTCTAAAGCCAGTGACAAAAAACTTGTGGGTTCGCTGGAGCTGCAGAAAGTCCAAGAGCTTTAAGTTTTGCTCAGCACTGAGACAAAGAGGGAAACCCTGGCCCCACTGAGTGCCAGAAGAGCCAGAGCTCATCTTGAGCATGGTCAGTTCAAGATTTTTATCTTTCTTAGCAGCTCCTGGGCCAGTGGAGCAGCACAGCCAGCCTTCTCAGAGAGGATGGGTGTGCAGGGGCAGGACTGGCTGACCCTGTTGTTACACAGTCTTAGGAACATCCAAGTGCCTCATCTTAGAATCAGACATGTCTAGTGAAAAAGACAAAGGGTTCCCAGGACAGTAGGTTTGTTTTCCCACCAACTAAACAAACAAAAAACCCCTTGTTTTTCAAGCCTACTCATTTGAGACCCATGTCCTCCAGTCCTGCCTGCTCCTTCCCTCCTCACCGGCTACCAAAGCCTTTTCTCCAGACATACAATATACTGGGTCTTTAAAGAGACCATTCTCCACATCCAGCTGCATTTGAGTAACTCTCAGAGGCTGGCTCTGAAGCGCAGCCAACATGCAGAAATATAAAACCCAAGAGGACTGAGCCTTGTTTCACCTGAGATGGGTTTATCTTACACACAGCACTGTTCTTTGAGGGAGCTGACTGCTTCCAGTGAGCCATAAGAAACAGGCATTTTTGACAAGATGTTTCTGAACTCAAAACCTAACCAGAGGCTCTTGATTTTCTGTATGGTTTTAAAACTCTATTTTATTGAAAAATACCCCAAAACCTGATGCCCTGTATTTCTGTAATACCCCCACAGCAGAAATTAAAGTTATCTTTCTCAGTTAGGTCTAAAAGAGAAGAATTATGGATTAAAACATGAAGTAAATGATAAATCACTTATATGCTGCTGGTAGGAACTCAGATATGATGATTACAAGTGCTGAATAAAAATGCCTGACCAGAACAAAACAGAAAGAAGGGATGGGCTCCACATCACTGCAGTCATCTGAACAGAGACTACACAGCCCTGGCAGGAGGGTGAAAGCAAGAGCTGCACCAGACTCTGTGTAACCCACAACAATTTCATGCCAAATGCACAGCCCACAATGTGAAATTCCCACAATGAAGAACACACATATAGTATTTCCAAAGCAAGTTACAGAGGCACCCTGGAAATTTCAGGGCAGCATACAAGGGGACTGTATCTTAAAACATTATTCCAAAACCTGAACTAATATGGGAGGCACTGTGCTTGGCTGGCATTTGGGAAGCACACTACATCTATGCTCTGTTGCCTTTCTTCATGGCCAGCTGGTTTTGAGATGGGATCAGAAGCATTAGCCCCACATAAAAGAACCCAAACCTGATCAAACTGTCACAGTGGTATTCAACCACGGTGCTCCTCTGAGGGCTGCTGTAGCAGAAAGTGAATGAGATTTCAAACACCCCTTCTTGCCCTGAACTCTGAGAAAAACTCAGAATTGTTTTAGCTGTAAGGCTTGGATTAAAAGGACAGAGAAGCACTACACTAGTTCAGCAGAGAATTACAATGTCTGTCCTGAAATCTCATACACCATAGCAGTTTCCTTCTCCCTTTTGGTTTGGTTAAATTATATAGAAAATTTATACTTCAAATAAAATATAGAAAAACAGAGAATTGGGAAGAAAAATTACATTAAGCACGTATTATAGCAGTGGATCTACCTACATCCAGAAATAAAAGAGGAGGAGTTTTGGGGTTTTTTTAATTAAAAGCACCATAATTTCTTTACTGTTGTTTCTTGAGTCATTGTGAACTAAAGAAGAAGTCTATTAACTCTTGCTAATTTCTATGTTCACCTGAATCACTGGCAGTAAGACTTGTATTTGAAGCAGTATCTGTTTCTTGCTAATCACTGCAATACCCCCTTTGCCAGCACCCACAGCAAACGTAACCTTATAGTTCAGGGATCTACACAATGCTCTCTCTTCTTCTAACTTAGTTTAGTGCATGAAATGCAAGTTTACTCTTACACAGGACAGCTGGCCCACATTCACAGACAGGAGAAAACTGTGCATGTAAATTATGTGGCTAAAGCATGCTGGAAGCATATGGAATAACTAGAGCAGCTTGGAGCAACGTAGATAGAGAAGATGGGATATAGAAACACCCAATTTGCTACCTGTGACAAGCCTTTATTAGGCTTCTTTAAGCTTAACACCCTGCTGCTGGTTGCAACCAGCACATATCTGAAGGAAAAGGAAACTGTTCAATTCCATGTGCCTCACTAACTGTCCTTTCATAGTGGAAAGATATTTTTCCTCATTTTTATGGTGATTAGCTTGTTCAGGGAATCGTGAGACCGAATCTATGTTCCATTGCTTACGCAACTTTGTACTAGTGGTTTTAAAAATGACACAGCCAGGGCACTTGTTCTGTTCTGATCTGTGAGACGGCCCACACGCATCATTCACTACTGCTCCTGCAGTTACTCTCTCAAGTAATCCCATTAATACAGTGCAGAATGGTCCCTCAGGCATCGTCTCAATGACTCTTTTCTGTTCAGGCTTCATGCCATTTTTCTCTCATCCTTTGCATTCCTAGTCCTTCATAATTACTGTCTCTTCACGCTCCCTTCATGCACCCGTGAGAAGCCTTTCCCTGAGCCACACTCTCATTGGTGCTACAGGCCACATCCAGCCTGTTGATGGGACCATAATGGTTTTTGTCATTTGTTGTACTGACAATTTCTTTAAGAGCTTCACTCAGATAAACAAAACGTATTCTTGCTTTCACTGCCTGGCTTTGACCATGACAAACCCTGAGCTCTCTCCCTCTGCTGAGCCAAAGTGTCTGGTGCATGCCAGACTGATTTTTGCAGTTTCCTACCCTTGGTTCCTCAGTAGAAGAATACATTGCAACAGGTTTGTGGAACAAACTGACATGGTTTTGTTTCTCTTCAGATCTGCACTGACCTCTGTAGATTAAACATGATGCCTCATCCTAAGTGACTCACTCCTGTAGCTGGCTAAATTCAAACTGTCTTCTTTAAAGCCTGTAATGTAAACAATACATTTTATTGTCACAGCTACGTGGATATTAATTAAAACAACTTTACTTTCTGAAACCAGCTACACAATGGTGCTGGTTTATGTGGTTTTGGCAAGAACACTGCACTTTTTCTCTTCAAGCTCTGCCACCTCTTGCTCCCAAACACGGCTGCTGCACTAACTATGAGCAGGTCAGGCCAGTGAAGCTGCTGAAGAGTTTATAGAAAGCCATTCCTAGACACTGGCAGGGAAACAGATTCCTAATAAGGCAGCTCAGGCTGCCCTGTGCAATGGGATGATACCCAGACACCACAGTAAGTCAGAGTTCACAAAGTACCAACAGGATCCTCTGTGAAACACAGTTCTGTGAAGGCTCTTGATGTATTTCATGCTCCTCCTGCCTGTGGACTCACCTTTATACTGGACTCCCTGAAGCCTCTACATGCAAACATTCACACTGTGGGCTTGTTCCCCCCACCCCAAGCTAGAGACACAGAGGGGGAGGAAGAACTATTGTCCCAACACAACACACCAGCACCAAGCTTGGGTCTCAGTGCTGAGCTTGCTCTGTAGTCCAGCACCCTTAACAAGAAGAAAGTTTCTCTCCACAGCTTCTCTCTTATAATATTATATTTTGCTGCAATGCTTTTAATGGCCTGCAATAATTCTCTGTGCTTCCAACCCAGGATCTCAAAGCACCTGAAAAAACCATTCATCTTCTGTGGTGAGTTCAAAGAGGGAAGGAGAAATTCCATGTCTTCAAATCCCAGCTCTGCTCAAAAATCTAGACCCTGACTCTGACCATGACAAACAAAGCAGCCAGCTGGTGGGAGAACAGCACATCATTCCAAACAACTGCACTATTAAAACATCATCCACTGACACCTTCTTTAAACGACCCCAAAATAAAGTATAGGCAGCCAATCAAAACAGCTTTTCAGCAATACACTGAGAGTCTCTCCATGTCTACAAAACCCTGTCTCAAACAGCTTTCTCTGTATCATTCACAATTTCCTCTTACTTTAAAGAGCAGAGCACTAAAAGAATGAAAATTTAAAAAAAAAAAAAATCACAACACAAGACAGTGCCCACTCTTTTTAAGCAGTAAAAAAAGGTTGAGCCGAAGATAAGATTTCTGGCATGTTGGGAGTAAAATTTAGCCTGCAGGCCACAGAGCAGTGGTTAGATATTCCCTGCTATTTTTCAGATATTCAGGCAAATGATCTTCACATGCACAGGTAGGTAGGCACATACTTACTGATTCGTGGACATGCCCCTAATTGCAACAATCAAATTAGATAGGTTACCATGGAAAACCTTTGCAAATTGTGTAACTTTGTATTTCTATCATTAAAGAGGACTTACCTTTAAGGACTCCCAGAGGGGAAACTGTACCAGAGAGAAAGGAATCTGGAGAGGTGGGAAAAGGAAAAAAAAAAAAAAAAAACAGAACAACAACATAATGTTACAAAAGCAAATTGGGTTGGCATGTTCCTCAACTGGCTAAATTAGGAACAGTTATTGTTCCCCCAGTGAACTGCAGCTTATTACACTTACAAATCTTTACGGACACTTTATGTACGCTGCCATTAAATGACTGGTTTCACTAAAGCAGTTTTACTTTGTTTATCACATTCCCCGCTGAGAGGTTAATGTATTGTTACCAGGGTGGCCTAGAAGAGCAATAAGCAGTGTGATCTAGTGCAGGGACATTTTTGGTTTGACACTCAGCCAAGAAAGCCATAAGGATGGTTCAAGAAACACGTTCCCAAGGCCAGGAGCACAGCCTGGCAAAAAAACATCGTCAGCAATGCACACTCTCACAGATGCTGAGCTGAAAGCAGTTGTGCTCCAACCTGGGTTTTGCAGTTGGGCATCAGCTGCAGAAACTTCCCTTGAATGTCTCCTGGTGATTTCCCATGAGCAAGCTCCCTTGAGAATTAAAAGCAGGTTGTGAAGAGCTACCACAACCCAACTAAAACCCAAGGGAGGAACTTGGTGGTTCTCTTCTCATGGCCTGTAACACGAGGTGCTTCTGTACAGCAACAGCCTGTATCTCTGGCTAGGCTCATTCCTGCTGTCATGTGTCCCCAGCTGTGCCTGTGCACTTCCAGGTCCTCTACAGATTTTGCCCTGATAAACACTTCATGACCCTCTTAACACATGGGCAAAAGAAGCAAATGTATGTCTCCATCAGCTCTGGGGGCTGTGCAGGGCTAATATGCAACTGAGTCAGTTTTCATCATGAACACAGTGATTCTTTGCAATAAGAGACATCACTTTACGAGGTTATTCCTTCTCTTATAGTTCCTTCCTCCTCAAAATTCTCCAGCAAATTCTTTCTTGTCCTTCACCAGTTCCTGCATCAAATTATTAGTCTCAGAAAGTACTAATTCACCTTTTGCCATGAAAAGGAGTACATACTCCATAGAACACGCTTAACTAATGCTGATATCTTTGCTCTAAGTAATGTCAGGTTAAAAACATTCAGTAAAGATATGAACGGCTTATTAAACCCAAATTTAAGGGACACAAAGGAATCTGAAATGGTACATCTATTCAACATCCCAAGAGTTAAAGAGTATTGTCTGCTTCACTGTGTTGCAACTAATGATTAATAAATGAGTCTATTAAGTTAATCTGCCAGGCAAAACTAAACTTGACAGACACCTGCCACAGAAAATTTGCTATCTATTCAGGCAGGAAATGGCAGTGAGAAGAAATCAATGTCACTGCTGTACATTGAGCTG
Source organism: Myiozetetes cayanensis (assembly GCF_022539395.1). Classification (NCBI taxonomy): domain Eukaryota; kingdom Metazoa; phylum Chordata; class Aves; order Passeriformes; family Tyrannidae; genus Myiozetetes; species Myiozetetes cayanensis. Next base: position 5,951,689 of record NW_026087389.1, read on the forward strand.
ACAAACTGAAATCTCAGAGGAAGTTTGTCATCTTGGACAATGAGCAATGTCCCTGGTGGCATCTCAGAGCCCCACAATAAAGGTCAGGCATGGCTCTTATTTATCAGGGTCTTGAAACTCTAGTGTAGCAATTAAATTTCATTTTTAATACTGGGTGAAAAAGTCCAGCTATTTGACAGTAATGTGTGGCAATATATTTATGAGAAGATATATATACACCATGCTACTGCATCATTGTTGAACTGGAGTTATATGGCATCGTTTCTTTGCAGTGTAAAATGAAAAGTAACATAACCTTATATTATCTAGGCCAAAAAAATAGGGAAAAAAAGAAACAGTAGCCAATACATTTGCTTCAAATCTGTTAAAAGAGAGAAAAGGAAATGCTCTGTATCCAGCTGTACACCAAACAAAACAAGCTTTCAAATACAGTCTCCAAGTTTTGCTTTTTAATGCTTGTAAATGAGTGGCAAAATTACGCAGCTGTTAATAAGACAACAAGGGAAGCTTTTGACATAACCCCCTTTTTATCTCCTCGCTAGAAGCACTTCAATCAAAGAGGAAATTTGTTCACGGCTGCTGTTTGATTTTGGGCATTAGTGGTGTTTGCTTTCCATGTCTTGCTCAGTGGGGTCAGAGCTGGATGGGGATTATCAGTTTCACTTTTCCCCGCACGCCCCATGAGATGTGCAGTGTCCAAAACACCTGGGAAGATTCTGGATGTGTGACAGTGGGACCTGCACAGCCACTGGGACCCCTCCTCTCCAGGATGGCTGCAGAATAAGGGCCTAAATATTCTTAAGTCACACTTTAACAGTTTGAAAACTTGCAAAACCCAAGCACCACGAACAACAAGCAGAGCAGCAGCACCTTTGCTGCACTAAGATGGTCCTAAATGAGATGCCCTATATTTCTTACCACTGCCCATTGGAGCCTGTTTGACAACAACCTGACTTAAGAACAAAACCCACACAAGCACTTTAACGGGTATTGGAATGAAATGCAGTCTGGCTTCCTGCAGATTTTGTTTTTGCCATCAGATTCTCCGAAGCCAAATCATTTCCAAGCCACATTCAGCAATATTCCCATGGAAGGGACTTCCATCACATTTCTTCTCGAGATCTATTCCACAGCCATTGTTGAAAGTTCCTATTACAAGCCTTCCCTCAAACCTCTTAATCACCTTTGTTCTCCCCTCACAGACATATTTTCAAGAAACTTATAGGAACTTCTATTTATCTTTGCAGCCTCTGCCCTTCCGCCACATTTCCGTGGTCAAGATGTGGAAGGGCTGCTGTGTTCATGTGTGCATACACCCTGCTTGCATAAGCCTTGTTTCCCTAAGAGACCAGACTAACAGCCCACACCCAAAAGTAGGATTAATATATGCAAAAAGAAACAGCTCTGCAAGGGTAGCCCTTAGATGGCTTATTGCCCTTTCTTCCTCCACCACGACAGACGTGACAAAATCTCAGAGTCTTAATTAGAACACTGGGAGCATTTCAATCCTTTTCATATTCTGCTTCTTAAAAGAAAAGCTCTTCAGCAATGAACAGGATCACACCCTGCTAGGCAGCAATATTTATGCTTGAAATAGGCTAAGGCAACAATAAAAATGTGGTCCACACATGTGGGTAACTTGCTGCCAGCAAATATGAAACCCTGGCAAGCTCCACCAACCCCTCATTCGACATTAATATAAAATAGACAGAGAGTACCAGTTCTCATGTCTGGCCTAATGTTATATAACTGTGCTGTTTGTTCAACAGAGTCAATCCTTACACACACACACACACAAAAAAAAAAAGGACAAGTTTAAAGCCCCCAGACAGCTGCAAATCATTATTCTAAAATGTTTTATAGGTTAGTGAAATTATCATTTACTCTGGTTCCTGTAGTCCTTAGCACCTGATGCCTAACTTAAGGCAATGAACTTTGCAGATTCTTACTTCTACAGATCTACTTAATTCCCCTCATACAAGATGATTTCAAAAGATTATTTTTAATAAGTTTCTTTTAGGAATAGTTGTATTTCATGGCCAGAGCAACAGACACACATATCTCACTTCTAAAGAAAAATACCAAACTGCAAGTACTGAAGATTTATGACAGAGCAAAAGTCATCCTACCAAATACTGTTTGATCAAATAAAAGAAACTTAAGGAGGAACTTAATAAATACTCTTTGTAGCTACAACACAACATTTTAAAGTAAATCAAAATTCACCCATTTGATATCTGATGCTAAATTGCAAGCTGACATTGTCCCAGGAAAACAGGAGCCGAGGAGCGTGGGCAGAATGCTGAAGGAGTGGTAAAGAAGTGGGGGGAAGAACCAAAAGAAAAAAAAAAAAACACAAAACCTCATCAGCCCCTTCACAACTGGGATTCCCTTCCAAATATGAGAATTCTTTCGCACAAAGAGGAAACAGATGTCCATGGCTGGAATTTGCATGTGGCTTTATTCTCTTCTAGGATACAATAAAACTACTCTTCTTCTCATCCTCCAAGCTAGAAATTAAACAGTGGCATGTCATGCAGAGTCCAGCTGTGCTTTCTACCTCCAACCTTTATTAGCAATATATTTAAAAAGAAGAAGAAAAGAAAGAGACAGAAACAAAGGGAGAAACTAAAAAAGCCTAAGAAATGAAAAACTGTGGTATGTGTTCTCAAAACAATATAAAACGTACAGATGTTCTTAGTAATCTGTGGCACATGTTTGTTTATTCAGGTTTTCCCTGTCTCCAGTTCAGCAGGCTCTGCTCTCCAGAAGACTTATCTGCTTTTACAAACGTTAGAGTAAATACTGAAGGAGAGATTGGCACAAACAGCCAGAGGAGGAACAGGCTCACCTTGTTAAGAGCTTTCTCAACATCCCTGAAACTGCACCTCCAACCCAGAAACTGCTCTCACCCATCCCTCCACTGTTCCCTCCATCAAGAGAGGTGGGAGAAGAGCAAACAGTCATGATGAGGATTTTGAGAGTATGAACATCACAAAGGCCAACAGCAAGGGCATCTGTTCACTTCAGGGAGGACAGACTGCTCATGAGGTAGCCCTCACACCTGACCTGCCACCTGCACTCGCTGTGACAAGGACAGAGATGCCATCACTGTTCAAGTCTTTTTGAGGAGGTTGAGGAGTGCTGTACACAGCGTCTGAGCTGGGGTGCCAAACTGTGCCTTCTCTATTGTAATTACAGAGAAAAGTCCAACAATCCACTTTTGAATATCATAAAAAATATACTGGTTTTCAAGGATACATAAACAGCTAATTTCAGGAGAACAATCTTCCCTTTACCTAATCCCTTATACACTCCCCATTTTTTTTTTAAACCATTCTCTTTATAAAAGATAGGGGGGGTTTTAACAGGTTCAAGTTACAGCAGAACAGAACAATCCTGTCAGCCCACTGGAGTTAAACATTTCCGTTGATAATCACAGTAAATTTGTTTCAGTGTCTTGTCCTCCTAAAATTCTTCACACACTTGCCCAATACATCTGGATTACGATAAACTGATAAATATACTTTCCCCAGGATGGGATGTGAAAAGACAGCATGAAATGAGGTAAACCTCTCCCCTGGACACCTCAGAGGCCACAGCAATAGCCACCCTCATGAAGTCCTGTAGCTTTCCACAGCACTGACACAAGGTGAAGGTGTAGAGGACCCATCATCGATGGGATACCCTAAAGCTGACACAGTAGACTTATTTTCTTCCAAACCTTCAATTAATACTGTCTCCCAGATCCTCCTCGATAAATTGCAGACTCCACAAGGAACCCAGTGAAGGTAATTTGTAATCTTAACAGGAATTAAAGACTGTCAAAGCCATCAGTGATGTTCCTGCAGCTCTGAGAGACGGAAGGTGGGAGTGTGGGGAAAGAACAGACGAGGTCATATGTTAAATGAATGATGAAGAGCTTTGTTAATACAAACTGATGGTACTAGAAACAAAACTTTTCAGGCAAGTATGACAACACTGGCATAGCAAGGACCAGGGAAGATCTCTTGGCTTCATTACTTAAGAAAAACGGTGAAAAACCAAGTTCACACACAGCACCTTCCTAAAAGACTGCACAAAGCCAAAGAGAGGTGAAACCCCTGGCTGGGCCATCACAAGGAAAAATACCAAGTTGCATTTGCACCAAACAACTTTCCACAGCTCTTTGGTGTTGAACACGTGGCTCTGCAGCACTGCCAGAGGCAAAGGGTGGTAGAAACATTGATCTCCACAATGCCAAGAGTATAATTAAAACAAAGGTTTCAGATCATGCATCAGCAGCCACCTGAGGTAATCGGCAATTCCCTCATATTCAAGCAAATAACATTAACCCTGTGTGAGCTGGGAGACCACTGCAAAATATAAACAAGAAGAAATACAAAATTCCTGAATTATACTCGTTATTCTGGTTCAGGCAGCCACTAAGCCTCAAATAAATATTTGCACCTTGCTTCCTCTCATTCCTCAGCTCTAACCCCAAAGATTTTCCACTTGTCACGTGGCATATGCGAATGTTTGGAACTAAATTCCTGTCTGAGACAAAACATTATGAGCCCCACAGGGTTGCTTAATTTGGTTACAAGCCATTCTCACAGATGTGCTTTGGACCAGTGTGGCAGAACTTCACATCCAACAGGATTTTGTTTTAAACAGCACCACACGCTCATAAAAGCAACATATAAGGGACATTACGTAGAAAAGATAAATACAAGGAAAATTCTATCTGGTTTATCCTCTACTATAAGATGGTTTTGTGGTTAAAAGAGAGAAGAGAAAAAAAGGAAAAAAAGTTCTTTCTGGAGGGGCAATGTTGAGCGGTGAAGGGGAAAGACACAGTCAGAGATCCGGCATGGCTGTGTGTTCCCAAAACAGGGGAAAAGGAGAGGCACTGAGGCAGATGCACAAACTCAATGCAGGCTGGATTGATTTAAGAGAGCCTGATGATCACAGAGCCCTAACTCTGCACACGCGTGAGACAGACCATCACTGAGCTGTTGGTGACTCTTCCCTCAAAGAAACAACATTAACAGCCTGAAATTCCACCCCCACCCCCTTTTGGAACCAGCCCCTTACTTTCCTGGGAGAAGAGAATAACTATTAGAGATTGTATAATGCCAGCCACAAAAGTCAATATTATTGGATGTCAAACATAAGCTGGACTGACCAGCCCCTAATTAAACAAATAATATCCATGTTCTCCCATTTTCCAACAAATAAGCACTAAAGGAGATGCCTGTTTTGCTATTCATTCTCAACAACATATTAAAAAAAAAAAAAAAAGTCCTCAGCAAGTAAACGAATATGCTGACACTGATTTGTACATGCTGTTTTCAAGGCGCAGATAAAAATCTTGTAGGATAAAAGATGAGTTTAGCAGCTCTAGAAGAATGAAGGTATTGTTTAACAGGAAGCAGATGTATGTCAGATGGCAAACTCATTAAAGTGTCCCATCGTTAAAGGAAACGGGATAACAACGAGCCATCTGAAAAAACCTGAACTGATCAGGAAACACACAAGCCGCAGCTAATCTCCTATTTATTGGTAGGTAATGCCTTTAAGTCATGCACATGCATTGAGTTTAGGACCATGAAGGACTAATCTTTGTTCTCATGAAAAAAACATAAGCGCAGAACCCAAGAGCACGGGGAGCAGCATCTCTGGAAAAAGTCTTCTGAGGAGAAACTCTTTAACATTTGGAGAAGTTATTCCATCAGCCCGTGGGTGCACACACACACACACACGGTTACATGCTGCTGTCCGGGCAGAATGTCACTTCTCCGAACTCTGAGAGCATTCTAAAGGACATTTTACATATATGTAACACTTAAAATGTAACTATAATTGCAAAAATGCCTTATGAAAGGCACCTATCGAGGAGGAGCCTCTAAATACAAACTCTAATCAAGGAAAAAATATTCACAGGCGGACACCGGACTGATGGACTTGCAGCATCACAGAGTTGAACAGTTCCTCAAATGAGAATTCTGCAGGAGATAAAAGGACCTAAGCACAAGGAATTCAACAAGCAGCACTGAATCACAAAATCATAGAATCATTTAGGTTGGAAAAGACCTCTAAGATCATCAAGCTCAGCCATTAACCCAGCCCTGCCAAGCCCACCATTAAACCATGTCCCTGAGTGCCACATGCACACAGCATTTAAGTAACTACAGGGATGGTGACTCCACCACTGCCCTGAGCAGCCTGTTCAATGCTTGACAACTCTTTTGGTGAAGAAATTTTTCCTGGTATCCAATCTAAACCTCCCCTAGTGCAACCTGAGGCCATTTCTTCTTGTCCTGTTGCTTGTTACATGGGAGAAGGGACTGACCCCAACCTTGCTACACCTTCCTTTCAGGGAGCTGTAGAGAGCCACAAGGTCCCCTCTGAGCCTCCTTTTCTCCAGGCTGAGCCCCCTCAGCTGCTCCTCATCAGACTTCTGCTCCAGACCCTTCTCCAGCTCCATTCCCTTCTCTGGACACGCTCCAGCCCCCAGTCTCTTTCTTGTAGTGAGGGGCTGAGAACTGAACACAGGATTTGGATAAAGGACAGCATGTTTGATTCACAAGGCAGGTGGATCTGTGGAGAGGAGTGAGAGTATTGCTTCATCAGGCAAATATTCAATCTAAGAAACATGACAACAGTGCAGCTGTAACTGCACTGACATCAGCAAAGGAACTTTTGTCCTCAGTGTAACAGCCACAGAAAAAAAAAAAAATTAACAGACTGGGAAGGAACATGGGTTTCTCCCTTTCTGGATGTATCTCAGCCTATAGTAGTTTTGTTGCAAATGTCTTGTTACTACATTATGATTACAAGTACAACACAGCAACTCTCACCATCAAAATTAAATACATCTCTTGCCAGGAGTTTTCTGAGTATCGCTAAAAAAATTTCCAGGAGAAAATCCATCTCTGTGTTTGCATATGGGCCTGATCCAAAGGTCATAAATTGCTGGGAAATTTGCACATATGATTTCGACAGCTTCTGGATCAGGACTGATGCTCAGGATGAAGAAAAGGGGAGAGAGCAGATGCAAGAATTCTAGTGTACAACACATGGATCAACTAATCCAGATTCTCCCCTGGCCTCCCCAGGATGCACAGACCCAGAGTCATGGTGAGAGCAGGATCTAGGATGTGCTCTTTTTAACTTGGTAAGCATGAACTTCTGCAAATTCCCTGCTTTTACAGAAGAACAGCCCAACTCTTGGCCATATCTGAGCCCAAACTGTGAGCTTTTAAGTATATCCTGAAGTCCCAATACAGTTACTGCAGGCTAAGCAAGTTCTTTTGAATGTTTTACCAAATACAGACTTTGGTGTTTTGCTGCATCACTACCCCTGGTTATTTGGTAAAGGCATTCCTGCTTATTTGCCTTTGTGGAGGGAAAAAACCCCAACAAACCAAACCAAAACCAAAACGAACATGTAAGCAAACAATGCTTTAAACAAAACACCCCACAGATACTATTGAGAAAATTCCTCTATCAATGCTAGTTGCAAAACCAACGTTAATGGAACAACTACTATAAACCAAGTTGGAACTTCTTTCCCTGAAGTGAGAGCCCTGTGCAACACTGTCTATATATCTTACATCATTATCTCCATCATGTGGCAGAGAGAAAGATTGCAGACTAATGTCACATTTAGGAAACACTGCTCAGGTAACGCTATTTTACTTATCTTACACGTGTATACACATTCAGAATTCTGCGAGTATCTGACAAAAGGAGGCTTCGTTAAGCTTATTTCTGTGGCTGCTGTTTTCAGGTGTTTACAAAGAACCACATCTGCATTGCATGCCACAGGTAAAAGGAGAAATAGCCTCGTCCCACAAGGTGCTCCTCCCAGTGGGAGCCAATGGAACAATGCTCAGGGTGGGCACTCTGTCACACTGCAGCCTAAATGGCAAATTATACAGGACTGACCTTCACAGACTCCTCAGAACACTTTGCCACGTGTGATCCCCACTGGCATCAGCTGAATAGAAGATGGATCTGCAAAGCACTACAAAACACATCTAATTTCCTACCTCTTTATAGGGAACCAGTTAAATATATTCTTAAGTCCTGTAGTGAACAGTCTGACTATCCTGTGTGTCTGAAATGGGACAGACTATTCTCCCTCCTTCATCTACCTTTTTAATTTGTTTAATAAACTGTTGCATTTGCCCAAACACAAGACACAGTCTTGCAGAAGTGAAATGACCCACTAGCTTACAACCACGATCTCTCCTACTTTTTTACACATTAAAGCTTTCCTGCACCGCAGCTACAGTTCCACAAACTTTAATCTGATTCTACATTACAAAAGACCTGATCTAAAACTCATTAGAGTGAACTGAAAAATCTCAGCAAACATTTGGTCAAACCCAAATGAGCAGTTAAGACAATGCATGTACAGATACAGGAAGGACGGTTCCCTTATTTCTTTTTTTTTTTTTTTTTTTACCCTCTATAATTCTTTTCTGACAGTTTAACCAATTCTGCAGACTCTGTAACTATTTAAACAGGAAGCTCCCTGGACCCAGCAGACCCCCCTGCCTATGCAGCTGGAGGGTTACTCTGCTCCTAATGGAGCATTTCTTCCACCCCCACCCAAAGGTAGCAGCTGTACGATGTCGGGTCGGACACTGCAGGGCCACCTGGGACTTGCTGCCCTCCCAGGTGTGGACTTGCAGGCTTGTCCACGGCAATCAAGCCCCTGGGAAAGCTGTCTCGCTGCCTGCAGCCCCCAACTTCCTGCCTGTCAGCAAGCTGGGAAAAAAAACTTCAGTGAGGCTGGCTGCATGTGCAAATACAGCGTGCAGAGAGAAGGGTTCTTGCTTTCAAGAACCTCTTGCAGCTTCCTCAAAGGAGCCTAACCCCGCTTGCACAACAGCAGCACCGTTGTGAGAACTGGGGAAATAAAAGCCGTGACTCTTTTTTGATGATTTCTTTTAATTCATTTATGGAGAAGATGTTTTCATCATAAGCCTTTGAATTCCTTTGCATGCCTTTATATGGCCACCTCATTTCTGCCTGCCTTGAGGAACTCTCATAACCACAATGTTAAACCATAAAGCTAAACCAAAATGATTTCTCACACACAAGTTACCCAGCTTGGACATTAGGAAAGTGTGCCAGACTACCAGAGCATGGGAATATGATCAAGAGGAACAAGGGTGCTTTGGTGGGCAAGACAGCTAAACAACTGGAACACCCCAGACACGCAAACCCTTATTTTCTTCATTTGCTTGTCCTGCCTGACTGTTCACACAGCCCAGCTATAGCTTCAGGGTATCTGCAGGGCCTGAAGGCACTGAACTGCAGAGCATGACAGCAGCTCATGCTTGTTCTATGAAACTCTGCTTATGGCTGTGATCAGCAAAATAGACACTACTGAGTTTCCACTTTACCAGTATAAATCATCCCCTCCATGCTTGGCAAAGCACTCAAGCACATGCTTAGCTATGCTAGAGCTAATTTTCTTCACAGCAGCTATTACGGGGCTGTGTTTTGGATTTGTGCTGGAAACCGTGTTGAAAACTCGGGGATGTTTTAGCTATTGCTGGGCAGGGCTCACACAGAGCCAAGGCCTTTCCTGCTCCTCACCCCACCCCGCCAGCGAGGGGGCTGGGGGTGCACAAGGAGTTGGGGGACGCACAGCAGGGACAGCTGACCCCAACTGACCCAAGGGACATTCCAGACCACGTGGCATCACGCTCAGCACGTAAAGCTGGGGAAGAAGAAGGAAGGGGAACATTTGCAGTGATGGTGTTTGTCTTCCCGGGTCACTGCTACACGTGATGGAGCCTGGGGATGGCTGAACAACTGCCTGCCCATGGGAAAGGGTGAAGGAATTCCTTGGTTTGCTTGTGTGCTCAGCTTTTGCTTTACCTGTTAAACTCACAGCTCAGCTCACAAGTTTTGTCAATTTGATTCTTCCAGTTCTCTCCCCATCCCACCAGGGCTGTGTGGGGCTGAGTTGCCAGCTGGGGTTAAACCATGACAACAGCTTTCACTATTGCTGAACACGAGCAAGATCATGCTTTAAAAACGCTACAGACCAAACACAAACAAGTTCTTAAACTCCATGCTCTTCTTTACACTCCCAACTTCCCATTAATCTAAAAGCTCTTCCAGAGCTGGAGCTGGGCCGAAGTGTTTTGTTGAACTGAGGCCTAAACGAAGTGTTCTTCTTAAATTTGGGCTGCCAACAATATGGTGGATGAAGAGAAAAGCCAACTAATAGAGTCTAATCTTTTCTGTGGGTTATTTTAGATATAGAATGGAGAACTCAGAGTGATCTCAAACACCCAACAGAGGACAAGACAAGGTTAGAACACAACTGCAGCTCCACCAAGAGGCTTTAGAATCACAACCAGCAACAGAAAAATCCAAGCAATGACTGTAACTGCCAGGGCCCCACGATGGGATCAGATCCCACCATTTCCAGCACGCTCCTCTCTCACGCAGCAGGTCTGAGCACAGCATCTGTTGCACTGATGGCCCCTTTAAGAAACCTACTTCTGTGGAAAACATTGACACCAAAAGGAGAAAGCCAAATTCCACGCCCACTGCAGCATGGGCTCCAGAGGGAACGGGATGGGAAATGCTGCTCTCACAGCTTTAATTCATTTAAAGGCCATTTTGCATCCAGAAGGTTCCACTGAGATGATTTCTTTTCCTCACTGGTTTTGCAGCCATGTCAAATGCCCATCACAGCCAAGTGGCAGAACTGCCAATTCCCTTCTGTCACAGGTACCTTCATAAAACTCACAGTGCAACGGCTCAAGTTGTGTTGCCAGGTACAGGATTTTGTCTGTGATACAAAGCAGTCAATGGGATTTACATACATATGATTTGAACCATAGTCTTCCCAGTTGTTTTCCAGCTGGGAAACACTCAGCAATGAAATAATTTTCATGCCAACAGGCACTACTCGAGAGGAAAGGAAATCAAACACAAAAATGATAGTTGGGGAAATAGCCAGGCATTCCCCAGCCATGAGGAATCTCCTGAAATTTTACCTTCTCGCTGGACAGTACATTAGTAACTGCTCGAGAAACCTGCCCTTAGGTAGGTCTCTAGAACTGCTTCTGTTCCTTCAGCATTTGGATGCCTTATTCTGGGTTACTCACAGCCCCCATAAAGCACAGACAACGCTCCTTTCACCCTGACTGGGATGTCTCTGTCCAAACTAGTTCAACAAGACTACGAGGCAGCATCTGCAGAAACAACACTGATCCTGATCAAAGCCAAGGTGCCCCAGAGACTGCACTGCAACTTGCACTCAAGGAACAGGACAACAGACAGTGCAGTAAAGAAAAATCAAGCAAGTTAAGGACCAAAGAGAAAAGGAAGGAAAGCAGTGCTGCTGCCTAATATAAAGAACGAGCTGATCTCAAAGCAAGTGCCTTTTACAGCATAATGTTTGTAACCTTTTGGGCTGAAAAGGAACAGAGTGGTGTTAGCAGCATATAATACAACCAGGTGACTTACACCAGTTTTTTTCTAATAAGATTAGCAAGCTATACATTACAATTCCCATAATGTTTCAGCCTGAAGGCATTCTAATTACATTTTTCATTTATCTTCCCTGGGATTTTCTGATTTGTTCCAGAATGCTTTCTTCACTTAAAATGCAATTTTTACCTCAGCACAAGTGCTAATAGGCCACCTAAGACAAAACAACCAAAACCTGCAGAACTCATACAAGAGCAAAAATCAACTGTGGCTTTCAATCAAAGGATATAATTCCATTAACATCTTTCTTTAAATAGTATCACCACCAAATGTTGGTAGAGGGATTTCAGATCATGAAAAGAGTTAAGAAACATGCAGAACAGTGTGCTGATTCTGTGTTCTCACATACAATTTTAAAGCCTCAGCTGACCTGATGCCAGTAAATGACCTGACTTTGTTTGGAAGTCATAGAATCATAGAATGGTTTGGGTTGGAAGTGACCTTAAAGATCATCTCGTTCCAAATCCCTGCCACGGGCAGGAACTTCCACTATCAGTGTCATAGGTCTGGGAGTAATTTGGCGTAGAAAGGAGGTTCCCAAATTCTTTCTGAAATGCCAATGGACATGGTGAAAACAGTCTGTTATGCTGGAAATTTCCAGTAGGCTTAGAGAATCTGAGACAGAATGAGCTCTATGTCTACTGTCTGGTTGCACTTCCCTTCCAGCTGCAGCTGTGGGGATAGAGCAGTTGTCACCACTTCCATCCTGCTCCCAAGTGCTTATCTCACCACATATTACTGTCCCTGTCCCTCCTAAGCACTGGTCTGGCTCCTCAGAGGACTGCTCCAGCCTAAGGAACAGACAATTTCTTGGATGATTTCACTCAGGCTTAAACCAAGGATGAGCTGCTTCCACCACCACCACAGTGTGCCTGGCAGGGGTCATCCCAGAAAAGCACCTGACATGATGGCCTGTGCCCACAGACCAGCTGGAAAGAACTCGCTTGGAAAGCACAGCTGAACACAGGGAAGATCCTACCCTGGGCAAGAGTCTTTACAAGACATGTTGATTGAAAAAAAAACCAATAAAAAAATAAGGAACTCGTGCCTTTGCTTCGCAGCAGCTCAGTAAGATAAATGCCCAAAGCCTTTACTGTGGTGGAATAGTTAAATACAATCACAATAAAATTCCACCTGTCAGCTCCAAAAGCACCCCACATGTAGAATTTACACAAGCTGAACCAGAGCTGGTTCAGGGCATGTCATAACAGCCATTTCTGCACCGTGCACTGTTAAAATTGGCCTCAAGATGAATTGAGTGCCTGGAAAGGGCAACCATATTTCAAGCAAACCAGGACATGCTCAGGGTAGTTGGACTGCCCCTTCAGCTGCATTCCTGAGTGTTTAATTTTTGCCACTTGGTTTGCGTGAAAAATATTTCCAGAACACTTCCAAAAAAAATCTGCAATACAGTAAAAATACTTTCTGGTAAAACTTCAGAGAAGAAAAGTGTTAGTTTATATTGAAAGGATTTTGCATAGCGTTATTCCAACCTATACTCCTAAGTGAAGAGTCAGCATCACAAGTGGGTTTTTTTTCCTCACATGGGTTGTTTACAATCTCTCAGTTCTCACAACTAAAATATGGCCTTGCCAATCTAATCACATCACATGGAGGGGTTTTTTTTGAATGGCACCCTGTTTTGGTTTGTGTTTGTGTCTACTCTGCAGCAGAAGCCACTTCTGGTGTAAGAGATGACATTACTAAAATGTAAATTAAAAGGCCACTGTAAATTATTTCACTCACTGTTTTTTTTCTCAAGGGGCTTTAACTTGAGAAATCCCACGGTGTGCAGAACTTTTGAATTAAGGTAGTGGTGCTGAGCACTCTCATCCCTTTTTTAAGTCAACTTAACTTCAGGCAGACAGGTATGAGGGAAATATTCAGGCATGGCCCTTCCCAGGAGCTCTGCATTAGAGAAGTCAATCTGACACAAAATGAACAGAAATCGCTTGCGCTTTCTCAGGAATAAATGCACTAATAATGTAAGATCAAAATGTAATAATGAATTTTCTTTCATGTCCACAAACTACACACACTATATCAGCTATTCACATGCAGTTTGAAACCAACAAACTTCTGTCAGCAACAAATACATTTGAGCTGTAGCAACTAGAACAGGTTTTAGTGGCAATTTTGTAGGGAAGGCTGCAATGAACCCCACGTCCCCCTTACCCATGCAGCTAAAATAAGACTTCAGATGCTCCACTAGCATGTTATTGAAAGGGTATTTTTGAAGGTAAATATTTTTGCCAATTATTTGCTTTTAAAATGTTACTATTCTCACATTTCTCTGGATTAAAAAAAAAAAATTTGCCCTCTCACAACCTACAAAAATAGATCTCTCGGGCATCTTTAAACCTGTATCATTAAAAAGGAGAGCGAGGGGGAGAATCAAATATCTTGGATTTCCTCTTATTCCAGGTAACTTATTCCATATGCAGTCCAGCCAACTAGTTAAAACTTGCTCCCCTTTCTATTTCCTGATGCTACCAATATCCAGTTCACAAAATCCACCATTTGGAGAGATAATGAGAAATCCAAATGGCCAGCTGGGCTGCACAAGGTCTGGGGTGTCCTCTGGGGAGGCCAGAGGCTCTTGGGGGAATAAGGCATCAAGCAGGCAACGATGGGGCAGCAAGAAGTGATCACACACTAAAGAAAGAACACCGGAAAGGCAGCTACAATATTGTTGCAAGTCACTTTTGTACCAAACACTTCACAAACAACGGAAGATTTGCCCCAGGACCTGCAAATATGGGAATGAAGGCAAAAGTCATTGCTCAATTCACCTTAAAGAAATGCAGCACAGATGCTGCAAGCCAAATGCCACTTTGGTGACAGTTTGTTCTTGATAAATAAATCATTTACACACCTGACACAGCTCATGTCTTTCTTTCGTGATAATTATAGTTTTAGAAGCCTCATTTAAGGGGTGCAAATTAATTTCCAAATTCCACCTCCTGTCAAAGAGTGTATTTTATTAGGTGATTAATTACCTGCAGGAGCACTTCAGGAGACACCTTGAAGGCAAAGAAGGATTGCTGTGACAGCTCCTTTAAGATATGGCTCTGCTCCTAAGGCCCGATGAGCCCAGAGATAAAATAACTGCATACAGGTGTTATCATCTACAGCACCTTGGGATGTTTGTGCCTCAGAGAAGTGCATTTCCCCTCTAGAGCATGCAAATATTCACTTCAGTGCTACAGCCCTTGCTTTGTGAGGAGTCCCATAAACTGCCTTGGGGTTGGTTCCACTTCCACAGTGAAGCAGAAAGCAAGAACAGGCATGGGGAACTGCCATTCCCTCAGCTTCAGTGTCCTCCTGAAACCTTCTGTACCCCAAAACACACACCACTTGGCCCTCTCCAGCTTATATGCCTGGATGACATACAGCTGGTTTCAAAATTCTGGGCCAAAAATACTTTGTGTTAAGTTTTATGTCAGTCAGTCACATAAAGGTGTCAGGATTTATAGCAAATTTTACTGCAGTTTCCTTGCTGTCATTTCAGATTTCTACACTGACCACAGCTGCCAGCACATCTATGCTCACATAACTCCTCTTTGCAAGCAAATGTGGTGCCCAAAGGCAACAGTGAGAAGAAACCAACACAGCCCAACACAGGTTATATACACACCTATGCACTAAGTTCAGGTATCTCTACACTCACAGTGACCTTGACACATCATTTAGATACTGCAACTCTTCCAATAACACAAGTGGAGAAACATGGAGTTTAACAGATTTTATAGACTTTATCCATCTATTTTACTCAAATCTCTCTTCTACACAACATCCAAAGCACTGCTGTCACAGGAATTGCTGTGTTCCTTTGCATTTCTTCTTTGACTTCTCTTACAACTACACCTGCCTTTCATGGGAATTACAGTTTTGTGGAGAAACTGAGATCCAAAGGCCATTGACCAAGGGCAGGGCCTGTTCCCAACTTGTCTAACTTATTTTCTCAGCCTGTCCTGATGGATGGACTGCACAGATGATCAGCTCAGGTGCTGCTTTGTTGGATAGTTCCCCAGAGCAATTTAAGTCATTACTTCTTCACCTCCTCATCCCAGGCAAAGGAACAGATTTTTCTTTTCTCCTTTGCAGCAAATTTTCAAGTACTTGTCTTTATTTATCATTTTACCTTCCTGTGGCTTTTCCAGCGCTCTTCCTCCCTTTCCTGCACAAGGACATCAAAGACTGCCAAAGGCAATTCTCACTGTGTATTTCATCAGCAAGGTTAAGCCAGATTGTTAGAAAAAGCTGGTTAAGTCTAAATCAACATTAACTATTCAAGTTTGGGAGCAAAAGAAAACAGAGTCAGAACAGTCTGAGAGATTCTGTCATCTGACAGAACAAACTTCTGCTGATCTCAGGGTAGTGGGATATCCCAATCTCCCTTCAGTAGGCATGGAAAAGGGGAAACATCAGAGATGAACAGGGAGAAGGGCACACTAAACCAGTTTCGAAAATCTAAGAATTTACTGCTCTCTAACAAAATAATAATGAAAGACAGGAAGTTGTTTTGGAAGCGTTTTGAAAAGCTGAGGATTAGAGGCAAAGGGAAGGACTGCTCTGTACTCTGAAAAGACCACCTATAGCCAGAATGAATAAACAGCAGTTCTAGTTTTCAAGAGATGGACGTATAAGCCTTTGACATAACTCTCAGCTAAACATCATCAGAAAGTTACTTGCTGCACTTTCTTTGTCCCTCTCAAAAAGCCAACACCCCCCCCCCCCAAACAACCATCAACAACAGCAGCAAAACAGAAAAGCCGAAAAATCAACAACATCACACAAACTTCCCAGAAAAACAATCAGAACCCAGTGAAGATCAAGCTGGAGCTTATTGCTCCAAATCTGCCCTTGATTAAGTATAGTCTTCCACTACTCAACAGTTGCTACAAGGTTAGAGAGAAAAGTATCATCCAAAATGCCACACAACCCAAAATTAATTAACCAACTCTGACAATCACTGCACTACAGACCTACTTGGATTTTAACCCATAGCATGTGCTGGAACCTTCCAGTTGAACATTCTGTATTTTCTCATTTGCCCACATACGCTTGTTATTAAAACCACATGCGGGCACTGAATCATTTCATGGTTCGTTTAGAGACAAACACGCAGAAAATTGTGGGAAACAAGTACAGCCCTAAGAGTCTGTGCAAGCCTGTGTAGTCTGAGGCATGCTGTGCTGCAGGAGCTTGGGCTACAGGACTGTGTTGTTCTGGGGCTCAACAGTAGAGAAGGCCCCATACACATAGACCGAATTTTGGAGTAGATCATTAGCAGAGTCAGACAGTGTGACAGCTTCAGCCCTCGGTGCCTTGCAAAATGCCACGTGTGTGCTCAACTGCTAGTTCACAACAAAAACCCCTAAGTGAGGCAGCAGGATAGCCTTTCATTTCTGAAACTGCTGTGGCAATGAGGAGAATGCCCCAACTGCATAGGAAGTTCAGAGCATAACCTCAGGCAAACCACTCCATCTTTCTGGAACTGACATCTGGAAAAAATGGTAGCCCTTCATCTTGTCCACTGGACTAGAAGGTCAGCAGCTCAAAGATGACCTTTTGCTGAGAGGACAGTCAGTAAAACAGTAAGGCTTTGCTTTTGATCGTGTTTCTCTGGATTATTCATATTACAGCAGTGGCTGAAGGACTCAAACATCATGAGCCAGCTCAGATGTGCAAAGATAACACACACGAAGTCCACCTGAGAACACAACCTCTTCTCTTTAACAATTACTTTGCATTCAGAAGCATAAATTCCCTGAAGGGAGAACAACTTCTGTATAAGCATTTTCTCTAACAATACATCTCACCTGTGGATCTTATTCCCCAGCAACACAGAGAACATTCATATTATGTCTGCAGATCTCCAGTGTGGCTTTGAAGCCTAAAGCAGCATATACAGGATCCAGGTTTCTTGCTGAGTCCTCTGTCAGGATGGTAAAAAGTCAGATTTTCACATTGTAACAGAAATATCTTCAGTAATTGCAAGACCTCAGCTTTTCTTTTAGAGGGATGTATGTACCCATACCAGAGATTTTCTCATGGAACACAAATGCTTCAAGATAAAATTAAACCATTAAATTATGAGGTCTTCCAGGAAGTTCTAGGGGAAACCTTCTAAAGTCAACTCTAATAGAACAGCTGTCTACTAGAGAGCTCCACAAAGAGGTCATTTGTGATGAACGGCAAGGAAGATGATAACTGATAAATCTAAAGCTCTATAAACCTTCTGGCCAGATAAGGGGCACACAGTTCTCCCAAGAACACTGGCTTACCTGTAGCTTTACAAGGACAGTAATGACACTCAAAAGCAATAATGAAAGCCTCAGACCTCAGCCTTTCACTAGTGTTTCCACCTTGCTCCTGCTGATGGAATGCTATAAAGCAGGACTTCTAGCTGGTATTACTGAGGCAGTAAACATCCCCTTTCAGAAAAGGGGGCTGCAATTTCAGACAGCTGCCTGTGTAAAACTCTACCTCGGACTAAATAGCTGATTCCTGGAGAGGGAAAACAAAGAAATCCCAGTCAGGTTCCTATAGCATAACTGGGACTTCTGATAGATGGTTGGAAAGGTGGAGGAGAGGAGGGAGGGAAGGTCATAAGATCAACAAGCATGTAACAAACACAGAACAATATCCATCAAGAAAATGATTACGGCAATCATTTCAAAATTAGGGAAAGAGATGGTTTTAGTACCAAAACTTTTAAGTATATAATAAATTGGGTTTTTTTGACCAAGCTTTTGGGGTAATAGGAACCCATATTTGTTGCTCTGTACACCTCTAGGAATAACTGTTCATTCCCACCCCACTTGCAACACTGGTGAACTGTGGACATAAAAGAAACCTTTTCTCCTTGTGTTTCTGAACAGAAACAAAGCTTTTTCCATGAGGAAAATCCATATCTTTGAAAGAAAGAACTTTACAGTGCAATCTAAATATTCATCAAAGCTCTGCTTGTAACAGCAGGAACTTAGCACATGGAGGCAGGTGGGGTGAATAAGAATTTATGGGATGTCTGTAGACATATTAAATATCTGAAGTTCTTCAAAGCGCAGGTAACGCTGAAATGGAGTTTACAGACACAGTTGATTTAGAATATGCACGGTCTCAATCTACACTCAATACCTCCTCATATAAAAACAGATGCAGAAGATACCATCTGCTCTTTATAGGCACTGGTAATCAAAGGTTTTCTGGTAGTCCAAGAACAGGCATTAAAGGATATATTGGGGTAAAGCTCATGCTAAAAAGGGAGCAATGCTCAACGCTGCGTTCTTTCATCCAAAGGTACACCTGTATCCTTGATCAGAAAGTTTATTCAAGCTGGGGCATCTGGGCATCTGCACTGTGTCCATATTCCTGATACTTCAGTTTCTAAAACCTGAAAAACACTTTTGGTCAATAGGGTTGTCTAAGGTTGTAATTTCTTCACTGTCAGAGAAGAAGAAACTCATCAGTTCTTTGTTAAGCAATAAACTTCTCCTATCTTCTGATTATTCTCATAGAAAAACACAGGAAGGAGAGAGATAAGGTACTAATAACTTCTTGTTAATTCAACATGCTGCATCAAGTAAGAAACCAGGATATCTTCCACCTAGATGCCTGGAAGCAGCTTGACCCTACAAACATCTCATTCAAGCAGTTCACACTTGAGTTAACAGGAGCTTGGAGAGCAGAACAGGTCTTAATACACAGAAATGCCAACATTTCTGTTTCATTGTGATTTTTCTTAATATTTCTGAAAATACTTCAAAACACGCCTGTACGAAAATCTTTTTCCATCCCAACAAAATGGAATGTTAAGGTGTTATTGAGCAGAAAAAAGCTTTAGGGTCACAAAATACTATCCAATTTTACTGTCTCTGATCCAAACTGTAGCCTGGGTATCCATTTTCAAATAGAACTAAACCACATTGGGAGCTTTATGCTCTCTGAACTGTTATTAAGCTGCACTATAAATTTAATTACGGAAACACTTTTGGCAGAATTAAATAGTAGTGCTTGAAGTCAGAAATAAGATCACCAATGGTAGAAATAACACTGACAGATTTACATAAAGCCTGACTGTCTGTGATAAAGCTCAACAGCAGCAAAGTACCAGATACCTTTAAGAAAAAGATTTCTAGGCCCATTCAGGTACCTGTCACAGTTATCTGGCATGGATACAATTAATTGTAAATAAACCAACAATGGAACAACTCCACCTCTGCAAGCACACAGCATTTGCAAGTCTGATTCCCAGTGGGTAAAGGCCATTACAACCCAATGCCCACAGAACACCATTCAATTCTAATATCTTGGCTTTAAACTCCCTGATCCTCCTTTATAGGATGATTTTTTTTTTTTTTGCTATTTCAGGCATTTTACTATAATAAACTATGGAATTCTGCTCATGCAAAGAAAATTCCATAACTAAATCTCCAATTAAAGAGTCTCATATCTACCAGGAAAAGGAAAGTGGTGCCTCAGAGCTGCATCATGGTTTGGTTACTCGCAGACTATCCACAACAACTCCTGAAAGGACATCTGCGCTCACGAAGTCTGAGGACATTTTGTACCAACAAGTATTTCTCATTTTTAATACCTGACTGTTCAGGAGTGCCCTGAACTAAACTTCAACTTGTTAATCTCCACAGGTATTTGGACTGTAGCCCATGTATTTTCAGTGGGTACCTGACACACGATAAATGACAATATTTGGTTAGTACAGTAAAACCCAGTGCCTTTGCCAATTATTAACACTATATCATGGCCTGCATCCAAACTTCGCTGGCATTGTTGGGTTTTGCCTTCCATCACAGTGTCTGGATGGTACAATTTTAGTTAACCATGTGGATAATGATACTTAATCAGTACTAAGGTTTCTATCCTCACCATATGCTTGTAATCTGGCTCCAAAAATTACTTATTTCACTGCTGTACCAATAAGTAATGGAACACGAGCCATTCAATAGGATATTTACTGACATCTCTGACTATACAGAACTGCATTTCTAGACTGCTTTGCTGCTGAAGTGGTGCATGAAATCACCCACTTTTCCCTCTTCTTAGCCTTTGAACTCCTCATCTGATTTTAGACAAATAAGACAGAGGTAGGGACAGAGCTCTGAAAACTTCTGTGAACGTCACATAAACACCTCAAACGCATCTGTAGGCATCTTAGCTGAGCTGAGGGACTCAATTTGGGAACTCTAGTTTGCAGGAAAGGCTGCAGAAGGAGTTCAATAGCTCAACAGCTCAGAATTTCCTACAGAACACAGAACCATCCAAAACACTGCGGGGGGAAAACCACAGATGAAACAACAAAGAAAACAAAAAGCCGCTGCAGACCTGTGTAAATAAATGGTGAAGCTGCTTAAACCCCAAGGATTTCTGGTTTGTGGTGACAGATTAAAGAGCAAAGCAAGAGCCTAAGAGATTCTGTCTGTGTTCTGCTCTCAAAGGAAGCATAATGCACAAAAGAAAGATTGGCAGAGAAAGAAGATCCAGTGTTTGGGATCAGTGTACAACTCCTAAAGCTGAAGTGCTCTTTAACAGGGTTCTCTAACACACAACCTCTCTGGGGAAGCTCTAGAGACCATTTACAGAGTGCTTTCCTGAGCTCAGGGCACCACTTAGTCTTTCTTGGCCACAAAATGTTATCTCTGGCTGCTTAGGATGTTCAGAGTCCTCAGTCCTCCCAAGGAGATGGGGAAATCTGTGAGGCCAAGAGGCCAGCAAACATCTGAGAAACAGCTGCTGAGAACTTCTATAGAAGTTCCAGAAACCTTAGAGTTGATTAAAAATAGAAATAATTTAATCAAGGTCACATTTATCCTCAAAAACAAGGAATTCTCTTTAAATACACAGTATTTTTTACAGTAAAAGTACTCCCTGTGTTGGCAGTTCATTGGCCTTGGGAAAATAAATACTTTAAGTCATTCTGGGCCATCTTATTTCAAGATCATGATTTCCAAGGAGACTGAGAGATCAAACCTCAGCCAGCAGTCCCATGTTTCAGTGTCCATATGCCCATAACCCAGGCAGGGTCTTCCAGCTACAGGACAAAATTCATCCTGGATCTTTGAGTTGGCTTGTTCCTATCATTATTACTCAGGTCTGCTCCTTTTTTCAATTAAAAACAGGGGGAAATCCAGAGAAAGAAAATTCAGCAATAGGAATTCCCTTACACACACAAGATCCATTTCCAATTCATGTATTTAAGCATTCTTTGTTTCTGGAAGTACCAAGCTCCTTCCCCACTGTTCGTGGGAGCTCTGCATAGCTGCTGTTTTTGGGAGAGTATGAACATAAAATAAAATCCCAGGTGAGAGGACACATTCCTTTCAGGTCCCTTACTAATGCACAGGATTCCTGTGGCCGAGATTAGTTAATTCCTAAAGCGCTGGGTCTGTCAAGAAAATCACATTTTTGCATTCCCTTCTTTATGTTCCCTTCTGCTGACCCATATCAACAAAAGAGGTTCGTTTGTCAAACCACAGATATTCATATGCTTAAGCTGAGATTCATCACACTTGGTGGTCTGGAAACTTTTTAAAGGACACAGAACTAAACATGAGCAGGACAAGATGAGGAAAGGCACCTTGATTCACTCTCAGCACAGATGGACAGATTGAATTTTCCTAGCATTAGCCGCAATAAATACATTCCAGGGCACGAGGGGTGACGGAGCAGTGGAACAAGGAGGTATTCTTGACTGATTTTGAAGGTTTTGTTTGTGCCCAATGGCTTAAGAAATTTGTTCATCCTTCCTTGAAGACGACATTTGTAATGCTGTACCAGTGCCGGGGTGAGTCAGAGGTTAAGTTACCGGCCGGATAAATTCCAACAGCACAGTTTATGTTCACCTGACCCGTGGATCTGTGCAACGTATTGACTCAGATGTTAGAGTAAAACAAAGACCTAAAGATCTTTTGCATCTTGCCTTTCGCCCCTCTGAACACGGCACAGCCCAGCAGGACCTTGGGCAGAATTCTCTCCCCACAGTGTGCCAACCCACAGGATTTATTTTTAACGATGACTTCCTCACTCACATTGTTGTTGTTTTCCCTCACAGGCATCTGGACCATCTAGGCAAGGTGAGTTTCCCTTCAGTCACGATGCAGAGAGGCAATGGCAGTTCATCAGCCCCTTAAATCACAAAACCACACTGCCTTCTTCAAACACTCTCCTAAAATTCTGATTCAAGCACCAACAATCATGAAACAGGAATGAAAACAAACACATCAAGGCTCTTCTGCTGGCTGGTGTTTGAAACTTCACCATAGCATCCAGTTCACTTCTCAGACATTCTTTCCGTGGTTGTTAGATGTACACACACTTCTGTTTTCTCAAAGCAGTTCATATTTTACATATTCACATCGGCCTGAGAGATGTGGATCATAAAAGGCACGGTGAGAAGAAACAGTAACATCCAAGTTTACCCAGAGAACATTTATCCACCAGGCACATTGATATTGTCTCTCAACAGACCATATGACCTGTATCGTAACATCAGGGAAGGGAATGCTTCAGTGCTTTGCAGAGGCACCGTGAGCTTTATTCTTCTTCCAGTCAATGACAGTTGAGGCCAGAAGTGCCTGACCTGCCTCAGAAACTCTTGGGCTTAGTTTCTAATTGCATTCTTTCAGAAACTCCATGTTCTGAAAATAATGGTTAGTACCAGCAAATATTCAGAAAAAGCATCTCTCAATGATCTAAAATTCAAAGTTAACAAATTAAATACATATCTAGACTTACACAAGAGCTTACACTACACTAACAGCATCAATTCCTTTCACTGCACCTCAGTGCCCACACTGTGCCACTCCTTAGATTTTCCTTGTCCTCTCCTGCTGTTTTCTTTTTCATGTCAGTTCCAGCTGAATTTTGATGTCAACTATTTCTCTCATATCACATTTTATCTACATAAACTCAGGGTTCTTTGGATGTGTACAGCCCTGACACAGAAGTGAAATCCTCTGCCAAGAATGACAGGTGGGGGATGAAGTTGTTCCAAAGCTGCCAAGAATTTTCATGGTGAGAATTTCTTTCTGAAACATCTTCTCTACCCACAGCTTTGTTAGATGTTCCTCTGGTTATTACTTTCCAAACAATGAACTGCAATATTCAAAAGATTCTGCAACAAAGGTAAGAGACCATCATGCAGCCACCCTGGAGAAGCCTCTGCCACACAGGTCTGGGAGACATGTGGTCTTGGACTGTGACCCAACTTGTTGGCCCACAATCTGCTGAGAGGGCAGTCAGCAAGAGAATACTGATGGGAGCATGATTTTTGGCCCACAAGGATTAGAAGTTTATCTGTGTAAAATGATGTTTTGCAAAGCAGGACACAGAAATAAATAAGGGTGTTTTGGAGCAGTCTTGAAAGGAAAGATAGATGGATGGAGAATAAGTAGGAAGGATAATTTGTTTTCCCAAATAATAAATATAAGCTGCCTCCCCCTCAAAATATCAACCATCAGTATAAGAGAACTCTGAGGCAGCTGCATCCATTTAAAAGGGTTAATGTGAAAGTTCAGGATTTGTAGTACCTATTGCTACAGTGATTTTTGTCAGGGGTGCTGGTAAGAACAAGGACTCACAGAAGGGAGGTTGAATGCTTGTCTTGTAAGAGCTGCCAGCTGTGAGCCTGAAACACAGCAGGGCACCTTTCCTACGTCCTGACTTCCCTGAGGATTCCACATCTGGTCCCAAGGAGAGACAAGACACTGGATGGAACATGGATCTGATCCCATCATGCAAAGTCTAACATGCCTGCTCAGGTCTTACCATCTGCCACCCACAGCAATAAAAGCTCCAAGCATGACATATCAAGGGATTATAACCAGAAAAGGGACAGGGCTGTTGTATATTAAGGGTTGTAGAGAACAAGGAGTTTCTATCTCAGTAGACTCCAAAGCCCTATGAAAACTACTCTAAGTGTTTGTGTAGAACTTGGGTAATTACACTAACCACGGAGTAGAAAAAACCCCATTGCACCCCTGCTGGATGCTGAACTTTTCTACGCCAAACACTGAAATTAGAAGTAATGGAGTTACCCAGCTGGAAAGCTGGTGGTAGAACACCAAGAAGCCGTAATTCCCCACATTCCTTTGCTACCAAGAAATCATACAGCTCTTTTATAACTAACTGATAAGCCCAAAGGTAGAGCAGTTAACTAACTATTGAAAGGCAATGACTTACTGAACTGGGTCAGCACCTGTGTATATCCTTAAGGAGTAACAAATATAACGTGTCTGGTCATCTCCAGCTACTGCCTTCTGGCTGGCACAGCATAGTTCAAACCAACAAAAAGTTCAGAACCGGGAAAAAGGCTGGTCTGTGCAAGCTCCAGCAGGGAAAGGAGGTCGCCACAGAGTTCAGTGTTTTATTTGGTTCACTTGTTTTACACTGCTGAAAGAAGAAAGGAAGACACCCATTGCTAACAGGTTGTAGAGGATCTGCACTCCAGGAGATGGTCACTTTTGACTTGGTAAAGCACCTGTTGGTGTAGTCTGGGGTGCACATCACACCAGAGAAGTGTTTGCTGCTTTTCTTAAAACAAGAAGAATGAAAAGAGCTTTCTTTGGTAGCTTTCTCTATGAAATCCCAAAACATGAGTAGCTTTATAAGTCTGATTCAAAACTGTAACTAGAAGTCAAGTCTACATGTAAAAGCAAAAGTCATGAATGCGTTTGATGTATTTTAAGTAAGGCACTGAACTGCAGTTGTTATTTACAGATCAAAGAAGCTCCAGCAGTGTCCTGAAACAATCTAAGTGAGAAATGCCAAAATCTGATTTCATCCACGTCCATGTGTTGCTTTGAACTCGTAATTCACAGAATTGGTCACTATATTGAACTAATTATCAAGCTTAATGCTTGCCAATTTTGATGCCTGTGCTCCCTTATAAAAAAGTCAGGTTTGAAGGGAAGCAGAATGATATATTGGAATACATGCAGCCTTTATTGAAATCTGGGGAGGAAAAGTAATGAATATACAAAAAAATACCCCCTCTTGCCAAAAGCTAAACATAATTTAGTTCTCTAATTGGTTGCTGTGACACAGATTAGCAAAATAAATAGTTTGCAATAACCAGTACATATAAAAATAAAGTGGTTAATTCCTTCTGTCTCATAGGAAAAGTTTCTTGTAACAATTGAGTGGAAAAATATCTGTGCTATCTAAAAATCTAATGAAGCCATATATTGTTCATGCAAGTGAAACTAAAACAACAATTTCACAGCACAGCCTAATACATTTAAATTAAAATACTAGTAACAGTGGATTTGTACTCTTGCAGGCAGGAATATAGAAGCAAAGTGTGTTCAGATATCAGAAAAGACTTAAAAACTACTTTTTTTGCCAATTACTTACTGTGCTTGGAAATGATCACAAACACTGGTTTGCCAAAGAAGAGATTTCAGGAATCACACAGCTTAGGCTATAATTAAAAAGCAATCTTTGGGAAATAGGTTATTACCAGTATTTAGTAGCTAATTTGTTAGTTAATGCCTTAACAAAGCTCTCCTCTGATTGCAGTGGAGGGGGAGCGACTTCAAGAGGATTATTTGCTATTAAGACTTGTGCTCAATTATTGAGAATGCTGCTGTGCAATTACAATGGCAGAGCAGTCACCAGGAAAGCTGGATGGATTCAGCCTGTGCTGCAGCCAGCAATTCCCACATGCAGGGCACAAGTCTGGCCTCCGAATTTTAAGAACAGCTCTAAGAATACTCTCCCAAATTTGAGTGTTTGGTAACTAATAGAGAGGTGCAAGCTCAGTGTTCCTTGATGCCAATCACATATTTTATTTCGTTATCACTCACGTCAATGTGGGGATTTTCCCCCCACATTCTTTAATTCCATTTTGAAGGAGCAGTTGTCCAACTAGTGGAGTCTCTAGATAACATATTCCATCGAGATAATATGATACTGATTTTTTTTTTTTTTTGCCTTTTGACAAAAAGGACAACAGGAAAGTATTTTCTGTCAAAATCTCCTGGAGATCAACATAACAGGAACTTACAAATATATCCCATGTACTGACAAGTTATAACCGACTCAAAGCTGCCATCACTTGCTACTATCTCCTATAATAGTTCCTATCCTGCTGACCAGGGCAAGGAATTGAACACCTCACTAACCCCAGATTTAACTTCACTCTCAGGAAACATAACCAACAAACTTCCAGGTAACAGGGCAGAGGGAAGACATCCAAACTCACCCATATTTATGAACTGCTTTTCCTTCCAAAACTGCCACATCAGACTCTTATTACCATATTTCAATTGCAAAGACTTTCCTATAGCAAAATCTGGGAATAAAAATATCTTTAACAACATAATTGAACCTGAGACATAGTTTCTTTGTAAAGGTTGGTTTGGGGAGCTGTATCCCAGCTGACACAGAACCTCAGGAAGTCTTCAGCTGCAGAGTAAAGCAGAGAGGCCCATTAATCATATTTATCAAGATTGTCTACCCTGGCTTTCATGCAGTTAGGGGAAATGTGCTATTCTACTTCAGCAACAAGGAGCAAGGCTAAAACAAACTGACCTAACTGCATGGGTCACTTCCAGAAATAGAAAGGATACCAGCAGCACAGCTGTACAGGCCAGAAGGCAAAACGCTGGGAAGGTTGGAGGAAAAGGGGTACAAAACATCCACTCAAAACTTGTGAGGTATGTAGCCAGTGGCAAGATTAATACCGGGTCAAATTTTGCTTAAATTGGCATTCAGTATATTAAAGTCAGCAAGACAAGATTCAGTTCAGTTAAGTGTCTTATGGTCTTGTGTTTCACGAGACTCCTAAAATGCTTTATTGCACTTGAGGATTTCATATCAGGAGAAGCAAGGAGGGAGCAGATAACCTCCCACTGAGGTACGAGCATATTATTTGTTCTGATACCTTGTGGATCCTTCTTTATTTGCTCTTCATTTTTACATTAAGAGACTCTGCAATGCCAAATGCGAGCACAGAATATAAAGTACTACCTTTCTGCCTCTGTTCTGAGGGTTTGCTCTGTCTGAAAGAGCACTGAGATGCCTCAGTCTGCTTAGGACAGAAATTCATCCATGTCACATACTGTGCATCACCAGCAGCCTTTAACTGGGAAAGAATCAATCCTGGGACAGCCAGATCTGGCAGAGGGGCCCAAGCATGTGCAGTGTGATGGCAAAATGTTCAGGCCAAACTCTAGACCTGCTGGCTTTGAAAAGCAAGAAAATGATTTTCACATATTCAACCAACATAAAAAGAAAATTTGCAGACCTTAAGCTTTACTGGCTTCCATAAAATTAACAGAAAAATAAAAGTGAGATAAGAGCCTGGTTTAATAACACTATTTCCATCTGCAGTACACACACCAGGCCTGCCTTGCCTACATTTCTATAAAAATAATGAAAATCATGTTACCACTGGTCTCTCCTGCTCCACCCCCCACATGAATTTCCCACTACATTGACACTAGAAAGTGACATGGGATTTTCAAATTAAGGTGCACACCACACTGAGATTGTCTCAAAGACTATAAATCTCACTGGATTTTTCTTAAAAACAGACAAGCTAGAAAAATGCAGAATATTAGCAAAAACTGATGCTAATAGTAAAATTTAAAACAGTTTATTACATAGCCCAGACACTGCCATGTGTCAGGATTACACATCCTCCTTCCTCTTCTTTGTGTCACCTAGGCTTTATTCCACTGGGCAAGAACACACGGGGAATGCTGCACACCTTATATAGTCCATTCCCATCACATGAAAACCTGGTTAAAGTTAAAAAAAACCCCAGCAACCCATAAAAATCATCCCTAAACTAAAGCTCTCTCCGTTTCCTCACACGTCTGAATTTCCCAGGAAATTCAGCAGGACTAGTGGTCAGCATCAACCCAACTGGGGCTGAGAGGTGGGATTAGGGCCAAGTCAGTTCCAGGACCCGCATCCACATCCAGGACCGATTCCAGGTCATCCCAAAATTCGATCCCCGCGGTCCCTGGGGCTGGCGCTGCCAAGTGCGGGCGCTGCTGCCCTCTGGTGTCGGACCGTGGGCACTGCCGGCAAGAGACCGGTCCCTTTTCCTTCTATATTTTTTATTATTATTATTATTATTAGAAGAAAGACTTCTCGTGCCCCAAAATTAACTTTTTCTCCTTTACCTGGTCAAGTGAATTGATTGACTGCTAGGGCGCTCCCAAGGTTCCCCTTTAAGCAAGCTAAGAAAGCTGTTTCATTTCCCAAGTCTGGCCCTTAAAATACCCTGAAGCCAGGCAGGGCTTTGAGTATTTTCTTTTATGAAGGTCACTTCTCCTGTGCTCAAAACATTGGGATCAATTCCTATTTCCTGCAAGGTAATAAGAAGGTAGCCTTTCAAA
Source organism: Myiozetetes cayanensis (assembly GCF_022539395.1). NCBI lineage: Eukaryota > Metazoa > Chordata > Aves > Passeriformes > Tyrannidae > Myiozetetes > Myiozetetes cayanensis. Next base: position 5,980,572 of record NW_026087389.1, read on the forward strand.
AAAACCTGAAGTACGATGTGCATTAAGCACGTGGAAGAACTGTCCTTGCAGTCGACTCTCACAGTGCCTCTCTAGCCCTGCTTCCAAACATTATCATAACTGATAAATTACATAAGCTCTCTGCCACAGATCTGGTTTCTTTTTCACACCCTCACCATACCCTTTGGGCTTCAGATTCAATTCCTGCATTGCTGATTCTTTTCCTCTGTTTTTTAGCAGGTATAAAGAAAAGAGGTAATAGTAACCTAAGCATAAAAACGAGGTAGTTGGTATTAATACTGAGAGCAGCGTGATCCCGCTGGTGAAAGCCTTCCACTGTAAAATCATGCCTTGGTTTACTTCAGGCAAGAATTTCACCCATGAAAAACAGTCCTGTGCTTTTGCAAAATTGTTAAATTGCTTGCTGTTCCACACCGACCACATACATTTATAGGACTTGTTGCTTCAGAGAGTCCAATACCCTTGACAAGGAATTATTAAAAACAATACCCTACTTTACATGTAGATACATCTGTATGATCTTTGTACAGATTTTATATAAACAGATACATACACACATATTTTTGTAGGGTTAGAGAATTACTCACTTCAGCACAGACATCCAGAAATTGCTTCACCCACAAATGCAACGTGGTCTTCACCAGAAACAGCCCAGCAACCCTTCAGCCATTGACAGGATTACTCTACAGCTTAGCAAAACAGGAACTGAGACCTAAAGAAAGAACTTAGGACAAAATACAGTTGCCCATACTGGAATGTAGTTGTGGAATTAAAACTAAAAGCCATCACTCAGCCAAAAATTCCACAAATTTCTCTTTGATTCTTGCTTGCTTGGTTTTAAACAGTCACAAATGTTAAGGCCAGCCAAATTTTATAGAAGTACAACAGCCTAATCCCATTTGACTTGCAGGGTCTTCCCCTGACCTCAGTGTCAAGCTATCAGGCTACAGTGAGAGAAGATTCTGGTCTCTGTGTGGAGGTGTGGGTGGAAGTCTTGGAGGAAGTGTTGGCTTAATGATTGGACTCAATGATCTGAGAGGTCTTGTCCAACCTAAATGATTCTACGATTCCAAGATTCAAAATTATTCCATTAGCTCTAATATTCTTAGCTTCCCCGGAAGTTTTGAAGATTTTAATATCAGATAGCTTTTTACGTTTTAACATCCCTTATAATCCCTTATTTGTGACTTACCAGTGTTCCTATTTGAAGCCTTTTCTCCTCCTTTTAAAATGAGGACACTATCTCTTGTTGCCTGTCCTCCCTCTTGTCACAGTCCCACCTTCTCAGGAGGGAAAGGGATGCCTTTTGTGTGTTCTCCCTCATAAGGGATTGCAACCTCCTCCTGATCCTTTGTAACAGATAATTTTATTTAGGTGGGGGAGCACAGTGGGGAAATTCACGTTCTCCACTGGAGCCAGCACATGGAGTGTGCTCTTCAAACTACTGTGAAACGTAAAAATCAAAGCAATCAGTGTAAGAAATACAGTTCTTAGGTTATCTAAAAAGTAAAAACAACAACCAAAAAAAAAAAATCAATGAAAGAAACAAAAATGTCACAGCATGAAGGAAATCAGAACCTTTTCTTCATGGCATTTTCTTCTTCCCAACCTGATCTTGCCCACAATGCTGCTACTCACCCACAAGACACATTCCTACACCTTGAATGCTACAGAAAACATCATTTGCAGGAACACTTCAGTAAACTGCTTTGAGAATGTATGGAAATGGTATCTCTGTTTGAAGCCTGGAGCAGAGCACGCTTCCTGCAAGACTCTGCTTGCACACACATTCAGTTGGAAAGAATCTGCATTATCAAACCACATATGGTGCTTTCAGTTCACAAGGCTTTCAAAGTGTTTTTCTGTTCAAAGACCCCAGATGCTAGGCTGTAGTTTTCAAAGTACAGAAATACTCTGCATATATGAAATTCTTTTCATCTGAAGACACCCACTGGTGCAATAACTGTGTGCTCCATTGGTGAACTGCACATGGATGGCAGAATTCTGCTTCTGGCCAGTCTGCATGGATTCTGCACCTGGCCTGAGAGAGAGGGTTCAACCAGAAAATCTGAGACCACTGAACATGCCTGACCAAAAAAAAAAAAAAAAAAAAAAGACACTCCTTCCCCTCAGACTTCAAGGAATTTGCTTTAGGCCTCTGTCCACCCTGGCCAGTTTAATTGCTATTCAGGCATGGCCTATATCCCACAACTTGTAAATTAGAAAAAAACAGGGTTATCTTGTGGTCTGTAAAATGCATTTGTAAGTGCTTTGTGAGATCTCCATTTTCATCTCCAAGTAATATTCCAGCTTTTGCAGGGAAAAGACAATGAGCACAACCTACAGCAGCAAAGGACAGTTATTCCTTTTATCCATTTACTGGTGTTCCAGAGTCAGGATTTGTGATGTGCCTGAGCCCTTACCTCTGAAGATGGACTTGTCCTCTGCTCTTATCCCTCAAGAATTACCTTAATCCTCATACATCCCTCAAGATTAAAATATCTTGAATATTGGTATCTAGCAGGATACAAGTGTAAAAGTGATACAAGAGCTGATACAAGATAGGCTTTCCAAGACAAAGTGATGTTAAGGAGAAGGGGGAGCAGGGACTTATTTTTCAATTTTTCCTCCCATTAATCATGTCACATAACTTCTGTAAAATTTTCCACATAGCTCTTTAATCCATTTTACAGCTCCCATCCCTTTCATGAGACTGTTAATGTTCTATATGGAACCCCCAAGCCACAGAAATGCTGGTTGCTCAGTAAAAGTCAAAACCCCAGTGGTATGGCTCCTGCATGGCAAATTCCTGGTTAAATCTAATCTATCTAGAATCACAAAATAACATAAAGCCAGCTCAGTTTTCCAGAAGGTAACAAAAGACAGATACTGCACATATTTCATTAAGGAGGATGTTTATTTTTCCAAATATTGTATTAAGATAGTGTCCTGTTTGCCTATTTCTATCGACATCTGCTATGTAATACACAGAGAATGACAGAAGATCAAAGTTTTAATTGTGCAAGTCAAAGAATGTATTAATAACATTCTTTCTGTCCTACAGCAACAGAGATAAACTTTAAAAAAAAAACCCTCTAACAGCTAGGAGAACAGGATATTTATATAAAGATGTCCTAACAAAAGAAAAGCATGCAAAACTACCTTGAGTGAATAAACAAACCGGGCTCCTTGTTTGCAGAGCGTTCCCTATCGAGCTTGGCCCTCACAGCTCCCCTCCTGCCCTCAGTCAACAGGGTCAACCTATCCCAGCTGGGTTTCACATTTTTATACAAACCTCTCTCAGCATCCTTTGTTCACTGACCCCTTAAATTTAGAAACACCCAGAAGGTGTGCCTGTAAGGCCCATCTTGCTGCTAGTTGCTTTAGTTTCCCTCTGCCAGGCAGCAAATCATTTGAGAAGAGGGGTTTTTGTTAGTCTTTGTCCTCCTAGCTCCTTCTTCATCTGCAGAGATGCATATTCTCCATAGCCCTTTTGAGACACACCCTACTACAGGACAGCATTCTGTGGAACACACACACACCAAACAGCACCTTCTCCTCCTCAGGAGACATTATGACTTCTTGGCTTTCTGGAACTGGCAAGAGCCTGAGCGTGTTGCTGTTTGTCACACTGCTGCCACTCATAAATGGAACAGCATATTTGGAACTAGCTGTCCTTCTTTTCCCCAAACTTAACATACCATGGAGTGCTCTCTCCCTCCCAAGACAGCACAGCTGCCTTTGTCCATTTAGGCTCTGACCTGAATCCATTTAAGGCAAAAAAACAAATAGAAAAAACCCAAACCAGCCCACAAGTGTACTAACTTAACAAACTGGGACTTCCAAAAGGCACAACTTGGCCATCTCACTGAAAGCAAGGCCAATACTCTGCTGTACCAGAGTGGGGTCAGGTAGGTTCCTTTCAAATTCAGAGCTCTGAGATAAATTCTGAAACAACACTGACAAGTAGAGCATCTTTGCTATCTCCACATGAACGGAGGCCACTATGGCCAGAGTGAGAACTGTCTCAGAAAAGTCTGTGAGGCAACACAGAGGATAAGAAGAGTTTAATATTAAATTTTAGCTCCTTTTGAATCTATTTCTAAGCTGGAGCCCAGTCCATCTGCAACATTTTTTAAAGTGACAGACTGAATTTGAAGCACACAGGACACCCACTCAGCACTCGCTCAGTTCCTCCAAGCCATGGTATCTCATGACTGAAAGGACACAACATTTACTGTGGCACTACTGGTGCAAAGATGCAACCTGCACACAGACATGCCAAGGGTGAAGTAACTCATTGTACACAGGCAAAGTGGACAAAGCACTTCCTTTCCTTTTGTGTTGCCCCCTCATTCATAATAACGTTCTTTAAGACATCTGCTGGAGTCCTGTAACATGAACGGAAATGGAAGAGCTCCAACGGGAACTCAGGGGTTTCTTTCTTTTTCCCATGAACTGAACGTTATGGAATTTTAACAGATGTTCTACTTGGTCATAGTTAATAAAATGAATTATGCAGGAATTAAAAATCTGGCTCCATTTGCTTATATGAGATCTCAGCAGCAGAACTACGTTCCCATTAAGAAATTCTAGAGGATTTACACTGGATTTATAGTCTGGTCCTGCCTTGTTATAAGATGGCTGGAGATTTTACAAATTAACTTGTCTCTGTTGTGGAAAACATGAATAAATTTACCTGCTCATTGACTGCTCTTAGTAGTGTAATCCACTTTCCACACCGATGAACATTGGTACTCTATAACCATAGGAAAGGACAATTCTCACTTGGATTTGCTTTGGAAATGACATCATGGGAATTCCACATCGTTTCACAGCCTCCGATTTCTGCCATTTATTCAAAGTCTCATTCAGCAACCTAATAACCATACTCTCACTTTGTGCTTTACTACAAAAGCTTTCCTCTTGGAGCACAGATGTCTTTTTCGGGCTTCTACTGCCAACAGAACGATGCACTGTACCTCACTTCCCCTTCCCTTTTAGGATTAGTTCAGTGTAACTACATCAAAGCAAGATATAAAGACCAAAAACTAACGGAGATGAGAGAAAAGTCACCAAAAAGGAGGTAGGTGAAAAGAGACACAGTCAAACCTTTCACGCATTGAAGTTCACGCAGTTATTTCCAAAAGCATTATATATTTAGCCATCTTCTTTCTCTATCAACATTCATCTGCTCAGAAAGTATTCTGAGGAGAAGATAAAGGGGTGAGTGAAAGACTGAGAATCAAAAATGAAGGATGAAACAACTACCTTGCACCAGAACAGCAGCAGCACAGCAGCTAAAGCAAATTACATGAAACTGTCCTGAAAAGATCTGCTGTAGTAAAAATATGAGGTTTCAACATTACACTCCATTTATAAACAGACTCATTCCCACTGAAGTCCAATCAACTGGCAAGCAGATCTCTGCCCAGGCACTGAAATCTGCTTGATGTAATACACACAGTTTTATCCCAGTGCAACAGCTAAAATTAACCTTTCTTAAATTCTGGCTCAAGAACTTTGGCAGTGCGAGAATATCATCATCTGAAAAGCATCAATATTCCCAGCCTCTTCCAATTACTTCTTTTAAGTGAAAAATCATGCATTGAAGCCCCTCTATCCAAAAAATCCCACTCCACTGTAACAAAGGGGTTTGTGTAGGTAAAAAACCAAAGCATGTAAACAAACTCTGTAAGTAAAAAAGTCAGCTGGAATTAAATGTCAGCCTATACATGCTATGCAGCTACCAGGATGTGTCCAATAATGAATTAATATAGATTTTTATCTGAAAATAAAGACTTTGCCTAAAGGAAGAAATGTACTTAAAGAGAAGGAAAAATCCCAAGATTAAATGTCAGGCTTGCAACAGCTCCAGCTGAAGGTGCAATAATCTGCTCTTACTCAACTGGACATTGCTTTAGAAAATTTAATGTCAGAAAAATGCATCAGTCTTAACAGTGTTAAATTCAAAGATTTTTTTTTTTCACTTTGAACATCACCTATGATTTGTTTCATTTTGAAGAGAAAGCACATTTCATTTGGTAATCATTTATTTCTCATTCTATTGGACAGATTCTCCCAAAAAGCAATACTTCAACTGAAATCAGTTCTGAAGGATCTTTTATGAATATACATAATGGAGAGGACCCCCATTAAATTTCCAACAAAGTGCTGCCATTTTGAGTAAACAAAGTTATCTCAGCAGGGTCACACACTGTGTCATGAGTATGGCCTGCAAATTAATTACCATCCTGACATATGTCAAAACAAATTTTAAGGAGAATAGCACCCAGTAGCAAGTGTGTGTTTTATCTACCTGTTAGTATGCAAAATCTGTATTCAATGGGATCTAAATTTATTCATTTATTCAGAACCCCTCAGAGAAATCAAAATGATCCGTATTTGTTGGCCTTTTTTTTCCCCGTCTGCAAATGAAATCTGAGTGAATAACGTGTTTAGTGAGCCAGAAAATAAGTACAGGACAAAGCTGTGGTGGAGGTTACTTTTCAGAAAAGCAGGTGTCATCTCTGCACAAATAACTAATTTTTTAAACACTCAAAACTGCTAAAATAGGCTGCAGTGTATTAGCATTTGCCAGCACTTTAAGGAACACTAAGTTTTGTATTTCTTACTTTAGGTCATACCCATCTTTATTCCATGCTTGCAGCAAGAGTTGGCTAACAGAACTGTACCTAACAACAGTTTTCAGCATGAAGAAAGGCTTTTAAAAGAGCTATTGAATCAAGGCTTAAAAGGCCTTGCAACTGGCTTTATTATCAATGGCAACACAGCCAACAGATCCGAACCTGTGGTTAAAAATAAAAGAGGAAAGAGCCAAAGTTGTTTTACTCAGTTGAGTTATGTAAGGAGAGGACAAACCCCCCCACATACACATATAAAGCACTTTCCTGAACAACATGGGTTATGCCTGATCACATCTCAGGAAGAAATTCTTCCCTGTGAGGGTGGAGAGGCCCTGGCACAGGTTGCCCAGAGAAGCTGTGGCTGCCCCATCCCTGGAAGTGTCCAAGGCCAGGTTGAGCAACCTGGTCTAGGGGAAGGTGTCCCTGCCCATGGCAGGGGGTTGGAACAAGATGAGCTTTACAGTCCCTTCCAACCCAAACCTTTCTGTGATTTTTTGTTTTCAGAGGAACAAAGCCTCATCTCTTTGTCTGAGCTACACATACACGATGCAATTTCTGCTTTGTCAGAAGATGACCTCCTGGGATCTGATTCTGAAACTATTGTAGACTGGGAGTTGATCAGTAGATTTTTCTACTTCTTTTATAATCTGCCTTCAGTCCACACAGCATATCAAACACTTCCATGATACTAATCCTGCAATTCACATTACACTTATGAAAAGATTTTAGTTTAGGAACTATTTTCTGCCAAGCAGGCAAAAATATTTTTAGCCACACTTTTTTTTTTCCCCAACAGTGAAGTACTTCTGATTTAGAGTTAAGTAATGCCATATCAAATCTACAGACTGGGTGACTAAATACATTTCTTTCACACATTAAAAAAGAAAAAAAGAGAGCACAATCCTCCCTATATACAGATGACAGATAATCTCTTGGCATCTGCTGACGAATATATTTAAAGAAAGACTAAATCTGTCTGTGCTAAACTTGGCCTGATGCCACCAGTTCACCATTGTTGGCATATATAGTTCACATGATGCAATCACAAGACTTGAGAAAGTTTCCAGTACTGTAGTTTGTGGTTTTCTCATGTTAACATATACCTTTCCCTCCATTTTCGATTTAGCAGCAAGAGAACTGAGAGACAGGATGCATGAATCACAGCTTTTCTTAGTGCACATTATCAGTATTCTATTTAAATTACAGACTAGTAACTTATCTACAATGAAATACGCTGGGCTTTAGAGCTTATGGTTCAAGCAATTGATCGGAACAACTCTCTCTTGTTAGAAAACTAAGTGAGGCAAAGGAATCAATTTAAAAAAAAAAAAGAGAGAAAAAGACAAGTGTTTTTACCTCTCTTAATACTGTGCTTTTATAACCCCGATAAAGTCCTTGAACACCCTGTAAAACAACAAAAGAAAGCATCATCCAGAGGGAATTAGTTTGCCAAAGAGCACAATTAGTCAATGATTACACAGCAGGCATTACAGCCTTACCCAGAGTCACACCTGAACCTCAAATTGACTATATTCATTGTAACACTGTATATTGTGTTCCGTTACTTACAATGCCAGAGGGTTTTATTTTCACCTTCTTAGCCTTGATTCAGAGCTTTTATCAACAGAAATAGTTTATATTTTTAACCAGCTGACTAATATTCAAAACAACTAAAACTTGTTTTATAAGGATATATAAAATTATGTTGTTCACTATTATAGGGCAGTTCATTCAAGTGTTTGGAAAGGCTTATGGTTCTCTGGACAGCAACACAGGAGGGGAAAAACATCTGGTTTTGAGAACACCAGCTTTTAGAGCAGAACGATCAAGTCACAGAAAGAAGTTTCAGTGAACCTCTTGTGCAAGGTTATCACAATAGTTTTCATTTGAAAGCAAATAACAATCAAGTGAATCATTTAAAGATCATATTTATGTCTTCCTTCTCCTGGTTTTTATTTTACGCTCAGAAATGTGCACAGTATTCTCTCCCCACAGTGTTTTCAGGAGCCACTTTCTCTTATGGAATACAACCTGAGAAACACGCTTTGTAAGACTCTGCAAAAACAGAAGCGAACAGGTTTCTACAGGAGGGAACAGCATAACTCCTGAAAAGATGACAAAAGCCCTTATCTTTCAAAAGTCACCAATACTGGATGAGCACTCATTTCCAGAGTTCCTCCTGGCTCCCACAGAGGACAACCCCTCCAGAGCCTGCTTCGAAAACTGGGGACCATTCAGCAAATTCCACACACAGAGACTCGATGTTCTGCTGCCCCAGACAAGGACTGTGTGCATACATACAAGCAGAGCTTTGGAACCTGGAATGCTAAATCCCTTTTTTTAAAAGTTTTTTTCTCCCATTTAAATGGAGGTACCCCATATAAAGAGTTGTTTGGAGCATGCAAGTGAGTGCACACACAAGGGGGAGGCAGGGCTTTGGTTCCCTTAATCCTAACAAGCCAATCACTTTTAACAAGTATAGATGGGGAAAGTGCTGGGAGAGCACAGAACTGGAATAAAGTTGTAGGAATGCTTCTGGACATGTATGGCACCGAGTGGGAAGAATGAAACAACTCAGAAATGCTGCTCTGAACTCACCTCGTGGTACAAGGTGTGGGAGAGAATCCGGAGGGTGCTCGAGGAAGGAGAAACCTGGGCCCTTTGCTTGACAACCTCAGATGGAACCCGTATGAGACACGCCACCTGCAGAAGAACCAGATGGTCAGAGAGCAATTCCCTTTGCTGCCTCTCTCTTCATACACTGGACGCTAATTTCATAAAGAAACCTGACAAACAAGGAAATCAGTTTTGTAATTATAGGAGCTGAACTTAAAAACTGTTTATAAGCAGCTTATGTATGTGCTCTGAGTGCCATGTACTTTCTGAACACAATATTACACTAACAGGAACATGGAAGGACCCTTGGAATATTTAGCTTTCAAACTAGAGCTAGATTTGGGTGGAGAAAATCACCAATGAAACCAAAATTTTGAAGCCATCCCGTCCTTTATCAGCTAGAGGAATTTTGCCCCACACTTTCACATATCTGAACCGGAGATTTAGGATCCTAAGAACAACCTTCTTTCCTTGGTAGTTCCTTTGTGCCCTCTAGTGACTGACAGCAAGAGACATTCTGGTCAGTTTTAGATACACATAATGTATTCAAGGTTTACCTTAAAACACACACTAGATTTCATTCAAGGTGAAGCAATGGATTGATCCTTTCCTAGACAATGAATTTTCAAGGCAGAAGAAGCCTCTGCAGCTGGATGTAATAACATGGCTGCTGCCATAAAGGTCCAGCTTTTCTGAAAAAGCCAGACTTGGCCTATAAAACATTCACCTGCCACTTCAGCTTCAGGTAAGGATTAAGCTTTTGTGCACATAATTTTAAGGAATGAGGATCCTGAAGTGTGGGAGTTATAAGCCTCTCATCTCTCTGGAAAATGCCTGTTCATCAGGACTTAAACTTTTAATCAGAGTTTGTCTTTGGTTGGCTCCAGGAATACTGTGATGGGACTGGTGGCTAAACACTGGAGACACCACAGGCCAGACTTTTAGCCTTCCTTGATCCCATTCTGTGCTGGGCTCAGGAGCACACTACTATTCCTAGACATAAAGGTGATCACAGAGTACTGCAAATTCAGAGTGGCAAACCAAGCAGCTAAGTGGGAAATCTATGTGTGCCAAAGAAAGTACAGGAATTCACTGGAGATTACAGTGAGAGAGAGTAACTTGAGTGGTCATTCGTGGCTAACACAATATAAGTTTTAAGTTTCATTTTCATGAAGACACCAAGAAAAGGTCTGTTATCCTGTTACAGTTCTACAAGTTTACCAGACAACAATATCCAAAAGTCATTACAAACAGATCTAACTCCATGTGCTCTTCAATTCTCAGGGTCAAAAATAACAAGTGACCCCAATCTGTCAAGAAAATAAGAACTGTCAAGTTTTTTGATAGTTCAGCATAAATATTTATAGAACTTCATGCTTCATAACACTCCATGTCCTTATATTAGCTTTTTATTCCTTAAAAAATATGGAGGCAGGAGGAAAGCTTTAAAAAGGCTCAGATGAAAACAATCTAGTCAATCAAGACCAGACAAAGAGCGCAGCGTGGCTTCCTGACATCTGGGGTGCTGCAGTGTTGGCAGCAGAAGGGTGGCTACAAAGTAATGTCTCCATTTCCCCCAGACTACTTGGGGTGCGCATTTCATTTCAAATTAACTTTGATGTTTCTCCCATTTGAATTCGCACTTACAAGGGAGTCTGTGGCTGCACAAGAACAAAAACAGTGATTACACCGCGCTGCTCTGAAAGGAAATAAAGGCTCGTGTCACCCGGGCAGTGCTGTCAGATTGGCTCCATAGGGCACTTCTGCTACTCAAAAAGCCACGAGCTGCGACTGCCAAGATCAGACCGAACGGTGACATTTGCGCTGTGCACCTGAACTTCCAACGCGCTGCCTTGTTTGTTCCTACATACGCACCTTCCTTTGTATCAGTAACAATCCCAGCAGCCTTTTGATGTGGAGAACAGGTCTCCGAAGGCAAGTATGCAAGATTAAGTTCGCAGGTATCTTATTTAAAAAGTAACAACCTGGACAGATGGGTGCAGAAAAATCTCAGCTCTATCACGCTCAGATCTCAATCGCTCCGGTGCCTTCCCGGTAACGCTGCCAAAGGTAAAAGCACACGACGTGAGTCTCCACAGTTTGCTTTCTTAGATAAGCGTGTTCAAACAGCACCAGTGTGATAACTCTGCACGGAGAGAATTCACACTTCAGTTTTCAGACATCTGAAAGCTATAAGCAAATTGCATAGCCCAGGGTGAAAGCCGTAACTGTGCAGCCTCTCCACAGGAACTGCCCATGTCAATGCTTTTACCTGCACCCACTACGGGATTAACAGACACGGAACGCAGACAATAATGTGACCTCACACCGTGGGAGCCCATTCAGCTCCCTGATCACCAAGATCTCAGGAAGAAATTGCTTTTTAATCTCTTGGCTGTTCACACAAATGTAGCCTGTTGCTTGCCACAGAAGAGTACAATACAGCCCGACAGACTCAGGCCATTCCCGGTGCATCCTACCGGATTTGGGGATGACCCTGTGACAAATTAGCTCTCTGCAGAACATCTGCAGAGCCAGCCATGGAGAGAGCCCAGCAGTGGGCCCTCGGCTGACTTACAGCATCAGACAACAGCACCCTGTTGATAGGGGCCACACTTATTTTCACAAGCAAGGTCTGGAGCCAGGAATTATTCCCATCTTTTGATGGGAGTAAAGAGACAGAATCAAGATCCTCCAGACCAACTTCAGGGGAAAAATGGGTGCTGTCCTATAAGCTCCTTCCTTATTTACCAGGTCAGGTAACACCGTTTTCCAGCTTTCAGACTCTCTTCTGCCCTGTCAATGCACATGTATACATATCACAGGAGTGGGAAGATGGTAACGCCGAAAAACTAAAGGTTCGAGATTTTTTAAATTTAAGCTTTAAGAAAACCTGATTTTACAGCTATGAGCAAAGCTATTATCAGTTTATAGAGCAGGTGTGCAGAAATTACAATATTAGCATCTATTATCTTTGTAGCCTTTTAAGACTATAACAACTTCTGAGCAAGAGGGTACTGAATTTCAAAATTCTTGTATCAAATCATTACCAGCTGAGAGGGTGACTCCAGTATTTAGACAAAAACCTAAGTGCATTTTTAATTTACTAACTTGCATTAGCTAGTTAGGGACAAAAAAATAAAAACAGGACTATTTCATTAACATTTATCTATGTATTGCTAAGACAGTATATGTTCTAATTAAATCAAGGTAATTTTTTACCTCTGTCAGTTCAGGGAAAGGCGTTTTAACTTCTGGATGCTCTTTGCATGCTTCAATGCTGCCATCTCCTGGTCGCATTCACGTTGGAACAATATTTTCCTAGCTGTTCTCACCAATGTCTCAACTGATGGTGAAGAATGACCAGGACAAATAAAGCCTCAAAAGTGCCCTGAAGTTTTATACAATACCACATCAAACAGTTTGTTTCAGTATACCTGAAACCCATGCCCATGTGGCCAGAGCTAACAGAAAATAAGATCTGCTGCAAAGAGCACCAGGAACCTGCCCAAAGCCTTTTCCATGGGCTCACTCACCTAAGTTTATTGGAAACACCTGATCTTAAAGCTGTAATTTCTGCATAGGGGCAAATCCCACCCAAAGCTAAAGCAGCTGTTTAGAATCAGGCAGACTCATCTAATTCATTGGCACAGGGATACTGAGCATTTTACTCCAGACAATAATACACAGAAGAACAAAAAGGGATAAGAAGGTTTGGTGCAAGTAGATGATCCAGGCTTTAGCGATTCAATAGCCAGGCACTGCTAAAGCTGCAGGATACCCAAAACTCGCTGCTCATTCAGGGAAACCAGCAGGAAACACAGCCTTCCATGAAATGGCTGAAGGAAATTCGCAACCAAAGAGATTTTTTTTTTATTTTACCTTTTGTTAGTGATTTTTTGGTTAACATGACCAAAAATCTGAAGTAGCTGCTTGGACTAGAAAGAGCCAACAGCACTGCCACTGCAAATCCAGGAGTAAGCACTTAACTGCAAATCACCCTGACACCACTTCCAGCTCACTAGCAGGTCCCTGCTCCACTATCCAACACGTTCAGTTCTTTAGCAAAGCCAAACATAGACAATGCCAACGTTTTTAGGAAAGAACACACACCCACCCCCGGTCCTCAGCGCTGCATTATCATCCAAATATTAACATATCTCATTTAGATTAACAGCCCTTTGCTTCCACCGTTTGTGCTCCAGGCAAACCATTTTCTCCATGACTGGATTTGTAGGGTTTGGTAGGGAATCAAAGTTAACATGTGTGTTTGTTTTTAGGCACCTACACTGCAGCCTGACCACTAACCTTGCAGAAACGATCTGTGCATAAGGTGTATCCAGAAACATTTGGAAGAGGAGACAGCAGGTGTTATAGTTGCCATTAAGGGCTTATGCTGGGTATTTAAATTGGGTTGATGCATGGCAGGTTTTGTCAGAACCAGGGATACAGCTGGTACTAAACCATTAGCAGCTTTGTAGCTCTAAGGAGAGCAGCTTGAGAAGGCATTTATTTCCTGCTGCAGCCTGGCTGCACCTTGCACAGCTGATGATCTGACTCACACTCTTAAAAGCTCCAACAACCTGAATCTGAGCACTTCCTATCTTTAGTAAGAGGCAGATATTGCCCATGCTCTCAGGAAAGGCTGCTGAAGCCCATTCTATTAAGGCACTCCTTCCTGACTAACAAGCTGAGGCTGTTCTCTGTACTAACCTGGGCCTGGGTGATGATCAAGACCAAATTTTGTCCACGTAGTAATTAGCCAGCTATTCTGCTACATGGCAGGAGAAGAGTAGTCTGAGGACAAAGAACTGTTCTGGAATTTGTTAGTGGCTGGTGATTTAGGAACCTGCACTCGGCGACTCCGAGCAAATCTCTGGGTTGCACAACTAAGCCTACTGGAAAATCTGGTACAGAAACATGCAGTAAGCTCCAGAAAACTTTTCTCTGTTGCACCTTTAAACCCTTTAGAACCCTTTCTAAAGGATTTTAATATTTAAATTTCTCAAGCAGGAGGTTAATTTTAATGACTTTATTTGCCTAAGTAGGCTGAGAAGCTTTAATTGATGTTCACCATATAAATATAACTTAACACAGAACTAAAAGAACATACCTGGGGACAATGACTCTTAAATGCCATTTGCATAAATTTACTCTTCATAAAATAAGAATCTAATTTATGACACTATAAAACTTTGTATCCAGAGAGCAGAGACTTTAAGATAAACCTCACGATACCTGTGGCAAGACAATCGGCAACCCATTAGAGAGAAAAGGCTGCTGCACAAAAATCACAACAAAGAGGCTATGACTTATCAGAGGACATATGTTTAGGCTGCAGTCAATCTTCTAACAAATCCTAATCTCTCAACCCCATTCTTGAAGGTCAGAAGAAATGCTTGCTGCAACATGAAGTAAAATAAGCACAAGAGATGGAATAATTCTAAAACCCCTTCAAAGAGAAGCAGCAGTAAATTTGGTTTTGTGGGTTTTTTAAGTGTACTCTGCATTAGCCCTGACCCTACAGGTGCTGTATACCTCCTGCAGACAAAAGCTACCTTGGGGCTTAAGTGTGTTTTGTTGCTGGTTTTGTGTTTGGTTGGGTTAATGTCATAATCTGAACATCTCAATTTCTATGTCAGATGCTCCCTTCTAAGCAGGAAGTTACTATTTTTAATCTGAAACACAAAAAATGTCCTTTTCCCCTTCTCAGGTAACTGAATTATTAAAATAATAGGTGAGTTTAAAATTAAGACATTTGAAGTTGCACTGATTTCCTCTGGATCCTGAGAAAGTAGGGGAAATTTGAACCTCTTGGTTCAAGTCAGAGGCTCTCAAGAAACCTTGAATTCAGCACTGCCACTTGTCATGCCTCTCCAAAACCTGTAAATTTATGTTTGGTTCTTCAGATCTCTCTGGGATTTGCCCTCTCAAACAGAAGAGAAAAGTGAATGCAATATTATAAGATTAGCAAAGCACCCTCCAAATAACTGCTTCTAAACTGTAGTCACAGCTCTTGGAAATGTTTGCTAGCAGGGAACATGAGATGTATCCGTAGATGGAAGATGAACTTCCTCCCCCTTTCCACCACCAGGAAAATTAACAGAAAAGCAGAGAAAACAGGAAATACTCATGTGTCATTTGGTTTCATATTTTCTTTGAACAGAGCACCTGAATTGCTGCAATCACAGACCCATAATAGCTCAAACACCAACAAACCTTCATCTAAATAATCACTGCCCCTTTGACCGAGGCAGAACAAAAATACAGGTTTCTATGGTCAGTAATTTGCTCTGGGTCACAACTCAAGATGAGAACAAGTCCCTCCACACGTGCTTGTCAGCAGGCTGTGCTACCTGCTGGAGAAGGATTGAAGTGGAGAATTGAAGCGTTAACACCTATTTTAATGAGGAAATTGCCTCCAGGGGTGACGGAAACTGCCCAGTACGTGCACTGTCCACTATCAGTTTCTGCTTTAAATGCCAGCCCCAGGGAAAAAGTGTTCATCTTTAGCATTAAAACTCAGAATATGCTGATCTTATTTTCCCCTCCCCCTCTCATGCACAGCACAGACGTGCCCTTCCAGCACAGTTAAATTCAGTCCTGTGTAAAGCTGCTGGGGTCATGAACAGGTGACTCCACTCCTAATTTAAACCCCATGGAGAGAACAAGCTTTGACTAATGGGCTCTGGATGGGAAAGCTTGGACAATGCCAAGCTCTTTGTCCCATCTTTGCCTCTGACTGACACAATAAGGCCTTCATTAATTTAACTGCAGCTCCCCTGTACGCCAGCAGGAAACATTTCTTCAAAGAACAACCTCACCCAGCAAGATCCCTCAGATCTCAGCACCTCCCAGAGCTTAAAAACACACTATTTCAGAGAGGAGACCATTCACAGGGACCAAATGTCATAAGCATTTGGAAAACTGGAGTTTCTGCACAAATGTCTTCAACTTCCTCCAAGTTCCCACCTTAGACAATTTTACCTGGAATCTGCAGAGGTGTTTTGCAGAGCATTATTTCATCCTGTCATTGTCAAACCTAAGTCACCTCCATTTTATTACTTTCCAGAGCTCCCTTCTTCCTGCTTCAGAGCATCATCTGCACCACCACACACTTCTTCCTTCACAATGGCCTTCCTGGATGAGCCTCTTCACCCCCAGCTGCCTGAAGTCCTCAGCTGGCTCCTCATCCATCATCTCAGGAGCCCTCTCAGGGCTACTGGGCTCCTGCCCCTCTCTCAGATTTCCCTCCCCACACATGGCCCTTCAATTGCCCAGTTACATTCCCTACAAATTTTGTACTCCAGCACAAACTAAGTGTCCCATGGATTTTGAAGTTCCTTAGGAGTCACAAGTTAAACACAAGTGGTAAAAATCAGATGAATAGCTTTAAAAAAATCTTCCTTAACCTGGTTGATGCTTGAATCGTAAATTACTACCACATTTAAACACAGAAAGCCTTAAAACCAAAGAGAAGTAGACCTTTAATTCAATGTACAGAACCATCTGCATGATCCAATCTATTCCAGCAACTCTTTCACCAGGAGAGTCTGTTAAACTTATTTTAAAAGGCTTAAGAAACTAATCAAATCCACCAGCCAAACTGTTCTTTCAGCAAAAGTAGCACGGTGCATCCCATCCAGCATAAAACCGTTTCCAAGGAGCCAAGTGGGGTCAGGCTGTGTTACAGGAGGACAGACGGTAATGAGATTCCAGGCAAGAGAACACAGGCAATATTTTCTGAAAACACATTAAGTCTCTTGTTGAAAGATGACTAGTGTTTTACAATTTGCTCGGTCTCTGGGGGCTACATTGGCCCAGAACACGGAAATTTCAACTACATTGTATTTTATCAAGTATTTTCCTCTAATTGATCCCTTACTCTTTCCTTCAGCCTTTTCACTTGAAGAATTATGGGCTTGTCCACATATGGAGCTATTCATAGTTGTTCCTGACAAACCCTGCGTAGAACATTAGTTTAAGGTAAGTTTATTCCAAAGTATCTCAGACATTTCCAAATCTGAATTTGGTAGAATAAGTCAGGAAATCCATCAGGAAATACCTTCAGATTATTTATTTCTCACTTACACTCCTTAATCCAAATTAGCTTTCCTCTACAGACACTTTGAGCTACGAACATTTCTAAATCAACTGAGTATCAGCCCTAGCATTAAAAGAAAAGACACGACAACCATCAAGCTTTACTGCAAAGTAGCATGTCCTCTGAGCCCTGGACTGAGCAGATAACACAAAGCAGTGTTGGAAGAGCAGCTGATGAAGAAGAGGCAATATATGCAGTTAGCATGGAGCATACAAGAAAAGATCAGCGTGGGTGGCTGGTTAGGTGTTTGACAGTTCTTAATTTGCTGTTCAGCCTTTAATTGTATGATGAATTTGTTGGCAGCATTTGTGGATTCACTCCTGCATTCATCTTTATTTACAACCAATTCCCAGACACAGCTCTAATTTGAGTCTCCATCCTCTCCAGCTCTGCTCCTTCCCCATTAACTCTTAATGGCAGCAGTCTCACCTTCCCAACCATCTCCCAACCACTGCTTCTGAAAAAGGAATTGGCAAAAATCCTACAGCATCTGTCTTGCAGACCTGACCTCACACAGATTAATTTATGAGTATTTCAAACCCCACCACGATTAACTCAAAAGACCACCGACGTTGCTCACTCCCCTGCACTGCTCATCTTGCCAGGGTCAGCATACTCCCCTTCCAAAAGCCTGGATGCAGCCAGATATGCACAGCACAAAAGGCATAGTCACAGCTAAAATTACAAGTACTGATCAATGAAGATACAAAAAAAAAGTTGAAGCACTGTGGAAGAAGTCCCACCAAACTTTGGCTGCTGTCAGACTTTGGATACTACTTTGAATACCATGATCTGCCAGCCCACACTACATGGGTTGAGAGGAGATGGGATGCAAGGCAGAAAATGCAGCTTTTTAGTTTTAAACAAAGAGTTTGGTCCATTTATTAATTAGTTCCTGGAAAAGAGATAGTTAAAAATTCAAAGCCATTAGCCCGAAGTCTAGACACTCTAAGTACTAAATCACTTCTTTGTTGAACTAAAAGCAGCTCTGCCTACAGTGTCCAACTTGCCAATTGAACTGAAAAGCCACATCTTCCAACATGCAATTTTTGGAGTTTCAAATACCTAAAATCTTAACTTCATGTCTGTTGTGAGTGGCTGTTTTATCTCTGTTAGATTGGACTCCTGCAAGCTGATCTAGAGCTTACTGTGCTGTAAAGCCCTGACCAATTATCCTGCTGGAGATCCTCTCATTCCATTACTCTGTGGATTTGTCTGACTCATGCTTCTGCCTTTTCCTCAGAACAGGCATTAATAGCAACTTTCTTCTCTGACCCGGACAGTTACACTCATGGAATTCATACCAATAAACTTTTGGAGATTCCTGTTCTTCCATTAAACTGAAACCAGTTAACTGTATCAAACCATACTGCCAGGGCAGAGGGAAAAAGGGGCTGATTCACAGCCACAGATGGTAGACAACACTGTGTTGTCTACCATGCTTAAAATGTCTCTTTTTATCCAGGAAAGAAAGCCAAAAAACACAAGCATAAAACAAATACATAGATTTTCCTCCTTTATTTGAATTTAAAGCACACTCAAAATGTCTTTCTACAGAATCATGATTTGTAAACTGTAAACTTGATTGCATTCGAACTTGCTTCTTGTAAGAAACAAGTTAAGGCTAGCAGAGAAAGCTAACTGAATTCCCCAGAAAGATAACTAACATAAAGAAGTTTTCCTATTTGACACATCCCAACAGCAGATAAAAAAATTCCCAAGTTATTAATATGGAGGGTCAGATGCTAATCACAGATGAACCACACATTTTGCTCTTATCACAGAAGTACCTCAAGTGGCAACACACTGGAATACACAAGTGAGCTTGGAATTTCACCTTGGAATACCTGTCCTCACCTTGCCCTGTGGAGCCACATCATCCCCTCTCCCCATTGAAGCGACGAACTTTTGGACATTTCAAACCTCCAGCATTCAAATCTCCCTAAAGTACTCTGGAGACTCACCCAAGGACAAAAGCAGCTCAGTAACTTCAGCTGGTAATCTACTTCCAGAGCATGGTCATTACAAACACCTGCCAAAAGAACAGGACATCTCCTTCCCATTCTGGTCCTCCGTCCTCCCACACACTTCCTCTCTGAATGTAAAGGTAACTTGCTGTCTTACAGAGTAGGGGAAAAAATAGAAAGACAATGTCATCAAAAATAGCCAATCAAGAACAAAAGGTCAGAGAGATAAGAGTGAACCCAGTATTTACAAGCAACAGCCCAAAACTTTCACTGAATATCTTGCAAAGCTCAGATGGTAACCATAACAATATCTAAACATTAGATGGAAAAGGCTGTTGTCAGCTCCCTTCTCCACAACGTGAGCCAAACGACTTTATTCTCACCTCCATGGAAAGGCCAGCAGGATGCAACATTATCTGTGCTGAATCCAAATTAGCTGTGCTGAATCCAACCACTTTGGCACTCCTGAAGGAAACCTCATCGGTCAAACTGGGACAACCTTAGACTTGTCCCACAAAACCATGTTTGCAGGAGGTTGGTGCGAGAGGCTCAGAGCAGGACTTCAACATATCAAAGCTTCTTGTAATTAATACATACACTGTCACATTAAACTGACATTAAAAAAACTCGGTACAAACCAATTTGGAGCTGTACAATTTACTCTGGTTCTGCAAGACACAACTGGTTACTACTTAAAATGGGCACTAGGAGGTTAAAAACACTGTTCCTTCTCAGAGTTACTTATACCGCCTCAGAATATTAAAAGTAAAATTTCAGAACATCTGGTTTTCCTTTCCACTCCCTATGATATCATGTTTTCCAAGCACATTTGGCAGCTCAGTGTAAAGATACAGGCAGACTAAACATACAGGGCAAAGTCGAGTCAAGATGAAAAATTCCAATGTCCTGGATGCAGGGAGTGTGTTTCCTATCTCCACATTTCAGTTACACAAGTGGTACAATAAGGGGTTTTCCCCCCCTTGGTAACTCATATATTCATCAACCTACTTCTTCCTTGATGAGATGAGATGATGTACCATGTGTGTGCCCTCCAGAGTTTTGGCTGTGTCTTTTTAAGTAATTTTTCATGTATTATGGGATATTCAGAGTCCCTATACAGCGAGATTCAGTTATAGGAAAAACTAATTACGTTTAACAGGGTCAGATTTTGAATGTACTTTTCTTTATCTCACTCTGGGAGATGAGATTAGCTTTTTATATTTCTCCTGCCTAAAAGGCAAAGAAAAAAAAACAAAACAGTGTTACAGCCACTGCCTTCTCACTGCTTGGTTTTGTGCCTCCCAGCCTGGAAAAATGGACCAGAGCAGTCCCTGGGGACTTTGTTTCCCATGAATTTCCACAGACTGCAAACAATACAGAAGAGGGCTGTTATAACAACTAAGACTTCCCATTTGATTGATTTCTCACATATATTTTATCATGTCTTGATGCAAACTTCGTATCTCTTCCTCTTTACCCATTTTATTATTTTTAGCGGGTCACATTCAAAACACAGATTGGTAAGCATAAACACACATTTAAGCTTTGCACATAATCACGTTTTCCTGGTGCACAAGAAGGTATCTGACTCATTTATGCTCACCTGTGAAAGAACAGCAAACCTAGAAATCCAACGTGACTTTTTTGCTCTAAATCTTAATTTCTCTGTTTCCTAAAAAAACAGTGTGGAAATGCAAAGACATGCCTTAGGAATCCTAACATGACAGAGTGTGTGGTTTATTATTTCACATTTAAAAGCAATTTATACTAAATACCTATCAGAGCATACGATGCGAGAAAAGTACATATTATCAGAAAGAACTACTGACAAAATAATAGTCCCAGTGGTTATGCCCTGATTAAAACTTAATGACTAATCAATAAAACTATAATTATAACTTTCACCCTGGTGCAATTTGGACTAGTTTGTATATTTCTATTGATCAACTAAGACTAAATGTGAGAAGGTCTTGCTTTGTGCTATTTTATTACAGGTGTGTTGTAGCAAATCTCCAAATCCCTGTCTCAGGTATTTTACAGCTTAGTTCTCCCCTCACACCCATCAGTCCAAGAGGAGAGGAAAAGCTAGCAAAAAGCAGAAAAATGAGCTGAAAAATGGCTATTACAACACTGCAGTTTCCACACCATTAAGTGATATTGCCATTTCGATGACTACCAATATACATTTCTCTGGCCTTCGAGTAGCAAGAGCCAAGCATATGAGACAGCCCTGAGCAACACATTTAACTGTTCTGCACCATCTCTGCCAGCTCCAAAATGAAAGCATTAAGTGTCTGAGTTGTAAGGGTCACAGACTACAGACCAACTTGGAAAAAAACGGGCAACAGGTTCTGCTGGATGGAGTAATTTGTAGCCAACTGGTTTTTGGCTGCTATTAATTAACCTACCCAGTTACAGCTTTCTCACAGAAGCCTCACAGGCAGAGGGAGTATACTATAAATAACCTACTTGACAAGGAAGGGTGTTTGGGGTTGGTTTTTTCCCCAGTATATTTTATTCCAAATCACTGGCACCTCTTCATGAGCCCAACTGTCATTTCTCTTGATTCTGCAACAGCACTTGAGAAGCTTAAAACACCTCATGGATCTGCCATTCTATCAGGTTATCAGGAAACAAGGAATTTTAGGGCTATGCACTGCCATGGTGGTGAAGAACCTCTTGCTGATTTCAAACATCCTTTAGAGAATTTTAATGGAAATAAGTTCTGTGCATTGCCTTAAGTTGGAAGTCATAACCTGACAGCACAGGCTCTAATCAAGATCAGAAAGAACCCACCTGAGTCAGCAACACAAACATATCCCACCCAGCCCTAAATCTATCACCTTCTATCTGCCATTACCAGAGTGGTTATAGATGCTGTACTCACATATCTTCATGTGCTTGGTATGTTAAATTAAGTTTCCTGGCTAAATCCCATTCAATCTAATCAGTATCATTTCCACAGAAGAATGAAAATTAGTTGGGGATCAAAACTGAACCCACAGAGAGCAGGAACAGCTGAACTGCTTCCCGTGGAAAGTAGCCAGGCTGTGCTGCTGTAGCAGTGAGGCACCTGGTGTTAACCTGAGATGGCACAGGCACCTCCACACTCCTGGGAGCTTGGGACCAACCTACATCTGAGCTAAATCACCATGGGAAAGAAAAGAAAAAATCAGTTAATAAAAGCAAATATGAAACCACAGACACAACTTTTTTCTGCCCCACACCACAGCCCAAGTTTAACTTGCAAAAGAGCCAGAAAAGCCATTTCCATACAGCCCCAAACTTGTGGAGACACATCAACTCACACCCCATTTTATCAGTGCAGTGCCAGGAAACACCCTGTGTGACAAAAATTGGAGAGGAGAGGTGGCCAGCACTGGCAGGAACAGCATGGACTGTTTACAGCTCAACACCCATCCCCAAACACTGCCAAGGCACTGTGCCAACAGATAAAAGTGAGAGTAGTATCCAGGGAAAGGAGGATTTTGCTGAACCTGTAATATATTTGATTCAGCTAAGCCAAAGCAGCCTTGCTCTTTTTGTTTGAAAATAAGCTCAGACAGTTTTTTAAAAACAAAATATTCAAGCTTCTGGGATAAAGAGTGTGGATAAAGTGACTTTGGTATTTACCTACAGAGAAGGAATGGTCATAGTTTGATCACACTGAAGAGTGTTCCTTTCAACATCTGCCACAGAGTGTCACCTACCAGCTCCTGCCAGAGCCACACTTTCAGTTCTGTGGATTTACAGGTTGTCCAGTCATCCTGGCATTGCACGTTGGTGATGAAATTAATTTTAAAATCTCAAACGTTCACATACAGCCTTGGCATTTCCTTAGTACTGAAAACCTTTCCTTCTCTCAAAATAAATAAAATAAAACCTAAAAACTCTAAGGAGTGGTCAATATATGCTGGGAAACAGCCTACACATGCCAGATTAGAAAATCAGGAGGGCGAGAAGTATTTTGTTACTTAAATTCAATGGGTTAATGCTATTTCATTTTTAACTTATAAAACAAACAAAAAATTCACACACTCCCATTAATTTCAGCCAAGTCCATGCTGTTAACAAGGCAAGGGTAATCTAGGCAGCAAAACAAGAGAGGCTTCTTTTGTGACCTTCCTTAATGACATCTAAAGTGTTTACTAAATTTGGTCCCAGTTATTTTGGGTATTGTAAAAACCTGGGCAAAGCAAGCCATTACTAGCAGCTCCAGAACCTGCTATAAACAAAGTAATGGATTTAATGGATAAGAAACACAGCAACTTTTCAAAACAGTGGGAGGAAAGAGTTTTCAAAAAGCCTATATATAGAAATTATTTCCATTATTTACATGCATCTTTAAGCTGCAATAACCCAACCAACACATTAAAGTAAAGGCTGCAGCTATCAGAGAGACCACGTGAAAAGCTGTCACTAAAGTATAGAAATGTTCATCCCAAGGGAAGAAGCTTCATTAGATTATCCATTATATTTTCCACTGACAGAGGCTTCATCAGGAAAACTTTCACGTTGTTTGGCACATGAAGTCACACAGCTCTATCCTGTAAATGTTCGTTTATGTTTTTGAATAATCCACCCTTTCACCCCCTACTGACTTAGCCAGATCAGCCAACAGACCCACAAAGAATTCTTATTAAGTCATTTACTCACTTTGAAGCAATCCTTACAAGTGCCAGTTTATAAGAACTGTCACAATTATGGTCAACACTCAGAAAGATACGATGCCAAACCCAAGTTTTCATAATGGAATGGTTTCCTCTCCTCTCATGGACACACAATACATGAACTTCCTTCTTACCACTTCCCCAAGGGAGGCAGCCACCATGTGTGTCGCTGGAGACAGGTAAGATGAAGAGCCATGGGGCAGCAGGGATTTCACATTCTCGTAGGTGATAAAAAACGCAGCAGCTGAAATTCAAGAATACATGCAATCATTTCACTGTTCCTCCATCACAAAACTACCACAAAAAGCATTTAGAGGTGGATTTTGACACCTATTGTTGTGCAACTGTAGCTAAAACCAGGATATTTTTACATCAAAACAATACAATAGTATGAACAAAATCTGTGGGATAATCCCTTCAGAAGTTTATGCTCCTGGCTATCCCGGCAAATATCCCCATTAATAACAAAGGTGCCAGGGCTTTAGGACACATTTAGTACAGGGATAAGGAAAGATGTGTTAATTAGTCATGAACGTCCAGCACATTTTGAATAAATGGTACCTTCCATATTCCCAGATGGAGAGATCTTTTGGTGTAATTGAATGGATGGTGGTTTTTTGAGGCATGAACAAAAAACAATTAATTGAAAAAAAAACAAACCAACCCAAAATTCATCAAGGCACTTGATACAATTCTGCCCTCCTTAACGTGCAAAACTATTTCAGCAGCAGTTTATTAATAACTTCTTGCCTGCTATCGTCAGTTTAATATTTTGCAATTTAGTGCCACAATTTTTTTTGCAAGCTTGTCAAAGACTTGTAAAAGTTTTGTGCAGTGAACAAAAACCATACAAAACTAAGCTGAGCACAGCAACATGAGCTGTGTTTATTCACTGCAACAGTCAGCTACAAAGGCACTTACACCTTAAGGGTTATTTCTTCTCCTAAAGATAATTTCAGTTCTCAGTCATATGTTGGAAAGATAAAACCACAGTTCAGATTTTGGAGATGTAAATCCTGGAAAAAATGACATGTCTTGCGGGGGAAAAGATTTTAATTGTACAGAAGGGCCATGTGAATTGCCTTCTGCTAATCAAAAGATGCTTATCACCTCAATAGGAGATAACAGAGCAGCCAAGATAAAGAACTGATTTTTTTTTTATATCACCTTATGAAGGACATCAAACATCTGAAGGTGTCAGTGCATTTGTCAGCAAAGTTCTCCTGACATTTACGTCTGACAGCACAGCTTGCCTTTTTTTCATCCCACCCCCCCAAAGACAAAATGGACAAAGGCATCAGGAATTTCAGATGCCTTTTCTCTGCAGGAACTACAAGCATTTACTTTTTAAAAAGATCAGTTTCAAAAGTATTTCAAAAGTATGTTGTTGGTCAAGCACTTTGGACTTTTATCCCTTTCCAGTGTTGTGGCAGAGTGGGTTCATGACTAAAGTGTCCAGGGCAAGGAAGACTCAAGCCCTCTCTGGCACCTAGAAATGCTTTAGGGTGCCCCTATAAGTAAGGTTTATATCCAGGTACCCTTCCAAGGAATTAGGGTTGCTTTTCAGAGTGAACATGCAGCAGCCTTCACTCCAGGCTTGCTCAAGAGTTTGCTCAATACTGCACAATTCCAGAATCTGCCCTTCACAGCTGGACATGGACTCACAGAATCCAAACAGGCTCCTGCAGGAGAGGAAGCATGAATGTCCTGTGCAACACAAATTCCCACTGTAATAAGACAAAGCATAACCCAAAGACAATTTACCATTTGGAAAGGATCCTATCGCAGTGGAAGGAACACCAGCATAGATGCCACGAAAACCACCAGCCTTCCTAAATCCTTGAGGACTCTGCAGTCTTGTTTTTACAGTATCCAGGGGGAAAAGGATCAAGTCAACACAGACACCAGCAACTCCACCAGCCTTCAAGACAAAACCATGGAATAAAGCACATTAATACTTTCAGGGGGGAAGCTGTGGTGCTTATGTGAGAAACTCAGGCAGGACGAACCCAAAGCACTGCTGATTGTGGCCTTCCTGTGGTCAGTTTGTAAATTGATGGTCTTACACAGACCTCAATAGCTTCTATAGCTATAACAGGGAAGCTTCAACAAAAGAAAGGATATTACAACTTTTAAACCATTTTTAAGGTATTTTCAAAACAATCTCAGTTTGAATAGCGCAAGTAAAGCAGTGCAACACTTCCCCACTATACAGAAAAGCAAGACAGTGGATGTCACTTATCGACACAGCACTGAGTGACCAACACCTGCAGGAGTTGTGTGATAGGATCAGAGAAAGATTGAAGCAATTCTGCTCCCCCTGTAAGCACCTTTAGAAAGCACATTCACATTTTTCCAGCAAACTTCTTCATGTAAAGTGTTCCTTCCAGCCCATTTCCTTTGTTGAACAAAGCCTAAAGTAAAGCTGCTTTATTTTCTTTTGTTGATAAAAGCATATTAAAAAAAAATTAAAAAATCATAGAATCACAGAACAGTATGGGTTGGGAGGAACCTTAAAGGTCCAAACTCCCTGTCCCAGGGGCAGGGACACCTTCCACTATCCCAGGTTGCTCCAAGCCCTGTCCAACTTGAAACACTTCCAGGGATGGGGCATCCACAGCTTCTCTGGGCAACCTGTGCCAGGGCCTCACCACCCTCACAGGGAAGAATTTTTTCCTAATATCCAATCCAAACCTACTCTCTGTCAGTTTGAAGCCATTCCCCCTTGTCCTGTCACTACACGCCCTTGTAAAAAGTCACTCTCCATGTTTCTTCAGGTACTGGAAATCATGTTCAATAAAGATGTTTTCAAAGCCATAAGGAAAAGGGGAAGGATTTTATCCAAAGCAGTTTGTTAAAACAAAACCCTAAAAAAATTGGTTCAACTAGGGCTCAATCTTCTTTCACTGTCTATGTTTCTAGATGACTGTATTTTTTTTTAAGTTACCCCATGGCATGGCTGATTGTAGAAAAGAATTACTTGGCAAAAATGGGGAGCCGAGACTGAAATAAATAGAAAACCTAATTTAAAAAAATAAATCAATAGTTAGCATTAATCCATTATGAGACATCATTTAGATGCAGTGCTAGAACACAAAAGACAGTTTGAAGTCTGCTTCATATAGAATAGCACATGAGAAACAGCTGCACAGATTTTTAACTCTGCCTGAAAACAAATCACATGTGTGTTACTCTGATAATTTTTTTCAGGGCAACAGAGGATTCAGAGAGGTGTTCACTATCTACTACTAAAGGTTTAATCAATAAGTTAATTACTCTTTTAATCTAGTTGGCTATTTTGCATGCATTGATTTTTCTTTACTCTTTCTCATCAAAATCCTTATCTGCTCAAAATAACATTGATCAGATTAAATCAGATTTAATCTAGCCACCTGTTAAAGCATGAATCAAAAGTTACTAATTGCTTCTTTAAGTTCTCAGAGTTCTGTATCTTAAATGTCATTTAAATTCATGGAGCAGCCAACAGAGCACCTGCCAGCAGGTGACAATATCTGTGTGCTTACGCCATCTGCAGAGAACAGGGATGATTTTGGGGTAACAAGACACCTAAAACACACCTTCTCCCTCGCCTCTTTCCTTAAGAAAGGATGTCCTTTGATGCTTGATCTTTGCCCACTTTGAAACCTAACCAAGAAGAAAGGAGATTCAATCCATGCAATAGAGAGCAGCCAACAAGCTCTAAGTGATGTCCAGGTGCTGAAAAGGCAAATTACTTGTTGGTGGAATTGCCTTGTTAAGGTTTAGGGCTCAACACCTTTCAATGATCTCAGACCTAGGAGGAGGTTACCAAAACCTGGGAAGAAGGTTGTTCCAGCTGACAGTGGACACAGAATTTACAGGCCACAGGGACATTTGGCAGAGCCCCATAGATAAGGAGGAAAGGAAGGAGAAAAGGACAACTCAGCAGCTGTGCTGAATCAGCTCCAACTGGGTAAGAGGTAATTTACAACAACCGACCCAAGAAACCCACCAACCCAAAAGAAGAGAAGGACTAAGCACATGGACTAAACAGCATAAGAACCAGAAAATAATTAACCAATAGAAGACAGAATACTAGTAAGAAAGCTATTTAACGTGTAGCAAATGAACACCAATAGCTCTGTTTGCCAAAATGCACAAACAGGGAAAAGCTTTGGCAGTCGCGGTGCTGGCTTTGTGGATTTCCCGCCGCAGAACTGTAAACAAACCAAATAACTCCTCTCTGTGTACGGATCGCTCTCTTACGCACCCGGCGAAAGAACCTATTTCGGGCGCGCTCACTCACCGCCAAGGCCGCCCAGGACTCCCGCGGCTCCATGCAGGGGTGCCGGTCGGGTGTGGGGGCCCAACCCGGCTCCCTCGGCCCCGGCGCGGGATCAGCGGGATCAGCGGGAGCGGCCCCGGCGCTGCCACCTTGCAGCGTGCGCGCCCATGGGCGCAGCCATGTTGGCTCCCCCGGCCCGCGGTCACGTGAGCGCGGCTCCCACCGCGCCTGCGCACAGCGGGAAAGCGACGCCGCCGCCCTTGGCCGTGCCCTTGGCCGTGCCCTCAATTAGCGCCGGGCGTTAATGAGTTATCGCTTGGCCGCCGTCTGTACCCCTGGGGGAAAAAAAAAATATATACACTCTTAAGATAAAAACATTCCCGAAGTCCCTTGGAGCTTTTCCTCTGTTGATGTCGATGCCTTCACGCCGACTTTTCTCGCTTTTTGTAAGCCTAGCTGGTGACGTCAGATAACTTCAATAGAAGTCGCTTAATAAAGAAAAGAACTTTTGTGTTTCAAGCATTGCACAAGATCACATCAAATAAAGATCACATCAACCAAAAAGATGTGCATTAGGTGGGCGGAGAATGTATTAGATAGGAGGGTTCACGTAAATTCTACTGTATAAAAGATGTAATTTTTTTTAATTTGATTTGTGGAAACCTCCACCTTGCTGAATAAAAGACGTCTCCTTTCTTCAGGGTCATCTCTCCTGCCTCTTCCCACGAGGTGTGCTGGCTCTCCTGGAAGGGAAAACGCCATTTTTGACTCCCGTTCCGAGCACTTTCACGCTTTGCGTTTGTGTCTCACTGAGGCCTCTCCCCCTCTCCACGAGGGGCATTCGAACAATCGGTGGTTCCAGAAGCTGCAGGGAGGATTTTGGCACGGAGCCCTCACGTAACCCGCACCCAGCAGGAAACCACACCTGAAATTATGGCGAACGTGATTGTAGGGGAGGGAGAAAGGGCAAAGGCAGAACCAGAAAGGCTTCGATTCCAAGATTTCCTTGGCTGCAAGCACATCCCTTGGGATGGCTCTTGGACACAGCGGTTGGGAATGTGATGATTTGGGTTTTTTTCTGTGCTGCCTCAGTCCCCAGAGACAGGCGGTGTCAGAGCACTCTTCATTTCATTTAGTCTTATTTTTCTTTTTGAGTGAAAAGCTCAAAGCTCCGCAGGCAAAAATAGAAAGAACGTGAATGTCATATTTCTCAGCTTCCTTTGATTTTTGAGGCAGCTCTTTGGTTTTCTGGTCCTAACTTATCATTTTAATGACAATCTGGTGAATTATCAATATTTTGTTTTAGTTTAGGCTTTGTAGTGTTTATAGAGAAACACTTCTTGGTTTCATATCAGGAATGATGCAACAAATGGTCTCCTTTGAGGTTACTGCCACACTTGTCCCCATTGGGACTGTCTGACCACCTTTCCTCCAAAGCCTGATTAGTGTGTGAAGCCTAAGACAGGCAAGTTTGCTATCCTAGGAATTAGTCTGTAAAAAGTCCCATGGCGGGGGGGCTGGACTGGATGATCTTTAAGGTCCCTTCCAACCCAAACCATTCAACGATACTATGAGAACTTTGATTTTGGTTCCTGGAAGAGGCAGGAGGCACAGTTACGTATTCCAGCTGTAATATATACAGCTGGACTGTGAGCAGTTAACATCTAGCAGAGCACCTGGCTGGCTGAAAGAACCCTGCTATTTACATAGAAATGAAAAGGATCTGAAATCTACCATTTGCAGCCGGTGCTCTGGTAAGGGGCTAAATAAACACAAAAGCTGAAAGTTCCTCAGTTGCCAGGTCCATTTCTGTCACTAAATTAGGTGCTTTGGAGCGATACTGAGGGGGGAAATCAGACATCTGCAGCAAATGAAGCGTGGTTTTAGAGTTACCGCTATTCCCATACAACCCACTGATGGCAGCGCTTACAACCAGACCTTATTACCCACATGTGCACAGGAGATCTCCTGATGTAAAGGTTCTTGGAGTCACAGCAAGCATTTTTCACGTTGTACAGTGCAAAGCTTTCAGATACACTCTGTGGCACTGACTTTTATTTATCACCTTCTGTCAGGAGAACTGCTGCTGCATCAGGGAGGTCGCAACCCCCTATTCTTCCAAGCCACTGTCCTGTCTTAAATGAACAAGTTCTGCTTAATGCCACAGGCCAAACATTAATCTTTGTGCCAAGTCCTTGAATGGGCTCTCCCCAGGCTTGCAGAGTAAGTTGAGTGAAGAAAGAGATCCTGTTTCTTGCGTTCTTTCTGCCCTCTGAGAAAATGCTCTCCAGCATCTTCACTGCAAAGGAGAAGATGGGCTGAGCAGAAGAACCAGGCACAGGTGCAGGTGGTGTCTGACTTCACCTGAATGACAGATGTTTGTGGTCCCATATCTTTGCTTGATGCTGTTTTCCTCTCGTCCATGGTCCTGTGCCTTCTCCCAGGCCTGCTTCCAGCTGTGGCTGAAGCTCAGGGTCTGGAGGGTGAGGAACAGCCATGTGGTGCTTTTCACAGGTACTGTGAGTGCAATACCCTGAAGCAGAGAAGAGAAGAAACACTTGTGTTCATTCTGATGCCAGCACCAGAGCAGCTTGCTGGCCAACATGTTTTTGCTCTGCCACTCCTTTCATATTTTTTTGCTCCCTGCTCCTCTTTCTCTGCCCTCCCCTGCCCGTGGCTGCAGGTTGTCCAGAATGCTTTTAAAAATGGCCATTATTCCTACACCACCTCACCTGCCTCCCTCAGCCTTTGCAGCACATAAAAGCCTTGGCAAGAGATGAAAAGCCTTTTAATTACAGTGGCATAAAGAACATATTGCATCTATGAATGCACCGAGTGGGATACGAGCTTCCAAAAACATAGCAATCCTCTAGCAAAAAACTCTGCAAAAAAAAAAGAGACATTGTAGGGAGTGAATGTCACTGATGGCTCTTCTTTGTCAGGGCTACTTAAGCACCATTTTTGATTGATTTCACATTATAAATCCTTCTAATGATACAATAATGGCCAGTCTTCGTGAGCGAAGATCCGGGGAAGGTCTTTCCACCTTCCAGCCTGCACATTGGATTTTTTAGGTGAGACACAGTGTGCGCGGAACTGAGCCCACCCTTTAATCCTAAGGTTCATCTGCCGGGGCCAAGCGAGCTTGGACGGTGGCAGTGAGGTCCTTAGGACGTAGGTGGGTTGCCTTTAAGGGCTGACGAGCCCCACCTGCCCGGGAGTGGCCCTGACCGGGAATCGAACCCGGGTCTCCGCGGTGATAGCGCGGCGCCTTTACCCCTAGACCACCAGGGGCTCCTAATGATACAACGCTGCACAGAAATGCCTGGATGTGTGTACCTGTGTATATGTAGTCATGTCTGTATGCTTGTTTGCCTGCGTTTCCTCCCCCAGTTTCTAGCTGCTGTAGGGTGTCTGACACCAGCAGCAGAAGATGTATTGATCTGGTCATAACATATTAAGGCTGCTGAAGAGCAGATGTTAGAAACAGACTTCTTGGCATGTATCGGCCCCCGGCGGCATCGGTCGCACACATGTTCCAGTTTATTTATTGAAGCAACCGCTCTCCTCGTTCTGTTCATTATCTTCCTCCTGGGCAATCCAGGCACATCGGAGCCAACCCCTTCCAGTCAGTCAGCCCTTCTCGGGTTGTCATTTTTGCTGTAGCTCGGACAACGCCCAGCAACTTTTCCTTCCTGAGAAACTGGGCCCGTCCCGCTGTTCGTAAAAGCAGCTGGAAATTTATCAGCTGCAAAAAATTTATCCTGGCATAAATACAGTGAAAATAAAGACTCGGGGATCCTTTTGATTTGATAATAAGCAGGTGCACGATGGGGCCAGGGAAGCCAGCTGAAAGGGGAACTTCAATAGTACAGCCATATACGGCACCCAAGAGGCTGCAGTGCACCACAGGAGCACATCGTGGCCCACTAAGAACAAAACACAATCCTTTGACCATCAAAATGTTGTTTGTCCCCTTTTATTACAAACAAACACAGAACTGTGAAATTAATGCAGAGCAAAGGGCTTTTCCTCTGCAGGAGTGCGGTGTGGCTGCACACAGCAGAAAGGTGTGACACTGGTCCTTCTCCAGGAGGCAGCGTTGTCACCAGCCTCCTTAAACATCTGATTGCCCACACTAAGGTGAGAGCTCCTGCCAGATTCTTGTGAAAGTGCAGGTTTATATTCTGCAGCTTATTTCTGCCAGGGATAGGGCAGCAATGCTCCTGGCCACAGCGTCAGTGTAGTAGAATCTGAGAGGCCCCTGACTCCAGGACTTTTTCACAGGGAAGCAGAGCCCTGTTCCCAAGACTTACCCCCAGGACTGATATTTGCCTCCAGCTGCCACCCCACTGCCTGGTTCCCCTCTGTGTGCTCAGCAGCTGTGCTGCAAACCTCTGTCCACGTTCTTCTGGAGCTGCCTCCTTCAGAAAAATGAAAATGAACTAAACATTTTCCCAATATCTAGCCAGCAGTGGACAGCTGGACTTGGATGGGCAGGACTTTTTCCAGCCTCTCCCCCATTTTCCTGCCTTAACCCTCCTGCAAACTACAGGCAAAACCGGTTTAATGTGGATTTCAGATTATTTTTTGCCACTTATACACCATTAGCTCCCCCTCACGCTTACAGTAGAGTTCCCTGTTCTTAAGAAGTCTGGCAGGGTTTAGAAATTTTGCTGAAATACTAATTGCAGTAAATTTTTATGGAAACAGATGGGGGAACCAGACAGCCATAAATTTAATAACTCCTTTGAGTACTTAGCAGCAGAAACACCAGTCCCCAAATTCATTAAGAAAAAAGGTGATTAATGATGATATAGATTTTGCATAATGATAGAAAGCTTTAAACTGTACAACTTTTGGATGCTCCTCATTTATTCTGCCTTATTGGCTGCCTGGACAATTGAAGATGAACGGCCTGGGAAAGACAGAAAACATACATTTTAACTACTGAGTAAAATAAGTGAAATAACCATCCAGTGGCAACGTAGTGACCTTTCCGTGTGAACACGTCTTCCAGAGACTCTCTGCAGTTAGTCTTACAGCACAGCTGAGTTAATCTAATATTTCCATTTTAGCACATAAGAGAAATGAAGGAAAATCTCAATTATGCCTGTAGTTGTGGTTATAGTCCCTGACACAGGAATCACTCATGTCTGTCCTCAGCTCATTTCGTGGCTGATGCAATGACCTGGTTGACTCAGGAAGCAGAGTTAAGAAAAAGTTTGCAACACAGTGGCCCTAAGCTGCCCAGGCAATTATGCATTTCCAAATGTCCCAGAGGAACATCCCTGACATTCCCACAGAGTGGTTGGAACCACGAAACCTAGTTCCTTCAGCCACCGATTTTCTTGAGTCATTCTGGTGATTTAGGTCCTCCTTCTTTTTAAAGAAAGAGGATTAACAGACATGGTCTCTTCCAAAGGCTGCAGCCAGAGGTAGCAAAACATGAGGTGTGTTGTCTCTCCAAGGAGAAGGGGTGGATGCAACATTAGTGCTGGACCCACTTTCCTTCCACTTCCAGCCGGGCCCAGCATGACCCCCCGCCCCGGCTATTTTGCTGAACCCTTGTAAGGAAAGACTCAATTAAAATTGGATTTTCTTGAATTTCATGGGTTTGGAGAGTTGGACACTGACTACTCCCTGTCCCAGAGGGTTGGATTTGTGTTCCATCCCAATGCTGTGTCCCAGCAGTACTCTGGGATGACCACTCAGAGATGGTGGCCGTGACTCCTGGGAGAGATGTGTTGCTCCAATTCAAGGATGACTCACCTCCCCTGCTCTGCTTCATCAGCTTCTGGCAGAAATAAATTGGAATTGTTTCTGTACAGACAAGAAGCAATATTTTAGAAAATTAGCTCATTGCCAGCTGTTTGCTCAGCTCAGTGTTTTTATCAGCTAAATTTCCTCACCAGCTCCCAGAGAGCAAGGCTCATGGGAAATGTTTGCAATGACATATAGAGCAGCCACCATGGCTGAAACAATCCACCTATTGGGACATGTCACTGAAGGAGGAAGCTTAAGGGTTTATTTGAACTGAACTTTGGCATGCAAACTACAGCTATTTTTTAAATGTAAACTGTAAAAATACTACAGCTTGCCTTAAAAAATGAGCTGTGTGTTTGGCGCTGTGTGCTTGATATAATTCATTTTTAGTATCATCTAATTCAAAGAAAAGTCTTCTCAATCTGCTTAGGCTACTCAGAGAAGGACAAAGAAACCAAAGGACATGGATGACAGCGTGGGGACAGGGAGCAGAGGGCTGAAGGGAGCACAGACTCATAAGAACCAGCTGCTGGGGCACGTGTTGCCTGTCCCAAAATTCCTGCACATCCCTTTTTGCCATCACTCCACACTGCTGCCTATATCCTGTAAGACCATGTGAAGTCCTGCTTCATATTCCCTCCTGCAGGGCCAGGGACATCCCTGGAGTGGATGGAGGTGGCTGTTCCATGGAGAGTCCCATCCCTAAATCCAAAACAGACAGGGGGTGTGTGCTGCCCTGTCCCTCAGGAGGAGAGGGAGGAAGGCTGCCTAAGCTCAGTCTTCCTCTTCTGTTTTCTAGTAGCTGCAAGTCAAACCCACAGCACCTGGAGGGAAGTGAAACAGCAGCTCCAGAAAAGCGTGGAATGGGACAACTCCATTCATCACATTGTCCATACACCACAGAGCTCTGCTCAGCAAACCCGAATTACACAGATTTATTGGTACAAGTGGGTGGCTTTGACAGCTTGGTAGCTCTGCTAACTCTTTCTAGAAGAGTCACTGTGTCTCCACGAGCTGAGTCTCTCAGGGGACATAAGCAGCTCTTCCACCAGCTGAGAACTGCTGGGCCCCCATCCATGTTTTCTTTGACACTGTGGAGCACAACCCTTCGGTGAGAGGCAGCCGAGAGGTCCTTCCCAGGACCCGCGGAAGGAGGCTGGTGACAAGAACTTCTTATTCACCTTCCTTTGACTTTCCAGGGCCCTTTTCCTTTTCCTTCTCTTTTGCAGTGAGAAACTTGCCAGCTCTTCTCCTCTCACTGGGAGTATCAGAGCTGCCTTCTGCTGTGAGGTTTTCAGGGGATGGAAGTTTGTGATCATCCCTTCCTATCGTGCCATTGTGAGCCCCATTGCCATTCCCGGCCGATAACCTACCGGTCACGTTCTGCTGCAGAAAAGCCATTATCTAAGGGAAACAAAAAAAGCATGGGAACAGGGGCTGTTTGTACGTGGGGAAGGAGCAGCACATGACATGTGAATTTGCCAGATGTTACCACTCTGAATCTTATTAAAATATGCCCTGTATTGAGCACGGCCGCTTTATCTGTGTGTGGAAGGAGTTGGAAGATAAGGGGCATTTTTACTGACAGCACTGTAATGGCCTGACCAGGCAGCCTGGGAGGAATTCCCTGACATGGTGTCACAATTCCTTGAAAATGTGCATGCTCTTGACTTGGGTTTTGTGCAGCCCTGACCTCTGCTTCGTTTGACAGTATCTTTCCTTCGCATCTATTCAGACTGAGACTGTTTTCCAGAATTTTGCACCAGCTCCCAATATGTAGGTTTGCTTTATGAAGGGACCTGACTTTTGTGCAGCTCAGATGATGCCTCAAGGCCTGTTTTTGTGCTCTTCTGACAGTGTCTTGTGTTTGTCTGGTTGGAAGTATTCCAGGTGATTAAAAATTACACACCAACTGCTGCTTAAAAATCTATTGTGCACATATTTATCTCACATGTATTGGGTTTAAAGGAGGCTGTTTCCATTCTCCATCCCCCCTTTCCTCCTCCCACCCATCTCACACCCAGAAGGGCTTTGGGGCAGACCGTGGGGATAGAGAGGGGGAGAAGGGCTTGAGCTCAGCCTGCCCACACAGCTCATGCTGGGTCAGATGCAGAGGACCCAAGAGCCACATCAGCTCCTCCTTGGCCACTCTTAGGACTGTACATTTTTTGTGCCCAGTACTCTAGAAGACAGGGAGGATAAATGTTTGTCCATCCTCCACCATTTGTCATCCCAGGGCTGCTAGTGATGCTCTCTAAAAATACTTCATGCCCTCCACCAGCCCAGGCCCTGGGTCAGGTCTACAGATCTTTTCTAATGCAGCCACAAGTTCAGCTCCCACTTCTCGACAAGGCAACTGCTCTGCAGAGCATCCACCCTTCTGGTGCAGGCAGGGCCCTTGCAGGTGCCTGTGGACAAGATGTGCTCCTGCTTGGAGATGCCAGACCTTCAGCATCCGAGTCTCTTTTCTTTTTGCAGGGAAGATCTGAATCTCCTATGCTAAGACTTGAGCCCAAGCTCTTCTGAAGTCTGAGAGTGCCCTTAAGTGATGCCTGTTTATTCCTTATGCCTTTTATTCTTTACAGGAAAGAATATGGGGAGGCTGTGCCAGAAATACAGATATTGTAATTATTATTTTTATTACTACAGAGTATGCACAGGAGCTTATTATTTTTAAGTCAGGCCAACCCTCTATCCTGCAGTGCCTTAATTTGGAAGTTCACACTTGAAAGGAGAGAGAATTGCATCCATACTCATCATCTGCCCTTGTCACAGGCGTGGGGCTGCACTGATGAGCTCTAATCACATGCGTGAGTCCAAACAGGGAGAGGTGGCATTTCTCTGTGCATGGACTAATCAACCCTGAGTTAAATGCAGTGCTTTAAAGTGATTTGTATCCATTCTCACCCCCACCTTCTCGGTCTAATTAACTCCTCTAATAGAATTAATCAGCACTCTAAATACAAGACTCGCTAACGACTAAAAAAACATACCACTATCTATTCCAAAATACAATTACAGTGACAAACTCAATTACATGCCTCAGTCGCTTCTGAAATTACTCGCTGATATTGGACTGTGCACAGTTTAAGTTTCATTGTTGAAAGAAATCATAAACACTTTCTAAAATCGTACGATGTTTACAGAAATACACAGAAGCACAGCTTTTATTACCCATGTGGCAAAATTAATTTGACACATTGAAAGCAAACGAATAGAGCTGGAGGACTCTATTCAGGCAGTATTCTTCTCACTGATAGAATTTACACTGGGGGAACATCTAACACATTAACCTTATTAAACTCTGATGTAGGTAAATAGCATTTCAAAGGAAGGGAGAAGGGATCCAAATCAAAATCCTTACTACATTTGAATGAGCAACATCAAATTCTGCATTTCTAGCTGTTCATTTAGTTCTCAACCACCTTTCACCATGTAGTTTTTTGCTCTGAAATCAGGAAAAATTTTGCAGCAGGGGCAGTCCACAATATGCAATTATCATCTTGGGTTTAGTCTTTCATGTCTGTGGTGAACTCTTCAGCTGAAAATAAACTCCCATCAGATTTGATTATGTGAGTTTAGCTTAATTTGCAAGTCAAAAGAGGAAGAAAAATGTTGCTTGTGTTTTTAATAACCCAAGTTTATCAAAGTTCATCTTGATCTGAAGATACAGAGAGGCTTCCTGAACTTTTTCTTTGTCTGGTCATATGCAGAACCTGCTTCTCAGTTTCTTTTCAAACTGTGATACCAGTCACACAGTAATGTTTCTAACCAAAGGGATGGAGCTGCTCTTGCTTGCAATTGGACACAAATAGATAAAGATTCGAGTGTTGAACTTGAAATACCTGTATCTGACTGCAAGTGACAACCTCCCATCCTTAGCAGGATCTTACATCTATGCAGAACCAGTACAACAAACTGGTTTATACCCGTTGAGCCTAAAAATTACAGTGGCACTTACCTAGTAGGGATTTCTCAACTTACTAGAGTAGGTTACTGAAAGAACTAGGGATTCCTCAAAATTCCCTTGAAAAAAAGGGTCCAGTACTTTGAGAAGTGCTCCATGGAGGCTGTTTTCCAGAACAGGGAACATCCCGCTGGGTCTTTCTGCTGAACATGAGGGAGACATAGGACCTGTCAGGGAAGGAAGGCTCAGAACATCCAGTTTTCATCAAAACATTAGAGGTGTTGGGCAGATGCATTCAGAGATCTAACAACTGCTCCACAGGCTCTTTTCTTCTGGCACTGGGGTATTGTGTTTGTCCCTGCATGACTGAATGGACTGATCACACATGCTGTGCTCTGCTGATGTCCATTCCTATGGGCTCTCCCACCCGCCCGCTCTATCCCCTGCTCTGAAACAGAGGAGAAACAAACATAGGAAAGGATGATTCTTAAGTGCAAAACGATGATTGGACTGTGCTAGTGAGAAAGCCTTTCTCCTTTCCCTTTCCTTAGAAGTTATGGATGCTTGTCATGTGGGACAGTAACATTCTAGGGGTAGGACAACAGAACAGAAAGGATCTCCAGAGAAACCAATCCCACATCTTCTGGGCAATATTTGTTGTATTTTGGCTCTACTCCCTTCCTCTGCTTCAGGAGTTTAAAGTTAGCAAAGTATTAACCCAGATTTTATTCTAATCCACATGTTTACAACCCCACAGTCACTCCTGTTAGAAGTGCTGTGACACAACCACGCAGTTTCACGGCTGAAGATGCATGTTGGGATAAAGACAGATTGATGGTATGAAACTGGGGCCTCAGGCAAAGGGCTTCTTTGCTGGAACTCAAGAATAAGACTCACTTTGTGAACTAATAGAGTTTATACTTTCACCAGAGGAATATCATACATCAAACTGAAACCTTTCAGGAAGGCTGGAGGTGGGTAGCTACTCCACATCCAGGCACCTTCTTTATTAATTCTGCACATTTCTGTAGTCTCCAGTGATGCATTGCATGACACTTGGAAAGCATTACAGACCTGATATGGTATTAGATAAAAATTCCAAGTGAGAAGCTATTTTACTGCTATTTATTTTCATCAGCCAAGCATTCCTCTCCTAAATGCCATTCTAGTTTGGTCGATATTGGCTTTGCAGGCTGCTGAGAAGTTTTGCAATTCTTTTTTGTTCATAGCTTATGTATAGAAATCAATACTAGTTTGCAATTTGTTGAAACTGAAATGATCACATTAGGAGGAACATATGCCTGATTTCTCCTTGCACTCTATTCCCAGTCAGAATTGGTTTCATTTCTAAGGCAATCTATGATATCTAATAATTTAAAATGGTGATTTCCATATCTCACACACACTTTTTATTAACCTTACACTGAAAGCAAGCAGGAAAATGGCTGAGAGTCTTCCTTAACATCACTGGTGTCAGTGATTGAGATACCAAGGGACTGGGTTTCTCTTTTGAGCAGAATCTGTGCTCACACCGTCTTAAATAGATATTTCACTGGTTTTGGGCAGATCAGTGATGGCTAACTGCAAAACTATCAGACTCAAGATCTCCTTTTCTGGAAAACAGCTAGAAATTGGTTACAGATTTCAAACCTAACCACAAACAACTTGTTTTTGAGTAATGTTACCCCATCACAACCAAATCTCCTCAAATCTTGTGTTGCAAGGAGCAAACCCCACTGAAACAGCCAGTTTACTGTCGCTGCAATGTCAGACATTATTGAAATGTTTCTGGACCGAGACTACCATCTAGTGTCCTGAACACAGACTGCGGCTTCCTTGGGGGGAAAATGTACAATGCACTTGTTTGTTTGCTTCTATAATTACATTATCATAAATAATTCATCTCCCGAGACACACGCACAAATAGAAGAGAGACTGAAGGCCACACAATGCCAGCTTGCTTTCCCACTTGAATTAGAATAGAAAAGTCAACTAGGCTTATGATTTGGGGGGAAAAAAGCCCTGAGATGGTTTACTAATAGCTCTCACAGGAAGCCTAAGTGATATGTTTGCTTTCCATATTTTTCTCCCAGAGGTCCAGTAAAATTGCAAACACATTAATGCTCTTATTAGCACACCTGGGATATTCAACAAAACTGGCACAGATGAAGTGTGGCATCTCAGTGCCTCACAGGGCAGCTCTTGCTGCCTTAGAAACATCTGAAGCTCTCCTTGGAGAGGCTCATTACACAGCTCTGCAGGACCAGCCACACTTCAAGAGACTTCACATTTGTTGATGGGGGATGATGAGAATGTTTAGAGCCTCTCTAGGATGCTAGAAGAGTTAGTTTTCCTCTAAAATAAGTTTCCCAAATCAGGAGCCTTCTTGGAGCTCCAGCCACACCGATGGTCTGCTCTGGCTGCTTCAGCAAGGGGCAGGTGACTTCAGCAATGTCAGCCTAATGATGTGACAGTCTTTGCCTCCTGTGCCCACCCTGAAAAAACAAGTCCAAAGAGACATCAAGTGATCTGCAGGCCCTAAAAAACTGCCTGACAGGGAAGAGGACCCTGTGTTCTGGCCAGGTTACTGCAAAAAAAAAAAATCAGCTTTTGACTTTGATTACACTTTCAAAAACATTAAAAAAAAATCTCTTGTGCCTAAATTTGCCTTCAAATCTTCTTATTTCCCCACTTACAGTTTCAATGTGCTGTAACAGCATTTTTCACTAGAAAAATACTGCACTGAGGACTGTTGAGGCAGCTCTGCTTTGCTGCAGACACTGAATAAGCTGTGACAGACTGCACCATGCCAGGTCATTATACCCATCTTCCACTCAAACACTGTAGTTCAGAGAAAGCCTTTAACCTGCTGATAGCAAAGAAGAGCCATTACATTGCTTTTGATGCTGCAGCCATAATGGCATCTTATTTCTTCAAATTATTGACACAGTTTCACAATGTTGTCCTGACATTCCCAGGCTGAAGGTATCAATGCTCTTGAACCCTTGCCTTTCATTTTCAGCATGCTTAAAACATGCTCTCCAGTGAACTGTGAAGAAATCTCAAATTTCTCCTTCAGCTCAGACACCTCAGCTGTAATCCTCATCACACCTAATCACTCTTCTCAGACTGATAAAGTCATTTAAAAATTAAAACTGCTCAGTATTATGGACCCAAGGGAATTTTGTTACCCCAGGACGAGAGCTGAACCGTTCCTGCTGTGGAGACGTAGCCAAGACCACAGCGTCAGAGAGCAGCAAACCCCTCCAGCCAACTAATGCTGAAGGGACTTTCCCAAGCAAAGAGGGTCAGAATCAATGGCCCATCTCACTTCTGGTCTGGCCAGAGATGTGATAAGAGGGAAAAATGTCTCAGAACTGACATGGAGGCAAGTCCTTCTCTCTAACGTTAAACTGACACTGCTGACATCTAAACCTGATGGCTCTTTTCTCTCTCAGTGCAAGCTGTGTGGCAGCAGCCAAGAAATCCCTTTTAAAGGAGAGTAGTTTTATTGATTAAAGAGAAAACCTTATTTGACAGATTTGCCACCAACATTTTCTATTGCCACAGATATCCAGCCACCAGAGGAACCTGAGAGGCCATTCACAGACTGTTTCCACCACAGAGTGGTATCCATATCCTAGGGATATTTATCTATATCCATAGCAGCAGAGTTTTTCATGTCCTTTCTCTCTCCTTCCACCTGTTAGTGCCTTTGTTACACAGACCCAAACAAAATTCCCCTCCTGCAGTTCCCAAGGTTCCCAGAAGCTACAGGTCTGCTTGGGTTAGGCAAGCCAGGAGAATATTTCAGAGCTTAAACCCAGCAGGAGATCTCAGGCTGATAATTTAAGAAAACTGATACAAAGGGGAGAGACAGAGCACTAATCCACCTGTGGCAGCAGAACCCCTCTGTGAAACCTTTATGGCCAAATTTGTCATATTTGAGAAATGCTGTAGGACATTACCTGACTGGAATCACCATAAACGAAGCTGGGCTGGCTGCAGGGGCTCATATCACGTGTAATCACTGCCAGGTTAGCAGCCTGCTCGGGTAGGTGGTGTAATGTGGTAGGAAGGGTAACCATGGATGTGGTTCTCACACTCTGTCATATGCTGTGGCACATCCCTCCAGGCTGTGCCCCCCAACACTGACCCTGCTGTCAGTCAAGGAGAATTTACTGAAAGTTTTGCAGCAGATAGTGCCCAGGTCTTGGTCTTTCAACTCTCTGAGTACTCCAAGAAAGACCTTCAGTGATATTATTCAAAGTTTCAAACGTTTTGTCATGCTCTAAATGCTTAAATAGGAGCTGGCTCAAGTCCTCAATGTGTTTAAAATTGTATCTGAGCTGGAGGGATTGCTTTAACTTTTATAGCAAAGACTTGGGATAGATAAGAAGAGCAATTATATGTTGCAGGAGTCAGAACCAGGTGTTTTGACATTATGCTTCTCCTGTCATTTTATTTAATAATCCACTGCCCCTCAGTTAATAGCTTTCTGCTTGATTAACCTGTATAAATCAAAACTTCACAGCTTTATCCCTGACATGCTATGTATGCTGAGCTGAGGGTAATGAATCGTGCCGTGGGTTGACGTACTCTGCCTTCCTCTTGGAAAAAGTCCCGTGTCAAGGAAACACCTTGGCTTTCCAATTGAGTTATCAGTACACTGTCAAAATTTACAGGAGGAAATGCTGAGCATCCTGACGACGTGCAGCCAGGGATTACAGAGCTCTGAGCAGAACACGAAGCTGCAGGGGCTGGCTTAGCCTGTGCTGGCAGCTTTCTGGGTGTCTTGACTAATCCGTGCAACTCCCTGCTCTGCATTTGCTGCCTTTCGGCCCTGAATCCTCAGCCCACGCTGCCCTCTTTGTGAATCACCCTCCTGATTTCATTATGATGATTCCAAAGAGGTGCCCACAGAAGCCTCCAGGCTCCAGGGCTGCTGCAAACCTGGGTCAGGAGGCACCTGTGGCACCTTCTGAACGAGTGCTGTTGGAAATACTGAGGCTGGTGATTCAATAGGAGCTCTTGTTCTCCCTCAGGGAGGATGATTGTAGTTTGGGTCCAACCTTGAACAGCAAGGAGAGAAGCATGAAATCCACTCCTGGATTTGACAGTTACTTTTCTGACCAAGCTGAACTGCTCCTCCAAAGCCAAGCAGTTCTTTCCTTGGCCACTAGATGCGGCTCACGCTGCATTGCAATTTGCTTTGACATCATTCTGGGGTTTTTTTGCTGGGCCTTGATGTTAAAAATTATTTCCCTTGTGTTTCTGGGGCTGTGTGTGTTTTTTTGGGGGGGGTTGAATCTTTATTTTAAAATCTTCCTGCTTTACTTCCAAGTCTCTCTCCCCCAAACTGCTGCATAATCCATTTTGAATGCCAAATCATCACTCCTCGCGTCTCTGTACAGAAATCTGTTCAGCTGTGATGCTTTGATGGCCCTCTCAGGCTAATGGGGAGCAAAGAAATCAGGTGAATGAATAGGGAACATACTGATTTTCATCCTCAAGCTGAGCACAAAATTTTACACTGAGCTTTCCACCTCCTGCCATTTCATTTTCCCAAACAGTTTCCTTGCTGCAGGTGTTGCCTTTCAGTCGACAGACATCCAGGGTAAGGAGTCTCCAGCTCCCACCTCCAGCAGGAGGGAAACATCAGCTCAGGGCCTGGGAGAACACCCTGGGGACAGGGAAGGACTAAGAGCTCTGTTCTGCTTTTAGTGCCCACCTTACCTAACACAGCAGGATGAGAGTGTTCTCATCTCCCTCAGAGAAACAGGGAGTCTTCAGGCAGCAGCTGCAGCAGTTGGAGACATGATTAAAAGCTATTGGAAGTTGTCTGAGAAGAGCTGGAGGAGAGCAGAAATCAGGCTGCAAAAATCAGAGTCACTGGAAGCTGGGGCTGGCTCTCGGAAAGGCGAAAGGGCTGAAGAAGTGAAGGAGCGAAGCTGTGATAGTCCCTGCCCTTCCAACAGCTCCCCAACCTGACCCCCAGGTGACAGATGTGT
This sequence comes from Myiozetetes cayanensis, assembly GCF_022539395.1. Lineage (NCBI taxonomy): Eukaryota > Metazoa > Chordata > Aves > Passeriformes > Tyrannidae > Myiozetetes > Myiozetetes cayanensis. Next base: position 6,024,524 of record NW_026087389.1, read on the forward strand.
GCCAACCCTGACTGCCATTGAGGCTGGACCAGCTCTGCCTCTCCTGGGACACAGAATGTGTTGTCCTGGCTGTCACCGAGGAATCAACTCCAGCTTAGTAAATCCTATTTTCTTACACAACGAGGTAGATTGTGGTGATGATATTCTTGTAGCTGTGACATAGAAGCAGCCAGGGTGCTAGAAATTAGGCAGCAGCTGTGGGTACTTGCGGGTAACAGTTGGAGAGAAGACCTACAGGGCCTGGTTATTCTATTTTTCTTTGACACAGTGAGATATTCCTATTAAGCAATTACCTCCTGGGAGAAGCAGCAAGGTAGCTGTGCTATTATTTCTGGGTTGGTTTTGGTGGGTTTTTTTTAGAAAATCTAAAATAATTTCTTCATAATGCAGCAGATGAGATGGTTCAGACCTGCTGTGAAGGAAGCAGAAAGTAATGCTCACAGTTTGTAATATTTCCTTGAGCTTCTGCTTTTGCACTGAAAAATGAGCTTCCTCCCATTAAAATGCTTTTAAACGACAAATCCACAGCTGTTCTCTCCAGCTTGCTTGAACACTGTAAACTCAAAGTGATCTATGTGATGGCTGTGTGCATTGCCAGCATGTTCTTCCCTGGCTTGGTGATGGTGTGGGCATCACCTTGGGGCCTCTCTGAGGCCAGTGTTGCCATCCATTGAGCTCTCTTTTCCATCATAGATGGGGTTGAACCAAGGGAAAAGCTTCCTGAGGCTGAGCTTTGGGGAGGCAGTTGTGTCCTTCAGCACCAACCATCCAGAGAGGCTTCCCCACCCAGACCTGCAGGAAGGGACAGAGAGCAGCAAATGCTGCTGGCTCTGGGGGAGCTGGGCTTGAGGGCTGGGGACAGCAAATAGCTGGAGAAGAGACTGCAGCCACACTGGTCATCCTGAGCACTCTGGATCAAATCCCATCCCTCACGGAGGGGGAAGCAGAACCTGGCTTTTGGAAACCCAGTGGTGCTGGTTTGTGCAGGTGCCACCAACCCCTCCTGGCAGAGTTGGGTCCCAGTCTGGGACCATGGCTGTCAGCACAGAGCCATCCTGCCTCTCCTCCCTAACAAGAGTTTGATTGGTTTTATTTCCCATCAAGGGAAAATACAGTGGAAAAATGGAAGCAGATGTTTTTAGACAATGTCTACAGCTCCTGGAGCTTCAAAGAGCTTTTTGATTGCATAGGCTTTAAAAAACATATAAAAGAGAGTCTTTCACTGTATTTTCACTGGGGTAAAACCCTCTTTGAAATTTGTATGAGGAGAGATTGTCAGACTGAGCCAACATGGGAAAGCCTTATTGCTCACAAACCACATTTAAAATCCTTTTCACTGTTGTTTTTTTTCATGTGCTGCCTTGGAGGCATGTTCAGCTCCTGCCTGCACTAGTCATTATGGGCAAAGCAAGGCAATTTCAGCTGGCAGAGGGCTTGCTCCCCTCCAAGGGCCACTGCCTGGTGCCTGCCAGGAGCTGCATCACTCCCCCTTGGCCGAATCTGGCAGAGAAATTGCAGCTCTACCAGGTACAGCATCTTGATGCTTCTACCTGCTCCTCTTTAACCATCTCCTTCAGAGCACAGGAAACAGCAGTGACCAGGGGAAGGCCACATTTCTTCACATTCCTCCAGGTGGGAATGCAGCTCTCATCCTAAAAGTGATGGCTGGAGCAGTGGCCTTTTGGGAGGGTGGTTGTGACTCTCTGAGAGCTGGAGGACTGCTGTTACTGCAGGGAGGACATGGAGACATGCATTTCTTCATGTTGAAGAAGCCTAGGAAATCTTTTGTTGTTTTGCTGGAAAAATCCCCATTTCTGACCATTTTGAGAACTTTTCTGCTACTCATATGAGGATCTGAAACAGCTTTGAATGTCACAGGGCTGCCAAGTAAAAGCCCTGGCACTGTGCAGAGACGCATGAACATCAGGAAGTGCTGCCATCAACTTCAGATCATTCCTTTCGCATGAATCCTGCATGAATCCTTCCCAGAAGCTGCTTTTAAATGCTTGGTTTTCTGTTCCCACGCCTGATAAAGAAAGAAATATTTCTATTTTAATTGCCATAAGCTTCCACTTCTAGCAAAGAATTCTCTAGGAAATGGTATTTTTTTGCACAGTTACCTCATGAGTGACTTTTATTCTTTAATAACAGACATTCTGTCAAAACTGTGCATCTTTATTTCTTATCTAGGCTTTGGGCTATGCTCTCTGCCTTCCCAGAAGGCTCCTGGGAAGGATGCTGCTGAAACAGGTAACGTGGGTGAGCTGTGAAGTGGTGGTAGCTGCCAGCACTGTGCCTCTGTTGGCCATCTCCAAACTGGGAATGAATAATACAATACTAACCTGCCTGTTTCCTTACTCAGATTTGTGGCCCTGTAATGAGCTCTATGCCAAGAGACATTTCAGCAGAGGAAAGCACAAGTGATTCTTTACTGTCTCCTGGTTACCCTCCTTTCTTGTTATTTCTCACTACGCTTCATCTCCCAGCATGTGGTGTGAGGAGAAGCCTTTCCTGGGGAGCAGATCCCATCCCTGGGCAGTCTCCGTGCTGCTGGGTCTCACTGGGCAGCTGCTGGTCCAGAGAGCTGTGTGGGATGAAGAAGGCAAAGCTGCTGGGCTCTGCCTGTGCTCCTTTGGAAGCACACTGAGGATAATCCATCCCCAGGGTGAAATTTCTACACTTGGGGGAGCTGACTGCCATGTGCCTCCCTCCTCTGGCAAGGCTGGTAAGCACCGTGATGGCGTCTGGAGGCAGGGCTGTTGTTCAAGCTCTTTATCGATGAGTTAATGAGTAAATGAGCTAACGAGCAAAGCACTGCAAGCCCTGCTGAAAGCCCTCTGTCCTTACTAAGCCAGCCAGGGCAACGGGGTTGAAAAGTTCAGGTCGGGTCCAGGATGACCTTTCTCTCCATGGCCACCCCAGCACCACGTGACACCAACAACCCACATCCCAAAAGCTGCTTTTCCACCACTCTGGCTCTCACAGGTGCTTCTCCCTGGGGAAAAGGCTGCATTTGGCCCAGGGGCCCCCAGATGGGGCTGGTACATGATGGGTGCATTTGGCCATGGACCCTTCTCTCAGCTATCACTATTTTTGGCACTCTGTGTGTGCATCCCATGCAGAGGACATGGGAGCTGGCTGCTCAGGCAGGCTGGATTTTACACTGGGATGAGGTTTTGGGATTGCCTCATCCCATGGGAACCTGTTCTATGGGCCCAGGGGAGCTTCAAACACGTTGGCTTCAATGAGCTGGTCCTGTGTCTCCCTAAGCTCATAGCCAAGAATATGGATAAACACCTGCCCTGCAGCAAGTCTAGGGCTCCAAAAAGCCCCTGTGTTTATAAAAATCACGAGTTTCTGCTGCCAGCTATAGGCAGATAATGTATAAACGCTCCCATATGTCTCACAGGGCTTCCCAACCCCTTTGCAAAGCCACCTGACACAGCTCTCCCACAGCACCAGGGGTCCAGTGAGACCACAAGCCTTCAACAGCAGATTGCAGCAAAAATGATAGTTTGGAGGTTTTTCACTCTCAGCACAATTTCTCACAAGCACAGTTTTTAATTTGATTTCTCCTTGGCTTGTTTCCTCCTGTGGTGTACACACATCTTGCAAGCAATGAGGAATTTGGATGTCACTTCTCATTTCCCCTCAGCCTTATGGATCCAAGTCCTGGTTATCCTTTTTCCCCTCAATGTGGAGAAACAGAACAGCATGTTGGGAACCAGCTGTGGAGCTCTCAGCCAAAAGCTGAGTAGGAAATATCTGGGGATGAGCACTGGGTACTACGTGTCATCTCTTACTCCATTGCCAGTATATGCACCAGAAGAGGACTTTGGGTACCCAGGGAAAAGAATTTGGCTCTGTTAGCTGCCCTTTCCCTTTTTTTTGCACTCCTGGGAAGAGTCCCAACCAGCAATCTTATCCCTTCCTTTCTGCAAGGGAGAGCAGCATGCATGACTTCCCAAAGAGGAAGGCTTGTTGGTTCCCATCTTGAGGATATGTCCCTGTCTTCACTCCCTAACTGCGTTCTCCCTCGCCCTTTGTTTCACCCCATCTCCTTTCCCTCCTGGCAGCTGCCATTTTGCATCTGGAAGAAGCTGCTAGGAAGCCACTCTTACCTGTGCAAAACCAGCCCTGGCTGCAGGGAATGTTTGCCCAGGGCAGAGGAACACTCCATGCAAACCATTGCTAAAGGCTAAAGAGGAGCTCTATGCTGCCAGGCTGAACGGAATGAGCTTACACTGCTGAGCGTGGGGGTTATTCCTGCTCCTGCATTAAACATGGCAAAGAAAGCTCAGTCTCTGTCAGACATGAAGTCAAAATTCCCAGAAACGTATTTGCAGCTCCTAGGAATGACCAGGCTCTCCTGGTATCCCCCTTGCAGATCTTCCCTGCTGGGATCTGCTCCTTGGTCCTGGGCTCTGCTTGTGCTGCAGCTCGTTCTGGGATGCCTGAGTAAGGTGGGTTGGTATTTCTCAGTCACATGGTTTTATATTTTAGCAAATTTGCAAAGTTAGGGTTTAGCAAGTTACAAAGCCTTGGCTCCCAGGAATGTCAGGCACTGGAACAGGTTGCCAAGAGAAGCTGTGGATGCCCCACTCCTGGAAGTGTCCAAGGCCAGGATGGATGAGACTTTGTCTAGTGGAAGATGTCCCTGCCCATGGCAGGGTTGTGATTGAAACTAGATAATCTTTAAGGTTCTTTCCAACCCAAACCATTCCATAGTTCTATGATTGTCCTTCCAGTCCCGTGTTGGTCCTGTCTGTGTTTTGGCAGGTCCAGGGGTACTCCACAGGCAGGATGAGAAGCACCAAGCAGCTGGGCTGTGCACCGCTGCCACACGCCTGTGCCATGAACATGCCTGGCTTTCCCTGATGCTAAGAGAAAGTAATGCCCAGAAAAATATTCACCATGAGAACTCCACCACAAACTTAAAAAAGAGGAGGGATCTACAAGGAGCTATATTTACAGTAACTAAGTGCTGGTACAGGGAATGAACAAGGTGATTAAAAGAATTCTCCTCTCTACCTTGCTTAATAATCTGGAAAAAACCTGGCATACTCTCAGGGACTGCAGAGTTTAATATCTGGCTGATGACGCTAATTTAATTACATGCCAGCAGGTGGTGCCCAAGTAGAGAAAGGAGACAATTTAATACAGTATTCTCACTGTTTATTACTGTATTCTCACCCCATGTGTGGTTGCGAGTGGCATTTCACTCCCGGCTCGAGTCGTGCTCCAGCCGATCAGACAACTTTTAACAACTCAATATTCGTGTTTTTTCCTTTTCTGCCTCATCCCATCTTCCAAGACAGCTCCCAAATTCTCATGGCTTGTGAGAGAGCTGGGACATACCAGTCGATACCAAGGAAAACAGTTCTGCGTTCTCACCCATTCCAAAGGGGCTGCTTGGTCCCACCTCAGCTGAAGCTGCCTGAGGGGACAGGTCAGTCCAAATGACTGTCTCATGGCTGGTAGGGTGCTGTTTTTTCCAGCTGCACTTGCTGCTTCTACAGAGTTATACAAAAAGTGTGGCAAATAATGAGCTTGGTCCCTGTCGAATGTTTTATGCAGGAGAGAGAAGTGGCTTCTCTTGGCCTCCTTTAGAAAATACAAGGAGAAGGATTTTATGTCATCTGCTTTCTCCTGCAAAAACGATGTGAACCTACTCAGCTGGTTCCCACTAACAGCCCATACTAAACAGATGCAAAAATACCAGGTTTATGTATTCTGTAGCTCTGGCAAGTTGCTGATCTGAGTGGTTTTTGCAGGTGCTAAAACACAGAACACAGGCACTGCCTCTGCAGGGCTTGCAAGCTCTTTAAAGGAATGTACAAACCCCTGCAATTCTATAACTTCAGTGAACAATGAGAGCGATTTCTCTCAGGATTAGGACAGGAAACCTGTAAAGAGCACTTTCACGATTCTGTTTCCCTGCACTGAGAACAGAGAGTGAAGCTCTGCTGCTTTCCTGGCTTGTGTGATATGATGATGGTTTCACTCAGCCCAGCTCAGGTGGCAGGAGAAGCACTGGGCATCTCCCAGCTGAAAATCAGCCCTGTTAAAATATAAGCTGGACACTCAGCAGGAGGCAGTTGATGCCACTCCTGAAAATGAAGGCCAAGGTAACAGGGTAATGCCTGGGAGCAACTTTTTTCTCTGATCAATGAAGGGAAAGGGCCTGAGCCCACTGGGAGCAATCTCTGCTGCAGGAGGTTTTCTGCTGGTTGGAAGGCAAAATATCTCCTCTCCTTCCTCTTGTTGAAATTCCCGACACGAGCAGACAAGCCTGATTAGAGTCAGTATATACTGGTCCTTTAGGAGCAGAACAGACAGGGAAGACTGTCAGGGAAGAGATTGCTTCCACTGGTAATTTATGCAGTTATTCTCCTTTTTTTCCCCCTATGGAGAACATAAAACACTTCTTCTAGAGAGGAGATGAGCCACTTCAGCCATCTACAGAGATCACCAAACGCTGATCACTCGGAGGCCTTAGACTGGGTTGGGCTCTATGCTGGCAGTGGCACTACCTCTGTGTTAGCCACATTTACTTCACTGGAGTGGGGACCTCAGTCATTTTATCCTCTAGAGAGCTGAATTAAATAAAAGCTAGAACTTTATGGTGTTCAGATTCATATCCTGGGGAAGAGGTGGAAAGTCAAAGGTATTAAACAATGATCTTTTTTGTTTTACTCCTCAGTAAACTGGTTTTCTGATCCTTGCTGAAAACACACAGTGCTCTCATGGATCAAGCCTGGCTCCTGCCAGTGCTGCAGATGGTTGTGCAGTTTCTCCTGCTGTATTAATGCTGGCAGCCATGCATCACTGAGAGATGCAGAAAAGTTCCCTCACATTTTGTGTTTGCACTGGGGAATCAGTGCAGGAACAGCAGAGAAAGCACACGAAGGGCTCATAGGATATGGTTTGTGCTGCTTTACTGGTATACAAATACCAAGAACATAGTTTCAATGCTCGTGGTGAGCCTCAGCTTCTCTCATGGTGTGCTCTGGACCTCCCTGAAACCCCAGATACTCCCACACCTTGGATACTGAACAAGCCCGAATGTTGTCCTGATCATCCTCTGAAATGCAGAGTGGGCAGTGGGGAAGTGTTGCAGAAAGGCAGAGTGGTTGGATGGCCCAGAGAGCACCAAATTCCTTTAAGTCATAAGAATATAAAGAAAGCCTCTGGCATGTGGGGGTCCTTCGTTTCCTGCCAGTCTCTTACAGCTCATTGCAACATGACCCTCCCCAGCTGGCCTTTGCCTTTCTTTGCCAGCAGGCTGCCAGTCCAGGGCACTCCTGCATCAGATGGCACTGGCAGGGAAGGGGACACCTCTCAAGCGCTTGTCTTCAAATCCCCTCTCAGACACCATTGCTTGTGGTGGTGGTGGTGCACAGGCAATACCTCCAAGGAGGTAATTTAATCATGTCTCAGGAGGTACCCCCTCCACTCCGTTATTTCCCATGGAAGCAGAGGCCAAGTGTTACTGCACAAGTCAAGACAACAACACAGTGTGTTCAGCTTATCTGGGAGATAACATTTTATCAACCTGCCAAGAGCTACAACTAATGAGGTGCAGAACAGAGGAAGCTGAGAGTAGTAACTGGTGCATACTCTCTTTCCAAACACTGATAGCAGTACCTTGCAGGGAAGAGCACACAAGGAACTAATGAGTAAACACCCTGGACCCAGGCAGAGTCAGCAGCATCCCCAGACATTTGGTCTATTCTTAACAGACCCTACAAATTGCTGCTGTACAGCCAGTAAGAACTTACATGGCATCTCTGTCACCTTTTTTAGTTTGTACATAAAATTTTTCTGAACAGAGACTGGACCTCAAGGGTCCCCAGTGCCAAACAGAGCCGCTGGTGGGACCAGGATCAGGTTTCTGCTGTCATCCTGGATCATTTTCTTGTCAACCTTTCCTTGGCCCTGCCAAGGGGTGCCAACAGGTCCCTTGTTAATGGAAATATTTAGGACAGTGCCAATGGCCAAAGGATTCACAGAGAGCCAAATCAGTCTGTGATACAGGGTGATTAACACCATCCCAGGACATCCTTCTTGCAGACATACAGCAAAAGCCCTGGCATACTCTGGGGAACTTCTGCTCGCTTCAGCCTCTTCTCCCTGGGCTCCTCAGGGAGCGCAGGGCTTTCCTGAAGGGAAGAAGGGAGCTCCAGAGAGGAGCACGCCTTACCCATGGGGCTTGGAAGTACCAGCAAGTGGAAAGCTTCAGCCCAAGAGCCGTGTGTCCTTGATAGGCAAGAGAGAAACATCTGTTTCTGTAGGAGACTCTGCTCTTGCCAAGAGCAGGAGGCTCAAGCAAGAGGGAAGAAAGTGTTATGTGGGCAGAGAGCTAAAATCTCTTTTGTAATGCATGCCTGAGAGAGAATAGGCTTGAGGTTTAAACATAAGATGGCAGAGTCAAGTCAAGAAAAACCTGCTCTGTTGCGCCAATAAACTCCTGGGTGGACATTGAATCCTTAGAGCTCCTGGGTATTTCTGTTGGTGATGTTATCTGAGAGAAAAGAAGAAAATCCTGATTGCCCAGTTTTACCTCCTTTCTTTTTTTCTTTCTGTTCTTCTGATTAAGAAAGAAATTATTTATCACCATCGACTAAATGCTCCACTTCATTACTGACTGCTGTTTCTCACAAAGAAATAAAGCTGAACATTAGCCATAATTCAGAAAACTGCTGCAGATTGCAGTGCTGAGGGCAATTAAACCATGCAAAGCAGTCAATCCCTTCACCACCCCCCTCCTGCAGCAGGGCTGGGCCTGGTGTTAGATGCTGAACCTCTTCCCAATCTCATAGGGCCAGGAATCAATGCAGTCCACACTCCTTATACCTGCTCTGCAGAGAGGTTGAGCTCCAACTTTAGAGTGATTGCGGCTGTGAGAGGAGAGCTGTCTGTCTTCTCCAGCACGTTTTACCTTGTCAGGGACTGTAGCATTAACACTGGCAGCTTCCCAAGCCCTCTCGCCTTTCCAATTTAAATAAAACCAGAACAACAGCGACGCTGGAACAAAAGGCTGCTGTTGTCAGTCTCCCTGGATCTCACTCTTCTGCCAAGGGTCAGGTAACCACGCCGGTCAAATCACAACCCTCCTCCAGCCCTGGGGCTCAGGTCACGTTTTTGGAAAAATCCAAGGGAATCTTTGCACAATCCATCACACCTGAACTCACATTGTTTTTGTTTTCGGTTTTGGTTTTGCTTTTTGTGAGGAATATACTTTGTATTAATATAACACATTTTCAGGGATTTCTTACCCCAAAGAATTCTTGTTGAAGGCCAAGGATTTATTAAGGAGTTTAAAAAAAGAGAGGTTTATACCCTTAGGAAGGATATCCAGGAGAATAGTCAGCACACACAAGGCTGCAGACCTTCAGAAAGGATATAAACTCAGTCAAACATTAATAAACAATAAGCTGTTTCCAGTCTTTGCTGTTTCTTTCCCACCATATCCACTGATAAGAGGTAAAAGCTTTCCTTCAGGGAGTCGGGACAGATGCTTATTGCTCCTAAAAAGAAAGTAAAAATTCAGATAATGTCAGAAACACTTGCAGACTAAATTTACTCTGCAGAAAGTAATAGAAGGAATTTGCCTCAGCAAAAGTCACAGAATCAGAGAGTGGCTGAGGCTGGGGGGCAGCTCTGGAGATCGCCCGCTCTCTGCTCAAACAGGGTCACCTACAGCAGCTTGCCCAGGACTGTGTCCTGTTGGGCTTTGAACTGGGAGGCAGGAGCACCTCCCTTGACCTGCTGGCAATGCTCTGCCTAAAACAGTCCAGGAGACCCACGGCCTTCTTTGCCCCAAGGGGGCAAATTTGTCCCGGACAGCTCAGTGTCCATCAGAAACCCCAGGATCTCCACAGAGCTGCTTTCCAGCCTGTCCTGGTTCATGGGGTTATTCTTCCCCATGCACAGGACTTTGCATTTGTTTGCCCACTTCTCCAGCCTGCTAAGGTCTCTCTGAAGGGCAGCACAACTATCTGACATACTTCCACTCCTCCCAGTTTTGTATGGCCTGTGAAACCTAAGTCCTCTATCCTTCCTTAAGCTCCCAGCTTCCTGAGCACCCTCATTTTTCATCAAGGGGGGACATTTTAATGTGGCTGCAGTTGAAAGAAGCTTTCAACAAACCATTTCTCAGGTGCTTCAGCCCTTGATCCTCCCACGGACTCATCAGTGTTCCCACGTTTCATCACCCCAGGTCCTCCGAGCTCTGACGTACCGGTCTGACGGAAAGAGAGCACAAGGAAAGAGAAAGGGTGAGGGCTGCGTAAGCAGAGAGGGAATTTGGAGAGTACCTCTAATTAAGTTATTAGTGCACAAAGCCAAGCACCTTTACAAAATGAAAAGATCATCTGTGAAGTTGGCACTGGATCCAGCTTCTAAAATTAGTCCAGAAGAAAGACTGATAGATAAAACACCAGCCAAGGAAAAGCTATTAATTGCCGGGACAGGCAGCTGCTCCCTCTGCACTGCAGGCATTAACTGCGGTTAGAGGCAGGAAGAGCTGGATTAAGGGTACCAGGGATGATGTGAACCACCATCCTCGAACTGAGATCCCAGGAGAACCAAAAGACCTGGAGGTGAATTAATAGTAACAAAAGGTCTTTCAGCCTGCTGGGCCACCCACTGCTTTGATGAGGCTTAGGAAAACCAAGGGCACAATGAAGAGAACAGACACAGCCATGGAAGATGAGCTCTCTTACACAGCATTTGGCCAAGTACTCTTCTTGGACCATGATTCCCAAACCTGAGCCATGAAATAAGTTCACACTTCCCTTCTAGGATTTGGCACTGCAGCTGCTTCCAGTACAAGCAAGATGGGTAAGGAGCACCAGATAGGTGACTTGTGTGTCAAACCTAACACCCAGGGAAATGGATGGACTGCTGGCATCTTCTACTAATTTATTATTATCTTTCCAACCTTGAAAACAGGGAGAATTGCTGATTATTCACCACTCTGACCCTACATGGACTGATCTGCCACCAGGGTCAGCATTAATTCCAGTTTTTGGAAGCAGCAGTAGACTTGAATCTAAACATTAATTAGGGGTAGGATGTATTGGTCCTGTGTTTTCCACAGCTACCACTGAAGTTTTGGGCCATATGAATGTACCTGAGATAAAGCTTGTTGCTGTCCTGCTCTCCAGAAGTGAACCATGCTGAAGGGACCCGCGTCAGCAGTACCAGGTGGGTGGAGTGGAGTCATGGATTCTCCTTGTAGCTCCTGGCCAGAGCAACCAAGAATGAGCTGCTCCTTCCCTCAGGCAGGGCATGTGAGCACTGGGTGAGTGCTGGCCCACACCTTAGTTGTGCTGCAGGAGTGCTCAGCAATACCTGTTCTTCAGGATGAAGAGTGAGATTGCAAACCAGCCCAGTGAATTCTCCCATTTACAGTAACCAAAGGATGAAACCTATTTAATAACCTTCCTACAGCTCATTAACTGAAGATAAATGCCATGCAATTATGAATATATCTGATATTTATTATAATAGCACCAATGATAACGAATTAAGTCAGTGTTTAGGTGAGTTATTTCCATAGGTAATTTAAAGTAAGTTAAATTTTCCTTTACTAGATCAGTTTTAGAACTTATAACTTTATCTTTAATGAATGATTTATCACTTAATGACAGCTTTTGGCTGTGCATTAGTGAACTCCAGTTGATGCAATATTTCTTCCAGATAATTTTTCTAGTAAAGGAAATACAGCACTTTATGCAATTTCATGCCAGGTCTTGAAAGAGGGGCTGAGAGTGAAAGTATATGTATATATTTATCTCCAAAGGAAGTGAAGATGAATATTTGCAGAGTCTTTAGAGGAATTCCCCAGCCTCTGCTTGCACATGGTCAAGGATCAGTGGATTAAAGACCATGGCTGTAAAACAGGACTGAAGAGAATTTTCCATCAATGTCAGTGGTAGTGATGCTCATGGGCTCTTTTCTGAAATGTAACTATCACAGAGTGAAGCCATGAGGTTGATCTTATGTCTAACAGAGTTTAGGAGAGGCTGAGAGAAGGACAGGGTTGTGTGACCTTCAGAAAACAGAATTAATTCAAGATTAGTAACCTTATTCACAGCTATCTTTAGTGTAATTAAACTGTGATTGAAAGGACACCAAGAAGTGATGTAATACCTAAAGTCTATCACTGAAAAAATTACCTCTCCTGGTGGCTACTGAACTTTGGTTAGACAGGCCACAAACACCAGCTAGGAGCTAGCTATGGCATGGAATTGAAAATTAAACCATAAAACTGAGAGTCTTCAAATAATAATGAAGAGGGCATTTGGGATGCACAAACATATCATAGGTGTAGAGCAAGGGCTTCAAAAGTCTTTGGAGGACCTTTCTTGGACTGCACAGAGAAGAAAAGGCACTTTTTCTGTACCCTGCACACTGATATTTAAGAACACTGATTTTGTTGAACATTTTCCAAAGCACTTCAATTTCTTTCCTATCGAGAAAGAAATGTAGTTTAAAAGGACTCCTCAGCTGTAAATGCCTTCTTACAAAGAGATTTAAAATTTAATCTTTTTGGAGAAAAAAAAAATTATGCTTTTTAGCCTCTGAAGTTTCTTTCTAAATCAGAGTGCTGGACCTCCAAATGAAGCTCACGGAGCTAAGATTTGTACTTGCTGCTGAGCAGCAAATGCCAGCAAGGTCATGCATTTTGTCGGGCCCTCATGGCAAAGAACAACCTATTAGGAAAGCTGGGAAGGTCAAATGTGACATAATGAAATATTTTTTGCAGCCACAAAGCTTCTCTGTACCCCCGTGCTGGGGGTCAGAGGGGTGTGCTCGGCAGGGATGGAGCTCATGGAATGCGCTCAGAGACGGTCTCGGCCGATCTTGGCTCCGCAGGGGACTGCAAGTCCCCTTCCGTTGTGTCTAATGAATAATAGATATGATGAAATACGTGTTTCAGAAACTGATCATGCTCTGCACCTCCGGGGTGGCCAGCCCAGAGGTCGGGTTCAGCTGTTTCACCTGTTTGTTTGCCTGCCAGCAAGGCATGGCCTGACCCTCCCTGCCTCAGGCAGCTGGGATGCTGCTGCTGCTGCTGCGTTTTGTGTCTCTAAGCTGCTTCTCTTTCCCCGTGCTTGGGCTTTTCAAAATGCTTCGAACCTTTTGCAGAAGGGAGATACAGCTTCTTGCCACAAGCTTGTGTAAGCTCCTGGTACCGTATAAGCGTTATGGAATCGTAGAATCATAGAATGTTTGGGTTGGAATGGATGTTAAAGACCACCTAGCCCCAACCCCCCTGCAGGGGCACCTTCCACTAGACCAGGTTACTCAGAGCCCCATCCAGCCTGGCTTTGAACACTCCCAGGGATGGGGCAGCCACAGCCTCTCTGGGCAGCCTGTGCCAGGGCCTCACCACCCTCACAGGGAAGAATCATATTAGTCTTACAGAGAGAGCTTATTTCACTAAAAAAGCTACATAAGCAGGGCCACAAAAATCTTGCACATGGCTTTGATTTTTCTGCAGAACCACAGTCTCAGTACAGCTGAGTTACAGGCTCAGCAATAAGGGAGCATGTTATGATGCAGCTACACTATGAGTGTGGAGTCAGACCCAGCTTATTGCTGCACTGATGAATTGCTGAACTGTTTCTTGAAGATATGTACTCAAAACAGATTATATTTCAACACAAAGACCACCAGTCACTGTGGCAGTGATCTGTGCTGCTGCTCTGCTAAATGGTTCACAAGTGACACTGTTACAAGAATCTACCTGCCTTCTTACCCGCAGTCTTGTCTCTGACATGACCAAGGAGGTTTCCACCCTGTGCCTCACCATCCTGGTCAGGTTCTTATTGGGAGTCCTGATTGGCTTTGGGTATAAAAACTAGGTTATCTAGGCGGTAAAACAAATGAAGAGCTTTTAACAGTGTAAAACATTTTGAGTTTGTTGCCAGCTAGAGCTCAGCATGTTTAATTAAGGTGTGTGAGCTTGAAGGAGGCTAATCTTTGCTGCTGAGGCTAATTTTTGCTGGTTTATTAGATAATACAGAAAAAGATTGAGACTCCTTCCCCCCTCCTAACCCCCCCCTCCCCCATTTTCTTTTCCTTGTCACCAGCATTTGGGGGTGGGGGGAGATAAAATCCCTTCACATGAAAGCATCCTAATGAAGCACCAGAACCAGTACAATTAACCAGAGGCACAGCTGTGCACCTCGCTGTGGATGCCCAGGTCCCACTCTCCGTTTCCTCCATGAGGATATTTCCAGAGTGACTGTTTGGGCTAAAGTTCATAATTAAAGCTGTAAATCTCGGCTCACTGCTAAATTTGCCTGCAGATAGAGAGAGAGGGGGAAGGAAAAGGAGGAGAGTCCATCTCCCCCCTGGGAAGCCTTATTTAATAGTATTTTGTGGGTTTTCTTATGCTAGTGGTGCTTATCAGGCTTGCAAAGAGGCAGGTACTGAGAGCACCCCAATACAGAGAATTTTTGGGGGCCTGGCAACTATCAGCAATGCTGGCTGGTTTCCCTTTTGCAGGAGAGCCCCACAACACAGACACACCAGTGGAGCCAGATCTTCACACAGAGTTCCCACGCTGGCAGTGAGATTTGAGGATTGATCAGGGACGTCCTGATGCCACAGAGCACAGATGAAAGCCTCAAAGTGAAACACTGAGCAATGAATCATCCCTACTGACGCCCGTACAGCAGCGCACCCTGGGAAGAGCAGGGCAGCAGTGGGTCCCCAGGAAAGACCTTAGGAGGTCATTGGATACCCATGAATGCTTGTAGTTTAATTCCAGTGAGCAATCTGCTGCCTGTAATTAATAGCTGCAGATGCCTGTGTTTGCAGCAGAAAACTGGTGAGCAAATCTCTGCTTTCTTAGTTCTGCAGCATGTGCTGGTATGAGACAGAGAGCACAGCTCCTGCCAGGCACAGCCCCACTTTCCCAGCTGTAACCTGCCACATTCCCAGGCAGAGCTCTCTCAGCCCTGCAAATCCTCGTCTGGAAGCATCTTGACATGCCCCAGTTATGGACAAAATGGAGTGCCACAGCAAAAACTAGTGGAGTGTTTACCACATTTGAGGCTATAACACGCTTCCTGATAGAGCACCTGAATTTTAGATTCTTTTTTTCCCCCCAGAGGAAATGGCATATCTAATTTACCAGAAACTATGATCCTTTCTCACACACTTCTGATAGGGCTGCTTACATGCAAATCCCTCCTTATCGCTTGTCCATAATCTGTCTAAATGTGGCAGAATAAGGTTTTATTAATAATATTTGCATGCCCATGGCACAGGGCTGAGTCATCGCTTGCAGTACATAAAGCAAGACAAAGCAGTAGAGCATGTCTATTAATAAACATGATAAATCCGTACCTTTGTGAGTAAAAGTTGCACATCTCTGCTGAAGAGACAGCCCTTTGTTGAAATAGTGATTTATTGCTATTAAATTTGTGTGATTAGCCAAGCTTGGAAAGCAGACCCAGAAAATCTCACGGCTGCCTACTCACATGATGAGTTTCACCAAGCATGGAAATGCAGGAACATTTTATCAAGTCAGAACTTCAGAGGAAAACATTTAATTCCAAGGTCAATTCCTGATGATATGGTTGTGGATTTTCAGTCACAAAATTACTACATGATTTATAATGAAGTTTATATTTGAAATGCTAAAAGATTCACACACACACACACACACACACACCCCCCCAAAAAAAAGAAAGTCAGGAGAAAGGCTGTGATAAAGCCAAATTATATGGCATCAATCAGCCATCTGTTGTGCACTGTGGTTTCTAATGATCAAGGTGAAAACTTTGGTAGGCTGTAAAAATAGAGATTTACAAGATCCACTCTCCGTGCAGTTGATGCTTTCAGCAGTGACAACAGGATATAATGTACACTGGAATTACGACTGAGTTCAATTACATCATCAGCAAACCTGAGCACCTGATAGCCAGGGTGGGACATTCAGCCAGGACACATCATTATCTGTGGATGCACCAAGTAGGGCTTTGTCATGAAGATCTGATGCATTTTGGAAAGGAAGGGAGAATCCCCTACAGTAGTGTGAAAATCCACCTCGTCTGAATGACTCCACAGTGCCCTGGAGTGTTCCATGTGCTCTCTGCTAATTTTTATGTAATTAGTAAATGAACTTTCATTTGGAGATGGTCCTTTATGTGACCACCCACCCTTTGCTAGCTCATTTTATTTATCTCAAATATCTCAATAACAGAATGAGTCCATCAAACTTATCATTAATTAAAATTCACTGAAATCTTTTCGAGTGGTTACCTCTGTGCTGTGCACCCATTTTAAAAGGCTCTAAAGGCAATGTTTTCTTTACTTTTCCTCCTGTAGGATATTTTCCTTGTCATTTGTGCCAAATCAGAAGAAAATTCGATTTGATTTTACAAAGTGGTTGCTCTCACTGTGTCTTCTCACTGGGGCTGAGCTCATCATTATGGTCTCTTCTTTTGAACTGATCACCAAGGTGATTTGGCCATGGAGGAGTGAGGCCCCTCAAGCTTCAGAGAAAGGAGCCAGGGCTTGCTGGTTCATAATGAGCATCTCAGACTTTTGTCATCTCCTTTACACCAATGTAGGAGCAGGGAGATACAAACTCTGCAGTAATTACCCACGTACATGGCCAGACAAGGAGCAAAGGAGAGTTTTTTGTGAACATAACTGATTAAATCCTGTCAGGAAGCTGCCAGCCAGAGCCCTGCAAGAGGATGCTCCTTGTGCCAACATCTCTCTGCTTGAAAGCAGATTGCAAAGCATACATCTGAACCCACAGCTCTGTGATAGAGTCAGCCCACTTCATAGGGTTTGGCTGCAGCTAGGAGAGATTGCAGTCATGGGGTGCTGGGCTCGGGGTGCTGGGCTCAGCATCTGCACCATTGCCTGAAAAATAACAGACTGCTACTAGTGGAACCCATGATATTGCAAAGGCTCTACAGCATCCATAATCTTAATGTGGGAGCCTCATCTACAGCTGGTGAAGGTAGGAATCAAGACTGAGGGGTCTGTACTGTCTGTCCCTCCCCAGGACCTGCTGGACCCACTGGCCAGCATCAGCCAAGCTGAAGAGCAGTGAGGAGACCTCGGCAGTGCCAAAGAATGTAGGTCTTAGGCAGAGCAGAGTGACCCAGGC
The DNA here is from genome assembly GCF_022539395.1 of Myiozetetes cayanensis. NCBI lineage: Eukaryota > Metazoa > Chordata > Aves > Passeriformes > Tyrannidae > Myiozetetes > Myiozetetes cayanensis. The sequence goes on from NW_026087389.1 coordinate 6,041,673, forward strand.
TACTGCAACAGGAGCCACCACAGCAGGAGGTCAGCAATTTTCTGCTTCATTTGGCTTGGGCACAAGCAAAGGAGTGTGGGCTGCTGGCCAGGAAGGGAGCAGATCACAGCTGGCACAGGTGCCCGGCGTGGCCCCGTGAAGGGATAGAGGATGGGAGAGCTGAGGCTGTACTGGTCCCACTGCTGATGGGCTGATGTACCCTGGAGGTGGGGTGAAATCCAACATGCACAGCGTGCAACAAGGTAATCCCAAAACTCATCTCGGAGGAAGAGCTGAGGATGGATGCTGTGCTGGAAGAAAAAGAGAGGCAGTTGCTGTTTGATCAGTGCAGTGCCCCAGGCTCCTGTCCCTGCAGCGTGCTTTGATTTCATCCTTGTTTCTCCCAATACCCTCCTACACAGAAGAAATTGGATAGAGGCCATCAAGCAGGGCAGCATAACTGTCTGGCTCTCTGCTCTGCTCACTGCTGCCGTGCTCCTCAGCCTGCCCTGTCCTTCCCCCTTCACAGCATTCCAGACAAATGGCACCAAGTAGTCAAGCCTTACCTTGAGATGTGGTGAGATGGACAGGGACCTCTCTGTTTCTGTTGGTGTGGAAGAGCATCCTCCAGGTGCAGCATCCCAGAAGCTCAGCACTACAGAGCCAGTGACTGTTTGGAAAGCCTGCAAGATGTTAGATTAAAGGCAGATGCCCCAGGAACAAAGAGAGAGGTGAATGATTATATTACTACTTCAAAAGGAGCTGATTCTGCAACTAATTAGCTGTTTTTCAGGTGACAGCTGATTTTTTTTCCTTTTTTTTTTTAATATACTCATGAAAGTGTTGCATTGCAAAGGCCCTGAAAATATATGCAGGGTTTGTGAGCTGGCAGAGAGAGGCTGCTCGAGGTGGGGTTTGCCAGTGAATGGTGCATCACAACCACTGCACAGCAGTGCAGCAGGACACAGCACTGCTTCCATAAGTGCTGTCCTGAGCTGGATCACAGGAAGGGCTTTGAGCTTGGAGCACTGCTCAGATCCCCCTGTGTGCCCTGAGCTTTCTCCTGGTCTGCGATGGGGCTGTGCTCAGTCGCAGCCCATCAGCTCCATGGCCAGCAAGCAGCTTATGACCAGAGGGCATGCTGGGTGCCTGTAGGAAAGCTGAGCTGATTTAGCTGTTTTCTAGCAACTAGCATTAATTTGGAGAAAGAAAATCCTCCCTGAAATCCAACCATTATCCGGTGTGTGGGCCACAGAGCCAGTTAGCTGTGCAGCAGTGAAGCCCAGAGTGGTTCTGTGCAGCCTTGCAGAGTGGTCCTCCCTTCTGAATAACAGCACAGAGAGTCTCCCATCCAAAAGCCTTAATGATAGAGTTGTTTTTTTAATGGCCCTCTGCACAGCCATTAGTTCTTAAAGAGAATTTACATTACAGCAAGCTCCTGTGAAGATATTTTATTGGTATAGTAAATACAGAGAGAGGAATGGTGGCTTTTAGTCTTGGACTGCTTGTGATTTCCTACCCCATAATTCACAACCCTCTGTGTCAGAGGCTAAAATCTATCCTATATGGGTATGCTCTGAGGTGTCCCCTCACTTGGCCACTCCAAAAACCATGCTTAGGTGCTTCCCACCCCTGCTTCCTGAAGCTCCTGCTTCAGGCTGGGTGATGGAAGAACACCTGGCTGCGTGGGGATGTATTCAGGCACAACATCCCACAGCAAGTGGGCCAGGAGTGCTGCCAGCTCATATTAGATGGCCATGAGGTCACTAAGAGCAGTGCAGCAGCATATGGGCTTTTCTCCCTGCCCAGCCTCTGTGGCAATCCTTTGGCACTTCAGGCAGAAAACTTGGCCCAGGCTGTTTATCAGTGTGTGATGGGAAGCTGAGGGAGGGTCCAACGTTGTTTCTGTTCTCCAAGGGTGTATCCACAGAGACTCTGGACCTGGGATCACTGCAGAGAGTCAGTGCCAAGCCTGCAGCTCAGAGCAACAGTAGAATACTTCACAAATGATCCACAAACACTGCACAGATGAGGGAAAGCCCGAAAGCAGTAGAGCTGCAGAAAAATGTCTGCTGTGTCTGCCCACTGAGGTGTGAGCCATTAGAATTACACAGGATGTTGTTTTCCTTCTTGTAAGTCATGCCTGAAATCTGGTCTCATAAATGAGCTTGTTTTTATTAGAGGGAACTCGCCTTTACTGGGTGATAAATCTGAACGTGAATGTTAATTTTATAACCCTGCATCTAGAGAACAGCAGAAACACAAACACCCCAATCCAGATTGCACGGCCAAAAGCACAGACACCCTGTCTGAGTGTGGTTCTGAGGAATTCCAAGCAGGACACAAGTGCTGCCTCCTCCCTTCCCAGTGGGCTGCTCTGGATCCGGTGGAGGTGAGCAGGACGTGCCTGGCAGGGCTCACAGCTTATGTGAGTTAAACAGTGATGAAGAATCAGTAGGATTAGGTGTTGTTATCCCGTAGTTCAGGCATTTTTGGAAAATTCCTGTGGCACTTGCTGAGGGCCCAGGTTATGGCAATAGGGGAGGTTGCGTCTCATGTTCCTCTCTGCTCTGGCAGAATCAGCTGTAGCTACTGAGCTGCTGGGTTTGGGCACAGAGTGCTGTGCATGGCCCTGCACTGAGCACCATCCCACTCTGGGAACGTGCCTGGCGAGGCTGCGGAAGAGGCTGATGCCTCACAGGTCTCTGACAAATTGTTTCCTCGTGAACAAATTAAGTGGCTCATCTCCTAAATTATTTGCTTGGAACCTTTTCTTTGGTGCAGAGAGGCTCTGGCTGTATAAACCAAGAAGAAAATTACATGATGTCAGGGTACTGCAAATAACACAGTCTTGCCCAGAATAAAAGCTCTCGGAGGCGCCTTGCCTACCTTGCTGAGAGAAGTGATTTCAAGTGTAGTAGGCTACTCTGTGCCCAGTGCTCAAATTACAGCTGAGTCTACACTAGAAACTCCTCCTGGGAAAGCATTAAGTGTTAAGAATTTAAATTTTATGGCCAACACTTCTTTACTGGCAAAAGAAATTCTATGCTGGCATAGCTACCTTCACATGACTTGTGCTGATTTAGAAATGTCATGAAAAAATGGTATCCCTAAGGAGCATGGCTGTGCTGTTAGAACTTTTATCTGTAACTCAGTCCTGGAGATGATCTGTGACTGTTAACTAGAGTCATTGTGTTTTTCCTGGTGTAGCTTATGTCATTTCTTTGAATAAACTAAGTCATAATTTCAGAGTTACCTTGGCAAAGCTTTTCAGTGCGGACAAGACCTATGTGTTGATTAAGAACAGATACACAGGCACGCAACACTGGTGTTAGAAAGGTATTTTTGTGATGAATTTTAAGGATGCTGATTAACTCTCCTCTGATGAGTGTTAAAGCTGTGAAGTGAGCTGACCCTGTGTCAGGCAGGTACCTCAGCAGATGCTGCAGATCAAAGGGAGGAGCAGAGCTGTTCAGTGGTTTCATTACTGACCGTGGCAGGCAGCAAAGTCCTGCCTTGTCCCATATGGAAAGTGGCTCAGCCATTAAACAGGATACAGACATGCAGTTGCTCTGTCTGTTGGCAATTATTTCCAAGGTTGGTTTAAAGAAACAGCTGACTGAAGTGGTGTTGGTTCTTTTGAGATTAGCTTAGGGAGAGTAAAATTTGATGCAATCACTGCAGATGGGAGCCAAGACAGAAATGGCTTTGAGCAAAGGCACAGTGTCTTTGAATTCCAAAAGCAGCCTGAGGAGTATAGATATAAGGCAAGGACTGTGGCGACCTGATTCTCCTCATTCTGTTCAGAGGAAGTATTCCTACAGTTTTCAAGGAGATTAAGATTATCCAGACAAGATGGATCCCTGGAAGTGTTCAAGGCCAGGTTGGGTGGGGCTTCCAGCAACCTGCTCTAGTGATTGACAACCCTGCCCATGACAGGGGGGTTGGAACTAGTTGGTCTCTAAGGTTACTTCCAACGCAAACCATTCTATGATTCTCTGATAAGGTGTCTGAGGTGTTGTCACCAGGACAGCTTGTTCCTTCTGCACTGTGTGTGCTTGTGTTGCTCTCTTGCAGATCTGGGGCTGCTCATACGTTGGGTGCCAGGCTGGCACTCGCTATCACTCTGTGTGAAGAATCTTTTCCTGATATCCAACCTAAACCTCCCCTGACTCAATTTCAGGCCATTCCCTCAGGTCCTGTCACTGGTCACCTGCCCCTCCTCTGCAGTGAGGTTGCAGTTAACTGAGGAATGTGTCACTCAGCTACTCTAAAGGTTTGATTTTTTGCTTGCGTTATAATAGGACAGACTCGATGCTTCAAAGCTGTTTTCGCCACCTGAATGTGCAGTGAGGAAGGTCATCGTTTTCCCACTAATGTGTCCCTTATTGCTCAGAACTGTGTGTTCATCCAAGGTGTGTTGGTCAGTCCAGCTGGTCTTGTAGGGCACTTTGTTTTTGGCTTTGAAGGCCTGTGCAAAGGTGCTGAACTCAGTCTGGAGAGAATGATCTGAATGTCCTAGAGACCCGTCTACCACTATGATTATGTAACTCACCTCAGAAACCCAGGATAAATGATTTACACTTCCATTTAGAGCCTATTTGTAGCTTCTCATCCAGAGGCCGCCTAAGCCGCCTCCTTCCCCATCTGCACTTCAAATGTCTCAGAATGGAAAAGTGTGTGGAGCAGCATCTTACTCCCAAGACAGCCCTGAAAGCTATCTTAAATTATGGTCCTTGCATAAAAAATGAGTCACTAAGAACCACAACATACTCTGCCTTCTTTGAGTAGTTTTAAGCCAAGTTTTCTTAGTTTGTTTTGGTTGTTTTGTTGTGTTTTTTTTTTAATTTTATCTGGATATTTAATATGCACTTATTAAAATTATTTCCCTTTAAAACACTGTTTGTGCTCATCCACAGACTTCAAATATGTTTGAGGGGAGAGGGTTGGAGCAGATAACTGTTATCTGAATACTTCACACGTTAATAAAGTGTCAAGTACTTGATATCTTTAGGTGGCATTTGCTTCTAAACCCTGCAGTCAAACCAGGGCTCCACCATCCAAGGCAAACATCACACCAGTCCCAGAGAGCCACGCAGCTGAGTGACCTCCAGCATCCCCCAGTGCCTTCTCCTTGCTGGAGAGAGGAAGCAGCCATTCCAGCAGCACTCTGCAGGTGCCCAGTTCAGCCAGTGCTGCAACTTCTGCCATGGCTTGTAAAGGCAAGGGCCAGAAGTCACGGACTGGAGCCCATTAGGAAAGCAGTCACACCCCCCTCTTCCTGAATCAGCCAGGTTGAGTCAGGGCAGGGGGGCAAGTGAAGTAATTCCTCCAGCCTCCCAGGAAGGGAGACTTGTGGTCCAGAAGTCCTATTTCCTGCTGGCCTGTTCCATGGGCAGCCACTGGGCCACATCATCCATGCATCCAAAATGTCTCCTGGGGGGGCGGATGCTTCTCCAGGTTCAGCCGTCTGTTCTCAGCCCCCGTTGGCATAGAAACACCCTTTCCAATTAACCTTCTGCAAAATATACACAGACAGAAACATTCTGCAAACAAATGATCCTCTCTTTTCTTTCGGTCTCTCTTTTTCCCTTTCTTATTTTTTTTTTCTTTTTATTACCTTTTGGCCTGTGAGAATGAGGAGTCAGTAGAAGTGTGAATCTGGGTCTTTTTAATTTTAGAGCATTTCAGAGTCTCTGCAGGCTGTTGCCAGGCTGTGTAACTGCTCCCCACCGATAGTAACAGGCAGACAAAATACTAAGCAATCAAATTTCCCCTCTCATTCAGCCCTGTCCTCTGCAGGTTTTAGAAGAAAGAATGAGAGCTTGGCCCAATAACTATGTAAATTGCTCAAAGCAGGAAACAATCAAGGGAGGATTAGTAAACCCCTGGCTTTTGAATGGTCAGGACAGATCCAATACAAAGGGAGCTGAATTGCTGCCAAATGCCCCATCCCATTGGAAAGAGTGAGTCCTGCATACCTGTCATGGCCCATCAGCACCAGACTCCTGATGGGCTCATACAGGCTTTGCCAAAGCTGAAGGAGAAGGTGTCAAGGGCTGTCCTGAAACTGCTGAATTCAGATGTTAGGAGGGCAATCCCCTGGGGTACCCATCTCCTCTTTTCCTCCTGCTCCTATTCCAGCCCATCACCAGAAGTAACCTTGACATTCCCCTGGAAATAAAGAGAATGTAGTAGAAAGGAAAATTTCTCAGCTACCAAGACTCTGCCTGAAACCCAGGATGGGAAGGGCTCCCACAGGTGAGCAAAGCTGTTTTACTGGAGGGAAGGAAGCAGATGAAGACTTTATCTTTCACCCCAGCATCACACAGCCCTGTTTGTTCCTGTATCACGTTGCTCACACAGCTCCTCTTTCAAGGGAAAGCTATTCCTGCTCCCAGGATGAATCTGGCCCCCAAATCTGTCTTCAAGATTCACAAAAAGTGGAATCAGCAGAGCAAAAGTCTAAACCAACTTTTCCTAGGTTGTTCCCAGGATAACATCCCCTTAACTGTGTAGTATCCAGCTGTGCCTTCGTCTTTAAAAAAAGAAATAGTAAGATTTGCCTGGGGATGCAGAAAACAAGAACACTCTTATTTTTGCTCCTGTGAAGATTCCAGGAGGCTTGTGGTATGCCTAAAAACTGGTACAAAGGAAAAGGTCAGTGAAGAACATGCCTGCGGTCTGATGGCTGAAGATGTGTGCAGTGAATTTCATTTCAATACATTGTACTCTAGCTGGTGTTTGGTATAAAAATATATGTATCAAATGTGGCTGGTTACTGACTCTGAGAAAACAGACACGCTTCACTTGGTGTCCCTGCCCAATTATCTCTTAGAAAAGAGGATGTGTGATAGCTTGTGTGGTGTGAGGGGCTTGAAACACCATCTAAGTGATGCCAAAACGAGGTACGTGGAGCAAGTGACAGACATTTTCGACCCAAATACCTGCAGGCAGAGTGCTGACTGTTGGCAGTGCCCATGGAAAGGTATGAAATTACAGCCCATCATGGAGGTACAGTGTCATTCCAGCATGCTGCCATTTTCATTACTGTCTGTGTCAAAAAGACAGATGCAGGTTCTGTGTACTGTTCTTGGTATTAAAATAAGAAAGGGATCTTTTTATTTCATCTTCTGTTCTTGTCTTAGCATCAGCTATCAGAGTGAGCCATCAGTCAGATGGCAGTGCAGATAGATCTACATTTTCACTGCACGCTTCCCCTCACTTTTGTGACAGAGTACTAGACTAGAAAAGAGTGTGCCATTAATCCATTCCTTTGGGGGTATTGGGACTAAAATGGAATGGAGGAAATGGCACAAGATGTGCCTTTCCAACAAGCAAAGATAGCAGCATGAGAGAATGAAATGACTGGAAAAGAAGCAAAGTTTGGCTGGGAGGTAAAATCCGAGCGATCCTCCCATGCTGTGTTCACCTGTGGCCCTGCCATTTGGGTCCATCATTTCAAGTCTTGGCTCTATGGTCCTTGTACCATGTCCAGCACAGTGGGGCAGCAATCCAGGCTGTGCTCAAGGTGTAAATGCTGAAAACAGATCCCAGCTAATACACCTGAGCAGATATGCCTGTGACTCCATGAGGCTGGAGGAACTAGCATGGCTGTAAAATGCCTCATGACAGGGTTTGAAGGATTTGTGAGTACAGATCATGTCCTCCCTTCCTTTGTTCCACCAGGCACCTTCTCTGCTGATTTTAGCAAGGTTATCTGGGTTTCCTCACTTCCCTGTCTTCCAGAGTATCGTTAGACAAGAAAGGACAGCATGAAAGTGCAAAAGCAGCAGCCAGCAGCTCTAGTGGGGTGCTACACCAATCTGGTGTGTTTAAGGCACATGGATGAAGTAGACAAAAGCTACATGGCAGTGTTTTCAGCAATTGTGACATCCATCTGCCTTCATGCCTCCTCCAGAAAGGTCAGATGTGTGTTCAGCAGGCCCAGGACTGGCTGTTGGCAGGGGCTGGGACAGGGCTCAGGCAGAGCAGGACATGTCAGCTGTTGTCAGCACACTCTCTCCCTGTGAAGTCTGCAGCAAAGAGTCTGGGAACTACAAACATTGTCTCTGGGCTGTTACCAACCTGTCACATTCCTTCCTGATGGTACCCTGTTCTTCTTGTCTTTCTGATCTCACAGGTCACTTCTCCCAAATCTTCCTCTAAATGTTGATTCTAATAGATAGGGGGGCTGGTAAACATTCAAAGATGAGGGGTTTTTTAAGTCTTAAGGCTCATATCAAAAGACATGTGATCCAGGAGATCTTAGGTCCCCTTCCTGAGGTCCAGGAAGAATTAAGGTATGGACTCTAACACCCTAAACTTACTCCCTTCTGAAGGTCTTTCTGCATTCAGTCAGTCACACTACAGTATTCATATCTTGCTCCTGCTGCTTTTATAAACAGTAATGAGGGAATAATGATGTTGTCAAATAATCATTACTCTCTATCTGTAGAGAAGAAACAACCTTTGTATCAGACAGTGATTAATACCATAGCAACATACAATGTCTGAGCTAGAGGTAAGTGTGACTGAGAAATTCATGTGTGGGCAGCACTAAACATCAGATCCAAATTCAGCCCAGATGTTCTTCTGTGACTGGATCAAGGTCTTTAGACCTAGAGATGAAAGGCCTCCAGCTCTGGGGACACTGGCTGTTGATGCATGCTCCCTCCAGCTTTCTGGCTTGTGCTGCCTCTTCAGCTGGAGCAAGTCCGCTGAATGGAGTGAGAAAACACTGGAAAAACTGAAGAAGACTTTCCTTTGGTTTGCTCATCCAGGCACCTCCTTTTCTATCTGCTGAATTGTAAATGATGGCAATTAATGGTTTGTATTGCTATCTGCAGCTCCAGGAAGAGGTACTTCCCACCTACTCTGAAACTGCAGCATTGCCCACCCTGTCTCTACCTAACACCTGCCACAGCCTTGCCCATGTTGGCTTTCAAAGTACTGCTGGATGGGGATTGTTCTCACCACGTGTGTCTGGAGGAAAGGACATGCACTGGTGTCCTTAACACATTCCTTTTCTGGATCACTGGAAACTGCCTCAGGAGCTGGAGAGACATCCAGAGCTGCAAATGGGCAATGTGCTCTCTAACCCAGATACTCTGTGCAAAAGCTGAGTTGACTGGCTCAAGTTTGGACATCTGTCATGTCCATCTTCCCCTTGCCGCTCCATTTCCCTGCGCTGCAGGAGAACCAGGGGTACTCAAAAAGGAAGGGATTTTTTGGCCAAGGCTGCACAGCCAAAGTTTTGATGCTTTTTTTTTCCTACAAAAGGGAGGCAGGCCAGCCTAGAAACAGGTAGGGGCAGTGGAAAGTGTGTGTATTTTCCTGTTTCTATCCCACTTAATATCAAAGACCTGCCCACCAAATGAGCCACCAGGTACATTTTTCATTTGCAGATCCTTCCTCCAAAGCTGAATGTCTATATTTTTATGGATATGGCTGTTTTCCTTCTCTCCCTGCTTCTGCCTTTTTGCATTTTGGCTCTTCACCCACTGAAGTCCAGGTCTTATGTCAATAAATTTCTTTCTATCAGTGGCTCTCATATCAACTGCTAGGATGGTATATTCTCAGGGAAACAAGATGGAGCTTCATTCTTTATTTTAATGGATGTAAACTATAACAAATTTCTAAACTTTGCTTTTTTAAAACACAGGCTGATAAGAAAGGTTCTTAATGGAGATGTACCCGCGTGCCTTGCTTACACAAAATCACCCATTATGATCCATTAGTATGTTACCAGAGTGGGGACTGAAGATCTTGATCTTGTGTCACTTCTCATTCCCAGGCTAACCTATAAGCTTCTCTAGAGATAATTTTGTAAACACACATGACAGATTGCTGAGAATGTGTATTCATTGCTTAAATCAGTACATCCGGGAAGCAATCCCAAGCGCAGAGCGGGGAAAGGCTAGCAGGTTATGCTGGTGAAAGCCTCGTGGGATTTCTCCAAGCTCAATACATTTTATGTCATGTAATTGGTATGCTGGTAGTGGATCTGTTATAAAGAAGTGGGGTTTAAGCATTTTCAGGCACAATTTCTGTATGTAAATCTTTGCCAGCGATTATCGCACGTAACCGAGGAGTTTTGCTAATGATCAAATAAAATAAATGATCCTGTTTATTCCTTTCGCTTCGTTCATTATGTTTTGGTCTCAAAATCCAATTACAGATAGTTTGGCTGTGTGCTAAGTTTTGCTTCCAAACCTCTTTTGTAGGTCCATTCTCAGAACTGTATTTCAGCACTCTGCTGACAACACTGCAGCTTCTTCTGGGCCACGAATTTATAGGCAAGGAAACAAATGGCTCTTGCAGACAGTGAGAGCAGACGAGTAAGCAAATCAAAAAAGCAGATGGTAAGTAAAGCACTTAGTGTGATTCAGGTTCTTAAAGAGAATAAGTTCACTGCATTGAGCAATTCCAGTATCTTATGAGAGGCATCTATCCTGAGGAAAATGTGGGCAACGCATGGTAATGACACCTGATTGAAATTCAGAAGGAAACAGCAATGCAGGCTATTACAGCAAAAGCTGGGAATCACTGGAGACTGAGCTCAAGTTAGTTTGATGACTAACAACTCAGCTGAAACAAGCAGAGTGTGTTTGGATTCCTTCTTTCATAAATCAAAAGTCCGTATTAGAGGCTACTTTTTTCCCCATAGGTGCGGAGATGTAGGCGAGAAGTGAAGATCCCCCATGAAATCTCACATCTAAGTTCTCCTGTGCAGGGACTTCTTCAGCCACAGTCTTAGGATAGGTGCAGAGGTAAAATAGCAAAGGACTGGGCTGGTAAAACTGAAGAGCAAAGGTCATGCCTGCTATTTCTCCAGAGCATCTGAGGCATCTGTTTATTCCAACCTCTTTGCTGTCCAAGCACTCCTGCAATTAGCCCTACTCCTCCTGAACAGCTCTATGGTTAAGTAGTCAGGGAGTGAGATGGCAAAGGTGAGGGCCAAAATATTCCCTGCAAGCAATCCTACCCTGTCTTTTCCCCTCCTGTGCTAAAGAAAGGCTGGAGAGAGGCAGCGGTGAAATACAGGTGTTGGTAGAGAAAACAAATGATTTGTCTGTAGAGAACGAAGAAGAGGAGTAATGAAGAAATGCAGATAGTGGAAAATCCTAGAGGGCAGAAGAAGTGGAGGAGGACATGAACAGTTTCCAGCCTCAGTGTGTCCCAGGCATCAAGACTTGTGATCAGCACATTTCTGTATATTACAGACTCTTCTTCAAGTCCCTGGAGATATTCCAGCTTCCTGCTCATTATCATTTTCCTTCCTGAACTCCATGTGGCTGAACTCTGAAATAGGGGAGCTTGTGCTTCTCATCACAGAGTGGTGAAAAACTGTGCCAACAGGTAGAGATGGGCAGAAATCTCTCACTGGCTCTCATTTAGAATGTGCACAGTCAAGGATAGGGAGTCTCTACTGGAGCCTACTCTGCTTTCCAGCTCCATGCCAGCTTGTGGAACTTCCTCCACCATCCATCCCAGCCCAGACGTGACCCCCATGACTTTAGGAGGTCCTGGGAAGGTGACCTGCCTTCAGGTCTTGCAATGCCTACTAAAGAAGAACTTTTATCCATCCAGAAATATAGGTGGAATAGCTACAGTTCTTTCACTCCTCTAATGGAAAATGATCCAACAGTAATTTCCTCACTGCTGCTCCATGCCTTGCTGCCACTGAGGTCACCCACAAAATAGAGGCTGTCAGTAAGGAAGACACGAGCTGTAATATTTTGACCAGGCTCACTTCACTTTGAACAAGGATGATGAGAGTTTTTGCTGTATGTCTTTAAGGCAATGAGGGGAAAAAAGAAGTTCTCCTAATCAGACAGACTTGAAGAAGCCAGAGGTCTGCAAAGTAGAGGGATGGAAGAGTTTCTCCTTCTTTCTAGTCCCCTTTCTCCTTCTCTCTAGTCCCCTTTCAGCTCTGGCAGTACTGCACAATGCTCAGTGGTTCTGGCAGTCAGCATCACTGCCCTTGGTGCTGGGCTGTTCAGGACATCCCCTTTTCCTGCCTGACTTGTCTGTAACTCAGACCTCCCAGACATTATTGATTTTTTTTTCCCCATTCTCTTCTTTCTTGAGCTCTCCCAAGGCAGGAGATGATTTAAACATTGTTTTAAAAAGTTTATGGTGAGACAATTTAAAAATGTCATTGAAGGCTCTGATCTCTTGGCAGGGCTGGGAGAACTTGCTTATGGCTTCTGCAGAGGAAAAATCTTGGTGTGCTAATCCCCAAAATCACTTCTTTGACCACAGAAGTTGTTACTCCACACGGACCACCCTCAATGCAAGGCTTTGCTCTTCACTCGTGTAGGCAAAACCTGGGGTCCTCAGGGGTCTGAGGTAAAGCTGTAGGATATGGAGCAATATTAAAGCTCTTCTAGAGTTATTACTTAACCAGTTCCTGTGCAGCTACATTTCCTCGAGCATTTTAGCAGCAAATTCGTCAAGTTTAGAGAATCTCAAGGGATCCAAATGGTTTGGCTGTGCAAACAGTGATGGAGAAATTGTCAAGAGCCTGGTTAGCTCCCACTGAAGCAAATCCCCTTGAGACTGGTCCCCAGTCTGGTCCATCCTTCCCAAAGCCCCTTCTGTAAATGTGAGTCTGTCCACTGTGGTGGCCCTGTGTGTGTATGCCTGTTAATAAAGGGTTAGGCATTCAACATGCCCATTCAAGGTACTCCAGCCATGTTAGGAATTTCAGAGGTGACCACCAAGGTGTGTTTTGAAACCCTGTTAGTAGTTTCTTCCAGCCAAAGCTGACATACCTGGCCATGGCTATGTGCTATGCTCAGCACTGGCCACATGATCCTGCTGAAGAGGAGGAGAGTACTGCTTTCAAACATCTTCAAAGTATTGAATTATTGCAGGATTTAATGTTCAGTAGATGAAATTACCCTTTCAAGTGACCTCAAATGTAATAAAGAACCAAGACTAGTCAGTGCAATGGTTTTATTGCAGAAAATTACAAAATGATGTACTGTAGCAGCATAAACTTGTCATAAATTACCTTGAGTAATGAACCATGAAAAATACCAAAGGCATGTAAACTGTGTATTTCTGAGGGAGGATGCCTGTGGTGGGTAAAATGCATACATAGATCCCATAAGAAAATTGCAGGTGTGATTGAGTCGGATTTGTTATTTCCTGCTTAGACTCAATCAGGCTGAGTTGACCACAGTGATGTCTGTGGCAAAATTCCTGTACATATCAGTGAGTGTAGAGTGCCATTGTTATAACTTAGTGGAAATGAGCTGACAGTATCAAAAGGTATCAGAACCACAAGAGGAGATATTTTTTTGATTCATGCTTTCTGTATCCCCTACATTTTGGGATTTGGTTCTGGTTCAGTCATTTGGACCCTGCTTCCTTGTCTTAAGTCCTGCTATTTCTCAGGAAAATATATAGGGCTACCTCCACAGCTGATATAAATATGCACAGTTCCATCACTTCAGTGGAGATGCGCTAATTTATATCACAGCCAGGAGATTCTTCGTGAGATTCATCAGTGTAACTGCTTCGTATTAACTGCTACGAGGGAGGATAAAATGCACAGTGACTTTGACTTCCCTGTGAATCACTGTGTTCAGGCACTGGGGCTTCTCACTGGGAGATGTGTTCTGCATCAGGAGTACACTCAGCCATTTTTTTATGGCTCTTGTTGGCCAGGTCAGACTGTGCTTTGTATGAGGGGATTTAATCCCTTCTCAAAGGGGCAGGCAATGGTATGACTGCCATATGCTGCAGCTGCAGGGGGTTCTCTTGGGCTGGGGTGTGTAAGCACACTCGTGGTCTGATGCAACTGCACAAGTGCTTTAATGACAATACTAGAAAGCCAGATAGGCTGTGATAGAGGGAAGAGAGGAAAAAGGGTAACATCCTATTTGTACCTTAAATAGAGCTCTATGCGTGGAGAAGTTTCACTGCTGAGCAGGAAGGGCAGAGAGCTGGAAAAAAGGGATGGTCTCGTCAGGCAGAGGGCAGAGTGAGGACATCACTGCAGCCTGGGCTCCTGTGTCCTGGGTCTTGTGTCCTATGTGCACTGAACTCAGAGACCCCTGTATAATTAAGGGAAACTCTCTGCATACACAGGGGCAGCTGAGCAATGGATGTTTGGTGTCTGGTTTGGAAAGGTCTGCAGGTCACCTACTCTCTGTGCCACCACTCACCCACCACAGGGCACAGTGCTTTGAACCTGGAGCTGTGTGAGAGCCCAGCTACAGTGTGAGGTGAAGCCCTGGGTGCTGGTAAGTACATATGCATAGAAAATGCACTGAGAGGCTGCAGAGGAGATATTTGCTTTCCCATGCCATGGTTGTGTAAATTTGGTGGCCCTGGAATTTAGACATTCTGGGTGTACACAGTAAATTTCCCATGCAACTCCTGCTCTTACCAATACCCACAGGGGAAGTGCCAGTGAGTATTTTAGTAGAGCTAATAGGGCGTTCAGCCACACCCCAGCCCTTTCAGAGGGTGTGCAATAAAACTCAGAGGGCTGGCTCTTGAATTAGTTAACTGAAATGAGAATAATTTTGAATGCAAACATATTGTAATTGATACATTATTTCTATTTGTAAAAGATAAAGAAATGAGTCTGAACTAACATATCAAATTTGAGTTATCTCACAGCTGGGTGGATTTGATCCAGCCTGTAGAGGAGATTAAGTTCAGCATCAAGTCCAGAATTTAAATTGTTATTAAATATTTGTATAGCAACTAGAAGTCACGGTTGACAGCAAATTGCTAGCATGTGAGTACTATGTATCTGCAGGAAAATCCCTAGCAGGAAGAGAGATGTGATGGAATTAGACAAAGTAGACAAAGGATGCATTGTTGGGGCAGATGGGAATGGAGGCATGGAGGGAGGGAGTCATTTGCCCAGGGTGACAGAGGATGTCTGGGGCAGAGCTGGAGACTGAAATCAGACTGTAAGGGCAGCGAGGTTGTTCAACTGAGAGAAGTTTGGCCTAAAATAAGAGTTGATTTTTTACTAGAGTTAGCCAATCACTTGAACCATTTTCAATGGATGTGGTAAATTAATAGTTAACTAAGCTCTGGAACAGCTTATGAAGGGATGTGGTAAATTCTGTGCTCTGTAGTCTCTGAGTTAAGGTGGAGTTTTTTCTTTTAGACACGCTTTTCACCATCCACAAATTCCTGGATAAAGCTGGGAAGTGCTGGGTGCATTTCAGAGGTCTTGTTACATGAGAGCCTGAGCTGGGTGATGGTGATGGTACCTCAGGGCCTCCAAGTGTTGGAAACTGGGGGATCTTCTGAGTCCTGAGCAAGACTCCAATTATGGGCTATCTGAACTTCCATTTTCGAGATCTTTGACTTCAGTTCAGGGCCATTGCTAACAGTAAATTGAACTTAAATAGATAAAACCTCCCATTTTTCCAACTGTAAATCACTGAAATAGGAACAAAAGCTGAAACTTTCCAAGATTTCATCTCTTTTGAGAACCAGGCAAAAGAATGTAGAATTTATTTCTGGGTTTATTTACTGTGAAGCAATTACTGTGAGTGACCATGAACAGACAGCAAAGTTTCAGGCTTGCTTTATCTTTGAACTTCACCTCGTGTCTCTGAGGATGAAGTATGGGAGCAGAGGTTGGGATACGGACCAGTATCCTGCCTGCTTGCCACAGAGCCATGAAAAGTATTCTTGCTTGTCTCTCTAATCCCCCATGGCACATGATGAATTACTGGCATTAATCTATCTGGCCATAACAGCCTCAGAGCTCACAAGTCATATGTTCATGCCACTGCCTTTTGTAAACATATATTTTAAATATGCATTGATTGGGTATGCACCGTTATTATTCATCAAAATGTTCTCATCTCCTAACACTTAATAACAATAATAAAGATTAATGCTCAGCTCCGACGTGGAAAAAGACTGCACGACCGTGTATTTATTTTGTGAGTTTAATTAAGGCTGTTTGTTACAATAAAAATTAATGTTATTTTCCTCCAAGTGCAGCACAGCCAATATGAAATAACTGGATTTCATGCTGCAGCTATTTGAAATGGCACTGGGCTGGAATCAGTCAAAAGGAGACAGTGCCCTGGATGTGTTTGTGTTTTATATCTTTTTGAGCTGAGGAATGATAAGAAAACACAGTTACTGCAGTTTTCTTTCAGTGGGAGTACACGGGTGGACTGAAATGCTTTGTTTCATCTCTCATTATATGGGTGACCTTAGATAAACCATTTACCCCCTTGGACCTTGTTTACCCTTCAGGAACTTGTTGGATTGAACCCAAAATTAAGGAAGGGCTTTTGAACTGTAAATGAAAAGAGTAAAAATTGTTTATGTCTGTTTTGTAAATAGTCCTTGACATTACTTGAAGCAGAAACCTGGTCTTATGGTGGGCTGCAAACTTCCAGGTGGTGAGTCAATATATTTCTGGATCCTCCAGGGGTATCATGGTAGAGAGTGATGCTGGCCAACCTGACCCTCTGTGTGAGGGATGGACACAGAGGTGCTTGTTACGAGCAGGGGAACCAGCCCCTACCTCTGAATCCAGCCAAAAGCACATGCTGGGCTTTATCGATGCATTGGAGAAGAAGGAGAATGCTTCTGCCTCTGGAGAGCCACTCTCCTTATTTCCCATTCAAAACTTCTCCTTAAACCCCCAGTGTTGGTCCCAGCCACTGGGTCATCCAGTGATTCCACAAAATATCAGCACGACTGAGAATGGCTCTTGTCCTGCCATTGCCAAACCATCAGCTGGTTTTGGACAGCCCTGGCATCCTCTCCCCCATGCCCACCCCACCCAGCCAGAGTCAGCCAGTGAGGGCTGTCACATAGGAGCTCCCAGCACCTTGGGATTTTTGGGGGCAGTGGACTCTGCTTATGAAGCTTCATAATCAAAAGTGAATAAAGCCCTTCATATTTTCCATATGTCTCTGGAACTGAAGTCTCTGGCCTTTACCATTGCAAGAAGCAGATGGCATATCCTGTTACTGCAAATAGGTTTCAAAGTAAGATGTATTTGAGTTGCTTTATTTAAATCAATAGCTCTCAAATATACTTTGGATTTGCCATCTTGATAGGCTCACTTGAAATTGGTGTGAGTGTATTAGCTTGCAAAGAAGCAAGGGCAGTCACAATAAGGGACAGCAGACACAGCCTGCCACTTTTCTCTTCCCCCCTTTTTTTTTTCTTCTGTATTGTGCAATGCAGTGCCCGTGTCTCCCACTCCTTTAACTTCCATCAGTGCTCCTATCCCCACTCCTCCCCAGGGTACTCAATTCTTGAATGCAAATTCGCAGCTACCTTACACAGTAAGGTAGTAGGTTTGAAAATATTCATTTGGCTGAACTGTTTTATAAGTGCAGTGTTTCTCTTGGCAAAAAATATCTGCAATCAGAAAAAAATCAGCAGGTCTGGCTTTATCCAGCAGAGGGCAAAGCCACCCGCTGGCTGCCCTGGCTGGCAGGAGACCCTTCCCGGCTTCCCACCGTTACTTCCCTTCAAAGCAAAATCACAGAATAATTTTAGTTGGAAAAGACCTTAAAGATCATCGAGTCCAACCATTAATGAAGCACCCCCAGAACCCCAGGATGGCACATGGAAAATGCAGTTTGGAAAACGGACCCCTTTCGTAGGAGGGTCCCTGCACGTGGGCTGGGTAGTACTCTCACTAGCCAGGCAGGGTGTTTTCATCATCTGTCATTTATTAGCCTTTCCTCTGTGTGCTGCATTTCATAAAGTGTGAGATTAAGGACCCTTTCTGCTGTGAGACCAGGAACCTGAGACAGCTTTTGCTGGAAAGAACATGAGCTGTGAGCAGAGCAGGTAAAGGGGGGAAGCACAGGGAAGAGCACAGCCAAAGGCCCATCCAAAGAGGAGCTGCAAGTTTCAGACCCTCTGCCATAACCTGCTACCCTCATTTTATGGCTCTTTATTGCTTATTCCCCCATTCCAGTCACCATTATATGTTTGAATATACATATATATTTATTATACATGAATAGCTCACAGCACTGTGCCTGCTCACTGAAAGGGTGGTTTCAGGGTGGAACTTCCTAAGGCAAGGCTGATCCACTTCTGCTGCTGAGATCAACAGGAACAAAGGATGTCCTGCTCTCCAGAGAAGTGTAGAAATTGGGCTACAATCCATCTGCCTTGTTAGCATTTGGACAATCCTTTCAGGCACATGCTGTGATTCTTGGGGTTGTCCTGTGCAGGGCCAGGAGTCGGACTCCATGATCCTTGTGCGTTCTTTCCAAACTGGGAGATTCTTTGGATTCGATGCCAGCTCCAGCTATGACCAAGAGCATTAGAGGATGCTCAAGCAAACTGTGCTAGGAGCATGCTGAGTAATTAGCTGACAAAAGTCCTTGTTCCAATCCTAAATTATCAGGGATCGCCTTGCTCTGCTCAGCAGTGGATTTTGATCCTTTCCAAAGCTCTTTGTATAAAGTGTTGCCTAAAGTTATTCCTTCCTCAAATCTGCTGAGTTCTTGGCTCAAAAATGAGATCACTTTTATCTGTGTTTTATAAAGTTATGATCAAATTCTAATCAAAACACTAATCCCAAGGTATTTCCAGACGCCTTGCCAATAACTAACAGAGACAGTAAATACGATTTGATACCTTAGAGCTCCTCTGAGTCTGATTCTCATTGAGATGAAAGCCTGCAGGCAACTGAGAATTTGGCTCCTACACTGCTGACAAAAACCTAATCAGAAATAGGGGTGGGATTCCCAGTGGTTCCCAAGAGATCCTTGCCTGGCTCTGAAACAAGCATTTAGGGTTTCATTTCTGGCAGTTGTCTTTTGGAAAAATAAGACCTGACATTTTAATGCAGGCCCTTCATACAAAAGGAGTTTTAGAAAGCAGAGGGATCTGCAAAGCCACACACAAAAAGAGGAGAAGGAGGGAAAATTAGATGGAGGAAACATCTGCTAAAGTTTTCCTGTTATTTCAGGAATGTTTGTATAACTCAAGCATTCCCTAACTCTTTTTGTATCACAGACTACATCTTCGCTAAAAGATTGTCTCATGTCCCTGCTCCCATCACAAAACCTCTCTCTCTGCTTGCATTTGCTTACACAGAAAAGCAATATTGGGAATGGACTTAATGCATCCGAGTTTTGTTTTAATGGGGCTGAGCAGCTGGGGACAAGAAGGGCTCTGCAGCTCGCTCCTCTCCAGCCCCAACTGGAGACTCTCTGAGTCTGTCCATCTCCTCTCCCAGCTGTTAAAGCACACTGAATTATGTGGTATTCCATAACCTGAGACCAAAGTCCTGTACATCCAGTGGAGAGCCAACACCCCCAGAACCAAGGCAGCCTCGTGTTTCTTGTTACACAGTTAATGCAAAAGGCTGGTCTTGTTAAAGTTTTAGTAGCAATTGGGTTTAGATCTGTGCATAAAAAGTGCTGAATACTGGTCTGATTATTGAGTTTGCTCAGGCCTTGTTGAAACTGGAATACTCAGAGTGCATTACATTTAGGATAAAAGGTAAAAACTCACTTGGATTGTCCTGGTGCCATCATAAATGAATCATCACTTAGCTATTAAGAGCCATGCTTGATCATGCAATTTAGAGCATACCAAAAGGAAGCACTGGCTGGTTCATGTAATGCTATCAGAGCACAGCACATTTGCCTGCTTGCTCACAGTGAAATATGCAGGAGGTTGGACAGAGTTGGATGCACTTCAGTTGCAAAGCTGGAAGACTGTTCCTGCTGGATGTATCTACCTACCTCTAGACTGAAAATCTCTCCTCTGTCCAACTAGAAGGAAGAAGAATAAGGAAAGCCTAGTTGTACACTTTGGTGGTCACCGAGGGGATAAGCCGTCCCTCTGGGTGATCTGGTACCTGTCATCTTCTTTAGTTCTGACCTCTCTCCACTGGCCACTGGCCATGCTGTCACCTGCACTGTGGACACCTGCCCGTGGGAGTACGGACAGAAAACACCAAATTTTCTTAGTTTCTTGAGTAGCTTTCTGATACAACTCCCCTAGCTGGGTTTTACATGGTAACATGGGGTCCTGGTCCTGTTCCTAATCCTCTAAGGGTTTTCCCCTCCTCCATGCCTGTACAAGAGACATAACAAAATCCATCCTTTAAAGAAATGATTTTTTTTTTTCCTCCTCAATCAGAAACATATGATATTAACCTTTGGAGAAAAATGCATTAAGTTTTACGTTTGCTCCTACAGTAACATTGGGAATTGATTTTAAGACAGACTACAGCAGTATTACTTAGTACTTCAGCAGGACTGTAAAAATAGGTATCAAGTTACTAGTATGAGAATCATTGCCTAGATACCATAATAGCAGGCAATATTGGAAAACCCTAAATAGTCAGTGATTATGTATGTACGGCAGAGCATGTAATTTAGTGTGGGAATGGCTGGGCTTAACACCTGTATTTAGTCCTTAAGTAAGTTCAGCAAACTAATTTCCAGAAGCCTAAATTAATAAACTATGTGGTGTTTTCTTCTCATTAGACAGACTTTAGTCCGTGTTTCCATTACCATTATATGCCAAGTAAGGCATTTCTCTCCTTTGCCCAAGGACTGAGTAGCAGTTTCATGTATAAAGCTCTCTCCAAATGCTCTCTTTCCTCTCCTCCCTCATTCCTAAGTGGGAATACTGGGACGGAGGGGGCTTGTAGCTAAAGGGTCCCATCCAGAGTTGCTCTTGCAACTCTGGGCAGCACAAGGGCTGTGGGCATCAGGCTGTCTGGATGAGGGAGAAATTGTGTATCTCTTCCCACCGATGCCAAATATTCTGCTTATATATTTATATATATACAAAAGAATTAATGCAGATTTATGTCTTCTTTAACTCCCACATTTCAAACATCAGAAAACACTGTCTGCTAGTGGTTATAAGCCTCTTTCTAGCACAGATAGTGCCCAAACCCTCCTTCTTTCCATTTTTTCCCACTGTGACATTCCCTGTGAGCTCTTTCATATGCAGACAAGCAGTATCTGGTAGATCCTCTCTGCTCACGCAGTTGCCTTCCTGCCTCACGTGTAACCTTTGGAAACTGGTTCTTGTTCCACCTTCATGAGGACCGAAATGCTCTTATATCTATCCTGAAGTAGGGTAGTTTGCCATCCCATCACTTTCAAGGAAGCTTCCCACAAACCTCTGTTTGTGTAGGACAGACCCTTCCACTGTGAATGACAAAGAATCACTGCAAAGTGGGATCAGCCACTGATGCTGTACAGCACAGCACAATGCAAAATAGAGTAACAACTCTTAGTTTCTTTCATGTGCCTGGACACGGATGTATCTGTGCACATGACTCTCTATTTCTCTTTAGAAAGTGATTCTGGGAACATGGGTGGAATAAAAGTGATCCACTGGCTGAATTAGAACCTTTGGGTAAAACAACAGGGATCCTCTGAAGCCAAAAAGTGTTTGCTAAGTTTTCTCCTCATTATATGTCCCTGACAGCACTCTGGAAATGACAATGTGAGCTGGATAGGAAATCCAATTAAGGAGCATAGAATAATTCAAATCTTTCATCTCGGAAACATTTTGCTGTATTTATTTTTTCCCACGAGCAAGCAATCTTTAAGAAACTGGGTTCTGCTTTCTGTCAGGAGCAAATGATTAACCTCCATTTCTTCTTCCCTGCCTTAGGAAGAAGGTTTGTGTCAGTAACAGATCAGAGGATGCACAGAGGTTTCTGATCAATTGGCAGCTGATGTTTGTTTGCATTGTTTCAGAGTTTGGTCATTTTATTAGATATCCTTCAGATATCACATGAAATATCCACCTGAGCCCATGGGAGAGCTTGCAGCTTGCCTCTGCAGGGGCTCTGTTCTCCTTGAGAATGAAAAACCCTTTAGCAAAGAGCTGAATGACTGTGCAGTGCCTGCCCACATGTCCTCCTCCAGCTCTTGGCCACTGATCCCAGCAAGCTGTGTGCTTACTGAATGCTTTGAAAGATGCATCTGGATGTTAAGCCAGAAAACAGGTTGTATCTTTAGTTTAGTGTGGTTAGGCATATTACTGCATTGGTTGGAATCTGGGATTAAGATTTTCAAAAGAAATTGGGGTCTGAAAGGTAATGGCCTTGCTTTGCCCCGAGAAAGTTTGGACAAGCAGAGGAATTAACAGATCAAGAGAGAAGTTGGTATTATATCAGCTGTGACAGCTGCAAAGTCTCCTAATTGCTATTGATTGTCAGGAAGTTTTATTAGACCAGGATGTCAGTTCAAGTTTAGCCATAAAAATGTGTATTTCAGCTAAGATAATAATCAATGGTAGCCTTTAAATGTTCCAAACACTTTTCTGATTGAGCAGGTTGAACGCTGCATTATTGAAGTTGCTAATCTAACACATTACTTGGTGGACATAAATCATTGCCTGCATGAACAGAAACTTCCCAGTCCTTCAGCTAAAGGTAGTATTTTTTCTGGAGGCATATTTGGACACGTTATGCAAGTCATTAATAACACAGAAACTAAACAGCAATTAAAGCAAGAAAGAAATATATGCTCTGGTTTGTAGGACTGCTGAGTAACCACAGTCCTAGTTAGAGATAACAGATGTTGTGGGTGTTCTGCACTTAAAAAATATTCTTCCCATGCTCCTAAGGAAAATGAATGAGCCTAATTTAAATGAAGAGATTCTTCTGTTTTCGGAAATATCATATGGACTCATTTTATTGACTCATTAGTAAATTATTTCATTGATCCTTAAGCTCTTGGACCAATGAAATACATGCCCAGGAATGTTTGAGGGCTTCCATGACTATTAAATTGAGTACAGTGGTTGGGTTGCTTTTGTTTTTCAATGAATAGCCTTGCTTTGGCTGTAAACAATGAACACTTTCCAGTGGGCATGGAACAAGTTTAGGGATGTGGGGGAGGCAAACAAATGCCCTTGCCTCCTTGCTGCCACAAGTGCAGCCACCTTTCCTCCAGCTTATGCCATCCTGTCATTGTTCAGCCCGTGGTGGGCACAGCTGAGCATGGCTCCTCTTCCTGAACTTTGGGATTTTCTGATTTCCCCTCTCCCATTGTGTGTCCTTGCTGTGTTGTTTGCCTTCCTTTGCCATTTCAGGCAGCTCTGTGTTTGCCAGGCTGGTTTTTCACAGCAGTTGTGTGATAAGGAGTTATGTTTTGAGAAGGTTAAGCTGTGTCCTCTTTCTTCTCTCTATCAGATGGGGACAGAGCTGGCTGCTTTCTCATCCCATGTCGGATTGCGCGGTAAAACATGACGGGTCGAGTTCTCTGGTCTAACCCAGCTGCTCTTAGCTCAGCCCTGAGAGTAGAGTGGTTAGACTGGTTTTAGGTCACCCTCTTGATGCTTCTCCTTTTGGCTCAGCCTTAGTCTGAGCTCTGGGAGAGGTAAAGGGGTCTTGGAGGCTGCTGGGGTTGCAGGGGCTGCCTGCAGCCTCAACAGGGGTGTGGGGTGATGGTCACTGCTCCCCAGGGAAGACAGAGCTGGAGAAGCTATGAGAGTCCCAGGCAGCTGGAGGAGCCCAAGGTGACCATTTCTCTCTTCAGGTGTTGTTCCTAGCCTCAATCCAGGTTGGAGACATTTTAATCCCATTTGTAAGCATTTGGTCCTGTTCAGGAGTGTTCACAGAGCTTGGACCCGTTTTGGATGGACTGCAGCTCCTAGGTTTGACACACCATGGTCTGGGTTCTGTTTTGGGCTCGTCTGGAGTGAAGTGTTAGGCACTGGAAAGGCATTATGCTTCCTCCAAAACACCTGAGCCTTCCTTGAGAGATCACTTCATTTCCTGGGTCTCAGCCAGCCTTAGATGTTACAGGTGTTTTGTCTTCTGTAAGGATTTTTGCTTCTAAAGGCTGCTCATGGGCAATAAACTGCTTTATGCCGGCTTGGACATCAGCTTTACTTCAAAAATGCCTGTTTGATTCTCCCTTATTACACAACAGAAGACATGATAATCTGCTTTAGCACTCTGAGTAAAGAAACCACCATTTCTGTTGCTTCCAAACCAAATGTCCTGAAAAAAGGCTGGTTACACCTGTGTCTTCTGGAGACCAGTGTCCTGCAGAGCTGGAGCTAAACAGTGCTCCTAAATTTCAGGGAATTTTACATGCTCTTAATTTTTTTTTTTTTTTTATCATGAACACTAAGGAAGTTGGGTGAACTCATATTAAGCTACATTTATTTTTACGTTATTTTTTCAGTTATAAATGTTTACTGTGTGTTGGTTGGGATGATAACATAGTATTTTTTTGTTCGATGCTTCAAAGATTAGGATAGAAAGTATTTAATACAGAAGGATGGATCTCCTTCTGTCTTCAAACAGGAGCAACAGTTTCAAGCTTTAATCCACTTTATTTGGAGATCAGGGCTGAAAACTGGATTGTGAATGTCTGTTGAATGCCAAAGGAAAAGCTGTAAATCTTTGTAGAGAGCTAAAAGAAGTACTTAAAATTAGGCAGTTCCATAGCGAAGGAGTCCTGTGGTCTTGCTTGTGGTCCCAGCAGTGTCTGGTAAAGTTTGATGCTCTTATTCATGTGTTATATTGGGTAGAATAAAAGCAGCCTCATTAGCTCTGTATGATAAAATATAGACCTAAAAATACCCATCACATTTAGATGGTGCAATGAAGCCAATTTTCACTCAGGAGCAGAAGAAAGAGAGGAACCTGTTAAGAATCACTTGGATAAAATGTCTGCTGAGACTGCTGTGCGGTTTGTGCTGAACATTAAGGGCAATGAATTGCCCATGTAAAATGCCACTTTAGCCAGCCCCACACCCAGGTGTGTGCCAGGGCCTGGGCATGGTCACAGAGCTGCACAAACCTGGGTTAATACAGGGAATTTTTGCTGTCAGGTCAACTTTGCAGCCTTTTCAGAACAAGGACTACTAAATCCCGGCTGCCTGTGGGTGTCAGTTGTGTCTGATTGCAGGTACTTCTGGTCATGCATCATACTCCGTGGATCTCAGACACTTCTAGACACTTTTCAGTTGGATGTGTCTCCACTGCCAGTGACCTTTAGAGATTCACAGATTCACTGTCTTGCTGTCATACTTTGCATGTGATTTACATTCCTGAGAGAGGGGATCAGGGAGCTGTGTGGTGTTGGATATCCGGTGCCAAGGATGCCATTAAAAACTCATGGGTGGCCACAGGGAGGGCAGAGATCCACAGACAACAACTCTGCTAAACAACAACAAGGACTAAACAACACCTAGATTTTGAAAGAGCTGCTGAGTCAAACTTCCCACCCAGCAGCTTGATAGACATTCCCAAAGCAATCTCATGGACTGAAAAGGGCTGAGGAGCAGTAGACACTTAGAGAATGAAAAGTTACATTAGGTGTGACAGGTACAGCAACTCCAAACTGAAGAAGCTGCCTCTGGAAGCCCTGAGGTCAAACAAAGCCAGTGAGATCTCACATCTCATTCAGGAGCCACATTTCACACAAGTGGTTGTTACTTAGAGCCTTGCTGAATGCTTCAGCTGATTCCTACCATCAGCAGAGGTTTGTCACTGCAGACCCAAATATTAACATGGGATTGGCTTTGGGTGGAACTGTCCATGCTGCTTTTCTAGCTTTAATTCCAATTAAGTTATGCATCAGATGTCACACCATGTGCCCAGTCTAACCCTTCTGGCCCAACAGCCATAATTCCTTAGCTTTATTGACCATGTTATTTTTTTGTCCATGTGCCTTCTGCAAGTAAATGGTTTTGGTCTCACTCTCAGTGTGTATCATTTGCTTCAGCCCCATGCTTCCATACTCAGTGTAAGGCATAAATCATCAAAATTAATTAATGATTCTTTGAGTGCGCTAATGCTTCCAAGTCTTGTAATGCCTTTGTTTAAACAGGCAGTGCATGAGCAGCATCATAGCCAAGGATGTGAAATTCTTTTTAAATCCTCTGAAACGATGGTGGTGTGTGCATTTTTTGTGTGGGTGATGGCAGGCTGCTGCCTTTACTTTTTTACCCAGTCTCCAGGCATTTACTGCAGGCCAGAAGCTGTAATGACTAGGAAAGAAATTTTATTCTTGTTTCAGACAGAGCTATTAAAAGAAAATTCTTGTCAAAGTAATTCTTATCTCATGATGGGAATGCTGAATTACTGCGTATTACGGGAAAGGGAATTGCAAATGTGTTGGCTTTTCTTCCCATTAAGAAACAGGAGAACTCTTGTTTTATTACAATTGTCATACTTGCACACATGCTTTTTAAAAAAATCTTTTAAAATGTGAAATTGTCCTGCATTAGGTACTGAACATAAGGTAACATTAGCAGAATCAAAGAGCAGATTGTTCAGACAGGATTGCAAAGTGAGCGATTCCTTCCATTGCCTGTGTCAGTGCACATCCCAGCCACGAGCAAGAGGGAGGCACTGAGGAGTACCACCTCCATTCCTTGGGACTACCCAGGGTAATTCTGGTGGGAGGGGCAGCTCAAACAGTCCCTTACATTGACCCCTCTCCTCATCCCACCCTGCTGTCACCAGGGTGTAAATCCATAATTAGCACAGAGCTGTATCATGTGGGGCTCTGCAGGGCAGTCCCACAGACTTGTCATGGTGAGATCTCACTGTGTCCAGTTAAGGATCCCAGCTGAAAAGGGATGACAATACTCAAGGTTTTATGTTGTCCCATAGGCAAAAAGGCATTTTTGGTGCCTTCTCATCACTGGGTCAGTTTGCCTTTCTATTCCAGCCCGGTTTCTGCCTCCCATGACCCAACACGGTGCTCAATAGGGCCCAGGATACCCCTAACTTGCCTTTGCTTGCCCATGTGGCTTTAGTGGATGTGGCAGCCCTCTCTGCAGATCTGCAATGCAACAGAGCAGCATGAGAAACTCCTTTCACTTACCTCTGGTTTTAGACCAAAATGCTAAAACTAAATGTGCTTCAATTTCTATCGTGAATGTCCAAGGCAATGGTGCGGAAATAATATGTAGCTTAAAAAAGAAATCAGAAGAAATACTTTCCCAGCCCCTTGGTATTACAGAACATTAGTTCACTGACACCTTCCTGCTGAAGTGGTGCAGGCTGGGCTTTTTGGTATCGTTCCCAAAGTGCATACCAGGTGCTTGGGATTGGTCAGAGGAGGAGCGGCTGCGGGTCCGGCTGCCCGGGGGTTGCTGACCCCGGGCTCTGCAGCAGCCACGGCACTGAAACCTTTTCCTGTTCACCAAGGGCGTCATCATCTCTTCTTTTACCTTTAGTTTCCGTCTCCTGAAGCTTCTGCAGGATAACAGGACACAAATGTAAAATCAGGAAACTGGCTGATCCACCCCAGCTGACCAATTAATCACTGGTCCATGTGCCTGTGGTGATGGGCCCTGATGAACAGCAGTACCACAAACCCTTCCTCTTCCGACTGTTTATCTCTTCCAAAATCCCCTCTCTGTGAGCTCACCCCTCTCCTCCCCAGCACAGCACCACACTCCAGCAGCACCCAGCTCAAGGATACACCCTGGAGCCTCTCAAGAGGTCCCTCTGCTAAAACGGTGGGCCATTCTCATACTATAATGTGCATTTGTGTCTCTGAACAAACAACCCCCTATAGATCTACACATGCAGCTGCTTGTTACTGGCTGGGGCTGGATTCCCTCCAGCTCTGGGAAGCAGAAACCAGCTGAAGTCAAGTGTTGCACCAACCCCTTGGTTCATGTCTCAATCTGCCTCCTGGGATGAGGACAAGGACCTATGTTGGTACAAAACCTTTTTGCTAACCTGGCCCCTCCTGTAAATGGTGTAGGAACAGGAAACCATTTTCCTCCTCTTTAAAGTTTTTGTGTAATTTGAGAGTCAAGCTTTATGCAGATCGGAACATGTTAGTAATGTCTGGAAAGTAATTATGGCATGCATTATTATTTTAATATTTACCTAGTGCTGACAGAGTAATACTTTTATTAAATCTTTAGGGAGGGTGAAATACATACCACAAGGCATGGTGAGATGAAGATAGTCTTCTGAAATCACTCATTTATATTTCAATTTTACCGTCACTTTCCTGTGACCTACTTTTAATCCTATATTGGCTTCTTTGGTGTCTTAAATGATATAAGGTGGATAATGATTTTAATTTTAAGTTCTTTATGGAAGAATGCAAATAATATTGCAGCCTAGTGAAGGCATGCTGTGAACTTCTTATTGAAAAACAATTCATCATTGTATTGAAGAGCAATGGAAGAAGTTTAACTTTGCTGGAAGCTGGAAGTCTTTCTTTCCATTTATTACAATTGCCTAAGAGCAATATACCAAGGGTTATCAGGAGAAGATCTCTATGTTTAAGATGGAAACTATGGGATTAAATGCCTTTTGGCCTCTGATTTATTTTTTCTCTACAATGAGGTGAATCCACTAATTTTGCAAAATCAAAGAGCAGCGTTTCAATATTCCTCATGTTTGATATGTTGGATAATCTAATCCAATCCAGATTTTCTCCTGAACTTTTTTTGTGCTCAAAGCATATTTATCATAACCAACAAAGTTAGGGTTAGACTTTTTAATCTGACTTTCATATTCTCCAGAGAATGTACAGTCTTCTGTCACTTGTCACCTTAAGCAATGGATTTCTTTATGAAAATCCATGGAGTTTAACTCATTAATTGGCTGTCAAACTGATGAGAAGAATTAGTGAACTTGATTTAGATGCTCCAAGAAGATTTGAGTCACGATGTTGTTGAACCACTGAGGTTTATGTTCTGGAACAAATGTTTGTAATGTGTCCAGACTAGTCTTCACTGTAACATTTGGTAACTCAAGCAATTGGCCATTGACTATTTTAATTTAAAACACGTCTACAGACTTGAGAGAAAAATATATTGCAATATAATTATATGAATATATGAACTTCAAGACAGCTGAGGGACACAAAAGCCACAGAAAAGCCCACAGTCGAAAAGAAATGAGTAACTGATGGGTGGAGTTCCCTGACATCTGGATTTCACTACAGCAAAGCATTGTGGAAACCTGACTGGGTTGCCATTGCAGGCTTGTATCCTGTGGCTTTAGCTGAAACTCTTAGGTTTCATACTCTGTTTTAATACCTGGGTTATTAATTGCCAGTACAGATAAGATGTCTTAATGTGCGTGAGCTCTCCTTCCACTGCATTTCATTAGGAAGATACCATTCCTTTTCAGCCACACATCATTAAACATTTCAAAGTATATCCAGACAGGCAGTTGTATATAAGAGACACATTATTACAGGTAATATATTTTCCTGAGCTGCACAGCCCTGCAGATAAAGAGGCAGCGTGTGCCCTGGCCATGGCACACGCATGTTCAGGGGAACACGCAGCATCCATCCCTGTTAAACACAGTCAGACACTTCTTTCAACTTCTTTGCCTCTCCACTCCCACCCTTCAGACTCCGAGGCTGCATGCCTGTGTTTGCAGGGGAAGAGAACAGACTGCAGACTGAAAGCCAAAATCCACGGTCAGGAGGGGGATGGAAGCTTCGCCACCAGACCCTGCGTGTAGTTATTTGTGTGAGAGTGAAGTTCAAAGGCAGAGAGGTACAAAGCACTACCAACCCCCTCAGTGCAAAGCAGTGGGGAATTGAGCCCTTAATCCACACTGGGCTGTCAGGGCAGTGCTTGCATTGACGGATTTCAGCTTTCCACCGAATTGATTAGCGCTACAGAGCTGCTTCAGTGGCTGTCTGGGTTTGACCGAGCCCTGTATCTATCACCAACCGTTCTTATCCTCAGAGAACCTCTCGAAGTTCAGCTCAGTGAAGCTGCCCACAAGGCAGTCTTATTCTAGTCAATACAAATATAATAGAAGCCAGCAGGAGAGCGGGCAGGCTCCTTACACTGAGCGAGAGTTCCTTACACTGAACAAGAGCTCAGGAGAGATGTGATTTCTTAGAATAAGCAGCAACTACACTCTCAGATATAAAAATCACCAGGCAGTCAGTACCATACTGAAGGTATTTTATTTATTTTTTTTCCCCAGCCCTTGTGGATCTGAGCTTCCTCAGAGACCTTTCCTGCAGCTGTATGTCAGATTATACTTAACACCATTATCATGCTAAAGGCAAGAAATCTCCATTAAGAGACTCCTAGCTGGGCACACATGCTGGCATATTAATTTTCCAGACGGTATAGTACCACTGCATTAAGCCACTGAGCAGGCTCAAATATATAAGGTCCTCCACGACCCAGAAGATGCTCTCAGGTGCTTCCACCGTGCATGGTGCAACCCCCGTGGGGGCCAAGGCTCAGTGGTGCAGAACAGATCTGGGTAATTAGAACAACAGCAGACTGGGGGCCTGAATCTCTATCAGGTGCCTACCTGGAGAGCACATTCATACAGTCTTTGCAGACAGAAGGGACAGACCATGGGGTTATTGGTATTAACTGAGCAAGATGGCTTTTTAAAAATCTTATTCTTTCCAGGAAGGGAAAGAGGAATTTAAACTTGACTCATTTCTTCCAGTCTCCTTTCCTGCTATGGTGAAGTAAATGCTCTGTGCTATTGTGAGCTTTATTAGATGGCTTATCACGCACTTAAATGCAATCCTTCAGACAGGAGATGTCTACAAACCCTGTTCTTCAAACACTTTTTCTCATCACATCCATGCACCTCTTTTCGTATTTTTATCCTCTTCAAATTGCATTGACACCAACACTACACCAGTTTGCAGCTCCTGGTCTGGCTGTGTCCGTCTGTCTTTCCCACCCTCCCACCCAGAGCTGTGCATCCCTCTGGCTGCCTGCAGCGAGGCAGTGGGATTTAAAGGAGGTTTTTCTTGAGTCAGTTACTGCAGCTGGATTAAAGAACTGACATAACTATCACTGCTTATTTTTGTCCTGATAGATTTACTGTGAGTCTTTTTTTTAAAAGTCATATTTAGAAGGAGCCTGGTGGGGTGTCTTTGCACGTGTCTGGAATTGCATCCAGTACAGAAACACAGGGTGCTCAAACACAGTGCTCTGGGTATAACCAGTGCTGGCACAGTTCTGGGAGGAATTTTCTCCCTTTCCAACACAAACACTGTTACACAACCATCCTTGACCCCATGGGATATTCACTGGCATCTGAGGGACTAAATATTGACTATCTCTGAGGGAGAAACCAGGATTTTGATGGGGTAATTATTTGAACGGGGCTATCAAATTCTGCTCCCTCTCTTCAAAAGCTCTCTCAGTGGCTGTATTACTTCCTTTCCATTTGCAAGTACAGAAGAGCAGCAATGAGAAACCCGCAAACCACATGGAAAAAAGAATAGCATCAATATGTAACAAGGCATTTGCAGCCCAGCCCCATCCATGCAAATCAAAGCGTTCCCTCAGCACACAGCCTGGCCAGGATTAGAGAAAACCCCAGGATTTATATTTATTTATTTATTTACCTATTTATTTATTTATTCTAAAAGCTGTTACTTGTATTTGATAAATAAATAGTAGCTTTTATATACCAGTGAATGGTGTTAATGATAGCAATAACGCCCCAAGGTGCTGGCAAACAAATTGCATATTGCAAATCCTGGGTAATGAGGGAACTGGGGAGGGGGATCACAGCTTAATTAACTCTGCCACTATGCAGCAGCTGAGTTTCCTCAGCCCAAGACAGAGCAGAGAAAGAAATGCATGTTCCCGAGGGGGCTGCAGGATGCTGATGGTGGTGGTACATTTCGTGTGGCTGCACATCCCCGGGCATCATTACCCACGAGGGAACACAGTGGGATGGGAGGGAGAGGGAGGGCCCACAGTGGCAGCAGCAGTGTGGAAGGAGAACTGTGATCCTCAGAGAGATTCTGGAGACAGCACGAGGGAAGAGCAGCTTCCTGGAGCAGTCTGGACGTGGCAGAAGTAGAGGCGGGTTACATTTCACTCCTGGTTTGATCACACAGGAAGAATTACATTGGAATCATCACCCATATGGGCAAATGCTGCATAGTGTGTGTGCAACTCCCAAGGTGCCAACCCCCAGCCACCAGCAGCAGGGAGCAAAAGGGGAGACATGGTTTTGGCAGGAGTTTGGGGTACACACTATGCCCTGAATGTAGTTTGCTGCTGGCAGCACCTCACAAAGGCAGCACAAACACGTAGTTTTTAATGGAGCTTTATAATTGAGGCTCAGTACAGGGGAAAAAAAAAAAAATTCCTCAATTCCTCCAGGAAGTCAGAGAACTCCAATCAAGAAAATCCCCCTTCCTCTCTCCTAGGGCAGCTGCTTCATTTAGGTAATTCGGACCCTCCGTTCCCTCTCCGTGGGGTGCTAATGGGTGGAGATGCTTTGCAGAGGGGCTGAGCCGCAGCGCACGCTGAGACCTGTGGTGGTCCCCTGCAGGCACCCACTGCGGGCGACTGTCTGGGGAGGGAGACTCGGGGAGCCCAGAAACCTCCCTGCTCTTCATTTGTTCTTCATTTCCACGCGTGCTGCTGCTGCGGAAAAAGCCATCAAGCCTCTCAGAGGGAGCAGGGATCGATGCCGCACGGATCAAACCAGCAGTTGGAAAACTTTGGGTGAAAGTGCAACACTGTGAGTGCTTCCAGCTTGGTTTCATTCAAGTCCTGGTACTGAGGTTTTAGTACGATGCCAATTTTAGCTTGGATTGTCTGACAGCTCTTTGTGAACAGGAGCAGTATTGACAGAATGGTACTTTTTGAAAGAAGAGTGAGTTCTTTTTTTCCCTAGAGAAAATACACTCCATGTGTAACAGGATGATGCTGTTTCTTTTCCTTCTGAACTAAGGCTGCTCAAAAAGAAAGCCTGGTAGCTGGCTTTCATTACAGTCATGGCTTTGAGTTCTCTGGGAAAATAGGTATTACTTACAGGATCTGAGCCCGTGCTATTTTAGGGGGGTTCCCCTTGGAGTTACTGTTCAGGTGTGTTTTCCAGGAAGCAGGATGGAACACGTGCGTGGGCAAGTCCTGGCTAAACACCAAAGGTCCCAGGTGAGGAAAGATGAAATTTGTTGCATTTTAATGTGACTCTAGTTAACTATCCTCTTGAGCTTAAGTGGACCATGGTGAGTTTAGTGGTGTCAGTGCCATAATGCAGAATGTGACCTGCAAGGGGATGAGGCAGTGCTTCACATGTGCCATGGCAGGACCAAAGAGACCATTCCTGCTTCCTGGGCTCTCTAAACCTGCATCCTAAATACCAGTTTGCTGTCTCCTGGGCAGAGGAAATAGTTTATGCAGGGAGAAAACAAACTGACAACCCTAAATTTCTCTTCCAGGCTCCTTTTTCTTCATCACACTTATTTTCTGCACATCTTGCCATTCATGCCATGCCACGATGAGAAGCAGCAAGGAATGAGCTGCTGTCAATGGGTCCTGAAATCACAGAATGATGGCAAATCACTAAGACAGCGTGGCTGTGTCACCTCTGGATCCTGCAGCTTGGAAAAAGTGGGTATGTGAGTAGACCCTCCTGTGACCTGCCTGATGCAGGGAACTGCTTCCCTAGTGAGGGATAAATCAACGGGAATATTCAACACCCACTTATGTAATGCTCTGACATACTCTTTCTAAGCTCAAGGAGATCCAGAGATATAAGAGTCAGTATCACAATGAAAACTGTAATTAAAATTTTGGTCAGATTGAATCCATTACATCTCTCACAAGTACCCAGGATTGATTTCAGCCCCATCCCCAGGGATGTGTAGCCTGATACCTCTGTAATCCTGCGAGTGGGGGCCTAAGCCCGTCGCACATGCCATTTGTGTGCCTTAAGCCCAAGAATATGACTCCAACCAACTTTAACTCCATAGGATTCGTGTTTTATTGACTCTGAGCAAACGCAAGTGAGCGGAAGCTGTGCCTGCCACGAGGAAGATGGCTTTTGAAGACACAAGCTGTAAATAGAAGGCAAAGGGCTATTTTGGCTATATTTTTGGGTTAGCATAAAAGTGCAGCAGATTGCATTATTCAGTGGGTAATGTAATGTTAATGCAGCCCTGTAGCTGGGGGCGAGAGAACTTAAGGTTTAATCATTTTGTAATGCACTTACATTGCCCATTTTAGATTTGTCAGCTGTCATAAATGAACTGCAGTTTTATCCCGGGACTATATATAGAATTACTATTTATATATTTTTTCATCTGCAGCTTATGCAGTTTAAATGAAAAAAAAAAAAACCAAGAAAGGAAAGAGCCAGGATGGAGCAAAGGGGATGCGCCCTTGGCTCTGCTCCACTCGGAGAACTCCTCAGTGCCTCCGTGCAGGAAAACACTACTTTTGCCTAAGCCTCAGCTTAGATACTTGACATTTTCAATAAAACAACACCCATTTTCAGCAGACATTTAATATTGTGGGGAGTGAAGCACGGGAACGTTGCATGTAAAAATACAGCCACATAGAAATGGCAGTTGGTGAACTTCTGCTCTGTGTCTTACGTATCTATCATTCATAAGCACCAAACTCCAGGAAACCCTCTCCCATGGCATCACTCCTCACCAGTTTTATTGAAAAACCATAATATCCTTTTGCAATCTGAATTCTGACTAAAAGCCACCCACATTACAGCTTTTTGTGTACATATTTTAGCAGCTCTCAAACAAAGACAATGCCTCCTTCGACTGCCGAGTCCTGCTGCTTTCCCTGCTGTGGCTCCTCACAGCATCACTGGAAATCTCATGGTGTGTTGCAGACTGCCCCAGCACTGATTAATGTCCTTGACAAGAAAAAAAAAGAAGGGGTTTGCAAACGGATTTGCTGCTCCTATCAGCTCAAAAGTATTCGAACGTGTTTGCTTTTTCGGGGCAGCCATTTGAAAAAATCCAAGGGAAACTTGAGAAAGTAGAATGTGCTGCTGGACATAAATTTCAAATATTCCTATTGTCTCATCTTTTAATCAAGTTCTTACTGTGTAAGTGATTCCTGTAGGGAGTTTTGCCTTGACTGTTCTCTCCACTGCTGCATCCTACAGGCCAAAGGATTTCTTTTCTCCAACGATAATAATCGATGTTTTTTAAGAAGCAAGAATACCCGTGTTTTCATCCATAGCATTTACCTACAAAGAACATGATAATTTATACAGCAAATGCAGGCTGTGCTTCCTGCTGGACAGCCTGATTTATCGACTGTGCATCTGTTTCATATAAAGTGCCCTGAGCAGAACAAAAACCTCCATTCTAGCAAAACCAGGACAGTTTCTTTACTTTTCAATAAATCATGTTCTACCTGTGGGATACCTTGTTAACGACTATACACTAAATCCAAAGGGGGTTTTCCTTTTTCTTTTTACTTTTTCTTTTTACTTTTTTATTTTTAACTGTCCGTCCCAAATATTCTGAGTTTCTGGGTCCAGTTGAACACCCTTGTTGCCCAGGCAGAACTCCTTTTCATTTCTGAGGAAGTTTGGCATTAGTAAGCTGCCTGCATCAAATATCTCATTAGTAACACACATCTATCTCATAAAACAACCTCATAAAACCACAAGGCAAAATTTTCCCTCCTTCTACTTGTAGTTTACTTCTTTGCCTTTACCAGTCCAACTCTGTTTTTTCTATTCTGGATGCAATTGGATTTCCATTAAGGAGCCTGAATTCCATGTCCAGGGAAAATACCTGAGAAAAAGCCTCCTTAGAATCATAGGATGTTTTGGGTTGGAAGGGACCTAAAGATAATCAAGTTCCAAGTAGGAGAGGACAGTGGCCTAAGCAGGAGAGTGAAGGAAGTGAAGGGACTGAGTTATGGAGAACTGGGATGAGGTTTCAGCAGAAAAGGCTCTCTGTTCCCACTTGGAGCCCATCCCTTCCTGGAGGAGATCCTGGCTCCACACTTCCCCTCCCAGCACTCCTCCCCAGGGACAGCCAGTGCAGGGATGCCTCTGGGAATTACTCCTCACTTTTGCTGCAAACCTCACTCTTTGAATCTTCAGCACCAACTTTCCCCAAACCACCTGAGGTTTTAGGAGACTGAAGGATGGGAGGAAATCCATGTTCCCAGTGCAGCTCCACTGAAAATGTGCAAGCCCAGCCAAACTGGACCCAGGGGGCCCATGTCTGTCAAAAGCACTGATACAAAGCCAAAATCATCATTTGAAGACTAAAATTGATGTAACTGGGAGTGGAAATTGTTTTTTTTACTGAGGGCATAATTCATGCAGGAGGATGTTTATAGCATCCAAAAGGCTTTGAGCTAGTGTTACAATACTGTCAGTGAAGTGCAGAGGTGTCTAGGGAAAAGGGAGTACATTCCTGTGGGTTGACCCTCACTGCACCTGCATCTCCTTTCTCTCCCACCCGTGCCTGGTGAGCTCCAGCCACGCTGGCATTTCCTTGGCAGAGCCGTAAGATCTCTGCATGTGGCTGCAGCACCAGGTCCATCTGAGGTCCACTGTCCCCCAACATCCCACTGACTGAGTGTCCCTCCCAGAAGAGGACCCTGGGGAGCTGGAACTGCAGCATGTGGCTCTGAGGCACATGCTGCCTCTCCTCTGGTGTTTTTCCTGGGCCATGGGGGTCTTGATTTCTGACAAGACCTCTTCTTCCCACTGTAATATAAATTGTAGTGTAAAAATATCACAGATGGGATGAGCTAAGTCCTTGACCTTGTTTCTTCGCTGCTCAAAGCCAGGTGGTGTTTCTGCCAGTTTCTCTATTGCCAGTCAGGAATCAAACAGTTCCCTGTCATTAAATTACCAGTCCTTTGTCCCTGGGCATAGAGCAAAATAAAGTCACCTTTCCAACAGTTTGCCAACTGTTGAGACATGTTGCTATTTCAGTGTTATCTGCAATGTTATTTCCTTTGCCCAGGTGATCCACTGCCGAGCTGCTGGGACCAGACCTCGGGGATGAGCTGTGCAGCCTGCACATGACACTGCCCTAAAAATCACCTCTTCTCTGCAGGGGACCTGAAGAAGCCCTTGGGCTTGAGGACACCTTGGTTTGCTTGTTCCTCTCCTCCTGGACCAGGAACACCTCGGGCTCCACCTCATTCTGCTACAAGCTCTCAGGACACCTGGCAGCAGCATAGGTTGTCCAGGGTGAATTCCAGGCTTCCTTCTCCAAGGAAAGCTTTCCAAAACACTTTGGTCTGTGGTGGCAGTTACATCTATCCAGTGTTTTATTAGGACAGTTTCTGCTTCAGCCTGTTTTCAGCTGTGTAGTCCATGTTTCTGTTGCCTTTGATGGCCAGGACTGAATTTGGCCCCTGATAGACACTTCTCCATTAATCAGAGATTTGCCTCAGTGGCAGGGTTGTTCTGAAGTCTAATTAAGTTTACAGTTTCTAATTAAATTAATTTGAGATCCTGGGGTGGAAGGCCTTTTAAGAACAATGATGTATCAAAAAGTTGGGGTTTTTTGCTCCAGTTTTTTTGTGTAAGACTAATTTTAGCATCCAGAAGTGAAGGATGAGTAATCCTTTCTCAAGCTTTGGCGATGTTAGCTGAAGCTTTTTCTCATTCACCTGAATCAGAGAAGCAATAAAAAATTGCTAATCACCTTGACCAAGGTACTATTTTTAGGGTGAAATATGTGGCAATCATGTACACAGACAGGAAGGACATAATATTTGCCCAAAAAGAAAGAAAGTTCTGGACTGAGGAGATGTGTGAGATCCAGACTGCAACCCTCGTGTCCTTTTTACTATGGTAATTTTTAATCCCAACATGCAGATAATTAATAGGTGGTGTTTGACAGGGTGTCTCATATCCCATTGCTGAGCCAGCCACTTTGAACAGGCTGTTGCTGTGAGCTGCACACCACTGTCAGTCAGATAGAGTTTAAAAAGTTTATAACTTAATTTTTTCAGGCTCAATCAACCAAGTCAAATATTTCCCCTGGAAGATTTGATTAAATGTCATTCAGATGTGGCAGAGAAACTGTTCAAAATTATGAAAATTGACCAATTCACTCTCCTTGCCTTTGTCTGCCAAAGTTATCTTAAATCTTAATAAACCTTAATCAATGCCCACTTTATACTTCCACATAAAAGCAACCCTTTAAGACCCTCCCTTGGGGGACTTTAAAGGGTGTTTGGGGTCACACTAGGTCCTTACATGGTGTTTCCTCCAGGGCCGATTGCACATTAGTTCACTTTTAGTCCTGGAGAGCAGGGAGCCTCACTGCCTTTGTGCCCTGCTTGTGTTACAGCCTTTTGTGACAGGAAACTGAGCCACCCCATTGTCATTTTGAGAGTCAACTGAAACCTTGTCTCCCCAGTCTAGTCTATGGAGAAATGCTGAGGGTTTACCTCACTTAATACAACTAAGGTAATTGCAAGAAGAAAAGCTGTGGATTGAGATGTGAGAGATTTGGAATGTGATGCTCCTGTCCTGCTTTACTCTCTGTTCCCAATGCCTGGACAATTAATAAATGCTACTTGATGGGTTGTCTCATTTAAGGTAACTAAGAAAACTTGCCCTCCTTCAAGGCTGTTGCCTTTAGAGCTCAGTAACGTGCAATGGATAAAGGACTGAAAAGGTCATGGATTTTTAACTGGGAGATTTTTTTTCCCCAAAAAATAAAGCTGACTTGAAAAGAGATATTTCGATAAAGCTTTTTTAACACTCAGAAATGTTTTCAGTGTTTAAAATGAAATTACTTTCCAGATACGCAGTCTGAACCATTCTCTTGATATTCAAAGATAAAATAATCATAAAACAGAATTATAATAAGACCAGAGAGAAAACGATAAACATTTCAAACTAATCTAAGCAGATTCAGGATGGACTTTGTCTGAGTTTTCTTTCCCTTTCTAGTTTTCATTTGTTTTGTCCTAAGCTAAAACAGAGAAATATTTCAGAATCTTCCACGTGTAAAAACATTTCCTTGCCCAGCTCTCATTGCTCGACTGAATTATTTGCAGACAGATCACAACTCCCTTCAATTAATCAGTTCCATGAATGCTTTTTCTTGCCCAATCCCTGACCCACAGCTCATTCATGGACCCCATGCTTGTGCTGATTTAATTAGCCATTTAACTCAAGTGGCCTGGGAGTGTTTCCTGTTTGCACAGGCCCCCACTTAAGCTCAGGATTTGCATACAGCTTCTAATTCTCACTTAACATTCACCCTTCCAAAAACCTTTTTTGCCTCTGACCTCCCATGCTGGGATCCTTGTGGGAAGTCGATGCACTAGGAGCATGAACCCAGCTGGAATGAATTTGTTTAAAAAGCTGAGAGGACTTTCACTGAGGTTTTTCTGGCATTGCTCACCCAGTTCTAATTGCTTTATAAATTTAATGGAGTTAATGGTGGCCACTGGGTGCTGGAATGGTTGGGGACAAGGGGTATAAAGTCAGCCCAGAGTCCCCCACTCTCATCTCATGGCACAGGGAAAGGGGTCATGAGGAAAGGGAGGAGCAGGGAAGAGGTTTCTTGCAAGTGAGAGTTTAGAATTCTGTGCAGTATGTTGGAGGTCCAGGTGATGCTCCCAAAAGTTGCTGTATTTACACTCCTGTAAGCCATAAAGGTGGTAAGAAGTACTATTTTTTTGGTCTACTCATTTGTTCCCAAGAGCTGGTTACTGGAAACTACCAGAAAATCAAGGCTGCCAAGATATCTCAGTTGTAAGTATGTTAAATCTTTCTTTTGCTGATTACTGTAGGGATTTTTACTGCAAGGTAAATCTGCGTTTTACAAGCAGGAGTGCTATCCAGGTAGATGTTTCTGACATGCATCAAAGGCTATATCTGATAATGTTCTCCTCAATTGAAGGTGACAATGATTATAGGAAAGAAATTGCCCTGCTTCTGTGCATATCCCAGAACACTAATTTCTCTACTCAAATCAAGATCCTGGAGAACAAAATACTAAAATGGCTTAAGATGAGGCTTAACACCCAATCAGCCAAATTCCCTTTGTGCATCTTGCCTGCTCACCCAGCAACGCACTGCAAAACTGCTTTCTGTACGTGGATAAAGCTAAAATGTGCAGAAGAATCAGGAGTGGTGTAATTCAGAGAAAGAAAAATACATTTCCAAAATATCTTATCTTGAAATGTTGCCCAGAGAGTCATGGAAAGCTGAACCTCCAA
Source organism: Myiozetetes cayanensis (assembly GCF_022539395.1). Classification (NCBI taxonomy): domain Eukaryota; kingdom Metazoa; phylum Chordata; class Aves; order Passeriformes; family Tyrannidae; genus Myiozetetes; species Myiozetetes cayanensis. The sequence goes on from NW_026087389.1 coordinate 6,081,543, forward strand.
AGAAACCCTCCAGAGCCTGGGCTGGTGCAGAGGAGGATTGCTCTGCTGTTGTTGCCTGGGGCCACGTGCAGGCTCTGCCTTGGGTTTGTCCCCTGCTCTGGTCTCAGTTACTGTAAGTAAAGCCCCAGCAGCCAATTTACAAAATTAACTTCGGAGAGCTCTGGCTTTATTTCTACTTATTAAGCAACAGGGCTGTCATCTGAGAAACTGTGTTATGGATCTGCTCAGAGTGTGTCATGGTGGGCTGGGCAGTCAATGGCCACACCAGGGCAGTTGCAGAGGATAAAGAGCCCGGCCATAGCTCTAAGTGTCAAGGAGAGCAATAAAACCCTATCAGAAGGACTCTCAGACACCTAATGAGAATCAGATGCAGCGTAAAATGGGCCACTGGCATGCTCTTATCCAGATGCACAGGGAATTATGCACATAAACACTGTATAATTTGGTTTTACATCTTATTTTTACTTCACAACTTCAGAGGGAAATGAGTTAGTTACTGGCAGTGGTGTGTAGGAAAGCTGCTGTTATGTACTCCTCAGTGACTGCTTACACACAGCTTGGTGTGATGGAGCTGCCCTCTGGGACAGGGCACGTATTCCAACTCAAAATGGGGTGGAACAAACATCACAAAGGCCCCTGAGCAAAGTGCCCAGCTCTGGCTGGGAGGGATAAGGGGGACCCTGCAAACAAGAAGCCTCTGGGGCAGGACAGGCGAGCTGAGGTTCCTCGTTGCCAGGACAGGCAGTGGTGGTGTGGGGCTCTGATCCCATGGGGCTGTCCCTCAGCACAGAAGGTCCTGCTGCTGGAGTTGTGCCATGGACCAGGTGGAAGAGGTGAAGGCTGGCTCTGCAAGGTGACACTGGTCTGTCTCTTCCTGGAGTGTTGGAGAAAACACTTAGCTCCTTTGAAGCTGTGACTTTGGATTCTGTCTTAGGGCTGGAGAAGCAGGATTCCACCCACTGTGCTTCCTGCTTCTGGAGTGCTTGGTTTGCAGGCTGGAGGGTCAGGAGGCTGTAGGGCATTGTGGGAGATTCACTTCCAACATGAAAAGGCAAGCTGCTTCCAGCCTCGCCTGCCTTGTGCTCCTTGTGATGGCACATATGAACCAGTGTATTCACATTTTAAATGCAAAGGGAAAGGCAGCTGTCAGTCAGCCAAGCAGGGCTGGAAGGCAGATGATCTGGGTGTTAAGCCTTGCTCGCCCTTGGTGAGGTGCATAAATCTGGGCAAATAATTTCATTCCTTCTCCTTTGCATTGGAATGACCTCGCAGAAAGCCCTTACTTTTAAAATGACTCAAATGCCTTGGGCTGCACCTCTGAGTGCAAGGTGTTATAAATGGACTTATGATGATGTAATGGGTGTAGGTCTCCTCTTCTGAGGCTACCTGGAGGTTGTCTGACTTGTTTCCAGGACTGAGATTCCCAGCATAGGAGAGGGGCCAGTCTGACCCCTGCATTGCAGAAGTAAGGATGCTTCACTTGGTGGGCCAGGTAGCAGAGGGGCTTGTTTTCCCAATGGATTCAAACCTGCCTGATAACCTCATCCCTCCCCATCACACAGCTGACTTCACAAAACCCACTCCTGACGTGCACCGTGGAGCAGAGGACTGCTCTGAGCCAACCCAGAGCTGGGTATTTTCTCACTACCATCAGCCCCCTTGCCAGGAAGGCTTTTTACCACGCGGTGCTGGTGTCTGTGATGACGCAGAACAGTCAGCATTGCTTGGCTGCTCGGAGAAAAGAATGTGCTCAGGGCAGATCTGCAGGAGTGCAAACGCTGCTGCTCCTCACTGGGAAGGTGCTGCCCTCAAAGATTCAATGCTGTTCCTGTGTATTTTGGTCAGAAATCCTTTCCTTGGATGTCGCTGAGCAAGGATGCAGTTTCCCAGGCTGCTGCATTTTGTGATCCAGGGACGCCACAGGATGCCTGGCCCCCTGCTGCCGTTCCCCAAAGGGGTCTGGGGGAGCTCAGCATCCAGCAGAATCCAGCTCCATTACAGCCAGACCTACAACACTGCAAGAGCTGTGTAATTGAGCCAGATTTGTGTTAATTACCTACTTACCTGTGAAAACCTTAAGGTTCAGGATTAAGGGCAAGGAAATTATACTCAGGGGGATATTTTAATGAGCAGAAAAAACTATACTTTGTCTCACAAGTCAATTTTTTATTTATTTTTTTTTTACGTTAAAACTTCCTCGGCTTATAATTAGAAATTTAATGTTTTGTGAATTGCAGTTCAGAAACTATAGGGGAAAATGGTTTATTTCCCAACTGCCCTCTTTCTTAATGAATGCTTTCAGGTTTGTTTTCCAGTGGTTAATAACGTTGCACTTATGCCCACCCTGTCTCACAGGGGGATTTTAAATCTATAGGGCACTTCTGATTGTTTTATATATGTATATATAAATTCAGGCAGTCAGTGAACCAGAAGTAATGCAAGTATTTGGCTGTTTGGGAGCAGAGGGGAGAGTGAAGGAAAGGCAGGCAGTGTGGGGACCGTGGGTCCCCGGGACTCTCACCCTTCTGTCTCATGGGAGCCAGTCTGACAGGTAGGGTGGCGTGGGGGGAGATTCTCAGGACTGTCTCCTCCAGAGGCCACGGCACCATGCAAAACACTTAATAAATGACACAGTTTAGAGGCAGTTAGGTAATTGTACCTCTTTGCTGTGCTCCTGAGTTCAGCACGCACTCCAAGCTCTCAGGTGAGGCAGGAGTTGCCTTGATCTCTGAAGAACTGATGTTTTTTGAAAGGATCTTTTCAGTACATGTTTTTTACCTCTCTTGAAGTCCAGGAGAATGGAGCAGGAGAGCTGCTGGCCATCTTCTGCTCATCCCCAGGGTACCCACCTACTCTGCCCTTCCTAATACCAACAGCCCCAGCCCATGCCATCCCAGCCTGGTGTTTTAATGCACAGCAATCCCAATTTGAGGGGTAAATGCACATGTGGTGGTGAGGCTTGGCATGTGCAAAGGCATTTCCCTTACAGTGCTGTTGCAGGACACCATCAAAGGAAGTTGCACAGGGAGAAAAGAGTCAGAAATAGCAACCAAGAGGCTGGGTATAGCTTCAGACTGACTCCTCATTAATCTCAGAGCAAAGTCACTTAAAATAACCCTGACCTTCATTCTCCATCCATTTGCATGAGGCTGTTTAATTGTTCCTGTTCCATCAAAAAGGACCATGGTGTGCATGGTCTTCCAGTGAGTTGGACTCACTGGTTGAAAGGCTGATGGGGGTAAAACTTGCACTTTGGAGTTCAGATGACTCTTTAGTGGGGGAAAGGGTTCTTATCTGAGTTGGGTGGCTTGCAGGAGGGCACACTTTTGGGGCTGGCTGCGCACACTTTCCTGCTTGAGGAAAGCGGGTGTAGGGGAGAAATGCCCAGTGAGGAGGCAGCAGCACAACGGGCCTGAGGGACGCCCGGCTGCAGGAGGAAGCTTGCAACCACAAAAGTAGGTTTCTCAAATCTGGAAGCTGGGTTTTGAAGCCCAGAAGCTGGCTGCTCAGTGGAAACATTTGGGGAACAGCTGGTATCAGCTATCACTGCTCCTCCTTGTCCACGGGGATGGATTGCATGGCTGTAAATTACTGCCTTGGCAGCGGTCCTGTTCACACCCCATGCCTTGGTAAGATCATAGGCTGGGAGTGGAAGTTGTGGAGCATCAATCCTGGCTTTGTGCCACCTGGGAGTGAAGGCAATCCTCGGGTACCATTGGGTGAACTTTCTAGGAGCTTTTTTTCTGCCTGAGAAGCTAGTTGTGAGGGACAAGCAAATTTAGATCTAACCCACATGATCTGCACATAGCAGAAATCCAGATACACCCAGAAGGAAAGAAGGGAAATTAGGACAACAGAAGTTGATGGGCTGAAAACTTAATTAGCATGTTGAAAAACTTGACCTAAACTCAGGCTCTTCCCCTTTCTCCTTCTCACTATGGGTTTGATTTTTAATATTACTGCTCAGAGTAAGTTTTGCTCAGAAATTAGGAATAAATTATATCAGCTAAATGTCAGGGTAATGTGTTAATTCTGTTGCAACACAGTGGAAAAATGATATAACAGAATTCCTCCTATGTACCTTCCTCTGGTTTACTCTGGGGCTCAGCTAACAGTTTTGCAGCCCTGTAGTTTCCAGTAACCAAATTAACAACTCAAAAGTTTTCTCTTTATTGCATTCATCTCCTGTGATAGGATAGGGAGCAGCTCCTTGTGATGCACTTGGAATAACACATCTGCTGCTGTGTTACTGTGTGCTGTGTTACATCCCAGCCCCTTCCCTTGCTTTCTATGGCAAACAAGCAGCAGAATGACAAATAAAGCCATGTTTGCCTTTGTCAGCTCCAGCTCCTTGTGCTGCAGGCTAGATGAAATACCCACATAATCATGGCACTATCCCATATTTATTTAAAAATATTAAACTATTTATAATGGAGAGGTCATCAGCATGCAGCATTCATTAGCAAGGGCTCCAGGGAAGAGACAGCAGTGAGCAAAAAAACACAAACACACTCTACACAAAAGCAGCGAAGAAGCATCCTTTGGAAATGTCAGTGCTGAGAAGCAATTAAAACCAGGAAAAGTTAACATACAGGGAATTTCAATAGTCTGAGTACAGCAGCAGCCAGCCCTGGCTGTCAGGGAAGTCATGGTGGGAATCCCATGGATGCAAGGATAGATGATAAGGTCTATGCTGCACAGTAAAATGTAAATGGATTTTCTTTATGAAAAGAAGGATTAAATTGCTGCTTGTGTAGAGAACCAACAGTGATGTAGGCAGGCAGCAGATCAGGGAGTGAGGGAGGGCTGGGTTCATGCAAGGGTTGTAGGATGCTGAGCTTCTCTCTGAACTGTGGGGTGGCTGCCAAGCTCCACACAGGTGAGTGTGAGGTTTCTGCCAGGAACAGGCTGGAAAACATCACTTGAGGGGAAGAGGCTGCTCTGAAAGACATGGTGTGAGTCCAGCATTGGCTCAGGCTGCTCAGAAATGGCCATTTCACCTTGCAAGGTGCTTCTGGGCATTGGAGGGCAAGTGGGTGTTAGAGTGAAGTGATAAAAGGAGGGAGTGAGTGGGGGGTGTGCTTTCTTGTGAAATTTTTCTGAGCAAACAGGAATTTGTCCAGTAACACCTTTGCAGTGGTTTTATAGCTCTTAGTCCCCTTCACTCCATCTCCTGCTGGAATCTGTTCAGAAGGACTGTTACACCTTGTGCCACCCTGTCCCTGCTGACTTTGCATGCAGGGAAATGCTACTGTGGTCCTGAAGCTCACAATTAGGATAATGAACTGAAAGAGGTCAGAGGAGATAAAATATTCATCTTTGGCTTGCTATGCCCTTTCAGAAATTAATTTACATTGGGCAGTTACGTGGTACTTCTCTTTTTATATTTCCTTTTCTCATTCTTTTTGAAAATAGACATGGATCACATCCAAAACCCAAAGTGCTTAGATGGGCTCTGGAGCTGTCCCTGGCTCTTTATACTTCCCATTTTCTAAGCTATATTCTGAAAATGTTTTTAGAGGTTTCTCACTCCAACTTTACCTGCCCACAGGATTTTAATCTTTTTTGTGACAACAGAGTTGCAGCCGGTGCAAAGTGGCCAAAAAACCCCCCCAAGGATTGTATTTCCCTTCCTTCTCCACCCCAGGCTCTCTCCCCTTCCTGGTTTCTGCCTTTGCTCTTTCTCCCTTCCTGCAATGAAACTCCACTAAAAATTTCCCAGCTCTTAGCAGTCCCTCCAGGCACAGAAAGAATGATCCTTAATTCCCAGTTTCCATTGAACTGCTGGGTTCAGGGCATTTTATTTCAGTGCAGAATTATACGGAAATTCCTACGGGGACTTTTCACATCCATATTTCCTTGTAGCACTGCTGCTGAATCATCTAGGAACTGAAACTTGCTTGGCTGGAGAGCAATGGGTTTTTATAAATTATCGACATGCTGAAGTTGGCCCTGGCCCAAGACAAGCCTTCCACTTTGCTAATACGCCTTGAGTCTAATCCCTGTCACACCGAGGAGGATGAAGATGACTCATCTCCAGCCGGTAAGGCTGGACGTTGGACCTGGTGACACACATGGGAGGTGGGAACTGGGAACATACATGCCAGGAGTGGATCTGTAGTCGGCATAGAAGGGCAGAGACACCTCTGCTGGCCCAGATGTTGTCTCCAAATAGTCACCAGGGAAAAACAGCTCCCAAGAGCAAGTAATTCACTGTGGGAGCTCTGATGGGCTTCTTTTCCCCAGTTCTGGTTCTCTGCTGGGCAGTGGGCTGTGTCTGTCACTGTACAACGTAATCCAGTTTCCATGGATCTGGATCTTCAACTAAAAGCTCATTTGATGCAAGTCAGGAGTGTTAAGGCTTTATTCTACAGCAATAAAAAAGGAATGAGCCTGGCAGTAAAAGGGTGTTGAGGGGTGCATGGAGATGTGGTGTCCATCCATACGTGGTGCTGCATGGACGGATTTATGGCACGGGGTTTTGCGCAGTGGTCTCAGGATTGTGGAAAGCCTCCATGACGTCATGCTGAGAACTGGGAGCTGAGCTGTTCCTGCTGTGTGATGGGAGCAATATCCTGATTTATCCCTGCTGCGGTGGCTGCCTGTGACAGGTCTGGCAAGCGGCTGTCGGCAGAACTGTGCAGTGGATGCCGTGACCTCTGTGGGCAGAGCAGGAAGGTGGAGCTACTTCCTCTTCGAGCCTGCCTGCCAGGGACATGATTCAGATTTTACAGCTAATTGACTGCACTGATCTTGCTGCCAGAAAGGGATAATATTCAATGAGTCGCTTGTCTTTCAATAGCTGCTGTCCAAAACCCTGCATGCACCTTATAAAACCAGTCCTGTGACTTGGCTGACTGGTTTCATAGAGGCACAGGCTCTCCCATGACCCCCACTTTTTTATCTTACCTGCTCCTTTGTGCCCTGCAAGCAGTCCCTCACTTGGGAGGAGATGGTGGCTGTGTGCTGAGTGACCCAAACACAGGATTTGATGTGGCTGCCCCATATCTTTCTGGTTCTGACTAAAGCCTCCCTCTACAGAAGCTAATGAGCCTGATGGAAATTAATGCCATCAGCCCCTGGTAGCAGGAGGAGCTTGACTCAAAGCTGACCAAAACTCACTGGAGGCACTGGCTTGAAGCCCCATCAGCCCACAGTACCGTTTTGCTGAGGGCTGTGTATTTTTGTGGACAGCCCTGAGCTTGCAGGTGACGGGCATGACAAGATAAGAAGCCCATGTGGCAGACAAAAACCCATCAGCCCATCCATCACTGAACGCAGAATGAGGAAGGATATTCAGGAGATTTGTAAATCCCACACCAAGAGGCCGGCATGTGCCACAGGGATGGGCTGGCGGTCGTACGAGGCCCAGCGCTGCTGCTGGCTTCTTGATCTGCTCAGCTGCCACCCACCTGGAGTTCATTTGTTAACACTTCTTCCCGAAGCTGGCTCCCAGCAGAGCCACCACTGAGCCAGCTTTCATCCCTGCACCACGCTGGAGAGCAGTGCCAGGCTGGAGCACGGACAAGGGAAGAGCCAACAGCTCCAGGATCTGGCCCATCATTCTTTTGTGATGATGCTTGGAAAACATAGAGCAAACAATGCTGTAGGAATAACTTAGCCCACATGCACTATACAAGAGCTGTTCCCATGCTGTTTGCTCAGTCCCTGACTAATTTAGCACACAGGATGGGCTGGCAGATTATGCAGCGAGACAGGCTAATTCGGGCCTGCGGTTCATGTGAAAGAATGACGAGACAGGGCTGGGAGACAATGAGAGCTAATATTAGGACGCCAGGCAGGGAGTCAGGAATCCTAATCCCGACTGCCACTGACCTGCTCCCAGGCCCCAAATCCCTCTCTGGAGCTGCCTGGAGAAAAGGAGCATCTCCCTTTATGTTTGGCCGAGTTAGCCCTGGGAGCTGTTTGTCCCAGCCAAGGCTTCTGGCTGTTATTCTATATAAATAGTAATGATGATCATAATCTTTCCATAGGGGGCATGGCAGGGGTAAGGCCTCCTATCAAAGCTGCTGCTTTTGTTGGACCAAGCTCATACATGCAGTAGATGCTGCTTTGGCATAAAGATGCTCTTGTGGGACCAGGAAGTGGTGAGTTGATCAGGGATGTTTCTGAGAAGATACAGCATCAGGCATCGACGTGAATTCTTCTGCTTCAGTGCTTCAAAGAGCAAGATGGGGTTTGTATATCTTCCAAATCACTGAGTGATATCTCGTGGTGTGTTAATTGGCTCCGCTTCTGAGAATATTTGTGTGTATGCTCAGCCTTACACATGTGGCTTGTCTTATGCCTGTAAATTACTCTCATGAGCAAAGTACAGCCAGGCCCCAGCTGGCTGCAGGATCGGGGCTGTGCTGTCTGTTGCTGCCTTGTCTGTCGTGCCTTTTGCCAGAATTATAATTATGACCCAGAGAGGGACCTCCCAGCTACTCCTTGCTGTGAAGGAGGAGCGTATCTATACTGCTCCAAAGGAACTCCTTTCCCAAACCTTCACTTGTCCCATGATTGTGCCTTACTGTTACCTTTTTATTTATTTCTTTTAATCTCTCTGAGGGTACTTGGGCAAACTTTTTGTGAGGATGAAATCAATTCTCTGTTATAGAAATCTTTCTTCAGCTCAGGGTTTTTATGAGGGAAAGGGGATTTTTGCTTTATATTCTGTATACAGAATTGCTATTGATATTCTGTGCATTGATTCTTCACTTTTGAGAAAAACAAACCCTTCAAAGTGGAGCTGGTGGACAAGACACTGCACTGATACAACCCCATGTGCCACTTAGTTTTGGGAAGCTGAGCCTTTGTGGCTAGTTTTATTTCAAGCCAAATCACGAGATTGACACCTTTAATTATCTCCACTCAAGCTATTTGAACCAGACTGTGCTGAGGGGAGAGCTGGGTTATTCCGAGCTTTTTCTTCGTGCTTTTTTTCCATATTTAAGCCATTAGACTTGAATACACATCCATCAGAAGGGACTATCAACTTACTCAGCATGCAGCATCTTTGAAAGGTTCAGACTTTGCCTCTTCTTTATGGCACCATAAAGACTTACAGCAGAAGTCTTTCCTAATTTAGCTGTCTCTTACCAGTTTTCAGGGGGAATGAATAGCAGGTTTTGTGCTGAAGACACATAAAGAAAATAGAGAAGATATAAAGAGAATGGGATGGAGAGATGGTGCTGTGTACAGGAAGCAGGGGAAGAACAGGGAACAGCATCTTCATTCGTAGAGCTGATGGTGGAGCTTGAGGATATGATGAGGCTGTCTGTGTACCTGAACAAAGAGGGTAAAAAAGGAGGAAAGAATAAGCCTCTTGTGCTGAAGTGAGTTTGGGTGAGTATTGGTGCCTTGGGCAGTTGTGTTGAGCTCTTGCAGCACAAATCAGAGGTGAGCCCTTTTCTTTTTCAAGCAGCAGAAGCAGAAAGGTGTAGGTTTATCAGCTGAGACAGGTGAATTGGGATAGCTTATCTCAGCAGGACACAGTGTCTACTGAAAACTCTTTGGTAACTCATGTGGAGCCATTAAAAGAGCAAAGGAAAATTCCTAGAAAAGAACGTGACTTAGAATCTACCAGACTAGGGGGAGGAATTTGCTCCTTTTATAACTAGATCACAATTGAGAAAGATTAGGAAAAATCAATTTTTTTTTTTTAATTTTTTTTTTTCGTTTTGGAAATGCTCCTCTGTATACCAGAGACCTCCATTCCAATAAAATCTGCCCAAAATGGGACACTTCACTGAGGTTTCCTTCAGATTTCTTTTAGAAAGTTGAAACTGTGGCAGGCTCAGCTTCCTTTGCAAAGGCCAATCTGCTCCTTACTCCAACCAACAGGCTTTGCCTGCTCTGCTCCTGACTTTTCAGGAGCTTTCCAAGGCTGGGAGCAGCCTGGCTCCCTCCTTTGCCAAGGAGCCACACCCACAGCAATCATATCCTGCAACACAACGGCTTCTGCAGGGAAGATATGTCTGAAAGGAACTAATAAACTTGGAAGCACAAGTGCTAATGAAAGTTAATGAAATCTACAATTTGTAATTGTGTTGGATGTTTTTTTTAGAATCTTGCTTTTTAAAATGACTGTTGGACATCCCAAGGCTGGTGTTCCTGGGGGGCATCCCCACTCCCAGGTGTTCACTCTCAGCCCTTGTGCTTCCACCCAATAAACTCAGCAACATCCCAACATCCTCAGTCTGTTGTGTGTTATTTAAGCCATAAGATATGACAGAGCTTGTTTTACGGAGCCATTAATTTATGCTGTGGGTGACTTTAACCACCCAAGAAGTATATTAATGGCCCTATAAAATAACACCCCAGAGTGTCTTAATATGGTTATGAGATTGATCTTTAGCTTTATATTCCACTATGTGTGATATTATTAAAATAAATTGTAGAGGAAGGGGACATGGGATCCCAGTAAGGGGCGAGTTTCCTTTTTCTTCCAAGGATCCTGGGATCATGGATTAACTCTGAGCCAGCCCTGGGGTGGGACTGCAGACCCCCTGCTGCAGGAGGCTGGAGATGTCCCACACAGGGTGTTGCCTTTCGGGCTGGAGCTTGCTGGCCCAGCTATGGCACCAACCTCAGGTAGTACCTGTCTATGCTGGCTGGTCAGTAACTTTAACCAGAGCTGCTTGTGTTCTGATACTTGGAAGGTTTCCTGTAAATACAGGGTTTGCTCAGAACCTGGAGTTGGATCATCTGTTGAAATGTTTGCCGGAGTCACTACTCAGAGCAGCATCAGCCCATCCCTTCCTTGTTACCAGAGAACAGCACCAGCTTGCTGAGAAACCCTGAATGCTACCCAGGAAATTCTTCTCTGATAAAAGTTAGGTGGGATTATTATAAAAAACAATTCTTGTTTGGGAAATAACAGCAATACATGGCTTTCCTGCTGAGAGATTCTGGTAGCAGGAGTTTACCATCAGGAGACTACAATGTCTGAAAACCTTTTTTTCTCTCTTTTCTCCCAACATTCATGTGCTCAGGCTTTCAAAGTCTTGAGGCCTGTGATGTCAAAGCACTGAGGGTTTGTTGTTCAGCTGGAAATTAAGAATAAATTCTGCTGTGTTAAATAGTCTGTACTTTTCTGTAGCCTTAATCATTTTCATCTTTTTTTATGCTCTCTGGTGGGAGTTCGTGGCTCTGAACTGCTATAAACTCACAGCACTTTTAGTGACTAGACATGGTTTTTCATCCCAAAACCAAGTAAAACTGTGGTCTTCTCAAGTTTTAGTAGGAAATCTGAGAGAAGGATTTGATGCTTGGGGGAGCTTTGACCCATTTTAGAATCCAGGGCACAGCACGAGATTTCAGAGATGTTTATGAGACCAAGACCATGGGTCAATAATCCTATTTGAAAGAACTCTTTGAGCTGTTGTTGTATGTTTGCAGCAGGGCCCAAAGCATGCAGAGCACCTTCTGAAGGAGAAAAGAAAGCACCAACCTGCTCACCCTGACAGATTAGAGATTGCCAACAGATGGGCTACCAAATCATGGTGACTGTAGACAAAAGAACATGAGAACTGGGCTCTGCTCAAGAGTCTGAGCCAGCCCAAATCAGGTTTTATAGCTCTGTCATGGGCTTTGAGCTGGTAAAGAGTGTGCAGACCCACGTGAGGTAGGATGGCTGCAGTGAGCCTTCCTCAGAAAAGGAATATGCCTGAGCTTCTCCCTGCTGTGGGTTAATGTTCAGCTGTTCCCTAGGTAGGTGCCCTGTTAAGTTTCTTTAATTACTGCTTGTAAAGCACTTAAAGACTCCTGCAAAAAGGGAAGTATCATTATGAGAACTGCAATTGTTAGAGATGAAGACAGGCTGCTAATCATTAAATCAGTCCCCTGCAAAGGCAGGACCTCTGTCCCCTGTGAGAGAGGCTACACTGTGCAGATGAAATGCAGTGACAGGTTTGTATGGTGTAATGACCTGATTATCTGTTGGGCTGGTGTCAGGGACTCTCCTGGGCAGGAGCAGCCCTGCCATGGGTCACAGGCTTGGTGCTGTTAGAGGCTGACCAAGGGCTTCCTTTAGTAGAGATGGCTGGAGCAGCTGTGTCCTGAAATCATCTTGTTGCAGCAGCAAGGTGCTGGGCAGTCACAGGGTCAGGAATTAGGACAATAAAAAAACTTAGGCTATATTTTCGCTCTTATGGGTGGTGCCAGCTTCCACGATCTAGGGCTATGCAGATTGACCAACTGGAGATAAAATGGCAGGAAGTTGGCCCTGGAGAAAAACTGAAGGGAAAATCTGAAAATAAAGAGAAAGCCCTGCCTGAGGTTTGCCAGTTTTGTTAATTACCAACAAGAACAATTTTGGGAACACAGTGGCCCAGACATGAGTACAGTGTTAGGATTACGATGGGAACAGCTCACACTTTCATTAGTGTTGCAGTGTTTGTAAGCAAGCTGAAAAGGGCCCTTGGAAATCTGTCATCTCATAACTCTTACTAGCAAAATTGTTTTTCTAAATAGTGTTTTTCAAAAATTTTTCCATGAGGCATTGAGTAGTTCTGTAAGATCTATTCAGGGCAGCCACAGCTCATGTGATGCTCACATGGATCCCAGATGATTTTTAGCTTAGCAGGGCTGTCACATAACACATCCCGCAAAATGATGGTGATGAAAATACGTCACACCCAGCTCTGGGCTGTGAACAAGACTCTCCTTGCGCTGTGAGCTCACACGTGTGACACAACTACCAGCCCGTGCACAGCTGAGAGAGAAACCCTTCCCCACAAGCCATGCTGCTGCTCTGCAGGATTCACAGACCCCCTGAGCATTTGTTGCCCAGGGGATTCAGCCTGATGACCAATCCAGTCTTTACTGGTGAAGGCACAGAAAAAAGCGTGCTGTCATCCTAAAAGTGACAAATTGGGTAACTGGTTACTGAGCCAGCAAAAGCAGATGTGAGGCAGTTATTGCTGCTCAAACATAAGGAATCAGCACAGCTTTAAACATGAAAATGAAGTATTAAAGGTACAAATGGAAAGAAACCTCTTAGATGGAAGCAAACAAGGGCTAGACACAGCAGGTACTTTGAGTTTCATGAGTCCACTTCCACCCAGGAAAGCAGGCTCTGCCCCCTCTTTGGAAGGACTTTCCTGAGCACTTGCAGCCCCATCTGCTTCCCATGGAGACCTGGACAGAGGTGCCTGAGGCACAGGGGGTGGAGCTGACTCACTGCTGTGCTATGTGACATTGGACAAAGCCTTCCATTCCTTTGCCTGAAGGTGGCTGTGCCACTCGGGCCAGAGACCGCGGCTTCTGCAACTGCAGAGCAGCATCTGCAGCGGTGGGACTTTAGTGAAATAGATGAGAGACTGCAGCTGGGGAAAGGAGTGAGATTGCAGGGTGTGAGGGAAGGACAGGCTGAGGGAAGGACAGGCTTCCCTGCTTCCTCCAGGACAGGTGTAAGGGTGGGGAAAGTACCCCTGTCGCCTCGCTCTGGTCTGTGAGCTAAGCCCGTCTGATAGCTGGGCCAGCATTATGTTAGTCTGAGCTCCTTTCCCAGCTACTGCACCGGGCTCCCCGAGCCTGCCGGCTCTCCTGCATCGCGGATCATTGCGGTACACGCTCGGCTGGAAGGATGCGAGACGAGAGAGCAGCGAGACTCTGCGGGCTGTAGCGGCTGAGCGCGAGTTGCGGCAGCGCAGGGAGCCAGACCAGGCTCTTTGTTTCCCTGTGTCACTTCTCAGTCCCCATTAGCAGCAAAATAGGGCACGCACACATCTGACAACTGAATTCCTTGCTGGAAGGGGTTCGGTCATGCATAAGGCTGCTCAAAATGAGGCCTGGCTTTCAGGTTTGGGAGCACGGAGCATGACCTGGAAGGGACAGCTGGTACGTGCATGCTTACTTATTTTCCCCTTTTAGAGTTTTGCACCAGTTCTGAGTAACTTTGAAGAGTTGTGACCAAGGACAAACAAATGGATGCCTGTCCCTTTCCCAGCAGACAGACCTCGCTATCCATCTGTCCAACTTCTTAACAATCACTCGGAGAAAGGAAAATTTGAGAACGTCATTGATGTCTCAAATTCAAGCACTCAATCAAAAAGCGGAGAACTCGGAGCAGGAGCACGACTTTCACTCAAGCCTTGCGCAAGCACTTTGATACCATTTTAATGATGGGCTTGTGCAAGTTTTTCCTCGGGACTTGGACTTTGTGTCCTCACGTAACAACCACCTGGAAAGCGCAGGTGAGAAGTGATTGCAGAGTTTTGCGACTGGGGGAAAAAAAAATCCTAGAAATCCTACCGGGAAAGCAAAGGACTGACAGAAGTCAGTTCTCCTTTAGAACAAGAGCATCTCCGGGGGGAGTAGTACCCGGAGCAGAGTAGCTGAGCCCCCGGCCCCTCTCGCAGAGGGAGTTCTCCCTGCCGGAGGGGTTCACTCTCGCCACCGCCCCGGGGGAACGCCGGCACGGACTTTTCCCGTCGGGAAAGTTGTCGGTGGAGGCGGGGAGGAGCCGGTCCGTCCGTGCCGTGCCGGGGGCGGGGAGCGGGCGGGGGCCGGGCCGTGCCGGGGCGGGCCGTGCCAGGGCGCCTGCGCTGGCGGCGCGGAGCGCGGCGGAGCGGGACGGACCGAACTGGAACAAAACAAGCGGCGCTTTCTTTGTATCGCCCCCCTCCAGCCCCATCCCACCCCAAAAAGGGCTCCGCGCCCCGCGGAGAGAGGAGGAGGCAGCTACACCCGTGCGGCTGCCGGATTTGCCTTTTTTTTTTTTTTTTCTTCCTTTTTTTCAGGCGCTTTTTAAATTTTTTTTTAATTATTATTTATTTATTTTCAATAAGAGGGGAGCGGGGCGGGCGGGAGGCGGTGCGCGCCCTCCGCGGGCGCGGGGCGGTGCGGGCGGCGATGGCCTGAGCGGGGCGGCGGGTCCGCGCCCCCTCCCCGGCCCCGGTCCCCGCGCACCTGCCGAGCGCGCCCCGCGGGCGCGGAGGGTCGCGCATCGCCATGTCGCGGGTCGTGCAGAAGAAGAACCACTGGTCCAGCCGGGTGCGGCAGTGCGCGCTGACCCGCGGGCCCGGCGGGCAGCTGGGCTTCGCGCTGCTCGGCGGCGCGGAGCACGGAGAGTTCCCCTACGCGGGCGCGGCGGCGGCAGGGGACGGCGAGGCGGCGCTGAGCGAGGGGGAGCTGCTGCTGGAGGTGCAGGGGGTCCGCGTCTCGGGGCTGCCGCGCTACGACGTGCTGGAGGTGATCCGGAGCTGCAAGGACCCCATCGTGGTGAAAGCCGTCCGACAAGGTGCGAGGGTGGGGGGGCGCGGAGAGACGGGGCGGGACGGGGGGACCGCGCTCGGCGGTGCCCGTGGGGGTGCCGGGCCGCTGCTGCGGTGCTGGGTGCGAGTGCGGTCCAGCATCAGCCCCCCGGGACAGCGCAGGGCCCCGGCAGCAGCCGCGCAGCGCCGGTGTCACTGCACCCACCCGTGTGGGCACCTTTTGCGAGGGCACTGATGCTCAGGCATCATCGTCCTGATGATGACGATGAAGCTCGTCGTCCTGAGCCCGTCTGCAGCCGCCCCGCAGTTCCCTGCCCTGCGTTAAGCCCAGTGAGCAATTGCGTGAGACTTTCCCAAAGGAGCCGTCAGCGCTCCCTGTGGGGCACCCACGCGTGGCGCGGGGAGCCCGGCTGACCCCTGGAGAGGCTGAGGATACTCCACATCTGGGGGAATGTGGCAGAAATCCCCTCCTCCGGTAGCTGAGCATCCTTTGGAACTGTTCGGTGATGACTGGAGTCTTGTTCAGAAAGTGCAGCGTGTGTTTGCCGGCTGCCGGCGTGGGAAGGAAAAGCTTGGACCCTCCTGGATCTTCCCTCTCTGACTGAAAGGCCGCTCAGATTTTCCTTTCCCCCTCCTTTCGGTTTGTCCTGGTGGACTGGTGAGGGCACAGCCGTGCTGCCCTGCAGTGCACAGGTGAAGGCATGCACAGGTAGCTCTCCAGTTTGACTGGGCAAGAGGATAGGAAGAGTCCTCCCATGCTGGATTAAAAAGAAGCCACTTCATATCCGTGTACACTCAACAGTCGCTCAACAGGTTACCTGACAGGCTTGGCTAATGGGCCTGTGACTTCCAGGGCAGGATTTGAGTTTAGTGCCAGGAAACTTGGTGCTGCCGTAGCCACCGAGGCTGGTTGGATGGGCAGGATGAGCAGCACTGCAGTCGGACACCCGGAGCTGTGTGAGGCAAAGGAGCATCCCGAGGTCAGCTCCAAGTGGAGGAAGGAAGGGAAGTTTTCTTTGTGTCGCCCAAGAGATTCCCTGGGGGAAAGTTTGTCATCCACACGTGTATGTATCCCAAAGTTGGGGTTTTTGCTGTGGTTTTTCGTGTGAGAGAGTTGTGTTTTTTTTTTCCTTGGCTTAACCAAGCTGCAGACAAAATTTATGGCCAGCTGGCAAGACTGTCACCTGAAGTCCTGTCCCTGTATTCACTGATGAGCTGAAGGACTGCAGGCACTTGTTTCACAGCCATCCTTCAAGCCTCCAGTGCCAGAGCAGATCGCAGTGATGGGGTGTCGGAGAGGAGCTGAGCTGTGGCTGTGCAGGCCCCCTCTGCCACCTGCCCGAGAGCTGATCTACCCAAGCACAGCTACTAGTTATTCCTTTCCAAGACTCAGTATTAATATTCCAGCAAACAATGTCAAACTCCCAACAAAAACAGTTTTCTTTAAACAAATGTGTATTTTCCCTGCTGTGTTCCCTCTGCTTCACTGGGAAGTGGGAAGGGAAACTGAGCCTGCTGTTTTCCCTGCCCATGCGGGAGGGGGAGAAAAGCATGAAGAAAAGTATGAGGAAATTAGGCAGAGGTGTTTTTTTTTGAACATGCTGATTGTTTTAGCAGAAGTGTTAAAATACAGCTTGTGGTGTTGCAGTCTGATCGGTGTTGGTGGATGAAGGAAGGTGCATAAAAAAAGCCCTTCCCAGCCAAGCAATTTGTGATCAAACTTTTTGTTGTTTTGCAAACACGAGTTAATATAAATAAAAACATGTCCTGGGAATATACTGCAAATGACAGAACTTGGTGGTAAATGTGTCTCAGCCCCAGGATACGGTCAAAAGAAGGGACAGAGAGCTGAGTTTTAGCATACTGGTTGGGTTTACCTGAAAAACCCTGCTGGAAGTCAGGGCAGGCACTTGAACCTTGTATCATTCTCATCTAGAGCCAAGAACCAAGCACCCGGTAGGATTGTAGTTTCCTTTCTTTTTTTTTTTTTTTTTCTTTCCACATTTTTTAAAATGCTATTAGCCAAGAATGTAAAATAGAAATAAATATTTGGGTTTTTTTAAATCATTAAATATTTTTATGCTGTGGAAAGCAGTTCCTGTCAAGGGTAGTCTGGCATCTGAGTGCTGCTCTGTGCAGAACAAGGATCTCCCTGATGGATCAGGATCATAAGAGTAGAAAAGGGAAGTATTTTAATTAAAATGCATTAGTTCTGTGTTGATTAAAAATCTCATTATGGGGATGGCAACTGTCATTCAATAGGAAGTGTGTGGCACTAGAGCAGACAGCAAAAGGAGTGTGCAGATAAGATTGTTTTCAACTCTGATTCTCCTCCTCCTCACAGTTCTTAGTGCCTAATTGACTGGTACTGAAGTGCTAGGGCAACATTAGCCTGGAAATGTATATGTTTTATTGCCTTGTCTGTTTTGTGTGACATTTACAAGGCTGGAAAAACAGGAAATTTACTATAAATAAGTCAGTCATCTGCAAGCATGAACAGAAAACATAACTGTTCTGACCTTGCACTTAGTGCAATGGAAGAGACTAGGATGTGAAATGTAGGTAGAATAGGCTGTGCCTGGGCTTTATCATTAAACCAGGGTTTATAGGCTTACAAGTTTACTTACAATGGTTTTTCTTGCTTTTGTTAGTGGTACCTTTGAGTAGGTTCCCACAAAGTACTAAAAGGGGGAACCTATATGAATTCTCTTAATGGGAATACTGGTATTGAATACTGCTCATATGGGATTTCTGGGTCCCTCACTTACCCCATTAGAAAGAGTGAAGGAAGCTAAAGACATTAATGAAGCTTCCCCTTTCTTTTCCCAGTTTACACCCTTTTTTGGTACTGCTGGTTTTTGGGGAGAGAGAGGAAGAATCTGCTCCCATATATCTTAATAACTTTCAGAACTGTCAAATGTGCGAAAAAACCTCAGTTAACATGTAGTGCTTTTATGACTGAGTGTTTCCATCTTACATCTGTGCCTAAATTCTGATGAAATTGGCAATTAACTCCTGTGCAGTTAATAAATGCATTTTTATTATTACTTGGTCTGAGAGTATGGAATTAATTCATTGAATTATAGGAGCAGTGGTGACATATTCTTGTGTAAAGCTGGCATTGCCTTAACACAGTGATTTCTTGGCTGTATTCTGAATATTGTATCTTTCTTGAATACATTTCACATTTTTCAGTATAGCTCACTTGGATAAACTGAAGCTTAAAACTGATAAATCAGTTATAAAACCAGACCCACTGTTTCTTCTCATGGATGGGAAGCTATCAAAGGTAATATGTTTGTACACCTATTTTTAAATTGTTTTTTTTTAGTTCTCATTTCAACGCTTTGCCTCCCTAAAAAGTCTCAGGATCCCAACATCTAAATGACCAATTGCTTTGAAACCAGGAGGTGCTGAGAGCAGTATATGCAATTAATAATTTTCATAGGACTTTGCAGCTGGGATGATCCCACGGTAAGGAGGAGTTGAGGAGGTTTGTGGTTTTTTTTTTTTTTTTAGCCCTGTACAGGGCAAACAGGAGCAGGCGTGATCCCAAACAGAAACAGTCACTGTTTACCCAGTGCTATCAGCTGCATTTGTTCCTTTTCAAACATTAACTTGACCCTAAGATAAATTCTGAAATACAGTGCAGTGACTCAATGCTTCAATGTCAGGCTGGCATCTGCTATACATGAGATGTTAAACTCAGTTATATATACTGATGTGAACAAAACCAGCTACTTTCAAAAAGTTTGTGTGAGCTGTTATTTTTATTTTCCTGAGAGAGCTCGTGAGAGAATTCCTGTTTGGTTTTGGAGGTTTTCTTTTTGTAAGGCATTCTTTAAAAAAAAAGAAAAAAAAAAGAAGGAAAAGTTGATGCATCTGTAAATTCCTGTGTGTTCAGTGGTTTAGCAAACACAGGGAAGCAGAGTGTCACTTTGCAAGTGGTGATGCTGAACATCCCACGCTAAGTGCTGGTGCCTGGCATTGCAGAGCCCTGCAGCGGGGGCTGGTGCCTGTGTGCTGCCCTGGGATGGAGCTGAGCTCGGGTTTGATGTGCAGGCAGCTGCCTCTGGGCCAGCCAAGGGAGAGGCTGTTTAGAGAGTGAGCTCCTACTGTTCCCAGTTTACCTCTGCAGGGTCACGCATGAGCTCCAGAAAAGTGTTTGCCTTCAGCCTTTGCTCGCTGAGTGCCAGTCACTTGCACGCTGAATTCTGGAAGTCGTTTTTCCATCTGACCCAAATTCTTTTAGGACCCGAGTGGATTTGGAGTGGAGAGAAAGATTTACCAGCTGAAAACTCGGGTGATGTTCATGCATTTTGGGTTTATAAGGCCTGTTTTCAGCTCTAACCTGCTGGGTGATGGTTGGACTAGTCACTACTGAAATGTAATATAAAAGAAGACAGAGTCTCTTTTTCTCTCACTTTGAACACAATTTGCCTCAAATCAGTAATCTTCTTTCTTTAAAGTAGTACTGCATTTAGTAGTCGTGGAATGTGTATATCTTGTATTAAAATACTGCCAGGAGGAAGACCTTCTCTTTACTGTGCCTGAATTCACAGTGTAGTACTTGTCAGGATTTAGAGGCTGACCCTGCTTGTGGCAAACCAGTCATCCATCCTCTCCCGTGCCATGAGGTAGCACCCCAAAGATGGATGTTAGAGCCCAAGAGCCACATCTTGGCTGTTATAAAAATTTCCAGGAATTAATATGATCTCTTTAGCGGCACGAAATGGGATTATGTTTTCCACAATAAAGTTAATCTTTCCACCCATTGAGATGGGACTCCTGGTTCCCTCTTTATGGCCAGTCAGATCACATAGCAATTAAATCACAATTATAGGAGGTTCTAATTATGAACAGTCATTCAACATCATTGCAAAATAAGATGTTAACACCGTCCTGCATGTTGTTCCATGCTTTTAAGACCGAGTTACAACTCCTGTATGAGTGAATTATTGACCTGCTATCATGAGATTTAAAATTCATCTTCCATGGTAGAAATTTAAGAACTTTTTCTAACAGGTTTGAAAGCCAAACCAGCTCACTGCTGTTCCTGGATTTGGGAATTGTCATTTTCCTCTGGTTCAGGTCAGGCTGTGATCATTCATGCATCTCTTCTGGCTGTTTTTGTATCTCTTTATCTGGTGCCTAAGAATTACACTTACTCCTTTGGCAGCCTATGCATGCACAGGGAAACATTTGCCCCAGGGCAGCTACATTAAGGTGTAAAGATATTCAGAGTAGCACTTTCGTGGCTGTGCAGAACTGATGATTTTGGGCTCTCATTCATTAGATTTCAGCATGGCTCGGTTTGAAGGTAATGTGGAAGCTGAGAAGATGCTGCTGCCTCGAGGGCATTTTCTATTGCATTACCAAGGTCTGGGCTGTGGGCAAAGATAGGATCCTTGGGACCTCTCCTGAGGTTTTTTAAAATAATTGACCAAGTTTTTTATTTACATTCCTTAACTCCAAACACAAACTATGCTTGCTAGTTATTTCAGCATTCGGTTTTGATCTTTCTGTGCTTCAATTGACTTAAATTTCTTGGTGAAAAGCACAGAGTAGTGGTTCTGTATGAGCAAGTGCCATGACTTTAAAAAGGACCATGAACAATTTGAGGCAAAATGTTAGCTGAAGGCAGGGATCCCTACTGTGAGCACTCAGTGGTACTTGGAGAGCTGGTACTCAGACCTCTTCATCCTATCTGAGCTCCTTCCACCTCCATGTCCCAATTCCTGGAGCATCAAAATACAGATCCTCCTGGTCCGTACTTCTCCGGAGTTTTTCTGTAGCTGAGCCGTGGAGAGGATTTATTTTTGCCCTTTAGAAACTGAGTATACAGTGACCTTTTTGCACCAAGGGCACGGGGATGGGTCATCCTCCCTGTGATCTATGAAGATCTTGT
The DNA here is from genome assembly GCF_022539395.1 of Myiozetetes cayanensis. NCBI lineage: Eukaryota > Metazoa > Chordata > Aves > Passeriformes > Tyrannidae > Myiozetetes > Myiozetetes cayanensis. The sequence goes on from NW_026087389.1 coordinate 6,102,672, forward strand.
CTGCTCCCGTGTCCCTGTCCCCGGAGGCATCGCTGGCAGGACAGGGAAAAGCATCTCCTCGGCGCTGAGTGACAGCCCTGCTGAGCGTGCAGGACCAGCTCCTGCACAAACATCATTTTCACCACTATCATCATTTTCTCTTGTCTCTGTTGGCACTTGATACTTTGTTTTCTCCGTTTGTATTTCAGTCTCGTGCAGCTTGCTGTGGCATAGCTGTTGTGGCAGTTTGACAGGTGAAACCTCGGAGCCGGCAGCCCGGGGAGATCCACGGGATCAGCGCATTTGGGGGTTTAGGTTTGGGGTTTCCTGCAAGGATCTGGTGTTGGGAAACAAGCCTGTGCCTGGGATATCATCCAGGATTTGTTATCTACTGATCTGAGAGAGGGCTGCCTGTTTCCAGAGCAGTTTGGCAGCTTTTACATTGGGCTGGTGTGTTGGCAGATGGGGACATTTTTTTTTTATTACCTTTTTTTCTTTAGTTTAATTTTTTGCTTTTCCTTCTGAACCAAATAGGTGGGCCAGCATCCCTCTTGGCCCTTCAGGAGCAGCATGGCTCGGGGTAACTGGGATATTTTAGTTGAGATCCACCCTTCAGTTTCCAAAGGTCAGGCACTCCATCCATCCTCCCTCTTGTGACATTTTAAATGGTTTCCAGAGCTATTCTGCAGGCTGGAACGATGGCACCATGCTCTCTGCTAGTCCCCAGTCCTGATTCTGGCATCATTTGTGCTGAACTGTTTTGTGTTAGTAATATTATTTAAACCTGCATAAATTCTTTTTTTTTTTTTTTTTTTCTTCAGGTCTTGATGTTTTGGGTTAGATTCTGGGCTTTTGGCTAAGAACAGTTCCAGTTTTTGTAGCTGGCAGGGCTTGTATCATAACTTAAAAGAAAAGTAAGGGGTTTTTAAAAACATTTTTTTAATTTCATTGAGTGTCCCCTATCAGACTAAACAATAGTGCATATTACACAGTGTGAAAATAATGCAAAGTGCCCTGTCTTCGTAATGGAACAGGAAATAAAAACAAACAAAGCCTTTGGGATGACTTGCAAAGTGGAACAGATGCCCTTACAATTGCAAGGCATTTGAATAAGGAATCAGTTTTGCATGGCTTGCTAATCCTTCAGTAAAGAGTTCATTGTCTTGGATTATACATCTGTAATTTTGGAACCCTGAAGTCAGTGCCTCAGTACAATTAGGTTGGGAAGAGACTGAATTTTCTTCATATCCTTAATCTCAGTGGCTTGTTTTTTAAAGGGAAAACCTCAGCTCTGGGTTTTTCATTTAGTTATTAACAAAAAGCCTTTGAAAAAGAAGCTGCTTAAAATCCAGCCACTCCCTCAACACAAACAAAGCTGTGCAGATACTGTGTACTTTCAAAAAAACCCAACTTTGATGTTCAACCTGTCTTATTCCAGTGATGCAGATCCTGCACTAAGTGGGTGTTAGTCCAAACTGATGACAGACACAGATGTCTCGGGTTTTTTTGGATGCCTAAGAGAGAGGAGAGTTACCTCCCAAACAGGCTGAACTGGACAGGTGAGGACCTGGGCCCCACAATAGCTGTGAAAAGACTTTTCTTAAGAATAGGAAGGAACATGGCCATCCTCCTGCTTTCCCAAAGGTGCAGCTAGAACTCAGAATTTAAATGGCAGGGATACTGGTGGGTGCTCCTGGGGCTTGGACTTGTAGAGGAGCAATTCCCTGGAGTCTTGTGGGAAGCCAGGGATGGCTGGAGGAGAGGTGGAGAGAGATGGGTGGCAGGAGATACATAAATGATTCCAAAAGCATTGAGTTGAGGAAAGGTTTTCCTGGTCACTACTGGGTTTGTTACTGAGCCCATCTCTAAAAGCAGAGGGCCGAGTTCTTTCTGCAGGACCAGTCAGGAGCATGGCTGTCTTTCCAGCTGCTGGCAGTTCCCAGTTCCAGAGCAGTCCAGCCCACCATCATCTTGTTCTGGACTCACTAGAGAGCTGGAGAGGAACTTTTCACAAGGGCATGTATTGATAAAACAAGGGGGAATGGCTTAACTCTGAAAGAGGGCAGGGTTAGATTAGGTATAAGGCAGAAATTCTTCACTGTGAGTTAATGAAGCACTGACACAGGTTGCCCAGGGAAGCTGTAGCTGCCCCATTCCTGGAAGTGTCCAAGGCCAGGTTGGAGGGAGTCCTGAGCTACCTGGTCTAGTGGAAGGTGCCTCTGCCCACGGTGTTGGAACTGGATGATCTTCATGGTTCCTTAGAACCCAAAGGGTTCTGTGACTCTATGATGCAGCTTTGCTGTTGAATACCCTGTTAGAATGTGGTGCCTAAACTAACTCCTGCTCCCCCAGGACAGCCACACATCTCCCCTGCACAGTGCAGGGACAGATGGGGGACGTGTAGCACAGCCCTGGGGGAGCTCATCCCCAGGGAGCTAGGACGGGGAGGAAGAGTCTGTGGTGTGGCTGAATTTGGGGACACTGTTGTCTGCAAGCTGAGTCTCCCCTTTGCAATGCTGGTGCCTGGGGAAGGCACTGAGGGACAGGACGCCTGATGGGGCTTTGGCAGCCACCGGTCCAGCCCAAGCTTTGTTCTCTCCCTGTCCTGAGGGTGAAAGAAAAATTAGTCTGATGCAAAACAAAGAATCATGTCCTTCTCTTTTCCCTGGTATGCATTTTTCCTTAAACAATGAAGTGACTAATATAGAGTATCTTCTTAATGTGCTCTGGTTGTGGTTGAGAGGAGCAGCAGCAAGCCTGGCTGCATGAGCATGTCTGGAGGCTCTGCTGCCTGCACAGCAGGGACTCGGAGGATCACGGAATCAGTTCTTTCTGAAGAAAATCAGTAAGTTGTTTGCTTACTGGGAGGTGATGGCTTGCTTTGTTGTTGTTAGATTGTCTTCTGCTGGTACCCCAGCAAATGTTGTTAGTTTTATGTGCCAATACCAAACTTGCTTAACAGTGTTATCCAGTGTTTTGTTAACTTTGTGTAGTCTGTGTGCACTGTGGAGTCCTCCCTGTCACCTACTGTCTGTTGTTATTAATCAGCCTGTTTCCAAACAGAGATCTGAGCTGACAAATGCTTTTATACATGTGCCATAGCTGTATTATCCCATGTTCTTGCTTTCCTTTTTTTTTTTTTTTTTTTTTTTTTTAATGACAAGGTACAGACATGCTGAGATTGTTCACCTAATTTCACATGGAGGTATTTTCGTCTCAACTAAACCACAGTCTATATAAATCCCTCATGTCACAGGAAGCTTTGTTTGCTACAGGTGGGGCAAGGCAGTTCCACCCCCAGTAGTGTCTGTCTCTGGCTTTCTGTGAGAGCCACGGAACTGCTCCGGGCAAAATTCAGATGGGCGTTGGGGATAGCAGGGCTGTGCTGGTCCAAGGGTTGGCTGCTCGGTGAGGTTACATGTAGGGGAAAGTTTTATATCTACACACATCTGCACCCAGTTTAAGAGGAGGAACTTGTGAAAATACTGTGTCACCTATCAAAATAGTTTGAATTCTTGGGTTGAGGCTGTTAGAATATGTGAGTGGTGTGTATATACAAATATATATATATATTTAACTTTTTCACTCGAACATCCATATTGTCGAATGCTGCTTGAGTGAAAAGTTCCAGAATCTCTTCTTCTTGTCTCTTTATTTTTCCCTGTTTAATGAAAGGTAATCCCATGACCTTGGCAGCTCAGGTTGTTAAAAAGCCAAAGCCATAGGTTTCACCATGAGTAGTAACATTTTTTTGTTGGAACAGCTATTTGAAAGCTGAAAAGGAAGAGTATGAAACCACCACCATTATGGCTGAGTACAGTTCCCATGCCCATTAACTCCCCACGAGATGCATGGGCAGCCTCTGATCCTGCAAGAACATTTAAATTCACTAGTGTGGTGTTTCTGTGGTGAAACTTTAGGTGATACTTGTCCAGTAAATCATCTGCAGGAACCTGTTGGTTTTGGGAGACAGCTCGCCCATGAGACCTCGCTTGCTTTTGGGTTATGCGATGCAGCTGCTGAAGAAGATCCAGATTCCTTTTTCCTGTAAAATGCTGGGGGCAGCTGCTCTCTAGACCTTTGTCTGGCCCCTCTGAGTCATTTCGTGAGTGCAGGACAGAAAACTAGAGCACACCTTAAACTTTATCTGGGAAAGGTGCCCAGTTTCACCATGCACAGAGATCTCTGGCATTTCAAAGGCAATAAAGTGTCATTTAGCTCCCTCATTCCAGAGGCAGGTGATAGTTACACTTTAACACAAGGTCATTCCTTAATGAGGATGGGAAAAGTGGTGAATAGTTGAATGCATGATGGCAATCGTTCAAGTGTGATAAAGTTTGGGGCCCTCTTGTTCCAGGCAGTGCATGGATGCAAGAGAGTTGTCCCTGCCTGGATGCTTTCAGGGGAAGGGGGAGAGCTACAGAGATCCCAAGTGATGCGTGGAGGGGGAAAGCCAAGCACAAAAGCTGTGTGGCTCAGTTGGGATGCTTGTGATGAGGTTGTGAACCCACAAATCTTGGCTCCCTGTTGCTCTGCTGTGGGGCTCTGCTGCTTCCCAGATCTGCATTAAAACAGACAAAAAGGATAAATTACTTCAATTGGAGCATCTCCTTTCTGCAGTGCCGGGCTGTCCTGCTCAGGTAGAGCTTTGCCATGACAGTACTTCCATAAAATGCCCTATAGGTTTTTTTACTTTGTGCTTGTAAAACATGTCAAAGTCTGAAATTTTTATCTGCAAAAGAGATGACTCAGGACTATCCAGGGTGGCTTTTCCATTTATTTTTGTTTTCTGCTGCCAATTTTCCACTTCTATTAGTTGATGCTAGAAATACACACGTATCACTTTTTCCAGGACCAAAATACAAAGGGCTTTTTTTACATAGTTCTGAGCTAGGATAGGAAATCTTGGTCGCATTGCAGACTGGTAAATTTGGATCTGCTGAAGTTGTTACACACGAGAAAAGCCCCAGTAAAAATGAGAGTGCTTAATTTTAAGCATGTGCTAACGTAGCACGTAGCAGAGGGCTTTTTGTATCTGTCTGTAAAAGATGCTATAATCAGCACTGAGGCTTGCCTAAACCGGTGTGGAAATTGCTGTTTGCCTAAAAAGCCAGGCAAGTTGTCACAATCCCAACATTAAAAGGCTGCAGCGGATTAACCAAAACCTATTTCAAATTGATTTAGTGCAGCTGATGCGTAACTCAGCCTGGTCATCTGTGTCCTGCCAGGGACTGCTGTGCTCTGTGCTGGTTTGAGTCCTGAGACCAAGTGGCTGAGCTGTCATTGCATCTTGCTGTGTTGGTGCTGCCTGTTCTCCCCCTGAGGATGCTGGGGAAAACAAGGAAACCCCTGGCTCCCAGACTGGCTGGTCACATTTAGCTTTTATTTCCAGTATTCTTCTCTCCTTCAGTACAGCGTCTGCTGCAGCAGATCCCGGATGGGATCTTGCCCCTGGCAGGGAGTAGAAACATTTTTCCACGGTGCAATTGAGTTGGCAGGGAAGGTTCCATCAGCTGCTTGACTCAGGACATGTTGGATTTCTGACAAAGAGCGTTTCTGCTGCCTGCAGCACCTCCTGCCCTCCAGGCCTGGGGTGTGTGCTCAATAGGAAAGTTCAAAACTTTTCTTTAAAAAGTTAGGGACTTTTTGAGCAATCTTACAGACTTTAATTAAACCTGGTGTTCCTCTTTTCCTGTATTGGTTGCCGATGGATGTAGATTTTACCAACGATAGGTCGCCCACGTGACTTTTGCTGCTATTGTTCTATTCTTGTTACTCCATTTTTGTAAAGCATCTTCCCAGCAACCTGTGGAGTTTGTCAGGCAGAGCCTGCTCCTCCCTAAGCTCAGGCTGAGCATCACCAACTGATAAACAAAACTTCATCAAGGCCTCTAAAGGACAGACCTTTCATGTATTCAGGCACAGCAGCAGCACTGCTGAATGCTGATAGCTGTCTGAACCAGTGGCAGGAACAGTGGGGAATATTTAATGCCTATTTATTTTTCCTCAAAGTCCCTGATGTACAAGAGACCTCAGCATTATTATGCATTGCAGTGGGTCATGTTGAGAGGCCTTTTTGCCATAAAAACATTGTTTCTAGCTCAAGTTTAGCAAAAAGATGCTCCCAGACTCAGCTCTCTATGAGGTGATACTGCACATTGATGCCTTGTAATATCCAGGTGATCTTTAAGCTGTAATATTGACATAAAATATGTCTGAAGCTTCCCCCTCTTGGAGATAAAAAAGAAATATTCACATTTCTTAGCGATGGTTCACTGAGATGCCTGAAACGGAGTTTTAAAAAAAATACAGAATGGTATTTGCATTGTTTTCCCCTTCTCTTAACCCTGCATTTCCTCTTCACTGGTCAAATCAAACAGCAGTGACATTTCAAAGTCCTCTGGAATGGCAAAATTAGGAATATTCCTTTTCTAAGGAGTCTCCAAGAGGCAGTTTAAACATTGCATGCAGCCGCTCTGGTAGGAAGTTGTTTAACTTGTCGAAATCTCTCTTTTACTGCGGAACCTCTATTGAAAATGACAAATTGCTTAAAGCAGTTTCCATGTTAGTCTTTAAAAAATTCAGTTTCTTTCCACCCAGAACACGTGGAAGGCATTTGTGCACTTGCCTGACTGTTTCTCTGTCCTAAGGCTCACGCTCGGTGTCTTTGGACTTCATGTAATTTTCTCATGCAGCTGCTGGGGTTTATGTTTTCCTCAACTTTCTATTGAATTGGATTTCCCCCTGCCTTAGCTTAGCTTAGCCATGAAAAGTCAAATATCTGTCCGTTTCAGACTTTGGGGATCATGGAGAGAGCAGAGGAGGGACACTCCAATGTGTTTGCTTTTTGGAAGTGGTGTTCAGAGCATTACAAAATCCATAATTTAAGCTGCAAAGTCTGTGTGCACAGCCAAGCTGTTGTAATGTCCTTTAAAAAGCGTTGAGCGGTGTTAATGCTTCACAAAATGACAAAACATCTTTTGCTTAAATGTTTTTCAACTGCTTCTCTGTAGCTGTCACTGTAGCAAAGGACATGCATGGCAGGTACCAGATACAGAGCATGCAGTTGGCTGTAAAACTGCTGTAAAACTAAAAATTGCTCAGTTGAAAAGGCTTTTTGTCTCTCTTTTTTTTTTTTTTTCAAAGAAAGATTTTAAGTTGTCATTGTTCTCAGGTGGCCCTGCACAGAGCAGCATGATCTGTGATGTGTATCCCATGAGGATGTATTGCCGATGCATTTGGGCTTGTGGAAGGAGAGGGTGCAGAAGAGAAATGAGTCTCCTTAGCAATGCTCAATAAATGGCAGGCTCTGAAAAAGAAGGTGGAAATTATATTTCTGAAACCTTGGCAGGCCGAGATGAGGCTTCCTGTGCTCTTCCTTTTGCCTGCAATGAGTTGCACCCGTGTATGAATTTGCGGAGCTGCCTTTTGGTGGCCCTGCTGCAGGTCCCGTGGCCGGAGATGGGTCCATCCCCAGGGCCACGAGCAGGTCGAGTGAGTGCCCACCAGTGTCCTCCAACCCTGGCTGAAAGGCAGGCCGTGGGCTGCACCCAGGTCTGTGAAATCCAGGGCACAAACTGTTCCCTGTCTGACTGGAAGGTGCTTTGTCCCGAATGGCATCAGATGAAAAGGAATCGGCATTGCCCCATTGCTCGGCTTGAGACAACCCTGTTGCTCAAGAGGGATGATTACCGAGTTAGACAGCAGTCAGGAGGGGATTTGAGGACAATCCAGATGCTTTTTCTATAACTTGAAGGCATGTCATATCCTGGCATTTCTATTTTTATCCACTTTTCTCTTAATACTTTTTGTGTTTTATCGGGTATGATCCCTTCGTTTTTGGCAGGTTTGGACTGATGTGATATTTTGACTTTTTTTGGTAGCTATTTCTTTGTTGACGTTTAACATTTTGCTACAGTGTTTATTTTTCCCTCTGAAGTGGTATTTAAATAAAGTAACAGTTACAAATATCCTGGGTTCTGGTTTTGTTTTCCTTTTCGTGAGTAGTTTGGGAAATTCACCTTGTGCTGGGTGCTGTTTTCTTCTGTGTAGGATGTGTCAGAGCAGATTCAGGTGAGCCGTCCTCTCAGTTGCTTTCCTGATGCAAACACTGGTTGATATAATCTGTTTTAGAAAACAGCATTGGAAACAGGCACCCGCTGGGAAGAATAACTCATTCCTGGGAGAGTGTCCTGATCTCTTGTAGGCAGAGGGCAGTTTATGCCTGGAAGCTGGAGGCTTCATGCACCTCGTTTGTAGCATTTGTTGCCTTTTGTGGAATATCGGATGCTGCCTTCGGCTCTTCTTGTTATGTGAAGAAATGTCTGATCCGTTTCTGAATCGTGCAGAGCCCCCTGACATCAAGCATAAAATATTTTTTTAATGGATATTAAACCTGCCTCGCTGGCTCTTTTGTCCCTGGCCGATGAAATCAGTGCACCCCAAAATACCCTGCAGATACAGATACCTATTTCAGAACCAGCTTCTTTAATTATGTAACAAAGTGAGAGCTTTAGTCCCTTTCCTCTTGCAAGGGGTCTGGATCACTCTCTGCTTGTCCAGGAGCCAGCGTTGTCACAGGCAGCACTGGGTTGCTGTTGTGTTCCCACAGTTACATACCTGTGGTTGATTATTAACCCGTTTCTTTAATAGTGGTGCCGTGTTTACTCTGACCTTTTTACTTTCCTGCTCTCCAATCACAGTCCAGATTAAAGGCAGCCTCTTCCGAGCAAAATGCTGGAGTTAATATTCTACTAGAGGTGTGCTAATAAACCCCCTTGTTACTTGTATGGAGAAAAATGAGCTCCAATGTGTTTGATTTAATATCTCGGATCAGGAGAATGCACTGAAACATTGGAGTAAATGCCTTTAAAATGCACGTTGAGCTCACAGGTGCAGTTCCCTGATCAGCAGCATTTGTCATAATTGACATACCAGCAAAATGTGAAGGGTTTTTTTTTTTTGGAGGGGGATCTGATTTTTAGAGAATACAGATCCACATTCTATGTGAACTTGCACGAGCTGAGAGGGTGGACACAGGCTCTGCCTCAGCCTCAGTGTTTGGAAGGGGACCCATCCTGCTTTGTTCCCTGTCCCTGCTGGTGGCTTTTGCAGGATGAGTGATGCCAGGGTGCTTGGCGGAGGATGTGGGTCCTGGGGCAGCTGCTGGATGTTGGCAAGGTCAGGGCTAATGGCAGCAAAGACAGTGTCCTGCTGTGGCCTTTTCTTGGGGCAGGAGGAGGGTGCAGGGCTGTGTGAGCAGGGACTCGTCCCTCTGCCAACATGTGTATGCTTGCAGGGTTCCTAGGTATGGGCACAGCAAATCACACAGCATTAAAATTAATGAACCCTCATGCAATTTTAACTAGAATGAAAACTGTTGCAAAACTTAAGCACTGAAGAACACCAAAGGGTATTTTCCTGGGAAGAGATGGGTGTTTGTGGAACCACTGGGGCTTTGCTCCTGCATTGCTCCCCTTTCAAAGATGACATGTTTGGATTTATCTTCCTTCCCCAGAACCTCCTTTCAACCTTAAAAAAGCAGTGCTTATCATCACTGTTGTTGGGAGTCCCTGCAGCAGTTTGAGTTACTGCCTTTCCCTTTCTAGTGCCATGTAAGTGAGCATAAATCTGTATATTACACCAATTCACATTTGGTGGGATTTGTCCTGACACGTCCAAAGCTTCTGACTCTCGATTCATTGTATGAGCAACTTCTTTAATATGGAGCCCTGGGGACAAGGCCCAGTGTAAAATGAAGCTGTGCAGGTAAAAGCAGAAAGGCATGGACTGTGTGCCTGTGGTCTACGACTAAACTAACCAAGGAGTTTAAATTCTGCTCTGCATTTCATCTTGAGTGCTGCACTCCTGAAGGCAGTGCCAGCTCCTGGCCTCAGCCTTGGCTTAGCCAAGACAGAAACCATCGGGTGCAAGTGCCTGGGATCTCACAGTGGGAAGAGGCTGATAGCAGCAATTCCTCAGCTGCTTGCAGGATGGGACTGGCTTGCTTTTCTCATGTGTACTACTTCTATTTAGGTTAGCCTGGATTTTTGAATTAAAAGATGTATAAACATATCACTTTCAAGTTCTTGTTGGTGTGGTTTTTGAGTAGTGCTATTTTTTATGTATTTTTGCTCTGCCTCATGCACTTTGTTTGGGAACAAGGTAGTTTTAAGTAACGTGTAAACTATAAAACTTCCATTAACTCCATCAAGGGATAGCAGTGAGCCCCAACTACCTCTATGAAATACCTTGGCTGGAAAGTTTACTACATTGGCTTTATGAGATTCAAAGCTTTTTGCCCCAGATGAAAGGAAAGCTTTGCTGTAAAATCCTGTTCCTTACTAATCTGACTCTTCTGAAGTTAGATGCAAACTAACTTGCTGTGTGCTTTGCAAACCTCTAAGGGAGAAGTTGGACATATGTGTGAATAACTGGATGATATGTTAAATAAATGAAGCAAGGAAATGTGCCATCAACACTTTATAGAGACTTCTGTCATTTGGGACTGATTTTTTCGAAGAACCTAATTTCTAATTCTTGATAATGAGGTTTTTAAATATGTACTGAGCCTCTTAAAATCAGTGTCTCTAAAGGGCCGGATTTTAAGTGATACCTAAAATGTCCAGGTTTCTTATGGAGGATGTGATATATATATGCACATAGTAGAAATTCATCTCTATAGGGTTTGCAGGTAGAAACTTTAGGGAAAAAACTTGGTCTACTGCCAGTTTTGGGCTAACACTTTATTCTTCCTAGATACTTTTGTAATTCTTTTTATGGATACTGAATTGCTTCTGTGACACACCACGTTGCAGACAAGGGCAAAAGTTTAGCAATCTGCCGTGCAGAAGGGCTGATTTCATTGCCAGCTGCTGATTCTGGCTGTGCAGCTCTTGCACCAGCCAATTAAACCCACACTCATTACAGCCTTTGTGGTTTGGACGTGAAGTGTTCCTGCCTTTAACTTGTAGTTTTACAGGATGTTGGTTTAGGCTGGAGGTTTGCAAAGCTTGAAATCTTATATTTTCCTCTGGTGTGTGCTCCAGGGGTAGAGGAGGTGAACAAGGAGAGCTACATGGAGCGTGGTGTACTCTGAAGTGGGAAGGTGTGCGTCTGTCTTAGAGCACCCTGAACCTGCAGTCATCTCCTAAAATTTTCATGAAGTACTTTAGTATCTGGTGTACCAAGCTGCTGCAGATAGGAATGGTCTCTACTGAAGTGTTGGTCTTTGAAAAAAAATGTCTAGTGCTGTAGGTAGTGCTGAGCATCCCTTCATAAGCATATTCCTTCAGCTCCCCTGCCACAGATTTCTGCCTGCCCTCCCTTGTGGGGGAATCCTGCCATGCTTGCAGACTGGTTTGGGAAAGCTCTGGGCAAAGAGAGGGAGGAGGCAGAGATGGAAGAAGAATGTGACCCTCTGAGCTGTTACTGGTGGCTGTGCTATTTTAAAGTCAAACTTAATTTTTAGCTTTTCATAAACAAATCTCTGTGCCAGCTTCTTCTGTAGCTCTGGAATCAGTTGTGTCTGCAGCTCCATGGCTGTATCCTCCATTCCATGGGTGCTACAGGGAGAACAGCTGACCTTTCCTTCCCCAAATGCCTCTTGGCACTTGGAAGGACCTTTGGAGAGGTGCTTTGCAGAGGGCTTAAGCCCTCCAGCTCTTCTGAATGTTGCATGACAGCTAAGAGATCGGAGGTAAAGAGATCTAATGGATCAAGTAAGGTGCTGCACTCCTTGCAGGTTACTATGGGAGCTGGTGTCCTTCACCCATGACCCAAGGGACTGTCTTTACCCCCAGTACTTTCATATTTGACCTGGAAATGCAGTATTTGCCTTGGAAATGCAGTGTGCAGCACGGGCAGGGAAGCAGCAAGGATCCTGTCTCTCAAGAGAGGGTTAGTGATGTTTAGTTTTCTGACGACATTATTGCCCTGTTGATTTTTAACTTGGAAACTTCAGTGAAAACCACACACGCTGCTGTGAAAATTCATACTTAGTAACAAGTAAACAAGTGATCCAGCAAGTCTGACTGACTCAGGAAATTCCCTCCAGACCTTGCAGGGAGGAGGAGCTTTGCATTTTTCTTGTCCTGTGTTTATTTTTAGTCTCGCCTCTAACATTGCTGATAGTACCATTACAGCCCTGCAGATTAAAGTCCCAGCATGGGGTAGAGTTGAAAGAACGGGGCTGCAAAGCAGTCAGAACCTCGAGGATTTTGCAGCAGTTTCATGCTACAGGCAATTAATTTAGTCCATTAGTTGCCTGCCTGGGCACAGCTCAGTGAAAGTCTTTGATTTCCTTGTGCACCTCTTGTCAGAGGCGATGTTTTCAGTGATGACTCTGTCCCTGTGACTTGAAAGTGCTCTGTTTGTGGTGCTAATATTTTGGGTGTAACAGCTGTCTTTTTAGGCCCCTTTTTGTCTCAAATATATTTTGCACTTGCTCTTAGAGTGTGTTGTGTTTTGGAGTGGGAAGACAAGAGTTTAAGTCTTGTACAGCTCCCATCACTGATAACCTTGGTCTGAAACAATCAGTATCACAGAGTTTTGGGCGGTGTTGGAGAGAACAGACTTGACAGCAGCACCCATCCGCAAGACCAGATGATTTACCCAAGAGCTCTTGGCATTTCAGGGAGGCCCTTTTATTACCAGGGCTGGCTTTATTAGCCTGAGTCAACAGAAGGGTATTTAAGCCATGTAATGGTTTTTGGGTTTTCTGAGTCTTCGTTTGCCAACCGTTAGTCAAAGTCCCTAGAGATGGCAGAGGACATTATTCAGGACTGCCTAATGCTTGAAAACTCCCTAGAAATAGCAGTTTCTGTGAAGGGCTGGTATTTAGTCTGGGTTGTATTGCACCTAGGAAACAGTTCTGTCAGAAATAGCTGAATCTGGAGACGCTTATGCTCTGCAGCAATAGAATCTGTAGCTGCTCTGCAGTGAGAGAGCCATTGGAACAGATACAAGCACTCATTGCCTGTGGAGGACGGGGAGTGTCCCTGATATTTGGGCAGGACAAGGCTTGGGCAGCCTGTGGCAGGCACAGCATCACTGGCAGGGTCTGACCACCACAGGGAGGGGAAGTGCTGGGTCCAGAACATCCAGAGCTGGGCTACCTTGGCTTGCAGAGGTGCTCATCACCTGGCCAGTCGGCTTGTCTGCTCCCCTGGGCTGAGCCTCTGTGAGGGCTGTGAATTTGAAATGGCTGCTTAGCCCTTTCCAGCACTTTATGGGTGTGCCTTAAGGCATATCTTCAAATAGTTACTGAGAAGCCTAATTCTGTATTTTAACATCCCCTAAGATTAGTTTTCATGAGCCATGAGTGGGGGGGCTGTTCTAAATGGGAGAAAATTGCTGTGTCCCAGGGACCATGTCCAGGAGACAGCCCATGCCTGCTCAGGAGACGTGGTCTGCTCAAAATAAGATGAGGCAGAGGGCAAACCCCCTTGTGGGTACTCAACAGTATCTTACCTGTGTCTTGGTCATTGTTAATGATCCTTGTGAGTTTTCAGAGTTGATTTGACTTCTGATAATGTGACTTTAGGTGAGTGGGAGGGGTTTGCAGGAGGTCCAAACCAGCACGTACTATTTGGTATTTTCACTGTTGGGAGGGACCAGTTAACAGTGGTGAGACGTGGTGGGAATGAGAGGCCTGGCTGTGCTCAGATGTGGTTCTGCTGCTACCCTGTGTTTGACCAAAGTGTCACAAATCTCCTGGATTGTGGAGAAGGAGCCTGGTCTAAGAACAGGAACCTGAAGAACACATTTGAAGACAAGACCAACTGCTTTGCTGTTTGGGGTTTTTGCTGTAGACTTCTGCCAAGCATCTGCAGGCTCTGATCAGCCTCTTTATACCTGAGCAGTCTTAACAAAACCATTTTTTTTTTTCATTTTTTTCCCAGCCATTTCAGTTGAACTGGCTGTTGGGTTTGCTTTATTTTTAAACAAAGCAAGATCTCTGGGGACTGGTGCCTGTTGGAGTCTCTCTGAGATAACACAGAAAGGTTCTGAGTTAAAATGCGGCAGAAAAATAATTTAAAAATGTAACAGTGTGCACAGGGGTGGTTACAGAAACCAAGGAGATCTGTTTCTTTACTTGGGAATCTTGGATTAAAATTTGTTGTTGCAAGAAAATGCAAATGACAAGTTTTGTTCAGGCTCTATTATTCATAGAGTGAATAATACCGCTTAAGACTCCCCAGAAATATGTCCTTTTCTAGACTTACAATGAGTAGACAAACACTATGTGTTTATACCAAATGCTGTAGGATTTGTGGGTAACTGCTATGTGGTTTGAAGTAACAATATACACAATGTATTGTGTATTTTTATATTTGGCCTATGTTCAGTGTAAGATTAAACACAAGAATTTATGGCCTTCAAAAATATCTTTCCAATTTTGAAAGCAAAAAGCATGATCTACAATGAAGCTTTACAGTATATAGTATTTTTAAGGGCAATTTTTTAATTTCCTTAATATATTTTCCATGTAAAAGTATGTATTTTGCACTTCAAATAAGATACTGTTGGTTGCACTTACCAGCAAACAGCTGGGGATTCTGCTGCCTTAACCGCACAGCAGCTGCTAATTAAAAATATATAATTCTACCCTGATTAGCTTATAATGATTATAATCCCCTTAAATTTGATTATTACCACAGCGTGGTAACCTCAGCCACCCCCTGTTTCATTGTGGGGCCTGTGAGTAACAAAACTAGTCATTAAGAGCTGATAGCTGGTTCCTGAAGGATTTCTTCCCAGAGAGAGGAGCGCAGGGGGATAAACCTGCCCTGTTCCCTTATGGCTTTGGAGGTGCCTGGTTGGAGTTAGGTTTTTTAGCTTGAGTGCAACAGGGAAGCAGAATAATTTTTTTCTTGGTAGTAGTGAATTTTCTTCAATGCTGCTTTGACTGTGATAAGTTTATTCAGTTCTCTTCTGATCTGAATTTTCTCCTTTTTTTAAAAAAAAAACCCAAAACCAAAACAAACCAAACAAAAATAAAACAACACCTGGTCAACTTTGCAAAACATAACAAACTTTACAAAACATAAAAGTCATGCTTTCAGCCTTAGGATTGCTTTGCTTTCATCTTGTGCCCATCTGCTTATCCCTCACCAGTTTTTTCTCAAGATGTTTTGCAACTCTTGATAGCAGGGAAAGGCCTCTTTCTTTCTTCTGCAGCACCTGGGTGCTTGGGAAATGACATTGTATGGCAGAGCAGTAATAAATAACTGCTGCTGGAGAGCAGTTTGGAAACCCTGAGCTCTGGGCAATTTTTTCCCCTCTCACTGCAGTCCTGAGACATGAAAAGAGGCCATGTCAGATACCTTGTCAGGGAGATGCCCTGATCTGAAAGTGTGAGTGTCACTCAGAGTTCACCTCTGACTTGGGGATCTGGTATTAATGGAAGAGCTGAAAGGCTAGTTTTAATATACACAGGAGATAATAGAACCTGTCATTAAAAGAAAATAATATCTCCCAGAGCACAAAGAAGTGGCTGCATCAGTGTATTCATTTGTTACGTGCTTGGATGGAGGGAGGCTGATGCTCATCCCGGAACAGTGAGAGGATCGTGGCTGCCGGGGCTGGAGGAGAGTGATGGAGCAGCTGTACCAGGGTGGGAATTTTGCTTCCCTGCTGCTCTGGTGGCAGCTCCAGTGGTTCTTCCACTTGGGAGACTTAGCTCTGAAACCTGCTGGAGTCTGGAGCTGCTGGATGTCCAGCAGGTAAGGTCTGTGTAGCCCAGAGTAAGGTCTCTGCAGCCCAGCTGTGTGTCATACCAGATCCCAAAAGGTTTGGACAGCAGAGGTGTGCTGGCCAGTGTGAAGTGAATTTCTGGCTCTGTTTTGGTGGGACAGCCAGATGGGTCTTATTTTATTTTAAACCTATTAATTATGAGTTATTCTGTATCTCGGGTAACAGAGCCTGGATGTCTTACTGTCAGAGATAAGGGTGAGGCTGGGGCGCCTCGTATGAGAGATAAGGGAAATAGTTTAATTTTTTTCTTAACATCATTCTTACCGTTCCCTTTAGCCTTTTTTGGTTGGTTATGGTGCTTTGGGTTTTTAAAAATCTATTTATTGGGATTGACACAAGCTTTTTAGTGCATTTAAAAAAAAAGTGTGTAATTTATGTAAGATTTTGATGCCCAGATGTTCCCTTCCAGTTTCATTCCACCACATATGGACATTTGCATACAAATAAAAGGAAATGTCCTCTGTGTGTGTAGATAATTGATAGCTATTCATTAGGTAAAGTCAGCTAATATAATGCTTGTTAATTTTAAAGCTCTCCTGTGGTTGGCAAGGAACCGAAGGTATCGATCAGAGTCTGAGAGATGCAGTTCCTTGCAGCTCTGAAGGATGATCTTTGGTCTGAGAGTCACAATTCCACAATCAAGTTGTTCTTGGGCAAAAGAGAAAATTTCAGTCATTTCTGACTTTCCCTTTAGACTCAACCTGAGATGTGAGATGGCTGTGCCAGACGGACAGAGCGATAGAGATTTATGATTCTCTTCAGTGGAGAGGTGACTTGCATTGCCATGACATCTTGTATCTCAGAAGAAGTTAATCACAGCTTTTCTCTGTGTTGCTGGGTTACATTGCTTTGAGAAAAAACAGAAACTGCTATGAGCAGTATGAATAGCCGAAACCACAAGTCCCACTGAGATTACAGCCAACTCCTCCTAAAGGAAACGGATTCAACCACCAACATAGTTTTTCATTAGATGATTTTTTTTTCTGAGTGAACAAAATACCCCTATTGTGGCATAATTGTTTAGCTTTTGGAGATTCAGGCAGAGTTGCAACTACATGACTGTTTAAGAAAATAATTCAACTTGATGAGGAGGGGAGGGCAAAGACATGTTTGGCTTTTTATTACATTTTGTAGCATTTTGCAGAATAATGCAGCAGGTTTTAATTTTCTCGGTTTCTGTGCTTTTTGGCTCTGCAAAAGGGGGAGGGAGGAAAGTCTGTCTTGCATTTCAGGACAAATCTAAATCTGATGGACAAAAGTTTTGGCTGTCTGATTGAAACCTTTTGTTGCTGAGACTGAATGACTCTACCAGGCTGGCAGGGCTGAAGTGATTTGTGTCTCGGATTCATTGTTTTGAACTGGTAAAATGTATTTACTTGTGGTTAGTGGGAAAGTTAATATTTTCATTGTAGCAATATGATAATGGCTAAAACCCAAGCTGAGTTGTAAGTGAGGAAAATGCAGTATGGAAAAACCATGGGAGCAGAGCCTGTACCCTCAGATTTAATTTAATTTAAGTGTTTTTTTGATTTCTGATACCTTGATCTGTCATACCAGAAGTTCCCAGAATTGTATCCACTGCTTCAAGGTGTGCAAAATGATAGTGGTTTTGATTAATTTAATTGAACAGGACATGGTGAAGTTTAGTATATTAGTGTTTGTCAGCTGAAATTACTTCTACTTCTTAGCTGAAGTTTCAGAAATTGCTTTGGCCCATTCTTTTCCCTGCCTTTGTGTTAACCAAGTACATCACATCCTAACAAAACATGTTGCTGTTTCATGTGGATGGACTCATCAAAAGACAACGTTTACTTAGGGGTTTAGGAGGTGCAGACAGTTAGGAATTTAAAAAATGATTGAAGAATAGGAGATCTTGGATCTGTGGTTGTTAGTGAGAAGAAAAGACAAAGGTTTCCAAAAAGTGTTTGAATATCTACCCACTGGAAGCTTGATGATTTAAGCAGCACCACACTGGGATATCTTGGTTGGTTTTAATCTTACAAATCGCTGTGGTGTTCAAGTATTGTCTGGGCTAAATGTAGCAACCATACATTAGGAAATTTTTAAATATAGGGTTGGCCAGCCTCTATTTCTTCTAGACTTTTCTCATGGGAATTGTCTGGCTAGTTACACCATGACCGCAAAATGTCAGGCAGTGCAAGGATCTTCCTCCCCCCAACCCACTTTATTTCCATCTCTCCTCACAAAGGCAGTTCCTTGGAGTGGTGGCTGTGGTTTGCTTGTTTTTTTCCCTAGGAAGTTTGTGAGCAAACTCTTGAACTTACTTGTAAAGTGCTTTCTAACATCAGAACTTTGCTAGAAAGTCTTCCAGTGAAAGCTGTGCTGTGTATATGTGTTTCAGAATGCCTTTGGAGATTAACAACAAATAAGGGACTAAATGCACATCTTTTTCAAAAACTGCTGAGCACCCCATGGCTGTTTCCATGGCCACTGCTGGGTTGCTGTTCCAAAGGCTGAAAATTGTTAGGATTGAAAACTGCACATGAGCCTGCCAAGCACTGGGGCTGCCTGTGTTTAAAGCCTCTTTTAGGCAGGCTCTCATCCGAGGTTTGAAAAGCCCACAGTCTGTGGTAGGCAGTCTTGAAAGTAAAGAATGTCTTCGCATAACTCTGGATTTAAATACTTTCATTTATTTGGTCTTTAATGTTTTATTAACCATCTAAACCAGTTTAGATTGCAGCTAGAGATTCAGCAGCAAAACCAGACAAACCAGTAGGTTTTGCTAAACTGAACATTGGTTGATAGTAAGATACTCCAAGCACTCCCGTGTGCTCTTGCAGAGAGCTGGGCTGGTGAGGAATGCAGAGCAGAGCCCTGGCAAGCCAATGCAAAAGGTGAAACTCCAAAAGAGATGGAAAGCATCCAGAGAAGACATATACTTCAAAAGGAGTTGAATCTAATGAAAATAATCCATCATGAGGAAATGAGTATGTTTGAGCCTTATTCAATGAGAGGGAATATAGCTTGAGAAACTGATGCAAGTAAACTTTATCTAAATTGAAGAGGAAATTAATACAGACAGTTGATTAAAGATGTGAAAGAGCTTTAAATTTGAAACTTCATAAAAAGGGACAAATAAAATGTATTTTTCATAAGCAAAGGCAAACCTGTGAAAGACAAATGAGAATGGAAAATAGATAGCAAGTTACTTGTTTAAAAACAAATGAACAAACAAAACCCTCAAACCCGTTAAAAGCAATGAAAAAAAGGCAAATTGCTTTTAGCTGATACAAGGTGGCTTGTGACTGTGGGTGCAGTGGCCCATGTTCATGTGAGATTTTGAAAATTAAGTCCGCTACTGCTTCTGGTCACCTGTGTCTCTGAGCTCTGGAGCGTGGGGATGTGCATGACCCCAGGTAATGTGAGAGCAGCTGTCATCCCTGAGTCTCTGACTCCTGCTAGATGGGGGTTGGGTTGGGAGTTCAGGGCTACAAAAAAACCTGAATGTATCCTTTGACTGAAAAGTACCGATACAATAATAAGTATTGTTAAAGCATCATCTCCTGTACCAGTCCAACCCGCTGGCTCTGGTCCCTGCCTCGCCCTTTGGTGGGGATCCACTGGGTGCCCAAAGTGGGGGGCAGCCCTTCCAGAGCATGGTCCAGCTGTGCTGCACAGAAGGATAGTTTGATTTCTACCTTTTTCCTGCAGTGTCAGCGATTCAGAAGCATGCACTGAGTTAAAATCTGAGTTAAAATGCTGCTTCCAGGGCCTCTGGTTAAGTTGAGCCATCCCCGGTCTTGCCCAGAATGGGAAAGCTGTGCCGTGATGTGGAGTGGGGCGGGTGGGCTCGCTGTGTCTCAAGGACAGAGCCAGATACCAGAGATAACTCCCTTCCATGCACTTTGCAGCAGAACAATGAGGGGGTTTATATAAATAGAGCTCCCTGAGACTGTGCAAAAATGATAACGCTGCCTCTAAGGCTGCTTGGGGCCTGGGGGCCTTTGGGCTTTGTCATGGCTTGGAGAAGCACCTCTGATTTGTTTGATTTAACTAGTGTAATTGTGTAAGTGTGCAGGAGGGGGGTGTGTGTATTAACCATTGTAAAACAAGCAAAGTTGTTTTAGAATCACAGAATTATTAGGGTTGGAAAACTCCTCCAAGATCATCAAGGCCAACCTTTGGATGAATACTGCCATGCCCACTAAGTCTTATCATAGAGTGCCGTGTCTCCTCATTTTTTTAAACACTCCAGTGATGGTGACTCCACCACTTCCCAGGGCAACCTGTTACAATGCTTGACCACTTACAAAATTTTTCATAATATCCAACCTGAACCTGCCCTGAGGCTATTTCCCCTTGTCCTAAAGGGGAAATGTTTTATCATCTCTTGTAGCTTTTAAATAGGGGGGGGGATGGGGTGCATAAGAATTATTTATTTTTATGGTTTTTAGGGCAGAAGATTTAAACCTGTTGTGCTGTGAGGTGCAAAGTGATCCCCCCTATCTGCAAGAAGATGACTCTTCTCTGAAATTGGCCTGATGGGCACTCCAGCAGCAGATGGTGTATCTGGCAGATATCAATGACCCCGGCATACCAGAGCCAGGTGAAAGCAGAGACTCAAGGATTAACATGGAAAATGCCTGGGATTTGCAGCAGTGAAGGATATGTACCTGTGTGACAGGGTGGTCTGGGTGTGAGACTCCTCACATCCACATCTCACAGTGTTCCTAACATCACATAACCTCAGGGAGCGGCAGGGCAGGGCTGTTTGCGTTGATAAGGGAATCTCGGCATGTATCCTATGGAAATGTGTGGGTATTATTTGTTTTTATACACACACACACACATACACAAACATATAGATGAGATCTCTATCCTGTTCCTTGGGAGCCAACTTTGTTTTGTCGTGCTGTATGAGAAAATATTTGTCAAACTGAAAGGAACTGTGATGCAAGTCCCCAAAGCAATAAAAGGAGGTTTAATGTGCAGGTTTGCTCTGAGTGTAATAAACTGTGTGTCAGGGCTGCAGGTGTTTCATGAGGAAGGAGGGGGGATGAGTATCTGAGGTTTGGATTTGGAATTTTTTGTTTTATACAGTTTCTTCATTGCAGTCTTTAATGTGTGCGCTTGTCAACGTGCAGTATTTTTTGTAAGCACACGCTGTAGAAGGAAGATGGAGGTTTGTCCTTTCATGTTACAGGGGCAATTTAGAAGGTGTGGAGGGCTGCCTCAAGGACAGCACCCATCACTTAGTGAAAACTAGGTAATCAGATGGGAGTTGGGCAGCTCATCAACTGCATTCCTGGTAAATCTGGAGAAGACAGGTTGCCTATTTGCAAATGGCAACAGGCTTTGGTTTAGAGTGCTAGTTACTGTTTGGAAGATAGGATGGGATGTGTATAAGTTTAGCCACTGAAATCTCTGTTGTCTTCCTAATTTTCTGGTGTGTCAGTACAACTGAACCCTATACAAATGGCTTGTTGACCTGAGGGCACTCTGGTATCTCATCTCCTGGGTGACCAGAGAAGGTGCAAAATCCTTTATGTATAGAGACATTTGGGTATCTTACCCCAGAAATATGTAGTGCTGATTTTCTGAAGTCGTAGCATCATGACACCACAACAGTTTACCAAAGGTTTTTGTTGTGCATTTACCAAAACTCCTTAGAAAAGAAAAGCAGTCAACCAGCCTGTTCCCAAATATGTAAGTGACGGTCTTCTGGCAGAGCTTCCACGTGCAGCAGTCTCCAGAGGTTTTATTTGAACAGCTATGCCATCAGCACACATGGTCCTGGCTCAGAGCAGGTGTTGGTATTATCAGTCCTTCCCCAGCTCGGGGACTCTCGCAGCATCACGTCTGTTATATTTGAAATTGTATTTGACTGTCGGTAAATAAAAAATTTTGCTACAGAAGCTGTTCACTGGGGCTGCAGTTTTTTCCTTTGCCATCCATCTTCACCTGCTGTGTTTTCCTTGTTGCCAAACTGGATTCTTACAAGGTTATATTCATCCATCTCACCCCTGAGGAGCATATTGGGTTAGGTGTTGGGCACCTGCCAGTGTTGGAGACAGCTGGGTTAGTCCCAAGCAATCCATTGCAATTTCCACACTGATGAAGGTGGGGCACTGTCTCTCATTTAATGTGAACTGAAATAGTTATTTTCCAACTGAGTGGCCTTACATGACTTTATAATTAATTTTGTAATTGGTGGAACATGTACTTTCTAATGACACCAGTCAGTTGTTGGCGAGGACACAATGATGTATTTACTACCAGATTGCTGCCTTTTACTAAAACCAACAGTTCCACTTTTTGGGCACTGGATGATCTATGACTCCGTGTCAGAGTAGTATTTAATTGACTTACAAGGTTTACTCTGAAGTTGTTGGCTAGCCTTGTAAACACCACTTACTTGAAAAATCATTTGTCCTATCTGGAGAGCTCAGTATAAATCTTGTGTGAAGTACTTTTTTAATGTTTTCAGGTGTTTCTTTGCATCCTGCCCAGGGGAAAATCATGTTCTTGTGAGGTTGTGGAGCAGCACTGTTTCTGCTGCAGGGCTCTGTTGTGTGCAGGAAGGACTATTGATGGAGTAAAGTGTATGTGAGTATGTATATATCTGTGTGTTTTGTCTCCAGCTCTGCAAAGCTGAGACATCTGGTGCCAAGAGCTGCTGAGGGATCACCAGTAGCTCTTAAGGGCCATGTTCAGCATGAAATAGCTGAGCACAGTGTGGTCATCCTTGTGATGGGCATGAGAAATTAGTCTTGATTTGTTGGATAAAGATTGCTTTATCTAACCATTCAAATCTGATAGGGATAGCTGATTTCCTCAGGTGTTTTCCAAGTTTTCTGCTTTGCTGGGAGCTTCTGTTCAAAACAGTTCTTATTTCTAGTATTCATTATCTTTCCCAACAGGGAAACCAGTTTGTATTTAGCAAAAGGGTGAGGCAGAAGCACCTTTGATGAAAATGTTGGTTCAAAGCCATTTCATTACAAATTGGTGCAAGTTCCAGCAGCACTTAAGAGATTCCACTTGTAACTGTCAGCAGACAGCCTGAGTGATGTGCAGAAACCACTGGAATCGAGCTGCAAAAGTGCTTAAATACTAAAATATTACCTTTTAGTTGAGGACCTTGTGCGGTGGAAAGCAAATGAAGATGACAAAGCTGTAGGGTCTCCAGGCACAGACTGGAGTGAAAAGCCATCTTTTGGGGACTGGACCTGCATGTATTAGGACACAGGTCTGTGGTGGCTGGAGATGTCCCTTCCTGGGTGAACAGGTCCACAGTTAAGATAGAGGGAGGGTGTCCTGCTGCCTGGGATGGCAGTTTGACCACATGGATGGGTCAGGCCAGATGGGGGCAGGTTGACTGGGGGATGTTTTATATTCCTACTGTCCCACCAAGGTGGTGAGGTTTATATCGTGCTCAGTCCTGTGGGAAGCTGTGTGCATCTGGTTTTGTGCCCTAGCTTTAAGCAGGCCTGTATCAAGCCCTCACTGGAGCACCACTCTGAGCAGTGAAGGGGACCAGGAGGGATTGCCACGAGGCAGTGAGTTTGTTAGATCTCAGCTGATTCAGCTGGTACTCGCCATGCAAAGGGAGTGATACACCTGTCAAAACAGGGCCAAAGTTCTGTTCTTTGTGAAAGAGAGGTTTATGTGCTTTCCTACAGCAACATGGTCTTCTCACATGCTGTCCCTTGTGCTCTCCCAGCACCAATGCTTGCTGTCCTGGACAGACCTGGTGTAACATTCCCCTTCTGCCGAGCTGTTTTCCCTGCCAGCTCTGTACCCTTGTTCTGTGTGTGGTTTGCACAAACATTTGACACACCACCAGCAGTGACAGGAATGGGTCAGACTGCAGGATTACTGCTTCCAACCCCCCAGTGACAATTTTGGTTGTGGTGCAAATCAGACTGCCACCTAAGGGAAGGGAAACAGAACTGAGAGCTTAAATATTGGCCAAAGATGAGCTATCACCACGGAAAAAATGTACTGGCTGTTGAAAGGTAAGGGAGGATGAAGTTAACTGTGGGAAAAATACCTGGTATTTCAGATTCCAAGGTGTGAGGAAATTCTTATTTTAGCTAGTGCTAATTTGTAAATTATAAGCAGATGAATGTGACCATTGCAATTCAACAATGGCATGTACAACACTCTTGATGGATGCTGTGCATTTCTTTTCAACCACATAACCTGCCTTGGGCTGGTTTTTAACATATCCCTTTGAGTTGAACATTTTTCTGGGGCTTTCTTTAATTTTGGGTGGCCTGCATGGATTGTAGCAATCCAGTGTGGTAGGGATGAGTAATTATTTCTGAATTTCCTTGTCTCTGAAGACTGAGCTCAGGTACTTTGTTCTTCTGGCTGCTGTCGAAGCCCATAGTTTGAGTTTTCTTGAATATATAAATGTGTTTCAGTTCTGTGCTTTTCCATAAGTGGTTTGCTGGCCTTAAAGGATTTTTTAAAAATTATTTCATATTAAAAATAATGTAGTTGGAAGCATCTTTTTTGATTCCAGTAGCTTTCAAAATCTCCCTGGCAGGAATGGGTTGAAGGACAGCTGTGGTGCTACATGACTTGGGGACCTCATCTCAGTTGCATGGTCAGCTTTTGCCCCAGCAAAGTGCTCTCTTCCAGTGTTCTGGCAGAAACTCAACGACACTTGGTAGTTTACTGTCAAGTAAATATAAAATACAAGCAGCTTTTGTGCAAGGGGGCCCCAGTAATGCCAGTCACTCCAAACCTCTCTGTTATGGAGTATGCTTGGCCCAGGCACGATGCCTGTTCCCAAACAGATCGAGGCAGGGGTCTGCTATGGGTGCCTCGGGAGCAGCTGCAAAGTGCCTGTCAGAAAATTGGAGCAGTTTTTCTATAGGAATAATGCAAAGACGTAAAAAATGGAACTTGTGTGAGGTGTCTGCAGCAAGATGGTGCAGAGAAAGATGGGATGTGTCTGCCTGGTGGTCTGGGCAAAAGTGCCGCGAGGTGAGAGTAGCTCTTCCCTTTTTCCAAGACGCTGCTATTCCTGTCCACATTCATTGCCCTTTACTTCATCCCTCTCCTAAAAAGACAGAGAAATGCAAGACTGGCACACCAGCATCTGCTTGAATACTGCCTGTGCATCTGTGTCGTGGTTGTGAAATCTTATTCCAACATGTTTGTATAAACTCTCACAGCTTTGGACGAACTGTCTGCTCCTGCCAGACCGTCTCAGCCGTGCTGCATCTGTCCTTGGCTTGTGTCGGGAGAGCGAATTAAATTAAATTCAAGGGGGTTGTTTCATCTTGTGTGACAGCTCTTAAATGGGAAATTTCCTTTTCCCCTTCATTTTTTGTAACATTGCATACTTATGGCTCTGCTCATCTGGCAGCTTCAGCTGAGGCTGCCCAGGACTTTGCTGCATCTCGGAATGGGGAAGTTGAATTTTTTGTGTGACAGTTCTGGGAGGGATGGACCTGTCAGTTTGCAATCCTCAGCCTCCTGGAAATTAAGTGCAGAGATTAAAGCAAAGGTCTATGGGAAGAAACTTCTTACAGAATGTGATTTTACTCATAATTTTGCTGCAGTTACATGGCCTTTGATTTTTTTATTTTAAAGAACAAAAATTATTAAAAATTGTTATGATATTTCCTTGGCGTTTCCTCTGCAACAGTTCATTTATTATGTATAAATGCAGTGTTATGTATTCCAGGTAATTTATATAATTACTCTGCCATTAAGTGTGTCTAGCTAGAGTCAACATATTTGGAAAATGTGAAATTCGAGTGTCTGCATTAGTGGTTGCCTGGTTGTGTTATATCCTGTGTGGGATTCCCGTGTGAGATCCTTCCTTTCTCTGTTTTTGTGCGTGAACCTTTGACACCAGCATGAGTTGCATTAGCACTAAATGATTAAACAGGAAAAATATTTCATTGGAATGACATATATGTAAAACATGACTTCTTTAGTGATGTTATTAGAATATTTAATGTTTTCATTTCCTGGCCTCTGGGAATTCAGCTATGCAGCTTTAGCACTGCACTCCAAAGGAAACAGGGAATGGTTTCCCCGTTGTTAATTCACAGAGCTCCTTGCCACAGGGTATTACCGAGGGCCAAAATTCAGTGTCTGAGACCATGCCAGTAATTAAATATACAAGAACTGTTGGAGCAACTGAGATTAAGGCAAAAAGCCACTGAAAACAAAACACAGCCCTTTGAAATTAAGAATATTGGACGGGGTATGGCTTTATGCTTCAGGGTATAAATCAATATTAAGCTTGGATTTGGGAATTAGAAGGCTTCTCTGGAGCACATCAGGAGGCGTTGCTGTCGTGGCTCCACCCAGTGTCCTGTGCCTGGTCTGGTCCA
The DNA here is from genome assembly GCF_022539395.1 of Myiozetetes cayanensis. Classification (NCBI taxonomy): domain Eukaryota; kingdom Metazoa; phylum Chordata; class Aves; order Passeriformes; family Tyrannidae; genus Myiozetetes; species Myiozetetes cayanensis. Next base: position 6,128,726 of record NW_026087389.1, read on the forward strand.
GCTGGGATGCTCTCACTGCCAGCAGTGATTAGCATGGAGCATCAAAGCATCAAAGGTTTGTAAAAGAGAAGGGATATATGAAAGAGGGATTCCTCCTTCCGTTCTCCACCATTTCTGGTATCCATGTGCAGCTCTGTTCTGGGGGCTGTTTAAATCCCAAGGCTCAGTGTTTGGTCACTTGTTGGAACTAGATGATCTTTAAGGTTCCTTCCACTCAAGTCTTTTAATGGTTCCATGGTTGTTACCCATCTGTGTTCATTCTTTCCAGGTCCATGGCTTCCACCTTACCAAAAAACATCAATAGGGACTGCAGGAGTGCAGGGGAATATCTGTCCCAGGTACTGATGGGTGAGAAACTCTGCTGAACTGTTTAAAGAATAATAATCTGAAATATTTAAAATACCTTTGTCTTTATGGGGTTTATGTGGCCATCAGTCATCATATTGCTGTGCTTCTGCGTGAAATCACTGCACTGGGAATATTTCTGGGTGTTTTCAGCCAAGGACTATCAGGCAGCCCTTGGATGTCCTGAATTCTCCCACACTTCCCTCTCAGCAGTTGTCCAAGACTTGATGGCTCTTACTTCATTTAAAAAGATTGGAAACGTTGTCAAGCCAGGCTTTCCTGTGGTTTAAACATGCTTTTTGACTATGTTTTCTTTGGAGTATTTTGATTCATTAGATTATAAAACTTGGTGGATAAAAGCGGGTTGGATTCCTGTTTTTTTATCAGCTGGCACTGATAAAAATCCCCAAAACTGTGATATTTTTTTCCTTCATTCAGTATCTTCCCCAGGTACCATTTACTTCAGACTTGGTTTTAGAAAACAATATTTTTCTGCAGGAGTTAAAACTGGTTCATTCAGCTTTTAGGCTTTTCTTTGCTCCATAGTGGTTTTTATCAGTTCCAGTCTGAGAGCACAGTGTCCTTTTCCTTGCAAGAAAATGTGAAGCTGTAGAGGGAGGGAGAGAAAGAACAGCAGTGTTATTTCCTCTCTGAAGTCATCACCTACAGAGCTGATACTGATGGCATTTTAATAGATGAGGTGCTCCCAATCCACTATTGTTCTAGAAATTCGTTGTATGGAGAAACAGGGATGTTGGGAAATAAAAATAAAAAAAAAAAATTATTTGTGTTGGAAAGAGGGGGAAGGGCAGTATGTAATAAATGGGACTGTTAAATATTCGGTGATTTAAAGGGGTCTTGTCAGCCTTGTCTAAGAGCTCTTGGATCCTAATAAAATAATTCAGAAATGTTGGGGATAAACCAGCTGCTCTTCATAAAGCTCTTGTCCAGCCAAATTTTCCAGGGTTTTTTAGATGTTTCCTTGATTGTATGTTTAGTTTTCCTATTTGTATTTAGAGAAGGGTTTGACTGAAACAGGATTAATCTCAGGAAATTAGGGTGACACAACCATCAGTTTAGGTGAAACAATTTGCCTTTCTAATGTGGGTGCTTTGCTTCTGTGGAAAATAATAGATCAGGCTTTAACATCTGAGCAATTGCCTGAGTTTATTATTTAGCTGTGCTGGTTTCTGTGTGTGTGAAATCTTCCTTTTCCCACAAATTCCGCCTGTGGAGGCAGCTCTGGGGAAAGAAATTACTTCAGAGCTTTGAAAAAAACAAAAGCGCGACTTTAACAAATTTTGTCTTGGCCAAAAGCATTTAATACCAAGAATATTGTAAATGCTTTCTGTTGGAATGGCTCCCTCTGGCCTGCTAATCTGGGAGCAATTCAGGCATTCGCTCCTGACCTTACCCTCTTCCTGGAGATCCGAGCGCTTTGCTCATGAGAGTGCACGACACGGGAAGGAGGAGCTGGTAGAGCTGTTGTTTTCCAGAGGAAATGAAGTAATGTCACTTTTGGTTGGAATTACAGGCTCCTAAGGTGACGTTCCTCAGAGAGGAAAAGCAGCTGATGAGGGGTCTTGAAGGTGCCTGGAATGTTTGCATGATTTCTTCTCTGCCAGCAGCGCAGGCTGGCTGCAGCTTGATATGAGTTGGCAGTGGGTAATTTTATCACTTAACAACCTTTGTTTGTTTACTGGAGGCAAATACATCCTCTGGGATTAATTCACCAAGGTTGCATCTGTAGGACTCAGGGCTGTGAGATCCCTGGGGCGTGGGGAAGGTGGCCCTTATTGTCCGTACAAACTGTGGTGTGATGTGGTTCCACCTCATCTGGGCAGCCTTCAGCTTATATCCACTACAGATCTTGCATAATCTGCATTTTTATGGTATTCTTTAAGAGGATCCTGATCCTGGCAGTGATGGACCATGGCTGCATATCCAGGCACCTGCATGGACCTGGTGGATGGGTTTCCACCTGCACAGCCCCGTTGCTTCTGTGCTGTTTAGGTAGTGAGAGTGTTTAAAGACCTTTCAGCCTTGGCAGCACTGTGCAGGCAGCACTGAAGCCAAAGACAGGCCTCCTGCAAATGGCAGCTTTGGGAGCTGTCAGGAGTTTTTGGTATCTGCAGCACGTCCTTGCTTCTGCTGCAGCAATGTGCTCCTTGGGACCGTTCTGGAGGCTGGGGCTCACTGGGGAGAGCTTTTGTTCTGCTGGAGATAGCCATGCCAGTGTGCCCCCAGTCTATTTAAGTGATCAGCTTCCTTTTGTTGTTGTTGTTTTCTCCTTTTTTCCTCCCCATATGTAAAGCTTCAGTGTTAGTGGAGCAGGGCGGTTTTATGTGCTTGGTTTTTGGAACTAATGAAAACTTAAGAGTGTTCTTCCCCTGAGCCCGTGGCAGCCAGGCAGCACAGTGCAACTCTTGGAAGGAGCTGTGTGTGTGATGGTGCATCTGGGATGTTGGAGTGTTTGGATCTGTTTGTCCTCAGTTTACTCCAGATTAACCAGGCGTCATCAGCATTTTCAACCAGCCCTTGGCCTTTTGAAGCAAAGCCTCTACACACCCTGTGACCTGGGCAGGGGGCACCTTCTGCAGCACATCACTTGTGAAGGCTCAGGAAAGGTTAACAGAACTGTTTATCCATTTTTTGCTCAATTTTTTACTTCTTCCTGCCTTTCCTGTACTTACACAGCCACTCAGCCTATGGGGGGAGAAAAAAACCCACAACAGGTTTCCTTGCAGTATTGGTTTGAATGTTCTGGAAAACAGGAATCGTGAGTCATCAGTCCCAAATTAACACTTGTGTGCGAGGCTGAAATGACATGTAAGAGATGGGTCACCTCTGGAGACAGGAAGAGTGGGGTATCACACTCATAACTCTCAAGGCTGCAGTTCAGCTTGTCTCGGCTCTTCCGTTTATAAAATCCTCATTGGAGAGGCTTGTAAACACCTCTGTATACATTAGTCTCACTCTGGAATCAAGGCTTTCAGCCTGGAAACGGGTTTTAAAAACAAACAACCCTCTCCTGCGGCTCTTACACTTTAAAACTCGTCGTGTAAAAGTTCCTTTACACGTCCTTGGAGCTTGCAGAGATCAGCAGTTTCTGCGGGAATTTGTTCTGCCAGGTTTCTTTAGCAAAGTGTAAATAAAAGCCATGGGCTTGAGATGGATTTCTGGATTTTTAAGGTCTCAAGGGTCTGGTTCTGACCTATTTGCTGGCATTAGGAAGGACAGGTTTCTCTGCATATTCCAGGAAATTTTTGCCAGTTGAAAGATATTGGTTTTCCTTTTTTTTTCCCCCCTCTCTCTTCTTTTTTTCCTTTTGTGCCCACCTTTACTAGACCCTGCCTTCCTTCCAGCAAATGGGCTGATGTAAGCTGGACCATAACCTCTTCCATCAAAGCCACCTGGAGTGGTGGGAGCACACACAGGCAGGCTGAGGGCTCCTTTAATCCTCTCATTTGCAAAATCATCTCTGCTTGTGTAACTGTCCTCATCTACATAGGCTGATGGATCCAGAAGAGGTTATTCCAGCCATCCTTAATTACCCCCCATGACAAAGAGCTCTTTCTGCCCCAGTGAAGGAGTATCTTGGCCAAGCAAAGGCCCCTGTCACTAATTCAGTCCTCTCTCAAAAGCTCCACTCAGGTACTGTGTACTGTTGTTAGGCACTTCTGGCTTTGGCTTTCTTTTTTCTTTTTGGCAGAACAAGAATAGAACAGTATTTATACACCTTTTCTGTCCATCCTGAGATCGTTGTTTTTTTCTGTAGTGCTTGATCTTTGTTTTTTTGATGATCAGCATTAACCTGAAGGGTATTGATTGAATCAGACCTTGGAGTCCTAATTGGTTGATGTTGTTTAAGAAGCCAAAAAAATACCCAGAACCCACCAAAGTTAAAACCAAGTATCCCAAGTCAACATGAAATTCCTCCTTCACTGAAATATGGTTTGGAAAAATATTTCACCACTACAACTCCTTTCAAGAGATTGACCTTGGATTGTTAATCTTAAAAATATACAGTGCAGATGAGGGGTTTTTTTCATAGAGACTGAAGAAATGCCACATTTCTGCAAAGACCTCCCTAGAATTAAGGGAAACAAAACCAAAACCCAGTGTGGATGATAAATGGAGTACAGGCTAATCTAGGAGTGACAAGAATTTCATGCCATCAGAATCAGCTTTATTTTGTTAATTTGCCTTTTTTTTTCCCCTTGCTGCCCCATTACTCTTGTTGCAATTTGCTATCCATCACACTGTGTTGTGTTAGTAAGTGCTTGAGTTCTGTGTGAGATGATAAAGCTGCAGCCTTGGAAGCTGGAATGCTGCATGTTTCGCCTCTGCTAATGTGCTTCATACCCACACTTCATCCCAGCTGCTCGGCCTGGGTGGCCTGAAACCCCCTGCTGAGCACTGGGGACAATCCACTTTCTGGTATCTCAGAAAGGGCTACCGAGGTGCCAGTTTAGTGTCTGCTGCCACGTGGACAGGCAGGATCAGGTTGGATCCATGTTGGATGAGCTACTCTCTGCCCAGCCCTGCCTCCCAGAGCAGGGATGAGTCCAGCCTCTCAGGAGCAGAGATGGTCACTGCTTGGGCCATTAAAGGAACGGGAAAATGCCACTTTGGATGCTGGAGATGGGCTTTGAGGGTTCAGCGGGGTTACAGCTGGAACTGCCTCAGCTGCTTTGAGGTGGTGGGTGTGCCACTGGCTGGCCACGTGCAGGGGAGAGTTCTGCATCCAAAATGCAGTTTGTGGTGGATGATTTCAACCATCCAACAGAAAGCAGACAGCTCTTGGTCAGGCGAGAGTGCCCTCCCTGCTTGGCCTCTGGACACTCAGCCATTGCTGCACACTTGGCAGCACAAACCCGCTTTCATCTCTCCCACTGTTCCTGTTTTGGTAATCTGCTCTTCCTAAATACATTTTCTATAATTACATTTTTGCTCCCAAGCCCTGTGTAACAGGCAGCTCTCTTGAAAGTGGAGGAGTAAAAGAGGGGCTGCCTGTGCTCCTGGACGCAGAGGTGGGGATGAACAGGACAAGTGGGATATCTCCAGTAAAACAGGGAGTTAATGGAGAAATAGAGCTGAGACCAGATATGAACAGATTGGCAGGAGGAAGGTGGTCAGCAGAGGAAACAAAAGCTTTTGAAGCCAAGGCATGAAATAGAGGAGAGCTTGCTTGCCACAGCATGGCTGTGCATTCCGGAGAAGGAAGATGCCAAATTCCCAGTCCTCCTTGGGAGTGATGTGCAGAGCTGGAGGGGTCAGAGAGGTCCAAGGAGAGGCTTGAGGAGCTCCTTGGGCAGGGATCTGACCCCTGAAGTGTGATCTGCAATCCCTAAAGGCCTGTCAGACAGCTGGGTTTTGTAATGTTCTTCCTTGGGCTGACAAAGAGAGTGGTTTGAGTAATATTGTTCTGCTTTTTAATTAACAAAACATATGTTTCTCTAAATGCTTTTCGGGGGAGAGGGTGTCAGTATTTGTTAAGGTTCTTAGTGATAGTGAAGATTGGAGGTGACTAATTTCTAGAGCGTTTTGTCTTCTGCTGGCCACAGCTAAGGCAGGAAACAGGGTTTGTCATGGCATTTACTGCTGGCGGTTCCCAGATGTTACCCTGTTAAACAACACATAATTTCCAGTTATGTTATACAAAAAAAGGTGAGGAAATTTTTGGAGTATTTATCAAGGAGTTTTATTTTCAGTTTTTCTTTCTCAGCTTTGAGTACTGTTCTTGAAGGATTAAGTTTCTGTGGAAAAATATGTTGGGTTTTTAATGCCTTGAAAAGCACAAATAGTGTGACACCAAAATTCAGATGTGGGGTGGCTTAATGCTCTTGGCTTCGTGCAAGGGTGTTATGGGAATATGGTGCCTGATGCCAAGCACTTGCCTATGAGAAGGTTGATGTAGAAGAGGGAAGAGTTAATGTCTAATGAAAGGGCAAACCTCGAGGGAGAAGGTGGAGAATTTCTGTAACAGAAGTAGTAGAATTTCAGCTCCTGCAAAAATAGACAACCAATAGAGGGGTAAACAGGAGAGGTTAAAACATTTCAGCTGCAACTGGAAAAGCTGTGTTTGCTAGGGAGACTTTTAGATATGTTAGAAGATGCCCTGAAAAAAAAAAAAAAGTAAATGAGAAGCAGAGAAAGGAAACTTAAAAAAGAAATGTTTTCCTTCCCATCTATCTTGTGCCAGATCCCAGTTTGATTTCTGCGTGCACCTGCAAATCCAGTTCTGGCTAATAAAGATCTGAGTGGGTAAAGGTTTGCTGGAATGGAAACATTGCGAAATTAGAATTTTTTTATAATGCTGATTTATTTGGAAGACTGGTTTTAAGTTTTTAATGGGCAAATGCAGTTCTGAATATATATGGGGTGCCACACATCTATATTAACTGTTTCCACCATATTATTTCCTATTTTTAATGCTCGGGGCCTTGTTAAAATAGCTTTTATGGAAATGCTTGTTCACACAATTTTAGGAAATGGACATGCATATAATTGCCTGTTTCAAAATGAAGATAAAAATGGCAGGTTTGCAATGTAGTGTAACAGAAGTCTGTGTTTGGGGGTTTTTTGTGGGCTTTTGTTTAGTGTGTGTTTTTTCCCCTGAGTTAGAGCCCTGTGCAGCCCCTGCCTTTGTTCTCCTGACTCTCTCAGTCATTACTGTTTGCATCTCCAGGTTATAAGAAAACAGTCAAATGCTGTGGTCATTCATCTCTGAAACCTTTAATGAGCTTATCAGGAAAGAACTATAAATATATATCTTGTACATCTCTTGCATTGGGAGATGCTTCCTCAGGCCATGAATAATTAGGTTGGCCCACCTAAGCTAATTACAGACTGTCTCACCATTCAAAATACCCTCTGGGTAATGTTGTTAGGACTCTCTTGCCAGGTTAATGGGTTCTCTCTGTAACCTAAATATTATGTTGGCCTTTGCCACCCTGATCAAAAATTCACTGTATGGGACCTTTTGCTATGCCAGTTTGTGACTTGTTTGCTACGAAGGGCATCATCTTTCCTGCTCTTTGAGTGATGAGCTCAGAGGGACAAGGCAGATCTTGTCTTGATCAGGTACTTCGGAGTCCATCCCTCGGCTCAGCAGCACGACTGTAAAAGCTTCTTTGAGAGTCTGTTGAGTGGCAAGGTGGAAGTGAGCAAGTCCTCCGTGTCCCTGGCAAATTTGATCGTTTGTGCTTCTGCTGTGATTACCTTTCAAATCTGTTCAGTGTTGTCTGGCAAACTTAACTCACCCGCTTATCTTCAGGAAAACAAATGTACCAGTTATTGCCTACTAGAAAATGCGAGTTGAGCTGTGTGGTTTTTTTCTTTTCAGTGGGCCTGCTGTGATTTTGTTTTGACAGATTGAGCTGTGTTTCACTTTGCTTTCATTTTTCACCCTGTCAAAAGAATTTTTAGTGCATTTTTTTTTCCCCCCCTTCCCCTGCCTCTTGCTGTCTGTATGGATCAGTGCACTGAAGCGGTGGCTCCCTCTCCTCTGCATTGCTGGTCTGCAGCTTCTCGTGCTGCAGAGGCCTGAGCTGAACCTTCCTCATGGGAAGCTCGGGTCAAGCCTTGGCCATCTCAGTGGGCAGCATCTGCCACGGGCAGGGCATGCAGGAGAGGTGGTAGGGGTGGGTGAGCATCCAAGTGGGAATGTGTTAAGCAGAATGAAAGTTTGCTTATTTTTCACTTGACTTGTGCTGTGTTTCTCCTGACCAGCTCCAAGGAGCAGCGTGCCTTGGGCTGGATCATCTGTGCTGCTCAGGGTCAGCTGTGCACAGTCTGCCTCGGTGTTGCAGAGGATGTAGGACAGTTGCTGTTCCCAGCTGCAGAGGATGGCTTGGTGAAGTTGATGTGTGTAAGAGTTCAGGAGTTTGGCTCCTACTCCTGCCCTCAGCTGAGTTACACCCCTTCACAAACCCGTATGCAGTTACCATATTAATCTCAGGAGGCTTCATGCTGATGTTCTGAAGTGTTGCCATGCTGGAAGAAAGCAGTGTGTAACCAGAACAATTAGAAAATGGGAGGGTTCACATCAAGCTCACTGGAGTATTGGCACAGTTAAGCTGAGCTGGTGCTGCAAGGTTTGGTGGTAAGTGAATGTCTGAGTGACACTGATTCAAGCAAGGGGAAGTTGAAGTCAGGTTGAAGGGTGCCAGCTGTGACAGCAGGCTCTGAACAGCCTCAGCAATGGAGCCTTGGGAGAATGGAGTGAGAGGGACAGTGTAAATCCCTTGGTGATGGTGTGGTCCCTGCCCTGGGGACCCTCTGCTCTAAGGGGAACTGTGCAGGGATATGGCCAGCACTGCAGCACGTGGTGGAAAACAAGAGGTGCCAGGTCCGTCCTGCACTGAGGGCAGCCTGGGTGTCACATGCACATCTTGGTTTGTTCTTTTTATCAGCAAAATGCCCTGTGTACAGGGAGCTTTCCCTACCCATAAAAGCCCCAGGTCCCTGCCATACTGCCTGCAACAGTAAGTATGTCTGGGTCCTATGGGTCAGTGCTGGGACTGTAGTGGCACATTGGTCCCGTGTCTCTCACTGCCTTGGGATGTATTCTCCAGGGACCAAATACTGCTTCTCTGCCTGCGAGGAGCTGAAGTGATCCTGATCATGTATCAAATTCTTAAGTACTTTTTTTTTTTTCTCTTCAAAGCTTGGATTCCTTTCTTTTGGATGCAACTTCCCCATGTTTTATGGGCTATATATGCCATTCCTGCCTGCTTAATATTTCATTTCTTGGGAAGTTCAGTCGCAATGCAGTGACCGGCAAGTCTGGCTCTACTGTGAAGTCTTCGAAATTCTCCCTCAGTCTCTAGAAGTGTACTTGGGACAAGCAGAGATTTATTTGCATAACTGGTCAAACAGAGGTTACTGTGAAATAAAATACATGCATGTGCTCCTCTCAGCCTCCCCCGATGCTGGGTCAAGGCTGGCTTATTTTTTCTGGGTCCTCCCATTGTCAGAACCTCTCAGGGATCCTGGCTCTGGTCCACTTGCTGTCAGTAGTAGTTTACTTTGCTTCTCAGTAAATTGTCCAAGTTTGCAAACCTCCCCCGAGGGTATCGTATGACAGCATCCCTCACGTGATGGGTCTGGTAGTAGGAAAAAAAAAAAAATCTACTTTCTTGTAGTGCAAACATACAGCCCGTTCAATTATGTATGAGTGAAGTGTTCAAAGGATGCAAAACCTTTGAAACTGGCTCAGGTGTTTCTTCTCCCTCCACCCCCTAACTCCCTGATGCTTTATCGTAGTGGTGGGGTGAATTTGTAATTCACTGGGTGAAACAGAGGGAGAGAATGATCTGGAGAAACCAAACCAGGGCTATATAGAGATAACATTTCTGGCTCGGGTGGTCCTTGAGGCAGGTGGAGTACTCTTTGGGGAAGTACTGCCATGCCCTTGTCCTCCTCTGGGATTCCTCGTGAAGCAGTTATAGCTGCTGTTCCTTGAGATGGAACTATGGAATGGGTGGACATGTGGTCTGACAACCTATGGACATTCTTGATAGACAAAATGAAGCTAGTGCCTTGAAGCAAGACAGCAATGCCTGAGTGATACAGAGCTCTGTTAGAGCTCTCTGAATGCCTGTGAAACCATCAGGTTTCCCCTTGAGTCCTGACTCTGAAGTGTGCCTGGGCAATTTCCCTCTCAAATGTCCCTATAACGCAGGACCCAGCATGGGAGTTATGCTTGGATCTGTGTGAGGTGCTTTGGGCAGGGCCTGAGGACAGGCTGAAGTGAGGGACTCATCTCCTGGAAGATCTCTACCTTCAAAACGTGGATGTTCATTGGCATGTGCCCTTCCTGCCCATCCTGGTCCTCTCCTGCCTCCATAAGGTCCAGCCAGAATACTGTCCTTGAGCAGTGAGGTGACACTGCAGAAGGTGGCTTGACAAGTATATTCAAAGGCCAGTGTACTCATCCTCTGTGGCTGATTTCCAGACCCATTTCTCTCTGAGCTGTTGGTTGAGAGATTTGCTACCATGATTCCCTTCCCTGATACTGAAGAGAGACTGTAGATGAAAGGAAAGTGGGGTTAAAAGGGGAAAATATCTTTTTCCACTCCTTCCCTTTGAATGTAAAATGCTTCAGTCTGCCTGGAGTTTAGCTACAGGTTACATTTAAAGTGTTTGTGGAAGCTGAAAGTGGTTACACTGCTAGCCTAAAAGAAATAAAAGCAGTGACTTGAGACAGCGAGACAGGAGAGAGAGTGGCAGTGGAGTTGTAACTGACTTATTTATTGCAGCCTTGAGAGCAAGAAGTATTACAGAGGACAAAATTCCTATAATGTTTATATAAGGCTGTAAGAAATTGATTACAGCTCAGATATGTTTTGTTGCATGCTGCTGGGAGGCATCATAAAAGTCATGCAACAAAGTTTTGAACATCGTGTTACTGCTGGTCCGCTCGAAAGCCTCATTTGACACAATGAAAACCTTTCATTTGTTCTTCTTGCCAATTCCAGCTGTAATCATTTCCAACTTCTGTGCATTGCTGCTTGCAGGATTCAGCTTTTTCAGGCTGCAGTACTTCAGGGATGAATTGTTTCTTCTGTTTTTAGTTAATTAAAAAAAAAAAAAAAGAACCCCTCAGGATTTTGCAAAAGTGTTTTCCCCCCCAGAAGTGTTTTCCTGGAGTTATTATTTGTAATTTGTGTTATTTGTCCTCTTCTGACATACTAGGAGGTTTGTGAAAGCTTTCCTAATGTTCTTCCCAATTTATCCCACCTAATCCCATTCTCTCTCTGAACTGTGCAGGGCTTGGTACACTGGCACATGGTGCCCAGCAGCGGCACTGGGAGAGGGCAGCTTTCCTGCAGCCTCCTCCTGCCCTGGTAGGACCAAGCCCTGTACTTGCCTTGTTGTCCTGGAGGTTGTTGGGGGTCCTCAGCAGTGGCTTGGACCCCTGGCCACCACCTTTGTGCAGCTTCAGAGTGAGTACAAGTAGTAGATCTTGTAAAGACTCATTTGGGTTTTGGCATTTATGACGCTTTACAGCCAGAAATTCATCTCTCCTCTCGCTGTCCTTCCACCTGCCCAAGGCAGTATGTAATAAATCTCAGTGTCTCTGAGCATCCATAAGCCACTGCTGGTAAATGAAGTTACTTTCACCTGTTTACATTCTGATGTTCCTTCAGTGAATGTGCGTTAAATTGTTTTTCAGTTGCATCTCCTCTAAATAAATGGCATCGCGTGTCCCTTCAGGAACTGCGCGCAGCAGTAGAATGAAAGCCATAAAAATAAAATACATGGGTTACTTGTGTGCAGCAAGACTAAATCTGACAATAAAAGAGACACAGGGGTGCTGTCTTTCTGTCGGCCACCTTGCAAGGTCCCCCTCTGCGGGGCTGCTGGAGGGTGTGCTGGAGCAGGATGGGTTGCTCATGGTGATGCTGAGTGATCTGGGGCAGGGACTGCCCAGCAGTTACCCTGGAGTTGAGTTCATACCCGAGACCACACTGCACACAGTGCCTTGCCTTTGTTTTTTGGGCATAACTTAGAGCCAACTATAGGTGCTCATTTAGCCTTTGCTTGGCAGAGGTTTGCCTGCACAACAGACAAGGTGGTTTGAGGTTATGAAGCCCACTTGCTGTTTGCCACTGCTGTTTCAAATGAGGATTGTGTGTGTGGGGGGGTGGGAATGCTGACAGGCTGTTTCAGCACAGGTAGAACGGGTTTGGTCCAAACTGTTAGTCAACAGCTGAGTTCATGTGTTGCTGCAGCTGTTCTTAGCACACATCTGCCCATGCTCTTTATGTTACTTCAAGGAGAAGTCTGATAAGCTGGACACAGGGTTGCTGAGCTGCAACTGTAAAATTGCTAGCCTGCTAATTTTAAGGCATCGCCTTTACTCTGCCATTGGCATCAATGAAAGCAGCACTTGCCATTTGCCTTCTAGCAGATGCCTGTGATGGAGCAGCAGAGGGGGGGATTTGAATTGCCATTTCTAGCTTCGCTGATGATAGAGAATGGAAGGAGTCTGGATCTGACGTTCTCTGAGCAATCATCCCACCAGATCTCAGAAGACAGTAGCAAAGTGCAAATACCACTCAGTCTGTTCCCACCAAGAAGGAAAGTCAATGTGGAGGCACATCTAAAATAGCTGCAGTCATGAGGAGAGGACATAATAATATGGCTCTCAGACAAAAACACTCAAGTGTCTTCACATTTTTTATTGTTGTTACTGTTTTTATTATTATTTTACTGTTAAGTGCTGAGTCCCTTTGGGCCTTGTCTGACTGTGGAAGGAACTGTAAGACATTCAGCACATCTGATACTTCCTATGTACAAGATCCAAGCATGGATTTGAGTGCCTGGTACCTCTAGTAAACATCTTGATTCATGTAAAGTAAGCTTAGAACAACAAAATTAGAATCAGATGCTCCCTAATTTTTTTCCTTCCCTGTTTCAGTCCTAAGCCAAACAATTTACTGTGGAATACAGTTGAATTGCTTGCTTTTTCTCATAAAACAAATATGCCTTTGTTCCTCTTTTGGATTGATGCTTTCCTTAGTTCTGTGTTGTGGCTTAGCTATGCCCTCCTTTCCCTCTTGATCTTCTTGATTTTTCTCAGAGCACGTGCACTGGTCTCAAGCCTTCACTACTGGCTGATGGAGTTCTCCTTTCCATGCCACAGGAGCCTGCTGCATAGGCAGTGGAGATACACTGATAAAATCCTTGCTTTTGTGCTAGAATTGGTGTTTTGTTTTGATACAGTATGTATCATTTCCCATTTGAAACTGCTGTTATTGTATGGTTGGAAAAACCCTCTTACTTGGCATTGGCAGAGGAAGCAGACTTTAAAAGGGAAGAAAAAAAAAATACTCTAATTTAATAAGCAGTATTTTGGGGTTCCTTTTGTTACGTGCTACCTTTTGAACTCTGCAAACCAACATGCAGATCTAATTCACAACAGCGTCACCGCGTTGAGCCGCACAAGTAAACACTTTAAATGGGAGGAAGCACCTGCGTATCGCTATTGTCTCTCTTCTTCCATTAGCAAAAGTCTCGGGGCTGACTCCGTCCAAGCCAGACGTTCCAGTTAGCAGGAACCCACAGGCCCTGGTGTCGGGCAGAAGGCAAAGCTCGCTGCCCTCGGGCTGGAGCAGTGAGAGCGCGTCGAGGGGATGGAGGGGAGCGTGGGCGTGGGCACCCGCACACGGGTGGGCTGCCGGGCGCTGGCACATCGCCTCAGCCTCAGCCCTGACAGAGCGGGCTGCCAGGAGTACAGGACTCGGCAAGGTAGGGCTGTGCCTGCAGCTGTTGGTGGGGTGGGGAGGCTGATGAACCCCGAGGGCCGCCGCGCTCTCAGCACGTGTAACGCTCTGAAATTATCGCTCTTGTCCCGCTCGTGGGGTTTGTGTAACCAAATGTTGGACTTGATTGCTTTCCCGTTGAGTTTATATGCTTTTATGGACGGGCACCATTCCTTGTAAGTGTGTCATTGTTACAGATGCAACCTGTAACAAATTTACAAGAGAAGGTTAAAAGCTGGAAGAGCTTGTTTGAATAGAAGAGCCTTAGAGGCAAAAAAATCTCTTTAGTTTACCTAAGACAGGTCAGGAGGTGACTTACCGTGATCTAAAAGTATCTGCAAACAGAAGATCTTTGCTGGTATAAAACTTCTTTTGATTTAGGCAACAAAAGCTTAAACAAGTTCATTGACTTGAAGCTAAATTTGGGGATGTTCATCTTAGAAAATACTAGGATGGATTTTCTGTCTCCATTGTTGTGTTAGTATTGTGGTCTGTGTCTAATGAGAAATTGTGGGAAGCAGAGAAATTGCAGGATAAAGTGCTCAGTGTTGTAGAGGAAACCTTGTGAGAGTAGTGTCACTTTGGGATTTTTAGGTTTTCAGTCTCTATGTGTTTGGTGGTGGTGATGTAGTACCTGGGGAGCTGGAACTACATCTTAATTTATTGAATGCTCATTTATTGAAGTTTGAGATGCCTTTGGTGAGATGTTAGTAATTATTTTATTAATCTTAACATCAGTTTCTACTTAGGAAAAATTGTCTTTGTGCCCTCTAGTGGAAAAATTATTTACTTGAAGGCTTCCAAATTGGGGGAAGTTCTTGCAAAAAAAGGTGGAATGTGTGAGCAAAGGCATAGAGGAGCAAAACAAGGCTGGGGAGATGAAGGGGTTGCAATAGGTGGACGTGCTCTGTGCTTCCTCTGCTTCGGTCCCCACAAAACTGTGGTGCTGATGACGTACACAGACAGGGGGCTTGGTCAAATAGGGGAGGAAAGGAAATGTCAGCAGAGAAGAGATTATCCAATGTTCACGTCTTCTGGACTTGGTGAAATTATTCCAGGTATAATTACAAGGAAAACCTGGTCTGAGCAAGCTCTGAACACTGGGCAATCACTGGATGTGGTGGGGAAGGAAGAGAAGCACAGCAAAGCCCACTCCATAGGGAGGAGAAGGGAAGGCACAAAAAATGAAGGATCAGAGAATCTGACCCTGATTCTTCAAAAAAGTTCCAGAGCACTTTGTACACAGCAGAGAGGAAGATGGGGTCCAAAAGAAAAAAGCTGACTTAAAAAGAAAAACAAATAGGCAAACCTGTCCAGCTTCCCTCTTTAATGGGATAACTCGTTAGCATGTGATGGGGTCTGCTGAGGCTTGGGAGCAGAGTTTGGATCATCTTGGAACAACAAAACCAACGGGGCACCAAGATGATGAGGTGTAGGGAAGAAGAGTGTGCAGAGGTGGCTCTGAGGGAGCAGGAGGTGAATGACCAAGTGCAGTGGGCAGGGCGGTATGTGGTGATGGGAGCTGTTGTGGATGAGCAGCTCAAACAAGCCAACAGCATCAAGAGGTTTGAGGAAAGGAGTGAAATCTCTCTCTGAGTCATCATTACAGAAGCTCTGTGTATAAGACAGGGCTGGTAATTGCTTCCTGCTGCACTGAGGGGTGCAAGGCAGGAGGAGAACAGTCACGCTTGCAAGTCTGGAGATGAACCGCACAAATGGGAAGCTCGGCAAATGAGGCCAGAGAGGAATAACTGAAGGACTTGTATTTGGAAATATAAGCCTGAGTGCAGGCAATACATTTTCTGATGCATAAAAGATTTCTGTGAAAAGGATGATCACCAGCTTTTAGTTCCCACTGGGGAAAATTACCTGGGTTTGCCTGAAAAAAATATTCAAGGTGCAGATTGGGAAAGAGCTTCTCACTAAGAGGTAATGAAGCAAGAGCAAAAGAAATTGTGAATATGCTTGACTGGAGGATTTTCAGAGCAGTTGAATCAGTGCCCCATGCCAGTGGTGTGATTTCTCCCCCACTCTGTTGCCTTCTGTCCATCCACCCACCACACAAGGTCTATTTCACTCATTAACCCTCCAAGCTGGACTTTTTATTTCTGTTGCTGTCAGGGGCCAGGGGTCAAAACCAGTAGCAGTGTTGTAGGCTATTCTATGGCTTTGGGATATAAATTCTGCTCTCAGTGCAGTCATGAAAACTTCAAACACGGATGTAGATCACAAGAAGTTGCTGCTCTCCCATACATCTTTCCTTTCCTCTCTCTGTTTCTTTCTGGAGCTGCTCATTTGGGATGCCGTGAGAGCAACAGATGTGAAGGCAGTCCCCACACCCCCCTCCCATCACTGTCATCTTCCCTTTCCTTGTGCTGAACTGTCATTCTTGTTTATTTTGGTTTGAATTACAATTGCAAAAACTGTTACAGTGTTGTTTGTTTGCTGTTTCATGAGTCACTGTTTGTATTTGCTGCCATTCCCGTTTCCTCTCCTATTCCTCTGTCTTAACACTTGCAGCCACAGTTCTCCTCCCAGTGTCTTGGAGCCCCTTCTATTTTAAGTCTACGATGCTTGGCACTCCTGTGAGTGCAGGGAAAAGCAAGCTGACAGGGAAGATTCAGGATAAGCCTTTTTTTTTCCTTTTTTTCCCTTATTTTTCTCTTTCTTCTGACATTTTGCAAAAGTCCTTGTTCAAATCAAAAGATACCTTGGAGACTCCTTCCCCGATTTCTCTGTGCTCAATTACTCCCTAGCTCATTTCTACCAGGCAGTGAGATCGATACTGCTTTTTCTGGCTTGAAAATTTCAGGCAAGGAGGAAAAATCACGTTAAAAAGACCTTCTTTGAAGTTACTGAGATGCCCATGTGCAATTCCAGGACCTGCTGTCATACTGGCAGGTGTTAATCCCTTCATATGAATTGTCACTGGGGTGGAGAGTCTGGCATCCTGCACAAGATCATAAGTTTGTACTGATAGGGGCTGACCAAAATGACCTCTGAGAGGGGCTGTGGGTGCTCTGGGTGGATGGGGAAGAGGCTCTCCCAGTTCTCATGGCCTTGTGCTTCTTCCTGCTCCTGGTGCATTTTGTTACCAGCCAAGAAAATCCTATGGCTCCTTGTCTTTGAAATCTGAAAGGTAACGGCTTGCAAGTCTCTCTGTGTACTTATCAAGGAGAAACAGGCAATTTATTTGTGTCAGCTTAATGGAGCCTCAGCTTACAGAGCTGCATGTGGGAGAATTAACGATGGGTCCCGAGTCTGTCTCAGGTTGTCCAGAAGCTCAGCAAATGTTTGACTGCGAATCCACTATAAAATAGCTCCAAGCTTCTTGTGCCTCAATTAGCAGCCTTGATAGAGAGCAGGCAGGTTTTCAGGTATAAAATGTCCATTTTGACTCTTTGAGTGTTCTCAGGTGGCCCATGGAATGTAAATGTTTTACTCTGTTTGTAATGCAAAACCGTTTAATTATCTCCAATTCATAAATCCCTAGTTTGGTACTTGAGAGCCTGTAAGAAAATGCTCATCTTTCAGTGGGTAGTAATCAGTGTCAGAGGAAATGGGGAATAGATGTTGTGTTTTAAGTGGTGTCAGTTCCAGAAGCTGGAATGTATAATTTAAGTCACTTACATTTAATCATCCTTTAAACACTGAATTCCAGCCTCTGCTGCTTGTCTCACAGGAAGCTGACAGCTTTTTAATGCCACGATGGAAGCACCTGAAACTTCCTCAAGCTGCTGTAGGCTGTGATGTGGTTCTTTACCGCACGTGTTGGTGCATCCGTGGCTGGTTCTCTGAGCTTGGCTGCAGTTGGGTACAGGGGCTGGGCTCTGCTGTGCCCCTCTAGCCCCAGTTTTGGAAGTCTCCATTGTTTTACCTTTTTACAGAGCCGTAACATCTGCTGTAAATACCACAGCAAATGTAACAGCTGTTGAGGGTGGGATTATGGATCTGGGGTCTGTGTATAACAGCTAAACATATTCTAGCAATTCAGCAGGTTGAAAAATAAAGCGGATCAAGCTGTGTGCATCATACTTGGGATCTGTGCGGTGGGGACGTTTTTTAGCAGAGCGAAATTGTGCCCACTTCAGTCTGGGGTCCAGTGCCTGGAAGTGGGAAGCTTTGATTTCCTTTGTTTCAGCAAGGAACTGGAGCCACATGGGGTGCAGCAGGTCCCAGTCCTGCCTGGGGAGCAGTTGTGACCGTGTGTGTGGGGCTTTTGCAGCTTTCCTTGGGCTGCTGGTGACATGCACACAAGACACTTGATATTCACTTCAGTGGCAATGTGCATGATTTAAACCTACATTATGTGTATGCATATGCAAATACATGTATGCATATATGGAGAAGACTGCAAGCATTTCTAAAAAGCAGCTGAGAAGCCCTGTATGTGTCTGGGATCATGTGGGATTTTGATCCCCGGCTGCCTCCCCTCCGCCTGCTCCCTCACCCCTGCCCCCACAGGCAGTCTGGCTGTGGATGAAATAATTTAATGCAATTCTTGCTCCTGGCGACTGGTTGATGGCATTAGAGGAGTGAGTGGAATTTCATCCATAAAAAAATACATCTGGGCTGCTGGGGAGTGAACCCCACAAAAGGGGTTAGGAGCAAAGGGAGCTCTGAGTGCAGAATCAGTTGCCTTTATTTGCAATTGCACGTGGGGTCGGCATTAGAGCAGACTGACTGCCTACGTGGGCAATAGGTGGCTTTTGTTGTGCCTGGCAGTCAAATGATACAGTCTTAAATTAGAAGCTGCCACTTCTATTTAGAATAAAACTTGCTTTTCTGCGTATGTATGAAAATATGAGCGTCTCGAGGCCGCCGAGCTCTACGGGATGTGCAGCGGATTTGCGAAGGAGCCCATTAGTGCTTGTGGAGGTTAACGGCGAGGAGGGGGCAGCGGGGAGGAACATCTTAATGAGAGAGGGTGAAGAGTTGATGCAAGGACACGGAGCGCTCGGAGGACGTGAGGACACGGAGCGCTCGGAGCCACCTTCTGCTGTGGGAAGAATCCGGCTGTCGCTGGAGGAGCGGCACACGCGGGTAGCGGGCGGCTCGGCGCTCCTGTCGCCGGGAGGAGGAGGAGGAGGTTTCCCAACCGCCTCTCCCAGACTCTCCTGCAGTGTTGGAGGCAGTTCAGATGTGGATCAGGAGATGATGGAGGAGCCACCAAGTGAATGAGCCACACAGGAGAGAAGAGTCACTGTTGACTTTGCTTCCCTGGGCCTCAAGAGTCCCAGGTCAAGCAGGGTGGGAGGGTGGCAAGTTCAGCCTGAGCTGTGGGAAGGGCTTTGCTCCCACATGACAGCCCAATAAATGGTGGGAGAACAGCAAATGGGTGTCAACCGGTGCCTGTCTGAGTCCAACACAGCTTGGGGCAGCCTGGAGGCTGCTCCCATGGGAGCAATGGTGGCTTTGCTGAGGCAGAACTGGCCTCTGGCTTCCACAAAAACCTCTTACAAACACAGAGGCTCAGCACCACTGTGGTGTGAGCTGGCCTGGGGCTCACCTGCACTGGGACTCCTTCCTGGAAGCACTGCCATGCCACCTCTCCCCCTCTCTGCACCAGAATTATCCTGGCTGGGGACAGGAGACTATGGGAATGGCCCCTGGGGTTCCTTAATTTTGGAAGAGCTTCTGTTCCTGGAGTGGCTGAGAGTTGGCAGGCACCACCAGGCAATGCTGTTAGCTTTCAGAGGGAGTTTCACCTCAAAAATTAGGGCATAGGTGGGGGAGAAGATCTTACAGTGGAACGTGGAGCCTTTTGTCTGTGCATTTGCAGCTCTCCCGGTTGTGTTTAATTTTTTATTTACTATTTTAAGGACAGAGCACTCTGTAGTGACAGGAAGAACTAAAGGTATAATTGGGAATTCATTCTGTGCGTGTCACCCTGTTTCATATTGTTGAAGTAGTGGTAGAGAGCACATAATTTCCTTGAATTTATTCACTACTCAGAATTACTCACGGCATAAATTTATGGGGGGGGAAAAACCCAAGCAAACAACAAAGCATTTAATTTATTTAGTGCCCACTCCCCCCTGAGATTTAAAGCAGTGGTAACTGTGGAAGGGTCCTTTGCTTGGGACTTTCCCAGTTTTGTAATGTAAAGGTTCATTTCTCTTGTTCCCTGGGCAAAAATGATGATCTAAAAGCCTTTTACTTAATAAAAGTGCATGTTTCTACTTTATCGCATGACTCCAGGAGCTGAGTTTTTTTTAAGAAAACCATCAGATATGTGTGAAAATCATCAGTGCTGGCAGCATTGAAGTCGTTAAGGAGAAGTTCAGTGCTGTATTTGCTCAGAGCTGAGCGTACTGGGACCAGGGAGGTTGCAGCACTCTGCTGTGCTGAACAGCCTGGCTGTTTGAAACCTCCTGGTACAAGTGCATACGATTATATTTTGAAGTTTATTTTCTGCTGCACTTGATAAAACTTTATTCACTGCACTGTTTGACTTTTAAAGGCAAAATCCTGGAGAAGTGCAAATAGCTTCTTTGGGGAAACATGGATTTTGCTCTTGGCAAGCTGTTGATGCTGAGGTTGTAAATGCTGGTACCTAGAGATGCACTGTACACCTTTGTTGTTTGGGATGCTTGGAGGTTCCTCGTTTTCCTGTCTCAGGGGACACATGACAGTCCCATTGGGTGTCTCAAACTGTGCTGTGGTCCTGAAAGCAAGTCCTTGTGCAACAAGAGAACAAAGCCATTCTGATGGAGACTGGCATGGCCTCTTGGGCTACTTTGCTGGGCCTTTGCTAGGAAAGACCCTGAAATTTCACCTGAATGTCCTTGAATTTTGTGGGTGTTTTTGTGAGCTGGACACTGACCCCTCCCTGATCCATGGTGGTGCAGCATGTGGCTGCCTGGTACCACCAGATCCTCCATCCTCAGCATCACTGCCCAGCAGTGCCCAGAAATCCTGACCCCTGGGAAAGGTGTGTGACTCCTGCTCAGGGCTAACCCTCATCTCTACCTCTCCATCTTCCAGGCCAACCTCCTGTTGCCTTTTCAGGTAGTTTAACCTGTGCTAAATTTCAAGGTAAAGTGAAGCAGCTCCTGTGAGCACCAGGAGAGATCTGAAGGAAGAAGAGGGCAGGATCACACCTGTGTTACCTGTGCTCATGCTGACAGCTTCTGCCTGGGTCACCAGTGGGGCTGGGGCACTGGTAACACTGGGCTGCAGTTGTCTGCTTTCAGTGTGACCGAGCTGCTTCTACTCCCGCCATGAGCCAGCTCAATTAAAAGGGCATATTTGCAGATTGGGAAAACCTGGGGAAATGGCGTAATTTACAAGGCAAATATGTTAAAATTGGATATTTCTGTGCTGGACATGCATGTCAGCATGCCAGCTCTGCCCCAGCCGGCCGGCAGGGATGCCAGCCACCACACAGGCACTCGCGGGACCCTTGGTCCCCGTCCCAGCCGTCTGGCCAGATTGGCACCAGTGTCTGCCAGAGATAGTACATTTATAAAATGTTGGCTTATTTAGGATTTTCACCTGAGGTGCAACATGGACGTGTCGTGGGGATCCTGCTGGGAAATGGGCAGAGTGAGTCTTCTGGCTGGGGGAGCAGCAGCTGTTTGGCCAAGTGTGGGTTTTTGTGCTGGAGTGAGGGTGACATAAGGAAGCTGTATGGAAATTGGATTGGATTCTGATGCAAGATTTCTGGCAACCTTCAACTCCAGGGAAGCAGTAGTCCCTGAACCAAATGTGCACTTGCAGCTGCAGGAAAGCAGCCTGCCTTTTTCATCCTTCTGCCCATTTCCCTTTCCGATCTATAAGATTTCACATCTCTGCTCCAGCAGCTTTGGTTATGTTGCTGGCACTGTTTGGATACTAGAGGAGACTTTTTTGACAATCACTTGGGAACTGTTCTTTATTTGCTTAAGTTCTGGGTTTACAGTGATGCAAGCAACGTGATACTATTTAGCAGCTATAATAGAGGTCAAGGTCCTGTTGTCCTAGGTATTGTAAAAATGCCTTGTAAAATGCTGCACATTGTCCAAATGGGCTACAGGGAAGGCAAGCAAAAGAATGAATAAACCAGGCCCTCACAGCTGCTCCTTATATATGTGAAGCTGAGGCACAACCAAATATGCAGGTGTGTTTTGTCCCAAAATGGGACCCAGATCTCTTGTGTTTTGTTCTAAAAGATTTTTTGTTCATGTGGGTTGATTCAGAGTCATTTGCTAAAACAGGCTATGGCTGCGTGTGCTTTGCTCACTGCTTTATCCCCTTTTGAGTGGAAATGCTTTGAAACGGATCCAGGATAAAGCTCATCCACTGCTGGGACATCTCTAATCTACTTTCAAGGAAGCTGTTTTTTTTTCCCCCTGAAACCTGGCCTGGGAGGAAGCAGGAGCATGCTCAGTGTCCCCCGCCCAGGTATGAATGCGGTCGCACCCTGTGTCAGCACCTCCTCTGTCTCTGCCTGGGGATCCCAAAACAGGGAGGGAGCAAGAGCAGGCAGCAGGTAAGGAGTGCTGAGCACCAGCTTGCATGGCATAACTGAATCCCAGGGCAGGCTTTGTCTTCTCCCTAGGACACAGGCAAGAGGCTTGAGTAGGAGTGAGTCTGGAAGGAGTTTCCGAAGGTGCATCCCCCCTGAGCGGCTGCCGCAGCTCTTTGTTCACTCCCTCTCCCCATCCTTCGGAGCCGTCTTGAGAGCATGGGGGGATTGGGTTTGTCTCTAATGAAGTTCCTGCTCTGGGCTGGCAGGGCAGGGCTGTCCATCAGTCAGACCACCTTGCAGTGCTTCTCTGCATGCCCAGTGCCATTGTCAGCTTTGGCTCCAGGTTATGTTTTTGGAAATTACATTTAAAAGCTGCAAGTTTTATCAAGAAAAGCTGTGGGATATATTTTTTTCTTTAAAAAAAAAAATCCCCAAAATCAATACTTTTCAATTTTTTGTTTTTGTGAAATAGTAAAATTCTTGCCCTGGCTGTTGTTAGGTGGCTGCCAGAAAGGGCGGTGCTCTAACACTCCCCCTGTGTAGCTAAGAAGTTGTGTGTGTTCTTTGCTGCATTGAAATCCTAAATATTTATGTTACAGTTCTGGTTTCTTGCCATGACCTTTACTTATAGATCATTGTGGTTATAGTTCCTAAATGATTTGAGCTCTAATAAATAGTTTGTTCTGTTTTGTATCAACAAGCCAAAATAATAATTGATCTTTCAGGATATAAATTCCTTTTATTACTTGAAGTATTGTTTGCTTTTACTATTAAAGTTGTTTACAAGAAATTGTTTTCAGGCAATATATTGTTCACTTGTGTATTTTGAAAGAATAACAATAAAACATTATTGTGCTCCTGATTTCCCTTTGAAAAGGCAAAGTAACCCTCCAAGCACAGTTGCTTTCCGTGCAGTAATGGTTCTGTATTCTTTACCATTGTGTTCCTTAAATAAAAAGCACAAGATGATCCTGCCATACAGAAACACAACAATTGTTTTTGTAAACAGTGTGTGCTCTGGTATCTGTAGTAAGTAACTAGTTTCTTGTTTATAATTGTATTTTCTTAATGAGAAATCAAGTTGGTGGATACTTCCTTGTTTTTTGGAACTAGTTGTACTGTGAGTTTAAAATGTGATGTAAACAGAGGAAGTCCGTATCTGAAGGGCTCTTGTGGCACAGACAGCCCCAGCAAGGATCGCTCTGCACGTGCCTTCAGTGAATTCCTAAATTCAAAACCTCCTGTTGCTTGTGGCTTAGTGCTGGAGCAGAGGTATGTACCAGCCTGTCCATGGGCATTGCACAGGGCTCATGAAATTGGGAAAACCTGTGGTTCACAGGCCTCAGCATGGGCTCAAATACCTTACTGAACTCAGCCTTAACTTGTTCTCCCTTGCACCTGCATGTGATGGAGATCGTCAAGGGGCCCTGGTTGGGCAGATTTTGTTCTTTGCTTTGAAGGGCTGGTGATCAATGTCAGAGTTCCCCACCCCCAATCATCTTGTTGGGCAGTGCTAATGATTTCCAGGTGACTGATGGGAAAGGTCTGCATTTATAGACCTGACTGAGTCGCAGGGGAGTTTTCCTAAATAGATGGAAAAGAGCTTGTGAGAGGAACTTGTTGGGGCAGTGTCCTCTTAAGGTTCTGAGGCATCAGAGGTGAAGTCAGTGAAAGGACCCAGCTCTAGGGAGAGGAGGAGACGTGCCCAGCAGCTGCCATGAGGTGAGCAAGAGCTATAAATCCTTCTGGAACACTCAGAGATGCTGGAGACTTTGCTGTAGAGACTTGAGCTGTGGCAGTGTAGGCACAATGTGAGGGTGCTGGGAAGAAGGTGGGTGATGGGTGCTGAGTGGTTTTAGTGTTGCTGCTGTGCCTGCCCCTTGCCCAGGGCAGGAATGTGGCAGGAAAATTGTTTTTCTTCATCAGACAGAGGGAGCTGATGTATTTTCATGTCCAAAGCTTACTGCCATCTGGGCTGCTGAGTCTGAAAGACTTTACTCCAGTCTAGAGATAGTGACTGCTGTAGTTTGCTGGTGTGTCCTGCACACTTTTCAGCAGCGTTTTTGTCGTAGTCTGTGGGTGACAAAGGAGGCACCTGAAATGAGTATGGACTGGTTTCCCTTCCAGGATCCCTGGGCTGTGGTCAGGGTGCTCTGCCATTCCCTGCTTTAGCATCACTGGCAGCTCTCCTGAGTTCCTCCCTGTGCTTGTCTGATGATGGAAAAGCCAGGACAGTTTGGGGAAAACTTTGTGTTTTTTTGTTCGCTCATCCTAATTACGTCCTTTGCAAAGCAGATTCTTGCTTTCTCATTTTTTTTTTCTTTCTCCCTTTTTCCCTTGAAGTAAAGCTGCTGGAGCCCGGAGACTTTACCTTCTCTCTGTAGAATCTTCAGACAGCAAAGCCTGAGGGATGTGTCTCTATTGTATAACACTTGGTTCGACTCTAGTTTCTGTGAGTGATCTGAAACCTCCCTGCTACCTTTGCGTGCCACAGCAGAGGTTTCAAGCCTGGAAAGTGGGCTGCCTGGCTCCTGACTTTCAGGGAGAAAAGAAAGCTGCTTTTTCTCTTGCTGTTTCCTGTCTCCTGGGGCATTATCTATCTCCAGAACTAATTCTCTGTGAACGAGTTTAATGGTAAATGGTAAAACAAAGCCTGATAATAAGGGGCCCTCCAAAACTGTGCTTTTTCAGTCTCCTGGTCTCACAGCCTTTTGTCTCTGGGCTGTTCTGACCTATTCATGTCAAGAGAGCAAAGAATCTGTGAGACTCTGATAAATTTGTACAGCCCCTGCATAGTGTAGGAGAAGGTCTAATTTGATCTGACATTTACTAATCTGCCAAGACTTTCAGTGATTTGTTTTCATTTTAAGTGGAGTTTCACATGCTGTATAGAAATGGGTAAACATATTGCATTGGTAACAGCAGCAAGTATATGAAGCCAAGAATTTGTATTTATGCACTTGAAAATTCCTTTCTGCTTGCTTTTTATGGGGTTTTATTGCTTTTGCTAATTGTCAGGTTGCTAATTTCGTTCACCTGGTAAAGTATTGGCAGAGTCTTAGCTGTGAATTGTGTGAGGCATTTTGTTTGGTTTAGTCTTGCATTGCATTCATATTTTCCTAAGTCTGTTGCCTTAGTGTGCTGGTTGTAAAAGTGATTCAAAATACCAGATCACTTTTCTACCCACTGCGTGTGACTGGTCCAATAGCAGCTTCTATAGTGCATAGATACTCTTTAATTTATGTCCTTAAATGGCTCTCACACCACGGTGGGAAGGTCCTTGATTATTTATGTGTTTCTTACACTTTGTGAATAGTGAAATAATTAAATTCTCCAGTGCATGGTTTTGGTGTTTGGTTAATTTGTGTGTTGAGGTTTTTTGTTTGTTTGTTTTGGGGTTTTTGTTTGGTGTTTTTGTTTGTTTAATTATTTTATTTATTTTACCTGATTAGGTAACAGTAAAAGAAGTTGTGTTTTGATCTGGAATCAGTATTCAATGAAATCATGCAAGGAGCTTATCTGAACCCCTGGATTAGAAAAAATAATTTCACAGTTCTAATAATTTTAACTGAAGCCCAGAGGATGTCAATCCCTTTCCTTTACAGAAATCCATAGTGATGGCATAAATGTGGCATAGGAAAGTTTATACATGAGAAAAAGTATTTGTCCTTTTAAGGAAAAAAAAAAAAATCACAACCCCTGTGCAAAACCTTACACCCTTAATTTTGATTTCAAGCCTGAACAGTGTATTGTGCACCAAAAAGTAAAGCATGTTGATGGATCTGACTGCAGAGATTCCTGTGCCGGAGGTACCAAACAAAGGTGCTAATTTGGAGTATCCCGTCAGTTTAGGATTTGTTCCATATTGCTATGTCAAGTCTGTTTTGAAGTGGAGACATTGGATTAAGATTTCCAGGGCTGAGTTTCAAGCTGATGTGTGGGGGCAGCCCAGCTGGGGGTACTGTGGTGCTCGTGACTCCCCTCACTGAGGTCTCTACTGTCACCGGTGGCTTCACTGATACTTTCAAGTAAAACCCAAATCTGTACCCAGTGCATGACCTTATGTCATAAAACCTTTTGTTGCCCAATTTCCATATCTGTTTCCTTCCTTGCAAGCCCTCCAGCTCCTTCCTGTGTGGAGCACAGAAGGGAGCACAGTGGGGACTCTGTTCCCGCCTTGGAATTAGGGGATGGTGCCTTCAAGGGCATGTTAACCCCCTCCATGGGAGGTAGAAACAGCCTTATGTCACTCTGCTTTCATAACTCCAGTAACATCCCCTTTATCTGGGGACAGGGCTCCAGCCAGTGCAGCCAGCCCTGGGGCCTTGTGGCAAGTCATCTGTGTCCTTGTTTTACTTCCTCAGCTTGTATTTCATTAACCTTTTACCCTGCTTGCTTACTGCAGGCTGGTTTCCGACAGGCACACGAGTGAGCTCGGGGTTTCTGGCTTCCTCTGCACCCCTGTGCACACAATCAATACACTCGACCTTTTCCAGTGGATGCAGTGCTGGTGGAAGAGCTGAGCTCCTCAGCATCTTCCTCCTTGCCTGCTCTAAAGCAAAGCAGACTGCTTTACAGCCTGCTAACCCAACAGCAGTCCGGAAGGCGTTCGTTCTTTCTGGAATTAGTAAAGCGTTAATTGGCTGCCGGTAAACCTGAGTCAGGCGCAGCTGCCCATGTGTTTTGTTTGCTTTGGTTTAAAAACTATTTAGGATAAAATCTGTTGATAGCTTTAAAGCTGTGTAGTACTTTTTTTTCTTTTTGGTTTTTTTTTTCCATATTCTCATTATGAGTAAGTTGGCAGAAGGTCTGGGATGTTCACCAGCTATATTACTCAGGGTTTGGTATCAGCATATTAACTGCACACTTGGCATTTTACAGTTCCAATGACTTTGTATTAAGCAATTCTTTTGATAATAAGAGGGATTCTGGGTTGAGAGAGCATTTATCATGTCTGGATTCTTTCTTAGGGCTTAAGAATAATATCAAGTTTTGAAGATTAAGGTTTTTTGAGAGGTAGCTTTGATTTTTTTTTTTTTCAGAGAGAGTTTTAATAACCAACCGGATACTCCTATCTTTAAACCTGTAGGGGAGCTCTGAGCCAACCTTGAACAGTAACTCCTATGGCTTCATTAGGATTTTTCTGATGTATAAGTCATACCTTAAAAAAAAAAAAAGCTTATTTTCTATCCTCAGAGAGAGAGATTATTGTCCATCTTGTGAAATGCTGTGAAGCTGGGTAAGAAAGGTGGCTCTGAGTGGACTCTGCTTTCACTAGTCAGCTGAAGGCTTTGAAACCAGATGGTTCGAATGAATGCTGTTAACTCCCAAACTGTGCCCCAGGAATCAGGAGTGGCTTTGTTTCTCACATGGTCTCCAAGTCCTGGGTTGGCCCATTGCTAGTTGTGAACCCTGTGGTCATGCTGTGTCTTGGATGTTGAGGCTTCTTGGCCAGGAGTTGTGTTGCCTTGTGGCCCACAACAGGGAATGGGTGAACTGCACGTGCAACCAGCACTGAAACCCTGCAAGGCAGCACGTGGTAACATCTCACCTCCTGCAGGCTCATCTCAACCTCCTGAGGAGTTTGGCACAGGTGGTGTCTGAATCCTCACCATTTTTTGATAAAGCCTGGGTTGAAGCTTATATTGCCATTATTGAGAAGAAGTGGTGGCAGCAGGGTTTTGGACTGTAGCCCTCTGCAGATCCATCAGTAGAGAATTGTTTAAAACAGTAAAGACTCGTGGCCCCCCTTTCTTTTTCCTTCCATCTCCTTTTTCAAATCCCTTGTTATAAATGAGCTGGGCAGTGCACTGAAGAGTTTGATTCTGAATGCCTTAAAAATGCTGGTTCAGGCCCAATCACTTTTATAGGCCAAGCTTAAGTATGATGTAGGTTTTATATGTGTCAGAAGAAGCTTATATGTGTGAAGCTTGTTTTATGTCCTGAAATGTTGGACATATGCAGAAAAAGGAAGTTGTAACTCTTTGCTCACTGAGATGCCTTTAAAAGAAGCCTGAAAAAGATATTCTCCATTTGCTTTTGCCACACTAGATGTTACCTCATTGATTCAACTTGATATTCATCGTTACACTGTGAGCTTGGCAAAATTCATCCTCACTTCAGCTCTGCAGGATGGACCTGGGCAATTAATGGCAAAGGAGAACTACCTAAATGGCCTTTGAAGAAGGTCTTCTGCGTAGAAGGGTTTTTTTCATATATAGTATGATCTTGTTATCCTGACCAGGAGGCTGTTTTAAGAGCCAAGAGCATCACAGGGGTCCTAATTCTTGTGCACAGGGTTCATTGTCCAGGAATTTAGCATCTTTGTTAACTATTTGCTGAATGAAGCTGATTTTAAAACTGTGTATTAAAATAGTCTTCTTTCACAGCCAACTGGTACTGCTGGGTGAGTGATCTGGGACTTGTTGCTATCTCTTCTTCTGGAAAGTATTTTTAAAATATCTTCCTCATCTTTTCTATGCAGTAGTACCTTTTTTTGTGTCCTTTTTATTTGAGCAATTGGGAGATTATGTTCTTATTAGTCCACTTTTCAATAGCTAGAGATTAAAAAAGGCTGTTTTATTAAAGCT
The DNA here is from genome assembly GCF_022539395.1 of Myiozetetes cayanensis. Taxonomy (NCBI): domain Eukaryota; kingdom Metazoa; phylum Chordata; class Aves; order Passeriformes; family Tyrannidae; genus Myiozetetes; species Myiozetetes cayanensis. The sequence goes on from NW_026087389.1 coordinate 6,157,387, forward strand.
CTGTTGTAATTTTGCAACTAGTACATTGTCAGGAAATAGAATACACTTTTTTTACCGGAGCAGATAATTAACCACTGAAGCAATTTATCAAACGTTACCCAGTGGGTTCCCTGTCGTGGAAGGCGTTAAATCAAGGATTGATGTATAGGGAAATGCTCTAGTTAAAGCAGAAGCCAGGGAGGAATTGATTGATATGATGTGGCCTGTGTTATGTGGGGAGATGGGAATAGATTATCTGGGGATCCCCTGAGGCTATAAATCCTTCTGAATCTGTTACCTATAAATACTGATAGGAGATTAGATCTGGGTGTGTAAAATGTCTTTAATTTCTCTGAGTGACAGTGGTGCCATATTGAGTCATTGTTCCGGTCCCAGTGTGGTGTCACCTTGTGAATTAGTGGGGTGATTTAATGAGCACTTCTGGGTGGCTGCCTGTGTGTGTGTTCACCAAAGTGAACTTGGCTAAGCTGGGGAGAGGGCAGAAGATCAGGTGCTCCAGAGACTGGGATGTCTCCCCAGAAAAGATTTCACAGCATGAACTGCCCTCCAAACTGAAATGGCAAAGGCCTGTTTGTTTTATGTTTTTTTTTTTCCTAAGGAAAAGTGTCAGTGTTGAGCAATATTGTGTGTGTGTATATATATATATATATAAATAAACAAAAAACCAAAAGAAAGACTAAATGGATTTTGTTTTTTGCTATGTGCTCTCTTTTTTGTTAAATGCATTTGCTTGCTCACCTTTCTGAGGAGGAGAATAACTTGGATGCTTTCAGGTTTTAATAACCCCTTGCTTTGAATTCCATCCAGTTCTGGTTGTAAAATGAATCCCCAATTTTACAGCTGAGTAACTTAGGGAAGTGTTAGAAACCTGCGACCCGATTAGCCCTTTCAGCGTCAGGATGTACTCCACATGCTTTGTAGGATTACTGGGAGTGTGCTTAAGAAAATGTTTTTCTATTTGTGCTTCTGTGTTAGTCATTGGATTCACACTAATGGTTATCTTTTCTTTGTATTAGCGTTTCTGTAATCACAGATTTATTTGTGCTGCAGCCTGTTTTGAAAGTAATTGCTGGCTGAATGATGGTGTAGCTCTGGTTCGTGAGGGAAGCGCCTTCCCATGAATACTAAAGGCTCTTGGAGTGGTTCTTGGTATATTGTGGCTTAATGGGAAGGCTGTGTTTGATCCAGTCTATATCACTTTGCTATTAAGTATTGAGGGGGCACATATAGTTGGATGAGGGAGCAAGAACTTAGTCATGCATTTCAGAGTCAAGGTGCTTAGATGTAATAACAGATTTAAAAAAAAAAAATGCCCAGAGTTTGTTGTTTACATGGGGATTTATTGTAAGTGTTTTGTTTTTCAGCAATGATTTGGTACTTAGTTTTTCCCCTCTTCTTCCTCTGGCTCAGTGTTGGTGGGGCTCAGCATATCTTAATCCTCTCCACTGGATGTAGAGGCTTGGATGAAGGTTCTGCAGAGAGGTGTTTGCTTGTGCAGGGGTGGCTGGCTGGACTGGCAGTGGGGCTGGTGTCTGCCCATCCCTGCCTGCCCTGCCTGTCCCCTCTACCCCCCAGGGCCTGTCTTGCTGCCCCCTGGGCACTCACCAGTACTTGGCATGTGGCAAATGCTGCCAAAGCCCTGGGGAACCCAGCTCTGTTTCTGTGAAGCCTGGTCAGCAGAGTTGTCCTTAACTTGAATGTTGTCAGTGATGAACCCACGCCCCATTTTTTTGGCATTTTTATGGTCATGTCCCTGTGCACTGAGTCTACTTCCCATGGTTTCTGCTTCTGCCTCCTCTCCATTCCCAGGCAGAGCAATGCTGCCTGTTGGAGAGAGCAGGGATGTGGGGAAGGGGGTGCTGCAGGGTGCCTCCAGTGCTGGGTGTCTGCTGCAGTCTCTTGATCAGGTCCCATAAAACAGATCTGTGCCCTGTCTTTGAGATACCAATTTTCTTGACCAATGGATTCAAAGGTCTATCTGTCTCTGCTTTACTATTGTTATTTATTGCCTAGTATTTGTTTGGCAGAAGGTTTTTGTGTGTAATACCAGCCCTGCTGCCCATTGCCAGGAAATTTAGAACCTGTGAGTGATTTCAAAGGCCATCTGACTCCAATGCTTCCAGCAGGATTTATGATTTTGCTGGTGCAGAGTTACAGTGTCATAAGCTTTTTATTTGTTCTTATTATGTCATGGGCATCTGCAGACTGTTGAGTCCAGTTTTCTTCAGCTGTTTATGTGCAAATAAGTCTCTGATCTTGTGAAAGGAGGTCATTCTTTATTTCTACTGACTGCTGCTCCAAGAAAAAAATCCCCTTCCAATAAGTCATTAAAAGAAAATGGAATTAGTTGTGCCAAAACTGATGACTGAAAAATACATATGACTTGACTGTTCATATGAAGGCTGAAAAAAGCTCTCAGTTATTTGGAGTATGCTCCTGATTCAGTATCAGATCAGGTTTTATTCTGGTAAGTCTGGCTTGCTGTCTGCAGTTCTGCTGGCAGTGGAGCCTGTGGTGTGCTGCCAGGACTGCAGTGGGATTCCAGAAAGGCTTAATTTCATTTCTAATTGTTGCAAAGAATCATTTATTAAACTCCTACTCTGTTTCCTGCCCTGACGAAACAGTAGCAAGTTCCCTTCTGAAATTACTTCTAAAGTTTTGACTTCTGGTGGAATCTGAAGCTTGCAGTGTGCAAGAATTGGAGTCTGGTCCTTTTGCTTGCAAATGACTTGTGACTTCTGAGTTAGGACTTCTTACTTAAACCCCTTTCTGTCTGCTTTCAAAGTAGATGTGTTTATTATTACATGTGCTGTGTGAATTTTAACAACTGCCAAATGTAACAGAATATCTAGGTTCATTATTTTTTTTGAGTGTTTCACTGGGGATCTGCCTTTTTATTTATTTTTTGTTTTGTTTGTATTTACTTTCCTTTAGAAGGGGCATTAGGCTACTGGGAGGGCAGAGAGAGAGAAAATCTCAGGATCCATTTGGAGATAACTGAAGTGATGTGTCTTTGGGTGCTGGGTCACTGTGAGATGAGGCAGTGCAGTCGTGACATTACCAGGTAATTTTGTTTCTGCTTAAAGAATATGATGCATCCAAGTAAAATGCATTTCAGTGCCATTAATAAAAGGTCTGTAAAAGAGTTCAGATTGCTAAGTGATATAAATCCGATTTTACTCTTCCTCCAAGTTCTAGCCATGTCTTTCAAACATTATTTGGAGAGATCTTCATTATCTGTATTTGCTTGTTGTACCCTGGACAAGCAACAGAGATTTTTGTGGGAAAGCAGTATCATTTACAAGGTAACATAGTAGAGTGACTGTGCTTTTGCTAATACTACTGCAGAAAAGATGCATGTAATTCCTGAGTCCTGGGCTGACAGCACCATGGGAGTGTATGCCATGCTGGCAGTGTAACCAGTCTTCCCAACATTTTATTTGGTATACATTTGCTTATCCAAATATTGCTTTGTTATTTTTATAGCTGTCACTTGCTATTCAGCTCAGAATAGCAAACGTCAGAAAAGAGTTACAAATAACACCGGCATTTTCTGTGGTTTATTTGTTTGATTTGTTACAGGCTCCTCCCTGTAACTATTTGAAAGGGGAAATGCAGAGAACAGTGATATGATTTCGTGAGGGCAGGCAAGGATTTGTGGTTTTGTCATCCTAGGCAGCAGCCAGCATGTAACAAAGATGACAAGCCTTGTCCTGCAGAGCTCCCTCTTTGCCTTTTGATGTGCATTTTTACCCTAGGACTAATCCTGTTTTGTACTGGGATTTCCAGCATGGCAGGGATGGAGGGGAGCCTCTGTTGAGCCCACCTTCAGCTGGTCCAGAGGCACAGACACAAGTTGTTCTTGAATTCTGAGGCATCAGTCCAAGCAGTTCTCCAGTGTGGCCTTAAGGAAGCATTTCTGCAAACATCTTTTGTGGATCCTTCACCGAATGCCTCAAACATCTTTTGAAAAATAGTATAGATTATCTTTGTAAGGATGCATATTTCTCAAGTAGTCATCTTGCTCCCTGAGCAAGTTCTCTTGCAGTGCTTTGAAAACTAACCCTGCTGTGCTTCTCTGCTAGAAGTGATGTCATCTGGAACCTTATCTGTGAATTCTGGACATGTTCTTGTTGTTGGAATGAGTACTGGTGTTGATTCAGATATACTGCTGGGTTTTCTGATAAGCAGATTTAAAGGGAGTGCTGTAACATCAATGGATGCTCCACATTCTGCTGTGAGAGTTTGTAGCACATAACTGTCTGCACATCTTCCCATGGATGCAGCTGTGTAATGCTAATTCTTAAATACAGTGAGTTGGTTCTTTAAAAATGAGCATTATTTCCATTTTCTTGCAGGCAGTGAAATAGATAGGGCATCTTGCATCTTTTTCTAGAAGTCAGTGGACTGTTGATGTGGCATTTTTAAGTGTTTGAGGCTGGGAAGTAGTTGTATAAAATCCTGAGTAATTCTTCAGTTCAATCCTCACAGGAGAGAAGCTGTGAGGAAAATAAGGTGGTCTGGTAGGAGGGAGAGTCCAGGCATTGGTCTTCAAGATGATCTCAACAAGTTGTTCCTGTGAAGGGATGGTAACCATAGCAGCTGATTTCTTTGAGCTTTGCTTGGGGAGATGGCTTTATCTTTAAAACCTAGACCTACAAAAAGCAAGTTTTGGTTTTATTGTTGTCATTGCTATGAATCTCTTCTGATGCTGTTGCTCCTTTTTTGAGTTGTCCAAAAGGATCATATTAGTTCAGGCAAAAATCTCCAACTCAGTTGTGTGATTTGCACACCCAGAGCTGCTATCCCATGGTCCCGGGCTGGGGTGACCATGAGATGGTTTTGAGGCTGTGGGGAAGGACTCTAGGCAACCTGAGACTAATTCCAACCCCTTTTGTTGTTACTTTTTTCCATCCATTCCTTCCCTGCAGTACAATCTGACTTTTAGCATTTCTGGAAGTTTAATAAAACCAAAAATAAATATCGACTATTTCTCTTCCCTTCCAGTGTAATTGCCAGCCCATATCTCCCTCCATTATCCTTTCATCTTCTTTTCAGACTGGCTAATAGTTGCTTAGTGATTACATTTAATGGTGTGAGAGCCTTTTAGTTGGGACACCCTTCTTTTCCTCCCCCATTGCTTATAGAGATGTTTACATTTTCAGCCAGAGCTATGATTTGTCTCCTATATAATTGCATAGAAAGCAACAGTTCACATTCCTAGACGGGCATCCTGAATTTATTTTGGTACCATTTTAATGCCTTTCCCACACTCAGTTCACCCTATACAATCTCTTCGTCATTTTAACTAACTGTTTCCCTCTACATGGATTTATTTCTTTGCAGTGAACTGCATATCTTGACCTGTCTAGTACAGTCTTCAGGGCTAAGTTTTTCAGAAATTCACAGGAAGCAGGCTGAGATGGAGGAGAAACTATGGTAAAGGAAATATTTCACCAGGTTATGCTTCATGTGGCTGAAGTGTGTGGTGTCATTGGATGCTCTCCTTGCAGAGGTGCAGCTGGTGCTTGGAGCGCTTTGCAGCTGAAGGTGCATCACAGTGCTGGACCAAAGCAAGTGCTGGCCAAAGCTCTTTGATGGCTGACAGCACTTGGACAGCATGGAGATGTCGCTTAAAAATTATCCACTTCATCAGTGTTACTGGTGAAAATTATCAGGATGGAGCTCATCCTGGGAGAGAGGCTGATCTTCTGTCTGTGTGGCTGCTGATGGAAGAGCCCTGAGCGCCCGACTGTGCCAGCACGTCTCTGGCTGTGGGCAGTGGGGAGGTTTCAGCACAGCTCTGTGAGCTCAGACTCATCCTTGTGCTGCTGCACTTGTGAGGGGATGGGAAAAAGGGGATGGTGTGAACACACAAGGCAGAAAGCAATCACCTCTTGGATGAGAGCTGCAGTGTTTTTTTTTTCAGGAAAAACATGCCGTGCAGTACGAGCCTAGTAAATGAGAGGCTGGAGTATTATAAGCTCTGTAAGTGTTCAAACCACCCATCTCTTAAGGCTTTTATCTTTCTGTGTGTCTTCTGTTTTGGCATCAACAAATTTGGAAACTTTAAGAAGAATGCCCAGTCTTAGAGTCTTTGGTGTAGAAACATCGCTGACTCATCATCACTTAAATACTGGATAAAGCCTTTGTTAGGGAGTGAGGAATTTTTGCTTTTTGTTAAAAAGCCAGGAGCTGTCTATTTTCGTCACTGAGTTTGCAATCCTAGCAGTTGGAATGAAGCAAAATTCAAAGCTTTGGAGAAATGGTTGGGGGTGTGTGGAATGAATAATGATCCAATATGAGGCCTCAGCAGGGTGAAAAATGTAAAACTAGCATCTCTTCTGCTGTTGGGTTTTTTTTTTTTTAAGATAAATTCTCTAGCAATGAGAAGTATTTTAAACGTTGCTGCTGTTGCTGATAGAAACAGGTCATTAAATTGCTACAGTCAACATTCCTTTGGGTCCTGGTCATAAGCCAAGCTGCCAACTATTTGTAAATTTACTGACAGTCAGTAAGCAGAATACAATATTTAAACTGTCAGAAAACTAATAATCACTAGTTTCAGGGAAGCACAGCTCTGTTTCCCTTGAGCTCTGGATTTCATACTGTTTGGTAACTGCTGTTATCTTCTGCTCCTCTGAACTCCAAGACTGACCCAGGAAAAAGCAGAGAAGAGATGAAGAAGAGGCTGCCTGCCTCCATCTCCCCTGCGCATCCCGTTCTTCTCACCACCCCTAGCAATATCCTGGTCCTTTTTGGCAGAGATGTTCAAGACTGTAGCCAAATTCCTGGGCTCCCAGGCTCGGGTTCTCAGTCTTGCCATGGCTTGCCATAGATGCTGTTCCATCTGAGTTAGCTGAAAATATGAAGACAGACATTCACAAGTGCTAACTATATATGCATGGTTGCTTCCTGGGGTGCACACTCAGAAATAGTGGAAAGCAGCTTGAGAAAGCCTAGAAAACACTTTGAACTTATTTATCATACTACTAAAATGTTGTGGGAAGAATGGCAGAATCATTTGTTTGCTGGTTGCTGTTGAAATGCAGACCTGTTTTGAATTACCCATGCAAAGATAGCTTTCTGTTGAGAGGCAGCATTACAGGAGCAAATCTGTTTTTCTTTAGTGTGCAGCAATGTTCTGGGTTTACCCAGTTGTGGACCTTCATCTAAAATAGCTTTTTGTGTAACTACCTCTGTGGGCATCCATAGAATATGAATCCAAGTGGGTTTTCCCCATACCCCGCTGAACAGTAACTTGTGTCCTATCACAAGAACAAGCAGCTGAGTTGTTTTCAGGGATGGAACTCTCACAGCGTGGCTCTTCCCATGCCTTGCTGGAGGGAGAGTGTGTTATTTGCTGCTGAGAAGGGATAATTTCAGCAGGCATATGTAGGCTGTGGCCTTGATAAAGCCAGGAGGGTGAGTTTGAATGGATTGCTGTGGTGATTAGACTACAGGCAACAGCAAAATATGAAACTACTTTTTTTGTTGTTGTTTAGAGAAGTCTTTTTCAGACCTTGGGAAAGCCCATGTTCCATGTCAGGATTATGCCAAGCCTGAAATGTTTGGACTGAGAGGGGAAAGGGTGTGACAGCAGCTCTGTGCAGAGCAGTGGGTGATCCCTGCTGAGGAGTTCATCAGCACAGTCAGACACCCGGGCTTGAGTTCCTGATTTCAGTCGGGTACTGCAGAGTTGGATCCTTTCCCCTCGCATGCCAGAGGAGCAAGCATGCTTCCCTGTATCCTGCTGGTTTTGCCAGAAATTCTTCCCTTAAAAAAGCTGCTTTCCTCCTCAAAAGCAGCACACTCCCCTGAGCAGTCCTGGCTTGGGTGAATCATTTTGTTCATAGAAAAAAAATGTGTTGCAACTCGCTCGCATTCCCCACCGTCTGTGCTCCCGGGGCTTGACGCACGTAGTGTGTGGGGAAACCGTCCTGTGAATTTCCACCATCGCCTCTGAAGCTTGGCCCAGGCAAAAGATGTAAGAAATCGGAAGGTGGCATGTGATCCTTGAGCTACAGCTGACATTACCTGGGCACAGAGGGGCCACTTGTGTGTGCTGTTGCTGCTCAAGTACAAATAAATATGATATTTATCACCGTGTGCTGTCAGCGTGTTAGAAATTAAGCCCAGAGCCTGCTGTACCAGTAAGTGTTTTACCAATCATTATATCATTTGTCAACATTATGGGCTGCTGTCTGCCAGTAATAAATGTGTGGTGTTCCTGTTAGAGCAAATGGTTTTTCCAAGGAGAGGTGTATTTAATGAAGAATGAACAGCACAAGCTGTAAAAGGAGCAAGATCAGTGACTTTTACAGAATGGTTGTAAATGGTGTATAGCAAGGTGTCATGGGCTGTGGAGGGATGTCCCCAGGGGTGCCCTGGAGCAAGCTGGGTTGGGCACCTCCATTCTTTGGCAGATGCCTTGGCAGATGCATTTAAATTAAGAAAAAGAAGCCAAGCAACTAGTTGCTGGCAGCAGCCTGCGAGGCTGGGAAGGGGAGCGTGACCCGGAGTCGGGAGCCAGCCTGGTTTGCGTTGGCGGCACCCAGGAAAACCATCCTTGCTGGGAGAGATGCTGAGCCAGGAATTTCACCTCCCACCTGCACTGGGGCAGGGATGTGAGGGGTGGGCTCCCAGCCACAGCAAAGGAATGGATTTGGAGAGGAGGAGGGAGCTGCAAAAGCTGTTCTTCTTTCCCTCTGGCTGGAAAATGCACAGCTTGACTTTTAGTTTCTGCTCCCTTTATTTCAAAAGGGCAGTTTTGATGTGTGCTCAGCTTGCCAGATGGTGGTATGCAAAAAAAGGCACGAGGGAGGGAGAGAGGAACATGTCCCTGCCTGGGACCTGGGGAAACCTGACTTCTGAAATTGCTGTCAGCTGCTGGAGAACTGGAGGGTATAGTCTGGACTATGGAAACTGGGATCGTGGTATTCATTAACAATACATATCTCCATCCCACTACAGGTGGTGAAGCTTTGATATACAGGGTTTATAACAGCTTTTTTCATTATTGTTATTAGTCCTGTGCATCAACTATCACTTGAGAACTGACTGTCATTAGTTCTAGGTCCGTTGTGCAGTGTGTGTGAGGGAGTTTATCTTCCCTTTTGCAAATATCTTTCCTTTCCACAGCAGTAAAGCATGTTTCCTGCTGGTGCAGAAACCTCTTAGAAAAACTTTCATTATCAAAATACCAAGCGAAAGGAGAAATGAAGACCCAAGACCATTTGTTTGAAAGGCACTGTGATTAAGGATTCAAGTGAAGTAACAAAGCTGTTTGATTTAAAATTAACTTAATGTAGTGGGTTTTTTTCTCAAAGAAAAGTTGCTGCTTTATCTCCCTAACAAATAGCTCGTGCTGCAGAAGTGAAGCATGAGACCTTCTCCAAATCAGACTGTTTGACTTTATAAATGACAGTGTCACCTATCACTGGTGTCAGCAAGATAAAGGGATGATTTTTCAAATGGTTCAAAAGCATGTATTTTTCATTGCGTTTTCCCTGTAGTGAATGTTCCACTTGTACCCAAAGCATTACTGAAATAGCAGACTTTCTCTGTCACCACTGCTTAGAAGTAAACACAATAAATTATAATATATATAAATCATGTATACTATTGTATGTTGTGTGTATATCTAGTATATCCCTCTGTATACACTCTATATATATACATTTAAAACATAGTAGCTACACTAAGTACTAAATACAGGGATTATACCTATGCAGGTACCAGAAATCAGTTACTTTGTTAAACCATGCCTGTTACCTACTAGCCAAGCTCAACTGGAGTAATCTCCAGACATTAATGCAAAGGTGGCCATAGGCGTAACTGCACTGTCTGTGTAAGAAATGGCTTTTTTCCTTCTCTTCTGTAACCCATCCCTCCAACTGTGAGATGCTTAGTCTTAAGGCTTAATAACAATTCTGGATCACATCTGTCTTTTGCAAGTTTAGTTCTAAAAATATTTACTATTCCCTTTAGGAAAGAACTTTCAAGTCAAGGTTCAGAAGATCCTCTGTCACTGCTCTATGCCTATGTTTAATTTATAAAATCTTCTTTAGTTAATGTGGTTTATCAACTTCAAGTCAGCGGGACTGTTGGATCATGAAGCTTGACCTGTGTAACTCAAGCCATTGGATCCCACCCAGCAGTTCCTGGTAATTCCTGCAGCACTTACCCTTTTTTTTTTTTTTTAATCCTAAAATGATTTTTTTTTCTTCCCTTTCTTTTTGAGGTCTGGCTGCAAAGCTTGTGTTTTCTGAGTCTGCTCCAGAAAACCTTAGGACTACTTAGTTGGCCAAAGTATTGCATCGCTGCTCTCGTGTAAAACACTGGCATGATGAGGAGGGAGGATGCAGCCTGGGCTACCACCTTGCATTGATCAGCCTCTCTGGGTGACCTTGTAGGACTTGCACACAGGGAGTGTAAAATCAGGTTTCACTATTAAAAACGCCATGTCAGGCAGCTGGATTTCCATTTGACGTGAGATTACACATCCGAGCGCATAAGCTCAGTGCACTGATTCACCATTTATGCACAATGGTAATTGTAATACCTCTGTCATAAATTTGAACTTCAGCTTTGCAGTGAATCTCCTGAACTGGCAGGCACAAGACTTCATCATCATCACCTTGGGGAAGGGAGGGAAAGGCAGTCCAAAGCAGTATTTATTTCTTGTCAGTGATGAGGTCGGGTTTCCAAAGCATCAATGTTGAGTGTGGTGATGCCTTTTAACTGTGCAGTTCAAAGGATGATGCAACTTCCAAGTGTAATGCCAAAAAAGGCAGAAGTTTGTAAAATGAAGACTGCTGGCAATGTCTAAAGAGAAGAAAGTTGATTTTTCTTTTTTTTTTTTTCCTTTCTGGCTGAGGAGTTGATGTGGGAAGGGTCACAGTGTGGTAGGACTGAGTTCTGAGCAGCTTCTGGCAAACCAAAATGAAGTAGCTTCATTTCAGTTAGAGCAGAGTAAGAGAATATCTGTATCCTTTTTACAGAAGTGCTCCAAATTTATGAAGGAAATCACTACTATTTTTGTTTTTTTTTCCTGTGGCCAACTGTGCTGCCTTAAGTACATGTGCAATCCCTTTTAATTAAAGGGTGTCTGTTAGCCTTTTTCAAGTTTTGTGTTATCATAAGCAGCACAGTAATAGGTACCTGAGGTACCTGGAGAGAACACCAGATACATTTTGGTGCTAAATGAGTTTTGCACTCTGCAGTAGGTTACCTGAAACATTTTAATACCACCCAGGCTGTTGCAGTGACAGATATACACTCCAGATATTCTAGAGGCTTTGCACATTCTGTTTTCCCCATGTCCTTTTCCTTCTCTACTCCTTTGGAGTTAACATAAAGGTCATCCTTAAAATCTCAGGATTTTAATAGTTTTTGACCCTGGTGACCACATGGAAAGGTATAAAAGATCTGCCTGCTGGAAACAACTTGGTTGATCATCCCTTACTATGCACAAATAAAAATAAGTTACCTTTTTGCGGTTTAAAAGTCTGAAGTTGACGGGTTTCTTTGTAATGCTCCGCTCTAAACCAAGCGTTGATGGCTGTGGCATCGCTGAGGAGAAAGTGTTTCATGCTTTTCAAGTGTGTGCGTGTGGTTTCGTACGTGCCTGGCTGCCTGCCTGGTGTTGCAAACTGCAACAGTGCTGCTCCATGGTGTAAAAAAAAAAAAAAGTCTTAGAGGTCTTGTCACTGAGCTCTTTGTTTGCATAGGGAAACATCTGTCTGAGATTTAATGTGCTGTTTCTAACGCTGCTGTTGGAAAGCTGTAAATCCTTCCCATTTCTTCTTACTGGGATTGGATCATTGTTTGGTTTTTTCTTCTCTCTTACTAATCAAAGTGCTGTAGTTGAGTGTTGTAATTAGTGTGTGTTAATTCATTGATTGTCACTGTTCTAGGAATGTGTAATAACATGACAAGATTTTATTAGGTTCTGTAATAAGGTGTTTAAATATTGTCACCCTAAAGAACATTAAAATAGCGCTTTCATATGTTGTTTTATTATCAATTCAGTATGATCAACTAATTGCACTTGTTTTCATTGACACTATTCTTTCCTGCAAACACAAGCTGTTTAAAGATTTAATTCTTGTTATAACTTCTCTTGGTAATGTTTCCCAAGCAGTTGGAGCAGGGGAGTGGGAAGGATCTTGGGCAGGGTTAAGCTCACTTGATGTGCAACATACAAAAATAAATAGTGTTTGCTGCTCCTTACTCCATTGGTTTGGACAAAATGAAACACGAATTTTCTCCTCCCAAACTCAGAGCATGCTTTTTAAAACACAAATTTGTCACCTCACTTTGTTTCCTCACTGCCACCTCCAGGCTGGCAATTTTCACGGTTTGCAGTTCAGTTTGAACTCCTGGGCAAAGTGTCAGGTAAATCCAGTGCTTTACATGAGTAACTATCACCTGGAACACGCATGTGGGTGTTTTTGAAGGATGGATTGGCGTGTTGGGTGTTACCTCATTTAGCATTCTTGTCTGATCTGTACCAACTCGCTTCAATAAAGTGGTGGGAAATATCGCTTACCACAGGGCTCCTGGAAGCCTCGGGGTAGTTTGGGTGGGGAGCAGGCTCAGGGACACACCAAACCCCTTAAGGACAGTTAGTTTGTCTTTGGAAACTTAACAGGGAAAGGACTGACTGTTTTGGCAGCGAGGGGTGCTTGGGTGCCTGCTGTGCACCTCTGTGCAGGTATTTTGGCCCCTCTCATCTTGACTCCCTGGAAGATTAAATGAGGTCTCCTTGACCTTTCTGGAAGATTAAATGAACTTTTTGTCTGTGGGTGATGCTGAGGGTGTCAGAAGTAACTTGTGATTTCTTGCGGCAGTTGCTTGAGAAATTTTGGAGCAGTAGCCAAGACAGCAGAGTCCTTCCCATGGGAGAAGGGGTCTGAGGGCCATGACAGGCAGAGATGCTGCAGAGCTCTGCTGCAGTGCATGTTCCATGTGCTTGGCTGGGACTTAGAGGTTCCTGTTGAGGATTGCAAGATACCATACTGCTCCAGGCTTCTAGGGTGAAACACCTTGCAGATCTCAACCTGAAATGAGAAGGCAGTGGGAGAAAAAGAAAGGCTGGGAGGCATCCTTAATTTTGTGCTTGGTGGCTCCCTGTACATCCCAGACTGTTCCCAATTTTTATAATCAAAGGTGAGATGAGCTTGTGTGGGGAACAACTCCAGCTGCAGGGTTGGTGGTCAGGTCTGTGAGAAGGGGAGAAGATAAAAGGAGTGTTTCTGTTGTGACCTGAGTATTTGTGAAGTGTAATATCTTCACAGCTTAAAGCTGAGTGCTTTGTCTCTCTCTGCAAGGTGTTCTCCAAACATGTTGGTCTCTCTCTCTGGAGGCATCTGTGCCCAAATGTTGCTCTCTTGGAGAGTGCTGCCAGTCTCTAAATGGAGCACTTGCCATGGGCTGCTGTATAATAAAGTGGACTGGGAGATACAAGTGGTGAATTTTCTTTCTGAACAAGCACATTTTTCCCTGCCTCTTTTAGGAGCACACTTAAGGCTACGATAAAATGCATGAACCTGTTAAATGTCACCTCTGTGGATGGATTTGGTGGTTTGGTTTTTTCCCTCCCCCCACAGATTGTGTGCTGGCCTCTGCTGAGCTCTTGTTCCATAAATCAGAGTGTAATGAGTTGTGTTACTGTCAGGGGTATCATCTTGCAGTTTGGCAGAGGCTGTGGTCTAACAAATGGTCCCAGTGTGGCAAAGACCATTTGAAGAGAGCAGAAGGTAGGCTTGCACAGAAGTTTTGCCAGCAACATTCATCAGCAATTTCATATCTCTCTCTTATCCCTTTATTATTTTTTTGGTGTTATGTTTGTTTATGTTTTCAGGAGACAGATTACTCTGATTTCTAGGGAAAAATAAAAACCACCAGAGTTTGGTCAGAAAGTTTTCGTAAGTCATTGGGAACTCTGAAGTGTGTTGGTCAGCCCTCTGGGCTGTCTCTAATTGCTGTCTCCTTGCTGCCCTGGGAAATTTTCAGTGATTACTCTGTTTGTTAAAAAAATGAAACCATTTTACCTGTATGGTAGATGACAAAGTGTCGTCTGTTTACAGTTGAGGTAGTATGACTGCTCTTTACTCAGACAGGAAGGGATGATTTAACTTTAAATGCAAACCACATACCACTTCACATCTGTGGAGTTCTGCTGGGGAGGTATTTCAAGTTCAAAAAAAGTGTAGAAGAGTTGAAGGAATTCAAGGCCAAGGTTTTCTACATTTTTTATGTTTTTATTCTATATGTACAGACTCAAGTTTCTTTAGAGCAGCAACAATAGCAATGACTATTTGCTATAAGAAGGGAAGTGAAATGAGTTTTGAAGTTTGAGTGGTGTTGAGGAAAGGCTTAGATAAGGAAGGGAAACTTAAATGAACTGTAACATCACACATTTGGAAATGTGATAAGGAGTGCGGTTTATCAGACTACCTTTCTCTGGAATTAGGCAAAGCAATCCAACATAAAAGCAATTATTTCTGTACCCAGGAGTTTGACCATCTCATTTTTCAGTTTCTCAGAATCTTCCAAGTAATCGTGGCTAATGACATATCTGCAAACCCAGGGCTGTACCTTGCTGTAAAACTCTAAATCCAAATTTTAATTATAAGAGCAATACTTCCTTCCTTCAAAGATTTTTTTTTTTCTTGCCTTCAGGAAATGAAAAGGAAATTATTTCACTTTTGTATATGGGAATTCAAATATGAATTTTGTGATGTAATGGGAAAGCTTTCTGGTGGGATTCAATATTCCTAGCTCAAGGCTTTGGTGTGGAAAATGGTGCCTTTCCCCATTAGACCCCTCTTGACCATGGCTCTGAAGTTCTTCTTGTATGGGACTTGTCTCAATCATAGCGAGATGGTGTGTGCTATGGAGGGAGGAATTAAGCTTTTAGTCATGCTGTGCCCTCTCTTATTTATCAACTGCAATGTGAAACACAAAGTTAAAACAGACACAAGCTCTATGCTGCAAATCAAAACATGGGCTGAGCCAGTGCCTGGGATTTTGTCTGTGTTTATGAATGGCCAGATTTAGTGCATGTATTTCAGATATCGCTATTGTTCTAAGTGCCACAAACAGAGCAACATCTGGGTGACACCAATATGTCTGTGTGTGAAATGATGGTGTGTGTATGCAGGGTAAGGCTCACCCATGAATTTAGCTTCATCTTTAGTGACCTGTTAATAGATGCAGTTTTATTACCAGATTTTTTGTTTTCCTGAGGATTAAGCGGCATTTTAGTCAAATAATGCATTTATTAATGATGTGCTTTAGTGAAGCAGCATGGTCTGAAAGGGGGCAGGAATGGCAGTTAGTTATGTGTAGGGAACACTGGGGGTTGACTTTGTGAAATATATGTAAACCAAAGAAACCATACCAACTTTTCTTTCTGGGCAAGTAACATCTGTAAATTCAGGGTTACAGCAATAAGCAACAGATTAAAGCCAGTGGGAGCTTGGAAGTGATTTGGTTTCTGTTTGCAATTGGCTCGTGTCTTGACTCCCTACACTAGGGAGTGGAGCATGGAGCCAGCTGGACAGGAGTTAAAACCAAGCTCTGGGCTGGGACTGTGTGCTTTGAAACTCTAGACTAAAGGATGTGGAGGCTTCTCAGCGAGAGGGTGTGAAGGATGGGAAAGCCCAGAGACATAGCTCAGGGCTGTGCCACGGAGGTGTTGCACAGCAGGGCTTTCCCTGCGGGATAACGTCCAATTCCAGCCCTTCTTCTGCCCTATGGCCCCTTGAGAAATCCCTTTGCTCAGGGACCTGTTGTGGTGCTGTGGATTCTGATTTGAGTATGTGAAGTTCCATCTGAGTTTCTGAAAGTCAGAAAGACCTTTTGTGTTCTGGTAGCTGACAATCAACCATATTGCCTGTATATAATTTAATTGCCAGCATATGGCCCATTTGTCTGACCACAAAAGCCTTTATTCACGTACTTTAAATTTTTAGAGGCTTGTCATCAGCAGAAATATCACACAGCATGAAACTATTTCTTCCTTTGCAGCCACTTAGGTATGTGGCACAGTGATAGTGTCAAAAGTGTGTCACCACCAGTCTGGCTGTGAGCTTGAGTGTTTGGGGTGGGGGACACATGCTAATGGGCTCTCCTGGGTGAATAATCAATAAGTGGCTATTAGACATGTTTGGCCGGGGCAGAGGAGGAACTGGGCATAGGGAAACTCTAATCCTTTGCACATCTTTGTTGGAGACCCTGGTGTTCAGTGACTGTGGTTGGGGTCATGTGGTGCACTCAAGTGTTCAGATCACTTATTAAGAATGGTATTTGGCATTGTTACAGGTAGTAAATAATTATGTCTGTTAGACATAACGCTGTTTTGTCATCTCTTACCAGCTTCATCTGTGTATAGAAGTGCCACCATGGCGTGGTACGTTCTGGTCATATCTATTCGTAGCGTTCTCCTGTTGCTTGTGAGTCTTTGGGAGGAGAGGCTTCTGAATCTTTTGTAAGACTATGGAAATGTGACTGTGAAAACACTTGAAAGCACTTATGACTTCTCTCCAAATGATTAGGTTTCAAATTAACAACGTTCTTAACAGCAAAAATAGGTACTGTCTTGAATTAAGAAGGTGGCTAGACGTATCTCACTGTCAGCATTAGGTAATGAAACACAAACCTGTTCTTTTATACAAACCACTTGAAGCTCAAAACTTTGTCAGTTAAAACCATTATATTTTCAAATCTTTATTTGTTTAAAAGCTGTCTGGACTGCAGTACAAATATTATCTGGTTGAGCTGTTACCCTTGGTGAAGGATGAAGATAGGTCCTGTTGGTGCTTCATTAGCCACTGCATGAAACCTTTCACACATTTGAGACACAAAACTGCAAGAGACCTTTGGGTCATTTGTCAGACCCCTATATGCCAGGAGGGTCATGTCCTATAAAATACTGTCATGGAATTTAATGACATAATTTTCCCTTTCTTCCCTCAAGTGCTCCAAACCTCACAGCCTCGGTGGTTAAAAGCCTGCATAAGAAACCTTAACCTGTGCAGGTCCCTGTGCCAGCTCTGGCAGGTGGGTATGGCAGTGCCCAAAGCACCCAACTGTCCACAGAGAGTGGCATTAGAGAGAGTGCTCAGGAAAAGGCCAGATATCACATCATGCTTTGTATCTTTTCTTTTTATAAAGGTGGCTTTCCAGCATACATGTTTTTAGCCACTCTTAACCCAATTCTTCACCACCCTGCACTGGGGAGGGTTGGTGTGGGAGCTGGGGAGTCTTGGGGCAGATGTGGGCTCATTCATTTCTTGTGGATATCTGCTAGTCTGGCCACAGCCCTGATTTTTCTTGGCATGGCATTACCTATTTAACACTATATAAAAATAGCACTCTCCTCCTGTTCTCTACAGGCTGTCACTTTTTAATTGCTCTAGAGGCAGCACTTCAAAGAATTTCTGTAATTTTTTTTTTAATATACAGAACTGTTCTCACTCGAAATATCATTAGTGAATGAAAAAAAGCTTTATCATTTCCTTGGGATAACAGCTAAAAGCTGGTGGCTGTGTTTTTGCGGTGGCCAGTTTCTCGGATTATTGTGTAATTAATCATGTTATTGAAGGAGAGAAAAGGGAAATAGAAGTTAGTTATTTAACTTCTTTGCATCATCCATCAAAATCCATCAAAGCCTTTTAGGTGCTTATCAACTCTTTTCCAGGTTATGAGGCTGTCTCTCCCTAGCAAGTGTGCTGTTTCCAGATGAGTTGCTTTCCTATAGGTTGGTGCCTGAGATAGGGAATTGGTCCCTGTGTTAAATGTCACCATAAAGTATTATAATATGTCTTTTGAAGGGATTTTGGGAATTCTTCAAATCTTTTGTTATCAGAGAGGATCAACTTTATTTCAGCCTGCCTGAGCAGATATTTATTTATTGTGCCCATTAAAAACCTTTCTGAAATAGATATCCTCTCAGCCTGTCAGGTCACTTATTTCTGTGCTTATTGGAGTGAGGGGCAACAGCCAGAATCTGGAACCTGGGAAATTTGGCCTTGCTGTACTTATGATTTCTTTCCATGTGCTTCTCCCTTAATAATCTTGGGTTCATTTCATTGTGATTCTGGGGCCTAATTAACGTGGTAAAGATTGTTCCTGTGAGTACACTCAGGGTTTGGTTTTTTTTTTTTAAGTTTTATCGGCTGATATCTGTGTGCAGACTGCCTGAAAGATTGTATCATTTAATTAAAGAAAGAACAAACAAGAGGATTAATGTAATCTATGGGATGGGGACAGGAGGCTGGAAAGGGTCAGGCGAGAGCCAGCAAAGGGCCCCGATCGGGTGCCCAGTGAAGAGCACGCACAGTTCACTGAGTGCTGGAATTGGTAAATAGAAATCCTTTAATACTCCTGGCAAATAACGAGGGGCAAAGTCTTGGTGTCAAACGTGAATGTCCTCATTTACATTTAAATAGTTTAGGTTTCCTTGCGTGTGTCATGCGTAGCATAAACCAATGCTCTGTTATTGCAAACAGTACTTTTAATGGAAGTAAATTCCATCATCACCAGTGTTAATCTGCTGCACTCAGGAGTCTGTTTCCAAATATTGACTTCTGGCAAATGACCTTTATCAGTGTCGTAAGATTTTATTTGGAAAATGTTTTGTGTCAAAGCCTGGAAATGTTGACTGGTGACCTGGTTCCATTTGTTAATAGCAAATTTGCTCAGTGTCTTACAGACCTATGAAGGATAGAGCATTCTCTTCCTCAAAAATTTAGGGACTTTGGTGACTTGGGGGGCCACTTGGGACTTGGTGGCAAACACCAAGGTGAAGGGGGATCAGCAGATCTCAAAGCTACAGGCCAACAACTTCTAGGAACATCAACTTTGTGTGATTTTTTGAAGTCTGGGTGTGGGTTTGAGTGAGGTGCAGATATTTAAGAAACCATTCTGGCTTGCAAAGCTGGATGATGGTCCTCATTTCCCAGTTTGGATTTAAAGCTGGGGATTGTACTTGATCTACCAAGGGATTTTCTGTTTATAAAATTATTGCAGCTTATCAGGTCTGACTTAGAAATAGCTTGCTCATCTACATAATTAAGCTATAAATAGCAGAGTAGATGAACCTGCTTTTTAACTATGAGGTTATTTCTTCTTGAAGTTCAGGAGACTTATTGCCCAATATGTGACCTATTTTCCTAAACTGTTGTCTGTGATAAAATAGTGGCTGCTCATCTTGGGGTTCTGCAGAGTCAAGTGCTATTAAGGAGTAGTGTAAATGATAACTTTGAGTTATGTGAGCCTGTGAGTGACAATAACAGGAAAACCTCTCCCATTTTTGTGTTCTTCTGTATTTACTGTGAAGCTGGAAGGTAGAGGCAATTGGGACAAATAGAGGTGGTTTTCTGTTGGCATTTTCACTACCTCTGAAATAAAAGTGAAATTACTGAGGTCACCAGTTGGCCATAGCTCAGCGAGTTGGTGTTGGAGACAGTTATGCCCCTCGGCCAATGTTATTGATAATCCAGATAACAGCTTCTACCATTGAAGGTTGGGCTTTATTTATTGCAGAGGAAGTCCTGCTGACTGTTACTCTAGATGGCTTTTCCTGTTGGGATATGCTCTGACTTTGAGACAGGATCCTGGCATGGATAGTGGAATAATATGCCTTGTACTAGCTGCTGGGTGCTTGGGCTGAGGGGAGCTGATACAGGGTACTGGGTTACCAGTCTAAAAAGTTTGTTTACTGCCTGCTGGGGAGTGCTTATCCAAAAAGAGATGAGAAACTCTTGCTTAGTTTTCAGCTGAAAATCAGCCATGCACAACAAGAAACAGCTTAAAGTGCCCTGAAACTGAGTCTCTTGTGATGCCAGAGCAGCAGATGGCATGTTGTCACCACTGATGAAAATTATGTTAATTAATATGTTACAAAACTGACTCCAGTTGAACATTTGTTTCTTATGAGCATGTGATTGTCAGCTTTTCTGGAAGATAAATTTTGTGAATATTTCAACTGATATATTTCTCTGAAATAGCTTAGTTTAATGTACTGTAATGCTAAATGGATGAAATTCATTCAGTTGGTGTGGACACAGTTAAAGAAGTTGGAGTACATTAAATTAAAGGGTTTGTAAATAGACTGTGTGATTGCTGTAACCTTGTGCAGAGTGTGCACTCTCATCTGCTGCACACATGGGCACCTCTGAGATGGCCACACCTCGGCCCTGGAGGAGCAGCTGTTTTCCATATTTATAGCAGCTAACTAGTGGAGGGATGAACTGAGTGAAGATCTGAACTCTCCCATTCATGGACTGAGACCCTGGGTACACCTGTTTTCCCCCTAAAGGAAACGTATAGAAATGCAGGATGTTTTCAGGGGACTCTGCTCACCATGTGGATTTTCTGGCTGATATTAAACAACAGGTTTGGGGAATGGATGTTTCCTTGGGCAAATTTAATAAGCCAGGGCCAGTCCATGTTTTTGCTGTTAAAAATTAACCTCTGCATGGTCCAGTACAATCAAGATTGCATCTCTTTTCTTCCATGTCTTCTGAAAAGTCTTAAATGCTGCCACTCCAAGACCTTTGTACACAATGCAGAAAGCTTTTTATTCCTTGCCTGTAGAAGCTGTTGGCTTAGGCTGAAGGATGGCTTTGACAATAGCCGGCACAGATGCTTCAGAAGGTGTAAATCCTCCCCAGTCGGCAGATGCAGATAATCTGTCCCCTACTGTTAGCCACATCCCGATCTCTAACAGATAAAGACTGACTTAATCCCCAAAGCATGAGCTTTAATATCCTTTACAAAAGCCTCCTTCTAATTCGCAAGGCCCTGGTATGGTTTTCTCCCCCATGAAGTCACTGCTGGGTGGCTGAGAGCTGTTTGGGGCTGTCTGAAAGGCAAAGAGGTGTTTGCTGGAAGATGAAGGCACTGCCCAGAGCTGCTCCCAGCTTCCTCTCTGCAACTTGCAGAACCTACTGATTTTTATTCCCTATCTATTGACTGTTAAATTACTTTTATTATCCCCTCTTTGGCTTGCCCCTTTTCATTTTCTTATGAAAAGAATTGGATTCTGGTGACATGGCACTTGCTCAGGTGTCTTTAGTCTGATACAGACCTATTCCTTCACTTCTGTAGGGAATTTTTCTTCTAGGAAATGGAGAGTGCTATGGTACCAGTGTGTTAGCCAGGAGAAGGCACTGAGCATTGCTTTCTTTTGTGCCCAAACCAACCCTGTCTGGGAGCCCTCTCCCATCTCAAGAGGCTGGGCTTTGCCTTATTGCTGGCTGGAGTTGGCAGCAAGCCCTGGAAGATCTCTACTGGTTGGGAAGCCTGGCTGTTCTCCCTGCAGTGCTGCATTTCACACTGAATTGTACCTTCATCCTGCTGAAGGGGGGCTCTGCTGGGGAGGGAGGTGGCTGTGGGTGGGATTTAGTGGGCTCTAGTGCAACAAGTGAAACCCAGCCTGCTGTTGGTGCCAGCATGAAGGATGATTTTGCTGCACAGTGGTGCTTTTAGTTCAGAAAAGAATCTTTGATGAGTTCTGTGATATTGGTTGGTCTTTGCAGAGAGCTCTGTGCCCTTTCTAACATGTACCCCTATTCTTGCTCTGTCTGGCAAGGACTGAGCAAATCTGATTGTTTTCCCACCCATGAAACCAGGTGTGATGCTTTTCCATCCCACTGTGTATTCCCTGGGAGGCACCAATGACCTGGTATCTTCATGTCCTTAATTCTGTGTAAGCACAAGGTTGACCCTTCCCTGCCCTACTGAACCTTGGCAAAGTATTTGAGACTCTGTGTGGAAAATACAGCAGAATATTTTGGTTGTATTTCCCTAGTCATTGTAAGGGAGGGCTCTTCATGTGAATGTAAAAACACAAGTTTTACAGATCTGCAAAACACACTGCGAGTGCCTGTGGGAGAACCTGGAGGGAGTAATGAGCTGGTGTTGAAGGTTGAGGGGGTTTGATTTTTTTTTTTTCCTTCTTAGAGGAACATGTTTGTTTTGAGTAAATTGCAAAGGACTGTGAACACTCGTGAGAGCAGCTTTTAATTGCTTTGTAGCAAGTGTTATTTTTCTCCACAATCTCACAATTAACCTACTCCCTGTGGCTTCCCAGTGTAAGTTCTGCTGTTGGTACAAATTGATTGTGCCTCTGCCTTTTGTGTTGGGAAGAGAGGGAAAATTAATTCCCAGTGCCTTCGGCTCCCTGGGAATCTTTTCCTGCCAGGGTGTCTGAATCAAAGTAGTGCTCTGGGATTATTTAAGGGCTGAGCATTTTTGTATTGTCCTGAATGGTGTTTCATTCCCCTCTACTCACCCCCTCCAGCCTTTATTTTTTTCCTAGAACCAAAATTGCAGCTCGAATTAGTGATGAACATACAGATGGAAGTGACTTAGTGATAAACCTTGTGTTTCACTGGCTTATTAAATTTGGAGGGTGGAATGAAAATGTGAATGCCTGAACTAAACCAGTAATTCATTATATTTGAAGGAAGGTTTGGACAGGAATGTATTTGCCTAATTTGAAATTGTCTTTGAATTAGTCTGGGACAGTCTTTATATGAAAACTCTAGAGTTTTATTTTGCTGTCAGGGCTTAATCAGTGTGTAACGGAGTTTGAGTTGGTGAGGAGGTAGCAAATGTGTGTAGCTTGCATAGCTTCCAGTGCCATAAATAGATTATTTCATACTCTGGCACACATTTCCTTTAAAGCCTTGACTCTGAGCGGCAGAATGTGTAAGCAGTCTCACCAATTTCTGCAGTGCATGGCTCTGCCAAGGCTCCTGGAAGTGGTGAGAAAGAGGATGAAATCCCAGCAGAGAATGATAGGTCTGTATGCAAGCGTGTCAGCATGGACATACACCTGCCTGTGCACATCCTGCTGGGGTCTTGCTTCAACACCAGGGGTGTTGAGACCCCCATCAGCGTCTCAGTTTTTTTTTTTAAGTGCAGAGGTGTGGGAATACAGTGACATTAGATACTGTTGGCAAGTGCTGTCTGAACTGGCAAGCCCTGCGTGTGTCACTTCATGCAGATGTGCAGGGAGTTGCTGGAGGCTGTTGGTTGTTGTTCTTCCTGGGCAGGATGAATTGCAGACAGACCTCACTGACGTGGAAACAGCTCATGGGCACCAGCCTGTGAGCAAGTGCTCAAAGTACCCTGGGTTTGTGTGTGTGGGGTGTCTTCAGACACATTCAGATCGAGCAGATTTCACTGGAGAGAGGGAAAACACTTCTTATAGTCTGAAGGCAGATGGAGAGTGCACAGGGGAAGAAGAAATGATAGCCAGAGGAGTTCAGAAATCAACCAGGAAAGATTTCAGAGAATGTGCCCTCAAGCACTAAGAGCAGCTTCCAGTGCCAAGAGGCTGCTCAAGACAAGTAAAAAGCCAAACCGTGGGTAAGGGTTTGGAGCAATGCTCAAGTCAGTCAACCAAAGATTTGGAGCTGCAACCAACTATTAATAACAGATGGTTTGATCCCAGAAACGGAGGTCAAAACCAAACGGTTGGTGACATTGAACTATGCTTGCCTTGTCTCATCAACAGCCTTGCGTGGTAGTTTGGGGGAGAGTCCAATAAAACATCCAGCCTTCTCCTTTGTTTCATGCTGTAGGCAGTGACAACCCATGTTTCTCCCTGGAAGGAGGACAGAGGTTTCTCAGCGACCCTGATGAGACCATGCACAATGACATGGTCATCACAGCAGTGTTAGACCATGTTGCTCCTTTCTGTGGATCCTGGACATCGTCTTTCAGCAGCCCTATAAATGCCTGTGATCATAGTCTGTCTCACCTTAGGATAGGATTTAGTTTATATTGTCTGTTTCTTGGTTGCTGTTGGTGTCCTTTTATCCTGTAATTTTTCACCCCTTCAACTGACAAAGAGATGCCAGCTCTGTGCTTTCATTGC
The DNA here is from genome assembly GCF_022539395.1 of Myiozetetes cayanensis. Classification (NCBI taxonomy): domain Eukaryota; kingdom Metazoa; phylum Chordata; class Aves; order Passeriformes; family Tyrannidae; genus Myiozetetes; species Myiozetetes cayanensis. The sequence goes on from NW_026087389.1 coordinate 6,181,289, forward strand.
TGTACCCTCTTGTGTAAGTGATGAAAAAGATGTGCTGAGGATGTGTACAGATCCACCCTCTCGTCCCCTGTTACTTTTGTTGCTTGTAGGGTTCTTAAAAGCAGAAAAATAAATGATCTCATCCTGTTGCAGAGATTTGTAGCCAGAATTGCCTTTTTCTTTTTTTCCCCTTCTGTGGGTGTTGTTCTTCCCTTCACTGTCTTTTCTAAAATGTGTCTTGACATAGAACATGTCCATGCAGGGATCATCAGGAAAGTTGAATTAAATTAACTAGAGGTGTGAATTTAAAAAGGATTATTTAAACCTCATTAAACCTCTGTGTTTGCACACTTTTCGAAATTAAAGTTGCTTTAATTTGATTTCAGTTCACTCCGCTTCCTAAGTGGAGTAATCTCAATTTAATTAAGGCAAATTAATTGAGTAAATGTCCGAAGAGAGATTTAATGCCAGGTAGAAAAGGAGCATTCAAGGAAAATGAATGAAAGGGAAGTTGAGCTTATTCAAAACTAATAAAAGTAGAAACTCTTTCCAGTCTGAGATGTTGCAAGAATTAGACATGATCTGTGGAAAACACTGTAATTGTTATCTTGTAAAGGATACTATCAACAAGTGAGAGCCATTTCTTTTGGCTCATATGAACAAACTCTCATCACTCCCTCAATTCTGGGCACCAGCCCAATATTGTGGAAGGAGAAAGCTATGTGTATTGAATGTCTTCTCTTTTTACTTTTTTCATTCCTTTAGGAACCAGAGTAGATTTATACCAAATAATAACCCGTTTGTTTTTGTTTTACCTCCCTGTCTCCTCCATCTGTTTCTTGTATAATATTTTTCTAGGTTTTTGTTGGTGGTTGGTTGTTTTTTTTTTTTCCTTGAGGAGAAAAGAGATGGAAGAGGGGTGAAACACATCCTTTCTTTCATGTGAAGGTGCTTATCTCCACCTGTGCATGAGCTGCTTGGACAAATCTCATTTCTGTTTTGTGTCCAAAGAGATTCGCGTCAGGTCCCTCTCTGTCAGTTCTGCCAAAGGTTCAACAACGGCAACGGTGAGAAAAGTGAAGAGGTGTCATTCATGGCAGCAGGAGGGTGAAAGGCTAAGGCAGGAGGTTGTGTGGTGTTGGAGGTGCTCAGCATGACCTTCAGTCTGATTTTTATCATCTGAGAAAAATGGCAATTAATGAGGAAGCTTCTTTGCTGCAGAGACAGGATTAGAGCAGCAGTTAAACATCATAATGCTTCATAAAGGCCAGGAAAAAGGTGTGATTTACAGTCCTAAGACCTTTTACCTCTTTGGAGAGGGTGAAGCACAGTGGTGGTAGCTTTGTTCATGCTTGTTACTCTCATTGTTGGTTTGATAACTCCAAGCATATGGATGCAGAGTTCTGTGAGTGTTTTCTAGTTTCCTTGTTTTGCCTCTGTGAAGGCACAAATATTTAGTGAACTGGAGCTCATCCTGGGATAAGCCAGGCTGGCAGTTTGTTTATTTATTTTGTCATCTCTTATGTTATATTTTTAACGGTGGAAATGGACTCCTGTGGGTTTCTGCTCAGGGCTTCTCCTTTACTCCCTAGCTTACAATTGGGTAATTTTTTTTAATGTGAGGATTTGGGATTCTTCCCCATCTCTTTTCTTATGGACCTCCATGCAAAGGGCTTTTCTAAAGCGAGTAGAATTCATGCCTTCTTCCAACTCCTCCTCCACCTCTGAGCTGTGTAGGAGTCAAGTACCTGCCCCCTCCAGCTTCAGGGACACATCTGAGATCGTTCATAAACCAAGCTCTGCCCATAGGCCTTGTCACAGCAGGGCAGCTTAGAAGTACAAACTGAACGGTCAGAAGTAGAGAGTGTATGGTTTTGCTGTTTCTTTAGTGTAGTGTTTATTCATTGGACATGTATTATATCAAAGTATTTGTGAAATAAGTGCTTTTTTCTCCTTCGTTGCCTGAACAGTTCAACCCAAAATCCAGGTTTCAGACATCTCATGAGCATACAAGTGCAAGAGGTACAAATTTGGTTTCATGTATCTTCAGGCTGTCAGCTGTGCAAAGAAAGGGAAAAAAGGACACAGGTAACAAATATGTCTGTGTAGGAGATGATGTATGCTAAATTCAGAGAGTGCTTAAACAGACATTTAACAAGAAAACAAATATAATAAAGAACTTTTAGCTTATTCCCACAAAATGTTTTTGATGGAAAAGAGGAATGTGTAGGGAAGCTATTGGTTTCTCTAGCAGCAATAAATTACATAATGTGGTTAGAAAGCTTAGAAAAATTTTATTAATAGAGACATAGGTATTTGGAGTGACCTGTGTTAATAAGGCAAAAGTATATCTTATATAAGTCATTTACACTTATATTTTATTCAGGTAACTTATTGCTGTGGGATTTGATGATACTGGTGCTTAGACACCATTGAAAACTAAAGTTATAGCTAATGAAGGTTAGTAGAAATTAATAATAAAATCCTGTTATGTTTGATTTGCCTGTCAGAAATACAGGTCAAAGAATTAAAATACCATTGGAGGGCTGTCAAGGCAGCTATTTGATATTGCCTCGTAGCAGATGCAAACCCTATTTCTTACTTTGAAGTGGAAGCCTCTATATTTTACCATCAGTCAGAGCCAGCAACTTTATATGTCTGAGTCATAGGACTCAGTTTTTACAGGCTAAGCAGTCAAACAGAAATGTGAATTTTCTCCTGTGTACCTTCTTCCGTTGACTGACGGTGAACAGTTTTCTAAAGGAGATGCTCTTTGTCAGCCTGTCTCTGATCATGGGCTTTTCTGGATTGTTTAGTAGTCAAATGAAAAGGCCAAAGCAGTGAAGACCTATCTGTTGTCCTCAGCAGTGTTTCTGCCTTCTCCTGCAGTGAGTTTTTTCTGTCAGAAGGATATTCCAGCTTGTGCCGGAGCCCTGAGGTTCCTGGGAGAGGCAGGCAATATGGTGTTGTGTGAGCGTTGCATCAGGTGTCAATGAAAAATCTGTGGTATCAAATGGAAATAGTTAGAAGGAAATATCCAAAGGCTTCTCTTCCTGCCCAAACCTATTTGATTCTAATTTTGAGTAGTTCCCCAAGGTGCCCTCTAACTTTTTAGGCTTTCTTAGGGATTGCTCAGAGGTGGTGTAGTCCTTCACCCTGTCCAAAGGTGCTGTGTACCACCAGCATCAGCTATCTAGGCTGCAAAGCAAAACAAACCTGTCCTTGTCTTTCTTCTGGAGTTACTCATAATCTGTGATGGGCTCAGTGAGGTCATTCATTGTGTGGAGGTGAAGGGAGATACTGGGTGAAGCAGCAGCCTGAATTCTAATGTGTTGTGAGGAAGTAAATTTGTCTTACAAATGAAGAAAGTGCGTTCAGGAGGACAGAAATGTTGTCTGAATAGTTGATTAATAGATTTATCTAATGGGGCTCAGCTTGCATGTAGTCCACTGTATGTGTTTGCCAGGAGGACAGGACATGCTTTTATTTGTTGAGATGACACTAGAGGTGCATCAAAAAAGACTGATTTTAGTCCTCAGAGCCCTTTTTTCTTTTTTTACTGCACTGTTAGACCTCCAACTAGAACCTAATCCTGAGTGAGGTTAGTGTGCTATTAAACTCTCAGGGACATTGTTGTAGGGTTTTAATGAACTTAAAAAAAAAAAAAGGTAGAAGTTCTTTCATTAGACCACTGAGTATCATGAAAGTCTCAATGACTCTGAAAAAATCTTGATTAGGACATTAAGATGGTATTTTTCCCACATAATAAAATATCTTCCAGGACTAACTGTAAACATCATTTTAGTAATCTTCCTGAACTTCATGGGAATTGTTCCTACTGTTGCCTCAATAGCTGTCTTGGGAAGAGGAGACACTTGTAAAGGACATTGGTATATTCCTGCCATGTAGCTAGAAGGAAGATCAGGAAATGAAGGTCTATCTGTTCTAACCCTTGGATATTTGTTTGTTTTTTCTTCAAGTTGGGTCTCAGCTTTACAGTTTCATTGCATGATGAGGAGTCATCGCTGACTCCTAAAAAGAGATCCAGCTTGCCCCATAAAGCCTCTTAGAATCTACTGTCCTGGTTCCCAAAGGATCTAGCCAAGCATCTGTACATTGGTGAGGCTGGGTGGGAAGACTATATGAGGATGTCAGGAGCTTGGGTACCTCCCAGTTCCTGGGAAGCTGACCCAGCACAGCAGTGGGAATTGCATTGCTGTTATATGGGGCTGGTTGACCTTTGGCTGAGTTCTGGCTGAAGCTCAGTGATATGTTGCTGCTTTTCTATCCTATGCCAGTGCTTTAATGAAAAACATTTAAGGAAATATTAAGGAAATAGTTGCAATATTTGTGTCTGCTCTACATGGCATAATCTGCATTTTGCAAATTCCACAGTGTAGCAAGGCCAAAGAGAAAAGTTTCCTCATCCTTAGTTTTGAATTGTGGTAGTCATGAATGAGCTTCTATCAAAATTAACAGACAAATGTTAATATTTAGAACAAATAACCTTTTTTTTCCCCCTCAGTTCTCTTCTGCTTCATCATGTAAACTAATTAACAATAAAGCCTTAAACAAGCACTGTAGCGAAGTAACTGTTGTCTTTACATGTATTATTGTAATTAAAAGGCATTTCCTTATAGTCTTTCAAATCTAAATCCTTATACAATGGGGTCTCTCTGCTACAGTGATTTTCAGAGGTTTCATTAGTTCTCAGCGTACCAGCATTTATCAATTTCTGCGCTCTGTTCCGAAAACTTCGTGGCTGTTAACACTGTGAATGTTGCGTTGCTGTGCTGTCTACATTAATTAGGGTTTTTTCCGGGCTTGGTTTATGCCTCAGAGATGTGCTGCAGAAAAAACAGCCAGATAAAGAAAGCTGTTGCAGCACTAATGAATCAGCTTGACAGGGAGGTAGCATGAGCTGATGGCAGCAGGCTGTGGGGCAGGGAAGAGGTTTGAGTCTGACAGTCCACAAAGAGCCCGATCTCACGCAAGTGAAATGTGGCCTCTCTGCCTCATTTCTTTGATTGTAAAACCAAATTAGGACAACCTTGTTAGCAAACAAGAAGGATGCTGCCAAGAGTGCCTTGTACTCCCTTTCCTGAAATATTTTGCTGGCTTACACCGGGTGGGGTAGAAGCATTGCTATCTTTCTTCGTGAAAATGTAGTGGTAGCTGAGGGAGAGGTGAGGACTGAGTGGTCATTCAATGGCTTCTCTAAATGACTTCTCATGAAGTTGCCTCCTGTCTGCTGCAAGCACACATTCTTGTCGTGCTGTCTTGTTCTCCAAGGTTTGAAGTGCATGGGAACCTCATGAGGAAAGGAAATGCTGGTTAGGAGCCCCTGGTCAGCCTGAACATCAGGACAAGGTGCAGATCAGTGGATTGTGATTCAGAGCTCTCAGAGAGGGGCAGTGAGCAGGCTGCAGTCAGTCCTTCAGCATGGGCAGTTATGGGCAAAGGAGAGGATGGAAACCCCTGAAGCCAACCTGTTGGAGCCAGTGCCAAAGCTTGCAGTCCAGTTCACTTGACTCTGTTTTGTTTGCTGTTTTCTCCTTTGTTTATGCAAGAGTGATGGTACCAGGTTTGTTATTTGTTGAAGTGTTTAATTGCCAGGACTGCTGTGGCTCTTGGTGCCTCTAAGATGGACACAGATGAGACAGTGAGCAATGTAATTCCCTCTGGCACAGAGTACAGGTCAGGTACCTGCTGCTGTAATGGAATCATTAACAAGAAACTGGATCAAACAGTATAAAAGTGAGAGATGGTGTTTTTTTTTTCTCCTCCCCTACCTTTAAATTTTTTTATAGCCTAAGGCTATAAATCAAAATGATATTCAGCTGTAGCTAGCATTTCTCTGTCTCAGATTATTGATGGGAAGGTTCAGGATGAATTCCCTGTAGCAGCCTACCATTTTGCAGTGCCAGTAGCCAGACTTGAGACTCCATCCTGGCAGTGGGGGACTTACCCTGCTTACCTCCAAGCCAAGCTCATCAGAGTATGAGCAAGTCTTAGATCTGCCACATGACAAAGTCATCTACAGTGACTTGCACAGTCAAAGAAATACTATCTTATCTCTTTTTTGGTAGTATTGGCATCATGTACCAGGGTTTGTTGTATGTTTAAATTTACACATAGCAGCTCTGAGCAGATAGTTGCCATAGTAAGACTTTTGAGATCATTAACCCTTGGAACGGGTAGCTAATCGGGCTCTAAATCAAGAGATGAAAACATACAGGACTGTCAGAGGGAGAGGGAAAGCTTAATCAGAAGCTGTTTTGATAAAAACATTGTGAGTTTGGCAGAAGTCCTGCTGAGCCCACTGCATCCAGGACACACAGCTTTGTTGTAGTCTTCTTTCTCTCTCCAAACGACATTAAACACAGTAATTAAAGCAACAGAGATAAACATGTCAAGCCAAGCTTTTCATTTGTCCTCTTTTTTTTTTCTCTGTGAGCTGCTCAATTTTCCCTTAATTCAGCAGAACGTATATTTTAAGGAAGGTTGACTCAACAATATGTTGGTGGCAGAGGGAGGAAAAGAGTCTTGCTCTCTGTCTGGAATTTCTTCATCTAAATACTTTGTTGTACATTAATGAAAGAAAATTATCTTCATAAGCAGCCCTTCTTCTGGTAATAAGCTTGACATAGCAGGAGTTTTGAGGCATTAAGAATAGAGATTTATTTCCAAATGACCATCCAGACTGTTGAAAAGGATTTTGATTTTTATAATTAGTTTTTCCTGTTTATATGTTGTACTGTCTTTATCTTCTTTACTTGAGCGAAGCAAAGCTTTTTTTATTTAAACACATGTACTTGCATTTCTTCGATTTTTATTCTGCTTGATATAGTAAATGCATTCAGCCAGTATTATAATACTACTTCTATGGAATTTCTGCCCAAAATGCTCCTTATGGTGTAATGAGTGTTAGTAGATTCCTAGTGATAAGTGTTATATCACAATTCTGATATGAGGGAAGATAAAGCTATTGATCTGTTCCAGAGCAAAAGAAATATGTTTGGGGCCGTGGTGCCCCACCTCATCTTGCAGGATGGACCTCAGAAGGCTGCAGTGAAAGGAGCTGTAGCTCACAGGGTGCTTTTTGCTGGTCTCTCCTTTGTGAGTAGATTTTTACTTGTGAGCAAACCATAAGCAATACTGAAGCAGCTACTGGGTACCTTGTGGAAGCTTTCATTGCAGAACTGGGCTGATGCACTTGAGGAGGGGTGACAGATGTCAACCACACTCCTTTTATAGAGCAGATGTGCTGGTGAGTTGTTTCTTTTCCTTCTTACATGAAGGGCTGTTGATGTGGTGGGAAGAGAGCTGGTGAAGAAGTCAAAGCTTCTTTCAGGTAGTGGTTGGTGGTATGTCAGGATGCTAAGTGGTCCAGTTTTGTTCTACTTCCAATTTGCCTACCAAAGCCAGTGGTGAGAGACAAACAGACATCAAAGAACTTGTGAAGCTGCTGGTGAGCTGTGTTTGCCCCACAGGGGTTTCTGTGGGAGAGGGTGAGCATCCCCATGGTTGGTAAGCCGGCACGTGCTCCTGTCATGTTCCCCTTTGGGGTATAGAGTAGATGGTGGAGAGCAAAGCTCTGAACTCAAAGGGCAGAACAGGGCTGTCAGCCACCACCTCCCACCTTATGATGTCTGTGTGGTTTATTAGATTCCTGTTTTGCTTGGCCAGTCTCACCTGAATGGTCGCAGACTATAACCAGCTCCTGATGGATATCCTGCTACCAGGCAGCATTTGAGGGGCTGATATAAGCAGGAGTGGAGGAGGCTGAGTTTTGGCACGTACCACGTTTGCTGGAAGTGCCTCTCTCCTGCTGCTCTGTGCAGCCTTGGTACATTGTGCAGCACAGAACTGCAGCATTCCTTCGGCAGACTTCTCTGAGAAAATCAGCTTGTCTGCTGAGTCCTTGTTAGTGATACGTTAAGCTTAGGTCCATTAGTCTTCCCATGAACGTAGCAGAGATGCACCTCTGACGTTTTTTAATGGCATGCAGCAGGTAGAGTTAAACCAGTCTCTCGAACTTGCATCATGTTACTTTGTTATCTGCAGAATGCGCTCTTGCTTTGCTGGAAGCCAGAGCGTTTGCCAGCCTGGCTCTTGCGCGTCTCTGGGGTTTGGTTTCCACTCACAAAGGCTGACTGCTGCTATGCAGACAGAAAACCACAAAACTTTGATTTTAGTTGGCAGTCATACTTGGACCACTGTACAAGAGAAAATGTATTTGGATTGTGTCTGCCCATAACTCACCCACCCCTCCACGCTCTGAGTTCTGAGCAGAGATCAAGGCTAATGCTCTGCTCTAGATTAGAGCTGATACTGCTTTGAGATGGACCATTCTCCCCACAGAGAAGGGGCAGTGAATCTAGGGAAGGTTTGGGATGGCATATGAACCTGAATGTGTCTTCACTGGGGCCAAGTTTTTATGGCAAGTTACAGAGATGAAATTGGTGGTCTTTAAATTTTAGCTGATCAACACCAGCTATTAGACCTTGATGCTGGCAGTAGCACCTCCCAGGGATCTTGGTGGCCCCTTGGGCAAGCTGGTTTGCAGTTACCCTGAATATATCTGACCAGAATCAATTACATTCCTCACCGCTGTGGAGAGATGTACGTGCTCCTCCTGGACTCGTTCCCCTGGGAAACAATGAACTCCTGTCTTTGCTCTTGGCCATGTGCTCTGTCCGTGTCGAGGTGTGTTGATTTGCCTCTCTGACCCTCCCCATCTGCTCATCTCTCGTCTGCTTTGTACGACCAGAATGATCAGAAGCCGTCCAGCTGAGCGCAGTCCAAGTTCAGCACAGTTCAAGCAATTACAAAAGGGGGCCTTGTTCTGTTGTTTAACAAGGCAAAACCAACATTACAGGTGTTTGGGAGGAGTTGAGTAGAAGATATTTGCTCTTATGTCTTTCCAATGGACTGCTTTTTGCTTTTCTTCTCAATTACCTTTTTGTGGTGTGTGTTTGGTTTGTTCTTGTGCAGGCTCTTTCAGCAACAGGGCTTGGTTTTTGAAGCATGGTCTTTGAATATAAACTTCTACTTTACTCTCACTACATACACATATCCATGCTCCCTTTTTCTGGCAACACTGGACTATTTGTGTTTATAAAGCAAGTTGGTTTGTTTTAATACAATAGGATACGTGAAGGATTGCTGTGGCTCTTTGTTGGGAAAGTAGGTATCATTACACAATTCAATACTTAATGCAGAAGAGAATCCCTTCATATTCTCTCTGCTTTTCCATCGGAAAGCTTTTGTGGTGGTTAAGCTGTAGCTGCTTTTCTGTGTGCTTGGCCTCTTGCTGGCACTGCAAAAGCGAGACAGTGGCTCCCTCTGGAGCCAGCACCACTGTGACTCCAGGGATTGTCTCTTGCTGAATCCGTCACGATTTGCAGCTAAATATTTCAACCCAAGCAGTCTTTTCTTTTACCATTAAGGAGGCCTGTTTCCTGCCTGTGGTGTTCTCAGAAAACAGTAATTAGCTCAAAAGTTCAAATAGAAGTTGTACAAACAGGGACATGGGCTTGTTGCTCTATAATTATATTTTTTTACACTTCTACTTACATATCACCTTTCATCCTGGAGGCTTCTATAAAGATTCACATAACATCATATATTTGAAACAATATCGATTCAATATTTCTACAGATTTTTTGCTGAGTTTGCCTGTCTGTAAGTGGAAGTATCCCTTGTCAGGATAGACCAGTGCAGCAGCTATTATGCAGTGAGAGCAGTGCTTGTTGTTACTGTGTATGTGCCTGACTTGCAATAGTCCTAAATAGTGAATGCAATTTGCACCATTCTTATTATTATTATTATTATTCATTATTTAGATAGAGTAGCAATTGTTTGCAATTAATTCCTTTAACCCCTGCAGGAAAGAAGGGTGAACAGGTATATGGGGCTCTACACCTTAATTCAGCATAGCTGGCTGGGTGTTGCTGTACTGTGTGGGGTCCTTGACTGGGCTCCTGACATCAAGGTTGTTTTACAGACCTGTGAGTGAGTAGGTGACAATCCTGCCTTGGACAGCTTAAACACTTGTGGCCACATGAGCTCAGCCTGTGAGCAGAAGCTGGCTTAGAGGATGCCCACCAAAGGAGATGGACTGGGTGTTGTCTGACTGTGATGGACCTGATGGAAATCTATTGGATCTGGGCTTGCTGCTCCTGCTGCAAATGGGGCCAATGTGTCAGGCTGGAGCTGCCTGAGAGGTGTCAGGCTTCCTTGGATTGCTTGTCAGCCCTATTCCTGACATCAGCCACTGCCAATCTAGGGCTGAAACAAGGCTGGTTTGAAAGCTCTGATTTTTATAGGTACGGTGAAACAGTGTTTCTGCCTGGTCTGCTACAGTCCTGGAGTCCTCAGGCTTGATGGTGAAATATTTTGTGGCTGGTTAAGTCTGAAAGGAAAGGGGAAACACTGACAAGGAATTAGAGAGAATGCTGGTGACTGGGGAAGGGGAGATGTGTCTGAGGGAGTGTGTAGGTTAAGGCTCACATCTGGGCTTGCTGTGTACCAGCTAGCTCACAAGTTCATAGCCTGGGCTGGGAGGAGCTGTGGTCATCCTGCTGGATATTCTTCTGCCCAAGAGGTTCCTGAAGCAGATGGGGTGGAGGTGCACTGGGTCTGCTATGGACAGTCCTGTACCCAGTCATATTCTTTTCCTTCTAATGAGCCAATATCTGAAGCGTCACCTCAGATGTCACCCACGTGCTGCTGTGTGCTTCCTATCACATCTTCCTAGATGGTGAGCTCCACAAGAGAGGGCAGATGGTAACCTCTAAATTAGGGCACCATCTTCTGGGGATGGTGAATAAGCTCTGTAGTCATGATGGGGGAATTTTGCTCACTGTTTAATATCTCCATTCATATAGTTCCTGATCTCATAAAACTAAGGAAAACACTCGTCCTTCCTTCTGAGGCATAGGATCAACTAATCTTGATGCATTCTAGCTCCTGAAGAGCCTGTCTTAGCTGCTAAGTGCTTTTCAGAGGTGTCTCTTGGTATAAGAATGACCCAGAGAGATGCGCAGGTTGTGGCACAGTAACTGAGTTCCCTGGGCTTGCTTGTGATAGTTTTCATTGTGGGTCTGGTGTGAAAACAAGTGTCCTTTGGTAGCCTTAATTTAAGAAATAACTGAGCATCAGCCTTCTGCCTTTGCCAGCCAGATGTTGCTTCTCATACCCCTTTGCTGCTAGAAAATTTCAGCATTAATTGACCTGCTGTATATTTTGGCTTTCGTTGATTGCTCTGCCAATATGTATTTGAATGACTGCTCTGGTGTGGGAAGTCCCACCGAATTCATCAGATTTTCCTGCAAGCTGAATTATAATGGCTGGTTTCCTTAGCGTGGTGCATGGCAATATTTCAATATAAAGAAAGTTTTGACACAAATGCTGAGTTTTTATTATCAACAGGCTTTGTGGTGGCGAAGAGTAGAAAAGAATCATTGTTAATTGTTTCATTATATGCAGCCCTAATGTCAGGTTTGTAGAAATCTGAGAGCGACTGAGGAGAGCAGGTTTCCTTTGAAATGTTTTGAAAAGGTTTATTAGCAGGGAAATTGATGTGGAAAGCCCTGAATGGGATGACATGGAATAAGGAATTGGAGCCAGTATTGGCTGCTCCCTTTTTGAACAATAGTGTTTGCCAGGGAAAAGTATCACTTTTTTTTTTTTTTTTTTTTTTAGTAATCAGAAAGGAGTAATAACTAGACCTGTGATTGAATCGTGTGCTTTTAAAATGATTGAACTTAAATGTACTATTTTTTTTAGGTTGAATGTACTTGATGCATTCCTCAGCAACTTGTTAAAAGAACATATCTCTTTGCAACACAAGATAACATTATATGTTCTATTTATAATGTTTTTCATAAACTTCTAGGAAAATGCTAATATTTATATTTGTGAGATATATAGTATTGAATAAAGGAAAAAATATCTCCTTATAGGAATGCATTATAATCCAGTGTAAACTAAAGCAGGTAATGGACTGTTTTCTATGCTTAAAATAATTGTAGCAAAAGAGATCTGAATCTGTTCTACAGACCTGTAATATGAAATAATGACCTTTCTGCAGATCTGCATTCTCAGCTAATGTGCAGGATTTAGAACAGAACTGCACTGCTGCTCTGTCTGCAGCAGGTTTCCAGCACTTTCTGACAAATGCAGCCCAGAAATAAAGCTGACAGTGTAGCTTATGTTATTCTGGAGTTTAAGGGAAAGCTAAGTGCTTCCTTTCAAAGAATATTTTAATATCAGTACTTCTGATATGCAGTTTAACTGCATAAATCATTCACTTACTAGAACAGAAAGGTAGAGTTGGCTTTGGGAGCATTTTGAAATTGCAGCTGATGTTTCTAGGTGACAGCAGACATGTGAAGTACCTTTGGTGTCCACGTAGCACTGGTGCCAGAGGAGAAATGCTCAGTCTGTCTCATGAATGTTTGTCCTGTCTCAAGCTTGAGTGCCCTTACTGACACTTGACATTTTTAATCATTATGCTGGCTTTTTCCTGAGCTTTTACACCCCCTTATCCCCCAAACCTTTATTCTCTCACTGGAATAGCATCTACTCTTAAGCAGGAGTTTTCTGCTTTAGGTTTTTAAAACGTGCCCTCTCGTGGTGAGTGGCAGCTTCTGCACAACTGAGTTTATTTATTAATTCATTTGCAAAAATCCTGCTACAAAACACAATGTCATGGCTGTCTCTCAGTCCTGTAGATAAATGTCCTGTGTTCATATAGGTACATATTCCTCTTTGACTCTTGTGTCATTACAGTGATGGTTTTGCCAAGGCTGAATGATGTGCCCCTTAGTCCCCCAGGGATAGTGGGAAATCCTTGGGAATTTGGCGTGTTGAGGTGAGAGATGCCAGCATCTTTGGTCTTTCACCTTGGTTTTGTGGGATGTATTGTATTTAAATGTAGGTACTGCGAAGACTGTATCACTGGCTTTTTTTGGTTGTTCACATCAGGTATCTATTATTCTATTAGTTGGATTGCAAAGAAGCATTAGTTTACATTGAAAAGAGCAACCTGCCATGTGAAATTTATGTGCTGTAGGCTGTGTGACCTTACCACCTCTGAATCTGTGACTGATAAGTGCTCCATATGGCTTGGACCCCAGCTTTTAGGAAATGTGGGCATTTTTCTTTTATGAAAATGCAACTCGTCTTTCATAGTCTTTGTTACATTCAGTTAAAGATATGAATACAAATAGGGTTTTTGGGGCAGAGGAACAGCAGTGTGACTTAAATTTGTGATTTTTGAGTAATACTCAAATGAAAAAGGATCCAAACAAAAACTATACCCTGAATGATAAAGTAATTCTTGTTGTTATAAGCTCCTGTTAACTGAAATGTGAGTAACCCATGCAGTGCAGACAATTTATTCAGTGTTAGGCTAAAGAGGGTTTGAACTTCTCAAACTTCTGCTCCAATGTCTTGTTAACTTGTGCCAAGAACCTGTATCTGTAACTTGACTAATCAGAGAAGATGCCTATCTAAGATATGATTTTCTGTTTCAGCTGAATGATGAGTCACCAGTATTTGAACTATCCAACTTGAAACACAAATGCTAGGTAGAAGAAATATTGATTATTTCAGTCTGGGACAGCTAAAAATGAGAGCTTCCTCTAAACTTTTTTAGAGCCTAATTGGGACCCTGTAATGTCAATTCAAGATGGGTTGAATTAATTTGTTCACACGTAGCTGTAGAGCAAGGCTGTTTGCATTAATAGTGGTGACGTGCCTGGTTGGTGATGGAAGAGGTCATATCTGCAGTAATGTGTGCTGGAGCATAAATTGAGTAGTTGGGGTGAAAGGGAGGCTCAGTAACTGGCTACTGTTGTGGAATTCAAGAAATTTGCACTGCTTCCAGCTATCCATTTAAAAGTCAATGACTGGAAACCAAATGACTCCTTGGCCTTAAAGGCACCTTTGAGTGATTTTTCATGAAGTGATTAGATAAAGGAAGGGGGTGAGCAAGAGATGATTTTCTTTTTCTGCTTTATCTCATGAATTGTACTTGCAAGGCGTAATACAACCAGAAGTTCTCTTTTAAGAGGATGTCTTTTGAATGTGAGTATTACAAATTACACATTGTTATAATGAGGGCTTCTCTCAGAAGTTAAGAACAGTGTGAGAGCTAAGAGCCAAACCCGTTTTCAGGCTTAACTTAGAGATCACACACTGCCTGCTCTAATTCTGATAAGGCTGTAATTATAAAGGATGCTTTGCATGGTCCTGCCTTAGCCTGTATGTATTTTAATCATGTGCTTACCTCCTGTGTGCTGTGCTCTCTTGAAAAGCTGCCCATGTTTAAACTCTTACTTCAGGGAAATAGGAGACAAGTCAAAGTAACTTCCTGATCTTTGAAAAAAGAGATGATCTGCCTGATGTTTACTGTGTAAGGGCATGGAACAAGTAACATGGAGATTCGTGGTGAATTTCTATCTTAGAGCAACATTTTCCAGGATCTGTATCCTGGGGCTACTCAGGTCGAGGATTTAGGTGAGGGGAATCACATACCTCCCATGTACTGGAAACCTCATGTATTAAGGACTTTTTCCTAAATAATCAGTCTAAGATCATGCTTGTCTTAAATTCATGAAGAATAGAAGAAAATATTGTTGTGAGTCAGTAAAATAGCTGCAAATGTTACTGGCAAAAGCGAAGGGATCTGAATTCTCTCTAGGAATGCAGACTTGTGTGATCTGTGCAGAGCTGTGTCCACATCTGAACAAGGCATTTAAACATGGAGTGGTAACAGGAGAACCTGAAATTGAAAAGGAGGGTTTGTCAGGGGGATTAAATGACCACTTGTTAACTAATCGCACAAGTGTCTTTCATCTGCTCCTGGCTGAAAGCAACATAGAAACATGGTTTCTATTAAATCTGTGGTTTCCACTGAGGGGCACCAGCTTTCACTGTTATCATCCTATTTTTTTTCTCCTTTTTTTTTTTCTTTTTTTTTTTCTTTCCAGTCTGGTGGGTGAAACTGGATTTCATTATTTTAGTGGTATGCATGCCCAAAGTTCTGATGTCCCTGCCAACAAAATTAAATCTCCTTGCAAACTGATATAATTACAACAGATGTGGGGGTTTATTTATTGGTTATTTTTTAAAATAGCTTCATTTTAAACCTTTGGAAAAAAAAAAGAAGATAGATTTTAGTTCTGTGACTCTGCTTTGTTTGCAGTTCCTTGTGGGGTATATTTATTAGTTCTAAATGAAGATGATATTGGCCAATAAAATGGGTAATCTCAGTGATATTTAAAACTATTCTGCAGATCTCTTGTCTTTATTACTTTTATTGCTATCATATGAACTATGCAATAATACCTATTTCTGTCATATGGTATTGGGATTTTTGTCTTTTCATTTTGATCTCCCATGAATAAAATGACAAACCTAAATAATGTTTTGATTTCCTTTCCTTGTCCTAGTCATCTAACTTCATCTGTAATAGCTTGTCCTGTATTTTTGTTCTCAGACTTCATGGTTTGGCAGTACTGTTTGCAACCAAATGATGGGAGCACCTGACTTTAATGGACAACATAATCCCATGGAATACTCGGTCAGATTAGATGCTAAAATCTTTGGTTGTTTCTTGAATCAGGGGGTGTAGCTGAGGCCCAGTGATGATCTAAGTGTTGCAGACACCCATTAGTGTACTGTGGAGTGTGTTCCTGGCTATACAGTCAGCCTTATGAGTATCTTCCCTCATCTCTTGTGGGACACCTGGGAAAGCCTTTTTCACTTTTCTGCAGTTTTCTGCTCACAACACAAAGTACAAGGTGACCATAATTGCAAGTCCACCTAGAAAGAGGCAGGTACCTGCTGAAGAAAGGGACCTTCGCATGTGATGAGAGGGGTCTTTCTGTAAAATGTGGTACTTTACATGATCAAGTCCCAACATTATCTTAGCAAAATAGGTCCTGTTTGCCTTGGGTGACAGTTCATCAAACGATATTAAGTACGTATTTACACTTCTCCCAGCTGAGGAGAGCATTCAGGCGTGTAATTAAGTCCTATCTAAATCAGTGGAATTTAAGTACAAGCTTAAAGTTAAACATGTTGAAATGCCCTGCTGAGCAGGGAAGGGTTGCTGAATGGAGACTCTGAGACCCATCTGTGTTTTCCATTTCGGGCATGCAAGTGTGATGTGAGAAGCCAGGTGTAAAAGCAGCCCCTTGCCAAATGCCTGTGCTGTGCTCTCTGCTCTCAAAGAGCATTCCAGGTCCCACCAAAACAGCTGTTCGGTTGGGTGGGTTTTTTGTGTGTAGTTTTTTGGTGTTTGTTTTTGGTTCTTTGTGTTGTTTTGGTTGTTTTTGGTTTTTGTTTTTTTTTGGGGGGGGTGTGTTTTTCTTTTTGTTTGTTTATTTGTGGGGTTTTTTGTTTGGTTTTTTTTTATCCTTTATCCCTTGTGCTGTGGCCTTGATGAAATACAATCCTGTAGCAGGAGTGGAGCCAGACCAGCAGTGCTGCTGCCTTCAGCTGGCACCACCCTGTTACCCTGGACCCCAGCCCGGAGCTGCGGTGACACCCGGGGTTTTCCTAACACTGGGCTGGCAGTTGGTTTGCTGCCTTGATAAGGAGCTAAAAAACTAGAGCATTGCTTTGGCTCCATCCAAGTTAATGGTACAGTTATTATACATGTTATTATTATAAAGTTTTTGTAAACACGGCCATGCTGTGCCCCAGGATGGGAGGAGCTGCAGTGTGATACCGTGGCACTACAGCAGTCTGGCTGCTCACAGGGAAGATGAGGAATGGGTTATTAGCAATATAAGTTTGCTTCTGATATCCCCTTTCTACCTTTTGAGAGTTTGTATTTTATAAAAGCACTCGGCAAATCACATAATGGTTGCAGCGCACAGAGAATTTCAATAGTAGAACTGGAAACTCTTAAAAAAAAAAAGGCAAGAAAAACAAATGAAAAACCCCCCAAATAAACAAATACACCCCCAAAAAAAAAACCAAAAAAACAAAACAAAACAAAAAACCCCTAAACCAAAAACAAAACCACAGAAGAACAACATATGAGGGTTTCTGTTTCTTCTTCAGCTGTAAATCAGGCCAACCCATGAACAATGCTGCAGTGATTCCCCTCTGCAGCATTTTGTTCACAAATCTAGAATTAGGCCTATTCCTTGCTGAATTTGGAGCTGTACTTCTCAGTAGTGTTTTATGGAGTGAAAATAAAGCCTTTTCTGGTGGATTCATTGTTCATAACTCCAGGTGTGAGACTTTTTTTTTTTTTTCCAGGCACTGTTTAAGTGGCTGCAGGTGAAGCAGGGAGTTTTCCCTGCCTGGATATTGGAAAATTGGCAGCTTATGACCTGTCAGGACACCATAGTCTTGTGAGGTGATTCCTAGTTCCCAGAAAGACAGCACTGGGGAGAAACAGGGATGTTGCTCTCATTCACAATGTTATGTTTTTGTATTGCATTTCTGGGTCTTCTGGGTTGGTCTCTGTGAGGAGGGGCTTGGGCTGCCCCTGCCAAAAGCTGGTTCCAGATGTTTTGCCTCTCCAGGTCCCCTCATCCCTGCTGGGGACACCTCTACAGGAACGAGCTTACTTTTGGAGTCAGACTTACTGTGCACCCTGTACTTAATGGATGTCTCCCTTTAGGTCAAGAGGCTTCTCACTTTGGAGGCTGAAACCATCTGCTAAATTTGCTGTTGAGTTTGGCATTACCACTGGGCCATTGCAATCCTCATTAACTCAATCCCTGAGGCATAAAGAGCAAACAAAATAAACTGGAATGTTTCAAGTCTTGTGTTTCAAATAGTTTAATTTTTACCCTACATTTAGATATAAAATGCTTTGGTATTTTTTTTAATGACAGTTTCTTCCCAAGGTTTCAGCACTTTTCTTTTATCTCCCTTATTCTCATTTCCACCTGTCTTTTGTTCAGCCTTTCCACTCATCAGAGCCCTAATGAGATTTATGAGTAAGGTTGATTAGCAGGGAATGAAGTAAGTGTTACAGGGGTCACTTATGAGTGGGTGAATAATTTTGACTTCAGATTTCTTTAGCAGCTCTTATGAATTTCAAGTTCAAAGAAGAGGAAGAACAAAAAACAAAAACAAAAAAACAAACCAAAACTAGTATAGAGGCTGCAGGCCCAGAACATCTGCCTGATCCCTGAGCTGGATCTGCCCATGTGCTGTTAGCCTGGTTCAAACAAGGCTTGGTGGTTTTGCCTGCTCTGTTGTGGACTACTGTCTCTTTATAGTCATACAGAATACACTCTCCCCTAAAAAGTAGAACAGTAAAAGGAAATTGTACATTTATCTGTTGCTAGTGTCTTGGTTTTTTTTTTTTTGTTTTGTTTTTTTTTATTCCCAGCTAGTGTGAAGATACTTTTTTTTTTTTCCTCCAGAAGATCCTGGGTGGCATAAGACCTTTGAGATGTGGAAAAGCTCAGTAACCTCACTCAGCCTACAGTACTTCCTTTTAGTTGAATTTAACTTGCAGCATAAGATTAAAAACTAATTTGTTAATATTTCAGTCAGAAGGAAGTGTAGCTCTGTAGTAATTTTAGTCCCTGGATAATGACCTACCAACGAGGACCCCTTGACTGATGAAGTAATTATTTTTTCCCTACTTGATGAAAGAACATTTGCTCTGTTTAATATGAGGTGCAACCTCAGTTTGCACCTGAGAGATCACAAGAAATTAGAGTCTGAGCAAAGACAGTGAGTCATGAGCCCTTCATGGTTAGGTGAGGTAAGTTTTGGAGACATCAGAGCCACAGCAGTTCTCTTGAAATAGCATCTTCTCTGTGGTGCATCTGGTGGATTCTTCCACTGCTGCAAAGAACCACTTGCCACTTGTTTTTTGTCTCTTCCCTCAGACACTGCCAGTTGCTCTTGACAACAGAGATTCTGTTGCAGAGGCAGGCGATGGGCACTGTCTTCCAGGTGATGTGATGGCTGGCAGCTCAGGATTGCAGGTTTGCCTCTGGTGATTAAGGTTAATTTTAATTACACTTTCAATGGGCAGGACACTTTCTAGCACATTGCAAGAGGGAAAAGGTAGTGCTTGTCAGGCAGTAAGGTGTTTCAAACACCTGTGCACTGACCTCTCAAAACTGGTTTTCCTTAGATATAGGTCTGGCTCTCCCATGTAATTCTGGATGCACGCTCCATATTTTTCTTATTGTGCCTGTTTATGGATTGTTCAGATTTGTGGTTTGAATTCATGTTTCATTTTACCCATAAGTCCTTTCTTTTGCATTAAATTACATGGTTTTGTGCTGGGTTTCTTCTGAATTGTGCTTGCTGTTGCTTGAGGGTGGAGTATGGATCATATGGATGGTTAGGCTCAGATTCTCTTTCTGTAATTTTTTAAAGAAATGAACTGAAGTTTGAAGCAAGTGCAGAAAAACTTTGCCTTTTCATCTGCTACATGTGCAGCTGTGTCTTGAGGAACTGAGTTCTGCTAATGTGTCCACTGCTGCCTCTCAGTGTGAATAATGATGGGTGGTTTATAGCTGAAGGCAACAGTGTAAGCTCTTCATATTTGGTTGCACTCATCAAATTATGTGTTATTCCCTCTCTATGTTTTTGCATTTTGCTGACAGCTCTTGGTAAAGATGATGTCAGTAGGAAGTGAAGGTGCAAACACTGCATATCTTTACAACTTATATAGCATGAAAGGCAATGCTATTTATTTGAGAACAAATAATGTTTTTCCTCCTTTATTTTGAGATTTTATCAAATCATCCAAATGGTTGAAGCTTTTTATAAAGCAACTTGGGCTGTTATTGACATGAAATAGTCGATTACAACTGTGAACCATCAACAACTCTAGTTTTTTGACAATGTGAAAGAAAAATATTTTCTGGTATTACATTACAAGATGCAGTGATTAGGAGTAATAGCATTGCCATAATTTCATGCATGTTACCTGTGGTTATAAACCCAAAAATTTCCCTGCTGTTAAAATACCCTGTGGGCATGCTGGATATGTGATAGTGTGCTGGGAATCTACTCCAGGGTCCCTCTTCTGTAGCCACAGCTGTCTAAGATTGGGAAGAAAGTGAATTTGGCTGATCTTCCTCCATGTTGCTGCCATGGAATTTCCAAAGGGTCATGTGTGCATCAGAGGGATGTCTGGGAAGAGGACTCAGACCTTTCCCTGCCCATAGTCATGTTTTGTTCTTTTCTGCCTGAAGCTCTCTGCTTGGAGATGTCTCTTCGATCCTCCACATCACCCAGGAGGAGCTGCTGGCTCAGAGCAAATTTAATACAGTTGGTCTCCACCTGAAGGTGGGGATCTCTGCACAGATACACATTGCAGAGAGGGGCTTGTGTCGGGAGGAGAAGCCCAGGGGAGGTGGGTACAGCAGGAAGCTGAGAGGTTGAGAGGCTTCTGGGGCAGGAGGACCCAGCCTTCCCAGAGTGGCAGGAAGACTGATGTCCATGGTCTCTGCACCAAAGCTTGGTGTCTGTGTCTGCCCTCATGGGGTTCTATTTCTGTTCCCTCCGTCTTGCTGAAAATGTGGGATGTTAAAAATCTATTAGCTGATTCTGTTGTAAAGTCAGGCTTTTCCTGTTCCTTGCTGAATCTTACACGAGGGAGGAGAAAAAGCAGCCTGAACTTAGTAAATATCACTTTAATAACAGTGTAATAACAAATAACGCTATAATTTTATATCTACAGTTTATGCTTCTTGTATTTTTCAGATTCTGGACCAAGAAAGTGTAGTAATAACTGGTGTCAATTTAAATAAGGGAAGGACATAGTCATAACCTTTGAAATAACTGGAACTTTTTATATACTTTGCAAATATATTCTCTGAAAGGTTATGCTAGACACAGAAATTTTAGTGTCTTTCTGCCCATAATTTCTTCAGTGCTGTTTTCTTTTTATTAGTGTAATTATTGCAGGTTAGCGCTGCTATCATTTTCCCTTTTCATGGCTCTGTAGCATGCTATTATTTTCAGGAAGCAAAAAGTAGGTGTCTTTAATAGTGCCATTACTGCTCCTCAGCCTTTAAATTTCCTATAAAAAGCTACTTAAGGGGTATGATCCTCGTGTTAAAATCGCTCTCTGTGGAATGCAACAAGATGATTTATGACATAAATACAAACCCTTAATAGGCAACCAAAATGGCAACCCTCAGAGATTTAGTAGCACCAATGATAAGCTTTTGATCACTTCAGCAGCACGTTCCTAGAATTTTATGCAGTGAAGGGAAACTTATTTCTTTAGCAATGGATCTCTAGGCATTGGCTTGTCCATGTTTTGTTGCCCTGAAACTTAAGCAATTTATTGACAGCATTGAGATGTAGGGAGGGCAGTCCTGTGGGTTTAGGATTTTGAAAACATAAGCACTTGGAGTTGGTAGTGAAAATTCAGGTCAGTTTAGAAGGACTGAAGGTTTCATTCACTAAATGACTTGGTGTCTTTTGCCCAAACCTGGGAGTTTGTTGCTGCAGGTGGCATTAGTAGCTGGAGCTCCTGGAGATGCTGAGTCAGCCTGAAGCTTTAGGGCTGTGATTTTTGGTGCTTAAGGTTTCTGACTGGTCACCTGTATGTTTTTTCCAACAGGTTTTAGTCATTCTGCAGAGTCACCCCCTCCTTCCACCATAGTGTAGCTGCTCTTCCCCTGTAGCTCTGCATGACTTACCTGGTCATAGACCGGGGCAGTGCTTCTTGTCTCCATCCCCTCCTGTGCTAAAAGATTTGTGGCAAGGTAGCTGCTTTCTCTATCAGAGAAGGGGGTGTCTATGGTAAGTTTTTTGGGTTAGCTGACCTTTGTCTGAGGCCCCATTTGGCTGCAGGAAGGTTGGGGGCAGAGGGCCCTTGGCAGCAGAGCAATTACTGTGTGAGCAGCTGCCTACGAGTAACGGAGTCTGCACTGCATTGGGTAATAATTAATGCCTGAAGTACCTTTCTCTGCCTTCTCTCTCGAGTTTCAGTGTAGCAACACAGAGATGAGTCTTTGGTCTGAATCTGATTCATCTCATTACTTTCAATGCTGTTAAACAGTATTTGTTGCTACCTGCTCTGCTTTTTCCCTGTCCATCCACCTGGTCCTCTGCAATATGCAGGGCTGGATGCTCACCCCTCAGGGCAGGAATTTGGCAACCAGTGGGTGGGGGGAAAAAAGATCCCCAAAGACATGGTTTCACAAAATGTTTGGTACTGTTGGGAACGTTTCAATATCAAACATTTCCAGATTTCATCTGAAATTCAGGTAACTGACCTCATTTGCTGTCAATATTTACTCAAACAACTGAGAAACTACTTGTTCTCCAGGCTGCTAGAATATTAATTTTACTGCAGATATGTTCACTTTTGCTTTTTCTTTCCCTTTGGCATTTCTTTGTTTGCTACCAATAAGCCCCTAACTTGCATAAGGTTTTGGCACTCTTAGCTAAATCTTAATACTTAGATAAGTGTTAGTCTGTACCTAAGGCTGCAGTCATGACTCTTTTAGCCATGACATTTTTTAGCCTTTGAAAGAAGTAAATGTTAGGAAAATAATTTCCTCCCTACACAGCTGTGTTCAGAAAGCTGCTAGTGAAAGCTATTACTGCTAAAATAACACTGAATTTTTAAACAAGTGCTTCATCCTGTTATGCACAATATGGTGTTCTTTAAAGTTATGAAATAATGTAAAGATTCTTTTTCATCTCTCACTGCTTGCATACCATGAAACCATAGAGACGTATGGGCTTGTTGGGCTGTGGCCGTAGTCTTCAAGCTAATTGTCAAGATAATAAAGCTGAAACGTAAAACCTGCAGCAGCTCTACTGCTCTAAATTATTTCATGCAAGCAAGCCTAATTGTTTGATATTTTAGTCTTCTATCCCACTTCAATTGCTGATGTTTGTTTCCCCAAGCCCTTGTGTCATATTCATAAAGGCACATCAGAATATTTTCAGTTTTAAGGGCATTGTTTTTATTACTGGGTTTCTGGTATAAACAGTTCATTCATCACCAGAATATTCTCATACGCCAACTCAAGAAATTAAAAGCATCTGGGAAAGATCAGTTAAGTATTCTGACCTGTCCCTTTCAATTACTTTACAGTTTATATTTTGCAGTATAACCCAGGCCAGAGTTGCATGTATTCAACATCCAAACATTTGTTTGACTCTGAAATGAGCAGGAGAGGGAAGTCTCTTTTAAAGACCTACCATTTAACAGTCAAAGCCAGCTTTGTTATTACTTCTTTTTATGCTGGAAGTGCCTCAGGTGGGATCAGGAGCCTGCTGCTGTGCCGTGCAAGTCCTGACCTCACAGATTGAGTCTCTCTGGGACAGACAGAGGGTACAGAGGAAGGCTGAGGTGTGGAGTGAGTTGCCCTGGACTACCTGTCAGCTCAGCAGCAAAGTCAGAGACAGAAATTGGTGAGGAGGGGTGAGTGTTGCATGTTGGGTGCAGCACAGTGTCCAGGGAGCACAGTCTGTGGGGCTGATGTCACCAGGACTGGTATGTCTGCCCCAAGCTCCTGGGGACCTCTCAGGGATGTGTGGTCGCAAATATGAAGGAAGCTGCAAGGGTTACTTGAATCCTTCTCTGGAAAACATTTAGATAATTCATTCATGACTGTGAGCAGCTCTGCCAGCCCAACAGCAAGCATGTAAGCCCCTCTGTTCCTTGTCCCAGATGTTTGCATTTTAAACGGGAACGTCACACTTCAGATCCAAATCCCCCAGCTCTATCAGGTTTCCTGTGACATTGAAGTGGTGCTGTGCAAACAGAGCCTCGTGTCACTGTCATGTGTTAATGACACCTCTCACAGAGTGTGATGACTTCAGACACAGAGCTCAGTGTGTCGTTTAGCAATGCTCTGCAGGGAGGAACGATCCCCTGTATTTAAGGGGGGACGAGGCAAAATCTCCCCTCTGCAGGGGGAACCAAGAGGTGATGCTGAGAATTAACAAGTAGGCTTGGGAAGTTTATAAATCTTGCTTTTCTTTCTGTCTAACGTTTTGCTGAGGCAACAACATCTGTGTCAAATTTCCTTCAAATATGGTTTAAAACCTGTCAGTTTTGAGCCCTCCTACATCACACATCTGTAACAGAAATCGGCATTTGAGCCCAACTGAGCCATGTGAGCAGCGTGATCTGTCATTATACTTAAATGTACTGGATGAAGGAGACAATTTGTGCTTCTCATGCTCTGTGGCAGTGCTGAATCCATATCTGATAAACTCCTTGCTCATTGTTGTGGGGCTGCCTGATGCCCTGATCTTTGGGAGAGGGTGGTCAGTGTGGAGGCATTTGGGGGCAGCCTGCAAATGCTTGGGAGCTCATATCTGTTTTCCACTGCTTAGCATTAAGAACAACAACAACTCTTGATGCAATGACATGCAGTGGCTGCCTGGCATAGCCCTGCTCTTCTGCAGTGGTCTGTGATAGTTCCTGGGGAGCACTCGGTGTTTGTGTGTATTAAATACAGTGGTTGTGAATTATGAGATTAGTGGGTGAGGGAAGAAGCCGTGTGCATTCAGGAAACCCCAACACAGTTGATCTCTGGTCTGTGTGTGCTGTTGCCATGGTTCATGTCTCCAAGGGACAGGGAGCAGGCCTCTCTGGTCAGACCCCTCATGCTTTAAATCCCTGCCTGCATGTAGCAATCCTCCCTCTTACCTACACCAATATTTGAGGTATTCTGGCTCCTGTAAAGCAGTTCTGGAGCATGTTGCCTGTTCAGTCTTTCCACAATTTGGTTTGATAGATACAAGGGCAGCTTTGAGAGCTGGTCAGCCCTCTGTTACAGGTTCCCCACGTGCTTTGCATCAAAAAAAGTTGCACATCAAATTAGTTCAGCTGTAGGGAGGAGCATCCTTCTCTGTTGGTCCTGCCCCCCTTGACCAGGGCCAGATTGAACATGAGCTGAACTGGCAGCATCGTTCCTTCCTCTACCTGCTGCTGCCCTCACTGCCCACCAGGGAGCAGGGCTGTTTTGTCTCATCTTTGATCGACTCCATTGGCAATTCTTTGCAGTAACCTCTGAAAGCATTCCTTCATGGCCTGGGTGATGTGATTTCAGGCAGCCCCAAAGACTGCTGGGTCATTCAGACAGGTGTGTTTAGCTATTATATTATGCTGCAAGCCTGTGGGAAAATAAAGTGCATCAGCTCTGACCTAACAATATTCAAGAATGTCCCTTGAACCTGGAGAAACTCTATAGAGCCCTGCAAATGCAGTTTTCTCAGAAAATGTGTTGATATATCATGGGCTGGGTCTCTTGTGTTCTTAAACATAGCAAGGAAATTTGTCTTTGAAGTGCCTTGCTTGCAGATACAGGTGCTTTAAGAAAATCACATTCATAGATATGGGGTGCAGAGAACTCTCACAGATTTCCTGTGTAGTGAAATTGAACTTTTGTCAGTTTAATTAATAAATATGGAATGGTTTTCTCACAGAAAGAGAAGCATAAATAGTGCAGAAATGAGTATTTTGCAGATACTGTTGATTAGATTGATGGATACCTATTCCTTTCAACTTAAGCCAATGTTCCAACCCACAAGCCTATGGCACGTTTGTATAATTAAAATGCAATAAAAAACTTTCTGGAGAAGAAACTTGATAAAATTGATGCAGGGTAAGGGAGGTTTAGAATTCTTTCACACAGCTCCATCTGAGTAATCCAGGGAGCCAGGATGGCTTGTTTGGAGCTACCAGATATTTTTCTTGGTCTTTTTGAGGATTTCTTATGATGTGCATCAAGAGCCCAACTCCAGGCTTGCTGAAATTTTCTTCTATTGCCTCGAGTAGCAGAATTGGAAAGTATTTTGAGGAGGAAGAGGGGAAAAAAGCCAACACAGTTTGGTGAACCCACGTGAAATGAGGCACCACATGGCCACTTAGTTCTCATTTCCTGGGCATTTGCATTTGGCTGTCTGACTTGGCTTCACATTGTTGCTTGAAGATGTCAGTGAAGAGCTGCAGTGTTTTACTGATGTTTTCTTTAGTGTTGCAGATTTTGTCCTTGTGGAAGCTTTATACATTAATACTTTTTTTTTTTTAAATGAGTGTAATCAATCTATGACTGCAGCCAAGGATTTCATGGCAGCTGTATGGATTCTGTCTAGACCCCTGTGGATTTTGGATCATTCTAGGCTTATAGGTTTCTTCCTATTTACTGCAGAGACTTGCCCCAAAAACATTTAATACCTGAGCACAGCCTCAGGGGTCTGTTCGCATTCAATACCAATTGATCCAGGTGGAAAGGAACTGCAGATTTGATGCAAGTGCAACATGAGGGAGAAATTAAAATGCTCTCTGAAGTTTCCCCGGAATGCTGGTCTGGGATTTGGACCAGAGCCAAGCTTCATGCACTGCTTGAGACTTGCCTGTGCACCTCTCCTACCTGTCCCCTCCTGCCAGGGCTGCGTCTCCCAGCTGTGATCCCTGTGTGAAACCCCAGAGTGGGGGTGGTGCTCCAGGAACGTGTGCCATGCTGTGTCTCATGTCCCAGAGTGCCTTCCCTGTGGGAAGGAGGACCCTTAGGAGGTCTGTGGTGGTTGTGGTTTGGGGTAGCCACCTGGGCTGCTCAGAGCAGCCCTCCTTGCTCCTGCTGCCGGGGGGGGGGGATAAAATGACTCCAGTCCCTAAGCAGGGGGGGTAATTATGGGAAGTGTTGTACTCCAATGAGCTTGTCTCTGGTAGGAATGTTAATCACGTCTCTGTATTTGGTATAAATATTTACATCTGAACTGTTTTAATTGGAAACTACTGTTGATTTTAAAAACATTCTACACAAGTGATGCAGCGTCTTTGCATGCTTAATAGGAAGAACTGGTTTCATGTGTGATTTAGGGTACTAAATAACATATTAAGTTATGCAGAGTGAAATGTAAATGTATGTTTCTTATTTATGTTTTTCAGGTAAGAAATTGCATTCCGTTAAGCAAGGCTGCCTGAGGGAGTTGACAGATGCTGGCTCTGTGCATTCATTTGTAAGCTACCAAATCATGCAAAATATTCTATCATTAATCCTGTTTGATATTTTGGCAGCTTTCTGAATTAGATTATTGCTTTTAAAATATCCAAGCAAAATATTTCCTCAGAATTCTGTTGTTCTTTTCCTTTCCTTTGCAAAACTGTTCACTAAATACTATCCAAATTGAAAAATAGTTTCTGGTCCTTCCACAGACCTCCATGTTTTTCAGTGAATTTTTGTATACAAATTATGGCTGATTACTTTAGACCTTTCTGACATCTCTCAGATAATCAGTTTTACAGATACTTCTTTAGATAAATGTCATAAAAGGCAGCCTACAGCTCTAGTTGTGTTACGTATTTGTTTTGTCAACCAGTATTTCATCTCCACATGATATAATCTCCCCCAGCCTCGAAGCTTAATTTTGCCTACCCACTTTTTTTTTTATTTCTTCTTCTTTTTGGGTCTCTCTCTGCAGTAAGCAATACAAAAGGCATAAAAGTGTTGCTTCCAGTCTCTTACAGCTAGGAAGTCTACCAACTACAATCGATAACTCTGAATTTCTAGGGTAAATTAAATGAAAGCAATATACATGACTCTCCCTCATTACACAGGAGAGGAACAGAAAGCTAGAAAACGTGATCTGGTTCTTGTAGGTGCTTGATGAAAAATAATACAGCTTTGCAGGAAAGTAGCCACCAGGAGTCTAAAATTGATTTTCTTCATTATTGCTGCTTGAGATTTGCATTTTTCATATCGAGAAACTTTTACAGTGGGAGACATCTTTCCTTCTGAAGTAGTTTATCTGGTAAGACAAAGAGAGAAAAGATTTTGCGTAGACACCAGAGAAACCCTCAAGCATCGGTTCATAAGGGCAAAGCTGCTGTTTGTCTTTGCCATGGATACGTTGAGGCACAGGTGCAAGAGAGCTAATTCGAGTCATTAATCCTAATATGACTCCATTTCCTGGCCTTTCAGCGCAACGAGGGTTGTTTGAAGGAGGTCACCATTTGAATTCTGGAAGTAGGTGGAGAAACTTGCCCTACAATTGCAGTGGGGGCTGCGTGAGCTTCAATAAGGAGCTCTTTTATTTTACTTTTTAAATTGTGAGTATTTTCATCAGCAAAACACTTTTAGCAATATGCCTGATTTAAAGCATGGCCAGTCTCATGGAAGTCGAAGGGGATTTAAGCTGCTGTGGCAGAAGCTCCCATGGCTTGGCATGACCTGGGAGCATGTGGAGCCTTGGGCAGCACTTGGGGCTCATTGCACCTCCTGTCCTGAAAAACACCCCTTCCCTCTCTGCACCAGAGCAGCGTGGGAGGCTGCAATGAACAGCAGCTACGGCCAAGAACTAATAGCTATTGAAAGGGGTCGGTGTTTATAGGCTAACCAGGCAGGGCTGTAGTAAAGAGAGCAGCTATTGGCCTTTAGACCAAAGAAGCTGTGAGTGAGGCTCAGGGAAAACCCTCAGCCAATGTGCTGCCTGTCTGCTTGGTTGCAATCTGTTCCCCAGCAAGCATGGACTCTTGTTGGGTGATAGCTGATGGCGTGTTGAGAGTGGCTACTAGTCTTTTGGATGATGTGGGCAAGCCTTCATTATCCTTAGCTGAACATAAGGTTGGGAAAATATTTGGCAGGAAGATGCCTTTGCATTTTAATTAATCAGTGTCTTTTTCCCGGAAACAAATGGAACCCTGAGCGTTTGGTTGGCTTTGACAGTGGAGAGCAGTGTCCTCAGCAGAGCTCACAGTTTACCTTTCAGTTCCAAAATAGAGCCCTGGACCTGGGAAAAGAAGGTTATATGGGGGTTATGCTTGTTTGGAATTTGCCCTGCATATTCATTTTGATTCTCTGCATGATGCTGTCAACCAAAAGAAATGTCCCTAAAGGACGATAAAGGGGATGAATGTGAGTGTTTTTCTTGCAGAAGTTAAACCCAGATTTATATATCTGGGAAATTGGCTCTGCTGATGCAGTGTGTGAATTTTCAAACTGCATGCTGTGCTGTAGAGATTCCTCCTGCCTATCCCCTTTCAAACTGTTTCCTCAGAAGGAGAAGTGCCAGCATAATTTGAATATGCATAAACTGTGGAGGAAATGATGATAATTAACAGCAGGGTGTCCAATTTTGAAATACTGTATTTATCATTCTCTATAGGTCTTTTTTTATCACTCTCCCTTTCCGTTAGGCAGGGAAAAATTTCTCTCAGATCATGGCTGAGGAAAAAAAAATGCTCAGAGGTTTTCTTGTAGAAGAAGAGAGAAGGTACATAATCTGGAAAACCCAGAGCCCAGTCCTCTCATTCTTGAAGTGAGCTCCAAGGCTGCTGTTGATTTTATCAGTACTCAGTTTGAACCCACAGACTGTAGCTCATCCAGGCATACTCCAGACTACTGTAGGACTAAATGAGTAGGATAGGAATAGGTTACTCTTCTTTCACTGTCTATGCTGTTACCTTTAGATTTAACACAGAATTTCATTCCTATGCCAAGTTTTAGACATATGGAATATTAACATCATTAATTCATTTTTGCCACTGTGAAGAATTTCAATCAGCTAGAAACTTTAGTCTTCCAATTCAAAACATAATTTAAATCCATAAGGAATTACAGTTGTTGTTAATGACTCTCACATAATTAATTTCTTCATGAAACAGAATGAATGCTTGGTGTCTCAGGTACTAAATGGTCTATATTCTTACGATGCGATTTCAATTTTAATTTAATTAAACTGTGGGATATCTAGTTGAGAAACATCATATACGAAAAAGAACTTACTTAATGTGAAAGGCAGAGTGCTATTATTCTTGCAGTGATAAAACCTAAATCAGATGCAAGTGGAAATTTAAATCAAGTGGAATACTAGTGCGGAGCCAGTAATCTCTGCTTAAAATGAGACACTTTGCAGTCAATAACTTAATCTCATTTGTTTTCAGACCAGTCTTTCTTTAAAAGTGGCTTTTCTTTCATTGATGTATGCTCTTCTGCAGAGCAAGTCATGGCATCTGAGTTGGCTTGCACAAGGCACCTGATTTTGTTCATTTGTGGCACTTTTGTACAGCTGTAAATCCATTGGATGAATGCTCAGCTGGCCATGAAGTCTCTTAAACTGAATAGATGGTACTAGTTCACACATTTCTTGCCAGTTGTCTTTGAGGTGATGGCTGTTTTGCAAAGGTTTATGAGAAAAGATTTGAGCTTTTGTGTGAGGTATGGTCTGTATGCTGTGGGTTACTGTGTTGGCTCTGGTGGCTTTTTTGTTTGGTTGGCTTTTTGTTTGCCTTTTTTTTTTTTGTTTTTCATTTTGTTGGGTTTTTAACAATTGCATTGTTATTCTGTGTTTTAGGAACATATTGTCTTTATAAACACATGTACTGTGTACTACTTGTGCCTGTGGTGGATATCATCAGATTGTTTGGGTTGGAAAGATTCCTGGGAGATGATGTGGTTCAGCGTCTTGGTCAAAGCAGGGACAGCACTGAATTCAGACCAGCTTGATCAGGGCTTTGTCTAGTCAAGTCTTGAAAATCTTCAGGGACAGAGATTCTTCAGCTCCTCAGGACTTTTGTACCAATCCTTAATTATACTCAGGGTGAGTGTGTCCAGTACATCCAGTCCAGACTGTTGTATCTCCTTCTCCCCACATGTACCTCAGTGAAGAGCATGGCTGTGTTCTCTGTAAGCCCTGCCTAGGCACTTGGTGGCTTCTGTAGGTCCCCTGAAACCTTCTCTGTTCCAAGTTAGACTAACTCAGCCTGGTGGCCTCGGATGGACTCAGTCAAGCTGATCAACATCTTTTGTGTTTTCAGGGGACCTCCAGATTGGAGGCAGTATTCCAGCTGTGGCTGAAGGAGTGCTGAGTAAGGGGATGAATAATTTCCCTTGATCAAGGGGCTTATGCCCTTGTTGCTACAACATTGGATCCTGGTAGCCTTCACTGCTGTGAGGTGTCACATATTCCCAACTGTCCACCCAGATCCCATGTCCTTGTGCAGTGTTTGTACAGATGTGGTCCTAGACAACTGTTTGCAGAACGATGTTTTTCACTAAGCAAGGTAAACACTGCATTAATATCTTAAAAATTTGACTCACATCTGCTCTCTTGCCAAAAGAGTGAGCCACCACCTGCTATTAATTAAAACCAGCCTGCTACAGCTAGTGGCTAAGACCAAACTCAGGCATATGCATCTTCTGTTTAAGCAGAGAAGTTGTTTTAAGCATTCATGTGACTCTCCTGGCATCCTGTTTCTTTTAAAGGCCAAATTCAACCCTTTCTCTTGACTCCCCACAGGCTTTGAGCTGTGCCTAAAACATTTCCTTTCAGTCAAAAGCTGTCCAACTACTGCTTTCTAGACTGCCCACACACGCACTGAAAGAGCCGTGTGGAGGCATTAGAGAGTGAATTAGAATGAATTAGAGGAGCCAGGTTTTGTAAAGGCTGTAGGAAATGCAATGTAAATGCTAGTGACAGAGAGGAACTGCCAGTTCCTTCAAGCTGAAATCTTGTTTACGTCTTTGTGTGCGTGCTTTTTCCTTTTTTACAGAACACACTGCCTCTATCCCTTCCTCACAGCTCATTGCTGTCTTTGTCTAGCAAGTCACTTGTCTCCACTTGTGGACTATATTTATCTTCATCCAAGTCACCTTTCTCAGTTAATACCAAATTTTCCACTGCTGACGTTGGTGGGACCCTTTCCTCTGTCCTCTCCTGTTCCCAATCTGCACAGCCTTTCTTGCCAAGACAGACCTTGGACCCCAAACACCATTTCTCTATCCCATCAGGCACAGTTTAAAAAAAGAAGCTGTCATTCAAACCCTTGGCTTTTTAAATAACCTTCTGCTAGAGCTATGAGGTCCAGCTATTTTCTAGCACTTACCCTTTCTTAATATAATGAGAAGTTTAGACACAGTTTTACTTTTCAAAACCAAACCCAGATCTTCACCCAAAGGCAGCCCAGGATTGGTGGACATATTGCTACTTGCAGTAGCTGAGCTTTTAATTTATTAAACTTCTGACAGTGCTGCAGTGAGAAATGAACCTTTTAAATAGTGTTTAACTATTTTCAAAGTATTCTAAAGTGCTTCCTGAAAAAGCTGAGAGTCAATCCTGCTTGGCATTGTGGCTGTAGGCAAAACTAACAGCTCTGTGGCCTGCCTGCATGCTTCCAACAGTCCTGAAAGTCACCTTTTCTCCATCCATCCAAATACTTTGGAAGCACTGGTAGGTAGGACTTGACCAGCTGTAATTTTCACCATGTTCTGTATAGTATTCCTAAAATGTGCCCCTGGTGTTTGAAGCCTCCCATGAGCTGAAGTGGTGATGGCTGCCTGGCATGTAGCAAATCTCCTCTCCTACCAATGCCCCAGTGGGATAGAGAGGTCCGTGGGTTCATAGTCAACAGCTCATCCCTGAAGATCTGTTTATAGGTTTGTCTTTTGAGCACTGAGAGGCATCTGATCTTGCCTAAGCCTTTTGCTATGTTTGGGCAGCTGCTGGAGTTGTTTGGGGCTGTCAGTCTCCCTCCAAAGGCATTCTCTCCCAGTGGTGGGGTGGCTGTTGGACCTGGGAGCTGTACCCTGTCTCTGCTGTCAAGTCAGTGTGTAGCCTTGGGGCAATCTGTTTAATCTCAACTTGATCTCCTCTGAAGATCTGACCTTATTTCCCTACTGTGTAATTTTTACAGCCACATGAGGACTGAAGATTAATTAGTTAATGTCTGTGAAGTGTTTTGAGTGTGTTATTTAAGGGTGAAGTATTATTAAAATTCTCTAGGGAAGTGTCACTGTCTTTAATGTATGTACTGGCATCTGTCCTTCTTAGGAACTTGTAACATATAAATCCTTTTTCAGACCCTTTGATTTCCACATCCTCATCATTCATTTTGCCCTATTTTGGAACACACTTTTCATTTTATTTGAATTAGAAACATACCTTCTATGTGGCAGTAGTATGTAAAGTTAATTTCAGCTTTTGGACACGTTATTAGTTTCAGCAATATTTCTGGGAAGTAATACCATACACTGCAGTCTATGGAATTGAGGGACTGGTCTAATTCCTGTGTGTAATTTTAACTGCATGTACTTTTCTCAAATGACTATATCTTTTACATTTATTTTCGTCTTAATACATCTACACAATAGTTTAAAGAGTGGAACTGTAATGACTCAGCAGTGAAGAGCATGCTTAACCTTTGTTCACCATGTTGCCTAAGGAAACACTGAGAAAAAACCCACACTTTGGATGTTTCTTTGGAGAGCTGACCATTACAACGTGAGATGGGAAGCTGGCCTTCTCGCCTCTGCATCTAAGATAAACTGCTTTATGTATTTTGACTTCAAGTTTTGTCTTCTGTGCAGAGTTTATCCTGTGACTTCTGCTGTGCTTCTTATCCCTTAATTCCTTGCTCCTTCCTATGTCTAATATTGTCATCAGCTGTTGTTTAGTGGAAAGCTTGCAAATATATGAACTAATCATTTTTCCTTCTGCCTGAAGTTTTCTCCCCAGGGAGCTTTAGAAGGCAGTTTCTTTTCTCTATATCAACGTGGCAGAAATCACAGAGCCTTCATGTTGCTGATTCCATGTAAAGGCATTTGGTATCTTTAAAGCTCTCTCTCTTCTTGTTGATCTGTCCTATCCTCCAAATACATATTCTGTGCCTGTCCACTCCAATGAGCTGGTTTACATCTTGCTTTCAGAGGAAAACGTGTAGATGCTGTCAAGTATGTGGTCTTTTAGGTAGTTCAGGAATCCTGAGGCAGCGTCTGGGCAAATTTCATTGT
This sequence comes from Myiozetetes cayanensis, assembly GCF_022539395.1. Lineage (NCBI taxonomy): Eukaryota > Metazoa > Chordata > Aves > Passeriformes > Tyrannidae > Myiozetetes > Myiozetetes cayanensis. Next base: position 6,214,987 of record NW_026087389.1, read on the forward strand.
GGTCCAAGGCAACCCTTGCTGGGGGCCAGAGCAGAAGCACAGCAGGGGACAGACGTGTTTCCTCCCACCAGATGTGTACAGGAAGGATGGGATTAGCCTGGTAGTACAACCAGCAGCACCTGAATTTTTGTTCAGGTTGCTGGAGGGCACAGGAACTGTGCCTGGATGCAGGGGTGTTTTCCCATCTCCTGTCTGCAGGCTGTTGTGGGAGGCCCCCAAGGGAAGAATCTCAAATTCTGCATTTGGTCTTGCTCTTTTGGCCTTGGCACCAACACAGGGACTGTATTTGGCACAAAAACTGCTTTTCTACACAGCAGCTTGTGACATAAATGGTGCCTTAGGTCTAGAATGGATTAAATAGGACCCTGCTCCAGCCTCTTGTATATTGTGTTTATAGAGATATATTTGTTGATCTGTACGGGAATTGCTTTCCATTTTTAGCATAGGTATAAAAATGTACACTATATATAAATATGTAGACTTTATAAAGACTTGAAGCCAACTCCCACAGTGCTGACACATTTACAGAGGTTCCAGGGTACTGCAACCAAAACAATCCAATATTCAGCATCCTAAAGACTTGCCTTCTGACACAAAGTGCAGTCATTCTCACACAGGCCAATTTTCTACTTTACCAATATGTTTTTGAATACTTTGGGAAGGTCTGGAATGACCTGGCAATCTAGATAACTGCCTCATGATTAGAAAAAATGGGAAGGCAGATGCCAGCCATTACAGAAGTGTCAGTACAGGAGCATTTGTCTGTGTTGCTCACTCTGAACTTAATGTTCACAGAGAAAATCATGGCTTAATTTCATCTGATAGTGTTGAGAGCAGACCTGTGTTGTGGGGAGGTTTTCCACTGCTGTTTCTGGGCTATCTGTACTAATCCTTTTTTCCTGTCTTCTCTTCAGGAAGGCTGCTCACAAGTTGGGCAGGGGAGCCAAATCAAATCATTCTAGGCTCTGAACTCAGCATTAATTTTTGCATTGTTGAAGTGCCTGGGAGCACATGTGTGTCCTCTGCACTGTAGTCTCAGGGTAAGAGATGGCCAACAAATACAAGACTATTCTCAGGCCAGCAGGGAAAAGTGAGTGATCACATCATCCAGCAGTGCCAGCACCAGCCCAGCCTCTGTTAATGCATCATCCATCTCAATGTGGACTCTGTGCTGACACTGGAGAAGGAATGACTTTTACTTCTACTGCTTCTCCAGGACTGTTGGGTGAAGACAGCTCTCTCATGGCTATACCTCCCCAAAATAAGTATTACAGCAAACTTGCTTGCACTTGGTCAGCCTTCTGGAAATGACTGCCTGTGTTCTCATTTGTAAAAAGAGAGAACTGTGAATTTGTATGACTCTTAAACTTGCCCCTTTTTCTTTTTTTTTTTTTTTTTCCTTACATAATTATGTAAAATGGAAATACATCCTGAGATAAAAATGAGTGTTTTGGTCTAATCATTTTCCATAAATATTTCATTGGTGTAATTACCTGCTACTTTAAGTTATTTTCTTGTGTGGCTTGTGCCTGATAAAAATACAAAATCGAATTCTTTTCTGGAGTGTCAGTTTTGAAATAAGTATGTGGATGTGTTTGTAAAACCCATTAGGAGAAAGGGAGAAAAAATAGTCATTCAGGGAACAAACATCCAATTGTTTTCAGTAACGTGAGATGAAATAAAAAATACCCTTCCAAATTTGTGAAAATCTCAGCAGTTCACTTGATTAAAAGGTATTTTGAAATGTAGGTTGTAGAAAAGTACAGAAAGAGAACAAATTGGGTCTGAATACCTTTCTCTTTTTTTCCCCTTTTCTTGTTTTAAAGATTTGTGCTAGAGAGCTGATATGTAATACTACTGCAGGACTGAAAAATCTGTCTTACAGTACTGTGATTCCCTTAGGGATTTTTTTTTTTTTTTTGCCTTTTTTTCCCCATCAACTAATTTTCTTTATTTTTTCAGGAAATGACAGAGCATGCCATAAAGTCAACATTTTTCTTAATGATTTTAATGACATAAACTACATTAGAAAGATTTCTTTGGAGTGTTTTTCTTCTGTCTGAGGGACTGAACTGGACTACAGCATTGTAGAGAGTTCTTCATCCTTTGTCCAATTTTTTGAGATCTTTTTCCCTTTAATTAGAGTATCTTTTTTTGTTCTTATATCCACACCAAAAAACCAGCTGATATCAGCAGGCTCAGATCACCATGGAGATCTTCCTAAAGTAAAACCTGCTATTAGTTACTATTGGCCAGTAACACAAAGCATTATGGATCAACAAAAGCCAGCTCCCCGAAATCCCAAATCCTCTTGGGTATTTCATACCTCATAGAAGAAGCTGCAAGTTCATGGCCTGATCCCTGATAAAACCCAGCCCTGCAGCTCCCTCTGGAATTGCATGAGTGGGTTTTCCCAGGATGCCCATGCCTGCTCTCTGGGAATAAGTAAGCCCTTGCAGAGGATGAAGCAATGTATCATGCATGAGCACATTGCTGATTAAACTTGCATGAAAACAAGAGATTCCTATGTTCTTGAGGTTGCAAGGAGTCTGAGTCTATTAACCTTGAATTTCATCAGGGTGATCTGAGCACTATGAGCAAATCCTGCCATGTGATGAGAGAATAATTGACGCCAAAAATCCATATATTTGGGTCTGAATGCAGGCAGCTGCAGTGAGGGGTTCTTTGCTTACACTGAGCAGGGTTGCTTTGTACTTCGAGTCTCCCTAACGCCAGTACCCAGTGGGTGGCAGTGCACTAGCTTTGCATGATTCTATGTGCCTTTTTTTTTTTTTTTTTTAATTCTCCAGCTAGTTTCCATGGTGATGACTGCAGCTTTGATGCCTGTGCAAAAGTGGAGAGGGAAAGAGAAATAAGAGGGCGATATTGCATTAAACTAAGACTTCAGCAACCCATGAAAGTCACAGTGGTCACAGCAAAGAGCAAGTTCTGCCAATAAGGCAGTAGTAAACTCAAAAATCATGGATGCCTGAAGAGCAGCTTCCAGAAAGCTGTTCTGATGGGGTGGTATAAAGGCAGCAAGAATCCTGAAAGATGTAGAGAGGGGGAAGACAAGGCAAATGTCATGTATTAACAACAAGACTCACTGCTGGAGTTTTTAGAGGATTTTTGCACTACATGGGTAAAGTTGTGATAAAAATCATAATACACAGTAAAATTGAATGTGGATGCTCATGACAGTAGTTTAAAGTGATACATCTAAATAACAGTGGATTTAAATGTTTTTTATGAACAGATTTAAGTTTTGCATTGATTCAGTTTTATTTTCTGGTACATGAAATAGTTGTCAGGCTATAGATTTGGATTTATTAAAACTATACCCAACATTCCCTTTTGCACATATTGTACCTCCTCTGCAGCAGTAACCTCCAAATTACACAGCAGTGGTCTTGGTATTCAGACACTGCAGTAATTGTCGATACTGTTGACTTTGCACCATAATCTTTTGTGACTGCTATGAGACGTGGCTGAATTTAATGCCCACAATCTACAGCTTATCAGCATAGATTGATCCAGGTCTGCTTTGTGTAGAAGCTGCTGATCAAGGAGTGCAACAGGTCTGTTTCTCAGACCTGCCTCTTCCTTGCTGCTTCAATTCAATCAACTTGTCCCACTTAGCTTGAGCAGAGTCTGTCAGATGGGGGGGGGTCTGCCAGCCCTTGTGAAAGGGCAAAGTCCTAATAGGCACTGCACCATCTGGAGCTCTGAAACCACGCTACTTGCTTGAAATTTCTGTGTATCCACGTTTTTGTTGGTTTGTTTGGGTTTCTTAAGAAGAAAGGGGATGTTTAGAGGGATGCTTTACCAGTGCAGTTCATGGGAGAGTGTGTGGGTCGTGGTGGTCCTTATCCAAACTTCCCTAGGCTTCCAGTAAAACTGCATCCCCAGTTCATCGTTGATGATGTCCTTTTCCCAATTTTTCTGCCTCCCTCCATAATTTCTCATCACCTTTGCCCTCAGGCTCCTTGATCAGCACTCAGACACCTGCACAATTATCCCTCTTTGAGAGACTGCCTCACTAAGGATCTCACCAGCCCCTGAAGTGATTCTTCCCTGATATTGCTAAGCTCACCTTTAGACTCTTGCCTTCCACAGCACATCTGCAGTTTTTCTGTTTCCTCCAACTCGTGCTTGTTGTGCAGCCTCAGGTGGTACAGCAGGAAGGCTGGAGTGTGCCTCGCTTCTGGGGGGCTTGGATTTAAAGCTTCGTGTGTGATGTTGGTTATTTGGTTTTGAAGGAGAGATACACGTAGTAGGATTTGGAAAACTGTTGTTGGAAAGACAGATAGTTGCCTCTTGACTGCTAGAGGGGCTCCAGGGATGAAAAACCTTGTTCACAGGAATTGCTGTGTGTGTTAATGCTTCTCGGTGTTCAGTTTTCTAAAGGTTTGAACAAGGGATGAAAAGAAAGTAGCCAAAGAGATTGCTGGGTCTTTTTCTTTTCTGTGGTTGCTGTGCTCTGGCTGTACCTTTCTCTCTCATTCTCCACGTGCACGTTTCTTTAATGGAAGATGATCAGCTGCATTAGTCATACACTCCCCAGTCCTCAAAGCAGCTCCTCTGTGTGGGGGGTGTTTGGACATTGCTGACTATGGCTCTTCAACAAGTGATCAAAGGGTGACCAGACAAGATTAAATAGAATTTCCCACTGTGTTTAGTACAGAATATCTGAGGATATTTTTTTTTTCCTCTTTAGAGTTAAGTCACATTTCAGGGAGGTGAGTTGGTCAAATTGACTTCACGGGCGTGAAACCTTCATTGTCATTCTGGAAAATCAGCTTACTCAGAGAAGTTGTTTTCAGGACTTAGGCAGGTTCTTGCAAGCTGTTTGAGTGATGCTAAATATATTGCAGCCAAGAAAAGCTGACAAGGATCAGAGCTGCCAAATTTCTAATAGCAACTTCATAATTTCATTGCTTTTTCAGAAACAAAAAATACTGTTAACTTGGCAAAATCTATTTTTCTGTTTTGTGGGGTGTGGTAACAAACAGTACTAAAATAACTGAGTATAAGTCAGCAAAAATATAACCTGATTTCAACAAAAATTAACCCTACTAGTATCTAAAATTGGTGTGTGACTTTTCTTGTTGAAATACACTACCCTTCTCCATTTGAGTTAGGCGGTCTGAGACTCAAGACTTGAGGATTAGTAGAGGGCTTAATTAAAACATCATCAGTGTTGTCCCTGAAGAATCAAAATCCTGACACTCTGGTTACTGAACTATATTTGAGCCTTAATTTTAAATGACTGCCTTTTACTTTAAAGGGATCATCACTTAGAAACTTAAACGTGGCTTTCTTTTCAGAATTGTTGCCTCGTGTGTTTGCAGATCAAAATCATTCTCACTATTTTATTAGTGCGGTGATCCCATTTTCAGGTTACTACAATGCATTTAGAGTTGTGCCAAGTTAATGATGTTCATTCTCTTGACTCTCAAAATGCAGTATTAATAGTTGAACAAAGTCTTTCGGATTAGCAGCATTCATCCTCCCCAGAGGTCCATGTTTCCCAGAAGGCTGAAGACTGATATCAGTTTGGCTGTAGCCTGTCAAATAATCCTAAGCAATGCATCCCAAACTCAATTGCTAAGCTTCAGCAAAAACTCTTCTCTTTCAGTCTTGGCAAGGAACACTGAAGTCAATAAAAATTTAAAATTAAAAATACCAAAGGAGTCTAACAAGTTCAGGCATTTGGTAGTAAAGAAAAGAGAGCTCAGATGTCTGTTGTTATGATCAGGTTTCCAAACTGGGGACAAGAAGCCAGAAGTTCTTGTTAAGTTATGATTGTCTGGCCTATCTTATTTGTTATATATTTATGTAACAGAAGATGCTACAGCAGTTGGTGTTTGGTGCACTCTGAGGTAGAGTTCACCTGCCTGTAACTAAACCAGGGCTTTGCATAACGTGTACATTCTGTGCAAAGGGAGCATTGAAAAGATTTCTGTAAGATTTTTTGGTAAGTCAAGTGCATGAAAAAGAGTGTGCATTAAATGATAGAAAATACTTGATTTTCAAAAGGCTGCAATGAATTACGAATAAGCTTAAGTTTGCATATTTTAAGGTTTAAGGAGAACCTGTCTTAGTTCTGGATTTTCTTTCTGAATTGAGACTGTGCATGTTGCTGTAGCAGGTGGTGAGAGCTTGCCTTTTCTAGGAGCTTTAAAATCAATTTTTTGTTTAATCAATTCAGCTTCCCTGAAATTGTAGGAAGCCAATCCTGACACTGCCTTTGACCTTTCCATGTTCTTCATCTGGCACATTAAACAGTTTGTGGCCAGCCCTGTGCTACTAAATGTGTGACATTTGTTAGAGCTTTTGCTTTGGTAATAGTGGAGGTCTGAGAGCCTTTGCAGATAAAATGCCTTAATTCCTGGGTACCTGCAATTTCAGGAGACTGGATTTGACATAGATGGCAGCCTTCAGCATTATGTTCCTCAAGTGATTAGGTGGAGATGTGACTATCTTGACTTCCAGTCTCATGGTGTGGGGTCACAAGTTCCATAATTGCCTATGTATATTCTGTGTCTTCAGTCTGAAATCACATATTAAAAAAAAATAAAATCAAACACATTTGGAGTAGCTTCTCTCTTCGTGACTTGTGGCTCGGGCTCTTTTACAAGCTGTTCCAGTCTAGTGATTATCCTAGAATGACTTTAGGAAAATAATGACAGTACTGTATCCTAGGAGTGAATGGTTGAAACTTGGAAGTCAAGAATTCCTTATAAAACTACTCTGTTTGCCTCTCACTCAAATGTGAGTAAATTAGGTGTAGTGCCACTCAAGTCAGTGGTTGAGAGGGAATGGAATTGATTGGAGTATGTGGTCCAGTATTTCAGGAGATGCCAGTTTAAGGGGTTCAGCTAATTCACATGGTCTCTGATCCAGATCTCTGAATGTCACTTCAAGGTTCTTCCACGTTTTGGATATAACACATCCCAGACACTTGCAATTTAAGCACAACTCCTAGGCATAGACTGCTTAGCCAAAATGACCTATCCGTGACTTTTAGAAAATTCAAAAGGGCAAATCTTGTGTGTTATCTCTAAATGTCAACATTGAACCTACTTGATTTTCTGCAATAAAAACATGTGCGGATGTAAATGGAATGTACATCAGAGCAGGTTTCCCAGTTTGCTGACCAGATTAAAGTCTGCAAGAAATTTGACATAGCTTTTGGTTAGTAAGGATTTTCTCCACTTGTAGTCAGTCTCCCTATGGAGGCATACAGCCACTTTGATGGCTGTGTGTTTAAATTATTTACCAACAGTTTTTTTGGTGTGGCATCAGCCTGAAGCCACCCAAACAATGGATTGGCAGCAGCACTGGAGACCAGCTGTGTAAAGTAACATCTTAGCTGGCTATTTCAGTCCCCCAAGCCTGCTAACCACAAGTGAAAAAGCATAAACCGTGCCTATGCTTGTGTACTGGCTACACATGCAAGCAAAAGATTTCCTCATGGCTTTTCCATTAACGTGCTCTAAACTGCTAAGTCAGAGCTCTTATTTTCCCCTTGAGCTGGCAGCACAGGCTGGCTCTCTTTAATCCACACATTAAGCACACATTTTAAAGTGTGTTGTTTTTGGAAAGATGTTCAGCAACTTCCCTTTTGAATCCAGACGCAGAGGTCTCTTTCCAGAATTGATGGCCTGTACTCGAGTGAACCGCTCTGTCTCTGGGCTTTGTGAAAGACTAAGTCTGTGAGTTCAGGGATCACTTTCTAAATGGGGCCTCGTAAAAGGCAAGGTGAAAGGAAGGGCAGCCTGAAGGGGAAAAAAAAATAGATGAACCTCAAGAGTTTGGTTTGGCATGAAATAGTGCAAGTTCATTTTGCTGTAAAAACTTTTACTGGACTCTCTCCTGTTTTAATTATACTTTATTTTTACTACTTTCATCATGTATTAATATATGAAGCATATGGATGTGGCACTGTACAAGTGTTACTTAGTTCTTTGAGCCTTAATTTATGTCATGCATCCAACCAATGGTATCAGAGGAATGGTGTCCTTGTGGCTTTCCTCACCTTGCCCTGCTAGGCTTAGGGTGGTACCCAGCACGGACAGCTCCATACTCATCATACAGGGTTCAGAATTGCAGAGCAAACCCACAGCTTTACTCCCCTGTATACTTATAGTCAGTGCAGTTATCCATTCAATGTTCACACCACTCTCCCATGTCTTATGCCTTGTGAAGAAGGGATGCCCTTCTTAGGGATGAGGAGTGGCAGCTGGGTGGAGAGTGTGTACCAGCACTTGTGCTGGCCTTCATAGTCTATTGTGGGGTCCAACACAATGTTTTTGTGTCACAGCTCAGTGATAAAGTTGAGTTGTGCTGTAAGGATTTGCCTTGGCCATTGATCATAGTCCTTCCCGCTGTATTCAGCACTGGTGAGGCTGCACTCAAATCCTGTGTTCAGTTTTGGGCCCCTCACTACCAAGAAAGAGGTGCTGGAGCATGTCCAGAGAAGGGCAGCAGAACTGAGGAAGGGTCTGGAGCACAAACCCTGATGAGGAGCAGCTGAGGGAGCTGGGGGTGTTCAGCCTGGAGAAAAGGAGGCTCAGGGGGAGCCCTATTGCTCTCTATAACTGCCTGAAAGGAGGTTGCAGCCAGGTGTGGCGTCTTTCTCTTCTCCCAGGTAGCAGGACAAGAGAAAACAGCCTCAAGTTGCACGTGGCAAAGTTTAGATTGGATACAAGGAAAAATTCCTTCACTGAAAGGGGTGGTCAGGCTTTGGAACAGGCTGCCCAGAGAAGTGGTGAAATTGCCTTCTCTGGAAGTGCTCAGAAAATGTGTGGATGTGGCAGTTAAGGACATGGTTTAGTGGTGAACATGGCAGTCCTGAGTTAATGATTGGACTTGATGATCTTAGAGGCCTTTTCTAACCTAAACAATTTTAGGATTTTATGATTCTATGACTTCCAAGGCTGCTGCACTTGCTCTGTGCTGGTAGCCATCCCTTTTCACTTATGACCCATATAATTATGGTTGCAGCAGGATCTACTGCTATATCTTATTACTGTGTTCTACGGGAACATTTCTCAGTGAGGCAGTTTATTTCATTTTACGTGTCTGGTAAAAATGCCTTGGTTTCTTCAGTATTCCAGTAGACTGTCTGAAGAGTTAACCTTCTTTGAAGGCCTTTCCTTTTGGGGTCAGCAGTTGCTAGATACATGTTTTATCCTGTCTTAGGAATAAACATTTTGGATATTTCATATGAAGGCTTCCTGTATTTGCAGTTTAAAAAAAATCTCCTTGTGTAGGCAAGACAAATGCTAAGACATTTCGCTTGCAGTCTGCTGATGGCTTTTGCAAACATTAAAAAGTATTGCTGTTTCCACTTGATTGATCAAGTGAGTTGCAATGAAATTTAATTTTGCTATGTCATTTAAAGTAGTTCAGTAGACTCAGAATACCTATTATGATGCAGCCTCATCATGCATATTTTTGTGCTTTTGAATAAATGCATTATCTCAGACTTGTCTTTAGTACTGAGAAGGTGGTGCTTGACTGTAGACAGTAACTGGAAGGCTGTATCTATTATGCACCATTTATGTGCTTGCTAACCAGTCATTTTTCAAGGCATAAATTCAGCTATCATTGGTGTTTGCTTGCCTCTTTCCTCTTCCTGCTTTCTCCATTGCCAGCTGGAGGTTCTGGCCAAGCAGGTTTATAGTCAACACAGTTCTCCGTGTTTCCAGCTTCTTACAGTGGTGTTTTAACCTCTTTATTACTATGTAGTGACCACTAAATTCTCTTCACTTGTTTAGTCTGGGCTTTTCATTGGAAGAGCTTACAGAGGTTGCTGGCTCACGGTGCAGCTCAGTGCAGTTTTTGTGGGGTGCCTGGAATGGGTTGTGCTGAAGCACTGAGAATCTCTTCATACTCTTGTCTGTCTTGCTGCAGATCTGCTGTCAACAATTAAACTACCTTTAGGGAGCCACAACCCTGCCTATATTGATTTTTCTAAACAGTTGCTCTGTTTTAGTGCCCTTGAAGGGACTATACATCTTTTTAATTAAAAATAAAGTAAATATCAAATGAGTGATGAGGGGTGCGGTGGGCAGAAAACCAACTGCATATTGACTTTTTGTTCTGGAGATGAATTCATAGAAACAGCTTACAGGGGACTCCAGGACATGGAAGTGTTTTACCCTGGCTATCTCCTATGGTGAACTCCTGGGGAACATGCTGGCATAGCTGGGAAATACTGCTGGTCATTTACTTTAGACTCTGGAAAATTCAAGAACTTCAATTCACACAACAGGTTTTTCTGAAAGGTTTCAGGATGGTTTTCACTGATACTGTGACTTCATCCCTGAAATCCTTGCCCAGATTTATGGCACATTAGGAAGCTGCTCCAAGTTAAAGGTATGTCCATAGATGGATACCTGCAGGATATCTCATACACAATTAATTTACAGATGTCTTCTAGGTAATTCAGTTGTATAATAGAAAGGCCAGCTGAAATTAGCTTGTAGCACTACTGAAATGCCAGTTCATGAGTTGATCATAAACTTTTTGTGCAGATGTGTCAAGCTTCTATTTGCACAAAAACCCTCCAACAAGCACCCACCACAAAAATCCTTGCTGGTATCTGTTTAGAGATTTGGAGGCATGAAGGAGATGAGGAAGAAGGGTTTCTCTGACTCATTCTGCATGCCTTTTGTGTTTGGTTCATCATGGGCATCAGTGAAATACTAGAATGAAAAGGGAAAACAAGCCCAACAAATAATAAGTAAATCTGAGTGTGCTCAAGACCATGTCAGTATTTCAGGTATTGAAGGATATGGAAACACAGTCACTTTCTGGGGATCACTCAGGTGGCCAGAGCTGAGCTGGGAGCAAAGACTTGCTCTGCAGAGGTTTGCTCTTACATGCTGCTCACTGGACCACCCTGCAAAAGAAAAGGGAAAAGAGGAATTGCACTTCTAACACTTGCATAGTAAGCATCGATCAGAATTGCGCTTTTAATTTTATGGGAATAAATCTTATTTGACAGTTTTGTTGTACTGTAGTGGGAGATGGATCGGAAGGAGGGTGCAATTTATTGTTCATCTGAGTAGAGAAGAGCAGGAGGCCTGAATTTATGGGAAGAATAGTGAAGCTGTTTGGGCTAACTGATTTTTTTTTACAAAACAACCTGAGGATTTCCATGTAAAGAACATCTCTGGCCATTTGCTGTAGAAGAAGGTTTTCAATGCCACAGTGTGCTCGCCTGGGCCATCAGTGTGGTGGGCTGCAGTAACTCAGCCATTCTCTGGACTGGAGGTAAATTGCAGAGACAAAGGAAATCTTCACTTCTGTGGTTTAAAAGACTGTTCTTGAAGTGGACCTGCTTCAGGTAGAGATGAACAAAACCACCCAGGGAAGCACACATCCCTTTTTCAGTGCCTTTAACACCTTGGTGGGCCCGGGCAGGCTGAGCATGCTTTGTGCTTACTGAGACTGGGTTGTGTTTGCTCTTTACTGCTCTTTGTTTGGAGACAGTTTCCTTTAAGGCTGATTTACCAGAGCAACAGTGCATTGATGCACACATAAGCTTACAAAATAAGAGTAGAACTAAAATTCTGGTATTACACAGAAAAAGGGGAAAATCTGAAATTCCTTCTGCTTCTACCCCCCTAAATTTTGTAGACTAGAAAGTTTTGTAATGGACTATTAATATGATATGTTGTTCTGGTTCTGGATCTAATTACCAAGTTGAGACAGCATTGTTGTCTGTGCTACATGCAGTCTCCTACTTCTCCACAAGCTTATGGTCCAGTGGATGCCAACACAGAGCTGAAGCGAGTATTCCTTTTTTTTTTTTCTTTCTAAGCTATGCTTCTGGGCTGTCCACAGCCACATGCACACAAATTCTGAGAGGAATGAAAAATTATGGGTAAAAAACATGCCTTACCACTGGTAACACCAATTTGCTATTTTTCTTCTGATGGTTACTGTCCTTTGGCATTAAACTCTGCTGTGTACTCTTGCCTTATGAACACTGGTCTGTGGAGTAGCAGTATTTGTCACAAAATAATGAAGCACAGCCTTCATGGACAAGGGTTTGTTTTTGGTTTTTTTTTCTGCAAGATTCTTGGCAGCAGTATGATAGGGAACTGGCCTTGCTAAAACTCAGCTTATGACAGAATATTCTCTTTGAAGCATAGCTACTCTAACATTTGGTATTCAGTGGCTCTGGGCACAGTACATCTAAAGGAGTTCATCCAATATTGATGGTCTTCCAGTAAAATCATGAGGAAAGAAAAAAATTCTTATTTCTTAAAGCTCATAGTTTTAATTTCTCTTCTTGTTACCTGATTTTGGTCTGAAAGGTCACAAATGTTGAAACTACAGCAGGGTAAACCGAAGCTTTAAAGAGCTGTGCTTTATCTTCTGTAAATGCTACTTAATGTTGTATCTGACTTGCAGCCTTATGGAGAAAAGAATGAGCCTGTTTCTGAGAGCATTGCTCTGTATTGTAAATCAGTATAATACCATAGTGTCTGTAGGTATATTTGAGGCTGCTTTAGATCAGTCTTGTCTTAGAGAACGCTGGCACCCGAAAGCCGTGACTGTGCTGCTGTGTTTGAATGTGGCTTTAAAAGCGGGAGTCCTGCTTCGTTTGGCCACAGAGAAAAAGGGTTTGGTTTCCTGAGCTGACTGAGAATTAGTGTCTTTGGTTTATTGCTGTTGTCTCTTGCACCACTGTTTTGGCATCCCCACGCAGCTGCAAGTGCCGAGGCAATGCAGGACCACAGGAAGCTGGAAGGTGCAAGGAAAGGGATTGAGGCCCTTGGCAGCCCTGCTGTCCAGATCAGGTTAGGCTGGTTGAGGTTTCTGCCCTTAAGCTCTGTTTCTATGTATACAGAGGATGAAAGTGGTGCTTCTCAAGGACTTGCTGATCTCCAGATGAGCCCCTGTAACTCACTGTGTGGGGCAGTGCCAGACTGACACAAAGGAGACATTGCTTAAGCTGAGCTGATTTATTTGGCATTTTTCAAGAGGCTGCAACTTCCCAAGATACAATACCTTGCTGAACAGACTTCAACCTGTATGAGCAAAAGCAGTTCCTAGAGGTGTTGGCAGTGTTGCCAGTATTTGCTGATGCAGAACAGCTGCCTGGGTACCGGAGGCCTTAACCAGCATTGCTGTCTGGTGTGAAGATGTGGGGGTGTGATCCTGTGCTGCCGAGGTACCCAGACACCACTGACTTCAACGGTGCATCTGTGAGCTGCTCTGTAATTGTTTTCATGCAAAATGGTACCAGCTATGCTGTATGTTCTCTGTGTATCTATGTGTTTATCTTTAAACCTATTAGACAGGATTTTGCACGGTGTGTCTGGGCAAGCCTTGTGCCTTTTTTTTTCCACTTTCAAACTCATGTTGGATATCTGAGATAACTGGTTTATAATGAGGAAACACTCAAGCCATTCTTTGGTGTTAGAGATTCATTCAGGGTTCATGGCTGAGGACAAAACCAACGAGGTTATAGTGTTGCAGTGCAAACAAATATGGAAATAAGGCTTTAGTTTACTTAAAATTCTCATATGCCATGGAGAGAATGAGTAAATGTGATTTAATTTCTGATATTCTTTATTAGTTTTTCATACACAGTGTTGTGTAGAAACCTTTGTATTTCAATTTATTTTATAGAAAAAGCCTTTCATAATCTCTCAGTCAGCTCATTATGAATAGCAACTTCTGATCACAGAAGGCTATTAATTCTTAATTATCTGCTGGTAATTTACTTGTGCATGAATTTAGCAATCCATTAGGTGGTGATTTATTTTTGAGAGAAATATGTAATGAAAAGTTTTAGGATTTGTTTTCCCTCACCCCCCTTTTGGCTTGCAGTGGAATTAGCTGATTGATTAGATTACAGGATTTATCCAAACTACACTCTGTGTGTGAGAGATTGTAGTTAAGTACATTAAGAAAATCTGAAGCAAGACACAAATAGATGAAATAGTGGTTTTGATGGCAGTCTCTGAATTAGGCTCATGGCTGAGAAATTGGAAGTTAAATTAACAAACACTAGAGGATTGGTCTAGTTCAGGGAATTTTTTCTTCCAGTCTCTTGATTTATGGATACCTAAGAGTTTTTGAGTGCACAGTAGAGGAGCTCCAGTAGCAGTGAGCTGTTTTGTTCCATACTGTGGGACTATGTGGAGTATGGACTGAAAACTTTGAGCTAGTGCTGAATTTTGTCACAACAGAGAGGGGTGGAAAGCAAGACCTGAACCTCCCACTGCCAGCTCAACTGCACTGTTGTGTGAAGCCATGTCTCGCCATCTTCACTTATACTGAATGCAAGCAGGAAAGAACAAACTTGTTTTGCAAATAGTTTTCCAGAAGTGTGGGATTTCTCTAAAGCACTCACCTCTGTCCCCATGCTCCTTCTGTGGGGTATAACACTATATCAGTTTTGAAAAAAACCCACTCTGACTTACTTTTTCCTATACCAGGAGCTCAACATTTAATTGTATCACCTGGTTGACCTGATGCTGGTCTTAAGTTTGTGAGTGTGGCTCAGCAGCTGCTGTGGTAGCTGTCTGGCGAGGCAGCTTTTGATAATTTCATTTATTGTCACTTGAGGTGGACAGGCTGGGAATTTAAACCCAGTTCCTTCTGTTAACAGTTGTCTCTTCACACCTTATTCTGTGACTTCAAGGCATAACATCACAGTTTATACTTGAGGTATTGGAATATATTACTGTCTTTCTGGTGGTTTCATATGCACCAAATCACACCTCTTTGCTGAGCTGTTCAGCTGAGAAGTTAATTAGTCATTACAAAAGAGTTAGTTTCTCTATTAGCTCGAGTTAGCTTGAGTGGGCTGTCTGAAAACTGACTGTTGGAATGTGATTTTTGCAAAGCGAGTGGGCTCTGGCTGCTGTTCTTGACAGCAAAGAGCTGAGAGCAGGAGCAGCGTTTCCTGACGAATGCCCTCTGCTCGCGTGCTAGTTTGCCACTTTTTAGCTCTACTTGAAGCAGTGACAGTCTGTGGCACATTTGTCATGTCAAAGATTTTGTTGGTAATTGGCCCCAAGTCTGACAAGATAAATTACTCAGAGGAAGAAGAAGATGTCATTAAAGAAGCATCGTTCACAGTCTGTTGCTGTGTTGGACTCCGTCCCTAAGCAGAGCACAGGGTGTAGCACATCCTCACTGATGGCTGGTAATGGCAAAAGATGCTGTTTATGCCCCATCCAGGGGTCTGTTGGTACATGATTGGGAGTGGAAGGACCCTCCCCAGTTATTGCTGTCCCTCATGCCACACGTGGGAGGGCTGTGCCCCGGCCAGGCTTGTGCAAATTATCCTTCTGCATTGCTGTGACCCTCCCTAATGCCTGTAGGCAGCACAAAGGATTGCTCCAAAGATACCTGAGCCAGAAAGAGGCAGAAATGGAGACCTGGAAAGTGCAAGAAAGGCAGATCCAATCTCTCTTGAGTCATCTTTGAGGTTTTCTTCTGTTTTAACAGCATTTCTGATCATGGAGCAATAGAGGTGCTGTGAGCCTGAGGCAGCATTGCTGGCCTGTTCCTCTTAACGTGAGCTTGGTTGTGTCTTGCACCAGGGTTGGGGAAGGCATCAGCACAAGACTGGTGAGGGAGGGGATGCTGGCAGAGGTTTCTTGATTATTGCCTGTGGTTTGTTTCCTTTCCCACCAGTTCTTCCAGAAATGTTAGCCAGTCCCACTGGTGGCAGCTGCTTGCCCCTTGGAGAAGACTTTCCAGGTGTTTGGCCAGAAAGACAGGGTTGAGATGCAGAAATTGTACTTTCACATAAGCTGTGTGTGTTCTTTGCCAGACTTTGCCTTAATTGTGTGAACAAACTGATGTAGTTTGGGCAATTTGTATCCTGTCTTGTCACACCAAGCTGTGGTGGCAAGACACAACGGGCTGTGTCGACCTGGCTTGTCAGTGACAGTGGGTGAGGAGCAGTAGGAGAGGCCATCCAGGAGCAGGGTCCAGAGGTGCCAGCATGGTGCTGAGCCCAGCCCAGCAGGAGCTGGGCACTGAGATTGCAGCTGGCTTGTTTTTCCCTCCATGGAGAGGCTGTTTATCAAGATAAATAATGACATGCTAGTTTGGGAGAGGGCACTAAATCAGCTATTTCTCCTTAGTTACAGATGTCTTTTCTTCAAAGCCACGTACTCAGCAAAGCACACAGGCAGTGTAGCTGAAATAGCCACAGAACAGCCATCCCGATTGATCACAAGGCTCCAAAACAAGGCATCATTTGTTTCCAGGGTCTGAGGAAGGTATTCAGTGAAAACCTGATGGCAGTACATTAAAAATTGCAGTTTATCTTTCAAGCATGCCTGGGGCTGCACAACATCAGCCCCACATGCAATTCACAAGCGCAGAACAGGAGCAGTTCTGTCTCACCCATCATTTTGTGGTGGTTGGTAACTGCAAACAGCACATCTTATTCTGACCAAGGAAAGAACCTGACTGCGTATTGAACCCTTAATAAGATCACATATTTTAATAAATCTCATAATAAAATCATTGAAAATATCTGGCAATCTTGTCTTCTCGCAGGACTGTATGAAATATAACCTGATGATGGCTCTGTATCTTATGATGAACACATGATGAAGGAGAGTTGGGGGGGATTTTAATAGGGCTTAATTGTCATTTGGTTTATAGTGAACTTCTTCAAAGTTCTTAAAAAGTTAGGAGTGCTTTAAAAAAATGTTTAGAAATTGTCAGGTAGGAACTATAGTCCTGAGAGAGGAGAACTTCAGTGGAAGCTCCTAGCATAATAATCCTGATTTTTAAGTCACTGCACTCTTTGACCATACTTTTTCCAAGGTAACTAACTCAAAACCCTAGGGATGATGCTGGACTCTGCTGTTTGCAAATGAATTGAGAGTTTTTTAAGAATGGGGAAGAAGCCTAAAATTTAGCCTGAACTGCTAATGTTTGCATATGTTGGCCTTTGAGTTAACAAATTCAAGTTAGGAAAAGATCAAATTTCGTTAACAAAGGCATAACTAATCTGAGTTTGAAAAGTTCCAGTGCTACATCCTAACTTGCAGTTTAAGGTCTGAAATGTACAGCAGATATTCTGCTTTTATAAGCAAATTCATTTCTATTCCAGATTCAGACTCAGGGTGATTTACAGTCTGGTTTTGAAGGTGCTTAGCACAGGCCTAAGCAAAGTCTGTAAGCTGGCAGTGAGTGCTGCTGAGCCCTACAGCTCTGCAAAGTAATAAAGGAGAGAGGTATAAAGTGGTGGGTTTTTTTCCTGAGAAACAGAAATATATGGTAGAATGAAATATTTCTGTTGATTAATATTTCACTTTGAAATGGATTAGGAAGAAACTGTGAATTATGTATTTTGATTCAACCCACTGCTGCTTAAAATATAATCTTGGTACAGTTTGCGGTTAGCACTGTGCGTTTCAATTTTGTCTCTTTGGTTTTCCAGAACCCAAACTTAATTGCATCCATGTACATGGGAATTGTGTGTCTCAGTGTTGCATGTTTTGGTGTACACCCTTAAATGTTTAACCAACTTCGTAGCTTATTTATATATTTAATATCACCTAAATTTCTCAGGAGGCTCTATATTTTCGGTGAGGTGCCATAATCCCCTTCAAACACACAACCAACACTTCGATGTCAGCCAGGGAAATCAGTGGCATTCCTGACCTTGGAGTTTGCAAGTGAAGTTGTTTATGTTGAAAGCATCTGCAAGAGATAGTGGGGCAGAGCTCTCAAGCAAATAGACCTTCATTTCAGGCAGGAGGGCATGAGCAGGGAGTGGATCTGCCTCTGAGAACTGACCAGCTCAGACAGGCAGGATCAGAAGGAAATAGTATTATCTCCATTTTACTAAAGCTGAAGGAGATTAAGTGTGTATGAGAAGTCTGAGGCAGAACTAACTGTCAAATCTAAATGTCCTGGTTCATTTATGTAGTTCCTGTAGCCAAAATTACCCTCTGGTAAGGCAAAACAGTAGAAAAGTTCATCTCACTGGCAACAAGACAGCATCTTTCCTTTGGGAGAACTGTGTATTATCCTTTGTGATCAGTAAAGACGTTTTAAAATTTTTCAGATTTAAAATAAACTTAAATGAACAGCTGAAGATCCTTCACTTAGAAAGTTACTGCCACAGACCTTATGTTCAATCACTGTCAGCAGAAAATGGATGGAAGTTGTAATATGCAGTTCAGTGGCAAAATGTCCTTTCTTGGAAGTATTTAAATCTTGTGTATCTTTTCATTTTACGTCAGTGTCTCTTGGTCTCCCAAGTTCCGAGGGTGTGCAGATGCAAACCCAGCCATTGTATTGTCTGTCTTATTAAAAGGTTTTTTATTTTATTTTGATGTATTACTAATTTAATTTTATTGATTTTTCAGTAGACAAACTATGAGTAGTTGGTAACAGAAACAACCCACTGAAACACCTATTTTCCCCATCTGCAGCCTTACAGGAATAAACATAGAAAGGGATGCTTTTCTGGTTGATTACAACTCCTACAATTCACTGCTGAATGCACACACTCATTAAAAGGAAATTGCTGTTGGTCCACAAGCAGATGAGAAACTAAGCAAAATTGAGGTGAAAGGACTAAACAAACAGTACATCAAATGAAGATGGGCAGTTTCTTTGTGGTTAGAACCTGCTACTCAGAATGGAGATCAGTTGATTCATAAATCTTGACAAATGTGCTTATGGTTCCAGTGTAATTAGAAGCTTCTGAATTGAAAAGAGCTGTTACCTAAATGCTGAGGAACATCTTGAATGTTCAAGCTGAGGAAACTTCAGACAGTTGGAATTACTGTGTTTTAAATTAAAAAAGAAATAGTAAGTAATTGGTTTTAATAAGGATCATAAGAAAAAGGACAAACACTGAGATCTGAAGAGAATCCTGGAAGACTATAAAATTCATCTGATTTTACTTAGTTTCTAATTTTGCAGCCCAGAATTTTCCAGTCTGTTTCCAGGGCCTCTTTTTTTAGTAATCCAATTTTCAAACATGTTGAACATCCTGCAGCTCTTATTGGCTTTGCTGAGAGCCACAGCTCTGAAAACTAAAATGTTGTGTTAGAGATAGAAGAGATCTAAACAAGAGGGAACAGAGACTGCAGTGATCTGCTGAGAAAGGCTGTGGTATATAAGAGCCATTGTACTTCTTTGGTGAGAGGCAGGCAGTTGGATTTGAATAACACTCGTATTTTGCTGTATAAAACCAAAAAGCCCTTTGAAGGCGCTGGTAGCACATGTGACAACCTCAAAGTTCAGTCCTGTAAAGGGCCAGAAAGGGGGCTGGGGTTTGAAATCCGTGAGCTGCAGAAGATTCACTTGTAAAAGCAGAAGTACTTTTCACTTCGTACTTTGGCACATAATATCCTCCTTGCTGGCACTAATGATGTGGAGACATTTTTCTATCAAATGGTTTCTGACAGTTCAATTGCCAAAAATACTCAAGTGGCAGAATGCAACTGCAATTACTAACAGTGTGCTTGCCCCAGAGTCTGTAAATCCTCTCATGAAAGCCTAAAAAGCCCATTCACGTTGTCTAGAAATAGCAGCAATAACCATGGTAATAAGTTCTTCTCTTTGTTGCTGTGGTTCAATTCTTTTCATGGGTAGGCTGCAAAAAAAACCATTTGATTTTTCTGTAGCTGCCTCTATTGTAAGGAGATGTTTCTGTTCTCCAGCAACAACAGCGCTACTGAAAGCTCTGCAGCAGCTTAGATTCCAGGTTTGGAAACTGAGCTGAGAGGGAAAGCAACTTAGAACCTGTTTCAGGCAAGGTTAAACCCAGTTTTGTGTTTGGGCTGTGTCCTGGAGGAGGGGGCTCAAGGGGAGGAATGCTGCCGAGAGGACAGGGTATTTGTAAGGGATTTGGGTTCCTTCAAAGCCGCCACCAAGTGATTAAGTGCACATCATGTCCCTCCTCTACACCCACTTACCAATCTGAAGTGAACCTAATGACTTTTACCATCCTTGAGGTGTTTGTCTGTCTGCATACTCACAGTCTGTGTTGTTTCTGCATGCTCTGAGGTATTCTTTCATAATTCTCCTGAGCTGTAGTGCAGTCCATGTGGAGGACACAGGATCTGGAAATTCTTTCTGTCTAGAGCAGTTTTACTCTGTTTAATGTGGCCGAATGGGCTGTGATCCTGCAAAAATTGCTCCTGGGCAGATTTCTGCAGGGAGTGCTACTGACTGTAATAAGGTCTATTAAGATGTAAGATGTGTCCATAAAGTGTATCATGAAGGACTGGGGTACAGGAGGAGAATAAGAAGTAGTTAAGTGAGACAGCTTGTCTGTGCCAAGTCGCTCGCACATGTGAGGGTTTGCAGTGTTATGGCTCCAGATCTAGTACTTAGAGACTGCTATTGAGTCACACGGGCAGTCAGCTTTGATGCTTGTTAGAAGCAAGAAGCATGAATATAGATTTACTCTCCCTGTTATTAAAGATTATTTTATCCTATAAGATTGTTGTCATGGTATGATGCTCGAACAATTTACAAATGTAGCTTCAGAACATAAACGCCTTTGCTGCTGTAAGCTCTCCGAATCAGAAGCATTGAAGTTTTCAGCAGCTATTTATCAGAGCACTTGCAGTGATACAAGCTTTTGTTTATTTAGCTTGAGTTTCTAGGACATTCCAAGAGATAAATACTGGAAATTGCTGTCATTGAACAAACTCTGAATTTATTTAAAAAAAGAGAACTTATTAACTTTCAGTGTTGTGAAATGTCTCAAGAACTTCGGGGGGGGGGGAGAGGGAGCCCCCCTCCAACCCCCAACAATGTTTGCTTTGCAATTAATATTTTATTAGAGGTTGCCTGTGAAGGTTTTGGGCACTGAGGCCAGCTGGCACAGAATGACCCACATCCATACCATTAAAAGTCTCTTAACCTACAAAACATTCCCATAGGACTCAAAACGGTGCCAGCTCTCAAACTGTGCCTGGGATTGCATGTGAAAATTATTGTTGGCACAGGCCAAAATTGTGCTGGGCACCCTTCTAACAGCTTAATAGTATAGACAGTCATGTCCTAGGGCACAGGATATCCCTGGGCACTGCTGTGCTGTAAGTCTGGGCACAGCTGGAGTCACAGGTACAGCTGCTAAATTAACTTTTTGGTGCTTTTCAGGCAGTGTATAAGTAGGGTTGCTTTGTTGCAGAGGGTGTCCCGGAATGACATAGCAGCTTTTGCTGAAAGGAAGATTTCATGTCACACTTTGAAGAATATTAGTGTTATTTTTTTTTTTCTGTGTAACTTTAAAACTCTACCAGCAGCAAAGTCGGATTGAGTATCCTCTAACATTAAGTTCTAGTTCTTCACAACTGCAAAAATCATTAAATTGACAGGGAAGTTTCTGTAAGTCTTGAGTTTATTTAGTAAACAGAAATTACCCATAGATCACTAGGCAACAACAATGGTTTTTGTCAGTTAAACTACAACTAAATGTTGTGTGATGTCTGGTCTTATTTTCTCCTCCATGCACTTCACCTTTTCCCCTCAACCAGGGCTTAGACTCCAGCCTTGATTCTTTTCATGTGAGAGCATCTGGGTAGGAAAATTTTTTAAGGCAAAAGACCTCAGTGTAGTTGTTGGAGATGTTCCTGCACTTGCTATGTAAATGACCTAACATTTCATGAATGCAAAGTAAATCAGTTCTCTCATGTTGCTTGGGTTTAATCATTTTTGATTCTTGGTTAGCATATCTCATAGCCAAAGCCTGAATGTTTTATTCTGCATTTGTCAATGATGCAACAGTCACCTCGTTATGTAGGATGAAGAATTATGTGTGTGGAATTTGGGCTGAGCTATAAGCTTCTAGGAAAGCAAGAAGCTATTAAGACATCCTGAGACCGTACATAATACAATGTCCTATATTGGGCTCTCTGACAGAGCCGTGTTAATTTATCTCTGTTCTAGCAGATGACAGCTCTGCTCTTCCCATCCCAGGCTTCTCCAAAGCAGCAGAATATTATTTATTTTTCAAGTATATCAAGTAATAGTTTTTTTCAAAGTCTTCCTAACCAGGGTCTCACAGACTTTGCTGTTACGGTTTAGTCTAATTTGAATTGACAATCGGTACCAAATATCAAAAAAAAGTGTGTGTCTCATAGCAAAACCCAAGGGTGTAGATAAGTGGAAACAATTTCAAATGAGTCATATCACAGTTAGTCCAATGACTTAGATGTGACTCTAATCTTGGTTTCCCAGGAACTTGGTTTCTTTGCCTTTTTTTCAGGTCGCAGAAGAGTAAATCTTTCAGAAGTAGATCTTCTGGATAATGCATCTATCACATTAAAGCCTTTGCATTTTCTAGGTTATACCATGATTTTCTTCTTTTATAAATCTTCATCATGTGATGGGTATGCAATGAAAAGTCACCATTGAACAAAATATTGCCAATAAATTCAGAATGGAAGATTATTCTGTTTATTCACAGCCTGTGATTCTTTTGTGAAATGAATATCTAAACAAGACTAATTATTAAGTGCAGACTGAAGATCCCTGATGACTTGTTTAAGGTGAAATCTTTTCTAGGGAAGGGAAAAGTAACTTCCCATTACTGACCAAGAATACCGATGTGCTCCTCATCATCTTTATTTCATCCAATCTGCAGTTCAAAAAGTTGTATTCAGCAGGTAGAATCTGCAGAATTTAGCACATTTGAGTTCCTTATTCCAAGTGGCTTTAGCAGTATTTAAGTCAGCTTTGCAATGAGTTTATGTGTATTAAAATGAAAATTAAAAGATTTCTAGATAATGACTCTAATGAAAAAGTATTGCCAAGAAGTTATCAAAGAGATCAAATGTACTTAGCAGTGCCATGAAAAGAATATTAAATTAAATAGCTGTGCATGTGCAGTGGCAGCCCAGATTCAAACTATGGTGGTTTTGCTTGTGTAAATGGATGCCACTGCAGTAAAACTTTTACACTCTGACTTTAACCTGCTTACCTAGAAAATATAAAGTGTTTTTTACCTCTTGGCTTTTGGAAAAGGTAAAAAAGGTTTTGGAAGAAACAGTGGTTCTTCTCTTGCAACTGGTAGTGAATTGGACTGACAACCAAATCATTCCCAGCCGTGCCTCAGTAGGACAAAGCCCCTTGCCTACAATAAAGTGAAACAAATGTGGGAAACTGAGCATTTGCCCTCCAGAAGTTGACAGTTTGCATTACAGAAAAAAATTGGTGCTCGTTTTGTTGAAGGTTGTTACAAGTAAAAAAGTCCTTGAGGCAGTTGAACTGGGAATCAATATCTTCAAAGACTTTGGATCTATCTTGGCCTGTTGATACTTTGAGAACTGGCCGAATTTGTTTTAGTAAAGGAGAGGGGATGTATGGCTTTTCTTTAAAAATGCCATACATTTCTTCTCACTTGTGTTCAGATAACACGAGATTGTACAAGCACTTGGGTTAATAACAGTGTAGCAATGCCAGTGTATTAAATATAACTTCTTGATAACTGTTACAAGGTTCTGGGTGACCAAAGCAGGCAGTTGAACCACCTAGAACTTCTCATCTGTGTAGTAAGAAAGATAAATGGGCAGAAATACTGATTTTGCAATAGAAATTAATGTCTCTGGCTGTATTTTCTGGATGGTGCCATATCCCCTCTTACCACTGAGGCAGATGGAAAGTAATGCCTGCCTAGTCATGTAAAGGGGGAAAATGACACTTTTGATGCCTTTTTGTGGAGTATTTTACTGTGCTCTATTTACATGAATTTCCTAGTTTTTTACTTTGCCACTGGTTGCTTTTATTTAGTTATCCATCCAGCCAAGGAAAACCTGGGGTTGTGTGAAAAAAAGAAGGCGTAACCTGTACCTGAATTGATTCCCTGCCCTTACCAGACACAGTGTGCCTTGTGCCCCTCTGAACACTTTCCTAGTTAGCTGCAGGCTAAACCTGGTAACAGTGTGCTAGGGTTGGATTCCCATCCCGAGGAGACAGCTCTGTTTGGCCTTGAGACCCCCAGGTTTGCTTATCTTTCAGTTATAGAATATGCTGAATTGGAAGGGACCCATCAAGATCATCAAGTCCAGATCCTGGCCATGCACAGGACACTTTAATAATCCCACCATGTGCCCAAGAGCGTTGTCCAAATTCTTCTTGAACCTGGGTTTGATGCTGCATCCACTGCCCTGAGGAGCCTGTTCCAGTGCCCAGCCACCTTCTGGGTGAAAAACCTTTTCCTGATCTGCAACATAAATGTTCCCTGACTCAGCTTCATGCCATTTCCATGGGCCCTGTCACTGATCACGAGAATGATCAGTTCTTGCTCCTTCAATTCCCCTTGTAAGGATGTTGAAGACCACAGTGAGATCTTCCCTCAGTCTCCTCTTTTCCAGGCTGAGCAGACCAAGTGACCTCAGCCGCTCCTCATACAGCTCCTACAGACCCTTCACCATCCTCATGGCCCTCCTTTGGATGCTCTCTAATAGCTTAATGTCTTTTTTTATAGTGTGGTGCCCAAAACTGCCCCCAGAGCTCAAGGTGAGGCTGCACTGGTGAAGAGCAGAGCTGAATAATCCCCTCCCTTGACCAGCTGGTGATGCTTTGCCTGATGCCCCCCAGGACACAGTGAACACATGTGAAATCCCAAATTGAGAGTTACTTTCAAGTTCATACCACAGCACCAATTCCCTGCTGCTCTATGCTGAGTGGTTTCATAGCTGCCCTTTGTATTCAATTTCTTCCAAATGAGCTTCATTTGTTGACAGATTTTGAGATTTTCATGGTTGCCCTGTGCATTTCAATGCACGGTTCTAGTCTTTGGTCTTGAAATAATTTTTAGCATTATGAATCATTATAGTGCTGTGTGATAAAAACCACACTGAGAGGATGGGATCTAAATGGAATAACATGTTCACAAAACGCTTTAGAACTGATCTGTATCCTCAGCAGGCACTGAGTGCTCTCTCTGACCACTGCTGGCCCTGCTGCTCACTGCAACGGCTCTTCCAAGGCCAAGAGAGTAAAAGCACTTGGGTTGAGCAATCGAGTGGCCTCCAGTGGTCTGTTTTCTCCTCCTCTTCTGTCTGCATGCATTCCACATGTCCTGAATCAAAATACGTAGAATGATGAGCGCTTCCCTGCCCTGCATGTAAGAATACATTGCATTAATGTCCACAGTGTATGTTACAGACGTGATTTCCTAACAGGTTATAGCCTCAGTATAATTCAGATGCACATGTATATATGTTTAAAAGATTGGATCTTAACGTAGCGATGTTCTGAGTTTTTTTTGGTCATTGAAGTAACAGATGTGACTTGAATCCTGCAATTGGGAAAAAAGTTTCAAATTCATGTTAGTAATTTTCTGTGTCTTTTTATTAAAGGCATTGTTACTGCAGCTAATAAGGAACTCAAGATGTTCTCAGATCTCAGATAAGTTGTAGTGAAGAAGATACAAGCTTTTCAGCCATTTTAACCATCTTCTCTAACATTCTGCCTTTATGCCTCAGCCAGTTTGGATGGTCTGCTGTTTTGTGTTGCTACAGCAGACTTCTTTGCTTTCTCATTGTTGTTTTATTAGATGGTTCTACTTTGAATTGCTTTTAATTTTGGAGATGCTATTCGGCACAAAAGCTGTAATCCCAGAATCGTGCTCTCCTCATAGCAAAACTGATGGGAAATAATTTTGTTCTGCACTTTACATATGGTAATAACAGTAACTCTTGGCATTTGCTCTTTGTGGTTATTTTAGGTTCTGTACAGCAAAGCAAACAGGCTGTGGGGTCTGGTACTGGCCTCTAATGGAACCATTAAACTGCTTGTGCACAGTCACAGGAGGATGAACTGCAGTGTTTATTTGTGTTTCCCAAGATCCTTCTTGTTTCTGAAATGTCTGATTTTTTTTTTTTTTCAGAAGTTAGAACAGATGCAAATCTGTGGCCAAAATAAGTTTCTATCCTTAAGAAGAAAAGGATGTAACTGTGTGCATGTAGCATGCACAGATCTGTGTATTTGTATTGTGGATATTGCTGCTGGTATCATATCAGGCTCAGGGTGCTTGGTACTGCAGGAATGATGTTGGAAAGATAACTGGTAGCTCATTGAACTTCTCATATGAGCAGGCAGGAGGGTTGGGTAAAGAAGAGAAAGGCAAAATAAAGTAAAAAATTCGGATAACTTATATGTGGGGTATTTGAAAAATATCTGGTCTCTTTTAGTCTACCCTCCCAAATTTAAAAAAAAAAAAAAAAAAAAAAGTGAGAGAGAAAGAAATGAAGAAGGAAAAACTAGTTAGGAAAAAAGTGCCCTTTCTATTTAAAGATTGTCTGTCCTCACCATCATGTAGTTGCACCTCTCTCACACCTTCTGTCATATACTTCTGTGGTCGCTGTGGACTTAAACAGCAAGAATTCTTTTTTTTTCTGAGTTGTGGACCATTATATCCTGTATTGGCAAGGGGAACACGACATTTGCACCCTACCAGTAAAAGGAGACTCTGTGGTCCCAGAAGGGTCCATAAGAATGGAAATCACTCACTTGGCAGCCTGGAGCTTTCCAGAAAGCAGCAGGCTGAAGGGTACACTTTAAACCCTGATGAGCCTCAGTGTAGTTAAGAAGTTTATCCATTAGTTTTTCTTGCTGCTCTGCTCTGTCTAAACTGAATAAAAAGAACCTTGTCTTCCTAAACCCCCATCCATTCAGTTTTATGTTTCTGAAATATTTTCTCAATGAAATTATGGAAGTGATGACAAGCCATGCTGTTTTCATCTTTTCTCTTTTCAGTTCCCCCACAACACTGTGACACATACCATATTTGAAGTCAAACTGCAAAAAAAATGTTCCCTGTGATATTTAATTGCAAATCCATTGTGAAATCAGGAATTTGCTTAATATCAAGCCTGTTGCTTTGGTTAGGTGGAGGACTTGGAAGAGGAAGGCGTTGGGTACAATTTCCATTTTCAGGGCACATAATCCTCAGAATGGCATTTAACAGGAGCCGGAGGGTTGGCGGTGAGTTTATTTGCATGGAACTATTTCAGTCATTTCTAATGATTTACCAGGAGGGAAAAACCAAGGTGGAGTTGGCAAGCTTTATGCAGTTTTAAGCTGTAAAATGCAAAAGAGGAGAAAATCCATTGTGAGGAATTACAAGGAAAAAGTTGTAGAAGACACCATCCAGAGACGTATGATTTCCTGGTGCTGACAACCACAGCAGGCTGCTGTCTTTATTGCAGGCAGCTTACACTGGTGCTTTGACTCTCCTCTAGCTTATGCAGATGTAACTCCTTTGACATTAATAAGTTCCTGGAATAGCTGATAGAAGAACTGAACTGAAACCTGTCAGGCATCTCTTTCTGGCTTCCCCTTGAACACCTGCAGTCCTCTCTCATGTTTTATTCTCTTTCCCGAGAGAATTAAACATGATCCCAAATAAATGAGTTAATAGTTTTGTGTATTGTTTGCATGTGGGCCTTTAACACTTCCAGGTTAGTTCTTCTTATCAGCCAAGTCAAGTCAACCTTCTCCTGATATTTGCAGTTCTTGATGTTGTATGAGCTTGTAATGCTTGCAGTGTGGAACAGATTTTTCTTTAAGCAATCTGGCTGAAGCAAAAGGTGAATTCTTATTGAAACAGATTGTTGAAGGGATGCAGAAGTGTTCAATGTATTGAATGTATGCTGTTGGGCATCAGGAGAATCCCTAATCCATTTGTTTTGTGTTCATAAGAAGATCAAAACAATTTGTTGTGTTGCTTAGGAAAACTGAAATATTTCAGAGAAGAATTTATATGTGTGTATATATAGAGAGAGAGCAAAAGAAGTCAGAATGGGTTGAGAGAAGTGTATAGTTTGTTTAGCCTGCATTAATTTGCCCGTGTAATAAAGCTAGTGAGAGAAATGACCTGTGCTTTGTGGGTTGCAGTGGTGCTCTGCTTCATGTACTTCTATAAAAAGTACTCAAGCACAGAAGTATTCATGTCTGCTGGACATTAAAGCTGCTCAAATCCTTTCAAAATTAAACCTGGTGGTCAAAATATCAATGTCTTAACCAGATCGATGACTTTCAAAATGAAATACAAGCACTTCCTTTTGCTTTGGCATAGATATATTTATGTTTAGTGTCTCATAACTGTAGGAACCATAAAAATGACTGCATTTTTTGGGGGGATGCAATGTGAGTTTCCTTAGAAACAAATTTAAATATGATATTTCATAGGTAAGCAGTGACTTAAATATGATATTTCATAGGTAAGAAATGGCAGCATTGTTTGATATGCAATGCTCATTTTTGTACAGGAGACTTATTTCTAATCTGTATCTTCCACTGAGATATGCATATAAGCAGCCCTTTTGTGTGCCTTATTTCTCAGTTAGATTCTACAAAATCTCTTTGCTACTTTGCCTGGAAAGATAAAGGCAGTCTCCAGCAGGAAATCTTAATTCAAATTACAAGATGCATATTTCTTGCTTCCTTTTCAGTAACGTCTGATTTGGTTTTCTTAGTGTTAATGAGTTCCTTAGATCTACCTTTTGATGGAAAATGGCATTGTAAAGAGAGAAATGTTGTTATAAGAACACTGCAGTAATTGTAGCCCTGGTGTCCT
Organism: Myiozetetes cayanensis; assembly: GCF_022539395.1. Classification (NCBI taxonomy): domain Eukaryota; kingdom Metazoa; phylum Chordata; class Aves; order Passeriformes; family Tyrannidae; genus Myiozetetes; species Myiozetetes cayanensis. Next base: position 6,243,545 of record NW_026087389.1, read on the forward strand.
GAACTTGATTCTCCCCTTCACATTTTGACCCTGTGTCAATAGGTTACTGTTGTATTTGCGTTTTGACAAATTTCTACTCTATTTTCATTTCGTGCAAATGAATTGTCGTAGCCATGAATGCTTTACATAAATAGCTTATCATTTCATTAAACTCTGCTTTATAGCTATCACACTGGAGTGTCTGTGTTCTTCAGCCCTTCTGTTCAGTAGACACTAATCTGCTAGACTGTATGATTTGATCATTTATCAGATAGGTTTTGCTCTCGGTTTGCCTCAGTCAGCTTAACTGCATTCTCAGTTGTGTATTGTGTTTGGCTGTTAATTCCACTTTTTTTTTTCCTGTCTCTTTCGTCTTGTCTTTATTTTTAAATTTATTTTTGCGTGGATGTTTTTGAGTGGCCTTATTCTTTGATTGTAGCAAGTAGCGTTGTATGTATGCAGGTATTGGTTGCTGTTTGGAGTGCTCAGATAGGAATGTCCTCTGTCATCCAATAAACACAAGATATTTGTGTTTCTGCAGATGCTGTTGGGTGTTGGAAATATAGCAGGAGGACTTCTGTGTACGAACTCTTGCACAGGTGGTGGTGACTTGGAGGTTTCTTAAGCTCATGTGAGATGGGCAGAAGGACAATGTGGAGTTTCCCAAAAGAGCTGCTGGCTGTGGAAGGAAAGGCTCAGGGCTCTGCTCCCCAGGAGTGCAGTGCTGGTGCCATGGGGGAAGGCGGGTTCTGGACAGATCATTGCCAACTCCAAGCACCCTCCATCCTCCCACAACCATAAACTGGTGCTGTGAGGAGCCCCAGATCCCATCCACTCATCTCCTGCTGGGTTTGAGGGGACTGGGCTGGTGGGGGTGATTAGCACCTAATTCACACTCTTCTGTCGTTAATTGGAGCAGTTTCCTCAAACTTTAAATACCTTTAAAACCCACTCCTTACTTTTCATCTCTAATTCTGTGTGGTGAATATACTGGAGAGGATTCCATTGGTCAGAGGAGGCTGTGGCTCCTTGGCTGTAGGGGATGTGCTAACACAGAGCGTTCCTGCCCCAGGTGGGATTATCCTAACGGTGACACAGTGTGTGCACAGGGCTGTCTTCCCTTTGTCTCGTCCTTCAGTGAATCTGGGCTGCAACAGAAACACTGGGATGATGAATGTTTTCATATTCTGAACACCGCTTAGGTGGGCATGAAGTTAATCCACTTGATTGAATTTGCAGCTGCTAAAGCAGAATTATGCATCTGGGGATTTTGCAAAGTAGTTAAAACAAACTAAAAGAGCCCCAAAGAGAAAAAAAACTATGCTGCAGTTGTTTAGATGTAAAACGGCCTTAAAATAATCATGGCATAAAACAGCATGGATTTTTTTTTTGTATCATCATTACTGTGTTTGTATTTGACCCTGGAGTCCACAAGGGCAGAGTCAAACCTCAAATATTTGCTTCACTTTCCTAATGGGAGCAAGATGCCACAGAGACACACATGCTTTAGTGCATTTTTGTTTTGCATTACAAGTAAATTAAAAAGGAGTTATACTGATAAGCTGCACAAACTATTTGTTTCTATGTTTTCAGGTAACTTAAATTTCTCTTCCTGAAATACAGATTTTATATTTTTTTTGTCAGTATAGCTTGACTATGATATCAGCACAAATTTGGAAACCAATCTTCTTCTAATTGATATTTCTCTTTCTTGATTTTTGTTTATTCTTTTAAATTTCTAACAGTGTGTATGAAGCCTCCCCAAAAAGTCCAGCTCAGTTTCTCTTCTTGTTGAAAAAAAGGGAGAATAAACCTTTTTGTTCTTCTTTTTTTTTTCTTTTTTTCAGACCTGGAAAGGTCAGCGCTGATACAGCAGGATGAAACTGCAAAAGATTTAAAACATGTAGCATTGCATCCAAGTGCTATCTCCTTCACTCCCTATTGATACTTTTGGAATCACTCTTAACCCATCAGGCCATGCATTATGATTGCTTTAATTTAAAATCAGCACACTAAGCTCTCTTTGATTTCTACCTTGGAAGGAGTCATTGTGCACTGATCACCATTCAACACTTTCTCTTTTTTCCCATCTCCTCCTGGGATATATGCACCTTTTTCCTCCATACCCTGAATTCTCTGGCTATTAGGATGCAAATGAGGTAAATGAGAGAAAAGGCTCCTGCTGCCTCTACTTTCACACTGACATGAGAACATGTTGTAGGTGACAAAGGTGTCGTAAAAAGAACTTGAAAAACAGTGGCATAGCCTGGCACACCATTCTAAGTAGGAAACATTTTAAAACTTTTGAGCAAATGATGTAAAAGGAAATTAGAGGAAAAGGTTGTGTGTTTGAAGACTGGGAATGCAGGAGTCTGCAAAAGGTTGATATCTGTTTTCTTCATGCTGCTTGGAGAAAGAATAACAGCTAAATGGGATATAATTCACTAGTCTGCTGCAGCATCTTAAGCACATGGGCAAAAGAAAACTCCAAGTCCTTTCTCTTTAAATTGCAGAGAGAACACATTAATATTCATTTTGCTCTGTGCTATCGTCTCATGTTTCAACCCTCCAGATGATAATTAAGACAATAGAAGATAAGATTTTGTACTGTATGAAATTGCATTCAAGCCTTAACAAATAAGAGATTATTTTGTCCAGTAAACAAAACATAATCATCCTGGCACCCATACGAAGGAGACCCTAAAATAGAAACACTACTTTTTATAGGTCATGTAAAATGTCTCCATCTCTTTCATTATCTATACTGTTTGGATGAAAAAGAACTGATTAATTTAAAAGAACCTTGGCTTATTTGCTAACAAGGTTATTTTCTCATTGATTGCTGAGAAGTCTAGTTCCTTTGCAAAGGGTTGCACATTATGAGTAAATCAATTGTCAGCCTGTGTAGATGCATCTGCCATTTATTTCCTGGCAGTATGGGCTTGTGTGTATATGGTGTTTATGCAGCAGCTGTGGATGTACCTTGTTTGAGTGGAATTTCTGGGTCTGAGCACAGGTGGAAAGGGAGGACCAGGGGAGCACTGTACCACAGAAGGGCCACGCTCCTAAGCTCCTTTTAAAAGCATGTCAAACAGGCTGTGTCTGAAAGGAAATAAAAAACCAAATAAATTTAAAATTAGACCAATTAATTAACATTTAGGCATACGATTTTAGAACTCCTGGGATAGAAGTATGAGAAAACACATGTCAAAGGCGGTGGATTTACCATGCCAGCCTGGCTGGACTCACTAAGAAACAGCAACAGAGTTTATTTCTAGGAACCTGAGGGTCTCACCATGTGGCTTGCTAGCTGGGGAGTGTGAGTGCATAAAGCTGGGGACAACAGTGCAGAGCTCCTGTCTGGAGGAGGCTTGGGATTTTGAGTCCTCTCTGTGAACTGTTCATCTGTGGCCCCAGGATGCCTGTTGTGCATTATGCTCTATTCTATTTAAAAACCCACCTGTCTTCCCAAGTTCCTCCTTTGTTCATCTGCCCTGGTTCAGACTCTAAAAGTGGGACAGTGGGACTGTGTTCAGGCAGGAACAGTGCATTATTCTGGATTGCTCCTTTGATAAATAGCTATTCCTTTTGCATGCCATAAGGTCTGACATCTTTTCTTGCCAAGCTGGGAGGTTCTGACCCAGAGTCCTTTTAAGTCAGCAGAAAAGCTCCTGATGACCTAATGAGTGGAGGTAGAGCTTTAGGAAGTCCCAAAGTAACATAAAAGCAGAAACCACAGTGCCATTCACTCAGCAGAAATGTGAGGCCCATACTGTGCTTCCTTGCATCTCTTGCTAGATCATTTTAGACCTCTACAACTTGTTTTTCTCCTCCAGTTGTAGACGGAGCACAAGAGGCTTCAGTGTGCCTGTGTTGCTTAAAAAGTCTTTCAGCTTTGCAGAAATGCCAGGGCTTTGACCATGCACTCCCAAAAGTGAGAGAAGCATAAAATGAATTTGAGGATAAGCTGATTAGAGCTTTCCATTTCAGAGACCTCCATCCAAATGCATTTGATTAAATGGGGCTGAAAAATGTTTGTTAGCAAACCAACCGAGAAAGTACAAGGAGAGCTCTCAAAAATTAAAGAATAAAAACTTGAGGAAGAATTAGTATTTAGACAATTAACGCTGATTTTTATTGCTTTCTATTGCTTCTCTTGTCGTCTTTAGCTGGATCATTGGAAGGCTTATGAAAATAATTTAAAAAATAAAGTGGCTGTTGGTTCTAATGGCAATGACACTAAAGCTGATGCTTGAGCATGAAGATTCCCTGGCAGAATTGCAAATTGCTTAGAACCACGTGAGTCTGGAGAACCAACGCTTATTGGCAAAAATGGGCATAAAGCATGGTCAGGTCTACTTGTGTCCTGTAAAATGGGAAAAATCCCATGATGCCAAAGCCATCAGGAAAGCCTGATTAAACATTTCATCTCTCTGCTTTTCCTGTTAATCTTTCACAAAAACCCTCATTGCAGGTATGCAAGAAAGCCACCAAGTCTGTTGCTGGAAAGAGCAATGTTATGAGAATGGAGCCAGTGTTTCCTTCCACTTTGATTTCTGGGAAATTGTTATTTAGACCAATACTGGTCTTGTATTTTCCAGTGAATTGTTTTTAGGGTGAGATGCCTGCAGCAAAGTAGAGGTGCTCGCATAAAGGAGGGTTCACATGCCAAAAAGGCCTGTATTTCCTTTTCTACCAAACCAGAATCTGTGAAACTTCGTTCTGGAGGTACCAATTTTTTGTGCTTTCAAAACTGAACTGGTGCTTTGGTTCTCTTTTTGTTGGCAGTGTGAAGATCAAGCCTGGGTATCGGTAGCCTTTCATAAGACCCCTCCTTCAGATTGGTGTGCTAACTCTTGTTCCTGCTCTATACATTGTCTAAAGATTGTAAGAAGGTGAGAGACAGGAGGAAGGGCTTGACTGACTGAGCTTGGAAACATTTGAACCAGTGTGCAGGAGTAGCCTGGCAAGCTAAGGCATGATTGGAAAAGGCACCATCAGAGCTATGTCTGATTTCTGCAGAAATGTCAAGTTCTTGAGAAATATCTTCATTTTGACAAATGACATTTTGTGATCAAAAGCATTTCATGGAAAATGTCTAACCCGCCACATGCCTGAGTTAAGCGTTTCTCTCTTTATTCCAATACTCTGTTTTTCACCAAAACAGACCATGTCTTTTTGATTCTGCTGCAGAACTGCTCTGCTTTAAATCTAAAGGAGCAACTTGTATACTGGTTTTTTGTAATTAAAATTTTTATGCCCAAAAATGTGTTTTCCATTAAAAATTCCTGCACTAATAAGTCTAAATCTTGTAGCTATTGTCTCTGGAAATGTATGTTTTGCTATATGCCACATATAAACATTTATTTCCTGTTCAGGAAAATGTGGGTTTTACCATCTGTAATATTCATATTTGTTTCTTGGGGGGGAAAGTTAGGGCGACAGAAACACGATACAGGCACTCCTAAACTCATTAAGAAAACAAGACTTTGTGACCAAGGCAAAAAATATATTTGTTACAGAGCCTAGTAAGTTTTTTCATGTACTTTTTTTTTTTTTTATTGCCAAACTTGCTTTATATGAGGTATTAAATTTATGTTGGAGACCAAAGCTATTCAAGTTACTTGTTTGGTTTTTTTTGTTTGTTTTGAATGTGAATTTGTTGATATTTTAGATGTTGTCATTGACTAGCCTTTAGTGTGGAGGTTATGGAAGAGAAGGGTTACTCTATGTGGAAGAGACAGTCCTGAGAATCAGAACTCTTTTTTTTTTTTTTTAAAGTTGCTCTCATTCATTCTTAGTTTTTGAGTTTTGACAGTAAGGTACAGTAGTACTTTATTAAAACCCATAACAAACTGGACTGCCGTAGTTCTTGCTTGCTTCAGCCAACTCATTTATTCTGTCAGCGCTGTAAAATCCTATTTTAGAATTTCAGTCCCATTTCCTGCACAAAGGGAGGCCCACAATGCTGTGTATTGAACTGCTTTTACAACAGAATAGTCATGTTAACGCTTTCCTTTTACCACTGAGGTTTTCTCAACTTGTGTAGGTTCTTGGTCAGCTGAGCAATTGAAAAGATTCAGCTCATGACATTATTTTGCTCTGAACTCTTTTAAATTCCCCATTCTTCCAGATACTTTACCTGACTATTCAACACTATCTTCCTAAATTACATTTCCAAGTAATAGCTCAGGACGTTATAGAACTAGTTTGAATCAATTTCTCTTTAAACTTGAACATGTATTTTCAAGAAAAACATTCAATCTCGATGTAACGTTTTTCAGGGATGGAGAATATCCTCCAACCCTGAGAAGACACTTCTAATGGTAAAATAAAAATAAAAGTATTTGCAGTTAGAATAATTAAACAGAACTAGTCCAGTTGCTTAGATCTTGCTTTCCCTTTGTCTACAAGACAAAATCAAAAAAAGCTGCAGTCACTTTCCCTATAAACCAGGTTGTGTTTTAATCCAGTGTGACCTTCTTATTCCATTTTTGTGGCTTCTTGTGCCTCTTGTAAAGTGTGCTTCAACAGCTCCCAACTGTTATACATGTTTTTCCATTTAAATGTTTTTTTCGCAACAGATTGAGCTCATAATTATTTTCAGCTTTGAGAGCTTGACTTTCTGAATCACAAAGCATTGTTGCCTGTGTGCTTCTTTTCTGTACTGTATGCTTGTAGTTTGGTGTCTATTCTATATGTACACAAATGTGTAATTACATTTAAAGTAGGAAAAAAGAAAAAAGCATGTCCATCTGAGGTTAAGCTTAGTTGTGCTCTTTGAAAATAGTGTAGTAGGAGCAGGACCTTTACTTGCTACGGCGAGACCACAGCAAGTCTTGTTTCTGATTTTATTTGTTTCTTCGAAAATCTTGTTTCTGGGAAATTGCTGGAGCAAGTTGGAAAATTAACCTCTAGCCCCCTGTAAATGGGTGTATTGCAGAGGAAAATTTTTCTTTGGTGAGACGCTGGTGCACCTGAGCATGTATCATCCAGCCACGCTGGAGAATGGGCCAAAGCAGTTGGCACCTGCTTTGGACAGATCTTCAGACGGGCACATTATGATTTTTAGCTGATTTCTTCCAAGAAGGCTAACACTGTGTATGTGATAGAGGCACTTGTGAGGGGGGGAAAAAATAATTAAAAAAGCAGCATCAAAATTCTAGTGCTCTGACAATGTCTGCATTTAATGTGTGTTTATGGCCTGACAATCACAGTTTCTCAGCATAAGATTTTATGTATTCAGTACCTCTGGAAATGAGGCTGTTAATATTGACATGTGCCCCAGAGCCCAAGAGGTCAGAGCGAAAAACTGTAATGCTGTGATTAGTATTCAGAGGTGACCTGGCTGGGCAATGGGAGCTTGTCCCTCCAGCAATCAAGGAGAAACAAGAATGGCTTGACTGCTGAAGGAGTTTGAGGTTTAAAAAGGAGCAGCAAAACCTACTATCCATGTTTAAATTATGGAGAGAAGCAAGCAAAAACTCAAAGAATACGAATAGCTACTTAAAATTTCCCAATTCTGGCACACATGTCACTTTTTTCCCATTTTTCTGGAAGAACCAAATGCTGTATTTAGGGAATGGGTTTCAGACTTTGCAAATATTTTCCTAGTGCCATTCTAGAAAATGAGTTTGTTGGCATATTGTTATGTGGGGCTTGTTCTGCTAAAGCATTGTAATGCCGTCTGTTTCTCAAGCTGATTTGGCTTTTGCAGCTCAAATATTATATCCTACTTTTAGAACATATGGTAACTCCTTTCAGGAGACGTACAGAGATATGCATCTCATTTCCAGAAACGGGTCGTTCCCTTGGAGTGAAAGACTGCAAGTGCCTTTCATCTTGATTTTCCTTTCCTTACTGTTGCAGCTTGACTTTCCTCCTCACCCCGTGCCCTACTTCTGCTGCCTCCCATAAGCCCTCCCCGCATCCCAGAAAAGGCAGGGCTTGCTGGCAGCTTAAGACTCAGAGTAAAGGAAAAGAAACAACGCTCCCTTATCCAGGTTGCTTCACACAGCACGGTTGTGCAGAGTAGGTGTCAGTGACAAACGCTGTTGTGTGGCTCCCAGGCAGGCTGTGCTTTGCTGATGAGGTATGACCGGAAGGTTGGGTTGCTCACATAGCCTGGGTTGTGTTCATTGATGGAAAGGCTCGGCGCAGACGGGGCGGGAGCCGCTCAGCCTCAATCCTTCAGAGCTGCTCCTGGAAAGAGGCTGCATCCCATGGCACTCTCTTACAATGACTTCATTCTGCATTCACTTCAGTTGTGTAGGAGGGTTTTTTATTTATTTATTTTATTTCTTTCTGTTTTCTTTTTTTTTTTTTTTAAAAAGCCTACGTGGCAACATCAACGATTCTTGCCACTACTGACCGCTCCATACTCCCCATTGCTCTTCCTTGCTGGAACACTCAGTGCAAAATGCCCCAACACAGCAGTGTCTTTGTGTGCAAGACAGAAAGCCTTCCTCAGAGAAATGTCTCTGCTTCTCTAAGTTCACCTCTGGGTCTGGCTTTCTGTAAAGTTTTGCAGAGCTGAGGCTTTGCTCAGGGCGCTTGGTTTAAGGTCACTACCAAGAGGAAGCATTTATGGACATAGCTTTAATGTTACAGCTTGATTGTCAGTCAGTTAACTCTGGGTCAACACTGATCTGGCCACAGAACTGTCTAAAATATTTAGCATGATGCTAATCCAAATTTCATTGAAAACAGGTTTAGAGATTGTTGCATTACTTTGTTCTTTGCACACCTACCTCCATGAGCTTTCCTGTGAAAACAATGATCAGTATTAATGTTAATATTAATGGCTGTTAATCAGTATTATAGTTTTATCTTGGAGATTTTTCATTTTATTAGGAAAATATTCTGCATTTGTCGTTCCAGCAGATCCCTTCTCTCACCTTGGCTCACCTTACTCTCTACTGTCATTCCCAGAGACCACCTGACAGTCTGGACTCTCTCCTTGTTGTGTGTCTATGGATTACTCAAAGTGAACAAGAAAAAAGCTCAGGCAAGAGTGAGGACCTTGCAGCATTTTTTGAAAATGGCATGGGGGGAGAAAAGAGTTCTCCTATGAGTCTGTAGCAGTGTAGGAGTGGTTAATCTCCAGCTCTTAATAGTTGGTTGGGTTCATAATTAACTGTGCCTGTGAAGCACCCTGGCTGGCTCTACATGTGCCAGCACCCCTATGGATGCACGATGGGGTGCCATTGTGGCTGTGTTGCCTCCCTCTGTCCCAGGTCAGGGTTATCCTTGGCTGCAAAGATGTTGGAGGGAAAGTTTCTTCTCCAAGAGCTTCAGTAATTCAGGGCAGAAACTCTGAGGACACCAGAATCTTGAAGAGGCCAAAGGGGAAGAAAGGCTGGGCTTACTGCTGTATTTGCTGGTATTGATGGCCTGAATTCTGCTAGGGGCAACAGAAGTTTGTTTCTCACGAGTGTTCAAAATTTTCAGGCCTGGTGTATAAATAACAATTTTTTTTTTTTTCTTTTCAACCTCCAAGCCTGAGCTCTGTGGGTTTTTCTGGCACTTCTCAGCTGAAAGGCTATTTGTTTAAATTTGCAGTGGAAATGTGAATCCCTATTAATGCACAGAAAATAAGGTGGAGCACCCTGTGAATGCAGTAGATTAGGTGAGGTGCTCGTAGAATAGTTTCACCAGGGATTTATGATCTGGTAAGTGCATTTCTGTAGCAGCAAATGCTGAATTACCACTTCAGTGCTGGTTCATTCACCCATGCAGGTTGAGAGTGATACCAAAGGTACTGTGCCAAGAAAGCTCCTGCCTACTCCTGATTCTGAACACGACTTGAAAGTTCTGAGTGAATACATCTCCTTCAGATTCACAGCTTACACCTAAAATAATATTTTAAGAAGTTCTGTTAGTAATAAAGTAACAAGTGTTATTCATTCTCCAGACAGGAATTACTAGCTGCACTGAAGTGCTCGCTGCTGATTCAGCAGCCAGGCTGCTGCTGAAGCCTTAACCATGCTCCATCAAAGTGGAAGTTTTATTGCTGTGTAGGTAGTTCATCCTGTAACTTTGTGCAATTCTTTATGGTAGAACCCTCCAGCTTATCATAATTTCCTTCCACTAGAAGGCTTTTGCAATGGATGAGGTTTTGTTGTTCTGGGAAGGTTTTAAAGCATAAAAATTGGGAAGTGTTTTATGTTTTGCTTCAAGAGGTAGGTAAAGGATGAGCAGTCATTTTACCTTGGTTGTGGAATGGGTTTGTTAGAATAATGGCAGCATCCAGGCTCTGATCTGAGCAGTTCTTCTGTGTGCAGTCTGGCTCTAGGAGGCTGGTACTAATTAAAGGAATGCATTGGCTTTGACTGGGTGTGTAGCATTTCCAACAAAGATCCAGTTTGTACCCTCAGACCAACAGTTTTTGTCACCAGAGACTGTCCACAGTGGAATGGAAGCAATCACTGACAATAACAGATGAGGTTATTTGAAGCTTTTATGGGGAACATCCAAACATCTGGACTTTATAGTAGTGGTATTGGTACCCAGCAATAAAAGTTCACTGGTGTTTTTTGTTTGTTTGTTTAGAAGAAAAAAAGAGGAGAAAATGGAATTGGGATCAAATTAGGTGTTTGCTGAGCCATGTTAATTGTTAAGCTGAAACTCCCATGGCAGTGTTTAAATATCAGTTTAGAACACTGAGCCATAAAAAGGTTTTTAAGTTTACTTGTGTTAGGAAAATGTCGTAGCAATTAATTTACCAACATGTTACAGGTTTACAAGGTGCCTTCATTTCATGGGTGGCTGGAAGACAGAACATGCTTAGATTATATTGAATTTAGGAAGCCACATGAATGCTTAAGGCTTTTAAACTGGATGTTTGTGCTTTGTGATCTTATTTGAACTCTGGCCAACCACGATGAATGGTTTCTTGTGTCTTTGACCTCACAAGGGACATGAAATAACAAATGTGTAGGTACTGGACTTTATTTACTTATTTACTTAGTAGTTAAAACAAGAAAGCAAACAAAACCATGATGTATTTCACCTCTTCTCCCCGGCACCCCCTTGACAAATGGCTGTTGGAACAGCACTAAACTGTGACCTTAAAGCCACAGGCGTAATGAAACTGTGATCTGGCAGATGTGACAGACTCATCTTACATAAATCACTCTCTTTTGTCACTGCTGGCATATGGCCAATGAATCTTCTAATTATTGAATGGCTTTTATAGCCCCATTATTTATAATCACTTTTGGACAGCAGCTGGAAGACAAGGATGGGACAGAATGAAACGATGTAGCACGAACTGTTATCATTTCTATAACAACTGCTGGGATTAGGAATATTTTCTCATGATGGGGTTACCAGTGCAGTCTTGTTACATGATAAAAATCTACTCAGCCTTCATTTTGTCTTCTAAGATGGGCTGCTGCCTCCAGGACCTTGCCATGAAAATTATCCTAATAATTGATCCAGAAATAGAATATGAATCTCTCCAGGCATTAACAAAATATATGTGTGAGTCTCAGGGCCACCTTTACACAAGGACTTGATGAAAATCCATTGCAAGTATTAGTGAGAGACAGTGGTGGTGCCCTGGCACTACTGCTGTGCTAAGTGCTGTGTGGAAAAGTTTTAAGAACTGTCTTCTGCTTCCCAGGAGCCCTGTCTACACTCTATTTTTCAGTAAGGATTTAACAACACATTGAGAAGTTGTCTTGAGTTACATAATTAATATTTTAATATTTCTTTTAAAATGTGAGGGTATTTAAGGGAGTTGATAGATTTATAACCAGATTACTGAATGTATTTTATACTTAAGGGGAGCTATTTTGGCTCTAATTGTAGATGAGTTTGTGTTGAGTGCCTTCAGCTGGGAGCAGCAGCCCTGGAAAGAGGAGCATGAGAGAAGTCACCCAACCAGGAAGGCCAGTGAACTGAGATTTCAAGTCCACTTGCTGCTTTAAAAAATGTGAGCTGCAGGTTCTCAGTTTATGCTTCTAAACAAGCAAGGTTTGGGGGTTTTTGTTTGGTTTTTGGAGGGTTTTCTCCCCCTTATCTGCATTTCTGCGTTTTGTAGCACAGAAGTAAAACCCTGCCAGCCATGATAACTTACTGGTGTTTGTTAAATACCTTCAGATAGAGATCTTCAGATGAAAGACAGTATGTTACAATCAGGGGTTTATACTGCAAATCCAACATGTGTCTTTAAAAAATTGAATCCTTCCCTCTCAATGTAGACATCAGGGCGGCGAGAGAGAGCCTTAATCCAGATGACTCTATTGCACTTTTATCCCTTTAGTGAGGCCTTTAACCTTTCATTGCTTCCTGGCCCTGTTGTTTTGAAATGGTCTTTGTCTGCCAACACAGAGAATCCCTCTGCTGAAGATGCCTTTAAACAGAGATCCCCACAAGAGAAGGGGGATTCTGCTGCAATTCAGGAATGGAAAATGGATTTTTCCAGTTCAGATGCTATCAGCCCCTGTGAATGTAGCAATTGATAGCCTTCCCAAAGAAGGGTAAAGCAAAAAAATATATACTGGTGTAATCTGCTTACAGGAGTGTAATATAGGTCAGGGACCAGTGTGTCCCAGGCTTGACCCTGACCCATCTTCGCACGAGCATCTATAGGCTCTGTCAGAGTATGGCTCTTTATCAGGATTATCTATGGCCATCTCTAAACAGAAATGGGATAAAACAACTGCAGTAATTAATATAAACTATAAAATGATACTTTCCAAAGGCACAAAACATGAGTTAAAAATATATCTTCAGAATACACATATTGCACAGTTCTGGCACAGTCAATCCACCAGCTGGCAGGAAGGTGCTGGCAGCCTTGCGATGTTCACACTCAGCTTTTTCTTGGAAAAAAAAAATGTCAGGTTTTGCTTGGTCACTTATGCATTCTGCTTTCCTCATTTGGAAGCCTAGATATCAATAAGGCAAGAGGCTTTTGGCCCCCAGGTCTGTGCTGCTGCTCGGTGGTGGCATTGATCTCGAAGAGAGGATGTTCTCACAGAGCAAAGGCTGGTGCTAGATGATCCAACATGCAGCTTTCTTCCTGCAGAAAGTGGGAACTGGAGCAGTAAGTGCCAGTGCACAGCTTCTTGAGTGACTTTATATCAGGTAACTGTTGGAGGACAAATGTGTGGCAGAACTGCAGGTTTGAAAAGAATGTGCTTAGAGAAAGTCAATATATTTCATTAATCACAAAACCATCTAAGGTACGTTTTGAGCTACACAAAACTGACAAGCAGGGTTTATTGTTTCTCAGAAAACCATATGTCAGTAAATATTTTTTTTTCTATGACAGATGTTTCCCCCTTGAGTTTCTTTTTACTACTAAAATATTGTTGTTGCGATGTAGTGGTGGGGGAGGATGATTGTCATTCTCTAAAATACAGTATAATAATTAAGAATAGCTGAGAAAACCAACCATTTAGTGAGGTGCTCTTTGTTTCATTCAAAGGTAGGGAAGGATTCAGATAATAAGATGGAAACACCTCAGATTTGCAGTAGTGCTATGGGGAGAGAAGCAGTGGAAAGCTGGTTCTCTGACTGTGTCTTTACATGAAAAAAGGGCATTGGTTTTGTTCAGTGGGGAAAAAAGGGGAAAGAAACTGTTGCAACAGCAACAAAAACCTTTGCACATGTTTTACTTACGAAAGTTTGTAAATTTTGATGAGTTTTGCTTTTTTTTTTTTTTTTTTTTTAATGTCTCATTTTCTAGAGCTACATGTATCAGCCTAATTTTGATTGCAGAAATAACAAAGTGATTTCCAGCATGTCCTGACCAGCAGGGAGAGCTGAGCAATGGGTCTTCAGACCTGTATCCTCTGCTTTGGAAAACTGCTGGTTTTGGGTTGTACCTCTTGTTCCTCTATTATTATCACTGTTGGACCTCTTCACATGCTTTTAGCAGAGAAGAAAAGAATGGATCTCAAAAGAGTAAATGTAAAACCCAGTCTCCATGAGAACAGAGGAGTATTTTGAAGGGCAGTGTGTACTTCTGGTTAACACAGCTCATCTCTAAGGAAACTGGTACCAGGTGTTTTCTTGAGCACAACTTATACGTGGATTTAGATTTTACAAATTGCATAAAGGCAGGTGGTTCTGGGTATCTGCCCATCCACCCAGCCTGGTGGTGGCTGGGGTATGGACAGAAGCCATCAGAGGGTGAGGCTTGCTCTCGGGGTGAGTTTGCACAAGCCAGCAGGGCCCCTGAGGATCAGAATGAATTTTGCTGCTATGATTTGCACAGAGGAGGCTGCTGAAATGTCACTGGCATATCTCTCAGGTTCTCAGGGATTATGGGTGCACACATTTCAGGCTCTGTTCATAAACTTCCATCTACCACTAGAACCTACTAAGTAATGCCAATACCAAGCAAATGCCCTCTCAGCTTCGAGGAGATTTTCGGGAAAGATCAGAGTGGAGTGAAACATTTGAAATGGTAAAGAATCCAATATGTTCCAGGGTGGATCCCTTTGGCAGCTTTCTACATAGAGTTAGTTTCTGTGCCAGCTCACTTTCTTCTGCCATGCATGCTGAGTGGGGTGAACCTGCTTGTGCCCACAGCTGTGGTTTCAGCCACTGCAGAACAGAGATTGTCAGGGCTGCAAGAAACCTTTATTCCTGTCAAGACTTTTCTGGAATTTAGCAACAGGAATGTAGCTTAGCAAGCTTTTTGGGGGTTGGGTTTTTTCTTTCCTCTTTTTTTTTTTTTTTTTTTTTTTTTTTTTTCTTCCCGCTTAAAATAAATGTAATAGAAATAAGCATCACTGTGAGCTCCCTGATGGGACACTCAGGTGAGTGTAAGTATTTCTAGAGCCCCTGTTTTTGCAGCTGCCTTCTAAACTAGTGCTTCAGTGACTCAGCTGGGAAATCCCAGCTACTGCATAAACCAAATAACCAAACTTTCCAGTGGGGCCATAATAGACTGAGATGCTAGATGGAATGGGCGCAGAGGGAAGCTAAAAGGAGATATCATCAGTAAATTGCATATTTTCTGTGATCAAACAAGCCCTAGCTCAGCAGAGCTCTTTCACCTCAAGATATTATTGTGACATAAATCATTGAATCGGGGATCACACAGTATTTTGGGAGAAAGTTTGTTACAGGATAGGTGCAGTTCAGTGCATTAATTTCTCCATTGGAATAAACACTTGCCTTTTGTCCAGACTGTTTGTCATATTTGTCCTTTTTTTTGCTATGAAAAACCACCTTGTCTTACTCTTCCTTGTGCAAATTAAAATATGGACTGCTTAGTTAAAAGATAAAGAACTGCTTTATTATTTCAGCAGATGCTCTTTTTGTTGTGCCCAGTCTCCCTCTGGAGTAAAACCACGTGGTGTGAAACATCTGGGGTTTGGAAAGTCAGCTCTGATATTGAAAAACTGTAGGCCACAGGTCTATGAAACCCTCTAGGTGCCTTCTATGTAGGAAACTAGTTTTATAGTGTAATAACTGGAGACCTTTTGTTAGAAAATGGGTTGATAATCTGCTCTTGGAGTCAGGGATATTGCTGGGGTCACTCAGGAAAGTGTGTTGAGCCAATTAGATCTCCTTTAATTTCAGTTTTGTTGTTTGAGCCATTTCTGTAATGAGCATCTTGGTCTTTAAAAATTTGCCTTCTATTAATAGCTGCCTGAGCCTTCCTTTCTTCAATAAGAGATTTAATTAAAAGGAAAAGCTGTCAGGAGAACCTAAATACAAATCACGTAGTTATTTTTAAAATTTGACTTAGTACTGCAGACTACAGAGGGGTTTTTTTTGTGTCTAGTTTTGTTTTTAAACCAACATTTATGGTAGAATGTTGCAGGGCTGCAGTGGGCAGGTAGGCTGATCCTGTCCATGGGCATGTAGCAGTTTACACTCATGTCACCATTTGCCTGGTGCTGCTGCCAGCTCCCAGACCCACCATCCAACTGCACTCCATTGCAGTATTATCATTCTTGATTTGCTCTGCAGTGATTCCTGGAGGCTCCAGCCAGGAATCTGCAACTGTGGTGCTGTGTTCAGTGTCCATAAGTATTGAGATGATCTCTGATTTACATATTCAATAATCCAAAAAAATCATAATGCAAATGATAAAAACCCATAGAAACAGCTGCAGTGGTTCAGCCCGAGGTCCATGTAGTCCAGCATTTTGGCTCCAGCAGAGGCCATAATTAAGATGCCTGGCAAAGGAAAGGAAAAGAGCAAGATATTTGATATTCCCCCACTTCTTTCCCAGGTTCCCCAGCCACTAGCAATTATTTTCAGCTCAAGGGATTTCCTACCCTCTTCTTTTCAAGGCCAGGTTGGACGGGGCATTGAGCAACCTGGTCTAGTGAAATCTGTCCCTGCCCATGGCAGGGGGTGAGAACAAGATGATCTTCAAGGTCCCTTCCAACCCATTCTAAATCCATTCCAAACCATTCTAAGATTCTGCAACTCCCCCATGGGTCTGTCTTTTCCATTTCCCCTTGAGTCTCCTCAATAACCTTGTTGCACTGAAAGTGCTCTCCAGTGAGATCTGCACATCCTGTGTGAACTACTGCCCCTGATGCCTGATTTTGAACCAGGCCCCCATTATCTTTGCTTGCTGTCTCCCAGTCCTTGTGCTGGGAGAGGCATGGAGTGCCCAGTCCCCAGCTGACCTTGGGGCGTGTTGGAAGTCGATGGCCACAACAGGCTGGAGCATCCCAGGACCTCGCTTGGTCCTTGTGTTGCAACTGCTCCTGGCTTTGATCATCCTGGTTGCATTTCTCAGAAGATTTTCCAATGTTTTTTTTTCTTTTCCTTTTAGAACAGAAGAGTTTCTCTCCCTGTTTTTGCTCTTCAGTCAAATTAATGTCAATGTTATTCCCTATTCCCATCTTGGAAATATTTCAGGGGGAAAGACTTCATTAAGTTTCTTCAGCTTGTATGTGCTGCTACAAGAAAGGATTTGGTGTTCAGCAACTGGCAATGATCATTAACAGCTACATTTTTTTTTTTTTTGGTTGTTTTGTTTTTAACTCATTTATCTTATTCTGGCACACTTCTGAAAGTGTTCAAAACTGAATGGGGGAATAAATACATTAAAGTGAAAAGCATTGGATACTCTTTTGTTGTTTTTAAGGACTTTGGGTGCTCTTAACTCCTTCTGTCAATTCATTTCTAACTCCTGCTGTGGGCTATAGTAGATACCAATACAAAGGATAGCACTTGTTTGATTTTGTGCCATGTTCAGCTTTATTAGTACCTCCAATGGGAGCAGCTTTTGCCTTCTGTCTGTCTGCCCATCTCCCCCTCCAGTGAGTTGCAAAAGCAGTACTCTACCTTTTTTATTTTTCTTTTTTCCCCATCATCTGTCTTTTTCCATTTGCTCAGACAAATAAGTAATAAAAGGGAATGATGATCTGTTTAACACCACAGGAAGAAAGATGCATTATGAGACAAGAGAGACCTCTTGTTTACAGCGAGTTATTTTTGGTAATTAGCCATTTGTAGAGGAAGATGAGCCTCCGCTCGTAAAGTCAGCATGCCATAATTTAGGGGACTCTGAATGGAAATCTAACATTTGCCTCAATTGGAAATGTTAATTGTGTGCATTTAGAAATAAATAAGTGGCTGTTTTTTCTTTGCAGGAAGCAGACTGAACAAAGATCTGCGACATTATCTCAACCAGAGGTTTCAGAAAGGATCGCCGGATCACGACTTGCAGCAGACTATTAGAGACAACCTTTATCGCCATGCTGTGCCTTGTAAGTAACAAAACCTCGGCCTGGTGGACTACACAGAGTTGAAGTCCATCTTTATTTTTGAGGAGCCTTTCTGTGGTGATGTGCATGGCTCTGGGGGAGACTGTTTTCAGCTTGGGCAGACTTCCATGTGTGGCAGCAGAGAGGGTTCAGGTAGAGTTGAAAAGGAAAATGCCTCATCCCTGAACTCTGCTTTTTTGATTGCCTTTTTGGAAGAGCTGATGGTTTGATGCAAGCCCTTGATGCCTGCTTTGGAGAAAAACCCTAAAAAAAGCTGCCATAAAGTGAGTGCTTGCCATAGAAGTAGTCTATATTAATATCATGATGGCGAATGTTCCTTAGTGGTTTGAAACCTATGAATAAAAAAAACCACTCCTATTTTTGTTTCCTTAGCAGAACTTTATTTCTGATGCTTATTTAACTAGTAGAATTGAACAGTGTTTTATGGCTGGGTGCCATTCTAGCAGACAACTGCCACAGTTGGAAGGTTGTCCTCGATTCACATAGGAGATAAGCAGCAAAAGTTAATAAAGCTGAGAAAAAAATGCTCACTTTCACTCAAAAAGCCCAAGCAGGAGAAAACCTGAGAAGTCTGGAGTGTGGTAATCTTTAGAAGGTCAGAATCGTTACTCAAAATGAGACTGTCCTTGGCATTTGGGGAAGACATACAAAGTGTGGAGAGTGATCCTACTTTGTTTCCCCTCTGTTTGACATTCTCCAGCTGCCAGGGGACACTATTGTAAAGGTTTTTCTGCTAAACTTGGGTGAGCTGTGGGAATAATGGCATGCCTTTCAGATCGGGATGGGATAAGAACTAGTAAACTTCTTAGTTACAGGATACTGAGATGAGCAGCAAAATATTTTGAAGTTTACTCTCTGTGTGAATCGGAGATTGTTTATCCTGGTAGACTTGCATAAATATTGAATAATTATGTTGCAACTCAAAAATGAGTATTTGCCAACAAATATCACATAATGGTGCACAGAGTAATTGCCATTTTCAGTCTGAGTGCTGCATACAGAAGAGCTGTGTAAGACCACAGTTAAAATTGGGTGGTAACACTGATAAATGTTGATTCTTCAAATGGCAGATGCTGTTATAACACCATTGAGTTTATTCTCATTCTATCAGTGGAAAGCGTGAAACAAATAAGGTTTAAAGTGCTGTGCATGGACATAAAGAATAAATATGAATTATAATTTCCTATTGAACACTTCCATTTTCCATTTTGTCAACGTGAAATATGATTGTTTTTCAATCACCTAACTTGCCAGGCTGCAGATTTTTAAAGCACAGTGCAAAAAGTGCCTTCTAGGAGAGCACATGCAGTGTTAGGCTTGAGAGATGCAATGTTTTGATACCAATGTCCTTCTGCCTGTGTGTTATATTTCATTTCCTAAAGCAGCAAATAAAGTAAATGAGTGTAAGTTCTGGGGGAGCATTTTATACGTTGCCAAGGTTACATTTTAAAATGCTTTCCATTGATTCTTTTATTTGATTTATTGAACTTGATGGTGAGTTAAACTGTGTGGACTTGCTAAAGACTTTTGATTTAAAATTAAGAGCAGTGAAAGTGATTCCTGCCTTTTAGAAACAGCTGGGGGTGATAT
The DNA here is from genome assembly GCF_022539395.1 of Myiozetetes cayanensis. Classification (NCBI taxonomy): domain Eukaryota; kingdom Metazoa; phylum Chordata; class Aves; order Passeriformes; family Tyrannidae; genus Myiozetetes; species Myiozetetes cayanensis. The sequence goes on from NW_026087389.1 coordinate 6,262,831, forward strand.
GGGTTGTTGATGTATTAATAGGAACATCAGTATTTGTGTTCCACTTATGAAACAAGTGGAAAATACAAGAATGGTGCTAGTTACTGTGTGTCTTCATACCTTCTGAGTTATCAGGCAGGTAGCATTTAATTTTTTCTTCGTGTACAGTGGGAAGGGCATTAATGATATTTAAGAATTGTGCTAATATTCATATGTGACTTTGAATGAGACTGACCCACGGACGGTGGGTGGGGATGCTTTACAAGTCTGGAGATTAATCTGGCTGTACGCTCATATTTTTATTCCTTGGTACATGTGACCAGTAAATCCACAGCCCTGGACCAATCTCTAGTGCTAATGGATTATGAAGCCTTGTATTTTGAAAATGGAATTCCCTGCTGATTATGTGGTAAACACAAACAAGAACACAAGGTCACTTGGACTGAGCATGCTTGGCCCAACAGCTGCTTTTTATTGCACTGATATAAGGGCTAAACAAAGTGATAATTAGTAAATGCAAAATGGAGAAAGGTGACATTTACCAGTTCTTCCCCCAGAAATTCTGGTACGAATACCCTGTGGTTCAGCTCTGACTGGTTTGGTACAGGTAGTGATAAAACCCACAGGGCTTCTGTTTCTCACACAGACACTGGTTGTGTGCTCGGCTGACTCGGGGACAGAGTGAAGGCTCAGCTGTAGCTTGTGGAGAAGACAGAGGTCAAGCAGAGGGGAGGAAAGATCCAGCAAGTTTGACTCAACCTTGTTATTTCATATGACAATGACAGACTCTTAAGCATCATTTAGATTTTTTCTTTAGGAGAGATGGTTTTAAGAGTTCGATTTATTTTCTGGTGAACCACTGAGGGATGATGTCAGCTCCCAAAGGCAATGTGAGCATTGCCTATAGGGGTGACACAGGATGGTTTTCTGAGACCAGAGGATTTGATCTCTAAATGTGGTAACTATCATAAAGAAATGAGATGTTCAAATGGACCCAAAGGTGACATATTATTGAAATAAAATGCATTTTTGCAAACCAAAGTCCTCCCCTGCTCCTCAGTGCCATCTGCCCCTCTGGCACTTCCTCTAAGTCCTCAGCTCCCAGCTCCCCACTGAGTTGATTCTTTTCTGCCACGTTCTGTAGTAAACAACAGCTGTGACAAGATTCCAGGTGGCCTCCAAGTTTGGTTGTTGTGAGTCGCAAGTGGCTCTGCTGTTACTATCACACCAAACCCACGGGTTTATTTACAGACCCAAAGCATTCTCCTCTGAATTCACAACTTGAGCATCAAAAGCTAGGCCCAAGACAGAGTAAGGAAGAGGCAGGACACCTCATTTATGTACTTGGATGGTGCATAAGTGGTTATAAAGCCATGCTACAGTGGACAAATCTTTGGAGGAGTTAGTGTAGTTCAGCCACTGAACTAGCTTTTATTTCAGCTGAACCACAACTGTATGTTATTTCCTTGACTTTCTTCCTCAGACTCTCATTTCACTGTGAAATTCACATGCTGGGTCAGAGGCTTTGTTTTAGAATGTTTGTGTCTTTTGCTTAAGAAAAATCAGGATTTTAAAACTTGAGCAAAGTTACTCTCATGTATATTTAGATGAATTACTGTTTGCATTTGTAGCATGTAGGATCCATTGTCAAAACTAGAAAAAAACCTTAAATGCATCATCCAGATTAGCAAGTTGTTGATCCAAACTCCTTTGCCTTGTTCTGTTGAAGCACCACATTTTTCTTGTGTTTTGATGTGCCTGATGAAAATAATGCTCTGTTTGTGGGATAGTTAATGGCTCCATTGAGCTTGGAGTATACTGTGACTTGGCAACAATTCCATGATTACCCCTTGGCCATGACTGTACCAGAAGTGCTTTGACTGATGCAAAGACTTGGCCTACACTTTATTTCTGGTGTGGATTTCACTTATTCCAGCTCAGCTTTGCCAGCCCAAACACTGAAGACCAAGAGGGCAGATTTATCAACTGTGTGAGGCATCTTACTGGGGCACTTCTGGGTCCACCTGAGCTGACAGAAGTTGGTGTGACTTGCATGTCACTTGATTTGGGGGAGGCAGAGAGCTGGTGATGAGGAGCGTGTTGACATCCTGGCTTTGGGTTTCAGGGAGTGTTTCTAAGGAGCAGAGCTTCCCCAAACAGGATTGTTGTAGGTGAAGATTTGCCTAGTGGAAAACATGATTGATTAGTTGGAAGTACGTGTAAGAGTTATATCCATTTAATAGGTGTTTCCATGTAGCCTTACCTTGGGATATCTGTGCAATAGTGTTAATTGAGGAAGATAGGTGATAGCAACTCACTTCAAGGTACTCATGCAACAGTGCTTCTAAACCACTCTTCACAGGCGACTGAACAGACAGGATTATCTTCCTCTTTTCGAAATGGTGGTAGAGGGCATCTGTTTAACATAAACAAGCAGTACTGGCCATTTGTCCTAGTTGCTTATTCTCAACAAGCTGACAGCAGTTTTCTTTTTAAAGTACATCAAGAAGAATCAGAGAGATGATATTATTTCCATAAAAGCTTATCTCAGCATGTCAGGGTTTTTTTTTCCATTTACTTGATTCTCCCCTTGTTTCAGTCCTGTGTGACATGCAGAGGCAGCTGTGATGGGTCTTGTGTCTGTGCCTTTACTTGCCAAAGCATTACACCTGGTGCAGACATGACTGAAATTGCAGCTCATTGGCCCCCTCCCTATTCACGTGCATTCTGCATTTATCTTATTTGAGTAGTGTGCCATTCCTTTCTTTGCCAGGCCTTCAGAAGCAAAACTCTGCAATGTGCAAGGTCTTTTTGGTGGCAGATGAAATGGGGACAGTGCCGTGGCTAGCACAGAGTTAAGTCTTAGATGTCACACTAGACACTATATGGGATTTTTTTCTTATTTTTCCCCTCTTCTTCACAAAATTGGCTTTTAAACCTTCAGGAGGTCATCATTCAACAGTTGATTCACTTTGCCAAAACAAGTACATGCCCTGGGATTAATTGGCTGGAGATGTGAACATTAGAGATTTACCACTTTCATTTCTGCTGTCTGTTCTCTCACCTTCCCAGAGTCTGATCTGTTCCTCTGTCTTCAATTACAGAACAGTAGCTCCAACTGTTGTGGTTAGTCTTATAGGGGAGTGTGGAGGAAAGTGGAAAGAAATGGATAAAAATCAATAGTGTAAGTGTCAAGTGATCTGTGAGGAGGCTTACAAAAAGCCAGCGACACCCAGGCACTGACCGGCCTGAGCTCTCTCACATTTCAGTGGGAAATTTGAGAGCAAGTTCCTTTATTCCAAGTGATCTGCTGGTGCAAAGGAAAGGTCTCCTTTCTAAGGAAAACAAATAATATTGAACAAGGATACTTCACGGTATTGATAGGACAAACTTCAGTAAGTGGGTGTAGAAGAGCACATGGAAGCTTGTGATCTGAATTAGTGGTTTTCATGGATAATTGAACTTCCAAAAGGCAGTTTAGTTGCTCCTGGAGCCCGATTAGCTGCTACACATGTAACTACCATCAACTGCAGGTAATGGAGGACTAGGAAGACTAAATGGGCTGGAGTGTGATGAAACTGCTGTCAAACATGCAGACTTAGGTGATTTCCCAGGATAGTTTTTAAAGTCCTGTAGCTCTGGGTTCCCCGTAAATATTTCTGAACTTCACTAAGAATTGATAGAAGGGATATGCAAACAGCTTACAGAAGGTTCTTTTCTTTAGAATATTGGGTATAAAAGTATATCAATATACTGGGAAAAATTGCTGAAGTGAAACATAAAGACCTCTGTGTTACAAATGAATGTGGTTTTACATGTAAGGATATTTGAGTCACAATTTCAAAGGTATTTTTAGTTACTAATTTTTATTAAGGATAAACAGAATCCCTGACAGTGCACATTAGTTTTCTTCCCAGGCAATAAATCATCAGTTTATGTACACAAATGTTCTTTGAATTCTCAAAAGCTTTCCAGATCTGCAGCCGTATTTATTATCCAAGTACCTTTTGTTGCATTTCCCTTCCTAGAGGTGTAATTCTGCTTCTGTAATGAGAAATAGTTGCAGTGTCCATGAAATATTCATTTGAAAGCCCGCACTGATAAGGTGAGGAACAGCAGACTCTTTTCTAACACAGAAAATAATTAATTGTTTTACAAGATTTATGTTAGGAAAAAATTTTAAATATTTTTCCAATAGTAGCCTTATCACTGGGGCACAACATATGGGTACCAGCAGTATGTAAAGATATTACTTCTTCTCGAAAACATTTGCTTGTGAGTTAATCTAACTCTGTAGAATAAGAGGTATATTTTCCATGCCAGCTATGTACACACATTTACCTTTTCCTGTATTTTCAGCAGGGACTGTGTCCTGAGTACAACCAGTGGCTTTAGAAAACCCTTGTAGCTGTGTTTCAGGGAGTGCCAAATTGCAGCACTGTCTCCTGCAGTTTTCAAGGTTATAATTCTTCCACATATTAGTGAACCAGATGTGTTTTCACTTTTAAAAGAGAAAAGAACACCCTGTTTTGAGCAACAGGTCCAATGTGTCTGCAGTTTAGTTCCTTTCTATAGACAATCATTTTTGTTTAATCTAGGAGACTTCAGACCTTTTTTTCCATCTGGTCTGTCCTTTCAGATCAATAGCACGTTTTGTGCCAGTGGAACTATTGTTTGGGGATGGGTTTGTTTATTTGTTTTGTTTTTGGTTTGGTTTTTTTTAATTCAGAAATAAAAGCACTTATGATAGCAAATATTGCTCCATCTGCTTATCCATTTGTGAGGAATAGCTTTTTTGCATTTCACTGTACACCCAGTTGAAATTGCATGAGGCACCAGAGAACAGTACAAAGCAGAGGATCTCAGCCTTATAGGCTCTTCCATGCCACTTGCCAAAGGAGATTTGGGTAAGAAGTGTGGGAAGAGATTACAGGGCTAGTTTTCTTTGTTTGCTTTGTTAGTCCCTAGTGTACTTAATTTTGCCTTTTTTTTTTTCACTGTAGTTGCTTTGTACTATGGCAAAGCATCTGTGAGTGGATATTTAGGTAGCTCAGACAATGTGCATATGTTTTAAGACATAAAGGTTTCTAAGGTGAGAGTCTCTGAGAAAGCAGAGAATAAATCAGAGCTGGGAGCAGGTACTGCTGTTTGGAGGTTGAAGAGTGGAGATGAATTACCCCAAATTATTTACTTTAAAATTAGCTCTGTCCTGCCATAGTTTTTCATATGGTGTCCCAGGGTCCTGATTAGATCAATTGTGATGGCTGCAGTGCCACAGCTTTTGATTTCTAGGCAGTTTGATTTCTTTTCAACTACCACCATGCATCTGTTCAAGGCTTACAGGGTATTGATTATGCTACAAGGCAAGAGAACGTGTGTTCCAAGCCCAAGGAATGGTTTAAAATGAGGAAAAATTAAATGTGTAGCTGTTCTTTATAAGCTGCTTTTCCACTCACATTTACATTTGGGTTTCACATTTGGTATTTCATGACTAACTCCCTCTAGAAAGTGCCCATCACTGCATAGGTGTGTTTGTGCCTGGTGTGTTGGTGGTTCCGCAGTTACGAGTCTGGCGCTTCTTTCATCGGACATGTCAGTATTTAAAAAGGAACACCTGTAAATCCCATTGATATCATATTGTTCTGGTCCAGTGTGATACCTGCAGTGTAGTGTGGGCAAAACCAGTGGGACTGCAGAGGAGGAAATGCCTGTGTGATTCCCAGTCACACACACTGCTACCGTGACAGTCTCAGAAGCCCAGGGGGGCAGTGGCAGATGCAAGCTCCTGATGCTTTGATGGGGATGCAGAGTTGTCACATTTCATCTTCAAACAATTATCCTCCTTTTTTTTTTTTTTTTAACAGCACCATGCTTCTTCACATAAAGCATGCTGTATTTTTCCTCTAAATCCTTTTTGTCTTTATTTCAGCAGAGAGGCGATTAGCCGTGTAATCATTTATAAAGCTGTTTAGATTCTGCTAGCTGGTTTTCTTTGGGGAGAGTCATATCCAGTACCTTTACTGGGAATAACTCTGTAAATTAATCTTCATTGATTTCCTTCCCCCCACAACAAGTGAATAAGAAGGTAAAAAAAAAAAAATAGAACAAATATTTCTAGTTTTGCCTCTATTAAAGGAAAAATAAATCTTTCCTATTAGTCCTAACAGTCTAGATGTATCCTTTTTTTATAATGTCTTCTTGAATAATTAGTGCTTTGAGTTATGAAGTCAAGATTCCTGGGTCATTGCCAGAACAGATTTGTTTAAAGGGGACACTAGTTCTCTGAATTCCTTTTAAAGGGCTTTGTAATGTCCCAGACTGCTCTTAATTAGTGATTTAAGAGGAAATACATCTGTTTGACTGAGGATTGTGAAAATTATTATTTAAATGGAAATGTTTAATAAATGGCTCTTTGAAAGGCTCATGTGTCTTCGAAATGAGATGTGTATCATGGAGTAATCAGCTGGGTAGTTCTACTGCAGTTCTACTTGCAGGGTCTTTTTGGAGCTGAAGATGGAGAAAACCATCAAAGACCTTTAGAAGCATCATCTGCTATTGAATTGCATTTCATACTTCATCATTCTTTCGCTACCTGTGCTTTTTCTTTGAACTTTGGTTTTAACACTTCATTTACCAGGGGAAAAAGCAGTAAACAAATGTTGATGTTTGTAGAAGGAGGCCTGTAGGAAGAAGCAGTAGAGCTTATTATAGACATTGGTGATACTTCATTTTTATCTCAGACTATCACGACAACTTAAATACCAAAATTTAAAGCTACATAATGGGAGATTTGTCATATGCTAAAAATGTGCAGGTAATCTTTGCTGTATTAGGGATTTGCACTGGCAAACCTCAGAACTGAGGGGCTGGAGCAGGTGCTGCGGGAAGGAGGAACTCCAAATTAAGAAGCTGCTGCTTTTAGCAAACTCTTCCTTGCATACGTGAGGAGATGGCTATTAATAAACACAGCTTTATCATCTCCTGGTGTTCACAGGTCTTGACTTAGCAATCAAAACCTTGGAACTGGATATTTTGACTGTTTTCATTTACCTGTTGGTTTCTGAGCCCTTACTGCCATCTTTGTTCATGTTTTTCTAGGGCAAATTTTTTGGTATTTTGTTTTGTTCAGAGGGGAATAGCACACCAGAGCTGAAAATGTGCTTGAATAGTGAGGTTTTTAGCAGTTCTCCTAAATCAGGGTGTGTAATGTTTTGAGAAGGGTTTGCAAGATGTGCAAGAGAGTCAGGGAAAACCCAGGCAGACACTACCTGGCAGTGCAGAAGTAGGAAGGCTGGACTCAACAGTGGGGCAGAGCTGGACCCAGTTCTTTCAGGAATGTAAATACCCCACTGTGTTCATAAATATCTTTCCCATTTTTGCACTCCCATCATTTTAAAGATGTATTTTGCTACCTCGGACTTTTGCAGTCCTCTGCAAAACGCCCTGTTCTCTGGAAGGGAACAGCTGATGAGATGGAATAGTTCTGCTCCTGTGTAACTAACCACAGTGGAGAATCACATTGACAGACATTCTGTAAATTGCCCACATTATAGAACATTGATGATACCATTAAAGTGGTAAATTTAATATTATGGTACTATTAGATTTCTCCCTCATTAACTCTGATCTGATAAACAACCTCCGGCATATTTTGAAGGTAATAATCACCTTACAATCACTACTGCTCCTCTCTATCTGGCATTTGAAGCTCCTATAGATTTATGGTTCTTCTGTCATCTGATCTGTACTTACTTCTTTATTTCTTCTTTGAACTTGTGCTTACAAGCACACCCTTTCCTAGAGGGCCCTGGGCATGCAATTAACACTTAACAGCCAGAATAAAGTCATCCTAAATTCCATTCCTGAGATTCTGGACAAAATGGGCTTTAAAGAATAAAATTAACCCACTGTTGAGACAGGCTGTTGATGCAGACCTGAAGAGGTGTTTTAGGACTGGGCACTCCCTAAGGGTTGGCACAGGGAAATGTTGGCAGCAGTTGTGTTCTTGGCTTTTGCAAACAGGTGTCAGAGCAGCCTCTACAAACTCTTGCTGGAGTTGTAGGTGGTGAAGAGGGGACCAAGGGGATGCTGTGGCAGGGGCTGTGATGGGTGCTGGGCACAGCCCTGTCAGGCAGAGCAGACCTGCTGCAGCGTGCCTGGGAGCTGGAAACACTAAAGAAAGCTTTTTTTGTGCTGTGTTGTCCAGCAGAGGCAACTTCCAGTCCCAACCACTCAAGCAACGAAGACATGAGCCGCAGCTTAACCAAGTAACCTTAGCTCCTCTGGACTGGCAGGAGGCTTCTGCAGAGGTATCACTTGCCTCCTTGTTTTCCTAAGTGAGTCATGGTTTAATTAGAGCGCTGTCTCGAGGAGGAGGTGGTTGTTATACATCACCTATCACAATGTAAAAGTGGAAAGTGACGCTGAAACGCTGACCCTTAATCTGAAGTGCACCATCTGTGTTTTATTTCCACATCTTGCTGAGTTTACAGTTATTTGAATTCACAGTTTGTTCCCCATTTGCTGTTCCCACATGGTAAGTGAATTGGATCCAAAATGTACTGATGAAAGAATGAGAAGTCTGTTGGAGAAGTTTGTTCCTACCTACAAGAGTGCTCTATCTCACACTTCTTTCCACCCTGTGAGTTAAATCCCAGCTGTAAAATCTTGTCTCAAGATGGTCTTCTTTCATAGTGGGAATTTGGGGTTACGGTAAGGACAAAGAGTTCCTTCCCCATCCTGAAGTGATTTATGGTTTGCCTTTGACTTTCAACTCTAGAAAAGGTAGAGTTCATACATCTAACAAAGTATTTCCTTTACTGTTTCTGTAAATTTGTGTGGATACTCGTGGTGGTGCTTGGATTTGGAGCACCACTCTTATTTAGTATTTTTAATTTGTTCATATGGGCCAAAGTGTTTGATACTAAATTAAGATTGGGTATAACATAATAATGAGAGCTGTAGTTACAATTGTAATAATTCTAATGGTGCAACTTTGAGTTACTCTGATTTTAGAATGGGCAAACGGTTCAAAAACAGGTTGAATTTCATTTATTCTCCCTTCTATTTTTTCTACTGGCAGCAACCATTTTCTTAAGATATAGCTAAATGTAAAAAAAGATATAAAATTTAAACATGTTGTATTTCAAAAGCAAGCCTTCAAAATGCTGAAGGCTGTATAAACTTAAATACCTTCTTTGGCTTTTGCTGTAGACCACACAAGCTCTGAGAAATTGATTACTCTGGTGCTAGAAGGGGCTTTCATGATACAGAAACAGAGGTTTGCATTGAATTTCTTTCTTTGTGTGTGGGACTTTTTTTTTTTTTTTTTTTTGGGAAAGAGAGAAAGCCTTTAAACCCCATATTAAAAATCAGTCATTTCATTGTTTCCTTTTTCCCCTCTTCTAAATCTTATGAAAGAGTTTTCATAAATGATTGGGGAGCTGCATCTCTGAATAAATGTAAAGTAAAATGCTCTAGTTCTTTTTTTAATAAAGAGGCTTTTTTCTGGAATGTTCCATTTAGGTGCTGCCTCACTGAAGTATCATCTGGTTGAGAGAGTTTCAGTGTGGCTCGTGCTGATTTTTTTATTTTGTGGACATGAAGAGGAGGGGCAAGGAATTCAGAGTTATTTATTTTCGTATTGCAGTCTTCAAATTTACTATATCCTGTATTCTAAACCCAACATTATCAAAGGCTTTGGACTTCCCATGGCAGCTGTGAGCTGGCCAGACATATACTCAGAAAACAGCCTATGGCTCAATGAGGCCATTGTTGAAAGATCAGGAAGGTAATCTTGAGCAAAGAATTTTTATCTTTTCTTTTTAAACAAGAGGCATATAACGGGCCAGCAACTTGGGCCAGCTGGTGTTTTCATGAAAATATTTATGTCCCATAAAGTTAAGACTGTTTTATATGTTTACAATCAGGCCAGTCTCCTGTTCGTGTGTGGCCATTTCTCTTATAAAGGTAATCCAAAGCTTGCTGGCTCTCAGTGGTGTTTTGCCCCTACCCAGTTCAAACACTTTTGAGGTCTGGGTACTTCAGCAAGGGCAGTGTCTGTATTTGCTGCCAGGTTGGGTAGTGGGAGAGAATGATGTTTTTTTCCCTTATATTGCCTGGCCCTTGCACACACGTGCTGTAAATTTGTGAGCTGTCACCTGTGTCCACACCTGTATGGAGCTGTTTTGCTGGTGATGGCTCTCAGCTGGTGTGGCTTGAGACATCTTGTTGGAGCTGAGGTGACAGGTACTGCCCCCACCCCACCAGCACCTCCCATGTGATCCTTGGGATCCCCGTGTCCGTGCCTGTCTCAGTGGAGCTGCACAAGCCCCTGTTTCCTTGCGAGGCTGGAGTTCCTCTGGGATTTCAGTGCTGCATCCAAGCGATCCTCTCCTGTGAGATATGTGGAAAGCATCCAAGACGGACACCTGCTGGCTCTGAAGCAGTCAAGTGCTTTTTCCAAAATATCTTTGGTCCCTGTTCGGGATGTTTACTTTTAAAAAGATACAGGCATGTGTTGGCTGTAGAAGAAAGGAAAAAAAAAAATCATCATTGCTACTGTCACTGAAATTCCCTGCAGACTTAAAAGGAAGATGAAAGTTGGTACTTTAAGAGAAACTCCAAGCCCTTGGGACAAGCACGACAGAAAACAGGAAGATGCTCTGTATTCTGTCTGATTGCTTGCAAAAATGAGTGCTCTGTCTCCTGTGGAGAGAGAGGCAGACCTAGAAATACATATTCGCATCATTCCCCCATGCTCGTGCCTTGCAAAGTAGGACAATACCATTTTGCACTTCCCTGGGCATATTCTCAAACAGCAGCTCAGTGAAGGTGATACAGAAAGAAAAAGGGTGAGGGAGAAAGAAGAGAGGGGGGGAAAATCTGCCTCGTGGTATTTCAGATCTCCAGCATACACAGGTGCTTTTTAATCCCTCTGGCCTACATATTCCACAGCCCCTAGGAATAGAGGAGTCGTGATGTAATGCTCTTTTCCTCACACTCCCAGCTTAAATACAGATGGAAATTGTTGTCATGTGTTAGAAATGTCACCAATAATATAAAAGGCAGGCTTCTGCATTCTCCCTTTTGCACTGTCAGCTGCTGCTGCCAGCTTATTCTTCCCTCTCAAACCTATTGTCATGTGGCAGAAACCCTGATGTAAGTAAGCCCTGTCCTCCCCCTGCTTATGATCCCTGCATTTTTTATTCCCCTCTGCTGCAGTGCTGAGGATCATTACATACCACGACTTAAAGACAAGACCTCACAAAGGAAGGATTAATCTTGTATTTGTGCTTGAATTTCGAAGGACTCAGGCAAGTGAGAACGTTCTGTTGTATTCTCCTTTTTTTCCCCCCCCCTCTTTCCTAGATGCGAGCATAAGAAATGAAAAGCAGCGAATGTGATGAGCTGGGTCCGTGTTTACTGAGCGAACCCAGCGGTTCCTCAGCTGCAGGTTGTGCGTGAGGAGCGAGCGGGATGCGAGGGGAGGCTGTGGGGTTGGGAAGGGAGCTGCGGAGCGGGGCTGACAGCCTTAGCCCAGCCTGGGAGGACAGATGGCTAGTGCTGCTTTTTAATTCATCAAGCAGGCTTTACGTGAGGCCCGTTGGCGAGCGGGTGTGCTGCGAAAAGCGGGGTCAATGGGCACGAATAGGCTGAGATCAGGACCAGATGCCTGCCGAACAATGGGGCTTTTGAAAGAAATGCGGGAGGAAGCGTGGCGCTGGCTTTGTACTGCCTCCGCATTGCAGGTTGGAATGGGGCAGCTCCGATTTAATGAAGTGCATTCCTAAACGTGGTCGTCAGCCCGGGCTGGGAGACAAGGGGACATGTCAGAAGGGGGCTTGTGGGGCCGGCACTGGCGGGGGGGGGAGCGATCCACTGATGGATCGCCCCGAACAATGCGGTCTTAGTGCTGGATGGGAAAAACCATCAATACATCCCTGCGCATATTAATGCGATACAGCAGGTGTTGCTAAATGTCTGTCCCCACATTGTTCTGCCGAGGCTTAGCCGGGGAGGGGGCAGGAAGGGGACTCCGCGAGGGATGCTCTCATCGGGAGTGGAAATGGAGCGGCTCCCGAGGCGGCCGCACACGCTGGAGGGAAAGAGGGAGGCGACAATCGGCGCGATTCCTCTCTGGGGTCACTGCGCGGGACAAGGTGCTGGACCCGGGAGCTGAGCTGGACAGCGGTGCCCTGTGCTGGCTCTGGAGCAAGCGGGGGACACGCTCAGAGAGGCTGGTTACAGCTTAAAGGCATAGCAGGGCCAGGAAGGTCTTTTTTTTTTTTTTTTTTTTTCCCCTGCAAATATCCCTGAAACTAAGCAGGTGTGAGGGCTGGGAAGTGAACCTCCCGGGAGCAAGATGGGTCTCCAGGGCAGAGGGCAAGGATGGAGGAGGCAGAGATGGTGTCTCAGTTGGAATTCAGCAGTGAGAGAGTTAAAAGGGGGGGTATATTTTTTTTTCAGCTTCACCAGAAATACATCAATTGTGAATGAGTTGCAGAAGCTGTGTGTGAATTGCAATAAACAAGGTGTATAACATGGATAAAACCAAACATCTATTTCTGCATTTGTGGGCATCCTGCCACACTGGCTCAATATACCCCTCCTTTAAGACAGTTTTCTATGTAACAGAAGTAACATCCCTAAATACTTCCAGCCATGTTAACCAGTTCAATTCTCGAGGGCCTGGGGAGGAGGGGAGTGTACATAGTCAGTCATTATATGTATTTCTTAATAAAAAGACACCCATTTAATTGCTGCCATTGTGTTGTCTGCTCCCCTTGTGATTTGTGACATGCTATACTGTATTTGTCAGCAGAATGAAAGGGGTCTTTGTTCCTTATTCATAATATGGCACACTGCAACTCTCTGTGAAAATGGAATATTTGCCTTTAGAGCTAACTTAGCTGGTGATCCGTGCCCGCTGTTACACTGGGAAGGGTTTGAGGTTTCTTTGCCAGAAATTTCAGAGGAATTTGTAGGCCAGGCTTGAATTATTTTACTTATTTATTCTTACCTATCGGTGTGTTAATGGTGACAAAGAGTGATCAGCTTAATTTGCCCACAGGGCAGGTAAAGCACGGCCAATGGCTGCAGCAGCTTCACGTACTGCAGCTGCCTTTCTGTGTATCCCTTGTCTGTGGATGAATGGCCAAGTTGACCGTGGACTGGGATTTTGTCCTTGTGCACCTTCGATCGCTTACTGCTGTGTAAACTGCCAGCAAGAGGGCAGGAAAATAAACCAAGAGCGCGTAAGATGGACAAGCTCATGTGCCTATTCAAAGGTTGGCCAGGACTGCAGATTAATAAAGGCAGTTAGTGATCAGCCAGCTGGGAGAGTGACTATTTGGGGCGCCAGTGGCACTTGGAGAGCACTTTCCAGGCCCGGGTGAGGAGCGTGTGCAGGATTAGGTTACGGTATCATATAACATCAACAGTGTTACCATTTGCCATCTATTTGCTGTCCTTTCCATGCTCTGGCTACTTGGGTATCAGTCTGTGTGCCTGTCAGTGGGAATGCTTTACAAGTGCAGTGGCTGGAATCGGCAGCCAAAAAAGATTTAAGGCAGTGAGACTTCTTCTAGCACACCTACACGGCATGAATATATGGAGCTGGTTTTTAAATTGAACAACCAGCTTCAGCAAGTTGAGCTTTAGGTTGTTAATTATGCTTATTTTCCACTCTGCAGTGCCTCAGTTAAAATGGGCAAAATGCAAAGGTGAGCTCAGTCCCAGGGGCCAGGTCTGCTGTGAAGGGCTTCTCTGTTAGAGGGGCTGGCTCAGGAAAGGGCCAGACTGTGAACCTGTTGCTTGTTGATGTGTGGCTCCTCTGACAATGTGGGAAGTTATATCAAGGAGTAACTTTGGTCTGGAGAGAGCAAGGATGCACTCAGTGGTGCAGAAGTGCAGGGACTGTTTTCTCCCTTGCCAGTTTGTTTCCACTTGTCCTTGTCTCCTGCTAAGTCCTGTCAGATGGAAGCAGTGATGGATCCGTGTAGATCCAAGATCGATGCTTCACTTCCTTCTGGGAAACTGCTCCAGAGCTGGCAAGAAAGAGCACAAGCAGCTCTTCCAGGAGCACTTCAGGTCCCTCCTGTTGAAGTGTTGTAGAGCCAGGTTTTTCCATAACAGCAATAAGCCTTTTTCAGTTTAATAACCTTTTTTTTTTTTTTTAATACAGTCTTCTTATGCAGGTAATCCAACCTGAAATATGAAGCTGAGAGTATCACTTTTGTCATTATTGACAATCCCTAGCACAAGTGAGGCTGGCATAGTTGTCAAAGTGTTGCAGAAAGAAAAAAGCAACAACGAAAGCCTATAATTCAGCAGTAGAAGCTGCTTAAGTGGTGTTGGGTTCCTGACTCTGCATCTGACAATAACAATACTTACCCTGCATTTCAGTCATTTAAAAGTTCCTGTTCTGCAGGTAAGGCTCTTGCCTGCACTTTGGAGCCTATGTAGAGATACCTTTCTGCCAACTTTCCATCCTTTCCAGTGCACTGAGTCTTTACATGGTTACACAAGAAGTGCTTCTGAAATGAATGCACAGTCGTTTTGGTCAGGAGATGCTGGATGCTGTGATATTCGATAAAGCTTATTCAAAATGTGGTGCTGTTTTCAGTCAAATTCTGCTAAATCCTGTCCTGAAATCCCCTGAGTGTTTTGCTCTTGAATATTCTAGTAAGCATGATGACTGGTTCACTGTGCTAATCCTATATGGTCTTTCTGTCTGCAGCTAATCCTGAGCTGCTGTTGCTGTTCTGCATACATGAGTAAGATTCTTTCCCCTCTCCTCTTGATGATGTCCAACAGAGTTCCAGCTGACTGCTAGAAGATAACAGTTCAAATATCCTTCTTGTCCTTTATCTCATCCTTTAGTACAAGAGTTGAGTTTCTTCTTGAAAAACAAAACCTGGAGAAGTAGGAAAAACATTCTTGATCTGTTGAGCTCTACCTGTAGGCATGCACTGGGTCTGACTGTGCAGGATGTTCTCAGGAATTTCAGCTGTAGACAACTGTGGAAGCAAAGACATGCTTATAGCAAGTTTCCAAACTCACATAGATTTGACAGATTTTCTATTGCAACTTCTCATTAATTAGAGTTGAAGGTGTCAGTGATGGCTATGGTAAATATTGTTCCCCTAAAGTTATTGGATTTTACTATTTTTTTCCTAGTGTTTTTTTAAATTATTTTTATTTTTGATTGCCAGACCTACCTGTGGAAGATATGCTTTTGCAAAATCCCTTTCTACCGAAAAAAAACTTTTTTCCTTTGGGACAACTAGTGTCATCTCAAAATTATTACTCGACCATGTTTCAGGTTTAGTAGCTTATGTAGGGAAGGGTGATAGTTTAACCTTGGGTTGATTCTCCCCACCCCCCTGGACAGACACTGTATCTCCTTATAGTAAGATTAACATATTTGTATAAATATGTTAATATCCATATGCCCTATATTGACATGGTTGCATGGGATGTATATATCTGGTGTGTCCATTTAACTGCAAGCATCAAAATGTCATGAACTGGAGAGCCCATGATAGCCTAAGTCAAACTTTTTCTTAAAAAACTATGTAATATTTAGTTGATGTAAAATGTTAAAAACACCCATTTCTTTCTGTGGAAGAGGTTGATTTTTTTTTGTCTTCTAAATAGACTTTCAAAGGATTCATTAAGAAAATTAAATCCAAGAAGAAAAATAGTTGACCCAGCAGTTTGAGGCCAATGAGGCAAATACCCAACAAAATTGTGTCAAGTGAGCCCTAAGTGAGCTGTGCCTGAATGACTTTGTTATGTATGTTTTCTGAAAATTTTCAGTATTGAAATAGGGGGAAAAAACTTGCTAAGTGAATAATGTAATTCTGTCAGCAACTGGAATATGGCTGTGGATATCACTTACTGTATAGAAAAGTAGCTTATTGCTTTGCCTACCCAAAGAGTGATAGTGTCCCACCTGGAATTTGCCATGTTACTACCTTTGTTTGCTTGAGCAAACTCTCCATCCATAGTAGATTGGAAATTTTGTTTGTGTGGGATTTTCTTCTGTTTTTTCATTAGGGTACAACACTGCCTTGTAATGCATTTGAAGATAAGGTGAGAGTCAGGCACACACTCTGTTACTAAGATCATGACATACTGGGGAAAAAAGTAAATTTGCTCTTCCCCCCACCCCCTGCCCCTGTCTGCAATTCTCTGGGTACAGGTTTTACCAGAAGCCTTTGGTAGGTTTGTTGCTCACACTGAGAACACTCTGGTGTTGATTTTTTTTTACACTAATTTAAATGAATGGGGAGCAGCTGAATAATAGTCATGTAGAAGGTGCTGTTGGAAATGAATGCTCTGTCAGCACTGCCTGGTGATTAATAGTGTGTCATTTCTGTGATGGTGTGCTGGCAGTCTGGCACCAGAATGCAAACCCTTGGTAAAGATGGGGAAGTGACTGAGGGGAAAAAAAGTCTTCTCTTCCCCTGTTTATTTACCTGGACCACAGCAAGAGCCTGAGGCTTGAGACATCCCCTGAGACTTCGACTGAGGAGTTCTTTTCAGCAGCAGAAGCTGGGAAGGGGCTGTAGCAGTGTAAGCTACTTGCACAGTGCTGCAGGAATGGCTGGTTAAAGGTGTGTTTTAAATGCAGTTTAGTTGACAAGTGTCCTGGTGTTGACAAGGCAATATTTTAACATGTGATAATCTGTCATCCTAAACTCTTCAGGGAAATCAAGGGTTTAGTACATTCAGATGCATGAGCTAAAACTGTCCTTTGCCTTTTCTACACAAAGACTTTAATTTTATATTTTTTCCTTGGTGAAGATGAAGTCAACTCATTTTGAGTCCTAATCAGGAAGTGATTCAGAGTCTGTGCTCATTAAATCCTTCCCTTCACTCCTGGGAGTGCCAGCCAGGATGTCACACGTTACCTGCTGATGAGATGATGTTTTGTGAAGGAGATGAATGTCCCAGAAAGTATTCTCACAGTGCCAAACCACTGGGAAACTGGAAAGGGTTTAGAAAGCCACAGCAAGGCTGCAATATGAGTACTTGAACTAGTTTTATCATCACTCTGTTAGGCAGCTGCTTACCCATTAGAGAGATCTCATCTTTAGTCCTATGTGATTTGGGGGACATGAAGGCTGAGCCCTGCTGTTCTCATTATTTGAAGTTTCAGATTTTCTTTGGGTTATTAGGATACAACACAAAGCATTTAATTCCCCTTATCAGCTCCTTTAGTCAATGTTTGATTGGACGGATCCTTTTCAATTCTTTCTCAGTTCTTCTCTTTCTCATACTTCATGGATTCTATTGTTTTATTAGTTCAGTGGCCTTTTTGGGTCACTGCAGTCTAAGTATTCTGACTTTTATAAAGGTCTTGGTGACTAAATATTAGTGACCTCTATTCATCTTCCTTGTGCTTCTCCAGGGCCGAGCAGTTTGATTTTGAGCTGCACTGAGTTACAGGATCAGCCAGTTCATCGCATGGTGAATCAAAACCCATTTCTTCCCCGCAGATGAAGGTGTCCATTCACTACAATGAGCTGCAGTTTCTGCTTCAGTGTTTGGGTAATGGGATCCCTGGAAAAGAGATGGAGAGAAACTAGCCTGTGGAGCTCGCCAGCCTAAGTAAAATAAAGAAATGTACCATTACACAATTGAAAGAATACTGTTGGGTTCATGACAGTTCTAGGGAAGTCTAACAAGCTAAGCGTGATTGACTTGACTTTCCAAGTTATATAAGAGACCAAGGAAGAGTTAGCATTAACTGCATTAGGGAGCTTGTTATACCAACAGAAGTTTTTTTTGAAAATTCAGCTTTGTGTTGGTAGGCTCATGTTTTGGGGCATTCTTTCTAAGGCCTCATCTATGAGGCGTTTCCCTAGCTCAGACTCTGCCTCTTGGTCAGAGATGAATAGACATGGATATGTGGAGAACTTGGGGTTCCAAGGTTAGGGATTGTTGAGATTCATGCTGCCATAATTTGAACATTTTACACATCGTATTCTGACACTATCTGGACAACTCAAATAGATGTGTAACATAAGAGCTTTCCTCTTGCTCAGTCTTGCTTTCTCCTTCTGGTAACCCTCCGCCTCATTTGTTACTCTCTGCTGCTCAGTAAGTGAAGTGAAAAATGTGTTTTTTGAGGGAGATAAGAATGTCCCAACATCAGGATGGAAAAATTCTTGAGAAATACCTGAATACATGAACACAGAGAAACAAAAACTATTCCAGCAACCTGAGCTGTGGCCTTTAGTAGCTCAGAAGTGCTGTATTTGGGAGACTGTAGTTTAGCAGGCATTTTTTTTCAAAGTTTAACGTTGTAGGCTTTTTTAAAAGGCAGGGGGGGAGCAAAGCAACACCCTGAAATTTCAAAGCTCTGCCTTCCTCCCAAGGCCCTACCTTCCTTCCAGCTGTTAAGCAGGGCCAGAGAACAACTGTGGGAAATTTCATCCACAGTATTTAAAGCTTGGAAAAATGAAATGGGAGTCACTGAAAGTAGAAGCTGAAAATTGAGTGTGTGAAACAGCTTTTCAGGTGTTGCTGCTGGCTGCATCTGACACACACAAAGCTTACACTTTTAAGCAAGGGGAGATTTGAATGCCACCCAAAAGTTGCTTTTATATGTAGAACTCTTTGCATCTCTGGCTGCAAAATGGCACGTTGTCACCATGGGGAGATCTTTAAATTGAAGGACCTTTGTCTAATAAAAGGTCTGCTTCACTGTAAAGGAGATACTAGTGTTATAGCATCTTGAAGGGCGAGCTGCTAAATGAGATATTATTATCTCAGTGTGTTCTTTTAGTAAAATATTGAAAAGTGGCTCACTCCTGGTGAATTACCTGCTGACCTGATCCTCTAGCAGCCTTATTAAATAGTTGCCTGTTGTAACACTCTTTGTGAAGTTAAAGCGTGTCCCACTGCACTAAGCACTATTTCAGATATCCCCATTATAACAAAAAATCTTTATATAGCAATAGTGCAAACCGATGGCTCTCGTGGGTGCTTTCATAATGAGGTTTTATGGTGGCCATTCTCTGATCCCTTTTCTCCTTCTGTCAGTGTATCAAATTTACTCAATTCCTCTCCATATTCATGGAGCTTAACAAATTTGCTCTTCAAACTCCTCTGATGTTCCAAACATCAAACTTCTGATACAGAATGAGTTTATCAAAACAAACAGTGGTATAAAATAAGGGTGTCTTTGCACAGCACAATTGCTTGGGCTGGAATGGCTTAATGAGCCACTGGAGCCATATCTGCACTCCTTGCCCTGAGCGAAGGCAAAATGAAAGGAATTACTTAAAATTCTTAAAACTTTCACTGTTTAAAAGCTTGTACTTTCCTTGAGCATTGAGGGGCTCTGATGCTGTGTTGCATAGCAAGTGGTAACTTGATTTCTTTGGGTCGTCTGTCTACAACCTAAGAAGAGTCTTAAAAGCAAATATTTCTATTTGCCAGATGGTGGTTCACCTTGCTGGTGCTACTTGAGGTTTGTAGTACTGTTATATCAACAGAAATAATGGGGATGTGACCAGCACCTGAACAAACAATTACATTTGTGCCTTGAGCTTTGCAGCTATATTCCTTGGATATTCTTGGGTGGAGTGGAAGAAATCTTTAACTCCTCTGATGTCTTTCCTGACCTCATATCTAATTACATTATTTTTTGATAGCTTTCCCTCAGGAGTTCCTTCATTTAAATGTGTTTCACAAATACACATTCAAATAAGCCTGACACTATTAATTTTTGTAGTCTGGTTATTTTGTATTGCTGACCGTCCCCTTGGTACTCCAGCTTCTTCCTAGAGACAGTAGTAATTGTACTTCAAGAACCTGTGGTCTTACTTTCTCAGTGAAAGTGTGGATGGGTTAAAACCTTCTGCTTTTTCTCCCTTGACTCATGTGCCTTCTCCCAGTTGGACTAGGTTTGGTTTTATTTGGATGCACCTGGGCAATAAGAAGCAGAAGTGCTCAGAGACTTCCAGTTCTGGTTCTGTGATCTGTACCAGTCAGGTTTGCTAAACTACATCTTTGTGCACCGAGACTGGTACCAGGCAGAGAGAGCTGGCAGCGAGCAGTGGGAGCCACAGCTTTGCAATGGACCAACAGCTACCTGTCGAGGCTGCTCGATCTCTCTTAGTTGTGTATTTTCTGGGAACTTCCTGCCTTTGCCACTGGCCACCTTCATCTCTGCATGCTGCAGACTCATCTATAAAAAAAAAAAAAGGGATTGGGAAAATGACCTAAGTTACTGCAAGCTCTGCTAATAGGAGCGTTTTATGGCTGGGTGCAGTGATTGATCTTTTGCATATCTTTCTACAGTCTGTCTCATTCTTGGGAATTATTTTTGCCCTCTGGAGAGCTATTTTTTAGGTGTTGGCTGTGTTTCAAGAAAAAAGGAGGAAAACAAAAAAGATAAATTTCAAAATGTTACATGAAGCAACAGTGAAGAATAATCCAACTTTCTGGAAAAATGCTGAAGGAGCTGTTGTAGCTGCTCCTTTGGTCTCTGCTACTGTTTGACACAGCTACAAATTGCCCAAACTACGTGCAGCAGTAGGACTAAACCAGCTCCTGTATTCAAAGCTTCTCCAGCTTAAAGTTTTATTAAAAAATGTCTGTTTGGCTCTGCTTGCAAGCCTGTACATCCCCACACCACGCTGGCTGTGAGGTCTGATACCATCTCAGTAATTAAGTGCCGGCATCCTACAGCACAGTGGGTTTAATAGGCTGTCAGCAGCTTAAATGCCACCTGATATTAAATTTATCAGTCTAACTTTTTGGCATTCTGCAGCTGACCCACAGTAACAATGGCCACGGAAAGTTAGGCGTAGATGGTGCCTGCTGCACCTGCACTGCTTGGTTGCCTTAATTGCTGATCTGTTATCTTCAAAGAGATGGGAGTGCAGGAGAAGAAAGGCAGCACTACACTTAAAGCAGTTTTTTGCCCAGCTCCCTTCAGTCCATTCTCTGGAGACTTTTTAACTGTCCAGTATGTCAGGCTGTGATGAACCTGCAAGGCAGCCGTGTCCCTGTGCAGTGGGAAAGGGCACGGTGAGGTGGGTCAGTCTTGTTCCACACAGGGCACTCAATCTGTGGCTAAATGGGCTGCAGCAACAGCTGCTGGCTTTTTGGACATCTTTTGTGCTGGAATGGGCCAGCTGCTGCAAGGAAGGGAGCAAGAGTGCCCACCAGCAGTTGGGCGAGGTTCTAGGGCTTGGATTTGCTTGAGCTGCTGGAGAGCTGCCCTCTTTGGGGCAAACCTTCCATTATTGGGCATTCTGTAGATGACATGGTACTGTAGGTGCATTACAATCGTTAAGGCTGCAAAAGACTTCCAGCATCATCAAGGCCAACCGCTAACCCTGCACTTCCAAGTCCACCACTAAACTTTGTCCCCATGTGCCACATCCACCATATTTCCAGGTGTGGTGATTCCACCACTGCCCTGAGCAGCCTGTTCCAATGTCACCCTTTCGGTGAGGAACTTGATATCTAATTAGAGTTCCTCCTGCTCCCCCCAAATGCAAATAATGGTGCGGATTTATCCCTCTCTGCCTTATTTTCTCCCATTGTAAGCTGAGGCTAATGATACGCTCCTTTTTTTAAAGCTCTTTGGGATCGGTGGATGAAAAGCACTATGTAATTATTGAAGTGTAGCTTTTATGGTACTGCCTTTAGAAGGGAGGGAAAAAATACATTTACTTGGCAAAACACTGTGTTGTAGATACAGCTCTGGAAATCTGACTTTCATTGTTAAAGCTAAAATTAAAAAGGACTGTTCTGCTGTGTAGTGTCATACCAAAACCAGGCCTGTGTGGAGGCTGCACAGAAGCTTTCTGAGCCACTGGAAATGGATAAAAAAAAAAGAAGAGATCACTGAAACAAAAGAAGGGCTGGTCAAAAATGAAGTGAAGTAAAGCCAGTGATGCCTGTGAGTGCCACTTGTCTATCTTTGGGACTCAGAGATGCTTAGGCAATGCAACATTGAATCCTTAGCGGTGTAGATGCTTCTGGCCACATCATTTTCAAGGCCATTAAGTTCAAATGCCTGTCTATTTCCTGAGATGAAAGAAAAGAGAGCTCTCTCAAAAAAAGCAGCCTGCAAATTCTGAAGCAGCTGTTCTGCATGCAATTTGCCTGGAAATTATACCTCAAAATACCACTTTTACCTACTTTGAACAAGGCAGAGGCTGATATGAATGCCTCATTGTTTTGCCTCAAGATTGTTTTCCCAGAAAATATCTTTCAAAATATTTATTTTTTGGTAAATGCTTGCGTGTAATTATATATAAAGGCTAATTTGTGTCACTGAATTCTGTACTGTCAAATGGAAGCTGAGTGGTTTAATACCAAAATGGGACTTCACATTTAAATCATGCCTATGTGCTTTTTATGTTTTTACAATAGATTCAGTCGCTAATCATCACCTAAATTGGCTTTTCTAAATAACAAGCCATATTAGATAGTCTAATGGGTTATTTGGAAAATGGGAAGCAGAAATGATACTACAGTGAGTCAAGACTATAATACTGAAGTTAAAAAGAAGACAGAAAATAATGCCCCATTTGTCTGTCCATGTGCACCAAGCCTTGCTGACACATGGATTTGCTGATCAACAGAATGCTGGAATGTTTGATGGATTTCACTAATTCATTGAAAATCTCAAAAACTGTGATGAAAACCAGCAAATATGTAATTAAATTAAATTAAAACATTTGGAAGTTACAGAACTGTGGCCAAAAAAAAGTCTTGCTTCTACCAAAAAAAATGCTTAATTTAAAAAAATTGAAGTTTACAGGTAGTTAATTTTTAATGCAGACAGGTGTCATTTTAGTGTTTTAAACCCTGCCTTTTATTGGGCAAGAGATGCTGAAAAATTGAATAGCTAGGGAGAGCTTGTGGAAACTTGTTTTGGAATGAACAGAATTGCAATTTTAGCCCTCAGTATTTTTCTGGTGTGCTTACAAACGGCTTTATGTGGAGAACTGAGGGGAAAATGTTGCCTTTACAGTCCTGATACATTCCAGGTATGAGTTTTCCAAGTAAAAATTGACTTAATTTACTTCTGTTATATGTTTTTGGAGTTTCAGAGAGAACAGTTGTGTTCTCTGGGTATGACAGAAACACGGCACTTGCTTTTGAGCTGGTCCTGTTGACTTCAGGTGAGCTTTGAATCGGGGCTTTGTTGCTGTGATTTGGCTAAAGGTGAAGCTTTTGGAGGAGGAACAGTTTCAGCTCAGGTGCTGCTGTGTGGTGGACACTCACCAGCCTTACAGTTTGGTTTGCTACCAAATTTCCTGAGTTTTTCCAGGAGACGAGCATCCTCTGGCTTGGGGGATAATCAAGCAGTTGATTTGTAATGTGTGCTCGGCACTTGGGCTTTAATTTGTTTATTTGTTGTGCTACTAATTTGCTGGGAAATATCTCTTTGAGGTATACGTGTGGTTATTTGTATAAAGAACTGCTGCACTGACCCCTCAGGTCAGCACTCTTCACTCTGGATAAACTTCAGCCTTGTAAATAAGGACTTTGCATTACACTAGCGAGAGATTTAAAAGAACAAAGAAAGACTCCTCTTGCCTCTCTTGAACCGATTAAGTGTCTTGGCTTTGTTTTACAGCATTACTACATACAAGGTAGGTCCTGACAAACTTCTGAAGGAGTGGGTTGGATTCTTCCAGTCTTTGAGATATGCAAATGCCTTTAAATATCACCTTAAAAGGTACTGTGTTGTTAAAGTTGAAGTTACAGCCCTAGTGGAGGAATTACTGGGTGAAACATTCCTTGCTTGTCTAGAGAGATCAGATTAGATTACAACAGAGGTGTTTTCTTGTGGAAAGGATTCTGTCTTTTGGATTGTTCTAAACTTGAGTCCTAACAGCAGAAAAAATCCTCCTGCATCACAAGAGAGGCCGTCTCCTAGTTTAACCTCCTCAGCTGGCATAAATCATGCAGCTTTTTTTAATGTCAGGTCATAGGCTTGGATAAGCATATTTATTCATATCAAACCACTGAATGTTTTGAGGTTTATCTATGACTAACTGAAAGTCTTTAAAAATAGACCAAACATCAGAAAGCTCTTGAAATATTTTGTGATATAACGTCTACTTCAAATAAATGTAATAGTCTCAATTGCTGCTCACCTTTGGGATGAGGTCAGATGTGCGGTTGATGAGATTTGCTGATGCCCATGGTTATAATAACAGGCATGGACCCACCTGACATAAAGGGCCTCCTTTGCACTTATCCCTGCACATCCAGGTCACCCCCTCCTGTGGGGACAGGCTGGTGCAGTCTCTGGGCTCTCTCACATATAACTTGGCATCTTATTATCAACTATATATAAAGAATGAAGTTGGGTATGTGGGTAACTGTTGCCTGTTGAAAAACTTCTAATAAATACCAAGTGATATGATCCACAAGATCCAGTACAGAATGGCTTTTTAGATGAGGCTTTCCTTTAACTACGGATCTTCTCTGGGATTAAGGATGCCATTTGTCTCCTGAGATAATGTTGTTTTGAGAATCCATATCAGTGGGCTTTTGGTCCTTGAGATTTTGGTCCCTGTGTTAGGATGCTGCTTAAATAAGGCTTGTGGTAATGGATCTTGTATCTGAGCCTGTTAGTTCTGTGTTTTTCCTTCACAGAAGTCAACACCAATTTGACCTGTAGGTAGCTCACGTGTTTGGGGTGCCAGATAGAAAGGAGACACAAATGGAACAGTTTCAGTTGAGAATACAGGACAGACAGTCCAGGTCCACTGGCACCTACAGAGGTTCCAGAATATTAAGATGTTACTTTTTTTTTTTTTTTCCCATTGTATAGGGTTGAAAAGGTTCCTGTTAAATTCAGTTATGTTATTCTTAATGAATATAAACCTTTTGGTGGGTCAGGTAATTTGTAGTGCAAGTATTTCACTGAGTCCTTCACTGGGCAAGTAGATTAGGGACCACACATGCAGTCTTGAAATAATTTAATTTTTTAAAATCTTGTTATGTAAAGAGGCACTAAACAAAGTAAAAGACTTGGGACCGTGCTTGCAGCTGGCATAGATCAGCATAGCACCATGGATTTCAGGGGAACAGCACTGATTTCTGCTGGTTGAGATCCTGGCCTTTAATCTGTCGTCAATCTAATAAAATCGAGCCGCTCTAATTACCACAGTGTCAGTCAGAAATATGTTTGCCTGAGATGATAAGGCTGAGTTGGATTCTGGAGCCCACACAAGTCAGCAAACACTGTGCAGATCTGAGTTAAACCATGTGTTTGCCCACTTAAGGAGAGGTTGTCCACGGTCATGGTATGTGTGGAAAGACAGCGGGGGAGTGAGAGGAACAACTGAAACATATGGCCCAAGTGAGCTTTCTCTTTATTCCAATGCATCAGGATAAGACAAGCTGTTGAACCGACAAGAAACCTTCTTTATATACCATATTTCAAGATTAAAACTGGGAGAAATTCAGTACCAGTGATCCCACATGTATGTGTTGACTGAAGGTATAGAAAATAGTTATACTGAAAGCAGGCGAAAAAAGACCCCAAGCCCAATCTCCCCAAATCCATAATGACTGCATCACTGTGTAAAATAAAACAACAATTTCCCTACCAAAGGGTCCATAAACTGAAATCTTAGCAATATTTCCAGGTGCTCACTGGCTTTATGATACTGTGAAGTTTCATTGCAATGATATAATGGATTGTATTTGCATGGAACCAGGTCTGTTCAGAACTGGGTTTGGGGAGCATGAAGGCACAAGACAGGAGTGACATACCTTGAAATACATTCTTTACCGCATCTTAACTGTTAATTTTGACCTTAGCTTTCTTGAAGAAGAATGTGGAAGTAACATTTTCACAATGTCTGTGACCTCCTGAATGGTCAAACTTGAGAACTTTCTTGTCCTGCAGCTGCACTTGCTGCAACTTATGCCCTTGCAGTGGCTGTTAATTTAGTATTTAATAAAGACCATTGTATTATATTTAACATGAGCACAAGAGTTACAATTTTGAACTGTAATCCTTGGGGCTGCTTCTCTCCCCAGTCAATGGAAAGAAGACTTTTAGCATTAGTTTCAGGATGAATAGACAGACCAACTTCCACTGGGTCTGAACATCCCAATTTGCAGTGAATCCAAGGAGAATCTTGGTGCCTGTTCTTGAAGTCTTTCATCAGCAAAGTCTACCTCCCAAACCTAATATTTGCAGGCTTTATCAGCTGTCTGACCAGGATAAATTTATCTTGTCCGTTCCTGTCATTAATTCAGTGCATCTGCTTTGTTTTATAAAAGGTAGCCACCCACCAGTGTTGATGTACCAGTAACACTTGACAGCATTGGATCATTTTAAAGAAATGCAGAAAAAATGCACCACTCTTCACTTCTTGCCTCTCCCCCAGAAAACTCAAACACCTACAGGTTTTTATTTGCCTCTAAACGAAGATACTGCTGCAGAGCCAGGGATGAAAAATACACAGATTTTGTCATCTTGTCATCTTTTTTTAGGTACATGTGTAAATAAAGATACCAGTGTGACAACCAGTGACTGATTACAGCTCTCTATGAGTAACACCAAGTGGTTGTGCCCTGGCTTTTCCTTGGCAGGACCTTCTGAAATGTCCCCAATGAAGAATGGAAAAACCAGAAAATATTGTCATTGTAGCGTGGGCAACATCCCAAGGCAGAGGCACAAATTGTGTTTTCAGTGCAAGGGAACAACAGTAGTGACTGGCAGGAATTTAAGAGCACATCTTCTAGTCCCTCAAAGCTGAAGATGTTTTGCAAGATGTGTGGGTGGGTTTTTTTCCCCCTGATTTCTTGTTTGGTTCAGGGGGTGGTGTTTTTCTGACTGAAAATGTTGCTAAACGTGACCCGACATGGCAATTTCAAAGGAATTGCCCTTCATGTGATATAAAATAAAATTAATTGTTTGTGGAAAATATATATGATTATTTTCAAACAGAAAACCAGGATCATGACGATTTTTGGGTGGGAATGATGGAAAGTATGAATTCTCCTGCTTTACACAGGCAAGGATTGACACCAAGACCAAAATCATAATGTATATTTTGACTTCTGCTGTCATTTTGATGTCTTGCGTGGTTTTAGCAAACATCCATGGTCCTGCATTCTCATTAAATGGGTTATATTTATGTTCTACCACTCAGTTGAGAAGGAAGGATTAAAAGTGGTATTTTAAAATGGAAAAACTTGTTTGGCATTGCTGCATATGCAGAACAGAGTTCTACTTTTGGAAAGTGTTGGCTAAGTGATTGGCTATTGCAGTGAATTTGGATAGAATAATGCAAACAAATGAAGAATCTAATTAAAGGACAAAGAAAATGCTATCCTGTGTCCACTAAAAACATTTTCTTTGATGTTCTCCTAGTGGTCCAGCTGTAGTTACTGTCTGACTTACCTGATATCAATATTCTGCAAAGTGCTTTGGGCGTTGTAGTTCACTGAGCACATTTTTACCTACCACCAGTTCTAAAGTATGATCTTCTGGTTCATGTCCTGGCTGCCAGAGCCATGCCAGTTTATGTAGCTCTGCTAGAGTGTATTCATTTCTTTTTTATTGGCTTTCAGTTGCAAATCATGCCTTGAAGTACACTTTATTCTGTTTGTTGCACCACATAGGACTATGATAAGCAATTTTTCTAATGACAATATTTTCACAAATTCAGCAGCCAGGGAAATGTGTAGATCTTCTGTTTAGAGTTTTGCCATTAATGTTTGTGAAAGGTTGGAGCAACCTTGTTTAATACTTTCTCCTTACAGACATTTAGGAGAGAATAAAATATGTAGGCTGAGTAGATTGTATAGAGCCAGAGGTGCTACACAGAGGATTAGTGAAAACAATGAAGTTTTATTCCATATTACTCTTCAAGGGCTTTCAGCTGAGACAGCTTTTTCTGTGCATCATATATGTGATACTTATGCTATATTACTTAAGTATTTTTCGGAAATCGATGAAGTGGTAGCATTGACCAACAGCTCTCAACAATCCCAGGTCCATCACCTGCCAATTCCTTCCTGGAGTTGTGTTCCTGCATCAGGTACTCTGCTGAGTGTTGTCATTTTTTTTTAATGTTGCCTCTCTGAAGTGATAGTTGCTGTCAGAAATCTAAACCAGTCCTGGTTTAGTATAATATATGTATTTATTTTTCCATTATTGTGAAAGGTTCTTGAAAGTGTTTCTAGGAGGTTCATAGCTCTCTGCTTTTCTTTCTGTGGGTGAAGTATTCCCTTTTATTACCATAAGAAAATCTTTACCTCCTCTCCATTACTGTGTCATTTAGTCATCATAGGCAGATGAGTTTATCTTCTGAAAAGTGCCTTTAAGATGTTAAAGTGATACTATTACAATTTAAAACCCTTCTGACACTGCCTGTTCTACTAGAGTACTAAATCTTGTCTTCAATGTGAATGAAAATCAAATAAAGCTTTCACTTGCTTGACAATTGTTGCAAAATAGAAGAAAATGCTCACGCTTTCATATAGTAATGACTGTGTCATCTCAGTGAAGTTCAAAGAGCAAACCCTTTTATGCACATAGAAAACATTTACTTTTGAGATCCATGCTATTTCCTAGATTTCTGTGTCAAAAAAAAAAAATTAGCAAGGGATTTTAGAGTTACCATGCCATTTACCACAGTGTCACTTAAATGATCTTGCTTATTCACATTCTGAAAAAGAAAATGATGTCAAAAAAAAAAAAGGCAAAACGTGAACTGATGGGCCAGAAACAAACTGAGAAGCGTGGAAGGGTTGGGTTTTTTTGCATTCTGTGCATGATGGTGTATCTGACATCTGCATGGGGCCATTTAGGAGGGAAGAAAGAACTGGTTTATCTGTAGTTTCATCTCCAAGTGCCACAGCTGTAGTGAAAGCTGTACAGCAGGTGAAGCAAGCTCTTCACAAAAGCAAGATCTCTTTTAGACCATCACAGGCTCAAAAACAGAAATAAATTTCATGGTTGAAATGCCCTCATCAGGGTTGAAAGTGTCATCTGTTCTTTTCCTCCAGGTAGACGAAAAGCTGATAACTCTGCATGCTGGTGACTTCTGTAATATGTGCTGATGGAGAGGGGGTAGTAATAGGTCTTTTCTCCTTTTTTTTTTTTTTTATTTCTGTAGCTTCTGAAATCTGAGTTTCCGTGGAATGTTGTGTATGTGCACATGTAATCAGTGCTGCAAACAGCCTCATCCAAGCTCTGTGGTAACAGAGGAACGACTGCCGAGTACGATTTGCCTTTTTAATTATCGCTTCAATCACGGGTGCTCAGCATTTGCAACGGCAATTGATACAGTCATCAAAGCATAACTAGAGATCATTGAGTAGCACAAAATCCATCACATTTATTTAGCCTTTGTGACCCTTGGAGAAAAAAAAAACCTGGGGTTTAATGAATTATTGTATCCATTATAGTTAAGGTAAAACCGTATAAGAGGACGTGACTTCTGACACGAGGTGCAGTCATCTCCTGTTCTGTCTCCCAGGACAGAGAGGATGCCTGCTCAGCAATGTCCCCCATAAAATGGTATATAAAATGGGTATTTTATGGGGTATGTGTAAACTGAAGGGACTTGATAGGAGGGAGGTTTTCCACCCTCTACGTAGTGTGCCACGGGAATGAGTGGAGGATATGGAGCCTGGTCAGACTTGGGGGCAAGCTGGCAGTTTTTAAACTCAAAGGAATGTCTCTTACCTTCTGCCTCTGCTTATCATCCTTGCAAGGCTGAGCTTCTGCTCTTGCTTTATCTGCACACATATTAATCACATACATCCCACTCTCCCTGCATCTTTGAGCAAGACTTGTGAAAGCTGGCTGTCTTCTCTCGGTGGAGTTTGCTGATGCTGCAGCTCAGTCCTGCAGATTGGCTCTTCTGTTCCTCCCATCCCACGTGTATAAAATCCAGACCAGACCATGGTTTACAATGTGGTGTAGGGACCTCTCAGGCGTTCTGTTTGTAGATTCCTGGCTACACAGTCCAAAAAATGAAAATATCTCTTCAGGAATTAATACAGGAGTCCTGATGAACCCTTATCTGATGTCCTTTCCCATTTTCCCATTACCTGAGTCTATTGGCCATATGGTAGTATTTGACTTACTGTGTGTTCGTTGTTACTCATGTGGGGCA
Source organism: Myiozetetes cayanensis (assembly GCF_022539395.1). Taxonomy (NCBI): domain Eukaryota; kingdom Metazoa; phylum Chordata; class Aves; order Passeriformes; family Tyrannidae; genus Myiozetetes; species Myiozetetes cayanensis. The sequence continues at coordinate 6,292,950 of NW_026087389.1, forward strand.
ACCTGCAAACAATTTGTTTTTTAGACTTCAGGAAGGATGTTGTTCTCCTTGAAAGCCATTTCAGTATCTCTCCATAGAGACAAAAATAAAATGAAGGGGTCAATTCCTATGGCAGTTATTTTGTCGTAGCTCTGTTGGATAAAACCAATTACTTACATGGCCAGTGAACTTGCATTGCTTGTTTGATTTGGGTTGCACTGTATGAACTGAAACAAAAACCACATCCAGACTGCTTTGGAGTGGAAGATTTCTGCTATCAGTCCAATCTGTTTTCCTTGTTGTTGTTTCCGTGTAATGAAAAGATAAATATGCAAACATATTTACTTCATTAATTTTAAACAGTGCCAGGAAAAAGCCTCTGTCTAGGGATTGTGGAAAAATATTGTGAAAATTAGCTCTACATATTTTGCTTTCAGTCAACTCTGTTAATTAGGATCAAAGTACTGCAATTTTTAAAAGTTCTCACTGTTCCTTCCCACACATTTTCACATTTCAAAAAGATGCAGTTAACTAAGTCTGAGATTGTCAGTAAAGCCCATGGGAATGAGGGTTCATGTACTAATAGCTGGGTACCAACTGTCCCTGAGGCCTCCGAAAATGTCAGGATTAGCTGTGGAGTGAGGTCAGATCAGGTTGCCTGTCCCTTGGGGTGGCCACAGGGATGGAAATGGGGCAACTGTTTTCGCTCCCATCCTCATTCCAGGGTCTCTTTGGATTGTTTGTGTGTGGTTTCATCTTAGCTCTGATAAGACAAGTGCTGTGAGACAGCTGCTTTTACAGGTGTGAAACATCTCTTTTTGCCTTGTAATTATCAATGGGATACTTGGAGGAAAAGGGAAAAAATGAATAAGAAACTGGGTTGGTATTTTGCACGAGAAGATTGCAGTTTTCCAAATGAGCTCAATACCAAAATAATTTTTTAAGGTGGTTGTCTGGAAAGGAAACTGGGGCACAAGAAAGATGATGCACAGTCCCCCAGACCTGCAGCAGGCCAGGGACAGAGCTGCCACACCAGAGCCATCACACACAGAGGTGCTCATGCTGTGTTTCATGTGGCTTTCCTCTCAAGCATGAAGACATTTCAATTTTAAGCAGGCACATAGTTACAGAAGGATGTTGAGTCAGCTTAAAAATCATGCTGAGATAAATAATTTACCTTTATTTGCACTGTTAACACTTAAAATTCTAAATACTATTTTTTCCTGTGTTTCAGGGGATTTATGATTGTAATTTATGTCAGTGTGCTGCTTTTTCTCAGTTCAGATGCCAGGCTTCCTAGTTTCATGCTTTGATATATATTTTACTTCCCAGTTACTGTGCATTGAAAGATCACAGCATTTGGCTTTAAAACGTTGTGTGAACTTCTCTGGGTTCACTGCTGGATCTCTGGCATTGGCCTGTTAAGAGCTTTGTTTTTAAATGCAAATGCTACCTAACTGTTTATAAATCTGACACAGACTTCTATACAATGGGCGTAGATCTGGCCTAATTTAATCACACTGGAGAAGTGGCAGGAGGTTTATTTTGCTCCTGTTGCAGAAGTGTGAGCTCTCTTCCCCCTGCTGAGAAGCCCTTGGCACTTTGCTGGTCCATCCTCAGTGAGACAAACCTTGCCTTGTAATTCCCAAGGGTTGGGTGAGTAGTGGCATACATCAAATATGTGTTTCCCCACCTCCAGTGACTGACAACAGCATATCAGAATGGGTCATGGGTGAAGGATTGTTATTACTTAACTGTAGGTGCCTTGGGGCAGGAATCAGTCTCATTATTCTTTGTTACTACTGTAACTTCCAGAAAGTGGACCTGGTCTGTAGTTTGCCTGTGAAACAAATCCTGCTGGAGGCTCTTGCTGCTCTGGACTCACTTCCCTGACTGGTACATGCAACGGGCTGCAGGGCTGCAATTGCACCAGAGGAGGGACAGAGGCACAGCCAGGCTGTCCTGCAAACCAGACAATGCAAGGAGTCTGGCTTTGGTGCCAGAAATTGTCCTCTTTTGCATCTCTTGAAACTTTGCACTTATTTGAACCAGTTATACGTTCCACTTGCAAATGGGTGTCGTTATTGTCCCCTGCCTTTCTTGGGACACTTGCTGGTGATCTAATCTGGCTTGACATGCATAGCAGCTACCAGCCTTCCCTTGTTCTCACTTCCAATAACCATCCTGGATATAGTTTCTGATACAAAGCACTGTAATTTCTTGGGTTTTTTGGAGCAAGGGTTAGGGGGTGTCTAGTGGCTGACAGGGAGATGATTTTCTTGAAAAGTGCACAGCTGTTTGTTTACCATTTAAATGAAATCCAAAATCAATCCATTTCTGTCTCTGGGTACAGCCTGGTGGGAGGGCTGTAGTGTGCTGATGTGTGGCATTAATCGTTGCAGATTCCTGCAGTGAAGCTGGGATGCATTTGTATTCAGGTGGAGGGTTTCTAGGTGCAGGAGGAGATTTGAGGCTGATTCCAGACGCATTATAAGCAGCAGGCCACGTGTGCATGTCTCCATCCACATCCCACTTCTGCATTCCCCTCAGCTCCAGGGGTCACTGGGCTGGAGAACATGACCGAGGCTCCCCAGCAGAGACGTGGTCCCTGCTGACAGCATTTGGGAGCTACAGGTCCAAATCTCAGCACTACACTTGTTTGGCTGCTTGATTTTAGGAAAATAATCTCCCTTCCTCTGCGTCTCTTTGTGCTGGTCTTATTTTAACAAGTAGGAATGCTGTTGTTTGGTTCTTGTATGAAGTGCACTGAATTCCAGACTCTGTGCTCTGTTTAAGGGCTTGCTATTACATGTTATTTCACCAAAGTGCAAACAAAAAGAATGAGCTCTATTTAGTCCTTGATGTTTTGTAGCAGAACTGGAGAAAATTACCTTTAGGTTGAAAGAATAAAAGAGAGAATAAATGTATGTTGCGTGCTCCTATATAATAAAACCTCAGCCTGATCTCTCCTGTGTTCCAATTAATAAGAATAGCTGCTATCACAGGATTATTATTTCAAGACAGAATTAAAAGAAACAGCTGCAGGTGGGTCATTGGTCTGTCTGTGGTAACATGGGGCAGCTCCTGAGCAGTTCAGGTTTGGTAGGCATGGGAGTCATCCAAATCCCCAGCAGGGAGAGGGGGTTAGCAGAGGGGCTGTCTGCAGAGGACACAGTGTTAAAGGGGAAGGGGGCTGTCTCTTACCTGGAAGGAATGAGCCAAGCTCCCACTGCTTGTCATCGTGCAGGTCCAAAAGGGCAGAATATGTTGCAACTGGATCATGAGGAATTAAAGCTTTTTATGATGATGATGATTTTTTGTTGTTTTTTATTGAGGTCTGTGCAGATGAGTAGATTGCTGCCAGGTGTCCTTTACTTATGAGAAGCATCATGCTAGTCTAAAATGAATGGGATTGTAGAGCTGGTCTGACTGGACAGCTCATCTTGGCAGACTGAAATCTGTGATTTGAATTGTGCTGGCTTAGGTTTAAGTCTGGTCTCCTACAGCTTTGCAGGACTCGTTAAAATGAAATAGTTGAAAATGGAATAAATTGCATCAAGTGGGTCCTTTGATGTCAGTCAGCTGCATTTCTGAGCCTGGCTCACATTAGCAGTATGTCAGGAGGAACAGACTTGGAGGTGGCGTTCCCATGGGTCTGTGGATGGAGGAGCTTCTAGTGTATGATGAAGTGAGTTGTGGCTGTCACTTTGTAAATACTTGTTTTATTCTTCTGATTGTTTATTTTTAAAGAAGACATGAAGATGGGGGAGAAGTGAGGACAGCTTTGTATTGCTCTCATATTTGTCAGCTCATGTCTTCGTGAAAATGTCAGACTTAAATTTTAATGTTTCAGTATTGCAGAAAAAAATTTATCCCAATTATCTTGTCTGTAGGTTTCCCCCTAGAATTTGCATCACCGAATTTTGCTTTAAAATTATCCTTTTCTTAGGCCAGTACAGAAACAGCAAGGACCAGAACTACAGCTGGGGTAATATCTGTACAGCTCCCTCAGCAGGGAGCAGCCAAGCTGGGCTCTCAGTGGGCATCTCTGTCCTGCCAGACCATAAAGACAGCCATAATCTTCCAGTCCCAGAACACTGAATCGATGCTAGGAAATGATGTAAGGCATAGGAAAGTACAAACCTCCCTCCCACTGCAGGCATTTGTAGGTATTCCCCCAGGGTCTCGAGGACTCCAGGGAATGTTTCTTGGCTCAGTGCTTCTCTGCTCTCATGCTGTCTTTTCCAGCGTTTCCATCTTCTTCTGTCCAAAATCAGCATTGCTGTGTTCAAGACTCAGCTTTTTCAAGGGAAACCCGGTTGGTTATGGTCCATCACCTGTGGCCATCTCAGCCCAGATGCCTTTTCCCCCCTCACATATATATAGATCTGTGGTTGCACTGGCAGCAAGGCCACTTCCACCCCTGAACTTAATGGCATCACTTTACACGCAAGTATCAATTTCTATATGACTAGTGTCAGTTTTCCTTATGTTAAAGAAATGTTAAACACCATTAACATAATCATACATGTCACTGGCAGTGAACATACCTTCAGAGGTGCCCCAGCCGAGTGCAATGTGAGCTGCCCTCCAGCTACGCAGAACAAAAGGTTGTGTGTTAACAATATTAATGGCTGCACAAAACCAGTGCAGATGAAATCAGGCTTACTTTTAATCAGTCTTCAGGGGTTTCATGTGCTGAGGCTATTTGTTTATAGCAGAGGCCAGGTTGTGCCAGAATCTATTAAGCACTGGAAAACTGATCAGTCGGGTTTTTTTTTCTCATTCCTAATGCGAGAATAGGAGACACTCCATGGCAGGGAAACAACCTGAAATGATACTTTGCATCTCTTAGTCTGAGTGAGGCTGGAATACAGCGATAAACACCGTGATGAATGTGTAAAGGATCCTTTTAGCATCATTGATTCTACTTACATCTATAAACATCAAAGCTAAATGTGTCTGTGTGGTGCTCTGGGGGAGTGCTCTTCCTCTTCAGGGGTTGTGTGTCTTGTAAGGGTGAGAAAGGGATTTTCAGGTATAGGTACAAACAGCATCTCATAATTTGCCTGTGGGTTGTATGTTGGTAAGATATTAGTCATTGACCACTTACTTGGGTGAAACAATTCTGTGATTCAAGTTTAATTCATTATGAAGGTTGTCTTGCTGTTCTGTGAAAGTGTCAGCTACTATGTATCAACTAAAATCTGCTTAACTCTGATAGTTTATGGTATGGGGATATCTTTTAAAGATTATTTTTATTATGCAAATTCATGGAGAAGTTTAAAAATGAGAAGTTTATTATTGTAACACTGTAAAAATTTTCAGGCTTCTGCTCCTGTGAAACAAACAAAAATTAACACTGAAATGCACAAGTGTAACAGAGTCCAAGTCAAAGTTTCATATTGGGCTTTTTCAAAACCAGACATTTTCAAGATCTATATTCAGTATACTTCCATTTATCTGTAAAAGAATGCTGTTCAGAGAAAGTGACTACAATACCTGCTTTTCTGTGTAAGAGCAAGAAGGATTATCAAAACACTTTGGGTTGGGTTTTATCTTGTTGTTTTATTTTGTTTGTTTTTTGTTTTGGGTTTTTTTAAGCTGATATTAGTTCTGCAATCTTATCTGCCTGGGCTCAGTACCAGAGGAACTCACTGCAATTTTAGGCCTGGTTTATATAGTGCAGATTGAATATCTGTTCCTAAAATCAATGACTATTAAGAAAACGCAGTGCATAACAATGCATGTAATTGATTACCATTTCCACGTGACAGCAAATATTGCTTTTCAGAATTGTGCCACCTTCATGTAGTATCCTTAAAAAACCATCAGGATTTCCACTCCAAGGACACACACATGTGTGTTCCTTGCTTAGCAAGAGTAGGGACGTGAAGGACCAGCTTACAGATGGAGCAATGAACCGAGATCTTCCTCTCTTTGAGATATTTGTCTAGACTACATTGATCAGGCTTTTACCTTCTTCCTTCCTCTTCTGTCCTGCCTGAAATAAATAAATATATTGAAGTAAGTGTCAAATTAGAGTCTGAGAAGTTGGGAACCAACCAGATGTGCTGCCAGCCAACTTCAAAGGGTGAGGTTGTTTTTTTCCTCCTTCTGCAGCACAGAATCTTGTGGATACAGGCTTCAACTGTTTTTCTCTGAAGTCACGTTTTCAGGCTGCTTTAAGATTGCCTCTGTGTCTTTCTTCTCCCTTCGTTGCTATCTACAGAGTCTTGGCCAACTCCAGGACTCCATGGTGAGCATTATTGTTTCAGCAGGAGACAGTGAGTGGAGAGGCACGTGTGTCACCTGTACCACGGTGGCACTGCAGCCATGGCTGGTCTGCAGGGGTGCTTCAGGGATGCTGAGCATCAGGGGGCTGAGATTCCTGGAGAGAACGATCTGGGGATATTTTTTGAGAACTAAATTGCATTCCCTTACCAAGTAATCAGACATGCCGGGGGAAAAATGTCTTACAAGTCACTTTATATGACTTTAAATTATTTTTAAGAAATATTAAGTTAAATGCTAGCAATACATGAAGCTGTCTTTCAGGAATCAAATGGGACAGCAAAGAATGGACTTTCATTTTCACCTATTCAAGGTGATGAACTGGCCTTTTTTTCCTTGATGTCCCATATCCTGCTGCCATCAAGACAGTGACAAACTCCCATTGACTATAATGGGGAGTGGTTTGGCTTTTTATCAGGGCTAAATTCTAATTAAGCCTGAAAAATAGGTCTTCAGCCAACTGTATTTTGCCCTGCCGGTATCACACCTGGCCTGCATATCTTTGCATTGTGCAGACTCAGTCTCCTGTATCTGGTGGAATTTTCACCCAAGTTCTGGGCACCCGGAATCTCTCTGAGATTGCTGAGCAGTGGATCTTGCTGAAAAGGTGGGGGAAGGTGAGGATGCTCACACCCTGGAGAGGTGCCAGCTGATCACCGGGGGTGCAGCATCCTTCACCTCTCCCGCAGCCAAATCAAAAGTGCTTCCTGCCCACTCCTCAGGACTAAATCTGTCCCCCAGGCCCCTTGGGTAGATGTGCCTCACCCTTCCCAGACCATGTACTGCCCTCAGTGTGCTGCCCTGGCTGCTTGCACATGTGTGTGAGCAGCAGCTGTAGGTTTGATGGCAGCATAGACTGCGCTTACCCTGGTTCGTGGATCATACTTCCCTATGGGATGAGGGACAGTGATGTGCCGAGCTTATTAAATACCCTGTAATGCAATCCTGAAGTGACCTCAATCCTGCCTCCTGCTTCCTCTCACCTTTCAGGCAGGAGAGGTAATGAGCGAGCAGAGATGAGTGAAGGGGCAGTACCAAACCTCTCTATTCAGACAGGAGCAAATTAAAGATAACAATGTATTGCTGAGGCTGGAAATTGCCGGCAGGCGGAGGAACAGCTTTACCTTTCCGTATTGCCCAAGTCACTGCTCACTCCCTGCCCATGGATTCATGCATGGATTTTGTGTTTCGTTTCTTCCCCCATGTTTGCAGTGAATTTATAACCCGTTCCAAGAGCTTTCCACACTTCAGTCTTACCTTTGTTGAGAAGTTTCTTACTTTCTACAGACAAATTTGGAGGGTGGTCCTGATTAAAGCTTCATTTGCTTTTGGGTACTGCCAGCCTTGCAACATTAGGAAGGTGGGAATGGCATAGGAAGCATGAGGTTTGTTTCTTTTCTTTATTATTCTCCCTCCCTCCCCCTTTATTCTCTTCTTAACCCTCTGAGGAATTTCGGAAGTAAGTTCAAACTTTTCTTTCAGAGCCATAAAGCTCCTTTTCTGTTTTAGAAAAGGAAGAAGGTTTTATGGAGTTTTGTGGTTTGTGTGTGATGACTCCAGGAGACAGGATCTTAAGCCAACTACACAACTAGGTGATGTGATGCCACAATGTGTTTCTATTAACCCATTTTTGGATAAACCTGCTTTTATTTAAGTATCAAATAGCCTATCAGTGTTTACCTTTGGTTTATATGGATGTCTAACTCCTAGTTAAGTGCAAATGCTGACTTAAGTGAAGTAGGCAGCCCTCACTGATCAACCAGATTGTTTGGAGAACTCTTCCAATTAACTGTGTTACTTTGTAAAGAGAGAGCTTAGATAACCAACAGAAACTGTGTTTTATAGGATATATATGTGTGTGGTTATTTATAGCACTCCTCCATATGCATATTGCTTCTTATGTTGGAGGGGACAAAGAAGGACACTGTTAGTCCTAAAGATATATTGGAGTGCAGGGGGGAGAGAGGAGGGCTTAGTCCTTCTCTCCTTTGTGCAGTGATGGAAAAATTGAATGGTTTTCATAAATGTTTCTTCTTCATGTTTGACCCCTTGGGTCCCACTCATGAGTGCATTTAAGAGGAACATGCCTCCAGTGTGCTGTGACCGCCAGCTTTGCTCCCCACTTCCAAGGCTGGCACAGTGTGTGCTGTCTGCCACCTCATTAGAGCTTTATGTCGGTGTGTGCATGTGTGGCTATTTCTGTATACATATTTTAAAACGGTTCATGGTGGGGAAAGGAGGAGAAACAAAGGGCTTGTCACATTTTCCTCTTTAAAACAACAAAGCGGAAAATCAGGGGCTTTGTTCAGATCAAGGATGCACTGACTGTGGTCAGCATCTCTGTCCAGGACTGCATCAGGCTTTATCCAGGATCTCTGCCTGATGCTTTGTGCTTATTAGAAGTCTGAATGACACTTCATTTCAGAGTGACACTTCGTTTTCAGAACTGAGTTGATTAGGAAGATGTTAGCCATCTTCAGATCTTTGCATTTGGTTTATTATATTTTTTCCTTTGGGGTCGGGGAGGGAGATAAAAAAAGGAAGGAGAGGGGAAGGAAGAGGAGGGAAAAAAAAAAAAAAGCTTTTCCCTTTAAAGTAAACCCATTCTTAGGCTTAGCCTTTTTACCCAGATCCCGGCGCCCTGCTTGGACGAAGGGAGAGGTCCACTCAGCGTGTGCCCGCGCCGATGATTGTCAGGATCATGTGGTGCGTTCCGTGGGTGCTGTGAGAGCCGTGTTTATCCAGGGCCATGTGGAGGTGGGCGGGTGCCTACCCGGGGACAGGGGGACAGGAGAAGCTGGGCTCGCACAACAGCCACGCTGTGAATAGCCCACATTGACTGAACTGTCTAACCGGACTAATTTGCTGTGCCTGTGGGCTTGATAAAAGAAGCAGCTGCTGGTAAGGGCTCGCTCAGATGCATGTAGATGAGGCTGTGGACTGCCAGAAGGATCCAAGCAGATTTTTTTCCTTCCTTGCTGCGTTTCTTCAGGAATCCCTACCTCTGGCTCCCGTGAAGTTGCATTGATCAGGTAAACTATTTTAGTTCTTCCCTGCCTTTCGTGCTCGCTGGCCAGCGTGCCAGCCCGCGGGATGGAGAGCGGAATGAACGGGCTGTGCTGCAGGGGTGGCAGGAACAGCTCCCTTTAGAGCAGACACACATTTTCTCTGCTCCCTGCAAGCTGGCAGTCGTGAGGCTTTGAAAATTGTGCAGCCATGTTACACAGCCACAATTATTTCCCTTCCTCCCCCTCTCCTCCCCATTTAATTTTGCTGTGGTCTAAATAAGGCTAAGTCTGGTATTTCTCGTTTGCATCTGTCGATGCACCAGCCAGCCATGTTTTTCATACGATTATGTGCTGTGCGGGTCTTGCTGGGAATGCAAAGATGTTCACTGTCCTTTTGGTGTCAAGCCCTTTACATCTTCTCCTGGGGGGAAAAAAAAAAATCGGAAAATATCTGTAGCATGCTGCATGGATTTTTGTGAGCGCTGGGGACGCGGGCTAGAGGGCTCGTTTGGGAGCAGGGAGAAGATGAGAGCCGCACATCCCCTCATCCACCAAATTTGATTGTTTGTATTAAATTGGGTGTTGCTCCATATTATCTCTCCCCCCCAGTCCCTACCCTCTCCCACATTTTCCTCTATTTTTAAGTGTTGATTGAATAAAGCTATGGCTCAGCTGGAGAAAATGAAGAAGAAAAAAGGATGAAAAGGATGGCCTTTTGTGTGGAGATCTTTTGTGCGGCTCACCCACCCCCCTACAGCTTCCCGGGGTAGTACCAGCAGCCTTTAGTTTAACTGGCTGCTGCCTGCAAAAACAGCCTTGCAGAATTTGGGGAGGGGGTGGGGGGACGGGAGCTCGGATGTGTCTGCTTGCAGCGTGAGAGAGATGTTAAATGGGATTGAGAATCTGCAGACTGGAAAATGCTGCACAATTTAACGGAAAGGGTATTACCTGCAGGGATTAACCCTATTTACTGACAATCTCTTCTCTTTCTGCTTCTTCACTTCACACTTGCTGTGTAATAGCTGCTGAGTTTCTGCAGCAAGAGCCTGGGTGCTTTGGAGCACAGTAGTGGTTTTACCTGACACATTTAAGAAATGCCCCGTAAATGCCTTAAAACCTGAGTGTTTTACTTCTCCTTGAAGGAAGCTTTAGAAGGTGGTGGTGTCCCTCCCTGCAAAACGTGTTAATCAGCAGGTTATACCTTGTGAACTCCTGCAAGTGATTTTAGAATTCACTCACTGTGAATATTCTGCCACTTCAAATACTCCCATCCCAAATGTATCTTTGCACAATCCTTCCTGTAAGTATTGCCACTTTTGGGGTCAAGGATAGCTTGCTGTGTTGGGATTAATGATTCCTGTGATCTCTGGTAAGGGAGGTGCTAGGTCTCTGGAAGAGCCCTGCCATCCCCTTTTGCATGAAAAAGTGCTATTTTATCCCCAGAGATACACGTACATGGACAGGTATCCTGGCTAAATAGTGGGGGATTTTAAGCTGGTCCTTGCCCCCCCCACTGAAGAGTGGAGCTCCTCTTCTGGCTGTTGTCCCCCCCTGTCAGAACTGGGCATGTTGCAAATTGCAATGTGCCAATGGGACTGTTTGAGTTTGCAGCTGCATCTAAGACCTGATTTTGTAAAGATTTACAATATCTCATTGTAAAGACTGGAATAAGACTTGCAACTGGGTAGCTTTGGACACACATCAGTCATCCCTGTGCAAAAATGGGGCTGTCATTGTGCAAATGTTTTCCAAAGTTTCAGAGAGAGTGGAGTGGTTCCAGACCATTCCTGGAGGGATCTGAACCCTAACCCAGCAGCCTGAGCTTTGTTGTTCTCCCAGGATGTCGCTGCCTGATTAATCCCTTTTCTTGTGGGATATGGGCTGAGCAGAGATTGTCAATGTGAATTATGGAGTGGATGAGCATGTCATCTGTTGCTTTTAGTGGTGTGCATTATAAAATACTCGTACAGGCAGTTGAAATAAGCTGAAACATGACTGAAGGAATGAAAACAGTAAAAATTGTGAAACTTCAAGTTGCCCATGGACTGTCACACCAGAGGGGTATGCTTTGTGGGGATTCAGATGCCTCTTGTGGGTTCAGCACATGAGAATGTATGTCTGATGCAGTTACCCATAGGGTCAAAAAATTTCAGCTAATAATTTAATAAACAACAGCAGCAACAATTTATCAGACAGAAAGTCCCTTTTAATTTTCTAATTTCGGAGTAAATTTTCACAACCATGGTTTTTAATCTGCTTTTTGTTTACCTTTGTTTTTCTCTGGGATGAAAGCAGGTGAACCTGGAAATTAAACAATGAGAGGTGAACTGTACATAGAATGTTGCCAACCTAAAGTGTAAAATACAAAATTATTAAAAATTTAAAAACGTCTCTTTTTCCCCTGTCATCTGCCTTGCAGGCATAATTAGAGCTAGGGACCAGATTTCAGGCAGAGCAGTGATTTTCAACTTGACAGTGTCCCTTTTAAGCCCTCATTGGTTTTCTTGCCAGCGACTGGTGTCTGGATGGATACATGATTTGAAAGCCACAGTTTGCAATATGAGGTGCTGTTTTTCAGCTGTCCCTTCACAGTGTATTTAAAATACCAGTCTTCATGTGTCTTCTGAGGTTTTGTAGGATGGTGATATTATCATACCATTTCCTTAGGTTTCATTGCAAAAAGGAAAGAAAAAGCTTTTCAAGATTTTTGGATAGTAATAAGAAAATAAAAAACAAACAAACCCTCCATGCGACTGCCTAAAAGAGTTTCACCCATGATGATGATCTGCTGTATAGGTTGTCACTCTGCTTAAATTCCACAGCAGAACTGTGACACCATCTGTTCCCTTTCACTGTGTGCAAAAAATGGTTTCCTTTCATTAGCATTAAGCTGCATAAAGAGACTGCAGATCTAGAAATATCCCAGTCTTTCCCTGACACATACCTTCTTACAACAGAGTTCATTACAAGCATCACTCGTATCCCTAAGAGAGAATGGGAGGTTTTGAATTATGTGCTATTAAAGGCCTTTGAATAGCAGGGAAATAAAATACAAAATCACCCCATCCATACATTGCAATGAAAGCAGAAAGCTTTCTGAGATGTGTTAAGATGACGTTGATTCAGAACAGCTGTCTTTACTATTGCATCCCCTGCAGGCAGCAGGGCTGCTGTCTGCCAGTGTTGGTGGTATCTGGGCTGCTCTGGGATTGCCTGGGCATGGGACAGGCCCCGCTGTGCCCGTCCTCAGGGACTGCAGGATTTTAAGTTACAGTCCTCTTTTCACTAAAAATTTAGATCAGGGACCTCTGCAAAGTCTTAGGAAGGTCCAACAGTTGTAGATTTGTTCTTGAAGTTATGCATTTTGCTTTTATTGTCTCTTTTCATTGACCACGCTGTGTTTTAAGATTATTTTAATGCCAGTGCACTGAACTGTTGGTGATGACACAGAGCTGTGTATTCAGCAGTGCCCTGTTGCAGGCCTGTCCTCTGACCACTCTGTTGGGATGACTTGGTAAATAAATGCAAGGCAGGAGAAATCAACATCATTCTTCTCTGAAATGCTATCTATATGTAAATCTGTGGTGCCATTTATTCCGCTTTTAAAGTTGCGAAGCACTTTCAGTTCCTGTTTAGTGGTTGCTCCCTCTGAATTACATGAAGCAGTGAGAGAGGTCAGCCAATGCTGTCCTGTGGGAATGAAACCTCTTTTTGTTTGTTGTTCCACGAAGCTGTTGCAAATAACATTGGAGATGCAGCGAACGTAGAGCAAAACAAGCCACCAGAATTACACCGCATACCCAGTGGATCACAACATAAAATATTAATCAGGCACTGCAGATCTCAGTTGTCATCTCCTCATATGGAACGAGGCACAGAGCCCCACTCCACCCCTTCCTCCCAAAGGTCCCAGAATTAAAATATTTGTTAGCTGTGATTAATAAAGACACCTGACTGAGCCCTTGTTGACGGGAATAGTCTCTCAGCATTTTGGATCAGATTTAATGATCAGACTTCGGAGCTTGATAAGCACAAGCCTACACTGGAGGGATTACAGCATACTCGGTTTAAGCTTATGCCAACTGGTGAAATTCAGTTCCCTGGGATGTGACAGCGTTGTGTCATGACTTAAAAAGTGTCATGTAAAAAACTGTCTTTTAACAGTTCCTATTTCCTCTAAACCCCATTAGTTCTTCTCAGTTCACTCTTTTCAGCGGTGAAAAGAGCAGTGTTCCTCAGGTGCATTTTGAAACTTCAGTTCTGGTGACATCTCCCACTTCAAACCAATTTAATACCACCACAGCTCTTTCTCCCCAAGCTGACAGGCTGTGGTGAATGAGTTGCTAAGATGTAGGAACTTTGTTTGTCATGCAGTCACAGGGAAAGGCTTCTAAAGGAAGGCTTTCTGCTCTTAGTTTTGGTGTTTGAGCCAGCTGGTAATTTCTTCTTTGCCCATCTAGCGAGGGCCTGCTAGTTCCTTGTTGAAAGAGCAACATGTCCTCAGCATGCAGTATGGTTTGGCTGGTAAATTTATTCCATATAAAGAGACACTTATGTCTGTGGGATGCTGATGTGCATGACCTGTGTGCTTACAGCTGGAGCTGGCCTGAGCTCTTTTCCACCAGAGACTTCACCCAAGTAGCAATTTTATATGAAATGTGTTAGAACTGGATAAGTTTGAAATTCTTCTCTTGATGCAAAATAGAAAGTCTGACTTTTACTTCTCACATTAATTGGGCAGAATTTGACAACAGCATTATCATGACAATGGTAAAAGAGAAGGCCAGTATTTGTGACTGGTTATACTGTGGAAGTCCTGGAGCAACACAAATCCTGTGCAAAGCAGTTCTGATTTGGGGAAATGCTCCTCTGAATTGTTGCCTAAATCATGTTGCTTCAAGTCACGGTTCTTAAGATGGCCTACAAAAATATGGAATCTGATTTGTGGCAGCAGTTTGTGATCCGGTGTGTAAGGACCTGACTGGAGATGTAGACAGAGGAGGCAGCACTTAGTGGGACTCAAAATGCTGAGCTGCAGACTTTGCTCATTGCTGCACAAAGTTCCACCTGTCCTCTATCCCCTTGCCCTGGTGCAGAATTCCCCAGGAGGAGTCTGGAGTGCAGCTGAGCTTTGTGGCCAAGTCTGTGAGCAAACTGCATCCTGCCACAGTAATGGTGGGTGGGTACCCAGGGTCCATTCCAGCCATGATGCTGGAAAGTGCTGAATATACCTAGACTGTGCCCTGAAAAGAATCAGATCTTCCCCTCAGTGAGTGTGTGTTGTTGTGTCTTGCAGATGTATTGAAAATCTGTGTTAGAGCTGTGAGCAATTAACACATTTCCTGAGGACACATGGAGAGAAACTGAACTTGCATGTGATCTAACACAGTTTCTGCCTTAATAGATCTTGGCTATGCCTATGATTTAAAATTGTTTTACTGACACACAACTGTAGTTGAACTCTGGTGGTGTTCTGGTTGTGTGGAGAGGGTTCATGATGCCAGTGCAGGCTGCTTGCTCCCCTGATTTGAGGAACTTTCTGGGATGCTGTGAATCTTACCCTTGAAATGGATTCAGCCTTCTCTTTAAGGAGATGCCTTCAGAAAAAAAAAAAAAAAGTAGTAAATACATTTGAATGAGAAACAGTTTTCTTTACTACAAAGTATTTTAAGGTATCTGGAGTGATACCTTAAAGACCTTTTTTTTTGTTGAAAAAAGATGAGACAGAAATGAAAAATAACCCTTATTGCTGCCAAAACACATGCTTGGGAGAACATGGGAGAACTGGCCTTTAATAAACTGGATTGGTGCTCTCACCATGCTCCTGGAACATGGAAAGCTCATCTGGTTCCTGCATTGCTCAGTAAAGACCAGGTGCATGCAGAAAGGAAAAGGACTGGGTTAACATCTGTATGAGGAGGGAGAGAGCAGGCAACAGGGATTCTTGGAGAAGAGGAGAGGGTGGAGATGAAAAGCAATAGGGCAATAATTATGATCTGGGGAATGTATTTCAGATAGCGTGGCATGGACAAGGAATAAAGACTTTTTGGAGGAAGGCTCCCAACCTCAAGCTTCAGAGATTTGAGATTAAAATTGTGTGGATTAAAATTGTGTGGATTAAAATTGTGTGAATTAAAATCTGAACAGATCAGTGACTTTTCGCTGAAATTAGAGCTCCTGATAACTCTCCTGGATGCTGTGTATACACTAAGACCTCATTCAAAACGCTTGAACATACATTTTTGTACCGTGCTGGATCGGGGCCACCATGATAAATAAAAATGTTAATGATTTTTCAGGCTCATACTTAAAATTCAGTGGTGGAAGTTTGCAAACGGATTGTGCAGATTGCCAAATTAGGTCCAATTACTCAAATTTAGATGAGCTTTGCATAAAACATACAAATGTGTTCAATGCAGTATTCTGCTTAGGTCTGTGATTTCGTTTCACCAGGCTTATATTTGCATGAGTTCATTAAAATTGGTTTCATTTCTTTTTTCCCCTAGCATCACTTTGAAAAAAGTGGTATTTAAGCTGGGGAAAAATAGTAAAGAACAGGCTTGTAATTATAAAATGAAGCTAAACTGAAGTCATGCAGCACTGCTGTGGTTCATTCTGTCAAAGAGGGAACTGGAGAGCTCATTACTGAGCCCAAAGTTCAAACTGACCACTCTTTGTCAAAGGTTCCTGGTGAATCAGTCAATTAAATGCAACCTTCTACTGTATGGTTATCCCATCTCTGAAAAAAAAAATTTCCACTTCATCAGGACTGCTCTTGGTTTGTATTCTAATTAATATTTATTCTTCTTATTAAAAATAAGGACTTGAACAAGGAGTACTGCTCCTCTTCTCTTTGTTAATCCTTAAAAAAAAAGTCAAGTCGTCTCAGCCTGAACAAATGAGAAGATCTCCAGACAGACTAAAGGCTTTAATGAGGTTGTTACCTCTGTCTAAAGCCACATGACCCTTTCAAAAAGGTTGTGGTCTGGCATCTCCTGGAACATGCAGACATATCTATTTGTCTTTATTAATAGTTTTGTTTATTGCTGTATAAGGTATCCAAGTGTCAAAATAATATTTATGTTTATTTAGGAGTACCATTTAGTGCTCCAATAAGTTACAGGTTGATATTTGGAAATGATTTTATTTAGTTCATGGTCCAGATGTGAAAAAAACACCTTTAATTTGCATGCAAAATTGCTTTTTAAAAAAACCCTGTAATATAACTCAACATTTCCCCCATATGTATATCTGTATTGGCATAAGAATGAATTATCCACGCTGTGACTCTGAACACTTTTAAATAGCATTTTAAACAATAATCTCCAACAGTCTCAAAGAAGCCCTAATGTTTAATAAATTGGTAATGAGCTGCTAACAGCAACTTTGCAATCAAGATTACAAACTGATTTTCTACTGCAAGGGGGCTCTGACTTTCTGCTCTTTGCCAGCCTCCTCCAAAGCGTGGATTTCAACCTGAAATTCCTTGTGTGTGATGGGAAGGGGTTGTTCCACCTCTCCCAGTTCCCCATCAGCTGAGGGTGATTGCACAAGATGTTTGCTCTCATTCTCCTGTGTTGTCAATATATAGTGATTTTGCTTTTGAAAAAGCATTCTGGCTCTTGGACAAAATGGAGTATGTCAGAAATTATTTTGTGTAGGAAAAAATATTGGTGCTTGGTTGACTGCTATGACAGTTACACAGGTATTTTTAGAACAGTGGAGTTGTTTGCAGGCTGTAAAAATTCGTGGGACAGTCCTCTCTGACCTCGGTAAGCCATGTAAACTTTAGTTACTGCTTGGGTGTTGTAACTTAAATACCTTTCTGTAGTCAAAAAAATTAGCCATGAAAATAGAATCTGATCTCTGGAGAGTCCAGAGTGTCCTATTTCCCCACTACTTCCCAGTACAGCACTCTTAAAAAGCTGTATGTGCTGGATCTGACTTTGTTAGTGCAGCCCCTTTCAGCGTAGGTGCCTCGTGGGCCACATGCTTCTCTCGACTGGAAACGGGAACAGTAGCTCCATTATTTCTGGAATTATTCCTGGTGAATGCTAACATTGCAGCCACTTCCTCTGAGTGCCGCGGTGGTGTCAGCATGAGCTTTTGCATGTGGAGATGGGAGTTTGTACAAAATGCAGTTATATGTTTTGTTTCCACGTTGTCACAACCAAACCAGGCAGGGCAGCCTGGGCAGAAATGTCTGGTGCAAGTGGCTCTCAGTGGCTTCCTCCATGAAGCTTATTCATTTCATTCGTTTCTCTGCTGTATTTCAGAATAAAACACATAGGAAATACAGACCTCTGAGTGATAATTGTGTGAAGTTTTGAGGCTGCCCTCAGTGACTGAACTGTGAAACAGAGGGCTGTAAATAAGGGCTGCAGCTACCCTTGGACTACAGTCCGTAAGGAATGTTTCATCGTTTTCACTCCATCTGTCACTTGTGGCAAGACACTGATTGGATCAGTCTGAGTTGCCTCATCCAAAAAATTATGTTGCTAGTTTTTACGTGCCTCCCAGAAATGCACTGAGACTTCACGGGGCAGGCAGTGTGCACTGCCTGCCAGCAGCCCCGTTCCTCGGGACAGCCCGGATCCGTGACCGCGCAGAGCTCGCCTTCACTGGCACTCAGCAGTGATGATGCACTTGTGCACAGTGGGAGCCAAGGTATTTGACACCTCTGAAAAATGAGGCTTATATCAAATAGCCTGTTCAAGCACTTTATAAAAATGAAGTCTTTAGTCTTTCCCATATAAAACAAGACACCAAACTGAGGCAGAGGAGGGAGAGCCAAGCAGAGAGGCAGCTGCAAAACTCTGAAGACTTCCTGTGTCCGGACTGAGCTTACTCTGCCAGGATGATGCCCTGCTAGAGAAGCAGGGAGGACAGTAAAGGTAAGAACACTGTGGCTACCAGTGGAAACCAAAGAAAACACTCACTAAATAGAACATTTAATCTAGACTCTTCTAGTCAGAGGCTTCTCTTTGCCTTTGGAGGTCAGAAGGGGCTCCCATCTGCAGCTTGTCTGGCCAAAAGTAATGTGATGGAAGGCAATGTGACTTGTAAACCATGTTTTGTGGTGCATGGAGATATGGGGGAAGTTATGGTCCAGACAGGATGGTATCTTTTGGGGTGTTACCTCCCTCACAGGGAAATACAGGATGTCTCAGCTGCAGGGCCTGGTTTGCTGTAATTTGTGTCATGATGTTTTGTGTTATTCCTCCAAGAGAAGGGTCAGTTTAAGACAATGTGAATATATTAACTCAGGAATCTCCTCATGTGTCTTCCACCTTGAGATCTAGAAAGCATTACTTAAATTTGGATTGGCAAGACTTGAAATGTTTCTTGATCTTCCTATTTAAGTGAGAACCATCGGGACCATCTGTATTTCCTCCAAATTTAAGCAGAAGTAATGCTACCACTCCCTGCATTTCCACAGACAGAGAAATGGGCCATCAGTGTTGTGCACTTGGGCACATTAGAGGTTGACCTAATTTAATTCAATTTAGGAGATAAAATACTATGAATGCTCTTAGGTTTGTTGAGAAATGAGTTAAGTGTTTACCTAAAAACTCAGTCTGTGAAGATCTTAGAGTGTGGCTTAATGGACAAAACACAGGAGTTAAGGTATGTAGGTGGTGGTTGCAGATACATGTTTCTGACCTTCTGTAACCTTGGGAAGCTTTCCTTTCTCTGTAAAATAGGGATAACAATACATCCCTGCTTTAGTAAAGTGCCTTTAAGTGACCTCATGAAGTGCTACACACAATCAGCCCAGGATAAGAGCCTTTATCTGCTGTGTCAGTTATTCCTATTCTAAGATTGGCTGCTGGAGGAATAAATAGAACCTGTTCCTCTGTATTAAGTGAGTGCCTGGGTTCATGTCTGTTCTATATTTAAGCATGCATTTATATGTTTTAAGGCATGCTTCTTTACCAGTTTTGTTATTAAGCACATGTGCTTTTCATAGTGTCATTGGGACCATAAAGTTTAAATGCTGGATGCAGAAATGAGGAGAACAAGAAAACCTTTTAACCTGCATATTATTAGAAATCCATTTCAGATGATCCCTGTGGAAATGTTACTGATAGTTTTGTTTCTGAAGGCAGATAGTAACTAGTCATGATTTTCTCCAGAAAGGAAATAATATGAACTCTGCAAAGCCTAATGAAGGGAAAGTGGCTGATTTACTGTGAACAGTTATAGCTTTCAGATTTTGCCTGTTTTTTATGTTAATCTTGTTGTGTGGACTGTGTGTTGGGAGTAATTAAGAAACATGGAGGATTGAGTAGCTTTTGTAGTCTGTAAATTACTGTCTAGTGAATGTAGGTTAGAGCCTTGATCGACATCAGCACCAGTTTCCTTTATAACTTTTCCAGAGTTTTAGCCACTTTAATGTATCAAATTTTGATGCATAATGGAGTTCAGAAGAGTTATGTCCTACACAAGATCTCTTCGAGAAGGGCTTCCTTTAAACCCCAAGAAGAGACACAGGAGGAAGTGAAACAGTGAAGAAAATCAGCCTATGTATAGTGGAAATTCTCTCGTTCGAGTTCTGAGCATATGTTTCTTTAGTTATAGCAAAGATACAATGGCAACACCACTGCTGTATTTCCTGCTATTGCAGAAACTGGGAATGCCACGTAAGACCTTCCATGCTGGGAAGGATCAAAAGTCCCCCCCAGGTTTTTGGCTCATGCTTTGGGTATTAAATGCCTTTTGAAGAGAACATATGTGGAAGAAGGAAGAGCAGAGGACAAGGTGCCAAGGTTTCTGCTGCAGTGCCCGACTGCCACTGAATTTCAGGAGCAGCTGGGTGCAGTGGGAGGTGAGCACCTTTGGGCATCCTTTGAGATGGCTTCCAAAGCCCTGCTCTGCAACTGCCTTTGCTGCAGGATTATCATGAACCCCTTCTGTTTTCTCCCTGGTCTTTACAGGGGCAAATGAACGGTGAATTTTGCTTGATCCATAGGTTATCTTTCCGTAGTGACTGCTGATTAGAAAGAAGAACCATGCAGGTCCTAAATAGCTATTTTATGAGGGTTCTGCTGCAGACTTTTTTAGGGAGCACAGCATGTACCTAACTTAAACCTGTGCCGGCAACATCTCTTTGTTAACAGGAATTAACACGTAAAAAAGGGACTTTAAAGGTACATTATGTAAATCAGTCCTAGGGTTCAGAGAACAGTGGTCTTTCTGTGTTAAATGTGCTTTTGTAGAGTAAAATATGTGTTTGTGTGTGATTTGTATAGCCTATGTGTGATTGTGACAACTGAGGTATACTTACTGTGTATATTTGAATTTACCATCTCAGATGGAGTTTGAACTTGTGACATCTTCTGCTTAAGAATGAAAAAAAAAAATCTGTCTCTGGCAAAAGCAAATTCTTCTTTTCTGCTTTCTACTCAGAAATTAATCTTCCACATGACATATTTCTAATGTCACACAGGTAGCTGGGAAATCCTCCTCCTTCCTTACAAAATTCAATGTGTCAGAGCTGAGGATGGGATGGGAGTGGATTTATGCTGCACCAAGCGCAGCTTTTCTAGGTGCAAAGATGCAGGATATTTAAAAAGGTTTTTTAAAGAGCTTGAGGAACAAGAACTGTATATTACTGAAACATGGAAATTTTTACCTACCCTATGAGAGGCCCACCTCTAGACTTGAGAGAGAGCTGTGCAATCAAACTTGAAAGCTGTCACACTTAAAAGCTCTTTTTTTTTTTTCTTTTTTTAGTGTTTTACTATTTATTGCTGAGTTCCAATATCACTGCAAAATCATGTTCTGGTGCAGTTCATGTATTTTTATTAAACCAGATCTGTCTCATTTTTCTGTGCACCATTATAGAGGAAAGAAAATCTGCAGAGGGCTTCAGTAGACCACTGCTGAGAATGGCCTCTGTGTCTCCAGATGGGCTGTGGTGAATAAGGATTATTTGTGTTTGTAACAGCTGATGAGTTCCATCCATGTTGGTTCTAGTATGGCTTAAACTTAAAGCTAAAGAAGACAGCTTGTGCATATTGGACAGCAGATTTAAAGCTCTCACGCTGTTTTTCAGTCTTGGTGTAGTGTGGAGTAGCCTGAGAAGGGCACCTTAATCATGGCCCAGAGCTGTGCTGGGTGTGTAGGCTCAGCATGAAATCAATATACAAGATTACAAACAAGATATGATGCAAACTGATGTATACAGGAAGGGACTCTCTGAAACAACCACTTGGACAGTAGCTGGTGGTCCTGGCACCCTGGCAAGCCAGCGGCTGACAGGAGGATCAAAGAGGACTGGGAAAGGAACGTGTAGCACCCACTTGGGCTTCCAGTCAGTGACCACAACTGTTTTATAGACTCAGAGGAAACAAAAGCAAAGGTAGAAAGAGGTTCTGTGCCACAGCTCTACTTTTTTGTTCCTTCTGTTTGAGGGAGATCAGTATTTCCTCCACCTTTTGCCCTTGGCACTCTTGCATGGTTGTTTTTAATTGCAAAGCAACACGGTGCTTTTTCCTCAGCTGGAAGAGTTGGCACATAATTCTTTTGTGCAACTGAGGCAATAAACTGCTGTATTATTCACACAAGGTAATAAACAATAGCAGAACTCTTGCTTTTACCGCTCAGGTTTCTACTAAAATAGCCCAACTTCCATAAGGCCTTAAAAGTGGGATCCGTGAAACTGGATTTAAGTCTGTGTCTTTCCTACCATCTTCTGGCTGACCTTGCACCATTTGAGAAATTTCATTTGCAATTTCATTTGTAATTCCTAAAATGTGGTCTTATTTGGAAGCAGGATTGTAAACAAACTTTGTGTCTCATGTACCTGGTAAAGTATCATTTAGGTGTGGAGAAAAGAACAGTCACTTTTCTGTGCTTGCATCCTGGGCCATATGGCTTTCTGTGAGACGTTGCTTAGATGCAAGCTACCTTTCTTCTCCAGCAAGATTAAAAGGAAAAGTGAGCCAGGATTACCCTTTGGGGATGGTTAGAGATAGGATGTGAGAAACCCTTCAAAATTCCTCTTCTCAACGTTGCTTATTTTGCTAACAGTACAAAGCATCGTGCACACACCACAGCAGATAAAGGGAATTTAGAAATCAGAGACCCAAACCAGTTTTTCAAAGTCATGGGTTTTGATCTTTTGAGATTGACACTACTTTACTTTCCCTACCCACGCTTGTAAACACCAGTCTTGGAAAGCACAGCAGGAAGAAGGATTTCAGAGGCCCCATGTAAAGGCTGGTGGGTTCCCCAGTGTGCTGGGGGAAGGTGTTGCATTCTTTTATTCCTCTTCCTACTGAGGGATGGGAGCCCCATGTAAAATCTTTGTCAGGAAGATGTTAGAGTTAGAAGCAAACAGTCAGGTGAGCTGCAGAAAGGGAGCATTTGAATGTATCCAGCCCAGTGTGAAGGCAAGGTGAAATGAGTTCTGCTCCTTTATTTCAGCATATTTAATTGCATAGCTGGTCTAAGGAGGACTCTGCAGTGAGGTGCTGCAGCACAGCTGGGCTACACTACAGTCAGTGCTAAATAATGGTAGCTGGATTTAAGCACTTTAAAATCTCAGAAAAACTCACATTTTGTTGTTTCCTTTAATTTTTGAAAGCAACAAGGGTCGCTTGCTGGAATTTAAGTACGCTTAAGACAAAACAAATGCCAGAACAGAGCAATTTTTCATGGCAGCAGTTTGTGATGTTGGTGGCAATATTTCTGTTCAGGGCTCTCTTGCAAGCCGGGCACAAAGCAGGAGTGCCTGGAAAGCAGAAACCTGTAACATTTACAGTGGAAAAGGCTGTAGCTTTCCCTGCTGGGACACAGTGCCCATCAACTAAACAGCTGTTCTGCTCTGCAAAGGACACTGCCAAGGTTGTTAGTATCTACAAATTGAGTATCTTGCTGATGATCTTTTGTGAAGTATTTAATTTCTAGGTGAAGGAAGAAGGAGTGAATAAATTACTTTATCCCTTGTCATAGCTCTTCTTTATGAAGTGCAGTCATTGTACTCCCAGCTTGGGATTGGCTTCTGTATTTTTTAATTACAAAATTAAAATACTATAATGATTAAACTTTGCTCAGGAGCAATAGCAATCTCAAATGTTTAACAAAAAAAAAATAAAAGAAAAAAGCTCATACGCTAAATTTTAATGTGGGTCATGTACACACTAAGTGTATTACAATATGTTAAAAAACAAGGTCACTTTGGTATTTCAATATTTTAAGGTGGTTCTGCAGATTTCTGCAGTCTGGTGTGCTACTGCAGTGGGCCAGTGTTGCTACCATCAGGCAGAGAAGACACCAAAGCTGCGTGGAAAACTGTTAAATACTCCAGGGACTGGCTGCCATAGTAGAAAGGGCTTTGGGAAGATTTGCTTATAAGAGAAGTCTGCATGATACTTATCTCAATGAATTGGGCAGACAGAATTTTAACAGGTTTAACAAGAAGAGATCCTGAACTGATTCTCAAGTGCTTTGGGTGTTTTTTCACTGTCAAATTGGACTTTTTTTTTTTTTTTTAAGTGTGAAACAACAATTTCCATTTTCATGAATATCACTCAAAATGTATGAGCTGCGAGCAGAGAATTGGCTTCCTGATATCAGGGAACAAGAATTGTGTATGCTTGCGTGATTTTTCCGTTAAAAAATAATGTTGGATAGGTTCAAAATTTAGAATTCATAAGGAACTTCTTAATAAACAGATGCAACCCAGAGGAGAAGTTTTCTCCTTCCAAATTATGTCACTAGGATTTTTTTTTTAATAAAATTTGACCTACATTTGCAGTCCCACCTAAAATAGCACACCTTGCAGGTGATTTCCATGTGGTTTTATTTCCTAGCAGATTATTGTGCTGAGGGCAGAATTTCTTCTTTAATAATGCAACAAAAATGTATGCAAGCACTGGTAACTCAGCTGCCAAGCCAGGGCCAGAGACTCATGGTTGATTCAGTTGATGGGAGACACCTTGAGATTAGAAGAGATGGCAGAAGGTGTTACATCTGTCTTAGGTGGAGAGAGAACTGTCCTGTGGTGTATCATGAAAACCTAACAGGGGAGAACCTGACACATGGTCAGGGAGGTGGTGGGGAATGTACCGGTGAGTCTGAAAAAACCTGTCTGGTTTTGAAGGAGTATGCAGAGACATAGAAGAGATGGAAGAGGGAGAGGAGGGTAGATGGGCAATCCCAGGAATAGGATGAAGAAAGTGAGGCACTCAGGTTAAGTAGAAGGTCTCACAGTGATAAGAGCAGCAAGGAGGGATTGACATCACAGTTCAGTGCTGCTGAGACAGCTGGGCTGGTGACACTGGCTGTTATGCTTCTGAGGAAGCCTTTATCTCACCTGACTGCAAATATCTGCATCTGAGTTAATGCTTTGGAAGCCCCTTAAAGCCAATGCAAATAAACTGATACTCCTGGAGTGCAGCTCAGCTCATCATAAGGCAGCTGTTGGCCTGAGCAGTGCCCTGCTTGGCACGTGTTTGTGTCTGGCCATGGAGAGCACAGGGAGTCTGAAGCACTGGCTCAGTTTGAGATGGCTGCCTTGCCAGCCCCAAAAGCTGGGTGAGATCAATGCCACCTCCAGGATGTGACCCAAGCCTCCCTGCAGCTAATGACAGGGTGTTTTGGTGGGCATTAAGGGACAGTAGACTTCACCTTTACCAGCAGCAGCAGGGAAGAGATTTAAGTGGCAGCACAGCAGTAGAGGTTTCCAGCAGATGAGTCTGAGCTGCTCCTTGCACGACTGGCTGCTCTGAAAGCACAGCCCATTGGTTGGGTGCCCACTGAGTGCTAATAAGATGGCTTGTGTTTGCATCATTTCACGAGGTGGTGTCAAAGGCTACAGAAGATCTTGTTAGTAGCTGCGGGAGGACTATGATATATTCTGATTTTGTTTTTCCTTCTCCCAAAGGAAAACGGTAATTTAGTACTTTTCTCATGGGAACCAAGCGCTGGAATATGCTCCAGGGTCATGAAATCCAGTGACCCTGTTCCCTCAGGCAAACACATAATATCATCCCTTTCATAAACTGATCAAGTATTTGATCTCACAGAAACCCAGCAAACTAGAGGTTATGCTAACAAAAATAAAACAAGCTTTTGTAGGGGAGAAAGAAGCGTTGCTCTGTGCCTTTCCCTAGCTCTTTTGTTTGTTGTTTTATGCACTATGGTGCATAAAACCCAGGGCTATACTAAAGTTGTAAATATAGGTTTTAAGAAAATATTTGGATTTGTTTAGTATTTGAACATCTTTGTGCTGTCAGTGGTAATTCTCACCTATCTCATCCTGGCTTTGAAACGGCAGTGTTTATAAGTGGCTTTAAGATAATTGATGAAAGAGGTGATTTGCATGGAGAACAAAGTAGTGCTGAAACTTTGGCTGAGACCTATCCACACCTTTTGGTGCATGGGGAAATATAACATGAAAAGGGGAAAAGGTTTTTTGTTGGGTTTTTTCCTCCACTTGCATTTGCCTTTGTTCCTGCCCATGGAGGATGCCTGTAAAGCACAATTACTCTTTTCCCTAGAAGATTTTTGAAAAGTAATCAATTGGTCAAAAATATAAATAACCTGTATCAGATTAGGTGAGTGAAATAAGGTCCCAGAATTGATATTCCCCGTTATTATAAATGACCTTTCCTTATTACCCTGGAGAGGCAGCTAGCTGGCTTCAAGGGTACAGCCTTGCAGGAAGGTTGGAGTGCAGGTCCCTGGCTAATAAAGCTGGACGGTTAAAGACACACCTAAATTGAGAAATAGGTGTAAAGAGCTGTTGAAGGTTTAGAGTGGATCACGTATTTTTTCTATGTGGGTTTTTGGTGTGTTTTTTTTTCTTTCTAACTGTTAAACAACTGAGCAGTTGCTCACAAAGTAACAAAGAGAAGAACTCATACCTACGAGGAAATTTAGTCAAGTCCTCTATCGATTTTATACGTCTGAGGTCAGTTAGTGTAAATAACCTTTGCGGAGAACTGCAAACCTCTTCGAAAACCAAACTGGGAAAAAAAAATTATCTTTGGTGCAGAAGCCACCAAACTTTCCTAAACACCAGTGTTAAAAAGAGGGTGTGCTGGGGCCGAGGGGCGATGCTGCCCGTTCTGGGAGGAGGTGAGGATGCTCCCCGGGCTGTGCGGCGAGGGGCGGGGGGCAGCCACGCTTTGTGGTCTCACCTTTGCGTCCCAAATCCACTTCCAGGCAGAGGTTCTCCCAGGCACCAAGGTTTTTCTCACACTTCCCTTTGCTGGTTGTCACCTCCCCGTGCAGAGGGGCCGCGGTTCCTCTCCCTCCGCCCTTCGGTGCCGGCAGCCGCGGGTTGACAGAAGCTGATGATTGATGTCAAGGCTGGGGAGCAAACAGCTGCTGATTTGATTATTACTGTTTCATCTCCTAACCTTTTGGAGCATCATGGGAATATTTATTCACCTAGTCACGCTTTAATGGCATTTGGTGCAGTACTTCCCCGGGAACAATGAAGGAGTGGTGTTGAACAGAGGTAGTTTAGAAATTCCCGTTCTCGTTCTTTATGTTTATTTACAGATACAGGGAGAGAAGAGAAGATCCTGCTGTATGGGGGAATGGAAAACTCGGGTATTTGACTGGGAGCAGTTACAGACATAGATGTGCAATATGTTAATAAAGTAATTGTGCTATGTTGCTATAAAGAGGATGGCTTCATTATAAAATTCTTGGTTTAATACTGTCATTACAGCAGATGTATAGCATATGAACTAATTTGCATGCAGATAAGGAGGCTCTGACAGCTTGGTAGCATAATTACTGCATAGCATACTGCTCACTAGTGCTGGGAGCTGAAGCTGTTACTGGAGGGGTGCTCATGGGACTAATTATGTTGGCTTTGTTAAATTTAAAATAGTGTATAGCCAGGAAAGAGACCCTTCTCCTGTGCTCTATAGTGTTGTGTACAATAAGTTGCAGAAGCCTTGAACTGCTGCAGCCATTTTAAGCCATGCAAATGCCTGGATCTCAGCACCTCCCAGTCTAGTGGAGTCATAGATTTTGATTTAACCATGGAGCCTAGATCAGCTTTCAGACAAAAGGTTTGAAAGCTCTAATATTTCTGTATACTAAAACTCCAGTTAGGTCTTTTGGAGAAGTGAACAAAACTATAGCAGTAACTTTTGTCTAGTATCTGATGAAAGTGGATGCTGAATGGGTGCACTCAGACTGGTGAATGAATTCTCCCCCCTCTCCCTGGTGTGCCTATCGCCTTGCTTCATCATATCTGTGTCTTTGTGATTTGTCTCCACTTAATTTCAAGCGTATTTCTGCTCCCTTTTTTGCCTTTGCTTTGACTGTGTCTGCAGTTTTTAAAGAACTTATTATTGAGGTTCCTTTATGGATTTTAAAATGTTAAATTCATTACTAGGCCATTATAAACTGAAGGCATTTTATTTTCCCAGGGAAATCAAGACAGTGCCACAGGAGAATATTTGCCCCCGCTACTGTCAGATTAGCTTGCAGAGAAGGGAGGAATTTGTGAATGCACAGTTGACTTTGATTACATAAGCTGGAAACTGGCAAGCAGTATGGATTTATTTCAATTCCACTTACTTTAAAAAGAAATACATATTAAATTGGAAGTGCCTTAGGGCATCAGGCAAAACGGGGAAGCCGACCAGAAAGTGTGTATTCCCCCCTGACCCCTCCTGTGGGGCAGTAGGTGATGCCAGGTAGCTGGATGGATAGAGGGAAGGAGATGGGGGCTGGTTTATACCCAGGGACCGGGACCACCAGCGGCTCTCTGCTGTCAGGAAGGGAAGAGGCTGCACAGCTGGCGTGTGAGGGCACTGCAATTTCTGGCTGGGATCTTGCTGGGAATGGCCAAGGGGAGCACCCTTTCCCCGCCCTGTTGGTGACACGGCAGCAAGGGGCCGGGTAATGCTTGAGCAGGTCCTGTGACAACCTGCTTCGCTCGCCTCCCGGGAGGTTTTACCCTGAACCTGGCTGTTGTGGCAGGAGGGCCCTCGATCCCATATCCTTACCTGCTGCCCCCTGGGATGGGGCTGGATGTGGAGCCCTGCTCCTAGAAAGCAGCTGTCAACATCGAGGGACCGCTGAGCAACTCAACTCCGTCCCATGCAATGGGTAAGGACAGGACATTGTGCTCCACTGCCTTTATGCATTCCCTCCTTCAAAGTAATTGCTGCAAACCCCGTGTATCTGTTTCCATAATACCCCACGCTAAACAAATATTAACTTACACCTTTTTTTCTTTTATGCTAAATATTTACCCAGGCGTTTTATTTTGCAGAATTCAAGCTCATCCTTGTACGATCTTGCTTGCATTTTGTTAATCTGGGAGTATTAATAGCCTGCTGGCATTACTGCTAATTTGGAGTTTATGCTGTGGTGTGAGTGCAGTAACGAATTTTTGGAATGGTTTGTTAGTCTTATCAACGTTCATTATGTATTTATTAATAGTAATTTTAGAGCCAGTCACAGTGTTGCATTTGTAACTTTTTGTATCAATCAAACAAGCATTTTTTGAGAAGATGATAATTTAATAGGAAATTTAGTGTGTAAATATGTAAAAAAATAAGATGTGGTAAGGAGAAAGGGTGCAAGAAAATACTGGACCTAATGAGTAGTTTTGACCAAACGTCTTGTCTTGTCTCGTCTCATCCTCCCCTCCCCCCCACACCTCCCAAAGCAAAGTAAAAACAGGAGGAAGGAGGGGGAAAAAAGTTACTCTTTAAAAAAGAAGTTACTCATTGAAACAGTTTTATTTAGGCTTTTTTTCCATATAATATAATATCAGAGATTTCAAAGCAAATTTTACAGGTTATTCAGACAGCTTTATTGTAGTATCACATACATGTTGAGATTTTTTTCTACATGCCTTTATTTTTAGTGCTGACCTTGAGATACTTCAAAGGGTTTTGATTTTTCAGAGGTCAGAAAGGAGCACAGTTCTTTGGAAAATCAGGGTTCTGTGCTCTCTTGACTGGATCTCAGTCATGTAATCAACCCTTTCCTGGATATCGGTGCTTTTCATTCCTCCAGGATGTCCTCTTAGCACGAGTCCTGAATGAGTTCTTTAGGTCTCTTGCAATCACATGAACAATGAAAGGAATAAGAGCATCTCTAAGCATTCATGATTGGACTTTGTTGTTGTTTCCTTACAAACTCTGCTCCTCCATTTATGCTCTTTAGGCCTGCTGTTGCCACTCAGGAAACAGATTATCCAGCACTTCTCCATCTTCCAGTCCAATCAGAGATTCCTCCTGAATCAGCAGCACTTATTATCTCCAACTGTACATAATTATGGTGGAGAGGTTGCACCACCATAACTGGATAATGTCAGCATTTCTATTACAGCCCCATACTTTTAGTATCCTGAAATGGGGATATAAAATCTCACTTTAGTTTTATAGTTCTTCCAGTGGTGAGAGATAAGTGTGTGCAATCAGCCTTAAGCAGTTAAAGAAACCCATAAAAAAATTCCTCTTTGGGATGTCAGTTGTGTAAAAGCTTGTTACTAACTGGGGTTTAATGCAGTTTTGCAAAACTACTAAGGACCTGAAGTTAGTGAATGGCTGTGAAAATATGAATAATGCACAAACACAGAATGATTTGCAGGTTGGTGCAACAAAAAAACCCACAAAAACAACAACAACAAAAAAAAAGTGGCTTCCAGTTTTAGCAAGTCTGCCAAAATGTCGTGAATATTTACTAAGGGTGAGGAATGACTCCTGCAGAGCTGTTCTACTCCAGGAAACATTTGAGTATATGTATATGTACATGAGTATGTGTATATGTAACACTCTAATAATACAGCTGTATAAAAACTTTCATATATATATATAAAATCAGTTATGAAAATGGTGCTTGACATGTGAGAGGTCAGCTTTTCACAGTTGCTTCTCTTCAAGTTTTTAGTGGCATTTTTAACCCTTTTTCTCACTGCAGTCTGCCCTCTTCCTCCTGTTACCCCCAACCCCATTTGCAACATCATGAATTAAGGGCAGGAGGCTGATGTTAACTGAGGCCCCTTGGGCCTCTGCAGTATGAGCCAGCTTCATGTTCTTAAGAATGTTCATTCAATATGTCTTTTTCAAACAGGAGGAGAGGGTGAGACTTAATCTCTGTTTAAGAACTCAGATAAGAGTTCTGCCTCATGCTCTGCTGCTTATCTTATTCATGCCAGCAGAAGCCAGTGATGATTGCAGTGTTCTGAGTTCTAACACACCTCTAATTATAGTATACAGTGGTGAAAGCTCCAGAGGTGATAATGAAGCCCAGACCCATGTGTCAGCAGAGCCTTGAAAGGGTAATGCATTCCTGTTCTGCTCTACTGGTCCTTGTTTGTATGTTTGTGGGCAGCTAGACTGGTGCAATCGTGTCTTGCTTATTTTCGCTGTGCCAAGAGGTGAAACATGCAGAGCAGTGGAGATGTGTAATTTTATCAAGGTAATTTAGTATTAGCTATTTGTCTTCCTTTTGGAGATGCACAAGGAGAGAGGCAAGGACAGGAAGCTGTTCATACAGGACTTTCATAAACTTGTTGCCTAGAAGGTGTTGACAGGTCTTTATTG
This sequence comes from Myiozetetes cayanensis, assembly GCF_022539395.1. Taxonomy (NCBI): domain Eukaryota; kingdom Metazoa; phylum Chordata; class Aves; order Passeriformes; family Tyrannidae; genus Myiozetetes; species Myiozetetes cayanensis. The sequence goes on from NW_026087389.1 coordinate 6,323,767, forward strand.
CTTTGACGTCTGGTGACAAACTCTTTCCACTTCTGAGGCTGGGCTGTAGGAAATGAGTGACCCCTGTAGAACAGGCTGATCCATATAGCAGAAATTCAGGATGTGGAGCATGTGGAGTTGTGCAGAGTCTGTGTTGAAGATGAGTTAGAAACTTGCCCGAGAAGGCTCTTGGTGAGTGATGAAGGCTCTTTTTTTTCCCCCAGAAGTGATGAGCACAACCCTGATGCTCCCTTACGTTTTCCTAATTGAAGTGGCAACCCATCAGGCAAACCTTCACACATTTTGCTCTTTAATCTTAGCATGGGAACCAAGCTGTCTCTCAGAGAGGGAGGTGACCAACTTTGCCCTTTCTTCAGGGAGAGAAAAAATAACCTTATAGGCTTTAATCATTCGGAACACCTTCATGTCTGGATGACCTGACTGACCTGACGAGTTAGTCCTGCTTCTTATTGCAGATAAATCAGTGCAGTCTGTGTGACAGATTTGGCCTTCCATTTGCCTTTCTGGTCACAAGAGGTGTCTTGAAGCAGATTGTGAGGGTACAGGAACTGGCATCTAGCCACTACTTAGTGGACAAAGTAGGTAGAAGTGGCATTATAATCCAGTGTGGGAGGGGTGTCCCCACCTGGAGTTCTTATCTGTCTTTGGTGAGAAGGTTGAGAGCCTATCCCAAGGTCCAAGTTACTGATTTGAAAGATAGAGTCGCTTGACTCTTATGGATCTGTCTCATGTGGGCCAAGGTATGTTGCTGTCAGGAATACCTGTAATCGATGCAATTTCAGTCTCCAGGAAAAACTCACAGAGGTTGTCCCCTGTCCTTTGCCCTGGGGTAGAAGAAGCTGAGGAAGGGAGAAATCTAATTTGGTGGAGCTTGAACTGCTGACATTCTGCAGAAATTTCAATATGTGTTGGGGGGCAAATCTGACATAACTGAAGTTATACAAAAAGCAGGCATTTTTTCCTTCTGATCTCACATATTTCTGTTCCAGAGAGGGACAGAAGTCCTGTGTTTGTGAGGGAGGGGGGAATTCCTTGAACTGGTACGAAGAAGAAAAAAACAAACAAAAAGCCCCCAAACAACCAAAACATCACCGCAGTCTCCTGATGTGCTAAACTGAAAAACTGCAGCTCTGTACAAAGCTGAGAGCTGAAGAATATGGACCTTTTGTTTCATCCATCTCTTTTTGTCTCTCTAAGCATGTTCTTTCAGTGGTGTGTTACCAGCTTTTATCTGCCTGGACCACGATCATCATACAGAGCTGTTTCCAAGGTTATACAGGATATCATTTAAAATTAGTTGGTGTTGTTGAAGTCCAAATGCAGCTACTGAGAGCTGCCAGGCTGTGCTGCCCGAAGGGATGTGTGAGGATGAGCCAGCAGTGGGAGGTGGGGATGTTCAAGCAGGACTGGGAGGGCAAAGGGCACTTGGAGGTGAGCTGAGCACATGGCATCATGCTTATCTGTGTGGAAACTCAACACCTCACAAACTTTTAAACCTTTAATCTGCAACGTGAATTTACATAAGCCTGCATGTGGAGGTGAGTGTGTGGCTCTGTCTGTGCTGGTAAGTGTTGGTCCCAGGTGTGTAGAGGTCCTTGGCTGGATTTGGAGTTGAGTGTTGCTCATAATCCAGTTGCACAATCTCTTGCCCTTGGCAAGCTGCAACACCTGCCCTGATGGATCCATAAATACTTGGCTGCTGAGCTCTGTCCTCGAGTGACTGCGCTGTAGATGTGCACTTTGTAAAAACTCATTTGAAAGAGGCCTGCTCTGAACAGATGAATGAGTTGGCTTGGATACTTAAAAAAAAAAAAAAAATTCTATTCTACTAACACACTTCACTAGAACTCTGACATAACTTAGAACAAGTCTGTCCTCCTGAAAATTCTACTGCATGATTACAGTGTTGCCAGCTCTTGTGATTTGCAGACTTCGAAGGAGACCTTGAAGGAGGTCGTTTAGTCCATTCCTATACCTGAAGGCGAGAATGGCAGAGCCAGTCCTCCTCCAGACTTGAGCTTTTGATGTTGAACTCTCTTAAAATCTACCTGTAAATGTCTCATAATAAGGTAGCACTCTGAAAAATGTAGTTTTTACCTAGATATTTAAATATTACCCAAGGAATCTGAAGTCCTTTCCATTGGAACAGTCTATGGTAAAACAGGATGTCATTAAGTAAACAGGTCCCATCAGCAGTCCATGAAGTTATTGGCCTGTGTCTGTAACACAGAGCATGCAAAATAAACTACTCATTTTCCTCTGGACTACTATTAGGTCTGGGAGAAGGACAGCAAGCACTGTATGGCTGAGAATAAGCTGCTTTATAAATCCAGTTATATATATATTGTGACCATTGCTACATAACTAGCATGTATACCAGTCTGGATTGATTCATTATTATTTGTAAATTCACACATTGTGGTTCCCTTTGAATGCTACTTTTTACCCTGTGAGGAATTGGCTTGCATTATGCAGGTTGGACAAATTCACCTCCAGTCTGAACTTCTGTAAAAGTCTCCAGGGAAGGTCAAGTTTCTGTTATTTTCAATAATAAATGAGAATCCCATTGAGTAAAATGATCCAGGAAATCAGCTTCAGCTCTCGGAATAACAGTTTTGTGGCCCCTGATTGGAGGGCTGGGAAGGACCCAGAGTTGGAGGAGGGATGAATCTTTCCAAGCTGCAGGTTTTGCAATTCTAACCTGGTAGAGTTGGCTCCAAACACAAGTGTTAGCAACATTTTATATATTTTGAAGATTGTCTCAGAGCTATGATTTACAAATACACTTGTTTACAGTTTTATGACAAGTAAGACTCTTATAGGTGAAAGACAGCTACAACAATAAAGGAGAGGATGTTATTTGTGCAACAGACAAAATACTTTCTCACAGCTCACAGGAATGTCTTCTCCTCCCCATATTTTTCTGCCAAATGGATGTTTGGAAGCGTTAATAATTGTATTTTCCCCTTCAACTCTGGAAGTAGCCTAATTTGGCTTAACAGTCAGAGAGGAAAAAAAGAAATAATTAATGTGATTCATTCATCTAGAAAGTGTAAAGCATAACTTAAACAAGTGACAATAGTGGTAGGAAAAATGCTATAGTGAATATATCAAACTTCAAATTTTCTGTTGAGGTATGAAGTGATCTGAAAGGAGTGAGTGGCAGTTCATCAAAAAGATGTGTATTTATTTCCTTGTAATACTGTTTTATTTGCCCTTTTCAGGTATTAATCTCAGAATTGCTAAAAATATACAGGATAATGGATGGTTGCTGCACAGAGCTCTAATTTACTTTACTGCACAGTCACTGTGGGAAAGTGCTTTAGGTACTTTGGCTCTTTTGTATCGCCTCGAGAAAGAAACTTCTCCGTGTGTTTCGCTCCAGAAGTCATCTGTTGTTTTTCAGTGTATGCACATAAACAGCTCTTACCGCTATGGCTAAATATTGAGTCAGCAGTTCCCTCTGATGAAGCCATCACCAAGGACTGTCACGTTTATCTCAGCAGATCAGCATCACAGAGCACGTAATGCTATTAGCTCCAGAACGTTGTCTGCTAACCACAGACTTGTGGGACACGAGTGACCTTCTGCTCTTTCGCATCCTAATCGGCTCTGAGCTTGGGCTGCCAGCTTGGCTGCTCTGTGCCTCCATAACCCATCTGAAAAATGGGTGCAGTTTCCACTTCCCACCCTGCTGGAGGCATTTTGAAGGCAAATGTACTGACAAATGGGAGCCACTCGGATTTTTTGATGGATGCTCGTTTTATTTTAAATATTTAAAATACCTCCCATTAAATTATGTCTCATTCATTGGACTTTGGTCACCCTCATTCTGTAGTGGCAGAGGTAGCAGGGATTTCTCTCTGATTTTCTTCTGCCTTTCTGCAACATGTCCTTGGCAGGATGAGAGAATGTTTCCTTGAAAAAATTATTCCAGTGTCACAAAACTATACATCGCCTGTCATTACTTGAACGTTTCAGCTTTACTGCTGTATTTCATTCATGTATTCATGTAAGTTCGCATCTGTATGTCATTGTACTGGCAATTTAGACTCCTAAATTATTAATGAATGGCTAGTCTGATAATCAAGGCTCTGATTTGCAGTGTCTCATAGTTTTACTTGAAATCAGGTAAACCAGCTTTTTTGACTGCCATGCTTGCTCTGCCGCTGGTTGTCATTTTCCTGAGAGCAGATGTGAAGAAAACCTGTGTTGCTCTTTACAGCCCAGTGTTTCAGTGTGGGCCTCCAGTGAAGTCTGTCTATCCTGTGCTGGGACATGTGGTGCTAGGAGATGGAATCTTCATGATGGGCAGTGGGGACCACCTTTAATCAGCAGTGTCCTGAATCAGAATCCCAGCTAAGACCAAAGACAATTTTTTTTTTTTTTTGATTCACAAAACATTTATTGCCTCGAGGCTGTTACCCTGCAATAACTTGAGCAGGTGTTTAGCACTAATCATGAAAATTGGTCTCGAAGCAATTGGGATACTTGTATGCTTTGAACAGAGCAGGTGATTTGCAGTGAGTACCATTACCAGTTCTGTACCAGCATCTGTCTGGCAAAGTGGTTTCACCTGCATCACTTGTCTGAAGGACTCAACACAGCTGTCAGGGGATAAATGCTTCATACTTTGAAAATAAGTGCTGAAGTTAAGGTTTAAACTTTATTTTTTCAGTAAGGTCTTATCTGCTATGTGATATCCTTGTCCTGGAGAAAAGCAATTGTCTCTCTGATAATCACTCAACTGTCCTCTAAGTCAAATTTTGGAGAGAATCTCATCTCAGGGTTTTTCTAAAGCCTGGATCTGATTGTATGTGCTTCCAGGCATTCATTTTGCAGTAGTGCACTGATCTGGTAGCATGAGAAAGCAGATTTCTGGGGAAACTGTCTTCTCAACACCCTAAATAACAACATCCTCCACCAACCGTGTCTAAGCCGAGGAGGTAATTGCAGTATTGAGGATTGCTTCCTTATCCGGTGGGTGATGCCGGCACAACTACGAGCTAAAACCTGGTGGTATTTCTCTTTGCTGGGAATTGGAGGCAAGACAAGGAACAGCTCATTTGTTTGGGCTGCCAGACAGTTGCATGAGGATAATTATTGTGTGCTGTTTATTTATGCTGGATTCAAACCAGCAGTGGTGGGGACCTGGAGATACTCTGGAATTATTCACCGCAGTGAAAGTGGGAGCTGCTGGTATTACAGCTCCATGTGGCATCTCATGTTTGTTGCCCAGTCAACAGCAGCAGGGCATTGGTAAACCAGCAAATGAATTTAAAATGGCATTTAAAATTGGGGCAGTTGGAGAAAATGATTTGCAAGAAGCTAATAAAATGATGGAGTGTGTAATGTGATTGTTTTGTGTGATCGCAGAGCTGTAAATGGCTATGCAGGGACATTTAGCAGAGAGAAAGTATAACTAGAAGTAATCAGATGAAATGAAGCAAAGACCATTTAAGCCAAACACTGTGTCATTGTCCCCAGTTTAAGCACTGGAGTATTTTATAGGAGTGTTGCTTGGCTTCTGAAAGGCAGAGTAAAACACCCTGTGAATGTAAATCCTATGAAACTCATAGATGGTAAGATTTGTAGGCATGGTTTTTATTATTTGTGTACAACTGAAAAAGCAATAAAATCAATGGAGAAGCCTGTATACATTATCAACAACATGACAGTTTGCTTTGGACTGCAAAGATGCAGAGTTATGCACTACCTAACCAGCAGGCTTTTACTGTACCAGGGAATGTTTTAATTAAAAGTGGGGAGAATGTATTGTAGCTTGCACTTTCTTTAGTGTTTTATTGCACTTACAAAACTACAAGGATTAATAAGATCTTTCTGTGTTAGAGCTGGGGGACGTGGAATTTGCAGCAAAGGAACAGTAAATAACAAAATATTGTAATAGTTTTTATTTCAGTGGGGTAAGAAAAGAATTAAAATTTACGTATTTGTTTTCTCTTACATTTTAACACTTCCAATTATCAGTAGGGACGAATCTTAAACACCCACCAGCTTCTCAACGTTTTGCATTTTTTCAGCATCCTGAGCTGTTACCTAATCAGCATCACAGAAAGTGAACCAGGAGAATGTTTTCAACCAGCTGAAGCGATAGCAGTCATGAAGAACTAAGGCATGCTGTGCATACAGAGCTGCTGAAAAAAAAGTATGCAGAAATCGGTAGCAGTTAAGAACAGGTAAAATTAAGGGACAGGATCTGTAGGGAATAGTGCCTAAATGCACATATTGCTGGGGAGATTTGCTGTCTGTTGTAGTCTTTCCCTTGAGTTTTACAGTAAGTGCATCCATATGGCTACATGGCTGCATCTTTCTGTAGTCTGCATCCTTCTTGGTATAGCTGAGACATTTGCATTTGTTGGTTGGTATTGAATATGAAGCTGGAAAGCTACTAAGCAAAGGTCAAGGAGGATTTGTCAGGACAAAGACCCATCTGAACCAAGGGTTGGTGAGTGGGCAGAGCCAAACACTGAAGAGCCACAGGAGATTCGTGGCTTTCTAAGAGTGTGATGAGGTTATCACAGTTCGAAGTCCATTAAGTTTATAGCATTTCATGGCTCTGGGCTAGGGGAGAAAGTGTACCAAAGAGACAGTGTCTCCCGTGTACACTGTTCAGGGAAAAAGACTGGTTTTAAAAACTGCAGTGATGTGCTGTAGAAGTGTGGTGGAATGGTGGTGTTATTGTTGGGGGAGTTGTTTGTTTATTTGTTTTGTTATTTTAAAAGAGGGGAAAACCCTCTCTCTTTTGAGTCTTTCATATCAGTAGACTGGAAGTGATCACTGAAACAAACTTCAATTCCTCAGACATAAATCTGTATGTTTTCTACGACTCTTTCTTTCTATGGTGGAATTTTTCAGAGATTAAACTAATTAATTGATCTAGTTTTAGATGCATGCTGTTAGGTGAGGTGTTTTATCAAGACTTTTAACTGCAAATTAGAGGTCTGCTAGAAGGGCAATTAAAGTCAACAGAAGGAGTTTTATATCACACCCAACCAGGGATGGCCCACATTGTATTGTACTTATCTCAGCAGTACAAACAGCAAAGGGAGGTAAAGAATCTTTGTTGAAGCAGCTGAGCTGTAGGACATCAAATAACTTGAAATTTATTACTGTGGCTTTTAAGTGCAGAATATCTTTTCATGGGTGTATGTGCACCTATACATGCAGATGTTAAAAGCAAACACTGTTGTTGGATAAAAGCTGAATTGAAATGTTGCAGGTGTTTGGTCTGTGTTGGATATGCCATTTATTATGAGCTTAATTACAATATCTGTTTATAGGACACGTCTGAAGCCTTGAAGTAGAACAGAAAATAGATATCTAGTTTTGTGGAGTTTAAAATTTGTCAGTATCCAAGTTTCAAAGAAAAGAAATACAGCTTCTTTCTTCCATAGTTGTAGTAGAAGTGCTTTTGCTCCTGGGATGATCTACTGCTAATCTCACTGGGAGATGGATTTGCACATCCACGACTAACAAGAGTTCCTGATGTGAGGTTTTTTGTTCTTCCTTTTTCAAGAGTTTCAAGAGTCACACATATTGCCCAAACAAGTTTTCATTATTTTTTGATAAAACTGGTCATTGTGTTCTTGTTCAGTGTATTTCTGCTTCAAGACTCCGCTGCCTGTCTTTCTCCAAATTGGAAACTCATCTACTACCTCATGGCAGGTGAAAAGAATTGCATACAGCTTATAAAACCCTTAAGGTTTCCTGGAAAATCAGTGAACTTGGGTTGCCTGACTTCCTTCACAGTTTTGTGTCTGTCTTTGCTCTGTGACTTGGCAATTCCTCTTGCAAGAGTTTACAGGATACCCAGTCTGCAACTGCTGTTATGGCCCCTCATCTTTCCCAAAGCCCTCTCCTCCTAGTCTTCAGTCTGTAGCAGCAGGCAAAAGGTTTGAGAGGATTTATTTCTTACCTGTTGTATGATTCTACTCCTCTGAGACCTACCCAAAACTTGAACGAAGCCACATGAAGATCTGATAGCTAATAAAAAGCAATGTTTAATACTGCACTGTTAATTCTACCACTCAGCCCAACATCATAGGGAGCCAACAGGCATTTTGTTTTTCAACAGCTGAATGCTCCTACTGACCAATTCATGGATTGGTTTAATGCTAGCCCAGGAGTTATGATGCTCTTGCTTGAGCTACACCTTCTCTTTGGTAATTTGGGGAAATCAGATAGCTCTGCAGGCAGCCATGAAAAAAGCAGATATAAAGCACGATAGGTTGTACCTCCTGATAAACTGCTTCCTAAACTGTGCAAGTATAAATAAGACAATGAGGTGTTTGTTTAAAAGTGATGTTTGCGTGGGAGCGACCCTACATATGAGGTCTAAGAGTTACTGAGTAGATTTTAAGCACTTACCCTCCCTCACCCACACCTTTGGATTGCTGCATTTAACACAGATGTGCACATTCATATGGAATAGTCATCTTAATCCATGTTGTGCATTTCCATAGCTGTGCACTGCTGTGCCTCAGCGTGGTGAGGCAGGAGGTGACTGATGTGGGGCAGCCCTGCAGGGATCAGGTTGGGCTTGGGTTGACATAGTCCAGAGTAAATGATCTACAGGATTAAAAATAACCAGCTAATCAGGGTGCTCTGTAATTACCCAGTGTATGTATTTAATTTACCATTCCCAGCTGTAGCCTTTCCCAAGGTGGACATTTCTACTGAAAGTAACTATGACAATTTTTACATAGAAGAAAGGTGGTCCTTTTGAAATAAAAGTGTGTGTCATGGTTGTAGAATTATCTAGGCTTCTAAAAATGTATATGAGAGGAACTGAATATAAAAGCAAGTATATAATCACCTTGTTAATTTACTTGCAGCTAATTTCACTTTCCATAAGTCACATCCACACTTACACAAATGGCAATTTTCATTCATTTCTGTGCCAATATTTAAAAGTAGAACATTACAGGGCAATCTCGTTACTACAGCTTTATTGATTTATAAAATTACACTTTATTACACTAATCCATATATTAGAAGGAATAAAATTGTGCACAGTTACAGCTAAAGTATTCTTGCCAAGGAGGTACATAGTTTTCTTTTTCATCAGTAGTTCACAATTTAAATTAGTGGATGTCATGCTGTTGGACTCCAGGAACACAGGATTAATGGCAAATTCATTAGTTCATGAAGTTTAATCTTCTTGGTGGGTGTCCCACCTCGTGGAAAATGAGAGGGATTTGGCTGCAGGTGTCTGGTGAGGTAACAGCAATCACTCAAAGAGAGGGATCCAGAAGGCGAGCTGCTGCTATTGCAAACCCAAGAATGTTTATTATTTGTGTTTTATTTGATGTCAGAATACTCTTTTTTGCTGTTGTTGTTTAGGACAAAAGAAATGAATGTTCTGAAGGACGCATGAAGAGGTTGTAACTGCATTAGCAAGTGCCACCCAGCAGCAGAACCATTGGTGGTACTTTCCCAGGTCAGAGAGGTGATGCTCTGTTTGATTGTTTGGCATAGATCCTTGAACAGGTCTTTTTTAAGTGGCTTTCTTGGGGAGTGTGACAGGTTTTGTACCCTTACTTCTAGTCATCAGGTAACTAACAGTTTCTTTTAAACTGATACTACAGTGAAGAGTGAACCCCCTCACGCTGAATTGGCTTTGTGCAGCCTTGGCATAGTGTTTAGCAACACATACAGTCCAGCTTGCAAAGCCCCAACGCAGCAGCAAGTTATTTTTGTCCCTTTTAATCTGTTAGGCCCTGATCCTGATCTGTAGGGTTTCCTAAATCCCATTGATTTCTCTAGAATTAGGTTCCTGGAGTCCTTTGAGAGCCTGGGTTTGGCTGATCTTGTGCTATTAACCGGAAACAAACCCACTTTCTCTACCTCAAAACGCTCTAAGGATAAATGTGTTGAAGATTATCAGTGTTCTTATTTGGTGGCAGGGAAGGCCACCGAAATACCAAAAATAGATTTTAGAAGGACAAAAATAACTTGCTGCCTGGAGGGTTTACACAATCTAAGCTGTGCTGTGTGGCTTGGCTGAATCACTTCTCCAGGGAGGCTCTGGGCAGTCAGTACTTCTTTGAGGGGGAGAGAGCCAGGGAGATGCAATTGGACACAAGAACAGCTTCTTTGTGCACTGAGGGTGGACCTGCCATCACTTGTGTGCGTGGTTGGAACAGTCCTTTGAGCAAGAAGGTGTCCTCACAAGGTGCTGCTGTGAGATCCTGCTTTGGCCACTTTCTGGAAAGGCTGGTGGGAGGAGGTGGTACGGGGTTGAAATCCCTTCCATCTCCCCCTAGAGAAGAAAAATTACTTCAGACCACAGCCATGCGATGCATTGCTCTCTGAAATGTGTCTGTAGAAAGACAGTTTTGTCTTGGTCAGCTGTTTTCTGGGTTTAATCAGTCATTCCTGCTGACCACGGTGACAGAAATTTGCTTTTAGTACTGCAGTTATCCGTGTGGCCAGGAAGAGTCAATCAGCATCTGTTCCTGCACATGCATCATTAAAGGAGCTGTGAGTTAATTTCTACCGACAGACCACATTCTCCTTTGGACTGAATTTCTACTCTGCCACCAAGACACTTTGAATGCTTGTCACATTCTTGTGGTTTATAGGTATCAAGTCAGTGCTTAGAGAAGGGACAGACAGCATTTAAAATCCCAAAATGAGCTTCCTGTGTTTCAAGTTTCAGGAGAAAATTGTATTTATAAGTTGAGCATGTTTGATTTGTAACAGACTGTGCCTCTCTGAAATGTCTGTATTTTATGTAGTTACAAATACAAATGACTCCTTATCCCTTTCCACAGGTACTGGGGTCACATGTATAATGGATAGCACAACAATGTTCAAATACAATTCCTTTTATTTCTGTTGAAAAAGAAAAGTATTCTTACTTGGAATAACCCTAGAAGTCAATAAGATAAGGTTCTGTATACAGTGTCTTTTCACAGGCAGGTTACACTTTATTTTTGCTAATGTAGATAAAACTGTTTCTAATACTGTTCTGCTGATAAGTTCTGCCTTAAGCTTGGCTGCTGATCAGGCTGCCTCTTCTGGAGACAGACCAGATTGTCCCTGTCTTTTCCCTTCTCCACTTGCCATTAGCAGATCTGTGAAGTTTGTCCTGTATTCCAGTTATCTGGCACCGTAGCTGACAGATGCGGGAGAGCCAAAGCAGGCTCTCCAATTTACCCTGTGATGTGAGGGAAGAAGTTGACCTCTAAACACTGTGCATGGAGAAAAGGGGCTCTTTTCCTCATGTTTCTTCCTTGGCAGCTGAAGGGCTTTTTTCGTGTAGTAATGAGAGCAGTATCTGCTTGCTGAATGAACAAAAATACCGGTCTTAGAGCAATGGTAAGAGCAGAATCCTTCCTTCCTCCCACCCCACCTGCAGACAACCACTCAGCAATCCCCCACAGCAGCTCTTGGCCTTGCAGCTCCCTGAGTCAGGAGCATCCCTGCACACTTCACATTAAAACATTATTTACCACAGTTCCACTCATTGCTGGTAATCACCAGTGACTTATATAAAATATGGTTGTAGCAACTACATCGTTACTTCGAGTGTACAACTCCCCCACTGTCTTTTAAGAGAAGCTGCTCAGTGGAAATGAGAACTAAACGATTGTGGTTTAATCAGCCGTATTTTGGAGGCTCATGAGATTGTCAGTGCCAGGCAGTGGAACTGGAGAAGGAGTTTGCAGAAATAATTTTTTTTTTTTTTTTTCAGATGGGAGATGTAGGTATTTTGCACTTGAAAAGGCAACTTCTAAATAACTTGCTAGGGGCTATTTTGGTGCATGGTAATAGTGTTACTGCTCAGGAATTGTTTTTGTTTTGCCAAGAAAGCAATTGAAGTGACTACAGCCCCTTTGAAGTCTTATTTTTAGATTACAATAAGCAAGACTCTGATTAATTTAGCAGCAGGGCATCAGTGGCTATTAACAGCTTAACTTGAAGCCCTGGTAGATTGATAAGGAGCTAAACAGCCCTTGAATCATATATTAACAACCTGGCCATGCTATAATTGAGGCTCATGTTGGGTGTCAGCATGGTTGATAGGCATCACAACAGCAGCCGCAATTTGTCTTTTAAATGGGTGCTTAAATTACTCAGAATAATGGTTGATAGTCATCAATATATCTGAGCCACAGTCCAGTTATTCTAGGCATGGGTGACAAGCTCTAAATTAGTTCAAGTACAGCACTGGGCTCTACTTGGGCAAACTCACCTGTGTCTAGAAGCAGTTTTTCAGGAGGGGTCTCCAGCCCGTGGTGAGATCCCTCTTCTGTAGCCCAAGCATTAGGGATGCATGAATAAACTGGGGTAGAGATAGCTTGAATGTGATAATCAAACCAACAGCTGGGCAAACATTTCATCAAGCCGCTCGTGCTTTATGTAGTTTTACCTCTGCAGACCACGAAAGAAGGTAATGCTAAACAGTAGCCTCTTTTATTTATTTATTTTTGTGAGTGTTCTGTGGCTACAGGAGGTTTGAGCAATTCCCCTGTGAATTTAATGCATCTAAATAGTTTTATATGTTGTGGGACATTCTAACGAAATAAGACTGAAAGCTTTACCATTAAATGCACAGAAGGACTTGGTAGCCACTCATTTTCTGTTCCAGTTCCTTTTTATTGTAGCATTACCAATTCTGAGGTAGTCACACAATGGATGTAGCTCAAATTAATTAGCTGAATTGCAACCTAATGGCAATAAGATTTCATGCCACTTAATAATTCAGTGCAAACATGGCAGGACAGGTAAAGTATTTAAATATGATTGGCTCGTCTTTTCTTATGGAGTATGTTATCTCTTGTTTGGGCTCTCCACAGCTCTTATTGTGCTCAATTAATTCTGCCATTAGCAGTGATCTAACTTGCTATTAGCTCTGATAAAAGTATAGTCATCTCCTCCACTGATGACCATCCTTGTGGTAAGGATGCTGAAATGCAATTTAAAGGGGGAAGGAGGACACAACACTGTGCTTTGTACATAATTGTCACATTAATGATGGGAGACTTAATTACATTTGGAGTTTATCAGCGGAGAGCTCCGGTGGTAGCTTGCAGCCTGTGATGGGCTTGGCCTGTGCACACACATGCTGCACAGTTGTGGAGCAGTTGTTTCAGGCTCTGGGTGGAAGGTGCTGATTATTCTTGGGGCTCTGTGCCTGGGAAAAGTCATGGAGTTTGCTTATGAGCCTCTTTGCTTTCTTTTCTTCCCCCTTTTCTTCCTGCCCGCCCTCTCCCCCCACCCTCCCTGTGAAGCAGCCCTTCTGGCTTTGTTGTAAGTGTGGTTTGTAATCATTGTACACATCCCAGATGGTTCATGAAAACTCTTTGAAATGCCATCTGCCAGGCGTGTGTCCAGCCGGCAGCCTGTCATTCTGCTACAAGAAAAACGGAGGCGGGTTTTCCCTTCCCCCTGCCTTCCTGAATTGCATTCAGTAACACTTGTTCAGATGTGGAGCGGGATAACAGTCGGAGCATCTGCAAGCAATCTTTGCTCCAGACAGCAGCATGGAAAGTTGTTGGGTTTTGCGCCTTCGCCCAGATAAGAAATCCTAACCAGTGTAGTTTTTATTTTCCCTGGGTTTGCTGCTGAGGACCGAGTGAGGTGACAAATGTTATCTCTGTGATGTAATGTTTTTCTTTTATGGGGCAGCTCGGTGTTCCTAATGCATTCAGTGTGTGTTGCAGGCAGTCATGCTGATAGCAAGCACATCTGCGATTTTTCGACTTGAACATATTCAGGAAATTAAGAACACCGAGATGAAACAAATAGATCCATTAAAATGGCTCAGAGGAATTATGGCAGATATAATTGTCATGTCAAATAGGCAGCCAGCACTAGTAAACTGCTGACTGCAATTTCACCGCCATAAAAATTCAGAAGGAAAAAAAAATATTAATAAATATTCTCTCTGTTGGAAGATACAGATAAAGGAAAGAAAAGGGCTTTAAAAGATAAAGTAAAAGCAGTCCTGAAGTTCCCTGGTCTTTGTGTCTCATCAATATGTGTTATTAGTTAGTGGGAAAATGTAAGTCCTGATCTTTGTCATTCGACTCGTGTGCCACATGGCTCGGGGTGACGTTTGACTGATGGATGAGGAGCACTGCAGAGTCTAATTCTCACTTCCATTGTGCTCCGGGCATGGGACAGCTACAGCACATCACTGGACATAATTATTGTGGAGGCTTTTCATTATTCTTCCTTCCCTCACGTGGGCCAGATTTAGGGGCATGTGGCAGTGGCCAACGGACTGGTGAGGGTCCTCACAGCCTGAGTGTTTACAGAGGTGTTGGTGTCAGGGAGGAGATGTTGCATCTGGGCTGTTAACCCCCATCCCACTGCTGGGCCAGTGCTCCGTGCTCCCTGTGTGCCAGGGAGGGACCTGCGTGGTCATTGCCTGCTCAGCTTTGCTGCCTGCCTTTGGATGGAAACACAGGCACTGAGGCAGTGAGGGGCACAGAGAGCAGCTCCAGTATTTCTCTGGACTAGATCTGTGGAAGACATTTGTCTTCTCTTACAATCCATCGGGTAAAACTTGTTGTAGCCTTACTGTAAGGATTCAAAAATAAAAAGAATGCAAAATTTAATCCTTTCAATGGGAAAGAGTAATTCTATTTGTAAGGTGAAGATATCCATCACCATTTCCATCCCCTTCCTTACTTTTTCTCCCACCTTGACCCATTCACACAGCTCCAAGAGAAGGAGTGATAGAAAACCCATGGCAATTCGTAGGCTTTCTGAAGAGTGGCAGTAAATAAAAAATAAAAAAAGAGAGAGTTTCTATTTTGAAACAAGAAATAGAAGATATTAGAGAAAGTGGATGTCTATCAAGGAAATTAATCTAGTGATCTTTCAAGGGTGTCACTCTATCAAGACTGACCTCTTGAACAGTCTCTCAGCTGAATAGGGGATAAGCAGACTTTCCGCTTCCCTGGCACTTGAGGAAAGCATTTGCCAGATGCAGGCATGGTAAATTTATGCTCTTTCAACTTTTGAGAGCTGGAATCTTCCCAATTAGTTTCCAGAAGCTCAACTTCTTTATTCTTTCTTATGTCCTTTTATAGAGAGTTTAAGGAATTGTATGCACTGAGAAGGTGCTGCCCAGGGGCCGGAAAAGTCCCTTGGAAGTGAGAAATCATGCTTCATTAAAGGTTAGGTATGGTTTCCACACCTCTGAAGTTATTCCCAAGCCAGCAGACTGGTTGTGCAACCACAGCACTCGGACACATCCAACTCTCTAACTCTGCTCCTTCTTCCAAAATTCAGTTTCCTGTACCATCTGTAAATCTGGCATTTATGTTTAATTGCAGATGTACAGAGTCCAGCCACCTCCCAGCCTCCAGAGTCATGGAAAATAAAGGCTATTGAACAGAAATTGATCCTAATCAATGAAACTGCTCAGTGACCTAAAATGCAGTGGCCCAAGCCATCTTAGCAAAAAAGTCATGAAATGACTCATCTTACACTATGCTTCAGAGGGCTGTAAATTAGTCAGAAGGGAGAAGAGTTTCAGAGCTGGCAGAGTAGCAGTGATCAGAGCCTTGTTCTCCATGGGTGCTACTTAAATTGTCAAGTGCTGGAGAGAGATTCAGTGTGACTTATTACTCAAAAATATTTCTTGAACTGGAATGAACTTAAGGTGAACTTCTGTGCAAACAGTTGGCAGGTTGTCTCTTTAGTGAGCATGTGTGAATGGTGCATCAAAACTGTCTCCTGGTAGTTTTTAACACTGAATAAAAAGAATAATATAAATAGAGATAAAATACTAAGAAAAAACAAGGGAGAAATTATCTTTATGATGTGAAAGAACATTTGGTGAGATAGTGATACAGAAATAATGGAACCTAGAAAGAAGTTGTCTTATCTGAGAATACAGATTGCAATTTTAGTGAAGTATGAGAGTGCTAATAGCAGGAAGGTAATTGCTGGCATATTCCCAGGTACAAAACTTCTCCAGTGGTGTGTCTGCATGTGGTATGAGAGATTTCTTTGCCAGAGAGTCTTTCTGAGAACACAAACAAACATTGTCCTTTGGTTGTTTTGTTCCAGCTGGTACTACCAGCTCAACCAGAGGTCTGTGTCTTGTCTTGTTTTTACATGGGCTCCTAACTTGGAACTGAACTCTTCTGACACTGTGTAGCTCACAGAGTTGTATCCTACAGGTGCTGCTGTATCTTTATGAAAAGTTTTTCACTGTCCTTTTTACCTTTGGTAAGAAAACAACATTAACTAGTATTAATGCGCTAATTTTCCCTTTCAGGCACAACCCGCCCTCCAAGAGAAGGAGAAGTGCCTGGTGTGGACTATAACTTTCTGACTGTGGAGGAATTTCTGGAGTTGGAGCGAAGTGGGACCCTTTTGGAAGTAGGAACTTATGAAGGTATGGAGCCACGGGCAGTGAAAAAGCACTTCAAATAGGCGTGGTAGGACACCACACTTGCACCACCCTTGCTCAAATTAGGACCTTGCTTTCCATCCTAGTGCTCTACTTCCCTCTTCTCTGTACCCTGAGAGAGGGAATTCCCATATTGCTGTGCTGCTGTCTTTTCCCTTCAAGTTAACTGCCTCTGAATATTAACATCAGTATGCCAGGAAAATCCAGTATGTACTCCAGTAAGGAAATACCGAGGCAATCTGCATCTATTCTTTGTATCCACTGTGGTTCATGTCCTTGTTCACTTTCTCTTCCCTCCTGCTCTTTTTCTTGTCCTTCATGTTCCCCAAATACACATCCTTCATCACCCAGTTGTGTTCCCTATGCAGCTACATGATGCACTGGTTTTGGGCTTTTTTTTTTTCTTCTTTATTCTCAGATAATTGCTTCTAACTTGTGTCACTGTGTTGATCTTTTTTACTTTTTGCAAAGCAGTGCTTTGCAAATAATAGCACTGATGCAGCCAAGGGGCACTGAAATGTAACCAGGGTTAGAGCAGGAAAAAGATACCTTTGACTCCCAGAGAAATGCCAGGCAAATTGACCGCATTTAGGTACACAATAGGATTTGTGTAACTGAACCTGCAATCTATAACTCCTTTAAATTGAAAACTCCTTTTGGATTGTGTTGTGTTTTTTTTTCCTCTGGAGAACATTCAAATGTACCTCTTGAGAAGACAATGAAAAGAAATACTTTAGAGGTTTGAAAGTCCTTCCAGTGTACTTCAACTCATTCATGTCATATTTCCATTTGCAAGAAGTTTAATGGGACTTTCTGTTACTATGAGAGATTGAAAAAGGCTCATTCTTGCAGACTTATTATTCCTTATAATAAGAAATATGGAATACATTTAAAAATATGAGCTACACACAAATAGCCAGTAGTCTTTGAAAAGCAGTCATCAAACATGAACAGGAAAGATTGTGACATGGTTTTGGTTTTTTAAGGTTTAAAAAAAAGTTCTGAAACACTGTTTGCTTGTCTGCTTCTTTAAAAATTCCCTTGTAAGGGCACCTTTAAACCTTGTGCTCATTCCCAACTGCAGACAATTGCAGTGTCAAACCTGGTTTGCATGGAGATGCTAAATGTATAATTTGGTTTCACTCTTCCACCTCTCTGAGCTGATTAGCTCCATCAGCACCAATGCTAACGTTCCAGCAGCAGCTCTTCTCCAAAATGAGCTTTTTCCTCTCCATGTTTCTAATTATAACACTAAATTAGTTTTCTTTGTCATGGTGCTCGAAATAGATCAGCTGAACAGCTTCGCCATTGCTTCCTGATCGCGTTTGTTCTGGTGACCTTTCCACTTGGAAAGACAAAATGGGTAACTGTCTGTAAGCTGGCTCCTGGGATATGCTGGGAATTAGTTTTCAGGAAATGCTGTATCCATCTGGGACAGTTATAACCTGGTCGTTTCATTGCTTATGTGATTATATGCAGCAGCAGCTAAACTGTTTAGGTTTCATGGGCTGCTCTTTTGAGTTGCTGAAGATGAGGTTGATTTCTCATAAGTCTAATGTGTATTTCATTTCTGTGGGTGATAGAAGTGTCTGAACTTTAAAGGAATAATTTGTCAGAAGCCTCTTTCCCTGTTGGCATCAGTGATGCTGGTGCATTGTGGTTCTGGAGTGCTGGCCCATGGAAGGAAAAATCAATAAGAATAAAGCAAATAATGATCATGCATGTGTGCACGTATGCATCAAGACACATTACTATTTGATTGTAATGTGAAATAAATAGAGTTCATTTTTCACTTACGGTTTCAAGAAATTATTTTGCTGCCTTCCGAGATTTTTTTAATGGCTTTGGTGTACTTTTTTTTGAAATCTTATTTTACATCTGTATTGATCAAGACAGTGTTGATCTTGATTAGATCTTGGAAGATGGTGTGATTCAGACTCAATGCTGCAATCACCAGCAATTTTGTCTATTAAAAAAAACACCAATCTGCCAAAAAACCCAGACCACAAAATAAGCTAGAATGTTAATGTCCTAGTCTCTGTAATTGTCCAGCTTTACAGTCTTAGATTAATTATAATTTGTTTTATACTGCATTTTGCTGCTGTTTGTTTTTTTTTTTAAGTACCACGATGATGAAGTTGGCTGTATTTTTGACCAGTAATGGCTTATTCTAAACAAGAGGGATGGAACCCCACATAAGGAAATAATCTTCTGTTTCTCCCTGAAGAACAATAAAATAATACCTTAAATGAATGACTTTTATTATTAATAATTTTACCCATTTTACTGAGTCAGAATCAAACAATTGTAGAGACAGAAAAAAAATCTTGAAGGAGAAAACATAGCACAAGCATTTGTTTAGTAACAGTTATTGAAGAGAACTTCTGGGGAGAAAGACTGGAATACAGGGAGCCATCAGAAGAGGGGTAATACACAGATCTTTGATGCTGATACAAATACTATTGATTTGGAAAGAATAAATAACAAGCAGAAGAGAACAGTTGGAAACCATAAAAGAGTAGGAGTGTGTATCAAGTTTTGAAAGAGCAACCTGGGTTTTGAACCTGGCTCTAATTTCAAAAAGAGAAAGTGCAAGCTCAACAGGACAAAAAAGGTGCTGAGGACCTACAGGGCTGTGTAATGTCATTATTATTTCACTGCAAACAGGTTCCTCTGGGCAGCTTCTGATTCACATCCTGGGGAATGCAGAGCAGGCAGGGCAGCTGCTGTTCCAGTCACCTGTCACCTCCCTGGTGTGTTCTGCACCCAAAAGGCTCCAAGAATAGTGTTCAGGTGGGAGGGGACGTTGGCAAGCCTTAATTCCTGAGATTTTCAGTTCCAGTTTTAACATGCTGATTTTTAACCATAAAGCCCAGAAACATGTTGTTTCTTCCCCAAATGAAAGCTACCTGTGGATCACATGAATCCAGCAGCAGGAGCTGAAGCCCTGGAAGACCTGCCCAAAACTGTGATGCTGCACCAGTATTGGTGATTTTGCCCCACGTGGGTGCTGGTAAAGCTGCACATAACACACTCAAACCAGTTAAAAATTCCCATTGACAAAACTCATTAGGAAGGAAAAGTCTTTTTAGGCTGCACACTGTCTAGGCCTTCTGGTGGATTGGAAATCACCATAATTGTAATCTCAGGCTTTTATTGACTGCTCCTTCAGGGCAGAAAATACTGATGGATGCATGGAAGTAATTGTGTAGGTTACTAATTATTTAGCAATTACTTCTATGTTTGAATTGTGGTCTCTCACAGTGACCCCAAGGGAGGGCTGTTTTGAGCAGAGCCACCGCTTCCAGATTTTATTCCCCTTTCTTCCCCATCTGCTGAGTGGCCCTGGGCATATCAGGTAACTGCTCTGTACTTCAGGTTACTGGCCTGGAGAATATTAAAACAACACTTACTTCTCCCTTCATTAATATTTCAGCAGATACCCTGTGCCTGCAGCTATCTGCTCCTGCAAAGGGGAAGGAGAGAGTGGAAGTGACAGTATTTTGGAGGGCTGTGCTGAAGGCAGCAGTGGGGATGGGACCTGTGCAGAGGCACACAGGGACACTGGCATGGTGGCTGAATTTTGAATGGGGATGGCTCTATCACTGGGGTCTGGCATGGCTGTATTAATGAATGCCTGCCCAGCACTTAGTGATCCTCAAAAGAAAAAGTGCTGCACTTTATAACATGTGAAGGGTTATTACATTATAGCATATTATTGTCAAGGCATCATCTTTCATGCTCAGGACAAGTGCTATGTGATTGCCAAGAGAAGTAATAAGTAATCTGCATTAGTCTCATGACTAAGATGTAATGGGGTGACTTGCTAACATTTTAAAAGTGTATAAAACTAGCTATTGTAGACAGGGTCTCCGATTGTGGTACTTAATGAGTGTAATAAATTACGTTAATAGTGCAGTTAAAATTTCAGCTGAAGTAGAGAGGTGTATTCAACAACATGCTTCAAATCAAGATGCCTTTAGCCTAACTTATCTGATGTGCTGGCTCTCCTTGGGTTTCTCTGCAGCAGCCCCACTCCCTCAGCTGCTTTAGCAAAATGGCTGGATTTGCTTTGCTGGGATTCTGGTGCCTTCACGGCCTGTGGGTCTCAGCAATTTGGTCCAGCCTTGAAATGTGAGCTGTGTCTGTGGCAGGAAAAACATGACAGCAAGATTGGGCCAGTAAGGGTGGCAGATGCAGGGGATGCCCATGCAGAGGAACTACGTGTTCCACTTAATAAGATAAGATCCGCTTATTATTGTCTCCCTGCTACAGACTGACTCAATAAATCATAACGCCTCCTCTAGCACCATTTTAATGTATCATGTCCAATATCCACATATTAACATCTGTGCACTGCAGATTCCTCTTCTATCCTTGGCTTTTTACTTTGCATGTTGGGGTTTTTTTTCCTTGTTATTTTTTAAACCACTAGTACAGAAAAAAAGGCAACACATTGTTGTGTATGTGCATGATTATCAGTGTTGAGCGTGAGTGCTGCTGTATTGAAGTGTCATCTGATAACAATGCCTCATTTTACAAACAGCTAAAGTGGTACCTGAGTAACTCTTGTTCCCTAAGAGCAAATATTCAAATATCTGATCGGGGTTTAGAGTGGCTTTGAATTTCCTGTGGCATTCCTCACCGGCTTCTCTCTCTGCACCTTCAATGGGAAGTTTTCCAATGTGAACTCTGTCAGAAATTGCTCATTAGCAGTCATGCATTTTAAAACATAAACCTTGGGGAAAAGGTGGTTCCCAAACACCTCTGGCAAAAAGAGATACGGTGAATTAGTTGCTGTTTTCCTAAATTAGAGCTTAGGTTATTTTAAGGTATCATTTGCTCTCTAAGCAGTGTCTGATGTGTTGAAGGCTGTTCCTGGTAGTCCATTGATAGATGGCAGCCAGGCATATTTTGGGGTTGTTTTTTTGGTAGTGGGTGTTCTTGGAACTCTAGAATTAGCTGCTCCTCACTGGTGTTATCCAGCTCCTTCTTTGCAGAGGCAGCCCAGCCTCCACAGGCTGTGGCATTTCCCAGCCACTGCAGAGCTCGATGTGAGCTGCCATACACACACCACCACCACCTTCTGCAGAGGGAAGGTGTTAATGGGACACATCCTCGTGGTGGGACTATATATATATATATATATATGAATCTTTAAGTATTTGCAAGAAGGAGGGTTGCATATTGCAACGGCTTGACATGATATTTTCTTTATTCCCACATCCTTGTGCTAGGTAGGGTGTTTCCAGCTGCTTCTCCTGTTTTCTGTATATACCATCCACAAGCACATGCTGATTTATGTTCCCTATGAATTTTTTTAAATTTATTTGCATATGGATATAGCAGTTAGTATAGTACAGCTGGTCTGATGAAACACACCGAGCTTCCATAGCCACGTCATGACCCATGCTACCAAGGCTTTACTACTTATTTATTTAAGTATTTTTGCTTTGTTTTAGGAATTTTCCATGCATTAAATGTGCGTGGATGCAGTTGTACATGACTGTTAATAGTAACATGTGGCAATACCTAATGGTATCTCAACACAGGAAAAATCAGAATAAGTAAGAGCGATTTGTTCTGTAGGTGACTTTCTCCCATGCTACCATTGCCTTTAGGACACTAATTGGAGTGTATGTTAAATTTCAGATATAAATTGAAATGTGCAGAGTGTAACAGTTCAACATATTTAACAGGAAACACAAACTGATCTTTCAGTGAATCTCACTGTTAATAACTGCAAAAATTGACAGAGAATCTATTTAAAGGAAATGCGTATATTGTAAGTTAATTTCTCTGAGATCTCCTTCACTGCCTGTTTTGCTTCCGATCCAGATGCTGTATCCGTGGCCTCCTCGCGGTTGCCTGGATACTCTGAATTTCCTCAAGGCAATTGCTAATCAATGTGCAGTTGCAGCTAGGTGAATCCCACAGACAGCAGCCAGATCTGTCATCTAAATGTGGAAATGTGTAGCAGAATGTGATCTGGGAAGAGAACAGACAAAACACTGTGGCAGGAGCTCTGCTCCCAGGAACCAATTCATCCTGTGTTAATCAGACACAAGCACTCTTTGTGGATTAGATGAGCAGAAGCTCTTCTGCTAAAATTAAGGGTCAATTGTTTCGGTTCTTGTACAGTGCAGAGAAGAGCTGTGTCTCAGAAAAGAAAACAATTACATTAATAATTGCATTTCAAGTCTTTGTGTCAAGGCCTTGCTTAATTTTACTGCTTATCTCCAAGTTTCTTTCCCAAAATACCCATTTGCAGCAAGACAGTAAGCTATGAACTGCTTTTTAAAACATGAGATATTAATGGAGTCCTTGTTAACACAGAGTGGTCACTTTGAAGATTAGATGCACTTCTCATGGACACAGGGTCCTCTGTGCCACGCAGAGGCTTTTGAGTTTCATGGGATTTTTATAATTGCAAAATTAGGCTTCACAAGGATGCATCAGTAAATTCGGAACTGCATGAACTCTTCTTGGTCATTTTCTGAGACACAAATACACTCCCAATCCTAGGCATAAATCTCTTCACACCAGGAAAGAGAAGAGCTGCAGAGCAAACACCTACAGATTAAAGTAACTCAAATGTATGGTTTGGGATCACATTCTTCAACTGATGTTGTACCATTAGGATTAATGGTCAAGCTCGTGCCTGACCTTGCAGTCAGCTCCTCTGCCTTCTTCCACCTCTCCATGTCAGCTCTGCCACCCTGTCCCCACCCCAGCAACCTCCAGGGTCTCCTCTTCCTTCTCCACAAGGGAAACACTTTTGAACCTGTTAGATTGTGTCTCTGTTCTTGTGCATTTCTGTCCATTCCAGAAACAGCATCTTGGAGCCCTTTCAACCCAAAATGAATTGAACAGTGAATGGCAAAAGTTTTTATGGAATAGATTCGTATTTATTTTACTTTGGGATAGCTTGTTGGTGTATTTTTGTGAACTGCATTTCAAATTACAAGTGATGTAAACAACTTAGGGTTGTTTGTGAATTTACTTCCCATCAGGAGTATATTTAATGTTTTGTTATCTTGACATATAAGCAAATTCTCCATTACTGCTTGGTCTCTAAAACTTAAAAAGAAAGTTCTCTTGGCTGACAGCATTGCTGTAATTCAGAAACTGCGGGACAGGGTGGAAGCTGCTGTAGATTACTTTCATTGATTGTGATCACTGCTTGAATTGGCAGAGGAAGAAGTGTTATGATGATGAGAACTTGTCTTATTGTTGTGATAAGCTGTTACCAAAGTCTAATTACTGTGCATGATGCTAAAATGTGTAAGCTGCTGACACTTGGAGATAAGGAGATGAAGAGAAACCAACTCGTTCCAAATAGCTCTCTTGGTTGGCTTTTTTTTTTTCATTATTATTTTTATTTTTGTCCACTCTCCTGAGTGGTGCTTTAAGAGTGCATATATTAAGTCATGGGTTTGGCTGCAAAAGCTGCCATCGAACTTCGGTTGTGGTTAAATAAGTATTAAGCACCAAGGGACTGAATAAAATAAGGGTTAGTGAAAGGTGATGACAAGGGATTCAGTTAATGGTATGTGCATCTGCTGAGCGAATGCATTGTTATTAGCTATTAATTCAGTTGCTGTAGGCAGGATTCAAATGGGATTGAGAGGAGGGTAAACTTAGAAGCCCCGTTCCCATAGGAATTAGACATGGGAAAGTGCCATTTATGCCACGCTGGCTGCTTCAGAACTGGCATTTCCACAGAAAAGTGGAGGGTTTCCTGCCGCCTTGTTCAAGAAATCTCCTTTGTCTGGGAGACAGGCTGTTCCTTTCCAGCTTTGAGACATCCTGTTGGGGTCACAGTCCTCAGAACTTTTGCAGAGCTTCACCTGAGCTCAGCACCCCGGGGAGTCCTGCCTTAACTACTGTGCTGACTTCAGAAAATGTTTTGGGATCCTCTGGGATGACAGATGCTTGTGTATGCACATGTAACATGCTGTTAATAATTAGAGCTGATTGGATATTCAGTACAAATTACACTGGCTGTGGAGTTAGCCCCTTCTTTAGGCTTACAAGTGGCTCACAAAACACAGTTAAAGCATATTTTTAAATGTATGTTTTTTCGTAAACATTGGCAGATTTAATTTGAATGAATAATGTCAAGTCTGAGTGTTGTAAAACTCTTGCTGGGCTGTTCACTGTTGTTAATGGGGCACGTTTGGATTGCTGAGTCACAGGGTAAATATTTTCTCTTTCCAATTTCCAGGATGAAACATGAGTTTTGATGATAATTTTAGGTACCAGCCACCCCTAATAGTGTGTCTGCCCCCGCACCCAGGCCCATGTGCCACGATTTCAAAAATAACTTCTTAGAGAATAGAAGGAGGTCTGACTGCATCCAGCAATTATGAGGGGGGAAATAGTGTTTCCATTTTCTCTCATTTTCCATGTCACCTGGAATCTGGGTTGGAGCATTCTTTTGAAGATTTTCATCCTGAGCTGGGTTATTTCCCCAGCCTGTTTGTCCTTGTGTGAATCTGAAGGAAGAGCTGTGATTTTTTTAGAATATTGACTCAGGTTTAATCTGCCTCCTGTGGAGAAAAAAGAAAAGTTCAGCCCCAATGGCTGCATTTCCCATAAAACCCACACATGCAGAGCCATGCTCAGTTTCAAATTCATATTTGCTCTTTTTATATGCTCATGTATACTTACAGGGATCCTCTGAAGTAGAACACTGTCTTCATAGAAAATAATTGTTCACTAATCATAGTGTCAACAGCCATGGCTGGTTGAAAGATCACTAGTGATTTCTGTGTAGGAAAATCTGAAATACTTTGGAAAAGCCTGTTTTTCTGCTGAAAAACAGCTCTCTGTGGACTGTTAGGAACTCCAGCCTTGCTGTTGCTAGAGGAACTGAAGAGGAACAAAATTCAAAGATCTAATCATATATTTCTCTGTAATTGGAAGAGAACCGGTAACATCTGTGCTATGTCCTTGTCCAGGGGAAATAAAACCCATACTATTAACATCTATATATCCCCTTCTTGTGTCCATCCTGAGTGATGTAACCATTTACAACAGACCACAAAATAGTGATGTGCACTGCCATATATAAAAGCTGTTTTCAGGTGCATGGCACACACATAGCTCTCTCTGCTTAGCAGTTTATATCCTAAAAAAACACCTTTTCTTTTTTTTCCTCTGGAAAAGCAAAGAAACAACCTAAAAAAAGACCCCAAAATCCCAGAATAGCATCATTGTTCATGAGAAATGCCAAAGGGGATAGATGGGAGCAGAGTTAATTATCCTTTTTGTTTGCCCACCTACCTTTGTATTTTCCCTTTGCGCTCTCTCCCCCCCATTCCTCCTCTTTTTGTATAAAATACTCCTGCAGTATGTAGAGCATAAGAATTATTTCTCTAGCAGAGACTGCAACCTGCTTGCGGAGCCTCTGTACCCATTAGAGGCTCTTTGCAGAAGAAGTAATTTCCTTCCCCCCATAAATTATGCATCAATGTACATTTAAGATTCTGAAATGATGAACAGAAGATGAAAGCACTGCGGAACGCTGCTGCTCCTGTGGAGCTGAATCCACGGTGTTGTGTAGGGGCTGGGACACACCTTGCTAAGGCAAACCTGCACGTGTTGCTGTCCTAGTACTCCGGCTGTAAAAGCACGGAGGGAGGAGCTGCTCCAGCTTCAGCTCTGTAAGAGAGACTTCTTCACCTCGTGGGAGACAGTGAGGGGGAAAGATAGCAACGTGTGATGTGTCCTAAGTGGTCTTCCCAGATGGACTCGGCCAGCCTAAGCCAGGGTGATTCCCCCTCCTGGTGGGTCCCGATGATCTGCCTTCCAGGAGGATCTGCTGCAAGACCTTGCCAGGCATAGAGGTGAGACTGACTGGCCTGTGGTTCTCTATAGGATCCTCCTATATTAAAAAAAGGGGGTTGTGTTCCTCCTTTTCCAGTCAGTGGGAACTTCACTGGACTGCCACAACTTCTCAAATAGGATGGAAAGTGAAGTAGCAACTTCATCCAGCTTCCCTCAGGACCTGTGGATGCATCTCATCAGGTCCTACGGACTTGTGCACCTTCAGGTTCCTTAAATGGTCTCAAGCACCATCATCTTCCACACTAGCTGAGAAAAGATGTACTGAAAAATTGAAAAATAATGCTGTCAGGTTATACATAGCCTATGGAGATTGATGAAGAATATAAATAAATGTACGTGTATATTTTAGAGAAGAGTTTTGCACTGTTCCCACAGCTGAAGCAATAGGGAAGGGCATCTCTTATGTTTTATCACACCAGAGGGTACAGGGTTAATTTTTAAGTCTACCTTGGAATCCAAAGGTGGCAAACAAAAACTATAAATAATTCCTGAAAGGGAAAATTTTGAGGAGTTTTATGTAAAAGGGTTATATATAGTGGAACATCATGTAAAAAGTAAAAGATGCACCTTTCAGTAGTTCTGAATTCCTGTAATACTAAGTGCTGCAGGAATAGCTTCCAGACCTGAGGTTCCTTTGGCATGTTTCAGGGCAAATGAAGCGCTGCTGTGGTGTGAAGTGAAGCAGGGACAGTGAAATACCCCCATGTGGTTCTGGCATCAATGAACGTGCACTTATTCTGTGTTTCTTCTACAGTCACTTAAAATGACAGGGGAGCACTGTGCTCTGTTTCCATCACAGTTGGTGATGGCTGAGAGCTGTGTGTTTGTCTAACTGTTGGTGCACCTTTGTTCCTTCAAGTTTAACTTTAAGGTCTGGTTGTTCACTTCTACCCAAGTTGACCCAACTGCTCAATTTCCTGTTTGAAGAAAGCAGTGCCACGTGGTATCTTGTCTTTTCTCTCCTCTGACAAAGTTTTCTTTTAGAGAGAGAGAGAGTAGTTTTTGCTTTCTGAATGCAACATCCTCCCTAAAAGAACCTGTGTATTAAAGCAGGCCATCGAGCCTTTCATCACTTCTCTTGGTGATAGCAGTCATGAATTTTTTATTTTCTGCAGGGCTCACTCCAGATCTGCCACAGCGTTGTGTGGGTGCACACATGTAAAAAGGCTACTAATTGAAATTCAGATGTAATGAGATGAAGTTTTGCTATTCACCATGACTGCCTTTTGTTTTAGCCCATGTACGCTCAGTGCACCTAAACAATGCAAGCATTGCTTCTCCTTTTAGATTCAACAAGAATAAGTAAAAGGGGAAGAAATATTTCTGTGTCTGCTGTAGAGATGAAATATGCACCCCCAGAAATGGGAATGGCGTGTGTTGGCTTATTTGTTTACTTATTTGTGGGGAGGGGCAGAAATTCTAATGGAACCCTAAAGAAAAGAAAAGAAAATAGAAATCTTGCTGCTATAAACTGTTCTCTTGTGAAGATGCAAATGTGTCTCTATTGCCTAGGTAACTATTATGGAACGCCCAAGCCTCCCAGCCAGCCCCTCAGTGGGAAAGTGACTTCCACCGATGCTTTGCAAAACCTGCAGTCTGGCTCCAAGCAGTCGACTCCAAAGCGAACCAAGTCTTACAATGATATGCAAAATGCTGGCATAGTGCATACGGAGAATGAGGAAGAGGATGATGTACCTGAAATGAGCAGTAGCTTCACAGGTAAAGCAAAAATATCGCGGTCCGTCAATTAGGGTACGTGGGGAAGGTTTTTGGAGGGTGTTTGGATGGGAGGGGTGTTGTTCTTCATGTGTTTTCTTCAAAGCTGTCAAATCTCAAACAGAGCTGGTCAACACCTGAATGGAAGATTTCCAGGTGTGAACAACCACATGCACAGTTGTGCCTTTCCGAAAAGGCCTTGTGGGATTGAGCTAAATGAGAAAGAAATGTGCAGAAGTTCAAATCCATTAGTTGCAGAAAGGTCAAGGAAGAGTTGAGCTATAGCTGACAGTTATAAACAGTATGGAATGACTCAACCAGGATTACATTTGAAATTAATTATTGCTGCTTACTAAATATGTTGCTGTTCATCCCCTTCCTTGCATCTAGAGCTGCCCATCACATACAGTTACAAGGTCCTCTTCTCCAAGGCACCTTTCAGCAAATCAAGGGCTGCTTGCTGCAGGAATGAGATCTGAAGCTTGGGTGCAAGCTCTGTGTTTTTTGAAGGCCTTGTGTCCTGCTGAACACAGACCTCAGTGCCACCATGACTGCCATCAAGCATTGGTTTAAAGATCACTGAAAACCATTGCAATCTAAAGTCAAGTGCTGTGCGGGCAGATTCAGGGCAAAACACTGTTGGAGATCCATTGAATTTCCACAGAAATCAACTGGAAGTTTGTGAAGCTCTGAGGGACAAGAACTTTTCCCCATGTCCTCAGTTCTAGTTTTTATTAGCACTTAGAGCATTGCTTCCTCAACCCAGTTTCAAGAATTGAATTGTTGTGACATGGCAGCAGCCTCAGCCTTTGTCATACGAGTCTGATTTTAGGAAGCAGCTGGTGGGAGATGCTGTTTGATTTCTTTGCTGCCCATCTCAGTTTGGTGCTCCTGAAGTAACTTGAGCATCATTTCTCTTCCTTGTTTTCCTTCACAAGATGAAATACTGGAAGATGCAGCTCATTTGTCACAACGTTATCACACCCTGGCCCCTTGCCTTCATTAAATGGGCACAGAATCAAGAAAAGAGTTATTTCTCATATACCAAAGTGATTCCTTATGCTTACTTCATGTCTAAGTGTGATAGCCATATTAAAATGCTCCTGCTTCCCTAGAAGACCTCTCGGTGACTTGTGTTTTCCAGATTTTTGGCATGTTTATACTCTCAGTTTTAAGCTGGCGATGATTCATTCATGCTTCTTTATCTTGTCATCTTCTACCTAAAAATATCAAACGCCAGGAAGGCTGGAAAGCAGGCATTGAGAGTACTGGTATAGATATTTTTCTTCCTGTTTCTCCCAGTTTATTCTGTTCAGTATCTTGTCTTTGGTAATGGCAGCACACATACTAGAATAATCCAGGAGCTATTTCCGAGGATGTGGGATGTGGGTGGAGCATGTCCTTGGTCTCTGGTCTGGAGAGCAGGGTTCAGGTCCTGTTTGTGGAGCCCCACTCCGTGGGGAGTTGGCAGAGGGTGACACTGATCTCTGTGTTTTTCTCAGTGTGTTGACTGCTGCTTGTACTGATATTCTCAGGGGATGTACTGCCATAAATTTTCGATACCTGCAAGAAGCAGAGAAAATCCCTTTGGGAGACACAGAGTTGATTTTAGAATCTGTCTATTGTTGCCAAAACCTCTCTGTGAAGGAATTAGGGGCACAGACCTGTTTACTGGGGAGCATTTACTGTGATTAGGGATGGAGGGAATGAGCAGCAGTGTTTCATGGATACAGCTCAAAGCTGCATAGAAACAAGCGTAAGAAATATTTCCATAGAGGGAGAAGGGCCAGATACATCTTAAAATACTCCTGACTGACTTTGACAGCAAGGATATAGTGTTGAGCCATGGAGTAAACCTCCTCAGATAGCAAGAACAGGCACTGGTGAGCAGCAACATGTGGACACGTCATGCAGTGCTGACATTCATTTTAATTTTTAATTTAAAATAACGCACTGCAGTGAAGACATTCACCATTAGCTTGTTGACTTTGAGCTTCTGGCAACCCTTTGCATTTGTAAAAATCTTGCCTTTTGATCATTCTTCAAACAGGAAATTTTATTCTCCTAATCCCTGTCCCACAATAGGCACTGCAGGAGTGAACCAGTAAGCCTCCTCAAAAGCCCGTTGAACTCATCTACATCAGTGAGCCCTGGCCTCAGACTGCTTGGAAGAATTTGGTACCTCAGCAGGGCCTGTGAGAGCGAACACAGGAGCTGATCACAGCTCCTGATTTGTTTGGCCGGGGTCTGACTGGCAGAGTTTGTGTGGGCATAGCAAGCTCGTCCCTGCTGGCAAGAAGACTGCTGAAGCTCTGCCCTCGGTTCATCTGTTGCTGTGTCTTGTGAATTAAAAAGCAAGGAGAGGAAGACTGCTAGGATAAACCTGGAAGAGCAAACAGGAGGAGAAAAAGACTGATTTTTCACTTTTATCTGTTCTTGTTTATTCTACAGCAGAGTCTGGTGACCAAGACGAGCATAACGTGCATATCGTGAGAGAGACAGCCCCACCGTCTACGATTGATAGCCACACCAACGTTCCCACCACGGAACCATCTCAGAACCTCCCTCAATACCTACCTCCTTCTGCCGAGGATAACCTAGGTCCTCTGCCGGAAAACTGGGAGATGGCCTACACCGAGAACGGAGAAGTCTATTTTATAGAGTAAAGCACATTTTTGTTGTTCTAATTCCATCTCTCTCCCTCTCCCTGGGCATAAGTGAGCCTCCATGGATGCATTTTGTGTGTGTATGCATGTGTATTAAATATTTAGTGTATACAGTTATGGTGCAGAGCTGTTATTCTTTACTGCCTCGGAAGGGGGTTTGCATTTCCTGATTGGATTAACATCCAAATTACTCCTGAGTTCAAAGGCAGTGGGAATTGCTTGCTTTATGAGGGTAGTTACAAAAGCAACAGACACTTGTAAAATACGGGCCAGTTGTTTTCATGGGTGGAATGAAAGCTCCTAATTGAAAGGGCTGAGACTTCATTTCTGGCGCCTGCCTCTGTGCATAATGCAGCGGAAGGGGATTCCTCCAATTCCTGTGTGCAGGCAACAGCAGAGCCAGGGATGGACTTTGTGTGTTGTCCCCTCTTCAGAGCAAATGGGCCAAACGTGTTCATGTGCTCCAGTGGTTTGCAGAAGGAATAGCTCAGTGCAGAGTAGGCACAGTTAAGTTTAAATCACAAGTACCTTGTGCTCTGCAGTCTTTGCCTAAGAGCTGAATGCTGTCAGCAGTTTTATGATGATATTGATTTTTTTCATGCCATAAATAATAGTCTCTAATTATACTTGTCTAAATTTATTGAGATAGGAGTAACTTATAAAATAGGACCTATTAGTGGAAGAGACTTCTTGCACAGAGCTTAGGTAGACGTTAACATTCAATTAGCCTTTGAAACTCAAGCCCTGAGCTGCCAAAGTAGAGGAGGGGGCGAGGAATTGATTTTGGATTTGATGGTCTGTTTAATACAATTGTGGAACCCGAGATCCTCTGTGTACCAGAAACCAGTGACTGGTTATTGCAGAAGAACCTTCTCTAGTAATTGCCCCTCCGGTGCTCTGGAGAGTTACACTGGATCAGGAGGCAGTAAGGGCCAGCAGTCCTGCCTCGTCATCAGGAGAGGGGACTTTTGGACAGGGCCATGAAAAAGGCCTTCATCAGAGCAGGTTTTCCCTTGGCTGCAGTGGCAGGGGAGCACATTAGAGAAGAGTGCCAGAAATCTTGAGAAGCTAGGATGACTGAGAGCACTGCATCAACTCTTCCCCAGCTGGGAGAGGGCTGATGTAAAAAAGACCATTTTCCAGGGTGTTCTCAATTACCTGAAGAGGCTCCACCAACCATCTCATCAGATGAAACTGAAATGTGTACATTAGCCCGAACAGGGCATTCTGCCCCTCACTGTGTCCTCAGGGTGCCTCCTTCTTTGACGTACTTTCTGGCCTTTATATATAGAACACAGCCTGAGTAATAGCCCATCCAGCCTGCCTTTTTCCTCCCTGGAGGAGGACAGATGATGAGCACTAAATGCTGCCCAAGCAGTCGGTTGCTCCCCTTTTTGACCCCACATGGGCCCCTGCTGTCCTTCCTTACAGATGCTTCGGTCAGAGGTTCTGCCACTGATTTCCCCAAACCCATCTGCATGGCTGCTGTATTCTTGGTGTTCTCTTAGCAATGCAGGACTGTAGCAGCTTAAATAACTTGTCAGACCTTTTGCAGGAGAATTATGTATGTGGTGGGAAAACCACATATATATGTGTAGTCTGCATACACAACTGCCTGTCTGATGTGAAGCTCTGGCAGCACCAGCTGTGCAGTGCAGATTGACCACTTTGGGGGAACCTACACATGGGGCTGATTTTGTGCACGAAAGTGTTAGCATGGATGCAGCACTGAGTGGTTGCAGTTCTATTAATTCTAAGGACACCCTGAGCCTGGAAACCTGGAAACCATTTAGTTTGATTTGTATCAAATTAAGAGAGCGAGCTAATGAGCTGTGTGGACCCAAGCTGGCTCAGATGTCTGTACCAATGTCTATGGCATTTTGGGTATCAAGCCGTGGTGCTGAAGGGAGCAGCAGGAGAGCACCTGAGCTGCTTGCACAGAACTAGTGCAGGTGCAGTGGGGCCAGAGATGTGTGTCAGATAACCAATCCTGATGTCTTGTAGCTGAAGCAATTTGGCTCTTGAGATATGTTTCTCTGGTGCTTTAATTGGGATTTTCATTACCCAGCGTATCCCAATCCCTCGTTGCCCTGCGTGTAGATCTGTGCATGTTGCAGGTGTAACACAATCCTGTCCCTCTGAGTGTGTGATCTGAAAGGTGTTTAGCTAAATTTTCTGTGCCTCAGCAAACTACGCTGTTGTGAGCCTTTGGTTAGCGAGACAAAATTCCAAGAAATATGCAAATATTCTATTGCTCTCCTCCCACCGCCCTCTTTCTCAGCTAGACTGCAGACTTGCTTATTTATAAGCTGGCAGACCCCCTCTGCTTTATTGCTGTTAATGTGCCTGACTTGCTGAATTTCTGCCATTCAGTTTTCTAGTTGGCGATTAATTGCTCTGGAGCATACATAAGGATTAAACACATTTGCTCATCCTGCCTTGGGAGGGCTGGGTAGTGGGATGTGTAAAACAAGGACCTTTTATTTACTCACTCCGTTCCCAGGAGCAGGGCGGTCCCCTTTTTTTTCTTGCAGTACAATACAACTTTGCTGGTGGGTTGTTAGTTCCTCAGGGATCACGGCCCTCATTACAGAGCCCTCACGAGACTGTTGGGAGGCTAAAGTTCAGTTTGTAAACCTCTTTGAGACCTTGAAGGAGGAGTAAATAGCATTACTATGGTATTGAAACTTAAAACGGTTAAGCTGTGTTAAAGGCTAAGCTAGATAAGTAATACCTCAGGGACTGGAGGGGTGTCTTTGCAGGTTATGTCTAAGACGACACCAGGTTGTAGAAGAGGCATTATATTACCAGATTGTCTGCTTATGCAAATGAAATTATGGAAGAAAATAACTTCTAGAGAAATGTATTTTAAGCTTGTTTACTATGCAGCCTTCACTGCTGGGACTGGCATCATGATACTGTCAGGGGACCTGTAGAAAGGAAGAGTTGAAAGTAAAGCTGTTCAACTGCCATCAAAGGCTTTGGCAGAACATTTTTATTTCTGTAATTATAAAGTTTTCACTGGAAACTGTTTTTGACTAATGCTTAGGTCAACTCTAGACATGTCAAAGGCCTTTTGTAGGAACAAAGGTCACTGCATAGTTTGGGAGGAAGGGAAACTTCTGTCTTTGGCTTAAAGACAGCTCTTGGAATTAAAAAACCAAGCCACTAAAACCAGAAGTTTGGAAATTTATAATATTGCAGCTTCCATGTGCATCCTTCTGGTCAGGAATGCTGATTTGTATGTTTTCAGTTTTTACC
Organism: Myiozetetes cayanensis; assembly: GCF_022539395.1. Lineage (NCBI taxonomy): Eukaryota > Metazoa > Chordata > Aves > Passeriformes > Tyrannidae > Myiozetetes > Myiozetetes cayanensis. The sequence continues at coordinate 6,357,661 of NW_026087389.1, forward strand.
TTTGTGTTTTCAATGCCAAAGTTCTTGTGATTTGGTAGACTTGTTTGCAAAACATCGAATTGTAGAGCTGTTTCTCTGGATCAAAAGTATGCCTTCAGGTCTGTTGAATAATAAAGAGGATATATACTTTTATGTCACGGATACTTCAGTTCTGGTTTGTTAATAACAAAGGTCATATTTCCATTTTTGGTTTCCAGCCATAACACAAAAACAACATCTTGGCTAGATCCACGGTGCCTGAACAAACAGCAGAAGCCTCTAGAAGAATGTGAAGATGATGGTAAGAGACTAAAAATGGTGAAATAATAATGTGTTTGGTCCCCTTCTAGGTAACTTTCTTCCTTTCTCTTCTGTCTTTCTAATAACCTGTGTGTTCAGAAAGACTTTTTTTTTTTTTTTTAAGAAAAAGGTTTATTAGCAAGTGCATAGAGACAATATCCGTTATTTGTTGTGAATGTTTACTGTGGATGTAAAATAACCATTGAGATGGCAGATCATTTAAAGAAAATCAAGGAGATGCTACAAGTAAGAGGCCTCTGTTTTTGCAAAGGCATTTGAAAAGTCACTGATGCTGAACAAGACTCAAAGCTGTCCAACATATTTGCTCCTTGGATCACTGTGTAGGAGGGAGCGACTGGATCTCTGCTTGATCCATTTGTGTTGCGCTTCAACCACCTGCTGTACATGGGTTGAAAGAGTTATGTTGTTGTTTCCTTGTTTGAGCAGAAATAATTCAATTGCTTCATTTCTACTGTTAAATTCTGACAGTCCATGTAGTGTTATGATTGCTGAAAACAAATTCCATTGGAAAGTGTGGGGTTTTGACACTGAAAATTTACACTGATAAGATTTTGTATTCCTTGAGATGTTGGAAATGCAAGCCACTGTCCGATTTAGAGCAGCCACAGGCAGGACTGTTACAGCAGGTTCATTCCTTGCATCCTTTTGGAGATACTGGAAGAAAAAAGGAATTATGAAAATAACTTAAATGTTTAGGAAAACCTGTGTGGAAATGTTGCTCTACTGACCAGGAAAGGTGATGGTATCCAACTGCTTAATTTTGGCTAACACAATGCTATCATAGTAGATATGTCTTAAAAATGGAAGTGTTGGTGCTGTCCTTGTAAAATTAGTTTTCATAATATGATTAACCACCTACTAGTGTCCATCACCTCAACACAAATTACGATTTTATTTCAGGAAAGAATCAACTCAATCCCTTTACAGTGGTAGGTTCAACTCTGGCCTTCAGATGTGAGAATTTACCTGTGCAGCCTTGGCTGCTGTGATGAACCAGGTCACCCACTCCCTAGTGCACAGAGCAGCCTACCCTCAAACCACAGAGATGTGCAAAGCCCAGGCAAAAACCGAGCTGGCCCCTGTTTCATGGCCTTGGCAACTGGCATCATTTGTCAGGGAACAGGCAGAGGGAGCTGGGTTAGGGAAGGCCTTGCTTTGCCTCTACAAGTGGAAAAGTCAGTGGGTCAACATAACTGAGCAAAATTAAATAATAACATACGTATGCAGGCAAAGCTCCCTCCTGCTTTCCTGGCTTCCTCTACCAGTGACATTCCCACTACATCCATGTCCCCGGTGATGCCAACAAGTGTCACATGCCACTGTGGGGTCAGTGTGTCCCATGCTGTGCTCTGAGCCAGGGCGAGGAGCAGCTGGTACGATGAGGCTACAACAGGTGGCTCAGGCTCCTCTGTTAAACAGTTTTAGGTCTCCTCACAGAAGGGAAAGTCTTTCTCTTGTCCTCTTAGCAATTACAAAGTGAACATTGGAATAATTTATTTTGTTGGAATTAGAAACATACAGCTGGTATTATTTATTGTATTTCATTGAGTTCATAATTTTGAAGAGCAGTGGCATTTTTGTTTATCAACTCCTTAAAATCAGCTAATTTCATCTTCCCACACACCCCTTCATTCATCGAGTTGCTCATTAATGGATATTTTTAACATTCAGTACTTAAAGCAGTTGCTTCCTAGTTACAGCAGTGCACTGCACTGCTTTGCTTGTCTGCTCTGATCTTGCTTAGCACATAAGAATAATTATATTTCAAAAAACCAAAGAGGTGAGGTTAGTTTTGCTGCATCACAGAAGCTGGACAGTTTTTGGCAAGGGTCACTTTTGGGTGTCATTCCACTGAAGTCAGTGGGATGACTTCTCTGTTTTGTTTGGTGTGTGTGCATGTGAGTTGTCAGGTCGATCCCATCCTGTTTGTGGATTTTATAAATGTTAGATGTCGTTTCAGATTTGTTTGGTTGCAGTTGCTTTGTGTTTTTGCTTCACCAGGATATGTGTCCCTAACAAGTTTCTGCTTGTTTCCAGTTGTTTAGGGTGTCAAAGGAAATGGCAATTTGTATTTCACACTAATGGTCCCAAACAACTGTTGGTAGAATATTTTGCAAACAGGTTGTGAAAGTGGCTTTTTAGGTGTCCAGATTTTCCTAAGCAATATTGTGACTCTACGTTTTCTGGTTGCTACTGTCATTCATTTATGTGGCTTAAACTTTCCCGTGTTAGGTCCAAGATTGTTTTTACCATCTTTGTTCTTGTTTTGTCACCATCTTTCATTTTCAGACTGCATTATTATTATTTATAGGCTAAGCAATACTTTAATCATCTGTGTCACTGTTAACTTATGAATATGGAGCAGATAATGATAAATGGAGCAACAGCGAATATTGATGGCTTTGTGTCTTTGAAAAATTATGTGATCTTCGTCCCAGGTGCCCTGCTAAAACTGGTGCATTCCTATATATGCCTCACCAGTGCATCTGGACTGTAGTGTGGGTCTGTGCCTCCAGTTAAACAAGGCACTTCATGCCTATCTTAAATCATCTGATAGAACATCGAAGTCATTTGGACCTTGTATGCACATAAATTTCAGTACTTTCTTGAAAACCTTGCTACTTAGTCCTTATTTAGATGTAAGGTTTTCCTCTCAGATTTCTTCATTAGTATTCAGGTCTGACCTTCTGACAGATCCATGTGTCTACAGAACGGATTGCGAAGGTCGGACTGTGCAGATCTGAGGGAGAAGCTTCACTACAGTGAGAACAACCCAAATGCATGATTTTGCCATATCAAACCATGACGTGGAAGTAGTCCATTGATACAGATGTTTTGAGAGTGCAAGAATCAGTTTTTTTCATTATCTTCATCAGATCCATCAATATTCTGATCACTGAAGTGTGATAAATGGAAAGCTTGGGCTTGGTCTGTAGAAAATTAGTGCTGGTTCTGCTGTTTGCTGTAGGGAATTTCTTGCTTGGTGCTGGTATCTGAAATTTTCTTTTAATTTTTTCTGTCTCATTTACTGCTCTTCCCTTGGAGAAGAAGGGGTACACACGGAGGAACTGGACAGTGAACTAGGTAAATCATCCATCTCTCATTTTGATGTTTGACTTCAAGTGCACTGTTTTAAGCCTTTAATTACTTACTTTCTCCTTTGTATCATTTTGCATCTTTCAGTTTTTTTATTTCAACAAGCGTAATTTATCAGCAAGACTTCCCTAGCATTAATCTTTCCCTAGCTTCAGATCTGCAGTGGTTTTCTTACTGATTGAGAGTTTGAAGAAAGCTAGAGGGCCTTAATCTTGCAAAGTTGGTTCTAAGCCACTTCCTCCTGGACCCTGCAGAAGTCAGGGACTTTTCCTTTGGCATCACTGGCTCCAGGAAAAAGCTTATAGATACTGAAGTTGGAATCAAGTAGCTAATGATGCTTTTTCACTGGGGACAAAGACATCTCCCAGACAATAGAACCTGAGTGTGGTTTAGAAAGTTTTACATCAGATGCTTCTGCTGAGCTTGTGAATGAAGCAGCTCAAAATTTTGCCTCAGTCAGTGATTTTGTAAACAGATTATTTTCAGTGATGTGGTACACTTTTATTTGCTGCATCTTTTTTGTGAAGGATGCTGTCTTGATATCTAATCTCAGCGGTGCTCATTGTGTTTATACTGATGGTGGAGGTAGTTGTTATTTCTGTTCAGCTATGCTCTAGTGCACTCGGAAAGCTGAAGGGATAAGAGGTTGCAGAGGATTTTATTTCCACTAGGACTATTATTGCTTTTAGAAAGGACTGTACTTACAGTTCATAGTTCTGCGTACTGGAGGAATTGTATTACTGGGGAATTAACCTCTGGTTTCTGTAATGACTTGCAAGTAAGTGTATTCTGCTCCCTGCTTCTGCATGATGGATACAGCATCAGCAGCAGACTTTTAACACTACTCCAGGAGTGGTTCTTCTGAATAATATGCCTGGAATAATGCTGGAGGCCTAATTTCTTTTAGAGCAAGAATTTGAAAGAAACGACAATTTAAAGAAGAATGCATTCTCTTTAGTGGTACATGAGTGTTATGTGCAGCTCACACAAATAATCAGCAGCAGACCAAATAACATAAGAAGTAGGTGGATGCACACCAACAATCTGCAAAAGGTTCTCATGAACCTCTATACAAATGGTGACTTAAAATGAGAGAAAGGATGAAAAAAATTTAGAGGCAGTAATGAAATAGAAATGACCCCTTCTTTCAGTCTGCTATCAGGATCTAGTGGAAGAGAAAAGCTGAAAAAATAGATGCAGGGAAACTCATTAATTGATAAGCCTGACCCCAGTTCTGCAGGCACTTCCGTACACAAGTGTTTTGCTTGAACATCACGAGATGTTCCCTTTGTTTTAATGCAGATAAGCTTTACTGAGCCCACGGCCCGTCAATACACTGCTGAGCTGAGTGTTGAAATGTTGCACTGTGTAGAAAGACATCTTCAAATTACTCAGTTTGTTGCAGCAACATTAGGGAGGGGGCATGAAAACTCACTGGTTAGTATAAACTCGTTGGTGACACATATTTAGCTCCTTAGCTTATCAACAGTTTTTGTTCTAAACGTAAGGAAATTAAAAATTGGGGATTTGCAGAGCTGCTTGTTCACCAAGACATGTTGAATATGGAGTAATAGGCCACCTCTTTTTAACAGAAGGATGAACAAAAGGACACAGAAGTTTACCCTTGGTGTAGAATTTAACATGTGCATGGGCAGGCTCTCCTGGCCTCACAAAGAGAAGCAAGAGCTGAGTGTGCTGAGATTGTCTCCAGCTCCTTCATAGTGATGCATGGATGCAACTAAAACACCTGCTTATTGGAGAAGTAATGTTTTAGGAATTCATCCAGCCTCTCTGTGTGTAGGGCAGGATACTAGAGCATCTCAGTAGGAATCCATGTATTTATCCCAAGCTTAAAATTGTGAAATTAGATACTTGTCCATTGAATTTACCTGCTGACAAATGCTCTGGGACTGCAGGGTGCTGCATGGATGTACCAAAATAAAAACCATATGGCTCTCTCAGGCTCCTAATGATCCCAAATGTTTTTGGAAATCTCGTATTTGTGATAAAATCTAATGCTTTGGGTCATCTTCAGTTTGGCAGGAGAGATAGAGAAGGGAGATGAATAATTTAAAGCAGCTAAGAAGCTAGACTGGCTTCTTCTGTGCAAGATGGCTATGGAGAATAGTGCTTTTTGCTTTATAGAACTTCCAGAAGATTGTAGAAGTCAGAAAGTGCATCTACGTAATCAATAAGAAATGTGTTAAAAGCTGCAGTTTTGTATATTGTTACATCTGAAAACACAGAGATATGTTCCTTAAATAGAAACCTGAAGAGATAGTAAACTGTAAAGATTTTGGCACAATGCCATTTTTGGGGTTAGGAAAGTGCTGTTTTTCTGATCTTCTGTGCAAAGGCTTTTAAAGAGAAAAAATTAATATCAAAATCTTTTGTGAACAGAAAAAAAAATTGCTTAAACTTTTAAAATAAAAATCACTTAATAATCCAAAATAGACAAAATATTATCAGGAAAGCTGGTGGAAAACTCATTTGAAGGCATTTGTGCATTACTTTCCCCCTTCCCTCATTGACTTTTTATTTTTCTTCCACCCCAGCTTGATCTCTTTACCATTCCACTTTCACCATAGTGCAACAAGCTAAAAATGGCTGCCACAACCTGTGATTTTCCCAATCTCATGCTAGGTCTTAATTTAATTGCACTGAAAATCTGGAAGCCAGTCCCACAGTGTATTCACCTTATGGGACTCCTTTGCAAACCTGAGAGTTCCCTTTGCAAAAAGACTTTCAAGATTGGCCTCTAGCTTTCTGACTTTTTCTCACCTACACTGGCAGGGTATAAAGGAATATCTATTTCTGAAGCGCTTGATCTGCTGATAAGAATTATAGAGTTTTTTCATGCCCAAAAGTTAGCATTGGCTTGCATTTAATGGCTTATGTCTCAAGGAATCCAAAGATGTTCAACCCAATGTGGATAAAACAACGATAAGAATGGAAAACCTACCTTTTGTCTGCAAATAAGGGATATGTGGAGCAAAACCCATGAAAATTGATTTCATCTGATTTCCAGCCAATTCTGAACACGAACATAAACTTTGAGTAATTAGTCCATGTGTGTTTGTATAGATTCTGTTCCTCTCCAGTCTGGAGATATTTGTATCCTTATGGCAACATTATTCTAATTAATGGGCCATTGTTGATTGTATTGGCTCAGCAATTGGTGCCATTAATGAAAATAAATCTTTGCATTTGATAATAAACAAGCATAGATTGCTATCAGTCTTGACTATTTCATAAATTTTGAGGAATTAATTTGCATGGGGTATTTTAACTTGTATTATCCAACAGAGTTGCTTTCTTTAAAATTTAAATGAATGTGCAGAGTCTGTGGGACTACATGAACACAGTCCATGGTGTAGTAGAGCCTTTTTCTGAGTTGTTTCTCAGTATTACACGAACACGTTGCTCTGTATTGTTAATAGGATGATTATTTCATTACCCACAGGCAATGGGAACATTGTGTTTAAATGAGTGGCAAAAGGATCAGGCCCTTAAGTAATACATACAGCTTTAATAACCCTCAGTTGGATGCTGAAGTGATTTTATATACATTCAGTAATTATAGTTAAAGTACTACATGCAGTCTAGAAAATCAACAGGAACAAAAGCGGATACATTTCCAAATGTTAATTTCATCTTCAGAACTGTCTTTTTGTGCTAATTAAAAAAAGGAAATATCTGTTACGTGTGACTGTGGCAATATGTGTTCCTAAGTTAAGTGCTATGCAGTGAAACACGTCTGTGTGTGCCAGCCACTTCCGTGGGTTCTGTATGCTGAGTGTTTGTGTTAAATTCACCTTATCCTGTTTCAAGATGTGCTTTGTGTTGGGCTCATGGCTGAGCAATGCAAATCCCTAAGAAAGGAGTAAAAAGATCCTGTTTTCAGGTGAGCATAAGTGGCTTGGCCCTGGTATAGGAGATGAAAGCTGTCCCTGTCATTGGGCTATAATTGTTTGCCATAGTCTCGCACACCTTCAGAGGCTGGTGTTGAAATGCCTGTGGCTTGTTGCCCCTGCAGTGCTCCATCCAGAGCCACTGCTCTTGGGGGTGAAACCAGGAGGGTGCTTGAGACATGCCCAGAACTTTAAGCATTTGCTCATTTCATGCAAAAAGCAAATAAAAAATGAACTAGAATGGGCTTCTTCCCAGTTTGGTGTTAACCCAGCCCAGGGAGCACGGGCTGGGATGTTGGTGCTGTGCTGTGCCAGCCTTTCAAAGGAAGCTGTGATCGTTCTGAAAAGTGTCTGAAGCAAAGCCTGAGCTACTGATGAGTCTTGCAACTGCCTGTCAAAGAAAAACTGCACTGGAGGCTTCAGTAATGCTTTTTCTATTTCCAGAGTTGCCTGCTGGTTGGGAGAAAATTGAGGATCCCGTATACGGTGTCTACTATGTAGAGTAAGTGCTGCTCCCTGGTTCTGGTGTGGCTGTTGGGTGGAGGAAGACTTTCCTCACAGTGGGCTCTGTGCTTTTGCTGGGAGTACCTCATATCAAGCAGGAGGAGACTCTGGCCCTTTACAGGCTGGGGGATGCTACTAGGGGTGGGGAGAGGGCAGTCCTGCCTCTCCATCTATCCTGGAGTGGGAGTGGGCTCAGGGAAGACAGGAGTGCCCTGGGAAGGGGTTGAGCTCAAGGAAGATGGGAGCAACCCAGGATTGGGGTGTGCAGGAGTCCCTACATCTCACAAAATACTTCTATCCAGAGAACATTAACAAATGTGCAATTAACTGAGTTTGATCCCCTTCATACAGTGCCATGATCAAAATATGAGTGTGCAAAGCAGATACCAATTCAGTTGTGTCATGAGGAATGGAGAAGCTGATGTGACCAAGCAACCACAGCAGAGGTTCTTGCATCAGGCTGTGTTGTTGGGAATAGAATTACAGGTTTAATGTGACTCTCTGTGGAATTAGAACAGCTTCTCCTTTATCGAGATGTCCAATCGCTCCTTTGGGAAACCAGAGATCTGAGTTCTGTTTCATCACTGACCCCATAAAATGAATTTTTAATTATGTGTATACTCCTGTCTAGTAGGATGGCTTATGATAGTCCTCAGAATAGATATGGAATACAGTTTCTGTCTGCTTTAGCTCATTTTTGACCCTACCATCTGTGCCTAGGGAAACAGGGTTAGCAAACTGTGTAATTAAGGCTTGACATTTATTTACCAAAGACATCAAGAATATTTTTCAGCTATTAAATGCCATGCCAAGAGGTCTTTACAGCATTTTTCCCTGTCACTTTATATATACATGCCCATTAGTTTTGTGGCACTCCTTACTCATTGAATTAAATCTAAAAGTAGCAGCAATAAGACATAATTTTATTTTACTTACTGTCTCTAAGCTAGCAAGATGGTTATAATTTTAGCATTTGTCTTTGTCCATTCAATTCAGGCACTCTGTTATTGCATAATAGTTTTTATTGAGACACAATCGTATCATGAAAAAGTTTATATCATTTTTAAAATAGTTATCAATTTTCTTAACTTTCTGAAAATACCTTGAAATGAGAAATCTTTTACAGACCACATTAACTTGTTTTTATTTGACTAGTTAAATATTTTTCCAGCGATTTGATATTGATCTTTAGCAGAAAAAAAAATCTGAGCGTAACCCTCTGGAGTGCTTCTGTCACAATTACCCGAAAAATTGGTTGCTTGTTCATGTGGGGGTTTTTAGGGTTTTTTTATAAAGACACATGGGATAGGAGACAATATAATAGCAAGTTCTTAATAGTAAACTTTACTTTGGATACAAAGATGGGCTTGAAGCTGATACAATTTTCTAAGGTCTACCTGCTCCTCTGCTGCAGAAAATGACTACTGAAAATGGCTCTTGAACAGCTGATGAACCGTAAGCTGCAGGGAGTCCCAGACGTGCCCCCACCACCCCAGCATCTGTGGCTGGTGTTCATCACTTGGTTTCCTAAGATGGTTAATCCTCTTGTGGAGTGCATGGCTTGTCTGCTGTGCTGGGGCTGGGCTGCTTTTTTTTCATTTTCCTGAGATTGGTAAGAAGTATTGGCTCTCGACATCTCATACTGGTCAAAAGCTGCCTAACGAGTACAGCTGAAGGTTCACCAAATGCTGGTTTCCACTGGGAGCGTTTGCTGGTGGCTGATTCTGGATAGATTTTGATTCATTTGGAGCCCAGCTCATAGCCTGCATCCCTGCAGGTATTTTTAAGACATCCGGTGTGCATTGATCAGGTCACTGACAGATACTATTACCAGTTGTTGGGGTTTGTTTGTTTTGTTTGTTTTTAACTTTGGTGAGCCAGGGAATGACTGCACCTCTGGGAATCTGATTAAAGCAGGGGTGCTACAGGCCTGCCTTTTGAAATGCAATCAGACAGAGCACCTTTTCTATTTTAATCTCATTTTTCACAGCAAGATCTCTAATGTGTTTGGAGGAATTAGCCATTCCTAGTCAAGACATTGTATCAATACTGGAATCCACTTGTTTTTCTAAATACTCTTTTTGGCACTACGAGGTGAGCCTTGCTCCACACTTACTGCTGTTGGGTTTGTTTGGTATTTTATTCCTTTCCTCAGAAAGAGGAGTTTTGTGCCTGGCCCTCATTCCTTCTGTTTGCATAAAGGGTTTCCTAATTTATTGCTCTCTTTCGTCTCCAGCCACATCAACCGGAAGACGCAGTATGAAAACCCAGTTCTTGAAGCAAAGAGGAAGAAACAGCTCGAGCAACAGCAACAGCCTCCAGAAGGTTGGCGACCCCTGAGGGCATCGTGGTTGGGGTGTTCATGAGGGAATGTGCCCTCCCTGGCCATGGCAGCACCATGCCCAAGTGTTTGTCCTTCCTTCTGTGGCCTTACTGTTCAGAGGCAAAGTGACATGCATGGGAAATGTTGTGTTTGCCCTTCACATAAGGTGCAGCAAAGGAGAAAATCTAGACTGTATCATAACCGCTTAAACACAGAAGCTTTCAGCCTTGTAAGAGAGGAAAAATTTTTCTTTAGATGCCCTTTATTTCTGGAGAGTTTATAGACTTCCCAAAACCAAGTAAAACAGATGTTTTCCTGTTTAATCTGCTCCATCAAGTAGTTCACTGTAGATGGTGGTGTTCCAGTCTTCACTGGGACTCAGGCTGTCAAAGGGGATGAGGAGTGAGCAGTTACACACACTGGAAACCCCTCTGAGCAAGAGATTTCTTAACCCAAGACCTTTGGAAGTTGTCAGGCTCTAACATGTGAAGTAATTTCATTATTTTGAAACAATTTTTTTTTCTCCCCTTCCCACTCCTTTTTTTTCTTTCTTACTTTTTTAAATTTATTTTTTCTTCAAATGCAGCCCAACTGCAGTGAGGGGCATGTGGCATTTGGGCTTGTTCTTCTACTTAGATGCCATGAGTGCCACAGGGAATAGATTTCATTTAAATATCAAGTTCACATAGATGCAAATCAAGTCCCAAGTTTGAGCCTGAGGTAGGATGTCCCAGCAGATGGATCAGTTGACCTGGGCATAGAGGTCCTCCAGAACTGGTGTTTGGACATGCCATTCATTTCATTCCCTCTGTCTGTGACTCTGTTTCCTCTCTTGCCATGGTTCTCACATCCCCTCTGCTTGCACCCCACACTCGCAGCGTGTGCTTGTGCAGCAGCTCCCAGTGCTGTTGTGAAACAAGTAACATTTCCCTCTCTGCCCTCTCCAGAATGGACAGAGGAGTGTCCATCTCTCCCACCACCCGCTGCTCCAAACCATGTTTCAAACAACCAAGAGGCAGTTCGGGAAGCACCAGTGCAAGGTAACAACCTTGTTAAACGAGTTGGAAAAGAGCAACAAGGTTTTTTTCTGAGAATGACAGTCCTCGACCACCAACGAAGGCAATATTTTCCTAACTAGTGTGACACGCCAGGGCATGTGCCCGTTTATCTGAATTCCCACAGATTTTGAGACTAGTTTCAAGTCCACATCTGCAGTACTTTAGGCTATTACAGCCTTATTTATTAGCGGTCTGTGTAGCCGATTGCTCACAGACCAGTTGCTTAAGTAACTAACGAGACAGGACATGAATCATTCCTGAATTTGCAGGATGAGCTGAAGCATTGCCAGGTCAGGTTGCCAGCAAGGGCAGGGAGTTCCACTTGTACCCGCTGCAGGAAAGTGCTCTCTGGTTACAAGTGGTTGTAAGCAGGCTTCTCTTTGACTACATCTAAGTTGCCTTAGTGAATGGCATTGTCCAGGTCTGAAGGAGCCAGAGCCTGGGGAAGGTGAGAGAGGGGACATCTGGCTGGAACACATCTTCCTGGCAGAATTGGGAGCAACTGGGAGCTGCTCCCATGCTTGGCAGGTCAGCTGTGGTCTCCAAAGGTGGGCCTGGCAGGAATGCTGCTGTCCCAGGCAACTTTTCCTGCCAGGAAGAGCCAGGGAATGCTCTCTGCAGCAGGTGGCAGCAGATCAGCCCTTACAAAACAGACATGAGGAATTTTGCAGTATCCAAAGCCACCAGCACATTCCTATGGGGTATTGGAGTACGTTAGAGTAATCCAGTCTGTCAGCAAGGAAAAGCATGGGAGGTCTGAGGACGGTACCCTGACCACCAGGCACCTGGGTTTAGGCATGTCATCTGAGTGCCCCAAACATACTGATTTTTCTCAGGGAGACATCTGTGAAAGCCACCTCTGCCTTTTCCACTGTCAGGCTGATGCAAATGCTGCCCAAACATCCGCACACAGTGATGGAAAGGGCCCATCACTCAGGTCTCTTCTCACTCCCGACTGCCAGCCACTGAAATGTGCAGCAGTGTTACAGGAGAGCATTAACCTGTCTCAGCACTACTCTGAGTGATGTGTCCTAGTACCTGCTGATGACTCCTCCTCTCTTTCATTCCTTCCACTTCCTTTCTCAGCACTGCTCCTTCTTCTCTTGCTCCCCATTTGCAGCAGCTATTTCCAGCTTCCATATTCCCCAGCCCTATCAGAGGTTTCCATCTCTCCCCTTGATGGCACTGCTGGCAGGGATGTGGGCACAAGGACCCTTCCTTGTGCCACTGGCAACGCTCTCCCAGCCTGGGCTTTGTAGATAACATTAATTTAAAATGTGATCCCCTCCCAAATCCTGTAGGTGGGACACAGCTTGTGGTGCTGCTGCCCTGTTACTGCAGGCAAAGCTCAGGCTGTATCTGTAGGCAGACACCAAGAAGCTGTGCTTGTTCTGCTTGTCTTTTGAACCAGAAATGAGCCCAGGACCAAGCCCTGCTGCAGGCTGTTCTCAGCTATGTTTGTTACCTGAAACATTGGGTTTCACTTTGATAGTCAGGGCTTTTTGCAAGTTGGGGTCTGAGCAGAGCATCTGCCCACGATCTGCAGGATTACTGTGTTCCTCTGCTACCCTTCAAAGGCAGAAGACTACAAGTCCTCACTCTGCCCCCTCATGAATAATCTTCAAATATACATTTTTTCCCTCAGTCAAAGGCTTATGAGTCTCAAATCCCCTCGCTCTCCCTCGAGGTCTCCTTTCTGAACAGAGGCCCACGGCAATGCTGCCGAGGTGTTTGAAAGTGCGCCAGCTCTCCTGGTTGTGATACCCACTGCTGATCCTGGAGCTGTCACCAGAGGGCTTAGTGGCACAGTCTAAGCATTAAAAACAATTAAAAGTGCAAAGGTGTTTAGTGTTGGCACTGTGAAGTACAGCAGCCATGATCCCTTTACCGAGCGAGTGCAACATGCTTTGCAAGGGTGCACTTTTGTCTGTGGAGCACTTCTTTCCCTCTGAACTGTGCTCCCAGAGAGCATTACCAGCCCTCCATCACAGCTGCTCCGGTCCTGGGCCACTCTTTGATCCGTACTTCACACTGGCAGTGTTTCATCCACAACAGGCAAGGAGCAGAAAGGAGAGAGAAAAGGCTTCAAACAGTGTCTGAAGAACAACATCAGTGCCCTCCCCTTTTTCACCAGGGGAGGTCACAGGGTGGTAGGGATGGTGGGGCTGGGGGGTTGTACTAAAGAATATCACTGTCTTGCCGGAGCTCAGAAGTTGCTTTTTCCTCAGTGGGTTGGAGAAGGTCAAGTGGTGAAAAGCATAATGATGTTCCTTTCTGCAGAAACTCTTGCTGCAGACTCCTTCTGCAGGAGGCATTTGTGCTGCCCCCGCCCCATCCTTCCCAGGATGGATGTAACCACCTCAGGACAGAGATAAGACACATATCTAACCCAGCATTCCCAGCTTTAATATATTCCATTCTTTAAAGCAGCATGTTTTCCCCTTTGTAGCGTTGGGGCTTTGGTGTGCACGACCACAGCTAACAAAGTGCCAGGTACTGGGGTTTTTGTTCACACCTTTTACTGCATGACTGGATCCAAGGAGATGGGTGGATCCAAGGAGATGGGTGGAGTGCCATGAGATGAGAGGATGCAGGAGTGAAGTGCAGTCCTGGCCTTGCACACCGCTGTGCTTGTCTGTGTACAAGAGGAGGGCCAGAGGAAGAAGAGATCAAACACTCTTGCCTGCCTGTTTATAGATTTTTTTTTTCCAAACTTCCTATGCAGGAAAACCTTTTTTTACACGAAACCCTTCTGAGTTGAAAGGGAAGTTCATCCACACCAAGCTAAGGAAAAGCAGCAGGGGTTTTGGCTTCACCGTCGTTGGAGGGGATGAGCCGGATGAATTTCTCCAAATCAAAAGTTTGGTGCTTGACGGCCCTGCAGCATTGGATGGCAAAATGGAAACAGGTACTGATGCTTTATGTAAAAATCATCCCCAACATTTTGGTTTATCTTTATACAGCTGCGTTTATGTGCCTTTCATAAAAGCCCTCTTCCCCTTCCTGGGGAAAGGCATTCAGCTTTCCCGTCAGCAAGCTGGGAAGTGAGATACCCTGAGAGGGATATGTTCAAAATCTTAAGGCACTTAAGGTGTTGGAATTTCAGGTATCAAAATATCCAGCTGGGGCTCTGCCAGCTGCTGGTCTCCCCTGAGGAGAGAAGCCAGTAGTTGTGGGGTCCCACATCAGGCTGTGGGTTACTGCTCCCCACTATGGCAGTGGATGATGGATGTTTGTAGGGCTGCACCACTATGTGTTTGGGTCTCTGCCATGCTGCTTTCCCCTTTCCAAAGTTACTCCCAAGGAATGGGCAGAATAGTGGGCTGGTTTGCATTTCCCTGTGTGGATGCAGCAAAGGCCAATTTATTTTGTGAGAGATCAGACCCAGGATGATGTTTTAGTGGTGAAATATGAAATACAGTTTAGTGGTGAACACGGTGGTGCTGGGTTAATGGTTTGACTCGATCTCAAAGGTCTTTTCAATCTTGATTCTGTGAAATCTTCTTAGGATTCATCTGAGGTCACAACTCCTCACTTGCAGGTCAAGCATCCCAGCATTAAACATCCCTGTTTTGTAGCCCCAGTGTTAATAAAATGACTCATAACTTAATCGATACCTAGATTTCAGGCTGAATTATGAGACATGACATGTGGCACTACATTTGAGCAGTTGGTATTTGAGAGCCTTCTGTTACAGCTCTCATGTGCTCTCAGTTTTGTTTCTATCATATGTCAGTGTAGCACAGTGTGAAACACTGAGAGCCGGACTTCAAAACAGCTGTAAAACGGGCCATATACTATCACCTGAATTCATTAATTTTTTAGGTGAGCCAATTCCATTTTCACTTTCGAAAATGTTTATGTACATAAAGGCTTTATGCAGTGAATCTGCTGCGTACGGGGAGTTCTTACTCGTCCAAGTGTCGCCACTCTTTTTCCTCGTGCTGAAGTGCCGCTGCTGCGAGTGGCACCTGTGGATGCTGCAGATCAGCTCTCAGGCTTCCCAGGGTGCACAAAATATATGTGTTTGTGTATCTGTTTGTGTCCTCTGCAGGGGACGTCATAGTCAGCGTGAACGACACCTGTGTGCTGGGGCACACTCACGCCCAAGTGGTGAAAATCTTCCAGTCCATCCCCATCGGTGCCAGCGTGGACCTCGAACTGTGCCGAGGGTACCCCCTGCCCTTCGACCCCGACGATCCCAACACGAGCTTGGTCACGTCCGTGGCGATTTTGGACAAAGAACCGATCATTGTGAACGGGCAGGAAAACTACGACTCCCCAGCGAGCCACAGTAGTAAAACAGGGAAAGTAAATGGCACAAAGGAGGCGAGACCCAGCAGCCCGGCTGAGGTCTCCTCCAACGGACCCCATGGGTACCCCAATGACACGGTCTCTTTGGCGTCTTCGATAGCAACACAACCTGAACTCATAACTGTGCATATAGTGAAAGGGCCCATGGGCTTTGGGTTCACTATAGCAGACAGTCCCGGTGGGGGCGGCCAAAGAGTGAAACAAATCGTGGACAGCCCGAGGTGCCGCGGCTTGAAGGAGGGCGACCTCATAGTCGAAGTCAACAAGAAGAATGTGCAGAGCCTCACTCACAACCAGGTGGTGGATATGCTGATTGAATGTCCTAAGGGAAGCGAAGTCACGTTGCTGGTGCAGCGAGGAGGTAAGTCTTCGAAACTGCTTTAAAAAAATTGCTTCTTGAAATTTAAAAAAAAAAAAAAAAAAAAGGCATGTCATGAAAGATGTGTTCTGCTCTCCTAAGCCTCTCTGGGGAAATGGTTTTTGTCCTGAGGTGTAGGAACTGCCCCAAGCTGGCAGTTGTCAGGTCACATAGATGGTTAAAATTATTTATTGTGTGATGCTGCACTGGGGGAGATGCTCAGGTTCCCATGGGCACAGGCACTGCACACATCCTCTAGGAAAGGGCTGAAGGGTGCTATGGTTACACGTGTGCCTACACCTTTACTTACATAACAAACTCTGGTCTCATGCTTGTAAAACTTGAGTGTTTTAAATAGAACATGGACATTTCTTGAGCTGTTCTGGGCAATGGAAAAGGCTGGTGATATGTCCTGTAAATTGCAGCGTTCAAAATCAGATACTCAATCACTCTTCCCTGGGAAAGGGTTACACCTGGGATACAGCTGGGAGTGTAGGAGAGAATTTAAACTTCTCCAGGTTGTAAGCAATTGAAGTGTTACTTTTGGACACATTTCTTTGCTGTGCACTTGGGACCTCTACTCATTTTTGGTTGCATTGCTGAGGCCACGAGCAAGTACAAAACCCATCCCCCAGGCAGTGTGTCTGCAGCCCTCATGGAGCATGGAAGGCAGGTAGCCTGTCAGTGATCAGTCCATCCACAGGAACTCTTTCTTTCCCTACACATAGTAAGTGTAAAGTAACCAGAGGAAGCACCCCCCAACCTCTCATAGCACACTTTTATCCTGTGGATTAAGATTCCTGGAATAGGGTCAAGCTCATAGGGAAACTCCCTCCCTCTGCTCTGGCATTGTCACTGGGGATCTCAGAGGGACAAACTCTGGCCTCACTGTCCCATGCAGTGGTTTTTATGGAAGATGCACACATTGCCTCGCAGGGATGAGCAAAGTTAAGCTGACGAGTAGGTGCTGGTCACAGCCTCCAGCCAGCTCTGGGAGGAGTGTGTGCAATAATAGTACTTTTCTGATGACTTTAGTCTAAAGTATTGTGATTGTAGTAAGTAAGCAACAAAAACCAGCCCATTTTAGCGGGAGACAAGTTGCTTCCTGAATTTACAAGTCAGGTTTGCTGTTTGCAAAGACCTGTTTCAAGGCATTGAAAACATTGGTTCTCCAATTAATAGCTGCGGAGAACGCACTGCCTCTCCTATATTCCTTCCTTTCCAAGTACTTACTGTGTTTTTGTATTTTGGTAGTAAATTAAAAAGTAGAGAACAGAATATATTAAGAATTCTCCAATTTTCAAAGTGTGAGTTCCTTAAAGACTTTCAGTACTGGAGAGATTTAAAAAATGCTCTGCGTTCTCATGATTAATATATGCATTATGGAGAAAATATGGTTGGAAGAAAAATAGCAGCTATTATTAATCCTCCTGGAGAGTGCATATATATCTGGTAACACCATACATTAATTATTTGAATTGTGCCTGACATTTAATAATCCTCCTTTTGCCTTGAAGGCATAATGAAAAGATTTGATGAGGAAATAAAAGCATAGTTTTAATAAAATAGTAAATAGTTCCCTGGTAATCTTGTTGAATCTCCTTTTTTAAAAAAAAATTAATTGAGGTACTAACCACATATTGAGCATGTGCAATCACCTTCCTTAGACAGGTACCATATGAGTCTCCTTGAACTGCCTCCCTCACTGCTTCAAGGTCCTGACATTTCCATCTCAGCACAGAGCACCTGCAGTTTCAAATTTCACACTGTCACAGTACAGGACTCAGAGACTGTGATGGGCCTGGACCCAGAGTTAATCACTGAAACAGGTTTCTCTTCACATCCAGAGGAAAGCTGGACCAAAAGGCTCTCAAGCTGTGTCAGAGAAGCCAAGCAGAGTAAGGACAGTAGTAGCCCCAGAACCGAAAGCAGGCGGGTTTGTTTAAAGCTTGTAAGACAGGCTGGATGTGCCCTGGCCATGCGTGTTGGCAGTCCAGAAACCACCTGAGTTGGGATTGTTCAACATGGAGAAGAGAAGGCTTCAGGGAGACCTTGTAGCACCTTCTAGTACCTGAAGGGGCTACAAAATGGCTGGAGAGGGACTTTTTACAAGGGCATGGGGTGATAGAATAAGGGGAATTGGCTTTAAACTGAAAGTGAATAGGTTCAGATTAGATATTAGGAATAAATCCTTGAGTGTGATAGTGGTGAGGCCCTGGCACAGGTTGCCCAGAGAAGCTGTGGCTGCCCCATCCCTGAATCTGTTCAGGGCCACATTGGATGCAGCTTTGAGCAATCTGGTCTAGTGGAAGGTTGTCTGTGCCCACAGCAGGGACATTGGAACTAGATGGTCTGTAAGTTCCCTTCAACCTAAACTATTCTGTGATTCTAAGGAAAAAAAAAAAAAAGATGGGACCAGCTAAAATCACCTGGCACTCAGTGCTGCTGCTCTTGGGTCCTTTCTCCCGTAACTTGACCTTATGTTACCCCTACAAAGTCTTTTATCAGCAGTACCATCCCCAGACAAGGTGCTGCTATTTATTTTGGTCCCGTGGCAGAAATGTGCTTGGCTCGAGTGTCTGATGAGCTCTTTCAGGGCTCTCAAAACAGTTCTTTAGCTTCCCTGTCACTTGTCCTTTCCTCCTCCTCCCTCTGGTGTCCAGTGAGGAAAGTGCTCAGCTGCTGTCAGCATCCTGACTTCAGCCCAGCATTTGCATTCAGTGCCGCTGTGCAGGAAGCATCCCTGCAACACTAAGGCTGGTGTTCAGAGCTGTTGAAATGATTTTCAGAAGTGATTACTAATCAGGCAGAAAAGTACCAGAAAAAGATGTATAATATACAGGAAAAGCTCTGCCTGCTCCAAGCTGCTGGTGCACTCCCAACAAGGAGGTGTAATTGTTAAAATGTAAACCCAGAGCTGCTGAGAGCAGTGTGTAAAATATTTACTGTGAAGTGTGTTCATCTGAAGAGCTGTCTTATGGGAGTGGGAGAATCCTGACACTGCCTCAGAGTGAGGAACAGAAGGATGATTTCAGGAGGGATGAAGCTGAAATGCTCCCTCTGTGTGCTCGGCTGCTCACATGTCATCTGAAATCGTTTGCAGGACTCATGCAGTGTTGGGTTAAAGGGATAAATACTTTAATACAAAGTCAGGCCACTGAGATTTTGCTTTCCAGAAGCCCCATGGAAAACTTGCCTTGTCTGTGTTCTTGTTTGATTTTTTATTTTCCCATCCCTCCTCTCCTCTGTAGAATTAATTTTATTATTACTATTGCTTTCTTGTTTCACTTGCATATAATGCAGGATAAAACTCACTGAGTGTATCCTGAGGGTTCCAGGAAGGGTGAATGCTGAGTAGAGTCATGGTGCAGAGGGTTAATTGGGCTGGATGCAAGGGCAGGTCAGCAAAGCTGCCTTTGCTTAGCAAAATAAAGTGACTGAGGGGACAGAATAATTATTGTTTCTATTAGGAGGGAGAGGTAGAAGATACTTAAACACAAGAGTTGGCTGAAGAACAACTATGTGTTGTTTGGCTATGAGTAATTTAAACTGGAAATGAGAAGAAAGTGCCAGGCCATTAGGGCCTGTAAGTCAAACTGGAGGAGGCACAAAAGCTTTGCTGCCTCAAGGTGAAGCTCAGCAGGTTTGAAGGGGATAGGACATGGTGCCTGCAACAGCAGAGGAGATCCTTGATAACCCAGCAGGACCCTTCAAGGGCTGTGTACCTCAAAGTAAACCAGAGCTACTGGCTACAAAATGCAGAATTAAGCATATGTTTTTGTCCCTGCCCTGGAAAATGTGATTACACATTTTGGTTATTTTAAAGAACTACTGTTAATAAGGCCACAAAAGGCACAAATTTATTTTGAATTTTTGTAGCTGAAAAGGTTCTTTTAAACTTGTAATTACAAAGTACATAAAGTACTTTTCACCAAAAAAAAATAAAAGCAGAAAAGGAAGGTAATATTATTTGCCACTTGAAATCCATTTGTCATTGAATCCTTGCCTATGCACAGTAATCAACTGAAATAAGCAACTCTCAAATATCTCTCAATTCTGCACGTATTCTATTCATAATAAAAGCAAAATGTCATCAGAATAATTTCCCTGCTCCCTGAGGGACTTTTATTCTGGAAGTTGTGTCTATTTTGGGACAGGTAGGGGGCTGCTTCAGTACAAGTTATTCAGCAAAACTACTGAGCTGTATTTTTTTTAGTCACTGAGATCTAACATTTGTTTCAGTGAAAACATTTGTTGCGTCTTTATTCACTTGAAGGTAAAAAATAGCATAAACCTTGAGCCTGACCTATGTAACCCCCTGGAAGATGTGTTCCAACTTTGCTCTAGATCAAAGTATAGGCACGCAGGTGAAATGTCACTCACATGCCATGTGTAAATCAGTGGCATTTCTAATAGCTTTCCCTAGTGCCAAATTCACATTAGACTGAGGAATGGAAATACATTGTGTGAAAAAGAAAACATACTAGAGTTTCATAACTAAATGTATTTTATGGGAAGAAGAATCAGTGCAATATCAACCTGTCTAAATGCTTATCAGTGGGCACCTGAGTCTTGCCTTCATGTAAAAGTCCATAGGAAATTCCTTGTTCATGATTCAGTGGAATGGAAGGTGTTTGTGGGTAGTAATGAGGTGCGTGGAAGTGGGGAGGAATCTGTGCCCGTTGTCCTGCTCAGTTGGTCCTTGACTCAGTGGGCTTAAGAAGGTCTCTGTGACTCATAACTACAATAAGAATTTTCAGCAATGGAACAAAATTACAAAGCTCTAAAGGAATAAACCTACCAAGTCTGCTTAGCTACATGGGCCTTCCCTTGCTGTTCCAGTGATGCTCTTGGCATGTGACAGTAATTAACCTCCACACTTCCCATGGAGAAGAGTTTAACTTGTCCTTCCTGTGCTGGAAGTGAATGCTAGAGTCAACTGCCCTGGACTTCAAGGCTCTTTGTGGAGCCTAAAATGGAAAGATATCTTTTTTTCTCTCCCTGTTTATCTTGTGTTCATGCCTTTGAAACATCACATAGTAATATAAAAATACATGTGCTTTTCTTTTGCACTGTTTGCTGCAGCTCGGGCTCCCCTCAACCAGGATGGAGAGAGTTACAGAGTTCCCTCAGACACAGTGGGAAAACTTTACAAACCATATATCATAAAAACTTGTAATTGCACATTATAATAGGATAATTGAAATCAAATTGCTCTTCGAGCTCTAAAATGTCAAAATACAATTCTCAGGCACAGACGAGCGGTGGCACTGAGCATTAAATACCTGAGCTGAGTGAAATCTGCTACTGCTGCAGGTTTCAGAGGACGTTCCGTCACTACTCCATCCTTTCTCCCCCACTACAAACACCTGTCAGCCTTAATTCTGTAAGCAAAAATATTGCCTTTGTACTTGTTCATCAAGAACCTCTCTCCTCATGGAAAGTTTCCTCTTCCTGTCCTTAGCAGAAGTGTTGGAACTGGATCATTGAGTGGTAAGAGCCAAAAAAAAAAAAAGTGGTGGAATTAGAGCTCCTTTTCAGTTGCTATCCCTAATGATGTAAAACTATGGTAATTAGAGCTGCAATCAGCTATTCAGTGCAGACTTGAACTCTTTTGAACAAGCCACTCACTTCTGTTTGCCCTTTAGGCTTGCAGTGAAGAGTGAGTTGAAAGTCATGCCACTTAAGCATCGTGCTGCCAGAAAATTTCAAACTGTCTTAGCAGCTGCTGAATTAGAGAGAAAGTGAGTCCAAACTGCATTTAGGACAGAAATCAGAACCTGGGAATCATCTGATGGTTACCACAGAGCGTGTTTGCCAGTGCCAAAGCTTGTGGAATGGGAAGAGAAGTTCACCATTTCCAGCAGTGTTTTCAGTTCTAGTACAGAGACAGCAGAGCTTTATACTGAGGTCTTTGTCCTGTGTTTGGATCCGTAGGAACCCCTGTGAGCCCCATCTTGCTGAGCACAGACAGAGCTGCTGGTACCACTCATCGTGCATGCCACCTTTGTGGTTGGTTTTCCTTCTCTATGCCCCAGCCCACCATGTTATGGCAGCTCCTCCCCTCAACCCCCAGAGCAGGAGTAGATCTAATTCCTTTCTGCCCCCTGCTGTGCTCAAGTCACCTCTACGTTTTTTGAAAGTCTCATTTCAAAGTCACCTCCTTTCTTCCTTGCCTTACTTCTGACAACCACCACCAAAGCTCCCAGTACCTTCTACTCAAGTATCTTCCATCAAACCCGTTTGTTGAACCTCTCAGCAATTTGTCACTCAGTAGAGATTATTTTCAGCTGAAAAATACCTGATATTGTAGTCCAAATAATACCATGCAGAAATAACAGGTGGGGGAATATTTTTGATAGTTCATAGGCACCATCACTGGTTAGTAAGTCATATTTAGAAAATCAGAATCATAGCATACTTAAAGAAATATATGTCCACGTGTAATGCCAAGATTTATTTTTCAAGTGCATTACTTTTCATTCCAGGGTTATTACTTTGTAATTCCAGAGTTATGGATTTCCTGATTAAACCTGGAATCTTAAAAATCTGTCTTCAATTGTTTCCTATTGTTTATTTTTGTACTATTTCCTTTAAGGAGATTTGCCTGGGAAGAAGGGAATCAGATTAGTAAAGTTTGTAAGTTGCTCTACAAACTGTGTTAGAAATGAAATGTTTTTAAAATGTTTTGCTGCATGCCCTTTGTATTTTCTGAAAACAGACTATCCTAGTAAAAATATATTATTAAAACTCATGTGCAGGTAAGGAGCAGGACTGAGGGAACCTTTAGTTGAGAGTACCTGCATCTTTTTTTTTCCAAACCACCAAGTCACTCTTCATTATTCTCTCTGTCGAGTGGAATTATATTCTAACAAGGCCAAAAAAAGCTGATGAGACTTTAAAGCAAGTTTAAAGCAAGTTTGTTGTCACATTTACTATTCTCTTACAGCCTTATTCTGATGAGGGACTAGTATATCAAGGAGCAGATACAAAAATCAGTTGAAGTCAGAAAAAGATGAAATAAAGGAAATGTTACAGGTTTGGGTATTTTTAATAAGAAGTTTGAAGTTCATACCCCTGATTAGAATTGCTTATGTGCATGTATTTCAATCCACTGTGCAAGTTAATTTTCCTGTAGCAGCTCCGGAGTGTTAGATACGCCTTTTTGGGACAATGCTGTGTATTGTTATGCAGCACCATACACTGATCAGTGGTAATTGGTTTTGTAAAGCAAGCAAGAAGAAACTTGTTTTCTCTTTGTGATAAAAATAAGCCGAATTTAACATTTAAAATCAGGTCGTCTTATAAATAATGTAATATTTTGGATTACGTGGTGTTTTTCCCCTTCAAAGTGCTTTATAGGTGTTAATCTCAGTGACATTAGCTGTTTGTTTTTGATGATGTGAATTTGCAAGGTTTGGGATGACTCTGCTTACCAAAAACACAAAGGGAGAAGTTTTGGTGCTGCTGAAGTCCATGGCAAGGCTCCCATTAGACTCCAGGAGGCAGCAGGGTTTCACCAAGGTTTTGGATGCCTGCAAATGCCTACAGCCACAAAGGGTAATTGTTGGTAGCTTGTTCAGACACGAAATAGTTTGATATGTGTTACTAATGTCCATACAAATAGTGCATTTGCGGGAACTAATTAATTAGCCTTACCACATCGTGCTGGACTTTCTTGATACAAGGCATCCAGTTGAAACAGTAGGTGACAAATTCAAATATCAAAAAGCCCAAGTGTGCAAAATCTTACTTTAAGCTCCCAAAATTCCAGATGTAAAGATACCACCTGGGAGTTCTTTCTGTCTTTTTATTTCGAGCCTCTACTATTCATATCTGATTGCCTTCCCTAAACTCTGGGAGGCTAAGGACCTCCAAGCAAAGCACATTATCCTGTGAACACCTGATTCCAAAAAGAGCAGCTTTCAAATATTACAGTTCTGATAATGAAGGAGGCTTGGCATCTCTGGTATATGAACATTTTAATTGCCTGCAGAATTTCCAGCTACTGCTGGTGTGATACATGTGAAGTGCTGACACTAATCTGTTAGTCGTTCGAGGCACAAGTGTTTTCCCCTCAGCTACCCTTCATTAACTCCATTTACACTGATTCTCTCCTAGAAATGAGTAAGCAAATGAAGAGATGCCTGCGAAATCTGCTTTTTGGGTCAGCATCAGCTTCACATGATTTTTGTGGCAGCATGGCCTATCTATGCTATAGCTTGTGTCCCCCAGATATATGTGTCATCTGAGCTCCAGAGTTGCTTGGAAGTGTAAAATAGGATAGAACAGTTGCTGATTCATTGTTTGGCATTTTGTTACACATTTTGATTAATTTCAAGGGTTGATATAATTCCCTAAAGTTTTGAGCTATTTCACAAAGGGTGCTTTAAGGCCGGGAGAAAACCTGTACTTTAATTATTAAGGAGGTGAACAATTAACATGTTTGGAATAACGAAATAATGTCAGTTTTGTGCAGTCCTGTGTGCTGACAGCACAGTAGTGGTGGTGTGCACGTTACACGCATGGCTGCCTTTCTGTGGCAGGGAATCTAGATCTGCTTTAGCATCAGTAAGAAAACCAAAGCATTTTCTGAATACTGGGAGGAAAAAAAAAATGGCTGAAATCTTCTCATCAGGATGTTTTATTGCCCAAACCACCTTATCTTGCAGAAAGCAGTAGGCTCTGAGATGAGAAGAAAACAGGGGCTTGCTTAGCAGTTGAAAGATGAGAGCTCTGAAACCCTTCCTAAGGGCTTTTTTTCCTCCTCCCTGGCTTCAGGTTTTGGAAGTTGGCGCTTTTTTCCCCCCCCTCTTATGTTTTGATTTGGTTTTGGTATTAAATGCTGAAGTGGTTATAAGTGGAACAACTCTAACCCACACAGTGCTGTTTTATATCAATTGTGATGTGATGTAACACAAGGTGGCACAGCAGAACCTAACACTGTGCATTAGATAAGGCAGCTTTAGCTGGAGATGTGCCTCCCACATCATCATCAGGATTTGCAAAGCAGGAAATGGAGCAGACTTGGAGGTGTGCAGCAAGGAGGGTTTCATTCCACTCAGTTTTTCCTCCTACCATTACATAGCCGCCTGGGTGGCATTTTAGTGTGCATATACTTGTAAATAATGAGTTTTTATCTGTCACATTGCAGGTGGATGCAGTAACTGCTGCCCTGATTTGACATTGTAATAACTAGTCTTAACCAAACTAATGAGATATCAATAATCTAAGAAAGATCTTTATCGCTGTAAATAAATACATTTGAAGAGTCATTAAAAGCATAACAGGTAGGCAAAACTGAGGAAGAAGGGTGGCTTTGTAATGGACTAGTCATTGGTTTTGTTCTGAAACAGATTGTTTTTAAATATCTATCCACCTGTCTGAAACTCTCCCTATTCTGAATTTAAATGTTCTCCCATTCTGCATTGGGATGCTAGGCTTATAAATTTTAAAGTTTATTTTTTCTGTGTCAGACGTATTTTTGTGATGGTGATAGCAATTAGGAGTGTACCATCTTTAAGAACCTGTTAACCTGTGTCTTTTGTGCCAGAAGATCTGCAGAGTACCATGAGTTGGACTCAAGAAGTTGGCAGGACTGGTAGACCAGACAGTCTTGGTAGAGGAGGCTGAGCTTGAGAGAGGTGACACAGCTGGCTGAGGATGCTGGGGCAGGTCAGGACACTGTGGCTGGAGGTGCATGAAGGTGATGTTGGTAGGGATGTGCAGGTACTTATCAGAGGGTTTGTCTCCATCCTTCAGAGATAGTTTCTGAGATGTACAACTACGTACTTGAAATTATATTGAGTTACTGATTTATTTTAATAGAAAACTATTTTAAAATTAATACACTTATGTTCTGCAAAAACATCTGTAAAACCATTGTCCCCTAGTAAAGGGTTTCTGTCTTAGTGTGCCACATGAGCCTTTGCACTCTCCTGGTCTGAATCTGGCTAAGCATTCTGTAAATATTATCTTACTATTAAGGGATGTTATGCATTAATAGCAAAATCAAACCGATGCCAAAAGGGCCCTATTTGCAGGCATCCCCTCTGTGCAGGCTGCTCTCCAAATATGAAATACAAGAATGTGCCATAAACCACCGAGTTTGGGCGTGTGGATTTACACCTTGTAGCAATGCTGTGGTAAGTCTGAAGACAAATGCTCTCACTGAGCAGCATAAATAGAGACGTGACAGTAGCAAAATATGGTTTATCCCCTCCAGTGTCCTCTATAAGGAGCTTGGAGTGGGATGTAGGGTTGGCCTTGAGGTGCTGCTGCCTTTCGGTACCTACATGGCTTCTGAAAGTTGTGAGATTTCAGGAATTTAATGTCCATGTACATATTTGCTTAAATATTAACAAAGATTTTCATTTAGGTGTATGACTCCAACAGCTCGAGCTTTATGGTAAGCTCTTCATTTAATGAGCTTCAAAATAAAAATGCAAGAACTGCTGACATGCTTTCAACCATAGGCTAGATGGTAATTGTCACACTAATTCTCAAGCTCTTTATTATCTTATTGTCTTGGCATTACCTTATATATATTACTGCATAGTTAAATTTATATTTTCATAGTAATTAAATGACATTTTATTAGCCTATATCTTTTTCATTGCTTCTAAAATCAATTCTCGTTTGAGATGCTGAAAATATGACTGAGATTTTAACGAGGAGGAATTGTTTAGCATCCTGACTAAAAATGAGTATTTGAGGCTAATACAATTTAACATCTTTAGAGCATCTAGAACTGAAATTCATGTTAATGGCAATAATGTTCTATGCCTCATTATGCTTTTTGTCAGTGACAGTGGGTTAATAATGCCCAAGATGATCTCTTCAAAACATTGCTTTCTTAGCATTAGCATTGAACCTTAGCATCAGAAATGTGGCATTTTTCACTGCATTTGGAAGCTACCAAACTTGATTTATGGCAGGGATATATTCCTGCAGTGTAAATTATTCTCTTGCTTAAAACTTGTATTGCATAGCTAATTTTTTGCTAGTGCAGTGACACTCTTGTTATGCAAATCACGATGACAAGCAGAAAAGTTGGGCAGGGGCAGATAGAGGATTTCTTCATGATGGTGCTCCTTATGCCTGCATAGGTTTGTCTCTCTTGCTGCAGGTTATTCTTGTTCTTTCTCCAGTCTGGAAAAGACCAACTTTCATCTACTTTTTTAGATAGTATTTGTCCTTTATTAGAAATTCTTTGGCAATGGATTATACAGAATCAAGGGGATTGCTTTGTCACCACCAGCCTCCCATTCCCTGCCCCCCTGGCAGCACTAATGGCCATTAGCATTAATTATTTAAAGTTCCTTGTTTTGCACACAGAAAGCAGTAATCAATGTTCAGTGCCAGGTTGTGTACCCCCAGACTCTGGCACTTTACCTAAACCTCATCTTTCAGAGTGTCTGTTTTCTTTGATACAGCCTTTGGTTTTTATTCAACATGGTGCAAGCGCTATTTAGAAAGCTTGAGGGTTGGTTTTTTTTCCAGACAGGAACATTTTCTCTGTAAATGTTAACCTTATGACACAGCCTGAAATCTTTTTCTTGTGTTTTTATTCATCTCCAACTAATTTTCAGCAGTTGTGCATTGTGGGCTGCAGACAACATAATGGCAAAATCCAGTGGGTGACCTTTCCACTTAGGCTCACAGATGCCTTATTTTGCTGTTGGATATAGATGGTCCACGAGGTGTCCAGTTTGGAAGTGTTAAGGAATTGTGAGAAGTGAAGATCTAGACACAGCTGGTACAAAATCACCCCAAAAATGAAAAATGTTGAGCAGTAGCCACAGATGTTGCCATAAATAAGATGTTAGTCTGGCTTCCAGACTGGCTGTCAGCAATTCCAGGAGCCTTTGTCCTGTGGGTGGATTGTGCAAACTGATATTGAATTGTTCCAACTTCAGTTGAAATCCCATTGAAACCTATACTTCTGTGTGTGTGTGTGTGGTAAAGAGCAAAGTGTTCACACCAGCTGGCCTCCACATGTCCAGGCTGTTCAGATGAGTTGACTGGACAACTCCTATGGAGCCTGGAGATAGGTCTTCCTTAGGATTCAACCTGAGATAATTCTGATCTACTGTCTCTAAAACGTGGGAGTGTGGAGCAGGGCACATTGTGTCTGGTGTCCATTTAGATAATTTTTGAGGATTTATGGCCTTCTGAGCTTTCACCAGAATCAGGCCCAGGCTGTGGTGTGGGTTTGTAGTCATACATTGCATTTGTGCGTGCTCAGCAAAGCAGAATTTACCATGTGGTGTGTTCCCTTCCCATGTTAATTAGGTTGCACAAAGACAAAGGAGATGAGAAAAAGTGTTCCTTTAAGAACAGAGGAGCATTGCATGTTAGAAACAGCAACACTTGGGGTCACAGTTTTGTCCCATGTGTTCTTCCCTGAACTCATTGTCAGTAGGGTTAGGGACCTTACAGCTTCCCAGCTCCAAAAGTTGTACCACATAAGACTGAACAATTAACTCGTGCCACATATGAAGGAAGCTGAGTGGAGGCCTTAATTCAAGGACCACTTTGCTCACAACCTAACACAGTGTCACGCAACAGAAAGGCAGCTCCTGATGGGTAATGGCATTAAGAGTGCCTAAGTCATGCTACAAAACTCGCTTAATGATTTGCATTTTTTTACCCTATGTTACAAAATGTAGTTGAGCAGATGGATGCAGCCAGCTGTACATAGAGCTTTAGGGAGTACTGGCGAGAAAAGAGAGAGGGTTTTGTTAAGATAAATGTAATAATCTCTGTGATAATTAGTTTAATTTAGATCCCTGCATCTGACTCATTTTTGACTAACCTTGTATGAAGCCTTTCTTGTCTTGCTGACGAGTCTGTGAATTTAGTTTGATTACAATCCCTTTTTTTGTTCTTGTGGATTGCTCACTGATCACTGATATTTTTCATTAAGCAGTTGCTTTATTACATTGTTATTTAGAGGGGAGTAATTTGTGTTTTCTAATTAATTAAATTCCAGGCACATTTAGTAAGTAGCTACAATGAGCCCATTCAAGGGGTTTTAGGTCATATTGACATTGTTTGCCAGATGTGCTTGTTTGTTTTCAAACACTGTTAACTCTGTGATGACAACAGCCCCATTCAATTGCTTGGCTCTTCCATCTTCTCTAATCTGCATCTCCAAAACTCCACATGTCAGGTAGTAGCAAGAGGTGTCCATAGGCAGCAAATCACAGAGGAATTATCCTGCAAACAGCGTCAGTATAAACTATTACTATTCTAGTATCCGAGCAGGGACAAGCCTTTTGGCTTCTCTTAGCCAGGGATGTGAAGCTATTACTCCAACCACTAAATAGCTGGACAATGCTAGAAAGATGCAAACTGGGTGTTGAGTCCGTGCTTGGCCCATTTACCTCTGAAAAATTTGCAGTGAGGCTTTAGGGGAGAAGGGGCAGCCTTGGGAGGATGAGCTTCCAAGCAAGGCATAGCGTGAGCAGTGATGAGACACGTTAGTGGAACCGAAAGATGGATATTGTAATTCATAGCTGTCAATATTCCAGATTCATAGGCTTGGGCAATTTCTTTCCCAGAAGCTTTTTGGAAAAGCTTGGCGTTTTCTCACTAGTGGTGCTCCCAGGATTTGGGGGTTATTCAAGCTCTTCGTGTTCATTGCTGTTAAATACTGTATCCATTCCATCATCTGAGCATGAAAACTACCCATTATACCTATCATTTGCTCATTTGGCCTGCTGTGTCGAGAGCTGGAGTTCTGAAATGAGACCCTAATGAGATGAATAAATAACATTTTCACAGGGAAATGTGCAGGCAGGTTATTCCCCTGACTATAAGCTTGTCCCATGAAAAACTACAGAGATTTGTTAACGTGTTCTGCAGTCACTTATTTAGGTGAAAAGTCATTTATTGCTTATTCTGCAGCAAAGTCTGGCACAGAGCAGTGACACTGTAAGATACACTCGCCAAACAATGGTCTTGATAGGTTTTCCATTATTTTTCAACTGTTTTTCATCTCTTTGGGGTCAGAACAGACAAAATTATTGACAAATTTAAAGGAAAGGTTTGTTCAGTAGTTCATACTTATTAAATTTTAACGCTTAATGTTTGTGATGCAATAAACTGAATTCTTATACAATATGAACCAACAGCCCAGCTGCATTTCCACTTTTTATTTTGGACAGAGCATTTAAATTGCTGTAATATCTTTACTGTCTCATGCTGGTGTGTTAGGGGTGCATGTGTGCATGGGGATCTGTTCTAGCTATTGATTTAATAGGAAAGAGCATCTCTTGGAAAGGGAGAGTAAACGTGTGTGCATGCATGTGGAAGGAGGGAGAGAGAGAGAGGAGAATCTCTATCTGTGTGTTTATCTCTGTGATAAATGATGCCTGTTAAAAATGGGACTTGCCATGAACATTATTAGTGCTTTCCTCTTTAAGTGTATTATACAAACACAGTCCCCGTCAGCAAAAATGAAGCTGCAGTCTTGATTGTTTAGTTCAAACAGTTTTGATGTTTCATTGTCCCTCGATCAATCAGTGCCTGGAGGGATATAAGCTATTGGCTGGGAGTGCATCAGTGACATGCAGAGCACAGATATTCCTCAAAAGCTTGAAAATATTTCATTTTAAATCCTCAATTGCAGTATGAATTCCAATCTGAGAGCAACAGCAAAGTGAGCTCTGTTTATCATTTTAACTGTGGATCTTCCCTATTCAGAACTAACATCTCCCAAATTACCTTAAAATAGGCATCTTCCCAGACAGATCTGTAATTCACTTGCTTCACTTATTTTATTCTCTGTGTAAAAGTTAGATGAGGGCATGGGTTTTAGAATAAACAAAATGCATAAAGTCGAAAACGTAATGCGGCATAAATACCACATAAATCACATGCTAAAGACAAAAGCAGATTTCAAACATCTGAATTAATGAGCACTTAATGTGCAATGTAATCTGTGTTTAGGTTTATGTTTGTTTCTGGAGTGTCACACAGAGCAAAATATGGGGAGTTTTCCTCTCTTCCAACAGTTATAGAAAAGGGAGGTCTTGGGCATTCTTGCAAAAGGCTCAAGAAAGAGCTTTTCCTGCATTAATAGGTAAACCCCTGAACAAGTGTTTCCTTGCTACTGGCAACTGGGCTATATGCACAAGTAGTTGATTGAAATCTCTCTTGAGTTCTCTTGCTCATCACAGAGCGAGTAAGAGGCTGCTTCAAAATGCAAAATTGTCCTTGAAAAAACCTTCCCTGGTGCCCTCCCAGTTGTTTTTTCCTTTACATCAACTGCAACCTGTGTAAACTCCCTTTCTCCAAGCTCCCGAGCTTCCCCCCCCGGGGGTCAAGACGTGGGTAGTGCTTGTTCTCAAGCCACAGCTCTCTGAAATTGTTGCTAACAGATAAAACCTCTGGCTTCAAAGATTTACACTGAAGATGGACAGGAAGGAAAACGTGTTTTCTCAGTAATATTCACATTTTTAGGGATAAAAGCTTATTCTTCCTCATGCTTTTGTTTTCCTTTGCCCAGCCCGCACCTCTTGGCTCAAGCCCGTGCCCGTTTTCCCGTTCAAAAATCGATTTCTGGAGAAATACTTTTTTAAAAAATCAACCTGTTTGCCCTGCGCCTCCGCGATTGGTCCGATAAAATCACCGAGCCGATCGCGTCAGGAGGAGAGAGCCTCGGCTTAATTGTGAGCTAAGTCTCCCGTAATCCAGGGGAGCATTTGAGATTCTGCCCGAGCGCCGGGTTTCGGCAGCCGCTGAGGGCTGTGGGTTTCTCTCCCAGCCTCCCGGCTGCTGCAGCACAAGTCAGCATAGCTAATGCAGATAGAGCTCTCCCCCCCGCTCCCGTCTCTCGCTCGCTCTCCCTCTGCCTGTGCTTTGATTCGATATGAACAGACTGGTAACTCCGATGCGAGAGCGAAAGCTGACATAACTCTGCAGATGGCTACGTTCGGATGATACACCTAGGGATTTTTCTTTAAGGGAAGGTAACGTTTAATGCTAATGTTTATTTTTCCCTTGTTGCCATTTTTCAGGACTGCCGGTCCCAAAGAAGAGCCCAAAGTCGGTAAGCACTTTTCAGCTACTATTTTTTGTCTGTTTCTCTGCTCTGAAGGGGAAAGGCACGAGTTTGGCTTCTTTGCTTTGTGGGTCTTGATTGTTTTAAGTTGTCTTTCTGTTGCAACCATGATTACCTTGCACGGCTCCTGCTGCATGGGGAGATGAGAGAGGAATGCAGTACGGAAGGGGGACTTGTTTGCAAATAAAGCCTTAGGTTTACAGATCCGCTTCCCTGACAGATGAGCTTCTCTGTCGTTTAACTTACCAAAAAAACCAGCTATTGTTTCCTTTTGGAAAGATGGGAGGCTCCACCTTCTTGCCAGATAGCAATTCCTGTCAGGTGCTCATAGGCACCAACCTTTTCCATTAACTCCCTGAGTTTTCGTGAGTACCCTTGGCTGAATTATTAACGGAATGGGAAAGCATGCACCTTGTTGAGAGAGACAAAGCATGAACGGAGCATGATTACAGTTCCCAGGGAATACAGTCAGCTGTCTGGGTGCTTGCTCTGAAGGCATTTTCATACTGAGAAGGATTGTGCTGCAGATGTAAGATTCCTTATTTTTTAAAAAAAGCAACAATAGAACAGTATTTCCTTGTCCCCTCTGATCTTATTTCCATGTAAAGCTGTTACCTGGATGACATGTTAGCTAGCGGCACGGAAGCCGTGATCTAAAGTATCTCTAAAGCTCCATGCATGATATTATGGAAGAAATTAATGTGCAATTTGTATGCAACAAAAAGAAATGTTTTATTTTTAAAGGAAATTAAATACTTAAAGCCTGAAAGTTTGCAGTTATCTGTTGGGAGTGAGGGAAAGACAGAATTCTCTCCCAGGAGCTTTGGGGAAGCAGAGCAAGTGAGGTGTTTGCCATGTTGTAAGATGGTGTGAAACTTCACCGACAGTCCCCGATGGGTGCCAAAACCTGCAGCTGGGCACAGCCCACCTCGCAAACCTGGGCAAGAGGTTCACGAAGAGGCTGAGCAGAAGGCTCTTGCTTTTAATACGAGCTCCCTGTTCATCCAAAAAGAAAGCCCTGAAATAATTAATGTGATTCTGATGGCTTAGGGCAGCGCTGATTAAAGTCATGTGAGTCCAGGCCTCTACCATTGTCAGCTCGCATTAATGTTGGGAGGCAGAAGTGCGGGGTGTGCTCTCTCGCAAATCACAGCCCTGTCAGACCCTGCGCGCTCGCTGCTGTCACACCCGGGGATTATTTCAGCCTTCGGAAAAACAGAAGCGAGTGTGTAAAATACATACGTGTCTGGCACGTTTCTGTTCTCTGCCTCCACTCCTTGCCCTGGTCAGAGCAGGATTGTCTGCACGCGATCCGGACTCCCGACTTCTGTCGTTAAACCAGCCCTAATCAGTGAGTCTTGGTCTTTCCACAGCCTGGAGGCTCCCACTCTGCCACACGCACATTTGGCATCGGGTGAAGCGGGATCGTGCTGTGTCAGACACCTCTCTGGTTGACAGCTGTGCACCGTAAAAATCTGAGCAGCATCTAAATCCATGTCAGGCTAATCCTGCCTTGGTGAACAAAGAGGCTGCTTACAAACAGGTGTAGCTGTGCAACAGCAGATTTCTCCTTACTACTTGCTTTGAGGAGCCTGTCAGCCTTGGGAAAGCAGTTCCATTCCCTTGAGGGCCTCTCCTGAGCCCTCGCACTTTGCTCTAGGGTCCCTTCAGTAATTTTTGCTGTGATCCTAGGCGGTGCTGTTGCCTCTAAAGCACAGGATTCACAAAGAGCAGAGCCTCCTGTTCCCCCTGCCTGCACAGGGGCTCGTTGGCAGTGGCAATTAGCAGCGATGTTGTGGATCTGCCGCATTGTGCGGCAGCTTTAATGACCGACCGCTCCTCGGAGGGCAGAGCCGAGAGCTCAGCTGAGCCGGTGAAGCCACTTCTTCATCCCCAGGCGTTGGTGACATGCAGGAGTTGAGCACAAAAACCTGGAGCAAAGTGCATCAGGGCATCCACGTGCAGAGGAAGAAATTGTCCCCGAGGCTCTCTGGGGTGGATTTACACGATCGCCAGAGCTCGCGTGGCCAAGGCGATGGTCAAAAGGGGAAGTGGTGATGTTGCAAACACTGTCCTTCCTCGGTTTGTTGAAGCTGCTCACCTGAAGGGTGAGGGGAGCACAACCCAACCCTCTTGGCTGTGAAGATCCCCCTCATGGCAGGTGAGAGCCAGGCCTGCCCCACTGGCATGCTCCCGGGCTGGGATGCCATCTCACTGAACTCTGTGCCAGTGTTTCCCACGGATGCACTGAATCCCAGCAATTCCCAGTTTGCTGCTGCACTGGCAGCGATGGGGTGAATGTGGGTGCTGCTGGTGGATCCCGTGCCATGGGCTGTCCCCAGCACTGCACAGCTGCCTGTGGGGCTGGGGGGGAACATGCTCCCATTTCCCCTGCAATGGGAATGGTTTTCCAGCATTACTTGTTTCATAAATGAGTACATCCAGGCTGGGAGCAGTGGGCTTGATCTTAATTTGTCCTTATTCTTCGTTTCTTCTGCTGCATCAGGGAAGTCACGACTCAGGTGTCTGTCCTCTTCTGCTTTGCTCAAGAGATGAGCCCTCTCTTGTTACCTCCCGTCCTTTCCCAAAGTTCAGACACCTTCCCAACTTTCTGCCAGCTGCTGCTCTCTCTCAAGCAAGTCCTATTTTTAGCTGCCAGCCCCAATCCCCAATTCCCAAAAGGCCAGCTTCAGGTTTTTGGTACTGCCTGGCTGTGGGGAGGTGTTTTAGCCCCTTGGAGAGGTTTTCTGGGGCTGTGACACAGCCCCAGAGTATTTTTTTCCTGCTCAGTTTTCTTGGGCTGTATTTCTCAGTCTGTGTGTATCTTCTGATGAGCTTTGCATTTCTCAAATTTTAAGGAGAACTTTTCAACTTTGGGGAAAGAGCCAAATTAGTAAAAGAAACTCTTTGCAGCCATACGTGGGACTGGACATTTCCAAGTTCTTTATTCTCTATTCTCTATTTATTCTCTATTCCCCCACCAAGCATATGCTCCTCTGCTGCTCTCTTGTTTTCAGTTTCCCATTGATTCTTTTTTAGATGAAAATGGATAATATTTTTGCATTGAACAGCCAAGGGAATAACTTTTTAAGTGTGCAAGTTGTCTAGTATACAAATTTCCCCTGAAACGATCATTTTATAACATGGATAAAACCAAACTTTTTTCCTTTTTTTTTTTTTTCCTTGTTGCTTGCATCAAAATACTCCACAAGGGGGCAAAGATTCCCATTTCCAGCTCAGTTTGCTTCACTACCAGGACCAGTTTCTCCAAAATGCTCTAGAGCACAAAATCTGCAGCTAGATCATCAGAAGACAAGATCACTGCAGGGGGCAGAAAGTACTAAGCTCTTCCAGAAAATCTAATCTTTTTCTTTTGGATTTAAATAAATACATTGTCAGCATAGCTGAATTGTGGCCAAAAATGCAATTCCTCTGCACAGCCTGCCCCTGAGAGGAGATGGAGAACCCATCCTTTCAGTGGCATTATGATCATCTGTCTTGGGAAAGCTCCACTTGCACCAGGACACGAACTTCTTTATCTGAGAAGTCCCCATGGGAGGGGCGTTGCAGTGACCAGGGTGGTCAGACCCCTGCAATTCCTCATGGGGATGATGTGCTGGAGCTGCTACAGCATGTGGAAAGAATTTTGGCCCCAAACCTTTTTGGCCTCCTCTGGTGACGTGAAGGTCAATAAATATTGTCTTGAATTAATTTAATTACATATATACATTATTACTGTAGTTGAGTTCCCCTTTTTCTGGTCCCCTCTTAAACTCCTAAACAGAGATGTTTCAGGCTTTTTGAAGGAGTTATTTTTTGGGAAGACAACTTTCCCTCTGGAGAAGTTTTCCCTTATTTCTTGAAAAATGTCTGTGTATTTGCAATTGAAACTGTAGTTTAATTAGAGATGGTTTTGCTTGAGATGTGCTGACACTTTCATTTGCAACCCAAATACAAAACAGAATTCATAGTTTGTTCAAAATTTAAACCTTTCATATCACAAAGTGAGAGCACTTTTTGAAGTTGAAACTTTGTTTCTTTTTAAATCAGAAAATTTTCAGAGAGTTCTCACTATTTCTCCAGAGGCTGAATAAAGCTTCACACTTTAGTCCCTGTACTCCACATTCTGTAACCCAGCTATTTCCAGTGAGATTGGCCTGAAGTTTCACAGGATGCTTGTAGTTATTTTAGTAGTTTGGCCAAACAAACAAACCAATCCAGATGGCTGGACTGAGAGATGTAAAATGTTTTTGTATTTTTTTCCAAGTTACAAAGGAGTGATTATCCCCAGCATAGCTGTTTTAAAATGGCTTAATTTAAAAACTGAAAAGCTGTGTGTGAATTAGCTTCATTTACCACTTAAAAAGCTTAAAATGTTGGAAATTGTTTCAGATTTGAAAGTCTGGAGATGAGTAATCACAGCAGGTATGCTTTGTTCAAAATTGCTTTAAAGGACAAAGACAATTTCATATTCTAGTTGATCTTTTGAAAGATGCTGGTAGTGGATCAACAACTTGAATGCAAGACTGAGAGGTCAAAGTCATTTGGGCTGATGGACCTGGGTTGTTTTTTTTCCAGTGTAAATCTGAACTATGTGCAATTTAACAATAATGTAATCTGTTGGGATTTTTTTAAGACTCAAAAAGGGGGCACTTTGTATGGTGACTTTCTCCTCTGTAATTAATTCAGCCCTTCTATGATGGAGCATTGGCTGCCAGGGCTTTCCTGTTCAGAGTGAAGCAAGGGGTCCCCAGACCTGTGAGCACATCAGCCCTCTATGCTGCTCTGCTCTGTGTTTGGTTGGTTTGTCTGCTCTGCTTGGTTTGCAGTAAAGAAGTCCCTGAAAGCAGAGACTTCTGTTGCAATGTTTTCAGGTACTCTCTGTCAGCCAGGAGGCTTTAAATTTCTGTCTGAGGTTTCTTGGTGCCAGTGACTGACCCCTTTTAGATGGGAATAGTGGAAGTAGGAAAAACAACCTGTTTTTCTATACACAGTTCCCTGTGTCAGAGCAGGGGGGAAATTGGACTGAACTTTGATGTCAACCCAAGGTCATCTTAAAAGGGCATTGAAAAGCATTTGCTGGACAGTTTGGGGAGCTCTTGTTGGGGGCAGATTTTTCTGCATATTGAGTAGTACAAATCCTGGCACTGCAGATGTGACTCGTGCTTCATTTCAGCACACTGTTGTGAGTTTGAATTAAGAACTATGTACCCTGCTTAGCTAAATAGTGAGCAGGCAGAACTCTTGACATACTGCTTTGGAATAAGCCCTGAATTTAGGCAGACACATTTTTTCCTGTTTTAATATACTCAATTAAAACACGGAAACCAAACTGCAAATAGACATTTTCACATTTGTGAAGGTCTGCAGGAATCCTGTGGATGCTCTGGGAAGCAGAGCCATCAAAGGGATGTTGTCCAGTGATTTGTGGTGTGGGGGTTTGAAAGAGCTGCAGAGGAAATGTGATCTTGCATAGTAAGGTCTGTGCTTGAATGTGATTCAGAGGGACAGTTTGAGTTTTCACAGCGAAATCTGGTAGTTTTTACTTTTTCTTTCAGGGTCAAGTTAGACCATAATGTTATCTGAGTAGAAGGTTGATGAGTTTTTCTACCTTAATGCAGGAAAAAACAAGTGCACTGAAACTAGTAACTTCCAGTGAGATTTGGATCTGTCTTATATATGAGATGGAAAAATGCATATTTTTTTATGATAAGTGACTTTGTTTTGCGTGTCTCTTTCTGTCAGTCTGCCTATCAAAATCTGTCATCGGGGAATTTAACTGTACCCAGCATTAACTAGCAGCAAAACCATAATTTATATCTTTACTTATGTGCGTGCAGAAACCCCGATCAAAGAAGGGAGAAAAATTGATGGCAAACACCCACTCAAAGACCAATAACCGTCTGTTCTCTCTCTCTCTCTCTCTCTATCCACCCGCTTTCCTTCCTTACAGCAACCACTTGAAAGGAAAGACAGCCAAAACAGTTCCCAGCACAGCGTCTCCAGCCACCGCAGCGGGCACACCGCGTCCCCCGTGCACAGCACGCAGGTGCTGCCGGACTACAGCGCCGCGGAGGCACCGCCTGCGGACCAGCCGGACACCTCTGGGCAGAAGAAGCCAGATCCGTTCAAAATCTGGGCCCAGTCCAGGAGCATGTATGAAAGCCGACGTGAGTATATGAAGCAGGTGTGGTTGCTAAGGCTACGGCTCTGGCAGCTGCTCCCTGTGTATTTTCTTTGCAAGGAAATCTTTCAGATTTCTGTTGAAAATGTAAGGCTTCGGTTGGTTAGTTCGGTGCCTGTCAGTGGTGTCTACTTGGTAGAGCTGTGGTCTCCTCTCTGGTGAGGACTGAATTTAGATCATCCCTAGGAAAGGGCACATAAAGCTTGATACGAAAAATCCCGTTAAAATTAAAGACCGTCTTTTCCCTATGTTTTTATTTTGCTTTTGAATTAGGCCGAAGGAGAATTTCCAAGTTTGTTATCTAGATCCTAAACTCTTTTTTGATGTTAAAATTCATTGTCTGATATGCATAGGGATTTCAGTGAGGAAGGGAAGTAATTAGTTTGCTGAAATTCATATCAGATGCTTTTCAGCCTCACCCTGGGGAGGAGAAAATCCAGCTGAGCCATTTTACTTTGACCAGAGTGGACACTTTAGTAATACAGATATCAAATGCATATTGTAAGTGGCTTTTATGGCAATTAATAATCTGCGCACTTGGCTAATAGTTCAGCAGGGTTTTGACTCTGCTCCAAGACTATAAATATGGTTTCAGTCAGCTTCTTCTCTGCAAACAGAATAAACACATTGGCTTTGCTTTAATTGCACCGCTGAAGATGATCAAATTTGTAAAAGCTTCTTTGAGAGTTAGAGCATTAGGTTCATCTTGAAAGGCAATAGTAACTTTAGTTACAGAAAAGGGAGTTTCAAAGTCTTCATTCTGTTAGAGTATCATCTGCAGTTTGACTTTAATGTGCTGACTAGAAATTGGTAAAACCAGTATGAAATGAACGTTACCTCAGAATGAGAAATGGTAGGACTGGGTTTTTTTGACCAAACAAATCACTTTGAAGTCTTATATCATGGAAAAATTAAATCATGAGTCACAGTTTCTTGGCTGAAGATTCATCTCTTTGGATTGAATGTGTCAGCAATGCAGTTTGTAGGTGTCTCAGCTTCTGTGCACTGCTTCCCTTCCCATCCCTTCCCAGGGTTTAGGTGTGCCAACTCTGCAGGCTCTTGGGCCAGGTCATACTGATCTGCAAGTGCAGTGACAGAACTTGTATGAGCAGCTCATTGAAACAGGAAAAAAGGGCAAGAGCTGAGGGATGGTGACTATTCAGCCCTGCAGAGCTGTGGGCAGAGCTCCTCCTTCTCCTGAGCTGGTGGACAAGGCCAAGGCTGTTCCATGGCACTGGCATTGCCACTGCTCAGCTCGCATGGTTCCCATTGGCGCTATGCTGGCATCGCCTCTGACCCCCTGCAGCTACTTAGCTGATTTCTAATTAACTATTTAACTCCTTCTAATTAGTCATTAGTATCAGCTTAGCAGCCTTAACTCCTGTCTGTCTTTCCTGATAAAACCCAGGACTGAGCTGGAGAAATCCTGAAGTGCACAGGCAGGCAGTTGCCCTTCTGTGTCCACTTCTAACACCACGTAGTAAATCCTCCCTCTTTCCTTGATGGCTGCAGTTATCTTGTAGAAGTTTTATCCTTGTCTGTGAATAGAGCCCTTCAAGAGGCCATTTCACTGTCTCTTGACCAGCTGGTTTTCCACACCCCATCTTTCCCTGTGCCATCAATCCTCACTGCTGGGCCTGTTGCTAGACTGGGATCTGCTACACCCCTTCAGCTTTCCTGTCTCACCTTTCTGTGGTCCAGCATCTCTATAGTGGTGTTGATCCTCTTCTACTGCTTCACCTTTGTCTCCTGCCTCTTCTATCGGATGAGACTTACGGGTTTGAACATTGGTGCTTCTCTACCGCCTTTTCATCCCCTTGCTCTTCCTTTCCAGGAAGGTGTTTTCTGAGGTTTCTTGATTTCATAGATAGAAGATTTTGGAAGAGTGGCCAAAGTGTGGTATGGCCAAAGTGTGATATGGTCATGTCTCCTTGTAAAGTTGTGCCACTTGAAGTGTCCAAGAGCCTATGAATTTCCAACCCTAAGCTGGAGTGAAGCACATTCCCTGGGGATTAACCTGCATTCTTAGCTAGTGACACAGCTTTGCTGCACCTAATGAAATGTGAAGAAAGATAAGTGAAAAATGGAGTTGGACACGCTCTATCTCCTGGCATGGTCTGATCCCATAGTGTGACTGGTGATTTTATTTAGAGATCCATGGTCAGCTCCTTCTCCTTCCCTCACGAAGCCCTCAGTTCTCACCAGTCTCATACATGGAGGCTGTGGTTCTCAGCTGAAACCTGGGTCTGCTGCCCTGGGGGCTTATGAGGGGGCACCGTGTTTCTTTCCCTTCGTTATGAACCTGAGTCATCCCTTTGAGACTCAGTTCCCAGTGTTGCCCAAGCACCAACTCTGTGGCTCTCTGATCACTCACAGAGAGCTCTGCTGACAGGGAGCACCAGAGTGTGTGGTGAGAGAAACCATTCCCTGGGCACTCTGGTTTCACTCTGTCTGCTCCACAGGTGCTGTTCTTTGTGTTTGTACCCAGCTGCAGTTCAGTTTAACCCCTGTGCCACCTTTGGCTGGTGGAGATACAGTGATATCATTGCTTCCTTCTTTACTTGAGCGCTCATTCCCTTTGGCTTTGGGTCTGAGGTTAGCATCTCCCGTGACATCCATAGCTCTGGGTTCTAGATGAGACTCTCTCTGCAGTCTTCTGATGAAAGTGTGAGCAGAACTGAATGAATGTCTAATGTATAGCAGGAGGATGCCACCCTAGTGCCAGTGCTGAGGGTGGCTGATACATTCAGTAACCAGGCATTTCGTGAGTGCTAAAATCCCCCACTGCCCGAGAAGGCCCAGCTCAGCTCTCCCAGCTACCCAGGCCAGGGCTTGCTCTCTGTTGATTGCTGGCCTTAAATTTTAAAAAGGCAGAAAAGGATTATGAAATGTTCTTTTGAGAGGCAGGGTTATGAACCCCCAACAAGTGGACTGAAAAACAGCAACAACCCTTTGTGTTGAAGTATATGATGAATTTTAAAAGCACAGAATTTTAGAGCATTAGATCATCTTAAGTCTTTTATTTTTTCCCATTTTTGAAATTGTTGAGAATAAAGAGAACATAGTGCAATTTTTCAAGTGCAGCTGACACAAGAAGATGAATTCATTAGCCCCAGCCCAGACAGATTTTTTTCATCTAAAAATAATAATATAAGGAGGTTTTATTCAATATATGAATTTGTCGTCTCCAGGATATTTCTAAGAAGTACTGAATCTATAATGAACACCTACTGCCTTTTTTGCTGGGAGTGCATCCCACTGTTACTAACATTAATAATAAGAATGTAGACATGGGAAGCACAAGCAACATTTTAATTTTTCAGAATTGTTAAAATGCATTCTTTCTCTATTTGAGTTGTCTTTGGATCAGTATTTCATTAAAAAGGACTGTGTTTGCCTTATGTGACCTATCTCACTGAAGCCATTGGTAGAGCAGAATTAGGTTCAAAAGCACTAGCTAACCCATAATTGTGTTAAAAGCATGTGTGGTTTTTTTTTTATTTACCCAATGCATCTTAATATCAGAAAGCACTCTAATTCTGCAGGGGAGAGCCACCAGATGTTACCTGTTTGGGAGAAGAAAAGTAAAAATAAGAAAAATTAAGCTAGAATTATAACAGCAGAGCTAAGCAATGGCTCCATCACTGTATCTGGGCTCTGGTTGAGTGGCAGCAGATGAGAACTGCAACTTTATTCCACAAATATGGGTTAAAGTTCCTTCACGTGCAGCTCCCCATGGTGAGGGGATCAGCCCTTCGAGGTGCTGAGTGCTTTGGCTCCGGTCCAAGGAAGCTTATTTTCAAGCTGTAAACCCAACAGGGACTGGGGATGCTTTAAGGCTAAGGCTGAGCTCAAATGCTCTGCTGCAATCTGGCCCAGAGTTGCCAGTCTTTGCTGGATTAGGACATTTGAGAATAGCCAGCTTTGTGCTGAGCGAATGTGAAAGCAGATCATTTGGTGGCGATAACAAATGCACTCTTTGCTGGTGCTAAGTTTTAGCTGCCTGAGCTCCTCGTTATGGGTAACTCATTGCTGCTCGTGGGAGTTGTGTACATGAATCAGAGAGAAGGACAAACCCTTAAGGTTTAAAAACTGAAGCTGTTCCAGGATCCAGGAATGACTTACACGAAGAGCACTCAGTGAGAGGAAGAGCAATTGAATGGCTTAGCAGAGAGCCGCAATTCTAAAAGCCTTGCACTGTTTTATTGAAATATATTTTTATAATATGCTTTTTATTTTTCAATGTATTATTAAACTTCCTTAAAGATTAACGCAATCTGTTGTCAAATTTTTCTCATGTGGCCTGATTGCTTTGCAAAATACCGTATCCTACATATGGCCATCTGTCAAAACAGCAGTGACAAAATGAATTAATCTGAATTGCAGATGTGTTAATGAATCCCTTTGAAGGGCTTAAGCATTTAATTAAAAGTAAAGCAGAACATGATAGATAATTTTTAAAGCTTTTAAAATATTCTAAGTTATCATTAATATTTGAATTTTATTTTCAGGCACATAATTTGTTTGGTAGGATTTTTCTCTCCTCAAATCTAATTAAAATAATACAAACAAGTCTTGACCCCAGTAGTGTAGTGTTCACTCACCAGCAATTACATAGAATTAAAAATATTTGCACAATGATACAAACATTAGGTACTTCCTCCCTAAAATAGAAAAGAAAAACACTCTCCAGAAATTGCAGCCGCCTTCTGATCAGGCTGACTTTCAAGATGATGGTTAATAAAAGCCCTTTGGTAGGGTTATGTCCTTTTATTATATTAACAGTAGACAAACAGTTACAGTCATACTCTTGGGCACACAGATGTGTCCATGCCTTTAGGGAAAGTCTTGCTAAAAAGGACCGTAGTACTCGTAGTACTCACAGCGCGTCGCGTGAGCAGCGGAGGGAGGGAGGGAGCAGGGTCATGGGCAGGCCCCATGGCTCACTCAAGGCATCACACCCTCCCCAAATCTCTCTGGCAGAGCTTGGTCATCTTGTCAAGAACGTGCTGAAGCCGTCTTTCAAAAGCTTCCCATGCCACCAGAAGGGTTGGTTAAAAGGAGAAGGCAAAAAAACCCTGGAATTCTCCTGCAGTGGGGTAGTTTAGGAAATGGGGTTTCTTGCAAATATGGAACCTCCTGAGATTTTATGGCTAAATCACAGGACTTCTCAACTCTGAAACTCTCCAACAGCTTCAGTGAGACTGTTCACTCTTAATTTCAGACTTGTCCTTATACACTTTGCTGAATCTGGGCCTTAAACCTTTTATATTTTGCCAAGCTATGAGTCACTGAAAGTGCTGCTGCCTCAAATGAGCCAGTGACTAAAGCAAACTCATACTGATCATTCTTGAATCCATCTTGTGTTGAAACTGATGTCACACTGGGCAGATTTTTCTTTTATATAACATGTAAGATAATTGTTAAAGTTTGTATAGGAAAGTTTGATTAAAATTACCTCTAATTAAACACTGTGTTCATTGTTCATCACCACATAATTAGAATTTCTTTTAACATTAGGAAAAGATATTTACATTTGGAAAACTAACTGTGTCATGGAAGTTAAATTTTTTTTTAACAAAGTCTATTTCAGGTGTTCTTAGAGAAATTTTTCCTCTGAGGAGAAAAAAGAGTTTGTCCAAATATACCTGTATGCATGTCCATAAATGTATAAATTCATGTATGTGTTTATTATATATCCACATGTGCACAGGTGTGTGCAGATAGACATGAAATTTAGTATGTCATAATCCATAGCACTATAACCTTAACAAATTATGCATGAAAACCTAACATGATCCATAAAGTCACAATTACTTAAATAAACTAACACGAAAGCAGATACATTAAGCTTTGCAAAATTGTAAAATTAATATTACAGCTATGTCACCTTCGCCTGCAACTGGACTGAGCAAGGGTGAGAGAGAGAGAGAAATCAATTCCACGAGTTTTGGAGAATGTAAGACTGTGCCGGGAATGTATCTGTGTCTTGTGATGTCTTGTTCTGGTGTCATTGCTGCTCTGTGGCGGGGGGCTCTTCATCACCAAGGGAGTCTGGCAGGGCCATACACCAAGGTTAGCCA
This sequence comes from Myiozetetes cayanensis, assembly GCF_022539395.1. Taxonomy (NCBI): domain Eukaryota; kingdom Metazoa; phylum Chordata; class Aves; order Passeriformes; family Tyrannidae; genus Myiozetetes; species Myiozetetes cayanensis. The sequence goes on from NW_026087389.1 coordinate 6,401,861, forward strand.
CCAAGGTGCAAAATCCTCACTTTATTGTGTCCTGGCTGGCAGCAGATCTCATGGGCAGTGGTGGGGTGGGCGTATCAGTGGTCCTGTTTCCTTCATGACTTTACCCAAGTGGCTCATCGTCGGGGCTGTGTCCCTCACCTCTCCTTCCATTCCTCCTCATGGCCCCAGCAGAACTCTTCTTGCCGCTTTTGCAATGTTCTCCAAATGCTCTGGCTTCATTTCAGATGAGCAGTCTGGCAAATTTTAACCATTTGGGCTATGCACGTGTTTTATCAGAGTCAGACGTGCTTGAGATCAGTCAAGGTTCGGGATTGCAATGAATGACTCCTAGAGGCCATTTTTCATTCATTTTCAGCGGAGTTTGAGCACCACCATTTTTCCCTTTAAGCAGGGATGGTGGCTCCTCTGAAGTGTTAATGAATAGTGGGAGAACCAAAAATAATTTTCCAGTATGGAACCTTGGGGGGGTGGATGGTGTGTTCTGGGCTGTGCCAGTGAATCACCGTACTGCAGAGCCGGAGCAAAAAGTGGTAAAAGGAGTTTTGCTTGGTCTATATGTGTAAATGTGTTTTGTCTGTATGTCTGTTGTTTCTGTGTTCCACCTCTCTGTAATCCTTCCAGTGGAAGGAGCGTTACATGAATGAACTGGCTTCTTTGGGGGATAGACTTTTGTTGTTGCTTTGGTTTGACGCTGCCGGTCCGGCCGGGCTTGCTGTTCCCTCCAGCAGCATTAATTGTCTTGCTGGTACCCAAACCAGGGACATACGGCATCGTTCAGTGAGACTGGAGAGCTGACAAATGGGAAGGTGGTGAGAGATGCTGAGGAAATGGGCTCTGCTGAAGCTCTCTGCAGAAGCCACTTTACCTCTGACAGATCCAACACGCGCTATTAATTGGCTGGGGCCAGCCTTTGCCAAAATAGCCTGCGAGGGGCTGGAGAGACACTTCCGAGTGTGTCTGCCCGTCACGCTCCCCTCGCTGAAGGCAGTGACAAACACCAATTAATTCGTGGTCTGAATTCTGCTGTTGTGCCACACGTCTGTAGGGTGGAGAGCTGCCTTCAGCCAGAACAGATGAGCCACTCAGGCGCCCAGTGTGTTCATCACCCGACTGCTCTGTAATTGTGTCTGGACAAAAATTATTCTCCAGTTATATCAGTAAGGGCATGGGTCTTAAGCTTAGTTTATAACTGCAGGTAATTAAAGTGTGAAAAGATCATATATAAAGCCAGTTTAAATGAAAATATCAAAGCAGACTTCTGTACCTTACCACCCACCTATTCATTTAATTTTTAGTATTCCCAGATCTTCAATTCATATTATATTTTAATCCTCTTGAATCATTGAAGAGAGACCATCAGAGCTAACCAGAAGTCTTAACACTGAAAAGCACAAGACTAGACCCAAATCTTTGCACAATAGGCACGGGCAGTGTAAAATGCAATTAGAGCCCAATCTGACACTCACTGATGTCAATGGAAAAGAACCTGCTCATAGATACAGAAAACTAGGTGATGTTTCATTAAATATGCTGCATCCTGTGTCTGAGTAGGCACTTATTTAAATCAGATTCCTGAACGATATACTTTTGGTTCTTTACTGAAAATATAGGCAGCTGACTGGTAATGGAACAGCTTTTTATTATCATTAATTATAAATTTTGGGAGGGGATCATTGCAAAATTAGTCAATGTTACAGATACTATCCAATAAATATTAAATGAACCTGAAGTTGTCTTCTGATATGATTTAATGTTAGCAATTAGTTTTGCATTTTTTAAAAAGGGATAAAAGCAAGCATGAGTAAGTTAATATAAAACATTACTGTTCAACCGCACTTCAAGGTTAGTACTTCACTGTATGTAATATTCATTGTAAAAACCTTGCTGGTGTTCCATACTAATGAGTAGGTGAGGTTGGGCTTTTTTATATTTCCAACTTGTTTTATCTCTTCAGTGGTTTTGCAGAGCCTGTTGTCAAGCAAGTGAGAGTCAGGAAAGCTGCATTGTTTTGAGTGGAGCTCTTCCGATTTACAACAACTGGGGATCTGTCCCATTGTTATTTAAAGCAGTGTTAGTAGAAAGACAGAAAACTATGCTTGGGAAAGTTAATTAAACAGCAGAAGTCATAACAAGTGGCTCTTTTGTCTCTTGTGAAAGAGGAGACAGCTGTATTGTTTCTGGCAGAGTAATTCTCTGTTGTACACATTTATTTATTGATGATTTGGAAGAAGCTCTTGCTCTGGGTAATGATGCTAATATTGACAGAAGGAGATATTATAGTGATAAACAGTTAGACACCTAGAAAGTAGAAACCACTGCATAATTTTTAGTAGCGATTGAAATAATAATCCTTTAGTATATAAAATTGTATTTGTGATATTGTCTGAAAATTCAAGACCACCTTATTTGAAGGTTAAAATGGAGTAGCAGATCCCCCTACACATACATCCTAGTAGTCCTGATTTGGGTATAAAGGTGTAGTTTTTTTGATTAAAAAATTACAATTTTTCTTCTCTCCCTTCAGTTCCAGATTACCAAGAGCAGGATATCTTTCTATGGAGAAAGGAAACCGGTTTTGGATTTAGAATTCTAGGTGGAAATGAGCCTGGAGAACCTGTGAGTATCGTGTTTTAGCTCATGACATCTTACAGAATCACAGCAGTAGCATGTATAGATGTGCAGAACTGAGCTGTAGCATTACTGTTAAAGTAACTAGTGGAATATATATATCCTACATCTCCTCCCCACCCTCCCTTCAAAAAAACCTCCAGAACTCCATAACAGAAATGGATTTGTTTTCTCCTTCTACTTTTGTTGTAAACCAGATAAAAACACATAGGTCTAAAATTGCCTGGATACTGAGAAAAGGATGTCCTGGTCAGGTTTGCAAGTATTTTGATCTTAGAATGCCAGGTTCTCTACTTGCTTCATCCTCCTCTCAAATTCACTCAACTTCTTTACCATAAATCCAGTGCCTGTGGGAGGTGTTGTCTTTTCACTTGCTGCCCAAGTCACAGCTAGGTAGTGGCAGCATGAATTTCCACATTTTTTCCCTGCCAAAATTATTTTGCTCATTTATGGGAAGAGAGATCATGAATTCATCTCATGTTAAAGTAACTCCACAGAACTCACTGAGGATAAACCAAGACTGAGTTGGTGGACAGGCGAGCAGTGCCAAGCTTGTAAACCCTAGAGGCAACTGAAGGAGTAACTCAATCTCAACTTTCCTGGCAAGACCTTCAGTGCTTTTAACCATCTTCCTGTCTGGTCACTGTCTGGTTGAGCGAGTTTCCCAAGGCTGTCTGTCATTAGAGTGAATGGACTGCCTAAAGAAACAAGATGTCAATTTATTACAATTTCATGATGTGGCTGCATTCACATAGAGCTGCTTTCACAGGAGCAACTTTCCTGACCAGCAGACAATTGTCAACAATTTCATGTCCCTACTAAATTGGGTCTAACTACGAGTGCCCCTTGCTTCCAGCTGGCTGTTGGGCTGGTTCTCATTTATCTCTCTTCCTCTCCTAATTCAACAGATTTACATCGGTCACATTGTACCGCTGGGTGCTGCTGATGCTGACGGCCGCCTGAGATCGGGTGATGAACTGATCTGTGTGGATGGGACGCCCGTTGTCGGGAAATCACACCAGCTTGTCGTCCAGCTTATGCAACAGGCAGCCAAACAAGGTCATGTCAATCTGACCGTCAGGCGCAAAGTGGTTTACACAGGTAGGCTGCAGTGTCGCTCTGCAGGGCTAGATTTTCTTGCCAGGCTCCCATCTGCTCAGCAAATGGTTTAAAGGGAAAAAAAGCTTCTCCTTGTAGTACTGGGAAAACTCAGGGGATGTGTTGTTGTTCTTAGTCTTTTGCCTGTCTTTAGTCTTTTTTGTTCTTGATCAAATAAGCTTCAGGTATTTTTTTTTTGCAGTCAAGACTCTCTCAGTCTCAGTTGGATTTCCTGGTCTCTGTGAAGGTTTTGGATAAAATGGGGAACTGTTTGGTTGCAACGTATCATTTTTAGTTTGACTTATACAGCAATAGCACTGGGGCTGACTGCCTGTGTTTTCTGTTTACTTCCTGAAATAAATGTGCTGCCTGACAGTCACCTTTAAACTGGGAGCGAGGGAAAAAACCTGAAGAGTCCACAAGAGGGGAAGGGAGGGCAGTGGTGTGTGGTGGCTGCTGTCCCAGGATCAGGAGAAACTTCAACATATAGTCAACTAACTGCAGGATGGAAAACTGTAAACACTGTTGGTTCAGCTGGTGCAGGTGTGCACATTTGTTATCAGAGTCATAGAATGGTTTGGGTTGGAAAGGACCTCAAAGATCATCCAGTTCCAACCCTTCTGCCATGGGCACCCTCCACTAGACCAGATTGCTCAGGTCTAGAGAGGTTTCTGTATGCTGAGTTATGCTGGGCATTGTGCACACACTGCACAAGTGTAGGGTCTAAATGGAAAAAAAGAAGCTGGCAGAAAGACAGAGATGCAGAGAGAAGTGACACTGCCTGGTGGCACCCAGATGAGTGACTGAAAAATGTCCTGATAGCAAAGAAAATAGAAGACCTGAGCATGAGATTTCTAAATGACATGTGACCTCATGCTTAATATTGGAGAGTAACTTTGGGGTGTTGCCTCTTTCTGTGTGAATCCCTTTAGGGACTCAATTGTGGCATTTGGTGTAGCTCACTTACTCAGAAAGAAAGAGTATTGTGTAGCCTTTCAAGTTTAGGCATCATTGGATAAATAGGCAGCCATGTACTTTGATCTTAAGGAGCACCAAAATAACATTCAGTTTGGAAATGAGGCCCTCAGTGGAAGTTAGGATTAGAAAAGTACCTCTAAAATAGCTCTGTATTCTTATCCAGGACTGAGCTCCTTCTGCACAATATTAAATGCTCACTTCTCATTTCTTTCCTCCTTCATGTTGTGGATTAAACACCAGGTAACGTTTCTCTTCTGACAGCCTCTCTTTAATTCCTGACCAAGGGCTGCCAATGTGAGAGAAGCTTTAGGAGAAGAGCTTTGGGAGGAAGGGGAAGGGCAGCTGAATTTTGGTATTGTTTTTGTGCATAGATTTTCTATGCAGTTTTACAGCCTCCAGGCTGGAAATTACCATGAAAGATTTAGATGCATGAGATCTCTCTTGATATTTCATTCAGAGACATGTTACTCCAGACCGAGCTATTTCTGAATCATTTCAGATGTGGACACTTACTCTAGGATAAATTATTCAGAATCCCTTCTTTCACCTTATATTTGCAGGCTTTTAAATTCCGGTATAACTTTGTAGAGAAGGCTGTTGCTGAATTTTGGTCCCTTGTTCCTCCTGTCATCCGTATGCCAGTAGAAAAAAGATGGTTCACCTAAATTGGTACTCTCTGTCTTGAGATTCATTTAGGGAGAATTTTATACTCCTGTATTCTTAATATGTAGAATACTATATATTTAGTATATAAGTACAGGCAGGACTTCTATCCAAGGATATTTTAAAGTCTGTTTTCTTTGGATCACGATTTTAGAGGATTAGATTTTGTTTGCCATGCGTTTTCTTGTGGTTGCTTTTAAGATCTTCAACCTAATTTTGATTCACTGAATTGGAGAAGTGACCTGATTAGTGGAGGCAGCCATTCAGCAGGGACAAGTGCAATATGCTGCTCTCTGCTGCACAAATGGGCTGCGGAGAACAGGCTGAGCAACAAGAAGTGGAAGCTGTTGTGGGCCATGAGCTTTACACTGAGGTTGGCTCAGGTGAAGGAAAACACTCTGCTGGGATGTAGGCAGGGGGGAACTCTCCTGATTTCCCAGCAGATGATGGCTTAGTGCAATATGGTCCAGCACTCCAAGAAAGACATGTTTGAGTTGGAGGGAGCCCAACTGGAGGGAGTCCAGAGGACCAGGGAGAGCTCTAGTAAACATGGTCTGTAAGGAAATATTGAACAAATTTGGATTCTTTAGCTTAAAGCAGAGAAGGGGGAGGGAGTATTGAACTCCCCAAGACTATAAGAGGCTGCTGCAAAGAGGATGGGAATAATATGTACTCCATGTGCCTGTTAGATAGCACTAGAAATAATAGCCTTATGTTGCAGCAGGGAAGATTTAAGTCCGATATTGCAACCAATAGATTGCCTGGGGAGATATTTAACAGCTGATTAGACAAACATCTGTCAGGACTGACACTAAGTATAGTTGGCCCCCACACAAGCAGAGGCTGGACTAAGTGATTTTTTTGAGACATCTTCAAGCGTTGTGGTAGCTGATTGCATTTTAAACCTTCCAATTTCAGTTCCTGTTAAACACTTGTTTAATGTTAATGTTAACAATGTTTAGTGGTTTCCCTGTCTGTGCCAGTTGCTGATAGTTGCTGGTTCTTCTGTCGAGAAAAGCTTGGTTCACAGGTTGTTTTGCTAGCGTGGGGGATTGTTATTACTTAAAATCCCATTAATCAAAGGCAGTCAGTGCTACCTAACTGATAGCACTGAGTTTAAAAATACACAGCTGTTGTGATGGATGTGTGATATTACTGTGTCTCCTCAAGGCTTGTGCACGTACATACAATTGTAGATATATAACTGAAGTGGGGGTGTGATAGCTCAAGGAGGCACCTTTCAACTAATGTACTCTGGGTTTAAAATGCTGCCGAGCGCCCAAGCACGCAGCACTCCGCTGGTTTCCCCATCCTGCTGCTGCAGTTTGGCAGTGAAAGGCTTGGGCTGCATGACCATACACAGGAGAGGGTGAGCATGTGTGGTCAGTGCCATCACTGAACAGAGCTATTGGTGGTGACATCCAAAAGGATACAGAGCCCTTGCTCGTTATGGCCGTGATCTGTAGGCTAAAGCAGGTGATTTTCTCCTACCTTTTCCCTCAGTAGAGATCTCTTTTCAAGCACTAAATGGCACAGCCTGCTCAAACCATTTTTTTTTTCCCCTCCTCCCCAGTTCCCAAGGCAGAGAATGAAGTCCCATCCCCGGCCTCTTCCCACCACAGCAGCAACCAGCCGGCCTCGCTGACAGAGGAGAAGCGAACGCCGCAGGGCAGCCAGAACTCCCTCAACACCGTCAGCTCGGGCAGTGGCAGCACCAGCGGCATCGGCAGCGGCGGTGGCGGGGGCAGTGGTGTTGTCAGCACCGTGGTCCAGCCCTACGACGTGGAAATCCGCCGCGGCGAGAACGAGGGGTTCGGCTTCGTCATCGTCTCGTCCGTGAGCAGGCCCGAGGCGGGGACGACGTTCGGTGAGTCGGGGAGTTTTTTAAACGCGCCTCAAATGAGACGCAGGTTGGAGCACTTGCAGCACAAGGGGGGCGAGTGGGGATCTGTTTAATTAAAAGTCGTGATCGTGCCCCAATTTATGTAATTAATAGCGTAATCGGAGGCAAAGACTTGGTAGGTGTTTGCCTCCTGGGTTTTGTTCAGCAGTGAGTCGAGAGAAGCAAAATGAGAAAGCCCAACCTGAAGAGCAAAAATTGCCACCCGTGGCAGTTGCTGATGCTCGCTTTCTGGGAGAGCCTTTCTGGGGTTTGCTCTCAGAAGAGCAGCTGGGGATCCTCGCAGTGATGCTGTTTGCTAGTGCAGAAATGGAGCAGGTGGAATGAAATATGTCTCCTGATGGTGGAATCGAGCCAGTTGATTTAAAAGCAGTAATGCTTAAACTGATTAACTTCTCTTTGGCAATCAGGGTTATTCTGATCCTCATTATGGAGTGAACATGCTGATAGATGGAAAGTTTTAATTAATAGTGCTAGCTGGTGAGACATAAAGTGCAGAATACTGTTAAAAAAACAGGATGTTTTTTGACCCATTTCACCCCTTCCCAAATCCATTTCTTCAGAGTAGGGGGAAATGAAGTATATGCAGTATCACAAACAATGTCCTGCCCTAATAGAGGGTGGTCATGGTTTCTGTTTGAAAACAGCCTTTCTGCCAGGCAGACACCCATTTCCAGATGTTGCTGCAAAGGAGATGAGTGTAAGCTGGTTTTGCAGGTATGCCCATAACTGCCTGTTGAGCAGAAGTGTCATTGCAAGGAGGAAAGCAATCAGAGATGCTATTGTCTTCCCTTTCCATCTCCTCCAAAAGGGTCATAGGCAGCATCCACCTGGACTTTATAGTGGAAAAACGTATTCCCTCTCTGTTAGTCTGTGGCAGATTTTAAGGATGGAGGGGAAGGGCAGAGCACGTGCCTTGGCCATCTTCACACTACCTCTCAGAGCAGGGTTGTGGTTTGCAGACAAAATGTATCGGAGTCTCCCTGTACAGCTTGAGGGTTCCTGGGGCATGCAGGTGCAAGGAGTGGCCTTTCTCTCTTTATTCTAGGCTTTTTTCCTGAAATTTCTTGCCCATCAATAACACCCTTACTTACATCAAGGGAGCATCACCTCCTTTCCTGGTATTGATGTAGAATAGGCCATTTCTAAAACTGTTCTGAGCAGTTATGGGAGCAGAGATTTCAAGGGGGAAATATCTAGTAGAAAGCCAGTGCATTGAGTTCTGTCAGTTCTCAGGTACCAGGCTACTTCACACTGTCCTTGCTGCTGGAAACTGCTCTTGAAAATAGGAGTTTAGATTCCAGAACACAGTAATGTAACATTATACAGATTAAACTGAACTCAGTCTAAAGAAGGGAGTGCTTTTATCTTCTGAATGTATTTGCAAACGTGTGTAAATAACTTTTACTGTATGAAGACTGTGCTCTAACTCTTTTCTGCAGAGAAGCCTTGACCTGAGGTTGTAAAGATTTGTGTTTGCTTTAGCCCAAGATACTCACTAACTGGAAGTTTTCTGTGCAGGGACTCCTCATGGAGATCTGTTGATCTGTGACTGTTTTTCCTTTAATTTTTTTCAAGCATATTCAGCTTTTTCCTAATACTCCGCATGAGATGTGTTCCCTCCGCTGTCTGGTGCTTGCTCTGGACCCGCTTTGTAGTTTTTTTCTTTCATATGTAGTATTTAGAGATGGGCCAAACTGGTTCTAAAACCCACCTTGGTCACTTTGGTGTGGGCTCTGTCATCTGTGTTCAGTGGATTGGATAGAGTCATACCCTCAAAGCAGCCTTTAAACTGGGTGGGGCTTTGTATTACCAGAAAGAGAAACTTTCTAACATCATAGTACAAGAAGAAAAAAGAAACCTCCCTGGTGTTTGTAACTAATATTAACACTTTCTGCCGGTTCTCATCGCATCTCCCAACCTCACCTATCCATGTCTTAGCCTTTTCTTCTTTACAGTCTTTCTAGTGTTGTCACGTGTGCAGCATTGGATATCTCTAAAACTACTAATCAAGTAAACACTATAGCAGAGATGGGAAAGTGCATCTTGAGGGTGAATGTATTGTGGATGCAAAGTATGAGGTGACTGCTCTGTACCTCATGGTTTTAATCACATACTGTGTGCTTGAGGGCCTCTTGCCCACATAAAGGAGCCATACAAAAGCCCAGTGGATTTATCTGAGTGATGTTGTGTATCCTCTTTGTCCCAGTTCTGCATGTTATGGACAACCCTGTGTTTATGGAGCAAACAGTTGTGAGGAACAGGAGGAGAATTTTGTCTCCAAAGCACATTCATCCTAAAGTGCTCTTGCTCTGTGTCTCAGACATCTCAATGGTTTTGTGTGTGGTTTTAGAGGTATTTAAATGAGGAGGTCCTTATTCCTTACCTGTTCCCACCATGGTGCCATCTAAGGTCATAAAAGGGGAAGGGTTAACAGAGGCTGAGGTGAATGCCTGCACCAAACAGGTTGCCTTTGTCAGTCTTGGCCCATCTGTAGTGGTCCTGTGCCTTCCCTGGTAGTACCTTTATTCACGATGGAAGAAAAACGTTTCATGTTGCTTCCCTGTGCAGCGCTGATAGAGTGGGTCTGTGTGGTAGAAAGGGAGCCGTGCTCCCTCCTAGGTCTAGAACGATTTATCTTTCTACACTGAGAAAGAACAAAACATTGGCAGAAGCTTGAACAGCAGTTGGATCAGAGAAGGACCAGAGAGGCTGACACCAGTATATTCTTGGAGAAGGAAGGCTGAGTTTTCTACAAACAGTTTCAATCCTTTTCTTCAAAAATAAAATCAGATTTGGGTTATGGTGGGGCTGCTAAGTGCAGATGTAGTCAATAAAAATCCCAACAAAAATCTCACCATTTATTAACTGAAGTCCAGGTGGGGGGAGTTTCTAGTGATTAACAAAACACATTTTTGTGGAAGAAGTAAAGCGTTGTGCACTCATACTAGTTGATTGCCAATGTTTTGAACACTGGCAGCAAAGCTATCCTATAATAACTTTTGCTTGATGCATTAATTAATTAACCCTTAACCTTCTCTTTCCCTTTTCAACCCTTTTTCTCCTTTTCCCCTTCACCATATTCCCACGTATGTAAACAATTAAAAACCAAACCAAAAACACAAACAAAAAAAAACAACCCCCAAACCAATACAAAAGCGGGAAATGCATGTGTGGCCATGCCTCACAAAATAGGTCGGATAATTGAAGGGAGTCCTGCCGACCGCTGTGGGAAGCTGAAAGTAGGCGACCGGATCTTGGCCGTCAATGGGTGCTCCATCACCAACAAGTCGCATTCAGACATCGTCAACCTCATTAAGGAAGCGGGAAACACCGTCACCCTGCGCATCATTCCAGGAGATGGTAAAGTATTTGTTTCCTGCTGTCTTATCTGACCCTCTTGTTGGTTTTGTTCCTGGGCTTTTTGTGTCAGCCGGAGCTGCAAAGTCATGGAGGACTCAATTCCTGCTCCCGCTTTGGGAGGTAGAGGTGAGGGAGGTTGTGAGTCTTCCATAGCTTTATTTTTTGTTCCTTTTTATAGGAATAGATGGTTTTAAACAAGGAGGTGCTGATTTGACATTAAAAAAATATATATTCAATTCTATGTATCTCCTTGAAATGATCAGCCACGAGTTTGATGCATGACTTGGTACACTTTGATTTGATCCTTAAGTTAATAATGCAGCTTTAGAATATTTGGGAATCGCTTGTTAGCATGTGGGATTCCTGAAGCTTTGTATAGACACAAGCAGGCTATAGACTAAAGAGATAACAGAAAGGGATAAACACTTTGACATGTTTTAAGCTGTTTGAAAAGCAGATTTGTTTTTATTCTCAGTAAGTTGCTTTGGGAGTGAGCTCAGTACATTCTTACATGACTGTTTAAATGATGATGGCTCTGGAGCTGCTGTGAGCCTGCAGCTGATCATTGTAGGAGTTACCCTAGATAGGATCCCACTGTTTCAGATCAGAGGGAATGCGCAGGATCCCTAATAATAAGCAGACACTTGGTACTTGTTTCAGGTCACTGAAGTATTTAATAAAAATAAGTATCTGTGTTATATATCAGTTTCACTACACTGATGACTACCTTGACCCCCAAATAGGAACAGAGCAGAAACCTTGTAAAATATCTGCAGCAGAACTAAAATTTCTGTGCTTCTAAATTCTGAGTATTTATTTATTTATTGTCCTGCTCTGCCATGGATGGGTTCATAGTGAGAGCTTGTTAGGCAGAAACCTTTTAACATTGCTCTCCTTTTAAGTTAAATCCATGGGTATAAGATTTGTTGACTCAGATACAGTGCTAACGAGCATGCCTTAGAGTGGTACAGGACATTATTTGCATTTAAATGTGGAGAAAGTGTGATTAAGTTTGAAAGAAATGCAGAGGAAGTATAGCTGAAATGAAGCTAGTACCTGTAAAAAAGAATGAAGACGTTTGATGATGTGATTTCCAGTGAGAAGCACTGGGTAGTTGCTAACTCTTAAACTTTCTGATCTGAAACATGGATTTGGCTACCCCACAGAGCATGATTATGCTGTGTTTTGCTGTAGGATAAAAATACACTGGGATGAGAAATGATCTGGTTATAAATTGTTTCTGTTTAGGATGATCTGTTTTGCACAAAGGCTTTATTTTCTTACTGTCTTGTAGGTACCAGGTCAAATGGTATATGAACCTCTGCTGCTTGCAGCAAATTAGGTGTTCATGAATAATAAAATGGCTGTGAATCAGGCTAACATCAGAGCTGGCCTGTACATGCCTGTTTTGGGAGATAAACTGAGAGGAGAATTGTTCATTACCTGTATTTTAGTATCTCATAAAAATCAAGGAAGGTGGCTCTTTAAATAAATGAAGGCCTTTTTAAAGGCAAAACCACCTGAGAAATAAACAATTTCTGAATGGTTTAAAAATTTTTTGAGAAGAATAAAGCTTCCTGATATGAATGCTCAGCTAGTCTTGTTCATGCAATTATGTACTTAGGACTGACATCACATGTTCCTAGAGAAGGTGGAAAGGTGTTCCCTAGGGAAGGAGTCAGCTATACTCTCATAGGAATGCAATCTTCAAGTCTTTTTATTTACTGTCACTTTGAAATTCCAAATCAGATTGCCACCTTTGCATAGTATTACCTGCCTTTAATTTCCAAAAGCCAGTAAGACCCGACACTCTGAAAACTGCTGAGAGGTTTGCTCTAAAACCCCGTGAGATACAAGAAATTGGTCTCAGTGTTGTTTTCTTTTTGATGTCTTAGTGTGCTTTTCTTGATTTGTTGTTTTCTCTTTGTTGACTTTTAAGTGCTTTTTCTGGCAAATATAAATGGTCTATGTGCTTCAAGGAGGGGGGAGCATAAATCGAAGCCACTTGTCAGATAAACATGAAACTAAGGCACATCACAAGACTCACAATAAACTCACACTGCTAATCTCTTCTAACATTATTAAAAACACCACGAATTTTGGTTTGGAAATAAGTTTTGAAGAAATTAATTGCCACAGACCACTGCAGGATTATATTTGTCATGAAATTATGATGCTTTAACACGCTTCCAGCTGAGGCAAGGATGCAGAATGCTGGGAAAGAACAAGGTTAGATTGGGCATGTAATTGGTGACTGTTTTAGGCCAGAGCAGGGCAAGGAATAAATGAAATATGTAGATTTTAGAACATGCAGTTGTAATTCCGCTAAAGATCAGTTTTGCTATGTTGTGCTCCACTTTTGCATGGTGGTTGGAATGCATCCTGAACCAGTGTGTAAAAAACTAGCAAAATTATGCACAACTCCTGAGTCATGGGATGGGGGGAGACCAAAGATAGATGCAGTGCAGTGGTGTGAAGATACATCTGTACCAAAGATGTGTTGTTGCTCTGCTTGGTATTATTAGTGTGACCTGCTAAGGGCTAGGAATCTTGCATTCTCTTTGAAGCTCATCTTCATCTGATCTCCAAATATTTGTGGATGATTCCAGAGGCTTTTGTTCCGGATGAATACAGAACACTTAACTGTGTTTTGGGGCCTTCTTCTGTTGGAGTCAGGTTTTAACATCAAGGCATCTTTACAAAATAAACAGAATTATTTCTTAAAATTCAACAGTGTAACCACCCATAGGGATGCCTCTTCCTCACAAAAGCCAGCTGTCAGTGGCACAGCATCACAAGGGTAGGTTTTGCTCATGCCTAACCTGAGAGGTGCAGGCAGACCCAGGAGCCTCTCTTGCTCTCTGAACTACTGGAAACAAGCCAGCTCTGGTCTGGGAGATGTTACAGCTCCATATGCTGAGGGTTTGGGCATGTTAACTTGAGCACACTACTGCAGGCAAAGGAGCTGTGTTCTTCTTGCACCCATCTGTTTAAATGGTTCTTTTTCTCTTTCCCCTTTCCTGAGTTTCCCTTGACATGCAAGTAGCTACAGAAAGGACAAACCTTCCCCTTATCTAGATTTCTCCATAATTAAAATAAATCCATTTTAGAAGTAAATTAAGCTCCCAGGACCAAGTAAGCCCATGACCACCACCTCTCCTTAATTCAGGCAAAACCCCTCCCATTGCTGCAGTTTCGTATTGCAGGTGGACTCTGTTTAATATGGCAGATTTCTCCACAGTCAGTACAATGAATTACTGGATGCCTGGAGCTTAAAAGGCAAACAAGGGCAGGGTAGAAGACCTTGTAATTTTATGTTGGAGAGCCAGATGTTTCCATCCAGTTTTTGTCACTGTTGTCCTAGTGATTGTGTGTTCAGTTTAGATTTTGAGCTTGAAAAGTGGATCATGGTCAGTATTTTGTAGTTACATGTCACCTGTGGTTCTCTCTTGGTTACAAAGGGTACAGGCACAATATGGGGGTCTCCTGTGTGCAGAGCTGTTCCTCAAAGGAACAAGGGTCTGTCACTGCAGTGGCTTTAGCTGGGAATGCTGTACCTGATGAGTGGGTATTTCTGTTGACTGTGCCCGTCATTCTCCATATCCAACCAGCTGTTCAGCATTTGTGTGGTTAAGCATGTACCTACCACCGAGACTTCCTCTGAATTCAAACTCCCATGGGAGGGAAAGGGTGTTTGCAGGAACCGCTGACCTCTGGAGCGATTCAGTGTTTGAAACTCTTCAGTACTAATTTCAGTTCAGGATTGATACAATATGTAGTTCTGGAAAAGGTGTTGAGTTCAACACACAAGAGTTCCAGGTCTTTTCTCCAAAAGTGTGTTGCCAATATTTGGCTATTGGCATTTATGTGACCTTAATTTTAGGCAGAATTTTGAACGAGTTTGGGGTTAACTCTGGTGTTACTGAAGTCTGGGATACAGCTCCAGAATGACAGGGGGAGCATTTTGCCCTGCCATGCTGTGAGGGACATCTGGGTAACCACTCTTCAGCTGTGCCTACAGCAACTCCCATCCCAGCTGTGGGAAGCAGGAGAGAGGACCTCCCCTTGAAGCACCTCCTGCTGTGCATAGAGAAATACGGCATTTTCACAGACTGATGTTGAGCTGAGAGCCTTTTACTGTGGCAGAAATTGAGTTTAGGAGTTACTCCTGCTCTCTGTATTCTCTCCGTGCATCCTTTTGTAAGTGGTACCCAGAGCTGCTGATGCCTTTGGTACAGGTGGTTCCCACGTCCCTGTGTGCAGCTTTCTGTGCTCAGGCAGTAGTGGGTTGTATTTCAGAGACAGATTTCAGTAAGTTTGGGTTTTAGACACATTCAATATCACCTTGTGAGGTATTAGATAAAAGTCACATCTCAATTCTACTGAAGATTGCAGTTTCTGATGGAGGAAGGGACTGATAAGCTTATAATCCCTGGAATAGTTATAGCTACTGTAAAATTCATCCAGCCAACCTATCATATTTAGAGACTTTAATGACTGGAATTCATGTCATTAGATAACAGACAAAACATTGTTCAACCCTTCCTCCATAAGTCAGTCATCATTCTGAGTGTGTCTAAGGGTCAGAGAGGTTTCCAATCCAGATTTCCTGATTTTTTAATTTTTTTTTTCATTTTCCAAATGAATGTAGTTTCATACACATAATTACTCTGTTAATTTGGGGATCTGAGAAACTTGAGCCCATCTCAAGTTCTTTAAAAACAACATAATGATGATTTCCAGTGAAATGCCTTTGCATAACGTTTTTCTTTCAGTGAATAGCCAATGGTCTTCCCTCATAATGAAAACCAAAATCTATTTTGCAGAATCCTCCAATGCTACTTTATTGACCAATGCAGAAAAAATTGCTACAATCACAACCACACATACTCCTCAGCAAATACCACAGGAGACCAGGTCAGATTGTTTTCCTTGAGGAGAGCACTTTGACATGCTCTCTCTTTAATTACTCCTTGATCACCTTCACATCCCATGAGCTGTATTTTTCTTCTCACCCTCTTTTTCTTGTTCATTACAGCAGGAACAACACCAAACCAAAGCAGGAATCCCAGTTTGATTTCAAACCACCCCAAGCAGCACAGGTAAGGAGCATCTCTCTAATTGTTTTGTTTACCACAGACTGTTGTTTCCAATCTGCTTGAGGGCTGGCTGTGTTCAAATATTTCCCTTGAAAATTCCTACTGAGAAGCTGTTCTCCCTCAGCCTGTTTGCTAAAAAAAAAAAAAAAAAAAAAAGAGGAATTTGCTGATTAGTTTCTTAATATGTGTTGCTGTTGTTTCAGCTGAGAAACATTTCCAACACATTCTCATCAAGACTTTGAGGAAGAAAAAATAAAGGAAAAAAGCTGACATTTTTAGGGCAGTAATAATTTATGTGTTTGTTTATTGAATTGTATATTGTGAGGGGCCTCTCCAGAAAGTATTGTTGTGTGCAAATGATAAATTCAGAGGACAAAAAAGAGGAAAACTTAATAAGGGGCGATGGCTGGAGTGTTCCAGCTTGCACAGATGGCATCTTATTAGAGAGATTATCTATCTCACTGTTAACTTTCCTTGCCACTGGCCATCCCAGAAGTAAGCTCTTCTATTAGGGGCTTCAAAACATCCCCATAATAGCATTTGTGGAAAACAATGCTCAGGCTTCTGAGCTTCTTGCAAAGGAATAGATGATGTGGTAACAAAAAGGAAAAGCCAGTACCACAGCACGCACTCACTCCAGGTGCCATTATTCATTTCACTGAAGCCTGGCACTGGACGTGGGGTTGCCCTCACCTTCCATGCAGTTGGTAGAACTCTTAACCACCCTCCAGGAAAAGGCCTTTCTGCCCTGGGCACAGGAGGTGTCATGTAACAGAAGTAACAAAAACAATAACATTCGTTGGTTGAATAATTTCAAAATGAGAGTAGAGCAGTATTTGACTTTCTGTTCAATTGGGTGCTGTCTTCTCTCCAGCAGGACCAAGACTTCTACACTGTTGAGCTGGAAAGAGGAGCCAAAGGTTTTGGCTTCAGCCTGCGAGGTGGCCGGGAGTATAATATGGATCTGTACGTGTTGAGGC
Organism: Myiozetetes cayanensis; assembly: GCF_022539395.1. Classification (NCBI taxonomy): domain Eukaryota; kingdom Metazoa; phylum Chordata; class Aves; order Passeriformes; family Tyrannidae; genus Myiozetetes; species Myiozetetes cayanensis. The sequence continues at coordinate 6,418,570 of NW_026087389.1, forward strand.
TCGCTGAGGATGGTCCAGCTGAGAGATGTGGGAAAATGAGGGTATGCACAAACCGATTTTAAAACCACATTTCTTTGGAATTAGCTGACTTCCCCACTTCTCCCTTCTGCTGTGCCAGCTAAAAGGGAAATTAAATGTTAACTGAAAGTGGTTCCTATTTACTTCTCTCGATGGCATCTGTCACTCTTTGTGTGCAGTCTGTAGCAGTGTTGTGTTCATTGGAAGACTTCACCCCCTTCTTCCAATCCTGCTTTTCAGATTCTAATACATGATCTGTGATTTAAAGCCTAACATGGATACACGTAGCAAGTGAAAATGTAATAGCCACAGTCTTTTTCTGCTATTGGGCAGAGTAGGGACAGAGAATGTATATGGCCCACAGGTTACAAAATTACAATGCAGTTTTTGATTAGCATTAACTGTGAACTTCACTTATCAGCTGAATTACAAATGTTATAACAAGAGCATATGTTACAAAATGCCTACTAAAAAATTAAATTGCCATGTTTTATGTACTCCTTGCTCCTCTGTTAGAGAATGCATTATAACTTTCCAGCATACATCTTTTTCTTCTCCAGATAAGTCATGTGAAGGGCATTTGCAAAATTCTTTAGCTAGGGGTAGGTCTATGGATTCAAAAATTTTGCTGAAAAATATGAAAATATGATGAAAAATCGGTGCTGCCCTGTGGAAGTCAATGCTTTGACAACCTCTTCCAAGCCCTCTTTTCTTTCCTGATAAATGATTATATTTACAAAAGCAGCTTTGCTAGTTCACAGTAGTATCAATATCCAAGTGAGAAACAGCCCTGAAAAAGCTCTGTGAACATCCCAGTTATAGTAGACTGTAAAACAAACAACTACTTTGAAGACTTTACAAATAATCAAAACTAAGTAGGATAGCAGCACTTCTAACACTGCTCTTACTATTGAGCCATACAGTTTTGCAGTGTGGTTTTGCAGAACAGCAGTGAAATATTTTGATACCTCAAGCTTTCCCCATCGCCTTTGTGTCTCCCAGGCCCCTGCACACTGGTTATTGTGGACTGTCACTGGAAGGAGTTGGGCTTATTTAGCTTCACCTTGTGCATAGTTGTTCCACCTTTGATGTGGCCATTGTCTTGTGATGTGCTGGAGGGAGGACCCTTGTGGGGGCTCGCTTCTAATCTTAGGCTCTTTTATTACCTTGACAGATTGGTGATGAAATCTTAGAGATCAATGGAGAAACCACCAAGAACATGAAGCACGCTCGGGCCATCGAACTGATTAAAAATGGTGGCCGCAAGGTCCGCCTGTTTCTGAAACGTGGAGATGGCTCTGTCCCAGAATATGGTGGGTCAAACTATGAAAACATTCCTTTCTTCCCTGGCATCACTCCATGAATGATTTGTCTCAAGATCTGAAGCGGGAATTCTTTTTTATTTTCCTTTCTCACCAGTGTCTTACCAACCTTTGCAACATATAATTGCCTCGCTTGTGCTGAATTTTCTACACATTTCATCCTTTGCTTGCTTCCATGGACTTGGGGCACAGTGTAAGGCAAGATCATCATAGCAGTATTTTTTGGTGATCAGAGAGGAAAACAAAACAAAACAAAAATCCTTATTGTCTTGTCCAGCCAAACAAGGAATGTCATTGAACTGTGCCAAACTGTTTCTCAGTGGCTGAATTGTTGTTTCAAATAGGTCTCTACTTCTAATCAATGCAAAAACTGGGATCCCGAGTTACTATTCTGAAGCAGTGATTTTTTTTTTTTTTTTTGGTTAGGTTTTTCTCTTAGTTCCTGTCTGTATCCATAGACATGAATGCCGAGATGGCTTATGAGATTTTTGCCTTTCCTTAATATTTATGTAAATATTTATAAAGTTATTTAAGAAAAAGAAGGAAAAAAAAAAAGCTTTACTGCAAAAATATATTGATTTGGCCTCCTGAGCCCTTTTCTCCCCCTTTAAACTGTCTGCTGGTTTCAACTAGTTAATTTGTAAGGTCTGAAAAGGTGAGGAGGTTATGAAAAGGTGCTCTCGTGTGTGTCTTGGGGGAAACAGTCAGTCCTTGTTTCTTACTAAGAATTGCGTTAGATTTCCTTTTCTTCCCCTGGAGGTTGGATTGCTGGGTGGCTTAACTTAGCACACTATTTAATATTATAATTATGTCTTATTTATTTGAGATAATTGTCAAATATTGTGCCCTCGATGGAGGGCTACTCCCAACCAAAGGTCTTTGAGGTTTCTATAGAAACTGATGATTGAAGGGATGTCCTTTATACTTTCCTCCCCTTCTTTGGGTTATTTCTGTGTCAATAAGTTCTGTGTTTTATCATTCTCTCCATGTCCTAACACCAGAAACAAAACCCTTCTGCACAATTTATGAACTAAATTTTCTTTTCATTTACTGTACCATGTTTGAGGGTTTCTGCTCAGTCTGCTCATTACTTAACTTAAAATGACCAATTCAGAGTATAACCAACAAACAATTGAAGTGTTTAACGATATGGAAGGGAAGTTGTGGGTTTACACTTCTGTAATATAAATAGCACACCAGAAAGTTCAATGATGGCACTGAAATTCTGTAATGTTCTTTCTACTTTTGTCTTTTCCTATGCTCCTTTGGATGTACAGTACTGTATCATATGCTAGACTGCATAAATACCCTGTAAATTAAGTGCTTCACTTCTCAAAGCATATGTCTGTTGCACTGAGGATGGAAATCCACCACCAATTTTCTTTTGGCTAATGCTAACCACTAAAAGTTTGTTCTCCAAGCAAGGATTTAATATACAGGGGTTGCACTACTGTAAAGAATATCCTTGTAACATTTGGGACTCCTTCCTCTCTTTGTTCTGTTCGCTGCAGTCGCAAATGGTTCCTCTAATAATGTTAAGTTCCAATATTTTTCTGACTCAATTGGAACGTGCTTCTCTATGAGGCTGTATATTTTTGTAATGAGTTTTGTACTTATTTTTAATGTTGTGGTCTCTGGTGGACTTTATTTTTCGTTGTTGTTTGATTGTTAATGTTTTTTCTATGACATTCTGTGTCACTGTTCCAGCTGTCTTTTAGAATGGATGCTCTTGTTGTCTGGGTTATTGAATCACCTCTTAGATGTCTCTTTATGTCACAATAATAACAACTGCTGTCTTTGCAGCCTTATATTTGGGTGAAGCCTAGACAATCTGACTGGAAAAATAAACTTTCTTTATTCTAAGATAAAATATGAAGATTTTTCTTTCTTTCATCTTTGTTATAGGGAATCTAAATTTTCTACTTTTCTCTTTCTCTTTCTCTCACTTTTCTTGGTGCTGGGCTCTTCCTTCCTCAGCGATGATACCTCCTAATATCGCTGCATGTATGAGAAATGACAAGCTCGGGGAGTCTTGCTTCTACCTTATGGGCCATAATCAAACTACGGTTTGTAGCTAAAATCAATATTAGGTGTTTTTGTGCTGTGGCCTAATTCCCTCACATTGCTTTCCGCTTCGCTATATTCTATATGTACAGCAATTCATCCCGAACACCCTGCGTCCCCCGAATTGTAAGTACACACACCACGGGACACGTTTAAGCCTCGCTTGTACCTTGAGTGATAGCCAGGTTGCTGCAAGCCACGTGCTTACAGCCAAGGAAAAGGGGTGTGGTCCCCAACCGCTGCCTGAAAATCCTCATAAGCAAGAATACTCACACATTGAGTCGCAACGAGGGGTTCACCTGGAAGTCACAATGTTCACATGCACACACCGACCCTCCCAAGCTCAGGAATGGAAATGCCATCGAATGGGAGATGCTTGGCCTGGTGGCAGGAGGAATGAGCATGTAGAGAGTTTGTCTTGGGGGAGGGAAGACAAAAAGGAGGAAAAAGAGGGGGAAAAAATCTGTCCCCACAAGTGTTTGTGAGGGTGTTCAGTCATTGCCATCAGGACAGTCCACCTCGAGGTGGGTGTCTGGGGGTGAGCGGCAGGAAGTGGCTAAAGGCAGCCGAGCTGCCGTGCAGGAGTTACTTCTAAAAAAGAAAAAAAAATAAGCAAATAAAAGCAGCAATTGCATTAAGGCAGTGCAGCTACTTTAAAGTTTTTCATGTTTGTAATGAATCATTCATAAACATCCGTTACAAATGACAGGAGTAATTGTAGCTTAGCTGCAGCACAGGGCTGGGGTTTAGTTTGAGGGTTGTTTTTCTACTTCTGCTTTGCAGTTTGTCTCGCAGAAGTAGCTCAGCTCTATTTTACCTCAAATACTACATAAAAAATAATGAACTGGAGGTTAGATTTGAATCAAAGCCATTGTACATGTTACAATATTTTTCCATTGCTTTGATATGAAAAAATCATAACTTCTCTCATCGTTGTTTGAATCATTGTGGCAAAACCAAAATCTACCCTAGGACTTCTCGTAACATGGTAGAACTAAGTGAAATTAAGTGATGTTTTAAATGAAATGGAAATTGTATTATTGCAGCCTAATTCTCACACCTTCAAAATGTTATTTTACAAGGTGAAAACTTAATAATTCTATTGCTGTGCATTTTCTGCTATTTGAACCACAGCCTCCCACACCTGGAAGGCAGTTCCTAACAATGACTTAAAAAGCACAAATTGTTTCCTAAAGGCCCTCTTTATTGGAAACTATTTAAAAAACCAGCCAACAACCCGAACTATAATTTTTTTTTTTTCCACCTGGAAAGAAAGTAGTGTAACTGAAACATTACGAATTGGGCTTGGGGAAAATGTAAAATGCCCCGTGCCCAGAAGAGCATAAAGATGATATCAACTTGGACCAAAACATGGCTAACAATCAGAGCAGCACCAGTACTAACCTGTAACTCTCCTTGTTCACAGTTAAATTAACAAAAGCTTGGGTTAGCCTTCGCTGACTGCTTTAACAGTTGTTTGTTTTTGTCACTAATGAAGTCTGAAGAGTGCTAAGTGGTGTCACGGCGCCCCGGAAGGCATCGGTACCAAACGCTTTGCTGTTATTTTCTTTCAGACCCCAGCAGTGACAGGAACAGTCCCGCCACAGGTTCACAAAATGTATCGGAAATGAAACCCGTGCCATCCGACCGACGGCAGCACCCATCATCGGAGTCCAGTTATCCACCAGACCTTCACAAATCATCACAACATGGGGACAAGCGGACTTACGTTAGAGACCTAAAAGGCAGCAGAGAGTTTAGCAGACATCCCAATGAACACCACACTTGGAATGGGACTTCTAAAACCAACGACCACGTGCCAGGCAGGAGGACGGAGAGGTCGCCGGAGAGGAGGCACGAGAGGCAGCCTGAGAGGGCGGTGGTGAACGGGCAGAAGAGGAGGTCTCCCGAAAAGCGGAGGGAAGGGACAAGGAGTGCCGACAACACTTTGGAGAGGCGGGAGCGACACGAGAGGAGGAGGGACCTCTCCCCTGAGAGGCGCAGAGAGCGGTCGCCTGGCCGGCGGCGGCGGTCGCTGGAGAGACTCACGGAGCCGAGAAGGTCACCCGAGCGGAGAAGAGAGAACTCCCTCGACCGACGGGCCAAGTCCTCCGACCGGCGGAGGGAGAGGTCGCCCGACAGACGGCTCAGGGAGGAACGACTCGGCCACCGGGAGAGGGAAGAGCCCAGCTGGAAGCACGAGCCGAGCCGCAGGCACCCGCCCGAGCAGCGCAGGCGGCCCTACAAGGAGTGCAGCACCGACCTCAGCATCTGAGGGGCTCCCCGGGGTCCCCGCCGCCTTCCCCACACCATGGGAGCAGAGGAGAGAGTGCGGGAGCTGAGACCATCTGGCTTTCGCAGGCGAGGAGACATCCGGCACCTGCTGATCCTACAAACCTTTTATGCAGATGAAATCTTATGACAAAAAAAAAAAAAAAAAGTGTTGTGCCTGATGTATAATATTAAAGAAAGTATTTTTCAGTGTATTCTTTTTTTTTTTAATTACTTGCCAAATGTTGGTCCTAAAGGATTATAAAATTTTGTTTCTACATTCTTTGTAGATTTCTTAAAAATTAATTCCTTAATTGGGCTACTTTCCCCCCTCCCCATTATAGTAAGTGGGGGTAGCCGGTAATATAATATAGGCAAAGGATTTTATGACCAAGTTTGAATAATTTGATCCGGACTGTTCTCTAGTGACTCACTGCTACACTGTATGTAGAAAATTTTTTAAGGGTTGGGGGTGGGGAAGGAAGAAAATTGTTCATCTCAGTAGGAATGGAGCACTCCTGCTGAAGGAATTAAAACAGAAAGAGACAAATGTTCCTAAAATTGCAAGAACTGTTTGAAGAGACTACTGTTTCAATGAAGGATATTTATAATAATAATAAATAATTAAAAAATAAATAAATAAATACAAGCCCACACAGCACAAGATGATTTACAATGAGGAATTTCTAGTTTGTTCCGTGAACAGTTTATACTTTCAGGCCCCCTCGACAGAATGCACAGAGGCAGAAGGACTGGTCGCCACCATGCCTGTGTCACACGCTGCTGTAGACTGTTGATCTCTCATTAGCCTCGGCAACATGTAACGATATGTCATTAAGGCAGCCGCCGCAGCCCTGCTCATCTTCTAGCTGTATATGGACAGCAACCCCAGCATGCATGGTATTGTGTGTCTGCTTGGAAGCAAGGGAAGGGATCGGGATTCTGGGACAAGGCACAATGCGGTGGGAGCTCAGTCCTCCCTCTCGGAGTAGGTGTATTCCTTCTGCTCAGGCAAAAACCAGTGGGCTTTTCTTGATTTTGCCAAATTCCAAAAGCTCTCTCTTCTTATCGCTCTGAAAAGGGTTTTTTTCTGTTGTTTTACTGGGTCATCCTTACTGAGACAAAAGGAGTGCACTTGCTGAAAAGGAAAAGAAAAAAAAAAGGAAAAAAAAAGAAAGGAAAAAATCCAAGGAAAAAAACACAGGCAAAAAGAGGCAATCAGTGGGACAACCTGGTTGTAGAGGCCTATCTGTACTGGTTGTATGCTGTAAATTTGAGTCTAAGAACAGCAGCGAAAGGGAAACCTGCAAGTTTCTAAGTTGTATTTTTAAATTTGCAAGTTGTGTGGTAAGTCTGCTGTAGCATTGGTATAAGATGTAATGGATTACTGCCTAGCTGAGCCAAAATGTTTGCCATTACTGTTGGACCACTAAAGTAAACTGCTGCTTTTTACAGTGCATTGCTGTGTACATGTATACTGACTCACATCCTCCATATGAACACAAAACCATTGCAAGTCTATCACTGTTGTTGCCATGGTACTGTAAAAACAAAACCAAGAAAGAAGATGGCCGATCATTGTGTGTACAGTTTAAATTGTAATTAATAGAGCCTGTTGGAAAAAAAAAATAAAACTGTTGCCTTTTTCTTGTATAAAAGAGGATTTATGACAAAATTTAGCTGTGAGGAATGTGATTAAGTGTTTATATTTCTGAAAATGGAACAAATTGATTCAGGGGATATATTTTAATGTAAACTGAATCAGGTATGTAAAGCGGTTTTAAAATGGGAGACTGTATAGGTAATTCTAAAGCTTTTGTTGGTTTGAATATCATTTCTTTCTTCATGGTGGGCCTGCTTATGTATTATTAAGCACTTGTATGCAGTCTATATTCTCCAGTCATCATTTCTTGCAACGTGCTATAGACATAATGCTCTTTCTGTGTTGATGAAAAGCAGTATGTGGGCCAATCTTTTTTATAAAACACTATGCATATATAAATACTACATTGTTCATAGCTTTATTTGACTTAATTGGGTTTATACATAACACTAGTTTGAGTAGATGTGGACTTACCCAGTACGAGCTTCTTTCCTTGGAACAGACACTATGTATATGATGTAGCAACAAAGAAGGAGAAAGTCTGTGAATGCTATTTTTATTATCAAATAAAGTTTTCCATACAAAGCATGCATGCGAGTATAGTGATAAAGGAGGAACTACACCTTAATTCTACTTGCTCATCCCTGTCTAAATTAGTAAACTGTAGGTTACAGTTGCCAAGGGCCATCTGTTAAATATGTATTAATCACCCATTAAATATGTATTAATCATTTGGCATACCTTAAAAGCAAAGGTTCCCAGTTTTCCAGTATAAAGTTTCCTTCCCCAAAATAGTTAGAAACTAAAGTTTTAGGTGAAGCAGGGCTTGTAACTATGTCTGAGGTTAATATCATTGACATTCTTCATAACATACTGGCATGTGTGGCCACTTAAAATCAAGACAAGGAGCAACTATTCAGTTGCTGTTGTTGAAATTATTGGTGCCATATATATATGTGTGTCTGTGTGTGTTTATAGGTGTGTATTTTTGTATACATACACATACATACATATAAATACACATCACCAAGACTGTGTCTCCCATCTCTTAGTTCTTAAAATGTAGAATGAGGTTGAAAACCTTTTAAGGTTGAAAACCTCTTAATTTTTCTGTAGATTTTAAAAATAACTTTTAAATCTTGCATAGTTTATCAGGCTCCACTCATCTGTTTTCCTGATACTTCAGCCAACCCGGTAGGAGCCCAGGCAACTGAGGAGAGTCACAGGGGAATGATTTGTGTTTCCAGTCACAGCATTCTCAAAGGGATTTGTCTGGTGCAGCCTCAGTCCAGGGGGGTATGGATGGGTCATAGTGTTTGGATATTTTCAGTGAGAAAATATCACCGAGAAAGTGCTTAGGTATTTTAGGTTTGAGTCTTTTATGATGTTCAATGCCTTTCTACCCTGAAATTATATTGTAATGGTATACATTGGTTCTGCCTTTGTGCCTTCTGCTGTTACTACTGTTTTTCCTCTCCTTTTTATTATAGCATAGTTTAAGTAATATCACAGAGCTGAGTAGGTGAGTCTCAAGCTTTTAAAATGTGTCTTTGAAGTGCTGAGTCTCAGCTAAAGAAGATATTACATAGATAATACCAAAATTACAGAAACATTTAATTTAAAAAACACTGCAAGTTGGCAAAAAAAAAAAAAAAAAAAAAAAAGAATATTCAAAATGCGTTGTTAATGGTGCCATCCTTTCTGCTGTTTCTAAACCCACTGAGAGCTGGAGCCCTGCTCTGAAGCATGAACATTGCAGCTCCATACTCTGTGGTACAGCCTTAGTCACTTTAATTAATTCCAGCCTTACTTTTGACCATGAAATATTTTTCAAAACTTCTAAAAGTGAAAAGAAACCCTTTTTTAGATTGTAACATGGCTCCTGTTTTGTCAAACAACGTTCTACAACTATGAAGCTGCCAAAAAGATGAATTAGAGTGTGTTTCTGATGACGAACTGAGAAGTTTCTAAGTGGTAAGTGAAAAAGCTCTGTCAATTGATATTGTTAGGGTTTGGGTTTGTTTTGGATTTGAGTTTTACACCTTTATTTAAGAGTGTCACATGGCCAGGTTCCTATGTCATCAGTCACCAGTCCTGTCATTTGTGTTGATTAATACCTAATTGTGAGCAGAAGTGCTGTTCAACCAACATGAAGAATTGTGTGGGGTTTGATCTCTTTGGTTAGAGTTACACATTACTTCTAGGTTAACTGAGCTGTTTGCTGCCTTTATACACTTTTACTTAATTCACTCCCTCTTGAATATTCATTCCTTGGTATTGGAGCCAGTGTTTTATTTAATAGTGATCTTGTGTTAAACCCATCTGCTGTACTATGCTTGTTTTATCACTGGAGTAGTAATTATAGATACTGTTCTCCTCCTCACTTTGATACCTTTTGTTGCAACAGGCTTTCAGCTCTGTCTCTTGGCTGACTGTTCTGCTGAAGAACGTTACAAATGGCTCATAATATGTTCAGTATATTTGGCTCTCATAAATAGTATCAAGAAAATCTGTCATTTATGACCCATTGCTGCCATCTGTAAAAGTGTGCCTGTTAGGCCTTTGGGATTGTATTTTCTTAAGATTTATTTTTAAAAAAGGATGAGTGGGAACTAAAAAAAGTATCCCAATTTACTTAGCAGTTGCTGTAAATCGCGTGAGTCTGAGAACGATGCCAGTTTCTGTTTTGGATGTGATGCCAATCCATCAGCATTTCTTCCTGGTATAAAATGAAGAGGCAGCAAAATGTCACGCAAATGGAAAATTGTGGGGTGTCAGGACAGAGAGAAGCATAAAATATGTGCTGCCACAAGCATGTAGGAATTCATGGGTTGGGACTGACCATGATATGACAGTCTGCCACTCAAACGTGAGCTTCGAGTCAGAGATTATTTTCAGAATTTAAGGCATACTTATTTCATATTCCTTACTACCTTTATATGCATGAACTCACGGCATAATATTGTTGTACACCTACAACAGACTGGGAGAAACTTGCCTTCATGTTTTTAGGGCATTCTCTTCCAAATTCATATTAAAAATCTTCAAACCAAATCTTCAAATGAACTCTTAGCAATTAACATACAGGTTATTGAGATATGAAATTTACCCTTTTAAATGCTCTTGTAAGTAATAAATGGCCATCAAAGTTTTAAAATGCAGGCACTGCTGTGGAAACAGAGTTTCTAAAATTCTTAGAAACATTGTTTCTTGATATTTCCATGGCCTAAGAGAGAAGAGGGCACACATGCTCCTTCTCAGGTAGAATTGTGCTAACTGAATGAATTTTTTCTAAGATAAACAAGCTGTATTGTACAACAAATTGCATAAAAATGGAGGAAGCGTCTGCAGAATTGTGTCTGAATTCTCAGTTAAATACCAATATAAGGCTAAGGCTCTGAGCACATCCTGAGTGCACAAGGCCAGGCTGGGTGGAGCTCTGCGTGAAACCTGGTCTAGGGAAAGGTGTCCCTGCCCATGACAGGGCGTTGGAATTAGAAGATCTCTAAGGTCCCTTCCAACCCAAACCATTCTGTGATTCTATAATCCTACAAACTAGGGTATAAATGCCATTAGAATCAAGTGATGCTTATGCATGAGTTGAAGCTCTGGCAGTATCCTACCCCCATATTTCAGCATATTTAGACTTTGCGTGTCTGGGCCTAGAGGCACCAGGAGATGAGCTCTGGCAAGTCAGCAGAAAATAATGTGTGCCCCAGCCCTTCCACATCAATGTCAAACATCTCTACATGAACCCCTTTCAGTGATAATGTGAGCTGCAGTGATGTGCTCTTCACTGAAACAGCAGAGATGAACACCCACCATCCAAGCTGCTGACTGGGCAGATGAGGAGGCTGTTGTCCTCAGCAAATCTTCTTTGGCAGCATGTACCTTGAAAATCCTTGCTTTCAAAGAAAAGTCTGAGCCTCAGGATGCTGAAGTTGAAGTGGAGGTGGTTCCATCTCTTCAAGAAGTCCCATTAGAGTTAATTTTGCAGCAAATAGTTTCTAAAAGGGAGTTTTTTAGGAGATTTTGCTGCAGAAGGAGGGAGAGGTCATACTCAAGCAAATCCAAATTGCTGGCATTGAGCCTCAGACAAGGTTATATGATTCCTAAGCTGATGTGACTTTGATGCTGACTATAAGAAAGAATCAGGCTTATATGGAATGGGAATTCCAGCTTGCTTATGTAGATTTTGTAGATCAGGCTTTGTCTCCATCCAAGCAGTATCTATGACCAGTCTTAAATTTCCTTTCTTTCAGTTGCATGTGTCAAAAATTTCAGATTTTCTGTCTGTCATTAGAGGATTGAGTTTGTGTAACATTACCTCACATCTGCTGCGAGCTAAGAGCATATGTATGGATATATATGGATGTATGGCTGAGCTTGTCTGCAGTAATTTGTTGAGTCAGGAAAATGGGATGGTGAGACTGTCCCTACAACTCTGGTGGCTCCTGTACATATGAATGAGATTTTGAATTAGCTGCCTTGCTTCTTTCTAAGGATAGTCAGAAACAGGAATGTCTGGAGGAGGAAGTTGGCTGAGCCTTATTCCATATGGGCTAGAGAAAATATTGATTGGATGTCAAAGCAACTTGGAGAGTTTCTTGAGGACTCAGCTTTTTGTTCTGCATAAATGAGCATTTTTTTTTTTTTCTCATTGTTTCTGAGTAAGATCCTTCTGGATCCTGTTTTTTCTTCTGAGACTCCAGTTTGCTTTGGGGACCCACAGGCAACTTCTTTTCCTCTCTGTTTGATCCAACAATTGTTGCCACGGCTTTGAAGTGCGGAGTCTGCTGGCAAAGCCTTTGCCTTTGTAACCTTTGAACTGCAGTTGTGTAACACAGGGCTGAGTTCCAAGAACACAAGGCAGTTTCTCTGCTATACAGTACAGCACTGGACATGGTCAGTATGTCCTGCCTCCTACTCCTCAGTGGAAACAGAGGTCCTGACCACAGGCACAGAAAGCTGAGGAGAGGGCATCTCAGGAAAAGCTAAGAAATTGCACCAAAGTACCACATTCTGTTGGTTTCCAGATGCAGCAAAAAAACTAAAAGAAGTCATTAAATTTTTGGGGCTGATTTATAGTACTGAATTCATTATTCTGCAAAATGATTTACTGAATGGTTAGAAGATGTTTAAAGATTCCCATGCACATTATTTGCATGGTAATAATAACAGAAACATAAAGAAAAGACCATAAAAATATTCATGGCATATGTTTTCTTGTTTCTTGTTGAGGGTGCATTAGACATCTGTTTTCCTTCTCCAGTCCCTTCTCTGTTTGAAATGATAACTTGATGAGACAGGTGTTTTTAGACAAAATGCTGAGGTTGTCAAAATGAAATTTTTTTGCTGGAACCTCAGACAAAAAGTCTAAACAAGTTCTCCGGTGGTCCTTTGAAAGTATTATTTTATACAAGTGATAGTTGATGTCTCTTAATAAACATTTGCTAACCTGAAAAAGGTTTAATTCTATATAAAAGAAACTACTAACCTTGCCTTCCTAACATGCATGGCACACATGAGCCCAAACAGGTGGTTTTTTTGTCCTCTGACCAATCAACCAGATTGAAAGTTGACTGTTGCTGGGTTTCCTTGTTCTCTTGGGACAAATTAGTCTGGATGTCTTCAGCTTAATTGTGCAATAACAATGCAAAAATATGCAAACTATAAACAGCTCTGTGCTTAACGTGACAATGCACACAAAATTTTGATGTTGAGAGCCTGGCAAAGCCTGTGCAAGGGACCCCATACCTGCTGGGTGCATCCCTCTCCCATCACCTGGTGCCTTCCAGCTGCCCATGGAGCTGGAGCATCTGGGTCTCAGAGGCATCTGGGCTGCATTTATTCCAGCACTCAGTGGCTTAAACTGGTGGGCACACAGCTCTGCTTTAGTCCTTAGTGCCTGTGTGCAACTCTGAGTGAACCCCAGAGCCAGAAGGGAGTTTTGCTCCCCAAAGACCTCCAAGTAAGGAGGACTGCTTCCTTTTGCTGAAGCAGTTATTGAACACTATCATCACCTGTGACACTGCATCAGCTCAAATATTTTACCCTGAAATTCTGCCTATCCTAGAGATTAATCACGATTTGTAACTAATATTAATATTTACAATCATTGCTTCTGTTATTGCACTTCTTCAGCATATTGCAAAAATCCATATCCCTCTGCTTACTAAAGATTTCATTCATCAGCCTGACTCGTCTTATTCCAATTACAACTTAATAAAGATAGAGCCTTCTAACACAATTTCTTGGCAGTTCCAAATTATTTATCCTTCCTGTGACTGACACGTGTTTTAGAGCAATGAAGTCTCATGATTTTTTGAATCAGAATTTCTTTATAAAAAGGGTGCACTCTAATTCATTGAGCCAAAAATAGACACACTGCCTTCAGGTTTAGATGTGCTTTACTCCCTGTTCATTGTGAAAAATGATCCATAAGGATAGATGCTTGGAGGGAAAAGTCAAGTGAATTTCATACTAAAGTATTAAGTAATGAGACAAGTAGACTGTTGCAAGCTCATTAGAAAATGTATGTCTGCTTGTTTGCAATTCTGTCCAAAATGAGGTTTGGTTTTTAGTATTTTTTATACGTATGCTTTTTCTGCTTTGTGTTATTCATTTTGCCTTCCTACCCGAAATCTCCTATAGCTGCTAAAGCCTCATGATTTATATTGTCTTGTTGTATCTCTTGATAAAGTGGCATACAGTTGATTCCTTTATTTTCAGCATGCTCTTTGTCTTTTTATCAACTTTTGCTGCAAACTTGAGCAATTCATTCTTTCTCAGTCTCTGGTTCCCACAAGGTCTTGTCCTAAAGGTAGGATGTTGTGAGATATGGGGCTTCATTTATCACAGCAGAATTGCACCAACAATTTTGCAGCAAAATGGAGAAGGTGGGAAAACAGTGAAAAGCTACAGCAGCAGATTTCATACATCAGGCTATTAGCAAAAACTGATTTTCCAATTTTGCACAAAACCAAAGCAACTTTTGTTTGTATGGAGTCCTGCCAAACCCACATTAACTGTATTTAATTTGATTGCTTGGAGTCCAGATGAAAATGCTTTTCAAATAATTAGTTGACTGTAATCATGGAGATCTTGATTCAGAAAAAAGCCTTGCTGAGGAAAGCATACAGGCATACGCCTGAGATCTGGAGAAGTCAAGGGACATAATCATTTAATTAAGAGTGTTCATAAACAAGGTCAGGAATGTTCATAGGAGTTGTAATGATCAGCATTGTCTCAAACTATGCCAGAAATAACACCACTTGCAATCTACTGATTAGTGGTTTTCATGGCTTCCTGTCCTTGGCTTTTTTCTTTAGCACTCTGACAAGGATCTCCATCTCTGAGACTTGTTCCACATGTGCTATCAAGTGGCAATGCTCCTCCTGCAGTATGAGCACTTTCAAAACACAGTTGAAGCTTTGTGTCCTGTTACTCTCCTCTCCCTCCCCAGGAAATTCCTCTCCATGAAGCTTTCCTCGCATTTCTCTACTTGTTCTGCTCTGTGGTGTTCATATTCTCCAGGGCAGAAAATGGCTCTACACTGAGGATATCCATTTCATCTAGTTGTGTTGGATGAGAAGAGCATCTCTTCTCTCTCATGACCACTGGTAGCAAATATTTAGAGGGTTTCTGTTTCTTTTTTGCCACAGGTTCTTATGATCCCTATGCCAGGCGATATTCCTGTTCTTGCCATGATGGTATTTCATAGCTCAGCCTCAAGTGTGTTCTTGGTCTCAGAGGAAACATTTATGTCTTGGAAATCACCAGGGTAGCTCAATACCATCTGAAGGACACAGACCAGGATGTAGTGCCTTCCATACCCTCAGTAAAGCCCTCTGCACTGTCAGCAGTTTTGTATTGAAATTAAGGTGCTGAAAAACAGGTGTACAGAGGCGTATGGGTGATCCAAATAAAATAGTGTTTCCATAGCAAAGAAGTAGTTACATACTGCACAAATGATCTAGAGTTAATAAAGAATCAAGAGAAGCTGAATTTTGAGTATTTTCTATGGTGGAAGTGAACCATAAATACTAAGGAAAAGGCAGATGTTGAAACAAAGATTAAAGCAAGTGCATAAAAATCCATTTTCTTAAAAATAAAACAACAACAAAAAAGGCTTGTCAGAATGATAGTCAGGGTAGCATTTAGCTCTCAATGACTAAGATAAGAACAAAAAAGACTGAAAAAAACAAGCAAAAAGGAAAGGTAAGCAGCTGAAGAGAGATTTCCACTCAAAAGAGAGTAAAAAGATTTTCCTTTTTTCTTTTTTTTTTCTAATATTTTGTCAAAATGTTAACCTTCAAAAATTCCCATTTTCCTATAAGCTTATACAAAAAAATCCACCCCGAGCATCCCACCCACCCTTTAAAGGTTGTCGTATTTTTCCTCTCTTGGTACACCCATAAGAAGATCTGGCACTGGAAATGTTCCAATGTAATGTGAGTATTAAAGATAAAGCAGCAGAGAATAGTGAGGAAACAGAGAAAACCCTGGAATGCTTTCCCCCACACACTCTCATGTTCTTCCTTTGCATATTTAGCAGGGTTAAAACTAGGTCAGACTCGCCCCGCCATGTGCTGAAGCTGCGGCTGTGACATTAGCCTGGAGCTGCCTCTGGCTGCTGTCAGTTTTCAGGGCTGGTAGGAGATTTCTGGTGGAGTTGGCGAGCCTGATCTTCCTCTTGCCGTCTGTGGCATAAATCATAGTGACTGTGCAGAGGCAGCAGTAAGACGTGGCAAGGGATAGAGAAAGCACAGACCAAGTACCTGCAGATGCCATGAGAACCAACGCAAGTCTGATCTTGAGGGCACAGCCATGAAGGACCAGAGTCCTACAATCTCTGTTGCAGGAACCATGTTCACCCTCAGGGAAGGAGGCCTGGATTGCAGCAGGGCTCATGGTTTTGGACGAGGGAGGGTTTCACTCTGCCAGAGAGGCAGCCAAAGGCTTTGTCATTGGCGTGGACGGAGTGAGGGACAGGACGTGTGAGCAGGGACACTTGTGCTGGGTTAAGTACAATCTGCTTGTCAACCGCCTCATCTACCCTTGCTGAAGAGAAAATGGAGCAGATATTCTTCCCCGTGTGAAATAATGAGCACATCAGCACACAGCAGCTTGCCACCACTTGATGCCCTTTCTGTTTGAGCAAGAGTGTTGCTGGCAAAGGACGGAGCACTGAGCTGGGTGCTTGGTGCCAGTGTGTTTCATCTCAGAGGACATGAAACTCTTCGTGCTAAAGAGGCAGCAGTACCTCAGTCACGTCTGGCTCCAGCAGTCAGGGAAGGGCTGTTGCCACCACTGGAGGCAGCGCAGTTTCAGTGGAACCTGTGGACCAGAGGGTCTCAGGGGAGGTTCTGAAGAGAGGAGCAGTCTGGCTTCTGGGAGCAGTTCCTGTGTTTTTGCTGCTCCTCAGTATGTGATCGTGTTGTCTTACTGGTCTAAATACCAGCATCCTCTCATGGAAAACTGCCCTGTGTCACCATTTTGTGGCATGTTACTCCCTGCACCCAATTACAGCTTTTCTTTATACTACAGTAGAATTTAAAGGACAGACCAAAGACCAATAACATTAGTTCCTTGGGTTTCTGAAATGAACCCATCTTTACAGGGAAGCATAAATCCTGATATGCTGTGACTGCAGAAATGTGTTAGACTTGACTTTTATAAATCAGGGTCAATATTGACAAGGTAAGAGGTTTCTTTCTTTTTTATTATTATTCAGAAACCCGAAGTAAGTCAATGGGAAGGGAGGTCATTCCCCAATGTGCCCCTGAGAAAATCCCAAAAAGAAAAGCTTGGAGGGCACACAGATTTCAGACCCCAGGACAGTGAGACTGTTTTTTTGATTTGGTTTTGGTTTGGTTTGGTTTGGTTTTTTTTGCTGGGATGTTCTGTTTCATTTTGCCCTTTCTCTAGTGATTGAAAAATTGTGATTTGTGTTTTCAGAAGGAAGGATAACCATGATACCTCATTCTGGGCATGTGGATCAGGAGGTTGGTGGGCTGGGACGAGGGGCACCTGAATGAGGTTGCTGTATTCACTGTCCTTCTCCACATTTGTTGTGTTAAGTAGTGCTCTCAAGGACCTAAAATTAAATGGTGTGAAGACTCCAGTTTGTTTTTATATCTATCACCCAGGACAAAATGGTGGAATTCTGGAATATTGTGATAATAGTAGGATGCTGGGGGGAGGAGGAGGCAAGAAATGTGAAACACGAAAAGAGAGGAATCCAAGTGTCTCCCTTGGTTTTGGCTGAGTTGAGCAGTGAAATGAAGGCAGTATATCAGCTATTGTGTAAAGGATGCAGGATGCATCTGTCGTGCTTCACAGGCTGCAGAAGCTATTACCCTTTGTGAAAGGCAGAATATTGCAATGGGAATATTTGAACCATCCCAGTTCTGCTGGATGTTGTTGAAATGGGCTCTTAGGCTTCGTATCTGATCCCTGTGAGCCCCTGAGGACTGCAGGGACTGACTCTGCAGAGTAACACACACCGTGTTGGGGAGAATTCACTGTCTCCAGGCCTGGGCTCTTGTGTTCACTGGGGCAATCAAGACAGGGTGAGGGTGCTGCTGACAGTGGCACTGACTGGGAGAACTGACAGTGAAGCTGTCTCAGCTCTCCCAATCCAGGCCAGGGCCGAGCTGAGCAGGAGCACTCTCAGACCTTCCAGCTGGGAGCCAAGCAGTGGCCATCCAAAAGCTGAGGATGCAAAGGTCAGTGCCCCCACAGCCAGCTGCAAGTGTGTGGTGCAGCTCAGGACTAATGAGATGGCTCTGACACAGGGGCTGGAGGAGAGAAGAGCTGCTCGTTTGCTGTGTTTTGTACGAAGGCAGATGTATCTGGCAGCAATAGCTGTCGACAGTCCTGAGCAGATCCTCCCTTTGAATGTGCTGGTTGCTGTCTCAGAAACTAGACACCTGCAGTTCATTCTCTATGGATGCACACACAGAGGTGGACCCCAGTGTCCTCTCTGGATCTCCTGTGCACTAAACATGGCCAAAGACTGTCAGGGCTTTTTCCACCACCAAACAAGTGAATCTAGTGAGTTCCTTCAATCAAGATCACCCACCCTTACCTAAATGTACTCTGTTGTGTGCTCCTGGCTCTTAGCAGGCCTTAGCTGTAGCTGCAGGCAGCAGCTCTGAACCCTGGGGTACCCTTCCCACTCTAGCAGTCCCTTCTGATAATGGCTGGTTGTCAGAGGTTGAAGGGGGAGATGTCTTGTCTTTTCTCCTTTGGGTGAGAGTGGTTTTCCCGTGTCATTTTTGGCAGTTCAGCCTTTGCTGAGGGTTGCTCAGGCTGGGGTTTGGCCATGTAAAGTAGGAGTCAAGTTGAGCAGGAGCTCTTCATCCACTGGGCATAGAAGAGGGGAAGACAGATGGGCTGCTAAGCCCCCTGGTGAGGTCAGTGTGCAGCAAGACCTTTGGATGTCCCCGTCACTTGCACTGGTAGCCAACACAACACAACCCCACTGCAGTCCCTCTGGGCCCGGGAATGGGAGCACTGGAGGATGCTAGAGAGTTGTGAATGACAGGGACCCATCCACCCACAACAAAGGCTTCCAGAAGCACAAGAAACCTCCAGTCCTGTTGGACCTGACCTGCAGACCAAGTCCTTGGGGTGTAGGGGGCTGAATCCACGGGTGTGCTGGGGGTGGGAGGCAGCGTGCGAGATGTTCCCAGGAACATTATAATTGAAATTCTTTATCAAGCACCCGCATGTTTATCTTGGAGAACTTGAAAGAGTTATGAATCTGCTGAGTGTGTATCTGGGGTGGAGAGCACAAGAACAATCATCATTGCTGTGGCAGGCAATATATTATGGCTAGCTCTCCAGGCTGGCAAGTGAATGCGATTCGTCTTTGTGTTTGCTTTAGCGAGGCATAAGAGACTGTTTTGCTTGCTCAGGTGTTTTGAGTCTTTTAACTCTGCCTTTGTCTTGCTGGGTTGGGGAATTAGCTTCTAAGTGTTTGTGCATTCCTCCTTCTCAGGCTGGAGGTTATTTGTGTGTTTGTTTGGAATGAAGCAGGTCTGCTGTATGGGATATTACCTCACGCTCTCTTGACTGCTTTGCTGCTGCTGCAGTTTTGGAGAGGAAGTGGCACAAAGAAGCTGAAGTAGCGTTTCTGTTTGAGAGGAATGAAGTGCAGAAGTGTACTGTTTATTTAAGAAGCAGTTTCTGAAAACAGCCTTCGTTTGTATAGGTCTCCTGCTGTAAGAGAGGAGGACAAAAAGAAAGCATTCCAGTTCAGGTTAAAGGACTAACAGGCAAGACAGACACCTGAAAGGGAGACAAATAGGTTCAAACAGTGACATTCAGAAAACCATACAGTGGCCTTTCTTCTCGAGCAAGCTGTCACCCTGCTAACATGGACCTATGCTTCTGGAATGGAATTGCTTTGCATCTGGCCAGCTCAGAGCTGGGGCATGGAGCATAAGTCTGTCAGTCCTCATCCATGCAGCCATGCCCTTAGTGTGACATTAACGCCACAAGTGCAGCTGGTAATAATTTTTGGGGGGAGGATTATTGACTTTGACACTGACATAGTAAGGATTTTGTAGGAGATCTCCAGACTTTGTTCCTGCAGGGAAGAGGAACCATTCCGTAATAATTCACCATCTGATTTACCTAGAGATGTCACATAATATTCCCTCTAAATGGCCTCCATGAGTACTGGGTGGGTAGAGGACGTTATTTTTGTTTCTTAATTCACTGGGAATAATTCATTGGCTGACAGCTGTGCTGGTGACATGACGAGGTGCATCCCTCCGAAACAAGCCCTGACAATCCACTCAGCACTCAATTTGGCTTCGCTGCATCTATGCACTTGTAGTGTCTCTGTTATGCAACCTCTGTGCCTCTACCCACAGTCTGTTGACATTCATTTATTCATTTGATTTCATCTTCACATACAGCAACTGCTGTCATTTCCATATTATGAAAGGAGGCTGGGAACATGTTGACACAAGGCTTGGGCTTGTGTCTATGCTCAGATACCAGATGGGGAAAGCTCTGTATTCCTCAAGGAAAAGAGGGCAATCAAGGACATCCTCCCTTTGGATGGAGGCTCTATTGGGAGACAGGACTGGGAGCTGGACTTCCATTCCATGAGAAAGGCTGAAATAAACATTTTGTCCTACTTTTACACAATAAAATTGAAGTTTACATGAGTAGGAAGAGCCAAGAGCTTTGCCATGTTCAGTAGAAACCATCACAAATGCTCTGAATATCGGAAACAAAAAGAGTAAATCTGGGTGATCTAAAGGGCCTGGGATCTCATCTCCCTCAGTGAGAATTAGTAAAAACACTGAAGATTTTGAACATAGCACTCCCATTTATGCAAAACAATGAGGAAGCCCCAAACTCCTCATGAAAGGCCAGTTTTCCAGTCTCTTTTCCCTACAGCTTGGTACCTAGAAATGGCCATTGCTTGTATGAGGAATGGGCAGCTTGTAGTAGGCACACAAAAAAAGATTCAGAAGTGATTTTGGATTGAATGGTTTCATGTTTGCCCTGGGGCTCTGGGGAAACAGACTGGATAGTTCTTACTTGAATTCTCAGTGTACTCATCTGTCTAGCTAATGCTCTTCTCTTCTGTCCACATTACCTCCATGTGCCTCCCCCATTCCCAGTTTGATCTATCACCTTGACACAAGAAATATGGTGTGGGTACATTTCTCATCTGTGTTAGAGGGTAAAAGCCGCCCTATTATTTCTGCCATTTGGAGAGGAGAGTAAAGGTGGACAAGCCCTCCACAAAAAGGTGGAATCAGCAGGTGCCCTTTTGTTTTCTGTGGTTGTCTGCTGGTTCTAGAGAAAGACGGATCTTGGCTGAGAGACAAAACCACAAAACACTTATTGAATAATATTCTACAGGTGACAAAGGCTGCAGTGATAAGGGAAAGAGAAGCTTCCTGGAGGCAAAGTGCAGGTCGCCTGGAAACACCAACTTTAGTCTTGAATGTCTTCATTTGACCTCCTGTCACAAGTCGACCAAAGGTCTGAAAGGATCTACTTTATCTCCTCACAGATAAGAAACCTGCCTCTTTGTAATTTTTATCCAAAGTAGTTATGCTGTAAAAATGTGATGACTGCCTCTGCACCTCTCACCTGCTTCTATAATGGGATAATTGGAGATAAAGGTAATGTGGTTTTAATTTCATACCATTATGGGGTTGCTGGTATGTAAATATATAGGAAATAGGTTAATAAAGCAATTTGAAATGTCCTGTAGCAAGCAAACCACACAGTCTTAATCGATATTTGCAGAATTGCTAGAGAGGAGATGAAGAGGGGAGGTAAAATGTGAGGGCCTCTCCCTTGCTTTGGTGCATTGACAAAAGCTCAGGGCTTGGGCTCAGGCTGGGGCCAGCACTTCTGCTAAGCTGCTGAAGCAAGGCCCAGGAGCTGTGGCTTCCAGTGCTCACTGTGCCAGAGATGGTTGTTTCTTTTTTCATCATAAGGTGAGACCAAAATTATTCCCTTCTGATCTCTCCTGGGCTGACTAAGGACCAAATCAAGAGCTCAGCAAGTTTGAATTGATATCCTCTTCCACCAAGGGAGAAAAACGCCTGTTGCTTAGTCTGTCTTGCACTGTTTGACATAAAAGACCGACTACTGCATCCCTGGCCTCTGCCTCCAGGTGTAGAGGGTGGTGAGGAGTACTGTGGTTGTAGCTGGTCTCTCTTGTGTAGGGTGAGCAACCTAATCAGGGAATAAGAGGAACTGCTCCTACACAAGTAGGCACTGCATTAAGAAACTGGCTCTTAGTCCTTCATTCCATGTGTTTTGTCCACAGCCCTTTCTTTCCACACAAGGATTTTCCCCACTACTGAATGCACAAGTGGTTTTTTTGCTGTTATTCAATTTCTGCTTCACTTCCTTCATTTGGAAAGGGAGGGAGCAGAGCAACATTGGATCTCCAGCTCCCTGGCATCTCTTTGATTTCCCATACTGTCCAAAAACTCTGTCATCTCAGTCGATAGCATACTGAGTCCTTCAGCCACACAGGGAGCACCAGCTCTCTCTTTAGTCTTCAGGTACTCAGTTCTTCATGCTGTTTTTTCTTTCTATTTTTATATCTGGCTTACAGCCATATTTTTCACCTTATGGAAATCCTACCTGGTGTGCTCAGGTCTTAGTGGAAATACGTGCTGTTTGCCAAGCAGCCTCTCCAGCTGCTTTCTTTCAGTTCATCTCTTCTTAGAATTCAGCCCCTGACTTTCATACCAGGTAGGATTGCAGCAGCCAAATCCTGCCAGATTCACATGTTGAAGCACTGTATCCGATGTACATGGAAATAACTTTAATAGCCCTGAGTATGAGGGAAGTACGGATTCCTCCGCATAGAATGGGGATTTGACTCTGATTAAACTCTTGAAGATAGTGTTATTATCATATTGCTTGTGAATATTTGGATAAACAAATTATTTTAGACTAATATTAGTAAAGAGAGAAGTTCCTTTATTTATGCTTTGTGGCTCAAATATAGGATAACAAATTCCATCTGTCCTTTTAATTAACGTTTACAGGGCAGCAAGGAGGGCTGCCCAGCAATAGAGAATCTGACATTTGACTCAGCAAACCAAAAAGTCTTGATAAAAAGTGATTAATGTTATCTAAAAATGCAATTACCATTTGGCTCAAGGCAGGTTTTGGTCTCCTATGATTGCCAAGGAGATGGGGCCTGGATGTAAAAGAAACCTGAGGCTGCTTGTGCTGGGTAAACTGTAAATGTTTTATGGCTTCTCTCACCTTCGCAAAAGTGCAGTGCCAACCTGTCACAGGAGCACACAATTGCTCTTTGACAACATTTTCATTGTTGCCTGAAAATGCACCGTGGCCCTGCCTTCCACCCCCACCCCTGCCCTCAGAGCTCTTGACATTAAGAGCTATTGATGGATGAGCTTGTTTTGACTAATTTTGAATCCACTTGAACATTACAGGTTTGAAAGTTCAGTGCTGATGTAACTGAGTTCATGTCCTGAGGGAGAGAAGGATGCTGGCAGAAGGGGAAGGAATTCCAATGGGGAAAAATTGTTGGAAGAGAGAGAAAGGTGGTGAGGAGAGACATCAAGACCCAGCTGGTGGGGGGAGAGGGTCAGAGGCAGAGCTGAGAATGGAAAATTAAAAACGGTATAGGGTGGGGAGCTACTTATTTGGCTTGTTCCTGAAGCCGTACTTAGCAGTGGATTTTCTTCTTGTCTGAAAAGTGACTTAGTTAAAAAGGTGAAGTCTGTTTTGTGAGAAAAAATACCTGTTGTACATGCAATGGGCTGAAAAAGACTATGATCATATGTTCCAGACCATGGAAACCTAGGGGTTTGACTTTTCAAAAAAATCATGTCCTCTCTTTCCACCCTTTCCCCTCTGCTCTCCCAGCTCAGGCAGGTTGGAGAACAGGATTAGCACAGGCACACAATTCTGACAGACATGGAAAAGGCAGTTTTCAACCTGAGGGAACTGAAAAATATCATAAGACACATGTTGGATTATATAAGGTCAGGTGCTGCGTAAGACTGAGCTGATCATTGCCACATGCTGAGGGACCATCAAGGGCTGGTGGGATCAGGCAGAGGCGGCTCAGGAGAATTTAGGATTAAATAAAGCAATCTCATGTTGCTTTCAGCATCTCTTCCAGCATGTGAACTCTCTCTCATCACCATTCAGAAGTATTAATATCTGCTCCACTCATTGCATCACATCTGGATGGCTGACAGCATATAATAGAGGTCAGGAAGGATTGTATTTCTTGGTCTCCACTCCACTGGTCAGGAACTGTCTGGTGTAGATGAGCCATGCTTGCAAGATTATAATGGTAATTTGTAAGCCTCTGCTCCAAGTGCTGCCACCAAGTCTGTTGGACAAGCAAAGCTGATCGCTGAAATCCAAGTCTCTGATAAATCACTTCATTGCTGACCTAATGAGTTCTTCATGACAAGAAGATTTCTGCAGAGGCTCATTCAACAAGCTATTTTCTGTTTTCTGTGCCGGTGGTAAGGACTGAAGAAATGGTTGCACACAGAATAATGAGGAGGTTTGGCACTTTGCAGAGATTAATTGGCAACTTGATTGGTCTCGCTGTCAAATACCAGATGTTCTTCCTTTTGTAAAAAGTATAAAATAAAATAATGTGGTTTAATTTAGATTTACTTCATTAGCTGCTGATGTCACTGCATTCCGCTCCATTCAAATAATTGATAAGATTAATGTCTTTCCTTCCCAAGAGACTCATTTTCTCTTTGAATTAATTGTAAAAGCTTGATTGGAGGAGGAGGGGGGCAAAAATCTCTAACACTGCTTTCCTTCCTTCCTCCTTGTAGAGGAGAGCGTATCAGGGGAGGTCTGGATCCACGTGGCTCATGGATGGGGGAACAATGGGGAACTGTGGGACTCCTCAGCAGAAAACATCCTTCTGACAAGCAGACCTGAGGTGAGGAACCATCACAGCCTGTAGTGATGCTACAGGAGCTCCATGAACCCCACTTGGTACAGGGACATTGAGTCTGCAGCAGCATGACAGGAGTATAAAACAATATTGCCTGCATTGTGCTTTTAACTGCCTAGGGCTTGAAGCACTAGCAAAAGACTCTGGTGTCTTTTCTCCCTCGTTAAGAAGAGAGAACTGAGGTGGGCAGCCAAAACAATTGTTCAGCTGCCAACTCTGCCCTGGTCTTTCCCCCTGCCTTTTCTCCTGGGTTCTCTGCAGCACAGGAGCCCATTCTCTTGCACTGAGGCCCCTTCAAGTGGAACATCCAGATGGAGCTATTTAAGGTTTTAAAAAATGGTATCTTAGATGACTAATTATTGTGAGGTGACTAATACCTAATGCTTCTGGGCAGAGCTGTACCTACAATACCCAGTCATCACTGTATTTGCGAAAAATGAGGAGGAAAAAAAAGAAATTTTGCCTGAGCTGGAACTTTTTCCAGGTCAAGTCTCTTCTTATTTCACCGTTAATCTTGAAGTATTACATAAAGTTTGGGGCTGTGAAAAACTTCTGCGAAGTCGGATCTGAGTTAATTAAAAGGAAAGCTTTCCTCTCCGGAGATTCCATGTCAGTCTGGGCAGCACAGGGGCATCTCATGGGATCCTCCCAAGACTTCTCATCACCCTGGCTGCCGTGTGTATGTTGTGGTGGGGGCTTGTGGTCCCTCCCTTGGGGAGGATGCAAGCAGCTCCCCCTGAAATCCCTGCAAAGCCCCAGCAGGCTCTGCTTCTGAAATAGGAGGTAAAAAGCACTAGTTTAGGCAGACTGTTTGCACTGACACCTGGTCCTCTATGGTGAAATTTGAAGTTATTGTTCAAGGTGAGCACCTGAGGTGTCTGGAACATCAAGGTTGAATTGCCCAGCAGCTGCAGGCATGGGCCCTATTGTTTTGCTGAGATATTTGACTTAGCAGCAGTGGAGGCTTCTCTCAGTCCTGGTCTGGATTGCTAACCCCACAGTCTCCCCTAGAAGCAGACATTTCATTAGCCTTCTCTGTCTTTTGGGGCCATATTTTTGTGGATTTTCTCTTCCCTGTCTTCCCAGGAAAGTTCTCATGTTGGGCACATTGGTTAAGATTTGATGTCTCACTAACATTTTGGTTTTCCCTTTCCTCACAGGAGTTTCCCTGTGCTGCACAAAGGCTTTTAATTGTCCATGGGAGCCTTTGGCAGCCTCCTTCAGGGCTCAGAGGAAGAAGGATGAGGCAATGTCCATGTCCATTATCCATCATCTTCCTGGGGCAACAGTCACCTCTATTTCTATAACACATACAGGAGCTGCAGACCATGCACTGTATAAAGGCTGCAGAGAATGTGTAAGCAAGGAGGAGGCAAACCCTCCTGGCTGCTGTAATTCACCATTGCTCCGTTGACTTGTGACCCCAGGCACGCTAACAAATTGTGTGTGTCAGAGGCAATAAGTGATGTGAAAACAGAAGATCACTGTGTGTCATCTAAAATCATAAAGGGTCTAAAATATTTGCCAGGGTTCAGTCAGTTTGCACAGGATGACTTTTTACTTTTATGTGTGGTATAATGGACGTGTGCTTGAATGTAAAAGCTTCCTAATAGCCTCCATTTTAGGAAGTTCATTCCACAAAGGAATCTCAAGCCCAGACTCATTTTGCCACACTGGCACTTTCATTGGCACATGAACTGTCAGCTTTAAACAATGGTCTAAAGAAAAGTTTATTGATGTTTCAGGCAAACTGAGGCTGCTGGATGGTGGGGTATTTTTCAATGGCAAAAACCAGGCTACCAGAGTTCACACCAGCAGAGATGGATTTAATTCAGTTATTTGTTTTACTTTCTTTCTGAGTTGGCTTAGTTTTCTTCCTCTTTAACCCTTTGCTGACCCAAGCAGTGCTAATCTGTGCTTGACACCTGCGTGTTCATAATTGCAGGTTGGCATCTGATTGTAGGAGTGAGGTATTTGTTGTAATATGTAGGAGAAGAAAGATGTGTGACATTTTTGGGAGTGGAGGTGCGTGCGTGGTAAAAATTAGGCAACCAGTTGAATTCCCTCTTGACAGTCACGACGTGCGTTATCTGCCATCTCATCGTGCCTGTGCAGAGCTATCAACAGCTGTGATATCACAGCTGTCAGCTCATGCAACCTTGAGACTTATGATTAACAGGATTTCCTCTTCAGTTATTAAATTAATAACAAGAGGTGCTCTGTGGAAAGCAACAGAACCTGCGACAACTGAATGTGCTGTTTCCCTGAGATGCGTCTTTGATTGTTTTCTGGCAAAAGGTATTAAGCACCACACTTTTAATACCTGTAGGCAGACAGAGCTTTATGGGCTGCAGCTCACTAAAGGTGAGCAGGGTGAGCTCTCCTGGTTTCAAGGCAGACTCTGGCTCTGTTTTAGCTGTTTAGTGTTTTGTCTCTGGTGGGACCTGGAGTCTGCCAGGCTCTCCAGGGTGGACGTGCTGGGACTTTCCTGTAAACTGAGTGCACTAAGGACATCAAAGGGGCTTTGAATTATTAAACTGGCCTAACGTTGGGTGTCTAGAACATGCACTAAATAAGACAACTTTTGAAAAGGATAAATTTAGGTCTGATGAATAAATAAAAGGGTTCAGAAACCAGTTTCTCTTCAACAGGACAGGCGCTGCACACACCTTCTCCCCAGCCATCACCAGGGGTATGACAGCTGTCATAAATCTTCTTGAGAGGGCATGAATCCCTTAGTAAGCAGTGAGATTATTCCTGAGTGTTCCTAAATTTGGCAGTTACTGTTTAACTGGTCAGTCATCTGAATTTCCCTCTGTGCATTGAACTTGCTTGTGACAGTAGTTGTTGCCAAGAGCACCTCTGCCTTCTACCTTTATACTCTGTATAAATCACTAGGGTAGAACAGCAACCAAAAAGCCAACCAATTCTTTTTCAGCCTTTCCTTGGTGGAAACTCCAAGGCACTGCCTTGCTGTCTAGCCAGGAACTTGAGAACACGATGGAGGTCTGTGTCATGGCTGCACATTTGGGAGTCCCCAAACATGGGAAGTTCTTCATATTTCCCCAAGTGGGCTGGCAGAATCTGTGGTTATTCCTTTTCTTCTGTTTCCTGTCTGGAAAATGAGATTACTGCTCTACCTTTTCTAGCAAAATGCTGGGTGATCTGGGTCAGAACCTCTGCTGGAGCCAGCTGGGCCTGCTGTAAATGATCAGGTAAAATTGAAAATTGGAATTTTGTGGTCCAGCCCCTGTATGGATGGATGGCTGTCTATCTGTCAATGGATGTGCATGTGTGGATCTGTCTGTCTTTCTATCTATCTTGTCCTGTAGCCAACTACTGTACACATATATATGAAATTACATTTCAGTCCTGATTCACAGAAGTATTTAGTATGTCATAAATCTCTCTGCAATTCTGGACATTTCATCTTTTTTCCTGGTACTTTTGGTATAAATCTGACAAATAAACAGTGAAATCTTTCATTTACTCGCTGCTGTAATCAACTAGCTATAAGATGAGGTGGCCAAGTTATTTATATTTTTTTCAGAGAGTAATTCTTTTCTCTCTTTCCACCTGGCAGAAAAAATGCCTTGGTACTGTAGGAGCTTAGATTTTCCTTTGAAAGTGCCTCTAGTCAACGCACAAGACAAATGAATATGGTTCACTTGCATTAAAAAAATGTTTATAACCTTTCTATCCAATGAAAATGATGTATGACATGTAAATAATCTGGGGTAAAAATTGCATCCATTAACATTTGTGAAAGAAATAACAAAGGAAAATGATGTTGCAAGTGATTTCTCGCCTGACTTGGGGCTTTGCAGTTCATCAGCCTGCTTAGTGGTCCTCTCCTTTCCAGCTCCAGCTTATTTCAGGCCAATGTACCTCAGTGAACGACTGTGCATTGTGGATTCTCAGATTAACACTAAACAGGGTGTTTCCATTGAAGCTGTACTTATTTAAGCACCAAGGTCAGAGTTCTTCAGTGGCACTTCAGGGACCTTGACGTGCAGATGCTCATGTCCTCAGGCAGGCTGGTAGGTCCTCTTGGAAATCAAGGAACTCATATCTACTCTTCAGGAAATTTTCTTCATCTTTATAAGCTCGAGTTGACTGCCAATTTGACCCCTTGCATGTTAGGTGTTTTGGACCTCATACAGATACACTTTTTTTTTTTTTCTCAGAATTGCTTTTCCATTAAGACTGAACGTTTCTCACAAATGCTTTGTCTTTTGTCCATTTTCTCTTACCTTGAGAAATGCTCATCTTCGTGGGCTTGTTTACTCTTAAGATGAAAAAGTACCTTTCCTTCCTAGCCACCGTGTACGAATCTACAATAAAAATGAGGCGTATAAGCCATCAGAGACATAGCTACAGGCAAGAAGCAAAGTGGGCTTAGTGACCTTGATGTGCATGCCGGAGTTGTTATGGCAACAGGCAAGTGAAATCACTGTTGCTAAGGCTCAGAGAGATAAAGCAATCTCAGTCACTTAATGGTCATTATTCTCTAGTAACTTAATTTTGAGTTTGCTGCAAGCTAAACCTGCAAAGTGACTCAGCAAACCATCCCAAATACTTAGGAGAAATATGAATGAGAGGGGTTTTCTTTGCATTCCCCTTCCCCTGAGCCCCTCCAGTGACACAGTCAGGAGCAGCCACAGAGGTTTTGGAGATAATTCCCAGTGGTTTTTAGGAGCCATGCTGTGACACTGAGTGCAGCCTTGGGGCAGGAGCAGTGGAGGGTGCTGACCCCCTGGAAGAGCAGGAGGCATCACTGCCTTTTTTTGTCCAAGAACAGTGATTTTCAGCTTGTATTTAAGAACAATGTGCTAGAAATTTGGGCTATTTTCCTCCTTTCCTCCTATTGACTTTTTGCTTGATGGAAGAGACAGGAGATGCCATATTTTATTCTTGCTTGACCGGAGCTGATTTGGCTAATCCTCTCAGATGTGTGAAAATGGGACTGGGCAAAAAATAATTCATTTTACTGGTGATTTTAACAGCTAAAAATAAAGATCCCTTTAAGGAATTCTAGCAAGGTAAATGTTGGCAGTCAATCTTTTGGCATGAATTTTGTAAACCTTAAACAGGTTCAGGGGGTTTAGCGGAATAAAATATTGTAAGACTTCAAGAACAGAACAAGGGTACAAATACTAATGCCAGTTTTCATTGAAAAAGGCAAAGAAGAGAGCCATGAAAAATCTTGATCCCAGTAACATTCACGGAAATTGAATGCACACAGTGAGAAGCTGTAGTCAAATTGCATTTTGCTGTGAAAATGAATCTCACCATATGTTTGGAAAATCACTGTTCCTGAATTCTTTCATAGACCAAAGCCAAAAAAGAGCAGAGTCTTTCCCTAAAATAAATCCATGAACCCCCTATTGCAGACACACCACCAAATCCCTCTGAAATGTCATTGCAAGCTATAGTGTCCTGTTCCCTGCTTGTGAATTAGTGAAGATTTTTCCAAAGGCTAATTGCAAGCCCCTTTTTATTCCCAGTTAATTTCCAACAAGGCCAGATGTGAATTTGCAGTTCAGGCCTCTATATTGTTCCAGAAAAAGCAGTGGCATTAGCAGCTGAAAGCAGTCATTACGTGTTTGTTCCCTCAGCAGACTGATTGCTCATCAAGCAGAGCAAAGCCTCACACAGGCTGAGCTGGATCACAGCACTATACATATGTATTCCTTCTTGAAAATGGACACAATCAGGCCATTCATGCATCCTGCCAAGATGCCTCTTGGTTGCAGATGCCCTGGGTGATTGCAGGGAAGATTTGCTTCTGCATCTGTATATGCTGGCATTTGTCAGGATGGTCTCCATTGAAATCAGTAGTGCTTTACTGAAATGTAGATGGAATTGGAATCAGTCCTGAGGGTGAAAGCAAGCCGTATGGAGGACATTAGGATTGGTGCTCCCAAATTCATGGAGCTTTGAAATTGTGCCTGGCCCATCCCTGTGATGCTGGGCTGCAGGGGTGGAGGTGAGTGCTGGGGCTCACTGCTGTCCCCAGGCATCACTGCTGGCTTTGGCTGCAGAGCTGCATTTAGTTAAGGTTGCTCTGACATGGAAGAGATGTTGCTGCAGAGTTGGTTTTCTGGGGTAGTTCCATCACAGCTGCATGTTTGGCATGAGCCCCCTTCTGCCTCAGCCCCGAGTGAGCTGGCCAGGGTGGAGGAAGGTGCTGCTTTCCCCTTGCCTGCCAAGGAGGATGCTCTGGGGCTGATCTACCTACTGACCCTGTGACCCATGCACCAGGGTCTCCCTCAACACATCCCCCTGAGTTGGGCACCCAGTGGGCTGGGAAACCGTGTGGCCATGCTGCTCAGATCTGGGGAGGGTGCATATGGAGTCAAGTGGATATTTGTG
The DNA here is from genome assembly GCF_022539395.1 of Myiozetetes cayanensis. Taxonomy (NCBI): domain Eukaryota; kingdom Metazoa; phylum Chordata; class Aves; order Passeriformes; family Tyrannidae; genus Myiozetetes; species Myiozetetes cayanensis. Next base: position 6,449,687 of record NW_026087389.1, read on the forward strand.
AGATGCCACAGGCACTATTCAAGAAGCTGCTGTAATACAGAAGAATAAAGGCACCAGCATTACCATTTTCTTTCAGAGCTTTACATCTTATTTGGTGCCAGTTCTGCCAAGCCTTCCTCTGGTGGGCTGAGGGCTTTGCTGAAATCTGAGATAGGGACTTCAGTGCCTCTCTGACTATCCTGTATCATTGATTTTGGAGTAATCCACTTGGTGACATAAGTTGCTAAGGCTCCTCTTGTATCCAGTACTCTTTCATCTGCTTTTTTAAAACTCAGACCAGCTGAATGTTGGCAGGCCCTCCAGCAACTAAGTGTAATTAAAGTATTCATTAAAAAATTTTTGATCATTAAATTAAATTGTTGTTGAGAATGTTGTTGCTAACCAGCCAACATGATGAAGCCAAGCTTTACATGAATATCCAGAATAGCCCACTCACACAGGGAGTTTTCAGCTGTACTGGCAGAAGGGGAGGAGCTGCAAGAGATCTGCCCCATCAGTGTGTCTCTAAGTGGTAAACGAGTTCACACTTGTGATACCTTGGAGTGCAATGTGAACATTTACATTGTCTGTAGCACTATGTATGCAAATACACAAGTGTCTGAAATGCCCCATGAAGGTGTCAGTTCAGAAAGAAATTTTTTTTTTTTTTGTTTTGTGGGGGAATGGAAATGTATTTCATCTGAACTCTTGACTTGCTGAATTTTTTATTTTATTCTTTTCATCTTTGAAAAACCCTTTCCCTCTTACTTCCCTATGCATCCTTCAGCAAGATATCCCTAGCCAGTGTGTCTGCCTGTAGCAGGGACTTTATTTTCCTGATCAGTGGCATCAGAACTGCAGCGTTTGAAGTTTTATGGCATTCTCTGATTTAGTGGGGTTTTTTAATAATGGATTGTGCTGGAGGCCTACCTCTGTGATTGAAATGTCACTTGAAGTCAATGTGGCCACTTCTTGGGAGAGCAGGAGCAAGAAAGGTCAAACTTAAAAAAAAAAAAAAAGATGGGAAGAAAGAAAAAAACAGTGATGTCCACCCTCTTGGGAAATGTTGTAGGTGTCTATGAGTAGTTGTTTGAACATCCACAGTCTCCCATCGCCTTTCCTAATGCACTGCCATCTGTTGCAGCTCAAAGTCACTACAATTTTCACCTTACAGTTCCAGACATTGTGATGTATAAAGGGTACAATAATTTTTATGAATGCTTGTAATAGAAAAAGATGGTTATTGCTTGCAAAGCCTTACTCTAAATATGAAAGGAAAAAAGCCAAAAAGTAGCATAAAGGACCTATCTTTTCACTGTTATATACTGTGGGTGTAACAACACCACAGGCCCAAGCTGTGAGGGGAAAGCCAATGGAAGTGGTGGGAGCTCATCCACAGCCTTCTGGATCCTTTTGGCTTTTGCAAGCTGTTTGGGCTCTTTTCTTGAAACGTGCAGTTTGATTGCAGTAATGCAGTTTCCCTTTGAATACATTTGGGCAGCAGCTACTAAAGCTGCTGTGCCTGCAGCTGGCACAACAAACTGGCTCGAGAAACAGTTGATGTTGTTAGTTGTGAACTGTCTGGTTTGTGCACATTTAATCAACACCCTTGTTCAGTATCTCGCTGCTTTGGTTGCTGGCATTGTTTTTGCTGTGTCAGGTGCTAAAAAGGACAGCAGAGGCAAATAGAGATTTAATTTTAGAACTGGAATTTGTCTTGAAGGAGCACAAGAATCCATATAAATCAATCTGGTGGTGTTTTCTGATCACCAGTAACTGCCAAGACTTTTTTTCCCCTGCAACCTCAATCAATGATGTCCTGTAAAAGTCCCTTGCGGAAGGCTTGTGGCACTTGGGAGTAGTTTAGCTGTCTTATCTGTGCATTTTCCATGAATTCCCTGGGTTCTTTCAGTTGTTTGCCAGTGTTTTGGATTGCAAGCAGCATGAAACACAAAAAAGGCATAAAGGAGTTTTTTATTCATTTGACGCATGTGATCAGGGGAAAATTATGTTTTTATTCCCAAAAGCAGTACTTTGGGAACAAATGTTCAGTTTATTGATTTAATAATAAGCATGCTCTGGCCCCTGGGCTTCACCTCTGCCTTAAAGCACCTCTGACTGGAAGGGAGATGTGGTCTGTCTCTCCCTCCCATCATTCAGTCTAAGGCTTGAAATAGTCACAAAGGATGTCAGCTCATACAAACCTTCATAAGTCCCAGAGGGGAATTTGTCTCTCTTTGTAAAGAAGTGCAGATTTTACAAGAGAGGTTAATGAAAGAGATGCATTCTTCCATATACAAATTAAATAATAAGAATAATTTAGGAAGAAATTCTTTACTGTGAAGGTAATGAGGCCCTGGCACAGGTTGTCCAGAGGAGCTGTGGCTGCCCCATCCCTGGAAATATTCAAGGCCAGGTTGGACAGGACCCTGAGCATCCTGGTCTAGTGGAAGGTGTCCTTGCCCACAGGAGGGGTGGAATGAGATGAGCTTTAAGGTCTCTTCCAATCCAAACCATTCTATTACTCTCTTATAATAGAAGATGGAGAATACAGAGGTCCTGGTTTCTGCAGGACTAGTAAAATTTGCGCTATAAGCAATGTCCTGAAGAGTGCTTTTGATGGGAAGGTTCAAACCCTTGGGTAGGGTGAGAATAAGACAGCAAATCCTCTCTCCCTCCTCACAAAACATATGGGCAGGATGTCCCTGAAAATGTCTTGTGGAAGAAAGTGACAATTCAGTTCTCTCCACTGAGGGGGTGGTCCATTGGCCATGAGACCTCAGCTGAGCCTCACAGCACACAAAGGCTCTGGGGCCTCCCAGAGTCTCAGACCGCTTGAATATTGCAGTTACGATGTTAAACTGAACAACCTAAAAATTGCTGCTCTGCTTCTGTGCCCTTCCCGCAGCTGAGTGCTTGTTAGCCTCAGACCCTGGCTGCTTTGGAGAACTGTCCAGAGAAAAATGTTTGCAGCACGGGCAATCATGTCGGCAGTCAGTAATCAATCAGCTCCCTTGCGCAAACAAGGAGAGCCAGACATTGATTACTCCCAGCTCTGCTAACGATTGCAGCACCAACAGGACCCAGGGCTGTAAATGGACTAAAAATTCATAGTTGCTATTTGGAACCAGTCACCTTTCATCCTACTCAGAAAGTTAAAAATAAATGAGTTTTTTGGTACCAGGATGCTCATAAAATCAACCTGCTTTAGTGCAATCCATAAGCTCTCTGGTGAGCAAGTTGCTGAGTGCGAAGGGGAGCTCTTGATGCTGTTTTCATGATCCTCTGCAAATATTCTGCTGCTTCTGCCTTCTGTGTCTGTCCCAAATCTGCCCAGTGCCACGAGGAGGGGAAAGAGCAGATTTATGTTTGTGTAACTGGTGCTGGGTTTGGCTGGGGAAGGAGATGCTAATGACACTGTGAGACCACAGTCTGTGCCCTCTGATGGTTCGTGCCAGGTTTATGCATTGCGTGGTCTCACTGGAAGCACTTTGCACAGTTCAGGGGAAATGTTCAGGAGGAAGGAACACCTCTGGAAGATTTTCCTTGAAGGTCTGAGAACACAACCTTCCCAATTTCTTTCTTGCCTGGCCACCTTGTGGAATTGTGGAATGGTGATGTACTGAGCTGCAAGAGAAGGGAATGTGCTCGGTTTCTTTCAGCGAGAAGAAAATGTGAAGTTTTCAAGGGAGACAAAATACGTTAATTTTGTTCTATTTGTCAGTTTGTTGGCAACTTTTCTAACAGTTCTAATGTATCTGTACTTGCTCTGTCTGCCAATAGCAGTATGGAGATAAAGCAGCTTTACAGGACTGGATGTATCTTCCTGAACAAAAAGATTACTTGCTTTTTAAATAGTTTCCAATACCTAAAATAACACAACTGGATTGAAGACAAACATAAAGTAAATCTCTCAACTTCCATTAAGTTTCATTTCGAGTGCCTGCTCAAAGCAGATATATCTTCACTGCACACTAGCCTGTATAGGTATCTAATCTCTTTTTCTTCTAAATGTAGAATATTTCCCTCTGTAGCTCAGTTACCATTTTGTGGTTACTCACCACAGGAAATCTCATCTCCAGAGGGGCTCATACTGTGACTACCCCAGTGGGGCAGAAGCACCTCAGCTCTGAGACCAGCAAGATACACCTGTGCATCCCTGGGGCTCTGAAAACACCTTTTTCCTATTGCTCTTTCTCTCCCTCCCCACATATTCCTGGTCCCTTTCCCCCCATGGCTGTTTTGACTTGTAGCCTCTTGTTAGCTAGCACAACTTTTCAGAATGAGCCCTTAAACTCACTTTTGCAGTGTGAATCCATTGTCTGTTGGTCACAGATAAGCTGAAACACCTTTTGCTGAGTTAAAGACAAAATACTCCTCAGTGTTGCTTCAATTAACAAGGTGTGTTGGCACTGACATCCCAAAGACTAAGCACAGCCAGAGTTTGATTGAATTGAAATGTCTTAAGGCAAAGGAATTATCCAGCTTAAATCCAAACCCTCTGTCACTTTGACCAATGCTTTACTGGTTTTGAATGCAAAATTAACTTATCAAAGAACTTGCCAGAGTCCAGACATTTTAACACCTTTAGATCCTTTAATATTTTTGAAAAATTTCATTAGTGAAACAAATGTACAAAGACTATCACAACTCCTATATCAACCAGGACTTTAATTCTACGTGCTCAGGAATGGTTCTGCCCTTCTTATCAAGGCTGGATAATGACTTACTCCTCTAAAATTACAATGCTACGCAGCCAGAAAAAAGGAGCAAAAACCAAATCCAGAAGAAAAGAGAAAATAATAGCCTTTTCTGCACCTTGAAGTAAACTAGAGATTTAGGAAACTGTTGTGATTATGTTGTAAATGGTTTATGTCTCTGGACTTTTCAGTGCAAAAAGTTTCACTGTGGTGATACTGAGGTTCAAATGTAAGTCATCCTCAGAGCAGGCCATAAATATACACAGGGGTGGTATAAGAGGATGCGCTGGAGAAAAATAGAGTTAAACATCAAATATGTGAAAAAAGCAATTGAGGTAATAAGCAAACTGCTGGAGCAAGGACATAGGGCTGGGGGCACTGGGACCACTGGTGTCTTCCTCTGGCACTGCCTAAGGGGGTGTTCAGCTTTGTGCTGTGTTAGATGAATGTTGTACCCCGGTTTCTTGGGCTCTGAAGCAGTGGGTGTGCAGGTCTGGGAGATGTCTGGCTTTGGTTTCTGTGTTGGTATGAAACACTTCTCAAACTGTGCTGTTTCAGGTAAGACCTCATTGCTGAAGCAGATCTCAGGGGCTTCTGCACCTGAGAGTCAATCTGGATTTTTCCTGCTGCATCAGCTGTTCTGATAGGATCTGCTTCCTTTCCTTGTGCAACTTGTGCCTCTCTTTAAAAAAAAAAAATCACATTTCTGCTGGGTGTTAACTTGCAAGAGTTTGCTGTCCTGTTGTGTAGCTGTGACAAGGCACTGTGGTTTTCCTGTGAGATAAACCAGTGAATATCAGCAGTGTGTGCGTGGTGAAGGAGACATAGAAGCTAATCATGCTTAACTGTCTTTAAAAACTACTAACACCTGGTCTCAGCCAGTGAGGGAATAGTTACATCTCTGCTCTGGGAAAAAGAAAACCCAGTGCAGATAATATTGCAGTTATTTTCTTTGTCACATTTCATAGCACACTCTTAGCAGCACCCCCAGGGTTCATACACACACCTTCCAAAGGAGCTTTTCTCCTTGGCTTCTCCTCCCCTGGTCATGGGAGGAGTGTAACACTCTATTAAGAAATTATCTGTATGGTAAGAGTGAGGATTGCTTTTGTTGGGACTAGTACATGTCTGGTGCAGTCCTGGAAGAAGAAAAGAGCAGCTATAATTCCATCCAGGAATATCCCTGGATCGAAGGGAACACGAGACTCCCAATGTTGCACATGAGCTCTTACCACCTGAACCAGCTTGGCCAGTGACAGCACTTAAAAGCAAGGTGGGCACTGCTCTCAGTGGTCAATTTATCCCTTGATGCTGGAGAGTATTGTTGGTGAAGGCCAAAAATCTAACAATTACAGTCTTTCTTTAATTGTAGCTCGAGTTGTATGCTCAAAAGGTTAGGTTTGTGTTTTAGGGCTGGCTGCTTTATCTTTTAATTAAATGCCCATCAAACCTCTTTGATCTGAGCAACAGAAGCTCATAAAATGCAGAGTCACTGCTCTGTCCAGGTAACTCTGAGTAATCCAGATTGTCTCATCCGGCAGCGTGGAGGTGATTTGAACTGAGCTGCCGGTTGCTGTTGGGCTCCTATCTCTGCTGAACTTGTTGATTTGCATTCTGAGAGGATCTTCCAGGAGATAATGGGATTTGTGAGGAAAGTTGATTTTACCTTGTTATCCAGTGAGGGAATAACGTCATTCTCTGAAGGAGAGGCAGTGCAGGATGGTAATTACTCAGGCAGGTGGAAGATAGCAGGGAACGGGGGAAGCACAGCTGCTTAGCCTGACCAGCTCCCGATTGTTCCCTGCTGTAGAAATGCCATCACAGAGTTTCTTTAAACAATTCCCTGAAGCCAGAAAATGAGAGAAAATAAACCTCTAGTCCTTGGCTGCAAAAATGATGAGCACAACTGCAGGAAATCATAAAAAGCTGTGACTTCATGAGATAGAATTCAGACAGCTTTGACTTGCTTTGGAGGGCATTTTCTGAAGCATATTCTACTCCTAGATACAAATTTAAAGCTTCTTCTGATATCCTAAGAAAGCAGGAATTTTATTTTTTCTTAAAAATGGGATCATCTGAACTGAAAATTGCAAGAACCCCAAATAACTTGTGGTTCATAATAAATGTTTGCTAGAACCTGTCACCTCACAGCATCCCGTGTCTGTTCAGTGGCATCCTTCCTGCTTTGGGCACTGTGGCTCACTGCAGTGGTCCCTGGTTTGGAGGCCATGGGGCCCATGTTAAGGCACCTCATGAAGTTTTTGCTTTGAGCTTCCCTCCTTTCACGTGTGTGTGCCTGTTGTGTGCATCTCTGTGGGATGTTCCTGGGAAGCCCCTGTACCCTGGAGGAGTCCCTAGAGACCAAGCAAAGAAGCAGAGAGGAGGATTGGAGTAACAACAAGATGTGGAGTAGTAAGAGAGGACCAGCCACTGCTCAGCAGGATGCTGGGCATCGGAGCTGAGAAGCTCCCAGCAACCATGGTTTCTGTCCAGTCTATCCCATCCTTCCTCTTGACCAGATGATTCCAACCCCAGCACTACAATGGTTACCCCTCTTCACCTCCTGGACTTTATTCAGGCATACTCTCGACTGTGCTTCTAGTAGTTCCCAGGAAATGCCTTCCCTTTGCCCTCACCTTTCATATCTTCCCAGCTTGGGAATTGCTTCATAAAAATCTATAGGAGACAGCAGAGCCCAAAACAAGCTCAGGCAGTGGCTATTTTTACATATAAATATGTGACTGTGTGTGCCAAGCTGTTCTACAGAAATCTATTTATTTTTTAAAAGGACTTGTTCTATTTACTCCTCCCTCAAGAAAACTTCTCTCCCCATCAGAGCTCTGCACGCCCTGCCCAGCAGGACAAGCTCTCTCCTGGAGGAGTCCCTCCAAGTGGCCTTCAGTGGGAGCACTGGAGTACCCATCAGTCTTCAGTGCATGTCACTGAAGTTTTAATTCAGTGACTCAAGTCATCTTTAGTTTGGTTTTACTCCTCTGGCCCAGGACTGTATGTAGGACTACAGAAAAACGCTGGTTTGATAAATGGCTGATCTGTGTATAAGGTTGCCCCATCCATACAGCACCACACAGATGTGCTGGTGACATCTACCATGGTTGACTTTTACAGCATTATACCTTTTTTTTTGTACTATTTGTAACACTCCTTTACCACGAAGCCTGGTGTGTTGGCTGGAAGAATCAGGTTGAGTATCTTGACCTCAAAGTAAATTAACAATCAAGTTTGTTCATTCTGAAACCACCGAGGTTCCCTGTGGGTCTTCTGCTTTCAATTGTGTGCAGTGGCCGCTGGATCTTCCTCAGCCTCTCAGAGGTAAAAGCACAATTTTTTTGTCCTCAAGAGCTCCCTGGGTTTTTCCTCTCGGTCAATAGGGCAGCATAAGAGTTGTCAGTTACATGAGGAATAGATTGGTGCTATTCACATAAGCATTTGACAAGCATAGCATATATCACAGTAAGTATACCTTAAATGATAGTTAAACCACTTGACTACATTGGTTAAACTTACTGTTAAATCATTCATATGAGACTCTATCACCAGAGGCTGTCAAAGGTCAGCTCTTTCGTGCTGTCTTGAAAGGCAGAGTCTGAGTTCACTAATGTCTAACAAGGAGACAAGGTGCTAAAACATCATTTTTTGTGTAGTTCAGAGGCACTTCAAATTTTATTCACTCCAAATATAATTGTCCTTATTTCTCCATTAACAGGAACTTTATGCCCTTTTGTGCACAAAAGCAAATCACAGCGTAACTCTCAGATGAAATTTTAACTGGCTTCTACCATACAAAGTGTTCTCATATATATTTGTAGGAACTAGCAAAGTTTTTGATTAGACATCAAAAAGCCTCACTGGTTTCTGTATGTGGACTTCGATTTGATACTAGTGGTAAAGATAAACATTTGGATTTAGCCCCACTTCAAGCAAAACTTACTAATACTCCTCTCAATGGGAAGTGAAAATAAGAGCAAAAGTTCTCCTAAAGCCTTAAAACTTGTAGTTAGTCTGCAAAAACAACATAATTGATGTTCTCCCTGACCTTTCTCATCTTTTCATTTCAGAGCAGGGAAACTGAGCCTTGAAAAGCTTTCTGGCAGTGGGGTGCAAGTGTTCTTTGTGCTGTAGCTATTCATTGTGAACTCCAATATTAAAAACTGGTATTAAATGTTAGAGTGACATCTATAATCACTTAAATTTGACCCTTAAATATAAACTTTTAAGATATTCTCTACCAAACTCCACGTACAGATTTTGACCTGTCAGTTAGCTACCACAATGCAGCCACACGAAAAATGTCCAGCATAAACAAAATCAATTCTATTGATTTCTAAGGGAAAGTTCACTTGAGGGACGACTCACAAAGCCCTAAAAAGCGTGATTTCAGTGTTAAACATTTCTACAGTCAGGGCTCTTTTTTCAACAATGCACTTATATGTTGTTACTCTCATTTGAGCTGAATCCCTTCAAGGCTAATGGGTTTAACAAACAGCTTTCATACGGCAGCTGTAAGAGGCAACAGTAAACACCTGCTCTCTCCCCCTCCCCCTACCTTCCCCCCTCCACCCCAAAAAATTTAAAAAGATAAAATTAGTCTTATTTGGGCTTTTGAAAGCCCCAAGCTTGGGTGGATGCTCTTTTGCAAAGTATTGTGTAACTGGATTCGCAGAAGAGAGAGAGAGGCACTGAACCTGGAAGTTGTGTGTGTGAAAGGGATCTTAGAAAGCATTTGGAGCCATGAGGAGGGAGTATTTTCAGTGGTTTGACTCTTAGTTTTTTTCTAAAAGAACTGGAATTCATACAGTGGTCACTGCCGTGGAACTACCTGACTCATCAACTTCCCCTTGAATGATAAGACTTCCAAGGCTCTGAATTGTGGCTAATTACTCAGGTCAGCAGTACAAGCAGTATCAGTGGGTTCTGTTTCAGTATCTGCCCATCACGCTGCCTGCTCAATCACCAAGGCCTCTGATACTGTGGAAAGATATGAAAACCCAAGGAAGGCAGCCAATGTCATCACACATTTTCCCCTGCAGGTGCGGAACTAGCAGAGCTGGATGCCGACGCACACAAGGGGAGGCTCTGTATCCAAATGCACCTGCAAGCACATGCACTGGAGCCAAGGAGAACTCAGGATGGGCTCTGGGAGAAAAGACCCATCCCCAGCAGAATCCTCTGTGGGTCAAACCCCTCATCTCTTGGTTGAACTGATTCGAGCATTTGGAACAGGTAACCACATTTTGCTTTACAAATTATGCTCTATAAAAGGACTTCATGTTGCCATAAGTGTTACAGCTCATAATGCACTCTGTAGAGCCTTTCTCAGATTATTCCTTTTGTAAATACTTTAGCATGACTAAAAGAGGTTTCCAGGGTTGGAGAAAAAAAGCCCCTTTGAGGACAACTACCTTTATCTGCAGGTGGCAGAAGGAGCCTTTTGATAACTTATTTAGGCCTTCCATGCCTGACTTTGAGATGCCCAAAGGAAGGTGAGATCAGTGTCTACCAACCAATACAAATGTTGCACTGCAGCCAGTCTGCTCCCCACCCTCATCTCTGGCTGCAAAGGAGTTCTTTACATGAGTGACCCGTCCCCTAGAATGAGCACATCAGTTCTTTAGTGCATGATCAACACAGCCCCATCTAAGGGAGAACTTGCCCAGGATGAGGATTTCCTTGGAGACTTAAGTGGTTAAGGGTGTCTGGTTGTTTTAAGAGATTGGCTTACTGCACAACATGAACATTTTGTTTTATTACAAAAAATATCTCAGTTGTAGGTGTTACTGATTTATAAATGAACTGACCTCAGAAGAGGAGGGTCTTATATTTATTTTTGGAAGCATCTTGATAAATGCAATGTAACTCAAAAGGTCATAAATCCCCAAACTCAAACCCTTCCTGAAAGGTCTGATTGGAAAGGGATTCTCCCATCCCCAGTTTCTTGGGAGCCTGCTGGATTCTCCACGAGCTCCACTATGAAAAATAACATCATACCATTTGTGTTTAAAAGATGCATTTTGGAATGAAGCCCAGGAAATCCCCATGCTCCCCTAGTCAAATGCTTGTCCACTTTTTCACAGATCCTGTGCTCTGTGAAAATGCCTGCAATTCTGTTGTTGTTTATCTTAACGCCTTCCTTTTCTAATTAGGGCTGCACTGTGCAGCTTTCAGTCTGTCACGTTGTGAGATCCAGCCGAGGTGCTGCGTTACCCTGCACAGGCGGTGGCTGCAGCAGGCTGAGGCAAGTGATGGAATTGCTTTAGAGGCTCTCCTTGGATTAGCAGTGAGGTTTTAATTGCAATTAGCTGGCACAGTGCCTGCTGTATTTTGACCTGGTCTAAGCAGAGCAGCCAGCATGGTGGCAACTAACTCAGCTCTTCACACATGACCACGTCCCTAATGAAGACCGGCCCTTTGGTGGACATCTGTCAGGAAGCGCTCCATCCTTCTCTCCTGCTCTCTCTTACATGCTACAGTGGACAAAATCATTATAAATGAAGCATGACTATAGATATTCACTCACTGGTCTGGCTTTTTCAAGGCTCAGGGCTCTCGGGCTGTGCTTGGTAAAGAGCTGAACTCATTAGTGTGAGGGGAAATGGGAAGGATGGGTTAAGCTTTGAACAGGACTCCACATCCAGTGAGGATGGGATTACTTCTCCTGCCCAGTTATTCCCAGGGGGAGCACATTCTGTCAGATGTGACACTGACGAAAAATGTGGGGGTCCCTGTTGGCCTGGGGTGCAACATTCCTCTGGTATTGCCCTAGCAGCCTGTGTAGTGAGCTTGAAGCTCTACAAATTGTCATGGCTGTTTGTTCACCTTGCCCTTCATCTTCACAGAAAATGACTCTTCACTAGTTGACTTTAGATGAGGGTTTCATCATCAAAACCTGCTGCTCTAAGATGTTGATGATGTCTCTCTGATTTTTAGAAAATAACCATGCTACTATTCTGGTTTCCTTCCTTCCTCCTCCCTTTTCTTTGTTTCTGCATTTTATGTAGTCTTTCTGGCCCTAAACTCAAAGTCTATAGGCTCAAGTTTGTAAATGTAATTAGACATTGAAAAAAATCAGTGAAATTAGCTGTCTTTTGAAAATATTGCTACACTTCTGTCTTTTCCTTTAAGCTTTTAATTACTGTTAAACATTTGGCCCTTTAGTTGTGTTTCTGAAACCAGACTGAGTTCAGATGTAGTCTTTCTATTATCTAAAGCCTGTGCCCCACATTTTGGCAAATCAATCATTGCTATTCCTGCTTCGGAGCTGTGGAACAGGCTGTCAACTGATATTAATCAATCTTTGTCATTGCCCGTTTCCAAAAGTCATTAGCATGCTCAGCCTCACATTATATTCTCCAGCAGAAAAATAACACATTGTCAAATGTACTTTGTTATGAGTTACTACACAAGTGACCTTATTGATTGCACATATGTAATAGAGGTCTATATTTACTAAGAACCTTGAAGTTCTTGTGTTTGTCTTTATCATATTTCCACTTTCTCTTTTATTGTTTTTAATATTACTCTGTTTTCCTTAGCAGGCAAAACAGCTGTTTCCAAGGAAATGAAGGCAGCAGAGGAGCTGGTATGAATGTTGTGAGTAAATGAAGATATCAAGTACATCTAACTGTTGGAACACTAGGAAATGATTAATGACCCTTTAACACATTAAAAAAGGTCTGCCAACAAATAGCTATTTCTGTTGTCACATAGTAACACTTTAAATTCCTATAAATGTGTCCACGATGGAGTTGGCATGTGTGAAAATCTTTCTTCTTGGCCATCAAGGCTTTACAGATGGATTTCTCCTGCTAGTTATTCCTCATAGCGCTTGGTGAAGCCTGGATGTAGGAAGAGACCTCCTTTTTCTTTCTTATTTTTTTTTTTCCAGAGAAGAGCAATTCAGTTTAGAAAAGACTTTCTACCATATTACTTGTCTGCTTTGTTGCTATTTATGTGCCCAGGGAAAGAAGTGCTGCATCCTCTCGGGGCTGATCCACACTGCTGGATGCTGTGGTCCCCAGAGTGATGTGGTGGACACCATCCTGCAGTGCAGTGAGGGGACTGATCCCCCCTGGGGCTGCAGGTCCATCTCAGCACCCCCAGCTCCTGCAAAGCTGCAGGGATCCCACACTCTCTGCCAACATGTTTGATCAGGAACCCTCTCCCAGGCACCTGAACACAAAACCAATCCGGTTCTGACAATAGGTCCGAGACCTCAGAAAGTGAAGCTGCAAGATCCTTGCAAAGACTGGTGATTTGTGTGTGTTTCTTCACCATCAAGTGAACATGGAAATGTTAACAGTGTGGAACATTTAGACCACTGTATCAACAAGGGCCCTGAGGGGTCTGTGAGTCCCATCCCCTGCTGCCACAGGTAAGCACACCATAAACCCTGTGTAAATGGGACAGTCTTTTAACACAAAGCAACCTGTCTGCAAAGCTGAATCAGATATGGGTCCAGCCCAGGGTGCTTATAAGCATATTTCTCATATCCAGTGTGAATTCACTCTGGGCAATGATAACAATTTTTGCCTTTTGTACTGGCTTCTCAGTGTTTTCTCACACTTTCTGCTGTTGGCCAAGATCCACATGCACTTGGAAGAAATATAAGCACTTGGTGTAGGCGGTGAAGCACAAGTTGGGTTTTGGGCAGATTTTTTTTTTAAATTTCATTGAATAAAAAAAATCCCACCATATTTAATAAGTATGTATTCTCACTCCCTTCCATTTCTAGAGTGCCTTAAGGTGTAGCCTCAGGAAAAATACATTACAGACTCCAGTCCTGACCTGATGAATGCTACTCTTATGAACAAATTCTTAAGAGTTATCACTAACTGGAGTCAGCAACAGATAATGGAAAGCATTGTAGGACACTGCAGCTGAAAAACCCTTTCTAGCAGCTGAGGATCCACAATACTGCTTGTGACATCAAGACACCCACCACTGGAAAAGAAAATACAATATTAGTCAGGGCTTCAACAGCCCTTCAATATGTCATCACTTTTATTGGGACTAAATCTCAGGTGGGCAGGTCACTCTGCTGTATTCTCATCCAACGCTGTGTTTTGCTTTAACTGGTTTATCAAAGAATCAATCTTGCTGGTATAATAAGGGTTCTGGTAACTCTAGAAGGAATTTCTGCTGCTGTCTGGTAGAAAAAGAAGAATGCAGAAGTTTTAAATCAGTTCACACAAGGACACCTTAGACTCTGCCCAGTAAAAACTTCACAACATAATTTGTCGGTCTTTCTCAGGAAGTTTTATTATGAATACTTAGTAGGAGACGCCAGCTCTGAAATGTCAACTTTCCTGGTCAGAAAACTTGTGTCATCTTTTCTTCTCTAGGTTTTATTTAGAAAAATGCGTGCAGGAGTTTCTGACATACCAGATCCTGCCTGAGTCTCTGACAATAGTAGATAATTGCCAGCAAACCACTTAGTGCATTTTAATAATGTCTGAAGAGCTCCCCAAATCCTCATCCACGTCTCTCCCTGACACAAACATGTTGAATATTTAATTTGGGAGATCCAAGGAAGACTGCTGTTCTCTTCCTGCCAGCCAACAAACTGTGAGCAGGTCTCACAGGAGCGGGGGCAAAAAGCAGTAATGACCTGCCTCAGTGGCTGTTGTGATCATCCACTGTCAGCTCGGCTACCACAGCGAGAGGGGAGCAAAGAGCTGGATTTTAAATCCACTTTAGAAGGTAGGGGTTTTTCCCCCCCTCTGGCTTTCTACTGCAGCAAATGAGCTTCATCCTGTTTCAGCCAGCATAAGCTGGTGTAGCTTCAGTGATTACATATTTCATAGGCCATTGATTGAAGTGCTCTTACAGTCCTTTTCCCTTGTGAATGAATGTTTACCCTCCTTCTTCAAAGGACCCGGGGACAAAGGTTTCAACTTAAGAAAAGGTTTGTGCAGGTCCACATAGGCATCCTTGCTCTGCACGGCAGGTAAACACGTACTTCAGCACGTTAGAGCTCATGGCATGACAGCACAGTCATACACACACCTGAGTGTGCAGCTGGAGAGGGACAGACTGTTCTAAAATCAGTGAGAAAATGATGCAGGATATCCATGTCTGTATCTTGGCACCTGTTTTATTTTCTTTCCATTTTTTTCTCTTCTGCTTATGCGAGTTATCCATTAAATAGCAATACCCAAGAAAGAATCAGTGCTGTGTCAGAAAGGCTCCTTTTTACTTGTACCATTATCAGGTTTTCTTTCTCCTCTGTGAGCATCATTCCTTCCTCCCCCAGTGAGCTTCTAATGTCTTTCTGCTTGAGTGCTACGGTTACTGCATGGCATGCACAGAATTCTGAAAATAAATTTTGTAAATGCCCATTTCCATCAGGTATTAAGTGCTGTCCAAGGCAGGTCTGATAAATAGTGAAATAAAATTATACCTTATTTATGTCCCTTCTGCAGAAGGCACAGGTGATATTTGCAGCCATTTGAATGGTGCTGTAAAAGCACAGGGAGAAATCCTGCAGTGCAGACTACAGGATGGTGCACAACCCTGTGCCTTTGCATTTCTCCAGCCACTCTCCATGGGCTGTTCCAGGAGACCAGGAAGAAGGACAGTGGATGGCATGGGGTGCCACCATGCTTCAGGTGGCTGAGGCTGTTGATGACTTCAGGGATGGGATGTCATCTCAAAGCTGTGGCAGTATTACTAAGATCTTTGTCCCCAGCAGAAATACTGTGTTACCCCTCAGGCCTCATAAACTACTAAATGTGTATCTTGAAAATTCCCTCCCTAAAATCTATTGGAGACTGTGTGGAGGGAAAGCCTCTAGCTCCAGACATGCCTCTAGCTCCTGCCCATGATTACTGAGCAGGTTGTAGTTATTTCTTGGTAAAACATTAATCATGAAGGATTTTTTTTATGCTTGGGATGTATGACTCTACAGAACTAAATTTTCACAGAGTATTAATTAAATGCTGATTCTTACCATTAACCAGTGCTTTAAGAATTTTTACACAGTCTGTGTGAGGCAAAGGGTGTTCAAAATTGTGCAGTTCTCTCTTTTTTTTTCTTTTCCATTTTTCCTCCACCTTGACTTCTGTCTATATTGTTATTTTCTTCTTTATTTTATTACCTTTACCCATCATTTTAACCTCCCTGTCTGGAGTGGATGGGTAGCCTAGGCTGTGCAGAACACCCATGCTTTGAGAATGATGAGAGATGGAGACAATTTGGCCTCTTGGGATAGAATGGGCATTACAAACCACTGGAAAAAAACTGGTTTGGTAGATAGCCCCTCCCTCCAATTAAAAAATGAAAAGTCACCTAACAGCAAAGGCCCCTTATTTGTTGCAGCACAAGAGGGCAGTGTTAGGTTGGATTGAGTCGCACAAGGGTGTGATTAGCATGGGAACGTTTCATGGCTGATTAATTTTGCCTACTGGTGAAGAGGTGTCTGCAGCGGGAGCCGTGGGGTGGGGACAGCGCCCACTCGGGGCGGGGCCGTGGAAGAGGTGGCTGAGCTCAGGACCCACCTTCTTCACCTGGGTCAGTATCAGCTGCCAAGTGACACTGCTGGGCGTGGCCTTTTGGGGCACTGGTCTTGATCCGAGGTACCGAGAGCCACCCTGATCCTCGTGGGGCTCTGCTGTGACTTGCACCATCTGTCTGTCTCTGCCCGCTAGGATTTTTGCATCCTACCTTGGGCACAATGTCACATTGATGGCACTTGCTACAGTGCTCAGCAGAGCAGCTGCTTGTCATCTCCATCTGTGTTTAGCAGGGCAGGAATGGCAATCGTTTACCAAGACCCTTCCCTGGCATGGCTGGGGTGAGATGTCCCAGCTCCCATGCCCCTGGTGGAGCTGCTGGAGCGTTTGTGCCATGTAATGTCACCCAGCATCAGCAGGAACAAACCAACTGGTCCAACACAGGGTCTGGCCAGCCCTGTACTGTGCCAGTAAAAGACAAGATCATTGTCATTCAGTGCCTTTTATGGGTCAATAAATGAGAAGAAGTTAAAAAAAATATTATGCATGGAAGCATCTGTGAGTGTATAAAACTAAAGGTGTCCTCCCAGGGAGAAGAGGGATGGGAAGAGGAACCTCACCACAAAATAAGCATCTCATCCCCAGCAGGATACCAGTAACCTGATCTTTCACAGCGTGGTCCTGTTCTACCCCGAGCGCTCTGGCCTGTGAGTCTCCTTTGTCAGCCTCTGGTTTTTCATTAATGATCTGAGAGTGTGGGTTATCTCTAACTTTTCCCCTGTTTTCAGGGAAGCATGATGTTAAAAGCAAAGGTTTTATGTGTAGCTGTGGTGGCTCATCCTGAAACATATATGGCTGCACACACAAAGTACGGGTTGAGCATAGGCATACATAATTTATTTGTGCCTGGAGGCTGCTTGCTTTTGTGGTTTTCTGGTGGTTGTGTCATGCTTGAGAATGAACTTAAGCCACGGACAGGACATGAGCATGGTGCTCCAACCCCCAAATGGAGGCCACTAAAGGACTCAGAAGTGCTTCATCCTCTCAGCCCAAGGCTATCAGACTCAGCTGGTGCAAAGTCCTTGGAGATCCCACTGCAGGCTCAAAGCCTCAGGCACCATTTTTTGACGTACACAAAAGACCTTGTTTTAATAGGAATTAATTAGCAGTTTAAATACTTGCAGGGTAGGAAATCCCCCATGGGGTGTACTCGTTAAGGTTTCTTTACACATTACCTCCCAGGAGGATGTAGACTTTCCCTTAGTTTCCTGCATCCCTTGCTGCTTCAGCAATAACTCCAGTAATTGTACTACAGCCCCAAAGTACTGCAACTGCAACCATAAATTCTTTCCAGTGCTCATCTGTTCCCCTGTGTTAGACAGGATGGTGATGGGCAATAATTTATCAAAGAGCCTGAGGTTATAGTGTCACATATTCATGCCCGGGGTGCACCAACGAGGTGATAATGTCAGTGTAACCACACATCCTGTTTGCATTATTTATTGCTCTCATGAATGACAAATTTGTATTTTAAAATGGCTGAGGCATTTATCTGCTGTCCCAAAAAGCCAAATTATGAATGTGGCATAATCTTATCTCTAGGGCAGACATTCCCTTTTATTATTGGCATTTAATAGGAGAATGTGTAATTAAAGGAAAGTAATTAACCTATTTCTGGGAAGTTTGTATCTTGAATAAACAGGCAGCTAATGCAGCTGTGAGTGTGCTGCCAGGAGTCCTGTCTGCCCAAGCTGTCTTCTGAGGGAAGCAGTCTGCATTACAACAAGGGTGAGGATTGAGTATGGATTTCGACAGAATGGCACTGCAGCATCACATTCTCTTTAGGAGTTTGAATTTTGGAGACATTTTGCATAGAGGTAATTCCTCTTCCCACGGGATGACCATATAGTTTGGGGCAGAATCTGGTGAGAGGTGAATCTTGACTGAACTGTAGCATTGCTCCTGGCAGTTTGGGAGACCCTCATAAGACAGGAATCCCACTCAGTTTTCCTTGCCTAGTGGTAATTGCCAAAGGATCAAGGTGGCCACATAGTAGAAGCAATTAAATAGTTGAGTAATGCTCATCAGTTATCCCATCAGCAGAAATCAGTTCTTGCCATGTGGGCTGGCTCTCCGTTGTCATGTGCTCTATATGGTGTGTTCATGTTCATGTGCTCTCCTGTGCTGCACCTGCTGCAGAGTGGGATGCTTTGCTAGAAGCTGCTTTGGCACACGTAGCAGGAGGGGGCAATCACAAAAAAAATCCTGTGAGTTGTCTATCACTGTTCTACATTTCCCCCTTTTTGAAAAATGTGACTAGTTCCTATCATTTAAAAAATATCTCCTGGTAGAGCACTTCATCTTTCAATAGCAGAATATATTGAGGAGGTTGAGTGTATCCAGAAAGACAAAAGGCATGAGTAGCAGCAAAAGAAATTGCAAATAGATATATGGGAAAACGTCTTCACAATGGATGTGGTCAAACACTAGCAAGAGAGGCTGTGGGATCCTGGAGATATTCAGATACTCTGCATAAGGCCCTAAGCAACCTGATCCCCCTTTGAAGTGAGTTCTGCTTGGAGCAGGGGTTGCATCAGTGACCTCCAGTGATGCCTCCCAACCTAAACCACTCTGAGTCTGGAAGCTGATCAGCTCCCCAGCCACTTGAATCACAGAAGGTGCTTGTCTGGCTGCCTGGGCAGCCTCTGGGGAAGATAAAGGTGGAGAGCACTGGCTGGGGCTGAACCTGCCCCAGACACAGGTGCATTCTGTGCTTTTGGTGCTGCCAGGCAGAGCAGCCTTTGGTGCAGTTCAACACAGGGATTCAAAGGAATGCTATTCAAGAGTTTGCACAAATCATGCGGATGCTGGGAAGCTGTTCTGACACCTGACGAGCCACTGCTCCTCTGCTCTAAAAATGCTCTGTATCTGCTTATCCTTTGCAAAGTGACACCAGTATGAATGTGTCTGATTTTTTAAAGTGTGCTTTTTCTGTAGGCATTCCAACTGCTTTGAGCTGCATGATTATGAGAGCTGAGCCTCAGCTCCCTCTTTGCTGTCATCATCAGCATTCAGAACCATGGCTCTGAGGCGTTGGTGGTGAGGACCAAGCCCCAGTGCAGTTCCAGGTCATTGTCTTCTTCCACCCAGAACCTCAGCACATGCTGCATGAATGTCACCACACAGTGATTGCCATCACCCTGCTGGATAGCCAGGCAGGTAAGGAAGGCTGTGCCTATCATTTAAATGAGGTGCTGGCTCATCTGAGATTCACAGTCCTGCTATGAGGTTAATTACTTTTCTTTAAATAAATATGGTAGTGAAGTCTTCCCCTCTTTTCTTTGGAATACTGATAGAAAGTTCAAGAAAAGGAAAAGTGATATGAATTTACACTTCATAACTGCACTGCTGAGCCTGGAAAATCTTGGCTCTAGTGCAGATGCAGGTAAACAGCAGTCTTGGGTGGAGTGATCATATGGACAGCAGAAGGGGAGCAGCTTGAACATTTCTCATGTAATGAAAGCCAACCAGTTCTGAGAGCTGGAGAGGTGGCCATGGCAGGATGAAGGTACCATAAAGTTCAGATAAATGACCATAACCACCCAGAGGTTTTGGCGTTTTCTGTGACTAATCTAAGCCAGGAGTGCATGGAGCAAGGTGACATGTCAGCACCTTCCTTGTACCTGCAGCCACTCCAAGTTGAGTGTGCCTGCATGGGGTGTCAGCTGGCTGGGGATTTGCAGCCTCACAATGGGATGAAGCATAAATATAAGTCTTGATATTATCTCTGGAGACAGCGTCAGAACTGTTTGATGCTTTATCAATTCATAACACATCCACTTGCAGAAGGCTCCGCCTGTACCAGGAGCAATGCGTGTGGAATCGCGCTGTGCAGGGGGCTCAGGGCGGCTGTCACGCACCACAGACGTCGGATGCTGCTCCTGCTGTCCAGCCCAAAGTGAGGCTGTCCCCTGTGGGGCTGTGTTTGTGGCTATTTGTTCTGATGTTTCCTAAACGGGGGAATCACTGTGGCTTCCATATTACAGTGGCTCCTCCCAGCACTGGCTCTTAAGACCCTCTCCCCCCGCCACCTCTGTCTGAAGGTCCCCGAGCAGGAAGCCAGCCCTGAGCCAGTGGCTGGTGCTCCAGCACAGCTGCAGGAAGAACCTCCTGCCTTGCCAAGGAAGGAAGGAGATTTGTTTTTTGCAGTGAGCTCATATTCTGAGAACGGGCCATGGCAGCTCATTACTAACACATGCAGTGCTAGACTATACACAGGCAGGGCTGGGGGGAGCTGCTGGGGACTGCCTGCAATCCCAAACAACAAAGCAGGAGAGGTTTACAGGCAGATGACAATGGCAATTTCACCTCTTCATGCTG
Organism: Myiozetetes cayanensis; assembly: GCF_022539395.1. Classification (NCBI taxonomy): domain Eukaryota; kingdom Metazoa; phylum Chordata; class Aves; order Passeriformes; family Tyrannidae; genus Myiozetetes; species Myiozetetes cayanensis. The sequence continues at coordinate 6,470,214 of NW_026087389.1, forward strand.
TTGAGAGGTCAGACACCAACCGGCCAGATATTAACACTGAAGGGTTTAACCAGCCATGGAGCTTTTCTGAGCTCTGAGTGTATTTTCTTAAGGGCTAAAATACACTTTGAGTGCTGTGTTGTCATTGCAGTGTCCAGTCCTGCTAAAGGATGGGCAAGTGTCCCAGAATAGAAGGCAGATATATATTTTTGTTGAGATTTAGTTGCTGAATGGGTGAAGCATCAAGCAATTGCCATAAAGCTTTTCTCTGAGTAATGCTCTTGTCCTTCTAGATTTGGGTGGCTATCTGACACAGTTTCTATTGGCTGAGGATCAAAGGGTAGAGGGAGACTGTGGGTCTGGCTGCGGTTTCCTTCCACCCTCTGGAAAAACAAAGCAAAGGCAAATGTGACATCCCCCCCTTTGTGCTGGGTCAGGGAGCAGTTTGGGGGCTCAAGACAGGCGGGCTGGAGGATGCTGGGCTGAGCTGCTCTCGCCTATGGGGCCTTGCTGAGCCCATCCTCCCTGGCTGCAGTGCACAGGAGAAGGAGAGCACAGAGGGAACTGAGCTGTGTCATGCCAGGTGCCAGAGGAATCCTGGTGGAAAGGCTGACAAAGTGTCCTGAGAACTTGCTGACCATACAGTCTTTGGAAAGCTTTTAGGACATGTAGGATTAACATGCATGCATGTAGCTGATCCTTGGGACAAGGGTGTGCTAGAGTCCAAAAGTGCTCAGCTGAGGTCATTCCCAGCCTTCCTGCCCCTGTGACTCTCTAACCACAACCTCCTCCCTCTTTTGGGATGGGACTGGTCCTAAACCAACTTAGAAGCCATGTTCTTCAAGACCTCAAACTGTTTTGCAGGGATGTTACCAGGCTCAACCCCGCCCACCTTTCCATCTCCCAGTGACAGCAGTGCTATGCTGAGCCTTTGCTTCGGGCTCCTCTGCCCCAGGGAAAGGCACTGTAGGCAGAGGGGTGCTGTGGATGTTGGGAGCTGTGGGCATATCCCAGAAGCCACATCCCCGTGCACTTTGGAAGGTAGGAAGATAGACAGGTAAAAAGCCAGACATGGTTTATGCCCAAAGACCAGACAGAATCAATATGTTCCCACAGAGCATATTGCATCTAATCAGTGTTTTCTGGTGGAAAACTTCTGATTCACTTGAAACCTAGGGCTGGATTTATTTGCAAATGCCTAGTGAGTGATAAGCAGGTGATTTAGTACAACATTTGTTTTGCACTGGAAAAAGAAATATATTAACCCTAGTGTGATTTTCTTTTTTTTTTCTGTGACATTGGGAACGGTGAGTGCCCAGCAGGTCATGACAGAAGCTGCCTCTGCCAGGAAAAAGCAACTGGTCCATCTCTTTCTTCTTGCAAAGTTTTTTGTTATAACTGGGAGAGACAGCCCAGAACTTCAACCCAGGGCCCTTCCTGGCCAGGAGTCCTTCTGCTGAGGAGCAGTTCTGGGCTGATCTTCCTGTGGTGGCCTTGCTCATGAAGCCTGGACCATTGGAGTGGTGACAGCATGGGCCAGGAGTGACAGGGACATCTCCTTTCCCTGTTGCCTTTCCTTCCATCGATTGCCTGGCACCATCCTGCACTGCATCATACCTTTGCTTTTGCAGTGAATTACAGAAGCACTTGTTTTGTACCTCAGGGTGAGAACAGCACTTGGAATTAGCTCCAAGACTAAAACCAAATTTTACATCTGCCCCAGGAATAGTCTTTTCTCAGGATGTACTATCCCAACACCCCCCTGTGAGCCTTGGTCCTGGCAGCCTCAGCATGATACCTTCAGGAGACACCCCTCAGTCTGGCAGGAGAAGCTCTCCCCTCCACAGGCCTTGAAGTGTGACAGTGCTCAATAAATCTAATTTGGCCCAAATTTACTGCAAGGCTCCATCTCTTCAGAAAAGCGTTGTTTACTTTCCTCCTGGCAGTGACCCAGCAACACAACACTCTGACTGCACAGAATTGCGAGTGCAGTGTATTAAATTATCGCTGCTCCTTCAACTGACATGCAGAGTGGAAGTTACAACTGATCTGTTTTTCCATGGAAATCTATTGTATTTAAGTATATCTAATTGAGTCAATCTTATTTGTACACGGGGACTGTTTGTCCTATTGCCTCTCTATCTGGGGCTTGCATTAAGGTCTCTCATCAGGCCCAGAGTCTGCAGCCTTACAGACCCATGCACATACCCTCCACTTCCAGCAACATTTCTGTGATCATTTCAGTCAACCTCCTCCTGGCTGTGCCTACCAAAAAAAAAAAAACCCTCCAGCCTCCATCAGACTCTCAGCTCTCAAGTCTTTTTGTGGGGCCCAGAAAACTCAGCTTTTTACCTCTTATTCAAGGCAGGCACTAGTCGGCTGATTGCTTTCTGCATAGAGCACAGTCTCTTCTCCCAATTACTGTGACTGTTGGAGCTTTAAAGTTGATGATTTTATGTTGTTGGAATACAAATTGATCATTAGAAACATTAATAATGGCTGCTTGACTTTATAATTATCCATGTATCTGTATTGCATTCAGGAGCTGTTAGTCTTCAATGAACATGTTCCAAATAATCCATTTATATTTAAATAAATTGACACGCAATAGCTATCTTAATCAATCTAAATCTAATTCCTATTTAGGAGCCTCTGCTTTACCACTTATATTTTTTCTTAGGAAAGCAGCACTTGGGTTTGGTGGATCACAGAGTTTGCTTGGGATTTGGAGCCCTAGAAGGGCGGAGTGGGAGAACAGGTCTTCTCCCTTGCAGCCTCCCAGTCCATCAGGTACAGGGAAATTCAGATCATGATAGTTGAACTGTGGGACAGAGATTTAGGTCTTCTGTTGCTTATGTGAATTCTTGGATGTTTCCAGCAGTTAATACGTTTCCTTGAATCTGAGATTGTTAAAAATTAACTTTCGTTTTTCCATCCACAAAATTTAAAATTATTTGCTAGTATTTATGACAGCTTGATTAAAAGTTGTTGGTCACTTTATAGATTTGATGAGGTAAAGGTTCTCCTGGCTTATTGTCACACCCGATCACATTTCAGGTAATAGGCATATGAGGAAGCTCACAGCAGTCACTGCTGATGTACAGGTGAGATGACTGCAGGGAACTGGGAATTTCAAGCTGAGTTGGCATTACAAAGTTTGGATCCTGTCAATCCTGGGCAGGTGAGTTCTGTGATTCAATCTCCCACCCATGATGTGAAGATTATAATTTTCAGTACCCTGAAGCTTCTAATTTACCTATTTGGGATGAATATTTGAATGTGGATGAGTGAGAAACCACATATCATGCCTGCCATAAGTCAGTTATCAGATTTTATCAGGAGAAGGAATTGCATTTTTATGCCTTTTTGGACTGTCAACCTTAATCGTCCCTTGCTCATTTGTGTGGGGATTAAAGACTTATTGTTTCTGGAGATGAGAAGACCATTCCTCAGCTGGTGGACACTCTCTGTGACTTTGCTAAAGCCACATTAGCAGCCAGGGGCAGGGGTGAAAGTGATGCAATTCTCTTTTTGGGAGTTGTGGTTTTTTTCACTAGCAAAAGCGAGGTGACATTTTTACTGAGCACAGTCAAAACCTGAAGAAATTATTTCTCCCTAGAGGACCAGAGTAGGTGTGAATATCTCAGCACTGAGAAAATGCTCCTAGACCCCACCAGGGAGTTCTTGAAGGTGATGAAAATACTGTTTTCCACAGTTTTGCAATATGCTTTTATCCCTATGAATCTCCTGTGAAAATAGTCACACAATCCCCCCACATCTTGCTGCAGACTGATCTTATTTCTCTGTGTTGTCTTCTTAGTGAAAATAGATAAACAAAATAATAACACAAAAAACCCCGGTTATGATGCCAATGGAGATTGCTAAACCCTGCACTACTTGGGGTGGTTGGAGTGTTTTGCATGTTGTGCAGGGTGTGTGTTACATTGTCCCCAGCCCTGATCACTCACTGAAGGACAAGTCAGGTAAAGGAATGGAGGTGATCACATGGATATGGCTGATAGGTCAGTCCCACCGAAGATCTGGGTTAGCTGGAATGGTAGGAGACCTGGGGGACATTGCTCTACTAATTACAGGTGTTTGGTTGCAGGGGTTTGTCTGGCTGTGGTGTCCTGGCTACTGGCTATTGTTCAGGGACACCTTCCCCCCAGATGGATGCAGCTCTGTCCTTCCCCAGAATAAGGAAAGTGCCTTGCTGGGCACGAGCAGCACTGGAATTGCCAGAAAGGAACCAAAAACCTGCCAAATCTCAGCTGAGGAGAGAGAGCCCTCGTGGGGCCCCGTTAATAGGGAGCTGTTAGGGACTGCTGAACAAAAGGACTTGTCCTGCAACAGTACAGTAGGCAGGGAGAGATTGGGTTTATTTGACTGTGTTTCATCCAGGTCTGATGGGGTTTTTTTCCACTTTGAAAGTTCTTTTATTCTCTTTTGTGTTTCCACAGAACAGCTGCAGCATTTCAGGGCTCCTGGGGTGTTTCTGTGCACACAGTGGAGAGGGGTCCAGACCAGGGTTGCGATGGGTTCACACCACATGCCAGAAAGCTTTCCCCAGCCTCATCCAGTGAACTTTAAACCTCCTGTAGCTCAGATCAACACCTAAAATCACTGCAAGATGTCACAGTAGGAGAGCACGAAGGACAAAGGGCAGAAACAGTTTTGTACTACTTTACAGGTAGAGGGAATTTGTTAGGTGAGAATGGTCATGTGGGCAAATCCCAATGGCTCTGCCAAATTTAACCCTGACATGAGAGGAGCCTAGGAATAATGCAGGCTTTATACAAGTTTTCATTGTTAGCTCTTTCCAGAAAGATTCTGGTGGGGTTTTGTTCACTGAAGCTCTTTGTTGCTGCCTTTCATTTTCACCAGTAATTCTTCCTTTCCAATGTCCTGTTGTTGTCCATCCTTATTACCTGAAGTCATTTGGGTGACATCCATTTTTACTTCTTAAAAAAATTCCACTACCTTTGCTAAAGGCTGGATCACATCCTATTTAAAATCAACAGAAAGGCTTCAATGAGCCCCAAACTGGACCTAAAATTGTTGCTTCCTTTCAGGTTTCTCAATATGCTATTTGCCTCCTAGCAACCAGCGTTTGCAGGCAGGGGTACAGCAGTATTAAGCTCTCAGTTGTGTGCCACAACTGGCATCCCAGTGCCTCCTGCAGAGCTTTACAAAGCCCTCAGTAGTGTCAACTCACTCCACTTGCTGTAGGTGTCATTTAGACACAGTGTTATACAACACTCTGAAAAGCAAAGGGAAGTTCTGTCCTGCAGAGGCTGTAATAGGAGGACAGGGAGTGCTACAGGTTAGATTAATACCCCAGGAGTGACAGAAGTACCCAGAGGATGTTTGGGCATCTCCTGTGGTTTTACTGCCTGGAGTATCCCAAGTTCTCTGCTGGAGCTGCACGATGTGCACTGTCTCATCCCAGGTGCAGTTTTGAAGTCCTGCTCTTTGACAGGTAATTTAGTGCCTTTTTCTTCCTTTAATTGCAGCAATTAATCACACTCCCTGCCAGCTCATCCTCACTAATATACCCTGATGGTGAATGTCACTCGTTCAGGTAGGACAAGGTGAAGCTTGCCTGCTGGGAGCAGTGATTTTTCCGTAAGGACCTGGAAAATACTCTCAGCTGAGTCAAGTCTTTGGGTTATTTTGGCTTCCTTCTGCTTCCTTTCCTCCTGTTTTCACATGTCCATTCCATAAATTCAGTTCTTGATTAGCCGAATTGCATCAGTTGTGGGTCTGTTTGGGGAAAATCAAGATCTTTCATCTTCATGTGTTTAGGAGGAAAGCTGTGTGTTATTCCAGTGGGGCTGGAGAACCAGCCATGCTCATGCAGCTCCATCAGCAGGACGTTTCTAATCGACATTTGCAGCTCAGCCTGACTTCCTTGAGGAGCTCACAGTAACAGACATCTCACAGGGTTTGGATAAGTAACCTCCATTCTGGCATATCCTGTTTGAAAGTTGCCAGTGACTCTTCTGCGTTTGTTAGCTACTAATTTAAGATCTGAAGGACTTTTTGCTCATAGTATTGGTGAGGTGATTCAAGGTTATTTAGCTGTGGTGTTTCATGAGAATTTCAGCTTTCATTAAGGAACAGGAAAGAAGTAAATATTTAGTTCACTAAACAATTCCAAAAAGATGATTACCTGAACCTGTAAAGCTGCAGGGCCAAAATTCAGGAGGCAATTAAAGTCTCTGCCACCTTCAAAACTATCGTTCAGTTATTATTTTTATATGTCAAGATGCTTTTAACAATCTCCTGAATTTTTAGAGCCTGGAGCAATTCAGTTGGGAGGAATTATGTTTTCAAGCTGCAACACACCTTTGGAATCTTCTCTAGTTTAGCTGAGAGGGATGAGGATGCACTAGAGATCAGCATATGCGTGTGGGTTTTTGTACACTGCATATATAGATATTGTCCCATCCATTTTACTTTAATTGTAAAGTAAAAGAAGTAAAAACTCTATCTTGCTAACTGGACAGTTTGCAAGGACCACATCGATGATCCAGGAAGATAAAAAGTTTAAGAGGAATGGCATAAATATACAGTGCATTTTACTGGTTCAACAGTCATAATATCTGGATCATATAAAAATAGCTATTTAACAACAACTGTTTCTCCCATAGCAATTAAGAACCTATGAAAGTTGAAAGATGATGAGCATCATATAATTGGTTTCTGCAGAGTCTAATGAGACTCCATTTTCTCAGTAAATAGAATATTCTCTTTCTTGAGAATAGAAAGAATAACTGATGATAAATATTTATAAGTGACTCTTATCTTTCTCCTGTCATGAAGTTTTCATCAACAAACTACCCTTCAAAAAAAAAAACAAAAAACCATAAAAAACAAAATAAAACAAAACAAAAACCCAATCAAACAAACAAAAAACCACCACAAAACAAACAAACAAACAAAACCCCAAAACAAAACCACAAACAAACAAACAAAAACACAACAGGTACTCACATTAGAGATGCCCCTTATTTACTACTGTTTAGTATTTGTACTGCAGTGGTGCCCAGAAAACCAAATCCAAGGTCTCCTGCTTCCCGTGCCAAATTGCTGTACGTTCTGATCAGTTTATAGTGAAAGTCCAGGTAAATCTAACGACACACTGGTGTCCAAATCTGTCACAGAAAGGCGCCTTGGCATCCCTCATGGTCCTGATGGCCGTGGGGTTGGTTGGACTGACAAGCACTAAGGGATGTGCTGAGGCCATTTCATCTGAAGGTGACAGTCGACCAAGGCATGGGAGGTGGACACTGCAACTCGTGCCTGCTCTGGGAGAAAATCCTGGAGTAAATCTACCATGGAGCAACAGAAGCAATCTCAGGGTTACACATGGCTTTTCTTAGCTACTTGCTCAGCTGTTTACTGTGCTTTATCACTGAAGTGGTTTGGACACTACACAGCACGAGTGGTTTGTATCAGGGCACGTACGTGTGTGTATGTGGAGGAATGAGTCAGCTACAAGATGTCAGTAAGTCAAGTTTTTCTTCAAAGCATCATTCTTTAGTCTGATTGTACACAAGTTTTAACAAGAGACAGCATACATTTCCCTCAGCAGACAAAAGCCCTGTCTGGGCTTTGTTCCCAACCATCTACATTGTGATGTGAAGCACAAAATCCTCAAGCTGCTGTGCATGATGGGGCAGAGTGAGCAGCAAGTCCAAGGCTTCAGGCACCATCTCCCCAGTCTGCTGCCTGTGGAGTACCCATGATAACCAAAGCATCATGGTTTTGGAGAGAATTCTGTAAACTGGAACCATCCTAAACAATGCATCCTCTAATCACTGCCTTATTTTATTTCTGTAACTCCATTTAAGTTTCCTCATATGGGTTTTGGGGGATGCATTTTCTGTAATAATGCCAGGCATTACTGGAGACACCACTTGAGAGCCATTTTGGCCATGGCATGAGCTGTTCATGTGCAGTCTGAACCTTTTGTCAGCATGGATTGTACAAGGCACTCAAGTAAGATCTCTTGGCCAGTTCAGTTGAAGATAAATATTGATATTTCAATTACCTTTTAAACTGCGCTTGCTGAGATCCCCGTGCCTGGCTTGGGTATTAAAGCATGGATTGTATCTGGTTCTGCAAACACATCGTTTTGTCTGTTCGATGCATATAATAGCTTATACTTCCATCCCTGGATAACCACCTCTGCTTTAAAGAGTGACCCTAAATTGTATTTACACAATAAACTAATGTTCTGTTCCTATGGAGAAGAAATTGCTTTAAGGAACCTGAGTAAGTGCAATTTTCTCTGCTCTTCTTCCATGATGTCCATCATAAATAAGTAGCTATGAACAGTGAAAGGGCTTCTCACAAGCAGTTGCTTTTACAGCTCTTTTACAGCTTGGTGTTGAGGAGCTAATGGTTTGAAGTGAAACCAACGGTGGTTGTAAATACATCTCTTTACGTGACTGTATCTTCATTTTTTCCCAGGAATGAGAAGATGGCAAAACACAGATTCCTGAAGCACCTTCTTTTGAAGGCAAAGGTGACCTCTTTTCAGCTACCATGACTGCAAGGCAAGTTTCTTTATTTAAGGAGGAAGAATTCATACTTGTCACCAGGGAAAATTTTAAATGCACGAAAAGTGTCTCATGTAGTAAGAAATACTACTGTGCTCTTTCCTGAGGCATATGCTTAGATAGGATTTTCTCTAAAAAAATGAGGGGTGAACATCATATGCCAGATGTCTTCTTAAACATACTTGCTAACCAAGGTCATGTTAATTCTTCTGGGTTCAAAACAATTTTACTTACAGGATCAGGGATTATTATTTCACTGACACAGAACAAAAGGTGCAGGTCTTAAAAGCAACAGATTTTTTTTAGTGATATTCTGAATGGAAACTGTATTCTCTTCTTAGATGGCAACAAATGAAATAAAACATCACTAGTGCCGCTGATCTGTACATCTGCTGAGACCAGGGACATGGGAGAACAGGGAATGAATGGTTTAACCTCCTCCTACTCCATTGTTATAGTGAGACTGGAACAGCAAATGCAATTCTGCCTCCCACGTCTCTGAACTGGTGTTGTAAAACTGGAAAAGATGATGCAAAGAGCCATAGTAAAGATCTGGAGGCAGGAAAGTGAGATTTACAGAGTTTATCAGGAAGATTTCAGCCTTGATTTGATTAGAGGGCTTACATATTTTCGTGAGGAATAAGTATTCTATAGGTACTATTCCATCCAGTGCCTGTAGGCATAGCAAGAACCGATGTCTGACAGCTAAATTAAGAACGATTTTGTGTTTTAAATAGCACACACATTTTCACTAGTGGCATGGTTAGCCACCAAGAACAGCAAAGGAAAGTCAAAAGAGATAGCAGATAGTCTATTTTGATGCCTAAAATCATGGTAATGAGTACCTTGAAAGTATTAAAACGGACACTGGCAGCCAGTCCTTCCCCAGTGGAGCGACCAGACGTGGGTGTCCCACCACAGGGACAGTGCCCCATGCAACCTCCGAGCTGAGCTGTCTGTGTGTCCATACGCCGTGTCCAGGGGTACATCCAGTCCAGCTCCACAGGGGCCGGGTTACAGCAGAGGGTGCTCTGAGCCCGCCGTGGTGGGACAGCCTGGGTTCGGCGCTCCCAAGGAGTTTGTCCCAGGAGGAGCAGGCTGGCTGACCCTGCCCTGCAGTGTCCTGTGGTCAGGCTGCTGAGCGCGGGCTCTTGCGCCTGTGAATTTAATCACTGCGCGCAGGCCGGGGCCTTGGGAGCTGTCACTGCCCGGTTTTTTTCGGCTGGGAAGCTGGAGCAGAGCCATGTGTGCGATTCCCACTGAGGGTGGTTATGTAAATACCGCTCTCACGATAGTTCACTGATGGAATTAACTAGCCTGGGAGGCAGAGGCAATATTCCTCTAATTCATCCTCCACGGCCCTTTTCCCGCCACGTTGTCGGTAAAAGGACGTTCTTTTATCAAAGCTCTGGCAGGACTTTTAATCAAAACGATCCATTTTAGAACAATTTCTCATTTATGCTTCCTGTTTCCTTTTCTATCTCTCTCTCTCCTTTTTTTTTTTTTTTTTTAAACTTTTCTAATTGAAGAAAAAGGAAAAAGGGCAGGGAGGAACGTTGGGAAAATAATACTCATTTCCCACTTTTGTTTAATAAAAAAAAAAATTGGAAAACTTTCAAAATCTCTGAAGCACTGCTTGTGAAAATTTCCCGATTTCAAAATCAGGGCAGTATCAGGGCCTGGGGGAGAAGTCCTCCAGCTCAATCCAGCCAGTTCTCATATAGTTTTAAAGGTCATTAATATTCGAGCTGAGGATGGAGTAATGGAACAGCACCTCCTTCCTGAAAGATACAGGGGAGCAAGCTTGGATGACATGGCAAAGGACCATGTGGGAAGCAAATCACTGCTTATTTTCTCTTCCAGAGGACCCACCCTGCAACATGGGGTTGGGAATGGGTAAAAAAAAGAGGGGATGCTTTCCCCAGATGCTGCAGAAAAAGGCAAGGGGTTGGGCAGGGAGAGAAGTCAATCTGCCACAGCTGGACCCTGGGGTCCTCTCTGACTGCACGAGGCTGCTGTGTGGAGTTGCTGATGTCCTCAGGGGAGCAGTGCCATGAACGTGCTCCTTGGCATTTGGAGTGTGGCACACTGTCAGCTGTGGTTTGTTAGTCGTGCTGGGTTCCCTGCCCCTCCAAATCTTCAAGGAAAGAACTGGTATTTACTCTCCGACAATTTATTTGTCAGAGGACTATTCTTAAAATACTGTGGTTTATGTGCAAAATATTGTTCATGTATAAAATAGCACTGAGGCTCTGTTGGGTCCTGAGTTGACCTCTGCCCAGCCCTCAGATCCTTCAGCTTCTCATTTGATGTGTCTCACAGTGTAAGACACGCTGCTGCCCCTCTCCCATATAGCACACAAAGCTTACTTCCCAGTACACATGCCTAATTTGTAGCTAATACTCTCATTGTGGCTACTTTAATAACAGTATAGATTTTTTCCCAAATGAGATGCACATGTGGCTCCCAAGCCAGCATTCTTCTGTTTCAGATTAAGCGTATTTTTTCCCCCAAGATGCCACATTATACATAATTTTCTCTAATCTTTTCTATTGATTTCATTCTTAGCCCTCATCAAAACTGCGTTGGAGCAATCGAGGAGCAGATTGTGACCTACCTTGCATGAAGGAAAGGGAAAGAGCAATCTACTTACACCATTATATTGACCTTCTGCTTTGTAGGCAATAGTCCTGGATCAGAGGAATATTAGATAAAGAACACCACTCCCAAGGGTGGGAGTCCTGGCTATTTTCCACCCTGCTAAGGCTCCTAGAAAGCGTCTCTCTCCCTTGGGACACAGGGCTTCTAGGTGGTACCATCTCCTTTCAGGACAGGCTGGAAATACAGAAGATGCCTGGTGACATTCTTGCAAGACCACAAGCAATGAGTACAGTAAGGACAAGCCCAAATCTTGAAAGGCAACAAAGTTATAACTCAACCAGCTGGAGCTGAAAAACGCCACTGGCTCAGCTCCAGAAAGACTGGTATGTTTTGATGTTTGTGGAATATCCTCATGTTTCTTACCAGGACACACTGCTGGGACAAGATCATGCCAGAGCAAGTTTATGATGCTCATCTCCTGGGTTTGACTGCAGCAGAAATACCTTGTGGTTTCTCTACATCTGTGTGAAATTACTAAGTCCTAGAACACATGAAAATTAATAATAAAAATAAAAAGCTTTCCTTCCACCCCCCGTCACCTCCTCCCACTGACACAATTTAAAGATTTAGAATCAGTTTGTACAGAGGCCAGAGATTGGAGTTACGATTGTAATGTTTCCATTTAGGACAAGGAAATTGAAGTAGAGCAATTAATCAATAGCAATATGGGAAAGTAAAGACTGAGACACTTAGAGCTTGCATGCTTAGCTGCATAAGGGGAATTTTAGAAAACTTCTGTCTTTTACTGCTCTTTTAAGTTTTATATTACCAACTTTCAAGTACAGAGAGAACAGTGCTTTGTGCTGCACTACTTCACCCCACATTAAAAACCCATTCATTTACAGGGAGCGGATACTTAATTATGAATAATCCCAAAGTGTTTCACTGACTGTTGTACAAACTGTGCACTCAGGCCCATTTCATACAGCCATGAAATGCCATCATCCCTCAGGTGAAACAAAGCAACTCTTCAGCAGCACAAAGCAAAGCTGCACAGCAATTTGGGGAAGGAAGTGAGGAATAATGGATTCATTTGAAACTGCAGGGGGATTTTAACTATGCAGAATGCAATTACCAGAACTGGAGTTTATCCAGGACACTGGGGTTAAGACCCTATCTATTACAAAAGATGCCACAGAACTGCCAGCATCCCTCCCCTCATTTCCTACGTGTTACTCACTGGGCTCCTGAGTACACACTGAAAGAGGCCAGTCCTGTTTGGATTGTGAAAAGTGATGGGATGTAAGGGCAAGGTGCAGAGGAAAAACTAATATTTCTCACTGACCAGAGCTTTCTCTTTGCACATGATGCAAAGGGTTTTGTGCTGGAGAGAGAAATGAAGGGCTCTTGAGTGTGTGACTCCATCCAGAGCCACCAAACCAGGGCAGCTACTGGTCTATGGTGCAAGCAATGGGCTCCTAAAAGAACAGTGTGGCTTCACAGCCTAAATTTGGTCATCAGTACCTTAAGCCAGAAATATAGCATTTCCTGACCAAGTTAGGCTGAATTCATTTAAATATAAATAATTTGGATCAGAAATCCCATATTTCAATGGAGGTCATAAACCAAAGACAGTATCTCTAGCATCCTGATGAGCAGCACAGAGCAGCACCACAGCACAGAAAAAAAGACTTATACCTCCTCTGTGTGGAGCATGTTAGGAACTTTGCTGAACTGTTTGAGTTTTGGATAGTTCCTTGACCTCCTGAGCCCAGTTCCCATTGGACCCTCTGCTATCTTTCTATTGTAAACATACAGTCCCTTCCCATTGTTTAATAACTTCATTACAAATAACCAAAGCCCTGTCTCTTGGTGCATTTACACACCAGAGAAAAATTAGGTACTGTAAGCTGGATTTTAAAGGAGAGAGGAGCAGGGGGGAGCAGAGCAGTAAAGCCTGGCCCAGGCAGGGGTTGAGGGGCAGAGATGTGGCTGCTTTGCAGCATCATGTCCCAGGACTGTCCCTGCCTCCCCTCTCACTGCAGGCAAACAGGCAGCATCACATCTGCAGGGGAGGAGGAGAGGCAATATTTTTTCAAATATGTGTATATTTTTAACTCCCACAAAAATACCAGCTGTGAAACTCTGGGAGCAGCATTTTTTAACTCGGCACAAAAGCCAGAGTGTATCTGGAAAGCTTTCAGCTGATTTGTGAGATGCAAAAGTCAGTATTCAACACTTCTATTTCTGGACATTTAACTGATTACATTAAAAGTCAGTAAGTCCTGCATCTTTTTGTCTAAAAATCCAGGTATTGAGTGTGCTCAGTGCTAGAAACACCTGACTGTCTTATATCCCCTCCGTTTACTGTTGAGAGTGTTTAAGTCTTATTTAAATGTATGTAGTTTAAATTTATAAATATTGTTATTTTCACATGGCTGTTGAGAACAGACAAGTAAATAAACAAGTAACCATCACAAAAAATGCATTAGAGAATCCTCTTACCAACTCAGAGGTGCTGGTGGAAATGTTCCCAGTTACTAGTGAAACCCCAATAAATAACACTTCGGTCTTATAACTGCAAATCTTTCTAATAGAATCTGGGTATTTCATGCCCTGTGCCATAAATCAGTGCCCTTGATGAGTGGGATTTGAATGGCTGGACAAAAATATTAATCAAGATTAAATCAAAAGCAGAATGCTGCATGTGAAGGCAGTGTTAGCCAGGATGCTTTCCTAGGAACGAAATCACTCAGAAGTGGCTTATAAATCTGGGACGTGGCTTAGCTTGATGTGAGGAAATGTGACTGGTATGGATTTTCAGGCTTTATTGTGCATAGATATTGCATATGGTTAAGTCTTTCTGCTCCTGCAGGAAGTGTCAGATTTCAGGCCACATGTATCTTGTGCCTTCATCTACCAAATGCAGTAGGTGATGATGCTGGGCTGAAGGACCACTCTCACACCCTTCCTGCAACAACATGTGGCAGAGCAGTGTCTGATTTATAGCAGCAGAAATGCAGGGAGGATCACAAAATACAGAAAGAAACCTGGCAAGATCAGACACCACTGGTAATTTTACTCAGTAGATGAAGGACATGTAAAATCTAGGAAAATAAGCCTTACTGGGATCTAGTTTTACTCCATTTTAGCTGACATTTTCCCTCGTGGTGTCTGTCTGAACTAAGCCCTGTGCATATTCTCAAGCAGATTGGAAGTGGCAGTGTTCTGATAGCTACTACGCTGAGGATTGGCCCGATCATCGAGGATTTATCCAGTTTTTCTCTTGTATTTATTGACCATTAATGAATCAGGACTTATTCCTTGCAGACACTGATTGAGTCACTAAGCTGTGTCTGTGAAACAACTGGGAGTGATTCTCAGAAATACAGGAATATACTCTTGCCAACATCAACAGGTAAATTAAATATGTATCAGACATGGCCTATGTACCTAATGCAAAATAATGCTCTGTTTCAAATTCATCCTTAATATCCTCTCTTAAACTAGCCTAAAATATTTTTTACACGTAATATTCCTGTCTGGAATATTTTCCAGCTTATTTTCTCCAGCTCTTCTCCAGGGGAGCAAAGATTTGCATAACATTAGGTCAAAAGCCCGTTGAGGATATACTACATGGAAATTTTGTAAAACAGACTCATCCTCTGGCTGTGAAGGGGAACTGGGCTTGGAGAGCAGCTTTACAAAGGCACCAAAAGCCAGACAATACCCAGAGGTTCTGCTTGATACCAACAGTGTCCAGCAGAAAACGTGAAAGCACTGAATAGTTAATACTATAATATAGTAATTGTCCTAGCACAGCAGAGTCACCTCTAATTTAGTGGCTGTGCACCTACTACTCATTAACAGAGCACACCTTGCAATCCACAAGTTCCATCTCTCAGCATGGATAAAAATTTGTACTTGGGATAAATTTTAACCTTTAAATAGTGAATAATATATATTTTCTTGCAACTCTGCCTTTCAGAAAAAGACCAATAACTTCGACTTTTTGAATAGCCTTCATCATTCAGCAGTCATGCCAAAAAGATTAATAGTAACAGCCATATTTTATTATTTTTATAGCAGGTTGTAGGGAAATGATTGTTAGCTTCTGTGTCAAATAAAGGTCACTCTGACCACCACCTGTTCTAGGGAAACTTCAGTGCAACTGGTTCTATAGTCCAACTTTAGGTAACATCATTACTGAGGAAGGGGAAAAAACAGCCTTAAAAATTCAGTGTACAAAAAAAATCTGCAATGCTCAGATAAAATCAATAGCACAGCGTGAAAAATGGCATAGGAAGTAAAATAGCTGATCTGCTGGCTCTTTCAGAAATACTGCATCCTGACCTGACGTTTCAACTAAAAGAAATACAAGTTTTGCTCCTAAACTTGTGTTCATGTTTTTAATGAAGTCCAGCCTGACCCCAAAAGGTCCAAGTCACTTAATTCTTCCTCCTGGTTGTGTTTCTTCTCTCTCCTCCCTGACTGGTTTTGTTCAGGTGCTCTGAGAATGCAAACACCCCAGTGCACTGCGGTTGGAGGGTTGGACCGTGGTGCTGGATCATGGTGGGATGGGGAGAGTATCATGGGCCACAGCACAGTGCAGGGAACCTGCTTTTAGGGAATTTGAAGTTTTGGGGTTTACTACTTTTGGGTTTTTTTCAGGATTTGAGGTCTGTCTGCTCTGGATTGCAGGATGTGTTCCCAGTGCTGTAGAAGAAAAGATGGAGCAGGTGGGGGCAGCATTGCTGGTGAACATCATGGACCAAGTAAGATCTAGGGTATTTCTGCTGTGATATCTGGGGTCACTCACCCTGACTCAGCAGCTCACTGTACCTCAGAGAGCATTTTGCTGCTATAAGATGGTTCAAGTTCTTTTAAACACAACCTCCATTGTGAATGCTTACACTAACACTTTTGAAAGCTTTTGGGGCAGTTGCTCACCCTAAACACCCGTGAAAGCTTTTGAGGGAGTTGCTCACACTAAACACCTGTGAAAAATTCTGGGGTAATTTTCCTTCCCCCTGTACATAGAATCACGTGGGTTGGAAAAGACCACTAAGATCATTGAGTTCAACCCTTAACCCAGCACTGCCAAGCCACCACTAAACCATGTTTCTAAGTGCCACATCTACATATTTTTTAAATTACTCCAGGGGTGGTGACTCCACCACTTCCCTGTGCATTCAAACTGATGGCAGACTCCTGTGTTTTCTTTGTTTTGAAAACATGTATTTGCAGCCTGAGTCAACTGGGCTCCTCAGCTGAAGACAAACTGCTTGAGTTGATTCCCCTGCCAAACCCATCAGTTGCACAAGGTGCTAATAAGAAAACGGGCCACAGGAGATTCTCATGAGTGCCTGGTGACCACATGGGCTCTCCTGCCTGATCAGAAGGTTTTAAATAGAAGAAGAAAGAAAGGAGTTGTATGTAGTTCCCTTAGTCATGAAGAAGCTGGTCTATGGAGGAGATGAGGACACACTCAGCACTGCCAGCATCATCATCTCAGCAGGACGGTGAGTGAAGGCTGCTGGTTGTACAGCCCTTGCTTTGTACCCCACTACTAGATCAGCTTGAATTGTGTGAAGCCTGGGGTGTGATTAAATCAGGGAAGTTTGTGGCTGCCAGTTTTGGGTTGTGTTTCACAAATCATGCCTTCTCTTATCAAATATGGTTTTGCATGTCCTGCTACCAACTAGCATTTTTGTTATAGACCCTGATGAATTATAGGCAATGAAGGGGGTGGGGGGAGAAACAATGTAGTGGGTGTGCCAGAAAAGAAATGAACCTTAAAATATGTTGGGGTGAAACATGGATTAGAAGAGGATAGCAATTGTCTCTTTATCTATAGGAGTTTTTTTCCCCACCCAGAATCAATCTTGAGAATCTTCCTGCATTTTCCAAAAATAAAGGTTCACTTATATCCAAAACACTTCAGAGTTATTTCGTCTCCTGTTTAACTCCTGGCTAATAATTTCATCTTTCATTTCCTCCTATTGTTCACTCTGGCATGCATCCCATCTATTATAAGCCCCAGATATCATGAAGTAATTTTTTTAGATTTAGGGAGAGGGAAATAAGAGTCAGCTGGTTTGAAGTAAGGTTTTTATAGCAGCACAAGTTCTGGAAGCATTGCACAGAGACTAGTATTAAAGAAATAGCTCCATGGAAGGAAGCTGGAGTGAGGAGACAAAGCAGCCCTGGCTTTCTCTAAGAGCTGTATTACTGCCAAAGCAAGGGTAATTGCTCCTCTTTAGGACTCTAATACAAAATGGTGCTTTACAGACACTGAGGAGAGATATGAAGTAGCCATTGGACAAATACTCATGAGAGCTTGGCTTTTCTGAAAATCTCCAGCTAATTACTGTACTGAAGTAGTTGGCTGCAAAGCAGCATTTTTAGAAAATTAAAATGTCTGTAAATATGGCTTTTGTCTCTGTGTCTGCACACATGATGACACAAAGTGCAGAATCTATCAACTGGAACTAGAGTATGTGTTTCACCTCAGGGACGGGGCTCAGCTCATTGCATCTCTAGGTGTTGTGCTATTTCTACTGCTCTAAGATTTTATGTTCCTTTTGTCTTGTGAAAGTGGATCAGATTCCCAAAAATATCGGCAAAACCTGGGCTAGAAATCCTGTCTGAGAGTGCTGAGTGTAGCATTGTAGCTCTGCTAATGACCCCATCTGGATCCCTTTTCCCTCCTATATCCATACCATAACGCTTTATCTACCACAATGCAAAAAGGTGTGTGAGTGCTCTTTGGCCACTGAGACAGGGTGGGATGATTGGGTTTTCTGGAGGACACATAAAACTGATCTTACTGGCAAAGCTACAGAGGAAGTAGGTGGAAGAATAGGATGTGCAAATACTGGGGGGTTATTTGCACTGGTGGTCCTCATTCAGTTCAGAAACAAAATGTACAGCATATGGGAGATGGAGTAGTGCATCACAAAGTTGATCCAGGAATCCCAAATCATAAGAAAGACTCTACAGGAAACAGGAAATTTCCTGGAACAGGAAATCTGGTTGCTCTCCTGGACTGGCAGAGCCATCTTGGTCTCACTGTGGGTTTTCTTTCCTTGCCCCAAGACTTAAGGGGTGCCTCATAACCTGTAATGCTCGTAGCTGGCTATGCTTCAATGTCTAGAACTCGAGGTTAGATAGAGAATATTTCTATAAATCGTGGCTTCATCTGACCTACCTCAGGCTCCTGAGCCAGAAAGAAGGCTGGTACTTTGCAGGCATTGCCTGCTGTTGTGGGTTTGAACATTATAAGGGTTATTCTTCCAGTCCCATGGAGCCTAAAGCTGTTCTTGAGAATATCACTCACAGGTCACCTCACCTCCTGCACCAAATGTAGTCCTGACAGGAACTGAAGGTCAAAAAACTTCTGTTTGCTTTTTCTGAAGAATTTTTCATGGAAAGGCTGTAGGAGGGCTGCTGGAAAGGAAAACTCAGGTTTAGAAGGGGAACAATAAGGATAAGCTTTGCCTCAACCAGGTCAGTCCAAGGTCTAACTTCATTTGACTGTGGGATATCAATACCAGAGGTAATGGTGAAGGTGTCAGAAAAAGATGGAAGGTGCCTCAGAGAAAGTAATGAAATAAACAACCTGTGATGTGTATTGTAGACTAGCTAATCACAAACTCACATCTTTCTCTCATCTGTCCAAAATATTGACAATGAATTGAAGTCTGTTGCAAGTTGGTTTAAATATATGTTTTCATATAGAAGTACCAAAGGGATAAATGTTCATTTCTCCCTGAAGAATTATTAGGGCTAATAACAAGGGAGGTGTGACAGCTCTGTTTTACAGCAGTTGTCTGAACCTCATTGAGGGATACAGGAATAACTTTTTGTGTGGCATATGCTGTGATGAGTTGCAGATTGATGGTTCACTGTGCCAGTGTGCTGCGTGTTATTAACGATCTCTATTTCCAGCAACTCCCAAGGACTTGCACTCGCTGCACTGTTCAGGTGTAATCCAAAATCTCTTGAATCTTCCAGCACTTTCAGTGACTCTGGTGTGCTTAAGATTAGTGTGCAAGGACATAAGCCTGGTCCCAGAGATGTCAGGTTTTAAATACCATACTGTTTTGGATTAATTGTTGTTCACCTATAGCTGCATTTTGGATTTAATGAACAGTTATGATGATAACCAGGTTCTCACCCTTTATGGAAAGG
Organism: Myiozetetes cayanensis; assembly: GCF_022539395.1. Lineage (NCBI taxonomy): Eukaryota > Metazoa > Chordata > Aves > Passeriformes > Tyrannidae > Myiozetetes > Myiozetetes cayanensis. The sequence continues at coordinate 6,489,554 of NW_026087389.1, forward strand.
CAGCACTTCATAAATACCAAAATGTTCTCTTTCTGCATCTGTGCTGGTTTCCTACAAACCTGGAAATGAAATTATGTGACTACTGTCTTAGGAGTGCAACTATTGAATAACTATTGCTAAGAGGTGCATCCAAAATGCATAAATGAGGAAAGGAATTCCATATGGTTGGGAAAGACAAACAAATGCCACACAGTGTTACTTAAAAGGAGGAGTGTATTTGCTCTTTTCTTCTTGCAGTATGAAGACAGAGCAGTGCCTGGTACGAGAAGCAGGAATTGGTGGGTTGTCACTAACTGGGGCTCCCTGAGGATCCTTGAGGGTGGGAGAAAATATGGATGTGCTGGTCTGAAGGTTCATTGAAGCTGTTACATGGTCTTAAATCATAGGGGAACAAGTCAGTAGTGAACATACAGAGATTCAGAAAGCTGACCAGAAGTCAATATTCTCCTTCAACTCTTCTGTTAGTAGCCTGTTATAAAGAAGAGGCTGGTCTGAGGCAGCAAAGAGTTAAAAACTACTACAAGAACTCTAGACAGATTAAACATTAAATTATTCTGACACTCATTATATTAAACAGTTAATTATTTACCAGTGGCACCAGAGAGAGCACATGAATTCTCTAGATCAGAACAAATGCAGTGAAGCAGTCCAGGCTATTTTTAATAGTAAAGCTTTGGACACAGTGTGCTGAATCTGATGTGTTCCATCACTATGTGCATCATTTAAAGCTTTTATAAACAGCCATGTTTTTTCAGGAGTCAGACATTAGGCAAGCACTTGGGCAGCACCACGGAGGAATGACGTAGCAGGGTGATAAATATTCGCAGAGATCCAAGCAGGGCCTTGAGATGGCTAAATGTTTGGGAAAACATTATCTGGGAAGGAGGGGTTGTTACGGGACTTGGAAGGCTGTGTTGGCTGTGCCAGCAATGTGTAAAAAGAAAATTCTCTTGAGCTTCCAAGTTCCCAGAGTACTCCTGAGATCTGGGCCATTCAAAATAGGAGCAGGTTGCTGGAGAACCCTTTCAGGACAGGGGTAATCTATTTCTTCTGCTACTTGCAGGAATGCAGCCATAGCAGAGGAAACTCCTGCAAAAGTCAGGAGCTGTACAAGGCAGGATGACACTTCTTCCTCTGTCCCATTGTGGCTGTGTGGCGAGGAGGGGAACTTCCCAGTGCATGGACTCATCCTCTCTTCTACAAGGCTGCTGCATTCAAATTGTGTATGCAGGAGTGATGTTGTGAAAATCTTGTCAGAGTAACAGAGGGAGTGATTTTAGTGTACAGAGTGTTCTAGTATGTAAGTTGCCCTGTTTTCTAAGTACCTGTACCTCTTGTTTAACATGAAAACAGCTCAGAGCCCACTTCCTTGGAGATACTTCGCTGCTGCTTGTAGTTTTCCTGGTGGAGGAGGGGATGTATTTGGGCGAGGGGCTGTGGTGGTTTAGATTCCCTATTTTTCATCTTAAATGTGAGTTCTGGAGCTGACCTGCAATACAATACAAAGATGACCTGTAAGGAACTAGTGCAGTTGATGTGGGACCTTGTGTATGTACTACATAGAGTACAGTGAGGGATGCTTTCTGGGAAGCTGACTGCTGTGGATCCTTGGAGGAGAGTCACTGGTGTGTCCTGTAGGAAGGCAGTGCATCAAAAGTTGCAAAACCTCCTCGTGTTCCCCATCACCTCTATGCAGGCTGCAAACCCTTTACAACTGGGATGGGCTTTTTATTGGTTTGAATGCAGTGGTCAGTGGAGTGGACCCTTAATCTCTAACTGAATCAGAGAGGCAAACTGAATATGAGTAACATCAGAAAACGTGTTATCTAGCTATTAAATGTTATTTAATAGCAGCAACAAATGCACTGAAAAAACTTTGGAAAAAAACTACACAAAATAAAAGCAGTAACTATTATTTAAACACAAAAGGGAAATGCAGAATTGATGTTCAGAGTCTGTTCCCAAGTGCTTTTGTCATAATCTGGTACAAGTGCTGTACACTCGCTCGACTGATGCAATTCCCATGGATGTCTTGGCAGTGCTTGAGTTACATCTTACCCCAAGGGAGCTGACCCTTGCTTCACTGAGAGGGAGAAAAGTCCCTCTCAGGATTCAACAACCCTGTTCCAGTTTGATCATGTACTTTCTAATAACTTGCTGAGGTCACATGCCTTGACTTACCCAATTCCTGCGTAATAAAAATTGGCAAACTTCTCTGGAGAGAGCCCATGACTCTGCACTTACTGAGCAGCATCAGACTGCTGAGCAGTGCCTCATGTTTTGACAGCTCACACGATGCTGTGGCTTGTTTCCATATGCTGGAGCAAAGAGAGATGTAAGGCAGAGAGGTCAAAATGGAACAGGCAGAAGGTGCTACCTCTCACCATGAAAAGCCATCCTAAACAATTCATCTGGGATTAGGAAGGTCACATTGTAGAGTAAATAAATTGAGTCAGCATCGACGGCAGTTCTTTCCTACCAACACAAAGGAAGATAACACGTGTTCCTGAAGTGTGTGTCAGCACTAGTAAGGGTTTGGCTGGTGAAAGTGGAGTTTATAGCTGTTGGCTTACAAAATGTAAAGATCAAATCTATATGGAGAGGGGATAAGTCACATAATGAAGATACAGAAAGAGAAGTAACCAGAAATCAAGTTGCAGAAAGGAGCAAAATAGAGCTTAGGGAAGAAGACAAAAGAGAATAGTGAAGAGCATGATCAAACAAAAAAGAAATTAAAAACAATTTGAAGAGTGATGCTCCTTTTCCCACTAGATGCTCAGATCAAAATTAAAAACAAGGTGTTTGGAAATTAAGGTAATGAATGAAGTGGGGAATTGGGATTCTGTTGCCAAAGAAGAAAAGCTTTCAAGGATCTCTAGGACAGAAAGACTGGAAAATTTCTTGCCTATACTGTTGTCAGCCTCTCTCTCTTCCCCACATCTCATTTCTGCATTGTTGTGTTGCTACCTCAGTGTGTTGGGAAGACAATGGAATGAGGAGAGGGAAAATAAAAGAGCTGAAATTTGACTCTGCATATTAGCAGAGAAATCAGAACATTTAAAATTTTCTTCATTTTTTTTTCTCAGCTGAAAATTATGAAGAGCTTTAAATGAAAACCTGAAATATGATGTAACTAAAACTTCTTTCATGCATTCTTCCCAAATAGAACACTGCACAATGTCAAAGGGCCATGCTTCCATCTTCTTTCTAACTACCTTTTTAAGCATATGTAGTGTGGAAAATCTCCACAAAAGTTTAAACAGGAATGCTGTGCATCCTGTCATGGCTTTGTTTACACACAAGGAAATAGGGGCTTACACTAAGAGAACTCTGCTGCAGCCCTCAGTCCTTGAAGCAAGTCTCCCTTCAGCTGACATCTGTTGCTGCTGCTTAATGAATCCCATCAGCTCCATTGGCACAGAAACCACTGCAAAAGTATTTCAAATATGGAGAAGGAAATGGATAATGTGGTAGGCTCAGAGCACATGAGGAGGTTAGCTACCTCTCATCCAGTAGCCTGGCTTAGTTTTAGGAGCCATCCAAATATTTGCACATCTTAAGGCTTTAACAAATAAGTGTCTTTGCTGTGATGCAGTGGAAAATGTGGCAGTGTTTCACAGGGATCTGCCTGAAAGAGAAGTTGTCACGACTGGAATCACTGAGGGCATGGCAGTGGGGTCTGGCTGTGCTGCCCCAACAAAGCTGCTGGTGCAGGGGGGCTGGTTCATCACAGGGTGATGTCACCACGGTGTAGAAATGTCAGTGAGAAAAGGAGTCTTGCAGCCTGAGCATGAGGAGTGAAAAGTAATGGGTCAGTGAACCAGAAAGGGAAAAACACAGAATACTCACAGGAAAAGCAAGTGAGGTATTTTCTGTCTGGATATGTGCTATGGTAATTGGCAACAGCCCTTTTGAGAATTAATAAATCCAAATACTGAGCATGGTAGTGGTTTAGAGATCTCTCTTGTCTTAAAATAAAACCATTGATTGGTTTCCTTTTAAAATGAAACCCTGTATTATAAAACCAGACCTTTGCTTGCCCTGCCTCTGGGATAACTGCTGATATACTGAACCCGGGACACAGTAAAAGATTTGGATTTCATGAAAAAAGTTCCAAATGGGAGATGAACTTAACAGAATCTATGTCTACTTGAAACCCAGAGCACTCAAAAATTCACCATGTCCTCTGCTTGCCTATCCTCCCTGTTTTGATACTTATCCACAGCTCCATGTTCCCTGTTGGTTTCTTTTTGCCAAGTATGAAAACCTTGGCAAAACTACCAGTGATGCACTAGGACTCTAAAATAGATGGTTATTTTTTGGATGCTCTGAAAAGACCATAAACTAAACTTGACTCTTTCTCCATATATTAAGCTCAGCTGCTGCTTCCCTTTCTGATCTAATCTGCAATAGAAGGTTGTTATATCCTGAATACTTCTCCACCTGGATCTTTCTGTGGCTTCCATAAAAAGTCAGGTGTTCTTACAGGGGAAATAAAATAGGCACATAAATCCAGCATGCCATTCATTACAGAAGGCTGGATCCCGTGTCATCCACCCCACGACAAAGTCTGAGTGGTTGCAGCAATATACCCTCACAGATTGCATCTCCAGAATATAAGCACCACAAACCTTGCTTTCTGGAATAAACACCACAGTTGAAATGTGAAAATATTTCTGCAGACGCTGCAGTGTCACTGCAGTGAAGAACAAGTGGTGTTACTGATTCAGCTGAAATGCTTCTTGCAGAGCAAGCATCAAAGCAAGGCTGTTTTATCAGTTTACATACTTTGAGCAGAGAGTTTATTTCTTGTGTAATCCTCCCCAAGGCACTCTGGTGGCTGAGCATAACCCTTGCCAGAAGCGTCTGCTTCCTGCTCTGCAAATGTAATTTCTGCTCCCTTCCCCCTGTTTTTGGGCTGACTTCTGTGAGTTCTTTGTATGGGCTGTTGCTGAATCTGATATGTTTTATGAAGAAAACATGGATTTGGGTTTTTAGAGGATTCCTGACTTTAGACAAAAATGACTGATTTGCTTTGAGATGACTCTCATCTCATCAGGAAAGTGTGCTAGAACAAGGATTGATTTTTTCCATGTGCAAGGATCACACCAGGACCAAAAGCTACTGTGTCTTGCTCAGCTGCAGGTCTGCAGCATTGCACTTGAGCCATCTGTTGTCAGGGCCTCTGGCTGTAAAAAAGAACCTTGGTAAAAGCAATGAGCTGTGAGCAGTTTGAGATTGGTTGGTCTCTACCAACCAGATCTGAGTTTAGATAGTGCACTTCAATGTGGGGCTCCTGCAGCACCATATCCTTGGAGAAGTCTCTTCTCCTGTTTTGGCACTCTCCTCCTGATGTTATGATGGACATCTTATAAAGATAACTTACACATACTGAGGACTGTAAAAAGAAGTTTATTACCTGTATCTTTGCATTGATTCTTTGTGTGAACTTCATGGGAGATGCATACCAAGACAAAGATGAAGCTGTTTTACGGTATAGGTGAAGTGGGTTTATTGCTTTCAGGGTGACATACCTGTCTTGTGTGGGAACCAGCTGCAGTCCCAGCAGAGCAGCAGTGAATAGATTGAGTCATGCTGAGAGATGTGCCTGAGCACTACGAGTGCACCTCTCCTGTGGTCTCCTGCCCTGCTCCCAAGACCAAGGTGAGGTTGCCCACAGATTGGTTTACACAAAATTAATGCAGTGGCTCCCCGGAAATGATTCTGCCTAACCTGAAAAGGGGTGTGAGTATCTACTGTTACCTTGATTTCCTACTTGTGTTGAAGTAGAACCTGTGTTTGGTGTTGAACTTGATGACTTTAAAGGTCTTTTCCAACCTTAACAATTCTACAGAGCCCCCACAGTTTGGTTGCTGTGGGACTGGATCAACACCATGCCCCTCTGACTCTGCTGACAATTCACTCAGGAGGTGAGAAGGGTGCTCCCCAACCCCTTTTTCGGGCTGGGATCTGTTTTCACCTCTACTGTTGTTGTTCTCACCCCTACTGCCACCTGATACTATTTCTCTCCAAAATGAAGCTGCTAACATCAATCTTCATTGTGCTGGCTGAGCCCACGTGGCAGTTTTGAGGAGGGAGAACAAGCACAGCAATTCTTTTTTTGGGACACTTTGTTCCTATGCACAGGAAGTTGTAAAATTGCTGATAACGAGTTAGTTCATTCATAGCTGATGCCAGAAATGACTGCCTTCTGTCAAGGCACTGTCTTAGTGAAAAGGAGCTGTGATTGAGTAAAGAAAGGAACTGACAGTTCTCTTTCAGTTACAGTGGATGCTTTTTCGCCTAGAAGTCTGTTATCTTCAACCATTTCCCTCAGAGGAGTGGGCAGACTTTGTCCAGGTTAGATTTACGTTATTTTTAGTAATTAACAACTCTTTTCCAATACCATTTCTCTGTTGTGGTTTCTACTGACCAAATGCCAAAGGTTATTTTCCGAGCTGTTGTAAATTGTCAACTTTTCAGCATCTGTGCAGGCTGAGACCTTCTGAGAAATATTCTCTAAATTTATTTCCCAACATCACAGTAATTTTATATTTATTTCTCAAGACGTAAGAAGCCTTGTTAGTCCATGGAAGAAAATATCCCAAGATTGAAACATGCTTCCTGGAACTAAATAGCCATGCTACTTTAATGCATATAATTTAAATCAAATGAAAGTATGGATGAGTGACAGGATATTTCTTTTTTTCAGCAAAAACTTATTTTGTTGGGGTTTTTGCATTCAGCACAGAAAGACAAGGTTTAATTTTTTAAGAATTTCCTATTTTGTGTACTTAACATACTTCTGGAAAAACAAATGATCTAGGGAAGTGGATTTTGGTAATAATTCTATTTCTGTGTCTTTGGTTCTAACTGATATCTCTGGAACATCAGGAGATACATCATGACCGCAGGGAGGATTGTTCATGGCTGTTTCTGGTTGCAGTCACATCTGGGAATCCAAACAATATTACAGGACACTCTGGAGCACAGATTACTTGCAACAAGGGCACATTGACCCAAACTCCTTTTTCTGTTACCATTTTTAGTTTTTTGTGGGCGTCTTTTAAGCATGATCTTGACTATAAAATGCTGCTAGTTCATTCCCCCTCTAGTTTGTGGCTTCTCTCCTGAGACTTGCACTGAGGGTCGTAATTAAACTGACTGGAGGACTGACAGAGGGCAGATGTTGTAAGGAGGTGGTTCTGCAAGTCAGTCTCCAGGATCCTGTGTCCTCCCTCCGTGAGGTATCAGATTAAGTTGCATGGAAAGAAGGAAGCATGTTGCACAAACCCTGACTCTAAATGCTACTGTTCTCCTATTCACCTAGACCTGTTGGAGAAGAGGGCTTGGGGGACTTCAGGGAAAACTCATTCAGGACACTCATTCTGGTACTCTCCTTGCTGCCTTAGAAGAGCCTGTGGTTAAGCTGTGAGAGGAGGGCATCTTGTTGTGATTGTTCCACACAACATGTCCCTTCTATCTTTCTAAAGTATGGGTTAGATTGTTGAGGGACTGCTCTTTGAGGCAGGGCAGATATGCTGAATAAAGCCTCTTCAGCTGGAGCAAAAAAAATTACAGTCTTCCCAACCAGACTGAGGTTCTGGCTGCCCCAGATTTGCTGGTGCAACAGTTTTATCTACCATTCTGCCTTTAGGTGGACAAATGACAATGAAATTGTAATGGCTACTTTTAATTGTGCCATGGTAATTTCATAAACACAATGTAAGTAACTCCACCCAGGGCTGTACTTAACGGGATATTATCTAGTAATTCAACGTTTATATATCATAATGAGTTGGTATCTTTGTTCTTATCCTATTTCATTTAAGCATGAGCTTTAGAAGACCTCACTTCTCAAATAATAAAAACTATCTGTGGCTCTTTGTGCCAATGGGATTGAAGGGTTAGAGGAGTTCTTCAGTTTAAAAGAAATTGGAGAATTCTTGGCTGCAGTGAGGGTCTGAAGCTGGGGTCTGCTCTGGTTCTTTCCAGTGTGTTGCAATAGAAGTAGACTCAGAGCAGCCAGCCACTGGGGAAGAGGGAAATCTGCTGTCACTCCAGCAAGCTCTGAGAGACTCTGGGTCCTCCTACAAGCTCTTACTGGGTCCCTGAAGTTGGTTTACACTTCTAGACAGATATATCCAGCTATGTTGCAAGGAGTGAATGGCACTTTACTTAACAGTCTGCACAGATAAGGACTGTGTGCTACCAGAGAACCTGTTTTTCAGAGTAATGAAGTAAAGCCAACAGGATTGGTGACAAGGGCATGCCTTTCCTAGGCAGGATTCATCCCAGGAGAGCGTGGTGCACAGTAGTCAACAGCTGTAACATTGCTGCAGCAGAATAACCATTCATCTGGGGTACTTTCTGGCCTGTGAGTACTACGGAGATTTTTTTTTTGTAGCCTCTAGGAATGGCTTTTAGGTGGAGTCATTAGATGTGGTGCAAGTAATTTAATGGTAAAGTTTTAGTGGGGTGTGTGCATGCAATACTCTGGCTGAGAGAGTGATATGATCCTTATTATTGCACAGGGAGTTGAGGTCCTCCTAAACGTGCCTTGCATATGTTTTTAAGAGAATTAAATTGCAGGACTGGATTATCCCATAGAGAGTATGTCTCTGCTTAGAAAACAAATCGGGGTATAATGTTACATATACTGTAGAACTTGAGTACGTTGGGTTTGTGCCTCTGGTGACAAGCCTGCTCAGTTATGGGTAGCTTTATGCATAAATCTCAGTACATGTGCCAGCAGAGTCGTACACTTCAATGACTGCAGTTGCTGGGTTGTGCTGATATAAATTTAAGCAGGATTTGTCTGTGTAAAAAGAAAATGTGTGTGTATCTAATCAAATTTCACCTTGTTTTATACTCCTGTTCAGCTCTAGTGATTTCTGCAGAGATATGACAAACATCAGCTTTGGCTTTGCTGCGTGGTTTTGCAGGAGGTTTCAGCAGAGCAAAGCTTGCCATTACTCACTGCAGAATTTCTGTCACTAGTGGAAGTTGTTATATTCATGCAGGGAAAGGCATTCAATTAGAAACTGTTTGTGATTTTTTGTTGGGTTTTGTTGTTGTTGTTTTCTGAGATGTTCAGAGCAGAGCAGTTCACAGAATTAACTGTCCCCCCTTAATAGAATGTGAAGCTGTTGAAAGCAGCTGAAGGACCAGGATAGCTGGGAAATCTGCAGCCCATTGGCTGCACTAACAGTGTTGAGAAACATCTGCCCTGCCAGTCTCTCAGTTCTGCTGGTTACACTTCATTATTTAGTGCAGAGTGAATTTTAAGTCTGGGTTTTTTAGTTCCTCTGAGAGTAGATTCAGTAATATTTTTCTTGGTGGTTTGTACAGATAAGGCAGTGATTCCAAGTGTGTTTCATGATGCAAGGTACGCTTTTGGAGACTTTCAGATAATTAAGTGAAGAACACAAAATTGTCTCGCTATTTCATCAATCAGTGTAAAATACTGCCTATGATTAACATCTCCATTAAAAGTAATCTCTTGAACTGCTTGAAAAAACGTTTCAAGTGTGACATATCGGTACATTAAAAATAAAGTACTGAGCAGTGCAGTGTAGTGCCACAGTCAGTTTGCAGGTTTGATGGTTATAGTGCAGATCAGGCTGCAGATAGTGCTAAACAGCAGAACCACTTTTTTTCTTTAAAGAAGTAGCAAAGAAGCAAGCATGAAGCATGTAGAAAAGGGTATCTTTTTCTGGTTATAACAACTCCTGTATTTGTAGACTTTGTGCAACGGAAACTAAAACTATTTGTCAGATTGAGACATGAGTAATGAAATGCATACATCTGAAAGTAACAAGACATTCTATAATAACTTATTAAATATTTCCAATAAACCATATGCCAATGCATAACATCCATTAGAGGGCAAGACCCTTGGGTTTTTTTAATCCCAGGATGGGAGCTTATTTTCTTTTTGCTTGAAATAAATCTTTTAAATTTTCCATTGTGTTATTGACTCCAGGGGTCACTTTCTTCCCTGACACTAGTGTGTAAAGAGCACTTAGTGGTAGTCAGCAGAGTTAATTAAGGAACAAAGGTTCTACAGAAGACAGGAGTCAGGTACAAGTATTTATATGTTGTATATTTGAAACATATGCAGCGGATAGGACTCTTCAGACAATAAACTGTACTGAAGTGTCATCAATCACACAACTTAGCATGTCCCCTAGAATGACACTTGGAGGTCAGTCTGCATTGCTCCAGGAAAGCACTGACCTGACCAGGTTACAAATACAATCTGCTTAAAGTAAAACGTGTGACAAAAAACATGGTCATGGTTAGAAATGACAGCATAAAAAAAAGAAAAGTCTGTACTCAATTGCTCTGATTTTGTTTTTGAGAAGAATCGGCTGTGGATTCTCTCATGGTGTGCTCTCCTGCTCCTCTTCAAAGCAGCAGCTGCCCTGTGCTGATGTGCTCTAGATGGAGGTTGTGACCAGGAGCTATTGTCTGGAGTTTGGGATGAGGAAACCTTTTGGGCAGTTGCATCTTCCCATTAAATACAAAGTGCCCACAATCCTAATCGACTCTTCTGAAATCATCCCTGTCCCAAACTGGTTCTCCAACAGCTGAACAAGCTCTTTGTGCATTGTTTGCCTGTGCTGGAGCATTTTTAATGAACAAAATGCTGATGGTTTGGAAAATTTAGCACAGAATGACATTAAAATAAATGGTGGGTCTGGTTTTGAGTATCATGAGGACAGTTTGTCTGATCTGAAGGCCTAGTTCAGAGCCCGATGACACCAACAATGCAATGCCATGAATGTATCTCTGACTTTGCTTATTGGTTCATAATAATGGGCTGAATTTGAGCTGAATGAGGAGCTGCAGCATCCCTTGCATTTGTTGATCTAAGCAAACATAAGGCTTGTTTTACAAATAAAAATCAGGTGAGTCTTTGTGTGACTGCCTTGGATAACTGGATATTGGAGGGAACATCACTGGCTGGAGCATCCCCCTGAGGTGTCAATAAGAGACAGCACAACATATTTCATACAGAAAACTATGGTGACAAATAACCGTGGAAACTGTATCATTTCAGCCTGTCAGGTGATGAAAACAGGCCCTTCTCCCCCATTTTCCATTATCACAGCTCCCATGTGGTGGGTAGAAAGTGGGGGACCAGGCAGGAGGACAAATGTAGGGTGTGAAGAAGCTCAATTCTGTGAAGCAAAGGAAGTGCCCCATGGCACTGCTGTTTATTCTGCATCCAGGCTATGCTCTGGGCCATGCCCTGAGGATCGTGGCCATTTTTCCAGCAGCAGGAAGAAGATGTGTGATTGCACAGTGTGATGCTCAGTACTGTCCAACCTGCGAGGACGCAAGCAATAGAGGGGAAAGGAAACCAATTTGAATGTCCTGGGCATTATTAAATGAGTAAGAGGGGAGTTTATTGCTCATTTGCATGGTCCTCTTAATAAAGTGTGTTACCAGGAAACCTGAGGATCTCCTAACCCATTCACTGGCAAAGAGCTCTCATTCATCTCATTAGAGCAACAGAGTGAGAGCTACAATCAATTATAGAAGTGCCAAGGGAGGTGGAAATTAGTTTTGCTGGGGATTCACCTTCAAATTTTCTTCTTTCCTCTGAAGGAGAATGGGCTGGAGAATAAGGTAATAGTTTTATAGAAAAGAAACAATCAAAAATTAAATAATTAAGGTAAAACTCCTCTCAGATATTGGAGGATATCTCCAATTCCATGGGAGATGGGAATTAAATATACAGGAATGAAGACATTCCAGTCAAGAAGCCACTGGCAGGGCTGAAGAATAGGAGGGCACTCTGGATGGTGGACACCAAAGGTGCATGGAAATGTCTTCAGGAAGGTGTATAACTCAGAAAAACAAAGCCTAGATCAGATTTGTTAGAGAACCATTCAGATTTTGGACAAGACACCAAGAGCAGGCACTACTCAGGTACCTCAAGATGCCACCACTGTGGTATGAAATATCTAACCAAGAGGAGGGGTTGGGCTGTTCACCTGAGCTCTTCTCTAAGCAACAAACTTAGTGGAATTTAGTTACAGTTCCTTGTTTTCCAGGTCACAGTAGCTAATCATTTTTGCCTTTGAAGATGGGAACAACAATGGTATTGGTTACAGGCTCTATTTTCTCCCCTGCCAGTCATCCATGCACACATTTTCTGCTGGATTCACAGAGGGAAGGCTATGGAATGCTTTCTCCTAATGTCCATGGAGTCATTGGGCCTCTCTGTATAATTTAAGAGCTTCTCTTATGTAAGGCACTTCAGGCTTTTCAACATTAATCCAATGACTCCAGCTCAAGTAGAAACATCCCACTATTATTGGTTCCAAATATCTGTAAGAGGCTAACTTCAAAGTGCTTAAAAGGGCAAATTTCTAAGTAGTTGGACCTGGGAAAGGTCTGTAGGGACAGAAGAGAAAAGGGCATTTAAGAAAAGAGTTTTTAAAGTAAGATCTCAGTTTCTCTGTTTATTTCAAGAGGGAAATGATCTTGAATTGTTTTGGGTTAGATTTTATTTCTGATTAATTTGTTGCATGATGCCCAGAAAACAAAATTGTATTTAAATATTTTGAGTAATATTACAAAATAAACATTTCAATTTGATTCGAAGGAGTTAAACAATATGGTCACACTTGAAGACACTATATTAAAGTGCTGACAGATGTCCAGGTCCACTTTCCTCCATAATTAAAGCCCTTCTTGAACAAAACCTGAAACGTTGTTGCCAGATCTCTTCTTTCAGCCTTCTTTCATTACATTTGGGGTTTGGGTTTTGTATAAAACTTGGCAGAAACTTGAGAATCACAGTAAAATCCAGATTATATTTGAGAAATGGAAATGAACATGGCTGGGCACTTGTGGCCAAGTGCATGTTGGAGTTTTATGGCTATTTGCAATGGAGGCTTCAGTCATTAGTTGTAGTGTTCTTTGAAAATTAGCTTGTCTCCCTTTTGTCCCCAGAATTAGTATTTTTGCAATATAGAATGTGAATATTTTGTTTCTGTTTCATTTAAGTGTTTTGTTTCTTTTGGAATACTGTACCCAAAGCTTTCAACACAAATATTTTACTTCTCATTCATTTGTTTCTCACTCAAAAGTGGGAACTTTATGCCATATTTGCTTTAAAACAGTGGTTTTGAAGTAAAATCTCAATTATTATGTGGTGGATGCTATTCTAACAACATGGCCAGGCTGATATGCTTTGTTCATGACCACAAGTCACAATGTCCCACAGAAAAAAACCCTGTCTGCTCTACTGTGATTAGAATCTATCACACTTTTTCTGCTGTATGACTTTGTAGCAAGGTCTTATCAGCCAGAGCCACGTTGTTCAATGTCAATTATCTCCTATGAAATCCCTGACTGAGGTTTATTGACCCTTGACTCCTGTTCCAGTTCTGTCAGGAGTAGGGCTTCTGTTTATTTGGAGTGCTTCTACCAGCAGAAGTGAGTCTGGGGAACTGTTCCTAAGCAGTTACTATGCTGTGTATTAAATTAGCTGCTACATACAAAGTTTGTGCACCAAGTGAAAGGTATTTGCAATTCTTCTTCCTGCAAGTGTGGATTAGGTACCTAATGTGCCCTCTGTTCCTTGGGGAATGCAGATGACATGGCATCCCTGGAAGGCAAGGTAATAACCACTGAAGTCAGATGGAAAACTTGTTTTATGTGCTGAACAGAAGGGTGTCTCAGTGGCTTTGTTAGTGCTAAATACACCAAGGACAAGGAACACAGGCAGAGAGTGCTGTGGCAGAGTAGGAAAAGCAGCTGAAAACAAGTCTAGCCTTTTCCACTGATCAGAAAAAAAAAAAACTTCAGGGCAGGTATTTGTCATCTGTCTGATGGTACAAAACTCAAAAATATTCACAGTTGGGATGGATCCTTGCCCTGGGGATCCTTGCCGTGATACCGAGTCACTGAGGGATATCTGCAGTACGTGGTTATCTCTGTGTCACCTTTTATTAAGACTGCAGAGTCTCTGCTCTTCTGAGATTAAATTTTCCCTTGTCTGTCTCAAAAGGCTTAAGCACAAAGTAGGCTGGGTTGAACCACTCTATCCTGAGGTGAACTCTGCTCTTAGGAAATACCCTGTAATTGTACCCAGCCTACACTCCTTATTGTTCTGTAGCAGTCATGTGTGCTTGTGTTTCAGTGTAACTGGGTGGGTGCTGCAAGGTCTGTAAAAGCTGGTAATCACACACTTACAGTGGGAAAAATGCAATTAATTCGCAGTTTTGAAAATATGACTTCTTTGCTGTCGGCTATTCATCTGCTACTACTGAAGGAGAACTATTTCTGCTGGAAATTGTTGTGTTATATAGTTATTTTAATGGCTGTGCACTCTTGGTGCTTTTAAAGAGAAGAGACATAGTCTTTTCTTCCTTTTCATTCACTAAAAATTTCTAATTGTGGAAGAGTGGTTGGATTATGAATAGAGTGGGGCTACTCCAGTGTAGTACCATCTTAACAGCTGAATACCTTGAACACAACACCACAGGTTAACTGCAAATCCACCCACAGAAATCCTAATAATTGAAGCTGTATCTAAAAACTCTGATTCCTGACTATAAAGGGAAAAAGACCAACTGTCAGTCAATAGAAGTAGAAAAGAAATATTGACATAAACATAGCATTAAGCAGAAGCAAAAGTCGGAATTTGTCCTGTAGAGCAGTGTGGAAGCCCAATTGAGGGAAAGGAGTTTCCAGCCCAGTGGGACTGATGGCATGTGGGGATACACATGCCTTGGAAAGGGAGCAGAGCCCACAGATGGGATCCAAACTGGGGGAAGAACTGAGTCTGAATGAGTCCTGACACCTCAATATTTGGGGTTGTGGACTGGTGCTGATAGGGAGTGCCTACAGGCAGCTATGCAAGACGCTGTTGTGTTGAGCAATTAAATAAAAATTTAGTATTTATTCCTTACACATTTCAGTTAAACTTTATTTCATACCATTATTCTGGAAATACTTTATTATTAATCCATGCTTGATGTTGCCTTAAACTTATAAACACAATCTTCCAAAAATACTTGATGGCAGTGCGTTACCTAAATTTACTCTTGTGTTGAGCATTTTAAATTTGCTTTATTGCAGCTTCACTGCACTTTTATTTTTAGTTAGTTCCTAGTGAGAGTGAATAAATAGAAGGCCATATCCAATCTTTTTACATAGGTTATCTTGGGCATAATTTTTTTTCTTTGCTGCTAATAATAACTCCTAAGTAATATGGTAGGTACTGCAGAAAATAAATAGTGCATGTTTAATTTTAGAGGAATTATGTAAGTATGACAAAATAAATAGAAAGCAGCAGGGGAAAAAGGGGTTGCTGGTTCAGATGTTGAAGGCAGAGTAGGTGAAACACTCTGAGGCCAAGTAGGGAGGAAAAACCCATCAGCTTACTTAGAACAAGGTTTGTAGGGCACAACTTGAAACCATATTTTGGACCTAAGCTGTCCAGGCAGAAGCTAGGCTGAGCTTAATTCCCTGCTCCAGAGGAATGCTTAACTGCTGTAGGGGCACACCACAGGCTGTTCTAGTAATCCTGTGTTCTTAGAGAAGCAAACACTTTAGAGACATGCCAAACTTAGCTATGTAAATGTTCCTCTTAGGAAAGGGAACACCCACGGTAACCATGTATTCTAATTCCCAATTTGAAACCTTGGATACCGCTCAATTTTTTTTTCTTTCATTTTAATTTAAACAATCAACATGTTGGAAATGGAAGCTATTAAATCTTTGGGCAGCTGAAGTATTTAAGAGTGAAGTTTCCTTTACCCTGTCCCAACTCCAGGCAGAAAGTGAACCCTTACTGGAATAGTGTTTTCTAGGCTCCTGTGAGTGAAGGAGGTTGAGTAACCCTGTCTGTGGAGTTCCTAGAGGAAGTATTGGGAAAGTGGAGAGCATCATTTGCTTTAAAATGATCATCTCTCACTGCACAGACCTCCTGACATGCTTGGAGTAGTATCAGTTTGAAATACAGTGTCAGGATTCTCCAGGCTTTCTCTTTTTGTGTGTGCTGCTTTTGTGTCACTCGTATATCCTATTTTTGCTTGGCACCATGTGGTTTTTATGCTGCTGCTAATGCTTTGTGGATGACTGTTCTCAGTGCTTCTTTTGATGACTTTTTTTTTTTTTTTATTAAGTTACATCTGCATGGCAAAATTCCATTTTTGAGGTCAAACCAATTCTACTGGTCACTTTATGGGAGTTGATGAAAAAGAGTCTCTGTTGTAAGTCAAATAAAGAATTTGTTCCCTGATGCTATGATTAGGTTCTCCTTATTCAAAAGCTTTTGCAACTTTCTTGATGACACTGCTCTGAATTTGCTTTACAGATGACTCAGGGCTTTGCTGTAAAACTTGTAAATTATCCAATTAGATTTGTACAAACTGTTCTTCTGGAATAAACTGGAGTCACTTGGCCTTTGGTGATTTATGCTGGGAAAATGATTTGCATTTTTGTTTGTGGGACTTCAGACTAACAAAGCAATTGAGGATGTGCTGAACTTTGGTAGATGTGGAAACAGTTTTTGTATGTTTTGTATGTTTTCCATAAGCAATGCAAGAAAGAGGTGTTTTCACAGTGGGATTCATGGTCTTTTATAAACCCACGTGCTGAAAATTTTTCTCTCTGCAGTGCCTGACTGTAGCAGGGGCACATACTGATGTTTGACACTAAATGACTTGCATTTAGTTGGCTGGAGATGGGAAGATTCCTCTCTGTCTCTGCTGTTCCTGCATGGAAGAAGGATTTCAATTGCAAAGGAAGAATGCTGCTCAACAGGATTAAGAAGGGTAGCATTAAGGCCTTAAGTATCTTCTGGACTGATTATTTAGAACCACAGAGATAAACTTCTGGTTATTTTAATAAGGTAATGTTCCCCTTTTAAGACCAGCTAACTTCAACTGAGCCTATGGAGGTCACCTTCCAGCTAGAAGATTTGTCTGTGGAAGGGGAAGGGTGCCCTGAAGTGGAGGGAAAAGATTGTTACCTTGAATAAATGTACAGCAAGTAGGACCATGAGTGCCTTGCAGCTGACTACAGACTTTCACGTGTGCAGCAGGCAGTAGAAGCCGAGCTCAGGTCTGCTCAGGGCAGGCACACATTTGAGTGGTAAACCAGGATTTAACAATGATGAAGATTGAACACTAGTGCCCCTCACTTTCTTCTGTCACAGCATGATGTAGTCTACATGTAGTCTGCTGTTCCTGTGATTTAAAATCAGCTTCCTTCGCCTCCCCTCCCTCCTCTCTGCTGTCAGAGGTGGCATTTTCCAGATCCCTTCGAGGACTTAACTCACATTCTGATCCTGAGCAGTCCTGCTCTCGGGCTTGCATTAAAGCGTCTGCCTTGGATGGAGATGCTATACAGTAGTCTGCTTTATTTACAGGAATGTCTCTGTAATGAGAAATGTCCTTTAGAATTTCCCTCAAGGAATAGTCCAGCTGCTGTATTCACATGGGACACCCACAGACAGGGCATATGGGTTTCTCACTGCCCTGAGCTAACATAAATTTTTTTCTTAAGTTCTTAGGTATGTTGGGATCTGTGGCCATTTTGTGTGGTTTGGATTGCTGCTCTGCTCTTTGCCTCTGGAAGAGGGGTTTGTGATTCATAGTGGTTCTCTGTGAGAAATGGTAATACATGATTTATATGTGTATTGTATTCAGCACAGAACAATGATTTTCCAAGTGCTCATTTGAGGGGAAAAA
The DNA here is from genome assembly GCF_022539395.1 of Myiozetetes cayanensis. Taxonomy (NCBI): domain Eukaryota; kingdom Metazoa; phylum Chordata; class Aves; order Passeriformes; family Tyrannidae; genus Myiozetetes; species Myiozetetes cayanensis. The sequence goes on from NW_026087389.1 coordinate 6,507,274, forward strand.
AAAAAAAAACCTTAGAAGTGTGGAGGGATGCTAAAACTGCCTGATAGGTTTGAAACTGTCTACCCCATGCCCAAAATAATAAACTGTGGGTACTGGTGGGAAGATGTGGAAGGGAGATGGGACTTTTTTCTGCAAAATTTGACAGAGGCACCCCATAGGCAGTCCAAGAATCCTTGGGAAAAGCTGCAACCCTTTAGGCACCCTCCTGAAAGCACAGAGCAGGCTGTTGGGCTTCTCCCAACCTTGCCTTCCCTAACTGTGGGGAGTGCCTATGAAATTCAGACCTGGATCACAGCAACTGTGCTCTGAGCATTGGGTTTGATCCAGCGTCTGCCTGTGGAAGCTGCAGTTCTTGTTCAGGTCAGACAAAAAGAGTGGAGGAGCTGGGCCATAACACTTGAGCACTCTGAATGCATTATGTATTGTAACTTCAGAATGTATCTTCTCCTGCATTTGGATAAAGCCATATATTTTCTTAGTTCCATGAGTGGTCTTGGGATAGCTTTGCTTCTGACTTCCAGATTAAATGGTTTGGGGCTTCTGGACACTGCTAGAGGCTGGGAAGAACTGTTGCACTGTGATGTCTTGTTGGTGTTGCTCAGTAGTTCCCTTCATCTTGCATTTCTGATAAGATCTCTTTCTCTTTTTGCTTAATCCACTTCCCTTGGTGTGTGAGTTGGTGTCAGAATAAAAACCTATAGGTGCCCTTTATTCTATCTCCTTCCTGTCTGCTCAGTTGGTGCTAATGTCTTGTCTGAGAGAAACAGACCCCTCGGGGTGAATAAATACCTCTTTAATAAAGGAAAAAATATGTTACTCTCCCTGATGCCAAAGGGCTGTTCTTGAAACAGCAGCAGGCTCTCCCTGCCTGATCCTCTGCCAGCACCTCCTTAGTCCAGGGTTTCCTAGAGGGGAGCTTTTGGCTTCACTGATGTATTACTTGCAAAGATAAGGAATTGTGGCCTTTACTGGCTAGGCATAGCGAGTTTCTCTTGTTAAGAGTATTTCATTAAAACTTTATCCCTGCGTGCTGCAAACCGCTCTTGTCATAAGTGTCCAGATGTGTCTTTAAAATTGTCTGTATCCATTGGCTTTGATAACCTCCTTTGGCAACTTACCCTCTGTGCTGAACACTGGATTCATTATCATAAGAAGTTCTGCTCGAGTGCCTGAGTCTCTCCTGGTGTGGTTTTTGTTGGTTGTTTTTTTTTTTTAGTGAGAGGCTCAATAAACTCAGAAATGCCATCTTATTTCACGTTGGCCAGGGCTTTAGAGTTACAGTTCTCTGGTTGGAGACCAAACAAGTTAAAATAAACCCCAGTCATTTTGCCTTATCACCCTGGTTGAAACGCTGTCGGCAGGAGCTGAATTCATCCTCTTCTTTCTGCTGGTTTAGCTGTTCGTTATTCCCCCTGCCTTTTCCATTCAAAGCCTCCCAGCACAGCAAAGCTCTTCTTTCCCATGCTTTGATTGAAACTTCCTCCTGTTTCAGCTGCGCTTTACCAAGAGCACTTTGTCCCGAGCAGTAAAGGAAAGGCGCAGCTCCTCGATGCTGGCTGGTGAAGCCCATGCTGAGAATCCTTGTCTTCACACAATAACAGCCTTCCTAAGGAAGGCAGTCAGAATGGCACACCCACGTCATCCGCGCTCTGGAAGGCAACGGCATCACTCGGGCTGGGATGATGTCCTTTGTTAATGCACCCTCTGGACCTATTTGCATTCATACATACAGTGGGAAATTGTAAGGACTTCATGAGAGCTATAACCAATCAAGCTTCTCAGGAGGAGATTCCGGGGGTGGGGGGTGTGTGGAGGAGGTTCTGTGTTGTTTTCGATTTGGGAGGTTTGCATTTTGTTTTTTGGTTGCGAATACTTTACATCAGTCTTGCATTTTTGGTTTTTTGTTCTGCTTAGAAGGCATATTTTGAATTCTCAGCAGGATTTTTCTGTATGGTACTCTGACATTACAGCCACAGATAAAGTAAATGTTTATCTTCAGTTTTCAAGTTATCAGCAATCTTTGGTACCTTATTTTCCCCTTTGTCCTAGTTATGTACAAATACCTACAGAAACAGCTTCTCCTGATTTTTCTCTTTTCATAATCTTTCACCAATGGTTGCTACAGCTTTTGACCACTTGTTTCATCCTGTGTGAGACTGTTTTGTACCGGGGTATTGGTTTGAATGACCTGGATGGTGGCATTCCTCTGGTACTGACAGAGCTGGAGCTGTAACCACAATCTGTCTCAGTAATGACACGTATGAGTTCCTGGGGACTCCTTAAATTGGGCAACTTTCATATCTTCCTGTCACCTCACATCTGTGAACACTTGTAGCAGTGCCAAGGGGGAACCAGGTTCAGCAAACCACGTCGACTTCATCCTTGCATATTTGGGGAAGTAGTTTCTGGATATGCTTGTTGTGTTCTACTCTGCTTCTCTGATTAAATCTCCCTCTTGAAAACCTATTTATGATGCAAGTGCTACCCCCTTGCAAGTGTTCTTGAATATTTTTCTATCATTAATTTTCAGTTTTATCCAATACCACTGCTGAAAATTCAAGGCCTAGAGATGTAAAATAAGTGAACATGAAGGTTTCAACAGTGACTTAAAGCATGAATCCTTGAATTCACATTTATTTTGTCTTCCCTGACAAGAAAAGATGACATTAAAGGAGAAGAGTAGGTAGGACTAGAATTAAGAAGTTATGATTCTGGATTGCTTGATGTGTGGAAGACAAGAATTTCAGATCTTCCTAGGTTTCATTATTCTCCAGTCTATCATTTGTCATTTTAAATGAATCAGCATCCTGTCAGTAATGCAGTTCTGCTTCATTATTGTAAGAATACCATGAGTCAATGGAATTAAAGAATGGTACCCTGCATATAGCATCACTTGAGTCATGTCAGCAGAGGAAAACAGCAAATGCTTGCCTGTTCCCATCTCTTGCTGTCCTGAGAACCAGACAGGTCCTTTTTGTGGGTCCTGGGAGCCTTGCTAATGCCAGTCCTGTTCTGTAATAAAAAAAAATGCTCACTTCATACAGCACTCCAATACCAGCCACGCTGCTGGATGAAGCCTTGGGGGTGGCATTGCTGTCCCCCTGCTTGTCCCTGTGGCCACAGGACTCTGTTGAGTTTGAAGGACGTGGGCAGAGGCACAGCAGGCAGCCTGAACCCTGGTGTTGAAAGGGAACGGTGTTTATGCCCTATAGTCTTATAGGCTTTTAGAAAGACATTTGTTTGATACATCCAATGCTAAAAAATATATAAACAAACCAGCTAAACAAAAAACCTAAGAAAGGCTCTAAAAAATAGCGAAAATACTGATTTCTCTCCAGGTTTTTGTCGCCACCAGAATTGTGTTACCTCTTGGAAAGACCACAAGTCTGAGAATGGGCTATGAAAAATTCTCATTTTCCTTTTGTTACCTGAAGTAATTTGGCTGTTTGTTGCGGGTTAAAAAAAAAAAAAAAAGGCACTTGTTTTCAGATGATTACAGTATAATCATGGCATAATACCCTAAAATTTCCCCTGGAGTAAATGGTGCTGTTGCTGTGAGGCAAATGTGTCTCATACTCTGGAGTGGACTTCCAAGTATCCAGCATAGGAAAGCCCAAATAACCCCACACAGCAGGGAGGTGGAAAACTGGGAAGAGAAATCCTTGGTTTGCCCACACTAATGGCCCCTGTCTTCTGCATGCCCTACAAATGGTAAACTCTGCATCCTTCATCCTAAATGATAAAAGAATCTGAACCTTTAATCCTCTTTCTCTAATTACTTTACATCTGTACCTTGCTTGATTTCAGTCTTAATGCAGCAAAGCTTTTTAAGCACGTTAAATGGTTTTCCTTAATCAGATCCTTGGGTTCTAATTCAAACACTCCCAGAGGCCTTTCTTGCCTGTTTTGGACCATGTTTCCACATTTCCAGACAGAAACAAACCATGGTAAAATTTCTGCCTCCTTGGCGTGACACACAAACCCCACTTATCAGTGCTTGTAAGCATTTTCGCTCTTTTTCTCTAAGTATGCTGGCAAAAAGCTGCCCTGACATGTAGGCACAGTCAGAACAGACCTTTCCATAGGGTTCAGGGGCTGCTGCTCACACTGCTGAGAATGCTCCAGGGTGATCACTGGCAATGCCACTGTGTCCCACTGCCCACCCTCACTGCTGGGGTGCTCCCCAGGGCTCTCCATGTCCTCCTGCCTGCTATGGACTGGCAGCACCTTACATGTGGTCATGCAACCACCTTTCATCCTCTTCCAAGGGAAAGGACTTGGATTTTTTTCTGAGTATTTGCTGTAGTTTTCATGCCACTTCAAAGCTGCTTCAGAAACCTGATTTGCTGTTTCACCACCCAGAGTTTGGTTCCCACCATCCTCCCATGACTATACCAGCAAATAGCAACCCCTTTCCTGTTCTGCAACACCTCCTTTTTCATTACTCTGGCACTAAACAATGTTTCCCCCACCTCTATCTCTGTCTTCTCTACTGAGCCTGTGAGGCAGAGATGCTTTCTTTCTTTTCAAAGATGGTCATGGTTTTGGGTGAGCCATACAGGCTTCTGTGTAATACAGAGCAATATTTACTCTAGTTTAGGTAACTATTAGTATTCTCTTGGTGTGTTGCCTTCTGCTCTGAAGATTTGGTGTTGCTAGGCAGGTTGCTATTGCCAAACAACCCAGTGGTACTGAAGAGCAGCCTTTAACCTTTTAAGAGGGTAATTCAAGCAGTGCTGAAGAGTGTGTCGTGATGTGCAGCATAACCCTTCTATGGTAAAGATGGATAATTTATACCCCTATAGAACCTCCTCTAAAAGAGTCTGCATGCTTTTAAAGGGAGCTTTATGAATCTGCTCAGGTTTTATAGAGTTGTATGGGTGTTGTCCATGTTTAAAATTTTATTGGTCATCTTCATTGTGACAGAAAATTGAGTTTCCCTTTTATTAGTCTATAATGGTGGCTGGTGTATGTCACACCACTCACAGTTAAAAAAAAAAAAAAAAAAAAACACCAAAAAAACCCCAAAGTCTGCTTTAAAGTTGGAGACTTTGCTGTATTTCATATTTCCACTGCCCCAAGGAAATAGCTTAAAATTGCTTTACTGCTTTTGAAAGAAAAATGTTCTGGCTGGATTTTGAACTGAAGTGGATTGTTGTATCCCTATTTCACATTAAAGAAGCCAAACTGTAAGGAAGAGCTGCTTCTATGCTTATCACAAATCTGTGGCAGAGAGCCATAGGTTATAAAGTGCAGATGAATTCAGAGAAAGTCTCTCTAATAAAAAGTATGGAACCAATTTCACTGCCTCTTTGTCCATAGAATGGCCAGTGGCCATACAAGATAACAAAGGATATCCCAAGGTAATTGACAGAGGTGAAAAGAGCACCCAAAGTGAGAGATGCCCCACATCTGAGAGACACAGCACACCCCCAGATTAGCAGACCACAGCTCCAGACAGCAATTTTTATTTCTCCCTCGTGTTCAGATTCCCTCTTTCACCTTGGACCCTGTTCCAGCTTGTGCTGAAGTTGAGAGCAATGTCCTGGCTGAAGGCCACAGGGCAGGTTTTATCCTTTACTTCCCCAGCCATTGGCCCCTGGGGTTGAAATGAAAGGGTGGATGTTTCCCACTAGTCCCCTCTCCCTAGAATGCAGCAGGCACTCTGGCAGGCTTGGTTCTTCTGTACCTGTATGGTACGGCTCTGCACCTCAGCTGGGAATTACTGTGACATTATCATAATCATCACAGGCAAATAGGCAAAGGACTCTGGGCTCAGTAGATGTTTTCTCTTGGGTCTGGCCACTGGTATCTGCCTGCACGTGTTCTGTTGCCATAATCTTGCCTGAGCACATTGCAAGTGCCCACCGTTTACTTTTGGGATTCATCAAACACATCATTAAATTACTTTGGCAGGTTAATTGAAGAAGCTACATGAGTTCAGGTGTTGGGATGAGCTGAGTGATAATCCCCTCTGTGTGTTTTGAAAGCTCATCTCAGAATCAATAAGTACAAAGTTATTTTCCCCTTTTAAATAAATATTGCCACAAAGAGCCCAGTCCTTGCTGGTACAGACAGTGCTTCTTGGGCAGTTGTGTGAAGGTATCTTTTGGAGGAGGACACAAAAGGGTAAACCATAAACCCAAACAAAAACACTTTTATAGAGCAAGTCAGATTAAAATCAAGCAGGCTATGGAGGAAATGATGCCCGGTTTAGTGTACTTTAATTAATCTAGTTTAGGTTTGCATCACTAATTAATCTCTTTTATGGTTCACATTACTGCATGCAACTGCATATTTCCAGTGTGATAGCTTGTCCTAACTGTTATCATATCCTTGTAAAATAAATAAGCAGTCCTTTCTGCCTGCAGTTGTTCTCTGTGGATTTCCAACCTTTCAATGACTTCCTTGAAATGCAGAGTAGCTGTAGTGGGAGATGGGAACCTCTGCATGATGAGAAATAACTTTTAAGAGCAACAACTGGAGCTGCTGGCTATTTAAAGGATGTGATCCAATAATGTCCCTGAGCAATAGACTTGGGTTTGGGAATTTTAACTCTTTAAAATCACACCTTTTCTTATGTCTAGTATTTGAGAGAGAGTCAGTGAAAGCTTTGTACATGTAGTGGGGCAGGGGATGTGTAATGTCTCTTACCATGGATGGAGACTTCATGATGCAAGTGAGAATGAACATGGAAATGTCAGAACTGACTGGATGTTGCTATAATAAAATCCAACTGCTTGCAGTCAACTGTTTGCACAGCCCTAGAAAAATCCAGGGTTGGACAAAGTGCTTTAAAGTTGATCGGTTTGTTGTAAAAACAAAATCCTCTGAGGGTCTTGCTTCAACTGCAAATCTATTGGGTGTCTCCTCTTGCACTCCCAGCTGGGATATCTGGTGTGGGGTACAGGTCAGGACTTAGTCTTTAAGCACTGGAATAATCTAACTTCCAAAAGTGAAGGAACTGATGGATCAGACATCACTTGAAGCCTACTCACTGGGAGCTGCCTCCATCCTAGCAGATGAATGGGACTGACTTGCAGACTGTTGGATTAAAACACTCTGACACTCAATATTTTATCAAGAGGGAAGGAATGAGATTGATCAGTCTGGATAATCCAAATGCAGAGGCTGTGTTTAACTGAGCAGTAGGAAAAAGGAGGACCCCCGAACAGGGTCTTAAAGAGGCTTTGCATATCCTGAGGAATCATTGATATCTAGCTGGAGAGAAGCTGTGAAAAATTAATTGCTGCTGTGTGAAGGGAGGCCCTTTCACTGCCAGCGGTGTGCAGCCTGCTGCCTCTGAGAAAGAGTGAAGGGGGAAACAAAGCATGTGTGTGAGATGCATGACAAATTAAACCTCTGGATAACCCCATGTCAGTAAATCACTTGCCTCAAACACCAGGACCTCATTCCTCAACATGCCATGAAATCGTGTAAAAGCAGGACTTCACACCCTGCATATTTGAAGCTGAAGCCTTCCTTAAGTGCAGAAAATAGCAGATTTTGGGAAAACTCTAGCAGGGCTATTGTGTACCACATGGTGTACCTGAACATGGTGGTCCAGTCAAAACATTTCATGGTTAAGGTGAAAGCAGGAAAAAAATATGCTTATGGTATTTGGGTACACAGAAAGTTGGACACATTATCTTGAATTGCCACAGAAAACCACTCCAAGCTCATTTATCTGGGGACCAGCCTCAGTTCTGTACCTTTGTGGCAAGCTGGGACCTTTCTGTGCAATGTAAGGTCTCTTTCCATATCCCATACGTGATAAAATGGTTTAATTGTAAAAAGCTCTCATTAGTTACTAAATAACCAAGATAACTATTGCTATACTATGCTATGGCTATGAGTGAGCCAGAAAGAGCACTTTGGGCAACCTTTCCTCTGCCTCCCTGTGCTGCCCCCACTGCGAACCCCTCCAGAGAGCCCAGGCCACATGCAGCCCATGTGTTTGGACAGATTTGCTCCTTTGCAATTCCTTTGGTAGGCAGGGCAGAAGTGGAGAAGGATCTCTGTGTATGCACATGTGTATTTTCAGGCACATAAAGGAATTCGGTGCCTCTCTTAATGCTGCTTTATGAGAAGACTTTAGATGATGAGCTCTGAAATGGGCTCAAAAACTCAAGCAAATTCTTCTGCCTCTTGCATCTTTTTCTGATAGTGGTTGCTCAGAAGTCCCATGTTTGAGGCAGTAAAACGTGGCTTCCAGCTGAAGCTGAGTTGTGGTGTATTTCTACTGCAGACTCCTGCAGACTTCTGTGCTGCACAGAAACACACTTCTAGGTAACCGCACGCATTTCCCAAATGGTGTTAAATTTCAAATCCAGATGCAAATTCTGGTAAAGACCACTGTCTTTCAGGCTCTAACACCACCACCAGCTCCAGCTAATTGTGGCCACACATAAAATTATGAAAATAGCGGGCTATTTGTCAAGTCTTGTATGAAATGTTGAAAGCTGGATGTGCCTGTGATGCAGGGATGCCCATACGGGTTGGTAGGAAGGAAAAGGGATGAAGCAGGTGGGCACAGAGTTGAGAAGCATGACTGACTGACCTGAAGTGTGACCCATTGTAGGCAAGGGGAGCTGCCAGACAGATGTCCCCACTGTGAATTCAAGGAAGCTATGCTTTGGGGTTTGTTTTGTTTCGAAACGAAAGTTTGATTGTAAACTGGATAAAGTGTTTTACCTGTAGGCATCCCTGAATCTGCAGGGACAAGACAAATGGGGAAGAAATGAGAATATATAGGGCTCTATCTTAACAGAGTTTGATCAGCAGTAAATAAGTGCAGCCTGTTTTGGAGGGTTGCTTTTGTGCACCAGAGGCAAGCTCCCATCCCTGGGTGTAAGCTGAGAGCTCATAACTTCTTCTCCTGTGGGTACCAGAGCAGACTTCCAGCAGGAGTGGCTGTGTTGGGGCTGTGCCTGGAGAGCTGTGAGACTCATGACCTTCAGCTCAGCTCTGGGGTTTGATCTCCTCTCTACTGTGGGAGAAGCTTTGTGTGGTTTGTTTTACTCAGTCAGCACAAAAATGTGCACATCTCTTTTTCCAGCCTGAGACCATTCTCGTCTTGAAGCTTTGCTGAACAAATGAGATATTGTTCACTAGTTCTGAGAGCTGTTTGTTAGTTAAAAAAACACTCCTTTTTCTCTTGTAGTAAAGAAAGTTAATTGAAGTAACAACTAGTTTAACACTATCTCGTTTGAAAAAAAAAATTCTAATAAATGTTTAACACTTTAACAGAGTTCAGTACACGCTCCAGCAGCACTGCATCTGTATTTCCTCTGCTCTTTTTTTAAGCTTGGCATACAAAGTACCATTTAAATACCATGGTGAAAAGGGCAAGCATTCAATTTAATGCCTTTGAAATTATTCTGGAATTAAATCCTGGGCAATATATCTCAGTCGAGCAGTGTTGCATGTAGCCACATGCAGCTAATGAGCCATCAAAGGCAATGCTTTAAATCCCCATGCATACAATATACACAGATCCTTTATTTCTGCTGTCATAACACAAATCATAAACCTTGATTCTAAATTAAACACAGGTAAAAGAAAGAAAGGATAAAAAAAATAAAACAAAAGGAAAAAGGAGGGAGTAACTTTGTGGCTAATTGGAAAGAGATTTGAAACAACAGTGGGGGTTTCTTTCAACACCATTAATCACCTCTGCTGGAACATCCTTCACAACCCAAGCTTTTCTTGTCCCTGTTGCTATTTTCCCTCTTTAACATGGTACAAAATGTACATACTCTTTGTTGTCCTTGAAAGCCATTTCTCTCGTGCTGTGGTGGAAGGGCTCAGAGCACGGCCTGTCACAGCTCCCTTTGGGCTTGGCGGGGCTGCAGGTTTGCTGCCTTCCTCTGGTGCCCTGATCTTACCAGTAAGGACACGGCTGATCCTGCCCTGCAGGCTGGTGGGGAGAGATGCTGATGTCTCCTACACTGTCCAGCTCAGCATGGCTGAGACCTCAGGGTTGCAATGCAATGAACAAAAGAAGCCAGAATGGGAGGGAGGAAGATGCTATTTGTGTACAGAGTCAGGACATGGGTTCTGCCACCGTTTCCTTCCTCTACCTTGTTTTCCCCCAGGCAAGGTAAACATGTGCTTTGGATCCATGCTGGTTGCCTCCAGGCTGTTTAATGGCCAGCGTAAAATGAGTGATGGCTGTTAGCCAGCTCCATAGCCATGAGCATTCACCTTGCTAAAATCCTTGAGGTAGCTGGAAGGAGCAGCCCCTACTGAGGGCTGCCCAGGGCTCCTGCTGCCCACAAGCAGAGCATCAGCACTGGCAATGCATCGAAAGCCACACCGGTGACCTTGACCACCTTGATTTTCACAGGGACTAAGGGGACATCAAAGCAGGTTATTCTCAACCTGTTTTCCATTTGGTGGTTGAGCTATTTTCCAGCAAAACATCTGAATGGTCACTAAGTGTGTGTATTATTATTATTTTAAATTTAAAGGTGAGAAGTCACAGCACGTAAGAAGGCTGGTAGCTGTGAAGTGAGGGGCTGTGCACTCCACATATGCCATTCCTAGTGTCTTTTCTTGGCTGGTTTATATCTTGGACAACTTCATGGGGAGGGCTTTTAATGACCCTTGTCAGATATCCTTTAATTGTGCGATGCTGATGGAAGCTGGAAAATGAGCAACTACGAGAAGCACCGTTGTGTTTGGCGAAAGGTGCTTGTAGGCTCACAGGTGGTGCTTGCCTCAAAACGCCCAAGAGAGTTAAAAAGTTGGGAGCAGGGAAAGGTTGTTGTTGCTGGTACAGCTGCATCAGTCTGGCACAGAGGAATTAACCTGTCCTGAGATGTTAGGGAGGGGATCACTCAAACCCAGCCTCAGCCACGGAGGTGTGTTGGGATGCTGTGGCTCAGTGCCTGAGCACTGCTCCCATGTACTGCAAAGCCACATGCACATGTAGATCACGTACACGTGTGGAAATGTGCTCATCTACAGTATTCTCAAGTGGTGAGTGAAGAAGCCCGAGTTGGAATTTGTAACTATGATAATCCTTTCAAAAATAATTAATAATCTAGTAAGCAATAATGAAAAATACTTAGGAGAGTCAAGGAGAGATCTGTACGTGTCCTTCAGCCTGCTGCATTAACCAGGGTATTATTCCCAAGCTCTTATTGTTTATCTTTGTAAGGTAATTTTTGAGCAAAATAATGTTTGTGCATTCTTATTTAAATGTTATCATCAGTTCTCACTAATGGAGTGCTTAAGACGTTATAATGTTTAGCATGCTTTGAGTTTTCTCTGGCTTTGATCCTCAGGCAATATGACTCAGATTTTTGTGAGATGTTTAACTTTCTGGCAAAAGAGGCATAGAAAATAAATCAAGCTTTACTATTGTAATTAAAACAGCATTTTCTACTTTAAAATGCTTTTGTCTATGTGTTTATATAGCACACACAAATCTGCAGGTTTTTTTGCTATAGTGGAAATTCTATTCATATCTTTTTGGAAAAAAAAAGAGAGACTGGTCATCTCTGTTTTCAGCATACATTAAGGTGATCAGTAGAGATATTTTCCCCATTCCATTGCAAATATTTATAAACTCCACACTGCTGCAATTTGCTTTAAAATGTATTTTCTCTTGCAGGGGTTTCCTGTTTGTTAGGGTATTTATCCAGTTGGAAAATGGGAATGTGTTAACAGAACAAACTAGAAGGATACAAATAATCCTCTTTCTGCCCCTCTGTGGGAATAACGTGAAAATTTATAGATCTGGAAAGCTTTCAGGAGTCTGTAATAAGTAAGAGCCAAGCCATTCCCTTTGTGCTGATGCCATTTCTTGCTTTGACCTGAACATCCATCAGCTGGGAGCTGTAGCACCAAGGAGGCTGAATCAAATCAGTCATCTGTATTTAAGCCAAATTTGCGGGTGTTTTCTATTAAAATTGCAGTGGAGCAGGAACAAAGGTGCAGAGCCCCACAATGGTAACGCTGTTCACAGCACATGGCAAGAAAAGACACTTCAGTGCCACCATCCTGGGGAATGGGAAGCAGGTGGCTTCTTGTTTTCAGACATTGCTGTGAAGTTGCTTGGGTCAAACGCAAGACCTGTTAGTCAGGCTTGTCCGAGGCAGCCAGAGGTGTTCCCGTGTGGAATTGCACAGTGTTTCCAGGCCTTGGCTGAGGTCGTCTTTTGCCAAACTGTTTTATGTGGAAGGTGGGTAGGATTTTATGAGAAGTGAAAGCACGCTGATAACATAAAAGAGGAGGTTCCAGTGAGCTCCTCTCGCTTATTGAAGCCAACTGATGGAGTGGGGAAAGGAGGAGGGTTAACACAATCCGGTGGGAAAGCAGAGAGCAGAAAAAGCACTTCAAAGCAAAGGCTGAGCAGGGGTCAGGAGCAGTGTCAGGTCCAAAGAGAAATGGAGAGGGGAAAACCTGAACTCCCAGCGACTTCCCTGACAAAGAGAGTAGTGTTGGGTACTAGAGGGAAGAGGGGAGACCGACTAAAATGGACACACCACAGGGAAAAGATTAGAGAAATCTGAGAGAAACAAAACTCACTGAAATTTTAAAAATAGGAAAAGAAAAAAGAAGACAAGTGGGGTATCTCGTGAAAAAATAAAGAAAGCTGTCATGTTGTCCTTTCTTTTCTGAGTTTCCAAGAAGCAGGTAGGACCAGAGCTCCTGAAAGTGAGTGGGAGTGTGCATCTTGTAAGCGGAGATGCAAGGTTGGGTTTTAGCGTAGCTCATTCTTCATACAACTCTGTCATGTAAAGGTCACATTTGAGTCTGTTGTTGTTGTTGGCTTAGGACTGAAGGCCCAATTCTGACAGGGGCAAAAGTTCCCCTTTCTGTGATATGTTAACAGCGTAAGTTAAAGCTGCAGGGATAGATCCTCAATTCCGTGCTCACATGTAGCCAAAACTAATCAATAAAACATATTTAAAGACCCACTTGGGACCATAGATCCTATAAAAGCCTTCTAGAATGTTTAGTTTTACTGGAGAGATTTGCCTGAGGATGTGGTGTGGGCATGAAGCAACTGCATCCTGCAGCAGTAAATTGTCACAGACGAACTGGAAAGCTATCTGTTATAAAATGTCCTTAATAAAATTATGTATTGTCTAAGGATGGAGGCAAAGCAGCCTCAAGCAAAGAACATAGGGCAGGAAGAATGGATTGTGTTAAACCTGGCTTTGGAGGGGAAGAGGAAATAAGTGTCAAGTGTGAATAAGTGTGACACAAGGACATGTGTTGGCTGTGCTGGGGTCACGTCCAGGCGCCAGGGCTGGTAGGAAGTGAGGTGTAGGACCACCTCTGTGGCCACACATGCAGCTTCACAGCAGGAATGTTAAGCATTATTTTCAGGAGAACTCTGACTAGCTGATACCAAAGCAGAGAAGAGGCTCCTACTGACTTGTGCTGAAGCTCTGGCCCTTTGCCTGGTTGCTGGCAAGCTTCTTGGCGAGCTCTCGGGGAGTCTGGGTTTATAGGGTCTGCTGGCTCAGTGCCTCCAGCCATTCAGGCTGCTCCTGGCTCTGGTATCCACAGGTTTAGCATAGATGTGTCCCAGCAACTGCCTGGGTTGAGGGTACCCAGCTCCATAGTTTCCTTTTGGAGAAGCCAACAGTTTGGCAGCCTCTGCTGTGCCCTCCTGACGGCCTGGGAATGGGCTTGGGGATACCTGGCTCCCTCTCTTGTTACTGTGAAGGAAAGATGAGTGCCTGGCACCTCAAGGGACCAAAAAACGGGAATCTCAGCTGTTGTCTAATTTGGAAAAACTTAATATTGTTTTGATGTTTTTTTCTCATTTCCTGCCTGTAAAGAATGCCCTAATTTCTGGTATTCTCTCCAAAACAGAGTGATTATAATTTTATTCCAAACTTCCCATGAACTAAATCTCAGCTATTCCACCCTCTAGAATAATCAGCTTTTCTGTTCCATGTCCTTTTTCCAGACCACAGTCTCTGTTTTTCTGTACTTGTCTAACTAACTGCTCCCTCCACCCTAGAGAGATCCCAAAATACAGTAAAATCTTATGGTTAAGAGAAAATTCTGAGTTAGGGAGCAAATTGACACAGAAAACTTAAATACTGAATCTCAGTATGGGAGATAGTGGCTTCCCCTCTCATTGTGATGATTTCTAACCCACAGTCTCAATGACCGTGGTGGTCATTGCAATGAAAAAGTGATAATAATTGCAATGAAAAAGTGAAATACATAAACAGTCTAGAAAGTGACTGTGCACCAATGTTTGGCAGAGTATTAGTTGTTAAGAAATCTCCAGTTACAGAAGAGTCAGGAAGGACTCTCTTTGTTTGTTTTAATACTGTGGAGCGCTAGGTATCCTCAGCAGGCAAACATGCTGTGTGCTCAGAGCAATTGCACTGCTGATTCTGGAGATTGCCAGGTTCCTCAGCCTGGGCAAATGCATGGAATGGAGGTTTCATCATTCCCTTGCAGGCAATATCCCAGTCCAAAAGCTTCAGTCATCCCCTCACCAGCATAAGTGTCCTGGCTCAGCTCAGGCCTCTCTGCCCTTCCTGGCTGGCAAGGGAAGTGGCAGCATGCTCAAGAGACTTGCCAGTGCCCTGGATGACATGCCTTGTTCTGGGACACCAGTCTGGGTTTGGGGAGCTGATGAGGTTTGCACCTTAGCCACGCAGCATCTTGGGGATGAGAAGATGTCCTGAAGAGTCTCCAGTGTATCAAAAAAAAAGGATTTGATCCAAGAAGAATGCCCCTCCACATGTCCTTAGCAAGTTTATTTATTAAATGCCCTCTGTTTCAGGGGTCTGTGATAGACCATTTGGGAATTTAAATTAGTAGGTCAGGTTGGCGTGTTATGAGTGCCCCTTCTCACACAGCAGTGTTATTTTTAATCAAACTGTTAAATAATAATGCTTTTAAAAGAAACAAAAGCCACTTCAGGAGAACATTGTGTCCTGAAGTACCCTGAACAATAATGCTGCTCCAAATTCCTGCTCTGTGTGTGGTGAGGAGACCAGGACAAGCATGGGACTTTCTCTTATGAGACCTGAGCCACTGCCACTGGTGAGAAATGGAGTAAGAAGGGTGGAAGGGAGTCTATAACAACACAGAGGCAAGCCTGCTGTCTGAAACTGGTCCTTTATATAACCTGGGGTGTCATTAATACTTTTACTGGGGTTTATTTTAATGGCTCTTAATCAGTTACCACTGATTGGCAGCAGCAGGCGCTCACACCCTGCCTTGGAGAGGCAGCCCGGAGGGGCAGTGGCACAGGGAACACCCACACCCTGCCACCAGCCACCCTGGCCAGAGGGAACCGTGGCAGTTGTTCACCCTTTCATGCCCTTTGGCTCCTTGCTCTCCCTGCTGAGCCGGGCGAAAGGACCTCCAATTACCTCCAATTGCGGTGACGGTTCTGCGTGGGGTCAGACGCCCGTCTGCTGCGGCGGCAACGAGCAGGACACCTCATTAGGCCACCAAGCTGCCTGTCTGAGGTGGCTGCTCTGTCACAGCAAACCTGGCTCACTGCTGCATAGCCATGGCTCTGCTGCTGTCCAGAGAGGTGGTCGGAGAGCTTTGGGTGGCCCTGCTGGTACCCCTGTGCTTCTCCATCCTGAGGTGTATCTTTACAAGTGTTGTACAAAATTTAGTGATCCAAGGACAGACCCGGTCCTTGGACAGGTCCAAGCCAGGTTAAGTGGTAATCTCTGATGTGACTACAGTGTGAAGAAGCAATCCCTTTTTCACTTTTATGTTGTACCCGCACAAAAGGCCTGTGGATGCTGTAGTACAGCTTGCTTGTTCAGATTAGAAGAAATCTGGAGTTTGGTGGATTCTCCAAGGGATGGATATATACACAAGCAAACACAGGTTGTGGAAATGTGGGAAGCTGGAAGGGAAGTAGTAAAATCCTGTTTTGTGTAGGAGAGCTGGGGTGATCTCCCATCCCCAAGAGAAAGAACGGTTCTTTAGTACCTACAATTACTGCAACCAAAATCATGGCTAAATAGGTCTCAGAGGAGCTGCAAAAAGGAGCCAGAAAAGTGTAAATTACCATTGTTTCAAAAATCTCTGGTTCTAGAAAGAGTAGCATGTCCTACAGAGAATGGGAGCACTGAGAACCGCTCCCTTCCTT
This sequence comes from Myiozetetes cayanensis, assembly GCF_022539395.1. Taxonomy (NCBI): domain Eukaryota; kingdom Metazoa; phylum Chordata; class Aves; order Passeriformes; family Tyrannidae; genus Myiozetetes; species Myiozetetes cayanensis. Next base: position 6,523,376 of record NW_026087389.1, read on the forward strand.
TTGTGCAGCATAACTACCCAGGGATGGTTTTTGTGCTGTAGGATTATGTGTTCCTCTCTGAAGTTTGAGATGTCCAAAAGTCAATGCAATTTATGCATCTGATTTTAGAAGGGACAGGATTTTGCACTCCCTAAGAGAAGACTATTCACTCCTGAAATAGTTATTCAGGAAGAGCATAATTGCACACCTTGTACTTGCAGGAAAAGTTTTACTTTCATGTTTTTGCCAACTAGAAGTTGTAGAATGTAAATGCAGCTTTGGGGTACCTGGCTTTGAGCTCTGCATGCCTTGGTAGGGAGATGTTAATTCCATTTCCAATGGCTTCCAAGCCGCTGCTTGCAGCAGCTTCCAAAGATGTAGTCACAGAGATGTCTCAGGAGTCTTCCTTCTTCTTCTAAGGCATCCAGTAACACAAACGACCCCTTGAAATGGTCTTGCTCTAAATACAATTGAGCTCACTGGTTTGCAATTCAAAAGCAGGCAGTAATAAAACACTCCTAGAATGTAGAAGCTCTTTCTTAACCCTACCAATAAATCCTTAAATTATTTGTACGTTGCATTTAATTAGATTTTCTTTTATTGTGATTTAAAAAAAAAAAAAATTCAGCTGGTGTGCTCATTTAAGCAAGACATTGCTGTCACTTTTTTTTTCCTCCTCCATGGTGCTGCATCCATCCTTGTTCCCCAGGAATGTGCTTCTTGGTGCAATTCAATTTGGGTTGATGGCTGGTTGGTTTTTATGACCTTCCTTCTATTCCAGCAGTTTGGTGCCTGGGGGTAGCAGAAGGTTTCCTGAGGAGATGTGTCCATGTGACATTCTGTCTGTTCCCTTCTCCCTTCTGTCATTGCCTTCTGCTCTCTCTTCTGTTTCTTCTTCTTTTGTAATGGCTGTTCAAGGATGATGGGGACACTGCTGGTTACGACACACTGGACCCTCAGTCCGGATTGCTGCAGTTCATTTTCTAGGATTGCTGTGTACTGCTGAAAGAATGTGAGCAATATTTATGTTATTGTGTATTACAATAGCAGCTGGGGGCCCAAAGCAAACACAGGGGCCTTTGTGCTTGCCATTGTGCAAACAGAAGCCCTCCACCATGAAACATCAAAATGCACAAGACAGGCATTGAGTTAGGGAATGTCCAGTCACTGGGAGTTTCCCACTTCTTAAGCAGTTGTATTTTGGGACTGATATTCTCTCTATAGAGCTGAAATAATAATTTCCTCTGTCCGTGCAGTTTTTAAATCTTTGTTATATGTGAAAAGTTTGTCTATTTTGGTGTTGAGCAACTGTAAACAGCCTTTCATTTTACTTTTTCTTTTTATGTCCCATTTTCTCTGAGATTGTGTGTTTCTGTACATCCACTTTCTCCTCAACTCCTTTTCTTTTGTTAAAGCACAGGTTTACAGCAAGTCCATTATGCCCAAACCAGCCATCACACCTTTTTTTTGACTCTTGAGAGATCATTTATGTGTGTAGCGCCGTCACCAAGCTCAATAAAAAATGCTTGTTTAGAAATCTGTGATTGCTCATATTTACATCACCAGATGGAAAACTGACTTGAAACTCCTTTCAAAACATCATTGGAAACCCTACTTTGTTTAGAGGAACCAGACTTAGAGCAGTGTGTCCTCTTCCTTTGGAAAAGTTTTGCTTTTTATGTTGATCTAGGCTGTGGGGCACTTTTCTTGATAGTGGGTTAATGCACTGCAAGACTTGGGGCAGCCTGAAGCTCTGGGGATCTGGAAGAGTCAGCCATGAGTTTAACCTCTACAAAAAGCTGCTTAATGCTCAGCAGAAACTCAAAACAGAAATATTTCATACTGCAGAACTTAGTCCACAGGAGTAGAGAGTGAAAGATTAAGGGTAGCTTCAGTCTTTGAGAGACTGTCCTAAGCAGAGGATGGCTCTGAAGGGTTCTGGTCAGCCTCCACTGCACACTGAGAGTCTTCAGCTGCCAAAAACTCAGGACAGTGAGAGTGTTCCCATCCTGAGGAACTGAAATATAATGTAAAAAAATCACTATCCTCAACAGAGAAATTTTGCAAGTATTCTATTAATCATTTGCTGTCTTATAAGGCCTTTGCATCTCACAGCTGTATTGGAGGGACCATAATGAAGTAGTAGAAGTGCAGGGAAACTTTATAGTTCATTTGGCAATTTGGAGATGTGTTTTCAGCTTAGAAAAAACTGATAAATCATAAGAGGTAAAAGCTTTTCTTCCTTTCCTGAAGAGAGCAGTTTTGTGTTTTAAAAAAAACAAAAACAAAACCAAAAAAAAAACAAAACAAAAACATAAACAAAACAAAAAAACACTAACCAAAAAAAGTGAGTCTTTGGATTAAATTAGGTGACTACAGGCACCGTAGCTCTTCAAGACACTGATCCCCAGTGCTTTCCTGTGTGATAGAGGGACCCTTTACCCTGAAAGTAGGGCAAAGCCTACAAAGAGTGTATATTTGACCTATATCCTTCTGGAGATCAGTGATGACAAGGAGTAGTCAGTGTTCCCATTCCAAGCACAGCCTCATTCAAAACTCCATGGGTGAATAGGAGCCATAATTGGTGATTTTACCTGTAAAACAGCTCAGCTGAAGAACAGATTCTTGGCTTGGCTCTCTCCTAGCCTACAGGGTCCAGTTCACTCGAGGTAAAGAACATCAGTCATTGTTCTCTGCCAGCTGAGTGCCTGGGAAATAAGGTGCACCTGGTTACCAGGAGCCTTTGATGGATCTTTTCCATCAGTTAGAGACTACACGAAGAGCTGCATTTTCCAAATCTGCAGCAGAAAGTGTATGGAAAACATTTGAAAAAGGCTACCTGGCAGTTAATGCTGGTAAACTCTATTTTAAAGCCCTTGATAAGGGCTCCAATGTTGCATTAGTTACAGATGTCATAAGGACAAAACCAAATGTCAAAATGTTCTTAGAGTAAGACAGTAAAGCCTTAGGTACATTTTGTTACCATAAGATGGATTTTTGTCTTTGTGCTGCTCTTGCACAAACCGGAAAGTCAGCTTTTGAATAGGATATTAAAAAAATAATATGAAAAAACCCCAGCATCTACAGCAGGTTCAACCACATCAATTAAATTTCTCTGTTGTCAGAGGCATTTCAATTAAATGTGTGTAATTTTAAATATGGTATTGTGCTCTTTTTCCATGCTTTGAGTAATTTTTTCTTACCCCATGAACATCTCGCTTTTCTTATGACAACCATTATTATACAGACTTCATACTCACTAGGAGCTTTCTTGCAAGAGGTGTCAACTCTTGGGAATAGTTGCTTGCTCTCTGATGGAATCCAGTCCCTCAGGTTTTCAGTGGTTAAGTTCAGCCTTTTGTGTGGACACCTCCTCTGCTGATGTCAGTAACTGTTACACAAGAATATTTATAAGTGCAGTTGGTCCTGGATAAGTAGAGCAGCTTGACTTCTGTATGTATTGCTGATATGTAGGTGTAGGGAAATACCTTTCTCTTCCTGCATTATTGTTGCTGAAACTGTGCCTTTATTTTTTTGGACAAAACTAAGATAGTCTTGTACCCAAAATGTAAATGATGGGCTCCAGTAAGTTGTAGACGTATTTGGCTGGGAATAAAGTTGCAGGATATGCCCCATATTAAGTAGGTTAGTTATTTAGGACAAAGGCAATATTTAGCAATGGAATTTTTCAAGGTCCTTCTGAGCTCCTAAATCTCTTTTTGACTCTGACAGGTGCAATGATGCAGAATGTGGTTTTGAAGATCGTGCAAGATGTAGCAATATTTACTTTTTATTAGGGTTTTGTAGAAAAAACATTATCTTGGTGCCTGATAATTTGTGTGGGAATACTTATTCCCTGCACAGTAACATTATTAAAAATGGCACCTCAGGAGGTTTTGAAAACCACTTTCTACCACATTTTTCCATGGCTACCGTTTCATTTCAGATTGGGCATAGGAAGAACCCACAACCATAGTTGCCTAATGGTGCCAAGAGAGCACAATCCTCTTTCACCTTTTATTGCACTGTTAATGGTAAAGTATGAATCACAGTTATCGCTTGGTCCGCTTTCATAATGATGTATGGGGATTCGGATGTGCGTATCTGTAATTAATGAGAGGGAGTTGCATGGCTAATTCCCTGTGCACTGCTGACATCCTGTCTACAGCTTTGTCCCTGATCTTTTACTTACGTGTCTCAAACAGCCGGTTATTGCATTACATCCTCGTATTATATAAATAAAGCCTTGACCTTTGTCCTTTGCAATATTGGTTCAGAGCAGTTTTAATTCAATTTAGAAAAGAAGGCTGAGCGTTAAAACCGTTTGAATCTCCTTACGCACCTTAAATGTTGATGGGACTATTTCTGCTTAAGAGAAAGCACTAAGGCTAAGAAATTGCCTTCTAGCTTTCTGTCATTGACAAATGAGTGTGTGTTTCTTCACATTGAAACTATGCAGGAAGCCCTCTCTGAGCAGGGAGTACACGTACTCCTCTGCATTGCAAAGCAGCATGGGTCTAGAGAAATTATTAGCAGTGCAGTACTTTGTTTATTATTTCATCAAACAATTCTGAAACAATAACCCCCCTCAGGCAAGTTCCTTCCTCTGCTGCAGGGGAATCTCCAGTAGTTTTCTTATTTTTCTCCATCACCATGTCTTATAGCTTGTGTCTGTGATCCTCCCACTCTGGGCCTAGAAACATGGCAGTGCACTGAGACTCAGACCAGCTCATGGGCATTATTGGTGTTAGAAGCTCAGGTCCTCTCCAGGAAAAGTCTGGTCTCTTCTCCCTGTCACCATCCATGTGGTTGTGTTGTTCTTCTTCCCAGTGTGTGTATTAGAAGTGGAGGTAAGCAGGGTGCTTACGTCTCTGAGCATCTAAACCCTGTTACCGCTGAGCTTCAGTTCCCCACTGATCTAAAATGGGGATAAAGGTGCTTAATTATCTTCTGTGGATATTGTGGGATAAATTCATTACAGATTTGGAGTATTAGAGATAGGCACAATCTGCCTTCTATTAAAATCATCATTACTATAATGCCGTTAGTACCTCTGTGCAAATCTTAGCAAAAGTAATTTTTTTATAATGATGGAGATATAGATCCTCTAATTATCCAGGACAATTGAAATTAGCACCACAAATAACTGCTAAAGTTGAGGCTGCATGATATGAAACATAATTGATTTTTAATATGTTAGGGCACAACTGCTGTTAAGTAATTCACAGTGTCATTTTCTCCTGTTGGACATTTAGCAGTGCTTTGAAGAAACTTGGATTCATACCATTGCTAGAGATTTTGGGGAGCAGAACTCTAAGAGAAAAAGAAAATAAAAACAATCCTACCGTTTGCTTGAACTTTTCACCCAATGCCACTTCAACTTTGTCTTGTTAATTAGAACTGACTTTAAATCAAGTTTGTATTATTTGTAGATTTTAAACTGAGTGCAGTTACAAAATCAGAATTAGGAATTTTTATTTTTTATTTTATCCTTCATTTCAGATTTGTCCCATTAGTAGAGAAAAAAGGATTTCTAGCAAACCTCCATAGGTTCCCTTAGGGAGAAATAAAATAAACCTTGAGCACTGATAAGCTGACTTACTCCATTTATATTCCCCCTTTCCCCTTACTTTTGGGACAATTATGTATAAGCAGTGATTGCATGAACCTGCGTGGATTCCATGTAAATGATACGTCTTTGGCATATGGGAAATTTTGTAAACCGTTTAAAACAAGGCATTCTTCTATGCTTGGCAGAAGAAGGATACAGAGAGCTTTTGTACCTCAGTAGCATCAAATTGAATATTTGTCTAATCACCCTGGAGAAGAATGCACTTGATGGCATTCTGTGAGTTCTGCAGTTATTGTTTTTGGGTAGACCCGGTGGGTAATGAATGACCTGACTCCTCACCACTGATACCCAGCCTCCCCCTTGAATTCACCAGCTCTTCTCCCTTGGGCAAACCTGCTCCATTGGAGTAGTAATTGTGCAATAGTCAAAAGAAAAGAATGTAAGGGAATAGCCATTAATAACAAAGTTGGCAATCCCCTGCGAGGAGAGTTATTTCCACATGAAAATCTTCTCCAAAGAAGTAATGAAGCCTTGCTTCATTTAAAGTCTTTAACAGGTAATTGCACAGAAGGTGATTTCCAGGTAAAGATTTTTTTCCCCTGAATGTAAGGTGAATATTCACTATTTAAAAACAGAAAAAAGGCCCAAACTGTCAAAGAATTAGCACCCAGGGCAGAAGTTTAATGCTTGGGTTTTTTCCTAATAAGATGGTGCTAAAAAGACAGTAACTCTTATATGACAGATTATTAATCCTCCAGAAGAGAGAAACTGATGAAAGCTTGTGACTGTTACTGCATATTGGCTACATGGTAGCATATTTAATTTTGAAGAATATCAAACCTGATCCCTTCTGTCCCCTTTTTCATTTACAGAAAACAGTAAAAGTAAGGCTAGGACTAAAAAAGAAATATTGTGCTGTCATCAGTTTAGACATTTTACTGGAAAATATTATGGAAAATATTGGGAAAAGAATTCGTTTCTACATTTTAGTATGCTCAGTTTTCACTCATAAGCTCCAAGATTAAAGTAGTTTAATTAATCTAGTCTCAATCCTCAGCCAAAAAGCAGTGGAAAGGAGCCCTGTTCTGCTGGGGCCTTAAACTGGCAGAGTCACAGTGAGAATCAGAAAGCTCAGAGGAATCACAATCCTTGGCCTCGGTTTATGAGCTAATTACCGACTTGACAAGTGTAAAGCTAATTTGACAAACATAACTTTTTCAGTGGTGGACTCATTCTGGTGAAACTGTGTTTTCTGGCAGTGGTAAGAAAGGAGTGAAAGTGCTGCTGGTGCCTTCCCTCTGAAGAAGGAACAATGGTGCATCTGCAGCCAGCCTTTCCCTGGTGTACGGTGAGGGGCAGAGAAGGGATAAGCCTCTCCCAGCAGGCAAAGGAGGTAATGCTATTAGTCAGGCGCAAGAAATGCTCATCCCATGTTTGGACCAGCTACTAGAAAGTGATGCGTGACATCCTACGCCGACAGGATGAACACATCTCATTCTTACTGAGCCCTACAAGCATGTGGGGGCAGAGTTTTGCCCACCCTGTTTTTATTGAATCCGTGTGTTAGAGGCTTTGTTTTCACCGTGGTCAGCACAATTTCTGGCTATCCATGTCTGCACCAACAGGTGCAAACATTTGGTTTGTCATCCCCATCTGGATGCGAGGCAGCCGTGCCTCCTGCGCTGAGGTGGCGTGACTGGGGCTCGGTGACACAAACAAAAAGGGACTTCCCAGCTGCAAACACTTCACATCTGGTGAGACCCAAGCGAGTGCACGGCTGTCTCTGCCCATATGTGTAGATATATCAAATGTGAACATGAATTCAGTTGATTTTCACATGTTTGTTACAGCTTACCCTGTCTCTGCGGAGGCCTCTCACAGCCCTCCTCCTTCTTGATCTTGCTGGAAAAGCCTGGATTTATGACAACTTAGATTCATACTGGGGTGCCAGAAGTGGGACAGTGGCTTCATAGCAGTATCAAGGAGAAAGGCGAGCCAGGCTCAAAGGATATTCAGCCTCATCAACCCATGTTGTCATCTTAATTTATCAGTCGCTGCCACAGAGAACAGGGAGCCAGACTAATGGAAGGGGAAGGCTCCTTTAAAGAAACACCCAGAAGATCATAAAATGTCACTTAAATCAGGAGGAGGGGCTTACTTGTCAGTCAGTGCTTTCCTGTTCACAGTGTCCCTGGCGTGGCTTTCTAGATGAACACATCCCTAAATACAGTATCCAAGATGGGAAGTGATTTGATGTTTGCTCTTTTAACCAGAACCGAGGAAGAGGAAAATATCAACGATTTCTCATACGTGTGCTAAATGCACACATTATGATTATTTATATATATCCCTCTTTTTTTCCTGTGAGCATTTGGGGTCCATTAGAAGCAGCAGCACGGCGCTCTGCTAGTGCATCGTGCAGGTAGTTGAATGTCAGGGGAGGAAAGCAAGGTGGGGAAACGCTACTTTGCTTTGTGTAGAGCATCTGTAAGCGCCAGGCGGGTTTGGGGTGCCTCTCTCCGTGCCAGGGTGCGGTGCTGTGCCGGGGCGGTGGCCGCAGGACTGGGATCTCCTTCCTGTGCGCGGGTGGACCGGGACAATGGCCCCGACCTGGCCGGTGAATCAGAGCTCGGACTCGCCCTGCAATCAGCTCCACAGCGCTCGGAAACGAGCCACCTGCCCCGCTTCCTCTCATTTAACAGGTTTATTTTTAAGTGGAAAAGGCTATGAGCTTTGTTCCTTTTTCTCAGGGACTTCTGTGTCCTTTGGAGATCCCTGAAGGCTGAGATGCGGGTATGAGCACCTCAGGGACCCCCCTTTGGGGGCCACGTCCTGGTGTCTTCACTCAGCACCAGGCACCGAAGCTGAGGTTATTCACGGGATACACATGAACCAAACCGCTGGCAACTTGGCAGGGTCTCCTGATGCTATCTGAGCTTCCTTCCACTGTGTTCCCAAAGAGAGCAGTGGAAACTGTTACTAAATAATAAAATAACCCAAGTCCTGGCTCTGCTGAGCCTGTGTTGTCCACACCTGCATCTGGTGACTGGTACTGTGGTCCTGGTGAGTGGTGAGGCTCTCGGCCTGGGAGGCAGCACCACTGCAGTTAGTTTGATCTGGACTTTTGCTGAGATCTACAGCTTTTTAGGCTGTAAGCCTGCCTTACTGTCCATCTCTGACCATGCATTCTGACACTTCATCTACTGCACATTTGGTGTGAGAAAACTCTGAAACTAAGGTCTGTCTATGGACCAGCGGCACTTCCTCCATGGGGTTACTCCTCTCATGAGCAGGATTTGAGGTGCTCCCAGACTGTGAACCAGCACAAAATAGTCCATCTCAGATACTGCAAATCTGATTTCCAGGAGTATTCCTTCGTAAGTCAACTCTGGATCAAAGCAGCCTAATGTAGTGGATGCTTCATTTCCATATTTTGAAGGAATATGTTGTGTTTGTGCTCTTCTATTTGGCAATTTCTCAGTCTCCATCCTGCACTTTATTTGCCTGTGGGAAGACAGATGATCTAAGTCCTGCCTGGGCGCTGCAGGTCTGGATCTGGATCCCCAGTGAGATGGCTCTATGAGGTGATGCTGTTTCTGTGGCACAGCACCACACTGTGTAGATGTGCTGGTTTCCTCATATGTCTGTCTCTGGTGTCTCCAGCACATCTCTGCATTACATGGTGTAGGCATGCCTGTGTTTGCAAAGCACCAGCAGTAATTAATGATTAAGTAGGAAACAAAGGAATGCATGTAAGATCCTTTCTTAGAGCAGTTCAAGGTCTACCCATGCTTACAGCCCCCTCCTTTTATTCTACTATATATACTAATTTGAAGCACCAATTTAGCTAATTAAGCATCAATTAATCTATGTGTTTCAACCTGCTTGGCCATCCTCTTTTTTTCAGGTTAGAATAGCTTCTGGGAGGTGGTTCTTTAACTCTCACTGAACTTTTGCCAAACCAGTAGTACTCTCAGAGAGGAATGTCAAGTGCTTAACAACAATTAGTTTTAGTCAGAGACAGAAAAAATAGCACACTACCACATGTGTCAGAACAAAGCCTGCCTGTGTGGTGTTTGGGGTGGATTTTAACCATAGCTCCACTTGAAGGATGTGTACATTATACCTCTTTCTGTGGGGAAGGAGGGATAAGGAGACTCTCCTAAAACTAGAAAAGATGCACACCTCTTCATTTCACCTCTACAAAGGTGTGCATGTAGGTAATTGGAGAGAATGGTCTTACCTGTCATTCACTTTTACGTGGTTATCATTGTTTGCAAAGCAAAGCTTTGCAGATGCAGAAGTAAAGATAGATGGAACTGAATCTAAAATACCAAGTCCTGTCACTTCTGTGATTACAGCATCACAGAATGGTTTGGGTTGTAAGGGACCTTAAGATCATCTAGTTCCAACCCCACTGACACGGGCAGGGACTCCTCCCACGATGCCAGGTTGTTCAAAGTTCCGTCCAACCTGGCCTTGAACTCTTCAAGGGATGGGGCATCCACAGGTTCTTGGGTTTTCTTGGCAGCTTGTTCCAGTGCCTCACCACCCTCACAGTAAAGAATTACCTATCTGCTGTACTAAAATCTTGGTGGTCTTTTAGACATTTAAATCCTGTTACAAGGCCTGAAGTTTTCTCCAATGAATGAGCCAGAGGTCTGTGATACCCATCTAAACTCAAGAGATTTTATTCTGTACTTCTAATCTCTCCTCTCTCCACATCTACACCCTATTTTTAAATATCCTTGTAAATCCTTACTTCAGCCTTTGTTCAGGAAGCAACTAACAATATTAGTGTAAACCATGTAAACAAGGGAGCATTACACAAGAGCCATGTCTGACAATATTCTTTGATGTTTCTAGCTATGATAGTTTATTTCTCCTTTCTTCAATATATTTCTTTTGTACTTAACCCTTTCTTTCCTTTCTAATGTTTGTCTTGTCCCAGCTGACAAGTAGGGTTCCAGTCTCTTTCTTACAAAACATGAACCAGCCTGGCTTTTTTCATTAACTTTCTTATTACCCAAAGCACCACCACCTGTAACATTCATCATGTAAGCAGCAGTATGGTGCTGGGAGCTGGGTATGTTAGATAATCCATATTTCCTCTTAGAAACTAAATGCCAGGATGGAAAGATATTGCAAGTTCAGCTTTCAGGACAGGGTTTGGGGTTTTTTCTTCAATTATTTTGCAGGAGTACAATAAAAAATAACCAAGAAAACACCTCTTAAGAGGCTGAATTATGGAGAAGACTGAACTGTGGTTCATCTTGCATAAGGTAAGCAGCTGTGTGACCATGCAGGACTGAAACCATCTTGTTGGTAAGACTGAGTAGAGTCCAGTTGAAAGAGGGGAGTCTTTTACTGAAAGTCATGCAATTTATTCCTCCACTGTGTGTTCTCTAGAAGAATACAAATACATTGCTGTAATGATAACTAGGAAAATACCTTGAGGTTTTAAAGCAGGATGGAGTTCATGCTGGTTATTGAGTGATAAATGATACAGACTGCACTGAAAAACTATACAAACACATTATTTCAGCTAGCACAGCAAAACATTTCAGATACAAATTAAAAATAACTGCAGTCTTGTGGTCCTTGTCAGTTATTTACAAGCCTCTTGAAATATTTCCTTATCTGCCTTTCTCATAAGAAATTAGGCAATTAAAGTATAAGTCTGAAGCCAGAGAACATTAAATAGTGAATCATTATGGCATCATTACATGGGAAGTAGTAACGAGGGGAAGGCCAAAAGAAAACCCAAAGGTTTTTCAGCTTCAGGAAATCTATTTTTAAGTTAAATAAAAGCCTTAAATAAGTTTAACGTAATTTTGAGGAAAAGGCAGTAGCACAATGAAGAGGTACTTGCAGTTTAAAATTCAGCTTCATGCTATTCAGGATATTTCTAAACAGGAAAGGAATAATTGCCATGTCATTGAACTAGTCACAAATCTTTGTTCAGGGGAATCTTTCATTAGCAAGAAAAAGAAATGTAGTCTGGAATTCCACTGCTTCAGGAGTTTCTGAAAGACAGGGAATAGAGTAAATGTTTCATTTAGATATGGATAGGTAGCATCAATTTTTATGCATTCTTTATTAACTTGAATTGCATAGTATATGTATACTTAATATTTTATTTATGTATCTGTGAAAATATATTGCTCTGTAACAACTGCATCACAAGAAAGTTTTTCAGGACCAATATAGCTGGGATTTTTGCTGTTGAGGGTATTTTTATTTAGTTTGGTTTGGGTTTTTTTCTGAATTTGGATATTGTCCTGATTTCAGTTTTTCTGTTCTGATTCAGAAGCATCATTTCAAGATGCTTAATGTGCTTGGGGGCTTTTTCCAGTGTGAAAATTCAAGCTTTGTTAAAAAAGCATTGCATTCCTTGCAAACAAAATCAGATATTCAAAATATATTCAGCTCCTCTGGATATCAAAAGGGAAGGATGAGCAAGTCTCTGGCTTTGTCCTGGTTTAACAACATTAAGGTAACATTTTTTGATATTGTCTACAGAAAACTGGAAAGGTCTGCAGAGTGTTGCTCCAAAGTCAGCATCCAGTAGATGCAGATAAAATGAGCCCCTGGTCTTCAGGAAAGGAGTTATTGATGTCCTATTCTGCTTGTGCTCATAAAAGGATGAAATCAGGAAACTGATGCCCACACTCACCAAAAATTGCAGGCTGATCATGGCAGGCAGGACTGATGGTTTTGATTGCTGAACTCATCACACAGTCCTCTCCTCGGGCTGCACTGCTGTTCATCAGAGCAATGGGCCATCATACCCAGGAAATTTTCTGTCATTAAAAAAAAAAAAAAAATCCATTTTGCTTTTTAGTTCAATTATTTCCTCTTTTAAATAAATTGTGTCAAAGTAGGGCAAATTGGGTAGAAAACACATTTGAACAGACTCAGATTTGCTCAAACCTAGTGACTCTTTTAAAGACACCTCTGTATCCTGTACTTCGTGTTGGTGAGTCCCAAGAACATGATTATTTTTGAGCACCTACCTGAGCTTCAACCTAAAGAATGAGACTTAGAAACCTAATAATTTTTCCAGACCTCAAATGTGCTGTTAGGCAATAAATGCCTAAACTTCCATTTTGCAAAGGATGAGAACACTCTAACGCAGTTATCGTAGTTCAAGAGATGTCATTCTTGATTTGGGAAATGACAGGACTGAGAACTGAAAATTTTGGGTAAATGGAGTATCAGGTCACCAGGTCTACATGAAATACAGCTGAAAAAATGTATAGGTAATAATAATAGCTGGTAATGACTTGTTCACAAAGGACAAGCTATAGAAAATTGAATCAAGAAAAGGTAATCCTTGGTGCTACTCTGAAAGAAAGTATTAAAAGCAATTTTAGAATATTCAGGTTGAGTTTAGAATAAAACATATTTACTTCTACTAAGGAGGTGAACATTTTAATATCATCAGTATTTAGCATACTCTTTAATGGACTCACACCATTTACAAATATGGTGAGAAATTTCCCACCATCCTATTAAGAGGTGAAGGCAATAGAGATGCTGAGCAAGAGGACCAGTAGCTCATTTTCCAGTTTAGAAATATCAAACAGCTTCTCAGAGTGGTGGTATTTATCTCCTTTCTTGTGTTGTGCCTGTCTTTAAATACTTTTCTCTCTACAGATGCATCAGATTAGCTGTGTTTGTTGTATGAAAAAGTCTAAGTCATGAATTTGAGTGGATAATACTAACTTGCACGTTTTTAAGGGCCTGAGAGAGAATGAGGATCCATTATGCAAGGTGATGTCTAAACATGTAGCTAGTCCTTACAGTCTGAGTAAATAAAACAGGAACAGAGAAGTTCAGTGACATGCAACAAACTATGAGAAGAAGCAACAAACTGGAACCAGTCCAGCTGCTCTGACATCTAGTCCATTGCCTTTTCCACTGGATATTGCTGCACTGACATCTTGGATTGTGCAGAAAAGCATTGGATGATATATACCAAATGGGAGGCTTATCACAGTTATCTCTACAATGTCTGGCACCAGAAGGATTTAAAAAACAGACATCAAATTACAAAGGCATAGCCATATCGTGAGCATGTCTGTTCAACGCAGTAATGTATAACTGCTTGGTTATTGTCAATGAAATCCTCATGCTGCTACTCATCTCCACCTGCCTCAAAATACATTGAGATCAGTGCCTAGATTTATTTCTTGCTCTCGGTCTCAGGTGTAGCAATTAAAGAAATGCTCTGTATTGCTGAGAACACCAGATGTGTGCAGCGGAGCGTCCTATACTGACAAACATTTTGTTTGTAATAGTTCCTTTGGGTACCACAGTGGCGTCTGGTTTTATTTTTCTGTTTATGCTTTATTTTTTTGTTTTATGGCACTGTTTCCTTGATGGGGTTTTTCAGTTTCTTTCCTTGGAGAATGGTTAGGGGTAGCATGGATTATGGCACAGCAGCATCAACAATTATCTCCTGTTTCTGTTTTCAGGTTTTTAAGGTCATTCTAAGCTCTTCCTTTCAATGCTCCTGTATGGAATAAGCAATGAAAAATGCCCACTTATTCCAAAATCTGAATTGTGGATCCATGCTGATGTCTTCCTGGACCTTCCTGATGTCTTCTTGATTCCTCTTGATGTCTTAAAAGGTATATGACAAGGTTTCTTCAGCAGCAAGGTCAAGGAGTAAGGCTTTTTACTCACAGAAGTTGCAAAGCTTCTGTCACCTGCACCCTGGAGATGGTGGGCACCTGGAAGGTGGCAGGTGACTTTCACTCAAAGTCTATGTTTGCAGATTTTCTCCTCCAGTCTAACTTTTAGTTGGTTCTTCACTGCCAAGTGGAACAAGATGCTGAGTTGCAGTCTCGGTGCTGGAGTGCAGCAGCAGGCATATTCTAACGATTTAGAGAAATCTGATCTATTTTTCTCTGGGATATTTTGTGCCAAACTGAGAGTGCCATGATGGATATGACTAGCTGAGAAGAGCCACAGACTATGTTTATTCCTGTAAGTAGAGCATAAAGTCTTTCCTGACCTCTGCAAGTGATTATCTTTACTTCCTAAAGGATGGAATTTGACTACTTAGGCTACAGTATGAGCAGTTTTATCATTATTCAGTGTGGTGAGTGCTGTATCTTCAAAATAATACAGGCAGGGAAAAAACAGATCTTCACACACTTATTATTTATGAGGGATGTCAGGTGTATCATGATACCATGACCAATGGTACCAGGGTCTAATATGGGAACTCCTTATCTTGCCAATACCTCATTTATTTAGTTTTTTTGAACAACAGTTCAGGTAAAACCACGATAAGCAAAAGATTAAAGCTCTGTCAGATAAAAAGCAATGCTGTACTATTTCAACTATCCTAGTTTTCAAAAGAGAATGAAATATGCAGTAATTCACGCAGACAACATAAATATTGAATAACCATTGCAATGGATTGCATAAATAGATACACAAGATGAATAAAACCACATTTGATTTAGTCCTCTGCTGATGGTACCAGCAGATTACAAGAACTAAGCTGTCTACTGCAATGTTACCCATCAAATAGCTATAATTCAAATATTTCCTTTTTTTTTTTTTTTTTTTTTTCTTTCAGAAAAACAACACAGTCATGATAAATAACAGCCTTTACATCGTTTTGTTTCTCTGGAGACTGATCCTGATCTTACCTATCTAATTTCATGCACATGAATATTCCCGTTGATTAAGGTAAGAAAGTTTTTCACATCCATAAATCATTGTGGGATTTGGAGCCATGATGTGTCAAATTAATTATTGACCTCACTCAGCTACCTGTGCATCCACTTGGACTGACACCACATGACACAACTTGAGCGTAAATTTGGAGTGAGAACTCTTGAAGCACAAATAGGAGTTGGGATCCCACCGAGGGTCCATTGAGATCAGGTCCCATGCTATCCTCTCTCCTCCTGTCTTGTAGGGATGAGCAGTTCGAGGGTGGAAGTTAACAGACATTCCTAACTATGCATGGCATCCTTAATGCTGACACGAATTGACTGTTTCCTAGGAGATAGCTCAAAATAAAATAAATTATTTGAGAGATATTAATGTTAAAAAATTCCATGGAGTTCACCTTTACAGAAAACTCCTGTTACCAATTACCTGGCTATGGATCAAGGCTCCAAGATGTGGCAGGTGTGATCTATTTCCCTCTTTACTGTGTGACAAAATCTGTGTGGTCAGAACCCCAAAATCTTTTTCCTCTGTCGCACTGCCAGTTATCTGAGTGCTGCAGAGAGCCCCTGCACTCCTGCCCTCACTCTTGGAGGACCCTGGTTCCTCCTTGTGCCAACCCCTTACAGCAACATCTCCAGCAGGCTGGGGATAAGTGTGAGTGATGTCAGCAGGAGGTTTTCTCGTTGTTGTCATGGATCCAGGGTGGTACAGTGTGCTTCAGGGCCTAAAACCTCGAGGTTACAGTTTGTTATCCCCACTGTGGATTTCAGAAGTGATAAATCAGGCCTTCTGCTTTAATTAGCTTTCCTCCACCTCCAGTGGTTCTTCAGATTGCATCTAGAGAAAGAATTGCCCATGAGCTGGCACTGGAGGTGTGCCTCTAGGAAATATATTACCTGAATTAAAATGTGCTAAATCAGAAATACCTCCCCACCTTTTTGTTGCACTTGTTAGGGAAAAATGCTCCACTTTAACCTCCAGCTAACTGATTACCTGCCAGTTCTGAAGCTGTGCTCTGAATTAATCTGCTCCAAAAGCCAACAGAGATGACTTATGTTTGGGCGCCCCACGGGAAAGCAAGGAGATGAAAAGCCTTAGCAAAACTTTGACAAACAACTTGGAATGTTTGACCAACTATGCACAGCTGCTGCTGAATGGAGAATGCAAGTAACATGCCAAACAGAGACAAGAGGGGATCGACGGGGAAGGCAGCTTTGGTATCTGCACAGAGCATTTTCCTTTCAGGGAAGGAGAGGAAATATGCTGAATTACCTGTAGGAGGTGTGCATGCTTTTGCTAATAGACGTGCACGGTTAATTAATTCCTAACCAGTCAGATCCTGTACCAATGTACGCTGGAATTCCCTCTGAGGTCAGGGGAGATACACCCATGCACAGCACCTTAATTTGATTGATTACATCCCACCCACTTAAACGTGCCTTAAAGACTTGTTTGCAGAGCTGAACCAAAATACCTCTGCCCCTTCCAATTCCCGATTTGAGGCGATAATGTCTCCTCATAAATCCTGGATACGATAGCACCAGCATGACCCATCACTTCATTACACCAGAGCTGTGTAGTGCACTGAGGAGGAGTTGATCTGGTCAGAATGGATCTGATCCAGGAACAAATAAAGGAGTTAGGAATCTGATTATTTCTAGGCCAATTCTGTATGAATTACAGCTTCTCAATTTTCCTGATGTCAGCTAGTTTTGCTTGTTCTATTTTCCCTACCCACACAGGAGGTGAAGTATCTGGCTAGCACAGACATCTTGATGAGCTGCTGTTGTCAGGAGAGCCAACCTGAAATTCAGATCAGGCTGGGATGAAACCTACCATATTCAGTGACATTTGAGCTGCACGTCTGCACTGCTTTAGGCATGAGTGATAGGGGAAAAGAATTATTTCTTCTATTTTATTTAATATTTCAAATGTTTATTTTTTATTACTTCCTAGTGATTTCAAAGATAGCTGTTACTGCTTGGCCTTGCATTAGCTTGTTTAGTCTGATGTTATGTATCTTTTGTTTATTTCTTCCAGGGCATCACTTTTTCCATGTATTTACTAAATGGTTTATATTTGCCTAATGCACATCTTTCAGAAAGAAATTCAGACTTAATTCAATGATTGCTGGAATTTCCTATGTTTTCCAAAACATTAAAAATTACATCAGTGTGTTTTGAGCCTCCCCTTGCAAAATTCTTCTATGATTCTCCTGTGCAAGTTCTGCAGACTTGATGGGCTTAGCAGACACAACTCTTGCAGGTACTCACTGAGGTTTTAAAGTACTTAATTGGTCTTGAATGTATAGTGCAACTTTCCAAATATGAGACTGAGGTATTTACTGATCCCTTTTGTCTGTTCTGCACATTTAAGTGGCCATTTCCAGGTAGGCTGATGCTTGCATGTAGGAATTGTGAACTATGGTGGTTTTCAGAAAAAAGGAGACGTTGCTAAGGGGAACTCGTGGGTGTATGTCCTTAGCTGCAGCACAGTGACAGCTCTTCAAGTTACTGCTTTTGGCACTTCTCTTTAGTCTACTCCTGCTCTGAAGTTTAGAGTAAGCAAAAATTTCATTCCACAGAAACACTTTTTCACCTTTTGTAAAATTTCTGTTTACTTATCAAATTTTGAGGGTTGTTGTTGTGTGATTTTTTTTTTTTTATACAAGTTTTTGTTTGATTGGGAAGTACTTCTGCAGGGCCTTATGGAAATGTTGCCTGGGTGTTTTGTCATGCTCCCTCCCAAGTGAGTGCCTGGTCCTGGCATTCCCGCACATCCTGGATGTGCACATTCCTGTGCTGCAAACTCAGAACCGGTGAAAAGCTAACTTGCTTACTTATTTAATTTAGTTTCGAATTCTTACCATACTGGGGAATTAATTCTTTTCTAGGAGCTAAGGATCAACATCCAATTTTTACTGGTATTGGTTAACGCTGGTAACTAAGTACCAGGTGGTATCTGCAGCACTTTGCAGACAAATTAAAACAAACTTCTCCTATTTCAGAAAAGTGATTGAAAATGAGTGTAAGGGTTCATACTCTGGGGGCTGACTAGGACATGAAGGACATAGTGTGAATCCTCATTGCAGGCTGCAGTCTGGACTTCCCTTGCCTGACCTCTGTTACACCACAGAGTTTTTGGCTCACGGAACAGGAATTTCCTAGAGAATATTGAGAATATTGGAATTCCCTCCAAATATTGAGAATAGCCTGGGGAAGAATTATTACCCAGCTCCAAAGTGGATTTTGAGGTGTTATGGTGCCGTTGTCCAGAGGTGGAGGTGTGCAGACCCTAGTCCTGCACTCCTGCCAGCCTCCCTGAGCAGTCAGCATCAGCCCTGCTGATAGGGATGGGAATCATGGAATCATTAAGGTTGGAAAAGACCTCTAAGACCATAGAATCCAACCTTTAGATTGAGTCCACCAGGACAAGTCATTGCCCTAAGAAACTGTGCTGTTAGATTTGTGTCAAATAATTGAGTGGAAAAGCTCTCTTACTTACCCAGCAGCCCTATTAACTTAGTTAACTAATTTCTAATCAGGTAGAGGTTTAGATGGAATTTGGAAGAAATATTTGGACTAAGAAAGGACACTTTGGCTTAGAGCTGTGCCTTTTCTCTCATGCTGTCTGAGAACGATGGTGTGTGGAGAAGAGGGTTCATTGCCAGGGCGTTTTCCTTGTGGGGAAGTGAAAGGTTCTTGTCCAGGTGCAAGGGATAAAAATCATACTTTATAACACAAAAGAAACACGAGCTTCACCAATTCTCCTTTCTGTTGGCAAGACAATGGTGCTCTGTGCATAGCTTCTCCTGCAAAATTCAGATAGTGGTAGAAAGTATCACATATACCAGCAGAGAATTTATGTGATGTAAATGATGTCTCAGATCACGACAGTCTCAGTTCTCAGCTGAGTGTGGGAGGAAAATCCTCTGGACAAAAAAAAATCTAGAGTGTTTTTGTCGTGTTTCCTTTCAAAATAAATGGCAATTAATCCATTCACAATCTTGACCTTTTGTCTGTGGTTCCTCAGTGCCAAGAACTCCATGTGTGTTTTTACAACACATATCCATGCACCTTTGAATTTTTGAATTAAAATTAAAATTAAACTTGAAGTCATGTATTCTAGAATGATGACAGCCTAAATTTGTTATGAAAGCCTAAAATAAGATTTTATATTCTTATTAGTAAACTCTTACCAAAAAAATAACAGTTGAATACATATTCACTGCCAAAATTCTGAAGAATGTCAGCTTACTAAAGGGGGGAAATTACTAACTAGACACCTGGAACTGGAGTTTCTTGAGTCATAAACTAGCTTTTGACAGCTGCAGCTTTTTTTGCAGGTGCAAAAAGAACATTTTCTTCTTCTTATTTTATCTGCTTTACATCACTTAATGACTAGAGTATTCCAAGTTGGGGAAGTAACTGGGAGGTGAAAGAACAGGAAAATTTGCTTATCCTTTTCCATCTTCTTAGTAAAAGGGGCGGGGAGGGGGGGTTGAGATCAACCAATTCTGATTTTGAAGAACATGGAAGGAAAAAATAGCTCAGCTGGTTTATTGCTGACGATATTTGCACTGTTCAGTACATCAGCTGCCTTGAAATGCAAGGGATATTTTGATAATATTTCCTAAAATATGCAGGACACAATGTAGTTCCATTTAAACAATTATGTTCTTCTGGATACTTTTGTTCAGAAGCAGCATGACACAAAGCACGCATTAAAAAGTGAATCAGGTGACTAAAAACACCATGTCCTGTTTTCTCACAAATCAAATGTAAAAATCAAAAAAACAAAACAAATGCTTAGGTATATCGTGACGTAAGTGTGGCTTTAGTGTGTTCTCTTAGTTAACAAAAACAAATATTAAATGCAACCTCAAAGCTACTTTTCTTTGCAATCAAACATTTATATTAGTTGTCAGTCTCTGAGAATAAGTCTTTGTCAGGAATATCTGTTAGAAAGCACAACTGTAAATCAAATTAAATTATTTAAGTTGTTATTTAAATCACAATTAACAAAACTGATTCAAATCAAAGTGGTATAAATTGGTCTATCCTGCTTTAAAACTAATTAAGGATATGCCTTGAAAGAATGCTTCTATCAGTGCTCTGACTCAGTGGGTTCTCTATATCACTCAAGTTTTAATAAATCACAGCAAGGGATGGAATTTTTATTTAGTTCAGCAGTCTCGATCTCTGAATTTAAGGCCACTGAAGAATAGATTAACATTTATAATTGCTAGGTTGATCAGTAATGCAAATTAAAACCGGGGATTTCAAAACAAATTAACCTTTGCAGTACTTCATGTGGAGACAGACAGACAGTGATATCACTGAGAAGGTTCCCCTCATCCTTGAAGTGATTTGTCACAAATCACTGTATCCTTTGTGGTGCCTTACTGCTCTGCAGCCCCCGGGGTTTCAGTGTCCAAAAAATAAACTGTGATAACTGAAAGAACAACACGGACAGTTTGAGGCTGGCAAGTCCCTGCATGGGCTATCGCTGCTTTGCGTCTCTCCAGGCAGACTTGTATATTTTGGGACTAAGATTAGGATGTTTAGGCTAGGGCCAAATGGATTTATAATTAGGTATGTGCAGTCTATGACCTATTAATTGAGTCTCATGGTTCCCTACATCTACCCTCCACATTTAATGAGACTGTGATTTAAAGCAATTGAGGGAAAAGAGACCTTCTATACCCACACACTTTTCTGCTTCCATCTGTCCATCCTGTGTTTTGCTCAAAGCCTTTCACTGCTCCATCAAGAGGTAGCTCAGGCTTTCCCCAAAAGCTGCCCTTCTTTGAAATATCACATCAAGAGCCCAGGGCACTGTGTCAATATGGTCTGTGTCGTATTTATTTAAAAAATTAAGAGCTTAGATCCCATCTGGAGAAAACTACCCTATGTGATCCACAGCACCTGCGTATTTGCCGTGTTTCTCTTCAGGCAGAAAAGAAGTCATAAATGGAGAAGATAGAGTGGATTTTGATGGCACCATGTAGAATCTGAGGAGGTCCAAGACTGTTCCTTCCATGCTCAGACATTAAGGGAGATGTAGATCCCTGTGGAGCAACGTCCAGGGAAAGAATGGGGCAGTCTAAGGCTGGACAACCATGGAGGGAATGGAAAGAGCGATGGTATCGCTTATGAGAGCAAACAGCACTGGTCTCTTCTCCTGCAGGTACATCAGCTCCTGGAAAGGTCATGTCAGTCAATGCAGCTGATGCAAGAACTCCAAGCTTACTGCGTGGTAGTGTCCCAAGGAACAGGAGACAAGGTAACCACACTTGAGTGTAAGTGTGTATTTATGTGTTTCTGACATGGTCCACAGGCTCCCAGAAAATTGCAGTTTTCACATCTGTAGTGCTTTGCTCAAAATTTAAGTTTCCATGGGCAACCTTTCATACCTGATCCATCACTGATGATTAAAGCTGAATGCTGAAGAAATATTCCCTTTTTCTCGTAATTTAACTGTGTGCCTCCACAGTGCTAGAACTGGTAAGTTAGAAACCAGTGTGGAGTACATGACCCATTAGTCTGACCCTGTGGAAAATATTAGATTATGCAGATGTTTATGCACATCCTTAGTGCAATAGTAGAGCTATTGTGTAACTTGTCTTTTTTTTTCTGTGAGCAAACTGACACGGGGGAAGCTGGTAGTATTATCTTCTGATCACAGAGCTCCAGGAGGATATACATAGGGAATGGACAGTGGTATTAAAAGCTTCCTCTGAACAGAATTTTTTTTTTCCTTAAGTTTATAAATAGAAATAAAACTTAAACAAGCTAAACTAAACAGACCGGAATAAACACAGAACTGTGGCAGGTATTGTCATCACTGCTCACACAAGTGAATGGTCTTTTGGCTGATGAGAAAGCAAAGCTAGGGAGGAACCTTAAAGATGTCCAAACTCAAGCAATGGAAATGCAAAATGCTTTTCTATGCAGTAGAGCACAGCTGAAAAGCTTAGCTCCTGATCCAGTGGAACAGGGTGGCATCAGGCATGGGAGGTGGGGGACAGAGCTCTCCTTCCTGCCAGGGCCATGCCAGCCTCCTCCAGCTGAGATGCTCCTGGCTTTTGTCATCCAAAGAATGGCAAAATGTGGGTGGTAGGTGAAAAAATGTCAAGGAGGGGGATATTGATGAGGCTACTGAATAGTCAGCCAAATGCTTGGAATATTTCTCAAAACTTTTGGCAGACAACACAGGATTGCAGTCTAGAAGAAAAAGGTACCTGTCTGTCTTGTTCAGTAGATGTTTCCAGCTGCTGGTAATGGTATTGGCAACAGGAGTTAATATAATAACTGGAAAGTTATTACTTTTTAAGGTATGCAAAAATTGTGCAACTCCCATAGACATTCAGTTAAACATGTCCTGCTTCTCATCTCATTTTTTCTCATCTAAATTAACTGCAGGTTGTCCAAGAATCTCTCCCTTTCCCCATGCTTTATTATTTGCTGAACAATTTTTTCTTTTTTTTTTTTTTTTCCTCCTAAGAGGAATGAAGTATTGCACATGGCCTTTTTCCAAAATCAAACCTCTTTAGTATGGTTAGCCTTTCTGGTCCACCTTATTACTGATATTTATACAGATATACTGGCAAAACCAAATTTATTGCCGTATTTATTGGGCTGAATTTGAGGTTATTTATAATGTGGTTAGAAGGCTATTTATTAGACATGTCACGGTAGCTATTTAACACTTCTATAGCTGTCTAGCTGGGAATATGACATAAACCAGAATTTATTGCATATTATCCAGAAAATGTTACAGGAAGAGTAAATTCTAAGAGAGAAAGACACGATCATCAGAGTAATGAAGGGACTAGGAGCAAAAAAGTGGGTTTAATCAGCAATTCTCAGCCAGGCTGAGGGAGAGAATACTAAGGATGTGAGGAAGTCCAGGTGCAGATTTTAAGTTCTCTAAAGTGCACCAGCACTCTGCCTAACAGCTGACCTTTCCCTCATGAAATGGACATTTTTCATTTAGAAAAGGAAATGAGAATCATCTTCTTTGATTTGTTTTGTGCTGATTAAGTACAGTTAAAAATTTCTATGGGACCATTTTCTCAAGGAACAGTTTCATAAAAATCAAGCATTTCACAGGCAGGTGTTACTTTGGTGTTTGTAATGTTTTGTGTTAAGGTGGTATTGACTAGTTTATTTGACTATGATGGATTCAAATGATAACATTTTTTCCATATTGGTGTTTTTTAGCTCTGTGTTTCACTGTTGTGAAAGTTTATTGCACCATCAGGACACAAAGCTTTGTTTCTATTAACATCTATGACATTTGGACCTTTTTCTTATTTAAATCAGAAAATGAAGGCACATATTTAATGTCCCATGAAGAAATCTGGATGAGCCCTGCCTGTAAGGAAAAGGAGACTAAGAGCAAAAAAAAATCCCCAAATAATTATGAATTTCCTTCAAAAAATAGTTTCCTGAAGCTTTCAGAAAATGCAGATTCTTTGAGAAAATAAATCCTCCGTTTTCATATACAGGCACAGACCATCTTAAAATATTTCAGCAGAAGAACTCAGTCTTTCTGTTTAACAAATAGCGCAGTTTCTGTGGGAGGATGCAGAGGAGAGAGGAAATGAGGCCATGGAAGGGTTTGCAGGTGTGAGGGTGAAGCCAGGCAGCCATCAGTTTCCAGTGCTGCTGAAGTGGAGGAGGGATGGAGGTTGGGGTGAAGGGTGTTGTCCTCGTTTTTCTCCTGGCTCCTTCTGGCACTTTCTTGTGGCAAAACAGTGTGTTTGCAGATGGTGTCACTGCTGTGCTGAAGCAGCAGATCCCATCCCAGCCTTCACCTTTCCAGCCTGATTCAAGTTGCTCACGCCAAGTCCCATGGGAATACCTTCATATGCATAGTTAGCTCATCACAGGATGGCTGCTGTTGTGCACCAAGAAATATAGATTTATCCCTTGATTCTCACAGGTGGAAAAGCTGAAATACTCCAGTGTTCAGGTACTAGAGCCTTGAATGGCATAGGATGGGATGTTGAGTAACACAGAGGCAGGAGGTCATGAGGGAAAACTCTTTGTCCAGATCACACATGGACTGGGATAAGTTTTAATGATGGTATTTAAGAGTGTAGCTGCCAACGAAGCTCAAGTTAATGCTAGTGAGAAATTACAGTGGGTAATTCAAGGAGACTATACATTTTCCTAAATTCATTAGCTGCCCGTGGAGGGTTGAAGAGAACATAACTAAAAATAATTACATATGAATTATGGAGTTCAAATAGAATGTGTTACTCTGCTCACACAAAACTTCAAGGGAGACAAATCAGAGAGGTTTATTAGCATATTCTACTTTTTCAACAAATCTTACAAGGAAGGAAAAACATAATAATGTAAAGGAGCTGAAGATTCATGTTTCCATAATAGCTGTAGCTGCACTATCCTACCTGTGAAATTTATTTGCTGTAGGTGGTGATGCTGTTGAATGTATTTTATTTCTCAGCCATTTTTTTACCCTGTAAGTAGCTCTTTTGAGTATGGTTATTAACCTTCAATCCTCTCTTAGCTAGAACTTTCTTTGGCCACGTTACACCTGGGCAAGGGCTCTTGCAGGGGGCAAAGGGCAGCTTGCAAAAGTGGTCAGAAACACACTCACAAAAGTTCATTTTTATTTGAGCTCATTCATTCTAATTGTTCTCTTGAGGCTTGATCCAGAGCACAGAGAAATCCAAAGGGGACTCACTGGGCTGTGGGTCAGGTTTTCAGGTCACCTGTACATGGCAAGTGGTGAATAATGAGCAGCACACTTGCACAGTGCCAGTTCCTCGGGCCTTACCCGGCTGATGAAGGGAAGAATTTGGCCACTGATCTCACCAAGTGCAGTCTCAGGGCTGGGGGAGAGCACAGCCACTCACCTCCTCTGCAGCAAAAGGCAGTCACAGACCTTAATGATCAGCAGGCTGGTGTGTCCCAGCAGTGCAGTTGACCATGCCCTGATTAACTGGTGCAAATTGTGCCCCCGAATGTTTTCTCTGTGGAGTTGGCTCTTTGGTTGATGGCAGTGGTCCAAGAAGTTGTTAGAGTCACTGCTGGGACTTGATATGATTACAAATGTATTTCCACGTGTAATTATGAGTATTCTGATGACTGACTTGTCCCTTCCACTGGTATAAACAAGTTAGGATTAATACCTGTATTTTGCAAACCAAACTACATATACTGAAAACTGTTTAGGGTGGACCTTTTTTTTTTATTCCCCTTTTTGTTTGTTTTTGTTTGATTGTTCATTTGGGGTTTTTTTCCTTAACAAAATCCTTTAAGCTAGTTTAAAATGTCTGTTCTTGAAGACAGAAATGTCCTTCCCTTTAGTCTAAATTAGGCACTTGGATGGGAAATGGGGTTTAGAGGTCCTGGCCCACCTTTCTGTGCAACCACATGTGAACCATCTTGTCCTACCAAACTTTGCCTCGCTTTGCCTGATTTAAAGCATGTGGGAGGTGGTTGTCTTTTGTCTTTTTTATGGACACCACCATGGTATGATACAAGACCAGAGGTTCTGGATATCACCACAGCAATCAGGATAAATGTTTGAGAGCCTCTTGGTCAATTCCAAAATTCCCACCTCTTTCCACAGTGGCAGAAACAGAACCTTGGTGAACTGCCAGCTTTTAGCTTAGTATCTCCTTCTCAATGTCTCCTCACAGAGTTAAAACCAAACTAATTTCTCTTACCTTTCCAAAGTTGCCAACCTTTCTGTATAAACTTCTCTATCATTAATCTAATAAAGCTCTACTTTGTTCATAATTTACTACACCCTTCAATGAGCATTGCAATATTTGTGCAGGGCAAGTATATAAATCATTGTAGCCCTTTTCTACTTTTTTTTTTTTTACTTATCTGGTTCTTTCAAGGTCACTAACCTACCTTACAACTTTCATCTGGTTTAAATATTCAGCTATTGCCTCTTACACCTCAGTTCCTTTTTCATGTTCATTTGGATATCTGCAGCTGCCTCTTCTCAAGTAGCTATTGATCCACGTCTCCTTGCTACAGGTTAGTAACTTCATCAACAATAATGATACAAATTACATCTGTTAGGATTCACTCACACCTCTCTTTCAGAAAGAGGGACTCTTTTTTCTGATTTTGTTTTTACTGACCATCTTTTATGTCAATGTGTAAAACTCAGAGGTAAAAAATATATTCAGTAAAATATCCTCATCCTGACACATGTAGGCTTTCAATGCTCAGGTCATGCAGAGAGGCTAATCAATCCCTACTGACCTCCAGGAGCCTGAAACATAACTGGGCAAGGCCACAGTCCAGAAAAGCACTTAGGGATATCCTTATGTAAACATATGATCAGTTCCATTTTCAGTGTGACTTGGTGAGAAGTGCATTTCAGAACAGAGCATCTCCAGGGATGCTTCTTCTGTGCAAGAGCAGTGCAAGATGAGGCTGTACCAGTCACAAAAGTGAGCACAGTCCAAGGTTTCTGGTATTCTTGCACAGGGCAAAGTAACTCTCTTTGTATTGCTTGTGGGGAGGCTGCTGAGATACCACTGCTTTGAAGTCAGAGTGTGGGTTATGAGTGTGAGCCCTTGTCCTCTGCAGCCAGTGAACTTGTAGGATGCTTGAGTTTCTTTTGCTGTTTAAGAGAGAATTAAATTATTTAGGAGTGGGCACAGTAATCATCTGGGTCCTGCAGAACCTGACAGCTATGCTTGCTGTGTGATAGGAAATCATCTTGTCTTCTGGCTTCATCTATTCCTTGGTCTAAGTGTGTTGCTGCCACAGCACTGTCATCTTATACCAAAAACACACAGGTGAAGGGGAGTTCTCTCATGGTTGTCTGCCAAGGAATGAGGCTGGGATAGTTATCTCCATGGTGCAGAAGAAAATAGGGCCAGAAGGAACCTGAGCAGGTCACCTCAACCACCCCCACACAAAACACTCCTGACACATTTGTCTAAAGTGTTTCTTTAACCCTGTCAGCCGTGGAGATCCCCTGGCCCCCCAGGCAATCTCCTCCAGTGCCCAGTGACCCTTGCAGCAGGAAAGTTATTCTAGTGCTGAACTTAGGTCTCCCTTGCCACAGTTAAACCCATTACCCTTTTTTGTGCTTTCCCCATGGATGTGGATAACAATTTATTGCCTTCCTCTTTGCATAAGCCTTTTACATAATTGAAGACTGTTATCATGTCTCCTCTCGGTCCTCCCTGCTCTAGACTAAATAGCCCAGATAGGATGAAGGCTGTAATGGGGTGTCAGGGAGAAGGAGTTAGAGGAGGAAATCAGAGAGGGATTAATTCTGCTTTCTGTCCCTACAGAAATGGACTTTTCCTTCTGAAGGACAGGGATGTGGGAGGGGAAGACGTGCTTCTCAGTGCTGCTGAAATGTGTATCTGACTGATGGGCAGTGTGAGGAAAAGGGGTTTAGACTGACCCTCTGCTGAGCTGTGACCCTCCTATCCAACCTGTGTGCTTGGGAAGGCTTTAATTCCTTATGTTGGTGAGGAGAGTATCCAGCTCACGTCAGCTCCCGTGATGTGTATCTGGTCGAGCTTCTGTGCGCCACGAAAGCTGTTTCTGGGTGCTGTGTGTGTGATACGGTCAGACAAAACGATGATGCAACACCACCACCATCCAGCACCCCACCACGAGCCCTGCCAGGGAGCCCAAGTCCTCTCCTCAGATGGCAGAGAGGGTGTTTCTGTTAGGAGTGCTGCCCTCACCACGGCTGTGTGCTTCCCACCCAAGCACAGGACGGAAAGCCACTCGCCACACACGCTGCCTACATGTGTTTCACAACTTGATTTGCTGTTCATAAAACCAGCACGTGGAACAGGCGAACGCCATCTGATCCAAAATGCCCTGGGGCGTATTATGTCAATGTCACATACATTAAGAAAGTACAGCAAGAGCTCAGAGTGACTTCTCGTGTTCGTAGCCCTTTTGCATTATTCACGTCTGCTGCCGGAGCCGCAGTGCGTACCCAGCCACTGCTCTTCTAACCTGGAGGAAGCAAAAATACCTCCTGGCCTGGAGACTTCCAAAAGCACGAGGTGGGGGATAACATGGGGAAAAAATGTTTCTTTACTACTTAAAGGTCCCAAACAGCTTTCAGTGACACTTTTGCCTCACTCTCAGCATTCCAAGAACAGCACGTAAGGTGGAGCTGTTTTCCCTAGACTCCTGGTGGTATGGGATCACAGGATTATTTACATCAGAAGAGGGCTGGCCTTGAAGAAAGCAAAATATTAGATGCTGTTTGGGACAGCAAGGGAGTCTGATGCATTTCAAGTGCACTGCAGACTAGCTCCAGCACTCCCAGTCCCTCCTCCTCCCCTACTTGCTCATCATTCAGCTGTTAAGACTTTCCAGTTCAATTTCACAGTTAAAAACATCTTGACAAATTGCAATCCAATTCTTTTTTTTTTTTTTTTTTTGGCTCTCCTTTTCTCCACCCTTCTTTCACAGAGTGACTTTGAAGATGACATTTGTGTTTCTGAATTAAAACCACATTTGCCCAATTCTGCAAAGGGGGAGGCTGGGACAGAAGAGAGAGAAACCCTTTTGTTCTCCTCCTCATGGTTACCCCTCACCTGCCAGGGCCAAGCTCCAAAATAATTTCTAACAGCTGAGGTTAGCCGGGGACACCTAATCCCGGAAAGCTGGCTCTGAATTCCAGCACCAGCACATGGTGTTTGAGTTTCATCAACAACCACTTTCATCTAATTCCCCCAAACCTCTGAAGTGTGAGTATATATACAGGTATGAGTTTATTTAATAAAAAATATTGTTTTACATAAATCTGAGCACAAATGGCATCAACAACAGTAACAATATTCACGTGTTTTTTAAGGCTAAGCAAGCTCAGGAATTGTTTTGCAAACACAAAGAGGGATCTTCTGAGTGTACCCTAAATAGCCACGTGTACAGGGTGCCCAAGAATTGTGATTCTCAACTAAAGGGAGGGTTGACTCCTCTTTCCCTGATTTCCTGTAATGGAAAAAAGAGTTCTCTGTGCAAATGGAACTTAAAGTATCTTGCTGAGTTTGCTGAGACCTGTCCTCTGTGTTTACAGAAGGGGCGTAAGGAGCATCCTGGCAGCACAACAGAGAGAAACCTCTCGTGTTCAGCTCATGGGAGGATGTGGCAGCAACGGGCTCACTCTGAGGGAAATTCACCTTCCCAGGCGTGAAAGGGACCAAGCAGGATGTGTTGGGTAAAAGTGCAGTTTTTTTCTTCTTTGGAGTTGGTCAGCAGGAATAATGTGCTATTTTTCTCAGAGGAGTTTTAATTTTTTTAAGAGATTTCATTGGTTGGCCCTAAGTATCTGTGACCCAAGGATAAAACTTCTGTTCCATGCCTTCCCAGCAAGGAAATTTCCAGCGTCTTTACTCTTACTGGTGTTTGCTTTAAGACCATTCACTTTTTATTAAGAAAAAAATACTTGGTTTTGCTAAACAGCCAGTTGAAATGAGTAATGAAAATGTTATTTGCTTGGAACAAAGGAAACATTTTCTCTTAAATTATCCAGTCTTACTAATTGATTACAATGAGACTGCTTGGATGTGTGCAGTGTGCAACATCCAATCCCTCTGTCAGAGCAGGGCTTCAGTCAAGCTGGTATAAACCATCCCCTGGGAGAAAACAAGAGTAAAAGGTGTCAGGTATTTAGGGCTGACCATCCCATGGAGCCAGCTTAGCCTCCATGAGGAAACAATTTGGGTGTCTGAAAAGAAGATATCCTAAAAATATTTGAAGTTTTTGTGGAAGATGAAACACTAGAGAATATTGATAATTAAAAACATAGACTAGAAATATAAAATTATCTATAGAAAACTCCTCTAAGGAATAGGTATTTTCTATTGTTCAGTGCAGACACCAATTGAGAGCCTGCTAGCATGGAAAGTACATGCTACTGATGAAAAGTAATAATATAAATCCACAGTATGTCTGAATTTAAATCAGAAAGGGAAAAAATTAATATAACGGATTTCAGTATTACAGTACAATTCCCTTGAGAAGCAAAAAATCTCATATTTGGAAGTGATTTGAATTTGATAATCTTCAAATATTCATGGCTGAAAATGTTTCCTAAATGCTGTTTCCAAAATAGATGTTGCAAGACAGTAACTGTGTCCTGAGCTGATTTCAAAACCATGGCAAATAATGTTGTTTCGCATAAACACAGAAGAAAATGTGATATCAACAGAAATGAAAGGGGGGAGAATCGTCCAGGTCTGTGTGTCAAGGATGGTCAAAAAGAGAGAGAAAAGGCTTCAACAGGAAAGCTGGAAAAGCCAGCTTAGAGAGGCAATGTCATTCCCAGCTCGCCAACCCATCCGTGAGGTTTGTGTGGTTATGAACTATTCCCTCTCGGCTCCAGCAACCACTCTCACTGCTGCCTGATGCCAAGAAGTAGGTCAGAAACCTATTTTTGTCTCTATTCCTCTGTGGCCACATCGTGGTCCCTACACTGGTGAGGAGAAAGGAAAGTCTGAACAGACCTGTCCTGCACGGTGTGGGCTAAGCAGGGTGTCCTGGGCTCCAGCTCCCTCTGGACTTGGTGGTAAGGGAGAATAATGGTACCTCCAACAGCAGGGATTGCCCCTGGGGGTGCCCATCTCTCTCTGCTTGCTGGAGAAAGATTTTTAAAGGAATTTGAGACTTAGTCTGTGGTTAAATACCTAAACTTAACAGGATGAATCTGAGCCAAAGCACATGTAAGGTGCCAGCCCCATCCAGTGAGCTGGGATCCAAGCAGTGCAGGAGGTTTTGGTGTTAACTCAGCTCTCAGTGGTCTGGGCTGCAGGGGCCTTGCAAACAATTGTGCTGGTGTGGCTGAGGTGGGGATGAACAGGGACACAGGCAGAAGAAGGAAGCTAGGTATGAAGGAGAAGGAGTTGGACTGAACCTTTAGTGCTCCAGGGCTGAGAGCTGCCTGCTATCTCCTGCTGTCCCCCAGGGCTAGTGATTTTATCATCTCCACTTGTAACATTCTTCTTTCCACTCCAGGTACAAGCTACTCTTTTCACTCCTCCCCCATCCTCTCAAATTGTCCAATTGATTAACATAATACACCTAAATTCAGTAATTGTTTTCAACTTTGAAGTTAGCCAGAAGGTGTATCAGGAAGCTGCTCTGATTTTTCCCGCAACATTATCTAGAAATTATAAAAGAAAACGCCTTATTCATATCTCTGTGTCACGAGGGCCAAAATCCTCTTCTTGCTACCTCACCCCTCTCTTGTCAATGCCAGGCAGAGGCTGGTGGGGATGATGGCTTTGCCACCCTGGAGACTTGTGACCTCTGGAGAACAAGTGATCCGTCTCCCTGTGGGAGTCTTGGCATTTTGCCACTGGTCAACAAAATACTGTCTCCAAGTAAATAGTTTTACAAGCAGCAAATGGTTCTGCCTCGGGGCATGACACCGCCCTCAAACTCTATGGTGTGAGGTGAGTTGGAGGAGATGCCGAGCAAGAACATTAATTGCGGTGTGTCCCTCTCGTTACATTACCCTAAAATAATCTGCAGGGTTCACTCCAACGCTGCGCTACTTCATCTGAGGGAATTGCGTTCCCTGTGACATGAAACAAACTGCAAAGCAGTTGCCTCATCATTCCGCCTCTAGCGGGTCTTGAGTCCAGCTTTTCAAACCGATTTTTCCCTTTTCACAGTGCATCTGTCAAGATCCCGCTCTGGAAAAGAAGATCAGAGCAAATGGGGGCTGAGGGGAACAAAAGCTGACCCAAACCTTTGACCTAAACTTAACATAAAGCCAAATGAAACCTTAGAGGTTTGTAAATGTTCATGAAACATTTCCACCTCCTGCTCCCCTCTCCTTTATCTTTGGTTTCTTTTTACTTCTGCACTTACTGTTTCTAATTGAAAGTCTAATGTAAAGCCCTACTAAATTAATGGAAAGACTTTCACCGATTTTTAGCGCCTTTTGATTCGGCCTCCAAAAGAAAGGAAATAATTTCTTTAATGAAAGTGTCTTTAAACTTAAGAGAAAACAAAACCTGAAAAGAGATAAGGAAAAGCAGAGGTCAAATGCAATTTTCCAGCTAGCAGTGCATGTTCCTGATCCGAACCACACCTATAAAATTGCTACGGATATTGTTAATCCGAGGGGAAAAAAATCACTGTACAGAAACAGAGAATTGCTGAGTTAACAGTGAAATGCTTTAATAAGCTATAATGTCTGTTTGCAAAAACTAGGAATTTTGCCATCCTTTACCATCAGTTTGTGCTGTAGAAGCACACCCCTAGTGATCAGCTGACATTTGTCACCTGAAGTTTCTATTTGTATGTGTGAGTTTGAGTCTTTCCCTTTGTACTGAATTTGCAGCCAAAATGTCCATCACCTGAAAACTTTATTGGGAAAATAACTATGTTGCTGATACTGCTTTAAGCATTCGAGGTGACTCTTTTCAGAAGGGGGTAGAAATGTGCCATAGGGCTTAATAACACCTGAGCTCCCCTGAACAATGCATTAGTTGATCAGAATAAGAATATGCTTGTCCAAGTTATATTCTGGATTCATGGATGAGGGACTTGAGGAAGGTTGGTGAAACCAGCTCAAACAAAAATTAAGATGTGGCTTTTCTGGGAATTTTGTTACCCTGTCTTTTGGCAGTGACAGTCCCCAAGGATTGGTGTTGCCGGTTCAGAGCTTGGTCTCTAAAGTACTGACCTACCTGGAGCTCCTGTTTTGCACATACAAATTGAGTGTTTCCTGTGTTCAGACTGGTATGGCTGCATATTTTACTTGTGAATACATGCACAGCTTATCTAGGGAATTATTTCCCAATATTTGTCAGGCAGTTTTGGTGTTTGCAGTCACAGATAGATGCACACGGAACAATGTGTGCTCCAGAGGTTGTTACTCAGTCTTAATGGGAAATGGTCCTAGGAAGATGCTGCTAATAAGCAGCTACTGCTTGTTCATAATGTTTCTATAAATAAGCATTATTTTATTATTTTTTATATTGAAATTTTACACAGCATAGTTTATTTTTTTGGTCATTCTCTCTTTTTCATCATTTTCTTTTTGTCTCCTCTTTGTTTTTTTCCCCCTCTCTCCTCCTAAATTTTCTATTTCTGAACTCCTCCAAAGTTTTTTCCAGTGTCAGGTCTGGACTCCCTGATCTGTGCAGTAATGCACTTGCTGTCTCTCTCAGAGTGCCTGACAGCAGTGATGGCAACTTGCTGGGAGACCCCTGACCAAAATGCTTGCTGCCTTCAGAGCTTCTACTGGGTGACTTTGCCTTTGGAGATCTGGATAGTCCTGTCCATGCACTAACTCCTGAAAGGAAATAAAGACCTTAACCCAAAGGTGCAGTTTGAGGTCCATAGACCATCCAGTGTTGGGTGGAGCAAATCCTCTGGACAGAGAGATCAGGCACAAAAACGATGATCCTATTTGCTTTTCTTCAGTCCAAGTTAGAAGGGGAAAATTCTATGTGTTGGCCTAGTGACAAATCCATTTTGACTGTCAAAACTTAAAAACTTTCTCCTAACGCATCTTGGATCCACCTTCTCATTGGCTGCAATGGCTCCACTGGTGTGGTTTTCATAAATACTTCATCTATCTGTTTCTAGAAACATACTGGGCATGAATTACTGGAAATGAAGCAAAATGTACCAGACATAAACTCAGCGCATCCTCTGTAGCTCATATTCTCTGAAGACTCATTTGTCCTTTTCCTCCTTTTAGATATTTCCTCTCTTCTTTCTGGCCTGTTCTTGCTATTTTTTTTCATCAGCCATTTGTTATACAACTCTTGGCGAAATACCAGGGAAGTCTTCCTGACCATGAACCGGGAAGAGCTTTTTTAAGGGAACAACAACAGTTTCTTTACTTGGGAGAGCTGAAAACAAGACAAGCCCAAATATTGTCATTGTTGAGACAAAGTTTGTGAGGACAGTGATGTGCTTTATTGGACTAAGCTGTGCAGCTGCTGAAGCTTGTCCTGTTGGGATTTTAATTTGTTTTTTTAAAAGGTTTAAGGTGCAATTTCTCCCTGGAAATCTGCCTCACTGCTGTGACAGTGGTCAAGTAGGCAGTGATGGAGGGATGGACTGACGTTGCTATCTGGTGGGAACTGAGCTCCCAGTGGCTGGGAGGCTCTGTGTGGCTCCGTGGGGGTTGTGGGTCTTCTCATCTAGAGGTGGAGATGCCTTTCTGGCTACAGGCAGGCAGCCCAGACAGTCATTAAAACAATCAAACTGCATGCTTTCATCTCTCCTGAGTCCACAGCTTCCTCAGCCCAGACGAGATGGCCTTAGACCCAGTCTGAGCCTCAATAAACTTTTCACTTCTGCAGTTTCACCGAAAGTCTGACTTTGCACTGGGATTATTC
Organism: Myiozetetes cayanensis; assembly: GCF_022539395.1. Classification (NCBI taxonomy): domain Eukaryota; kingdom Metazoa; phylum Chordata; class Aves; order Passeriformes; family Tyrannidae; genus Myiozetetes; species Myiozetetes cayanensis. The sequence continues at coordinate 6,557,971 of NW_026087389.1, forward strand.
TGACATTCATTTGCTTCAGGGCTGTTGGGTTCCTCTCTGTCTCCTCTCCAGCTGAAAGTTTATAGCTGAGCTGCGCAAGCATGTCCTAAATTCAGAGCAAACTGAAGGAAAGGCAGCTCCAGCTGCAGCTCACAGCCTGCCAGAGAGACTCCCCTGACAGGTCTCAGGCAAGCCTGTTACTACAAGTTCGCCCCAACCAGCAGTCCTGGACAAAGCAAAAATTTGCATGAAGTTCATATTAGTTCAACATTAGCTCACGCTGCCAGCAATTCAGTAGCTCCTTCTCACTGCTTGAATCTTGGTTGAAAGATTTATGTGCACTTGCCATGCAGCCTCTCTGAGAAAGTTGTGAAAGTGGGCAAGCATTTAGTTTTCACAAACACTGTGGTACAGGTGAGCTGTAAAATGTCCTCTGGAAGAACTGAGGATTTTAAGTCCTAATGTATAGTTGTAATCTCTTCAAGATGTAATAGCATTCTGATTAACTTCCAAAACAGGATAATATATATAAAATATAGTTTTCTATAGTAATTTTCATTTCCACTCACTAAATGAGTGAGGTCTTATACCAGTGGAATAAGCCTGTATTTATAAAACTTTTCTTTTAAAATAGTTTTTAATGCTTTGACTGTATGCATTAAAACACATTTCAAGTGTTTTAAAAGAATTAAAATCCATTCAAAAGCACTTTCTCTCCCTAAAGCAGTCTGTGCATTATAGTCACTGTAATACCTTCAGTTGCTACAGAGACCTCACACAGCTGAGGATGTTCATGCTAAATAGATCTGGTATTTTGTTCTTTAAATTTGCCAAAAGATTTTTGCTCAAAGCAAACAAACAAGAAATCTATGTCGTTCAAATTTTGGAGAAGGGTTGGTTGAAAAAATCTCTAATTTAGTTTCTTTTTTAATCTTGAAATTGAGTCAAATTTCAGTGGGTTTTTAATGAATGGCATTATGCAAATATGAGCAACATAGCTGACATTTTCTGTCCTCTCTGACTTATTGTAGAATATCAAGGATGAATTATTAACTCTCCCCTTGCTCTGGGTGAATTCTGTGTAGTTTGGGCTAAGACTAATGAACCAGCCCCAGTCCTTGACTGGATCTGGAGTGAGGCAGCAGCTTCCACAGCTCCCTACCAATTTCTGCAGCGCTGTATCAGTGACCTGGCCTGGTATCTGTTCACACACTGCCCGGGGATGTACCCCCAGCTCCTGGAGCACAGCCCATTCCCATCCTGCTGGAAGGGGCTTTGCAGAGAGGAAGCAAAACTCCCGCCCATTGCTGCACAGAACAGACAGCAGCTTTGCATGGATGTCCGTGGGAAGGAGTGGCTGCTGCCCAGCCTAGGAATGGGAAGCATGTCCTCAGTGGGAGGCAGCGCTCACGGGGCTCCTGGCTCTCACCATTCAGCATTGTTCAGAACAAACGCAGACACTGTATATGAATGTAAAGCTTAATTTGTGGTTTTTACACCCACCACATTTCTTGGAGTTGACATTTTCTAGAACCTTAGGACCTTTTTATCTCCAGGCTGTTCTTTTCTTTTGGTTTTTTTTTTTTATTATTATTTCATTTTACAGGAAGCTAACAGCTCATGGTTTTTCTTTGACATAATAAACCAGCATGCAAACAAATCAACCCATGCTTTAGCCAAAGCAGCTGTGTAATGCTGTCCTCCCCTCAAAGGTGTACAAACCTGGAGGGTAGTGGGGACACATGTTCAGTTGGTGCAACACAGTGCAGCTGCACCATGACATTGCTCGGGTGGATGCTGAGAAATCTGGAGGAATTCCCTGGGGAAATGTGAAGTTGGGATGGGCGGTGGGGGGAAGCCTGCTTCATCCACTATTCCACTTTGTGCCCAAAGTGAGAACAAAATGACTTATTTTTTCAGAAATTCCTTGGGCTATCTATGACTGAATGGTACACAGGCTGTTTCTTGCTCCTGATAGTGCCCAAAATGTTCAGGGCATTTTCTAGGTGGAAGAAAGTTAGAGCTAAAGAGACACATAAGAGAGAGGGAGAAGATTCAAGGCAGACGTTGTTTAGTATTAGTGCAATCTCATGCATTCTAAAATTTCAGCCCTTTGTGAAAACTTTCTAGTTTAAAAGAAAAAAACACTTTTGTGCTCTCTCAGGCATACTGAAAATCTCCTTGCTCCTCCTACTCTGTGGCAAAAGACGCCGCATTAACATTTGTAAAAGGTTTCAACACGAGATATGTAATGCTCACCTCTGAAAATCAAGCTAATGCTTTCTCTCAGGATAGAAAAAAAAAAAAAGATGGGCCAGTCACACTTTCTCTGGGAATTGCCAGGTCTTGTATTTCAATTAATTGGCAAGTGGGCTGCAGCACAGATTGTTAGGTCCCCTTGCTGGGCATGGGATAACAGATGAGTGAGGATGATAGGATTCTTATCACCTCTTGCTCCACCATCATCAGGTGTGTGGCTTTGGCAGACATCATGAACCAAAACCCTGAAGGGTCTTTTCAAACCCTGCTGCACCCTGACCTACCACAATCCTTTTCTCAAAGCTGTCCCTTCCTCCTTTACCCGCCAGAATGGTGGATTTGGGTACATGAAGCAACAAAATCAGACAGAACCAAGCTGGAAAAAAACAGTAGTAGCCCCAGACAGGTGTTGATGGACATTTCCCATTTGCTGAAGGTTTTTTATCTAGTTTCAAGGACACTTGAATTTTCAAATCTCTTTTCCACTGGACACGTACATGTGAAGTCAGGGAGCAGATATAGAGGCTGGCACAAGAATATCCACCAAGGTGCCTGATCTCTATTGTATACCATAATTATAGTAGTGCACACTTCGGACTGACAGCTTTTCTCAGTAACAGGGTATTTTGAAAATATTAATCTCACATCAGCTATTTCTGTTGAATATTAGTTTATCAGCAAGTGATGTGAGCCAATATTATCATATTTTTATGGACAACAGAACAAAGAGAGAAGGAAAGATTAAGTGACCCACCTAAGGTCAAGCAGTATGTCTAAGAGAAAACCTAATTAAGCTTGGGGATTACTGCCTTCCACTGACTGGTTCCACTGAGAACCTAATGTATATGCACCTATGATAAATTAGAAATTATGCTGTCTTAGGTTACTCATTCACCAGTCTGAGAGACATTTTCACTGCATGGTGTTGCAAAAGCCAGCAGGACGTGGTGATTTAGACAGCAACAGCCAGATCCTGCGAAAGAGTGTCAAGTTCCTACATGTGCAAGTCCCCTGGACTTCAGTCTCTTAAAGGAGAGCTGAGTCTTCAGCAGGTGGTTAATGTAAGTTGTGATGAACTTGTGATTTGGCAAAAATGGCCAAAGTTTTGACTCTTTTAGCCTTGTCTCCTCACCGTTGGGCATTTGTGGTTCCATGAGCTGAAAGGGATTTACACTGATGGGACTGTTTCTCAGCTGTGGGGATAAGCTACCTGGTGAGGAACATAAGTTGTATGTTCATGCAACTTGTACAGCAACAAGCCTTGAGGTAACAGCATCTCTGAAAGTGAACAGGGATGTTGCAGAAATTTTAGGAAACTAATTATCCCTTAAACAGTCAAATAAATTTTAGGAGAAAAGAGGTTTACATCGAAACATTCGCTAATAAAAATTCTCTAAAAACAGGGCTAATGTACTTGTATTTGGGGAAAAGAAGCCAGGCCTTTTATTCCTGGATTTTCTTCTCTTGCATCACATTATTAATGTCATTCAAGGAAGTAACCTCTGAAGAATAGTTCTAATTGTTAACTAATTATGTTTCAAAAAAAGTGAGCAGGATCTGAGATTTTACTTGGCTTGGATATTTAAAGCCAAATTGCAAGTTACGTAATGAAGTGACAGAATCATTCAACATTGATTTACTTGTTTATTTTGCTATAAGAAATGAAATTTTTACTGGAATGGAATTAGGCAAAGGTTTGTTTTCTCATATTCCCCATAGCCTTTTATACACTGCTAATATAGCAATATTCATAAATCATATCAGAGTTTTCAAATTTCCTCAGCAGTGACCTAGGCAAGAAACCCTTAACAACTTGCTGAGAGACTCTGAAATTAAATTCAGCTGTAATATCATCATTACTAATTTATGGCAAGTTTGGTTGCTACAAAGATACATTTAAAGGAACTGAAGTACATGGTGAGGATAAGATAAAACATGGGTTTAGTATCATGTAGTTATGCCACTAGAAAGATTTATTCTACGTTTCATTACTTCATTGAACATGGCAAACCAGTGTGTTTCCTGGGAGAGAGGAAACCTTAGATAATGAAACCTCTAAATACTAGGCCTTCAACCAAGCAAAACAGGGAAAACATTTGATAAGAAATTAAACCTTTATATAGCTATTAAAGGACTCTTCCCTTTGACATCAGATACATTTATGTGTATGAACGTTCATTTAAACATGGGTACTCTCTCTACATAAATGTGTATGTATAAATATACAAATGCTGATACATGCATACAACCTCCACTTTAGAACAGACATAATAAATATCATGAGGCTGACACAGACATTATCTGGTGCAATTGGAGCCGCATTTCTGAGATGCCCAACATCCCTCAATCCCATTTTCGTCCCACTGCAACTTTTGAACTTCCTGTAAGGCTCATTATGGCAAATTGAGATTGATGACAAAGTGCAACATTTTGAAATTATTAAAGGTATTTGTTTTTCCTTTAATTTCTTTTACCACAGAATGAAAAAGGATGAAAAATGATTCTTTATTTCATGGTAATTATATGTCTGACTTCTCAAATTTTATGCAGGCAGAAAACTTCCTCTGAACTCTGTGTGTGTTGGGACCCAGCTCTATCCCACTTCAGCATCACCATCGCCTCTTGTTTGAGATGTGGATTTTCATTCTGCCCTTGCTGCGTAAGACCAGTGGATCATTTCAGGCAGAAGTTAAGGTAAAATATTTCTTGGTATATCTTTTCATGTTCCTACTGATGTTGAACCTTTTAGTATACATAGTTTCTGAATGTGACCTTCTTCAGGACTTCTTGGCCTTTCCAACCACTTTTTTAATCTACACCCATGACTGAACACTGAGGGGCCAAGCCTCCCAACATCATCCTCTTCCCGGCCACTCTGTGTGGAGACATCTTGGATATCAGGAAAAAAAATTTTCACCCAGAAGGTGGTTGAGCACTGGAACAGGGTCCCCAGGGAAGTGGGCACAGCACCAAGTCTGTCTGAGTTCAAGTGTTTGGACAACGATCTCAGGCACGTGGTGGGATTATTGGGGTGTCCTGTGTTTGGCCAGGAGTTGAACTCAATGATCCTGATGAGTCCCTTCCAACACAGCATATTCTATGATTCTAAGCAAAATGAGTCTCAGCTAAACTCATTGCACACATCCATTACGTGGGAGAAGCACCAGGATTTCTGTAAATTCAGCGTGGGAATTTATTCATCCCAGCCTCCAGCAACAGTGAATTACCCTGATGACTGGTGTAATTTGGAAGCATACACAGCCGTAATGAGAAAGTACCGTGGTTTCCCTTAAAGTAATATAGTGGTTCATGCTGATAGTTACTGCCTTTGTGAAGTATTAACGTGTGGTTGTAGTGCAGTCATGTAGTGAAATTATAGGGGCCTGCGGAACGTTTCTTAGCAACACTTGCTAATGGTGAGGTGGTAACGAAGGAATGGAGGAAAAGAAATACGGAGAGTATTTGAGTCATAAAATAAACTGTGGTGTGATGTGAGTAAGCTGTTCTGAAGATAATGATGTTGCCCATTTCTCTTCTTGCCATGTGGATAGGGTAGAAGAACTTAAGAGCTGATTTGAAGCAACATATATGAAATATCTAAGTAAGAGAAACAACCCTACATTATGGGGTTTTTATCATTGCTGCCGCCTGGGAGAAGCCTCAGAATTGTTGGTCTTTTGAGGATGCTCTGTCATTTCAAACCCATCCTGAGGCACTGGCTGGCCAATTAAAGCAATCTCTCCTTTGGAAAGGGAGTTTGTCAGAGTTAAGAATGAAGGCTTCTCTCTGCTACATCCATCGTCCCATTCATTCATTTACATAACTACTGCAGTGTTAATCAAATGCCTGTAGGCATATCTCTAGAAAAGGGTAAGGCCATAAAAACAAAGGCAGACATATCTAGTTATAGATGAACCTTCCACATGTTGCAAATCTGTCTCATACAGTTATCTTGGTTTATCTCCACCTGTTTAAATTGGAAAGCTCACAAAAATCCATCTCCTGTGAGATTTCCAAGGTTTCTTGATTTCATTTGGGTCAGAACTGCCTCAAAAAGATGCACTTCTCAGAGCACTTCTGAGCTGCTGCCAGGAACAGGGAGTGCTGGACTGCGCCACTAAAAAAAAAAAAAAAAAAAAAGAAGGAAAAAAAAAGAGTTTTCTTTGAAAAGTCACCAAATTTTATAAGCTTTAAAACTGGCCTAGTTCAGTCTCGAGTATGATTAAAAGAGCTGCCCTGATTTATTGGTGTCAAACAAAGTATGTTTGGGTAGAACATTATTTTGTAATGGAAAAAGTGTCAGTGGAAGCACTGCCTATCAACACTGCTTGGGCTGGGTGAGGGCTGAGCCTTAAACTGTAAGTCTCTAAAGCTGGAGAAAAGGAAGACTGCTAAAAATGTTGTACCTAGAAGGCCACCTCTTATTCTCCCAGATAAAGGTGTCTGTGAAGTCAAGTCAACAACATCTTGGGTTCTGGGAATTAAATTAAAGCTGTTAATTACCTGCTTTGCACCTCACCCTGGCCCTGCAAAGTAAATGAAAGCAAGTTTCTCATTCCTATCCCACCAGGAATGTTGAACCATGAATATGAAGTGATGGTTTGGGGAATGCTTCACAGAAAAAACTTTTCATATTCATGAATTTAATAAAAAAAAATAATATTCTCCAGTTGGTAACATAGTTGCTTCCTGCAGCCCTTTAATTTTGCACTTTTTCTTTCCCCTTGTAAATGACAAAATAATTTTATTTTGACTGTGTTCTCGTTCTTGCACATTGCCTTACCCAGAGCAATGCTCTTACTAGAGCATCATCACCTGAAGGTGTCTACCAGAGACTGCCCAGAGATAAATGGAAAGTCAAATGCAAGTGATGAAGCAGAGCCAACCCTGTTGTTAGTAACCCAGTGTGTTTCAGACATACTTCTCCCACCAAAGCAAAGAAAATCATCATCCTTCTGAGGTATTTTTAAAAGGAGAACCCCTGTGCAAAGGGAGACCCTACTAAAACAGCTACCCATGCCCTTCCCGAAACCACCATGTCTATTTTTCTCCAAAACATGCAACTGAGGTGACTTTTGGCTTTAAATCTGATTTACGACCCTTTGAGATGCCATTGAGGTTACAGCTGACAAAATTAGTAGCAAATATAAATTTAAGTATAATGATGAACTTAGGATAAAAATGATATGGAAAAATCAACACTGACAGGAAAACTCTAACATGAAAACTTATACTGTTCTTAGGCAGAGTCCTCTGCACCTACACACTTTGCTTCTAGCAGATGTTCTGCCTGTCCCACTTTGGAGCAACTCCTCTTGATCAAAGTGCTTCAGACATTAAAAAAGGTGGTCTTCATTTTGTAGTGCTTATTTTGGGCAAACTAAACTGTCTTCCGCCTTGAGATGTTTAATGATTATTTAAAAGAAACTTGATGAATAGAAGATCATGTACTCCCACTTGGGGCAAACGTATTTTTGGAGTGATTCATAATAATTAATCTTTGTCTCAGTGGAATGCATTAATTTCTCCTACTGGTGGTGACTGTACTTCTGTTTCTTATCCCAAGTTAGATGGTTCTGCTCCAGAGGCATATTTACTGATTAAATTGGACCACGACCGGGTACTTAGGTTATGTCACTGTTATCCAAACGATCTTTTAAAGAACACAGAGTACTTGTTTTTGCCGCTCTCGCGCGCTCCACATTTAATCACAGATCTTTGCAGCTTGTTATTTCTAGAATTCAGATTACTGTGACTTAAAAGTCTCTCTGTCCTCGCCAGTGCTCAGTGACATAAAATAAACCCGCATATTAGGAAAAGGACCGCGGAACTTGTCAAGTTGCACTGAGGGATGGAAAGAAAAAGCGAGCATGCTTTTAAGTCGATCTGGAAACTCCATCTGCAGCACAGCTATAAAGGGAAACGCTATAATATGTTGATATTATCCATGTAGCCAGAACTTTATTATGGAGAGTGCTGTTACCCACGGCAGTACCCACGGGGAGGGGGGTCCCTGTCAAGGCTGAGATCCCAGGGCGCGGGTGGGACGCAGACACACAGCAGGAGTCGGTCCATGCCCCAAAGAATACGAGAGTCTCAGTGGGCAGCGGGAGGGGGAACAAAGGGGGGGGGGTGGCGATTCCCCGCAGTCGCCGCCACCAAACCCCAGCTCAGCGTCGCGTTTGCTTCTCCCGACCCTGCCGGGGGCTGCCCGAGAGCCCCGGGGTCTCTTTCGGAGCCCTCGGGGGCTGCCGAGCAGCCAAGGAATAGCCGGGCGCCTGATGCCGTTTTCCTCCCGCTGCCTCCTCCTTCTCCTCCTTCTCGTCCACGGGGGACCGCGGCGGGATGCAGACAGAGCTGGCACGGCCTCGACGGACTGAAGTGCTCCAAGTTCCTTTTTTAGTAAAATCGCTTTGTCTCGAAAGTGGCGTGGAGCGAAGCCTGCTCACCCCGCTGCCCCCCCCTCCCCTCCTCGCTCTCGGCCCGCTGGAGGTGCCAGACTGACGTGCCAGGAATGCTCCTCATCCCCAAAGACGGAGCATCCCGGGCCCCCGCAGCCCATAGCCCATTCCCCAGTCCAGCGTCAGGTTGCCCTAGGACAAGCAGCCTGTCCTGCTGCCCCCGCAGGTCCCTCTCTGGCGAGGGCTGGTGGCAGCATTGCTCCTTTGTTCGCTCTAAATGTGGCATCTGAGGAATGGACAGAAACCAACAGCTCATTTGGGTTTTGGCCTGGGATAACAAATAGTTTGCATGCGGCTGTAAAACACTGCACTTGGGCAGGGTTTCACTGGCTGCAGGATGAAGAGCTCTGCACAGTGTCGTTAGTTTCTTCCATACCCGGTTTTACCTTTTCCTTGCTGCTCCTGCGCAGCCCACGCTGGTGCTGCTGGGGCATGGCCAGGGTGCCAGGGAGGAAAATTACACAAAGTGGCGATGGGGACAAGTACAACAACGTGTCCCTGAGTTTGGCTGTGCTCCATTCCCAGTTCTGGTTCTGCCTTCCAATTTCAGACTGGGCTTTGGCCCTGAGTCTTTGTCAGCGTTTCACTACATGACCAATTTCCTTGTCCAGACACCTCCTCCAGGCCAGATCATAGTCAAGCTGCCCTCAGTGGAAATGCCCAAGGAAGGCAGTGTGCAGAGGGAAAGTGAGGAGTGGGTGGGTGCACAGGGACCAGAGGAAGGTAAAAGGGGTTGTGGTTGTAGCAAGGGAGTCAGGGAGGTGCTGGAGCTAATGAGCTGCTAATAAGACTGATAAGGAATGAGTGGAGATAAATACAGTGAGAATTAAGCAGGAGAGATGGTTGGAGACTGGGTATAGAGATCCAGAAGAACCAGTGGATATGAAATGGAAATGGAATTATGGTGAAGAAGACAAAGTTGTCTTAGGAGAGGGCAGGACATTTGGGGTTGCAGGTAAGAAGGGGCAGACTTACATTCAAAAGTTTAATGAACTATTATTTATCAGGATGTTGTTTACTTCAGTGGCTGATTAAAGCTCAGTGCTCCTGGCTCAGCTCTGAGCTCTGGCAAAGGGTCCCTGTCTCTGCCTTTCCAGTTGCCACCTGTATCTCTGCTGGAATATGGAGTATGTGCCTGTACACACACTGTCTGTGTGGCTGCAGGTATGATAAGAAGTGTGAGAGAGTGACTGTTTTGGAGAAATCATGTGCAGTACAGTGATAAAATCCTTGGTGACATGACAAAGTACTGCTGGGCGTTGAGGCAGGTTTTGTACTCCTATTTTTTCTTTATTTATTTCTATAGCTCTTCTGCCATGCTGGGCAGCTCTACTCTAGTGCCAGATCCTGGAAGGAGAACGTTGTCTCTCTGATTCCTCTTCCTAGGTGATGGGAAGTGAGTATGGGACTTCAGGGCAAGGCAAGATGGTCCCATGATTAAGGTCTCCTGTATTTGAATGCCCTCCTGATGAACTGGGTTCAGTTTCCTCAGTTACCCGAACTAAACTCTTTCAGGATGATTACTTCTGTGGTTTTGGCCAAGGATTGGTTTCTTTGCAGATGTTGCATATTCCCAGTTGAAACAGATATTAGTGAGAGCTGGGTCTTACATGAACAGTGTAGAGGCTCCTGAGAAACAAATTTTCTGGACAGTTTGGATATCCCAGAATTTGTAAAATTTTTTATTTTATTTTTATTATTTCTCACCCCTCTCTATTCTCACAGCATGTGATTTAGCTGCAGGAATACTTATGTAGCTTTTGGATGATCCACTGATGAGAAGTACAGAAAACCCATGAGGATGTGAACAGTTTTCTCTTATGTGCTCAAATAACAGGCTGCAAGTAAGGCATGGTGCAGTGCAGCAAGCAGCAAGTAGAAAACCAAACATAAAATCATTAAATTGTATCCTGCACTCTGTGCAAATGAGGGACAGAAAATTCCTGGGAAAATCTTTGGGAATTTAGCTGCTCTTGCTGTGCTCCAGTTAGTGTAAAGGTGGTGTTCATGTGAGTCCTTGTACTTTTGTATAGGTTAAGTCCCATTTCAACTTCTCCTCTGACATTGGATCGTATTTATTCTGACATAAGTTGTTATGTTGCACTGTGAATAAAATAGTCAGTTACTGACAGAGTAACTTCTGCATACCCTGAGGGATGGTGATGTTACTGGGCCTTGTATTAGGGGCTGAAGATGGCTGATCTGTTCCTACATCTCTGAACCCTGCTGGGAACCTGAACTGTTAACCTGAACTCTCATTTTTTATGTGTTTTCTACTAAAACAGTTTTAAAGCATCTCTGTTACTGTGAATTCTTGCTTATTTGTCATAAAGGAGAAAAAAAAAAAAGCCAAATGGGAATTAACAAGAGGATTTTCTTTGTGACTTTAGTTCCTCATTAGAAGGTTTACAATCGAGCTTTGGGAAAGCTTTCCTTGAATTATTTTAAGGTTCTAATGATAAAAACCTTGGGGAGGTCATGCACATGGGGGATTTAATACCCATTCAGAACCATCTGGCATTAGATTACATGCAGGGAAAGAACAAAATCTGGCAGTAGTATTCATCTCCATTAACCCAGAATACAGGCTGATATGATTGTAGCAGAGAAAATACTCTCACTCTTTCACTGGGAAGAGCTCTTAATAGACCTGGGCTAAATTGGCTTATAAAACCAAAGACTTCTTGAAGCGTGGATCTGCCCTCTCATTGAGTTCATTTGCTTTGGCTTTTAGTATGTATTTCATTTCTCTTTAACCTTGACAACCAGTGTGTTAAGGTATAAAATATTGCTAGATTGAAGGACTGTGTTTGCAGCTCCTAACTTGCTCTGTGAGTGCAGCCTCAGTAACGTAACCATAATGCTGAAGTAGAGCCTGTTCCCATGTTGTTCCTGCCTCTCCTCAAGAGCAACACTGAGTGCACAGTCCCAGTGACATCCTCAGCAAAACTCCCACTGATGTCAGTGGTGATGAGGGAACCTCCCTTGAACCTTCCTCCAAGACCCTGAAGAAGCTCCCTGTGCTTGGCCTGAAACAACTGACCACTGAGTTGGGGCAAACCCAGTAAAGAGCATGAACAATGCCAGGGAGATGATCCCTTCTAATCCAGATTAACTGCCTTTCACCTTAACTGCTGAGCAGGCTCTCTTCAGCCTCCCATGCAGCTATTACTTTTGCATCATTTTCATCTTGTCATCCTCCATCAGGCTTCTTCAGAGAGGGTTTCTCTCTCTGCCCTCCAAATTTTTCTCTCTTCTTCCCTCCTCTCCCAGCTTGGCACAGTCAGCTCCTCTCCTTCAGCCAATGTTATGATTCAGTTACTACATGGAAAGCAAAACCATATGGAAGACAAGATAAAGGCCATTTATCTTGAAGCCTGTTGAGATGTGAACATCTCACATTAAGGGTTCAGTTCAGCCAGGCTTTCTTGCACGTGTTGCTGTCATCTCTTTCCACCAGAACAGAGATGGACTCCTGCGCCAGCCAAAACAATCCTTTTAGCTTGTCATCTGCTTTACTTTACTTGGCCCTGCATATGAAACATTCACAGAAAAAAACAATCTTGCAATGTCTTTTCCTTTGTTCTGAGAAGCCACCTGTGCCAGCTTTCGCTTTGGAGACTCCTATCTGCTGAAGGAAATTGCTATCACCCTGAGATAGGGTTGAGCTTGGTAAATGCAATGTGCATCAAGCGTGGCAAAGGAAAGCTTGTTCTGTGTTCATTAATTAAATGCTTCTCCCTGAGTGCCTGAGAGAAGATCACAGAACAGTTTGGGTTGGAAGGAACTTAAAAATCATCTTGTTCCAAACCCCTTGCCATGGGCAGATACACCTTCCACTAGACCAGGTTGCTCAAAACCTCATCCAACCTGGCCTTGTGTTATTATAAAGGATATTTTTCAATTAATAACTGCTTTAAGGAAGGGAGACCAGAGGATGAAGTCCCAGTAATGCAAGCAGTGCAGCCAGGTGAGGGGCAGCAAGCCCCATATGTGACCCAGGACTCTGCTCCAAGGTGCCCTGATGCTTCCTCAGCTGAGGAGGACCTCAAGCATGAAACCAGGTTTTTAATGCTCCTTATCTGAGATCGTCTCCCTGCTTCCTATTTTGCACTCCCCACCAACAAAACGAAATGACAGCTCATTTAGTTTGGGGTGAAAGCCTCCATCTTTCACACTTCTGGAGAATTAAGTGATAGGGATCCTCCGAGACGTGGCTCTGGTGGATGTCCTGCAGTGTCTGCTGGTACCTCTCTGCTTTCGTCCCTGGGCTTGTAACACACTTGCTGATGGATTTACGCTGCAGTTGGAAACCAGAACCCAGGACAGCCTGTTCTCTGGCTTCACATTATAAACATAAATAGACTCACACAGATATTTGTATCTGGTTCTTTCTATCAGCACAAGGGTTTTATTACCTCTCTAAAGTGATCCTGAAGGGGAGCAAAAGACTGGCAACAAAAGGAAGTGCTCAAGCAGGAAAGGAACACAAAGGAGCAAAGGGCAGGAGGCTGCCATGAGACCAGGCAAGCGAGAGCAGGCAATTAATGGCAGGTATCAAAAGGGCTGTTGGAAACTGGCTGTTTCCCTCATCTTTTGAGTAGGAGCTGCCATCAGATCACATCAGAGTCACTCTGGTCTGAAGTGCATTTTTAACATGGAGAAAACTTTTTCCCATCTCCAGTTTTGAACTTTGCAGAATGAGTTGCTAAGTTAATGACAGGCCTCTAAATTAGCTCGTTGTGAAGCAATGAAGCGAGTAATGTGGAAAAAAGATGCAAGCAATTATGTTTTAAATAAACACCCACCGTGTTATTAGAAACTACCTGAAAAGAGAATTCAGCAGTGTAAAATCCACCTTTCAAACAAGTTATCCCAGCTCTTCTATGTGAGAAACAGTGAACCGGAGGGTTTGTGAAGTGTGGGAATCACTGAGTAATTCCAGGCAGGCAGTACCAAGCTCTCAGCTGCTTTCCCAGAGTCCTCATGAAACCTTCGTATTCAAGTCCTGGTTTTGTTGTTGTTTTGCCCCCGATATGCTGAGAGTCTTTTGCCTATGCAAGACCCCACGCGCTGAACAAGACGAGGCAAATGAGGAGGTGGGCAAGGGGGGAGCAAAAAATGACTGAGAGGTCCTTGTCCGATAATGTGATGTTCTGTGGTTCGGAAAAGCCCAGACTATCACCCTGCTCTCTACTGATTCTTGACTGAGCTGAGGGTAAATATCTTTCATATCCTGTCAGCCACAGCCATCCTGAAGCAGTCAGGGTGCTTGCGTAGGCAATCCTATTGCCATCTTTCAATTACTGCTCTTGGAGAACTGCTCAAAGCCTCATATTTTGAATGATTCCAGCTGTTTTCCACTCCCTCAGAGATATCATCAGAAAGTAGTCGCTTACACTGAGATTACTTTAGTGATATCAAAGGGTGTGGAAGAAGGCTGCTAATTAGTAAACCCTCAAGGTATGAAGATATAAATAGCCCTGGAGCAGTGAGAACAGATCTAAATCTGCAGTCTAACGTTATCTTGGATGAAAGCATTACGTATAGGCTGATTCCACTAGAGAAGAGTGATTGAACATTCCTGTTGAGCTGAACAGCAGGGTTTGTTTTGATTGATAAAGCTCCTTGTCGGATTGTGCAGCATATTATCAATTTATTGAGCTACTTGCCAAGACTGAGCCAGGACCAACAGTAGCAAGAACTTGGTCTGGAATGAGCAATCATTTTGGAGGGAAATTTCTGGCTTGTAGTTTTACTTATTTAAATAAATAAATAAATAAATAGAAGAGTACCCATCCCAATTCCCTTTGCCAAGAGCCAAAAATGCTCTGGTGGTCCATCCAAAAGGCAGAAAAAAATTGTGATAAGAGCCTGAAATTCGTCATCTGAGCATTTGCTAGAAAAGAGAGCCTATCCTACCCAGTGTGGTCATGGAAGAGGAGAAATGTCAGGGCTGGGAGAGATGGAAATTGCAGCATTGCCCATTCTTGATCTCTTTGCATACTCAGGAGCCACATCTCTCATCTCACAGCTCTGGTGACAGTTCATTCTCTGTTCATTCCAGCACAACTGCAGCTGGCAAACCAGCTGCTCATAAATGGCCATCCTGTATTTTAGCATCATTTACTGTACTCCTCCACACTTTCTGAAAGGATTACTTAAGGTTTGTTTTTTTTTTTAGTCCTGTGCTGAGTCTCTTGAACACAACACAAACCAGCCGCTTGCAGTGGCTTGACAGCACTATCACCCTGTGATAAATGTGGAGTTCTTGCTTTTAAAGTGAAGGCAGTCTTAAGGGAAGAGGAGGAAAAACACAAAAACTAAACCAAGCTTCCTTTCAAAATACCAGCCCAGCCATAAATGTGGACTTGCACAGCTGTTCCCAAGGGCAGGATCGGAGCACTGGATGTCAGGAGCACTTCTGCAGGACCACACAAGTTTACTGCTGTTCCTAAATCCCAGTCTCACAACTGGGAAATTCCTGCCAAGTTGTTCGAGATGGTGGTACCTGTGAAGTATTATATGAGTCTGTATTGCATCATGAGAACACTATTTGCACTTAATTATGCATCTCCCTACCCCAATACAACAAACGAGACAGATGCTGCATCTACAAAGTGAGAAAGAAACTCAGTTTTCAAGTGGAATCTGACAGCCAGAAGCCTAAGAGCAGGCTTCAGACACTCCCAGCAATGGAGATCCTCACAGTATTACATAGTTCAGAGCAGTGAATGTTGGTTTTCTCTGTAGCAACAACTCCCAGGTATCCCAGTGCAGCTAACGCTTTCCTAACGCGAACAAGTTGTCTTGTGCTCCTGCCTCCTTGCGCTGGAGTGCTGCTGGAGGGGTCCTGACCACCCTTCTCTTCCTTGGTCTTTTTCTCTGAGCCCATCTCTCAGCCAAAAATCTGGATATTATCTCCTGCCAGGTGTTCTGGATGGTGCTGATCATAACAGCCTTACCCAAAGCATGTTAGGATTCCTTGCAAGGATTATCCTGTCTCTGCATTTGAGGGAGCAGATTAATGGGCACCAACTGGGCTAATTGATCTTCTAACACAGACTTCTCTTCCAGGGATGGACGATGGGCAGGCAGAAAAGCCTCCCACCAGCCTTGCTGGCCCACAGCACGGAACTGCAGCATCACCCTGCCGTGTTTAACCAGAGCAGATCCCCTGTAAACAGACACAGCTGGTAGGTGGACACAGATCCATCACCAGCTAACACCCGCCTGAATTAAAGCCCAGTCTGTTTATTCCTTGGAATGGCTGGGAGACAAGATATTTCTGTTTCATAGGGCAATCCCAGGGTGTACTTATGACAAATGTGCAGACCAGTTTCTATAGAGCAATTCACTGGAAGCGTGAGTCTCCAGGAGCGTTTCAAACTGGGGCTCATTACTCACAGACTTGCTGTTGTGTGTACTTAGGGGCTTTACTCTTTTATCCTCCCCTCATTTACACGTCAAATCCCCCATCCCCTGCCATGTAATCCAAGACAGGAAATTTCTTTTCTGTTTACATCAGGCCATGGTAATGCAGTCACTAATCTGGCACAAGCCTGGGCTGCTGTAAGGGGGTGATCCTTTTCCCACCATCTCCCTCACACTGGCTCTACAAATCAAATGGTCAGGGCTTTGATTCTGTGGTTACTTTAAAGAAGTCCCAGAGGGTATGATGGAAAACTGTGTTTATCAGGCATGATATATCTGAGTCAATAACGTGAATGGTCCTCTACTCCTAGAAAATGCAAATTTATCAAGGAAAGTTTCAGTTTACCTGGTTCAGCAGTTTTGCAGATAGAGATTGTTGCCTTGGCTGAGAATAGAGTTCCTCTATATTTTGTGCTGACTGTTCATCTCAACGGAGCCCACTTGACACAAAGTTTGAGTTCCTGCAGATCTCAAGCTGCCTCAGCCCAGCTCCTCTGTGTGATGGCTTTCAGTGCAAAATGGGGGCTCTTCTGCAATTTCACTTTAAAATTTGTCTAACTAAATCTGTCACTTATTTAGACACATTCTGGATTTATAAACAGGAGAAGGAAAATATATGTGAGCAAAGTGACACTTTGTCACCCTTCAGAACTTCCAGCGTCTTTTCAGATGGATGTGTGAATTCATTCTGTAGATAAATTATTAACACTTTTTCATATATTTCATTTTAATGTGTATTGGGGCTCCAACAAAACATTGGGATGCTTAAAAAAAACTCAACAACCCCCTCGAACAAACAAAAACACCCCCCCAACCAATAGTTTAGCTTTCCTGTTTACTTTGGCATGTGGTTTAAACACATTCTTCTAAACACACCAAGGCTAGTTGGTGTCTTGCCTATTTGGCACATTCAGAAAACATACATGTCTAGCTTTGCAGCTCAAATCTGAGTCATTATTGCAATTAGATGCTTATATGCTGAGAAACACAGTGCCTTTATATAACACAAAGCACTGTTGACAATGCATATTGAATACTATACATTCAATGCATATTGAATAATATTAGGTGAAAAAATGTGTCTTTTGTTACAATTGTAATTAGTTGCTGTGCAGTTCTAGGAAGTTATTCCACACTCTCAGTTTTAAATGTGTTTCCAATTAGTGAAGTGTCTGGTTTAATGATGTGACTGTTTTAACGACATGTGAATCCCAGTCAGAAAAAGTCTTCTTTACATGGAGTAGAGAAGAGGGGTTTCTTCCTCCCAAACCTTCAGTAGCTATGCCCTCTGACCAAGTTCCCCTGTAAGGCAATAGCTCAGGTTTCTTTTCTTCTGGAAAAAACACCATGAAGATGATCTCATGGTTAGCACAGCTTTTCAGCTCTCTCCAGAATATGGTAAACTGGACAGTAGGTGGAAGTTTCCATGATTAAATTCCTTTCAGAATTGGGAAACTGATATTCATTCACATTCAAGGCTTTTTAATCTGATTGTGTGTCATCTGGCCATTTAATTATTCAATAAGCTGTGCTGCCCAAGGAATGTAAAGTGGAATTGCTGCAAAATAGCTGTGGTGTGAGATGGTCCCTATAATTGATGTTGCTTTTGTGCAAATTTTCTCACAACTTTTTGGCATT
Organism: Myiozetetes cayanensis; assembly: GCF_022539395.1. Taxonomy (NCBI): domain Eukaryota; kingdom Metazoa; phylum Chordata; class Aves; order Passeriformes; family Tyrannidae; genus Myiozetetes; species Myiozetetes cayanensis. Next base: position 6,575,742 of record NW_026087389.1, read on the forward strand.
GAATTAATTCTGGTTTTCACATTAATAGCCGAGTAATATTCAGCAGTGCAAGATCCCTTACCTTGTATTATGGTTATTTTTTGTTTTGAGGGGGAGGACCTGCTAAACTTCAAAGTGAGTTTAATTCCTCTGCTACATGGGCAGAGACTTGCCAGAATGAACGCTGTATTGGTGGCTTGAACAAAAGAAAAATAATTGAGATTTCGTGGAAAACTGTTTGGATCCCGCTGGAGCTGGGAGGCTGGAAGTGTCTGTCTCTACAGGGCTCTGTTGGATGTCATTTCTGGTTACACATGTGCCTAAGTATTCTGCGGAGCCGGGCCCTCAAAGCATGCAGTAACACCCACGCACTTCCACAGACTATCCAGGGACACAAACACTTTCCAGTTTTCCCCCAGAGAAACTCATCCTCGCCTTGCCAAGAAGCTCAGCCTCAGAAGCAAAGACAACTCTGCCCACATGATGGGGTAGACACAGTGAAGCTCACCCAGCACTACTGGCGTGGGAGGAACAAGCCCCTCTGTACCTGTCAGGGAGCATCTGAGGTGCTGGATTTTCCTCTGGCTGCGGGACGCACTTCCTGGTGCAACTGAAAGATTCCTGGATTCATGTTTTATTAGTGTTATTCCAGACAGAATCTGCAGGCATCTCATTCCCAATTATCTGCATACAGCCAGAGTAATGCAAGGAGCTCTTTCGAGGTTATACTCTTTTCTTAAAGCAAGAATAAATGTTAGTCTTCTCTGGGCTAGGAGAAATATTTCTTAGATGTGCATCAGCATATGTGTTGCTGTAGGATCAGGCAAGAAAACGAACTGTGACTCTTAACTCATGTTGCAGGTATGAGGGAGGATGGAGAGCAGCTGGCTCCTGCCTGGATACTCTGATGGAACAAAGTGGGTTAGGTCAGGGTTTTCCTCGCTCGCTCTCTTTTCGGGTCACTCAGTCAGGGCTGGCCTGCAGCCCTGCTCTGTCCACTGCAAAATCAAGGATGGTGGTGGAGATTTTGCTGCATTGTGAGGCTCAGCAAGCTGGGGATAGTCTGCCTGCCCACCAGGACAGGAAACATCCCATGGCTCAGGGCTGCTTGCTGAAAACCTCATCACGAGGCAAACCCCAATCCTGCTTAAAAAGATACGATTCGTCTGCTTGCTTAAATTTATTCTCTCTGTTGTCTCAGACAAATGTGTCTGAGTCCATGCCTGGAAAAAAGGGTGCACCTCTGACTGTCCAAAGCCCTGGGTTACTCCATATGCAGCATGCTCACTTCTGCCTGGTGGCACTCAAACGATGCCAAGCTTCCAACCTGGCCTCAAACCTCCAATCTCCATTGCTGGGTGAGTGTGGGTTTGCTGTAGCAGATGGTAGGTGAAGCTGCCCTGAGTGCCAGTGCAGCAGTGCTGCTCCTTGGCAGCTGTGCAGATGTTGGCACCAGCAATGGGACCACGCTGTGCCCAGCCCCAGCATCAGCCTCGCTTCACCAGGAGCCAGGAGAACCCAGACTGGCCAAAACACTGCTTGGCCTTGAGTGTTTCCAGGGAGGGTTTTATGTGCCCACTCAGTTGCTGCCTGCCTGCTGGGCAGCATAACCTGAAGGTTGGTAAATCCAGCCTACGTTGATTTGAACAGGTGTTTTGTCTAAAGTTTATGTCAATTTTTTTGAGAATACTCGTGTGAAATTTCCTTTTTCCATTTGAAAGAAAAGAAAAATGAGTGCATTCAAAGATGCAAAAGACATTCAAGAAGCGCACAGATCATCATTTCAGGCAGGATGAGCAGTGCAACAGAGTTAAATCATTTATAGCATCTATTTTGATGTTTAAGTGGTTTTAAATTGTAGAGTTTCACTAAATGATTTTGAATAAAGAAATCTTTCCTAGGTAACTTCCAATTTATTCCATTGTTTTCTCAGTCAGTATTGCTATGCTCTGCCAAACATCAGTGCAGTTGTGTGACTACATTGAGACACTTTTAGCAAGATAAACCAATGTTTTCTCCTAATGCTGCAAAAAAATACATATAAATAAATAAATTCAGAGACAATTTGTCCAACAAGAATTTATAGCATGGAGGGGATTCTGGAATCATCTTCAAAGTACATGTTGATGTTTTTAAAATGACCTATGAATGTTTCTCTAGTTTGTAGGGAGTCCAGAGGGATTTTCGATATAATAGATTTGGGTTATTAAATTACTGTTGGAAATGTAGAGCTGACCTCCAGTGGCAAATATTTCTGTGAAAACAGTGGCAAACATTTAATTTGGTGAACTTTCCTCTATCGTTTCTTTTCTAAAATCAAAATAAACAACAAAAACATATTGGGTCAGGCAAGAAAACACAATAAGCCTATTTTGTTGCATTTTCTGATAAGCAATACAGCCTAACTGCTAATAAATACTGGACATATCTACTTTTAGCCCAAAGTTCAAGATGCCTTTGAGCTTGCACATAAAATGGGATGAAATTACCATCCCTTTTCTGCTGATTTAGATTAGAACTGGTGAGAAACATCGGCGCTTCCTTGCGCAACACTGACCCACAGGAACGTGCCGGATTCAGCAGCGCTGTGCCGGGAAGAGGGGACAGATTTTTGGCTCAGAAAGGCAGTGAGTGGCAGGGGGTGATGCAGGACACGAACACCCAGAGCTGTGACACTTCCCCAAAGCGAGCCTGGTTTGTAGAGCTGCATGGGGGCTGCCATCCCAACAACGAGATTACACTGGCAGGGTATCTAATCTGGTGAATGCTTCACTTCTTAGACAAATTAAGCAATTCCAGTAGGAGGAAACAACAAAAAAAAAAAAATCAAGAAGCCTGTAATGAGCAGAAAAAGGACTTGAACTTGAACCTCTTGCACTGAGTACTCTCATGTGTACTTTTCAAATTAAAAAGACTTTTGATTTTGATCACTAATAAACCCACCCCAAAGAGTTCAGGTGATGGTTTTCTTGGTGTTTTCAGGCTCTTTACAGAGAATTTTGATACAGCACTTTAGTAATGGCCTGGAAACTTAGGGTATTTTCCTTATGACTCAGGGTGCTAGAATAAAATCTTAGCAGGATCTGTTGCCCTAGTGTATGTGACACTTGTTTGACATAAATACCTGGAGAGCAGTTTCCCATCTGACAAGCTGGCTGCCTCCAGCAGTGCTCAGCTTCTCCAGCAGCTTCTGCTGGAGAAACCCAATCTGGTTTTTGATGCTCTAACCATCTCTGGATCCCCTGGGTACCCTTTAAGGCAAAATCCTGTTTCTGGCATTTTTCCTGCACAGAATGGCCCCAAAGTCCAGTTCCTTAAACCCAAAACTTCAAGCTAGAGTAGTTACATGCCTCCAGGCATTTTGTGAGAGCTCATTAACCATACCCCCCCAAACCCTGCCCCTAAAAAAGTGATAAAAAACCCAAGGGATACCAGAATAGCAGAGATATGTTTTAAGCACAGGAAATGTTATTTTTAAACAGCTTGAGAGGGTTAAATCAACAAAATCCTAGACTCTTCCCAGCAGACCCCGTTCCCATCTTCTTGGAAGCACAAGGTTTGGACAGCATCCCCAGGCCAGATCACAAATCCTGCTTTCTGATCTGTGGCTCCTCAGATGTGCCTGTGGGGTGGCTTTTAGCAGTCTGGCCCCTTTCACACTGTTTCTGGTGTTATGGCTCAGTCCAAGTCATCCAGCAGTGGTCATAGAATAGAGTCACAGAATCATTAAGGTTGGAAAAGGCTTCTAAGATCATTGAGTCCAACCGTAACTCTTCATGCTTTGTATCTACTCTTTCCACTAGGTATCAAACTCTGCAAAAAAAAAGCCAACCCTCTTTGATATTTCATGTTAGCACAGTGCAAGAAAGCTGGGAAGCCAGAAATACAAATTATAGTACAAAATAACAATTCCAGTGTAAAATAAAGGTCAGCCAGGCAAGGGGTGGGGGCAACATAAATGTCTACAAAGCAAAGCTAAGATCACTGTTATTTGTACTGTATTTCCTAGTAGTGGGAAATGTTGAGATAAATCTAAAAACAAAATAATAAAACATGACCCAGGTCAGATCCCTGAATTCTGATGTTCCTGATGTGTGGGAAACAGAACAGCATCTGTCCTGCACCCAGAGTCCTATTCCTTGCAGCAAGGTACTCAGCAGTTCTGTGGTCATGAATTAAAGCACCACCATTCCGCAGATGTAAGCACAATGTATTGACACGTCCGGGGCTCTGGGGCTTCCAGTCACTTCCCTGCTTTCTGCTCACCACAGGAAAACACGCAATTTGCTCATTGTTTTGCCATGTGCTCCATAGCATTAAGAGGAGTGATCATTGATAAAATGATAATAACTAAGGGGGGGGAGTGCAGCTCCGCTTTCTCGCTTCGGCTTGCCAAGATTTGGGGAGCTGACTAAGCACTGTCCGGGCTGGGAGTGGACAGAGAGCAGATCTGGTTATCTTATATACTGAGTGGAAATACCCCGAGGGGAACTGCAACCTGAAACTAGCTCAAGTGGTTTGGCACACAATGTGATAAAACCTTCACATCAATAGCATCACCCATGAGATGCAAAACAAAGGCCATGCTATTGTATGGAGTCTTTCTTCCCTCCAGGCAGAAATGGATCTTGCTTTCTCACTGCTTGCCAGCTACCCAAGTTGTTTAGTAATTATTTAACTTCATGCTGATGAACGAATGGTAAAACTGAACCAGAGCTTCAGAACACAGTTCAAACAGCAAGATAAAAAGGATGGATAATGCATGGATGGCCATGTGCAGAAGGGAAATATGAAAACGCTGATAAATGAGAACTAAGTTTCTAAATGGCAAGAAAGCAACATATGGAATGGATAAAACCTGAAGTGAAGCATAAGGGGTCAGCACTATGTGGCCTTGCTTGTCACGTGTTGCTCATTTTCTGGACATTTTGGGGAAAGTTTTCAGGTTTGCCATTCTGCATCACTGGCAGAAACCTATGCTTTCTTCTCCAGAGCCAGCCTAGAGCTCTGACTCTTTGGGCACAGTGCCAGCCTCACTGGAGATGGGCCACCCTTTGGAGAATGAATGGAGCCACCCAACTGGTGGGAATTCTAGGATTTTTTTTTTCCCTAGTCTCTTCTCTTATTTTTATAGTGAAATTTTAATTTTGCTTGAATTTACTGGCAGTTCTTACCAGTTTTGCTCTTCTTAATAGGGAGGGCTAAAGGGACTTAGCACCTCTGTAGGAGGGAGAGCTGTCTACAGGGGGACACAGATGTCTAGTGGGTTCAGGACATGCTCTATAAAGGATACAGAAAGTGGTGCATTTCAAACACTGAAAAGTATATTAATATTCTGCTCTGTGTACTTCTGAGCCTGCTGGCATTGCAAGTGAGGACCCATGCTCCTAGTTGTGATGATCAATGTGATGCATTAGCTCTTATTGTTCTGCAGAGAAGCAAATTGAGTCATTGTATGATAATTTATGCCCAGACAGAGCTGTGGCTGTCCATGAGGCACAGCAGCTTCTTCTGCAGGCCACGGATGTCAGTGGGAGTGCCTCTTGGGCGTGGGATGATTCAAAACAACCCATACAAGCACTAATCCAGAGACCAGGGGGCATTTCCATGTTACATTGTGTTTCATTGAGCCACACATTTAGAATTTGAAGACTAGAGGGAAACATTAGATTATCCCTACCAGCCCTCGCGTACCTCAGGCTATTTAACCTCACCCATCCATCCCTGCATGAAGCAAGAAACCCGTGTTTGGCTTGCACGTGTCTTCCATGAAGGCATCCAGTCAGGATTTAAAGACACCAGGAGACAAGTGATCCATCATTTCATTGGGTAGTTTGTTTCTAAACTTAAGCCTCCTCACTCTGAAAATGCAGTGCCTCATTTCTCATCTGAATCTGTCTGGCTTAAAAGTCCTTACACAGTCCTTTTTGCTGTCATTATGAAACCATTTTTACATGCCTGGTGTTTTCTCCCCAAAGTTTCTTCTTCTCTAAATCCCAAGCATTTCTATATCTTCTAATTTAGAAAATCTAAATCTTCTAAATAGCAAGCTCTGTGAATATGTGCCAAGGAAGCAATTCCCTGGAGCTCGGGTCACTGCACATCCTCTCCAGTAAAACACCTCCAGGCTTTCTACAGACACCAGCACTCTCCAGGGTGTTGCACCACTGTCCTTCCTGCTCCTGCATACCCAGGACAGGCTCTGCCCTCCTGGCAGTTCATCCTGGGACCATGCCAGCCTTTTTTGCTGTAGCATCCTTCTGGAGGTGCATGACATCCAGTCCCTGTCACTATCTGTGTTGGGTATGGCCATAGCAAAAGTCATTTTACCTTACCAAAACAAACAATCCATGTGCCAGATGTTCCATGCCTACCACGCTGTAAATTCTTACTTTGTACCCAGATGTTATCAGTGATACTTTTTACCTCTAATCAAAAGTTTCTAAACAGCTTCCTTACAATTTTGTAATTTTTTTAACCAGGGGCTGCAGCAAAAAAATATGCTCTTGTGAGTGTGTGTTCTAAAAATACTTTTTCAGTAGCAGGAAAGAACTTGAAAACCTTGAGCCAAGGGAGTTCTTTATATTTTTTTCTCCTGGATTTGTCCTTATTTTGACAGTTACATCTCTATCTGCTCCACAGGCTGCTGCACAGGGAGCAGCCCCACCCCAATCTGGAGTTTGTTCCGAGGTTATGAAAATTTACTCACCGATTCACTCTATGCACTGTGGCTTTTGTGAAATGGATTCATTTAAAAGTTTAATTACTGGAGATTAAATATATGACAGTAGAGGTAGACTGGAACATAATACTGGTGCTCAGCCAACCTTGAACCTGCATATTTGACTTGCTCAGCAAAACCCCGTCAGATTTGTCTAACCATCAGATTTGCCTCTGTTCATTTTCAGGTTGGTGTTTGCAGGAGCTGGCGTTTTCTTCTGTGATTTATGTGATGTTGGAGGATTATGTTAAAAGTACTGAAGTCTGCATCTCTTCTTCTCAGCTTTGAAAAAGTGCCCAGCTGTGGATTAAATAAAGTTAATACTATATACGTAGTGGCCCTTTATAAAATTTTTTGAAAGATGCTTTTCCAGTTTTATTTTGCTAACAAAGGCATGACATACATGGGTCAAAGCCCACTTTCAGCTTTACTGTGCCATAAAAGAATATGATAGTTGATGAAGAAAAACAGAAATATGTAATGAAAATAATAATAAAAAAAAAAAGAGCTGAGCCAATAAAATCCCAGAAGGCAGAAATGAGAGCTATAAAATGGAAAAAAAAAAAAAAGGTTTAAAACTATTTTAATTAAATTTTGCAATAAGCCCAAGAAATGACCCAGTCTGACTATGAGGAAGCAATCTGTGACAACCCAAGCATTTTTTTTTGTCCCCAGACTGCTACTGACTGTGGATGGATCCCACCCATCCGCTTGCTTGACTGCTGTTGGCTCTGGGAGCAGCTCATGTTTCAACCTCTGGCCAGTTCCCACATGGGAATATTTTGCACATGTCCATCCTTCTCTCCTGGGGTGTGCATTGAGTGTAATTAGTGGATTTGCAAACCAATATCCACCTGCATCTGCTGCAGACCTTGGGAAGGGTGTGTGTGGCTAACCCTGCTGCCCCCAGGGCAGCTCCTTGATCCTGTGCATCTCTTGCACCTGATAGAGCTGGAAGGGCTCCAAAGGCACATTTGGAAATGCTTCCTCCTCAGGATCATAGAGTGACACTGAGAAGGCACCTTGTTCATTCACTAGAAAAGGCCAGCTGGGTCTAGACTGCTCCCTACAGATTTCCACCCAAGCTGAACCCAATTACTGAGGTGCTTCACCTGCCCAAACAATGTAAATTATTGCAGGGGAGCAACCCACAGCTCACCTACCAGGGGTGGAGCATTAGGAGTATGAGCTGACCACAGGAAGCTCCTTAAAAGCACCGATGCTTCAGCCTTTGCTGTTTGTTGGTCAAGGAGACTCCTTAGAGGTATCATGGGCTGCTGAGATCTCATCCTCGCTTTGTAGATGTTCCTCAGGGAGTCCAGCAGGTAGGTGGGGATCCTCTGGTCACAAGCATGGTTGCTCATGAGGAGGTAGAGGAAGGACATAAACTTTGAGTGAGCTGTCCTGATTGTTTCCCCACTGTTAGTGTGGACATTTGTTGGTTCTCTTTGGTGTGGATGGTTTGTCACCCTCTCAGACCAAGGCTGGCTGCACTCACTGCAAAGAGCAAACAGGTAGGAGGTTTGCAGAGTGTCTTTAGCTGCTCCTCTGTTTATTAATTCAATTTTAGCTGGCTCTGTGCTATTCTTTTCTTGCTTCATCTGAAAATATAGGGCTGGTGGTTGATGCAGACACACGTTGTTATACCCCCATCAATTCATTGCCCTGCACTGATTTAAATGAATACAGGAGAGGCTTCGGGGGGGGAGCCATAATGGATTTAGCAAGCTGTGGAAAGTGAGATGCTGTAAAACACATCAGTGCTGGCACTGGGTTGGATCAGGGGTAGAAAGGACTGTCAGGCCCTTCTTCTTAACACTGGTTCATGTGCCACCACCATGGGGATACAGATGTCCCTTGTGCTCTGCCTGTGTGTTATGCACCCCCTGAATACTATTGCATGGTTTTCTGTATCTGCAATTAGAAATTCCTTACTTCTTTTGACATTTTCCATCGGTCAAGCTAGCAGCTAATTTTGGGAAATGAGGATTCAACTGCTGCACCTCTGAATCCCAGAACACATCTCCAAGAGTTGCACTTCTGGAGACAGCAATGTACCACAGCCATAACTTTGCAAGGAATGACAGTAGCACCCTACTCTTGCATCAGGCAGAGCTCTTTCATGTGGTGAGGTTGGCACCAACCCCACTGCTTGATCAGAGATGACACCTTGGTTATGAAGCACCAAATGTGTGGAAATAAATGGGTGTTTGACAGAGCAGCCAGGACAGCCTCCAGCCCCCTGTCTGGGGCCCTCCTAGCAAGCTGAACCCCAACTGCAGACATGACATTTAGGGTTATTTTTACTGTATTTCATCTCCTTGCTGTAGGTTTTGGCACACATATCTCTTCAAGACTCTTCCATGCTGCTCAGTCCAGCACAGATTGCTGGATTGTGACCTCTTTTGTGGGGTGGCCTCTGCTCTCACACACAGAGCCTGTGCAAAGGATGCAGGATCACACCTGCACTCCTCATGGATAAAAAGAACATGAACTTGAGGCATACTAAGGACAGCTGAAAATAATTAATTTCTGACTGATCTGGTGGAGACTAGCCCTTAAAAACTGTTGGATTTGTGTGAATAAGTTTCCTAGGAATTACACTCAAATGTTGATGTGATGAACAATAACACTTTCCACAGTTCTGTGGTCTTTATATTGGCATGTTTTGAGCCAATTTTTAAAATTCACGTTGATATGCCAAGGAAAACTTCCTCAACAAACATAGTTCCTGCATCTGTGCAGTAGTTGGTTTTCAAAGTTAAACATCCCCGCTGTTTCAGGTTTTTTTTTAGATGCCAGCAGTGATTAGACATTACCATGGTCTAATTGCTTGTACAATTTTAGTTTTTACCTTGCAGCCGCCTTGAAATTTCCAGCTGCAACAACAGGAACAAACCCCATGCTCTCAGCAAATACAAATTAGTGAAAAGCAAAACAAAACTGGTTTTTCTTGTGTTTTGGTTGCAGCTGTTTATCCCAAAATTGGAGAGCTGCTTACCTCCCCTGCATCTGAACCTTATAAACAGACATTACCCTGGTCTGAGGCAACACATATTCAATGTCAGCTCAGAGCTCAGCGAAGGCACCTTCTCTGCTCAGAGAGAAATACTCACCCTTATGAATAGTAGGCTGTATCTCAAGGATTTTCTTTTAATGCAAGGGAGGCTGAACTCTCTGGGTAAAGGATTTGTTTGATTTGTCTTTTTTCATGTCTTGGATAGTGTTGTTAAAACCAAATTTATGCGAACAGGATGCTGCTCCTGTTGTAATTACTGCATGTATACCTGGGCATCGACAGACAGGATTGCAGACACATCAGGGGGAGCAGCTGAATTTTAAAGACCATCACGCTGCTCAGCCCTAAACTGGGGCATGTAAACCATGGTTTGGAAACTGTGTGTACTTCTTTACATATTTCATATACAGTGTTTAAAAAATCCCAAGGCCCGAAAGGCGTGCAGGCACACGCCCAGAATGATGCCTCTTTGGGGCAGCATTGCTCAGGGTTAACAGCTTTCTCCCCAGAGTGGTGTTCTGTATTAGGGCAGATGCCTGTCCTTAGGACAGGGGTGCCTGGACAGCAGGATGTGTGACCTCCCTTTGGCAGAGCAGCTGTAGCTGACATGACAAGTGTTTTCAGCGTACCCTGGCTTCAAACAGCTCTTCTGACCCAGGCATTGCCACCCGAAAGAGCAAGGAATCACCTCCCTGTCTTCCCCAAATTTTGGCATGGCATTATTAGATTCAGATGCTGAAACATGTGCTGGTGCTGGAGAGCCTACATCATGCCTGCGGATGTTTGCTAATCCCAAATTTCAGAGCCTCCCTGGTCTTGCCAGAACATCAAAGCTTGGCGGAACGTTTCAGTGCAGATGAGGAAATTACAGCAGGGCAGTACGTGGCAGGTAATGGATTAGGGTCTTTTAGAGGAGCGAATGTTTGGCCCAGGAAAATGATAGGTAATTACGAACAGTATGGGACTTGAGATGGTTCCAGGATTAATTTATACCTAGCTGCTTATTCTCTTGTCAGCATTTCCTCTGCCCTTCCGCCATATTCCCTGGGGGCAGTAGCACAAGAGGGCTGCTCCAGGGGCGAACCTCCTGCCTGTCTCCTCTTTGTCCCGTTATGGGTCTGCCTCCAGGAGCTGCTGGGCTCAGGCTCCGGAGGTTGTCTGCTCTGTTTTAGGTAATTCTTCACCTTGCCTGCTACAAAAACATATGGCAAATCAGCCCTTCTGCCCTGCTTTATGGGGGCAAATCCCCAAGCAGAGATCAGCGTGTGAGCTCAGGCATGTGCGTACTCCCACAAATGCTGGTGAATGCTAAAACAAAAGTAGGAATAAGGAACGAAATCTGAATCCATCCTAGTAAATTCTGTTTTAAAAGCATTTATTTGAGTAATTGTAAAAAGATGTTTAAATAGTCTGGGCTAGTTTCAGTTCCCAATTCTAGGAATGGCCTTGAAACAAAATACTAAGTTGCCATTTACTGGGCACGGACAAAGAGAGGGCAGCTTGGTGAGGAAGGGACGTGGATGGTTAGACTGGATGGGCTGAGAGGACGAGAATTTGTTTTTTATCTCCAGTCATATCCAGAGACAACAATATGCCACTTAAAAAGCTGCTTGAAGTGCTAAAGTGCTGGTGAAAGCAGGGTTGGTCTGCAGTGAGGGCTCTCCTTGCCCCCTAGCTCAGGAGGTGTGAGTTGGGCCAATCAGGGGCAAAAATGACCAATGCAAACAGGAGGTCATACTTGCAGTTTACAAACCTGCAATGGCTGATTGCAGAGCAGTCTCCATGCTGTTAAAGCACAGTGTGATGTTTCTTTCTGCGTTTTCCACCTAGCACGACTTCTAACAAAACCAAAGTAGCCCTACTATTTTCTGCTCTCTTGTCTCCACTTGCCTTAAGCTACTTCTGCTCCCTACATCTTTAAAACCTCTTGCCCTTTTTGGACTCTTAAAAATAAGCAGGGCTTTCAAAGCCATTTACCTACAAAAACCTTCAGCAGAGCTTCTCAGCCCTGGTCCCAGGATGTGACACAAGTACTGTAAATGCCAAGTGGAAGGCTCCGTCCTACTTGCCTATGGGAATTCCTTGGCTGTAGAAAGATTTAGCACTTGCTGTCTAGTCCAGGTGCCTTTTGATTTTGGTTGTGGCTGTGTTATTCACACAGGAGAGGAGGTAACATATTTCATTGGAGCTGCTGGGAATAGACTGTGGCCAGGAAATGAGAAAACGTGCCTGTCCCTCACCTGCATTTTCACTGCTTTCCTCCCTCCACGCTCCAGTCTCTCCTAACACATCAGGAGGCACTCGGCAGCCTTGGGAAACCATTTGTGTATGTGCTGTGCTCTCTCTGGAGACTGGGTCATACCTTGCTGCCATTATTAGCAAGTAAATTTATTTCCTTAGTAAAAAATGGGAAGTTTTGTGCTGCAGTGCTGGTGGCTCTAAAGATGTGACCAGTAGGTCATTCCTTTATCTGCACCCAACAGAACCAGCTATGCTCTTTGTTACTTTTCTTCCTCTCTTCCTTTCATGAGCAAGAAATAAGCAACTGTTCTTTCCCCTACTTCCCTCATTAGGACTTTAATAACAGAAAGCACATTTTTGGCAATTAAAGTTAGCAGTCATCAGCATTTTTTTTTTTTTTTTTAAACAAGTCTGAACCTTTGCAGCAGCCTCAACAAAAAGGAGGGGCTTCTTTCCCCTTTCTTTTTTTGGAATCTTAAAAAAAAGAAAGTCTGTGCCTCTGTGTAATGTTTGTGAGTGGAATAACTATCTTTCTATACAGTTAGGAAAATTAAGGAATTTACAGTTTTTCCAGCTGTTTTCTGTGATGCAACATAAACAGTAAGAGTGATAGCCTGCCTTGGAAGTGCTCTGTGCAAGCCATACAATTGGATTCCAGCGTGATAAGGTTAGGTTATGCTGTCTGTTGCTGCTTGTTGTTCTTCTTCTCAAATTTCTGAGTCAGCAAAAGCAGCGAGGAGAAAACATGCAGATATCTTACCATCACCCATTTTCATTCCTTCCCCATGCCAGGAGGAATGCAATAAAACTGATGTAGGGACACAGGGAGTTACCAAGGAAGTTTTTTGTGGTTTCTAGAAGAGAAGCATTGGGCTTTGCATTGTGGGGGGAAAAATAACTCTTGTGGTGTTTCCAGAAACAAAAACTTGCAGAATAAGGGAGCTTTCGTGACTGTGTGTAAGGTGAGCTGTGCAAAGCAGGGTCATATCCATCAGCACAGGGGCCACAAGTTGCTTGGATTGGTCTTTGCTCTAAAATGCTCCATGAATGGATGTAGCCATGGGTGCTCTGCCCATGCTCTGGTCAGACCTCTGGCAGCCCTGGTCTCAGCTGTGGCTGGTTTTTATCCATCTGCATAAATCACTCCTTGCAGAAGACATAAAGCATGTGATTCCCTCCCCATCACATGGAAGTGGGATGGACAGTGAGCTGGGAGCAGGCATGGGGTGAGAGGAGCAGAAGGAGGCTGTGTACCACCAGGGCTGGTCTGATGCTTCTGACCCTCTGGCCTGAGATCCAGGCTGGAGTAAATCTCAGTAGATCTAAAAGTTGGGGGTGGGAGTAGAGCTGGACCAGGTACAGCAGTGTGAAGCCAAAATATCATCCAGAAATAGTGCTCAAATGGTAACAAAACACCAGATTTGGGTGGTGAGGATGAGATTTGAGTGTCTGAGCTAAATCCTGCTCTGATACAGATATGTGGTCTCCATGTGGGAGTCAGCTAGTGGAAAGCTCAATCAATCATGTCTGCAAGTGCTGTGCTTGCACGTGCTGATGAAGCAAGAGTATAGCCAAGGACTGGAGCTGAAACACCCTCTGAAAATGGATAAACCCTCCTAGAGATCAGAATCCACTTAAAAGCATCCTGCCCAGGGAAAAACAATCAACAAAGTAAGTCTATCCTTTGCCCTAGTGTTGCACATTTTAAAACAGCCATGGCCTTTCATTAAAGCCAAGGCAAAGCCATGGATGATCTATACTTTCAGCTCCCATTGCAACACACAAGTCCAAGATGTCTCCACAGTTCTAGGCATCACATCCCTGCAGTACTGCAGCTGGAAAAGTATATTCCTTGTGAACACTACTATTGTTGAGCTTCAAGTGGAAAAATCAAGTCAAAGATGGCAATGCTGCAAGCATCTGATTCCATTTCTGGGTTACACTTTATCCTTCCGTGATCTCTTCAACTGGTGAGAAGTGACAAAGTCTGACACTGGTTTTGTGCCAAGGGAAATCATCTTAATCTGAACATAGCCTTCCAAAGAGACTTTTAATGGATGGCAGTTTCTTTTCCCCTCCCCTGACGTGCAACAAGCCCTCTCCTGCCTCCCCCACGCCTGTCTCTTTCTATGGCTGCAAGGTCTGGTCATGCCCTGCTCCACACAGAAGCAGCCAGGCATGTCAGAAATGTTTACAGCTGTTGTTGCCAAGATACAGGAGGAGGCTCATAAGTCCCTGTGCCAAGCTATGAGCTACTGAGAGCACACAGAGTGAGGGGCTGCAAATGTGCAGGCTGAATGGTCCCTTACTAAATGAGAGGGCTGGTGGCAAAAACAGCATTTCCTGAGCAACTCTGAGTCACTCTTTAGACAGATTAAAGTAGAAGACAAAATAACCTGATGTTGATGGTGGGTAACCGTGCAGCTGAGAACAGAGCAATCACTCTGGTGCTTTGATCTAGTTGGAATATTAGCATTTATTGATGTTCTCAAGTGAATTGTGAAGGAGAGGATTCAGCAATGATGTTCTTTGCAGTCTTTCCCTCCAAAATCTCTAATTCTTGTTGGCTCAATGGCTTCAGGATAAAGAAACCAATATGGCGAGCTGGGAGAGAAACAGGCTTCCTGTTCCCAAAGATTTTTCTATATTTAAGAGACTTTTCTGTTCTGCATCAACAGAAACTCAAGGCCTCCCAAAAGTTCATGTAGAAAAAAGTTTGAAAGAGCCTATTCAGGAGTAATAGTGAGCCTGAGGGAAAGGCCAGTTGCGTGGGCTTTGGGAGGTGCTGCTTGCTCTGAGTCACTGTGCAGGCTCTTGAATTTGACTCTCCCACATTCCTGAGGAGCTGCCCAAGAAGTAGGCAATTCCTTACTCCACTGTGTCTCTCAGCTTTTGCTGAGGAATACTGTCCAGGAACTGAGAAACCTTTCCTGAAGAAAGTCTCATCAGCATCCATACATTCTCACAAAGTCTTTGAGCTGACAGCTTTCAGTGTAGATATTTCACTGGCAGAGTCCCAGCCTCTCCTAAACACAACACTCCAAGAGGCTTAGCAGCAGTATAAACACCAAATTTGAATGATGTTCAAGCAAATAATTTACTGTTGTCTCTCAGACTTTAATGGTACTTTCATGGCATCATGTGTAAGACAAGACAACAGTTTCCTGTTAGGCTGCTCAAGCTTTCCAGCACCTACAGCTACCCTCTGGAACATTGAGTTTTGTAGTTAATTAAGAGATTGCATTTGGCCAGAAACCCCCTGATTGCTCAAACACCCTTATTCACCTCAGCCTCCCATCCCTGTTCCATGCACAGTTTATCAGATACATTTATTTAGCCTGATAACAGCTATTCAGCTAAACTCACTTGCAGATAAGTTTCTTTGAGAAGCTCCTGCAGCTCCTTCAGAAATGCATAGCTATATGTGCTCTGTCACTGAACCTTTTAAAATAAGTTTGGAATAAACTCTATTATAAACTAATGATTCCTGAAGTGTTGTTGGAACAGTGTTGTTAACATGCCACCTTATTGCTGTTCTGCCCATAACTTCAAGCCTCTTAAAGCGTGCGTGCTTGCCTAAAAAACCTCTGCATCTCTTTTTCAATATACAGTTTTTAATCTTCATGGTTGGGTTCCTCCTGGGTTTAAACATGACCTTCAAGGCTCTATATCCAAAAAGCTAAATAGAAAAATCCCTGATACATTGTGTTCATTCTCTTGATTTATTTTTTTTTCCTAAAGAGAAAACAGTCAATCCTAAATGCCTGGCTGTTGTGAAAGACTAATAGTGACCAAGGTTCCATTGTTTGTATCACCTTTTTATCAAAAAGAAACATGTGCTGCATTAAAAGCCATAGTGTCTAAAATGAGATTTTGTATTATTACCATGGAAAATAGAATAGGAAGCATTATTGCAAATACAATTCAGCAGGAGAAATCCCTGACATTAGAAGTCTCCTGTCGAATTGCTGCACAGATTGATAATAGAAAGTGCAGAGCATTAGATGGGAAGCAAAAAAAAAAAAAAATCTTCAGACAAAAAGCAGTTAATAATTTTGAGCATATTTTTTAGGGACAATGTAAGAGAACCTAAGGATGGAAAAACTCACTCAGCGATGCTTTGAATAGGCATGGGCAGAGGAAACAGGAATTGCCAATGCTGGAATACTTGTAGGAACCGTTAAGGGGACACACATCATTGTTGTGTCACCCTGGGACCGTGAGCAAGGGACCTGCCCCACTGGAGACAATGGCAGATCTCTCTGGGCGAGAGTGCGGACATGCCCTGGCAGAGCAAGTTTTGCCTTTCTCCTTTCTAAATTATTGTTCATTAGTATCTCCTTCCTGCAGAGGCCCCTGGACTTTGGCTCAACTGGCTAAGGGTGGGTTTGTAAGCCAATTCCTTTATTGAGCAGAACCTGAGGGCCTCTTTGCTGCTGCTGTCGTAAGGTCCTGTACAAACTGGTACCAACGACTCCTGCTAACCAAAGTCTGATCTCTCCTTCCAGCGAGGAGTAGCTGAGCTTTGAGTCCATTTGTTAGCTTTGGCAAGCTTAAATTTCTTTAATCTTCCAATAAGTCTTTCTTCCCCCTCCAAATGAATCTGGGTCTTTTGCTAGAAGGATGTTGTAAATCACTCCAGAAGCTGGGGGGAAGGAAGTGAAGACACTCATCCAACTGCTCAGCATGTATCTGAAATACCTCTTTCGCTCCAACCGATATCAAGGATGTTTTCACAAATTACATTCCATGTTTTTAGGAAATGGACATGAATTTAATAGCTTCCTTAATACTACTTTTTTTTTTTTACTTCCTCTCGCTGGTGCATGTGTTCCTTAACTCTATATATGGTGTGTCAACTCAGCGTTGACTGTAACTGCATGGACACCTGTAGAAACTTGGCCTTGAACGTACTCGTGGCCTCTTGGCAGCCCTTCTCCAGTTTATGTGGGATTGAAAGAGCAGTAATTGACTTTCAGGAAAGGACTAGTAATTTCCCTTTCCAAGCTGAGTGCCAGATTCTGACAGGACACAAATGCCTATGCTGGAAGAAGAGCAAGGCTCAAACTTGTCTGTCATCTAGAGCAGCACTGTGAGCACTACAGGGCAGGACATTTCTGTTTCTGTGGTGCAGTTATATCTAAAATTTTGCCCTTTTCTCTATTTAGAGCATGATAGTCCAGGCTCCATTTGCTCCAAAAGTGGAACACAAGGGGCTGTAGCTCTGCCAGCAGCACTCACACCCCAGGACCAAAGGCAGGATCAGATCTTAGTGCTGGCCAATGATTGACTCCACAGGAGAGATGGGCCTGGCACCGTTTCATGCCAGCAGGAGTGGATCAGACTGCTTGGCTGCAAAATGCTCTCCAGTGTCTGCTCTATCTGCAGGTGGTGGTGACAAGCAGCTCCCTGGCTGTGCATTAAACCCAGCACCCCTCTCTGTGCTATTAAGTGTATTCTTCTGGGCTGAGTAAATTACCAGTGGACATCTGTAAAACACATTTATGTGGCTAGAAGGTTTCTGTAGACAAAGATGGGTTAGTTCTAGCTACCCTCCCAGTTTAGCCCCAGGGTAGGTTTCTGCTGTGGATGTCTCCAGTGAGGAACAGCATTCCAGAGCTAACAAAAGGCAAGAGAAGCATTTTTGGTCTGTGTTATCCATTAGTGGCTGGAAGCTTGTGCCAAACCAATTCTTATTGTTACAGTTGATTTGTGTGTAGATATCAATGGCTATACCTCTGAGAGGAAGGGAATTCTGTATGCAGGAGCTCATCTCCAATGGCTCACGTTTTTATGCTTTTCCATACACTGCTCTGGGTATTGCACATTACTAATACATATGCTATCTGATTGCTAAAACCCAGGGGAATGCATTTGCTTTTCCTCATTCCTCGGACTTGCAGAAGTACATTCATATGTTCCAATTTTTGCTTGGTTACTGTTGTTATTGACTTCATTGGACAATTCACAATATTGCATTGACATACAGGGGTTTTTTTGAAGGATCAGAATCCTATTCTGGCCTTTCTTTTAAAAAAGAAAGTAAGCTGTTAACCTTGGGACAGATAAAATTCTGTTGTTCTATGTCCCTACAGTGCCTCTGTTAACCTTGGGACAGATAAAATTCTGTTGTTCTATGTCCCTACAGTGCCTAGTTGCAGATTTCTCAGCCACGAATCCTGTACCTGTGTACTGCAAATATTTAAGGAACAACTACAAAACAGATGTATGCCAAGGCAGTGGAGCACCCAGGGACACACTCCATCCTCATGCACAAAGATACAGATTAAAAGCTCCTTTAGAGAGGTGACAGTATTCAGTGCACCAGAGACTTGCATCACTGTTACACTGAAATAAATACACTGGAAAATTTGATAAACATCAGTAAATTTCACAAGTTCTTCATGGTGCAAGTAATTTTTTTTTTTTAATTTTTCAGTGTAATTCAAAGAAAACAAAGCACCAAAACCTTCTCTGTTGGCCAGGGCCTCTCAGCTCTAGGAATCAAAATTACCTTCTAGCAGCAGCTAATACTTGGCAAACAAATGTCTGCTGAGCCCATTTGCTGGAACTCTTTATGCCTTGCTCTCAGTCCATATGTGAAGTATATTGCTAACATAGCACTCATCTAATTTAAAACTGGGAGTGAGGCCATTGTGTATAGCAGAAGGTATGAGTGGGGGAAATCCAACTATATTATTTTCCAGGCCATATTTGTTTTTAAATCTGAGACATGGTGCAATCTGGTTATTCCAAAGGGGGACAGGAAAAGGGAAATTTCTCAAGAAGTATTTTTATGAACCATGAAGATAAACCACCTTTTTCAGAGCTGAGTTAGCAGTAGTCAAAGAAGCCATAATTCCTGAGCAGGGAAGGAACTCTGTGTAACCCCTGTTCTCCAGGCCAGCCACGAGCTGCACCCGCAGAGCTGGTTTCAAAGCTCAGTTCCTCCAATACCCAGGGGAATCCTGGTGAAAAGGAGCTCTAATGACATCCGAAGTTACTGCTATTAAAAGCAAGCCTGAAGTTTAAAGTTGGCAGGGCATGAATCTTTTCTGATTAGAGGAAGAGCAACAGATAACAAGATGAAGATATCTACTGGCTCACAATATTTGCAGAGCACAGAGAAGAAGTAGGGAACTATGCTGCTGTGAAAAACCCTCATTTCATCTGCCCTCTGACATTTCAACTGAGTGATGCCCCTGCTTCACATGTGCAGTTTAACCACTAAAGGGCCAAGCAGAAGCTGTGCTTGCTTCTGCCCATCCTACTGGGTTTGAATTTGATGCCTGTAGGAGCCAAAGGCAAACAGCCCCCTGAGAGCAACTTCCAGAGATATCTTAGATTGCAAATGTTGTTTGTTCCTAATGTTACTGTCCTCCAAAGCTCCAGGAAGAAGCTGGCTCTTTGGGAGGGTAGAGCATCACTGCAGGAGGGTCCATGCCTCTCCCAGTCCTCACACCCACCCCAGTCTGTGTTCCTGCTGTGGGACAGCCTTTGAATGGACACATTATCTTTTACAACTGGGCAAAGGGGCCCCTCTCCTGGAAGGGATCTCCTGGGGAGGTATTTCATCTGCCATCCAATCCCTTCCTGCTGGCTAAGCTCAGTCAAAAGGCACTGTGGGATTAACCCTTGGAGGTCTGATTCCGTGACTTTGGTCAGGAATGGCTTTGCAGATTTTAGGCATAAGCAAGCACAAGATCATGTCTTCACTTTTCAGTCTCTGGTGTCCACAGCTGAAAATGGGATCTAAAGTGCCAAAAAAAATCAGGGCAAGAATAGAGAACAGAAATGTGTAACTCATCTAAGGTACTAGACAGTGACAGACTATATAAAATGTTATTGTTCAACAAACACTGTCTCTAATAAACTCCATTTACTAGTGTTAGCAGCTTGGCAACTTGGAAACCCCAAACTCTGGTTAAGTAAGGAAAGAAAAAGCAGAGCCATATGATGATACCCATAAACTACACAGCTGGTTTCTGTTTTAAAAGATATTCTACTTTCCATATTAAATAAAGCTGCTTAGATTGAAAAAAAAAAAAAAAGACCCAATATATATCTTTCTGGAAAATGAGAGCCAAGTTTCAAACTAAAAAATTCCTGGCCATGTACAGCCATTAAAAATAAAAGTGTGTTTTTTCTCTAACTAGCTACTGTAACACCAGAGATGAGCCCACTTGGGTGGAGTGAGGAGTGGGGAAGCCTACTGCTTCTCTTCCCAGGAGACCCTTGGTCCATGTGAGATGCTGTAGTGGGACCTGTGGTTCTCAGGATCCATATGATACAAATGTAAGGCCAGGTCCTGCATCCCTACCTGCCACAAGTTTTCAGTAGGAATGGAAAGACCTCAGGGTTTTGCATGAAAAATCTATAGTCCTTTATAAGAATCTGCCCTTCTCTACCATCCTTATTGGTGCAGTTTGAACTCATATACTCGTTTCTCGTTATACCCTAAGATTTCTGACTAAAGATGATTTATGGAGCCATAAAAATATTGCCATAGTTTATAAATCTTGTATACATCTGTGAAATAAAGATATATGAAGTACTGCTGCATTTGTTTGAAAATATTTAAAACATCCCCTAATTAAATCTTCAGTTCAGCTACTGATGGCAGCAAAAGAGACGGCTGCTAATTCTGCCTTTGGTTTGGCCAATCTCCTCGAGTATTTCACTTCCAGTACTTGTCTGCTTTTTGAGAATTCTGTTACATGCAAAGTCCTGGAAAGCACCCAGTTGTCTGTCTTGCAGTGAGAAGACTAGACAGCCTCTGACAAAATAGAACTGTGGCATTTGCCTATCACCACTGCCAGGAGTTGTTTCTGCCTGTGCATACTGGTTATCTGTACCTATGGCCAGGTAAAAGTCACTTAAGTCCTCTTAGCATGTTTTTTAATACATTTATAAGTGCATTTATAACTCTGCCATGGGCTGGTAAAGTTCTTCCTCTGCTTTGCTGGATTTTGTACAGACACATATTGTGGACTGGGGACACCCTTACAGGGGTGGTATTTTGGTGTCATGGACTTCTGAGATAGGCTGGAGAGGTCAGATGAAAACATTTGTCTAAACCCATAGATGTCTCATTCTTCTGTGGAGACTGCAAAACTTTCATCCAGGTTTAGTTTGGATTTTGAATGTTTCTAATCTTTCTGTGCTGTTTTCCTCTGAAATTTCAGGTTTGAAGTCACCTTTCCCAACAGTACCAGGGTTCACAAAGGACATGTGATGTGGTAGCCCCCAGTCATTGTTTTTCTGGTGGGGAATTTGTCTATAAACAGCTGTTCTTGTGGTATCTGTCAGCAGTTTTAAAAACATACAAGTGATGTTTTACTGAGGGTTTTAGAAAAGAATTTTGAACATAGGACATAATTTTCTTCTATCATACGCTTTCATAAATAGCCTTTGAAAAATAACAAAACAATTTAAGCTGCAGCATTTAAACTTGCAAAGGAGTTTTGGCAGACTGAATAGCTTTAGGAAGCAAATCTTCCCAGAGGCAAGAATATAAGTAATTTATACACATGTGGATCAATATGGCAGAGATAAAAAAAAAAAAATTGTCAGAGAAAGCTGATGACATTGCTCATCAAAGCTGGAGACTCTGGGTGAACTGATGCTCCTTCCATGCAATTTTGCCCAGTGCTTCAAACAGCTCAGCTCTCCAAAGCCTTTGCACAACTATAGTATCATAGAGAATGTGGTGAGGAGACCATGGCTGCAGGATTCACCCTGGCTGGGGGCTGAAGGGTGATTGAAGCCAGTCTGTGGATGTTTACTGGATGAAGGACTGGTTTAGGTTAACAGACCTGACACCCTCCACTCACAGCACATGGTGGAAAACACAGAACAGCATCTGCAGGGCTGGGAAGGGGAAAAGGAAGGATGGGAAGGAAAGAGGAGCAGCATCCCAAGACAACTGGATTAAAAGCCTTACACAAACTTTGTAGTAAGAGGCAAATCTGTGTTCAGAACTGTCAAGGGTGTCAGGGGAAGATAAAGATGAAACGTTTTTTTCTATCTCATAGTGAGGAGAAAGGGACAAGGTGAGCAAGCTGCTATTTTCAGGAGGAGAGCCCCGTTTTCTGGATCTCCCCATCTGCCCAGGGGTCACATGAGCACATCAATCTGAAAAGAGGAGGTGAGTGGTGTTTTCAGCTTCGGTGAAGAAGAAACCAGCAGGGATTCGCTGGAGTGTGCAGAACTAGAACTGCAAGTCTGGAGACAGAAAATCTTGCTAATTACAGATCAGGTTATTTATGAAGTGTGGGGCTCCATCTTGCAGGAGCCAGTGGTGAGACAAGCAGCTCTAATCCTAGAGAAATGCCTCCTGAGAGCCAGTAGCCTGGGAGATAAGCAGAGAGAGATCCCAAGAAAGGAACAACATGAGTTAAACAGAGGAAGCAAAAGGCAAACAGAAGCTGTCTGGGGGCACGAGCATGTTGGGTTGCAGTACGTCCTGTGGAGAAGCTATAGAAAAATGGTCCATCTCTGAGCTACTGGGCAAAGGGTGGGGAGAGAAGCTTTACCTCTTTCCAAATCTTCAGTGACTGCAAGAACTAAAAAAGAAGAAATAAAAGAAAAGGAGTGAAAAGGAAGAGGCTCACCGTGTGAATTTGTTCAGATCCAGACTCAATAAATCCATGGGACAGGAGAGGACTGCCAACCATTTGTCTGCATTTGCATGTACGTTATTGAATGAACAACTTCTTCCCTGCCAGCTGGACTGTCATCTGAGGAGAAAAAAATTAGGGTGCCAAAATACAAAAAAAAAACATTTTGAGGGTGATGGGGAAATTCAGCCTGGTGATAAGAGACCTCCAGAGCAGGCGATTTGGGCTGTATGAGAGCTGCTGGCACAGGGCAGTGTCAGCTCCAGCAGTGCAGGAGGAGCCATGGACGTGGCTGCAACACAACACCATGGTCCAAGCAGCTTGAGCACAGGACAATGTCCCTCTGCACCTTATCTGGGGCACGAGGCTTTGCCAGGCCTTATTCTGCGGAGAGGGATGGATTGAGGGAGAATTTTGTTTAGTCTTGATGGAGCCATTAAATAATGAACTGGCAAACTTTCAAAGCAGAGTCATTAGTGCACCCATAAAAGCCAACATAGACTGGATCAGCAGCCACATAAAGGAAAGGAAAACCTCTAGGAAAAGTAAAGAGCGGCTTATCTAAGTGGAGGAACCACTTAGCCAAAGCTTTTCACCACTATCAGTGCTGCAGGGCAGGCCAGATCATCTGCCTGGAGCAAAGCATTCTGTGGCTGGGAGACCAAGACCAGCTGCTGGAACTCTCAGCCAGGCAGGAGCAACACCACCAGCCAGTTCGGGGGGAGTTGGCTTTCTGAAAGATGAGCAGTGAAGAGCTGTGCCCAAAAGCCTGAACAAAAGTTTTCCACAGATTCAGAACCCTCTGTCAGCTTCCTGTTTTCATTGTTGGGATGGATGTATAAATGAGCCCCAGATTAAGAGAGGTTGGAAGATACATAAAATATTTTAGAGTATTAAGACAATAAGAAATCAAAATGGATCAAAGCAGGGAACTTCTGGGTCTAACATGGACTACTGCACAGACAGTCCAAAGATTAGTTCTGCTCTGATTCAGCCATGCACTTGCCCTCTCCCTGGCCACTCCTGTGTCTACTGGCCTCCCTCTGGCATCTGGGTCTCTCCCACAAGTCCATTGAAGGTGCTGACACATCCCACATATTCTGCTTGAGCAAGTTGCTTCAACAGCCACTCAAGGAGACCCTGCACTTCTGTGGAATATGAAATGTGTCTCTTCAGGCCCCTCTTCTTCTGCCTGCTTAATACTGGCTCATGATATTTACACTCTGTACAAGTCGTTTTTCTCTCATGATGCCTCGAAATGCAACTAGATAAAAAAACCCTTCTGCATCTGCCCCCCAACAGGTAAGGAACAGTTTTTATCCCCAGTGTGACGCTACAATCCACCTCAGATATTAGCCAGCCCAAAAACTGGTGTCTTTTATGGTGGAGACCTACAAAACCATGGCATGGGCTGCTGCTGTTTATTTTCAAGGAAAGAAATGTTATAGATATGACTTATGTTTTTCAGGAAAACTGTATATGTGTTCCCTGGTGAGTTTCCCTCAGCCCAGGGAAAGGGGTGATGTATTTGAGACATGGCTCTTTCGGAGAAGTCCTAGAAATTGTGAGGCTGGGAAGAACACTTGGTCAAGCCCCAGCAGAAAAAGGACCAGACCTGTGGAGACTGCCAAGTGTGGCATAACCCCATGGAACAGCACTGACAGGCACCAGGGAACAAAGAGTTTGGTGAGGGGGAAAAGTAGGCAAGTAATGAATACACAGGTCTGGTAGGAAGGAAAAGAGCAGATTAAACTGAGAGGCTTCAGTGCACAGCAGGTAACAGGAGAGCTTTGAGGAGAGCCGAACACATACTGGAAGTGTTTTCATATGCCTGATCCAGACTGAGTGACCCCATAAGGCAGCTGGCATCTTTGGTAGGATCCAATGGTAATGTTGTTTGAGGAGAAAGGAGCAGTGGCCAAGTTTCAGAAGCGTGGGTTCACAGAGCACTTGCACCTGCAGCCTGCTATATTACACACGCCGCCCCTGTAAGCACATCAGCAGATTAAATGCAGACCTGAGGTGTACTCTTGGCTCGTGCACTTCCAGGCAAATGGTCGGCACTTCTTTAAAGACCTTGCAATGTGCTGTAAGTATTCAGCCCTGCTTTCATCATGCCTTCAACCACATCTTTTTCATAAAGGGTTTATTTCGCTACTTGACTGACATCTAACCCAATCCTTATGACAGAAGGGGTACAGGTTGTAAATGGCTGTACCAACCATAATGACCTTGCTCCATTACCCCTCATTTGCACAACCCTTCCTGCCACAGCTGTGATATTACCAGGCTGGGACCTCACAATCTCAATTTTCACTCTGAGCGCGCCAAGATGGTTTTTCAATACTGTGCTTTAATCATGTTACCTCCTTTAGCATGAGTGGAAACATGGCTCTAAAACCCTGGCCTATTACATATCATGATTAAAAGACCACCTTTCTACTATTCTGCTAAAATAGGTACAGTCTGAACTGGGACCAGTGTTGGAGATCTCACTTCTGGGAAGCAGATCTGAGCATCTGAGTTGTACCAGATATTATTCATCCTTTGCATCCTTGCTTACTGATTCTATTTGCTCTTTCCAGTGTGCATTCCCTGCTGCATTAAGGCTATGATGCTAGTTAAAATTGCTTCATCATTTGTCTATTGAATTAAAAGATCATCAGGGCATTAAAATGTTATTTAGTAGCTGCTGTTTACACAGATTGGTCATTAAAGATTCCAAGCTCCATTTAGCTCAGAGCTTACAAAGCAACTCATTAAGCTAAGACTGCAAGGCCCCCATTCAGCAAAGCAACTAGAACGTGCCCACATACCATTAAATTCAGTGAATTTTAGGCTCATCATTTTGACTTTTGCCATTCTGTTCATTGGACATCGCAACTGTTTCTAGGGGTTATTTGAAAGGAAAGCTTTTCTCATGCCAGAAAAAAATCCTTAAAATGTCATCAAAGTCAGAGAGTTGAAGGTTATTTTAAAAGTACACCCAGCTGTACCATGAAAATTTATTTACAGTATTTGTATGTACAAGCTTTATACTTGTGAGTGAAACTCCCAGTGTAGTCTGTGCATTGCCATTTGAGAGGAGGCAGCCAAGGGGCAATGACTGGGATACACCTAGACCAAGGCTGACTGAAGTGTTACCTTTCTGCAAGGCTGAAAAAATTAAACCCAGTCACAGAACACCTGCATCACTCATTTATTATGTTATTCAATAGAGCTTTTTGTGTTGGCTTCTTTGTTTCTCTGTCTCCATTGATGCTATCGTAGATTAATTGGCACCACTGCAAATGTTCACAGCTGTCTACAAGATGTTGGTGAGTGCATTGTGTCAGTCAAGCATGCTATCACCAGGGAGATGAATTTATTTAATTCTTCGGGAAGACAGTTCTGTAATGTGACCTAATAAAATAAAATCTTTCAGCAAGTGTTGGGAGCATATCCGTCAGTCTTCAGGTTAAACCAAAAAAGCTAAGCTTGTGCTGATACTTTATCATTTTAACAGTTGTGCACTGAAGTTTTAATAAAGTGGTCATGAGACAAGTCTTGTTACATACTATAAGCAAGATTCCTGTTTAGCTTGTGATGTACAGAGCTTCTTACCTACACGTCTTCAGTCTGGCCACAGAGGGGGTGAGTTTACATGTTTTACCTTTGCATGCATATGTACACAGGTGTGATTTGTCAGAACCATAAAGTAGCTTTGTGTCTGAGGGGTAAGGGGATTATTGTTCACGTACACATTTCAGCCAAAGTGACTCCAAGCTGTGTTTGAGTTCACTGCTGTGCTTTTGTACCTTGCACTGGCTGAAGCAGTTGTTTACAATCACTCCAGATTCAAACCTTTTTCATGCAGTTTTTCATATGTATATAGGCTGACCCAATCAACCTACAAGTCAAACTGGCACTGCCCCTGCTCATATAAAAGAAGTGTTGTCTCTTTAGGTCGTGCTTGCAGGTGAGATGGGGAGGGGGCAGCCTGGCCAGCAGGCAATGCTGCCCACCTGTAGCCACTCAGTGCCCTTTGCAAACCAACTCTAACAAGCAAGTGGGATCTTTTCAGACTAAAAGGAAGATAAAGGTGCTTTCACTCTGTGATTAACGGGAGTCCAGCTGTTTCCTCTGAGAGGAGAGGTTAAGGAAACCATCTGATGCTCCTAGGGGTTCCTTTTGGTTGGAGGGTGACCTGTGGCACACGAGGCTGGGGTCAAAGAGAATTTCTGTGTTCCCAGGAGAAAGTTCAGCACCTAGGCAACCTCATGACCTTTCTTGCACAAAGACAGAAGATCTGCATACGTGTGTTCATCCCAGGTAATGAATCTCTGTGTGTCTTTTAACCTAAAGTGTTGATGGAGTTAGAATACTCAGGCCTGTTTTGCTCCTCCAAGGAGACTTTGCAGAAAGTTTTGGGTTATACTTTCTGAAAAAGCGTGTTTCTGTTTTTTTGCTATGGGCTTTTCATAACAAAGGCAGTATAATATATCCTGTTTAATGTTATATTGACTTACCATAACAGACTGCCTGTTAAATGCAGATAGAATGGAGTCATTACACCCTCTATCAAGTTTCATAAAGTAGTAACCTTCAATTATGCCTACAGAGACTTGTTTTTCAGATGACAGAATAATTTATCTAAGAACACTAACCAGATCCATTTTGATTTAGTTGTATGATCAGAAAGAACTGAGCTACCCAGAGCAAAAGCATTTGACCAGTGATGAAATTTTTACTTTTTAAAGTCCAACCTAAAATGCCTTTATTGCATGTGTTCTGTGAGACCCCTCTTTGAAAGCACATTACAGGGTTATTGTAGTATTTCTCTTGAATGATGAGTATTATTTGAAATGACAGTGTATCAATGTCAAGTGCTGGTATGCTCTCAGCATTTCTAATTTTTTCTTGGAAATAAAGTAACAGAAAACCTAGGCAGTATGTGTATGTTGGGGAAGTGTGAAAGGGGAAAAGGAAATTGGCTCATCAAAACCATTTTACTTTATTTTTTAATGCAAGTCTGAAGAATGATTCCTTCAAAATAGTGGTTTCCTGAAGGTCATAAATCTTTCTGCTTTGGCACCTGTCTTTATTGTTCCTAGCTTTGAGCTATTAATTCAAAATATGTACTCTTAATAATATTCAGTTGTGATTTTTTAGCCCTCACAAGAGAGATGTGCAGTTTTGTCAGTAGCCCATGCTCAGCAGAGATGTCCATGTGCATAACTTTTATAGTAGCTGTGATTCACAAACCCAGGGCTTTTTCACAGCCCTCCTGAGCAAGCTGTGCTGATGCAGTGTGTTACTGGAAGCTGAGTGTGCATTGGAGGTGGAGAAGGGGGTTTGTGGGTCACTTGGAAGGGGTGGACTTCAAAATAAATTAGATGATCTGGAAATATGCCCTTCTCCTTAAAATTGTGACTGTTGCAAAAGCAATTGAATCTCCATACCCTATGGGGATGGATGTTTTTGTGCTTTGCTTAAGAAAAGCACTGCAGGGGGATGTTTTGAAGGTCCCACTAAAGAAGCAGCAGAACTTGTGCTGCAAAAGACAGGACACAAAAGTTCCTTGTGAACGGGGAAGCGAGGCTGTGTTTGTGCTGCAATGGGCAGCACAGTTGTCCCACAAATGGGTGAAGGCAGTTCAGGCATTGCATAGTTCCTTGGTCCTAAGGAAGAAATTATTCTCCAGTCTCCTTGGGCTCTTCTCTCCTGCAATTACTGGGGGTTAGCCCTTTCCTTCTCTCTAGAAGTGGTTGCTTCCTCCTATGGATAGGCAAGCAGCTGAACCCCTGGCTCACTGAGGCTGTGGCATCAGCAAGGTGGACAGGTGTGACCCGTCCTTTGGGTGGTTGCTCTTCCTTAGTCTATTCTGCTCCTGCAGCTGCCTGCTCTGCCCAGGCAGCAGGCTGGCCCTGGAGGTGCCACCTAGATCATGTCAGCTGCCCCTTGCTCATGCACTTCTATCCTTCTGAGCTCTCCTGAGACTGTGCAAACGAGGAGCAATCTATTGTGTTACTTTTCAATGTGTGAGAAGTGCTGTACTTAAATACAGGTTCTGCAGTGCACAACCCAAGTCAGGAGCTTGCTGTGGTGTAACAGTTAAGGCAACAGGCTCAGCAGTAGTCAAGGAGAAGTTAAAAATGAACAAAACCAAATAAAGATATTTGAATATTCCAACTTCAGGCTATAAACAAATTATCAAATATATGAGGTGAGAGAAGAATGTTCCCCAGTGCAGCTGGTGAATAATTATTGATTAGGAATGTAATAATTTACACAGTAATGCCAGGGACAGTATTTGACTAGAATGGACATTAATCTCCTGGTAGAGGAATGGTCTTGTTCCTCGTCTGCTGCAGTAGAAAGAAAATTGATCAAATGGCTTAATACATGCTAAACAATCATATTTCAGGTTTAGGCATTTGTATTGCTGTCACATGTAATTATTGATTTCTTTGAAGATCTTTTAGTCAGAGTTAACAGTCCTCATGTATTGACCTACTTAAATCTTTGGTTTAGATTCTCAGCTGCCATGCAGCAGCTGGCGTGCCATCTGAAAATCTACCTGCTTTCTTCATAGACCCTATGGATTAATGGCAGAAAGATCCCTAATTCTCAATTACGTTGGCACTCCTTCTTGTGGTTTAAAGAGAAAGGGGTGAGGAAGACAGGGAACTTGGTGTTCTTAGCCTGTCTTCTTTTATCACTGAAAGCGGGGAAGTTTGAGTCCCCACCCCCATGGGACTTCATTAATACTTCTCCCAGGTGAACTTAGCCCCATACAAAAGGGTTCTTTGTATTTTGTCTTTAACCAGCTCTTTGTTCGGGCAGATATCCAGGCCAGCAGGAAAAAAGTCAATATTCTCTGTTGAATCAGTGGCTTTTTCCTGCTATAAGTTTCAAAAGAGAGTTTCAGAGACAAAATGCTTATAATTGGCCATAGAAATAAAAGAATGCAGTACATGTGTGTGTAGATATATATATATGCATAAGGAAGAAGTACACAATTTACACTGAAAAATGTAAATTTTCCTCGAAGTGGAAAATTAGACATTAGGGGGATTGTTTCATTTTAAAAATATAAATAAATAAAACCACACAAACACATCAAAAAAGCCACAAGGGCTTTGCCCAAATGGATGTGGGCCTTGCACAGCTGAGCAATTGCAATTCTTATTTACAGTACCTGGTAAGATGAAAATAGCCAGAAGTTGCCCTCGTGCCCCCTGACCTGACACCGACATTTTTGCTGTGTGTATGTGGCTATGGATGAAGGGAGAAATGCAGAACTCTCTTAATCCAAGCACGTTTTCCAGAGGGTAGAAGTTAATGGTGTATTTGGGAGCATCTGTACCTGTTAGTTGCTGCTGGCAGAATTCACACTGCTCGTTCTCTGGGACCACCAGCAGCAGCTCTGTGTGCAGCAGGAGTGTTCCTGCTCCTCTGAACCCCTGTGTGTAGGTCATGTGTTTAAAGCCAGAAGTGGTTCAATTCTGTTCATTTTTCTTCTTGCCCCTCTATTGATAATTAATATTCCAAAGAGCCTGGTACTGATAATAAGTTCTGGAGAGAGACTGAAAACAGGCAGCTTTAATACTGAGCTTCTTTTAAGGCTTGCAAGAACAGAGGACAGGTACTGTGCCATGCAGAGCTGTCTGCTGCCATCGTGTCTCCTGTCACTGTGCTATCTGAGCAGCTGTGCTTTCAATATAGTTATTCTCCTAATACAGCAGGTAGGGAAATGTTCCTGTCCTCATTTTAACAGCGTGGCATTAAAGCAGTGGGAGTTGCATCCAGAATTGTCAACATATTTATTTTAAGGACAGAACAATGATAAATGTTTGGGGTTGGAAGGGACTTTAAAGAACATCTAGATCCAACTCCTTTGTAGTGGGCACCTTCCACTAGACCAGGTCACTCAAAGCCTTGTACAGCCTGGCTTTGGACATTTCCAGGGATGGGGCATCCACAGCTTTCTGGGCAACCTCTATGACAATGAATACAGTAGTTTAATTAGGAGACTAGTGTCCTATATGTCAGACCAAATTTCTTTCTCTAAAACACTTCATAAGTGATTTTTTTTTTACCTTGTAGGTGTTGTAGTGAGGTTCCCCTTCCTCAGTGCAGACATTTTTTGAAGCAAATATTTTTTTTGCCCCAAGTAGACTCATGTCATCTGAAGGTGTTATGTAAGTGGAAGGAAGAAAAAGTGTTATTACTAGGCTGATTTTAACTCCTGAGTTTGAATAGACTAAACTCCTTCTGGAAAGATCCTCTACACTCAAGGATGGGAAAGTTTTTTTAATATTCTTTTCTTCCTCCCATTGAGGGAACGTGCAACAACCTTCTTAGACAACCATCACGCTTTATTATGCTAATGCAGCACTGAACTGAGGCCTATCAGTGGCATGCCTTTTTTTCTAAAGACCAAAAAGGAGAGGAGGAAAAATAAATTTAAAAAAGACCCAAACAACTTGCTTTTACATCATCTCACCAGAATGTAAACTAAAGTGAATCTTTGATGTTACATGCACAGATGTTGTAGCCGACATGTCCCATGGCAGGCACCGAGCGAGAAGTGACGGAATGGCAGGAAGTTGAGTAGACCACAAACATCCAACGCTACAGGGATGGCCTGGAGCAGCAACTTACACAAACACAACAACCTAAATCCATTGTTAATTAAAGCAGTGCTTTCCAAGGTTCGATGGAAAATTGGTGCTGTACTCAGGACTCTGAGTTTTCAGTTGTGATTATTGATGCCAAAATAAGATTCTGGGTCAATGTGGAGGCACCTGCTCAAAGAGGCATGCATTTGTTGCAGTCTGCCTGCATGTATCACCCACCTGTGATATCTGGGTGCTCTTTCAAGACTTAGAGATTTTTGGAAAATAAAAGAGTTAACATATATCAGTTGTTTGCCCATGGATTAAACCAATATTTTATTAGCTAGACTGATGTTCCTATTTCCCAGTTTATTATGCTTCTGTTCTTGGAGTATCAGAGAGCAGGGAGGATGTCCTCTTCTTGTCACACAAACTTTCACAGAAATTATTTTAAAGGATATTTGGACTTAATCACAGACTTCTGACTACACATATGCTCAGTCTTGACAGGGAGTTTAAATCAACCAGTTCTCACAAATTACATTCATATTTCAGGTCTGAGATTTGAATGTGCAGTGTTATGGAATCAGCTGCATTATAAAGGGGTAAAAGTAGGAAACTGGATTTAATGGGCAGTATTGCATGAGAAATAAGAGAAACTGTGAATGCCTTTATTCTGTAAAATGCACCGAAAAGAGCCAGCAAACCAACAATACCCAACACCATTCCTTTGTGGGCCAGCAGAGCTTGGCTGCAAAATGACTGCATGTGTTTGCATAGCCATCACATGAAAATATGTGTTCCACCTTCATGTTGTTCATTTAATTTCCCTTTTGAATCCCAAGCAGCTTTGGGAGCAGTACCTTGTACCATGTTAGCAGCAGTGATCCGCCCTCTGAGTGACTTCTGGGGGCAATGCTTGATCTTACAAGCTTAAAACTCTTACTGCACTCACTGAAGCAGCAAACACCAGTGGAAAAGTCTGGCTGGAACAAGCTCATTTCAAACGCAATAATAATGCTCACAGGTGATTTTTATTTTTCTCGTGCTCTTCTCTCCACTGCCTGTGTGCTTCCCCATGTACTGCTGGAATGAGATGCCAGCATGCTGGATAAGGAAAATCTAGTGTTACACCCATGCAAAGATGGACTGTTCTATATGATGGATGTAGTAGGATTCTGTTGAGTACATCCATAATGCTGCTGCCAGCGTCCTCAATACACTCCCTTGGCTTTTGATGGGTTTGATGTTGACAGTGGATTGTTCTAATTTCTTCAGACTTCAAGTAAAAAGTTCAAGATGGTAGGAGAGTGCCCAATGTACTTGGACCTAAATATTACAAAAATGTATATAAAAAGATGTGTGCAATCTGTTGAGAAATGCAGCACAAGAGCTGATAAATTATCATCAATATTAGTATCTCTGTGTGGGGGAATACATTTCATATCTGTACTGCTGGGAGTGTTCCCAGTGGGGAGTTGGAGGGGACATGCTTGGGACAATGCACTGTTTTTAATCAGCTATGCAAGTGCTGGTGAATGGCAGCAGATTTATCATCTGAAATTATTCCCTTCAAGTAGTTTCTTTATTGTAATACCAGGAAACTAGTCTCTTTTTTTAAGTGCTTTATTGAAATCATCTGGCTATACTCTACCTAATAAAACGGTAGTCTATGGCTGCTGGACTTCCTGTGAGAAGGAAAAATTAATCAGATATGCACAGACACTATAAAGGGGAATGGAAGTTGTATCAGTTGCTGTAACATAATGGAAAATACGTTGGATCCAGGCATCAGTGGGTGTAAGATGGTTTAAGCACAGGGCAGGTCACTGGAGCCACATCATCTTTCTCCAGCTGAAGATGGCGTGTTTGTGTAGCAGTTACTCGTGAACTCGAGAAAAACCAAGCAGGAACACTGGTGCAAATGTTTTAGGAGTTATTTTATTTCCCTTTCAGTCAACAAAAGCAATGTTTGAAAGCTGCTCTGGGTGGAAGTCCTCCCAAGTGAGAGGCTTGAAAATCCATTGTTTGTTGTTTACCAAGGGCCTCTTGCAAAGAAAAACTTGTTGCATCAACGGGTGCTTCTGAGATGTGAATGTTGAGCCATCTCAGATGGTGGTGAGAGATCTCTTTCTAGAACCACTAGGTTTGTGTTAAGAAAAACCTTACTTCTTGTTTGCTCTGCATGTGCTATTGCAGTTGCCTTGTTGCTGTAATACCTAACAGCTCACTAATCATGCACTAAGGGACATGGCTAATACAGACCCTGTGTGCTTCTCATCGGAGCAAATCTCTCTTTACTGTTTTGATTTTAGGGAGTTGTTTGTTTGTTTGTTTTTTCTGAGTTTTTTTTGTTGCTCTGTCTCTTGCAGCAGAGACCTGATTAAAATGCAGTAGTTCTCTCTGAGAGAACTTCTTTTCAATGGGTAAGGAGGAAAGTCAGTAAAATAAATTTGTCATTGTTTTAAGCAGATTATTTCTTTCTTTAGCCCCTGAAGGTACAGGGGGGAAAGTATTTTGTTTTTCCAAGAGCCAGCAAGAGAATTTTAAAAACCTTGGATTTGGTCTGATTCTTGTGGATTCTCTCTCTGTTACCTTGTGGATCGAGTGAAAATGCTTGTAAGAAAGAAATAAATTCATAGAAGACCAAAATTATGAAGACTCTGAGACCATCAGGAGACCAGGCTGCAAGGCAGACTGATATGGGAAAATGTAGTGTCTGGCAGCAAGATAAGAGGACTTGTGGTGTCTGTGGCCAGATTGGTTTTGATGAATGACCAGCTTAGTGGTGTTGTCTCTATGACTCACTTCTTAGCAATCTAAAGAGGTCCCAGCTAAACTGTGCTTGCTGTTTTACACTCAACAGTTTTCTCTCTCCCACTGTGAATTCGTGGTTGGAAAGCACTTGAATTAGCTCTGTCCAGGGTAAAATTTTGGGTTGGAAGGTTTGTTTTATATCAAAACCATATTCTTATTGTTTGAAAGAAGATAATTTCCAAAAGTCTTTTGTAACATCGATCTTAAATAAGCGACAGATAATGTGGTGCATTGTCTCCAGCTAGTGCTTGTCTTCAAAGGCAGGAGCACTTAAACTGTAGCAACGAATGGGCCATTCCCTCGTTCTCACCTTTCCAGAGACGCATACATTAGCAGTCAGTCTGGAAGCGTCGTGTGGTCGTGGATTCTTGCTTTGAGCTGATTTTGTCTTATTTATTCCTTGCTCAAGGCGGGCTGGCAGCTGCCTTGGGACCTGATTACTTAATTCAGTGGTTCCCAGACAGGGAGAGCAGCCTTCCTGGCAAGCGGGTCACTGAGGAGGGGCGAGTTCAGGGGCTCTCTGTGACTTCCCGGCAACGCAGAGAATAGTGGATAAAAGGCTCGCCTCTTTGGATGCTGGAAACGAGATACCCCTCTTTTTTGCCTGTGACCACTTTGAAGGAGTTGGACTCGACCATCCTTGTGGGTCCCTTCCAACTCAGAATATTCTGTGAACAAAAAGGGAGGATAAAGATGCCTTTCCTGTGCCACAAAGCCCTGTAAGAGTGATGGGTACTGTGTCTGGTGGATCTGTCTAGAAGTTTAATGGTTTGCCTGCATGAGGACATCTAGGTGACATAATCCAGGGTAGTTAAAGTGTGAATTTAAAAGGACTGCACTGCCTTGTAGTTACAGTCAGACAGCTTTCATTCTGGATAAAGGTGTCTGCCCAGAGGCCTGGTGCAGTCTTAATTCATCAACTGTGAACTTGGAGTGATTTTTGCCAAGTGTCCCTGCATAGCTGAGGGGAGGCAAGATGGACAAGCAGACAAAGGAAAGTGCTTAAGATTCCTTTCTCATCAATTGCATTAATTTTAGAAGTTTTCTCAAGCCAATCCCCACCCACCCTTCAACCTCAGTCCTGGTGGCCTCTTCCTTTTCCCTGCCCCAGAAGGTCCCCTTCATCCTGCTCACCCTGTATACATTGCGGTTGTGGAATTGCATGGATGATTTTTATGGTTAAGTTGCAGTCCCTTACGCCTGTGTGAATATTGCACATAATTTTTCATATTCTTGAACTATGTCCACAAGCCTCTGGGTGCCAGTATAAATCTTTTCTTTTATTATTTTTTTTCTTCCCCTGATTGTGCAGAGAGTTTGTTTCTTATTTGCAAGGGTTAGGAGAAATGCACTGCAGTCCAGCTGTGAGCTGTAAGCCCTGTGCATTTTTATATGACTTTATTAAATAGCACCCCTGAGTAATATTTACAGTGCCTTGCAGTGGGCTTCCAAACTCTGCCTTTGCACACGCACACAGGCAAGACAAAATATCTGTGGAGGACTATTAACTCTTATATCTTACTTCAGGCTAGTTCCCCAGGCTACTTGGGACAGAAGGGCAGGCAGGACCCCAGAGCTAAAGCAGTCACCCTGCTTTTATTGGATATTTTTGTCCTGTTGAAGACAAAAGTATTTTTTGGCATATGGGTGATGTCTGAGGTTCAAGGACCAGAGATGGCACAGCTGACGTGGGATCTGCTGCTCAGAGAACAGTCAGTGACCAGAGAGGAGGCCACTGATTCAGAGCCTTGGAATAATCTACCTTCTACAATGCTCTGTCAAAGAAAGCTGTCAGAGTTGAGGTTCTTTTTGGGACTACTCCCAAACAGCCACCTATGAATCTGCTCATGAGCAGGATGAGCAGATTTGGTGGTGTCTGTAGGAAATTATTTAACTGCAGGCAAGTTATGAATAGAAATTTGTATTAATGTCCACCCCAGCCCTCCACTAGCTGAAGTCACTGACAGTGGGAACAGACTCTGAATCAGCTTGAATGACATGAGTGAAGTAGTTTTCATTTTTTAAAAAAAGTCTTACTGTGTGGGAAAATCTTATTGTTTTGGGGAAAACATTAACAAATAGAACTGGATTGGTAACAAGCTTTGCTGCTTTGAGCCTTTCCCGACATCATCCTGGGTTTTGCCTGAACTTCTGTTTTTTATTAAAATCAAGGGATGCTGTATTCCTCCCTGATTTGTGGTTTGCAAAAGTGAGGGTTAGGAGCCTTTTCACATCACTTGTGCAAGAGGTGTTGGAACACAGGTTCCAGTGAAGCTCACTGAAAATGCAGCCTCTGCTCAGGGCATGGCTCAGCCTGCTAAGAGAAACCACACTGCAGCAGCTGGAACAGCTAGAATGGGGAAAGTTCTGCTGTGGAGATGGGGGAAGAGGTTCTGGACTTGAAAAAAGGTTCAGGGAAGAAACCTTCAATTATGGCTTTTGGTGTAAGCTCAGGGCTGACAGTCCCAGTCTGGCATTTGTGAGGGAGGTTCTTCTTTTCAGTGTGTTTTGGAAATACATCTCATTCTTTCATGTCCTTATGGCAGACCCTTTTGATTGATGGATTGAGAATTCATGAATTCTGGGGACATTGTAGACTTCAGAATGCAGGTGACTCCTGTAGCATGTAGGACTATGTGGGATTTTGGCTGTTAAGTGGCTGATCTGGGAGGTGGTGCAGGTAGAAGAGGGAAGCTGGTCCCTCAGGCAGGGGAGATATCCTTTCTTATCTTTATTTAATGAAGGTGGGTCTGACTTTAAACATGCAGAAGTCTAGTGAGCCCTCAGGATGAGGATATGAAGTGACTTGTAGCTGAGCCTTTTCTTTCCCCACTTTTTGTTCAACTAGTTCCAGCTCACACCTTGTTTCTTTGCCTGAAAGAAAAGCTCTTGTTACACTACTGGAACACGTGGTGTGGGTGGCTTTGGGAAGCCTGTTTGGTCCCAGGTCAGACAGGGATGTGGGAAGTAGTGATAGTAAATGTCTGTTTTAAAGCAGAGATCCTAGGTATGATTTCCTTCCTTGCTATTCTCTTAAGTGTTAGTGAATAACACAAATGCAATGAAAATGTCCAACATAACTAAGGAATATCCTGCAATGTGCTCTCAGCCGTTGAGTCCAAGGTTTGAAAACTGTTGGTGTTTCACTGTTTCTATTGGGGACTATACAACAAAGCACTTTCTACTGGAATATCTTGAGTAAACTGGTGAGTAAAATGGCTCTGACAAGGCAGTTACTGTCCCTAGGGCAAGCTGCCCTCTGGCTCTGTGGAGAGGTGGAGCTGCTACCTGGAGCACAACGGCCAGAAGATGCTGGGCTGGCCTCCATGGAGCTGGCTCTGCTCCAGACCCCTCCTCCCCTTCAAAGGAAAAGGGAATTTTAGAGGGATGCCATGTATGTGGCAGGATCAGCTCACACCATACAGATCCTCTGCACCTGCTGCCCTGGGAAGCTGTGTAACATGAAGGTGGTGTGCAGTCATCTTTGCTTCCTCTGCCTGAGTTTTGCACCGTGTAGCTCATCCTGACCTCACCTCACCATGTAACTCACCCTAACCTTCAACTCTGCCCCCTCTACTTCATGAACTTGTTTTGTTCTCTTTGACATTTTCCCAAGTACATTTTAGTTGGTTCTACTCCCTCCTCTTCTTCGGTCTCCTGGCTACTGTTCATCTATTCTTCATGTACAAACAGAAACAAACATTTGGAAAGTGGTACAATTCCAGGTCAGAGCTCAGCTAATGCCTTCATCTTCAAAGACTTTGTCTATCTGGACAAAGAGCTGCTGGTCATGCTTGCCTTGAGATGTCTTTGGCACCATGGCAGACACTTCTGTCTACTGGCCAGGATCCTAGGTCTTCCCCCTTGGGTTCAAAGGCAGGGCTGTTACCTCCAGAGCTACTCACCGCTTGGAAATTACTCAGTGAATCATTTTCCCTCTGTGCAAGACCTTTGTTGCTAGAGTGAAATAATCAATTACATTTTGGTTTTTTCCAAGAAGAGGGTAGTTGTCTGGGCGTTGTATGTGAGTTTGGTGGGAGGCCATTCTCTGTGTTGTTTCAAAGAGGCAATTACAATTGTAGCTTATAAATCATGGGGGAGGTATAGGACTGTCCCCTCCTAATGCAGCTTTTTGCTTTGTGATGATTATTTGCTTCCTGATGGTGCAATTGTATCTGGTCTGAACTTACCATTCGGATTGCATACTGCTGTGATTATGGATTTGCCTCTCTGAGGCTGCCAGACACGTCCAAGGAAGCCATGTGTGAGCTGACCTCTAGCAGAGGGCCTACAATTGTTGTTTCTTGCCCCTTAATCCCATTCCTAAAATGTGGTATTGCTAAGACCAGGTTTACCACCTGAACTACCTCATCAGGGCAGAGGACAGTCATGGTGGGGTACAATTTATCCTGGGGGAGGATATTTCAGTCAGTTTGGTTAACCAGTCTAAGTGACATTGTGAGAGGATTTACAAGGTTATAGCCAAAATACAGTGGCTTAAGTGGTGTATTAATAGACTCATAACTGCTAATGACATTTCAAGGATTTAGACACAATATCACTCAAGTTTGAACTTGAGGTCTGGGAGCAAGCTGGCAGAGATCAGTTCTAGTTGTGAAATATCTGCAATTGTTAGAGTATCATAAAAGTGTCCGTCTGCCATGAATTTTCTGAAGTTTCTCTGATGGCTATAGTGTTTAGAGAAGGGATGATATTTAAATCCACTAGCTGAATTTTGCAGAGGTCTGACATCTGATTCAGCCCCATTACATGCACAGCTGGTGTATTTCTCAAGGAGCCACCATCAGATATGCCCAACTTCAGGGACTTTCATCTCTAGGTAGGGATCATACAACATTTTCCCTCTACACTTGGTGATCCTTATTATTTGCCTCTGTGCTCCATCCAGTCTGGCCACTTGTTGTTGCTGTCTGATGTTGGGTACCCAAGCCCCAGAACTCAAGGCTGTGTGCTCAGGTGCGTTATTTGAGGTGCAAAGTTGCCTCAGTCCATCTCTGAAGTGGTCCCTGTGTCTGTAGCTTCATGCAGGCAGAAAGCTGATGGAGACATGGCTGAGTGAGGAGGATGTGAGTCTCTGCTGTGTATGATTTTGCTGGCATTGTGAAATCAAGCCCTGCAAATTGAGTGCTGTAATTGTGCCTCATTGTGAAATGAAGCATAATATGCCCACATTCATGCTTTGTATTTTGATGGAAAAGGCACTTGCCAGTATATTTAAAACTGGGTGATGCACACAAAGCCAGGAAGAATCTTTTCGTAACCTTCACACCTCTGTATTTGTCTTAGATCCAGTCAATGTGGTTGTATGTAATTCAGGAAGGAAACTTTCCATGAGGAGAGGTAATACAGTCAGTCTTACCTATAATTATAAAAAAATAAACTCAAAACCCTCTATAGAGCAGAAAAATTTTGTATGTTTCTAGATGTTTAGGAAGAGAGCAGAGTAGTATAAACTCTAAAAAGCACCTGCATTTGTTAGGTGCACACTACAGTGGGAACACAACATTCAGACAATTCGGATTGTTTTATTGTGCATTCAATTATCCTAGCTCGTGGGAAATTGCTGCAAATTAAAGTGAACTAGTAATAATACTCCAAGTATCCATCAGTGCTCCAAGCAGCACAAAAATAGGCTTTAATGCCTCAGATGCCCCATGTGCCTCTTGGCACGACAGCATGAGTTGGGCTTTGCTTTTGTTACAATCTGTCTTGGAGTGTCAATAAGTATTGGAAACTGGAGACAGATAAATCTTTCCTCAAAATACATAGCCAGCATGAGAGAAATGGAGCCAGACAAGCGATTTGTAAGCAGTTACTGCAAATCAGAGGATGGAAAAAAGAGAAGGTGTTTTGGGGGACGTTAAGATCATGATTATGTTTTTGTCCATCAGTTAGTTCTGATCTATGAAGTAATTTTGTTCTTCACAAAATCTCACTCTCTTTACTCCTTTTGTGTCTCCACTGTTGTCACTTTACCAAGGGGACATCCTAGCTTTTGTGCCCCATACCTGTCCTACCAATGGTCCAGGTCTGCTACCACTGGTTTGGGGTGAAGTCTTCTCTTAAGTTGGGCTCCCACAGAGTCAGACATATGTACCTCCTTCCCCATTCCCCGGGCTTGGGGTGATATTCTTGTGGCTAGATTTTAAAATTCACTAGAGTGCCTAATGATGCCTAAAAGAGAGCTTTTGGGACACACTGAATCTTTCAAAATTGGTTTATTTGCATGTGTGACTGGAAGGGAACTGAGTTCCTCCTGAAAAAGCAGAGCAAATGAAACTCCCATTTAACCTCCTTGGAAAGATTTAGTTCCTTGCATTTAAATGAAAAAAAAAAAGTTTAATATAAATACATCCTGAACTACACCAAAACTTATTTACCATTTAAGCTTATCCCCGAGCTTGCAATTGCAGAATTTGATGTTGTAAGCAAAGCAGGGCCATATAGCACATACTTTAAAGCAATTTACAGTACTGAGAATCTAATAAAGGTAGCTGACAAGATAATTGCCAAATTATATGAATGCATTACCACCACTCGCACACAAGTGCTCTTTAATTAATTTTTGGCATCTGAGGAAAGGAAGAGGAATGCTGAGTTAATGGACAACATGTAATCCATCTGTGTTTGTTTTGGTGCATCCTGGATTTGTGGAAGATACCGACATGAGATGTTGCCTGGGGTACAATGACCTTTGTGAGCAGGAAAAAAATCGCCACTCGCTAAACTAATAGTGTAAAACAAGAGAGTTGCTTGTCTTTGGATTATGACCCGGTCACCTAAAGCATGTGGGAAAAATGCGTTCAGATAAAGGCTACAAAATTGTTAACACTTTTAATTATGTTTAGATTACAGAGCATTATACAACTAGCAGTGTCCATGTTATTGAAAACCTTATCAGCTGCCATTCAGTGAATGCCCCCACTAATAAAGTGCTTCATGGAATTTCTGCATGTATTTGTGCCTGGTGTTTGTCCAGCCACATCTCGGGGATTTCCTTCGGAGGCATCCATCTGATCCTAATCCCAGCCAACAATAGCCATTTTATTCTATTATACTCTATCACACAGTAATTAAAGAAATTATTTCCATGCTATCATTATTACTGTCTGTGGATACATCACAGATGAAAACAGGAAAAATATTTCTTGTTAAGACAGTCATCTGCAGTATTATTCAGCCACTTGTCTGTTATGCTGTCTTGATCCATTTAGAAAATTACTTCAAGTTACAATGATATGGAACTCTTTAATAGCATCATTGTCTGATTTCATTCTCTCAATTTATTTTTTTTTTAAATTAAGTCTGGAGTCTATTCTGTGAGGGGTGAAGGTAAAATGATCTTCATTTATAATACCCCGTTCAAAGCTTGCTGCTTCAGATGGTGGAAACAAAGGGCTTAATGAAAACTGACTTAAATTAGAATAAGAAATATTGGATGTGCGTTTCTTGTGGATAGGGTAGATAGATGGA
This sequence comes from Myiozetetes cayanensis, assembly GCF_022539395.1. Taxonomy (NCBI): domain Eukaryota; kingdom Metazoa; phylum Chordata; class Aves; order Passeriformes; family Tyrannidae; genus Myiozetetes; species Myiozetetes cayanensis. Next base: position 6,617,232 of record NW_026087389.1, read on the forward strand.
TAATTCTTCTTGGGAAAGATGGCTCAGTGCAGAATACCAGGATTATGTGACCACATAGCTCTCCCTGATTACCGTGTTCAGCATCCCCAAAGTACTCTGTGAAACCAAACCTGAAAACCTTGAGTTGGAGGTTTGGTTCTGCAGGAGCCAGGCTGGGGGGTCAGTGTTGGTGTTTAGCATTGTCCTTCCAGTGTGCAGGGAACGGAATGCAGCAATAGAAGGGGAGAGTGGGAAGGCGTGGAGAGGAGCTTGGAGGAGAGGCAATTAATCTTGAGCCTGTGCCACAACCTCGAGCACAGCAGGCTCCTTATCTGGAAGGAAAAGGTGAGAACATGAACACGGCGGGCTGGAGATATCTGGCACAGCCTTGTTGTAGATGTCCTGATACCTGACACAACCAGGTCTTGGGGAGAATAAAGGGGATGACCCTCTCCAATAGCTGCACAGAGCAGGGAAGTGATGACAGGTAGTAGATATCTGTTCGCTGAAAGTTCGTTGGAAATCCTTTCCTCTCAGAATCCAAAAGCTTGGACTGTTTTATGGCCCAGATCTATTAGTCTAGGTTTCCAAATGAAAGCTTCCAAGAAAAACAAAGGCTTGTCCTGAGGTGTTATTTGAAAGCCCTGATTTTGACTTGTGGGGGCGGGAATATACTTGGAAAAAGTTTTGGGTGGTGATTATTGTTCAGGAGGCTGCACTTTTTTTTTGCCCCACCTTTTTTTTTTTGTTTTGTTCTCTTTTGAGCTTCTTAGTTGCTTTTTCCTTCAGTGCAAGGCGATCACTTCTTCAGTCACTGGTGTCATGCTCTTTGGTGACATCTAGAATTTAAGATTGAGAGGGCAAAAAGAATTGTAGGATTTCATGTAATTGTAATATCTGGAAGGAAATGAAAACCCATTCAGAGGATTTGTGTTCACCACCCCAGCAGCTGGTAACCCTGGGAGCCAGCACAGCTTTCAATGTGCCCACTATCCTGTTCTCTCTGGGACAAGTTCCCAGCAGCTGGCTTCACTGAGCATGCAGATTCACTGCTTCTGCCTGTGCTACCTGAACGCAGATGTTTCTGTCACACAGCAGTTGTCTGATGTGGTGTGGGTACAGCAGCACTGCCAAAACAGCTGGATCAGCTTAAGAGTGCTGATGGGACAAGGTAACACTGGGCCTTGTCCCAGATGAGATCACCACAACCATCAGGCTCCATACAAGGAAGCTCTTGATGGCAGTATAATTGTTTTGGCTAAGAACAGTTGTTTGGTTTTGAAGGTATGGGACTTCTAAGCAGGTCTTCTCTTTGTTCTCTGGGTCAGGCTTGTGGTTACAGCTGTGGACATCACATCTGTTCTCATTAGTTACTCAAGCTCCATCACCTCTCTGCTCTGACCTCCAGATTTACCCCTGGGTCAAGCACATGGTGCAATTCAAGTTAATTGGCTTCCAGGGTGCTTTTCCTAGATAGGAATATTGAGACCAGCTTCCTACTCAGTTTTGCTATTTCCTTCTCAAATCCCATTTCACTGCCATCACTGGCATCAGTGGGAAATCCTCCTCCAGGTGTTTGTCAAAACTAGAGCCAAGCCTTCAGCTCTCAAAGCAGCATCCATCTTTTTGGGGGAAGGCAAAGGGATGTTTTCAAGAACATCATATCAGCATCATCTCCAGCACAGAACAGTTCACTCTTACATTGATGGGTTGGTTTCTTTGTGCTCAGAAATGCATGTCGGAGGAGCATTAGCTGGTTTTCCAACAGTATTGATCCTCTAGGGTACTTAAACGTGTGAGCTATGTGGGTACCAATATATAATGAATGAGATAATTGCAGAAGCTTTACCAGAACATAGGTACTGAAGTAATCTTGGTCTGCAAGTGTCGTCTCCTGTGATCATTTTGGTTTGCAGGTTCATCAGGCAGAGCTGTACTGTGGTTGATGGGGAACACAATAAGAGCATTTTATCACCCTTGAAAAGAACTTTTTCCCATTCGTTTTCTTTATTTCTTTGTATTTTTACTCAATCAAAAGCTAGGTCTAAGATGAATGTGTCCTAGGTGTGCAAAAATCTGTGGAGGTGGGAAAATAATTACAAAAAATCTCCACAGTTGCTCTAAAGATTTCTAATTTCAGAAATCCTCCAAGTGTATGTTTTCACTCCTGCTTTGAATAATCCATACATGTCACCCAATTTTGGTTCAATTTTGCTCTCTCTTTGTTAGTAAAAAATAGGGTAAGATCAACAGACCATGTTTTCACTCAGCAGTTTGGTGTATCTCTAGTTTTAAACAACTTTCCAATTATGAGTGAATAATTTCTCATCGTGTTTTTTCTAATCTCATGGGGTCTCTGAATTAGATTGTACCCTCATGCAGCTAAGAATTTAAAAACACTTTACTAAGATCTAAATAGGTGCTTAAAACTAAGGGTGTAAGCAAGTTCTTCTCTCAGATGTAAATGACTGTAAATTCATGCTGCTGTTATTTTCTGAAGGGTCGTGTGTGAGTCACTTTGTTTGAGCACCACAGTGGCCCTGAGGTCTGTGAAATCTCTAGTGCATGTAAAGTCAACCTTGGATAAGTGGTTGTGGCATCTGGACTTTGGTTTTTTTCAAAAATGTATTTTGTAAATGTAAATATTGCCTCTCATTAGTATGCTCCAAGATTTGCTTAGAAACGTTGTTCGTGTGAATTTCCTAGCGGAAAGATTTGCAAACAAATTATACTTGGAGAGCAGCAAAACTGAAGCAAACTCATTTGCACGGTAGAAAAAAAGGCACACAAGGTACTACAGACAGCAGCCATTCAGTTTTCACTGACAGCATTTAAGTTTCAACACACTGGTGATTAAAAAAAGTATTACAGAGCACAATAAGAGCTGGGCTAGAGTCTGTCCTTGTCTCCATAGAGAGAGCAACTATGAAGACTCCCTTGCTGTCATAATTTATTTTTCTGTTTACTACTCATGATACTTTCAGTGGTTACACTACTATCAGGTAGAGTAACAACTGATTAAAGCTATTTCTGAACTACTTCTATTTAGCTGTAGCTAATAGGCATAAATATTTATTCTGTAGTTATCAGTAAAATATATTTTTCTCTAAGTACCAATAACAAACCAATCCCCTAATTACAATATAAAACAGCTGGTGGCATTCACAGAATCATTTCCCTTTGACAGATAACTCAGAGAGCAGAGAACAGAGCTATTTTCATTTGGACCCTTTCAAAGAAACAGGGAAATAGGAAGGGAGTTTTAAAATTGTATTCTTCTTGCACAGTAACTCCCACATTGTTTTCTGTCCAAGATTATAAACAATGTTTATTTAAGAGGCTTTAGATATATTCATATTTCAAATACTGTGGGGAATGATTAAAGATATTGAACATTAATCTTGTGGTGGTACATCAGAGGCACTTCCAGCTTGTGCCCCACAAGCCAAACCCTGTGCAAGCACTGGAGTTTGTAACCTTTCTGCCGCTCCTGGATCATTCGGTAAAATTTTCATCAAATGCCCAGCTCCTCTTGATGTCTGCCTACGTGGTGCCTGTCAAGAGCTGGAAAGATAGATTGGCATTGGATAACTACTGTTTGGATCCAAAGGGCTTTTAATAGCTGTGTAACGATCCCTAGAAACTGCTCAGGGATTCTTTAACGGTAGTTAATGAATGTGCCTTGGTGACGAGAACTAAATAAAGTCAGAGAGGGCTGAACTCTTCCAAATGGTTCGTAAATCCTAAACACGAAATTGATTCTACTCTTAACTTCATCCAGCAGTTTATGAATTGATATGCGAATGAGGGTGATAGGAAGATATGGCTTATGGTCAGCTGTTGTCTCATGCTTTTGAGAACAAGCAGACTCAAATTTAAAGCATCTGTTGCAAAACTAAATGAATTCTAGTTGAAATTTATTTCTAGAAAAGTTGCCCACTGGGACATTCCTGCAGTAAGTTGAATATTTATTTCTGCTGTGAGACATAATTGCATCTGCTGTGTGTTTTTGATTTCTGAATGTTTGCGGGCCAAATCTCAGTTGCTCTCAGTGGGTATAGCTGTTCTCCCTTCTTTTGTTATGGAAATTTTGCTTGAGATCTCAAACTGTGGGAAAGATTTTTTTTTTTTCTTTCTTTGGTGAGGAACAAACTTTGGATGGGTTCATCTTTTGGTGGCTTTTGGTTTTCTTCCTCATGGAGACAGGTCAAGCTGCAAGTAGAATACATGCAGAAGTGATGTTCTCATATGTCTGGTAAAAAGCCTAATTTAAATATTTTCCTTAATAGAAAAGGAAATTGGACTGTTCTAGTAAAAGTTATTCTTTTGTTTTGCTCAAGCTTCTGTCTCCTATGGGCACAATAACATTTCATTAACAACCTAAACATTTTTCATTCAAAATGGTGCCACTGTTTCTTGCTGGGAGTGTGAGAGCTTCATCCTCTGAACCTTCCCTGTGGGCCACGTTCCCTGGCTGAACTGACAATCCATTATGGGGAGGAACATAAACTCTTCCTCTGGCTGGTTTCAAATGACAGAGATTTGGGGTCTGGGAGGTCTTTTGAGGGTATTGTTGGAGTTTTTGTGTTGCTGGGTTTTCATGGGGGTTTTTTGGTTTTGTTTTTTTAAGGAAGAAAATATTTTGGGTTTTACATTTCTAGCTTTGATGTAATTTTTATCAAAGTTCACAGAAGGCTCTTTTGCTCAGTAATCATTTTGCCCTTGAGAAAAGGGTTATGTATAGGGCTACTTCCATGATCTCCCAAAACACCTCCACCAAGCTTCTCCAGTGTCATTTATTGCATGTTGGAGAAGGTTTTTATGGACACAGGGGCATGCAGGAAGAGTAGGTACATATCCCTTTACACACCTCATTGCTGGTGCCCCATGCTCTGTGGATCTCAGTGTGAGTGGTGAGGTACCTTTATAATGTTATCATTTCTATGCAGAGGGTTTTGTTGTTTTCAGGATTTTCAGCTGTTGTTTCTTAGCTCTTTGTCTAGCTACTTCATGCATGAAATAATTCATGTGGTTTGGACATCTATTCAGGAGGAGGCTTTAAGTTCAACTTCTAAACTGTTTAGTTTGTGTATGAGAAATTTTTTCCCACTAGCTTTACTTTGGGCTATTAGCCATAGCTGTATCTGAGCCAGGCTTTTTCATGAAGGATCAAGAATTTACTGAGTACATATGTTCATTTTCTTTCCCTTGAGACTACCTTTCTCCTGCAATCCAGCCTGGAAAAGAAACTTACCACTGAAATGGCCTTGACACTATGCACAACACTTCCTATCCTCCCTGTACTCATCCTCTTGGGTTTTTCAGGAAACCAGCACCAGTGGGGCAGAGTACAAAACTGCAAGTAAGATGCAGCTTTACAGTTATACAACTCATGGATAAAAATCACAACTTAAATTAATAAATATAAATGTTGGACATGTGCCAGAAGGCAGAATAGAACTGGTTAACAACTTAGTTGATATGCAGAAATCTTTCCTGCTTCATTAGCATTGATACTGTGTGCTAGTCCAAGCTTTAGAAACTCGGAAACAAATTTCTGTTCGTGGAGGGTCAAAACTGGAAAACTCAACCAAGACCTCTGCCAGCTGCCTGCTTATTCCAGGCCCTTAATAGCCAGTAGATCTAACCAGGCTGCAGAGCTGGATGTCTCTTACTTGCCAGGATTTATCTATCACCAGATTTTATTATGGGTTATAGTTGTCATTTTTTCAGAATAGATGGGAACCACAGTTGAACAAATGTTGGAAAGGGTGGGAGAGGCTGAGAGGTGATTCAGCTCACAGGGTGGTTACAGGGATGCATTTGGGGGAGCTACATACAAGATTTTCCTTGGTAAATCCACAGTCAGGGGTGCTCTCAGTTGCAGGGATGAGTCCTAAAACCTGTGCTGTGGAGTTGGAGAAGTTGGTTTCTACTGGATGACGTTGTACAGCAAATGTTTTGTGGAACTGCTTACCTTGTTTCCCAAGCCCAATTTCTTCTAACATTTCCCTTTCAGTTTTTCATGAATACTTGTCCTGACACAGGATGCTGGATTTGCTGTTGGGTTTGACTTGATATAGTGATTTATCAGCATAAGATGTTTGTCCTGCTTCTTGAGAAGGTGAAAGTGCCAGCCAAGTGAGAATAAGATGAAACCTGATGCATTTTTAATGAGGTGTTTCTTGGACACTGATGTCTGTATGCAGGGTGCTCAAATCTCTTGCTCTGAGCTGTGGACCCACATCATGCTGATTTTTTTTATTATTATTATTTTTTGTTTTTAAACCAGACAAACTGAGCATGCTTTGACTTTCCAGAGAAGAACACAGGGTTCCAAGGAAGAACAAAATGGTCCTCAGCCCACTGATTTTTCTAACTTCATCCTCCAAAATCCTGTCCTTTGCCACTAGAATTTCCCAGGAAATGTAGCCTTACAACAGACCCAGTTAGAGTCTGTGAATTATTTACACCATTTAAGATCGCCCAGCTTGAACGGGTGGAAAGCTCCAGCTGCTTAGGGCTTTTAAGAAGTCTTGAACTTGACAACCAAAAATCATGTAAGCAGCTTACTCATAACACCTGAAGCTCTGGGTTGTTGTTTAGTCACTGGAATTTGGGACTTCCCTGTTTCTGTTCAGGCTGTGCATGGCTACAGCAGAGGGACACAAACTCTATACTCCTGCATAGCCCTTCTTGGTGTACCTTCTGGATCCTCACACTGTGGTGTTTGCAGAGCTCTCGAGTGCAGCTGATTCTCATCTGCCTTCTCTCTTTCCTAAGCAAAAACTGCACAGGTTTCTGTGCCGGTTTTAATAGGGTACTATGTTAGTGTTAGCAAAAAGGAAGTTGATGAAAAATAGGGATGTGAAGCCAAAGTTTTCATAGGTTTAGGTTTTACCATAGTTGGCTAGACATCTTGGACTGAAAGCTTGGTAGAAATGAATTTTACCTTTAAAAGAAACAGTATCACTTTTCCTATAGCTGTTGACTGTGTACTCTGTGCCCTGGATCTCCAGGGGCTTCTGTGTTTTGATTCCCATTTGTGTTGTGATTGGCCAAGGACTGAGATCTACAGGTCAGAATCACCGTAGTAATTCTACCTTCTCCTCTGACTGATTGCCAGGCAGGATGCAGATGTTTTCAGGTTTCCCTACTTGTTGATGTCAGGACATCAGTTTGTAGTTTATTGCTTGTGGCAAATTCTCCAAGCGTGTTCCAAGTTACTGGTTTAATTTTTTAGGAATCTCAGTGTAGTATCACTGGAGTTTGAAATCAGTAACCTTCCTTTTTTTTGTTCTGGGGGGCAGAGGAGTAAAATCCTATCTATAGATTAAGAAACAAACAAAATCACCCAAAACTGCTTCGATTGCAAATGCTACATAAATATTCTGTATAAGAATGTGACAGGCAAAGCAGAATAAGTCACTGTAATTTGGAGAGTTCGTATTTGGTATTCAGCTTGCAGGAAGAATAAGAAATTCGATGGTTTTGTCCACTATTTTGTTGAGGACTGTCACTAAAAATGATAAAAATGACAAGATGACAAGACCACATGTGCACTTAAGGGAGGAAAAAGAAAAGTGCAGGATAATTCAATCCGTAGATTTAATTTTCATGCTCTCACGGTCTCTAAGGACTTGCATGACTGACAACTCTAATAGCAAAAATCTGGATCCGAGGGTCTTCCTTCACTGACCCAGTAAACCTTTGCCAAGTCATGATGGCTGCCTGATGCACAGCCTGAGTGTCAGCTGAAGAAAGAGAAACACCTGGGATCCAAGAGCTGAAAAGGACATTTAAAAAGGAAATACAAGATGAAGTGGAAGAAGGTCACAGGCAAAGAGCAATGACTGGGGTAGCTAAAGCTAGTAAGTAGTATGGAGAAACAGACATTGTTAGAAGTGACTGTTCCTGCCTCATGGATCATACAGGTTTCCAGCCTGGGTTTTCACAGAATCACAGACTATTTTGAGTTGGAGAGGACTCACAAGAGTCCAACTCTTAAGTGAATGGGCCCATACAGGGATCAAACCCACAACCTGGGTGTTATTAGCACCATGCTCTAACCAACTGAGCTAATCTCAGGGGTTTGTCACTGTTGATACCATGCTGTTGTGATATTACTAGTTCAAGACTGGATCTCCTCTAAATGTCAATCACGTACTGATGCTCTGGGCAACGGGCAGTTCTCTAACTCTGAAAGGAGTACCAGCCTCACCTGGGTGTAAGTGCCAGGTGAAGGATGCACCAGGGAGCAGTGGGCTGCAAGGAGAAAGGCTCTGTTGCCAACTGGGAATGCCACAGAGCTCATCTGAAGTTTTGAGCTCCTATTTAATGTGATTTCCAGCAAATCTTTTAATGGAGTTCATGATTATGGCTGACTAGCATTCTTACGTCGCTTTTATCTGGACCTTTCTCGTCTCACCCCATAAAAAGTGTTTTTTATGAAGATGTGGAGTAGCCTACTGCACAAGTGACACATCACCTCCTGAAATCTAATAGAGCTGTCATCCTCGTGTTGCCGTTGTATCTGTTAAAGCGATCAGCTGAACATCTGTCCCTCCGTATTTTATACATTACAAACCACTCTGCCAACTCCCTCCGCCCAGCCAGGTTCCCGGAAATGCTGCATTTTAAATGCTTTTAGAGTGGGAGGAAAGAGGGAGTGTTTTTTTCATTTTTCAGTCAGCTGCATCTGATAAAACAACAATTTGTAGCGCTGGGTAACCCCAAACATGTAAAAGCTGGTTTGCAAGCCATGCTGCAGTATTATAAAAAGGGCTGGAGCTCTTCAAACTCATTCGATTGGAATCACGTTGGGCCCAAATTTGGCAAGAAAACTGCCTAATTTCAGTGCTGAAATCTGTAACAAACTGGAAGTAATTCTCCATTAGCATGGAGTTCATATAAATCAAGGCTTCTGCTTCCAAAACTGAATTACCCACAACAGCACAAGCTATTGTTGCTTTTAGGAGCAGACATCCAAACACAGGCATGTCCAGTTCCAGGTGTTCAATGCTGTAATGGAGACCAGGTTTTTTTCAGACATTTGGATAAGTTAAACAGCATGTTAAGCCTTCCTGAAAAAATTTAGTCCTCTCTTGAAAAGGATTTTAACTCTTTTTGTTTGTTTGTTTCTTTGTTTTGTTTGTTTGGTTTTTTAAAAAGAAGAAGAAATCTGATCTGTTTTTTTCTGATTCTGCATATTTTTGGGAAGTCCATTTTCTGATAGGATCCTTGTATTTGGCTTGATGATGGCCACAGGAAAGAGTTGCAAAGAGCTCAGAAGGCTGGAGAAATCAGTGATGTAACAGGGAGCAGGAAGGGGAGCAGACTGTAGGGCATGGCCAGAAGAGCTTCCCTGGCAAGTCCCTCTTTCCCTCTTCACACTTGGGTGACACAACTTCATCACATTCCCCTCAAACAGAATTTCATCTTTTTTTAAAATGAAGAGCTGAGTAGATTGCTATTAAAATCAATCAGATTTCATAGAATTAGCTGTAAGCTGGCAAACACAAAATAAGTAACTGCTTTTTTTACCCTTGTTTTAATGGTTTTTTTGCCTAAACGTTAGCAGGTGTTCTGGGCTGCCCTGTCAGAGTTTCTATATGGTTCAGAAACTCAATCAGCTACCAAATACTGAAATGAAGTAATTAATTACTGCTGGAGTACTTCTCTCTCTTTGGTGTTATTGCATTTTTCTCATTTTTGGGCTGTACCTGCCTGTGAGGCAGTTTCCAGGTTAGTGTCCCTGACTTTCTGTTTACAAACTGGTGTGAAAAGTGAACATTCTTTCCTATTCCTAATTCTAAATATTACTAGTGCAAATATACTGTAAGTTTAGTACACTGTGATTGGGATCAACATGGCATATGGTGTATTTGAAAGTTCATCTTGAGGGAAAGTTCATCTTGAAAGTTCATCTGGAGGCAGCTAGTTTGTTAGCTGTGATGGCTCTTGATATCTTGAGAAGCTCACCCTGTTACACCTGCCAGGAAAAGATCGTCTCCTGGAAAAGCTAAGGCAGCGTATCTCAATAAATACCTGGATACAGCATAAGGTACACTTGCTGGCTGTGTACCTGTAATCAAAATGGGATAAGACTAAATTGTGTGTGTCTGCAACCTGATTATGTGCTACTGATAAACTCATAATCAAAGAAGTAAAACCCTTTTGAAGATCAAAGGAACTGTTGTTCATGTGTACAATGTATCTGATTACGAGCAATGGTCTATAGTGTCTTGCAGCAGCAAATACAATCAGTGAAGAAACAGGAGTGGTTGGGATGGATTGATGGATGGAAAGATGGGGCTGTAGCACTCCCTTCTCTGGCCTTGGGTACTCTGACCCACTGTTAGGAGTAAAATACATGTTGTTGCAGCCAGCATACCTCCAGTTCTTCTTCCAAACTGAGTTCTCAGACAACTGGAGAGACCTAGGAGGAGCAGTGAAACTGTCAGACATGTTTTGTTATGTGAAGCTATCCTGACTTCTAGAGAGAAAAGAAAGCTGTTCTTTCTCCCCCTGCTTCTCGTTTTCCATTGTAGACATGGCCAAGAACCAGGAAAAACCATACCATCACAGCTATGATATGTCTCATACTTACATTTTCCAGTGTTATTCATGTTGCATGGTTTAGGCTTTGTTCTAGTCCTAACATACTTTCTAGTGTAGTAATACTAAGCATCAAGAGTTCTCACTGCTCACTCCTCCTCAGAGGACATACTGTCAGCATTCCCCCCACCAGGACATAACCCTGTCTGTCTCCTGAGGTTTGGGAGAAAGGGAAGTTTTTTATAAACTAAGGGCACACAGTTCAGGAAATCCGTGAGACAAAAGTAGCTGTGTGCCAAGATCAGCGCTGATGGGGTGTGGAGGAGTTTGATTAATATGCTGAAATGTAAGCTGTGTCTGCCAGAGACTGGTACTAAAATACCAAAAAAAAGAGTTTAACAAGATAGATGTTTGAGAAATGCTATAGATGGCCTCATGTTGTCTGGGGCATAGGGAGGAGAATACTTCTGTACAGGCAAGATAGTATGTTGCTGGTAGATTTTGAAAAGCATGAGAAAAAGGATAATTTGAATATCTGGCGACAGGGATTTCCACCAGAGCCACCTCAATGGCGACCAGAGAGCAGGTTTTTCAATCTGAAGCAGGTCAGATGGATTAACATGGGCCATAACTATTCCTTCCCTCCCACATGCTCCATTCTAGGCGAAATCATCTGTGCCTGTCAACACCTGCAGGATTCATGGTGTAAAGGGTCTGTACAGTGATTCCAGTCTCATCCAGGGTATAAAGTGATCATGCTCTCTTCCTCTCACCTCCTTCTTCTTCCATATATTCCAGCAATGGATTTCCCAGAGCACTTCTGTCCTTGTAATAAGACATGCTGTCACTCATTTGCCTGCCAGAAAAAAGTGTGTAACACCTGAAAATCTGAAGGGGAAGAAAATAATTATTTCATTATAAGTCATTTCTAAACTAACAATTTTTAGAACAAGTGAGTCAAAAGTATATGTTGAGGAGGAGGGAGGTTCAGTAGGGCACTGTATGTTGCAAGTTTTGGCTGCTCTAAGACTTTTTTGTTGTTCATGAGAAATACTTCATAGAATCATAGCACAGCTCAGGTTGGAAGGGATCTTGAAAGACCATCTGTTCCAACCTTGTCATGAAGAAAAGATGTAATTATAAGAATGTCCTGGTCTTGCTATTTCCTGGGCACGTTGGACTGTGCCTTGCTTTTGCTGAGGTCAGATGGCGTCGTTCTGATAAGGCAGAGTGGGAAATAGGGCTAGCAGACCACTTCTCCCCTGTTAGTTTTCACATGCTCCATGTAACCAAAAACTGAGGCGTAATCTGTTGGCACGAGATAAACTGAACTGAGGATATGCAGAGAACTTTTTTTAAATACTTGACATTTCAGTCTCAACCACGGTTTATATCTGAAGTAATTTGAAGGTTTATTTTGATTAGAATCTGAATAGTCATTTTTGATTAGCAGTCTGCACAGATCAGAAATGATATTGCAAATCTGAAGCCATGCTGATTGCCAAAGGTAACACACGATCTTTGCTTACTCAGGTTTTCAGTGCTGAACTTATTTGAAGTTGAGCTGAACCATGGAATATTTGTTTGCTTTGCAACTGTTGTCTACCCATCTGCTTTAGGTTTTGCTTGATTTCAAGAAGGGTTGGATTGTTTTGGCTTTTTGTTTTTTATTAAAGACGTTGGGTGCATTAATCCTCTGAAAAATCAAAACGCCCTCAAGATTAATTACAGATATGGGTCAGCTATTCGTTGCATTCTACCCATATGAAACAGGTGTTTGGGTTGGCAAGTCACCCAGAGACAAAGGAAAGACTTAGTAGATGAGAAGCAGCCCTGTGACTTTTTTTTTTTTTTTTAGTTTATGGTGAAACTGAGCTTTACACATTCTCCAGGAGTCAATTACTTCAAATGTCGTGTTCTGCAAACAATTCTTACTGGAATGGTTTCATAGAATCATGGAACAATTGAGGCTGGAAAGAAAATTTTCAGGTCATTTAGACCAATCCCTGCACAAAGCGCGACCATCTGCCTTTGTTTTCATAACAGCCACCCATGAGGTAGCTGGAGAGAGCAATTAGGTGTACCTATCCTCCTTTTCAGGCTGAAAAAATGCCATTCTCAGTCTGTCCTGTCCTCCAGCCCTTATCTGCTTTGGTCAGACCATATCCGTGTCCTTCTTGACTGTGAGGGACTTCAGAGGCACGTTCCTATGGGAATACAGAGTAATCTCTGCCCCTGAACTGCTGGCCAAGTTCTCACCAGTTCAGAGCAGTAGGTGTTTGACCTTTGGTGTACTACTGGCTCACACTCAGTTCTTGTCCACCTCATCCCCAAATGCTCTGCAAAGTTTTTTTCTGTTTAGAGAATCTGCAGCACATGTGGGGATTACTCATTCAGGTGCAGGAGTTTGCGTTGGGCTTTGTGGAATTGCATGAGGTTTCTGTCAGTTGACTTCACCTTCGAGTCAAGATGTAGCTGAATAGAGCCCTCTCCTCTGGCATATCAGCCATTCCTACTAACTTAGTCCCTTGTGTGAGGCTGCTGAAGGTGCAGTCCATCCCACTGGACAGGTTAATGTGGCCAAACACTGACAGCCCCGGTACCAAACTGAGAGGAGCCCCACTGTCAGGTCACTCCCCAATACTCTCTAAGCGTGGCAGCCCAGCTGTTTGTTCCATGCATCTCCACATGTCCCCTGAAAGGTTGGCTTGGGTTACAGGACAGTGCAGGCAAATTCTGGGGGATAAAATGGAAAGGTAGTAAATTCACAACTAGGGCAGGCACCTTTCGCTAATGGCTTTCAATGAGAGGTGGTGAGCTCAGTGTTTTCCCTGGGGGAATTCTCCAGTAGCATATTTCAGTGTTTCTGAGACTTGGAACCCAGGTTTGTTTTCCTAAGATCTGTTTGGCAAATGAATAATGCTTCCAGCAGCCAACAGTGCTGCAAATTTGATCCAGCAGGGAGCCCTCTCATTAGGTGGAAGGGATTCAGACTGCAGAGGTTAAACCCAAGCACTGGAGTCCCAGTCCAGAACCACAGGCCACTCTTAAGAAGCGCTTGTTAGCCATATGCTGACAGATGACTGTCTTTTCCTCAACAACTAAACTCTTGTTTAGCTTTATTTCAAATGTTTACTTCTCTGCTGGGATTTCAATAAAAGCCCCTTTTCTTGCAGCAGCAGCAAGTCATCCAGGACAAGAATAGGGTCTGTAAAACTGTCCTTATTCTGTTCTTGTAAAGCTCTTTGAGAGAGAGCACACTACCCATCCTGTGTTTTGCTTTTGGAAGGAAGTTAAACATACATTATTTAAGTTATTTGTGTTGTTGTTAGATCAGGGGGACAAAGGGGGCTGACTGGTAGCAAGCACAAAATAGTTGAAATATATGCCCCTATGATTCTTTTTCTGAAAAACTAAACAAAACAAACTCCCAAAACAGGAAAGGAGGTGGGGGAAAATGTGAGGATCAGTTGGTGTGTTTTGAGTTGCTTTGGTTTATGGGTTGTCTTTTTCCTTTTAAACTCCTGTTAGACTACTGCATCTCAGGCTACCTCTTGTCCCCAGAAATAAGGCCACTTATTCCATTTCTCTGACAGAACGGTTGCCTTTGAAAATTAAGTTCTGTAAATAGATGACTAGTTTTTTGTTCCCCTGAGGAGGAGTGCTCCTGCACAATAGTGTGCAATCACTCCTGTTTCCTGGTGGCTTTTCCCTCTGTTACTGCACAGTCACCATCTCTCTATCACTGAGCAAGTGCTACAGCAACTCTGGACAGGAGCAGAAATCTGTATTTTAAATTTCTATTTACCTTTTCTGTTTCAAGATTTAAATGGTTCTGAGTAGTGAAAAAAGCAAGGCTCAAGACTAGAGCAGGAGCAGCTCTTGAGCCCGTGAGTGCTGCAGATGCAGCCTCCGGTACCTTTGGGTGCACTCCGTGTTCTGCAACTTCCACAACTTCCACAGCTCCCACAGCATCCAGCCCAAGTGCACTGCTGAATTCATCCCTTCTCCCTGACTTCTGAAGAGCAGGGAGCCACCGAGGCAAAACCTGCAGGTCCTTCTCCCCCACTGGTGTTGACTAAATCATGTGAGAGGGATTAAGGAGACCAGTGAAGCATTTTAACCCTGCTCTCACCGCAAGAGCAGTGGGGACCTGGCATGTTTGCTTAACAACCGGGCATGTGTATCAAAGAGTCTGCTACATGAGAGGGGGAGCGAGGCGGAGTTTAACAAACAGCACTTAATCCAGTTAGCTCTTGATGCTGATGATGGGGCCACAACATGGAACTAAGGAGTGTTTGCTCCAGGATTTCCTTTACACGATGTGTTCCCTCTGGACGGCGAGCACTAAGGACCTTTTGGTGTTTTAGGAAGGCAGCAGTGCTGCGGCAGATTTGTGTGGTGCTCCCACAGCCGTTCCCACTCCTCCCTGGAGCTTTCTGAAACCCCTCTGCCTTTTGATAGTGGCCCAGCTCCCCAGTTCAGTGCCTCCTCTTTGTGCGGGCACCATGGAGTCCAGGCTGGAGGGAGATAATACTTCCTGAAGTGCTCATTTATCCCAGCGGG
This sequence comes from Myiozetetes cayanensis, assembly GCF_022539395.1. Taxonomy (NCBI): domain Eukaryota; kingdom Metazoa; phylum Chordata; class Aves; order Passeriformes; family Tyrannidae; genus Myiozetetes; species Myiozetetes cayanensis. The sequence goes on from NW_026087389.1 coordinate 6,632,334, forward strand.
AGAGAGGCAGCTCGCAGCATCCACACGGGTTATTAAGCTGCACTGGAAAGAAAGAGCAAACTGCAGAGTTGTATTAGTTTATGTATTATCAGCATTTGTAAGGTACCTGTTGCCTTAGTAACGAGGAACAATGTATATAGCTTTGACCAGGCAAAATTTGACCTGGTCAGGGAAATATAAAATTCATGGCCTGCCCTCCAGAGCCACTCCTCCAGTGCTTGGGGAGGGGGCTTAGGAGACAGAAGAAACTGAGCTGGTTGTTATGATCATACAATCCCGGTTTCTGTTCATTCACTGCTCCCGGGAACCCTGCAGAGCTGCTAACAAGCTGTGTGTATATTGAGAGCACGTAGGGATATGCTGGAGGCAGGGGGGACAGAGGGGTGAGCGAGCTCACGTAATCCAAAACCTGCTCAGAGCCTTTCAGTGCTGTGGGCTTGGGGGTTATCCTGAGCTGTCCTTTAGGTGTCCCTCCTGCCCTCTTCTCCAAAGGACTGTCTGGGGAGCACACCGGTGGTGCTTCACCTGACCCTATTCACCTTGGGAACTAGGCTGTTTGGGCATGAGAGGAGCGACAGGCTCTGCTGTCTGCGTGGCAATTGCATGCACTGCCCTGTTCTCACTTCTGAGGGCTTAGTGTTTTATCATTAAATGGGAATCATAGCACTGCCCTACCTGAGAAGCTACCACAGGTCTCACAGTAGCAATTGCTTTTTTAATGTGGGGCTGAATGAGTGAATGAATAGGGTGCTGCTGCTGTTGGTATCATGGGAAGGTCCAAGGGCCGTCGTGCTGGGAGCATTGGTTACCCCATGTGTGGAGCAGGGAGCCTGGCCAAATGTATGGTCCTCTGGACTTTCAGATGCTTGACTTGATACTTTCCTTATGGAAAAATAGTCTGCTCTATGTAAATAGTATAACAAGATAAACATTGCTCTCAGCATGACAACCAAGAAAAGTACTGCGAGGTCACCTTACAGGCCGAGATGGGTTCAGAAGACAATGCTGACTTTGTGTCAAAGTCAGAGGAGAGTCACTGCTCAGGTCCTGGCAATTGTAGGAGATAAAGCAGCACTTTCTATCACTCTTGGGTCAGCTAGTATGGGCTTGTTCCTTGTATTTATTCTATATGCTGGCTAATGACAATACAGTTATTGTTCTTACACCTGTTTGCAAAGGGAAATGAACTGATGACAGAATTTTAGAGCCTCTCCATGAGGCAAATGGGTCAGGTTTCTTTATTTTTGCCATTTAGTGCAGTACATCTGGTCTCACAAATCTGAGCTGAAACCAAAGATATATATAGGCAATTCAGACCCTTGTTTTATCATCTTCTAAAAGACAATAAATTAAATCATTACGATCTCCACCAGAGTGAAGAATGAGGTGAGATTCTGTTGTAAACCAGGCTGCCAGCTAAGGAGAATCCAATTATTTGTGGCACTGCAGGGTTTTACTGCAGGATCACATCACAAATGGTAGCCAGCAGTACAAAACTTACTCCACTTCGGCTTGACACTTGTCACAATTGCTATACAAACAGTAAAAACTCATCATCTACTGCTGTTCAGTGCTCCTGTCACTCTCTTTTCATTGCATCAGAAGAGATTTATCTTCACTCTCTATCAGCCACCACGACTGCTGGCACTGTTACTTTGACTATAATTTTAATTGTCTGTAGATGCTGCACTGATCTTTCTGACACTGAAAGATTTAACAGTGGAGTTAAGCTCCAGAATCGATGTTAACAAGCCTTTATTTGGGACTTTTTTATTAAATAAACTCTCATAGCTCCTAGGAGTGATTTACAAAATTGACCTTCACTGACTGTGGAAAAAAGAGAAAATCAGGGAATATGTTTCTTCAGAAAGTAATGGGATCCCTCCTTACTGGGAACCACCACGGCACCTAAGTCATGGCCACAACTTTACCTGCCCCAAAGCATCATTGCTCTAATTTTTGAGTAGATGATTTAGTGCCCTGTGAAGAACAGAATAAAACCCAGCTTCTTGTTCAATACACATTAAGATGTGGCAGCAGAGATGAAAGTAGCTGATTACTTACAGTGCAGAGCCTCTTCCCACGTCTAGCTAAACTGACAGTGTGGTTTTAAATGTTCCAAGTAATAGGAGTCTAAACCAAATGTTGTAAAAGATATGGTCTGGAACAGCCAGGCTTTGATGAAGACATGGCTGGCTAACCTAACCGGGATTCCTTGGCTTAACAACCCTCCAACAATGTGCAATGAGTTGTGTGGCTTTGAGTTCAATATGAAGGTTTCTGCTTTAAAAAGTAAAGGCAAAAAGAAGTAATTGCATTGGCATTCTGTTCCAGCAGTCAGCCTGCCATTGGGACTGTGCTCCCCAGTGGAAATGCCATAGAGACAATCTGTCTGCTCCTACCCATCACATCTCTTTCCATGCCAGTGGCTGACAGGGCACTTCATCCATACACAAAATCCAGGCTGCTGGCTGCGGTGGTATTTGCAAAGGTGAAATCATGCAGCTGTTACAAAAGCTTGCTCGCTCCCGATCAGAAAAGTCGATGAGCATTTTACAGATGATGGGTTCGGGCAGCAGTTCTGAAGTGACTCTGCTCTGCTTCCTTTTGCCCTCTGATTTGACTGCTGGAGAGGCAGTGTGTGCTTCATAGTAAATGGTGTAATAAAGGGTTATTAAGTGATACGAGTGTGTTAAGAAGTGCTATCCACAAATCAGTATAAAATATTCCAGGCTATTATAAGACCCTATTACAAGAAAATGGAAGGATTTTGCATCAGTTGATTAACCAGTTATGAAACTGTGCCACTTATTAAGCTTTCATATGACATATGAAACGTACAGTTGTAAATGAAAGGTGACTAGGCCATTTGTTGCAAAACAAATGGATTGATATGATAAAAAAGGGGCTGTGCTTTTGTGTGAGGATACTGCCAAGAGGAATAGGAAGAGCAGTCCCAAAAATGAGAATGCCACGATGTGCTTTTACTTCAAAACACAGTCCTGAATCTCCCCTGTTAGAAAAATCTATCGCTGGGACTTGAGTGAAGTATTATCTAACCATCTGAGACACAGCCCTATAATTCATGGGTCATTGACACAGTAGAGAAGATCAGTTCTGGCTATTGTAGCAGCAGAGGGACTCTTAATCCATGGATTATTAACGTGGAAAATTGAAGGGGCTGTTACAGGCTTGTGGTTTATTAGACTATTGTGGATTTAGGGAGCTTTAATTTGAAGATTATGGACACAATGGAGTGCAACAGATCCCTTGACAATGTCAGTGGCAAGGCTTTTGTACAGGAGAAAGCTTCTGCCTGAATTCTGGCCTTCCCCATCCCACAGGATACTGCTTAGAAAAACACTTATGGGGCTGTAATCACCTTTGAAACTCATTTGATCAAAGCAACTGAGAAACCCACTTCTCTGAAGATAACGTTCCCTGAGTTTCCAGTCTGGAAATTATTTCGTCCTTGCCAGCACTTGTTTTGCATCCCCTGTTGCTGTTTTGTCTTGCAAAAATTTGATACTGCATCATGTGTGACATCATTAGGTCCATGGGATATTTTGCAGTACCAGTGAGCTGAATGTACATTACATGTTAGAGAAAGATCAGGGAGTGAAACCTTGGACCTCCACTAGCAATAGCTTTAAGAAACACCCTCCTGCTGCTGATCACCACCTCAGAGGCACTGAGTGAGCTTATCTCTGCTTCCCATCCGCCCTGAAAGACTAATAGAGATGTGATGACGTTGTGGGTATGGAGAGCCACAGTGAGGCTTGAGTGCAATCATAGTTCCAAGGACAACCAGCCTGCTCTGAAAGCTCACAGGGAGAGTTTCTCCCCTGCCCAAGCATCTTGCATGTTGCATTGTCTCCTTTTATCCTCTTCCGTCCCAGAAACAGGGAAGGGAAAAGGAAATCATTACAGGAAACGTTGCAGGAAGGGTTGCAGTTAAAGAGTGGTGAGGGAGACTCTGATCTGGCATTGGGGTAAACTCTGTAACTGGAAATGATTTGTCTCTGTAGGGCACGAGCCTCCATTACTGGCAGGGTCTGAGGGCAGGTAAAACACCTGCTGAGAAGGTCTCAGCAGTAACATGCTCCACTGCAGAGCACAGGCATGAATGAGACAGTCTTCCCGCTTGACTCTCTGATTTATGTTTGCAATAAAAGAGGAGGAGCTGGGAACAGGCGAGCAGAGAGTGGCTGGTTGGATCAAGGGCCTTGGCACATCTTCTGTGCACATGCTCAGCTTGGTGTGCCTGTGCTTGCACAGGTCAGAGTTGTGTCCCTGCCATCAACGTGTCCCTGCAGCTGTGGGTGGACTGACACGAGCAGGGAGGAAAGCCAAAACGCCATCTGTCCCAGGCATTGTTTGGTTTGCTGTGCTCTTGTCCAGAATAAGCATGATTTGGTCATGGAGCTTCTTGCTGCTGGAAGCTGAGGAAGCCAAAGCATGAATGGGATCAAAAGGAACTATGCAAACCCATGGCCAGCGGCTCATGAATGGCTTTTGAATGATATCTCAGACACAACATTGAGACCAAGATTTTCAGAAACAGCAACAGTGAGAAAGCAGTAAGAACAGCCACGCTTGTCCTCTTGTCAAGGCTATTTCCCAAAGGTGGGTCCTGCCTACTCTTTCTGTTCCGTTTCATTTTTAGGGCCAGGCAAAACCTTTCAAACTTTCCCAACAGGGAAAGGAAGAAGACAACTATACAAAATAAACTACAGTGCATGTGGATTGGGGAATGGGAAGATAAAAGGAGGTGGGGAGCTCTCCCAGGCCAAGGCAGGTGAACTGAAGGCTCTGGTTTCCTTGCCCAGTGTCAGTGGAATAGAGTCACAGGCAGGCAGTATGTGATGGAGTTCACAGCATGACTAGGCATAAGTAAGCAAAACTCTGTTTCTCCTATTTGTCTCTGCATTGCAAAAGGGGGTGCTAGAGAAGAAAGCATGTGCAGGACTACAGAAATCAAAAATTTCTAGGATCAGCCTTGGGCACTGGGACTGTCTCCATCTTCTGATATTCCAGTGTGTACCAAAACCTTGCTATATACAAAAAACCCCAGCAGTCACACAGGGCCTTGATTAATTTGTAAAATTGCTTGAAATATGTCACTAGCTTGAGTGATTATTTTAATTGAAAAATATATATTTACTTGAAGTAAACTCCTGTTTCTCAACTATGCTTATGTTACACAGATAGTTTGGTTTATATTTAAATAGAAAATGTTTAATATTCGGCCTGGGAATACTTATTTAGCACAAATAACTATTTCTTCGATATTAATTTCCACTTCAAGTATTTACATTTTCTTAGTTTCTCTCCCTTGCCCTCTTCCATTCCTTTCCCCATCAAAATTTACTTATATCTCCCAGGGAATATATGTGGTTTAGAGTAATGCAAAACAAATGATGGATTGAGTGTATTTGCAATGCCCTTTGAAAACTGTCCCAGTGTCCAAATACTGCTCAGTTTTATTCCTCTAAGTGTTCTGTGCTTACTGCTGCAACATGTCAACTACACAGCCAGGAAGTTGTACAAGATATACAAGATTCAAGCCAACAGGATAAAATCCAACTGATCTTTTAGCCAGCTTTTGAAATGAATAAAATTTTGTGACCCAGAACTCCAGAAATTAATATTATCTGAGTGGCCAAACACAGATGGTCCACATGAAGTTTTCCGTATAACTTCTAATTTGACACATGAAACATTTTCTATAATTTTAAAATATACTGTGATTCTGAGCCCTATGCTATTTAAGAAAGCACATATGGTTGTAAAGGAACAAAGACCTGTAAAGTGCTTGGTTAAGGAACATAGCTGGGTGTAAGCAGCTTTCTGAATCTATGTAGCCAGAGATGCCCAATTTTTGGCAAGCACTGTTCGTGCAACTCCATGAAATGGGATGCACCCTTTAATGGGGATGTGCTGGACACCTGCAAGGAGTTCTGAAAACTTTGGTTGCTCTGACACTCTGAAATTTAAAGTAATGGGAACCTTTCTTTTGATTTCAGCAGATATCTCCCACAAGAACACAAGAAAATGTTCATCTCAATATTAGCAGGAGTTTTTAGGTTATGAAATAGTCGAAGGTCAGAGCTTCATTTTCTCTTGGGCATGGTGCTGAATGAACAATAGCTGAATAACTTTATTTTGATTTGCAGTCACTGATTACGCTTCCCTCAAGATATTCTCACTATCACTTATTCTTCCAGTCTCTGCCCAATAAAGTGGCTGGAGTTTGGTAAACAGCTGGAGTGAAAGGGATGTGGGAGGTAAAAACACTGTAAAACTGAGGTAGGTGAGAGGTTCTTCTGGTGAAAATATGAAGGAAGGAAAGACACTGTGTTCCTGGAGCTCCAGGCATCACCCTCCCTATGAGATGATTGGGAAACAATGCATATTTTGGTTATTTGGTTGCTAACATTCAGAGCAGAGTTATATCCTAATTTTAAAAGTTTTACCAGCAGATGAAGCTTTCCTACCAAACTCTACAAAACAGAGTGCTCCTGACTGACATTCACTTCAGAGAGAATACCTGGGGCCAGTATGAAAGACTCCCCACTGTGTGTGGTGAATAGGGGCTCCCATTACCATTGTCATGTAAAACACTGAAACTTGTCTCCATGGGTGCAGGGGAATAACACTGCCTGGACAAGGTCACCAAATTACTCCTGCTCAGGATACTGCTCTCCTCTGTCTTATGGCTTTCCTGTACAGCAAGGTCAGATGGGAGCCATCAGGAGACAGCTGACACTGACCCAGAGCAAGCCTGGCCATTTCTTCTCCTCAGCTTTGCCAAAGTGACCATCTTTGCTGTGAAAAGCCAAGGTGGGTATTTCTTTCTTCACTTGATCAAAGCAGTCCAATTACATCCTTTTGGAGCTTTATGTATTAGCATCACATAACATCTCTTTTCATTTAACTACTCCAGCTATTCATTAGCTATCCAAATGGAACCTGGCAGTGCTCTCTGTATTCAAGTTTTTTTGGATCAGTAGTAATATTTGTTGTCGGTCCAGGAAACATCAGCTTTCATCTGAACTCTCCCTCGCACAGAGCTTTTCTTTTCAAATCAAAATTTTTGTTTGAATATTTAAACATTTATTTATTTAAGTAGCAAACCCTTGCATCCTCTACTCTTGTCAAATTTCACGAGACTGCATTTCTCTGGCTTTGCTTGTTGTCTTATGGCCCAGCAGATAATATACTAATGGCCTGTACAAAAACCCAGCAGGATGTATCCTAGCAAGAAAATGGACTATATCTGGATTTCTCAGTGGTCCTTCATTTGGAAATGTTACTCACAAAGATGTTATGGCTCCAATGGAACAGATACAGCTGCTTCTTTGCAGGTAATACATCCACAAGGAAAGATCTTCCATGTTCCCTTGTCTTGTATCAAAAGTTACTGGCGTTTCCTATAGGAACACTAAGCTCTGTGTTTATTAGTCCAATAAATGGCTGTCATTTAGTGCTCCAACCAATCCTGCTAGTAATTACAATCAGCAGGGTTCCCATGCTGTGCATCAGTGATGGTTCGTGAACTTGCTTCAGTAACTTCCCATGAGTCATCAGTCGAGTGGACGCAGCTGAAGTAGACAAGTCAAAGTACAATTACTTAGTTTTGTTGGGGGATTTTTAATCCCAGTTTCCTAAAGAGATTTCCACCATCGTGCTGTAAGTCAGACTCTACACCTGAATACATTGTTAAGTTTCATCCAAATTTGACAGACAGCTAGATCTGTCAGCAACAGCAAGATAAGCAGCTGAGGAGAGATTAAGTTCATGCTCCCCAAATCAGGAACAAAAGTTGTTCTGTAATCTCAAGTAAACCCCTAAATCCCACAAGCTACTCATAGGAAAAGTATTCCTGCTATAGATGTTCTGATTTGATTTTGTGTGTTACTACCCAGAGACTGGCCCAACCCTGAGCCAGGGAGCCAAAGGAAACAAGGCTTTGCAGCTTCTGTTGCTCACAGATTGGCTTCTTGTTAAACTCTTTCCTAACTTCACCGTTAGAGATGCGTGTCGGCTTTTGGGCTTTTGTTTTAAGTACACAAAGGTGGTTTTTCCATTAAGTGTTGTGTAACTGTGCAGGGAGGTGCATTTCCAGTACTTACTTTAGTAATAATTCCTGAGTGTGATCAGGAAACGGAACCTGAGGGCAGGGGGCACAGAAAGCTTTATTGCATTAGGGAGGGTGGCAGCCTGAGAACATCCCTGTGTGGGACCATGGCTTTGTATAAGATCAAACCCCAAATGTGCCAGATTCATGTGACATGGTGCAATGACTCCATGATCCCAGAACTCTGCCTGGGACATTGACATTTGGACCATAATGGTGAGTTTCTCACAGATCTCAGGCCTGTTGTGTGGCGGGGAACAGAGTGGGGCTGGTTTTCATCTCTGAGGGTTTCATCTCTCTCATGACCAACGGCACAGCCCATCATTGCTGAGAAAAGGTGCTGGAGCTGAATCCCCTTTCAGGTGTGAAGCTTCCCTCTCCTCCAAGTCTGCACAAGCATTTCCTGCTCAGTACAAAAAAGAGAAACCCAGGGCATGCATGGCTTCACTGCTAGCATTACCTACATGAGGTCAGTGATTCTGATGATAAATATTTCATAGGTCATTCATGTCTGGCAAAGGTGAGCAGCAATACATTAAACTTTTCAGATTCCTTCATCTATCTCGTTTTTTTTCAGCTGACTTGTTTGCTGGAGCGCTTCACTCTTCTGATCCTTCCCGATGAGGGAGGAAATCACTGGGTTTGACATTTTCTAAATGAGAAGAGCCAAGGCAGAGGAAACAACATCTGTTGAAGCAAATTAGGAGAGAAAGACACATGCAGAGCAATCCTCAAAAGTCTCCTGAGATGTCCAGCTCCCTTGGCATCCAGCATTAAAGAAATTCCTGTAAGTTTTCTATTCACATCTTTGCAAACCTAAATCCCTCTGAATGTCTGTTACTAAATCATCTGCCCATGGTTACAGAAGGAATTTGAAGTATCACAGGAAACTCATCCTGCTCCAGCAGCAAAACTGGTGTTCAGTTGCTGCCCTTTCCATCTCGTGTGCTACATTCTAGCGAGTTTGCCAGCTGGACACCTTTCAGCTGCCAAATTATCTGTGCAGGGAAGCTCTCAAACTGCTTTGCATCAGAAACAAGTACATATATATGTATATTAGTATATATGTGTGTGTGTATATATATATACACACATAGTGTGTGTATGCATATGTGTCTGTAAAAAATCTATTTACAGTACTAAGAAAATAAGAAATGAGAGAGAGCTTCCAAGATTGTAAATTCTCATGCAGAGGAGAATTATGCCTGTTGCTAGTGGCTCATGAAAACCTTTGAAGTGCAAGTGCTAGGTTGCACTACATTTCTACCAAAACTTAAGGATAGTAAAGGAACACTAGTAAATTCTGAGTAGCTCTTTTCTAACTTGTTTAATTTTGTCAGTAAATTCCCTCCCACCAGAAGCTCAGCTGGGACTGCTTACTTAAATTTATTTTGCTTAAAACAGGAACTGAGCTTTAAAACCATTATTAATAAACAGTTATTTTTGACTGTGAGGCATCCAATATAAGTCATAAATTATTGTCCATTTAATTAAAGACACTCACCTTTCCAGCTGTTGCTCTAATCAGATCAATCTAAAGCAAATAAATTCAGTGTTTTGCCAGTACTGTCAGAGGCTTTGGTGCAGGCACAAGAAGTGTCAGGGCTCCTTCCTTCATCACCTCAGGTGTTACTGGGTCTTGCTGGAGTTGATTTCCAGAGGCCCTGAGACATCCTTGAACTTCTTGGGACTTGAACTTCTGCCTCTTCACCAGCAGGTTATCCAAGGTGGGGACTGCTCAATACAGTGAGTCCACCTCGTCTTTATTTTTTTTCTTATTCTCCTTCCATCCAAAAGTGGACCTGTGAGCAATTAAAGTAACTTAGCCACAGCTATCCTGGAAGAGCAAGTGTGCCATTGATGTAGCCAGCAACTTGCTCAATGACCCTTCAAGCTAACCCATATACAAGATCATTTTCTGTGAAATAGAGTGGGATGTTTCAGGCAGCTGATTGGAGAGAGGAGCCTGTCTGTGACTATTATCCACAGCAAAAAAAAAATAAAAAAAATTTCCATCTTCAGTTCTTTCTACAGCTGACTGTCTGTGAACTTCATCAGTTCAGGAGTAACCAAACTAGTTTATGGAAAACATTTCTACTGAGAGCTATGATACATAAATAGAAAGATACCACCCTGACCCAAGAAATCACCCATGAAGTTTGTTAGAGAGGCTTCAGGAGAAATGAGATGGGAAACAGAAGATACAGGCAGCTGGAAATGTCTGGGTCAGTAAAATTCACCCCACTTTTAGAGTGGCTTGCAAAAGAGGGGACGGTGGGTTAACCTTTGTTTATAGAGATGTGTCAAAGGTGTTCATTCTTCTTCACTTCATCTCACCTTCAGTTGACTTCTGTTCCCAATCCTGGCATGCTCCAGTGGCATCTGATGAGATTCAGAGAGGGGTAAGGGAGAGCCTGTTATGTCTGCAGACAGGAGAAGCCAAAACAGGACAATAATTACAGGTAGCTACGTATTATTCTGAAACAATAAATAATTTGACTGGCCAACTGTCTCTGTCATCTGCTCTAACTTTGTTAGGCCCCAGAAAGTTGCCTTGATCCCTCAGTGTTTGTGTGTGAGGGCAGACAGAAAGAGGATTAAATGCTCTTTCTGCAATGTGTTTCCAAGCATCTGAGCCATCTCTGCTGCACTTCAGTGACTGTATCATCTGCCCAGTGACATCATCACTGGTTTGCCATTAGATATCACTTCTCAGAAAGGGAAATTTAATCTATTGGATTACTTGTTCTGCGTAATTTGGGGAAAAACTACAAACAGGGAAGTTTTGCAAGGCCAGAGTTTGTTTTCACTTATGACATCCTTCAAAACAAAGGCTGACCTTCTGCTCAGAGAACTCCTTGTAGGGCTAAGGTTCAAAATTGAAAGTTGCAGCCCAGCAGAAATGTGTAGTAGTAGTTGTGACTTGGAGTTTTATAGCAGGCTGGGGGCTGTGATAAATCTGAATTGTTATGAGAATATATGAGGGCTTGGGTGCTGGCTGTTTTGGATTAGTTTCTCACTTTATGAATTTTTAATGTTACTTACTATCACAGTTGAATGCTTTGTTGCTTATTCTTTATGAAAGAAAACCTTTTTAGGTTGGAGAGAGGTGGAAGAGAAGGATGAAGGCAGCCTGGGAGGGTGTCCTCAGCTCCTCCCCTGTAGAGGTCGATGTCCTCAGAGCCACTTGAGGCTGGACCACCAACTCTAAAGCCTGAGGGACCATGTTAGACCAGGGACATTCTCTGCAGAACAGCCCCTTCACGCACTGCAGCAAAACTGGAGCTGGTGCCACTTGACTGCATTGGGTTCTGTGTTTGTGGATTTAACCTCATTTTCTGCTACAGGCCTCCTGGTATGTAAGAAAGCAAATTCAAGCATGTCACTGTGTTCACTGAGGCAGCAAAACTTGGGTGGGGGGGGGAAATTCCCCTTCTTCTGCAGTTCATGGTGTTCTTCTAAACTATTTATAAATAGGTCTGCTGCAGCCAGTGTTTGCGTTTGGACGGCTTCACTGTTCTCGTTTTCAAGGCTTCTCTCAGATCTGAAAGTAAAGGTCGGGTTGACTCCCCTCATTTGAAATAAAGAGGGGAAGAAAGTTAACCCTGTAAGCAGGTGGCTCTAACACAGTAATTCCCAGGAAAATGAGTGTGCTCTCCTTTCCCTTTGGCTCCATTTTCATTTCCCTACCCTCTTCATTAGCTGATGATAGTTCTAACTTCCCACACCCTTTTAAAGAGATCCCCCTGCACATCATCTGGGATTCATGAAATGCAGAGATCTGGTAAGCAGCACAAATCACAGGCTTCTGGCCCGCACTTGCCAGAAGCCGTGGATAAGTTTTCAGCTGAGTTTATGCTTCACCTCCCTCCACTCTACAGAACAATAACATATGGCTCCATTTTCTCCAAAAAATTTGCACCAAAACCCAACAATCTATTTCATGAAGGATTATTTTTTGCTGATTGAGAGGCTTTTGGAGATGACAGGCATCTGATCTCATCTTAAGCCTTAAATTGCAGTAAATCCTGTATTTGTTTACTTTTTACTTCAACCAAATAGGATATTATCCTGCCTGTGAGTTAACACTTTCTGTGCTTGCCTCACTGAGTATTGCATGCCAAAGGCATTATTCTTTGCCATCACTGGACAAGGAACTGCACAGAGCCACCAATTCATGTATGACACAGCTAAAACACTAAGTAGGATTATGGGGCTCATAAGGCAGAGAAAATGAGAACCAGCCTGTTAATCAGCCCTTAAGTTGTATTACATATGTGAACCAACCCTTTTGCTTCTGCATGGGGCATTTGAAGGACAGGTAAAACACTGAAACAGCCTGAGATACTGGGGGGGTGGGGCACAGGATGCGGTATCTCCTCGTCTTCCAAATGTTGGCATCCAAAGGCTGGCAGTAAGAAAGGTCTCAGTGGATATTTGTTTGAGGTCACAACCTATATCTGAATGAAGAAAGCATGAATCTGAATAAAAATGTGGAAAAAATCACTTCTGAAATGGAAAACACTTGATTTTTCTTTTGGTTTGTTTGTTTGTTTCTTTTAAATAATCATGTGCACCTTACCCTCCTATATCACCAAGACCTGTCTAGCAGCCTTCTTCAAAATAGATTATCTTTTACTCAAATAGTACACTTATTTTGGGCTGAGTTACTAACAAATAGAGGTTTCTTGGTGTTCTGAATGTCAGGAATTTAACTGGTAGGTAAGTACATTATGAACCTAACCAAAGAAGACTTAGGAGACTGAATGTTGTTTTATTGCCTATGTAAGAGTTCGAGATGAAATGTTTGTATAAAACAAGGTGCATTATCCCAAGACAGTGGTTTTATTTCTGCTATTACTTAACACAGTGTTACAAAGACTCAAGAGGTTTCTATAAACTCTCTGCTCTGACTGAGCTACAAATTAAGGCCAAGATAAACTTCTCCCAGTACGTCCCAATCATTGGGAAAAGGCTCTCCTCTTCAAGGAGGTGTTCTGGGTGAATAGGTTAGAAGTGGTCTGAGCAATACAGAACTACTTCATATGTAGTTTTACTGATGTATGTCTTTTTTTACCCCACAGTAACATGTGCAGGTGTAATTTCTTCTAGCACAGAAGCACAAAATAATTAAGCACTGCTGTTCTTCTTGGATGTGTTCAGCTGCTGCTTGTTCTGAACTTCCCATGGGCTCTGAGGGGTGTTTTCTGTGCAGGCAGTGGCTGTTATCCTGGCAAGTAAGTGTTCATCCTCTGCTTAGAAATCTAATTTTCTTCGCTGTTGTGTGAAAAATTGCGTAGCATTCTTGTCACATAATTCCTTTTCTGGTTTTCCTGTGTTTTGCGCTCTCACAATTATCTTTGGCACAGCAATTATTATTGTACCAGCTGTAATGCTTGCAATAGGTGATCCTAATGAAACCTTGGTAGGTGTCTTGTGAAATTCCAGCACTGGTGAATATGGAGTTTTTATTATGGAGTTTGCCAATTTGTTTGGGTATGCATGTGAAGGCTTTGGTGTGATTTACCTCACATGCTCTAGCCAAGCAAATTGCCATAATTATTTACCTCTGGATCATGGTCTTTTATCTAGAAAAGTGCAGTTTATGGTTGGTGTTAGGGATGAGTTTCTTCATAGTGTGTTTTCTTAACTGCTTGGCACCTCAGTTAATGACACAGGTTCCAGTTTTATACATCACTGAAAAAAAAGTAAACTAATAAAACCCTGTTAATGAGAACTAGCTCTATATTTCAACAACTGTTTTAATTATTACTAAATAATTTATTTTAATATATTATCATTTCAAATATTTTTTAGCTATTTTTCAAGTATAGAGACTAGTCACAATTATATACATATATATATATTTTAATGGAGACCTTAATAGTTGAAATTGCTTTTGTATTTCTTCCATTTACATTGATAAAATGGCATACACTAAGCAATTCCCATACCCATTAACATATGATTTGCCCACTAGTAATTACTTTGTCATCCTTACTTCCTCAGGCTATTTTCAACTTTAAGCCATGGCTAATCCATGACCTTAGTGCTTTTGTCTCCAGGTCTGAATAATATAAGTATTATGGAACAAGGATTGAAATGAACTACTCTTGGCTTTATTGTACAATAATAGTCAGCTGATTGGCTTTTCTGTTCCCACTAACTAGAATAATAAAGCAAATTTAATTCCTTTATGGAAGGATCATATGAATTTCTTTTTGCCTTTTTTTTTTTTTCAGTGTGGCAAGGCTATACAGGAAATATTTCTAAGGGAAAGTGAAAATGGAGGAAAATACCAACTGTCTGCTTTGCTGAGTGTTCAGAAATGCTGCCAAGTGGACACAAAGATGACTGAAGCAGGAATGTACCCTGCACTCCACAGTGGCCACTGAAATGGTAATTGAATAAAATCCACTAAGAGAAAAAAGAGAAAGAAAACAACAAAAAGCACTTCGGTCATGGAGCTGAAATGGCAAAGTAGAAGCCTTATAAGGACCTTTTTGTAGTGAGTCTCCTCAAACTCCTTCTCCTTCCATGAGACTACCCAAGAAGCAGAACACCTGTAGAATGTCAGGTTTCCTTTTGGATGCAAGAGAGCAGCATCACATGGCATGGTCACATCTCCAACAGTCTGGGCAGTTTGCACTGCTCCTGTTCCAGGCAAGCTGTCTGATTCTCATTTGAAATGCTATCTCTAAGCTGCTTTTGTTCATTTGCTTACTTTCCTGAAAGGTTATAATCAAAAGGCCAGACTTTAGGAAGAATTTGGCTTGCATCCCTTACGTGATACTGGTTTCCAAGCGGCATGTAAATCAGGGGTCACACTTTCCAGAGGGAGTACTGCCCCACCATCAGTGCTGTGAGAAATCTGCTTTGCAGCTCCATGGCTGTATTTAGGGGGAAACATTGCTGACAGACTGAGTCAGTGGCCCAAATTCTCCTCCCTTTATCCATATAACCACATGAAAGCTTGTGCCTCCTATCCACAGAGTGTGCATGAATAATTTGCTTGGCATGGGACTGGAGCTAGCTAGCACAATAGCTATGCTTTTGTAGGCTCCATATGTCCCTTGCCTTGGAGCTTTTCAGATGATACAAAACTCTGGTACTGTGACTAAAATGAGAAAAGCCTGGGCAATGACTTCAGAAGAAATTGGGAGTGACCTAAAGCTCATGAAAGGACTCTTGGCTTCAATGGTGTTGACCCAAGTCCATCAAACTTACAAGTTGCATCCAGATCCTATGGAGATCCTGGAATGACCCCTGCAGTCTGCACAGAGATGGGTTTTTAAACCCCACAAGGGAGTCCCAATTTCCCAACGCTTCAGAAACACTGGACTCTTTAACTGTACTTTTAGAAGTATGCTCAAGAAATCAGTGCACACACTTTGCCTATCCCTCTCCTCCTCTTTGCACTGAACATTTTTGGTGTAGGAGAGTTCAGTAACGGAAGCGTAAACCTTCTGTTTACATCTATAAACAAGATAAGGTACAAATTGCTGCAATACAAACTTCCTTGCTCTGGCCCTCCGCTGACCTCAGCTATAAACGACAAGGAGCCTCCTTTCTCACAGTTGTAGGAGCCTCTAGTCTCTAGGACAAAGTTTAAACCAGCAAATGGGCTTGCAAAATCTTCTGTGTGAATTTTTCCAACTGCTGTGCTATTCACAGACCGCCCGGGGCCAGGGGGCTCATGCCTGTGACACGAGGGACAGATGTAGCTGTGCCCACACTTGCAGGGTGCTCCAGACACCTCCAGCTGCAGGGTGAGCCTTGGGTGCATTTGCACCCGTTTTCTGAAATCAGGAAATGAACTAGATACGCTTTTGCTGAAGGGCTTGGATGGAGAAGGGCACATTTGTGCCACGTTTCAGACTGACAGGAGACATCCATGGCACTGTATCACCCGCTCGTGCCTTCTCCTGGAAGCTCTTTGCTGGGTCAAATAAATCAGTTGCAAAATATCTAAGATTCTGCCAAGTAAACATAAGTATAATTAGATTAGAAGGCTGCTCATGCATTGTCTCATTTTTATAGATTTCAATGGGTGCAGAAAGAAGAAGAGCTGCCAATAAGACAAGAACTGGTTCCAGGCACGGGAACCCAATCCCTTGGTGACCTGGACAGATGACACATGGCCTGAGGGAAGGACACAAGGAGAGGGCTGGGGCATGAGAAAAATCTTAAGGAATGGGGCAGAGAAGTAAAAAGGGACTTCTGTCCTTGACAGCTGTAATTGTATCTCCGTGCCCTGAGAGATCTCACAGCCACTGGCAGTTCTACACACACATGCCACTGAGACTGTGGTGAGTGTTTTCAATTTGAATTTGTAAATCTGGGATTTCCACGGCCTTATCTGTCCTGGGTGATCAGTGGAAGTTAAACCATCCTGTTTGGTATTAAGTCAGACCATAGGGTGGTGCAAGGTTGAGCTTCTGAACACCTGCACGGCATTTGCACAAGGGTGAGAGTTACAGTGGTGTTTCTGTCTCTCCAGGCAGGACTTGTGTCCCTCTCCCCCTGGAGCAGCTCAGCAGAGGTGCACAAGGACATCCCCTCTGGTGCAGGTCACCCAACTGCAGATCCCTGAAGGATGGACTGGTGCTCAGGTATGGCCCTGCTGTAATTTTCCTTGTTCTTACCCATCACCATTGAACAGTCACTATTGGCATGCCCTGGAGATAACATGAAATAGCCCTAACAGGGCTACAGGGCAGTAGTTCTTATGTGTTTAAGCAATGCAGAATCTCCTCTTTTGTTTCTTGTGCTGTAAAATGGGCTGCAGGAAAGTGGCTCAGGGATGGTTCTTGGTCAGAAATGTTAATGATGCTGCTGAACTGAAGCAGCAGAGAGGTGGTGACACCAGATCCCTCCTGATGCTCTCAGTAGAAGCAGGTCAGATCCTCAAAAACTGCCAGTTCCTGGCCCAGAGGCCTATTTTCTATACATAATGGTGTTCAAAGAAATTTCATGCAGTCAATTAGACTCTGCCATCCTAAACCAGATGGTTTTATATAGACACATAGCCAGGGCTACAAAGTTACATCCTCCCTGTTCAGAGGGGTTAATTAATTCACTGAATGAAGCAGGATAACACACGTATTTTTAAATGAGCCCAGTGCTACACATCTGTTTGAGAGGGGTTCTCTTTTGGCTCTTGTGGTGCTTGGTTGACCTGTGGGTGCTGGGAGATGCCAGCGTGGCTCACAAGGTGTGACAGCTCTAGGAGTCTCAGCCATGGGCCAACATCTCCTTGTCCTGCTGTTGTACAGATGCAAACATCCAATTTGTTGGTAGATGAAATGGCTCCGATTTGGACAATTCTGTTTGACTATGGGCTTGACTTACAAAGAGCCATGGGCAGGAACTTGCTATGAAAATAGTAGAGAGAAAGAATGCTGCTGCTGTGTATGAGTTTTCCCTCTCCCTGTAACAAATGCTACTCTTAGCTGGCTGGCTGGTGTGGAGTAATGCATTAACTGAGTGTGATAAGGCAGGGGAACTCTGATACCAGCTCTGTTCTCAGTCCTGTGTTTGCTCTGCAGTTAGCACAAAAGGGTCTTGGTCCCTTGGTAGGCCCTGTCATGTCAAAACAATGTCAGTTAAGTCAACAAATCTCCTCATGTTATAGTAATTTCCAAGTCATGCTTCCTCCCTTTAAAAATTCAGGATGGAAGTGTTAGGGATATTTAAGAATTAGGCTGATAAAACATGGGGAGAAAACATGGAAACAGCTGGCTCACAAACATGAGCCCGATTCCCATCACCAGCATTCGGTAATGTTATTTATGTCGTAATAAATACAGAAAGTAGAGAGGTCTGAAAAATATGACACAGATATCCCAACATCCCTGTGTTGCAGGGCAGGAAATCATCTCCTCAGCAGAGCTACCACATCTCCAGGCCTACAAGATGTGCTGTCCAACATGCACATCTCCTCAGGTCTACCATGCACCTGCAGGTGATGAGGAGCTCTGGCAGGGTCATGGTTGTCAGGAAGACCCAAATGGTCCAAATCCTCTAAATAAGTTTGGGTAACACTTCTGGCTGGGAAAGAAATGTCAGGCTGGGTATAAGGGAACTCAATTCCTAGTGCCATCAAATTCAGCTTGATATTATAGGTAGTAGTGCTATAGTTCTTACTGCAGACTGATCACACTTGGTTTTAGAAGTAGGTTGGGTGTATGAAAGCAACATCTGAGATTACTGGTAGGCTGCTTATTCCTACTGGCATCCTGATGGATCCTGTCCCAGCTCATCCCTCTTTGCAACCAAAAGACAAAGTAAGGCTTGGTTGAAAAGTCTTGGGAATTTTGATGACTGACCCATGTTTTTGTGCTCTTTGAGCTGACAAAATTAGCTGCTTGCTTCACTGAATGAAGACAGATAAAAAGAAATACCTACTTGTGCAATGAATAATTCATCAGAGAAAGAACATGCTGCAGGATAGTATTTGGGATGAAAACTGCATAAGGTTAGTCTGAACAAGCCAATCTGCTACCTATAAAGGAAGGGATTTCTGCGGCTATTCTCTCTTCAAGAAAAAAAACTAAGAAAAAACCCTCCTCTTATCACTGTCTGCATTTGGAAACAGCCTACATTTTAAGTAATTAAAACTGATGTTCCTGACAAACATTTGCCTCCAAAGAAATAGTCTATTGTAAACGTAAACTCTCATGATCCTTCCAGGCATACCAGCACGACTGTCTCCTAAAAATTCTTCCCAAGCCATCTGGTGCCTTATCTTTGTAGCCAAGCCATACAATAACTTTAAAAGAGGATTGTTGCTAGCAGGGTTTAGTCTCAGGACTAGAGATTCCCTTGGAAGTATCACAGCTCACTCTGAACCCGTCAGCCAGGCAGGTCTGGCTGTGTGAATTCTCCCCTACTTTCTAAAATGACCCAAAATGTCCAGCTGTGGTTCTTTGGGGAGGTCCCTTCCTCATGTGTTTGAAAAGGGAGTGAAGGAGTTACAGGGAGAAGCTGGAGACTTCCAAACAGGGATTTACACTCCATTAATTCTCTCTCCGGAGTCCCAGCCTGAGTGGCATGACATGACTGTGGTTAGGAAGGCTGCAGCCAATTCACATCATTCCTGCTCTCTCCACACCTGCGAGGGAATGTATGGATTCCAGGTTTGCTCCTGCATAGCCTCAGCCATCAGAAAAAAAAGGTATTTAGTGAGTGAGAAGGCAGGAAGGCATAGAGCAAGAGGTGGATGATGGAAACAACTGGGAGGGAAAGGACAACTCTGTTTCAGCTTTGCAGATCATCCAGTTTGCTCTCCCTTGGTTGCATCCCACTACTTCTGTGGCTGCTCCTTAACATCTCATCTACACTCCATCTAAGAAATGCTGAATTCTTACTGTTAAATGCCTTATTTTGCTTGCAAAAGCAGGGCTTGATAGTGTAGCTAAGTAGCAAAGACAAGGCTGTGGGCACCTGACAGCAAAGCAGTAATCTGGGCACAAAGCAGAGCGAGGGATCCTGTGTTAGGTGTGCTCAGGCGAGTGACAGCCATCGTGAGAAACAGGCAGGTTGTTGCAGAGTGTGCAGCCGAAAATAGAACTTGTTCACCACTCACTCATCCAGGGCAAACATACCGTAGTTGGGGAGATACCAAATCCCTTTTTAGAGTTTTGTCAAGCCCAAGTCTTCACCACTAAGCATCCTTAGTCTGCTCCTTATCAATGCTGCTTTCAGAGGATATGAGGAAGCTGAGTGCACATGTAGGAGGAGAGCTGCCTCCTCAGCACATCCTGCACAGGACAAGTTGGAGACTGCAGACAAGTCTGCAGCATCACATTTAAGCAGCATCTCTCACTCCTTTAGCATGGAGGGAGCAATCCCACATGGCTGCTCTGGTCTGGTGCACCTTCTGGCTGTGGTAATGATATGATGCCAGCAGCGGTACCAAGTGATGGAGAGGCCATTAGATTATCTTCTCCCTCCCTGTGCCCATCTGTTCTGGCAACCCTCAGATACCTGGGCAGCATTTTAAAATGCTCTGACTTCAGGTACTGCAACTTATTGAGCAGAGACATTTTTCAAAGTCAGAAAGAAATGGGTTTTTTGCTGTTGCATCTTGGTAACATGTATAACTGGGTGTTATATATGCTTGTCAGGTGGATATTAATGAACATGATGTGATGCTGTAAAAGCTTCTGGAACTGACAGATTCTGCACTTCTCCAAGTCAGTGGAAGTTTTTGATGATGAGTTTTGACAGGAGCTGGATTAGGCCTAAAACATTCCCACTTTTTAGCTATTGACAATTTTTTTGATGGTTTTATAACCAATAGAGACTTCCTACCACTATACAAATACAACAACATCGCAAAGACGTCCCCCAGGGAGATGTCTTTGCTTTTAGCTGCATACCTTGTGACACCCCAAGGGAAATCAAACAGTGCAGGGAAAAAGAACTTGATATCTGTAAAGTTGCTTAGCTTCTTCCCTACTCTAATGGATATTTGTATTTTGTTATCTCTGGAGACAATCTACTATTTGGGGAAAGAATGAAAACAACCCTCCTAAAATAGAGTTTTACAGTTTAATGATCCCTGCACTGAAATATTACACTGTACACTTAGGCTGCATGGAAGCTTGAGAGGGAGGGTGGAACTATCACAGGATCAGAGCTCCACAACCCCGTGTCCTTTGCCATCTCTGTCTCCTCTTCGTAAGGTGATGGTGACCCCTCACAGAGCTGTTACAATAATTAGTTTGTATAATACAAGTACATGGCTCGAGGGGTAAAGCTTTTTGTACCTGCAGAGCTTCCAGCACTCCCAGGTTGCCTTTTGGTGTGGGATTACAGAACATCTGCTCTGTTTAGTCCTCGTAGTATTACTGTTAATGTTTTGGCAAAGGCACCTGGAACACAGCATAGATGCACATGTACGTAATATCAAAAGTCAAAAGGGGTGTGTTCAGGTCCTGTTTGATTTATAGCGTGTCAAACACAAAAGATAAACTGATATAATGTTTAGCTTGATGGCTTAATTTGCACAAAAATGGGAAGATCCAGAAATAAATGCTTCTCAGCTACTTTAGGATCTATCTCAGATTTGCTACCTGTAGTAAAAAGGGGGATGGGATCTATAAATGCCTGTCAGGCCAAAGGAACTGACAGGCTGCAGTGAGACCCAGAAGCGAGGCTACTCTGAGCATTTTTCCCGTGGCAGATAAGAGGTGTAAGGAAAAGGAGCAGTGTGTGAACGGTCAGCAGTAATGCTGGGAGCAGGGGAGGGGTAAGCTGGAGCCAGCAGCTTTAAGTGGAGTGCCTCAAGGGATCATTATGTCCATCCGTGCTGACCTGAAGAAGAAAATCCCACACATTTGCAGCGGCTACGTGGGCTTTGCTGTTCCTCCCACCCAGTCCCTAGTTCCTACTCATGTATCTGTTTTCCAGGGTCAGAGTTGTTTCTGAGGCAATCTGAGAGCCAGTTTCCTTGCATATTTGCTTTCTCTCCTTCACCTTCTGTTCCCAAATGGTGGTTTCCCACCCAGGCAAGCAGCAGGGATAAGGTCTGCAAGAACTGGGCTGTACTTGAATTTCCACTGTGTCCCCACCTTGCATCTCTTTTGCAGAGCAATGGATGGTTCCTACAGGACACAGCTCCTGCTGCAATGCCCTGGCTGGGAAGGCACCAGAGCTGCAGTCTGACATAGGACCAAGTTGACTTTGGGTCTTATTTGCCCCTGTGACCTTGGATTAGTCACTTCAATGTGCACATCTCAGTGTTCAGGGTAGCAGGATGGCACTGATGGCACTGCAGCATCCTGGCACATCCTTTCACGTCTCCCTCAGCCACTGGCTCTAAAGAGGGGACCAGAATATGGGCCCATAGAGGGCAAGCTGTGACAGCAGTGCTATGCTGGTAGTGCTGGGAATGACCTGTTAACACTTTCCAGCCTCCTAGAAGGAAGGAGACTTCAAACAACCCAGTGATTCAGCTCTTGATGGCAGCAGCACGCTACCTGGGGGAAGGACAGAACCCCACAGAGGAAGCAAGAGCTTAAATGGCTACTGTAGATGTGTTAAACTGTATATTTGAATCCTTTTAACAAGGATCAAAAAGAGTTGGCTTGGCACAGATAAGTCTGAAAATTGAGTATACACCAAGAACTTGCAAATCTCAGCCCCTCCAAACAAATGTGAAAGGCTAAAAATGTCTTTAAAATGAAGCCATAACACAATGTCCTTTGAAAATGTCCTTTAAAGAGAAGCCTCTCTGTGAGCAGAACAGCTTCCCCAACAGAGGGAAAGGCAGCCCAGAGTGGTATCCTTGTTACCAGCATCAGCAGATGAGAGAGGCAGTCAGCTGTTTGAAGGGAATGAAATCTTTCAGTTTCTGACCACGCAGATTAGACATGGGGAGAAAATGTTGGCTGTTTTCAGTTATCTTGTGGTACTGAGGAGCAACCATCAAAGGGAAACCGTTTGCTTTCTGGGATAATCGTTGAGCAAGCAAGAGGATGCTGCAGATAAAGGAAGATGAGGCTTACCCAGAAAGGCTGAGCCGCAAAGAACAAAGATCAGTATTGGAGATGGCCTCACCTATGGGGAAAAGGAAATGGTAATGTGGGGGGAAAGAAGTGCAAAAATTTCAAGAAATTTGAGTTCCTCGAGTGTGTTCTGGCAGCAGCATGCATTGCCTTAAATTTCTTACTGAAGTTTTGCTGTTGTGATCAAGTTCTCATTTTGTAGTTTATAGAAGCATCATCTGCAGCTCAACTTTTGCAGTATTTATGTAGGCAATATTCCCAGTGTTTTAAGGGGATTTTTCCATTGGTAGGTACGGACTCTTAGGGCTTACTTTTGACTGGGTGAGGACTTGGAGTCTGCACAATTACCATACCATAAGTATTAATAGATCCTTCCTAATAGGAAAGTTATTTGAATTTAAGATTGTAGCTTAACTTCTCTAAACTCCACATAATCTATTTACTTACGCTACAGCTTTCCTTCTGCACTTCTAATCTGCAGCTGTAAAGATTCAAAATGCTTCACAACCTACAACTTGTGTATATTGATGGAAATGGCTCTGGAAGTCATGCCATGCTGCTAGAGCATGTCCAGTGACATTGCAAAGCCAGGATTTCGTCCTGGAAGCCTTCAGTCTGCTCCCAACTCTGCCCTATAATTGACTTCCAATTAGTCCCATGGGTCAGCTCCCCTCTTTTGAGTGATGGAGTTCTTCTGTTTCATGCCTTCCCTTGTGTTGATAGTTTCAGAGCAGTGGGTGAGCCCGTGAGGATGCTGCACAAGACAACCTTGCTCCATTCAGCTCAGTGCCAAAAGGAGTCCTACCCAAACAAGTCACAGGTATGTGCTGCCACTTCTCACCTCATGCCAGCTCCCGAGCTCCTCTGAACCTCACTCCAGAGCCAAATTAACTGGTTATCTTAACTTCATATAAGGAGAAAAAAACCCCAAGGCTTTGATAGGTTTTTCTGTGACAGTGAGCAGGACAGAAGCAAGGCAGCTCCCGCCAGCACCCAACGTGGCACAGGGGCATGCTGAGGCTCCGTGGTGGGACAAGGGGTGTTTGTGAAATGGGGATGCCCTGGAGCACTCTGCAGCCCAGATAAACCAGCAGCAGACCTGTTTCCCAACACTATCCCGATCCAAGGATGAGGAGATGAGTGAAGGCTGCACCCCTCTCCCCCAGGACACTGGCAGGACTAGCTCCACGTAAGCCGCCTCCCCTCCCCTCTGACTCAGCTCTAATGCTATGCTCAGCTTCTCACTCTCTCTCCTTCCTCAGGCAACTTGGTTGTTCTTCACTCCCCCTTTGCTGACCGGCTGCTTGACACCGCTCAACACGCCCGACTGGCAGCACCGGCTCCCCCCAGCACTGCCGGGATACATCCCCACACCCACCTGAGCACGGGACTCAGCCTCCCCTTCCCCTGCCATGGTTTCTGGGGCCATATCCCAAGCACCCTGTAGTCCTGTGAAGTTTGAAAGCTTTGGGGCACATGTAGAAGTTGTAGGAAGGTGTTGGAAGAGGGTCAGGGTTCAGGGTGCTCCTGCAAGCCTCGTGGAGCAGCACCGCAGCTCAGGGAGCAGATGTTACTCCAGCTATGAGTCAAGTCATTTATTTGATGAGACAAAGAAAGAAAGAAAAAAGAATCAGGGTGAGAAAATACACCTGGAAGGAAGCCTGGGCTGCTATGGGATGGCGTTATGAGATTCCCCTTTTTTGTTCATCCAGCAGCCTAAAGACCTCGGTGGCTTTTCTGACTCAGTTGGGACACAGAATGGTGTGGGATAGATGGGAATTCCACATGCTTTCATGCTGGGCCAGGAAAGGCTACACAAGTCAGAGGTGTGTGGCAGGCTTTGCAGTTTGAAGTTATTTTAGAATAGTTTGGTCTTGCTCCTCTTCTGAGGATTGATTTCTTTCTTAATGTGTGTGGATGAGCAATCAGCTGCAAGGACAGGAAAATGTTACTGTGCAGGCCCTTTGCAGCATGAGAAACAAATCTGGTCCAGGTTCACTCACAAATAGGTGAGTGCATGGAGACACAACCATGTTTGGTTTTGGGAAAACTGCTACTGGTAGTAGGTAACACATACCAGAATGGGCACGTCGCTGCTCCTACACACTCACAGTGGAAAGCAGGGAGACAACCCTGTCCCCCAAACTTTGGGGACCATCAGGCTGCTCTCACCAACCCTAAGGCTGGAGATGGTAAGAAGACCCAACACTGCTGTCAGAGTGGTCTGCACACAAGGCAAGTTCACTCTGGAAGCACCTGAGCTTTGTCAACACCCCCCCCCCAGCCAATATGGGTGAGTTATCTTATTGTAAACATCCGAGACTTTAATTAAACCATGCTTTATAAGTGTGGGCACAATGCCACACGGGGAAGGTTATGTGCCATTACGCCTTGCCCTGAGGGTGTCCTGACTTGGGTCTCCACAATCCTGGAGATTCTGCACTGCTGAGGGTCTGCCTCCAGCCCTCCGACCCCAGAGAGTCAACTGTAGGGTTTGAAGATGCACAGCTTTACAGGTGGTGCTTTGCTTACTCTGACTTTTATATTCATCATACAAAATTAATAATTTACTGCTAACAGTTGAGGTTTCTAGGAATTCACCAGTTGCTTTGAAGAGCCAGGAGGTGCTATTTTGCCCAGAGGTAGATTCCTAATTGATTTTTATTTTTATTTTAAAGCTTTCCCTTTCCGCAGCAAATATTGGCATTTCTGTTTTTTGTCCCAAAGTTGAGTGAAGAAAGTACAGAACTTGGAAATTTTCTATGGAAGTGCAAACCAAACTTCCAGATATCTATTTTCCTTTGCCCTGCCTACAGGCTTTCAAGGTTTAAAAACCTTTTAAACCAAGGTTTGGGGGTTTGGTTTGAGGAAGGGGTAGAAGACAATGCTTAGTTACATTTAGTTCTAAAGGATGTCTTTTTACAGAAAACTTTCAAATTGTAAACCAAAACAAAATAAACTCAGATAAGGAAATACTTTTTCTTTTCCCTCAGGGTGCCTGAAAAATGTACAACATAAATATGACCCTAAACAAAACTTGCTTGAATTGCCTCTTATCTGAGAAATGCAGAAGAAACAACTGCTGAAAGAAGTGTCACACAGGGGATTCTTCGATTACTGGTCCACTTCTTCGAGCTGCCTTAAAAAAAAAAAAAAGGAAAACCATCAATTATGCAAGAAAACTCAGCTCTCCTCCCGGTGAGTGACAAAGTGGCTCTTCCCCGCAGGACCTGGCAGACCAGGCAGCTGCCGGTGCCGCTCTGCCCGGGCCACTTGGCGATTTTAAAGCCTCTTGGAAGGAGCCGGCGGGGAGCGGCTCCCCCCGGCCCGCCCCGTCCAGCCACAGCGATGGCTTGTCTTGGCCAAACCCCGCGACTTCGGCGTTAGTCGGGAATGAAAGAAAGTGACATGTTGGAAGGAGGGGAGTGGGGGAGAGGAGGAAGGGCTGTCCCTGCTCCTGCAAGGGCGGGATCTTTTCTCCTGCTTGATCTATGGAGCCCGCCCCCTTAAATTGACTCCCGGGAGCGCCCCGTCCACCAGCCCGACGGGGGGAGAAGCGGAAAGCGAGGGAGAGCAGGCAAGGCAGGCGGGCGGGCGGGCGGCTCCCCCGTCCCGGCCCGTCGGTCCCGACCCCGGCCCGTCCGCCCCCGCGCACCATGCGCGGCCCCGGCGCCCCGCGCCCCGCCGGCCCGCCCGCCCCTAACACCGCCCGGCTCCGGCGCCTTCCCCCGGCAGCGCTCCGGGGGCGGGGAGGGGGGAGAGAGGGGCGAAAGGAAGGGGAAAAAGAAGAAGACGACGAAGAAGAAGAAAAAGAGGGAAAGGGAGGAAGAAGAAGGAGGAGGAGGAGAAGCGGAGCGCGGGGAAGGCTGCTCCTCCGAGGACAGCGCGCAGCACCATGCAGCTGGCGCCGCTGGCGCTGGCACTCACCACGCTCTTCATCGACGGCTTGAGGACAGGAGCGAGGAGGCAGAAGCTGCACCCCAGGCAAGGTAAGGGGGTGCTCGGGGAGGGGCGGGGCGCGGGTGGGGGGATGCTGGGCTGCCGCCCCCCCCGGGGGGGCGCGGGGCTCGGCCACCCCGCTCAGCGACATGTGCATCTCTGTCCCCTCGCAGCCCAGCTGCTGGAGAAGCTCAGCGAGTACGAGATCGTGACTCCTACCCGGGTGAATGAGTTCGGCGAGCCCTTCCCCACCGATGTCCACTTCAGGCGGCGCCGGCGGAGCACCAGCGCTGCCCCCGACGCCTGGACGGCGGCCGCCGCCGCCTCCCCCAAGGCGCACTACAGGCTGTCCGCCTTCGGGCAGCAGTTCCTCTTCAACCTGACGGCCAGCTCGGCCTTCATCGCCCCGCTCTTCACCGTCAGCCTCCTGGGAGAGCCCGCCGCCGAGCAGCGGCGCCTGTACGCCGAGGCGGCCGACGCCGACGTGAAGCACTGCTTCTACCGGGGGCACGTCAATGCCCGCCCGCGGCTCACCGCCGTCATCAGCCTCTGCTCCGGGATGGTGAGACCCGCACCCCGCTCCCGCTCCCGGCCGGGCCCCGCCGGGCGCCCAGGGGCGGCGCGCCGGGGCGGAAGCGAGGAGGAGGAGGAGGAGGAGGAGCAGGGCGATGGAGGGTGGGCAGAGCTTTGGGACCGGCCCATTCCCCCGCCCTCGGCCGCCGCTGGCGGCTCTGGCTCGCCCCGCTCGGGGATTTCTCCTACCCCCGTTCATTATTCCGTCGGGTTCCGGGGTGAGCCCCTCCTGCTCGGCCGTTTTTGGGGGAAAAACTGCCACCCAGCGGCACCCCGGGGGGGCGATCCGCGGGACAGAGCCGGGCACGGACACCCGCCTGTCCCCGCAGTGCCAGGGGGAGGGACGGGGGGCTCCCCGGCAGCGCTGACCCCGGAGCCACCCGGTACACCAGCCCGGTGCTCTTCAGACCAGGGATGTTAGCAAGATGAGCAGAAGCTCCCAGCAGGGCTGACTCTTATGTCTGCCCTGGTAACTTTCAGCCCCCCGGACTGCCACTCCCAGGAGTCCCCAGAAGTTTCTGCTGGCTCTGTCTGGTCCAGCAGTTCCCATGGGTGAATGTGTGTGTGGCTGGGCAGGCCTCCCTCCCAGTTACTGGTCCAGCATCCCAGTCTAGGATGGTTGTAGGATGGTTTTTTCCCTTGGATATCTTTTATTTGCCCACCAAATCCCTACATTCATAGTCGGGTGAAACTAGGCGTGTTGGTGTCTTCTCATAAGCAGGGATTTCACTGGCTGTGACACTGCCATCTGGTCCTTACATGTGGGTTTAAAGCCTGTCCCAGAGAGAACTGCTGTGTGAAATCAACACTTGATGGGGTTGTACTGGGCCCTTCAGCACGTTGCAGCACCATTGCCCCTCAGGCAGGGGTGGCTTGGAATCACTGACATAGGGATGGGGTCTGGCAGATGTGCCTCTCTCATGCTCCCTGCCTATGATCAGTAATTAGCTGTCTGTGAGCTCCAGTGGGATGACTGCAGGGAGCAGTGCAGCCCAGTGTGGGTGCAAGCAAAGCTGGTGCTCCAGCCTGTGCCTTCGCAGGGGTCGCTGTAGAACTGGGCAGGCACGCACCTCCCTCGTTAACTGCTCACTTTGTGGGGTAGTGCTGCTCGGTGGCTTGTTATCGCCCAAAGCTGACCGCCTGTTCCTCTCTCTGGTCCCTCTCAGCTAGGCACATTCAAGTCTGATGATGGGGACTATTTTGTAGAGCCGCTGCTATCACTTGAAGAACAGGAGTATGAAGAAGAGCACAATAAACCACACCTTGTCTACCGACACCGGACACCTCCAACCAACTCTTCAGGGGACAGGCAGACTTGCGATACTCCAGGTACTCGTTTTGTTACTGCCCTTGATGATTTGGCACTTACAAGTGCTGTTTGCAGCTAAAAGGCAGTAGGTTTATGTGGGACAGAAGGGATGTGGAGTTGAGGGACCCCTCTGGAAATGGTGTTGTGTGTGCTAGGACTGGGCTCGTGATAGTAGTGCTGTCCTGGAGAGATGTGGTGCGCCTGTGCTTTCTAATAATTGGTTATAAGGAAGTTGCGGTCAGGAAAAATGTTCCGGTTTCCCTTTCATCCCTGCTGTAAGGCTGGCAAGAGATCCTTTGGGCTGTCTTGCCTTAAATATCCCATGAGCCTCTAAACTTGTTTTCTGTTTTCTCCTACATGTAATTCCTAACCATCTTAGTCTTATTTGCTCTCTGTCTGACGTTCTGTTCCTGTCCTTTAAATGACATCCTTCAGTCTTGGTCTTGCTGTGCTCCTGGTCTTACCTCCCCAAATCTGGCTATTGCATGTCTTCCTTCCAGTGGAAATGAGAAGGTCCTAACACCAACCCTAACGGTTCATCCCTTATTAATCACTTTTCCATGGTTCATTTTTAAAGGCTTTTTTGTTTTTCCCTTGTGGCCCTTCCTCCACCAGCACCATCTCCATGACCTCCTCGCTCCCTCTTTCTAGTCCTTGCACATGTAAAAGAGCACAGGCCTTTTTATCTCTCCTTCACGTGCCTTCATGGGCAATAGCCTTGCTCCTACTGTCCCTGTTATCTGCAGTGGCCTCCTGCTGCTCTCTGCTTTGTTGACTTCCTGATGTTCACAACTAATCCTCTCCTTTGGCAGCAAATACCTAAATTTTCTCTGAAGAAGCTTATTTCTTCAGTCTCCTGTTTCACCTGCTGTTTTGCCCTCCTCTTTTGGCCTGCAGCTAGATCTACAAGAGCTTTAAAAGCCTAAACAGAGTAGACCTTGACTGGGTCCCCTTGCACGGGCTGCAAGCTGCTCATATTCTGCAAATAGGTGGAGTTGCTCAGGGAGTGAAGGTATCACTGGAGGAGAAGTGTGGTGCCAAAATTAGGCTGCCTTTACCACATGTGACTTGTTTGGCACCCATGACTGTGGATCATGGCCGTGCTGTTGAGCTGTTGGTCTGTTCAGCTTGCACTGATCGTGCTAAGTCAGAAGATGCTCTGATGCTCTGTGACCAGCCAGAGCAGTAGCAACACGTGTTTCTTCTAGGAGACATGTGGATACAAGTCCACATGCAAGCATATGTGCAGGGGTACAATGGTACCTCTCACAAGGCTGTCATTGTTTGTTCTTCCAAGGGTTGCTGCTGGACTATGCCATTCTGGTTTCTCTCTTCCAGCTGTTTCTGCTCCCTTCTTTGAGATCAGATGCAGGAGACTCAGAACAGTTGGAAAGAAACACGGAATCTGGCACATTGCATCAGTAGCCCTTGGAGGAACGGAGCAGCAGATCACAGGACTCATTGAATCAAAGGTAGCTGGGAGGGCTCTGACTTTGGCTTGTGGACTTGACTGTGCTGCTGTAACAGTGTGCTGTATTTCACCCCCCTGTATCATAGCTTCCTTTTAGGGTATTATTCTTCTGGATCGTGATGCACAAGAATAATACTCCATCTATTGTATTATCTACATGGTGTATATGTCTTCCTCCTCTCTTCCAACATGCTTTCCTTCTCACCTTTGTTTTCTTGCTCTTCTCAGTTGCTTTATGCAGTGGAGGGAAGAGGTCTCACCTCTCAAATACAAGCTTAAATGTTCCTGTCCTCTTTCACTCCATCTCTGCCTCTCCTTTTTACCATTGTCCAAGCTTTTGAAAGGGAATGATGCTATGGTCAGGCATCTATGGTGAACAAGTCTTGGTCATTTCATTTAAGGAGAAAGTTCAGGGCAGCCTGGGCAATGCTGCACCTTGGTGTCCTCCCTGGGGTTATGTCTGGTGAGAAAAGGCGTCTTAATATCTTTGGAGTGGTGGTGAACATGCAAAATCTAGCAGCACTCACTGTTTTGGACAGGGTGCATCTCTCGCTCCTATCAGAGAAGAGTGGTTTCATGAGAGTTTAGGATTAGTCATAGCCATAGGATGTTGTGTGAATCCAATCTTTTGTCAGAAGAACGTGTGAAACAGTGCGTTTGCACTGCAGGTTTCTGGCAGGGGTGGAAATTTGCTCAAAGAGGAAATTTATGCGCGGGAAATCTGAGGTATCCACCCTGCAGCGAGCAAGGGAGCCCACGTTGCTGGGCAGTGGTACTATTAAAAGTGACTTTCTGATAGTCTTCTTCCTGCTTCCTGGAAATGATTAATAAGCAACATGCTGGTGTGCCCTTGCCATGATGATGTAATTCTAGACTTCTTGTAGTATTCCAGGAAAGTTTCCCTTGTGAATTCATTGACAGATTGAGTAAAAGCTTTCATTTCCAGCAGTCTCTCTGGTCTTACTTTTAGTTTTCAGCGTCCTCGGGTCAGCTTAGAAAAACAGGTATTTGCTTTTGTTAAGTTTTAATTAGCAGTTTCTGATAACAGCTTTAGGTCCTCTGACACACAAGATACTCTGCAGATGTTCTGAAAAAAGATCCTTTTCCTCTGAACGCTGATGGATATCGAATGCAAACTGTGCTCTGCAGATGAACTTTCATAGCGCAGCACTGAGGTCTCTGGCAATGCACTTCAGCCGTCTGGCGTATAGCTCAGCCACCGCAATAAAAACTTTTGACGAAGTTTTCCTTGGGGTAACAGGTTAATGTAGTTTCAGTCATAGGAAATGGTGCAATTTCTTCTCCTTCCCTTCTTTTAGTTAGTGCCGTGAATCAATTTGTCATCTGGCCGAGGATCTGGCAGAGTAATTAGTTTGTGTTTCACTGAATAGCCCTGACGGGATGAAGGCTTGGCGGGGCTGACAGCGTGATGTCACTAGGTGCAGCGCCGCTACCACCCATCGCTTCACGATAGCAGGCTCTTCCGATCCCAGTTATTAAATATCCGCCTTTTTGAGGTGGAGGAGGAAGGGAAAAGAAATTGCGATCCTATAAAAAGAAAAAAAAGGAAGTGGCTCATTGCGAAGCTGGAGCGCGGAGCTTTCCTGCGCCCCGCAGAGGAACAGCCTGACTCCAGTGATAAAAGGCGCGGAGCTGCATCCTGTGGTGCGGAGGGAGATGTGTCCATGTGCCGGCCGCCTTCAGGGGCTGGCAGCAGCTCTCCAAGCCTCCCATCCAGTATGACCCTCTGCCAGGAGCAGGCCAGTGAGCCTTACCCACTGGTTTCCACGTGAAGCACTGAAGGTTGGGTCTTGCAGAGAGATGTCCAGCTCCAGGTGCCAACAGGACACTGCCTCTGGTCGTCATCTGAATAAACCATTCAGGCCACCACTTCCTCTATATCTTGTGTCTTTCTGCTGCTTCTCCTTTCTCTCATATTTTCCATGTTTTCTGTTGTTGATGTATTTGTAGTATGTTTTGGTTGTTGGCTTCTCTGGAGGTCTTCTGTTCCAGTTTTGTTGGGTTTTATCGTAGTTTTAGCCTTTTACTGAATCTTGCCCAATCATGCTGCCTGTGGGCCACCCCTTGTTCTGAGACAGCTGTGACCTCCACTAAGACACAATTCCCCCATGTCCATGACTATAATTGTGAGAACTTGGCTTTTTTGTTGCCCCACTTCTGCTGCCTGCACAGCTATTGCTCCAGACTTCGCAAATTCTTTGCAGCATTTACTGTGACCCTGGTGCAGAACTCCTGAATGAACTTTATTGGGCAGCTCTTTCTTTTTAGCCACTGCCTTCGTTTTCCTGATCTGTGCGTCCCATTTCCTTCCCAGCTTCATTAGTTAAATACCTCCCTGTTCTTTCCTCATTTTTCATAATTCTTTTATATTCAAGACTCACATCAGGCTGAGATGAATAAACCAAGGACTGAATGTATAGTGGGTACCTTCTGCTCTCATGACTTGCTGCTGGTCAGCTATGTCTGTCCCGAGGCTGGAGTTAGATGCGGACTCTGGGGCTGCATGTGAGGATCTTGAACAAAGTCCTTGCTCCTTAATGAGAGCGTTTAAAGCAGGAATATCCACCATGGGCAAAACTCCTCAGGCAGAAGCAGCAATAACACTGATGGTGCCAAACTAGTAGGAAGATGATTAGAGCTGTTTCTGTTTCTGGAGGGGAGCCAAGGAACTGTAGCCAGCAAAGAGGCCTTGCAGCAATTTGTGCTGAGGTGGTGAGGTTTTGGAATTGGGCTCATTGGAGTGCAGGACAGAGCAGGTCCTACCTGCACTGCGCTGGCTGTGCCCCCACCGCTGCCGGCAGAGGTGGGAAAGCCCAGTGACTCACCTGCTGAGGCTGCTCTCCAAAAACCACCAAGTACTACCAGCACAGATGGCTGCAAGGCACAGACTCCAGGCTTAGCACAGTACCTGCCAGAAACGGAGGCCAAAGGGTCTCAGATTTGCAGCTGGGCGTTTAGTTGTGGTGTTAAAGCAGTTCAGCTACTGGAGAGGCAGTACATGTGTGGCAAGGCACAGAAGATCCACAAAGGGAAACCCCATGTACCCATCCAGGTGAGGAGGAGAGAAGCTTAAGTCATGCTGAGAAGGTTCCTCTAAAAGGCACTAGAGAAACCAGCAGCGTGAACCAAGTCTTGCCATTGAGCTAGCGTGACACTGGCATAATCAGTAATATGTCACTGAGTTTTCAGTTTAATTAATGAGTAATTTGTAATAGATTACCCTTTCATAGTAACTTTAACAACCTTTCCCACTGAACGTGACACTGGGGAACCACCAGAGCAGAGGAGTGCTGTCCTGTGTCTTGAGCAACCAAATGCCTGATGCTGCAAGCTCAATGACCGTGATCCTGTTTCGCTTGATAATTAGCACCAGCCTGCTCAGCTCATACAGATGGTTGTCATCTCTCTCCTAATGCCACCCAGCTGCATGGGAAGTCACTGGTGAACCCATGGCACGAGGAAGAGATGGTCCTGTCAATGTGTTTGTTCCCTTGTGCTTGGAAAGGGGTGGCTTGGACAGGTTGAGGTTGTGAGGATATGGGTTTGTTAAGAGTGTTATCAGGAGACTCAGGGGAGGATGTGTTGGAGATCTGGCACCATGGTTAGAGCCTTTCCATGTAGCATGGTCTGTCATTGGTGCAGGAAGGGCATGAGCTCTTGCTGTGGTTCAAGATGTGTGTACCCAGTGTTAGAATGGGCAATGGAGCAGAATGGGGCCAGGGGTGGAAAATTTCCTACTCTTTCTACAAACCCTTTATATGTGTTACATTTTTGTTTTATAGCAATTTTGAGGCAGAAACTTTGAATTAGCTTTCCACAGGGTTCAATGTTTGTACTTGTGAGTAGTCTATGGTGAAATCACGGATCCTTTGCAGTCTGGCTGTTGGTCTAGAGCCCTTTTGTATTTTTGCTGTTTCTTTTGGACTGTTTGTCTTGGTTCCAACTGTGTTCCTTTTTTTTGTTTTCAACTCCTTCATCCAGCAGAATTTCACATTCTAGGTGTCTGGTTTCCAGGCAGGTCTTCAGGCAAATTCTGTACTGCTGGGTGTCACGTAACCCCAAGGTTACAGAAGATCTGCAGGGAGGTTTTCCTAAGCCTTTGCTTCCAGGTTGAGCAATCCTTGAGCTCTTTCAAAAGTCTGTTTAAGCTGTCAGCTTTGCTTTTAGCCTCAGGGTAAAACACTGACTTCGTTCTTTCCCTCAGAAGAGTTTCTCATCTTAAGGAAGTGAATTGTAATTTTTAGTCAGATAGTAATTATTTCAGATTTCCTTCCCTCCCAAAAACAGCAAAGGAGAGAGTTATGTCACAAGTCCCATATGCCAATGTAATTAATTCTATTTCTGGCATCCTACTGAGGTAAAAGCACAGTAAGAGCCAACTAGTACTTGGTCAAATGTGCCTGGGATGTCAAGCACAAGCTTTTCCCATGCTGAGCTGGGGAAGAGATCACTCTGTAATGTTCGTGGTATATTGTGATGTTGGCAAGTGAAATAAGGTAATAGACTGACTTTAGTTAAAAAAATTGATCACAGTCAAGGATACAGCTCCCATAACTGGTTTTGGTTTAAAATTCCTTAATGTGAGTTATAAGCAAGGTGCATGCATTTTGTTGTTACTCTTAGTATTGAAAATGTATTAAGCATCCATCTGGTACCCTAAAGGTGTAAGACTGAGATTGTGACTAAACAAATTATTATTGATTGATTATTGTTTTGCAACTTAAACATTTTAAGTGAACAGAGTTATATTATTCTCCTGGAATCAAAATGGATAAACTTGCAGTTTTGCATCTACTTTTACCTCATCTGTGTGGACATCCACTGAAGAAGGGCAGGTGGGAGAAGCAGGGAGGAATCACTTTGATACTTTCTGCCTGCTGCCTTTGGCATATACTACTGAAAATAAACAGGCTGACTATTCTGTGACTTCTTTTCCCACGTGCCTGTATTGTCATTGTCAGCATTCCTGTGGCCAATTGCTGGGCAATTTCTGTCCTTCTAATGGAATGTTTTTCTTACCTTTTACTGAGTGACCATACAACGTTGTGGTGATCTCAGTGTTGTTCTTGTTGGCATGGTACCTCATAGGTATCTCTAGACACAAGTGTGGTTAACATGCTGGTGTACTTGTGACTGTTATGTGCTGAAAGTTGCCTTAAAAGCAAGCAAGTGTGGGAGCTTGGGTGCTCAGGCAGCTGACAAGGCAGAAATTAAGCTCAGCAAGTGTCACCTCTAGAGATCTGTAGACAAATAGGTCCCATTAGCCCAGGCAGTGCCAAAGGCAGCAGCTCTGGCTGTTTTCCTGATGTGCTGAAAAGCCACCAGAGTAGGTCAGTGTGCCTGTGTTCGTACCAAGTTGGCCCACAGCCTGGCTCAGGTATGTGTCTGCTCACAGGTGAAAACACTGGGATGTACTTCAGAAAACAGTCCCTTGTGGGGTCAGGGTGAATTTCAAGGGCATTTTGACATGTGTTTTTTTAGCCATTCCACAAGGCTGTTGGTTTTTTCCTAAACCAGTAGATTACAGAATTGGTTGCAGTAATTTTCAGCACTGTGTGTTGTACCAATTCAGTGGTGAGGTGCACTTATTTGATTATCTGGCCTATAAGGTGATCCTTAACCGTTTTCTGCCACATGCTTAGCTTATCTGTAAGAATTTCCTTTCTTAAAGAGACAATTTATTGTTTCGTTCATTAATCTAGTTTCTGTCTACTGTGCAAAATTTTTAGCTTTCCCATACAACTTTTTATTCTAGGCAGAAAAAAGGTCTTTTAGGCTGGAATGCATTATGATATTCATCATCAGGAAAGGAAGTGTCTTGAGTATGTGTGGCCTTTGGCGTTTACATGGTACAAACCAGAGAATATTTTATCACTGAGAGAAGTTGATTGGTGCAAACTGCAAGTTCATGGTTCTCAAGTGTTCTGGTTCAAGTAAGAAGAAATGCAGGGTCACCCTGACAGACATCAGGGTTCAGCATCACCTTGAGCTTTGGCACCTCCAAGGCTGAGGTGTCTATAGCCAAAGCCACCACAGGTTGCAGTGGGTGAATAGGGGTGGAACTGTTGAGTTTTGCATCAGTGATGCTTCATGCCGGTCTGAACTGCTCATAGCTACATTAGCCGTGCTTTCTGGCCTTAATATTTTTACATATTGCAAACACAATTTCCAGGCTTGACATGTGGGACTGACTTCAGCAGCAGGTGCTCCTAGACATGGACCTGTCTGAGAATCTGAACGTTGCTGCAGCTGGGCACTCAGGAAACAAACCACTTACTAAAGTGTATGTGCGAAGTTCAAAGTGGAGGAAGGGCAAGAAAGTTAACAAGCAGGAGTGCCTGCTTCAGGAGGGCTTATGACCCATCCGTGCAAGTATTTCTCTTAGTAGCAAAGAGTTCTTTGTAGAAGCCCAAGATTTTGATCCTCCTCTAACAGTTTGGGAGGGAACTCTTCTGAGACCAGACTGCTTCCTAATTCAAAGGAAAGTGTGAACAAAATGGAGAAATCACAGCTTCCCTCCTTTGTATTGCTCTAAGAGTGGCACTTGTGAAAGAGCATATATTTTATTGCATTGCCAGTAATTCTAACCATTAAAGCTTAATCTGGGCAGTTTTGTGCAGTTCTTCTTGACGAAGGTTGAAACTCCAGTTGATCTCTGTTGAGTGTGTGTTCAGATTAATTTGCACTTGAACATTTTCTGGTTTGCAGATTAGAAAAATTGAGCAAACTTTCATTTACACCCTTAGTGCAGAATATCTCTCTTTGGATCCCAGCTGGCCTGGATCCTTCATTTCCCTCCTGATGTAGGCCATTATCTCACCTCTGTCAGTAAAATCCGTTT
This sequence comes from Myiozetetes cayanensis, assembly GCF_022539395.1. Taxonomy (NCBI): domain Eukaryota; kingdom Metazoa; phylum Chordata; class Aves; order Passeriformes; family Tyrannidae; genus Myiozetetes; species Myiozetetes cayanensis. The sequence continues at coordinate 6,669,141 of NW_026087389.1, forward strand.
TCCCTTTCCATCTATAGGAACAGGTCTGATTGCACAGTCGAGGAGCTATCCAGAGGGAAGGCAGGATTAGTCCTGCTCATAGAACTAGTCATATCAGTGTGATACAGAGTAAGGCAGGGGCTGGTCCCCTGTTATGTTTCCATCCCTGGCTGTTGTCTGAGAAGCTGCTGTCAGAAGGTGTGTTCAGCTCTGGATTATGCTTGCTGCAACAGCACCCCCACAGAAACAGAGGTGAGAATTTGGCCTCGTGCAAATCCATCTGAGATATATCTGAAGATATATTTTAAGGTAGATAGAGATATAAAACATACTGATAGAGAACTAAAAAAAGAACCAGGGCTAGAAAAATCCTTTGGTCCAGCTTAGGACCTGTTTTTGTCCTAAAGAGGAGCCAGTTTCCATCCCATTTCCTGGCAAGAAGAGCCTAAAAATCTGGCTTGATTTCAGCCAGTCTGATCTCTGCATGAAGGAAAATCCATTTTGCCTCTCCCCTCTGTTTTCCAAGTGATGGCAGCCACTTTGACAGCTGCTGTTGTACCAGCTACAGGCAGTAAATTCCAGCCAGCCACTGTAGCTGGAACTTGTACCGATGCATTTGGGCAGGGTTTGCTGCTGGGGCTCCCGCTCAAGTCGAGGGAGATGGGTCACATGCTGACTGATTGCCCTGAGGGAGCTCAGCTGAATTTTGATCTGCTTTATGGAGGTGTGCAATAAATAATTAACTTCCAAATGATAGTTTTCTCATATGCACAACTGGATCAGAGCAGGTCTGGGAGTGTTGTGGGCAAACCAATGAGCAGCAAACTTTGTTAAAAATCTTAAGTCACACATTCAGAAAAGTTATTATCATAAGTTGGTTTGAAAGAATCATGCTCCTTTTCTAGCAGGGAGATGATGTTAATGTTGTTAGCTCAAGAAACAGACTTTTTTGCCCCTCTCCTGCTTACTCTCTTTCTCTCTTTCATATTTTTTTTTCCCTGCTATGTGCAGCTGTTACGAAGTTGGAGCTGAACTGGAATTGCTTGAATTGTTACATGTCTTATTTAATTGAGCAAATTGCTTTCTATTCCAAGGACAAGTTAACGTAGAAATGCAGAGGATTAGAACTGTTGGGATAAGCTATTGTTCCTTCTTTTAATCTTTGATTTTAATGTAACAATAGCTACTATTTCAACAGCAGTTCCTGACTCTGCTCTGTCACCCTTTCATGCAGGCGAAGTACTCATATAGGGCCAGAGTCTTCCCTGCCCTCGTTCTTGTGATAGATCCAAAGTACATTAACCAACAGGAATCATCCATAAATCAGCTGGATGAGTTCTGGGCTGGGGCTTCCTCTGCAAGCAAAAATAAATAGCAGGAGTGGGAAGATGCCATCAGGAGGGAATATCCCAGTCACAGAATTTGGTCTCCATTGTAAGTCCCACATTACAAAGAAGAAACCAGGCAGAAAAAGAATTAAGATACACTTCCAGGTCTGTTTAAAGATAGCGGAAATAGCATAGATTGTCTTAGTAAAGCATGCAGTAAAATGGACATTATGCCAGCAGCTTTTATCTACCTCTCAAACGAATATGAACTGTAGAATCAGTGCATGGGCTCATCTGATACTTGAATTATTGATCTGTAGTTTGTGTGGTTTAAAGTGTTTGGTTTTTCTGCAAATTAAAAAAATAATGTTTTGTTGCTTAAACCCGTCCAGTTACTGCCATGTGTAGGTAGATGTTTTTCAGGTCATTACAGGAATTGAGAGCCTGCCAAGCAAACCATTTTTCTTCTTGATTTCTGTTAATATGTTAACACAATAGAAAAAAAAAGGAAAACAAGTTGGTAAAAGTATCACACCCTTTTTTTTTGGTGGTGTGTGCGGCAGTAGGAAGCTGTAGCTGTAAAATTGCAGTTTTCTTGTGTAACGTGAGAGATTTTCACTTCTGCCTGATCAGAGGACAGCAAGTTGCACCATTCAGTGAGAGCATTGGTGTTGTGGCCATCGTAATGGAGCGGGATATCACCAGCATCAGGCACAGGGAGTACTGGCAGTGCCTGTGCGCAGCTCCCATTAATGTGGGGGTTTTATGGATGGGCTGAGAGCAGTGCACAGCCATTAGCATTCAGTTTTTTACAGGTGAATGTGCACCATCTCGGAGTGTAGTTATATGCAAGAAAGATGGGTGAAGATAACATCTCACCACTATCGAAGTCCGGGAGTGGCTTTGTGTGCAATGCGTCCCCATCACTGCTGCCGGGTTTTCCAGTAACCAGGCTGGCAAACACACAATACATGACCTGTCCAAATAACACGCTCCAAGTGCTGGAGTGGCTTCATGCCTGGAAAAAAATACGATGTTTTTGAAGGGATGATTTGTCTGATTTGTGTGCTGGATGGGGGAAGAACACTGATACTGTACTGACACTTGGCAGCATTAGGTTAATGATTGGACTTGATGATCTTAAGGGTCTTTTCCAGCCTAAATGACTCTGTGACAGTGTGCCAGACCTCTGCAACAAAAAGGAAGGTAGTTTTTTCTCTGTGCTGAGTATATCTGGCTGTGTTGGGCTCTGATTCTTCTGCATGGTGGGACAGGTCAGGGCTCTTGGAACCAGACATGGCATTTCACGTGGGCCTCTCTGGGTTATGGGTGGATTTGTTGCGGTTTTTTTCGTGTGCAATACCAGCTGCAGGATTTCATTGCAAGCCCAGTGAATATCAATTAATTTCTTTTATACGCCTTCTGTGTAATAGGTGTCTGCAAAGAATCTTTGCATTTCCCTCTTCTTTTGCCATCTAACCTCCCTCTGCTAGGCAGACTGGAGAAGAAGGCACCTGAGCCCTCATGGTCCCATCTGGGGTTCTGTGGAGCCATGGTAGAGGAGGGTGCAGAGCTCTGGCTTGGCACCATAGTCCTTCTCAGAGCCTCGCTGAGCATCTCCTCATCCTTAACACATTTTTCCTTGAGCACCTGCTCCTTTTGGAAGTTAGCTATTTAAAAGGGAAATTTAAGTGGCTGGCTGAGGGCACAGAGAGGAGGGGAACTGGCTGAAGGACTGGGGTTAGTGCTTTCTCCTCAGTCTGGTCCTCTTCTCACCTTTAAGTTATTTGTATGCATAGTTGGCTTCCCACACTGTTTGGCACTGAATGAGTCAGGATAATGTCATGGTTGCCCACGAAGCTGTGCCAGCATGAGAGCACAACCTTGCCAACACAAGGGCATTGATTAGAGCAGAGGAACTAGGGCAATCCAATTATAACCACAAATGCCATTGGCTTTCTCGAATTCTTACTCAAATAACTGCGGACTCTCTGCTGCATTAAGGTGGTCTGGACCATATCAAGAAAGAGGAATTTATAGGACTTCGGTAGTTCACAGTAAACAGGATTTAATTCTTAAATACTCTGTTGCCTGTTTACACATAGGGCAGAAGGATAGAGTTTTTCACGTAGGTAGAAGCTGGTTGATCTGCTTTGCCTGCCGTGATATTAGAGAATGTATTTCTTTTTGGAAATTATTACAACTGTTCCTAAAAGGAAAGTACCCAGGAAAAATAACTAAGAAGTTTCCTATCATTTCAATCTTGTTTGAGCATTGAATATTCCTTTGTTCCCTAATATTATGCTTCCTCTAACCTACTCAGTGGGTCAGATAAGGAAATGTGATATTTTTCACCACCATGAAGAAATTAAACTAAAGCTACAAAGAGCATGAGGGTTGTAGCCTGGAGTTGTAGATAAGTAGTTCAGATCTGGCTTTATATTAAATGCAGAAACGAACAGTCTCTCATGGATGAATCACATTCAATTAGCTACTTCCTATGATGAACTGATTAAAAATTAAGTGGCATCAAATAAGACTGATTTTGCTCTTACATTTAAATAATACTATAATTACATACTAATCAGATGGTAAATCTTAATTGTACATGTTCCATATGTTTTATTTGCCTGTTCTCCATCTTCACTTTGTCGTCTTTGTATCAGCATGGAGTATATTTTCAGGCTGCTTTTATGTTTGGCCTAATTGAATATCAAAAGCAGTATATGTGAAACTTCCTGAATTCTATTCTTTCACCAGTGGCAGCTGTGCTATTAGATGACCTTTACCATTCCTGTAGCACAGAATAATAAAGGGAGGGGGGGAACTGAAGCCCAGCCGTGTTATTGTTAGAGACAGAAATAAATCATATATAATTGCTTCACTATGAAGGCCAAATCCTGCCGTCCTTCATGCCTGAGTTAGAAATACAGGATTTGGACCTTTGTTTCCTGTGGTTTCCTGGCCACCTTGGACGTGCCCAGAATCCTCACGCTGCCGCTGCGGTGGCTAATTACCATTGCCAGGCTCCGTCCCTCCTGCACGGGCAAGGAGGGAAGCCTTGACGGGAACGTCCACCTCTAAGTGCCACTGGCTTCCCCAAGATGATTTTAAAAATTAAGCCTTGGGTGTTGGACTACGTGGTGGGCTTCCACAGAATGCTTCTCTTTCAGTTAGCTGCTAACTCCTTGTTGAACTAATAATAGGTATTTTGACATAACGTGCATGTGGTATTACTTTTATTCACTCCGGAACGTGCTTTGTTTTTATCTGCTTTTCAACCGTAGATCATGAGCACAGTCACAAAAAGAACAAGCGGAAACACTGGAGAAGGCAGTGGGCAGAAAGCAGCATATTATCTGACGTGGAGATGTTGAAACACAGCCTGGAAGTGAATTCTTTTTCTGGCGACAGCAACAAGACTGGGACCGTCGGTGACAAGAAGAGCCACAAGCGAACGAAGCGGTTTCTCTCCTACCCGCGGTTTGTGGAGGTGATGGTGGTGGCTGACAGCAGGATGGTCGCCTACCATGGGGCCAACCTCCAGCACTACGTCTTAACACTGATGTCAATAGTGAGTATTCAACCAGGGGGAGCAGATCCACCCGCAGATCGTTCTCCAGTGGTCACAGAGCCCATTTCTTCTGCATTCATGTGCAACACCATTAGTTTGCCTTGGCTAGGCATGGAGATAATGCTGTGATTGCAGTAAAAATTGGTAAAACTTGGCTGGGAAATATTGGTTGTAGTCTTCTTTCCCAGAGCCATCGCGTTTCCCAATCCTTCCCGCACCTCTTCCATCTTTCTGAATGCCAGGCAGCATGAGAAATATCACTGGCCCTTTAGTCCACACACTGTACTCTTCTTTTTATTAAAACTCATGTGAAATAGCTGAATTTAAAAAGGTTCTTTGGGCCCTGTGCCTTTTAGGGGACTGATGCTCATAGGTTATGGAGTTGCCTCATCTCCCTTGCTTTTGCAAGGAGAAAGAGCCTGTGGTCACCTTGATCCTTGGCATAATTGTAGAGTTGGCTTTCCAGGCTGAGGACAAGCATTTTCATAGCTGCTGGTACTAGGATGCAGTAGTGTAGTCCCCAGATAAGCAGCTCTGTAGATGCAGAGTGACTGGAAGGGAGTACCCTGCACAGTTGTGTCATTGGAGCGATGTTCATTCTGTTTGAGGGTAGAAATGCAGTGAATATGTGGTCTAAAACTGTCCATGTCAAAATCAGGCACTCGAGAGAGGGAGTTGCCTTTGATGGTCTTGGTTGGTGGTCTTTGAATGTCAGAGCAGAATGATCCTGTAATTTGGTGAAATGTGTGATAAAGCAAAAGGAAATGCTGGGTTTCTGTGATACCAGCAGGTTTGTTTCATTCTAAAATTGTGCTTCTGGCAGGAGGTCTCTCCAAGCAGCATCAGAGCACTGAGTGGGGCACAAGAGCAGCTCAGGAGAAAAACAGTTGCAAAATGGAAGACATGCTTGTGTTCTCTTAATTGTTTGTTTCCTTGAATGTTAGCAATAATTACAAATATTGCTTTTTGCAACAGGTGGCTTCTATCTACAAAGATCCAAGCATTGGAAATTTAATTAATATTGTTATTGTGAAATTGGTCGTGATACATAATGAGCAGGTAATGGCAGTGATTTTCTTCACCTTCTGTTTGGCAATGGCATTTGTAGTGAGCATTGTGATGCATAATTAAAATACCTGTTTTCTGTGTGTTGCTTGTCAGGATGGTCCTGCAATATCTTACAATGCCCAGACTACATTAAAAAACTTCTGCCAGTGGCAGCAATCCCAGAACCACCCAGAAGGAAGTCACCTTCGACATGATACAGCTGTGCTTGTTACCAGGTGTGGTGAATATTCTCATAACAACTGTAGCCAGTCGTGTGTCAGGGACTGTGAGTGTGTAATACATCCAGCCATGGGAAAGGTTCAGGTTTTGATGTGGGTGTAAGCACATTTGCAGTTGTGGAAGTGGTGTAACTGTGAGCAGAATTGGGATGATGTGTCCACCATAGCAATAGATGACTTTGAGAGGTTCAGGACTGTCTAAGGTTTGCCCATGGGTTCAGCATAAGATGAAAAAACTCTGACTGTGGTAGGGAGTTAGTTTGGATGATGTGGCAAACCCGCATGAGAAGGTCCCTTGAAGGACCAAGAGCTGGTTTTGGCTGCTGTTGTTATTGTACTTGTACCTTAACTCACTGCTGCATTGAAAATTAATGTGTCAGGTCTGTTCTGCTTTCAGACAGGATATTTGTAGAGCGCACAACAAATGTGATACTCTGGGTAAGAAAAACCTTTTCTTTGTCTTTTAGCAACTTTTTTTGTAGTGACAATGTTAGTTGCCTGTGCTGAACCATGGGTGACATTTCTTTTTCTTTTGTAATCCTCTTTGTTCTCTCCTAGGTCTGGCAGAGCTGGGCACGGTCTGTGACCCATACAGGAGCTGTTCAATTAGTGAAGATAACGGACTGAGCACTGCTTTCACAATAGCACATGAACTTGGCCATGTGTATGTTTTATGTAAATACATTTACATTTAAATAGCCCAAGATTCGTGCTAAATAGGTCTTGCCAGCCAGGCTGGGAATTGGTACCTGCTGAGCCTAATTATTTGAGAGGAGATAAATGTACCTGGGTAGAAGGTGCACCACCGAGAAAGATGAAACTGTGGGGTACTCTGAAGCCTATCTGAGAGCAGCAAAACCAACAGGGCCATGTTTTGGGGAGGATGAACGAAAGAGTACCCTAAGCAGCACCTAAGCAAGGGAGGAGAGCTGACAAAATGTCCCTTATTACTGTGTCTTCTCACATCTACGTGTGGATGTCAGCAGAATCTGCCCCAGCACAAATGGTGTCCTGGCCAGTTGACTGGGACTAGCCAGGATTTGGCTGGAGCTGGGAGGTGCTGGATGCCTTGGGGAGGACCAGGGCGAGTGACACAGGCACATTTTGACTACTTTTTGAGACTGAAGTTTCTGCTGAGGGCAGGTCCTCAGCCTGCCACAGCTCATCCCACAGCCACATGTGCTATTGAAGGCAGTGCAGCAGCTGCGTGTGAGGAGGAATTTACCCAGGGCATCTAGGAAGGAGGTGATGGGGCTGGCCCACCTCCTGAACTGTTTCACCAGGGAAAGTCTTGTGCTGCTGGACATCCCCAGCAGAGGTGGTGTCATTCAAGATACACCTCCTTCAGTGGAAATTTCTTTTGATCGCTTTTGACTCTCACTACTCTCACAGGTAGTGAGAAAAATCATCTTAGATAACATAGTCCTTTACCCTGTGGCTACAACCCTTGGGCAACTGGTTCAGTCCCAAGCCATCTCACGCCTGGTTTGCAGTGGGGGTCTGTAGGTATGGGATGGATGAGTACTTGGGAACAGATCTCTCATTGTTTTAAACTCTGTTTTTCTTTACGGAGAGCTGGCTGAGACACTCTATTTTTAACCACAGTAGTATTTGTTTAAATGAGACTTCCTGACAGAAAATCCCCAATGGTTTGGCATTCCCCCCACCTAACCTGTGGTTAATTCCTTCACTAATGCTGCCCCAGAGCTGCAGGGCAGCTGCAGGAGGGGTTAGCGGTGCTCCAAAGCAGGAAACGCCTCCGTGCCCTTTTATAGAGCGTAAAGGTGGTTTGTTGGAAGTAATGTTAATGGAATATAAACTCCCCAGCCTTGGAATACAGGATCACACCAGGTCATTTCCCCTTCTCCACTTCAAACAGCACAGTGCTTTAAGCCATTCTGTCTCCGTTCGTGTATTTACCACATTCTTCAAGATGTCATGTGCTGCAAACTTTGCTTGGGTTTCTGCTGATATCGATGCTCGATGGCATTTTGTAAACCTGCCACATAAATGTAAGGGCCAAGTCTATCCCTGGTGCAGGGCTATTTAGGCAACAGCGTGGCCCAAGGCATTCAACTGCACTGGAAAACATTTCGCATCCCACACAGGGGTATTGCTGCTGTGCCCAAGAGTCTTCAACCAGCAGTGGTTGGTGGGCTCAAGTCATTCATTTCCTTCAAAAACATATTCCCTCAGATCAACTCCTGGCTCTATGGCTCCATTCCAGAGTGTTTGCCATTCTTATGAAGGTGGAGCCAGACTCCAGCCTGTCTGCATGATAGCAACCATCAGCTGAACAGGAAACTGCAGCTGGAATTGCGTCTTGCTCCAGGCTCCCTTGAGGATTTGTGTGGCTAAATATATGCAGTCACGGTGTGGAGAGCTTAGCAGGGTGCTGCACAGCTTTTTGCAGATGAGCACTGGGAACCCTGTTTGAGCAATGTTTGTTGACACTTGTGAATATGTGCATATTAATACTTTTATTCTGTAGTATCTGTCAGCAGCATATGTAGGAAAAATTCTTGGGTTTGCTGGCATTTAGTTCACAGTGTTGCTCTTGCTACGCTAAATACTTGACATTTGCCTCTTAAGTGACTCTACTTTTCGCTGCTCTTTTTCTCTTAGTTTTAACATGCCACACGACGACAATCATAAGTGCAAGGAAGATGGGGGTAAAAATCAACAGCACGTCATGGCGCCAACACTGAATTTCTACACCAATCCCTGGATGTGGTCAAAATGCAGTAGGAAATACATCACTGAATTTCTGGAGTAAGGGCCTTGCATATGCATGTGTTGGGCTGTTTTTACGTGTGCATGTGTCCTGTGGAGTCCTTCAGTAATGCTGAAGTCCTAGTGTGCAGCATTTGGAGGAAATCAGAGGGATTTGTGTGTGCACACATCCTTTACATAGAGCAGGAATGCACCCCTGGCATCCAGTCCCTGCCAGTTCAGCCTCATGATAAGCTGGCAGGGACCAGCCTCTCGATGGGGAAGAATAAGTCTTCCCCCATGGATATTGCTTTTAAGGAATGTGTGCGCTCCTCAAACCTGAAGAGTGACTTTTCCAAGCCCCGTGGCCCAGATACAGAGCTGTGTTTTAGAAGGCAGATTGAATCTGCCTTTCTGCTCCACAGGTCAAGATAAAGCCCTGGCACTAATCCATGGTGGGAACACCGTTCCAGGAGCCCACGGGTCAGTTTGATGCACAGTGATCACCCATTTTGCTGTGATGTCTTCCTGTGTGTGCTGATGTGGAACAGAACAAGAGCCACGATGGTGTTTTGGCAAATCCAGGAGCTCAGTCCCTTGAGCAGTTCCGCTAATCAATGATTTTTCTTTCTGAGTTGTGTATAAAAATGTACCAGTGCTTGCTCAGCCACTAAATGCAGGTTGTGCACATTCAGAAATGCTTTTGCCAGGGTAGTTGACTGTGCTGTGGTGGATGGTTGCTGGGTGGTGGTGGATGGGTAACATACCCTCCTGTGCTTGAGTTTGCAGTAGTTCTTGTAGTGCTTGTCAAATATGGCAAATGTGGTGCGCAGCTGCCCTGAGGCTAATGTGGGCAAACACCAATGGGATTTAATCTCATCGCCTCCTGTTTTAACACCATTTTTCTGATTTGTGTTGTAGCACTGGTTATGGGGAGTGTTTGCTTGATGAACCTTCATCAAGAACTTACACGTTGCCTCAGCAGCTCCCGGGGCTGATTTATGATGTCAACAAGCAATGTGAGTTAATTTTTGGACCCGGATCTCAAGTGTGCCCCTATATGGTAAGTGAAATTTCACACCTTGCTTTTCCTGGTTTTGCCAGAGCAAAAATAAGGTCTCTTGGGGTTGGAGGAATGGCAGGCTCACACTCCATCAACTTACTGTCAAGCTTGTGAGTTAGCGATAAATCCTGGGGGGATAGTTTCATAGAGAATCATTTATCTGGGAAGGCCTGTGGCTCATACTTAATACTCTGATCTTTTCAATCACTTAAGCAGATGCAGTGTCGACGACTTTGGTGTATCAACGTCGATGGTGCTCACAAGGGATGTCGAACCCAACACACACCTTGGGCTGATGGGACAGAATGTGAGCCTGGAAAGGTCTGTAGTACTGTGTGATTTGTGCCTTGTAGCTGTGTTTCCTAAGGCTCAGCTAAGCATATCAGTCCAAATCATCCTATCCCAGTGCCAGTTGTGTGGGGCACAGCCCTAACTGCGAGGGTGGAAGCCCAGAGCAGCTCCGTGTGTTCTAAGCCTGGTGTGCCTGGGTCATCTCCAGCCCAGATAATGTGATTAAAATTGCTTGGCATGACATTGTTTAAAGCAGGTATTCCTTCTGGAGTGCTTATCTTTTTAAATTAATGCCCTTGAGTGAACTTTTGAGCAAAAACTTTTGCAAAGCTTCCCTAAGCTTTTGTTAGAAATCTGCTATGTGATGTGAGCAATTAGTAATTTTGTGTAACATAAACTTGTCAGCTGGCTTCTCATCTTGACAACTTCGGAGTAAAATATAGAATTGGTTGACATTTTCTCTATGGAACATTTTGGCAGTAATTCATAGAAACTTTTGATTTCCATGTGCAATGTTAATTTCCAGCTAGCATTGTGGTTTTTAGAGTAAGTATTTAATTTTTAGTTGTTCAGATCTGGAGAAAAGTAGTTAGAGGATTTTTCTTTTATTGAAATGCTGAAGCTTTTGAATAAAAATGCTAACTGTTTCTCATCATTTGTGTCTGAACAAAACTATTCTCCATCTGGTTCTAGTAAAAATAGTGTGATGTTATTCTACATGGTATAGCTTAAAATTTTGCTTTTCTGGCTCTTAAAATCAACAATAATAATAATATTAATGAGTTTTCTTTAGAAAGAGTCAAAGTTTTAAACCATAGTCTTTCAAATGTATTTTAATAAAAAATCTGGAGGCTATTTTAGATATAATTTTCCATACAGGCTGTGGAACTCTTTGGTAATTAATCTTTTGTTACATGTGTCTGAAGACTTGATTGTTCAATGACACTTGGCTGATTTCCTTCAGGACAATGAGCATCATGTATCAATTTGCCTTCCTTTCTTAGGGAAAAGTGCAGTCAACATGTTTGGTTTTATTGTTGAGAATGTGCATTAGATGTGTGGTTGGAATCTCTAATGTTTTTGTGTGAGATCCTCTGTGTTTTGAGACACAGGAGAAAGCTTAGTTATCTGTGGAGTCCCTGCAACTTAAGACCTTGTGTCCTCAATTCCTCTGCTGGTGAGCTTGGGGTCTGCTCACCGCTGGAAGGTCAGAAATTACTGTTTTCTTGAAATTCCAAAAATCTGGGCTGCAATTTTCTTCCAACAAACCTGCAGTTGCCCTTGGATGTGACCAGAGTGATGTGCAAACAACTGCAATTGAGCAGATTAGCACTCCCTCAGTTACCCCATGTCATGCAAGAGGCAGTGTCCAGCTGCATGGCTCTTAATAAAGACCGTGTGAGCAAAAACATTTCAGCCCACAAATTTAGACAATTTGACAAGTTTAGACAAATTAGACAAGTGTGACCTGAACTTCTCAGCTGAGAGCAGATGGGCTCTTAAGAAAAGCTAATGCAGCCTACTTGTGTTCAGGCATTTGAATGTGTTCTCACAAAAGGGCTTTGCAGAGTAATTCTTGTATCTGTGTGTTGGTCTAATTCAATGTTAAAGTTTGGATCATCATAAACTCTCTCCTCTTTGGTGTTTACTTGGGCTTGTAAAGTGCTAAGGTGCAAGTCTGGAGTGCTTTTCCTAGGAATAAATTGCTATTTTGGTACTCTGCTGTGGCCAGGAGCCCCATCAAACTGGTGCTTGCTGACTAATGCTTCAAGTCTGCGTGTTTAAAGCCTGTGATGTATGGTTTGGCAGATGGAGAAAATACCATGCCATTTTTTATGGAGATATCTTTGGAAATGAGGGAGACTGAATAGCTAAAAAAATCGAGCTAAAACTACTGGGATGTAGATTTAACCGGGTTCTAAATTTACTCTTAAATCAAGGACGCTAAAACAACATGGGAGTATTAACTTACACATATTTTGCATGTGAGAACACTGAATCTGATCTTTCTAAACCAAGCCATAAGCCCAGCTCAGCATTTGGCTTTGCTGGGCGAGCACCGTCGTGGTGGTTTTACCATTTCACAGCACCAGCTCATTGTTGGGTGGAGATAAATCACTGAAAGAAAATAAAGAGGGTCGTAAATTTGGGCCTCTCTCTCTCTCTTGTGGTTTTCAGGGCTGCTTAGAGAATGATAGCAGAAGAGTAGAGGAATAGTAATCGTTTGTGTCTCCTGCCGTATGGCAGCAGGTAGCGCATCTGTTATGCATGCATGGAGCTTCACAGCCCTTGTCTGCCCCCTGCTACTCTATTCAAGCCAGTCAGCCCAAGGATGGGAGCTGGATTTGGTGAATTATCTGGGACTCCAGTGGCAAGACAAAGGAAAGGAAAGTCTGTTGTAGTGTCTCCCATCCCTGCCAGTGCTCTCTTGCTCAACTGTGCGCCTTAAGATATTTTGAATTTGCTCCAGACAAAACACCTTTTATTCTCTTCGTTCTGTGATCTGTAAGCTCATAGGAAAGAGAATCCTGGCAAGCTTTTTAGTTTTTCTGTTGTATCTCAACACAGAAATTATTTTTAAAATGCGAAAGGCACGGAGGTTGCGCAGCCACACTGTTCACAGTGTGGTTCCAAGAAACACCATTGCGTTTCCATAAGCTAATCTTGCTGTTTGTTTAAAACAGCTGCTCTTTTCCCCACCCTTGAGTTACCATCACCTCCAGCCCCCCACTTTTTAATAAAATCAACGGATGCAGGTGATTTCCTGGTTAATTCTCAACCATGGGATGGGAAACATATAGGTCATGTCACGGTCTGTTAGCTGTGTTCATTCACTAGTTAGCTATTCAGTCATCTTCTCTGGGTCAGTGGTGCCAAGCATGACTCTGGTTATATATTTAGCTGTGAGCATCAACGTTGCTGTGAGAAGTTCTCCTCTGGGACAGGCTCTGTTGGATTGGTGTCATGCGTTTTTGTACTTTGATGATAGTTGTGGGACCTCTTTGTCCCTGTACAGGGCTGGCCTAGGGGTCCCCAACCTTCAGGTTTTCAACCCCTAGTGCCAGGAGGAGTCATTCATCATAAGGGTTTGTCCTGCAGCAAAGAAAGAGGCATTACAGCTGATTTTATTGCTGTCCTTTCCTGTAGCAGATGATTTTTAGCCAGTTTTTGTCTGGGGAATCAAATCTTCAGATGGAAGCAAATCTGGGGCATGTTGCAGCCCAAAGACCGTGCTCATCTCTGAGCAAACATCACATGTAGGACTCAAGCTATGAGTTCTTCAGCTGTCCTGCAAACCATGCCTGTGGGCAAATACACCAAGATCAGCTTTCTTCATCAGCAAAGCGATGCAACAGGTCGGCCATTATGGGCAAAAGGTGTTCAGTGTGCTGCATAAACCATCAGGTGTTTTGCTACTTGATGCAGAGAAATATTGCAAGGGAATATTTTAATGACTCTCTACTTGTATTCTTCTGTAAGTCTGTAGCCTCTTCTAATCCATGAGCAATCAGCTATGTTTGGGTTTCCTGTAATTGCAAAGATTTAGGTATCTGCATGTCTCTGGCTTTAAATCCACTTTAGCCAGTGCTGTTCAGTGAGAGGGAAGTCCTGCCCTCACAGGTCTTGGGGACATTTTTCCATCCACTCTGGTGGGGCCAGAAGGTGACTCTCCCCTAGACCTCACCTCTCCAGAAGTCTGTGTTGTCAATCTAGCAAACATATCCCAAAGGACACAATTTATATCATGAGAACGGGGATGGGGGCTTGCCATGATAACTATCCAGTTTTCCATACAGAAGAAAACAAGAGTCATAGCTAGAAAACAAAAGTGTAGACCAGGTCTTGGCAAGTCCCATGTTATGACTGAGTAAAAAAAAACAAAAACAAAAAAAAACCTTTGGATTAAGGAATTCATTTTTCTATTTTAATTGCCTTTTAGATTTGGAAGTTTCCTTTCCTGCTTTGGATAGCTGTGGGGAGGTTTGAGTTTTCCTGGTGTTTCTCCTCATTGCCTGTCTCCTCCCCTGACACGGCACAGTTCCTGCAGCTCTCCAGGAAATCAGATAAGCAGCTTTTTGAAAAGCCAGTGCCATGAGCTTTGCTGTGCTGTTCAGCACCAGTAAACAGGGAATATTCAGTGGTTGCTGTTGTCCTCAGTCTTCATCCCATAAATCATTCCATGGACTCAGCACCTTGCCTTCGCTTTGCCATTTAAGGGTGCAGAGAAACTAAAATATGGGGGTGACACAAAAGATATGAAGAAGTTCAGCTGTATTTGATTGCAAAATCACTGTGTGTGGTTGAGAAATAAGCCAGCCTGAGTCGTCACCCAGGCTGGTCACTGTTGGTCGGCTCACGATGCCAAAGCAATGCAAACCCACCTTTCCCATGTTTCCCTGCCCACAGCACTGCAGGTTTGGGATGTGTGTGCCCAAAGAGCGAGAGGCACCGGTGATAGACGGAGCGTGGGGGACATGGAGCCCTTTTGGGACCTGCTCGAGGACCTGCGGTGGCGGCATAAAGACGGCGATACGGGAATGCAACAGGCCCGAGTAAGTGCCAGAGGGGGAAACCCTTGTGTGCCCCAGGGACAAGTGACTCTGCCCTGGGGGTGGGTGGCTTTGCCTGGCATGGATGAGCTAAGATGGGAACCAAGGAGGAGCCGGGCACAGGTTTGATTTGTGGGTAAAGTGCTCTAAAATGGGGAAAGTGCTCATTCAACAATGAGCGAAGGAAAAATCTAATAACTGCATGGGTTTATTGCCTTCTGTGTTCCTGTGGAGGCACAGCTGGGATCCCACTTCCAGAGGTGTTTTTCTTCCTCCAAAGTTGTGATTCAGAAAGGAGGGAGAAAGAAAGGAGACATGTTTTTATCCTTTTTCACCATTGTATCCCTGCTTTGGCTGCTTTTGCAGCTGTTCCTGCAGGCTTTTATGCAGTTTCCTACCATTTTATTCCTGCTTTGGCTGGTTTTGCAGCTTTTGGCTCCTTTTGCATCTGATCCTTTATACGGTTACACTTCAGCTGGTGCAGACTAGCCAAACCTCAGCAGAAATCTGTGCCCCATTAAAAAGTGGACCTCAAAAATGTTTGCTGTCAGACTGGAATGCAAAATCCTGCACTCTTTGAAATGGCAGGGAATTTTGCCGTGGGCTTCAAGTAGACAACTATGTGGCTGGCAAAATATTAGTAATAGCTTGAGCAACTTGTATGAAAACAGCTTGTTTACATAAATTGTGAATTGTGCTGGTTTCTGTTTAACTACCTTCTTTTAGAAGAAGGTAGGTGGGCAGGAGGTTTTCTGGGCTTCCATTTGGCACTGAGGCACAGAGGAGAGGAGTCTGCAGGGCTGGTTGCACTGAGGGGTCTTTAAAAGATTGAGCACCTCTTTCTCATCGTTGGTGTTGGATGGCTTGCTGCCAAGGAAGTTGCCAGTAGGGATGTGCCAGTGACAGTTTCATCACTGCTAGTAGGAGAAGGGAGAGATTGTAGCTGTGACAGCAGTGGTGTAGTGACAGGAGAGGCTGCTCAGTGCAGCTGGGCAAGTGTCAAGAGAGCAGGGTCAAAGCTTAGGGAGTAGGACACCAGCACGTTAATTAAAATGATGCTAAGAAACACACAAGTGCAAAGGGGTTCTCCTCTGGTTGTGTTGAGTCAGCACACACCATATGGTCTTCCAATAGCCATGGAGAGACAAAAATAAAGTATCTTTCCATGTGCAAAAATAGCTCTGCTGCCGAAACTTGGATGCTGTCAGTGAGATGTATTCCCATCTTATGAAGGGGCATCTGTTTGGACTGATAGCTTTTTGTGATAGAAAATCTCCTTTATCCTGAAGGCTAGCCAAGGGATTTTAAATTCCATCTTCTCTCATAGCTTGTGTTTTGTATCTTGGTGCTTTGGGAGGCGTATTGCTTTGGCTGGGATTTGCAAGAGCACCTAAATACGCTCAGCACCAACCTGCCCGAGAAATCCTCTGTGCTTATCATCAATAGGGGTTCTTTCCAGGCCCCTTTTCATGAGCCATGTGCTGGGCATGGCCTCTCTTCTCCAGCTCCTCCCAGGGTTTCCACAAGGAGGTGTCTGTCCCAGCACCATCCACACAACTTTACACTGGCTGTTGTTTTGTGCCGGTAATTTGTGTGAGCTCCCACCATCCATGTCCCTGTTGTCATGCATGTTGGCATGCACTGCTTTCCCTTCTGTCTCTGTGGTACATTGTTGATTACCCGTAAAATTCTTACGCAGAGGGAAGTATGCCGTATTTCTTCCCAACACTGAAAATCAATGTCACATAAGGCTGACTTATTTTTCAGGTTCAACTCCTTCTGTTTCCTCACACACTATGAAAAGCAATGTTGGTTTATAAACATCCTAAAACTGTCAGGGTGTTTTGGAGCTGTTTTGAAATGTCAGAAGTGTGAGTGTGCTTCGACTCCCAGCTCTGTCTGAGGGGAGATTTAATGCCACAGTTACGAAGCTGACAGTTTGCAACACAATGGCAAGTTTTAGCATCCTTCAGTTCATGGTGTGTCAACGTTATCTCAGTCTCAGGGGTCATGTCTACAGAAGAGGAAATTAAACAGAAGCTTGGGATCTTTGGATTTTGTTAGACATACCCTTTAAAAAGAAAATGCTCCTCCAAGTTCTTCGTAGCTAACTTAATATTTAAAAGTTTCATTTTAATTAAATTGATTTATATTGGAAGCAACGTGATTACCATAAAAAAGTTATAACTGCAACTTTTTTTAAAGAAATGCCCTCTTATAGGTTTGTGTAACTTAGAGCCTCTGTCAAACTGCAACAGTCCTACTGTGGTTTAAATGCTTTGGAAGTGAAAATGAATCCCCCACGGACGACACAGACTCACCAAGGTCTAGAGTGTGCTGCTGCCACAGCTAAGTTTCCCTTAGTGCTGTGTAGTGAGATTGTTGAGATGTCCCTTTGTAGCTGGAGGTAGCTAATGTGCCTACATGGGAATACTCTACAGGATGGGCTCTGGGAATTGTCCACAGGATAGCCTCCAGTGGTGGGAAAACGCCAGCAATTACAGGGGCCGCTGCACTGGGTTATCTCTGGAGTGGTCCCAGGTGTAATCAAGTTATTTCAAGTTGTTTGACACAACAGGGTGGAGAATAGACTAAATCAGTAGAAACCAGGCTTAGACTTGCTCCACTAGGACCTGGTGTAAAATCAGTCTGTAATTAGGAATCTGCACTGGGCACTGTGTGGCTGCATGGGCTTTTTATCACTGGCACTTGCTTTAATTGCAAGCACCATAAACCTTTGCAAGTGGCACACATTTAATTTCCCGATGGCCCATGAGAGCTGCCCTTAGAGCAGGTAGAGCTGATGTTACCAGCTATGTCTCCAGGCTGTGCCTGAAGACAAATCATACCCCTTGACATTTGGGACAGGACCAGAGGGGTCTGCATCACAGCAGTGTGGACCTCAGCAAGCAGAGGATGCTGGCAGGAAAAATTCCCACATTTGTAGCTGGTAGTTCTCAGCATCTCATCTGGAGCTGCTTAAGGAGGCAACTCCTGCCAAACCTGTGAGCATCCCTAGGGTGGTGCTGATGGATAGGTGGGAAATCTGCCTGCCTCTCCCTGCTTTGCAGGCAATCTTTCAGCAAGGGCAAGATGTTCTGTGTTATTTGTGGGAGAAAAGGCACTGCCGGGCTTCCTAGGTGGTGGATATGTAGAGATGCTAAAAAATTCTGTTCAGCTTCTGTTCAGGAACTTGTTTCACTGTGTGTAGAGACCCTCTTGCAAGGTCAGGGGCATGCTGTCCCTTTTGTTAGAGATGCTGGATGCTCACGGTGAGCATCTCCCTGCTAGGGGCGGGGGTAATTCCCATTTATCACTCATTCATTTGCATCTTGAAGGGTCTCCAAGTGTGCAAACCAGCTTCCCTCCCTAAGGGGGCTCCAAGGGAAAATGCACTCTGACAGCATCCCTGGGCCACTGATGGGTGTCTGGTCCCAAGGTAAGGCAGAGCTGATCCTGAAGAACAGCCTTGGAAGGCAGGAGGTGTGGGTGCCAGGACAGCAAAGCCCAGTGAGTCGCTCTCCTAATCTGCACTTCTTGCTAGTGCTGGCACTCGTTTTGTTGGGGGGTGGGTAGAAGATGTAGGTTTGGTGGTTGTTTTGATGTGCAGCTCGCTCCTGCACCACTGCTGACAGCAGCTGGAATGGGAGAGGCTTTTTCAGTCCCCAAAGTGATCTGTTTTCTGGCAAAGGCTCCATCTACATACGAGGACAAAAATAGTTTTATGACTACAGTCCTGAATCTGGGAGTCAGGAAATTCAAAATGACAGTTTCTCCTAGGCTTATCCACTGGCTTTTATGTGGCTTGGATGGTATCTCTCTCCCCAGTTTATACCACTGTCATCTTGCTATAAAATGGAGGTAAAGTATTTATTGGCCATGTTTGGTGCTTTCTAGAATACATGGAGATAAGTTGTTTTGAAGTGTCCAACATTACCATTTCTAACATTTGGGACTGGAAATCCTGAAGGACTAAGTGCTGCCTGGCCTTTCAGCTTCTGCAGGGACAGAAGCCCTTTCTTCTTTCTCATGTGGTGTTTAGTTATTTGCAATCCCCTAGATCACATGCAAACTCTGAGCCACCAAATTTATAGGACCAAAGGGGTTGTGGAAGTATGGTCCTGGACCACATCAGTCTCTTGGTGTGACAATAAATCCTCACATGAGGAGGAAGATGTTGCTCTTCATCTCTTGCTTCTCTCACTACCTTGTCATTCAGCAGAAAGCAATTATTCCCTTTTTCATCCCTTTTTAGTATCACATATATGGCCTCTTTTTGTTAGACACCTGCATAACCTTTCCTGCTCATCAGTCTAGGCTATTAATTAAAGGTATGCATTAAGAACAGAGCCCATAAAATGGTGTTGCAAATCCTGACTGTGTTGAGCAGGTGCAGAACTGCAATTTCATCTCATGTCTAGGCTGGTCTTGTCTCTGCAGGCCCAAAAATGGTGGGAAGTACTGTGTGGGTCGCCGCATGAAGTTCAAATCCTGCAACACCGAACCGTGCTCAAAGCTGAAGAAGGATTTCCGGGACGAGCAGTGTGCTGACTTCGATGGGAAGCACTTCAACATCAACGGGCTGCCCACGAACGTGCGCTGGGTTCCCAAATACAGCGGCAGTAAGTGGTGGTGGTGGTGGGGGGGATACAGATCCTGCCTCCTGCGTCGCCACCTCGGGGTGATGACATTCAGATAACATGCTTCTGGTTTTCCTCCCTCCCACGCCCAGTCCTGATGAAGGATCGGTGCAAGTTGTTCTGCCGGGTGGCGGGGAACACGGCGTATTACCAGCTGCGGGACCGCGTCATCGACGGGACGCCCTGCGGCCCCGACACCAACGACATCTGCGTGCAGGGCCTCTGCCGGGTAATGGTCTCCCACCCTCTCCACCCAAGGGGGATTGCAGTTTCGCATGGTAGGATGGCACTTCTGCGCTGTGCTCCACGCAGTTCTTGGCGGGCCCTCTTTGCCCGGGGGTTGCCAACGTTATCTCTGGGCTCTGCCAACCCCAACTGGTCTGAAACTTGTGCCAGCCACCAGATTTACAGGAGAGCCACACATGGCTCATTTCGGTTGGAAAAGATCTCTAAGTTATCATCAAGTCCAACCTTTAATGTAGCAGTGCCAAGTCCACCACTAAAACATGTCCCTACATGCCACATCCACACATCTTTTAAATACCTCAAAGGATGGTGACTCCATCACAGCTCTGGGCAGCCTGTTCCAATGTTTGACAACTCATTTTGGTGAGGAATTATTTCCTAATATCCAATCTAAACCTCTCATGGTGCAACATGAGGCTATTTCCTCTTGTCCTGTCACTTGTTACCTGGGAGAAGAGGCTGACCCCCACCTGGCTACAACGTCCTTTCAGGGAGCTGTAGAGAGCAGTGAGGTCTCCCCTTGAGCCTCCTTTTCTCCAGGCTGAGCTCCCCCAACTCCCTTGGCCATTTTTCATCAGACTTGTACTCTAGACCACTCACCAGCTCTTCTTGGGACACACTCGAGTGGAGGTTGTTTACACGTCTGCCCTAAGTTACTGAGGGCTGTGGTGGTCTGAGCCTAAATCCAAATTATGCTTCCTTCTGTGCTCTGCCACAGTTCTTCCTGTTCAGGCCCCAGATCCCTTTACATTTCCATTCACAATTATTTTTCACACTTTTCTCTATGGGAACAATTGATGCAAGAATTTTTCTCTAGTGGAGGCATTGCCTGGTGCAAACAGCAGTTCTGATCCTCGCTTTGTGAAAAAGCCTTTTTGTTGGAAAACCTTGTGGGATGGCCACACTGTAAATCAGTGGAAAAATGTGGGGAAGCAAAACAATTTGTCTCATGGCAGCCTTTTGCATACACAGCTTTTGTGTGCCTTAATTAGGAGGTTTGTAAATTCTGTTCTAGTCTGTATTTGCTCAATCTAGTTTTTTTCAATTTTTCTCTTAAAGCAAGCTGGATGTGATCATGTGCTGAATTCAAAAGCAAGAAGAGATAAATGTGGCGTTTGTGGTGGGGATAATTCTTCATGTAAAACTGTTGCAGGCACATTTAACACGGTGCATTATGGTAAGAATCTGTTGCTAAAAACTTTATAGTGAAAAATGTGGGTCTATAAAAGCCATTACCACACTTGATCTACAAAAACATTGATGTAAAACACAAAATCCTTCTAGCTATACTATATTCCATTTTATAACTATTTATGCTATCCCTAAATGAAAACTATTGGCTTGTGTAATGTGAGGTAATTTTGCTCATTTCCCTTCCCCCTAGAAAGCAAATGAAATGTCTGTGTAATGGCCTTGACTTTCTGTTAAATCTTTCCTAGGCTATAACGTTGTGGTTCGCATCCCAGCTGGTGCAACTAATATTGATGTGCGTCAGCACAGTTACTCAGGGAAACCAGAGGATGACAACTACCTGGGTGAGTTGTAGGCCTTATTTCAGTCCAGAAATCTGCCTCGTTTTCTGGTTGTGGTGATACATCTACTGACTGCTCTTTGCTTGGGAGGATGAAGAATTCATTTAAGGAAAATGTTTTCTTGGCGAGAATTTATCTACGGCTGCCAAACATTCAGCTTTATTTTCTTCCTTCTTTTTTGTGCATGCCATTCTAGATGTGAAGTTTGGGAGGTTCACAGATTGTAAGAAATACCCCCTTAGGGTGTGTGTAGGGCTGAGAAAGACTGTTGAGCTTGGGCTGTGGATGGGAGCTGAGGCACAAAACTGGGAACCAAACAGACTTCTGATCTCTGCTGTCACCATTCTTTGGCTGGAGAGTAAATATGCCCTGCCCTGAAAGATGTGTGTACAAACACATAGAGAAATTATTTTCTGTTCTTCTGAGAATAATAATTCTGATGTCACTTAGGTTGAGCCCTTCTTGTCCCTGACAGTGATATGTACCCATAAAGAAATACCCTGCACCAAAAATACCAGTTTTGATGTAAACCTAACAATAACTTGGCCTTTAGCTGTTGAACTCTTGTAGTCACTGTTTTCTCTAACCTATGGGTATGCCTCTAGAGGCAGATGAACATGCCTGTGGTGCTCTGTCAGACCACTCTGCTGCACATACACATACTTTAGCATGGCCTTGAGTCTCTCTTCCACCATGCTGATCAGTAATTCACCCCATAGTTCTGTTTGGGCTCAATAGCAGAGATAACACAAGTGCACATTACGGCTGATGTTACACCTGCCAGCTGAAGGCTGTTTTTGCCATTAAGTCCTGTTTGGGGTCCCTCAGAGTCTCTGGTCCTCCTCTTTTACATGCCCTGTGCCTGGCACCACCAGCTGTGCTCCAGTAGTGCCTGGTCCTGTATTTACATCTCTGAACAGGGCACTTCATCTTGTTTTATACTGCAAAATTCCTGTAACTGGGTATGTTGAAAACATGACTAGGCTGGTGGTCCCCATCAAAGGTAAAAGGACTCACTTGAGAAGCAAGTAGAGGAGACTACCATGCACCAAAGGGAAACAGTGGTGACAGCTTTGGCTATTGCTCTGTAATACCATCCTATTTCTGGACCCTTTATTGAGACAAAAAGCTAAGTGGGTGTTCCCTGTCCCCATTCGCAGGTGGGCACGCTGCAGGGCTCTCTGTGCATTTACAGCTGCGTCACATCATCTTTGCACATTCACATCAGTGAAATGAGATGGTGCAACATGAATGCACATCAGCACCAAAAAAAAACATACTGTGGTGTAATAGCTTTCCCTCTTGTGGAAGGGATTTTTTTTTATTCCTCTTTCCTGGAAAAAGCAATCCTCCCCATGTTGTGCCTATTAAAACTGGTTCACCCCAGAAGGAGCCCCAAACTTCCCAGCTCTTCTTGGAGGGCCTTTAATCTTCTTGGGAAGCAATGAAGTCAAATCTTCTTTAATGTTGCTTTAATATTGCTGGGAAAGCATCTCTTCACATTAGGCCTGACTAGAAGTAAATGAGAAGTGTGCATGTGTCCACTTATTTTGCAGCTCACTGAGTGTGAAATCTTGGGCCCTTGGTACTGTGAACCTTGTAGTTGCTTAACAGTTTAGGAGGAATTTGATGTTGTCACCAAGTCCAAGACATGTACCTACTCTTGTAGGAGATACAGTAAACAGGAAGGAACCCTTTAGTGAGTTTTACTACTGCCTAATAACAGCAAAGCCTCCAAAGTGTGGGGTTTGGTTGAGTATAGCCTTTGCTTTGTGAGTTTTTCTCCATCTATGTCTGTTTGCTATCGAGCAGTGTTTTGCTTCATTATCTCTCTTTATTCGATGGAAAAACCTTGCCTTTGGTGTTTTGGTGTTAAGTTTAGATTTTTCAGTACAGGGGCTTTGTAGTAACGTAGCTGTGATGGGTGAAATGGTGGGGAAACTAACTTAGGAAATTAGCTACATAATCGCATTAGTGTGAAGTTGTGCAGCAGACTGCTGTTTTCAGGAAACTGTTCCTTTTATAAAGCATTTAGGCTTTAAGCCTTCAGTGCTTTCACATACCTTAAGATTTGAAATAATAAAAAGTGTGGGGGGAGGAGGGAGATGGAGAGAGAGGGGGAGATGCTGACCAAACTCCCTGAAATTATCTACTAGAAAATGATGTTTAGGCAATTAGGGCACAAACATTTACCCTAAGAACACACCTAGAAACAACAAGGGAGCCACCCTATCCACACAAACCTTATGAAAAGGTTTGGACAGGATTATTTTTGTGGTATATGAGGGGATACAGCCTGTGTGTGCTCCGTACAGCAGCCTTTTGGATATCTCTGCCCTGGGTTATGGGTGAACTGTTCAGCCACAACTTCAGGCATTCAGCCTTCATTTTAATGAGGTTTTCCAGTGGAAAAAGGAGAAGGAACAATGTCTGCAAGAGCTCTGCTGCTCTCTTTACATCCTTTCTGTTTGAGAGTGCTAGTGGGCTTTTCCTCCCAGCCCCAAAGGAAAGCAGCACTGAGAGCGCATGACCCTCGTTATTATGTACGTATGAGTTAATTCTGCTTCTTTAGTTCTTGTTTTTTGCACCTATGCAGCCTTATCTAACAGTCAAGGAGACTTTATATTAAATGGAGACTTTGTCGTCAGTATGTTTAAAAGGGAAATCAAAGTTGGGAATGCTGTGATCGAATACAGTGGATCGGATAATACTGTTGAAAGGATTAATTCTACAGATCGGATTGAGCAAGAAATAACGCTCCAGGTGAAGTATATGTTGTGTGTATGGAAAAGTCTGCCCAGCATAACTGGACTGAAAATAGCGGCCAGTGATTTCTGTTGGTTTACTCTGCATCATTTTTCTTCCTCTCAGGTTTTATCAGTTGGCAATTTGTACAATCCTGACGTTCGTTACACATTTAATATCCCCATTGAGGACAAACCTCAGCAGTTTTACTGGAACGAGCATGGCCCGTGGCAGTCCTGCAGTAAGCTCTGCCAAGGTGGGTGTTTGGGAAGGCTAAGTTTTGTCCTGGATTCGTTTGGGATTTGGGCAGGGCTATGAGATCCCTCTCTGATTTCTTTGAATTCCAATATTACGGGTGTGATTGTTTCACGGGGCTTCAGTAGTAGATAACATTTTACAAGATGCTTATGGGTTTCAGAGCAGGGCACTTTACAGCCCCTCTGAGCAAGGTGAGCCTCACAACCTGGTCTGCAGTGAGGAAGCTGAAGCACAGAAAAAGTTACATACATTTGCTAAGGCTGCAGAAGTCATCAGTGTCTGGGTTTGGGTCTGATATCCAATCATTGCCACCTGCCAGTGCCCACCTGCAGCTCTCTTCCTGTGTCCATTCCTTCAGCAATAAACCCCTTCTGCTCTGCTTAGTTGTAACCCCCTCCCTCTTTCTGAAAGAGATGGAGAAGCACAACTGAACACCTCTTAAATGCTCCTATAAAAGGTGTAAGGGAAATAACTGAATTGATCACTCCTGCATGACAAACAACGTGATGGTTTTCTCTGTGCAGGAGAAAGAAAAAGGAAACCTGTGTGTAAGAGAGAGTCAGATCAGCTCACGGTGTCAGACCAGCGATGCGATCGAATTCCACAGCCTGATCCCGCCACCGAGCCTTGTAACACAGAATGTGAATTAAGGTACACTCTGCTCAGCTGTGTATATACATTACGTTGTGTATTTATTGTTTACTCTTTCCTTTCACCTCTCACCACAATTCCTTTTCTCACCAGCCTGTATTAGATTTTAAAAACGAAAAGGATTAGTAGTTGCCTCTTTGTCAACCAAGAGGGATTGTCATCCACCAGCAGTGTTTTGAGAGGCACAGCTGTGCATTTTCACATTTCTCTTGTTGGATTAAATTAGGACTAACTATAACAAAAATGCTCCTGATGTTGAAAAATCTCCCGGTGCAGTACAGCGCCTAAAATCTGTGTCTGCCCCTGTCAGAAATGCTCAGCACCGTCTTACAAACAGCCTGCAAAGATGGAAAAACATATACTTAAAGCAAAGAAGTAACTAATACTTGAATTTATCATCATTTATTTAAAGCAAAGAACAGGCTTTAGTGTAGAGTGGGGTTGTGGATGTCCCCAGACAATTTCTGGCGTGCTGGAATGATGGAGCACGGCCTAAATCATCACAACCCATTTTCCTTTAAAAAGCAATGTGTTTTCCTTTCTGGGGCTTAAATACGGTGGCATTAAGCGGCTGCTGGTGAAGCAATTCAGATGGCCGAGTTTCCCGAGGGGTTTCTCTGGCTCTGTTAAACCGGGACCGTGCAGGGGCTGTGCAGGGTCGGGTTGTCGCGGTAACAGCTGTTGCCATTGCAACAGGTTGGAAACTTGAGAAGGGCAAACGCAGGAGTCTGAAAAGCAGGCAGGGATGTGAGGCTCCCACCAGTCAGGAGCTATTGACTCCAAATCCCCTTGATCTTATTCTTCTCTGGGCTGTGCTCGGGTTTGCTCTCTTGGCTTGGGAGTGGGGCTCTGCACGTCCCATACAGGCACTGGCAACAGCCTGAGGGTCTCCAGGTCCCCAAGGGGACACCCCTGCCAGGTCTGAGGGGCAACAGGCTCCTGTTGGCTTCAGGGTCTCCAGCACCTCCCTGGATCAGACCTCGTGTCCAGCATCTCTTGCCAGGGCTGGGCTGATATGAAGCAGGACTGTATCCCCAGGTGGGTCCTTGAGGGCCACCAGCACCAACCCTTGTTGTCCATCCCAGGAAGGAGGCAGCAGGGTGGAAATCTGTCTGTCGAGAGGGAACACCTCTAAATCCCCACTGACACCACTGGGGCTCAAGTGTCTCGTAGCAAGTCATTTGTTTGTCCTTTGTGCTGAGACTGTTTTGCAGGTGTCCTGCCATGTGGAACACAGTTCAAGAGTGTGCAGGTCATTTTCTGATGCTGTATTTTCCAGCTTTTAGTTTTAGAGGCTGAGGTGGCACTCCTGCAGGGGAGCGTGGAGTGGAAAGCATTCAAAGCACTGCGCCTTGCTTGGCCACAGATACCCCTCACCACCTTGGCTGGTCCCACAGGGTCACAGTGTGACTTCACTGTCTGCAAGAGGGACCTGGCGACAGCTCCTTCCCTTCAAGGAGCAATGCCAGGATTAATTGCCTCCGATTTTTGGAAGTCGCAAAGCATTGGGAAGTGTTACAAAGAGCAAAAACTTCCAGTTCAAGAGCATATATTCCCTATTTATGTCAAACACCCTCAAGCACCTTACCTGCAGAGTGCTGGAACCCCAGAGCTGATGTTTGCTCTCCTCGGTGCAGGTGGCACATCGCGAGGAAGAGCGAGTGCACGGCGCAGTGCGGGCTGGGCTACCGCGTCCTGGAGATCTACTGCTCCAAGTACAGCAGGCTGGAGGGCAAGATAGAGAAGGTGGACGACCGCTTCTGCAGCAGCCAGCCCAAGCCCAGCACGAGGGAGAAGTGCACTGGAGACTGTAACGTGGGAGGGTGGCGGTACTCGGCCTGGACAGAGGTGAGGGATGCTCACTGGCACGGCGAGCGCTGCCTCCCCCTTGCACAGGGGTGCGTCGGGCTGTTTAGGTTGCAAACAGCGCGTATGTAAAAGTTGGCCATGATTCTTCTTCCAGTCCTTTTTCTGGAGGACACCGTAGTCTAAATCAGCCTGGTACTCCTTATTTTCCCCTGCAATTAATTTATGCTTTTTAAGCATCCCAAGGTCTGCCCTCATTACACTAAGCGCTGCTAGCTGTCTTCTCCAGTCAAAGCCATCACCACTGCCAGGAGCTGGGGAGGACAGGGTGCCATCAGCAGAGGACTTCAGAAATTTGTTTCCTTAACACATTTTAGTTTTTGTGTGAACAAGAAAATTCATGAATGCAGGCCTGGCACTGAGAGATTGACGAGCCTGGGGCTTTCCAGGGAGGTCATGGCGAGGGGGGGCTGGCTGGTCAGAGAGTTAATCTCTCCTAAAATGAGAGCGAGCAGCAGCCATTTAGGAGAACTGAAAGGCAACACTTGTAAAAGTAATAATGGGGTTATAACCTGAAATAAATTTGTGAAACGCATTGCCGCGACATTATATTAAGCTTTAGCAAGATTGGCTTTTTAAAGGAATACATAAAGTAAAAGCCTTTTACTTAGAGTACAAATTGTTCTTCCGGAGGTTTTCTGCAGTCACTCCGCAGTCCTGGCTGTGAAGAGGGGAGAAAGGCAACAGCAGTAGAGGGGCAAAAAACTACTTACCTGTTGTCTGTCCTTGGCAGTGCTCCAAGAGCTGCGGCGGGGGCACGCGGCGGCGCCGAGCCATGTGCGTGAACACCTACAACGACGTCCTGGACGACAGCAAGTGCAGCCAGCAGGAGAAGCTGACGGTGCAGCGGTGCAGCGACTTCTCCTGCCCCCAGTGGAAAACTGGAGACTGGTCCGAGGTGGGTGCCAGCCCTCTACCCTGAGGGGCTGGTGTCTGCAAAGGGATATCCCTGTCCCTGCTCGTCCCCTGTGATTTGTTTGTGCCACTTGCAGAAGGTCTCTCCGAGCCTGTGCACAGTGAGGCTTCAGACAGGCAGCAGAGTCACTGGCCTTGTCACCACTGGTCAAGTGGCCACTTCCCTCTCTGCAAAGCCACCAGGGGCTTAATTCCTCTCCAGTCCTGCAGTAATTTCTCCCTAGTTTTTCTGCAGTTCCTCTGTAACGTTCGGAAGAAAAATACCTTCTGCCCTTGTTTTCCCTTGAGATTGTCCTCAGAAGCCCTGGCAGCTCTGGCTGTCGCTGGAGGGCAGGATTTCACCCTATTGATGTCCTGCTCAGCCTCTCCCTGTCATTTATTACCTCTTCTGCTGCTGCTGGTGTCCTTTGCAATGCAACAAAATCGTATCTTGATAGACCTTTTCCTGCAGTAGGACTGGGGATGCTGGAGAACAGTCTTCAAAGGCTGCTCGTCACCTTTGTGGCCAAATAGCTCGTTTCTGTGAGATGTATTCTTTTAGGATGTAATGAAACCAATTAAGTGGAACAGGGATTGTTCTCTGCAAAACATCTGTCTTCTGAGTCAAGCTGCTGCCAGGCCAAGCCACTCCAGGGCAGTTGCAGCCCACAGAAGCCAAGACCCTTAACATGCACTCCCAGAGCTGAGCAAGTTTTTCAGAAGCCTTTGGCACCCCATTGTGCACAGCTAAAACCCCGCAGGACAGTGCTGTGCCATTGCCCTATGTCTTACAGCTGCTGGAAGACATGAGCCTTTGTGGGCTCACTCTGCCTGTGCTGAAGAGTCTCAGCCTGGCTGTGCTCTCCATGCTCCAGCCTCTGCTCCGGACCAGCTCCTGAGAGCATTCCTGTCTAATTGCAAGGCACTTACCTGTCTTCCAGGACACGTTATTGTTAGCTAAAGAACTGCCTCTTGGCACCACTTTTTTTTTTTTTTTTTTTTTAAGCAGTGGTTGCAGTGGGTCTCCAGGTTTATTTTTCAGTGCCACTGCAGGTGCTGAGCTGGCAGCGCAGCCCCGGCGCTGCCTGAGCTTGCTCTTTTCTCCTCTCAGTGCTTGGTCACCTGTGGAAAAGGGCACAAGCACCGCCAGACCTGGTGCCAGTTTGGAGAAGATCGATTAAATGACAGGTTTTGCGATCCCGAGACGAAGCCGGAGTCGGTGCAGACGTGCCAGCAGCAGGAGTGTGCTTCGTGGCAAGTGGGGCCGTGGGGCCAGGTACTGCAGAGCCCCGTGGGGCTCCGAGCCAGTGGGACCTGGGCGAGGGTGGCTGGGCCTGGGCGCTGCCCTTTCATCCAAATTCAGCAGCATAACTGTGCTAATTGATTTGCACACCAAAGCAGCCCTCTGGTCGCTTGGGTTCAGCGGATAGGCAGCAATAACAGTACCTGCCCTTTGTGCTAAATTTAATCTCTGTCATACTAAATTGGCCGTGATTTTCAAAAAAAAAAAAAGGGGTTTCCAAGGTTACGTTCCTAAATCCATTTTTAGGCATATAAATACATGGCCTGATTTTCACAGAAAAGCTGCCCCCATTGAATAACTTTTGTTGCTTTTAATGTTTTCCAGTTTCTGGGTTGGTAAGGGGTTTTTTTCCTGTTAAAAACACAAGTTGCTCATTTCTCCCAGAGTGTTCTGGCATCTGCTTTTCCACAAAGCTGTTAGCTCTTGACTTAAAAAAACAGCAACAAACCCAGACCAGTTGCCCCAGTCAGGCATATTTCCCATCAGCAAAATTATTCATTAGCTGCTCATGCTACCATGGGGCTGAACAACCAGGTTTAAAGAAGGATATCATGCAGGTTCTACCAGACTCTGATTCTAATGTGTGCAACAAAGTAAATCATTTCAATGCTCACACCTTCATTCCCGAGGAAGCAAGTGAAGCGTGTGAGGCACTGGTGGGCGCACTGAGTTAAAACTTTGACCTAATTTAAAGCTGAAATGCATGAAGTGGAGAGAAACCAGAAGGGAAGCTGTGTTTTATTTTTGCTGCTCTTGCTGCGTGCCTAAATACAGTCTGGACTGATTAATACTTTCTAACCGAAGCAGCTACTCAGACCCAGCACTCTTTTCTCCCTTCTCTCCTCTCCCAGTGCACAGTGACTTGTGGCCAAGGCTATCAGATGAGAGCAGTGAAGTGTGTTGTGGGCACCTATGTGTCAGTGGTGGATGACAACGAGTGTAACGCTGCAACCAGGCCAACAGATACCCAGGTAAATCCTGCTGCCCTGGCTCCATCTTTTGCCAGCATGCCTATGGAGGCATCCAGGCTGTAGCATCAGGGGG
Source organism: Myiozetetes cayanensis (assembly GCF_022539395.1). NCBI lineage: Eukaryota > Metazoa > Chordata > Aves > Passeriformes > Tyrannidae > Myiozetetes > Myiozetetes cayanensis. The sequence continues at coordinate 6,699,103 of NW_026087389.1, forward strand.
ACACCTTTCTGCAGCAAAGCTGTGTTTCCCATGTATGGAGACCAATTGCACTACAGTCAAGGGGTAACAAACCCACTTGTCATCAGCCATCATTTGGCATGCATGTCTCCAGTGTCAGTGAAATCACAGAAATCATGTATGCCCTTTGTCAGGAGCCGCGCTCTCCCTCGCGGGGACAATCAGTATTAATTTCCTTTTTGGCAAGGACTACTCATGGAGTAAAGTCATGGCTATCCATCATTTCTGTCGCCAGACCTCCCAGGAGGTCCAGACAGGACCAGAGCCCTCCTGTGAGGCGCTGTACCAGGACTGAGCGGAATGACATGCCTGTCCCCAAAGCCTCACATGCTTGGTGTGTGGTGAAGATCAGCACATGGATATAGGCGGTCTGGTGGGCTGCAGGGAATCAAAGGGCTGCAATCAGCAGCATAACCTTTATTGTGTGGGCTGCAGGTCTCGTGCTGAAGGAAGGGAGCTTTGAAGGGAGATAAAGTTGCTGATTTGCAGATGTGTGTTCATACCAGAACTCTTAATGAACTTTCGTCTTTTGCCTCAAAAACATCTGGTTTTAATGCGTGGAGATGGCACATGGTTATGGGGATCCCTGTTGTAGCATTCCTAATAAGTCAAAAGTCCACGGAGGGTTCTGCATATGAAGGCCTTGGGATGTTGATACCGGATTTCCTGATTCACCAAAAGGATGCAAGGAGAAAACCTCCCTCCAAACAGGCATGCAGGTCCCAGAGTTTCAAGATGTTGCGTGTTGTTCATAATTAAATTGAAGAGGAGGTGGTTTAAGCAAAACATCTGCAAATTCTTTATTTACCACTTTTCCCTCATGTATTTCCTGCACAGGACTGTGAAATAGCTGTATGTCCTCCCCATCCAAATAGTCCCGAAGCCAAGAGATCCATATCAGGCATTCACAGGACACAGTGGAGATTTGGATCCTGGACACCGGTAAGCACGTGTTATAATACGTTCGGGATTATTTTACAGTAGACAATATGATTTTTTTTTTAAGTGTATTTAAGCAACTTTTCATTCCAAAGTCCTTGCACTGTATATCAGGAAACAGCCTAGCAGAGTGCTCATTGCTCTTCCCTAGTGCTCTGCTACGTGTGGGAAGGGTACCCGGATGAGATACGTCAGCTGTCGGGATGACCAGGGCTCCGTGGCCGATGAGGCAGCTTGTTTTCACCTTCCAAAGCCATCAGCTACAGAAATGTGCACCGTGACACCATGTGGGCAATGGAAAGCCTTGGAGTGGAGCTCTGTAAGCATCACGCTGTCTCTTGCAGGACAGCCTTAAAGACCTCACTGCTGGAAATGTGCTTCATTAATCTGTCACACTTGCCCTTCTATAAGTGAGGACATTAAGGTTTTCTGCTGATTGTTGTTAGCAATAGCTGTCTTTCTGGTTTTCAAAGCTGGAAATGTGACTGTCTCCTTTTCCCACTGTAACGCAGTGCTCGGTGACTTGTGGTCAAGGTAAGGCAACGCGACAAGTGATCTGCGTCAATTACAGTGACCAGCTGGTGGATAGGAGTGAGTGTGACCCAGACGACCTCCCTGCCACCGAGCAAGACTGCTCCATGTCTCCTTGTCATCCAAACAGCCATGACTACGGCAGGCCCATCCACCCTTTCCTCTATCCGGATCATCGCCTGAAGCTGCACCCCGGGGGCAGCCCGAACCGAAACCGAGCTCATATACCTGGAGGCAATCAGTGGAGGATTGGCCCCTGGGGTGCTGTAAGTGCCCTGGTTTTCTTACTGCTGGGTTTTGCTGTTTGGTTTTGGTTTTCTTTCTGGACTAGTCTGGTCTTTCCTTATAGTCACCGTGCAGGGAAAAGAGGAACCCTTCTCCCCATTCTCTGCTCACAGAAGCGAGTGTTGCAGTAGCGCTCAGGCTTCACCTCTCAGCCTCTCACACCTCATATCTCCGAGGCTCTCTGGGCAGAAAACTGAAAGCATCATTTTCCATGAGGCAAAGGCCAAGCTCTGCTTCTTGGCTGTCTCCCGGGATGTTTACAGCTGTGCAGAGTTGTTGCCAAAGCACAGCGGAGCCTCAATGCCAGCTCCTCTCACTCCAAACCAGTATGCAGTGCTTTAGCATGCAAGTCCCTAAAGAGAATTAAGCACAAATGGGATGTCAAACACTGCATTAAAGTCGGTGGGGATTACTCACCTGCTTAAAACTGAGGCTGGTGTTTACTTTCTTTGCTTAGTCAGCACCTAAGTCATTGCGCTGCTATTAATAATAGCTGGGGTTTGAAGTTCAGTTATGCCTGTTAGCTGTATTAAATTTCTAGCGGTGCATTCCCACGGTGCAAAGGCACTGGGAAGGAGCTGGGAATGCAGACTTATTCCTGGACTCAACGAAGCTGTGGGCAATTGTGTCTTCCAGTGCTCTAGCACGTGTGCGGGGGGGTTCCAGCGGCGGGTCGTGGTGTGCCAGGATGAAAACGGATATACCGCAAATAACTGCGATGAGAAAAGCAAACCCATGGAGCAGAGATCGTGCGAATCTGGCCCCTGTCCTCAGTGGGCTTATGGCAACTGGGGAGAGGTGAGTGCTCCATCCATCCTGAGCTCCCAGCACAGGGGATGACTTTCATTAGCGGGTGGCTGAAAAATGGGAGAAGAGAGGGATATTGTGGTGACATTTATTAGAAAGATTGGAACTTGAAAGGCAGCCTCTGATAAATGAGCAAGCCCTAGCAACTGCTTGGTGTTGTTCTCCTTTCCATTTGTCATGGGAAAATTTTCTTCCTGAGCAAAAGCAAATTCTACAAAAAGGAAGACTTTTTTTTTTTTTTTTTTAAGAAAAGCCTAGTTTAACATAAGGCCTCTTTTTTAATAAAAACACTGCTCCCTTCTGAAAATTCATCTGAGATGAGCAATTGGAGGTTTTAAGCCTCCAGTATCATGTTGGGTCTGGCGGGATCACGGTGGAGCAGCGTGAACAGCTTCAGGAAGAGAGAAGCTGAAGCAGCTGATGCCCCTTCTGAGTCTCACAAAGCATTTGGGGGGGTATTTGGCTGGAGTGGGTTGGTTGGGAACAGAAACAACCACTGGGTCTTCTGAGGTGCTAGTGCTCCAAGCAGCTGGTCAGCAGTATTTTTGCTGCCCCGGTGGTGACTGCTGTGTCCTCTGCTGACTTCCAGTGCACGAAGCCATGCGGGGGAGGGACAAGAACGCGGCTGGTGGTGTGCCAGCGCCCCAACGGAGAAAGGTTTACGGATCTGAGCTGTGAAATCCTTGACAAGCCACCGGACAGAGAGCAGTGCAATGTGCAGGACTGTCCTAGAGATGCTGCCTGGAGCGCTGGTCCTTGGAGCTCGGTACGACCATAAACTCTTTCTCTTTGTGAACGCTTTTGTGGATATCCCATAACAACAGATTTAATTTGCTTCGAACCAAGGTGCTAATGCTTCATGTCTTAAAACTGCACTTAAAGAGGATTATTGACAATTTATTCAGAATAACACCTGTTCAGGAAGGGCTTACATTAGAGGAGCTCAAGTCTTTTAATTTAAAAGGCACTTTCTGCTAAGTAGCCACCTTTGTCCATTTTATTACACTGTGCGAGCGCTGTGCATTGTGAATCTTGGTTCTGACTGAGTTCTTTGCATATGAATTTAAACCTGGCATTCAAGCAGCACATTACCATTGAAGTTAAATTGTTCTGCTCTTTAATGGTAATACTGCACTGTGCACCTACTGGTTTACCAGTCGTGTGTTCTCTGCAAAAGCAAGATGACTGGGTAGAATGTACTAAATTGCATCAATTCCCAATCATGTGCAAGTGTGTACAGATGTGTGTGCATGTCCCTACCTGCCCACACATAGACCTATACAGAAACGTGTGCATTCACACCCATGCTCTATTTTCTGTTCCTGTGTATGTAATACGAGTGTGATGTACAGTGCAAAGGCACCTCTAAGCTATCCTTGTGCATCTCTCTGGTTCTGGAGAGTGATTGCCTAGCCTGATCTCCAGCTGCTGCTCTATCATTAAGTCAACAAAGGATCAGCAAGGTGCTAGAAGGCTTAAAACCCTTGGAGTTTTCCAATAACAAAATAGCGTTTGCAGCAGAGGTGTCTTACACTGCTCCTTTGCTGCTGGAGGACTCTGCTACAGAGATGCTCTTGTGAGGGCAGAGCAGCCCTGAACTGCAGGGTTGGGGTGCTATTTTGGATACCACAGCTTTGAAATTCCCCTGCCCAGAGCAGCACCCCCTGCTCTGAGCCCTGCACCAAGGCAAGTGCCATCTGGGGTGCTTCTGGAGCGCTGGAAACCACAGACCTGTCTGTTTTGGAGTGGCCTTTAAACAAGTGTCAATCTTTATTGTGTATTTTGTTACAAAAGCATTTGAAGAAGTTTAAAAAAAAAAAAAACAGTCTGACTCAAAAGCACTTTATAGGAAAATCAAAAAGAGGCCTGTTTGTAATGTATTGGACTTCCTTAATTGTCACAGTTTGAAAAGCTGTCTTGCCAAAACCACCTCTCATTCTGCGGATGCTTTCAGTGATGTGGATGCCTCAGTAGCACTCCTCTATATTTTTATCATACCTCAGTGAGTTCTGCAATAGCCATAAAACTGCTGAACTGGTGTTTATCCGGTGCTTCACCAGTACAAGCAACCGTGCTATGAAATATTTCATTTGAGGTGCTAAAATATGTCCCTTGTCCGCCGATCTGGCTGGTGCTAACAAGAAGCGGGGGAGGTAAGCAGAGCTGGCTACCTGTGCACTGGCTGCCCTGCAGGATTTACCAGCTGGGAGGTGCTGCCAACCTTGGCCACCTGTGCTGGACCATTTGCAAGAACCAAAGGTGTGGGCAGAGTTGTGTGGCATTCCGGTGTCACTCAGCCTCTTCACAGCTGTTTCAGGAGCAGGCTCCAGGTCTGTGCCTGCTCCTCGCTGTTGGAAAGGCAGGGTGCAGTCCTCTAGTTTGGTTTTGAGTTGTCTTCTCTTCACCCAGGAAAAATTTCCCTTGACTCGACTCAGTCGTATTAACCTCGGTGGGTTGTCCTTGCTCGCTCTCCTGGGAGCGGGTGGGGTGTCAGGCAGACAGGTGGAGGGCAGGGACATGCTGTCCTGCCTGTGGTACCTCTTCCAGCCACCCACAGGGCTCCCAGCCCTGGGCCTCCACAGGGGAAGGGTCTGAGCCCCGATTGCTGCCACAAAGTGACTTGATTTTCCAGTCTTATTTACCGAGGTGTCCTTGGGCTCTGACCTAGGGGACCCCAGAGCTGTCTGAAGACTGAGAAGCATCTATGGGGTCCACAGGGCTTCGTGTCCCTCCAGCAGAACACTCCATGTGTATGTCTACCTCGTGCTACTACTGTAGGTAGTAACGGCCAAATTTTTTTCCTTTAGTGTGGTGTCACCTGGATTTGCTTTAGCTCTGCCATTGGTTGCAAACATCATCCTGTAGCTGTGTACATACTTCATCTGTTGAGATGGAGTGTCACTACCATATTTTCTTGGTCACTTTTGAAACAAGAGTATAGTATTAGCTGAAACTTTTCAGCAGTATGGATTTATGTATTTATGTAAAAGTGTATTTATTTTTCCAATATTGTTATTTAATTTTATATAAATGTTGCATACCTTTACGATGTCTGATGTTAATGTTGAACAGTGAAAATTAAAGACAAGTAGAATGTAATGAACAATGAATTTGTATAATGATTTCTTGAGTCATTTGCTAAATAAGGATCAGATACTTAGTTTTGGTAACTTTTGCTAAATTTTCTCAAATGGTACTGCAACGTTCCATTTTTTACTGGCTTTTCTTTTACTTGCTTTGTTCTCCAACAGAATTTGTTATTTTCAACAATTAAACACAGTTAAAAGCGTATGAATTACGAAGTTTGGATAACTAATTTCTCACAAGCATCTGACTGGCTTAGCTTTACTCAAGTTTCAGTGAAATTAGTACTATAAAATACATACAAATTAAAGCAGAGAGAGTGTGAAGAGTCCGACCCACAGTCCTTGGGCAGAATTCCACTGGGATTTTATACCGTGAGCAAGTAATTTTTATCTGGCTGGCTAAATCCAGGTTTGGAAGAGATAATTAAATGGATAACCAGACTGTGTGTTTAAATGATGATTTTATAACAGGAGAGTGGTGAGATGTCATTATAATGTATGTTCAAAGAGGACTAAGAGGAGGTGACACTTTTATTTCCTTGCTTATTTAAGAACATGTATTTACACACTACAGAATTGTACACCATGTGATAGAACTGACCTTTCTATTAAAACCATGCTTTAGAAAACATGCACAGATTGTCACCAGAACAGAGTGTTTTTTCTCCTCTGAATGCCTTATGGTATGAATGCAGATCTCCATACATGCTCTCGAATACCGAGAGGAAATCTTGCCATGTTCTCCAGAATGAGGGAGATGTTCACAGACAGAGTTGACCATTGCTTCACTTAAAACCCAAGTCTGGTTTTTAATATATATATATACACATTTATATATATATATATACACACACCCATATATATATCACATATGTAAAATATACCCATAACCTCACTTAAAACACTTCGCTTGGAGCAGATTTGCTCCTTGCATTAATCTCTGAAATTTTGAGTTTACCTTAATATCCAAGTATATCCTGATACAATTTATGAATAGTGCTGAATTAAGTTGGTGTCGGTTTCTCATTCTTTCTGAGTTAGGAAATGGACACAGATAAGGTAAAACAATTATATCTCACAGCACCCTGATTCTTCAGTTGGATGATTCATTTGGGCTTCACCATGCTGGGACAGTGATCATTTGACTTTGAACTGTGTAAATCAGGTGGGTGGGGTTTTAGATTGCTTTTTTCCTAAAAAGTATTATAATTTTAAGAGTAGTCGGATTTGTCAAGTACTTGTCACTCTTGGGTATCTAAAGTTTGAGCTGCTGATGCAATGGTTGTGTGGCTCTTTGTGCCTGCAGAACAGCAGTGTGTCCTTCCCAGCTTCTGCCATAGGCAGAGGTGCTGGTATCATCATAGTCTTTGAGGGCCTTTTGCTCTAATGAAGAATTGGAAGCTTAGTGTAAAATAATTAGAATATTAGCTGGCTGAGCTCCAAACTCTGTTGTGGATGTCAATTCAGGTTTGGGCTAGGACAGCATTGCTGTATCCCCTTGGCAGCAAGCTGGTGGCATTGATGGCTTTGCAGGGCTCTTAGGCTGCACTCAGAGACATGGTAGCAGCAAAGGAGCTCTGAGCTGGGTGGGAAGTAGGAGAACTGCCTGGCCAACATCTGTGTCAGGCAGCTGGCACTCAGGAATTTTAATCTTAACATTGGTGTCAGTGGAAACTTCAGGTTATTTGTGTTTAATTCTGTCAACGCCCAAACACGTTGTTTACAAAATGCCTTCCCCATGCAGCTGGCTGAAAATAGGCTGTTCAACAGCAATATTCTCCGTGTCGTTATTCTGATAATGTTCTTAGCAGGCAGGATGTCAGCTCTTGCTGAGACAGAAGTGATAACCAGGGACAGATTTGGTTGCAAGTGTATATAACTCTGCTGTTCTCTTCCTCTCTTCTGCAGAAAATGAATTTGCTGTGACAGCAGCACTACTGAGCTGCTGTGTGATTCTTTACACATGTTTTGCAATAACAAAGCCATCCTTGAAAATGAAGTGATAGGCACACTAAACTCTCCAGTCACTCAGTGATTCATATTGGTTTCTCTGTCCTTCATTCATACGATGAAGGTTTGGTCTCCAAGACTGTGACAGCAAGTCAGTATTTCCCTGTAGTGCCAGGTATTATCAGAAAACTAATAAAAACTCTCCTACCCTTGTAGCCTGTGGGGAAAGGACAAATGTTGCTGCAGCAGAGGAAGGCTGCACATATAGCCCCAGCACCCATAACCCAGGCAGAGGGATGCAGTGGGTGACTTGCATGCCTTCAGAAGGCAAGTAGAAACAGATTTAATAAAGCTGATCCTGACCAAAATGAGAGGTTGGTAGCCCATGGACATCCCCAGACATCTGTCTGAAGCTGTCTCTGTCTCAGAGTTGTTTACTCTGTGCTTAGGCTGGCCCACCAAGGCTGTTGTCCCTCTTGGGTTCCTGGCTGCCTCCCTCTAGGATCTCGCAGACCGACTGACTCCAGGGACTGCCGGTTCGCTGTGCTGATAAAAGGCAAGAAGTTGTCTGCTTTGGTTCCCTGGTCAAAAATAGGCCTTTGACAGTGCAGCCCTCTCTGGTTTTGTTTATAAAAGCAAACCAGAGCCTTTCCTGTACTCCCTGCAGTGTGACACTCATCCAGAGCATCCCACCACCAGTGCCCAGCTTCAGCCAACCTCCAAAACTGCACATCCCTGGGCCATAAATGGGAATTCACCAATTTGCTGCATTGTGCCCTTCTCAGAGCTTGTTCCAGAGGGTAAATGCAGTTGGGGTTTTTGTGTGAAGTGTTTGGCTGTTGCTCCTCTGAGACTCATGCATCTCTTTCCTCATCTCAGTGCCTGCTGTTCCTGTTAAGGCTCAGACCCAGAGCTCATGGCTCCAACCCAGTCACAGGTGGGTGAAGCCAGTGATACACAGCTGCCTAGTAGAGGAACATCACTTTATTCCTCTCTTGCTGGCCTAAAATCTCCCATTTTTATTTTCCTTTCCATTTTTATTTTCCTGCCTTCACCATCTTTCGTTGATACTTTCATTGATCTCCTTAAAAAGAACTGTATAGGTGTACTTTTGCTATCAGTTCTCTGTCTCCTGTTTGCAAATTTTGATGCTCCATGAGCAGGAAAACAACCATGGAATCCTGTCTGCTAACCTGCAGGTGAGGGACCACCCTGGGACACCGGGTGCTTAACACTGAGCCAGCCCTGTGGTGATTTTCTGGATCCACCCTTCACAGGACTGATTTCCTGCAACTTAAAGCTCAGCTGTTGCAATCCAAACTCCTCCCTTGAAAGCCCCTATTGGCCCTTGCACCCCTTGTCATCTGACCTGGTGATTAAATCCAGGGTCTTTTAGTCTGATGGAGAAGTAAAAGGACTGGGCAGCAGTGTCCTCTCTAACTGACTAAATGCTGGGAAATGAGCTGCAGAGAATCTCATCTGCTCTCCTTCATTAGCCTCTCCTGTTGCTACTGCCAGGATAGACGTGAGCTGGGCCAGTGGTCAGAAGCAGGAAGGTTATTTTCTTGAAAATCTTCTCTTCCCTCCGCCCCCAGATGGTGCATCTTTTGCCTAAGTTCCTCAGTGCACATTCCCACTTGGAACAGGTAACTCCATTAGTATTCACTGATCTTTCTTACCATGTATAGTCCAACCCATGCTTCTGTCCTAACACTGTAAAATGCTTCTCTCCTCCCAGAGAAGTGCAGTGGCTGTTTGGCTGCACTCAGTGTGCCTCTGTGCCTTTTTACACCTCCTCTTACGCGTTTTCTCACTCAATGGTCATTTTCTAGGCTGTGCATGGCTGGCCTGAACTCAAGCAAGCGGTGGGGCTGCTGTTCAGCAATGACTGGCTTCAGTCTCTATGTCATGGGTGGCCCATCTGTGGCTGCTGGCTCCATAAAGCCTGCGGACCTCTACCTGCACATCTGCACACGCTCACACACAGGAGAAATATGTAAAGTGGCAATTGCTGGGAATATTTGTCTCCCAAAGCCCTGGCTCTGAGTGCAGGAATCGCAGTGTGTTAGACTGCAGGGGACACTTTGGAGCAGTAACACTCTTTCAAGGATGAGCTGTGAAGTTGAGCGTCTTCAGGCAGATCCCTGAGCTGGGCGTTGAGAAATCTGTGTGCAGTGCTACCCATTTTCCAGAGTCATGCTGCATACCCCTCACTGCAATAATTGTTGTTGCTCAGATGCTAGGGATTTAGAAACAAGGATGTGTAATGACGGGGGACACCAAGCACAAAGAGATTTACTGTTTCTAACTTTCCTTGTGACTGATTTGTGCAGTTATTAAGGGAAAAAATGGTGTAGTCAGTCCTGTTCCAAAGGCACCTAATTTTCTATTCATGTTTTAATTTTACTAGCTCACAGGGGAGGTGAGTGAGCCAGCAGCATGGATGAAAATCTGTCTGATGCCCAAGACTGTATGCAGGCTGACAGTATCCCTGGTGCATTAAGCCAAGATTTTTCCTTATAAAACTGGGGAGCAAGCAGCAGCCCCGTGCTCCTGCAACCCCCCCGGTGTGATGCACACCTGTGAAATAGGGATAATGATCCTTGGAGAGCTCTTTGCTTTGTGTTTCACTCCATCCGACATGGAGAAATCCTATTCCTGAATGGAACACCTAAATGGCATTTTAATACAACTGTTCACTAAAAATATGAAGTGTCAGTTAGCCGAGGCACCTTGCTGCTTCAATTGGTACTATCCTAAAAGCGCCACAGCATGGAAAATAGGCTTCATCAGTGCCTTCCACATCCCATTATACTGATGTCCTTGGGTAGCTCACACATCTAATTTGAGGAAATGCCATCTAACACCTCCCTCCCTGGAGAGACCTGCAGTGGCAGTAAGGGAGCTTTTGGTTTTTTTGTTGTCCAAGATGAATAGTGTGGAGCAGGGCAGGGATGCAGCTTTTAGGGCAGCTCTGTGTGCTCACAGCGCTGATGATTTCTGTACCTGGTGAAGTCTGTGTGTATGGTGTAGCAACAGGGCAGGGGGAGAAGGTGCTACTTACTAGGTGGATGCTGCAGAAGAGGAGATGCATGGCACCTCCTGCTGCAGTTACCTCTTTTTTCCCCATATATCTCGTGAGGTTTCCCAGCTCAGGGAAATTATGGTATTGACTTCGGCGCTCAGGGCTTTAAATCTTGCAGGAGTTAAAGAGGCCAAGAGCATCCTTTCTGCTGGGCAATCTGTGCTGGAGGAATGGGCTCCAAGCACTCCAGCCTCTTCCCTCTGCTGCAGCAACACATCAAGTTGGACCCCTTTCTTTGAGAAATTTTTCTTTTTCTTCCTTTTTTTTTTTTTTTAACATGTTAAGAGCCATCATCCAAGGTCACGCACCAGTCCCTGCAGCTGAGTTTGGCAGTGGGAAGGTGAAGATTTAGTGGACTGTTTCATTTCTCCCTTTGCAAATAATCACTTGGGAAGGTCTGTGCCTCTGTTCAGAGCCAAGAACAGAGCTGTGGAGGATGGAGACCCTGAGTGCACTGCAAGGATAGGTATCCAGCCTGGATGTTCCCTCTCACCTGTGCCTGGGGCAAGGAGTGATCCTCGGGGAAACTGGGGCATACCCTGCTCTTGTGCACTCCAAGGGCTGTCCTGCAGCTCCTCAAGACACTTCCATAGGGGTTCTGGACAATGCTTACAAGCATACTCTGACTACACATTCCAAAATCCCTAATGTTCATGTCTTTTTTTTTTTTTTTTTCCTTTAGTCATCCCATTTCTCTGGGTAGTCAGCATGGATTAAACATTCCCAAAGCCTCCTTCAAACTGAGGTGCGGTGCTTTAGTGTGTTCTGCTCAGGTCTCTGGTCCATTTTCCCTCCTTTGAATGTAGAGGCCCTCTCCCTTCCCTTTTAAATATACAAAAATCACATGTATTTTCTGGCCATGTACCAGCTAAAATCATGACCATACGCTCTTGGGTGTTTTAAGGTGGGGCTCCACAGTTTGTCAGGGCAGGAAAGCCAAGTTGGGTGATTCTGCACACTTGTTCCCACCCCGTGGACACGGAGTTCTCACCTTGCTGATGCAGCCCAGGTGTGAGACCACGCTACAGTGGATCGGTGGAAGGAACAGGGCTTCAAAGTAGCAATAAATATTTCCTAAACATCAAGTGCTGCACCCTTGCTTTCAGGCTGTTGCTTCTCTCACTGAAGCCAAGGGAGTTACCTGCTAAAATATGTTCCTGCTGTGAAGGTAATTTGGTTTGGATGCCACAATGCCTCTGTTGCTAGAAAGGTTCAGGCATATTAAGACTTCTAGTAAAGGTTCAGCTGGTGAGGAAGGGTCCAGGCTTTCCTTGGTGGTGTGTCTGCTGATGTCACGGGGCAGTAGTTTCTGCATCTGACAGCAGCAGTGTAAGTTGTGGTAAGAGCTGACAAGACTAATATGATGCTGAAAGGTAACTATGAGGGTGCATAGTTGGGCTCTGCTCATAGTTGGAGAAGTTTGCTGAGATCCAGGAGCACAGCCCTCATGGAAAGGGGGTGTAAAGCATTGTAGGGTGCTGTTCCTTTTCTGCTTTATCTCAGCCAGCACATGTTTTGTCTTAGATTGTTGGAAAGGATGAACCATGGCTTACTTATGAGTGCTTGCTTTCCATATAATCCTTAATGTGGGGAAATCTAAATCTACAAGGATTGATTTTAATTTCCTCCAAGAAGTTGCTCCTGGCAGAATCTGATAAAGGCATTTTTAGTCTTAATTCTTCCCAGCCCCCAGACCTGCTGTTGGTGAGCTATCGGAGCATACCTATCTTTGGGAATTCATTTGGTGATCACCACAGCTTGCATTCATTATCTCAAATACCTCCCAAATCGTCGGCTGATGCAAGGTGGGCCTGAAAAGTGGTCTGACGGCATTTTCTGAAACTTTTTACTTCTGGGGGAGAGTGTTCCCAGGTTCTTGCTGGGGATATGCCTTTCTGCCCTCTGTTGAGCTGTCCCTTCAGTGCACAGCTTACAAGGAGCAGAGTCATTCCATTTCTTCTTGATTGCTCTGTGCTGCCTCTTTCTTCTCGCCCAGGTTTTCTCATCTGTGCACAGAGCTGTGGAGTCCTTTCAGTGCTGGACTGACCTCATTCCCAGCCCTCAGCCTGGCAGTAGCACGGCCACAGCATGAGCTCCCAGTGCAGAAGAGCAGGTCATGGTCTCCTACAAGAGGCTCAGAAAGTGGCCTCAACCAACCTGAAATTTTGTACAAATTTTTAAGAGCTTTTGGGCTACATACTCTGTCTTTTTCCTGCTACCAGCCCGGTGAATCAAACAGCAGCTTTTCTATCTTAGAGAGGTCTTAATGAACAAGATGTACCCTCATCTTCCAAACGATCAGAGAAGGAAATGCAGCAAGGGTTGTTTTAAGGCAATTTGCACGTACTTGGTAAAACAGAGTAAGCGTTGTCATTCCTGAACTCTGAAACAGAAAACAAATTTTTTGTGGAAACAAAAACACAAGCTTTTCGGTGTGCTGGAGCAGAGCAAGGCATTGCAGGAGACATTTAGCATCGTGTTCTGACCTTTATGGAAACAGTTGATAGGGAAATATTTTTGTCGTATTTATTTAAACTATTTTCTTTCATTTATTTAAACTAGGCAGTATACTTATTTGAAAAAATCAGCAGCATGCCAATCTCTAGTTCTTGGCATGTTAACAACAGTAATCATGCAATAAATATAAACCCCTCAAATCTGTGCTGAATGCTTTGATCCTAATGCTCTTAGAAAAGTCCTTTTGTTTTTGTTCTCCGCGGAAAGTACCAGGTGTGACTGTGGTGGGTTTAGGAGATAATAAAGATAATAACAGGAGGAAGGTTTGGTAGAGTTTTAGTGTGATGGCTATAGTTGATTTTTTGAAATAGTATTTTCCTGTTATTTTATGTGCCACAAACATTTTGGTGGATTTTTTTATAGAAACACCACAATGTGTTGTTTTCACACCCTCCTCCACGCCTGGCTGCCCTCCCAGGTTCACCCAGGGGTGCTGTTTGCTGTTGTGCCTCAATCACAGGCTGCAAACAGCCTTTCAGAGAAACGTTTTCCCACAGGGGTGGAGGAAGAGGTGGGTGACCCATGAGTATGCCCAAGTGCACGTGATCCTTGACTCTGGGAAGCTGCTTAGTGAAAAAAATCGATACAGTACCTGACTACACCTTCAGTGCTGCATCAGAGGTGCTTCAAACCAGTAGAAGTTTTCCTGTTGACTGCAGAGAGCCTTGGATGAGGCTGGTATTCCACCTGTCTGTCCCCCGCACGTGGAAGCATTTTACATAGGGGGTGAGCGCCAGGAATCAAGAAAAAGAAAGAGAAATATGAAGGGAGTGATTTTGTCTGTTCTAGTCAAACATTTTAGGGAAATTAATGGTCCAAGCTTACCTTGCTATGGCACTGCTAATGATGGATACCTTAAGCAGCAGCAGCATCTGCAGTGATGAAGAGTCCTGATAATGAAACGAAAAGCTCCTCCAGGGTCCCAAATAGATGAGGTTGATGGTGGTATTTAGGTGTAGCACTTCTCAGACTCACATGGCACTGAGATGAAGCCCCCTATTAAATTATTCTTTGCATTTGGCTCACATATGCTTAAAATTTGCGTGCCAGATAAAGGTTGAAAATACCTGAGACGAATTAGATGGCAGTTATGAGGTAGACTCTTTGCAAAGGAATTTTCTGTCTCTGATACTTGTTACATTAGATTATCCAACCTTTCTTTTCTGTCAGTGCAAATGAGATCATAACTCAAATGTGCATGAAAGCAAACGGGGGGTTTAGATCTGAAAATGCACAGCTGCCTAACTTTGATTTATATTAAAGGCAGACATAGAAATGATTAATTCCAGCATCTTGGGAATTACATTTAAGTATTAACAAAATTAGGTAAATTATGCCTCAGCCTCTGAGTGCACCAAGGTGTTCATGCAGACTTGTTTGATCATGGGATCACAAGATAAATGTCAGAATCAGGCTCCATGCCACAGCTGAGCATTTTATAGATGGGGAATAATGATTTTGGAAATGACTAGCACCATACTATTTGTGATATCAAATATTTATCAGCCAGCTTCAGGTCCCCAGAGATGTGCTTGGATTGTTGCACAGTGTGGTTAGTCTTCCTTTAGGATAAGTAGTGGATCCAATGTATTCTTTAAATTAAGGAATGCTCTGGACTGTACCAGGTCGGGATGTGGGGCAAGACAGAGTCCTGATCAAGGCTGTAAATTTAGTCTTTAGCATTGGCTGTCATAGCAGAGTGGCACCAACCTGCAAGAAGAGCACTTACAGAGTAGCACTTGAATTTTTGCATAAGTATCAGTATTGGTGTTTAGACCAAGGACGGTAAATGCATGAAAGTATTAGAAGTTTACAACTGGGTTTGGTAAGATTTGACATTTCCTTCTTACTGACATTGACTGCCTGGGAAGAGAATAAAAAATGAACTTCAGATGAAATTTGAAGACTTATAAAAATAAGTTAACATCAGCTCGATCTTTTTTTTCTGTTGACACTAAAGGAAAAAAAAGGAAACTTATGGGTATGGGTAACTCGTGGAAGTTTTATTTTAATACAAGGGACAGCATTTCCTCTGTTTCTCAGTGCAAGATTGAATGTTCCTCGTTGGGTTTTTTGGCCTATCTTGAAATTGGATCTGGGCTCAGGAGAACTCAGTCAGCGATCCCTGCCTCTCAGAGGAGCACCATTCATGGCTCTTAACCCCTACTGATCACAAGGGAACTCAGTGATCTTTCCTTAATCTGTAACACTCTTGCAGCAGGAAAACAACCTTTTTCAGGGCATTGTTTGTACAAGCTTTTAAGCAGCAATGTCTGATTTTAGGAGTTATATCCATTTCTCTCCATGCTGGTCTGACCTTTTCCATTTAGGAGCAAGTTACTGCTCTCGCTGGTTTTTTGTGGGCTGAATGAATGGTAAGTAGGGCTGTAATATAAAATATTTACAGGTGTCAATGTATGTGCTAATTTCTATTCTAGTGGATCTTCCAGAGCTGCTACATGTATAAATTTTTTAGGTTTCAAATGTATTCATAGGCTGGGAAGAGCTTGAGCTGTAATATGTTTCTTGGGAAATATGCTGATGGAGTGGCTCTGTGTGTTTCCTCCATTTTGAAAAGAAAACAGAACATTTTATGTGGAGAGATGGTTAAAACAGTGTGTCTGCACTCGAGGACTTAACCAGTATGCTTATGACATAGCATGTAATGAAGAAATTGAAGCTGAGTCTCTGGGTGCATCATGCTGAGTAAGAGGCTTGTTCTACACGAAACTGTCATATTAAATTCTTGTCGTGATTCCAGACCCCTTTGATTCCTAAATCTTTTGGAGGAGACTAATCTGAAATCAAAGTGAAGTTGCTTGGGGTTTGCATGCCAGAAGTGGTCACATTTGAAAAAGTTCAGTGAACCTGCAGAGGGAGGTTGAAATTAGTTGCTTCACTACAAAGCTTACAGCTAACATACCTGCTGGTTTGCTTTTTGCTTTGATTCTGCAGGCTCTGCCTTCTTGCCACTTTCTGAATTGTTTTCAAAATGCATAAATCTTAAGGATGAGCATGTCCTGGTTTCGGTCTGTTTAGTTAAAAAAAAAAAATCAGTCTACAATGGTAAAACAAACACAAGCTTTAGTACCAAGGACATGGAAAGGCTGCACTTTTCTCTTCTGCCTTGTCTTTTGTGCAGCTATTTCCCTCTATGAAGGTGCAGTATCACACTTTAGCCTCCTGATTTACCAACATTTGACATCCCTTTGTACCAAGGTAAATGGAAATGGTTCCTTTTAAGTTCTTCTAAGTAGATACTGAGAGCTCCTGCCTTGATCCCTGTAAGATGACTCTGCTCCTTTGAAACCACTGGAGCAATGCCAGGAATCCAGCCTGTTAGCCCTGCTGAAATGTCAGCTGCTTTCTCTTGTTTTGATATTGGCATTTTTGGGGGCTCTGACCAAGAATACCGTGGAATATTAAGTGTAATTGGTAGCATTTCCAGTGGATAAATGCTGCCCTTCTGTCCCCACCTCAAGCTTTGTGTAGGCTGCCTGGGACCTGGGAAAGTGCTTTTTGGTCCAGTTGAAAGAAAGTGCCCTGGGTAACCATGGCCCCTGCATGACTGTGTAGACAGCCCTGTGAGAAAGCTGATGTGTTGTTACTTTATATTTACAGTGTTCTGTCTCCTGTGGAAGGGGCCAAAAGCACCGCAGTGTGTACTGTTTGTCAAAGGAAGGGAGACATGTAGAAGAAGAGTATTGCAAACACCTTGCTAAGCCCAACGTGCAAAAGAAATGCAGAGGGGGCAGATGTCCGAAGTGGAAAGCAGGAGACTGGGGACAGGTGAGACACATTGTGTACCCTTTTGCACCCTTTGATATTCTTCCTCCCTCAAATTGGTTAGAATTTGGTCTTCTGATCACTTCTATCCTCTTGAATTATTAAAGGATAAAAGTTTTGGCCTGGATCCTGGTGTAAAATAGTGTAGCTTCATGGACAGCAGTGGAGTAGCTCTGATTTGTACCAGCTGAAAACATGGAAACTTGCTTTTGGTGTCTACCTGAAAGTAAATTCCTTATTGTATATTTTAAGTTTCTGCTAGAAACATCATTAGTATATAATATGAAAGAGAACCTACTATTTATTCATGGTTTTAATATCATTATGCAAATATCACATCTCGAGCAAAATCTTCCTTAGTTTTGAGAAATCTGAAACTAGTTTATTGTCAGCTTCCTGAGAAAGCTTAAAGAATAATCAGAGCTGTTCATTAAAACTGCTTTTCACTCCCTTTGTTTCTTAACAAACTCATCACTTGATTTTCCTCATTAAAAAGTCAGACAGTGATGTATAGAGCAGAGTCTGCTGGAAATGAGTAAGTGCTTGGAGTTATTAAGCATCTTGCTTGCTGAAAGCACACCTTGAGTCCTTGTTTTCGTGAAAATAATGTCTTTGTCATCACCTTGAATCTGCTGCATCACATTTTTATCTCTGAACCTTGCTTTTCCCTCTACCTCATTAGTGTGCTAATCAGCGGAATTATTGAAAATCCCAGACTAAATGAACTGTTAACTTGTAAAACATCGTGTTCCCTTGCACTCTGTCTTCCAAATTAAGGTAGAAAACACCAGTTCTTGCTATATGCAAGTTCCCTCAAAGACAAACCATTAACATTGCTGCAGACACACATGCAAATGTTAGGACTGGGACAGCGTGCTGTTATTTAATGTACACTATTAAAAAAGACAATAAACACATTGAAGTTTTCAGACTCCTATATTTTTTCTCATGCTTACCTTTGAATTCGTAGGATAAGAGTTATTTGCTGTTAAGTGGATAAAGTCCTAAGTAAGCGTTCATTCAGAATGGAGGTTTAGTTACTGAGGTCTGGGTTCTTTACCTGAGGAATGGCTGGGAGCATCCAGCCTGTGAAATCCACAGTGCTGCTCCCATATTGGAAATTAAGTCAATATTATTGCTGTTATTACCTGCAGGACTGAAACCTTAATTTTATACAGGAGCTGGACTGAAATGAAAGGACATTAGATAGTCTTGTCATATCTGATTTGCACCTTATTTAAAGTGACTGCTCCTGAAAGCAGTTTTTTACAGCTAATAATTGTAAACATAATAACATGATGGTCGGTCGATTGCATTAAAATACACTAATATTAATTGATAACAGTGTTTTAAAATTCCCAGCATTCCACTGCGTGATAGTAGTTAATTTTATGCAAGTGGAGAAAGAAACTCAAATTAATAGGAGAAGGTGATTTATGGCCTGAGGTAATCTCTCATGACTGGGCAATTAAGGAATATTTGTATGCTAATGATAAGGCTAAGAATAGGCATTTCCAGGAGTAGCACCTCAGCCCGGGTCCCTGATGCTGGATGTGCTCAGCCAGCCAGCATCTTGCTTGGGGAAAAAAATGAAGGGATAGAAAATACTTATTCTACAGTATCAAACTGGGCTTTTTAAAGCCACATGAAATGCTGTGACACGGATCTCTGAGCCTCACTGGCGCTGGCAGCATTTCTTTGTATGTGACAGATGAAGAGTTGGGGCTGTCAGAGGTTTGGAGCACTGGCTGTGGGTCCCTGGCTATTGCAAGGCTTTGCCAAAGATTTAATGCCTTAGACCCGAGCTGGATTTAGGTGCTGAATTTCTCATTAAGACTATAAAACAGATAGGGGTTCAACGCTCTGAATATCCAGGAGATCAGGGTATAAATGGACAAAGAAACTCCCTGTCACCTTCCCTGTCACCAGTGCCACTGTCGCAAATAGGAGCCGTGATCAGTTTGCACTTAGATATTATCAAAAAATATAAAGCTTTCTGAAGGTCTAATTGCCTCAGAAAGATAATCCCTAGGCTGAGCTGCTGTGAGCTGGCTGCCTTTTCTCCTCGGTGTATCAGCGAAATTCTGCATGAGAACTAAGCCAAGGTTTTCCCATAAAAATGCATCTTTGTTTTGCCATGTATGCACAGGACCTGTTGCATTGTACCTTTAGGATCTTTTTTCCTTTGCCTTTTGGGAAAAGGAATTATTCAGAAAATCAGGATTAAAAGATACAGGAAGGGCTAAAAATTAATCCCAGTCAGACACCGACTATGCTGATGCTCTGCTCTCAGATTTTTTTTCTCTTTGCATGTTTTGTATTCAGAGCGTAGTTAATTCTTTTCTAGATTGTTATGGACTCACCTCCCTGCAGCAAAGGATTTTTAATATATCCATAATAATCAGAAGGGAAGGAAAAAGGCTTTTCCTCCAAGTTTTAAATGTGCCTGTGTCTGCACTGAAATGTCAGATTTAATGTGTTTGCTTCTCCTAAGTGATATCAATTATGGCCATTTACCTTTCAGTTAGCAAAAATACCAATATTTATTCTGCTCTCTGGTATTTACATATTTCAGTTACACGCTGAAATCCAGCCTTGTCTAAAAACACCTTGTCTAAGAACACCAGGTAATGATTCTGTCACAGCACAGGGACCAACCTCCCTCTCTCCAAACCCGAGTGTCACACACAGCACAGGCCACAGTAGAAGAGCCACAGTGTCACTTGTGCTCCTCTATCCTAACGTACCCAGGCATGTGCTTTTTAGGTTGATGATAAATGCAAGCTAAAAGGCATTTTGGAGCGTGGTAGGCATCCTGGTGTATATGTTTCTCCAAGTTTATGGCCATTATTCAGTTTAGTGTCCCCTATGGAATGCGTAGGACAAACAGCGCTGTTAATCCCAGCACAGCATATGGGAAGCGTTTGCATCACCGGTGACAAGAAATCCCACTGCTGCTTTCAAAAAGCTACACAAGGATACTCCCACCTTCTTAGAAATGTCAGAAACCAGAGGAATATTCACAGTCAGCTTTTCTTTGGTCCTCTTGGCTTTATGGGGCATTAGGATAGTAAAGCAAACAGCATTATGGAGGAACACTCTGCAGAAGAGGGAATTGCTTCCCCATTAGGCACCGATTAATTCCCTGCTTTAAGAGGAGGTTTTATTGGTATTGCAATAACAGGCTGGGAACTTGTTTTCTTAGTTCCTGATATATTAATAAGGTTGCTTATATTAGTTGTTAATTCAGCTGTGTTTTAAATGCATACCTTTGATTATTACATGCTTTCTTCTGTAAATGCAAATTCTCTTTATTTCAAATCTACATTATATAGTGCTCTAACCAGAAAGAATCTGTGTCAGAGGGATGTTAAGTACTGCTAAACATATTAGTGTGCAGTCACAACACTAAGAAATGTTGTGTGGAAGAAAAAATAAGCTGTTAAAAAGGATTGTAGTATAGATACTAATTTGAAGATGTCTGAGAAACAGAATAATTCAGGCATTTCTTGCTGTGCCTGGAAGTTGGGAGTTGAGAAAAACTCCACAGTGTAATGGAGGAAATATGAAATGCAGTTAATTTCAAAAAGACATTTATTTTCACAAACTAACATTATTCCCTGCCTTGTGTGCATGTTCATGTTTAGATGCTTGCTGGAAGAAATCCGAGCTATATCACAACTTTCCCATTCTATTGCTACAGACTTTCTTCTATACAATCCAAGTTTGCTTTCCATTAAAGTCCAGTCTGTTTGTGGCATTTGATGTATTTTGAACTATTACTTTTTTGAGCGAGTGCCTGAGCTGCCTCTGGCGTGTCGTGATGGTTTAGCAGTGCCGCTGTCTCCAGAGGATTTTGCAATAAAAATCCTGGCCGGGGAAGTCCTGACCCCAATGAAGCCAGCAGCGAAAAATTCCCGCTGGCTTCAGCGGAGCAGGGATTTCAGCCTGCCTGCAATAATTTCCCCCTCGTGCAATGAAAAAAGCCTCACCTGGAAGTGTGACAGAGCATCGCTGCTGTCGAGCCCAGAGCAGAGGGGTGAACCCCACGAAGTTACCGTGACGGGTGTGAAGGGCACCGACACTCACCTCCTGTCCTTCCCTCCAGTGCTCCGTGTCCTGTGGCCGGGGTGTCCAGCGCCGCGCCGTGCACTGCCACAGCGGCACCCCGAAGGCAGCCGAGGATGCCGAGTGTGACCCAGCCAGCCGTCCCCCTCCACAGCGGGACTGTCACCTCCCCGAGTGCCCCACGCACCGCTGGGCAGCTGGCGAGTGGCAGCCGGTAAGCAGGGACCCCCCTTCACCCATCCCTGGGGTCACGGCACTTGTGCTCTCAAGCGTGGGGTGATGCTGGTCGAGGAGGCCGGGGATCGCTGCTGGAGGGCCAGGGTGTTGGGGGGTGCAAGCTGGGCTTGCCAAAACAAAAAAAGAAAAAAAAAAAGAGCAGAGGGAACGCTCATGCGTGCTGGCTGGAAGGGGGAGAGGAGAAATACCTCGGTGGGGTTAATTTATTGCTTCATGCTGCCCTGTGTTTGGCTGGGACCTATGCAAATATTGAGCAGGTTTTGGGTAGGGCGGATTTGGGTCTGTTCCCAGAGGCAGAGCCCTGCCGTGCTGCTGCAGCTTGAGCTCCCTGCCTGTAGGTTTGGAGGAAACAGGGAACAGTGGTAATTCCCATTTTCCTGTCCCATCACCCCATCTTTTTCTGATGTCCCTCTCCTTTCACTGAGCTCCCAGTCCATGCACTTTTGTCAAGCCATGAGCAGTGCTGAGATGGGGTCTCCCAAGGGACACAGTGCTTTCCTGAGTGACCAGGATCAGTCCCCAGGAAAAACAACCCTTTAGGCTGGATCAGGGGAGCAGCGGGGGCTCAACCCTTCACCCTTGGAACAGCAAAGGTCTCACTGACTTTGGAGGTGGATGATCAGATCCTGGTCACCTGGAATCCTGCAGTGCACAATTCCAGGGAGCAGGAGATGTATTAATCAACCAGGGACCCAGCATTCCTTGTCAGTTATAGTGCTTTTATAGTGCTCCTGCATGGGCCAGAGAGGTCTTGAAGGGGGATAAAATTGTTTCAGATCCCTTTGCCATCAGGATGGTGTAAAGAGGCCATGGTGTGAAGGAAAGCAGAGCCCCCTACTCCAGTAACAAGGGATGGAGAGGAGCCATCGGCTTCCTGCTCAGAGCTTTGGTGTTTGCAGACACTTCCAGAGCCTTTATGGTGTCAATAAAAAGAAGAAAGAAAAAAGGGAAGACTTTAGAAAAAGCAAATTTGATGAGAGAAAAAGCAGCTCACACATGCAGAGGCTGTGCAACTTTTCCTCTACAGCAAGAAAAAATTCCAGGCTAAGGCAGTGTTTGCTTTACTCTCATCTCTCCTTCCCCACAAGCTTCAAGTTTAGCTTCATTTCCCCAGTCTCAGCAGTGCTGGGAAGTTGGGTTTATAATCCTGTGTAACCTGGCCACAAGTACAGGAGGCCAGAGGGGACTGTGCCCTTTCCCAGCTGCCAGGGAGCCAAGGTGTGATGGGAAGCAGCAGGAGGCAAAGCTGAGCTGGCCACGCAGTGGTACCCAATGGAAACATCCCAGCCTGAAGAAGAAATGTAGGAATGACTGAGGAGGCTCCAGCAAATTCCTTGCAATGAACTTTTGGTTTTACAGAGCCCACTAATTTCTTCAACTAATAAATTTACAGGCAGCAAAGTAGGTCACCAAACAGCATGCAGTGCTAGTCCTTGCCTAGTGGTGCAATTAGCCCTGAAGAGCCACGGCTCCTGCCCCAGGCTTTCATAGGATCATAGGATCATTAAGGTTTCAAAACACCTCCAGGATCATCAAGTCCAACTTTCAACCACATTTTTCCCTCTCTCCCTTATTTTTGCAACTTTTCAAACCAGTGGTGAGAGGCCCCTGTCTGCTTCCACCCTGCCAAGCCCTTGGTGAGAGGTGAATGTTGATGTTTTCCTAAGTTTTCCAGGGCTCCCCCAGTTGCACTGGGGAAATTTTTAACATATTATGGAGATATTTTTTTCCCCAGAAGAGCTTTACTAGGGGGATGGGCTGAAAGTTTCCTCACCCATAAGTAACCATTAATAGGAAAACACCGGAGATGCCCAATGTGAGCTCACCCCTTTGGCTGACTCCAGGCAGTTCTTCTTTAGAGCTCTTCTTATTTTGTTCTGATGTACCCAGTGAAAAAAAGGAATAGCCCCTTCTTCCCAGCCTAAGTACTGTCTGTGTGTTATTTACAGTGAGGAGGCACAGATTGCATTAGTATTCCCTGAGCAGGGAGCAGCAATGAAATCCCTAATTGACATGAAAGCTAGGATGTAAAATAACATCCCAGTGCTGTCTTGTTCTTGATTTCTTATCTTTAAAGAGAATCTGTCAAGAGGTTTTGGTGGTGTTGTGTTATTTTGTTCCTTTTTGTTGTTATTTAGAAAAAAGTTGGTCTTGGGAATGTGAAGGAATAGGGAACGTATTGGAAACCCTTTATGGATCTGTTGCTATATCACCATTAATTACCTGTTCTCAGTGCCCACACTGGGGAAAAGAAAGTCAATAGAAAGAGCCTTGCTAATGTCAAAGTGAAACTCAGACCAGAGTCATGAAAGGAAAGAGAAAATTGGGAGAGAGAAGGGTTTTTTCTTCGAGATGAGCCTCTGTGGAAGGACAATGCATGGTTCTCGAAGCTGCAATGCAATTCTTGAATCTTTGACATTTGCCATTTGGGGTGAAATTATGCCATCCTTGCCTGATCTGAATTGCAGAGTTACCCAAGGCATGTTCCAAGTGTTCATGGCATGGGGATTTCATTTCTTCTCTGTGTCAGATGGTGATTTAAAAAAAAAAGAAGAAAACAATGAATGCTTTTGCAAAGCAATGCCTCTGGGGTTATTTTAATTATTGTTATTACTCTTCTAAAACAGTTGCAGAAGTGCTTGAAACGGTCCTTAATTTGGACTGCCAGGAAAATAGTTCAGAATTTGGGAAATGAGGCGCAAGAGACAAA
The DNA here is from genome assembly GCF_022539395.1 of Myiozetetes cayanensis. Lineage (NCBI taxonomy): Eukaryota > Metazoa > Chordata > Aves > Passeriformes > Tyrannidae > Myiozetetes > Myiozetetes cayanensis. The sequence goes on from NW_026087389.1 coordinate 6,723,122, forward strand.
TATTGTCAAATGCCTGACCTGTTTTTTAGCTTTTGCTATCAATAGCTGTTATACCCTGGCCCCACTGTTTTTATGTGAGATTTAAATCAGTCTTGAACATGAGATTTCATACAAAATCTATCACTGTATTGAAAGGAATAATAGCCTTTCCATGCTAGCTGGACTGTCTGCTTTCTACATGAATAGTGTTTTATAACCTTGGGGTGGCTGATTGGAACCTCTGCAGTGTTTCTCTTTGATTTAGTTTACGACAGCCTCACTGTCTTTGAGCCACATTTAGTATTTCAGTGGGATTATTTTAATTGCTAGTTACCCCTAAAAAATACAAATAATCAAACTTTAATTTACTGATTATGACAAAATGCACAGAGCTGGCTCAGGTTTATTTGGCCACACAACTGTTATTTGCAGAGAAACCCAAAGCAGGCTGGCATGTGCTTGAGAGTGTCAATCTCTCATCAGCAAGTAATGACTTTAAACGAGGAGAGGATGGGCTTTTGATGTGCTGTAAACAAGGATGGGCTTTGATGTGATAGCTCTTCAAGGCCAAAGTCAGAAGATGCATAGAGATTGTTCACTCCCTTAAAATTAAGCCTGAGCCAATGAACTTTGCAAATTTAGCCCTAAATATACATTAAGGAGAGGAGACAAAATCAGCCTTTCTTCCCACTCCTTGCCAGGTGCCTCCTTTGGCCATCAGCAGCCGAGGGCTGGAACCGTTCACCCTGTGCTGGTGACCCCTTGCTGAGCTGGCAAATGCAAATCAAAGCCGAGGGGAGCTTTGAGCATCCCGTGGCCCCACTCCCACTGTGCTAGAGAGTCCCTCACTAGGGAGGAGCAGGAAGGTCGGGGTTCAGGCTGCTCCAAAAGGTGCCTGGAGAGCGCTCAGGGAAGCTGCACCTTCCAGATGGAGCGCGAGTGATGCCACACGCAATGACCCCCTTTCAGTTTTTAGTTATGTAATAGAGACATGATCAGAGATGGGCAAATACAGCACAGTTTGTTTGCTTTCTGGGGAAATCACACTCCAGCAGATTCCTCCACCCCCTGTAGGATCGCCATGTTTCAGCAAAGACCTAAAAGGAGCTTCCACTCCAAGGACTCAAAGCAAGAGAGTAAATAAGGTTGAAAGCACACAGAGCCCTTGGGGTCTTTTGGCAGACTGTGGATTTTGCAATGTTGACTGTTGCCTAAGAGCTCCTAAGTTATTCTTTTGGAATAAATGCTTCTTTGTGGGGCTGCCTTTCCTTCCCCATTGCTCTCCGCTTTGCCCCAGTGCTAAATATTTACACCCAACATGATGTTGCGACTCTCCTGGTTTGCTGCTCCTGCCATGGACTGATCTGATTTTTCAGATGTTCTCATGTAATTTACAATCTTGGTTCTGACAGCTAATTACAGAAACAGGGCTCTGACAATGCCTGCATTTTGCAATTAGCTGAACCCACTAAGATCTCGCTAATTGTGGGCCAGCCAGGAGAGCAGGAGCTGCTTCAGGGAGGCTGGAGACCATGTTTAGAGGGTGAAACTCTAAATAGATTAAACTGGCACAGTCCTCCAAGCCTAGGTGACTTCAAACAAGGCTTCTGTACAGATAGGGATGGTCTGATTGAATGTTTTATCCTTTTCCTTAGGGGAAGACATTTCCTACATGTTCTATAAAATGATTATTTTCATGCGTTGTTCTCCTTGTTAATCCAGTTAGTTGAAAGTGTTAGAAGTCCATTACAGGCAATAACTTTAAGAAAATAGGTTTTTATCCAGACAGCTGCTCCTACGCTGATTTATTTTGTTTTATGTGTATTTTTTTTAAGATGCTCTCCAAGCACAGCCTCACAGCTGGGCTGGTTTTTCCAAGATGAGGAAGAACTGAGTCCTTAAAGACTCCAGAAGGCCCTGGGGAGCAGTTGTGCTTGGCTGGCATGGGTTGCTCTTAATATCAGGCAGGGCAATGTTTAAAAGCAAATAAACCCACAGGTCTGCCTCCACTGCAGTGGCTGCAGAGTTGTGTTCAAGGCCAGGCTGGATGAAGCTCTGAGCAACCTGATCTAGTGGAAGGTGTCCCTGCCCATGGCAGTATCTTCCAACCCAAAAGACTCCAGGATGATTCTTTGTGCCCCCACTCCATGCCAGGGCAGGGCATTGCTGCTCGCCTGCTGATGGGGACTGGGGAAGGGGCTGACCCAACACCAGCCACTGCCAAAGGTGTAGCAGTGTGTCTTTTGGAAGGGGGATGGTTGAGTTATCATTCTTCATACCTCAGTTTCTTCTCTCTCCTTACATCTTTGGTTTGGGTTAGTACCTCCAGAAGTCAGGACCAGTTTGTCACTGGATGATCCTGCAGCACCTGGCACAGCAGGGCCCTCATAGAAAATTTGCCCCCAAGTGATACGAGTGGCAGACGCCAACACGAGGCACAGAGCCACCACTCAGGCAGGCTGCTGGGAGGAGGGATCCCTCCAGATGGCTGCTCATTTTCTGAAGTCCCTCATGGGTTGCATGAGCCGTTGTTTCTTGCACACAGTGCATGAAGACGTGCGGGGAGACGTCCCGGTACCGCAAGGTGGTCTGTGTGGATGAGAACAACAAGCAGCTGCAGAACAGCGGCTACTGCGACGCCAGCAAACGCCCCCCCGAAATGGAGAGCTGTGGGCTGCCACCCTGCGAGTACATCTGGATCACGGGGGAGTGGTCAGAGGTGAGTCCCCATCCCTGTCCCTGCACAGAGACTGTGCCACTCAGCACCGGGCCGCACTCTCCTCTCAACACTGCCCTTGCTGAGGTATTGCAACCCAAATCAACACTGGCAGGGCCAGTGCTGCGTGCTTTAATCATTTTTTTGGGTGTTGTTTCTCTGTGCAATCTCCTTGTTGGAGAGAAAGGAACAAGGCTGTGGGAGATGACCAGGATATTAAAGACTAAAAGCAGCATGCTCAGGGTCCTAGCTAATATCTGGAGGCAATTTTCTTCCAAGGCACATCGTGTTCAGCAGGCACCCTCTTTGTTTTTTTGCTGGTTTATTTCATTCATTAATTTATTTATGTGGTTTTATTTCCATCCCCTCCTGGACAGCTCCACGGCCCCATGGGCTGCGCAAGGGTCCAGGCGAGCATCGTGGGGGAAAGGCGAGCCTGGATGTGACCATGGGGACACATCCTTCCTCAGTGCTGTCTTTGGCAGGAGCAAGGACCCAGAGCGAGCAAAGGCAGGAGATTCAGCCTCACAGCTGGGCAAGGGCTCAGCAAGGAAAATAGATGAGTTTTCCTTGCGGCAGGCACCGCATGCGGGAAGACCTGGGCTAATCTCAACCTGTTTCTTCCTGCAGCCAGTGAAGGATTACTTTCAGTTGGAGGAACAGCAGAGGGAAATGACAAGGCAGCTGCTGACACGGCACTGATTAAAAAGAAAGAACAAGAAAAGAGAAAAAAGAAAACATGCCAGGACTAAGGGGGAGGAGAGACAAGCCACCCAAGATAGAGCAGGAGGGGGAAATGCAGCAACATGATAATATCTCAGAGCAGCCTGGTCTTCTGAGTGGTTTCCTAAGAGAAATATTGAGCTGCCTGTGAGGCTGAAGCCCTGGCTGCCCCTTGCCCAGACACCATCTACCAACTCCCAGCATCTCTGACCCCTGGGAGCACTCAGGCCCATGAAGACAGAGAGGTGGGAGAGGGCTCTCAGAGCCAGAGCTTGTCTCTCCCCAGCTCCCACTCAACCTTTTGATGAGGAAGGCAGAACACTGTTTATCCTCTAATTACAAGGAAAAAATTCTCATTCTTCCATTTGCTGCCTAATACCTGCAATTCAGGGTCAGTGTTAACCATTTTCTATCTCTGTGTATCCCACGAAAAAAAAACCCAACAAACCAAACCAACTAAATAATAGAGGCATTTCTGAGTCCCAAAGGATCTTCTGCTCCTTTCTTTGCACCTGGGAAGAAATAACATGTGTCCAGGAGCCAGCCTGGCTAGAGAGTCCTGGAGCAGCTGTAGATCCATCCCAGAGAGGAACTGGGTGCTCAAAGACAGCGTCAGGCACCAGCTCACTTGTAGCAATCACTCATGATACTCATGACTGGCTTAAGTAGATACCAGTGGTCCCTTGGAGCAGCTTGCTGTATTACAAGTTGACAACCCTGCTTTTCCTCCCCATTTTGGGTGGCCTTACTGACGCATGTGGTGCTCACTGGTGCTTCCTCTGCCCCCAGTGCTCCGTCACGTGTGGGAAGGGATACAGGCAGCGCCTCGTGTCCTGCAGTGAGATTTACACCGGGAAGGACCACTATGAGTACGGGTACCAGAACATGGTCAACTGTCCTGGCACTCAGCCACCCAACATCCAGCCCTGCTACCTCGGGGAATGCCCTGTCTCGGCGTCCTGGCGCGTCGGCAACTGGGGAAGCGTAAGTTTGGAAAACTTCTTTTTTTAACTGAAAACATTGGAACAAATTGAATTTTTTTTTTTTTTTTTTACATCAGGGACATAAACTGAAGGTTCGGAGGGGGATGTTTAAAAGCTGCATAAATTAATGCACTGAATGCTCTGGTGGAGCAGCAGCCCCACTGTGTGTAGGGTTCCGTGCTCCAGACTGAACTCCATTGTATGGCTGAGTCCCAGTAGCTACAATTAGAGTCACGATCTCCATGAAAATTTGGATGTAGCCAAAATTTGTGGCAGTGTTGATGGTCGAGCTGAGTGCTCAGTCAAAGAGGGGGATCGTTGCAGAAAACAAGAGTTTGGAAGTCTTATGCTGGAAGGATTGATGGATCTCTGGCAACTGCAGTTGATCCCACTTTACCACGTGTATGAACAAGATTTTGGAGCCACCAATAAGCCAAAACACTGGTCATTTGAGCCTTAAAATGATTTTTTTTCTTTTTTTTTCTCCTGCTTTCTTCTTACAAATGCTGGGACAGGGGAGGGGAAAGAACTTGGCCCTTCTGCTAAAGTTATTTGTGTTGAGCCTCTTCTGGGGCCTGAACTACAAGATCAAATTTTAGTTAAGGTGATAACATTTCACTTCTTTGGGCTTCTGACATTCTTTGAAATGTGATGTTTCTCCCATAAACTTGATTTATTAACCTAGCTCAGGCATTTGTAGGAATTTGTCAAACTTTTACAAGGCAGTGAGGGTCAAGCCAAGCAATATGTAGTGGAAGTTGTCACAGTAACTGGCAAAGCTGTTTGAAACCAAAGTTCCTCCTGCCCCATAGGAAGCTTCAGATCCTCCCTGCGAATCAGTGCAGAGGATGGGCTGTTGTTTGGCAGCTCCAGTAACTTGTGCAGCTTCAGCCTTAAGATTGCCCTTGGTTTGGGCTGTTTGAGGATGAGCCATTATTTACACAGATTTATCCATTTTTTCCAGCGGGTGAGAGGAAAGAAAATTGAGGCTCCATTTTTTTGGTGCAATTTGGATAGAAAACAGCCATGTTTGTTCAGAGGCCCATGGCAATGACCCAAGCAATGTCTTGCAGCCACCAGGAGACAATTTCTATCATGCAGGCCTTCTGGTGAACATTTCTCTCTTGTATGACCTTCCTAATGTGAAAAATAAACTATTTCAGTTGAGCACATGGTTCACCTTAACCAACTGCCTCATCCAGCAAAGTGTGCAAATGCTAAGCAAAGTATGGTAGTCCTCTTGAAGTAATCAATGATGATGATAATAATGAAGGGATTAATAATCAAAGGGACTACTCATTTGATTAAAATTAAACTTATGTTTGAACACTTTGCAGGATTGGAGTCTTTCTCTTGATACAAGGGAAAAACCTCCTGTCTCTGGTCTTCTGGAACACAGAAACCTTTGAGATAAACCTCAAATCTCTGTCTTGTGTCCTGCAGTGCTCTGTCACCTGTGGAGTTGGGGTCATGCACCGGTCGGTGCAGTGTTTGACGAATGATGACCAGGTCAGCAACTTGTGCCATGTGGATCTGAAACCTGAGGAGAGGAGGACATGCCACAATGTCCATGACTGTAAGTCTGCAGATTTTCACCTTCCTTTGCCTTTCTCATGGCTGCAGCATCTTTTCCCATCAAACTCCTAGAGATCTGCAGTATTTCCAAGCATTGGGAGCCATCCAACTAAGCACTAAGGCACACCAGGGAAACCTCTGAAAAATAAACAAGATGTTTTGATGTTTTGGATGCCTCACAGTGTTCCAAAAGAAATTTTGATGTACAGTTGCTCAGTAACTACAAGTATTTCTGTTTTGTTTCAGGTGAACTACCAAGGAGTTGCGAAGACGTTAAAAATCTCAAAGGTGTCACTGAAGATGGTGAATATTTCCTGCAAGTCAAAGGAAAGACGTTAAAGGTGCATTTCAGCAACAGAATGATAGTTAATGCATTTTCCAAAGGCGCAAGAGGACCTTGCATGTGCTCTTCACTTCCACCCTTGGATTTTTTGCCTTTGTTTTTCTCAGCCATGCCTTTGCCTTTGTGACAAAATTCTGGCTTCTCTCTCTCTCAGGTGTATTGCTCTGGGATGCAGACTGACAGCCCAAAGGAGTACGTGACCCTTGTAAATGGGGACGCAGAGAATTTTTCAGAGGTGTATGGATACAGGTAAGAAATCCTGTAATGGTGAGCTTCACGGTGTTTTTGTTTTCCATGGCAATATTTTCCGGTCATGAGTAGAAAGGGTTTTCTTTTGATTTAGATTGCATAACCCGACCGAGTGTCCGTATAACGGGAGCAGACGAGAAGACTGCCAGTGTAGGAAAGATTACACAGCAGCTGGGTTTTCCACCTTCAGCAAAGTAAGGCTGGACCTGAACACTATGCAAATAATAAGTGAGTAAAAACAGGGCCTTGCCATTAAAAACAAAATGTTTGTTTGACACAAATATAGCTGTAACTACAAGCGAGCAGTAGTACTCTAGTGAGCAATATTCCTGAGCTTTCCTGTTAGAAGCTTCTTTTAAACTTGGTCACCTGTTTGCTGCTTTACTCCTGGAGACTGCAACTTTCCATCAGAGATGCTCATATTATTTCTCTATAAATAGGAAAATATTAAGACAATTGCTGGTGCATATGCTCTGCAGAATGCATGCACCTGGCAGGCCAGTGTGTTTTTTGAAGGATTTTATTTCATTTGATCTCCTATTTTCAGACTGGACTTAGACACAAAGCTTAACCAGGGAGGAGCTGCCCCCCCATTTTAGACAGAGGGGTGTCAGGAGATCCCAGTGCAGGGGATTCCACCAGGGTGGGGATGCTGCTCGCTATGGTCAGGGCAGAGGAGGCTCTCGGCAGAGCCAGACCCTGGGGAAATAATTTGTGTTGATAGTGATGGAGGTGGGGACATGGATTAGCAGGGGAGGAGAGAGCTGTAGCTGTGCCGTGTAAGTGATACCCTGTCTCTCCTGTAATTCCTGGGAGCTGGGAGCCATCTCACCATCACAGAGCCTGTAGCATCCCATAGGGTTACAGTTTCAGTCTCCCTGACTCCAGAGATGCTATCAGTTTCCAGCAAATGTTTTAAAAATACAACATATTGTTGGGAGTTCATTCAGTAAATAGCCGAGGTTTTTTTAACAAATCAAAATCCTTCCTTGTAAAATGACTCTTTATCTGATAAGTGGTTTTTATCACTTAATTTTCAAGACCTCCCAGTCTATCAATCTGTAAAAAGCTACTAATAATCTGTAAAAGCTTCTAGGTAAAGATCTGAAAGCAACCACCCTCGGGGAATTTGATACCAGCTCCCTTTGAATTTCAAAAGGAGCTGGGCACCTACCTCTGTCGGGCAGGAGCTATCTCACATCCCCATCTAAATGAGTCTCGGTTACTTCAGATCCTTCCAGAGCAAAATACCCCAATTCCCTTTGAAAACCCGACCCCTGGGCTGGGGCAGCCAGGAGAGCAGAGATGGTTGTTTGCCTTTGTTTAAAAAGGAAATTTAGGAGGTCCTGTAGCCTTCTTGAAAGTGGGGGGTTTTCTGATAGAAAAAGAAATCCCAAGTCATGGGCTCTAATTTTGTTGTTATTTATACCTTGTTCTTAAATCACCAGTGGACTTAAACTGAATTGTAAACACCGAGTGTATAAGTTTCCTGTTAAATTCAATGTTTATGTGCTGGGTGTCACATGTGTGATGAATTGGGAGATCAAATATTAAAGATCTAGTAGTCTTCACTCTCAAGATTAATGTGTGAAACCAGGTTTAGCGAATTTAAACATTAGCAAAGAACACGTTTACATTTGTTTTTGTCTCTCTCCCTGCATCTTTCTTTCCATGTTATTCACCAACTCTTCTCCACAGCAACTGACTTACAGTTTGCGAGGACTCATGATGGACGACCTGTTCCTTATGCCACTGCTGGGGACTGCTACAGTGCTGCCAAATGCCCTCAGGTATTTGACAAGAGGATTTCATAGGAATGGGTGCCATTTGTTATGTTCAGGCCCTCTGTTAATTACTGCTGATCACATCAGCCCAGCTTCAGTGAGTGGCACATTCTTATCTCAGTGATCAGAAACTTTTCCCTCTGTGAAGATGGAGAAAGTACTTTCCATTTTCCATATTATCAGGCCTGTGGCTGGCTAAGGGACATTACCTCTGGCCTCAATCAACAGTAGAGGAGAAAAGGAAGAGAATAGGCTGTGGGAGAAGAACTGGGCTTTATGTGGGTAGTTGAAGGCAGGGGGATCAGTCCATGACAGGGATTGGTGGAAATGCTGGGCAGGGAGAGCAGGAGGGTGTCAGGGAACCTGCCTCTGTGCTCTGCAATCTTGTACCCACTGAAACCAGTTCGCAGGGGTGCGAGAAGATGGGTGAGACAGCCCCTCTGGATGGGAAGGCAGCAGACAGACAGCAGGACTCCTGCCATGGCAGCTCTGGGGGAGATGCCTGAGAAGGAGAGGGCATTTGTGGGGCAGGAACAGGTCTGATTTCTGCCACTGGAAAGACAGAGCCTGTCTGTCAGAGACCACAGTGGTACCTGCCAGCTGCAGCCCCAGTGTCCCCACACCCTGCTGTTTATTTTGACAGCAGCCTCATGGGACCATCATTGACCCCACTTTGGGGCTGTGAAAACACTGACAAAATGAAGGTGGTGCCTGTGCATCAGAGCAAATCCAGCCTGTCCCAGCACCACAAACTGCCCAGCCATGAAAGTATGGGGTAGGACACAGGCTAAGTTGCCTCTTCAGTAGCTCTAGAAGGTAATGTAGAACATCTATCCCAGCTATTTGGAAAAAATATGCTCTTTGAAAGTCTTTAGGAGACAACATTGTGTTATAGATGGCTTGCTGCATGTCCCCAGCATGCCTAGCTTTTGTGGGGCTGGGGGATGATAAGTGATAAGTTTGGATAGTCCAAGGTATGGGATGGACCATATTGGCAAATGGCATTATGCAGGGAATTGCACCAGCAGACGGCAGAGGGCAAACCTCTCCATCTCATTTGCTCCCTGCTTTTGGAGCTGACACTTTTCTGCACAGCTCAGCGGCTTAGGGATTGACTTCTTACCTCAGGAATGCTCATGAATGTTAATATCCGTCCACCTGACCCAGACAGTTTGGTCCTCTCAGAAAATCAGCATTCCCAAGGCAGTAAGTGCAAGGAGCAGAGCTAACAGCCATCTGGTACCTCATGGCTGTGATGGGCTGTAGGTCAGCCTGGGGATGTGTCCAAAAGGATTCTTCCGTGGGTCCAGAAATGGGCAGGGCTGGAGTCTGCCATGGGGGGAGGGGGTGAGGGGAGGGCTGGGGGGCCGAGCATTGGATGCCAGCATTCTCCTAAATTTTCCATTTTGAGAAAAGGTGGAATGAAGTGTTTTAAAGAAATAAGCAGTTTTTATTTTACTGAAGTCTGTGGAAAACAAACAAACAAACAAACAAAAAACCCCAAACAACGAAAAACCCAGTGAAAAATAAGGAAAATATGGACAAGTGTGCCCTCTCCAGTTGAGGAGGGAGCAGTGACACTGGCTGCAGCACATCCCTGGAGTCCCTTCCTGTCAGCTGCTGGAGCACCTCAGGCTCCGCAGTTTGCCATGGAAAAGCCAAGAATGCCCTCAGCTGGCAGAGAAAAAGCACTGCAAAACCGGGAAAAAACAGTGCAAAACCTGGGTAAGGCAGTGAAAACCCAGGAATAAAAGGCAGTTCAAAAGCAAGCTGCAGTCCCTCCTTCTCTGCAGCCACCAAGCAGAAGGGAATTCCTAATGTGAGCCATGCTGTGATTTGTACAATGGGCTAATCACGGTCACAGCGATGGAAAACACGGGAAACATTGCTGGCAAAATCCTGTTAGAAAAGTGATACCGTGGCATGTCAAGAGGCCAAAGCACAGTGTTTTGGGATAACCACACTCTTCTTGTTTTTTAGGGTCGCTTCAGCATAGACCTTTATGGGACAGGCCTGTCCCTAATGGGAACAGCCAAGTGGCTCTCACAAGGGAATTACGCAGTGTCGGAAATTCAGAAATCCCCAGTAAGTTGTAACTTAAATTATGGCTATACCTGCTCGTCAGAAGTTTTTAATCACCACATTGTCATTCATGGCAACATCTTCCAATAGAGACTAACAAAAAATGAACATCTGACATTAAAGTGTTGCCTGTGACAGTGGTGGGGGCGGAGAGGCCCTCGCGGGTTTAACTTGATCAGAGCTATTGCAATTAATTAGTGAGCCTGATTAACTGTGAAGCTGAAAACATTGAGTGCTGTGGGGCAGAGATATCCTTAATCAGTTGTCTGAGATGTCCATCATGGAGCGTGCATCACAGGGCTGGGCAGCAGGATGAGGGCATGCGGGGTCAGGGCTGCAGAGCAGGGCTGGACCTGCTGGAGAGGGTCTGGTGCCAGGCAACTGCCCTGAGTAGGAATGGCTCCCAAAACATCGCTGATAAAGTGTGGATGACATGGACCTTCCTGCTGGGCTGGGCTCATCTTCTTGAGGGAGTCTCAAGTCACTCAAGTCCAGGTGGGCTGGGGTGTGCTGCAGGGGCACCATCCCCTGCCACTGCCTGTGGCTCTGCTGACTGGAGGCCTCAGGCTAAGCCAGGCAGCCCTTCAAAATCACTCCACAGCCAAATTTGAACTTGTACTGCTTAATTTGCCTGCCCATTAACACCTCCCTCACTGTGTGCCTTCACTCTGTTGCTTCTGTGTCATGTTCTGAAATGGTAGAAACCCAGGACTGCTTTTTTGGCTGTTGCTTCATGTAAGTCATCCTGATTGCCCCTGTTAAAACTCACCAAAGGAGGTCACTGTAATCATTTAACAAAAAGCAATTTGCAAAATATTCTTTCCTGTACTGCTTTCAGTCTCCCTGGCTCCGAGTAGCCCTGTGAACCCCTAAGCCTCATCTCTGATGGTGCTCTTAGGGGAGAATTAAGTGCTACTGGTCTGACCATGCAGCAGGTCGAGGAGGACCAGCACAGCCCCTGTATGTCAGTTCTGGCAGGTGCTTTGCTGTTCTCCCTCTCAGAAAGGAGAAGCCTGATCAGACAACTTTGGGCTTGCAGAGAACATTATGGCTGGCAGAATTAAAACAAACTTTAAGGGACAGGGTTGCTTAAAGATCCTTCATCACCCGGTAGCATCTGTCAAGTGCTGTTCCAAGGGCGTAATTGCCCGCAGGAGTAGAAGAAAGAATGGCATAGTGAGAAGAGATGATAGCAGCCTGCTGCAGTCCCAGATCAATAATGTCAAGGGCAGGGTGGAGCTCGTTTAAAAATAAATGCTTTGTGCAAGCTTGTTCTGTGCTTAAGTCCAATTTTCTGGTAATTGAGGGTTGAATTCCCCTCAAGGACTATCTGTCCATTGTAATGACCAAGAGGAGAAAGACTCTGCAGAAATGGGATAGGGAAGGCCAGATGGAGGTATTGATCTCCTGACTCAAGCCCAGAGTTGCACTATGCTTGCAGGGCTCACCTGGAGGCCAAGCCAAGCTCAGGACCACTCCACATTTTCCTCTTCTGACTGTGGGAAGGGGAGGAGGGATGGCACCTGAGCAAGTGGCATTGCCTCACTCCATCGCTTTCCCTCCCATCTTGTCTCTGGAGCCACTCCAGGCCTTCTCCTTCCAAATGGATGTTTCTTGGTACTGCCTGCAAATATCCCTCCCATGCCCTTCCCATGTTCAGGCACAGCTGAGGAGTTGTTATTGTCCCAGTGTGGTTTGGCTCTTGCATGAGCCAAGTTTTCCACTCATTACTATTATTCAGTGTGGGGCAAATCAGAGAAAGCAGATACCCTTGAGATTTCCCTCCAAACAGCCTTCTCCTTGGGCAGCTTTCAATGTAATAAATCAAAACTACCCCTTCTTACTTGTGTCCACCATCTGACCTGGTAGCACTGAAAAGAATTACATTTGTGTGTATTTGAATATAGTGGTGATTTCGTAGATTGATTTAGGCATCATTTGTTTTCCTTCCAAGCCATTTTCTATTAAAAACCCTGGCTGGAGTAACCTGGATATGGCCCTTCCAAAGTGTGGAATTCCTGAGCCCTTATTAAGATGTTATTTCTGATTTTGCCTGCAGGATGGTACCAAAGTAGTAGGAAGATGTGGTGGTTACTGTGGGAAGTGCACTCCATCATCTGGAACAGGCCTCGACGTTCAGGTGTTATAGCGATGGTGAGTTCCCAGCAGCTTCTGCATGAAGGGAAATCTCCCCAAAAACATCCTGAAGGAAGGAACAGATCAGGCCATGCTTGCAAAAACTCTTGTGCGTTGAGTGCGCTGGGGACAGCCACACACTCCACAGAGCACCCCGTGGGATCCCCTGCTCCCCCAGTAACCCTAATGGTGTTAATGGAAACACTTCCCACCTCACTGACACCTACTTTGGCTCTGCTCTTGTGTTGATCTCTCTGTTACAGGTTCCAGGGGTGAAGATGATTATCTGACTCTTGTCTGTGTTTTCCAGGTTCTCTGGGAGCAGCCAGCGGAGATGAGATGGATGAAGGATAGCGATGCAATACCTCTGCCTTCCACTTTTGTATCTGTTTATATGTATATAGATTGCATATTCTTAATGTACAGTATAATATTTATGTTTGGGATTATTTATTTTGATTTAATATTTTTGTACGTAAAATCATTATATTAAGGCTGCTTTTACTATTTTTATTTTTTATTGTTAAATTCTGCAGTCAAACCACTGCATTTTGTATACTCTACATTATATGTAGCATTATGACAAGTGATACTTTATTGTCACTGTATTCAGTTGTTTACTTTCAATCAGTAATTTTCCTTCAGTTATGGGCTGCTTTGGCCCTCCACGGTGCTACACAATCTGCATAGGGGTATTTTTGGCATTTCAATCTGTCTTTATGTAAGGAAAATAGACGAGATGTGCTTAAATTTTATTTTTAGGGATTAGGCTGACAGCACTCAAGGAAAACATGACAATGAATACAGTGCTAGTTGCATTAGCAATCTTTATCTTTTAGGTATGTTTTGAATTTCACATGACCTCTGTGGCCGGTGCTAAAAGCACTGGTTTGGTGCTAACATGATATTTATTAACGCTCTGTAGTTTTAGTTAATCCAGTGCCTTTATCAGTGAAAAAGGGGATGAAGCAGAAAAATTGTCAGGCGATTCAAATCCGTTAAGATCTACCCCAGGTTTAGGAAGATTCCTGCAGATGGATCTTCAGCTCAAGCCCCTTTTCCTGTAGGGCTCTGAAGTGAACTCACTTTTTAAAAAAAACATCTTTGTCTCCTAATTGCATGTGCCACTGTGCTTCCTGGCTCCATCTGGAAGCGGGGTATTAACTCATCCCAGACAGGCTGATCAGGCCATATGTTTCCCTGGACTGTGCACTCAGAAGTGATGCAGTTTCTTACAGACTTTGTCACAAAATCCTAGCGTGAAGCCGAGAGCATCCCTGCCGTGTTCCCTCCACGGCAGGGGATGGGGGACAGCACGCCCAGCCAAGCCGCCCCTTCTCTTGGCCAGGGGACTCCACTGCAGGCACCTGCAGCATTTCCCCAGCTTCCTACTCACTCCCAGACCATCTGCAAAGGGAGGCTTCAGCGCTGGCGCTGCCTTGTTTCGACAAGATCACTCTGTACTTACAGATGACTCTGCTCCCCCTTCAAAAACAAGCTGCTTTACGCCTACTTCTGTGTTGCCTCGGATCTTCCTGGTAAGGCATCTGTGCTCCTTGCCTCTCTGCCATCCCATGTACAACCAGACCTTTAGTGCTGGCTTTTTTTTTTTAATATAAATTGAGGAGCCATCTCCCATAGGTGCCATGGCTCCTGCCTGTACATAGCCCTCCACTTGTGGCACGCCACGCTTTCGCAGAGCTTCGTAGCACGTTGAACGGGGGTGATGTGACCAGATTATTTTTGTAGTCTATGACTATGTCCCTTATCTCTTTCTCCACAATTTTACTTAGTGATAGGAAGGTGCTGCCCTCTCACCTTATATGTCAGGGCAGCCAGGAGCACAAAGTACAAGGAAAGGAAGCTTTTCAGCACAAAATTGCCAGCAGTTTGGAAAACCAAAGAGGCTTATCTGCTGCTCCAGATAATTCCTGCCATTTTGGATGCAAAGAGTTAACAAACGCAACCTCGGGATCTTGTGTGAGTCTTTTACAGAGCTCCCCAAAGGGTGTGTAATCGGTCTGCTGCAAAAAAAACAGTTGGATCAATGGTGATAAGCGGTCCGATCCCTGGATTCATAACCCATGTGTGTGCAGGGCTGTGTTCAGCCTTTGGAGTGAAATCTGTCAGCCTGACTGTCAGGGATCGACGTGTTCCTGTCAGCTGGGAGACATCTCACAGGCTCGCAGCTACAGAACTGGTTGAAAGGAAAGGGAAAAAGGGAAAGGGGAAAAGGGAAAGAGAAAGAGGAAAAAGGGAAAGGGGAAAGGAGTAGTAATGGAATAGTGATTTTTTTTTTTTTTAATGATAATTGCTTATGTATAACTTCTGTAGGGGAAAAGGGAAAATTGCACTATGAACTTTAGAAAGAAACAGTGGTGCTTAGAAAGTACAGGCTTATTATATTTTCTCTAATGAAGTGAATGGCTATTTATAAAAAGAAATATTATTTTGACCTGTACACATTCATTTCTACCGTATAGTTTCATAGCAGCTATTAACAGGGCAGAGAAGCCTAAAAAATATTAAACTAAAGGGAAAGAAAATGACAGAGCACTGATCCTGTGGTTCGTTAATGGGCATCATTAAATAGAGCAGATTTTGAGGACCAGAGACAATAGACATTTCTTGTTCAGGAAACAACTCTGGGTTTTGTATATCAATGCCATTATTTTTCTACAAACTGGGGTATTTTTTGCAAGCACTTTCCTGTACAGTGTTTCTTTTCTTTCTGCTTATACTCAAAAGGAAATGAAAGGACCCATAAGACATGTCTGTACGGTCTTGCTGCATTTGCCATCATATTTCAATGGATGTGCTATTATAGAGGCAAAATACTTTGTACACAAGGGAATAATACATTGAATGGTAAACATTCCTTTCTGTGCTGGTGTTTATTTCCAGGCTTTGGGCTCCTTGTTTGATTGTCCCATGCAAAAGGAATGAGGGAGGAGAAGAATGTTGTTTATATACAGCCCTGCCCCAAGCCCACAATGGAGTCTGTGGACCAGGGACCATTTTGGAGAATGGTCCTGACTGTCCATTCGTGTCCTTCTGGTTGGATAGACTGATGATCCCCAATTTCTGCCCAGAGTAGGAGTGCCCCAAGGTGCAAAACATGCACAAGCACATCCCAGAGGTGCCCCAGGAGCTGTTCAGAGATGCCTGGTGACCAGCTGGTGCTGCCTTCATTGACCAGGGACATCTTTTACCATGGGATGATAAGGGAGACAAACAGTTCATTTTACAAACATCTTTGAAGGATGAGCTGGGATACTGGACCTGGTCCACACCACTGGCAATGCTATTGAGAGAAATGTAGGGAAAAAAAACCCCAGCTTTTCTAAGCTGGGAAAAATAGCATCAAATATACAAGAAAATCCAGGTAGAAGAGATTTGGGTTAAAAGGAAGCAAATGTGGGGATCAGCTCCCATGAGGACAACCACATGATAAATTGCAGCCACTCTGACATCACCACAACCCCAGAGACTGCAGGTAAGAGTGAAGAAGTTGCATTTTCTGTCCTCCCTTGTATGTTACTCAGGCTTTGTGTCAGAAAATGCTGCAGATCTGTTACTGCTGGAAACTCTAGCCCTTTCCAGCTTCTGAATTTTCAACCCAAAGGAGAGAGGATTCCTTCCTCCTGCTGTCTGAAACACTGTCAGATGCAGAAAATAGAGCATGCTTTATTTCAAAAGCTCAATTCTTAGTTTCAACGACCAATCTCTTAAAGGTGTCTTTATTTTCTATCATTTGTCCTTAATAAATGATTACAAATATTTTAAACATGGGCTGCTGTGGGATTAAGCCAACAAGGGTGTGTGCACAGTCCCTGAATCATATTTAACCTTCCAACCCTGTATAATGACAGAGTCATTTTAACATTTTTAGTGCTTTAGGTCCTGTTATTCTATGAAAATTGCAGTACTCTTCTTCAGCCTTGTTGTACAGCTTCAGAGACAGAGGTGATTGCTTCATCTCTTCAGCCTTTTCCCCCAATAATGGGCATTTTTCCACTACAGGAAAATAAAATGCATTTTGTTGAAGGCTGTTGGAAAACACACATCTCAAGGAAATAGTGTTAAATCAGGACATGTGCTAGAAAACTTTCTTCTCCACACAGCCACACTTCCTGTATTGAAAAGTGCAGAGGCATAAAGAACCAAAGAAGGGGGAAAAAAAATTTCCACTGAGGCACTTCCAGACCTGGTCCAGTGGGTCTTTCCAAAACAACTCCTCTTCCCAAACAGACGATTGAGGGCTGACTTAGAAGAAAACATTCTGCTGGGGAAGAGCATTGAGGTGAGACACTTCTTTCATTACCAGGCAAAGAAAGGCACAGAAATTCAACCCAACCCAGGAGCCATTAACAGCTGAAGCAGCTCAGCCCATGTGGTAAGTTCTCCCATCGCCTGAACTATTCAAATGGAGAACTCTTCAAATCAGGTCGTTGTAAGAGACACAGTTTGAGTTCATCCAGAAGTCACCAACCTTTGTAGCTGTTGGTCATGCCGTGGGAGGGGATGAGTCCCTTTGCGGTACAAATTCCTGGAGGCAGCTCTCCAGCTTGTATTGAGCAGGAGGAAGGAGCTGATGACCAAAAGTGGTGCCTCTCGGTCTCACTCCAATATTTTCCAAGTATTTTTGCCTGTGGAGTGATCCAGGCAATCGGAATTGTAGCCTTCCAGAAGCAGATTTAGTTGACAAGTTTCTGACCTCTCTTTGCAATAGCGAGATGGAGAACGCTAAGAAGTTATTTTTGGCCTTCACAGAAGAGTCTGAGTTTCCACTTCAAAGTTGGCTTAATTTTTCAGCTATTTTATATTAGCAAACATAAGGCACAGTTTAAAAAAAAAAAAAAATCAAAAGGAGAAAAGAACAGTGTTTTGACCTAACCCAGATGCTTTTTATACTTTGTTTTCTGGGAAGTTTTGTTTGTTTGTTCCGCTTTAAAAAAAACAAACAACAAACCTGTGAAATTTTCCATGAAATTACTTCTGCCTCTCTCTAGTTATAAATATTGCCTCTGAAGTGTTTGGAGATGTGATTTGTTGACTGTAAGCACAGGGAGATCTGTTATAGGTACAATTTTAAGCCAAGGGAAGCAGCTCCAGGTCCTCCAAGGCAGTGGCTGCATATGAAGTGCAGAGGCTGGGACCATGCCCGTCAACCCATTTACACCAAGAAAATCTCAGTTCTGTTGGGAGCAGAATGGTTTCCATGTTACATCTCACAGGCTTCAGCACATGCCTGGCTCTAACACTCAATCTGAGCTGCCAGCAGCAATACCAAGCTGCAGCTACTTAAACATTTGTTGGTATTCAGTGTCTCCATTTCTGAGGAGACAGTATGAGGAGAAGAGCCAGAAGTCTGGAGTAATCTGTGAATACAAACCCCTTTGTATGTGGGGCAGAGGGTGCAGGGGGAGGCAGGGCTCTGCCCATTCTCTCCCTTAAAATCATTACTTGGCTCCATTCATATGCTTATAACTTCTTCATCCTTCTTTTAATCTGCAACTACATTTCAGATGAGCAATTAAATTAATCAGTTCATTGCTGCATTGTCCTTTCCTAATCCACCCTCTCTGGCTTGCTGACCTTCCTCTTTGAAGCTATTCACTGCTCGCTGCCTGCCTTCCCCAGCCCCACGCAGAACAGAAAGCAGCATTTGCTGTGAAATGCTTTCATTGCTCCCGCTCATCGCAGCAGGGAAGTGGGAATGGCTTCCTGCAAACTCACTGGCAAGAGCAGACATGTCCAGGTTAGTTGCTATGACTGGCAAATACGAGTGGTGCCTCTGAACCCCCCCTCCCCTGCCCTGGCAGGTGGGAGCAAAGCCGCCTGCAGCAGAGGACGCAAGCAGGTACCAGATGCTGCCAGGGGCTGGAGCTCTGGTCTCATGCATGGCTTGGGCTCCCCGGATGAAGTTGTCTCAGCTTGCTGTCCCAGGTTTGACTATCCCTTTGCAGCAGGGGCCAGGTGTGTGGTGGTGAGGAGTGTGCAGTTCTGCGCTTGCCCCTGAGGCTGGTGCCCTGCTGGAGCTTAGAACAAGCAGGTACCCACTGGTGCATTCCTGCCCTGCTTCAGGAAACGCAGCACAGCTGAACTGGCAAACAACTGAATAACAAACCAGGTATGGTGCGGGCTGAGCTGCTGGAAGGAGGCACAGAGCAGCAGTGGCCATGCAGGTTTGATTCCTGGCAGCACAGGGGGCAGCACCCTGAGGCTGAGCCTTGTCTAAGGGAGCAGGAGGCTCTGGCCTCTCTTCTCATTTGTGCTGGGGCTCAGCTGCTGAAACAGTTTGCTGTTTTCCTCTCCCCTTCACTGCTCTCTTCCCAGGGGATCCCTGAGCATGCCATGTCTCTTCAAATCCATGTGTCTCAGGGGACAGTCCACCTGGATCAGTGGCACAGGTGATCTAAGGAAACCCCAGAAGATCTCTCCGATGATTCTCACTTGAGCTGCTGCTGCATTCAGGTAGGGCAAAGGGAGAGGTGATGCCCTTCAGATCCACTTTTCAGAGATATTTCTAAATTCTGCTGACTGAATTGCATAAAAAAGTGGGGTGTCCTCGAGTCCTTTCAACAGCTCTTGTCAACACCGACAGCTTCATCCCGCTCTATGTGGAAAACACAGTGGGTGTGCCTTGTGCTGGTGCTCACCTGGAATAACCCTTGGGAGCTGTTCTGGGAGAGGCTGACACCCAAGACAACCTGAGTATATCCTCCTCTTTGTCGGCTTTCCTCCACATTGTGCAAGTGGTATGTGAAGCTTTCCAGGTATGACTTGCATTCAGAGTTCACTAATGGCATTTCCCCACTTGATCATTCCCAACGGCTTGGGCCTTTCAAGAGCCTAAATGTATGGAAGCATTTAACTTGTGAGAATCAGAAGATTTTGACAGCAGGTAGATCCTGGGCTCTTTGCCCTGGGTAAAGAACCGGCATCTCCAGTAGGTAAAACCAATGTAAAACCTGACAACGTTGGTGGCCATAAAAGAAACAATTTCTGTTATCTCAGGGACCATAGACAAAGTTTTGTAACTTTTCCCTTTGACCAGCTACCTAGTGTCTGGTGATCTGAGCTACTACCAGCAGCCTGGCTTTTCCAGGTATTCCACTCCCCTATTTATCAGCAGGTTTCAATCCTATGAAACTGTAGGAAAAAGGCTGTTTTCTTTTTCTCCCAAAAAGAAAAGACAGTAAAGCAGCTTTAAAAATATGAGTAGAAGGACCTTTCCACCTGCAGGGTGGCAAATGAATGATTAATGTGAGGGTCTGAAGGACATCTGTGACACTTCCAGCACTGTGGCAAGGGAAGGGCAGGATGGTTCACTCCTGCCAGCTTACCTCCTGCCAGGGCTGCTGACACCTGCTTCTGCACCACCTACCCCAAACTGGTTTGTTTTTTCTCATTTTCAGGAATGGTCCTGAAAAATAAAAGTAGCATGTCAGGAATGTGAATTTACAGCTTAAGGCAAATAATTCTGCCAGACCAAAAGAGAGCTCGAGGGAGCGAGGGGGAATAGTAGAAAATTACTTGTTGCTATAGCACAAGGATGTTGTGTGTAAATTGGCAGAGCCCCACTTGATTGCTTTGTTTAGCCTCAAATTGAGAAGCATTAAGGAACTGCATGAACCGGGGCCATCCACCACCCACCCCTTGTCAGACAGACAGGGAGAGCTGTGCCGGGGGACTTCTGAGCTCGACAGCAAAGAAATTCAGTTCTGGGAAAAGCTGCAGTGCTGTCATCTCATTTCAGGGAGTGAGTAACAGCCTGAAGGACGAGGAGGGGGTTGGAAGAGGAGCAGGAGGGAGGGAAGCGGGATGCACAGCCTGCTGATGCTTTGTCACGCCAACATCAGAGGCCGGGGTGCCTGGGGTCCCTCCAGCATCCCAGCAGAGCCCAACCTACTCGGTTTGAGAGGGCAGGGCCCTTTTTGTGGGGGTAAGTTTAATGTATCCACTTGGCTTCGCATTTCATAGCAGGTGCTCCTCTCCACAGAGTGGGTCTCGGCTCCAAGTTTTTATTGGTGTGGACTCCAACTCCCAAATGCTATTTACAGGGAAATTGAAGACCGCCTTCAAAATTAACAATAGATGGCTATAAATCTTACTCAGTTACCTAGCAACTAACACAATAAAATCCTAAGGTTAAAAGGAGAAGGGTTATTTGGAGATACCTTGGGGAGCACATAATGGCCATTTGCATTCCTGGGTGGGAGGACAGAAAAAAAATTCCTGGGATATTTACAAATGAGTGTATTTATTAAGGAAAAAAGGTGAAATTACTCAGTATGGTTTTAATCAAAATATCTCAGAACCAACAAGCCTAACAAAAAATAGTAGTCAAATGCTGTGATAAAGAGAACTCAGAAAATGTATGGCAATCTACAGAACTGATGGAAGGGTTTGTAAGGTGCTAAGCTCACTTTGTTACCTATTCTGACATCTGAAGTGTGTGTACCACAGACTAACCGTGTAATAAACATTCAGAGTGAATTTGACCATTATGTGCCTGATGGAATATGCCCCAGAAAAACCTACGCAATGCAAAAAAAAATTAAAAACTGAAGTAACATAGCATGATTCATCCCGGCCTGGGTTCCTGTTATGCACAGCACAGATTGAAATTCCATATCCCCACCTCAAACTGGGGTTTATGCACAGCCTTTTCTCTCTGCAGTAATTGCAAATCTTGGAGCCGGAATGAGCGGAAACACTGAAATGTTTTGCTCCTGAAAGACCCTCATGGGGGCACGTTTACCCAGGAAGAGGGAGGCTTGGTGAAGGAACGATGCAGTAAAATAGATGCCTGTTCCCTAGCACACTCCTTCAGCAGCTGTGGCACTTAGAGGTATTTTTAAGTCCTCCTTTTGCTGTTTGAAAGGCTTCAGACAATAACTGCCTAATAACAGTCAGACATTTATAACCTTCAGGGTACTAGATGGAGACAGGATTCGCGTTGAGCTGTAATTCACCTGCACAGGCTGCTGGCAGGAGGAAACACAAGGGGACTGACTCGGTCCGTAACAGCCAAATTCACCTTGACATCACAGAGGGGAGAAATGGATGGGCCCAGCATCAAAATGAGAGCTGTTTTCTGCCTTACTCCACTGCTTTCTGTTAGTGGTACTGCTGCCTCAGTGCTGATGGTCAGGGCTGGACTGTAGGAGGCCCAGGAGTGTCAGAGTTGATGGAGGGATGCTGAGAGCTTTCTGCATGTGAATATTTTAGCGGTGATTTCCTGACATGAGGCACGGTTTGCAGGACAGAAGAGCTGGGGGCACTTTCCTAGAAAGAATTTCCTGAAAGCAAATTTTCCTGGCTTCATACACCAATGTGTTGAGTCTGCCAGCTAACTCCCATCCAGAACTGCTGGACCAGAGCTGGAGGCAGACTTTCCATGGGCTTTGGTGGCACAAGTTGTCTCCATATTTCCCATACCCTTGTTGCAGCTACTGCTGTGGACCTGCAGCTCCTCTTCCTGGGTGGTAAGGGTTGCCCACTGGGCTTGGACACAAGTCACTTCATTGCTGCTATTGCACAAGCTGCTGTCCCACAGGGAATGGAGGTCAGCAGGAGAGCAGAGCCCCAGTGGGAGCTCCTTTCCTCCATGTGCAGTGGTCGGACATGCTACAAGAGGAGTCTTGGCAGAGGTGCAAGGTTGGGCACATAGGCTGGGACTAGGCAAGCAGAACAGCTCTGCAGCAACATAGGTTTTTCCTTTTCACCTTCCATTGCCAGAGGCTGAATTTGCTTCTAGAAGTGCATTCATCTGACCAGAAGGAATAGCATGTTGGATCAAGATGCTCTGCAGGGCTTGTGAGCAGACCCACTGAGCCATGAGGCCTCACAGAGCCTGGACACCCTGTGGCCACTACCCTACATCCCAGACTGCTCTCCTACACAGATCCCTCCCATGCCAGTCTCTGCTCCACCTACCCTGTTGCCAAAAGCTAACACAGGAGCTGCATTTCACCTTTTCCTGAGCTCTTTGATTTTAATTATAGTTATTTCTGTAGTATCAGGTACAACAGGGAGCAGGAAAAGAAGAGCATCCCTGTCATTTCCCTCCTCTTGGCCATCCACAACTTCAAAGGAAAATGGGTCCATCTCATAGTGCATGAATGGAGCAAACTGGGTTTTAAAGTGGTTTAGTCACTAGAAGGGCTGGAAGAAGTGTCATCCCTAGGCAGGTTTGATCGAAACAGAAATGGGAGGGGAAGATGACGTATGGAACAATTTAAGTGACAGCAGAAACAATAATTTGTCAGACAAACTGTCTGGCATGTATTATCCATGTGTGTCTGTTTCTGAGCCTATTTGACAGCAGTATCTGACACCCCCCACCTCCAAGCTGAGTCTGCCTCCTCTCAAGAGGAAGATCTCCGTGTTTATAAAAACAATAATACAAAATCCCCTTTTGAAAGTACTTCTCGTGCTAGCACAGGTAGGGCTGGAGCTGTGTTGCTGTCCCCTGCCCACCCAGCCATGCCAGGATGGTGCATCATCCCCTTTGCACATGGTGAGAACAAGGGAGTGGGAGTTTATTTCCTGAGAGATCTTTACTCTTGGCAGCTTTTCTGGGGGAGGAAAGAAAAGAGGAGCATTCAGGCCAATGAGATAATGTATCCCCTCCCTTTCCCAACTGCATCTCAGAGATAATGTTCTGGCCTGGCTGTTTCCTCATGTAGATGCAGCATCTGAGCATCCCTAAAATATGATTGAGTCCTCCTGACTGGCCTTTTATTTGTCCTGTATGTCCTCGACCAGAGAGAAACTGCTGTCCCCATGAGACATTTATGTGACCAGGAGCCCCTAAGGACCTGACTCCCCTGAGTTCTGTGCTACCTGAATATTTTTATGGCTCTGGGTGTACATCATTTCCCCAGATCCTTCACCAGGCACACCAGGACAGAGGCAGTGAGCATCCCTCACCCCTCTTATCTGTGTCTTCTGCAGTCCCTTCTGCCCTCATCTTCCCTCTTCTTTTGAACACACTGATGTAAGCCTTGATGCTCAGAGCCTCCCCTGCCTTTTGCCTGTGTACCAAGGAGTCACCCACCAGTGCCTGCAGTGTCTGCTGGAATAAGCCTAAGGATACAAGCGTGCAGGGTGACAGGAAAGTTTGGTAGCTCCATGGACAGCTTGGGATGGAGGGAGGGGACCAACCTGTCTTGTTTTAGGTAGCAATTTAGGACCTTCATCTTCATCAGAAGACTGGAGCTGTGATTCAGCACAGCCACACCTCCAAGGAATTTACCCTCCAACTTTGACTTACTTTTGCTGTTTTAAACTTATAGCAGATGTCCTCACCAGCCCTGTTATTGAGGGCACACAGAATCTCTTGCAACAGCAGAGCAATTAAAGAGGATTTGCAGGTCACCTTTAAAGCATTTCCCACAGCACGTTGAATCTTGTTATAAGTCCTGTATCCAATGCTGCTTTTATTTCAGCAGTTTTAATTGGAGTTTTAAATATTCTGAATCTTATGCAAGACACCCAAAGTGCTGGAGATTTTCAGGCCCTCTATTGCATGGTGTCTGTTCCCTGAAATCCCACTGTCCTTCAGCAGACATAACAGTAACTCAGTACCCCAATATTAATGTACTACGTGCTTGATACAGGTTATAGGTGGAGGTGTTTCAATATGAGGTCAAACCCCAGTTTGCAACCAGTTGCCCACTGTGGGATGAAATGTGTGTGTACTTGAAGAGATCGCCTCCTCCCTCCAGAGTTTATAATATATTCATGCACCACTGTATGAGTTGGAAACTGGGAGAGAAACCAAGAAGGAAAATGACGAGGAAATTTAGCAGAAGGGAGCAATAGAGACAAGATGGAGGGTTTTGGAAAGGTAAAAATAGCAACCACAGAAAAACAGAGCAGGGAGCACTCAATATTTTCCCACTGACATGAAAAAAGACTGTGAAAAAGAAAATTTTCTCCATGATAAAATTTTCTGTGGTTTGTTTTTTGTTTTTTTTTTTTTTTAAGAAAGCTGAGTATGGGAGGAAAGAGCAAAAATCTCCCTGAAACTTTTTGCCTGAGACTCTGTAAGAGATAACAATTACATAGCTCCCAGCCTCATTTCAGCCTCCTAGACAGGAAGATACAAGTGAAGAATTGACAAAAATGAGAATTGATTAAATGGAAAAAAGAATTATCAAAGCATTGTGGTTTTGACCACCTGTGAGGCAGCAAGGCAAAGGAACAAAGAGGCAGGGAAGGAGGGGAAAAGCTGGTAGGATCTGCAAACAACCACAACCATGGGTGAAGCTGTGAAATGCTAATAGCGAAGCTGCTCCAGCGCCATTGGGGACAAGTTTCCGAGGAGCCCTGTGCTCTGTGAAGCATGTTTGCTCCTTCCCCTCTCCCCATGGTTCATTTTGCTCTGCCTTGCACCAGATGTGCTGTTTGATTGCAGACCCCAGGGGTACAGGCTGTGATGATCCCTTTGTAGTGCACTGTGTACAGGGTATGAGCAGGATGATGCATGAGTTGCCCAACCTCTCCCAGCTCCATGAATCCCAGCCCCACAGCTCCCAGGCCCATGGCTCCTGACCCCACGGTCTCACACATCCCAGCCCTGCTGGACCATATGTAGCTCTGGGGGGACCATGAACTCCGGGGCAGTAACAGGTGCTTTGTGTCCTGGCCCAGCATCTCAGGCTGCAAATGTATTTCCTGTGACTGTGTTCCTCCTTCACCCTGTTCGTGTTTGTCGACTAAACCTGTTGCCCTTGAGGAGGGGATCAGAAGCCCAGCAGGAACCCAGGATGTTTGCTCCGTGCATGTGCCAGTAAAATCCCCCTGCAACAGCGCAGCGTGCTCAGAGCTGTAACCTCA
Organism: Myiozetetes cayanensis; assembly: GCF_022539395.1. Lineage (NCBI taxonomy): Eukaryota > Metazoa > Chordata > Aves > Passeriformes > Tyrannidae > Myiozetetes > Myiozetetes cayanensis. The sequence goes on from NW_026087389.1 coordinate 6,748,544, forward strand.
GCGTTTGCCCCTCCAGCCCTGCTAAATCGCACCTCTGCCCTTCGGGAGCTCTCATGTTCTTTGCTAAGCTGTCTGGCTGTGCACAGCCCCGTCCGGGCGCGGTGCTCCCGAGGGCGGCGGGCAGAGCAGGGGGAGCGGGGCGATGACAGCGGGGGCGATGCGGGGCGGGGGGAGCCGGGCCCTCCCGGGGCGGTGCCTGGCGGGCCGAGGGGCGGGTGAGGGGGCGGGAGCGGCGGAGGGGCGGCCGCCGGGGGCGGGCCGGGCCGGGCCGGGGCGGCCGCTTCTGCCGCGCACTCGGGCTGGGCTGCGCTGGGCTCGGCGCGGGGAGCGCTGCCATGTTCGGCCGCGGCTCCCGCAAGCGGCTCTCCAGCCGCTCGGTGAGTTGTGGAAGGGGTCTCTCTCTCTTTCTCTCCCTCCCTCTCTCTCTCTCTCCCTCTTCGCCCCCCGCCCCGCCCCGCTCCAACCTGTGGCTCCGTCCCGCCGCCCGTTCCGTGCGGGTCCCCGCCCGCCCCCGCCGCCCGCATGTGCCCCTTTCCCTGGGAGCGTCCCCCTCTCCAGCCCCTCCCCTGCCCTCTCTCAGCCGTGCGGGTGCCCCTTTCCCCAGCGTGCCCCCTGTCCCCTGGGTGCGTGTTCCCTGTCTCCCCATCCTCCCCCCGTCCCGCAGCCGGCGCTGACTCTGCGGTTCGTTGCAGCTGACGGCGTCGGGGGAGCCGGAGAGGGGCCAGCCCTGCAACACCTGCGGGGACCAGTGCCCGGGCTTCGCCCTGCACAAGTGGAGGTAAGGCCCGGCGAGACCCCCGTGAACCCCCCGGCCCATCGCCCCGGCTGCCGCGGGCAGCGGGACCCCGGTGGGTCCCATCCAGCCTCTCTCTTCCCAGGGTTTCGTGGTTCCCTCCCCAGTTCTGTGCGCATCCGGGCTGCAGGTGTGGCTTTTTTTGGGGGAGCGCTTGTCTTAGTCCTAAGCGTGTTGCGCACCCGGGGTGGGGGTTCTGGAGGGACGGGTGGGTTCTCCAGCCCCACGCAGGTGTGCCCCGCAGGTGTGCCCGTGGCGGCCGCTGGTGCGGGGTGCAGCAGGATCCAGACGCGGGACTGGGGTAACTGGTTTGGTAATTACCAACTCGCAGCCTCCCCACTGCGGTCAGGGGCTCCTTCTGTTGCCCCGGGTCATGCCGGGGGAGGTGAAGCCGCCCTCACCTGACGGGGACAATTTGGGTGGGGTGGGAAGAGAGAAACGCGGCTGAAGGGGTTCTGATGGTTTGCACCAAACCACTGCGTGAAACTCCTGCCTCCCCCGCGACGGGATTTATCCCCTGTCAGTGATGCCAAGCAGAGATTTAGCTCTTGAAATGGATGGGGGTGTGTAGGAATGAACAAGTATTTTTGGCTACTTCTGCTGTGTCTCTTTACAAACTTGACAGCGCCGGTGCCTGCAAGGCGCAGCAAGCCCTGGCCTCATACTGGGTCAGTCCCTTCTCCCCTCCCCTCGTTCTTCTGCCTCGAAATGAGTTTCTGCTGATGGGTGATCTGGGACTTGGCAATATTAAATCTGGGCTGTGGGCTCTGGGAACTGTACACAGACTTAGTAGGCCAGGGAGCCTGTGGCGACCTTTTAACCTTATTTTTCAGGGTATACCCTTTTCTCCAGTGTCTGCTGTGCTTGGCTTTCCTCCTGGCCCCTGCCCTACTTCTCAGAGCCTCAGCTGCTTAAAGCTCAGGTTCAGAGCAAGGTGGGGAGGGATTGATATATCCCCATTGAGTTGTATCTTAATGTTCAGCCTTGCAAATCATCTTTCCTGGTGGCATTTGCCCCAAGGTGTGGTGGGATGGGTTCCATAGGCTGAGGTCTGCCCCGGGGGATGCACAGTGGTGGGTGGGGCTCGGGTGGGGTTGCCCGTGGTCCTCCAGACTGGCCCTTCACAGGTGCTGATGGCACATCCAGGTGCTCAGACCTTCAGGAACTAAAGGTGTCCCTTCCTCCTGGGCTGCAGGAGATGTGGTCTCCTGACACCCTCCCAGTGGTCTGAATTTGCCACATGTGTGTTAATAGATTTATGAGGTCACCCCTGAGTTGTCTTCTTTTCAGGGCTTATGGACGCTTTCTGGAGCTGTCCCAGGTTTCCTTGTGTCATTGCAGAGTTGCTTTATAACACAAAAAGTGTCAAGGGGAAATTTCAAATGCAGGATGAGAAGAAAAGCTGTGGTCACCAACAGTATTCCTACCCTGCTCCAAGGACTCTGTGAGGTGCTGTGGTTCCTGCTGTGATATGTCACAGAGTGCAACTGTGCAGTGGCTTGTGAAGAATTAAGTGAATTTTGATAGCACCCCATCGGAGGCCAAACGACCGAGCAGAAGGGACACCCAGCTACTTGGGGAGTGTAGATGAGAGGGGTGTTGTGGCTCTTTTCAGGTTGTGCCCTCTGCATTGGCACTTTGTGCCACATGGCCCAATCCTGCCAAGCTCCGTGTGCAGGAGCCTCCAGCCTGTCAGGACCATCCATAGCCATCTCTTTTCCTCAGAGACCCCAGACATGGGCAAGGATTTTGGCTAAAACAGCGTGGATTGTTCTAGCTGCCTTTTCTCTACCTGCCCCAGGGCAGGAGAAGATGGGCACCCTTTGGCTGTGGGTGGGGTCAGCCCCCACAGGCACTGCTGCTTGTGTGCTCTGGGTTTGCATCCTGCTGAGCAGGTTAGACCTTACACCAAATTACCTTATGCTGGGACTTCATGAGCTGAGAGCCCTCCTGCACACATTCCCATTTAATTGCCTTGATATAAGAGTAATTACGCAATTAAACCAAATAAAGGCAACCTATTTGCCAGAACACAATAGAGAGGAAGCATGTTCATTTTTTACTAGCCAGTGGTCTATTAATGCCAGGAATAGGTAAGCAGGCAAATTATTCATCGTAGTTTTGCAGGTCAAAAACATACTGAGGAGCTGGTGCCCTCTGTGCATGAGGTGATGTAGCCAGGGCCTGCTGGGGCTGCTCACCTGAATGTGCAGAGTGAGACTGGGAGGAAACAAGGGTTTGCAAGGAGATCCTCGGATTATGGATATAAATCCAGATCAATTAACCGCTAGAGATTTGTAAGGCTTTTTATAATCCTTTAACAGCAGAGTTTTGCTGATAAATGTAAATGGGACTATTTTGCTTCAAAGATGCCGACTGGTGATACGCTTTAGGGAGAAAGAATTTGTAAGCTTGCAGGCACTGAAACCATTGCTGAGATAGGCATTGTCTTATGCCTAATTATGCTGGACTGTGTATTTTCTACTTACCTGTGATTTTAGGTGTGATCTGTGCAGCCACTCCATTCAGCAGGCAAATTGCTTTGTTAGACAAAGATTTCTGTGCTTGTACGTTCCCTTAAAAGCCACTTTTCTCAGAGATGGCTTTGAGTATTGGTTGAATTTATCATTCCTGGAAGCACAGACATGCCTCCTGAGCCAGGGAAACCTCTTGAAAATAAATTGTATTCTGCAGAACTGTTTTCAGAATAAACCTGGTCTCTGTACTGCAGGTGATGTGCAAAAGCAAGATGAAAGGGAACTGTTAAGTAATTAAATAATGTCCCTGGTTTTTGAAGTTTGTTTTTGAATTTTAGTAATTTTGCTCTGAAATTATAATCTCATATTCAGGGTAGTGGGTGAATTATCCTGTAGCAGTGTCAGCATATTTAATGCTATTTTGGTGGAAGCGAGGAATTGAAAACACCTCAGTTAAACTGGAGCCCTGCGTTTTACGCCCTCAGAGCTTTCTCCTGAGTGCCACAGATCTCTGCCTCTTATTGTAAGGCAGAAATTCAATTTTCGGTTTTAAATCATTTAGCCCCAAAGAGGAGGAGGTACGTGGTTTGTCTGAAAAGACTGAAGATTGAATTCCACCCTCCTTGGGTGTGAAGTCTGCAAAGATGCTGCTATCAAACTAGAACCAGTAAAAGCACCAGTTTCTCGTGGCCTGAGCAGCAAAACGGCTCCTTCCTCTCCTCTTTTCTCACTGCCTTCTGCTGTGGTGGATTGTCAGCAAAGTGCATAAGGACTGAATTCATCTGTGTGGGCTGCGGTCTTGAGGATGGAAATGGGGTGTACATAACCAAATCCTCATTAATACAGGTCGATGGCTTTGTGAGGAAAAAAGGAAATCAAATTCAATAAAAATTGAACTCCTTAGGAGCCCCGTTGCTGTTTTCTAATCAGATCTGCATTACATTAAACTGTGTGCCATTCAGCTTGTTAACAAGCTTTGGCATTAAATAAAGCTGTCACTGGAGTTTGGTGAATGAATAGCCATTAGGAGTGTCTTTTGCATAATGTCTTGCAGAGAAAAGCCTTCCAGGGAGGTGGTCCAGGAGGAGGGAAGGGAATTTATAACCTAGTCCTGGTGCAATTAGTGTGAATATGCAAACCTTAAAGGTGACAAATGCTTGGCTTTTGCTGCTGTTAAGCTTACTGTGAAGAACTAATTTCAGATTTACTCTGGGTGAAGTAAAATTACAGCCTTAATGCTGTGGTTAAAATAGCGAATCCTTCGTGTTGGGAGATTGGCATGTGTTTAGCACATGGAGCCATGGTTGGTTTGCTCCTTGAGAAAGCCTTGCAAAAGCCACACTCCTGCAATTCAACAGACCTCGCGGTTCCCCGCTCTCTGCCTTCCCCAGAACGACCAGCTAAAAGCACAGATGCAGCACACCCAGATCTCAGGGTGCTATTTGAGCTCTGGTTTGAGGAGGGGGGAGGTACCACCTGGTTTGCTAAGCCTGCAGAGGCAGTGGCATACGGCCGGTTTTCTGAGGTTTTCTATCACAGCTTTCGGATGCTGCGACAGAGAAGACAAATTTAAAAATAGTGCCTGAAAACCTTTGGAGAAGTCTTTGTTGCCATAGTTATTCCTCTGGTTTGCAGAAGCATTTAAAAAGCGGTAATAAACATGACATAAAACCCTGGCAAATCAGTCTTTGCCTTTAGTTTCAGTGTGAGATTATGTTTTACATCTTTTCTTGGAATATCTTTTTCCTTGCATGTGTTGTGTAATCTTTGTCCCTTGGAATCACGTTTTGCCGGGGAAGAAATCTGCTTCTCTTCATGTGTTGCCGTCACACGTCGTGGTCTTAACATCAGTGGTGTGTGTTTGTACAGAACATCGTGCCTGGCCCTTATCTTCCAAGGCAAATTTATGTGACTTGACTTAATATTCAGTAATATTTCATATTAACAGGTTTTGATGCATAGAAATGTTTTGAGCATTTATTTATTTCCATAACTCGGCATCTCACTAAATTCTACTGCGGTCAGTCCCACTGAAGTCTCGTCTCATCCAGCCTTGTCGGATCAGAGAGCATCTGCAAGGATAAACTTTTCAGCTTCTCAGGAGAGATCCACCTGGAGATCCCAAGTGATCAACCCAAGGGGTGTAGTGATTGACCACTGGATCACAAAAACCTACGGGCAAGGAAAAAGAGACGCGTGCTGTGAGACGGTGACCCACAGAGAGGTTGCTGCTGGCATGTTTGAGGTTGCTGGGTGATGGTGACAATAAGTCACTGTGTAACTCCCTTCTCTGCCTTGTTGACTGTAGGCAGGGAGTTGCTCGTGGCAGTGGATGTTTGTTTCCTCCTTGTGTTTGTCCAGTGCCCAGCGCTGCAGAGGTCGGGTGCTCGTGCGTGGCGAGCACCAAGGAACTCGGTGTGTTTGCAGCCTGCTCTGCATTCCCCCAGCACTGGCCCTGCTCGGGAGGGCTCCCATACACATCCCAGGTGCCTTTGGGTCTCCAGTTTGATGCCTCGTTCCTCATCCAGAGAGCAGAAACGATAATATTTGTAACGCGGCACATGAACGAATAACACCGAGTTCTGAAGCATTTGTTTCTACTTCCAAAAAAAAAAAAAAAAAAAAGTACAGATTATTGCTTCCATATGTTTTCAGCATTTTTCATAGGTTATGTGTCTTTCACACACACGCTCCCTTTCATGAATAACAGGCTTTGTGCCTCTCTCCTTTAGGATTCAGATATTCCACACTTCCTTGCATGTTTATTTGAAAGGCTTTGGAGATGTGAGAATAGCAATATCTTATCTTGAATGGGCTAGGGCTGCCACAGTGAATTGTGCTGGCCTGGTGGGTTTTAGCAAATTTGTCATTTTGCAATGGAGAACCTGCTGAAATAGGCAAAATTCAGGCAGTGCGGGTCCATCCTGGTGCTTATCCATCACAGCACTCCTGAGGTGAGTCCCTGGGGGACTGCAGAGGGGCCAAGTGAGCTGCTGTCCCTAGGGGACCTGTGCCTGTCCCCAGGGGTAGGCAGGACTCACCTACCTCCCAAGGATACTGCCATCATGGTGTAGGGGATGCAAAAAAAAAATCAAAGGTTCGTCGTGTCTGCTGATTCTAAAGCCTTTCACAGAAGGGTTGGTTTCATTAGTTTGTTTTTCACAGTATTTTTTGTTGTATTTATTTGGTCTTAAGCAGTTCAGAAAGGAGAAGCCGCTCCCTGCCAGGTTACTCAGTGACAGAGTCCGTGTCCTTCAGCCCCTGTGCTGGTTTGGGTGGGGTGGTTTGGTGGGGGTGGCTGCTGTGTGCACTGAGGCTCAGCTCGGGGGGGATGCTGGAGTGTGCACTTAGCTTGGCATCAATGACTTCAGCTGTCCTATTTACTCACACCTGCGAGGTTAAACACTTGTGTAAGTGTTTGGAAAACCAGGTCTACTTTTTCTTTGAGTTTTCCACCCCCGTAGGGTGGTAGGGACAGAATAGGGTAACTAGTGATGCTTGTGCAGATCCCACTGTTCCCAGAGTGTCTTTGCCAAGGGGCAGCTGGGCCATTGGGATGGAAATTTGGGTGGGTGTGGTGTAGGGATCAGTGTTGTCCTGCCCTGGGACAGTCTCTTCCTAATGTTGAGTGTACAGTTGCATTTAAGGAACTCCCAACCATTTTTTCGGGCTTGTCCGTTCCATTCCTTCATGCCCTGCTGCTGAAACAGCACTTAAAACAGCCGAGACTGATAAGGTATCCTGTTTGTGTTGGCTGAGAGACATGATATCCACATTATCAGAGCATTACAGTATCGGGGGCAGTATTGTCCCTGGCAAAAAGCCTAAAATAAATTCTTTAATTTTTTTGTATGCGATGTACAAAAGAGCAGGTGAGGTATGTGCTTGTTTCCGGGCAAACCCGGGGAGCCTGTTTGAAGTCCTTTACAAGCCACTCAGGATTGTATTGGAAGAACTCAAAGGAGTTTGAGACACTTGTTGATTGAATTTCAGCTGAGCACGGAGCCCTGCTCTGCAGCTGCTCTAACTGGAGCTGCCTTGCCCTGCTCCATTGCCACTGAGCTGCTGGCAAAAGCCAGAAAAGCAGAATTTCTCCTGGAGAACGGGCAGTGTGGGTGCACTTTCTATCTGTTCTGAAGTGGCCTTGTGCAATTCTAGTTTTATGAATGGGTTGAAAAACCACTAATAAGCTGTTGAGGGATTTGGGCTGGTTTGGGGGGGGTTATTCTGTTTCTGGAGTGATTGTGAATGACACTGGTAATGGAGGGAGCAGAGCAGACTAACAGTGAGTTCTGTGTTTACCTGATATTTTACTTGTAAACAAATAATTTTAAAGGTTGGTGAGGTTTTTTTGCACTGAGTTTTTTTTTGGAAAATGACTACAGCTGATTCTTGGTACGCAAAGAGAGGGGTGTTATTACCTGCCTTGTGTGAGTGAGTGGGTTTTGCAATCCCAAAGGCAGAATGGTGGCCAGGAAGCACTTTCTTGGTGCCTCAGCCATGGGCTTGCACTGCCAGACACTGGCAAAGCACAGTTTACTCACAGAGCCTTTCAAGATGGATTTGCCCGAGAGAGACCCAAAAATCTCAGGAGCAGGATGGATTGGCTTGCAGTGGGGATCTCCTTCAAGCAGACATCTGTCAGTGCTGGAGACTGCAGTTATGGATTTGGGAGCTGTGTAGGCTGTGATTTAGTGGGACGTGGTGAACTGATTTAACAGCTCCTGAGACCCCTGTGCATCCACCCAAGCCCAGGGAAATGAGTTAAATCACTTGTTGAAACCTCTGCTGGACTGATGAGAGGGAGGAGGTGGGAGATGAAGAGTCGTGACAGGCAAAGGTGGGCTGGCATCCCTATCCACTTACTGAATTTTCCTTCCCTGCCGTAGCCGCAGCGCTCTTGGCCCTCCTCACTGTCTCCCTGAGGAATTCACTGAGTCCACTCTCCTCCTAGGATGTGTCCTGCTGGAGCCCTGGCGCTGCTGTGCTCGGGTGGCTGCGATCGCCCGCCTGGAGCGTGTGGCACGGGTTCAGTGGGGAGGAAAACTCCCTTAATAGAAGGTTTGCAACAGACCTTTGTCACCAGCATGGTGTGGCATGAAAGAGAAAGCTCCCAGTCGCCAGTTTGGTTGGATACGTGGTGATACCCGGGATCCCCAGCTGGAGGGGGCCTGGGCGCAGCTATTCAGCTGACTCCCACCGAGCACTGCCCTCCTCTTTGTTGCTCTCGGCTGTGGAGGTCTGTTTAGTGCCTTCAAGAGTTTTTTCTTTGGTTTTGTTCCCTTTCTGTTTGCATTTAAACAGTCAATCTGCAGTCTTTTAGGTTTTTTAAAAGACGGTCCCCCCCCACACAACCCCCGCCCTGTAATCCATCCTTATAACACCAGTGAGTCACTCTTCAAATAATCAATTGCGTTTTCATTGTCTGGCTTGTAAGTCTATCACCAAGCTTAAGGATGGCTGATAGTATCAGCTGAGACCTTTGGCAGCTGGTTTTGCAATTTGTGATGCTCATTTGGATATTTGCTTTTTTTCTCCAATGAATAATCTCCCGGCTGTGGCGGCGGGGGGGAAAGCCAGACTCTTCCCGATCGCTGCGGTCACTATCTAATGTTGGAGGAATTTGTAACATTAGCAGAATTGTCAGACGTGAGGAAAATTTCGGGGTAAGCCTCATAAGCATGGCTGTGAAGAGCGCTTTTCTCGTGGGCCCTGGACACGCATCAGTGGCAGCCGTGATGGTCAGGGCCTGTCTCGGGTTCAGCGGTGCTTGGGCCAAGAGGTGCATAGAGGATTCAGGGTGCTTCTCTTCGCTGCTGGAGAGGCTGTTTCTTCCCATGTGTGGCTCTTTGCTCATTCACAGGACCGTGATACCAGAGCTTAACACTTTGAGAGCTCAGTGTGACAATTACTGTTCTCGCCGCAGAGGGAGGCACTTTGTACTCAGCCATCGCAGCAGATATTTCATCCCCTATCAATTGCCCTTGTGTGGATGCTGCTGCTGCAGTGATAAAAGACATAATGGCTGCTCTTGCTGATAAGGGGAGTGTATAAATATAATTATTGAAATCCCTATGCAGAGCCTGTGGATGGATGGAGAGTCCCTCTCCCCGTGAGGGGTTTCTTTTGCTCGGAGCCTGTTGGGGAGAGCAGGAGTCTGCAGCTCCTGGCAGCTGAAGTGGGAGCTGCTCGGACACAGCTGTGAGCAATTAGTAAAGGATGTCTTTTCCCCTCCCTCCACTTTCTTTCCTCCTCTTCTGCTTGAAACCAGGCCATGGGCTCCGGGGAGCCTGGAGGAAAGCCCCAAGCAGCTCGGGTTTGAGATACTCCTGGACCAGCTTGCAGGCGGCTGGTACTCAGTGTGGTTGCGCTCCAGTACGGGGTGCAGGTCTAAGGATCCAACCCAACCTTGCAGGAAGTGTACTGCAGCCAAGGAGCCAGAGATTATTTAGATCAAGCCAACAAAAAAGTATTTCCATGGCAGCAGTAACCATAGGAAACCTCCTTAGCGTGTCTTGGATGGTTCCTGTTTCCTTGCCTTCAGCTGTTTGCTCTGCAAGCAGAGCAGTGGTTGCAAGTGCTCAGTGCCCTTGGTGCCACCACGAGTGACCAGCTGTCCCCAAGGGATGTGTTGCTGCTCCTGGTTTTCTCTTGCACTCTAGTTGGTAAAAAGATGCCTTCAGAGGCTTCTTTATATGCCATAAAGCCTTAAAGCCACCTTTTTACCTTGTGTCAGCTCACAAATGCGTGTTTGATCCTTAAATACCCAAGGCATAAAAGTGAATTGGCTCCCAGGGTCCAATTCTTCTTTTCTATAGTGTCTTAGAAAGATGCTTTTATATTCCCTCTGGCTCAGCTAGTGATGCTTGGCCTTCAACCAAGACGGGGAATCTAGGACAAGAATCACTGAGAAGAGCAAGATGAAAAGTTATAAAAAACCACAGCGCTTTGTTGGGAGGGAAAAAAATGCTGGTATAAGATTTTGTTTAAAAAAATAAACTGGAATATTTTTGGTCAGCTTCACGTGGACACATTTTTACAGGAGGGCGTACGAGGAGGCTTGTTTTCCTGGGTAGTGCCTCCTCTAGGAAATCCAAGCTGTGAGGCGAATACAAATGCTGGAAATGGAGAGGCTTTGCAGTGAGTCACTGGAAGGGATGGGGAACCAGTTGTTCTGGTTCCCATGAGCAACCAGCTCGTGGACTGATGGGGACAGGGTGGCTGTATGGGAGCACCTGGGGGCCTGGGCATCTGGAGACAGCACCCATGGGTGCTCTGACCCCACCGGCCCCCTCCCGCCCTCCCAGGGCCCTGTGGAGGTGTGCCCATGGAGCTCTGGAGAGCAGATGGGCCCTGCTTGCAGAGCCGAGGTGTTGCACAGAGACAGGTTAAAAAAAGATGTCTCCTTCTGTGGGAGTGTGACACAGGGAGGAAAAAATACACTGTGGTGCCAGTAACTGGGATTTTGGTGCTTGCATATCAGGCAGTGCTGCTCCGACCTCCCCACACCATCGGGTGCTTGTTGTGGCAGGGTTTGCTCAAGGGGAGGAAGACCTGGCTGGTCTTTGACCCATCTGCCTTGGGTGGAGGTGGACCCCAGAGCAGAGATGCTGCTGGACTCTGTGTCTTGTCCTGACTCTTTGCATGATGGTTTAGTCCCTGTTTCTGCAACAACCCAACTCTACAGGAGTCAGACTTTTGCTTAAAATTACACAACATTTGAAGAAGAGACAGTGAGGCAGAGACAAGGCTGATTCCTTTCCTCTTCTCACCTGCCAAACAGTGGGAATGGTCTTGACAGAGCTGTGACCCTGTCATATTGTCTGCGTTCGGTGCCATAAAGGCCACGTGCTGAAAGTGCAGCCCCTTTAAATGTCAGGTTTGAGAAGAGCTGGGACGTGAGAAGATAATAAAAGTTAATATTTGAAAGTCAGGTTTGTGCAGCGTAGCTTGGATTTTTAATATCAAGTGCATAATTTATTACAAGGTATAACAGTTTCAAATACATATATTTGAATATGTTTTAATATTATCTTTCCTTCCAGTAGCAGGAACAATGCTGCTTTACAATAGAAAAATGATTTCACGTTGCCACGTGACTGTTTCAGCTTGTACCTCTAATAGATGTGCGATTTGCTGAAGTGTGAAGGCTATCTGATAAATGCCTGAATAATAAAGCTATATTGTTTGTTCTGATTTCCCTTTGCTATTTTCAAATGTATAAATAAAACATTTTCACATTGTACCCTGTGCAACTCCAGCCCAGACTTATTTACTTTCCGCTGATGCAGCTTTTGAGAAACACGAATCTTTCAGTCTGACAGGAGAAAATCTGGTGGCACCAGTATTGCGTGTTGTGCTTGAAATGATCAAGTGTAATTTTAATAAATATTTTGTCCTAAGGAAAGTTGTCAGCATTTAAAAAAACATTTTTAAACAAAGAAGCATTTGTCTCGTGTACAGCAGAGGGCACTCGGCATCGCTGCTGTGCTGAGCAGCTGCTGATCCGGCTGCCTGAAGGGGAAAAAAAATTCCTGTGCTTACGTTATATTTTGCAGAAATGAAATACCCTTGTGTGTGTGTTTGCTTATATAGGGGTGTGAGTGTGTATATAAAAAGACACAGGGTGGCATATGTATAAAAATAATCCCAGCACATAATATAAAACTTAAATATTCGTAGTGGTCGCTGAAGTTGGATGAAGCGCATGTTGTGTTGATTAATACTCAGCCTGGTGTTACACTGAGCTTTGGAGGGGACTGAAGTGTGCTGAGAGGGGAAAAATGGGGAGGCCCCAGGTAGTGAAGGGTTGCAGTCGTCATCTTCCTCTTGAGGGCACAAAGTCTAGAGACATCTTAGGATGCTGGGAACCACCCAAGTCAAGGAAAGGTCTTGAAAGATGGGTAATATTGGGGAATGCAGAATTATGAGTCCTTGTGCCTAGAAAAACAGCACGTCTGGGGACTTGGGGGTTTCTGTGCTAGAGTTTGCAGTGCTGAGGTCTTGTTCTCAGCACCACCAGAGCGGGTGGAGTTGCAGGGCTCTTGTGGAAGTCACTGAGATGGTTCTTATCCCTACTGTACAGGTTATCATCTGTGTAAGGAAACTTAAAATACAGAGCTGGTGGCTGGAGCAGAAAGCAGGGTGAGGTGGCAGGGCTTGGATGCTGGCTGGAGCATTGTTAGTTGGATGATGAAGGACCTGCTTGCTAGTGAGGGACCCCATCCTGCAGGTACAGAGGCATGTACTTAATTGGTCATGGAGATTGGGACCTCATCTCCTGTAACAAGGTTTTTCCAACAGAAATGGACTTTATTTTTTAATCTTCCCTGTAGCTAATTGCACAGACACTACCAAGGTGCGTTTCTTAGTGAACCTTGTCTTTCTTTTAAGATGGAATAAAGAACTCCAAAGCCAAGTCCGTGATCAGCTTTTGGCTGCAATGGGGTGCTGTTAAAACATTCTGGGCAGCTGGATTTTGTGCCATGCTTCAGGTGATGTGTTTTCTGGTAAGACCATATGATGCCGTGCTGAATGTTCAGGTTTTAGTCATTAATTCAAGAAGAATTCAGATTTCCTCTATCTACCTCAGTGAGCTGCTTGGATTGGGCTTAATATAAATCTCTCAAAGCAAGGCTTCTGCAGGAGGCTGGAAGTGTCAATGCTGTTGTATAAAATATGGGGCTGGTAACAAGAGTGAGAGGGCATGTGGTTCAAGATAACCAGTTTATGCAAAATACACAGCTGGGTGGATTTTGCTACAGAGTGTCTGCGGAGTCTGACGTTCAGAGGAATATGGAAATGTCTGAGGGGCTTTATAATAATAGGCACTAATTATGATGAAATGGATTTGGGTGGTGGAGAGTAATCCAAGATTACAATAGTAAGGTTTTTTAAAAGTAGCCCCTGCTATTTGGGAGGGCAGCAGAGCTCCTTATTATAGGGCTTAAAGCAGCCTCTCTGTGGGATTGTCGCAAGCAGTGTTCACCCTTTGCTGGTTATTTCACAAGGGCTTGGTGCAGCTCAGGCATGACATGTGAATAATTTCAAGGGTACAAGCTGGCCTGTGTGCTGAGAAGCACCTTCTCACTAGGATAAAGATGCTGTTATATTGATGTGCCTGGATAATTGCTTTCCTGGGGGTCTCGCCGGAGCTGAGCTCTGGGAAAGGGAGTTTTGTCCCATTATGGTGATTCCTGCGTTGTGTGTTTTGGTGCTGTGAGAGCAACATGATGCTGCCACCACCAGTTAGGTGCTCCTACCTGGGCTGGTGGGCTGGGAAGTACTGGGAGAACACTGCTGGGAATGAAGTGTTGTAGGTCTGGGATTGGGACCAAAAGCAAAATGCAACACCACAGCCTGGAGCACAGGAGGCTGGTTCTGCCCCGCTGGCTCTGGGTTTTTGGGCAGGAGCAGCTAAGGAGAGCCAGGCATGTATCTGCTCATGCTGCTTGGCTTTTCCTCTCTTGTAAGGCTTTTGTGGTCTTTTTTCAGTACTGACTGTGCCACAAAGACTGGACTTAGCACACTGAGTGCCTCAGGCACCCAGCTCCTTGGGAAATGATGGTTATGAAATGTTCTGCAGGAGGTTGTTGTTGTTAGAAGATTTGGCAATGTAGAGCTTGAAAGGCTGCACTGGTGAGCTGTCCAGCCTTATGCTGGAGACTGGCAAGCCTTAGGACTCACCTTAGCCAATGTCAATAGAAATTAAACTATTTAAATACACAGTTAAAATATGTTGTTATGTTAGCATGTGGACCTCCATGCAAGCTTGCTCTTTAACTGGATCCATTAAAGGACCCCCATGGAAGATATGTAGGAGGCTGGTTAAAAAGAAAATCCCCGTCTTAACTGCTTGTTTGCTGCCAAGTGGATTTTGGGCTGAGGTGAAAGGCACAAAGACACCTGGGCTTGCGGGATTTATCTCAACTTTGGGACTCCGAAAACCTTGTAGGCATTGAGAAGAAATGGGTTAAAAAGATGATGTATGCTTCCTTTCAGGTGATGAAATCCAGCTGCCCTGTCTGCTGGCTTTTCCCTTCCTTGCTCCCACGCACAGTGCCCGAGCCATGGTAGCAGAGGAGGTTGTTAGGGATGGCTGGCACGTCATTGTGGTCAACTCTGCCGTCTTCCTCAGCTTTTCCAGATGATCCAGGAGCTTGAGTAGTTCATAAAAGGAGTGAGTAGCCAAATGCACCAATAAAAGGAGTTTGTGGAAAGGCCCAATATATTTTATGAAGAAAGAAATGGATCCTCTAACGCGAGGGTTGTGTCTTGTAAAATTTTGCAGGGCTGCTTGTGCTGCTGAACGCTGGCTTCCTGCTCCAGCCTCTCCTTCAAGCATAAGCAGCAACTGCCTAAACTTTGCTTTTGGCCTGAACCTTTCAAGTTTGGAGTGAAATCTTAACCTGGGGAAGTCATGTAGTGAATTTCCCAGGGGCTGGGAAAGTGATCTTCAGTGACCTGTGATAACAACCTTCGAATAAAAGCCGTCTGGCCTTTGCAGGACGTTCCAGGCGAGGTAAAACACAGCTTTACATCTTCTCAATGCTCTTTGATGGCAACAACTGCAGCTAGAAGGCCAAAATTTGGCCTGACCATAGTTATTGCTGGGAAATGCCTCAGCGTGATCCAGGAAAAGTGGAGCTGTTTGGATGTGAGCAGTGAGTGAGTTTGCCGAGCGGGACGCTCTGCGCTCGCGCGGTGCTTCCAACCATGGTAACCCAGGGAGTGAAATTTCAGCCGGGCACAGAGGGCAAGCTCAGGGCTGATCAATGATTTAAATCCCCCCCAAGCTGTTTAAAAGGTCTGAAGCTGGCTGTGGCACAGGGAGCTGGGGTGCCCTGCCAACTCGGGTAGCACTGTCCACAGCTGCAGAGATCTCCTCTGCCCATGGCACCCAGGAGCCTGTAGGATGGGGAGGCAGCAAATGGGGGCACAGCATCCTTGGATGCTGAACCCCTTCCTATTGTTGGAGGGACAGGCAGGGAGTTACAGGAAAGCAGAAAACAAGGATTTTGCTATTGTTTTAGTGTTTTGTGTATCTGTGCACAGGAGTGTCTGCAGCTTCGACCTTGATGCTACTCGACCTGTGAGATTTTTAACTGAACCTTTTTTAGTATTCTCCTTGTGCAGTCTGAATTTATTCCACTGGGCTGCAGAGATGTGCTGGTGTTCAAGCCAGGCTTGAGTTTCAGGATTGATAAAGATTTGATATCATTCTTCTGTCTTGGTCCCAAAGGGCAAAACTGCAGAGCCTAGCTAATCTTACGAGATCCATGGCTTTTTGATCTGACAGCTCTTGAGAATGGTTTCTGCTGCACCCAGACTTTAAAATGGACCAGATTCCTAATTTCCAATCTGCAGTTAAAATTTGGCTTTAAAACCAATTTCTCAGGTCCTAAATGCTGAAAAGAGAGAAATTTTGGGTTGTGAGACCTCTGGGAAATGACTACAGAGACAATGAGATAGGGATGGGGTGACCCCAGCTGCAGCCAGCTCTTAAGAGAAGAGTCCAGATTTTAGGGCAATGGCATTACATTCCCCAGTCACTGGAATTCTTTACAGTTGAGGGGGTGGTTACTTTAGGAGATGGTTTGGTCATTCCCAGCTTTGGGGAGCTGGCTGTGAGGAGCTCTTCTCCTCACTGGGAATGCTCAGCTCCCCTTTAGCTTCTTGGGAACGCAACGGTGTCTCCTCTCATGGACAGTGATGCTCGAAGGCACTGCGGGATTGGATGAAGTTGCCACGCTTTTGGCTACCAGGCCCCTTCCCGTGGGCTTTCTCCAAGGCAAAGGTTGGTTTTCACTGCTGGAGCTTGGCTGCTGCTCTTGCTTTTCCCCACGGCCACCTCTTGAGGGGATCGATGGTTGGTTTTGGCAGGAGCTGTTTTATTTCGTGCTTGCGAACACAGTGATCTCAGCTGTCTGCGGGTCTGCGTGAGGCTGGGTATTAGAGCTGCTTTGATGTCTGCGCTGATACATCTTAAGGCAGCTCAGGATGATTTTATGCAGTAGCCCCAAGGTGCTTGCACAGAAAAAGGTGCTTTAGAAATGTAAATTTTGTTTGAGGACAGATTTTTCTGTGCTGCTCTCACTCAATTCAGGACGAGGTGATAAAAAATGTAGCGTTTAATTAAAGTTTGTAAAGGTTTGGAAATGAATTGCTATAAACATAAAAGACGTAATCAAATGCCTACCTAATCCCCACCTTAAGGGCACATTAAATGCAGAAAGAGTATAATGTGTTGGAGACTGGGATTGAAAAGTGATGAGGATTTGGGAGCAGATCTTTTCTACCTGGAGCTTCTAAATTATTTCACTTCAGGCTTAGGGATTTAGACATCTACGTATAACAGAAAAAGACGTAGCAGCCCAATTCTCAGTCGACTCATTCTACTGAGTCATTTTAGCTACAAATCCATATGGCATGGCCTTATGACGTGCATTACAGCACAGTGTCCTGACAGTGTATGAGATGGGAATCATTCCTCAGTTCACCACCAAGTAGAGGACTTTTTCTTTCCTGAAGTTGATATGTAATTAGAGAAAAGCACCTGATAGGTTTCCAATTGTTGGAATAGAACAGGATGAAGAAGGAAATGTGGCATTACACAGTGTTAGCCAGGGAGCTGGGCTTCCTCAGCTGCAGAATTGCCTTCTGCCATCTCCAGCTTCAGTTTAAAATAAATAAAAAAAATTGAATCAATTTTTTTATCCTGAAAAACTCAGCAGGAACCAAATGCTGTTACCTCTCTGGCTCTCTAGAGAAATCAAATCAGGATGTGTTGGAGCTGCCTGGCTCCATCACCATCTCTCTGCCGTTCCCCATGTATCCCCAGGAGCCAGGCGTTCCCAAGAGCTGCTTTTCCCTGTGGAACCCCAGGACACTCCAGCTACCTTCCAGCAGAGCGGTATCAGCAGGACCATGCCATGGTTTTGGTTTGCAGTTAGTGGTATTTGGCTTTGTTCAGGTCTTGGTAAAAACCAGGCTATGTTCTGTGGTCTGGCTGTGATTCATTGATGTTTAAGGCATGTGAATTGTATGGAAATCATGAATATTTCTCTTTGTGGAGAAAGAACAGTGAGGTGTCACCAAAAGCCCAGCTAGAATTCTGTCTCTTAGTGCTTTGCTGGGATGGTGGCAGCAGAGGTTTGCATTCTTTGGGACCAAGGCTTGAGGAGGTGAGATGGGGAAGGGCTGCAGGGAGAGGGCTCTCATGGATTGCGGTGATGGGGAGGGTGACAACAACACTGGGAGGAGCAGAGGCGGTGGTAGGGGATTGCCCTTGCTGGTAGCATCAAGGAACCAGCAAAGGATTAACTTATCCTGCTAATGACAGAGGAGTAAAAGAGCCTGTGCAAAAGGGAAAGGGCTGAAATACCTGATGGCAGAGCCGAAAGTAGCCCAGTTAAGGATAAAATCAGTGCAATGTCTTATACTGCAGGGCCCCATGGAAACGGGGAGGGCTTTCTTTTTCTGTTGAATTGGGCTCCGTGCCAGGTGAAAGAAAACATTTTCCCAACACCAAATGGAAAAATGCAAGGCAGACGTCTTAAATGAACTGTTAAAGGAATAGAGCCGTGAAAAGAATACATTTGCTGTGAGCTGGGGTTATGCATTTAACAGATTTTTGAGTATATGCGACCTTTGCAGTTTGTAGAAAGAGAAATCTGCTGCAGAAACTCAAATTGTACTAAAGGCTGAAAGCAAACGTCGGAGTATCATCGCTTTTCCTGGCCTGGGCTTTACTCAGGAGGAATGGACAGTATCTCTCTGTCCTCCTCCAAAATCTTGCTGCATTTTTCCTTTCCCCTCTAGCCCTCTCCATGCTCTTTCTACAGATCACTGGCAGCTCTGCTTGTGCTTTAAAATAACCCAGGCTAAAAAGTGCGATTTGCGTTTCAGCGATTTTTGATTACACCCACGTCCTATATTTATTGCCGTTTAAATCATCTGTGTTAGTTTGAGATGTGTTTCTTTCGAGCAAGGCAAAAAAACCTTGACTCTGTTGCTAACTGTTGCTAAGGGAAAGAAGATATTTATTCATCAGGGCACTTCTTCAGTACTGCAAGGCTGGTAGCCATGGAGGAGAAGTGGAAGGAAAAGAAACGGTTATGTATTTAAGTCCTTTCTGTTATTGTTGTTGGACTCTTGCCATATCTACTGATGGTCAGCAGATGTCTTTTTTTCCCCTCCCAGCATTGTGCATCTTGGATTAGAGGTGCAGCTCGAGTTATGGTGCAGGGCAGCTGGTCCTCGGAGGCTGGTGTGAAACACAGAGGGTCCCTGGAATGATCCACTGGGATTCAGAGAGTTCACAGTCCCACAGGCGTTATGAGGCTCCCATGTTTCGTAGCTCTTCTCCCTTGGTCTCTCCAAAGGCACTTTCTACTTCTTGGCTTCAGAATGTCCTTTGAAAAAATCCCATCAAATCAGAGACATTGAGAGCCAAAAATGATGCACATGGCTGTGTTCCCTCCCCGAGCTGCTGCGGGGGGGGCGTGTGGCAGTGCTGTTAGCTGGCTCTTGCTGAGGGAAGAGGTTTTCCTCTCAGCTGTCATAGCAACAAGAAAATATTGTTTTGATGGAGATCAAATTAAAAATTAAATTTGTCTCTTTCCTAGTAAGCAAATTGCTCACTCGTGAAAAATATAAATCACTTTGATTGGGGTAGAAGTCTTTGTAAGCACCTCTGTGGATTTCCAAAGTGGATTTTGCAAAAATGCCTCATGCCACATTATGTTCCTGCTGGGTTTATGTAAAGTGTCCCATGAATTTGAACTTTATGTAACATTAGGCTTGGGTTGGAAAAACTTCCTTGGTAAAACTTCCTTGGGCAGTGAAGGGGAGGCAGAGGGGAGGGAAACAGGTCTGAAGAGTGTCTGGATGCAAAAGGAATGACTCCTCAAATGCAGCATTTCTATTTTTTCAACTGAAAAAACAGACAAGCATACAGTAATTTGGTGGTTTCAGGATGCTCTGGTTCTTGGAATGTGAAGCTGAACACAACCTGAGAGTGGAGAGGAGGAGCCGGGTAAATGGGAGGGTTTGCGACAGAGCTGGGGAGAGGAGAGCAGTGTGACTGGCTCTCCGATGCTCTCCCACACCTGAAGGATTTTCAGTTCAATGACTTTCTAAGCTAATGTGATTTCTAAGTATTCAGTGTCCCCGGGTGCCTTTCTGTCCTGTGAGTTATCTGTTCTCCCTTTGAGCCCACATGGACTTTGGGCATCCACAGCATCATTTGCTGTGGCTTGGTGCCCCTGCATGGGAGACCACCTTGGTTGGGTTACTTGGAACCCAGTTAGTTTCCTTGGCTGAGGGCATGTCATCCATGTGGGGAAACAGGGGAGGGAGAAGGAAAGACCTTCCCAGGCTGCCCACAGGTCCATGCCAGTACCAGGGCTGCACTGACAGCCACGTTTCTTCTCAAAGCAGTACTTGGAAGCTCAAGCAAGTAATTTCTGTTTCCCTTTTGGCTTAAAGTATAGCAGCAGTTGCAGATTTACTCAGCCAAACTGGTTCTGTCATCAGTTTATCTGTAATTAAGATTCCTAATTGATAAGGAAAAAGCTATGTGGTTCAATGTAAAGTGAGAAAAGGAAAGGGTTTTTCTTGGAAAGTGTTTAAACATCACAGGCATTCTTCTGCAGAAATGAACAACCCCCTGTCCAATGTTGTGCAAATAATTGGGTTTGTTTTGTTCAAGAGACATCCTGTTAGCTCGGATGATTTGTGGATGTAACCAGGTTTTTTGACTGCATGAACGACTCTGACCTGACATCTGGCACTGGAGTTCGACATATCAAGGGCTGCAGGAGTCCGTGGTGCTTTGACTGGAAATGATCTCTCAGACTTAGGTGACAGATGGAGGCTGGGAGCTTCCTCCACATTATATGGGGTGCACAAAGTCTAGCTGTGGGCGAGAGGGGCTGTCCTACTGACCATGTCCCTTTAGCTGCTATCTAGACATACTTTGGCACTGGATTACCAGAAGCAGGAGGAGAGCAAGAAGCCATCCAGAAAATAACCAGGTTCAGATTTTGTAGAAGTTACTTTTGGGCTTTGGACACCTCAGCTTTCCAGGTGCCCAGGTCTCGGTGACTTTCTGTAACAAGCTTCTATTTTCAGTCTTTTTTTCTACCCTGCTTCTCTGTAAGGGACTTGGTCCCCAGGGACCAATCTGCTCTGTGGGAGATGCTGCCTCCCCTGTGTCTGTCCTGGTGAAGCCTGGAGCCCTGCTCCAGGTGTGTGTGCCGTGACATCTCCAAGAAAGGGGGGCAAAAGCAAAGGGCTTGTTTGTTCAAAATGTCAGCATTGAAATTATAATAGAAAATTCCTTTTTTTCCCCCACGGAACTCCACACACACAAAGCCTTTTCCAACCAGCTCCCTTCTTTAGCGCTCATTGATTAGCAAAATCAAGTCGGGCTTGGGCAGGTGATGTTGTCATTATCTGCTGCAAGCTGATGGAGAAAGTCACAGATTTCCAGTTGCACGTGGCTCTCGTGGAGCTCAAGGCACAGTGCAGGCGGTGTGACACCGAGGCCGTACCCACATGGTCAGTTAGCACCCGCTTTTGGTACGATCCTCCCTGTTTTGCCCGGGCTGAGGTCTGCAGCGATGCTGGGGAGCCGCATCCTCGGCAGATGGGCAGCTGCCCACGGGGCACCCGCCACTCCACACCAGCAGGCATTTGTTGTGCATTTTATTTTTGCGTGTGTTCATCTCCAGCATTACAGATGTGTGTGCCAGGGAGGATTGTTATATTGCTAAAGGTTCTTCCCCCCCCCCCCTCATATATTTGAAAAAGCAATACAAAATTACATATATATATATATAAGCGGCAACATCTGTTACGGAAGCCTGGCCCAGGCAAATTACTGCTTTAGAAAGTCGGTGCAGATCCTCCTGTGATTCACTTTTTTGTGCTTGCCAGAGTCACATCATACCCACAGAGCTTTATTCCAGCTAGGATAGGTGTGTCTTTTTTTCTTTTACACCCACATCAAATTCCTAAAATAAGAGGACTGTAGAAGGAAAAAATAACTTGAGTTTATTTTCCTCTGGAGTCCATGGGATTCTGGAAGTTATTATTAGAGGTGAGGTCATCACAGAGGAGGCTGTAACCCTTGGGGAAGGGTGTGGGCGATGCTGCTCTTGCAGAAAGAAGGGTGGTGGTGGAGTCCTGGGGCAGGGGACACAGGCGCCAGTGGGAAGGGCTGTAGAATTTTCTGTCTACATGTCCATGATTTTGGGCAGATGGAGACAAGAGTGTTTCGGTGTGTGTCCCTCTTCCAGTGTGGTGGCACTGGGAGCAGAGCAGATCTGCCCTGGGTGCTCCAAGCTCCACCACATCTGCAGCACCATCCCATCACTGGCTTGAAAGTGCCCAGGCCACACCGACAGCTGGATGGAGCTATTCTTTATTTTTACTTCATGTTAAACAGAGTTGGATCCTTGTTACCATGGAAACGAGCAGCCCTAATTATAAGGAGTTTGATTCACTGGATGTAAAAAGCTATATAATTCTTCCTTTTCTCTTAAAAAAAAATAGAAATAAAAAAGGTGTATTAGAAAATGATAACCCTGTACCTGATGTAAGGTTAATCTTGAGTGTTTTCTGCATGAGTGGTGTCCTAGAAATATAGAAAATAGTAGTTCTGCTGTGTCTGTAATGGTGAGCCAGGCTGGGATCAGCAATACCATCCTTTGCTGCCCATTACTTGTGCTCAACCATGGCTGCCTTCAGGCCAGCACTGAAAACAAATCAAAGTCGTTGCTTTCTGTATGGTTTTCCTTTTTTTTTTTTTTTCCTTTTATTTTTTTGCTGTTGCATCATGTGCAGCACGAAGAGAGGAGATAAAGCCAGAGGGCAGAGGTGAAAATGTCTCCTGCCGGGAACTCAGGATTGCAGCCAGGAAAAGGGCTCAGCACCGCTCGGTGCGCAAAGGATTAAAGTCTGTGCAGGGCCCATGAATAGCCCCATTGAGCAACTGCTGGGCTGGGAGTTATGCAGTGGCTGAAGTGTTTCGCCAGATCTGCTTATTTTGCAGACAGCACTGAAGTAACGTTTTGGTTTACAGCAAAACAGGATGCGAGTCAATATGTAAATGCTGAATAAAGAATGCTGCGTGTGTGCAGTGTGGCCTTTGCAAGTGATCTGAGTTCATCCTCCCCATCCATCTGTCCTTTGAGGAAAATAGCTGAAAACTGCAAAAATTAGGGAGTGTTTTCTATCTTGGCTCTTTGGCTTCTCTTTCTCTAAGCAGACAGCGAAGGGACCATCCCAGGCAGGTCAGAGCATTGGTTGTATTTGGGTCAGGAGGGTTACCAGGAGGGCAGAGATTTGCACATGGAATTGATTATTTTATTCCATTTTTAGAATGTGCTTACTGCAGTTTAAAACTCAAATTCGTCTTTTAACGCAGATACTTAAATCCTGGCCTGAAACCGTAGCTAAGAGGAGAGCATTAAATACTTGCTAAATCCCTATTTCAAATAAACATGTGAGAGAGCGGCTTTCTGGTTTACTGGTGAAGAAACAAAGCTGATATTTTAGAATTTATCCAATTAAATTCTGCAGAGTGGGCTTTCACGTGGGGATAAATACATTTAGGGCCATGTCCCTTCAAGCATGAGAAAAAGGGACAGTTGAAGAGGTGTTTTGGTGTCACCTTGTCCATGCTTGTGACAAGGGCTTTTTCCAGGTTGGGTATGGTTGCTGATGAGTTGGAAGCCCGTCTTCCATCTGGGAAGGGCTGGCATGTTCTGGTCGTATGGCATCATGAAAGGAACAAGGCTAATTGTGCCACGTTTATGGTTGCACTTGATCTTAAGGATCTTTTCCAACCTAAATGATTTTGTGAGTCTATGATTGCCACCTTGTTTGGGTCAGTACCTGCATCATATGGATGAGAAACCATTCTGGGAAGGGTTGGAGGGCCACAGCAGCTCAGCTGCTTCCTTGGAGAAGCCTGGGTTGCTCTGTGGATTCTCTTCATGGGCTGCACTCTGCTGGGACAGCAGCATCCCTCTGGCTGGGTGGGACACACCAGTCCCCCATCAGGATGGATGTTCCTCCATCGGAGGGAGCAGCTCTGAACAACCTGGATAAAGGGAATGCTTTCTATCCGTGCTAGCCCGAGGGTGGTCTGATGTGTTATTGCACTTCACTTTTGTGGGGATGATCACCACCATCAGACACTTTTTTAAGGCCTGGGGGAATAATTTGGGAATGGGGAGGCAAACAGCATTCCCCATTTGCAGAAGCAGGATGGTCGCACCTTATAGCGTGTGCAAATGGGATGAGGGAGCTGGAAACCCCAGGGATGCTCGTTCTGCAAATGGTTTTCAGTTAATGGGGTCCTGAGATCTGTGATTATGTGGGAAATTGTGTGCTTAAAGTTGTGTACACGGATGGTTTATCAAAGACAGCAGAGCTGACTCTGGTGCTCAATATTGGGAGTGTGTTTCAGTACCTAATTGAACTGTAAGAAAGGATCTAACCCCAGCCAGCGCTTCAGCTGGTCTTTTTCTGGACTGAAAGAATTTTTAAGCCTTTTAAATACCTCAGGTTTTTTACAAGGCATCCGTTTCTGGTTTTAAAAACCCATCACCACGGTATAGCCTATCAATGTCTGACAGCTGTGACCAGGTAAGAATTACTGTGTCTTGAACAGAATTTATGAAACCACAAATTACCTTTTACCTATTGAAAATTAATACAACACTCGTGGTTTTAGACTAATACAAAGGGACCACAGTACTTTCTTCTTTAACAGTCAACTTGTGACTGATATAATTTTTTAATGTGCACCCCCCAAATGTTTGGAATGTATAAATATATATAGCACATTAAAAAAATTATAAAGACCATTAGGCAAGAATAGCACATTAAAATGTATTTTACATGTTTTTCTTAGGCTCAGTTGACCATATGTTAAAATAAACTTCAGCAATAGCAACAATTTTTGTTTGAGATTATGTCTTAATAAAATAGCATGTGGGTGGTAAATACAAGCAGATACATTTCTGCACAGGAATTGGGATTCAGCTATTTTATATGATGCTTATCTAAACTGTCCCCATTGAGTAGCTTCCACTTGCATCCCGTGCATTAGGACATGATCCCATTCCCACTGGAGCCAGTGGGACCTCTTCAGTGGGGTTGGTGGGCTGTGTTGTTGCAAGGGTGTGTGTCCTGTCTCGCCCAGTGGGTGCAGAGCTATTCCCCTGAGCGTATCATAGAGCTCCTGGATCTCCTAAACTCCTTGGTAGATGTGGTACTGGGACAGCAGGTAGGACCTGCAGGGCTTGGTGCCAGGCTGTCACATGCAGGGGCTGGATGCAGGCACTGGGAGCATCCGACTCTGTTCCTCCAGTATGACACGGCCCACAGTTGGAATGGGGAGGATGCCAGACAGGCTGGGTAATAATTGCATTTTCACCTGACACTGGTGTAGTGAGGAGCAACGCAGCAGTAAATGAACAGCTAAGTCTGCATTAAAGACAGACAGCGAGCGGTGTCTTGGTGTCACTGTCACCAAGGGACTGACTCTACCTGGGTTCAGTTTGGGGTGCATGCCCTCGCCTCCTGTGGTGTCCCAGCCCCTCTGGCTCCCACCTCTGTGTTAGACCCATCCCCATGTTATTTATCTTCACTGCTGATCATTTACTTAACTTCGCATTTATTCAGGATTTAACTCTGCAGCCTGTTTTAATTGGTGGGGCTGTGGCGTTGTTGTGCTAAACTCGAGACAGATGGTGCTTGAACAGGGACCACACACACAGAGACCACAGAAATGGTGCTGGCCAGGCTGGCCAAGCAGGGTCCTGTGTGGATACTGGTGGGTGGGAACCAGCACCAAGTCCGGGATGCTTTGCTGAGCTGCCCAAAGCTCAGGGTGGGGAGAGGCAAAGGGAAGGGGCCGAGCTGAATGCAAGGGATAACATCGCCTCTCCAGCTCACCTGTCTCTATTTTTCTTGTGGCACAGAGTTTTTCCTAGAAGAGTAGTGGAGAGTTTGCCAGGCTCAGCTCCATGACCTCTGTCCTCCAAAAAAAGCCTTTTTTTTGCTGGAAGGAGCCAGTGGAAGGGCCCTTTAGTGCGATTGCTGGAGTGGTCCCTGCCCCTTGCAGGCAGCACGGGGAGAAGAGGACAGAGCCAGGCAAAGGCTTTCAAATGAAGCAGTGCCTCATTACTGGACATCATGATCTCAGTGCACAGTTGCCATGGTGTTTGGCACACGTTGGCATGAGCACTGGGATAACACTCTGTCCAAATGCTCAGACAGTTTGTTCCATCGCTTGGAGCCGGGGAAAGGAGATGACCCCCACTCCTGATCCCTAAAGAGCCTGTGGCTCCTCAGCGTGAGCAGGAGGAAAGTGCTGGGAGTTGAGGCAGGTGAGGAGCCCGGGAGGGGATGCAGGGGTGATTCTCTACCAGGAGATCCCAAAATTTGTGCTCTGCTGCAGCACCTGCCCTGGGACCCCCCAGGGAATCACAGATCAACCCCACCTACATGGCTGTCCCCGTGCACTGATAGTCATTGTATCAGTGTCTCCCTGCACACCCTGACAGCTCTTCCTGCAGGGGAGTTGCGGGCAAGGAAGCTGTAATCCTGGCTCCAGCAAGGTGAGGCTCCTCACAGTGCTCTCAGGACTCTCTCAGAAAATTCTGGTAGAAGTGAAAGGGAGGAATGTTTCTAACTGGCTGTGAGGAATAGCTGAGGGAGCTCAGCCTGCAGAAAAGGAGACTCAGGGTGGACCTTATTGCTCTCTACAACTACCTGAAAGGAGGTTGTAGCCAGGTGTGGGTCACTCTCTTCTTCCAGGGAACAAGCAATAGGACAAGAAGAAATAGCTGAAAGATGCACCAGGAGAGGTTTAGATTGCTCTTTAGGAAGTAATTATTCTCTGAAAGGGTTGTCAAGCATTGGAACAGGCTGCCCAGGGAAGTGGTTGAGTCACCATCCCTGGAGGTATTTAAAATATACGTAGATGTGGCACTCAGGGACATGGTTTAGTGGTGGGCTTGGCAGTGCTGGGTTAATGGTTGGACTTGATATCTTAGAGATCTTTTCCATTCTAAAGGATTTTAGGATTGTATAGGCTTGTTCTCTCCTCAAGAGAATTACACGGTCTTTAGGGCAGAGATACCACCCTGGGCACATGTTTATATGGTACCTGCTTTGCAGCTGGGATTTCTCCTAAGATCTAGGTGTCCCCACTTCAGCCCATGCACCAGCTCTTGGAGATTTAGAGCAGAGCATCCTGAAGAGATGGTCTTGCAACCAAAACCACATCTTGATGACCTCAGACTGTGAGTGAGAGGCTGTGATTCACAGCAGCCCTCTGGTGAGACTAGAGATTTACCCACTTGAATTTCTTGAGATCTCCAAATCAGGAAGGAGCCACTGGTGAGCAGACCTGTCTTCTCTTGTCCAGTGCTGCAAGTGGGCAGTAAAGCTGGTGGTCAGTGGTTTTGTGAGCTGCCAGGAGAGCCAAAAAAAATGTGCTGACCGTGTGAAAGTGCAGGGTTTGTGCAAAGGCTTGCTTGTCTCCCATGTGGAAATTGGTTTGCAAGTAGAAACAAGGAACCTGGGAAAGGTTCTGCAATTAGAAGCTCATCTGTCTGTGACTCTGGTGGGATAAAACACCTTCACACCTGCCTTGGAGTAAATGCAGGGTAACAAATGCTGGGATCCTGACAGCTGGATTAAGGGTGATTATCATAGGATTTCAGGAGTATTAACATGACAGTAAAATCAAAAAGAAATCCTGGGAAACAGTAAGAAGCACAACAGGAGAGGACACATCCTGTCCATCTTCCAAATGGCTGAGTGCTTGGTGTGGTCCAGTCAAAGCGGCTTGGGAAGCAGGAGCAGATCCAGGGGCTGGAAACCTTGGATACAGGGCTGTATGGGAAAGGCAGAATCAGATGTCTCGGGGTGTAATTCACCCAGTACAAAATAAAACGCGATCCTGGTTGGTTGGTTGTGCTGCAGCCAGGGTGCTATTATGTGCATTTTTATGAGGCATTTTATCTAGAAGTGCTTTTTCTCTCGAGGACCCTTTAAATTGATTTTCCACATCAACTTATTTTTATAATTGCATCATGTTTACTGATTCTGGCTCATGAACTTATAACATCTGAGTGCTGTAACTGTGAGGCAGCCAGCCTTTCTGGGGAGACTGCATTGAATAAATACAGTACAGAGGAATAGATACAGTCAATTAATGAGCTTTCACCAAGCCTGGGTACCGAAGTGACTCACAGGGTGTTTATCCCGGGAGTTGCACCTTGCTCTGGGCTCTGCCCAGGGGCAGGTAGAGGAGAGGTTACCTTGTTTGAGTCGGCCACAAGTCTGCTGGTGCAAGAGGAAAAGCAGCAAAGTGGAGCCCCTGTTCAAAGCTGAAGTCTGAAATCTGTAAATAGGAAATAGAAATAAACAGGAACAAGAAGAAGAAAAAAGCTCTTTATTGGAATGTTTGATAAACAGCTGAAGTAATGCAGATGAAGTGTGAGAGAGTTTGGAGTCATTAGTGAAGTAAACAAGGATTAGACAGGATTTGAAGTAATTTGACCTGTAGGAGTTTATTTTTTGGTTTTGGTACCAAACTTGTATCAGTTGCCTGGTCAGTCATTGAGAGAACAGCATTTTATGGGGGAATGTTGTTTTTCATCACCTCAGCTGCTGATCCGCCGTGCAAATCTGTTGCCGTAATATTTTAGCTGTCATTTCACTCAACTCCTCTTGCAGGGTTACATCAGACTGTGAGGTAAAATGGTGACAAAAAGCAAAAAGCTGTCCCTTGCCACAGTCTGACACTTCCACTCGGAAAAATTTGCCTTTTTAGAGCCATTTCGGACTTGCAGAAAATGGCTTTGCATTTCAGGGTGGCTCATGGTGCATGGAGAGCCTTGCCTGGCATGGCAAAGTGCTTGGAGCTCCAACAGCTCCCTGGTAGCAAGCTGGGGTTCGTTGTGATTTATACCCCATCAAACCTTCCCACATTTCTCAGATTTTCTGCCAAAATGTGGGTGCAAAGCTTCGCAGGCCTCGATTGAGGCATCGCACTTTGTGTCTGTCATTAATAAACAGTATTTACATAAGTAAGAGGGTGGAATATTGCTCACAGCCCTCGTTTGGTGTAGAGTAGCTCTCCACTGATAAACTGTTTATGTCGAAGAGGAAAATAATGCCTAAATGAAACGGATAAGCAAATAGCTGGATTTGGCAAACAGATGTGAGAAGCAGAGTAGAAATCAAATTGTAGAGCTGTAATAATAGGTAAAATAGTTGTCAGTCTGTTCAGTGTCCTGGTTCCCCTCTGCCTCTGGTCCAGCATCCAGGGACAGGAGGAGCAGGGATGTGGTGACCTGCCTCATAGCAACCCGAGTAACTTCTGGTGGGAATTTCAACCCATGGTGAACATTTCTTTAACATCAGTGATGAGAGGGAAATTTTTCAGCAGCTTTGGGAACAACATGTCAGTGGCAACAAAGCAAGTTTTTAATAACGTTTACATAGGAGTGGAGAACAGCATTTTTCTCCCAGGATCAGTTGCTCTAACACACAAGTCTGTACTGGGATGCTTTGCTAACGTGATTTATTACCAGCCTCCTTATTATATGGCCTTTCTAAATGATTTTTTATTAATTCCAAGTGTTTGTTTGGTCCCTTTCAAATAGCAAAGCAAAGAGCCAAGTCTGACAGTTTGATAGTTTGACGTATTTATTGAGATCTGTGTACTCTGGTTATCACTCCCTCCAGCTCCACAATGGGTTTGTTTATCCTGAATAGGGGTTTATGTACTGCACATGGAAGTACTATAAAAATTAAAACAACTTTACATTTGTTTTCCTTGCTGTCTGAGCTCCAGCCTCACAATCCATCCCAGTCATCCAGAGCTGGGAGAATCGGTGGGGCAAAAGCAAGGTGTGGCTATTCTCATTTAAATTCTCTTCTTTTAAGGTAGAAAGCCTCATTCAGTGATGATAAAATACCTTATGCTCAAAAAAGAAATCTAGGTGCAAAAGAGGCACAGATTAAAGGAAAGCTGTCATAAAGTCTCCTTGGAAAAGTGTGAGCAATATATATGTGTGCTATAGATGTATTATATGTGCAGATATTATTCTTTTTATCCTGTTTTATTTAAAAAGAGAGGTTTTTGCAATCTCTGTTTAGGAGTGGTGTGGTCCCATCTGGAAACCATTCTTTCAGACGTACATCCTACACAATAGATCACTATTTTGTTGTTTAATATGAGCCCGGTTCCCCCGAGCATTTGGAATATCCAGGCACTGGATGTAATTCTTATCATCTATATTGCTTCATTAATACTGCACAAACCGACCCTGGAGCTGTGCAGCCGCTTTTGTGTGTCTGGTGTCATCTCTTGCAGCCAAACGAAAGCTCGTGCCAAGGAACCGAGGTCACAAATCTGGGCACACAACGTGCTTTTGGGGCCGTTAACCACCATCGCCTAATTAAACTTGGACTCCCATTTTCTAACCCTCCGACCCAACAGATTGCTGGAGGTTTTTGTTTTGTTGGGGTTTTTTCTTTAAAAAAAAAAAAAAATTAAAATAAGCCTCAGGTTGAGAAGTCTGAAGAAAAATGTATTTTTGTGGTGGCTGAAGATGACTTTGCCAACCTACAGGGTTGCTGGGTGCTGGTCATGTAGAAGATGTACCCTGGAGTCAACTGGATGGGGATCATGTGCTTAATTTGAGGTCATAATCTGGGCCCTTTGTTTTTGCTTCTATGGCACCACACAGATTTAAATGATTTAAATGAGCCCCAAACATTTCTCCATAAGCTGGGAATTACTTTTTTTCAGATATAATAAAAATGAGAATGTTTTCTGCTGAAAGTGGAGTGGAGAACATGGAAAGTTCCCAGTGCAGCTGAATGTGTAAGGGAACCCCACTCCTCCTCCAAAAAGGAGAAAAGAGAAGAGAAGGGAAGTCAAGTCCATGCAGAAGGCAGTATTGGAGCTGGGAGGGGGACAAAGGTGTGCAGGGGATCAACCTTGCTGAAGTCAAGCAGGATTTGTTACTTCAGCAAAGAAGTGTTTGAGCCTTTCTTGCTGTTTGTCTGGGAAGAGTGATGTGCACCCACGGAACCATAGAAACAACAAATAATAACTGCGGCACTAAATGGCTTGCTCTAATCAAAAGCAGACTGTTGTGGTTATATTTGAGCACTGTCATTACAAGAAACTCAGTAATGAGTATTTTTTTTTTCATTTTTCATTTGCATCAAACAGATTCCCTGTATTAACATTAACAGCCTTCCGTGGAGCCCGAGGTATTTACAAATTCTATGGTGCTGCTTCAGTCTTGTGGGAAGATTTTCAGTTCTTATTTAAATCACCCAAGACAGTTAGGCTGGGCAGACTGGAAGCATGAACTACATGGAAAATAGCACACAAGCTTTGCTCTTGATGAGTGGTCTATAGTCCTATGCCTTTGGTAGGACTCTGGTAGATAAAATATGTCATATATATAATGTGTATATTGACCTACTGTGTTGTAGTTGTGATGCCAAATGCCCAGAGCATCTGGGAAGGTAAAGATGGAGCATCTTTCTGCCAACAGCAGATGAGGGTTTGTTTTCCTCATTTGCTGAACCCCCCTTGTAGGAAACTCTGCATTTTGATAGTTGATAATTGGGTTTTATTCATAGGGTAGTGGTCTTATAAACAGAAATGTAAGTTGCCAGAGGTACTGTGGCTAATCTTCTCTTTGGACGGGGAGAAAATGTATCTCAAAGACTTGTGCTGATGTTCTGTAAACAGATTTTGCTGTGGCATTAGTTTAGTTTGCAAACCAAAAGCATGTTTGTGGTGAGTGGAGTCTGTCCCTAATTGCTTGGCATAACAGTGTGGCTGAGGACTCGTAGGGAGGTGTATGTCCTCTTTTTCACCTCGCAGTTACCGCAGCACTGCCAGTCACACCTGCCTCCACTTCCTGATGATTTCACCTCCATCTCCAACAGCTACTTGAAAGCAAACTGCCCGCCAGCTTCAGCCTCTCATCTCCCCATGGTGTGAGCAGGGATCACATCTGCTCCTGGGTGGGTTATACCAGCAGATAATCACACCTTGAGGGTGCTCTGCATGGATTTGCAAACCCTAGCACCTCAGAGGTGGTGGCTGAGGGTTTGGTGTTAAGTCAGTCAACATCTAAATTATAGCCTGGACCTCTGAAAAAAACTGTAACTTGGGATCATCATAAGCATGGGAACAGCCAGTCTTTTTAGGGGCTTCCCAGAAGGGTTGAGCTGAGGAGAAGATGAGCCCTGGAGAAATGCCTCAGGTATAACGTGGTGATCCAGATTGATTTGCTCTAAGTTAAAGCATGGAAGAACCGGGTTTACTTCCTTTGCCAGAGACCAGAGCATGCAGAGGGCATGTGGTGTCCTCCAGCAAAGCACAACAATGAACATTTAAGGGAACATTGCAAGTATCTTAATGACTTTTCCCATCTGTGTTTGTCCATTTGCTGACATTAGTTATGTCTAATAGACCTGTAAAAGCAAGGATGCTCAGTGAAACTATCCACGAGCAGCACGGGGCTGTCTAAGAGGGAAGGACAGGGCTGCTCTGAGGTTTCCAGAAACAAAATTGTGAAGCCAGTTCAGGATTCTTTGGTTCCAGCTAATATTTTGCATACTAGCCAGTTCAGTGCTGTGATCACCCTGGGGAGAGAACAGGGCTCCAGGCTGGGGTGTGATGAACAGGGGCTGGAGTTATCTCTCGAGGGATATTTCTCCAACAGGTGTCCTTGCAGCATCAAGGCATGGCCATCTGCATCCTTGTCATGTTTTGGTGGTGCACGAAAGCTTTCTTGTTTTGCTTCTTTTCACCTCTGTTTTATTATTCTCTGGTCCCCCCTTACTTTAATGAGACTGTTTCCACTTGATCATTTCCCAGAAAAGAGCTGTTAAAGCAAAACGTCTCCTCGTTTTGGCAGTGCTGTGTGATCACTCCATCTGCAAGGTCATCCCTCATCAGCTGAGACATTGGGTCAACACCCCGGACCAATGTGTCTGTACAATTTAGCACATGTTTAAACTGGAAATGAAAATTCTCCTTCTCAGGTCAAGACATACCTTATTTAATTCAGTGTTTAGTTTTCAGGGGTCCAGAGAGCTCACAGAGTTCTGTATACTTGGATCTTGTGCCAGCTTTCATTCTCTTTTGGCATCCAGATGTTAATATATGGATGAAGCAGGCAGCAATGCTGATGAGCCCATTCCCATCCCTGAATGCATATGAGGAATGAGTGTCTTGGCTGGACTGAGCACACACTCCCACTCTGTTTATGTGACTCCACGTACCTTTGAAATCGATGTGCAAATCCACATGTCACCATGATCCGTCCTCAATATATTGAGCATATGTGTCTGGGGAGCTGGAAATAACAGAATCAAAGTGTAATTCAGAGCCAGCCGTTGTCGGTCCAACTTCATTTATCATCATCATTGTCCTTATCAATTGTGATTCTGACGGCAGGCTGCTGCTGGGCAGATGATGGCTGTTCCGTGGACGGTGCTGTTTGTGCGTTTGGTTGCAGTGCAGCCGTTTTGGCACAAGAACACCAAGTACGAAATTCCTTTTTCATAACATTATTTTTCTGCTGTTCATGTTTATGGCATCTTGGAAGCGGAATGTAGTTTTGCACGTGATTTTTGTTTTTTTATATTGTGGAGAAATGGTCCAAGAGTATTTGGTATTAACAAGATGTTTCTTAATGGGAAACATCTCTGTAGATACAGAGTCAAGTTTTCATAATTGCGTGTTCAGTAACTACCAGTTGTGTGCTCATTTAAGCAGATGTATCTCCACCCATTCCCTTCAGTTCGTATTTAATAGGATGGTTTGTTCAGTCGCGAGGCTTGGAGGATTTCAGTCAGCCCAACTTGAAATAAGAAATAAGGGAATAATAAATTTTGCAGAAGTTGGTGCGTGATGTGTTTAAGGTACAGGAATTGCTAACTGCTTTTTCAGACGTGAGCACAGCCAAGGCTGTTGCACACCACTACTGTGTCGTGCTGCAGTCGATTCCTTCCGCTGCCTCTTCCTGCGTGCGCAGATGTAGCCAAGGTTCAAGACGCACGCGATTACTCACACGATCAATGCCCCTGCCCCTTGGGGCACTTGACTGGACTAAGGAACCTTGCATGAACCCTTCTTTTTTTTTTTTTTTTTTTTGTGACTAGTTGGTGAAAACGTTGACTTTGTATCTTGCACGCACTTAAGTTTTGCAATAGGCTACTGGTTTTATACCATTCCCTGCTCTTGAAAAGATTTGCAAGGTGTTAACCATTCGTCAGAGATTTACTGTTGAATTCCGTGGTTGTTCAAAGTTCCCAGCAGCTGTTGGCTTTGAATCTTCCAGATACATATTGCAGAAACCACTCTCTTCTACACTAATCATTACAGCAGGGAATATTTTGGTCCCGGCTGCTTTCCAGCACCATTCGTTTTAGTCTGGGTTTGCGCATTTTGCCACCTGCTGATATCTCAAATACTGATATGCACACAGGTGAGCAAAGTCCTTTAGAAATGCCTCTAGCACTGCTGTATGCATCTTAAGACGTGAAAATCCAGTCTTTTCCTGTACTATTCTTATACATCATACTCTTGTGTTGAGTTTTTGAAAGCCAACTGTGCAATTCACATTTGGGCTGTCAATAAAGATGCCCGATGCTTTCCTGCAGTGGCTGTAGAGATTTGTTTTGAGTATCTCTCTGGATTTCACATGGTTTGATAAACATGCTTAGTCTATCATCCCTCCCTCTCTGTTTCCTGCAGTGATAATGGATTGTAGAAACCTTAATAAGCAAATTCAGGCCAATCTATCAAATAACCAAGTTGAAAGACATCGCGTCTTTCACTCAGCAAACAGATGCAAGATATTAGGGCTGCAAGTCACAGACCTGCGTGAATTTAATGGGGAGGTTCTCATCATTCCCAGGGCCTTTGCCTGGAGTTGTAAAATAAATTATCCTCATTAATTTTAATATTTCATGAAATCTCGCAAAGTGATGGCATTCTGGGCAGATTAATACAAAAGCCATAAAATTCACATGTGCCATATGTTATCTGAGCACCAAATGGGATGCCTGGGATTCTTACCATCAATATCCTTTTAAATTTGGCTTCAGCAGTGATTCATGGCATGCTCGTCCCTGATGAGGACCTCAGATAGTGCGAGTGGCATTACTTCAGTGTGCATGTGCTCTGTGCAACTGGTTATTTGACTGGTTTTTTTAAAAACCACCATACGTGGTGTTTGTTGGCTGTTTGAGCTGTGTAAGGTCTGCATGGTGGCACAGTACCAGCGGCATCAGGCTGATGTGTGGTGAAGTCTCATTCACTCTGGATCAAGTATCTGGGCTCAGTTTGCCAGGTGCAATCTGGTGCAATCGTGAGCTCTTTGACAACTCGCTTCCACACTAATGAGCCAGCTCAGGTTCTGCATTAAATCCACCCATACTGTTTTCTCTTCATGCTACCAGCCTTCCCAGGCTCCTCACATTTAAACAGTCCTGGCTAAAAGCAGATGAGAGTGTGTCCTCTCTTGGTTCTCCTGACTCTGAAGTTAATTTGGGAAGTGTTGTACTCAGTCAGCATTATCAGGTGCTGTTTGTAAACATACAGTGTTAAACACAACTATATTTTGGATGTTCCTCCAGAATCATGTCTTTAGAAAGGGGTCTGCCAGCTCAGTTTGGGGGGTTTATTATTATTGTTTTTTATTTCTTCCTTGAAAACCCTACCAGATCAAGGCTTTGCTGTACCAGCATAATCACAGGCACCGCTTGCTACCTGGCTCTGCATTTTGCTCTGCCTCTCGTCATCTGGTGCATCTGTTCTTTTACTTCAGACCCATCCATCACTTCTTAGGTCTCAGCCTGTCTCACCCCAGCTAGTTTTTGGAAGGGGGATGCTGTGAGGAGCCTGGGCATTTTGACATGCCGGTCTCCCCGGTGCGCCAGGACCCTCCAGCAGTGCCTGCATCCTGCAGCAGTGGATCTTAGGTCCCCATGCCAGCACTGGTCCCAGTGAGGCAGCTGGGATAACTTATTCCTGCCACTGGCAGCAAAACAGTGGTGTGGTTTGGTTGTGTTCACTTGCTGAGGAGTTAAATCCATCCCTGGACGGGGATTTGGGATCCACCCTGGACAGGGGTGTTTTGATTATAATTGTCTTAATGCACTTTTAACCTGGAGGGTATTCTGTGGCTTGCAGAATGGATTTAAAAATCCTGTGCTGCAGGCATTCCTCTGTGCTGGGTTTTAGTACCATTAACGAGGAGCACAAAACTGTATGTTTTTCTTTCTCTGTTTGCTGATACTTAACCTAACAGTCTAATGTGCTTAAAATATCCCATGTTCTTCCTAAAGCACCAATGCAATTTATTTCCTAAATAGTCAGTTTTCAGCTTTTTAGGCTTAGGCTGCTGCTATTTCTGTAAAAAGTAGGTCTCGTGCTGCCAAAAAAAAAATCTAATAAAAAAAATAATAACTATATTACTTTGGAAGGAGAGGATTAGTTGGCAACATACTTATGGTTTTGTAGTAATAAGCCCACGAGGCATGAGTCCTTAGCCCAGTGGAAGTGTAGTTGCTGTTAGACAGTATTTTGTACCCTTTTCATGCTGATTCCATAGCCCTGTAGATGCCCAGGGATGGTCTAAGCAGAGCCTGTCTGCTGTGTAGAAGAGGAGATCAAGCCCAGCGCTCTGGATTGGCACTGTGAGCTTATGGCCTGGCCTGTCTCTCAGACACCTCTTGAGAGAGAAGTCCAAGGTCCCTTTTTAATCAAGGCAGTCCACGGGCAGTGAAAAGCCTGCAGGTGTCTGTGCTGCAGAGTGGGTATGGGCATTGATGAATAAAGCATTAAGAAGCAAACAGGAGAAAGGCACTGGGACTGAGGTTCAAAACAAAAAACACGTGAAGTGCATGGATAAGAGCATTGCCTCATGATGCCAAACCTGCCCGAATCCCTGCTGAGCCACTCGCTGCCTCCTGGCTGGGGAGGAGGAGAGGGTGAGAGGCCTGTGCTGGGAGGTGAGTGGGCACTCCTTGTTGCTGTCAGTGGGAAAGGAGCCTTGTCTGGGACCTCCTCATCTCCTGGGCACCCTTCTTCCCTGAGCATCCTCATCCCCTAGGTGTCTTTTCTAGCCACAGGCTGCCCCAGCAGTGGTCCTCTTCACTCCAAGCCTTTTTTTGTCCCATTTTTGGTCTGATATGGGAAGGCAGGAGGCAAAGGAGGGGAAGGCAAAGGCAGGGTTAGGCTTTGTGATGGTGCTGCCATGTTGCTGGTGCTGGGCATCTCCCCTGGCCCCGTGGCTTGCCCTGCTCTGGCAGGCAGCTCCCTGGAGGGAGCAGAGTCATCAGGAGGGCTGAGGCACGCTCACATTTTCCCTTTGCTGCATGACAGCAGGGTATCACTTTAAATAGGTTTCCTTGATGTGTTTTCCACTCTTCACTATCCCCTTGGGATTTTGGCGTGTCTGAGGCAGGCAGAGCAGGTTTCCTAGGAGAGAGACAGTGCAGCACTGTGCCTGCTCACCCGTCTGTGTCCCCAGTGGCGTGTCACTGGCTGTCTCAGCTCCAGGCGCAACACCGTGACATCCCGCCCTGGTGTTATCCGCCCGCGGTGCTGGAAACCTCAGGAGGCTGAGAGAGTGTGGGGGGAAGAAAAAAGATGCAGCTCTGAAAAGGTGGTTACAGATCCGTGCTGTGGGATGAAGATGTTTGTGTTGTGGGGGTGTTGGGAGGAAACTCTCCAACAAGCAGGGAGGAGAGGAGGAGGAGGAGGGGAAGCCATCCGTGGGTCAGGCAGCCCTGACCACCCCAGAGCTGTTGGAGTTTTTCATCCTTCCCCCTGTCCAGAGACACTGGTTTGGGTTTTCTGGTAGAACCACTGAGATGGGCTGTTCCCAGCTGGCAGGACACTCAGGGGTTAATCTAGGCATCTTTCCACTCTTTCAGCAGAAGGACAGCAAGTCCTAGCAGTGTTTTGTTTTTAATATTGGTTGGCCAATACAAGAAAAGCAATGTGAGAAAAAAACCCTCTTCCAGTGACAATATGATTAATTCCTTCTTAAGGAAAAATAAAAAAAAAAAAGAGTTGGGTATTTTTTTCCCCTTTTTTTGCCATTACCTAGAGATGGTCTGACAGTAAAGAACCCATGATTAATTGCACCAAAAGAAATATAATAGACACCTTTTCTTGGCACCATCTGAATTTTGTATGATTTTGCTGTTATCTCGTTGGCTCGATGCAGAAAAATTATCTCCAAGGCTGCTGTAAGGGATGTTAACTTCCTTTTCCTTATTACAGATTGATCTTTGATATCTGCTTTTCTCCAGGAGCTCTTTTATTCCCATAAGTGATACAAACCTTTGGCTATTTTCCATATATTGCACTTAAGTAGTTCAATACCTTTGGAAACCCGTATGGGAACATTTAATAAAGACTCGATGATCGCCATGTTTTGAAGGTTATATGATATGAGAAATCATATATTGTTTTAAAAGCTGAATATATCCATGCTGTTGATTTCAGATAAACCAATATTTTTCTAATAAGGCGGAGAAATGATACCTTCTTTTTGTTGTTTATGTCCTCTAGAGTGTGAATATTTTTCCATCTGTGGTTTCCAGTTAAATGGATTTTCAGTCTCTCTGAAATTTCTGCTCAAGTCCTGGCAATATTTGCTTAAGAGTAATCAGAGTATTACCCAAATCTCTGTTCAAAGCAACAGTGACCTTAGCAGCGGTAAGCAATAATTGGATTATTTTCAGAGATGTAGGAAGATTCACTGTAATAACAAAAGAAGAAATACCAAATGATAACACCACTTCTCTGCAGCACTGTAAGCTGTGGCACTTTCTATAGGATAGTTTTAATAGCTTAGCATATTATGAATACTGAGTGAGAAAGGCAGAGGCTTGGGGAATAGATGCTGCCTTGCAGTTTGGGGTGATGCATTTCCCTA
Organism: Myiozetetes cayanensis; assembly: GCF_022539395.1. NCBI lineage: Eukaryota > Metazoa > Chordata > Aves > Passeriformes > Tyrannidae > Myiozetetes > Myiozetetes cayanensis. The sequence goes on from NW_026087389.1 coordinate 6,786,841, forward strand.
TGGGTTTTTTTTTTTTAAATCATAGAATGATAAAGGTTGGAGTAGACCTCTGGGATCACAGAGTCCAGCCATCAAGGCAGCACTACCAAGTCCGGCACTAAACCATATCCCCAAAGTGCCACATCCACATGCCTTTTTGTTGATTATTGTTATTATTGTCATTATTATTAAAGTACTTTTGTTGGGACGTGGCGCTCTGTGTGTATAAAACCTGCACGCAGGGCAGCTCTCACCTGCCTGCATGGTGATTTTCAGTGAGAACTGGCCTCACTCTGATGGTGCAAAGGCAGAGGCCAAAACATCCTGCCCTGATGGTGTGGGGCAGCTGAGGCTGAGACACTTAAGTGTCCTGGGTCCGTGCTGTACGCAGCTTGGCCCTGGGTGCAGGAGCAGCATCCCCGTGCAGCACCAGGCAAATAGCCAGTGAGGTTTCCTCCAGAGAGGCTGAGCTGCTGCAAAGACAAATTGGAAACCATTTGGAAGAGCAAATCCATACCAGCCGAGTGTTGGATGAGCCTGATTGCCTCTCTTTCTGCTTTTAATTGTAATGAATTATCTGGCTCGGCACGGCGGGGTGCCGAGACTCTTGGCTGAAACTTGTGTAATTCACGTAAGTGTTTACACAAAAGCCAAGTAAATGTTAAGCTTCCTACAGATTCCAGGACACATGAAGCCTTGTTTGTATTCAGTTTGGGAGACTGGTGGAAGCAAAGCAGCCCATATGGCTGTGAGTTAGAGCAGGGAACATGTGTGTGTATGTGAACACACATGCACATGTCTTTTGTGGCACCTGGGGACGTGGTTTAGTGGTGGACTTGGCAGTGCTAGTTAATGGGGTGGGCTCAGTAATCTTAGAGGACTTTTCCACCCTATATGATTCTATGATTCTGGGAATTGCACACATGTTAAAAGAAAAGATTTTACCTTTAACTTTCCCTGGAGTGGGTTTTGCAGTGCCCTGTTTGGTTACCTCCAAAAAAAAAAAAAAAAAAAAAAAAAAGAATTCTATATAATTTTGGTTTATTAAGAGAAGCTCAAGGGCACAGGGGAGTTTTTGCTGCTTGACCACTAAAAAAAAAGACTTGTGCCATCGAGGCTACCAGTGTCCTTTGAAGTCTCCCATGTGCCCACATCATGCTTCTAATTACTGCAAATGAGCCTTCTGCAGCCCAGGCTGCTGTGTAATTCTAACCAAGGCTGCTTGCCAGATGGGATCCCTCCCAGGCAAGACCTTGGCAACGTCTGTCCCCACGATGGTGACAGGGAGCACGTTACATGAGCAGGATGAGATGTTGGTCCTGACCTGTGGTGGCAGCTGGTTGTGGAGCAGAGGTCCCTGAGCTTGTCTGTGCCCTGGTGCATTGATAAGTGACCCTTGGCAATAATGCAGCATTTGGCTGTGCAGAGCACCAGGTCTCTTGGCTTCCCTTTGACCTGAGAGGAGCTGAAATTTGGGATGCTGCACGTCAGCCAAGCCCTTGTTGTTGTCCTGATGGGGACAGGTTTGTTTTGAAACAGCAAAACCAAACCAGGCTGTTGGAGATTTTTGTATTAAGACAATTCCCTGGGCACAGTGCAGCCAGGAGATCTCTATACCTGGATGTAATTTATTTTTAGAAAGCACGTTTAGGCGCATAATGACCTCATTACCATACCAGTTGCAGCCCCTGCCTGTTTAAGAGTATTTAATTGTTTTCATTCCCTGAGCACAGCCGTTTTAGTGCACAGGGCAGAAGCAGGAGAGGAAGGGAGGTTGTGTGACTGGAAACAATAAGGATGGTGAGGCAAAAATTGAAGCGCTTGTCTGGAAGCATCCCTGTAAGAATCTCTCCCCAAAGCATCCCCAATACTCAAGGAAACTGCAGTGTTTGGAGCCCTTTCCTCCAAAGAGGAGAGGCAGCTTCTCCCCTTGCCTTCCGAGGAGTCACCATTTTTTCCTCTCTTAGGTTTTTCTATTTAAAAAAAAAAAAAATGTTTGAAAGGCAACCCAAACTCCCCTTCATCATATGTCTGGAAGCTGGGGATTGAGGAGAGGATTGAGAATGCACACACTGCCCCTTCTCAACCGCTCTCCGAGGATTTCTCTCATTCCTGCTTGTCTCCTCATTGCTCCTGTGCAAGAAAGAATATATAAAAACAGGTAAAAGAGAGAGGAAAAGAGGGGAAAAAAAAGACTTATGTTTCTCTGGCAGTGGTTTCCTAAGGAGCCATGATTATTCAGCAGCAGTGGAAAAAAATACAGAAGATGTAAATAATCTTCAGGATTATGCTAAAGCCAAGCTTCAGTCATTTTCCTGGAAAAAATAATGCATGAGGTCTGTTCATTTAATAATGATCAACCAGAACTTCTTTAGAGCTTCTTATATTTTCATGAAAAGGATCAGTTGCCTTGAAGAGAAATGGTAATTCTGGTATCTACAAATACCCTTTTGCTTGGGAAGTGTGTGGTTCAGGTTGGTGTGCTCCTGTGATTGGGCTTTTTCTTACTGTTTGCTCTTTGTGATACTCATGTACATTCACGTCTGTGGTTACACACTAAAATCATCAAAAGCAAAGGGTTGGTTTATCATGAAATAGCAAAGCGTGGCTGTACTTGGCGGTGCAGGCTCTATCAAGATAAAAACATGACATGATTTTTAGCTTTCCCTGTGTTTATGTTCTGTGCCAGAGGTACTTCAGTGATTTTGCAAAGTGTGTATACATTGCAGTCAGGTTTTCCAAAAAACAAAAAATCACAGTATCTTTCAAAATCTACACAAATCTTGCTTACCCTGCTGGGCTTAATTTTAGACTATCGAGTTTATTGTTCAAGGAGGAAAAAATGAGTTTGTTGTGTGCTGTATTTAATCAAGTGCAGCAAAAAACTTTCACAGGCATCGTTCATCTTCACAAGCCAATTTTTGTTTCCATTTTAGTTGTAGACAAATCTTGCCCCAGTAAAATGAACTCATTTATTGTGCAGATCCGATGGCACCAAGATTACAGCTGCTGGCAGGTATTGGCTGGTTTATAGGGACACTCCCCGTATGGATTTTTGGTTTTATGGGATTTCAGTGTTAAGAACTGTGTGTTTAATCACTGTAGAATTGTCAGGAGCCAAGGATTTAGGGATGCCTGGAAATAAGGGAAAGTGCATGGCGTCCCCATTGCAGCTTCCAAAACGCGAGATGTGCTGCAGAAGCCCGAGGCTGCTGGATTTCCAGCAATGGTCAGGGTTTAGGATGCTCATACACTCTGAGACAGCTTTTGTCCTTCACATCCATCCTCCCTCCTGGAAAGCCCCATTCATGGTGGAATCAAGAGGTGCTCATCCCTTTCGTGGTTAAGATGGGTGTGATCAAGCAGTTGCTGCCACCAGGAGCGGAGGAGGTGAGGGAAATGTCCACCATGGCTCGTGGCAAGGAACCACTCGGTCCAGCAACCAGGTGTATCTCCTCTATGTGGGGTACAGCCAGGGTTACACTTCCCAGCAGACAAGGCTGCAGCTTCAGTGTCTGCTGTGGGGAAGCCTGTTGACTGCAACTGCTGAACATTTTAGTATTTAATGAAGACTTGAAGAAACGTCGTGATTCATCAGTCTGGGCTTCAGTGGCCTGTGGGTAGTTCAGAATGTGCTTTGGCCATGGCAGGGGTCACACATGCAAGCAGCCAGCGAGGTGCCTGGCTGGCAGTAGCCTGAGCAACAGGCATCCTCACTTGTGTAAATTTTGGGCAGACAGGCATGAAAATGCATGTCCTGGGAGTGGTGTTAGTAAAAATACTTGGCTTTGTATGAGACAGCCCTTTGTGTGGGGGAGATGCTCTGATTTAATGGTGCAGGAGCTCATCAAGGTGGGACAGTGGAGCTCACGTTGCTCGAGAAAAATCCCAGTCATCACCACCTGAAGACCTCTCTGGGGTTTGTTTCCAGCAGCCTTAGTTAAGGAAACAGTTTCTGTCACTCCAGGTTCAGTCACAGGCAAAGAACTGGCTGAGGGAGAAAGATGTGATGTGTCCTAAGCTGCAGAAAGGGAGTTGATGGTATTTTTCATAATTTGAAGCATTAAAACTATAATCTTCCAGTTCTGTTTCAGAGCATCCTGGCTGTCTCATATATCTGTGGGTTCCTACAGCAATATATTCTTCTCCAGGTTCACACACACCAGGGTGGTGGCTTGTAAGCTATTCTGGCAATACAAAAGAAAAAGAAAAAAAGGCTGGGAAGGGGGCAGGGAGGCAATGTGATGCCAAGTGGAACAGCTCTGTCTTACCAGCCTCGAAGAGAAATCATCGAACGCTGAAGGAGACAGGCTCCATCGCGCAGATTAATGTGCAGTGTTTAAAAGCAGCCAAAAAACATTTTATACACACAAGGCGAGGCTGGAAGGAGCTGGGTGTCTCTGCAGAAGCCATTCCTTTCCCTAAGAGGGCATTAAAAAAAAAAAAAAAAAAAAAGAGAGTACAGAGGTCTCCAGGAGCACTCAGCTACTCAGGCAGTTTAATTGGCTGAATGTAGAGCTTTATAGTTGGGATTAATATGGATATTTCTTAGTAATGTGTCACCTTGTCAGGAGTTTCGGGGTCAGGACTGCAAGGCTGCACAGTGCTTGCAATGAAAGTTCCTGCCTTTCCTTCTGGTTTTTATTATTACAATAGCTCCCAACAGTGCATATTGAAAGGAAGATGTTGTTAAGTTGGTTTCTTCATTTCTTACTGTGCAACCAGTGAAAAAAGTGGAAAGGTGAGGGGAAGAATGGTCTGCAGAGGTTGGCACATCGTGGGTTGGCTCACAGGTCCAGGCTGGCATTGACCTGCACACCAGGACATGCAGCATATCAGCGTAAACATGGAGAGAGCTCAAACCTAAGCAAATCCCACCAGAAAGCAAATAAAAGAAGTGATTTAGCAGTGCTGGAGGTGGTTTAAAAGGACCTGCAACCATTAGCATTTTTACAAGCATTTTTCAGCTGGTCTTACTGCCTTTTATCTCTGTGGGTCTCCTCTGAGTGACCACCAGCACAGGGATGCCTGCAGGGAGGAGGCTGTTCTCCTGTGCCCCGCTCCCAGATACCTGGGGGATGTCTGCTGCCGTTGTTGAGGGTTATTTTGCTGCTTCTGTTCATCTCCTTTCTTTTCCTTCTTTTTCTCACCTTCCCTCCCCTCCCCTCCTGGTAATTTCAGAGGGGGTTCTGGGAAGCCCACCTCCTTGATCAGCACACGTAATTGCCAGCAGCCCTAATGGGATACGCTCAGAAGAAGGTTTCTCTAATTTCCCTGTGCTCCTGCCTGCCCTTGCCCCTCTCCAGGAGTGATTGCCTCCACAGCTTTATAATCAACATCTCTCCCAGTTGCAGAGAGGTTCCTGTGCCTGGAGCCACCACAGAGCGATGAGGCTGAAGCTTTCCCCACTCTCTATAAAGCCATTAGCGGCACAACAGCGAGCAGCAAGTGCACAGCTGATAAAAGTCTCAGCGAGGCGCTTGCTCCTATAATGATTGTCTCTCATGCATAGATAATTTTGATAGAGTTGGACTTCCGAAGCCCACTGTCATCGGGGTGGAGTGAGCTGACCTGTTAATCGTAAGAGGAATTAATGGGAATTACAGCTGGTGGAGGCCCCCTCTCTGAAGAGCTGGTTCGGGGCGTAGCACTGGAGGGGAATTTAAAAATGAAGCAGTGTGTGTTGTCCTTGGAGCTGCAGATAAAGTGGCAGCGAGTCAGTTCCCAGGGGAGAAGGGAGGTGTGGAGGAGATAAACTCCAGGAGCACAAACACCAGATTAGCAGCCTAATTCTGAGCGTGAGCACACGTGCATTTTCATTGCATCCACTTGGTAATTAATGGAGACTTTTAATTTAACCAAGAGGGAGACCAGAGCCACTAGGATTTGCAGCCTTTCCTGGTGTTTTGTCTGTACCCAAAGAAGACCTAGATGAGATGTCCTGCATTACCTCTCTTGATGGTGCTCCTGTGGTGTAAGTTGTTTTAGCACTTATGACTTGAAGTGAGATGAAATTCAAAGGATCCCTGCTGATGCTTTTCCCCTCCTGAGGTCCTGGCTGTCTCCAGATATTATCAAACAGATACTCCACCAAGCATTGCCTTCAAGTTTTCTTTTTAGGATAAGTTTCTTTTAAAATGCTATATATCCATGTAGTCTGCAGAGACTAAAAGAATAGCTTATCTCATCCATACAGAAGACCAATAAAGTCTTTAAATATGCTTTATACTAGTGCAAAGAAGGGTTGATTGCCTGGTCTTAAATATCCAAAATGTGGTCCTTGCGTGCCTGAGCATATGTGCACAAGAGCTGTCTGATGAGTAGTCAGAGAGGCTGCCCAGACAGACTGTCCTTAAGAATTTATGAAGAATAACACAGCAAGTTGCATTGCAATGCTGTTGTCATTGTGCATTCCAAATGCACATATCCAGGGTGTGGAGGAAAGGGCAGCAATTAGTCAGTCCTGTTAATAATGAGCATGTTACTGGGAAGGGAAAAACGATGATAGAATGGTTTCTTCTGTAACAGTAAAAGGAAGGTAAATGGCATTTGGTCAATTCCATGTGTGCATTTGAGGAGTTTTTAAAAGTCTTTTTACCACTTTGGGGACTAATTGATAGGGAGGAGGGCAGGTTTTCTGCAGAACTAGCAGCAGGCTTGTACTTTGGGAAACATGATGAAGTTGTCTTCTTCCAGGGCAACTGGAGAGAGAAGCCCTGAACAAAGGTGATGTCCTTCCCCAGCACAGGCACTGGTGGCACCTTGGGCACCACTGTGCTATGGCAACCAAGGAGGAATTTTTCTGTCCACGTTGGCTCTCTCCAGCAGCAGTAGGATTCCCCTTTCCCCACTGAGCAACAATGGTTCTGCCAGTGCATGGGGAACAACATGACCAGAGAGGGGGAACTGGTCTGCAAAGAAAGGACTGCTCTGTGAGCAGCTGAGCAGGTATCTGGAGCTGAGTGTTCTGAGCAGCAGCAGCAGTGCTGTGGGATGGTGCTTTGCTGTGGCAGAGACCAGCAACGTGGGTTAGGACCCAAACCCACAGCCTGAGCACGTTGTAAAGGAAACAGGGACACAACCTTTACCTGAAATTCTACCACACCATTGCAAATGAGGGTGTGAAAGTCCCTATGCAGAATACATGTTCAGGAATGGGGGAGCACCTCTCCTAAATAATTAATTTTTGGACCTTCAGCATGTCATTTAAGGATTTAAGACCAGGAAACAAAGTACATTGCACTGCTCTCTGTTGTTGCTATTCCTAGCTCGGTTGAGGCTGAGGTTGGCACTGGGTGGGACGTGGGTGGCTCTAGCTCTGTGTTTGTTATGGAGAAGCTCAGAAAGTCTCTGTTTTCTGTCCCATGTCTAGTGATGAGGTGCTCACCTACTGAACTACCCAGGTTAAATAACGCAGCAAGGAAAGATCAGACTTGCAGAGGAGGGTAGGGAGAATATATTTTGGGTATTCTGTCAGTCAGCTTGACACTAATTGGTTGCAGTAAGTAATCGTTCTCCATGTAAATTAGACTCCAATTTCCTCTGTAGTCTGTCTGTTTGCTGTGTGGGCTTCGGTCTCTAATTAGGCTCTCACGTGGCAAACCTGGTTTGTAAGCTGCTTTTGTTCCTGGAGAGCCAGGCTCAGCCCTCCCCGAGGCTGCCCGCGCTCTTCGAGCCCCACTCCCAAGTGGGACGGTTCTTAGATCAACACTGCCAAGTTCTAAATTCTTCTTCTAATGTATGTTTTGATTATTTCTATATTTAAAGCTTGCAGCGGTGGAGGGGACTAGAATGCAAAGGAGGTTATTTGGCTTACAATGGGAATACCCCTAAAAAGCACTTCCTCTGTGTTCCTTGAAGCCCTGCTCCCTCCTCCATGAATAGACCTCATTGAATTGCTAGCCTGTGCGAGGGCTGGGGCAGCTTGCCCACATCTGGATCCTGCTGCCTGCCCGCCAGGACACCTGGAGCACAGACCACTGGCTCCCCCCTCGCTCGAGGTGGCTGTGTGTGTGCATTCAGAGCTCACCCAGGCGCCAGCCCACGCCCTGGAGCTGCTCCAGGGTTGCACATCTGTAACCGAGTGCAGGAATGTGCTGTTGCTCGAGAGGCTTTTATCCTTGACTGTCCGTTGTCTGCGGATGAAGGCAGGATTCCAGATCGCTGCCTGCAGCAGGCAGCTGCCTGTGGTGTAGCCCTTTGCTTTCTGATCCACTACCAGCAGATCCAGTGTAGCCCGAGTGTCAAAAGTGAGCATCATGGCCACGCAGCTAGATTTGTGTGTACAGAGAAAGGCACGTCCTACAATCAGTGTCTGCACCAGGCTGAAAAAAGAAGGCAAACCATATGTTTTGGCCAGCCAGGCTGTTTGCCAGCAGCGCTTTATGATTCAGTAGAGTACCTTTGTGAAATTCAGTATAACTTCAGGAACCATGTGCTGACTATTTCTGCAAACCTCCTCCATACGTGTTACAGTCCTGCCCAGATGTGACAGCGGTACCAGCAGGCGTTCTGACAAACACTGGTTTTATTGGCATCCTGATATTTACCTTACTGACTTTTGATCCGGTGATACAGGCAGAGAGTTGCCTGCTTTCTTCAGTGCTCTCACACAGCTGTGGTCTCCTCCAAGGAGGTAGATAAGAAACTTTTTTGGGGAGAACGAGTGAAGCGAATTGCGAGAGGTTTGTGTTTTTTTTTTTTTTTTTTTTGTTGTTACTGCTTCTCTTCATGTGATTTGTATACTGGCAAGGTAGCTTTGCTTTCATACCGCTAGTCAAAAGAGGAAGGGATGTTGGCTCTGCAAAGAGCTACATTTGGGTAAAGGGACAGGATTGGATCAGGGCTTAAGATTTTCTCCAATAAGCTAAAACTGCGGTGGGCGTCGCTCCGCCAGCCGGGGCAGCCGGCGGGGACCTGCCCTCCCCAGATGACCACAGCCACTGCCGGGGTGCAGGCAGTCCCTGAGCCCAGGCACTGCCACCCCCGGAGGATGCCCCACGGTGCGTCCTGCCTGTCCTTCCCTCTGCCCTCGCCCGTTCCGTGGGGGTTTTCCAGCGTGTGAATGCCTGTTTAGCCGGGGTAAGTAATCGCGCCCGATTTATAGCATCTGAAAGTATAAGCCTCTTTAATGCTGTACAAATGTTTGCATTAGGAAATGATTTTCTTTTTCAGCCCCTGATTGCTGCCTGCCCTTTGCAAGCGCTGGTTCTCGGTGCGGGCAGAGCCCAGGGACAGGCAGGGGCTGCCGGGGGCCAGGCACAGCCCCACCATCCCCCCAGGAGCAGGGATGTGCTGTATCTTCTGCTAATATCTGAACTAATATCTGGACACAGGAAAACTTTTCCTTGATGCAAACATGACTTCTGTGACCAGCCCCTGAGCTGCTCTTGCTTTTTCACTCTATTGAAAAACCCCTGAAGAGTAAAACCCTGCGGGAGGCTGGAGCTTATCTTCAGCTCCGGGTTTCCAAACGTGCTGTGTGTCTTCTCAGCTGTTGCAAGGATTTGTGTGGAATGACAAAATGCGAATTTTGTACCTTTGGCAGTTGTGTTTAATGCAGGATAAAGGGGTATTTTTAACTTTGGGATGTTGGATTTCTTATGCCTTTGTTAGCATGAATTCAGGGGAAAAAAGTCCAATTTTCTTTCAGGCAAAACAAAGGCTTCTTTTGAAGGAAACAAAGTCTTTTAAGTACTTAATCAACTTGCTGAATTCAATTGCTTTAGGATAATTTGGGAATTAAACAGAAGAAGGCTGTGTTAGTAACAAACTGCAGTTATAGTTGGAAACAAGGATTTATTCCTCCTGGAGAGGCAGAGGAGCCCACAGTCTGTGGATGTCAGCTCTGGGCAGAGCTCCTGGGGCTGTTTGCTGGGCAGGGGGGTTTAACAGCATCCTCTGTTTGCCTTTCTTTAGGCAGTGCAAATTATTTGTGTGCTTTAGGATTCCTTCCCTCTTTCAGCAGATGTTTTATCTGTGCAACTGGTGGAGTAATTAGAGAGAGAGACGTGGCAGTGCTGTGCAAACACCCCCTTGGGGGGGGGGGTAGAGAAATCCTGGAGTCCATCCCCAGGGGCAGCTGGCTGAGGAGCACATTTGGCACAAGAAACCTAAAGCAAAATTAATATGGCCAAATGTATTTGACTTTACTTCTGCAATAGGGTTGTTCTCCCCACTGCCAAAAACAGGCAGGGGCTGCATCCTGGGGCAGAAGACCCTGCTGCTGCTGCTGCTTCTGCTTACAGGGAATTTCTCTCAACATGCAAATCATTCACTTGGGATTTTTGCAGCAGCAGCTGGGGATGATTAAATGTTCAGTCTGTGGGAAATTACCAAGAGATTTGAGTGTTTTCTTCAGTGCCTTTGGCACCAGCAGTGGGGTGACATTGCTGGAAGTTCCCCCCATGTGGATTGGGCTGTCCGTAGGTTTTGAAGGCTCCAGTTGCACAAGAATGTTTTTGCTCTGCTACCATTTAAATAATGGCAGCAACATGCTGCTTCCTCTAATGATCTTGATTAAGTTATTGGTTATTTCCTTAATTAGCTACTTCATCTACTTACACCTTAAATGAGTCTGTTTGTTCACCCCGAGGAGGGGGGGGGGAAAAGTTTCTGTTTTTTCTCTTTCAAAAGGTTTTTTTTTTCCTCTCCAGAAGGCAGCTGTCATCTTAAGTCAGTAAGGGAGCTCAGGTGAGCTGGCTTCCCTGGTGCTGCTGCATCAGGGTTCTGGTGGTGGCTGGCAGTGGAAATGTGCTGGCATCTGTGGCTCTGACTCCCAGAGATGGGTGTTGGTGCTTCCCATGGGCTGGTTCTCCTGGCAGCAGTGAATTTAAAATGAGAGAGTATAGATGTTTGTTTTTTCCTGGCATCAGTGTTGTGCAAACAAACGAAGTAAGTTGAAGTGGTTTTCTGAAAGCTCTCTTTGTGTGTATCAACTGGACTAGGGCTGGGGTGGTATCTCAGGGGCAGTTTTGAAGGGCATAATGCATCTTTCAATCCCCAGTGGCCTTTAAATTTCGTGTGTATTAGCACATTGCACTGTGTTGACCACCCAGGGTTTCTCCACAACACTTCAAAAGCAACCTCTCCTGCTGGCACCAGTTCTTCACCAGTATTCCCCACACACCGTCATTTGCTGCCCTTTTTCCTGATTCTCAAAGAGGCCCAAATGTTTCTCTGTGGAGAATCCTTGTGATACACGTGGCAGCAGCCCGTGCTTCAGACCAGCCTATTTGTTCCTTCTTTTGTACTGTTCATTACTCCTAATGATATTCCCCTCCTTAGCCTTGACTTCACACCCTCCCCGGCACAGAACTCGCTGAAACACGTATTGCGTAATGAGCCTGCTTCCATATATAAATTGGAGAGACAGAAGCTGGGGCTCTCCCAGCTGAAATGGAACTAAGTGCTTGCCCTCCAGTTACGTTGTAGCACCCGTGCCAAAAAATTATGTATTTGGGAGGAATTACCAAAAGTTCTGACGTGCGCAAGCTTTAGTGCTTTGAGTCTCTTGCATTTTTAGCACTTTGGCATGAATTTGGGCTGTACGGCTTTGCTCTCTCAGAGGAAACGTTTCCCATGGCCCAGAGCATCGCCCTGTGACGCAGAACCACAGGCAGCAGCACAAACGTGTCTCCAGCACCAGCACTCGCTCCAGCCGGGACGTGCTTGGATGGCAGCACTCGAAATCCCACGTGTCACGTTTGGCAGCCTGCACAAACCCCAAACCCGGTGCTGCCAGCCCTGGCTGACTCCCGGTGCTCAGCGTTATTCTTGTGCTCTGGGGTGTCCCAGGGGAATTGCAGCTCTCAGTTTGGTTTGCAAAATAGCTGAGGGTTGGTGGGAAGGACTCAAATACATCAATTCTAGTGGCCCAGAAAACAACGTCCTAGTATTTCTGTATCACGATGCCTAAACGATTGTCGTGACGTTACAAATGCAGCTGTGGCGGATCTTGTGGTCAGCTGTGCTTTGCACACCGGGGGGGAGTGTCAGCAGTGTAGCAATGCCTCTGGGTGATCTGTGTTCCCTTCCACGTCTGTCCTGGATTGCTTGTGTAACCTCAGACAAATCATGGACATCCTCCAAGTTGCAGATGGAGGGAAGCAGCAGAGTTCCTGTTGCAGCTGTTCGGGGGTTGGTGCCAGAGCAGAGCCAGCCCCAGGGTGGTACTCAGGGATGCCCATATCTGGACAGGACCTGCAGTGAACCCCTGTTGTGGCCAGGACCTCCAAATGCAATGGAAAAAGACAATAAAACCAGACAAATAACTGCACTCAAGAAGAAAGAATATTGTTGGCTTGTCCCCTCTGCTTTTCTTTCTCTGCTGATCCTGGGAGAGGAGGTAGCTGAGAGGAAATACTTGCTCTGACAGGGTTCAACCTCTCTTTACATTCCTTGGAAATCTGTGTTTGGATTTTGCCCTGTTGGTGTTGGTTTATGCAGTGATGTTTCCAGCAGCTCGATCGCATGGGTGTAGTTCCAACTCTTGGTATTTTGTGCAAAGATAAAAAAGAAAGAAAGATGGGCCTGAGTAATGAGGTGGCTATTTAATCACAGCAGGACTTGCAGGAAAATGTGCATTAAATATTTATAGGGCGGTATTCATTAACATTTTCACTCTGTTGGCACTGGGCAGTGCAAGAAAGCTGTCGAGAGAATTGGAGTCTGTGTTACACAGCCACAGACCTGGAAAGGGCTGCAGCAGGGGAAAGGCATGAACGCTGGCTTTGTTACCAGATGAGTCCCTCGTAGCTGGCATTGCATTTGGAGTTGCAGCAGTAAGCAGGATTTCAGCAGTTTCACTTACAGTTCTCAAAATGCTCACAGTAAATATTTTAGGTCTGATTTTTCCGGCTGCCGTGTCTGATGTGAGTGCAAGTGGCTGACACCGAACCCCTGGTTCACAGGCAGGCAATTAGAGAGATAAGCCTAAGTGACTTCATGTGTCTCCTTTTTAGATTGCTCCAGTCTGAGTTGCTGTAAAGGGCTGGGATTAGCGGAGATTGAGTTCTCAGGGCTCTGGAAACCAGCTGGGACTGGGGGCCTCCTCCAACATGAGCTGTAGGTACCGAGTTATGGAATGAGTTATCCACAGGCGTGAAATGATGCCAGGAAGATTAGAACTGATTATAAAATGGAATTAATGCTTTCTTCATTAACAACATAGAACGCATCAAATTACTCTGGTGATACAAATTGAAAGTGTTTCTTACATTTGTTAAGTGAAGCTACATAAATGGTTGAAATGTGTTTATTTACTGACCATTACGTCCTCAGATAAAGAATTGTGGCAAGGTGTGTTAGACTTCCCACAGCATAAATGGGAGGTCTGAAGCAGTAGCAACCTGGATTGAATATTCCTGAGAGATGACACAGGGCCATATATCAGATCTTAGGATAACTCGTTCTAGACCAGTGCCATAAGCCCAAGACTGGTCTCAGGCTCGTATCAAAAGCAGCTTTGTTGCACAGGTCTTCCGTATTTGGGCTTTGGGGCTGAAGGTCTGAGATGCTGGCCCCATCCAGCCACAGCAGGTGACATGCCCAGCTCAGGCTGTGCCCACGGGCATCTCCCTTGGGGGAGACAAAGTTCCTCTTGGTATTGCTGTCTCCAGGAGACCGCTTTGTTCTACTTCTTGACAAGTATAAAAGGGATATGTACAGCAAGAAAACTACCTCCTTTACCTGAGTGCCTGTTGGATAAAATAAATACTAATCTTGACTAATTAGCTAATAGACTCGCTGCGGATGTCTCTGCAATCCATTTATGTACTTGAAACCCCCATTAATTTCCATTGGCACCGCACAGCAGAGCAGCAAGTGAAAGGTTTGACTGTGCCGTGCTCTTTGCTCTCTGATGTGTTTCCCCCATCCTTTGTATGAGAAAGGAGGCAGCCGATCCCCAGTCACGACATCGGCGTGGTTTGTGCCAGGCGTGCAGCACAGAGGGCTTCTCACTGCGCCTCAGCCTCTGGTCTGTCCTGTTTTTCACTTTGCATGAAGCGATGCCTTGTAGCACCCCACGTAGATTTGCTTTGATTAACTTGCCGCTTACTTTTCGGCTGCCTAACTGGTGGTTCAGGAAACATTCAACCTCCTGTTTGCAGTTACTCCTGAGCTCCCTGCCCAGCCTGGGCTTCTTTCTTTCATGAGGAGTTAAATTTCTTTGACATAAACATTTTCTGCTCTCCAAGCTTGTCCTTATTTGTTGTCTTCATACTCTCATTTTCTTAAGCGCTGCAGGAAATAGTCCCTTGCTTGAAGAGCTTGGAGGTCACACCTCCAAACATCTTAACAGCAGACACTTTCTGAGTGTCTAACACCCACTAAAAAACGCTGGGAACTGAATCCTTAACTACTGCCAAAATATGCAGATACCCTGAGGATCTGACTGCTTCCCTTGACCACCTCTGTGAGACTGAGGGATAGCAGAAAGGAAGTGAGAAGAGCATTCCCTCCTGGAGCATGAGCACCAGAAATGATTCAGAATTAGTCAGGGTCTAAGCCACGGCATATTTTTGCAATTTAGGTCTTATAGCCTGTCACATCAGCAGCTTTGCAACCCCCAGCAGCTTTGCAACCCCTGTACTGACTGTGTGTGTTGATCCAGCCCATAAAACTGGTGTCTAGGGGTGAGGGTGGTAGAGGAACACAGTTGAAGCTGCACACAATTTTTCTGTGCTGAATGCTCACTGCCAGCTTTGTTGTTGTGTTTCAAGGGAAGTTAGCTTAGAGATGCTTCAGAGAAGAACACTGGACACATACCCATCCGAGGAGGATGGTTGTATATGCTTCCCGTAAATTATTTTTGTCGTGTTTTGACATTTTCTGTAGAACGGCTCATCTCTGAGGCTTCAGAAAGTTGAGTATGGCAGGTTTGCCTCAGCGTAGAGGAGACAAGGTTTTGTTCAAAGTCACATGCAAAATCATAGTTGACATCAAAACTAAACCCAGTTTTATGTCCCTTCTGTAAGCAAAGGGTGCTGCTTGCTCGGGTGGAAGTGGAGGCAGCAAAAGCAGATGAGTGCTCTGCTCTGTGTCTTATGTGGGATGAAAACTACCAAAGTCAAAACTTTTGTCACGGCAGAGATGTTCAGAGCACAGCAAGTGTCAAATCCTTGGCCGTGGTTTGTGCTGGTGCGTGCAGCAGGCGCTCAGGGAGGGGAAGGCAGCTGTTGAGCTGCGATTGCTGCTTATTACACTAATTACAATAGTCTCGCTGGTACCGTGAGCTTCCCTTCTCCTTCCCCCATCTGTCGGGTTGGCAATCCATGGTTGCTCATCTTTTTGAGATACGTCTGAAGTGCTTTGTATCCCAGGAAGCACCATGGTGCTCCCCCTCTGCGTTCCCTCAGGGGAATGATCTCAGCCTGTACAGAGAAGGAATTGTGGGGCTTGAGCTGTTTGCCCTAAATTAAGGCCGTGGAAAGGGGGGATGTTGCCCTGACTCTGCAATTCCACACTTCTAAAGATCTTGTTCAGGTGAGCCACCCCGATCTGGAGCATCCCAACTTGTTTGGGATAGAGGGAAGAGGATGATGACCAGCTTTGTTGCCTTTTCTCCTCTGTATTTTGTTTTTTCATCTGTACCAGTGTAACCAGTCTAACTACTGGTCAAAGCAATCCCCTCCAGTCTGGGCATGTCACTGGAAGGTTCCCAGCTTTAACCCCATCCACTGTTTTCCTCACCTCTCTGCTGCAGGAGCCTGGCTGACCTGCCTTTGGTGCGGCCACTGGCAGCAGCCAAGCTGACCCCCAGCCTGCTGTTCTTTTGTTGCAAGGAGACATTATGAGTTAAATGCTCAGCAGAAAGAAAGCATGGCTCCTTTGGATGCCCACCTGGTTTTTATTTCCCTGGGGAGGGGTTACACCCTGTCACAGGGCTCTTGCTTTGGAGAACAGCCCACTCCAAAGCAGCCGGCAAAATTCTTCCTGAGCCATGAAACAATGAGACTCACTAAGTCTCTAGCAGCAATAATTGCTTCTAAAAGGCTGATGTGTTTAGTCTGCTTATGTTTAGCAAACATGTTTGCTTCGCCCTTTGAAGATAATGCTGCATGCAGCACAGCATGGCAGGGAAAAAACAGGAAGAAATGGCCTGTGTTTTCAGCACGTTTAATGAGCAGTGGCTGGTGGGAGCCATAGCGTTCAATAATGCTGGTGTCCCCCTGTTAATCGCCAACGGTTGGGTTTGTCCACCCGTCCTGGTGCTTGAGCTGTGGGCAGAATGCCCTTGTGGGGTTGTACAAGCTGGGAGTGCCGTGGCTGAGGCTCTGGCTGGCGGAAGGGAGCAGTAGCCTGGCATGGTGATTCTAGTCTTTCTGCAAGTGTGGGGCACCCCTAAAATCCCCTGGCTGGAGACATCTGCAAGCCATGCCTTGGTGTGGCTGTGATGAAAGCAAACAGCATCTCCTTACAGGATGGCTTTGACCCTTCCCTAGGACTGTTACCAGGTGTGTGGGTGTGGGTCTGGCACAGTGAGGAGGGATGCTTCTGTGATACTGCCTGCACTGGACCTGTCCCAGGGAGTAAGGGACAGTCCAGGACCCTGCAGAGGAGGGAGCCAGTGCTGGAGTCAGGGGCCAGCCCTCTCCTGATACGATCTTAATCCCTCCCTGCAGGTCCTGATCCCCCCTGTTCCTAGAGCCCACTGTATAGTTGCATCTCCCCACAGATGGCGATAAGATAAAAGCCTGGCCGTGTTTTACAACAAGAGAAGCCGGTTTAGAGGATGACAGGTTACAGGAGAAAGGGATGCAGGTTTCCAGCTGCACGTTCCCGCCGGCGCGGCCGCCTTTGATGAGGGCTGTGATTGATGCTGTGTTTGGAGCAGGCAGCCATCAGCCAGCGACGTGCTGACCTTTCCCTGACGGGCTGAGCGGCTCTAATGATCTTGATGGAGCTGGCGATTTGTATATTGGGTTTGATGTACAAGGCTTGACACGGCATGGAGAGATGGGACTGGAGTATGACTGACAGCCCGTTCCCATTAAGGATGGTGAGGCACAGGCTGTTCTCTAGTGATTCCTTTTGGTGAGAACGCTTTGACGAATTAGATTATAGCAGAGAAGTTTTGCTGTTAAATATCTGCCTTTTAATAGCTTCCAAGCAGTTAAAAACAGATGAGAATGAAGTAACTTGCAGGCCAGAAGGCTTATCACTAAAAAGGCTGTCCAAATTATACACTTAATATTTAATGAAGTATTTTAACCTGACTTTAATGTTCAGTCCTTAGGCAGATAAAACAATGCAGTAGTTTGCATCTGGGATTCTTTTTTTTCTGTATAAAATTTCAAACCCTGGACTTCTTGCAGGCAACATTAAAACCTTTTAATTTCCATGAGTTGAGCTGTGTATAAATCACAGCCTGGTTGGCACATCTCGTGGGTGCTTGTGGCAAGAGTAATGAATTTCATGGTTTGTTATGAGCTACTAAAACCAACACAAACACAGAAAGCCCGTTGTAATCTCAGCGTATCATTCAAGGAAGCAATTTATTCCTAAGTATGAACAAATGTCAAGCCACGAAAACAAGTTGTTCTTACTAATTAAAACAAAGGGAAGAATAGCAAACATCTCTTGTCATGTGTGTGCAGTGCCAGGCTGTCTGGGGGACACTGGAGCTCCATCCAGTTTCAACCAGTGGGACAGCCAGGCTGGGAACCTTGCCATTGCCTACGACAGGATGACCCTCTCTGTGCATTCCAGGATGAGCACTGGGCCATGGTCCTCAGAGAACTAAGCTTGAATCCTAAGCCTAAACCACCTAAGCTTGAACTGAGATGTCACTTTTCATAATTTTATTGGGTTTTTTTATATTATAGGGCTTTTTTTAAGGTTAGCCTGATTGTAGAAGTCTTGTAATGGATGGAGTTTGGGGTGGACCAAAACAGCACATGCCAGTCCATCTACTGTCATCCAGGTCTACTTCTTGATACAAAAACCCATTTGGGCATCTTCTTCCCACTGACCAGTTATGAGGTGAAGAGCCAAGTGCATTCCTGACCATGTCTGATCGCCCTGTGTCTGCAGATAAACTGGGAAATTTAAGACTTGTAAAAGGCTTGAAGACATTGTGAAAGCCCCTTTTTGTTCGTGACCCAAAGTGCGGGATTTCCTCCCTGATGCGTTACAAGAGAATTGGCTGGATCCAGAAATGTGCTGGATTTACCACCTCCCTGTGCATTTAACACAGTTTGGGTGAAAGCAGCAAACAGATCTTTTTCCTTAGCTGGCAAAGGGTGGGCAGCTCTGTGTCTCCTGGGTGGGAGTAGAAACAAGGCCACCCCAAACCTTCAGTGGTCTCAGGGGAGTTTGGCTGGGGGTTTGTGCAGACCCAGGGCCTGCCTGCGGCACCTGACTGGGTGGAGGGTCTCACATGGTCCTGGCCAGGGCAAGGGAAGCAGGAAAAATCCTGCTGGCAGCCAGGACAGTCTGGTTGAAGGAGGTAAAAACCAGACTTGTGTTACTCGTCCAGGACTCTGTGCTGGCTCAAGACTCGCCTCTGAGCACAGAGATGGTCGAGGCCCCTGGTCTTGGGGGATGCACATCTTTGGTGGTGAGACCAGGCAGGGCATGGCTAGTGAGGAGGGGAGCTCGGTGACTGAAGACAAGAAATCCTTAGGACATAACCACTGACCCGAAACACCCTGTTAGACAGGTTTGAAGCCAAAAAATAAAATAAAAATCATCTGATGTGACAGCAACCCTGACAGTGTCAGGCAGCAAGAAGGGCGGCAGCAAGGGAGTCCTGAGCTGCTGCCAAGGCACATGTCAATGCAGACTTGCAGGGTTAGTTGGTTATCCTGGAAATACATCTTCTATTTTGTGTAAATGGAAAATTAATTTGTTGCTGATCAAAGATTTAGATCTTTGGAAAACATACCACCAGATAAGCTGAAGATTTATGCGTTTCTTTTGTAGCGTATTTTCAGTGAGCGCTTTATTGTTTGTGGAAAGGCCCCAAGAAAAATATGTGATTACAAAAATAACTGTGTTGAGTTTATTTAGCTTAAATTATGATAGTGCTTTAATGAGGCTTTTGTAGACATCATTAAAGGACACTATTAGAAAGTCTTCAGATGAGAAGCCTATCAGGCTAGCAAAGGGAAGAAAACCACAGGAGCAGCTGGGTTGTTGTTCACATTTGGTTACAAATTTGATTTCAGTATATAAAGGTAAAAAACGTAGTAGTGCCGAGTTAAAGCTGGAGGCTATGAAAGCCTTACCGTGTTAAGCTCTATAAAGCTTCTTGCATTAAGGTGATTAAAAAAAATGGGAGAGTAAGAGATACGGTGATTGATGAAATGCCATTCAGGTCGGCGACCTCCGTGTGTCACACCAGGGCATGTAGCCCTTGGGTAGAGACAGGGGGTGGGTGAGGATCCTTTTGAGGTTCCTTGACATGGAGGGGATGGGGGTGCAGGGCACTGATGCTCAGGAGCATCAGCACAGCACGCTGGGTCCTCTGAGGCATCATCCCTGTGTCTGTGTGGTTCAGGGCTGCCAGAGGACATGGGCAGCACAGGGTAAGCTCACAGCCACAGCGTCATTGTCCAGCTCTGGCTGTGCACTGGAGGGTGCCAGCCAGGGCCAGGCCTGTCTTGCTGGGGGAATTGGTAGGAAATACAGAAAATTGCCTCTCAAATCAGCCGCAGTGCGTATGGGCTGTACTTCCCCTTCTGCGTCAGCTGCTGCTGGGCTCGATGGTGTTTTAAAAACTAAATTCCTCCTTGCAAACTGACAGCACAGATCTCTACCCATGGCTCTGCCAAAAATGAGTGGAAGGCAGCAGCAGTGACAGCAGGAGGAGCGGGACTGTTTTGGTCGGTCTCAGGCAGCAGCCGCACGAAGGTACAAATGGCAGCCCTGAGGAAAAGTGGAGGAGGCCAAGTTTTGGGATTAATGATCTGCATGTGATGTTGGTCTCTCTGCCCCTCCCTGCATCCCATTTTTCTTTGAGATAAGACACCCTTGCTTCTGGCACTGAAAGGTGTGGGGAGGGTCTGCTGCCTTGCTCAAAGAGCTCAACCTCATTTAAAGTCATGATCTGTATTTCATAACTCAACTTCTCCAAGGAGCTTTTCCCATACCTTGGGCATATCCCTATGTGTCTCCTGAAGAGACAGGCATTTGGCTGGGAGGAGTGGGGCTGTACCCTGCCACGTAGGGTCATCTCGCTTCCCTGCTTACTAAGAGCTTTTTGCAGTCCCCTTGCCTTTCCCACCCAGTGTTTGCAAAGCTGTGCATTCTCCAGCCTCTCATTCTGCTGCTTATCACTGCCTTGTGCCCAGGGACTACACTGGGCTCATCCTGTCCTGGCACTGGGGCGGGAGCACTGGCTCAGCCAGCGGAGATTGCTCTGCAAATTACAGGGGTGAGTGTGGGAACGGAGGGGAAAAAAACCCTGTGAGTATCCAATTCTGCCTTTCTGTGGTCAGAAAGAGCAATGGGAAAGTAATCTGTTATTGTGCCAGTTGCTGTGAGCCAGACTCAGTGTGGGGAGGGGGACCTGCCATCCCTCTCATCCCAGACAGGCTGGTGGTGTGTGCAGTGCAGGGGACAGTCTTCATCCCCATGGGCAGCATTTCGGGGCAGCAGAGGCTGGAGCCTCTGTGACATCCCAAGGCAGCAGTGCTTTGCAGCAGAGGATGCTCACTAAATAATTCAGAAAGGCGACTCGATCTGACATTCATCAGGTTAGTAGCCCGGTGACCTTGAGGGCACCAGTCTGCTGTCGCTGTGTGTGGCCGTGCTGTGCAGCCCATTGTCATCAGGAGAGTCAACATTGTCACATGGAGCCCTATTGATTGACAGACAATCAATACACCAAGGTGATAAAATGCAGTATTTATGAAATGTGGGCTCTTACAGTAATGGGTTAAATTAGCTGTAGGGATGAGTTGTGTAACTGGCAGAAAGTTTAAAGTTGACTGGGTTTGGCTCTTTCTCATTAAAATTAGCAACAAAGGGAAGAAAGATGGTGCTACATTTACAAGCAGAGCTGTCCATCTCACACCTCTGCACTGAAGCAGGGGCTTCCTGTTCCTTCTTTATTTCAGTAGCTTTTACTCCGTGTCATTTGCTTCGTTGCTGGCAGTTGTCAGCATCCGTCCTCGTAACGGTGCAAGTCCTTCACGTGACCTTTGATAATGTGCTCCACCAGCTCAGTATTCTCCTTGTTGCTTAATGAAACACCCATTTCACCTGCATAATGTGCAGAATCCGTCAAGAAATCTTGTGTGCCTTCTGGAGCTTTTCCAACACATGACCTTTTCACAAGCCTTGCAGTAGGTAACGGTAATGTGGAGCAATTGCCAACGAACCAGCAGCTTTCAAAGCAGGAAGGGCTCATTTCCATTTCCCTAAGACAGTTGTGTGGCCAAACGTGGCAGCTTCTAATCTGATTTCTTGTCTCAGAAGAGCCTGTTTGTTGGATTTTGTGGATATTTAGATTTGCAAGTATTGGAAACAAGAAATCTGCCAGGAGCAGTGACGATCATACATGCTGTTTGGAGACACAAAGCTCTTCTGTTCACAACTATCCATGCAGCTGAGGTTTTACAAGCATTGGTCTTGCTAATCCTTTACTTCAGCTCGTGATTCTCACTCCCATTTTATCTTTGTGGATCAACTTAAAAGTTTACAGTTGCTGGTGTGATCCCATTCTTGGGGTGTTCAGTTGGCCAAGAAAGCCAAGCAGAACTCAGTGTTAGGATGCTTGGCTGTCAGGGGAAGACACTGCGACACACCCTGGGGTGGGATCGTGTCAGGCTGGTGTGGAGTGATGGAAGCTGCTGTAAATTGTTACACAGAGCACGTTGTACAAGAAATGGGGTCGAGCATTCAGGCTCGTGCCCTGCCAACCTGTCCCCCAATTGCAAGGCCGGGTGGTGGTCCTGCTCCAACAGCACTTGGAGCACCGAGACATACTTTGCTCCAAAGTGTTTGTAGCTGAAAGGCCTTTGCTCCTTGAAAGATAATGCAGATCAAGACATTTTACTCATGTATTCAGTGAAAATTAGTGCCTACAGGACCTGCTGTATGGAGCAGTTCTTATTCCTTGTGCCAGTTGTAGCCCTTAGTCACTGCTGTGCACTGTTAGCAATGCATTTCCAGGGAACACGGGTAATTTCTGCTCTACAGCTTCTCTGCTCAACATTACCATTTTATAAGCAGGCTTCTTTATTTGCTTTTGCCCAATTCAGTTTTGTCTCATTTCTTTGTATTGTAATTAACGTGTTCTGAGTCCAGGAGGAAAAATAAATCATCTTGGGGCCATGGCATGTTAATCATAGAGAGGCAAGCTGACAGCCTGCCCACAGTTCCAGTTCAAGCTGGAAGGGGCATACTGGGCCAGTTTAGGAAGCTGAAGGATATGGGGAGATTTTTCCTACAAGTTCTGTTGCTCTGTGTAGTTGGAGGAGTTGGAGGGGACCATCCTTGGCACTGCAGCCATCTCCAGCAGAAACCCTTTCTCCATAAAAGGAAGGTCTGACCTGGCTGGATGCAGTAACAGGGTTAGTGCTCAGCTCTTGGACTTGCAGCTGCAGATTTAATTTAAATGGGGAAAAAAACAAAAGAGGGGAAAAAACTAATAATAATAATAAAAGGAACTGTAAGTGCTCAAATATTTAATCAATGCCCCTGAATATTTTCTTTTGTCTGAAGTTGTCTGAACCAGTTCAGATCTCTGCACATTCTTGGGTTGTCCCACTTGGCTGAGTAATTTGGGGAGGCTCCGAGTGGGAGCTGGGCTTTTTTGTCCCAGCTGAAGATCTCGCCCTTGAGATCTTGAGTGTAATTCCATGTAATGAAACCTAATTTACGAGCCTTAGAAATAATATTTAAGTCATTTGAGGCTGCAGAAAGACTCATAGCTGTAGTTTCTGCATCCTCCCATGCTCTGTAGCCACAGCTAATATTGCCAAAATCAAGGGCTCTGAAATCTGGAGTTATCCAAAAGATTGGCAGTTCCTGGCTCCTGTGTCTCCTAGTGTCCATTCACCTGGCTGGCATCCCCAGCCCTTGTCAGCCCCAGCTGACATCTTCATGCCCTTTGTTATCCCGAGGTTGGCAGTTCACAGCCTCTTGTCTGGGGCTGCCACCCAGAGCTCAATCTGCATTTCAGTCTCCGTCTCAATCTGCAGTTTGCAAGCCCAGCTATCTGGACCAGAGGGATTCCTCAATAAGAAGCACTGTGCTTTGGTCATTTGGTTTTATTTGCTTTCTCTGGGTTTTTTTGAGTCTACAGAAACCTGGTTTTTGAATTTCACTCACTTTTTGCAAAACCAAAAGCTGAGAAATACACTCTCTTCCAGTTGACTTGAATTAGAAAGTCATTTGAGACCACTGAATTCCCAAGCAACGGACTTTAAGAGCAGCAGAAGAGATTTGGCAGCGTAGCTCCTTCTCTGCGTTTTCTTTTCTAAGGGGAGGGAAGCACAGGGGAAAGAGGCCTCAGCATTCCCACTGAGATGGTGTATTCCTGGGGCTCGCAGTACTCACCTGAGACACACATAAAAGGTGTGAATCGTTCATCTGTCGTGGCCGTATGAAAGAAAATGTATTAAAATATGCAGTGACCAAAATGCCACACTAATAACTCGTATTTCCCAGAATATTTAGCCCTGCTGGTGCACAAACACGCTGCGTCTAAAAACCAGTAGGGAATCATAGCAAATGACTGCAGAAAATAATTAAGAGGGCATTGAAAGCCAGGAGAAAAATGATACGTTGCTCGGAGCCAGGGGATCATTGCGTTAATAGCCCGCGTACCTAAGAAACGGTGCCTGAAGTTTGACAGCAAGTCGAGGTTCGGTCAGCATCAAATACGATGATAGTTGGGGGAAAGATAATTAGTGTCTTCACACCATTCAATTTGGGCTGCTGGTGCGGAGCCAACTCTTTGAAACACGCACACGCAAGCCAGCGAGGAGGATTTTTTTTTTTCCCCTGTCCCTTTGCCTAAGCAGCCTACAGGATTTATTGATTTGGAAGAGCGGGCTGATTTCCATGTAAATAAACGGGCGGGTGGCCGGGGCCGCGGCGCGCGGTCCGGATGGGATGCGGTGACTTTGGCTTGCTGACATCATTGCTCATTAACATGCAGGAGAGGAGAGCAATGCAACAGCAGAGCCCCGCGCCGCTCCCGCGCCGCCAATTATTCTCCACGGGCTGCATCGCTCCTCGTTAATGCCTTGCGCTCGGCGAGCAAATTGGACATCCTCTTGCCACCTCCAAGGGTCATTTAGTGAAAGGCAGGCTGGAGGAGGGGGGGGGGGGGGAACTGCTGGATTCATTTGGATTGGGAGCAGAGAGGGGGGCACCCTCCGGAGCTGGATTTCAGAGCGAGGCATTTGAAGCGAGAGCTTAAGACGCGCGGGGCAGGAATGGCACGTTTTTCCACGGCAGGTTTCCTCGGGAGACGTGCCGCGGTCGGTTCGTGCCTCCTCTGAAAGGCTCCGACAAAACCCCGTCTGGCGGCAGGCGCTGGCGGTGGGCTGTGCCGAGGAGCTCGGGATGCTTTATGGCACTGCGGTGCTCCCGCTGGTCCTGGGAGCAGCCCACCAGCCCAGAGCCAACGGGCACAGCTAGGACAGCTCGGAAACCCGACGGATTCTCTCCGCCTGCACTGTCACTGTCGGTGGGAACAGGTAAGGAAGGCTGCCTTTTGCCAGCGACTTCAAAGTTGTCGTGGATTTTTAGGAGGGATAGAAAGTAGAAGGGAGGAGGAGGAATAAGCAGCATTCCATGGATGCACGCAGCTGCGTGCTAACTTTGCTCAGTGTGCTGGTGGTGATGAGCTGCGAGGGGCTGCGCTGTTTCTCCAGCCTTAGCTGTTCTCTGTGTTTATGGATGTAAAAGGTTAATTGTTAAATTGCATTTCTGCAGCTGCAGGACGTCAGGGAGAAGCGCTGATGCCACTGTAATGGACTTAGTGTTTTAAAAATCATCAGGAAGGCTCAGCTGCCTCTAATAGGAAATAAAAAATCATCCTCTCTTGGTGTTAATTGTACTGCTCTGGTAAATGCAGCTCCTGGAAGCCTGTGCTGTCTGCGTGTTTTTTGAGCAGACTGTATGCAGGCTCAGGCTGTGAATGAGGACGTTGCTGTTCAGATGTTTATTGTGGTGGTTTTGCCTTCCACAGGATAGAAAGTTTTAAAGTAATAATCTTTCTACGCCCTTCCTTGTTCATGCCAGAATGCCGAACTATAAACCAACCTAGAACTGCAACCTGGGGGTTATGTTTTGCAGTGCAGTCATTTCAAGTCCAATTTCCTTTTTCTCCTTGTCCCTTGAAGGAACATTTTTAAGCAGATGTGACACAGACGTGACCTGTGACCGTAGAAAGATTTTAATCCCGTTACTCTTTGTTTTCTAGTCATGATTCCTTGGCGGTGCGAAACGCAGACTGAATCTTTTCAAGCCGTTGAGGATTAGCGCTGGACAGAAAAATGCCAAAATAATTATTCGCACCAGATGCAGTGTCATCCTTTCAGTTTTAGCTCTCTTATCTTGTAACTTATCTGACTTATTTTCATTCAGTGATTATTTCGCCTACTGCGGGAGCACTTACATGTCTCGCATCACTGCGTTGTGTTTATGAGTGTGCCAGCTTGAGCCTGTGATAAAGATTTGTGAAGTAAAACTGTCTGCAGCTAACAAGATTATATTTTGATTCGTGTTTTAATCTCCTCCCGTTGTGTGTTTTCCAACAGCCAGGCTCAGCTTAGCAGAATGACCCAGCCTTGCGCACTTGCTGTTGGCAGCCTGGCTCGGGCTTAGCCGGCACAGGCACGGATCAGGCTGGCAGTGTTTGCTTTCACAAGCAGGTCGATATTGCCTGTCTCAAGGGACACTGTCTAAGCCTTAACTTTTGAAATAATGACAGTTTTTAGCCTGGCTCATCCTGCTTCTGAGCATTTTGCCTATCCAGCCAGTTTTTTTGCTTTAGGACGTAGTGCCTGGGAGAAGCTGGGATTGCAGCGTGTTTACAGCTTCCCGTGGTTTCTGCTTGTCATGCTGCAAATATAAACTGATGAAGGCCCTTAAAATAGCACATACAGCCCCGGGGCAGGTCGCTGGGAACCCGCTTAGCTTAGCCCATCCAGATAGACAGGCTACGAGCCTGGAATGGGATGGGGGAAAGAGAGGGGCAGGAAGATAAATACTGCCTGTGGAGAGCCCAGGGTTATGCAAACTTGAGAAGACAGTGAAGATCCACATGCTGAACAGAGACGGACTTCTCAGTAGAGAGATGGGTTTGGATCCAGGGGGAGGGCCCAAATCTCGCTAGAACCCCAGGCTTGGAGAGAATTTTCTTCGTTCACTTAAGAACAAAGCAGGAAAAAAAACATCTCTTCATCTTGTAAGGCAGAAAAGCCACCCAATGGTATAAGTATAATCTGACAAGATAACTCAGGATAGGACAGAGCTTTGTCACACAGACCCACATTGGCTCTTGGATGTGGAGCCCAGAGAGAGAGTTTGGCAGAGTACTGCTGTGCCTGTTTCCCTGTTACCTCCCCTTCCCCATCCCCATCAGCCAGGGACCCCGTTGGTCTCTGGGGTCCCTGGAGTTGGGGTTTGTCCTGCCATGGGGGACACCAAACCCCTCTCCTGAATCTGCCCATTCTGTACCTTCTTCTGCCTTTCCAAATCACAAGGTTGTTTTCAGCATTGTTTGCCCACCAGCTTCAGGGTTACTACCGCTGTTACTGAGCTCGCTCTTCTCTTCAGCTTGAAAACTAGTGGTTTGCATTTCTCCGTGACTGGGGAAAAATATGTGGTTGTTATTGTTTCTGTATGCTAAGAGCTGGACCTTTAAGGGGGAAAGAAACCCCCCTAATATAAATATGCTGAGAGTAGTGGTAAGCTTGTGTGCTGGCAGGCTGCCTCCGTCGTCTTGGATGTGACAGAGCAGCCTGTTGGATGTCTTTTCTCCTGGTAGCATGGCTGGGCAACAGGCTGGGGCTCACTGCAGCTTCTTTTGCCTCTTCTCTTTCTCCCACTTGCTTGATCTGCAGCTCACATGGGTGTGTAGCACTTTGCCCACGTCTGTCTAGCCTCTGAAAAAAAAAATTATGAAAAAAAAAATACTGAGTCTTCTGCAAAATGTCCTGAGAGCTCCAAGTAGAGAGTTCTTCTGAGAGCTGCTGAGTTATTAATTTCCATTAATTTAACCATCTCATCTTTATGCATCAGAATTTTCACGGTTCATGTCAGGGGTTGCAGCTCATGGGAGCAGCCTGGCAGTGTGGTTCAGGTCAGGAGGGTGTTTAAACACTCTGGGGCTCTTACCCAGCTCATGAGGAGAAACTGGAGCCCAAGCAGGGACCAGTGTTCGCTGCAGAGCACTGAGGTGCACCTGGGCTCCCCAAAATGCCCTGTGATGCACCCCACATCCCTCCCTGTGAATTAGCCACAGGCTGGAAAGGTTGGTTGTGTTTGAATTCATGCTGAGATGTTGCTGCGAGATCTGACTGCAGTTTGGGGCTGTGGTTCTGTGATTCCTTGTTTGCCTAAGAGGGCACCAGGGCAGGCTAGATGAGGAATTTGGGGCTTTGTGCATTGTGTTGTGTTCTATCCTAATTTCTTGGTCTCCTCTGGTGTGCTGATGGTTGTTGACTGCCATGTGGTGCCTCAAACCACAGACAGCAGAATTGGAATAAGCCTGGAGGCTGCCCTGGGCTATGCCGTGGGAAAGCAGTGGTTTGGGGACAGGGCAGTGGGGACCCACGGGCAGATGTTCCACCTGCTTCTCAAATGGATGGTCCTGATTGACCATGAAGGCAGAGCAACTGGAAAATCCTCAGAGACTGCCTTTGCTCAGATTTGGCTGCAACTGGCAGTACTGGAGATGGTTCTTTTCTTTTTCTTAATTAAGCAAGAATAGCTTTTGCAATGGTAAAGAATGAGTTTTAAAAATAAAATTAGTCTTCAGCCTGAGACCAAGCATGGACAACATTATCCATAGGGGAGAATTTTTCCACAAGTGGAAATGGGATTTGTCATAAAAGCTTCAGTGTCATCTGGGATACCTTCCCAACTGCTGCTGTTGGCACTGCAGAGGTCAAGGGGGAACTAAAAATAAAACAACACTGGAAAATTGACTTGCCTTGAACAAATCGAGTGGGTAGAGAAGATGGTTAGGGAAGGTGGAGAAGAATCTGACTTATAACTCCTCCATCCTCTCAGTGTTTCCCCAGCTACTGTGTACCTTTACAGAGATGGGTGGCTACACATGCTTCCCTAGGTATCTGAGGGACTTCCATCTGTAGGATGCAACCCGTTTGATTGCTGGATTATTTCTCTCTTCCTGGCATTGCTGTTCTGCCTGCTCTGTTGTTACTACCTGATGTTGATCTTTCAGGCCAGCTGTTCCCACAGCATGTTGTGTCAAGTCAGTGTTGGCTTCCCTTGGCTGTCCTTGCAGGCCACCAAGGGCACCTTGTCCTCAGACTTCGAACTGCTGCTGCTGTAGGTGCCTGTGTCTGATTCACTCCTCCTCCTGCACCCCAGCTGGGCAGGTAAAAGCTTTCACTAAGCTTCCTTTCCAGCCCAGGCAGTGCAAAATCTTTGCAGTTCATTCCCACTGATCGTCGGAGGTTTTTTTTTTCAGCTGAAGTGACTGTAAGAGCTGGGAAGTCGCAGAAATTTTTCATCCAGAGAAACTCTGCTTTGTCACTGAGGTCCGTGGGACCTGTGGCCATGGGCCATGGGATGCTGGAGGCTGCTGGGAGCATTTGGTTCAAAATACAGTATTACAGATGTTGGAGAAAGAGTCAGAACTTCAGCCCAAACGCTGTTTTGAACACAAAAGCTCAAAGGCTCCTCTGATAGAGCTGATGTTCAGGGATTTGATGGGGGAAGCCATGGCTGGGTGCTGCCTGTGGCTGCTCCACACCTCAGCTTCCCAGTCTGTGGAATTGGAGAGCAGTGCCCGTATTGAAGAAAAGCTGCTTGGCTCTGCCTATGGCAATGAAGGACTTTGTTAACAATTTTTTTCCTCTAGGTAAATGTTTGCCCTGCCTGTGGGGTCTGGAGAAATGGGTCTGTGTAGCTGAAGCTCATTCAGAATGGGAAGATGCCTCATTAGCTCTCAAATGAGGGGAGGAGGTAACAAGCAGGGATATTTAGACTCCCTTGTTAGGAGACTCAGGGGTCACATGACCTGCCCCAAATCCTCAGCCTCTCCCTTTTCTGAGAAATCTTGTGATTTTTGATTTACTGACTGGCTGACCCCAAAGCCTCATTGCAATCAGAATGATGGCACGAGGCTGGAAAGAAATCAGACTGCTGTGTGTCTGAAGCCAAGTGGGAAGGGAATTGCCCGTCTGCATTTACAGACCCCATCCTAGCCAAGCAGACAATTGCTTTTTGAGGGATTCCAGGTCTTGCATGTTAATATGTGCACAAATGCATGCAAATCCTATCTTAGGGAGTGCAGCAGAAGCATTGCATGGCCCGGCAAGGCCGTGGCATTCTTGCTTCTTGCTTTGTCTGGAGACTGAGCTGCTCCCTGATACAGCCCATTTATTTCCATCCCAGAAGAAACAAGTGAGAAGCAGAGATAAGCAGGGCTGGTAGGTGATAAGGGCTGTTTACCGAGTTCCTTCTTTGTCCGAGAGGAATTTTAACATTTCTGCCACAATTTTAAACTCTGCCTTCGTTCTTGCTGTTGTCAGGAAGGGGTTGAGCTCTTGCACTGCCCTTCCTCAGAGTATCTGCAGATCCCAGCCTGGGCACACTTTGCCTTGGTGCTGTTTGCTGCCCTAGGTTCTGCATGCCCACTCACCAAGCTGGAAGAGGAGAGCCCTGCAGCGAGGAGCTTTTCCTACAGGCAGGGGTGTGCTGCCCTCACAACCCCAGGGAGTTCCATCCTGCCTGTGCCAGCCCAGACCCCAAAAAACACAGGCTATTTACTGGAAGAAGTAAGCTTACATGGCTCTTTTGCTGGAGCTACTCACTATTTGCAAGGACCCCCTTTTCAGGCTGTCCCCCATCCCCGTTCCCTGTCTTTTTAGCTCTGCTTCTGCTTTCCCAGTTTGGAGTCTGCAGGTTTTTCATAGCAGGGAGACCTCATCTTTCTTCAGAAAGCTGGGGTCATGCTCACAGCTCTCTCCAGAGCCTCTTGCAAAGCACTAGTGTTTTCAGCGTGGTTTAGCTTTTTGTTGGTGCCATTGCTGTGATGAAAGGGCTGTGGGAGACTCCAGAGATGGCAGAGGCTGTGCTTTGCTAACCACGGCACACAACAAGGGACTGCCTCATCTCAGAGACCTCAGGGGTCAATTGGGTTCACATAGAGCTGTATGTGGGTGGACACGGGCTGGAAGTGTGCTTCTGCATCCCAAGTGAGAGGGGCTTGGGAGCCAGGTTCTCTGATTGGTGTGTTGGGCCCTGTTTGCTTCAGATTTCCTGTTCTCATCTGTACAGAGAATAGGGCTGGTGGTGGATCTATTTGCACTGTCCCCCTGCACCAGCGTGTGGGTGGGGATGTGACTGGGGATGGGGGTTAGAGCCTCCTCTGAGAGAGGACTGGCCACTGTGCCAAGAGCAGCACGTAAAAGCAGCCAGTGCAAAATAAAGCACATCCATCTTGTAACTTCATGACATGAAGCACTGGCCTTGAGGAGAAGAAATTTTTCAGTCTGTTTTTGAGCCGTTGCTGCTTTGTACCATGTGAAGTCAATTCAAGGCAGGCTCCTTTCCAGCTAAATCTGACACCAGGAAATGTTCTTTTTCTCCCCATTTGCTTCCCGCCGTCCTGGCCCTGCTACAGGACAGCTCTGTGTGCAGCTCCGTGCCGAGCAGCCCTGCCGATGCTCCCCAGCCCGTGCCTCCCGCAGCAGCCTGGCTGTTGGCTGGCTCCTGCTCCTCTTTCCTCCCTTCTTTCCTGCTTAGCAGCTCCTTTATTTACCCTCCATGCCTAAAGCCAGTCGTGCTGTCAGCTCTCTTTGCTTCATTGGGAAACACAACTTAATTGGTTTCTCCTCACCCGCTCTCAGCTCCTGGAATGAAGTGATGCTTCAGGATGTCCCCAGCTTTTAGTAACATGTCCGACAGATCTCCAGCCTTTTGTCCTCGCTGGTGTTAGAGATCTTTCTGAGTCACTTCCCTGAGACAAGCTTGCAGACCTTTCTCTGGGATGAGAGCAAGGTGGAAAGGCACAAGAATGAAGCTGGGATTTCCAGACAGTGATTGGCGTTAATTTATCTGTGCTTAAAAAACACCTGCCCACGTTCTTCTCGAGTTGTGTGAGGTTGCGCAGGCAGCAGAAGTTGCTGTTGCTGAAGCTTTGGTGGTGGTGAGGTGAGGCTTGTTGTGTGGCCAGAGCCAAGCTAATGGGCTTCCCTTTGCAGGAGGTGCCACCCCACCTGGGCTGCGGGGCCCTGTGTGTGGTAACGTGTGCGGCACACTGAGCATCTCCAGGCTCTGCTGCTCATCCCGCATTAATAACTAACGAGTTGTTGCTGATGGGAGCAGCCAGGCAGGCTGCCAGCCAAGGCTCTGCTCCTCTCCAACACCCACCAGCTCTCCTCTGTGGCATCAGCACCCACAGCACATTGTCACTCTGGTCACTGCACGCACAGTTGGGCGCTGACACGTGCATTGTCTCACTTTGTGCCGCTCCGCTGGGCGTGCGGTGAGGGAATACTGGGGTTTTTTTCCAATTTCATCTCACATTTGAAATGTACATTTTTATATTACATTTTTACTACAGGGAATTATTTTTAATTATAGTGAGCTGGAAGAGGATAAAATAAAGTTGAGTAAGTGAGACATATGTGAAGAAGTCATGGAAACCTGATCATAGAAGTGGAAAGACACTCCTAGGACACTGGGTATTGTTCCCATGAAACGGCATATCATAATGTAAAGAAAATTGTAATTAAAGCTGTTAATCTTCTGCTTTTAATGAGGGGAAAGGAAGGAAACTGAATATCTCAAAGGTAAGATCTTGAATTTTGTAGAGTTTGCCCAGGGAGGTGGCAGGAACCCCATGATTGGAGATGATCGAGTTTTAATGGTGCAAAGTTGTCCTGGCTTGGGGACATCACTGCTGAGTAAACAGGCTACCTGTGTCATTTTCATCCTTTGTTTTTCTGACCAGGGAAGCCACTCACCAGCAATACCTCCTTGCCTGGGATGGGGCAGGAGGGAGGGTGGGGTAAATCAGCTTCCTGTATGTGGGGTGAGCTGTAGGATAGTGGTGGGACTGAATGACCTCTGGGGTCTACTTGATCATACATCTCACCTATTCACTCTTTGACACTGTTATTACAAGTCCTGATTTATCTCATTTATTAAAAGCCAAGACCTCTGATGCTCTCCTGCCATCTCTCATCTCCTGGACAGGATGTGTCTAGACGGGAAGGAGGCAGAAACCTGCAGGCTGGCTTTTTCCACTTTGGAGTGCTTATGCTCCCAGCATTGCTCCTATCCAAGCATGGACTGTTGGGTTTGTCCCCCTTTGGAGCTTGTGATCTATGTCCTGAAAGTTAACATTTGGCTAAGAAGTCCTAAACTCCATTAGAATAACTATCCCTATTGCCGAATCTGGGGCTCTGGAGATATGAATTATTCTTAACATTTTGTTGCCTATTGAGCTGCTTCTTAATCCTAGGCTGAAATGAGATGGAGACAGCAATGAGAGCAGTGGTTTTACTGAGGCAGAGCGCCCTTCCACGGTAGCTGATTAATTAAAGTATTCACATGAAATGGTACCTTGATTATTTTTTAAGGAAACAGCCAGAGGCGATGCCAAGACTCTCCGACTGGACGCAAACCAGACGCTGGGGTGTGTGGGGGTCGCTGTGTGGTTTAGATCTGATGAAAGGCAGGAAATGGGAAAATCTGGCAAATCTCCCTGGCTTGACTTAACGGAGCCTCTTGACTTTTGCTGGAGTGCATTTTTTGTGCTGTAATGGCCAAATGGAAATTCAGACTTGAAGCTGGATCTGAGTGCTGGTATGCTTAGCTGGCTTGTACACAGTGGTGAAAAAGAAGGAAAGGTGTTTGAAAATTCCAGCCCCTGGATTTAACTGTTGCTTCCCTCTGAATTCCTTTGTTTTACATTAGAGCAGAGAAACCTGCAATGGCAGCGTTGACTTTTCCCTTGCTTTTTGTGTGGTACCTTATTATTTCTGAGATGTCTCCCTTCTGCTACCCAAGTGAAATCTTATCTCATTCCTCAGAAGTCAGTGGTGCTTTATTAGTGCAAATTAATTCAGAATCCTGTGTGGTTGCTTTAAAATAGACACCATTGACCCAGCCTGTGGAAGAGCACTGAGTTTTCAGAAATAGAAGCCAATTTATCAGCATTCCCTTTAACCTCTTTTTCTTTGTTGGGGGATGTTTTCAGCCAGGTTTGTCCTTCGCTGTTACCCTGGTGAAGGGGTGCGATGATTAGAGGGATGGAACACCTGTCCTATGAGGAGAGGCTGAGACAATTGGGATTGTTCAGCCTTGAGAAGAGAAGGCTCTGGGGTGACCTTATTAGTACCTTATCAGCCTTTCAGTACTTGAAGGAGGCCTACAGGAAGGCTGGAGAGGGACTTTTTACAAGGGCATGTAGAGATAGGACAAGGGGAAATGGATTTAAACTGAAACAGAGTAGGTTTAGATTGGATATTAAGAAGAAATTCTTTACTGTGAAAGTGGTGAGGCCCTGGCACAGGTTGCCTGTAGAACTTGTGGATGCCCTATCCCTGGAAGTGTTCAAGGCCAGACTGGATGGAGCTCTGAGCAACCTGGTCTAGTGGAAGGTGTCTCTGCCCATGGCAGGGAGTGTAGGATCTAGATGATCTTTAGGTGCCTGTGAAGAAAATCTCACAGACCACAAGCTGCAGGAAGAAGAGCCCCTTAAAAGAAGTGTTAAGAATAAGTAATATTTGCAGTGAACTAATCTGATGGCTCTTAAATTGCAACCTGTGGGCTGTTCTTTCGTTTCTTCTTGTGCTTTCCTCCCTATTTTGCTGAGCTGCAGCAAGTGCTGCCGAGCAGGGTGGTTAAGATTCCACTGTAGTGTGACTGTGGTTTTTGTAGCCTTCCTTAATTTAATTTAGCTTTATATGTTCAGACTATAATCAATTTTTATGCTACTTTAATAAGCAAATTTATGCTATCAACATGCTAAAGGGACTTGTCATTCACAGCTTCCCAGTCAATCAACCATTTTCCCTATTAGTGAAGTGCTCAGCTGTCCTAAATTCAGTAACAACTCTGCAATTACAGCTGGCATGTCAACCTGCACCAGGCGGGTGCATGGCCCTTGCCTGTGCTGGCCCCTGGAAATACTCCTCGTGGTGCAGTAAAGGGACAAGCAATTGCATATCCCAAAACATTGGGCAGTCTGACTCAGCTGGATTGCCAAGTGTTATTACAGCAAGTATGGACTTTTATTTCCTCCCTGTAAGAGACAAATCCCGCGTTTGGAAATGCCTGAGCATAAGAAAGGGTTGAGTTTAGTCTGAAGGCCAGCAACTGACAGGAATCACTTTGCTTTCTTATTTAAAGTGCAATTCACTGGGGCATCTCCTCTGTTTTTTTTCTCTCCCCCTCTTGCAGGAAGATTTGCCTTCACTGTAAGTGCTCCCAGGAAGAGCACATCGTAACAGTTATGCCTCTGGAGATGGAGAAGACGGTTACGAAGCTCATGTTTGACTTCCAGAGGAATTCCACTTCTGACGACGACTCAGGCTGCGCCCTGGAGGAGTACGCGTGGGTCCCGCCCGGCCTGAAGCCCGAGCAGGTAATGATGACACCACCCAGTTACCAGAAAATAATTGGTTTAATATGTCCTTTGGAAATAGCTTTCCTGATTTTTCTTCTAGGGGTGCAAGCACGTGGCTGTTTCTGGGTGCACTAGAGAGACTTGCAGAGACAGATCTGGTCTGAATGCACAAATGGAGCAAAATGCACATGTGATCCTTGCAAGGACCTGTGGTTTTCTGCATCTGTAGATGTAATTGGTAACTGAGAGAGGGGAAGCAAAATACTTCCAGGATGGGATTTGTTGTGGTTGTGCAAGGGAAAAGATACAGACGTATCTACTTATGTTTCATTGGGGAAAAAGCAATGGGACTCCAGTGTTCCCCAGGGACTCAGTGCTTATGTTCTGCCCTCCTGGACCACTCCCTCTGCGGTCAGTCCAGGGCAGACAGTCAAACCCGGTAGATTACTCTGAAAAATGGGCCAAAGGCTTTGTGGTTTGGGTTTTTCAAGCATGATGTTTGTGCCTTACTGGAAGGAATAGCTCAAATAAAGCTCAAGTCTCTCGATGCAGGAATTGAGCGGGATGGATTAGACCTCAGCGTGCTGTCTGTGCGGAGCAGGCATTGATTCTACTCCTTCCAGTGTACATGATTCCTTTGGTTTTTATGCTGGTCTTTTACGTGTTCAACTCAGAACTTAATTTGCAGAGGAGATTGCAAAATGAGCTTAGCCTTGATAATTGCTATGGCAATCATTTTAAATTGTGTAAGGAGGCTGGGAGAGGGTGGAAAGCTTTCATTCTTACTGTTGTAGTTGCTGTCCTTAAATACTGTGTTTTCATGAGCTTTTATTCAGACCGGCTTAGGCATTTCCTGAAATATTTTGGCACCACCCGTAGGCTGTAAATATTATCTGTCTGATTAGAGAAAATCCAGTTGTTTGGTGGTTTGGGGTTTTTTTTCTTGTCTTTATAAGCCTTGCTCAGCCTTCGCTTGAAACTCCGCAGCACCGTGTGTTTCATTTGCTGCCATCCAACCGTGCAAATCAGGCAGCAGCCTTGTTTTCTGTCACCTTCCTTATGCTAGAGGCTCCCTTTGTGCCTCCCAGGAGGCACAAGACATGGTGTGTGGAGAAATACAGATGGTCCTGAACTAGCTCTGCTGGTCCTTCATGCTGTGGGGACCTGAACCAGTTGGGTTTGGGGAGTCCTGTTGAAGGATCAGACCCAAGCTGGTGCCACCTGCTCTCTGCACTGTTTTCTGTCCAGGCGTGACAGTGGCTTCTGGAGCCCAAGCTGGCCCACGCTCCTGTTGTTTTGAGTGGAAATACAGGTATTTAGTGACAGGTGGCACCTGACCAGGTAGATGTGGTCTCTAATTACAGCGTGGCACAGACAGTGATTGAAACCCACTTTGAGCATGGTGGTGACATATTCCAGAAGACCTGTGTTCTTCTTTGATACCTCAGGTGCTCTTTAAGTAATACTGTGCTATCAGGGAGTTTGGGATGCTCAGGAGAAAATAGAAGTCCATTAGCTCTATCAATAGCTACTGACGTCTCGTGCATTACCCAGGTTAATGTACTTTTAGGTTCTTCCAGCATCTG
Organism: Myiozetetes cayanensis; assembly: GCF_022539395.1. Taxonomy (NCBI): domain Eukaryota; kingdom Metazoa; phylum Chordata; class Aves; order Passeriformes; family Tyrannidae; genus Myiozetetes; species Myiozetetes cayanensis. Next base: position 6,823,147 of record NW_026087389.1, read on the forward strand.
TTTCTTGCAGAAGTCACAGTGCTCCTCGGTACAAACACTCCTTTTCTCATTACACTCCTCGGTCTGCGTCGCTGGGCCTTTTAGCAGATTTACCACTTCAGACCTGTCTCTAATCACCATGGAGATGAAGAGCAGCCGTAAGCAGAGCCAGAGACAGGCACTGAAATCCATCCAGCAGAGCTCATTCACCAGCCCTTCTGTAACTTTTCACGTGTTAGATGAGCCACTAAGGAGACAAAAGCAAGGTGTGACTTCCCTGGGCTGTGAAAGAGCCACACTGAAGGGCTGGGGTTTGTCCCTTGGTGAAGAGCAGCACCCTGAATTTCACAGAACCATAGAATGGTTTGGGTTGGAAGGCACCTTTAAAGATCATCTGGTTCCAACCCTCCCTGCCATGAGCGGGGATGCCACCCACTCACTAGATCAGGTTGCTCAAAGGCACATCCAGCCTGGCCTTCAACACTTCCAGGGATGCAGAATTTCTCCAGGAGTTATCACATGGGCAGGGTATCACAGGGCTGGGAGTGTCCCCGTGTGCAGGAAGGGTCATTTGCCTCCTGAGGGGTAGGAGGTACCTCTGCAGTGACTCTCTGGAGCTGTGCAAGGCTGCAGACAGACCTGTGACTTTTTGGTCAATAAGTCAGGTATGTGCACATGATGTGGAGCCCCTGCAAAGCAGTGTGTGCTGTGGAGCAGCTGGTGGGCTCCACTCTGGCTGAGGACACTGCTGTCAGGCTGGGCTGAAAATACAGATTTGCAGGCAGAGAATTCTCCCTTCTGCTGTTTCGCCGTCTTCTTTTTTTGACGTGAAACAGATGAAATGAAACAACTTTTTCTGCAATATTCTACTTTATTAAAATCTCTGCGCAGCATATGAACTGGGGAGGTAAGTGTTCCCCTGAAAGACTAATGCAATTTTCTTATTATGCTTGGACGACAGCCTTCCTACCTCACTATTCTTGGGAGACAGCGTTCACGTCTCACTCAACGCAGCAATTTACAGGATTTCAGCAGGAAGGAGTTGGCCTGCAAACATGACATCGGTTTTTGGCAGTATCCACAGGTCATTTCAGAATTTGGAGAGTCCCTTCAATCCAAAGGTTAAATTATTAAGTGTCATCTAAAGGGGAATTGACTCAAATCTGTAAGGTTTCACTGGGTTCCTGGATTCTAATTCAGGCATCAGCTGGTCTGTGGTACCTGTTAACTAGTGAAAATTTTGTTGGTTACTCAATGCCCACTGCTGAAGAGAAATAGAAGCATTGGTCCAGTGTTCACAGATAATTGATCCAGACATTGCAATGAGGAGTGGAGCTGGAAGTTGTCCCTTTTATTATGACTCATCAGTGTGTAAGATTACAAAGTGCTTTACTCAAAAGCCATAAATATCATATATTTCTAAATATGTTTATAACACAGGGATTACGATAGCAATATAAAAAATTATAATAAGGTAGGATAAAAATTCATCCGGAAAACCAACTATCTGGCATCTCTGCTCAAGAAGAGGAGTATAAACTGGAAGGACACTGGAAATGCTATTTCTTTGAGGAGACTAGACAAGCTTGGTTTGTCCAGCCTAACAAATTGAAGGGTTATGATCACTCCCTATGCATTTAAGGAGGAAGAGCAGTTACTCAAGCTCCAACTTTGGCACATGAAAATAGATATAAATGGGCTCCAAATGCATTCAGGCAGGAAATTGGAAGAGATTTCAAACCATCAGAGGTGTAAGGCTCAGCGGCAACCTGCCAACAGGGAGAGCAATGGGTAAAAACCTGAGACTGAGCTCCATAAATTACAAAGTGATTAGAAAATGTGGTTTCTTGTAGTAGCAGTCAGCTACACAGGATGACCAGGAGGCTCCTGTGGGGTCTAATCCCACTTGGATTGGAACTCAATGAGAAGTTGTCTTATGGCAGAAGAGGGACTCCTCTTGTGGAAGATAAAGAGTGGCAGAGGTGGCTGTACAGAAGCTCTGGACTCAGGCTTTGAGAAATACTCTTTTTCTCTGCCTGCAGTTCAGTGGTTGGATAAAGAAATTACTGTGAGAGTCTTGAAATGGGCAGGCACTGATAGAAACGTGTCCTCAGCAAATCAAGATCCCAGACCGAGCCTGGCTGCAAAGTCAGGGGAGGCAACTTCAGGAGCCAGTTTGTCTGCTGGGGCTGGCAGTCTGACAGCTGATTCTCCCTGGACTGGCGTAAGTTTTGAGGGCAGATGCTTAAAAATAAGTCCTTTTGTGATGTGTTTTTCACATTTTTAGGCAAGGAAGGCATGTGTAAATACATGTGAATGTGCAGCCTTGAATTCCTTGGGCCTGTGGTTTGGAGAAATCCAAAGGGGTTATAACATGCCAGCTTGAATTTCTGAATACAAGGGATTTTTGAGGATTTCTGTCTTTATTGTGTCTCAGTAATAGGAGCAGCTGGTTATGGGCAGAGATTTCCAATTAAACAAAAGATGGAGCTCTACTTCAGCTGCGGTGCAGCTCTCTGTATTGCTCCAGCATGCCAACATTTGAGACCCTTGCGTGTGCCAGAAGAACTTACATCCCTCATGTTGTCAGTACAGTTGCTCTGGCTGAGTCCCTTAAAAAGTTACAAAAATCTCATCTGAACTGAAATCAGTTCAGGGGACCATTTTGCTCTAAGGCAACCATTAGAGCTTGGACCTCAGGAGCTTTGCAGTGGTGTGAAACTCGTAGCTGTCACAGGGAGTTTATTCAGGGGCTGACGTACATGTTAGTTCCTCTTCTGGGTCTTTTGCAAGACCTGCAGCAAGGGCTTGAGTTATAAAACCTCCAGGCTTCATCAGCTGCTGTTCAGGTCATGACGTGAGGAAAGGAGAGTGGAGGTGAACCTACACTGAACATGCATTTACACCTTACCTAAAGATACCCATTTTCACTGCCCTGGTGTGGTAGAAAGTACATTATCTGGGCCAGGCATCTCTAGGGGGAAATGTGTCTCATTTGTGCCTGTGGGTCATGGTCAAGTGCATTGTACCTTCTCGTCCTTTCTTGAGACTTCTCAGTTCAGCAAACTGTTTCACTCCTCAAGAGACTAAAGTCTTGCATGCAGCAAGGAAGGATTAAGACAGACGAAAGCAATCCTGTGACCCAAACATGTGTAGTAATGGGGAGCAGAGAAGCTAATTTATGATCTGGTAGAGGAAGGACAAAAGCCCCATGAAGAGCTCTCCCTTCCTGGCAGGGCAGGGTGGATGGGAAGCCGAGTGGGCTGAGGAGAAGCTGTAACTCATGAACCCCAATCCCAGGAGCTGCAGCTGCCTCTCATTTTGCCCCCTAACACACGTGCACGCTGGAGTATTTTAAGCCAAAAGCTGCATTTCAGCACATTTTTAAAAGCTCTCCAGTTTCACTTTGAGGTAGCGGTAAGTCCATCACCTTCCCAGTGAACTCTCTCGGTATCTAAATAGCCTGGCAGTTAGCGGCTCTTATTTCAAGGCTGGAGCTGTCTAAATCCAGCCTCCAGGCATAGGACTGTACCGAATGCTTCCCAGCTGCTGGATGGAGCAGCAGTCCCGCACATGGAACGCTTTTTCCATGTCTGATGCCATTGCTGCGTGACTTGGGGGCAGCTGGGGCGGGTTAGGAGATCCTGGAGCTGTTCCCTCTGCCCTGGAGCAGAGGGAATGGAGGAGTGTGAGTACATCCATGCTGCAAAAGAAAACATGGCAAAGCCATGTGTCTGGGCTTTTGCTCCATTTCTGTATCCTGGGGTGTTGGCCTGATCACGGTGAACCCATGGAAGCTGTTAAAATTACTTAATCCTTGAACAATCTTATTATGAGGGAGGGAGTCAACTGCTTTTGGTGGGCCACAGAAGTTGAACCACTTACCTGACATGGTTTACTCAGTTCTGAAATTTGAAGCAGCTGTGTGGTGGTCAGCAGAGGTGAGAGGCAGGGGAGGAGAAGGGAGTGGAAAAGGAAACTGAAAAACCCTGGACTACACAATATAAACTTGTCCTGGAGCTTTATTCCAGTGTGCAATTACAGCTTTTCCATGTTGCAGCATTATGGTAGTGTGCTACCCTGTGCCTTAGAAATCCAAGAGCGTTTTAAGTGTGATACACAGGGGAATGATCAGCGATGATCAATGCAGCAGATGATCATTATCACTCCTGATGCTCCAGGGGACCCTGAGCCCTGGAAGAGCGGCTCTGCCGGTCAGGACCTCGCAGCACAGACCGCTCTTGGATGCTATTGAAAGGACTGATCTGGCTCCTTTTAATCCAAATTCATTTTCTGCTTAAAAAAGAAAAAATCATGTCATACACTTTCACAAGTCTAAAACGTGTGGATGTACGGCCTTCATTCAAATGTTCCTCTTTGATGCCAGCAGGAAGCAATGTTTCCACGGGATCTCTTACAGACCAAAAGCTGCTCCAAAGGCTTGGCAGGAATGGATGTCATTCTCGACTGGGGAGCAGCAACGCTCAGACGCCTCGGCTGCCGTTAGCCCTGGGAGAGGAGCGTGCAGAGAGCCTGCAGAGCATGCCAGAAAAAATAGCACTTAGAAAAATTATTTTTCCTTTGTTCCCTGCCTTTGTCCCTCTGCCTTAGGAGTGGGTTTCCAAGAGCAAGCCCAACGTTGCAGGATGCCGGACTGCCCGGCGCCAGGGATTGCATCCGCCTCCCGCCGCCGTGTGCCGGCACATGGGCATGCTCGTGGATCTGGGGGGGATACAGGTCTTCTCTCACCTGGGATTTCAGGGTCTCGGGGGGCACTCTGGATCCCTCCGGGGTGCATGCCTGGCTGCATCCCCGTGCTTGGCAGACCCAGGCAGCAGTTCCCACTCTCCTCTCTGTTTCAAAGCATCTGGCCTTGCTGTAAGGATTGTTTTGCTTCAAGAAGTAAATAAGTGCTTTGTATCCTAGTGGCCTTGGAAAAGGAGGATGTGCCAGATTTGGGCCAGAGCACACTGAACCCGTTTTCCAGGCTCTCACGTGCTGTCATCTCTGGAGCTCATGTGTGAGCTGACGTGTACGAGCACTTGCATTGTTTTGCAGACACATTGGGAAGGTTATTTGCATGTGGCTTGTTTGGGATTTTTTCCCCCGTTGCTTTTCCAGAGAAGGCCAGCAGGAATGAGAGAAATACCAAAGCGTCAGATTTGTTTCTCGGTCAATTTTAAGTGCTCAGTGTAAAAGATCACTAATGCCTGATATGTGTTGTTCTGAAACCAGCACTGGGGAGGAGCAGGCAAGCCACAGGAGCAGCCCTGCTCGCCTGGGCCAGCACAGGCTTGTCAGAGCCACTGGCTGCCTTCCCCCCACTGCAGCCAAATCCTGTGGGAGCTCGCACGCAGCGAGCTGGGGACAGGGCTGCGACTGAGTGCACACACATCAGTGTGCTGACAGCTCCCCGTGCTGCTGGGCCACATCCCTGGGTGGTGTGGGATGGATTGCCAGGGCCATGGTACCCCAGCACGGTCCCAAGGGAAATGATACTGTCCTGGGCATGTCCAGCAATGTTGTGTGCCTGTATTTTGAACAGACTCCACTGTGTGTGATGATTTGCTGCGCTGTGCCAGAGCAGTGGCTGACCCACCAAGGTTCCCTTTTTGGGGACATCTGTGTGCAGACACCGCACTGCACACAGGCCAGCACGTCCTGCCCTCACAGGGCTCTTTGCAAAAACCTCGCAGATGGTTTTGCAGTTTGTTTGGTTTCATGAAAGCCAGGCGGGATTGCCCAGCTGGATGTGCCAGAGCTGTGAGGGCTGAGCAAGTCGGCACCCGTGCCAGGACACCTCGTGCTCCTTTGTAGTCCATCCCAGCAGCACAGTCATTCCAAACAGCCCAGTTTGGTGGGTGCTTTAGGAAGGGGTGTTGTACTCGGGGTAAGTACAACCAAACACTACTTCCCAACAGCAATTTGTGGCATAAGAAAAATGATATTCCCCCTCCACCTCCTTTAATTCACTGATCAAAGAGATCCTTCGTCAATAGCTTAAATTTGCAGGATGTTTGCAAACTTTTTCTTCTAGGAGGTGTAAGACTTTGCTCACAGACATGCTCATGTGGGTTTTGTCTTCGGTCACTCTGAGACTGTCAGGACAAGCTGCAGTCCTGCCTTTACTTAGCAGAGTCAGGGTAGGTTTGTAAACAGTCAAAGTTAAACTGGAAACACACCCCAAACCTAGGAAGACTGCAGAACACAAAGGCATTTGTAAACTAACGTAATTACTTTCCTCAGTGCCTTTGAATAAAGTTGGCTCCACTTTAAAGGCTTTTTGTAACCCTCATTTTACATTATGTTCTTTCCTTTCTCCTGGTTTCTTTCGTTTTTAATTTCTATCTCCCTCTCCTGTCCCCTGCCCCTTTCCCCTTTTAGCTTCAAGCAGCTGTTAATTTCTAAAGTGTGTATCAGTTTTTGTTAGCAAAGCTTGGTGTTTGGACATTTTCCTTTTGAAGGCGAGAATAACACCCTGGGAAGATGGAAATCTGCTGCGCTGGGTTCTGGCGGCGCAGAGCCTGTCCGTGTGCCTGGGAGATCTCCCCAGGGCAGGATGGGGCTTGCCCAGCTGGCCAGTGTGCCATGGCACCCAGCACCCACAGCTGGCCTGGTGTCCAGCGCACTGTCCAGCCCACCCCCCTGGCATCTGCGGCCTCGTGATGTTGTCTGAGGCCTTGTTTTAACTCACAGAATCACAGAATATGCTGAGTTGGAAGGGACCCACAAGAATCATCGAGTCCAACTCTCAGCCCTGCACAGGACCATCCCCAAGAGTCACACAGTGTGCGTGAGAGTATTGTCCAAATGCTTCTTGAACTCTTTTCAGGCTTGTATTCCAGATTCCTCTGCAGTTTCTCTCATCCAGATGTGAGTGGAGGTCAGAGCGAAGTAGTGGAAGTGGAGAAACTGAGGCTGTCCCTAGTCTGGCCCCACAAGTGGCTCCAGTGTGTTAATGATGCTTGTTGGGATAGTCCTGGGCAGAGCAGATCTGTTGTGAGGGACAGTAGGAGTGTGTAGAGCTGCGGTGTTGTATGGCAGAAGTATTTAATAATAAAACAGTTACAGATACCGCACGATGTAAAAAGGAAATGTTATCCATCCGGGGTCACTGCCCCTCACTGTTGTCCTTATCTGGGTGCAGCTCATGTTGCAGAGCGTGTAAGGGCAGTGAGGGGCCGTCTGCTGGTGCGTGGGGGGTCTGGCCCTGGTCCTGCAAGGCTCACCAGCCACAAGGCTTGTGCGTGATCCGAACCAGAGCTGGACGAGGAGGAGTTATTGTAATGTAAAGCAGTGACCTTTTGTGCAAAAGCAAAGTGCAGACTGAGCAGTTTTCATTTTTCAGCAAGTTAACATTTTCTGTATGCCTTTTCCCTGGAAAGCCAGGCTGATCTGAGAATCCCCTTTTCCTTCTTTTACTTTCCTTATTCTTGAGCCAGCTGCTCACTTGGCGGGTTGGAAATGCAGCCGGCTGAGCACAGAGGCAGGGGATGCTGGCAGCCTGTGGCACTGTCCCTCCCAGCCTTGGCTCTCCCATCCAGGGAGCTGGGTGCATGCCGTGGGAACGGGTGATGGATGGGAGACTTGTTATTTGCACAAGCGTGGCTTAACGTCAGCCTGGGCAAGGGGTGTCCTTTTGCTCTTCATCTGCACTCTGGATGGATCTCTTGGGATAGGAGCAATGCCCCAGGTGAAAGGATCTGGTTCAAGTTTGTCCCCAGGAAGGATGGTGGCTGGAGGAAGCCGTTGGCAGACATAAGGATTCCATCCTCTCCATGGGCACCCCTGTGGAAGGTCCCCCTGGCTGAAGCAGATCCAAAGCAAACCCTTTCAGGTTATTTCAGGCAACAGAACACAGGTTGCAGCCTGTTATATTTATTTTGTTTTGCTTCTCAAACCAAATTGCCCATCCCTGCCGAGCTATGTTGCTGGTCTGATGGGAACCAGTTCCTGCAGACCTGCTGAGACTAAATGGAAAACTTCCCAGCGGAAGCAGGAGCAGAACTGGGCACGTACCTCCTGCTGCATTGGGAAGGCAGCACCCAGGCTGCTGAAACAAGAAGGAAGAACCCCCAGTCCTTGCTTTTTGCCCAAGGTGAGCGTCTTAGGGCTCGTTGCTTTAGGAATTTGGCGACTCTTCAAAAAAAAATAATTTATGGTCTCCTTTGACTTCAAGGACTCAGTGGGCGAAAAAACTTCATTGCAAGAAATAAAAACACAAACTAACCCATGTGAGCACAGTGCAGAGCGAGCAGCCTGTTTGCACGTGGGGAATTTGGCAGGAGAAGCCAGCAGGAGTGTGTGCTGGCCGGGCAGGCGGCACGGAAGTCTGGCAGCCTAGTAAAGGATATGGCATGTGGGGCATCAGTGGAGATTTTCAATTGCAAACTCTGCTGCAGACTTGCTGCATAAACTCAGGGCGCTCATTTAACATTGTGATGCTGCAATTAGTCCTTTCCAGTGTATATATTTGCCACCTTGTGTAGCACATAAGAATTTAAGCGTTTTCAATGCGCTTTGATGTCCCTGGATGAAGGATGCTCTATAAATGCAAAGTAAGTATTCTAATGTACGTCGTTTGTTTTCTTTTTAACATAACAAAATACTTTGCAACCATTCTTTCTTTGACAGTTTCCATAGCTGGTGGGTCTGTTTCTGCTGTGCCTTAGCAAAACAAATTTAGGGTTTTGCAGTGGCATATGCTCAGCATGTTCCTCAGCTTCATGACACAAGCAGTTCCCTTGTCATCAGCACTGCAGAGTTACGGATGGAAATCTGCTAAAAATCTCCCTTTCTGGAAAACGTGATGATGGGGAAAGGTGGATGGTGACATCAGTTTGGGGAGGAACCATAAATTGAGAAAAGCACTGGAGCAGCTCTGCTTGCAGGTAGCTCTAAATGAGAGGAAGGAGTGAGATGAATGCAAAGCAATTATTCCTGAATAAAGACAGGTTTGAATATTTATTCTGGAACAAAAGGGTATTTCTTCCTGTGGAAGGTAAGTCTGTTTATGAGCCACCCCCATCAGCCTGTGAGCCCACAGGCGAGCTCTCTTACCAGCCAGCCCTGTGTGACCTGACCCTGTGTCCCCACCCCTCCCAGCGACACTCTGCAGCTTGTCATCCACAGATGCTGTGGGGCTGTGTGGGCAGAGAGGGCTTCTCTGGGGAGAGCCAGCCCAGGTGGTGCTTTCTAGGCCAAAGTCCAAAACATACAGCGAGAGAAAAAGCTGATCAGAAGCTGCTGCGAAGGAAGTGTCATTTGGGAAAAGCCCTGTGAAAGCTGCAGGCAGTGCAGCCACTCCAAAATGAATTGCTGTGAGCTGAGGGAGCATCTCGGGTCTAATCCCACCGCGGCAAAGGCAGAAAGCTGTATGTGCTGGCAAAACAGCCTGCATCTCTCTAGCCAAGAGCAGATTTAAGGAAGCCAGCCAGCCCTCTCCTCCTGCTCAAGCATCCAGAGGCGTCTGGGTCTGCAGAGAATCCCAGTCCCAGCTGAGCTCTCCCTTACCTTTACCTTCTCTTGGTTCTTCCCAAGCTGTTCAGCTTCACTGTGGCCATTTCAGCGCGGATCAGCCAGTGAGTCCCCTCCCGGTGCTGGCCCGGCCCTTGAGTGCATGTCTCAGGTGTGGCAGTCGGAGGAGAGACGCTGGGGTTCAGGGTGTGCTTCCTCTCCGGGCTGCACTGCGCTCCCAGCGCCGGGCACGCCGTTCTCCAGCCTTTTTAATAGCCGATTTTAATTACACGCTCTGAGACAAAAGAGGAAAAACTAAGCCTTCCAACAGATTCTATCTGCTGTTTACTTCCACAAATTGCTGCAGAAAAAAGCCCGGAGGGTTTTGATGGAGGTGGAGGCTGAGATAGCCAGCAACTCAGAGGCTGCTGGGGCGCAGCCTTTTTAACCTGCCCTGCCGAGGCAGGTGCCGACACATCCCCGCAGCCGGCACACCATGCTCACGCTATGGAGGCTGACCGAGCAAACGGTAACGCGCCCGCCGCCCTGCCGGGGCTGCCACCCCTCTTCCTCGGGGCAGAAAAGGCAGGAAACCCAGATCAGCTCCTGCCTGCCTTTCCATGCTCAAAGTCTTAGGGAAGACCCAGCGCCCGCTGGCTCAGGGGTTGGCTGCTGGCTGGGCATGGAGGCACAGGCTCGGCTGGGGAACCCCTCTGCAGTCCCCTCTCTTGCTCCGTAGGTGCACCAGTACTACAGCTGCCTGCCCGAGGACAAGGTCCCTTACGTCAACAGCCCGGGAGAAAAGTCTCGGATAAAGCAACTCCTGCATCAGCTGCCACCGCACGACAATGAGGTCAGTATCCGAAAAGTGTCCTCGGACATCAGCAGGGCCGCGGGTGGAGAGCGGATGTACCTCCTGGGGTTGCTCGTGGGGAAGCGTGGCTCATCCTTTCTCAACTCCTTCTGCTTCTTGGGAGGATTTACTTAAAAGTTTGATGATGTTGCTATTTAAGTGGCTGTGTTTGCTCCCTGCTTTGGTTGTGTTGGAGGTGGGGAGTTGTTTGTTTCTAAAGTTAAAATTTTTTCATCAGTTCTTCAGTTCTCTGAAATAAGAGCATTTTATCAGCCCTTGGGGGCCAAAGCCCCATTAAAAGTGGCTCGTAATGCTGTTGAGATCATCTAGAGACAAAGTTGCAAAAGCCTTTTCCCAGGTGCTGCTTCCAACTCACCTTGGGAGTGGGAGTGTGTGTGCCAAGGAGGGGCTTCACTTGGGCTGAGCCTCATGAGCTGGGAGAGCCTGGCAAACCAGAGGTTGAGTCAAGACCAGTCAGAGCAAATAAACCTTCTGACGTCTCTCAAGAACGGTGTGAGGCAGCAAAAAGGGTCTGGTCTTTTGACATCATGATCTCACCAGGGAGAACACTGGCTTCTGGTAACCCGCAAAATTTCCCTGTGTAAACAAAAAGAATCATTTTCATGCTGTTTCTGAAGAAGCCGCTCTGGAAAGTACATGCAGGTAACTTGTTTGATCTAGGTCAGATTTTAACAGGTTTGCCTGCGCGTGGCTGGGTGCCACGGGCACAGCACAGCGCTGCCAGCGCAGGGGGAGCTCCAGGCACCAGGAAGGGGCTTCTTCCTATAAACCTTTAGGCCCCAACCTGCCTGCCTGCTTCCCTGGCATCTGCTCGAAACCCACAGCCTCTGACAGCCAAAAATGTGAGAATAAATACACACAAATGCTGCTACTGCAGCCCATGTTGCTGCACGTTGGACACGCAAGTCTGCGTATATTTTCTGTAAATTGGCGGATTTTGCATCCAGGTTCTCCTCGTGCTCAGTTTTGCTCCTTTGAACATTCAAGTTGTGTTGGTTGCTCACATGAATAACTTTGCTTGGCTCCATGAGCCTGCTCTCCCAAGTAACAGAGACTGAATTGGGCATTGGTGCTGCACATGGCTGCCTTGACTCTCAACGCATACTCTCCAGTGAGGTGCAACCAGCCAAGAGCTAAGCCTGCAGGATGACAATAGCCAGGAAAACCTCAGAGTTTTATAAGCTTTGGGGAAATGGCATCATTCATTGTATCCTTTTATTTTACTTATTTCCTTATTACCTTCCAGTACAGAGGTTTTGGAAATGTATAGACTTGACCCTGAAACTTCGTCATTTGCACAGGGAAAAAGGGCTGTGCTCTGGAAATGCCAGTGAAATGTTTTGATGACCTCTGCCATAGGAGGCTGGTGGAGAAAGCAGGAAAACCATCATTCTGATTGCTGGTCTGGGTAGGACTCTGAGAATCTAACTTTTAAGACTTTTCTACAAACTGAGCAGCCAAAGAGCAGCCTTCCTCCTGCCCTTTCTTCTCATCTCAGCCTCTTGAAATGCTGACCAAACCCCAAATGACTGAAGGGGGAGGCTGGAGAAGTGCAGGTGTCAGGCCGAGCCAAGGGCAGAGGTTGCATAGCCCCCATGCAGAGGTTTGCAGGGCCCATGGGACTGCACCTTGCTGTCTGGGGAGCCAGGAACACTCCTAACACTGAGCATCACTTGTGTTTTTTAGGTCCGCTATTGCAATTCATTGGATGAGGAGGAGAAGAGGGAGCTCAAACTCTTCAGCAACCAAAGGAAGAGGGAAAATTTAGGGAGAGGCAATGTTCGGCCATTCCCTGTAACTATGACAGGAGCCATCTGCGAGCAGGTGGGTAGCAGTGGATGAACTGGCACTTGAATCACTCAGGTTAAGTGAAGCACCTCTCCTGTGAAGACAGGCTGAGGGACTCGGGCTTGTTCAGTCTGGAGAAGAGCAGGCTCCAGGAGACCTTAGAGCCTTTTCCAGTACCTAAAGGGGCTACAAGAGAGCTAGAGAGAGACTTCCCCTATCACAAGGGGAATGGCTTTAAACTAACAGAGGGTAGATTTAGATTAAATATTAGAAATAAATTCTTTACAGTGAGGGTGGGGGGGCCCTGGCACAGGTTATCCAGAGAAGCTGTGGCTGCCCTGCCCCTGGAAGTGTTCCAGGCCGGATTGGACAGGGCTTGGTCCTGGTCTAGTGGAAGGTGTCCCTGCTCATGGCAGGAAGAGGTTGGAACTAGACGATCTTTATGCTTCCTTCCCACTCAAACCATTCTACGATTTTATGAATCTCGTGGGAGAAGTGCCCGCCCGTGACCCCACCAGGTACGAGCACTGGGGTCTGTGAGGGCACATTTGAAGAGCACCCTGCAATATTTAATGTGGAGCAGTCACTTCAGCTCCTAGCTCTGTGCAGGGGATGGTTGTGAGAGCAGCTGGTTGGTGATGGGTGGCAGTGGGTTCCACCCACACACCCCGTTAATCACTGGCTTTTCTGACAGTGCGGCGGCCAAATCAACGGAGGGGACATGGCCGTCTTCGCCTCGCGAGCGGGACACGGCGTTTGCTGGCACCCTCCCTGCTTCATCTGCAGCGTCTGCAATGAGCTGCTGGTTGACCTGATCTACTTCTACCAAGATGGGAAGATCTACTGTGGAAGGCACCATGCTGAGTGCCTCAAGCCCCGCTGTGCCGCGTGCGACGAGGTAAGAGCCAGCTCACCCCAGCATCTGCCACTGATGCTGCTGCCTGTGGGGGTGGCACGAGAGGGTTCCCCTTGCTCACTGGGTGCCATCTTCCCTCCGTCCACCCTGGCCTCTGCATGGAGACACGGACATGAAATAGGATGGCTTGGCTTTGCCAGAGGTTCAACCAAGCTTTTCCTGAGGTTTGAGATATTCTTTGTTGCAGTCTGCCTAGGACTGTTCAGAGGTAGGTCCTTGTCTACATGCAAGGAGCTGGGGGGGTTCTGTGTTTCCAGTAGGAGCACAGCCCTCATGTTGTGATTTTAGCCCACGTGGCTGTGCGGTGGTCCTTCTTTCTACTCTGTTTTCCCAGAAGAAGCCTCTGGTGGGATGAGTGCTGTATTTCCTACAGTCAGTCGTGTCTGAGTACACAGCAAGCTGAAATAGGCTTTAAGAGAGGCGATTAACAGGCTATAGGAAGCTGAACAAATGGAATACAAAACTGATATAGAAAACCATACAGAGTTGTCTCTGAGCATTTCTCAAGTGTCAATCTCTGTTTAAAAGGCTGGTGAAGGAAATTGTTCTGGTTTTTAAAGTTACAAAAACCATAGTGTGGAAAACCATATGTACTATAAAATACCACGTCCTATCTTTGCAAGCATGTAATAGTAAATATCAAGGCTATATGCACTTCATATCTGAAGAGCATTGATATATGTATCCAATTAAATTTGTAGCATTACCAGTAAAAAAACAACCCCTAACCATTTGATTGGCCCTATTTCTTTGTGGCTTAAGCTGGGTAATTTTTTTTCATGTACTTTTTATCCCTGCAAATTCTTGTTTAAGTCTTTTATTTGGCTCCTTCTTTAACACTCTTTTCTTCCCCTGAAATATCCAGTGCTAATTGTGAGAAAGGTTAATTCAGGGCTAAGAGGATCTGCAGGTGAAAAGCTTTTATTGTGCCTTGTGCCAGGGTAGAGAACCAGGGAGCAGAGCTGGGGCTTCTTGCTCCCTTGGCTTGTCTTGGGAGTTGAGATGGAATGGGGATGGGAAACAGAGACAGCAAGAAGGCAGCTGCTGAAAATATTTTAAATGGCTGCTTGACCAGCTCACCCTTTAACAGTGCTCTGTGCCTCAGTTTCCCCGCTGGTATAATGACTGCAATGACCTTTATAAGCACACAGAGCAGGGTAGTGGTGACTGTGAGGAGCCAGGGAGCCCTGTCTTCTCTCACCCCCATAGAGCTGCCAGTTCTCCTTGTGCTTTTGCTCATCCTTTGTGCTCGGGTCCCTGTTTCAGAGATGGGTAAATGTGTTCCAGTAAGTGGCTGCTCTGTTCTTCAGAAGTCCACCAGATCGATAGGTTGTGTATAAGCGTGTTTATTACCCTGATCGACCCCGTCAGCTGATGGATGAGCTTTGAGCACGTTACTGCAGCTCTGCCTTAACGCTTTGCAGTCCGGGCAATAACTCGCTCCTGAGGTATTTGCATTTTAATGGATTTTCCTAAGAAAGGATGGATGCCCCTGCCACAAGCCAAACCATGGGAATTTCTCACGCTGGGCTGGGGTGGCTAGCTGTAAAACTTGGAGGTTGTATGAACAAACAGGCACAGCTGCCGTGCACTGTGGGGCAGAGACACAAAGGTTGGTGTCCGCGTCCCAGGACCCCTTTCTGACCAACTCTGCTCCACATCTGTGTTTTCCCCCCAGATCATTTTTGCTGACGAGTGCACCGAGGCCGAAGGGCGGCACTGGCACATGAAGCACTTCTGCTGCTTTGAGTGTGAGACGGTGCTGGGGGGGCAGCGGTACATCATGAAGGATGGCAGGCCCTACTGCTGCGGCTGCTTCGAGTCCCTCTACGCCGAGTACTGCGATACCTGCGCCCAGCACATCGGTACGTGCCGGCAGTGCCGGAGGGCAGTGGGGCAAGCCCCTGCTTTTGGGGGGTTGTTTCTGGCAAGAGCTGTTTCTTTGAGACTTCTGCAATGCCATGGGGCTGCAGGCAGGACTGCCTGTGGCTGGGATCTGCTCCAGCCTCTTGTGCCCCTCTCCCATCCCACCGAGGAGGTGGCACAGTGATTTGTTTGGTCAAACCGCTGTTTATCCCTTTCCATAGTCAGAGAGGGGAGGATTATTAGAGGGTACCTCAGGAGCTGTGGCAGCTAGTGAAAGCCTTCCCTGGCCTAATATAATGCACGCTTTTTTTCCTTTAAATCTCATTTTCCTGTGAACAGCCTGGCTTTTCAACACAGATTTTTCCCATCCAAGCTTGCCAAAGGATCAGTGTCAGAAAAGATGCTTGTTCATTAGGCATCATTATTGTTTCTGTTTGCCTTTTTAAATCAACCCCGCAGATAGATGTTCTCAGACAGAAAGAAATAACGCATCAGGGTCCATCTGTGTTTCTAGAACAGTGATTTAAAACGCACTTTATTCAGGGGGATATGCTGTCCTCCAGCCGGGTGGGCTGGGAAGCATCTTGCTGCTCTCCCCAATCCCCTTTGCCACTTGGCTGAGCACTTGCTTGTGAGCACGCAGGCAGCTCTTCCTTAGCCCATAGAGGTGAGCTCACGTGTGCAAATATTTCATGGGCTGCCGGGAAAGAAAAACCAACCATTTTGCTCTTGTGCAGTGGCCAGATGGCACAGGGAGGGGAAATTCAAGGGCTTCGGTGAAGCACTTGGGAGGCTGCGTTTGCTGTGACCTGCAGCACATCCTTCCCAAAAGCTCAGCTGCAGAGCGGTGAAGAAGCAGCTGTTAACGCTTCTCACACGCTCCCTTCTCTTGTGCTTCCCCATCTGCTGATCTTCAGTCTGACCAGCTGGCTGGAGCCTGCTGACTGTTAGTTTTTCAGGGTGAAATCCCTGTTTTGGTGCATATTTGCACATTTCTAGCAAAGGAGGGTCTGCAACTATTTTGCTGCAAGTTGTTTATAGCAGCCATTAAGTGTTGTGCTTAAGGGCCATGTAAATCAGAAGCTAAGCATGTACTTGTAAGGCTTGGGTTGGGTAGGTGAAGATGGGAGAAGGGAGGCTGCGCTCCTTCCTCTGCAAGATGGCTTTGGGCAGTGGAAAAGGAGCCGATAGAATCCCACCCACTGTCTTGTCTCTTAATTGCCAACAAGTGCAGCACTCCAGTCTGTATAAAAGCATTTTTCTCGTTAGAAGGGGAGAAAAAAACCTGATTGCACTAAACCTAATTTAGGCTGGAATAAAACAGACCATTACCACACTGCTCATTTATAAGTTATCTGGCAGCACTCGGCCCCCCAGCGGCTCGGCCGCGGCGGGTGTGTGAGCACACGCTGTGCACACAGGGGGTGCAGCACCCGCCGTGCTGGCCAGCCCTCGCTGTGCATGGCAGTTTCTCAGGTAACGAGGGCTTTTGCCATGAACAGCAGTTTAAACAAGTGGATAAATGTTATAATTGAAACCTCAGGAGCTTTGCTCACAGTCTCTGACAGAGTGCAGACGTGTGCCCCATGGGGTTTTGCTGGTGGGGGACAGACTGTCTGCATCAATTCCCTTACTGAGCCCAAGGCAGGCTGGTGAAGCAACCCAGGAAATGTGGCTGGGTGCAAGGCAAGGGTGTGTGTTTGACCCCTGAGGCCAGCTCTTTCCATTCCTTTTTGGAGAAGGGGCTCCAGAAGACAAAATAAAATTGGGGACGGGGCCGTAGTAGCAGCAAGGGACAGGGATGTCATCTGTTCTGTTACATGCTTAACCAGGGCAGCACAAATTCCTCATTATGATTCAGTTAGAGGCTTTTTGTTTTTTTAAATAGCAGCATATTATTGCTTTGACTTCAAGGATTTTATGGAGAACTTCTTGCATTCCTTTGCTTTATGATCGGAAATATCCCCATTTAATACAAAATAGCTTGAGGCATGGTTCTGCTGCCTTTCCTAACATTGAGTAACTCCCAAGCAAAGGCCTGGAATTAGAATTGGGAGGAATTATAAATGGGATTAGTTTCATGCATTGGAGAAACCCTGAAAAAAGACCTTTGAGACTGAGGCCAAATGCGTGTCACTCACAGGGGATTATAGAGTCATGAAATGCTTAAGGTTGGAAGGGACCTTAAAGACAATCTCATTCCAACTCCCCACCATGGTCAGGGACATCTTCCACTAGACCAGGTTACTCAAAACCCTGTCCAGCCTGACCTTGATGCAGATGTTAAGTGACCCTGACACTGTGCATCTTCCCCCTCAAGGTATCGACCAGGGCCAGATGACGTACGATGGCCAGCACTGGCACGCCACCGAGACCTGCTTCTGCTGCGCCCAGTGCAAGAAGTCCCTGCTGGGACGGCCCTTCCTGCCCAAGCAGGGGCAGATCTTCTGCTCCAGGGCCTGCAGCATCGGCGATGACCCCAATGGCTCCGACTCCTCCGACTCGGCCTTCCAGAGCGCGCGAGCCAAGGAGTCCCGCCGCAGCGCCAAGATCGGCAAGAACAAGGGCAAAGGCGAGGAGGGGGCACGCAGCCCCTGCAACCAGCTGCAGGTCACCTCCAACCGTCTCTCCACCGATGTGGACCCGCTGTCCCTGCAGATGGATCTGCTGAGCCTGGCCAGCCAGACACCAAGCCTCAACAGGGACCACTTGTGGAGGAGCCGGGATGAGCTCTATCACTACGGTGGCAAAATGGAGCAAAGTCAGTCCCAAACGCCCTTGCAGCTTCTCAGCCAGTGCAACATAAGGACCTCCTATAACCCCAGCCAGGTCCCAGCCTCGCAGCCGGATATGTGGGCGAAACATTTCAGCAACCCAAAGAGGAGCTCCTCGCTGGCAATGAAGAGCCACGGCGGCAGCTTCATCCAGGACTGCAGAGAGGACTACTACTCTGGGAGGCTTCGCTCGCAGGAGAGCTACAGTGACATGTCCAACCAGAGCTTCCCTGAAGCCAGAGGAAGTGTCAAAGTCCCCAAGTACGAGGAGGAGGAGGAAGGTGGGATGCCGACACCGCAGTGCCGCACCCGTCACCCCATCAATGCCCTCAAGTTCACAGAGGACCTGACTCCCACTGAGCAGACTCCCCGAGGCTCCATGGAGTCCCTCGCACTCTCCAATGCAACAGGTATGTCACCCCTGCCCCTGCTACCCATAGACCACCCCAGGATGCCCTCCATGTGATGGACTCCCTCGTGCTCTGGGTCAGTGCCATGGCAGGAGTCTTCTCATTACGAGGGTGACCAACAGCTTGGGGACCACGGCTCGGTGACATGGGCTTGCCTGCCTGGCCCCAGTGTGCCTGGCAGCCTCTCTCCCTTTGCTTGCTTGTTTACCAAATGCAGGGCTTTATGGATGGATGGCCTTTCTGTGCAACTCAAAACAAGTGTTTTCAAGCTCTTTAATCCTCCTTTTTGTGAAGAGAGGAGGAAAATCAAGGCCAGTTGCTAACACAGAGACAGATTCCAGGTTTCAGGCTTGAAGGACTGCTGTCAACTGGCCTTGCAGGCTAAAAATATTTTAAAATGCTTTGAAATAGGCCCAGTTAACCCCTTTTGAGTGTTATGCCATCCTCAAGCACATGACTAGTTAAAAGAAATTCCTCCCCCTCTGTGCACAGCTCTTTAATTCCTCTTCCCCAGTCCCTCAGTAAAAACTGCAGGGAAAAGCCAGGCGAGATGCTTGTCCCATCAGGCTGAGCCCATTTCTCACGAGCACATCCCAGGGTCATATTTCCCAAACCTCTCACCCCAAACGTGTTTGGGTTTCATTTGTGGCTGTGGGGATGGGTGTGCGTGCACGGACGTGTCTGTGTGGGGCTCTGGTCTGCAGCTGGAGCTGGGCAGTCCCAGTCCTTTCCTTAAGCTCGCTCTACTCCACTCACATGGGACAGCTACCCTTGCTGCCGAGTCCCTCAACAGAGAAAACTTCTTGGGAAAGAGAATAGCGAGCTTGGTTTGCTTGCCAGAGATCCTGCCTTGCTGCTGCTTTGAGGCTCCCCTTGCTTTTCTCCGTTCCTGCCAAGCCATGCTTGGATTTGGGCAGGTCCTGCACCTGAACCTCTGCAAAAACAGAGTCCTTCTGCCTTGGTGCTGGCACTGGGTGGTGGGGATGTGCCGGTGAGGATTGCCTGGCCCACGGAGAGCTGAGCCCTGCTGAACCCGAGCTCTGGGCTCTGCCTTGCCTGGATGGACAGGTTTGCTCTGCTACGCCCTTGCCTCCTCACCCGCTCCCGGGATTTGGTGTGTTTGTTTAGGGAAGCTGCCAGCCCCATGCCAAGATGTGAAGTGATCTCTGTGTTCATCCAGGATCTCCTTATCCAGCAAGCAGCAAAATGGGGGAGAGAAGCTAATGAGCTGGGAAGGGTTTTGCTCAAACAGCCTCAGATATACACGGAGGAGAAATAGATGTGAAATGGCGAGGGAGTTGGGAATTGCTCTCCAAAACAAGATTTCCCTAAGCAAAGCTCCACATTCCCAAAGCCTCTTGTGTTCCTGAAAACTCATGTTGTGTAAACCCCATCTGTACAAAGAGTCTTGAGCAACACCAAGCTCGGATGAGTAGTCCCTGAGCAGTGTAGGGGTTGTTGCATGCTTTGGAGCTGATGTGTAACAAGTTATTGGGGATACAGGTCAGGAGGCAGGAAATGTGGCAAGGCTTCAATGTATTGAAGTAAAAATCATTCTGTCTTTCATTTTAGAAATCCCTTTTAAGAATGCTGAGAGGGAGACCTCCCAAAAGCACCCATCCTCCGTACAGAGCCAAAGTATGAGTTTCCTGTTAGGCAGTGCCTGCTTTAACATTTCCCTTCTTTCCTGCTTTCTGGAGCAGATGCTCAGCATGATGGGGCTTGCAGCAAGTATACACTGTTTCTCTGCAGAGTGAGGTGATAACATTTTTATTAATGTGTAAGGTTCTAATAATTTTCCTTGCTCTGGGAGCTGGCTCAGCTGAGCTGGGGGCACTGCAGCAGGAACAGGCAGCTACCCCAGGGCCATGTCTGCAGTTACAGAGAAGAAAATTACCATCCAATTTAATTGGCAGCATTTTGAGGACAGGGAGACTTGGTGACCTGTGGGAGAGCAGGTTTTTGGGCAGGTGGTGTCAGGGCAAAGCACCCCGCTGCCTGGCTTTTCCCATCCCTGTCATCCCCTCTGGGGCCAAGCAAGCTGCCCAGCAAGCACCCCACAAAGCTCCCCACAACACAGCCTGGGGGTCTGGCTCACCCTGTTCCTTCCACCCTGCATTCCCCAGCTCTGCTTTGCCAGAACCTCCGAGGCATCCACATATGAGGTCCCTTTGAGCTACTGATGCTGCACAGTTGCTCCACCTTATAAAGTGAAATAATTAACACTGTATCCATCTAAGGTTTTATGGCATTGCTGAAAACGTTCTGGTTTTTATAGGGAGCTGAAGGGCAAACAGTCCCTGACCTGCAGAGCACATGTTAAAAGCTGGTCCCTCCCTGGCAGCAGATTTTGCTGTGATGTTTCTATTATGACTTAACTACTAATTAGCCAGAGACGTCAGTAAATGCAGATAACTTATGGGGTGTGCAGTGGTAATCCCTGTCCTCTGGCCGGAAGGCTGCCTGCTGTGAGCAGATGCTGTTCCCTGTAATATTTCGGGGTCAGCCATTGTGTAGGTCAAGATCTAAGTGACCCCAATCTCCTGCAAGACCCCAGGTTTCTACCTTACCCAAAAGGCTCTATTTAATCGCTTTAAAGCCAATTCCTCATGGATTAGTAAAGAGGTGAGACACCGTGTTAATCCTGGGCACGTGCCCTCACAGTTCTGGGCTGTGCTCTGCTGTCACTGTGGGCAGTAGTGCACCAGCAGACACAGTAGTGGCAGAGGTGGCTGTGACCCTGCGTGGGGTTTGTTTGACCCTGTTTGTGCTCTGTTTTGGGGTTTGAATTAAGTGGGAATGTCTCCGCTGTGCTCTGGTTTGTGCTTGTGTAATTGCCACAAGTGCTGATGTGATTTAAACACATCCACTGGCAAAGGGCAGAATTTCCTACTGTTGGAGAGCACCTCTCCTTCCCCTCCATGTTTCTGTTTGAAAATCCCTTTTCTGCCATCAGCTGAAGGCTACAACAGACTTTGGTCCACTGCAGGTTGGAGGCTGGGTCCTCCTCTTGCCCAACATGGCCATTAGATGGAGAGGCAAAGAGCAAAATATGTTTCCCAGCCCATTTTCCAACAGCGAGCTCATTTTTGCTGATGTTATAATTTTATATTATCTTTTTTTTTATTATTTCCTTTGGCTGCTTTTCCTTTTTTTTTAATGGCATCCACAAAACAGTGGATCCTGTAGCAATGTTTACCTCATAGCTGCATTAAGCCATCAGGATGATGCTAAGATGAAATTTGTCCGGGAAGCTTTGCTCATGATGAGAAGCCTGAACCTACCAGAGGTTAATCGCTTCCCAGAAGATACTCACTCCATCAGCCCTGCTCCCAGTGCTTGTGCTTGTGTTCCCCTCTTAAAAGGTTTTGCAGGTGCCTGGCAGTGGAATTAGAAATCAAGAACTGATCTCTGATGATTCCAAGCAGTTATTTCCAGAAAATGCCAGCTGGTCAAATAGTCCACTTAAGAAAGGCAGGCTAAATATTACTCTCTGAGAACAGTCCCTGTGTGCCCCTTGCAGAGAGCAGGAGCGTTTGGAGGTAGAAGTGTCACTGAATGGTGACACTGTTGTGTCAAAGGAGAAATAGATTTTAAAGGATTCCTTGAGAAAGATGAGTTTGGGTAAAGGGAACAGCCTCATCTGTCATAGTCATAAATCCAATTTAAAAAGATGTTAAACAGCAGTGCTGTTACAGGGTTGAAATGTGATTTCAGTTGTGTGGCAGAAACACTACTCCTGCCATCAGTGTTACGAGATACCCAAAGGCCCCAATTAGTTTGTTTTCCAGGACTAGACAACAATTGTGATATACAAAGCAGATGGAGAGAAAGAACATGTGAATATGCACGTGGGTTAGGGCTGATCCCTGCATGTCTGAGTTGTAGAGTGACGTGACAGCATCATCTTCTCCAGTCCCTCTTCTTCCTCTGCTTGAGGAGGAGCTGAAAGCTGTGGGACAGGTGAGGGGGAGAACAAGCCATGTTCCTCAGGGCCAGGGTTATATTTTCTGGAGAAACATTCATTGACCCAGCCTCTCCTGCACTGAGGGCTTGGGCGCAGCTCCTGAACACCCTCAAGGATGGCAGTGAGAGGTGAGGTGTCCAGAGATGGCTCCCCATCCCCATGTCCTCAGCAGCACTGCATCCTATGGGAGCTCCTCTCTCCTGTGGGTTGGAGAGGGCGGCTGCCCCAGGCACTCCAACTGAGTTAGACAAGCCAGAAAATGACACATTTACTGTTCCTGGCCTTTTCTAAGAAAAAAGGGAGGCTCCCAGCTCTCCAGCATGTTCTTATCACTCTCTTTCCCTCAGACACGGGCAGCGCAAAACTGCTTCCAAGTCGGAAGATGAGATCCCTGGGAGGATTTAGTGCAGTTTTGAGACTCAGGTATAACACTCCCCAATCCAAGCCGGGTAATTTCGAAACCCATTTGAAGATAGAGGTTTTCCATCCCAAAGGCCCAATGCCAAAACACTATAAAAACTGTCAGAAATGTTTCTTCTCCCCCTTCCTTGCCTCTTGACTCTCAGCCAGAGGGAAGTTTGATGTGCCTGCTGCAGGATCAGCTATATGGACAGCTTCACCCCTTCAGTGTCGCACATGGACAGTGCAAAGCAAGTAGGGTAACAAACAAACCAGAGGGAGACCCAAAATGGACTTCTAGAAGGAGATGTTGTCAGGGTAAGCAATGGCACATCATCCCCCACCTGGCATGTTGGCTGTCCTGCTTCATCTCAGGAGCTGGGGATGCCAATGAGGAGGTTACAGGGAGGCATTTGAGTTAAAATCCAACTCCTTTCCCAAGCAGCACTCACTGAGAGAAGGACTGATCAGGTGGGAAATACACCCTGACACCTGTGGGTGGCAAATGGGGGCACACCATGGGAGGCTGTTGGGACCGTGACTCACTTGGCGAGTGCTCTGCCTTCCCCCCCATATTGTTTAGTTTCCACAATTTCTAGTTACATAAGGGTTCTGCTTTATTTCTGCACGCCCTGAGGTCACTCAAAAGTGAGATGGGGCTGAGCTATAAACAAAAGCCCTGGGCAGGCTGTTTCTCCTTAAGTTCCTTTTCAGTTCTTGGGATTGACCTTGAAATAAACCCGGTTTGAGGATGCGCCTGCCTGATGCTGTGGGAGAGAAGGCTCTGACACGGGGGGCTGGACACAAGAGATGCAGTGCTGTCCCCTCCTGTGCCTCTATAGCTGCATTTAAACACTGGCTATCAGGGCTGGGTGCCAGGTTTTGGTGCTGGCAGGCACCTCTGTGGGGCTCAGGTGGTGAGGGCTGCGATGCACAGGTGTATGTGTACACTGTGATAAATGTAAACGCAAGAAGCAAGCGTCAGCACTGCCCTGTTTGTTTGCAATATCCTAAGTCAGGGCATTTTGTATTCCCCTGCCAGGGTGAAGCAGCTGATGCTCTCTCTGCAGTGGGATGCTGGTCCTCCCTGTGTTAGCCCAGCTTCGTGGGGAGTTTGATTTAATGGGGGCTGGGAGCTGCTTCCCCTCACAGGGGGCTCCGTTCCCAGCCTCACACCCAGCCTACGCACTCTCTGCGGCCTCTCTGCTGTCGTTTACTGAGTGGTTTAATAATTCATAATTAATGCAACTTGCAGCCCCGGTTTAGCAAAGCACACAGTGGGGTTTAAGCGCCTCTGAGTGCTTTGTTGTGGCGAGGTTGCAGAGGTGATGCTCACAAGGGATATCTTTGTGCTGTCACTTTGCTTATTCGGGTGTTATTTCCCTTGGCAATGTTTATGGGATAAACATGGTTCTTAATAGGGGTGGGGAAGGACTTCAGAGGGAATGGTGCAGCATGTTCTCAGCAAACCTGAACGTTAACCAGAAACCTGCTTTGTGTTCCCGGCGCTGCAGCCCAGCCCGAGTTCTGTATCGAACGCCCGCGGACGAGCTGCAGCTCTCACTTGTGCTCATCCGAAAGGCGTGCGTTTCCATGGCTCCGGGGTGAAATATTGAGCCTGGCAGCCCCACGCAGCGGAGAGAGCAGCAGCAAAAAAAACCCGCTGTGTCCACGTGCGCCGCGGTGCCGGCACCGACCTGGCCGTGGGACAGCCACTGGCCAGTGCACCGCGCTGGGGGCAGCAGTGAACACCTCTCCTCCCACAGTGCAAGGGCCTCTGGGGCAGGCAGTGATGGACATGCTCGGTGTCTCAGAGCGTCGTTTTGCAGCAGGAAGTTTTGGAGGGGTCAGCACGTTGCCCCCTGGTTTTGTGCCCTTGTAATGTTCTTGCGATGCGATAGCAGCCATCCCTTGCCACAGGCCCAGAGCATGGCTTCTGGTCCCCTGGACGGCCTTGGGAAACAGATTCTCAGGTTTCCTTGTTAGAAAAAAGTCAGGGCTGTGCGGTGGGGTCTCCCCTCGCATGCTCTTTCTTCCAGGTTGGGGCTTGCTCAGGTTATTAGCTGTGTTCCCAGATGAAACACTTCATTAAGAGGGAGCTGCAGCGGCTGTAAATAAATATTGGTAACTCAAGAAGATGGGGCCCCATGCACAAGTGTAGCTCTGGAATGGCAGATAACCCAGATAACCTCAGGAGACACCTTTGCACTCTCCAGGGCAGTGTGGGAGTGGTGACCCGGAGCTGCCCTGCGTGTGCCTGGGCATCCCTGGCCTTTAGGTGCCAGGGAAACCCTCCAGTGCTGGAGCCTGCCCCAGCCACCTTCTGCTGTGATTACACAGGGAAAGTTTTCTTCTTCTCCAAGCTGAAATTTTCCTTGCAGGAGTCAGCAGACCTGGAGAATTAATGTATTCCCTCCTCTTTGCAAGCATTTTTTTCCATATTTGAAGGCTGTTATTACATCCCCTTCAGCCTTCTCTCTTCTAGACTAAACAATCGCTGCTCTTTCAAACTTTATTCCCAGGTTATATTTTCTAGATGAAATTTTTTAGATAAATAGTTATTGCTGTCCCCTGAACTCGCTGCTGTCAGACTGGAGTTCTCCTGGCTTGCTCCCACTATGCTTTGCTGAGGCTTTGTGGCTCCATAGAGAGGGACAGGATCATTTAGGGAGCTTAGAAAGACTGATCTGGGCCTGACCCCACTCATGATGCTTTACACTGGCTTTAAATGTAAAGTTCAGCCTGGAGGCACCTTTGTGTTCCACGAGGATTTTAACTTGCATCCTCAACCTGGTACTTGCTCTGGGCTCAGCATCATAAGAGCTGTGCAGAGCTCTTGGTGCCTTCAGCAATGCTGGAAAAGCACATCTTTGTTTTATCTGCTCATGGTGACAGTGAAGGATTCATTCTGCTCATTCAGGAACAGAGTTTCTCTCTCCTGGACACAGTGCTTGCTGGGTCACTTTGTACTGTGGTTCCCAGAAAAAGGCGTGTGCACGTGCAACCTGACCAGTCTGCCTGGGAAGATGCATTTGGCATCTCAGCAAGGAGCTTTTCCCACTCTGTATTATGGAGAAACGAAGTCACTGGATGTCAGGGTGGCTTTGCTTTGCTGCAGCCTCCCAAGCATGGGTTCCATCACACCCCAACCTCTGTGTGCTGGCGATGATGGTGGTGGACGTGCTCTGTGCTGGATTCCTCTTACAATCAACATTTTCCCAGCAATTCAAGATCTTAAAACGTGTGTGCCTAATTATAATCAGGCTGTCTGGATGAACAGCCAGAAACATCCCCTGATTAAAACCTCACGCTCTGAGCCTGAGCCACGTGTGTATTGAAGGCTCCTTATTTGAACTCGCTGTCCTGTGCTGACCAGCAGTTCCAAGGGGAAAAGATTAAAGCACCCACGGTGTCTTCTGGATATGTGTTTTAGGGGCTGGAAACCCCTCTCCTGCACAAACTAAACTGGTGAAGTGCTGGCTCTGCCTTCTCCAAGCTGGAGCACCCTGCTTACCACAGCTTGCTATACTCTTGGCAGAAACAAACAGGTTTCACTGCTGGTCGTCCTGCTTGATCTCAACCACACCATTCCTGCCTGTGATGTGGAGAAGCAGATGTGTCCTGTTTAATTGAAAAACATTGTTTTGCTCTCTCTGTGTCTCCAGAGCCTCTCCCCAGATGCTCATTTTTGTTCTTGCTGGATGCAGCACTGGGGGAAGGAGATGGCTGTGAGGGGCAGCTGTACCACCAATGCGACCGGTGCTGGGGGCAAAGCACCAGCTCCTGTGAGTGGGGTGAGGTCAATCCCTTTTAAACAGTGCTGCCAAAATCAACCTACTGATGCCACAGAAGCATCCTGTGCTGCTGGATCTGCATTCCTGCCCAGCACTGCCATTGCTTGTTCTTACTGCGGAGTTGCGCCGGTTCTCTTAATGAAGAGCTGTATAAATGTCACCAGGGGGTCATTTTCTTCAGCATCAGCTTTTGTCTGACAGGTCTGAGTAAGGCCACCGTGATTCTCGTTGGGATCAGCTCTGCCAGCAATCCCACTGTTGCTCTGGTTTTGCAGGAGGTCCTTGCTGCATGTTACCAAGTTACTTTTCCCTCACTGGGGGTTGCTGGGCTCCTCCACAGTGACACGGGAGGGACAGAAGGTCGAGGCTCCAGCAGGGAGAAACATGCCGGGGAAGTGGGAGCAGGGAGCATGGGTGGGCGGGACTTTGAAGGGGACAGGGAGCCCATCCAGAACTGGTTTTAAAGGGCAGTGGGCAGGGCTGGATTTGCTTGCTCAAGATCAGTGTGGGTTAGGAAAAAAAAAAACCACAAAACAAACCAAAACATGAACCTGGCTTGGAAAGTGTGTCCTTTTTGAAACAAAACATGCCTTTTCCTTTTTATTTAACCCAGCCTCTCCCTTTTCCTTCAGCATTCAGGGATCACCTTCACTTTACCTTCTTCTATAATCATAAACTCCAGAAACATCCCCATTAACAGCAGAAAAGCAAAGGGTCAGGGAGAAGTGGTTGTGGCACTGGGACTTGCGGAACAAAGCCAAACCATGTGAGAGCCAGTCAAAGTTCTCCCTAGTGCCACCGAGGGGAGGGTTTGGAAAACTTTGTCCAGCTTTACAGGATCTGTTGTTGTTTTTTAAGGCTGAATCCAAAGAAACCCTGAAGCAGCTCATGACTGGGGTTAGTGACAGCAGCCCGTGTTCTTGTTCAGGTTTGGCAGCAGCGGCTAATGCCGAAGGAGCCGAGCTCTTGATGAAATGCAAACAGCTTTTGTTAAGGGAAAAAGAGGTTTGTTCTTGAACTGTGGGCTGGGTTGTTATTTTTTTTAATTAATTTACAAAGTCATAAATTCTGGGTGATTGCATAAAGGCAGTGCGTCATGCTGGAAATCCTGCTGATGGTGCACAGCTCTGCGTGTTGGGTCTGCACTGGGAGGCTGTCGGAGAGGGACGGGGAGGAGAGAGCCAAAGCAAACACTCTGCGTTTGATTTGGGATGAAATGGGTTTCCTTTGAAATAACTTGCGAAACACATTGTCCCGAGCCTGCAATGCAAGCACTGACTGCTGCCACTCATCAAGCCAACGGGGAGGCAGAAAATAGTCAGGAAACACCCATAAAACAGGACAAGGACTAGGCAGCATGGGGTGCATTGTTTCTTCTTGATAGGCAGGTGCTGAGGAGACACCCCACTTCCCTGCTGCCTGGTGAAGGCTTTCTGGGCTGGAGGAAAGCACCTTGTAGGAGCTCAGGGCTGGTTGTCACGTCAGAGAGACCCATTGGTCACCTTCCCAGCCAGGGCAGCTCATCAAGCTGGAGCTGATGTTCCTGGCTCCTGCCCAGGCACAGCTCCCTGGATATCTGTAGGGATAGGCTGACCCTCCCTCCTGCTGTCCTGCTGCTTACAGGGAGCTGTAGAAGACTCTCTTGGCCTGGGGTGTTTCCTTGCCTCCTGGGAAACCCGACTGCATGCACGTGGCCAAGGCTGTACCTTCGGTCCCCCCACGGGTGTCATTCAGGAGATCGGTGCAGTGCAGCCTGGTGACAAGCCTGAATTAGTCAGTGGCCCTGTTTTCATTTACCCCTGACGTTGTTCAGTCCTCCAAGCACAAGGTGTGGGTGCTGGATCATGGCACCCCAGTTATCTTGGCGTGCAGGAGGCCTCAGGTTACCTCTGACGCATGATTTCTGCCTGGCATCGCCGGTTATTCCTATCAAGTCACAGACAGTGTAGACATATGGGAAAGGAAGTCGTGAAAAGCAGCTTGGAGTCCAACACAAAACACCTTAAATTGGTGTGATTTCCCCAAAGGAGGAACTGCCTGCTCTTTAAAAAAAAATAAAAATCCTCCTCTTGAAAGGGCTCTTCAGGACAGCATCGAAATCACTGAGTTATTTTTTAAAGCAAAAGTCTTGAGCCAAAACCAGCCTCCACCCTCCACCAATAGAAAATTCTCCTTCTTAACTCTCTTTTTTTCCTTCCTTTGCCCTTTCCCTGCAAAGGCCTCTCAGCAGATGGTGGAGCCAAGCGCCAGGAGCATCTCTCCAGGTTCTCCATGCCTGACCTGAGCAAAGACTCGGGTATGAACGTCTCGGAGAAGATGAGCAACATGGGGACGCTGAACTCCTCCATGCAGTTCCGAAGCGCTGAGTCCGTCCGCAGCCTGCTGTCAGCACAGCAGTACCAGGACATGGAGCCCACCCTGCACGACCTCGCCAGCCCCCTCAGCTACCGAGAGCGGCCACTGCAGGGCCGGATGCACCAGAGCTTTGACTACGGCAGCGGGGTGCCCGGGGGCAACCTGGGGGTGCAGGAGGTGCCCAGACACGCCCCCATGAGCGAGCGCACGCGCCGGCGAACTACCCTGCGGGACGACGACCGGCACTACCGCCCGCACCGGCCCCGGCGGTCCCGGCGTTCCCGGTCGGATAACGCCCTGCACCTGGCCAGCGAGCAGTGCTACCGGCTGAAGGAGAGACCCTCGCTCCGAGCCAGGGACGACTACGACCCGTTCATGCACCAGAGGAGCTGCAGAGAGACGGTGGAGCAGGGTCCCCGCAGGGACGTCTACGGCCACTGTCCCCGGACGGTGTCGGATCTCGCCTTGCAGAACCACTTGGGCGAGAGGTGGGGGCCCTACTTCGCTGAGTACGACTGGTGCTCCACCTGCTCCTCCTCTTCGGAGTCCGACAACGAGGGCTACTTCCTCGGGGAGCCCATTCCGCAGCCCACCCGCCTCCGGTACGTGACCAGCGAGGAGCTCCTGCACAAGTACGGCTCGTACAGCATGCCCAAGTCTTCCACGGTGGGTGCCAGGGGACAGTTGCACAGCCGGAAAAGACAGAAGAGCAAAAACTGTATCATATCCTAATGGCATCCTTGCCAGGCACCTTGGGAGAATGTAAATTAACTCACAATCTTGCACTGTTTTAGATCATGTAAGTGCTTTTATTGTAACAAAAAAAAAAAAAAGGCCCGAAGAGTGGGGATTTGTAAGAAGGTTGTAGACTGGCTTCTATAAATAGTCATAATCCTGGGCACGGTGAATATATTTTGCACATCTTACTTTGGAGAAAAAAATTTAAAAAGTTCACTTTAGCCTGTAATATTTACCCAGTAGTTTCTCCTCCTTCTCCCAGATACTGCCACCCCTTTGAGCTCTGTTTGTCCGTACATTTTGGTTGCCACTGTTGACTCTCAGCATCAATTTGCCAGTAGCTTTTGCTTTCCACCACGTTTTTGTTTTCCATTAACCATGTTGGTAGGTGATTTGTCTCTCAGACAGTGTGGGAACCTAAGTTATTTCCATGGTTGTTGTAAATGCGATGTAAATGACAGTTTGGAGAAAATATTTTTGTATTTTGTAATATCAGAGGAATTTCTATATCTTAGGAGTCACTGGGAAAATGCATGCACATTCAGAATTGTTTTCAGCCAGAGCTAACCAAACAGTGCTTGGATCCCCCTTTCCATTTCATCACCAAATTCTCTATATCAGTGAGAGTTGACTTGTCATTGGTTTTTGAGTTTTGTTTTTTTTGTTTTGTTTTGTTTTAACTCTTTTTTCTGTTCATTTGTTTTGATCCTGGTCAATAAGGAGAGCATTTTCTGATTCATTAGGTCCTGATGAGGCCTTGATGGCATTTTGAAGTCTTTTCACGCCTGTGATTCACAGGTACGCTCCACCAGTCAGATACAGGAACCCTGACAGCTGCAAAAGGGGCTTTTTTTTTTTTTAATTATTATTATTAAATAGGAAAGAACAGAACTACCAAATGTCTGCAACATTGTAAATGACCAAAGCAGGAGAAGGAATTTCACACCTCTGTAGAGAACGCTGAAGTTACTAAACATTGAACTATTATTTGGAGTAAATAAAGTGTAAATGGTGCAATTGTGTGATGTCAGCATGACGTTGTTTTGAATATAGACTTGTCTTATGGTGCTCTAGTCTCCTGGGTTATGTTAACTGCTGTTCATTACCAAGTGGAAGTCTCAGTATTGCCTACTGCCTAACACATATGAGAACACCTGCAAACTGCTCCCCGTGGGCCCCATCCTGTCTGGCGAGACGCCCCCACCCCTGTGGGGCCAGGGGGCTTGTCCCCCAGAGGTCTCAGCCCCTGCTGCAGAGCCAGAACAGCCCTCACCGTGGCAGAGGGTCTATAAATAGGGCTCAGCTGTGTTGTATTATGGTGGATGTGAGTTTGTTCTCTGTGTGCTTTAATCCATTGGGGCTCTGCCATCCCAGCATGTCCCAGCTGCAAGCCAAGGAAAGGTTGTCCCGGTGCTTCCCAGAAAGGAGCAGGTTTGCAGAAGGGGCTCTTGGCACCCAAAGATGCAGGTTAGCACCTGAGGGTGTTAAGAGGAGGCTGGGCTTTGAGCCACAGGAGGGCTGAGAGCTTAACTGGCTTAATCGCCCTCCTCCCATGCGCTGCTGGCATCTCGGGATGCCACTGCACCTCCAAGCCAGCCCCTGCCCTGCACCCCGGGAATGAGGGTCCCAGAATCCCTGGGCACACACAGGAACACCCTGATGCCTACTCAAAGCAGCAGATGCAGAAAAATCTGGAAGATGGATGTCTCCATACCACAGACTATTGCTAGGAATTTTTTTGTTGTTTGTAAAGGACAATGTGATAATTATTATTCCTTTAAAAAGAAAAAAGAAATGACACTTAAGTATATTTAAAAAAAAAATGTTTTTTCCAGTTGGAATAAATGGAAGTATTCATCCAAAGGGAAGAGTCTCGTGTATGTTTTTTTGCTCTCAAGGAGTGTTGGTTAATCACAAGTAGAAAACTTGGTTTTCATTAAGCTGGTATTGTAATAAAAGCACAAGAACCAGCTCAGCCCCATCCCTGATGTGGTTTCAGTGGACAAGGAAAGCTGACAGAAGGGCATCTCCTGCACACCACACACCTTCCCCACGTTTAGTGACCTGGACTCATTTTTTGGTGTTAAAAAAAAAACAAGTCATAGAATCACTAAGAAGGAAAAGACCTCTAAGATCATCAAGAAAGATCAGCCCAACACACTGGGTTCACCACTAACCCATATCCCCAAATGCCACAGCCACACACTTTTGAACACTTCCAGGGTGTCTTGAAGTCTTCACCTGGTAAAAGCCAGCACTGCTGAGCCAAAATCCCTGGTGGGTCTCTGGCATAGTCTGGGAGAGACTTCAACATGGAATTTACAAATAGCAGCCTTTTTCTTAGAAACACCACAGATCTTTCCATGTTTTCCAAAAGAGACCTAGGGAGTTGGGTGGGGATATTGCTTTCAGGAACAAGTATGACACTGTAACTGTAGGTTCGTATTTAATAAGTACAGTTCATTGTCAGTGATTAAAAGGACAATGAATGTTATCTGTCAGCTGTGGTACAGCTGAGCTACTCTTGTACAGCAGGAACCTGGATTGCTCAGCAAATGGTAAAACACTAATTCCCAGCCCTTCCCCTTTTCCTCCTAGCTGCTACTCTCCCCACGGGTAGTGGAACAAGCTGTAGAAATTCCTTGCAACAGAATTGCTGCACTTTTCCTCTGCAATTTTGTACTGAAATCCAGGGCACAGTGCCCCCATTCACAGGATGGTTTTGCTGCTGGATCCAGATCTTCAAAATTTGGTTCTCACTGCAGAGCATCTCTGTCCCTGCCGTGACTGGTGTACACCAGAGCTTTAATGCAGCCCTGGAATCAGAACAGGTGGGCAACAAACTGGGGAGGTAAGAGCGTCTCAGGTGATGCTCCCCTCTCCTGGGCCCTTCACCAGCACAACGGAAAGGTCTCAGATCACATTTTATAAGACAGAGTTGGTACAAATTTCAACAAAAAAAAAGTGCAGATGCATCCTTCAGACCTTTTTCATTTTTCATACGGGCTCCAGAAGTCCCGTATGCTTTGAGGCACGTGGTTTAAAAAGGGGTTAAAAAAAAAGAATGCTCTTTTTCGTTTCTTCAGCCCATTTGGAGTATGATTAACCATTTCTGACAAACCCACTGAGCTTGAGGGATGGAGCTACAAGTCTGTAAAATTTTGCTCTGTCGCCATCTGGCCCTGCTGGTTTCCCTCTGTGTGCCCGCTGCGTGCGGGTGGCAGCGCCCCATGGGAGCAGGGGGCACACACAGACATTTGCTTTCATGTCTCCAACAACTGAGTGAAGGTGACACCACCTGAAGCTCAGGGTGAGTGTCAGTGGGTCCAGTTTCTCTGGGCTCACTGGCTGAGAGAGAGTGGGTAGCTTTTTTGCTGGGTTGCCCCAGACAGCTGTGCTGCCAGAGTCGGCCTGGCACACTGTCACTGTTGCTTAAAAAAAATAAAATATTTAAATCTGATCAGATCTTTTGCTTCCACAGTTTTCTTCCATAAAATACCTCTTTTTTCCCCCCTTTTTTCCCCAAGAAGTCCTTGGCAAGACCTGCCCAGGGGATGGACTGAAGTTAACCTTCATTGCAAAGCCAGCATCTGCATTGCACACTTGGCCATAGCCAGGGTGGTAGTGGGAGCACAGAATCCTTCACATCGTGTTCCCTAGCAGACTGTAGGGCTCAGTAAGGCCCCTGTTAACACCTAAAATACCCCAGTGTTGGCAGCATGTCAACCCAAAAGCCACTGAAGCTGTGCAGGGAAGCTCCCAGCACACTGAGGCTTGTTTTTCAGGAAGGCAGAAGCCATCCCCTTGAACCGGTGCACATACATTATAGTAAGAGCTGCGGGAAGATGCAGATAATAAGTGTGAGGTTCGAAATAATCAGGAGCACCCTGATATGGAAATTATTATCCCCAGATAATCCCACATTTTGCAAAAGGCCCAAGTGGCTCTGACATTGCCCAGTGTTTGGTGGCTTTACAGACTCAGTTGTTGCTGATGAAGATTCCCTGAAAGTCAGCAGCACTGAGTGGGGGGTTTAATAGGAGCTGTTACATGAAGGCTGAGGGCTCCTGAGAAACGGCCACATATTTACTCTCACAATTTAATACCCTCAAAAGCCATGCCTGTGTAATATGGGGCTGGCAGCACCCACCAGGCTCTGCTGTGTCTGCTCCCCAGGCTCCTCCTCCACAGTCCCCAGCTAATCTGAGCTCCTGGGCTTCAAGCTGCCATGTTATCTGATGAACTTTACTCTTCCAGGCTAAAAAAAGCTCCCTGTTCCTTGCATTTGCATACAATTATGCTATTCTTGAAATCTAGGCTGTCCTCATTCTCCTGGAGATTATCTGCCACCTTTTAGATGACCATCCTCCACGACCAGGAAAGCTCATTAGCTAAGAGCAATTCTGGAGTATTTTATTTTAAAGATTATCCTTTTTTTATGCAACACATTTTCAACCTAGATCCTTAAAACTATTTAGGAATTCAGCTCCTGTTTGAGCACAAAGGGCAGTCAGTGGCCAAGGATGCTTAGGGCCAGGAACAAATCACTGGAGAGCTGGGGCCCCTTTCCAAAAGTATCCACAAATTGTGACATATCACTGCATTTATAGGGGAGAAAGGAAAGGAGAAGGATAGGGGAAAGGGGACAGCAAGACACTTACAGTTATTTCTAGTGCCAAGAATGCTTGTCTGGACCTCTGAGTAGGGGAAAAAATCAGAAAGTTTAAATTACTTGTATTTGCTGCCTCTGCCCATCTGCACTGGACTCCAATGTCGTGCTTTTTGCTCCTTCCATGTTACATCATCAGCTTCAACTGCCTCCAGGCTCCATCCTCACCTGGGAGGAGTGGAGGAAGACAGCTTGCAGGCTTAAAGCTCCTGTGGCACACTGTCCCTTAGGCCAGTGACCAAAGATCCCTTACCTGCAGCTCCGCCTCTCTGCTTCTTCACTTCTTATTAACAACTCAGCAAATTACCAGCTTCCCTGTTTTAGGCAAACCCAGTCTGTTGCTAAAGCATTCTCAGGAGAGTTTTCCCGTTGTAAAAGCAAATATTTATATCTGCTGCGCTCTTAGAGGCTCTGGTTATGATCAACTCTTAAGGCAAGATTTAGCTGAAAGAGCTGATTTATTAAAATGGATAAACAAAGCCCTGTGAAGCAAGTTAATTCAGTCTAAATAAAGCATTAAACTCTGAAGAGCACACATCAGATCACAGTATATACATATGTACACACATATATATGTGTGTGTGTATATATATATATCCCCCATATAATTCCTGCAGTCAAACCCTCAGTCCTCCAGACTGAGATCCCATATCAACAGCCAGGAGAAAGCCAGCCCTGAGCCATGCTGGGTGTATATCAGAAGTGTATGTATTATCACGTGCCTGGATTTTCAGCAAACCCAGCCCAGCAATCTGCTCCCATCCCAGTCACAGGGATTCCTTTGGCTGCCAGCCTTGCTTGCGCTCTGTGCCTCAGTTTCCCCATCTCCAAACTTCCGCCACAATGATGCTTTTAACAACAAGGAGCTAAAAAATCTGGGATGAAGGAGGCATATTTAAACCAGTGGCTCTAGCCTAGTGTTTATTGGCACCTGGGTGCCAGCAATTTCTATCAGAGTTGTTCCCTATCAACACAACCCTCCCTCAGATCCCCACTGGTAGAAAGAGCTTGCTCTAGCACTGTACAGCTTAGGAATTTTTCTTCTTTTCTGTAAGCTGGGCTTTAATTGTCAGTTATTTGCTCATGAGCACTCTTTCATGGCTGATGCTGGAGCAGACTCAAGCAGTTTTTATTTTGGTATTTGGATTAATTAGCTTTTTTGGAAGAGGGAGGCACGGCAGAGATCTATTCTTGCTGCTCATCACATATTCATTATTTACATTTTTCGGTATCCCAAGTAACTCGGCACAGAAAACAAGGAAACGAAGACTAAAATGTACACAAAACATCTGGAGCCTCTGCAGTTCCATAATTATTACTGCTTGTTTGCCATACAGAGAGTGCCTTTTGGAAAGGCCATTCACATATTGGCCTAATGGAGATTTTTCCTGTTGGATGCTTCCAGTGAGCCCTCCCATCCTCCCGCCCCATCCGCCTGGGTCAGGTCTGACCTTGACTCACCACCAAAAGCCAAAGCAGCAAAATTGCTGGTTGGTGTTGGGAGCAGCAGCCTCTGGAATTCTTGGCCCAGGACAGTAAATACAGCTGGGCAGATTAGGGCTGGTGAATAACTTATATGGTGACTCTACAAAATAGTAAATTCCCCTCCCCACACTGCCCCCCACCAAACTAGGCCTGGAATGGAAAGGGAAAAAGGAAAAGGGAAATGGAAAGGGAAATAAAGGGAAATGGGAAAGCAAAAAGGAAAATGGGAAAAGGGAAAGGGGGAAAAGGAAAGGGAGGAAAGGGTAAAAAGGAAAAGGAAAAATAGAGAAGAAAGGCAAAAGGAAAAGGAAAAGGGGAAGGGGAGAAGCTTTCCCCCCACTGGGTGGACAGCAGGGCAATGGGCAGTCCCCCAGGTAGGGGCAAGAGAGCAGCCCCTGCAAGAGGCACTGCCCTGTCCCTGTCCCTGTCCCTGTCCCACAGCCTCCTCTCCCAACACTCAGCCTTCTCATTTCATTTCATTTTGGAGTTCATAATGACAGGAATAAGAGTGCGTGGCTTCCCTGCCTGGCCCAGTTGTGACAGTGGAGGGTTTTGCTCAGAGGAAGAAGATCTTTGCATATTTATGAACATAATTGTTTATGGCAAAAGATACAAAGAAAAGAAGTTGATTTGGGATGCACAGAGAACTGGAACAAACAAGCCTGGCTCCCCATGGGGCTTCACTGCAGCCTCAGAGATCCCTGCCTTTAATGCTCCTGGATTGTTAACAGCCGGGAGAGGGTGGGGAGAGCCTGTCTGGGGGGACGAAAGGCAAAAATCTCCCAGTTTCACTCTCATAATTTGGAGTTTCAAACCAGTGTTGATAACAGTGTCATTATTGCTGAGCATCCGCTGGGCTTAGGGAGTAAAATTCCTTTTATTCGTCTCCAGTGTCAGGATTTGCAAGTGCAAAAGATTTTCAAGAGCTTGTCTCTGTCCCTGTTTGTATGCAAATGATGTTGTAACATTTCTTAGACTAATAGACCTGATTTTCGCTATCATCAGTCAAAGCATCTGTCAGCCTTGTCAGAAAAGAAAGACTTTGATTCTTTCAGGTCAAAACAACCCAAAATTATTGCTAGAATATTGAGGCAGTTTTAAGACATAAAAAGCACAATGAAAATTGCTCAAAATCATTTTTCCTGTCAATGAAGTTTTAATTTTTATTTTACTTCCACACAGAAAGCAATTTTTTTTTTTTTATAGATGACAAAGTTTGGAAATCAAAGCATTCAGTGCTATATTCCAGAACTCTCTAACAGGGTAGAGAGCAGTATTGGATTCAATCACATGTTCAGGAGGAAACTGGGATGAGGAATGAAACGAGCTAAAGAATCTCACAGGGACCCTGAACTGTTGCTTTGGGCAGCTTTAGGACGTGGGGGGTTGCCAGAAGAGCCACATCTCTGTCCTCAGTCAGCTACTGCAAGTTTCCCATTCCTGGTGCCTGCAGCTTTACACCTTCACTGACCACTGCTCACTGTGACAGCCAGAGCAAACAGCCTGTGCCCAGCACCGAGAGTCCTCCTCCAGACAGAAAGC
The DNA here is from genome assembly GCF_022539395.1 of Myiozetetes cayanensis. Taxonomy (NCBI): domain Eukaryota; kingdom Metazoa; phylum Chordata; class Aves; order Passeriformes; family Tyrannidae; genus Myiozetetes; species Myiozetetes cayanensis. Next base: position 6,860,159 of record NW_026087389.1, read on the forward strand.
AGATGGATTTTCATTTACAGAGGCACAAGGCTCTCCCTCTCCTGCACACACACACATGCAGTTCTACATCACAGCCTCCATCACTTACATGAGGAAAAGTGAGGAAATAGCAGGTTATAATAACAGCATGGATATATCCCTCGAGCTCTGAATGATAAGGCAGTAATCAAGTTTCACCAACATGAAGCGAGATTTCCCAATACTCTTTCCTAAAGATAAGCAGGTCCCAGGACCAGCGTGATACCCTCTCCTCACCAGCATGCACGGTCTTCCAGAGAAGTGATTTCCCCAGTAGCCACTACATTAAACTATAGGCAGAATATTCAGATCCAAATCAGCTCCCGATGTGTTTCCATCTAACAGCCCCGATAACCACATTGCCTTCATTTTCATACTGCATTATTTATTCATAGCGCCCTGGGAAATGTGGAGCCTCATGAGCAGTGGGAGCAGGCTACAGACCCACAAACTAATATCTTCCTCTCACTGATGCGTTACCATCACTTTCCCAGCAAATGAATTGCCCACCAGCAGCTTCCCAGACCTCTGCCCACCTGCCAAGCACACACTCCTTATTCTTCTAACAGAGCACAGCACAAGGCACAGGGGACGTTTACTCAACCTGATTCCTAATTTCATCCCTCAGACTGTGTGTCCAAGTATTTCAGGCTTTCAGAAGCCTGATTTTCTGTGGCTGGCTGGCCCGTCCATACCGCTAAGTGCCATTTGCACCTACGAGTTTGAACTTTGGGATGGGCAAGCAGGAACATGAGCACTCTCTCCTGAGTGTGCAAATGTGACTCTGCAAACATGGAATCATAGAATCATAGAATGGTTTGGGTTGGAAAGGACCTTAAAGCTCATCTAGTTCCAACCCCCATGCCCTGGGCATGGACACCTTCCATTAGAGGTCCATATGGCCCATCCCACCCACGCATGGCGAGGATGAACTGACTGCTCCAGTCGTGATTTAATATCTCGGTGCTCTACAATTTTGCCCTTCTAAGTGAAGTACATGAAGTGGGTAGATGGTAGAAAGTATAACTGGGCAGGTGGTGGTCGTGATTACAAACTCCAACCTGAAAAACTGGGAAAAAAAGCCCAATGGTTTTCCTTGATTTCCCCCACATTTCCAAGGTCAGCCACCCAGTCCTGAATACGAGGAGAGAAATGCAAACATCTCTCCAACTATTCTTGGACAACTCAAATGTCCTGTTTAATGCCAAGGCCATTTGGTCCTTGTCTCCAACTCTCAGCTAAAAATACACTGATTTTTAAAAGGTTCAGGTGAGAAGAGAAAAGAGCATTTCAAGTTCTTGCAAAAAAAAAAATACAAGGAGATACAAATTCCTGTGAGATTTTTACCTATTTCATCCTGTAGCTTCAATCCCATAATTAGGTCTCCTGTCACTTCACTTGATGCTCTGCCCCATTTATCTGCAGCTTTTTGACCCTGTTTTCATATCTGATAATATTTTTTTTCCATTACCATTCTCAAAAGAAGGAAAAAAAAAAAGGATTCTTGCCCTTCACTCAGATGTGTGAAATCTGTAAGAACTATTTTAAATTTATATTTCAAGGGAGATTATCATAGTGTCAGAATAGGATACCTACAAAGTGAGAGAGATATATATATTTGTGTGTGTGTGTATATATATATATAAAAGTAGGATTTCTATAAAGTAATGGCATCCATAGAGCAGATATGCCCCAGTTGGTGCCCCAGTGGTCTGATGGGCTCTCCTGAAACTGAACCCTGAAAGGAGAGGGCAGCACTAAGTGTGAGAAGTCTGATTTTTTGGGTAAACACACAAATGCAGGCAATGGCTGAGCACACACTGCAGTGACAAGCTGGGGCACAGAGGCTGTCCGCTTATCTTGCAATTAAATTGGAGTCAAAATTTATTAACAGTGAAGGACCTTCCTGCCTGTGAAATGGTACATGCTTCCAGGCAGATCCAAGCAGTGAAACCCTGTTCCCAAATGCCAGATCCAAGAATAGATGAGCCTAATGTCAACTGCATCACCTTCTTATCTGATAGATGTTTATTAAGTGAAGACAGAATATCTGTTGCATAAAAGCAAGCCACCTGCTGCCAAACAGCCACCTTCCCTCTGCCACAGACAAATGTGTTCTCAGCTAATTTGTGCTCAGACTGTATTTCACGTCACACTGTGCTTGCCAAATTTTGAAAGACTGGATTTCTCAGTGCTACAACACAACCCCAGAAGGAGTCACCACCTCCTCTGATGGGGGCAAAACACCCAGCAATGGCCACAGCTCCATCAGAGCAGCTCTTGGCCAGGTCAGCGAGGCCAACTGGAGAGCATCTGCAAAAGGCTGGACCCAGGATATTTGGGACACGAATTTGGCACAGTGAACCTCTCCTGTTACCCCATCTCTGTTTGCAGACATAGGACTCAGGCTTGTCAGTATTGCTCCCAGGTCCCTCTCCAGCCACCAGCACCTGACCCACTCCCCAGTTCCCACAGCCGTCCCTTCCAGCAGCACTATTCCCTGGGCTGGGGATACTGTTCCTCCTGCCCAAGTGTCAGGCTGCGTGGCCATGTCCCCGAGGAGGGATGAGCCAGCAGCAGCAGGAGCGCTTCACCTGGCTCACAATCAGCCTTGGCATCTCCATGGCAACTCCAGCGGATGCTGCATTCCTAATGGCTCCCAAGGAACCGCCGCACTCACAAGCAGCAGTTGCAATCAAGTTCTGTCTTGGTCATCTCCAAGGGGGCAAGAGGATAATGCAGAGGAAATTAATAAGAGGCATTCAAAGTGTTTGAACAGTGTAATTGCCTCAACAATTCCTGTGGATTACAATTAGTCTGTTCCTTAAAATGCACGGTATTTCTAGTGCCTCTCAGCTCTTGCTCTGCTGCTGCTCACTGCTGCCCTGCTCGTGTCTCTGGAGGAGGCTGAAGGGGCCCGAGCAGGGTGTGCTGAACTCAGACAGGGTCACTGAAATCAGGATGGGGTTTCACCATCAGGACATGAAAGACCCCAAAGGCAAGCATGAAAAATCCAACATTGTTACCCTACTACAACTTTCACCCATGGCATGCCAGGGGCAGGTGTGTCTGAAAGCCTGCTGGAGAGTTTTTGCAGTAAAAAAACTAAAACCAGTTTCATTGTAAGGCATGTGAGCATCCTGACCTAACTTCTAGGTCAAAGACTCAGTCCTGCCCATAACAGCACCTCAAATATCCAACCTTCACCTTTCCTGAAATCTGAGGGATTTATGTTTCTAGCTAAGTGAAAAGTTTACTTTTCATTCACAAGTTGCTGGGCAGCTCTCCCCAGGGGCTGTTTGCATCCCAGTATTGGGGCAGGAATACACCTGACACCACCCAGGCACCTACCAGAGCAGGTGATGTTCCCCCTCACCACTGGGCTGCATCCCTGAGGATTGCAGGGCAGGATTTAGCCATCCATCTACTCGAGAGCCAAAAGGCATTTTTGTCTCATGGCTCACATCCTACTCACCCTCAGGTTCCATGGTGGGAGCTCTCCCCCACAACCCCTCCAGCTCCACACACCAGGATGTCAGGGAAAGCAAATTGCAGTGGTTTTAGGGTTAATGTGTTTGCATTCATATTCCAAGCCTTGCTTTCACATCTATAACTCATTTCCCAACATCTTCAAGCAAATTTCACACTGTTGGAAAAATGTCAAGGGTTTAATCTGATATGTGTGATACTTAGTGATGCCACTAGGGAGAAAGATGATCATATCTTCCACTTCCCATCACGTTTCTTGCAGGAGTGAAAACATATCAGGAGAATTCATGGGCTTCACTATACTTGGTACATGCAAATTAACAAAAATCAAACTCTCTGAGGAGCACAGACAAGTAACTTTGCATATAAGAAGCCCAAGGAAGAGCTTATCTGTTTTTTCCAGTTGCATTAGATGGTCTTAGAGAATGTGCCTTTGCTGATGATCCTGGCACAGCCATGATCTGCATCAGAGACCAGGACCTGAAACCTAGGACCAACCTCCTACGAGCCTCATGATTGGCATAACTGGATTAAGAATGGAATTAAAGACAGCAGGAAAAAAAAGCAGATGGATGAAAATTGTAGTGCATCAATACCGTGATTTTCCTCAGATCAATGCATTCCCTGCAATATCCACAGGAAAAGATTCCTTCAAATCTGCAAGAAATCCAGAGAGGGTTTTCACATGCAGTAGAGAGGTCAGTGGCAACCTTATGCCACAAAACAAAACAAGGCCTGTGGATTAAATTCAGCTACCACTAATGCATGACATTCTGCTGATATCCCAATATCAATCAATATTATTGACTTCAGTAAATTTTCCTCTGAGCCTATAACTGTAATTTAATTTTGTCCAGATCAAGTTAGGGAAGAAAAAAACCAAAAAGCAGGCTTCATGAAAGCGATATTCCTATGGCTTCATTTCGGAAAGCTGTTTGGATCTCAGAAATAGGACTCGAAGTGTTTGTGGTGAGGAATTTGCTTAATTAGATTCATGTCTGAGAAGTCCCCAGCTGTTCTGCAGACAAACAGAAATATCTGAAATTTCTTCCAGCTCTATGGAGACACAGAGATTGGCTCCTCTCCCTGTTGCCCCAGTCTGAGAGATTTGCACGTATGATTACAATCTAAGGCTGTTTCAGACAATACAAGATGCCACACAATCTCTGAGCACAGAGCAAATATTCCAGCCATTTGCTTCATGATTACTTCCACCCCGTTCACTTCAGCATCTGAAAAATTCTTTGCTATTTTTTTTTTTCATGTGAGAGGCTTTCTGGAACTTGGACATAACATACATTCATTATGAAATGAAAATACCTCATGTGTTCAGGATGGAAAAAAAAATCCCTGGCTTTTAAGAAAGCTTTGTGAGCTTATTAAAAACAAGAGCGCTCACTATGTGTGTCGTTCTGCCAGATGAAAAATTCCCTCCTCGCTTCTCAGGCTTGTAAGCTGCTTTGTGTGCTCAAGACATCTCTTTCCAGTGTCCAGAACATTTTCATCATTAGTCTAACTTGGAATAAAATATTATCTGCCTTGTATCAACAGAGGGGAACCACAGGGCAGCCACACCTTTCCTTCATCATCACTGGAAAACGATCCTGGAAGAGTCAACCCTTGAAGAGTCAATGCCTGCCCAGCCCTCAGACTTCGGGAGCAGACCTCTGTGCCACAGGGAACCATCATACCAAAACCACACATCTGGGGAGAAGCTGAAACAGGAACTGTGAGCCAAAACCACAGCTGGCCATAAACACCACAGCCCGAGAAGAAGTGAGCCATGACCGCCTCCAAAATCCACATCCCTGGGGCACCGCAGCAAGTCCAACCACACGTGGAAAGATGTGCTTTATGAGATTCAGGTCCAGATGAAATTCCCAGGCTCACCTCACCAGCCTGGTCACCTTTCCCTTCTCTTTCTTGTCTCCCTGTTACTCACCCCAGCCCTGTTTTTAGGGGTCTCAGCCCCACTCCTGGCTAATCCTTTGAGACAAAGCTGCGGTGCACAGTGGGCTGGTGAGTGTAGGGATTGGTCCTCCACTGCCTTTTTTCCTCTAATTTTTTTTGCCACCTCTTTGACTTCTACATGGCCTGTTCCACACTCAGACTGGCCCAGAAAGAGGTGTAGATAGACTATGTGAAATCAGGCAAACAGCTACTGCACATGGAGGAGTCCAACTGGGCACCTCAGCAGAACTGACTGCTGTGCTGCAGGGTACAGCCCTGAGCATGTGGCATTTTGGAAATGGAAATCTTACTGAGGTTATCTGAAGGAACTCAGGCTGGATTTGCAGTGGAGCATGAGGAGAGCAGAACATCAAACACTAGCAATCCTTGGGAAAATGAGGTTAACCTCTCCCTGCTGGACTGCCCACAACAGGGGTCTCTGTGTCCTGGCGAGACACACTGGACAAGGAATATCACCTCAAACCCCACTGTAGTTGGGCTGGACCTGACAGTGAACAAGACACAGTGCAGGGATCAGACTAGCAAGGTGCACTTGTGGAGACCACCTCCAGCAGCCAGTGGAACAAGTCAAGGAGATCACCCAGTGACTCATCCTGTGCAGCAGCAAAGCTCTGCATTTCACCTGATTAAGGATGAGCTGAGTAAGAGCAACTACAAGGATGAATAACCATTTCAGGAGCTTTGAAGAGCTGCTCTCAGTAGCCAGCAGCAGCATTCATCATCCCATAGCCACCTGAAATGGGAGCTCTCAGTCTCCCTTGCCACACAGTGAGCCAAGTCAGTCTGTTGGTAGGTGGTGGCATTTGGGCGGGGGGGTTGGTAATTTGGGTTGATTCAGTACTGAATCACACACAGCTCATTTGCTATGGCAGATCACATTCTCCACATGGATTGTCTGCAAGGCTCTCTCTTTCCCCCAGTTCTTCATTACCATTTATCTTACAAGCAATTAAGACTGTTTAAGAAGATGATCAGTTTGGACTTTGAAGCTTTTTTTCTCTGATCCAATATGTGTTTGTTCTTTAAAATATAACTTCAAATATTGTGGCATTCTGTATGTTTTCTGTTTCAGTAACAGGCTGCTAATTGTAATTAGTTTTATCATGGTGGAAATTCAAAAATCTGCTCTGAATGTGTTCCTTTGAATTTAGTTAAAAGGCACTTTTTGAGCTGACAAACACTTTGACTGTAGCTTGTGAGAAAGAATCAAATTTTAAACTTACGGGAAAAGCTCATTTTACTGCAGTGTTGAGAATCCACTGTCTCAGGGCTCACTGGCATTGTGAGGTGCTAGCGAGAGCCAGAGCAAATATTTCTCTGGGCTTCCACTTCCATGCAGTATGTTTTAGATTACACTTAAGTGGATTCAGGAGAGGAAACTGGGGGCGGTGGGCGGGAAGGATGAGAGTAGGTAAGAATGAAAGGAGTCAGTGCCTGGAAAAATGGAAGTCAAATAAAGAAAAAAAAAAAGATGCACAGAAAGGGTGAGGAGGTACTGGCAGGATTGAGAGTAGATCATACAGAAAGCTCAGAGCTGTATGTACCAGACTGAACTGATAAGGATAACAAGGAAATGTGTAAGGATAATGCATCAAAGGATTGCTGTTGGGCACTTCAGGAACTGCTGTGAGTCACTAGAGGTGGAATGGAGAAAACAGGAAAAGAGGAATGAGTGAGAAGAAAACACTGAGATGTTAAAAACATTAAAAGATGTTGAAATAGTCAGTATATAGTTAAAAATATTCAAAATATGTTTTTTCATGTTTGGACAACTGTGCAGTAAGAGAGTGACAGTCGAGCAATGTGCCCAGGAGGGAGGATGGGGTCAGGCAGAGGCTGTGCCCAGTGGGCAGCTGGTGCTTGGGTGTGAGGGCAGGAGCCATCAAGGGCTCAGGCTCTGCACAAACCAGCACCAAAAATGGCACAAATCCACTCTGCTCACCCTCCTCTTCTATCCTACTGGGTGCCAAACCTGGCTCCGCTGCCCTCTTGGGAATTCTTGTTGGGCAGTGGGTTACCTTGCCCCAGGCAAAACTAGTCCTTTGTATGAGTCCTTCCACGGGTGATGTGTCCTCTTCCACCAGCCAGAATATGCTGCTCCTTTCGAGAATGGGATGGCTTTGCCCTCCAGATCATTCCCATGGCGATAGGTGGAATGCAATATATATTACAGTAACCTGCAGCACCCATGGGTGCTAATGGGACCTTCAGAAGGTATGAAAATAAAAACCTGAGCTGAGCATGAACTTCTGCAGTCAGATTTTCAGATGGTCAAGAGCAAAGGCTGCTTTGCAAAACAGCAACCAAGGGCAAGGCTGCCTCTAACTCTGGGGATAATTGTCATGGAAACTACAAGTAAAGTAGCACAAAACACAAGTAGGTATGAAAAAGGTAGCTGAAAATAGCTGCTCCAGGAATGTTTCTTTGCAAAGGTTCTAGACATTAAAAGGCAACTGAATAAACAGCTTAGTAATTTTAGATGTTCTTGGAAAATGGATTTTAAAGGGAAAAATGGGGCAAACCACGAAACTATGGCTCAGGGAAAACTCCAGGAGAAAAAAAGCTTTGAGAGGAAAATGAATGCAAGCAAGACTCCTGCAAGCTTTATAATATATATACCTACAGATGTATAGATAGATAAATTCATACATGTGTGTGTGATTACATATATATAGATAGAAGGCATATATGTAACTAAATATATAACTATATATATATATCTGTGTGTGTGAACTATATATATATACCCTTCTGGAAAAACAATACTGAATAAAAGAAGCCAGCACAAACCAAATCCTTCCTGCAGCAAACTGAAGACGAGAGGGTTTCTCAGAGGTTAACTTGACCGACGTCCAAGGCCTTGAGCAGGAAAGCAAGTTGTTTGATGAGTTGGACCAGTGTCTAAATGGCATCTGCCCAAGGATGGCTGTGACCAGAAAACACACAAGGAGAGTGAGATCCAGCCACCCAACAGCAGAATGGATGGGTGCCAAAGAACTGAAATAATCAGAAAAAGCATGAAATGGATCTCAGCATGTGTGCAGAGAGCCGTGATGGGCGGAAAGAGGGGGTACAGCCTCCAGCCGACGGGGAGATATTCGGCAATTAACAGCAAGGATTGATGGCCACAAACCAGGGCACCTTTGTCTCTGCTCAAATAAGCAGCAAACTGCATTCCACAAAGAGCCTTTTCTTTGCTGTGAGGAACACATCCCCGTGTCAGATGGACGGTGGCACATTCAGGGATGTTCTTCCAGCCAAAACTGTTGGTGGAAGAAGCTGCAAGCACAGGGGAAGGAGCAGGGGTGCCAGTCCAGTAAGCGGAGCAGCAGTTACAGCCTCTGTGCGACAGCGTCGGGCATGGCAGGGTGGGATTCAGTGTGAACACAGAGGAAAGCAGGTGAGATGTCGAGGTACTGTCATGCAGGTCACACTAGGAAAACATTAGAGGGTGATTTATGCACTTGGAAAGGAATGAATTGAGCTGTAACAGGGAAAAACGTTAGCTGGAAGATGCGAGAAGCAGCTGAATATATGTTATATCATTCAGCAGCACACACTGCTGGCTGGGGCCAGGATAATCCCACTCCATTTTTTATGCCACATTGGAAGAAATGGTGAATAACCAGGAATAATCCTGCAACAGCAAATGTTGTATGTGCACTAGTAAGTGCCAAGTAAGTATGTCTCATCAGACAAGACAAAAAGAGTTTGTTCAGGGTGAGTACCAGAGGCATTGCATTGGGTTCATGTGAGCTGGGGAGGGGGGTGGTTTAGAATTTGGTCATATCCACACCATGTAAAATACAACGAACAGTAACTCAAATGACACCCCAAAAGGAGGCAACAGTGAGAGAATAATCTCATTTACCGGAGGGAAAGAAGAAAGATCCAGAGAGCAAGAGATGAGGAGGTGAAGGTCAGGGAAGAGGTGAAAGGAAAATGAAAATGGAAAGAAAAATAACCCTACCAAAGAGGCAATTCTAATCAGCTACAAGGGGAGAGTTAAATGCAGCCCCAGCTGCAGAGCAGTGAGACCTGGAGATGTGTGGATAACTAGCACAGCAGCAGAGACTGGATGCTGCTAGGGCTTTACAGGGCACTAACCAGGTATTTATGAAATACCATTGAGGCACAGGTTTCTTTACTTCTGAGAATTTACAACATAGAAAGACACCAAAAGGAATTAATCAATAATGTCAAGTCGCAGCTCAAGAAGATTAAATATGCAACCAGAAGTCACCTGTATTGCTGTAATACCACTAATAACAGTAGCATTTATAGAGGGCTAAATCATGCTTCCCTTGCTTAAGGCCCTTCTCGCTGACCTTTGAAGGTTTGATCTCAAGACATGATGTAAATCATCTGGAGACTTCTCTTCACCTCTACTGGATGAAGGATATGCCTATTCTGGGAAAGCGGGGTTAGTCTTCCAAATAAAAGAAAGAAATACACTGGAGGTACTTGGGCACCTAAGTGCTCTGCTTCCCAAAGTCACTCAGGCACATCTCTGCAATGGCAAAGCTGTTTCCATTAACTGAGGAGGATCCTCCAGCACTGCACAGACACAGACTCTCAGTTCCAGCTGGTTTGAATTTCTGCACACTTATTAAAACAGACATAAAACCCCCTAAAGTAATAATCTAGCTATTTTCACCCAAACTGAAGTTTCTCAGGCTAGCTACCTGCCTATTAGTAAACATAAAGTGCAACATTTAGGGAGATCTACAGCACAGCACTGTGTGTTACTCTCACATCCCATTTGCTCTGTGACTTGTAGTGCACTCGAGAGAAGGAAATAAAAGCACCTTCCTCAGTCAGACTGATGTTCAGTGGGCATTTGGCAGGTGCTCTCCAGGTACCCCAACAGCCTGAAGCAACAGCCAGACTGTTCACGTTGTAGTCACTTCATCACTGGGTTTATTTTAAAAGACAACACAATATTAAATCATCACGCTGGTGTTTGTGTCAAACACCACTGTCCTTGATTAATAAATGCTCACTGTTTTGCTGTGCCTGTTTTGCTATGAGATCTCAACAGAAGTTACACAACACTTCTCAGCCAAGTGCTTTTCCTTGCATGATGTGAAATTCACTTGTGTTATAAAGAGTGAAAAAACCTCAAACAAACAAAGCAGAACAGGCTGTGTGTTTGAAAAGAAGCTGTGGAAAATACATCAATATTTGAAACTACAGAGGCAGCTGCTGCTCTGTGAGCAGCCAGGTATGAAGGCTGCTTTCCCATGGATCCCATACCCCTTCTCCCCACTTCACTCCATCCTCACCATGGTGAGACTCCAAGCTCTTCCTTCCTGTGTTCCTCACTCCTATGTATTTCCCATCTCTCCATGCACCCTGCAATGGCCACACAGCAGTGCTCATTGCTGGCCACATTCCCTAAACACCAGCTAAGCAAGAGGCCCAGGAATAGAGTCATTGCAGGGCTGGATGGTGCCTGTTAGAGCCAGAACAGCTGATCCTTCCAGTTTGGATCTGCCCTCCCTGATCTGCACGCAACTTCGAGGAATTGGACATTACAGAGAGCTCATGACATCTATCAAACTTAGTTCAAGCTGACCAGGGTGTTCAAAGGCATTAGAGCACAAAACAGAAACACAGGCTGATGGGCAGAGGGAATAATAGCACAAGACTGTTGCCTGAGAAAAAGAAGCTTAAAAAGAATCATCAAAGGACAAAAGTCACTAAGGCACCACAGGGAAGGATGACAAGGCTGAGCTAAGGAGGAGGAAAATGGAGCAACTCCCCAGAGGACTGAAAGATTTCAAATTCCCTGCTCTCCGTTTCAAATGATCTCAGTAAACTGATAACTATCACATCAACCAGCCAGCAACCTGAGGATTTAAATAAGCTTTTTGCCACCAGCACATGTAAACCCAAATGAATTCCAAACAGATGGTTTATTTAAAGATCATGTTATATGTACTGCCATAAATATCCAGGTTATGCCAGGGCTGTTACAAGGAAAAAGTTATAATTTTAGACACGTAAAATCCCTCCAGTTTGGACAGAGATTGGGCAAGAGTAATCAGCACCTCTTAGGGTCTTAGAAACACAGTGAAAGAGCTGAAGTGTGTGTAATTACCAGCGAGAAGCATTGTAGCTAAGCAGATAAAGTTAATTATACAGTACAGGAACATTTTCAGTTGATGTGGTAGTAATCATAGTCAACAAAGAAGTGCCCAACAGAAGGATCCATATACAATGAAAGCAATCATGGGGTGAAAGTGTACAGCACAAATTACCTAAAAAACAAAGGCAGACAGACACAGCTGGAGCTGAGAAATCTTAATGAGGATTTGTGGATTTCTACATGCAATAGGATACCTTAAACAGCAGCACACCTTACCCTGTGGATGGTACTCTCCCAAAAACTGTCACCTCAGTCTGGAGGAGGTATCAATATTTGTGCTCCATGTGGGAAAGCAAGGGCCAGATCCAGCACCAGCCTCTGATGATATTGACGTCATTTTTCACGGGAAACACTGGGTGCTGCTGCTGTGTATGAAACAAATACATCAGTGGGTTGGTCTAGAGTACCCATTTAATGAAAGTAAATCTATACTTAGGAGAAAAGATCCAGCAAACAGACCTCAATTTTAATTCAGGCCTTCATGCTACCATTGCCCACAGACTTTCCAAGGTCTGCATCCACCGCTCTGCACTAGAGCAGGCTGGCTGGGACACAGGACCTGAAACAAAAGGTTCAAGCACAAAACATTTTTGTGTGTGTGTGTGTGTGTGTTTACACATCTCCACAAATGTAATTTCAGTGTCTCTTGGCTTGATGATGGGACAGACGTGGCACGGGATTTCACTTCCCTGTGCTGGCAGCTGTCCCTCCCAATCCACATTACAGCCATTCCACCCAGGGCTGCCAGAGGTGTGGAGCAAAGGAAAGGCTCCCCTGCTGTCTCATTGCAACCTGCCAGTTTGATTTCTCATGGCCATTTTCAGACCTCTAAATGATGCAATTTCATCCCCTTTTCCCAGGGTAATAAACACAACCAACATGGCTGTTTGTTGGAACATCCCGACTCTAATGCCTTAAAAGGCTTAATTTGGTGAAACATTGCCCTTCAAAACAAGGATTTATAGATTTGAAAACATGCAGGTAAATAAATGACACTAATTGCTGTGAAACAGATACCTGGCTGATCAGATGCAATTAGCAATATGGAAAGGGTGACAAAAGAACATCAGGGAGGTCAAGAGATGCCGAAATCCCACTGCAGGGACATTTTCTAACTGCCTTTATGCTGGTGCCAGGGCTTGTCTAACACCAGACAGCTCACTGACCTGAACTAGCAGAGCGTTCGACCCTGTGCCTTTCACTCCTTACTGATACCAATTGTAATTTCTCAGAGACTTCCAGACACAGCAGCTACATCTATGCCAACAATAATTACCTATGAAAACAGGTAACTTCTAGAAAGAAATCAATGCCTAACACCTGTAGGTTTATACCGTGCAGCTGTGAGTATTGCTGTCAACACTTCCACTACTGAAGGATGAAGAATGAAGCCAGACGTGATTCAAGTGCCATCTTTTCCCAAGTTCAGTTAAACCAGCCCTGCAAATGAAACAAACACATGAGCCTTGAAGGTGCCTGAGGATGACAGCAAGGTATGGAAGCATAATTGGTATTGCTGAGGTGAGCCTGCAGCTCACAGCGTGATGGCTGTGCACAAAGAGCGCTTCGTTACAGCACGGACAGACCACACAGCTCCAGGACCCTCCACACCTTCCATGGCTGGAATTAAAGTCACTCAGAAGCAGTCCTGGGTCCTGCTGCAGGTCCTGAATTGCTGGCAGAGGCCAGGGTGGTCCCTGTTTCTGAAGCCCAGGAGAGCCAGTAGGGCCCCAGGACCTCCTTGGAGAAGAAAGCAGAGCACTCTGTGACCTGCTGCTGGAAAGTGCCACACACCGTGAGGTGATGGGAGCTTTTCCCTTTGTGGGCTGGGAGAGAGGAGCCCCCACACCCAGTGGGGCTGGACGAGCAGAGGGATAGGTGACCAATGCAGACCCTGGCTCCACTGATGGCACTTAGAAGCAAAACACTGCCATAAACAGGTATGTTACACACACCTGCCAACAGCAAGTCAGTGTCTGGCTGGACACAGGGGCCTGGACACCAGGCAGTGTCTGGGGAGGGGAACAGGGCAGGTTTTGGTGGTCTGTCCCAGCTGTGCCTCTGCAGAAGGCTGGAGGTTCCCCAAACTTTCGGTTTGCTAAGTGATAACAGGGCTTCACTTGGCACACTGAGGGGGAAAAACAGCCCAGCAAGGCAAACACCCAGAAGGTAGAGATGCAGCGCAGTTACTGCTCTGAAACACTGGCACCTTGTGGCAGCTCAGCCTCAGGCAGACACGCTGCAGCTGACTGTCCTGCTGGACATTGGGGTGACCTGGGCACGGCTCCAAGGACCAGGACAGAACCAGAGCAACCTCACACAGGCACATGGAAAGCCACCTTGCCCTGGGTAGCACTGAGTAACCGCTGTTTCTGGGGAAGGAGGAGGTCTGGAAATACATATTTGCACTTCCAGCCCTGTTTGTGGCCTTCCATGGCTGCAAAAATGGTAATGAGGAGGGTGGCTTTACATGGGGTGCCCATGGTCACCTGTGATTGTCCAGGGCACTGACCACACAAGATATGTCCATCCAAGAACTGCAAGGAACCTGCAAACGAACTTCTCCGTGTGCATGAGCAGCACCAGGGAAGCGTAGGGTCTGCACCGTCCTCCACAATGCCCTGGCACAGGAACACCTCTGCCACGGGGAGGAAAATCAATGTGTCTGTCCCTCTCAGAGAGCTACAATACTCCCTGGTTTAACGAGGGGCTGGCAGACCTCCACTTCCTGTGAGAGGAGTGCAGGCATCAGCTGCACGACGGGCTACTGGCCTGTCAGAAGCAAATACCACCGTATTTTGCTGTTTTTAAGCCTGACCGCACAGCTAAAGGGGCTGTCAAACCTGTCCTGCTCCAAAATCACCATCTGTCAGAGGAGACCTCCTTGGTTGCCCTGACTGCCACCAGAGCCACCCCTAGGGCTGGTGTGAGCAGGAAGGCAGACAGGATTTGTGCTCTGCGGGTGCAGAGCCTTAGGGAAGCTCTGAGGAGCCCCTGCCAGCTGCAAAAAGGGGCTGGCTCCTACTTCCAGCTGGATAACAAGTGTGTATTATGCCATGTAAACAACCTGCAGGACATCCATACAGTCACTCTTCAAGAAAGAGCATCATTAGAGTTACTGAGAGCCACCACAGGGCTCCTTGCAGCACTGATGCATCTTGCAGGGAAGGAAACAATCATTTGAGGTCCATTTTGGGGATTTTTTTTTTTTTTTAATTATTACTGGGATCCTTTTTAATGCTGTAAGATCACATGAGAATTATGGTCACCATAAGGCCTTATTCTTCATATAAATATTTGAGATATAAATATTCTCTCTGAATTCTCTTTCATGTTGAGCTGTGAACGTGCGTGTAGCTGGATCCTTTTCTCCCTGTTATTGCTGCAATATACATAAATATGAAAATGTGGGCAAATATTTACAGACAATAAATGCTGGGGGAGTGGGTTAATTAACTAGTGTTTCATATGGTTACAAACCAAAACACAAGATTTCAGCAATAACTAAACCGAAGAAAATTAAAACTCAGCTCCCTTACTCTTGTCACACCTAGCAACTTCTTTTGGGGCCAATTAAAAAGTGGCAAATCCAGAAATGGGAGGATGAAGTATTTTTTTTCTCCCACAGTACATAATGAATCTGTGGCTTTTACTGCCACAATGAGCTGAGGATGCCAAAACCCAGTGGTGTTGACAGGGTGTGGGTGTTTCTACGGACAGTAAGAATGGCCAGAGATATAATGGCTGTGAAAGATGCAAATTTTGGAAGAGGGCAGACCTCCAGCTGTGGCTGCAAACCAGTATTTATTAGGGATTAGGGAAAGAGCTGCAGTGTCAGCCAGGTTATCTGCTTACAAGGGAACTGCACATACTTTCCACCTTTCACCCAGTGCTGGAGGGACCAGCTGCAATAACTGGACATCAAAGCTGTTTCAGTTTTTTTTTTTTTTCCAATTTTTGTGAGCTAATCCCATCTCAGCCGCTCACACAAGTAACACTCACCCATGTGTGCAGTGCCTGAGCGTTTGGAACATCAGCCTTACTTAGCAGGAAAAAAACCCAACCAACCCTTTCTTCCCAAACAAGGCATGCAAAGAGTAAACAGCATTCCGCAGCTCCGGAGCACACTGCCCAAGGAATAGAGCTGGGGACAAGACTCAAAAGAAAAATATGCAAGAGGCCTAAAAGTGTCTGTCATAAATAAAACCAATTAATAGGTCTCTGAGCAAATGCAAAGGCCAACAGGCAAATAACATAAACACTGCTACAAAAGACCTACGTGCAGTTCTCTGCAAAGCATCAAAGCCATTCCTCGTTGCACAATCAATGCAAAAGTGATTTCAAGTCAAAAAAAAAAAAAAGAAGACAAAGGAAAAAACTGATCCTAAAAAAACAAAGGAGCTGCCCAACTCAGTTTCTCCTGTATTTTATTCTAGATGACTAGAACTAGAAGCCAATGACTTAAATGAAGGGAAAAAAAATCAGAATCAATGCAAAAAATACTGACACTTATCAAAAACACAGCAGGCAACTGTTCCTTCCAGTAAACTTCTAAATAATTCACACCCAAGATACAGAAGCAATCTTAGGAACATACAATGCCAAAACAGTCGAGGGAACAGTTTCTCTCATCATCCAGATGCAAAACACAGCTCCAAAACAGAGGCACCAGCCAAAAGAATTGCATTTAAACCAAAATTCCAACAAATAAAACCAAAACGTGCCTAGAGGAGCTCGGCTGTGAAACAAGCGTGGTCCAGCCTGCACTGCATGGGATCCTGCATCCCACAGCATAGCCCTGGGGACCCAAAAATGCCCTTTGTAGAAGCCAAGCACCCCGTGCCTGCCCCACCACCCAGCCGTGTTACACTCCAAAAGCACCGTGTTTTTATTTTCCTGCAAACTTCCAGGGGAAAACAGCGGCTGATACTCAGAGTGTTCTAAAAGACAAAAAAAGAGCTTGACTTAGGGTATCGCATGGGGATGAACCTCAACAGCTCCACACACAGGGACTCATGAAGACACAAATACAGTGCTGCGCCCAAATGTGCCATCCGTAAAACTTGGCATGGACAATTGGTGGGCAGTCCCCAGTGGGGAGGGACAGCAGGGCAGGACAGGGGCTGATGGGGTGGAGTGACACATGGGAATCCCCCAACCCCGCTGCCACCCACCCACCACCATCTCCACTCCAAGGGAGGGGGCACTGCCAGGAATGCGCTCCAGCCCCTGGACCAGCAAAGTTTCCTGTGAGAGATAAGAAAAGACACATTTGGTTTATGGGCCGTCAGTAAACACGGCCAGAGTATGTCCAGCCTCTCATCCCCCACCACTCAAGTCCTTCTCAGCAGGGCTGTTCTTGATCCTTCATCCCCCAGCCTGTACTGATACCAGGGCTTGCCTCAACCCAGGCGCAGCACCTTGCGCTTAGTCTTGTTAAACTGCATGAGATTCCCACGCGCTCTCTTCTTGAGCCTGTCCAGGTCCCTCTGGACGGCCCCGTCCTTCGGGTGTGCCACCACACCGCTCAGCTTGGTGTCACCTGCAAATTTACTGAGGGTGCCCCCGGTCCCTCAAATCGCATGCTTTGGGATGGCCCTGCTCGAGCAGGGAGGGTGGAGCAGATGGCCCGCTGTGGCCCCCTTCACCCTGACCCATCCGTCCTGGGATGGTGTGACTCTGTGATTTTGTGTCTCTGATTCCGTGATTTTGTGATTTTGTGACTGTTTCTGTGGCTCTGTGACCGTGTTTCCGTGACTCCCCGTGTGTTTCCCGCCCCCGTTCCTGAGGGGCCCCGCTGTTCCCCAGCGCCCCCTCCCGGCGCTCCCGCCGCCTCCCCCGCGCGGGTCCTCCGGGCCGGCAGGGGGCGCCGCGCGGCGGAACCTCCCGGCCGCTTCCGCCGGTCGCGGCTGAGTCACTGCGCGCGCCGCCCGCCCGGCCCCGAGCCCCGACCGGCCCCGGCCCGTGTCCCGCGTCCCGTGTCCCGCGTCCCGCGTCCCCGGTCCCGCCGCCGCGATGCCGCTGGAGAACCTGGAGGAGGAGGGGCTGCCCAAGAACCCCGACCTCCGCATCGCCCAGCTCCGCTTCCTGCTCAGCCTGCGGCCCCGCGCGCCCGACCCCGCCGCGCGCGACGAGCTGATGGCGGCGGTGCGGCTGCACAGTGAGTGTGGGCTGCCTGCAGAGTGTGGGCCTGAGGTCGGGGCTGTCCCAATGAGTGTGGGCCTGAGGGCCTGGGGGCTGTCCCTGCACAGTGAGTGTGGGCCTGAGGGTGCTCGGGGGGGCTGTCCCTGCACGGGGAGTGTGGGCCTGAGGCGGCTCGGGGGGGCTGTCCCTGCACGGGGAGTGTGGGCCGGGGCTGTCTGTCTGTCCGTCCGTCCGGGCCCGACTGTCTGTCTGTCTGTCGTGAGGCGGTGTGTCTGTGTCTGTTCGCCACGCCGAGGATGTGTGCGGGTGGCGGTGGGTGCGTGGGGCTGTGTGTTTGCGGGTGTGCACATCGCCCCTGCCCCCGGGACTGTCGTCCCTGAGCGTGGGCAGCCCCAGAGCAGGGGGCTGAGGTTTGGGCAGGGAGGGTTTGACGGCTCTTGTGTCATGCTGGTATCGTGAGAGTCCCGAGTTGAGCGCCGGGGTCTGCTGTGCTCGCAGTGGGTTACATAGAACCGTGGGGTATCGTGAGCTGGAAGGCACCCACAAGGATCACTGAAGTCCCAGCTCCTGGCCCTGCACAGCACAGCCCCAGCAATCCCACCCTGTGCCTGAGAGTGTTGTCCGAGCGCTCCCTGAGCTCTGCCAGGCTTTGGGTTGTGACCACTGCCCTGGGGAGCCTGTTCAGTGCCCGACCCCCCCTAACTGAAGAACCTTCTTCTAATATCCAACCTAAACCTCTCCTGACACAGCTCCATGCCATTCCCTCAGGGCCTGTCACTGGTCACCACAGAGAAGAGATCAGTGCTTGCCCCTTCTTCTCCCCTCATGAGGAAGTTTCAGACAGCTTTGAGGTCTCCCCTCAGTCTGGTCTTCTCCAGGCTGAACAGACCAAGTGACCTCAGCCGCTCCTCATACAGCTTCCCTTCAAGGCCCTTCATCAGCTTTGTGTCTCTCCTTTTCACAGTCTCTAACAGCTTAATATCCTTGCATTGTGGTGCTTAAAACTGCCCCCAGGACCCGAGGTGAGGTCACCCCAGCCCAGAGCAGGGAAAGAGTGCAAATGGGGGAGGTGTAAAGAGCAGTGATGGAAAAGGGTCAGCAAAAGGAAGTGTGAGGGGCAGAGGCTGCAGAAACACTGTCTGTGCCACGTCTGTATTTAACAGATACCTGCTCACAGGGAGGGTGTCGCTGGTGTCCTTATGGAAACATGCACACAGTCGCTGCAGCAATTAACAGCAGAGCCCTTCCTGCTTCTCTTTCAGACATGGCTCCATACTACGAAGCGCTGTGCAAGTCCCTGGAGTGGCAGATGGACACGGATCTGCTGAACAAAATGAAGAAAGCCAACGAGGAGGAGCTCAAACGTCTCGACAATGAGTTAGAGGATGCGGAGAAGATCTTGGGGGAAAGCGAAATCCGGGATGCAATGATGGCCAAAGCTGAGTACCTGTGCAGGATTGGGGACAAGGTTGGTGACAGCACAGGCCTTATGAACTCATATAACATGCTGCATGGTAACCCTCTTAGCTGGGCAGGTCCCAGTGAGCACTGGGGGACTTGCAGTGTCTTTTTTACTGGCACAGCTCAGACGTGGATGGCAGATAGGGGAGGGTGTTACAGAAATTTAAATGATCTGGGAAGAAACCTCAGCCCTTGAAAGAAAACATTGTTTTTCTTGACAAGGGAAAAAGTTATTTTCCATTGGCAGATATAATTTTTCACTTTCCTTGTGCCTTTAAACTTTTCTAAGCTGTTCACATCGTGCAGCCTAATTTCAAGTTACAGAGTAGATTTTCATAGTCCTTAGCTTTAAAAGATACACAAGGATCAGCTCTTTTAATGTGATTTAAGTTTTGATTCTTTAAGATTATTCAGAATCCATAAAGTGAAAGCTATGGGAAACTTGACAGAGTCACGACTACCAGCAGGAGACAGTATGTGTTCTTACCAAAGACATTTTGTAAATGTTTTAGGGGCTTTTAACATTCTTATGGTAGAAAACACTCTTTTGCTAGGAGGGAGCTCTGACTGCATTCCGCAAGACTTACGACAAAACTGTGGCACTGGGGCATCGTCTGGATATCGTGTTCTATCTCCTAAGGATTGGCTTGTTTTATATGGATAACGACCTCATCACACGGAACATTGAAAAGGCAAAAAGGTACTGCTGGGGTTGTCTGAGTGCACTAAAGCACTCTTGGAACAAGCTGTAACAAAAGAAATGGAAGATAAATACCTTTCTGTCCAGAAATGACTGGGACTGGTTGGGAGGCAGATTCACAGTGATGGGTGGGAGTTACCTTCTACTTCCTATTCCCGGAGTTTTCTGTGAGGGGGAAGAGAAAAGCAAGGTTAATATTTTGTGGCAGCTGTTTTCTAGCATACTGGCTTCATTTGTATTTGTAGCCCACCCCCTGCTTCCGCTTAAAGTGTGACTCAGCCTGTGCTCCTCTCTTACTTATAGCCACCCCAATTTTGTGTTAATACGAATCTTAAAAAATGGCAACTTGTAACATTTTTTCTATGCTGCAGTTGGACAGCTTTGTTTTTTGCAGCAGAGGCAGTGCAAAATTGTTACCACAGCTGAGGCTGACAGTAGTATTTACCTGCACATTCACAGAGCCTGTTGTCACTGATGAAGAGGCTGTAAACTTTTCCTTTCAGCTTAAACTTGCACTGTGCAAAAGTATCTGGCCTCTTCTGTACTAAGAAACCCACTTTCCTACCCAACAGGTGTACAGAGCCTGGGCTGTTTCAACTGTAACATAAGCCAAGTTATTCTGTCTCTAATGTCATGGTATCAGTTGATTCATACTTGTTTCGTATAACTTACGACATGACACATTTACATAAGTAAATATTCTTTGTTCTATTTTAAGTCTAATAGAAGAAGGAGGAGACTGGGACAGGAGAAACCGCCTCAAGGTTTACCAGGGCCTTTACTGTGTAGCAATTCGAGACTTCAAACAAGCAGCAGAGCTGTTCCTTGACACAGTTTCGACGTTCACATCCTATGAACTGATGGATTACAAAACGTTTGTAACATACACTGTCTATGTCAGCATGATTGCCTTGGACAGGCCTGACCTTCGGGAGAAGGTAAGGAAAGCAGGTGGAAACGCTGGTGCAAACCGACACAGCCTTTCCTTAACCTGTCCATCTCCAGGCTGAAAGTGGTGGTTAAACGTGTCCGTTTGCTTTCAGGTTATTAAAGGAGCAGAGATCCTGGAAGCCTTGCACAGTTTGCCCGCTGTACGACAATATCTCTTCTCCCTTTACGAATGCCGTTACGCAGCCTTCTTCCAGTCACTAGGTAAGGCTGGGCTTTGTCCTACAACACTATTTCAGGTGTTGCAGTTATTTGTTTCAGATCACACACAACTTCAGTGGAGTACCCCCAGTCTAGAACTAGAGCTACATGCAGAAAAAAACAAACTAGAGATTTTTTTTAACAGTGACCTAAAATTTCCTGCTTTGATTTTTCAAACAAACAAAGAAAAATTTCACATCCAGTGAGCTTTGTGAAAGGTCACATATGATTAGGTGGAAGAGCATTTTGAAAATAGCTGTGAAACAGTGTCTTACCTGAAGAGCCAGGTCAGGAAAGTTTTGAAAGGTTTTGTCTTCCCAAGAAGCTATGGAAGTTGCAGTCTGAAGGCCCAGAAATCTCAACGTGTACAAGATATTACACAGAAAGTTTTCAGTGTGTTCCTACTTGCTTTCTGATCTGTTTTCTGTTTAGAAAGGTGACATCAAAGAAACGCTTTTCAGAAAACTCATCCTTGCCAGTTCTGAGACTGCTTGCTTTCCTTCTGTGAGATTTAGACCACAAGGAAATAAGATATTTAGAAAGAACTCTTCATTTTGTGCAAGACTAGGCCCGATGAGACTGAGTTAAAGGACAGCATTTTCCTATTGCTGGCCTTATCCCTAGCTGGGAACTGAAACTGTCAGGGAAAAAAAATCACTTCATTGCCTGGAAATCCTTGTAGTTAATTTAAGAGCTAGTAGCAGAAAGTTAATGTTATTTCCTTAAATAACTTTGGGTAAGAACGTTTCTTTAAGTAGTTACATACCAAGTTCTTCTCCTTTCCCAGCACCGCACAGCTCCTGCGAGATGGCAGATTCAGCTCCTCCTTTCAGCGAGTGATCCCCCTCATCCCTGACAGGAGGATTCTGTGCTGATTAACAGGCTCTCATTAGCTCTGCCACAATCTTATTTGCATGTTATTACTGCACCTGGTTCCAGAACTACACAAATTTACTTTAGTGTAGAATCCCTTTCATATCTTGAGGAATGCAAGAATACAATATAGCTACGGTCACACCCATTACTTATTAACTGGTGCCATGTGTTTTATTGACATAACTATTGATATTTTGCATTTCTCAGAGACTACTGACTCTTTTATTTTTTATTATTCTTTTTTTCTTTCCAGCTATTGTAGAGCAAGAGATGAAGAAAGACTGGCTGTTTGCACCTCACTATCGATACTATGTGCGGGAAATGAGAATCCACGCGTACAGCCAGCTCCTGGAGTCTTACCGGTCATTGACGTTAGGATACATGGCAGAAGCCTTTGGAGTCAGTGTAGAATTCATAGATCAGTAAGTTCGTTGGATTTTTAAGTTCATAAAGATCTCACTTTATACATTTTAAATATTTATGATGATCTCATTATGAATAAAGATTTTTGTCCTACTTTGATTTTAAACATGCCAATTTATGTGTCTTTGGAAGAGCATGAGAAACTAGTATTTTATTAATTAATTTGTTCTTATACTGCTATGTTTATTGACCTCTGTTTGCTGTGAAACTTTAAATTTTAGAGGATGGCTTAGTTCACAGCTGTGCAAAAACTGAGCTGTTACAGCTTTGGGGATCTGCACATTTGATGTACCCTGCCAGTCTCTCTCTCTCTGGTTTTGCTTGCTTTCTGGTACATGGACAGGATCCGATGTTTTTCACTTAAATTATACCCTGCAGTCTAAATTTGTAAATCTTTTCTAGTATAAAAACAACAGATTTAGATCATGGTAAGTGGTGAGTGAAGTGAGTAATTGACTTTTACTTTATATAGATGAAGCATGTAAATACCTTCACAAGAGTCATTCTTGTTTCAGAGTGGTCTTCAGATTTTTCTAATATAGAAAACTTACAGAAATATGAAACTGCTTGAAATAATCTAAAATTATTAAGTGTTTCAAGAGAAATCAAATGCCCATTCAATTCAAAGGTAAATGCTTTAGTCATACTAATTCTTATGCATCCCAGTAATTTATTACAAGTTGTAACTTGTCTTAACTGTTGAGCTCAGGAATATTTTCGTCTACCATCAGTGCTACAAAGCACCAGTTGATAAAGCAAAATAATAATAAAATAAGCATTAAAAAAAGAATTTAAAACTGTTTAGAGACTTTTCTAATTAATTGACTGACATGAAGATACTTACCCCAGGATAAATCAGGTGCACTGCACGACTGCTGCCTTTGGATTTGAAGGGTAGTTGATGCTAAGCTGAGTGAAAAGTTTCACTAAATCAAGTACAACACTTGGGCCTTTGAAGAAAGTACTAAGAGCTTTTGTGTTCAGATCATTAGAATGATTATTCTTGGGTGCAATGTCTGAGCTTTAATAAGATAAGGATGCATAAGATAAGATACCTTATGAAAATACACAGGCTGCTGCTTCAGAAATACAGTGTGGTGACACTGCTGTGTTGTAGCAGCAGTTTCAGTGCTATTAGGTCTACAAGCACTTGGTGAAACATGATCTAACCAACTTTTTTTCTTTATTTAGGGAGCTTTCAAGATTTATTGCAGCTGGGCGATTGCACTGCAAAATAGACAAAGTAAATGAGATTGTAGAAACTAACAGGTATGTAACAATTCCTGGTTTTGACAGCCCAGTTCAATTTATACCTTTTGATGACATTTACTACAGAAATGTTTTGTGCCTTGGTATAAAATATAATCTTCTAACCCCTTTTTTCCTCCCCCCCACAATTCCTAGGCCCGATAGCAAGAATTGGCAGTACCAAGAAACCATCAAGAAAGGAGATTTGCTGCTAAACAGAATTCAGAAACTTTCCAGAGTAATTAATATGTAATTTTTTTAATGCAAGGGAATGCAAGATTTAGATGTTTAAAACATTTTGGAAGTAACCTATAAATATATTGTATAACTTGGTATACTGTAGGGAAAAAAATAACTAGCAGGAGAGGTAGTGTTTTTACTTTCCACTTCATTATGTACACACTGTTCTGTTCGGGTGTACGGAACCCAGTTCATTTATTAAATGTATTATACCATTGGTGATCTCTTGTAATATACTTTGTTCCTTTCCTTGCCTGTGTATACAGAGTTCAATATTGAATAGCAAAGCAGGGTCACGACCTGTGAACAGACAGAACTCATGGCCGTTCTATCCTTGCTTTTTTAAGGCTTTTGTATTGGAATCAGAGGTGAAAAGAATGAGTTGCATTATAGTAAAGTACCCAAAAATTTTAGTGAGGATTGTGGACTGTCCAGACTGGACAGACTCTTTCAATAAGGGGGTTACAGTTTAAGGGAGAAGTAATAAGGATACAAATGGTTGGGGTGAAGAAAGAATATAACCACAGAAACTGTATGGACTAAAACTTTGGGAACATCTTTAACTGAAGTAGCCTCTCCCTTAAAAACTACAGGAAGTCAGCACGTGAGCAAAGCATTGCATTTGTGATTCCTGCCTGGGTTAGATTTGCAGAGGTCAGAGGGATGGCAGGAGCTGTGGAAGAGACCACTGCAGTGTGACACAACTGATCGAGTACTGCAGGGGTTACGATTTCTTCCTTCACAGCTGCTGAGGAATGAATGTCTCACATAGGCTGCTGCCAGGCTGATGACACATGGTTTCTGGCCTACGGCAGCAGCTGTTTACCCTGCTGGCCTGCCTGGAGGGTTTTTTCCCCTCCTCCCAAAGACAGTCTGTGACTGAGCTCTGTGAGCTGTTTGATGCTGCTGCACTTGGCAACAGAACCCATTTACTGCCGGTATTCACTGCAACTCCAGTGCCTGAAGTAACCCCAACAGGTAGATGCACACAAAGAAGAGTCCCAACATTTGGAAGCTGCTGTGCCACAGACAGGACAGTGAAATTTCCCCTGCCCACTTGTCTCCTGTGTTTGAATTGCTGCCACCTGCTCGAGGTTGGACCCCTCAGTGCTGAGGGGCTGTTACTGTTCTCTGATGAACTGTTCTGAAACCCAAAATATGACCTCATAATTTTTGGTTTTCTTTTACTACTTACTGGAAGCTGTTTTGGTTGTTCCCCATCCAAGAAGCAGATACTTAGCTAGGGTTTAAAGGTTTAAGTTTCAAACAGTAACAAATAGAAGAAAATTCTTTCTTCAGAATAGTGAGAGTAATAAATGAGAACTCTAGAATTCACCAGGTGGTCAGCTAATGAATCTGTTTTGTGTGTTCACACACATACCACTTCCTGTAAAGTTTTAATTGATATAACCCAGTATTCAGACTTTTCAAAGCTGCAGTAATGTCTCTTGTTTTTCCATAACAGATAAGTAGAGCCAGCTAGGGAGCCTTTAATCAGGCTGACTTTTGGGAACATCTTTTCCACCTTCCATATGTGCAGATGTCAAGCCTATCAGAAGACCATACTGTCTGAATGTCTTCACTGAATTGAGGGATTTCATTTCTGGTGCACAGATAAATTTTCCTTTCCAGCATGTTTATACTTGAATTGGCCTTAAATAACTTAACTAACTATATCAAAGCTTCCATTGAGTTTATGAACTATCCTGTATCTTTTTAACTGTAAGTTGAATAGAAACCTACTCAAAAAAACTAGGCTAACAGGGGCTTCATGCATTCCAGAGAAATCTTGCTGCTCTCTTAGTGTAGGTAAGAGCAACAGAAAACAGAAATGCCTACTCTGTGAGGAAAATAAAAGTATTACTAAAGAGTCTTAGTGTGCTCTAACATATTTGGAGAGCTATCAACCATTTTATCCTTATCCTATCAACCATCATTATCATCGTGTTGGAGCCAAGCATTTCAGAATCTGGTGTTCTCTGCTCAGTGTTCCAAACAGAAGTGCACAATCCTACCAGAGCAAAGACCCCATTTAAAGATCCCAACTTGCCTTGCTCATTTCCTGATCTCAGCCTGCATCCTGCGAAGGAGGATCGAGGGAGAACCCACAGAGCTTCTTGCCAAACCTTTTTGGGCCAAAGCCTGGCAGCAAAGAATCACAGCAATTTTACCTGAGCAATATGAAGGCTTTGTGCAGCAGGTCAGGCTTTCAGCCATTCCAAATAGTGGTGGAATAAAATTCTGGACAATTGGAGGGAAAGGCAACACCTCCTAAAGCTCACAGCTGGAGGTACAAAGCTTAGCCAAGCAGCTGTTTGCTCTCCTGAAAAAAAGAAAAAGCATCTGATACACAGTTTGTCCAAAGAGTAGGAATGCTGAGGGGTCCAGGGTGGTCAGGCCTTGAACTGATCAAGGGCATAATTATGTCTGTTCTGTTGTTTTTAACTTCCTACTTCCATTTCCCTGTCAAATCAGAAGCATTAGAACTTCTGCTTCCTTTAAGCCCTGAAGTAATTTCAAGTTACTTTTTACTGTCCCATGGTTGTATTAGTTTTACCTTTGGTTTATCTGATCTTATGATTTCCCTTTATTTAACTCTGATTGTGAGCAGCACTCCAGACACAGCCGTTCGTGCCTCGTTCTTGACACCTTTCCGTGGATTTATAGTCCACATGCCAAAGTTGTACATTCTCTCTTGTAATTTAAGCTTGTGCAGTTCCTTGAGCTAATGCCATTCTCCAATTTCGCTTTGCAAGGCTGACTTCACCCTTGCTACAAAGTAGCCAAAACCAGACACAGATTTCAAGCCACAGCCACAACACTGAGATGCTTCCACCTCACTCTGCAGTGCATTCCCTGCCGGTAATGGGTGGGAATGCAGGCGGGAAGGGCAGGAGATGGGGTGTTGTAGGGTTTGTTAGCAAAGCTCTGCTACTAAGTGGTTGAAATCCAGTTTGTGAACAAAGGTTCTCTGGCTCACCTGTCTCTGCTGACCTGCCACCACCTCGGTTGCTTCTCTCCCTGAACACTGGGCTCCAGAGCTCAAGGTCCAACCTTGCAGGCAAGAGACAAGGCACTTGCTTTAGCAAAAAGTCACCTCTCATGGATGGGAATGGACTCTGGTAAAGGTAGCTCAACAGCAAAATGGAGGACAAAAAACTTACAGCACTGTGAGAGAACACCGAACCCAAGCAACAACACACTGTCCCTACTGATGCTGAAGAAAACTTCTGTACCAATTTCGCCAGAGATACCAACCATTTCTCCTGGGCTTGGACAAAGCTTTCTGACTGCACTTCCCAGGCCAGTTTTTCTCCTTTTCAATAAAGTCTGAATCCAGCTTAGCTTGAACAACTTCCCTTAAGGTTTTTGAGATTCCCTGAAGTTTGTTGGGTCAGAAAAAGACCCAAGCATATGCCCCTTTTCCATGACAAAGCTCCCATGCTGCTTGTTAGGAACAAATCCAGCAGCTAACACAGCTCTGAGCCAAAGCACTGAGGAAAACATCCAGTCAAATTAAAAAGTCCCATGGCGGATCCTACAAGCCACGTGTGTTTGATTATGTGTTGCAGCAGAACGTGATAATAATGAACCAACAGGAATTTGCATTTAAATAAAGCCAATGGCAAGGCCTCGTGTTGGCTGTTTTGGTAATGGCACAAACAGCGGCGCCCACGGAGCGCTCCGGCCTCCAAAGGCAGCGGGTGCCAGGGCTGTTTGCCGTGTGCAGGGAGGGCACCAGGCCAACTTCACACCCACCCTGCATCCAGAGCTGCTGGGGCAGGACCAGGCCTCACACGAGTTTCTGCCAGAGGCAGGTTGTAGCCTTTGAGCCCAACAGACACCTTCAGCTTCCCAGGACACATCACCAGCTTTGATGTTAAATGCAAAGCGCATCGACAAGATGCACAACACACCCCCACAGAGAACCTCTGACACTGGGATTTCATTGCATGCACTGTCAGCCTCCTACATCGGCAAATAATTCTTCCCAAATATAAACTCAAGTATTTTCCGGTAAGACAATCACTGATGGGAGGAAACTGCTTTCCACCCAGTTCAGAGATGTCTGTGCTTACCAGGTTCCAGGCCAGCACCCAGTCAGAAAGCATTTTTCATCACAAACCCCTTTACTGAACCTGCAGTCACTGTGAAAAGCAATAACCCCCAGAGCAGCTCTGCTCTGCCCAGGGTCAGAGCTCCCTGACACTGCACTGCACCAAACGCAGCAAAGGAAGGGGAGAGGGAGGATGCTGCAAATCCACAGAGCTGAGTTACCTTCGAGAGCTTGGGGGTTACATGAGACAAATGCACTCTTTTTCCTCTTCACCTTGCCAGTTTTAGGGGACATCTAAACCCATATTAAATGCAGTTAAATGCAGAGTTATTCCTTCAGTTTGAAGCAGACTCAGAGTCATGAACTTGCCTGAACGCCGAGAGTTCAGAGTTGTTCTGCTGCACAAACACCCGACTCCGTGCGCTCCGTGCTGTGGTCACTTGTACAGCTCAGCACAACCAGCTTCAGTGCCAACAGCTTACATGGGATGGCACAGATGGTAGAAACTGCTATTAGGAGGGAAAAAATATTTGCAGGAAGGCCAGAAAAAAAAAAGGAAAGAAAAAATCTTCAGTCAACACAAAAGGTAAATGTAGAACTATTAGGAGTACTTATTGTAAAAAGACAAAGCAGAACTTGCTTGCTGTCTGCACCTCTTTTGCATCTTGTAGCATTTATTCCAAATATTAAGGAAAACTTGTTATAAGAGGGAAAAAAAATAAAAAGACAGAATAAACGAATCATTGCCACAGATGTTACTCTAAAGTCCTGTCCTACTAACAGGATTTTTACAAACTGCTCCTCAGAAGTTGTCCACAACATCGAGTCCTGAGTCACATGCAGAGAAAAGCTTTGTAAGAGTACTTAACCTGCTCAGTTCACACACTTGATCTACAAACTGTGAAAACATGGAAGCTACTTTTTAGGAATGAAAAAAAAAACCAGGAAACATGATGATTCAACATACTGCATCTGGAGCTGTGACAGCTGCTTTCATGACTCTGATTAGAAAATAATATAAAGTGTGAATCTTCAGTAACAGAAGGTCCTTTGCACAGGAAAATGCTGCAGAGCTGATCCAGGCACCGCTCAAAACCAGGTACCAAACCCTTGTAGGGTGGAAAGCTCTGATCCTACCGGGCTGACCCGCGATGCCGAGGCACAGTGACAGAATTTGATCACGCCCAATTCTCTGAAATTAGTTCACATAGGCACCAATACAGATAATGTTTTCCTTTAATAGTGAAGGATTTTATAATGAAGCAGAAACATATAATGTATTCCATGCAACCAACCTCATTTATTGAAAAGTCCTAATTTTATTGCCTTGTTTAGTAACATGTTTGTTCAACAAACTAATCTTTTTCATGAAGCAAAGCACAACTTTTTCTTATAAATAGTATAAATTATTTTATTTACAGAAACTTGTTACAAAACAAATAGACTATATATTTATTTTTCTTTTAAATATCCAAAGTAATTTTTCTATCCCATGACATTTGTTCATGTACTATACAGCAGCCAACACAGAGTTCAGCTGATCAGATGCTCTTGATTATGTATACAAATTATCAAACTATTCACACATTTTACACAGGAGATTGCTTTTAGAACCAGGCTCAACACCGAGCAAGATGCTTCCAAGGCCTACATTCACATTGACATTATGTAGTGCTCATTTCAAAATTATCTTTAAAACGTAGAATATCTCGCACAAAAGGTAAAAATGATTATTTTCTGCTGAACAGTGAAACATTTAAGAATCTTTCTAAGCCCAATTCCCTCCTCCAGGACAGAATGAGTAAAAGACAAGAGAGAGATTCCTTGGCAAGAGAACTCTTACAGGAAGACAACTGCCTTAGAAATGCCATTTGGAAATCACATCTTTATTTTTTTCGTGGTTTTAAGAGGTACTTACTTGGGTTTTTTTGTTTGTTTGGGAATAGCAATAATTTTGGAAATTTTCTGAATTATTTAATTAATGTATACCGCTCCCCCCCTTCCCAAAATGAGACAGTTTAATAAACTGCAGGTTAAAACCACATTTCATACTCTTGGCAATATACTAAATATCAGTTACCAATGGGATTGTTCCAACACAAGGTATTCGAATTAAAAGATTTTACAAAAGTCACCAGCATCATTTGCTTTCTTTTGTCAACCCATCTCATTAATTTCAGAAATATCTATATATATATATGTATGTGTATATATATATACACATGCACACATACATACATATACACACACATATATATAGGTGGAAAAAGCAAGCTCCAAAATTTCAACTGAACATTCAAGTCTTTTAAGGAGAAGCTGTCTAAACAGTCCAAGCTTAAAACTAGTTATATCAGGCACTTTCAGTTTTTCCGTTAGTTTTAAACCACATGAGACCCACACAGATGCGCACGCACACACACGCACACGAACACTAAAAAAAAAAAAAAAACAAAAAAAAAAGAGAGAAGCAGTGTGTCACTTAACTAAATGGATCTTCTGGGAATCAGGCAACTGATAAGCAATGCCATATCGACCATTCCAGCTCCGATCCTGCGCTCGGGGCTCCCGGGGCAGGACCCGACCGCAGGACCCGGGCGATCCTTTGCGTGGATCCACTCCCAAGACAGGAAAAGGGACACGGCTTTCACAAAACGGAGGCATCCCTTACGTTGCAAAGTAGGCATGTTAACTATTGGCTTGGCAGTGAACCACTTCAAATTATAAAAAGGTATTTGCTTTTTCTTTTTTTTAATTAATTAATAAATAAATACTAGATGATCTCAATTGTACCAAAACTGGATATAAGAAAAAAAGACCTGTGCAAAAATACATATTTAAATATGTACAATCAATTAACAAAATATGTCTTCTGAAATAGGGATACTTCAATATTTATAATAGAACAAGAAATTCCAAAATAAAGATACAAAAGTATGTTTTTTTTTTTTCTTGTATAATTCTTTGTTCATCATTGCAGCAATTTTTTAGGTTAAGAAAACTGCAGGAGTCATAACGAGAAGTTGGAAAGACTATAAAAACTGTATCTCTTAAATTAATACCAAAATCTGTCTAGAAACAACCCAGCCACTGCAAATTCAATTTTTGCAAGGAAAATTAATTTTAAGCTTCCTTAATTATTTACAGTAAGAACTATGTGACAATAAAAGCTTCAGGAACAATGTTCTGCTTATAATCAAGATCTAAAACATAATATTTACGCAGGTCTGTAAGGGCAGACAGTATTTATGTTCTAACTCTTTGCTCCCAATGGCTCAAACCCACATGACACAGGTGGCTGCAGACACTGGCTCTGTACAGGAATTCACTCTTGTCACGTCTGCCTGCTACCGAAGGAGCCCGAATTTGCCATTTTGCTTTCAGATCAACAGAACCTTGAAAAACCAGGAGAGTTCGATCACAAAGTCGCTACCGTCCAATCTTGCCGAATTTTTGTTTCCTTTACCTTTGTGTCTATACCAAGAGTCAAATTGCACTTGTGACTGGCGCTATCCTGAAGTGGAAGCTCTGCCCCAGGGACTTCATCAGAGCGCGGATTTCACTCCAAATGTGCAGGATTTAATACGCTTTGATTTCTCTTTGTGGCACATCACTTTGGTTCCTTTTACCTTAAACCAATTGCAGTTCTAACAATCCTTTCAACAGGGCATCCTATTAAATATAAATCCTTTTGTTCCTGAAAAGTTGTCTACTATTTTTTTTTAAAAGTTTGCATAATAAGAGTCTCTAGTACATTGCTTTCTCAGTGTGATCTTTTGTATCAATTCAAAGCTAAAGTGTCTGCATAGAGGCTTCTTGTTGTTTTGCTGTATAACAATGATTTTGTAGGAAGTTCAGGTGAAACTGAAAGCATTGTTAGGTAAACAACTAAGCAACTGCTACTCAGAGTGGCTTTGGATTCCCTGATGTACTTACTACTTGCCACCAGAATGGGGAGAAGGCTGGGCTACTTGAACAATTGGACAGGCTCAGATTGTCTCTTCTCAGCAATAGCTGGTGCCCCTTTAAGGCAGAAAAAAAATTCTCCTTGGTTAGGAATTAATTTTCCTTTGCTTTGCCCCCTTAATAAAACTTTAGTCAGTTTTGAGCCTTTACCTGATGTTTAAAAACTTAACAAAAACATCCAGACGGGTCAAACCATAATACAATGAGCCCTTTAGCAGAATTCACTTTTGAGGTGTTTTGAAGCAAGACAAAATATTTCATAAAAACTGGCTGGACTATATAAAACTGTGTAAAGCCCCCTGTAGTCATAAAGCCTGGTGGGCGTGGGATGACTGTGATGCACAAACCTGTGCTTCACAGGGAACTCTATTGTCAAATTGGGTGTTTATTCCAGAATTTTGACCAAAAAAATCTGAGTGGTGGAAGGTGTCTCACATTAACAATTTAGTTACACAAACAAGGCAGAAAGAAACTGACTTTTATGGTTTTTAGAAAATATTTAAATACTTTAAAAACTTAGTTTTAAAAGGGCAAATTTCATCAGCTGAAAGACAAATCCAGCCTAATTTCACCAATAAGTTATCTTTTTTAAATAACAAAGGCCTATGGTATACAGTATAGGTCAATAAATATATTCTTTGGGCATAGAGTTTTAGAGGTTATTTGCCTTTGTCTGTTCGATGTTTTTGGAATTTTTAAAGAACAAAATTACTTTTTCTTCCACAATCAAATCTTATTCAAAAGAATAGAAAATAGGTTTTGTATCACACAAATACGATATTTTTATACTTGTTTTCTGAGCGATGGCCTCAAACAAGTTTTTTCCGGTTTTGTCAGGTTTGTTTTGTTTTAAACTCCTGATAGCTTCTTATCCCAAATTACCTGCAAAAGGCTGGGCAAAACAGACTAGTTTTTGAATTGTGCTATTTTTTTTTTTATATTCCATTAAAGGAACATTGCTATAAAAACACTAAAGCCATATTCCCTTCTTGAGGGCTTCTTTCCATTGTGCCTCACACATTTTTCCCCTTGTCGCGGGGTCCTCTCCATTGAGGGTGTCTGTCTGGTTAGCTATCACCTACAAAAGACACCATCAGTATAAAAATAAGTCCACAGTAACGTTTATTTCCCCCCAGAAAACATTCGTTTGCCCAGCCAAACTATGTCAAATAGTGGCAAGATGATGTACTCCTGTAAGGAAAATCTCACAGATTTGTAGCAAACAGTCCAGACCACTGTTAACACTGATAAGAGCAATTATGTGGCTGAACTTCATCCAGTGTCCATTTCTAGTATATTCGTTGCTACAGACATGGCTTCAGGGAAATTCCTTGTTTAAGTGACAGTCCAGTAGATTTCCACACCTGAGGACCATGGGAAGTTGGGAAAACTCAAGGCATCTTGGAGTCCAGAAATCCAGATGGAGGTTTTGCTTGTAGTGAAAACTGTCCAGTTCGTTTCTCACCGTGGTGCCTTCAGCTATCAGGGACGGGCCTTTGGCTTGGGAGCAAGAAAAGAGAGAGAAGGATGAGTGGGCCAGGCTGCAGGAGCAGAAGCTCTGAAAACACATTTCTGGGATAAAGGGAGTATATTCTGGGGAGAATCTCAGGCACAGTGTGACACTGCCAACATGTGGTTGGCTTCTCCAAGACTCGACAATTCTCAACTAAAGCTCTTAAGAAGTTACAGTGGTTTCAGGCACAATGTCCTTCCTTAAATCACTCAAAGTATATTTCTCCTTTATTTATATTGCATAGTTGAGATAGTAATTATTAGATAAGTGCAAAAATAAATTCCACCATCTGAATGCTTTTTTTTTGTCACAGTAAACACAACAGTGAAAATCTTCCTCTGTGGCTGAAACTGAAAATAAAGAAACCACTCTGAAAAAAGCTCTTACTGACCTCTTGGCTCTGCAGGTACACAGATTTCAGGGTTTTAGCAGCAGAGGAAACAAAGTTTCTTGAGTTTTCAATCCTGCAGACACTACTTTTCCATTGAGATTTGTTTAAAAACAATAAAACACCTAACTAATTTTTAAAATGAGATCTTACAAATTCATGAGATCCATTTCCTTCATAGCATATCTGTTCACTTTACCAACTAAAAAGGTTTCTATCTTATTTATAACATTTAATCTCGTTATTACTAAGAAGTTAGTCAATGACACCTTGGGATAATAGGCTTATTTTATCACAGTATCAGAGTTCTGTTATCAGCATCATTATGTTCCACTTTGTAGAATGTTTATTCCTGATACAGAAAACAAGGAGTCAGGTCGAGGCACACAGCTCAGTTCCATGGCAGGCTGGAAAGACTTTTTAAAACTATATTTTTAAAATAAATGAATTTCATCTGAAAGCAATTCACAGGCAACATATAAGGAACTTGAAACACCACATTTAAGATTATTTTCATGAAGTGTAGTTTTTTTTTACAGTGTTTATAAAAACTTATGTGAATGTACTATAAAAACACTCAAAATGAGGAGTGGACAAATATGAGAAGTATCTTTCACTTGAACAGGATCTGGAATTGGCCACCTAATAATTAAGAGAACACATGTAATATAAGCACATGAATAACCATATGATTGTTCATGCTGGCTTAGTTTGAGGCAAAATTTCCTACCTGATGAAAAAGAGAATTGTTCATCAGTCCTTGCGTCCCTGGGATTGCACCAGTGTGTTTTGCATGAACATTGTTCACCGATGTCAATTTGGCAACTTTGTTTGATTTGCTGCTGCTGCTGTTGATGCTGCTTGAACCAGGTGAGCACTTTCTTTTCTTTCCTATTAATTTGTCAAGGGAAGAATGTGAATGTGAAAAACTGCTGTGTGAATTTACAGTCAGCTCACTGGACTGATGAACAAAGGGCCCTAAGGAGAGCGTGGAGTCGCTGCTGTTCATCATCACACTCATTCTCTTTATGGATTCTGCAGGGCTCCCGGTCGGAGGACCCCTCCCTGATTGGTCATGTTTGAGGCTAACAGAGTTAGCTTTGCTAGTCATACAGTTGAGGCCAACACTGTGGGATGAAGCTGTCACCGACGGATGATAGGAGGTCCCAGAGTTTCCAGAGTTCACCACACAGTTTTTTCTGAAGGACTCTGTGGAATGAGAAGGTGCGAGCAGTGCGGAACTGTTTTTACGCTTCTTTCCTGAGCCGCCGCTGCTACTGACGCTGCCGGTGCTGTTACAGGTGCCACTGCCAGCCGAAGATTCCTTAGGTTTAAAAGATTTGCTGGATTTCATTTTCTGAGGTTTGCTGGGCATAGGTGAAGGTACAGAGGAAAGCACTGTAGGTGTTGAAGGGGATGAAGACACTTGTCTCGATTGCATACTGCAGACAGGATCCACTGCCCCCAAAGCAGCAGGATTGGCATTTAGTGTCGTTCCGTGGGATGGTACCGATTTGTTATTCAGAGACACACAGGAAGGAGATACCAACGCTGGCGATGACATAACCGTGGTGGGTAAGAGGAAACCTGCTGCACTGACACCGTGCTGGGAAGCAGGCATCGAGTTTGTCCGATGTGGAGCACGGACTGATGCTGTGGTACTGGGTGCTGGAGGAATTTTCCTGCAGGTGAACAGAAAGACACAAATAAAACCCCACGTAGCCACCATTCTTCAGACCAGTGCCCAGTCTAACAATGCTACATTGGAATGATTGTTTCTTGAGGCTGATTAATGCCACTGAAACGTTGCATTAAATTGGCAGTTAATTGTTGCAAAAAACAAAGCACAGACCATCAACCTTCATTCTGATTAACCAGAACACAAGATTACTGTTAACTAGAATCACAGGTTCCATGTACTTTTACAAATACCAAGAAGAACAAGAACTCTTTCGCTCCTACTCACTTCCACATTTGTGAATTAAGATGCTTCTCCAACATGAAGTCAAGTGCACATCGAATATGGTTCCACCGCTTGTCAAACACGTAATAACCTCTTCCAATTTGCTGACTACCAAATGTGCAAAACTGAAAAGACAGATTTTTATTGGCGTTTTCTACTTCCAGTAACAACTCTCTAAAAAACAAAGCACTTGTTTATAAACAGATATTACTAAATAATATGCTTTTTAATGTTTAAATAAAGGATAAAAAATATAAATTAGAATTTTTATTTCTATGGCATAACAACTACTTTTAGCCTTGGTATATTGGTATATTTTTCTTCCTATCTGATACTCCCATATTTAGGACTAAAAGCAAAAGTCAAATTTTAATCCCTTTGATTAAACAGAAATACAGGAGGTGTGTGTTGAGTGTACGTATAAAAAAATTATAAAAATATATATGTAACATCTACTTCTATGGAGCTACCAGCTATCTGCTTGTAGTCTGTTTTTTTTTTAAAAAAGGAGATAATTTGACATACAGTCTAGGCAATAAATTTGCTTTTAGTTTGACTAACTAGCTTTTGTCAAGATTTAAATATAAAATACATTACTGCTACCTTTAATGTGATGTTGATACCTTGAGTAAAAGATGTGTGTGGGTGTGGAGGGGAAGTCCAATAACAAAATCTCACCAAAAAGACACTGTTTACATGTCCTTATTCCAAACCCACAGTCCTTTGGAGCAGTTACCAATTTCATCTTTAGTATTTTGGCATTTTAGTTTCTTTTGGATTGGTGAAGTGAGCTATGAACACATTTTTTTTTAGTATGTTTATTTTGCAACTAGTTAAACCTTCACCGCCTACTAAGCCACAAAATTTTCTCAAAATACAGAAAAAAAAATAAAAAAATCACATACTCCATAGAAAACCACCCTTAAAACCCCCAAGTAATTTGTTTACAAGTTTAGAGCCAGGGAGAGACCAAAGTTAACTTTTAAAACGTACAGCGGCTGGTTGAGGATGATGACCTGAATAATGACAATCCAGTTTTTCAACAGGCTCTTCTTTTTCATCACATTCTCCCTCATCACTGGATAACCGAGATGCTGGCTCAGCTGCAGGCAAGGGAGGGTGAGGGGACTCGTGGACAGAAGGAGACTCACTGGGGGCATTTCCACTGTGCTGGGCTGGACAGCCTGGAGGCCTGGGCAAGGCAAGCAGTAACCAGGTGTTATTGAACCAAGTCTAGTCAAAAATTCCACCCTTTAAGTGCTTAGTATGACTGATAGAAGGAAATCTACATTAACAGGTTCCTGGTGTTGTCCATAGTCTCGGAACACACCCACTGAGCGGAAGGACGTGGGGTATGGTGGTACCCCTGGAAAAGCAGCATTGCCCAGTTATTGCTGACCTGCTGTTATTGATGCAAGTCAGCTTTTACTGCTTCAAACATCAAACCCTCCTCACCCAGAGTTACACTCAGCAGGTAATTGCTAATTGCACACAGTCATCAGGCCTAGAGCAAACACGCTGCCCCGTCCAACAGATCCCTATCGCGCCCTCAAAAGCTCCCAGTATTAATTTCATACCACTGGATCTGCAGATTTTCCTTACCTTGGAAGACTGGGGGGGTGAGGTTTGGGTTTATTAGGTAATAAAGGCTTTGATTCTGTAAGAGTAACTCCATGAGAATTTTGGTGCAGCTCCTGGGAAGTTTTAGTAGGTGAGGGATGTGGTTCCCTGAGAGGGGGCATCTGCTGATGATGATCCGAATGTCGAAGAAGTTCCTTTTCCCTGGTTTTGCTTTTGTGCTCAGCTAATAACACATCAAATCGTTTTCTTCGACCCTGTACAGCCCTCCGCTGGGTTAAGGAATGTGTCTGCAGAACCATGAATAAATCATTAATCCCAGGCTATTGCATTTGTGGAAGTCAAACACTCAAAACACGTGTCTACAGCTCTAAAACAGAGAAAATCATCACACTCCTGGTTTAGTAAACAAACGGAAATACGACTTAGAAAACAAACTTATAATGGCTTGGGGGATTGTTATACCCCTGTCTGATACAAAGCAACAAAACCAGCAATTCAGTAAAAGGCTTCTTTCAAATTTCTTTTTAAAACGTGAACTGCCAAGTTTTTTATAAGGTTAAGACTAGAACTGAAAATCTTTTTTTTACATTGATATCTCAATTGCCAGCTCCTGCAAAACTAAAAAGAGATAATATTTACTTGCACTTATGAAAATAATCAACACAACAGCGTTTAAAATAAGACTTCTAATGGGAGACCTGAAAAATATTTATAAAAATACTTTGCTGCCTACTATATACTAACATATTCCTTGAAAACTAACATAATCAAATAGATATTAAGGAATGCAAAACATCCAGCAGAATCCAGAGTCAGAGAGGACTCAAAGTTCTTTGAGTGTCCTGAACGTTACACACAGTAAGATCTGTATGTGCATAAATGGCCCAAATTCCAAGTAAGGTGAAATAGATGAAAGTTATTTTTCTGAATTGTTAAAAGTCACACACAATACCTTTTTTAATATGGCACCAAGGCTTTGATTTGGTTCATTTTAGTAGGTAAAAATTATCACATAATTCGGACACAAATAGCAATTTCAAAAATATTTTATCAGTAGGTATAAGTAATTGCTAAGAAATGTTTTTACTTTCTTTTTCTTTTTCACTTTTGATTTGCATATTTCTCTGCTAAAATCTTCCAGCTTTTCCCTCTTCCATTAGCAAAACAATTTCCTCCCCTCCGTAATTCCAAAAGGGCAATGTGTTCAAGTTCAGTTCCTCTGGGTCATTAGTGCCAGCTTCATTTACCTTTGTTCTGTAGGTGGTTTATTTACCAGATGCTTCCCAAACTGACAGGTTAAGCTGCTTTGCAGGAAAGCAGCAAAATATTGCACAATTGCAGGGAATCTGGATTTTTGCTTCCTAGGGACCAAGTGACACCCCTCTGTCCCACAAGATTTTGGAGCCAGAGGAGGCATTTGGTCTGACTGAAAGTTTTTATGGGTTGTTTAATTCAGAGTTTGACCTCTAGGCAATGCTCCGTGGCTTTTGCAGGAGCCTCATTTCCGAGCTGGCTGCAGCTGTACATCCAGCAGCATTAACATCTACACAAATACCTCCCAAGTACCTGCTGCAGACTCTGCTGGGGGGAAAGGAGGGGCTGTGAGAGGGGAAGAGCTTGAATTATTTAAATCCTGCACAGACAATAATATTTTCAATGCATATGAGGAATTTTCAAATTCATGGCCTACAAGCCAAAGGTTACCCCCAAACAGAGGAACATGCTGGTCCCCTGCTGCCCACATGTGGAGTAACATAGAGTGTCCCATGGCAGCATCCACATTTAAAGGGTTTATACAAAAATACAATTCCCCAGGTTACTTTAAGAAAACATGTTTTTGAATAAATAATTAACTGAACTTCAAAAACAATTCCTTCTTGGTTCTGGACAACATGTTTTGAGAGGCACCATTTAAAGTGGTAATTACTGACAGCAGAAATTTGTAGCTTTCCATTTTCTATCATATTCCTCAGGAATTTGAATTAAAACTGCAGATAATCTTATTCAGATATCCTACCTTGCATGTTAAAGACCTAGTACAAGGTTTCCTGGTTTCCACATCAATGACACCACAGTATATATCAGGATCAAATTCTCTCTCTGTCAGAGATACACAATATTGAAAAGTTATCAAAAGACATTTAGAAATACTAACAACATTTAGTTTCATTATAAAAATTAACCATATTGGAAACTTTTCAAATAAAACACAGGCAAACGTACAAATAAAAATGCACAATAAAACTGTACAAATTAAATTTTCTACACTCTCAGCATATTTACGGTGTGCTGAAATACAGATCTCCAGGCCACAAAGAGAATGGAGACATTTACACCTGTAAGTGACCCCAAAGGAGGAGTCGATTCTGCCTGTTAGGAGAAGTCACCATCATTATGGATTGTGACAAAAAAATAGTGGTTTTTTAGTTGCTGGTTTTGGTGTCAAGAACTTTTCTGTCATTCTACTAATACTCAAAGTAATTGTGTCTAAAAAGTGTAAAGAGCAGACGGGTTTCCATTTTTGAGTTTACAAGGTGCTGGTTGTTCTATTTTCTATATACATTTGGACCTTCCATATAGAAAGAAGGAAACAAAAATCTTTAAAAATTTTAAAACTGTTGGAACTGACAGGCTTTAATATCTGTACAGTTTCTGAAAGCAAAAGTCATATTTCAAGGTGTTTGTATTTTTAAGTGTATGTCACATGACAGATGTAAATTGTAATATAAAAAAAAAAACCTTACTACAAGGTAAAGTATTAGAAAAGTGTTTAATTTGCTCCTGAAACTTATTTCTATATGTATTTCTATAGATACACTATTAAGAGGAATACAGCAAATAATAATTAAAAACAATTACCTGACAATCTTTTATGTAAAAATTTCCTATTATTTGTATTTTCTTCAGGTTTCTTTTCCAAAAATGGAGGCACAGAGAGAAGACCTTTACCATTCAGTATCTGTCCAGGGGAAGGCAAGGGTGGCTTTGGTATTGAGGGACAATTAAGGCCAGTCTTTATTGAGGAACTCACAGTAGTAGAACAAGTTGGACCAACAGCAGCTTTCAGTTGGGCACCATCTATCTTTGGATGAATCTTTTCCACTTTGACAGATGGAGTCATACTATTTATGAAAAACAAAGGGAAGCAAATTGAAAAAGAGTAGTTAAAATATGTTATTGCTCAACAATACTCTCATCTAATCCCAACACAAATGTAGACCTTCCTCCTTTACGCCTCATTCTCTTACTATCTTTTTTATTTTCCTATTTTTTATGATGTCCATAATGTTTTCTGCCCTCTGTTCCCCCACTTCCCTGTAAGTATTTCAGGGTGTCTTCAGGGACTTCAGAAACCATTATCTGGATTCATAAGACAGAGTATCACCAAAGCAACTGGAATGGACCCCTTATGTCCAGTGAGAAATGCCCTGTTCTGTGACAGTAAATTGTATCAGCAGTGCTGTGATCTCACACATGCAGGTCAAAAAAATCACCTGAATCAGAGCTAAAACTCCCTTATGATCAAAGTATGCAGATTAGATCAAAGAATTAAGAGCCCCTACTGAAATGACCTTCATTCATGGTGATTTAAGATGCAGCTTTGCAAGAGTTCTTATTCAACATAATCATGGGTATGAGCTATAATTTTTGACTACTCCAGGTTGCTGGAAAAGATCTGGAGGAGTCTGAAGTGATAATCTCTTAAACCAAAACCCCTCTGAAAAAATGGCACTCTCTACTGATAGAGCAGTGCCTATGCAAGTAGTAATATTTAATTTTTGTCAAAATGCATACTCACATTTTATCATGGGGGACTTTGCTGTGCTGTACCGAATGCATTAACCTGTTGTTTCCGCTGATCTGCAGCTTGTCTTTGGGTGATTTCAACAACTTGGAATTTGATGATGGTGCACTAGTACCTCCACTGGATGAACGATTGCTCCCAGTTCCACTGCTACCTTTGCTTTTTGAAGGGAAAGATGAAATGAGGGAAAATACTGAAGAGGAGGGAGGAGTCAAAGGCGGCTTGCTGGAGGAGCTGTGTCTTCTTTCTGAAAAGG
Source organism: Myiozetetes cayanensis (assembly GCF_022539395.1). Taxonomy (NCBI): domain Eukaryota; kingdom Metazoa; phylum Chordata; class Aves; order Passeriformes; family Tyrannidae; genus Myiozetetes; species Myiozetetes cayanensis. The sequence continues at coordinate 6,901,555 of NW_026087389.1, forward strand.
AGTGAAAAAAACAGGGTTTAAGCTCCCATACAGAAACAATTTTTAAATACCTCATGTTGTCATTTGTTACATTAACATTTTTGCTTTACTGGCTTGGGAGGTCTCGTGCCACACACAGAGCATAGAGGATTCGAGCCCTCACTGTAATCCATGAGGTTCCACTCAATGCTGGTCTCCAGCGGGTTATGGGAGTCTCTTCAAACTCTGGGAGCTACATTCCTCAGGCACTAAAGCTTAGCTCTCTCTTGATCTTGAAGACAAAGCAAGTGAGAATCAGCCCAGGACCTCAGACACACAAAGCCAAGAGACCCCTATCCTCAGGCCCAGCAAGTTTATGTATAGTATTTCCTCAAAGGTTAAGAATAATTTGTAAGTATGTCTACTAATGGTCAAAATTATCTTAGATCCAACATTTTCACTTTTACTTCATGACAACCCTTTGGCATGGTCTACTAGACCTTCGGTATGGAACATTCCTGAGAACAGCAGGTCAACTATTGTTTTTTGGGGTATTGTGGGTTTTTTATTTGGTTGGGTTTTTTCCCTCTTGTTGTTTCTATTTAGCAACAACATGAAAAGCAGCAACAGATATTCTTCTACAAAACCAATAATCTGAGCATTTGAATGGTCATATTCCATCACTGAATGTGCTATTTAATTAACACCAAATCATGAGCATTTATATATTACCAGCACAATTTCAGCTAAAATAGTGTATATTATAAAGGCAGTTCTTTAGAACAATGAATTCTCAAAACACCTGGCAGCTTCAGGGAGCACCCAGCTCTGCCTACACACGGACATGTTAATTGACTGTTTGCTGATACTTGGACACCTTTGATTCCTCGATGATCTCTGTAATCAACACCTGCTTAAGAGACACATCTGGCAATCAAGTATATGCAAACCACAGATCTAAGAGAAACAAGAAGGAGGTCTATCAGAGGAGTGGAAAGGCAGCAGTAACATCTCTTTCTCAGCCAAGTACTACTAAAGGTGCCTAAATCCACCACCGATCAATCCCAGGATCAGCTTACAGGTTTTGACTTGTGTGAACTGTGAAAGCAGCAGGCTACTCATGAAGTTACAACTACAGCCAAGAGTGAAAGCCAAGTCCAGAGCAACCTGTGCAGAAGTCTGTAACGTTCTGGGAAATGTAAATCAGTATATCTGTGTTCTGCTGTATATGACCCATTTCTCCCCAGTCTTATATACAGCAAGGACATGTCACTCGGATGACGACCAACCAGGACTCCACTGGTAGCTGGAAGCCACCAAACAAGACAGCACCAACTCTGCACCAAAGTCATCAGGCAAGCAAGAACCAGAGGGGAAAAGTCGAGCCACTCCAGCAGTGCAAGAGGAAGACACGAGTCTGACACCTCACCTGCCAGTTTTTTACAGATGTGGGCAAGTAACATTTGAAATATGTTCATTAGCTCAGGAAAAAGAAAAGAGAGCACATAGAGCCTTGACTCCAGTGAATAAACGATCTCTGAGACTGAACCAACTCCTATGTGTTTCTCTGTTTAACTGCAAGATGGGGGCAAAACCACTTAACGAACCTTCAGCAAAACAGTCATAACTGCTGAATGAGTATTTACCAAAAAGTGGAGAGGTCGGGCACCCAACAAAATGGGGTAACATTTTGTAATGTTGCCCAACAAACAGCTAACAAAAACACCCAACAAATGCAGTAACATCATCCATTTCAAGGAACAATTGCCTTAAAAATGTAGTATTTAGAACGAGTAGTTATTTGTGATGTTCAAAATCATCCACTTAGGTTTTTTAGAACCAGTTGCCACTGAGGAGTCTGTAAATGAAGTATTTTAGCATATTCATGTTCTAGTAAATGCCTGTGCTTCTAATATGACACACTGCTTATTGCCAAATGGCTTTTTATAGCAATGGCAAGAATCCCTGAGCAGCTCTGATAAGTTACTATTTGAGGGCCATTAGTTCAGCGATGCTACACCCTGAGAGATTACTCTGTGAGATAATGAGAAAAATTGCTCAATACTCTTCCACCTTCTGTATATTTAGAAAATTCAAAATCCAAGTGCTTATCACAGTTACAAATAATCTCTAATAAGCCAGTGGATGACTAATGCAATCTCTGGGAGTTTGTTATGATGACTTTTGCTTTTTGAAGGAAGAGAGGGTGTTACTTCCTTGAAAAATCCTGGCAGAAGAAAAGAAAAAGGGACTAGAATAAGACTGAAAACCTCCTTGCATACAATCATGGGGAATAAACTAGACAAAACAGTAATCTCAGCTATTAATCTGAATGATAGGAACACTTCTCTTCTGGCAACTTTAACTGGCACTGTTCTGGCACCAAACTGAGATCTTACTGAGTGCTATTTGCATAAATATTTCATAGCACCAGGCTCAAACAAGTGAGTTTAACATAAACAGAAAGTGTTTTAAAATGGCAATGATAAAAAAAATTACCTACGAGAACAAAGCCTAACAGTTGATCACACACCAATGTAAGAGTGTACCTGCCAGAGAGATTTCCCATACAGAGAGACACATCCACAGAAAAAAAAAACCAAATGAACTTTTTCTATAATTCTGGGATCAATTTCTGAAAGAGATATTGTAGCATTGTAAGGCTGTGAATTCTTCACTTACCCCTTCTGTGCATAACCATGACTTGTGTAGCCCATCAACAAAACAAGAAGAATGTTCAGCTCATTTTTCATAACCTGCCTAGACCTGATTTTTGGTTGACCTATGCCCAAGTTGAGGTAGGACTGGTTATATATTTGTTTATGTATAATGTTTCAGTTGTTCTACAATATTCACGTTTTTAAGTGAAATCTGAAGTTCTCTTTTGTAAACCACGCGAAGAGCACCAATCCCTCATGTTTAAATTACAGAAAACTAATATTATTTTTGAAACCAGATATGTGTTAAGCATGGCATACTTCATCTAATGAATATATTTACTGACAGATTGACATAGTCTTTTAATGGAAAAATTACTACACAAACGGAATAATTAAGACCACCATGCTTATTATGCTAAGCATATTATAATAATAAATTCTACTAATCTTGCCAATCTAATATAGTTCCCATTTGTCATTGACTCATCCTGAAAACATTTAAAAATATAACTATCTCCAGGTGTTAGTTTTCAAATTTCAAAAATTGGCACTCGCATCCCTTCACATCACTTTTGAGAGAAAAAGAACTTTTTATGTCATGATTGCTTACACAACACATCAAAGTGATATTTCCAGTACTGCACCTGTGTATCACGGTTCTCAACTCTCAAATTTCGTGGAAAGCATTTTTTATGTTAAGATTTTTCTGTTTGGTTTTCTGTTTGTTTGTTTTGTTATTTAAATGTCAGAAAGGTATAAGTTTTTGCTTTCGACAAAGAACTGCAAAGTCCTCCTTGATCCCACAGCACTGGGAAGGGTCTGACCTAAAATGAAAGTTGTGTTCAACACTACATTTTAACAGATAAACTCCTCCCTAAATATCTTTGCATTTATATAACATCTCTGTGACCCTAAGGAGAAGGGCTGGAAAGAGTCAGAAAGCTGTGAAAAGAAATGGCATCCCAAAGGAATGTCTCTGCTCAGTGACCAGGATAACTGTTAACTATCAAGCTGGAAAAATACAGCATCTTGGTGCCATAGTTCAGCAAGAATTACATATACATAATGCCAAAGGACATAGGACTTCCTCATGAAATGAATACTGAAAATATAAATCTCTTAAATAGCATTAAAAAAAATTAAACAGTTCACTTGGCCTTTAGTCTGGCTGCCATTTTTTTGGGTTAAAAATCCTATTTTCCTTTGTGTATTTTCTACTAAACATGTACTAATCTTTGACAAAAGTGCAAAAAAGTAACATGGAAGGAGAAAAAGAAAAAAAAAAAAAGAGAAAGCTTCTCGTCATGTTTGGCTACTGCATCTTATTCTTTCATCTCCGAGTAAAAACTGGGACATACTGTGATATATAACTTATTGCCATACCAAAAAAATAAAATAACCTTTCATAGTAAAAAGTATTCGATTTTTCATAAAATGCTACTTTCTTTGAGCATGCTTAAGATAAAAATCATTAAGTAAAAAAAAATTTAGAGCAACAATACTCTTAAAAATTTTTCAAAACATTCCTCCCAGATCTATGCTTTTTCCCCAAATCTAGGAAGTGCTTTGTGCTCTTCATTCTCTCTGGGCACCAATTAATAGTTTTGGGCAGCAAATACAAGATGTAGAGATCAAATTTCATAAACGCATTTTTTTTTATACCGACTCCTTACATAAGTACTGTGCAAAAAGTCAAACTGACCTGTGTCAGCACTAGAGGAACCAGTGGTAAAAATGAAGCACAACCAGGCAAACACACCAGTTTGGTTCAGTCAAACACGTTGCCACTTCAGTCAAATTTCAGAAGAAGTTTTAACGTAGGGTAAGAGTATCATGTAGAGTAGGTGTAAGAGTATTGCTCAGACTACAGGATTAGATGGTGTATATTGAAACAAAGAATAAAACCACCTTTATGTTTAAGTAATTATAATTTCATATATCTGTCTTGCCTAAAATATAAGCATGACAGGAGTGAAAATTAAAGCGAACTTGTCCTCTTCTCCATCATACTGAGCTAATGTGTGACTCGTCATTTGAGAAATTATTTAATACAGCCCCATTAAAACAAAAATCTTTTACCTGAGGATAAAATTTATTTTCTGTCAGTAAGAGTATGACATTTCTAGAGTAACTGTGGAGAGCTTAGTGACTTGATCTTCTCATTTCCACAGGAAGATCAGATCCATGACATGACAGCAGAGCACAGACGGACACTGCTATGGAAGGGCATCTCACCATCGCTGCAGATTTCACTCTGCGAGCACCTAAAATCCCTTTTGCAGCTCTAACCCAAGCTGGGCTCTGATCCACCATCACTCTGATCTCACCATGGCAAAGAAAAAAGAAGAAAAACTAGATCCATGCAGGAAAAACTGGGAGCTAAAACAATCACAGGCACAGCAGGCAAATTACTGTCCCTCAGATGCCACCCTGGCAGTGTGCAGCTGCTTGGGAGCAATCGCCTGTGCGGGATCTTGATCTGCTGCTCACTCACTTATTGCTGCTTTATTATCCTGCTCTAATCACGGGACCTAGATACCAAGGATTCTGCCTTAATCTCCCACTGATGTCCCTTTAATCATCCCATCAGTTCTGTGTGCACTGTAAGGCAGGATGAGGTCACTCCATCTTCAGTTAGGTGGTGTTTGACCTCACACTCTCAGCTGAACAGAGAGCAGCTGAACAAAGCCATCTTCGCTTCAGCAAGAAAGTTACAGGATGACCAGTGTGACAGACTGCCAAGGCTTGATGGGCACCAGTACAATCTGTCATCTCCCCAGAGGTGCTTTGTCTTACTGTTTCATAAAAAAAACATTGCTTTGCAACTGGCAGCTGGTATTATTGCTTATCATTCAGTTAGCAAAACCACAAAGAGAATCTGACTGATAGAACCTGTATGCTTGTGGCACTCTAAAGTAATGCTTTAGCAGGGGAGAAAAACAAGGGAAGTATATAATTTATAGTGTAGGATACCAAATACAAGTCAGGGTGGCACATACGTAACATTGCTTTATGTATTCACATCACTTACCACTCTGGTTTTCCATATCTTGACCAGAGTTCTTCAGTATTATAAATAAATAACAATAGGTATAAACTATTTCTCTAAGAAACAGTTTTATATAATATCTTTTATAAAAAGGCTATGACCAAGCAATACTGATGCAACTTTGTATCTTGCACTTCCTCACGTGAAAAATATTCAGTGCAACACATAAGTTTATAATTTTTCTAGATATTTACTTTGGAGAACTGAAATTCACTCACAAGCAATCACTGTGCAAAATACGTTAGACAAAGGTATGTAAAATCATATGTAAGCAGGGTCAGTTTTGTTGCTGCTATTGAAGAAAACAGAGGGAGAAATGGAAAAAGAGCATCCTCACTAGTAAAATTCTGAATGTCAACTTCAGTACTTTAAAATAATATTTAAAAAAGAAGAAATCCTGTAACTATAATTTAGGGTATTTGAATTATACTTTTTATGGTACAAGTACAGCATGGCCAGGATGGGGCTGTAATTCTTTGGTAGCACAACACTAAATGGCAGCAATGCCATCTCCTCTGTAACTGCTGCAGGACGGCCCCAAACCCTGCACACCATCCCTGGTCTCCAAGATTGCAACGATGGAAAGGAGAGTGAGGAACAGATTGCAAACATAGTTATTAAGAACACAGCAATAAATAGCAACACTAAAGTGCATTTAAATAAACAACCATCAAGTACATCCCCTTCCCCCACTGCTGCCTCTCCACAACTCCCTGTTCATTACTAAAGCTAGTTTTTCCATTTTTCCCTATTTATTACTAATCCTTTCAAAACCCCTTGCATTCAGCACACATGAGTAGTTCCGTAATCAATTTCCACAGGATTTAGAACTCCTCCTTAAAATACACAGGGTTTTCCCGAGAGATGTAAAATAACCTTTCAAGCAACAAACCATGCATAGTGCCATCCCAATCCTGCAGACAGACAAGGGTTTTGCTGTATTGTGCAGCAGCAAACTGGAATTAGGGATACTCCCATTAGGTTTGTTTCAGCTATTCAGAGCCCCACGAGACCAGAAAAACTCTCAAGAGCAATGTGGGAAAACCCATAGAGGCAGGATATTAAATTATTCACAGAGCAGAACCACAAGCAAAAAATGGAGCCAGGGAGACCCACTGTTGAAATGTCCCCCTTCATGACACAGAGAAGGATGTTTTTCCCCATCCTTCTCCATCCTCCTCTTTGCTCAGGTAAAGCCACATGCAAGGGCTTTAACACCTCAAAAAGACTCTGGCACAACACCCAAGCTCAAACTTACACTTCCCCAGGGAACCTGCCAGGAGGCGGGGAAAGGACAGATTTCTCACCAGGGAACTGGCCCTGGCCCTTGCACTCAGTAACTGTCTTGTAAATCTGTCAAACACTGAAATATAAATATTGCAAAGTTATTATGAAAGGACAGTAGAGTGTCTTAGATGGTAATCGGGCCATGAAGAGATTATAACATCCACATTATGAGCACTAATCTCTCTGTAGCCTGTTGATGACATGACAATACCTGCACAGCCTGATTAAAAGGCAGGTATTGAATAAATCGTTCTTTTGCTATTAAAAAAAACAAAACAGTTGTTTGAAATAAATTTCAGAAAAGGCACAGAAGTAATAAACAAAAGCATCAGAGAGAGGTAACCAGCGTAGGTCAGCAGCATCTCAAGATGCAGAATGGGCCAGCTTCCTTAAAAACACCACTCGAAATGTGTTGTCTCACATATGTTTACCCTGAATAACATTAAAGAAAAGCTTCAGTTTTTCAAAACAAGCCTAAAGCAAATTCAAAAGAAATACCCCCCTTCAACATTACTCCCAAGTTCAATAAGAAGTTGAGTAAACAGAAGTTTAATAAAGAACGGTGTGTTGAAAGGTGGGAATAAAGAATTAAGGGAAGAACCAACTGCTTTTCTCTCTCTCTGCCCATTCTCTACCCAGAAATCAGGTTTATTACCATGTTATACCTCTTCAGCATCAAGAATGCTCCTTACAAGAACTTATCACATAGTATAATATTGTGTCATGAATTCAGATGAGCTCACCTAACCAAATGCCTGCCTGACTTTCATCTTGTTAATCCTTCTATTCACTCCACGATCAGGAATTTTAATGTTTTCCCCTGTAGATATTTCTATACATGTAGCAAACTTTAATTGTTGCATGTTGACTTTGCTACAAAATAAAAGATGCTGACAATGAAAACTTGCTTAAAGGTTGTTACTGAACCTCAATACTAAGGGGGTTACAGGTTAAGTGATAAAGTTCTGGAGACGGGTTTAAAAGAAAGGCCTTGAAATGGAAAGCTCTCCATAAAAAAAAAAGATCAAGAAGAGGGAACTGACTTTGTTTTGAGCAGGGAAATAAGAGGCTATACACAAAACCAGCAGTGTCAGCCAAGGTAATCATGTTCTTTGATTTCATCTTTAAGAAACCACAGGATAAAAAGACACCGAGCACCAATATTTTTCTTATGTACTGCACGTCTAGTGACATCCCCTGCCACAGGATACGAGAGCTCTGTAAGATTAAAACACAAAATATAACCATGTGCATGGCTATTTGAACCAGTCAAGTACAAAGCCACACTCCTCTCCCCGAGGTGTTACCGCTGACCGTGAGGAAACGCTGGCTGATGGAACTGAGGAGGAAACTCCTGTCACACTCTGATGTCAGCTGTCCCCATACACCAACCATACACACCTTCTGGATGTGACAACTCACGTGCTTCCCTACAGCAAATGGGACAAAAGCCTTATCTATGGGCAGTGCCCACTGGCAAGGAAAATCCCTGGAGAAATGAGAAGAGCATGAGCGATCCAGGCTGGGGTTCTGCCTGCAGAGCTAACACACTCCATTTTCTGTTCTGAGGTTTTGGACATAAAATTCATAACTTTTTCAGGATGGAAAAGGAAGATGGGAAGCAAACCTGTAGTAAGATTAATTGCAATATTTTTCAAATTTCCAAAATTTGAAATCTCTTGGAACATAAACACTCAATTTGCAACATCAATGGAAAACAAACAACTTGTTTTTTTCTTTTAAGTCAGATCCTTATATTACTTTACCCCAACTTAACACTTTTATTCATTAATACTTTTTCAAGTATAAAAAAGGATCAATATAGCTTATTTCATTAACATTGGTCAATCACAGTTGGCATAAAACAACTGTTTTCAGGTTTAAAAACACTGACCACGTTAACTATACACTAATTAAAAATTTACTGCAGCATTAGCATAGCAAAGTCTCAGGGAAATCACTAACGCAGCCAAACGAGGGCATAGACCTACTGTGCCTTCACAATAACGTCTTTCAAATTAAATATACCAGCCTTTTCACATTTCCCTTTGAAAGAATGGAGCAATGCTGTAATTAGGATGTCCTAACTCAAATGTTTGTGCAGTTTAACCTTTTAAATAAAAGACACGACTGCACTTGACACGTGCAGGCTGTGCCTGCATTTCCCATTTCCTCCGAAGCCAAGCACAGACCATCCTGCCCACAGCCAGCCATCCGCAGAGCTGTAACAGGAATGTGTTTGCCCTCTGATTTATAAATTACACGGATGAGCACACTCGGAAAAACAAGCTAAAATGAACACACTCTTAATAGTTTCTTTAATTAACACTTTGATTAACAGCTGCCAATTTATCTAAGGGGCTGACAGGACTGCAATCAGCTGTTTAAGCTTTGATTGCTATTTTCTCTCTTGCAGTCTCCCCATCTGAGCTGTGGTTTCAGAGCACTTTTGGGGGGGGGGGGTGGTTAAAGTTCCTGCAGGGAAAAAGCCCAAAGCAGTGTCTGGGTACTCACACAGTTGGCCCTGCAGCTCTGGAGAGGTGCAGAGCAGAGCTCCTCGGGTTGTCCCTGTCCGTGGCCAGCTCGCCTGCCTTTGGAGCTCTGCCAGGGCACTCCGGTGACATTTCAGAAGGGCTCACGGGGGCCGCTTGCAGCGCTTAATCCCTCGCTGCGGGATTATCCACGTCGTAGCCGTGCAGCAGCTCCGCCGAGGCCCCGCGGGCAGCGCCACCATCCATGTCGGGCCAACTCACCGCCGGTGCCCCTGGGCCTCTGCCCAGCCTCAGCTTCCCCCACAAACCTGCTGCCAGACACAGCCACGGAGTCAGGCTGTGGGGATGCTCTGGGATTCCCATGGCGAGGTGCCAGGCCCGTGCCAGCAGCTCCGGGGTGATTCCTCCAGCGAACGTGCTCATCACCCACCACCCCACGTTGGGTCAGTTCCCCCGCAGCTGCATCACCCAGCCTGGGGGCACCCACCAGAGCTGCAGCTCCTGGGGCTGGCAATGGCCCGGGGGGACAGGGCCTCTGCCATCCCAGCAGAGCACGGTTGGACACTCCCCAGAGTGCCTTTCCAGCAGCAAAAATTCACTCCAGTAGTTACTGTCCTGACTCCAGGATATGTCTCCACATCCTAAATCTCCAGGCTCTGAGGTCTGACTGTCAAGCCCTGATTTCCACCCAAAGCCAGTGCACAGATAGTGAAATCTAATTTTTACTGAATTATTAATTTCTGGACCTTTTCCTAAAACATCACTTAAATTGCAGTGTATCTGCCGACAAAAGGAATAGGAAAAAAAAAGGTTGTGGTTTTTGCTCTTATTTTAAGTTACCATAGTCAAAGCTGAAATTTCTGGTCTTTCCTCACTTACCAGATTACACAGAAATTCATTTTTAAACCCAAGAAACTCACTTTTTCACTAAAATAAGAAGTTTGCCAAGAAGAGAGGCAGCCAGCTTGCACAAACACCTCTATGTATTACTATCAGTGTGTTAGCACATTACTTTCACTAAGAAAGGTTAAACAGAAGGGAGCAGCATTTCAGCAGATTGGGTTTTGTTTGGGTTGGGTTTTTTTTTTCCCCTTTATTTAAAGAAACATGCAGCAACCTAGAGGCTACTGCTCCCATTAACAAGCTTAGAAATTAATACTAAATCCTAAACCACAAATACAAAATTCTAATGTTCCCACATCTATGCACTCAGAATATGAGACAACAACCAGCTCCTCTGTGGCTCCAAATTTCAAGAAGTTGAAAACTCATGTCACCTACTCATTAATTGTTAAGGACAACTCAGGAATACAAAGACATTTCCTTGGATTATACTGTTTTTAAAACACAACTCCTTCCATTGCTAAAATTAGTACCAGAGGCAGGCATGTTTTTGGAGTATCTGTTTCTATTGTACACTCTCCTACTTCACACCCGTAATTAAAACTGGGTAAGACTCCAACAGATTTTAGTGGTTCACAAAATTCTTGACTCCAAACCACTATGTGGGGAACCAGCACTGATGTATTTGTCTTGAAAACTAGAATTCATCCTTCTTTAGCCTTTGATTTGGCCTGCTCTCATTTTAGGACCAAGAGGGCAAGTAAGTTCTATTTTGTTGCTTGTTCCACAAATAAACTGACCAAGATCAGTCAATTTAATTCCCACATGGAACAATACAGAAAGCTGTCTTCCTTCTGGGTAAGAGCAAGGACAAAGAACCCAACTGCTAAGAAACGCCAGCAGCTGGGCATCAAGGCAGGAGCTGGAATGGAAGGGAGAGGCATGACGGGACATTCACATGGGGAGAGAACAGCCACGGCCCACGGGAAGGCACACAATGGCAGAGAGAAAGTAATGGGATTTTCTGCCTGCTTGTGTTACAGCAGCAGCATATATGCCAACTGTCTCAATCTGTGCATTTTTATTTACTATTTTCCAACGTCCAAAAGCGTCTGAGTAACATTATGCGGTAAATATTCATGGGGTTTCACCTTGAAATGGACTGTGCACATGGCACGGTGAAATCACGTGCTGCCAGTGTACTGTGACAAACACAAAAGTGATTTTACTTAATGTAGTAAAAGCAACCCATTATATAAGGCCATGAAATCAGGGAGTTCTTTCCCCAGAACTAAATACTGCAAGGAGGTTTTAAGTTCTGTTTTCTATCAACATCTGCTTAAAGTCATTAAAAAAAAAAAAAATCCCCAAAACACCAACAGCATTAGATTCAATATAAGCACTTATGCCATCAATTAATACCTGAGTTCTGAGACCTAAAATTAGCCCTGCAAGCTGTGATAATACACTGCTGCAGATCCAGGCACAAAGGAACATCCACCTGCGCACGCCGCTCGCTCCCAGGAACGAGGCTGCAGTGAGGAGACTCCTGCTCTGACATCAGAAGGGCAGCACAGGCAGGGCACGAGGGAGAGAAGCAGCTTGACATGAATCACTGCAGAGAACCTAATTTTCAGGTCTTTGGTGTTGCACAATCACCCAGGAGGGACAACCCAAATTGTGGTGGAATTGCAAAAAAATTTCTTCCCTTGCAATGGAAGAGAAGTTGGCTGCCTACGACATCAGATAATGTAAACAACAGCATCGACCCTCTCCTTTCTATATTTCCTCACTGAACATATGTAACACAAAAAGATATTTATATAAATTGTGGTATTATCAGTACGCACACACTTACAGTAGCTCTCCTGCATGAATGAGTACTGCAGAATGTTAAGAAATGGAAAACAAATGAACAAACAAGAATAAAATGGGGGAAAAATTAACTCTACAACCTGAAGTATTCTGGCACATTTTGCATTACCAGGAAAATTCTTTTTAAGATTGGCTAGAGAATTTTAATCTTTTACTTATGTTTCTTGTTTTGTAAAAAGATATTAATGCAGCTCTACCACATCTCCTTCCACTTGTCTATATTTTAGTGTTCTACATTTTGAAACTAGGCTAATTTTAAGAAAACTGAAGCGCTGGATTTGAGATGGTGCCCTCCCACTCCCCTGCTGGGAGGTGTCCTAAAGATACTGGGGTTTATCATTAGCATCAAAATCAGCATTCAGACAGCAAAGGTAGGACCTCTCCATGCTCTTACAGAAGAAAGGCAGGAAGATCTTTGCTGGCTGTTCATCATGTGCACACTCCAGCTCAGCTGTGCCACGTGCATGTCTTATTAAGCTGACAGGCAAAAAAAAAAAAAAAAAGGCAAAACATGACATGAAACCTGAAGCTACGCCTGTGCACAGAACAGGAGGTGCTACAAGGGGAAAGTAGTGGCAAAACACACAGGACAAAGCCACAGACGACCAGGCTTCATTACCTCACTGCACATGAAAACTCACTTATCCTTTCTCAAAATTCAGCCATCTCAGGCACCCATTTCACAACCACTGTAAGCTGACTGGTGAGAGCTAACACTGCCCCAGCAATAAGCATTCCTGCCCTCTCCCCAGTCCTGACCGCTCAGCCCCAGCCTTTGCACCATCTGCTCTCCCCATAACAAAGAGCAGAACCATCCAAAGCCCAACAGTCTCACAAACTAAATGCCCACTTGTGCCAAAGCTGGCAATTAACTGAGCAAGGACAAGCAAGAATTAAACTGGGACTTGATCCCAGGGAACAGGATGGAGGCCTAAGCAACTGGGGATGGCAAAGAACAGCGTTATGAGCTGCAGTAATGGTGGGTTCACCAGTTCCTAGAAGTTTTGAGGGGTACACAAAAAAAAATTGGACTTCTAAGGAATTTCATCTGATTGATATCAACACTGCATAAGCTGGGCTTACTTACACTGCAGCCTGCTTATGTTTACATTTAGTACTGTCTATGATGATTCTGTTGTAAATATTTTGCTTTGAGGAGATTGTTTGGTTACTGGCTACTATTATTATTCTTCCTGGAAGGAAAAGAATGATGGGCCTCAAGCCAACACCAAACTTCTTAAAGTTGATCTATTGAGAACTCCAGTGTGGTTACTTGGAAAACTGACTTTTGCTGCTATGGGGGGTGTACAGAAAGAACCCTGCCAGGTGCTACAGGACACCACAAAACCAGCCTTAGTGAACAGTGAGGGACTTTCATACAAAAAGTACTGCTGCTGCCTTGTATTTAAGGTCTTCTGTATTGTTATTATCAGGAGTGCTCTGAAGCAATTAAAAATTCCCAGAACCTCCACAACCACAAGGCAATAGATTTTGAAATCAGTGGATTTTTCTCCTAGCAGTTGCCACTTTGGAGACTGTTCCACGTGCTACAGAACAAAACAAATACATCAGGCAAGATTACTGGTTTTGATGTTTTCCTTTCTTTTCAAAGTGGGCAAGCTTAGAAGTTCCTCAGGTTTCAGAAAACTGGAGCGGGTCCAGAATAAAATGGATGCCTGAGTACAGAGGAACAACTTGACAGGCTTGTTGGTGCACAATCAAGTGACAGCACTTTATGCCTTAGTATCAACTACACTTACCCAACATGCTTGTTTGTACCTGAAATACAAAATATAACTGCTACTCATGTAGCACACGTGTACTCACAGAGAGTGAAGGTTTAAGTACCGAATTATGTCATTTCCAGGGACTAAAATCAGAAAAGGACATTTAGTACATTAGATTTCAAGTGTACAGCCACACCTATGGTGGATCACTGGCACCTGGACAACTGGAACAGAGCAGAGGAAATAGCAAGCAGCCCAGGAGCGACTCAGGGCCTTCAGCATGTCCTAACTATCTGCCAAGCATTCAACTTCCCTGGGTACATTCTTGTGATCACAGAAAAAGGGGATGAGTATGGCCTTAAAGATCAGTGCCCATGCTCAATCTCAACACTGACCAATCCTATGGAGAGCTGGACTGAGAAAAGAGCTGGTCACTACTAAATATAAGCAATATTAGCTGTCATTCTCAGTCCATGGCAAACAAGATGTGGGCATCAAGCCTTGCAATACATCACAATTAGATAAGTTTATATAATATCTATAGCTATTAAAGCAGTCCCAAGTATTTTTAGAAGCTGGACAGTGGATTGCTTTGTGACCAACATGATGACCTTTGGTCAAAGAGTACATGGCACTGTGATGGGGAGGGGACTGAACTGTGGCAGTTTAAAAACCCTTCCTCTGACCTTAGAGGCCAGGGAAGGGCCCATGTGGCATCCTTCCAGCCATATACATGGTTACATGTGGCTTGTCAGAGGCTGTAAGCCAAAATGAAACTGAATGAGTGCTAGCTAGTCCCATGCCAATGACGAGCACGGCCAGAACTTTACAGAGTACTATGAGGCTTCTCAATATCATCCAGGAGAGTGAAAGAAATGAAAACAACTACTTCACCAAGTCCACCCTAATACAGCAGAAAACCAAAATGCTTAGCCTAGAAACTCAAGTGAAAACTTCAGCCACACAGCAACAAAAGAGACACAGTCAATTTTCCTCTTAGCAATGAGAGGAGCTGTGAATTTCCTATGAATACCTACAGACAATGAACAGCTCCTAAAACTCTCAGTGTGTATTCAATAAAACTTCTGGCCAGCTCAAATCCAGCTCCACAAATAATCCACAAACACTGGGAAGTTCCAGCCTCAAAGGGCACACCTTCTACCTAATGCACAGAATTCACCACAACACACCACGGAAACCAGGGCTTTTCCCAGAGCCAGACATGACAAACAGGTTCTTTGCAACCAGCAGGGTCACGCATGACACAAAACCACTTCTGCCTGGCAGAGGGAGAAAATCCTGTGGGGTAAAACCATAAGAAGGTGATCTGGCTGAAAGAGAAGGCTTCCTTTCCAAAAACTACTTTGTATAGAATTGTGAGTTAAAGGTTTTCTGACAATCTTGCCAGACAAGGAGGAAAAAGTTATGTATGAACTGCTTCAACTCTCCAGGAGCCCGGTCTAATTGCATCCTTTACAAAGCAGTGCAAGGAGTGTCGTACCAACCTGGGCAACTCGTTATCTGTGGAAAAGAGAACAGAAAAGAGGACAAGAATCTCTTGGCAATGGTTCTTCTTTCTCTAATACATCTTGGGGAAACAAAATGTAATTGCAGTCTTTGTGGCCAGCAGCTCCCTCAGACATGGCAGAACTTGCATGAGGCAGCAGAACAGGCAAAGTTTATCAGGAGTTTACATATTAGACACACTGATGGCTTTTTCTCCTACATCATTTTGCTATTGTTCAAAAGATTAACCTATTGCCCTGCTGAATGACAACTGGAGGAACATCTACATAAATTATAGAGTAAAAATATTGATTTTCTATATAAACACTACATTATGTTTTTGTTTCATCAATAGGAGATAATAGGGTTTGGAAGCATTTTGGCTGTTACTGCCTGAGTTAGCTAATGATGGCCTATTAGTCACTAATAGTATCACAGACTTATTGCATGTCATATTTACATATTTCTGTTTATTCTCTACATTTTAAAAGATATCTATAATTGTTTCACATTGTTATGGATAGTGCAAGAGCTAATCTAAGATTG
The DNA here is from genome assembly GCF_022539395.1 of Myiozetetes cayanensis. Lineage (NCBI taxonomy): Eukaryota > Metazoa > Chordata > Aves > Passeriformes > Tyrannidae > Myiozetetes > Myiozetetes cayanensis. The sequence continues at coordinate 6,917,498 of NW_026087389.1, forward strand.
GTATTAAAAAACTGTTTGAATCCTTGCTATAGGTAGGCACAACACAACATTTAGGAACCTGAATTGACTTCCAGGCCATTTACATTGCTTGGATATAATTATTTAGTGTTAAAACTGAACTAAGCCTAATGAGAAGTTTAAAAAGTTGGCATTAATTGTGTTCTTTTGAAAGTGAGTTTGAGCCTGCAATTATCTTTTTTTTCTAATTTTTTAAATGAATCATATGGTTATTGATTGCTACTCATCAATAAACGTACAGGTTTCATTGTATAAAAAGTGTTATACACTCCCTCTTCTGGTAATATCTTAAAAACACAGTTTCTAGATTTTATGTGTATCACATGTTAGACTTTATCATATTACTCCTAAGAAAAAGACCTCAAAGTAGTATCCTGTCAATATCTGCACGCTTATTTTTGAAGAGCCAGCAAACTGATGATCAAAAATGAGTAAACAAATAACAGTGAAAATTACTTGATGTAATACTACTTAACTAAACTAGGTAGCAGCTACTAAACCCAAAATGTTATTAATTTTAACTTGGAAATAAAAATATTGTCTCAAGTTTTTAAAAAAGTGTGACACTTGCATGGCTACATTTTGGAATGCTGTCCACTTTTCCTGAGGCAGGAGGTGAAGAAGTTCCTACAGAATACTGCTTTTATGTAGGTCCAGCATAGATAACTTTCATCTACTACACTACCTTCTCTCCAGCTGTAGGGAACTGGAGGTAATTCCTCTTACTCCAAAAGCTGCTGACAGCTACACATACATCCTACTCTCTAAAAAAAAAATTACACTACAGAAAAAGAGAATTTTAAAATAAACTTAAGAAGTCCAGTCAGAAACAACAAAAGGGATGTATAAGAAAACAAAAGATTACCTATTAATAAGTGTACATACATATATCCCACCTCTTTTCTCCCTTGATGGTTAGTGCCTGATAAAACCAGGGGATATGTCTCTTGTTCCCCTCAACCCTACCAAAATGTGCAAAATCCAAAAATGCCATGACATTACACAAAACACATTTTGGCATTGATGCCAAAACATCAAGAGAGGAAAAACTAGCAAAAAAGCTTTTGTTTGTTTTGCCCTGTTTATCCTCTTCTCCTTTCTTCCACTTTTCCTCCTTGTTACATAGTAATAAAAACCGGCACTGTACTTAACTTCATTCTCCCTCCTCCAAGGTCATTTTCTCCTACCTTCCTTATTTAGCTTCCTCCTTATTGTCTTCATCTATTTCTTTGTAGATGTATTTTACTTAAGTTCTTTGTTTTACATTTCCCTTTTTAGCAATTCCCCCGTGTCCTCTCTTTCCCCTCCTCGGACACACACCCACCCACCCAGACTGCAAACCACTTAATTCCAGCCGTGCTTAGACAGCCCTGCCCAAGCTGCCATCTCCCCCCCTGCACACCCAAGCTGGGCACTGCTGTACATTGATAAAAAATTAGTGTAACTGATGGTTACCAGTGAGATTTCCTATCTGATCTATGAAGCTGTGCTTGCAGAGAGAAAGAGATTACTCAAAATGCAGCAGTCGTTTGAGAGTTGGATGCTGGGATGAGAGGGTACAGTCTGTGCAACTGGAAACTATATAATTCCATGGAAAAAAAAAAGGGGGGTAAAAAGCAACAAAAATTATTTTCTTTGTGACAGTTCAATACTCAAAACCATTTTACGAGCTTCCCAGAATACTTCTCCCTGGAATCGCAAAGCACTGTGGTATTCATCTGAGGTTTGAAGTTCTTGGAATAATCTACACAGACCATGAGACTTCTCCCCAAAAAATAAATCAGAAAGTCCTTATAAATAATTGATCTGCATGTGGTTAGCTTGTGAAATTAAACTACTCCCAACCCCACCCTCCAACACCAAGTTGGTATCTCCATGGCTCTGACACATTCCTGTCTCTTTTCCACAGCAGCAGAAATCCTGCCCGTCTTTACTCCAATTCAGGCTTCTTCCACCACCCCAGCTCCTGAGCAGGTTGCAGCTTCATTCTTCTGCACTCAGCTTAGGGCACTGTGCCAGACCCTGCGTGCCCATGGCCTGCCCTCGCAGTGCGTGCCACCTCCTCTGGCCGGGCTCCAGCCTGGAGGAGTGGCTTAGGCGTTAGAAAGAGCCCTTTTTGCTGTGAAGGAAACCTTCCAAGGATGTGGAGCATGTAAGCTGATGCAGAACAGCCTTCCCTGAACCTGCAGAAAATCTGAAACAATGGCTGGGAGAGCTGTGTCGGGCTCCACGTGCCCTTGCAGCTCGCAAAAGGAGTTCTGAGTGATGAAACTTAACACTGACTTTTCAATTGGTTAACTCTCTCTTTGTCAATCATTTTTAATTGTAGACCTGATGCAACTATCCCAGCTGGCTTCTTCCAAAGTGAAGCTATAGTCAAATACACTCAATTCAACCACTTTTATTGGAACTACTTGTTCTCTTCAGATCTTACTCCCGTCTATTGACCAACGTACTCACTTTCTCCCTCTTGCTTAACAACTATTTTTGTAAGTGACACTAAACACGGCATTGCTTCCTCTTTTCTCACAAAGATAAATATCTTCATGTTTCTTTCTTTCCTCTTGCTCTTCTCTCTTCAATGTTTACCTTGAAAAGCAAAGCAGTCAGTCCCAGCCTCCAAGAAAATACCTAGCAAGGAGATCACTATAAAGGAGCAGGGTTTTAATGGAACCCTTGCATAATTCTGTATGGTAGACTTGCTTTAAATATTTTAACATTTTAGTAAGAACAGAGTAAAATATATATTCTCTTCAGCCAGTATTAAACCACATGGATTTTTTGCATCCAGGTCTTTTGCAATGGTAGGACATCACGATATTCAATTCACACTTAACCAAAGGGGAGTCTAAAGCACACCAAAGCACTTGAGGTCTGTAGTATTTTAGTGAACACGGTATTGTAGAGAGAATAACATGAGTTACTTGGTAAGTGGTAAACGGAATACTCAGTATCTTTTTTAAATCTGAAGCCGAACATCACTTCTTTTTCTTAGCTGATACTTTAAACTGCTTCATGCTTCAACCAGAGCTTGACAAATCTGTGTACCCACAAAAAAGGAGGAAGTTTTACTAGAAAACTGCCATCAACTTCTCAAGCAGACTCCCTATGCTTTCATGTAATAAACAAAGACCACAGCCTTTCCATTTATAAAAATAACCTTCCACATGTGAACTGTTTGTGATGTTACAACTAACCACAGTGCTCCGTAAAATCTGCATGGCACATCTGCCATTCAGCTAATGGCTTTGGGGTGCACATTTCAAAGCTCGAAATACAGTTACAGAGTTTCTTTCCAAGTCGTAATACTTTTGTTTTAAAATTGACCAAATAGTCAGCTGAAACATTTTTTTTTCCTCCCCTTCTGAAATGAATCCTGTGCTGACCTCTGAGCCCATTCCCTTCTGGGAATATGCCAGGATGATTCTTGCAAAAGCTACAGAATTTCACAAATCTCTACCAAGAAATTAAACTAGTTGTTGCTGGACCCAGAAACTAAGATCCAACTGCTGGAATCTGGACTGTGAGAACTCTGTGTATTTAAACAGAAGCTGCTGAAGCTGCCAATGATAATTTGTTAAGTCATATACTTTAACTCCAGTCATAATATGCCAAATGCCACCTGTGCACGTTTGGCAATATGCTTGGCAGATTGCTCCAGCACATCTGTGACACACCACAGAATATTCAGGTTTAATTTTGGTTATTAGACTACTACAGAAGACTACTGATACCCAAGAAAATTCTTATGATTGATACAAAACCTTTTCATACTGCTTTAAAAAGACATTAGTGAACAGTGGACACCTAATTACTGAAACAAATTGCTTCCTGCCAAAAGCATGCAGGCCATAATGAAGGCTTATCCCTCCAAAATAAGGATGAGCTCAGGCAATCTCCCATGAGGAAAAAACCACACACAAAAAAAACCCCTAACAACAAACACCCCAATCCTCAGGTCCAATGGCTTTGGAACAAGATTCAGTACATTCCTTTCTTTTCCTATCTGCTTCAAATGCTGCCTTACACAGACACTTTGACTTTGTAATCCATGAATCCACGCTAACACACTATCTATTCTAAACAAGCACATCTGCTTAACTCTGAAAAATAAAACTTAAAAGTATTAAATTTTTCAAAACCACTAGCTGCTGCCAAATTTAACAGAAAGAGGGTAGGACATATTTTTATTCAATTCACAGTATGTCAGAAGAATCCAGATATGTAATGCTGCAGGGAACATAATACTTAAATTACACGATACAAATCCAAAGTACAAGAGCATATTGACAGAGATAGTTAAGAGACCATCTATCCCAATTAAAATCACAAGTATCACATGTTCTCTCCAAATCCAAGCACTTAACAACACCACCAAAAATCCCTTTATGACTCACCAAAGTGGAAACCTGCTAACTAAAGGCGGGTGTGAGTTCTGGCTGAGGGAGGAAGGAGCACAGTTACACAATTAGATGGAGGAGATTCCCGAAAGACCTTGCACTGACTTGTAGGATGGACCCAAGTAACACAAGCAAACATCTCTTTCTCTACTGCCAGGATCTGCCCTTTGAGTATAAGGTTGTGTGATGACTTCTCTGTTCCCATCTCACAACCTCCTAGAAACCATAAAAAGATGGGCAAATGTCTACTGTTATCCCATTTCTGAAACCTGTGCTTCAGGTTTAAACATGCACTGATTGGAAAGAGCAATGTTTAAGAGATCCCCCACCTGCTTACGGGGCAGCAGCAGCAGGCAAAGCTCATGGTAGTTGCTCACCTTTGCCACCGTGCCAAACCCATGGAAGTTAATCAAAACACTCAACATAGCTTTTTAATGACTCAGCAGCCCAACACACTATCATCATCTCTTTCCAACATGTACTGTACTCATGGTTTTCACAATCACTACGTGACTCACAGGCACTCTCAGTTTAAGTTTTACAGGTAGCCTTCATTATTATTGCTGAGAGTCTAACCCTGCTTTGTATTTAAGGAAACCAAGGCACAAAGGAAACAAACAAACCTGGACAAAAAAAAAAGAGGAAAAAGGAGAAGGAAGAAACCCCACACATCTCTATGCTGATGCTACTTTGACACTGCTAAGCTCTCTCTCTGAGCCACAAGCAGCCCAGGCAGGGCAGAGAAGCAGCTCTCCTCAGCCAGGAGGCTGATAACCACAGGGAGATGTGATAAACCTGCGGAACGGCTGAAATGCCAACGAAAGGTCAGACGGCCCAAAACCCATGGCACTTCAGGGCTTCCACGAACAACCTGAAATAACTGTCACGATAGCTTCCTCAAAGAGCAAACCTCTTGGTGCAGCACAAGAACTGCATCAAGCATGTCTTCATGGGAAGGAGAGAGAGGGGAAATCAAAGGGACACAGGCACATCCTGCTGTTTCGAGGAACGTGACAGCAATCGACAGGGCAAACTCATTTTCACTGTAAGAATTTATATATTAAGAGAGAAAACTGCAAGGACTTCAGAAATATACCTGATACAAACACAGAGAGAGGGTCCATGTGGCACAGAAGCTGGAAAGGCTGGAGTGTAGAGAAATACTCCAGCTGGAGAAAAACACTGTGCTTTCTCAGAACAGGTCATCATGATAAGTAATCTCAGGTGCTTCACCCACAAGACTCAATGCCTGAATGAACATTGTATCTGCTTTCCATCTGAACTGATCTTGAGTCACCCAGAGAAGATGCTGATACCATGAAAGTGTAGCCATTCAAAAAGCAAGCAGTAAGAATGCAAGTAATAAAGGGCTTCAATCACTTGCCCAGCACCCCAAATGAAGCAGCTGGGATCTGACAGAACAGGGGATTTGTCTTGAAGCAACTCTTCCCTGGCTGGCTGGCCTGCTCCTGCCCCACCATGTCCCCAGCAGCACTGCCACCCTATGTCAAGTGGCTAAAACCCTCTGAGGCAGGCACTGACAGCCAGCTGCTGTTCACAGGCTAGAAGGAATACCACAAGCAGACTTCAGATCTCTCATTATATTAGACTGCTATTAAAAACCATCCTGCATGTGGTATCATGCATACCAACTTTATAAATCAATGCTAGTATATAAATTATTAAAATGGTAAATTCATACCCCAAATGCACGGTTGGATTGCCTCAAAAAGCAGAATTTAATTTTGAATTTGTATCTTTTCTAGTCAAATCCATGAAATAGAAACGTATCTGTTACATACACAAATCTGTGATTTGTATCAATAAAGTATTTTACTAAAAGGGTGAAATATTCTAATGAATAAGGTTATATTTAAATTAATTCTGACTACTCGTGGTCCAGGGAGAAAAGCAAGGATATGTCCTGGAATGCACTTTCAGCCTACCTAGCTAAGTAGTTTATTACAAATATGCTTTGGAAGAAATTAATTAGCTCATTAGGTTTAGCTAATAGTTTGTTTAGCCTTCCTTTGACAAAAGTGACATTTTAAAATAGCATATTCTACTACTTCAGAAAACAAAATTCCACATGACAAGTTTCAAAGAACACCAAGTACAAGCAACACACACCACCAGGAGCTGTAGAGTATTTTAAGAGATTACTATTTCTCTAATAACAATTACAAATAAAAGACCCTAAGAACAACACCAAAAGACACAGCTTCATTGATGCACTGTAATTTTTCAGAATCTGATAAAGTAACCTCTCCTTTATCAATCCCTAAAATAATACCACCAATGAAAAAAAACTTAACTCAGGGCAAACTGACTGTGATGAATCCAAAGGGTGTTTTTACTTTCTTGTTATCATGATAGCATACTTTTGTTTTAAAACAGCTGCGTGTTTTCACTTCAGCAGTTTCCTTCTCCTGAGCTACACTGTGTTTAAAAAAAAGAAAAAATAGATCATTGCCTGGTAATTGATCACGTGCCATATCTATCAGCTTTCACATTCAGTTCTCTAAAATAAGGAACAACTGCATGAGGATTTCAAGAATATGAAGGCTGATAGAAGGTTTTGAGAACTAGTGCTACACAAAATCACCAAGTCAGCCTTCTTACCTTTCTGAGGTTATTAGTTTGGCAAACTAAGGTCCTTTAATGACGTTCACCCCACCCAAGCCTGTTTTTCTCATCAGAATGACCCCGCCTGTTTCCTCTGCACGCCACAGCCCGTGCCGAGCCTCTTCATTGTTCAGAATGGGCTTAAGAAATACTAAGAATAACCTCCTCATTTCCAACCCCTCCTTCTATACTTCTCTTGAAGTATGAATCTGCCACTGGTGTACGGTTTGCATCAGAGGAAGTTTCATGTTTAGAGATCGCACTCCTACAAAGTGATACAGAATGGAAACATTACGTTAGCATTTATTAGTACTTCTTAAAATATTTTCCATACCTTTGTTTTGTAGTTCCCTGTCCGCTCTGTCCCTTCTAAATGGCAAACAGTGCTTAGAGAAGAGTTTGAATTAACTTCACAGAAGTCTAACAATGGTACAAGCAGCATTACAACCTGCCATGTTTCCATGTCCATGCTCAAGAGCCAGTGCAGCACCTATTCAGCTCTTGAACTGCTTCTTCCATCTGCCCATGAGGCTGTCACGACAACAACTATGATTACTGGCTCCTACCTGTTTGTCAGACAGTATTTGGAGATCACCTGCTCATTTCACAAAGACAACTCAAGTGTTTGCAGCTCTCCACCACTACCAACCCAAGCCAGTTCCATATTACTGACCTCAAGGTGGAAATATTGAATATGCCACCACTGAGAACTGGGTACCATCCAGTCCTCCCCCTTAAATTTATTTTAACTGTCAGAATCAATTTAATACAATATTTTAGAAGGACTTATTAGACATCTTGAAGTGATATTCAGTGACAGGTGAGGAACCACACTGGCAAGGGGTGGACTTGCTCTTGGTTAATAAAAAGGCCTATGGCAACCAGAGTAAGAAAAGCAGATGTCCTTTGCTTCTGGTTTCCAACAGCCCTGCAGACTTATATCCACAAAACTGCAGGTTTTTCAAAAAAATTATTAGTATAGCCATCCATAGAATATGAAGCAAACTAGTAAGAATTATGACACAAAACCTATTCAGATTCTTCTCTGAGCCATGCTGTGTGATGCAACTGCTGGATCCAGCAGCAAGGATAGGGCTATAATCCACAAGGCAATATAACACAAAACCAAGTGAGAGGCAAGGATAAGAAGTTCACCCTCTGCAGAACATAGAAAGACCCTTCTCCAGCCTGAATGAAGCAGAAGTGAGTATATCTTTCCTTGCCAAAGGGCTGGATTATTTAAGATGCAAGAAAAAGTATCCCCTGTTCTCAAGTGTTTCCTGCCCATATCCAGCATCTTGTATCCTTGTAAACACCAAGGCAATCAGTGCACTGGCCTAGAGAAATGAGAACATGCACAAATACATGCACATAGAGGGAGGAAGGAGTAGTTCAGAAAATGTTCTGTTCATCTTTTCTATTAGCACTTAGAAGATATCTCATGAATTTCTCCAGAAAAAAAAAGCTCAATTCCAAAAACTTCCAATCCAAATACTGGCATGAAATTGATCGAAGTTAATTTCTAGTCTTGAAAGAAGCATGGAAAAGCAGAACTGCCCCAGTTAGGTTTGTAGGAAGTAACTGAGCACTTAAACTAGCTTAGCACTTCACATTTTCTCAGGCCTCTGTAAACACTGGCCAACCAACACAACAAGAGCTTCCTCACATAGTTTATACACAAAACCAACAGACCAGTAAAAAAAAAAGTACAAACTGATACTTCTGAAAATAAATAACTAACCTTACTGGCTACTGGAAGCTTACTGTGTTTTACAAATTTTCTTGTAAGTTTAGCTTTCAGCTCAAGTTCAAAGTTCACATACGTAAAATTAATCTGTCTAAACACAAAAGGAGAAATGACACAGAGACACAAACATACTACACATACTGACTGTGAAATACTCTAGATATGTCATTTTGAAACGGAACTGTATGTATGCAGCATTTCAAGAAAGCATTAAAAAATTAAAAAGAACAAGATCTTTATGTAATTGCATTACAATGTATATAAAATGATTAAACACAGGTTATGTTCTTTGACATTTTTTATAATGTAATGATCTATGTACCATCAATTTAAAAAAAAAAAAATTGCCAGGCTTAATCCTGATTTAACCTCACCCTTAATTATTAAAAATAGTTAAGCACTTACCATAATGTGATTGAAATGCCTGTGGTTTTACGACCTGATTACAGTGGTTACACATCACCAAATAGAAATCATCATGAGCCGGGCAAAGACCAAATATTGGCATATCTAAAAACAAAAAGACAAAATGGCATCTCTCAGCTGCTGACAATTATTGAAAAACAGTTTAATTACAGAGCCATGACACCAGTGTTGAATCATAATTTTAAGACATTTGTATCAAATTTGAAAATGAGGAAAAAAGAGCATATAATGCAAGAGATAATTTTGTGCTGGAGTATAACAAAAGCAAAAATCTTCCTACAAAGATAAATGTAAAATGAGTGATTACTTGTGGAAAACATCTATTAGAAAACTGATTTAGGACTGATTATCTTATACCAGATGCAAGAATGTAATAAAAAAAGACTGACTTCAATTGACAAACACAACATAAGAGGGGATGTTTTATGTATTCTGAAAGGGGTTTGGATTTTATTCCAATGTCATTAAATGAATTCAAAAGTGAACTTTATTTTCTATTTAATTTTTTTAAACCATTTTAAACACACAGTCATTTACCAGGCAGTATTACATGCCTAATGGTTTTATTTGTTCAACAGTGCATTATAGTCCAGCCATCTGCTGCCAGAGACCCATGTAACAGCTATAGAGGAGAGAGAACTGGAGATAACAGTGTGTCAGAGCATGTGTGGATTTTGGAGATAACATGCATACTTGTAGACTTTTACTAATAAAATTAGTTTCTGCAATTTTGGTTTTAAGAATACAGTTTCTTAATGATATATTTAACAGTTATAACTGCATTCAGAGATTACTGGAGCAATAAATTCAGCATTTACTACACAACTATACAACAGGTATATTACATTTATATTACTAAAAATGTTATTCAATAATTAAAAGATAAAACTCCCAGGAAACTGCAAACATAATATGTGGCTGTAACACTATTTAAAGGTTTAAAATTGATATAAGCAAATTTATTTTCCTATAAAAACCCTCAAGTAATAGATTTATCTTAACAGTAACTTAGAAAATAAGTTAAACTTATTTACCCCTGTGCTAGAACTGACCCCAGAGCTTTGTTTTACATCTATTAATTTATGTATATTTTTAAAAGCAACCACAGTTTTGTTCATAAATAGAACACCAATTGTGAAATAAATTAAGTATGCTGCATGCTAAGAGTGAGTGTGACATAACACAAGGTGGCAACTGGCAGAATGACACCATCAGCCCTGTAGAGCCCCATGGACTCCACTTTGTTTCTCACAGACAGAACACATCCCACACCGAACTTCCAGAATTAAGAACTACCCTTGTAGTACGTATCTTCATCACAAAAAATTAACTACTTTTCTCTAGAAAACATAAGGTCTATCCCAGGTTTTCCAAAAACCTTACCAGTGTTACACCAAAATTAAGCACGATACAAGCAGTAACAGCTCCAACCGGATTTTGCAGTTGGGCGCAAATGACCAAGGACATCTGACTCGGCTGAGAGAGATCACAGCTACACTCATCTAAGTCACAGGCACCTTTTTGCAACTGAGGTTACATTAAATAAACAAATCATCTGATCTGCACTTCATTAAGTAGCAAGTCTTGCTTATTTATTTATATGACATTTATTTTAAAAAAGCATTAAGACCTCCAGCACACTCAAGTACTGCAAACTAAGCACAGCCAGTAAATATATGCTGAGGAGGGGGGGATCAAAGAGGAATAATAAACTTCTATTTTTCAATATCTATTTTCCATGATGTAATATTAGGCTATGTAAGAAAACAAGTATAAACTTAATATCATTGTTAGTATTTTGTGCAGGAGCTCTTTGGGTATGCCTGCGTATAAAAGTTTCCACCCGGCAAGCAAATACTCCAGGGTCACTTCCACCTGACTACCAATCCACCAGGATGAATGGGACAATAACAGTGCGCACTGCCTGATATTTACGCTGCTAATAGCCCACAGAGAGGCTACTACTGTGTGATGTCTAACGAACTGTGAATCCACGCCCTGGAACCTGTTCCCATTTCTGTACCTTTCAGACCTCACTGGATTCTCAGACTTTACACCATAATGTACAGAATGCCAGGGGGAACAGTGAATATGAGATAAGGATTGTCTGCTCTGTGTCTCCTGCAAAATAAAGCCCTCCTTGATACTACTCTGGAACATTACCTATAAGTACCATCACTCTAAGAACTCTTTTATGAGTATTTGCTGGCAATACAGAGCTGCAATTTTAAATGACAACTGCAACAAACAGGCAGAAATTGATGTAAACAAAAATGTTTTCCTATTTCAGTTTGGGGATCCCAAGAAATCTGAATAATTTACAAGTGTCATTTACACTGTAAAACACATTTTCAGTTTTAAAATCTTATCTCCAAATGACAGCAAGCAATGACAGAATACTAGGAAATACAGAAACTCACAAAGGACCATTCTAAGAGTAAAACCACCTGACACAGAGCAAAGGATTTGCTGAACACCCAAAATCACAACCTGATTTCAAAGAAGCACGCACAAGACTCCAGTTAGATCGCACGAATCAGCATAAGAGATGATCTACCCCACAGTGGTCTCCTGCAGCACTGATAACAGAGCAGAACCCCAACGTAACTAGTGAGGGAGTAGCCGAGGTTAGAGGCCTAAATGCAATTCCTTTTGTTTTCTCACAGGAGGTAAAAGAAACAATAGCTTTTTATTAACAGGGCATTTGTTTAAAATAGATACAATTAAATTATGTTAGAGAAACTCACAGGACCCTAAATAACACTTGAGCCTGACCAGGCTGAGCACTGCATGAACACACGAGACCAGCCCGAAAGGGCCACAAAGTAGGTACCACTGGGCAAAAAGTAGTACCAAGAAATCTTATTTCTGTGTTCCAACAGGGAAAACACCTCTGTGGCACTGTTATAAGAATGACAAATTAGACCATGCAAATATTAGAGAATAATATACAGAACAGTTTAACAGAACTTAAACAAGAAGTATGTACCAGGAGCAGGTGATGGATGCCTCATTTTTCCTGCTCCCCCTCAACGACTTATGAAAGTTCACAAGTCTTGCAGTTGATACTCTAACGCCTAATACTTTATACCTGTTTCACTTCATGACATGCACATTCTCTATTTAAAAGTCTAATGAAGTTTACAGTATTTCACCAGTGTCATTTCAATGCACTGTTCCCCTGAATTTGAAGATTACTTTTTGAAATACTTCACTGCAAATGTAAAGCCTATGCCTCTCAAGGAAGAGCCTAGCAACCATGATTCATATGTTCCTCTTTCGAAGCTGGGCTCATTTAACTCTCTCCATCTGGGAAAATTTTTCAAGGTCAAACTAAAAATTTAAATCGAAACCTCAAACTTTCCATGTATTTTTCCATAAATTCAGCGTTTATATGGTATCAACATGCAGATACTATTATAAGAGCTGCTAGTCACATTAATTCTAAACCATTTACCTTCATAATAAGAAACCTCTGAACATTGTGACACCCAGAATTCACTTCTCCTTTCAAATGTTACTAAAAAGGTAACTTTAAATGATGCATTGCTGCACTTTTTACCAAGACTAGAACAAGCCCATGCCATACAAAATTCTGAGATAACTGCATTACTTGTTGAGCCTGTAATAAGGAAAATGCTTCTTATTTGGAAGAGGTCAATAGAGCATAATTTTCTAACAAAAAAAAGAAAAACAATAATGGACAATCTGGCATATTGCATATGGAGCTCAGCATGTTTAACCTGAAAAACTTTCTAACACTGAGCTGCCATCTCCTCTTCTCTGAAACACATCATGGAAACACATAAGTGATTGAGTAAGTTCTTAGTATTTCCAGCATTCTCTTTCAGGGCAGCTACACTACAGAAATTCATACTTGTGGTCATTAAAACTAACCATGTACTCTCAATCTCACAATTTTATTACTTAACATCACACAGAACAGAACACACAAAACAGCCTAAAACCTCCTCAGTTAGAGAAAAGGTCAGCAGTTTGCATTTATTTAGCCACTAGTTTCAGTGACTATCACAGCTGTATATTTCTTTGTGTTTTTTGTTTTTTTTTTTTTAACCCCCACAATATATCAGATTTCCTACAAACCTTGTTGCCCCTTTTCAGACAGGGACCATTGCACAGTCCATTTATCCTATTATCTAATAGGACAGCATCCCTTCTAGAAATGAAATATCACCAAAACCAGTGAAGTGAAGATCTTCTCCAGTACAGCAATCACTAGAAGAAGAGGGTAGAATGAACCCTAATCCTGGCTGCGTGCAGAGACCAGAACACAAGTTTCTTATTTTCCAGAAGTCTGTTTACTGCAACTGAAAAAAGGAGGAGAGTGAAAACTGAATCAAAAGAAGAGAAAGCAAAACTACCAAGGGCAGAAGTGAAAGGGCAAAGAACAAACTACCAAAGTTACGATGGCAAAAGAACAGAAGACTTGATCAAAATGCAACATGAATATGTAAAAGCTCAGCAGAAATATTTTTCATGCCAAAACACTGCTAATGTTCATTCTTCCCTATCCATTCACAGCATAAACATCTGCTTATTATTTTTTGAAGTCTCAGTCTGATTTATCACAAACATGTATGTGCTGCTCACCATTCAGTCCAATTTGACAACGGACACTGTATGCTGATACCTGATGTGAAAAGTAAAAGGCTTTGGCTGCAAAGATCCCCACAGCACAGCACATCATGCCTTCAGCACGACACCAACCTGGTTATACTCCCAGAATATTTTTAATCGCTATAATTAATATTAGATGCATTAAAACCACGATGCCCTAAACTATTAAATTTACACTCCCAGTAGATATATATAACCCTTTATTATCTTTAACTGCCCCCCAAACACGGAATGTACTTTTCTTTTTACAAAAGCCTGATCCAAATCTACCTTAAGTAAATGTACCAACCTTTACCAATTCACTAGCTTTTCCATTAAGACATCAGGGAACTGTTTCAGAGGTACTATAAAAGGAAATTGTAAATAGATTCCATTATTTTGGAATGTTGCCAAAATCTGGATTGTTTGAACTATTTACTTCGTGAACCAAGCAAGATCAAATAATGTCCACCAACAGCTATCTTGAATACATTTGCTCTGTACAAGCTGTGTTTTCTCTTCTCATTAGAAGAGAATCAGTCTTGATCATACTAAGGTAAAAAATATGCAAGTACACCTTGTTTTAACTTGACTTAACTGGTAGATCTCTTTCTCTACAGGCATGCTTTTAACAGAACTATTATTTAAGATAACACAACTCTTCACTAACATCTGAAAATTTTTTGAAAACAGGAGGAAAAAAGCCACAGCTGTAGTAACTTAGAAGTAGTTGACATCTTGAAGGAAAAGAAATTTTGTGACAATTCCCATAATCTGTTTGTAATATGTGTCCCAGGTAATGTCAGATCCTGATAAATTAATAAAAATATTTCTGTTGTTTTACCTTTTATGGCTGTGGAGAACATGAATGTCATTTAGTGCCTGAAAACACACAAAGCCTTACAAATTACTGTTTTTAAGAGCTTGTGATCTGGGGGAGATGCACGGGGAGGGAGAAGGAAGGCAATTAACCACCAGTGAGGACCACAAACAGGTTGTACCAAACCCGGGCAGATTTCACACAGGAAGCTCAGCTCTGTCACCACCAAACTAATGACTTACAGTTGGCCCAAAAAAGCTGAAGTTTTGCCAAGAAATCTGCACAGTGGGCCAGTCCTGCTGAATCTATTGCCGACTTTAGTAGTCAATAACAAGGGATCTTCTGGCACAAGGAGAATCTTAACCGCAAACTGAGGCAGCTACAAACAGCACTGCGAGGTATCTTAACTAACCTGGTTATCTTAAGTAAAGCTCCCACCTATTCTAAGTGACATAGGCCCTTATTTTAACTGATATGAATGTTTTCTTTAAAAATTTAAATGATCCAAGTTAGCATCTCAAAACTTACCTTTCATGCACAAATACTTCGCTTTCTGCAACTAAAATACTATTATTTAAACAACGTATTTCCAAAGTATTTTCCAGAAACACTCAAGTGCTTATCATTCATGAACACATGTGTTTTTGTGTACTTATCAATGCTGAAGTGAAATTAAACTACTGGCAATTTTTTTTACTGTGTACTATGTAAGACAATAATAAAAGAAGAATATTCCTAAACAGGTACTGTGAACAAAATAATTAAACCATGTAGTATTCAGAGTGCTCTGGTTTACACAAATTTTAAAACAAATTAAGAGATTCTAGCAAACCATGCACACTTTGGGGTTTTCTGCAAAATTTCCAATAATGAACACTTAAGTATTAATAAAACACAAGTATTTTATGAAACATATGCGCAGGCATGACAAATTTGTGCCTGCAAAGAACATATGCATAATCAAACAAACCAAACATAAAATGATCAAATTTGCACACAGAAACACTGTTTTAAAAAATCTGTTTTAAAAAGGTGCTCATGTCGCCTCAGATGCAAAAAAGCCTTTTAATACAAAATAAAAAAAATGGGCATTCATTCCCATACCTGAGCTGCTTCGTTTTGGGAAGCATTGCTGAAGCATTTTCTGCAAAGTTACCTATTTCTTTCCTTGCCAACTCCATTCTCTACATTAAGTAACTTACATTTTTTGCACATATAGCTTTGGAAGCCCAGCTGTTCGAGGAGACATTTGAAAGGCACAGCTCTCCTTGGGCTCTGAACTTTGTTTCACTGTGCAGCTGTTGATTGATCAGGTGAAGGAAGGAACAGCTCAAAACTTGATTAAATGTTTTTACTGCATTTTCCACTTTGGCAAATATTGCAGTTACCCAGCATTTTATTGAAGTCCTAAGAATACTCAAACCTCAAAGTTTTGGCTCAGAGAAATGACTTTCACTTCAAGACTGAAAAATCCCACAATCTGGTTTAACTGGGCACAGGAGCTGCATTAGGAGATTTGATCACTGTCATAAATCTCTACTAGCGTTAGAACATTTAATCTCTAAAAGTGGAGTCCTCTCTGTCAGGTCTCCTTTCAAAACTCATGACAGTCTGTACTTCCAAAGCTACAGCTCTGTAGATTTTACTTTGCTTTCCCCAAATTCAAGGCAGAAGCTTACCTGTTGAAAGTGTAAAGGATGACCTACCTCTTTTCTGTGGGTTCAGTTGTGCTGCATTCCCAAAACCCCATTCCCTGCATCATTCCCTGGAGATACACCTCCAGCAAAAAGCTTTGCCATATGTTGCAGGCAGTAACACTGCTCTGTGCATACCCAAGCTGCAAATCCAAACAGCAATCCTTCTGCAAGGCTACGAGCACAGCAATTCTCCTGGAGCCTTTCCTCCCTCTCCATGAGGATGCAGAATGAAACACTGACAGTCTCCTGTTCTCTAAAATTTAACAGTTCTGGGAAGTGTCTGTATCATATCCAAGGATAAAAACTGAGCAGCAGATACCAAAGAGAAGTGTGTCATGCACACGTGCACCTGCAAGCCTAGCGTGCAGCTGGGAGTTCTAATTTTAGGCTTCCAAGATTTGAATGTTCCTGTAATTATATATAAAACATATTAAAGCAGACATCTAAGTATTTAGTTAAATTCTTTGTATATGAATTCATCTACACACTTTTTTTTTTCAAAATCTAACAGAAAACACATGTCAAATTGTTCAATCCAACTATTAAACAGGTTTCCTAAGTTTATTATAAGAATAATCCATATTTTCAGTGAGCAAGCTTACAGAAGATTGTCAATAGAGAGACATGAGTAAATTTCTCAATGAAACACAAGTAGCATATTTTAATCTGCTGAAAAGCTTTTTAAGTCTCCCCCCACACATTGTATCCTGTTACATGAAGTTTTCATCAGCAATTTGAATGAAGTCAGTCATCTGCAAAGCTATTCCCATTTACTGTCTAGTTTCCAGACCTAAAGATATTTTAAATTTCTCCAACCAATTTATATAATACTATGCAAATGCTGAACAATTTGTCATGTAAGAAATCTTCATTCAAAGTCATGCATTATTTTTAGGTGACATGATCTCATCATGTCACTGCTGTATTTTGGGAAAGCCAACAAATTATTATTTATATTTCTATGTCAAAAAAAAAAATCCAATCCTAAAATACCTTTAAGGAACCCTCAAAGATGAGTTTTGCAACTGTGACACAGAAATTAAACCGAATTCAAGGAATGAAAAACCCTGAATTTGCACAGTAAAATTAAAATCTGGACTAAGCTAATATGAAAGTGTACACAGAAACACTTCAGTTATCATGCAGAAAACCAGGGTCTATTGTGAGGGGGGAAAAATGTTCTGGATAAGCCACTAGTTAAACACAGCTTCAATTAAAATTAAATAAATCATCCACAGAATTGTCTAAAATGTATCTTAAGTCATATAGCCTGAAGCACACTACAATTATGAATTGTTTTAACATCAACAGGCTTGGCGCTTTTCTCCTCTTTCACAAGCAGCACTCCGTGTACTCTGCAGCAGCTGTACTTCTGGAGTAGGAAAAAGGAAGTTTGTTTTATTTAAACCTAAACTCACGGTTTACTCAAACCGGCTCATCGCAGCTGAGGCATTTTGATACGCCGTGTATCATGTATACGAGTGCAAATGGTGAACGTGCTCCAGGCTTCTCAGCCTCTCCCATCTCCTATCCTGACATGCTTTGGAGGGGAAAAAGAACTGGCACGTGTGGTTTTTGCTACTTTCCCTGTGCCACTGTCCATATCCAGCCATAGGACTGGGTGCTGGCTGTGACTCAGCGCTCAGTAACTGAGGGAGTAGAGCAGTAAAGACATTCACATACAGATTTACACTTTTTTTTTTTTTTTTTTTTTTTTTAACTGGGAAGTAGAGGAATACAATGTACCCATGACTACATCTTTTGTGGTATGAGAACACAACAAAATTTTGTAATAATAAAATACATCATGTTCCCTGCTACCTAAGACACACACAGTGCTCATCCTTCAACCTCTCCCCTCCTCTTCTCTGCTGACTGCAGCCCCAACTCCTGTGTGACAGCAGCACGCTCTTTAATGCAAAGACAATGTGTCTTGGCACAAAGAATGCTCTGGTCACATCTGACATCGTGCACCTGATACCTGAGGGAGCAAATCAGCATATTCAAAAAAAAAAAAAATTAAAAAAGGGAAATAAAACAGAGGACCTGTCAACTGAATTGTATATCAATATTTTCTTTTATTAGGTAATCCAACTACCTAAAACCACCCCACCCCTGCCACTCCCATTCTCCATGCACTGGAACATCCACCACAAAAATAAGACTGTTTCAATCATGCCTAATATAGCTATAACGAAACTGATGCCTCTTGATTTTCACATACCAACTTACACTTCTGCACCCCTCTCAATTTAGCAGGCACTATTAGTTTTTCCATTAAAATTTACTTCCTTTGCTTTACAGATTTACTGGGAGTTGATTTGATACAATAAAAAAAAATAATACAAGTTGCACAGCAACAGGCATATAAATGTACTATAGCAAAAAAAGGCCCAACAGTATTGTGATCTTTAATAAGATTAAAAGACAAAGTGGAAAATGTTTTTGTTGTTATAGTGCAGTAAAAGAGCTAACCCACTTCTTATGTATTTGAACACACATGTAGTTACACAAAGTATTTTGAACTTGGCTATTGCATACCTTTAGACAATAAAATATTACCATTTCAATTATCTAGCCAAGGAACTGGTAAACCTGAATTCTTTATATCTCACAGTTGATATATTCCAGCACATACAGAGCTACAGTCATCAGGGATTTCCTGCCAAGAGGGGATCCACCTGTTCAGAAGGGTTAGGCTTTAAACTAGTGCTAGTTGCCCTCTGACACACAGTTATAGTAAGAAAATAGGTAAGCACTGAAGGAAATCAGGCTACCTATTCACAATATAACATCAGTAACTTCACTGCTGGCTGTTTGTGATACAACACAAACCCAGTTCAGCCTAAAAACTCTTCATGGAAGTTAAATTTTTTTTTGTTATGGAATTTTGAATTCTTCTAAAGAAGAAATTTAAGTTTTGCCTTGGCACATCACCTCCCTTTTACAATAAGCCCATCGCCATCCTTATTCCAAGATGTATTTCCTCACCGTTAGGAATGATTCACCTCATTTTAGGAGCCTGCCTTCACAAAATCTTCCAGGATTCCATCTCCAAACATTACACATAGAATACACAATATGTATACAGAATAAAGACTTTGAAAACACTGGGTGAACAAATCTGCACCAGGTATTATTCTTCTATATCTGGCACTAGTTCTCCACTACTGAAATAACCCATTTCACTCATAAATAGAAACAGGTTGGGAAGGACTGCAACCTTCAATATTTTTAAATTAAGATGTATTAACAAATGAAGCATCACTTAGATCATATTATACATGCAGAAGCTCTGAAAGGACTGACATGTTTTAAAATAGATTTTCTGCTCTTTCATGGTTTGGGCCTCTAACATAACCTGAACACCAGCCCACTTGTGATGTACACAGAAGGTAACACCTTCAGCAAAACAAAACAAAAGGAAAAGACAGAAGAATTTGCTCTGACTACTTTATGTTCTGATTAGGCTGGTTTGGTCTAACTCACATTTTTCACAGATACTTCCTAAGACTGCTTTGCTCCTTTGGTCTCTCTGCATATAACAGCATTTGTGACACTTAAGGAGAAAAGGTATTGGATATGTATGAATGGACCTAAACATACAGTGGGAGGTGAAAAAAAGGCCAGCTAGGGAGCAAAATGCTCTTGGGAAAAAAGTACTGAAATGGACACCAGCTTTGATTTTTAGAAATCTTGTGTCAAAAAAGGACATAAAACCTTAAATAAATGTGATTATTTAAGCAGCAAGACAAAGTCATCCTTATGCAGATGCAAGATTAGACACACTCAGAGCACAGCTGTGCAATGAGACACAGGCAAGTGGTGTCCTGCACCCCTGAGAACCCCACAGACCTCAAGTGGTGGTCCTGATGCATTGTGGTACAAGAGGAGGCTTGTCTGCAAAGGACACGTCAGAGAAGACATGGAGTCACTTTTAAGGAACAGCCACAGCAAAGAAGAACACAGAGTTGGTATTTTAAAAAGGCATGGAAAAGGACATTTCAGAGCACCAGTTAACTGGCCCTCGATGATTCAGGATGACAACAGTAAGTAAGATTAAATAGGTAACAGGAATTTGAAAGGTAAACAGGATCCTCTGATATTATAATAAATTTGTAGAGTTTACCATCCCCCAGCACACTGAAAACAAATAACACATCCACCTTCCTAAAGCAGTCAAAAGATAACTACTGCAAACATATCTAGGATAACAAAACCACGGTTTACAACAGCAGCAGATCCTTTGCCAGACACGGCAGTTGCACGCACACGAATTTTAGGACCTAGGCTGGGATCTTCGGCTCAAACCCGCTCGGAGACTATGGCAATCTCTAGTGGTGCCTATCCAGGGTAGGCAGGAAGCCAAAGCCACTGCTGCCAAACTTGTTGAGCCAGTCTTCCCAGCGCTGGCCCACAATGCACCGCTTTGTGTTTGGAAATTGCTCAAAAGCTTTTGCTTCCAGCAACAGTGTGGAGCACTTGGGGAAAGATGCCAAAGGAGTCCAAGAAAGGGTATGGCCGGGCCACCATAACAGTAGGGACACCCCGAACGCTCCTGTCAGTCGGCGACATCACCCTGAATCACTGTGATGACACCAGGCTTCCTGTGAGACCTCAGTCACAACTCTACTCACATGAGTGAAGCAAAACTCCTGGGGTGATTAAATTATAAATAAAACTGATGATGCTGAACCTCACCATCATGTCTCCCCATTCTACAACAAAGAGCACCATCTATCCAGGCTGCGATTTTGACCCTTTCCTGGGACAGGGGCCTTTCTTCACATTGTTGTGGTTATCCACAGCAATTCTGTATGGCGTCAGCAGGAGGACAGAGAATTGCAGTGTTGCACAGAGAACCCCTTTTGCATCCCAAGCAGTTGTAAACAAGCCTCAGATGAGACACGTTGACAGCGGCACTGAAGATTTTACTCCTGTGCTCTACCTACTCTGCGGATAAAAATAGTATTCTTATCTCCAAGGCTATCAAGCTAGCGCTTCAGATCATTAAATTCAGGCCACAAAAACAACAGAAGATACTTGCAAGTTTTATTCCAACAAATGTCACAGTGGTCTGTGCCCCTGCATTTCAGGGCACAAGCTGAGAGTCAGGCAGAACCAAAAGGAAATTTCCTAAACAAGGACTGATGCATTTCAGAGTTCTCCAAACACCCCATGGAAACAGTGGTGTTGAAACAGCCAGGCACAGCAAACTGAGTCAGCTGGATGTTAAAGCAGGTTCTAGAGAAGAAATATCAGACAAGAAGAGGGCTCTGGTCAGCCTAGATACAAAACATAATCAAACCGTGTCAGGTGCGGTTCAGACACTGATATTTCCCCCAGAGTCTCATAACACAACTGGTAGTAGAAGCTTTCCTTCAATCACTGAGCCACAAAAAACCCCCAGAATTTAGGACAAAAATTTGTAATCTATTATATAAGCACATATTACACTGACTTTGGTAGGCAATGCAGATATATTGAATTTGGCTCAAAATTTCTCCTCTATAAATTACAAACTACAATGCGGAACAGAAGCTCCTTAACAACCAGGATTTCTAGACAGATGATTTGGGTAACACAACTTTCACAGAAACAAAAAACAAAATTGCTTTTGAGAATTCATCTTTAAGTACTTTTATGAAGTAAATGCTGCCTAAATCAGGAAATTAATTTAGGTCTTTCCTCTCAAATACTTCCATTTAGTACCAGCAAGAACAGGACGACTGCCATCTCTGTGAGCAGAGCAGAACAGACACATTCAAACACAGATTCTCTATTTTAAAAAACAAATTATCTGAACATCCTGAACCTCAAAATTATATTCCTCACAAACCAAAGCCCAGCAAAGACTTCTTTCTAGTTGTCAGAGGCAAGTAAAACACTCCTTTAATACATTTCTAGAGTAATTCTAACTGATCAGGAACAAAACAGATGATTTTAACATTTATTGGGAAAAGTGGGAAAATTCATGGGAAGATTTATTATTTTGAAAATAATTTGCTTTCCAAGTTATTTTACACGGCTGTCTCAATAATCCAACACCCACACTGTCTGACTATTGGGAACACTTTCTCTTCCTTTGACATATCCATCAAAAATACAGCCAGTTATCCCAAATCTTCGCAGCGCTGGAGGCCTCTGGATATTTCACATGACTGTGGATTTGTTCTGAAGGGATAAAAAGAATATCTGGTATGGCACACATTTATGTATACTGTATAAATGATGCCTCTTTCTCCTTTTGGTATCATTTGCAATAGCACTCCAAGAAGAGATAAATGATGCTGTAACTCTTCTTCAGCAGAGTAACCCAAATTCAAATGGTATTTTCTCCAGCTTACGGAGTTACTGGGAAGCACCTCAGCAGTGTTAGAGAAACTTTTGATTTCTATTACCTGGCTTCCTGACATAACTAATTACTAAAAACAACTTTTTTGAAAAAAAAATTAATACATTAAATTATACAAACTAGTTCTTACTTGCTGTTTAGTTTTCACAGTATGCTTCTTATAACTGATCCTGATTAACACTGCAGATATTCACTGATACAACATCTCTTAACACTCAAAGATAACCAAGATACAAGATCTACTATGCTATACAATCTTGTAGGTAGACATGTAAAAATCAGAATGGATTCACTCTGAAAAGATACATAATCAAACACGGTCGAATGGATTTTAGGATTACCAGACCAAATACGTGATGGAAAATTATATTCTTTAAGTAGCCATCACCTTGTTTTGGAAACAACTTTACAGTTAGAATACAACTGTTATTTCACAAAGCAGAGACAGAGGAGCTGCTTAATCCAGCATTACTAGGAGTAAAAGAAGAAAAAAAAAATTGCAGAACCACACCCTAGGTGTAAACTGATACAGATTTTCTTCTGTATTTTTGCCTGAAACAATAGCCAGAGGGTGTAATTTAGGCTATATACACCTTGACAAAGCCATGGCTATAATATCTAGGGACTGACAATTAAATGTTTGCATAGTGAAGTACTTCTCTGCTGTCTGTCTGACCGTGAGGTTGTAGTGAACGTGGCTGTCTCCTCTCTCACCACTGAGCACCATAACCTGGTCCTGTGTCCTCCCTCCAGTCACAAGTAAAACCCTTGCTGACTTCAGTGGCCCACACCACCACCTCACATCCCCAGGTAACACTTAATAAACCAATTTCCCTACTGACAACATCTACTACACCATTTATGCAGTCAGTGAAAAAAACTGTAGACAGAAAACTAAGTTTATGAAGGGTAAAATACAATGGAATTTGATGTTTGTGAAAAACAAACATCCAATTTACTCTGTATTCACCTCATGACTTCATTTTCAAATTTATTTCATTAAAGCTTCTACACTTCATACTAATGCAAGCAGCTATAGGACTTCCAGGCATGAAAGCATCCAACCAACTTTCTTGCAGAGAAAACCATGAGAGCTCTAGATTTCAGACCCAGAGCACACAGCATGGGCTTACAATCTCAGCACTGGTCCCTACTGGATTTTAACCCTTCAGCTCCTTTGTATACATTTTTTTTCAGTGGCAGTTGAGAACACTGCATTTTCTGTGGCACTACAATCGATGGAAGATTCAAGTCCTGCTTAGCAACAGAAGAGCAGATCAAGAACACTGTGTAAGCTTTCTGCCTGTTATAATTCCCCCAGAAGAGAAGGGAGGCATAACCAATTATCTCTTACACCTTGTATTATCAATGAAGTTTGCCTATGGGCTATGCCAAAGCTACTGGAAGTGGAAATCAGGGTGGGGGTGAGCCGGTAAATAAACAATCTTTCTCACAGGAAAACAGGCTACCACAAACCAGCTTAATCCACAAGGGCTGATGAGCAGCATTTACACACAAGTTAACTGAGCACCTGAGTATTCCTAATCTACCTGAGCCAATAACCCAGGATATTTACCATCATGGTGACCACTTCCAAAGGTAGCAATCACGACTCCAAGCAATGTGGGAGCAGCTGTGCGTGCAGTTTACTTTGATGAAGTCACATCCTGTCATACCCCGTAGTATCTGCGATTACCACGAGTATCTGACTTACCACGAGAATCAGTCCAAGAGCCACAGCACCACCAGTCCTGGCTCACAGCTGCACAGGCAGGGACAGCTTCTGACTGTGCAAAGCCTTCTAGCAATGGGAGCGCAGATTACAATAAATTCATTGCTTTCCATGACAACTGCTTTTACAGACATGCCATTCTGCTCCATTACACTTTGAATTCCTTTTGTCAGATTTTAACACTTGCTGCTAAAAATCTTGAAGTGTAATACAAAGCTCTATTCACCTCTATGCTGTCACCTAGCCTGTAAGAATGTCTAGGAAATAATGTTGAGTATCATACACATGGGGAACTTCCACAGTAGTGGTGATTTCATTCATTACACAAGAAGAGAAACAATTTTTAATATCTTAGATATTATTTAGACTACCTAATTACAAGTCAAATATTATAAGGGTTTGTGAAAGATGCAATCTTTTCTATCTTGTAAGCAATAAGAGATCACACCTATCCCCAGCCGACCTTTGGCAGTTATAGCCACGGTCTGGGCACAGCCAGGAGAGGTGTAAGAACTGCACCGATCTGCTTTTATAGTTCCACTGCAATGGAAGAAATGGCTTCTAAAATAGTTACCTTAGAGAGAGTAATCTGCATCCTCTTAACCCAATTTATTTAAAAGTATCCTTCACTAAGCCTTTTTGTCTTTCCTGCTCTACTTAGACCATAATGTTACCAACCCGTGTGAAAGTCATATTTCTACATATTTATTGCGTTGTTCTTCTTTTACTGAGCATTTGTTGTTAAATATAGCACAAAAACTATACAGAAAGCAATCTTTAACCAAGTATTATTGAGACATCACCTCTTCTGCACAGGGATAACCTAGCTAATCATACATACCACTTAAGAAGCATTAGATAACAGTGAATTCCCCACTGTTACATATGTGCATAGACAACTATTTCAAAAGGTTCTTATTAAAAGAAAATATTCTGTCTGCTCACATATTATGGATAGACCGAGGCAGTCTTGTGGCTGCAGTTCCAGTGACAGTCCCCAAGGCCTGGCAATATCCCACTAATACTATGGTAATATCTAAAACCTGCAAAGTGTCTTTAAAGCATATGAGATGACACAGTTCTAACTTGTAGTCTAACATCACAATATTCTATTTATAACATCTGACTCATCTCGCCAGAAATAATTAAATATTGTAAACAGAACTTGGATTTAAGGAGAAAAAAATAACAAGAAGAAAATGAGAGCCAGTAACTGCAAAGAATTTCGAAAGCAGCATCCTTTCAAATTGCATGTTTTTCAAGCAATCTCATAAAACCTCTGCAATTTTCTTAAACAGTTCAATGCAATTTTAAAGTCTCTTTGTAATTGTTTTACGATAACCAGCCCACAAATCCTTAAAACACATTGTGTAAATAGTCAATTAAAATGCAATGAAATGAAGAAGAGATTTATCTGATTACAGACTGTGAAGAGCTATGCAGAATGTCAAAAAAGAAGCATGGCACTTTGTACTGCTACCTTAAAATATTTATTTCAATCTATTAAAAATTCTCACAGTGTATTTGCAGGCAGTCAAGGACTATAGAGCCCTCTAAGCATCTCTGACATGATTTAACACAACAAAAATCAACTCAATTGAGCACTTCCCAAGGCTGAATAAAAACAAATTTAAATTTGAAATAAGATGCTGTCTTTTACTTGTATTTACAACTTAATATTGAAACAGAAGTTTCACCACTGCTTTAATTATTTATTGAACCTGCTACTGGGAAAATTCTAGACCTTGGGCTTCTAGTGAGCCTTTCTGGTCCAGTCCTGGATTTCACTGCTCAACCCTGCCCAGTAAGGGCTCAAGGAGAATAAGGGTTCACTGCATAGCTCTTAGTGCCATCACAGCTCTGGTAACTTCCATTAATAGCAATTAATATAATCAAATCTCAAAGCTTCTGCTGAATGCCCTAGAGGTTCATGGAGTCTTTTATTTTTATCCCCAGGACATATTAACTGTCAAAGACCAGAAGTTCAACTGTTATCAGGTGACACGATGCTGAACAGAATTTGCTCCCACCTGCTCTCCTGACTGACTGTACAGTCACAAAATCTTCTAGAGCATTTTCTGAAGGTGCCTACCAAAAACTGACAATCTGCATTCCCACAGAAAATTCAACACTTGCTTTATTGAGATGGAGTAGTCTAAAAACTGTAAGACTGGTACCCCATGACGTCACTGCACAGCCAGCACCAGCTCTGACCTGTGATACTGCTGAGCACCAGTGACCAGCACCCAGCTAACTCTGCCCCTGACAGAGTAACTGCCTCCTCTGCATCTCCCCTCATGACCAGATCACCCCAAATAGCTCAGTTACATAGAGAGGGAGCAACCACAAACTTCCCTGGGGTTCTCAGAAGCACCAAGTACAAACAGAACAAATCACTGGCAGACTGTATGGATGCTCTAAGGGTGGCCAAGACGACTTTTTAGCCAAGATTCAGCTATCTTGATCAATGGCAATTGATCAAATTAAGCTCAACCAAGTTACACATGTTCTGCCCTCCTATCCTTTGCTGCCAGTTAACTATAAGCCATGGTGACAGTACTAGTGAAGTGCTTGAAACAGGCAGTACCAAAGGATTCACCTCTCAAAGGATGTAACAAGCAAAAAACAAACTAAAAAGGGACTCTGTGTGTGAGATGCTTAAGCTCTAGTAAAGACACCCCATGTTTTCAGCACGCACTGGATAAGCTATTAAAACCAAATAAAACTCAAACAATTTCAAATTGTCTAACCAAATCCCTCTTCTGCTCCCCATGCTTTTATTTTCCCCTCTGAGATACTATAGTTTCCTTTTTTATAATTTTTATAATTTTAGTTATTTAAAAATTACGAGTCAATATAAGAATATAAAACTCTTTAAGTATAGACTTATAAGAATAACAGACTTTTACCCCAACCACTCCAAAAGGGTTGTACAGATTAATAAGTGCAAGTAATGATGATGCACATGGGTTCTTTCTCTCTGTCTCTCCAACACTGACTTGGGGGTGGGGGTGGTTTGCTTTGGTTTTTGGGGGGTTTTTTTGGGTGGATTTTTGTTCGTTTGGGTTTTTGTTTGTTGGTTGTTTGGGTTTTTGTTTGTTTGGGTTTTTTTCATGTTTTTTGTTTCCTTTAAAACAGCACATATGATGACCAGAAATTTTCTGTGGGGAGAGTCAGAGTTTCTTGGGGGGTGAGGGAAGGTTAGGCCCCCTGCCCCAATAAACAGCTTTAGGCCTCACTGTTTCTATGCAGAGCTTCTCTACTCTTCCACAGAGCAAAACGAGCCAAATTATTGTCAAATTTTGTAAGAAGCAAAAGTTCACTCTGTTGAAGCCTGTCAAAGTTACCACGCATGAACTCTACACTTACACACACAGTTCTATTTAGAGATCCTCTTCACAACAACAATGGCTAGAAAAATTTTTAAAAGCAAACTAAATTCAGCACAAGTTAGCCAGAATCTCCTGGAAAACTATTTCAAGCAGTGATTACACAGTTTGATACTAAGAATCCATTTTTTTCAAATCAAACAGTTTCAAGATCTGCTGCATCTCCAAGATCAACTGAATGTATAAAAACATTTTGGCTGCATCCAATTGCACACACTCCCACTGTCACACAAACAAGTTTGAAAGATGCACTTCAGCAAAGTTACTTTTTAAAGTAAGGAAAATGCAGGAAGAGGATGAGATTTTTGCCTCGCTGTTTTAAAATGCATTTACAGATTATAATGCAACATGCTCTCCTTGCTTCATCACAGCACAAGCTGCGTGTCAGGGGAATCACACCTCTAGCTGGTTCACAAGCACTAATTAATTAAGTGACTGGCGGAGCCAAAAGATTGTCAGATCAATTACATATGAAAATAACTAATAAGCACAATTGATTCTAACATGTTCTTGTATTGATAGGATTGCTCAGCACTAGAAGATTTCACTGTACAAAATCAAAGTAAATTTTAAGGGTTACTTTAAAGAAAAATCTTCCCATGATGATGGAAATCCCTTTCTCATTTCCATCTTCCGGGGATTTTCTGTACCAAGAGCAAGCCAAGTCCATTGGGCCCATACCTTATTCCTGCAACTCTGATTTCTACATCAAAGCTCAGTATGGACTGTTCCTGTCTCAAAAAGCAACATGTAAGAAACTATCCAGTGAGTTTCTCACTTTGATGAAGGTCTGTGAGGATCCCAGCAGGAATGATTGCATATTATGGATTAGCAGAACAGAAAGCTTATAAGAGCAGTGAAAAACAAACAGGGAAGTAAGAGACAAACATTGGGAGTTTGGGAAGCCCAAAGTCAAATTCTGGTTCTTACTTTACATGAGCTTCATTATGAAAAGAAGAGTTGGATGTAGAAAAAAGTGTTGAGACTATGAACTAATTTTAGTTTCCTGATCCCTGTGTGGAACTAGCATCACTGACAGGTATTAAGGACTCATCAGGCTTCACAACCACCAGCATGCTGAGAGAGGAGCTGCCTGATCAGCAAATAGGAAATGCCAGGGACAAAGGTGTGTCTGAAACCCTGCCTCTCTCCACTGCTTGCAAATGTTGCCCCAGAATTACACAGTTATGTCCTTTACTCCTTTAAAAGAATAACAGGCATCGTTCTTTTCCTTTAAAGCACAACAAAAGGAGAAGCTGGCAGTGTTAAGCCCCTTCTTTAATACAGTGTTACAACAACAGGAACACTCACTCTTCATTCAGGAGACGGAGACTCCACTGCCTGTGAGGCTGAAATCCACCTCTCACCACCAGGCAGGATGAGGCCATTCCCACCAGAGGATGCAGAGAAACAGCACGTGGGAAAAGAAACAGCTACCACCCATATCCCAGAAGGTACACAGGCCAGTGGGAGCCTGACAGTTGTTAAATAAAGAAAATGGTTCTTGGGTTTGAACCCAATTCTAATATGTGGGCTATGTAAAGTCATGTTCCTTCCTTCGCTCCCTCTCCAGGCCATGAATATTTAATTCTTTTATGCAAACTGGAAGAGTTGCAATGCAAGGTTAAATTAGCCTAAATAACCTTGAAATCCTTTTGTGAAGTTGGGCCTCTGAGTCAACTCCCAATCTGTAGAGAAGTAGCTTTCATAGACAAGGAATTCTGCTCTTAGTTGTATTTAAAGCACTGTGTGCTACCATGACAAAATCTTGAGGTTAGAGTGGATTTGACAAAACTTATACTTTTGGTTCAACTTTCTGTGTTAAGAACCAAGGTTTAGACAGTCCAATAAATGTCTGTTCCTCAACTCTGAAGGCAAAATTCTTCCTGGGAAAAGGAATCAGTTACAGTATTTTCAAAGTTTTATTTGATAACACAATACATACATATGCTGGCATGTTTTGCTGCTCTCCTAGTTCCTTAAGTTAACTTAAACTTAATATCACTGCAGTTTTATTTTGCAGTAGGCCAAGCTCCCTAGACACCAGCTACAGGTATACACCAACTCAGTGCCTCATTCATGTGTCATAAAGCAACTCAAAGAAACAGACTTCTGGAAGCCTCACAGAGCTACTAAGTTTCACTTTTAATTCTCAAAGTGTTTTATGAACTTCTATTAACTCATAACCCTACAAATCATTCACATGGTTGGAGTCAGTGTGGAAAAGCTGTGTCTCAGTGATCAGTCTATGCAAAAACAGTTTCATGATCTCTCTCCAGAGGGGGGAAAAAAATAAGATATTCTTTACCCCGCCAGCTAATGGTTAAAATCTGGAAACCTTAGATGCTTGCATTTTAAAAGGTAGAAATAAGAGCTAATGTTTGAAAATCCTTATTAGTAAAATCTTTACTACGATAATGTGCACACTTATTGTTGTAAATGCTGTTTTAGCACTATCACATTGGAACTTGGCAATGAAGTGATAAAGTGATTTTTCAAGTGCCTAAGAACTTGGAAATACACTCAGAAGATGGCAAAATGACACAAGTGAAGTAAATGCCGCAACATAGCTGCCTATTGCATCTTTCTTTCCAGACAATGACCACTGACTCTGATCCTAGAAATTTATTTTCCCCAAATTTTAGCAACATAGGGAATTGTACAAAATATAGCCATTTTGATTCAGCCTCAGTATGGATCACTGCCTCCCAGTCTAACCAGCCTGTGCCACCTTGCTTTAGGTTTCATTTGCTCTTTGGAGCTCAAAAGTCGATAAGTGCTGAATCAGATCATCTCCTAAGGTCCCTGGCAAGTCCTGCCTCCTGTGATTGTAAACCATGTTTACAAACTCAGTCTTCCATTTCTAACAGCATCAAACAAATGACTCTGGTCTAACTGTTCTAGTGTTTAAAACAGCTGGGCCTCTTCTCCGGCACACATCTCAGACAGCCCAAGGGAACCAAGCACCAACAATATTAAGACAGTTTTAGAACCTTTCTCTGCTATAAAATAATTGCTAAACTAGGAAAATAAACACACAAAAATTAACATCACAAATCAGACTCATCCCTTCTTTTTTTCCCACTGCCTGTTAGAAAGTAACCAGTAAACTACAGCTTTCATTCATCATCTGCTTACAACTCCAAGTTGTTACTCTCGCAACAAACTAGGCCTTAATGGGCTTTTGCTAATCACAGGTGAAAGGTCACTCTCATTTAGCAGTGCACCAAGCAATAAACATAACACATTGACATGACACAGGAAGGGATTGATATTCAAACGCTGACATGGATTATACCCAGAATCAAAATATTTTAACTCAAGAGAAGATATTATCAGTGTTGGCCACACATAGTCCTTAGAACTCTTTACAGGCTAAAAAAAAAATATAAGATCCATATACAAACACAATAAAGACAATAAGTAACCTATGAACTAACTTGTAGCTTTGAAATTATGTATTAATTTAATAACAATGCCAATAACACCAGTAACTGACAGTCCACAGTCCCAAATCCAAAGGTATAGGATCAGAGTTTTCTTTCTCTTTTTCATGCAGGTCCATCCTGCGACTAGTTATGAGCAGGAAAACTTCTCTGTACGCTTAAGAATGAACCGGACTCACCTTCTCGGCAAAGTCGCATTGCTTCTCGGTTTCTTCCATATTCCTTGAAACTTTCTTCTAATGCTGTTCCTGAAACCCAAAAAGCCACAAGACAAGATCTCAGCCCGTGCTGAAGTCGGAGGGGAGGGCTGTTGACCTGTAGCCCGTTCCCCCGTGGGCACACACCGGGCAGTAAACACGGGATCGCAGTGCCCGAGGTCTCCCGGCGCGGGGGAGCCGCTGTCAGCGCCGGGGATGCCTCACCTGCGGCGGGAGCTCCCCCGCCCCACGCCCCGGCTGAATCCAGGGCAGGAGGTGCCCTGCTCCGGGGACCGGATCCGACCTCCCCGCACCGTGTCCCGGATTACAGGAACTGGGGCAAGCGCTGCTCGCTCCGCGTCGCTCCCGAGCCCGGCCGGGGGCGCGCACCGGGCAACGAATGTCGGGGGGGGGAGGAACCGACCCAACCTCCCCGCCGGGCCCCGCACCCGCCGCGCCGTCCCGGGGCCGCGCCTGGGCACCTGCACGCCCGCGGGCGCGCTGGGGACGGGCGGGGGGCTGGGGCGGCGCGGGCGGGCACTCACCGTCGTTCCCGTGAAGTTTAGCAGCATCGACCCAGTGGCTCCAGGGCTGCCCCAGCATCGCCTCGGGGCTGGGCAGGGACCTGCGCTCCCCGACGGCCGCCATTGCCGCTGCGGTGGCGGCGGGGCCGGCGCCGCTCCCGCCTCCTCCGCCTCCTCCCTCGCCGTGGCGGGGCCGCCGCTGCCGCTGCCTGGCGGGGCCGCCGCGCTGCTCCCTCCTGACGTCACCCGCGGCCCGCGCCGACATTCTTTCCGCTGCTACAATGTAACGAGAAAAGTCAGCGGCCGCTTAAGGTGGCGCCGCGCTCGCTTAAGGCGGCGGCGGCGCCGCTGTCACGGCGCGCCCCGCTCCGCTCTCTCCTTGCTCTCCCCCCGCCGGGAGCCTGCGGCCCTGCGGCGGCGCCGACTCACCTCTGCGGCGGCCCGGGGGGCAGCGCCCGGGTGCCCATTATTGTGCGGGGGAGCGCTGCCTTCCTCTTCACCGTGTAGGTGAGGCGCGCTTGGGCTTGCGCTAACAAAGCGGCGGGAGGGAGCCGGGGGGTAGGGCTACGCCGCCCGCCAGGCGAGCCCCGGCTCCATGGGCCGCCTCGCTCCCTTGCGCACCGCGGCCCCGCGACCCTACAAAAACAACGGCCGCATCACAACCCCGCCTGGCACCCGCTGCCCCGGGAAGGGGGCGGACCGGGAGCGACGCGGCGGGCGGGGCCGGGATGGGCGCTCCGCCCCTGCTCGCCGGTCCACCTTAAACCCGGCGCCTCCTTAAAGGCAGCGGCGAGCAGGAAACTCGCTCCGGGCGGGCGCGTCGTCCCCCCCCGCCGCTCCCTCCCCTCCATCCCTTCCCTCCCTCCTTTCCAGCCTTTCCCTCCCTCTACTCCTCGCCCCGGGCAGGGGGGGGGACACCGAGTGAGTTTCCTGCTCGCTGCTGCCCTCGTTATACCCGTAACCTGTCTCCCGGGGGGAGGGTCTTGTCATTGTTATTCCACATTTCTTCTTAAACACCTTTTTTTTTTTTTTTTTCCTAAACTTTGGGATGACGTCGAGTGGTGTTATAAGCGAGGATTAAAGGATGCTGTCGAGCCTGACGACTCATAGTAACAAAGTTTTAGGGTTGGAAAAACCAAGTTGCTTGATTAAAAAAAAAAATTAAAAAAAAATTAAAATGGGTTTGGAATTCATTTATTATAGGATTCTCTCTCCACTAAAATGTTCAAGTACCAATGTAAAATTAAACTCTTAGGTCGCAATCTGCAAAGATTTCTGGCCATGCTTGACGACACTGTCAGTAAAATACCCTTGATGAACAGCTAAAAACTGTAAATCTTATGAGCTGTCTCCTCTATAGATACTCAGTCCATGTGTGAGCTCTAGAGCACGGGACTGGCACCATCAGTGGAACTGCTCATAGATCTCATATTTTGTCTGATATCTGCAAAACCAGACAGTAGAAATCAGAACTGTAAATAAATACACAGTCCCAGTCCTGAAAAGGTGTATAAACATGCAAGCTTAGCTAATTTTCGTTTTCTATTTTCATTTAAAGTGTGGGACTATACAAGCTAGAGCTGTTTCTTTCCAAATTTATGGATATAAAAGATCTATAAATTCAAACTCATCACACCATAGTCATATGGGATGGGATAGGCTGTAATTATAAGAATAGTTTCAGTGTTCCACCCAACTGATAATTTATGTCACACTCTGAAAGTATCTCATAAAACTGCAGATCTAATACAGAATAGCCAGAGTGATTTTTCTCTCCTCTTGATCACTGCAAGTCTAACTTAACTCCTTAATAAAAGGCCAACACCATAAAATTTAGATAAAGAGAGCAACTGTGACTTCTGCTGCAGACATTTGTAGCAGGATTAATTATCAAAGGCAATCAACTTCTCAAGATGGGCCCTGATCTTTCAGACAGTTACACCAGCTCCTTGTTGTCTTGTAGCTTCCCAAAAATCTTCAACTTAGTCTGAGCATGAGTAAAGGAATTCATGGTACCAGAGTCTAAAGATAACTGATGAATGGAAGGCATTATTGTTTGATTAATTATCAATTAGCATACTTTATAATATAGAAAACTACTCAGAATTAAAGCTGAGAACATCACCGGAAGAAAAATGTCCATCAGGTGCTGAATAACTTCTGAACAGAACCTCAGCTTTTTTTTGTGGTATAGAAGCCAAATGGGAAAAAAATAATCTATGACTGATTTCTTTTAAGCTTAGTTCTTCAAGTGCTTCACAAATGGAGTCTAAGATAACATCCACAGCTGAATTCAGACTCCAGATATAGGATAAAGCAAGTTACAGACAGGTCTATATTCTGTGTCAAATATTTTTGTTTATATTACAAACTTCATTCATGCAGGTCCTTTGTCCTGGAGAAAGCCAGCAGAAAACTGCCTCAGCTGCAGTTTGAAAAAGAATCCTTGATATGTCCAAGTGTCGATCAAATTCATAAAGGTTTTTTCTATTTTTTTTTTCCAAAAACATAGAGCAAATATAGTGATGAGTGACCAAACAAAGCCATAGAACACCATCCCTTAGCCTTTAACAGTGACAGAGTTGACCATGGCATATTAATTTTATGTTCACACATCACATGATTCTTTTCTTTAAACATTACCAATGTATGTATGTCAAATCATGCAAGAGCAAAATGGCTTAATCTGGCAAAATTACATCGATTAGCTAATTACTTTAACAAACCAATAGATTACTTTTCAGTTTCTGAAGCTGACACTCATCAACTTACTCAGAAGTGTCTCTCGATTCCAAAGTGCCAGCCACACAGGTAAAGCACATGCCACTGTTATTTCATACAGCTTTGACTACCCCCTTTCTGGCTCTTCTCTGTTCTTTCAATCTGGTTGTTGCATATTTTTTCCCCTCCCTCATTCACAGCTTTTCTTTCTTTCCTATATATTCCCACTCAAGATCTAATTCTGCAGTCTGGGCCTCAGGCTGTCCTTTAGTAAACCTTCCGCTACTGAAATATTTCCCCACTGTGCCGTGAGTACATCAGTATTCCAGCAGAGGGAGGGAAGTGGCAGCAGAAGGACTGGTTCATCAGTTCAGTGCACAAGACCAATTAGTCAGAGAGCAGGAATAGGGGCAGATGAAAAACTGATTTTACAAGCACTGGAAGTGGCGAGAACTTTCTTTTCCCACAAGCTCACCAGGCTGAATACGTGTTTGGGTTCTTTCAAGCACACAAGTTCAATTCCCTTAAATTGTTTCCATAATGCTATACATGGATGCATTGATTATTTTAGGCTAAAAAAGGGAAAACGCTGAAAATCCATCATGTTATAAGGAGATCAGAATTGAAAACACATGTACAAGCTGTAGACTTTAACGGAGGTGAGCGTTACAGATCTGAGACATCCAGTCAGGAGTGCAGCCATCCAAAACTCCTGTGGCGGTCAGTGGAGAGCCAGGGGTACTTTTGGGATCAATTTGGTCCCTTCTGTTGCAAAACACTTTTTGAAGAACCTTCTCCTCCCACTGACCACAGAAGTAGTCAAGGATGTCAATGCACATGAATTAGGCACCTGCATTACACATTCAGAATTAAGTGGGGTGAATCTGGTCAGGAGTGGGAAGAACACTCGAATATGGAAAGCACTGCCTAAAAGCCAATGCTTCTCTTTAAGAGAACAGAAAGGAGCCCAGAAATGCCACCAGTTCTAAGGACTTAGCTGAGGAAGCAAAATAGCCCCAACAGTAGCACTGGGACTAAGACAATGTGTGAAAAACCACAGACTGCTGATACCTGTGAATGAGAACAGGTATTTGGAGAACAGAGAGAAAACACAAGGAGGAGTTAAGCTGAGAAAGTGGTGAAGGAAAAATGTGAGGCAGGAAAACAGCAGAAAACAGTGGAATGATGTAGAGAAAACAGCCAAATAATGATGTGAAGAAAGCATAAACAAACAAACTATGTAACACAGCCTGTAAAAGGAAAGAAAGGAGACAGAAAGAGGAAACAAAACATAAAAAAACCCCAACCAACCAACCAAACAAAAAAAACCCAACAAAAAAAACCAAACCCCACAGTTTTAAAGCTCACTAAATAGTTTTAACAACATATTGAACATGGTTGGTGACACTATGAATAAATGTATGCCTACAAACAACATGCAACTGCTGAAAACTGCAGCGGATGGTTATTTTGTGGCATGACACTGCAGGCATTTTTTCACCTGTACCAGCAGGTTTCTTTCTTTTGCCAGGTGGTCCGGGAAAGCCGTTCAAACAGGGAACACCTACTTCAGCTGTTCAGTTAGAATCTGTATGACAGCCTCTGTATAGGACCTGAGAT
Organism: Myiozetetes cayanensis; assembly: GCF_022539395.1. Classification (NCBI taxonomy): domain Eukaryota; kingdom Metazoa; phylum Chordata; class Aves; order Passeriformes; family Tyrannidae; genus Myiozetetes; species Myiozetetes cayanensis. The sequence goes on from NW_026087389.1 coordinate 6,953,832, forward strand.
ATGACAACTCTTAACTGGAATGAAAAAGGAAGGATGAATCTGCAGCCGAACTCTTTTAAGAGCCAAAGTACAATGATGTGATTCACCGATGGTTTTCCACAATGAAAGTGAAAGGATGCGAGAACTGAAGGGCAAAGGGAAGACAGGGAGAACCCCACGAGGGTGTCACTTTATCAGTACTCAGAAGAAGGGAAAATAGTGAATTCACAGAAAGTCTGTCGAGAAAAAGCTCTGAGGGGCATAATGGCGTTAAAGGAAATCAAATAAGTTAATTCTAGCCAAAAGGTATGAAATGATCAAGAAGGGCTTTGAAACTAAGAAGAAACATTATTACAGAAGACTTGTTGGTAGATGGGATTCAGGATGAAGTGACAGCTCAAGCATCTGATATGCTGAAGTCCTGACCCTCCCATCAGCTCCTGCTGACAGCAGTGGAACGGGGAGCACATTCTGTGCATTTTAAAATACATCTCCAGTATGAGAAGGGTAAGAATATAATTGGACAAGGATGGAAGCAAGAGATAAAAATTCATATAAATCAGAATATCCAGATGAAGATAGAACCACCCAGCCATAAAAAACAGACCATTTAATTTAAGCCCCACTATGAAAAAATATTAATATGTCAAGAAAAACACATTATGGTGACCTGTAGTTCAGTGAAATGGAGCAACTTCTCCCTTTATAACTAAACACAGGACCATTCTGCAAAATAATAATCATATGCAGCACACAATAAAAAATTATGTAAGAAACCATACCAGTCTATTATCCTTTTTCCCACAGATCCTGGGAATAGGTTGATGTGTATAATTTTATTTATGAGTAACACTTCAAAGGGGGAGCTGAAGATGCTCAGAAGTGCTGGAATGCAGCTACTTTAAATACTGGAATATGAAATTACTGTGGATACCTACTATCAACCACCTGTACCAGAAGAGAGTAATATTGTTAAGATTAGAAGACTAACCTAAAGTATCCATTTCTCAGGAGGAGGAATGGGGCAATGGAGGCTAACAAGTGTAAGCAAACCTGCAAAGAATTCTGCACTAGGATGAGAATGCACTACATGTTCCTATACGTTTATCCAAACACCACAATAACACTTTTACACCCAAATTATAAGCCAATGTTATTGCCATGCATTAATAAAATACACAGTATCTATCAAAACATTGCAACCACTTCCTTCTTTTCTTAGCTATCAAATATGTCTTAAAGGCAAGTCAAATTTCTGTAAGAATTGATGACACAGAGATCTAGAGCAGAAAAGGAACAGAGGAGCACAGATCTTTGCCCTGCTTAGATGTCACTAGATACTGTCAATTACTGAAGAGAAATTTGCAGAGAAAACATTCAGTAGTGACACAAAGTTTCCAAATGTTAAAGGTAAATAGGTAAAACTACACAAAATACATCCAGTTAATGATTTGGAAATCAAACTAATGTTTATTAATTTTACATAAGGTATTGGAATCACCTTTTGAATTTGGAAATGTTAAAACAATTTCAGCAACCCAATTATGCAGATGAACCATTTTAATCAGAGGAATCAGAAATAGGCATGACCTTTTAAATTCTCATTTATACACAGAGAATATGATATTACAACTTAGAATTATTAAAATACACAGCTATTCAGGCCAATTGTAACAAAACATTAGTGCTGAGTTTCCATTTATTGAAATCAAAGCACTCAATAGGGACAATTTGGTACTGATGATCTTCTGATGGAACCTACCTACCACACAAGGTTTCATCACCCTGCCTGGTTTCTTGCCAGTTTGTCCACGTGGCTCCAATACTCCAGGTCCAAGCACAGCCCACAGGACTTGAGTTCTTGAGACCACAATAACACCAGCCTACGATGTGAAGCTGTCTGAGACGCTCAGAAGTTTGACGTGCTGATTAACCACAAACCAAGGATCCTGAGAACCCTGGCACAAGGAAATTTAAATTTATACCATTCTTCTCATGTTTGACTGCTGCCTGCTGATGCTTTGCTGATGTTACCTGCTCTGACCACATGTCAGGCAAGTTAACAACGAAATATCACACAAATTGGAAGTGGGCAGGCCTGTGGGACTTGACTGGGTGCATGCAGGGGTGCTAAGAGAGTTAGTTTGAAAGATCACAGATCGGGACCCTGAGGTTGCTGGCAAACTGGCTAAACTGCTGTGCTCAAAGGGAGGTAACGGCTCAAAATCAAATTGGCAATCACTCACAAATGGGAGTTTCATGGGGATCAATACTGGTCTCAATGCTATTCAGTATCTTTTAAAATTATCTGGATGACTGGAATAAATGCATTCTTACCAAGTCTGTAGATGATACAAAAACTAGGAAGACAGTAGATAAACCCAAAATGTCACTATGTACAGAGACTGTGACATGGCTGGAAGACTGAGCCATTCCAAGAGACATAATAAAAACTGGACAGGGTCCAGCAGAGAGCCAACAAAATGAATAGAAGTTTGGAAAACTTCATGAAAAAATCAGATGGAGTTTGGTTTGCTCGGCCTACAGAAGAGAAGGTTCAGGTGAGATGTAATCACAGTCTTCCAATAAGTAAAAGATAATTACAGAGAAGATGGAGGCACTCTCTTCACGAGGAACACAGTGACAGGGCAAGAGTCAACAGGCAGAAGTTGCTTCAGAACTTCTGTCTGGATGCAAGAAAAAAATATTTACTGTGAGAACAATTAAATATTGGAACAGGCAGCTCTGAGAAATGGTGAGCTTTCCCTTGCTGGAAATACTTAACACTTGGTTTGACGAGACCTCAGATAACACACCTTCAACTGAAGGTTGGACAAGATGATGTCCAGAGGATTCTTCCAATCTAGACTTTCCTGTGATTATATGAAAACCTGATAGATGTTGTGGCCCTTGTTTAGTGATGAGGAGCAAGGAAGTAGATAACAACAAAGCCAACTTTTTCAACCCCAGGTACTCTGGGTTCACTAAGACAGCCACTTCTCAGGCTGCTGGAAAATCCAGGGAATCATTTTGTAATAAAAACTTCAGGTATTACAGCTTCCAATGTTACATATTGCAAGAGCCAGACCATGACAAACATTCCTCACTGTTCCTGAGCCCAGGTTAACTCTGCCACTTAAGTAAGTTCTGCAGATCAGCTCCATGCTAACTGGCCCTTTCTGCTGCAATCTATTTTTAAATACATTAAGAGATGATTTGCACAGCAAATACTGGCCAGGCTGTAACAGTCTGGATTCTTCATGTCTGTGCATAAGGGTGATGTCTTTTCTTTCGTGGTGTTAAGCAAAAATATACAAAATGGTGAAATGCACGTGATGATAAAGAGTAGAGATAAATGTAAGGGAAACAGAGAAAGAAACAGATATTGTTTCAATGAATTAGCAGTACCTGACAATAATAATCTGCACTAGTAGCCTTTCAGACAAAATTTCAATTTATTATCATAATTTTCTCTTTTTTTCTAACATTCTGCCATGAACACTAGTCATGGAGAATAATCCCACTGTGTTAGGCAACTGTAAAGTCTTCACCTCAGTTTACAACTCTGCTTTCTGAACTTGCAAAATAACAGGACCGGTGCAGCTGGTAGGCTATGGTACATACCAGGGCCTAACAGACTTCAAACACTTCAACATATCGTGGAAACATGGAGGTAGACAAAAATAATTATTCACAAAAAGAAGATTACTTCTTCTAAAATATAAAAACTAATAAATTATAGATGTTGATTCTACGATATTCCCTGTCTGCCACAACTTGCTTTTACAAATCAATTCACCTAACTGACTGAAAGATATAATCCAACTTAGTTTTGTCTTTTTAAGTTTGGCTGTCACATGCACAGAACTCCCTCTAGGTTGACTGTAAGGTCACTTTATTTCCCACTGAAACATACATTAAACATCTGCATTTAAAAAAAGTCTCCCCTCTGCATCTGGTAACACTTCAGACTTGCTCTGCAACCCTGCTAACACCCTGTTCTCCACGCTTCTCACATCTAAAGCATGAGAATCTTATGCTTAAAGAAAATATTTGGGTAAGCATGTCACAGTACCTTGAAAGTATGGTGAATCGCTGGGTTGACTTATCAATTGATCTTCATCTGTTCAGATTTTGGAAGCTTTTCCTAACTTGTACCTGATTAATTCTGAAAGTAAAGAAAAAGAGTACAGCAATAAGACATTTGAAACCTTAGCTGCATTTCCTAACTATAACTGTATCTATTTAAAAACTAATACGAAGCATTTTATCAATTTTACGAATATATTTTCTGCAATGGGTTTCAAATTGAAAGGTAAGCAGGGAGCTGTTATGGTCTCTTCTGTGGAGAGCAGCTCTTTAAATGGCAGCCTGACCTTACCAGAAAGGTATGCATCGGATGAAACCTCAATCTTCAGCCCAGTTACTGCACTTACATCGACTATTACTGACCAGATTCCCAAGCAGACGTGTCTGTATCACAAGCAAGAAATGCGAGGGTGCTGGATTTCCTATGGAGGATTTTTCTAGAATACAGCACGACTCCAGCAACAGGGGCTCTCGGGACGCAGCCGTGGACATTTTTACCCCCGTGCCATAGAACGCGGGTAGCTAAAAACGATCCCTCACGTAATCATCATCAGCGACTGTCACCGTCCCACTGATGAAGAATTTAACAAAAAATAGAGACATGTACACACTGAGGCCTTCCCACAAAAGGAACTTTTACCATCTCAAGCTCAGGTTTTTGAGATCCTTCCACTCAATGCTTATGACCTTGTTGTCTGTCTAAACTAAACTTTAGGCTGGTTTGCTTTGGTTTAGCACAGATCAATGCCTAACGGGTCAAAGCTAAACTGAGGGCCTGTTAAAAATAATGCAACCATTCTTGTGCACAGGTTATATTTAAGATCAATTATAAGTGCTTTGAAATTAAACTGGTAGGGTTTTTTTCATCACTAAAAAGCCATGAAGCTACATATAAATAAGCCAACCTAGCACTGGGACCAGATGACACTTCAGAGAAAACTACTTTTTTCCCCTCCAAGGACTAAAGTCCAGACAAGAGGAATGCAGTCCACGAGGGCATCCAAGCTGTCCCATGGGCTGTAGGGCTCTGTCTCAGTCTGGGGTCAGAACAATGCTCTTCCCAGCTTCTCCTGCTCCTCTGGGAAGCTGTCTGCAAACCTAGTTCATAAAAACCAGTCTTTAAAGTCTTTTTTATGTACTGAGGATAAACTCCTTTTTCCCCCTTTTCCTTTAAACTGCAGTTTAGCAGCTGACAGTACCTTGACTGAGATCACCTACAGATATATTTACTATTTCTAAGATTGACTCTGCTCACTTACCTGATCCTAAGAAGCATATCCTAGATTAATTATTTTCTAGTTACTTCATAAAATCCAAATTTTTTTGTGTCATAAATGGACAAGAGAGCAAGTCCAGTATTATTTTTCTCTCTCTGCTGCAGTCACTGTTCTGCTTTGTGCTTAATAAGAGTGATCATTAACAAATTTCTACTCTAGTAGAAGTCTCAGAAAACACTGCATTTCCTTGTTACACATACAAATCTCACTGAATACTACAGTATAAAAGTTTCTCTTCAATTCTTGCTGCAGCTGACTGGGAAAATGCAATGCAGAATTTGTAAAAAATCCTTTTTTTCCTTTGTTAGTTTTGGACAAGAGACTCTGAATTCATATGGACCAGCCCCTTCCCAGAAGATCATTCAATGTTTTGCCTCAAAGTCCCAGTCCTTTCAAGCCTATGACCTCCCTGCAGTGGAAGTAACTCACTCCTCCATCTCTACCCCAATTTCTTTAGGGGATATGAGAGCTCTGCATGCAAAACGCTCTTTCTTTTATCCTGATATAAGTGTTATTTGTTAGACAAAAGCAAGTTCTGCTGCTGCATGCAAAAATGAAAACAAGAACTATAAAACAGAAGATGTCTCCAAAGACGTAAAAATCCAGGAACAGGGTGATAACAGGTAAGTATAAGAAATGGACCAGACGAGGGTGGAGAAAAGATCAGCAAAAATGTTATTCCTATGTATCTGAGAGATCAGAACATACTATGTCACCACCTGTGAATTTTGCTGTAGGGATTACATCTGCAGCCGAGTTTGAAGGAAGTTAAAAGAGTAAGTTTCAAAAGAGCAAAGTGACAGCTTAACGACCCTTTAAAGAGAACTCTTTCTCCGGATAATGGGTGGCAAAGAACAGGAATGATTCTCGTTGAGAATTTACAGCAGGTCAATTACAACCACAACTGTCAGCAGAGAGTAATGCAAGGAGGCGGTGGGATGACTGAGAACAAGCCACGAGGAGCTCTCTCTCTAGAAGGTACCCTTGGTACCTTGGAAAACGGACGTCTAGTTGAAAGGTGGAAAGATGACAAAAAAAGTCAAAGCAGCAATCCAAGAAAATGGAAAAGGGCCTTCGTTTCCAAACCAGTGAAGCATTATGCCACTTCCCCTGCCTGACTGTCAAAGACTCTTGGTTGCAATTGCTATTTAACACTTTGAGGAGTTACTGATAGGCAAGACAGGAAACCACAGCCTGGCAGAGTAAAAGCTACACCCCAGTCAAAACTGTATCAACACAGAAGTATCCAATACAGGGGCAGTTACAGTGACTAATGGGTATTATCCTTTTAAGGGGAAACACATTTACATGAAAATTGTAATTGCAAATCAACCCATCAAACTAAAAGAAAAGTAACTGTGTCATAGGACATCCCTAACTTTTGAAAGCTCCAAACTCCTTTAAGTCTTTTTCTTTCTGTCTGTCGGAAATACGCACCAAAGAATGTGCCTACATTGTGGAACATTTTTTCCCTTCTGTTACCTACTAAATATCCAAAATTAAGATAAAATACAAAGCTATATTTATGTAAACAAATATTTGGACACGTTAGGGATAATCACCTGGGTTTCATTTAGACATCTTCTAAGTACAGGGATAACCTTTTGAGGTCTTATTCTGCCCCTTGGAAAAGTGGGAGCAGGAGGGGTGTGTTGAGGGAACCGGACTGGGCAGCAGCAGGCCAGGGGCTGCTGTTATGGCCAGTTTGTAACTCAAGGGTAAATCAGAGCAATTCTCAGGTTAATCTCATCTGTGCTGGAGACTGATTCGGGACAACCAACTACAGAATCTCAGGGGGGTCAAAGATGGCCCCCAATTGCATAATTGGCCCTCCCAGTCCCTCCGGGAGACACGATTCTTTACATCATCACAGACTGAAAAATAACCACCAGCTACACGCTTCAAACAGAGATTAGGTACGAAACTTCTGTAAGCACCAATTACAAAATTGCAGCTTCTCAAGATTTCATATATTTCCTATGTATACCAATAGGTGAAGTTTTTCTCAGAATTACCTAAATATTTAGTATTGCTTGTGCAAAAACACATGGAACAAAATACTTGGTTCAAAATATAATAATGATACAAGTTATTCTGAAACTATTTCAAACATGCATATAGCTATCTTCATAGATAATGAGAAGAGTCAAACTTAAATAAATAATATCTTAGTTACTATATAACTAATACCTTAATCAATGGAGAAGCAACAACACCTTTTGGATAACTGTAAATAAATTGATAAAAACTGAAAAATAATTATGCACAGCACTGTGCACTTGAGAGGTCTTAACTTTGACTACTATAATTTTCCTTTGTCTAATAACAACAGGAAAAGATCAGCTTTCATTAAGTTCCTCAACAAAGCATGCCATCACTAATTTTATTTTTATCTTCCAACCATTTCTCTTTTAACTTAGAAGTCTTCTTTAGCAGTAAGATGAACAAAGTCATATGAAGCCTCTGCATATTGCACATCAACAGTTTAAGTACAACCACACAAAGCATAGAATAGAAAGGTAAAAAACCATACCTGGTTTCAGAAATAATGAAAGATTTTCTATAAGCGAGTATCTTGTCTTATATTTCAAAATACCTACACCTTGCATTATGATTTATATCACTATTTGAAAGTTCAATCCATAAAACATGTTAGCTTACTGCAGCAAACTAAGATAAATAAGGACAGTTGAAATGATATTTATACATTTCTTTAAAAACGGTATTTATATACATCTGTAGAGAAGAAAAAGATATGTTCTGCATTTTATGCCATGGGAATATTTCATACCAATCACAACCTGTATTACATCAGAAACACAAAACAACAAAAGCCTGGGAGTAAGCAGTAAGACACTGGATATCAAGATTTTCCATTTTTAAAATAAATAATATTCTGATTGGATCATTTAAAAGGGTGCATGAGGTAAAACAGTAACACAGAAAAGAATATAAAAATGTATAATATAAACATAGCTTTCAAGATAGAAAGGCATAGCTAATCAAGACAATCGAGAGTACATGATTAATATGATTTGCAAAATTTATTACTGAGCTTCTCTGTTAAAGGTAATATTATTCAAACTACACTGTCACAGTTATTGCAGATTAAGGATTTCAAATTAGCTCCTCGTGTATATCATTACTTTGAGTGGCTGCATTTTATCTGTCTAATTTTAAATTACTGTAGGCAGATGAAAGTCATCTTAAAATCTGACTCATAATTCAGGTACCATACCACTAACCTTAACAGAGATGCTGGTTCTTACACAGGTACACCACTATTTTCAATGTAAACAAAGGACACTGGTATGCACCCCAGGCTAAGGATGTCAGCATTTTTCAAACACCTTTCTGACTGTTCCATTTTATGGTGATGCAATATGACCTACATTTTCAACGGCCAAAGAGAGACAGAGAGATAGAAAGGGAGGAGACAGAGAAAAGAAAGACAGACAGACCTTTGCTGTCCTTATCCTCCACCAACTACAGCTTTAACTGTCCCTCATGGGGATGGTAATGGGCAAAAAAAAGCAGAATAACGTTATCGTAAATTCTGAATGAGAAGCTAAAGATAGGCTAGCATAAGAAACAGCAAAATTATTTTCCTTCAATGCTGTGAACAAGTACGTAGTGACACCCTCAACAGGAAAGAACAGTAGAATCAATAATTTTATAATCAGTTCCCAGAACAAAGCTGTCTGCAGTAGGGATGCTTCTTTTACCACCGTGTATTTTCTCTTTCTGCTCCTACCACTTCATTTCTATGTATTCCCTATACATCTCAAAATGAAACACAAAATAATCCATATCATTATCATCATTTTTACAGACAGAGAAACTGAGAAAAAAGGAGTGATTTGCCCAGAGTTACATACCAGGCCCAAGGCAGGCTTGGGAACAGAAAGCATCACTCTTCATTATCTCTGTCCTGTGCAATCTATTAGGGACTGTGATACCTGTCATCCTAATATATAATCTTGACATAATACCAGAATTATCTCTATCTTGTATTTCTTGCACATGAACTTCACACAGAAATCTGTACTAAATTACTGCTAACCCTCAGAAAGCTTTCCCTCACAAACGATGGTCCACATTTCTCAAACTGGCTCTGGAAATGCACTTGACTGTGAATTGTTCAACTCAGCTCTGAAATGTCAATGGTATTTTTCATCATAAACACATAAAAATATAGACCTAATTAAAGCTTTTGTTTGGTTGTGTTTTGGTTTTTTTTTTTCATTCTTCTGCAACTGAAGCACTTTTCCTTTCTAAAATCAGTAGTTTTCCACAACTAAAACTAGCACGTTGAGAAATCAAAAAGCTTTTTGCTAGGACTGTATTAAGCAAAAATCAAGATCTTATGATTTTCAGTTACTCTTCTTCACTGCAGAAGATGTCCTGCAGAACATCTGCAAAGCAGTTAGAGGATCAGAATCCCTTTACTAATGGTGGCAGTTAATATAACACGCAAAATAACAGTAAACAATTTCCTTATCATTAAAACTGAAGGCCAAAACATAACCTTAAGTATACCTCTGTAAATCCAGAAGTACTGCAGCTCTTTCCAGAGTTTCTTCAGATTTGCATATAGGTAAACGAGACTGTGTTTGAAACCAGAGATCAACAACATGTATAGATTAATCCTGGGTTTGAACTGTATTTATGATAACAATAGCTTTCTTATCAAGCAGCATTCACCTCGAGAAGTGCAATCAGCCCTGCACAGCAAGTGGTGAGAAGCTGTTGCTCATTTGCTTGAGTGCTGCTGCTTTTTCTAAAACAGCAACTTTACATCAGACTGTTCAGAGTGAGGAGCTGGGGAGACAAACAGCATCTATATGAAGAGAAAAAACTTAAAGCCTGTTCTACTGTAAAGAGAATGGAGACAGAGTGGAGAATCAGGAGACAAACTGATAACATGTATGAAGAAAGGGAATAACCTGTACAGTGATGGGAAGGACTATGGAAACTGAGAGAGGATTGACACTGCAAAGGGAGGATCGGGGGGCAGGACGGTGGTGGAAGACACAAGGTCTTAAGCAAAAAGAGAACTGTTTCTCCTTCCACACTTGCCCATGAGGCTGTGGGAAAATCCCCATCCAATTAAATAAAATTACAATCACACATATCTCTACTCCTATTATCCCCAGCTGAACCTTAATCAATCTATTTTACTCCTTGAAACTGAATTTACTGGGAAACTGGTATTTCTTCTATTATAAACAAATTTATTTCTGTTAATATAGGACAGTAGTTGTGCTGATATAAAAGACACCTCTTCAGTATTGTCAGCATTACTAAAGCTCTCTTTCTGAATGTTTCACTGCAACATTTTTTCTCATTTTTTTTTCCCCCTTCTTCTGTAGCAGTGTAGAAGGGGAAAAAGGCTGAGATGACACTTTTATTGCTGTCCAACACCATAAAAATTCCAGCTAGAGAAGCCAAGCAGTGCAGGGATTTGCAGGGTTCAAGCCCAGCATCCATCCCAGAGCGACTGTTCCCTTCGCCTACCAGTGACTGCCATCTAGAGTCAGAGCGCGCCGGCTCACACGAACAGGGTGGGAACGAGGACAGAAATGGCTCAGCAATGAAAGAAATGCCAATTCCAGCCAAAAACCCCCAAGAACTGACATTCTAGAAAGTCACTACTAGCTTAAAAGATTAAATTATTTAGGTTTCTCTTCTTAACATGCAGTGTTATGAACTCATGACTAACGAGCATTTGGCCCATGTCTCCCTGCTTTTCTCTGAAAACTGCAATTTTGTTATAAACCCTTAAGTTGTACATGTTGGAAAACTACATATAAAATAACACTATATTGCTCTTTCAAGTAAATCCTGTGTTTCAGTTTGTTTGCTAAGAAATATGCTGGACCACGTTAAGAAACCAAATACAGAATCTCATTAGCTGAGGATGCAACAGTGACATTTCAAAGACTTACCTGTGTTAAAATGCTGACAAGGCTTTAACATTCATGACATTAGTGATATTAATGAGATGAAAAATGTCTTTTTAGTTGCACGAAACTTCATTTAAAAACCTTACCATTTTCATTTTAAGAAATACATTCATACTGACCCAAATATATGAGTGTCTTAAATGTCTATAAAAGCCCACCTGAGCCAACAGCTCTTCTCACACACTTTAAACTTTGACTCATATTTATATAATTAATTCACAGCTGCTTATTAAACTATATAAAAATAATATCTTTCTCTAACTACTACTTATGTAGTTATTAATAAAGCACCTAATACTCATGTATTAATCAACCAACTGCTAGATACTCTTTAACTGAATAAAAGGAAGAATTTTTTTGTTATCATTTACCTGGAGAATATAATAATTTGCATTTTAAAATATTCCCAGTAGCAGTTACCTCCTCTGCAAAGCGTAAGCAGATATGAAGTCACAGCCATGTAAGTAAGTGTTAGCATACTCTTTAGCTATTAAAATAATTTATTAGCTATGACTAATAATGCCTTGTGAAGAAATCAGTTCTCGTTTCCTCACTCTGCTGCTCGTGGACAAGAAGATTGGTAATGAAGCATTATAAAAACACAAGATTTCTTCTCACGTTTGTTGCTGCATTAGATACACAACCTCCAGGTCCCACAGTATCCATCCTCTCACTGCTAGTTCCACTAAGAAATTAATTTTTCCTAAGGGGAAACATATTCACAGATAAAATGAAATTAAATGGGATTACAAAGCTTGCTGTTGAACACGGCTACGTATGAACCTTATGCCAAGCTGTAGTTACTGAAATCAACAGTGTCCTCCTGGTGCATGGATGCAGCCAGCTGGAATGATTGCTCATTCTGATCCACACTCAGGGTATGTTTTTCCCCACAAGGAACTCCACAAGTCCCCATAGTTTTTCCAAGCAGAATAACAATTCTGCAACTGGCCTGAATGCTACATTACAGCAGAGAAGAATATTTAAACAGAAGGATGACAGGGATTCATTATCAGCATTGTCCTAGAGGACGACATGCAAGAAGCACTCCCCAAAAAATCCAAACCCGTTGAAAAACACAATCTTTCCTTGACAACTACCACTGCCTTTCTTACAGATCCAATAAATTTCAGTTGCAAGAGAACTGATAAACAGGTTACTGATAAACAGGGAGTGGAAAGTAGGTTTCAGCATGTATCATGTACTCTGATCCTACTGAAATCCGTGCAACGTGGAGTTACAGATCTGTTAACTAAAGGAGAGATGAAGGAACCACCAAAGGTCAGACAGCCCATCCCTCAGCCCCAGGGCATGATAATTAAATGACCTGGTGGGAACAACACAGGTAATCAAACCTGTTCTTAAAGACCTGGGGCAATGGATGCACCACTGTCCCTACAATGGTGATTATTCCAACCTTTCAATACTTCCACTACAAAATTGTGTTTGTCCATGATCAGTCTTCATTGCTGCAACATGATCTGTTTCTTTCCCCACCTGACACAGTGCCCTTCAACAGGTCTGTGTTCTCACCCTCTTAGTCCCCTCTTGTTTAAGTTAAGGAATTGCATTCTTGTGGCACACGTTGTTTATACATCGTGGTTTTTACGTATTTATGCAACTGCACTGGCATCTTCACACTTCCTCTTTCCTAATTTCATTCAGTGATGTCCTCCATGTGTGCAGTTAATTCATACTTTATTTCAAACATAAACCAGGCCAAGGAGACTTATTTTCACAAATTTAGCATCCTTAACATTTTTATATAGAGATTTTTTTGTCCAAGAAAGTTTAGGAAGTTCAGCTAGAACACAATAGGCACTTCTTTCCTATGCAGTGATTTTACTTATAAGTATAAACCAAACAAAAGTATAGATGATATTCCTATCGCTTTAAAAATTCAAGTCATGTTTCTGACTTAATAAACATCACTATTATGATGTGACCACAAATATAAAAAGGAGGCTGACCCCATTGTCCTGCAGCAAAACTACGCACTTTCCCATTGATATCAAAGACAGCGCACAAAGAAGAGCTGTGAAGAACCAGAAACACAGAAAATACTCATCAAACGTTGAGAAAAATAAAAAGTCAAAAATTGATCTGAAAGCTTCGAAGCAAATCTCCAAAATTATGACCACATAAAAGCAAGGCTTTTCTTTCATATATCCTCCAGTATTTTATTTATGTGCATAAACTCTCAATAGCTACATTTTCTCTTTTCCAAGTATTTCTACTTCTAACACAAATTTTACTCTTAAGATTTAAATTCTCTGATAACAACAGACAACTATATCACATATCAACATTCCTCTCGAGGAAGACACTTGCCTGGGAAGATTTTGACTTGATATCAGAGATCATGGAATTTCCAATTACTCCTTCCTCCTTTCTCAACAAAATGGATAACGGAGCGTAGCCAAGTCTGGGCCCTGCTGACAGCTGGATTAGCAGAAATCATTTCTTTAACTACACTGACACATAGTTAAGGTAATATTTTCCTACATCTATAGCTTTGTCCAGAAGAATTACATTTTGTCATGAATTACTGTAACACATTTCTCAACCACTACACACAGTGTTGTACCCTGCCCACACCTCCCAGGAGCTGCCTTGTGCTAGGGCTGCCTGTTACTCATTTTTCCCCGAGCCACCACAGCACTGCAGCTGCTTAAAAGACACCACCTGCACAGAAGCCAGCAGAGAGCAACTGCTTATTTAAAGACAACTTTACTTGCCAAGTGACTTTAAGAGGCCTCTGCAAAGGAGCAACACATTCTCATAGCATCCATCTCAAAAGAAGATAAAGAACAGCAATTACACTCACTGATATTAACAGAGAGAGAGAAGAAAATGCAGGTTGCAAAATGGCTGTCTTAGAGTTGAAACTCTTGTGCCAAATTTAGTAGGCCAGTCCTAGAAAGACACAATGAGGAATAGACTCTGTGAAGAGGCAATTACAAATCAAGATTTGATAAAATAATCCAATCACTGGGAAACTCGTTACCTGTATTACCTTTGTATTACCAGGCTATGCCAACGTTCGAGAGGACAAGTAAAGTTCAAAATCCCTTCAAGAGCTTGCAAGACCAGGACAGACTTCTTCAATGTAAACATTTGAAAACAACAGCTCTTGAGCTATTTCCTTCCACTTGTTTGATGACATGAACTACAGTTACAATCAGTCACTTGTGCAAGTCTTCCACATAATAACAGGAAAGAAAAGCTCCACCAGAAAACCTGACTGCAGCTATCACACTATTCCAACAGAAGCACAGTGGCTGCAGCTCAAGTGCCATTTGGGTACTTTTAAAATTAGCTTTCAAACTAATGACATTTAAAAAAAACCCTGTATATTTTATTTTAATCTACATGTGTACAGTTTTATTTCAGGATATATTATTGTTCAACACCATCCTAACTTTATATATAAATACATACACACACACACACACACATGAAAAACCACAAGCAGATCTCAAAAACGAACAAAAAAACACCAACTCATAACTGCCAAAGTGACACTGGAATGAAACTGAAGTGAAAATATTTACCATGAACCACAAAATCACAGGTGCATACTTGCAGTTATTATTAGCATGGCTTTGTTTTACTCTCATCTTCTACAACCCACTCTTTATTCATCAAAGTTATAAAATCCAATTTATCTGCCTTGCCTCTTTTATTAGTTCAATTCTCTTCTCTCATAATAAAAATTTAAATTTTTATCAAAACAAAAGTGAAAGGCAGAAGACCAGAAGGAACTCTGGTTTTCAAACATTCTGCACCAACGTTTTGCACACAAAAATTCCAAATCCCAGCAAGCCACCCTGAAAGGTGTTTATGTCACCTCTATTGAAGCATTATGATAAGAAAAGTTACCTTGTACCCTAGTTAAAACACTATTATAAAATAGATACATTGTTACATACGTTGGTAACTACTGTTAAGAGAAATAACACTTCGGGCTCAGTGTTTTGGGCACACATATAACCACTTTCACATCTCAATTGAAAATTTACATGTATATATAAATACATAACATACATATACACACTTCACGGATAATGTATTTTGTGTCTAATTCCCCCTTTCCTCGATGTGTGACATTAATGCACCTATTTACTTTTTGCAACTCACTAAAACATTTTTTGTTTACAAAGCAGATTATTTTATTCCACAATTTGTTTGGGATGGTTTTTTTCTGTTACTTATACTTCCTAAACTCAAATTCTATCCCTACTTGCAAATAAAGTATGGAAATCACCAAGGAAGTACTCATACATCTTGAACAGAACCTGACATGCAATGCAAAAATCATCTCGATTGTTCTTCTCCTGCACTTCTGAAATTACTAGTTTGCTTTAATGGATTATTCCCTTAAACACCTTAGTCCTCAGTCATTGAGCACCTCCTGTGTTGGGCTACACTGCTGTGTTCAGTCTGTCTTTCTCACAGCAACACCACCTCATACTAGTCAACAGTCTGGTGATTACAAAATTCACTCTGATGGAAAGAATTACGGGCATTAATCCCCTCAGGAAGGAGGATAGCTGGGTTGAAGTCTCCCACACATGTGGTGAGCAGTCTAGCGGATAACAGCTCTGCTAATGACGAAAAGGGAACCAGAACCACTGCCACCTCCTGGGTTTTGAAAGCAAAGATTGACCTTTGCTCCCTTTTTGAAAGAAAGGGCTTATGATCCTAATTTCAAGAGAGCGTGAATCCAAAATGCTCCCTAGAGAAAGGTGCTTAGCCCTGGATAGAGGCAGGATTTAAGCATATTCCTACTTCAGCTACTGCATAGAAAATGTGCAGATTCATCACCTCCTTCAAGCTGCTCTGTGGTGTAATTTCAACAAAACACCAGCAGATACTAAACCATTTGGCCCCCTCCACCTTCATGGAATCACGACCCAACTGGCCTCAGCCAGACCAACGTCTCCCTTTGGTACAATAAACTCGAGGCAGGTAAGGAAATGCCAAAACCTGAACCTGCCCCTTCTGGATCCAAGAGCCTCTGCTGGAAATGCCCAGTTCCCCTCTCATCATCAATTTCTTGAAATATTTGTTTAAACCATCAGCTTTGACAGCAACTGAAACAATAGTTTAGAAGCAACATTTGGCCCCCTGGAAAAAGAAAAAGAAACTGAGGAGAGAGAGTGTGCCTTCTTCTTCCTAAGCAGGGCACAACTCCTCTTTGGGGTTTTACCCTGCTTCCAGTCACTTGAGTTAGAAGGGACCCAAAAGATCATTAAGTGCAACTCCTGGCCCTGCACAGGACAGCTCTAAGAATCCCCATGTTTGTGAGAGCCCTATTTCCCTGGGGAGCCTATTCCAGTGCTCAACCAGTGCCACCCATATTCGATACAACATATGACATACTAAAACCTAAACCTGAACAGGCATCACTAAAAGTGTGCAATCATGCCTCCAATTATTTCTATTTCACTGCTCAGACTTGTACCTCGCTCAGAAATCATAGGGTGAGAACATGTGTCTGTGTATCATGTTTTGTGGGAACTGTAAATTGTAGCTGTGCTTAAACACTACCCACTGACAGAGTTTCTCTATTACAAGAAAATAAACCATAAAATAATCCAAAGCAAAATATAAGCCCAACTTAAAATGAGAAACAGATGTTTATTGATAGAGACCTGATACTCTCTTTCCTCATCTGCTGAGATAGAAGCCTTTCTTTCAGCATCTCTCCATGACACGTCCAAGCTCAAATCCTTGTTAAATTTCTATGTCTTCTTTTACAGATTTGGACTGTTTTTAAAAAATTAAAAAAAAAAAAGAAAAAAAAAGAAGAAGAAAGAAAACAAACTTAACCAACGAATTTTATTAAACTTTGAAAAGCTGACTCAGAAGCTGCGCAATAGCTCTGATTCAGCTTTCTTAGCCGAGTCAAAGCATCTGTGCACGTGATTCAGAAAACACCGCTTTTTCCAAAGGAGGAAATGCCTGTTTTCCCTTGTAATCTCCGTACAAAATTCCTTTGGTAGCACTAACAATTCTTTATTTAAACATGATATAAGTAAATGTGATACTCACAACTCTCTTATTGTACATCCAATGTTTCAAACCACAGTCAAATACAAACATTTACCATTTGGCCCAATGCCAGCAAAGACAAATTTTCAGCTAAGTTAGTGGTAAAATCTCATTCAACATCCACCTCTTCCACTGAAAACTCCGGTACAACACTGATCACTACCAAAGCCATGAACTGAAGGACTAGGGAAGGAAAAAATAAAAATACATGCTTTTTCATTAGAAAAAAAATAAAATAAACCCACCCTGAAAATATCCTGCCAACAAACTAAGAGGCTACTAGACAACTGACTAATTCTGCCAGAAACAATTCCAAAAGAATAAACGTCTGATTTCTTACAAAGTACATGAAACAGAATTACAGAAGAGCACGAAATGCCACCCTAAGATTCCCTGAGTCACTTTAAATCACAGAATGCAGACAACATGTGGGATCTCAGAGGCACCAAACAGGCAGCTGAAGTCTACAGTGTTAATGATTTTTAGATTAAAAGAAAATTCTAACCAGCTAATCTATCTTGCAACAGTTCCATGCCACCAACTTTCAAAAGGCACCTGTTAAAACACCTTGACTTTCTCCCTAAGTGGGAATCTACCAAGTGCCTGGGAAGAGGGGACCAATGACCCATTGCACCACTTCTGCTAATTCCACTCCTCAATTAGAGCCCCTTGTGGCACACACCCAAGGCACACTTTCCTTTGCATTCCTGCACCTGCAGGCTCTGGTTTCTTCACCAAATACCTGCCTTTCCAGTGTCACACAATTTCAACTTGAGTTTGACAAGCTTTAATAAATTCGTCACAGATCGTCTTAAAATGTACAATAATTGATCTTCAGGCTTCATAAATATTCACTAGGATCCAGATATGAAATGTAGAAAGCTGTTACATAATTCCTGTGAAGATATGTGAAAGAGGACAATACCAGAATGCCACCTGTATAATTGAGATTACCTAAGGCACAGAGCCTTTACTTAGGACGAAGTTATTTAAAAGGACCACACAGCACTGGGGTTTTTTTTATAAGATAAACTTTTGTCTCCCTTCTTGAGAGAAACAGTAGTAATGAAATGTCTTTCTAATGAGCAAAATATTTCCAGGACTTGCATTTTGCAAAGTACTTCTGTCAAAAATCCTGGAATTTTAGGTGCTTCTTTCAGTTACAAAGTAAAAGACAACAAATACAAACAATTCTGTAGCCCACAACTTGTGGTTACATTATTATCTGATAAGAGCCTGGTTTTTAAAGTACAGGATTAACAGTACATTTAATCAATCCTGGTAACACAGGCAGTAGACAGCAAAATTGATTATTGTTCAGATAATAAAATGTTGCATTTTTAAATTATTGGTATTGTCATTACAGTCACAACAAGTATTTTCACCCTCCCTTCTCGTTCTGTTGTTATTCTACGAAAATGTGCTGGCTCTGCAGAAAGACAAGGGTCCATGTCAGGAAAGCTTTTTACAAGGCTAAGAACCAACTCACTGCTTTTTTTTTTTTTTTTATCTCAATCACTGGGTTGAAAAATTTCAGGTTTATCTGCCAAGAGTGACTATTTTAATATCTGCAGAATTAGACAGCTAGTGTCTAAGAATTCTTACAGAACGAGATGACAAGCTCTTGGAAGACTGATGCTGGTTTTCAGAAAATGCTGCGGCTAAAGAAGGCTGCAAAGAAAATAAAACACTAACATAATTTAAAACAAAAAAAACCCCAGGGTGACACCGATAGGTTAGTTTGATATCAGTCTTGCACAAATTCATGGTATATAATCAACAGAAAAATAAAGGATGGTGGTAAAAAGCGATGCTAAACATAGGCTTACAGAAAATAGGTCTCGCTAAATAAATTTGGTATGGCTTTCTGACAAGAATATAGGTTGGACTGGATAAAAATACCTTGTAGTTTCTGACCTACTATACTTAGATCTCTGTAAGATTTAGTGCCACACAACAGTCTGATTTAGAAGTTATTCAACATGAAGAAAACCTGGAAATTAAAACCACCTCATAAATTATTAGGGAGGCTTAGGAAAAATATTTCAAATCCACCTCGTCAATAGTTAAAGCTATTTTCTTAGCTCTTAAAAATCATAGCTCATTATAGCCTGGAATACTATAAAAAGCTTCTTCCCCTTTAACTTTTTCTGCAGTTGGGAAAATAAAATATGTATACACATAGTTAAAGAAAAAGGGAGGAGGTATAAAGTCACTTTAAACTTTGACTCTCATAGATTGTTTTTCAGGAAACAAAACTTCAGCTTTAACAGATTTCCTCAATAAAAAAAACCCTGTATACTTAAAAACCATATTTTCAGAACAAAAAAAAAAAAGTTAAAGAAAAATCAGAGCCAGTTCTACACACGTGTAACATCTTGCAGTACTAAACTTACCTAGTTTATATTTCTTGCATTCACAGTCACCTGGAAACATTAGAGAGGATCATTTAACACTTTTGACAAGGACAGATGTGCAACAAATTATTATGTATAAGCTGCTTCAGGGTCTTACCATATGGCACACATAAAGGAATTCAAGGAAAGAGGGAAAACGGCATCCCATTAAGCTTGGTTGAAAGCACACACAGGTACTTATTCCAAAAGAGCTGGCACAGAGTCAGGTGCTATACCCTGTGCAAGACATTTTTTCCTATTGCATGAATCTCCACTACTGATGCTTTAAGGAAGGTCCAACGCTCCTCCAGTGTTTCTGCTGGTCAGTTGAAGGATTATATAAAAGACTGTAGCTGACAGAATCTGCACAGAATACTGGTGAAGGACAAATAAATAAGAGTAGGTCAACCCTGCTCCAGAGATCTACATCATACATCACACTGAATTAATGGCAAAAACATGACTGTATACAGCCCAGTGCAACACACCATACGCACGAAACAAGGGTTGTTTCGTACCTACAAGATAAGGAATTCTACTTGGAAATGGAGCAAATCAAAAGAAATACTCCAAAGACATTGTGAATTCTCAAATGCGTATAGAAACCCAGCAAGCTGGAACTGGCTTCCCAGGCAAAAACATCTCATGGATATTTAATATGGCAAAACACAGCAGGAAAGAGAACTATTGCATCAATACGTAGCCTTAGTGGGATTCTTGATGATGTATTTACCAAGTTCTACTTCCCATTCAAAATGAGAAAAGTTAATGAACATCGATGATGCCTGAAAGCCCTGTCTCAAAAAGAAAAATAATGGCTTTGTTCTCAAAATTGTTCTTATGAGTCTAAGACACAGAACAGAGAATTTCACAGAAGCTTGTAATTAGTAACACATATGAAGACAAGAATGGCACAAAAGTCATTAAATACTATTAACTAATCATATGTACTGCTGTATTCCAAATTAATTACACAAAGACTATCTATTTGTCACTGTGGAGAGTTTAATAAGACTATCTGACCAACAGTGGAATGATGAACAAAAAGTGAGAAAAGATTGTATTGGATTAAATGACAGAATATCACACAGAAGTTCTAAGATGACTAAATAAATAATTGTGGATTTTCACCTACAATAGCCTTCAGTTTTGACCAACTTCTCTCTGTAGTAAAAATAGAGAGGGCTCAGAAAATGGAAAGAGCTCAGAGAGGGGCAAGAAAAATATTAAGTTTTGATGAAACTGAATGCTTCAAGATGCTTAAGACTTCCAAAAGGAAAACAGTGGGTAAAGAGGAAAAGGCAGCAACTGTATAAAATTTGCACAGAGAAGTTCAGCAAGGTCTTCTTCTCAGCCTTTAACAAAATTCTAGGGCTGCATCATAGTGACCAAAGCGTTAAGAAAACCAGTTTTCAGTTCAACTATATTAAATGGCAACAAAATCGAAGTTCACAATAGTGAGCATTTTTAATGTCCTTACATAGCTCATGAATGCATGGCCAGTTCTTTGGCCCAAACCTTGCATGACTGGCTAGAGAGTTGGGTTTTCACATAAAAGTATATCACATAAATATACATAAAAATCTCAAGAACAGAAATCATTTATCCAAGTTTGCTATGTTGGAAACTCTCTATTCCTAATAGTTCAGGCAGAGTTTTAATGACCACTCCTAGTAATGCTTTCCCAATAGCACCTTTCAAAGAACCCGACCAGTTGCCTACTGAAGACAAAGGACTGACTTGAAACAATCTACAAATCCTTAAATAGCTGTTAAATGCCACTATCCAGAACAAAAAAGAGCCTCTTAATCACTCATAGCTCCAAAACCAGGCACTGCACAGATCACAGGACACATTAGCTCTGTTCTTTTCTCACCCCGATTTCCCCCACGACCCTAACATTGTCAATAAAAACCGCTGAGCAGAACGAGACCATGAGTTACTTAACTGTCCAAACCATAAACGAAGGGCGAATATGAAGGTGTCAAGCTCTGGAAACGTCTCACATGCAATGATCTATACAACACTATCATTACCAGGTTTAGCACTGCCCAAGCGTCCAAGTCTGTGGACAAAAGCCTTAAAATCAACACATGGTAACACCTCAGTATCTTTTTTCTCCAGATACGCCACTTTTTTCAGCGCCAGCTTAGTTTTGTCAGGGCGGGAAGAAACAACTATTATTCCTATCTGCTGGTGATAGCCAAACTCGTCAGGACACCTATAAGAATGATATATGATTTTATACGATTTTTAGCGCGCCCCACGCCCTGCTGCTTGTCCTCCCAGCACCGAGCGGGGATGAGCCCAAGGGTGGCCCGGTGAGGCCAGCCCGGCTCCCTCACACCTGTGCCATGGGCACATCTTCGCCAGCGAGCAGGCACCGCCCGAATTCCCTCTCCCTCCAGCCACGGGGACTGGACAGCCACCACAGCGGGTCCCACCACCCTCCTGCCCGCGGCACTGAGCGCCATGGTGGGGCCGTCCACCTGCCCCCGTGCCATCACCAGGGCGCTGAGCGCCGCCGTGGAACCGTCCCCCCCGCACCTCTGTGGCATCACCACCACCGGCGAGGCGTGAGGCGGCACCGCCGCACCCACGCGGGAGCCCCGTGCAGGGAGGACGGGACCACCGATGGCGATGGTGATGGCACCCCGGGGAAGACACCCCAAGCCAGGAGCGTGGTGGAAGGGCGGCCGGACCGCCCCCCGGCCCGGCGGCCTCGATGGCGCGGCACCATGTGCCGGGGGCATGGCGGGGCGGCCGGGCGGGGGCGGCGAGGGCCGGTGCGGGTGGCGGGGGCGGGGAGGTGGAGCCTGGCTGCGGGACCGCCGCTTCCCTCCCCCGTGGGGCGCTCACCTGGCGGGGCCGCCCCTCGCCAGGGGGCCGGTTCCACGCGGGGCGCGGGGCTCGTTCGCCCGCCCTCCCCGGGCCGCGCGTCCGCCGCCCGCCGGCTCAGGCCCCAGCAGCCGCCGCCTCCCCCTCCATGGCCGCCGCTCTCGCCGGCTGCATTGTGGGAAGCTGACCTCACTCGCTGCTGCCGCCGCCCCGCCGGCTCCGGCACTCTCCGCCATGGGGGCCGTGACCGACGGTGAGACCTCCCTCCCTCTCTCCCTCTCTCTCTCTCCATCCTCCCTCCTTCCTCCCGCCCCGCGGCCGCGACCCCCGCCCGGGCTCCCTCCCCCCCCACCCCCGAGGATCAGCCGCCCGCGGGCCCCGAGCCCGGCCCGGGCCGCTCACCCCGCACACACGGGCCTCCATCCCGGCCCCGCTCCCTGCATCCCGCAGCGCCCCGGGCTCAGCGGATCCGCCCGCTCTGGCCCCGGGAATCGTTCCCTGAAGGGCTGGCGGAGCCCCGCGCACGGCGCTGGGATGCGGCTGCCATGCCGCGAGAGGATCTAACAGGAGTTTTTTCCACAGATGAAGTTATCCGCAAGCGGCTGCTGATCGATGGCGACGGAGCTGGCGACGACAGGCGGATCAATTTGTTGGTGAAGAGTTTCATTAAGTGGTGTAATTCCGGATCTCAAGAGGAAGGGTATTTGTTTTCTGTTGTTTTGGTGTGTTTTTTAAAGTCTTGGAACTGCCTGGCTTGCGTTGCAGTGGAAAACAGGGCTCGATTCATTTTGAAAGGACCCGTGTTGAAATGTGTGCGTCTGGTTTTGCTATGGCTCTGCGGTGTTTCCAGGACAAAAGCCGAGCACTGTGCTGGGAGATGAGGGCTAGAGACGGGTCAGAAATCACTGAAGGCTGCGGGCTGTATCATGAAATCTGCCAGCACCGCTCGAATGCCCTCAGGATTCCCCTGCCGCGGCGTGATCCGTCCGGGAGTCCCGCTGTTATAACAGGATCATGACTCGAATATTTTAGTTGGCAGCCCTGCGTTTGTTCTGTAAGGGAAGAGTAATACTGCTGGCATTTCTGCTGCTGTGGTTCTCTTAATAAAAAAAAAAAAAAAAAAAAAAAAAAACCAAAAAACAAACAAACAAAAAACCCCCACCCAAACAAAAAAAACAAACCAAAAAACAAACAAGCCACAGTAATAAGGAACGAGTGACAATATGCTGTGGGGTCCCTATTAGTACTGGATATAAATTCCCAGAGTACACAATATTACGCTTGTGTGTACGGAGAAGCACTGCAGTATTAAAATACTAATTTTGGCAGTCACAGATCCAACCCTAACTGGTACATTTATAAGCCCTAGATCAAACTGCTTATTACCTTCATACTCACACCGATAAGGACATGATGGTGGAATTAATGGGTACAGTGTTTCTAGCTGCACTTTCAAGAAGTTATACATTGAAACTTTTCTTTGAAGTATTTTCATTGAAGTATTTTCTTTATTGAATAATTGTTATTTCACTGGTCCTTATGCTACATGAAGTTTTGTTTACTTGTTCTGTATTTTTATGCTCATAGGAGTAAATATCTTGTCTGTTTCAGTTATAGCCAGTACCAACGAATGCTGAGTACTTTGTCACAGTGTGAATTTTCAATGGGAAAAACTCTTCTGGTGTATGACATGAACCTGAGAGAAATGGAAAATTATGAAAAAATCTATAAGGATATTGGTAAATATGAAAAAAATTTACTGTTTCTGTCTGACCATTTCTCTTTTATGAATGAGCTCAAGCCAGTTCTGGTAAACAAAATATATATATCTGATGAGTGATTTGGAAGAGGTTTTTGGGTTGGGTTTTTTTTTTTTCTTACTAGATGACAGTCATACATGTGCTGTGAGCATCTTATCAGTATATAAAATACATATAAAACAAGAGCTTTTTGACCTATTATAACGTATGTAGTTTTGAAGCTGATGGAGTTAACAGGCCAGTGTGTCACAAACAGCTCTTTATCTTTTATAGTTTAGCAGAATGGCTTATTTACATGTATTTTTTCAGCTCAATATAACTCAGTATACTTTTTTTTTAAAAAGAAAACAGCATAGCTGCAGCCCATGAGAAGATTTCTGAATGCAAAAAACAAATCCTGCAAGCAAAAAGGATTCGAAAAAATCGCCAGGGTAAGGAGCAATGTCTGTATTTAGGCTGGTGGGTTTCATTATTTTGCTATCTGTTTAAATACATTGTATTGGAAAATAGATTTTAAATTTTTGAAAGTGGGAGGGCTATGGATACTATATTTAAGCTGGTGGGTTCCACACCCTCTGCTGCTAGGTGTTGGTGGATGAGGTAGTCAAGGTTGAACTAGGCGATCTCAGTGTCATGCCACATCAGGAAAACCTAAAAGAAAAGTTCAGAGAGATGTTTTCAGGACAAAAAAAAAAATCCCAGAAGCATCCTATCACAATACAGGTGATTTGAGAAAAAGTAAAGCACATTAATGATAGTGAGACAAGAGTTGAATAGAGTTACACCCTGCACTGAGGTGTGTTCCTTCAGCTGTTAAGGGAAGGTGTTGTCTTGGCGTACACCAAGACAGCAGTTCCAGGTACTCACCAGCAACTCTGTGTGTCCTTACTGAATACCTGTTACAAGAGGTGTAATTTTTTCCCTGCTCTTAAAAGTGTATGCTGATAATTTCAGTTGAAACTTGAAGCATTTGAAAAGATTAGCAATTGTGAAGAAGCAAGAATTTGTTCTGACAAATGAAATGCAAGAAGTTCAGAAGTATCACATGGAAGGTTTTAAATACAATGGTTAGGTCAATTTTGTTGATAATTTTAGACTCAACTGAAAATTAAAATAACCTTAACTAGTAGGAATGTAGAGTCCTTACATCTTCACAAACATAGGTCTGAAGTGGTTGCTTTTTGATATGTTCTGTCCAGTCTGCAGCACAGATTTTTTCCATGTGAATGAGGTAGTTGGCATATGTACAGTCTTACTATTAGGAAATGTCTGTGTTAGTTGCCTAAATATCCATAATATTGTTGTTAAGTTAAATGTAATAATTAAAAAAAAATCCTAAAAATTAAAAAAATCCATGCAGCATTTTATACTTTTTTCTAAAAATCTTAAATGTTCCTGTGTAACATCAGCACCATTTGCTGTACATGTACATTGGATTGCATCTAAACCCAATGCTTATGAATCGTACACAAAAGACCAAGTGTGCAGCAATGCAGAGGTTGTGTTTTCTGGCCTCATCCTTTTTGTATCACTAGTACTGGGTAAGTTTGAGTGAGTAGACAATGGTCTATAATTATATCTGTAGGTTATTTAAAATCTCCTTTGGTGTAATTTTCTACTTTGAAATATTACAGGATGGTATACATCATATACGTTTATATATATATATTTTTGCAGGTACTTTTTTGTAGATGTAAGGTGTTATATACAGATTTAAGAAATATTAAAACAGGTTTTCAAGAAGGAAAAAGAACCTGCCATTCTGTGATACCTGAGTTTTGATTCTTGAATCAGTATTTTCATAATTATTTCGATTAACTATTAAAATGTCTTTCAGAATATGATGCATTGGCCAAAGTCATACAGCACCACCCAGACAGACATGAAACATTGAAGTAAGTATAAAACTATATTAAATTACAATAACCCAGTAAGTTAGAACAGCAGATTTGACATTACCTTGGTTTCAGCTTGACCTTTCCTCTCTTTTATATAATTTCTTTTGACAGAGGAAGAACTTGTGTTTTGGTGCCCTTATCAGGTTTCTTTAGTTAATGTCCATCTCTCCCCGTCACAAACATTGCTAATAGTTTTGTAGCTGAGACCTTTCCATTGTTACGGTGAATAAGTGAACTTGGATGTAAATGAACATCTGATGTCAGTTTATCAGGCATGAGCTTCTCAGAAAAGAGGGATAGTGGAAAGTGCTGGAACATGCACCAGCAAAGAATTCAGTGGCCAGTCAAAATGCATAACACACAAGCAAGTAAGGTGGAATGAGAGAAAGCAGGAGAAAGCTCCTAGGGTTTTTTGTTTTAATGTTTTCCTTGTAGTAGTTGTTCCTGCATGCCCGGTTACAAATTGCTGTGCTGTACCTCAGCACAGCCTGCCCTGGCATGCAGGTTGGACCTACCTGTTGTCCGACTCGTCTTGCACGTAACTTACAGTGCTGCATGTCACATGCTGGGTTTGGTTCACTATCTGTGCTTTTGGGGCAGTTGTAGGGAGATAATCTTTCCAACTTTATCAAGCCACAGAAACATTCCAGGACCTACGGCATCTATGAGATTGCTCTTCTTCAGTTCATTAAAGGTGTAGCATGGGGTTATTGTTCCCATTTAAGTGCAGCTTGTGCCTGTCCTATTGCCCACTTTCAGTGAAACTGCCAAGGGAGGCTGTCTTCACTTTCTGTGGCCTTTCATAGCAAAAGGAAGAGTTTTGATTATACTATTACCCTAATAATAGCATTTTCATAGCTATAAGACATTGATGATATTTCGCATGTTTCTTTCCTGTATATTGTTTTTCCGTGCTTTGATTTCATTACCACAACTTCAATTATTACATGCAATCCTCATGAGGCTTGACTACTTCTTACTTCATTAGTCATCATGTGACTAATTTATCAAATGAGGCTTTAATTAAGAAGTATCAAAAGTGAAGTTTTTCCAATAAGTCAATTAAGAATGGAAACAAATAAATGAGGACTAAATGAGAGAAGTTGTGGATGCCCCGTCCCTAGAAGTGTTCACAGCCAGGTCGGATGGGGCTCTGAGCAACCTGGTTTAGTGAAAAGTGTCCCTGCCCACAGCAGGGGTGTTGGAACGAGATGATCTTTAAAGTCCCTTCCAAAAGACACCATTCTACAATTCTACGATAAATGATACTTTTTGATCTTGGAAGATGCCAGGTTGTTTAATTTTGCTTAACACATGCAAGCATAAGCTTCTTAAGCTAAGCTTGAAATGGTGGTAGGTTACAGCTAGTAAGAATGCAGGACATAGGGAAGTGTACAGAAAATCATACAGTGAACCAAAGGCCACCCTTATATCAGAATAGAGGAAGCCTCACTATCAATGTCACATTTTTCATGGAACTCTCAATCACTAAAAACACTTGAGGAAACTTGTGAGGAGAAGCATCATGGTTTATGTCAAGAGCTACATTTATAGCTTTTGCAGGTTATATGGCACAATAGGGCAAAGTTCAGAAAAATCTTTATGCTTTTAAGTGACTGTTTCTTGGAATAACTAGTCATACAGCACAAAAAAAGCTGTTAGCAGCTGAGTCACAAGTAATGCACAGGAGCCACTTCAGGAAGTGACAGGAGCTAACTACTAAATGACAGTGCCCACAGTGTAATTAGATGCAGCATTAGAAGGGCTGTTCAGAAGGTCAAGAAATTACACTGAGTCTTATAAAAGGAGATACAAAAACGAGAAGGCTAGGCAAAAATTCTCTGGAGCAGAAAATAAAAGGAGTAAAATTCCAGATGTAGCTTGGATGTTACTAGAAAAAAAATTGCATGTCCTCTCACAGTCTGCTCACGCCTGCCTGACAGCACAGTGTAAACAGAGAGATTTGGCCACATGGAAATCTTGCAGAAGCTAGAAACCAAATACTGACAAAGTCATGGTATGAGACTATGGTTCTATGAATCCACTTCTTTAACTTCCATTGTATGGTCAAGTAAATAATACGTTATAGCAGGACAAGGTTGTTACGGTCCAAATGCCCAGTGTACAACTGTATTCCAGCTTGGAGGCCTGTTTTTTTGTAAGAAACCTGAAATTACAGGTTTAGAACATAATTTAACGTTTACATGAAGTGGCCTTACCTCTACATTGTTTCACTTGTTATGTTTTGTTTATATATGCTGTTTATTTAATTGTTCTCTTTCCTCTACTTAGTTCAAATCTGTTTTGCAAGAATTTTACAGAACTTTTTAAAAACACTATGGCAATTTCCTTACAGGCAGCTGGAAGCTTTGGGAAAAGAATTGCAAAATCTTTCTCACATTAAAGAAAATGTTGAAGATAAGGTAAGTCTTTCACAGAAATTGTTATATAGTAATTCATTAGGAACACAATGGAGAATCTGCTATTGGTTGTTAGGCTCTCTGTTTCCTACAATTCATATTTTATCATTCCAGTTGGAGCTGAGAAGAAAGCAGTTCCATGTTCTCCTGAGCACTATCCATGAACTTCAGCAAACCCTGGAGAGTAAGTGTTGTTCTTAGGTAACAGATATAACTGGGTTGGGTTTCAGTGGATCAAAAGGATTCACAGCTTCCAGCAGTGGGATAGCTCTGTGCAATTGAGGTTGGTGACCTCTTGCATCGGCAGCATTTTTTTCCCCAGTAGTAGTCCAGAGCCTGAGACTGCTCAGAATTCTTTTTCTTCTACAAGCTACCCACTGTGTCATTTCCTGACTAGCTTCAGGTTAATCTGTAGGCAGCAGAATTCTTTAAAATGTGGGGATGGAGAATAGCAATTTCAGGTGAGTTAGTTTGTTTGGTTTTTTTTTTAAACAGAGAAAGTATTTCTTACAGAAAATTATTCTTGTGCTTATTTCCAAACATATTTGTATAATTCCTATTTTGATAGTTTTGAAAATATCACTGCCATTGTGGTATCATTTCAGGCTTTACTAAAAAGAAATTGAAATACAGGAAAGGTAAATGGCTGACCTACTCAGACAGTGAATTTGTGATAGAGTAGGGACTAAAGCTGTCATACACTAGAGCTAAATTCAGGAATTAGTCATTTCTGTCATACAAATAAATAATATTTTCAAATCACCACTAGCTTTTCATGCTCTAATATGGAAATACTGTTTTAAATGTTATTTGCTGGATATTTGCCGTGTCTTTCGAAGACACAACAATTGGTACAGCCTTTGAGCATGACCTGATTAAATGCGTAGATGGCTGTAAGAGCAGACTTTCATTCTCTAAGGCCATTTAGATCTTCTTAAGCAGAATGAACTGTTAATCCTAGGTGAACTTTAGCAGAAGGTTATTGTTATTTTTTTTGTTTGTTTGAACATAGCACTTAATATAATGAGATACTCAGCTACACATTCAAGGCAATCAAAATAAAATATTTAGGTGGGACGCAGCTCTGCAATACAGTCTATAAATATGACCAAGCATGTTTGACTTACAATAATATTGAATTTTAGATGATGAAAAACTTTCAGAAGCTGAAGAATCCCAAGAAACTCAAATGGAAGCAGAGGCCAAGCAGTAGATGTAATATGAAGACTGACAATACTACTGAAGAAAGTCCAAGTATCTTCATGTTATGTTGAAACCAACAGTAAAGGAGGTGGAGTTGAAAATAGTTTTCTAGTGCTTCTGTGAATTTTTGTACAAAAATACTTGTTTTGCTTATGCTTCAGGGGAAAACAGTTGCAGATCTGTGCAGACAGGCACTTTGTGTTAATCCACAAACTTTGTAATTTGGGAAATTTTGGTTTACAAAGGATGAAGCTTCTACACAGTGCTTGTGAACTAAGGTGTTTGCAAAACATTGTCAATAAAAGGTGTTTTCACAGATTTTCCTATTTTTAGTAGGCATTGAGCTTAATAATAAGGACTGCTTTTCTTACTTGACATCAGACTGAGGGCAGTGCATCTTTGCATGAGTCCCAGCTTCTGTATCAGTCTAGATGGGACCTAAATCTGAACTAAGCAGGGTCTTAGTTTTTCAAAGTAGCTGTCATTTTAGAACTTACTAGTTTCATATGAAACAAATTACTTCTCTAGAATCAATGCTTGTTAAGGGTTATAAAACAACAAAAATCGTCCTGTACTAGCTTTAATTTTTTCGTCAAAGTGATGCAAAGATCTGCAGTGATCCAAGCCTTGCTCTGCTTTGTTTGTTTGTACCACATCAGAAGTCACGTTTTGAAATGGCACTTTTAAAACTGTGATTTAAAAGCTTTGTTCTTGAAGAACCAGAAATCTAATCCTGATACCATTTATAATCTGCTTCTGGATTTTACTTGTCAATTGACTATTATGAAATACATCATAATTTCTGAAACAGATGGTGGAACCCTTCCTGCCTCACAAAGAAAACCTGAAGCAGCAGAGCAGTAACCACGATGTTAAAGAATCAGAGGTACTTGTATTAGTAATAGGGATGGTGGAACCTATCAACCTGGATCATCCTGCAGTCTGTTGGGAGGTAGGAAATACAGGTTTCAGCCTTCCCAATAAGAGAAGAGAATGGAGTATGCTCTGTGCTTTTCTAAGGCAGAGAGGAAGGAAGAAGGGGCAGTAGGTGATGTCACTACCTGTTAGCCTTGTTCTAAAAACACCTGTTACACTGAGCCTTCCAGTGGTTTGGATGAAGGAAAACGTTTTGGATCTCGCTCAGACAGAGCCATAAGCATACATGGTTCAAGTAAAATAATGATGTTACACAGAATAGAGCTGCCTTTTCACTAGGTGACAGCTGAGGGGGATTTCCAGGATTGAGACTTGAGACTTTTATAGTCCAAATGCCATGTAATTCCCACTCTCAGTGGCTGTGGATCTGTGTGCATTGGGCTGAACAGACATATCTGAGCTTGTTTTGCTCACATTCCAAGTTTGCTAACGGCAAGCCAGCTGAACAAGAAGTCACACAACTTCAGTAGCACAGTGCAGCCCTGAACTAATAAGCTGTCAAAAGTCTTCTAGTTCACAGCTGGTCAACTCAGAACACAGGGAAGCTCAGGTTTGCCTGATAGAGCCTGTGCAGACATGCAGTGCTTCTCATGCACTACAGATTTGGCAGGTTGGGGTGGTGGTTAAGCAAACAAAAAAGATTTAATATGAAAAATACACCGTCAAAAAGCATTTAGGGTACTGTGTTTTTCCCCTCCTAACAACAGTGAATAGTAAATATTTTGTAAAGCAGCAGTACTAAATTCTAAATTATTGCCAAGTCAGGGAGGAGTCACTGTCATGAACATATGAATGATGAAGATCATGAATGGTCCAAGACACTTTTAAAGCATATTAACCTTTTTTTGTGTTTGAAATACCCTTCATAAGCTACCTGGACTAAATTTTGGTGTAGAAGTGAATGATGTTTAACACCTAAAAACGGTTTCCATAGCAGTGTTGTCATGAAAATCTCAACTTTTTCCATTAATTGTTTTACACATTTCTTTGGAAATTACTTGCATCACAAAAGTATCTCATCTCAGAACTTGCACTGCTCTGTATCAAACTGACCATAAACGTGACAACATCAAAGTCTGTCCCTCTGGTAAGGAATACATAAGCAAAACCAAAAGTTGCACACAAGAGAAGCAATACAAATGCATAGCAGAGGAATATATTCTAGTCTGAATTACAGTGATGCAATCTTGAAAAGAAATTACTGCCCTAGACATTCAAGTTGCCCTAGTGCAATGTGGCAGCAAGAGGGTGATGTCACCAGGCCACCTTGGAGAGCAATCAAAGAAAAAAGTAACATCAGTTCATTGCAAATGCAGGCTCAGTGGGACATCCAAAATATTTGCTCCTAATATTTTCATTATTTATGTATCTAACCTCTTAGATTTGTACCAAAAAAAAAGAAACAAAGCCAAATGCAATTCTGGTTATCAGCAATATTTAACCTGCTTTGTTACTAAACCTCAGGTTACAGCTTCAAATCTGCCCTGCATATGTTGGAAATGTTTATCTGCATTTCCTTTAATCATCTGTTCCAGAAGTTTTCTGTGATGCTGCTCACCTGCATTGACTCTCTAAATATGCGTGTATAAAAATCTAGGTACATGAACTCAGAATGTCCATAATGACACTATTTAAACAAGAAATCATTCCTGGTTTTATGATTTGCCTTGTCCCTATCTGAGCTGAAGGATTATTATATGACTAAATGCTCCATCTCTTGCCACGTGGGTGCAAAAATACAAGGAGAAAGAGAGTTGCTGAAATGATAAACTGACATTTGCAATGCCAGGACTTATTTTTCTGTCCTGTCTAAATGAGAGCAGCAGAAGGAGAATGGAACATTGGACAGAATTAGTAAGTTGGGTGTAATTTTTAAAGATAGATTTAGCAAGCTCCATGAAAGGAGGGAAGAAGGAGAAGAAAGAAGGTCACAGTGACACATTGCCAAGTGATGGAATATCTCTGAAACCATGTTAATTTGAAGAAAGCTGCTGTCAGGACAGAAAATTGCAAAAAATATATCCCAAAGATTTATGAGCTACAAATTATGAGTTATTCTAGATACTGGTCATGTAAGTTTTCCAGCCTGGCCTGATTCACCTGCCTGCTGGCAGCAGGAAAGAATCCAGCAGGAGTTGCCTGGCAGGCTGTGTTAGGCTGCTCAGTGACTGCTGAAGGCATTTGGGGAATGGGACATCCCAAAGGGACTCAGCATCCTCATGCCAAGGAGCTTCCCAGGTATTCAAGAGTGATCCTAAAGCTAGAGGTGCAGCATGTGGTCTGTTCAAGACAGCAGGGTCCAGAAGGGAAGGATGAGGGGCCTTAGACCCCTGTGCCAGGTGAAATGATGGGGGTCTTGTTTCATGGAAGAAGGAACTAAAGGCCTGTCCTGGCCAGAGGCAGAGCACTGTGTTGGGCAGCTGCTGGTGTTGCTGTCTGAATGGCAGGAGCTGATGTTAACTGAGGGACCCACGAGGGAGGAACTTGGGAACAAACTCATTTTTCTACATTTGTTACGTCTGTATTTGAGTAGTTTTTTTTTTGGGGGGGGGGCACACGTTTGGATGGCACAAACTACAGCAGCTCCTGGGAGCTGCCAGACACCACCCATGGGATGGTCTAAGCGGGCTTCGTAACTGCCCTAAAACCGTTCCCCACCGTCATGGATCCGCACCGGAGCGCGGCAGGGCAGGGTGAGCTGGGGAGTACTTGTGTAACACCCCACAGGCACAAAACGAATTCCAAATGCCCTAAGGGTGCGAAGCCGCCCGGAGAACTCCCCGGTCCCGCTGTTCATCTCGGGTCCCGCCTCCGGCCCGCGGATCCCGCTCCCGACGGAGCCGCCAGGGGGCGGCAGAGGCCGGGCTGGCCGGGGATCCCGGATCCCACCGAGCGCATTCCCAGCGCTCCCCGGCCTCGCCAGCCCTTTCCACGGCTTTGCTTTTCCTTTCAGTTCCCGTTTCCCGTGCGCGGACAGTCCCACCGGCGTAAGACTTGTTTCAGGATCATTCAGTACTGGGATGCTCAGAATTTGCAGCATCACATGGAGAAAGTTGGCGAAAGTTTGCTAAAAGCGTTACACCGTGATAGGAATCCCTAAAATAGTCAACGGCCCAGACACGTGCTTTTAAATGGCTCTCACATTAAGGGAAAAATAAAAGGAAAACTAACAACCTTTGTTATGCTTTGTCAGTTTGCTTGCAAGGAAAAAGTCACCACCCAGAGAATTTAAAATTATGGTTTATCTCCAAGAAGAGGAAGATTGGGCTCTTCTCAACTCAAAGCAAAAAGTGCATGCTGGAAATAACAGTGTGTGCTGCATGTAACAAATAAGCCCCACTAGCAGCCCATTTGGAATAAAAAACAACATATAATTTATGATCTGGCAGGGCAAGTTGACCGTAGCCACCTTCCCAACGACTCTTCAATAAAGCATTACTACACTCAAATCTCCTTATATGAACCTAAGTGAAATTCACCTTTACATTGAACTTGCTGCACCAAAATCCCCATGCATTAGCTCCTATTCCAAACTATGTATTTTCCCTAAAGCATTGTATTGTCACTAAAAAGGTCTCAAACCACACTAAGCTTCAAAGCTGAAACCAAAAGCCCCTGGTTGATTACTAAGCATAAGAGACAAGTTTAGACCCAACACATGGAAACAACCACCACTGTCCAGTGAAGCTTCTCCCAGTTGCATTCAGGAAACACTTACAACCTAGTGGAAATTCACAGGTGGAGATGTTCTAACTTATTTAACAGGAAACATGAAAAAAAAAAAAGTCTTGGTTTCTTTCTTAGTGCCTGTTAACGTCAGTATTTTCTGAGTCATTCTGCATGAATTTGCAGAAGGCGTTCGGATCAATTCTGTTTTGCTCTGTTATTCTGACTGCTGGAAATGGGAAGGGCCATGGAGCACTGGGTCCACCCCCTGCCATCCATGTCATTAGTGGCCCCAGTACCCAGCAAAGCACAAAGCTACAAGTGGGAGCATCTCCTGTAGTGGGAGCATCCACTACCTGCCTACACACCCATGAGTGCCCCAGTGCCAGGAGACAGGTTATGCTGGAGCTTTTCCCTGGGGTGGTTGCTACGTGCAGGTTATTTTTCAAAGTATGTAGAGCTGTGTGACATCTCTGCCCTTCTGACATACCAGCGTGTCACGTTATTGAGCTAACTTGAAAAGTGATTTAAGGAAAACTGATGGTCCTGATGACAGAAACCTTCCCTGGGAGACCTGTGCCTCTGCCAAATAAAATGTGAGCATCAAAACTGTTTGCTGGTATGTAACAGCAGCAGGATTCACTGAAGGGATTCTTGCACCTCAGGACTCAGCCTGTCAGGGACACACACATTCATTGAGTTTCTTTTATGGAAAAACAGGTTCTTCCCAGCACTTCTTGGCACATTGATGAAGAGAACAAAATCCCCAGGACCGACCTTTCCCTGCCCCACAAAACCCAACAAAGCAAAGGAAAGCTTTCTTCCTGTACAGTTGTGTGGGCTCCTGCAATGCCCCTGGGTCATTTTGCTTGTGCACACAGGGCAGAGGGTGGCAGTGAGGGGGCACAGGAGCTGGGCTGGCCACATGGGCAGAGCTCTCCAGGACCTGCCTGGGCGTAAAGGCAGTGCTGAAGAGCTGGGGGAGCAGAGTGGCACATTTGGGGTGTGTTTGGGTTTGACTTTTCAGTACTACTCATTCAGGAGAATGGCGTAAGAGACAGCAAATCCCTCTTTGAATAGACAGATTATATTTAGCTTGTGAGAGGTTCTCTCCCTTTCTCTCCTTTACTGCCTAACCCTTCAAACCTGCCAGCTGCTGCACTAAGCACACTGAGCAATGGCAAAGGATCTCAAGGCACATGGGGAAAAACCCTCGTGTCATCTCTTTGCTCCAGTACAGTAAATAGCCAGCATATTTACTGAATGAAGAGATGTAAAAAGGGGATTTGTGCTCCACTGCATCATCTCTCAAGATACGTAGAGACATTCCCTAAGCTTGACAGGACTAAACCCAGACACCACCCCTACAATGCATCAGCCAACACTGGTATGCCTGTATCATCCTACACCAACTAATGTAACAGACAATGAAGGGAAACTGTTCACCTCTATTTCAGGCCTCTCACATGATGCTCATTTGCTAGACAGCATATAAAGGCTGTAATTAGCACCCAACAAGCAAGTTTTAAGAAGGAAATCACACTGCTCCTGCAACCTGGGCAAGGGCCTGTGCCGAAAATGATGCAGGGAGGTTGCAAAGCCACTCAGATAAGACAAAAAAGAGTGAGAAAGAAAAGATCATAGTGTGGTTAGAGAGCAAAATCCTACGGGAAGCAGGAGGGTTGTTTGGCAGCACAGCATTCCCTCAGAGCTTGGGCTGCAGGACCAGCAGCAAAGCTGCACTGTACAAGCCCAACCTCAGCAACACAGCCAGGGACTGCAGGCGCTGCCTGGAGCTGCCTGCTCCCTGCCCCCACAGGCCTGGGCTTCACCAGTGTTTACTTGGCCTGTGGATGCTTTTTAATCCGATGTCATGGGCTTTTCAAGTGTGCCAGTTCCCGCCGTAGCCTGCTGCCAACTGATAGATGGTTTATGCCACTAACAGCGCCGGAGGATCAGAATTGCTAAAAAGCAGTGGGAATATTTACTTTCTCCTGCTAATGCAAGTAGCAGGCAGGGGATTTCAAAAGCCTTGTAACCTGCATGTAGTCAGCTGCAGCCCAAGCCTGGCTGGGGGCAAACAGAAACTGCGGGACACAGCTCCATGGGGACAAATAGAACATAACAAATCCTCAGGACAGAGGGCCCAAAGACAGGCTGTAGCATCAAACCACTGCGGTGCCCGCAGGGAGTGACCACGGAAGGGATGAGAGCCAGTGGGCTTATTGTCTTGGAGGAGTGGAAAGAACAGAAAGGAGCAAAAAAGAAAGGGAAAGGAAAAGCAAAGCCAACTAACTGTGTGCTGATTATCCTTGCCTCATTCCCATTCTCTAGGACTAAACTCTTAGCCTCTGTATGTGCATGTATACAGACATATTTTTAGTTTATAGGAAAATCATTGGAGACTGTAAAGGAGAGAAAAATTGAAAACCTTTATCTTTCTTAAAGGCAAAAAAGTGCATTTTCCCCTCACGTGTGCACGTTTGCACACACCCTGCAACTGAAAACTGCAGTTACTGAAAACCTGCTGGTTACACTGTACAAAAGCACTTCTGGAAGCTTAAACTGATTAAATCAACACACATATCTCAGTGACTCCCATTTCTTCTGACCGTAGCTCGAAGTCTCTCACCCATTGCTACCACACCTTCCCAAGCCAGCCCGGAGCCCCTTCCCCTGCTTCCACTCACAATACAAATACAGAGCCACCGTGAAAGAGTAAATACTTGTTATTATTTGTCTTGACACCAAATGAAGTACTGGAAAGTTCAGCTACATCGTTGTTTCACATTGTCCTGTTACCACCCATTGTCAAACACCCTCCACTTGTTTGCATTACAATGGCTCATCTCTCGGGGGAGCTGCTGGGGAAGGGACTGGGCACACGGAGCAGAGAGCAGTGATTTCATCGAGAAATAATAGTAACCAACCGAAATGTACTGATTACATGGATACGTCAGTGCAAATGAGACAAGAAAGATTCCCAGTTGTGTTATCTCCAAATTGCTCCCTGCCTGTCGCTGTGCCTGTGATTAGCCGTGTCAGCCGCAGCAGGCTGGGTTCAGCACCCCGTCCTTCTCCTGCTCATTAATTTCAGCAGCAATTCCCAGTGAGCGAAACAGCAGCAGGCTGTGTTTGTTTGCTAAAATGCAGTAGAGCTCTGTGTATGGTGTGCTAAAGCCAGAAAGACACTGAATCACGCTGAGGTGCCTATTCCTGGGGCTCCATAGCAGATTAGCTCCTGGTGTGCACACCAGGTCCCTCACACACTGTGTGGATGCTGCACATCCCCCTGTCCCCTCCTGCAGAACAGGTACCTGCTTCTCTTTGCCTTTTCTTAGCTCACAAATAAAAGGTACTTAAACTGACCGCATAGGATCATTCAATCATGTTGGCTGCAAAGGATCTTTGGAGGTCTCTGGTCCAAACTCCTGCTCAGAGTAGGGCCAGCTTCAGATTTATTAGAGGTTGCTCTAAGCCTTAACCTGGGTGTTTGAGTGTCCCCAGGGATGAAGGTCCTGCTGCCTCTGTGGGTCCGGGTTCCAATGCTGGACCATTCCCACTGGGAAATGTTTTTAACCCCCAAAGTTAGAGTACAATCCTGCTACTGCTCATTTAGACAAAGCATTGAAAAGGTTAAAAAGCTTTTGATGGTGCTCTGATTTTTTTTTTTTTTTCCCAGCAAAATAGGAGATGAAGAGGCAGATCTTCAGAGGAACTGAGCTCTTGGACAGCATTATTACCTCTCTACCATCCACACAACCACCCCAGCTTTCCAGCAGCCAAGGAGAAAGACCAATCCCAGCATTTATCATGTCAGATCCTACTTGCCCATCAGCCTGGGTGTCTGAAAATATCACCCTGATGCTTTTCTCTCTGGAAGCAGTTTTGCCTGCAGTCACCTGCTGAGCACTCACGCTGTGCATTGCAGCAGCACAGCACGTTCCTCCCTCCAGCAGACCGACAGGATGACCATATCCTTTCCAATAACATTTTATTTGAGAATCTTGAAGAAAAATAATTACTCATTCTCCCCATCGAAAAGGCAAACAATTAGAGTGGTGAATGATACTGTAGCAGTGCCGGTAATTAAGGAACTGCCAGCCTTTTAATTATAAACTAACATCTTCAGTGGCTGATGATCCAGCTGTACAGCAGACCCGTTAAAAGCAAGATTGCCAGTTCCAGAGTTATAGACCAGCAATTAAAGTTTTAGGGAGGTTTTCTGCACTTCTTGCTTATTAAGATGTTTTTTGCCTGTTAAAAGTTTTGGGAAAAACTTTCAGTAAACTCCTTATGTGAATGAGTAGTCAGCCTTTCTTTCACTTTCAATGATTCCTCTGTCACAGCACGGGGTAGGGACATCCTGAGGCCAGCAAGTGTCTCATCAGGCTTTCTCCCATCAGCTCAGTGCTGCTTTAACATTTTCCACCTTCAAATCATCAGTCCAGCTATTGCCCAGTCTGATCAAGGAGCTTTGCTGAACCCTGTTTAGAAGGTACCCCAAGTACCAGTCGGGATTTATTTAGTATTATTTAAACAATAAGATTTCATTAAGTATAAAGAGGTTAAGAACTCAGCAGTTGGCAATATCAAAAAATATTAAAACCAAGATGAAGCAAACCTCCCTATCCTGCAGCAGCCACTGCACATCCCAGGACTGCGATGGAAATACCCCTGGTAAGTGGTGCTATTAGGTCAAGCTGCTTCCAGCCAAACCCAGACTGTAAAAGAGGATAACAGAAAGAGCAAACTCTGATCCCAGGAAATTTCCACAGACCATGTCCATTCAGCTGGCACAGCAGTGAGCATCCAGACATGCCTTTGCTGGCTTGGATTTTGCTGGTCGGTCCCAGGACATACAGGCTGCAGCAGGAAATGCACAGGGCAGCTGATGTTACCTGCCTGCAAGGTAGGATTGTGCAGCTCCCTCTGATCTCTCCAGACCCAGGATTATAAACTGTGCTGCCTGGCTAACACAGCCAGCCTTGCCCTCACTACAGGGGGGACAAAAACCCAGCCAGGGGGGCGGGGCATGCCTCTTCCTCACCTCCCTGCCTTTTCCAGCACAGATCTCCACTGAGGATCAGCACACAGGCTTTTCCCTCATTCCTTGCCTAGGGATACCCAGGGATGCTCAGACTTCACACTGGATTCACCGCCTGGAAAATCACCCACATTGGCATGCACTTCTGAGAACATATTTCTATCCGTCAGGCCTGGCTTAGGGAAAGGTCCCCACAGAGCTCAGAAGAAGCAACACTTGGGAATAAAAACCTGCTGAACGAGATGTGCTGAGTCTTAATTACACGGAGCTGGTTCCCAGCATCACTGACACATTGCACTGGCAGATAAGAGGTGAAGCCTGTCAGGTGGTGAGCTTGCCACAGTGCTGCTCGGAGAGACGAGACCCCTGCTGCCACCCACAGCCTGCTGCTCTGGAGCATCACACACCCCAGTGACCTGCCACGTCAGCTGGGGGACAAGAGAAGAGCCGTGAAGAGCAGACAAGGGCAAGGCATCAACCCCAACTATGAGAGGTGCCGAGCAGCAAGTTCATTCAGCCAACTCATTCCCACTCCTGCAGCCCTGCTTCATTCACTGGCTGCTGCCTCCCTGGCTGGGTGTGCCTGCCCTCCCCAGGCACTGCACCCCTTCCCCTCTGGCAGCCCATAAAACAGCAGGAACAAAAGCTGTGTTGTTTGCAGCAGCGCCTCAGCCTCTGCAGGCACACAGGGAAGATGTTTTCCACAGGGACCTGTGGTTTCAGAAGGGAAATGCAACCTGCCCATGGAAGATTCCCTGAAGAGTGATAGCAACTTTGGTGGAACGACCTTTATAAAGAGAAAATAAAATTCTAGACAAAAAGAAGATGTCACAGAAATAGTTCAGTATCATCAACAGTAAATGCTTTGCTCCTGCATAAAAATTCTAGGTAGTTCTGTCACATGCATGGAAAAGAGGGATGCTGTAAATCCAATGGGCATAGCCCCCATTTCTTAATGTCCTACACTGTGAAGAAGTTAAGGCCAAGCACAGGACACTTAATAGTAATAAAATCTCATCCTTCAACCTTTGGAAGAATGTATTCTCTGCTAGTATTGAATGTCACTGCAGCAAAGCTTGAAGTAAGATCTGCACTGTAAAACTTCATTATAAGGTTTTAATAATATGAAAACTAAATTCCATGGCAAATGTTAGGGCTGGCTGGTGTTCTGAGATGTATTTATGCAAAATCTGCTGCCAGTTCAAATTAACATATCTCATAACTAGCTCTGGAATGAGAAGTGATCAGCTGAGTGATGAACAAGCCCCAGTTTCTGTCCTTGCTCATGCCCTGCCTCAAGGCTAATCCTCCCTCCTTCAGCACAGCTCCTCCAAAGCTTGAGGAAAAGGTGTCAAATCATGGTTCATAAGGTTTCAGCAGGAAACAAAAGTATTTTTTTAATAGTTTAAATGTCACTAGTGCCTGCTAGGAGCTTGTATTTGAAGTGCATTTGGTGCCTGCATTCTTCTGTGGAAGGGAGACAAACTTTTTTCTCTCCTGCAGGAGTCCAGCTCTGAGCCCTGGGGTTATCTTTGTGGACACCAGGTAACCTCACATGTGTGTGCCACCCCTGTGCAGGGCTCAGTGCTGACAGCACTGACTCGCTTGTGTCTGGACTAAACTGGGGGATCTGTGAGGTAACAGGTGCTATGGCAGATCCCTGCACATTCAGTATTTGAGCTCTAAAGCACAGAAGATTTTGCTTAATAGAGTGAAGTTGAGAAAATATTTCAAAAAGTTGGAAACGGGTTCTTCCCAATTTTTTCTAGCTGGAAAAAACCCTCTTGAACCCTGAAGTTGCACCTGAAGAAGACTGATGGCAAACCCTGAATTCATTCACATGTTCTGCACATACATTTAGGTATCACAAGGTTCTCATTTACTGCAACTGTCAACTCTTCGTTGAATCCTCCTACTTCATGTTTTGAAAATAAAAATAATTAAGAACAACCTTGTGAAAGGACTTATTTTCCTCTCTGATTGTGTCTCTGCTGTCTGCATAGGGCTGCCCTGCAAACCTGCCCTTGTCCAACTTCCTTCCACTTACACCTCAGCTGTGTTTGGAGCAGAGCTCCTCTAGCATCGCTTCCCAGCAGGAAGCAGAAATGCTCAGCTGGCAGAGATCCACCTGCTGTGGTCTAACAGCTTCCTGTACTTGCTGGGAAGTGACCCACAGTCCTGCACGTGAAAAAAGGAGCAAAGAACAGGGGAAAGGTTGCTGTTCTTTGCTCACACTGTCTAATTATAGGTGGCACTTTTAAACAGGCACAGTGTTAATGTCAGGGAAGCACATTTCTGTCCTGTATCTTCCCTTACTTATTCTGCACCCTACTTATTCTACAGGAGAGAGCAACTCCTACATACAATTTATATATATCTGTAGATATGTGTGAGAAATTTTTAATAAAAAGAGGATGACAGTTGCCACAGGAAATTATGAATACATGCATATATACACTCACTCAAACATGCACCCTGAGCCTTTGAGACCTTTCAATTTCTTGAAGGAAATACATTTTAAAGAAGCGTGATGCCCTCTGTTAGCTCTCACTTGAACCAAGACCTCAGCAGCAAAGAAGGGGGTGAATATGCACCCAAACCCTCCTCAACAGTTCTGATACAAGAGAACATGTTTTGTGATGTGGGCATGTGAAGAAGTAGTTTCTGAGTCAGCCATAGAACAGCTACTCAACTAAACACGCATTTACCCTCCTGTTGCTGCAAGGTAGGGCATATGGAGGGGTAACTACTTCATATGACCACTGTCATCAGCTTTCCTGTACAGGAGGGAAGGGTGGGGTTTCACATCTTCCTCACCCTCTACGTAGCTACCAAAGGAATGAGAGACCTTCACCTGAGATCCCTTAGTTTTCCTCTAAAACTCCTATGATTTGCTACATAAATAATCAGTTTAGTGTAGGATGGTTCAATCAGTCTGGCCCTGGGAAAACATGAAGCAATAAGAGCTTTGTGCAAGCTGCAGACTAGTGCCTTTATTAAAAAACTATATCAAATCCCATGCCTGGTCCAGTCTGTTCGTGTTACCTCTCATTTTCACTGTGCTCATACACTGATGAATCCTGATGGATTGGATCCATAGGAGGTAAACCAGCAGATTGAAGAGGTGAGATGTATTTCTTTGCTAATGGGGCTGATGCTGTTCAAAGCTCCCATAAAAATTCAGCATGAAGAGCATCCTAAGCTCAGGGGTTTTATAGCATTCATGATCATTCAGCCTTTAAGCAGATACAAGGAAACTTTTTCACTGCCTTTCTCTGAATATATCCATCTCCTCAGGAGCAAAGGAAAGACTTTTATGGAGAACTTGATAAAATTCCTGAGACGGCTCATTAATTCCAGTCACTCCAGCAGTGACTTCCCCACCACTTGTGGCACTCAAAGAAGTTATAGATTGCCTTAGTAATAACAAATCCTATTCATTAGCCATGCCCCTGCACTTGCATATTAATATTGTCTGGCCTTGTTAAATATAGAAAACTATTCTCTTTAATCTGTTTTTAACAGGCATTTTTTTCCTAGGGGTAGCCACAAAATAATTGATAGTGATAGTTATCCCACCTCCAAAAAACTTGTGAAATTCCCTTAATGGCCTCTTATGGCTGCTGGGGAGCTGGGGCAGACCAGATACCTCTGTAGGAATTATGATTTTACCCCCTTTTTGATAGGAAATTTAGAAACTTTTGCACCCTACCCCACTTTATGCAGATATAATTTAATCAGCAGAACTTTTATCTCTTGCTGAGATAAAATGTGTGATTCTAAACAGGATCCAGTGGTGAGAATAGGAAATAATAATCACAAACAGTGCAAGTGGTGGGTGTGAAAGACCTTGAGAAATCCCTTATCCTCTCTACAGCTGTTTCACACATCACAGCACAACAAGCACCTCTAATCACAGAATCATAGAATGGTTTGGGTCGAAAGGGACCTTAATACCCATCTAGTTCCAACTCCTCGACCCCATGGTTCCACTAGACTTGCTCAAAGTCTCATCCAACCTGGCCATGAACACTTCCAGGCATGCTACATCCCCAGCTAACTCAAGATACTCTCAAGTAGCTCAAAAGCAGAAAGACTTGGCAGCAGCAGGTAACGTGCTGCCAAAGAAATCTTTATTCTACAGGGAAAAGAAGAGTTGTGTTCATTTATTTGTCTAAAATGAGAGCTGGTTGAAACCTCTCAACTGTGTTCTGTTGAATAAGGTTTTTCATGTAGACAGAAATTTTGAAGGACCTTGGGGAGAGGAAGTATATTGAAGAAAATGTTGCTTTCTTGGCAACAGAAAACTTTAAGCTTTGGAGAATTCTGTGAAAATGATGCCTCTTGTGCTGTTAACTGCCTAAGGAACAGTGTTTTACTCTGAAATAGGAAATGGGATTTTCCATCTTTTTTTATCAGCTTCCAAGACAAGTAGATTTATAAGAATATGATAATTACAGAAATATTGCATCTTAGACCAGATATAAGGGAAAAGTTCTTTACTGTGAGGGTGCTGAGACACTAGAACAGGTTGCCCAGAGAAGCTGTGGATGCCCAAATAGCAAACTCTTCAGGCAAAGTGGACACAAAAAACTTGGCCCTAAGTTGATCTAATTTGGTCATTCTGATGGGGTTGCAGGACAAGAACTGGAAACAGAAGAATTACAGGGTAAATCTCAGATATTAAGTGGCAGCCAAAACTTCCCTCTGATACTGACAATGCACCATAAACCAAGAGCAGTTCAAATCCACAGCTTCTGCTAATCTCCTGATTGTTGGTGTGGCAGCATTTTCAATATTCATTATAATGAGGAGTTCCTGATGAACTCTTGCTGCTGTTTATAGCACAAACTCAGGTATAGCTCATTTTCCAAGAATAACTTTGGCAAAATATCAGTATCTGTTGCAGCTTTTTGACAACTTATAATTATGGTTGAAAGTGCAGTCGAGCGATTTCAGACAGCAGAGCAAGTAATTTCCCAGAGTTATCCACTGGGGCAGAACCCTCCCCATCTGAACGCCCGTGGAGAAGAGAGCATTCCCACTGTTCAGGTTCCTGCAGAGTATGCACGTGAAGGGAAAATGCACTTTTTTGCCTTTAAGAAGATAAAGGTTTTCAATTTTTCTCTCCTTTACAGTCTCCAGTGATTTTTCTATATGCTAAAAATACACCAAAAATCCCAGTGCACCTGCACAGCACAACTGTGACTGTGAAGCTGTCCCCAGGAGTCCCCACGTGCCCACTGCTGAGTGCCAGAGCACCGATGGTGAGCGTTGCACTTCAGTATTTAATTCTGCACTGGTTGTGACTTTCACCTTTTTTTATAGTGACACAACGCACAGCACAACCATGACAGAAGTCCCTTTCCTGCACTTTTGGGACTCACTTGCTTCCCCATCCTCAGTACCTGTGCTGGCTGCTTGA
This sequence comes from Myiozetetes cayanensis, assembly GCF_022539395.1. Classification (NCBI taxonomy): domain Eukaryota; kingdom Metazoa; phylum Chordata; class Aves; order Passeriformes; family Tyrannidae; genus Myiozetetes; species Myiozetetes cayanensis. The sequence goes on from NW_026087389.1 coordinate 6,998,789, forward strand.
CTCACTCCATTCAAACTCTATTGTCAGTGAACCAGGTCGTCTGTGTTTTCAGGACCTGGCCCCTTGTGGGCCTGCACAGACAGCTGTGGGACAGCAGAACTAGACTCAGCATCATTTAAATCATTTCAATCAGTGCTGGTACATCTGAATCTACAGCCAACAGATTTCACCACTGTGTTGATGCAAGACTGACATAAATGCAATCAGAACTGTGATTCATCACTTTTAGAAGCCACTTTGCTGTGTTTTTCAAGAATCATGACACTCTCACAGCTGATTTTTACCAAGAAATCAATTACCTACGAGCTGTTACATTTATCAGAACAGGTTTCCAGCAACGTAAATCATCATCACCTTGCTGAAGCCAGTAGTAAGCACCAAGCCCACCTGCATGAACCAGGCAAGCAGCCTATCTCCTATTAGGATGGATGGCAATATATGAGCCTTGTACAGCTGACAGACATTTATGGAGGATAATTATGGAGACTGCAAGGATATCAGTTACTTTGACAGGTTAATGTTTTCTTTTTAATTAGGTACACAGGCACAGAGGTGATTGCAAATAATTCAGTTGTGTCTGTCCCAGGATAGGTCCCCAGATGTGCTTTATTCTGTGCCAAAGAGCAGTCCTTCAACTATGGGGAAGCTCTTCAAGCAAAAACAGCGCTGGGAACACCATCTGTGAAGTAAAACTGAGCCCAGCTGCCTTGTTTGCCAGAAACCACCCAGCTTATGGTGGGGTCTGGCCTGACCCGAACCCACTCGTAGCTGGAAGCAAGGTGGATGTAGCACAAGGCAGTTGGTGCTGCAGGGTTTGGGTGTACATGGCTGCAGCAGGGAAAGGAGGAGAAACATTTGGTGGGAGCAGTTATTGAAACCAGAACAGACAGCAAAATTATTTGATCTTGTGAAGCTGGGGGATACCTGCCAGCAGCTGGCAGGGCTGGAGCAGGCTGCCAGGCACAGCTGCCAGCAGGGAGCCAGTGGGCACTGCCACGTCTCCAAGGGGACAGCACCGTGGGCACCCTCCCCCTCTGAAGGAGCCAGCACTTGCCAGGCCATGCTGCTCCTGCCTCAGGACTGCTTTGAACAGCAGACTGGTTATTGCCTCTAACGTATTATTTTCAGAATGCAATTAAAAAAAAGAAAAAAAAATCAGGAGATAAATGCTCTTTTGCTTTTGACCTCAGATATGAATACCTCAAAGAACTACCTTGTCATTACATGGAATATGTGATTCCAACCATATATATTTTTAACAACCACCTAGCACTGGCGGTATGGTTTGCTTTGTCAGGCTTTCAAGGTCGCTGAGGAGAGGATCCAACTGAAGCTGCAGGTGTCAATGTACATGAAATGATGGTATCTCTGTATGTGACACAAGGCCTTCTATACAGGAATATTTTTAATGTTAACTCCTTAGTTAAAAATCCTTTCCACACACCCATCTTGTTTTACTACCCTTCATACCCATCAGATGTATTTCACAGAAAGTTCAATCCATTTCCTAGAAAGGTGGCCAGTGAAAAAGCTTCCACTCCAGACACTACGGTTGTGTTACCGTGACCAACCATCCTTCCCATGCTCCACATCCCCAGGAATTTCTTCTGTGCTCTCTGCAGTGAATACCACTGCTTAAAAGAGAGCAGCTCACTCTGAATTGATATTTAATCCCTTGTTTCTACGAGTAGGCTGCAAATTTGGCTGCACTTCCAGATTGGATGCTGACTCAATGAGTTTTCCCAGTGTCCGGTAGCAATCCTGTTGGCAAACACCATCCCCTGCACAGACACCACGAGTGCACCTACACGTGTGAGTGCCAAACCTACACAAATTTCAGTTTCCTTTTTTTAACCTAAGTGAGGGTAAGGGAGCATGGCATGGAAGATCCTGGCTTTGCTGGGATTTAACGAAAGACAAAACTCTCCTCATCCCCCTGTCCGCCTCCAGCAGCCTCCACAAGAAACGGAGCTAATTTGTTTAGCATCAGCCATCCACTCTCAGAAAGAAAATATTCTTCCAAGGCATACAATTGCTACACGTGGCACTCATAAACAATGCCATGTTTAGCAATTTGTGGTATTAAACACTGAAAGGAATTTTCTCTGATGGAGTTTGACAACAATGTCCAAAAAATAAAAATAATATCTGTAAGCTGCAAATAGTCTTTAATGGAAACAGATTTAAATACAAACTAAAGTTCCTTCACACTGTGCTGTAAATCACAAGGGAAACATAATTCATTTGCAGCAGTTTTCAACAAGAAAACTTGGCAGTCTTTCAGCAAGTTTCATAATTGCTCTATTTTAAACTTCAGCTTGAAAATGCTCAAGATAGCTTTTACTTTTATTGAAAGGTTAATTTCACACCTACAGAAAAATATCAGCTTTCCATTAGATCTAACGGAGTGTTAAATGCGAAAATTACAGTCCCTTCCTATGAATGTGCAAAGTTTGTTGCATTTTTAACCCATCTTGCTTTCCCATTCTTTCCTGGTGGAGTCAAGGCACTGTGCTGGCTCCGTGGGCATGCTGGACATGGGACTGCCTGCAGAAAAAAACACTGGCAGCATTTATTCCCACTTCTTCCCTGGATAAGAGCTCCAAGGTATCACTAGCCATGGTAACCTGGGTGCCAGCTGTGCAGGATGCAGGGCTGTGGCAGCCCACACCTGAAAAGCACACAGCACAAAGGGCAAAAAGGAACATATCCTGGGACTAATTCTTCACAGATTTATGCCAAGGTGTCTCAAGAAGCTCCACTGCATCTCTGGGCTCATCTTATTTTTAGACAGTACAAACAAGGGGTAGGTAAACAAGGAATTTGCTCATTTCCCTTCCCATCCCATCAGCTGAATTTTCAATTGAATTTGAACTGAAATTTCAATTGAACGGAGTGAGACATCATGCCATTGGGGACCAGCCTCCTCCCATGACCCCTCCCACTAGAGGAGCCAAATTAGGGCACAGAATTAGGGGGGAAAAACAAATAAACAAACAACAAGAACAAAACAACCTCACAAAAACACTTCTGGTGATCTACACACTTGGTGCGGCATCCCATGCCACCAAGGTACCTTGAGTCCATCAGTCATTCAGGGTTGGGGAATGTTCCCCTGGAGCCACTCCTGAATAACCAGAGCAGTCCCAAGAGGACACTTCTCAGCATCTAGGGCTAAATATCTTCCTGTAATTCTTTTGTGACACAGTCTGAACTTCAACCTCCCGTTTCCTACATCAGGGCTTGAAAAAGTCCCTGCAAACACGATGCTTTCCTGGTTTGCGTTTGGCAACCTCTACTTCCCCAAAACCAGCACTTCCCCCTGCTTCTCGGATCACTGCTTCCCAGCAATTAAACACAGAGAACACTTGTAGCAGTAGTTTCAGTTACCTCCAAGGGATGCAAACACCTTATGGCTCCCAGAACCATCATTCCTCGAAGCAACAAGTGCACGTGTGAGCGTGAGCGTGCCAGAGGGGGTGGATGGAGACAAACAGGAGCGAGTTTCTGCAGCCATATGCATAAGGAATGCCATTAGGAAAAAACATAGTTTTTGCCTTCAAGAAAACTATGACTCAGTCACTACTTTATGGGGGAAAAAAGTCACACTGAATTTCATTTCGGTATTTTAAGTTCGGTCTCACCGGAAATTATTTGTCAAGGGAAGAGGAAAAGGGAGGGGATTAATTTATCCCGATGAATCCCAGTACCATGGCTCTGTGAATGGCATATTTATCATTGCTCAGTGCTCCCTGGAGTGTGAAGCATGACCCTGTCATTGCTAGGGGCTCCTGCCTGAGGAAGGAGGGGCACAGGGATCGCTGCCGGGGCTCAGGAGATGTGCAGAGCTGCCGTCTCCCCCCATCCAAGGAGGTGCAGTGCATGGCCACTGACACACCAGAGTGCTGAGCCTCGGCTCAGCTGGGATCTCAGCACTTGTGTGGGCTGCCACATCCAAAGTTCCCCGGGAGCAATTTAATCACTACTTGCAGATAAAGGATTAATGCAAACAGAAGAAACATGTTTATTGATTGTGAGTTACATCCCTGCCTGTGGTAGGGCAGGGAGCTGCAGGAGAGGCTGTGCAGCACAGCCCAGACAAGACCCTCAACACACCTTCTCCGCCAAAGCACCTTCTCCATCTCATTCAGGAAGAGCTCTTGGGTTTGTGGCAGTTTTGATAAACAATGGGAAATTTTGCTGCAATCTTTAGATCCACAGCCCTCAAGAAATAACTGGGAGCACTCCACACTCCAGAGCTCTGGCCTCAAAGCCAGTCAAATGCTCCTCCCTGCAACAGCAAAGCAAACTCATCATGGCAGAGAAAGCCAGGCCTGCAAATAGCTCGGTCTGGACTCCTCACCAGGCAGGGAGGTGCAAAAAACTGCTTGGAAAGGCAGCTTTCAACCAGGTGTGGAGGCTGGAAGCAGGCAGTGCTTTCTAAGCTGAGCTCCAGGAGAGGTGGAACCTTGCCTTTGTAAAGGCTGCTATGTCTGGGAAGTGAGGCACAGCCCTGATAAGGAACTGCCAGGCAAGATAGTGGTAAAATAACTGGGTTTCTTTATCTGCTTGCATTCTTTTTAAAATAGATTTATAATTTCTCCCCACAATTATGAGAATGAATAACTTGCATGTCTTGGATTCCCTTGTCTAGAAACAGCAAGAAAAATGTAGCTTATGAAAGGAGCTGCTGTCTTTTTAAAAGTAAGGCTTCCTTTTAACATTTGCAAGTTATCAGCATTGCCAGGATCCTGGCAGCGGGTGAGCCATCCTGCAGGAGATGGATGGGCAATTGCTGAACAAAAGCTCCTGCAATTTGGATGAGTTACTGGAAAGTTGAAAAAAAAAAAAGTTCAGTCATCAGTGAGAGCACCTTCAGGCATCCCTCTGAATGTCCCAGGTGAGCACCATCTCTCATCACAGAGGCAGGTAACCTTTATATTACTCTCTGGTATTCAGTCTCTGGCCTTTAGAATCACTGCTCTCCCGATCTTCCCCATGTAAATCATCACACTTCCCCTTTTTATGATATTCTAATTAAGAAAACTGTGATAACAGTAACTAATTATGTCCATAACACATTTTGAAGTGCTCTCTGCGCCTGTCAACACTCAGAATGAGAGTCTAAACTTTGGCAAGGGTCCCAGAGCCTAAAAAGGTTCTGGAGCAAGATGCCACTAACCTCCTGTCATTAATCTTAGATAAAGAAGTTCCCATGAACAACCAGCAATTCGTTTGCCATCAGTCTCTGGGATCCTTGTTCAGCTTTTCTGATACAATTCAGTTATACCCTTCTAATCACTCACTCTCAAGCACACAGTCACTGTAATTTTATTATTCCATTTTCCTGAATAAGAGAGACCTGTTTGGAAGGATCGGGTCTTAAAATAGACCACAAGCAGTATTTCATCTTTTGGGAAATTCTGAACTGCACCAGTCCTTTAAAACAAACTCCTATCAGATCAGTACAATTGAAAAGCTACCCCAAATATACACCAACATGTCAGGTTTTGTCACCTCCGTGTTTCAGCTGCAGCATCTGTCTCCCTGCTCGCAGAGCTGCTCAGTGCAGCACACGTGCACCAGAGGAAGCATAGCCTGGGGAGCCCTTCTTGCTGTGGTCAGAAGGGAGAGCTTCCAAGAACTCCAAGAGAAGCTAAGATTGGAATTTCCAAGGTTGGCGGAATCCAACTGCATTTTAGGATCATGAGACACAAAGCCTGCAGCCTATTTAACAGCTTGAGAAAACAAACAAAACCACATTTCTAAATTTCAGAAGTTCCAGCATTAGCAGGGACTCTCAGACCTGTTTTGCCAGGCATTACCAGAGAGGTGGTGACCATCACATCTGATGGGAGGCTCCTCGAGCTACTGCTGTTACCAACCAGCCTCCTCCATCTCCAACTCCTCCTTCTCTTTCCTCCAGCAGCAAAATGCTGGAGCTGTCACTTCAGCCTCCCTCTGCCCCAGTCCTAAATGGGACATCTGACCCTGCTTCCCACTGCTTCCCTCCCTCACCACACTGCTGGCAGCTGGAGCCCTGCAGGCATCTCTGCCTCCCCAGGGGATTTTTGTGTTTAAAACAATGGCAAACACTCCTGACTGTAAAACAGGGGGTTCAAGTTCCCCTATAGCATCTCTGGCCAATGTGGTTACACCATAATCCCTCTTGATTTACTTACTGAGAAAAATCACTTAACACACTGGATTTCTTTCTGCTAAAAGAGATGTAAACTATTCCAGTGCCACAGCCCTGGGCTGTACCTGCAACATCAAAAGGAAGCTCAGCATCTTGACAGATAACGGGTAAAATCTGCAGGTATCTGCCTATTTAGATGGTAGGGAGTGCCTGGCATGGGAGTTTTAATATTTTAGCCATGTCAGGCCCGTGAATTGAAGCTTTTTGCAGTGAGTAAATTGATTATGTAGATTCCTGTGGTCTACAGGATACGTGATGTGCACAGAAGGTGACATAAATACATATTACAGTGCCAACAGCTTGTTTTATTTCAATGCCTGACAGGTTACAACTGACACCGAAGAGAATAGTGATGAGCAGCCACTTTGCAAGCCTTCCCTGTAAAATGCAATTGCATCCGACAGTGGAACTGGTGGGACAGAGCTCCACAGTTTCCAGCTAAACTGTTGTGTGAGGGACTGGAGCAGCTCTGCACTGTGGAGTCAGGGAGTAGCTGGTAAAGTGCTTTGTACTCTCCAGCACTCCCTGCAATTAGAGGTGAGTTATTGGTAATTTCTTCTGGATAAACTTGTCTGTGCAACACAGTAGAGTCCTACGTCCAATTTATAGAGCAAAATGTATTAAAAGGACTGGGTAATGAGCTAATTTTACTTATAGTATCAGAGTTAAAACCCACACAGCTATTGCCAAGCACATGGGTGTAATTCAGTGTCTGATTTACAGTACTCTAAAGGCAGTGTCTGGGTTGATCAGTGCAGCCCAGCCAGGGGCTGCAGGTGCTGCTCACATCTCCTATAAGAACACTTTCAGAAGAAACAATCCCCTATCCTTCGGTGGCACATGATACACCACGAAGAGCTGCAAATTCACACCCCAAAAAGCCCGGTTGGCCATGCCTGGATGGGGCTCATTCAGACATCTCAGCCATCCCATTAAGCTGTTCTGTGCCTGCACGCTGAAATCTCTGCCTGTGGGCTGTGTACAGTGGAGACAACACTGGAGTGCAGACTGGGCAACACAGGCTTGCAAAGCAGCAGTGAAAAAATATTAGTCAGTGCAAAAATCATAGCATCATTCAAGTTGAAAAAACCTAAGATCATCAAGTCCAGCTGTTAACTCAGCACTGCCAGGCCCACAACTAAACCACGTCCCTGAGTGCCATATCTACATCTCTTTTTAATATCCCCAGGGATGGTGACTCCACCACTTCCCTGGGCAGCCTGTTCCAACACTTCAACCCTTTCAGTGAAGAAATATTTTCTAATATCCAATCTCAACCTCCTCTGGCACAACTTGAGGCTGTTTCCTCTTATCCTGTCCCTTGTTACCTGGGAGAAGAGACTGACCCCCCCCATCTGGCTACAACCTCCTTTCAGGTAGTTTTAGAGAGCAGTAATGTCTCCCCTGAGCCTCCTCGTCTCTGGGCTGATCAATGAGTAGTTATTTCCTGTCGATGCTACTTTGCACATGCGATCGTCTGCCATGGGAGCTTTTTGATTCTTTTATTCTATTCCACTGCAGAGATAAAATAAAATGTTGCCAAGAGAGAACAGCAGCCCCTTGCTCCACTGTGACTACAAACAAAGCAGGTTACATGCTACTTGAGGAGTTTACAGTGATGGTGTTGGGCTTCCCCTGAGGAGATGGCAGGTTTGTGTTAAACCACAACCCGGCACACAAGAACAGTTTGGCACAGCTAGAAGGTTGCAAAGGTTGATTTGCTTCTACACAACACACCTCGAGGGGTTTCGCCTTCTGATCCAAGCAACAAGAATGGGAATGACTGGGTGGAATCTCTCCCAGGGTCATTTTGCACTAAAATGCAGGTATTTCCTACAATATTGTTGGGGGGGAGGGGGGAAGTTAGTGGCCTGAGTGAAATGGAACAAGTGAAGGAAAAATTAAAAAAGAAATTAAAAATTTAGGTATCAAATGAAATTTATATAATGGTTAAAGGAAGCTAAAGAAAAAGTAATAGTTTCCCCCATTAAAAAAACAAATTAAACACCAAATCCCCAAAAGAAACCCCCCAAAAAAAGCTCCAAACCTCAGAACATTTGTTTCACAGACAGAAATTATTGTCTTAATTTTAGTGCTCTCTGCTTCTTCTGAGGAGATAGAAGTTTGCAGAATGAGACAACTCTGGGAATTATCACTTAATGGAAAAGCAAGTGGATAAGTTATTTTTGGGAGTTTTAACCATACAATGGGATGCAACACAGCATCTGCTCCTTTGGCAAACTATTCCCTCACATTTGTTTTGGGATATCAACAGCTTTATTCATTATTAAGGATTACTCACATGCCAAGGAAAGATTGGCATTTCTGAGAGATGCTCACAAAATTTCTGTGAGTTTTAGCACATGCCTCCTTGTTTAAAGTTTACACCAGAAATATGGCACCCACCATCCTCTTGTCCTTAAAAATATTTCTCTCATTCATCAGCGCATGGTTTAGATCAAAACCAGAAGGCAGGAACAATTCCAGTCAATGATCTGTGAGCAGTCCCTTGTCTGAAGGATACACATCCAAAACCAATGAGTTGTTGATCACTTAGACAAAAAAAGAAACCAAAACAACAACCCTGAAAATGCTTTGGAAATTAACTGCTTATTGAGAAAGAAATCTAATTTGCAGCTCATCACCTGACTCTGTCAGGTCCACATTGATTGCTGCTACCACCTTGCTGATGGATTGCACTTCTCCCTGAGAGTGCAGTGCTGCTGTGAGGCTCCTGCTCCCTGCCCAGGGCCAGGGCATGCCCAGAGTGAAGGTGTTCCTCCCAGCTTTGTGCACACAGGGTTATATAATAGGCAGAAAGATTATCAAACCCTAGATAAAACTAGACCTGGCCCTGGTCTGTGATGAACTGCACATGAAATATGGATATTTCCTGACACAGATGCCCCTGAACTCTTCCATCACACCCAGAGCAAAGCCCAGCTCCTCTGTACACAAGCCCCTGCCTGATGGCTCTGCAGGGTTGGGCAGACACAGTGAGGTTTTGCCCAGCCACCATCCCCATGCCTGCCAGAAGACAAGACAGCACCACTCTGCATAGGAAAACTTGGCCAAAACCCCAGAAGAGTGGAAGATGTAACCCAAGACAAGTTCCATAAAAGCCAGAACTGATTCAGAAAAGGCAGTGAGAGACCACGAGCAGAGAACAGGGCTGATCACTTTCACACAGGGTCCCAAAAGGTCCCATCTGCCATAACCCCATCCCAGGAATCCTTTTTAAGCCACAACTTCACAGATCGTTTGAAAACATACATTTGAGTATTTTCATGCCCTACTTCACTACCCTTGTAAGATAAGCCAGGTAACTGATAACCTCCACCTATAAAATCCATCTGCTGGTTGCAGCATTCCCATGGATGCTGTGGTACATCTCAGGCATCTATTGAGTGGCCACAGCTCCCAGCTCAGCAAACTGAGCCAGCTTGTATCAGCTGTGCATTAATGTGCTCATCTGTGCACTGCAGCAGCTCAGCAGCTGCTGTACAGCCAATTGAGATGTTTCTGCCTCTGGCAGAGGGCAAAAGAAACACTACAAAGCCACTCTTTATGAGTTAGAGCTTAAGTACACGTTTATGTCAGGCCCTAATTTAAATCACCGTAGGCAAGGGTAATCTCCCCCTGCACACATCTAGCCATATTCTCTCCCTCTACTCACAAGGATGCTCTGTTTGCATCCTTCAACCCCAGGATGTACCTTTGGCCAGGTGTCACCATTTATTAAGCACAGCACACTCTCTCTTTCATTGGGTCAATCACAGGAGTTAGTATTTATAGGCTTTAGTCAGCCTTAGACACCTAAACTATCTTTCCATGACTATGCACGGAACCAAAGTCCTCCCCAGTTTGGATCAGAGGCAGTCATAGCACGGCTTCCTCATCAGACAGGATTAAAGTCTGTGTTCAACTCTGCAGGCAACACTGCCAAGAGCTGAGACCCAGGGCAGAGTAGGAAAGATGCAGGTGCTGTTAAGGCTGTAGAGGAATTCTCTGCATTGATGAGCACCTACTGCTTTGCCTACCAGTTCTTTGCAAAAAGGTGCATTTACACAGAGAAGGCTCCTTTCTGGAGCAGTGTTGCCATATTTGCACACAGACTTTATTTGGACAGTTACTCCAGCATTGCAATACAGGCAGAAAATGCAAGACACACCAGGAGTGCCAGGTGTCTGAGGACCCCTAAGAGTAAAGATGCCCTACTGCAAATTCCTGCCCCAAATTAACTCCAAATTCATCTTGGGGAACCCAAGACCCTATAAACCATCATGTCTAAAGTTACAGTGCTTTCTGCATTTTCTAGTAAATGTCTTAAATGAGTTGTTTGAAGATACAGTATTGCAAAGCCAAGGTTATTCATATTTATATTAGGAATCATTTACCCTTCAGAGCAAGCTGTGTTACAGAGTAAAGAAAAAAAAGTCATATTTAAGGCAGGGGTTGTTCATCTGTCATGCATGAGACACAGATTTCTGCAATGATTAGCCTGGGTAAAGATTATTTAATTTAGTGAGATATGTTGTACTCAAGTGTTTAAATTAGAAACCTGCTCTGAGCTGAGGATCTTTGATTAGACAAAGAGGAGAACGGTAATCACTTGGAGCGCTGCACACAAGGGGCGAGCAGCCACTCAGAATCCCTAATTTGTAACTTATTTATGCACTGCAGAGCCCACACACCCTAATGGTTTAGATATTCTGCTTCATGCCAAATGACTAAGTGCTCCTCGTGTGAGCAGACAGTCACTCACAGTCAGGTCATTTATCTTTCAAAATAGCAACAGGGAAATCTTGTCCTCTCTGGCTGAAGGTCTCTTGAGACACAGGCAGCTCAAGGTGGCTCCATTTCAACATGCATCGTTTGAGAATCTGCTGTGGGCAATCCAAACAGACAGCAAAATTGTAAAGGTGTTTCTCCACATGCAAACTATGATCATTATTGTACGCTGTGAGAGTACCAACACATCACTGTGCACAGTGGTCACCAGAGAGATGCTTCTAGAAAGGCTGTAAGGACTCAACAACAGAGCTCTGTATCATAGAATGGTTTGGGTCAGTGAGCTCCCTACACACATACATCAGAAACAAGGCAGCATCCCCCTCCAGGCACTGGCCTCTTCCAAGTAACAGGAGCCTGGGGCTCCTGACTTGCCTTCAGATCTAGATCTTTCCCTGGGGTTGAATTGCAGATGTTGGAGCTGGGAGCTTCTGTCCTCAGGTTCCAGCATCAGGCAATCAAAGCTGCTTGCTGCAGGACCAGAGCCCTTGTAGCAGGGGTGACGTACTTGGGCAGCCGCTGCAGGAGCATCATGGCATGCAGCAGGCTGCAGGATGGGGTTCACCCTCCAGGGATTTAAAAGAAACCCTCTGGAAGGGAATAGTATCACTGTTCAAAGTGTGGGCACCTCTGTCCTGTGCACTTGAGAGCAGATTCCCACCAGCCTGCTCCCATATTCCAAAGGCGATTGCTCACAGTCTTATCACAAGAGAGAGGAGAAATTAAAAGCTACAAGCACCTTCTCTGAGGCTGCACAGATACTGCTGTTATCATTATGGCAATTTTTCGTGGCATCAGCACACACCATGCTCAGCAGCAGAGTTGAAATCTGTTGTGTCTGGGATCAGCAGACAGATCTTTGCCTGCTGTCTTTGCTGGTACATTAGCACATCTCACATTAATTCACATTAATTCATCAAATTAAGAGCCCTGCAGTAAAGCAAACTTGTTGGGGAAAAAAAAGCTTGTTAAATATTCCACACAATTTTGGTTTTGGATACTTCAAACAACAGCATCCCTACCCTGCGGTGCTGCAGGTGTTCCTGGAACAGAGTCTGGGTGGTGGAAGTCATAGAATAGTTTAGGTTGGAAGAGACTTCTATCCTCATTGAATCCAAATGCTAACTCAGCACTGCCATATCCACCACTGAACCGCAGCCCCAAATGCCACATTCACACATTTTTTTAAATACTTTCAGGGATGGCAACTCCACCACTGCCCTGGACAGCCTGTTCCAATGCCTGACCACCCTTTCAGTGAAGAAACTTTTCCTAAACTTCAAACTAAACCTTCCCTGGTGCAACTTGAGGTCATTTCCTCTTGTACTGCCACCACAAAAACAGACCAACCTCCACCTGGCTACAACCTCCTGTCAGGGAGTTGTAGAGAACAAGAAGGTTCCCCTTGAGCTTCATTTTCTCCAGCCTGAACACCCCCAGCTCCCTCAGTTGCTCCTCATCACACTTGTCCAGAGAAGGGAACAGAGCTAGGGGAGGGTCTGGAGCACATATTCCAGCCCTTCAGTGTATTTCTTGTAGTGTGGAGCCCAAAACTGACAACAGGATTTGAGGTGAGGCCTCACCAGTGCCAAGTACAGTGGTACAATCACTGCTCTGGTCCTGCTGGCCATAATGACCATCACAAATGGGGCTGTGCCCCTCCTTGAAATCAGATTCACAAAGGGCATCTCCAGGACATCTGTTCTTGTGAATATAAACCTTTGTATCTTCGGACTTCAATTTCTAGACAGAGTCCTTCAAGTCCCAGCCTTCCTCACCTCCCCAAGGAACCATTAACTAATGAATAATTGAAACACTTGAGTTTGGAGCAGTGTCTCAGAGCTCACACCACATGAGACCTGGCATTTGGCTCCCACCACATGCACCTGTTGGAGGAAGCTCCCTGGAGAAAGAGCCGATGACTTTTCCATGGTAATTACCTTCAGCAAGAGGTATTTACAACACAGCAGTGTGATGCAGGCAAAATGGCAAAACAGCAAGGCTCTGCTATCATCACAGCCCCCCTTCCCCTGCCCTCTCCCTATAAACTAATGGGCTGTATTAAAGTAGAGGAGTTTCTGAGCAATCAGATTAAAAAAAAAAGTGGCATGAGCCAGGAAAGTCACAAACCTTCATCAAATATTTGTCACCCTTTAGATTCTATAAACTAGTACTCAAATCACAGATATTAAAAAAAAAAAAAAAAAAAAAGATAAGTGTTTTTCAAAGATCTTCCACCACAAATACTTGTCACAGCCGCCTGTGGTGGAGTGACAGCCCCTCTCGACACCAGAGCCATAAGAAATGACAAATGTGAGACAGGGTTTCAGAGAGAGCCCTGGGGTAGGGAGACCTCAGCGCCTGCACACTGGGGAAAAGCTTTGACAAGAACAGAAGCAGCAGGAAGGAACCAGGATGGCTCCTGGCAGAGGAAGGCACTGTCACATCAGCAGGAAGGAGGGGCAGTGACCAGGAGAATGCTTGCCTACTCCATTTAGCAGCGTTTTAATGCCAAAGGGCTTTTAACAAAACCCCTCTTCAAGACATTTAAGGCCGCTAGGATGTCACAGGATGAGAAGGAGGATCCTTTAATGCATTAATAAATAGAGGGATATAAAAACCCAAAACCCACAAGGCTAGGAATAAGCCTTAGTTTTTCAACAGAGAGGGAACCTGGCCAGGGATCTGTACTGCCCACTGTAGTCATAAGTGGCCTAAAAAGTAATTAAAAAGCAAGATGAAGTTTTTAGGTGAGAGAATTCAGAATAGTGAAAACTGGAGATTTTACACATGTATATGTACAGAGAGAGAGATTTTACATATAGCTTATATGTTAATAGGTATATATGATATATATTACATATCTAATATATTATAGACTGTGTCTAGAGAAGCCAAAATATCATAGAATCACAGAATATGCTGATTTGGAAGGGAACCCAAGGATCATTGAGTCTGACTCCTAGCCCTGCACAGGACCATCCTCAAGAGTCACACCATGTGCCTGACAGTATATATCTTATTTTTAACATATATATATACACACAGGACTATATAGATAATGGCCACTCCCTTTGCTATAATTTTTCCCTGGATACCAGGCTCCAGGGCAGTTGTGGAGGGAGGCACCCAGCAATACCCAACACAGCCCAGCAGGATGCAGGGCTCCATGGGGCAACGACAGCACAGGCACCTTAGCAGCAAGTTAAGTACATTCCTTCAGAGCAAACCAAGTGCCAAACCAAGTGCCTGGGCTCCCCTACAGTTCCAGAAACCAAACCCTCCTGTTCTCCCCTAAGGCAGCACACTGAGCCGTGCAGCATCAGCCCACCTCCACCCCAGCCAGGAGAGGACAGTCACTGTCTGACAGTTCCCAAGGAGCCCCCCCAAGGGCAGGGTGTGTTTTCAGTCGCTATTGAGACCTGAGATATTGCAGCAATTGGTACCGTGGAGTTTAAAAACGTTAAGTGTTTCAATTTATTTGCTTATTAGCTAAAGTTCAGGCTCTCCTCCATTACTTGAACAAACTGACTGAGCACTTCAATTGATCTTAAAGTATCTATTGGCCCTTGTTAGCTACTGGTACTCATTAGGATACACACATACAGCCAGGAATCTTGTTATGAAATAATTATCAACAGCAGAATGCTCCCAGGTTTGCAGCAGAGCACACAGACAGATCAAGTGGCTTCCAGTTCAAGGGGACAGTTCTGCCTTTCCTAAGCTTTTAGTGCTTACAAAAAGAAGAAGCAGGGCCTGACTGGACCTCTCTTAGGCTACTGGGATGCAAGCTTTGTGCTCAAGACATCTACACAACTGAATTAGGTCAAGGACACCAACAACCCCCAACTCAAAGTAATACCAGCATTTGTTTTTTGATATATTAACACATCTCTAGTGTGAGAAGACATTTCACATACCTATAAGGCAGCACAAAACAGCTCTCCATCTGCTCAGCCTGGAAAGTCCAGCACCATGACCTCTCTCTCCCAGGAGCTCTGCAGAAAAAGAGTTGTTTTCCTTTTATCAGTGTGTCTGAGCTGATTTGAAATACCCAGCAGCTGAGAGCTCCCAGCTAAATGCCTAAAGCAGAGCTGCAAAACATTTTTCTGGGCTAGAAAAAAGGAGAGAACCAGAGTCAAAATGTTTTCTTGTGAAGGCTCTGGCTATAACAGGTCAGGGGTGGCAGCAGGTATATCCTGAGCATGGCTATCACTCAAAAAAGCTGAAAGCCAGTTTCCTCAGGAGTACTTTTCCCCATCCACCATCATAAGAAAAATGGTCACTTCAGATTTCAAAAGTCTCCAGACTCAGCCTTGACCTTCTCTCAATTCCAGAGCCCACTGTCCTGTTATATCAGTGGTCTCTTTATTCCCTCAGATGAACTGAGTGCCCCCAGGCCCTGCACTAATCAGCACAAACCTGCCTTTTCCACCACATCTCCAAGGTGCTGCCTGCCTATCCCGGACATCAACATGCCATCCACATCCCAGACCCCAAACACCCACCCCAGCACGGTCACTCCTCAACCAGAGTCCAGCATCCTGGACACAACACAGCCTGGGATCTTCTGGATGAATTCAGATCCATGTGGAAGAGCTTTCCCTTTAACCCAGCCCTTAGCCCAGGGTAAGAAGTCTGCAATTCTTCTGCAGTCTCAAGGGCTGGATAAACACTAGAGAAGAATTAAGCATTTCTCTTTAATTTTATGTGCTTACCCTCTCTTTCCCCCACGTATACTTGAGCACTCCCAGCATTGCTTGGCCTCAGGATGCATTCAGGAGAAGGCTTTAGGTGCTCATTAATTAATGTTTAATTTGTGTGGGCCTCTGCTTACAATTCTTATGCAAATCGTTATCAAATTGTGTTCTGTTTTCAGCTGAGCCAAATCTAAGCCCTAAAAAGCTAAAAGAGG
The DNA here is from genome assembly GCF_022539395.1 of Myiozetetes cayanensis. Taxonomy (NCBI): domain Eukaryota; kingdom Metazoa; phylum Chordata; class Aves; order Passeriformes; family Tyrannidae; genus Myiozetetes; species Myiozetetes cayanensis. The sequence continues at coordinate 7,014,694 of NW_026087389.1, forward strand.
AAAGACAAATTGAGGAGTGTATGTGCAGGTAATAAAGCTTTTCTTGTCCTCAGAGGCTCTGCAGTAACCTTGGGTCATGTGTACTACAATCATAAATTTAGAGGAGAGATAAAGAGTGCTGTAATGGTTGAGTCTTGCAGAATGTGCAAGTTAAGAGATGCTGTTGGAAGGAAACTACTGATAAGCACTCACTGATGTGTTGGTTATTAATGTGATGTTTTTATATAAATGCTTCTTTCTCTAGAAATACGATAGATTTTTACCAGAGGAGAAAATAAGAGCTTTTTCCATATAATTTAATCATTGTGTATGTTGCCTGGTATTAACACAGCATTTGACAAAGCCACGTCTAGTTTGATCTGTTTTTAATTTGTGCTCTTTATTACAGTTTGTTGTAGCTGCCTAATTAAAATTTGTCAGGGAAGTAATCAGCCTTATTTCCGCAGTGAGATCAGTTTAATAAGAAGGTAATTTTGCAATTTGTTTTAATTTATTAATTAGGCAAACCCATATAAAATCCACATAGTGGCATATAAACCCAGGGAAGCTGTGACACCAGCTGCTGTGCCCAAGGAAAAAGGGACCTGTGGACATTCTGCCCCCCATGTGGTTTTTGCCCCTGCCAGCTTCAGAGAAGCAAACTGTCATATAATGCTTAATCTGGATGTCTCTGCTAGTGCATGTTTTCTACCAACAAACCCCAAAAGAGCATTACGTGGGGATGGAGGCAGAATAACTGAATCAAGAGAAATTCACCAGCAAATGTGGGAAATGGATCCACATCTGTACACAGGCTTCCTCAACAGCCCCACGTGTCAAAGTAAACAAATTTCATGCTCCTGGGAAAGCTAATCAAAGAAATAGTGGGAAGCCTGTCTGGGCCAGTGCTGGAGGAGGAGGAAGGGTCTCAGGGCTGGGTTGTAGATCTTTCTGCTTGTCCCCACTGTAACAATACTTGGGCTATTCCTAGTGCTAGCCAGCTTCATTGTCCAAACTCAAGCAGAGACCCAGCATACACCAATTTATCCAGGCTGAGTTGTCTAACCTTAGGTGCCTTTCCACAGAGCTTTTCAGTTTGTAACATTAATGCTTGACAAGGCTCCCAGTAATCACATGTGGCAAGGCAAGACTCACCAAAGATCGCCTACCGTGATGTTTGTTCTTTGCTCTGGTAGTGCAGGAGCGACCAGAGGCCAACAAGCTGCTGTGTGCAGAAGGTTGCGAGAGTGGAAGAGCTTCTGGTATCCTGTATGTCATTTATTGGTCATCTCAGCACAAGCAGGGTTTTGATTTTGCTCACTGGTGAGCTGCTGCTTCCATTTGGGCTGCTGGTTTTTCTGGAGGGCTAGAAACATGCTCACTTGAGGAGCTGCTTCCCTCCACCCGAGAGGTCACGCCCCTCTCACTGATTTCAGTATCAGCTTCCCAGGAACATGTTTGTGTTTCTCTGCACACCAAGATCCAGAAGACAGCAACAAAGAAAGTAGGGTCATGGCAAGGGGAATAAAAGGAAAAGGAAATCACAAACGGAAATTGGTCCCTTTGGTTCCAGGGGTCACACTGCAGGTGTCAGAAATGTGAAGGTGCCAACCAGCCCTGCAAGGGGCTGCAGCTCGTGCTGCTGTCAAGTGAGGAGCCATCACCTGAGGGACATCTTGGGCATTGGAGTCCCTCCCTGCCCAGAAGCCCTTGGTGCTCCAGGTCCTCTTTGAGACTCAGTGGCTCTTTAGCAAGCCATTACACATTCATTCTCTATAAACCCCAGTTTGCATTTTGGCCCAAAGGAACCAAGCACTGCCTGTGATCCTCTGCAGATCTTCTCCAAATTGGCCTTTCTGGAACCTTTGAATAGGAGGAATGGTCATCGAGGCAATACACTAGATATGTACAACCAGCCTCTGCTATGGACACCTGGCACTGGGCTTAGGCTGACCCCATGAGTTTCCTTATGTTTATTTTGGGGCATCATGGTTTCAGCTCCTCTATGTGTGCTGGGTGCTGGGATTGACTCTTTTTGTGGCTATGCATAGCACAAACTTCTACAATAACAATGAATAAAAGATCAGTCCCATGGCTCCAAATCTATCTAAGTTTAATGGCTGTTTTGCACAATTGGGGATTAGAGAGACAGCCTGATTTATCTGGTAACTGAAAATCATTTGCTGTTTACCTTTGCTGGATGAGCCTCAGATAGAGGGCTATAAACACACTGGGGTAAGGGAACAGCAGATGAGCAAAGTGAGGAGAGGAGACACAGCTTCACTGGAAACCTTGTAAACCACTGACAGCAAAAGTCAATGCAGGATTAAAAGCTATCAGTTCAGAAAGCCATAAACCAGCATCTCTTCTACAGCTATCTTCCCTGACGGAGCTTGAAACAAGGGGATTTTATTTTTTACGGGAGGCATTTCAGAGTGCTCCTTTGAGGCTCACAAACTATCACACTTTGGAGAGAACATAATTCTGGGACAAAGCTTTTCATCTGCTCCGTTTGAGCGTCCTAGGGGGACGCCCCGCGTAACATCTTTCTGAGTCATTCCAACACTCCAGAACAAGGTTTTCCTACCATGCAGCCACAATTAACTTCTTCCTCAGTAGGCTATGATGTAAACCTCCACCTCTCTCTGCAAAGAGATCTGCTGCAGTAACCTCTGGAAGGGTTGTAGCTGCTGAGAAGCTTTCATGGGCTAGGACACATGGCAGTCCTGGGATGGGGTGTGCATCACACACAGGCTTGCAAGGTGTATGCAAGTTTTATTTTACATGAAAAAGTAACATGACACTTACTTTGAGGGAGGAGGAGACACAAAATGTCTCCCAGACTGCAAGGTTTCCTCAGCACCTGGACTCTGGTGCCCCAGACATGAGGTCTTACTGAAGGTTCAGGAACAGCAAGGCAGTTGAAGAGTGCATTTCTCTTTCCTGAAAGTTTTATGAAAAATTGTACATACTGTGCGTGTGGTCCTGGGCTCCCAGCAGAAAGTTCAACATGCAAAACCCTGCCCCGACTCACCTGCTCAAAGTCAGTGGACTGGGCTGTGAAAGCTCTCCTGCAATCTGTGAGAGCTCCTGGGAGATTAGACCAAAGCCAGATATTCAAAACATTTCAAGTCCAGGAGGCCAAAAATTTAGTCCAGATACAAAGTAAGAAGTCATGGGGAGAAGCTGTAGATGTGCTAATTGAAGTGTGAGAATGAACATGCCTTCCTGAGCTGATATTTGGAAATTGAATCTGAAGATCTGAGGCTGAAACTGTCTCTGAACCCCCTTTCTCATCTGGAAGTCATCTAAAAGCTCATGTAGCTGCAGAGATGATTTAGACTTTTCAGAACAGAACTTTAAGCTTAGATCCAAGGTCTGCAGAACCTCCCAGGGTGGCTACTCACACCTGAACACTGTCACTACACAAATCCCAACCCAACCCCACCCAAAGCCCATGGAGGTCAGGTTTTGATTAGCTACTCTTCATACCACCTTCTCTTCTGGGGGTATCAGATATTGATATAATGTTCCCACTTGCTGAGGCAGAGGAGCCTGCAGCTTTCATTAATTCAGTTGCTGCTCAACTCCTTGGCACTTGTGTGGGCTCTGCTCTGAGAAATCAATGATGAACTCCCATTGCTTCCAATAGGAGTAAGTTAGCAACAAAATAAAGCACGTCAGTAGCCTTTCAAGCAATTTCTCAGCCAGTTCCTTGAGGATGCAGCCAGACATGCTGTCTACACCAGATCAGCTTCAAAGCTGATCGCTGAGAGTGCTCAGAGCAGTCACAAATAGTCTGAGATAATAAAAGAGCATCTTCCATAGCTGAGCTGCAAACTTCTGCCTACTCTGAACTATAAGGTGCTGGGGCTCTTCAAGGTCCATCCTTCTGCTTTTGAGCATCAGGACTGATGCAGATCAAGCCTTGCACATCCCATTCACATGCCTCAGAAACTGTTGCAGAAACCATCACAGTGCTTCTTGGCTTTTGCATGAGGAGCCCAGTGCAGGCTGGCATCCAGTTCCAGCTCTGCTACATGTGCTCAGCAAGGCACTTGGTTTTTCTGTGCCTCTGTTTCCTTCCCTAACATTTGAATATCTTTGCTATTGAGTTGTCCAGGAATTGCTTCTCACTTTGAATTTTCACTGTGCTTAGCACAAGGGGCTTTTGATCCAAGCCAAGGATTCAGGATGTTGCTCACAATACACTGCATTGGGTTGCATACAGTGAGATGACAGAGCGAATTGGTCTGAAAAAAGGCTTTTAAGTCATTAATTCAAATCGTGTAAGATTTAGAAACATTTCAGCAATAACAGAAACTGTGTTAGGGCCCTAAGAATTTTAAAGAACTCTTTCCTAATTGGCTTCACAATATTGTTCATGTCAGTCTTTTTTTGTAACAGAATGATATCAGGAAACCGATGCCTTCTGAGTCACCAGTAGCTCCCAAATAATCTTTTCAGGGCTGGACTGTGTTTTCTTTGCTTTAATAATAGGAAAGTTGCCTAGAGATCAAGTTCAGTCTATCTTTCTACCCCAGAAAAGGAGCATCCACTGATATTTTAAGCATTCACTCGTCTTCTACCTGGCCAAAACCCAAGGGGATCGGGGGAGACACTGAGCAACACCAGGGACACATTATCAAATGTGAAATTGTGATACCAGCATGGATCATGCCACCAGATTAAGTGCCCATTTTGATCTGGGGTGCTTGGTCAAGGTGGGTCCTCAGAGGACACATTCCTAGAAGAGAGGTTTGCCCTCCTCATCCAACCCTGTGCTCCCATATCCCATCACTGGGAAGTGTGATGGGCACCCCACGGGAGCAGTCATCCTCACAGCATGGGGCCACCAGTCTCTCAGTGGGGACGTATAGGAAGGACATCTCCATTTGCCACAGGTTTGATGCTGCCTATTCTTGCAACTCACCATCATAGCAAGGAGCTTTGCTAATACCAGGTTTTATTTGTAAGAGGACCAGTTGAGAATGTTTAGCCTCCAGACCAGGCCGTGTCCTAGCTGAGCTCCAAATCCAGCACCTTACCTGCTGAGCTTCAAGCCCCACCTCATCCATTTGCATTTCTTCCTTCAGCCCCATCACAAACCGCAGAGACACAGACCTTCCCTCTCCAAACAACTCCTGTTGCAACGTGTGTCTTTCCTTTGCATCAAAATCCATTACAAAATATCCTCTTAGCTTCTGGAAACACTAAGAGCCTTTTTATGTCAAGGAGTTAAATCTCGTTACTCAGCTGGCATTAATTTCCCTCTTTTAACACCAAAGCGTTTGATCCCCTCCTGTTAAAAATTCATGCACCAAAGCTAAATCATTCTTGTCTTCTCCTTTCCAGCCAAGGAAGAAGAAAAAAATTAAAAAGGGCTGCAATGGTTTGCTGGCTCTCTTGCTCATCTTGGGAGAGGCTTGTTACATCCTTAGAGAGGCTCTTCTGTTCCTCAGGCATGAGACTGTTTTTTATGCCCCAAAAGGATGTCACAGTGGGCTAAATGTTGGCTCTTAGACAGGACCTTGTAGGTACAAATCAACCCAAAGATTAGGATGATGAGCATTTAATACTACGGCTCTGGTCCTAAACCAAGCCCATGGCTGGGTAGCCAATACCACTCAGCTCCAGTACAAACAATTTACTGGCCACCCTTTTGCTCCACAGTCCCTGGTCTGGACCACTTCTTATGTGGTTTCTGCTTTTCACAGTTTCCCAAATCAGCAGACTCAACTGTCTGGCATGTTTGAGCCAGCCCTTTGGTCACACAAGCAAGGTGCTGCCAAAGATGCATTGCAAATGCTGGACTTGAAATTCTTCTATTGTGATCTCTCACTGAAGAGGTCAGCTGGAGGAGGAAAAAAGTATAAATAAATGCTCCCTTCAGCAGGGTTAATGGTGGGGTGGAAACCCCACAGGCTGAAGTCAGTGTTTACCTAAGGCTGTAACACGTTTTGTGGCCACTGCCAATTGTGAAACTCATCCCTGGTAACAACACCCTGCTCAGTGCTGAAGCACCCTGGGGTAACTGGGAGAGCCTGGGGGAGCTGGGCAGGCCTGACCCAAGGGAGATGGGGCTGCACATTTTTGCTGTTGTGTCCCCATCATCTCCCCACAATAGTGTGGGAGAGAATGGAAAAGTCTGGGAGAGCATGGGCTGCCTTTCCCTGGCATGAAACTGGGCTGGGGGCTGCACCAGGTATTAACTGGAAGTCAGGCAGCACACTCCCCCAAGGCACCAACACAGCAGACACAGAGCCCTGAGCACCAACTTTTCACTCCCTGGACTGTTTCTAGAGAGGAGTAAGTTCAGCCAGCTTTGGACCAGACTTTATTCCATTTAAAAGGGACCAGCACAAGGTATCCAGGCACACGCTGTATCTGTGTGTAATTCACTCATGCCTTCCTTATAAAGTGCCAAGATATTTCTTCTTTTAAAGCACAGATCATTTTGTGGTTTTCACGTTTTTGATCTCCTGCAGGAGGTCAGACATAAGAGTGAGCATGACTAATGTCATCATGAAATCTTCAAAATCAATTTTGTTCTCTGGCTCCTCATCCAAGTCAGAAATTATCTCCTGGTATTTTGGTTTGTTTTCTTGGCCCTATGTAGGATTTTAAATGAAAAAAAAAATAAATTAAGCATAAAGTTACTTTTTTATTGCCACCCACTCTCCCAAACCCTCTCACCTGTATGAAGTGCCAAAACTGGGTTTGCAGCAAGCTCTTGGTTTCAGCTCTGCTGAGCTTGCCCTCAGTGTCAGCATTGTTGTTATACACCAAAGCCACTGTAGCAAAAGCTTTTTCAAGGTCTGAGCCTTTTCCTAGAGCTGAAGGGAGGAAAAGTTATCAGTCTACCCAAAAACATGGCATTTGAGATGTAATTGAAAGCTATCTGTCAGAACCATCCTGGGTGGGTGGAAATCTGTGTAGTTTCACTAAAGTTAATGAGACTGAAAGTGTTTATACCCACAAAGGACGTGGCCCAGATTTTATTTGGAGTGGGGCAGCAACATGCCTCCTGTCCTACAGAATCACACCCTGAAGGAAGCTTTTCTTTGGAGCTAGAGCAGTAACACAGGGCAATGTCTGAGACCCTTCTGGTCTGCCCTGACCCTGGGCACCCAGCAAGGACCTGCCATGCCATGGGGACAGGTCATGCTGGCTAACCAGGTGCATTTGGACTCCCAGGGGCCTGCATCATGGAAAACATGACCCATCTGGGAAGCCTGGCTGCACAGAAATGTCCGTGTCTGAGCACCAGTGCTGCATTTCAGCATTATGGTATACTTGGGATTTTGGCTGGATTCATTGCCCCCGCTCCTGAGCTGCATCCTAGAGACTGCACACTCATCCCTCCTTTGGAATCAGGTACCACAGACAATTTGGGTTGTGATTTTTAACAAAAAGGCAGGAGAGAAGTGATCAATCAGGAGCACATTGCACAGGGACACGAGACCCTCTTGTCTTGCCCCAGCTGAAGGTCTGCAGGGCCTCCACAGTTCTGTGACAGTACCAGAATTTTCTGCATGTGGGCTGTGGAAGACCTGAACCCCCAAGAGGTGATAAATGGGTCCCCTTACCTTTTATTGATGCCAGCTGCTTGGCTATGGGTATGCTGCTAGCAAGAGAGAAGAGAGGCACAGTTATCACCCAGTGAATTGTGTGAGGTGTACAGTTTCTCTGTGAGTGAGCTTGCTCATTTCTGTTGCATTTAGTCCCCCACAGGAACTCAGGGCTTCCCAAGAGAGACTGGCTTTCCTTCACAATGGAAAGTGGCCTCTGCAAGCAGCACAGAACATCACACAGCTTCTAATCCCTCACCTAAGCAAGTAGCCTGGAGTTGTTACTAAAGCTGCTTATTAATTAATTTTAAGAGAATGACCTTTTAATATACTTCATATAATTTCTTCAGAATAATGAAAGAGGCCCAGGAAGTTTCTCAGTTTTAAGCCCACCTCCAGGAAAGTACAGAGGGGTCCGTCATCCCCTCCTCATCAATGCTCTGAGTTTGGAGCAGACACTTGGCTTTTATTCCCAGCAGGACTCCCATCTGGGAGAAGCACACCCTTGCTTCCTGTTAAAAACCTAGAGCCTGCTTACCTTTTGCTAAAGTGCTGAAACTAATTACAGAGCAGCCAGCACAGAGCAGAGAGGTTTGGCTTGTGATAGAGACAAACACATCCAGATAATGAGTTTCAAGACAAATGGCAGATCACCAAGATGACAGAACAAAGCAATGACTTACCCCTTGGGCATGCCTGCAGCAGACAAAGGGCTTTTTTTGGTGGAAGCAGGAGCTGGCTGATTGACTGAGCGCTGCTCCGTGCTGGGAATGCTTGCTCTGCAGCCACACATCTCGAGACCAGGGTGTTTATGATCTCCAAGCAACTCGAGTAATAGCAAACAGGTGGATTCAAGCTCTGCCCTGTGGCAGCAACCTGCCTGCAGCCATGCCTGTCAATAATGTAATCACTACCCGGCTAAATACACCAGTCTACAGCAGCCCCTGCTGGGCTGGCAAGTAATGTGGCTGGTATTTTACATGAGAATTTGACAGAAACAAACCAAACTAATGGAGCCTGGATCCTCTTAGACCTGTAGGGATGTAACTTTGCATCAAGACTAAGACACTGAATTCATTCAGTTATACACATTATAATTTTAATGAGGAACTTGCCTGGCGTGGGCTAATGTAACTTGTCCCAGGCTATAAAGCCAGTTGTTCCTATAACAGTCAGAAACCAAGTGTTTCCCAATTCCTAACCCAGAGTTTATCCTAGGTGAGCACACTCCTGCTCTAACACATTCTATTCCATTGTCACAGTGCAAAGAGGAGATCCATTCTGCTTCCAAACTGCTTCCAAAGCAGCATCCAGCACGGAGCCTCTGCAGATAGTGCCTGCTTCCAAAAGCAGCACAGAGCCATATGGCAGAGCAGTCGCACATTAGAGGAACTGGAAGGGCTCCGATGAACTTTGTTATTTATTGGCATGGATATCGCTATTAGAAAACACACAGCTTGTCACGCTGCCTATCTCCGTGCATGGTCTCCTTTCTGCAGATCCTTTGCCTAGAGGTGTCTAGACAGGATAACTTCAACCTGGAAGATCAAGCAGCCGTTTTAATCCCAGGGTGGTCTTTTAATAGGTAGTGACTTCAACTACCTCATCCAGCTCATCATTCCTGGTGAAAGGATACAATACTGATGTTAAAACTATCCAGGATGAGACTTTATGTAACAGGACACACAAAGGAGACTGCAACAGATGGCCTAGAGAATTAAAATGTTTTCCTCATTTAGTAGAAGCTAAATTACTGAAGGCTAATGAATAAGGATGTTCACCACCTTACTGTTCCTGGATTTTAATTATCTTTAAAAGCATGGGAAAAGAGAACCTTTAATTTTCCATCTAAGAGTGTCATTACTCAAACAATTCAGAGCCTTTTGCTGAGAGGTTTAAGCTGTCTTAGATCTCTAGTGAATTCTTTAGGACTGGCTCATGAATAAAACAGAGCCTGTAATTGCAATGACGCAGCCAAAACACATATAATCAATGCTCATTATCCCATCAATTAACACACTAAAATTAAACAAGAATTCAGGTTTAGTAATCTGCCATCAGCTGAAAAAAAAAAAAAAGGAGTCTTGATATCATGTTGAAGTGATAATCCCCTTTCACATCTGTTGAACCATACAACAAGGCATGAAAAGCCTTACATCCTGGTTAATCCATGGAATGGGACTGTTTGGTCTTAGCATCCAAGGTAAAAAATGAGAGTGAGAAACAGATTCAGTTTCATGTTTATCAGCGACAGGCAGTGCTGTGAGCGGGCTGGCAAACCCAGCCCTCTCTGTTTTGGGCTCTTTTCACTGTAGATCAGATTTCAGCTCACAGTTGTTTTAATCTCACCGACTTCTGAGAGCCTGAGCTCTAGAACAGGTGATTTTCTTTGCTGGGGTAGTAACAAGTTCAAACAAGCCTGGGGTTCATTATCCCTCTAGAATACACTAATTAGTGTATGCAGGAGTGTTTTTGCCTGACAGGTAAAGGGTAGCATGAGGATAACCCTTGCCTTTGCAGATGATCAGCTTTGAAGACAGCAAGATTTTGGCTGTGTGTGTTGCTCGAGTATTCTGGTCAGCAAGGTGTGCAGGGAGCCAGGCCATCTGCTCTGTAGCTATTTTGATACACACTATTTATGTTTGAAATATCCAGGTGCTTCTATCGGTCAATTTTTAGCATGTTTCACACGTTAACAATCTTGTCTGCACAAAATACGCAACCTGCCACTTCAAACTGCAAAATCTTTACAGGCAGTTCACTTAAAATAATTGCCACTGCAAAAAGCTGCAGCCTCCGCTTTACTTTTGGTGTTTTCCCAGAGTTTTCCCATTCTTTTTCAAGTGTTTCTTGCATTTCAGGACGACTTATGTTGTGAAGGGTGTATGTGACAGAGCCCTGGCTTCCTTAGAGATGACCCTGGGCAGGGGCAGGTGCGGGCATGCCCTGAAGGAGGCAGGCAGAGCTGAGGGACACAGGCACAAGGGAATACCTGAAACAGGAGATGCATTCACTGTGATTGGCCACTCAAGAGTTCATTTCTTCAGCAAACCCTTCAGTAGCTGCAGGAGAAGCACTGCTAACTTGGACCCCAGGAGGAAATATCTCGATCTCCTCACACAGAGAAGCGGTGGATGCCCCAGCCCTGGAAGTGTTCAAGGCCAGGTTGGATGGGGCTTTGAGCAAGCTGGTCTAGTGAAAGGTGTCCCTGCTTAGGAAGGATGGAACTAGGTGATCTTTAAGGTCCCTTCCAACCCAAACCGTTCTATGATTCTTTGTGACCAGAATATGCCCATTTTGATCTGACATGATACATGCAATTTTTTCCCAAGAGCCAAGACCGAGAAGCCCCCCACTCCAACTTAGCCCAAAGCAGGACTAGCTCCCACAGCCCAATCCTATTTTCCTCTTGCTCCATTCCTTTGAAATGGATTACTTGGAGTGTGAAAAGCTAGCAGAAGCAGCAGGTCTGATGTGCTCGCTGCGGTTGGTCTCTCAACATCAGCCACAGGCTGTGGTGCCCCCATGGGCAAGCAGGCTCAGTCCCGCTGGGCTCCTTCTCCTCCTCTTCTGCACAGTAACATGCAAAGAGGAGACACAACCCAGCATTGCAGCTTGAGGAGGAGATTTAAGTAGTCCAAGGAATCGAGAATTGTGCTCCTGCTTTGGCAAGTATTAATTAGCTATTGGCCAATTGGCCATGTACACCCATGGTCACAGAACTGGCTCCTGCTCACCCGTAGCTGGTTTTCCCATGCTAACATACTGCTAAGAACCCTGAAACCAGAATTCCTGCATTTATCCAGGAGATAGGGAATGGGAAGGATAAATAAAATCATGGAGTGAGGGTTTCCCACTCATTTGTCTTTCCATCACCATGGGGCATATGCTGCTTCCACCTGTGCTGGGATGGTGTCAGGGTGTCCTGTGTGTCTCAGGAACAGTTGCCTCTCGGCCATCACTGGTTTTTAAAAGTATCTCTTCATAGTCAATTTGATTTCACTCAAGGGTGAAATCTGCACCAGTATTTATCTGCTGGGAGCCGTTTGCTGAGTGGTGCCTGGTGCTGGAGGTGTGGCCACTGCTCCCCCAGGTAACACAAGTGCTGCCACGTGGGGTACGGTCAGTGGGTCTGTGAGGGGCGAGGAGGAAGAACCCAGCTGGGAGCCACGGATGGATCACCCCACATCCCCTGTCACACACACAGAAGATAACTCACCTCGGCCTGGAAATTCAGCTCTGGGGTCATGAATGACTGAAATATTTATGAATCCCATTGCTGAGACAGAGCAGGTAAAACGCCATTTAAGAAAAAAGCTATTAGAACTGGTTTGTCTGCAGGGAAACATGTTTTGTCACTTCAAGTCCAGGCATTTTTCAGAGGTGGTACAGTATTTTGGCCAAAATATTCTTGTGCCTCATATGGGGGCTGTGGGGGTCCCCTGTGAGGAGGCACACAGCTCCCTCAGTTTCTTTGACAATCTAATGGATAAAGGAGGAGCCCAACTATGTTGGCATCATATTAATTTTCAGAGCAACGCCTGAAAATAATATTACCAAATACTTTTTCCTCTGAGAAATGTTTTATTATAGGACATTTAGACTTTAGAAAAGCAACTATACTCTTAAAAACCTAAAATCTTATTAAGGAAGGACACAATAATAAAAATGTAAGAACAGAAACCAGTAACTAAATGCAACAAATGGGATGCCTCTCAGCTGAACTATGAAATTTTCATATCAAAATGCTAAGATCTTCATACTAAGGGAATATGGCATTGACAAATGATGGGCTAATCAGTACCAGATATTAATAGCAAAATACAGATTATTGCTGATGTTAGAAAATTCCAAGAGGAAAAGCTCTTGAATTTAGCAGAAGGGGGGAATAAAAAGAAATCCCAAAAAATAATAGTTAAATCAGGGAGAGCACATCTAAGAGAGCACACAGCTAAGTAGCCCATCTATTCACATATACAGAGATTTTTGACTCAAATATACCTTAAAACTAGTAGGCAGAGGACTAAATGTTTGTGACATGATATAGCATAAAATGAGAAGAATTTTTTCAGAAAAGGGTAACACAGTACGTGCAGTTTTTACTCCATAGTTCTTTGTCTGTCATATTAACTGTGAAACCGGAGATATTGTCAGGAGCAGACTACAGGGAGGTGCAATGTGTGTTGATGCCACTGCTTCTTTCATCAGTACATTACAATTTCAGCCAAGAATGATTCAGGGCTATGGCCTGAATTGCTCATTCAGTTTGAGAGTATATAAAGATTGGAAATAATTAACCTAATCAGGTCAGGTAATTGCAATACAAATTCATGCAACAGGAGCACAAACCTTCTCCAAGTCCTGGCCATCACTGAGGCTCTGTTATGGGCAGCTCAATGGCCACAATGAAGGAGATTTGATCAGTCATCAGGAAAAATATCACACACAAAAACACCCAATCCCATCAAGTCAGGGCAGAGCCCTGTGGGCTGGGTTTGCATCTGAACTCATCCTTGTCTCCTTGATGTGTTGGGCAGGCAGTGAAGCAGGCTGCAGAGCCACTGGCACCCAGTCACCCTCCCTGCCCTCTCCAGCACCTTCCCATGGGCACGACGCTGCAGCTCTGCACAGTGCATCCCCTCCCCAGTCAAGAGCAATAGGGAAACCCCAAATCAGCAGGTGAATGTGCCTCTTCCTCGGCCTCTGAGGCACCTGGAGAGAAAGTCCTATGCTCCTGCCTCCCCAGCCATGTTCACAGAGGTACCTGCCTCTCCTCCACAGCTTTGCACTTGATAATGCAAACATGCTCCCATCTTGGGTAGTTGAGAAATGGGTTCTAAAGAGAAACACATTGGAAAACAGGAGGGACAGCACAGAAGATCAAGGAACGTGGTTTTTTTCCCAGGCTGACCTAGTTATTTAACTAACTGGCAAAGGTACTCACTAATGATGAAGTGGGAAAGCAATCAGGCTGCCAGCAGCAGTTTCACAGAGGATGCTTGAGTTTGCTTAGCTATTTGTCTGAAACCCAGGTAACATCAAATACAGTCTTTTTCATCTGCTGCTCAAGCCTCGCTATACAGTCACTATCTCCAGTTCAAATCAACTTCCAATTTCTCAGCAACTGCAAAAGGCTGTGGTAAGACTTGAATCCAGAAGAACACGGAGGAAACATTCAGATACATTTTCTTATGTAACACAGACAAGTTTTTGTTTTCACTTTTGCTGCTGCCATACTATATTAATCCAAGAAGCTATAGATGAAAAGACTTCTCTTCTAATTCAGAGTGAAGACTACAGTCCCCAAAGGGTAACAACCAGCTCAACTGTTCTGCATGGCAGCAAGGAGCCAACGTACCTGTGAAGATCTGGCCAACTGGGTAAAGCAAATGGCAAGTCTTTCATGAAAACATGTTGACTTTTGTCAACTTTTCCCCCAATTCTGCCCCTCATGAGAAAAAATTATATCTGAAGTTACACAAATAGTACCCAAAATAAGACATAATCTTAATTCTGTTCCATTCTGTTCTCAGTCTTGTATTAGAAACTGCCCTTTCTCCAGGGGTGTGAACTCCTGAGGGTTTAAAAGTTGCAGTTCCTGTGTTCACATGGTTACACAAGGATTTCAGTTTGTTCAAAATGCAGGAATAAACAGAAGCAAAACTTGTTTCCAACCCCCAGCACTGGACAGAAAAGTTTGGCAATGGGACCCTGCTAGTTGGGGTGGAAAAGTTCACGAAGCAAAAGATAGCTGACACAAAAAAACTATCTATTTCTAGTGGAGAGGCTCAGACAAACAAGCTTGGGATATTCCTGATTCTGATCCTGATTCCTGATTAACTAATACAAAGGGAGTTCAAAAGAATGATATTAAAAATGAGAGTGGAAGCAGGAGGCATGAAGAGCACACAACCCATCTCACCTCTTGCCACACATGCATTTCACTTTCTCCTGACCTGCCTGTATCTAAATTTTTTACAAACTTAAAAAAACAAACCAAAGAAACAAACAAACAAAAAAAAGAAAAAACCCAAAAAAACCCCCACCCCAAACCAAAACCAAAACTCCAAAGAAAAGAACTGAGAGTCAAAATAAAAGTTTTCATTTACCCAGAAAATTGTATTTTGCTGTCATTTGAAATATGAGGACACTTAGATATTCCAGTTTGTCTTCTTTACACCTCAAACATGACTTTCCAGCAACCCACAGAACAGGGATGGTTAGCACAGTACTGGGCTAGTCCTACTGACAGGGGGAAAGAGGTAACGAGGCAGGCAGGTATTAAACTGCACACTTTTAATTTTTTTTAGAACTTGTGATACTGACCTTTAATAACAGGTGTCTGTAGAAGTGTTGTACTCCACTGTACATTAAAACAGTCTTCATAAAAGTGTTGGAAAACAGTAAGAATGTGACCAATGAGGTCAGGCACGGGAATAGTTATTTTTCTTTAATAGCTATCTTCGTCATTTTGCAGTGACATTTCAATATTAACATACTCTGAAAACATGCATTGTATGCAATAACTTTATTAGGGTCAAATAGATATCACAATATAGATTCATCCACCGAGTAGCCATAAATCGGTTACAACAATCATAGAAGAGACTAAGCTGTTTTAAGCTAAGATGCTTTCAACATTACAGCTCATACAATAAGATTATATACTGATACACTTTGATCTAGAAATGCAGATGATCAGTTTTGATTAGTATATTGTGCTTCAGGCTTTCATTCGTGTCAACACGTCCCATATGCCATAGTGAGGGAGGGTTGAATTTCCCAGGGAGGAATCCAAACAGGCTACAAGTCTGGCTCTGGCTATTTTAGGATGAGTTCCTCTGAGCCTGGGTTATTTGGTCAATCCAGTTACATTCTCCAGTAGCACCAAGCTAGTGCTCAGAGCAGCGACCTAACAGAGGGATATCTAACAATCTCGAAACAGCACGGACAGAAAGGTTTTCTTCTCTTATAAGAGGGCATAAAGAAATACTTCTGCTTTGTAAGGTCACAACAATACGTGCGGTTTTCATGTTGCTGTATCAAGCAACAGGGCATTTTCACATGGTTTTGTATACTGATATCTGCACCTCTGTTATCTTAGTTAAATAAATACCTTTGTAAACATATAACACAGTTACTTGGTCCTTATTCTCCACAGCTCACGTTAAAAGATTCACAAAACATCCATAGAAATAGTGATTTATAGAATGAATACTTAGCTGAGTTAAATGGAATAAACATTGGTCAGGTACCATATATACTACTGAATGCCATGTCAAGGAAAAACAGTTTAGTTACAAAGCATTCAGAACTTGGGTAAGCCATATATTCAACTCTGCAAAATATATAAAAGATGCATACTTCTTTTAAACAGACATTTAACAAAATGCAGTGGCAGAAGTCGAGAAGTTCCATTTACACAGTCCAGACATTTGGTAGTATGAAACTGCTTATCCATGCACTAAATTACGGATGGATGTCTCAGTTAACTGAAATAATAGTAAAATCTTCTGAAACAAAAAGGTATAACCAAAACAAGTGCTCTGAAGAGTCACAGACAGGCAGTTTTGAAAATTTAGGTGCAATGTTACATGCATGGATATACAGAATAATCTGTAGAAATCATAGTAAAACACTTCCGTTTTTCACCAAAATGCAGAAGGAAATTCAATTATATTATGCATATTAAATACTACAGACTTGAGGCTACAAAATGCTTCTACCATCTTGACACATACGAAACTACCATAAAGTTATCTCTACAGTACGTACTACAACACTGACTCCAGGTCACCACCTGTGAGGAGCACATCCCCTGTTATCTGGCTAGTCAGGGAAAAAAGGCCAACTCCAGCCCACCAGCCACCTCCCATCTGCCACAGGAGGTGGGCTTAGACCTTCAATAGAGATCAACCACCGTGTTGTAGTATTAATTTATGTAGAACCCTTAAAAATCTGGTGCCACTGAAACTTGAGACCTGTTAAACTCTCTACACGTGAGGGATGCAAGAGCTTGCGCTGCGTGAACGCTAAATTTGATTAGCAAAGGAGGTTGGCCCGCTCTGGCCGTAGCTCTGGGACTGGCCATATTCACCCACCTGGCCATAGGAGCCTGGCTGGTTGTAGCCACCAGCTGGCCCGTAGCTGTCTTGGTTGTAGCCACCTTGGTTGTAGCCACCGGGCTGCTTCTCCATGGTGTCCGCAGGGTGCCGCTGGCCTGAGGAATGCCAGCCCGTCTCCTTAAACACAAACCAAATGTTGCCTGCCCAGAGGATAAAGTTCAAGTAGCCAAAGACCTGGGTGGGAAGAAAAGGAGCTCATCACCAACAGCCACGGTCTCACAGCCCACCCTAACATAATGGACCCTGCACGGTCCTGGGAGAAGTCGAAGCTGCTCCCAGTCTGTCTTTCTCAAGGACAAGTGAGAATGGCCTCAAGTTGTGCTAGGGGAGGTTCAAAACTGATATCAGAAAAAAATCTCTTCACTGAAAGAGTTGTCAAACACAGAACAGGCTGTCCAGGGAAGTGGTGGGGTCACCATCCCTGGAGGTATGTGTACATGTGGCACTTTGGGGCACGGTTTAGTGCTGGACTTGGCAGTGCTGGGTTAATGATTAGACTTGATCTTAGAGATTTCTTTCCAACCTAAATAATTCCAGGATTCTCCCAAAATCTGATGGGAAACTTTCTCGGTTTTGGAGCGAATACCTAAATTTACCTCCCTTAGCTAGCTGCAGTTCACAATGTGCCTGCTTTCCTCTTTGTTTCCAAAAAAAAAGGGAAAGTTTTTAGGCCAAAATATTTTTTTGTCTGAAAACACAATCTAGTTTAAAGAAACTGTGGAAAGATAAAATTGAAAGAAACTAATTAAAAAGAGAGATGGTAATTGGTCACCTGGCCTGGAGGTGTTGTGTGTGTGTGTTTTTGTTTGTTTGTTTGTTTTTGTTTTTAAAAACATTCTGAAGACCAATTTTATGTTGCTTTTTGGGGGATTTTTAAAGGAATCTATTAGGCACAAAACCTTTTCTTCCTAAGGGAGCACAAAGACCCCTTTTCAAAAGCGTTGCAGCAAGTTAAAAGCAGAGAGGCAGACCAATGCACTTGGACAGACACTGTTTTCTCCCCATCCCAACCCCGCACACTCATCCCACTGCCGCTCCACGGCAGAGCTGTGGTGAGTCACAGCCTGCCTTTCCCCGCAGCAAGACTTTACTTCCAATTAAATCATGTCAGCTAACTGGTTTGCACCAGCCGATTTAGGTCAATACACGGGTAAAAGATGAAAATACATTGCAAGGTAAGGGCGAAGAGCAGCAATCGAAGTCACTTACAACCGAAGTGTTGAGGCTTGACATAACAGGGCTGCGAACAGGCAAGCATTTGTTGGACTGCTGTTTGCAGGCAGACATCAGCAACAGCACCTCGTCCGGGTCGGTCGCAATCTTTACATCTGACAGTCCTTTAGCCCAAGCGGATGAGCTCACTAGCCACAAGAACGAGAAGACCACTGTCACAATGAAATCCTAAAAGACAAATTGGTTAGAAGCATTATACTGGTGTGTCCATTGGGAGGAAAAAAAAGATATTAAAAGTCACCAGAAAACCGAAAGCTTGTTTCAGAGGGGAAAGAGAAACCAAGAGCTTGTTACTTAGTGGAACGTTGTGTTCCACTAATAGAGCTAATTTTCAGAAGTGCCCAACATGCCTAATGGGGCACAGCCCTTTTGCATCTCTGACCTTGAGGCCATATTCCCACAAACACCAGGCCGGTTCCCAGGATGCTGAGCCGCCTAGAAAACGTGGCTGTTCACTGCACCTGGATGATGAATTGTAATCAGTTACAAAATATACATACCTGTAAAGGAGCTGGGCCCTTGAGGGCTGGGCCTTGCCCTGGTTGCTCCTACAGACAGTCAGGGTGGGTTTCCAATGGCAAGTGTTTCCATCTCAGGGAGAACCTGAAACTGGCTAATCCTCAGCTACCAGATGAGGAGTTTTCTCACCAGCCACAGGTAAGGCCAAATGTCTCTGCTGCACAAGCCATGCAGCCACTAATTATCATGAGTGAGCAAATAAACAGCAAGACTTGCCAAGCAGAGACTCCTCAGCTCCTCTCTGGCCCGGTAAAGCATTTGTTCCCAATTCCCATCCACGTGAAAAGAGGGGAGAAGGTGTGGCAGTCCCTTCAGGATCCAGCACCTCTGAGCAGCTCTGCTCTGATCCACTCTGCTCACTTTCCCCTCAGAAGACTCTCAGGAGCATGCACAGGCATAAACTTCTCCTTGTCTTAGCCAGAACAAGTGGCCAAGTGACACTGTTGTTGTGTGGGTTTGGGGGGAAAGGAGGGAGGAGGTGTGATTTTTCAAGCTTTCTTGTGTCTTGCTAAAACAGAAGAGCCTTTCTGCTGTCATATTTCATCCCATCTGTCAGCCCACAACAGATGGCAGAGGTGCCAAAGTCTAACATACCACTAACTGCATCGCTGCGTCTTGATATCCCACCTCCCATGGGGCTGCTTCCCCTTCCCCCTGGCAAAGTAAAGGTGTACATGGAAGGAAGGGAAAACGCTCATTAAGAACACGGTGTTTTGGGTCACTATCCAAAGAAATAAACGATCCCCAGGAAACATCACTCTCATCTTCTACAAGCACCTGAGGTTTAGGAAGGAGCTCTCCAGGGCACTGTAGGGATGGAGGGCGCGAGTCTCTGTCATGAGGGAAGAGGCACCAGTCAATAAACCCCCTGCACAAGCAAGCCATGAACAAAGGATGTCTCCGCTCACACAGATGGGATTAAATTAACTGTGCTTGGATGCTTTCCCAAAGGGTACATCCTTCTCTTTTAACAATTTGTTTTCTGCAGGCCTGTGTCTGCCACTGAGCTTTGACCTCCTTCATGCTGCCCAAATGGGCTCTCTCGAAGAGCGTGAAGCCCAGGAGCTGACAACTATCTTAACACCCAAAGAGACTCTGCATCAGCAGAGGCATATAGCCCAGAATAATTCTTCTTCTCAGGGAGATTTCCAGCAAAAGAAATTATCGTATCTCATATGTCTTAGTGGTTACTGAATGAGAAATGGACTCCTAGAGGCAACAGTTCAATTGCAAATGCTTCCTAAAAATTCCAGCTGGTAGAAACACCAGATATCTGCGGGGCTGTGGATCATGATGGGAGATGCTCTTTATTTGCTGTGAGGCTTGACATGCTATCGACCCAGATGCCAAGCCCCCATACAGGTTCTACTTGACAAAATGGGGATGCCACAGAGTTTTGGGGACTACGTTTTTTAAATGACAAGCAACCCTCTCCCAGTGTCACCATGCTCAGAGCCTTTGCAAGCTAAATCCAGCTCTGCAATCAGTGCACTGGCAATGCCAATAAATTAAACACATAACAGCAGGTAGAAATTTGAATCAAACCGAGACAAACTGACTAAAACTAATGCAACACAGGAGGTTAAACTTGCTAAAAAGAGATAAGTTTTAAAAGCAAGCCAAGTTCTTCAAGCAGGTGACAACAGCAGGAGTTCAGACCTGCTGTTGAACTCACAGGCCCTGACCTCATATTGGTGAGGTGTTTGCACAACTCGTGGCACAAATGACTACATCTGCAAGAGCACCTCACTCTAACTGCTGGTAGCCCAGGTCCTGGGCTGCAAGTCCTTCTAGGAACATCCCATGGCACTGTGCAGTTGAGGGGCTGGTCTTACAGGCATTAACTATTTCACGTTATTTCTTGCATCTTGTCTTCTCCATCACACCCCAAGCTCCAGCCTTCTGCTGACTTCCTCTGTTCCCCTGTGCCAGGGTGTTCACAGAAGCCTAATCCTGCCCTCTCTGCCACTAATTCCCCTATTTCAGAGCAGGTCAGAGCCTTGGGGAAAGGGTCCTTGTTCCTGGGGTGCTGGGATCAGCCCTTGTATAGACGAACTCCTAAAAACTGTAAAGTCTGGCCAAGAGGGAAAGATGGCACAGTGGGACCAGAAGAGGAAACCATGCAGCCCCTTTGCCCTACGGCCAACAGCTGCTCAAGAAGACAGCACAGGAAGGCTAATGGATCACCTGGATTTGTTCAGCAGGTGCTCTCACCAAGGCTACGTGGCTGGACTCAGGCTCCTGGAAGATTTTTTCTGCCTCCTCTGCACTAGGCAGGGAGCAAAATGTATAATTCTATGATTCTATGACTAGAGTAAACTTGCATCTTTCTATTTATTTTGATTCTTTGTGAACCTTCAGCTTTGGCTGGAACTTGAACCTCTCGTTTTCAAGTGGGTTTGGATTTCTGGCTGAACATTTTCACAGCTCTGGGTGGAAGAGAGTTACAAGATAATGACATGCTGAAAATAAAAGTGAATTTCAAGCTAAGCTGTTCTGTGGCTTAATGTCTATCTGGGGAATTTCTCCTTGGTAATTAAGGCCAGAGTGCCTGCATACTAAAACAAATCTTGCATTTCAATGTTTAATATCCCTATAGCATGGGTGAGTCTTTTTTTCCTTTGGAACAAAGTAATTTTTGTAGTTGCTCTCTTGAAGTGGTGTCTACAGATCTCTTCAGTGTGTATTGTTATACGATTACACTACACTCCTAATTGCAAAGTTTCTCTCTCAGATCTCAGCTGAGATACTTTGCTCTGCCTACAGGTGCCTTTGGGAAGGAGGCAAGATAGGAACGTGTAGGGAAAAGCAAAAAAACCAAAATTTAAAATACAGTGAATATCCAAGGAGGGAGTTTTTAAGATCCTGAAGTATTCGCAACAACAACAAAAAATTCTCGCTGCCTTTTTCTAGTTGAAACTTCTTATTACTGAGTTTGCCAAAAATGCCTACTTGGAACAATTGAATACATTATATGTTTTAGAATAGAACTGTGCATGCCTTTTCACAATAACTGAAATATTCCTCCTTGCTATCGAGTCACTGGCTTTTGCAAAATGTCCCTCTTTGGACGAGGCAGTCACTTAGAGCCACTTAAGCCTCCTGAGTGCAGTTTTGGATTCCCCAGTGTCAAGCACAACCTCACCCAGACAAAAGCATCTGCAGAAGCCACTTGTTCTCTTGGAAAGGGGATGTGTTTCATCTGCTCTGAGCTGGGTGGTGGCTTCAGCAGCCCCTGCAGGCTGTGACACACATGTCCCTGTGTGCACTCTGTGCCCTGCTCTGCCTCCCAGCCAAGTCTGGCAGGATGATCTTGGCCCGTCATGCCTGAAAACCAGCAAAGCCTCGGCTCTGGCCTGGCTGGGGTGTGTGTGGCATCCCTCCTCCCTTGCCAACTCACAGCTGCTGGCTCCTAACTGGCTTCCATGCAGGGCTCGTGCTACAAAACCTCTCCATTCAAGAAAACCCTCTTGCACAGTTACAGCATCTACGGGAGCAACTCCTCAAATGCCAGAGGCCATAACCCCTCCCAGCCAGTGCCTGTCTACTGCTGCCAACAGGTTTCATGGCCAGCCATGCAGGAGCAGAGGGAGATTTCTTTACCCCACCAGCGGCAAACCATTCAGAGGAGTTGCTGTCACAGTCACAACCAACCTAAAAATTCAGGAACTACCCCAGCCAGAGCCACAGCCCCGGTCCCAGCCCGGGAAAGCGGCCAACAGCAGATTGCTGCAGGCAGCAAACGCCTTCCTACAGTGGCATTTTAGCTCTTTTCTGGTTTGAATGAGGTCCCACCACAGATTTTCTGCCGAATGAAGCTCTGAAAGAATTACATGCTTCTTGCAATAGTGTAGGGCCTTGCAAGCTTGCTTCTGGCAGGGAAGTGCAGGGTCCTTTGGGACGCACCAGCATGTACAGCAAGGTTACCCTGGCTTGTGTTTCAAAAAGGAGATGACAACAGCAGGCTGAAACAGCACTTTGAAATGCAAAGAATTATTCAGATTCTTCCTAATTTAATTTTGTAACTGCAAAGTATTCAGTCTTTGTTTTCATAGACAGCTCCTCATTCTTTTTCGATCTATCTTCTAGAAAGCTGGACAAAGGTGAGGAAATATAACATGTTTAATCAAAGAGATCTCCAAAGAGCAAACCAGGGTGTACTTAACTCACTTGATCTGCAACATACGTAAAGAACCAAATGCCTTTCTGCTTAATGTGATTATTCACAGGACTCCAGATGCAAAGGAAAGATCTCATCTTCTTAACATGTAAGCATCTTTATGCACCATAAGAATGAGATTATCAAGTAATCACTATAAAAATGAAATATTTCTTTTCGGGCTATATCGTCACCTTTCTTGGTGAAATAATTTTATGCTTTTATTTTAATTGATTGGGATATTAATAAAGTGATTTACACTTACATTTATACCTGACTGCATGTGTTTTTCCGTGGCCAATCTGTAACTTCCCAAAGACAAACCTGAAGGCACATAGGGTTGTCAGAAAGAGGATTTTAAATAGAGCACATAGGGGGTAAAGAAAATATGGAAAAAGTAAGAAGTCTGAGTGATGGGGACCGATAAGCATTGACTGTGACTGTTCTTTATTTTCTGAGAGATATATGGAA
Source organism: Myiozetetes cayanensis (assembly GCF_022539395.1). Classification (NCBI taxonomy): domain Eukaryota; kingdom Metazoa; phylum Chordata; class Aves; order Passeriformes; family Tyrannidae; genus Myiozetetes; species Myiozetetes cayanensis. The sequence goes on from NW_026087389.1 coordinate 7,037,751, forward strand.
GCATCCTATCCCTGATGCCCTAAAAACTTCAGCACAGGACTGTTGGGTTGGTTACTCTCTGCTTGCAAGCAGCTCCAAATGTACAGATATGAAGCAGAGCAACAAAACAGCTGTTTGGGGTGGCAGTCCCAGGCTGCAGCTCATCTCTACTCTCACCACGAACCAGCAATGCCTCCCCCAGGTACATGGTGTTATGTGAGTGGAAACCAGCTTAGGATGGTCTGAGAGATGGGGATATAGAGAAAATCGGTGGGATTTCGTACATCCCATTCATTAAAATCTAAGTCACCATCTCCAATTAATTTCTTTAGAATGTTTCTGGCTCTTGAGCTCTAATCAGTCATTTGAGAAACTGCCTTGCACTTGTTGTAACCACCGAGGCGAGTCCCCAGCTCCTCACTGTACACGCACATTATGAGGGAGTTTGCAATGGAATTAAAATCACAGCTGTGGTTTGTAGACCTCAGAAACACGTTGCACATATCTATTAGGTATTTAATCCCTTGTAACCTGGCTCTTGTTCCTTTAGAAACTGGGAATCCAAGGTTCTCTCTAGGGTTTATCTGCCTGTGTGAACCCCCCTACATGATCTCTCACGGAGCCAGTGAGGGAAGCAGAGGGTGACATGGCAAGGGCTTGGTGCTGCCAGCCCCGTGGGAAGGGGTAACTCCCACCTCCATCATGCATGAGTAACACAACCGAGGCCCTGAGGGACCAAAAGGAAGACTTTTATCCCCAAAACCCGACAGGTAAAGTCAGCAACAGAAATGGCTCACTGCACAGTGAATAAAACAGCCCGGTGCCATTCAAACAGCCAGGGAAGGAGTTAACTGCTTCTCCCACTGGGAATATTTCTTTGCCATGACGTCTCACTTCACACTGAACACTAAAATATTTTTCCACAGTTAAAGTGATGCTTTGCTGAGATATCAGCACGTGCAGTTCGTTTCCCTGTATCTGTATAAACAAGGTAAATTGAAACATTTGTGACTGAAATTTTCCCAGCAAGTTTCTCATGACTTAGAGGTCATTAAATTCCTTAGAATCTTATCTTTTGCACCCAGTCAGGCTGCTGCAATTTGGTAATGCACTGATGGTGCTCTGACTATCTGTGCAAGGGCTTTTGAAAAAATATTTAAAAATTTCAAATGAAAGGGGTTTTTTGACTCTCTCCACTTTTTCTGTCGTACTCATTTTTCAAATCCTGAAAATTTTTTAGAAGGAAAGGCAGCCTTGAGAGAGTGCTGCTTAAAGGCAGATGTCATTCCAGACTGAGGAAATATCAAGCCAAGAGGAAGCACAAGCCTTAAAGCAAGAATGCTTTTAACTATGAAATTGTGATCAGGCACTGGAGCAGAAGCAAGGATGGATGAAACTATCATCTTCTAACTCTTCACTAAGAGGCAAAACACTGGTAGTCTGGAAACAGTGCCTGATGCACAGATTCTGCCTGGTGATGAAAGAGAATGAGGGCTGCCCTGCCTCCTGCACCAACACGTGCCAGGGACTGGCTGCTGGACTCAGGAGCGCACAAAGCAGCACGGATTTCTGCAGCACTTTTCTTTGGAAGGAACAATCTCAGGGATGAGACATACTCACACATCTGATCTGATACACGTCAGTTCTGTGCAGCATCTGCCTGGAGCTGGAGGATACATCGCCCGCCTCCTTCGCACAACGTGTGACATCCCTTAGGTGAGCACTGCAGCCGTAAGAAGCTGGTTTTCACTCTGAGTTTTCCTTGACCCCTGAATTCCTCTTGGCTACAGCTGCCAGCTTTTTCTCTGCCTGGGGCTCTTCATTTTGCCTACAACTCCGCTGCACAGAGGGACTCACACCCCATTCTCAGTCAGGCTGTGGTGCCGCAATCATTGCACTGGGCAGTCTCCAGGGAGACCAGCAAGGATGTGCTCCAGGCAAAAATGGTTCTTTCTTCTAAAAATACCAAATAGAACAGAGCTGGCAGTGGAAAGGAGATGCTGGAGTGTGTGGCTGGAGCAGATGGGACTCCCCTCCTGTCAGGCGTAAGCTGACAATAACCCTCAGCCGCTTCCCAACACCACTGACCGGCAGGAACTGCTTTTGCTGTAGAACGAACTCAAAAGCATCTTTGTATTCTGAACAAATAAGGTCATTTAGGCTTGGTTTAAAGACTGGGAAATTGCAAACAAAGGGTTTGGTAACAGACAGTGGTTAAATTTAACCTGTAGATTCAATTATAATCCATTACACAGAACAAATCAAATCAATGAGACGTTAACGCTGCAGCGGATTGTGCTGTGCATCCTGTGACAATATCACTGCAGCAGCTGCTTCAAGAAAGTTCTGGACACAGGGAGATGGCCACACCGTTATCTGACATATACTAGGGCTTCTCTTTCCATTTTCTTATTGTGACAGAGGATAATGTGGTTGTTCAAAAGAAAGAATTATCAGCTGCAAGAAAAGTAAGATGGTAGAACTCTGCAACTTAACTCTTTGATGAGACAGTTTGAAATGAGATACTTGATGCCAACTGAATCAAGTGGAAGCAAGGTACATTATTTATTTGCTATTTTGGAAGGGACCCCTTTATCTTGCCTCTTCTTCCCCTTCTCTCTGAAGATTTTCCCACCTTTCCTCACCATTCCTAGGAGATGAAAGGTCCCAACAACCCCCAAATGAAGAGGATTAATTTCCTTCGATATGAAAGGAGAATTTTTTTGTAACAATTCATCAGTTTTGAATTATGCAAACTTCAAGAAAACAGCTCATTGCAGCAGGAAAATCTTTCCCTCAAAACCCCACGATGCAAAGTCTACCTTCCTACAGTTTAATCTTTTGCTGACTGTTACTGTAGTTATTTCCTTTAATAGGTTCAGCTTTCCTGCACTGGTGATTTATTTTTCATCCTATTATACTTTTCTGATATTCTTTATTGGTGCCTTTTAGTCACCTAAGGCACAAGCCTCAGCCAAGTGTCTGGTTTCTGTTAGTCAAAAACTTTAGATTTTTCTGAAATCCAGGACTAACTCTTTCCTGACACTGGTCCATGATAAACTCCCCAAATTCCTTTGGAATCACTCTCTTCACATCAACACTTCAGAGGAGTATTTTCTCTCTCTTAGTGTAACCCCATCCTTGCAGCCACAGGGGAGAGGGTTGTCCATGGAAGAGAGACTGTGATGCAACCCACAGATGAAGAGACCTGACCCAACTTCAGTGCAGGTGAGGGTCAGCACACGGCCCTCAGCAGCCCAGCAAAACCATGGGGTGTACCATGGGGCACGATACACTGACAGGTGACAGACACCTGGAACAAAATAGCCCTCACTGGCTTTACAGTCTCAACTTACGAGAAAATAAATGCACAGCGGCACTTGCTTTTTATCACAAGCCTTCAGGAATCAGTAAAAGAAAAAATAAAGGCACGAACAGCCACAGTTTGATGGGTGCAGACGATGATAACTGGAAGGCTCATAAACCAGCACTGAGACACAAACATGCTGGGAGCTCAGTGTCATACTGGAAAAACAGCCACATAATTCTCCAAAGCAAAATAATTTGGCTGAACCCGGCAGTAATTAGCAATAAGTAATCTCTCTAGCTACGCTTTGATCAGGGCATGTTTTCATCTGTCTGCCAGGACATGCCCAAAATCTGCTCTTCCCTTTTTTCCCCACCAGTGAAGCTCTGCTGTCACAGACATAGGGCTCAGACCCTGATCCTGCAATCACTCAGATACACGTTCATTATTTGTGTGAATGTCATCACTGCAGGTAGTGGGAGATAAGAGGGAATTGCATAAGCACATACAGGATTAGGACTAAACTCCACCTGCATATAGTCTCTGTTACCCTTTGGGTTACAACTGTAAGTCATCATTAAGATAAAAAAAAAGCAGGTGAATGCAGAGGTGCTTTGGGCATTTGGCCACCTGGGTCTCCCGGACCACGCCACAGCCTCAACCATCAAAAAAGCAGGAGGTAAGACCTATGCCTGAAAACCCTGCAAAGGCACACTTACAATTAGAGGCCCCCTGTTGTTTTCACGGTACTTGTTCTGGAAGAAGATATAGACCACGGTGGCAGCCAGCGAGTAGAGGAAGGCGAAGACTGCAATGGTGACGAAGAACTCCGCCGAAGATGAGAAGTCTCCTATCAAGGCGAGTGTTTCTTTGCGCTTGCCTTCACAAGTGGGAGCCTCAAAATTTACTTGATGCAACCTGGAAAACAACCCAAAGAGCAGCAGGTGAAGTACAGAAGACTGAAACTGTTATCTGAATAAAGATAAATACGTTTGCTCTGTTTCCATCTCATTCCTGATGCGCATTGATCCCCGTGAATAACTGGCCCTCTGAGTAGCCTTGTGGGTTGTGCTCTTCAGAGCTGCTCGTACACGTGAGGTTACAGGTGAGTGTCGAGGTGAGACTGAGCAACTGAGCACATCTTTTAAACAATCCCAGGGAAAAGCTGATGTTCCAATGGTTTGGTACAACCCTCCCCGTCCTCTCCGGGGTTTTGCCATGGCAACAACTGAAAAAAGGATAAAATGAGGAACAATTTGATTCTCAAATTCTTACAATTAAGGCAGCAGAAAACAGGTCTTATCCTCTATACTAAGCCCATAAGACACCCATGTTTGGACGTTCACGGATTCCTTGTGTAAAATTGCCTAGTGCAGAGCTACCTGTGGCTGTTAGCCCATAGGGCTAAGCCACATAGTGCTTCTACATTAAAAGCTTTTAAAATCAAGCTGCAGCAAAAATACACAACTTGGATCAAAGAAAAAGTCTGCATGCCCTGGTTTAAGCAATGTAAACCCTAATCTTGTACTCATGCACTGGTTTGCAATCAGTGACCGAGCTAATAGATTCGTAGTTCTGTACAAAAGCTCCTGCCAGAGTCTTATTTTGCTGTAATAATTTTAATTTCTGATTCAGAAAAAGAAAGGAGATCCATGGAGGGTGCATTTTGGCAGGTCCTATTGAATGGCCCAGATTAACATCAGTGGGGACGAGGGACTCGACAAAGGATCACGGTTTTCTGAGGGGATGAAATCAGCAGCAATTACAGAACTGATGACCTGGTGCTGAGAAAGGATTAGGCCCTTGGGGAGACATTCCTCTGCTCAATGGCAATTAATGTATGCAACAGCAAGCCAATAGCAGCAGCAGCCACGAATATATACCTAAATAAAAAGTTAGGTCCCCAGAGGAAAACAAAGTGCCCACAGCAGAAATCACAGAAGATGGATTAATGGACATTAGAGGATTGCATGACTTTTTGCATTTGCTGGTCCAAACTAAGTGTACCCAAACATGTAGGCAGAACTTCTTCATCAGTGGCTGATACATAACGCCTGCTATTTGCCTCAGGCAATTACTTCCCTGAGCTTCTGTCATTGTTGTAGTGGTGGGATGAAAACAAGAAACAAGTCTGCTCAGATTGTGGAGATGAGCAGTGGCTGAGCTGCATTCCCTGCACAAACCCAGCAAAGCCTGATGAAAACTGAACACATGAGAGAGACCCGACTGCTCACGATCAGTTTCCTGACTTGTTTTCTAAGCTTCCTGGCATCACTGCAAACACACTTTCTGTCAGGGCTTATTGTTGTTTTCTAAAATTCGGGAAAAAAGGGGAAGGAAGATTTCCTACTGCCTGTCATGCCAATTTTGCAGCCTGGAGAGAAAGTGGCTTTGTTTTAACCATCACCACGATAATGGAAAGATTTGCATGGTCTAAAAATAAAGCTTTCTCTGCTTCCCTCATGCACAGCTGCTTGAGTGCTGTATTGAAACAGAATGAAACCAGGAACCTCTTTCAAAACCCCTTGAAAACAGCCTTTATGAAGCTCTGGATCAGTAAGAAACGTGGCTCCATCCCCCTTTCCCCAGAGGAATGCAATGCTGTGTAGCCAGAGGCTGTCCTCACAGTCCTTGTCAGGGCTCAAGGCAGCTTTCACATCCCACCCAGACCATGGGGCTGCAGTCTAGGCAGGAAGGACACCTGCAACGGTGAGCCAAACCAGAGGTGGGGATCACCCTGTGTTCTCATCTACCTGCAGAACAAAGGTCTCCCTGTCAGCCCAGACTTGGCAAACCAACACTTAAGGTTGGGTGGGTTTTCTTTTGTTGGCTGTTGTTGTTGGTCCAAACCTCCAAATGCTTAATCAGCCTTTTCTGATTCTGACATTTGCTGTGTTTGAAGGGTCACACTCAGGTACCACAGCTGCTGTTAAAGGGTCTTGCTGCAGAGTGCAGGATCTGCTTTTCCAGCTGAGAGCAGCAAAAGCCAGGCTTTGCTGTAATGGGGTGAGTTCTGTGGTTTTATGTATGTTACCACCTCCCTCACATCAGTTGCACAAGCACTATGGAACTGGGCTGAGCTACATTAAATACAATCCAAGTGCCCTGGGAATGAAAAAAAAAAAGGGGGAGGCAATTCTGCATGCATTTTATTCTGTAAAACATGTCTTTATGGTATTTTTTTTTCCTGTCCTCCCCTGGAGCCCTGGAACAGCACACCAGGCAACACATGTGTTCAAACTCCTGTGTATATCAAAGAGGAAATAACTTAAGGAATGCTTCTATCAAGGTTTAGGCTGGGAGTTGCTGCCCATCCCTGTCCCTCTGACTGTCCATGGTCACCACAGCCCCCTCCAGTCTCATAATTAACAAACACCAGCCTTTACAGAATACAGTAAAGTAACTGAATCCATTTTCCTTTTCTATCCCTGTTTTGCTGACTTCACCTTAGTTCTGAATCATAAGTCAGAAAAAAATGGTAATATATGAACATCACACTCATATCTTCCTAGCAGTGCTTTTGTGGCCAGGCATCTGTCAGGGATCCGAGATCACAGAAACCTTCTTCCATCAAGCTATTTTTATTCATTTCCTTTTCTTTTTAGATTTCCCCATCCTCTAAGAGAGTGTGCAGTAATTGGTGTCTCTTGTGGCCACCTCACCTCTGCCCAAACAACAGAGATCTCTGTTGTGCAAAGGGCCCCAAAATAAACCATGATTCAGAACTGGGAAGAGGAGATGTGGCAGGGAAGAGAAGTGAGGAAGCCAAGCCCTGGGGTGGTTAGGGTGGATGCTGACATAACAGGATACATCTGAAAAGTTTTTTTAAAGCAGGGGAGGATCAGTGACAGAAAATCCAGTTTCACTAATAGAAACCTCTGATCTGGAATGGCACCTTGGAGAGAAAGCTCTGACTTTTTCCACTGATGTTGCTGAGTCAGCCTTTCTGGGGGCAGGATGGTTTGGTGATGACTCACAAAAAATTAATTACCTGTACCTCTGCCTCCCACTTTTGATGTAATTCTACCTGTTGTGCCTCTTACTTCCTCTGACTTATTTTTCTTTCATCTTCTCTTTTCTCTCATTGTTTACACCTCACCTTTTCCTTCAAGTCATGCTTGGCCCTTGTCTTCCTCCTGCTGCATTTCTGATTTCCAGCACCACCCCTGCATTCCACCTTTGCCTCTCCCTTTCCTAAACAAAACCAGGAGCCCCAAGAGTGACCCTTTGCAACCACATCTTCTGCACTGTGTTAACATCTGACAATACTGTTGGGCTGCATCAGCAAAAGTGATCTTTCACTGATTATTGGACAATGCAAATAAGGAACACAACAGTAATAAATTTACTTAATTAGGGAAACAAGTAATGAAAAACCTTCTCCCCCTAAGTTCCTTTAGTGTTTTTTGCTTTGTAGTGCCTTGAGTATTGCTATTTACTCAAAAATAAAGCTGCTAACTTAGGAATGTGACCTTGCACTCCACACTCAGCAGAGCAGCACTAAGGTCATGCTCACTGCCCATTGCTACTGCCATCATCCCCTTCACTAATGTCAGCTGCCATTGCCAAGCCATCCAGGCCTGAATTCCCTCAAATTCACTTCAGTCAGAAGCAAGTCCACCAAATGCAGTCAAATTTCACAGATGAAGTCACAGTAATTAAGGGCTTCTGAGGTTTCTTCTACCATTTGGCAAACTTGCCGTTGCCGTGGGAAATGCGATGACAAGACAGCTGTATTGTCTAGCTTGACAAGATCAAAAGAGGGCAGGAATGTTTTACAGTGAAAAAAAAAGGATTTTTACATTGTTCCACAATAGCAAAGAGCAGTTACATTTTCAGACACTAATTACCCCTGCTCTGAAAACAATACATGAAGCCAGACACACTGAACAAAGCTACAGCTGTTACGTGTGCGTGTGGGAGCAGGAGCTGTGCTCTCTCCGTGTAAATGAAAAGTTGCCTTTCCTTCCCAAACTTCCCCAGTACAATATTCAAGCCACAGCTTGCTCTTAATCATAGCCCCTCATTTTTTCAAGCAGCCTAGTTCCACCGATGACCCTTGAGCACAAAAATGGTCAGAGCCAACCGCCCCAAAGACCCCCCTTGTCCCATGTCCCACCCCACCAGCAGACACAGAAGAGACCAAGCAGGGGAGTAAGCACCCAGTGATCTAATCATGTCTGACTCACCAACCTCCCCCTTCAGCAATGCACCCAGGGCTTAGACTTGAAGCCAACAGAACATGCAATTAACAGCAAGTATGTGCTCAAGTGGTATTGATAAACCGGAACAGATATCCACTCCTGGGCTTTGATCAGTGTGTGGATTAATAAATAACAGATAAAGTTCTGCCTCCAAAAATTCTCAATGAGGATTAGTGTTTCTCCATTCCTTTACTAGGACCTGATGAAAAACAGGCAGAAAAAGCTCTCTGTTTTGGCAGGTTGTCCTATTTTCTGAAAATAGCATCTTGTAATCCATCCCCCAACTCGTCTACAACATGCTGGAACAAAATCTGCAACACCCACACACGTGCTTGCAAAAACCTAGAGATCCATTATCCTTTCATTGGGCTTTATTTCCCCCTCACTTGTTTCTGGTAGTCAAACTGTCAATTCTCTTTACCGTCTGCAAAGCCCTGAGAGGAATATATTGCCGGAAACGAGTTATTGCAGGTGATGCTCATGGAGGGGTTTCTTGGGAAATGTTTATCTTGGCTGATAGTCTCCAAAATGAGGGGAAAATGAAATTTCAAAGTACAGTAGTGAAATGCTAACATGCAGAGGGCCCCTTAGCAAGTCAAACTGTTCTGTTGAGGCACAAAACGTGACAAGGTTTTACACCTTCCTTTCTCTAGGATACAGAATAAAGGCATTTCTTCTAGTTAGCCCTGAAAACACTGGAATTCCCTCACTTCAGAGGACTATGCTGATGTGCTTTCACACCACTGCCTCCAGCCAGCCAGTCCCAGGGCAAATGACCCTTTCTGAGGTGCCATATATGGATTTTTTGAAGGTTTAGTGAAATAACACAAATAAACGGGAGCCTTTCCTCTCACAGCAGAGCTCATCATCCCTGTAAAACTTCTCTCGAGATATTACCTGCATTAAGAAAAAACACTTCAAAAGTAATCTTTAATACTCAGGTGAAAGTAGAATCTGTCTGAAAAGGAAAGGTCTTTTGTTTAAATGAAAATTGAGGTCCATTGACTCTTACAACACTCTTCAATGCCTGGTCCCAAGGAGGAATAGCCCACACAGTGCTCCTCACTGCAAAGAACATTTCCCACAGTGCTGGGCATCCCTGTATGCTCAGTGCTAAATCCTGGCTATCTTCAAGGCTGCCCATACAGCAAGGAACAGGCTTTGGGAGGATGGATGGAGTGAGCTCTGCAGCTTTTTCTTTTTTTCCCCTCCCCTCAGATCTGCTCTCTGAGGACAGACTCCTAAGGGTGGGGGAGCCCTGCAGTGCTGAACCCGTGTCACAAGCTCTCATACACACCACAAACTCTTGCAGAGGGAGCCACTGCTAAGCAGCTGCCCTCAATCCATATTTTCTGCAAATTATCAACATTATCCAGCAATTCCCGTAGGACCTGAATTTTTGCACCCAGGCATCCTGGAGCTGTTGAAGTTAGTCTGAGGCAGCCAGCCTGTTAATACCACGCAGCTTGAAGTTATTTATCCCAGCCCTGCCTGGAGATGCCACAGGCATTTGAGAGAGTGAGGTGCTTATCCATCCTTTCTGTCTCAGCAGTTTTCCATACCTCACTCTACCAGCGACACCCCTCCAGACTCCACAGCACCCAAAGGTGCCTTCAGTATCCTCTTCTCCTCAGTTTTCTCCCCTTCCATAGCAGAAGCACATGAGTTTCTACCACATACCTCTCCTTATGAAATAAATTCATTTTTCTTTGGAGACCAAAAACACAACTAAATTTCTCCAGCTGACTCAGCAATCCAAGCCTGGTTGTTTGTTTATTTGCTTTCTAGAGGAAGAAAGAACGCAGCTGGCTGATCAAAGAGTATTCGAAATACTTCACTTTCAACTTCTGTCTGCTTGATGAAACCTCTCCATTTATTAGACAAAAAAAAAAAATCCCAAAAAAGCCCACATCACTGTAGAATAATTCAACACCACCAGTAGTTTCACACAAATACATACTTCATTTTGCAAACATTTATTCCTAACTCCTATCCTGGACATTTGAACATCCTAAAGATCTCCCCTTTGTCACAGCTGACTTCAGTGGCTTATACCCACCCAAACCCACGTCCACAGCAGCATCACCAGAAAATCCCCAGGAGATGCTGCTGGGAAGTTGACCAGGAAAGCTGTAGCAACTTACATGCTCTTCTGGTTTACGTCCAGTCTAAAGAATGGAAAATATTTCCCCTCTTCATATTTCCAGTTTCTGAGCTTGTCAGGTTCCCAGCCCTCACTAGCACATAGCTGTGGTGCAGAGGTTTGGCCAGTACTGGTTTCACAGGACAAGGTTCCAGGCACAGCTGCTGTCCCAGCACACCATATGGTGTGCTGCCCTGGGAGAGGGGGCAATTCCCCCAGTGCAGGCAGCTCAGAACAGGCACACCCCCATGCCTATCCAGAGCTGGGCACCGTGCACATCCTCTGCTCCATCCCTCTCCACCTCACATCTCTCCAAGGTGCTCAGGCCTCCAGGAGGTGAAGCCACAAAACCCTTCTGACATCAGAGTCTAAAGACATTGGAAGAAGGGCAACCTTGGTGGTGGGGAGAGGACACCAGTGCCACATCCACAGCTTTAGATCCCTCCTGCAGGACCTGCTCCCAGTGACTGGGTTCACAAAGCTCTTGGAAAACAGTCGGTGCAAGAGCTCCGTCGCACTCCCAGGGGAGAAAGCGTCCCGGGCGCGTGGCAGCCACAGCAGTGAAACCTCCCCAGACTGTGCACGTAGCAGCACTGCAAACCCTAGTACTCCATCGTAGCACCAGAAGAGAGAAAAAAAAAAGGTTCATTATAGAACACATGCCGGGAGCGCTCAGAAAGCTGAGTGGGTGATCCCAACCCCACTTCCAAACCTACATCCAAGGCCCAGATTTATCTCCCAAGATATTTTCACAGCTCTTCTCAGGAACACATGCTTTTACTTGCTGTGCAAGCAGAGCACAGCGCTCAAAGACATGCTCCACCAGTTTTTACAACCCAAATACCTTCCCAGATTGGGCACTTACATTCTTTGTGGTGCAGACTGGTGGCATTATGCTCTGATTTCCCCTGGCTGAGCTATGTTCTTGGGGTGAACTGTTTCCTAGTCCCTGGAAAGTTTAGCTTCTATCTCTGAAGGAAGGTAACCCTTAATTATCCTTAAAAAAAAAGTCATCATGTTCATGGAATAAGGCAAATTAGGAAGCCTGAAAACATGACAGGCATGCCTTTGCATCACCACATACACAACTGTCCAATGTTACCTGGTCCCACCACAAGATCCTGGCTGAACACACAGTTCTGATGGCCCTTTTGCTGCCCTCTCCTCTGGACAGACACAGGAATCAGCTTCCAAACTAACAAGCCTCTGTGAGAGCTGAACAAAAGCTTCCATATGGAGAAAGATCTACAAAAACTAAACACCTGCAGATAAAATGCAAGCAATAGAAATCATAAAGCAAAGACCTTAAATAGCCATTGAATCTAATAAGATAATTTCTTATCAATCCCTGGGTGTATCAATCCCTGGGCAGTGTTTTTGCATGGAGTGATGTGAGACTGCTGATCCCCCGTTCCTGCACCCCAACACTCTCTGCTGTTGCTTGGATCAGTTCATAGTACTCACACCACCTGCAATACAACAATCCACAATCAAATGGGCTATGAACTCCTTGTAAAAGTATTCTGAATTCCTGGGCATCACCTGGTGTTCAGCCAGAACCACCTGAGAGCATAAATCCTTTGCCCTGTGAGAAGCAGTGTTCACAAACAATTTGATCCAGGTCTATACACCACGAAAGCAGCAATTTCATCTCCGAGACAGCTGAGATAAATGGAAGAGCAATTACAGAAGATGCAGCAACATTTATCCTTTGTATATCAACATTACTTTGCATTTTAACTGTAATTTTCTCAAGTATATTGTCCTAACGAGCTCTGTAGAGTTTTAGGGCATGACTCCAATAAAACTCCCAGTCACAATTATTTACATTGGAGGGACATGTCAGATCCTTTTCTCAGGGTTCCAGTGCAGGCTGAGGAGCCCACAGGGCAGGAACTAAGGAGACCTGCAGGTCTGCCAATGGACCTGTGGACAAACTAACCAGCACCTTCACACTCTGAATAGTCCAGGAAGTGTGAATCCAGAGAGGACAGGCACTGAGTGGGGCTATGCTGGATGGGGTTGGATGCCCATCCTCTCCACAGCCTACTGAATAAGAAATATTGCATTAAACTCTTGGTAAATAAATTCACATAGAATCCAGGTGTGAGAGGAGACCAAATACACCCCACATGTCCCATTGCCTACGGTCCTGGTGAAACATTTGGGAGCAGGGAAAAGGGGAAGGACATGTTTGATTGTTCCCTAGCTGGGTCACTACACGCCATCTGGGGTATGGGATCAAATGCCAAACAAAGCAAAGCTGAAAGGTTTCTGCTTTGGTTGCCTCTGTACTGACAGCATGAAAATGTGCAAAAAGAAATTTGCAAGGGAAGTTGTCTAAAGTATGACTTTCAGGAAAAGCCTTTGTGGCAGGCACAGATAAAACACCATCACTGCACAATACCACAGAGACTATTCATGAATATATATTAAAAATTCAAATTGTGAAAAAGCTGCATATATTAACAAATCCAAAAGTGAATTCCAATTTAAGAACAAATTTGGCCTAAAGAATTAATGAAGAATTTTTCTGGCACTAAAAGAGTGTTCAGCATAAAATATAGCCTCTGTGAAGAAAAATCAGCCAGTCTGGATAAACTGGACCATCCAAATTCATCAAGACTCCAATGGCTTTGAGTGCCAAGAGAAAAGCTCTACAATTTAAGGAAGTGTTCTCCCTTATCTGCAGCAGACACCATCTCCAGAAAGCTGCTACCACTTTCCCCTCCAGTTATGTGTCCATGAGCTCTGTGTCCACACAGTGTTTGCACATGAACATCCATAGCAGAAGACAAGAACTGACCATTCTGAAGGGCTGCAAAAAAAGATAAGTCTCCTCTATGGCCCCAGCTCATCACCCAAGGACGTGTTTGCTCCAAGTTTTAAGGAAGTAAAACCTACAAAGTAAAAGCTGAGGACAGCAGCAACTGAGACAACTTCAACATTTGGAAAATGACAAAAATAGTGCCTGGGCCAATCAGCTTGTCCCTGGTTGTGCAGTTGACTGGAGACTTCACAATTTTACACATATCAACAGCCAGACCTCCTCCTCTGACCTACTCAAGCACTGCCTGAGCAAAGGCTTTGCCACCCTTGGCCTGTGGCTTCTTGGCTGTGGACAAACCAGTGTGGCCCAGAAACAAAGCCATTCAGACCAGCTATCAAATTGTGGGGGCAGAGGATGATGTGTTCCTTCAATGGCACAGTGCTGAGGAGCAAACACACAGGGTCAGCCTCAAAGAGAAGCTGAAGATGTGGCTCTATTGGATTTCTGGTGGTTTTCTATAGATCTCAAAGGGTCAAGTGACTGGAAGCATCTCCCAACTCCTCACTTGTGGGAAAAGGGTACTTGCATTTATCCACAGTTCAAACAAAAGTGCAAACTGGCAGTAATGACCATTCTTTGGCCAAGTTGCCAACCCTGAAGATTTCCACAAAGTGGGTTTTGAAGACTGTAATTGGGGTCAGGAAGAGGCACTCAAAACTAGAAAAGTCACATAGTCATCCTTATTTTTATCTGTTTTAATCAAACCAGCAAGGATTTCATTAAACTCTGACAACAGGAATTAAATTGTACATTGTGCTCATGGACAGCTGCTATCACAGACCACAGCTGCCCAAGAAAAAAGCACATTTTCTTCCATTCTACTGTACTCTTGGTTTGAAGACAGTATCCTCAGAGTCGTGAAGACCCTCAGACATTGGAGAACTCTGATTTGCTGGTTTTAATTACTTCAGCAGTCTGTAGTCATGCACAAGCAAGCAAAAGTCATATCATGGCATTTACTCTCTAATGACTAGAACCAGTTACAAAAATGTGAAATATTCTTTCCTAAACTATGTTTACTCAAAGCTGCAAAGAAATGTATTTATTCTGCAGACCTGGATCACCTTTTCCCCAGGCCAGGAGACAATGTAAGAGCAAACAGCTCTAAGCCAACAGCTCATTGATCAGGGTGCTCAGCTTGGCTTTGCGAGCTCCACGTTCAGATTGCTCATGGACTTGTTTCAGTACAGAAATTTGACCAAGGTCTTTGATGCCTTCACTGCCAGGGAAGTGCTGAGGCCATACTTTAAATAGCTCAGAAGGTTATTGCATTCACGTCACGACAGAATAAAATCTTTTCACTGGGTTTCCGTTGGGAAAAAAAAAAAAAGAGATTTTTGAAAAAATTGAGCTGCAATTTTCTGGCCAGTCCTACAAAATAACTAGTATTTCCTAGTTAAAAATGCTTCTTAATGCTTCAGCTTGCATCATCAGGTCACATTAAATATGAGTATAATTTCACGAAGGTGTCACTATTAGAGATATCTGTGTCCTGAAGGATTTCCTGAATTTTGCTCAGCAGGATGCAATGTTAGCTTCCTCATCTGCATAATTTCCAGTTTCTACTAGCAGTAGTTAAAACCTAGAAGCCCTGGTCAGGCAAATTATTCTTTAAGAGACCAAAATTAGGTAAAAAAAGCACTGATAAGATCAGGGGATCTGATGAAACTCCAGATGAAACTTATGAAAGATAATTAAAGCCACTACCAAGCCCTCAGTGTCCTACAGAGCTGGTTTATATAATCAGGGTATTGGTGAAAATCTCCAGCTTCACTGATGTATTATTGAACACTTTTTCTCTGCAGTTCAGCTGTTAACCCCATGTCTGCAGTGCTTGACAAGGTGGTCACAGTTTGGCAAGAGAAAGGACTAAACTGATGCAGCTTTCATGGACAAACCTATTGCAGATCCAGAAGGAACCACTGTTGACATCCAGTACAACACCTTGTGCTCTTCACTGCTGAATTCCTCCCCATGGTCCCTGCAATTCCTGCTTGTGCAAAAGCACAGCTTCTCAAAAGCGCCAGTTCCAGGATGGAGATTTCTCCCTTCGTTAAGCAGGAATGGGTCATGCAGATTTTAACCAGCCCCTCTCACCTTCCTGGGAGCTCTACCAAATTCACACGGGAACTGGGGCATCGACATTTTGGCACAGAGCACACCTGAAGCCAGAGCATCTCCTGCTGGCTTGCTTTTGCTTCCATCTACCCACAGAAGGTTTATGAGCCCCCAGTTTGCTTTTCTAGAAGGGGTATCTTCTGTGAGATGAGCATATCCAAAATAAAACACAAACCTTAAGGAGTTCAGCTGAATCAGTGACTTTATTCTTTCCTATCTCTCACCCTCCCAAGACGTCTGGGAAGACAGCCTGCCATAGTTGACTGAAAGTCAGCGCTGCAGGCAACTACTTAGTTTAAAGACTATCCATTTATCCTGGTCTCCCAGCCATAATAAACATCTAAAATCTTTCAGCCAAATTTTTTTTCACTAAATTCTGAAGCAAGATTTACTACAAATGGATGATTAAAAAAAAAATAGAAGGCTAGTACATTCTGACACAGCAATGTGCTAATATTAAAACAGGCCTTTTCCAAAGAAAGATATATGCAAAGCTCAGAAAGTTAGATGCTTTCTCCTTAATTATAATTTGTAACTTCTAAGTAGGCAATTTAGATCTGACTGTCATATTTCAAATGGAAGACTAGCCTACCCATCGCATGCAGATGAAGTGAACACTTTAAAGAGTGTTCAATGGGAATGTCTTTATTCAAATGAGATGCTTAAAGTGAATGAAAAACTCCCATAAAACACAATTTCCTTTTCCTTCAAAAGCAAGGATTACTTCAAGAGACAGCTTTACTAGCACACTGAAAAGATATTAATAGGTGATTTAGAATAAAATGGAAAACATTTGTTTTGCTCACTTCTGTGATACAAAGACGTGCTGGGCTTAAGATTCTCCAAAAGTTAAAGACAAAGAGATTTTAGTCCAGGACCTCCTCAAGACTTTAAAGACAGCACAGTTACGAGATTGTATCAAGATGGTTCTCCCTTCCCATTGTCCTTCAGGTCCATCCAGCACATCTCCACTCTTGGGATTCACAAGAGCCACAGACCTCATCAGCATCACCCACAGGCACAGCATTCCTCCCCTGGCCAGGACAGGAGATAACCACGAAGCAGCAAAGAATACCTCTCACAGCACATCATCATGAGAGCATTTCTGTTGTGCAAAGGTTCATTTAAATCAGCAGTTGAAGAAGCCCAAACCTCTCAGTGCAACTCTGCCAGTTACAATTAAAACATTATGTTTGGGAGACAAATAATTATGCAGTAAAAAATCTCTGGTATAGACTCAGTAAGTCAAGCAATCAAAAAAATTAGATTTTAGGAGGACTGGTGAAAAAGCACCTTAAAACAATGAATACCAGCAACAAATATGTGCGGAGTAGGTATACTATTCCATCACTTGCTATCACAGCAACACCAAGGAATAGCAAAGTACAAGATAAAAATGTTGCTGGGATCAGAGAAAATAATAAACAAACAGGAGCTTTACCAGGCTTCTTATTACAGAAAAAAAAATAGCTTCAGGGCACTTGGATGAGTGACAAATCCAATCTGAAAGGGTGATGGACTGCAAGAGGAACAAACAATTCCAAGATGCTGACTTCCTCCCCCCCACCCCTCAAAGAATCATTACTGGGGTGAGGGTCAAACTGAAGAACATCCTAATGTGTGCCAAATTAGCAACAGATCCTGTACCAAACACAGATCCTAATGCTGACAAAAACTGCTAGTGTGGAATCAGAAGTTTTTCCCATATTTGAACTTGTAAAGCCTCTGAAATGCATATACAGGTATCAAGAACAATGGCTGGTTTGTGCTTTAAAGCATAAGGAAGGAAAGAAATTCTTCATAATAAAACTAGAGTCAGGTAGAAATGAGAGAAAACTTTGGGTGAATATTTGAAACATCCTTATGAATATCAGCCTGGGCATGGAAGAGTCTGGCAGGATCCATAGAAAAGTGTGGCAGAGGTCCAGGAGACACTACCGGAGGGTATTAGGGTTTGGACTACAGGTTTATTTCCACATTACAGGGTGACTACAGGGTCATGGATATGGGTTGCAGGAAGCTTAAATGAATTAGTTTAGTTGTGGATGGAAAAGCATCCACCTCATGTCCTGTTCCAGAAGAGATGGTGGAGACAGATTTGGGGTCAATTACCCAGCAGTGACATTGGAGAGACTCCTCTGTGGTTACCACACCCCAGCAGCATGAGCCCAGAGCTCTGTCTAATAGTATTAATTATTTCTCTTGAATTAATTTATATTGCTCGCTGGAGACTTGTGAAGTTTTTAGGCTGGAGATACAAAAAAAGCTCCAGATTTTTTAAGAGGGTATGAAGATGCTCCTTTGTTTCAGAAGCATCTGGAGCTACCTGCTGTGGAGTGCAATGCTTCTTCAGTACGTTCAAGACTGGCCTGGGGCTACATGAATCACTGGTTTGAAGTTGCCTTGGCATTCAGTATGTTTTAATCACACATCCCCAGATCCCACTAGAACTGCTTTTGCCCTCCTGCATCTTTCTTTTCTTTATCTCAGGTGATGGGCCCCAGCAGCACATGGTCACAAGTACAGTGCCCCCTCCATTCAATCTGGAAAACTCCATCCCCACTCTGATCTTGCTTTACTGGGAACATTTTCAGGCTCCTTCAGTCTCATTTCCAAAGCATCCAAGTCTTCTTGCTTTGCCAAGCTGCCCTGTTGAGCCTTACCACTTTGTTTACTTGCTTAAAGCTCTTGACACTCATCATCTACTCACCAAGGTCTAGCAGTTCATCTTCTAGGAGAAGAAAACAAAGCCTCAAACTCACAGCAACAAGAACAAAAGCAGCTGGTAGCACAGCTGCATGGCTTTCTTCATTTCAAATCATGTTGGAAGGAGCAGCTCATGAAAAACAGTGCTCAGGTATTCAACTTGTCACTGCTGACAGCCACAACAGCAGTGGGGGTGTCAGGTGCTCAGCAGCATCCCTTCCTTCCACCTACACCTCCCCCAGCTGACAGCCAATAATCAGGACTCTGAAGGCATTTGGAAGGAAAATGCCATGCGAAGATGGACTTATTCAGATCTGAATGCAAGACAACTGGTGGGAAACTCATCCTGTCTACGCAAAGCCTGCGTGCCCATGCAGGGATGTGAGCCTCAGGAGCACGGTTTTGATGAGGGGGCCTGAACTTAAACAGTGTCTGCTTTTTCCAAGGGTATTCACTCCTCTACTATGAGATGTTACCTTTCCCAATTAATCTCATTTCTGTTTTTTAGGGCATCTCACCTTCACTCGGTGGAGGGAGCACTGGAGAAAAGCAGAAAGGGCAAATACATGAGAAAGCCACAGGAATATTTAGGTAAAACAATAATATGACACCAAGTTCCACAGGTAGCACTGGGCCAGATTTTCCAGGCACAGCATCTGCTGCCCCATCTATTCTGCACATCTCTGGACACATTTTGCATGTGCCTCAGGTTTGCATACAAAAATCCCAAATTGCACAAAACCAGAGTATCTTTATGCTTCTCCCAAAACAGCATCTGGATAAGTGTCATCTCCCTTCTCACCTGCACATTTCAGATGTATTTATACCATGTAGCCAAACACCTCACTGCATACGCCATAGACCCCACCTGTGCATGCTGAGTTCAAGGGCCATCTACAGCCTCAGCTGGATCCCTCCTGCAGATAAGCCCTATTTTGCATCATCTTTGCAACATGCTGGAATGTAACAATTACCCATCAATTATTCCAGTTTTCTAATAAGCAAGACTGTGGGAAATTGCGGATCCAGCTACTTGTTTCTGGGAGAGATGGTCAACCTGCCTGGTAAAACACCAGGAGATACTTGATGGCTACTTCTCTCCTTTTTATTAACTTTTAACATAAAATACTATTTTATAATCATGCAAACTAAAAGCACTTCACTGTAGGGTGTATTTGTAATGAATGTTGGAGAAATGACCTATTTGGAAGTGAATCAAATTACAAATTCACATAACTCAATTTTCAGGATCTCTCTTAGGCATACCAAGCAGAAATGAAAGAAAATGTAGACAAGTTCAAGACAAAAATAAACATTTGTAATACCAGGAAATGTGACTTTTTTTTTGAGTAATAAATATGTGTCAAACAAGAACAACATTTCAAGGAATCAAGTTCAGTTCCCACTGTTTGGAATTTGCTATATTTTAGAACATGTTAAAGAAATAGATGCTTTCAAGTCTGGTCTGTGCATAGCAATCATAAGCAAAACAGCATGTGATTTCCCAAGGAAGCATAATAATTTTAGAGTCATAGTGTACTAGACTTGAGATTGGATTATACATTCTCTTCTTAATCATCTCAATTCCTTGAAGAAATCACTTATATAGAAGTGAGCAGTTTCTACAGTGGACTTGACATCTCTTGAAACAGAAGACTGTCGATGTTCTTTTGAAGTAGGATCTTAAACAGCATGAACATTTTATGTATATATAAAAATACATTTAAATACCACAGATTTCAGATGTACTTAAACAACATAAAAATTGTTTTCTTAAATCACTAGGTTTGAAGCACTCAGGCACCAAAAGATGCAGACAGGCAATTAGTAAAATTTTCAAAAGCATTTCAAAATTATGGTTCAAACTGGTTTTGGTTTTTTTGCTTCCCCTGTCCCATGGAATGGCTATTTCAGACCATTGCTACTCCAATGGATGGGAATCCTCCCTCATTTCCAGCTTAGCTAATGGCTACGCTACAGTTAATGGATATTTTATCCCCATTTTATTCCTTGGGCCAATGTGCTGTTTTGTTTTTCCTTGCCTGCCGTTCTCCCCTCCCTGAGCTGTCCTGGCCTTCCTAGGGCTCTGCATGCTCCCTTCTCCTTCGCTGAGCCCCCACTTCCCAGAGGTTCCCACAGCCCCATCCAGACCAGGCGTAGCCAGGCTCATTCCTCCTGCGCAGCCAGAGCCTAAACGACATTGTGAGAAAAATTCAGGAACCCCAGATTGGTGTTTAATTAAATTGTTTAATCAAAGGCTGCTATAAATGATGGGACACCCCACTGCAGCCAGGTTTCACCCCAGCCCCCGAGCGCCTCCCTGCCAACGCACCGCCGCGAGCCAGCCGGGGTTACCTGAAGGGGTAGGCAAAGGCTATGTCAATGCTGAGGTCACTCTCTGACTTGTTTGCACAGTCCACACTGAGGCGCAGCTCTCCAGAGTACCCACCGCATGTTGCAAACGCAAAGATTGCAAAAAGCTGTCAAAAACAAACAACATTTTTATTTTATTTCATTACGGCAACCCCCACAAGCAGATCCATGCAGTAGCTCTTGCTGCAGCACCAGCCCCCCTGGGGTCAGGTCATCCATCACTCCCTGCATTCAGAGCACTGTCACACAGTACTTTTGCACCCTTCCCAAAAGCAGATGCAAAGAACCATGAAAAGTGAAGCTCTGTTGCCACGCAGACAGAATCACCACCATTTGTCCATGCCCAGCATCTCAGCCCTCCCCTTCTGTCTTAAACCCCATTTTGGATTCACAACCCAGGCAGCTCTTTAAATCATCCCACTGACAGGAGAGACTGCACAAGAAGAGAAGGATGAATATTGACTGAGCATAATGAGTCAGTCTTAACCAAAACAGAAACACTTGAAGAAGCATTTACAAGGAGCAACCAGAGTAGCCCAAGAAGTGGCTGCCATACCACTGCATGGCAAAACACAGAATTGTGTTCCCCCTCTTCCAGTTGATGTATGACTTGCCAAAAAAACACTTTTTAGTTTATTATTTTTACTAAATCACTACCATAATCCAAGATGGATATAGAGGTGCACGAAACTGACAGCAAAGCAGAAAAACAATTTCCAAACTTCGGATAAAAATCAGGCAAACTGGAAAGGAACAAAGAGCTTGGGTGGGTATGATGCAAACCCATACTACATCTTAATCTTCCAGGATTAAAAAAGTGAAGGAGGGAGTGTGCAGGCCAGAGACACATCACCATTTATACCAAGGGTTCAAACAGAGAAACCGGAAGCAGGCATAAGTGTCTTAAAACATCATTGACATAGGCTTCCCTGGAAGACCTCGAGCAGAAGTGGGGACAGTTCATTTATGCAGTTGTAATTTAAATTAAAGAACAAGTCAGATTTTGTTGATTGCAGCACTGTAGCTCTGAAGCAACTCCATCAGCTTTAACAGAGTTACAATGAGATCTACAGAAGGGCAGATATGGGAAATGACAAGCAAATGCCCGATTCCAGCCACAATTAAATAAGCTGAACGTCAGCAACCCTGAGGAGACAAACAGTGCACACATCTGGGAAAGAAAACATGGTTTTGGACACTGAAAAATTATGCTGCAAGTAGATGTAATGGCAGAATAAAGAACTGAAGAATACAATAAATAGGAAAAAAAATAGATCTATTCTTGTGGCACAGGGCTTTGCAAAACACACCATTAATCTTAGTTCTTCCAATTCACAGCAGAAGCAAAGCCCCAAGTTTCAGCTGTTGAAGCAGTTTTGCCTGTGCACCTTTTCCCCAGAGACTGCCAGATTATAGGGGTGGTTCCTATTATGGGGAGACCCTCCCCAGCTGCAGGGTGATGTGCTGAGCATGACAGAGCACACAGGAGAACAATGCAAGGTCCCCTCCACTACTCACTTCCAGTGTGATCAGGGCATATCACATATGGAGGATAGATTTTGCAAAGGTATTTAGGTACCCAATGAGGAGGAAAGTTGGTAAAAACTTTGATTGAATCAATTCTTCTTCCTGAGCTCGCTGAAAAAAAAGGAAAGCTGAACTCTACTACGAATTGACTTGTTAAGTATGTGCCGCTATAACTTAAACAGCGTTCCTTCATCCTAAATGAGATGATTCCTCTGTACAAAAAAAGAGTTTCTGCCCTTACACGTAGCACAGCACTGAAAATCAACATTAATCACCTCAGGTTAATTTGTGAGGTGATGCAAGAAAACAATATATTAAGGAGAACAGGAGAGAAAGCTGACCTGCTTTCTGGCCTAATTAACAGAGTTGCAAATGTGAATGTTTTGCAGGTACATAGAGAGGCACAAAGATTAACAGTGATATATAAAGTAGGAACTGAAAGCCTCTGGGTTGAGACCGACCTGCCATAAAGGAAGAGCCATCACCAGCTCTCAGGAAGGGGATAAGCAGAGGAAAGAGATGCAATTGAAATGCATTGGAAATCAGCATAATGGGTGTCACCATGTTTTATGACCCAGGGCAAAGAGCCATGCCCAAAAACACAACTCAGGCTATTCCTTCCCAGAAAGTATCTCCTCCAGAGTTCCCAGTTCTAACTCTCTCCTATTGAGAGCATCTCTGACAGCAGACTCAGGCACCTGGAGTCTCTGGCCCTCAGATAGTTCAAATTTAGCTTTTACTCACCCTCTAGCTCCATGTTCAGCTCTTAACCAGAAGCTTTTCAGATGCCTTCACTTGCTCAGCAAACTCTCCAGGCACAACCACCAGCTCCCACCCTTGCTCAGCACACTCTCTGCTCCACTCACCCAGTCTGCACCCACAAGGCAGGTGGGAAAGCAAAAAGGACACAGCTGGAGACTTTTATACCAAACTTCAGCAATGCCTCAGCCAACTCAAGTTTGGCTCCTTGCCATGGCTGGATCAGAGGCTGCTGATGGATGGGATCACCCAGCTGCCAGTAATGCCCAGCCAGTCCCCACAGCTGCATGCTGAGGACACCAAGCACCTTTTGGAAGCCTATTTACATTTTGCATCAAGGAAGAACAGAGTGAGAGCTGTAAATTAGTGGTATTTCCCTGGGGTACCTTGGCCAAGCAGTGGTGTAATTATCCTTCTCTCCTGCCTCTGCATTTTCCCTTTTCCCCCCACCCCGCCCCAGGTTGTGCTACTTGATGTTGTTAGAGGAGTGCCCAGTGCAATAAGCCAAGATTTACTCGCTGGTTTTTTGTGCACACAGTAATTCTATGGCAGTTTCAGGGATGCTGTAAACACCACTGTATTTTATTATAGCAGGATTTGTGTAAATGGCAGTTGTAAACCCCATAATGGGAGCTTTATGGGCCAGATTCAATAAAACCTCCATCTGCGAGATAATTTTATTGAACCTGGCCTCTCTGAAATTGAAAAGTTTATGGAGAAAGGGAAAGTGTTTCCCTATGTTCCTATTTACTCTTTGCCTATAAATCCACACTCAGCACCACTCCTATCAGCAGTGTGCCTGCACACTGCTTCTCCCCTTCGCATGAGATAAATCTCCCCCGCATGCAGTTACCTCTGGTTATCGCATGGCTGCTGCCTCCCACAGCTCAGCCCCGACAGCCAGTCCTGTGCTGGCTTCCCTGGAGCAGCAGTGGAGAAACATGGGTGCCCTCGAGGCAACAAATCCTTGTTGCCATGGCTGTGCCAGGCTACTCCTGCCCGCTGGCACGGGAGCAAGGCAGACCCTGCCATCCCCTGTGCACCCCATCCCTCCTGCAGCTGCAGGTTGGTGCCCTCACATGTGCCTGGACCCTTGCAGGGAAATGGAAAACATCTGCCCACAGCCTGGATCAGTGTTTACCCCATATTCCTGTGTGGGATAACATGCTAAGCAAGCATCCCACTCGTTAGGTGTACACTGTCGAAGCAGTTACCAACACACCCAGTGTGACCATAGACTGATGGGAAAGAGAGAGGAAGGGACATTTTTTGTGCTTCCCAGCACAGACTGGAGCAATGCACGTCTCCCATGTCCAGTCCAGCCTGCCTTGAAGATCACACTTCTTCCTCATGGACTCAGATACATCTGTGACAAGACAATGAGTTTCCGTATGGAGATTAGCATCCCATCCCCTGCTGCTCTTACAGTGATATTCCCTCTATGACTTCCAGCCTTGGCGTGGACTTTGGTATATTTTTGTCAGGAACTCATGTAAATCCCATAGTCTAACTTAAACCAACAGAAATTACATTTTTTACAATACTGTGCAACAATAAGCAACCTTCCCTGTCAAATCAGATAAACATGTTTTAAAGTTCGGTTGGCTCCTTAGCACTTTAAGAAAAAAACAGCAATATAATACCCAGCAGAGCACATGCTTCTCACACCAGAGCAGGCCAGGGAAAGGTTCATCAGGTGATTTATGGGATCAGCTCCCTTCTCCCAATGCCACGCTTCAACACAATAGCAATGGATCCTCTAATTCGGTCTTTAGGTGCTTTTATTTATCCAGACTCAAGGCTGGTCCCCTTGTTTTCCAACCCAGCCATCCCTGGTGGCCAGGGACTCAGGGCGTGCCATGCCCTAAGGGAGCAAACATCCCAGCTGTGCACGAGACGGTTGCATCTCAGCATGCAACCGTGGACATCACTCATCCCACTGTGGAAAGGAAAAATGGGATCATTTTCCATCACTTCTCTGTGTTTGGCTTTCCAACAATTCCCCTCAATGCCTGCTGAGCGACAGGCTCACTCTGCGCACCAGGAGAAGGCGGAATGACTCCTGACAAGGCGAGTTAAAAGGCTTATGTAGCACATGTTACAGCTAAAACATCCCGGTAGGAAGATAACGCTGTCATTTAAAATTGATGAAACTTCTATATAAACCACTTGCTTTTTCCGGGAGCACGTCTGCCCCGTGCAGCAGCCTTTGGCAGCTTCCTGGCAGATGTGACGGAGCCGTGCTGAAGGCGCATCCCAAATCTATCCCACTGGAAAGGGGAGAACCCTGCTCTGCCTGAGGGCTCCTCAGTGAGTCCTCCAGGATGGCAAGATCTGAAAAAAAAAGTGTCAGTCTTGCCTGGAGCTGCGGTGGCCAAAAACAAGCTGTGAGGGGCATAGTTCACTGTGTGGGTTGGTCTCCAATGCTTTCCCTTGTGGTTGAGGGAGGAAAATGGGAACGAACTTGCTGGACACTTTCCCAGAGAGGTGCCCCCCCAGCCCCCTACTCCTGCCCTAGCACTGGAGAGCCAAAGGGAACTCCTGACAGTTTTAAACAGCAACCTGAAATATTCAAAACACCTACTCTATTATTAGTCATTTTACATGTTCAGAGTGTTTTAAAAAAAGACCTATTTTCCTGGCATCACTTCTGGATGTAAGACTTCCCTTTCTCCATATTGCCATAATAAAGAGACTGCAAAACCCTTGCCAAGTGTTCTACTGCTTTACACTTTCTGCTGCTCACCGTGGCCAAGGGTGCCCATGGAGCGCCGAGGGAATGCGCCGCTCCGAGGGCTCTGGAGACGTCCCCCCTGCTGCCGGCATCGCTCACCCAGCAGCGTCTCGTTAAACTGAGATTATTTATTTATAGGGCAGACCAGTAATTGAACATTATTATTAAGGCTGTAAAGGGAAGGTTTGAAGGCACTAAATGACTGTACGGGAAACATTTACAGCAGAGCTGATGGCCCAAAATATGTCACCAGTGAAGGATTAGGAAGCGCTCTCTCCTCTGGGTCTCTGCCTGTTTCTTTTTTAAAATTTGGCATTTTTCCTGCACGGATCTGAGCTGCAGACTTCCTGGAATCACTTCTCCTACATACAAGCCTTTGTGCACTGGAGATTATCAGATTATTGACTTTGGGATTCCTAATTATATCAACTTGACTGGTTGATGAATTGGAGGTGGATGGCATCGCAGCCGACGCAGTGCTGGGGGGGAGGCGATGACTAGCAGGAGTCATTTTCCTCCAACAGTTATACAGGGAGAAAGCTGAAATATATTCTACTCCTGCTGAGAAATAAACCCTAAAGCAATACTTCAGTAATTGCTGGGATTTAGTGTCCCCTTCCTCATAAATAAACAGCAGCATTGCTAAGAACACTCCTGTGCCTGCCCAGACCTGATCTGTGTGGAGGGAAAAGCCCAGGGATGAGGGAACAACTCAGAGTTCAGGCATGAAGAACCACATATGCCACTGCCACCCACCTGGAGGAGACCAACCTGCTTTACAACTTCCTCAACATGGCTGTGGGGTCTTTGCTGGGGCATTTGCAGCAGTAACCTCTGTTTGGCATTTTAGGGCAGCCCTTGATGCCGCTGGCTGGATGGAAAGACCTAACCTCATGGCAGGCAGGAACCCCACAGTATCCTCTGTTCAAAGCACAGCATTTCACTTAATGCTTAGCATTTTTAAAATGGAAAAAACACAAAATACTTAATTTGATTTTTAATGGAAAGATTTATGGAAATGAAATAGGGGCATTTTTAGTGAGTAAAGATCATGTTAAAATAATTTGGTTCCACAGTACTTTAATCCTAAGGAGACAGATTTCTCTCTTTTTCTTTGAAGAAAACCTTTATTTTTTTATTCATCTTCCATTGATTATTCTAAAAATCCCATTTAACTCTACCACATAATGGTATGGTAGTCTTTCCTCATTATATTTTAATAGAATAAAACCCAACTGTATATGAGAGGATTAGATAGCCATTCGTTGGGGTAAAGAACATTGTTCCTCCAGATGGCCAGACAGAATCTGTGTAATGCCTTTCCTATTTATTAAGTTCAAAATGTAATGCAAGCTGATGAGATGTGTTTCATCCAGTATTTAATGGGTCAGCCACACAGTTGAAAGCTAATGCTAAGGTTGGCAGCACGCATGGAAGAGTTAACAGCCAAGAAATAGAGACACATTTAGAGCATCTCTTCTTGGTGAAATTAAAAGTTGTAAGAGGACAAAGGTACTTACACAAGCGGGGCAGAGATGCAGAGCTCTCCCAGCCCCTCTCACCATTAGTCAAAGGTTTGAGGTAAACATTTACAAGGGCCTGAGGGTTATTTTAATTTATTGTATAAACTGCTTTCTGCACAAGGACATTGACAGATTGGCAACAAGTCTTCCCTGAAACAAGAGACACGGATATGTGCTGCAGACAGGTTTAGGAGTACCTGAGGTAATTACTGGGTGTACGAGGCCTCATTTGGGATATATCACAGTTGTATCTACAGCCTGCAGCCCTTTGCCCCTCCAGCTGCAGAACAGCCTGGAAGTTATGGCTCTTCCTCTCCACAACTCCCCCTTTGTGTCCCCTTCTTCTAAGGACGTGGGAGCACAAGTTGGACAGGCATGTTTAGAAATGCACATATAATCCCTGAATGACTCATGCTGTGACATATGTCACTGCAGCAGAGACATGTGCTCCTTTTTGGGCTTGAGAGCTTTTACAGAGCCATTCCAAAAAATGACAACCATGGTGGTCTCTATGAGGATCCACGTTGTGACAGTGCCTATAGAGCATCACAAGTGCCCAGAGTCCAGGAGAGCAGCCACTCCTGGGCTGTGTCCCCCTCCTCTCGACCATCCAGCTGTCCCCCCACATGCCCACGTTGTCTCATGAGCTGCTTTGGCACCAACCACATCTGACCACCATAGGCAAAACCAAAGAAAGCCATGGTGAGGTAAAGGAGAGGTTTTCTAACTGGTCATGTTAATTCTTATTTTATTAACATGTAACATGCAACAACCCAGCAAACAGTCAGGTTAACGCATAAACGTAACACTGTTCCTGTTCCCTCCTGAAAACCCAGGTTTTGTGCAGACTTTACAGGGTGATTATATGGGATTTATTGTCTAACACGTGTAAACATTTAATTATAAAATAAAAAAGGTTGGATGGCTGCTCATTTCCTTGTTTGCTGGTGGGTTTACAAGCATATGGGTTTAAAATGGCCAACAATGTAAAATAAATGCGTAAAGAGCATGACCCAAGTTATTACTAAGTAGGATTTACTCCCTCTAATAATCACAGGGATTTACATTATGGCTGAGTGACATCCACACATGGGAAGCATTCTGTGAAGAGAAAGTGCTCCCAAACTTACTGTTGCTAAGCTCCTGATGGTCGATAAAGCCACAGGGGCTCAGTGACAACTAAGACTACACCACACCCTGTCCACTGCAGCACTGGGTGGCAGGGGACCACAAACCCAGCTTGCAAAAACAGTGTTGTACACAGTGCACATACAATCAGACCTGGGCTGGGGCTGGGACAAGGCACTTCTCCTAGCTGGAGAGACCAGCCCCATCCCCAACTCTCCCAGCATCACCATCAGGCACCACTGGCTGGGTCGAGTCCCCTGGCAACACTCTGAGGGCTGCTGGGACTGCTTCCTCACCTAATTTGTGTCTTTTTTCTTTCCATTAGCTTTAGCTCCTTTCCCAGCACTACTTGGTAGACCTGGGCTCCAGAGGGGAATTTTTCCTGCTCTGGTGACAGATGCACAGAGCGGAACTGAGAGGCTGGAACACTCCTCTGACCAGAAAATGCTCCAACAGCTGGGTCCCCACAGTGTGGCACAGCGTGGGGGCTGCAACCAAACCCTCCTCGGGTCAGCACCCACAGAAAATGATTATTACAGGAAAGGCTCCTGCCCTTCAATCACGCTGTATTATTTATGACCTAATGATTGCCCATTGACTAGCTGGGATTATACGTTCTTGAAGATGTTTCTGGGTGAATGAAAGGGCATTAACCTCATTATTATCACGTCTGTGCTCATCAGAGGCCATTAGTAGCTTCCTCTCAGCTCCCTGGGCTGCCGTGCAGCTCTCTGGTGTCATCTGCTGCCTCTTCACCCAACGCCCCACATGCTTGCACCAGCTCTGTCTCCTTTCTCAAACAGATTTAAGGAAATGGGTGAAAATTATTTAGCTTGGGAAGGAATCCATAAAGCCCTTGGGATTAATAATCCGACGCAACAGCTTTTCCCCCATGAGGATTTGAGAGTGCTTTCATATTGCTAAGCACTGGAGCCTCCAATCCCTGCTCACACACCCAGCAGCCCTATTTCAGTTCAGGTCTGGCCCTTTTTTCCTTTTTTTTTCAGTCCCACAGCGCCTGTACAAGCAGGACCACTGGGAACAAGGCTTTGCTCTTGGAAAAGCACATCTGGTTTTCTAGGCAGTATGTTTGCAAAACCCTCCAGGGACCACCCAGCCCTGGCCCCTGAGGTCCATTAGGAGTGTCCCTCAGTAGCCTGTCCTTCACAGATATTCCCTTCTTGCTCCAAACCCAGCCTCACCATGATACCTTTTATGCTGGAACATGGTTTGAGCCCTCCATACCAGTGTATCCCATGCATGTGGGACCCGAACATGGGCCACATTGCCTCATCTCAAACCAGTTTTTGGATGGAAAATTCCATGGGAGATGACTTTGACCTCGACACCCACCTCTGTGCGAAAGGCTGGAATAAGAATTTGCTCCTGGCTAAATATCAGCCCACATGGTAGAAATAATTTATTTTTTAATAATTAAGATGATGGGCTATAAATGAACATTTGCTTTGCTGAGCTCTGGGAATTCACAGGGAACATTTTGAACAAGAAACATTTTTAAAATTAAAACCTCCCTCTCCTCTTCTTTTCCACCACTCCTATTATACTCTGTCCCCAGAGATGGCAGTGCTCTCCTTCCCACACTTAATCATATGAAGCAACACCTAAACACAAACATATTTAGGAAATGCTAATAACAGTGTCCTTAAATTGAAACAAAAATGTTCTCTATCTCACTAGCTCCTGACACACTTCATCTGGACACCTTAAGTTGTCCTCTTTCCTCTACACTCTTCCCTTTACTGTGCTGCTCCACACCTCTTACCTGTCTCTTTTTTTTTTCCATGTTCATTCACATTCCTTGAAATCTGTACTCATACCTGCTTCTAAACACAAAAAGAAAAACACTTTCCAAAAATCTCGCCTGAATGTTCTCCATTTCCTTCATGGTTCAAAATACTTAATTCTGAGACAACCAGACATCCTTCCCTTTCCCTCAACTGTTAGCAGCTGCTGCACATCTTCTGTGCTGCCACTTCCCAACCTACTTCAAACCCTCCCAGACCCCATGAAAAAAAGCAGGCACTTGTATAAAACCACTAATGCATCAGTATGTTTTTAGCTGTTGCAATCTTTACATCTGCACTGCTGGAGATGATTATCCAGCCTTTTTTTTTTTAATCAGTAGATTCAGGCTATGGAATAAAGCCAGGACCACTAAAATCAGGAAGGAAAGAAAACACAAGCAGAATGGAAAAAGCAATTGAACATGCTATAAACTCAGAATCAGGTGAAAGCTAATTATGGCCATGCTCACTGAAAAGATAAGGACACAGCAAGGGAGATAGACTTATTAATTATTTGTGTTATGGTAGCACTTAGAAGCCCCAATCCTTTATCTGGGACTAGCTCTGCTATACACGGCAAACACTCAAATATATCTTTGGGTAAATGTACAGTGTTTTAAGAAAGATGTGCAAGTGCTCTCTTCTTTCACCTTCAGCAGTTTCTGGTTTGTTAATGCTGTTAAAGGAATCTGAGTCCACCATCAGTCTCATTGTGAGCAGCTCACAGGATGGTTTCATGGGTCAAAGTACAAAAACTCATCAGGAGGGCAGCCTCTGCCCTCATCTGGATTGGGCAAACCCCAGCAAACTCCCCAAAGTGGGCATGAGCTACACCCACCGCCCATCCCCATCCCCTGGCATGGGGGACAGAGTACTCACTGTTGCCAACAGGGATGTTTCATCCTCATTGACTCCGTGCAAGTTTGATTGCTTTCCTAATTAAGATACATTTTATGGTAATCTACCAAGCCCCTTCGACTAAATCACTCACTTAATCTGTTGTTAGTGCCCATATGTTTACAGCTTTACAGCCTGCTGCAGCATATTTGCTTTGCCACGGCGCCGGGGAATTTCGGTGACAGATGAGCTGCTGTGCAGCCGTTCAGGTGGCGCAGAGTTCCTCCACCCAGACAGCCTGTGCACGGATGGACGGACGGACAGACAGCCCTGGCACCCACCCAGCAGTCTGGAGAGGAGAGGGAAGGCACAGCACTGCAGATGCTCCATGCTGTTCACCTGTCTCTTCCTCTGTCTCTACAGAAGGGCTTAGCACATCTTTCTCATTTTCTTTTCTTTCTTTGCCTTTTTTTTTCCCTCCTCCAAAATAAGAGGTCGTACATGACAGCTGTAGAGTTTCACAGTATCGTCACATCTCTAGCCCCAGATCTTATGTACCGAGGAGTTTCAGTGCAGGTTCAAGGGCTCTGAGTAGCCCTTTGGTCACAACTGCAAACTAAGGCAGAGCCAGACTCTCCATCTGCACTGGACACTGAATTAAATAAAGGCTGAGGAAGCTCCTCAGTTCTGCTCCCACAACCCCTGTGCCACCACATGCACTGCTGAGGAGCTGGATCTCTGCCGGGCTCTGCAGCAGCCCTGCCTCCTGTGCACGGACACGCGTGTGCTGTGCTGGCAGGCAGCAGCTTCGTCTCTTCATCTTACACCAGCCTGCCCATGCCAGCTCTGGATGAAGGAACGGGGATGTGCTGAATGGGGATGTGGCTCTTGCCTGTCCCCAACCCATTGCTCTCCTCCCACATGCCTGTATCCTGTACCTGCGTGGTCAAAGCTCAGGAGGGATCCCGAGACCCCAGTTCTGCTCAGACAAGCTGGGCTGAGTCCCCAGCCCACCACGCACAAACGTGCTGAATTCACTGGGGTATGGCTGCCTGAAACAATTTGTGCTCAGCTTGCCAAGGGAAAGAGAGCCCAAAAGCCAAATCAGGAAAAACCAAATTCCAGGTCAAATTGCCATCTGCCATCCTAAGTGCAGGGAAGTATTCCCTGGAAAAAATGGTCATATAATTGTACCGGAACTCTTAATCAAGAGTGACATGAAGAATAAAATACCACCTGCCATCACCAGCAATGACAGGCAGCTGCTATCCAATATCAACACAAATACCTTTCCCCCTGTAAAGCGCCTATCGATCTGAACAGGATTAACAGAGGTGAGGAAAATACTCATTAAGTCTTCCAAGGACTTGGCTATAAAAAGAGTATCTGGCATTCAGGAGGAGCCAGATATTTAAGAAATCAATTTCTTTAAGAGTTTAAGGAATTTCTCTAGGAACAGTTTGAGCTGCTAAAGGAGCAGCCAAGAAGACAGGTCTCAAAGGAAATGAAGCTCTCAGAACCCAGACACCCCTAAAATAATGCTTCAAACAACTTTCAAGCCCTGATGCACCTGCTAGAAGGGGATGGTGACTCCTCCATCCCACTGGCACTAATCCCATGTTTCCAGTCACGAGGCTTCCGAAGCACAATGATGTGAACCTGCAGCTGCACAAAGCCCTGGTTTGCACATCAGCCCGAAGTCATCTTGCAGAATGGATATCACACTCCTGGGGAGGTGGTGGAGGCTGCTCCAAGGTCTGAAAGGCAAGTGGTGATTGACGGTACTGGCCTGGGGAGCACCTGCCCCCAAACCTGCTACCACCAAGTAGCTGGAGATCAAGGAGCAGCACACAGGATGGGCCACAGATGGAAAATCATTAACACTGAAGACTTCTGTACGAAAAACCCTGTAGAGACAGCATGTAGGGCTGAAGGGATCATTTCTCCTCAGCCAAAAGCCAAGAGAAATTCTTGAAAGCAATGGACTTAACCACTTTTTCACTTTGTGCCTCACAATCCCTTGGCAGCTGGCAACCTACCCCCAGGGACAGGGCTGAGACTTGCCCCTGCCTGCAATCAAATGAGCCATCCCAGGGCACCTTTCCTGCTTCAAAGCTATTAGGATGAGATCAACTGCCTTCCTTAATAAACCACAACCTGGCTTCAGGGCAGTCTGGCACCCCTGCTATGACCAGTTATGTGCCACAAAAAACCCCAGACCTTTGGTTTTGTGGAACTGGAGCAGGAATTGTGCTCTTCAGTTCACACTACCCAGACCTGAACCCTCCAGGGTCACCCAAACATGGTCTTTGACCATCACCCTGCTCACCTGGAGGACACTGCACTGAGGGAGGACACTGCACTGAGCCAGACACCAGGGCTTAGCAAAGTCAGAAATGCTCAACGCTGTCCTCAGGCAAGCAGGAGTATGCTTAGAAAGTGAGACGTGCACTGCTCAGACACCCATGCCCTCCACACCTGAGGAGTTAAATGACTGTGAAAAAGGCAATTATTGTTTTGTGCCATGTTCTCCAACACTGTGGCACACAGCACATTTCATGTACCATGTTTTCTGACACTCTGCCGAGCACATGCATTCAAGCTACGCAGCTGGTCTAAATATACATGGTCCTTACGAAACAGCAATCATGCAAACACCAGAAAGCCACTGCACCGAGTGCCTGCTAACTACATTTTCAGGAACCAAGTGCATGGGCTAGCCTGTGGAATGCCTTGTGCCCAGCTGGCTCCCTGTGGAATGCTGGGCACTGGCACTGGCTCACCCCAGCCAGAGCACAGACCCAGCAGAGCTCATGAGCCCACTGCCAAGGGGCACACCACCAAATATTCCCATCAGCTGCTCTTCAGGCAGGTGAGAAGGCAAGTGCAACTAATACATTAAAAAAAAAAAAAAAAAAGAAAGCAATTAAACTGGTCCAAATGCATCTTAAAATGACTAAGCAGTTATTGTCAATCTGAAATTTCCCTCTGGTAGAGTTTAGCTCAGGCTGGCAGACACAACATCCTTACCTTCTCCTGTGGGTTTAATAAACTCAGTTACAGACTTCTAATATCTTATTCAAGTATGCTTCAGCTACCTATTAGTGTACCCTTGTATCATGAAAGTAGCAGATTATTCTGGGTCTAATCTGTTGATTTTCTGTGCAGATATATACTCAAGCATGTTCTCACAGCAGCTCCACCTTATGCTACAGCTGGAGTTCTTAAAGACTTCTGAAAAACCAAAGTGATCGACTCCCGTGGACGTGATTCAAGTATGAAAGAATTAAAGTGCCAATAAATTAATCAATATAATGCTGCAAATTCAAGTATTATGCAGTCTGAAAGTATTACAGCTATACATCTTGCTTTCCTCAGCCTACTATTGCAGTCACTGACTTGTGCTGCCTGGAAAGCTCACCAGGAGCTGTGACGGGGAGAGATAAATAACTGCACCTCGCTGTTATTCACAGGTAACAAAGAGGTCTCCAAGTTAGCCAAGAGGGCTGAGAAATGAGGCTGCTGAGCTGTACAAAGCAAAGGAAGGGCACGAAAAGTCAGAGCAACAGTGTATTGACCTATATTAATGATGTTACACTCTGAGAAGCAAACTATTTTCTTAATTAACGATTTTCGTTATTTCATTAACACATTTTGATGAGAAGCATGTTGCTGCCAACCTGTCATACTTTAGATTGATCTTTCTAAGGTAATAGGCAGTCAGATTTCATACTTCAGCTTGATCAATATTAAATAGCTCTTACTGATTTTTTTTTTGTGTATCAAATATTGCTGCATTATTTTGGAGGCACCTTTGATTTAAAATGCCAGAAGGAACACGATAAATCAGAATTTCTTTTCCCTTTAATCATCACTGTCCACTGTCTGCTGTAAAATGAAGTGCAAAACAAGTTTTCAAAGCAGGCATCCCCCTCTGGAAAGCAAAATACAAATTGAAAATATTTCAATGTATCTAAAAACCACGGAACAGTTTGGCTCAGCATAAGACTACAAAGAAATGAAGCCTAAAAACAATTTTGTGGGCTTCACGATTCCTGAAAAACCCCACTTTTCCCCCAACCAGTACAGTTACACAATTAAATAGAGATGCATATAACTTACCGGAGCAAATATCACCATACACATTTACAAAAGGATCTATAATCCAACTTGCGTCTCCTGAAATAAAGCAAGGTTTGTCTCATACTAAAAATAAAGGCTCCCAAAAGCTTCTCACAGGAGAGAGAGAGAGAGAGAGGAGGGAGGGAGGGAGAGAGAGGGAGCAAGCGAGCACCAGCTCCTTGCCTCGCTTTTTATGAAGCAAATAAGGAGAGCAAGAAAATCAATGCTGAGAGAAAGTGAGATGATATACCAATCAGGCAGCAGCCTCAGCCTTGTTTGCCGAGGGATGGCAAAATGCTCATATTATTAGACACATACAGTCTAAGTAGAGAAAGCAAATACTTTCCCCTCGGTGAGGGGCTGATTGCTTTGCTTTGGTGCAGGTACCACCAGGGTGGGCTGGGAGGTGCAGCCCCTTCCCACCCACTGCTAATGCAGCATCACTTCAATCCTTCTACATGCTCCACAGAAAAGAAACAGTTCACTATTCTGGGCTAAAGTTGAACTAAGCTTGAAGATCCTCCAAAACACTGCCACTTGCAGACTGTCACCAGAGCAGTGGGTTTGGGGGCTGTTTGGACTCCGTTACATTTTGAGATGCCTCTCACTGCACCTCAGGCAGCCACCCTGCAGATGCAGCAAGAAGCCCCGCCAGAAAGGGGAAAAGACCTCCTAGGTCTCCCAGACTTTCACTTGTGCTGAGCTCTGCCTATGCTCACACAGGACCTTCAAAGCGTCCTCATGGAATTTAAGCTTTCTTCCCTTTTTGTGTATTAGAGAAAAGCTACAGGAAACCCACAGGTTCCTTTGTGCCAAAAGGGAAAATTTTTGTGCTATTAACCCCCCAAACAAAAGTTTTGCTGTGCCTCATGTGTGTTGGAAGAAGAAGGAGGTAGCAGGGGGTAAGCTCATTGCCTCCAACACACAGGTACCTGTTCGCGTATGGGACGCGTCCGTGGCAAACACACACCACTTCTTCGGGAAGTAGCTACACACAGACACAAACCTCACACTCTGTCACAGCAAACCTCCTCCTGAGAGGGGTTTCAAGCCAGTCTCATGGTCTCAGCTCTGTGTTCAGGACTTCAGCACATTAAGGGCAGGAATGATTTCACAGATCGCTCTCAGCAGAGCTTACCTTTGACCCAACACCTCTTGGTGTAACCGAGATTAAACCACACTCTGTGACGTTTACTGATCATTGTTTTGCCCTCTCTTCTACACATGGCATCAAATACTTTCAAATACATGTGAGTTAATGGCTGAGACATAAGGTAAACTTTCCCTTTTATTTGGAGACAGAAGTTACATGCTGGTATACAGAAACACCTGCAGGGTGACAGCAGTTCTCTGTGCAGCAAAATTGGAGTACAATTGCTTCTCCCCAGCAGTTTGGGATTTATGTTGTACAAGAAGTGCTGGAATTCACAGGGAAAATCCTGAAGACAAAACCAAGGAGGCTGAATTAATCTGATAATTCAGTTTATCTGTTGGGGGCTGGCACTTGAAGCACAATCCAGGCAGAGGAGGTTCTGACAGCTCTTTATGAGCACAGTACTCCAGGCCCCTTTCCCACAAGCAGAAGCCACACTGCCAGGCTGACAGATGTCACTGCTGACGATGTGGCCCTGTGTTTCCAACAGATACAGCCTGATGCTGGCTGATGCTGTAACGAGGAGACACTGTGATGCTCAGACAGTTCTCCAGGATGAAGCACTGCTCCGTGAATGGTGCATTTTAACATACATGAAAACATTCACCAGCTACCTGCACACTGCCTGAGTCCCATCCATGAAGATTAAACTGCACATTGACTCTGGTCTGCAGAGCTGGGCAGAATTTGCCTCCCCCTACACCGTGAGCAGCCCTTTGATGCCTTATCACTGCAGGAGCTGCACTCTGCAGTCACGCTCATGCTGCACATGGGCAAAGATGACCAAGGACTACACAAAACTTACCACCCACTGCACCAGCACAAGGGGTGATGCTGGTTCTCCCACACCCCTGGGAACCCTTCTCCAGCCTGCAGGTGCCTGGGTTGCTCCCACACATTGGCAGAGGATGGCAGGAGGATGCTCAGCCTGCCTCAGCTCTCCAGATGATACATATCATTGCTCCTGGCCCTCTTCATTACATTCAGCTCTCCAGCTGGCACTCAAATGCGCTGTATCTCATGGTGACCAGCCTCTTGTTGCAAGGTGTGACAGTAAGTGAAATGCAAACACCTCTCATATCATTTTCCAGTGAGATAATTTTATTTTCCCTTCCCACAGCTAACAACTGCTGTTACTTAAACTCACTGAAGTCTTCTGAAAACTTTTAAAAACATACATTAAAACAGTTTTGCCGAGCTGAGAGCTGCCATTTCTCAGTCCTTTAAAATATGTGCCCACTTGGTCACCTGTGTGGGATGTTTGGGTGCAGGACGCAGCTTTAGCTAGAGCATGATGGGTTGCAGCAGACAAGGACCTGTCCTGTCACACACCTCTTTCAAACAATGCTGCAACAAGGACTCTACAGCGTACAGAAAACAAAGCCTGCTTTTTTTTCCCCCCCAAGTCAATGATACAGCACGAATGCTGTGGATCTGGTCTACTATTGCTGAAAGTGGACATGTCAGTGTTTGCTGACAAGGCAAAACACTTGTTGGGCTGCAGCAGACCCTGCAGCACTGCAGACTGGTCCTTTCCCCAGCTTTATTACGTTCCTTTTCAAAAATTCATCTGAAGTACTGGATGGGGCACTCAGCATCACCAAGCACAGAAAGAGCTGCTGCCAGTGCTATGCCATGTCCCTGCTGCATCAGAGCTTTCCACTTTTGATTTGGGAGTTTCAAAGGAAACTAAAACATTTCTTGGGATTTAAGCCCCAGACTACTTCAGATACTACTGAAAAGCAGTACACAGCCAGCAGATTTCCATCAGCTTTGCTACATGACTCTGGGTCTCAAGAGATTTAATCACTGTTCGTGTGAGGTTCACGGCCAATGCAGCTAAAAGGGATGCAGTGACACCAGGGAGGGCTGCAGCCTGGGGAGAGACTTCTCCCTGGGTACAGCAGGACTCAGGGGAGGCATCTACAGGAGGACAGTATAGAATCACAGAACCATTAATGTTAGAAAAGACCTCTCAGATCACTGAGTCCAACTGCCAAGTCCATGACTAAACCGTGTCTCTAAGCAGCACATATACGTGCCTGTTGAACACTTCCAGGGATGGTGATTCCACCACTTCCCTGGGCAGCCTATTCCAACACTTGACCACCCTTTCAGTGAAGAAACTTTTCCTAATATCTGGCCTCCTGCCACGATTTGCTGTTTCTTCTCACCATCCCCAGCCCAACACAGGGTACCCAGAGTCCACACAGCAGAAGCCCCAAGGCACTGGTCACACTCAGACCCTCTCATTGCTCTGTTGCTTTACTCTCAACATGCTTGCTCATGTTATCCCAGGAGCACTGTTCATGCCTGCCTCTGTGTGTGAGCAGATTTACAGATGCCTACAAAATTATGCACTGCATGATGAAGTTTCATTGGTCTAATCATGGAAGATCTGAGCTGGAGATTTTCCACATCATGGTCCTCAGCTCTGCCCGAGGCTGCATTGCACCCACTTTCACCCTGGCTGGGTGAAGGCAGGAGAAGCAGCAGCAGCACCACCACGGGCCCTTTGGGCCATGCTACTACATCTGTGCCTGCTCCACATTTGGAGGAGCTAATTAATAATATCAAAGCCTCCATCGCACCTGTGCTGCAGAGAAAGCATCAATTAAGGCAGCAGCAGCGTGTGAGCAGGCTGGAGCCTGGCAGAGGGGCTGGAGGCCCAGCCGGGAGAGGAGAATCAGCCAACCTGGAGCTGCTGCTGCAAACAACCCACCAGCTCAGGAAATATTAAGACGGGCCGCCTGTTTGCCAACATAGATTTTCACATTTCCCTCTCAATCTTTATTTAAATTTGGGAAGACAGAAAATTAACGAAGTCCGACATATATAACTGGAAACCATTTGTTTTTCTTGTGGAAATGGAACGTTTCCTAATGAACCTCCCCTCCCCCTGTGCCACTCGGCTCCGGATGCAAATATTGCTGCGAGTTTATCAATCTGCAGCTTGTTTCACGCAGTTTGCAATGCTAATGAGTAAACCAATTTTGACATATTATGTAAGCCAGTTTCTGAAACAGAGATTCTTGGCAGGCCAAATGTAAACACAGACACCCTCTTGCATCCAATTTAAATGAGCATGTTGCTGAAAGCACTAAGGGCTTGATTCTGTTGACTTATTCCTGATTTACTCCAGTGAAAAAGAGAAAAAAAAAAAAAAAAAATACAAAAAATACCCCTTCAATTCAATTACTAGTGCAGCAGCAATTTGCAAAATGGATCTAATTTTGTAACAAGGAAATGTGCTGGAATAAGCTAATGCAGGGTGGTGACTCGGGCACTGTGTGAGCATCAGCACAGCACACGCCCAGGAGCACACATACCATTCCAGATGGAGCTAATGGGGGAAATGACAGCTCTCCTCTCCCTCATTCTCCCAAGCCAAAATTACATCCAGGTAGTGACCCATAGGAGGGACCAGCCCCAGAAGGTGACTCCTTTCAGCTTCCTTCCCTTCCACCATGGCCTTGCAGAAGAATGTTGCCTAACTGGACAGCAGACAAAGTCCTAGCACAGCACCAGCTGTTTTGAGCAACATGCTACCCCTGCTGCAGTTACACTGGGAACCCAGAGCACGAGGGGGTATTTGTTTTAGCACACACGAAAAGTTTGCACCTCACCAGCACATGTCCAGACCCTGCAAATCACTGTCTACCTTGTCCACCTGGCCCAAGCCTGGCCACTGGCCCCACCACAGAGACAGCTGGACACCCTGATTAATGGATTGCATCCAGTTTTTACAGACT
The DNA here is from genome assembly GCF_022539395.1 of Myiozetetes cayanensis. NCBI lineage: Eukaryota > Metazoa > Chordata > Aves > Passeriformes > Tyrannidae > Myiozetetes > Myiozetetes cayanensis. Next base: position 7,077,751 of record NW_026087389.1, read on the forward strand.
GTGATCTTAGCACCAGAACAACATGCTGGAAGGCACATGCAGTCTGCAACGAGCAGCAGCACACCTTCCAATGACACAGGGATGAGCTGAAGGTCACAGGCTCAGAGGCAGAGGTAGAAAAAAAGAGAAGGGATGTGTTTTTAAAAGCCCCTTAAAAAAGAAGGCTCTATCAGAGAGATGATCAGGATTTTATTAAAGTGAGGAAGGGATGAAATCAAATCTTTCATTTGCACTTTTCCCAGTACCATCTGGACCATTTGCATCTGCCAAAAGCACAGCGCATTCCTGTCGACAAGTGAAACCAAATGGCATAGAGGAATACCTGGAGGTGGCCTTTGCCCTGATATCAGCTCTGGGCATCTCCAGAGTGCTTTAAAACTAACACACAAGTGTGAAGGTGAACTGTGATGATCCTGCCATGACAGAGAAAAAGGAATAAGAGTCATGCTCTGCTGTGAGGTCGGGTGAGCTGCCGCAGAGCACATTTATTGCACGTGTCAGGGATCCCAGCAGGCACCAGACTGCAAAACACCACCTCACACTCAATTCCCTGCACAACATCATGAAAAGGATATCATTCATCATATCTGGATCTTTTACATTATAAGGTAAAGGAGAGCAAGAGTAAGAATACGAATACTTTTAATCTCCAAGCAAATATCCCATCCTGAGCTTTCAATAGTGAGAGCACACCTGAGAGCACTTCCCTTTGTGCTGTGCAGCACTTTCAAGCTACGATCATAAGCAGCCAAAATGCTACTTGCTGGCTCATCAAGTTTCACCTTGTAAGTTTAACAACTGCACATTTCCAAAGTAATTCAAGTTTTATGGCATAAAAGAAAACTTACTGCTGTCTAGACACAGAAAAAAAAAATGCTTGAAAAGGAGGGCAGCAGACAAGGAAGCATCACTTGGGATATGGACAACAGGGACATGAGATGTCTGTACAGTCCCAGCACATCAGCACACATCCCAAGCACTGCCAGGCTGGAAGGAGCAGCAAAGACTGGGAAAAGAAGGTGCCCCACAGACCTGGTGGACCTCACAGGTTCTTGTCCAAGTCCAGCGCTTTGCCAGGCAACAAACCCCCATCACACTGCCAACCCAGCACAGAGCCCAAGGTGGGAGTGAAGCCCAGAGTCAGATCACGACATCTCATCAGAGAGGTGAGGCCAGAAAGCAACCAGAGCACAGACTGAGGCACCACAGCACCTCCCTCCCTCCCTCCCTCCCGCTTATCTACACCTGGCACATTACAGTAACAAGCAGGCAAACGAGGGCTTAACTTCTAAGACCTCATTTTTACTGTAATTTTAAATGATTTGGAATAACTCCTGTGGTTAGAAGTCCAGCTGTTAGTCAGGGTTAGTCAATAGGAAAAGCCCTCACCATCGATTCAAGAATCCCCTGGATTTCTCATATTCAGAAGTTGTGTTACTGCCACCCCCTTACTCCTAGCACTTTCTGCATGCTTTTCAACATTAAGTCCCATTTCTGCATGTCTTAAATACCAGATACTAAAAACATATGAAAGAATAATCTGAAGGCCAAATGCACACAGACTGGATGATGAAAACAGCATGAAATAAAAGAGAGTCAGATTATTTCCTCTTGTAATTTTTAAAGCTATTTAACAGGAAGAATGAAAAAACGTAATTACTGTCAACTGTAAGTTTTCAGCTATGCAGCCAGCAGAGCGCTGTTATTAAACTACTGTATAATTGCCTCTTTTACTCTGCTTCCCACAGAAGTTGTGTTATTTCACTCATAGTTAAACTCATAATATTGGCTTCATAACTAATCCTGTCAATCGAAATCCCTGGGGGCTGGTGCAAGGATAAAAATAGCAAGGAGTTGTTTCTTCTCTCAGCTTTCCTGCAAAGCCCATTTCTGCAAGTACTGGGGCTGTGGCTCAGCGGTGCCCAGACCTTTGCACCCACCCCTGGCACGTGAACGTTGCTGCTCCGGCTCCAGCGCAGGGAGGGCACAGACGGGTCCTTCCAGCAGGTGATTCAGTCTCTTGCTCTGCGATTATCAAGGCAAGATACATCCTCTCCTTCTCCTCCTCCTGACCCAAGCAGCTCTGGTGAAACATCTGGATGGTTGAACCCCACCCTCAAAGCCCAGCCATGAATGCCCTACCCTGGGGCTTTGGGCCAGCACTGAACTTCAGCTGACACTCACAAAGCCTGTGGATGCATAAGAAGCTCAGGTTTGCTACTTCCCCAAACACCAAGCACTGGAATGGCCTCTCACACACAACCCCCCACCCAACTACATATTCAAGCAGTAAAGATACCACTGAGATGTCTGTTGGACTCGACATTCTTAAGGGTCTTTCACAGACTAAGTGATATGATTCTATGAGATTAGTACAGTTTGTCTGTGCACTTATACAAGACTGCATAAAGCACCAGATTTTATCCTCCTAGTTTTTAAGCTCTGTCTGAACCCATGCTTGCTCTCTGAGCATGGTGTTGATGTCCCTTGCTAACTCATGGCATGGTTATTCCCTGAAGATGGCATTGGGTTTGCTGCAGAAGACCCAGCCAGGGTCTCCTGCTGTAGCTTCACATGCCAGCATGTCCTCCCTTCCCCGTGGGATACTCCTCTCACCCACGACAGTGTGCACAGGGGGGTTAAACTCACTGCTCAGCTCATGTTGGGGATGAGGTGATAGGGCTGGAAGGGGTGAGAGAAGATGGATTTGACGTCACACCCAGACCTACAATCCCTATCTCTGTCTCTCTGGAGACAACAACCCTGTGCTGGGGTTGCTCTCTGGTGGGCACGCACAGAAACTGCTGAGAGCTGGTGAGGAACAGACAGGAAACAACACTTTTCCCAAAAGTGGTGTCCCACAGCAAGGGCCCTGGGTGCCCATGCCGGGAGGGAGCCAGTGCTGGGGCTCTGAATGCACCTGGACCAGCTCTGGAGCCATCACACTCACCTCAAGGAGCCCCTCACTGTGCTGGGACTGGCACACACAGACAACAGCACAAAGCACACCAGCACACCTGCTGCACCACTGGGTCCACGAGGGAATCACGGGAGACTGGTTGATTCGAGGTGTTTTTCCTGATGGAAAAGCCACCACACTCTGCCTACTACAGCCAGAGACAGGTGGTACAGCACAGCAGCACCCCAATCTTCACTCATGGCTGCACCTGGAGCCATCCTTGGGATGGATGGCAGCAACATCCATCAGCCTAGGAGTGAGAAAGGCGGAGCAGTAGTTTAAAAATGTGGGAAAAAAAAAATAAATTGCTCACCCTTTCTCCCACCCCACAGCAAGGACAGACCAGCCCCAGCACAACACTTTGCAGCCACACAGAAACTACTGCTTCCCACACAAGCCTGAGACACCCTGACCAGCACTCCAGAGGGAGCCCAGGGTTAAAAATCTCTTTGTCTGCACTGTGAGAGCATGACTGTGCCCAGAACAACCCTCTGAGAACACAGCTCTTCCCTGAGCTGTGCATTACTCTGTCCTCTCTCCCGTCACTGTAACTTACTTCATTTTTTGAAGATGGAAAATAATTTATGGCATTGCCTGGGCTGCCAAGCAGCACCCCAGTGCTACTAGGCAAACCAGGAGAGATCCCACCATGTCTAGCCTGGAGAGTCCTGGTGTTCCCAGGGGCTGAAGGACTGCCTTGGCTGACACAGCTCTCAGCAGCCCTTAGATATAAAATAAACATGGCCCAACAGAGTGTTAGATTTCTCACCCATGGTGTTTGTGCAAATGAACCCTCAGGCGGACAGATCTCCTCACCCAGAAAGCTCCAGAGAAACTGTGTTATGGACAAAGTCACCCCAGTTGATGGCTCTGCCAATGAGCTGCCAGCCCCTGCACAGCAAGCAGAGCCCACAGCCTCCTCAGCTAAGCCAGGCACAGAGAGGATGGAGGAGGGAAGAACCAGAATATCAGGGCTGAAGCGAGCCCACAAGCATGACAGAGAACTACCCCGGTGTCCAAGGACAGTATTAGAGAAGGAGAATAAAGAGCAAAAAAGGAAAACTGAAGCTGTCAGGCACAGGAACAGCAAAATCTCCTACAGGAACAAGTATTGGTGACAATGCAGAGGAGCTCAGCGTGAGCATGAGCCAGCCTGCCTCAGTGGAGATGATAGCACATGCCCCCTCTTTGGATACTCAGCCAGTTTCTCAAGGAGAACATGGCAAAGCACTCGCTCTTATAAACACAGGCCACACAAGACAACAAGATGAACATCCTTGGGCTCTGACTCTTCAAAGCTTCAAAACCTGACAGGGCTCCTGATCTTGTTCCATCTTCCCTAGACTCTAGTGCTTGTGGTGTGTCCATTTAAACTTGTCAACTCTTCACCCTCAAGGAAGAGGAACTATAGTCCCAGGCTGTCCTGTGCTCCTCCTGAAGTGGCTCGATGTGTTTTGAGAACTTCCAATCTAACAGCAGCAGATCCTTCAGGAAGAATCTAGAAGAAGAGAGCACAGGCTGTATAAGCACTGGGTAAATCAAGGCCAGTCCAACTTCCCATTTGCACAGTGATCCAAGCATGCAAGAAAATGTGTGCAGGGTCTCACTAGTCCCCAAATTAAAGTACTATGGATGAAAGGATGAAAATGTATTTCAATTGACTCACTGGCCAGGGGAAAACAAAAAGAAAGTACATTACTGCTTCCATAAGGTCTAATTATCAGTGGATTTTAGATGCAAGAGCAAAGCATTCATCTTGCTACCTACTTTTCATTAAACATAGTTCATTCAAAGAGGCCATTAACTTTTCTAGATGGAAGTAATTAAGAAATTCAAGGGCTATTGTGATTGCAGTGGAGATGGGAGCCTTTCCTTCGGCATTCCTTATGCTCCCAGCCGCATTCAACCCACCAAAAGCTTTCAGCCAGCTGTCAGCCCAAGGCTTGTTCCCAGATGTGGGGAGCCCTGCTGCTCAGGCAATCAACCCCCACAGCCCCAGCTCCCTCAGATGTGCAACCCCCACTGCACAACTACATCCATTATGGGAGCAAGATGCAGCTGCTTCTGGCGAGGTCACACCACGCAACAGAGGTGCCCACGTGCCCGGGTGCAGCAGAGAGGACACATCTGTATGTGACCAACTCATGATGCACTTTGAACCTGGTAATGGATGGATTTCTAGTCCCACCTGAAGGAGAACGTGGTCCTATGTAACAAGACCAGACATGCCTGATAAAACTCCCCACGGAGAACAAAGCTGAAGGAAAGTAAGGGCTGGGCCAGAGACTACACCTCTCCAACTGATGTCCCTGCAAGTGCAAGACTAAGAAGAAGGTGGCTATCTCTTTAGTTCTGTCTGAGACATGCTGACCACTGAGTGTCAGAGTATCTTGTATTGTCCCAATGCTCAGAAAAACCAGTCATGCCCCTAACAGCGAGTAATGTGCCTGATGCAAACACCAAGAAATGTATTACCTGAATCACCAGCAGCAGGGGTCTTCCAAACTTCAGCCTCAGGAAGGTGAGGTACTGTATTTCCCCTGTGAATGAAGGGGAATGGTGCATTTCTTAAGTTTCACGTTAGGCAGCCACACAAGTGCTTCAGGCCGACCTTCCCCATGGATCGCAGCAGACTGTCCTCTTCCAGCCATCAGAGGGTTTCTGTGCAAATCAGCTCACTGTCCTTGGGCTTCAGCACATTTTGAGCATGCAAGATTCAAGTATTTGTTATTATTTCTTGAAATGATGAACCCCCAGGAGCAGCACTTAGTAGGTTTGCATGGAGGACAACATTCTTGCAGACCAGTCATTTCCAGTAAAGCATTCTGCTAAAGTCCGGGTGTTCAATACACGCTTGTTGGGAATTTATGCAAATCTATTCTACAAATAATCTTCACAAATAATGCTACGAGTGAATTTGAGCTGAGGCTGTCTGAGATCGAAGGTGTTAGTTAGGTTATCAGACACAGTGGGTGGCATGTTAATGAGTTCACTTCTTAACTAGTGGGTATAAGTGAGAGGCTTGATCTACAACTGAAAGAAAAAACTGAAAGAAAAATTGAATTTGGAGCACAACAGCTATTGCTGAACAGATTTGCATGTGAGCACTTGTTTTATCGCAATGCCTACATAAATATGTATGGAGCAACTGTTTTGGAGTAGCCCTGTGCATGGACAAGCCTGTAAAATTAGTTTTCTGATCTCAATATTAAAATTGGCCCTCGGCAAGTAATATAAGGTAACAGTCTCTCACAAAATCACTGTTTCCATTAATTTTACTGGCATCACCTTTGTTTATCTGTGTGAGAAGGAAGCATCAAACAGGCCTGGAAGCCAGCAAAATAAATTCAGAGTTATTTTCAAGAGGTCTGCCTGTCTCACAGTTAAGAAAATGCACCATGAGATGGAAGAACAAATGTAACTCCCATCTCTGCCAGGGCCTAACTTTTCTCAGTAGAAAAGCAGGATGTATTTCTTGCAGCAGACATGAAGCATTTTCTCTGACAAAAGCACCTTCCCTCTTCCTTAAAGCCATTAGAAATGTCATTCACATTACTCTGTGGACGTGAATTGAGCTATTCCCAACAGCCACTCAAAAAAATACATAATCACCATAATTACTGGTGGCAACTAATTAACATTCAGCTTCCTCTCTACAGCAGCTACAGCTGGACAACCCATTTATTTCAACCTAAAACTAATGCTCTCCTAATTATTTTCCGTCACGCTAAGCAGCCCACCTGTGTCCGTCTTCACCGGCGTCTCCGTCTGGCACAGCGCGAGGGCAGAGCCTGGCGAGCACCTCCATGTGCACCGTGTGTGCTCAGCCTGCAGCAGCCTTGCTAACAACTGCCCTGTGCAAACACAGGGACCTGCTCCCACTAATTGTACAGCTGCTGGCTCTATTAGCCTGCTCGAGGGGGGGAAAGAAAAAAAAAAAAAAGGGAAGAAGAAAGGAAGAAAGAAAGAAAGGCAAAGGAGTTGCCTACATCAAACAGTCCCTGCTTGGCACCATCGCTGGGGAAAAACCCTGCAGCCACCCTGAGGTGCTCAGTGCTCTGGCTTTGACCTCATGGGAGAGGGCAGAGGATAAACAAGCCCATAAACCACACGTGCCTCTGGTTTGATGCTGGGGGCTATTTTCTGGAAGGGAATGGGGTCAGGGTGGGCACACCGGTGGGTGGTCCCAAACCTTGGCACATGATGGTGCTGGTGTCAAGGCTGGGGCAAACCCTCTGCTGCCACCTTTGTTCCCCCTCCCCAGCCACTCTGCTGCAGCAACAGGACCAAAACTGCTCAACCTAAACATTATTTTAAAAATAAAGACAGCTAAGGATGAGATTGATAAAGCAGTCTGCTTTTAGGAACTGCCCAATATCAGTCACTCACTCTGAATAAACTGTACATGTAAATCCCTGATACGTTGCTTTTTTCAGTCTACTCCTCGTCCTTTCCTGTAGCCCTTTGAACCCCTATGCCACTAATCAAGCAACTTTTTAATTCTCCTTCATTCTCCAGACATACATCACCTCTCTTGGTAGGAAAAGCAACGCCTGCTGCTGCCATCTAGATGAGCTCCAACTCATTAGCTCTATTTCTTTCCAAAACTCAACTGAAAACTTAATTTCTCTTTTGCTCACACCTTTCTCTCTTTGCTATTATCTTTCTACTTATATTATTTCAGCCTTTAATGATTGTAGCACTCCTAGGAATGAAGCTCTGCAAAATTATCTTGTATTTGCATTCACATTTAAGCTTTCATCATTACACCAACTACATAAATAAATGGGGATGAGAAGGGAACTGACAGTTACCGGGGGAAGCTCTGGCTGAACTTCTCCTGAACTCAGGAATTACTAATGCCTCTTTCTTTCCCTTCGCCCCCACTTCCATTTGTCAGCTCTAAGGTGAACTTCTGCAGACAGTGGGAGGCCTCTGCTCAGCCCAGCCAGACCAGATCATAAAACCCACAGTGACACAGTGTTTGCCCCCAGACAAAGTTGGTTAAGACAGGTTAAGGAAGTCCAAAATCTATGGGGAGAAGGAAGGAGCTCAGACAGCACAGTCTTGTAGGTATCACTTGCTTCAGAGATCAAGGAGATAAAATAAAGCAGGTTCAGAGATGTCATAAGAGTTGTCACAGATGGCCTGAGTGTCAAGGGAAAAAAAAAATAAAATCAGTGCATGCAGATTTGGAAGGCTACTTATAAGTAGTTATGGTTTTTATGCTAACATAGGAACTGGGAGCCCCAGTTAAGTTCAGATATTCAATATCTGCATGAATTTTCCCCCCAATTTTTCCACCCACTGAGTGGTAAAGTGCCTCCAAATGGAATTGTCCAGCCTTCCCTAAATAAATTTCCAACTCCACAAAATAATCTTATCTTGGCAGCTGACCTCCAAAACATTTTAGACAAGGCTATAAGCAGATGATCAAAATTTATGAAAATGGCCTAGTTCTTGTCAGTGCAAATCAATCTAAGATGGATCAGAGAACTGAAGTCTCAGCATCTGATAAACCCAAGAACTGCCCAAGTGCTCCAATGGCTGCCCAGAAGCACTTGTGTTTGAAGGACTAACTGCAAACCACTGTATTTTCTTTGCTGTTTTTACAGAAAAGAACTTAACACAGTTATCACAATGCTGCTATTCTCCAGCTGGCAAAACACTGCTAAAATTGCCCAGGCAAACCTTCTGCATCTTGAACCTTTACCTTCTGGGTGCAGCCCATGTTTGCAGACACCAGCAGCTCACGATGCCCAGCCCAGCCTCCCACCCCGTGGCTCCCCACACGTGTGCAGCCAGCTCACACTTCCCACTGCACATCAGCTCTCTTGGAAAGGGCACTCCAAGCACCAGCAAGGAAAGAGCCCTTGCAAATCCCAGAGCCCCACAGCTGGCCCAGCAGAGGAGGAGGAATGGGTGAAGGTGCCTGGCACCACGTTTGGGAGCACTGGGGCTGAGGAAGCCCCATGGAGCTGCCTTTCCAATCCTCTCCACTGCAGATTCTCTGGTGTCTAATTGCACATACACTACCTGTGAAAGCACCCCAGCAGGGGCAGTGTGGTTTCATTTATTTAGTTAGTTACTTCTACAAAACTTCCAGAAATGGAGCTTTTTGAAAACCCACCATCCTGCCCATCAAGCTGAGGCTGTCCAGGAGGTTCACAATGTATTCATGCCCCTTGTCAGGCTGCAGGGTGCCAGCCACAATGGAATAATTACATCTGATGTTTAAAGAGGGGACTTACAGATGATAAAACAAACATCACCTTAGAACTAATGGCCCTCTCCAAAAGCCAAGCAGGCAGCAACCTATCACTTCCAACCTCAGCTAGCACTTGCCTGCTTTTCTAATTGCTTTTAGTCTCCTCTTGAGGCAATTAACTCCATATCCACCCCCTGATGCTTTCTCACTCCAAAAAGCAGTTCCCAGTGTACTGGCACAGGGCTCTGCATTTGGATCTCAAGCTTCCCCACTTACTCCTTTTCCTCCTCAGGGCTCTGCATGTGTTTGTGTCTGGGCATGTGTTTTCTCACCCCGATGAATTCATTATTTATGGGGCTGAAAGAGCAAAGCTGTTGAAATCATTTAGCTCTTCTGCATGTCTCTCAAAGGCATAACAAACATTATGGGAGAGCAAATATCAGGCTGGACTGGGTTGTTTGAGAGAAAATACAGAAATGAACTTGGGGATGCTGTGCAGCAGGTATGCCAACATGTGCCATGCTTTACTGCCTGGTATGGGGCTAAGACCCTCCTAAAGCCACTCCCAGGCTCCCTGCATGATTCCCAGAGCAGCCTGGACCAGCACAGGCCAGTGTGCTCCAAGGGATGCTCTGGGTGAGGCGTGTTCCCTGGATCACTGATGTGTTCGGCTTTAACAGATTTGGCGAACGGCACTAGAGGGCAGAGCTGTTTACCCTCAGCATATCTGAGACAAGGAAAAAAAAATACCCAGGACTTTGAAGCAGCTTCAGCGTTCTCCACAATCCTGTCCAATATCAAAAGCCTGTTAATACACAAAAGCCACTGAACATATTCCCACTTAGAGTGACAACGACAGGCATTAAAGAGCCAGCTGAGAACCTGCACTTCCTTGCTCTGTCTTTACTAAGAGTGAAGACCTCCAGGTGAGGGACAGCCTCTTGCCAAGGCAGCAGCAGCACTGCCTTGGACCTTCCCTGGCTCTCTGCAGTCCAGGATGCACAGGGCAATACAAGTAACACAGGGCTCCCTCTGCAGCAGGGAGGTAGCACAGCCTGTCCTCTTCCCATCACTGAGGTGGATAAAAAGGCTTTATTCAACAGGAAGCTTTGATCACAGAGATCTGAAATTATGGATGACACTGACACTCTGCTGACTAGGCTTGCTACTAAGCATCTTGACAGATGAAAAATGCTTCCGACCAGACAAAACCTCCCAGGTTTTAGCTCTTGTTTTGAGCAGATGACTAGAGCCCAAGGGAACCCCTGTAGGTGGGCAAGCAGGACTGTTTGAGTGCACATCCACCCCATGAACCACAGGATCTACATTCCAGAGAGCACCTCCACCTGCCACCACTACATCTGCCAGACCTCAGCTCACTGCACCTGCATCAGGAGGGATGTGAGGGATCATAATTCCCAAACCTGACCCTCTTGTGCTGGTACTTGCAAAGGTTTTTGAACACTTGCTAACTTTAATACGCTTTGCTGCAGTGTTCCCAGTGCCAACAGCTGCCTCGGACAAGGATGCTGGCCCTGAGAATCACACTCCAAACCACTCATAAATCCTCTCCTTATTATTTCCCCAGTGTACACAGTGTGCTTTTCTTTATTATTATCAAAATCAGTCATCCTGCAGGCTTGCCTACTGTTGAGTAAGGAAGCAAAGGGGTCTCGCATACAGAAGTCACTGTTCCTTCCAGAAGCCAATGTACTCGTTCATAAAGTACCACACTGCACCATACCCCAGCACCTGGCTCCACTGCCTACAATGGTACTTCATATGAAAATCTCTCTTGAGAGGGGAAGGAAAAGGCCTGCAAAACATAACTCAGAGCACAGTGCATTAATGGCTTAGGCAACAGCTTAGAATAATGCTGACTATCCTGATAGCATGAAAAATAAGCCTATTAATATTTAAAGAGAAGGAAGGAAATACTGGTTTCAGGTCTTGGTCACATGTTGCCCCTTGCCACAACCACTTTATTCCACATCTCTTCCTCCCAGGCACACCCTACATCTCCTTCCTTGCAGAGAAAAGGCAACGGGTTGACTTATTTTCGTGCAGAATTTGATTTCAATGTCATCATTGCAAAGAGGGTTGGAAGGACCCTCAGAGCAGAGGCCAGGCAGCTCTATCTTTTCTGGCAGATGTTTGTCTAACTTCTGACCCTCAGTGATTGCAACTCCAGAATTTCCCAGGGCAAATCCATCCTAGTGCTTCTCCACCCCCTCCTTAAAATTATATATCCCTTAATATCATGTCTTCTTCCAGCCACCCCCGAGAACTGCCTATTCCCTTCTTCTCTGCAGCAGGAAAACTCAAAAATGACCTCATGTCCTTCTAGTTACCTCTTTTTTTCACAGTAAATAGCCTGAGCCCCACAACCTTGTTCTCCACAGCCTCTATTCTCAAGTTCATTTTTACTGTACCTTTCTTGACTCTGTTTCCCCAACTACCTCTTGCTTTGGGGATGAAGCCGAAAATGTGATGCTTTGCCAAGGTCTAACCAGCAAGGAGCAAGCAGGCCTGACTTACTTGAGCACATCACTTGCTCAGCTCACATCTGCCCCAGCCACTTGGTCAAAATTACTACTCCCTCCCTCTTCATCCCTTAAAACCAATGGCTGAATGTGATTGCAGCTGTGACTAATGAGGGCCTCTTAAACTTTCAGCTGGGTTGACCTGAGCTCACCTGCACTGACCCCAGGCATGCTGGGTTTGGTGATTAAGTCCATGCTCACAAATCCCAAGTGTGTCTGGGTTCTTCCTCAGCCCATCAATCACTGCTCCTTCCCTCAGCACTGCCTGGCCTCACTGAGAGTCTGTGCACAGCACTGGCAACTTTGGGATTGTGTAAAACCTGAACAACGTTCAGATTTGCAGACAAAATACCTTCACTCCCTTCTGTCTACTTAACAATTTAGCATGCAGTTATCTTCTTTAAACACAGCTGGGCAGTGGACTGAGATGGATACTGTTCCTTTCTTCAGATAATTACTAAAAAGTTACTCCTGGAAGCAGGAAAGTAGTATACTAATATAGGCATTTCTTTCATCAGCTGCATGGTCATCCTCTAACTGTGACTGTGGCTATCATGTACAGTGGTGTTGGAGCTCTGTGCTGGGCTCATTAATTTACACTTTAAGTCTGCTGCATGACCAGTCTGAAAAAAACAACACTTCATTCTTTCATAGATGCTGACTCTGAATTACAAATCACTCAGGGAAAAGAGCTTATGAAATTCAAAAGTGATAAAGAGTATACACATATGAGTAATAAATACAAAAACAATATAAAAGGACTAGGTCTCTACCAAGGAGAACATAAAATATTAACACCCCTGCATAAAATGAAATTAAGCCAAAGAAAGTTTAAGCAGCATTACAAAACCATCACTCTAATGTTAATGACCAAAACTGAACCTGGTTTCAGCTACCCTTCAGGTTTTTAGCCTATAGCAATTCTTGACTCTAGCCCAGATACACCTGCCAAACCTTCCTGGATGCATTTACAACAACTCAGATGGTGGTTGGGCAACAAAATATCTGATTTGCACATGCAAATTCTCATGAAAATCATAAACAGACAATTAGCTCAGACAATTTTTCAGTGTGTGCTCAGAAGCTGTTTGACAATTAAATCATTTTAAGTGTGAAGCAGCCTTTTTGTTACTGCAAAACTGTGGCCTGTCACGTGGGTATAAATGAAACACATACAAATTGCTATCTGAGGAGTATGAACCATCAAAGCCAAAGGCCTCGATGGATTTAAATCAGAACAAGGCTGGCATGAATCAATTGTGGTAAACAAGAGTTTTCAAGTAATTCAAAGGATGAATCTCTGTGTGTGTGCATTTGGTTATACATATCATATTAAACATGACACCTATAGAATCACAGAATGAATCACGGACTGGTTTGGTTTGACAGGGACCTTAAAAATCCAACCTCTCTGCCATGGGCAGGGATGCCACTCACTAATACATGATTATATGATATTTAGGCATAGCTGGCCATCCTGGAGGATCCTGTGGAGGAAGGATGCAGGTGCCATTTCATGCAGTGGTTCTGGAGCACACTGTACTCATCCTCGCCTGTGTGACGCTTCCCGTGCCCATAAAAGCTGCCCCTCCCATCACCTGTGGATGCAGCCAGTGTTGCCTCCCATGGCAGTGAGGAAAGGGAACCATCTTGGGTTCTCTGATGCAGAGGATCTTAAGCAGATGCTGGATCGCTCTCCCCATGCCCCTGGGTCACTTCTTTGATCATCCCTCTGCCTTCCACCTGCAGCTCACTTCTTCTGTCTCATAGGGCTGCCAAGTATCTTTAAAGAATTATCTCATCAGTCAGGGAACAAAAAAAACAAGGATTAAAGAATATCAGCTGTGACATTTAAAAACTGAGATTCACCTCGTAGCTGCAAATCCAGACAGTTAACAAACCCATTTTCTCCTCTTATATCATGCAAGTATTTTTAAATTCAGGAATACCAGCTTTAATAAAACGCACGTTCCATATGAAAGAAAAAAAGGAAGTAGTTTTATTTGTAATATAACAATTTGATCCTCTTCTCAAATATTTGCATAGTTTTAATTTTGTAGAAACCTAAAACTGAGACTGAGATCAAAGAGACTGATTGCACCAGAGACGATAGGTTTTATAGAGCTCTGCAAAGTTGTACCATCTCCTGAGGATGTTTTAATGCAGGAAAGACCTTTATATTTCCACCCTGCCAGTTTCATTTAAGACTAATAATAACACTCATAAACAGACTGCTGGTTCTTACCTGAACCGTGATTTTAACACCCAGTTTGGAGGCCACATCTTAGTCTTTGTACTGGCAAATCTGGGGCAGGGTTAGAAATGTTTCTATCAGAGAGGTCACTTCCAGTGGGTGACACAAGGCCTTCACATTCTGAAATACTTCACTGCACCTCAAGAAAGAAGGAGTGGGGAATAAAGAAAAATCTCCAGTCCTATCTTTATTTCAGCCAGTCATGTAGTATTATACTATTTGATTAAATTTCCTTTTAATTGTTTCTTACTAGAGTTTGCTGGGTCCTCAGTATAAGGATTGTCAGTGATAAAATCCAGTAATATTCTGCAGTATGTGATCTCAAATATACACAGGCTTAAATGAGGCTTTATAGACAGTGATTCTAAGGGGTGTCAACATGATGGTGTTCAGGGAACTGGCACTGTGACTAAAACCAGTAGCATGGAAATCAAACACAAGTCAGACCCTGCCCTCACTTTTACATTCATTAAGCGCTGGTAGGTGATGGGATAAATGGGTCATTACTCATAAGGCACAAGATTTCAAACCTCTGAAATAACCCCAGCACTGCAAAATTAGATGTCACTGACCCAGTGGTGAGCGATGGTCTTCTCCAGAGCCCAGTTTGCTCATCAGTCGTCTCTTCCGCAGATCCATCTCGTTCTCCTCAGGTTTCATCTCAAGCAGGTTGGCAGTTCCTGTTGCCATTAGGGTAAAACGCTGCTCCATTAACTCTGCCCATAAGCCCCCAGTTTGGGGCTTATGGAGCTGCTGTTGGACCTGAGCTTCCTCTGGGAAGGTCAGGATGGATGTGCCACCTGGGGATGTGCCACAGGTTTTGGAGGAGGTGGTATGAATAAGCAAAGAGCAAAGGTTGCCTCTTCCACAGAGCTTACAGCAAGTAATAACACAACACAGTTATTTAGCAATCTTGTTATTGCAGGCAAAGTCACAGCTGAGTCCTGATGGTGCTTTGATTTTAAAGCTCAATCCTTGTAAACAGGTTGGCTGAACTAAGGATATGGATAAAGGCAGTGGGAGGCTTTTCCTCTGCAAAGAGCAGAAAACAATTTGTCCTGAAAAAAGTTAATCACAAAAACATGCCTCTATTTAAACAATTCTTCCCAAAATTTTGGAAGGGATTTCATTTCCCCTGGAACTCAACATGAAAGCAGACACTACATTTGGGTTAACAAGCACCAGAAGTAAAACCAATTAAAATTTTACTGTCAGTGAGGACAGAACCAACAGCCTTCCAGATTTTCATTGATATGGTGATGAAACACAAATATTTATGAGCTGAATGCTGCCTCCAACATCATTCAGAGAGAGCCCTTTTTGTGCTCCAACCAACCTGTCAGAATTACAAGAGAGGAGACTTGCAACAGATAAGCTCTTCACCCCAGCTTGCCCTGCAAATACTTTATCACCATGTATCTCTTCTTCATCAGTGTTAGGCAAAGGCAAATGAAAATGTGAGACAGTATAATGCTACTCAATAAATAAAGAATGAAAAATCTGGAGATAACCTGGAGTGATGAATCAAACTATTGCACAGAAATATGCAAAAGAATCACACAGTCCTTATTTGTATCGTAGCATTGAGGCTGATGCATTATTAAAAGGAACAGCCTTGAGCTCCCGATAGAGGAACAGAAGATCCCCTCATTCACAGCCGAGGCACAAGAAAGAACTGCTTGCCAGCATCTCACAAAGTCTGTGACCCATGCCAAGAACTGAGCCCAGATTTCTCAGTGGCAGTCCAGCATCAAGAACACATCCTTCCTATCAGAGGAAGGTTGGAAGAAATGCTCTGGCAGAGCAAATCCATACAGGAAAATTAAATCTACCTAATTAAGAAAATATTGTTCCGTGTCTGTGAAATGTATTACTACAGGTCAAAAGGAATTTGTTTCATCTCATAAATGTCATACACGCCTCACAGTGCTCTGAGTTACCTCAGCAATGTGTTGGAACGTGGAGAGAAACATGGCAATCATGGCACAGCACCAAGCAGTGACTCCAGGACATCCTCCATAGGGCAAAAAGGGTCTGCCCACAGGTCCACCTCAATGTCCTCTCTTCACACTGCACAGCTCAGAAACTCTTCATTTCAAGCATCCTATTCTCCACTTCCCAGTCTGTGTCACATATTGGTAGTTACAAACCTTTTACGAAAATGATTCACTTAGTATCTATCATGATACAATCTACAGTGTGTCCTCAGAAGGCTGTGGAAGAATACAGCAGCCAGAAACCAGAACTGGGACAGTTATTAAGTATGAAGCAACATGTTAATTAAGAAAAACCCTTCAAACCCTTAGGAGGAATGGAGGAAACCATCCCCTCATGTGCTGGGACTGTTCAATATCCAAATCTGAAACAGGTACAAGCGCTGTGTTCTTGCCTAGGATGGTGCAGGACTCAGCTTTTGCTTCCTGCCCAGGTCATTCCCTTCTCTATATGGAAGAAGGAGGTGCAACCACTAGAAAATATAAGCAAGAAACTTCACCTTAAACTAAGGGAGGGAGATTCCAGCTTGACTTAAAAGGGCAGAACAGAAGGTTACTTGCTATGCTGATCAAAAAAATCCTTTACAATCATGGTACTGCTTTGCCCATTTATCAGTTTGCAGTTTTGTTCAACTTGCATAAATCAGAATTTGCTATCAAACATTATTTTATGTATCTATCTGGGTGGCATATGAACCTGAAGACTGAACTGTGTCACACAGTCACACCTCACCTGCAGGGTGGCTGCTCAGCTTAACACCTCCCCAGCCCACATCACCCCAGAGGTGCCAGACAGCAACAGCACGAGTCTCCCTGCAAGATTCACAGGCAAGGTAAAGAGTGTAGCACTTGGGAGAAGAATAGGAGTTTTCTGCTCATCAGCAATGAGAAGGAAAATCATTTGATGTACTACAGGAAAGCAGGGAGTGCACCTGTAAAGCCAGGGAGTTTGTCACAGTTGCTTAAACAAACACAAAACAGAAAACAGATGCTTTGCTTTAAAATCGACTGTAAGGGAGCACCATTTGTGCACTCACTGAAAAAACACACTAAAACACTTAATAATTATGGAGACTACTGAAATGAAACTGTACAGTATGATGTCAAAACAGGTAACAAGGAAAAAAAAATATTTTCAACTATCATTCCCTTAACCTGAATTGATACATGATATCCAGGGGCAAGGTTCCCAAGGTGTGACCATGAGATTACATACAGGATTTCTGCAGTGCCAATCTTACTTCAGGGAGAGTCTCCCCAGGTACTGCTTCGACAGCTGAGCCATGAAAAGCTGGCAATGCAGAGAGGCACTCACCATGAAAAGCCCATGCAGATGAGGAAACGATGGCAGAGAGTTTTGCAGAGCAAACCTGGGGCATGTGGGATGCAGACAGTATTGTGTCACCTGCCAGACCACAGGCATCCTGCACCATCCCTGCCTGCACCCCTCTTTTTACCTGTTGGGATGAGCAGTGCTGAGTGAGGAACAGCAGGAGAATGATGCCTTCCTTGTGATGGACTCCAGACAGGGCTTCTTAAGTAGCTGCTTACACTCACTTCTACCTTTTCTGACCCTAAAAATGTGCACAGAGTGAGGTGCTTTTGGCACATACAGAGAGCTTGGCGTGGGATAATTTGCTACACTCAGAAATGTCAGTGTTTACCTCTTGATGGTGCTGATTTCACATCGTTCCCCTGGCACTGCAGACAGTGGGTAATATAATAGCTCAGAACACCAAGAAGCACTGAAAGAAAGTCTATTAAACACAATGGAAGACTCCTAAGTGAGTTACAAAGCTGCAGTCATTGCAGAACCCATGAAGGACAGACAGTGAAGTTCATTAAAGAGCTTTCAGCAAACATTCCTTGTGTCAACCCCACTCTGGAGTTATCCTCCAGCCTCCATCTACGCTGGCTGTACTCCTGGTTCCTCTCAGATGTTTCACAAACAAGCAGCTCTTGGGGCAAGGCATTGCCTGCCTGCTGTGCCCAGTACATCAGCACCATCAAGGCTGTGAACTGGGATGGGGTCGAGCTAATTTAGAAGAATTTGATTTTCTTTAACCTGCTCACAAGCACCAGCAGCCAATTCCAGCAACTGAGCTCAGTCTATTACAGCATTTTTCTAAGAAAACAGCACTGGATTTGGGCTGCATCAGGGAAAGACACATTTGTTCTTTTTGTACTCTCCATCCATGAAGACAGTCCCCTCTGGGCCAGGCTTCCAGTGTGATCACTCCAAATATACACATGTGGGGAGGAATGGCTGGACACAGTCCTGCTTTTATCCACAGTGAGTCATTTGCCATCAACCCTTGCTGCTAGAGAAGGTCAGGCTTCCTCCTCACTCACCCCTGAGTTTCATGCATTAAGCCCTATGCAAAGAGCATCCTGGTACCTGCCTTTAATTACCAGGGTGGTTGAAGTTCCCCAGATGAGCACAGATCCATATGGAATTATACCCTATGGCACAGCTTCGGTTGTGACAGGAACAAGAGGACTGAAATGAGTTTGAGAGCTGTGCACATTTAAAGGCTGAGCCTTTAAAATGCCCCATATTCCTTTCCTGGTTTTGATTTGTTTGTTTATTGTTTGTTTGTTTTGTGGGGGTTTTATGGGGTTGTTTGGTTTTTTTTTTTTTCTCTTTCACATTCTTACACCATACACAGCATGTGCACTGGGGATGGGGACACAAACTGTGGCAGTAGGTGAACAGCCAAGGGAATGGGGAATGGAGACTGAGGCATTTACCACATTTCGGATATTACAGGACAAAACCATGCAAAATTGTGGGTTTTTCAAATCTTTACAACTCCACAGCTGCTGCCAAGCACGGGAGCTTGATCCCAGCAGGGGCAATAGCTCACCCCAGAGCAGAGGTGGGTGGCAAGCAAACCTTCACCCTCAGCATCACACTGTCTCAGTGCAGCAACACAGGCTCCTTCCACACTATTTAAAGTACTATTAAAATACCATTCTTACCTTACAGTACACACAACTATACACTAATCCAAGCACAGGAATACCTCTGGCTGCCTCTGATATAGGTGTAACTGATGGCATAGGAAATGAGGACCATTGTTCCTCATACCAAATAGCTTTTCCCCGTATTCAACCTCATTACAAATAGGTTCTTACATGCTAAATCTATGCAAACAAATGCTATTTTGGCAAATTCTTTTGTCAGCGTTTTTATGACAACAAATACATGCAGAATGTAATGACTCCAGCCTACTGCAGAAAAAAAAAGCCAGCATTTCTGAGAAAATTAGAAAGATTTAGGGAAAAAATATTCTGGTCTGGAATAACTGTCAGTATCTTCATAAAATTATTCATCGGTTCGTTCCCTGGCAAAATATATTGCAAAGGAAGGAAAAGAAAACACAATTAAGGAGAAGTAGATAAGTTTCTTAACGACCACCCCCTGCAGACATCCCCTCAGATCTTGCTTGCCATTCCCACCACACCAAAGTAGGCAGGGACAACAGGGCTGGTTTCGGGCAGCAGCTCATTGGGACCGTCAGCAGTGAAGCCCTTTGGAAGCTTCCCAAGGCCCTGATTCACCATCACACACACATCTGTAGCACATTAAGCTGTGCATTTGTTATCTCGGAGCTTGGAGAATAATGTTTCCTATCTGACTGAATAAAATCACATTACTGCTTCAAAAGTCCTCCCCGTAAGGGCTCAACACCCAGGCAGACCATGTTAGTGGCTCCCCAAACCAGCGCCTTGCAAGAGCACAGTCCCTTTGGCCAAGCCTCAAAAGACCAAAGCTGCCTGCAAAGCCTTGCAACCTCTTGCATCTGGGATGATGAGCAGGACATCTTTCCCCTGCAGTGGCATTTCCCAACACCAGCCACAACCAGTGGCTTTCTCAAGTGGTTTCTAAACCACAGCTGCAGGGAGACTTGCAGCCTTCCAGGGCTCTGTCTCTATTTCTCATGAGAGTGCAAAGCAGTTTGTTGCATAGATAAGGCCAGATATCTGGGTTTTGGTTTCCTTGCTTGTTTGGTTTTTTCCCCCAAATATGCCATGACCTATTGATCTGCGTAATGCAGAGTACAGACTCTGCGTACATGTAAAAACTTGCCTGATCAAAAGATTAGAACCACAAGGTTGCCCCAGGTCATGTACAAAAAGGCAACATCTTTCCTTTAAAAAATATTTAAAAAGTAATTGAAGTAGTGCCTTTCATCAACCTGGTGATGCTGCATGAGCTGTTCAAGCTGAGAGATGTGTTAACAAAAATACATCCGGGAAACTCCCATTCAAAATAAGCTCGATTGCCAAGGTGACCCCAGCTGCAACAAAGCACAGTGAAACACAAACCCAGAGAAGGAAATAATACTTTTGCCTCTAGTCCATTTTCCTGACACGTGTGCCTGAAAGGCCACCTTCCAAACTAAAACCAGGTCAAACTGCCAATTAAACATGGGCTTTTAGATCTTCATATTCCATCTGAATAATACAGTATAGAAATGAGAGTCAGTGCCTACGATTTTACCTTTGTTGGGATGAAGCATTAAAAACAAATATCTAAACAAGATTCAGAACAGTCCAAAAGTTTACAGCGATTCCAACAAAGACACAATGGATCTCAACAGATACACTTGGCCAGTGTGTTATTTAAAAGTCACATAGAGTAGACAATTTTACTCTCTTTGTCCATTGCAGAAGCCAGTGAGCTCAGAAAGACCTCTCTTAAGTGTTTAGACCAGGAATGCTCTTTATTGACTCTTTCTGGGAGGTATACACAGACTTATCATGTTGTCATTTTCATCCATGCACAGGCTGAGCTGCTCACATGCTATTATAAATGTGTATATAATAAATATGTTTAAAGAAGTATATACATTACTGTTTCTTAAATACATATATATGTATAAATAACACCCTGAACTTTCCAGAACAAGCTTACACTAGTACATGCCTCTCCACTGGCCTCTGCACCAATAAAACTGCACAAGTAAGATGTTGTACACTTAATAAACATGGTTACACCACTGCATGAAAAACAGCAATACATGCAAAAATGGACACAAATCTATTTTCAGCCCATCAGAATAAACAAAAAGATATAGGAAGAAGATAGACAGAGTGATTTTGATATTACCATGCCTGGGAAAGCAGGGAGATAATGAGCTGTCACAGCAAGTAACAGTTTGGCACCAGTGATGCAGCTCTGAACGGTTGCAGTTACCAAATAATAATGTTTACTTCAGCATTTCTGTCGAGATCAACTTGATGCCTCAGGCAGTTTGGAGGAGAATCACTTAGTCAACAAGCAAAATCCAAATTCAACTGGAGGAAACTAATTAAACTGAGCATAAAAGGGTTCCAAAACATTAAATAATGTCTGAAAAGACACCTTAGTACAATTGAATTGACAGGATTTTGGAAAAGCCTCTATTTCTCTAATTTTAAAACACTGTGGTCTTAGGCTGTCCAAGAAATATGTTTTATAGTTGATCCCTTGCAATAAAGCCATCACATCCACTGGAGAAGGAGAGTAGCAGCAATACCTTCTGAATAATCCTTTCATGTCCCTCCTCTGATATAATGATGCTACACTTCTATTGATCAGTACCTGTGACTGTAAGGGATGAAAAGTCACTTTAAAGAAGTCTTCAAGAATATTTTAATTGGCTTTCATTTTATGGAGTTTTGGGACTGGAACCATTTTATTCTTTGAGACGCACAAAGATCCTGACATCAGCCTGGCTGAGTCACCCTTTGGCTCTGCAGGGGTGAACATAACCCTGAACAGTGGCTGTTGCTCATCACAAATCACTGCTTCATACGGGCATCATCCTGGCAGGCTCCATCTGGGTGCAGAAAGAATCCTCACACCAAAAGGGTCAGGTTTGGATCCCTAACAGGGCAAAAATTCTTCCAAGTTAAACACTGGGAAGTACAGCAGGGACAGATAAATGCAAGCATGCTATTATCTTCTTTTTAACTGATTCCCTGTGGCTCTGTAAGATGAGCCAGATACTCACAAATGATACAAATCTTAAGCATCTTGATATGCAGAAATGGCATTTAGTTTCTCCAGAGTATACTAGATAAGAAGCCAGTCGTACTTAACCTCTGTCACAGTCTATTCTTCCTGAAATTTCTCATCCTTTACAGATAACACACTCCAGGTGATGTGAGAGGAGGAGATCAGCTAAATTTAAGCAGCAAGAAAAAAAAAAGCCATGGATGGTCTCAGGGAACATCATCCTGCCTGTGCAGCCAGGAGCCACAGCGGAGCTGGGATGCTCCCGACGCAGCAAACAATTACCTCGACCGAATTTTATCCCAGGAAAACCTTGGAAAACAGTAACTATGATGTGGAGCATTTTGCCCTTGTCAGAAAACAGCAGTATTTCTGCAGCAGCCCATTTAAAGGGCAGTGGTTGAATCTGGGTCAGGCGGCAGAGCCACGGGTTTGGCTGGCGCCCGCCACCAGGTGTCACCAACTTCTTGATCAACGCAGATCTGATCTCAAAATGCGCCTTTATCAGTTTTATTTATTACTCAAGGGGGCGATTTTCACAAGTACCACCAACATAAGCAGAAAAGGCAGGCACTTTTCCCCTCCTAAACCATGTGCTGTTTGTCTCCGTTCCTGTGCAGGTGCCTGTGGATAATCCCCTTGTGTTTCCAGTCATTCCGACAGCCTGCCACCTTACAGGAAAAGAATCCAACCCGACTGTGAGGTTTAACTCTCCTTACCATAAAGGATGTGGGGGGTTGAGGGTGCCATGTGCTATCTCTGAACAAAGCAGACCCAAGCCTGCCCCCCCTCCAGGGAAACCTTTGCTTTACTATCAAAAAAAAACCCACTGTGCAGTTATGGTCTAGACTTCCTGAAGGAAAATGGTTTGGGTCAATCCCACAACCCCAGCTCAAGGGCAGTTCCCCCCAGATGTGTAAAACCAGGTATAAGACACAAAAGTTAAAGAGTACCTCGGAAAAAGGTAAGTGATAACTGTAAAGAGCATAGTTACCTATCCTGGTGTCTCTGTAAATGGTGCTGAAACAGAGGTTTCCTATGTCAACCCAAAAAGCTGGAGCAACAGAAAGAAAACTAGCTCAGATGGGGACAATCAACTTTCCAGTCTCGTATCTTCATGTACACGCATGACATTTCACAATCAGCAGAATGTAAGAACTAGAGAGAAAACATGAGTTACTAACACTTCTGTATCAGTTACAAAAATACTGGAAAAAAAAAGTTATTGCAGAAGATCATCTATCCCAGGCTCCCAGTGCAATGCCATACACAGAGCAGGGATACACACAAGCAGCACCCAGCACTAGCTCTGGGAATGCTGCCACTACACTCAGTGCCTACAGAGATTGCCACACTTTGAAGATGATCAATGAGGAAATATTCTTGCAGCATTTGGACACTGCCTCAGCATGTGAAAGACACTCCCGGAGGGACTCAAAACCCTCTGTTTATTCTGATTTGAGCTGCCATGGATACAAATGCCTTTAACTGGGAACAGACCTTCCCTACTGGTCGATAAGCCCCAGGTCCTTTGGCTGAAGCAAACCCATACTGGGTGAAAAAAATTTAACAGCAGCCTGAAATCTTCAGTCATATAAAAATCAGGACTTTCTGTTCCTATTCTCTCTCCCTCTGATTATCCACTCTAATTTCAGAGCCTTGTCAAACATCTCAGAACTCATAGCATCCATCTGGCAGGTCCTCATGTCATCATATTCTTTTAGATTATCATTATAATGTCCACTGAAGGCACCACCACTGCAGACACTACTCAAAAGGTTCAAGGTGAATGTTGCCCATATCTTCATATAAGACAGTTGCTGGAATCTGATTTTTTTTTTTTTTTTGGTAGATTAGGTCATGCAAACACTAAACTTGAGAGACAGACACAAGACCAGAAACGTTTTACTTTGTTTTCAAGGCATCACTTTCTATGGCACCCATTCCAGGAACATTTTCACTTTGGATAGCCACCAAAGCCCCATGTCCTCTACATCAAGCTTAAGCTAAGATATTCATACCAAGGCTTCAAGAAATCCTTCAAGTTTTTCAATTGTATTCAAAAACTAGAAAATTTTCAATTCAAAGGCTGTAAGTAAAAATGCCTCCAATCTGTATTGATTTCAACCATGCTGTGTAGAATTTGCAGCCCAAACTTGCCTAATAGCAAAGAAAAATCTCAAGGGTATTGTAAAAGGTGTCAAAAAAACCTTGTAATCTGAGACAGTGGAGATTTTCACAGTCTGAAGAGCAGAGGTGATAACTGTGGTTTTAGGACAGGCGTATTAGCTGAATTGTTTTGGTGAGATCCTGGACAGCGAGTGACCTTGGTGAGTTCAGTTCATTTATCACCAGGAGTCACAAATCTTCACCGTCTCTCTGGTTCTCTGCAGAGCCACACAGATGCTGTATTCTGCACAAGGATTCTGCTGTGAAAAATGCAAAACACCATGGAAATGCACAGTGAGTGAGACAGAAATGTCCCAGGTTTGGTCTTGTTCCCACAGTAGATCAGGGCAGCAGCTTCCCCACAGGTCCAGGATCAGGCCCTTTGCATGAAGAGCCCTCAGAAATGGCTGAGCCATTTTCTCAGAGAAGGTATCTCCTCCTCTGACAGTGCCTGGCTCAAACAAGCAGAGAGGGCTTGTGCTCTGCCTTGATTTTGCATCTCGTTATCCCACTCTTCACAGCGAACAGATGTGAGGAAGCTTTTTCACTTTTTGGAGCATTGCTGTATCCAGACTGGGTAGGAAACACTGCTTGACACCAGACAACTGCCCAAGTACATCAAAATGCTATATCCTCTTATCCCTTAACCAACTGGCAATCTAAAAGTAATTCCAGGGCTCCTCCTCTGTTAAGTGTTGTTTTTCTTGCTGTATGATGAAATGCAGCAAATGTTAGCAGCACCAGTAGGGGCAGAAGGTCGTTCCATCATTAAATCAATGAGGGGAACTTGGGAACCCTGGATTAAATTCCCAGCTCAGGCACCCATTCCCTGCATAAGCAAACACCAGCTTTTCCTGCCCCTGGCTTTCATGCATGAAACAGAGGTGGTGACTGTTTCTATAAAGCAGGGAGGATGTTTGGCAGCGCTTACAACAAGCCACGTTTCAATACAGCAAAGGGTGAAGTGAATGCCTAACCCATACTGAAGGGTTTTAATTGTCTTTTTATCAATGGTGAGGCACTGGAAGTCAAGAGCTGTGACAATATACCCTAAATCATACAGGATTACCACATTGTGTCAAACAAACATATAATTAAGCAGCTTTAATATGTTAACAGTTAGGAATCAGATTAGTGTTGTATTAGGCTAATAGAGTTGGTCCCCATTAATCCAGATCAATTGCTCAACTCTGTTTATTTAGATTTTATATTTTTTTTCCAGAAATTTAAAAACATAAATCTAATTCTCAGCAGAACGTGAACATGCTGTAGGGCAGGATGAATTCATCAAGACATCTGAGCACGTGGATAAACCAAGTGCAGCTTAACTGGTTCAACTCCACAATGCCGAACTAAACACTCTAATCCCTCGTGATGAGATTTTTGTACCAGAAGAAGAGATGATGTATCTGTGCAGAGAGGTGCTGAGGCATCTCTCCACGTGTGCAAATGGCACTGAGTCCTGTGTGGCTTCACACCCCCTCAGGACCAGTATTAGAGCCCAGCACCACCTCATGTTGCAGACACAGTCCACAGAGGGAATGCTGCTTCTGGAAACAAAATGCAGGGATGCAAGGCACAGATGCCCGTAAAACCTGCTGCCCAAGCTTTAAATACGGGGCTTTAGGGATCACACACGTCATGAGAGCAATGCTGCAGTGTCTGCACATGTCCATCGTGGATGATCCTAAATGCAGGGCTCACACTACAGCAGCCTTTGAGCGCCAGCAAGGGTCTTTATTTCCTACCCATAGGCTGCTCTTAAGGATGACTACATTGAATCATCCAACTGAAAAAAAAGCATGAGTAGTGGGGCATGGAGGGCAGCCAAGGGCCAATCCATACTGCTAATGACCTGTACAGCACTGATGAGATTTAATCCAGCCTTGTTTAACACAGCCCACTCTTGGCACATCCATACACAAACTGCAGCAGAGTGACACCTTGCCACATTAAGGTTTGGTTCACATTTCAAACTCAGAGGTGACACTTCAAAGTCAGATTCCTGCAGCCACCCACACACGTGCTGTATACTTAATTTCTCTGTGTGTGTATGCATGCATATGAATAAATATATAGACTTTCCCCCTACATATACATTTTAAAATATTCAATCTGTCGCAGAATGGCTTGGGTTGGAAGGGACCTTAAAGATCTTCTTGTTCCAACCCCCCCTTCTATGGGCAGAGATGTCACCCACTGGATGTATACGTAAATGTATTCTATATTGTAGCAGGGCAATGTCAAGATTTTCCTTCTTAACTTATTCTGGCTAAGGCGAAATCGTACATTATAGATGCAATTTCTTTCAAGTCAATTCTGTACTGCTTTAAACTTAAAAACATGGAGCAAATTTAGATAAAATCAATGTATACTTGTCTTAAACTGATCAATTGTCACATTTTTCTGCATCCCTGCAAACAGTTCATTTTGACGGTCAATTTATGTTGATAAACAAGGCAATTTCCAAGAAGACAATTTCTGTTACTGTCTACATTCAAGGTAGCTCTCAGCCAGCAAGAAAGAGATTTGATTTACATTGCAGGAGTACCAGTGAGTCACCCAAGCACCCATAAAACAGACTACATGTGTAGAAGCTGAGTGCCCAAGTATTAATTCATCATACTCATTCCAAGACAAATCCTGCGGTGCAGAGGGCAGGACACTGCAGTCACCTGACATGTGGACACCGAGCTTTTATTCATGGCAAGATGTTCTTCTCAGTACAGAGCACCAGCCCCGAGTTACAAAGCATAAATCCCAGTTCACAGTGTTTATGCTACTGGGGACAAAACGTT
Organism: Myiozetetes cayanensis; assembly: GCF_022539395.1. Classification (NCBI taxonomy): domain Eukaryota; kingdom Metazoa; phylum Chordata; class Aves; order Passeriformes; family Tyrannidae; genus Myiozetetes; species Myiozetetes cayanensis. The sequence continues at coordinate 7,104,680 of NW_026087389.1, forward strand.
TGCTTAGAAATATTGCTGGAAAAATGTCAAGCAATGAGTTATCTATGATGGACTGACATGGAGACGATGGGGTTTGTGCTGAGAGTAAAATGGCAAAATAAAGAATGTAAATAGGTTTGGACAGCACTGCTCCTCCCAAAGTCTAAAGATCAGCACACAACACTGAGAAGAAAAACCACTTGCATCTGTTCTGTTTACCATGGAGTCATAAGCAGCAGTCAGATATTTTTCTTTGTTATCAAGCAGTTATTGATGTGTATCTCAATAAGATGAAAATGTTTTATGGCAAAAACATTGGCAAGCATCCTTGCACCACCAGAACACAACACTGTCCTGGAGCAATAGGGTGGAACACTTTTCTTCACACTTATTGGTATTTATAACATGCAGCAGTAAATGACACATAAAACCATGGCCACAGACATTTACCTTCAAGGGCAGCTTCAGAAACATGTGAAGCTCTACCCATCACTTTGTGATGGCCAGGCATGTTTTCTCATTACTAGTAGCTACAACACTAGTACTGCAGACATGGACAGCTTCCCACGAGGGACAAGATGTTCCTCTCCATTTGGGAACGCACCTTTGTTAGGGTGCACTCGCTCATCTCTTCCCTATAGCTGACACAGAGGTGCCTGTTGCTTCTGGAGAGAAACAGGACCCATGAGGATGCACTGTGTGAATCCATACTCTCCAAAATCAGGCATCTCTCCCAAGACCACCCTGTGAATCATACTTCTTCCCAAAAGCTGCCAGCCTGACCTGTGCCCCTGCTTACCTTTCCACTTGCAATCAGGCACCTGCACAGAGCCAAGGCTGCAGAGCTGCCTTGTACCACTGGGACAGTGACAGGGGTGCCATCAGGCACATCATTCTGAAGGCTCCTGGCTTCTGCTAAAAGGGGTAGTGGTGGGAGATATTCCTGAGAGTGCCCCCCAAATGCTGTTGGAGCAGCAGCAGGTCCCTCTTCCCCTCCCATCAATAAGAGACCAGCTGACTGAGCCTCGTGAGGAATTGCCATTGATTCCCAAAATATGCTACAGGTCTATACTAGTCCTTCCCTCTTCTATTAAAATTGAAACAATGCAGTAAATGATGCAGCTGGAAAGGAATTTCCCAAAGAACTATTATTGCGCATGTGTGTTTTTCCCTTAAAGCTTTGATTTGTCACACATAATTGTAGACAGGAAGGATGACATGTTCTGTAGAGAAATTTATTACATTGTCAAAATCCTTGCTCTGAAGTTTTCAAAATGAACAGTTTTGCTTGAAAAATACTGTGTTACAAAATTTATACACACATAAAAAAGACAGTATAATGCATCAAAATCAAAATACTTCAGTTGACCAGATCTGAGTTTTGGGGTGTTGGTATCTTTTTCAAGGCAAACAGACTTTCAAGACTTCAACATTTCTTCCTGACTCAAAACAGACAAAATTTTGGCAGCCTTGCCTTTTTTCAGTGAGACATGAAGGCTGTTTCACACGTGGCTTTGCCAACTAAGCATCACTGAGGAAAAAATTACCCTCATGTGCAGAGAGAGGGCAGATTTTTCTCCTCCCATGCCCCACATTCTGTGACAGCCCCTCAAGACCATGGTGGCGGCCACAGAAAAAAAGGCCCTGCTGTGTGACCAGGGCCACCCTCTGCTCATCCCATCCATTGAGGGAAATCTCAAACACTGTGTTCTCCTGGCTCTCACAGGGCTGGAAGCAACCACAAGGGTCACCAAGCCTCATGCTGCTGAGGAAGCACATCATCATCACTCTCATCAATTCCTTAGTTTTCTCACAGAACTACTTTTGTTTCTTTTCTTCCCACCATGTTCGCAGAGGAGCCTCTTCCCCCTAAAGGCTGCAGTTCTCTAACCTACACGGCGCCTACAGCCACACCAAGTTGGTTCATTAGCTCAAACGGCTGTTCAATTCATGTGTTTAAAGAGCAAGATTATTTTTAAGTGTGCCCATTACACCTCAAAAACCAAGGCAAGCCCTCTTTTGTCTCCCTCTTGTACAGCAGTTTCTCATCACACCAGTGTTTTTCCACACCTTTCCCTGCTATCAGAAAAAAAATTAAAATCAAGTAACAGGCAAGACAGCTCTCACTGGCCACCTCCTTTGCTCTTTTTTCAATGTGTGGCCCAACCATAAATGTTCATTTTCACAAACGGTGCCTAACCTCCACAAATGCAGAATATTTCAGCCTTTTCAGTGTGGCTGCTAACAGATTTATGACTCTCATCTATTACTCAGTCTTACACTTAAGATTAATCCAGTTTGTCATACATCGAAAAGAAGACCATGTTGAGGCTGAGTTTTTCCCAGAAATTAAACTTCCAGCAGCATACAAAAGAAAACAAGGTACAAATACACCTGACAAGGACCCTGCCATCTGCTCCAGAGAGCCAGGCATGGGCATCCACCACATTCCAGCATCCATATGGATCAATGCCCAAGGGGAGACCAAAAGCCCTTACAAAGGCACCACAAACTTCATATGGTCTTCAGGCTCATCCTGGCAAACATGGGTTCGTTTTCCTCATGAGCTTTTCCTTCTGCACTTGAAACACGTAGGAAATGCTCCAGTGCCTCTGTAACCAGGATGCTCCTTACACCAGAATCATGAAACCCACAGTGAGGATCATCATATCCCACAAAGAGGTAGAGGTTGTGGCTGCCATCCCCAGCCCAACCTCCCCTCTTGGGCACTTATGTGTATTGTTTGAGGATAATAAGCCTTTAAATCATTGCTTTCAAGAGTCTGCAGCTTTCAACAAATAAGATGGGGTCTTAGTTTGGTTTTATACTTTGGGAAGGAGAAAGAGGGAGGCTCTGATATTGCCAAAATAATAATAAAAAAAATCCAACAAAGTAAAAAAAAAAAAAATTGCTTATCAATATCAGTAGCTTGAACTAGCATTTTATTTTATTTGTATACAGTGACAACATCCAGGTGAGAATAATAATAAAGTACTAAGTGTCACAGGCTCAAAAGTAACGTTTTCTAGGTAAAAAGCACTTGCAAAGACAAATCGGCATCGCAATTTCATTCATACCCAAATGTGAGGAAATGAGTTGGCACAATTGACAACTCCATCTTTTTGACATATTTGTAATTTGCTTTAAAAAAGTAATGCAAACATGAAATAAAAATGTTCAACATAGAGGATAAAGAAACACACGATCAATGTCTCCCACTCCCCGCAGCTGGAGGTGACACATTCCCTCAAACACGGTATTTATCTTGGCATTTCTAAATTATTCAGTGTTATTACTATTTTTTTCCTAAAGACGTGCCAAGGTATTACTTTCCAAATTACTGGCCTCTATTCTTAGTTACCTGTAATTTCCATCACCCGTGCAAGTCAGGGCAGTCACGTGGAACTAAAGGCTGAAGCATGAGGGACTGTTTGCTCATGAACCCCATGGCCTTGAGGGTGCCACAGCTCCAGGGATCTTCCAAGAACACACTGTGAGAGCTGCTGCCCATATGAAAGGAGCTGAGATCAGAGAGAGGGGAAGGAAAGCCAAGTCATGGGGCCACCACTTCACAGGGATTGCCCAGGAGAAGAGGTGAGTGAGGGGCTCTGGACACTGACTGACCAATGCCCACCCTCTCCCACCACCCCAGGGAGCAGGTTGTATGAGGAATTCACCACCTTGCACATGGCTGTGGCCTCTGCAGAACATATTGCTTAAACGAGTGACAATTGTTTGGCACTTGCAAGAAATTTGGCCAAGCCCCGTTAGAAGATGCTGTTTGGAATCATGTTGATGCGTCATCCCCTTGCCATGGTATTTTTAGAGATATGTGATTTCTAGCCCTTTCCAGGGTAGAAAAAAATCCCACTTTGGCCATGATGGGCACATGTCAAGGAAAAGCAGCCATGTAGGCACCATTGTACTATGAATATGTAGCAACTGCTGGCTTACTTTTTCTGCAAAACAGAGGGAGCAGACACACAGAACATTTGGATCCAGATCTTCTTCCTTCAGGTACCGACTTTAAACACTTTGCAACAGCTAAAGCAGCACAAGGACTCCACATTCAGTTCTGAACTTCTCCCTAACCTTTGTGGTGGCATTAGCATAAGGCAAGGAGACATATTTTGACTCCCATCTGTGCAAATCCTCCCCGTGCTGCAGAATCAACATTCTGTCAACCAATTATTTTATGCTGTATCACAGCACCGGGGTGGGGGGGAGAGATGAGGGGGAATCATCACACCTACAATCAAAAGAGCAAGGTTTTGCAACATAGCATGTACTAAAGATGTCTGTCTTAAGTCAAACTAGCAGCCATATTTTATTCAAGAAGCATGTAAACAAATCTGGCACATTCATTATAAAAAAAATTGTGTACCTAGCATGTTCATCACATTTCAGATATTCCATTCCTCCCTCCCCACTGAGCTCCATGGAGACAAGTCAATCACAGTTAACCATCTGGTAATCCTTAGCCCAGGCTGTGCAGCTGCTACCTACCATTTTTAATCAGGGCTATGTCTTCCATTCATGCTAAATAGGAGGCACGAACAGCTGCTTGGCCAACACTTTGAAGCAAGCTCTCTCTCTCTCTCTTTAGTATTCCTGGCTTCTCTTCCTTTCAGCTTTACATTTTGCCCATGTTTTACGAGCATTCACTTTAAAAAAAAAAACAAAAAAAACGTAATAGTGAAACAAGAGGAAAACGCTTCTGATCATTAAATCCTTAGAGGGTATATCTGCTCTAAACAAGGTCCTGGGGGACACAGAGTGCAATCACAGTTTCTGATTTTAGAAAGTAAAAATCAGTGTGTCCACTGAATATGTTGTTTTGGGTTTCTTTTTCACCTACAGAGTGCTGCAGAAAGGTTCTCCATTGCACATTTCAGGTAAAGAAGCTTCAAGGATCTGAGAGGGAAGATAAATTTAAATTAAGAATATAAGGATTAATCTTTAAAATGGGTGCAGTAATTCCTGGTGTTACAGGAAAGGTTTCCTGTTGGCTTTCCTGTATCCCAGCCCCCAAGCAGAAGCCTCCCTGCCTCCAGGAGATGTAGGAAAAGGGCACGTGCCAAAAGCTTGATATCCAAAATCACAACCCAATCAGGCTGTCTCACCTCCTTTGCTCAGATCCAGAGGAGACACTCCCCTGTGAACCACGTCTTAAGCTTCTCCCATCATCCAAAAACCATCAGGTTTATTTTTGTAGGAAATCCAACTGTTATGGCAACCAAATCTTTTCCAGGGATCTGAATAGTATAGCATCAACAAGACAGTATCCCAGCTGCAACCGCTCTAGAAGGCAGCGCTTATCCTGCCTGGGTGATGGGTACCAGCCCAGTTGAACGCTGGGCACACACACAGAGCCCCTCGTTCTCCCCCTTGGATGCATCCAGAGCTGCGACTGCAAACATCTTAGCACAACAATGTGAAAAAAATACCAACTTTTATCCATTGCCAGTGGCAGATTTGCTGCAAAGTCAGGGAGATGGTCATGGCAATCTGTGGTGATGCCACCTGGTAGGAATGACTCAGAGAGAATCAGAACCCAGCCCAGCAGGATTTTTACATGGATTTTGCAGGTGCTGACACTGAGGTATTAGTTGAGTCTATTTGTTTAGGCCAACCCCTCCAGCATAGGTGCTTCTTTAAAACATCTTTGCATTTGTTTTTCCTGAAATCCTCCTTCAACCACAAGATGTGTTACCCATATTGACCCCAATCTTGGGGTATGGAAATCACCCATACACCATGCAACAACAACAGTCACAATTTATACTCCATTTATACTACAATTTATACTAACAGAGCGTTAGTGTTGTAACACTGCAGAACATTGTTACTTGCTCAGCCTACCAGCAGACAAAAACAACATGAAGGTCATACTGAAAATAATCATAATAACAACAACAATAATAACAGACAAAATGCTATATCTGTCAGAAAACACTGTTTTTATTAATGACATGTCACTGGAGAGGTAAAAATCTTACAAAGATAATCAATTAGTTTGCCTTAACAGAAGATAAACAGGACATTTTCAGTACTGAGCAGTCCCCAATGGTTAATGGAATCATGCATTCCTCCAAGCCCACCAAAAATGCAGCATTTAACTTCCAAGAGTTTGCCACAAGTAAAAGAAATAGAGAAATAAGTTAGATGACAGGATGGTGTTTCATCTTGTGGAGGGAAAATTCCTCCAAAACATAAACATGTCAGGGCAAATTTTAAGAGAAAATAAAAAAAGTCTAGAACTGTGGTAGAAGGACCCTGTGAAAAAATAGCTCTAGGATAATGAGTGCCATCAAATCGATAAGGTTCACTTCTCTTTATGGCCTTTATGCATTCATACACAGAAAATTACTGCAAACATTCTGCTTTAATGGCATTTTAGTATTTCATCGGGGATAAAAACAGTCTTTGCTGTATCTAAATGTGCAGATTCACTTCAATTCTTACATCAATCAGACTAGATTGGAAGAATAAAATATGAACACTCTGCTAGCTGTTCTAAAAAGACTTGTTTTGACCAAAAATATCCTCCTCATGAGCGATGGATCAATATATGTACATCTCTAGACAATGATCAGGCTGAGAGCAGTGAAAATGGGGCAAGAGAGGTGTGCAAAGAAGATAATCAGCCAGTGAAAAGCATGAGTATGGATGATTCCTTGACTGGAAAAATAATGCATAATACAGCGGAACAGTATTCTGCCAAACCAACCACTCTAAACTGGAACCATGTGCTGTACATATTAAACTGGCCCTTGCTATCTTCTGCTTGTAGGTCAATATTCCCAGTCTGCAAATTCTGTGTATGTTCTCTGACAACCTCTGATGCAGCCCCCCACTTGTGCATCCCTTCACAGAAGTGAATAAAACTTAAATTTAAGGATAGAAAACACAGTAAAAGCCAGTCACAAATTTGCATACACTGACAACAGGCAGCACCAAACTAGAGGAGCATTAGAGACCATGAGACCCAATCCCTTTTATGGTACTTGCTCTGATTCTGCCAGCTGCTCTACGGACAATACTGAAAACAACAACGCTTTTCCAGAAGTGATGATGTGCAGAAACTCAGGCTCAGCAGCTCTCACATAAACTATCATATGCCAAAAAAGTGCAGAAAACACCTCCCATGACTGAAGTGAAGATCAAAAGGTGTCCTCAGTCACTGTAATGCCACAAAGTTGTAAAAAGCCCAGCTTTGCAGCCAAATACCCTCACAAATTATCCTAAGCAGCAACGTCCATGCTGTAGCCAGTGGTTGCTATTTTTGGCAGAAAAGCTGATTCTCTGATGACATTGCTGCTACACCAAAAGGGACTGTCTTTTCTGGTGAGAAACCACTTCCCTGAGCCTTTGATTTCACAGTTCCAAAATGAGACAACTGATGTTACCCCTTCCCCAAGCCAGGGATGTCTCCTGTGTTTGGGAAAAGCTCATGGCTCTTCAACCCCTCGATAGGCAAGTGAAATCAGTGAAGTACCATTAATCCTCACAGCAATTAATACAGTATGGGGCAAGCCCTGGACAGACACACATCCACCACTGAAAACACTCAGAATGGCTCCATGTTTCTACACAGGCACAAAATGTGCACATCTACCTCAGATTTTAAAAAGCACAATGTGCAAATAGGAGACATGCTGGGATGCTGAGCACAAAACCCATGCAATGAAGGGCTTGGACTTAATACTGGGAAGGGTATGGGTTTAATAATTCAATCACATGGAGGGTTTTTTGTCATAACACCTTCTCTTTGGGAAAAATCCCATTTTTTACAGAACGTGGTCAAAATAAGGAAAACATTCTTCCTTAGTTTTACCCCTGAGTAAAAACCAACTTGGAATCTATGTTGGTTGAGACACAACCAAATCACAACCTGCCAGATGTGAGCTATAATAACAGTGGTGATGATGATTTTGAGTTTGTTTTTTCCCCTCCCCACCAAGTATACTAGTTATGAAACAGAGACTGAAAGGACTGAAAGTGAATTTCAGCATCTTTGAGTAAGAAAAAAGAATGAACTAGAAATCTGGAAAAATAACTTGTGAGTAATATGCAGATTTTATCAGCTTGTGGATCGGAAGCCACAGTTTGCTGGAAGTTGTCTCTTTTTTTTTGCTAATTTGCCTCAGATGAAAAAGGCACTTGTGTTCTCTCTAAGTGAATGCTTTGCCTCAGTGCCTTTTGCATCATATGCTCAAGTTAGCAGTTACTATTGATAGAATGGGAAAGAATTACAATTCTTAAGATTTCATAAAAATTCTTCTTAAGCCTGAATGCTGTAGAATTTAATTTATAATTCAGATATTTGCACTCAAACATCAGTCCTGGAACCTTTACTTGCAACATATATGGAATCTAATTTAAATAAAGGCTGCAGTGGTGCGTGTGTTCAGTCTGTGGCCTCACTGGAGCCTGCACACAGGCATGAGAGCTGGCAATGATCATAAAACAATGGAAGTGTTCGGGCTATTTTAGGCCAAATGTCCAGTGGGACACCTGAAAACTGCTAATTTGGAAGAGAATAGACACATGACTTGAGAGAAGTGTGCTCTGTGGTCGTTAGCTGAAACCCTGGGTGTATTTGTGTGAGGAGCAGAGAGAGCTGGCTTAGCAAGAGGGCAGAGACTGGGGAAGCAATGCCTCACAAGTGAAGGATGACCACACTCTTCATCTCAGGCATTTCTTGAATGCACTAGTTAAGGTATGAGGAGCTGAAATCATCAGTCATAGCCTGCAAAAGGGGCTAAACCTGTATCACAGCATTATTCCTGCAGGACTCACAACCACAGGTTTCTGCAAGGGTCAGACCCTTGGTTTCCTCCAGCCTTATAAAAAACCACCAAAAGGACACAAAAAACCCCAACCCTGGAGAGCATCTCAGAGGGTCTGTGACAGCAGGGACACACTCTGACAGACCATTACCCCTACCCCAGGTGTCAGTGCAGCACTGGGAGATTTGGGGAGAAAGGTCAGGAAATGGTGAATTTGGAACTAGCTCTGTTCCTGCCCTCCCTCCCCTCTGAGTCTGCAGCCACACCACAGGAGATGAGATGTACAACAGGGAAAGTGTAGATGGGCCTCTGTTCTCTGTGTCTCTACTGCTCTGATTTGAGAATTTTTCCAGGCTTTTCAACCAGAAAATGCTAACTATGCCAAACTTCGATCCCATCAGTATAAACACAGTATATAACTGATTTCCATGTTTTTAGGCATGCAATGCACTAAAGGCACCACAACTAGGAAGTATATGCATGTAGCCATAGGAATGCCTTTGTTACACTCCAGGACTGTAACTATGAATTAGACCTGGAAAGAAAATATCCATTTCCTAGGCTTTTTTCTAAAGCACCATGGTATGGATAGAGGCAGATACACGAGCTCGGGCAATCTCTTAGACAAAGTGACTAAAGCTATCAAAATATGTATGACCGGGTAAGCAACGTCATACTGTCACTCAGTTAACAACACCCCAAATGAGAATGTAACACAGAAAATGTATCCCTGAGGAGTGTGAACATACATTAACTCCTTGATGCTCTTCACAGTCCATTATCAGCTACAGAAGGCAGGCCATAATATCCAAATCACCAGCATCAAAGACTAAAGACACGATACACATCCATAATCAATTTTAATTATAACAAGCACCTTGCCAAGAGATCGGGAGCTAATTGGATCAATAAGTGAATTCCCATCAAGTGCAACGAGCTGCACATTCAGCAGGGTAAGTTATACCTTCCTATGGCTACAGAAAGAGAGTTTGTTCTCAGCATTATTAGGACAAGATCACTTTTAAATTGGCTGGAGCTGCAGATCCCAGCACTGCCAGCCCTTTGTGTCCCAAAGGCTCGCTGCAAAGGGCAAGCTCTCAGAGTGGCTGCAGAGAGCCTACGTACCCACCGCAGCGGTCTTCATTATAATCAGTATTTGAAGCATAAAGCATTCAACAACAGGATATTTTAACTCTTCAAACCAGTCAATTATGTTTGCTGAATTAGACTGTGTGACTGAGTTGGTAAGTGCAATGAAGGAATAAGAGTGAAACAAAAGCCCTGTTTAAAAGAGGTCGCTCCTTTAGAAAATTTTGTAATTACACACTGCAAATACATTTGCATGTTCAATGAGTAGTACATGTTTCTTGCGATGAGAAAGCCTAAAAGAGCTTAATCAAAGCCTAGCTTATCAGCAAAGGCTAATTGGCTTCCATAGTGCATCATCCAGCAGATTCTAGCGTTAGTGCAAGCTTCGCCAACCATTAGTTGGCAGAAAATCCCAATTTATTTTGATAACAGAGGTCTTACCTCCAGGGGTTTCCATGACCACATAATCAGGTGGTGCATCAGTGGCCCGTCCCATGCCCTCCAGTCAGCATCACTCAGTTAATCAGCTCGACAGCCAGGGAAGATGGGAACTGACCATGATGCAAAGTAATTTGGGAAGGAAGAAAGGTACAAGGGTGATACATAATGAGTTGAAATCTTTTTCTTTTAAGAAAGAGTGCAAAATAGAAACTAATTAATAAACTGCCATGAGTAAAGCAACCCAAAACCACAAAATAATGATGGACTGAAGTTTTCCCTACAGCAAGCTGTCATCTCAGTTTGTGAACTGTAAGACTGATTTCCCCAGCGCCAAGCAAAGAAGTAGACCTTTTTTCTCTTATTTAGACTTCATATTTTAGCTTCTGAGTCTTTTTTACACTAAGTTGGGTCTGCAGGCGAGGAATAAACTTAACCCTTCTATTGCTAGGCACGATCTGACTGTGCAAAAATGTGGAATTATTCTAGGGAAGCACATCTTAGTGCTTCAAGACTTGGATTTCCACCAGGATGACACATGACAACAAATGACAACATCCACACAAAGACCTTACGGCGGGGGGGGGAAGGTTAAACACATTTAATGTAAAGATTAATTTATTCATAAAACAATTAATCTGAAAACATCTTACATTTGTGCCGCAGCTTCAAATTGTATAGTAGGAAGTATCACGAGATGTTATTGGCTTGGTGCAAAACAAAAGCAAGGAGCTAGAACCAGAATTTATTGCCATACAAAACCTTGTGTGTAGGAAATATTGCCATTTTGATTCAGTGACTAATTCAAGGGTGAAGAATCAAGTCCCACCAGGATCACCTGTAATCATCTTGTGGCTGTGTGCCACCAGGCCACAGAAAAATGTCATCATCTTGAAGTCTCAAATAGCTATCAAAAAGGCAACAAGACAGCTCTGTAAGCATTATACTCATCAATACAGCACTTAATTGCTGAGAATCAGAGCTAATTAGCACTGCCCCACTGACAGCACTGCATTAGGATCCAACCCATCCCCTCCACATGGCACTGCCTGGTGTTGAGAAGGTCCCCACAGCTCATCCAGCACTGGCCAAGTCGTATTGGGATGACACAAGGCTCATGCCCCAATTGTGTTTGTCATTCAAATCACCCAACTACAAAACTCAGCTACAACGGTTAAACACAAGCAAAACAATCTAATTTTGTGCTTCAGAAGATCAACCAAGAGTCCCCTCACCGTCAGTAAATCCAAGAGGCAGACCTGAGCGATTAGGACCGCGTGTTTCCTAGGTGATAAGCCTTTCATTTTTCTGGAAGACATTTGAAATAGAGCATAGGAAGATTAATCCTCCCCAGAGAAGGGAAAGTTCACTGACTAATTTCTCTTGCATTTAGATGTAATAATTAGGCGTATTGATTCTTCTGCTTTGTTCCTTACCATTATAATGAAATAATTAAGACAACTTCAAGGAAATATTTGAAAGCTCATTTCACATTGTCTCTTCAAACAGGGGCCACCTAACACTCATGCGCACACTCAAAGGGAAAAGCAAAGGCAGACTCTCACCTTATTTATCTCTGTTATTCATCAGGCATCAACTTCAGGCAGCAAAGTGCTGCCTCAGGCTCCACTACATTTGCTGCCTATCATGGCCATGAACAGCAACACAAATGAGATCCATCTGGTACGACCAGGACACACATTGCTCTGCTGAGCTCTCACAGCAGCTCGTTATCAAGGGGGCGTGGAGAGAGGTTGACCCCCTCCAAGAGTTATGAAGAAAAAAGGGGCAATATTTGTAATTTCCCTCGCAGAGTCTCGCGGTAGCATCCTTACAAAATATTATGCAAATGTTATTTCCAGTTCAAATTTTTAGGTTTAAGATTCTTGGAAGATAATGCTGAAGTGCCTAAACTGAAGAGCACTCATGATCTCCACTCTTTCAGACAGCAGCAAGACCAGGTTTTTCAAATATAAGTATGAAATTATTCATGAAGGGCTCAATCTTTGCATCCACGGGGGAAAATGACCACCTGAGATAAGTGGTTTGAGGTGTCCCTGATGGTCCTCAGAGATGTACAGCTTGGCTAAATGTATCAGGGCCTGAACTGTGTGCATTGTGCACATCTGCATGGATAGTCGAGGAGAGCAGAACTTGGAACAATTATTAGAAGGATGAATGAAGACATTAAACACGTAAAAAGTTATGAGAAAAGCCACTTAAATTGAAAAGGATTTTCTCATGTCTAATTCAACATTACTAATTCAACAGTTGATAAGAGTCCTCTGATCTCTCCAGCATGTCTCAGATTTAAATAATTTTCAGCCTTTTTGTATTAAATAGCCTTTCAAATATTAATCTTGTAAAAACACAGGGAAATGCATACGCATTTTAAAACGCACTTGCTTCAAATACACCACTAAGCCAAGCTAATACAAAATCATGGTCTCCCAGCCCCTGAGGGGCAAAACCAATGACTGATAAGAAAGAAATCACTCCCCTAAAAGCATGAAGATATGCTGTCCTGAAATATGACACCAGATGTGTTAGATGTGGACGAGTATTTAGGTCCAGAGTGAGCACTGAACTTTCCAGAAGTGAGGCATTTACTGCAGACTGTTATCACTGGAGTATCCTGACCCAAGAAGTGAAGTCACAGCATTCTCCACCTTCTCTTCATGTAAGAGAAGCCAGACCCTTAGGACTGATATAGCTCTGGCAGAATACTAGCTGTTAACATTTAATAGGCGTCTCCTGTATCCAGTGGTCACCCTGACAGCAGGAAACCAATGTTTATGATTGAACACTTCAAACGGAATTCTTAGATGTGGCTACCTCTCAACAGGAGGAAACATCTGAAGAATGTGTTTTTCTGATATTTTTACTCCCTGAGAAATGAAGGGTGTTTTCTGTATGACTCACATCCATGTTTTTCACTTGCGATATTTTTAAACTGAGATCGAGCACTGATTGAAGTGCAAAAAGTATGACTTTTCTCCTGTCCTACCCTGAAGGGCCCTTCAGCCAGGGACAGGTGACAGTAGGAACTAGGAATAGGTCATCTCCAGGTTTACAATGTGGACAGAAAGCCTAAAAGAAATAGCTTTGGAATTTATGAATGTCAGCCATACGTGAAAGCTAAAAGGTTTAATGAAAAAGAAGTACATAGACCCATTTCCTATGAGAACGTCATGCATATTTGAAAATAAGCAGATAAACCCACCCACAGTAAGGGCTCCTTCCTCTTCCCTCCAGCCAAAAGTATCTTTACAGTGTAGCTGAGAGCTAAATTTTAAAAAAATGCAATAAATCAAGTACACAATTGAAGGGGATATTCCCATGACAAGTGATCCAGTGCATATTGTTTACAGGAATTTCCTCTTGCTGCACATTCCTTCCCAAACTCAGAGGCTTATATGAGGGCATCATGGAGAAATCCCTGCCTGTGGTAGCTGCACCCAGACTGTGCAGGTCTTAATTGTCCAGGCCTCAAAGAGTCAAAAGATGCAGAAAAAAAAAAATCACAACAAATAATGATAAAAGAGTTTCAACGCTTTGAAACTGGTCCCCAGAGTCCAGCTTCTCTTTCAGCTTGGAGAAGGCTGAAGGGCTCCTTGCTGGAGCAAGGCTCACCATGAAATCTTGTTGGCTGGGCTAAAACGTCTTTAACATCAGGCCAATGTAAAAGCTGCCTTTCTTTAAATACAGTTTAGTTTCTTTAAAGCATCATTCAAGAGACCTAAATGCCAGCCCCGAGCTCAGACACAACTAACTGTTCAATGGAAAATCATGGGCAAGATTTTGCTCTGGGCAGAAGGAGTTTGATAATGGTTTTGCGAAATATTTTTTATGCAGGGACAAGAGAGAAAAGGAAGGTCAAGGCAGAAGAACCACACAATCAGTCAGAGCAACGATAAAAGCTGGAAACTTGAGAAATGGTAAGAGAGGGGCTTCTGCCCAGCCAGGTAGAAGGCAGCTGCAGAGGGTGTTGCTCATGGGACACACAAGCATAGCAGGCTCCTCTGTACTGCCAGTCTGAATAAACAGGAGTGAATCACCAAAACATCTGAAGCAACTTCTTCTTTTAAAAGAAAGAATAACCTGCAAAGAACTGAAAACCTGGCTAATGATTAGGATCAAAAGAGGTAACATCAACACAGAAACCTATTCAGTCTACACAAAAATGTCTACAGCTCTCCAAGCAACGGAGAATACACTGTTTTCTTTGCAGTAGCCCAGAACTGTACAAGAGAGAGAGTTTAAATACATTCTTATTCAGATAAGTTATCTCTTCTTCTCCCCACCAGCAGCTTTTAAAAGATGCATCTTGAACTTACAGCACTGGAGGGTTTTTTCTTCTCAAGATTTTTAATTCACTGGCAACATAAAGACCTTTAGCAATTTACAGTGTGAAGAGCACTTTCTCTTCAGATTGCCCTGCTTTGAGTCAGTTTGTACATTACGGTTACTTCATTACTTACATTGCATTACACAGGGGCAGACGAAGCAGCCGCGCTCCTCTCTTGCAGCAGATGTGCCCCGGGGCCGGCACGAGCCAGAGAAATAATAAATTCCCAGGGCCCTACATCAGGAGCAGAGACTGGGCTGCTTCACCCCAACTGCCCCTCTGCAGTGCTGAGCCAGACAACCCACCTCTTACCCTCCTGCTAGCTTGAAAGTGGGGTAAATTGGAGGTATACTGCAAAGGAGGCACACCAATCAAGGGGTTGCAATTAGCAAAATAAAAAAAAAAAAAAAAAGAAAAGAAAAAACAAACCAACCAACCAAAGAAACCAACAAAACAAAAAACCCCAAACCTGTGGGAGACATCCAAATTCTGTTGAACTATGAAAGGAACACTAGAAGGACCAGAATATATTCCTTCCTGCCTCTTGCCATGGTGGCCTCAGCTATTTATCCTCCTGTAAGTCAGAAGGACACAAGCCAGACTCCTCAAACCTTGACACCATGCTACCTCATGTAGTTTTGGTAACAGCTGCACCATGGGTTGAGTCATAAATTTCAGGTTTAGCAATTGTGACCAACCAATGCACAAAGCCTTTACCCTGTTACTCACTTTCTGCCTAACAAAATGGCATCTTGTCCAGAAAATCCCAAGGGTTTTCTTTAGACATATTCAAAGCATAATGTTCCCACCATAATGTCGCCTAATTCCTGACTGCTGCTTCTGCAAGATGCCTCTTTTCCATGAGCCTTTTCTATCTCTACATGCTACACATTGGCTTTAAACATCACAGTCAATACAGGTGGTAAAAACCGGAATAGACTGCAAGAATCTCACTCTCCTCTTTGAAGGCACCTGTGCTTTCTTGGTAGGGTAGTGAGCTGATGCAATTCCAGGAGGCCAGTCTATAGGGAATACGTGTGCACTATACGTGGCACGTTGAATCTGATTTCACTGCATACCACCATATGGAACAGAATCTCAGCGGCATCAAACGTTTACCTAAACTCCATTAATGTCTTCTGCAAGCCAATATTTATAGCATACACACCAGTAGCTGCTGTCAGAGTGTGTATAAATGTTAAACTGAACTGTTAAAGAAACATAATGACAGATGTAGAGATGCTGAAGAGTGCAATCTATTCTAATTTATGATAATTTATTTCCATCATCTGGAGCCCTATTCAGAAGAGAAAGCTGAATGCATCCCAAAGCGCATCACGGGGTGGAGTTTAAAAATCCCCAGGAAAAAAAAAATCTCTTTTAAATGAGCAAGGGTACTCTTGTCCTAACACCCAGGACATGCTTAGCAATCTCTCTGTGCAGAAGCAATACAGATGTGGGGTACTCAAGTCCTGCCTCTTGGCAGCCCAGCGACACACAGGTTTTAATGGAAGTTGGGAATAGCTGGGAACTGTTTGTCCCATGAGAGATGTCTGATCATTGCTGAGTCACTACTTTTGGGGGACTAAATTGCGTAATAAACATTTATGAGCTCTGTCAGAGCCTCTCCAGCTGCATGAACAACCAACGCTGCTGCACCCATGGGTGGCCAGAACTAATGAGCACATAAACAAAGAGATGGAAAACTGTTTTTAGAAATGAGTGACCAATGCCATGGTGAGCTATGATAGAAAGAGCTTTTCTATTTGATTCATCAGCAACACAGTCTGTGCTGGATCGGTTCTGTCACAAGATCCAAACCCCATCTCGCTCTACCGTTGCTGCTGTTCTGCTGTGAAAACCACGATAAAGAGGATGGTTAAAAAAAAAAGGGGAGAAAAAAAAGCAGTGACAGCACTTGGTGACAGCACTTGTTTCCCACAGAGGGGACCACCGCTCGGCTGCAGAGGACCGCAGGCAAGGATCTCATTTCCACGGCATCGTCCCTCCCTGGGAAGCGCCGTAACGCGCGCGGCGGCGGCAGGAGGCTTTCTGCCCCGTGGCACAGCCAGCGTCCCCTGCATATGTCGGCCCGCCGTGAAGCCAGCTCCTGCTGCCTGCCAGGGCCTCGCAATCTGGACAGGCACAGATTTTGTGCTGGAACGGGCGGCCTCTCTGCAGAGCCGCCTGCCACGAGTGACAGGCTGCCACGGCAGCAGCGGGGCCGCGCGCAGACCGTGGAGCCGACGCAGCAAAACCAGGAGGCTTAGGAGTGCTGATTCTCTGCTCAGTGGACCGTGCTGCCTCAGTGCGGCTCTGGAAAACTCCACCTTTGGCGCCAAAAAAACGGCAAGGCGCGCAATATACGCATAGGCTACAACACCAGCTTGCACGCATTACACAGAAGTCAGATGACAAATTTCCACCAAAACAATTTTCTAAATTTCAGACTCACTGTCTTGTTCAAAACAAGTTGTCGTATCTCAAAAAATGTTGACTCTTCTTTGCAAATCCCAGCGCTAAGGGCTTGCAACATCTACCCTGGAAGCACCACAGCTGTGCCATCAAGGAGTTTGGGTTGGCCCCTCATACTGCCCCTGCTCTGGAAATCAGGTGCCACAGTGGGCAGGGGGGTCCCCCTTGATGTGATCCCTCAGCAACTCCTCCAGAAAGAGTTAGCCTAGGCCATCACAGCAGGGTGTGCAGAGAAGGAGAATATGACCCAATCACCATTTTTGTACAGAATATTTCTTTACAGAAATATTTTGTGCTGAAATATTGTAGTTTCTGGCACAAATATTTCTTCATTCAGGATCTCACCAGAATGCCAGTTTTCCAAGAAAATTTAGATTAAAACTTCTCTTTCCCTCAAGGAAATGAAATTTCTTCTCCCAAATCAGCTCTACCAATGACTCTTTTTGATGTAGCAATGACAGATTCTTCCCTGACATCTTAGGTACAGCCCAAATCGCAAAAGACAAATATTCCACATGATCCTCAACCACCTGCCCCAGCCTATAATCCACGAGGAAACTGTCTCTAATACCTTTCCTTGCCATGAACACACTGCCTCCTTCCAGTTCACTTCCCTCCTCCTGCCAACGCCGAAGCCCAGCCACAAACACCACAGGGGAAACGACCTGTAACCACGTCTTATTTGAAGACTTTTCCACACACTTAGAAATGGGCTGTGTTGGGGCTGCTTGGCTGAAGCTGCTCAGTGCCCACATTGTGCCTGGCTGCACAGAAAGGCAGCTGCTGCCAAACGCTCCCAAACCGGGCAGTTGGCCGGGACCAGTCGATGGATGTGCCCAGTCAACATCATACAGCGTTGCTTCTGCTCTCTGACTGAAGAATCAAAGTTTATTAATTATTCCACTTGAAATTAAATCTGTTTTGCAATAAAATCTCCACTCTTGGCCTCAACCCTCTCAGTGAGTAAATCCATCAAGGAAACCCTTCTCGCAGCACCGTTCACAGAAGCAGATTAAAAAGGAGTAGAGAATATGTTCAGAGAGAAGCTCTGCTCAGCCATGCTCATGAGTAATCTCCCTGTCCACATGCCTGTGGTCACCAGTTGGAAAAGGCAGCTTGAGATGCGCTCGGTACTTGGCAGTGTGCAGCTTTTGCACTTCTATCCATCCTCAGATGCATCCTTGTGTCTGCATGCAAGATTAGAACAAAACGCTGCTACGACACAACAGCACACACCACGTATATCAGCTCGCCGAGATCAAAGGCACACAGCAGCAAAGAATTTAATTAAAATGTTAAAATTAAACAGGAAGGCATCCATTGTTTAATTTTTTGGCAGGCATGCTCTTTCAAACCGGGACCTAATTCCATTCCAGCATGCTGACTGCCCTTGGAGATGGCAATCAGGAGAGTTCTGCCGGATTTATCGGCTGCTGGATTTGGCAGTGGGGGAATCCCACGCTTGCTTTGGCTTTCAGGCACAATCCCTAAAAAAGCACTTGGAGAAACAGCTCAACTTCAAAGGATAATTATTGCAATATACATATTCTGCAGTAATAAGCCAATTTCCAGTATCAAACCTAAGCCCATTGGGCTGTGCACGAGATACCTCCCTGTTGTGACTATAAGGGGGAATGATGCCCATGGGGGTGTGACCTTGCCATGTTCAACTGCTTCAAGCTACCCCTCTCTCCATACAAAGGTTGTTTTAAATAGGATAAAAAACTGATACAGAGCAATAGGTTTCTGTGTGCAACACAGCCTCTGCATGGGAGGAGCAGGGGTAAGCAAAGATGTGGTTTTAGACTGACACACAAATGGGGGACTTGTTTGGTTTTGCTTCAAGCATACCTCCAGCACACAGCCAGGGAGAAGATTTTCTGAAAATAGTCCAAGCAAGGCTCAAGTTTGCTTGTTAAATAACCATAAGATATTTCCTGGCATCCTGAGGTGTTTTGATTTGAATGTTTGAGGCAGCTATAAACCAAATAGGACCCACTTCAGGGAGACTGAACCAAGAAGCCAGTTATCTCCTTGGTTTTTGGGAACCTAGCAAGAAAGATTTTGCTACTTCTATAGTATTATTTGGGATATCACAGAGGCTTTTCACCTAATATTACGAAGACTGTCAAATGCAGTGTCAAACATGGGGTTCCAGTACAAACACTCAACATGCATGTGACAAAGGATTTGAGCTGAGGTTTATCACTTCAAGCCAAAGATACTTTGGATTTGCATCACCTGAGAAATTAGAAAGCATCAACATCAGTAAAAGGGAAGTCTAAGGACTGACACAATAAACTTCTCTTTGAAATTCAAAAGGCTACTGAAGAGGTGTTACTATAAATTCTTCCTGACGTATCAATGATCTTGCCCATGCTGGGTAACATTTCTTTCTGAAATCTTCTGGGCAGAATTTCACCCTCAATACTTCATGTTTTTGAGTGCTTCTAGTGAATATTCAGTCAGGCTGTTTGCAGCAGACTCTGGTATTTCTCATAGAATAAAGATCAAGTTGACAGGTAGGGACTTTTGCAAGAGAGCCAAATCAGATTTATTTCTGACAGCGGGTCTGGGACTGTGCACCTCTCATCTGAAAATGTATAACACTTCATTGAAATCTTCCTGCTTCAGCTTTTCTCCTGCTTCCTTAACATGGAGAAACAGGAGACTACCTCACCACTGTACATCTTAGTGATCAGGATGCTTACTGGGCTCTTCTTATCAAAGAGACATTTCCAATCCCCAGCAAAAGCCCTCTGTGTAGAGTGTCATGGTTTCTGATCACTCTGAAAACATCCTCACTAACTTCTGCCTTGTGCTGTCCCTGACAAAAGGGGAACTGGGACATCTGCATCAGGACTCATCCAGGAACAGGAGCCCACAGAGCTCCCCCCAGCGTTTATCCCAAGCTCCAGGCAGCAGCACTTTCTGCTCCCCACAGCATTAGCTCAGCAGCTCCCACAGGCTCTGCCTCCAACACAGTCTTCTCCCAGATGCTAAGGCATTTTGGAAAAGGCACAGACAGAACAGCTTGCTCAGGAAACACATTTATCTACCCACCAGAACACCACAAACAAAGGACAGGTAAAACAGTAAAGGGCAATGAGCACATTACTTCAGCCTTTTCTGACCCATTTTCCTGGATCTTGCATGTACCCCATTGCTTTAAGGACCAAATTTGGCATTAGTCTTGTGAGACCTTTCTGCTTTGCTCTCCACACAAGGTCCATAACATTTCCTTCATGCCACAGATGGCTGCTCATCTGGAAAACCCCCTCTCCTGAGGGGCCACGTCAGTCTAATCCTCTGCTGATCCTTCTCCCCTAGCAGCATTATGAAAATATTCCACCACAGCAGTACCCAAGCTGTCTGACACAAGACTCCCTGTTCCATCTCATCACAACCAAATTCAGAGCCTGATCCACAGGAGTTCTCACCTCACTATCCATTCCAGCTTAGGTTTGAGCACTTTGCAAATGCATGCAAATACTACATGCAAAAATCTTCTGGTGCCTGTGCTCATGGATGTGCCTGCATCCACAGGCTGCTAATGAGGTAACACCTGATATTTTTTGTTTATATAAAATGTCCTTAGAGAATACTTCCTTACTTAAATGAATGTTGTATACCAAAGCCATTCAATGCCATAAATAGTACAGTTATAATAATTGGAATCTCCACCATTTTATGAGATTTAAGCTTTTCCTTAAGAATGGCAAACACCTTTAGGTTTTCTAACCAAGTGAAGTCTTCTGAATGGGAAAACACTGCTTCTAAAGACAAACCTGAGAAGTCTCTACCATGGCCAGAAGATAAAACTGCTCAAAAATTAAAGCAAAACCTTACAGTTTGCCTATATTCAGTATTCCTTTGCTTTTGCCAAAAAGCAAGCAAGCTGTCACCTTAGCAACTATGTCACACTTTGCAGCACATATGCCACTTCGAACAAACACCTTAAACGCAGCACCTCCACACTGTATGTTCCTTTCTATAACGTTCTTATCAGCACTCTGTAGTTCCCCCCCGAGAGCAAAATCCATGGAGACCCCTTTGGCAGCTGGTGGGCTGGACAGAAAGACAGACAGGCAGACGGCTAAGTGCTGTTTTCCACACTGCACCCCAGGACCATACTAAGACAGGACCACTTTTATTTGGTGCCCAAGGGTAATGCTGAGCTTGCAGAGGTGCCACCACCAGCTCTGTGCAGAGCCCAACGTTACCTGGTTTCTGCCTCTCCCCTTCCCCTGTGTCAGGAGAAGGTTCTCTCCCCTGGAGCAGAATGGAGAACTTCACCAAGCGACCAGGAGGACTCCTGCCCCCTGGGATCACACAGAGTGCCATGAATCCTGGTTAAGCCAGAGACCAGAGCAACCAAATGATGAAATGGTTTTATCAGAAGCACCTCCAAGCCTGTCCTCCCCTGACTGCAACATCTGAATCCAGAGATGTCAACATGCAGGGCTTTTACCTGGGGCTCCAATTATGCAGATGCTGATTTACAGAAGTGATGACTGAAACACCGTCCTCATAAAAATCGTCAAGGAGACTTTAACTGTGTTTGTCTAATGGCAGAACCCTCTATCTCCAAACATCTTCTTGCTAGTTTGAAAGTCAGATCATTTTTGTTCCTCTTTTCATAGAAACCTGGTTTGCATATATAATCAAATTTAGCATTAATGAGTCTCTTTCCTCATCTTCTATTCCTAATGCTTCAAACAGCCACACTTGGATAATGGCAGCCATCGAAATGGCTTACGGTGAGACTTCACCAGTTTCACCCAGGTATTTCCACAGCAGCAGCACATAACTCCAGAAAGTCCTTCCTCCTGGAGCCCTGTCTCTCAGCCATATGTGCTAATTCTACATAACTATTTTATACCAGGTCCCACTCTGGGCTGCTTGAGAATCATGAGGGTTTAAATTAATTGTTAGGCAACCTTCTAAGATCAGCTCTTCCGTGATCAAAACACAAGCCTAAATGGAAAATGGTAGCACTTTCCAGATGAAAGATGTCATTTATTTGCAATGTGGTCAGGCACTGCTGACCTTTTATCTTTCTCTGTACCAGAATTTTTACCATTTTAACAGCAACTTTGATGAGCATAGTTCTCAGTTTCCAAGCAGATATGCACGCAGATAAACATGCATGTGAACAGCAAAGCAGCCAGCTCTCTGCACGCTGTGTAAATCCATGGGATCATAAGACAGATTTCCTGCTCTTTCACTTGTGTTCGGGCTTTTCAGTCTTTAGAGCTTGCATCCTTCTTCCGCTACCTTGATCTAAAACCATATGGTTTATCAAAGTCAGAGGTCTCAGAATCACAAGACTCCCTGAAAGTTGTGACTTTCAGACCACAAGGTAAAACACCATACAGGCACTGTTAGTGCCTCTGCTGCCTTTATCCCAGTCCCACTGGCAGAGTGACATATGGCTTTCACATCTGCCTTCAGTGAGACTACAAAAACTTTTTCGATTCCTTCCTATCCACACACCACAGAGCCTGATGTCTAACGGCAAAATCCACCTCCCAGTTCTTCCTAAAAAAAAATAACTTGTCCAGCAGAGTTCCCCGCCTGCAGATTACTGATAGCCTGGTGTGTGCTCAGAAGTTGCAGGTCCAAAGCCAAGGAATGGTGAAGCCTGTTGGCAGGGCTCAGGTCTCTTGGACACTCACATCCCATCGGATCACTGTGGCAATTTTTGCCTATGCAGAGCTGCAGTGTATTTTGCATGCATTATGCTAAGCTGCCTATAAGAAATCATCCAATTAATGACAGCTTACAGGGAAGGGTTAGTTACACGGTAATTACCTTTCTAATATTAAAATACCATAGAAATGGATTTACATTTTTTGATTAAGTGGCACATGTTTTATTGACCTGACACTACACATACAAGACCTTTGAGGCAGCAACTGGGACCAGGTTCACAAGAACAGCTAAGTACCCCCATCCTAAGGCAGGCATCAAAAGAACTGACAATACATTTTTAATGTGTTTGTGCATCTTACACATCAAGATGGATGGTCTGAACACCAAATGCAGCAACCGATCCTGGCATTGTATAAGCAACATCAGCAGGCAGTAAGAAATATTATTTTTTTTGAAGGCTTTTCTTTCAATATGAGGGTAGAGAAGATCAAACACTCAACTCGTCCACCCTCCATCCATGGAGCATTAAGCTTCAACAAGGTTACCCTGCTCCATCACCTAAAGTCTCTGCCCATGCCAGAGTAGACAGCAGCCTTCTGGTTAAACAAAAAACAAACATAAGTAAATGTGATGAAGAGTCTCAAGCAACTATAAAATATTTCAGGCCCATAATAAACTATATAGAGCAAACCACTAATCACACGTGCTTCATGCAAGCATTACCTTCTTATTTCTTTTCCATTTATTTTCAGCATCTCAAGATATCTAGGCTTTTCTAGGGCACACTTGAAAACATGCAGCTACTTATGTCCATTCATATGCATGTAAATATAATCCAACAAAAGCACTCCATGGCCAGATGAGCAATCAGCACTAGGACAAAAGACAAGACTTATTATCAGTCTTTCAAAATTCAGATTCCCTTTGCCTCCCAAATACGCATCTGTTTGCAAGGCAAGGGGTGCTAACCCTTTCAGAATCTATACAATCAAAGCAAGGTTGACTCTTGCCAGGCAGGCAGCAGCCTGGCCTTTTTCCTGTCTCACCAGTCAAATGATCACAGCGTGAAGGCAACGAAGCAAAGCAAGGTTAGCTTGGTCCATGTACACTACACACAGATTTTTCAAACCATCTTTGTCCAATTTCCACCAGAGATTTGCTGTCCAAATGCCTCGCAATGCTTTGGAACTCTGGCACATCCCATGAAGATACTCATGAGCAGTGACGAATTCCAGTCATGCAATATCTGGAATGTATTTTTTTCTGCACAAAGACAAGAATTAAAACAACTCCTCAGACACATTTGGGTTCATTGATCATCCAAATGTCCACTTCCAAGTTGTCCTATCAAAAAAACCCACGAGGTTTGTCCTGCAACATAAATGATTCACATGTGCCCTAATAAAAACAGCACTGGCTTAGACAGGGTTATTGTATGGTCTTTGTGCCGAAAATATCCCTCTGCTCTGCCCAGACCAGCCCAGACAGGGCTGCAAGCTGGTGGAGCAGGGAGCTCACTGCAAAGTATTTTAAAACACCAACCTGTAGATGATGATCAAGGCAATGACACCACTTCCTGACTGGCAAAATGGTGGAGTTTCTACATCCTTCCTCTTTATGACAGAATACAGGGAAAGGCATTAAGGACAGCGCTGCAGCTCCTGTTACTTTACATGGAAACTGGACAAATATCAGGTTGCTTTGGGTTTGCAGGAAGAAAGTTGTTTGTGGCAATTCAGAGTAATTAAAAACCGCAGCCCAGGGATACAAAGTTTCCATTTTTACAAAAATGTATTTGTCAGTAACAACCTGATTACACATAAGATAGTTCCTATACCCGCCACACTGCAAGGCCAGGGCCCTGCTTTTCACCTAATTTCCTTTTCTAGGTCTCCAGAGAAGCAGCAACTGCAAAACAAACAGACTGAAAGTGACAAACTTGCTTTGTCTTGCTCACTTTTTGTGGACCCCAATAAAAACAGTCTAAACACATCCAGAGAGTTGCAGGACTAAAATTAATCCAGGGAGACAAATGAACATATTTCTTCTCTTTCATCCTTCCTTATTCATTATTGTCAGGTGCCTGTATAAGAGAATCATTTCTGAAGTGAAGTTGTAAGAGTGTTTGTGACATTGCTACTAGTTGTAGTGCCACAGTAGATTATCATGAGAAATAAGCTTCAGAAGAACACTCTTCTCATGCAAAGATCTGTGGAGTAACAGCCAGGGGAATAAAAAGAAGCAAGAACAAATACAGCTTTTAAACAGCTCTTCCCTGCCCCCAGCACATGCCATGAAGCCAGAGTTGACTAAACGCAGGAAACACCCAGGGCTGACCCAGTACAGCTGCATGTAGTTTTCCAAGCTCAGATTTGTGATCCACAAACTTTATTGCCAAGGTAGAGTTCAAAAAATGCAACTTTTGCTTACTTGCTATAAGTCACTCATTGGACTTTTTTCTTTCTCTTAACCTTTCCTGAGCTTGAGCCAATGTTGTCTCCTAATAGCTTCTAAATGCAATTTCTTGGCTGAAAATAAGATTACAAAGTACATGGGAAATACAAATGAAAACATATTACAGTGCTGTGAATATTCAAGAATCATTCTTATCTCAGCAGCTTCTCTCTGGGTGTTAGGTGACAGTCAAAACAGGAGACTGAAGAAGGTCAGATAAGGTCCCTGCTGCTCGAGATAGAGTTCCATGATGCCTGAGCCAGACTCCAGGCAAGCTGGCATCTGCACACCTAGAGATTAATTCTTCAACAGTTACAGTTTCACACCTGAGAAACCTACAGCCACCTCAGTTGCCTCCAGACCTGCAAATATTTGCACTCACAAAAACAAAAGTTTCAACAGCATCACTGTACAAGAGGTTTACGAGTAAAGACATGCTCACCCCAGAACCACTGTGAGCCAACCCAAACGAGAGCACAAATTCAAGGCTGGACTGCCTGGACCAGCTGAGGACATTTTCAGCCTGCACCACCTCCACCCTACCAGCCTTTCTGAGGAACCCCCACAGCTCTGCCATCTGTGCTGCAACACCACAGAGCCTCCCCCCAGGCACGAGAGCCACCCAACGCCCAGAACTGCTGCGTCACCAGCTGGGCTATGAACTTTATTTCTCTGCAGATGCAATCTAGGACTCAAGTGGGAGGTGTTAAAGGGTGTAATTTGATTGTTCTGACCAAGTGCAACGAGGTCTGCGAGGCTGCCGGAGGACATGGAAGTGGACACAGAATTGGCTGAAACACTTGGTCTTCTTTTAAAGTTTAAAATTATTATTAGGCTGATAAAAGGAGTTTGAGGGAGAGATGGACAGTTAGTCGAGACCAGAGATGGTAGAGAGAGGTGGAATAGCAGTTGGGAGGCATGGTAAGAAGAGGAGGAAGATGGGAGCAAAAAGATTAATTGAGTAGAGATGGAATTTGGGTAATCCAAAAAGCCTTTCAAGTATATTAAAAAAAAAAAGTCTTCCATGCTCTGAAATATCATATGCTAAAATATGCTTAATTCTACTTACACATACATGTCAAAAGGAGAAAAAGTACTTTCACAGATCATCTCAAATGTTAACACGCTCTGCATCCTTGTCCCACATTCCCAAGGACTGGCACACCTTGGCCGTGTCAGAAGAGCTCTCTTTACATACCGCATGTGCATGTACACGTACACAGACAAGCAATGTGCACTTAAACCAGCCAGGAGAGTTCCACATGTGGCTTCCAAACATGACAAAGGCAGCTTTTGTATTTGGCTGTTGGAAGAAGTTACAGACCCAGGAAACTGCCAAGAGAAGAGTTCCCACTCAGTGTCCCGAGGATGCCAATGCACCCACCGGGGCCAACAGCTTCCCTGAGGGCACAGCCCATGCCCACCAGTACAGAGCCTTTCCCAGAAGAGCTTGCTTCCCAACTTCCACTAGACATTGCCTCATCAGGCAGACAGCCAAAAGACTACACTCCCAGTGAGTATTTGCCATAGGAATAGCTTTGCTCCCCATTCTTCTGCCCTGTGGCGAGCACTGCAGCGTGGCTGAAGCACCCTCAGATCAGCACCTGGGGCTCAACCCCCAGATGTCCTGACTTTTCCTCGAAGCCTGAGCAGCAGCACCATGTGAGTTTGTGGAGCTCTGGGCAAGGAATGAAAGGGATGTCATCCATCCACCACCACATGCAGGTGACCCCGTTGCGGGGCCACCTCATCCCAGGCCCATGGCACCACCACATCTCCATCACCCAGCTCCGTGGGACCCAGTGCTTCGAGGAGTCCAGAGGGGAAGAGAAGCTGCTGCTGGTGAGCAGGCACAGGGTTCAGGGCGAGCAGCTGCCCCCAGCACACCAAAACACCCCCTGGCAGGCACCCCGCGGCCGGGCTGCGTGTGGCAGGTGTGAACATGTGGATAAACGCACCCGCACGGGGACGCGCCCCCCAAAATACGCGGCTTACATAATTCCCCAGCCAGTCGGCGTTAGGGGAATGTGATTAATCCTCCATGACATGTTCTGAACTTTCCGTTCAGAGAGGCTCTCTGCTCCCGCAGACCTACTGGCGATGGATGTCATTTGACCTGCAGACTTCACTACGAATGAGCATCAGAGCAACACACAGTGACATTGCTCCGCACACCAATTATCTGCCTCCTTCCCCGCTCGGCCCAGAGACAAGTTGGCTAAATGCATAATGAGGATTTTATTTTCCCCTTTTTTTTTTTTTTTTTTTTTAAATTCGTTTACAGCCAGCTCAAGGATGAGGGGGGACGCACCCACAAACCCAGCCCCCAGCCCGCCCCGCCGGCCCCAGCGCTGTAGGACGCGAGTCGCCAGCCCCGTGTCCGTCCCCAGCCCCCGCGTCCCTGTCGCCAGCCCGGCCCAGCTCCCACCTGTTCCGCGGGGCGCGCACTTTGGGGACAGCCCCCCCGGCACCCCCCACGCCCCGGGACTCACCCACTCGAGCACCCTGAGGAAGGCCAGCGGCTCCTTCACCACGCGGAAAGTGCCCGCGGAGGCGAGCTGCGGGCAGAGAGAGAGAGAAAGAGAGGGGGGTCAGCACCGCGCCCGCTCCGCGCTCCCCCACCCCGCGCCGCCCGCGGGGCTCCGCGTACCTGGTCCACCGCCTCCATGGCGCCGCAGCCCCGCGGAGCGGAGCCGAGCGGCGCGGAGCCGAGCGGAGCGGAACCTCCCGCCCGCCACCGGGATGCGCGGCGCTGCCCCCGCGCAGGCCGGGCGGAGCAGCCGGGCGGGGCCCGCGCCCCCTGCACCGCCCCGCGGAGCCGCCCCGGCCCCGCCCGCTGCTCCCGCGGAGCCGCCCCGGCCCCTGGCAGCCGCTCCGGCACTTTTTGAATCGCCGTTAAAAATTTTTTTTTTTTCCTTTGCATTATTATCATTTTTTTTAATTAGTATTTTTTTTTATGTAGCGTTGCTTTTTAATTATTATTATTATTTTTTAAAAATATATATTTTTTAAAATTGTTATTTCGGGGTGGAAAAGAGAAGGAAGACGTCGGGGAAAATAATAAATAAATAAATAAATAAATAAATAAATAAATAAATAAATAAATAAATAAATAAAAGAAAACAAACTGCATCCCCACCGCCCGCACGGAAACTGTTCATATTTTAAGGGATGGCACCCACCGCCCCCTGTCCTTCCGTCCCCTCTCGCCCTCCCGGGACGAACTCGCCCGCCGCCCCCGCGGCCGCAGGGCTGCATCTCTGCGCTCCCAGCCCTCGTTCCCTCCTGCTTTTCGAGCATTTCCTTGACAGCAGAACAGCGTTTTCTGTCTTGCTGTTGTCCTGGCCTCGTTTCCCGGCAGAGCCTTAGTAATTCCAGTACATCCTGGGTGGCACAGCCTGGCAGGAGTGGAGGCTCCATGTGTACATCCACGCTCACTGACAGCGTTTCCAGCTCCTTGTGACATTAAAACACTAGAGTGAGGATTTTGTGATGGAGCGAGTTCCTGCCCCAGCAAAGGCTCAGGGTACAAATCCATCACCCCATTTAACAGCAAAACATCAAATAGATTTAGGCCCCGACTCTGCAAACATTTGCATATTCAACTTAACTGCCACCCTGATAACCAGTTGTGCCACCAGAAGGACACCGGTGCTCAAATAGGATTTGGGCTGTAAGTAGGTCAGAGATCTGCCTAAAAAATACCTGAAGCTTTTACGCCCTGTAAGGAAGCAGCCATCTGCAAAAGTTTAATAAGTCAATTAGTTTTGCTCAAACTGAATCTCTATCTAAAAACAAACAAACAAAAAACCCAAATAAACAAAAGAAACCAACAAGCTAAATGTATTCTTGGAGTAAACAAGATGCATCGGGGTGAAGATAAATTTCTGAAGTTTTCACTGGAATTTGAGGCAAACAATTTTGTGTCAAAGTCATATATCTGAAACAAACCCACTTGAAGTCTGTGATAGTGGTGGGACTGGGTTCAGATTTTTCTTTAACTTAAATAATTTCTTTTACCCTATCAAACCTGCCTTTGAGGCCAGAATTACTATTACATTTAATTTTTTCGATCTAAAAGTGTTGTATTTTATGCCCTGCTTTCTTTCTGCCCTGAGAGAAGAAAGCAAGCAAGAAAAAAAATGGATAATCTTTCCTTACAAAATGTTACCAAGTATATTTTTATTTATTTATTTAGATAACAACCTCTAGGAAATACAAAACACTTCTCAGCAATTCCAGTAACTGCCTGCTGGTGGCTCAGTGCCGTGGGAGGCAGTCCCCTCACAGAAAATGAGGGCAGAGCATCCCTAAGCCTCCAAGAGGCTCAGGCAGGCAGGGACACACAGTTATCCCTCTGACTTTCATCCAGGACTTCTTCCACTGGTGCAGAGATGCAGGGCCAGGTCACTGCGAGCCACTTGCCTTTAGCCCTCATGCCTGAAGAAGAAACTATCATGGAATATCCTGTTTTGGAAGGGACCCACAAGTATCATTGCCTCCAAATTAGTCCAGTCCCCAAGAGCAGCAGGGTAACCATGCTCACTCCTGCAGAGATTTCCAGCTCTGGTATCTGGTATTCCCACCAACAAAGCCCTCGGCTGTGGGAAGTTTCATCACTTGCTGTTTACTGTGACTCTCATGTGCTGTTTCTTTTAATAGGCTTCTTTCATGGAGAGACTTACAGCTGTGGATGTATTGAAGCAGTTCAAAAACCTCCTGAGAGATTAAAAAAAAAATGCTGAAACATTTAGTGAAGGCATAACTGATCAGTAGACTGGGGAAGATGTGGAGAATCTTTTTTTCCTTGATTTTATTAGTCGTGGGTTCTGGAAAAAGACATATGCCTCATCTCCATTGACTGCCTTGGAGAACTGGAAGTCCAATTCACTAACCCTTTATTAATTACCTCCAATTATAAGCCTGAGATACTAGTAGCACTTAAACTTCAGTTTTCAAAAATTGTCAAAGATAGAAAAACAAAAACAAATATTGCTAAAACCTTCACCACTTCCAGGTCGGGCCTTCTTGCAAACTGGGATGGCTTCCCCATTGTTCTCTAGCTCAGCACACCTGTGGTTTCAGCAGATACAGGTGCTGTTTATTTCCCATTCCCTTTCCACCATACCGCTGTGTTTCACTTTGGTGCTCTAAAGTGCTCTACCATCTCCACCTCAGCTCCTCCTGTGGCTGGAAATCCTTGCAGAACCACAGCAGCAACCTGAGTTTATAGTCAGTGTTCAGAGCCTCTTCTCACCATTATTAACTCTTCCAGATGGCTATTAGCATTTGCTCTTTGATATGGCAGAGTGTGTCTCTGGCTTTCCCAGCTGCTCTCTTTAGACACCATCCCAGTCAGCTCAGAAGTAAGAGCATCTCCCTCCCAGTTCTTGAGCCTCTTAGTACAAACCTTGCTCTGAAAATGATGTTAAAACTCCACACATTTCTGATGCCCCATAATAAAACACACTGTGAAAGGTATGTTCAGATTAGCAGAGATAATACATTTGTAATTACTGTCAATACAGCAAGAAGCTGTACCCCAAGATGCTACATTATATTCATTCTTCTCACACCTGGATGACTGGGCTTGACACACATGAATCACAAAAAGCCATAGAGGCGCAGTTGCAAGTATCTGTGATAAATGAAAAATAGCCTGGAGAGACCCACAGTGTTTCATAGGGACAGAACCTCACAGTGAGTGTACTCCCTAAAGGCAGGAGCTTCCCACTGATTCCTTTCCTGGAGAGGGTCCAGTAGTGCTGTAGAAGAAGCAGCAATGCCAGTCCTGCATCACTACTGGGGGCCAAAGTCCTCCACAGGACATTAGTGGAGATTTAGTGGAAGTTCTAATTCCAGGATTAGCATTTTGTCCAACTACAAGCAGTGATTTCTTTCCTGTTTCTAGGAAGCACATGCCCTGATTTTTCATTTGGATAGGTGGTGGGAAGTTTTCCTGGTCAATGGCAAGTGTAAGAACTGCATCTTTTAGATGTTGTACATCAGTAGAAAAAGCCTCAACGTGTGCCAACCTCTCCATTTTACCTCGGCAAGGTTTTCTCCCAGAGCTCTACCAAAAGACATGTTCAACTTCTCTTGGCCTGTCTAAACCTATGATAAATAGTTTCCTACAGTCTCCTCCAAGCACTAGGCCAAAATTCAGGCTTTTACTCCATACTTGTGGACTGCAGACACATTGGATCAGTGCAAGCAGCGGATCAATGCAAGCATGACTGTGCCAGCACCTCTCCTGAGCACGTGGCTCTGGGTCAATTTGTCCCTGTGGGAATGGAGAAACAGTCACTGCAAGACAGGGACACTAATTTCAGGGATGGTAGAGATGCTGCCCCTGTCCAGGGCTGGAGCAGCCAGAGCTGTGCCAACCTTGAGGGGCTCTACAGGACAGTGGGGATTTGTTTTTCCTTGGACATCTTTGATTTAAATCTTACTTCCGTCTGCTAATGGGGAAAGGGTAAGGGTTGACCTCCTGTTCCGCTAGGCTGGTTATTAACTGTGAGCCAGGTGTATCCACACACAGGTGTGTGCACACTCACCTACAGAGGGTAAATAGTTCAAAATGCCTCTCTCCTTGCGTGTGGCAAAGCATGAAGCCTATGACCTGTAGGTCATCCAGGCTGCAGCAGCAAGGACCAGATGGTGGGGTCACCCAGTTTGAAGAGAGTTTGAGGCAACTGGTGATAGCACCAGTGCAATTTTTTTGTGAGCAGTTGGGTGTGGAAATGAGGTCTCGCACACACGCTAGGAGGACCATATGGCGCTTAGCACACCAGATTTCCCAGCTCCAGCCAGGCCTCAGTCTCACACTCTACCTGTCACTCTTCTCGAGATCCACACTGTTGAGGGTCAATTCATCCTCTCGGGGTCACCATCAAACTTGCTTGCAATACATTATCCCCAGAAAGGGAGAGCTTGGTGCCATCTCTTGGATCTTTCTGTTGCTTTTAAACCTCCCAGTCATTTTGATTAGGTTACAATATTTTCCCCCGGGCCTGTATTCTGCACCAGGGAGCTTTTTACCTTTTCCCTGAAACAGGAGAGTTCACTCCGCCATCCCAAAGCCAATTGCCAGTTATTTCATCACTTGACCTCATTTGTTTGGTATATTCACTATAAAATTTAATAACAGAAGAGCAACAAAATCAGGAGGCCTTGGGATAGCCAAGAATTGCTTTCCATGTGACCAGGAATGACATATGTTGAACCATGGGAGAGACCAGTTTCTGTCCCTTAAGTCTCAGCCAGCTTCTGTACCACATTTTCCAACACCCACAAGCTTCCCCCCTCATTCTGTTTTCAAATTCTAGGTCTGCATCTCTACCTATAAATAAACCTTAATAAGCCTAATTTCCAAAGGAATCTCATTTCCCAGTTTTCCCTGGGTGCAGATGATAAGGCCAAGCATGGACATCAATACCCCCCACTCTGTGTTAAGGTCAATAACTGAAATGCCACTGAAACGCAGAATATTCCATCCTTGGAAGCTGAATAAAGTCTGCATACAAGCATGTGCTTGTTTCAGAGCAAAATAGCTTGCAAAAAGTGCACATTTCAATGTGTTGCCAGACAAACAACAGAAAGTCTTCAGGATTCAAATCAGTAGAGCAATGAGGCCATTGCTCATTATTAAGCTAAAGGTACAAAAGTATTTTTGAAAGGAGCTTTGTTGAATCAGCATTTGTTTTTCTAGCAACATGCACAATTTCTTTAAGCAGGGTTATTTTCAGAGTATGGTATGAAAATAATTATGAAACACTTTCTAAAGGTTCAGTGATTAAGGCAAGAGCAGCCAGCTGTTTGGCTGCACAGCTGATGTTGACCAAAAGTATCATGTCTACAAGTAAAACTGTCTTAATAAGATTTCTAGATCTCACAGAAGACTCGCAATTATTTCTCTTCTGATCTCTAAGAATAGCTGCAGAAATAGTCTCTGGTGTTTCTCTTTGGATTTCAGTTATGTGCCTGTGAAATGAAATTAGGAATCATATTATTGAAAGTTAAGTTTCTTCTAGTCCAAAAGGTTTGCCTGACTTGGCTGCAACCTTTGTTCCATGTACAAAGAGCGATCCTGATTTGATTTTAAAAATTAATCAGTCATTTTCCTTTTCCTTCCTAATTCTTCACTGCCATCCAGTCTTGTCATTTTTGATCCTATCTTCCAGAGCACATTGTCTGGCTTTAATCAAAGGCATTCTGTAATTAGGTTCCAGCTAATTTAGCTTAGACTATTTAAAAGCAAAAAAATAACCTCACTTCCTGGTAAAACCCAGCTAAGTTTCAAGGGAGCTAAACAGGGATAGCTTCATTTCATAAACATATTGCTGGTAACAAAATCCTTCCCTTAAAATCATGGGGATATAATTTGTCCTGGGCATTTTGAGGGTGATTTTGTACACAGGAGCACAAAGAGCACAAACGAGCGTGAGAAGCACCGCTGCAGTCATATTCTGTCTCTCTCCAAAAACCTGGGTCTGGAGCTCTAGAAGGGACACTGTCAGGGCTGGGATCCTTCAAATCCGACCTACTTTTCCATTTCATCCTTTACCAAAGCAAATGTTTAAATGCTAGATTTTTTTTTTTTTTTTTTTTCTTAAAGGAAGAGGGAAAAATGTCAGTGCAGTGGCTCCAAGGAACAGCTGCAGAAACCTGAGCTGCTTTGGGATAACCACAGAGGTAGGGACTTGTACCACCTCCTGCATGGAGATGATGCCGTCAGCTGTCCCAGCTCCATGAGGGACACACCCACACATCCATACTGTGCCCTGGTCCAATGCCCTCTTATGGCACCAAAGCAACAACCAAACCCTAAACCTGCCTTGCTGCTGTTTTGCAAGAGAAAAATATCTTTCCAGGGCAAGGAATTAGAGAGTCAGTGCTAGTCAGTGGTGGGAAGGACCCACCTTGCCAGGATTGAATGAGAAATACCACAAACCCAAACTTCGCTCCTCAATGCTGGTATAAAGCACATGCACACCACTTACATGTTTAGGAAGGGATGAGGCAGGCATACTGCATGCACATCTCTGTATCCCAGAAGGTATCTCCCCTGTCCTTTCCTTGCTAGGGGAGCATTTATTTGCCTCTCTCAGTCTGGATTAAAGCTTTGACTCCCAAAACGCGGAGTAGAAAAAACAAATTCACCAAAATCCCCAAATTCACACAAGCACAGCCCTGCAAGTTGGAAAGTGTAAGGTAGCTAATAAAATGGGAAGGACAGGAAACATCCCAAACTTCCTCTCCCTCCAGGGGATACCCATTGAACTCCATGTGCACCCACAGCCTGGAGCTGTAGGAGCTGGTGCCCCATCGCTTCGGAAAGTAACAGCAGCTCCTTCTCCTTAAAACTGTTACTTGCTGGTTTGAGCTCTCACACAAACCACGTGAGAAAAAAAAACAAACAACTCAGTCTCTTCTCCAGCCAGAGTAAATTCAAGCTCACGTCATCCTTTCCAGAGGGTGCCCCAAGCACAGGATTGCAGATGAGTCCAGGCTGAGAGGCAAAGCATCATCTGGTGTGCAGCCCAGGCAAGGTCACAGCAGCAAGGGGGGGATGCTCCAAATCAGATCAAAATACTCAGCAGGTTTCACTGGTGGAAGCCTGGGCATGCAAGGCATTAAAGGCAGTGACCCACTTGGATGTTCTTGTAAAAGACACCTAATTAGTACTTGATGGGTGGATAGAAAAGTTTTAAGCACAGCACCAGTTCCTGTCATCTGCAACCAGATTTCAAGAAACTTTTAGGAAATGAGCAGTTCCCTACATCCTGCTTTTGGGCATCAGAAACATAAAATGAACTAGACAAGTGTAAATTATGGGAAAGTAAGAATCTACAGCTCTCTAAACGACTGCCTATAACATCCCTGAACATCAGCCCCCACTCTTGCTCTCCTTGAAGGCAATTCACACATTATCTTTGCTTTCCTCATGCTGACTACGGTTTTCCCAACTGCTTTCTCAGGCTTTGGGGCTGAGCAAGAAATAGTGCTGTAAACCTTCAGGTTTTAATAAGGTATTTTCTGGATCTAATTGGAAATTTTGCTAATGGTATGAATAGTTTGCCAGCATGTGCTGAAGTCAGGTTATCAGTAGCACCTCAAAACAGGAGATTTACTAATGTCATAAAGTGAACTTTTCATAACAATAGATAATTTAAAAAGTCAACCAGAGACTTACCTTTTCAAGACAATTAATATAACAACCTTTTCTAATGCTAAACATTATCTGAATTTCCTTCAAATCTGCAATCTGTCTAAAGCTGTTCCAACTGTCTTGCTGGTTGCTGACGTACTATTTATAGCACTGTTGAGAACACTGAAATCCATTCCCTCCTCCTAGGATTGTGTGGTTTTAAATTTGTGTTTCATCAAATTGGAACTAGGAAGAAAAATAATTGTTTTTGAGGTTTGTGGAATAATTAAAAAAAAAGGCACTTTTTACTGCCCATTTCAACAGCCTGTTGAGTTTGTTTTCCTTGCAGTGCTGTGCCTTGCAGGGCTCTCAGAGGAAGAGGTGCAGCTCCCCCAGCACAGAACCAGCTCTCCCCAGCCCGAGATGGGCTGCACTGAAGTCAAAGTCCCCACCAAGGATTTCACAGAAGCTTCACAGGTGACTACAAAGGTGGAGCAGAGACTGAACCCTCACCACTGGTCAAACCCTGGCCAGGATCTCCTCTGCCCCAGGGACGGTGTGGAAGGGGAAAACCCCTCCTCTCAATTTGTTCCTGAGGGAGTCTACTTAATATTCCTGAAGTCATTATTTAAGGGCTGTAAAACACAGAGAGCTAGCCAGTGTATTATTTCTACTTACCAACCAACACCCAGTTTTCATGAGGATAAATTAGCCTTCACATCTGGTTAGAAACACCCTTTCAGAGTTGTCCAAACACCACCCATCAGTCCTTGATGCTGCAGAGAAGGTGACTATTTTTTGTTTTGAAGAACTTAGAGCCCATTCCTTTGCTGGAAGGAGAAACACCAGGAGACCCTGCAGGACAGAGAACAGGCAGGGACCACTAACAAAAAACCCATGGTGAAAGGGTGTTACCAAACAGAAGAAGCAGCATGAAAACTGAAGTGGAAAAATGGGAATGGAAATATAATAAAAAGTAATTAAAAACCCCAGAAATATAAGCAAAGCAGGAATTAAAAAGAAAGCAGGTACAACCCATCACAAAAATC
Source organism: Myiozetetes cayanensis (assembly GCF_022539395.1). NCBI lineage: Eukaryota > Metazoa > Chordata > Aves > Passeriformes > Tyrannidae > Myiozetetes > Myiozetetes cayanensis. The sequence continues at coordinate 7,141,109 of NW_026087389.1, forward strand.
CAAAATATCTGCAGTTGAGCAGAAGGTAGAAAAAGTTTTGCTCCAGTGAGAGGTTATATTGAGTTTGCTCCTCCCAGAGGCTTTGTGAAGTCAATCAGCAAGGGGTGGGAAAGGCCAGGAGTCTACTGGCTGGTTTTTTTAGGTAAATGAGAGTGGTAGTTAGGGCTTTGCATTAGGCAGCAGTGGCTTATGGACAGAGCTATTCCAAAGTCTGGGGAGATCTACTGAGCATTTCCTGGTTTAGTCATCTTTATAGCTATGTGCCTCCTAAGAGAAATAAATTTTATTTTCTTACTGAAGGTCATTTTTCTTAGAAATGTCAAAAATCTTGATTTTGAGATATAAAAAAAAAAAAAAAATAGCAGAAGGGAATTCTACAGCATCTTCTTTCTTTCTGTTCTCCCTCTTGTATGTTATCACCTCTTGTCTCTTTTCCTCAAACTTTGGCTTTTGGCTACATTTCCTGCTGCAGTTTTCAGAAACATTTGAAGTCCTTCAAGGACAGCTCTTCAGGTGCAGAAGGAGCTGGGGGCTATGCAAGGTCTCACAGAATCAGTTTGGGAAATGGAAAACAAAGGCTTGACTCTGTGAAATAACCTATCTGGGTGAAACGATAAGCTCAGGCTGTCTGAGAGCATTTGCTAGGCCTAAGGAAGAATGGGAGGCTGGAGAAGGAAACAAAAAAGATCTTTTCCCCCAGGCTGTTGTCAGCAAAAGGCGATGTAGTGACATTGTGCCACTTTTCTCCAAATCTGCCCTGGCAGAAGCAACTTCTAGAGCAGCCTGATCTTTATGAAGGCCATATGGTTTATTTCAATGGCCTATGAATACCAGACCTTCCCAGAGAGGCTGGAGATCTGTAGAGGAGTTCCATGTGTGCATATGCATAGAATCACAGAAGGATTTGGGTTGGAAGAGACCTTAAAGTACATCTAGTTCCACACCCATGCCATGGGCAGGGACACCTTCCACTAGCCCAGGTTGCTCAAAGCCCTATCCAGCCTGGCCTGGAACACTTCCAGGGATGGGAAAGTGTGTATAAATACCCACCCACATATACTTATACACATACCTTAGTGGGTGACATTCCAAGCACTTAAAAGGAACAGTGACTTCAGTGGAAATGTCTCCCCATGGTAGAAGTGTAAGTTATGAGGGACACATGTGACCAAAGGACTAAATCCAGCTGTTCTGTTCTTAAGAAATGAGTTCAACAAGTGTGAATAGAAGTGCTGAGTCTGACTATTCATGTGTCAGATAACAACTATGAGCCAGTGGTCTGATATGGCTGTGAAAAGGTTCAAGTCTTAAGCTCAGTGTCTCTGGCCAGGAAAAGCCATTCCCACATACCTGCTGGTCCCTGGTCCAAGAGGATGGAAATCAGCCCTTGGCTGGCAAGCATCCTTGCACCTCCCTGGGTGGGTACCACTGTCAATATAGAAAAAAAATGGGCAAATCCAGGCTTCAATGGGAAATTTTTGGTACTTCCAGGTGGGGAGTTTGCCACGTGCTTCTTCTCTGTTCCTTTTCTCCTGACTCTGGCAGCTGTAACTGATGTGAGAGGAACCCTTGTGAAATAGTGGTTGTGGGGTGAGATTTTGGTGCTGGAGCTTTGGTTCAAACCTGCAACCAAGTCTGGCTGAATCAGTTCCTGGCAATGGGGTGCCCTGGGAGGTGTTAAGATCCTCTAAGGAAATGTCTGTTTCATGGTTTCTCTCCGAGGCTGGATCTGACAGTGCTGGTAGTGTTTAGACTGAAAGCTCAATTGTGTTTTGACAACAGCTTTTCCTGGTGTGATGGAGAGGAGCATATCCCAAAATCTGTTTTGTTTTGCCCAGGCTCGTGTCTCAGCAGTATTTAATATTCTGGGTTTGGGTGCTCTATAAATAAAGGAAAAAGCTTGAGTCTCCCTGAGACACTCTCTTTCCTCTCCTCCTCGTTTTAACACAGGCTTCCTGGAAATCTGAAATCCAAATATGTGCCTGAGAAAACCAGAATGTAGCATCCAGCATGTTCTGCTCCCCAGTCCTGCTGCTGACCTGAGGGAGACCAGGGGCTCAGATTAGGGACAGGCAGTGACTGATGTGACCAGGCTCTTTTTGTCTTTGATGGATGGATGAGACACCACATGAAATGAAGAAAAATAAGATTAAAACCTGAGGAATCTGTTAAAACAAATTATTTTTAATCCTAAAATATCAAGGAGATTTTAAGCAGGGTGGATGTGTATATGTGTGTGTACAAGTGCCTGATCCAGTTCTCTTGTGCTGAAGGAAAGGATTTAAGAAAATCCATCAGGGGCAGGTAATAGATTGAAGGAGCAAAGACTTCTCCAGCTGAAGGGCTGATCTCCCCCACAATTGTTACTCACTGTTTGAGAGTTTGATCCCTCAGGCCCGGGACCAGATACATTTCAGAAGTAGAGATCGTGGTAATTGCTGTGAAAAGGTTAATATTAAGTGCCTTATTGTGACTTATTGATTTAAAAGCAAGGCCATATCTACAGTGACATATTAAACACACTATCAATTTAAATAATTGGATTAATTTAAAAATATCAGGTCAGGTGATTAAAATGCTTTTCAAAAAATATTGCATAACACATTCCTTTCCTTTGATGTGAAAACAGGGAGATAGCTCACTTTGTCTTACAGAAAAATCTCTATTACCACAAACAACCATGTCACTAAATGAAGAATGCAATTAAGCCATTGAATGAACAAAAATAGAACAACGTTCTTTGTGTTTTTAAAGGGTATTTTCCTTTTGGTATAACCCTTTCCAGTAAAGAAAATTATGTGCACATAACAACAGGAGTAAAATAGATTCTTAGGAAGGTTTTCACAGCTCTCAAGCAGGACATCTAGTGCAAAATCTACTCCATGTGAATATGAGTGCTGCAGGATTTGGGGTGGCTTAGTTACCTTTCATCTAATTCTTTTACAGCAACTCAGTTTGTTGTGAGGAAACCCACGATCACTTTTGTTTTGTAAAAACAAGACATTTAGGTCATGGGGGAAAGCATAAATTGACGACTATTGATAAGCGATAAACATTTCAGCAGTATGTGTTAAAGGTCATGAGTTCTTTGATTTTAATGTTTTGCTTCTCTGATATTTGAGCTTTTTTTTCCTATCTGTCATAATTTGGATGAAGTATAGTTCCAATTCACAAAACAACAGTTCATTCTCAATCCTCATTTGTACAAAAGTCTTTTTACACCTTTTAGGTGAAGCAAAAAGGGCCTAAAAATAAGATTCATTTGCTGGCACGACATGAAGAATGCAGCATGAGTGAGAATCAGACCCTTACTTAAAATGTATCAAAAAGAAAAACCTGCCTGTATTCCATGCTGACAGGATAATTTTTGCCCCTAATGGCCTGATTATACGCATATTTACATGTTAATCTGAGCTTGCAAGAGAAAATGTTCAAAGTGAAAATCAGGGAAGCCTAAATATTTTATAAATATTAATATATTTTTTGTTTGTTTTATTGTGCAATTTGTCACAGAGGACATTTTTAGTCAAACTTCCTCTGCGTTGCCATCATAATTCCTTGACGTGTCTGGCTGCATGGACCAGTTACCATCTCCATTCCTCTGCTGTGGGGACAGAGCCCGAGGGCAGCAGGGGGCTTTTCTCCACTTCTGGTTTTGAAATTCTTAGTGGGTTTGGGGTAGTAAAGAGCAAGTGAAAAACCCAGTGTCCAGATACTGATGAAAGCATTGGGGTGAGAAAGCTGTCACCCAAAGGCTTTAAGTCAGTGATATGAGCTCCAGAAAGCAGGACATTGAAACCGTGAAATGGAGCTGGCGAGTAACTTGCAACCCTTCCTGCTGCCCATTCCCAGCGCAATTTGCTGCTACAGGGGTGGGATGTATGTCCAGAAGTCGGGATAAGCCAAATTTTTGCCTGGGAATCACTCATTTAACCAACAGAAATTCCTTTCCTGCCTGCATCCACTCCAGTGTAGCATAAGGCACTGAAGCCATCCAGCAGTACCCGGTGCCTCGTGGGCTGTCCTGGGGGGCTGCTGGCCTGGGTGATACCGCAGTACCCATCCGGGGCTGCTCAGTCCTTCGGGGCCGGCAGCCCCGAGCAGCTGCAGCTGGTCTCGTTCTGATCCCACACGGAGCTAAATCTGGAACAAGTCCTCCGAGATCAGTGGTGCTTCCCTCGCATAAAGCCACTGCTCGGAAGGCAGATTATCCCAGACCAGATGTCACTTTCTGCAGGCGCTGCAGTTCCTGCACGGTGTGGGTGTGACTGTCTGCACCTTTCACAGCTCCTGTTGGGTTCTTGCCCTTACCTTCAGCATGAGGATCTAGGAGGACTGACTATCACTTCTTGTTTGTCTACCTTATTTTTTCAGGAGCTGAGTTTCATTGTACATAGGCACAGGCCTGGCACCTTAAAACATGTTTTGCTAAAATAAAGCTCAGAGTCTTCACAGTCAATCTTAGGATAGAAAGGGATCAATAGTTTTTACAATCTTTGGAGTGAAATCTTTCTCTTCATCAAAATAGAGCCTGAAGTTGTTTCTCAAGCCACAACAACTCAAGGAAAATCCCTAAGTATTGTGAGGCTTGCGATTAAATCATGAGGTCTGTCAGCACCGGAGCGTGCAGAACAGCCCTTTTTAATCTCTCAGCCAAAGACAATTGTTGTTTTTCATCTCCCATCCCTAGTGCTGGTGCTGGCCACAGACAAAAATATTTTATCCTATTGAACAGACCCTTCAACAGCACCAAAACCATCCTGAGTTGCTGGGTGCCTTCCAGGAGCATCTCTCTGCCTCTCCCACAGAATGTGAGCAAATGAGCCTCATGCTGCCCAAAACTGCTATCTGGGCGATTCATCTTTTCTTCCTGAATAAAGGAAAACCTTGCCTGGCTCTGTATGAGTGTATGATTTCCAAAGCTGGCTGTGTTTAACTTGGAGCAAAGCAGAGATGGGGATTATTGCTTGTATTGGAGAGTAATTTACAGACTTGGTCATGTGTTGTGAGCTGTAGGAATGGAGAACAAAAATGCTTTTTTTTTTTGAAAGCTTTGCCGAGAACACCAAGTCCATATTGGATATTTAGCAGATTTGACATTTGATTTTCTTCAGTTGCATTTGCCATAGGTAATTGTGTCATTGCTGAGGGAGAAGACATAGTTCTATAAGAACTTCTGCACAGACCAGAACACACTCATTCATGCAGGAGGACTTGAATTTCCACAGAAAAACCCCTTCCTAAACATCTGTGCAGTCAGACCCTGTCACTCACATCATAGTGAGGAAAGCAAAAGAGAGAAGATGATCCAAACATGACTAGATAGCATCAAGATTTAGAGATTGCAAGTCATTTGCACACAATTGGTCCCACTCTGATCAGCAGCAGAGCATCTGGACCTCAGTTTTTTGGAGGCTTTGAAGAGCAAAGCACCTGTATGTCAGATAACTTCCTTTTGCTTTGGTTTCAGACATAGAAAGACAGGGGTAGCAAGTGGCTATAGAATACATAATTTTTCATTGTATAGACTCCCTAATCACACTATGCGTGTCCTTCCTCTAACACATTTTATAGCTATGGCATGATAAGCTCTCTTTAGAGCTATTTTATGCAGGTAGACTAGTTTGGGGGAGAGAGAAATTGAACAGAGGTCTGTTCTCTACTGTATAGCTGGAGTTTAGGGCTGTGGAGAGATGACAGAGATTTGTCTAAGCAATGTTTTTTCCCTGAAAGTTCACATCTGTTGTGCCACCTGAGAGAGGCAACTTTTTCCCATGTTCCTCCAATGCCTGCTGTACCTTGCCAATGTATAACCCCACACAGAAAGGAGCAGGGACATCTGACATTCTCCTTAGGCATATGTGGTATTTCACAGCAGGAGTTTAATGCCTAGCCATAATATTTTTCTATAACCCAGCATGTAAGTCAAAATTCCCAGTGCTTTCAATTACTGGATATCTGAGTGAGGAAACTGCTGCTGATAGGATTAACAGTGGTGGAGGGTAAGTGGCACACAGTGACCCGTGGGGACCTCGGAGCAGTTCCAGGTGCTGATTTCTGCACGGGAGCAGGGCTGTGCAGTGAGGGCTGAGTGTCCAGGGTCCTACTCGTCCCACCAGGATGATCTGGGAAGTTGTATCTGCTGATTTCGGCAGGGATGGAGCATTGCATGCTGCAGGAGTGAGAGCAAGCCCAGAAACTATTGCTGGTGGCAATAGGAGTCCCAAGAATTTCCTGGGGGCAGGGCTGGGTCTCTGATTCCCTGCGTATTTCAAGCCAGATGTTGCATCTTCAAGCTGCCACTGAAGGAGACAACCTATGATGTCCCTTGTGCTTGTAGATACAGCAGTATGAAGTCTTATCTGATGTGATAATGTGCTGCTGGTTCTGGGAGCTGTAGCAGGTCTCCCTACGTGACTGAGCTGCTCGGTTGCGCAGCGTAAATGTCAGGCTGTGCCAGTCATGTCACTCCTTTGGAATGATTCCGTACGTCATGGCATGTTAACTATGAAAACCAACCCAGTTATCACTCATTCAAGACAAATGGTGTGATTATAGTGATCCCATATAACACACAAGAGCCACCAAAAGGCAGAGCACAAGAGGGCTCACGCAGTTCAGGCTCTCTGGCTTTGTTTGGATGGGAGTTACCTGTGTGGTTTGTGCTTCCCTGTGCACAAGGCATGGTTTCAAGCATAGAGAAAAAAAGAATTCTTTAGATGGACTGATGCCTTTGGATTTAAGAATGAGGAATGATAATGAAAGTGTATATACCCTGAGACATCAAAAGGAAAAGCAGCATTGATGCTCACCCAAGGCAGGAGGGACAGAGAACTTTGACCACTACCCCCCTCTGTCTGAAGTTGTGGAGCCCCAGGGTATGGTTTGGGTATTTGGGTTTTCCTTTCATTCCAAATTTATATGATACCTGGTGCAATGACTTTCCAAGGCGGTGCAACGAGGGCTCTGAGATGCAGCAGCTTGGAGAGGAGGCAGAAAGGAGGAAAGCTGCAGCCCACCAACTTCATCATTCTCCGTGTGTAACCACCAGAGGAAAAGTCAGCAGAGGTAAAAAGCCTCTGTAGCCCTAAGCCCCTCATCTTCAGTCAAAACACAATCAAAAGAGTTTTTTATTATAGTCAAAAAGAATCAAAAATTATATCAGAGTGTTGTAAGAAATAAAGAAAAAAATGGATGGATGACCCACAGTCAATGATCGGCATCCAACCGATAATCTCACCCTGTTACAGAATTTTCAGCAGTCACCACCAAATAAAATAACACAAGTACGTGAGTGAAAAATGCCTTTTGAAAATCAATCATCTGGGAGGATGCCCAGAACTGGCAGCTGAGGGGCAGGGGAGCCGCCATGCGTCAGCATCTTCTTCCTAAAACTCCCTCCTGCCAAGGCGCTGCTGGCTGTCCTTAGGTAGTTGGATGCCTTAGGGGTTTAACTGTAATTACTGGTCTACAATCTGTGTTCAGGAAAGCTGTGATTATAAGAAGTCTGTAAAGTTTTCTGTTTTCTCAGTCCTGTGTTAGGCTGTAGCAGGTAGTTCAGTCTGTTCATTTACAGGCATTTCCAGGCTGCTCTTCAAGGCTCCTTTTGCACCTCTTTCTTCCATTTTCCTCTTACAAAATGAAAACTTTTCATGGGTAGCAGTCTGAGGTGGAATAACTCACTCCTGGTTCATCACAGGATAACCTGAGCTTGTAACCTCAGAGCAGAGGAGTTTTTGCAACTCTGTGGGTAGAAATATCCTCTCAGAAGCAAAATCTGTATTCCCTCTCAACAATATTCAGCAATCAAGAGTTTGACTAGCTCTTAGTGCTTCCAAAATGGATGGCATAATTAAATGATTTAAAGCCTGCTGTAATCAGGAATGCACAGTCAATGAATATTCAAGCTGTTCTCATTGTTAGGGGTGATAAAGAAACATCTTCTCTTTAGGTGGGTTTTTTTTTATTGTCTGAAGAGTCATCCAGAAGATGGTGCCACAGTTCTGCCTGTGAAATGAATGCCAGCCCAGAAGAGAGTCCTTGCATGGAAAATAATATTTCATAGAAATTTAATAGCAAACTTATTTTCAAGGGCAGTTCAGAGCTCCAAACCTGACATTTACTCTGTGTTAAGGCTCTTATTGAAAACTAGGGCAACGTATCTTCATCGCTTTTGCTCTATGTCACTCCAGGCAAGGTCAGCCAGCACAGCAAGGAGGAAAAACCCATTCCATCTCTCCATTCCCTTCTGAAAAAGAGGCAAATCTTTGGGTATTTGTTAAACTGCTCATTCTGGATAGCAGCTAGACATCAAAAATGATAAATGAGTTCAAAATAAGCCTTGCTCTGGATTCTTTATGAGGCTTCTGTAGCAATAGGAAGTACAGCATAAAGAGAGTCTGTAGCTGTTTCTGCTGGTTAAGGAAGGACAGCATTTCTAAGGCTCTGTGTCCCTGAAGAAAATGATGATGTCAAGCCTGTAGATCCTTGTAATCAGATTAAATAATCTGATTTCCATTTTCACAAAGCTTTGCACCAACACAGAAGGAAAAAATGAAAACTGAGATTGGTATGAAGCAAGATCTTTGCTCCTACCAAAAGCAGGCATTTAATTTTTTCTTCCATTACAATTTTCTGTTGTCTGAGGTCTCTTCTCTGTAGCTCAAGCAATTTGTCATCTGATTAGTCTGATGAAGCATAGAGAAGTCATTTGAACTGTAAATTTTCTGCAGGCAAAATAAAATGCAAACAAGAAGAGCTTCCTGTGCCTGCCAAAGTGATGATACTCAGAATACAAATAAGAAAAAGCCATGCTGACAGCATAAGCTATTTTTATATTCTGTCACTGGCTCCCAGGCATGGCAGTTTGAACAGGACCGCATCTGTATTCCCAAACCCAAATAAACCATGTAGTCTTAAGTGAAGTTCATGTCTTACAGAATAGCTGTTTAATCACAGTGAAAGGATACATTGCAGGAAGGATGAATCATGATGTTGATTCACACTCAAGCTGTACGTTTACTGTTTGCATCAACCCGGACAGAACAGCTACAGAGAGGAGGGTTTCCTGCCGCTGACAAGAGACGTGCAGCGCCGTGCGGGAGGAGCCAGCAGGGACTTCTGAGCTGGCAGCAGGAGCTGACGACACTTCACATCACAGTTCAGTCCCGGCATTTTTTAGAAGCCTACATAGAGACCTGGCTTGTTGTGGTGGTTGGGCACGGCCACACAGGCATGTTCAGGACGTGTGCCCTCTGCCACCCTGCCGTGGTGACGCTCCAGCCTCCCCAGGATGGCTGGGTTCATCACCTAAGGGTTACCTCCAGGGCAAAAGCTCGCTGTAGGACAGCCCTCACTCGGATGATGGGGATGGGGAGGGATGCTTGGCTGGGAACGTCCTTTCCCACAGCCTTAGCATCTCTCAGCCTCACCCTCACGTGGCTCCTCTCTGAAAAGCAGCTGTGGCCTCATTCCCTTATATAAAACCTAAGGCATTTAGAAAACACAAACACTTTCTCAGCACTCTTATGCTGCTGAATTATTGTACAGAACTGTGTCATGTACTCATTACCTGCCAGGATGCACTTAACAACTCTGGCTGATTGCAATAACATCTTGCTCTTACACAGTTTGTCATTGCTGGACCTCAAAGCCTTTTGGGAGGGCAATGGCATTAGCAACAGGCAGGGTTTCCCACAACAAGTGGAGCTGAAAGGAGCACTAATAGGACTGTAGCTAACAAATGGACCGTGCAGTGACACAGAGGCCTTGATCCTGCAAGTTCTTCCAAAATAATCCTCTGGAAAATGTTATTGGAGCAATAGGAGACTTTTGTAATGCCAAGGAACTACTGCTTATGAATTTCTGGAAAGTAATCTTACTTTCTCTAGATAATCATCAAAGGGGGACTTCTGCCAAGCCAGGGATTGTTTTACTATCCAGGCACTATTCATTCACCACACTGAAATATTAATTAATTGTCACCTCCTGAATTAGAAAATTACTCTGATCTCTACAGCAAATTACTTTGTAAAGCCAGGACTTTACCTTGGTTTGCACAGACATTCCCACAGCACTTTGCACTTCAGGGAACCATCCTCTGCCTCAGCAGAACTCTGGGCAGCCTCCTTCTGAGGCTGAATTTGGCAGCCAACCACCCTGTATGAGTTAAACTGGGGGTAATAACCAAGCCTGCCATCAAACTTATGAGTTCTTCTCTTGATCAGGAATAGTGGCCGAGGGCTTTGCTTCTCCCCTCGCCATCCCCAGCATTTGCTTGGCTGACTGCTCAGCAGCTTCTTGGGCCATGTGGTTCTCTGGCAACTGCAGGATGCTCCCACTCTTGAGCGGCACCACCGGCCACGTGGCGAAGGGATGATTGATGATCTGATCAGAGCCACGACTGTGTTCCCACCCACACTCGCTGCCAGTCCCTTTCAAGAGCGAGGCGCCTCGCTGCCATGCTCTGCTTTTGATGAGTGAGTACAGCAAAACACACAGTGGGACGAGCCCATCAGGCTTTTTACAGCTTTGGACAGGACTGACTAGGACTGTATCCTGACTTTGCCTCTGAGCAGCTGAAGTACGTTCAGGGGTGCTTCCAGTGCGTTCCAAAACCAGGAGCTCTCTGGCAAACTGCCTCCCACACTGGATGCTCAGGGTGAATATCAGCCTGTGTACAAAAGACTATAAAAAGCCTTGCCTGATGAGGAGATGTGTCCTGGGTGGGTGACCCAAGTGCTCTTCCAGGCCCCAAAAACCTTTTCAAAAGAAGAAGAGGTGGGTGATTCCCATGCACCCTTCCATTTTGAGAAAATGGGGCTTTTTGGTAGGAAAGAAGTTAATCAATAGATTTTTTTAAATTATTTTATTTTAATTTTTTATCAGCCATTTCTCTTCAGGGGGAGGTGAGATTGGGAGTCAAGCAGATCCTTGCTGGTGCTAGGGACTGGAAGATCCTGTGTTAGGAAATGTCAGTGTTGTGGTGACTTAGGCAGCAGTGCAGTGAGGGCTTGTGGGAGAGCTCTAGACCATAAATCCACTTGCTGAAATCCACCTTACTCAGGTTTGAAAGAAAGGAGGGGGAAAAATAATACCCAGATTATTAACATTGACTTTTGCCTTTTTCATTAGGACTTCACCCTGCAGGAGAAAAAAAAAAACTAAGGCAGAGCTAATGTCATGAATAAAATTGAAGCCCAAACCTGATTTTCATGCTCTATTTATTACAGCAGATCAGAGGTTTTGTGTGAGATCCTTGGAAATGTAAAGAACAGTGAGTTTGTTAGAGCAAAGCAGCAGTTGCATATTTTCTCCTGCCTCAACACAAAACTCAGCTGTTTTCTCAGCCTGAACCGGGTCCTTGTTCAAAAAGTGACATCAGGAATTAAGTTCCTTGATTCTGGCTGGGAATCTGACCCCAAATGCTTTACACAAGTGCAGTCAGCTGTGGCTGGGTTGGAGAGCAGCCGCTTTCCCCTGCGCTGGAGCAGGGTGCATCTCCCTGGGTGCTGCAAGAAGCATTGCCTCTTGCTCAGGTGGTGCTGGTGCCAGCGCCACACTCTCCAGCAGTGAGGACGCTGGGGGACATCCTGGATCACCTGGAGCCCCCCTGGCTGGGTGGGTGTGCCAAGAACATCAGGCACCTTCCAGAGCCAGCGCAGGAGCTGCCTGTGGGCACTTTGCGGGCAGGCGTTGTGGCAGCGCGGGAGGGAGGTACTCGGTCCCAGCACCCTCTGAGCACCTTCCCTCTTCACCCAAACGCACCCAAAAATAGGGGCCCTGCTTCCTCCCTCCAGGCAAGTGCTTTCCCCAGTGATGCTACTGGTTTTTGGCTGCTATTTCAGATGTGTGGTAACTTACTGGTGCAGTGGTTTGGAGCGCACATCTGCTCGTTTTCTCTTTCTGGGTGCCTTGGGGGCGTTAGAAATCCTCTAACATGAAATTAAACCGAAAATCCCAGCTCCCAGTGAGAGGGCTGTGTTTCTAGCCCAAGCTTTGTCTTTCAGGGAAAATGGCCTCACTTAGCAAGTTATCTGTGAGAGCGTGTAGGCTGTGTGCCAGGAACGCTATCAGCCTGCTATGGGCTGTGTGCTGAATTACTCACTATTCAGTGACCTTTCAGCAGATTATTGGAATTATATTGAATTGCAGTGGAGGATGCTGGAGCCTCTGTTTCTTTCAGGCCTGTCCTCTGCCCTCTGATATATTTCTGCTCTGCCAGCACAAGCTATTGAATCCAAGGCGGTGGGAACTGTTCTAGTTGGGTGACTGACATGATGTCTTTCCATGGGTGTGATCCATCAGAAAAGTTGTGCTCTGAATCCAAAAGCAGCAAGACTGTCATGATCAGTGTCCAACAAAAGCAAGACTTTTGGGTTTTGGTAGCAGAGGTACATGTTTTTCTTGTGAGATACTTCACGCTGATGTAGGTGCAAATGAGCTGATCTTTTCTTTAGGGATCTGCATTCATTTGCAAGAAGAAATAGGGTTTAGATTGATATTTCCTTAAATGAACATAACAGAAGGTGAGGAGGAGAGAAAATAATTAACAGATGCAATCACAGAATTGCTTTCAAAGCTCTTCACAGGTACTAGAGAAGGAAAGTACCTGAGTGATGGGAAGAGTTAGAGTGTGCTGATGGTAATGACAAATGGCCTCAGTTTGGCTGAATTTGAACGGGAGATCTCTAGCTGGAGATGGACCTGCTTTTGCAGCTGCACAGAGCCCTTCTAGCAATGCCAAGAGCCATTTCATTGTTGATGGATCAGCATATGGATGAGGGAACAGGGCTTGTGAGCCACAGCAAGGGCTGCTGGAAACTTTCTGCTGTGCAAGAGTCTTGCAGACTTTCTCATGGATTTCCATCTGATGAAGATTTCTTGGGTGTACTTGAAACAGAGCTGAGCTGGGATGCAGGGGCTTGTTAACAGCAGAGCCTGTTCTCTGATCTACCCTCTCTGTGTAGGCAGCAATAGAAACCAGGACATCAAGCACCTCAGCTTTGTGTCAATTCATTACAAGCCCCAGGATTCGTAACCCTGGACAACACTTCTGGGCCAGTAACAACATCATTTTAGACCCATTTACTGCTGTGACAATGTTCAAGTGCTGAAATACACACTGGAGGTTTCTAAGCCTGTATTTCATGTGATGGGTGATACATCTAATAATCCCAAACTCATTTTGTAATGGGAAAACTGTGTTTGCAAGGTTGCACTTTTGTCCCTGCCTGGGTTGTGCTGGGGTGAGGGTCAGCGAAAGGGGCAGCCTCGGCTGGAGCTAAAACCAACCACGCTGCCTTTCACCAGGACTGTATTATTTGTAACCCCCCTCTGCAGAACATAGGGTAGTTGTACACTCTTATGTGTGAGTACAGACACACATTGTAATCTTAGCTACGTTTCTAAGCACTACACTAAGTTATTGCACATATGTTACACTAGAACCTCAAAAACCTGACAACACTTCCATTGAAGAACAGCTATTATAAATAGTGGTACTTGGGGAAAAAACCCAAATTAGTACATCTATTAACTGAACTTACTATTGCAAAGCAAGTGACCATTCCTAGGCTTCCCGTTTAGCAAGTGTCACCATTTTAATCTGGGATGATACAAATGGCCAGCACCCTTTTCATTTGGCAAAGAGCATAATTCTGACTACGGCAGGGCAGGAGGAAAACATGTAAATATTTAATCTTAAGGTACAAGCAATTTAGTTGCGTTTTCCTGCAATTTGCTGAGCTGCCACTTGATGGGGCCGAACGTCTCCTTTTGCGACAGGAGCGGCACTCTTGCCGGGCCGGGGATGCGCCGGCGGCGCTGGGCAGAGGCCGGGGGCGATGCCGTGGGGATGGTGGCACCAAGCCTCAATCCTTTGGAACCCGTCATCATACTGGGAGCCTGTCATTCCATACCAAATCTCCCTGTGCTCCCTTTACCTCCTCCTGCGCTAATTTATGGCTGCACATATAATTTCTCTCTAAACCCTTCTGCTTTGCCCAAGGAAAAAGTGGTACCCATCCCACAGCTAACGGCAAAGGGCTGGAACAGAGCATCTGGCTCTTTTCTACAGGTCAAATGGTTTCACAGAATGCACATGCATGGAGCTGACTTCCCTGAAGAAGCCAGGGGGAATTGTTTTACTAATTTTACTTGCTGAGTACGTCTAAAAGCTTTCATGAAAGCCTTGCCAGCAGATCAAGGGAAGTTATCTTCCCCCTCCCCTCAGTTCTCCTGATGTAAAACATCCAGTTTGGGCTCCTCCAGTGGAAAAGGGATGCGGAAAAATAGTAGAGGGACTCCTGGAGAGCTGATAAGATGGCAAGGGACTGGGGTATATGGTAAGGGGCAATATGCTGGACACCACAGCCTGTAGATATCTGTCCTGGGGCTGCTGCTGAAAGGAGCTGTTGTGCCCTGCTCCTTTCTGGCTAAATCAAACCTGTGGAGCTGCAGGATATCAGCTGAGCTGACCACCAGCCAGCCACTTGTATGGCCTTAGGTGTTCTAGAACTAATCTAAAGAAAGCTATGAGTGTCAAGGATGAATGAGGAAAACTTTCAACACCAGGCCTTGTTCAGCTGTACGTGGGTGGCCCAGGAGAGCCACACACTCAGGGAATTGGGCTGCAGAAAAGGTACTGCAGCACTCAGAATTAACTCTCTCTGAGTTGGTGGCTGAGTCTGAGGCCCAGACATACTCAATAAAAAGCCAATATTTCATTACATGTGCTCTGACCTGGAATCTGCTAGGCTGAACTAGCAAATATGAAATATGTTCATAAAGAATAAACATCTGAGGACTTGAAGGAAAAAGAAATTAGACCAGTGCCTGTGCACAGGTGGGGTGTGTAGGATTTGCACACTATTTCAGCGTTTCCATGCTCTGTAGTTACCATTCTTGTGCAGCATTCATGGTCTGGCTGAGGGTGAAGACTTCAAATTACCCTCTCATTACTCGGCATTGCTTTTGGAGCACATCACCCACCTGGGCAAACATCACTGTCTTGGTACCAGTAAAGAAACTGTCGGTAAAGAAACTCCCTGGTATTGTGCAAACATGCTGTGTGCTGGCAGGGAAAGGACTGGTGCTAAATTGCATCAACTCCAAACATGAGTTTAAAGATAGAGCTCTTTTTATAACACCAGAACCATCTCTGTGTGATAACACAGAGAATGCAGCTCATTACCAGCCCATGGGAGGAACAAGGCAGGATGGCAACAGCACTGCTGGGCCAAGGGAACATGACTTGCCAGGGATGGGCTAAGCATAGGCTTTTTCCTCCACTATATGATCACAACTACCTGCAGCCAAGTACTTGTAATTGCTTTCACCAAAGTTTATTACCTTGAACTACTCAACTGTGAATTGTGATAAAGCCTCCAAGGGACTGGGGAAAAGAGGAATTAAAGAAGTTGTCACCTCTCTATTGTCATTCAACTCCACTCTCATGAGACCTTCCCCAGAGTGCTGTACCCAGGTCTGGGGCCTCCAACACGGGAAGGACATGGATCTGCTGGAGTGAGTCCAGAGGGGGCCTCAAAGATGCTCACTGGGCTGAAGCACCTCTGGTTGCCCTGGAGAAGAGAAAACTCCTGGGAAACTTTATAGCACCTTCCAGTACATAAACAGGGCTTATAAAAAAGAGGGAGAGTTTTCACATGGGCAGATAGTGATAGGACGAGGGAGAACAGTTCTAAACTAAATGAGGAGAGATTTAGATTAGATGTTAGGAAGAAATTCTTTACTGTGAGGGTGGTGAGGCACTGGAACAGGTTGCCCAGAGAAATTGTGAATACCCCCTATTTCTAAGAGTGTTCAAGGACAGGTTGGATGGGGCTTTAGGTAACCTGGTCTACTGGCAGGTGTCCCTCCCCATGGCAGGGGGGTTGGAACAAGATGGTTCTTAAGGTCTTTTCCAACCCAAACCATGATCATGTGATTCTATGATTCTGTATCTCTGCCGTCAAATACAAAGCTGATTTGTAAACCAAGAGAAGTGAGACAGGTTTACCATGGTTGTGCATCCACAAATTGGTTGCTGATAATGTCCCAAGGAAAGATTATTTGTTATGATAGTTAAGAAAGGACTGTGTGAAAACTGGATAATGATTTCAAAAAGTTAGTTAAAGGTGAAAACCCGGCATCTTTTCAGCACACCATCAGGCTAGAGGGGCTATTTCCCATAGACCAGCCCAGGCTTGAGCCTGTTTTTTGTATTCACAGCCTTTGCAAACAGTGCATGCTATGAAATTTAGCAAGGAAAGAAGGCTTATGGCATTTTCACCACAGAGTAGATCTGACCACTGGGGAATAAATATGGGACATAATTTAGTAGAATCAAAGCACCTCGTAATACACTAAATGAGCACTTCTGCTGTAAGTCAAGGCCTTATTATTTGGAAATGATTGCTCTCCATCTATCTGTTGCTAACAGGCTGAAGTACATGAAGTATCAATGAGGGAAACAGGAATCAAGGATGTCGCAGCAGAGAGCTCCTTCTAATGTTAACATGGATCTAACAAGGCACTGGAGAGCTCTGATCTCAAACAGAGATCTCCTGAGTGGGAGTATTGAGGTGCTGGGGATGTATGAGAAAGGTCTGTAAGAGCTCAGCTGCTTTCACTAAAGAAAACCAAGGCTGTGTGCGGTGTTTGAGGGAAGCACCTCACACAGCAGCCCCAGCACAGTGCCCGTGGGACCTGCTCAGCTCCCAGCACAGCTCTTTGCCTCAGCAGGTGCTGTGGTTGGTGACAGGCAGCACGGCACAGCAGGGCACAGCATGGCATTTTACTTCTCTTTGTCTTATTGAGCAGAACTCTGAGCGACGCTGAGACCTGAGGGCTTGGCTGGTTGTGGGGCTGCATGTCCAACAGGGAGGCACCTGGCACTTTGTCAGCACTGCAGAGGAGGGATGAGCTGGAAATTAGGATAACTGGCAACAATAAGCAGTTGTAGATTAAGTTCAACGGGGCAATCTTCAGTTGATTAACTTTTTGGGACAGCGAGATTGTTGCAGCTGACGGGGCAGAGCAAGTGCCCCCTTCATACCCCTCAACTCCATCCCCAGGTGATGGGACACTGTCTGCAGTTGTCCATTGTGTTGGCAGCTGAGACCATCACTTTGTTCTGTGCTTCTCTCCCTTGAAATTATGGGTCTGAGAGGGGAAAGCCTCTGCAGAGGGGTGAGCACAGCCCTGTGTTCACATGCAGCTACAAGAGCAGTGCCTGGGCGCTTCCAAAACCCAAAGCGCCTGGGATGGTAACACTGACTCTGCTCCTTCCTCCTCACGTTCTTCCCCCTCCCATTGGCTGGGTGCTGCCTCGAGGAGCAGGAGGGATGCAGGGAGCCTAAGAGTAAGGAGGGGTGGTGTTGGCAGCAGAGTAGGAGAGGCTCTTATCAGTGCAATGCAGCACCCAGTCATACATATTCATTTCATCCCCAGTCATTTTGATTTTCTCTGGGTTTGAAAGAGCTAGCAGGGGTTCCCCTTTGAAAGAAAGACTTAATATTAAATTTTTTTCCATTTCCTCTTCCAAAATTGCCTCAGAAACAAAGGATTTTTCTAGATATTTTACATACGCAGTGATTCGCTTGGTACCGTATCCAACGCTTGGTACCTGAAAATTAAGACATTTTTGAAAGGGAATTGTTTCTGATCATGTTATTCCAGTGAAGGGCCAGTGGATGCCTGATCACTGAATGGGTCCCAGGCCTCTGACTGTTTTATAATGCTTTGGTGGAAGCACACCTAGACTGAGAGAGTGTCTCTAGGTGGGAGACTTTAATGAGAGCAAATCTCAGGTACCTTCATAGCACCTTCCATCAAGGGCAATTTAGAGTGCTTCAGAGTGTTTAATGAAAAAGGCTGTATTATCATCCATATCATTATTAAATATGTAGAAATCATTAATTATATAAAAACCTCCAAAGATTTTAGTTTCCATAGAAGCTTCTACGAGCTCCCTTGCACCCCTGTGGCTGACTTTGCCAGTGCTGGCAGGCTCCCTTAGTTGTCTGCAACTTTCCTTCTTCAAAATGTTCCTAAAATGCCCATCAGATTAGGTTCAGAAAGCTCAAGAAACTTCAGACAGAAGCACTCAACAGCAGGACTGGAAAGCAAAAGAGCAGAGCACCAAGCTTGGCTGTTTCTCCAAGTGTCTTGACAGGGTACAGCTCTTGGGGTAGTCACTCCTCCTCCTCAGGTCAAGCTAACACACAGCTGGAGAAGTTCTTTGTTGGGTGCCCTGTAAGGGCAGAGAAAGGTAACAGGAAAGAACACATTCCCAAGTGCCTGGCATGATGTGTAAACTGTGCTTTGAAAGACTTTGCACCATGCTCAGGGAGATATTAGTTATGGCCAGTGCCACTAAAGCCCCCACTTGCCTGTGGGTGGGTGCAATGCCAACCACCACAGGGCAGCTCCTGTGGCTGATGCCAGTGAGGGGTTTACTGTCTGCTTGACATGAGGCTCTTCTTTTGATGTGCCCGTGCTAATTAGCTGAGTACCAAAGCCTGTATTTTGAGGCACATTTATCATCATATTGGTTATGCTGGATATTTGTTAGGTACCCTGTCACCTACACTACTGCACCATTGATTTCAGCTGCAGTTGAGCATAAAATAATAGTGGAATATTTTTAGAACCTTCTGTACTAGCACCATTCAAACATCTGAACATTGTCCAACTATTTGTAGCAACACTGTGCTGAGTTTAACAAAATGAGAGGTTCATGCACTGATGCAGTGACAGCTTGCACAAACTTTCCTTCCCCCAGCCTATGGTATGCCATGCTTTCAGGGCTTTGAGAGTTTCATACAAGAATGTAATTTTTTTTTCTGACTATTTTAATGAAGCATCACCAAAAAGTCAAGACAACATAAGCACATACCTACTTTAAGCACTGCTTGAGTCTGTTGGTTAATCAATAGTATGCATATAAAAATAGCACCAGCATGACCTATTTCTCAACTTCTTTTTGGTTTATGTTTCCTCCTGCTCCCTCATCTGTCAGGAACCACCTCCTGACACTTGTCAGAGCTTTGGAGTAGGTCCCTTGTTGCTCTTTGAGAGTATAGTGCAGTGAAAGCCTACCTGTATTCAGAGAAAAAAACCCCCAACAATTCTTTTCACAAAAACCTGCCAAAATTTCCAAGGAAACTCTCTTGGCCAGAATAGATTCATACCTTGGTTCAGAGAAGGCAGTTTTGGTTTCAAGACGGTGTTTAATTTGCCCCAGTTGAATGAGTGCATGCTTCTCTGGCTGTAGCTAGGGATGATGCCAAAGACAGGGATGTAGGAATGGCTCTGCATCAAAACACTGCAGAGGTGCCCTGGACATGTCTCCAGAAAAGCCAGTTCTGCCCTTCTTCTGTTGGTTTTTTGTGTTTGTTGGTTTGGGTTTTTTGGTTTGTTTGTTTGTTTTTAAAATAGGAGATTGCTGTCATCATGGGAAGCGTTGCTACCAAAGAGTTTCTTGTGCCTGCCTTGCACAAATCCCTTTCAAAAAGACCTCTCTTTAGCTCTGGTAGGGAAATGAGGAGCAGGGGACTTCTGAGGAGTTGATATGATTTCCCTCTCTGAAGCAAAGGAAAATTTAAAACAAAGGGGAAATTCTTTTCACCCTAAGGAGGCTGCACTGATTTTAGACACTGATTTGTTAGCAGGAAATAGAAAGAGTCTGAAGCTGGAAGAGGTGAGAGGGTCTCTCTGTCTCTGTCTTACATCTGCTAGCTAATTTTTTTTTTAATTTTTTTTTTTTTTTCCTCACCAGAAAGCAGATGCAATAGGAAGGATCAGGATTTGGTGATTTGGTTCAATTATGCCCTCTGCTGCTACAAGGCTGAAACAGGGTCCAGCATCATTCAGAGTAACAGCATGAAGCTTCTGACTTGAAAGCTCTCCTTTGGCTCGGAGGCTTGAAGTGCTAATTAAAACCCTTTTCACTTAGACAACTTTTCTGGTTCTCTTAGTTCTCTCCCCTCCACCTAAAAAGTGATGATCCTTCATTACATCAACATTATGCAAGAGGTATCACTTGACTGTTTTGCTCAGCCTGAGAGCAACTGCTGCTGCCATTTGTATTGGCAAAGAGACTAGTCCAAGCCATGATGCATTAGTGAGGGGCCATCAGCAAAATTCTTGCATAATTTATTTGAAGAAGTGCAGGAGAGTAGCTGAAGATGAGAGGGAAAAGAAGTGCCAAGGCTTTAATCTGGCAGAAGGGCTCTGCTCTGACAGTCCTGACAAAGTTTCAGCCAAAACCATGTTTTGAATTTTGTTCAGTCAAGAAACACATTTACTCCTCTCAGAGCACAACTTCTTTGTGGAATTTTAATTTATTTGAATTTTGATGTACTTATTGATGTATGCAGGTGTTCAACAAGCATCAGTGGAGAGTTTCACAGGAAAATAGCTGCTATGCAATATCCCACATTCAGGCACGTTTGGGCTCTTCAACACTGCAGAGCAACATATAATGTTGCAAAAGCCCACAAGTCAAGGGAAGGAGGGACTCCATATTTGACCTGTGATTTCTCTGCCTCTTTGGTTTTTCGTGTCCCAAGGCTCTCTGAACACTTGGTTCTTTATATGCTGTCATCGCTCTCCCAAGTATGTGAAGTTGTTTAACTCATTGCTGTCTCTCTCCTGACAGATCTCAACACCAGCAAGTTTTCTTATGAAACATTACAGTACAAAGAGAAGACAACTCAGAAATACTGAAATACCACCCTTAAAACCCACAGGGATTTAGGAAGACAAATGGATAGACAGACATGGCACTACAATGAACCCCAGCCATATGAGCTGTGACATGTGAAAGACAACTGAAGGGAAAATAGGGAAGAGGCATTAAAAATACTCTGAAAAATTATGAGGATGCCTGAGATAGTGAGAGTCTCTTGGAAGGATAATAAAAAGGAAATATATGATAATAAAGGATGGAAGACAGAAGCAGTTTGCCCATTGCTGCTGGCACTGCTGAGCTGCGAGAGACGGCCGAGACATTATCCCCAGCCCATGTGATGCTTTCACAAGCTGATGGCCAAGAGTGCAGGTCACAGCAGAAGTTTATGCAACACAGGGACACACAGCAGTGACTTTCAAACCCAAGGAGACTTTGGAGCCTGTCATTGGCGCCTAGGAGAGACGTTCCCCCTTAACTGGATGATTGCACTTGACATGGTGTGCATGTGACAGCTTGGCTGAATCTTGAAATGGCTGATACAATGGGTGCAGCTGGGAACATATCTGAGAAAAAAAGGAGAAAAGATAATTGTGTCATCAAGTCACCTCAGTATTTTACACTTAATAAACATCTTAGAAGGTGCCTGCCCTTACGTGTTTACAGGAAATGCCTTTAGGAGAAGGGCAGATCAAATACAACAGTAGGTGAAGAGATCTTTTTCTAGCATTGATTTAGCAGTGTAGGAAGCCTCTTGGAGCCCAGGATGTGTTAAGAGGTGAAGGGGAGTGATTTAGCTCGTGAAAATTGTGTGTTTAACCAGAGGGCAGTTACAGAGAGCTACACATGAAGCTGGGAGCAGTCTGGCATCAGGGAGGAAACATGCTCGCCTCTCCCCTGTCCCCTCACACATGGACACACACACACATGGAGCTGCCAGCACAGCTGTGTGATGCACTCCCACTCCCCCTCCTCACTACTCCAGGGTGTTCCGGAGGAGACAGCCCAGCTCTGCAAAATTAATAGACAATCAGGATGGGACTGGGTGGTGTTTCTCATAGAAGAGGCAGAGAAGGCACTAAAAAAATTAATAAACAGCTATAACGAATTGCACCTCTCCCTCCTGTGGTTTCCTGCAGCTGGTCAGACACAGTCTCAGTGCCAGCCATAAGCTTCCCACTTGCAGTGGCTGGCAGACAGGTCTGGGTGGCTGGAGTTGGGGACACAGCCACTAAGTCTGCTGGTGCTGCTTCTGGCAGGTGTCAGACACTGATGAAATCTGGGAAACCGAATGCACAGGTGGAAGTGGGAGCAAAGCAAAAGTGGTCAGGAGATGCCCTGGGAAAGCGAAGGCTTCTTGTGCAAGGATCTTGATGACTGTGGGCTTTAATTGCCTTTGCACATTGGTTGCTGGGTGCTGAGGTGAGGAGGAATGGCTGTGGTGGTGGGGAGTGGAGCCCCAGAGTCCCCAAGGTGGCAGGGACACCCCTGAATCAGGAGACCATGAAATGAGGTCATGACTCCCTTGTTTGATTCCAGGTACGTTTTCCCATATAGAGCTGAGTCCTTCTCACCTTCCCAGCATGGAGGAAGTTTGTCCCAGCCACCATCAGGCAGCAGGAGTCATGCCTGGGGTGTCCCTGGGGAGATGCAGCAGGCTCCATAGGAATGTTTTATGCATTATCCACTGCAGACACCAGCTCAGACACAGCCCAGGCTCCAGGCATTGTGTTCCCCTGACCTGCTTGAGAGCTGAATTTTTCTCTGGCTCCTATCCATCAGGAGGCAGAGATAGGCTGAGAGGGTTGTTTCCTGGCATGACCTGTTTCGAAAGTCTGGGAACTGGAGGGGAATGCGATGATGCTAGTGAGGGTGGCCACAAGCAGCACAGTGCACAGAAAGTGCCACATGGTCACCTTCTGCATCATCTCAGGGGCTACACAGAGATCCACAGGCTGTCATGGTGCTAGAGACTACTGTCAGCTTGGGGAGCAGCCATCATCAGATGCTCACGATGAACTGAGCTGCACTGCATTATAAAAAGCATTTAATTTATTTTCGTGTTTCTTGTGTCTCTCTGCTTTTTCCTCTCAAAGTCCTTTTTTTACACTTCATATTCTTAGAAATTACAATGGAGAGATAGCTGCTATTTCTTAATGGACAGTGCTGTCAAAGTAGTGTTGAAAAATCACCATTAGATCCATGACATTTAAAGAATTCAGCAGTTACATCAGGTGATTGAAATGTACAGGCCTCTCCTCAGACTTGCTCTGTGCTCCCTTTTCCAAACGACCTGTGAAAGAGCCAAATGGCCTTCAATGTCTGTAGAAAGATTATACAGCCCCTTCACAAGTCTGCAGGTGAAAATGAGCCCATTTCACCTGAAAGTCTGAGAGGATGCTCACTTTCATTTTTCAAGCTGAGATAGCATTAACAGTACTTCAGAAACCCAGAATACAGCAAATTCATCCTGATCTGCAGGAGAAGACAAAATGTCTTCCAGAGGCTGATTTTCACTGCCCAGCTCTGTCTGAGTTCGCATCTTCCTGGGAGATAGAATTTGGGTCCCTGAAGGGGACAGGCACGAGACTGTGGTTCTGGTGATGCTTTCAGGTTTGCACAGCCTGCACCTCCCTGCTGGCAGCTGCCACATCCCCAGAAGCAGCAATTCTGACTGCTTATCCTCTCTGCCTTAATCACCCAGCGACATGAGAGGCATTATTAATATCCATGCACCCAGATGGCTCCCAGCCGCCATCCCTGGCTCCCCGGTGAAGCTGCTGGCTCAGACCAACTGGCTGCACTGGGCATTATCTCAGAGACACTAGAGAACCAGGAAGACACATCAGACACTTTCCAGCAGTAAATGCTCAGGCTGCAAGCTGCTAAAGTCCAGGCAAGCACTGCCCTTCCCAGAAATAATCTTTGGTCAGGGCATTAACTACAATAATTATTGAAAAATGGGGATTTTTATTCCAGAAGCCCATTTTGTGTGTGATTCAGGCTCTCTCTGATCTGATTCATATTTTTTCTTTATCTGAAAGAGAGAAGTGAGGGAGCAGGGTGTGGGAGGGTTGATGTCGTGTCACAAGGGCTGGGCTATGGGACACTGCTCCGTGTCCTTGCCCTGAGCCTGGCAGGCAGCCTGTCTCCCAGACGAGACACCCATCTGATGGACCACACGCCTCTCTGTCTATTCAAGGCAATGCAGTGAGTCTCACAACGGGCAAAGCTGAGCAGATGAGGACTCTTACATCATTTGAATTCCAGGAGAAATATAAGGTTAGCTCTGCCTTTATAACATGCAAACTTCAGTCTCTTTAATCTCCTAGACAGTACTTGTGAGCAAGGGATGCTTCGGCAGCACCCTGCATTCAAAATCACACAGTTAGTTTTGTTAAATAGTTGGCCCTAGTTTCTGATCAGATGTACAGTTTGCAAACTATCAGTAGCTGTATTTATTTTATCAGTAGCTGTATTTGTTTTGCCAGAACTCCTGCTGCAATTTTCAAATCACTTGTAAAAATTGTGAAGCAGAGCTCTGCACTCCACATGTTTTATTAGGTGCTGCTTCTTCTGAATCATCAAGTCTCCCAGCTTTTGGAAGTCTCTTTGTATTTCACTTTATGGATTGCAGGGCTTCCTAGTTACAGTATCTGATCTCATATTTCAAGTTCTAATACACACACAGCTCTTAATGTAACAGTTGACATCTGGACCACCTTCATGTTGCTCTGTCTCTTCCTGCTCTGCTTTGAAAACAGCAAGACTACAGATAACAGGGTATTTTCCTAATCAACAGTTGACATCTCCCCTCTCTGCTTCTTTGCCTTGGATCAATTTGTTTGCTGGTCTTATCTGTGCTGTTAATTGTCTTATGGGCTCTTATGATAATCGAGTTTCCCATTCTGGTGGTACTTTGTGTGAATTCTAAGGATGAGAACACAAGTGCAAGTGCTGCTTGTGGGTGAAGCCCATCCTCTTGTATCTTTGCCACTTCTGTCCCCACTGCAGCTGCTGGCACTGGCCTTGGCTCAGCAGGAGCTGGTACACACAGGTTGGATGGGGCTTTGAGCAACTCAGTCTGGTAGAAGGTGTCCCAGCTGATGCCAGAGGGGTTGGAATAGATGGTCTGAAAGGTCCCTTCCAACACAAGCCATTCTATGATTCTGTGATTACCCAAAGAAGAATCAAGTGTGCCATATCTAAACATGCTTCACGTCATTTTCTTGGGATACAAAATATAAAAGGTCTTCAGGACAGATGGATTTTAAGGAGAAAGAAAAAGCCACCATTGCGGAAGATGCTAACAGCTGAAAATTATAACCTGCTTCAAAAAATAAAGGTTTTTTTGGTTGATCTTTAGTTTTTAAATATAATTGAGGAGGAGGGACCATCTATTTTGGAAAGGGGTATGATTTCCATCCCAAAAAATCATGTACATCAGAAAAATATCCGGAAAGTATGGGAAGATATGCACCAAAACTCCTCATATTTTTTAAAATATTTGCATTTAGACACTACACTTCTGTAAATGACTTGCCTTTTGATTTTCATTTCCATAACCTATGCACAACACATATTGTAAAAAAAAAAAAAAAAGGGGAATACTAGAGACTTTAGATAAAGGATCTTTGTCCTTTCTTTCTGCACAGATGAAAACACTCTGACCTGGACCTGCTCCTTCAATATAACAAGTCCACCAGGGAGGAGACTCCTGCCCCTGTAGGGACAAGCAGCTGCTTGGAGCCAGAGCCAGGCAGCTCCACAGTGGTGCTGCTGGGCTGAGGTGTGTGGGCAGCAGTGCTCAGCCCTGCCTGCAGTGCCGATCACACCTCTCCTCTCCCACCACATGTCAGAGACAGGACTTTGCAGATATTTCAGTATTTCTGAGGACTTGTCCAGCCCTTTGCCCAGATCATAAAATTGCAAGCACTTGTCTTACAAACTTCTTAAAGAAGTTTCTTAAAATCTGTCTGCAGCATCCCGTCATTAGATATAATTAACGAGATTGCTGGGCACAGGGGTAACTGCTCAGATCAAAGCTGCAGCAATTTATTTTTTCTGTTGCAAACAGCAGCCATCTCCAGAGCTCCCTTGAGCCGATTCATCTTTATTAAATAGGCAGAGCCTTGGCTGACGAGATTTGATAAATCGAGGGCCAAGCTGTAGGCTGAGGTGTAAGCGTGTATCTCCAAACATTCAGTCAACCACTAATATAATGAAAGGAGGGTTGATAATTATAGAAACCTAGTACATTAACTGGCAGAACATTAATGGCCAAGAACAACATACAGGCTTATATTCCCTCTGGCTGAGAAGGTAAATTGCATTTTCAAGTTATGACAAACTTGACATTTGTTATTATCTATTATTATATTATTTATCTCCTTTAAAGTATCATTTAGAGACCTCATCTGTGACCAGAGTCTAACCATGCTCTGAAAAGGTTATATTTTAAGTCCCTGACATTCAGGATAATATTTCCTGCAGTCTTGGTTCTGTCAAGACAGAAGTTAAGCTAATTGGGAAAATGTCCATCTGAGCGTATGGAGGAGTGTGAAATGCAAATGTGAAGACTCCAGGTATATATTAGGCAGCATCCTTGCTAATATGCATCTCAAGTACTTGTAGAAGGCCTCCCTCCCTGTGAGGTCCCCAGAGTGTGCTGGGCAGCAGGGTTCTCCCCACACCATGGTGAGCAGTGGGGGCACAGCTGGGTGCATTCCTGTGCTGGACACATGTCTGCTCTGACCCCCTGTGTCCAGCCAGAGGGCACATGGAACAGCCTGGCTGAGGACTGGAGCAAAACTGTGTCCCACCTGTACATTGTGTACCACCCCTGTGCCCCCAAAGCCAGGTAGGTGGAGACACAGCAGCCCCCCCCCAACACTGACTGTGAGTGGGGGGCTGCACACCCCTGCTTTGCCTGTGCACCAGCCTCCAGAGGAAAGGAGACTCCCTATCTCTGCCAGGCCTTCCCTCTGTGATTTAGCAGCTCTCTGCCTGCAAGTGCCTTTCTGCATGCTGGACCAGCCATCTCCAACCCATTAGTCCTCATCAGCATGTGCCACCATAATTAACAAATGTGATTAAGAAGTGCAGATGTGCTGGTGTTGCACCTTGTCACTATGGCAGCATTTTCTTTTCTCACTTGGTATTATGAGTTAATAATTAAAGCTTTATATTTTTAGCAGCTTCATGTAATTTAGATCCAATTTGTCGTGGCATTCCCTGATGTTCGCTTCGTCCTCATGGTACCAAACACAGTCTGCTGCCACACCAATCAGTAGTGATTTTGTTCTTAATTACTGCATCTTAAAATAACAATTAGGTTTAAAATTATATTGTATAAAAACAAACTTATGTTGAACATACTTTTCAGGCTAATAGGAGTGAATGAACAAGAAATTTATTCTCCTGATTTCTGGTTTTACAAGGGTTTTTTAAGTTCTTTTCTTAGAACCACAGAAAAAGCCAGGTGAGGGCATCTTCATAGCTCATCTGGTCCAATCATTATACTTTAATATCAAGCATAAAAAAACCTGCTTCCAACCTGTCACAATATTTTGCTTTGCAGACAGTACATGGATATAGGGGAAAAAATGATTTAAATAAATAAGCTGAGGTCCTACTTGGCTGGGTAACTGTACTTTAGAACATGAATTGATGAGAGTTTTAGGGCTCTCATTTAAGACATTCTTTAGGGACAGTGAACTGAATAAAACAAACTGGGTAGCAAGGAGCTCCAGAATGCTGCTTCACCTGAACTTAAAAATATAGTGATTTTTGTACTGGTTGGGAAACACTGGGCTGCAGAAAATTAGTATCTCACTGCCAGCAGAAAAGTCAGGTGCAGTATAATATTTCAGCCTAATTTATTTATGGGTAGGTACATTCATGGACAAGTATTAAAGTATTAGAAGGCCAAAGTGAATTAGGCAAGGAAGCCTTACAAGCTCCAGAAATCAACTTTTGCTGCAGCAATAACCATTTCTGAGGAAAAAAGCCAGCAGCCCTTATGACACAAGGGGCTGCTGTGGATCAGTCACTTAGCACAAGCCTGCACTCTGTCTTTTTGTCAGATATGAGTCCCCTCTCCCCTCAGGTTGCACTCCAGACAAAGGGGTTTATTATCTCCTGCAGACTGATTAAAACAGATGACAGAGCACTGCACAGGACCTTGTGGTCCTTAACCTGAACTTCATTATGGATCGCCCTGGAGTACAGCTCAGCCTCTCTTGTGGCAAATATTTGCAATCAAACACCAAAACCAGACCCTTTCCAGCCAGGTCTGCACATTGCAGCCACATTTTTGTGCTATCTATCAGCTCATCCAGCGCCAGCTCTCATCTTATCTGGTCTAGTACAATTTAGTTGCCCATGAGGTATGAGGTAGCTTCATGAATGGAGAATTAGGGGAAGAGGTCCCTTCTCCTGCAAGTGTGTCCTTTTGGAACTGAAATGCTTGTACTTTTACCAGTTTTAAATCCTACCATCAACATCTGGCTTATTTTGTGTAAGTGCAATGGCTCGTTGCACCATGTGGATTAGTGAAAGACTCCATTTATTATCATTACATCAGTAATGTACCTCATCTGTGCTCTCTGCTAATAGCTCCAGCAATTATCCCAGGATGAGCTGTTTGCTTGGGACAGAAGGAGTTTTGTGGGTGTACAAACCATTCGGGACCTTGAGACACCCCGGGGGACCCACGGCCTGTGGGGTGGGGATTGAAGCTTCATCAACAAAGGTAACTGTGGTTCTTTGACATGCAAAATAACTTCTCTATTAGCACAAAGCCTGCAGTCTCATGTAAAACCCAGTATAAGCTCATGTATAAGCGGAGGAGCTGCAATTCAGTGTAAACTTATCTAGTAAAGTGAACCAGGCTCATTTTGCTTTGGTTGTTTTTTAACCCTGTGTGCACATTTCTGGCTTATTTTGTCATTAAGGGTAGTTTAGTTTATGAGCTGGTTTTGTCATTCCTCATGGCCAAGATAATTCTGGACTCACATCAAGGGTCTGTACCTCACTGCTGCTCCCCCCCCACCACTGACCAAGTCTCCCCCATTCAAGAAGGACACATAGACAAAAGGAGAATATCCTATGTGGCTTAGCTGTGTACTCAGTGCTTTCAATGCACCGGATTTTAGAAAAAAACCAAGCTGGGTTAACCTTCATCCCCATTTGTCAGCATTCCAAATATTTAATATGTAAAAGCAACGATACATGGGTCAGGTGAGGTGCCTGGGCTGTGTGGCTCCAAGACCAGGAGCTGGTGCCTGAAAACCCATGGAGTCACTAGGCTTGGGACTCCTACGCTCCTCCTTCCAGAGATCAGAGACAGCAATCTTCGGGAAGCACCTGAGCAGCTGCCCAATCCACTTTGCACAGGGAAGGGAGAAAATCCAGGCTCTGTCTGGTTCTGGTGGCACTGCCCTCTGTGACGGCACCATGACTAAGGATTCAATCTTACATAAAACTTTTAAAATGCAACCAAAGCCCTTTCCCCACTCCATTTTGTATAGAAACCACACAGTGCATCAACTTGGGCTTCATAGCTTTTGTCCCCTCCCCAGCAGGGCACAGAGCCAGAAAGGCAGTGAGATCCACCATGGTCTTTGGGATGCTCAAATATGATGAGTTTTGGAGGGGCAATTGGGACTGGGAGGGGAGATAGGACTGGGAAGGACTCTGATGGGTGCAGGACTGGGCTCATCACACAGGCTGGCCCTGGCACAGCCACAGGCTGCACTGGGTTGTGGTAGCTGCTGCAAAGTGCCCATTAAAAGGCACTGCCTAGTTTTTGGTCTACCCCTTTCATCTGAGACTGTTATTCCTTTGTTCTCAGCTAACAGTGTTCTAAATACTGTGTTTTGCAGGGGCTTTTTATGAAACTCCCTCAGTAACCTACTTTCAGTTTAAAATAACCTTATTAGTAACACGTTAATGATAGTTAGCCTTCCTACATATGATTTGTCTTCAAGGCCTTGCTCCAACTTTAGGCAATCTTCACGGTGGTTGTGAGAGGCGGGTGCTCAGTGCAGTATTTTGAAAGAATTCTGTTAAAGATGGAGATGATGCAACAAAAATTGGTTGATTCTTAGGCCTGGCATTTGCTCAGTCTTTACTTGCACCAGCACTATTCTCTTCATTTCAGTCCATCAGGAGCTCTTCTGGGTAATGTGATGTAATGAAGCAGGCAAGAACAAGCTAAAAATTCAGGAGAGCATTCCCAAGATCCCACTGGCTCCAAAATATTTAAGAATGTGACTAAGCCTTGAACAGGTGAAAAAATTGAGTGTTTCCTTTGACTATTTGTTCTTTCAAAGGTCCCTTGCTAAGTTCTAGACTAAAGCACATTCCTTATTTGTGAGATGTACTCATAACTATTGCACATAAATCTTCCCTGGCCACCTCTGAGCTGAACACCATGTCTTGCCAGACTCTGTGCTCTTTTGGAAAGATGTTAGAAAACCTCCAGAGGAAAGGAACTGCTCCATTTGGCTGTTGTGCCATCACTGCAGTTAGCTCTGAGTAATTCCCTGAGCAGTCAAGAATCCCTTTGCTGTTGAGTTTTTGGAAAATGGTAAAGCATTTGATATGTTACCGTAAGTTTTAGCCCAGAGACAAGACTGAATGTCAAGCCGAAAAGGATTCTGCATGTAATTAATTATTGATATAACTAGACATTGTTTTGGCACATTTTACACAGCTGTAGGACCCGAGCCTCACAAAGGAGTACCTGAGTTGGAAAGAAGGGAGAGGAAGAGCTCCCTTGAGCTTGTTGTTGGTTGATTGGGCTCTCCAGTTTGAAACATCACGTTATCTATTAACCAAAAAAGGACTTCTTAATGTTTCTATTGCAAACAAAGAAGCCTCAGCTTTGTGTATTTTCTGTATACCCTGCCACAGGGCATGGGCTGATCTTAGGGAAGATTCAAATCTGGGGGAGCTCATCTCTCCAAAGTGATGTTAAGGTATTGACATCCGCCCACAGCAGTGAGCCGGCTTTCCTCCGTGCCTGTATTTCATTTGAATTCCCTGGAGGTGAAACTTAGATAAGAAATAATAAGCTCGTGATTCATTGCTGCTTGTGTGTGGAAGAGAAAATACCAGTGCAATGGCACCATGTAGCCCTTCAAAACCAGTGAGCACCTGGGGCTCCTGGGAGCATCCACCTGAACCAGCTGCAATGGGAAGGACAGACCAACCTTCCATTTGCTCATCAAAGACTTTGTGACAACTCTTACTAACAAAAAAATCCTCACTGCATCTTTAATTGCTTCTCTCTCGGGGAGGTGGGCGCAACACAGGAGCAGCCAGTACTTGCTACAAATGCAGAAGCGTTTGGGATTTTCCTGCTTTTTACTTGATTGATTCACGTCCTTTTTAATTCTTCTAATCTCATCCTGGTACTTTGCCACCATCCACTGTGGGAGTTGGACCTCAGTATGACTCAGCCTGTACTTGCAGGGCAGGAAATCAGCTGACGAAGTGATTCCCATTGTGAAGAGCCAAGAAGTTCCTTCCCCATCCCCTGATATTTCCCAAGTTTTTATCCAAACGAAAACCTTTTTTTGCTTTTTAAGTTGAAAGTGGAAGTCAGCTCAGGGCAAGAGAGTTAATACATTTTCACTAAAAATAAATCCTTTTGAAAAGATCTTTGCATGGAGAAGACTGAGGTGATATATTACATGGACTTGAAAGATGAGTGTTGTTTCAAAATGAAAATCAAGGTTGCACTTTGTTCAAATACAGTATTGTACAAACCTATCTTGTCATTATTTTTGTTGGATAAGCTTTTTACTGC
This sequence comes from Myiozetetes cayanensis, assembly GCF_022539395.1. NCBI lineage: Eukaryota > Metazoa > Chordata > Aves > Passeriformes > Tyrannidae > Myiozetetes > Myiozetetes cayanensis. Next base: position 7,172,617 of record NW_026087389.1, read on the forward strand.
AGTTTTCAATTCAGCTGAATCAGTTGAAGAAAATCCCAAGATGATTTAGCCAGTCTTCGTCTCAGTGAGTTTAACAAGAGATCAAGTTAGTGGATAAACTGGGAGGGGACACATGCCCAGGCCTCTGGGAACTTGGCCCACGCACACTTCCAAAACTGACTGTTCCACTCTGTGGCATTTGTCATGAATTGAAGAATTAACTCAAAAGAAGGGAACCTGATGCTTTGCAATTCAGCTACTTGAAGACATTTGTCGCTACAAGATTCACACTCACGTCCATGGAGGCTGGCATTGCCCATCACTTGGACATGGGATGTACCCCATCCCTTGGCATGGCAGTTCCCCTCCCAGAGTGCTCAGTGCCTGGAGGGAGGGAGGCTGTGCAAGCCACAGGTGACCACCCTGCTAATCTCTGGGTTGATATCTGCAGGCAGGTCCTGTGATATACCTTCAGAAAGCTTATGCTGGATGCGTCACTGTGCTTAAAAACGGAATATGGCACCGTGACTCATTCCATATAAACCTGTTAGTCCTAAACACAAAGACGTGCTTAAAATTGTTTGCTGGAAAGTTTATTTCCCTGCTCACAGAGCTGAGCAAATGTCACTGCACTGCATAACCCTTCCACTGTTCTGTGCATTCAGTTTTTCCTCACTTTGCTCTGCTGGTAAATTCAAATGGAAAATACCTACAGGAGAGGCAGCAATTTTAGCTGTGCCATGGAGTGTGGAGTGCACTGGAAGGCTAACCTCTGAGACTTCCAGTAATATCAATGAATTGGCCCTCTTTGAAAGCCCTATTAGCTCTGCATTCTCACCCTCGAGGAGCTGTGTGAGTGGTTTCTGCATAATGACAATTACAGCTCCCCATAGGGCTTGATGCAAACAGGCAGATACCGTGTGAGACTGCTTTTGTTGTAGTCAAACACCTCAATGGCTGTTTACAAAGATGGGTTAACACCGAGGCTTTCTAGAGATTGGAAAGAAAGTGGCATTTGTTTGTTTAATAAAGGAGAGCAAAGATACAACCATTCACCTTGAGGTATTCACTCACAGCTTCCACCCAAATGAGTCAGGACCTGTCTGTCCCACCACCACTCTGGGTGACACCTGGGAACCTTTGGGAAGTGTACCCAGGGGGGTCCCTCTGGGTCCCTGGAGAGGGACTTTTTACAAAAGTAGGTAGTGACAGGACAAGAGGGAATGGCTTTAAACTGGAAAAGAGTAGATTTAGGCTGGATTTTAGGAAAACATTCTTTCCTGTGAGGGTGGTGAGGCACTGGAATATGCTGTTCAGAGAAGCCATGGCTGCTGCATCCCTGGAAGTGTTGAAAGCCAGGTTGGATGGGGCTTGGAGCAACCTGATCTAGTAGGAGGTGTCCCTGCCCACAGCAGCAGGGCTGGAATGAGATGATGTTTAACATCCCTTCCAACTCAAACCATTCTATGATTCTGTGATTGTACGACAGTCTTGGTTTCAGGACAAGAAACGTGCCCACCCTTGCAGGAAAGGAACCATAATTCCTGCTGCATGGGAGAGCTGAGGCCTTTCTGCTCCCAAACACAGGGCTTATGGAAACAAAAGGGCAAAGAAGAGTAGCCATCCTCTCAGAGCATGGCATGGACATGCTGGGAAGGACTGTGTATCTCTCTGATGCTCAGCAGAGTTAAGCGTGTCCATGATTTATATCAAAACCTCCCTCCCCTTGCACAGTGAAAGCCAAGCACCTGATGCTCTGACTCTCCAGGATCAGCAAGGAGAGGGATGGAGGCAGATGCCCATCACCTCTGCACCCTTCTGCTGGCAGCATCATCGCCCAAGGACCTGATGTCCCACCGAAAGCTGCAGAGCCACTGACAGCCTGCTCGAGGCAGAAAACCCGGGGAGACTCTGTGGGAGAGAGATTGCTTTGAGACAGGCATAGAGGAAACAACATTAATTCAAACAGAAAATGAAATTAAACAGAAAATTTGAAATGCAGGAGATTGTTGGCTGTCTCACCAGGAAATTACTGTCCCTTAATGCAGTTAAGCAGCCAGACCCCAGGGCTGATTGCCCAGAGCACAGCACAGTTTGCAAAGAGGGATGCTCTGGATGAGTCCAAGCACTGGAAGGGCAACATGGGCGGGCACAGTTGGACAGTGACTTGTTGAATGCTTAGAGGTGGCAGACACCTCCACAGCATCAGATTTGCCTCCTTCCATTTGTATGGTGTGAGGGGCCTGATGTTCAGCACAGCAGGTGGGAGTCTCTGCACAGCCCTGGAAGGTGCTGACACATGTGGTCCCTTCTGTCCTGGGGCAGAGTTGGCATCTCCCTGTAATCTCCCTCAAGCCTGGATAGAATCAGAGTTGTCTCTGAACAAGCTTCAGACACAAAATCAGGATGGCTTACCCTCTGCAAGCACATCTCAGCAGTGCCCATCCTCACCTTCTTTGCTATCAGATGCCTTCCCTGTTTCTTGCTCCAGCTGGCACTTTCAGGGCCTTTGACTGGTGATCATCATGTGCTTTCTCCTGTACCATCTCTCCAGGGAAGGGGCTGCAAAGCAGCTTTTCTCAACAACCCAAGGAGCTGTCACAAGGCAGCACTTTTCACTAACGCCTTGCCAGTTCATCCTCCTCCATCTCCCCACAGGCAGCTGGCATCATCTAACCCAGACTTTGTACTGACCCTCTTGAAGGTTTGTGTCTGTTCAACCCTTCCTCACTCAGCAGTTTTAGCTTTGAAATCACGCAATGAAGTACAGCTGCTGATAGAGAAGGGCTTTCATTACACTTCCCTTGTAAGGCTGAAAATGTTGCAGGCAATGGAGAGAGGGCATGGAAAGGCCTCTGAGTGGAAGTAAACAATAAAGAGAATTAAATAGATATAAAAAAGAGTTAACTTTGTTCCAATTTTCAGCAGGGTCCAAGCTCAGAAAATCTCCAAGAACACAGTGGATTAGTGATAACCCTCAGGAACATGGAATAAGTGTAATTGAAAACAATGTCATCTTCTTCACAGTTAGACAACAGAACAGAGATAACTCAGCTGGTAAAAAATGTCAGCTGAAATATCTCCTCCTTTTCATCTGTAGGTTGTTTTTTAATGCGTATTTCCTATTAGAAACACCAGGTAAAGTTGGTAAAGTTCTTCTGGCATGTTCCAGGCTTTCTGTAATGCTTGAACATGTCTCACCAGTTTAGAGCTATGTTCATATTTCTGCTAATAATGCCTCTTAAATACCAAACACAAATTCCAGAAACTGAAATTGATTAGATATTTCTGTAGATGAGCACTGAAGATCTGAGAACTTGCATAGCACATATTGAAGTATGAGAAATAGCAGCAACCTAATAACACTAACTGCTTACTAAACATAATGGAAATGAGCAGAGAGCACTGAATACTTAACACAGATCCTCTGGAAGAGTTAAAGACTGCCTTAAAACTGTGGGTAAGGAAGTAAGGGCTTGGCAGCTTCTTTTAAATGAGATAAAGCAAAAGATGTTGAATTTTGCATTTCAAGACCCAGAGAAGTCAGATGAAAACATCTTAAAAAGAAAGCCCTAAGTGTCAAGATTCCCTGTTTTCTGTCTTCTGCCTGTTCACTGGAAATTATATCTTCCTCCCAGCCTTATGTTTGGTGGAAATTTGGATTTATCATACCTTTTGCTGAGTTCATGTTGAAAGGCAATTAGTGAAAGAGCTCGAGCAGAGGCCATCAATATTGCACTGCTTGATTAAAAAACCCATCTGGAGCTGGCAGTGAACTAGCCTGCTATTGGCAGGGGTTATTTAGTGCATCCCTGTTCCTCTGTGAAACTCTCCATTTCCTCTGTTATCACAGAGTGAGATCCCTGTGAGCAGAAACTTGGGAGATGATTTAAAAAGTGTACATGAAGTTATGTGAGACCGTGACACTGGTCAAACAGGTCAGCCCTAGAGGCTGCTGCCTCCCTGGATTTTTGCACAACAGATCCAACTGAGGGCCTTCAGGATCCACTGAGGTTTAGCTGCTTTTCATGGGAGTTCAAGGGTGAAGTCTCTTGACTCCTGTGTTGTAACCCCAGTAGTGTAATTACATAAACAGGACAAGACCTCCAAGGAGAGGTAACATCTTGGTCAACATCTTTTCTAAGAGCTGGGAAAAGAGACAACACAAGCTCTTTTTCAGCTCTGAAATCTTACCAATGTAGGGCTGTGTGGGCTGAGCACTGCAAAGAGAATAAAAGTAGAAACAAAACCTACCTTAAATGAGCCTTCATTCCCACATTGTTCCTCTACTGAGTCCAGTTTTACGTTGGAGCTGTATCTTGAACTCAGAAAGGGTTGTAGCTCTGAAATCACGGCTCCTTGTTCCAGCTGGACCACCTGCTCCAATTAAGAGACTGCCTCTGCTTACTGGCTTCCTCCTTATCAGAGTTTTGCATGTATGGAGAAATCTAAAATCTCTTGCCCCATTCCTCCTGATGGGAATTCTGTACCTGGTGAAAGGGAAGTTAAGTCATGCATGAGGCACATGAGAACACACCACTTATGGCTAGAGAATAGAGGCACAGGCTGGCCAGGAGTTCTGCCCAGCATTTCACAACTCACATATTCACAATGGCCCAGGGCAAAGATAGGAATTTAATTTATTTTCCCGAAGTCTGCCATTTGGATTTTTGTATGCCCTCCTCACGTGGATTGTAGCTCTGACCAGAAATTTGGGATGTTGCATGCTCATTCCCTCTGGTCCTTCTTGTTCCTGTGGTAGCTGTGGGAGAAGAGCCACAGTGAAACTTCCTTGATGTCAACTTGAAGCACCAGTTTAATAGCATTACATAGTGTTGGGAGATCACTTGATCTCTCTGTTTCCCAGCCAAAGCAGGTAGTGTAGGGGGGTGGTGATCAGCAATTTAAAAGGTCAGAAAAGAGCAAAAGGTCTGTTTCCCCTGGCAGGGAGCTATTAGTGACTGAGTAGTTCTATGATTGAGGAGGAAGAGGAGCAAAGGGGGGAAATAAGGTGAATAAAAGAAGTTAGACACAGTGGGTACAGTTTCACTAGTACTGGTTTTAGATGTGTTTCCCATTTTCATTCAAAACAATGGATTCCAAAGAAAGCTACTCCCAAGAGTGAAGCCCTTCAAAGCTGAAATGTGCTATCTTGGGTGAATCACTGAGTCATTAACAAAGGAAACCAGCTTGATTGCTTATTTTTAAACCTGCTTTTCTCAGACTCCTCTGGAAGTGGAATTTCACAGCTCCCACAGCCTAGGCTTTGCTTGCTGCCCGTAACCACCTGCCTAGCAGAGCTGAGGAGCATCACCTGGATCACCTTCCTGTGCTCAGGCACTCAGGAAAGGCCACATTGTCATTCAGAGCAGTAAATGGGCTATTTTGTACCAGTACTAGGGTATTATTATGTTCTGTCCAGCTCAAGGCTGGTACCCTTCCTTTCAAGGTTCAGAACAAGAACATAGAGAACTGTGAAAAAAACCCCAAACAACTCCTTCAATCACTGCTGGGACAAAACACTTGGATTTGTTCCAATACTTGGACACAGATTTAGCTCTGGCATAACAGGGCATGGCTACAGTTCAAGTCACTCAGCTTGGATGCAAGATGCCATCATTCCTAGAGACTTCAGGATTGACTCTGATTCTTTGGACTTTGAGCTGGGACTGAAAGGCCAGATATGTGTCCTGTGTGTTATTAGTTGCTGTAGTGCTTCCCTATATCTCATATTAATGCCATTTTTAATAGGTAGAATTTTATGTGTGATACCTTACTGTGGAGTTTAGACTGTTCTGTAAGCCTGTCTGAAACTGCAAGAGCTGAGGGAGTGTGCTGAAAATTAAAAAGAGATTATTTTCTTCCCAGGGCATCTAACTGACCATGAGCTAGTTCCTGCTCACTTTCAATGCCCCTTGGCCATTTTAAGCCCAAATATCTTCATAAAGACTTGTAATTTCAGGGAATGCCGGTGCAGAGCAGATGTGAGAGTCTTGGCACAAATGATGGTCCCCATGCCCAGTGCCAGGAGAGTTTTTCTTTCCATCTATCTCTGGTTTGTGACATTGTGTTGTGCCATTACAAGAATGCTTTTTTCAAATGCAGGATTTTAGTTGGTTTTGTGTCTCAGTCTATAGCACATGGAGCCATAAGGAGTCACGCTGTATCTTGGAGCTCGTGCCCAGAGGAAGAACATCACTGTCATCCTTCTGTTATCACTCTTCTTGACATTTGTTTTCACTAAATGCAGATAAAGAGAAAGGAATCCCAGTGTCACAGAACAACCAACCTCACAGAGCACCTTGGTCTCATAAGGAAGAAGGAGAAGCAGATGTAGAGCCTGATACACGGTCACTACACCTCCATGCTCCTGCATTTCTGTGCTGGTTTGGATTGGACCTTTAGTCGTGTTGGGAGAAGAATCAAGTGTTTCCACCTTGTGAACCCATCAGAGGTGGGAGGGCTCAGCCAGACACACCAACATGGAAATCAAACCCTGATCCCACGAGACCATCTCCCGAGGAAGGGACTGGAGCACACACACTACCAGAGCTGTTTAATAATAGATCTGAGACGACAGCGCAGGATGTCATGTGGGGGGATCTTCTGCACTGAAAAATGATGGAAAGAGAACTGGCTAAACCTATTCCTCACCATCTGTTATTAAAGCATCTCAGTTTTGCCAAGATCCTTCAGTTATCTGCAGAAGACTCCCCACAATGCTGCTTTTCTCTCCTTGAGGGTTCTGAAGATCCTGCAGGGCTTAAAATCTGTCTGGACCCTTCTGCTTTTGCTCAAGTAATTAAAAAACCACTGTAACAGGAGCTCTGTACCAAGCCAGAGGGTTGGTCCTGATGCCCAAGGATGCTGAAATATGGCATTTTTTGAGTCACAGGTGCTCATATGTTGAAGGAATACAAAATATGATTTAAAATAAATAGATTTGAGTTAACATTTTAACAGGAATATTACTATTTGTTTTTCACCTTTAATCAATTTTAAAAGGAATAAAATCGCCCTTAAGCCATTGGGTCCTGTACATCCCATGTTGGTTTCTGAACTCGGAAGTCAAAACATTTCCTATGCTCCCTTCAGCATCTACTTTCACTTTCCTTTAGTTTTGATTGACTGTCCTCATGCTTTTTCATTAAGTAACAGGTGGTCCTGTTTGCAACCTTCAAAGATCCCATGAGAGTTTGTAAACAGACACTGAGATACAAACAAGCAGAAATTCAGTGCGTGGAAAGTGCATCACAAAAACCCCTCTGGATCAAACTCTCCCCGGTGGTTTGGGTGAGTGATGCCACCTCCCACCAGCCACACCAATGACCCTGCAAACCTTTTTTTCCTCATAAGAAAATACAAATATATATACATATATATATGTGTGTCTTTGTATATTTGTATGGATTATATATACACAAATATACAAATATAAGTAACACTGCAATATGGCGAGGTTGAAGAGGACAATATGCAAAAAGCAGAAATTATTGAAATGCAACTGGACAGGTTGCCAGGATGGTATTACAGAGCTGGCAGTGGAAACAGCTTATGATCGAAATCATTTGCAAAGTATTGGTCACACTGGATTTTCATTAGTCTAATGGCCATGACTAAAATGCAGTCAGATTTATCAATTAGAAGTCCCTTTAGCTGCCCTTATTTTCTGAAACTTTGATGCTAAAGACTATTTCAAAACAAAAAAGACATTACTCATACAGTGTATGTCATTTAAATATAGAAATTCTTTCAGATCTTTACACAGAAATTAGCTAGTTAATTTCAGAGGTATTATTTGAACAATTTATTTTAATGAAAATATTTTTTAAAAGATCAACAAGCTACTTAGGTCATATTGCATTTGCAGCAGTGAGGGCATCGTTTTGAAAACCCCTGGGATTACTCTTAGGACTATTTGAGGGAGAGTGGATCTGCCTTTTCCTTTTGGGGATCATTGAGTGTCAAATTTTCTTGATTTGCTTATTTTTTAAGGCACCTTTCTTCCCTCTACCTCTGCTGATGTTTATTATTTTAAAATTATTGGGGTATCTATCCATACTACCCATACTGATAACAAAACTTTTTCTTCCCTATTGCAAAAAGGTTTTTCTTTACCAGCTTACCTTTTTGCTTGTGTTACCTGTCAATCACACAGTCAGGGAGCTGTGAGTACCACAAACTAACAAAGAGTCCTGGGTGAAAGCCCCCAAAAACCACCTTGAGAGTCGAGTCTGGCTCTGAGTCTTGGCAAGATGCTCTTGGTTTGAAAACTTGATCTAACACCTTCAGCAGCTGAACCAGTGAATGTGGCCATCTCTAGGGATACTGGTGAGGTTTTCAGCTCTGAAGAAAATCCTGAGGCTTGTTTTCATTCTAAAAGGAAAAAACAACCAACTAACCAGGAATTTTCCTGTAAACATGGATTTTGGTTTTATTTGATTTGGGAACATGGGACCATTTCTTTTCATTAATACTAGATCACGTAGTTCTGATACAGCACTAACTTCTGTTCCAATAACATGAAAACAGCTGTAGTCTAGTACTTATCCTATTATCACAGCCAATATTCTACTACATCAAAGTCCAGGAGAAACAGCTCCGAGCTATTATGAAATAAAGTGTTTTGACACAATAAAGAAATGAGTAAGTCAAAATGATTCACTTCAGATTTCAAAACTTCATCCAAAGCCACTCTCCTTAAAAAGAGCCTTTCTAATCAAAAACAAGCTACTTTGGAATTGCTTCTTATTTATTAGTATAAAATCACAGCCTTTTTGGCAACCGCAGCCCAGAGGAAGAGGAAGCCACATTCCCTAACTCTTTCTTCTCCTACATGTGCTGTGGAGAAGACAAGCCCTGAGCTGAGGAAGGGGATAAATCATGGTTGGTGGTTCAGTAGCTGCAGCTCCTGCAGCCGGGGACAGAGCCAGCCGAGTCTGCTTCCGGACTACAGACACCATCCCACAGAATTCAGCTGGGTAATGGAGGTGAGACAGCTTGGAAAATAATAATGAGGTTCAATCTAATTGAAAAGATTTTCTTTACCTTTGGAAAGGTTGGCGTCCCAGCTCAGCCGATGACCTTCAAGATCTGCGGCGGAAAGTCCAACAGCTCTGACGATCATTACACAAATTATCCCCCCTGAATGCAGAATAATCACCACAGTTAATACAGTTCACTAGTTAAATTTACTTTATTGTATTTTACACAGCCCTATTTACACTTTAAGACCCAATTTGTTCCTGTCTATTAGAATACATATTGATTTTTTCAGTTTTAGTGCTCTGCAGAGCCTCTTGCAGGACTATTTACAACAAAGAGAAAGCCCAGCTCTCCTGGAATATGCTCTGTGAAGTTGAACTTGAAAGACTGAATTTTATAATAGTTAATAAAAGTCAGAATAACATCAAAAATGGTATGTAAATAGCCAGCAGCCAGTCTATACACTGATGGTTATTTTTAAGAATTCATGTAAGGGATTCATTAAATATTTCAGTGTCCTAGAGAAGGATAAGTGGGGATTCTCTGTCTTTGAACCCCCAAAAGTGATGCAGCAGTGTGACCAGGGCTGCATTAAAAAAAGTGACTTTCAAGCTGTAATTTGGGGCAGTGCTTTCAGATACTGTGCTTGCTCACTGCCATTAATTATTAACTTCACCTTCAAATGGGAGATTTGGAACTGAAACATGCTAAAAAATTCAAGGTTTTTTAACCCAAACATCAGTTTAAAACAGAAATAATATTTTCAGAAATTAGTAAGTAAACTTTGCCAATATTTTACCCAAATTCTTAAAGCAAAGACTACATGTTCTCCAATAAACAACAAATAATTTACTTTTATCCTCCTTTTGTTCCCAGTCAAACTGATAATTAAATGCTTGGAAAGAACAGTATGATTATTAAGGAGCAGCACCCACCTGTTGCCATGCTTTTTTCTGGTTTTCTAGTGGTTTAGACTTTTGCATGCAGAAAAAATTACCTTTTGGATAGTGACTTTACTCACTGAAATAACTGTTAAAATCTCAGCACACGGTATATTTCAAAGGGGGAAAATATGAAACTTACAGCTGAAAAGAACAGGGAGGGGAGAAGAATGAAATAGAGGAAAACACAACATTTTGTCCATTTTAAAAATACAGAGTTTTTGGAAGCTTAGAGCATTTTGTCTTAACACTTTCAAACCCCTATCAGACGCCTCATTTGAATGAATAACTTTTATTTTCTTCCAAAATCTGACCTGAATTTTTAATGAAAGAAAATCATTAAATTGTTTACAGTGAATCAGAGCTTTTCATTCTAAGCCAAACAAAAAGTTTCAGGTGTACTCAAAAAAAATTTTTTTTCTTTAATTGTTTCATCTAGTGGTAATTGTTCTCATTTTAGTCAAATGAGAATTACTTTGCCCTTGGGAAGAAGAATGCATTAGTCTCCCATTTCCACCTGCAGGGTTTCAGAGAAGGCACATGGCAATTGCACTTGTTCTGGGAGGGAAAAGATAAGATGTGATGATGAGGGAAAAGATCAGATGTGATGATGAGTTAAAATTAGAGATCTGCCTGGGAATAACAGAGTCAACAGACTACATTGCAGCAGACATTGCTAGTCCCTCCACTTTTCCCATTAACTGTTTAATCCTGTGACTTTTAGAGGCTGTGCAATGACATCTCTTTTTAAATCTTTAATTTTAAGCAACCCAGGTTTCTCAGGGTACCCATGGGACTGGGACTGTGCTAGACCTGTGTCCCCTTCCTTCAAGATCCTTTAGTCTGGATCCTGCTGTCCAGCCAGCCCCATGCCATGGGTGCTCACTGAGTCATGTTGTGAAGACATTGTCAGGCACCATTCAAAGGCAGAAATAGTAGTTGAAATGCAGATATTGAGATATATGTAACTGATTGACATTCATGTATCAGCATATGGCACCAAATTCTTCTTTAGAATATAGTAACAGCCCCATTTGACTATATTAGAAGATATATTTGCATACTTAAGGGCAGTATTCAGCACACATTGTGGTTTCTATGGAAATACATGTTTTTATTTGCTTGGTATCTGAAATATAATGGCAGACATTGCAAAAGCCACACCACAGACTTTTACTATATCTGGCACAGTGACTGTGTAAATCCCATGCCCTGTGGAAAGCTTTCTTGTGTGATATAAGGACTCAGTGGTGTTCACCATTTAATTTGACTCCAAGAAGCACAGAGGTCTAATGAGCCCCTGGACAGCTGAATGCTTAGAGTTTTATTACACAGCTATTCCTTTCCCTAAAAAGTAAAGATCTGCCTTTGTACATAAGTTCTATTCAGAAATGGCTTGCAATATTCCTCATAAAATATGATGATCCTTGCCCCAAGTTATTTACAATTTTAACTTAACATGAGGTATGGAAAACAAACATAAAAAGGAGAAAGAAAGACGACCAGAAGAGAAGAGATGATGTTTTATCTGACAAATGAATTTCATAGGCCAGTAATCCATGGATATCACACCTCAGAAAAAAACACATTGTTGTGTGCAACTCAAATCTCTGTTTAGACTGACATTGGCAATGACCAAGGCAAAATTCCTATTGAAATTCACAACACTAATATGGATTTAAAATAATTCTGTTGCAAGGCACAGAATAAGATGGCTATTCATGTTCATAATCAGTACAGAAACTCAGCTTTCTAGAGGGTATAAAAATGTCTGAGTGGGGACAACCCACAGAACTTACTTTGCTAAATGAAAATGGAATTGAAAAAAAAAAGAGAAATATTCTGAAGGATCCTGCCTGTAAAAATAAATCCCATGTAGGAAGCTGCACTGACAGAAAAAACAAAATTGTCACAGATGACTCTTCCACACTGTCAACACTAAAAAGCACTTGGAAAAAGGAAACCTCAGTTCAGCTCCCAACCCTTCTCTGGAAATAGCAGTCACAGTAAATTTTAATCTCTGTGCTGATTGCATGGGAGAAAGCAAAAGCAAGAACCTTTTCCAAAGCTGTTACAAAGCTTGAAAAAGCAACAAGGTTTCGTCATCAGTTCTAAACTTTCTACTTCTATCATCCTGCAGGTCAAACCCTTAGAGGTGCTGCTTCTGCTGAGCTACCTGTTCTAGGGATCAACCAACAAACAGTGGTGAGGATAACACTGTGGTGTGCCCCAAGCACAATGTTAAGGGAATTTAACATTGCAAAATCATCCAGTTTTTATTCATAGACGTTGTGAGCAAAAATAATAGGAAATTTAGGTCCTCAAAATTACCAATCCATTTTTTTTTTACTGTTTTGGGCGGGGGAAGGGGGGGGGGTGGAATTGATAATTATGCCCAAATTCCTGATGCTACCAGCAGACTCAATGCCTTCTTCAGAACACCATTGATTGTGGGGTGGCAACTTGTTCCAGGAGCTGGTCATGGCCTCCTTTCCAAAGAAGGAAGTCTTGCAAATGATGCCAAATGTTTTTAGACTTTCCCTTGCCATCACCCTCAGTCACATCAGACCACGGTGTGTTACACGCCTAAGCAGGAGTGGCCCATGAGTCCCCTTCTCTCCCACCCACAGTGCCCTGCAGCACTGCCTTAAATACAGCAATGAACTGCAAAAAAACATTCTAAAGATCAAGTAACTATGAGAAAACCCCTTCCCAGACCTTTTCAGATGAAAAAGAAAAAAGAGGAGAGGTTTGGATAACCTCAGAGGGTGTGGTGCTGGCTTTCTCAAACCCATCACTGTGGTGGAAACTGTTCCCATATTGTTTTTTATCATGCAAATTTCTGCTAGTTCTGGGGATGAACTAATCACATGATTGAGAACTTGAGAAAGACTTAAAAATAAATCCCTGTGTGTATTTGCTGATAAGACTTTAAATACGCCCCGAAGTTCTATCTGGAGAAAGTCCAAGCAAGCCATTGTGTGGAGACAAGGTAATGACCACTCTGGTCTTCATTCCTGCATCCTTACTCTGCATGCCCAGCCGTGTCCAGAATACAGCAGCACACATCAAGCCTCAGCACAACAAAGCTTCTGAGAACATTTCACTCTAAGTAGGCATTTAAATCTTACATTAGTATCAGTGGGACATAGGCAGCTGCTTAAACACTTCATTGAATGGGAATAGACTTAAGCAGGCACTTGCATGCTTTGCTCCATCAAGACATAAACTAGTTGTGAAGCAAATCAATGAATTCTTCCTTTCTATATGCACATGCATAAAACATAGACCCGAGCTGAGCGCTAAATCAGGGTGTTCTTTCTCCACCAGTCTAAGTAAATTCTTGTTTGTTCTGCACTCGGTTCCTGCCGGATATTTTTCATTTCTGCTCTACTAACAGGCATATCAGGCTCAGTTTTGGTATTTTTAACCAAGTTACTCTGACGGGCATGATGGAGCACATTCTGCATGTGGTGCATAGAGAAATAAGTACCCGGGGCCCATCAACAACAACACCAGTTTGCTATAGCAGGTCTAATGAAACAAACAGGTGGAGAAATTAGAATCATTAATCTGTCTCTAGATCCAGACTTTTATCAGTCTGAAAAGGAAGTTCTCTGAATTACGAAGCTTTCAGAAGTGCACCCAGCTAATAACAACAAATTAGCTCTCCCTCATCTCTTTCTCAACCCGCCTGTTTGGTGGGTACACACAGAGGCACCTACTAGCATTGCTGTGGCTGAGGCTTTGTCAGCATTACCATTATTAAATCCTGTTTTCAGAGTTTTTATAACTTGCCTGTGAAAATTTACTCTAGGCTCAGAGTTGACATTTAAAGTGTCAGCTAAGAAGAGATTAATTCTTGAAGTGTATTTTTGAATGTGTAGAGCTGGGGGTTTTTAAAGTTGCATGAAAATAAAAGGAATTGGAAGTTGACACATTGCAATGCTTTTCGTAGTAACAAATATTTTCAACCCTCCAGGGAAACTTCTAGTTTTGTTTTTATTTAAGGCACAGACTTTGATCTTGCTCCTCAAGGGCTTGGCCAAACCAGCTCATTCACTTCAGATAAGCCATTCTTGGGAGGTAGAAACTGGTCTGACGTGACAGATTTCAAGAGGGAACACTCCACATGGGCTGTAGTTCAATCTTCTTGTGCTGCAAAACCCGTGCAGAAGATGCTCCACGCAACTAGCTGGGTTCAGAAGGCTCCAGTACACACTGCCCAGCCCTGTCCATGGCAGGAGGGAGATGGGAGCCCTGTGGGCATCAGACTGTAGGTAAAAGCCTTCAAGAGGCTGATGTCAGGGATCTGTGCTCTCACAAGGATCGAGGAGCAAAGAGCAGCTACAAACCAGTCTCCTTGCACTGACAGTATGTGTTGCTTCTGCTCCTAACCTGAGACCTAACCCTATGAAGCATCTGTGTCAACATTTCTTACTATGGGTCTCTGGTATCCACATGCACTTTTACTCAGTGTAAAATCAGGGATCTCAAATAAAATTTCTTCTGAGGCACCAGCAATTAATATTTCTGACTAAGGCAGGAAGGTCCTTCAAGCATTCAGTTGATACTACATGCCCTAAGACAAGTATTCCTTTTCCTGTACATTGCTAACAAAGCCTGGGTGGTCAGACACTGCTCCTGCTCCCACAAGTAGTTTGTACACTGGGGGCCTTAAATCAAGGAGAAGATCCCTCTGCAAACTGTGAAGCTTCATAAGACCCTTCTGCTCACGCAGCACCTCAGAGAGACACTGTGACACTGCTCCTGGTGCCTGCAGGAAGACCCTTCTTCACTGACACCATCCCCTGTCTTTCACTGTCCTTGTGATGCAGCCTGGACTCTCATGACATGCTTGCTGGGTATATATCTGCTTTCCAACATTATCTTCCTGCCCCAAATTCTTCTCCCATGGTTTTCCTTGATGTGAATTTAAATCCACCCTGTACCTGCTCCTTATGAGAAGCCCCCATGCCTCCCACACTAGTGTACTCATTTTGTGTCATACGGTAGCTCAGGAATGAACTAATTTAGCCAAGGCCAATCTAAATGACAAACTAAGTTTTTCTCTAGTGGGCATTTAAACTTAAAAAAAAATCAGGATGATTGTAAGGACAGTTTAGAGCCAAGTGTCTGGCAGGCATTGCATTTGTCATTAGGGAGACAAGGACCATCAATCTAACTAAATTGCTGTGTCTATATGAAATTCTTGGCAATAATCAGGCAGTGGAAAAAACCAGAAAACAAGCACAAATTGTAGGCTTTGCACCCTCAGCCTTGCAGGAGGGAAAATGGGAAATTTCTTGTTGCTCCTTTCCCTCTGCCATTTTGGGCTGTGTGCTGCTGGCACTGATGGACATGTGCCACCCACCCAGGCAGCACCAAGGCAGGGACATTGCTCCTGGCCAGCTGGCTGCAAGAGACCCAGAAAGGACCTTTCCAGAACCCGTCAGGGATGGCATTGCTTGGTAGCAGGGCAGCAGCCACAAGGGCCAGGAGCCCATTTGCAAAACTGTGGTGCATTCCCCCAGAAAGGGACAGTCCCACTCCAGAGAACTTCCTGCCCTAACAGAGTGGGGAAGGCAAGGCAGGAGGAAGGACAGAGGAGCTGATCCAGGTTTCCTGAGCTGCAGCCACCAATAACTCCCCAGCTGCGTCTCTTACAGGTCCTAAGAAATGTGCAGCTCTCTGCCTTCCTCTTCCAAGAGATCTTTCTTGCTAAGGCATTGTGGTCCAAACTGCCAGCTGTTTCCAGCCAAAACAACTCTAGTGATTCTAGTGATTCCTGCTGCCTGCCCTGGCAAAGGCTCAGGAAAGCTTGTCCATGACGATGAGCATAGCGTGCTCACCTTAGTGCACCAGAACCAGTGTGTGCAAGTCGGGCAGTGATTATGAGGGTTAGGTGTTTAAATCCCTCTGCCTGATAACAAAAACATCCCTCTTCCCCAAACAGTGCTATCAGGACCCTGACTAAGTGCTCCTGTTTTACATGTGCTCAATACCTCGCTCTGCTGAGGTGGACTTTGTGAGAGGACCAGCTCATGGCAGAGGGTTTTTTGCAAAATGCCCCTGTGACAGGGAATTTGAAACCAGGGCACCCAGGCACCCTTCAGCCAAAATGTCCATGCCAGAGACAGTCAGATACTTTGGCAAAGCCTGTTTGTAACAAGGTTTCCAGAAATACTTTTCGGTAACCCAATGCTAGATTACTTTGCAATAGCAATGTACTGACTCTGTCCATATTTACTGGGCAGGCTGCTCCCAGAGGGGCCAGAGCAGTCCTGTCGCTGATGCAGAGTGGCTGCAGAGTCCTGTGGGAGTTACTCTCCAAATTAGATTTTATGGATGGCTCATGGAGTATGGTTCCTGACTGCTTTTGCCTCCTATTCCCTTGCCTTGCTGAATATTGGAATGCAATTTCATTTCAGTCAGGCCTGCTCAGCTTCTATGCATTTTCTTTCTCTTTTCTCCTTGTCCCAAGTATTCAAGGAGATTAGATTAGGGTTACTCTGAACATTATTTGGAGAAATCCAGCCTTTGTCCAGCCTTCTGCTTTATGTCCCATCCCTAACCTCTCCCTCAAACTGCCAATCTGATTTGTAAGTGATATCAATAGTTTCCTTATACTTACTTTGTAAATCATACTCCCTTTGTGGCACACTGTCAAACGCTTCCCTGAAATCATGATAGATGATGTCCTCTATTACATACTTATCTAGTAATGCCCCAATGTACTCAGAGAATTCAAACACATTTGTCAGGCAGATGCCTTCCTGCATGAATGCAGCAGTCACTCAGAAAGTCCTGGTGATATCTGCTCCAAGCTTGGAGGGCATCAATCCTGCTGCAGATTTGCTCTGATTCTGGTGTCTGTTATGCATAATTTCATGAGGCTCCATTTTTAGATGGTGAGAAAACAAACAAGGAGAGGTACTTGGAAGGACGGAATTCTTTAAAAAGAGAGCAAGGACAAGCGCCCAGGTGCCAAATGCTGCCTCTCCTATTCCCAGTAGAGACGAATTACCACTCCTGTCACCCAAACTGGCCTTTTCATCCAGAAAATTTGTATGTGAACATCTTCCCAGCACCAGTGACAATGTGCTTCCCAGAAAGTGTGCAACCTGCAAGGATGAAATGTCAGCAATTTGATGTGAAAAGCCCCTGCAGTGCTCTGGGCTGGACCTCGGGCCCCAGGAGATGCTGGTGCCAAGGAGCCCCATCAGCCACCAGCAGGCAAGTGGTTAAGAAATGCATCTCCAAGATGACAAACAGCAGAGCTGGAAAACCTCAAAAGCCCTGCAATATGTAGGCTGGCATATGCTGGCTCCTCATATGGTTGATTGGGTTGCACTGCGAGAGATGATGCATTCACATGTAGAAGTCACTGTAGACATTAGAAGTGCCATCTGTATCCTTGTGTGACAACTGTCCCTTGTCAGAGCCTATCCCACATGTACTTCCTGAAACTACCCATGCCATTTACATAGTCATTGCTCCCTGAAAACCCTTGCCCCAACTGTTCTGGAAATTTAAGCAGAAATTTAGTCTTGCTGTGTTTTTCTTCTTTTCCCTCGTAGAGGAAGCAGATTTGACCCACTTGCAGATATCATAATTTGGATCCAATATTTTGAAAATCCTGAAGTATATTGAAAAATAGCTTCCAGTGCCCCATTTCTCATCTGCCAGGCCCACTTTCATTTCATCAGCTGGTTGGTTTAGCTGATTAGGTAGAAAGAGGGCAAAGAAAATCAAAGCAGTATATTCAGTGTAGCTTCCTTGGAGACCTCTGCTGATGCTCAGCAGGAGGAAGGATTGCATCTTTTCTTCCAAAGAGGGGAACTGCAGCCACCTCCCTCCTAGCTGCAGAAGAAGGGCACACTGAAGATGTCTCAACACAGAGATGTGTCCTCCAGGATGGCTTTTGGTGGTGAACAGCAGCACCTCTCAGTACATGCTGTGCCTGCAGACACACTGAGCTCCTGGATATGCTGAAAGATGGAGGGATTTGTGCTTCACCTCTCTGGTGAGTCCTGCTGCCTACTGCAAGCACAAGGCAGAAGAGACATATGGTAGTGCAGACCACACCAACTGCCTGTCACACCCTGTATTATTTTTATTTGAAGCAAATAGACACATACCAGGGCTTTCCAACCTACTGGGAAAGGTGTGGTGCTTACAGAAACTTTCCAAAATAACTCTTAGCATGCAGCTCAGAATGCCTGAAAGAGTATCAGACAGATCAATCAGGTACACATGGGACATGCCCAGCCTGCAAGCCACCCATTATTTATTATGTGGGTTTTACCTGGGAGTAATTTTCAAAAAAAAAAAAAAAAAAGAAAAAAGAGATGTGTTCTGGATTGGCTACACTAAACCTAAAGGGACTTTAGGCTCCTGTGGGGTCCAGCCCAAGGACAGCATCCCACTGGTGGGACATGGATGGATGCTCTGGCTCTGCTCCCTGCCAGCTGTCCCAGGAAGGCAGCTGAACTCCCATAGCTCAGGCACTGCTGGCTGCCCCCTGATGTTCTGCCTTCTCCATATGCTTTGCAAACACCAAAGGTGGGAGCAAATTAATGTATGGAATGGGTAGTTTCACGTAGCTTCTGGGAGCTGTTTGTTTGGGAACAAAAGAGAATTTTAATGACAGGTTACAAATTGAATTTTAACGGCAAACAAATGGTGAGCATTGTCTCTGCATCAGCAGTCTCACAAACAGGATTTTGACCCTGTAAATAAATGGGGGTTGATTCTCTGCATTAAACCAGCAAACCACCAAGGACCAACTCTGTATTTTATATCCCCTCCCCACAGATAAACCTTTTTGCTGCACCATCTCCACTGTCTGGATGGATGTCACACTCCTCTGATGGACAAGGTATCCTTGGGTAAGTGCACATATTACATTAGCTCTCATCAAGTGACAGAAACAATAAGAGCAATTAAACAAAGAGGTCTAAGGGGAATTTTCATTTTCTCTCTCCTAAATGATGATGGATGTCAGTAAAGGCTATGTGGAAGAGAATATTTGAGTGAGCTCCCTGTGCTGTGTCTATTGTTATGAACAGCTTTGAGTTCACAGAAGGTTTACCTGATGTAAAGCACAGAACTTAGTGGGAACAACCAGACCAAACGTGTCTTCAGCTTTTCAGTAGTTGCAGTGAGAACATTCCATCTTCTCGTCTTTCTGTATCTGATTGATTTCCTGTCCTCTGGCATCTGTCTCTATTATTTACAACCCAGGGGAAAGCAGTATTAAGAAACAGTTTCATTACCTGTGTCCAGTGCAATACTGAGCCTGGATTTTCAAATGCAGGGCTTTTGGCTCAGGGATGTGTGTGGAGGTGTTTACTGAAATCATTTGGGTGTAAGGTTTTAAAACTGAGTGTTTAACTTGCTATGCAAAAAGTTATTTATCTCGTCCACGCCAAAAGAAATTCACTTCCACAAATTCATTAATGCTTACAACGTATCTATTTATTTCAAGTCAGCAATTTTTAGCATACAAAGGGATATCATCAAGGGCCTGAATAGATATTCTGGTGACACCCCAGTTATTGTCACCTCATTCTAGTGACCTTGTGAAAATCAAATGCAACACTCCATTTCCTCCAAGAAAAATCTGAGCTGGTGATTCTCTGATGGCCGAGTAACAGCTGAGGAGGCCATGGCAAGGAGGGCACTGAAGATATTGTTGTGGCAGAAGGACTGAGCTAAGCAAGGCATTGGAGTAAAGATAACAGTCAGGTACAAAACTGATGGCAAAGCTGATTAGTTACAGAGGAGATCTGTGCAGGAACTTATAAGCAATGGAAATGAATTCAGAATGTGAAATGTAGACAGTCTATTTCCAAATTGGCATGAAAAGATTACCTTCACTGCGAGTAAAGGCAACACATTCCTACACCCAGGCAGAAACCTCAATGGCAGAAATGGCTCAAGTTCAAAGAAAAGCAAAGATGAGAAGAGAAAACATGGACTCTAAAAGAAGACAACAATGTGAAGTGCCAGATGAAGTTTTCAACAGAACTGCAATACATAACAGAAAGCTTGTTACATGAGGGATTAGCCCACTTAAAGTCAATCAGATTGAAGAATTCCAAATTGCTAGGGCTGGGTGTGGGGTAGAGTAGCTAAATGAGCCTGTGAGGCTGCATATCACCATAACAATTGTATTTGTTTCACAGAAATCTCAGAGACTTGGTGGGGAGAGCTAAGATATGAATAACTTAGCAATACCCTGAACTTACCCACAGAAGATCTTCACTTCAGTGATTCATCAAAACCCCTCTAGACAGCTACAAAATATGAAACTTTAAACAATTTTCACTGTCACTGCTGCCATTAGCATAGAAAATTTAAAGCAAAGGTTAGTCATTCATTCAGACGTGGGCAAGAGCCTGCCTGGTACGTGGTGCAGTGCAGGGACCACCATATGCTGAGGTTCCCTGAGACAAAGTATTTCCACTGAGACCTTTTCATTTTCAGAAGAACCCAACAAAACCTGACATGCACAGGATTTGGGAGAGCAGGGTAAGTCTGTCTCTCCAAGATTAGGTGCTTAAAATACCTTCCACGCGGTGGGCTGTGGCCTGGGATGCTGAAATGGGATTCAGCATGCATGAAAGAGCATCTATTCCAAATGAAAAACATGAGGCAATAATGCTAAAAATCCCATAAATCCTAGATGAAGTGAACATTTTGGAAATAGCAGATTTTACTCAGCAATGGCAATCTCCTCTTTCATTCTTCTTCTGCTTGGAACAATTGCCATTCAACACTGAGCAAAGCCATCATCCTTATCTCCCAGGCGAAGGCTTCCAGATGTTAATCTCAGCACACTCCCCTGTCCCTTGTGCCATGTGGCTCCACGCCATCAACAAGCTTTCAACCAACTTCAGTAGTTTTCCATCACTTCTTTCAATGCTTGCTTAACGGCAAAACCTTCCTTCCTCGCTCCCTTCTAAATTTTTGTTCTGGGAAGCAAGTGCTTCAGGTATGACTCACTCTGCAAATAACTTACCTGCTTTCTGCTGTCCTGACTCAGCCACGCCACTGCAGCATGGCAGTCACCAGGCAGTGATGGAGGGGCTCATCCACCATCCCTGGCTCTTCACTTGCAACACGCAGGGTCCTGCAGAGAGCCCGGGGAGCTCATCCCTCTTGCACGTCACCAGACTCTATTCTTCCTCAAGTACTCTCTCCTTGTGACATATTATGACACTTCTGCGCTGAATAGTAAGTGCACCAAGTTTAATAACCATTGAACAGCTCACAAAAATTTAAACAAAGTCATGAGCTGGCAGTGGGGCAGCTGTGGCTGGATTTAATACCTCAACCCAAGAAAGCTAATTTGCAATTATCTGTCTAAAACACCCATATGGCTGGGTTTGCTACAGCCACTGAGCGTGATGCTACTTCTAATGACTGTTTAGAGCACCTCTGCACCCTGGTTTTGGGCTGACATCCCTTTTTTTAGTCAAGCTTCTCTCAGTCCAGCCTGCTGATGTCAAGAAAACCTCCTTGAGCCAATTCAAATCACTGGCTGAGACTAATGGGAAGCCAGTGCTGCCAGCAGAGAGCTGCAGGGAGATGCTGCCTGGTGGCAATGCCATTTCTGTACCTCGCTGTACTCAGGAGCAGGAAGCTGGGACACATCTGGGGTAGCAGAGGCAACAGCAGCCATGGGGGCAGCTGGGGCTGTGGCATATGAAGAGATTGTCCCCAAGCCACAGCCTTTCTGCAGCTCCCTGAGGCCAGTGCATGTCTTGTCAGCTCCACTCTCCAACAGAGACCAGTTCCGGTCCCTAAGGAAAGGGGACTCACACCCACTCAAGGCTCTTGCTGCTGTTATGGAAGTGACACCCAGCCTCAGAGGCTGCAGGGCAGAAAAAATGTCCTCTAAATCCATTCAGCAAATAATATTGTTTGTATAAAAGGGTATATTTTTAAATTTCCTTGGACTTTCAAGCTGTAGGTATGTGCTTGATGTGCTATAGGTGTGTGCACTGGGTGCTACAGGTGTGTGCATGTTCATCTTCTTTCAGACCATCTCCTCATAATCCCCTGGTAACTCTTGGTAGCAGGGAAAGCCTACTCTCAGGAAAGGCTCTTCCCAAGTTCCAAGCTTTTTCAGAGCAGGGACAGCATGTGGGAGAGCTTTCCTTGAGGCGCAGACCTATAGAACAGACAGTGTTGATTTCGCTGGCTCTGCAACTGTTTGTGTTAATTAGGCACTGTGCCAGAGGAATGGAAAGGTAGGGAGGCACACAGAGATCAGCTAAAAACATCTCTCATCTGACAAGTCTGAGATGTACTATTAGTGTGATATAACAAGAGGAGGAAGGTGATGAGGGCTGAAGGGGAAGGCGAGCTGGCCAGAGAAAATATCATCTCCTTCTCTTCCTCCTTGAGCTTGAGCAGCTCCCTTGCTCTTTCGGCCCCCTCATCTGTACTGTGGGGGTGACAATTATTCATTACTGTTACCTTTGGCACAAGGGGGAAGGTGAATGGAAGATGACCTAAAAGCCCTATCTGCACTCTAGTAACTGGAAGGAAATGGTGGGGTTCTTGCAGAGATGTAAAAAGGAAGAAGTTGAGAGTCTGAGGAGGAACTCAGCTCAGTTTCCAGGGCTTCATCTGCAAGCTATGAAGAGGTGAGCCTTGAAGGACTCTAATACAGAGCTCTTTCTTTCTTTTTCCTCTCTCAGTTGCCCATGAGAAACACTCCAAGGTCATACCTAAAATCTCAAGGGACACAGCCGAAAAATTGGTTTTATGACAGAGTTATGGGCTGGTCTTTAAGGTCTTAGTGACATTAATGGTTTTAACAGTAATATTTATAAAAGCCTTTAATTCCCTCTTTATCTTGTGACATAAATCATAAGCACCTTTATGGTAGGTCCCATTTCCTTTGTGTTTGGAAAGCACTGAAGAAATTTTAATAGGGACATGACTAATCATTTGCTAATCACTTATCTCTTGACAAATTCCTAGTGACACAGCAAGAGTTATAAACATCTGTGCCCCATGAATACCCTTACTAAATAAGTTTTATAAAAGATTATATTCGTTTTTTCTCAATATGTTATATAAGATTTCCATAGGGAAATAAAACCATATTCCTAACAGTCTGTGAAGCAAGGCAGCTCACTTGCAAATGTGCTGCATGAAAGAAGATGCAGGAGGATGAGGAAAAGAAGAAAGAAATTGCTTGAGGAGTGTGTTTTGCCTACTTACATCTTCACAAGCCTCAGAATAGTCTAATAACCTGACCCAGAACTGAGTCTGGTTTGACAGCAAGATATCTAAAAGAATTTGTGAGCTTAAACAGCATGGATTTCAGGAGGATTTGAGCAGCACAGGAACCCGTATCCCAAAGTGCACAAAGACCCTCTTGTACATCTGCATGCCCATGTGGTGGCCCAGCCCTGTGCTGGGTGTGCTCAGTGCCTGGACCAGGGTCTGGCAGTGCCCCCCAAGCCCCCAGGCAGATGTGCCTCATCACTTGTGGGACTCATGGGCTGCACAGCCACAAAAACAATGTGTGACTGCACAAGGAGCCATCACAGACTGTCCACTTCTTCACATGCAAAAGTTGCAATCACAAAAGGTCATTTGTCTCATTTACCAAACAGAAGTTCATAGAAAATCATCTTTGCCTGAGGAGGACAAGGATAGATAACAATCATTCTTTCAGGTTTTGATGCTGGGAGACCATTGGTTCCCTTAGGGTAACTCACAGCAGGAACTCAGACCAAAAAGGAGAGAGGTCTGGTTGTTTATTCAGTAGCTTTTGTGTCATTTTTTTTTTCCAAGTTAAACAGAATGTTTTCTTTGGAAGCTCTACTCTTTTTATACTGAATAACAGCTTAGCAGCACTGCACTCCTCCAAGAAAAGCAGTATTGACAGGTCTATTTTAAGCCTCAGACCAACAGGCTGGTAGGAGCCTATGAGCAAGGTAAACCTTTGTGGGGAAGTCAGGCCACTGAAATGTATATCACACTACTCAAACCTGTCACCTGTGATCAGAAGAGCCCAAGATTTTGGGATGATATTACCTAGACAGTCGATAAAATTATTTATCTTTCATGAAAAGTACTATTTCAATCTACCTTTGCAAGTGTGATGTCATATGCAGGATGCTATGACAGGAAAGGAATGGAAGAGGGAAAACAAATTATTTTTTATTTCTAATTACTCAAAACTAGATGAGAAACTCTGAGAATCCTGTATGCAGCTGGCACAAGCTCCCCTGCTTACAAGATGACAGGACACAGCTGGGGCCTTGGGACAAAAGGGGGGTGCCCATGGGAGAAGCACCCTTCCATACAATTTCTGGACAATTTCATGTGTATTTACAAAGATTCTATAAATGTTCAGTTTTATTTCTAAAGGTAGAGCTTGCATCTTGTATTCCAAGCTCTTTTAAAACTGACTGCAGAAATGAATACTTGCTGTGTGTAATGACTTTGACTGTTTCCCCCATCAAGGAAGAGTATCAGGCGTGCTACTAAATAAAATTTTTTTCATAATTGCTTGTTTAAATTTGTGATAAACTATCAGAGCTGAAAAGGCATAGAAGAAAAGCACACACCTGGATTTTGCGGAGTGAGGTAATGAAATGAAAATTTTAAGGAAGGCCATATTCCCAAGGAGGGGTAGGAAAGAGTTCAGGCCTTGCATACAGCTTAGGAAAGGAGGAAGGATGGAGGTGATGTCGCTATCAACCATCTAGTCTCTGGTGTTTATGCCTTTTCCTGTTGAAACTGCAGTGGGCATTTTGTCCCTGGGATTATTATGTCAGCTGAGTCATTCCCCAAGTTACTGCAGGAAAGGTCAGCCATGCACCAGCTCTCCCCTGGCACAGTTGTAGGAGCTCTTGATCAAGTGCAGTGTACTGCACATCATGCACAGTGGCCAGTCACTTTGGGGTTATTTGCTGCCAAATGACTGTGGTCTTGCAACTCAATTTAAAATAAGTTAAAAATTAACGTGTCCACAGATGCTAAATGAGACAAACGATACAGATTTGACATGCCTGCATGTTCCTGGCAGGGGTCTTGTGCTGTCAGATAGTGCCTGTGGTGTCTCTGGTCACCACAGAGACACAGGTTTTTGTCTCTGGTCAAAAACCTTTTCATGCTTGCAAAAATCTGGGCAACAAACTCCCTGCCTCCAATTAGCTAAAGTCCAGAGACGTGATGTTTAAACAGCAAGGATAAATGGGAGGTAAGCACATTTTGTTAATTTTTAGTATATCCAAATTTTTGTTTATCTTGCTTCTGGTGTTATCTTTTGTTAGCCAGCATGTCAGAAGTGAAGAGATGGTACAGGCCAAATCAGCTTTAATGGGATGTGTGTGCTGCTGGCTGAAATACCGCTGTTCATATGGGCAGTCTGGACTTGTACTGCTCTTAAAACCAGCCACGCTTGAACACCCTTGGAACCAGGGAGAGAACAGGCAGAGATGGGGGTTGCTCTGATTTCTCCAACGTTTGGGTTTGGTTTAATTCGATTTCTCTGATGTTCAGTTTCAAACTTTTTCCAACAAACATTTAATTTCCCTATCAATTTCTCCAGTGTGCCTTTTGGTCCTCTCCTCCCATTTTTCCAGAAATTCCACCCTCCCATTTTTGTCTGGAAGTGGATATTCTGTACATTGGTGCATTAATATTTACATGCAACACTTGAACCTCACAGATCCCATTCATGCTGCACCCAAGGATCAGGCCAGTGCAAGCCCAGGCCCTTCCTGCAGCTTAGCTTGAGGTCCAGAACATCCAGTTGGTTTGGCAAAGCAATTCTCTCCATTTCCAACCTAACTCTGACTGATTTTCAGTTTCTTTTACCTCTGTTGGATAACACGAATCCAAAAATACCTCGTCTTGGAAAGTAGTAAGACAAGTTTGTAATGCCTAGAGAAATGAGCATCTCTTTAAGTAATTACAGACAAATTTCTCCTAAAACTCAGAAGTCCTTGTTGGAAGCCCATTAGAGCCATTGGGACAGAGAATTTAATCTTGAGAATGGTAAGTATTGCCAAGTCACATTTTGGGGCTTGTCCTGTGCAGAGCCAGGAGCTGAACTCAATGCTCCTTGTGGACCATTTATGAAACATGTTATGATTCTGCTGTCTCCAGATCTCTCCTCCCCTTGCACACAGTACTTTACCGAGGGGGAATTACAGAGTAAATCTATGGGATAATTCAAATTATTATTGAAGGGCACATCAAGACCAGTTGATGGCCAAAGTGAAACAAGTGCTGTCATACAAAGGAGCATCTAAAGGCATTATGATAAGGGCAGTTATCCCTGACCTATTTAAATGTTTCTGGCCTCAGGCAGCAAAGCTTCAGAAGAAATGAAATGCATAACAATACCCAAATGAGATTCACCTCTGCAATGCTAAATGTGCTTCAGAGCTGGAATTATATGTCATTCTAGAATAATCACATTATCTCAAGCATATGGTATATTGAAAAGAAACCCAACAGCTTTATTATACACACCAGCAATCCATGCTAGGATAAAAAACTAGGTATATGTAGATAGAGTTATTCCGTTTCTCTGAATTTTATCTTTTCTATCTTATTCTTGAGACACAGCAGCTTATGAATATGTTGTATTTCATGTATAACCCTGATGTTTAACATCCCAATTTAGATGAAAGGGAAAAATAAATAAAAGGATAGTCTGAAATTAAAATCAACGGTGTGAATGCTCTAAGTCTGAAAGACCACAAGTGGGGCTTCTGCCTCTCTGAGCAGCTGTGGCATCTTCAGAACTGGCAATATAGCGAGCAGCACAGTGACCTTTCCATGCAAAGAGTCAGAAAAACTGATATCTAAATTTTAGATCCTAAACTGATGCCAAGGCTTCTGAATATTAAATTACAATAAGAGATGGAAATAGCAATAAGCAGAGCAGATATTCCCCAGCTGACTGATTACTGCCCCAAAGATCTGTGCATGTAAATACCATATATTCATTGCTGCAGGTATTTCAGCATGTGGCTATGTGATGATTGGTGGTCTGTGGCTCCAGACTAAATGTCAAACGGTTCTGGGGCATTCCCATGTCATCCACAATCCATGAGTCCAGGTCTTCAACATGAAGGTGCTTAAAATACACATTCAACATAAATTAAAAGGTGAGTTTTTGTGCATCTTAGGTTGTATTATTCCCCCAACATCTCACCCCTTGTCCATCAGCTCCTGAGCTGCAGTAACTGCCAGTGTGCACTCGGCTCAAAGAAAATATGAGATGAAAAGACATTATTGTAACCTCTGTGAAAGAGGTCTAACACTGACTCACCAAAATTGTGTTTTAAACTGCACAGTTTTGGAAGTCTTGTCGTGCTTTAGTCAAGTGCCCCAAAACAGAGCAGGCACTTACTCAGAACTGGATAAACTGCAATATTGAATAATGGTTGAGATTTAGAGAAAACATCTCCCCAGGGGGGTATTGTACTCATCCCCTGGATGAAGAAAAGCTTACAGCTACAGAACAGCTTCTGCTCCCAGCACTGGATCTCCAGTCCGGTGTGTTCCTCTGCAGGGCAGGGATGAGTCACCCCCTGTGCCACTAAAGGAACAGGCATTTCTGTACACACAGATGATGTTCAGACAACTCTGTATGTTTACTCATTTCTGCATTCCTGGTTTAGGATGGGGCTTGAGACACACAGTGAGAAAAGCTTTTCCCCTGTAGATGTCCTGCTGGCACGTGCAGGAGAAATCTTGTTTGAGTTTTTGTACCTGACTTTTCAAATTTCAGATTAAAGTTAGAGCTGAGCATGAATTATGTGTTTTGATTATACATATACATAATTATACATATATTCCCTGGAATAAATATATATAAATTCCCTGGAAATGAGTCTTCCCAAATTAAACTGTTCCTGGGATTGGACCAGTTTTGCTGGATTCCTTAGCTTAAAATAGAGGAAAAAGTCTCTGAAACTATCCAAATATTTTAGTGATGATATTTATCATGCAGTACGAAATCCTGCACTTCACCTTTCAAGCTTCAACTGTGAAGCTTTTTATAGACATAAAAATTTGAATAATGATTGATACTGAAATGGAGTGCTTTCAATAATCTAAATTAATAACCCAAACAGTTTGCCTAGCTTCACCAATAATTATGTCCAGGTATGGACATTTAGTGCAAAGGTTTGCTGTTACATTTATTTAATGTATATATATATATATATAAAAAACTACAAATACGTAAATATACATGTGTGTTTGTGTGCATGCATCTGTGTGTAAATATGCATATACATATATACATAAAAGTTCTCTCTGAGCAGATGCAGCCTCCTGAAGAAACACCTGGATGCAAATCTGGATCCTGATGCCATGCCCACATGTCACAGGGTGCAGCTGTGAAGACAAGGTGACAATTCCACTGCTGATCCCCACGGAGATGCTCCTGTTCCGAGTAGAGGGAACGTGGGCTCCAGGCTGGGACTGATATACAAGAGCTCCCAGACATTTAACTCTGAGCCCACAGTCACTGGGGTATGTTCAGGGAATGAAATGGTACAGAAACAACGCATTTGGGTTAAATAAAAATGCTTGCACTTAATGAGCCTCATCTTTTTCTGCGAGATAGGAGAGGAGGAACACAAGCAGTGTGTTTATCATGCTGAAGGCATTGCAGGCTTTGACAGGAATGGAAATGAGAGGAAGGGAGGAAAAAGGATGGAGGTAGGGGAACAATACCCAGAATAGGGAACAGCTTGCCAGTTTCCTCCGAGGGTAACAGGGGAAGAGAGAGATTTTCATTAATGGATAACTGGCATTCCTCTACTTTTCAATTTTAACAAACCTTCTAATGATAATTGCAGACTTTCTGTATTTATAGAGACCCAGTGTGTCTGTAGACAATAGCCTCATCTACCAAGTCCTTTCTTCTGCCGCTACACAAATTCAGCCATTATCTTTCCTGCCCTTCATTATAATATGAAAGCAGATAACCAATATATAGCGATGTTGTTTCCCAGTAGTAGGAGGGGGGGGATCAGAATTAACTCAGGCTAAGGAGAGCCAAAAGAAAGTCTAAAGAAAGCATTAGAAAGAAAGGTAGGCAGAGCTGAGCTCGCACAAATTCCTGCTGTCAGCATTGGCTAATGCTTACGGGAATGATCAAAGGTGGAAAAAAAAATGAGAAAGGACTATAACCCACAAGGTTAATGCTCCTGGAAAGGAGACACACCACCCTCAGGGATCCCGTCTGCAATGGTCATGCTCAGCCAGGCAGGATTCCCGTATAATCCTTTTCTTCAGTCTTCAACACACACCTTGGTAAGATAAAAAGCTGAACATTCTAAACCTCCTGTGCTTAGCAGAATTAGCCAAGTGCCTCCTGCTTGGATTTATGGAGTAAGAAAGGGCACAAATTCCAGATTTCAGCCCAAAGGACCATAGCAGATGCCCATCACAGGACATGTAGCTGATGCATGAGCCAAATCATGCTTTGGAGAAGGTGCACATTCCTGTTTGTATGGAATGGAAAGTTCTTTCTGAACTTTCATTAAAAGAGATTTAAAAACCCCACGTTTCCCCCCCCCCATTCTTATGTAATTTCCTTTTGTGTCTTGATATTGGCGAGCTCAAGAAAAGGTTAAAAAAATTGATTTTAAGCGATTTCTCGCCACAATTGGTATCCTCATGTGCTTTCAGATGACAGAGACTCACAAAATTATTAGGATCCATAGAGCAAGAAGTTTTACACCTAAATTGTCTGTCAGTATTGTATATCCACTGGCACACCAGCAAATTTTCTGTGGATCCTGGATATACTCTCCAAAGCTCAGGCTCCTGGCTGTCTCAAGGTTGTAAACCAGAGCAGCCATCATTAAAAGGCACTTTAATCTTGGCTGTAATTTTTATACTGCAAAAAGCATTTGGACAGTCAATTTGCATTAAAATAAGTCATCCAAAATATGGCACTTACAGCCTTGGAGCTGTATGGGAAATTCACTGCAACTGATGAGCACTGGGAGGAACATATCTGAGGAGGTCATCTCTATATCCAGATACCTTAAGGGCCCACTGCCTTTTTTTTGTTTGTTTTTTTATTTGCTTGTGATTTTATTTTTTACTATTCTCTGATAAAGCCAAAACCACATCCTGGCTCCAGCCAGACATCTCAAAATCTTCCCCTTTCTGTTTACCTAAAGCAGTCTCCCTGCCTTCCAAAGCATAAATCATGGTTCTGGAGAGAAGGCACCCAACCATAACATTTGAAACATCGAATACTTCGCTTACTTTGTAAAATCTGTGAAAATAAAGGGAAAGAGCTTACCATCAACTTTCTGTGTGCTTACAGAATAACTACAGTATTTTTCTGTGGCAGGGAAGGCTCAGAGGCGTTTTCTCTCTCTGTAAAGTAGTAATATGAATAATTTCCTACAGGTCATGTCCTATACCATAGAAACTGCTTTTCTAGCTCAGACGTGTAAATATTTTCATGTTCCCTGGGTGATCCTACCCATATATCGCTGTTCCTTTCGGAGTGCTGAATATTTACTGCTGATACCTTGGGGAAAATGTGCAGTGAATGATGAGGAGAACACGTCTGGTGGAGGGGAACGGGAGGCAGGAAAACTGCCCTGTTTTGCTGAAGTGCCTCTGGATTCTGACAGCGTCACATCCACTGCAGCAGAGATGAGGCAGAGCCTCACATCCTCCAAAGGAGCTGTAGAGTTTGCTTTGCAGTCAGTCATCGTGTGCCACGCTCCGGTGACGTCGTTCATCACCTGCCCTTCAACAAGGTTATCTAATGATAGTGCTTTTATTGATATCCCTAATGGTCACAGGAGAGGACGTTTGGTGGCAATTCTTCAAGAACTGGTTAAAAATAGCAATGGAGCTACAAGCCAGGCAGGAAGGCTGTGAAAGATCTTACAGGGAATTGCTAATCCACATCTGCAGTTTCATTTCTCAGCCTTTGGTGTCTGAAGTGTTGTTCCTTTCTCGTGAGTTTATAAACAACTGCACAGTGAAAGATTTGATGTTCAAGTCAAGGAAGTCATAGGACAAATGGAAAACTAGACTGTAGAAATTACCATGTATTTTCTGCTTTCTGCAAATCATAAGAATTTCCAGAATTATTTTTTCCCTTTAATTTTGCCTTTCTCAGAGGTTGTGAGTGCTTCCAGGCTAGTTGGCATTTCCATTTTTATTTAGCATTTGTCCACTTCGTCATTTTTCATGTCTTCTTTGCATTTTAATAACGCTACCAGAGGAGGCTCTTTAAAGTGAAAAGTAACTCATGTTTTTTCTTCATTAAGACAAAAGCATTAAAGGAACCCGAGCACAGAAAGTGAATGCGTTATTAAGGGATGACATTTCTGAGCAGAGAAAAATGATCCTTGTGGCTGTGGCTTACTCTCACCAGAGGAAAGCTATTCACTGTTGCCAATTCGCTACAGCTATAATCCAAAAATTTGTGACCCCGTGGATCACTCAGCAAATGCATATTGCTGTTCATTGTCTTAGGGGAAGGGGTTAATTTTTTTCCTACTTGGCTTCCTGCACCCCTCCAAAGGTACCTGTGGTGGGTACAGAGAGAGCACGGGGGGAAGGTGGACACCAGATGCCAAGGCAGGTACACCTGTTTGAATGCTCAGTTCATATGACAGTTGTTGGTTGCTGACTCTGTTTCATATGAATTTAAATGTGTGAAAAGCTGCATTTCCTGCAGGGGTTTTGTACAGTGATGTGCTGAGGTACCCTGGGCTGAGAGTAAACGTCCGGATAACAGAGTAAATGCAAATGCTCGTGTCATCTGAAAAGAGCAGAGTGTTTTCCAAGAGTATGAGTGTGCCACAGTGCAACAGTGCTCCTGAGCCTGCCAGAGGCAAGGTGGAGGGAACAGCAGTTGTTTCCCTGTACTGCTGGTCTGAATCCAAAAAACCTCAGGCAGAAGATTTCAGCCTTTGCTTTCTGCTTCCTCCACGCTGCCCACAAGTGCCCATGGGCATTGCTCTGGATGCTGTGGCTCTGAGCAAGCCCTGCCAGTTTGACAGCAGCATTGTGTGTCTCGTCTGGTGGGGCTGGGAGGCTCAAGCCCAGGACCCCCCCCCCCACATTATCCCCTGTTTGGCTGCCTGAGCCCTGCCAAAAATAACATTTTGGCTCAGAAGAGCAGCAACGAGCAACATTTCCTCTTCCCGCTGCAAGATGAAAAACACCCTTCCATCCTCTCTATCTGCTGCATCATTACTTTTTAATTGCTAAGTGATTTCTTTTTCTTTCTGTGTATTTTCTTTCCTTTGCTGCTGGATTGTAACGTTACACAACCACCGCCAGCCGTCTGCCTCGGGGCGGCTCACCGCAACCCAGATGTGTCACATGAAAGGAGAAGTTGGGCTTATGACACTCGGAAATGCTTTTGCCTACTTCTTAAAAAAAAAAAAAAAGCCTTCCCAGCTTCATCCTAATAGTAGAGCTCAGAGTAATCCCTGCACAGGGCTCTGAGCTGCTGAATGAAAAGGGTTCTTGTTGCTATTTCATGTTGCTTTTCTAACAAGATTTAAGTAATTGGGGAGTAAGTTGAAAATTACAGCACTTGTAAGGCTGAGCCACCACTGCACCCCACCCCAACCCCCAGTGCCAGTCACCAGGACTTGGTCAGTTGTAAATTGCTTGGAGTCATCGATCTAAACAGATCTGGTCAAAGTCCCTATCAAAACATTTGCAGGGATTGATCCATCTTTCCTCATACAAGAGAGAGCTCTAATTAGGGCACTATGAGAATGGCAACTCATTCCAGTGTCTTGTGTGTTCCAAAGGAAACTAGAATTAATACTGAGAAAATACCAGTTGTTCTGACACTTTTATCCCAAGGCACTTGGCAATTCAGGCATTACATATACAAATTCAAACTTGGCATTGCATATATAGTGCAATGAATAATCCAGGAAGAAATAATCCCTGATGTTAAAGCAAGAGCAAAAGAAATGTCAGCATACATTGCTACAAGAGCCAATAAAATGATGTCAAGCCCAAACTTATTTGAAATCAATGAGTCTTTCCATAGATACAGTGATTAGTCTTTGAATCAGACCATGAATGAATCTCTGTGGCAATCCTGAGAGATGTCAGAAATACCTTTGCTAATGAGAACATTAGAAGAAAAATACATCCAGCTTCAAAATACCTTCCCATGATTAGCTCTTCATGCAAACAAGTAGTTTTTCTGTTTAGTAATTATTCGGCATAGTTAAAGTTATGAATTACTTTAAAGGAAATTATGTCATCACAAACTCCAACTCTGCATCTCACTGTAAGTGATTTCTCATCCTAAATAATGACTTCTGATCCTGTTAGCCTGTGAGTGTAACAGGCAGACCATACCCTTAGGGCAGATCTCCTTAAAATGTAAATAAAATCTGAAGAAGGTCCATCTTTATTATGCAGTAGATGAGTCTCTGCATACACAGCAAAAATTCCTGGTTTAAATGACCATGGGTGGTAGTACAATTCAGGTCATATTCAGATCTGTTCACTGGTGACATTTGCAGTGCAGATAAGAATGACTGGCAATTATTTCTTTCGTGTAATTGGATTATCAGCAAATATATTCTTTCAGCTTCTTATTTTCTGGTATCTTAATCAGTGGTGTCATTGCGAATTTGCATGCACAGAAACACTTTCCATTCTGTTCAGTTTCTTGAAGACAAAAAATTCCTTGAGCCTCTCAAGCTGCCAGTAAGCAGAAGATCTCTAATCACGGCCTCTGATTTATTGCCCTGCAAAATTTAACTCCCAGTCTTATTGCTCCATCCGTTTCCTAAGGATCAAGGCAAGGCGACTACAGTTGACAGGCAGAGAGGAAAGCTCTGAAGCCACCAGGCACAAAGGTGACACACAGATTGTGCCTGTGGTCTGACAACCATCTTTCAGTCCATTATGAAATTCTTCTGCTTCACTTTGCTCTCAGGACCAGGGGACACAGAGCACATGACAAAAATGGAAGAGAACTTGATTTCCACCAGGGTATGGGATACCAGGGCAACCCTACAGGCTTGTGATTTTAAAAAATACTTTGGATAGCAGAGATAACCCTCCTTTGAGCATTTCAGTTTCTGACTTGGTGCTTGGCTACTACAACAAGAGAATGGAAAAATAACCAATGTATGAAATGTGTCTATCAGTGTCATTTATGTTACTGGAAAAAATTGTGAATAAACTGGCTGGAAAAATCTTAAATTCTGTAGTCCTGGCACACATTATGACATGTCATAGTCTGACCTGACCAAGAGGTATGCAAGCCTCTTCAGAACTTTACCATTAATTTCAGGATGAGAATGATAAAAAAGCAAAGTAGGATGAGTCCCACTCCTTCCCCACAGCCCTGACTCATGCACTTGGCTCCCTCATCCAGGATAGAGAGGTGTTACACAAAGAGCACGGCTTTTTACGTGGAGCTTAGTCCTTTATTTAGCTACAGGCAAGAGATGCTTTGACCTTCCTGGCTCTTTCAGTGGAACATGGTGGTGGGTGTTCAGCGTGAGGCTCTGGTGCTCTGCAGGGTACAGCACATCAGCCTTCCCTGCACACAGGCTTCACTGGAGGTCATTTACTTCTCATTTTCAGAGGGCTAAGGAGGTCTGTGGGAACACTGATGGGGACCCAGCCAGTCTGCCCGTGGCAGCAGCAGGCTGGTGCTGGCAGTCCCAGTGGGACCAAAACTGGGAGGGATAACGCCCGGGCATGGCAGGATGTCTGTCGGTGTTGCCGCGGCAAGGGGCTCTCCAGCCACTGCACTGCATCTAGGACTCAGTCCAAGAACTCCAGGAATCAGAAAATCAGCCAGACGTGATTGTGAAACGTTAACTGACACTCCCTGGCAATAATTCAGTGGCGTCCCCCTCACTCTGCACCATCAGCTCTCAAGGGCTCTCTTTTTACTCCTCGAAAAGCTAGAAAAATGTGTTGCATCATGTCACTGGGGAGTTCAGGGAAAGCTGGAGTATTAATTAGACTTCCCTGCAGTTTAACCAATCACTTCTCCAGGCTTGGGATGGAAATACAGCAATTAATCTTTTCTCCCTTGTTTTTTTAAACTTCCCATCCGAAGATAACCATTTGAGTATCCCTTGTTAGCAGAAGAATAATCATGCAATTACCACGTTACCATTATCTACAGGTTTACAATGTACCCATCAGTGACCTCAGAGACAATATTACAAAACCAACCGTGTGATTAGGCCAGCTGAGGAAGGGCTGGGATTAAACATCAGCTTTAATTCTGGCCTTATAAACAAAACTATATGAGTGAAGGGAGAAGACAGTGCCATTTGACCTTAAACCTGAAACAATTCATGACTCAGTGAAGTCTCATTGACTTTACTTATTGGTGTTTAAATCAGAGTGGTGTTAACAAAAGCCTTTGTCCCAAGATTCACCCAAAATGAGTGAAGAGCCCAAGCCATACAATGACATATTGGATAACACACCTACTTAATCACTGTTCCTGCAGCTTTAGTCCTGCAGGAAGCCCTCTACATCTGTGTGGATTTCGTGGGAGGTTTTGCATTCTTCATTCCCATTTCCTCTGGGGAGCTGTGGTTAGACAGTCTTCTCCAACACAGCCATGAGGACTGCTGGCACTGAAGGGCTCTGGGAAGAACTCATGGCTATGCCAGAGGATTACATGTCTCCTTAATTTATGGAGAAGACAGGTGCTCAGCTGGTCCCACGCCAGCACTGCTGTTCACCGGTGCTGTGATGGATCTGCCACCACACACAAAATTCAGTAGCTGGTTTATTTGTGCTGCCACGCTAATGTGTTGTCTTGACACCACCACAATATGTTTGTAATTACTTCCATGGAAAAAGTAGAGTGACTGATAGTTCAAAGGAAGAATTATTTTAGGTTTGGCACCTTCCACCCGTGCAATTTCCAGATGCTCAGCAGATTAATATTTTGCATTTTAACCTTTACATCCATCTACAGATACCATTGTATCCAAAGGTAAATGCTTTGAAAGTCCTTGCAGACCTAAGGTGGCTGAAAGACTTAAAATAATGTAAAGGTCTTAAAGAACAAAGAGTTCATTACGTAGTTTCAAAACTGTTCATTTATTTGTAACCAGACCCTTAAAGAAAAATCTGTCACAGTACACCAAAATATATCACTGCCTGAGTAGTCCTTACAAGGGAGGGATTTTGTTCCCTTTTCAATATTGCATCAGGAAAACAGCCTTGAGCAACACATGAATGAAACAAGATTCCTAAGTACTCTCAACAGATTGAAATTTGGAAATGGAAACCAATGCTGAAAAAATGAGAAATATAATTATTGTAATGCATAACTCACATTTGATTTTACTTTTTGAGGCATTGTTTGTGTCTGGGATAAACAGCATATTTCAGCTATTTATTTACAATGTAAACATTTACAAACTGGAAGCATATGAATCAGATTGTTGTTATTGCCTTGTCTTTACGATCTGATTACTTCAGGAGGTGTTTTGCTCTAGGTATGAAGCAAAGCTGATGTCTATTCTAGCTTTCCTGTTCACCTTCCTAGTCCCAGCTTTTGCTGTAACACCTGTTCCTTTAACAGGAAAAGGCCCAACTCACCCTACAGCTCTGAAAAATTGCTGTGATGAATTTCCCTGGATCCTGAGTGCCTTTGTCCACATCAGCCTAGTGAGCTTGGGATCACATTTAGAGGTGTGCAGGGATTACTTTCTTTCACATTTATTCAGTTTAATACAATTTTGTGTTAAACACACCAAAAAACCAGGGTCAGAATCTGCTTACTGCCACGAATTTCTGAAAGCATCTGGTATGGCAGAATGTCAGAACTCGGATACAGGTAACAGATGCTGAGTTGGGAATGGATAATAAACATGGAGATCCTGCCACAGCATTCAGGATTTGGGACACACTGAAGGCAGTTACCTTGGTGGCCCCACACTCCCCAAAGAGCACAACTCCAAAAGTTCCCAGCTCTAGAGACGGCACAGATTGGGTTCTAATAGTTTATAATTTATTTGTAATTTTGTTACCACAAGAAGCCATTAGGTTACCTAATTTCTTTGCAATTGTGTCATCTATTAGGCACTTCTCTGGATTAATATTTATCATTATTGCTGTGTTTATTACCCTTCCAATGGTTATTGATATTGTTGTGCTTATTTTCTGTATGATGAACTTCACTTTATTAGCTTTTTGGGTAGGACTAGAAAGAAATTACTGTGAGCTGCAGATTATTCAAATGTTGCCCACCCTGTGCTGTTCCTTTGAGGGTCTCAAAGTGTGGGGCTGAGAAAGTCATGCCCTAAGATCAGCTTGTGGCAGCCAGGACAGGACCATGAGGAGTCACCAGAAGGGATGACTCTGCCCGTGGTATAGAGGGCAAAGTACCCCACTTTGCATAGATGATGATCACCAAGGTCACTAAAGGGCGTTCTCAGACCATTCCTGGGATCAGGAATGATCCTGAAAGACTTCACCAGCATTTAGCCAGTTCAGCAGCTGAAATGCAGCATGGAGATGCCCATCCACACCTGCCTTTTGACAGCTATTCCCACCTGCTCTGTGACAGCTGAACTACAGTAAATTGTACCCAGGATGCTGATCAATTAACTCCCCATAATTGATTCTTGGCTCTTCCCCTCAGTGCTGTTTCAGCCAAATCTGCTGCAGAACCCAAGATGCTGAACTAAATGAAGTCTGGTTGCTGACAGGGTGCTGTATAGCAGCTTGGCCACCACAGCTGGGAACTGACCCCACTGAATGGGACTTCTACATCTTTTTGCTTTTACTTACTCAGCAAGAGGAATGGTTATCAGTCTCAGCTCCTCTGTGCATTCCTCTGCGTCTGCAGCCACAGCTCGGAGCAGTTTCTGAGCATCCCAGCTGACAGCAACTTCCAGCTCTAGCAGGTTCTGTGCCTGAGACAGAACCAGGGACCAGGGACCACCTTATGATGGGGGTGAGCAGTGGTGGGTGCCTCACCCAGGATGCACCCTGTGTCTGGACACAACTCACAGGGTGACCAGCAAGGGTGTTGGAGATCAGGTTTAGGAAACAGAGTGATTGTTTATGTCTTAGCCTACAAGGTCCCTCACTTGCATGTGTTTTTTTCTATATCTGTAGTTTCAATTATGGAATCTTGTTCTGAGCTCAACATTTGCCTGGTTTTCCCTATGAAAAGAAACATCACCTAGGAATCCTCCACTGTGGATCCCAGATTAATTGCAGTGGCTAGTGGTGTGAGCTAACTAACAGCATATT
The DNA here is from genome assembly GCF_022539395.1 of Myiozetetes cayanensis. Classification (NCBI taxonomy): domain Eukaryota; kingdom Metazoa; phylum Chordata; class Aves; order Passeriformes; family Tyrannidae; genus Myiozetetes; species Myiozetetes cayanensis. The sequence goes on from NW_026087389.1 coordinate 7,210,794, forward strand.
AAGCTGGGAGCCCATCAGGCCACTATCTGACTTAAGTACCTCTTTTGCTAGGCTTACCTTCACTGTTTTGGAGGTTTTTTTGGAATATAAAAAATATCAACAATAAGGAAAATATGGAAAAAAAGAGAGGAAGACAATTCACCCAGGAGATAGTAAGTTCGTAACAGCAACTTTCCTTCTTAACAGTTCCCTGTTGTGGAATACTTGTATCTTTTGGTACATCCTGATGTCAAGTATCAAGGCAACACCCTAAAGACTATTCCTTATTATCTCTTATATCTGTGTCATGTAAAAATTTAGAAATATCTGTATTCTTAATTATTTCACAGGGAGATATTTCTTAAATACTGAGTCCTCATTACAATCCACTGATACCAAGGGAAGTCCTCCTTGCAAGAGGAAAGGATGAAATCACTCCTTGGTCTTAAATTACAAAAAATGCCTTTGATTTTTCTGGTCTTCACTGCCATAAATCATCTTGACAGTGTCACTCAAACCCATTGAAAGATAGGTCAAGCAAAACATATTAACCAGCAAATTAAATTTCCTTATGAGGTGATTGACAGAACTGAGCTCTGCCATTTGTCCTCCTTTTGCCCTCTTCCTTTACCAGATGGCCAGAGCTTGTTCCTGTGCTCTTTGCTGGGTTATTTGAATGGCCATGGTATATCACACAAGGGAAGCATTCACTGAACACTTTGGTGGGCTTTTCATTTCCATTTTTCCTACCATGAAGGAAAAGAAATGCTTGAAAAATTTCAGGTCAGAACACGAGATGTGAGTCCTCAACTTTCCATCACAGTCAAAATGTTCTGTTTTCCTTGGCTTTCTGCTCTGGGCTGCTGTTTTCAGCCTATTGCAGACTCAGGCACGTGCTAGCCAGGTTGGTTACCCATGGCTTGTGCTCAGACACGTCTGTGCCATTTGTACTATATTTGTATCTTCTCCATCATCAATGGAGAATGGAAGAATAAATAGATCTGTCAGTTAATTTCAGAGTAGAAAACATTTTGTTCTAGCACCTCTCCTTCCTTAAGGCAATTAGAATAGGTATGTTATTTTTATTCAGTGCTTGAGGTTACAAGACAAATTAAAACAACAGCACATTCCAAATGAGGTTGCAATATGTGAACTGGGTTTATTTAATTTTACTTCTATGACTGAGATCTTAAATTGAATTGACTAGTCACATGTTTCACAGGGCAGTGAATTATTCACAGGAAAGTTTGAATTGCAACCAATTTAGCCTTCTGCAACCCCCCAAACTGTTGTTTTCATGGATCATGACTCAGGGTCTGGAGACTTGCCCAAAGAGCCAGCTTTGGGTCTTCTGGGCTGGATGTCTGCAATGTTCAGCACTTGACAGTCCAGGGCTCTTGCAGGTACGAGCACCTGATGCAAAGCTGAGGTGGGGTATTCCCAAAGCCTGTGTCAGAGAGGTATGCAGTTACTGGGTCTGGTTAGAGCTGGGCTGAATAAAAACTCCCAAGCAGTATCCTGTGTACCAACATGTTCTCGGTGCTTTCAGCAGTAATGAGAACTAGAGTTAAAAGTAGCAGATGCTCAGCTCTGCTGAAAATTAAAGAGATTTTATCCTCCACCCAGACAGTCCGGCACAAAACATCTCCTTGCTGTAACAGAGACAGATTTCAGTCTTTTTAGAGAAGGCCAAACCCCTCCTGCTCCGTGCTTATTACATCCCACTCCAGCTTTCCCCTGCACCGTCGGCGTTGCTAGACCCTCCAGTTCTGGTGTGTACATAGGAAAGCAAAAAATAAAGCAGTCAATTTTTGCAGCTCCAATTTTAGCAGTATTTTCACAGTTACTATTGTGCCAGAGCTCCACATGACACAAAGAAATCTAGTAGGTCAGCAGCTTGAAAATAAAGTCTAATTTTATATTTAGGCAAGTTATATAAGCATTTGCTAATTAAGAAAAGTGTTTGCCTATCTTTCTCCTAAAAGAGAAAAACACACACAGTACTTGAAAGGTCCCTTAAAGTTAAAACCAGAATTGCTCAGAATTGCCCTTTCTATAGAAGATCTCTAAGAAATTTTCACAGGCCACATCAATATTTAAAAATAAAATCAAGTGTTATGTTTGAAAACATAGTGAGAAATGTGTTGGGTTTTAAGTAGCACAAGATGATAATGTTAGCACCTCCGCTAACAAAATCTCTGAAGCACTTGAAAGGACCCAATTAAATTAACAGGGACTTTTTGTTTTCTGCATTTCGTGCTGTAAAAGCAATTTGACTGTCCTTGGCTGGTGATTTCAATGAAGCCAAACCACGAACCAATTTGCCAGCTAGAAAGGGGCAGTAAACACTTTAAAAGGCCTTCGGTTTTAACTCTACATGAATAATTAGTGGAATTGCTTTTGGAAAATGTGCTAAATTCTGTGATGCATCTTCAGTCAATGGGGGAAAATACTGCTCATGACAGCGAGATATCTGCTCCTGGCTGGAGGGTGGAGTGCCAGACTTCACATTACTCAGCATGGCAGGATTGGAAAGGTGCAAGACAGAAATCTCCTTTTTCTTTGTGAGACATCAACCCAGGCAGAGAGAGGGGGACGATCATGGGGTGACTGGGCAGAGTAAGCAGGGGGCTGCATTTTTGTACACAGTGGTTGTGTGGATGCCGTGTCATTACCTTTAATAGTAAAGCTCAAGTTATAGAATACAAAGAACCAACTGTTAGTTTACGAATGATTAATCAATCAATTTTACATCAGACTTTAACAAATCGAAACCTCTTTTAAAATCCTAGTTAATAGTTACCTGTATAGAAGACTATTGATGGGTTTTAATAACCATCAATACCACACACTTGCTGCCTGGTTGTGCTTTCAGCTACAGGATTTAGCTTTGAGCTACGGGGTGAGTAACATGCCCAGTGAGCCAGCTTTCACCTGATATTAGTATCTTCCTTAACTGGAGATCTTCATTAGCTGTCTGCTCATCGCAAAATATTGGCAGAGGTTGCTGAAAGTTTCCTTCTGCAAAGGCCCTGTGAAGCAGGACAGGTTGACTTTCTAGTTCAGCAGTTTTGTTGCTTGCAGGCTTGGCTGAGTGAAAACATCACTCTCCTCCTCCCTTTGTACCACTGCTATCATTAGGGACTTTCAAACACTTGCACCACTTCTGACAAATCTGCCTTCACTAGTGTTATAGATTTCTGTCTTTTCTCGAGGTTTCTAGGTTCATTTAATTAATGTTCCAGTTTTGTTCTGCTTGATAATTAAGTCCATTTATTCTAACCAGCTTTCTTCAAACAAAGAGAATTCATATGTATGAAGGAGAGCTCTCAGTAGTGAGGGAAGGAAGCTGCTGAGTGCTTTGGCCACATGGCCAGAAGTGAAAAATGTAGTTTTTGGCTGACTTGCAGGTACCCTTTAGGAGTCATTATCTAAGGAAAAACTGTTAAAACAGTTCTTCTCAGACCTTTATTTCGACTAACTCAAATTTTCTATTTATGTGACTTTACTTGAAATAATTGACATTATTGTTATACCTTCACCTTCTTCAGAGAGAAAATCTACTTTTTTTCCAGAACATCTGGAATTTTTTCATCCCTCCAGTCTGCTTGGCCTTTTCTTCTCAAAGAGATCCTCAGTCTTTGCCACCTTATATCTGTGGAGCTGATTTCCCCTCCTAGAGCTCAGTGGTCATGAACTTATCTTCCTTCATCTGAAATGAAATTTTCACAACAAATTACTCACAATAAACAGACCTCAATATCTGAAAGAATATTACTGATAACTCTCTCCTGTTGCTCTGTTGCCGCTATCAGAGTCTAACAACAATTTTATGGGGATCCTTCATTAATGCAAACCTTTTCTACATTTTGCAGGCTGAAGCGAGGTTTAAAATGAGTCTGAGCTACAGCTAATCTTCTCCTGAGGTCCCCAGACCTACTGCAGCACTCCTCATTGGAATGCACCCTGCATCCATCACTTAATTTCCTAACCAGATGAAGCACGCTGTTTTCTGGCCTGCCTGGCTCTGGAGCTCTCATTGCAATAGCAGCCCAGGTATTAAAAAAAGACAAATACCTCTGAGATCCTTGTCAGTCTAATACATTCTTACTAAAAGTAATAAAACATACATCGTTTAATAGATGAAGACTTACTCATTCCCTGAAAAATACCTTGGTGGGAGTGATGATAAAACTATTCCCATTCTCCTGTTTTGTGCTTAGCATTATTTGTGTAGCTGTGAATCACCTCCAATGCCAAACAGGGGACAGGAGAAAGCTGGTATGGTTCCTGCAGGCAAAGGCTTTAGCTGAATTTGTAAAGGTTCTCTGTGGTTTATGGTTGGGAAGTACTTGTATCGCTGTCATTTTTACTGATGCTGAGTACATGGAAAACATGAGCAATAACAGGCATCACATCAGGTCTGTTGAAATGAACTTCAATCCACGGTTCCCACAGATGACAAAGAGAATTTATGATGAAGACCTCTGATTTATAGCGAGCAATTCTGTCCTTGGGAAAGTGGAGAATTAACAATATTCAGAGAAACTCCACACATTTAAACCCATGGTGATACAAATCACTGGACAGGGCTGCAGATCCTGAAGATGCCGTGCCTGTTCTGACTGCTGCAGCCGGGGGGAGGGTGGAGACCTTCAGGAAGGAAGCAGGTCGGACAGCTTCAAGCTAGCAGGCACAGTTAAATCTATCAGGGTTTGTGAATCAGAGCAGGGTTCATGACCTAAACCCTAAAGGAATACCACCAACAGCTGGGATGTGGCAAGTGAGTCTGCATTCCTTTTCCCTTGCCATGGGCAGCCTGGTAGATTCGTCTACAATTAGGACTGAAGATGTGACACCAGCCCATGATGAGAAAATGAAGCAGGCTAGGAAGTAACTTGAATATTTTCTTCTGTAAATCATAATTTAAAAAAAAGTTTTATATTTAATTATTTACATTCTGCCTCCTTTCTCCCTCCTCCTTCTTACTTTTTCTATTCTTAAAGTTGTTCTTCATTAAACAGACATAAAACTCTGCTGTTCGTAAAAACCTTAACACCTGTTCATACAAATTGTAACATTTTTTCTATCCCGAAGATGAAAAGTTCATATTCCATGCTTTGCAGTGCTTTATAACACCAAGCTGGCTTGATGAATCTCTCTGCTATGGAGTAAAACTGAAATCAAACCAGACTGCAGTCAGCAAATTACACCCGGTGAAAAGATTGTGTTTTTTGGCAGGAGTTAAGTAAATCACTACCACAGTTTGTTTTTCTTTCTGTAAAGCAGGTGAGTTCCCAGGACCCCCATGCACACACACACACCAGCAGCGTGGCACCAGCCTAAGACACAGCAGGGACGTGTTTGCACTGGGTGTTAATTAGGGAACAAGTTTTAGTCCTGCTGTGCTGAGTGGGTGGGGACACAGGACACACTGCGCTCGATGCCACTGAGCTGGTGCTCACTACAGAGACAATGGGGGTAGAGGAACAAGTGCTTTCCTCCCACCCAGCTGTGAACAGGGATGTTTGGCTTCACGAGGAGCTGGAGGAAGGTGGTCTGTACTCCCAGCTGGGCTCCATGAACCTCATGAATCATCCATGACCCACTCAGGTCTGACCCTTCGGATTTTAGGAGCGTGGTCTTCAGGTCATTGCTGGCAGCAAGATGCAGAGTGTGTTCGGACACCATGAGGATGGGTATCCTGTGTCGGCCTGCCCAGCGGGAGCATGTGGGAGGAGGGAAGGAACAGGGAAAATGACATCTGCAGCTCCTACTCTTCCTGGTAAATTCTGGGATCCATCACTGCCATCTTCACTCCACTGGAGCTCCTCCACCTGAGCAAGGCTGGAAAAACCGCAAAAAGCTACATTCACTGGAAACTGGAAAATACAGGATTTATTTTTTTTTTTTTAAGGAAGGTTCATTGCCATAGGTCAGATTGTAGTAGAAGATGGTGGCAGCATTTCTGGATGATTAACATGACTTCTTGCACACTCCTGATGAGCAGAAAGCCCAAGTCTGTCATGCAAGAACTGCTTTAAATTCACAAAGTTAAAAAATTGTTTGATGTGTGTGTTTGGAGAGGCAGAGCACTAAGTACTTTATTTCAATGGGGAAACTAAGGTTACATTCAAGTATTTCAATGATAAAAATATTTTATTATACAATATGATTAAATTTAGATTTATGAAACTATTGCTTCACAATCTCATCACTTCTTTTACCTCTTCCATAATTCAAGCTCTCTTCTCATATTCCTCTGGTAAATTTTGGTTTGTTTTTTTTAAAAAAAAAACAACAGAGAAAACTCTTTAAAAAACATTCTACCTCCACTTCTTTGACTCTTACCTGTAACTGATATAAACAGAGGTATAATTAGACATTAAAAACTCAACACATTAAGCTCCTTAATTAATTATGATTTGCCTACTGAGTTAATGTCCTCATAAGTTATTCTGCAGGAGATGTGATTGCCTTTTGCAGACATAATTGCATTGTCTATCCTATAGAGGCTTTCCATAGAGTTCCGTAAAGCTGAAGGCACTTGTTAATCTTGTTAATTGTAATAACAACCCATGCATAAAGCAGGCATTTGCATTGTCCTTTCTTGCTCACAACTTCCCTATCTGCAGGCAATTTAAAAAACCCACAAACTGCCCATTTGCATCTCAGGCATTTTTTTTTGCTAAAAAAACCACTGGCTAAATGTCTTAAAATCAAGTATGTAGACTTATGTATCATATTCCATAACAGATACCCTTTGTATCTCACATTTTCAGGTGCAGTATCTTGGCTACAATGACTTCATAAATCAGGGCATAAGTTAGAGAAGTTATATCACAGCTAACTGTTGCTGTCTAAAAGCAGCACTACTGGATTTTAAGCTATTTCCCAATGCCACAGGAAATAACCAGGCTTGATTATCCTCTTTTAAAGAACGGCAATATTCCCTGGGAGCACACACACAGCACCCATCAATGAAGACTACTAATTAACAAGGTACATATTGCTGCTACCTGATATTGCACAGAGTTTTGCAATGAGTGATTAAATAGCTTGATAATCAAGAGCAAATTATGAGGGAGTGGGGCTGTGATGTTGAATCAGATAACCTTCCTTTTGCAGGGCATTAGAGGTAAGTGCTCCAACAGTCTACTCTTGACCATGCTGTGCTCACAACGGGTGGGTGAAGGAGCAGAGTAAGACGACAGCACTCACTTAGGCGTGAGGGAACCATCCATGTGCCCCACCAGGGTCTGGGACCACGCAGGGCCTGATGGCAGGGCTCCTGGCACTGCTCGGTGGGAGGCTCTGCTCCAACCCAGCTGCTATTTCCACATGGGAATTCATATACAGTCTGATTGTTCTTGCTACTTAATAGGGAATTCATTGTCTTTAATCCAGGTGTCTGGATGTCTTTGTATGGTGGATCTTTGAATACCTCACAGGGAAGGAAACTCTCACTTGTGCCTTGTTTAATTGGGTGGTGCAGGCAAATTCAGGTGATTGCCTTCTCATAATCGAGGCTTCATCCCCCAGACAAAGCACGATGGTAGCCCATGGCACTGTTCTATAGCAATATCTGTTACAATTTGAGGTTTCCCCTGTGTTCTCTACTATGCTTTTTATTTCTTTTCTTTTCTTCAGAATACATAGTTTAGAGATGAGAAACTTTAGAAAATTTCTCACTGAAATTCCCTTTATTTCACGTTTTCCCCTTCTCATTTCCAAGATCGTGTAGGTTTGCTGCACCCTTTGCTTCTTCCAGCTGATCCCTTCTGCCTCCACAGTGTTTTCTTAGCAGGAAAATCCTCCTCCTCACATCCTCCTCCTCTTTCCTTGCAATGTTCAGAAACCACAGTCGTGGGTAGGACTCATTGTGCTGAGGTTCGTGGGCACTTTCTGTGGTCTGAGTTATTTCTGAAACTAATTAACTTGTCAGCTCTCTTTGACAGGACTTGTTAGCTGCCTGCTTACAAAAAACAAACAGAAAAAACTTTGAACCTTTAGAGAGAAGCTGAACTGGGGCTCGAGCCCAGGTAACTCCTATACTGCAGTTCGGAACCTCCCCACCTTCCCCCCACACTGCGGATCAGCTCTTCTTTGGCACCTGCTTTCTCTCAAATTGCTGTGCAAGACGTGCAAATGTTATTTTCCTTTCTGCTGCCAGTTCTTTTCTCCACATCATTTACTACTTCAAATAGCACTTTGAAAAAGGAACTCTGATGTCTGCTTTCAGATGAGAAATGACAATCCCTGGGTAACCTGTTCAAGCATATTGACGAGGAAGCTGTAATTTCAGGATGGCATCTTTCCCTCTACAGTCATGAGATTTATTGCAGATGAATGGAACAACTGAGAAGTAATTTCTTAGACACAAGTTTCAATAGATACGCAAGGAAATGCCCTTATAGTCCATTGAGGAGCTACATTAGATGTAATTTGTGCAAGTGCTGCCATAGCAGTGTATCTGCCTTCATCCTAGCATGAAAAGATACCTTCACAAGTGTATTTTTCCAGGAAATCTCAAAGGGTTATTTTATTTGGTTTTGGTTTTGTAAGATCTCATATTTCACTTCTTTAAGTTAAACTACTATGTTCAAAATCACTTTTTTTTTTTGGGCTGTGTGTATCTACATGCCTTTAGATATGACTATAGACAGCCCTGTGCAAAGGAAGGAATGCCATTCCTGCTGTCTTCCTGCAACAGGGTACTCAGGGGAAACCAGAGAACTGGAAATAAAGCCTAAGGGTGCAATGATGCCAGAAGAGGTGGAAAGCTGTTGTGAGCATGTGGGCACCCACGAGGGCTGTTGTGCAGCACATCCAATCAGCAGCACATGCGGTGCCAGCTTCCAATTCAACCTTTCCCTAACTTTTCACCTGGGTCTAAGTCCTTTCAAATATGCCAAAAGAAGCTTTTGACAAAGAAATTGTGCCCAAAGAGTATGCAGGTTATTTTGCTGTTTAAAAATACAGATTGTCTCTTAAGAGGCCGTGATCAGCCAGTTGATTTTGTTGAAGAGCTGATTGTCACAGAGATAAAGCTCTGTGGCACACAGGATGCAATGGAAGTGCTGGCAGCCCGTGAACATGGTGCCATTTATGCCAGAGTTACGATAAACACTGAAAAACACTTCCAGTTATTTTAATTTACTTTTTCTCTGCATCCCTGAACTCTGATCACTTGCAAATTGAAGTGCTCTTAAAAACTTTAAGTACTCCATTAATTCTAAATTGCTCTAAACTCTGCAAGCCCAGAAACCCAAAGAGCAGTCTTGAAAATCTGAAGTGCTACAATTACTTTGAATCACTCCAAAAAATGTGGGTTCAAAATCCATTTTATGTGTTTATTTTTTTCACTTTTATATTTTCCCTTGCAGTGCAACAAACAGAGCAGAGATCTAACATCTTCAACCCACTAGGAAAAAACCACATCATTCTAAGAACAAGTCTTTGTCCAAATTGCTGAAATAAAAAAGGAGTAACTTTGAGAAAAGCCTTCACACAGTCCTTTCCACCCCAAATCTTAGATGCATGCAGATATATACTATGTTGTTTCCCTGTTACTGATGATTGTATTGAATTCTTAAAGAGGTTGGTGCTGCTTCCTTGTGCCAGCCAACTGGCACCCTGGGCTGCTCCACTGCTGCAGTATCTGACAGCAGTTCTCCAATCCCCACCAGATCCACTGTTCCTCTCTGGACATGCTCCAGTACCTCAGTGTCTTTCTTGTAATGAGGGGCCCAAAACTGAACCCAGGATTCAAGGTGTGACCTCACCAGGGGGTGAGTGTCCCCTGAGCACAGGGGACAGTCACTGACCTGGTCTTGGCTGGCCACACTGTTTCTGATACAAGCTGGGATGCCCTTGGCTGCCTGGGCACACACTGGCTCATGTTCAGTCACTGTCTGAACCAGAAGCTCCAGGTCCTTCACCTCAGGGCAGCTTTCCAGCCACTTTGCCCCAGGCCTGTAGTGTTGCCCAGGGTGGTTGTTCCATGCAGATTTGCTTTTTTCCACACCTTCTGCTGGGGACAAAGGACAGAGTGTGTGGTACCGATGATCTCTGAGTTTCTGCAGTGGCCACTAGTGATGACAGGCAGATTTCAGACTCAGTGAGGGTAATGTCACCCCATTTAATTGCAAGGTTGCTATGAACAAGACACTTAACTGTAAATGAGTTCCAAAGAACATCTGTGACAGGTTCCTGGCATATGCTGGAAGTGTCTTCCTTCAAGTGGGAGAGTAGGAGAGGAGATGCAGTGGCTGGATGAGAAGGTGAGATGGCTGCAGCTCCATCCCACTTGGCTTCATGCCCACGACTGGATTGCATAAAAGTTGGAGCAGGGACTTGCTTTTTCCAAGGTCACAAAATGAAAAGGAAGGGCAGAACACAAAACCAGGTTTTCAACCCCCAGCAGACCCAGTGCTGCCTCTGACCCATCTGGGTACCAGGTATTTGAGAGTTTCTCCTGCAAAGTGTATTCCCCACCTCCATAGCCAGGACACTTGGGCATGGGGTAGAAAAGAGTGGAGATGTCTCTAGACCTGCTCAGGGATATAGTGGCTTTGATTTGCTTCTTTTGGGCTGGAGGAGGAGTGGAAGGTGTTCAGTGGAGAGGCTGAGCTCAAAGTGGCACCTTGCATTCCTGCATGTCCAGCTCATGCTGTCCTCACTACCTGCTCGACAGCAGAGAGCAGAAACACTGCCCTGCCCACAGGACATGGCATCTCAGGAGGACACTGGGTCCTGCTCTCCTCTTGGGCCTGGAGCTGAGACTCCTCGCCTCACTTGGCTTCCAGATTATGGAATCTGAAGTGACTCTTGTTCATGTACAAGCAACAGAAAGCTTTCCATGAGAAAGAGCAGCATTGAAAGCAGAAGTTAGTCTGAGATGAGCACCTCGAGAGATTGGCCAGTGCACTGGGCTGGCTGCTGGACTGGCTGGGAACTATATATATTCCTTATTACTTATGTATCAGACTACCCCTGCTTTAGAGCTGGGACTCCACCCGAGACTCTCTGCTGTGCACATCAGCCCCCTGGGCTGGTCTGGCAGAGCACAGCCCTGTGCTCTCCTCCACCCCTGGGGAGCTGCGCGCTCCCCCGCAGGCTCCTGCTCCCTTAGTGCAGCAAGGGCGGCGTTCAGGAGGTTCCTGCAGATAAGCTGCCTTCAGCTCGTGTCTAATCAAAAGGAAATACCCTTTTGGCAAGGCGTGGGAGGAGCAGCGTGGCGCTGCCTTCGCTGGGGACAAGTCACACTGTGATCTTCAGCTGCTGGAGGAGACTTAGGGATGACTAATATGTAATAAAGCAACACAACAGGTTTGGCCCCCTGGTAAAGTCTTTGATTTCACTGGCAGACGCTGACAGACGAAACTAAGAAATGCTTCACGTGCTCAGATATAGCCATCTGAAAACCATCACAAACAGAAACTTTAAACAGACTTTTCCTTGGAAATAGGATGTGAAATAATAGCTATGCTAGAAAGCTTTTGGGGATCTCTGTTAAATCATTTGTTTCACATTTGTTTTCCCAGAATTTTTTAAAGTCATATTTATCACAAAATAAATAATTCAGCATATTTAAAAAAATACAAATAAAATATCTGATCATTACTTCCACAAAACAGTATCAAATATTTAGGTTTTCCTGCTTTCTAAAGTAAGTGTTTCCATCACAGCATTGTGGCCTCCCAAGCGGCTGAACAATGCAACACTTTCATCTTCAGTCAGAATAACCATCATACTTCTGCAACTCTCCCTGTCATGGGTAAATCTGCTGATTAAAGGCTCTCTACTTTTAGGCTCTGATCTCTCTGTTATGTTTAGCTGAGGGGAAAAAAAATTTAAAAAACTGAAACACAGTTTTCATCTCTCTGGAAAGATTTTCACTTTGGGAGCTCAGCATCCTTGGTTGCCTTTGGCAGAGCCCTAATTCCATGAATACATGACTTTGAGCCTGTGTGGCCTGCAGTGTCCTCATGACTGTGACCAGGTAGGATGTGCTATCAGAGGACTCTCTGGGAAACCCTGCATGGAATGGCAGGAACCCACCGAAATGCCTTGTAACCAGGGGGTTTGTTTAGAGGGACTAGCAGCAGTCCCAGCTGGCTCTGGGGTATGGAGGCTCAGTGGGTTCCATGGGGAACACTGTCCTGGCTCCCCATCCCCCCCAGTGCCTTGCTGTGTGGGTAGCACAGCACATCCCCAGCGAGGTAAGAGCATAGGCAACTGGGTCAGTGCAATGTTTTTCATCACTACTCCCTCCTTATTAATTCCATATCATCAGAAAGCCCACAAGTGATTAATAATGGCTTTAATTGCTTTTATTCTCCTCCACCCTCCCCCTGGCAGATGCAGCTGCTGAGATCTGCCTTTGCTGATAACCACATGTTTGCTCCAAGACTGAATGTCACCTCTGCATGAATCTTGTCCCCTCACCGCCCGGCTTTGTGCCCAGCACCTGGCATGAAACCTGCTTGGAGGAAAATATATCCTAAAGATCTTTAGCCACTGTCACCTACTAGAAAGAAAAATAACCAAATATCCATTACTGCATGGAAGCCATATGGCTGAAAATTCATTACTTGTGCCAGCTATTAAGTGATGTGTGATGGTGTGCTTCAGCAGTTCCTGGAAGAGATTAAACTACTCTATGAAACAGAGGGGAAGGGAAAAGAAAGAAGAATCTGCGTACACCAAACTAAGCCCTCTCCATGAGGTGAGACACTGGTTTTGTTGCGCTGAAGTAACCGCTAAAAAAGAATACCACTGGACTTGATGTTGGAATAAAATAGAGGTCTTGGTTCAATAGACAGAACCTTGATAGTAGTGGCTGCAGTCTCCAGCTGTACCATTGCTCTAACAAAAGATCCTGTTTTCCAGTGCAAAGCCTGATGAAAACATTTCCATTCCAAGTGGATCCACCTCAGCACTCAGGAGCGTGCTGCTGTGGTCAGCCGCCTCCCTCTGCACAGTGTTTCAGAAATAATTGTCTCAGGTGCCCCTGTATTAACCCTTTAGCCATTTCATACCTAATTACCCATCCTCAGACCCAGATCTCTCTCTCAGAAGCTGATCTCCTGGGTATAGCTCCACCACATTCTCATTCTTGCCAAGCACATGTGCCACAATCTCTTTCAGCACTGACCTTGCCTGTAACTAAAAGAAAATGTGCACGGTTTCATCCTGTTCTGCTAAGCAGGACACCTGCCCTTGCATCAGGGACCTTTCCTTTCCACTGCTCACTACTCACAGTGCTTGCCCCAGCACTGGTCAGTGGTGAGCCAGACCTGATGCGATTTCATGTAGTTTTTTCCAGGTAACCAGTAGAACATTTCCTGCATTGAGAACAAGGAGTGATTTCTGTGGAGATTCCATTTGAAACATACCCACATCGACTGGTCTTGGAGAGGTAACTCTTTAGCTCATATTTCATTCACTTTGTGTGCTGTGTTGATTTTGTACTGAACTGGCTTCTTGAACGTTACATTGTGGAATATCAAGTCAAATATTTTACAGAAGCTTAAATCAACACTATTTCCTTTATTAGGCAAAATTTTAATCTCATTATAAAAAAAAAAATCCAGTTAGTTTTAGAAGATCTATTCCAGTTGATGGGCATTAATGATATTATTCCTTTCTATTTTTTAATTTCCGTAGTTTTTTCTCATTGTATGGGATCCATTATCTTTCCAGGATCAAAGCTCAGCAGGCCTATCAATATCCAAACCATTCAACTTTCTCTTAAATAGCAGCTCTCCTTCTCCTCTTGTAATTTTGCCAGTGCTCCATGATCTCTGCAAAAACAGCATTAGCCAGAAAAAACAGTAAGTTTTCCTCAAAATACTTCTGTGCAAATTATTTACACTGCTGATTCGAAGATGCTGAGCTGTTGTAACTATCACTTGCTACCCCCTGAACTTCTGCTATTATGCAAATTGTTGTATCATCATCATCTGGTGGGAATGCATCATTTGTGGTTGTTTTTCTCCCTAGGTTCAGAATAGGGATATTTATTCATTAAAAACATTTGCCTTTCTGCATAATTATTGTCATTTCTATAATTTCAATTTGGAAAGAGTCCAAAGACATTGTTTGATTTCTCTTCATCCCTAATATATTTTAAAGACTTTTCCTTACTGCTTTTTTTCTCTGTAGCTGCAGCCTGTCTCTTGTATTCTTTTCCTTCCCTCATCTAATTTATCCAATTTCTAATTTCCAAATTACCCTAATTGCAACATTCCCTTTTTCTGTTTGTTTTCCATTTGGATGCAAACATTGCTTCTTTCATTGTTTCTCTGAGACATGTTCGATTTCTGTAACCATCTCAGGAATCCTTTGCCAGTGGAGGGATTTTAGGCTTTCAGAGGCTTTCTCTGCAGTAGCCTACAAAGGTATTTGCGTATTTTCTGTTTCACAGTTTGCCCTGGTGCACAGTTGTTTTGCACTGGGAAACTGACTTTTTCAATGTACCAAGTGGATGTTCGACTAAAAGATTTTTTTCCACCTTTCCAAGAGTTATGATCAACAGTTGATCTTTGGCCTGTGGAGGAATGACTGCATCTTTGCCCTGGAGTTAATTCCTCTTTACTGAGAGCAAATAATGTCTTGTTGATCCCACTTGTTTTTGCATCAGCTGAAATAACCTCTAGAGCTTCACAGGTGCTGACAGGTGAACAGAAATGCCTGAGCTCAGCCAGCCCTCCCTAGGCACTTTCTCACTTCCACCTCCATCAGAGGAGCACCCTGAGCTTGCACACATTTGCTGGGCTGGGCAAGTAAGTGCACTCACGTGAGCAGCAGCTCATGTGGCTCAAAAGGAGATGCCCCAAAATTGCAAGCAGTTTCTCATTGCTGGGATAATCAGGTCAGGGTTTTCTGTTGGACAGGCATTTTCTCAATTATTTCTGTTTCAGTCTTTAGGTACTAGGGCAAAACCTTGCTACCATCTTCCTTGTCTTGTACACCAGTCCAGGCATTTCCCAACCACTGAGCTTCTTGGGAATGCTGCTTTTCTCTACTTACTCCAAGCTGACCACAGTTTGCTCTCAGTCAGCAGTGTTGAGCAAGCTGAGCTCTCTGCAGTGACCCACTGCCAGGTGAAGGGATGCTCATGGTACCCTGGGGCAGCGAAGAGGCCACATTTCCAAAGCATGTGGCACTCTGTGCATCTGCAGTACCAAGGTTCCTTCCCAACACGCTCTTATGGCAAGACATTTGTTGGACATCTGCATTCTCAAGATGATATCAGGATCTAAAATTTTCTTCTCTGCAGAGAAGTAGTAACTAAACAGCATCTCCAGTAGCCCACTCACAATGATGACCTCTACATACACAGCAAAATTGATCAAATGCACACTGACTTCCCTGCAGTTTCAGCAAGGCCAGTAGGTCAATCACATTAATATCAGATACTCTGTTTTATTGGAGATTTCTTGCAGAAATAAATGTCAGCATGGCTGCGGTCCAGAAATGTAAAGATTCACTGGAGAAGTCAAACATAAGTGGATCTTACCTTGCAGTTTGACAAAGTTTCTTCCATTGATATCTTTCCCTAGGCAGCTCCAGCTATGGATGCAATATAGGACATGCTCTATGGTCAGGAGAAATGTTAGGATAAAGTGAGAGAGAAGCACTGAAATTCAGTCCTTTTTGGATGCAATACGTCTCTCCTGACATTGGAGATTTTATTATGAACATCTCCATCTCCATTAGTGGCATGGGCTCCTTTCAAAGCTAAGGAGACAAATCAAGACTGCTAAGGTAGGAACTATCAGACACATTAAAGGTACCTATCATAAAAGGAGATTGACCACAGCCTGAAAAAACCTGTTGTGCTACCATCTCTGCAGAAGATGGTCCTTGTTTGTAAGGAACCCATGGTTTTGGTGATAGATGGCTTGAAGGACTGGCAACTGCTTGCTAAATTTCATGTTTTGTTTACTCATATTCACCCCTGTTAAATTAAATTAGGTCTCAAAACATTTTGAAAATGTTGGACATATGCCATGTATCGTTAAGGAAAGATTCATTATCTGTGTAGCATTATTAAACTTGTATGTTATACCCTCTTTAGTACCATTTTTTCCTAAGTTAATTACCCAAAGCTTTTTGTCACCAAGAACGCTAATAGAACCTCTAACGGGCTGAAATCTTTTGTTAAAATAGAAAAGGGATTCGATTTATATTTAAAGGCAAAAAATTGGAGAGTAATGCCAGATCTTTGAAGAATATACATAGTATTTGCATTTTCAGAGGCTGGCTTGTTCCCTGATTATGGCGTGGCCTGCTTACTCTTGCAGATGGGGTGAACGTGTCTGTCCTAAGAGAGCGGCTTGCCCAAGTCCCTGTGGTACCTGTAAATCACAGGCTACAGCAATTGCTCTTTTTTCCTGCCTGTGGGTCTCAGAAAGGTTTGTGGTCTCAGCTGTTTCCATGACTGTTCAAGTGCCAGGTTACCATTTCGAACATCGTCCTGTGTCCAGTGCTGGGCAGCTGAGCCAGCTGGCGAGGCACAGCCAGGCGAGGCATGGCCGGCTGCGTGCGGGGGATTTGCGGGCAAGAGGAGAACATAAAAAGCACATTCCCTCAAAAAACACTCTCCCTACTGCAGCAATTTTGGGAAGGATTTTCCAGGAAGTCTGCTACTCCCTGTACTCCCCAGTGCAGGGACAATGCTCTGTTGATGGGAATAGGAACAGCAGCTCCTCAGCCATGAATTACCATGGGAAATTAGGTAGCAAGAGGCAATCCAGTAATGGATGCTGTGACATATGCCCTCAGAGGGTTTGATCAACTGCAGCAATATTTACCTAGTCATCTACTTTCTGTTTCAGACAAAAAAAGGGCAGCAAACATTAAGGAAAGTGGCCCTGTGAGAGCTTTCTATCTCTCTCTCGTCTACAATTGTAAGACTTTTAACAGATGAAGGACAGTAAGAAGGCTAGAAATAAACATGACACCTTTATTGGTTTGGATATTTTTAGACAGAGAAACAAGCTATCTCATATGTAGGAAATATTATATAAAAGCAAGGTGGTTTTGCACTACTGTAGAGCTTTTCATAAAACAGTGCAAGGAAGCCAGGCAAGCATTTGATGAACAACCCTGAGCTTATCATCTCTGGTGCTCCGGTCTAATTTATTGTCGCTTAAAAGTGGCTTGACCAGACTCTGCACAAGTCGATGCAGGGGAAGTATATGATGCTGTCACCTAGCAGAAAATGGCACAATGAAAGGGAGCCAAATGCAGACAAAAGGCTAAAAAGATGGCACAAAATGTTTAATAAAGACAGTATTTAGTCAGCTGTGTAGATACACCAGCTTCCCCTGCACTGCAGCTTTGCAAAGGGACTGGGGATCCTGAACTAAGGTACTGCTGAAGTACAGGCATGTTCAATCAGGAATTACTGAACGAGATTCAGGTCTGGAGGCTGCAGTCAGCCTCAAAAATCTATTCCCATCACCTGTGGCTAAAAAACGTCTAATTGTGTCCTTTGCTTTCAGCTTGGGCAGTGTCACTGCAGGGCAGGGCAGGTTGAGCATCTTCCTCCCTCTCTGCAGGGAGGTGTTCCTGCCTACCTGCCCTTGGTTTATGGTCACATGGGAGTGTGTTCAAGCTTCTGCATAATGGTGGAGCAGCCTTCTGGGGTTTGTCCTTATTGTCTGTGGCAGCAGACACCTTCGTGCACTCATAGGACTGCATGGAACGGCAGTGGGATCCTGCAGGGAAAAGGCACAGCACAAAGCCTGCCCAGGGACAGCTTGCCCGGGTGATACAAGTGCTGGTTCCTGCGACGACTGGGGAGTCGGCAGGCAGTTTTTTGTAGTCAGTTATTCCCAATGAAGAGTTCCTTACCTCCCACTGTGCTCCAAGCTACAGGATTTAACTGACATTAACCTTTTTCCAGCTGTTTGAAATCTAGTGAGCAATGTTGCTTTGCTTCTCCCCTCTGCCACTGCTTGCCTCCCTAAGGGGAATATTCTGGCTGTTTTCCCATCTGAAGCTGTGTTTGGAAATTTGAATTAGTTCAGGAACCAAATTGTCTCTTTCATTCTCGTGGCAGACACCACTAGAATTATTTGGCTTCATAGTTAATTCCATTTCCACACACTCATTGCAAAACACCAGCCTGCCCTTTGCAGTGGTTCTAGTCCTCCTGTGGCTGATCCTCCTCAGCATGAGCTGTTGCTTGTGGTTTTCACATTGTGTTTTTGCCAGCCATGTTTCCACAAGTACTTACAGATGCTAGGTGGCCCTCCACGTGCTGGCTGGGCACCGAACAGAGGCTGGAGCTGTTTTATTTTATCCGAAAACGTGCCAGGGAGGCACACAGACTTGGTCCCTCTGCCCTACACACAGTAAAACAGCTGCAGTAAATCAGCTTGCCAGAGATTATACCAGCAAGGCCAATAAAGCAACAAGTGTTCAAACAGAGTTTCAGCCCTGCACTTCAAAACCTGCTGCTTAGAAGAAACAGGGTCTGTCTTGGTCAGCACAATCCTGTCAGAGAAATAAAGCCTGGCTCTGCAAAACTGCTGAAGTTTAGGACTTGTCCTAAAGGAGTGTGATTGATTGATACACAGAGGATAAAGAGGGTCCAAGGCAGAGAAGCTCCCACCAAGGTTGACGAGGAGCTGGTGGGTGTCCTGGAAACCCAGCAAGTGTGTGGCTGCAGGCTGGGATGCCCTTGTATGCAGAGTATGTGCAGCCCTTGAGGCAATGCCAGATGGGGAGAGATGCATTAGCCCTATTTGATACCTGGGCTTTGCAGGTGTCACAGACCAGGTGCTGCAAACTACCTGCTGAAATAGAATTTTTCTGTAGGACAAGCCATACCTTGGCTGAGGGTGGTGGTGGAAGCAGCTCAGCAAGTCCACAGTCTGAAAAATTACATCCTATGACAGTGACTACCTGATTTGCTGATAAACAGGACCTTTTCTGTCCTGTATAATATCTCTGCAAATGGTGTTCAGTTCAGAACATCACCCAAGACCAAGGCAGTAAGATGTTCCTGTGAATCACAGAAACCATGATACAGAAGAAATGTATTTGTTAAGCGATCTGACCACTTTTATAATTTATTTAAAAGTAATAGTGTCCTAGGATCATTACAAAGAACATAATATTTTTTTGTAATGGGCGCTAAGGCAGTTCTATAGCAATTTCACTGTTATTATTATCATCTTAACCACCACATACATGTAGAAATATTCATTTGTGTATGAATATATCTATACAGTGCTTTATATCACTCCAGAATCAAGTTTCTTAGTGAAGGAGAAAATTTTGAATCTAACCTGAAAGATACTGATTGCCACAAAAATACTTGGGAGTAATGGGAAATGCAAATGCTGCACAAATGCTTGGAAGAGATCCAAACTGGCGCTTTTAAAACCAACATCAAACCCTCCTGTTCTGTGGCTGCTGCTGTGTGATATCATGTACAGAGATGTCAAATTACTTAGAGGACTGAAATCTGTTCAACTCAGCAACTTTCCTATCAGTAAATTAGAGAATCAAAGTGCAATCAAACTATTAGAGGAGGCTCCCATGGCATAAAGAGGCATATTTCCCTGCATTAATATGCTTTTAAGGGACAAATTCACCCAGCAGTTGCTTTGCCAGCTTGTAAAATGTGCAGCACAAGCAGAGCCCCAGACCTCTCACTCCTGAGGAGAATCACTTTCTCTGTGCAAACTTTGGGAGGTTTATCAGTCTGCGAGTTTAGCAGGGCTCTGTTTGGGCTGTATTTCTTCATGAGACTGGGTCAGCTGTGTCTCTTTTGGGTGAGAATACCCCCAGTCAGAGCAGGTGGTTGCAAAGGGGTATTTTATAAGACAGAGCTTTCTGGTTTGTCTTCCCTGAGAAGACAGAGCCCGTAGTGGGAAGAGTGAGGTGGCAGCAGGACTGTGCCATCAGTCAGACCCCTGGGTCAGCCCCTCATCTAAGCTGGCTGCCTACAGCAAATGAAGAGGAAAAAGTCAAGCATTGCTCTTCACTGACTTTCCAAAGCCGTCCCAGGTCTCCTGAATGCAGCAGCCCCCACGGTGAAACCACAGCCACTGGCTTCTCCAGGTTTATGTTGTAGTGCTCTGGTGCTGCACCTCTAATTCATCCTTTACAATGTGTGTGTAGCTGAAAAATTCAAAAGTGTGAGCCATGACCATGCCACCAGTAGGCAGGATTTTAGGCTCTGCTACCCCTGAGCAGGATCATGGGGAAGCACACAAACAACCGGCTGGTATTTGTTTCAAATTGTTGATATGTAAGCAGGGAGCATGCTGTGCATTTAAATCACTTTCACACTAAATTTGGAACAGAAATCATTAAATATTTATTCTGTGCCTAAAATACTGCTCAAGCGTCCTACTTACTGATATTACATATTAATTCACATAGATTTTGCAGTACCGATAATGCATTTATTTTAAAATGGTGACTCTGAGGCTTTCATCATGATTGGGTTGTTTAATAAAATGAGAGATTCATGGCCCCAGAGGAATCCCATCTAGTCACTTCTGTAAACCTGGGGAAATGGCTCGTGCAAAGGGAAACTCAAGGGTTCATAATTACCAGGAAAAAAACACTAGCTGGAAGTTTTTAGTGATGTGTTGAAGACCAGTAATATCAGCTCTTCCAGAATAAAAACGCTTCAAAGCCTAGTAGAAATTAGGAGTTATTTCCTTAGCCATGGGAGTACTGCACATTCAGAGAAGCAATCACACAGCTAGAGCATAATTGCTACAAATCAATTGCTACCTTCTCCAGGTGCTTCCCTGAAATATGAGGACCAGTTGAAAACTACCACAAGAACTTAAAAACAGGTAAATGGATGTACCTTGGCTTGTAGTGACCCCAGGGATGGCAGTCAGGCACTGAATGGCAGCAGCAATCCAGCCCAGGTT
Source organism: Myiozetetes cayanensis (assembly GCF_022539395.1). Taxonomy (NCBI): domain Eukaryota; kingdom Metazoa; phylum Chordata; class Aves; order Passeriformes; family Tyrannidae; genus Myiozetetes; species Myiozetetes cayanensis. Next base: position 7,231,691 of record NW_026087389.1, read on the forward strand.
TTGTAGGAGCCCTGTGTGTGCTGGAATAGATCAGCTGCAATTATTTCCAGGCTCTGGGTGAGCAGAGTAGGGTGCATTTGATAAATTGCCCATGGTCGTCCTATCTGCAATAAGCTTCAGTCATTTTTAATTATAGACGCCTCGAAAGCTGGGAGCCAGTGCTGATTAGGCAGCAAAATATTGCTACAATCCTCTCAGTAGTGTTTGGGAAAGGATTTAGGTGCTGAACCTGACATGGATGTGATGCTGACAGTCTGGTCAGAAAGTGGAGATAAACAGCTCACTTGTGGATTTTGCTGAGTAGCTGCAGACATCGAGGCTGGTGTCTTTCAGGGCCTGCTGGGTCAGGATAATTTGGTGTTATTTATTTTCACACCTGGTATAATAAACCCTAGGAAGAGGCTGGAAAGACCAGAACCAGTGTCAGGACCAAGTGAATCCTCAATGGTGAGTGGGCTCTGCCCAAGCCCATGGAGGAGAGCAGGGGGCAGGGGGCACTAGGCATGTATCATATTTCCCATTACTCCTGGGAGAAGGCCATTCAACCACTCCCCCTCTGCCTCTGCCCTGATATGTCTCTCACAGTGTATCCCCACTTCTTTCCCTGCACCATTTGTTCTCCCGGTGCCTCAGAGCAGCAGGCACCTGGAAGAAACAGATGAGGTGGATTATCATGAGCATCAGCCTCAAGGCACAGAAGGCACCAAAGCCTATGTGCTGGCTGTCTTCTTCCCAGATCAGGGCTGCAGGAGGCAGAGGGTTGGGAAGCAGCAGCATTGCCTGCGGAGGCCAGGGCTGCTTCAAACACAGCCACCAGCACCCCACACACAGCCGCAGCTGCAGCGTGTCTAAATCCAGTTACAGGGTGGAATAAGCACTCCTACCTCAGCACACAGGGCTATTTCTGACTCCAGAACCTGGATGCTGTGGGAGCTCTCATTTCCCTGCAGATGCTAATCAGGTCTGGAGAGCAGCACCCGGCACCTGCAAATGAGGGAGAGGAGAGGGAAAATGATGGCTCAACAGACTTTTTCAAGGGACTGAAAAACCTTCCTAAAGCACCTTCAAACACAGTATCCAGAAATAGCTTAGGAGGTGACCTCATTGCGAGCCCCAGTTTCCCAGTGGTGCAGGTGGAGTGGGGAACTCCATGTCTGCTAGCACGAAGGCTCTGCCAGTCCCCAGCAGGCATCTACAACTGAATAGGACAGATAACCAATCCCACTGTGGAGGAGATACTGACTTTCAACTGGCTGGAAGCTGCCCTTCAAGGTGGCAGTTTGGTGATGGAAGGAAATTTGCTTGCCTAGGTGGTATTGCAGAGAGCCCTGTGCTGTAAATATTAGGTATCTAGGGTAGGGAGGAGGCTGAGCACTGGTAAGAGAAATTCTGAGTTGCAGCAGTGTAACCCCGGCTCTTGCACCATCCACAGTCACAGTGGCTGGGTGCCCTGTGGTGCCTCCCTTCTCCATCCCACGCTTCCCTGATGTCGAGGGGTTAAGTGAGGCCAGCAGCCCTGGCTGGCCCCTGCTTTGCTCCTGGCACAGCCCTGATGCAGCCAGGATCCCAATGTAAATATTAGCTGAGTGTGTATGAACAGGTGAAAAGAGCACCAGTTTAAGCCACTCTACTTGGGAGACACAGGAATCTATATACCGCTGTTACCAAGAAACAAGGATTGTTTTCTGTGCTATTTTAGGAAACAGGGAAACAAATGGAGCCTAGGACACACCAGGATTTCTATTTCCACTCTGTGAATGAGTGTTATTACCAAGTTGTAGTGTTTTCCAGTGTCACTCCACAGCCGGACTCTATTCATGACTGAATCAAAGGACCTGTTGCTCAAACCTGCCCACTCACACAGTCCCATTATACAGTTCTTTAATCTGCCCTGCTGCAAGCTGCAAACTGTCCGGCCCCTCACAGCATGTGCCCAAGGACATAGCAGCAAGTCCTCAGGAGAAGGTACCATTTACTTGGCACTACCTGTTGCACAGCCTAAGCCAGGCTGGCCCTCAGCAGCTTCCCTGCTTCCTCTTTCAGTTGCTGCTGAAATTTCTCATCTGCATGAACTGTAAGATATTTTTAAGTAGAATCTTTGCCTCTTTTTTCCCCCTTCCACCGTCACCTGATGCTGCACTAATTTGAGACTTGTATTGCAAATCTGCTTTTCCAAAACAAGAGGAACAGCCGAGCAAACACTTATTTCCCATTTTGATGGCACACTGCCAAAGGGCCGGGTTTGTGGTAGGCAACAGCCAGAAGAACAAATGATCACAGATGCTGGACTCTTACACGTGCCAAGATCAGCAGACAGCAGTGTGATTTCTGGGTGACCGGCACCAGGTGACACCATGCCCATCTCTACATCACCTGAAATCGCTAGGTGCTCTGCAGTCAGTCTCAAGTCGAGGGTCAGTCCTAGCTGGGGTCTCTCCACACCCTCCAGTGTTTTCTGCCATTGGTGCACATAGATCTTATAAAGGCGCTAATTGCTTCCAGCTTTCATAAATAGTCTCTTCTAGGCCTTTAACCAGGGCTTATAAAATAGAGGGAGGGGTTTTTTTTCATGCAAATGTGAGCCTCCCTGAGGGAGATACTCAGTTAAGCTCTCCCAAATGGCTGTTTTAAGTGGAGTTTACTTTCTGAAAGTTTCTTCCAAACCTTGGGTCCTGCCACATACACAGGCACTCCCTCCCCAAAGCTAGGACCTCTGCTTCAGGTCTGCTTTTCTTTACAGTCATTTCCACAAATCATTATCTACGCTGATTTTCCCTGCCTAATGGGAATAAATGGAGAGGGCTACAAATGCTACAGCAGTGATTTTTTCTAATATCGACAAGTTCTTCCCTCTGACACTGTGCAAAATGGAAACAAATTTGAAACATTTCACGAAATGCCTTTACTATTCTTCAGCCGACTCTGCTTCCAATACCTGAGGCCACCTGGGATCTCCTTTACGCAGCTGCAGTTGTTCCAGGCAGGAGAGGTGAGAAGTGTTTCGCCCTCTGCAGAGATGGGCGTATGCGTGTTTGCTGCTTCTTGTTTGTTGTGTAAACAGGAGCAGGCACGGAGGTGGAGTATTCCCACATGGTGTGTATTGCCTCTTACTGGAACCTGCAAGAGAGCTGGCAATGCAGGTACTTTGGATCTCATGTAGCAATTATTCTCGAAAGGAGATGCAATTAATTCGCGATGCTGGAAACAAATACATAGGGGCAGATTTTTAAAACTTCCTGGAGCCTGTTCCAAAGTGATAAGCTAGAAAGGACCATGGATTTTGCAGCTATGTTGCATCTTGAAAACAAAGTACCCAACATTAGGCATCCTTTTAACCCAAAGAGCCTTTGTTTTAATATCCTGAGCAAACAGCAATATACACCAATACAGCATCAAAAATTACTTAGCTAATGCTCTTATTTGTCTACATTTACCCACTCATGATGGGTAATTACACAATTACCCACCATGAAATATTACCTCTGGAAGTTAGGCACACATAATTTTCATGATCGCTCCACTAGCGCTGCTTCCCTTCCTGCACAATGCTGGACGGGCTGCTTTGCAACAAGATGCAAACAATTGTGAGAGATGTCTTAGAGGGATCTGGATACATCTCTCTGGACAGAAATGGCATTTGGAAACAGAAAGCAAGAGGCCTGAGAAGTTTTTACCTTATTCTTTCTTTTACTCAGCAAGAAGCATGAATGTTTCAACTGTATATTCAGATGTAACCACCGGGAACATATGGCTGTGTGGATTAAGGAAAGAAAGTGTTGATCACATTGATCAACATTTGTGTCCCTGTTGATCACATTGATCAACAATGTATCCCTGCTTCTCTCGACCAGCAGAACTTCCAGATGAACCTTGATTAATCCATTCCCGGATATTCAGTCAGGCCCTTTCAAACATAACCAAGTTCAAAGTTCTCCAGTGAGCCAAATCTCACCCACTAAAGGATAAATATAATTCTGAAAGCTCCTAAAGAAGAACATGTGAGGTTTTGGTGGTTGTATTTATTTCGCATCAATTAATTTAAGGAATCTTTTCTGACAATCTGTCAGAAAACTCAATCTGTCTCTATAGATAGATACACAATGTCTATGATGTTCCTATCAGCAAAAGTTGCTTCTGTCATCCCCAGTAGCTTTCCTCTAGCAAATCCACTTCTGCAGAGTTGCCTAAACAGCTCAGACCACTCACTACAGAAAGAAAATATCTCGTAAAAAACGGTTCAATTTTCCTCTGATCATCTCAGAAAGTTTTGTTGCTGTGTTGTCTAGGAGAGGGAAGACAGAGAGCTGCAGCTTCTGAACATCTCCTCAGCTGTGAGGGAGAGCATCTGCAGCCTCATGTCACAGAAAGAATTTTGTCCATTCTCCAGTACAATAAATGGCACTTCTTTCTTGAAACCCCGAAAGACCTTTGTTTTCTCTGTTGTGTGATCACCTATAGGTAGCATCATTATAGACACTGACATAATGGATTCAAATTTTTCTTGCCTTCACAGCTGGCACAGCTGGACTCAGGACAGTGAGTTTTTCTGATGTATAAAACGAAAATGGCATCAATTAAAAATAAACAAACAAACAAACCCACAAACAAACCACAAACAAACAAAAACAAACAAACAAATAAACAAAACCTCCACAAACTGAAAAAATAAGAGAACTTTGCTTAGGAAGAGACCTTTGAAATGTCCCATCACCCCTGTGGTAGTCATCCCTGTTTTAGCCATCTTAGGGGCCATGTGTCAGGCAAAATAGAACTAGTAGGTGCTGTACAGCCTGTCCCCATAGCAAGGGACTGGCACCACAGCTACACACCTTGGGTGAGGAGAGTTGTTTGCCTCACAGCAATGGTATCATAGTACTCCTATTTGTTGGTTTGGGGAGACAATAAATAACGAAGCATGAAGTGAAATGATACTAAGTAAGGGTGAGAGGGGCCAAAACCCCTTTTCCTAACCTCAGCTTGGACCAGCTTCTGTATCTCAACAACCCACCATGTGTCCTTTCCTTTCCCTGGCTCATGGGAAGATGCAGATGTAGGGAAACGCCCTGTGCTGCCAGCTGCCCTCACATCCTGCCCTGTAGCCAAACACTGCCACTTGCACAGCAAGCTGCCTGCCAGCACCAGCACCATGTGCTCTGTTCATGCTGTTTATCCCCAAATACCAGCCAGGCTGGTACCGCCCCAATACAATGCTGGGGTGGTTTCTGCCAGCTTCCATCAGCCTCTGGGTTGGACTGACCATTCTGGGAGCAGTACTTGAGAAACTGGGCAATAAAGCATTGCCTCTGGAAGTGCTCTCAGAGGAAAGCAGTAGCTGGGCACAGCAAGCTGTGGCTGTTCCAGCTTTAGACGCGAGTGTTCCCCCGCAGTGCTAGGGTTGCAAGATTCCAAAGCCCAGCCTCAACAAGCAGGATTCCCAATGGGAAGCACATGGAAAACTTTGTTTGCAGGAACTTGACAATTTTGCTCTTCCAGACAGAGAGTTCAGGATCCTCAGGACTTCCCACATTGCTGAAAGGACACACCATGACATTGCAGGGCACAGCTCTAGCAGGTAAGGCTCATGGAAATGGAGAAAGCCATTTTTCCGTCTCTGCACAATTATTTTAGCCACTTCTCATGGCTTTCAGAAATGCAGGGCCCTGAAATTTTTCCAGACTCATCTGCTACACTGAGCTTTTAATTAGAAGTAGGAAAGGAGCTCAGAAAGCCCAGCTGATGTGAAAATGCTGGAACACATTGTCTGAAGCAGCGCCCATCTCCTCTCCTGCAAGCTATTCTCACAGCCCCATTACCAGGAGTCGATGTTTACCTATTCTCCCCAAACATTTATTAACATGAATTAACAGGTGACAGGTATTTTGACATTTACAAAAGAAGCACTGCTAATTGAGTAGAAAAAACCCACAAACCTTGAAAACACCCACCCACCACAAATACACACGTATGCGCAAATGAAGCCTCATTCAGATCTGAAAATCACCAAAAACTAAACCATTGAGCACATATGACATCTTCACTGATTCATCCCTCAGGGTGGTTCCTGAAGTCCTCAGTTTGCTCCAGGTAATCTTCAAAGCAGAACACCACGATATCATTACACGTGTAATAATTAGTGACTCGGTGAAATATTTATCAGCAGTATTGCTTTTTCATTAAGAGTTCCAGCTACGCTGAGGTGCAAGAAGAGCTGCTTGGTGGAAAGCAAATGCTGAGAGACCCAAGTCTGCAGGATATGTGTGGCTCAGGCAGCTGTGGGGACCCAGCGATGTCTGTGTGGGGCCGTGGGGACACTGAGGGACAGCAGTGTCTGTATGGACATCAACGACGCAGAAGTGTGGCTGTGGGGACACTGAGGGACAGTGGGGTCTGTGAGCACAGCAAAGGAACAGCAGTGTCTGTGCAGGGCTGTGGGGACATTGAGAGCACAGCAGTGTCTGTGCAGGGCTGTGGTGTCTGTGGGGACACTGAGGACACAGTGCTGCCTGTGTGGGGTTGCGGGGACATCATGAGCGTAACAGTGCCCGTGTGGGACTGTGCGGACACCACGGGCACAGCAGTACCTAGAGATACTGGTGCCCGTGGGGACACCGAGGGACGGTGGTGCCCGTGGGGACACCGGGGACACGGCGGTGTCCGTGGGGACACAGTGCACATCCCCGCCGGCGGCGCCGCCCCCACCGGGCATGCGCGGGGTCCGCCCGGCGCTCGCTCCCCTCGCCCCGCGCGTGCAGCACCGCGGTCAGCGCCCGCGCGCACGGGGCGGGGCGGCGCGGGGGCGCGCTCGGGCGCGGCGGCGCGCGCGGAGCCGGAGCAGGAGCCGGAGCGGGGCGCGGACAGAGCCGCGGAGAGCGGAGCCAGCGCAGCCCAGCCCAGCACAGAGCCCGCCCGGCCCCGGCCGAGCCCAGCCCAGCCGCCGCGATGCTGGACCCGTCGTCCAGCGAGGAGGAGTCGGAGGAGCTGGTGGAGGAGGAGAGCGGCAAGGAGCCGCTGGCGCCCGCCGCGGCGCGGCTCTCGCCCAGCCGCCCCGGCGAGGGCCCGGGCGGCGGCGGCGGCGGCGGTGGTGCCGGCGGCGGTGGGAGCGCTGGGGGGCTGCAGCCCGGCGGGCGCGGCAGCGGTGCGGCGCGGCCCGCCAGCCCCAGCCCCTCGGTGGCCAGCGAGAAGGAGAAGGACGAGCTGGAGCGGCTGCAGCGGGAGGAGGAGGAGAGGAAAAAGAAGCTGCAGCTCTACGTCTTCGTCATGCGCTGCATCGCCTACCCCTTCAACGCCAAGCAGCCCACCGACATGGCCCGCCGGCAGCAGAAGGTACCGGTCCTGCCCTGCCTTGCCTTGCCTTGCCCTGCCCTTCCCGGCTCTGACCTCCTGGTCAGGCCTGGCCTCCCGTCCCCATCACCCACCCCTGGCTGCTCCCTGCCTGCCCCTGCCCTCCTAACCCCTGCCACCCACCCACCCACCTGCCTGCCCCCTACTTGCGCGCCCGCAGCTTACCTACTGCCCTGCCCGCTCCCCGAAATACCCCTGCCTGCATCCCCTGCCTGCTCCCTGCCTCTCCTCCTGCTCCCCAGGCCTGCAAACGCCCGGGCACCCCAAGGGCACTCCCGGCACAGGGCACCTTGGGCCCGCGTGTTGGGGTTTGCTGGCAGCAGCGCTGTCCCGGGGCTCAGGGGAGCCCCCTGACCCTCTGCCATCCTTCGTGCTGCTGCCCGACGTGGCCTCCCGCACGGAGCCGGCACGGTGACACAGGTCATTGCTCCTAGTTACGCAACGTTGGGATTTGGGAAGTTTGGGATGTTGGTCGTCTAAAGGTTGTTGAAAGGAGAGAGATGTGTGTTGTATTGTTGGAAAACACCAGATGCGTGTCGTCGCCTCCTGCAAAGGGACTCCACAACTCCATGCTTACTGCAAAGTTTGCTTAACTGGGAGTGCCGGCACTGACTTAGGGAGTTGCCGGGTCTCATTTAAACTTCTTGCAAGTGTTTGTGTCCGGCGAGCTCCCTGACACTGGCTTCCCGGCAAAATGGGGCAGCAGAGGTTTGCGATGAAGTCTCTGCCACAGTCCTGACTCTTCCTCCCCAAGTGCGTCACCGCGGCAGGGCCGTGTGCTGCTCCGGGCGGAGGCTGGGCAGGAGCGCTTCACCTGGGCTCCCCATCCCAAAGAGCTGCCTTGGAGCTTGTTTCTCCTCTAAGGCACAAGCTCACGGGCCAGGGCAGAAATTTAAGTTTCTCTGAGATGTGAACACGGGCGTCTTCCAGTCAACTTTTTCCCTGTGGCAGCCAGAGCTGGGTCTGTGATGGGATGTAGCAATCTGGAACAGCTGGCTGACTTTTTTTTTTCACCATTTTCAGTTGAGTTTCTTAGACTGCAGTTTTAGCCTTGATACTCTTCTGTGTTCACAAATGACCTTTACAATTCAGGCAGACTCCTGGTTGTATTGATGCAAACGACATTCAGTTCTGCTACACCACAGGACTATTATTAGTCATTGCAACATACGGAGGTAGGAAAGTGTATCCGTACTGTCTCATGTAGTTTAAAGGCAATATAGGACAATCTGGTGTTGCTGGAAGACTGAATGATCTTCTTTTGTTTGCTGAGCAAAGGGCATAGCTGAAATTATAGCTAGGTTTGGAGATGCTTTTATTTATTTATTTATTTGTTTATTTTTGCCTTTTCAATAGATTGTGATTTTCCAAAGTAGTTTTGGCTTTTGTTTCCTGTGCAACTTCTTTGTGTTAGAGAAAGATTGTGAAATATAAGTTTGTTTTGCAGAATAATTGTTTGTTTTGCAGAAATAAAAACAAACAAACTCTAAAACAGTTTCTTATGTGAAATTGAAGCGAAATTGACAAGTATTTTATCCAAAGGAGCAGGCAGCATCTTGTGGTCCAGAGAAGAGTGGCTGGGAAGAAGAACAGTTCAAAGTCCCTGAAATCAAAATAGTGCATTGTGAAGGGACAGAAAGAGGGGAGGAAAAGGGGGTGAATGAAGTGTAAGTGAAACAAAAAAATGAGGAGTAATGACAACTGGCAGCAATACTCAAGGGCATGGAGAAGTTATGCAGGATCTTGGGAGGAAATAATCCATCCTCTGAGAAATGAAGAATGTAGGGAAACATGTCTAGCTTATTTATACAGATAGCTAAAATAGGTGTGTATTAGTGGCTGACAGTCTTCCCTCAAACTTAGCAGAGAGATGAAATTGGGAAAGTTAAATTTAACGTGATAACACATGTAAAATTAAATTCACCCTTTTAAAGGTGAATGCATTCTGGTTTTTTGTTTTTCTGTATATCATTATATTCACTTGTCATACTGGGAATAAATCCTTGCCCTTATTCCTTAGCCAAGACTCCTACTGATGTCAGTTAAAGGACTACCAGAGCCTTGTTGCTGGACTTATATGCTCCTCTGCTTTCCTTATGCATCCCTCTGGGAAAGACCACCCTTCTTTCTCTGACTGTGTGGTGACCGGAGGGTGAATGTGTGGGACTCTCTCTCTTGAGTACCGAACTTCAGCCTCAGTGTATTTGTTGGGCCTTTAGTAGTGATGGAAATACCAGGCGCTCAAGACTCATCAGAGTGATGCAAATGCATTTTGCTCCGTAGGGAAAAGGTAGGAGAAAACTGGGTTTTAGTCCTGCTCTAATGGGAGCTGCTGTCTCAGTTTTTGCTCATCAGCAGAGGAGGAATAAACTACTTCTTTTTCCATTTGCCTCTTTATTCTCACAGTCTGCTGTTTGCCAGGGAAGTGTTTCATCCCGGGAGAAATGGGGAGCAGAAGCCCCCCAAGTGGTGTTGTTGGCAGTCCCCAGGCTGGTGTGCAGGACCGCGCTCCCTCCTCTCTTGATGGTGCCGGATGGAGAGGCTGTGGAGGGAGCTGCTGGATCCACATGTGGGCACTCTGGGGACGCGAGGGCCTGACCCTGCAGATCTGCCCACTGGAGTTGCTACCTGTGGGCAGGACATCTGAGAGCCCCACTGAGGCTCTGACAAGGCAAGGGGACCAGCCAGGTTTCAGAGTGGGCTGCTCAGACCCCGCACCCACATCAGGGAGGTGCCGCGCAGCCACCGCAGAGGTGTCTGGGCAGACCCGTGTGGTGGTGAGGGCTTGTGACCTGTCCCCAGCCACGCTCAGCAGGTCCTGACCAGCTGAAAGGAGGAGGATGAGATGTGGCTTCACCTGGCTCACAGCTCTCCCCTGTAGCACAGGAGATGCTGCCACCCCCGAGCATGGCTCAGGCAGGCGACTGTGGTCTCGCAGGCGAGGCAGTGAGGCTGTTGTCCTGCAGACTGGTTTCCTGGCTGGGTTACCTGATAAGAGCCAGCCCATACCTGTGGGAGGACCACAGCTGAGACTGGGCTGTGTTGCAGGCAGCCTCTGCCAGGCTCCCAGAGCCCGGGGCTGCTTCTGTAGCTTCATCTTCTTCTTTGCAATTTTCTCAGATAAGAAAGCAATTGATTTTATTGCGGTCACAGCACTGAAGTCCTTGCCTGGGCTGAAGATCCCTGCGGTGCCTCCCCTGAGGTGTGTAATCCTCCCTCCTTGATCCTGCAGCACTGCTGTCTCAGAACTGGCTGGTACCTGGAGCCCCAGGGAGCCACATGTTAGCGTGGTGCAAATGCATCAGCACCGCAGGTACTGGTTATGTATCCACACGAGTGTGTGCAGTGCTGGGGAGCTGGAAAACGCAGCCTGATGTTCTGCGGCACTCATAAACCACCCTGGAATAAGGGGAAGCGTGAAGCTAAGGTAGTGTTGCAACAGAAAGGTTTGACATGCCGTTTGATAAACTATAATGTACATGAGGGTGAAGAAAACAGTGGAAAAGTTTGAATGGATGGCGTAGCTGGGTATATTCAGCACGTGGGCATGACAGCACTGCTTGTTTACTCCGGCAACAAACTCTGTTTTGGATTTCCAGATAAATTTAAGCAGATGCTACTCAGAGCTGGTATTTTTCCAATCTTGACACCCCAGAAATTTCAGCAACAGAGTAAAAATTGTTTTCTAGATCAGTGTGTTCAGTTCTACACCTCTGCTTCAGGTTTATCTTAATGTTTATGTGGTAAAGCTTCACTTGAGTAACTACACATCTGTGATGTCTACCTGTAAGTTCTTTTATTTACATCTCACTACCAGGTGTTTCCCAAGGGAAAAGAAAAAAGGCTTATTAGATACCTTCCTGTGCTGTCTTTCTTGCTTAGGTTCCTTTTTTAAGCCACTGCTGAATTCCAGGCACATTTGACACGTGGATAGTGGTCTGCAAGACACTTATCCCTGAAAAGCTTGGTGAGAACAGGGAGGTCCATTTTTATCTCCTACCCCAGGTGGGAGGAAGGTAGCAGTGTGTGGGCAGCCCTTTCTAGACACTGGGGAATCTGAACAAGAGACCTACTGAATGTGGAGAAAAAGCTCCCATGAGAGCTTACAATATTGCTGGACACGAAAGGCTCTGGCCTTGCAATGCAGCTCAGGAAGAAAGTGGCTTTGCCAGCTCTGTTGCTTTCAGAACAACGTGTTTTATTACCGCAGATGGCACTTAGCTTGGTAATTGCTTGCCCAGGATGTATTTAGTCTTTTCTCTAGCTCATGCTGACTTGTTGGAAGTAGAGTTGAGACAACCAGCCGTGCTCCGTGCCTCTTCCCACTTGATCCCAACTGTCTGAAGCCTTTGGGAGGAGAGCTCAGCTGGCAGCCTGGGGATGTCAGACAAGGTGTGTGTCTGTAGTGATGCAGACCAAGCATCCTTGGATGTGGGCTGTACCTCTTGCTAAATACCTCCAAAGCCACAGCAGCCAAAAGGCACAGCACAACCCAGGAATTGGTGTTTGCTTATTCGAAATTGCAGAAATGGACAGATCTTCTCCAGATTATCGCCAGTCTCATGAAAACATTCCTTGGGAAAGGGGCAGCAGGAAGAAATTGTTAGGAGATAAAATGTGGAGAGCACTTTAGGTCAGATACCACTGCAGTCATGGTTGCCATCGCCTGTTTTCCTCCCTGCTTGCAGAACAAGGGTGCAGGCAGGGAGGAGAGTAAATCAGTTCTCACTGGGGGATAAATGTGGGATCAAAAAAGTTCCAGCTTAGTTGCAGATTACCAGAGCTACTCCTGGGAGAAGTGGCTTGTGATTTGGGTCCCTGTGTAAGCCTGTGGGATGACGTCTGGTGCATTAGCAAAATTCTCAGTCAAATTCAGCAAAGCGCTTAAGCTTGTGCTTTGCTGAATGGTGATTGATTTAAGCACAGTGCTTAATGCAGAACAGGTGTGAGGGGTCAGAAACTGTTAAATTGGTAACAGTGCACCTTAAATTATCAAATTTCTGCCTTTTCAGCATGCACACAGATGCTACAACAGTTAGGAACATAGTAAAGCTAGTGCAGCCTTCCAAATAATCGCATGCTTCTTCCCTGTGATGGGCTGGGTTGTTACTCTCATGCCATATTTACACAAGTTCTCTCTTAAAATCACCAACACATTGCTCTTCTGGGACAGACATTGACTCAGGTGGTGTTTGGATGTGTTTTAGCAGCTTTCTGCTGGAGCAACTTGATTTTATGGTCAGATTCTGCTCTGCTGGCCCCAAGAAATGCCTGGAGGTTCTCAGCTCTGCAGGGGAGGAGAGGTAAAGACGGTGCTCTGCTTGTTATCTCTCTGTCTCTGTTGCTCTCTAGTGCTGTTTAAGAAGGAGGTGCAATGGTCAGGCAGGTCTCAAGCGTGAGCTGAACCTCATGGACAGCTCTTTATCTGCAGCAAAGCTTGAAAGATAATTACTAGTGCTATGCCTGTAAAAACCTGGAAGAGTGGTTAGGGGGTGACTGCCACTTAGGTGGCTCAGTGTGGTCATAGGCCACTATCACCATCAAATGAGAGCTGTGTGTGGCTGGGCTCTCAGCTGGGGCTGTCCCTGGATCAGCCTTGTGCCAACCCCAAAGTGAAGACAGGCGTGTTTTCAGAGCATCGCTGTGGGGAGGACAGTCTGGCACATCTGAGATGCTGTGCTCCTTAGCAGTGTGGAGTGCAGAATGTGATTATTGTGCTCAAATCGCCTGGATTCTGCAGAAAATGGTTATTTTCAGTCAAAACACTTATCATTTATTTTGCCAGTGCCTTATCTTAATTTAATTTTGGAGATATTAAATATCTGTCATACTTTGGCTATTTATATACTTGCAGCTTATTGGATTGTGAAGCAGGTAATTAAATAGGCTGTGAGCTTGGTCTTTGGCTCTTGTGAAACTTTGCAGTTCTTGATCCATAGCATGACATTTCAATTATTGTGGGTGGCACCTCTTGGGCCAGAGATGTTGTGAACTAAGAGTGGAAAAGACTTATCTGATTGTGCAGCTCCAACTCCTGCTAAAGCCCGTCGTTTCCAAAAGGTATTATTTATGGCCTTGCTTTGCGTAGTCTAGACACTCTCCCCGAAGCGCTTTGCCTTTTGCACAACTTGTAATTCCTTCTGCTGAATGGTGAGTCACTTGTTCTCCGTTCACCTAAGTGGGAATTGGTCGGCAAGTCATTTCCCTATGCAATTTTTTGTTAGCTGGAGAAGTATTTACTTAGTTTCTAGTGTGGTTTAGCAGTAGGAGCCCAGCCATCACAACTCTGCTAGGAGCACTGTGTGCATCCAAACCCCTTAGAGCTACTGCCAGTGCTTTAGCCCAGGGTGGTACAAGGTAAACATCCTATTTCTATTTAATTATGTGAACTTGATCAGTATGTTAAGACCAGTCGATGTAGTATGATCGGTAAAGCTGCTGCTTGGATGGTGTCGATGTGAGTCCAGCTAGAGACTTCAGCAATGCCAGGGTTTCACCCACAGAACGATCTCTAGGAATCACATATATTTTAGTGTGTCTTTGAAAGTTAAGACTAATTAAAACAGTAGAGTTCCCTCAAAACACTATCCCTGGTGGTGAGCAGCTCCTCTCCGTTTATCACCCAGGAGAACGGGTGGCTCCTCAGTGGAGGGGTTTGATAGGTGGCCCCTCAAAGGTTTTCTCTTTCTGGTGATAGAGCAGGGTGAGGTAGGTCCGATGGAAGGTCCCACCTTGCTTCCCAGCTCTTTTGAAATGTGGTGCAGTCGTGGCAGAACAGGCAGAGTTGTCTCCTCACCTTGGCTGCTCCTCACGCAGGTGGCACCACCAGCTCCCAGTGGGTCAGAATAGGGTCACCCTTCTCATAGGGGTGGTCCTTGTGGTTTAGCAGCAGGTCCAGCTGTGTCTTCATGAGGTGGAAGAGGGGAGATGCAAGAAATATCAGGTTCCTGGGGAGTTCCCCTGTGTTATTACCTTGTAGGTACTGACAAAAGTACACAGAGCATCCTAACCTGGTGCTTGATTAGGAGGAAGTTATTTGTGGGTACAGGATATTTGGGATGTTTTAGCTGGGTTTTCCTCTGAATTGGGTGGGCTTCATTCTTAAAACCAGACATAAGAATAGTTGCTGAGTGTTTGATGTTAACCTTTTAAAATTGTTGTTTGAAAAGGTGCTTTTAGTGATAATATTTGGTATTGTTTGTCTGTGATTCAGGCTGATAAAGTCAGACGTTTTCTAGAATTTAAACACCTGAGTCAAAATGTCATGCAAATATTTATTCAGCTTGGGGGAAGTGATGCCGTGTTTGTAGTTGTCATAGTTCAAAACCTGTCTGTCTACTTCACAGTAAGACTGAGAGCTTGGACTTTTATTAGTGTCAGGTATATAGTGACCCTTGTCCATGTCTGCCCATATCCAAATGTTAATATTTGATGAAGAAATTAATGAAATCTAGATTTAGTCATGGTTTTTCCTAGCCCACAGAATGCAGTGTTTATCTTTGGGGACTGGAGATGCGATGTACAGATCTCAAAGGAACCCCACTGACTTTGGTAGGACTTTGGGCTGATGCCACAATGAATTTGTACAAATACCCTGGCAAACAGGGCTGCCCACTGATGGTCCAGCAGCGGCCTTTTGTGATCTCGTGTGCTAAATTAGGGTGACATTCTCACACAAGGGAAGAGTGCTCTTTCACTTCCTAAAATGATACATCTTCAAGTCTGGCTTTGCCTGTAGACCTCCCAGTCCTTGGGGTGGGATTTAGATCCACACTTGATTTAGGATGAGCACCACACGTGAACTCGATCTGATCCTGCGCGAGCATGGAGCAGCGTGACCCTGTCCCTGCAAATCCATCACTCACTGTCTTCAGACAGGGGAAGAATCTTGGGGGGAAAAAATTCAATCAAGTTTTTGGCAGTGGAAAAGAACTACTTGTTTTGGATGTTGTTGTTGCCTGATGTACTTCTGCAGGAGAAAGGAGCCCTGTATCCAGAGCAGCTGCAGCACTGATGGTGTGTGCAGACACAGTTTAGTCCCTTGGAGCAAGGCTAAAAAAGGGAGTGGTTTGGCTCCCAGTTGCCTGTGTGGTACAGGGAAGGAAAGGCTGTTTTCCAGGCTCACCCCATGAGGAAGTACTGATAAAAGAAGCTATTTGTTAAGAAATGTCTTGTTGAAACCATCTCGTAAGTTGGCTTGTTAAGAGCATCAGTAGTGTCTGCACTAGCTTTTGAGTTTGATCCCGAGCACCCACTGAGTTGGGGAGGATGGCACAGGGAGTTTGCAGATTCTGTAAGTTTGTAGCAACCACTGATGTCTATTAGTTGCAATGTGTGTTTGCAGTTGATGAGTTGTGCAGGGCATGCTGACTCCCATAGGAAGTGATTCTCCCTTTCCTAGGGAATTTATTTTGTTCTCAGGCCAGATGATGCTACGTTGGCATTGCCCTGAGGTACAGAAGCCTGTGTGGTGGAGTGCAGGATTTTACCATCTTAAGCAGCCCAATATGTAACCACAGCCCACAGTGCTTCCCCACCTCCATAGCACAGGGGAGCTGCCCCTTGCTTTCCTTGGAACCCCTCAGAGAGGGTCAGTGGTTTTGTCAGGGATCCCTTTGTTGTCAGGGATGCAGTTGTGCACGTACATGAGGGTTGTTTTGGAGCCCGGGTGTCACAGCTGACATACAGACTCCAGCTGGGACAGGAGGGGACAAGTTGCCTGGCTGGTGGCACCCTGGTGAGAAAAAGGGACTTGGGTTTGTTATTTGGCTGTCAGAGGGAAGATAAACTGATGCTTCTAAATACATCACCATGCTCATAGGAGTGAGATGAGGTGGGTGCCTTCTTGTTGAGGTAACATCGCATTTCCAGCTGGTGCTTTGCTTGGAAACAGACTCTTATCCCCAAGAAGAGATTTGGGGGACCCCTGTCCAGCCAGTTGGCCAAGTAAACCTAAACATTGCAAAGACACTTTGGGAGGAGGTTTCTGGGCTCACTCTGGCCAGCCTTGACATGTGGCTGGTGCAGCTGGCTGTGAAAAGTAGAAGCTCTTCCAGGAACAGCCAACCAGATGCAACCTGTGTGCCACTCAGAGCTCCCCTCAGGTGTCCCTGTTTGATGGGTGGGGGCTGGGAAGGAAGGGGCACTCAGGAGTTATGTTCTAGGCACAGAAAATACTGGGTGATTTGGGAGCAATTAGGTGAAGCCATTCAGAAGTTTCTGTTGTACTGCTGCTGATGCTGTCAGGGGCTGTAGCTTTTGCAAGGAGGCGGGGTTTCACTTTGCCTGGTGTGCTGTTGAGGTCAGCTGGTCCCACACCTCAGCAGCAGAGGATTTAGGCAGCTGGAAGGTGATACAGGTATCACACAAGCAGAACATCAAGCGAACGCAGTTTTCCTCTAAGATGCCAAACACCCGTTCCTAATTCAGGAAGAGGTCACAAGTGCTTTGCATATTGCACGTGCCCAAATTTGCTTTTATTGCCTCCACCCCTAGATTTCCCTCCCTCCCAGCAGACTGCTCCCATTCTTCTTGCAGCCAGAGATGACAGGCTCATCTCTGCCTCAGAAGGAAGCTAATGGGGTGACGCAGCAGGAGCCAGCTGCTTTGCTACCTGCACGGTGACAGTGCAAGGATGAAGGAAGGACACAGCCAGCTCTTCTTCAGCCACGGGCGACGCTGCATGACCCGACAGCGGTGCCTGATGCAAGAGCCAGCTCTGTACCTCCCACCCGTGGCTCTGCAGACCACCCTCTGCCAGAGAGACCTCCAGGCAGGAGCCATCTGCTGCTGTTATCTGGGGACATGCAGCTGTCTGAGCTGCACGGGGTAGGGTTTTGGTGCATAGCCAAGAGCTAGTTGGAGTTAGGACTGCAGAGACTTTGTGTGTGCTCAGTCATTCGCGAGGGCAGAGCAGCTCTCGAGCGTGAATCGATGCCGATGCTCTGCGACGGGAAGGAACAGGGATCTGGAAAGGGCACCAGGCCTGGATGAGGGAGTTTGGAGAGGGAAGTGGCAGCTTTGCTCCCTCCCTTTATCAGCTGTTTGGTGCTTCAGTCTGCAAATCTTCCTCCTCTACAAAGGTATCTGTGAAAGAGCTGGGGCAGTGAGGAGGGATTGCTGACAGATTCCAGGTGTAGCTGTTCTCCTTTTCCATCTCCCACTTGCTCTATGGGAGGTAACGGCTCATGGCCATGCATGGATGGTGGGGAATAATACTGCCTCAAGAGAGAACTGGTGTCCTCAAAAGACTCAAGTTGACCATGGAGTGGTGGTTTACATTGGCCAAGGCTCTACCTGCTTGTTGGTGGGCTCCTGGATTTCAGTGGTACCTTCTGCTCTTAAGGATATTGGCCACAATGTGGCAAAGACCCTTCCCCTGGCTTCAGCTGGAGTCTTGTGATTTTTTTTCTGCTTTGAGGGCAGTTTCTTCCCCAGAATCTCTCACGAAACATTCCTCTACAGCCTGAGCCATGTGCCCAGCAGGAAGAGCAGCAGTTGGTGCACTTGTTGTAGCCTAACTGGCATAGGGAGGGAAGTCTGGGCAGGGAGTGGCATCAGAGAGCCTGTTCCTTAAACATTGAGCTGGCTGCTTGCACCAGCTCCCATGAGCCTACATGACTGAGACAGGGACATCCCCTCAAGGGTTCCACCAGCCCAGGAAGGGGGTTACGTGTCTGCAGAGCAGAGCGAGCACGTCTGAGGCACAGGTAGGGAACAGGATGAGCATGCTGGTGGCATGATGGAGGATGGGGGGAAGTGAGTTTGGCCTTTGAATTCCACTTTTAAACCTCTGGTTTTGGTTGTTGTTAAGTGCTGTTACAAGTGCATGTGCTTGTACAAGGGTTATGAGCTAAGCGGGATGGGATCTCCGTGGGTGTTGTTAGAAGGTTTTTCCATCAATAGTGGCAGCCACTGAAGTGCCCAGATTCCAGTGCCATATAAATTGCTGGCTGATATTTCTTCCTAAGGCTATGTTGCATCTCTGCTGAACTTTTATTTGGATTTCCTCAAACTCTGATCTCTAAAGCCTCTGTGGCAAAGCTCCTGCTTTGTGCATATTTCATGCAGGAGGATGTGAGTGACAGAAATTCTTCCTGTAATTTCATCTCTCTGTAAACTCCCTTCTTTTAGCTTCTGTCACACACCAGAATATTCCTTTCTGCACAGAAGTCACCCCAAAAGTGAATCAGATCCTGCTGAGCAGGACAGCCTTCCCACCACCTATTTATAGTGTGTGCAATTACCCTCCATGCATCTTGGAACTCTAATTGCCTTTTTATTGCTGTTTAGCAGTGTGTTAAAGGTTTTTGAATGCTCATGCCTTGTTTTCTCATTAGCTCTATTTATTCCTCCTTTGGCTCCCTTCCTCAACCTCATCAAATTTAGCATCTTCTTGCCTTCAGGGCCTTGGGCAGCTCTCCTACTTCTGACTTCTCCCATGTCCTGTCTGGTGTTGCTGCTCCAGATGCTTTGTGTTCCCCAGTCTTGCTCTGATGTGCTGTTGGGGCCCATCCCCTGGAAGGGGCTCTGTGCCTGCTGTGATGCCCTGCCAGTCATCCCTTTGCCGGGCAGGGTGGCTCAGAGAAGGTGCCTCGGTGTTTCTAAGGCAGCTGCCTTGCATCAGGCAGGGCTGGTTAGCATAGTGAGGCTGCCCAGGCAATTAGGGGCAAGTACATGGTTTCAAAATGGGAAGCAGTGGTCAGGAGTCTGGGAAGCAGCTGGTAGTAGGGTCTAGGAGTTGGTAAGCCAGGTGGGGAGGCAGGTGCTGTGTCCTGGGGTCCCCTGCATGGATTTGTTTTGCCAGGGTGGCCCAGGAGCTGCTGTATCACCAGTGGTGCCCATGTGATATGGCCCCTCTCTAAAGCTACAATCTGTTGGGCTGGTGGCACATAGAACTGGTATCACTGAGATTGCTTTTTTTTTTAGTGTTTTGTGTGTATCCTATACTTGTTTTCACCTGGTCTTGGACAGCACCTCGTACCCTGGGTGGGTCACTGGGAGCAAGCAATAACCTGCATTTGCCTCATATAGTCTCTTGAGTGCAAAGTCCTTTTCAGTTGTATTTGCTTTATGGTTTTGCCTTGTTGTGTGGCATTTCCATAGCTCAAATTAATTTAATTATCCCTCGAGGTGCTTGCTTGCTCACAGTTGTCTGAGACTTTATTGCCCTCCTCTTGTGTATTGAGGAGCCCACACAAATCTTAATCATCACTAAATGTAATCATGGTGCTTGATGTTTGTTCTTCCAAGTCCATGCTGTATACAATGAATGAAACTGGTCTTAATACCCATCTGTGCCTCCCTTTCAGCACCTGTTATGTTCCAGCATGCTTCCTTGCTCTGTATGGCCCCACCACTCACTCCTAACAGCATTTGTATTGACCAGAGAAATTCATGTTTTATGTAAAATTCTATCAAAAGCTTTCTCACCCTGTAGGTAATTTATGTACAGAGCTTGTCCTCAGCAACCTTAGCACATCTGCTAAATGTGCTGTCTGCTCAGGGAGGGCTCGGGACCAGGCTGAGTTCAGTAGCCTGCGGTGTCTGCAGGTTATGGGCTGAGGACAGGCGAGTGCTCTGTGCTGCCAGCCAGCATCCCTGCCTGCAGCCTGTGTCTGCCTGTGACACGGTGGCACTTGCGACATGGGCTGTGCAGTGCTGCCCTAGGCTGGCGTCCTCACCAACCTCACTCTGCCTGAGTGTGGGGGTTCATTAGTCGGCAAGAAAATTACTGAGGTGAAACAGGGCCTGGAGCTCTTTGGTCTCAGAGGGAGTCTGCTGTTTCAGGTTCCTTGTGAAAGGTAAAAGCAGAGGCAGATCTTGGCAGTTTGGGCACTGACTGGATGCTTGGGTCTGTGCCAGGTTACAGGTTCAGCTCCCTGCTCGCTCCTTCACAAGCTCTCACAATTATCCAGATCTTTCTCAAGCTGCCATCAATAGGAAGGTGATGAAAATATTTCTCCTCCCTCCGTAGAGTACTGGGTGACAGTGAGAGCTTCTGAGATGCTGAGTTAATTGATTAGTGCAGGATTCAGGTCCCTGGGAGTGCTGGGGCTGGACCTGGCGAGAGTGTCCGTGCTGTAGCTCAGACACACACAGACACCGAGCACCCAGGGGCTGTCCCTTCCGTGCCTTGCCGTGTCCTCCAAGCAGCTTCTACAGCTGCTCCCTCTTAAAATAAGACAGTTGACAGCCTTGCATAATTCATGCTTATGAGTTGTGCGCATTTGATGTTTAATTTACACACTTTTAATTTACCAACTTTGTGCCCGATAGCCATGCACCCTTTCCTCCTGTTTGCATTTTGGGCAGGTGGACAGCAGGCTGCCTGGTGTTTCCATAGGCAGGGCAGTGCATGGCTTGCTGGCAGCTCGTTCTTCTGTCATCTCCTGAGCTTGTCACGGGTGCTGCCATCCTTTAGGACAGAATAGCAGAGAGAATTGCACTGTAATGCTTCAGAAGCAGGGCAGGAAAATCTCCATCCTCATTGCTCCACTTTTCTCTTTCCTTTGATTGCTCTCAAAACCCAACTGCTGTATGAAAGGAAGGCAGCCTGGAGCACTGAGCCTGGCTTTGCATTGCTGGGAGTCTGCAAAGCAAGGCTTTGCTCCAGACAGGCTCTCTCAGGATCCATATGCATGTGCTCTGGCTGCCCTTGCTTAGGGCAAGCTCTTGGTGCAAACTGTGTCCTCCAGGTATTTGTGCTGTGGTGATGGTTAAGGCTGGAAGGGACAATCAAAATGGGACTAACAGCAGGTGGGCATTTAAACTAGTGTAGCAGTTCAGCTGCCCCCTGTTAAAGCCCTCATGAGCAGGAGAAGAGTAAGACCTCTGAGTTTTTCCTATCAGCCAGAGGCATAAGATCCGATGGCCAGCCAGAAGCATATTCAGTGGCCAACCAGAAGCATCTGGCTTGCTGTTGAGTTGCTGCAGGTCTGGGAGGGAGTTACAGATGCTCCAGTAGTGTGGCAAATCATCTCCATTTATCTTGTACTGTTATGCCTCGATGATGTCAGATGGTCTCTTTACATTGCATATATATTCAGGCTAAGCAAATCACAGTAGTTTTCCTATTAAAATTTAATGATGAAAGATCACACTTATAAGTGATTTCTTTTCTTTTTTTCTCTAACCAGTTGTTTCATTTGCTGTATAACCCTCATGCTAATGGTAATAATCTTTCCTTGCTGTGACTCAGGAGAACAGATGTGCCTTTTGAATTCTTTTTTTTTTAACCTACGCAGAATCTTTGTGGTTTGTTGTTTTTTTGTTGGTTTTTTTTTTTTTTACAGCTCTGATTACTTGCTTTGAAATGCTGTGACCTATATTCAAGGTGAAACTTGTGATAAATACTTGCTTTGGGAGAGAAACAACTATGTTTTTGGGAAGATTAAGGCCTGTCAGGCAGCAAGCCTCATTTCAATTAGACGTCAAAATGCAAATCATCCAGACTTCAGAGTATGTCAAGGTGAGAGTAGAAAGGACTTTAATCCATTCTGAGATTGAGTTGAAATCCTCAAGCACTTTAATTGTTCTTGGTTAGTTACGCTGGCTAGGAATCCTGTGGGGGTAAGTCACAATTGTGTAAGGAAACCCTTCAATAATATTTATTGTCAAATGTTAAAAGGCTTGCTGGCTACATGTAGCTCATAGAACTATCATCCCTCAAATCATGACTGAAATTTGCAGCTGTAATGACAACTCCCCTGATTTTAATGTCTCAGTTATTCTTGGGCTTTTGGGTAAATCTGCTTCTTTCGTGAGAGAATCTTAAAAACCAGGCGCATTCTCAAAGCAAATAAAGAAAACTAACCCAGCAAAAGCAGGTGCAATGTGGATGCTATGGCTGGACCTCCCCAGATGACCTGTGGGACCAGCCAGCCTTGTGTCACTGATTCTGTTTCCTGTCCTGGCCAAGAGCCAGGATTGCTGTGGAAAGGCAGGGGACCTCACAGCAGGATGGGAGGGGACAGGAGCAGCATCCAGGGCTGATGGCAGCTCCACTGGATGCCCTGTGGCTCAGATGGGGCACTAATGCTGAGCAGGGCCACAGCCCTGAGCAGAGCTCTAGCATCACTAGATGGGAGGACTGGGGATTTTCCCTGTGAGAGTGTTGCTTTTGGAAAAGATGGCACCTGGAGCTGAGAGCACAGCTTGCCAAAGCAGAAAGGAGCATGTCAGCCCCAGGGCTTCAGGGGCTGGAAGAGGGAATGGCTCACATGGATGCTTGGTGTAGAGCAGGTAAATGCTTTGGAGGCTTTTCTTCCCTTTGCTGGCTTTGAAAGGGTCAATGAGAGATCTTAGGTGTTGGGAGGACTGAAATACTTTTTTGTTTTCTTCTTGAAGATAGGCTCAGTTTTATGAAATGTAAATGAAGTTTCTACTCTCCATTCTCGTTTACTTGTATCTGCTTCTCCTTCTGGCTTCTCAGCAAACATTAACAAAAAAATTGGGGGTGAGAACCAGCAAAAAAACAGCTTGTCCCTGTTGAAACCATGTGTACAAGGTCGTAGCTGTTTATGTAGCAAATCTCACAGGACTCACAAAATGTCCTTGGTGTCATCTTGTGCGATTTATCAGAGGTGTTTATGGAGTCACAGCACTACTTTGCACCAGAGATTGCAACCATACACTGTGGTTGTACATTGTGCATCTCTTTGTACCCAGCTTGGATGACTATGATTTGTAGATATAAGGCACAGAAGCTTACTGAAAAAATTACAAAAATGCAAATTATACAGCTATTTTTTTAGAAAACATTTAATTATGGTAGTGTGTAGACTTTGCAGTAGAAAAAACTTCTGTAGACATAGAATTTCTACGTCTGTAGAAATTCTATAAAATGTTCATGTGTTCAGGAGCTGGACCTTGTCTGAAGAGCATTCACAGCCACCTCACATCACCCCATTCCCGAGGGAGCCGAGCAGCCAGTGAGTCCCTCGTGGCTGGCAGATCTCCCTGTGGGGCTGGGGCTGTTTTTGCAAGGCAGATCTGGGCACTGCTCTTGGGAGTTGCTGGGTGTTGGTGACCCAGCCGAGGTGGGAAGGGCTACAAACAGGGAGGCAGAGGCAAGGAAACAGTGTCAGCAGCATCATGCGGGCTGCTGCTGAATCACTGTTTACGCTGTTTCTGTACCTGCTGACTCGATGCATGGAAATAGGGTACCTCTATTTTTAGTTCTTACCTTGTGCATTCATGCACATGCACGCTGAAATTAGACTTTTTGTGATGGGAGCAGTTTCTTGCCTACACAGGGAAGTATTTCAGAGTTGTGGCACACTAATGATTCCCGATTTCTTCCCTTCCTAAAATCATCTGCACAAGGAGAGTGTGGGGAAGAGCTGCTTGCTTTGTGTATTAGTAAAGTAGCAGTAAAGAGCTGCCTCTCCAATTGATGGCATCCAGCCGTGGTCCTGCCCTGCTGCCTTTCTGGCACCAGAATTGCAGCTGCCAAATTTTATTCCATATCCTGCTGGCTTCCTTTACCCTCTCCTTTAGAGCTCATTTGGTACCTAAATATGATTTATCAACTGTTGCAGCAGGACCAGGGTGTTTTGGTTTGTCGCTGTCAGCTTTTACTCATCTGTGATTTATTTTGCCCATGTTGATGCTAATGGAGCAATATCGAGCTCTATCAGCAGAGTAGATCCCAAGATGAACCCAGCACATTTGTGTTGGCAGGAGTTGTGTGTTGGCTGTTACCTGCTGGTGCATTAATTGTGCTGTGAAACAGGCACCACTTTTGCATACGAGCTGGGACATTGAGGTGAGATAAAGCAGTGACTCGTCAGCAGCAAAAAGTCACATTGGGGCCAAGATCTGGTTTGTTTTGTTAACACTGCACAGAGCCAGAGTGTAAAGGTGGCTGCTGGTGGAACATTCCAGTGAAAACAAGGCTTTCTCATCCCAGCGTGGTAGGATTGACAGTGGCATTTTGGGAAGAGAAGAGAAGTGCTCTGCTTTTAAATGGCTCTGTCATCCATGCGGCAGCAACTCTGTGATGCTGTTTGTCCTCAGCTGCTGCGACTTCAGAACCTGGCTGGGATTCCCCGTAGTTGATGAGATTATTTGACTCAGTGATAGTCTTCAGAAGATGCATTTCCTCCCCAGTGTCCTCCTGGTGCACGGGGCACTGGTCCCTGCCACCAGAAAGCCTGTGAGTGAGTGCTGCTGCTCAAATGAATGAAGTGGCACGTACGGTGACAACAAACTGGTCTGAGTCCCCTCCATGTACAATGAGCATGACAAAAGGCTCATTCAGGATTCCTGCCTTAAAGTACGTGACCAAAACCTTAATGCCATAATTACACCCATGGGGTTCTTCCAACTGCCCTCTTAGGTTTGCTGTCAGGAGAAGGTGGCAGGGGAGATGCTGCTGCTCCTGAATGCTGGACAAGGTTTGGCATTGGAAATTGTGGCTTTGACCCCAAGATCTCTATGTCTTTGGTTTCTGAAAAGTGTGGTTGCTAAACTGCCACCTTCTAGCAGGTCTCGTGTCCCACACTGCTTGCAGCAGACCTTATGGCAGCCTTGCTTTCCTTACCCAGCTTGTTCAGAATCTTGACATTCAAAAACTAGTGTTGCCTCCAAATCCAGATCCCTTTCTTAAATAACCACTAAATGTGCTGTGAGAGTTTGGTCTGGCCAGTGAGAATGACTTAGGTATTCTGATACTCACTCTGGTCCAGTGATGCCTGATGTCTTTTGGCTCCTTTCGTGCCTTTCGTCATTACAGGGCCTTGGCACGTGCACGCAGGGGAGAGCGGTGTCCTTGTGAAACCCTAATTGGGCCAGTTTCTCTCGTTGTTTCAGGTATATCAGGAATGAAGC
Organism: Myiozetetes cayanensis; assembly: GCF_022539395.1. Classification (NCBI taxonomy): domain Eukaryota; kingdom Metazoa; phylum Chordata; class Aves; order Passeriformes; family Tyrannidae; genus Myiozetetes; species Myiozetetes cayanensis. The sequence continues at coordinate 7,256,864 of NW_026087389.1, forward strand.
AGTCACTTTCTTCGCTGCAGAGTAATTTTCTGACTCTGGAGCAACGCATGGAGCTGCTGCACATTCACACACATTCCCGGTGTGAAAAGCCTGCTGAATTGTTTTGAAGCATCACAGCAGGAAAGAGCTTTATTTCTCATACTCCATCATTTATGTCAGCCCAACTTGTGAGCTGTTTGCCAGACATACATATGCAGGTGTAAATGCATTGTCTTCCCACGGGCATGTTTTCTGCCTGTTTGGGGCTGCCCCTGTGGAGGGGCATCACCAGTCGGTGCTGGAAAACTCCTGTGGCAAAAGAGGGGAGAAAGGGTGGAGGAGAGCCGAGGAGAGGTGGGAGGAAAGTGCTTGTCTTGAAGTACAAACACTGTTTGCTTCTGCCTCACCTCCCTACAAAGAGAAAAGGAGGGCCTCTGGACTGTGCCTGGATACTTCCCCCAGGACGTGGGAATAAGGTAGAGCAAGGGCTACCAAAGAGTAACTGCTTAGAAACAGATCCACAGTACCTCTGTGTTTTGGGGGGAGAAACACTGAAGGTGTCAGCACTTAATGTCCTTTTTTTTCTGGACCTCAAATTGAAATGCAAATCTTTTCTCTGCAAAGATGTTTAAAGCTAAGCCTTATGAGGCTGAAACGGTGTGCAAGGAGCTCCAGCTGTCCCCGAGGCTTCAATTTTCAGGATTATTCGGAGAATTGCAAATTAGAAGGGTGGTGAAACCAGTTGCCTTGAGCTTTGGGGGAAACGTATTTGATGATATGTGGTATCTTGCAGATAAATTCCCAGGCCTCATCCCACATCGGTGGTACTTTTCCATCACCGATGCTATCGGTGGCCAGAGCTCTCTGCTTGGCTTATAGCCACGCTCCTATTTAAGGCTCAAGGGGAAGAGAGGCTGAGCACAACCTGTGCAGAGAAGTACTCCCAAATCAGTGCTGGGCTCTGGCCCTTTCCCACCATGCCCGATGGCAGTGACTGTGCTGGCGATGCTCTGGTGCTCGGCACAGGGTACATGATGCCTCGTCAGACAACTGTGCAGAGGGCTTGAGGTCAATATCTCATTATAGCAAAGCCATGTGTCTGTCTTGCCTTTTTGCTCTCTAATTGCCACCTCACTACTTCCTATGTGCATCCAGTAAGCAAGCTGCCGGGATAGTTAATTACTCTTCTGGGCTGAGTGCTGTATTATAGTCCGTTCTGTCAATACTAATTGTTTTATAGAAATATGAAGTACCTCTTTCCCTTTCTTCCAAGGACTCTGAGGTGCAGTGTGGGCTTTAATGATGTCATTTGCCCTTCTGTCCAGTGTGAGCAGGAAAATATCATCTCCCATTTGCAATGGGCACTTAGGGTTATCTCTTGGAGAGCTGCAAGGACTCTGCTTTTAGGGTCTGTTCCTTTCCAAAAAAGCTCTTTCTCTGCCCTGGTACCTTTGCTGCTGTGTATTTATAGCTAATCAATTGCAGCCCAAGATCAGAGCAGTGATTATCACTTGTCCTGGTGAATCCAGGCAATCCTTCCTTGCACTGTTCCCTTCCTGAGTGGGAGTTCCTTCTTTTTGCTTTTCAACCTTAAGTTTAATAAACGGGTTGTGCAAAAGAATAAGTAACTAAGCACAGGTTAGTGCACGCAGTAGCATGTAAAGATAGCACAAAAGGAAAACTCCCCTTTTCAGGCATGAAAATTGTCAGCCCTTGGTGTTCAGTTGTATCTCCGCTTGCTTGCACTGGCTGAGGTGGTCAAGGTGGGCATCCACTGGTGATGGCTCTCTGCAGGGGGACTTATCATTTTGCATGTGTTTCCACTACTCTGGAGTAAACACCAGATAAACCCACATTCATTCATAATTAAAGAAAAGTATATTTAAATGTACCCCACATGTGCTGAGCTTCAGGTGATGCAGTGTTTGTAGTGACTAATGTTTTGGGGCTGCACTCTGGTTCTCTTTGCCTCACTGGAGGTTTCGCTGTTAGCTTTTGTCATTAGCAGTATTGCACAGAGCAGGATGAACTCCCAGGTGAGCACCTGGGATCTGTTCTAGCTGTCATGCAGAGACGAAATACAGAGCAAAGAAGAGCTCAGTGCCTGGCTGTGGGAAAGGCCCTGCCACTGGGATGCTCCAGACCCGATCCTGATTGCTTTGTGTAGGTACAACTTCGTGCAGAAGCCTCAACAATGAGAAACGGATGTGCCTGAGGTGCTGGTGTGATTTTAACAGAGATGGGGAAGGTTTGTTGGCAGAAGGATGGTTGTCAGAGTCACATTCCCTGGTGGGGCGGGGAGGATGAGAGGTGTTTTAGTCCTTCCCTGAGTGGCACTTTCTGCTTGGCCCGTTGCTCAGCACAGCTGCAGGTGCACACCTTGGCACTTAGATCAGGGCTTCAGCTGCTCTCAGCTGGTTACACTGGGCAAGAGGAGGATAGCTGGATGCAAGGGTTAATGGTATTCTGCTGCCTTCCCAGGGGATTCATGGAGCAGAACCATACTTAATTAGACTTGCTTTCATACTTAATTAGAGTTGCTTTCAGAAAACAGTGCAACTTCTGGTGCTATCAATGCTTTTTAATGGCAAACATAGGAGGGCAAGCAGCATGGAGGTATTGCAGACCCACAGGGCCAGAAATACTCAGACTGAGAACTGGGAGGCAGGAGTGCTGACCCGTGAGTTGAATGGTGCGGAACGACTGCTGGATTGTCCCACAGGCATGGCACAGTGCTGGACTGCTGGACATCCTCAGTGCATCCTTGTCAGGCTGAGGAATCCTTGATGAAAGTCTGAAACTGCTGTACAGAGGGTGAGACTACATGCCTGTCAGTGCAAGTTGTGAACTGGGACATGACACAGCTTTTTCTCTGGAGGAGCATTTTTTTGCATATGATGTGGGATTTATAAACAAAACTTACTCTAATTTGGGCTGAGAATTTCCTTTATTCTATTAAAATCTGGTGGGGGTGGGCAGAAATGAGCTTTTTAGACTTGGCCTCCGTCCTCTTTATCTGTGTTGAGCTCTGGGTGTTTTTGTGACCAGAGATTTGTTTGGCATGGAGTTGCTATACAAGAACACTCCATCTCAGCTGAGCACTCCTGGTGACTTCTCTCCTGTTTTTCTCTGCAAACATTCAGCAAAGTTTGATCTACTGCTGCTGTCACCTGCAGAAAGTTCTGTTCTGTGACTTCAAAAATGTATCCCAGTTTCAAACCTGCTTTGTCAGGGTCTTGAGAAAGCCTGTGTGGTGTGGTGTCCTTGCTGTTGTATCACTCAGGCTTGTGGAAGGCTGCATGTAAGTCTTCTGAAAGCAGTTTTCTGATTCTCAGCCACAAATGTGATTATGGTTACATTAGGGAATGGAAGCATGAGAAGCCAGGTTGTTGCATTAAAGGTCAAGATCAGTTGATTTTTAATCCTTTGACAGCAGCAGCTTCCTGTCTGGTGCACCTGCAACTTCATGTGTGTCTGCCAAGGCATAGGCAGGAGCTTAGAGATCGGGCACCAAGCTTTGCTTCTGGGACTTTTCTGGGGATAAAAGGCAGGAATGTCTTGGCTCTTGGTTTGTTTTAAGACAAGAGCCTGGAGCTGCTGTCGCTCAGTGGGACCCAACTCTGCTGCTCTGTGCCTGCTGTCAGTGGATTCTGGTGCAGCTGGATTCTGGGTGGGAGCAGTGGCACTTCACTGTTTGGAGCACAGGCTTCAGCAGAAGTGGGGCCAGTTTTCATACTTGGGGCCTTGGCATGAGGACGTGTTTGGGGAGGGTGTGGATCATGAGTTCCAAGGTGAGTGAGCTCCCATGCGCATCCTCAGGGATGTGCAGCGACTCAGGATGCCACCAATGATGCCATTGGCTTAATATTCATCTCCTGTGTTTGCAAATCTTGGCATGAGCTGCAGATTCTTCTGTTAGTATTTTGGGACGATTTCCTTCAATTCCTGATTAAAATGCATGTGTTTTTCCTCATTTAAAAATATCATCTGTATCAAAAAGCTAATGATCACAATACCTGGCTTCCTTTTCCCCAACAAAGATGACAGCAGTGATATAAATCATTATGTTGCTGATTGTAAAATTGCTACCTTCAGGCACATCTTTATTTTAGGGTTGGATTTTTTGGCTGCCACAATCTACAAGAGAAAGACAGTTGGAAATTTTCTCCTTTAATATGTAGTTTTCACAACTCTTGAGTCTTTTTATCAAGTCAAGCTACTTTGGCTGCCAGACTGGAAAGAGCAGAAGATTAAAGTGCCTTTTTTGGGTTTTTTTTTCCAAGGCATGCAGCTGTGCATATAAGTATATTGTGGTTTTCCTGACGTAAGATAAAGTCATAAAGATTTCCTGGTGGGCTTTTGCATTGCTCTTCTATTGTGGTCCTTGCTGCAGTAGACAGTGAATATCCTTTCCTTGGGACTTTTTGCTTGTCTGCTTTAAGCCTCATTTACCTTCCTCCAGTTCTTGGTGTGGTTGTTGTAGGACCACAGACCTTCCCAGCACTGAGATTCAGCAGCTCCAGCAGGGTTGGCATGTACAGAGTCCTGGCTGAGAGTTTGGATTTTAGTTGTTAGTTTTTGAAGTGAAATCTCAGTGGGATTTTAATGCCGCATCGTATGGAAATGCTAAGGATTGTTTGTTTTGTTGAGGTGGGTGTTTTTGGTTTTGTTGTTTGTTTGTTTGGGGGTTTTGTGTTGTGTTTGTTTGTTTGTTTGTTTTTCATTTTTAGGTGTTGTGGTGTTTTTTTTTTTCCCCCTTCCACCTCTGTGGGGAGACATAAATGCCTGTCTAAGAGAATCAGGAGCTGCACAGAGTAGCAGAAATGCCACCACCATCTGACCACCTCCCAAATGGCCGAGCTTTGTGCTCAGTGAATGACGACAGCAAGCCCTATCAAGGGTATGGCTTGTATTTAATTCTGCGTTACAATCCCTTTAATCTAGGATTATATCCAGTTGTTTTCTTCATGCAGGGTGTATGCTGTCAGATAAAAGCAACAGCAGCTGGGAGATGAAAAATTACTTCAAACAGGGGCAGAAAACCTTGAGTATCTGCAGATACTTTTATCAGAGGCATGAACCTGTCTCACAAAAACTGTCCAGGCAGGTGCAAGGGCTGACAGGACCCTCCATCTCTGATAGATGAAGACCCTGGGAAGGCAACTGGTTGCAAATGAAACAGTAATTGCTTTCCCCTCACTGAATGAAATCTTCTCTGAGGCGATTACACAGATTAAAGCTTCCCACTGCAATGTACCAGAATAAATATAGCCTGTGCCTCTTGCGGGGGCTGCTGCAGAGCAGCATCGGCTGCGGGATGCCTCCTGCGAGAGATGGCAGGGCAGCTGGAGTCAAGAGTAGAAATCCTGTAAAAATAGGGCTGGAAGGACCTCAGGCTGTCTGAACATCTTCCTCCCTTGAAACTGGATTGAGCATGCCCAGGTCATTCCTGGTGGCATTTGTCCAGCTGGTCCCAATGGGGATATGAGTTCCTGGGCCACCTCCTGTGCATCTGCATCCCTATTGGGACAGGACTTTTTTCTCCAGTATCCAGCCTGGCTTCTTTGCTGTAAAGCATACCTTTAATTTCTCATCATGGACACAGGGAACAAATTATTGTCTTTTTTTTTTCTGTAGATTTTTCTGTACTTTGAGGATTCTTGTCCTCAGTGCCTCTTCCACCCCAAAGGAGCTCTGCGGTTTCCACAGCCCTGCCCCAGGCTCACATTTCTTGCCTTGCTTCTACTCCTCTTCTCAGGGGCTCTCTGGGTGGTTGGTGTCCCTTCCCTGCACTGGGCAAGTGCCTTAGTGCATTCTCAGCCATTCACTGTAAGTGTTAAGTTAAGCCATTACCCAAAATAACAGGTGCATTTTACCAACTTGATAATTGGTAGTAGATGCCACTTCGACCAAGGGGCCATGCCTACACAAAATTGTTTTCCTTGCTTATCACAGCATGATTTAACTACCTGGCACTGTTAGTGTTGTTTGATTAGGTTGTGTGCTATATAATTTCAAGTACAGTGTGTGTATGGTAGTTGCATAACACAAATTAAAAGTCTCTGAAGTACAGGAGCTGTACATGTGAGAGTCATAGAGATCCTTTTCCACTCTAATTAGCTCCTTTCCAGAAGAAAAGAAAAAAAGCATCAAAAAATGCAGCTCACTTCAGTGTGTAGTAGAAGGTAATGCCTTGTGTGGGCTTGGGCAGTGCCACATGGCAAAATATCATGCTGGGTGGTACAAAGCTGTGTCTTTTCCCTGCAGCAGTCTGCTCATGTGAAGAATCTGGCTTTTCCTAAGGCGTTTGGTAAACCTGATGTGGGCAAGCACAGGCACAGTGGTAGAGGGGGTGCCATCTCCTTCCCCTGCACCCAGCTTGTCCAGACCCTATTGGCACAAGCTTGGGCTCCCCTTCCAGAGCTCAGCATCAGTCCCTGCCCAAGGGAAACAGACTTGTGTCCTTGGCTCAGCCAAGGGGACTGCTCCTGGTTCTCATGGCTTATCATGCGAAATTATTCGAGTTACGGGTACCTTGGGGCTAGGGCTGCTGGAGTTTTTTCTTATTTTCATTCTACACCAAATGGCACAGAGAGGCCACGAAATTCTGGTTACCAGCAGCAAAAATAAACCCTGGAGCTGACCTGGGTGCAAACGGGATAAGGCAGGTGCCTGGGAAGCACAGGCTGCTGCAGAGGCATTTGTAACCAAAGGGATTTGAGTGAGCTGTGGGCGAGTACTCAGTAGTGCTTTGAATTGTGACAGTGATCTCAGCACCATCACCTCCTATCAAATGAATCAGCAGGAAAAAAGTCTTTCTCTGGCCCAGGGCTAGTTATTTAATTAAAGGTCTGTTGCTCTTGCCAGCAGTTCAGGCAGAATTTGATGTAGTCAGCGAAGTTGGTTGTTTAAATGATGTAATGTTGTTATGCCTATTTTTCCTCGAGTCTAAATTTCTGTGGCGTAAGTAACAGGATGAAATGATCTGTTGTTGTCTGCAGAGAGCTGATGAGAAATGAGTGGTGGAGGTGGTGGGTAGGCACTTCAAACTGCAGAGGATCTGCTGTGAGACCTGATGGTTTTGCTGTAAACTGCAAGGACCAGGGCCGTGCCAGTGACTCGCCTCGTGTGGCACGTTCGATGAACATCCACCACCGGCTCAGCATCTGCTTATTAAACTGTTTTGAAGAAAATAACCTTGACATCTAGTTTGTCCACTCTCAAAGGACTGTGATTTGTATCTGGCTTTTTCTCCAAAGAATAAAAGTCTATGTTTATACCTGGAGGATGAATTTTCTCTAGGCTTTTGCTTATCCAGAAAAGTCTCAGTGACTTGAAGAGATGGTTGTAATGATGGACTTTTGCCTCTGAACTGCTGGACTCTGATGGGGGATGTAAATTAGTACATTTAAAGTGGGATTTGTTTCTGTAAAGGTGCAATGATTGTATAATTGCTGTCTGCTAAAAAGCAGTGAAAATAAAAACAACTATCTTTCCCTGGGTATAATTTGCAAGGAAAAATAATTCTGAATGATCACTCTGAATGAGAGATAGGCATAGCTGAACCCCCCAGGCTTTTCATGTGGTGCTGTGCTTGAGCAAGATTTTTAAACTTTTTTTATTTAAATTGTTGCTTTGGAGATCCTGAGATTCAAGGGGTTTGAAAACCACAGGGGTGGCTGTGGGAAGCAGGAACCTGAGCGAGTAGATTGCATAAGAAGGAGCTTTCAGGCTACTCCCAAGATGTTTGCGTGCATTTAGCTACTTCTTTCTGGTTGTTTGTTACAGTCTTGCAAGTGAAGCCATAGATACAGCCAAAAAACCCCAAACCAACACATCCTGATTTTAAGCCTCTTCTATACATGTAATTTCATCTTTTGTTTCTTGTTATATCATCTTCTGATCCCAAGCCCTTCTTTTTCCAAACCTATACTTTCTTGTGAACTCTCTTATGTTTCCACTGGGGTTAGAAATGGTGCTCTGTGCCCCATCCCAAGGGCCTTGTTGGTTGTTGGCAGTAGCTGCCTGTTGAACCTGAGCCCTGGATGCTTTCTTACGCTCACAGCCATGACCATTTGCCTGGTACAGCTGCTGGGACTGACTTAGTGCAGTTCTCTACTCATCAAAGGTAACCATTGAGATTGGAGGCTTTTTGGCTTCTTGGCTGCTGCTTCTGTCAGTAGTTCCTATTAACACTAATGGAAATCAAACTCTAGCATCAGCAGCACAGCAGTCTCTATGCTGTGCTCTTCTGTCTGACAGGAATGGGATTGTGGAGGTAATTCCTTCTGCATCACACAGAGATTTTACTGCAAGGGGTCTTGCTGTCACTTCATACGTGCTGTGCCAGCTTAATGTTCTGTTATTTTCTTCCTTGGGAAGAGGCTGTAAAGCTGAAGAGTGTGGTGGGGGTTAGTCCTGGTTCTGCAGGCACCAAGAATAAGGGAATAAGTCTTCTTTTGAATTCCAGCCTTTGACACAGTGCTTCAGAGTGTTTCCCTGTGGCCCTCCGTAGCTACAGAGAATGTTGCTCTCTCTTCAGCAGCAGCCCCCGAGCAGAGAATGCAGCATGTGTCACCCACCCAAATGTCAGCCTGTAGGCAAAGAGGATTTGTGCACAGCTTAACAGAGAGCTCAGCTGCCAGACCCATTCAGAAGTCTCCTTGGTCTCCCAAACAGGCTGGTGGGTGCCTTGCTCTTACTGACTCATATTGGGCAGGCTCAGGGTTGCTCAAGATAAGCATCTTTATTCTATCATGCTCTTGCTGCATAAGTCTGTTTGCTGTTAGCCTGCAATGTGGCAAAGGCATCTGTCTTTCTGTGTTGTTTTTTTTTCTGATGCTATCTTCTGTTTCTTTTCTTCTCTATTGTATCAGGATGAATTGGGATTTGTTTTGCTTGCTTAAATCACATTTCTGTAAAAAATATCTAAGGAATTAATCTCAACATTCAAAAATAGTATGTGGTTTGAAATGAAGTGGTCACAGTTTAAAAGATTAAAGGAAATAAAATATTTTATTTGCCCCTTGAAATTAAGGGGACCTTTAGTGTAACGTGGGTGATAGCTGAGTGGAGAGAGAAATAAAGATAGATAGATAGATAGATAGATAGATAGATAGATAGATAGGTGGAGAGAGAAATGAGATTGCAAAGACAGAGACACATCAGCCAGGAAGAGTGATTTGTACCCAGCAGGTCTACATTTGGGCTTGGGAAGCTTTGCTCCGTCCAAAGACTTGGACTTTCAAATCAGTGAGGGGGAAAGTATCTTCTGCAGGACTGGAGCTGTCCCTTTGCTTCCACATGGGCAGGGATGCTAAAGTTCTCAAGTGACTTCTGTTGCCAACTTCTGTGGCGCTTCTTTCCAAGAATTTCTTTTGGGTGGGGGAGGAATTTGGTGCTGGTTTTGTTTGCCACAGCATGCATAATCTCCGGCTTTCCGAACCCTCAGTCAGGATTTCAGCTGGAACCTGGCAGCTCTCTCTGCTGCGTGGGTCAAGCCAAGTGCTGAAGCCTGGCTGGGAATGAGTTGGAGGTGGAACAAAGTTTCCCACCAGTTTGTCCTTCTCTTGTCAGTGTGGGCAGGATACTTGCCCACTCAAGAAATCATTGTGTGTAGGTCCCTGAAGTTTGGAAACTGCAGACAAGGAGAGGCTGAATGGCAAAGTTACCCTGGCATCCCTGGAGAGAGCCCTACCAGTGGAACCGAGGGGAACTGGCTTGTTCATGCTGCTTTCTGGCACTTCCCCTTCATGCACACCCCAACCTGACCCAGTTTTCTGGACAAGACCTGCTTGGTGACAGTTCAGCCTGGTCCCTTCTTCTTCCTTTTGAGGCCAGAGGAGCTGCACAGGCACACGAAGCTGGTGCTGTGGGTTCTGGCATCACCTGCCTTCACCAGTGTGCCCCAAGGGCTCCCTGCCCATGTCACAGCGTGCCTTCTTCCTTGCCCAGCTGCCAGGGAAGCTCGCTGCTGATATCCCAGAGGGCTGGGAAGGCATTTGTCTCCAGGACAGCCATCAATCCGGGCCATCCCCTCCTGAGCAGGCTGTGTGTGTCCCTTCTGCAGTGTGTGCTGAGGGAGAGGCCATCGCTGACTGGGCTGGTTCTGGCCCAGCATTTTCAGATAAAAGACTGAATTCCCACGACCCCAGTTCTGCAGCTTTTATTTAAGCAATATTTAAGATTGGTGTTTTTCTTTCCAATTTCTGTGAGTACCAGTTATCTCTGTACTTCAGCGTAGGCTGAGGCTTCTAATAGGAATGTTTGAGTTTAAAAAAAATCCGTGCTGTAGGCTGGGGTGAGCTGGAGTCAATGGGACTGTCTGTACAGCATGGCATGGGATCTGTTCTGTGGGATGAGAGCATACAGAGTCAGTGGTCCAGCTGCCACTGAGCTCCTGGATCTGCCACCTGCATAGAGCTGCTCTCAGGACACAGCCTGTTCCTCACACTTGTTGGGAGGAGGAAAATGAGAGTAATGATTCAATGCATTGTGCTCATTTTGGGAGCCTATGTTCTCCCCCTTTTTGCGATTTTCACTCCTAGGGTTTCAGTGACTTTTTCCAGGGCTCCTAGGAGCAGAAGGGAAGCGCCAGGATAGAGGACTCTGTGGGCAAATGCTAGCACAGCTGCCTTTTACGAAGAATAATCTGATTTTGTCTTTTCCTCTTTCTGTATGCCCACGTGTTTTTCTGCTCCTACAAACACTCCTCTGAAATTACATGCTTCAGTTCTGCAGTAGCTGTGCTGCTTTTTGTGGGGGTTTCAACTTGTACTCTCACTGTGCAGACAAACTCATTACCAGATGTAGCAACAGGCAGTTCTTCCCTCCTGCCCTTTAGGACTGTGTTCTGCTATCTCTCTGCATGACCTCATCTCCCTCCTCCTGGGCCTTTTCAGCCAACGTAAGGTAGCATAAGAGACATAGGAAATCTGGGGTTTGGGCTTGGACAATATATTTTGAGGGTGTGTTGAAAAGGGTATTTACTCCATGTGTTACATCCCCTTCTGCTGAGGGTCACTTTTGTTGTAGCATCAGCTTGCAATTCTTCTGCACAACCCACAGCAAGTGAGGAACAGAGACGTCTCATCTGATGGGAAGGGGATAGCAGCAGGCTCTGACCCTCCCAGCAGAAATGCACAGAACTCATAACTTACTCAAAGCCTTTAAAATTATCCTGCCTCAAACCCAAGGAAGAAACATTATTCTTTCTTCTTTTTGAGACAGCCTGCAGTATACTTCATTTCACAGGAATCCTTAAAACAGCTTTCCTAGCCTTAAATGAGAGAGTTTTTACTGTGTAGGCATGTGTTTTGGGAAAGGATCTTTATATAGGGCCATATACAACTGCTGTGTTGAACATTGCCAACACATAACTTCAGGTAGTTAATGTATAATAGTGGTACCAAACTTGCTCTTTTTGGCTTTGTTAGAAAAGCTGGATGTTTGGAACCTTTGGCCCAAAATGGCACCACAAGCCATCAGAGGCACAAAAAAGGGCTTTATTTAGGTGTTTGTTTGGGGTTTTTTTTACATCCAGGTTAACAGTACTGTCTGTGCCTCCAGGCCATCAGCCTAAGGAGGCAGGTTGGACCATACCAGATGTGGCTTCATTTGTACCCTGTGCCAAGGAGCCAGCAGGAGGGATTTGTGCAGTTGGGTGGGGCTGAGAGGCTGATGCTGGGTCGCAGAAAGCAGCTTTGGGGGGTATTATTTGGTGCTAATTAAACCTGGCAGGAGGGGAAAGGCAAACGACAGCCATCATGCCAGCTAGAGGCACCAAGAGCAGCGGGCTGGTTGCTCAAGAGCTGGGATGTCCCTCTTGCACCTGCCAGCCAGACACCTCACCCTGGAGATCCCTGTCCTTCCACCGGTTCCCCAGCAGATCTCCCTGGGCTGCAAGGCTCAGACTGCTCAGTGCAGACTCCAGAGCCCAGGAAATGGCCTTTCTCTTATCTGGAAAACCATTATTGAACTTCACACGCCTAATTTCATGCAAGCAGCTAATTGTCCTCTTTGCTTATGCCGGTGTGGGACCTGCCCACACAGCACACAGGCTGCGTGTGCACCATGATTTCCCTAGCTGGGCTTCATTTATGGTTACAGCCCAAAGCTGAGAAAAGGTCACTGCTTCCTCCAGCCTGCCCTGCCAAGTGAATGTGCTCCAAGCCTGGAAACCTGTGCACTTGCTCGAGCAAATATACCCTTGGGAGAATGTCCCTATCGGAGTCTTGTCCCTTCTGGGTGATGCCTCAGGTCATGTGCAAGATTTGCCCCCTCCTGACATAAACTGGGTCCAAAGATCAGGGCTGTGGGAAAAAAAAGTGGATAGTTTTAACAGTGCCTTTCCTTAAAATAAGTAATAGTAAATCCCCCCAGTGGAATGATGTTATTGCAGACGATGTTCCCTGATGTCTTTGAAGGAGCAGGCAGACGTTCTCACCTGTTCCAGGTGCACACCAACCACCCTGTGAACGCGTATTCCTGTGCCACTGCCTGGCAATCGGCATGGAAAGTTGAAATGCTCTGTTTTCCCACAGTAGTTTGTTGCCTCAGAACAAACTACCTTTTACCAAACTTTTTCTTCCAGCTCCAAACAACATGCCCTTGTAAAAATCTGATATTACTCACTTTAGCAGGAAATGTGAGGAGGAGGAGGAGGTGCACTACACTTTCACACCTTTTCTCTTGTTTTTCTCTAGAAACAAATTCTGTTCTGGCTTGACTGATTGATTGAACCTTTTTCAAGTGCTGTCTGAAGGAGACAGCTTCTCTTTTACTGGATCAGAGATGCGTTTGGCTCTTAAACAGATTTTCTTAAAATTTGGAGTGTTTTCTTTCTTTTTGTTTGTTTCCTGGAAATCGTGGCATATGCACAGAATAGGGGAAAGTTTCAAACATGACAGGTTGTACTTAGAGCTCTGGTGTGTAATAGGTCATGTCTCTTAATGGGCTGCTTTGAAAATGTGCTTTCTTTGGGAAAGAAATACTGCTCAGACCTGCATCTGCTTCCCCTTCCACTCCACCGCTCCAGTTTCACGTTGATCTAAACAGCAGCCCTTTGGTTTGGGGGCTGGTGGTTTCCCCAGCTCTTGGTGAGCAGCAGTGGGTGCGTGCAGGGTGCCCACAGCAGGGCTAACCATTTCAGCCTGGTCTGCCTGGAAGCTTCTCTGCGCTTCTTCATTCCTATCAAAGATATTCCCTCCCCTGCTGGCTCTGTCAGGCTGAAACTAGCACTTTCACAGAGGCTGGGACACACCAGGAGTCCTTGAGCCTCCATTCATTTGTCTGCCACTTCAGCTCAGTAAGAACTGTTTTTAAAATAGCTTGTGACATGGAGGAGAGACAGAGTTTAATAATGAAAACTGTGCAAAAATAACTCCAGTGATGGTGGATGTGCTGCTTTAAAAAAAAATAAAAATAGAGACAAGACTGGGTTTCTTGTTTGGACATCTGAAGTGTTGGTAGGAGATCTTCAGCTCTGGTTGTTCAGTGTTTTGAAGTCAGCATGAGCCGCTGTATACATTAACCAGGAAGGATGATTAGCTTCTGTACTATGGAAGGTCTGCCTGGAGTAGGAACACAGAAATGGGAATAGTTCAAATAGTGATTTAAAAGTGTCTCTCTAAAAGTAGCTTGCTTTTCTTCTTGGATACCTACCATCCGAGCCTGTGAGGTGCTCTCAGTCCTCTCAATCTTTTCATGCATGCAGCCACTTCTGGAGAGGAGTGAAGTGCTGTTATTCTCCCTCACAAATGGGAGATGCAGCACAGAGGAATCAGACAACTGGGCTGTTGGAGAGCGAGGACTTGCCTGGCTCCTGGGACCCTGTCTCCTCCAGCACAGACCACCTTGTGTTCCCACCCCATCCCTCACCCACATTTGTGGATCAGTTAGTTTATGGATATTTAACTGTCTTTAGGTCGTGCCTGGGATCTCCAAGCGCAGGTTATACCAGGCCTTTCCCAGCCTATAAATAAGTCCAAGAATGGAGAATCTCAGGTAGTATCAGCAGCAATATGGGTTACTTATCTTCAGAGTGCTAAAATGTCCAAATAACGCTGGCCTGGATGGTGGGAAGAGGTTCTGTGCTGTTAATTACTCCTCAGGAGGGGCTGGCAGGGTGTCCCTCATCAAGGGGGCTCTGGCTATACTGATGAGCAGTGTAAAATCATTCACTTATATACAATTCTTTCTTTTGGGTGCTTGGGCATTGTTTGCGAATGCTCCTTTGTAGCATTTCTAGGAAACTTTCCACACAATGTTTTTGCTATTAAATAAATACAGTATCAGCTACCTATTACAGATGATTGAATGAGAGGTTTTACAAGCCTGTCTTGATGACAGAGCAGGAGGCTTCGGGCTTTGCAGCCACTGGGCAATAGATGTGCAGCATCCATACCCCGAACTGACTTTTTTACTTTTCCTGTCCGTCAGGCTGTGAACATCCAAGTTCTGGAAGTTGCCCTCAGAATATTCTGAAATAAATTCTGGTAGGTTCATAGCCCAGCCTGTTCCTAACTTTTCCAATGGGCACCACCTGGGTGTCTCATGGAAAAGGACCTGTGATGTTCTCCAGCTCCCCACCGTTCCCTTCCACTGCAGCACACTGTGGTCCCGAGGCATGACAGTGTGCAAGGTAATGTCTCAGTAGCTGTGTCACATCAACACTCACAGGCTTGAACAGACCATGTGTTGTTTTCCATCTAAGAGAAAAAGAGAAGCAGTGAAAATGTTATTTTCCAAGACTGCCTGTAAGGCCCCAGAGGAAAAGGAGAATCTTCTTCTGATCCTTTTTCCTGGGCTAAGTGTTTTCTGAGGTCTCAGAGCAGCAATGGACTGTATGTACCACAGATGCTGCCCTGTTGGAGTAAAAGGGCAAGCCAAGCAATTTCTGCTGCATTTACAACAGAGAGTTCCTATGCCAGTCATAGCAAACATGTCTCAACCTACCCCTCTGGCCAGGCCCTTGCTAGCAGGGTTTGCTGGAGGATGCTGTGTAAGAACACTGTGCTAGTGGCCCTCAAGACTTGAGGTTAATCAGACAGGGGCTGGCACTGGGAGGGAGAAAGGAATGGCTGGGGAGAGGAGAGAATCCAGCCGCAGAGTGCAGCCTGGAGGAGACCTCAGGGGAGTAAAGAGATTTGTTTCCTGCCTTTGGGGCATCCAGCAGGGCACTCAGTGTTGGAAGGCTTTGCTTGTTACTCTGCCCATCCTACACAGCCTCCATTCTATCTGTCTCCTGGTTTTATTTCCTAGTTGTATTTCTGCTGGTATTTTTATGGGTTTGTTTTTTCTGTTTTATTAACAGAGCAGCTGCACTTTTACCACAGGCAGGATGACACTGGGCTTTCTGCTAAAGCTGCCACATCATGATGATGTGTTTTCCCCAGCAGAGCTCACCAGGCGAGGTTTCTGGCACAGCAGAAGTCACTAGTGAGGTTTCTTAGAGCAGGGATCACCCCTCAGCCCATCCTCAGTCACTGGCCTAGTATTTCATCATTGCTATTTCTTGCTTCTATTTTGTGCTGGCTTCTCTATTCTTCTGAGATCAAAGTCATATTTTTAATAATCAGGGAAAAAAAATAGGGGCCTGTATCTGTTTGATCATACGCAGAAAGATACCCAGCAGGGCTGGCTTAGTCTATTGGATCTGTTGCAAAACTCACTCTGCTAATGGCTTGCTTAGGTAAAATAAGATCAAAGTTGGGAGAAGTTCCAAGTTTTCTGTGCTCCTGTCAGGTGGCTCCATCTTGGGGTTACTCGCTTGCACATCAGCTGCAGAGGAGGGACCAGGTGGGAGGAGAGAGACACACAGCACAAGGAAACTTGTAGACAGAAACAAAAGTTCTGGACTGGAATCACAGCTGAGCAACCTGGTCTGGTGGAAGGAATGCCTGCCCATAGCAGAGGGGTTGGAACTAGATGATCTTTGAGGTCCCTTCCAACACAAACCATTCTGTGACTTCATGATATTAAATGGAAAAGAGGACCCTTTGCAGCAGGGAGATGCTGGGTTGGCATGTGAGCGTTGGATGGACACACCTGATACAAACAGGTATCAAGTGAAGCAGGGAATGGCAAGGTGTTTTTTGATGTGTCTACATCTAGGCTTGCCCTGTGGTGGCAGGTTGCAAAAGGAAGGTGTAGCTTGGAAGGCACAAGGGGCAAGTCATTATGGCAAGGCCCAGTCCCAAATCCCAGCTTTGCTTTCCTTTTTTAGCATTGTGAATCACAGCATTTCAGAAAGTAGGAGCAGCCATAATAACGTTTTAGGTCTTTCATGTGTGTCAGAGAAGTGTGCCTAGCTGGCAGAGTGAATCATAGAAAAGAAATATACTCAGGGTTGAGAGGATAAAAAAGCACATTCATGTATTTCAGAGGGAGTGACTCGGAGCCTGTGCTTTGTCTCTTCGATAAATCTGCTGCTGGATGTAGTCTGGGACAGTGGAAAGAGAAGATCTGCTCTGCTTGATCTAGAGCCTCTGTGCCTGCCCTGGCTTAACCAAAGGGATTGATGTTTTACCTTCCCATTACTTACCCAGCAATACTTGAGCCTCTTTAAAGAAGAAATGTTCCAGCAAGTGACAAAATAATTTAACACTCACTGGTCATGCTGAAAGCTGCTGGAGTTTGCTTATAATAGCAGAGGTAGTGAGAGATCCTGGCAGGGATTGGAGCTGGTGCTGTGGTGGAGCATGGCTGGGTGGTAGCACTGTGGCTGGGCTGAGGAAGGGGCTTCCTTCCTCTGCAGGCAGCTCTGGTGGGTTTTCTCACCCCTTTGATCATGTTGCTGATGCAGGTGTTTATCCTTAGGTCAGGAAACATTATTCTTGTATTCTTACAGTATTCTTGTATTCTTGGGCTGCTTGAGTGAACGGTTGGTTCAATCTCTGACCTCCAAATCAGTGCTAGGCTGGTGAGTAGGGACCCAGGAACTGTTTGCATTGTTTGTGGCCAAATCCAGCCTGATCCCTGAGCAAAGGGCAGATGGCTCTGTAGGAGTGTTGCTCCTAAAGGATCCTGGTTGCTCTGACCCATCCCCAACACTGCAGGCAGGCTGAGCAGGCAGGGCATGAGCTGCTGCAGACAGAAGGGGTTGTGTGTGCCCTTGGCTGCCCCATGAGTGTAAACCAAGGCACGTTGATGGCACAGTCATTTTCTCCACAACAAATCAACTGGGCGTCTCTTCTGACAGAGGAGAGAGTGGTATTGGGCTGGTGGCCGGAGCTGTGACTTTTTTTTTACCATCCACAAAGGATGAGTGTGGCTGGAGAGTGGGTTGGCACTGTGGGTGCATCAGGGCCTGTAAATCATGGGCAGAGTGGAGAGCCAACAAATCAAGCACCTGCAACGAGGGACAGTGGTAGAACAGCGAGCGTGTGCCCAGTGATCCACCTACAGCCAGACTAAGGGTGTCCCTGGAAAGATGCATTGTGGCTATCACAAACCAAGGCAAAAAAAGTTCTACATTTCTCTGAAACAACCAGAAAATGCACTGTTTGGTGGCTGGGGAAAGTTGCCCAGGACTGGCAGTTAATGCTGGTTGGGTATGTGAGCAGTGAAAAGCCAGCAGTGCTCAGCTGTTTGCAGAGCAATTGTGTCTGCCTAGGAGAGTTTGCAGTTAAAAGCTGGGGCTGTGAATCACACCCCTGTGGTCCTCTCTCTTGCAGGGGGAAAGCAGCATCATCACAGGGAAAACCTGATGCATTTTCCCAGTGCAAAATAACATGACAGGGATTTTTCTAGCCTCATGCCCGTTGCTGGGACCTCTGGCCTCTCTCCCAAGGTCAGTGCTCAGCTGCTCTAGCCCTCCCACACCTCTTTCCCTCCCTTCCACATCGTCCATGTCGTGGCTGGTTTTCTGACTGTGCAAGCAGCGATGATGAGGGGATGCTCATTCGGTTGGTTTAGCTTTTTCCTAAATCACCTGGTGCTGAGGAGTAATAAAATATTTATTAGATGTTACGAAACCAAACCCAGAGCAACAGCACAGTGACTGGTTAAATATTCCTTCTTTCCTTCTGCAGTGGTCCTGAGCAGCAGGTGCCCCAAAGAATAAGCTTAGTGCTGCTCTTGGTTGTCTGCTGCTGAGCTCTCTGGATGGAAGGCAGAGGTGCTTCCCCTGGGAAGCAAGTGACCTGTAGTCACCTGCTGAAATGATTCCTTCGAGGCATGGGTGATGCTGATGGGCTGAGCCATCAGGGACCAGTGTGCAGTGTTGCAGTAGATCCTCACATCCAGGCTGCAGGGCAGCATCCAGTGGGATGCACAGGGTGCAAGGGCACCATAAGGCATCAGTGCATCGAAACTCACAGTCCTCGATCAGAGATGTTCAAGTGTGGCAGTAAAGGGGGTCACTTCTCTTCTTCAGGGGTGCCTTTCACTTGACTTCCTTCTACAGCATCCAAATCTGACTGCAATTCCAGCATCTGTCACATTGATGGACATGTCTTTATTAGCTGGTTTGAGTACCCATACAGCTGTGGGTGGCTTATTCTGCAGCCTGCCACTGACAAATTTAGCACTCTGCAATCTAGGATGGTTTCTCCTTCCAAATCTCTTGGATATGGTATTGCTATAGCATAATGCAAGGGATTTCTGGAGGTCTCTGGCCAAATTTCCTTGCTCAAATCAGGGCTCCCTCCCAAATCAGATAATTTTCATGCAGTCAGGTTGTGAAAATTTGTGACTTGAGGATGCCACAGCCTCTGGGCCCATCTCAGTGCTCTATTTATTCCTCCATGTTCAGGCTCAGCAAAGCATTTTGCAGAGAGGGGGGATTATTGAGTGTATAACTTTTTTCAGGGAACTTTTTTGTGGCAAGCAGCTCCTTTTTGCAATGCTTGTGCTTCTCTGGTGTAGGCGAAGGAGGCTGGAGACGATGCGCAGACGCTGTGCCAGCTGTTCGCTGGCTGGGACAGCTCTGGAGAAGGTGGCATGTTTCCATGCATTCAGGTTTGGGTTTGGCTCTGAGTCAGGTTGAGTGTGTGCAAAAATAACATGGAGTAAGAAAGCTGCTGGCTCATTTGTGCCGAGGAGGCTGGTGTGCTGTTTGCTGAGATCTGCATCAAGCGAATTCAGTCAGTTGCCTCCATGATTTGCCTGTGACCAGTGGTTCTCCAGCCAGTTTCTGGGTCATTAGATTGTTCTGGGCATACAGTTTCTCTTAAAAAAAGTCAGACCAAGAAGGTAGGAACCTAGTCACTGGTGTGCTCTTCCCCACGATTTAGTCAGTTATGGAGAAGACATCTGCCAAGCTTCTTTATAAAAAGCCATGCAGTCCACTGGGGATGCCAGCCCAAAGCTCTGCGTCTGATACGTGTGCCAGGAGTTCATCAGTACTGCCTCAGTTGATCACATTTGTTAATGGACATGTGTATATCTGGCAGTTTAAATACTGCCATGCTTTAGACAGGTAAAGGCTGGGAAACACTTTGCTACATAAGCACACCACAGCATTAACTTCAGAGAGTTCACTGGGGTCCAGATCGCTGTGTTCTGTGATCCCTGTTGAATGCAGAAATAACTGTTAGTTCTTTAATGGCTGTCACACTTGGAAAGTCGTTGTGGGGAAAGTCAGAGAGGTTTGGGAAAGTGAGGGAAAGTAAACTGAATAAACCTCTTCCATCCATCCACAGTAAGTTCCTGCTTACTCCCAGCTCTCCTCTCCTGCGTGGTGACATCTGGATTTGTGTTTGCATCAGGGGCAGCGAGGCTCTGCCCCCACCATCCTCACACCTGCTGTGCTTGCAGCCTAACAAGGTTTCACCTCCTGCCACAGCTGGTGCAATGGCTGTGATGTTGAACTGATGTGCTCCCAAGGGAAAGTGATTCTGTTGTTTTCTGCTATTTGTGAGCACACTATGGAAGGTAACTGAGAAGTGTAGTGGCCTTACTGGATCTGCAGAAGCTGTTGGCTTGCTTTGTATGGATCACTGCTGCCTCTAATAGCGAGAGATAAAATAATACCCCTGCGTTTAAAGCACTTAAGCTTCCAGTTGAGTGTTCAGGGCATGTGCTCTTTTAAGCCTGTGGCTGGATTGGTGACATCACTTGGCCTCAAGGCTCTGGAGTGTGATGCTGGGGCTGAGGCTGCTCCCCTGTCCTGCTTCAGCCCCAGCTGGGAGGTGCTACCTCCTGGCTGCCCCAGGAGTGTTCCTGGGATTTGGCAGCAATGCTTGTGCTGCCTGACAGGGAAGGGAAGAGGCATAAAATAGGAGGTGGAGCATGTTGAGGCACATTTCAAGGACCTGCAGGTCTGGTCTCCCTATCTTCTGGTGCTGCCTTTGTGCACCTGGCATCTGCTGCTGTGCTGCAGAAGCTGAATTTAATATGAATGCAGTTTGATTTTGGCTCAGATTGATTGACTGCCTCCTGATAACATCCATATCAGTGCACAGGCACGGATCAATAAACCAGTGCTGTTTCATGGTCTGATAGAGTGGGAGGCTGAGAGTCCCATTAGCTGAGGACTGGACTGTGCTGCAGCCTGGTGTGATCAGAGAGGATCTACTTTTCCCTGGATGGGGAAAATACTGGCATAGAGCTTGGCCAAGGAGGAGGCAACTGACACTCCAGTAGAGACAAATCTGATGATTCATTTCCACGGCCCCCAGGAGCTTGCATGTGAGCTGTGTATTGGGAATTTCTAGGAATTTCAAGGAGAATCATTTGTTTTGAAGGTAGCCCATTCAATACTGAGGAAGGAGCATAAAATACTGCTGCTAGATAGCATTATAGGAGTTGAACAAGCAAGGACTTCTGGAGGTTGTCCTAAGAAAAAAACTGGGCACAAAATAAATATGCCATGCATGTCTTTAAAATCCCAAATGAAAATCTCTTGGCTGAGAGTATTTGTGCTCTTAGTATGTCTTTCCTCATTGCCTCAACACCCTGATTTCAAGGTCACTTGTAGTTTTCCTCTTTCTTTCCTTGGTTTCTTATGGCCTCTGTTGCCCTGTCATTTCTGACAATGTTTGCTAATACAAAATTGCCAATACATTTAATTAACATCTTGCTTTTCTCTTCTTCCGGATAATTAAATGCTTAATAAAAACAGATCTAGCACCTTCCCATAGGTGTCTCCCACTTGATCACCGCATTGTCTCTGGCTCCTCTTATTGCTGACCCAATTTTCAGTTTCATCAACTCAGATAGATTTGGAGCCTGCTTTATGTCTGATGTTGTGCGTGTTGCTGAAGGGCTTGGGATGTCTAGGGTGCTGTTGGCAAACGCCACAAAGGGGCTTAGGTGCCTGACAGGGCAGACAGACTCTTAGGGCCAGACATTAGACACTGCCAACCTAAAAGCTGTGGGCTTTTGGCAGTGCTTTTCCACCGGGCTCATTGCCCAAGGCTGAGGTGGATCAGGTTAGGGGATGGTCCTTACTCCAGCCCTGTGATGCCGAGCCTTGTTGCATGTGTCAGACCCTCTGAAGTCTGGGCTGTGGTTTTGGGGGTGGGAATAACTCGTGTTTCTGGCACCCACAGGGGCAGTGAGGGCCGTTCCATGTTTTCTGAAGCAGAGCATGTTGAGTCTCGCTTTATGTCACTTTGATGAACACCTCTCCATAAGCACCAGGATTAACTAATCCCAGATTATCACATCAAATTGCTATTGCTCACTAACCCCTCTCAGCATGGTGTTCCAGAATTAATTACCAGTATTCATGATGTTCGTTACCACAGTCCCGCATAGCACGTCGTGTAGATGTAGTGATATTTATCATTGCATTTTCCAAGTGGTCCCTCTCCTGCTTTTTATCACTAGCTGTGTTTACCAGGCTTCATTATGCCCTGGTTGTTTGAATCTCTGCAGTTTTCGATACTTTTTTCAAAGCCATTTAGACACTTAGAGCCATTAATTTTATCTTTCTCTTCCGTTCTAATGGACTGGTTTCTTCTGCTTGCATACAAGTGAGAAAAAGGCACTCTTCTCTAGACCTTTTGATCTGTACTAAATACCTATCCTAATTCTTACTGGTCTCTTTTTCCTTTAAATTTGAAGTTGCCATATATACATCTTGTTTGCTTCCTGCTGCCTAATCCTCAGACTTGAAGTAGCCCCGTGGCTACATTTAAATCCCTGCAGCCCTTCAGCATGAGTGTTATCTGCATTTTAAGATGTTAGGCTGGCATTGTTGATACATGACTTATGTACCTGCTGTGACTTTGCTCTGTAAGCTGCAGAGGTGGGGTTTTAGCTATGCCTGGTTTTAAACTGACAGATAAATTGGGAAAGTAATGGCATGTTTTCTTATAAGGCTGGAATAAACCCTTGTAAACTTCCTATTGATGTCATTGTGACAAAATTAGAACTGTCTTGTAAGTTATACCAGCTGTATGATGGACAGAAACTGTTCTGAGCAGCAAAGAGACAGCAAAGTCCTTGCTAGGATAAGGACAACAGGTTTACCTTCCTCACATGATTTTTTTGACATTAAATTCTTTCACCACTGCTCCTCACCGGTATTTTATATGTGACAAGCCAAAAGAAATAAATAAGTAAGGGAAAAAAAAAAAGACAACAAGCAAGGAAGAACCAAGGCCCCAGAGTGCTGGTGAGTGCCACCTTTAACAGCCAGCTCACAAGGCTTCCCCTTCTGAAGGAAACCTCAGCTTCTGAAGGGCAGGAGAAGCTGAGTGGGGAAGGGGCTGCCCGAAACAGGCTCTTCCAAGCACTCTCACAGCAGTTTGCTTTTGAATTGGGTATACCTGAAGTTGTGAAAGTCTTGTGTGCATTTTGTGGTGGCAGAGTTGTTTAGAAATGATGTTCAGGGTGACTTTAGGTGCTCATGATGCCCAAATGAACTTAACCAGGGTGCATGTGTGTGTGTATCTGTGTGTGGCTGCTGTCCCCAAAGGAGAGCAGAAATACTCATCATAAGCACCCCAGTAAGATACTGCAGAACAATTAGTTTTTTGACTAATTTTATCCTTTTGGCATGTTTTACAGATAAGCAAGCAGCAGCTCCAGACAATCAAAGATCGTTTCCAGGCCTTTCTCAATGGAGAAACCCAGATTGTGGCAGATGAAGCATTTATAAACGCTGTCCAGAGCTACTATGAGGTAAGGAGAGACAATGTAATATTCTTACAGAACCCTGTTCTTATCCCTGTTCACAGATGGGGTTGAATTCTGATTTAAAAGATTGTCCATTTTCAAGCAGCACAAAGCTAAGACAAGTGCAAGGCATCTTCTGTCTGATGTCTGGTGCATCACAAGGTTTGGGAGGTTCAGAGTTTGAACATAAAGCACAGAGCAACTGTGACAACCCCTACACCATGGTGTATCCTATAGATTTGATTATAGGGAAGACCACGCTTCCTTTGAGCTGAAAAATATCCTCCTGATACTTTTAAACAGCGTACTCTGAAACAGTGAATATGGCAAAAATAAAATCAGTGTCACATGCTCCCCATGAAAAATACCAGGAGAGATCTGGGCAGCACATTCAGTTCTTGCGGAAGCTCTTGCATTGTGTTCTAATTGACTTCGGGATTTTCAGCAAGTCTTGTCTTTTCTCTTTGGCATGACAAGTGCTGTAAAGCAAAGGGGGAGGGAGCAGGATGTGCATCTACAAAACTAGATGATACCAAAGAACGTGAAGCATCATTCATAATTGTGCAAAAGAATAATTATGCATGTCTGTCCTTTTGCACCTCTTTGTATGCAGCCCATAATGCTGCCTTTTATATCTCTTCTCAGAAGGAAAGAGCTTCTGTTTTTGAAGGAAATCAGTGCCTGTGATTTGTATGAGGAGTGTTGCTTGTTGGGTTTTTTTTTTGCTAGCCTTTCTGCAAACCATTTCTCTTTCTCCCTAGAGCTATTCTGTCATAACAGGTGAAGATTTTTAATTGCCTACATAAAATATTTCTCGGGAAGTGGGATCTAAGAGGGGACCAAAATCTGATACTAGAACTGAAGAGAATTTTAACTCTATAAGAAATGACAGCAGCTGCTTCTGTGTAAGGAAAGCAAAAATTATCTGTGGATTAACTCTGTTAAACCAGCCTAGTAGTTACTGCTCCATCATTTTCTGTACAGGAAGGAAGCTGAGAGTCATTTACATCTTTTATCAGAAAATAAATTGCCAAGGGATCATCATAGCTTCAGTGAACAGATGCTCTCAAAGAAAGTTTTCAAGATGGCGTGAGCTGTGTTTTAGGATGCAAGAGCAGCATAATCTGTTCAGATAAGACTATTGGGCAGGAAAGGGAAACTGCTTAAAAACAGGCAAAATACATCTCTGTTTCCTTGGTGTATCTGGCTGAAAGTGTGTCCTGATCAGCTCCAGAAGTCCTGTGCTATATAATTGCCCCAAGTGATCAAACTTTAAAAGAGCAGTTGATCAGCACTAGATGTATGAAAACCCATGTGTTCAATTTAACTGGACCCTGCACTGGCTCTGTCTTGCTTAAAACAGGCCATATGAAGTGTAATGCATCACTCTGTGTCCTTTAGCACAACTTCTTTTTTCTTCTTTTTAGCTGTTGGTCTCCTTTAACTTACAGCTGTGTGCTTTCAGCCTCTATATGGCTGTTCTTCAGCAGCAGCTGCAGTGGTACAAGGCAAAGTCTCACTGCAGAAAACCTCTGCCCCTCTCAATGCCTGAGCAGTGTTCCCTGCTGAGAGCGTTCTCCCTCCCTTCTCTGCAGAGATGTGCCCCCCTTGGTTGATCCAAGGCACAGTCGCAGCAGATCCTGCTGATCTCAGCTCCTGCAAACTCAGTTTTGTGCAATTAACTGTCCCTTGCATGGGCACCATCTCAAAATCAGCATTTAGGTTCTGACTTACAATGCTGCATGAAGTGTAAATATTTTCCAAAACGTCTTTGTATTTTCCCAGCTGAAACTGGCCATCTCTGTGCAGGACATGGATGGTGTTTCTAAGGGGTCGACTTACAGCAGTGCAGAATAAGTTCATTACCTAGGGAATGATCGAGGTTTTTTTCTGGAGAAAGAAAGAGGTAAAAGTGACATTGTAGGTCAGAAATTCAC
Source organism: Myiozetetes cayanensis (assembly GCF_022539395.1). Taxonomy (NCBI): domain Eukaryota; kingdom Metazoa; phylum Chordata; class Aves; order Passeriformes; family Tyrannidae; genus Myiozetetes; species Myiozetetes cayanensis. The sequence goes on from NW_026087389.1 coordinate 7,281,847, forward strand.
TTGCTGTTGCCCTAAGTGTGTTTGCATGGCCACATTCTGCTGTTAATTCTGCTGTCAGGGTGTAAGTGTGTGGCTGTCAGTCTCAGACTAGCTCACAGGCTGCTATTAAATTGAAAAATTGAGTGATCTGCTGCTGCTCTGCAAAGCACCGCTGTGCCTGCAGGAATGCTGCAGACCCGTGTGTGTGTGAGAGACAGGCCCAGCGCACTCCAGGGGAGCTTTTCTCAGGTCGTTCTACTTCTAACGAGTAAAGCTTTGTCTGTCAACCAGCACATTCTGCAGCAGTTGCTTCTGTGGGTATCATGGAAATGCTTCATTAGACCCATTTCCACTCTGCTGTGGGCAGACAGAGCCACACATGACATGGGGGGCTCATCTGTGGACATGGCAGGAATTGCCTGACCCAGCTCCCAGAGGTCAGTTCTGTTCTGCATGTGTTGGCATGTGCACCCACACTAGGATTTTGTTCCAGATATTCTTGACTCCTGGCAGCCCTACTAGACAGTCTTACAGCCAGGCAATTCACCTGGTATTTTCTGAAGAGAGCAGCTCGCTCTGCAGGATGAAACACGTTTTTTTATCTTTTTTTTATCTTCCTATTTCATGGTCTTTTTCCGCTGCTTTGTGTCTGACTGGCGCTCCCCCGTGCCTGTCTCCTCTCTGCCAGCTGCAGCCATCCTTTCATCTGCTGGCTGCTGCTCCACACTCAGGGAGGATAAATCAGGGCTGAGGGGACACAGAGAACCAGATCCTGCTGCTTGCAGTGCCATCATCCCTTTGGTGTGGGTGAGGACCACGGATAACAACAGCCACTGGCGCTGGCAGTTGTGGGAAGTCACTAGCATGTTCACACAGGGTGAGGCCCAGGCCCCTGGCGTGGTTGAGGGGACATGGGAGCTGAGGATGCTGCAGTGGGGATGTTCACTGTGACCTCCCACTGTTTCCTGCAGTCAGTGTACTGGTGATGTCCTCAGCTGCATCAGGAGCTTGGCTTTTGATAGCTCTCATCTATTACTTGAAAGCACCTGCACACACACCTGGGATGCCATCACTCCTATTTAAGCTCTGCAAGGAAACATAGTGCATGCTGGTGTCATTTCAGCATGGGCTGAAGAGGCTGTTAGTGGCCTCCTGCCTTTGTCCTCTTCCCCTGTCTGCAGGAAGTGCTCCCCAGCACAGTGATGTTGGAAGGAAACAGCCAGGCTCTTCCTCAGCAGCATTTTTGGGCTGGTCCTTGAGCAAAACCCACTAGCACTGCTGACAGATGCCTGGGCTATAAAGCATCTGGGAACATGGAGTGCCATGTTTCTGAGTGGTATAAAATAAATAAATCTATCATGTCCTTAGGTCATCCACAAGCTCTTTAATTATTGAGAGCTGACAGATATACCTCTGTGCTGGCACAGCTTCTTTGCAGGCTGCTGCATTCATCAGTTCTCAGCATTATTAATAAAACAGCAGTTTTCTTGCTGACCATCAATTGCTTTCCTATGTTCAGGGCTTGGGAAAGAAGAAACAGCACAATTTCTCCTGTCCCTCTAACCCTTCAGCTCTGCGTTGCTCCCTGGACATCTTCCTACTGTCAGTGCCCTGCACCTCTGCAAAGCCTTCCCAGGCAGCCCCAAGCTGTGCTGAACTGTCCTGTGCTTCCACAGAGGTGGAGCAGGAAAAGATTAGGGCTCATGCACTGTGGCCATGGCACCTTTTGGTGATCTGAGTGGACTTGGTGTTTTTCCCATTGGTTTGCAAAGATCAGCCCATTTGTCCTTGTCCTTTCCTGGGCTGTTTTAGTGGTGCTCGTTCTGTACTGGTTGCCAAGGCTGGAAAAAGGAGAAGTAGGGGGACACATGTTATTTACCTGAAGGCAACATTAAATTAATTATTACAGTGCCATTCCTGTGACAGCAGGACAGTCTGCAAAGATCTACTCTGGTGTAGTAGAATTAAGATGTAAGCTTGGTCCTTGCACTGGTCAGAGGTTTCCCAGGGGCCTGGCTACCGGGGTAAATGCAGTGCAGTGCTGTTGGCTTGAGAGGGATGACTCTGCTCCCTCTAACAGGGCAGAACTTGTTTAGGTGAATGTAGTTGTGCAAGAACTTCTTGATTAAAACATTTGAGAGAGAAAAAATATAATCCTGCTTTCCCAAAGGGCATTTATGTATCTGGCGAGTTGTGACCACAACATCACATCGAGTCCTAATTGCATCAGAATGTTTCATTTTAGTGGATGCAAAGCAGAAGCTTCACCTGATTTCATTACACACTTCCCAAAGTGCAGCTGAAACCTCGGTTGATCTGGCAACATGTGGTTGTTGAGTGAGGAGCTGAAAAGCATCCTGGCAGCCAATAAGCAGCTTCCCAGCAGTGAAACCACGTTTTGTGGTACTTAAGGGAGATTTTTTTTTTTTTTTTTAAACTGACACCATCTGAAGTCGCCTTTTTTTTGCAGGTATTCCTGAAAAGCGACCGCGTTGCCAGGATGGTGCAGAGTGGAGGGTGCTCCGCAAATGACTCCCGGGAGGTCTTCAAGAAACACATCGAGAAGAGAGTGCGCAGCCTGCCAGAAATTGATGGCCTCAGCAAGGAGACAGTCCTGAGCTCTTGGATGGCAAAGTTTGATGCTATTTACCGGGGGGAGGAGGATCCCCGGAAGCAACAGGCCAGGATGACGGCGAGCGCTGCCTCGGAGCTCATCCTCAGCAAGGAGCAGCTCTACGAGATGTTCCAGAACATTTTGGGGATCAAGAAATTCGAGCATCAGCTCCTGTATAATGCATGTCAGGTAAGGTGGGAATGGAAAAGAGTTTCTTGGGGAAGGCTTGCCAATGGGAAATACTGGTGTTATTGAACTGGAAACTTTGGGGCTGACCAGACTGATTTTGAGAGAACTTCCACCAAGGAAAGGGATTTTGATTCATGGTGAGATTTCTGCACTGCCAGTTTTGTTCTGGGTGTCCAAGCGGGCCTCTTTCTCTTATTTGTTTTCTCATGAAATTCCATGGGATTACTGAGATGGGAAAATTTTATTCCTTGGCTCTGTGTCTGGGTGAGCAGGTCTTTGATGGTGCCTAAGTGGGCTGTTTGGCTGTGTCTTGTTTGCCTTTTCTCTATCATATCACCAGTCTAAATGACAGAGGTTCCTAAATTATTGCAGCCTGCAATAATTTACCAGTACTTGGAGCCAGGAGCCCCTGGGGTGGGTGGCTTATGCAAACTTGCTCATTGAGGTTGTACTTTAAATAGAGGGAGCTCCGTGATCCCTGTAGGCCTGTGCTGGGAGGAAAGAGCATCCCAAACACCCATGGCCTCACAGTGGCTCTGCTTGCGCTTGAAAACCTCTCCCAATTCCTCTCTTTCTCCCCCAGTAACAGCCAGTTCCCTGGAGTTGCAGAGCTGAGACTCTGCAGTGCTGCTTGTGTTTCCAGCAGCTTTCGCTGAGCCTGTCGGTGTCTGTCCAGGCTGTTGGTGACCCAGATTACGGTCCCCTGCTATGGGATATAAATATCACAGGCGGGATAGAGGATGTCAGAGTCACAGGGAGAGTAAGGTAATGCTGTGGAAAGTTTTCGGAGGAGGAGCAGAGCTCAATCTCTTCCCTGTAATACAGGGCTTCGACTTCTTATTGAAATTAATACATTTGAGACCAATTCTGTCTGTCTTCTGTCTAGACATCTCCAATTCTTTTTAAGACACAGAGAATTATGTTTGATCTGTTTTTTTCTCCTCTAAAGAGCTTAGTTATCTTGCATTTTGTTCTTCTTCAGCTCAGAACCTTAATGGCAGAATAGGGAGAAGATAATAAATGTCCCTGAGTAATGTGTCTTCATAGCAAAAAGCCAACAGCAATAACTGCAGTGAACCTCATAAATTGTGTTTACAAACCAGATTTCGTGTCTCCATCCTCTGTTGGAGGGCTTCTTTACAATCAAAACCATGTTTTCAGTGATGTCTTGAGAGCTGAGTCAGTTCTGCGGTGTTTTGGGGTTTTTTTAACTTAAACCAGCTCCAGCCCTATGTCTCTCATCCTCCCTTGACCTGTGCTTAGCTAAGGACTAGGGTGGCTTTGCGTGAGCATGTGTGTGATCCAAACTTCTTGCTTTGTGGTTCCCACTGATGCAGAAAACAGTATTTGATCGCAGCTGCCCTGCTTTGTGGATGATCTCTGCTTGTGAGAGCCTTTCTGACTGACACTGTGAACCCAGAGGCTGCTTCCTACAAATTGCCCTGTTGCATCAAGCAACCTTTTTCCTGCAGTAGGTCCTGGTTTTACTCTGAAAATGAAGGATTTAATTCTGGGTCTCTTCTAATACTTGGAGGCAGTAAACCTGTAATTTAAGCTTTTACAGAAAGACATAATTTCTGTTGAAGGCAAGTATTAGCATGGGAGTTACTCTGTTTTTAATACCTGGATAGTGAGGATTAGCTGTGCAGAAAGGAAAGCCCTTTGTAGAAGAAAGCTCAGAAAGCTGCAGGGCCAGCAGTCATCCAGCTGTTTGGTGTTTTCCTGGGATACAGTGTGAGTGATTGCAGTGCTGTGGTGCCAGCACAGTGGGGTGGGACCCTGCCCCACATGGAACAGGTCACTGCTGCTCCCTCTCCCTTTAGGTGCTGCAGGGAAGGCAGCAGAGAGCCTGGGAAAACTGCAGGCTTTGCTGTGAGGTCCCTTATTTTGGTGCCACCGGTAGTCATGTAACCTGGGCTATACCAGAGGGGTCTCTGGACCTCTCTGGCCACCAACAGCACTTAGAGGAGCAGCAGTAGCCACTTTGTACTTCTGTCTTTCCATGAAGCACCAAAATTGCTGTTGACCTCTACTCCTTCCTGCAGGGTCTCAGCCATTGCTTGCAGCCAGTCTGTTGTAGGGTGTAAGTAAAACCTACCAACCTGTAAATTTTTGTGTTTGCTTAGCTTGTGTGGGGAGCTCCTGGCAGAAGCCAAAGGTGCACACCACTTGGCCAGCGTGTTTTCTGCAGCAGAGCTGCAGGGGAGAGCAGAAAATCATGTGCGGTGAGCAGTGATTCGGGTGTCTGCTCCTTTTCCCTTTGCCTCTTTCCATGAAGGCTTCCTCTTGTCTCTCATAATGAAGTATGGGCAGCTGAGTGGGAGAGGACCTGGGGCACCTGGAGGGGAGGAATGGCTCCGAGCTTTGCATGTACATGCGTGCTGTGGCCATGGCAGGGCTGGGATGTGCTTCTGCAGGACTTCTTCCAGCTGCTCGCTCCCCTCCACCTCACTTTGCATTTTCATAAGTTTTCACTTGCCACATCTATCTCCCTGTGTTTGACAAGCTGTCATCTTCTCTGCCACCTCTGTCCTGACATCAGCAGTGAGCTCCCTCCCAGACAGGACTTTGCAGACACCTCCCAGCCTGTGCCTGCAGCTGTACTTGCATCACAGAGCCTGCTGGGCTTTAGGGCACTGGCCCCATAACCCCTAAAAACAGTCATTTATTTCCAGTGTGCTGTTGTGTTTTGGACTGGATTGTGTCTGGGTCAGAGTCAGCCTAAGCAGGGCTCATTTACCTCCCCATGAAGACATATACTGACTGCTGGTCAGAGCTAATTCGAAGTGCAACTTAAACCTTTTTCTTAATAATTCAATTAAAGCTTCTGTCACCTGTTTGGTAAAAACAAAAATATTCACCAAAAAGCCACATATTCTGTTTGTGAATAAGGAAAACTATCTGGATTTTCCTGGATGAGCTGAAATTGCAGTATTCCCAGAAACACCGTGCAGGCACAAGTTGTGCACACGCGGGTGATTGATGCATTTGCTTTCCTCTCTCGGGCAGCTCCTGCCAGAGCCCACCACAAACCCTGGCTTGGCAACCTGCCATGGTGCTGGCCACAGGCTTCACACTGGCACTGAGAAAACCTCCCAAACAAATCTGGGGGCAAGCACGAGCCTCCCAGCAGTGGTTTGGCACTTATTTTTGACCTACGCTTGCCTGCCATGCATGAGTTTGGGAAGTGAAGCCTTTTCCCTGGCAGGCTGTCTGAATGCCATCACTCCTTCCAGAGTGGCAGTGCTGTGCTGTTCGTGCAGTTTATCTGTCAGTCACCTGTACTTAGAAAAGCAAAAAGTCCATTATCTTCTCCAGGGGCTCCCAGAGCCTGGGAGCAGAGGGGCTGGGTGACCTGATGTGCTTTTCCTTGCCTTAGTGTGCAGGATGAAACTGCCCCATAGGCTGTGCTGGGAGGGAGAGGGTGAGAAGGCTTTGCCTAGTTGTTTTCCTCCGAAAGCATGAGCAGGAACGGTGCTGAAGGCCCCAAACACTTCTTGAATTTCTCCTGTGTTCTGGAAGTAGTAGTTCTTTTCTCTATTTAGCCTCCTGTTACATCACACTAATTGCATAATGGTTGCATCACTGGGACAGCATTTCCATTCACCTCTGAGATAATATTTTTTTGGGCAGAAGGAGGATGATTTCTAAAGATATTTTTATTTTTAATACAATATCCCCAGGTGGTATGAGATAAGTGTATTCTTAATGTGATAGCGGTGATATAGCAGGATCTGAGATTGCAACAGAGCAAAAGGGATTGATGCAGTTGGAAATGCTTTTAGGAAACAAAGATGGGAAGTGGTGTTGTAGCAGAATGGTTGTGAAGATAGCAGTGTTGTTAAGCACAGTCTCTGACTAGAACATTTTAAATAATACAGAGAGTCTTGTGCTTTTTGCATAACACATGCCACGTGGCTTGGTGTTTCTGCTCCACTGGAGTCAGCGTGGGAATTGAGCATCTCTGGCTCCAGCATGGAGCTCTTCTGATATGTGAGAGGCCTTGTGGAGGGAGAAATGTGTTTCACTCTTGGCTTCCTGGTCCCGAACCTGTTGGCAAGGCTTGAGTTTAGCTCTTCTGCTTGGTAATTAGCTTGTGGTTGCCAAAGAGTCATAGAGGAGTTATTTTTCGTAAGTGTTGTGCAATTCCAAACTTGGGTCTTTGCTGCAGTTGGCTTTTCCTTGGGCACAAGCCCTGTATTTCTCACTGACCTTCGTGACAGCTGAATTGCTGCAGCATCTCTGCAAATCAGGCTGTGGTGTTCTCCCTGTCTTGTTCTTTCCCAGCCGTAGGGCAGTGATTTGCTTTTCTATCTCAAGCTGTGTTTGAAAGTCATTTTTAGCTACGGTGAGAAGAGCAGGAGCCAGTACAGTGCTGTTCAGTTAATCCAGCAGCAGGAGCAGATGTCCAGACCATGTCTGTGATGAGCTGCACAGTTCCATCCTCCCCCTCTGGAGGAAGTGTGGGATTCTGGGCTCTCCCTGCAGAACTGTCTGATCTCTCAGGCTTCACAATCAGACTTTCTCTTCTTTCCTGGGCCTGAAGTGCCCCATACACTGTAGCATGCCTGTTAAATGTGCAAAATACCTGTGCTAAGCATAATTCCCTTAGATTTTAGATTTGAAAGCAAGTAACTAAATATATGCATGTCAAACCTGCTGAGTGATACTAATAAATGCTCATGGTTTTTCAATATCTATTTCTGTCCCTCCATGTAGAAGGGAAAACATCAGGGAAGTGGCATGTGTGGGTGGCCTGCAACCCACACCAGGTCCCATCGCTGTCTGGCGGCTATTTCATGTTAAGGCATAAAAACCTCTCACCAGTGCAGTTGGAATTGTTTTGTAAGTATTGGTGGCCTGTGATTTTTAGCTAGGAAACATTTCAACCCAAATTTTGTCAACCAGAGCTGGCTTAAACCTAGAATTCACTGTTTTGACATTTATTTTTGCAGCTGAATTAGGACACTGTGTCCAAAGGCTGACATTTCTCACAAAGCAGAAAGTTCCCCTGCCAAAAAAAATTTGGTTTCAGAAGTGTTAGCAGAAAAGCTATTTAGGATTTCTGTCCTGACTCGACTGTTTGATTTTAGCTCAAGTCAGTATTGGGGATGATTTGCTGAGGTGGTGTCTCGCCTTCTGCCCTCCTCTCATCTCTGCAGTTCACATGGTTCTACCAAACTTCATTTCTCGACTCACTGTGTTGTGTTGAGCCCCCTCACACGCCTGACATGTGGCAATCACGTGCCTGCCACGCGTTCATTGCACACCCAACGTGTGCCAATCACACAGCATGAGCTGACTTTGCTGACTTAGCTGAAAGTTGCAGTCATCTCCACAAATACCCCTCATAAACCCTCTCCCACTGCAAAGATGCTGCAGTGGTACTTGGAAGCTGCAGCCCAAGTTTGGGGCAGGAAGTCCTGTGAGGCACTGTGACAGTTCTGACGGTGAGATGAGGGTTAAGGTCACCTCAGAATAAATGTTTGGTAGAAAGGTGTGTATCCTCCCCAGATCAGGTATTTCATTTAGTTTGTTGTGATGAAGAAGTCCCAGCCATGCTTTGCAATGAGCATTGAGCCCAGGATCGTGCACAGCGTGGAGTTACCTGTCTGTGCACATCTCTGTCTCTTCAGTTCAGAGACTCAGGTTTAGTATCAGATTGCTCCCTTCTGCTCCTTTTTCCATCATTTTTAAAGAACACAAAGCAATTCCTTTTTACTCTAGCTTCTTCTTGAAGCTCAGTGCCTATGAAACATCCATCTGCAGTTCTGGGCACCTGAGCACTGATGCTGGTTGTAGTGACCCCTGTGCAAGGGCAGGAGCTTTGCTTGGATCCCAGAGCCCCTGCAAATAACCCATCACAGGGGCTGTGGTGTCGAGCTGGGGCTGCTGCGAGGCATCAGGCAAGGACCAACAAGCTTCCATGAGCTCCTCTCTCCAGGGCTGGATACCTGTGCTGAGGACAACCAGCAGCTTTGGCCAGCACTGCTGTCCCCCTTGCAAATCCCCAGACCATCAGCCAGACCCCTTAGCTTTTTTTTTTCCCCTCCCTCTTTCACTATTTTGGTTGCTCCACCTACTTTCACACTCCGAGCGTCATCCTCCCCCACCCCCTTAAAACAAAGCCGCCACCAATAAAAATGGGTGAAAGTGGTTTCAGGATGATCAAAAGCCTCAAAATCCATGAAGCATCATGCTCTGTTTTCAGTAATTCAGTGTTTATTTCCATGGCAACAGAAATGGCAGCCCGGAGCCTTCTGCAGGGTTGTAATTACTCCTGTAGCAGCCAGCGGCAGCCACAGCATCTCCCAGAGACAGCCGAGATGGGAAACTGAGAAAGGAAGAAACATTGGGAAGTGAATGAAATTTCCCCTGTCATAATAACACAACATAGGTACACGTGTTCCTTTGGGGAGGAGGGGGAATTGCTCACAGTGCGATGTTTGAACAAAGATGTTGGCAAGGGAGGCGGAGAAGCTGAAGGGGGTGGCACATTGTCAGGGATGGGGTGAGCCTGATGTCTGGCTCTGCTGGACCCTCTACTGCCAGCCCCGTCCTTTGGGAGAGGTTTGCTGGTGGAGATCACCCGGGAGGTACAGAGTGGTCCCCCAGTTGTCCCGGTTGGTCCTGTGTGGTGCAGAAACACTGGCCCTACATGTGATGCTTCGTTTAGTGTCTCTATAATTAGGAGCAGGAGAGGTGGTTGGGAAGGGACATCTGTCAGCTCCAGCATCCAGTGAGAGCTGCGGGGAAGAGCTCAGCCAGTTGGAGGGGGACAAGGCACTGAGCAGGGTGGCTCTGCCAGCAGTGTGCCACAGTGCTGCTGCCTTCTGGGGAGGACAGTGCAGCGATGACTCTCTGCCAGGGTGGGACCTTCGCCCTCAGTCGTCATCACCCAGCGTCTGATTTGCACAGATACATACAGACCTACGTGTGCATCCATTAGCTGTAGGATCAGCTTATGTTCTGTGCTGTTATGGACTTAGGGAGCAATCTTGGCCCCTGTAATTAAATTTAAAGCAAATTAGCTCTTCTATTAAACAAAATAAATCTGATGTAGCCTAATGCTGTATTCTCTAGCTATGGCTGATCAATCGCTCCTGCAAAGAGCAGGCAAATGCTGCTGAGCAGATGGTCTTGGCTGAGGCATGGTCAATTAAACTAATTAAAGATGCTTTCATTTAATCAGAGGGTGTTTTAACCCTGTTAGCTGCCAGTTGGGGATGTATGTTTTCGTGCACTAGGAACTTCCAGTACTGGCCCTACTGTGGACTTCTTCTGGTTTTTAGTCCCTTTACAGAAACCAGGCCAGAGCATACATCCAAAGAGCAGAGAAATTATAATGTCATGCAACAATAGTGAAGACTTGCAGAGGAAAAGTCAGTTGTTTTCTTCTAACACTAACCAGAGATGTTTATTAGCCTGAAGAACTCTTCTGCACTGAATCCTTCCCACGCTACCTCCTGCCAGCCTTCCCTCTGGGTTTAGGGGTGTGGATGCCTCTCTGCAGCCTAGCCAAATGTCACTTGTTCCACCAAAACAAGCAGTGGCTTGTCACGGTATATTATTCAAGGGACAGAAAATGGTTTCAGCATCCAGACAGGTTCTCGAGTGGAGGAACAGCCTCTTATTTCAGCTCTCTGCTGCTGTGCAAAACGTTTTTGCTGATGGGAGCCCCTCTTCCTAGGGGTTCTGGAGATGAATTTAATTCATTATTTGCTGCAGGAGTCCACGGAGACTCCTCTGAGCTGAAGCCCGGTTTTAGGATTCTGTGCTTTGTCACAACTTCTGTGCTTTGTCCCCTGCTTTCAATCTGCTGTGTTGCTCCCCTGCCCTCGCTGTAAGGGGTGACACCACTTGCCAGTGAGGTAGGAGTAACCAAGAGAGCTCGTTAGTCTCATGGAAAAGCATGTCAAATGATCTCAAGAAGCAGCAGTAGAGCAAACTAGTGCATCCAGAGCATTATTGACCCCCTGGCTGGGCTGCACTGAGGGGCTGCAGCACACCAGCACTCCTGTCTTTTGCATTTTCAGCAGCTTGAACAAATTAAATTAGAAACAGTTGTGCTTTATCCAGAGGCCACAGCACAACGTCGTGCATGAGGCCAGATCTGTCCTGCTCCAGCAATATGGATCTCTGCAGATACATTAGGGCTAAAGTCAGGATGATTTTCAAGATGTTCATCCTTTGTGAAATGTAAAAACCAGTTTTTACCCTTTTGTGGTGCAGTGTCAGCTGAATGCTATTTGTTGTCTGTATGGACTGAATAATTTCTGCAGTTTAAGGTCTAAATTGCCATCAAATATCTCTTCAGTTTTATTTTTGTTTCAGTTGGCCCATGAATACTTTTCATCATCTGCATTCATGCTGCAAAGGAATGCATAAAAAATAACCATGGTTACCTTATAAAATATCATATCAGTGGCTTGACATTTCCAATCTGCCTTAACCCCTTTATTTAAGGACTGGTAATTCTCTTCTTTCACTGAAAATATAGTTGTTGGCATGACTTTTCCACTGCTTAACCAGATGTTTGAGGTTTTTTCCACCAGATCAGGAACCACTGTATGTAAAAACCAGTTTCTCAGCATGGACTGTGTCTTATTAGGAAAGGAAAATGTCACTCCTCTTGTTTGTCTTTCCCTCAACCAGAGATGATGAGCAGAAGACGTGACGAAGAAATGACCCCACTGGCCCCCTTTGGAGAAAGTAATCTTGTTTTTTCTCTGAGCAGCATTTGTTCCCTGCAGTACATGTTCCTGTCAATCAGCCCAGGAGGCCTTGGGAGACAGAAGGGGTGTTATCCAGACCTCTCTCTCTTTAAGCAAGGAACTGCTAGCTGCAAAAGAACCCATATGTGATGCTTATCTTAAGGAAGGCTGGAATACTTAATAAGACATAACTGGTGCATGACCCTGCACTGTGTTAATGCCTCTCTTTCTCTTCCTTTTAACTGGAAACACAATGCAGCCGCTAGAATTTGATTTTATGTGTAGGTCTTTAAATCTAATTTGAATTCCACATGAAAATCTCAGTGCTTTGCAGCACTTCAACCCTCGCTCTTGTATTTTATCACTGAAATCCTGTTGCTTTCCTGGGGAACTTTTCTTGCCTATCTCACGAGCAAAATGGAAAGATACAGTCGTAGTTGCACATAGCAGGGGTTATACATGATCATGCTGGCTTGTGCCAGAGCTCCAGGGTCTTCATTTCAACACACAGTGTCTTGTCAGAGAAGTTGGACTGGTTTCCACTGAGCTGTGCTAGCCTAAGGTTGCACACTGTTCTTTCAGTTCTCTTTTTATCATGTTAAATAGAGAGATCGTTCTTCAGACATACATCATGCACTAAGGGAATATTTTGGAAGTTCTATATTAATATTTTACTAGGTTTTCTCTAATCTTATTTCTGAAAGATGTGGTTTCCTCAAGGCTGCTTCTACCCCTTTGCAATCCATACTGTGTTCAGATTTCCAGAGAAAAGAATTATTTTAAAAAAAAAAGTTATTTACCAGTCTTTTCCTCCATTGCTTACATTTCATTCTTCAGACTACCAGTGTTCCACGTAACTTGACAAATGCTTTATACCACAGCTTGGAATGAGATAGACAGCATCATTTTAATTCAGAAGAAACTTTGGGAGTCAGATGGATCAGACCATAAAAAGTACTTCATGAATATAAAATACAGCTGGGTTAATCTTCCAGATTTTATCCAAAAAATACCAAATTAAAAAGAGAATAGATATATTTCTTAACAGAAGTGAGGTGACAAGAATTGTCTTCAAGAGGATATCAAAGTAGGCGCATATTTGTTGCCACTGAACTGACTATAAATTGGCAGATGATCAACAAAGTAGATTTCATGCATTTCAAAGGCTCAGCCTCAATATCCCTAACTTATGTAAGATGCTCCTTACCTCTATTTCAGTGCTGAGTTTTCATATTCAATATACTACAGTTTTTCTGGAACATCTGATTCTACTCATGTTTTGTGAGAAATGAGAGTGCAAGTTCAATAGGGAATTGGATGCAAAACAACTTCAAATACAGCCTCTCATGTATTTAAAAGGCAGCTATAGTAGCTTAAATTCATGTAAAAACCATGCTGGTCTCCACAGCACAGACTTTGTTGTATAATGCAGGGCAGCAGTGATGTTTCCTAACACGAGTGATCTGTGCATGTGTTTTTTAATACTGTATCCAGCCTTTGGTCCAGTTCTTTTGTCTCTGACATAAAGAACAATGAGAAGATGGGGAAGTGATGGCACAATATTATTTGTCCTGCATTCGTCATGAAGTCTTTGTAGAAACATCACTGCAATGAAAGCAGGAAAACAATTGCAGCCCCTGTTTAACAAAGTGTAACAGCCAGAGTGCCTTGAGATTAAGGGCAGTATTGAGATGAAATTCCCCACTGAATATGGAAAGACTTAGAAGGTATGGGAGAGAGGCATAAACCTCTTGATGCCAACTCAAGTCAGACGTCAGGGTTGTGATTGTTTTGCTGTTGATTTGGAGACCGCAGATGTTAAACATTTATAGCTATGACAGGAAAGTGAGCAGACTTTCCCAGCAGGTCTGGATGTGAGCCCTGAATGCTGGTGACCCAGGATAGCATGGTGTGAGATGGAGGTTGGAGTTTGAACCCTGTTGTGCCCCAACCACAACCAGGTTTAGGACCTTGTGGGCTCCTGGGCACTGGTAGAACCAGGCTGCCTGCTTGTGTGTTCATGCTTGAGCCTTAAGCATTCCTTAGGCATGCAGAGGAGGGGACAGCTAAAATTATAGGCATTTACCATAATAAATGAGAACAAAGAGCAGACACATAATTTTGCTGTCCTCTTCTGAATGTGCTGCCCAGGGAATGACGTTTGCAGAGAAAAAAAAAGTGCTGGGGAGGAAGCAGGCACCGTGACAATGACCACAGGGAAGGTTCCCAGACTTTCCCCAGCACCCTGGTGAGTTTTGGTTAAAATACCTGCTTGTTCTTGCAGGTGCTGGGATGTGTCCCAAGCTCATTTCTGCATCTTGACTGATTGCTGTTTCTGTGTCTTGAGTGATTGCTGCCTGTGCTTACAGCACCAATATCACAGATCTCCAGTCGTCATTAATCCACAGGAAGGGAAACTGGGCAAGGTCTATATTGAAGATATTTTGCTCCAGGTATCGACATAAAAATGTAAAACATAGGACACAGCAAAATATTGGGTCACCAGCAAAGCTGGGAGATCTTGGAAGCTAATGCAGATTACAGTACAATGCTGGAGGGAGGCATCGGGTGCAGGGCTTTACTCCTTGGCTGTTCTTCAGCAGAAGGAGCATCACTTGAGAGTTCCCTTGTTCCCAGGCTGAGGACCATGAGCTGTTGGCTTTTGTGGAGGGATTTCCTAAACATATCTTCATTTGTGACCTAGTTAAGTCCAGAGTTGACAGGGAAAAAGTCTTTTGGGTGGTTTAAATTATAAAATTCTAATAGTTGAGTAATTAAATGGTCTCTTATTTCTTCTCAACACCAGTCATTTATCCTGCTGATATTTCTACCAGTTTGTTGGAGAGCTCATGTTGTGCAACGCTGGTGAAATGAGCTGCAGGCATGTGTTTGGCTGCCATTACCAGGAGTCTTGTGTGCCCTCGTGCAGAACCGAGACCGGGACTGACAAAATAACTGCGAAACAGGGATGTGGTTTCATAGAGAAATAATTGACACAATAATTTTATCAAATCACGTGATGCCTGTTAGATTTGATGAGAATGTCATTTGCCAAGCACAGCACTTTATTTTGTAGTTTAAAATCACATTAAAAACTGGTGCTCTCTATTTCTGAGGCAGGGTGCAATATCAGCAACAGTTCCTCATCACTGTACCCACCATCTCCTTGTGGCTTGAAATCATTCCCTGCCCATGAACATCCAAACTCTCACTGTCTACACAGGCAGACAGTGAAAAGACAAGGGGGATAATTTTAAACTAAAAGAGAAGAGACTTAGATTAGATATTAGAAAGAAATTCTTCATACTGAGAGTGGTGAGCCACTGGCACAGGTTGCCCAGAGAAGCTATGGATGGCAGGTTGGATGTTCAAGGCCAGATTGGATGGGGACTGGAGCAACCAGGTCTAGTGGAAGGTATCCCTGCCCATGGCAGGGGGGTTGGAATGAGATGATCTTTAAGGTCCCTTCCAACTGACACCATTCTGTGATTCTGTATTTCTGTGAAAAATGTAAAATAGCAAGCAGCCATATTCATTCACCTTCTAACTTGACTCTTCATTGACCTTTCTGCTTTAGGATTTTTTTCTTTATTTACCCTTTTCCTCCCTAAGAGTGGATATTGGCTGGGAACAGTTGTGTTCGGATGGTTAAGTATCCATTGAATGTAAGTAAGCTGAAGGAGCTGTGGCTGTCACTGTCAAAATGATTCCAAAATAACTTTGTGTAGGAGAGTGACTGTCAGGTCAGAGGAGATCAGTGTGGTTTGGGTCTGCTTGCTTGGGGCAAACAGAGAGGATAATACCAGTTAAATTAATAGAAAAGCAATGCACTCTTAAGAACTGGCTTATATGCTGTCAGAAATTCATCGTGAAAGTTACAGTGGCCCCTCATGAGTGTGCAGCAGCAGCAGCAGTATTTGGGAAAGGGTCTGTTTCTGACTGGGTTTCCTGTGATCATCTGCAGTATTTGTGATGAGGAACACGTGGTTTCTTTGTGGCTGGTACAACAGCTTTCTCGTGGGAAGTCCCTGCTGAGAGCACGGTCCTTAGCAAAGCCAGAGGAGAAAACTGGACATGGGTTTTGCTGCTGGTTTGGGTAATTGATGAGCTGCTGTTCTCCCCGAGGGCACCATCTGCAACCCTGCTGCTCCCCAAGCACCGCCTGGTCGGTGCCAGGAGGTGACTCTGCACCTTTCATGTGCAGTTCTTTGCCCAGCTGTGTAACTCCTGATCTCTTTTATTACCACTTAACATAGGCAAACATTCAGGGTCGCTGCCTGGCCAATTTGTTCCGCCTTTATGTATAGAGATTGTAAAACAGCTGAGGATGTCTGGCAGCCAGCAGAAGTTTTATTTCTGTGGGTGAAAATAGCCAAAGATACGTTCAATGAGATAATTGGGATCATTAAACTTTCCTATAGTAATGCCAGTTGCAATTTCATCCCTGTATGGCTAAAAACATAAGCAGCGTTAATGAACAAAAAAATAATAATATCCGTTTCTATCCTAAATATAGTGGAAGGAGCGCTGGCATTGTAACATCAAAGGATGGGCCTGATCTGAGCTTTGTCAGTAGTGATCTGACAAAGACCTGGTGTGCTTCAAAATAAAGAGTGATTTTTCTGGATGACGACAATCAGAATATGTTTTGTTTAGGCCAGATCAGTGGTTATCACCATCACATGAAGCACCATGTGAAGCACTGCAAGTCAGGAACTCCCCCGGTACCTCTGTCTTACATTTTGTCTCGTCTGCAGTCAGGGTAGCAACAAAGCATTCCATGATGGAGGGAAGGGCAGCACAGTGTGCAAGGACAGGAGAGCAGGCACATCTGTCTCCCTAAGGCTTCATACCATACCAGCAGGCCACAGCAGAAGGGAATCTCTCTCTCTCCACTGTTGCGTGAAATTACTCGATGCCAGATATCAGTCAAAAGTAAATCTCTCCTGTTCAAAGACAGAGAGTTCGTAGGAATCATTAATAACAAAACTCCCTCCGTGCAGAGGCTGCTGGGGAGGGGTGTGCCAGAGTGCTGGGGAGCAGAGGAAAAGAAAAATAGGTCAAATAAAGTCCTGCTGAAAAAGGAGTAAATGCTCATTGATAGCATGAAATTGGATGTAACTGAAATCAACAGGGACAAACTCTGTTGGACATGAATTGGCCTGTGCCATGTGATCCTCACAGAAGGGAAGAGCAGGGCTGGTACAGCAGCTGACAGTGAGTAACAGCAAGGGATGGGCTCAGAAAAATTCACCAAGCAAAACAGAGTTCAGCATGGAATGGGAATGTCTTTAGCTGTCTGCTGCAAGGCTGTGTGCAGGCTGCAATGATTCCTGCCTTAATATGGAACAAACCCCATATCTCTGGTCTGATGGTAGTGATTTGTATGGAGAGCTTTTCCAGTTGTCTTGGGATGCCCTGGAAAACCCTCGTGGCTGCCTCTCCTAAGGAGGATGTGTGGATAGGGTTGAAATGGATGGAGGGCCACTTTGCTACAGTGGTTTGCCTGCTCTGTTTTCCCCCACCTGAAGTAACCATGCTACCCCTGCTTTTCTCAGGATGCAAGCCTGTAACCTCCAAGAGAACCTCTATCAAACTCGAGAGGAAGATCAGCTCCTTTTTTTATCCTTGCCCCCCTTTTCTTCTTCCTTTTTTTCTTCTTCAGAAGAGGCTCTGGAGAGGACTTAGAAGGAAAACAAGCAAAGAGGAAATGTGAGCTGTCATAAATTAAGCTAAAGCAAGAGTCAGACTTGCAGTAAAGTAACAAGGCACCTGGGAAGGTGGTGACAGGGTTGTGAAAGTTTTCAAAGTACTTGTGTCTGATTGATGCCTTGAGGACATCAGCTGAGGGTTCTCAGGGCGTGTGTATAAGCAAGGAGAACAGGATACAGCCACAGCCTCGGTGGGTGTGCTGAGGTCTCTAGCCATGGTGCCAAGACATGTGAGGGTTTGGCTCTTGGAGGAAATCATGAAAGAAGAGCTGGACTTTGGGCTTTTTTGCATGGAACTGTGAGAAACTTAGGGCCACAGATAGAATGAAGACTGAAAGACTGAGCAACGCGGTGGAAGCACATGTGTCTCTAAAGACAAAGTGAAGGGGAAGAGTGGTCAATAAGGGGTGGGGATGAGGAGGATCTTTTGGGATCTGGTGAGAGTAAATTAGGGACTTGCAATGCTGAACAGACCAGAGAGGATACATCATTCAGAGAAGCCTCTGAAGAGACCATGAAGACAGTTGTGCATAAGTCTGAATTCAGGGACGGTGCTGTAGCTGCAGTGTCTACTCAGGTCTTGGCTAAATACGCAGAGGAACCCCGGGAAAGTTTGTGTGCAACTGTTGTCCTTCTCTAGGGCAGCGAAAAACACGTCTCCTTAATCCAGGTCTGGAATCTGCACTATAAAAATGCGTTGGAAAGGTCTTGGGAGTCATGTGGAAGGATTAGGAAGGACTAACAGTTTGGTTTACCTGGGAACATGGCCCAAGTAATTTGTCTGTTTGCAGATGTACTGAAGCGATGTTTAACCATGCATGTACAGGAGCAGTAAAACTGGGATCAAAGCAGTTGCTGTTGGCTGCTTCTGACAGTCAGGGCTGGGAGAGCTGGACAAAGGTTGTGACAGCTTTTCTGTTTCCTGAAGGATACACCAGATGTTTTTCTATCAGATAATCTTCAGTTTGAATGGAGGGTCTGGCCTTAACATAGCAACTGTAGGCTGAATTTTACTAGGGGTGTACAGGACATTGCACAGGAAGGGGCTAATGGTTCATTTTGGGCTGGGAGCCCATCGGCCTCCCGTGGCTGGGCAGGTTTTGGACACCATGATAGTGTTATTGCTGAATATAGAATCGAAATAGATCAATTATTTAACTGAACTTTGTCTAGGCTGGTTATTTCATTTTAGTCTGCAGTGGAAGTTGTGGTGGGTTCTCAAAAGAGCCCTGGGGCCAGATGGATTGGAACTGTTTTCCTGGCCACCTGCAGCCAGAAGCCTTTTGCTATGGAAGTGCCTGGGTTAGGAAGCAGGGCTGGGATGCACGGAGTGGTCGGTGCTGCATGGCAGTGTGGATGAGGTGATGGCAGATGAGGGGACACTGCTTTGCCAGATGAAGTTTGTTACAAATTCCCATCTGCTCGGAAACAGAAGCTATAAGGTTTGTGCTGTACAAGTAATTATTTGTTATACATTTTTAAACATGAAATCTAGTCCAAATGGCAAATATTTTTAGCGTGTGTCATTGTACAGTTAAGAAAGCTGCCAGCAGCATAAACCAGGATGATGCTGCGTGGCGATCGAGCTGGGACGGGATTTTCTGCTTTGCCCTTTTTCCCCTCCCCACGCTTGGGTGCTCATTCTTTTAGCTGGGCTCCTGCTCACGAGGCAGCATCTTGCAGAGCCGGCTGCTTTGCCACCCCCTCCATTCATCTTACCTGTGGTGGAAAGCACGCATCTGGCACAGCTGGGAGGTGTTTGTCTGGGTGTGAAAATGGCCCTGGAAAAATGGAACAGGATTGCTGTTTTTTTTCCCAGTGGTATATGGAATAGGCAGTCTCACATCTCTTGGCTTTCAGCAAATGCATCCTGCAGAGTGAACCCGCACGTGGTTTATAACGTAGGCAGATTTGGGATGAATGAAGCATTTTTCAAATTTTCGAGGAACTGGTTGAGTTGCTTCAGCAATGTTTCACCCTCTACTCTAAATTCCCCTAAAAAATAGTGAGAAATGGATTTAAGATGGACCTGAGCATTTTAGAAACAGAACAACATATGTTTTTAAGATTGCAGAAAATGTTGTTAGGAAAACTGTATGAAAAGGAGTGCTTTTTGAGGGGTAGGATCTGTTGTGGATTTTGCTCAGCCTGTAAGTCAAATGATTCAGTTATTCTGTGAGCTTTCGTGTAAGGTCAAAATGCGATCCTCAGTTGATTCCCTTGCACCTGCAAAGCAGCACAGGCAGGTATCCAGAGCGTTTCCCAGCTGTGCCAATTTCCAACAAGAGTTCCCTCAGTTTCCTCCACCTTTCTTAACAACTCTCACAGCATTTGAGCCATCAGTCCTGTCAGAGCCTGCTTTTCCCTCTCATCTTTCCCTATAACTCCAGCTGGAGGGGGAGAGGGATGCAGAGGGTATGCAGCTGGGGCAGCAATCCGACCCCATGGGTGGTGGTGCACACACGTTATTTTTTTCCTGTGCCCTGAGCACTGCTCTCCTTCCCTTAATTTCCATAGATCTGTTCAATTAATAGTAAGAAACAGAGGGGGGAAGGGTTTCAGCTGTAGGTGTCATAGATGTATATTCCCATGGTAGCATCTGGTGGTACCTTCATTTGCAGTAAGAGGGTGACTCTAACAGCACTATTTTGACCTGATTACAGAGCAGAATGCAAAAAAATCTGTGTGAGTGCTTCCAGAGTGACTTTTCTCTTTAATCTCTTCATTGGTGTTTTTTCCTAATTTCTAAAAAGAACTGTAGCAGTTGTCTGAGAGGAGCAGGTACCGATACTGAGGACCCGCACTCAGGGTTGCACTCTGGCTCACGTCTGGATTCCAGGTGTATATTCTGCACTACTCTCTTGCAAGTCTTTTCTACATATGAAGTGTGTTGCCATCAGTGAAAGCCTAAAGGGAGGGCTGAGGGTAGACGCAGATGAAATGGGATCAGAGAGCAGGTTATCACCTTATTTTTGGAGCACATTCTGCCATTCCAAAAGCACTGAGGGACCTCAACAATAGCAGGGAATATAAAGCCATACTCTCTGAGTGTCCAGTATATTTTCCCTAACTCTGTAAGCAAAAGCTTCCTGCCCTGGTAACAGTTTCAAAGGAAAGAGGTCATGCCTTGCTGAATGGATGAAGGTGCTTCTGGCAGAGGAGGTGTCTGGAAGAGTCACTGTGAATCTACAGCGAAGCGTGACCTGCCGCCCAGTCCACATCCCATCCTTAAATCCATCATCTTTTGTTCATAGGACTGCTGCAGAGGACTGTGCCATCTCTCCTGGCATCCTAGGCCTCTCCTTCAGGCTGCCCTTCCAGGGTTCATGGGTGGTGGGTGCTGCTCCCTTTTCTCTAGCTGTGTTACATCCTGGCACGTGCCAAAGCTGAGGTAGTCCAGGGTTGGGATGAAGGTGCCGGGAAACTAGTGTTTTATTTTGATTTAAATACAAAGAATAATTAGTAAAACTGTGTGAAAAAGAGCTCTCCACCCTATGAGGATGGAAGAGCTCTGGCTGGAGGCTCCATCCCTGCTGAGCTCTAGGGAGAGAGAAATAAGAGGCAGCGGGTGAAGCTCGGAGGGGGGCTGGGGGAAAACTGGTGTTCATGCTGTCACGAGCACAGTGTGAGACCCTCAGGGTGGCACTGATCTCTTTCTGCCCCTACAGAGGATGTTGGGGTCCATGTCACACACAGCCTCTGCAGAGAGCCTGGGAGGGAGCTGCGTGGGGCTGCAGGCAGTGCAAAATGCTCCACAGCGAGCTGGCTCCATTCGCCATCTCGTGGTGATGGCTGGCTGGGGCTGAGGTGTGCTGGGACAGCCTCAGCCAGGGTGGGGGGCAGGCACATCCCTGGGCGGGTGTGGACAGACAGGCACCTTGTCCTTCCCCTCCAGCTGAAACAGGCTGTGGGCAAACAGCTCTCCTGCACCTACTAGGACAGCAGAGCAGTTCGAAAGATTCACACAATAATATTCCACATAGAGAAGGCTGTTAATGACAGGGGATGTGATTGACTGCCTTTTTCTGTTGCTGCTGTATTAGCTCTATTTAAATCAGCTCACATTAACTGCAGTTATATTTAACATTGTCTGTCTATGTGGCTGCATTTTTGTGTTAATTTTCAATTGCAAATCGCTTAATTATGTCTAAACTTTTTATAAATATTTGTAACGTGAGTTAATATTTCCTATTGCATGCAATACACGGCCTGGAAAAAACTAATTGCTCTTAGTGCTGCACACCGGGTCTGGCAGGAGCCCCCAAGCCTTGATGCTCTCTTATCAGAAGGCTGTTGCCTTCACAGCTGATGTGTCAGAAACTGAGGTCTGTAGCCAGTGCTGTCTGTGTGTTATGGCCAGGAAAGCCATTAGGATTCATTTGGCTCCCTGACAAGAAGAAAAGTAATTGTTTATTGCCTGCAGCGTGGTAACATGGTGAAGACTGGAGGCTCATGACTCTACACGTGTGTGTTAGTGCTGCACTCCTGGAGCCTGCCCTCGACATCAATATGAAATGTGGAAGGCGGTGGCTCTAAGACTAGGAGAAATTTTAAGCTGTACTATTTTTAGAGTCTTCAAACCCCAGGGCCTCAAAAGCTCATCCCTGTTCACATAGGGGAATACCCACTGCCCATCCTCTCTTACCCAGGCAGGGCTGCATGCAGTCTGTGCCCAGGATATACGGATATTTGTCTTGATGAGTCTCCTGCAGGGTTTATGTGAAGGGTGGGAGACCGAACATCTCAGCTTTGTATCTGCCTGGCTCACAACTGCAGCTCTTCTGCTCATGGATGTGCTGAGCCAGAGTCCCTGGGGCAGGGAGGTGGAGGAGCCTCCCTGGCAGCTCTGAGGGCTGATCCCGAGCCCTGCCTACCATGAACCTGTGCTGCAGAGCAGCCTCCAGCCAGGCTGGCAGCGTCCAACGTCAGGAGAGGAGGGGAGCGCAGAGCACGCTGTGAACCGTGGTGGGTGGTTGCTGTTGGGATGTATTTCCCCAGGGAGCAGTGCCCTGTCCTTGGGGTGCACCCACAGCCACAGGTGATGCCTGTGCTGGCATGGGCTGGGTCACTGTGGCTGGTCTAGCTGGAGTCTGTGAGCATTGCCACAGCTCACTTGGGCAAGTGGGAGGGGTGTCAGGGGTCAGTCAGGACCGGGCCCAAATTCAGGGCGGGATGGTGCAATCCCAGCCTGTGACCCAGCTTCACAGCAGCCGTGATTTGAGCTGGTTAGAGTAAAGCCAGTGCAGGCCTGGGAGCAGCAGTGCTGTGCTCTATGCAGAGGGAGCTGGGCTGCCCAGCCGTGTTGCAGGAGCTGCTGATGCCAACCTGAAGCATCTTCTGTAATTGCTATAGTATCTGTACACATAAATTATTTATTATACATTTAATATGGACACATAACAGCATTTTCCATATTGCATAGATGGCTTGCTGGGCAGACTGTCCTCACCAGTAATGGGAAAAGGGTGGTGTACCCCATGGGAGAACTTGCCCCATCTGCTAAGGTCCACCTACATACCTTGTGCTATATTCCTCCTCCTCTCATCTTAGGGACTCAATCCTTCTAAAAGCATTGCTTTTTG
Source organism: Myiozetetes cayanensis (assembly GCF_022539395.1). Taxonomy (NCBI): domain Eukaryota; kingdom Metazoa; phylum Chordata; class Aves; order Passeriformes; family Tyrannidae; genus Myiozetetes; species Myiozetetes cayanensis. The sequence goes on from NW_026087389.1 coordinate 7,304,636, forward strand.
CTCCCTGTGTTTGTTTCTTCATAGCCTTTCACTGCTTTTCTGTGTCTGCTTTAATTCTTCTCACATCCTTGATCCTTAATGCAGGTGCCAGAGCATCTCACAAGGGTTTTGTGCGGGGTTAGATCCCACATGACAGCTCACAGCTCCACGTGGCCCTTCTCAGAGATGCCATACATCCATTTCATGCCACTGGTTCTTCAGGAGCAGAATAGGTCCTGTTGGTGGGGATCAGGGAGTAAAAGAGGTGGTGGATGTTCCTTATCAGCGAAGCTAAGATGCTAATCCATATTCCTTGTGGGGTTTTTTTCATGTTGTTGAATGCTAATTATTTAAAAAAGAAGTGACTTTTCTGAAATGCATTGATATATTAGATTGGATTGGTATGACTAAGGGTATTGCTTCTGTTCAAAACCAGGAGATTTCCCCTGAGGTAAACTTCTCTGAAACCTTTGAATGACTCAGAGCCCAACTATCTGGGCACTGCTCTAAGAAAAGCAAGGAAATGACCTTTTAATTAACATAATATAATAATTTAGCATAATGATAGTGATTACTTATTAATCATGAATAGTTGTTGTTATGTATTGATCAAAAGGCCTTACAGATGTGATGTTTCTGCTCTGGATTTTGATAAATTGATGCCAATTAGTGAAGGTACAAGCCAGAGGGACTGGAATAACCGGATCTGCCGTGGAAGGCAGTTCCCTTCCAGTTCTCCATTGCCATAGGAAAGGGGTCTGATGGTGACCTGCACAGTGACTCCTGGGGAAGTGTGGTCCTAGTCACGGGTGAGATCAGCAGCTTCAGCTCCCTTAGGACGCTGTCCACTGGGAACATGTAGTGACTTCTTTGCATGCTGAGGGTTTGCTGCCTAGAGGCTTAGTTCTCCTAACTGTTTTCTCCTTGACCTCAGAGGAAAGTTTGCTGCATCAAACCAGTGTGAAAGGCATCATCCTGTTCAGGAGATCGGTCTCTTTGAGTCTCTGACTGTGATAAATCTAAACTTCACAAATACCAAAATGCACTGCAGTGAGCTGCACTGCAATTTTTGCTATTTTAATTCTTGAAAAAGTGGGAACCATAACCTTCCCTCTACATTCCCTTTCCCCATTTTCTGCTGGTAACCTGTTTTTTGGCATATAAGGGAACCAAAACCTTGCTGTTCATGGCCTGTGTCTTCTTCATCAGTTCTTTGCTTAGAACTTTCTGCAGAAAAACTGTTATTTCATAGATACCACTGGAGATGTTCCCACATCTTATTCCATCACTTTTAATCCTGCTGAGTGTCAAGGAGGTGCAGCTTTGCTGGACTAGGTCCTCATGCAACTTACTTTAGCTCCCAAAGCCAAAACCCATTTTGAATTACATGATGAGTGTGTCTACCAATAAGCTTTTAATCAAAGATGAGGATTTAAGGATGTGTAGACCGTTCTTCCATAATGACTAGGATGAATTAATTGAGACTAATTCCAGCTGTAGAACTTATTTGGAACTCAGTAGTAGTTTGTTGCCGTGTTTAGGAAATTCAGGTTGTTCTCTTCCCATTAACTCATGTGAAATTCAGCATATGATAAGCTGTAAGGAAACACAAGCAAGCTAAATGTGGTGACCTACCTTGGCCAGCATCAACCAGTGCCCCAGTTTCTTTGGTGGTGCCACAGCTCAGCGTATGCCTTCAAGCATCCTTATGCAATGCCATAAGAAGAGGGTATTAAGGCATGCTCAGAGGTCAGAGCCTCTGGACAGCTTTAGTTTTCAATCCCTTTCAGTGTCGTACACCTCTCACGGATGATCTTGCAGAGGGATTTGCCGGGTTCAAAAGTTCTCTGGCCACAGATGGGAAGGACATGTCTTTCGAGTGGATGTGCTCTGCCATCCCTTTTCTTAACAGCTTGCAAAACATTTGCGAAGGCAGGCAGCTCTTTTTCCTCCCCTTCCTGTTTTGCTGAATCTGGTTTTTCATTTACTTTGATTTATCACTGCATATAAATCTGAAGGTATCTTTGCACAACCTGTGCTAGAAAGCTGCATGCTTGGTTTGCTTGTCTCAGCTTTCCTCAGCCCTGCAGCACAGCCTTGCAAAGCTGCAGAGGGGATGTGGTGGTGGGCAGGTGATGGCACAGGGAGATGTCCTCTTTTCCTGTACAGGATCCATGCCTAGCACCTGTCTGCTCTGGCCACAACACCAGCAGCTGCTGGTTGATCCATCAGCGCTTTACAGATGAGCTGTGGGTACCCATGGGTGCTGCTGCCAGCGAGCAAGGGGGGCATGAGAAACCTCTGCCTGCATGTGCCACCAGTGCTGCTCTGAAATATGCTGGAAATCAGCTCAGTTGGTGGGATAAACAGATATCCAAAAGGCAGCGCTTATAGCGTAGTGAATCTGAGGGTGGATGTCTTGACCTCGCCTAGTGCAGCAGGCACAGTCCCACCATCTGCAGGCAGATATGATGGGTGCACAGCCCAGGCAGCTGCTGAGGCACAGAGATTTATTGCAGCATTCTAAGATTCACACTGGGGCAAGGAAAGGCTGCTCTACATCCCAGGGAATATTTTCACCGACGAATCTACCGCAGCCCTAAAGTTTGTGGACCATGAAATGAGATTTCTCTTTAAGAGAGAAGAAAAGAAGCATCAGGCCTTACTGAATTATCCAGGTCCTTTCTGTGGTTTTAAATCACCCTCCCAGGACCCCCTGAGTGCTCTTTCACAGCAGCAGTCGTTCATTAGATAACCCAGGAGTTTGCCAGGATAGTGGGAGAAGGTACCCATCCACAGCAAACAGCTGATGGAAGCAACTGAATTCCTGCAGTATGGCCATTTCACCTACACATGAGCAAAATGGTGGGGACTTCTCTCCAGGGGAGGGGGTTTGTCACCTTTTGGAGTGCTGGAGCCCTGGAGGTGTGAGGAGATGACAGGGTCTCAGAGGAGGAAAATCAAAAATTTTGGTGAGATAATATGTGCAGATTGTAAGTCCTTGAATTAAGTGGACTTTTACAGTGTGCTGGGAAAATTCTGCATGACTCTGAACCTAAAAGGCTGATTTGGGGAAGTCTGACTGGCCAGAGGAGAGGTGGCCTTGAGCATCCCTGTTGTGCAGTGGCACTGGGAGATCAGTCCCCTGAGATGTGCAGGGGTCATACAGCGTTGCAATCCTGAGAGCTGGTGGAGAAGATGTTCTGCTGGTGTCTCCAGGTCTTCCAAAATCCTGTCTTGAAATGCATGAGTGACAGCTGCTGAATCCGTGGTTGGGCTGTGCTGATGCTGTTGGTTTTGCTGATGCAGGGGGTTGCCTAACTTGGGGAAGCTGTCCTTGCTCTTCCTCTCTCCCATTTCAGATCCCAAGGCAGCCATTGGTCTGGGGGTTGCATGTTGCTGCTTGGAGGGTTAGCCAGTTGCCCAGGACATTAGTGACTTACCCTACCGAGGCACCTTAGCTCTGGTCATGTTCCCAGTTTAAAGTGGGATTGAAGAGGGAGTGTTCAGATCCTCCTGAAGCTTGCTGCTTCAGACTCCTGGGAAGAGGTCGAGGCCTCGAGTGCCAGACTGCCACTCTCCCACTGCCCTTTGACACTCACAGAGAGGAATATTTACTGTTGGTGGGAAAATGATGCTACAGAGCAGTCCATGACTTTGGCATGGAGTATGGCTCAGGAAGCTGTGTGCCACATGGTGCCACTCTGTCCTGTCTCATGCCACTTTATCTCCTAAAACAGCCGGTTTGTGCTAAGAAATTGCTTCCCTGCAATGAGTCGCTTTGGGGGCCACATGTTTTTCAATTGGAGCACTCCATGATGCTGATACCACAAGTTGTGAGTGCTCCTGGAGTGACAGATTAATTATTAATTGATGTGGCTTATGAATTCTTCAGTGTTTTCTCACACTGTGCATCACAAAGCGAAACCACCTTTTTATGAGACAAAGATCTCTCTTAAAGCCCTACATCAAAGCTGCAAAATTGTCACCCGTATTGTGATCTTGTTCAGCCTTCACATGAGCATGTTTGCTTTGAAATACTTAATCAACCATTTGCTGAGCTACAGAGCTCCCAGCATATCAAAGGATGAGCACCTCAAAACTTTCTCTTTGAGGCTTTTGGCTCCTATAACCATGCATGACACATGCTGCACCAATTATTTTGGAAGGACTTAAGCCGGGCTTATGAAGGACATGAGCATGTCACGGCTTTTGTCTTTGTCCTCCAGGGACTTGTTTTCCTCCTGGGGAAAATAATTCACAAAGTGGGTGCATGGTGGTGTGCTGGACACAGGGGTAGAGAAAATTAGTGCTGAGATTATCCCCAGCCAGAACAGCCCCTGCTCAGCAGCAGCCCAGCTGCACCTGCCTCTGGCTGTGCGGCCTTTCCTTGGTGCCAATGCTGCTGTGGGAGAAAACCAGCACAGGCAGTGGCTGAGGATTTCTTGGAGACCTGGGCTAAATGCTTTCCTTTCCAGAAGGTGAAGAGCCAGATGTGTTTCTGTTCCCCAGTGCAGCACAAAGCAGATTGCTGCCACTCGGTGTTTGTGTTGCCAGAGCATTTAAGATGTGGTTTTCCAGAATCCCTTTGCAAATGGCTGGTCCTCTGCAGAAGCACATGGCACAGGAGGTGACTGGGTTCACCACAGTGTTGTAACCTTTCTCAAGGGAGGTGAGATGCTTCCAGAACAGCCCCAGTTATGTGTCAGGAATTGGGATGTTGTGACACTTGCTATCTTTGCTGGGAAACAGGGATCAGCATTAGCAGTGACTGACAGGAAGGGATTAAATTGTTAAATGGTCCCAGTGGTTCCTGGCTGGGGCTGATGGCATTATAGCATAAGTGCCAGGCATTGAAGGTTGTATCTGTATGTTGCATCCTGTCACTATAAATCCTAACAATGATATTTCCAGCAGTGCTGAGCTCAGAGTGTGGCTGTAGCTCCCACATCGTGTTTCACTCACTTGTGTCTGTTGGGATCGTGTCCCATCAATCCGTGTTTGGTGGCATGGCCAGATCCACTCTGCTCTTGATTACTGGCCAAATGCTGTGTACAGTGTGTCACTTGTGCCACCAGCACTGTCCCCAGGCTGGGTGGGTTGACCCCATCTGCAGCCCTCTGGCTGCAGCCCATGGCATGAGAGCTGTGCCCTGCTCAGTCCCCAGGCAGGTGGGTGGATCTGAGGTGTGAATCTGAGCAAAAATGCTTCGGGCATGTCAGAGAAGGGAAGAGGAGGGCAGACTGTGCTGCTCCAACATCACGTTTGGAGCCAGGGCTGCAATTGTAAATGGTTAGGCTTTCAACTGTGATAAACTGGAGTTGGAGCTTTAAATATATAACACTCGGGTTCCAAAAACATGGGGGTCTAAAGTAACAGTGTAACCCTGTTCATGTCCTTGTACTGCCTTTGGCATTTCCTGGGGTGAGTGGAAGTGAGCTTGGCGTCTGGACTTTAAAAACTACGAGGCTCAGGCTGGCTCATGTGTGGGAGGTCTCTGACCCAGCAGCCAAAGAGTTTAGGTGTGGGTTTGGTAGGTGCCTGTGCATCTTGCTGCAGATACTATGACCTTATTAGGTTGATTGGTTTGCATCTGCTTCTGCCTTTCAAAGGTGTAGGGGGTTTATCTCCTATACCGCTGGGATAACATGAAGAAAATTCTCTCAGTGAGTTTGTTTCAGGAGAATGGACACAAAGGATTGCTTCTGCAGGCCAGCATCTGGTTCTCACTGGCAATGAAAATTGTCAGACTCACATGATGAACATTTTAAACCTGTTTCTTTCACTTAGTCATGCCCACTAAAAATTATTCCTTAACAGTTTATATGTAAAAGAACCTTCTTCTGCCAGGCCTTTTTCATGCAGTTGAACCCTCACCAGGGGTTAAAATAGCAGCACTATTTTAACCACTGCAGGTACCCTGCAGCACCTGCAGAGACGGGCTGGCTGTGATGCCAGTCGGTTTTGGGTTCCACTCAGAATTTCATCTACATTTTAATTTTTTTTTTTTTAAATTTTTATTTGCTTTAGCAACTGTTACACCAACATCGATAATCTCTGCAGGGCGGGCAGAGAGAACTAATGTCATATGCGGGTAGACATATGAAAACATCTAATTTACCAGCAGGCAGTTGGGTAATGATCAGTTGAGAATTGCAAATTATGTACGTCGTGTATTTGTGGCACACTGCTGAAGAAAAGCCCAACGCATATGACTAATCATATATATATTGAAATTTATAATACTTTTCACGTTTAATTGACTGGGGCAACCTTATGATTTATATCTTTGCTTTATTCATAGCAGACCCATAACATAGTCATAATGCAGAACGAAACTAATTCAGTTTCTCCTTGACTTTGTAAATCATTTATGTATTTGGCTGTCAAGTATTTGAATATAAAGTGGGCATGCATGTGGCAGATAATAAATAGCTGATTCTCCAGTTAAGAAATTGGATTTTAATGGTATTGTGGTCTATGTTGCCTTGCTTGGATGTTTGGTCTTGCTTAGGTGGCATGCCTCACATCTGCCCCTTGCCTTATTTCACAAGCAAAGTATACTTTATGGGCACCAGCATTATTCTCTTAATTGCCCTGTATAGTGTTATGAGTGTGTAAAATGTACTCGGATTGCTCTGATGGCAGCAGGAGCCTCTCCCAGGCACAAGAGGAGACGGTGGCTGAACTGTTGGGCTGCTGCTCTCAGTCACGAGAGATCTGCTGGAAGGTGCCAGGAGGACAGGCAGGGGCTGCCTCGTTAGTACTGTTCTGTAGACAACAAGAAGTAAATGTTACTTTGGCTACTACAGACTGTGATTGCTTTCCCAAAGATCAGTTTTTGTCATGGAGCTATCATGCCGAGTCAAAAATACAGCCTGGGAAGATTTTTTGTTTCTTTTAAATACCGGGTTACTTGGCTTGGCATCACTACTTAATCTTGGGAAGCACAGCCCTGGAAAGCAATACCTTACCCACTCAACCACAGCCACAGAGGCTGCCTAGGGTGCTTGTTGCCTCCTAAGAAAAATAATCTTTTGCAGTCAGATCTTTCATTGACACCTGTAGCATCACTGGAAAACATCTGCAAAATCAAGATAGTGCAGAAAGCGTGAGGCAGTTTGCTGGCTCTTTATCATACCACAAAACCAACCCTCCTCCACAGCAGCATCCTCGATATCTAAATTTAGCGCCTGAGTTATTTTGGGTAGTGTGTGATTAACCTCAGTTACTGTAGCTCAGATAGAATTCAAATAATGCCCCTTCTTTCAGAGTTGCAAAGAAATGGAAATCTGGGACTGTACATTTCCTACCCTTAATGAAGCAGCTCTGAAGGGTGATGCAGGATAGTTGTGAGGTGCATTTGTTCACAGAGAAATTAATGGAGGCAGCTTGTCCTGAAAGGTGCTGGTGGTTCATGTCTCTGTGTTAGCTTTGGGGTCAGGAGTATAAAGATGAACGGTTATGTGGTGCAGCTGGTGTGAATGAAACCACTGAAGCTTCAGTGCATTTGTATCATAGTCAGGACACTTTGTAGTTTTCCTGAATTAAAAGAGTAGTGAAGACTTTCAAAAGCTAATCAGAAATACACTTTCCTTCGATCTGAGCCATAGTCAATGTTGGCTCTCTGGAAAATCATCAGAGGTGAAGCAGAATGCAAATAAACCTGCTGTAATCACTTGCTTTACTGGCAGAAACAACATTTCACCTTCAGAAAACATTTCAGAGCTGGGCAGATGCCGAACACTGAACCAGAGGACTGTGGGCAGCATGTTGCAAAAAAACACTCCCAAAGAATCTCTGCTGAACTCTGTGGGAAAACCGATGGCACGAATTAGGTGGTAGCACAGGGATGCAGCAATATGGGGCAAAAGAGAAAATAAACAAATACTATTGCTGTGCATTTGCCTTAAGTTTTTTTCTGGGTGGCAAGCAGGGCTGGGGGTGTTTGGCCTGGTGATCTGGAGCTGCCGAGTGTCCAGCCCCAGCACAGGGCGCTGTGGCTTCTCAAGCACCAGTGAAGTAGTCACCGTCAGGGTTTGCTGCCAGGCTGGATCATAGGACCAAGTGGGCATAAGACCTCAGGCTTGAAGAACTGAACTGCTCATTAAGTTGCTGCATTGGTTAGTTTTTCACCTTGGTTTGCCTTTTGTTTTTGTACAGCTGGACAACCCAGATGAGCAAGCAGCACAGATCAGGCGGGAGTTGGATGGACGTCTCCAAATGGCAGAGCAAATTGCCAAGGTAAAAAAAAAAGTCTGCTGTTATTAATAAGCTCTTCATATGTAAGTAGCTTGATGCAGCCCCCAGGTTCTGTCATTCTCTTTTGGGTTTTTTCTCCCAGTAATCACCAGATAAAAATTATCAAGTGTTTAACTACAAACAAAACAAGTACAGCTGAAGCTGTCGTGATGTGCATTTCTTGGAACATCCTGGTGAGCTGGGACAGGTTAGGTTCCTGCAAAATCCCTTACAAATCCTCAGCAGTGGCAAAGATATTGTCAAACTGTCAAATTTCTGCATTAGGCAATAAGGTGGGTGATGGCATGTACAAAGGAGACAGAAATTGCCCTGAAGGGGTTTGTGCCTTTTGCTGGGCTGCTGGGAGCCACAGTTTCCTGCCTGTAGGTAGATGCTGCCTCAGTAAAGGTACTTCAGATGTGTTGTCCCAAACAAGTTCACGCTATGCATGAGAGCAGTCAGGCCAGCATTGCACCCTGCAGACATTGGTGCTGTTTGGAGCAGCAGGCACAGGACCTGCAAAGAGTTTTGATAACCAAGCACCTGTCTAAGCTCCCTAGAGACCCTTCTGTAGGGAGCCATCTCCCTAGGAACAAATCACACCCTCACACAGTGCAGATTTGTGTGGCCTCTGATGGACTATAGATGGAGAGGGTCCTGTTGACATCAGTAAAGGGAAGATTTTACCCTTGCCTCTAATTAGATGATCTGAAGCAGTGATAAAACCCTAATGGTGCTGAAGTCATTGGGAATGATCTATCTGGCCATTCTTGATAATCAAGAAACCATTACTAGAAGGAAAAGAAAAAGGTCTAATCAGAGAGACAAGCTCAATTTAGGGGCCTGCCTTTCAGCAGCAACTCTCCCAGCACTGACCTGTGCCCAAATCGGGATTTTTTGTAAGAAAGGTAATATCAGAGCTGTTTGCAGCCACACTGATATCCCTGGATATGAGCAGAAAAAGCAGAAAAGCAGAGCAACTTCTTTTATGATCAGGCATCAGCAAGGGTGCTGGTGGTGCCTGCACAGTTCCTCCTCATTAACACTTCTGTTAAACAGCTGCTGCTGTTGTGTCTTTGGGGACATAGGCTCTGGTTTTCCCCACTTCACGTGAGGTGGCCAAGGACCACGTGGCCAAACGGTGGCGCAGCAAAGCAGCAAACCGATTGCAGCTCTTTTGTTCAGCATTTGGCCCTTTGCCATTTTATTCTTGTCAAGAAAACCTACAGTACTCATTTGCAGTGAAGTGTAGGCCCCTGTGCAGAGCACGGCTGCTCCAGTTCCGAGATGGGTAGCCAGGCCCTGAGTGCCAGAATGAGATTGCCTGGTTTCGTTGTTTCATTTTCTCTTTATGGCATGTGGGACAACAATATGCATGATTCAGTAGCAGCCAGCAGAAGCTGCAGCTTCATGAATTATTTTTTGCAAAAGAGAATTTGCTGTTTCCATTCTTCCCCCAAGGATGCTGAAAACAAACCATGACACTGCTGGTCCTGCGAGAGCCAGTCAGGGGAAACTCCTGAACGTAACCTGGCATATCCCTGCATGTGCAGAATTCAACCTTCAAAATACAGCTGTGCAGCTTGGAGAGTGGTTTCGAGTAAAAGGGACTTACCTGTGATCCAGTTGGCAGCTATTGATATTAAATCTCCTTCATGGTACTGCTGCAGGCCTTCTCTCCAGAGTGTCAAGTCCCACCAGCATCTGCCTGTGAGAAACCTTGTTCTTTCAGACCCGTGAATAGCATCTTTTGGAGGCATCCAAATGACCTTTTGAATCCTTCTCTGTATCCTCCATTCTGGGCAAGGCTGCTTTCCCTCTAGCAGAGAGCAGGTTCACAATTCAGCTCAGTGAAAGGATAGCATTTTCCAATTTTATCTCCAATTTGCAGCTTTTAATACAGATTTGCTGCACAGAGAGGCTTACAGTGCTCGTGAAACCAGCCCTGAGGTGGCTGTCTTGGAGATTCCATGCTCAGGGCAAATTAATGCCTCGTTAATAAATTAAGAAATTCACACTAGGACATTTGCACTTCAGAGGCAGCAAAGGCTGTGGAGTCTCAGGGGACCTGGCATTGCAGTGTTGCAGAACTGGTGGCTCCGCACACCCTCGTCTGACCTGTCGTGTGACCTTGAACAGTCACTGTGCACGCCAGCCCTCCTGCCTCGGGATACCAGGGCACAGCTCTGGGCCTTTTTGCCTTCCCATGTGCCCAGGAAGGTGCAGCTCAGCACAGCACTAGGGCAGCCTTAGGCAGGGTCCCCCACTGAGCCTGACTCCATCAAAGCACATAAGCCCGACCTTGGAGCCGGGCGGCTTGAGGATCGTGCTCGAAGTCGAGCAGATGTTTTAAAGCTGAACCTGGACAGGCTTTTCATTCTGCGTGTTGTACTTTTCCAGCAGCTAAATAGAGCAGCATTACAGCTGAGAGTTTAGTGATGCCATGGCAGATGTATATTTTTCTCTGCTGTAGCAAGTGCTCTGCTGTCCTGGGGTGCCTTTCCCCCCACCCAGTCACCTGGCCTCAAGGACAAGGAGGAGCACATGTAGGGGCAACTATATGAGACCTTGTGATGACACCAGAGTGATATGTCTGTCTGGGGCTGGACCTACTCTGCTCCAGCCTGCTGGACTGGTCATTTCTCACAGTCTCTTAACACTGCTTCTCTCCATGCCTGTCTCCATTCCTGATCCTTTCTCTGCTCAAAGTAAATGTGGAGGTGACTTACACCCTTTCTTGCTATTATCTGCATCTCTTGCAGTGCCTTACTCGAGAGTTTCCCCAGCTTTATCTCCAGTCCAACGGGTAACTTGAGACTACATCTGCATGTCTCCATTTCCATCATCAGTCAAATAGTCTCAGTTAAACTGTTTTGTGTCACTTCAAACATTTTTAGGCTTAACATGAGGAGTTGCTGGTGGCACACAGTGAAATGTCTCAATCTTGCTGCACTTCTGAAGAGGTTTGTGGAGGCAGTGCCAAAATTGAAGTCCCTAGAGAGATGGATGGCAGCAGGGTAAAAAAGCAATAATGTCTGAACATCATTGCTTCAGCAGTAGTTCTCAAAATCCACAAAACAGTTCCTTTTTTTTTTCCTAAGGGTGACTTGCAACTTATACAATGCATAGACAATAAAGCAGACTGATTAGGTAGTTTATCTTACGCCAGGTCTAATTTATGTGATGGAATTACTTCCCAAGATTGAGACTAGAAACAGATGACTATATTTTAAGTGTTTGGTGCTAGTGCTGTTGTGAGCTGTGCTTGTAATGGGTGAGCTGTTGAGGACTGATGCAAAAACTAGTGCAGTGGAGTACTTTTTCAGCAACTTGATGACAGTCTTCTAGTAGAAACATGACCTTGTTTTCTATTCTAGCATACATTTTACGAACAGCTTTTTACAATATTATGAATTGCCACCAAGATGCTTTGCGTGTCAGCCTCACATTGCCTGGCTGCAGATGCTGCCTCGCTGTCACACGCCTTGCACAGTCTCTCGTAACCCTCTGAGAGACGCTCGAATCCTGAGCAGACTCAGTGGCATGGGAAGAGTTTCAGAAGACATAGGGCTCAGACCAGTGGTGGGCAGCAGTTCAAAGCTGAGAACATGCATTGGGGAACATCATGTTTTTCTCTCACTGTCACCTTTGGTTTTAATCTTTAAATTTCCTGTTGACAACAAGCAGCACTGGAGTTAAATGTTGTCTTCTTGGAGGGAGATTCAGACCCTTGCAAGTAGTGGGAAGGGTGTTTTACCCCTTCTTCCAGTTGGGACCGCATGTTACTGCCCACACATTGCTGATTTTCTCTCTTTGGGCTCCTTTCTTACCTAGAAAACTGATGGAGCAACTGCTCAGAAGTGTTTTGAAAAGAACTGGTGCATTTGGGAGACTGGAAGACAAGTCTCTTAATGTCAACATCCTTTTAATCCTTAGTAAATTGCTGTCAGTCAGAAAGTTCAGCTGAGAGTTGGCCTGGAGTGTTTGTAATTGTGAATACATACATATGAAAAAATCCATTTGCTGATAGAAAAATCAATGAAATGCAAGTGCAGGCAAGAAACAGGAAAGTTGGACAAGTACCAAGTAGTAATTCTATGGAAGCTAATAATGTTTCTACATTACCCAGGGGGGAAGCTGTAATTTGTCATCTGGTTTGTGGGAGTTCCCTGCTAGCAAACCTCTGCAGATGCTCCTGGGGGATTCTTCCAGTGCAAGAAGTGGTTGCTGATTGTCACAGCCATTCATTCCGTTGTGTTTGTTTCCAAATCCAAGGAACGCAAGTTTCCCAAGTTTGTGTCCAAAGAAATGGAGAACATGTACATCGAGGAGCTGAAGTCGTCTGTCAATCTCCTGATGGCAAACCTGGAGAGCATGCCTGTGTCTAAAGGAGGCTCTGAGTTCAAGCTGCAGAAGCTGAAACGTAGCCACAACACCTCAATAATTGACATGGGAGAAGAAAATGAGAACCAGCTTTCCAAGTCAGACGTCGTGTTGTCGTTCTCCCTGGAGGTAAGTCTCACACACACCACAGGGTGCAGAGTTCCTGGGAGTAAAAATCACAGCAACCAAGTTCTGCTGACTTCAAACTTCAGTTAGGTGAAGCAAGGTGGGTAGAAATCACTTTCTGATCTCCATGAGGAACAGCTCCTCTCTGGTTACTGGAAGCTTTGCCTGTGATCAAACGTTTTGTCCTTGCCAGTGGAACAAACTGTGTGATATAATGCTGTCTGGCATTTGCTACTGATGTATATCAAATGGCTCAGAAATCTGCATCATTAACTGACCCCTTCTTGTTACTGAGTGTAACCCAGTAAACCAGAGCCTGTATTGTCCCCCAGAACCAATACAGTAATGCAATACAATACAGTAATGCAACACCATAAATGTCAGTATGTTTAATTATTGCCAGGTAGAGGGGTCGCTGTATTTCCCTGCAAGAATTGCTTCCTCTTTGAAGAATTGTTGAAAATTGCTGGGGTTTGAATGCACCCAACAGATTGGCTTGCAGTTTGTGTGGAAATACTGTGCTGTGCTGGCTTGCTCTTTGCTCTGTGTTGAACACTGACTTTCTGCTCTGTCGAGCAGTTTGTCTGTGCAGCCCAGGGGAAGGCAGGATGCTGTGGGACCTCCATCACCTCTGACACAGGCTGCCTCAGTCCTGGAACAGTGTTGCTCAGTAGCTGTTTTCAGCCAACTCAGTTGTTTTGTGCAAACATATTTGCGGTCTATTTGCAGGCATATTTACTTCAAGGAGTCATCAGCTCACCCATACAGAGTTGTGGTTGTCTGTCAATGAGTGGGTTTATGTTACATTGTCAAAACAACTACTAGGATAGAGTCAAAAATGTAGGATGCAGAAAAATCAGAAAATTCTATTTCTGTGTAGTTTCTTGTTTATTTCGCTTCCTAAAAGGGTCTCTTATTATACATATCATGTCAATGCAAAACTGAAAGACACTGGTCGTCCAGTCTTGGAGTTTAACTCACTAGATGTCTGAAACCATCTCTACAGTATTCAGTTCAGTCTTGTTTAAAAACAGGGCTGTGAACCCAGAGATTGTGCCTTCAAGAGCAGCATTAAACAAAGCCTGACTTCCAAGCATTCCTCTTTGGAGGAGCAGGGAACTCCTCCAAAGCAATCACAAAGCAATAAACCTCCCTGTTGCAGAAGCCTGTGCACCGTGTACAGCCCTGTGTGAAGGGACTCACCCTGACAACGAAGTGTCTCAAATGCTTTGCTCCAGCTGAACCCCATCTGGTGGGAAGCCAGAGCTCAGTGAAGCACTGACTTCAGGAGCTGGCAGGTCTGGGCACTGCTTAGCATTCAAAACTCTTACTGCAAGAGAGCTTTTACTGAAAACGTGCAGTCATTAGAGGGTTTGTGGAGCTCTGTGTGCCAGCGAGGGGATCTTCAGCTCAAGTCAGATCAGAAGACCTGAGGAGAACAATTTTAAACCCCTGTGTATGTCCTTCATAGATATCTGTATTAAAGCATGAACAGAAACTCCCCCGGTGCTTCTTGTAGAAATGTTTAAGTTATGCAGTTAATGGGATTAATCACTTTTAAAAAAAGAGTAATTACCTGCAAGAAACTAAGATGGTGATTTCTTAATAAGAAAGGTTTCTTGTAAGAAAGGTGGAGAAAGATTTTTTTTTTTTTTTTTTACCAGGGCTGTAGAGTGACAGGACAAGGGGCAACAGTTTTAAGCTGAAAAATGGGTAGATCTGGATTTAATGTGTGAAAATGTAAGGGCAGTGAGACACTGGAACAGGGAACAACTGGGGCAAAGATGCTTTTTCATTGAAAATGTTCAAGGTCAGATTGGATGGGACTCTGAGCAATCTGACGTACTGAAAGATGTCCCTGGCACGGTGTGGGGATTGGACTGGATGATCTTCAGAGGTTAACCCCAAACCTTTGTGTGATTATTCTCATTATTGTTTTGGCACAAGCTGAGTAGTTGTGTGCACTTTTTTTCTGGATTACACATCTTAAGGCACTTCTAGATGGGGCAGGACCATGCCTATGAAACCCATCTCCTGAAGCTTGGTACAACCCTGGGAACCCAAAGGTTTCAACAAGCCCATGTGCAGGCAGAGGGAGTCCTGATCTCCACACAGACCTTGCTGGCTGTGACTCAGCCTGGGCAGTACCACTGTCCCTGCCCACCTGCCATCATGAACATCCAGCAGCACACGAAGGCCCCCAGCACTGGCTGGGTCAGGTGCCACAGCAAGATCTGAAGGAGGCTGCTCCTCTTACGTTTCTCTTTCTCTCCTGGCAGGTTGTCATCATGGAGGTGCAGGGTCTGAAGTCACTGGCCCCCAACCGTATCGTGTACTGCACCATGGAAGTGGAAGGTGGGGAGAAACTGCAGACTGACCAGGCTGAAGCCTCAAAGCCAACGTAAGTCCTGCTTTGCTTTTTTCTCTCTCCACCGCGCTCTCCTCTGCCCCATCTCCACGCTGCTGAGTCGCTGCAGATAGCTCTGGCTCCTGCATGGTGAGGCCAGCGGGGACTGGGAAGCAGAGGAGCAATGTGGTCTTCCACGTATGCAGAGCGTCCTCCTGCAGCTAAGAATGGCATATAAGCCCTGATTGAGAAAAAGAGGTGTTAATGAGAGGCTTACGTCTCATGTAGCCACAGAGAGATAAATTTGGGCCTGTGCGTAAAGACTTTGCTAAATAGGGATGGAGTTAAGCATGTGCTTAGATAAATACTTGTCTAAGTGTCCATCTGAACTGGTGCCATCAGGTGTAGGTACATTATCTCTTCCTCACTGTCAGGGTTTTGGTAGTCCTGTGAGAAAGGAAACAGCTGGCAGGGACACAGTCTGGCAGCTACAGCCAGAGGTGAGAGAGAGGAGCTGGGAAAAGCTTCAAGTCACTCAGTTAAAGCTTTATCTGAGGCCTCTCTGACCCAATCCCATTCAAGGGCAGAGTCTTGTTCTGTCCTCTTTGATCTGGTCCCCAAATCCCCACTTTTGACTCCATACTTGGCTTTCTTTTGTCTTGCCCGGATGTTGTGAAACGCCTGAGAGTAGTGATTGATCTTGGTTAATTTGGAAGGAGAAAATGATGAATGGCTTATTTCCTTTCCAATTTGTAGGATTAGTTAGCTTGAAACATTATGGATTTGAGGCAGTTTTTCTCTGGACCACTGCAGAGATTCCACCCTTAAATTTATAATTCTCGATGCGCGTCCTCACAGTGGAGAATTGCCAAGGTGGTATGAAGCCTCCTCCAGGAGTGGGGAGCAGTGCAGGAGGGGCTGGTCTTGGGATATTCTCTCTCTGTTTCCATATCCCATTCCCTCCAAGTGGCCAGTTCTCAGTGGTGGGAAGGAAAACCAGAACTGCCTGGCTGCATTACATGGGAATGCACAAGCACTGCGGGAGAAACTCAGGAGAGAGCAGAGCTGAGGGCAGGCTGCCTTCCCTCCATTGCTGTCCTCTCACAGAGGCACAGAAACTGCTGATGCCTTGTGCCCTGCGCTGCACCAGAGCAGCAGGAATCTGCAGTAAGTGGTTTAAAAACAATATTCCCAATCAGGGAAAGTGCTGCAGCCTGGCTTACTTTTCAAAACGCTTCAAAATCTCCTTCAGAGAAGGAAGGAAGGGAGCTGTGCTTGGAACAAAATTTCCATAAGAACCTACAATTGTCACTATTTGAGGTATTTTTATTGCTTCAGTGGAGAAAGTTGGGCTCTATCTAGGGGAAATTACTACTATCCATACTGAGAAGCACACTCCTGGGTTACATGTACTTGTTTAGAGTGGTCTGTTCATCCCACTTTTGCTCAAAGGGTCTCCTTCCTTGTACGAGCCTTCTTGCTGCCAGATGTAGGACCATTTCTGCAAGAATTGTTTTTAAAATAAGGGCTGCAGGAGTGAGCTCTTTAATTGAGTGGGTCTTTTTATCATAATGAAATGTACAATGTCTGGGCACGAAGCCATCAACCCTCAGGAAAATGCAGCCAACACTGAATGCTGCAGTGTGATACGAGTTATGCAAGTCCATCACACTCATCCTCTCTCTGCTCTGGCTTCCTGTAGAGGTGTGAGCCAGGCTTGACATCTTCTGCATGGCTCCAGCACTTGGGCTAATACCTATGGAAATGCCTTAGGAGGGGAGTAGTTTTGACAGTTGTGTTCCTTGAGAATCCTGGGACTTTCTAATTCCAAAACCAAAGACCAGCCAAGCAGAGGCTCTAGGATAATATTCACAGAAACCAGAGGCCACCACAGAAAGCTTGTGCTTTTTTTCCTCTCTGCATTAGAGATGTTTCTTTCACCTTGCTTCCACTTGCAGACACAGCACCACAGACACAGGAAACTAAAGTCCAGTGAAAGCAATTTACTGCACTTAATTCTCCTCTTGAGAAGAGAAGGAAAGAGAGAATGACCCAGATGTGACATGTTTGTCATGTTGCTTAATACAGGACTTGAAGGCCCTCAGGTACTCTGGTGATGAGGGCAGTGATAGAAACATCTCAGAGAAGTTTTTGGTGCATTTTTGAACAGTGCTGCCTTAGAGACAGGCAATTTATGGCCAGGCAAGACAGCCTTCTGGGGGTCAGTTTAGATGCAGATGTCATGCTCATTGAGGTCATTCACACCATGTTTGTTCGTGTACCTTTTATAATAAGCAAACCACTCCTTGATAAAGGAAGCAGCTCAGCAAAGCCGTGAGGTTCTGCTCACTGCCCAGCGTCCCAGGATTTGTGTGCTTTGGCAGGGGATGCTGCCTGGCCTGGGGGTGAGTAGCTTATATTTGAACAGTGAGATTCACTGGAAGAGTTCCCTTTTCTTTGATAGCCATGTGTCCTGAGGTGGAGGGTGTTACTGGACCACTTGACCTGGTAGGACATCTTTTCACCTAATTCATGGAGTTGTTCACTATATTCTCATGTGTCCTTGAAAAGCCAGCCCTCATCTAAAACACCCAAGTCACAGCAGTGGCAGTGGCTGCTCTTCAGCTCAGTGCCATGCCAGGGGTGCTAGCCTTGGCTCCACATCCCTAACGGGGAAAGGTGATTCCCTGGCCAGGAGCGGATTTCCAAAAGCACTGGTCTAGGCCTGTGAGAGATTCTCCTTTCACCTTCCCTGGTGCAAAACCAGCAGTTTTTGACAAAAAGATGTTTGAAGGCATGTTAGTGACTTTGAAACTGTTTGCAGATCTTGAGAGAGGCAGGGCAGCAGCAGGGTTAGCAGCCAAGTGATCAGATGAGTCGTGTGCGAAGAGTGTGGCTCTTGGGACAGCAGTAAATACTGGCCTTCTATTTCTTCTCAGGCTCAGTGCTGGATTGCTGACATTTTAAGCCCAATCCCTTCATGTGAGGATTATCTGCCTCAGTGTGATGGCACAGTTCTAGAGAAAGCCAGACCTGAAATAGCAAGGTTTATTTCAGGTCAGGTTTGAAGTGTATTATTGGTAGTGCTTTTAATAAGTTGTGTAAGAAAAAGCCTTTGTGTATTATGTCCTTACCCGCAGATGTCTCTGAAAAATATCCCAAATCCCAATGTGAGCAGGATTTTACTGCTTTTCACACTGGAACTGTATTCTTGCAGATGGTTGAGGGGTTTATACTCCCTTTTCCCTGCATGCTGGCCCGAGGTCTGCCCTCTGCATGTCTCCAAAATGCCCTTCCAGGAACTGTGGTAGTAGTGCTGCCATTTGCACGGCCTGAAAACAGGATTGCTGAGGGGTTTGGGAATAGCCTAAAAGATGCAGCCACAACACCCCTGTTCTACAGCCTCTAAAGAGGCTGCTGGATATATTTAAAGAGTAACCCCTGCTGGTAGCAGTGCTCATCAGCTGTACCAGTGTTTCACCATCTTCTATTACCTTTTTCTGATGTAAGCAGAACAAAAGAAAACAGAGACCCAAACAACAACAGCAAGGTCCTAAATACCTTGTAAATGAATGCTGTGTATTCAGTTGGACCTATTTTGGCACACAGATAAGTCTCATCCTCCCTTGACTCAACAGTGGTGAAAATTGTGTGTCCCTGCATTGACCTCAGCTGAACCATTTGGGGTAAAAGCAGTAAATAACTGGTGGGGGACGAATCTGGCCAACCTGTCTGTGCATTTTAGCACAGCTAAGAAGGGACAGAGGTGTGGACTGCTCTTCTGACTCTGGAAGTGTCTTTATTTTGAGGCTATGTATTCCCAATTGCAGAGCAGCACCTTCAGCCCTAGTGCAAGAGTTGTGCAGTGGCTCAGAGAACAAGTGGAAACGAAGACTGTTGTTTTTGAAGGAGAAAAGGCAAATCATCATTGCTTGGGGTTTTTTCTATCTAATTTTCTTCAGCATGTGGGATAAGACATTGCTGGAGAGAGGGCAGTCAATGAGTCTGATCTGACTCTATATCACATCTTATGCTGTTTGTTGTGACCAAGGACTTGGACCTTTCCAGAAATTCACTCTGCTGATAAAGTGATGTCTTTGGTAAACTTCTAAGCCTCTCCCATCTCCTTTCTCTTACCCACTGCCCTAGGAGACAGGAGTGCCTTGTTTTATCTCTGTTCTTGTTCTGATCCTGCTCCCTGATTTGTTTTAAGATGCTGTGGCAGCTCAGCTGCTTATCTTTGCTTTGACAGGCTGCACCGGATCTCCAGCCTTATCATTCAGCCAGGGGTTTTGTTTCAAACTGGTGTGCCACATCCATCAGAGCCCGCTGCCTGACCGTGAAGAGGGACTGGAAGTGCAGAGCATCCTTCCTCAGTGCCGGTCGGTCACCCTCTCCTTCTGGGAGGTGTGCACTGAGCAGCCAAGAGAGAAGCCCTGCAGGAAGGGAGGCTGGCAAACAGGGATGTCTTCTCTGCCTGCAGAAGGGGAAAATCTGGTCTTTTGGTTAAGGAATCCCCTGCCTCAGGCCCTGGAGTGTGAAGTGCTGCCTGTTTGCTTTGCACAGATAGGAGCACTATAAGAGCATTTTATTGCAGTCAGTGTTTTGCTGCCACAATTAGTTGTGGATGCCCTGCACACTCCCCTGTGGTAAAATGAGAGAATTCCTTCTGAGATGGATAAATTACAAATAAATATTCCATGTGCCATAGAGCTAATTTAACTCCACTAAACTAAAGGGGTTTAAACTGATGCAAGTGAGAGCAGATTTTAGCCCATAACTCATATTTTGTATCTCCCTATACAGCTACCTGGCAGGGCCTTTCCACATAAGGCAAAGCTTAGGTACAAGACCTGAGTGGCTGTGGGTTTTAAGCAGGCATTCATATTTAGGTTTATATGCTTAGCTAAGCCCTGTGTAAGCAAAATTCATGATGCTGGGTGAAAAACAAAGCAAAAGGAAATTTTAAGAAGTAGCTGCCTTTTTTTTTCCTTTTTTTCCCCTCCTCCGTCTCCTAATTGGCATCAGCATTAAATATAAGCTGTCTTAATTACCCATACCAATTGGCTTGCCTTTCCAGTCCCATGATTTCCTTTCACAGCTGTGCAGATGTTTGCAGCTCTTTCTCCTTAGGAAACCTCCGTGAGTCTTAGGGATGTGTTAAGGCAGGTGACTGAGCCCTCAGTACAGGTCACATCAGACACCATCACTTCTGAGGTACAGCCCTCGTCCCTGGGGTGAGTCTCTGAGCAGAGGGTCAGTCTGCCCCAGGGCATCTGTTGGGGAAAGGTCTTCCAGGAGAGATTTTCATCTTGGCTCTCTGTGAGTTAAGTGATGCTGCTGGTGACAATGACAGGGACAGGAACTTCAGGGCAGTTGTTTTTAGCCCCTCTGTCTAAAGCTGAAAGGTACAAAGTGGTGTCCAAATCCCTGATAAACGATTTCTTCTCTTGCAGCTATTTAGCATGCCTAGGAGACAGTTTTCCGATGAGACCATGCCTGACTTTGCACCTGGAGGGTTCCACTGTTAGCTCAGTCTGACCTGCTCTTCAAATCCCCTTTTGTGTGTGTGACAGTGTTTCCATAATGCTGCTGAGATTTATGCTGTGACGTTCCCATTTCTGAAAATGAGGGCTGTGGACAAGTCATTAAGCACAGCAAAAACTGCACTAAAAAGTTATTACCCAGGTCCAAGTGTGTGATCTATTGTGGGAAGTCTTCATGCAAGTGATTTAATACCTCTTTTAATTAGGAATTCAGAACCTCTTCTGATGCTTCCTCGTAGCTGCTCTGCAGGAACAGTTCTTACCTTGTGGTGGCAAAAATTTTACTTTAGATTAAGCAGCTGAGTTTTTTCCCCAGAATAAAGGGTTGGCTCCACAGGATTCCCTTACCCTGAGCGTCACCCGGACAGCCACACTGCTGTGAGCAGCCTCCTGGACAGCTGTGGAATACTCTGCTGGGACTGTGGATGGTGATCCTGCTCCCAAAGGTCTCATGTATTTTACACTAGAAGCTGTGTTGAAGAATAATGAAGGCTTGTTTCTGTAGACTTACCTCTCGTAGTTCGTTTCTCTGGTACCAAGTAAGTGCAAGCCCTGGCTGTGTTTTCCCTGCCCTTTAGAGCACACATAGCATTGCTTTCACATGGATTCTCTGGTGTCTAGTAAGGGTTGAGCTCATGCACCTTCTCTTTCACAGATGAATGTCTCTCTTTTCTCGCCAGCTGTCTAATTTCTTGAGTGTTCCTATGCACTTGGGAATTATGTATTCCTGTGATAGCACATACATTCAAATTTAAGTATTCCAGAAGGTGTGATGATGCCCAAGGCGATTTTCATCGACACCCGTCTGCTTCATCACTCCTATTCATGCAACCTTAAGATGGGATAGTAGAGACTGAAAGGACTTTGAAATGAGATTGAGATTCAGTGAGCTGAAACAGTGCTAAATTAAGAGAAGGACTGCAAAATGCAAGTCCTGGGATACATAAAGTCGTCTTGTTTATTGCTCGTGGCTGGTGTTTCTTAAAAAAAATTAAGCCATGCCTTAGTGCAGGTTCTGCACGTCATTTGCCAAGGGAGAGGCAGGAAGCGAGATATGTGAAAGGGCCCAGTTGTTGGTTTATTTATTAAGTGCTGTGTACAAGTAGTGCACATTATCCTTTAATGAGGGGTGCTGCTATTGCTGGTTGCAAAGCAGTGTAGGGAGATAGAGAACATGCTCTAAAGGATTGGTACTGTGCCTGCTCCTGTCTGGACAGTGATTTCTCAACATTTTAGGTGTTCTTTCTGTGAAATGAAGGTAGAGAGGCCTGTTGGCTTTGTGAGTGTGCTACACCTCCCAACAAATCACACCACTAAGTCTGAAAGTACTTAAAGGGAGCAACATCCTGTTGTCACTACATGGGCAAAGAGGACAAAGCCTTCTCATGGAGAGAGGAGCTGGATGGCCATCACCTGCTGGAATTATCCACTCATCCCTACTGAACCGGGAGATCCTAGGATGCCTTTGCTTCTAGCTGTCAGAAATTAGGCAAGGCAAACCTTATCCCAGTTGTCTGGCTGGATTTGGGCTTTCTGTCTTGGGTTCTGTCTTAGAAAAATATAGGACAGGAAAAACGTAAGTGGTGATGCAACAACAAGAGACGGTCTCAAACACCTCGTTCATCTCTGTAGCTGATTTTGGAAAGGTGCCTGCTGCTGTTTTCTGATCTGTTTACATTTGGGAAATATTTCATTGCTCTCTCCTCTACTGAATTTTATAAAGGAAGGTGTAGACTATGTTGGCACAAACCAGTAACCTGTATTTTAAGGCAGAGGATTTCTCTCTCCTTTTTCATAGTCTCTGCTTGTGAGATACTGAGTTTCTGTAAAGCTGGCAGGGCTTGGCCTTACTAAGTCCAAATCACGACCAGGCCTTAACCAGCAGCAGTCCTCTGCAGTTTTGTTTTCTTCCAGGGTGACAGGACTTGGTAGAAGTGATTAACCACTGAATTTAATTGTTCTGTGAAATGAGCAGCTGTGGGGCTGGTTCAGTGGAGCATCTTTGACCAAAAGAAACCTTAATTAGCCTGTGGATGTCATTGCAAGGCGTTGCATTATACAAGAAGTGGTCACAGACACAGACAGTAAATACTCACAGAGGCATTTTGTGACTTAAACTCTTAACTTGTGCTGTATCCAAAGCAGATACACTGATGGAGCACATTTAGTAGGCAGCCCTTGTAAAACAAATTATTCCTTCAGTTCAGACCTCCCAGTAAAACGGTGCTGGGCTTTCATTTCCATTTCCTCCTGCTGAGCTTTTCTCCTCTTATTGTGAAAGTATTAGTTAAGAGCACAGAGCATTTGAAAAGCAGTCATCATTTAAATCATGGAAAGTAATCACACTGCTTATTTTCCCTGTTAATACCCCAAAGATTTTAGTGAATGGCATTGCCAGAATTTCTCATCCAAACCGACCTTGGGATTTGTGCAGTAGAGCCCAGCCAGGGGTGCAGCAGCCCAGGAGGGGTGTGTGGTCCTGGGCACAGGAGGTGAGTTAGGCTGGTGCAGGCATGGCACAGGGACATCTCTGGGGCAGGAATGCCATCTCGTGGCCATAAATAGCTATGTGATTAAATCCACCTCCCCTCTTTTCTTCCTTCATGACACTTCCACAGTGTATCAGTCATTCTCAGGAAACACAAATCAAGCTCCGTATTTTCTGTATAGCAGAGATCATCCTTTTTTTGGGTTCCTAAAGCTGTGCTGTCAGCCTCAGCAGCTCCTCTTGGCTGCAGTGCCCTGTGCTGGCACCAGAACGGGGTCTGTGGGGACTGTGTGTGAGCCACAAGCAGATCAAGCGCAGACCTTTGCAGGCTTTGCTTTGCTGCAGTCTCTGTCAGCTTTACCCTATTCCTTCTGCACTTTGCACACTCAGGCACAGATGTGATGCTCTCCCAGACATATTTCTCTCTCAGCCGGCAGTGTAGTGCTGCCGGAGCCAGTCTGAGGATGTGGGAGTTGCAGCTCTTGGAGGGAGAGGTGGTGCCTTTTATCAGCTGTCTGGTACTGCTGGCTGCATGATGTTAAGCAAAATGGTGTCTGTGTGGGGGACATATACATTGTGTCTCAGAGCCATGGGAACGAAAAATGGGCAGTTGGTGAAATGCTGGAGGTCGGAACTCATCCTTAGCTGCTGCAGGAGGAGGCCAGTCCTTAGGGACACGCTGCTCACCTTTTGGATAACACCACAGTGCTTCTGCAGTGGTGTTTTGGGCTAAATAAACAACCTTTTTGTAAGGAAAATATTTATCAGTGGTGCTCTTTTCTTAGAAGAGAGAATGTTATATGCTCAGCAGGAATTAGAATGTCACAGGAAATGATGGATTCACTCAGAGCACCCTTTTGGGTTATCCCATCAGAGTGGACATCAGTGGTCCATGCAGAGACATGGCCTTGCTCAGCATTCCATAGCTCCAGGGAGGGCAGGTACAGCTGCCTCTGCTGGCCAGTGCCAGGGGGATGCTGACTTGTCGCTCACCTGCACGGGAGCAGCATCACTGAAAGCAGAGTTTGAATCGTTACAAAGTCTGTGCAGGAAAGTCTAGGAGGAATCAAATCTGTTTGTGCTGTCACTCCCACTTCAGCTCAGCTTGTTCCGAGGGGATGGGACTGAAAGGCTGTTCTGGCAGCAGAAAGGGAGGAGAGGAAACAAATGTAAACAGAAATAGGCTGCGTTGTCAGTCTGTGTCTGATGTCTTTGGTTATCCTGGTTTTGAAGGTGAGTAAACACATCAAACTTTTACTGTGGGAGGAATCCCAGAGGAGGCTCAGCAGCTCTTGAGAATCAGGACATATTATGGATGCAAACTGTTCTCAATCCATTTCTACAGGCACAACAGAAAGGTGCCTTTCTTAGCACCTGAATTGTATTTCCTAGCCCAGGACATCTTTGCATGAGCAGAAACATAGAAGATTCTCTGCATGTGTATGTATTCTTTAAGATTTTAATTTCTGATCTTTTTTGTGCATCTGCAGCAGTTACCTCCAACATCCCTCTTTAGAATTGAAGACAGGGGCCCTTTTAGGTCAGGCATCATTTCATCTGCTTGCTAAATTGGGATAAAGCAAATTAAGGCCTAACTCTACTGACTATTAAATAGATCTCTCCTTACTGTAATAGCAGGAGCCCAAAGCAGGTGACTTGGGCACTTGTACATGACAGTACAATCCCCTAAATTTGTGGGTTTCCACAGTTGTGATTCGTCTCTTTTCTCAGTATCTTCTCCTGATAGCTGAAGATCAAATCCTTTCCTCAGAGCCATAGATCCATTTGAGGCTCTCTACAGCATGTGAAATCCAAAATCAGTCCCACAAAACCCACCAAATGGATTAAATGGCTTGGTATTTTGCCAGTGGATGGCTGTGATTGGTTGGAGGAACCAACACCTCCCTTACTTTATTTGCAGCAAGTGCTTCCTGCATTGTTTGGTGTCTTTACTCAGCACCTTGTTTTGTTTCTGACTAAATAACCTTTTATCTTTCAATAATGATGCTGTATTGCTCACTGGGTTGTGTTTCTAGAAGAATTCAGCTGACCTCAATCAGGGATTGTAGTCCTACTGCAGTAAGTTGCAAACCAGTTTGTAGCTATCCTCAATCGAGCATCTCCCAACTAGCAGTGATTTATTGCATTCTCCCACTGAAACAGAGCTGTGTGTGGAGCTGCACTCCACAGGTCTCTAGCCGTGTGACCCAGCCTGTGGGTTTTCTTGGATAGCCTAAAATTCTGAATTCTTCTGTGCCTTTGGGTTTTTTCAAATCCCAAAGACACAAACGACAAACTTATTATCCGTTGCCATTACCCACAGGAGTTGCAAAGAGTACATATTTTCCCAGAGGCCTTGGGATGTCCTACTTCTGTTTCTTATGGCTTTGTGACCCAGCTGGTGCAGGTGTGAGCACCTGCCTCTGTCACATGTCCTGGACACGTCCGTGCTGCTGCGTCCCTGCCAGTTTGGTGCCTCACCAGCACTGCTCCCAAAAAGAAACGAGCTGACTGCTCTCCCAGCACCTGCTTGTGAGAGCTCAGCACTTGGGCAGCATTGTCTAGTTTGTGGTTTTCCTAGAAGTTCCCAAGTGCTCTTTTCACTTTCAAAAATGGATATTTTCATCCTAGTGGGATTAATGCCATCCCTGCATCAGGTTTTGTTGTTGAGCTGAGTAAGTCTGTGTGCACTTGATTATAATGAACTGCAGCCTCAGAGTATGGGCAAGGGAAGTTCAGAAAGATCACTGGTAATGGTGGTCATCAGCCTCTAATTCATGTTTTTGAATGGCTGGTGTATGTAAAGCATTAGAGAATATAGCAAAAAGCTTTCCTGTGTGCTTCTTCTTCTGTAAAGTTAACTGTTAAACGTGTTTTAGGACCATTTATTTTCCTCCTTGCTTGTGTCTCTAGAAATATGTAAAAAAGAAATACACCTTAGCATTACATTAGAGGAAAAGGTGCACTACTCCATCAGCTGCATGAAGGTAGGTTGGCTCAGTGGTAGTTTTAAGTGCCTGGCATGCTTTGCTCTGACTCTGCTTTTCTCAGTGCTTAAGCTGTGGGCATGCATGATTTATGGCCTAAGATTTAAGGGTGTTTCCTGCAAAGGTCTCTTCTGGGTGGAAAGGAGCGTGCTAAAGAAATAAAACCATCATTTGCTAGACAGGATTTCTGGAAGAACTAAGTCAAGACTGCAGGTAGGATTTCAGTCTCCCAGCAGTGAAGCAGGATGGGAACACTCCATGGTCAGAGCAGGATCCAGCTCCAGCAGGCACCTTGGCTGGGCACTGCAGTAAGCTGAGAAACCAAGGCTGGGTTAAAAGCATCACACCACGCAAGGGGAAGCAGTCATCAAGCAAAAGGTGACTTTGCTGACATGTATTTTCTCAAAATACAAGCAGGGTCTGTCAGGCTGATGTCTGTGCCACCCTTACAATGAGCTTCCTTTTCCCATCTGGCTCAGTTTGGAGACCAAGCTATAAATACACCAGGAGGGACACAGACATGCTGGTGTGACTGCCAGGAGGGACAAGATGAGGAATGTGGATGAAGAGAAGTGCATGCCAGTACCAGCAGTGCACAAGGGAGGGAGGCAGCCAGACCAGCTGGTCGTGTTCTTATGAGATCCCACTCTGGCAGCAGAGAAGAGCAAGTGAGGTTAAGCTGGCCTTGCAAATATTGTCCAAGACATGGTCACATATATTAAAGGCCTTTCAGCTGGACCTCCATGCCCCTGCACACAGCCAGCTGGCTGTGCAGGAGGGTGGGGGATGCTGCTGCATGTTTCAGTGGCTGTGCCCCTGCAGGAATGGAAGCAGCTGCTTGCTTCTGCCTTCCCAAGGACGTGTTCCTGTCCTGGGAGGGGAGAGGCACTGCTGCTGAGTCGATTACACTGGGAAAACTATACCAAGCAGGTGGCTCAATAAACTGCTGCAAACCTGACCAACATGTAGGAATGTTATTCTGCAGGACTTTTTTACTTAAATGGTGAATTTATGGGAACAAGGCAGAAGGGCATCATCTCCAGCAGAGACCATCTGTCCCAGGATACTGCTGTGTGCATGGAGTGTAGTGCACACCTGGAGTGAACCCACTGAGGGAAGAGTGTAGCTCTCCTTTAGTAAACATTTTTACTTTCGTTTTCTGGTTTTTTCACTTTTGTTCCATGCAAGCTGGCAACCAAACCCATTTCAATAAATATATCTGGAGAGGGATAAAAGGTGTCCTCTGGCAGTTTTGAAGCCCATAAGAACTGGTCAGGGATCATGTTTAAATGTCAACCCTGTGAAAAGCACATGGCTCTCCAGCTGCTCCCGTGTTAGCCCACTGACAGGCTGAGCTGGTTAGCAGGGCTGATTCATGGCCCAGCAATATAACCCAGCTGTACTTATTCTTTATTTATAGAAGTCACAGGCATCAGTGTTATGGCTACATCAAGTTACAAGAGCAATCATGGAAGAAGAGTGATGTTTCAAATTAGACAGGAGCTAAGCAGACTTGCTTGAGACGACAGTATACAAATGAAAAAAATTTAGTGCATTTGCCTGGGTATTAAATGTGTATGTTCACTTTTAGGAAGGTCATGGGTGCTAAAATTTCCTGTGGAGGAACTTACATGCTAGAGTTGAACAGAAATGACTAAGTCAGTGTCTCTCAAGGACAGCTGAGAAAATTGAGGATTAAGCCTTGTAAGTGGGATATGGTGGAGAAAAGCAGCTGGAGTCAGAGAACCTCCTGCCCAGTTTCATGTGATACATGAGTGCAGTCAGGTCTCAAGCAGAGATCCTTACGGGGTTTTGCTCAAGCCTTATTCATATCCCAAATAGTATGATAATCACACATTGTAACATAGCAGTCCCATGGTGTTTTAATGTTTTTGTCTTTTTACCTACCTGGTAATTTAACTTTATAATTCCTGTGTCTGCATTTTAGTAGCCCTCAGAGGCCACAGCCGAAGATCAACATGTAAAGCACTGCACTTCTATAGGTTGAAGGCAGTTGTTCCTGCAGTGATCTTACATCAGGAAAGGGTAAGAGCTTGGTATGGCATCAGGAGACTAGTTGGTCTTACTAGTTTTGGCCATAAGTTTGGAAGGGCTGAGTAGCATCAGGCTGAAGGTTTGCCAGATCAGCAGCATGTCACTTGAGACAGCTGACAGCAGCTTGGTCAGAGTAGTCTGGCACCTGCACTGGCAATGGCATCACTGTCCCTCGTATGGCAGGGAGGACAGTGCTTGTGAGAGCTCCCAAATGTTCCTGAAACCAGATAGGTGAGCCCATCCTTCAAGTGCTTTTTGTTAAATGAACCCACTGAGGTAATGAGAAAGAAGAGCTGACCTTTGTTCCTTGTTATCCACTCCTGCCCTCTGGATATGTGTCGTTTTATGTTTCATTTGGGAAAAATTCTCAGCGCTTTGGGCTCTTTGGTCAGGAACTGTGATGGTACCTCTAGGTGAATCTGTAGACACAAAGTCTACAGTGATGATCTCCTCATTTTGCTTGTAAAAGGTAAAACAAGGGCCAGCATTTGTCAAGTTAGTACCTCTTTGCAGCCAAAAGAGTTTAGCTGCTCATCCTGAGTTTGATACCTGAGTAGAAACCCTGGAGACACAAGTAGATCCTAGTAATAGCACTGGAACAGCAGAGATGCCATAAATAGGGCAGTGATTCTAGTAAAGTCCCTGTGCATAACAGCATTTCTTGATCAGTTCCAGGCTTTGGAACACACTAGGCAATAAGAGATGCTGGGCTGAGGGGTTCAGGTGGGATTCAGGTAGTTAATATGGTCCTGACTGAAAAAGTACTCTCAGGATTTTTCTGCTTCTATACTTCTCTTTTTGTGGCATGTGTATATACATGCACATAAATATATATATACACATGTAAATCTCCTTTTGGCCAGAATGACATTTATTTGTCCTCATTTGCAAAAGTTTTATTGCTTTGGAGTGTCGGCACGAGCTCTGTGATAGGAGACAAGATAGCATGGGTACTTCGTGAGATTTGTCCAGAATGAGTCCCAAGGCACTTTCCCAACAAATGAACTCCTGCAGTGATAACCTGCTTAGTGATTAAATATGGAAATTAAACCACCACATTGTTAGTCCCTCAGAAGATCCTAATACCTAGCTACTGTCCAGAGCTAATTTTCTCAACAATAATTTCATACGCAGCCCGGATAAACTGGGTGCTTAGATTGAATACAAATGATATTTCAGTGACATGAATTATGGCCTTATGCTGAACATCACTATGGCAACTAATGACATCACCACAGGCTCCAACCAGCACAAAACCCAACTTCTGATGGTCTCCATTTGTTGGTGCAGATCTTTTCAGTGCTTTTGGGGGTATGAATATGTAAGCACCACAGTGTTGTCAAGGGTTTGCTATGTATGTTTACTGTCATTTGAAACGTTTATTCCCTTTGTGGTTAATGTTGTTCTCATGAAGGAAACCTAATGAAAATTACTGTTTGTATTTGGTTAGTAACATTTGTTGATAACATATGGTCTGGGAATGCTTCAGCAAATAAGAGCTTTTTAATAGTAAACAGCGATATGAGTTCTATAAAGCAGATGCTGTCAAAGTACACAGCGTAAGGTTGGATATTTTCTTACTTTTGCCTCTTACCCAAAGCAAGATTGTCTCCCTACTTTCTCTCCTGGTGACAACACAGTTTTTTAAGAGAGAAAACATAACCTGTGACCTGAAACTGTGATTAGAAAATAAAGTTGTTTCTTGGTTCTTATGCTTAAAACAGTTATGTAGCTAATGGCTCACACATGAAAAAGATATAGAGGACTTGATTTGACTGCTGTAGGTAATTTATACCAAAGCTCTGCTCTCTGGCACTGGTGGCACTTTGATGCATCATCATAAAAGATGAAACATGTGGAAGAGTGGCACCAGGAGAGAAAACTCCAGAGCAAAGCTGATAAAGAAGCCGAGTTTGTTAATCAGCTGTGCACTGAACATGCTCATCTGCTGAGCTCAGTTGGACAAGATTTACTCAGTGGAGAGCAAAGCATAAACTGATACTTCAGGAGCACAGGATGTGTCATTAATAGAGTGAGGGCAAACAGAAGTTGTTAGTGAGGTATGGTATAATCTCTCATCTGACTTGCAGCACTCTGTGTTGCAGTGTGTGTTCCACCACATCACTCTCAGGTGTTGCTCATAACACTCTCTTGGCAGGGTCCCACATGGAATGCGTTCACGTTCTTTGTGCACTTGGACAACTTGTGGTTGCAGAAGCTTGGAGGTTTCCTTTGGAGACTTGCGTGTCTAGAGGGCATTTTCACACACTGTGGGTCATTCAGCCTCCATAACACTCCTTTCCAAGCCATGGAATGACTCACAGAGTACAGATAGTAGGCAGAGGTCTCGGTCCATTGTGCAGTTGTAGAGGTTGCATCTTCCTGGCCACTGCCGTCCCATCTACAAGGAGCTGGTGTCCTGCTCCACGGTTCCAGCAAACTAGGATTACTCCAGACATAACAGCTTGAATTTAAACTTGGCCTGGGCTAAGGCTTGGAAGAGGACCCAGGTTAAATTACAGTTTCTTCAAAAAAATCCAAACCTCACTCTCAGCCTGGAAAGTAGAGGAAAGCACAAGAAGAGCAGAGGTGTGAATGATTACAGACATCCTGGGTGCAGATGTCTTCAATCCTCAACTTCTCTTGTGACTGCACAGCCTGGCACTGCAGGAGACATATTGTTCTTTCTAATAGTACAAGTTCTCTTAAATTTGTTTTCATACTGCTCCCAAATGCTCTTTTTTTTTCCCCCAAGAATCATCATGGCTTTTCCAAACATCTGTCCCACATTTCCCAAAGAAGATAATTGATGCCTTTGTCACTCAGACAATCCAACCACTTTGGCTTGTGTCAGACAGGACATTTTGGATTAACCACTGCACACCCAAGCAGTGTTGCTGCTGACCTGCAGCCGAGTTGAACATCTCTCTTGTCTTTCTTTTCACAGCTGGGGCACCCAGGGAGACTTCACGACAACCCACGCGCTTCCTGCAGTGAAGGTGAAGCTGTTCACAGAGAGCACAGGAGTGCTGGCTCTGGAGGACAAAGAGCTTGGGAGGGTAAGGAGATTTTGAGTTTAATACTGTTTCCTTCTGGCCCTGCTTTTCTAGAGAAATCTCTCCTGTACGGAAATATCTTTGGAGCACAACATGCTCTGCTTTTTTGCCAAGCTTCAGGAGGGGGAAGAAAGCAAGCTCTGCACTGCTGGAAAGGAGTGCATCTCGCATGCTGTCTTTGTTGTGAGTTTTTAATGGCAGCATTTCAGCTGGCTGTGCCTGCTCTGAGCAAAGGCAGAGGATCTTGTGTGTGATATTGGCAGCCCGGAAAGCCTTAGAAGTTGCTTACGGAAATGGACATTCCTGAGGCAGAAAAGGGGATTATGCTGAAGCAAAAAGAGGGGATTTAGGTTTGGCAATGGAGTGTTAAGCTGCTCTCCTATCTGCTGAGCAGCCGGTGCACAGTCTGAGCTTTTGAAAGCACTGACTGCAGTACTCACTGCAAAAGGTTTGGAACCCTGGGTTCCCTGGGGATGGTGGCCAAACTGGTGGCTTCATTGGGGCTGGACTAGGGAGTGAGCATGGGTTTTCATTCCTCCCATCAATGGTGTTATAGCAAAGAGCTCAGATTCACGGGGTACTGGCCGCAGAGCAAACCTTCCCACCCCCTCTCTGTGCCTCGCCTGTGGCCCCTAAACCAGCACCCTGGGACTGGTGACCCTTCATATCTGCAGCCCACAGCTCCAGAATATCTGTGGCTTTGGGACACTTCAGTT
The DNA here is from genome assembly GCF_022539395.1 of Myiozetetes cayanensis. Classification (NCBI taxonomy): domain Eukaryota; kingdom Metazoa; phylum Chordata; class Aves; order Passeriformes; family Tyrannidae; genus Myiozetetes; species Myiozetetes cayanensis. The sequence continues at coordinate 7,336,560 of NW_026087389.1, forward strand.
GTCTCCATGGATTTTTTCCAGCTGTATAATTTGTCTTGGCCTCAGGCATAAATGGCAGCAAACTCCTTGTCATGTCTTCCTCAGCTTCTCAGGCTGAGAGATCAGCACAGTAACGACCACATGAAATTAATTCAGGGTAAGAGTGCTTGGCACCTCCTGTATCATGGCTCAGCATGACCCAAGCAATCTCCAGGAACAGCCTGGGCTCTGTCTGCCCATCTCTGCAGCACACCTTGCTCTCCACCCTGTCTACATGGCAATGTCCAAGAAATCCATGGCCAGGAAAGCCACTGATCCTGTGGCAAGCCCACGTACAGTATTTCCAATTATGGATTAACTTATTGGAGTGTTTCTTGCTACCTCCATGGCTACTTTGTCTTGACATGGGAGAGTCTGTCCATACAACAACATTTTGCTTAATTAACATGGGTTTTTATTAATTCTGTTCATAAAAATGCCAGTCTTCCAGGTCCTAGTGAGCTGTTGATTTAATTTATAACTTTATGGTGGAGAGCACTGCATGCAATCTTGTTTCTTATAATCCATGTTCACTTTAACTGTTTGTGGTTTCACGTTTGTGTAGCATCCTTTGTTCTTGAGAGAGAGCAAAACAAAGCTACCCCTTCTTTTCTCCTCTCAACCTTCTCTTCTAAGAGAGTCACAGCCCCTTCAGGCTTTCCTTATCCACACCTTGATCCTTTCATTATCCTACTCTCCTCCTTTTTTGACAAAGAGGATGACCCCAGTAGGCTGCAGGACTCCAGCTGAAGACCCACAATTGCTTTTGCTGAGCATCATAATATTTTCAGGATTATTTTCAAAACCTCCTACTTCAAACAGCCTGGCACCCTGCCTTTATCCACTGTGGCATGCTGAGCAGAGCTTTTCACCCAGCCGGCCGCAATGCCATTCAGGGATTTTCCCCTGAGTGGTTACACTCGGTGCAGTCCCACTCGCTTTGTAAGTCTTGTTTCCACTGGCAGCCATGAACACTGCTGACTTTACTGGTCTCGGGAAGCAATTAGCTGTGCATGTTGTTCTGAGAAAGATGTCAGACCCCAAAGCAACCCCTCTTGCCCTGAAGTTCTGATGAGCCGGCCCTACCAATACGCTTTAATTCCTGGTCCAGCAGGAAAACATCCCTCAGCTCTTAGTTTCTGCGGGCCAGAGGACATGGGCCAGCAGTGGCAAGTGTGGGGAGCTGGCAGTGACTCTCCCTGGCCCGTGGCCACCAGTGCTTTCAGTCGGCCAAACTTCAAAGGGATGCTCAGTGTGCCTGGAGTGGCCGAGAGATGACGCGTGTCTGCTCAGGCTGCATCAAGATTTCTTCTTTAATGTAACAATGAAACTGCGAACGTGTTAAGCCCCTGGTTTAGCTGTTGGAGTGGGCAGGAACCTGTCTGCATGGAGAGAGGAGGGAAGCAGGTTTTATACACAAAACACCCCTGCTCAGGCACCCTTTGAGCAGTGGCTTTGTGCTCTGCCAGGCGGGTACAATGCCCACTTTCTATTGCGAGCGTTAAATTGGCAACCGGCTGCCAATCCTCAGCTCACCACTTTTATCCAAGGGAGAGCTGAAAAGTGCTCCCAAGCCTTACAGCCTGCTGGACGGGCAGCTAAAGGCATGGGAATACATCCTGGCCCTATTGAAGCCAGTGGCAGGGCTCCCATGGATTTCAGCCATGCCAATACTTCATCTTTTGAGAGCAAGGAGGGGAAGAGCTGTGAATTACAACACCACTGAGGAAAGTTTATGTGCCTTTTGATGAAAAAGAGTTAGAAATCAAACTAGAGAGCATCCCAAACACCTTGAGTGGCTGCTGCCTCACTAAGAGGTGCAGTTTAGCTCAAGTGTATGTGCTTGCATAACCTGCCTTGCAGTGGGATTCCTTGGATACTGCTCAGTTTGGGTCCATAATGTTTCCAACACTCCCTACCCCATATGGAGAACTCACTTCTCATCTTTAGGTTTTGCTTAAATGTGTTTTTTTTCCGTGAGTGAAACAGTACAGACTGGTTGTGCTCAGTTATCTATGTGACTAATAAAACCTTCATATTCCTGCCAGAGAAAGCAATTCCATAAAAGAAGTGATAAATAACATTAATGAATAAGGGTGAAGTTGAGAATCTACTGATATTTACCTCAGGCTTTAGAAGAGGCAATAAAGTAAGTTTTAGAGTTATTCATCAGAGGGTAATAGCATCAAGGATATTTTGGTGGAGAACAGCCCCTAGGTTGTTGACTCAGCAGTAAGTTGAAGAGCAGAGGAATATAAGATTATAGTCTGGGCAGAAGTTTGGCAGGAGCATGGACTAAGCATGAGCAAGGAATGAGTGATTGCAGCACATCATTTAACGAGGGTGAACGCTGCCATTTGTAAAGCAATTTGCTCACATAATGGTTGATGGATTTAGAGGAGATTCATCTCACTACAGAACAGTGGAAACTTGAATGAACTTCTACCAGGCAAAATCACTTCTGAGAGTTAAAAGACCTCTGGGAGTGAAAGAATCAGAAGGACAATAGATGGAGGAGGAAGAAGGTTAGACCACCTAAAAGGGCACATATGGAAAACCAGAACAATATGATCAGTGTGGTGTAGTTCTGGGAGAATACTCTGTATGTTACTCTCTGAGAGAGCTGCTCAGCTTGGTGGTGGTAATGAATGAGTGAGAAAAGCACAGCTATGATCAGCAAAGATTATTCACCTCTTGCAGCCTTTCAGTTACTTTGAGCCAAGCAATTGCACTGGTGTTCATCTGCAGTCACTGGTGTTGCACTGATGTGCCCTGCTAGAGACCCTCCCATCATTTCCTCGCTGTATGCAATGGAAGCAGAGTCCTGCAGCCACTGATGTCATGATGTGAGATGCACATTTGATCTGCTGTCATAACACAGTCAGACACAGCAGCCTATCTAAAATGTTGCCTACTTTATTCAGTCATCACAGTAAATAATCAAGCCAGCTTTCTCACAACTTGATAACAGCAGTAGATGAACCATTGTAGGTAGAGCTTTCTGAGCCCTCAGAACAGCACACCTCACGTGAGAGGTGTCAGGGAGGCTGCAGGTTGTCCAGGTTGTACAAGTCTGAAAGTGGGTGATTGCAGTGGGCAGTCTCAGCAAAAAAACTTGTTGCTGGTTTGCTAATGACATCAGTCCACCATCATGTCTAGACTGATTTACCTGGACGGTTGCAAGTTCGTTTACCACGATCGTTCCATAAACGACAGGAGCTGATAATGAGGTTCTGTCTGCACAGCTCCATGAGCGGACAGAGGAACCAAAGAATAGATGACCTAATTCCAAAATAATAAGATGTAGTTTAAGAAAGCAGTAAAAAACTGTCCATGCTCACTGATGTGAATAGACATAACCAGACTGACTTTTATGTCAAGAATAGCTCATCTGATGTGTTTCTGTTCCCCATTAAACCCCATTTTGTGAATAATTTTTCCCCTTAACATTTTTGGTTTTAATTCTTACAGGTTGTTCTCCATCCTACTCCTAATAGCCCAAAGCAGTCAGAGTGGCACAAAATGACTGTTTCCAAAAACTGCCCGGATCAAGACCTGAAGATCAAGCTTGCCGTGCGAATGGATAAGCCTCAAAACATGAAGCACTCTGGGTAAACATTTGTCTCCATCTGAACTCATTTTGGTTTGAGTGTGCATTAGGAAATTTCTCTTTTTTCTTTAGATTCTGAAAGAGAAACTCTTTTTCTCAAGTTCACAGGAGGTGAAAAAGAAAGATAAATATAAAAATGGCATTAGTTCAGTCATTTTTAGTGTACTTTATATATTCTAAGCATAGTCTTTTTTAATCCATATGAGCTAAACAGTTTAAATTTTAAACAGTATTCATCAGGAAATTACTGGTTATGCTTTTTCCTGGTAGGAAATAATAGGTAAACTGCCCAACTCTCTTGCTGAGAATAATATAATTTTCTAAGTTATTCTGTGTTTCCTTGCATTGACTTCTCAGAACCAAAAGCGCAGTGCGCATTCTTTTTGAAATAAACCCCAGTGTGGTTGCCATTATTTATACTGAGATATACAACACCATTAAATAGCAGTTGCATGGAGCAGGAGTAATGATCTGGAAAGTTAAAAGAGAAACCTCTCCCCTCCAGGAGTGAGTCTCACAGACTCTGGGGCCAGAGAGATCCCTGACAGCTTCTACCTTCATACAATTACAAAGATCATCCATGGGAAAATCTAGCTAAGGCCACTGGCAAGGCTTCCCTCTGTTTGTTCTTCAGAGCTGAGGGTGTGATAAAAATCTGAAACTGTTCAGGAAGGTCATTGTTTGGATTAACTCTTTCTCCAGTATGTTTTTGGTGCTATAAAAATGACGTCATTTTGTTTTAATTGTCCCTTATTGATGGTTTAGATCCCTCATCCCCTTTAATTCCTCTTCTTCCTGTCTTCTCTGCTAATGAGATCAGAGCCAATAGCCACGTGTGAAGCTTAATTTTTCCACCATGATCACAGGAACCAAAAGCCAGAGAAGACAGATTCCCTGTCCTGTTTGTTTCCTTGACTGCAGATGACAGCAGGGTCCTTCTCAAGCTTTCTTCAACTAACATTTGATTTATATGATGCTGCTTAACACTCTGAGGTTTATAACATCAGCTTGCTGCCAGAACTGAGGTTGTCTTTCTGTTGATATTAGCAGAAATAGCAAAAAGGACAATTATTACCTTATTCTTGGACTAGCCAAGGACTCAGTGCCCACGTCAGCATCACTTGGAATTTTGTGGCTTAAATATTCATCAGGAGTATGCTGGATATCTTCTGGCATAAGGAATAACCAAAAACAAAGTGTTTTTCTATTTCTTGAGCCAGAAATAAAGTAATTATAATGATACATAAAACATATTAATGCTGAATAATGTCCCTGTGTTTATTGTTAGCGTGGTGCTGCCACTAGTTTTGCCAGTGTCTGTGTCACAGTGGCTGCTTCATCACAGAGATTAAATGCTTACTTTGACATTAATTTTAAAAGTTAATTATTCCTTTGTAGAAAACAGTAAATTCACTCCTCCTGAGAAATTACTCAGTTTGCTTGAAAAATCTGTAGCCAAGCAATTTCTAGGAATTCAGCTGTTCAAAAAAAGTGTCCTGTTTAGTCATTCCAGTGGATACTGGGATCCTAAGTACTGGGTTTGATGTAGAAAGTGTCCTTTTGTTTGGCAGCTCCCCTCAGCCAAATGGTTTTGTGAAGTCATAAATTAACATTAGGGATTTCTCTCCCTTAATTCTTCTGTTGCAAATGTAGTCTTTGCCCATCTCACCATATTGTATCTGTTCCCTGGCATCAAATGCATCAAATTCTGAGCAAGTTGAAAGACAAACAGAAAGAGAGAATTAATACTGTGTAATGTTGAGTCCTTGGAAACTTTTTGTGTCACTTTCTTTACAGGATATTTGTTCAGGCTAGAAATAAACATTCATGAATGCTGTTGGGCTTGAGAGTCTTGCAATTACTCCTGCTCATGCAATAATTTCGTTTTCTAGGTGTAAAGAAAATACACTGAAAAGCAAGAGAACAGCATATAGTCACTTGTGTAATGAATTCACTTGTTCTTTTCTCCTAGGTATTTATGGGCCATTGGTAAAAATGTTTGGAAGAGATGGAAGAAACGATTCTTTGTCCTGGTCCAGGTAACAGATGTAACTAGAAGTGATCTTAAATCACAATATGAAATATTTAAATCTTTCCTCTGGCGATTTTTGGTGTCTTGTGATTGATGCTGAGCTGTGGTTCTGTGTAGGGTGTCTATTAAGTCATGGGTTTTTTTCTAAACATACACACATTCTCAAGGATATCCCAGCTGTGAGTTTCCAGGTGCACCTGAATGTTTGATGAAATGGTGAATCGATTTTGGTGAGGAATTAATGAGGCGAGGAGGAAGCTCAGTCTGTCTTGGCTGGAGGTTCTTGGGTGTAGATGCTCCCTTTTGAGTCTCCAGGTTAAATTTGGAGCCCATTCAAATCTACAGAAGTTTCATCACTGGCTACATCAGAGCCAGCATATTGTTCTTGATGGTTTATCTTGCCTTCACATTCATTATTGCTTCTCACTGTCTACAGCTCTCATTGATCATTTTGCAATGTTTTCCTTTTTATCTTTTTTCTTTCTTTCACTTTCTGCCACCCCAGTAGACCTGTGTATTTGACCATGATTAAGAGTTTCAAGGAAACAGATGTCAATACTTTGTGTGTTAGATCTTCCGTCACCTTCCAAGGGCATTGGCGACAGAAGTGTGTGACCTCAGTGTGAGTGGTCCATCTTCACACCAACCTGAGAAAGCCACAGAGTCCTCTTGGGTCCATTTCTCTGTTCGTTCTCTCTGTACTCCCAGGATATGTTGTCTCCAAATGTGAGATATAAAAGCTTTGTGCAGGGTCCTGTGTGAAAGTAACACAGAGGTGCTTTGATGAAATAACATGGGATCCAACTGAGATCTTGTGCCAGCACAGATCTAAAATGATCAAGTCAAAGGGTGAAATCCTACTGCTGCTGAAGCACATGGCAGGTCTGTTGCAGAGGAGGAGGGAGGAATTTCACCTCTGTGTAAGAACAGAGATGGTGTAAACCAGGTACACCAGGCTCCACAGGTGGCATGGAGCGTGTTTGTGTGCTGGCTGTCCTGTACTGGTAAGGGCAGGAGTGCAGGCAGTCCATCTTCACCTTACACAGCTGGCTTCTCTGGTCCTTAATCACCTACTGTAAACTGGTTAGTTTGGTTTGTGTTAATTATTGCTCCAAGTTCAGCTGTCTCAGTAGGAAGCTGAATTGCATTCATTCTCCATTTGTCGATCACTGCTGGGTTCCATAGCACTAAACTGTGTGGCAGATAGGAAAATCCATCCTTGGGAAGTAAAGGGGATTTATGATGTGCATGACCCATATAAATATAAGTAGGAGGCTATTTGGAGATACCTGTTGAGGGCTTAGTCCAATAACCAAATGTGATCAGCAGGGACAGGTTGAGTGTTCGTTTTGGACTCCATATAGGGTCAAAATGGCCACGGAGATGGGGGAGTTAGTGCAGAGCAGCCACAGGAGATGCCTCTATCCCTCTTTCCTTTTGGGAGCATTATGCACTGACTCTGTTCTTCAACAGGGATTGAGGGATTGCTTTCCTCTGTATGTGTTCTTTATTATGTTTCTGAAATGAAGTTAGAAGTGCTGTGGCAGCCTGTGATTACCTGTAGAGGAACTGGTATTGCTTTTCCCTGAGAGACAATTCAGTCCTTTTAGACCAAGTTCTCAATTCTTTTTTTCCTGTGAACAAGGATTCTCCAAAGCATAGAATCATCTTTCCTAACACAGTTTCTCCCATAAGTAAATCTATTGATACTCTTCTGTGCAAGGGTTTGCAGGTTTGGATGTGGATTCCTTTGTCTCTCTCAAAGAGCCTTTCTTCTGACCATTCAGTGTGGTTGCATTTGCTTCTCTAGTTTTCAGCTGCTATATATTCTTCAGCTTGCTGTGGATTGGAAGCTCTCAGAGTTATTCCATGTTTTCTCATGTTACTAGGTCTGTATTCGTCAGTTGGCATATCAGAGCAGAATTTGGCCAGAAAAGCAATTCATTTGAATAAGATGAGCAGACTTTTGCCCCCAGAGAGTCTCTCTAGCCCACCTCAGAAATTCCAGCTGCCACTGCAGCTTCTCTGTTATGTTACCGTTTGCTCAACATTTGGTGCAATGTAAAGTGTTCTGCCGTACATCAAATATAAACAAGAAACACTCTCTATGCAGTCCCTCAGATGTAGTTTGAGCATATTGAACATGTCAGCAGGCAATAAAGATGGAATAAAAATACTTTGCTGTCCGTATGTTTGTCATTTGCTTTTCATGCAATGCAAAGGATGGGTGCTGATACGAGCAGGGATTGGCAGTAAAGGTGTTGATGTCCAGGATGCTCTGAACTCTGCTAAACCACAGACAGAAAATAACCCCCACGGGAAGGTGAGCTGGCTCTGTTACGTAGAGAATGGACAAGGAGCAGCCCCTCTTTCAGGAGCTGACTTATCCACACCAGGCTCCTGCCTTCAGCAGAGCTGAGAGATGGAGTCCAAAGCATAAAGTCCCTTTGGGATACAGTGGTCTGGTCAGTCCATGACACTACCAGGAGGTTGAGGCTGTACATTTGGATGAATAACTAAGCATTTCATTTTTGATCCCTTGTCTCTGTCCTTTACCTGTAGCATCTTCTATTGCAGCCCTGTCTCCTCTCTTGTTGCTTTACAGAATAACCTTCTCCTCCTGTTCTTGTGCCCTCTCCTGCCCCTCTCTCCCCCTTTCAGATGGACACAGCTTCGGTACCTTCAGTGCTATTGGGTGGTACCTCTCTGCCTTTTGGTACCAGCAGTTAGGAAATTCATGGTAATAAATACTCAGACTCTTCATAACCATTTAAGCAAGGCACAAAGGTGCCAAACTGCATGGGCGGCACCAGGGAGGAAGGTGTTGATGGCAGTTTGTCTCTTTTGTGTCAGTGATGCCTCGCCGGCATGAACGGAGGCTTTTCGCGCGTATGGAGAAAAAGGAGCTCTGCTGGGAGCGCTTCCACTGCTACTTGGCTTGTGTAAGCCCTGTGGAGAAGGGGAAAGGAGCAATAGCTGCCTTGTAATTTGGGTGGAATAATCCCTCGCACCTTCTGTGTCTGTGTAACGGCAAGGGTTATACAGGAGTGGAGTGATTTGTTTGGGTGTAGTGGGTGTGAGCGGTTCCTTTGTGCCGTTTCTAGACCTGAGCCTCACCTTTCCAGCACCTGCCTTGCTGGGTGGACTTGGCTCAAGCCTCAGGGAAGGTTTACAGCGTGACACAGCTGGCAGAGCTGGTGTGTGTGCTTCTCCAGCACGGATCCAATGCATTAAGAGGGGTTAGTTTTCTCTTCCGAATGAATCGCAGTCCTCTCTGCATGCTGCCCACCCTTCTCGTAGACACCCTTTGAGATGAGCAGCAGAAGAGCAGAATACTGATTAGATGTAAATTACATGGCAAAGACTCGTTACTTGCCTAATTTTAAATCCTGAGATATGCAGTGTGAAAGTGATGGCAGAATATGGCCCTGAGCTTGGATGGAAATGGTCGGCAGCATCACAAGTGAGGAAAATGCTTCGTAAAGGCAACTGTAATGCCAGTGGCAGTGGTAAGCAAAAGCAATGGAGCTATTTAGGGCAAAGTTCTCCATGAGTGGTTAGGAAAGAAAATGTACATCCATTGCAGATGTTGTAAGCGTTCCCTAAGTTGCTGTATCAGCTGCCTGAGCACAGCATACAAATTTCAACCAGTTTGCCAGTTAGACCCTTGATCATGCAAAGGCTGGGATTTTTGATAGCTGACAGAGCTTACATTAATTCTTTGCAAGGTCTAATGTGCTGTACTGGCAACAACACCATGGTTGGTTCTGGTGGGTTTGCTAGCTTTGCGATAGAAATTTCTTATCATGATTCTTAAGGGCAAGTGAATTAATTACACTGAGATTTCAGACTGAATCTGTTCTTCTCTTGTCATAACCCCATTTCTGTGCTCTGGCAGCATATGGGAAGTAACACTCCATGGTACCTGGATGACATGTCTGCTGTGTAGCTTGAAGCAGTTTTCATCTGACTGTGTCTGATGGTGTTTGCAGAATGTTGTTGGAACCAGATCAACTCTCTGCAGATTAAAACCAGTTGTAGTGTCTACGCCTGGATCTATTGTTCTAGTGACAGACTCCCTAAACTCAGTATAATTTAGACTAACAGTGACAGTTCATGCTTTTAGCAAAACTCAGCTGACTTGGGATAAATTGAAATGAAGTAAGTGTTCAGGAACTCTGAATAACCAGCAGAATTTGAAAATAATTCAGCAGAATTGCAGTGTTGTACACCAGCAGTCCTAGACTGTGGTCCTTGAGCCAAGGTAAATGACCCATTGGCTGGTCCCCATAATCATACTAAATCATGTTTTCTGTTAGACCCTTGCTGAGAACTAGGCATAGGTGGTGATTCTGGAGAAATCTTGAGTATGATGATACATACAAAATGTATCTGGATACTGCTGGTTAAACAGATGCCACAGCCTGTTACATCTGCCTGCCAGAGGTTCTGCACATCCCATCCGTGCTCCCATGGGACACCTTCCCACCACGCAGCCCTGCCCCAGGAGAGCACACACACCTCCTCCTTGGAGAGAGAAGTTGGGACAACTTCTATGTGCAAGGTTTTTGGAACTGAATGGACGTGCTGAGATGTGAAATCTGTGTTATTTTCACTTTTTTTTTTTTTTTTTGTCTTTAAGCTAGATCATTTCCTCTGCTCATTTGTGTCAGGGAAGGGCTCGGGAGGCAACATACAGCTGCAACCAGAGGACAAGAGTCTCCCATCAAAGTGTAAAGCTGTATTACAGCTGGCAGTATCTTCGCACGGTTTCTCTCCCTTGGGACAAAATGCACGCTGTTAATCTAGGAAAGGTCCATTTAAGAATTTAACCCAAGTAGGGCAGTGTTGTGTCAACAGTGAGAAAGGGGGAGGCAAGTGACTGAGCTCAGAGTGTGAGGCATGACAATTAACAGGTTTGAGCAGGATCGTGGGGAAAGCAGTGCTCACTAGAGCAGGAGTCTCTGGTGGAGAAACAAGGACAAAGTCAGGACTGGTTAATGCATATCTACTGTATTTATTAATCAGTTGGATTATATAGCTGGTGACAGAATATGGTCAAGTGCCAAGAAAGTCAGATTTAATTTAGCAGCCTGGGAATACTGAACTTTGGCATTTGTCTCCTGCTGTCTGCTTCCCCTTTCCTGAATTTCTTTGTCTTTTTCTCTCTTCCTCCACTTTCTTTTCCTTATGTTCTTTTGTCTCAAATTATTTCTCAAAGCATTTTCCCTTTTTTGTAATGAACCAGCCAGGACTGCTTTGGATTAGTTCCCTTCTTTTAGTTTCTCTCAGTTCAGCTTCCTTAGATGCTCCTTTCCTGGCCCTCATCGAGTCCCTGGATGAAATCCCAGCTGCTTTGAGAGTTTGTCCCTCACTGGGCAGAGATTTTTCCTCTGTCTTCCTTCAGTTTCCTCTCTGTATCTGTGTTTTTTCCAATTACTCAAACCATTCATCTTGCCCGTCCCATCTGCTCGCTCGCTCTCATACTCAGCTATGGTTCAGTGTGAACTCAGCAGGCTGTAAGATTAATTTGTGCTATTAACTGTTTCACTTGTCTGGCCACTTCTGAGCTTCTACATAAAGCAGGCTCTGTAAAGCACAATATTTTAGAGGACTGATGAAAGGCAACTGCAATCTCCACTTGACCCTACACTGCTGTTCAGCAGTAAAGCACAACCATGACATACCGAGTCTTCTAGAATCTCATTTTCTTGGGTTTTGTTTACCACTGTTTGTAATTGGAAGGAGACACATTGCACTAGTAGCCATGGCACCAGCTTCTCTCTGACTCCAAGCAGTAAATGCTTTGGGGAGCATGATAGGGCACACAGGCTGGTCAGCCAGTCCTTGAGGTCAGTTATCTCTAGTTGTTGAGGTGCAGGCACTCTGCTTGGCACAGTTGGCACCTCTTCCAGAGGCCATCATAACTGTGTCCTCCCTCCAGCCTGATCCTCAGCCACTCCTGCCAGCAGGCTCTGCAGCATTCCTGAGCTTGGGCTTTGCCCTTGAGCTGTGTGAGTAGAGAAAGAATTTGAGGTGAATCCAGGTGAGCCCTGGCTCACCACACATTATAGACCAACCTGTAGGTTTGTTTTAGAGGTCTCTTCTGCTAACAGTGTAGAGCAGCTTCTTTCAAGGAAATCATGTGCATGCTAACAGGACAAACCTCTGTCCCAGAATGGCTCCACCAGAGCCTACGGTCTACATCTGTCTTTTATAACCTTTAACGTGAGAAGTACAAGCTCTGAGACGTTACTGCTGTGTTGGTATGGTTGGCTATTTGATAGGGATGAAGAGTATTTTCTGGGTCCAAATAGGAGTGGTCCAAAAGCACTTTTATATGAAGAAGAGCCTGAAATTCAGACCTCATGTTGAGGGTCAGAGAAGCGGCAGCTGAACTACTGAATGAATTTTACCTGTTGCTGTAGAGCATAGAGGAGAAGCAAAAAACCATTACTGGTAATAATGTGTTTAATCAACATCAGCATAGATTAGCACTTACTTATTTCAGGAATTGAATTTATCATGCAGTCTCTGAAGTTCAGGCTGTCTAATGCAGGGAAATCAAATCTTTACCTTTCAGATGAGATCTCCAGGAGTTTCCCATTAATAAAGTACATTCCAAAGTTTCTCCAGGAGATGGCAGCAGTATACTGCAAGTACAAGTGAATGAACACTGCAGGAGTCTGAATGTTGTGCTGTGGGGCACTGGGTTATTTTTAGATTTCTTCGTGTTAATCTTTTTAATTTTTGTGTTGCCGGTACGATGGTAGGCATGCAAAGTTCAGAGCATGGAATATGCACTGGTGTGCTCCTGCTATTGGTCTGTTACTTGTCAATCTTTCATCAGTGCTGGTAGTTTTAAGGAGGATGCAAGATGCTTAAAGCATCACTTTTAGTCTTACTCCCACAAATGTGTTAATGATAGGGTTTATTCTTAGGTGGCTCTTGGAGCTGTTCCTGGAGGAAGGCACGGTGCAGGCAGGGCTGCTGGAGCAGGCTGGCAGTGAGCAGAAACCCATAGAGGGCAGCAATAAACCGAGCGGCGGCTGGCAGACTCTGTGCCAATAGATGGGTCTCCCGACTTAGATAAATGCCATTTTATTAGTGATAGATGTCACCAAAATAAGTGCTGCATGTGTCTTTGTAGCTGAGAGATTTGGCTGGAGTCTGAGGGCAAAACCCCCCAGCCCAGCCATGCTCCCATCTTTCAGGATGTCTCCCAACTTCCAAAAAATGACGAACACAACTCACTGCCACCCACCAGAGTTTAAAAGTTTCCTCCAGAGGTCAAGAAAATGTCCAGACGAATAAAATTACGTCAGGCGTCCAGAATGTGACACAACCTTAACAAAGTCATTTGAAATCATTTGACAGTAAATTTCCCCGTGAGTTCCTAGCCTGGGGCACGGAGAATCCTCTCCTCTCCTCCTCCCTGGACCAGCCTCTCGCCGACCATGCAGATCGCAGCACGCCGAGTACACGCGGGGTCTTGATGCGGCCTGATGGGCTCCTAAAGGCGATTCGGGAGCCTGGCAGAGCCCCCGCAGCTGAGTCGGCTTCCGTCAAGAGCTTGACATTGAATGTATCGTGTCATGCAGATGGTACCTCAGAGGAGTGAGAGCTGCCATTTACAGCACCGATGACAACAACTGCCGAGATCAGTGGGATCTTAAGATTGCTTTAATATGACTGGCACCTAGCAATTTAGCTCACATTGTTTGTGACAGGGTGTCACTCTTGCACTTGTCTGGGGATGAATGATAGAGGGTTATAAACCGTGGAGCTTCCTCTTTTGGAGGAAATTAAACCGCTGTATGTACTGATGCGGAGAATTAGATGCCTGCCGCAGCAGGGTGTGTAAAGAGAGGGATTTGCAGAAGCCTGGCAAAAAGTTTAGTCTGTCTCATATGGGCAATGACCGTCAAAATTACCCCACCACCCCCAGCCCCTGCAAACACTCTGTCAGCGCGCGGCATTTGCAAGCGCTTTGGATTGCCCTGTGGTGACCACCCGGTGCCATCTTAGCTTTGTGATTTCCTTCAGGTTAGCCAATATACATTTGCTATGTGCAGCTACCGGGAGAAAAAAGCTGAGCCTCAAGAGCTGCTGCAGCTCGACGGATACACTGTGGACTACACGGACCCACAGCCAGGTACGGGGCTGACGGGTCGCTCTGCGCCCGCGGGCGCTCGGCTCACCACGCGTGCGGCTCCCCAACAGGAGTCTTCTCCCTCTGTCTCTCTCTCTCTCTCTCCCTGCCTGCAGCTGAACTGTGATCAGCATTATTCTAAATATGTTTGTGTTTATACTGATCATTAGCTATGCATGACTTTACTATAAATAGATCCAAGGAACTGAGCTAAGAGTTGCACCAGAGGAGAGAAAGGCTCGTCTCTTCTGGGGAGCCTAAGTGAATTAGACGTGTAAATCCCAATGAAATTTGATTGTGAACTGAATGCTCAAATTGAGTAGTGATTCTAACCTGTGTCTTCAGTTTATATTTCCTAAATTAAAGATAAGAAGCTATGCCTGTCTTTATTGTAGAATATATTTATGGGACCAAGCCAGCATTTTGCCTGCCCCATTCTCTCTCTGATGGATATCAGTGTGTGGAAGGAGCAGGGACAAAAAGACCTGGTACTTGGAGGTACCTGTTGAATGGTGAGACCCTTCTCCAAGTGGAGGAGCACCACTTTGATTTCAGTGGGGCAACACACTGAGCGTGGTGTTCCTCACTGTGCCCTGGATAAGGGTATCCCCAGAGGAGATAAGAAAGACACAGTAGGTTGTTTGTCAAGATCTTTATTCCAGGTTAACTGTCATGTTATGGAGATAGGAAGATGTGTGCCAAATCAGGGCAAAGGCAGAAATAAGGACATCATCCAAGCACCTTCTGTGCAGTGTAAGCACTGATGCATTCAGTCTAATGGGGAACCTCCCACCACATCCCTTCAAAACCCATTTTTAATTGCTGCAATTCACATGGGACCTGCACAGATGGGGCTATAGGTGAGAGAAGCAATTAATCCAAGTGTGTCAGGACATATTTTAGTAATTGGGGTTCTGGATGGTGGGCTGTCTTTCAGGTAAGTTTGGAGCAGAGGAGGGGACTGAGCTGGGAGCAGCATGGGGCTGGCTGAGGTGACACCCAAGCAGTGGTGGGGTGGGGAGCTGGGGAGATCCCCTAGCTGGCCTCAAAGTCTGTGAAATTGAGTTGTCATTTCCTTTCCTGCCAGGTTTGGATGGCGGCAGAACATTCTTCAACGCTGTGAAGGAAGGAGACACAGTGATTTTTGCTAGTGACGATGAACAGGACCGTATCCTGTGGGTCCAAGCCATGTACCGAGCCACCGGCCAGTCTCACAAACCTGTACCGCCTACCCAAGTGCAAAAGCTAAATGCTAAAGGAGGAAATGTACCTCAGATAGACGCCCCAATCTCTCAATTTTGTAAGTAAATAAGTTCTCCTAGAAAGCAGAAGTCTTAGATGGAAAGATTTTCTGCACTGATCAATATTCGCGCACATGTTTCTGATTTCCAAATGAAATGTTTTTTCATTATCATTAAGCTGCTTTTTACATCAGTAGATCCAGAAGCAGTTAACCCGTGTGTTTAGCACAACCAAACCCAAGAAACGATATTCCTTGGGGAACTTGTCGATGGGTATTTTAAAGTGCAATACTTGATGGAGGAGAGAGACTGGGATCTGAGAGCCTGAGACCCAGCTTGCTTTTCACAGGCACGCGTCTTACCCCCACACAATAAACTGCACACCCAGATCAGAGTGATTCATTAGCGCCATTAGCTGTCTATCAAATGCATCACGTGCCCAGAACTACAGGTGCAAATCTTGCAAGTATGAAATGCACACACAAAAAGAGGTCTCCTGTTGAATATTCAACTGTAGGAAAACATATGGTATTTTTAACAGGTTGCTTTGCAGGCCAGTTAGATGTGAATTTAGAGCAATCATCTTTTAAGTCGTAGCTATGCTGCATGTCCTGTGCAGTTATACCCAGTTTGCTTCATTTGAAATTTAGAGCAATTTCTTTTGTCTTGCAAATGTAATTTGATTATAAACCACACAAATGCCTCCTCACTCATTTTTCTTGAAGGTCTCAATCACACGTCAGCAGCCCCTTTGTTATGTAACATGCAGCCGTTCTTGCTAGCTTCAGCAAAATTAGAATTGTATCATTAAATATAGGTAAGGAAAAGTGGTAAATCTTAGAGAATTCTCCTAATTAAAGCAGCTTTTAACATTTTAAAATAGCCTCTGTAAAGCAGTTATGGAGTATATTGTTACAAGGAACTCAGAAACTCTGCCCTTTGCTTGTAAATAGCATTTGACCATCTTTTATATTTGTTTGGCTTTTTCATGCTGGTATTTATAGAAAACAATAGCGCAGGATATACAGCTGTACGACCAATGTTACAGCAGAAAATCTCTGCTTGATACTTTTTAATTTTTTTGTACCCTCCACATGCTTGCGTGTTTTGGCCTCCCTCCTGCCTTGCATTGCTGCTGCTGTGAGTGAGACACAGTGTGATGCAGCATGGTAAACCTGTAGCGAGTGTTTCAATTCCAGTAGCCCTCATCCTCTTCATCCCAGTGAGGTCACTGACTTTGGGAGCGCAAGGTGTAAAGAGCTGAGGTTGGGAAGGAAGGGCACCTCTCAGAAAGCCAAAATGGGAGGTAGGAATTGGCCTCTTGTAAGTGGGACCTTTACTGGCTGTAATTAGCCTCTAGCCTGGTTGAGTCGTGCTGACCTGAGACTGTATCCCAGGGATTTTATGTCCCTCTGCCCAGAGTGTTTAATCAAAGAATTCTCAGAAATAGCAGGCACAGGTCCTTCTACTGCTGCATTTTTTCATGCTGAAAACCTTCAAAGCATAGCAAAGGAGAGCAGCACAGGGATGCTGCTTGTGGCTCCCTCTCCTAACAAGTGATGCTGAAGGATGCTCATAGCTGTGGGGTTGGTGCACAGAGGATACACTCCTGCTCATCCCAGCACAATTCCTGTGGAGTAAGATGAGAACAGAAAATATCAAACTAGGGAAGCACCTTTCCCTTCAGTCTTCTCCCATCCCTGCAGACATCAGGCCTGGAGAATTTTTCTGCTGGGTGGATTCCTGATGTTTACAGAGTTTTCACTTTGTCACACCAATATGTTGGTGGGCAAAGATAAAGGGTTGCATTCCCAAACACATCGTAGCAACTGTAGCAGAATCTGCCAGGAAATTGAGGAGGAAAGGGAATGCCCAGGGCTGTGGACATTTGAATGTGTTGTCTCCGTGCACAGCCAAGCACTGTGTGTGTGGGAGAGCTGAACCCCTCTGCTTAGAGTACCTGGGGTGGAGAAGGGGCAGCTGGCTTGTCCTAGTCCTTGACAGGAAGCAGGGAAGTCAGTGACTGAACCCAGGAGTCCTCTCTGCATCTACCCACAGCCCAGCACGTCCAGCAGAGCCTTGTGCTGCTCATAGTCCTGCAGACTCGATCAGCCTGATTGTGCTCAGAGCTAGAGAAATGCCACAGGTTTGACCTTGTTTTTCCATCTCACTCGCCTGCCAGGAGGCAGAGATCCCTCATCCTCGCTTCTGGTGAAAACAGCCAAGATTTCACTCCCTGGTCCCTCTAGGGCATCCAAGGGGGTCAGGATCTGACCTCAGTTTCTCTCACTTGTTCCCATGCTAATACCAGCTCCAAATCTGGATCATTTTGCTTTTTATAACGCCACCACCCTCTTTCCACCCACAATCTATTTTTCCAGGAGCTGGGCAGCTTCAGACTCCCCTTTTTGCTGCAAGCAGTGGGAAACTCTCTTGGTTGTGTTATGCCAAAGCCTGGAAGAGGGAAACTAGTCTGCTTATCAGTCCATCAGTTTGATGATGACTTGCTACCTCAGCGTACTCTGGGCTAGTGTGTTTTGACCTTTGTCTTCCTTCCTCCTCCTTGCTTGGATCCAGATTCCTCTGACAAGTTTTTGTGCACATCCTACAAGAGGAGTAGGGCAACATGCCATAGTACACCTTCATCTCAACAGCAAAGGCTGCTCATTTTTCATATTTCAATGTCTGTGCATGGCAATGCTCATTGCAAAAGTCATTGAGTGCAGCAGTTAAATAATCCGAAGCAGGAGTGAGTCATGCATGCTATGATGGCTTATCGGGACTCTTACATGCACAGATACATATCTCAGCTCCTTCAGTCCTGAAATTCAAACATATCAAGTATTGCATTTTTAAAAGGGTCTTGTTTTGTTATTGGGGTTTTTTTTGCTTGGGTGTTTTGGTTTGGGGGTGGTTTTTCTTTTTTCTTTTTTTTTTCCTGCAGAAAGGTAAGGACTTTTGCAAAACATTTTATTCTTGTACATTTATCTTTATACCTGTCATTTTTATTATTTTTTTTTGTGCTTATTAGAGGCTATGGTGAATGAGGATGTGCAAAGAAGTAAATGTTAAGCCATTTGACGAGTAACTGTTGTTACAGCTTTCATGTCGTAGCAGTCCGAGACGGCTCATGCGCATGCATGCACATGCAGAGAAAATCCAGCCCTCCACACCTGGCATGGAGCTGTCTGTCACACAGAAGCCTGGGAAGGACATGTCTTGCTCTTTGGGAAACTTGGGAGAAATAGTGAATTCACTTGGTTCCCCCCTCTTTTGACTTAGTAGACATAAAGTTCGAGCAGCACTCAAATTCTCGTCCACAGTTCAATGGCAGGACTTGAGTTGGAAGCAAACAGACAGCTCCGAACCAGGGTGGAGTTTATTTTTTTTGCTGTTTCAGTACTGAAAAAAAAAAAAGATCCTGCTATTCATTAATTTTTGTATGACTCTACAGTTCCTTTTATGTGGGTGAACAATACCTGTTAGAGTGAGAAGTTTTGCTTTTTTTGTTTTGCTACAATTTCAAAGAAAAACTCCATTCACGCAAAGCTGTGCTTTTTCTCCAGTGTTCGCATTATAAAAGAAAAAACCCCAAACTGTTCTTGTTTACTGTTGAAATCATGCACAGTATTATAGTCAATAATGCTGCCAATACATATTACACCTTTTGGCAATATTTAAGCTTCATAAAAGTGGTCACTTGTCTGAAAGCACCAATCTTTGTTTGTTCTGTGTTAGTGATGCATCAAACAAAATTCCCAAACGTGCTCGACGTTCTTTTTTTTTCCAAAACCCTTTTCTTTTTAACGTGAAAGATTGGTCCGTACTTGTTTTATGTATCACTCGTGGTTATATTTAATTTTTTAATGTCTGTTTATACCTAATAACTGTTAATCATGCCATATACAAAGAGTTGGTTGTTTTGAGAATTTGTGATGATTTGTTCCCCCATAATAAGTAGTGAGGTTTATTGAGCTGCTTAAGAAATTTTCAGCTATAAGTGGTTTTCTTTTTGGTTTGTTTGATTTTCTTTAAGTTTCTTTTTCATTCTTTGCTTGAACCCAAATATTTAGCTGCTAGGTTAGGGCTCCTGTCTGCTTTCCTGAGCCTTGTTGCTAGTCTTTATGTTATTCTGGTTTGTTCCTTCTTACCCTGCTAACTTCTAGCTGGACTCAAGGGTAAGTGCTTCCCTGTAGCTAGCACAGCTCAGATAATCAGACTAGATTATCTGACGTATGCAATGTGCTTTTTTTTTTTTTCTCTTAAATCTTTCTCATGTTTAGATTTTGTAGTACAAACTTTCCATGTTATTTTCCTGAATTGAGGTTTGAAATGTAAGTTTCCATACTGAAATTGGGATGCATGTGATGTTTGCATAATTGCCTTCTCTCCCTGGCTTTCACATTGGCATCAAGTGATCCTCTTAGTAAAGCCAATCATTAACATTTCTATTTTTCATTCCAAGATGTAAATATTAATTAACATCACAATAAAACTGTAAATAATACCTTCTTTTGTTTCATGGAATTTACATCTAGTTGACTGCTTCCTGCCTGAAAACAGATCATTTTGCACTCTGACAATATCCTTTCTCTCCGTGCCGATGATTAGCTTGGTGCAGCGCACCAGAGTGCGGGGCTAACCATGGACACCTCAGGGCATAGAAAGGTAGGGCAGGAGACCCCAAGAGACCTAGACAAGGTGCAGGATTCCAGAGGAGACCCCCAAAAACCCCTCCACGCGTGCTCTTTGAAAATAAGCCTGAGTCATTGAGGTTTGGTGGTTCCCTCTCCCATAAACTCATTAGGGGATGATTTCAGCAGCAAGTGGCAGCTCTCTGGGTCACCCCGGATTTGGAGATGCTCAGACGCTCAGACCTAAATGCTTTTGTCGTGGAGGGGTGCTGCTGTTCCCCCAAATTATCATAAATTAATGTTTTAGCATGGGTCTCAGTCACCAATCAAAGCCAAGCTTGTCAAAGCATAAACCAGGGGAAATGCTACTTTACCTTTTCCCACTGGAATACCTACTCTGAAAAAGATAAAAGCCCAAACTTGTGCTGTAAGAGAGCTTCTCCTCAGTCTTTGTTTAGTCCTAAATACACCCAGTACAAATCCTTTACTGGTGTTAAAAGCTTCTTCTCTAATACCTGGTGAGTGCCTGCTTTCCTTAGGAGGGAATAGCATCAGTGGGTCATGAGAGCTGGCAAATATGTATCCAGAGTATCTGAATGCAATTATGAGAAGGAACAGGCGGTGTCATCCCTCCTGGCCATCAAACAAGACTCCTTTTTTCCTTCTTGCTCCTTTTGTTTCTTCTTTCTTCTTTTCTTCCTATGTGTGAGTATGTGCGTGTGTGTTACAAATATCCCCCTGGGTACAGCAGGCAGAATTCCTTCTCAGCAGACACTTTCTTTTTTCTTTCTTTATTTTGTTTTCTAAATGTTTGGATTTCCAAAGAGGATTCTAATCAGACTTTACCTCAAAAAAACCCACAAAAGTTTAATTTGAATGAAATACAAATTTTTGCCACTTTGAAAGAAAGAAAGAAAGAGTGAATGAATGAATGAACTTGGGTTTGGCAACATTACATGTATTTGCACTACTATGCATTGCTATCCTATTAGATTATTAGTTTTGTGCTTTAATTGCTTTATTTTTTTAGATAGTTAGAGATATCATGAGAACGCTGCTGTGTCTTCTGTATTGTCAACTTGCAGATGCTTCATTGCAGGAATGCAGAATTAAAATGTTAATTCAGTTCTCACATAATTTGCATGAATTTAAAACTAGCCTGTAAATCACTTTTACGTGCTTTAAGAAGCCTGGGACTCTAACTTACGAAATACAAATTCACAGATTTCTGCAGTCATTGAATTAAAAATATTTTTAAATAGTTATAAAAATGCTGTGAAAAAATGTTTTATATTAGAAATAGTTGTTCTAAAACTGTGTTTTTAACTTGCCACACAAGGAATTATGTAAGTTCATACTACAAATTCTTATTCATTTAATGACCAAGCATTAGGTAACTTAGATTGCAATTCGGTGCCTGGTGTGTCTGGTGATTTACAGGAACATTCATAATAATTTATTAAAATTGTAACTCAAGCAGAAAAGAATTTGTTTGCAGCAGGGGAAAAAGCCATAAACCACAGGAATAAACAGGCAATTAAATTTAAAACTATCTTCTAACGCGGAATAATATGAAAAGGGAAAAAAAAAGAGCTCTTGGCTGTGCAGCTGAGAGGCGAGTTGAGGTTGCTGCAGCGGCCACAGCTCCACACAGGGAGGAGGTTTGGGGAGGAGGTTTGCAGAGCCCTGTGCACACACACACGCATCACTTCTCAGAGGTGACAATGTCGAAGTGCACAGCGAGGAGGGAACTTGGTAAGTCACCAGCCAGCACTGCCAGCAGCTCACTCACAATCCACCTGGCAATTTCCTGGTGCAGGGGTTTAGTTTCTCCCCTCCAGAACACCAGTGTTTGCTAGTGAAGCCTCTTGCTCCACACAGCCAGACAAAATGAGGCTCTCAGGCACCTCCCTGGGTGTTTCTATAGCGAGTCACAGTCCAAGTGTGTCCATGAGCTCCCAGATAGTGGTGAGAACAGGAGGGGACCCCGCTGCCCCTGGGAGCGGGCGGTGGGTCGCGGTGGGCACACGGTCACCCACCACTGTGGTGCATTCCGGCCCCGCGCAGCCTGGAAAACTTCTCCTGCTTTGCCCGGCCGGGCCAGTGAGGAGCTTTCTAGAAATATCTGTAAATGAATAGCTGCCATCAATCATTGTCATTCCTTTTTTTCATGTCTCCTGATGAGGTTGACTAGTGTCATTGTTTGTTACTGTCCAAACCACATCTTCATTCTTGTAATGTCAAGCAGATATGACAAGCACACATTTTCCAGATGAGTAAGATACAAAGTCACCTTTTAATTTACAGTTGTTTGATTTTTTTGTTTGTTTGTTAGAATTTTATTGGTTATTTTAATAATCAAACGTGTTGTAAAATTTAATGGATGTTCAGTTGCCTTTGGTACTAAAACAAAGTCACTCATTATCGAAAAGAAATAAATCTGAAATAAGAAATTCTTACAATAAAATGGCTACCTAAAGCCTTTTATAACAAGAATTCTTTTATGGAGCTTGTCCCCCGCTATTAACTTCACAGCTCTCAAAGCAAAATCTGCCAAAATTATTGCTGGAGCAAGAGAAATGCAGAGGGCAGGGAAATACATTTTAAAAAGAGAATGAAAGATTTGACCATTTTGTCTCTTCCTTTTTAAATAACAATTAGATAAAAAGAAGTACAGCCCTCAGAGAACCAAACAGTGGGGCAGTCCTTTGGTTTTCATTATTCTTGTTGTTGTTGAGATCTTTGTGTTCCCGACACTGGTAGATTTTTAAGATTCTGATTTCAAACACTTGTAGGAAGGGGGGGGCGTGACAGGGGGTTAGTTAATGGAGTCAGCATAAAATGAAAACTGGATAAAAATGAACAAAATAAACCTGGCAGTATTTAAAAAGGCAGTAATGTAGAGACCAAGTGGGATATAAAAAGCCAAAATCTGCAGTTTTCCAAAAGAAAGGTTCATGGAGCCTGTGCTGCCCATGTCCCTCCGCTGGCAGGCTCCCTCCCGAGACCACCATCGAACACCTTTCAGCTGCAGTTGTGTGCAGCTTGTCTAAATATGTAAGATAACTTTTGTGGGCCTGCAGCAGCATTTCGGCTGGGGCCCCGAACAAAGAAGCACTAGCGAGCTTGGCACGGCACCTTGGGAAGGGATTGCAAATTACTGGAGCATCATATAACTTTCTTTCTTTGGCTTCTCCTTCCTTTTTAGCTAGAATAACAGAGCAGGGTCAAAAAAGCAGCCGTATTTGACTGAAACAATTAATTTAAAGTACTTACAAATTGGCTGTACAGTTTGGGTGTGAATATTAGCCATTCTCATTTTGTACTTTGTTTAAAATCACATGCAAACTGTACAAGCCATTTTGAAAGAAGGTAGATTAGACATAAAACTTATTTCAAATGCAGACGTTGGCATTACTTTAAATTGCAGATATGTGTCTGAAATGGAGTAATAATATATTTAGATCTGTTCTTTTTTTGATGTATTGCCTTGGAAGTTTAATGTTTTGGGAAATTTTTATTTCTGAATTTCATTTTTAAAAGTGAGTCCATTGGAAAAAATCAAAATTCAAAAAAAAATTTTAATGTACATGGGGTGCTTACTTAGGATAATTAAGGGAAGATGAATTTAATGTAGGATTGACCTCCTTAACCTTTTCCTAGTTATTTTTAAGAATTTTGGCCCAGAGCAGCATCTGGCCCAAAGTTGATATTCCATTTAAAAGAAATGCACATTTGTATTACCATTCTTCACAGGCATCTCCAGTTCACATCACACCAGCCGTATCCCCTGGGTGGGCAACATGCACCCAACCCAGCCCTGCATCTCTGCCGATGCAAAATGGTTTGGCCGTGCAAGAGCTGCAGCGCTGGGCTATGCAGGAAGAGCTGCAGCTGCTCATCCTCCTTGCCATGGCAGAAATCCACATTTTAAACCACTGACTGAGCAGAAGTCATGTGGATCATGCTTTTCTGGTCACTTGAGCTCACGCAGTGCCATTTCTGATGTCTCTCTTTTCATGTGGTTGTTCTGAGGTGGGGAGCTTTGGGGGAAATGGGCTTTCAAGCAGGCACCCAACGGGATGCTCAGTAAGGTGTGGCTTCAAAGTGATTAATGAAAGTAAAATTGTCCCTGATTATGGACACTTGTGAAGGGCGTTTAATCGCTGTGTCTGTTCTCACGCTTGGCAGGGAACTGTCTGTGCCCCTGCCTTGGGCAGAGAGATTGTAAAAAGCCCAGCCAGACCCTCAGCTCGGTGGCAGCCAGCAGCGCTTCGGTCGGTTCCCACCAGCCAAAGATCTGCTCTGTGCCCACCTTGATCAGAGAATGTAACGTGGAGAAAAGCTTATTACTCTGGAGTAAAAAATACTCGTTTCAAACATGCTTTCTAGCACATATGCTCAAAAAAGTTCAGCAGCTAAAGGGCTAGAGGACTCTTCAAATTTCCAGCTGATTTACTCGGCTCTGGGAGCCTCGTTGGCTGAGCAGGAGGATTGACAGTGTATCAGGGCTCCTAATTGAAAAGTAATAAAATCTCTGAGCGAAGCTGGCAAATGAAGGCCTCCAGCCAATTTGTCAGCTTGCAGTCAACTCAGAGGAGCCGGGCAGAGCAGCAAGCCATTAAAAATAGTCTGATAATAGCTGTTAAAACATTTTGCGGGCACTAGGGATGGAATCGAAAACAGCACAGCCGAACTCTTTGGGAGTGAATGCAATCAAATCCATCCTGGCCGGAAGGGACAGAGACGAGGGGGCAGAAAGCTGTCAAAACAGACAGGAGCTGGGCCGTGCCACAAACCCCAGGCTTGGGTGGGCTTCACATCCCACACCCAGGGCTGCTGGAGAGGTTCCCTGGAGGTGATGCTCTCCTCAGGGAAGTTGTCCCCATCCCCTGAGCCAGCCCTTGTGCTGCCACCTCACTCGCACCATCAGCAGCTTCTGTCCTTGTATTTCATGCACAGAGCTGCTGGCAGAGGCAGAGGGGGGAATTTGGGACCGGGAGGGAGGTGGCCTTGGGGGGCAGCAGGTCCCAGCACATAGAGTGAAACAGGGGAGCAGACCCTCAAAAATTAACCAGCTGTAGGAAAAACGTCAGTGTTTATTCAGCAGGGTTTTAGTGAGGAAAAGTGCCAGCTACAGCTGAATTAAGTATTGCTAGCAGCTAATTGAAATGTTACATGTTTTAATTTGTCTGATTGCTTTCCAGTGGGTGATGTTATTTATATAATTTGTATATAGATAATGACAGACTATACAGAAAATGTAAAGATTGCTTCCAATGATCAGTAATGATCATTGAGAGCACTGACATGAGCGAGGTATTTAGAAAGACATACCATCCTTCACAGCTAAATATTGAATAGTAAAACATTTATAAAAGAACGTTTTCACTCTCATTGAAAACTCTTTTGATTTACTTGAATTTTTTTTAATTAAGGATTTTTGTGGTGTTTTCTGGTAAAGAGGGATTTTGTTTTAAAACAAATACAGTTACCATATACTACCATTGCGGAAAACTGCATTTTTGTGTCCTTTCAGCCGCATTGTTTCAAGGCCACCCAGTTCCCGTAGGAGGCTATAAACAGGGGAAGGATTTAAATCCTATTTTCTTTGTCAAGGATTTGGCAAGAACCCATATAGTAGGAAGCTGAGCACAGACAAAACCGAGTGAAAGGTGTCCTTTAATTCCCCAGCCACTGGTAGAACAAAACCTGCTCCCAGCAGGGTCCCGGCTGGCCGCACCCAGGCCGGTTTGGCGGCTTCATTTCAACTGCTGAATTCGGTGTATTTTTAGTTAACCATGTTGAGATTAATTAATTAGCCCCTAGGAGTTAGTGCCCGTAAACGTCACCCAAAGCAGAGAAGTGTGAATACGTTGAGGCTGTTAATTCACCCAAAAATGGCAGCTCGTAATCCAGGCAGAGGAAATTCAGTCTCTCCATCGGGATGACTGGCAGCTCCGGCACACTGTCGGGTTACTGCCTCTGTGACAACAAACTACATATCAATTTAACTTCTTAGCAATGCTTAAAAGAGCATCTTTTTATTTCAGTGAGGTAGCATTTAAAGTTGCCATTAGGAAAAAAAATTGCCGTGGGGAAGACAAACATTGGCAATTGGATAAAGAACAACGTAACTGGTCTGATACCTAGAAAACATAGCAAATGTAGAGACAAATGCTACAGCTGTAACTTCATTAGAATGGCAGAATCTATTACAGTTAACCATAACTATCTAAATAGGAACTAATTTACTTATGTGAGCCAAAATTCTGTTAACTCGTAGCCTATTGTAAGATTCAGAGTGAATTCTTGGGTTTGTGTTCTGGTTTTAAGTACAGAATAAATACGCTGTAATGAGCAGTTGACAAGATGTTAATTCTAAAATCTTTTGCCTAAATGCAATAATATAGTCCATACGTGATGCAAGTTGACAATGGGAGGTGAAGTGTACTATGTAGCCTGCAAAGAGAAAACTTAATGGCAATGGAGGGAAGAGGAGATATTTAGCTTTCATGCTTCATACTGTATATTTTTCTCTGTTGTATTTGTCAACTAAAATGTCTTATATCTCTCTAAATGGTGTCTTTCTCTATATGTATAAATGAACAGATGCAGATAGAGCTCAAAAGCATGGCATGGATGAATTTATCTCTTCCAATCCCTGTAACTTTGACCACGCTTCACTCTTTGAGATGGTTCAGCGCCTCACTTTGGACCACAGACTTAATGATTCCTATTCTTGTCTGGCAAGTATATTCTTTGGTCTCTAGTGATATAAACATCAAGCAGCAAAGTCAAAGCTAGTGTGAGTGGGGGCTAATCCCCCTGTTGCTGGAAGATTGACTTCTGTTTACACCAGGTTTGAATTTGGCCCAGAGGTATTTTGTTTTGAGAGGCTGCCTGCAGTGAATTGACTGCTGTTCTTCTCCAGTCGCACTGTCTTTATCATTTCTGTTTGCAATGCTTAAAATGTTTTCTTCCTGCAATGACAAACTCCAGTGTGGGGATGTGAAGTAGAGATCAGTGTTTCGCAGCCTCCTGCACTGCCTTCCAGAGTCTTCTGGATGAAAGAACAGGGGAGAGATGATGGTCTGATACCACCTCCCATTTCAGTGGAGTCCCACCAGGAATAACTGTGGCCCACCTTTATGTCTCTTTATGAGCAGGGATCCCAAGCAGGTAACAGATGGTACTATGTGGATAACTGCAGTGGTGCTGCAGTCTGTCCATGCTCACTTAGTCTCGTGCCCATCCTGAGCACTCCCATGAGCAGCAGCTGCCGCTCTCAGCCCACTGTAGGACAGTGGCACAGAGATGCTCCAGGACAGCTTGTAGCCTTTGGCTGGGTGCAGTGCTTGCGGGCTCTTGGGTACTGTAGAGGTTTAAATTGCAAATAAGCTATAACAATACAGCTTGAGCAATTAATTTTTAGGATTTTCAGTGAGGAGGATGAAAAGGCTCTTAGCTTTTGAGAAAACAATAGGATGAATCCTCTCGGGGGGGGGGGTCTGAAACGGAGAACCTGTCCTGAACATGGCATGGGACAGATCCTGACCTGCTGCCCTCCTAGAATTGCACAGAACCCTCCATACTGGGGTGTCGTGGTGGGCTCCTTCACCAGAAGGATCACCCTGTGCCAATAGCCTTCATCTTTGCCAGCTGTGCAGTCTTGGAGCTGGGACTCTCAAGTGCCTTGCTGTTACAAGAGCAACCTGGGAGCACAGCTGAGCAGCTGGCAATGAGGCTGTTGGTCTCAAATCCTGCCCTCCACATCCTCCCCCACCATGGTGCTTCTCTCACTACCCCACTCCTTGCACCGCACACAAGGACCGATCTCCTTAGAGGGGCTGAGGATCAGTAAATGCCATTAGCAGTAGTGAGTTGTCACCTCCCTGAGGAGAGGCAGGGCTAGGAGGAACTGTTGTGGACATCCCCTGAGGTAAGGCTGGGGTGGGAGAAGGCTGCACTTTACCCGCAGATACCCAAGTGGTACAAGTAGGCTTGGTGGGAGCATTGTCAGACCTGCAGCAGGTTCCTCACCGGTTCCATTGAGGTCTTTGCTCTGGCAGGCAGTGACATTGGCATGCAGCTTCTGCTCCCCACGCATGGCTGACCCTAGGAAGACCATCCCCATCCATGCATGTCTGAGAGGTTGGCTTGCTGCTGGTTTGTCTCTGTGCAATATCTTGGGCCTGGTGAGAGAGCTGTGGCCGTTGAGTTAAACCCGTGGAGAGGTGTGAGGCCATCACTGAAAACAATTAACACTGTTTTTCTTCAAGAAACCCACCAGCCGCACTTCTGCTTGTTATGGAGATGTTTAGGCCCTTGATAGAAGCTGCTGGAGCAGGTGAGCTCCCCTCAGCACCAAGATTCATGCCTCTTCAGAGCGGAGCATCACCAGTTAACCAATTAATTTGATCTTCTTTCAAATCACCCATTGCAGTGTTGTACGGAAGAGAATAACGACCTGTGTTCACCTACGCTTGGATTTCTCATGCTTCTTTACTTGCTTTACCGTGGTTTTGTCCTGATTATGGTGTAAAAACAAACAGACTGACCTCAAAATTTGAGTTTAACTGCAAAGAGCTCCCACTGTTCTTACTGTGTCATTGGGATGTTGATGATAGCACTGCGTTGACTTGGCTGGAGGAGCTGTGAGCCCGTGGTAAGCCTGCCCTGTCCACTCTGTGTGCTGCTGGGCAGTTCTTATTCTCCCTACAGGACATTCCATGCAAGGTGCCACAGAGTTTTGCCTCATCACACCTCTTCTTGTTTTCAAACGTGGACCTGGAGGTGCCAGGGAAGACTTATCCAGACACGGTGCTCACCCTGACACGGAGGATAACTCAGCATCACTTCCTTTCTGTGGAACCAGGTTAAACAACGCAATTGTGAGCCCACTCATGGGCTGAGCCAGGCATCCCTAGGAAAACAAACAGCCTGGCTGACTCATCTCAGCCACAGCAGAAGTGATGTTTACTGGCAGAGAGCTCAGAGCTGGGAAAGGGGAAGAGCACTTTCTGCAGAGCTTGCTGAGGGCTCCTGCCTATCGTCCACAAACTAGTGGCAGAGTCACACTCAGGGCTCTTCCTGGACTATTGGGAAGAGCATTCAGCTGTTCCAACCCCACACACACCTGGGTCTTCATCCCTTTCACTTGGACATGTGTGCTGTTTCTGAGACTGCCCTTCAGCTTTTCCCAAGACTTCCCAGCCCACTGCCAGCATCCAGCTCATACAGCCAGGTCCATGCTGGAGCTGTACTGACCATGATGTGCCAGCATTCATGGAATTCCCATTATACAGCACAACATGTACATGTGGAAAGTCTTCAGAGTGCCCAGCCTAGCCAAGATGATGTGAAGGAGTCAGATTAAGAGGTCCATGAAGCAGACCACCAAGATTAAATTCTCTTGGACTTCCTATGGTAAAAGGCAAAATTCAGCTAATGAAATGTGAAAATTTTCCCTCAAAAATTCTGTTTTTCTCAAAATTTGCCCTTAGAAAGCTAGTCCGTATTTCACCAGCCCTGACCAATCCTTGTTTTCTCCAGCTCCAAAGCTCCCGTGGCACTCCCTGCTGGTGCCTGGGACACATTTTCCTGTATTGGAGCAGTTCAGCTTGTTGAACACAAGTGGAGCTCCCTGTGCTCTGTGCCCTTGCTCCATTGTCCCCTCTGGGTTTCCTAATTCCATTGGAGACATCTGCAAGACCACGTTGAGCTACACCTCTCTGCACTGGGGACAGACGCCCCATGTGTCATCACTGTCAGCTGCATTTGCCAGGCTGGCTGGGTGTCAGCTGGTTGGGCCAGGCGAATCTTCATCAAGAGCCAGGATCTGCCTGAAGATTTGGGAGATCTGTCTGAATACCACCTTTCCTCAAGCCTTTAGGAGTTTTTCTGGGGCTGTGGTGAGCAGCATTTAGTCTCCTTTGGAGCCCCATTCAGCAGCAGGTGTTTTATTTCCTACCTCTGCCTGCAGATGAAGACTACCTGGTTCTGTTTGGCTCTGGATGTCTCCACCCATAGTCTGCTGCCTGTGGTCTTATGAGGTGTGAGGCTCACCAGTGAACCTCTGAGCTTTTGCTCACACTTCCCCTTTTTGCACCATGGCAGCAACCCTGAGTGTTTGCTCCGTCCCTTCTCTCCACCTGAGGACCAGCATCCAGTTCAGGGGAGCAGTATGGAGCGCTCTGGATCCGTAGGTCCAACCTCTGCTTCTTTCAGTTTAAACTCTGGGCTTGATACCTGACTCTGGTGAAATCAGTGCCAGCCTTCCCATCAGTGTCAGTAGAGCCAAGATTTCACCCTGTAGGGAGAAATGAGTCCTTTTTATGTATTAGGTGAATATAACAATTTCAGCTGCGCTTCTATCCCCATAACCAAACACAGACATCTTTCTATTGCAGAGCAATCGCAGCATTTCTGTATTTTTGCTGTGCCTGATAGCCAGAGACTTATGTGAAGAGAGACAAGGTGAAGAGATCATCCAAGGATATAACAAACAGGCAACATAAAGAACTCAAGAATCAAGCATAATGCCACCAACCAAAAAGTAGACAAAAATGCCATTAAAACTGGTGAAGGCAAATATACCCCTCCCAAAAAATAGCCTTCCAGAGAGCCGTCCCATCTGCATTGTTCTGTGTCTTCATTTTGAAATGTGCACTTCTAGTGATCCCAGCACTGTAGCTACTCCCTATATCTATCATTTTCCCCTCATTATTTTAATTCTTTTCTCAATCTGTTTTGGAGTTGGCCCAATAAGGATGAGCAAATCCTTCTCTATGTCTTTGAGCTCTTAATTGATATTTCTTCAACTCTTTTCAAAGCAGCTATTTTGGCATCTAGAAAAGATTTGGTGTCATCTGAGTGGTAGAAAATATATTTTAATCTTTCACAGCAGTGTTGTTTCTAAGATGTAGCATTTGGGGTAACAGATGGGGTGGCAAAGAAGTTGCCTATAGGGGCAGTGCTCTGCCTCAACTACTCTCCCGCCCGCTGCAGGAACTTTTCAATTAAACGATGAAAGATTTTGCAGCTTGATGCATTCCAGAGCTGCGTCTTAGCAATTGTTTAGCACCCAAATTTCCATGTAAATATTGATGGTTTTGCAGCATTTTGAAAAGCAATCTACGAGATTATTCTTGTTCTCATTAGCGCCGTTCCCAAAGGCAGAGGCACGTTCCGCTTTGTCTGTCCCAGGATGTTCACTGGAGCCATCCCCTTGCAGGGAAGGGCGTCCTCCTTGGGAGTCTGGACACTACACTGCAAGCCCATGTGTCACCAGGCCCTCAGGACTGACATCAGAAATAGTCTGAGGTTTCTGGATATGTGAAGAAACCCTGCTCTTGAGCAGAGCTCCCCTTGCTTCGGTGCCGAGGAGGTGGGCAATGTCAGAGCGTGTCACCAAAATAAGGATCACGGGAAACATCCCTTTCTGATACTGCAGAGCTGCCTTTCTCCGTCTGCAGGACATTCCTACCTGCCAGATGCAAGAGAGGTCACTGTTCAGTGTAATCCTCCATCCTCTTCCCCCACATCAGTCTTCTTACTCCTGACCTGATGTACGATATCATCCCCAAGATGTGATCACTGTTTCACACTGTTTAAATAACCAAACCTTTGTCATCTCTTAAAGGTGTCTTTTTTTTTTTTTTCCTCTTCTTTTTACTAGGCACTCTCATGAACTGACCTAACTTTTCAGCATTTAAATGAGATTTCCCTTTAATGGTAGCATAATATGTTTTTGTTAACAGTAGCAATGAGTATATGCTGTGTTTGAGTGATGATGTTCAGACTGTATTGTTTGAGTGACCTCTCTCCTTTTTTCTTAACATAGCCTTAGGTTTGTATTTCTTTTATTAGAACAGTTGACCACTACACCTCCAAATCTGATAGCCTTTGTATTTAATAACTTATATTTAAAATCAAGTCTCTTTATTTCTAAACAGGGCTGGTTTAGTCCTGGCCAGGTCTTTGTGCTAGATGAGTATTGTGCACGTAATGGAGTGAGAGGCTGTCACAGACATCTCTGCTACCTCAGAGATTTGCTAGAGCGCGCAGAAAACGGAGCTATGATTGACCCCACCTTACTTCACTACAGCTTTGCCTTTTGTGCATCACATGTTCATGGCAACAGGTAAGGAATTCTTCTTGGCTAGCAGCACCCTGCCAGCAAGGGATGACTTTGTCAAATATAGGTTTCCTTGGATAATGCACAACAGTCCCCAATTTGTTTTCACAGTGGATGTTTGGCAGCAGCACTTCTAGTGGCATAGTCGGTTTGTTTGTTTGTTTCGTTGCTTGTTTAATGTAAGCAGTAAAAATGCACATAGAGGATCCAGAAATGAAGGGTTTTAACTTTCTTGCCCAGGCACCTGCTAGATGCAGTTCTGGGCAAAATAAAGTTGAAGTACATATTTGTTACAGGTTGAATAAATAGAAGTAAATGATTCACTGTGCTGATTTAATTGTTGTTAAAGAGGATCTGAGAAGTTGCAGCAGTGAGATTTTCAGCACTATCAAACTTCAGTGTTCAAAAGGGCTTTAAGCCCTTGGGCACCCATGTCTCATTTAAAGTCCACGTGACATCAGTTCAGAAATTGCTTAGACATAACTGAAAATTTTATCTTGCTCTGTTACAAAGCAGTTTCAGTTTCAGAAGAAGCCAGTTCCTTTCTCTCAAATGTGGCAAACCTTTGATGGGAGGAACTGGAGCTGTGCTTTTTCCCCTCTCTGTTTATTTTCCTGACAGCTGCAGCATCTATTTCAACTTCTTTTTCTGTTTCTTTTTCTGTTAAACGTTGTATTATATACTTTGAGCTATCACTCTGTATCCTGCATATGCTGCTGGTATAAAATAATTAGGTGTTTTCATAAATGCTCTTGTAAATACCACCCCAAATTACGACATGCATTGCCCAGGTTTCACGTTGCAAGGCTGCCACTTGCTTTTGCAGTTACTTTCACACATCTTGTCATGGAAACCAAGTTTTTGATTCGTTAGTTTCTTTTTTAGTTCTGACTTTCCTTTGCTCATCCGTTCTTTCTTTGCCAATTGTGATATGATTTCAGTTGTTTCCTTTCAGCTTAATTTCCTTTTGTTTTATTTTGAGTTTTTTCATGCTTTCTTCTTGTTTCTTTCACTTTTGCTGCTGGTCTTGCCCCCCACATTTCAATCACTCCCCCAAGAGAACTCATGGCAGAATTACTTGGTGGGTCACAGCCAAGTGCAGACGGTGAGGGGGGCAAAGCATCTCAGGCCCCTGCTGCTGAGACGGAGACAAAAAAGGATTCCAAAAAGGAGTCCAAAAAAAAGAAAGAGCCCAAATCCCAGCCGAATCCAGAGCCAAAAAGGTAAGCAAAAGCGTGCAGTGCACAGGAGTGTGATGCAGAGGGCACTGGGCTCCTTGGTCACTGAGCACACTGGGCAGTTTGCATCCCCACGGCTCAGGGAGGCCCACTGTGGCTCTGGCGTTTTGGTCATACACTCTCCTGGGAGCTGGATGGAATTTGGGCACCCAAGTCCCATAGCGGTTCAGGACCTTGAACTTTTTAGGCATGTGTTTAGGACTTGGCTCACATGACATGTAGGGAATGGGACCAGGCAGCAAAACTGGCTGCCCCATTGCCCTTTGTCAGCTGGTGTGGGAACAGGACCTGACTCAAAGCCCATCTGGCCCAAAACAGAGAGAAGGTCAGGTGCCAGTCACAGCTCCTCTGTGTAGCTCTGCTGAGCTTCCAGCTCAGCCAGGGCTGAAGCCTCCTTTTCATCAGGGTTGGTGGCAGGAGGTATCTCACAGTACTGGCCAAGGTGACAACTTGCCGTTCCCTCCGCATGGGGCTGGAGAGTTGTGGGCTCAGGAAAACATCATGCTTTAAAAGTTCATGTGATATGCAGACCCCAGTGTCGTGTTGTAAAGCTGTCCAGGGCTGTGTGTGGCTGCTGCACTGTGCTGGGAGCTGCTGGGCACTGCCGGAGGGGTAGCTCGGCCATGGACAGGCTATTCCAGTCACTGAAATAGTCACATTCCATTTAAAATATTCCAAGAAAGCAGTGAGGTGTCTTGCTATGACTTAGCTGTCTTTAGCTGATGGTTGACTTCACATCAGAAGGTTGAAGGTTCATGTTCCTTCTTGGTCACTGCTGTCTCTCTGTTGCCTGGGGATTTCAGGAGGCTCTGTGTGAGAACTGCAAGGCTGTGGCATCGCACATTGCCACCAAGGGCAGGCTCTGGGTAGCACCCAGCAGTTTGGTGCAGAGACTGCGGGGTGCAGTATCTGGCTTTTGCTTTCAGAAGGTCACGGGGAGGGACCACAGGGGGTCTGAGAGAACACAAGACTCCGTATCTTTTGTGTCTGCTATAAGAAATCTGAATATCTGAGCGGAAGAGTCACGATTCCTTTTCAGAAAGCTGTTGAGGCCACATGCGTCGTGCGTTTGCGAGCTGGCTGGCAGAGAGCGATGGAAAGCCAGTATTTATCCATGCAGTCCTTCCTGGCAGTTGCAACGTGTGTAAAGCCGTGTTCGCTTCAGCTACGTCCCTTCCTCCCACCTGCTGTGTCCATACATTGCTCGTTGCCTTATGGCTGGCCCTGCTCTCCCCAGGAAACCTACAGCTCATGGCAGAGCTGAAAACTTTCCATGTGAAATTTGTCAAGGTGGCACACCTGCCCCAAGACCCAGCACAGCATTCAGCAGAACATCTTGGAGCGGCCATGCACTGCACTGTTGTTGGGATGCGCAGTTATCTGGGAAAGATTGGGTTACGAGACATTTTTCTGTTTAACAAAGGCTTCTTTTTCTGTTGAAACTGAGAAAGTGTTGATTTTCTTTACCAGAAAAAGTTCCTTCACTTTTAGACAGTAAAAACCCCGAACGGGTGGTTCAGCTTTCCCCAGGACGAGGTTGGCTGTCAGTCAGGATACGCCACCCAGTAATGAAGGTCGAGAAGGGAGATAATTTCATGTGGCTATCAATCTCCTGTATTAGCAGCAGACAGTGATGGAGCTGAGGTGGGCTGTCTGTTTGTATCGTGTTTGCATAAGGTCAGGCAGTGAGACAACAGTCGCTCGCAGTCAGCGGGGAAGTGCAGGCAGGCTGCGGTGCGGGGGCTGAGGACAGCCTGGAGGTCAAGGCTGACAGGATGACAGGCATCAGCGCAGGGACGATGCCTTCTCGCCCGGCCGGCCCCCGCCTCGCCAGCACGGCCGCCGCACCGCAGCCGGGACAGGGGCAGGACGGCTGGTGGTGGAAAAGCACCTCCAGCTTGGAGCTGACCCTGTGGCCGCAGCAGGTGAAATGGTCAAAACGGGATTTTGGGGACATTTTGTAGCCCTGTTGCTTTATGTGTCAGAGTTTGGTCTCCCCCAGCCACCTCCTTTGGGCTCATGTTGCTTATTCAGAGCCCTGACATGATCTCTCTATACCAAGGCTGTAAATCACTGCTGTTTGCGTGACAGTCCCCTTAATTTTTTGTTTTAATTTCATCTTTTTTCCAAGTAAAAATGGAGTTAAATGTAAATTACTTGTCCTAAGTTTCACCTCCTGCAGACACCTGACTATGTGAGGTCAGGTTGTCAGGAAGAAAGGGATCAACAAGAGAAATATCCACATGGTTTGCTGTTCCCCAGGTACTTGCTCTTCACTAAGACTGAGGAACTCGATGCTTTTTAACCGTTGCGGTCACTAGTGAGTTGGTAACAGAGTCTTGTCCACTGGGTATCACTGGATGCCTTTTGTAAAGTCCTACCATTAGTGAAAGATGATGTGATTTCTGATATATTTACCCAGGTGACAAGTAAGAAAGGTACAGTGTTATCCAGTCATCCGACAACATACATTGTGTCTTTGTTGATGTCTCTGCATTTGGTACCACCACTATAGTACTGATATTATTGCTTTAATTTATCAGCAGTTCTTAAAAACTAGCAAAGGCAAGAGCAGGAATGGTTTTGAGAAGACATTGTGATTTGGGGTAAAATTACGAAAGGTTTTACATGGCCATTGAGGTCTTTCCCTGCCTTCTCTTTCCATGTTTTCACTGTCCTCATGTCAGAAAGCTGTGACAGTACTGCCAGACACACAGAGTAGGGATGTGTTAGAGGAGCTTTGCTGCTTCCCTGTCTGTACATGGGAGAGGTATTGCAGAGCACAAAGGTTGAGCTCAGCTTTTCAGGTCAAAAGCTAGTGCCTAAACCTTGAGCAGTGATTCCTACCCCTTGCAGTGGCTTTCAGGAGTGGCATTGGTTTCGCTTGTGCATTTTTTTGATTTAGGCATGTAATAATATTGGTTTTAAACTTTAAATTGGCACCATAAAAGATTCTTTTTGTGCTTGTTAATCCAAAACTTTTAAAAATAAGACTTAAATATTGATTGTGTGCATGCTAAGTATTAGCAGACATTGAGCTTATCAAAATCAGGGTGCTGGACTGAATTCCCTCCAGTGTAGTAACAACTGAACACCATAATTTTCTAGAAGTTACAAGTTCAATGACTATTCACCCGAGGTTCAAGCAGCTACAAGTCTCTCTGTTAATTGGTTTGGTGTATTAGTGACTTCCCTTTCTTCTGTAAACTGTGTTTTATGACCTCAAGCTTGTTTTCAAGAAATAGCTCTTTCATTAGCTAATGGTAACATTTCATTAGTGTTTTTACAGCAGAAATAACGCAATTGTCATAAACCTTGAGGAACTGAAAATTCCACATGACATACCTGTAATTTTTTCCATTGTATTCTAATTGCATATCTGGCTGTTTCACGTAAAGGCAAGGTTTCTACACAGCCAGTTGAAACAAAAGAAATCCGGGATTGTTTTGGTCCCTTCAGCAGTAAATATATGAAGCCTTTATCATGATACCTTCGTATGCTTCCCTAGAACTTTGTGTTGAGTGTCCACGTCTCGTTCAGATGCACTGCCCTGGCTGCAGGGAGGCAGGTTGGATCCGGCAGGGCGTGATGCCGTACCCTTTCATTGGGTGCCGGCTCCGTGTCCCATCCAGCCCCGTGATGAGTCCGTGGTGACACAGCACACGCTATGACTGTCTGTCGGAGGGGATCCGGCGCCTGTGCTGAAGGGCGGTGGGTTGCCAGCCACCAGCAGATCACCAGCTCCACGGCTGACGTGATTCATTACAATGGGTGTAGGATGGCAGGGCTCAGGAACCATCCGGTGCAGCCGCGGTGCGTCAGGGGTGCAGATCGCACATGAGAAGCGATGAGCCGTGACTTGGCTCGGTGCTGCGGCGGTGGAGGAGAGCCTGAGCGAAATGAAGGCAGGAGTTGGGAGATGAAATGGCTCTCATGCTCGGCAGCATCTCACTGGGGAAGCACCCAGGAGCGCCGGGATGAACAAAGGGCTCCCGACTGACATTTCCTGCGCCGTGTGAATCCCCAGAAGGAAAGGGGAGACAGGGAAAATCAATGTTTGCTGAATACGCTTTTTTCCTGGGGGTCTAGACAGGTGGGCTCTTTCAGGTCCAATTTGCTGGGGGAGACGTGGGAGGCAGCAGGCAGGCAGCTGTGATCCTGCCCACATCCCCAGAGCTCTGCCCCGTGCAACCGGTGGGACTGTGCGCAGGCAAGTCTTCCTGCAAGGGATCCTGAGAAAGCCTATCCCGACACATGCCGTCCAAGGCACTAATCATCGATGTTTACTGTATAGCTCATATGTGCTGCACCTGGCAACCAGCAAGGGAGCTGAAGGCAGCACGTGTTTTATATTTGAGTTGTTACTTAAAAAATCAAATTATTTGCATCAGTTTTTGACATTGTTTTTTTTCCCTTGGCTCTGCATGCCAGGGCTCACAGTGCGTGCAAAGATCTGTTTGCTACGTGTAAGCAATATTTTCCCCAGTAAAAAAAAAAGTGTAGACAAGTTAAACATAAAAGGTGTAAAAGATGATATGTCTTTTCATTTAGAAGCCGCCATGGTATTTCATAGAGGCTTATGTCAAAGAGATTATCGTGCTGGAGCTATACTGTATATTTATAATTGCATACAAATGCATGCTATTGCTTCATATATTAGTCTTTGTTAAAAAATCATTTTGATATATTTGTTTTAGCAGCATAACTAGCCCTGGGGGCACTGGGTATAATTAGAAAAGGGCATGGGGGGAGGCGGGATTTGTAGAATAAAGCAGTGGCCTTAGGATCACAGGTCCTAATTATAATTTATAATTAAAGCTGGAATTTGCACAAACCATCTAAGCTAAACAAGGACTATCATTTTTGCTGTTTAAATTGCAACCC
Organism: Myiozetetes cayanensis; assembly: GCF_022539395.1. Lineage (NCBI taxonomy): Eukaryota > Metazoa > Chordata > Aves > Passeriformes > Tyrannidae > Myiozetetes > Myiozetetes cayanensis. Next base: position 7,374,508 of record NW_026087389.1, read on the forward strand.
TTTTTTTTTAATATCACCACCTGCTTTGTTGATGTTGTTGTTTTTGTGGCTTAAAACTTAAAAACATGGAGGGATTAGGGAAAGTGGCATTTAAAACTTTTCATATGAAATATTTACAGTGGGAATTTACTAGTTTAGAGCCAACACAGTGAATCTGCAGCAGAAGGAGTGATCTGAAACTTGTTTACTTATAATTAAAAATCTCGTTAGTTATTTTTCTTGCCTTTTTTGCCCTTCTGCTTCCCTCTCTGCCCACAACTTCTGCCGTACACCTCAAGTATCCATGAGCAGGAGCTATAGAGAATTGGACGGAATTGTGTCTCCACACAGATGGAGACATTAATGTTGTTTGTCAACCTGAATTCATAGACCCAAACCTGTTTTTTCCCTCATGTGTTTGTATATACCATGTACATCAAAAACTTTTTTTCCACCCCTTTTCTCTCCTCTCACTTCTCATCGCTGCTTCAGAGCAGTGGTGATGTGGTTGTGGACTGTGTGTGAGAACACCAGTTCCTGCAGCTGCATTTTAGGTGTCCTTGCTGCAGAGATGCTGTTCGCTGCAGGAGTCAGTGCTCCTGTCCATGAGATCAAATGGCAAGTATCAAAGTTGAGCTGGAGACTTTTGCTGAAAACAAAATTGCCAATAAGCATCAGATGGAGGTGGTGCGACTTGAGCTTCTCTTGGGGATTTTTTTTCAGCCCCATCAGCCATGTACTGGAATTGTCTCTAGCACAGAAGTGAATCTTAAATTATAGCAATGCTAAGCTATATACCCTTTGTGTTCTTGGAAAAAGGAAAATAAATATGTTCCCTCAGAGAGATTACATTTTTAAAGTATATTTGACTTGAATATTTAATTAGGTTTCAAAATTATCGAGCTAATAAATTAAGTGCAAGGCTTTGGGTAGTGTTTTTCCAGTTCTATCTATATCCTGCATTTGTCACTAATTAGTGAGTTCCTAATGCTTCAGCTTCTGGGAAGATGAGCAACAAAGATTAACATAACTAGTAAATCCGAAGATGTGCAGCTGGGTTATAGTATTTGAAATTTGACAAAAACATCGGAAGTATTATTATTTGTGACATGGCTCAAGATGGGGGATTGTGAGGAAAGCAAAGATGACAGAACTGGTGCTAACCACTGTGACAACAACTTGAAAAGCAGCCGACATGACATCTTTCCTATCATGCTGCCGAAAATGTCAACTTTGTGAAGGACAGTGAGAAAATGGTTTGCCGAAAATTTGAAAGGTAGATTCAAGAGATGCTCATCATGTCAGATGCGATATAGTCCACAGCTGGGTGAGAAAGGGAGTCCTTGCCACCGTGATGGCTCTCACTTGGCAGGCCCTTCCAGACATCCACGCTGCTCCAAAAATGGCTACAGCTGACCTGTAGATTGTCTCAAGTTTGCATGATACGCGAGAGCAGCGTGTGTTTACACTGCACAGCACACCCTGCGTGGAGGGAGCAGTGGCTGGAGCCACTGGGTGTGTGCCCTGCCGGCTCACGCAGATCCCAGGGAGGGCAGAGACAAGGGGTTAAGCCTCCATGGTCTACACGTGGCTTGGTGGTTTGGTTGGCGTCCCTTGGGGCGTTGTGACTTGAGCAAGAGACACATTGGCCAGGGGCTTTGTCTCCAGAGCTCACCCCTCATCTTCATGTGGGTCAGTGATGCTTCCAGAGCCACCACTGCCCTGCTGGGCACGGCTGATGCTGCCACATCAGCCTGTTCTGGGTGTCCACCACGAGTCGTTGCATGGCGAGCGCCTGGAAAACAGTGAGAAGCTGAGATTCCTGTGAAAGGGCTGCGACCCAACCCGAGCTGTCAGATCCGGCCATTAAATCTCACCAGTTGAGGTAATTGACCCCAGCAAAGGGTAACACACTTTTCAGACCATTTCCAGTCCCCCAACAAATCACTGCCAGGGCAGGCAGCTTTCTCTCCCTCGTTTGTCAGCGCTGAGACAATTAACCCAGTGACACTCTGAGCTGTTGTGGGTACAGGGGGAGGACTGAATGCCAAAAGTCAAACTGCTCTGCCCCTTAATGTACGGCATTTATTGCAGTCTGACTTGAATTATCTCTCTCTGCCTGGGAGCAAACCAGGCGCTGTGAGGTGCACAGCATCACAAAAGGCATGGACATCTCTGTCTGGATATTAAATATTTTATGGAACTTTGGAATAAATTATATTAAGCATGTTAAGACATTAATTTTTGCTCAATATCTAATTTGGTTTTTTTGTGGCTTGCTCATTTCTTCAAAATAACTAGTACTAATTAGGTACTAATGAGACCAGATCCATACTTCCAAAATTGTTTATGAAATGTGTTCCCCAGCTGAGACATTTTATCCAAGTTTCAGCATAAATCTTTTCTCCTATTTTTTTCCTTAATACACAAATGAATTTGGCAAATAATCAAAGATTCTGATTAAATGCTGTTTAACTTTAAATACATGCCCTGGTATTCAAGTCTTTTTCTGTGTCCATGTTGCAAGTTTTATTTAATGTATATTTAGCTATAAAATTTTGCAGTAAATATCATGTACGGTTTGCAAGTTCCTCTTCCCAAATGTTTTAATGGTTTATTCACCTGTGTTGGAATATCAGAGTTCATATTTATGATACTAAGAGCTTACGAAATGCAGGGTCAAGGAAAAGTGATTGCACAGATTTTATAGCTTTTACATTTTTATAGCTTTTTTTTTTTTTTTTTTTTAAGTTTAGGGCCTTTGATTCTTTAAGAGGAAAATAAAGCCAACCAATTAACCCCTGACAGGAGGTTCATTAGAAGCTTTGTAATCCCTTGCCAAGTCTTTTGTAAAGCCAAACCAGTCTAGTACTGCGGATTTATGCAGCTTAAGCTGAACACTGGAGGAGGCCTTTAAGTAAGAACATTTGTTCAGTTTTAAGATGTCTTACATTACCTAAAGAGTGCCTGTGCCAGCAGAGTTGCCCAGGAGAACACGAATCCATAGACTTTGCTCACTGATACGGGAAGTGGTGCCGATGATTGTCTGTCTGGCAATGGATGGATCAGGCTCGCTCTCTCCTCTTGCCTGGGATGCTGCTGCGCCACGGATTTCGCCGTGTGGGTGTGGGGGAGAAGGAGGGGATTGCTGCTCTCTGCTCTTGGGTGGGTTGGCATCAGCAGAGGTACAGGGTGGAAGAGCACAGGGACCACCACATCATCCAGCCCCAGGAGAGCCTCGGCAGGGACCGCCTGCACACTGTGCTCTCTGAAACAGGAGAAACACCCCGAGGCAGCAGGACCTGGGTGTCTCTCAACACACTCCTGTGCACTCCTCAAATACAGGAGCGTCAAATAGTCTGAGAAAATCTGCGATAAATTGTATAATGTGCTTGGTTTTGTAAATTGAATTACCAAAAAGGCACTGCATTTTCAATGCAAAATGCGTGTCATTCTCTGGGCACATTTCGGCAGAATATACTGAAAATGGTTCACTTGAAGAAATCACTATAATGGGGTGATTCAGCGGTTAAGAAGGAGTGCAGAATTTTCTATTCTGTTTATATATATGTCTGTTGTTGATATTATTTTATACTGTGAATTGTGTTAAATTAGTAGCTGAATTTTTCTGCAGAAATTCAGTCTCTATTTTACCAGCAATGGGCCCAATCCTGCAGCGAGAGCTGGCATTGTACTCCCTACATATACCTGTATTTATGGGGAAATCTGCTTTTCCTTACTTCTTTAATTAGGAAAATAAGGGGGAAGGGGGCTTCCACATCTAGATTATCACTCTGAGGATATTTGTTTATTTCTGATACCTTGGCAGTGGTTCTGCTGCAACCACCCATGTCTCAGCATGGCACATCCTCTGTCCCGGCTCTCACAGTTGATGAAGTCCCTTTTGGAAGGGGCAGTGTGCTGTGGGGATGAGGTACCAGAGTGCTGAGATGGAACCCGAATCACTGTGGCGTTTCTCCTCCAGGCCTGACGGGATAGGAACTGTGACTGTGGACGAGAAAGAGCGCTTTGAAGAGATCAAGGAGCGGCTTCGTGTGCTGCTGGAGAACCAGATCACACATTTTAGGTAAAGGCAGAGAGCCCAGGCTGGATGTGAGAGGACTGATTTCCTCCCAGCTCCCTCCCATAAGCAGCAAAGCCAAAAGGCAGGTTTTGAATGCATACGGGAATTTTGCATAAGTGACACAGACCTACACAGGGCAGTGCAGCATGTTTATAGCTGGAGTGTGATTTTAAATATACATCCTTTAAAGGATATTTCGAACCATCTTGCTCTCATAGGCATGGTAAAGCTGTGGATTTTTTCTAAAATATAACAACAAAAAAATCCCTTATCCTCTTATATCTCTGTTCCTCTCGGTTATTACCCACTTGTCTTCCCTTCTCCCTGGTATTGACAGGCAGGGCTTTCTGCAAGGATGTCACAGTATGGAAAGGATGGATGCTCCCCCACAGAAAGGGATGAATGACTCCAAGTACACTGATCAGGTCAGGGAGGCTGTGCATGTTCACACACGGATCAGCAGTGTGAGTTACCTACAGCCTCATGCATCTTCAGGTCTCCAGCTGGAAGTAATTGTCCTTTCCAGAAGAGTTCCCCCCACCCTTTTTACAAGAAGATGCTATTTATCTCTTTCCTAGGAGACATCTCTTTCCCAGGTGACACCCAGCTTTAAGAAACTGCTGAAACTACAAGCTTACAACTAACCTATATTCTGTTTTGCTGCCTTAGTGTCCACACCAACAAACCCTTTCAGAAAGTTACCCTGTAGAAAGACTGCTCATCCCAGCCAGACAGACCAGGGAGTTGCTTGGGCATATTTAGGAAAGCATCCTTATAGCTCAGGAAAGGCTTGTTCACATGCACCTGGTCTGAGGTTGACATGATGTGTTTTTTCTAGGTACTGCTTTCCATTTGGCCGTCCCGAGGGTGCACTGAAAGCCACTCTGTCGCTGCTGGAAAGGGTAAGCACAAAAATAGCAGAGAGTCATTAAAATTACCTTTATTCATGTACCTTTCCATCTAGAAGAGCTTGAGGAGCTGTTGGCTTTGCATAGGACATATAATTAATAATGGTTAACATTGAAGTGTGGGTGTTTAGGTGGCTCCTGCTTCAGCTCGAAGGCAGGTGGGTAGCCTGGCCACTGAAGGCAACACAGTCTGTGTCTGTGTTGATATGTGAGGGTGGAGGATCTCCCTGGAAAGGATCCACACCACAATCCTTGTCAGCAATGCCTGGCTGCTGCCCAGTGAAATTCCCATCCTCAGGCAGACTTGCTCCCCCTGGATCTATGAAACCTGATCACCATCATGCTCCCCATCCCTATTCCAGCCTTCCTGCTTCTCTGACATGCTTCTCACCTTTGCTAACCTGCAGTATGGCCAAGCTCAGACCCAAACCTTAGTCAGTGAGCAGAGCCCAGGAAGAGCAAAACATTGCCTGGCACTGGGCAAGCTGTGATGGATCTTAATGTCATGCCCTAAAAAATCAGCAGCACAGACGTCAGGGTGTGCCATAGGGTGTAGATACAGAAGGGGAATAATACAGGAGGGGTAGGTCCCACGTCTTAGGCTGGCCAAGGTGACCTTGTAGCAGGTCCTGCCTATTGTACACATACCCCGAGAACCACAGAGCACTTGTGTAGGGATGGATGGATGGATGGATGTGCTGGGCTTGGAGAAAAGCAGTTCCGTGTGCCCGATGCCACAACAAATCAGATTTTCTTGTGTCAAGGTTCTGATGAAAGACATAGTTACTCCGGTCCCTCAAGAGGAGGTAAAAACAGTCATCCGTAAATGCTTGGAGCAAGCAGCTCTAGTCAATTATACTCGACTATCAGAGTATGCCAAAATTGAAGGTAAGGCTCTTTCTTTGCGAAATTACAATTTTTCTTATGTTTCTAGGCGGCAACTGTGGCTGGGAGCTATTTAAAAGAAGCTCATTTGCTATTTATTCTCTTGTCAATAAAACTGTTGTGATTCAGAATAATTTTTGTGGTGTTGGCTACAGAAGCAGTTAAGAATGGAAGCTATGCAAAACATTTCTTTTTCTGGAAAAGAGAGAGGAAACAGTTAAAAAGAACTGTAGCTTTTTTTCTGTGATCGTTAGTGCATTTGGCCAGTGGTATAGTATTCAGACTCACGTCGTGGTTTTAAAAAACAAATTGAGAAATACTTGGGATGTCATCTTTGCAGCTGAAGGTATAGTGCAGCTAATTGCTTGTGACAGTTCAGGAAACAAATGAAAAATAAAAAGCTGAAAACTTGTTTAAATGTATGTTTAATCGTTTGTAGCCAATTTAAAATGTCTTTTTTTCTGGGAGTGTTTCATTGTCTTTGCAGTTTGCATAACAGTCATTGATCAGTGATCCCATACTTGCATCAGATTTCTTTCTTGTCACTCTAAATCTGGCATAGCTGATATTATTGACCTTTTAAGTTATGGGAGAATAATAACCAGTGACCAGAGACACATGTAGCCATCAAAAAGACATTTTAAAGTTTGCTGGAGGATATGTGTTACTGAAGCTCTACGATACAGTCGTTCTTTACATGTTTTCAGTTTATATGTTGGTACCCTGTTGGCTGCTGTTCCCAAGTTGAAACTCCCACCCAACTTTTTCCAAGTTCCCAATTGCTTAAACCTCTGTGTTCCAGATGAATGGTATGTTCTGCTCTACACTCTGGGTTTCTGTCATGTGTGATGTGAAGCTTTCCCACAGCCGAGATTATTGTTGTATGCCTGTAGGACAATATTGAGAGGAGGAAAAAAAACCCCTAAAACTCCCTCTGATTTGTTCTTAGTTCTTGTTTACATGAAAAATTGGGTTGTTATTATATGGCAAATTGTCCAGGTTCTGTACATGACATGTCCTCTCTTTTTCCATTTTTTTTCTGTCTAATGATGCAAATTGTGTACCAGTGGTAATGAATTCATTGTTATGCATCCAGTGAGAAACACTTAAGAATTGGGCACTAAAAGGATGTTTATCAACTCTTGACTTGGTAATGAGTGACAAAAATAGAGAAGGAACGAAGGTTTCATAAGCACTGTATTATCAGGCAATTTATCGAAGTACTCAACTTCACAGGATATTTTAATTGGTGTATTCTGTAAAATGCAGTGTTTAAATATACTTGACAAGGATGGAGGACTGAGAATCAAAAGCAGCTTTTCTGTTGATGGATGCTTTCTACCCAGGGCTGGCTCCCTTAGGTTCTCTGTGTAAATATCACTAACTCGTTGGTAAGATTTGCTCTCTTCTTTCAGATAAATCTATGCAAAAACAAACTTTATGATCTGTAAGTAAAAATGCATTCATTTCCAAAGTAGAACAGTTAGTGTGTACTTTTCCTTTTGTGCCTCAATTCTTCTTGGTTGTGTTAATTATCTGCCCTCTTTTTTGCACTGTGACTTTTAGGTCTGGGAATACTTTGAAGCAACAAACCTATTTTTTTCCAGCTGCCTTTTCAGGGAAATAGTTCATTCCACACTATCTGCTCTCTTCTGCTTTTCTCCTCCTTTATCTGTGATTGGCCACAGCCACTTTTTGGTGCTATTTCTACAAAAGTGGTTGTAACACCAATTTCCAAGCATGCTGGGATTGTTAATTCGAACAACCCAACATCCGCCAGCTGCATGCATCAGGTTTTCTCTCATGAGCATAGTCCACTATATGTTCAAATGCTTCCTTAGAAGAGCAAATGCCACGTTTCTCTTGGTGAGACGTGTTCCTGCACGCTGTACATGGCTTTGAAATCTTGCTTTTGAAAGCTGACATTTGAATAGCCACATGTTAAAGGGACTCTTGTCAGAGATGAAGAACCAAATCAGTGGCAGCAATGCTTGAGGCTATGCTTATGAAGAAATACCTGTGAAAGCCTTAGATACTGAAGGCTGAAATCCTTAGTATCTTGGAGCCTTAAACCAATGAAATTCTATTTCCCTCTATTCATGATGTTTTGATCATTATATTCTTGCAAACAGTTCAGAGCAAACCTTTAGAGTCATGGTCACAACCTCTCTTGTGACTCATGGGCATGCTGAATGGTTAATCCAGTAGATCTCAAATTTTAACCCTCCTTTTTTTTCTTTTTTTTTTTTTCCTTCTTTTTATCCTGTGTGTTTCCCAAAATACTCTATGGCTTTCCTTTTAACCTGATATGAAGTTTTCCTCTGACCTATAGCCTATAACCTCTTTACTTCTGACCTAAGCCTCTTGCATGCCCAAATCCTCTTTTATAGGGAAAAAGAGAGAAATGTATGAGCATCCTGTCTTCTGCTTGGCCTCTCAAGTGATGGATTTAACCATTCGTGAGTACCTACCACCCTCCTCTCCATGCTGTCCTCGCTCTCTCTGTTCTCATTACCTCAAGAAAGTCCAGATCCAAACCAACTCACTCTCCTTGCTTCAAGTCTTTTAGCATTGGCTTGTCTGTTGCTTCTGTCTGTGAAACCCAGTGTGAGAAGTCCAGTCACTTTTTATCAGCCTAAGCCAGGTTAGACAATTAACCCATCTGTTTGTGACAAACTCAGACCGTCTGCAAGTTTTTTCCGTTCTTCTTTATGTCCGTGACCTGAATGCATTTTTACTTTGCTTCTGTGTAACCCCAATTTGTAAAGTGCTTGTCACTGGTACACAATCAAAAGGTAGCAGCTACATCGGGGAGAAGTGAGCTAGAGGTCAGATAAAGGACACTTGGAAAAAGCCATCCCTTTGCCTGCGTATAAGATCTTCACCCAATCCTGTGTTTAAGATCGTTTAAGGCTGTCCTTTCTCTGTACATCAGATCTTAATGTCTCCTGTCTGTTAGCTCTCGAGCGGAAGGATGCACTTTACTTGCTCTCCTCCTCGATTTTTTTACTTACTCCTTTGCACCGAGCTCTGGAGGGGACATCCCGACCCCGCTGTCACTCGGAGATCCCCTGTGTGTCCTCAGAGCTCGCCCTCTCTGGTTTTCTATTTGTGCAGCGTTTTCTCTCACCTCCGTGAAAGGAGCTTCCTTTGGTAACCCCACGCTTGGGGGGTGGGGGGCAAGACGGGGCGACTTTTCTTCTTTTCAAATGTCATATATCACGCATAACTGGGGGGCTGTGCGGTCCACTTGCTCATTAATCCTGCATATCTGTTCTTGTTTCTCTCTTTTCTCTCCTTGTTGCTTTCTCTCTTTCATATAGAGAATCAAAAGGATGCAGGTGAACAATTGTATATGCATTATAAATTGTTAGGACTGTTGAGTTATATTTATTTTGTTTTCTATTTTCATAGCTCCTTAAGATATGTACTCCTTCAGGCTGAAAATGGAGATGCATTGATACTTAAGGAGTTAATTTGTGCTGTCTACATAATCTCCTTTTCCTCCTTCCATAGACTAGAGCATAGATTAGAAATACCCTATAGAGATGTAGAATCTTCTTAGGAGACAGTTGTAGAGGAGAATCTAGTCTTTGTAAAGAGAAAGTTTCTTGTTTTCCAAAAGAACTGCAGCTCATTTTGGGTGAAAAAAATGTTGGTGATTTGGCCATTAATTTTCCACACCTAACAAACACATTTATAAGTAAACTAACGTTCATTTTTGGTTTCCATACCTTCTGTTTTATGCCCTGATGGGAGGACTGGGTTTTTCTTTATTTCTTTATTTCTATTTTTTTTGTTAGTGTGTAACAAACAATCCAGTGGGACAGAAGTTGTGTTTGTCTCTTGTTTATAACCTGTGGTGACATGTAACAAGGCAAAGGCTCAGCTCAAGTGCCCGTCTCTGCAGAAGGGATGGTGGAGCTCTGCAGCCCCTGGTCTCGTTTCTGTTGTATCCCAGAGTCCTAGTTCCAAAGTCCTTGAAACCTGAACTGTTCATTATTTTTGTGAGTAGATTGTTCTGTTTTGTGGAAAGAGAAAAAAAAAAGGGATCAGGTTGATTTCACCTCTGTTTGCAAAGGAAATTTGCCTCAGAAGAGCAGTACAAGAAGCTGGGCCAGGTTCTGGCTTCCCCAGACCTTCTCATCTCAAATTTGACCTATAATCTATTGCATGACATTAAAATTTATTGTGAATACAAATCAATATGTAGAAAATGGAAAATATTTTTTCCTTGCAGCTACCAAATGGTGCACAGAAACAAAGAGCAAATAGAACAATCCCAATTATTACCATTAACTGCAGCAATTAAAGTGAGCCAGGCTGTTGTGCATTAAGCAGAATAAATGCACTAAGCATCATTCTTGCTGCAATGGCCCATTGCATGCCTACAGTTTAGAAAATCAGAAGGACATTCCTACAGCCCACTTCATTTAAAAATAAACCTGCTTCTTCTCGATGCTTGGAGCGAGTGACAGGGCACAGGGAGTTGTGACTGTGCTGCTTTGTGCCCACAAATCTCTCTTTGTCTTACATGAAAAATTTTCAGGCAAGGTCAGCAGGACTCAACTTGAAACCAGTTCCTCAGCTTAAGTGGAGTCAAAAGTGACTGGGGTTTGGCCTGACTTTTTATTTATTTTGCCAGAAGCAAGAATAAAAATAAGATACTGAAAACAACTTCTTCTTAAACACACAAATGTCACCCTTTCATGTCCTTTCTCCTGAGAAGTGTGTAGTCTCTTGTCATGCTTTAAAATACTGAAATAGAACATTAAACAGGAAGCTATGCTAAAAGAATTAAAAATTAATTGCTTGCTTTAATTATCGATCAGACAAAACGACTAACATTCAGATTAATAAGTGTAACCTTTTAATAAGTGTTTGTTTATTTATATGTCAGGAATCCACAATTCCTTTGGAAGAGAACAACTTCTCCATCCCTTGTGGATGGGGTTTGTGAAATGTGCTGCACTGTCTTGGAGTGCTGTGGCACTGAGGGATCCCATGAGCAGGAGTGCAAGCTTGCTCTGCTGGAGTTGGGTACAGGCAGCTCTAGAGATGGTGCTGGCCAAGGCAGTAGTTGTCAATTTGACAATTGATAGGTTTGATGTAAGACTGGGTTGTTTTGGGTTTTTGTTTGTTTTCAGGCCAAATATTTCTCATATTGCAGTTTGGGTTTGGTCTCTGTAAAGAGAGGCTTCTCGTGGTAGTGCTGAGTGCACAGAGATGAGAAACAAAGACAGGTCTCTCCTCGATGCTTAGTGCCAGGATTGCAGAGCAGTAGGATATGTTCTGGAAAGTAACTGGAGAGTAGAGGGACCCACTGAACTCCTATTGCACTGTCACCAAGAGAAATCATCCACTCTTCCCAAACATGTCAGGTTTTTGCTGCTCTGGCAGCCACTCCATCCCTTGCAAGGAAGCAGGGCTCCCGAGGCACCGCATCTCACCGCGCTGGTGAGCACTTTCCTCCCTGGATAGACTGACGGGGAAGCCAGATTTCCCCTGAAAGCACGCCCCGTGGTGATGCCAGCGTGGGTGTGAAGCTGAAACCCAGTCAGTGTGGGGGTCAGTGCTGCCCACGGAGCAGCGAAGGGGCAGCTGCAGTGGCCATGGAGAGGCAGACATCTCTCAGGTGCCTGCACCAGGCTGGGGACCAGGGTGCACCCCCAGGAGAGGGACTGAGCACAGTCTTGGGCTGCATCAGCCCCAGCTGGCACCAGCCATGGACCATCTTGCACGTACAGTCGCCCCAGCAGGCGTGGAAGGCGTCCTCCGCCGAGGAAGCAGGAGCAGGAGAGGTTGGTTTTAGACTAGAGCGATACAGCAGGCTGTTGAGAAGCAGTGGTATTTTTCAAGGCGCTCGTACTGGCCCTTGTCACAGTCCCATGCTCACTTTACGTCACTCGCCTTCCCTATTTCTGGATCCCAGCCTGGGAAGCTCTGTGCACATATCCGTAACTCTCAGCTGAGGAGCTGAGCTGCCTGGCAGTTAATCAGGTCCAAGACAAGGAGAGGGTCCTGTGTGATTTGCCAGCCCATCCCCTGCTGGGCAATCCCTCCAGCATTTGTGGTAAACCCCAAAGCTTAGAAAGAAAATAAAATTATATCCCTCAAGTAAATACGGATGCAAAATGTATGAAAACATCCATCTTTTTATATGAGGGTGTAGGCTGAAATCATTAATAAATCCTACACTTTCACTCAGACATGACAACCTGTATCCATGTGCTGCTGAAATGCTGCTTTATTTGTTTCATTCCTTGAAGTGGCATTCAGTTGTGTTTAATGAAGGATCATTATGCAGCTTCTGAGATTTCCTCTTGCCCTTTCGAAGGCAGTGTTTAAAGCAGTACAAAGTTATTACAAGAGGTTCAGAAATCCAAACATCTACGTTCTGACATGATGTTTCTAAAAGTCTCTCACCAGCTGTGGAGCAACTTGCTGCCTGGGGCATGACACACAATTTAGACAGACACAAATTCTTCACTAGGCTCAGTAATGATCAGGAAATCAGGAGATCAGTTTGCTTTTCAATATGTTAAGTTTTTGAGGTGAACTGGAGTCTCTTGCTGAGTTGAAAAAAAAATTTCTATGATTTTTTTTTCTTGTCTTTAAGATAACACATCTTATTTTGAAAGAAAGAATATTGTTACTGAAATCCCTTTCAGATATTTGCAAATTCATTTTATGAATATAATAAAAGGCTGTTTTGCCTTTTCCATTATGGCTAAGTCCATTATTTTTTACAATTGTCTTGATAACAGCAGCTTTTTGTATCATTTGGATGATTGGCTTGCAAATGAATGCACACATAACACTTAGATACTAAGGCCTTTGGCAAGGGTCATACAGTTTTACTTATTCCAAAGAAATCCTTGTATGAGTGGCTACTCTTCTAAAAATTACAAAAAATCAGTAATACTCTTGTATTGCAAGTGTAATTCTTACTGTTGCTGATGTAACCCATGTAGCAGAAGTCATGGTGCTGAGTGAGAAATATGTAGTTTGAAAATCTTTCAGTCTGTAAAGTCACACACAATGAATTGTGTGCAATAACATACCCAAAGTGGCACAGATTTATCAGTGTACCTGTTATACTGATTGCAGGCTGGGGCTGAAGCTTATTGCAAGCACAAACCCAGAATTTGCCAAGTACTTTGAGCTTCTGCAAGTACTTTATTTGTCGGTATCACACAGAAGCGTAAAAACCTTTGGCAGAAATTTGTCCAGGAAAGCACTTTGTCAGGTTGTTGGTAAGGAAGAAGCTGCTCCTGCCTCTGATTTCAGTGATGAAGGTGTTTAAATCCTACCCATCTGACACAAATGAGAAGCAAATACAAGAGCATTTCTGATACTAAACTGGCTGTGGTGAGGGATTAGAGAGGAAAAGGACAGGGAAAAAAGAAAAGCCAAAGTGAAACAAAACCTGCCACATGCACTGCAGCTCTTCACTAGCAAGTGTCATAAAACCCATCCAGCCTTATGCATCTCTCTCGCTGAAGGGTGAGGTCTCTCAAAGGGGCCTCACCTGCCATCCTGGGGACCTGGACCCAGAGAAACCCATAAACTCCAGTGTCTCATAGGGCATGGCAGTCACAGCCCCATTTCTGTCTAAATTTACAGAGGAAACTAATCTCTTTCCTTAATCTTTTAAATTTTCTTGCAATAAAGAGACAACAAAGAAAAGCATGGGTTGGGACTCACGGAGTGTTCAGTGCCCCCAGGAACAGAGAGAACTCTTCTCCTTTCGCTCCAGGTGGTTTTGCAGCCGTAGTGCAAGAGCCTTGAATTTGGGTCTGAAAAATTGGAAGTAAACAAAAGAGCTGAATATTTGTGCAGATTGGGCCAGATCAGAATTATATCAAGAGTTTGTTGCTTATCCTGCTGCAATGCCTTGTGGAAGCTTGTTTCCAAGAGCGGGTGGTGGCAGGGGGATGCCAGGAGCAGGGGAAGGTGCTGGGGGGGTCTCACAGAAGTGAGAGCCACCCCGGGGCACTGTGCTGACAACTGCACAGCGGGAGCCTCCTCCAAGCTGTTCTGTACGCTCTGCACTAGCGACTCGTGAAGATGCTGCTGCATCTCTTGATTTTTCTTCCCCCTCCTTCTCTGTTAATGACTTTTCCCTAGGACAGAAATCACTTGCACTAGTCAGGGCCCATTCAACACTCTGGAGTCTGGATGTCCATGAAGCCTGAGACCTATTTTTGGATGGGTAGCAGTTGGGGGTGCAGGGGCTGGACTCACATTTAAGGATGCTTGAGGGTTGCAGTGCTGAGGTGTGCGATGGGATGCAGTTCTGGGATGGGTTTTTACTCTGCCTTTGGCAGTCTTGGGATGAGCTCTCTTTGACATCCCCAACTTTGGCACCCAACAGACTCCCCTCAGTGGCAAGGGGTTCCCACCCCACGATTGTCGCATGCAGGTGGGAGGAGATGTGCAATCCCCTCTCCCCACCATCCCTTCCCATCCAGGGACCTTGGCACAAACTGATCTCCACAGTGAAGGGCAGTAAAAGATTCTTCTTACATCTACATGTTAAGCTCAGGAGCCATCAGTGAGTAGACAAATTGAATTCTTGCTTATATTTTAAATTAGAGTGAAAGTCATTAGGCCAATGCCCAAAAAGCAGTTGTTTTTGTCACTTGAGGCTGAGAGGTTTGGTTCTGGGGACAAAGCCACCCTTGGTAAACATTGAACAAAGATCAGGATTACTCCAGAGATGAATGAATAGATTTACTTTTCCTCTTACAAGAAAACAAGGAAAAGAAAAAACCAGAAACCAGTAGCTTAAATCTGAGAGTCTGAATTAATCATTACACAGCTTCAAAGACTAAAAATATGTGTGTGTGTGTATGTGTGTGTGTGTGCACGTGTGCATTGTATGTGTGTTTATGTATGTATGTGTATATCCCCATGTACTGAGAGGGGTACCAAACTAACTCACACTCTTTAATGGTTTACTCGAGTATTCTTTATTATACTTTGATAAGTGTTATGATTCTGTGAGAATTAAAAGCAATCAGAAATCTCCTTTGCACAAGCCAACCGATTCTTTTTCCCCCTGCTGGAAAATGCAAGCAAAATGGCAAGGACTTTTGGCAATAGAATGTCCAGATAAATATGCCAGATTCCTTGCAAATGGCATGATTAAAAATAGTCACAATGCTGCTAAAAACTGTTATTAAAAGGAATAGAAACTATTGTGTTAATATATTCACAGTATATAATTTATTCTCTGGGTGTATGTAAAAGGAAAGGCTATTTTCTTTGAATTTTTCCTATGCTGATATTGTAAACTATATGACAGATGGGTCAAGTCCTGATTGCAGTATTCTAACATTTGGAATAGCAAGTAACATATTTGATAGAGCTGGCAAGTTTTTATATATGATTCAACCCAGAATATAAAAGCCACTAGAATTCCAAGTTGAAAATAATTAAATGAGCTGGAAACGATCAGGAACCACACATTTTTAAGTGACAGATTTTTTTACATGTTTAAATTGCACAAGAATATTTTATAGCTCCCTTTAACCAACAGTGACGTTTAAATCTAAAATGTGTAATTGATATTTGCAAAGCAATTAATTCCTGTGGCTCATTATTCTATTGCTAAATGTACCTAAGCATTGGGGCGCTGACTTCAAGTCATCTTTTTTATTTCACCTTTTCTGAATTCCAGAGTTTTAACTGAATTAACCCATTTCAGTTTCCTCGTGTGACTGCATGAAGTGCAGTTTCATCCTTGCATCGAATTTTTAGCTTTCTGATTGCACGGTACCGTAGGATGTTCGAATCTGCTGACTTCTAGAGTATATGTGTTGTTAAATGGTGTCATTACCGTGCAATACCTCAAATACCAATAAGCAAAAACCCAGCAGCTTATTCCATTTGTATTTGATCGTTTCTGCTTATGTTCCTTTCAAAGTTTCCATCTTTTTGTCACTGTTTATGAAGTCATTTGTCTCTTTACTTTTGGCGTCTCTCTCCCTCATGCACGACAGCCCGTCCGCCCAAGCCTAAGCCACCGGCTGGGCCACCACCATCATCTCCTCAAACGCAGACTAACATGATAAATCATATGCTCAAAGGCATGGCCAAACAGCCGCCAAGTACTGTAATAGTCTTCCTTTCTTTTATTCAGTGGTTTTCTAGTCTAGCAGCCGCTTGTGTAGCAGTAGAAAGCTAGTTCTCATGTGCAGCTTTACACACAATACCTAGCGCGATGTGGTAGGTTTTAGAGATTTAGAGGTAGCATTTATTTCAAAATGTCCACATTTTTTTGTCTAGCAATGTCTGACATATGCAACATTTTCAAATATCAACGTCAGCACAAAATAACATTGTTGTTGCATAACATTTTGCATGAAAACTATAAATATGTATGAGCTTTACATGATGTTGGATGAAATGTTTGATAAGTATATCGTATACGTTTCATGTAACTGTCAGTGCTCCAGCTATCTTAGCAGAATATTCTGATGTATAGTAACTTAACCAGGGAAATATTTAAAATAAGAAGGAAAAAAATTAAGATTGACATCTGCTGGCTGCCAAAGTTGTATAAGCATCAATATTTTCTTTAAAGACAGCATCTCTGAGCAGTTGTTCTTATTAACACTTTTGTCTTTTAGTTATATTTGAGAGCAGATCAGTGTTGCAAATGAGAATGGGTCTGATGCTGCTCTGATCAATGGAAAACCTTCCCCTTGGCTTCAGAGGTGCAGAAACAATCAGATCTTACTAAGGGACCTGTCTTTGAGCTCCTTTTGCAAAAGAAAGCGGTTTGTATTTCTTGTAGCTGGTGAGGTGCTGGATTGAAAAGGACAAAGACTAAGGAGTTAATCAGGAGCTCTGCAATTTCTGTATTTGCCCAATAAATAATATTAAGGGGAGCCTGATTTTTTGTTTGTTTGTTTGTTTCCAGTGATACAAGAAACAAAAGGAAAACTCTAGAAGAAGCTCCCAGGGCCCCTATCTGTGACATAGACCAGCAAAAGCGTAGAGTTCATTTGCATGGTGCACTAGCAAAAATACAATGTGTGTGGAAGGCTGGAGAGAGATGCCCAGTCAGCACCTGGCCTGCCAGCAGGACCCAGGCTGTCAGCTTATCTGGGATCCTTTAGAAATCCCAGAGTGGTTCCCAGCAGTGGCACTTCAGTACCTGCAGTGCTAGCAGTTCGCTGTGCCAGGGTCATGTAGTCTGCTCTACACTGCTAATTACAGATTGAATTGTTTTTTGGTGCCACACCCATTTATGAGTTCTGTGGATTTGATATCATAGAGAGTCAAAAATTCCTGTTGGTGCAGAGTAGTGAACTGGCTGTGTAGTGCAAGGCTCCTCTTCGCCTCGCTGCACTAGAGAGCCAGCACTGGGACCTGGTTGTTAACTGGAGACACGTGTCTGTGGTCTGTGTGGTGCTCTGGATCCCCAGGGAGCAGGTCTCCCACTCCAATTCTCCTCCAGGCAACCATCCCATGGAGACTTTCCAATCCCAGGGCAGTGAGCTGCAGGATCAGCTCACAGAAACCTCCTTGGCTGCACTCAGCCAGCTCTGCTGCTATTTTTTTTTGCCTACATTATTTCTAGTGAAATACTCTAAGTATTCCATATTGTTAGCACCTCAGATTTTTAATGTGTTATTAATAATATAAATCACCTGAAAGAATATAATTTAATTATTTTTTAAAGTTTTCAGAAAACACTGCAAAATAACTCAGCACAGCTAAACACCAAGCTCCAGGATTTAAACTCTTTGGTTTGTTTTCCGGGGTTTTTGTTGTAAAGTTGCATCTCTTTTCCTGTATAAATCTTACCTATGAACATAGGATTTAACCACTTTCCAGTCCCTCCAGCATGCATAACTCCTGGCCCTTGTGGAGTTAAATCCTGGAGCAGGGCAGACCTGCAAGTTTTACTTTCAGTAGCAGGTGACATTTAAATTGCTCGAGTGACAATTTATTACAAGTACAGACAGATTTGTTTGAATTGATCTTCTTAAAGGAATTTTAAAATAATACAGACACGATTCCTATAATAGCATCATCTACGTCGAAGGATACATGTTTTTCATATATTAGTGGCCAGATGCTGTCTTTAGGGAATGTGATGTTCTTATTTGAGCTAATAAAGTGCCTCCATAAAGCAAAACAACTCTGGCAGTATTGTGAAATTTGGAGCTGGAGCACTGTATTTTCATAGTATAATAACGAATGTGGCTTTCTGGTTTGCTCAGTACTAATTATATAAGCATTTAACATATGCATGAAAAGATCTTTAAAGCTGCAGAATATTATGGGATTTTATTTTTTTTAACCTCTGAAATAACTTACTGTACGTCTAGCTCTTCACCCTGCTTCCCTTTTAACTTGAGTTCTTGTACTACAGAGAATGTAGGCCGGTTAGTCACACCAGCTAAAAAGTTAGAAGACACAATACGTCTGGCAGAGTTGGTAATTGAAGTCCTGCAGCAAAACGAAGAGCACCACGCAGAGGTGAGCAGCGGCGCCCGGCGAGGTCGTGTCCCCCCAGGTCTTCAGCAGGCTCCGGGGGGGAGCCTTGTATATTTGTATGATGTCTTCCCAACTGGTGCTGGGTTCTCTTCTTTAAAAGCCACAAGTATTCTTAAATAGTGGTGCTCGAGTATGATGAAGGCAAAGTACGGTTCGGGAGGAATGTGTTTTGGGAGGGAGGGCTGAAGGAGGAATTAATTAAGTTGTACTCTCCTCAATGTCAGTCTGCAGCCTTTCTGACAGCACTGGAGCTGAATCTGGCCAAACAGTTCACCACCAACTACATACAAGAGCCTGTCCACTTGCCAGAAAGGTCATGTTTCCAAATAATGACCTGTGTGTGTGCCTCCAGCCAGCATGAGCAGGGTCCCTGCAGCAGCTCCTGCTGTCCGGAGGGAAGCAAAGAAAACAACGAGAAAACAGAACAGTTCTCCTTTCTGTCCCTTTTTGAGCATTCCCTGGGCCCCTACAATGCATAATTAACTCACCTGGTTTCCTGTTGGCCTGTTCTGTCTTGGCTTATTGGGAATACTTCAATTATTAGTCATGGAGGTTAGGATGAATTATGCTCAGTTACTCATTATTTGAGTTATCTAAGGCCTAATACCACTCTTAACTCTTCAAAGCACTTTAACAGGAAAATTAATGTTTTAAAACCACTGAAACCATGTCATAGTCATATATAGACCAGAAAATCGTGAGGCTTGATCCTGGAAACACTTGATCCCACAGGCAGCTGGCATGGCTGGCTGCAGTCCTGCTCTCAGCACGTCAGGACATTTCTGCCCAAGCAGGTGATGTTGCATATCCATGTAAGTATTTGCAGGATTGAGCCTGGAGTTCTCTGTAAATCTGGTGCTCTTGAATGCGTATTGAGAAGTGAATAATTTTAAAATTCAGAAGGAACAGTTATTGTTTATGGTTGTAGGTATTGTAACACTCATTCACTATTTTCTCTTTTCCTTCCCGTCGATATATATATCTATATATACTCACTATATTTTGCATTAAGAGCATTTGATAAATAATTTCACGATCACCTAGAAATCATTCCGGTGTGTATTAAATTTGCAGTATAATTTTACTTATTGATAATACACAACAATCCACAAAACCCAACTAATGCCTGACTGCATATTTAAATTTCCTCCCTGTTTTTCTACTGTTCATTCAATCTTGGATGATCCTGGCAGGGGAAAGAGGTATGTGACTAAACCGAATGAAACGAGTCACTCCTGTCATATTCCGTGCATGCCCTCTCAGTGCCATGTTTCCTACCGGGATTTTACCCGGGTTGCCCTCGCTTCTGTAACTTTGACCGAGGAATGTAACAGCAACTTCGAGTCAGCTGCTTGCAGGGCTGGTAGCCTGACACAGGAGGGTAAATGTGGCATAGCAGTCCAGTCCATGCATGCAGCAGTGGGTATATTTTACGAGCGCTGCAGTTACATCCCAACACAACCCTACCTGCCTGGACTCGCTCCTCAGCCTGTTGTTACCTGTCGTTTGCATTCACCCGACCTCTAGTACACTGTGGTGGAGATGGACTAAGTACTACACGAGTGCCTAGAATGGTAGTGGTCTTCCTCTGGTTTTGTCTGTATGTGCCTTGTACTGGATATACAGTATTTATATGTAGAGAGAGAATATACGGGGTGAAGAGTGAAATAAACCTCATTTTTGCAAAAGCAAGGGGTGCTCAAGAGCATTGCACTTGCACACAAACTGTTTTATTCCACTCCTCACCAGCAAAGGCTGGATGTACAACCAGCTGGGAAGAAGCTGTTTTTTAAAACACAGGTTATTTTGAAAAGAGTGGAGTTCTAAAGGAAGTGGTTAAAGGAGCGGTCGCACTCAGCCAGCCTCGCTGCCAAGATCACCAGGAGGAAGGCTCAGAACTGTTCTCCAGCATCTTTTGTGTCACAAGGTTTTGATTAGAGACAGAAGGTTAATGCCAACATGGATAGGAGGCATATCCCGGTCCGTTGTTCTGAACAGTGACCTGGAAGGGTGAAATCCATCTCTCTCCAGAGCCCGGCGCACTGTCGGTGCGTTACTGAATCCCTGTCCTGAGGGTGGCTGTGGCATTTCAACAGTGCACAGGCAGTTGGCCAGCTCTCTGCACACTTTGAATTGCACCCAAGGAAGAGAGAGAAGAGGCTGGGTGGTTTATCAGTGATTTTTATTATGTGTTGTAGCCGTGTTATGCTGTCACAGTGCAATGAGAACTGCTGAGGCATTGCACTTTTTTCCCCCAAATAATTCCAGGTGCCTTTTTTTTTTGACACGTGGAGAACGTTTGATCTACAAGGTGCAACTCTTTGGTCTACTTTGGATATTGAGCAGAAAATTAAGTTGCACTGCTTACTGAAGAAATGCCTTATTTTACTGAAAAACAGCAGTTTTGCACTTAAAACGTGCCCCATTTTCCCTACGTGGACATCCAGGCAGATTCCTTAATGAGAACGCGAAAGTAATACTCAGAGTGTGGAAAATGTTCAAAAATCATTACAAGAGGAGTACTGTGTCTAGTCAGTTGGGCTTACCATGAGAAGGAAGCAACCCAGCACAGGCAGAAATGCAGCAGAACCCGTGTGCCTACGTCTGTAATCTGGGAGCGGGAGGTCTCTGTCATTGTGTCATCTCTCCCATCAGATGTCTCCCAGCTCCCTTTCCCTTCCTCTGGATGACTGATGACAAATGCCAGAGACAATGCCATTCACCTATTTTTAAACTTGTGTTTTCTCTCTCTATGTATACATATGTGTATATGTATATATGTATCTTAACTCCTTGAGGTCATACATATATACATGTGTATCCATGTGTAAAATATACAATAATAGGTGTGTTTGGCTAGAAAGCACACTTTTTTTTTCCTCCTTTACATTGTGATTTAAGCAAAGCAGGTAAGTAGATGGTAAATAAATGAAATGTTACCATCTTGAAGGAGATTTTCTAAGTATGTTATCTCCACAGGAAGGTTCTGCTCACTGAAACTAGGGAGGAGGTTGAGGATTCTGACATAAGTTAGAGATTTACAGAGATGAAATTTGACTTTTCCAGCAAAAGGAGAAACTGTTACTGGTTTGGGCTATTTTTTTTTTTTTTCACCAATGATCACATGCTTTTCTTCGTAATTTCTTTTTTAAAATAGCTTTTTTTCTTTTTCCCCTTTTTGTGGAAGCAGGTTTTTATTGCAGGACTCTGAAGCATTTATGTTGGGATTTGTTACAGAAGATATTCTATGGACTCCTCTCTTTTTCTTCCCCCCCAAAAATCCCGGATGCCGTTGACCCTTCGTACCAGTCGCTCAGTGCCCACAGACCTGTGGGCATGTCCGGTGGGTGACACCACAGCAGGCTCTGGGCAGGCAGAGGCACAGCCAGAGGAGCCACATCAGAGCAATGACAGCCCCAGCACCCTCCTTGAAAACCACAGCCAAGTTTTGCTAACTTAAGAGGACCCTCCCATTTCTCAGCACAGCTCCTTTCCCACCTGCTTTGGGGAGAAGGTTGGAGTGGGCATCGGGTCCAGACTTGTGCCATGACGTTTTTGTGTCCTGTGTGGTCTCGCAGTGGTTTGATGCCTCCTGAAGTGGCACTTGCATCCATTCAGCCATGTGCTTGGTTGGACACCAGCACCAAACATGGGAGAAGAGCTGAAGAGCACTGCCCACCGTGCTCAGCCCTGTGGACTCCCTGCATCAACTCTGCAGATGCCCAAGGCTTCCACCACCACTGCCACTGAGCCTGCTGAGCACCCCCTCAGCAGTGCTGAGCAGCTTCATCTGCGGGCCTGGGGCTGGGGACAGTTTGCAAAGGAGTCTGCTGTAGCCACCTTGTCCCCATGACCACAGGGGCACTCACCTCCTGGTGTTGTCACTCCAGGCACAGGCAAACACTGAAGCTGTGACTTCACGGTACAGCCCACCTCATCTCCACCATCACCCCCATGACAGGGCAGGCCCAATCTAAGATTAGCTTGGGGTTTAGGTGGTGGTTGTGGTTATTTTACATCTTGGATATGCTCTAGGAGCAGAATGCTGAGTGCAATGCTCAGCCTATCCCATGTCTTCACATCAGTTTTGTATCAACTCATGGAATAATGGCAGGGCAGTGTCAGTCTTCTTTATGTTTTGGGAGTACAAAGGAGTGGAAATAGTCCCAAAGACTCCGTGCCAATATCGTTGGCAGCTGAGAAGTTGGGACAAAACAGAAAAAAATGAAAGGAGTCCAAGGCAGTAACCTAGTTTGAGGATGCTGCTCCCTCCCCATGGCCAAGTGAACCAGCAGCTGGAGTTTTGCTGTGCTCATCAGTGCAGTTCTTCATCAGTGAATCAAAACTGAACCCTTAGAGAGTGAAAGCCCATTCTGCTTATTCATGTCTGCTAAAATCTGCAAAAATTGCCCCTCCCTGGCTGGCAATTCCTCTTTGAACTGGTTCCTCTATTCCCAATCTCTTCCGTTTCATCTCCACTCTTGTGCCCATGCTGGAAGTTTCTTTTTCTCGCAGAGTGCCACGAAGCTATTCCTTAGATCCTTTAAGTCACTGAGTAACTTCCTGTCACTTCAGAATGACAGCACATGGTCCTGTCTACAGCACTTCTCATATTGCATGTTCCCAGCCAGAAGTGGCTTCTGAACACGCATGCATGCGTCCGCAGCATTCACATCTGAGCCATGTACGATGTGAATGTCACCTCAGAGAGCCCGCACAGCCAATTTTAAGGACCCATGTGCATGAGAATGAGTTACTTCACTGATATTTTTTGGTTTTCAAGTTTAGACATTTTTTTCCTGCCTCTGTGAAAATGTAGGCTTGCCATAGATATATTTTTTTTTTTACCTTGGCATGTTGACAGTAGAGCTTTGTAATGAGTTCCTAATCAGTAGATCATGAAGATGGTAGTGTGTTTCTATGGGCGTGTATATCTAACCATGTAAAATGAACAGTGCTGCAATAACTTTTACTGGTCATGCTTGAAATATCTTTATAAGGAAAGTGTGAGTGATTTAGGATGGATTTTAATGTCTCGGGCTTGTAGTTTTTCAAGACAAACAGAAGTAGCAAATCCAAGTAAAATTTAAACTGTTGAAAAACACAGCAGAAAACCCACAAGCACAGTGAAGAAACTCCCAAATTTCTATACTTCAGAATAAGGATTAGTTGATTTTTTTTTTCTGATAATTAGCATCGTTACAGATGAATGAAGTCATTTATTGTAAATTGAACAGATGAAACCTTCTTCACCATGTTATAGATGCGTGCCTTTAGAGTGGAGCTCTGAACAGATCCTCTACAAGAAACCTTTACCTTAGAATAGCAGTGCCTAATTCTGTGATTAGCACGGCCCGTGCAGGGTAGCACTCCAAAGCACTGTTCTCTTTACAATAACGGTAGTTTCCATGGGATGCACTTTTTTAAAAATTTATTTTTGGAGACGTGTGGCCTAACATCTTCCTCTGTGCTTTCTTAGAACTAACACGCTTCTCTGTTATCTTTTTCTACCAACTCTGAAGGCCTTTGCTTGGTGGTCAGACCTAATGGTTGAGCATGCGGAGACCTTCCTGTCACTGTTTGCAGTGGATATGGACGCTGCGTTAGAGGTGCAACCCCCAGACACCTGGGACAGCTTTCCGCTCTTTCAGCTCATAAACGATTCCCTCCGTAGTGACTGTATGTATTGTATTTTGATCATTTCCTTTCCAGTGGGCGGCTCAGGTTACTGATAATGCTTTCAGCTTCTCCGTACTGCACAGAGAACTGAGATGGGTAGAGATTTTACAGTGCAAACTCCTTTAGCAGCAGCTTGATTTTGTTTCCATTGCCACTAGAACAAAAAAAACACACAGACACCCCTTAAATCAAATACCTCAGTCGAAGGTGAGAAGTTGAACTTTTATTTTGCTGCTTCTTCTCAAGTCTCTTGGTAATGGCTGCCTGATAAGCAGGGAATTAGGTACTCTATCTTGTTGTCATTAAATGTGTGTGTCGTTTTATATGTGTGTACTGCATTTATTTAGCATGAAGTAAACCAGTCCCTATTTTAACATTTTATTGAAGGGAGGAAAATATTAAAGTAAATGGAAGCAGGAGTAGTTCAGAAGAAGAGTGCTTCATGAAATAAGACTCCTCCCTAAAGCATGTGGGCCCATGCCTTAAAAACCTGTGTGAGGATTTGACACTTGCCCAGGTGGTCCAACCGCTCCCCAGGGAGCTGGTGGCAGAATTGGCATTGCCTTCAGCCAGCTCCCAGACCAGGACCCCAGTTAGTTTTCTAAGACCACATGAAAAAATCCAGGGACCAAGTTCCAGCATTATGGTAGTAAGTAAAGAAATGATTTTCCCCCTGCTAACCAATAATGTTTGCCATGCTGTATTTCTTATACCTGTTTTATTCACAGGAAGTAATAATGTATTTGTAAGCTTGACATTAATGGAAAAGAAGATTCATTGTCTATTTGGTTGGAGTAAGAAGTCATTCCTGCTGTCTGTGTCGTGAACATTGGTGCCTGATGCCAGCTCCTGTTATGTTCTTGAAGTTTTCCTGTTCGCTGACAAATTTGTTGTGTGATGAAGTGCCACGCTGTGGTTTGTTACAGAGGTTTTAGTAACTGTAGTGTCTTACTATACTTTTATTTATCTATTCTAGATAATTTGTGCAATGGAAAATTCCACAAACACCTCCAAGACCTGTTTGCTCCACTTGTTGTTAGATATGTCGATCTGATGGAGTCCTCAATTGCACAGTCAATTCACAGGGGCTTTGAGCGGGAGTCATGGGAGCCAGTAAAGTAAGGAAACCTCCTTTGATACAATTGGAATTTGGGTGCAAATGGATGGAGATTCATACAGAGATGAATTAGCAAACATTAGACTGGACACGCAGAAAGTGCTTTAGATTTTCTAGTTTAATGCTGAAAATAGAAGGGCTGATCTCTTCAGTGTTTTCAGGCTAATGAGGGAAATGGTACTGGTTTTTTGAAATGCATTGCTGCCTCAGTTTGAACTGTGTGCCTTTGGACAGGGAAGCATGAAAATGGGAAAACCTTCTTAGCTGGCATGGCTTTTTGGATCCCATTCTAAAAGGCCTTTTCCAGTGCTGCTTTTGAACTCGAGTAGCTCCTTTTCAGAACAAAAAAAACCTCACTTCACTGTGTTCAGTCCAGCCCTATAACTTGTGTGAGTCATTGCTGTACTTATTCTTCCCAATACTCATTTTTTCCACCCACCCCATGGGAGGATAGTGCAGCATGTGCCTCTCGCATCAGCCCCATGGCTGGTGGCTGCACTTGTCCCCGTGTCCAGGGCAGCTTTGCCTGTCCCAGCTGCCTTGCCTGTAGAATTAGACATGCAGAAACCGAAGTGAGTCAAGCAGACTCATTTTCTTACATTTGGAAAGCTAGGAGTTCACCAGCAAGAAATTGGGAGCCTGAGAAAAACCCAAATTGAACTCAAGAGCTGGCGAATGATAAAAATGTGACATGTGCTTTGGATTACTGTTGTTATTTCACAGGTTTTGAAGCATTGCTGAACCCTGTCATGCTTGCTCTATAAAGCCAAGTCAGATCCTACGAAGGAAAATAACTGACTTTTCCTTCTATTAAAGGTATTAAAATAGAAAGATTGACCCTTTGCAAGCGACATGAGTCTGGCAGTGCCTCAGACCAGGAACTGGGACCAAGTGACCTCTGGAGAGACACTTCTCCCTGCTTTTTTTGTGATTCTCTAGGCAAAGTGAAGTGGCACTGCACTCTCAGAGGTTGCTGTATAAAAGAACGTGTGGTCTTTCAGGGCTTTTCACACCAAATATGTTCCGTTTACAAGGAAAAGAGATTTTGTTCAGCAGCCAGCCTCCCATATGCAACCTGGAGTCTGAGTACCCAGGTTTTTTCCTTTCTTCCTTGTGCATCCTCAGCATCCGTAAGGATTCTGCCTGCCAAATCTCAGACTTTTTCTTGACACCTGATCATCCCCTCTGTTTTGAGTGGGGTTAAGTGGCTGGCATTCAGGAGCCTCTCTCACTTTCCATTTGCTGTCTTTGGTCTGCAGGCTAACAGGATTAAAAATCCTAAAAAATCTTGTTTCAAATAAGCAGATGTGACCCAGAAAACATACAAGAAATAGATCTTTCGAGTAGGAGAATGCCATTTTTACAGCCACTCCTTCAAGCAGAATTGCACTTCGAAGTTAGCATTAACTTCAGTTTCAGAGCTCTGCTTTAGTAATGAATGTGTTTGTATTTCCTTGTCTGTTATGAAACAGAGGCAGTTAATCCTGTGTGCTTGTCCACCTGGGTCAAGCACTCAATAAACAATTTCATTTTGCTTTTTTATTTTATCAGAAGCTGTCATCATTTTGGTGTTTAATTACTTTAGGAGCTTAACTATAGATGCCCATAAGTACTTCGATGTGGTGCTTGCCTGTCAGAATGCTTTGTCCCTGGGTATGCCATCATCTATCCTTTCAAAGTTATCTTTGATAGTTATAAAAGATCTTTTCTTATTTCTCTTGTGATGGTTCTTTCCTTCTGGAGTTCCAGTTACAGAGTGCTTTGAGCATTGCATTTCCAACCAAAAGCCCAGGATTGACTCTTTCTCTTACAGACTTGGGTATTTAAAAGATTTCTTCCATCAGGAAAGTGGGTGCTTTCCACAAGAAGCTTCTGTCCATCTGGTGAAAAGATGCACTATGGTTTTTTTTTTTTCACTGGTTCATATTTTGTTCTTGTGTCTCGCACACAAAAGTGCGAGTTGCAAATGCTGGCTCAATGTGATGTGACCCGGTGAAGGAAGGCACCAGTGTGTGCCAGAGGGAGGCACATACAGTGCAGAGGAAAAGAGGAGTGTCATTCCTAGGATCTTATGACACTTTTGATGTTCTGTTCAGAACTAAATGTTAAGGCATCTTCATCTTTTGCCTCCTGGGCAGACCACCTGCTCCTCTTTGTCTGATAGACAGGGAACTTGCAGAGAAACTCAGGTTAGAGACTTACTTTGTTTGATTTGCCCTCCTGTACCTACTGTCTTCTTCTCCCCCCCCACATGTCCATACTGCAGCACAGTTGAATTTTTGCCCGTAGATTCTCAAATAGTTTGGACCAGCCAATTCCCATCCAAATTGTGACCTCCTATTGCCACCTCTCCAGAAAAGCTTTTTGGAAATTTGGGACACTGTAATATGTTCTTCAAGAGCTTTCCTCTGCTTTGAAGAAAGACCTTCAGGTTGGTCAGCAAAGGCAAACCATCATGGCTGTGTGTTCTACCAACCTTCTTGTTGTCCTGCCTTGGATCTCTACAGTGCATTGTGAGAAGGAAATCTCATTATCTCCTATTAACCAAGAAATTATTCCACAGCACAGAGTCTTTTGAAAGGGTTTCTCTATGCTCATGCTTGCAATCAAGGCTGAAATATGTAGCCCTCCATAACCTGACCAGATGGCAGTTTGCAAGAATGTATTTCTTCTATTTTCATTGCCGAATACTCTGCACCTTATGCTCTGAGGAGTTAGGTACAGAAATCACTAACAGGGAGAGAGATACTGTTAAGTATTGAAAAAGTGGGGGAAAAAAGCATGGATGTAATGTGCTCATGAGGGCTATGTAAATCTGCCTCTGCAGAGCTGCTGAGTTTGCAGGGGGTCCGTGCCCTATAGCTAGAGCAGCTGGTGTGCTTGTATGAATCCACGGAGAGAAATGTGGAACACTTGTCCTTCGCGCAGTCATCCAAGTATGCAGGATACAGAGTAGGTCTGTTCTCTGGTGAGTTGAGAGGTCTTGGAAAAGTAGGGTTTGCAATGGGTTTTTTTTTTTTTCATTCTAGCTTCTGAGAGAGTGCTGATTTATCTCGCAGCCAACAGACACGTATGTGTGTGTGTGTGTGTCTCTGTGTGTGTGTCTGTGTTGAAAGATCTTTTTGAGCAAATGCTAAAGCCGGTGCAATGACAACCAGTTTCAATGGCTTGACTAAGATGTTACTCATTGACCCAGGGCTAACGCACTGTAGTCCTGGCTTTAGCATCTTTTAATTGCTCACTAACCCTTTGCAAACTATTTATGAATGTGTCATTAATATAAATGTCAGAATTTGAACAATAGGATTATATTAATCACTTTATAAGGTTGTACAACTACAAAATACCAATGGAAAATGTTTCCCCTTAAAAGAAGCACCGTTGTAGTGAAAGTGAGTATTTTTGTTACTATTCTGGGTGTCAGTCACAGGAAGAGCACAGATTTGACTGCCTACTTCACTATCAAGCTCTTTGCTTCACATCAAGGCTTTTGTGAAAAGATTTGCTCTTGAGCATTTGCTCAGCCTCAGCAGTGAGGTTTTAAGTGTTTATAGGGATGGAAGAGACAGGCGTTTGCATCTTCCCTCACTAAATCATTTCAGGCATCCCGTAGGAACTGAGCATTTAAGTATGTCCAAGAGTCTCATTTAGCTCTATTCTGAACCCAGGAGACAGCTCAGTAAAAGTACTGTGATTTTTTCTGCCCTGCTTTCATTACTAGGGCAGCTCTAGAGGAGCAGCCCCGGTGCAGTTGGACGTGTTCTGTGTGATCGGGGCTGCGGTACCGTGTGAGCGTTGGGATGTTGTCCAGGGGGACATTGCCAGTCTGTTTGCACTGAGGATTTCCCAGCAGACAGTACAGGTGAAAGCCATTTTCACAGCTAACAGACACAAACGGGGCTGAAGCAGAAGAAGCCAAGAAAACAAGCGGTGCAGCTCCAGAGCGTGCGTCTTTTATCAAACATATCAGGATCCAGTCCTGAAGCTGAGTCGTCTTAAATCAGACAGCCCTCATCTTGTTGATGCAAATGCCCACATTCCCTGCCTGATGGCTGAGGTTATATTTAGCCATCTATATTAAATAGACATGGCTGGCTTCTAGAAACGGTTTCTCATCTTGGACCTGTAGTTTTATGGTCTGAGCAACTGCAGGCTTTATGGAACATTTGTTGGTAATATTAATCATTTTTTACAGGTCTCACTGCAACTGTTAGTCAGATAATTAGATCAGTTGAACCTGCAAAACTCTGCATGTCAATTCAGGAGAATATTTTTTAAATTAGTTGCTGTATATTAACATAATATACTCCATTATTTTGCTGTTTTGTTTTAAGAGTACTAACTTATTCTTGCAACATATTCTTGCATCAGCAAAATAATGTGTTGTATAAAAGAAATATGTTTCCGTGTGAATATAGTATACTGTTTACTCTAGAAGTCATATTTTATTAATACAGTGTTTTTATTAATATAACACTGTCACTTCTTGAATTTTAATATTAAAACCAAAGGTCCTCTGATTTATGTATTTACCATCTGGCTAAGTTATTTAAGTTGCTTTTCCTTATACATTTATATGTTGTCCACCTCTTGCTATTTCTTTATTCATTCCATATCAGTATCTAACCACATGCACTGCCAGTTCTGAAGATTTAACACTCTCTCAATCACTATGGAGTCTATGTCTCATTCAATAGTCATATCATCTTATCAGCAGATACAGTATGAATGGAAACAATGGGCATCTTTGTGATGGTAGTGAATTCTCCTGTCTGCTTATTGCCTGACAAAGGCAACAAGCAAGATAGAAGGAAGTCAAATCTTCTAAGAAATATCTAAACAAAAAAAATTAAGAACATAGTTGTGTTTTTTTCACTAGAAAAATACTTTGATTTGTGATTTTCCCCCCCAACAAGGGATTTTATTCACAAAGAGAGAATAAGAATGAAGTGTATTCCCAAATACTTGCCATCAGTGACAGGCTGAGCTCTTGCAGAGATGTGGTTCACATGGTCTGTTGCATTAGGAAATATTTATTCAGTGCAGCCAGCTCCATTCCATTACTTTGGGGTTTGAAACATAAAACTTGCAGTAGGAAGTAAAGTTCAAAATATGGCTCAGGAAGGTTGCTAAGATTTGAATATGCCTTGAAAGACATAGTGTATAATTTTTCCTAATGGTCCAGATAATGCTGCCTGTACAGTAACTAATTTAATCCAGGGAAATGGGAGAGACCTCCAGAGGTGGCATATCCTGATGCAGTCACTGAGAGCAGGGAAGTTCGGATGCTGAAGCTGTGCCTGTGTACATCAAAAGAAAAGCTTTCAGTAGCTTCAGCAGTGCAGAGTGGAGCTGAAATCCTGAAGTCCTGATTCCATTTTCACTGAGCCCAAGTAACGATCCCGTGAAAACAGAGCCAGTATATCTATTTTTGTTCCTCACATGGGACTGTAAAACCACCTGTGGGTTGTGTACCACTGGGCCATACAGCATTACAGGGTGCAGGCAGAAACAAGACATTACTTTGAAACTGGCCTCTCTTCTGTGAACCAGGAGACGTGGGAGTTGGGTAATTGAGTTTTATTTTTGCCAATTCCCAAATCCCTTTATGTTTCTTATTTTGCATGTAAAATGTAACTGTGATGAGATAACCATTAAAACAGAATTAGACCAATTATAACATCTAGAGACCTAGCACACTGAAATATGTCAGGGTGGACTCCAAACTTTGGGCATGCGGTGCTGTTACACACACATTGTTTCAGGGGAGAATGTTGCATTAAATCAATACACTAACCCACTTTTGCATAACAGTTGCACATCTGAAAATACTAATTGAAGTCGTGATGCCCAAGTACACATGCTTCATAAATTAACCTTTGAATGTCTCTAATCACCTCATGGCCCATTTCCAGCCAAGAAACAGTCACATACTAGTCCTGGATTGATTTATGAAGTGCAGTTTATTCACAGTGCACATATGAGGGCTGGGCAACCTGCAGGACCCATTTTTTCCACACCCAGGAATGCAAGGGAGGATCAGGACACAGTCCTCACTGAGGAAGAACCTTGTAGTTCGCTATTTCATCACTCCAGATTAGCCCTTCTTTGTTATTTATAGGGCCTAAGACAGAGGTTTTGCAGAGAAATCCACTGAATTTAGTGGCAAGATCTGTTCATTATTTCAATTCCTAATTCCTCAGCAGATCTCTTAGTTTAGCTCTTTCGTCCAACCTAAGTGTGTAAGAACTGAAACTCTTACTTGCAAGAGAGATTTTTTGGAAGAAGGGCTGCTCTCAGCACTTTGAAATGGTATCAGGACTTGAAGGTGGAGTTATTTTCATGGGTGTTTGAGTACTTTTTTAATTTGCTATTTTGTGATTCTTTTCCATTCTGGTTTGTTTTGGGGGTTTTTTTAGGAACTTGCTTTTTATTGCAGACTGCAAACGTAGTACACTTAAGCTTCCATACTCATGCTTCTTTCTGAAATGTTTTGCTTTAGTTTTTTAACTGTCCTTGTGCTGTGAACTTTGCAGATTTGTTTCTGAGTGTCATGTGCTTCTGCTACATCGGCATTGTCACTGTTATGGTATTTTTTCTTTCTGTCTGTTTCTTCCACAGGAGTTTAACAAGTAATCTGCCCAATGTGAATCTACCAAATGTGAATCTCCCTAAAGTACCAAATCTACCAGTTAACATCCCACTAGGCATCCCACAAATGCCTAGCTTTTCTGCACCGTCATGGATGGCTGCTATTTATGATTCTGAGTGTGTATTCAGTTCAAATTAGATCTCATTTAAATTTAAAGTAATCTTGGCATGGATATGTATTGTTTGTTTCTGTGCATTACATAAAACTTTAAAGAGTGATACAGTTAATTAGACGTTTTCTGAATGAGATACTAGTGAATTTCTGGCATGTGTATTTTGAGGGTTTTTTTGTATAAATCTTGAAAATTTGTCTCAACTCCCACTAAGAGTTTGAGCAAGTATCTCGCTGTACAAAATAGCTGTCAACAATGGGCCATGGTTTGAACAACATACAAACCACAGAACTTACAATGCAACATTATGTGTCTCAGCAAAGAGTTTTGTCCAAGAGGAGATGAACCAATTTCAATGCCAGTCAACCAATTTCTGTGGACCAGATGTAGATCTAAAAGTGAATTTTATTTAATGCAAGCTCTGCATTTCCCAGATAATTTTTGTACTGATTTTGATGAAGCAATCTAAGAAAGAGGAGCACCCTGCAACAGTGTTTATTCGTGTTGGGGGAGGCCCCAGAGAGCAATTAAAGCTCCACAGCCATCATTGCTGCCTGAATAATGCCATGGCCGACTGAAGAAAGATGTTTCAGTGTGAGCTTTAGATCATGGCTTAGAAAATCAGGCACAGTGTCACAGCAGTCAGCCTGCAGGAGCCTTTTGCTCTGTGCTCCTACCTCCCTGTCAAGTGTCCCAGGATGCACATGTGGAGCTCAGGGGGAACATACCACGAAACCTCAGCACAGATTAAGCAAGTTCTCTTCTTGTAGCAGATTTCCCTTAAAAGTCCCATCACTGAGCAGTGTGGAGGGTGCTACACAGTGGGCTCAACTCCAGTCTCATCATTTGAGGTAGCTCATCTCCCAAGATGTACTCGCATGGAAACACATCTTCTTCCTTCTAAATTCCTAGAGCATTGTTTAGGCTTGGCATAGGGTGTTTTCAGCCAGCACTGCGGTGCTTTTCCTCTACCCTCTCACTTAAAAGATAAAACTGAAGAACCCCCTGAAGAACCAAAACTTCAGTGTTACTGAAACACCTTCGATTACATCTACACCTGGAGTCCACCAGAATGTTTCTGTCATTAACCTGGCGCAGGCGGGATTGCAGAGCACTGGTAACAAATCAAAGTAAACCAAACACTGATGTGAGATATTTTTTTTTAATACATTTTAAAAGCTTTTAAAACATTAGCGTGGTTGTTTATGTTTCAAAGCCATACAACTCATATTCATGCTAAGATAGCTATATTAAAGGCTAGCTTAGGCAGTTGTCTGTAAAGAGTACTTGAAAGTTTTAATCTTTCTCTGTGCATGCTTTGTGGTATTGCCCTTGAAAAGATAAGAATCATGTAATGACAGAAAATTGGATAATTCCTCTGAAAATGCTTGAGAATCAATGGTATACTGCAAGCTGCCTGCGTGATTAGAGTAATTGTGGTGCTTACAAGCAAAACAAGAACAGTGCATTTTGGAAATTAATATACTATATTGTTTACTTGGATGGAGCCCTAATCAAAAGTGAGAAAAAGACTGAGAATAATGTCTTTAAAATTTTGAAACCAAATGCATGTGATAATATTGCTGTTGTAGTAAATACCAATTACTATATTTGTACACATCAAATCACTTAAAATGTAAATTTATGCAGTTCCCAAACTGGGTTTAGACTGTTAAAGCTGATTTACACCTAAGCACAGGTTTGAACCAGGCACAACTGAAAACTGGTGGTACATGAACATGTGAGACTGTTGTACAAACAGGTCCCCTGGCTAAAGGAAATGCCTGATTCTTTATCTTTTCATCTCCCTGGTTTCCTTTTACTCACCCTTCCCCTCCATCAAGGACATGTTACCTGTTGCTTAGTGTCAGATATGTTTCTCCTACAACTGAGACGATTCTTTATCCCGTTGACTGTAAGCCCAGGACCCCTCTGGCATGTTGGGACTCCAGTTCTCACCTGGCAGTAGCCCTGTTTGCATTAGCTCTGAGCTCCTCTAGCATTAACTCAATGCAGCTGGCATCTGTCACAATAGAAACACCCTCCCTCATCTGTTTCTATAGATGATGTCAGCACAAGTGGTAATGCATGGTGTGTTAAATATCTTATAAATTACCGTGTTAGCATTAGTGGTATGCGAGGAGGGGGTTGAAACTCTTGAAGCTCCCTTGGTAATTGTTCTGGAGAGAAAAAAAAAAAAAAAAAAGTGAGGGAGAAGGAGAGAGGGAGAGAAAAGGGTTATGGATGCATAAATTTCTCTGCACAAACAGAGTGCAATCCAGTTCTGTATTTTTATTCTGTAAGTGGAGGTTTGAGATATAATTATACTGTGAAAAGAGCTGGTGTATCTACACACTGCAGGACCAAAGACTTCCATCTGGGCAGGGGTATGGGTGCAAGAATATGTGCTTGGAAGAGAAATTCAGAGTTTTGTGGCTGACCAAAGTTGTTGCAAAATAAATTAAAAAAAAAAAAAAAAAAAGGAAATTCATTGCCCTGTAACTGCCTTTGCAAGAAAAGGGTGCAGCAGTCAATCCTACCAAAACTCCTGGATATGAGCTGCCTAGTGCCCTCAGCTCAATTTACTTACCCCAGTTTTTTTTCAGCTGTTCAAGAGATAAAGCGTGTCCTCGCTCACCACTTGTTAGCACTGTCCCTTACCTGGAAACCTCGGTGGGGGGACAAGGCAAACTCAAGATATAATTTGGAGGGAGGAGAATTGCATGAAACCCTGAATCTTAATAACTGCATACAGCCTCGTATGACAGTTATTATTGATCAAGGATTTTCTCCCACAGTTTCTGGCCTTAATTCTTAATAATCACATACGTTAATGTGGTTATTAACTAAGGCTGATTTTTACCATACACACGTTCTTCCTGTTAATATGTGTAACTCAATGTTGTCTTACTCATCTGGTCTGGAAAGTTTTGTGGGTGATGACAGCAAGGTAGATTAGGCAACTGTATGGTAAAACTCAAAATCCTGATGGTGGAGATGGCCAGCATTGTCCTGTGTATGAAAATACTGTCTGCCCTACACTTGTTGCAGGAATGGTCTCCACATCAGGTTGCAAGAAGCCTGATGCCACTTCTGACTTTTGTTCTCATCTTGCCCTGCCAGCAACGGATCAGGCACCTCAGAAGATATGTTCTGGAAACTTGATGCCCTACAGACCTTCATTCGGGATTTGCACTGGCCTGAGGAGGAGTTTGGAAAACACTTAGAGCAGCGCTTGAAGCTTATGGCGAGTGACATGATTGAGTCCTGTGTGAAAAGGTACGTACCCATGAGCAAGCCAGTCATGTTTCTCACAGGAGCTCACAGGATGAAATGGGTTTTATGTCTTACTGTCAGTGAAATTTCGTTTCAGCCACCATTTATTAGTGACCCCGGCCCAGCTCTGGCCAGCAGAGATGCGGGGGAAAGCCTATTCCACCCTAAAAATTGGAATTCACCCCGTTGCTGTGAATTGTGGACTCTCCTAAGCAAGCACTTCTCTGTTGAGGCTTTGGAGAGTGCCTATTCACAGTAAGACAGTAAATCACCCATTCTTTCAAGCTTTTTTCATAGTTCTCATTTGCAGTGCTACATGTGCGGTCAAGCCTTTGTAGATTCAGTTTGGTGTGATGATCTTGAGTGCTGAAGGCATTGCCCCAAGAAAGATCCCAGCACTCACCTAAAAAACACAAATCCATTACGAAAAAAAACCCAAACAAACAAGAAAAAAATTATCAGAAAAAGGGGATAGTGTGTATCTTGGCACACAGGTTTCACATCTGCTGTTCATTGAGAAAAGATGTGGTATCACCAGCCACATTATAGGATAGTCACCTGCAGGTCTTCCAAAACAGAGATTTCTTTAAAAAGCTTTTAGACATACTGACAGCTGTCATTTTGAAAGCAAAACATTGAGGTTAAATTTCCAACCTCTCTGCAGCAATTTATGTCCATTGGTATCAGAGGTGATGAGGCAAGAAGAAAAAATGAACTATATATTTCACTGTGCAGAAATTCATAGACAAAGAGATCAACCAAAGGTTGGGTGCCAAATACAGCTGGTACATGCCCGTATTAGCTGCAGTGTGTGGTGTGGCTGTTCTGTACCACAGTTTCCTGGCCACTCTGTGAGTGTGGCATTTATTGCCTGTTCCTCACAGCCTTGATGTGCAGTGTCACCGTAGGGGAAGGCACATTCAGTCCTCGAGATGCAGGCAGGCACACAGGCAACGAGGCTTGCTCTCTAACCATCCTGGAATAAACCCCAGTGCATTTAAAGTGCAGTGAGATGATGTCTTTGACATTGAGCAAGTCTCCCTTTATTGCAGCAGCTCATCTTTGGTCCTGTGGCTGGCACGAACACTGAGCTTCAGTTCTCCTACAGTTGTCACACTGTCCTTGTCAGGAGCAAACCCAGTCCTGGAGCTCTTCTCTCTGCTCTGCCGCAGCACCACAAGCAAAACTCTTATTTTCTTTTTTGGGTTTTTGGGAGGTTTTTTAAGTTTGGTTTGGTTTGTGGTTTGTTTTTTTTTTTAATTGGAACCAAAGCCCCTTGGTTCCAGTTATAGCTGCAATGGTCTATAGAAATCAAACCAGGTTCGCTCAGCTGAGGTAACTGGGAAAAATAAGCAAATTTCTAGGTACATCTGAAAAAGGGTTTGAGTGCCTGGAAGACAGAGTTGTTTTTTCTTTCCAATTGCCTCAACCTTTCTACAACTGTGTTGCCCCCCTGTAAAAACCTGGCCCAGCCTGTACTGGTATGACTATAAATAATGGTTATGAGCATAAGTAAGTAGGAACATGCTCCTTTCTGTGAGGAGATGGAAAATCCCAAGTCTCCTTGGGTCCTTTCAGTAATTATCAAGATTCTAGTCCCCGAGTCCAGGCTAAATCTGGCACTGGTAATTAAATCAGTTCAAATGCCACTGCTGATGTAAACCAATATGCTGCCTTCCCTATTTATATCACCTGCAAACAGGGCCTGGCTAAGGTTTCTTTAGCAATTTCAGTTTGACACAACATTTTTCTTCGCGTCTGTCTCTGAACTGTTGAATCCATGGAGGAGCCACCCCGCTTTCCGCACTTGGTTGTATTTCGGGGATGTCAGGAAAGCAGCCCTTGCAAGGAAGGCCTGTTAACTAATAAATCCAGGCAAGAAGGACCTATGTACGAACTCAGATCTGATCCCAAGAACGGGAGCTTCACGTTTGTAAATGAGTTTTCATTTGCATAACCCTTGGGGGATCATTCAAGTTCAGAGTTATTCCTGAGCTGCAGCTGATATTATTTGTTATTTCTAAATTGAAGCTCCTATGTTAATTTGTTGGCAGATTCTGTCTGATGGGATAATTGTTCTGTGTTAGGTTAGATTACTGAACTACCTCTGGAATATGCAGAGGGGCTCCAAAGAAAGGCAAGACAATGCCCACCACACTGCAGAGCATTCCCATGTTAGAGTCACAAATGCCTTGGTATTTAAAATATGACACAGGATCGGATTCTGTAGTCTTTGACCCAACAAAGCTCTTGGTGTATCACAAGGATGTCAAATTTATTCTCAGTGAAACCTCAGGAGAGCAGTGAGGTGTGGGCTTGCCTGATGCACGTGTGTGCTCATACTGAAAAGACAATTATGAATTTATGAACTTAGAAGACAGTTAGGAACTTAGCAAGCAAATACAGTCATGGAGACCTAAAAATGGAATGGTCTGATAATGTCCTTTCGGTCAAGTGATGAAGGAGTTTCTGTTATTTGTTGTTGATATCAGGAAGCAATAGGAGCTTCCTTTAGTGTGGCAGGCTGTGGTTATAAACCAGCTAATGCAACTAAATTATAGATGTATATTGACTCTGCTGTTTGTAACATTATCACACTGTTTATCAAGCATGAGAAAGTCATACTTCCCCTGAAACTGTTGCACACTTTATAAATAATGTGTATTCTGGAAAGTGGGTTTCTTTTTGAACTGGAAAATCATTTTTAGTAAAAGCACATTTGTAGCGATTGCACTATGGTACTCCCAGCAGCATTCGGCTTTCTGGCTTCTCAAACTCTTCTAAGAATTGTTTCACATTATTATTATTGGCTTCAGAATGTTTAAGAGCAATTGAAATATCTTTTTCTACTTTGCTTCACAGAACAAGGATTGCATTTGAAGTAAAACTGCAGAAAACCAGCCGATCAACAGATTTCCGAGTCCCTCAGTCAATATGCACCATGTTTAATGTCATGGTGGATGCCAAAGCTCAGTCAACAAAGCTTTGCAGTATGGAAATGGGCCAAGAGGTAAAAATGCAGGTTCTTCCTTTCACAGCTTTTAAAGGCAATGTCATGAAATTTCCTATCTCCTGTTGTGCTCGTTTCAGAGACGTTGTATCGGTTGTGGATTTAGTCTTCCATAGAGAATGTGCAGATGAATGTACAGGGTGTTGCTCTCAAATCTAATGAATAGAAACATTCGGAATCCCTGTCACTTAGGAGTGGCTTTTTGCAAGGACCGTGGTATGCATATGGTATCTCTCAAGCTTGGTTGATGCATGATGACCATATATTTGAGTCATTAACTGCACCTTGGAGCCAGGTGTCGGCAACACACTTTCTGTGTATGACTGTGTTCTGTAGACAAACATAAGGAAAACAGAAGTGCCAAGTTGTTTCTGTGATGCTTGTAAGGAAAAACAAAACCCCACCAAAATAAAGAAATAACTTCCAAAAGTAGATCGAAATTCCAGCTGCTTTGATTTCCTTTTGAGTATTGGCTATAATCAGCACATCACTGATCATTCTGGATTTCCGGGTTCTTAATGACTCAAGTTTCAAAACAACAAATCTGTTTTAATGAATTGCTGATTTTTATTTTCTACTGAAGCCATAGTTGCAGGTTGAAGTTTCTGTGAATTGATCTATGAACTAGAAAGAAATGGCAAATTGAAGTAGATTTAATGCATCATAATGATCATTTTGCACCAGTGGCTTCAAGCCAAATTAAATATTCATATACCAGTCTAGAATAAATTCACAAATATTGTTTGGCTCTCCTATCCTGCTGCTTGTCAGCATTTCCTAGATAAGCCGTTTCACTACAGCTTTCCATGGTCAGATTTTGCAGTGAATCACTGCAGGTTGTTCCTGTGGTTTTTTAGTTGTTCACCTCACTTTGTTCCTCTGAAAGGGCTTGCTCCAAAGGCCACTGGATGCAGCAGGGCTCCTTGCCCTGATGTCAGTGGTGTTTGGATCAGATCCAGCTGTTCTTTTTATTTTTCTCATACATATTTCAGTTATGACATTTTATTTGTGACAGTTACCTTGCAAGAGATCTCACACTGCCCATCATCAGGTTCTTCCCTTATCCCCCAGGTCAGCTGGGGCAGATCTTGAGTGGGCTTTTGTTGTCCGAGCCTGGACATGAACTTCTCTACCATTTTCTGTACCATATTCATACCCATTTATCTCCCTAAATCCCTCAGGCTGCAGCTTCTGCTACATCTACCTCAGCAGTGCCCTGTCAGCTGGGATGGTCCATGTTTGCTCCCCACTGCAAACCAGCATCAAACCCTTATATTAGCACAGTCCCTGAGAACAGGGAGATTTTGGAGATCAAGCAGACTCTGATATCATGACAGGGGAAGCTCACTGCGTTCATAAAACTGTCAGGTTAAGTATTCACATGTCCCAAGACTGGTAACAGGAGCTGTGCCAGGGTGTTGTGTGTCCGGGCACTCACTACTTCTTTCTCTAACGACTTGTGGTGCTCTCAGCTTGCCACAGTTCCTTCCAAATTCTGAGCATCAGTCACAGTGCACGTTCAGCCTGACTCAGGCTGCAGGTGAGAGGGGAGCAGGCAGTTGTTTCATGGCTGTTCAGGGCTGCTTCCAGAAGGTGTTTGGTACAGCAGCTCACAGACAGGCGAACTCCTGTGGCAAGCAGCAGTTGCTGGGGCACAAGGTTTTTAGCAGATAGCAGAACTAATAGACCTGTAAAGCAGATATAAATTATCAGTGCATAAGTTACCATTTAGGGCTTCAGTATTTTATACACCCTCCCTTTTTCTTTTCTTTCTTTTAATGAGTGTTACTACCTCCCCCTCCATTCGCTCATACCACTCCGTTTTTCAGCTACCTCCATCTCCTCTTCTTGAAGCTGTCTAAACCTGTGTGCTGAGATGGGCAGGCTGAGGAGCATAAAAGTTTGGATCCTGGGCCATTACAGCCCAGGAGGGGAGGACAAAATGCCACCCTGCCTTGTCCAGTCCCCAGTGAAAATGATGAGACAGTCAGATAGGCAGCAGAGGGATGGGCACCTGGGTTTCCAGCTTGCATCTCCCTCTGTAATTTAGGGAGCTAGGTCTATGCCTCACTGAGTCCCTCTGTCCCCTGTCTCTGGTGTGTGGCAGCCGCACAGCTCGGCAAGGGCTGCTGGCAACTCCACCGGGGAGGGAGAGGAGGGAAGGAGGGACAGACAAACTCCCTGACAGGGCCATCCATCGGTGCTGCAGCCATTCACGTGGCTCCCCCAGTCCATGGTCCCTGTGCAGACAGTTCAACAGCAGCAGAAAGAGCTCACATTGCTCACCACAGTGTTCAGTCAGGGCTGTTCACCCAGACCGAACTGGAGAAGACATTTTTATTAGAAACAAACCACTGATTTTTCTGACAGTTCAAGATGTACGTGGGCAGAGACTCTCTCAGTACCTTACTTGACCTCACTCTGCAGTTTCCCTCCCACCCCAAAGGCCTTCCCTTCCACACTACCTTCAGCCACACTCACTTTAGCAGATACTTGAGTGCATTTTGCGAGCATTACCCTGTGAAACAAACACCCATCATTTCATTCCATTTCCTTGTCTCTAAAGGCAGCTGTTAAAACATTTGGTAAACATACTTTACCATCTTAAATATTTATTTTTCCTCTGAATTTTTAATACATCTAAGGGGATAAATGTATGTATTAAATGTTTCTCAGTTGGTCTAGTATGTTTCTATTTAATATCTAAGGTCAGATGGTCCTTAGAGAAATACAACGTACACACAATCTGTTACATGACAAGGCAAGATACTCATCACATAAAGTCAAGTTGAATCATTGTAGTGCACTGATTATGGATTGTAATAATTGAGCTAATAGAAAGCTGTGATGAACTCGATCCAGAGCGGGGTTTACGCTGGGGAAAGCAAACCAGCTCTGTGATCTTTAACCTTGAGCATTTTCACGAGGAATGTGGAAGGAGCTGTTTAGAATCGCTGGCTTACGAGCCAGGCGTCTGTAAGCAGCACCAGGCACTCGCTTTCCAAACCACCGTCTTCTCCGATCCCGTCCTGGCCCAGGCTCGCCTTCCCGGGGTGGAGCTGGGGCTGCAGCACCAGGGGCACAGGGTGCACGTGGCTGTGGCTGCCCAGGGCAGGACCCCGAGCCTCACAGGCCCTGTCCTGCATCCTCACTGGCCCTGGCACCGGGGCTGACTCCGCCCTGGGCGTTGCGGCTGCGATGGGAATGAGCGCTCAGTCCTGCGACACCGCCTTGGTGCATGCACAGGCTCCTCTCCTGCTCTCAGAGCAGCAGTTTTATTCCATCGGGGCTTTTATTCGCTTTATAAACCAGCTTTTTATTGAACATGCATCAGTCGGTGCATTTCACAGTGGATTGCTTTGCACACAGCGAGCCATGTTTGAGTTCAAACTCATGACTTACTCGATGAAAGCCATTAGCTAAACACTTGGTTGCAAGGTCTCACATACACAGAAAATGCAGTTGCAGAAGGAAAATATTGTGGGGCAGACACCCCAATATACACACAACCCTTCCTCCATCTCCCCTAGGAAGTCCTGGCTGTGTCTGCCAAGGACATCAGCGTCGTCTACCTGTACCCAGCTCTTACAGGTCC
Source organism: Myiozetetes cayanensis (assembly GCF_022539395.1). Lineage (NCBI taxonomy): Eukaryota > Metazoa > Chordata > Aves > Passeriformes > Tyrannidae > Myiozetetes > Myiozetetes cayanensis. Next base: position 7,416,321 of record NW_026087389.1, read on the forward strand.
CTGTCACCTCACAGCTGCCTTGCAGCTGTGCTGGGAGCAGCCAGATCAATCTGGGAGCTGATAAGGGATAGCTCTGCATTAAACAGATTAATCATAACTATGATCCCATAAGGGACTGGTATATGTCTTGACCTGCAAAGCAGGACATGGGAATGGGAACTGCCAATGCAAAAATCACCTGCTTGTTCGTGTATGTTTTCCCTGTACGTGGGCCCAGCAGATCGCAGCCTGTGGCGTGGTGGTGCCAGCTTGTCCTCCTGCCCAGGTGAGGCTCTGAGTGCCCCCAGCCAGGCCTTGGGCTGGGACGTGCTGTGCCACGTCCCCTTGCCCTGCCCCTGCCGCAGGGATCCCCCCAGCACAGCCATCCCGGTGAGGGGTGTGCGGCTGCCCCGATGCCGAACCCTGCCTGTCAACAGCCGGGTCCCTTCCTCTTGGGAGCAAAATAAAACCATAACAGAGTGCCAGCAGTCAGCTACAATCCGGCCCCTTCCCACTGTTTTACTGCCTGCAAATCCTACAGGTAGCGATCTCTGGTATTTCAGCGAAAGGAGGTTTTGATCACATTTCATTTTCCATTGCTTATTGTTTCTGTGCATGATGCTGCTGTTCTCATACGTCTCTTTCTTTAAAAGATTTTGGTTTATTTATTGTTTATCTTCATATGTTCTTTTTCCTGTCTTTTGCACTTTCCTCTTTATTTCTGTCCCCAATCATCTGAAAAGTTTGCAAAAGAGTGGGTAAGTGTGTCCTACTTTTATTTTCTTTTTCCCCGAATTCCTGTATTAATGTTACTGCCATAGAAAAAAATCCCCAAACTGCAGAGCAGTTCAGAGAGTACCCATCAGACACTGAGACCAGCAGCTAGCATTTGTAAAGCCCTCGCAGTCTTCCTTCCCAAAGTCTGATTAGTATTTAAAGCAGATTTGTCTCTTTCAATGTGATTTGATGTTAACATTTTAAAACAATATTAATGCCAAGTGGTAATGAATATAGTGACTAGCACCAGTGCTTGAAATGTTTGACTGAAAAATCAAATGTTTTGTGTTGGAAAGCAGTCATAATCAGTATTTTCTCAGTCCATTGAAAATAAGAATATACTGTATGTTTTCACTAATTAAATCTTGTATTGGAAACAGGTCTTTTCTAAATTAGTAGAAGACTGTATTTTAGTACCTATTCTAGCCATATTGCAGCTGATTGCATCAGAGCTCCCAAGCTAAGCAAGGTTTGGCATGTGCAGAAATTGGGTTGAAGACTCAGAAGCGCCGATGCTGCAGGCACAGGCGTTGGTCAGCCGGTGCTGAGCTACTGCCACAGGATCTGCCAGCACCCGGGGCTTGGGGGTGCACTGCCTGCTGGCTTTTGCATGGGACAAAAAGGCTCGTCGTGGTTTGTTGGGTGGTTTTTAACTCTGTCTTACAGTCACTGAGCAAAGCATTTAAACAAGTGGTTAATTTGAGCCGTGTGCCTGCTGAACACAGGGTAACACAGGTTCAGCTGCTTTGCTGCAGTGGGTGGGAATGGTGCAACACCAGGGGAGTGGTTGAGGCCACTGCATGCTCCCCTGGAGCAGCAGGTCCTCCCCACTGCCCTGCCAAGGGCTGGGTGGTTTGTGGTGCCCTGGGAAAGGGCTGCCTGTTCCCCTCCAGAAGCAGGTATATCTCGTTGTGTGGTGCAGTCCATGTGCCAGATGGACAGGACAATGCCCAAGGAAGTGGAGAAAAGGGAGTTCGGGGTCTCTAGGAGCACTGGGTGCTGGTGCTCACAGGGACGGCAGAGCCTCCCCTCCGACACCCACGTGTGGCTCCCGGAGCTGTGGGCACACAGAAGAGGGCAGGGTTTGCCCATGCTTCACAAACTGATGTAGGATTCTCCTGAATTCAAGGTCTCTCATACAAGTGTCAGTAGTTACTGGTCACTGCAGTGGGGCCCAGGGTAATAAGCTGCATAATCCTTCAGTTTAATACTGCCTGCTGTGGCTTACCAAGGGAAGAGGCTGACAAGGGTAGAGCTGTTGGCTGCGATCAATGCTAACATTTTCCTCCCCCTCTCCTTTTATTTTTCTTTAGCACCAGTACCATTCAAAAATAGATGAACTAATTGAGGAAACCGTCAAAGAAATGATAACGCTCCTGGTGGCAAAGGTAACCTTCGGCTTCAGGTGAAGTGATTCACTGTTAACATCGCGTTTTTAATATGTGCATTTCCAATAAAATGTGACACATTAGGATGTTGAATTGGCTTCTTGTTTCTCACAGGCAAGATCATACATCTCCCAGTCCTTTCATGGTGACTCTTTGATGATTAGGAACTGCGTGAGATGTAGTGCACTGCTGGCAGGATTGCCATACTGGGCCAGAAGTGGTTTTGAGGAATGGGTGTTGTGTTAATGGCGTAGCACCCCATGGTCAGCATCACCCCACAGCGCTGGGGGTAGCTGCAGTCAGGGGGTGGCACTGCTAAACGCTGCTGCAGAGCCGTTGGGGTGGCACGCAGAGGTGGCCACCACTCCTACGCATGAGGTTGTGCGGACAAAATAGCTCATCTTGTGCAAGATCACCATATGCTCTCCTAAGAAATTAATTTAGAGGTGACAGTAGTGGGAAATACATTCCAAAATGTCAGGTTTAATTGTTTGGAAATTGTTTTTCATCAGAGTCAGCTCCTCTAGCTCAGCTGCCAGCATTCCCCTTGGGTGGTTGTGTAGGTCTGGTGTGCTGTACTAACACGGAGGGGAATTGGTATGTAGGGAGAAAGATGGTGGGGTGTGTTTTCCTTTAGTTTCAAACTTTCTGAGAACAAGTCATCCCTATTATACAGTGGAGACCTTTAAACATAATCCACCAACATATGCCAGTTTGATTCTTCTGCAAGAATACCCAGCTAGCTGCGTGTTTGACACGGCATACTGGGAGCAAGAACCACCGCCTTCCCCATCCAGACAGGCTCTGCTGGCTTCCCCACACACTGCACCCACCTCCTGTCCCCAGCATCACCCAGGACACAGAGGGGTGATTCCCACCCAGCAGGAGATGCACCACCAGCACCCAAAAGGCAGCGCTCCTTTTTTCCCCACTCCCCAGCCTGCTGTGCTCAGAGACGGGTGGTCTGTTCCTTTGTCAGTGCTGAGAGTGCTTCTTTGAAGCTGATGCTGACTTTTACACCCTTGTTCAATTATTAAAAATAATTGCAGTATTTTTTGTCTTCATAGTTTGTCACCATTTTGGAAGGCGTCTTGGCCAAACTGTCTAGATACGATGAAGGAACGTTGTTTTCTTCTTTCCTGTCATTTACTGTAAGTACAGACTATAGTTTCTTTTTCTTTCTCTTTTTTTTTTCTTTTTTTGTGAGTTGTAATCTGCCCTCCCAAGGTTAGATCAGCTACATAGTAATTCTGCCATTCTGTGATGTTTGATTACTGTAACCCCTACATGAATAGGCAACCTGTATGAAGACAAACAGTCAAGATGCACAGAGTAAAGCTGTTTCCAGTCATCTTTCAGCTTGGTGGAGTTTATTCTGTAGAGGATATGTATAAAAAATCATTGCACTGTACATGCAATTTTCCTAACTAAAGAATTTGCTTCATTGCCACTTTGCATGACAAGTGTGTTTCTCTCAGTCTTCTGGACATAACAGTGACCATCTTAAGTAGTAAATAGCAAAATAAGGGAAATCTAGGGATTGCTTTTATGTTTTTTAAAAAGAACAGTGTAGAGGAAATGCCATGAGATCATGCAGAAAAAGGTGCTTCTAATGACACATTTAATTTCTCCCTAACATTGCAGAACCACTCCACAGCTCACCACATATTTCCTAGCAAGGTACAGGACCAGACCAATACCTGTGCAAAACTAGCCTGAGTTTAACAAAACTAGCAAGGATTTAACAATCTTAGCTGTATTCCAGAAAAGTGTTGTGACAGCTTCTTAGGACAAACACATGGCAGCTGATTTCCAAAGGTCTTCTAAAAATGCATGCCAGAAACTTTACAAGAGAGTCTCTGTGCAAGCTTGGCTTTACTCCTCTCAGCTCACAGACAGGAGTGCCCCTGAACACCTGTGTCTGGGGTGGTTGGAAAGCTGGGTTCACATTTCATTCCTCGAACCTGCTGCCTGCATGTGCAGCCTCTCCTGCACTCACTTGTTCACAGAGACTGGGCAGGAGGCAGAAAGCACTGCTCTGCAAACTGAGAAGGCTTTCCAAAAAAAACTTTTCCCAAAGTTGTCTTAGTTACTTGCAATTGTCTGCTGTTTGCTGCTGATGGGCCCTTTTGCTGAGTTTGAGGCAGTTTGTAGGATCTGTTTGGAATTGGGGTGGATGTAGGAAGACTTAACCAGCATAGGCAAGAAACTCTGCTCGTAGGCAGCTGTGTGCACATAGTCTGGCAGCTTATCTGAACCACCCTGGGGTTCAAACTAAGCATTCTGCCTTTTCAGATGTGCTGGAGGCACTTTTTTCTTCAGAGAAGGGAGAAAGGGAGGGTATCCCATTCACTGCTCCACAGTGCAGCTCTTTTCTGAGGATAACCCCTGTGTGTTTACAGTCCCAATGTGCACATCCCTGCTTGAGCAGATGCAGCGGATGGCTTGGGGTGGGTACCTGGATACCTTCCCTCGTTGCAGTGCTGTGGAGGGTTAGGAAATTCTTGTGTGCCAGCAGCAGAGGATGTGGAGGCGGCAGCTTTCCAGGCATCGGAAGTACCAGCATCAGCCCGCATAGACAGTGTAATGTGCAGCCCTTCCTTCTCCATGAAGCCAAGCTGTTCCTCGGTTGATGCTGCGCTGCTCCCACCACATCCTACTGTTTACGCTGCCGAGTGCTGCTCCCTTTGATTGCTGAGCAAACCCTCTGGCTGCACCTGGGCTCGAGGCTCCTGTCAGGAGCCAGCACGTCGGAGCATGGGGTTCAAACATCCTCTCTGCTGCTCCTCGGACAGTTACTGACAGTTAACTGCCCCAGCAGCAGGAAAAACAGTCTGTCCCACTCTGATGACCCCACAGCCTTTGAACGTGTTCCCAGAACCTTGATTTCCCGAGTTTCCAGCCAGAAAGGGATGTATATTCAAATAGTTGCTGGGCATGGTGTGTGCATGCCTCCAGGAAAGTGCTGAGCCCTCACCCACACCCAGGAGGCTGGGTGCACTGCGGAGGAGCAGGACTGCTCCTTCCTGGGAAAGGGACGTCTCTCGCTTTGGCCTGAGTGTTTGCTGGGATTCACTGGGAGAGGAGGCTGAGGAACAGCCCTGACCCTTTTGGCACTGGGCTTAGCAAGTCTTCTCTCCCTGCAGTAGTAATGTGACTTGCTGTGTTTAGTCTTTGCAATGGTAAATACAGAATCTCTCTCTTGTTACAGCATGCTTGCACCACCTCCCACGTTTTCCCTGTCTGAACAAATACAACAAAGTGTGATGGTCCAAGCCTCTGAGCTCCAGAAAGCATTAGTCTCCCACCCCCTTCCACCGACTTCTTTCATCGCCTGTTTTCCAGGCGCTCTGCAAGTGACATGTACTCGGGGGTCTTGTGACAGACAGTTTTATCACCTAGTAGGATATCCTCATTTCCAATTCTTGCCTCGAAATTCAAGATAAAATTAATGCATCTGTTGTCCTAATAAATTCTCACTAGCCACTTCTCCTTGCAGAGCACTTTGAGAGGAAAACACCCTTCTAAATTTGGCCAGACTTCTTTTTTTTTTCTGTTTGTTGATACATTTAAGTGCATCTTGGCAGCAGCAGCCCAGGCCCTGGCTGGGCATCTGCATGTGCAGATCCACTGTGTGACAGGGATGCCAGCTGCTAAAATTCCATGTAATCTTGATGGCCTCTGCAGGCAGAGCATTACACCTGTGGTAATTATAACCAAAGATTCCATGTTACCCAAGGGAGACAGAAGTAAAAGATCTTATTTTTGTTCTGCACAAAATTTGTATGGTAAACTGAGACGTTTCATGGCAAAGTCACATACTTTGTGAGAAACGGCAGCCTAGCGAAAATCACACAACATCCGGCAGTTTGGAAATTTCACTAAATGTAGCCAAATCTGAGTTTAAAGAAAAACAAGTAATTATTCTGATTAAAGGGGAGTGGGCAGGAGAAGCAGCTCAGTTTTTTTGTGGGTGGAGGGAGGAGATCTCAGGAAGCTGAGTTATTCTTGTCGCCTCTTGGCTTTGGAGAAGGTAGTTTAAAACAGTGGCGCTAAGCTGGACTCAAGAGTGCTAAATCCGCACTCAGATGGCAGGTTTGCCACTGCCTCACTCTCACTTCATGCCCTGTGTGGTATTTGAAGGCACAGGTGCATGGCACAGTGCAGCCCTGAGTGTGGACCCCAGCTTGAATTCTGCGGGCTGTCAGGCCACATCATTTTCCGAGCTTTCCTCCTGTTGTTTGGCTTTGCTGCTTGGAAAAACTGCTGGTTTGGTGCTCGCGTGGGCAGCCCTGCCTGTGGCTGCTGCACATCAGCGCAGGTGTGCCATGACTGCCTTCTCCTCTGGAGCTGCAGCCACTGGATGGGCTCCAGCTGCCTTCACTCACGGAGGCTGCGGCTCCTCAGCTCCCACACTGCAGGAGCAAGGGATGGTGCTTCGCTACCTCCCGAGAAAGTTGTGAGGACGAGTGTAGTGAAAGGGTGAGGTGTCCAGACAGCTGGCTGGAAACAGGAATACCTGGAGACAAGAGAAGTCTTCACTGAGAGCGAGGGCTTGGTGCTGATTTTGTTGCCTCCTTCATAAACTCCGTGCTGGGACGTGCCCCGTCCCCTCCGGCAGCAGAGCCCGGGTCGCGCTGCGGCAGCAGGCGCTCGGTGCCCTCCTCCTGCCCTTGCCTCTGTTCTTGCCCCCCGGCTCGGCAGCCCAGGCACTGCCAATACTTGCAGCGTTCACCTCGGCAATTACCACCAGTCTGGTCTTTTGTATCGCCTCATTGTGCTTAATTATGCACCCCCCACACACACCATATGAGTGCTTCCACCCACTCTCACATTCTGTCTCACACATACATTCATTCTCTCATTCGGGACACATAATTTATTCATCCCAAGATGCAACTGTGTGCGTGTTATATTTAGGCTGTTTTAATGGTAGCTTTAGAAATATTTAAAAGCAGGTGAGCTTTTACACCCAAACAAAGATGGCCGGCAACGCTTACCCTAATTAAAAGCAGAAGTGTTGTGGAAAATCCCAGCCATACTCTTTCTAGACACAGTGCCTTATGCTACAGTGGGAAAAAGGTCCCTGTGGCCAGCTGGGCACTGCTCAGTTGGAAGAGTTGGCCCTGACATCGGGGCCACCCCGCCTCCCGTGCCTGCACCCTGCTGCATGGCAAACCACAGACAAAGTAAATCTGGGGTCTTGCAGCTCCCACCAGCCTGTGAGGACACCACAGAGTGTCCACCTCTGAAACTTCCCCCCCCACACCTTGAATAGTATCTTTTAAAAAGGGGGGAAAATCATGGAAAAAATGATTTAGTCGTTCAGAGTCCGGAAAGCAGAAGAGCTTTGGGCCACTTCTGTGTAGCATGGAATGAGCAGAGTGCCCCAACATGGTCTGTGAGTTCCTGCCAGCATCAGAGCCAGCAAAAGGGGAAAAAATAATCGGTTTTTGTTTGAATTGATGTGAGGGAGGAACTGCAAGACCTCTCAAAAAACTCTCAGCCTAACAGAGCATCACAGTTTGGGTTGGAAGGGACCTCAGAAATCATCTAGTTGAAACCCTCCTGCTGTGAGCAGGGACACCTTCCATTAGGTTGTTCCAGGCCCCATCCAACCTGGCCTTGATCATGTCCCAGGCTGCAGCCTGCACAACAGGGGGAAGGACATGGGCAGGACAATGGGAAGGGGGCAAAATTAGAGTCCTTCGGGTGCTTTCTTGTGTCTGCCTTCGTGCAGGCCCTGCATACCATAACGCTCCCGGTGCCAGGGGAGTTCCCACAGTCCCTGGGATACAGCTCCCAACAGGAGAGGCATGCACTGCCTTGGGAGACACGTGGCATCAGGTGGAGAGCGAGGCCTCCGAAGAAAATAACGATGTCTACTTATGAACCCCATCTTCCCCCGCTCACTGAAGTAGAAGAGGGAGAAGCACAACTCCCACACTATCATCTGTTGCTATTAGAGCTTTAGCAGCAGTAAAATTACCTCTCCAAAAAAAAAAAAGAAAAAAAAAACCCACAACAACAGAAATACCACCCTTTTAGACAGTAAAGTTAGTTTTATCACTCTTTTCAACCTTCTTAGCATTATGTTGTCCCAAGTCTTGGCTGGGGAAGGTCTAAGAGATATTTTAAAAAAAAACAAAAAAACCAAAAGACCTGAAAAGGTATTAATGGTGTAAACTGTCTTCTTGTTCCTTTTACAGGTGAAGGCTGCTTCCAAATACGTGGATGTACCCGTAAGCACAATTTAAACAACTTCTGTCATAGTAATTTGCATCGTGCTTTGGTTTATGGCATGTGTAGCAACCCACATTATGCATTAGCAGCCAAGACTGAACCATGGGCCTTCACGTTTCTAACATTTGAACTGGAAACAATATCTCCATGAAGTTAATAATGAGCAGTTACCCTCTTATGGAGACCTCTGAGGCTGTTTAGGCAATAATTTGCAGATGGTGTCAAAAAGGTACCATATTTATGCAATTGGCTTGAATCACATTTAAAAAAAAAAATGGGAGCAGTACATTCTGTTAATTCTTCATTTGGGCTTGTACAAATACAGTGTAATTTCCAAACAAAAAGGTCCAGACATGTTAGAACTGAGCCAACACACATCTAACACATTAGCTAATCTATTTTATTTTTGTTCTTCTAATTGTTGGTTTATTTTACTCTTTCAGAAAATGACTTTTTTATTACTTTGGGGAAATGGTGATGAGCTAGCAACATGTGTTTGGGAAATTGTTAATGAAAATAATTTTTTCCATTTTTCTGTAATTGGTATAGGAAAACTGTACATGGTCTCCTCTAATTAGACCTTGATTCATAAGGAAAAGAGCCCTTAACGTTCTTAGACAGAGCACTTAAGTTGCCAGAAATTTACATTTAAATTGAGTTGAAGTGTAATGTATGTTGGCTGGAATAAGGGGTTAGTGTAACATTTACAGGCAGAAAGATCCTGAGCAATTGCAAATTAAAAAAGATTAGATCTTAATATACCACACCAGTTCCTGCATCCAGTTAGACTGGGCAGTGGAAATCTAGAATAACTCAGTTGAGTTTCATGACCTGTGTGTATAATATATGTATATTTAATGTGGATGGACTGCTCTACATGCTCTCATATGACAACATGATACATTTATCAGACAACTTGGACCACATCATCTGCATTTGTGTTTCCATCCCTTTAGTCCGAGATAAACCTTGCCTACAAAATTATCATATTTTGAGCACAGCATGGAAAAGACAAACTCTTGAACAGTAAGAGGTGTTGTTTGGTTTAAAATACCCCAAATACAGAGATTGGCATCCGGGAGTAATAGAAACAAGATATTGAGAGCATTGGGAAGAAAAACTCAGAATTTATTTCTTGCCTTAAAAATGTGGAGATCCTTCAGTTGAAATTCCTAATTGTTTGAGTGCATCTTTAAGTACTTAGTCATCAGAAATTTGAGCACACAACAGTAAGTAACTTCTAGGGCAAAGCATGGTCTTCTCTGAGGCCTCTGTGTCCCTGGGAAGTAAAGCATCCTCAGGGAAGTGGTCTCAGTAAAACACTGTGTAACCCTTTCAAGCTTTCCCAAAAGTATTGTACCTGGGACACGCTTGTGAAGTCTGCAGCAGGAGGAGTGGAGTCTGCTCCCATGCTCAGAACCAGAGAGATGCTTCAGTTCCTTGTGTAAAGCAGAGCAGAAATCATTAATTGGCTGTTTCCCCACCTCCCCCTGGAAACAAAGCCACATTGCAATAACTTCCTTGTTCCACCAGCCCCACACAGCATCCAGACCTGTGTGGAGGCTACCCCGTGGTTCACAAGCCACTGCTTTCCAGGGGAAGGAGAAAGAAAAACCTGTTTGACTAGAGGACAGAGGGGAAATCCTCATATCAAACAGAAAACCATTACTTAAATCTCATTACACAAATGTTGTTGCAATTGTCTGGGTACAAAGTAATCCATCTAATGCCCTCTTGGAACGGGCACAATCGGCAGACTGAAAATTGCTTGAAAGTGTAACACTTGACTACTGCCACATTTGTGTTGTCCTCATTGTTTTTCAAATTAATACCTTGTCATTGTTGCAGTAGGTGTTAAGAAATGTCACTGCCTTCCCAAGGGCCAAGCACTGGCCCTTTGCTTGATAATTGTTTGCTTTGTATTAAAAAAGTTCCTTCCTACTGCTTTCCAAACTGTCCTCATTTTCACCCTGGAAATTACACAGATGTGTTAACTAACTTCAATTTACAGCGGCTGACAATCGTATCTTGCAGAGAAATGATACTCTGTGATCTGAGGTAAATCACAGTAATGGAAACTAATGACACTAGTTATTAACAAACTTACAATGTGCCATGGAAATTTAATATTTTGTGGCAGCTCTTGTAATGACTCGTGTTACAGTATTGTAATGGGTTTCCTTTGAGGTAAGTTTGAATCCAATGTATCAAGCAATGTGAACTCAGACAGGATTTTATTGGAAGTATTTTCACATCCACCTCCTTCAGTTCTCATTTTCTTTAAAGGACTGCTGTTATCCCTCCAAAACCTCGTGTGCTTGTAGGTTAGTCTTTAAAATCAGTTGAATTCTGTAGAGAACTGCAGAGATGTGCCAGTACAGATGTCCTGCACTTTAGCAGCAGCTTAAACGTTCCTGTAGACATACACCCTCTGACTTACCATTTACCTAATTTATTCTTAAAAGCAGCACTAAATTTGAGCTAAAGTCAGGGTTCTAAACACCAAAAGAAAGGTGATTTTGGAATGCCTCCTGCAACACCAACTACTTGCTGCACACATCCTCACACTGTAGAAGAAGCAGCAAGACCCCTGCTCTGGCTGTTTGCTCTCTGCCTTAAGAAACCAGAGGGCTTTTGTAGAGAAGATGACACAAGAAAACAACAAATCCCCAGCCCATCATGCAGGTTCACTCAGTAGGTCAGCAGCACCAAAGGTAGCAAGAAACTTCTGAGCGTCAGTACATTGAGGAAGAACTTTATTCCTCTGACTGCCTGCACCCTAGGCAAGAGAAGAGAAAGTGTCTGTGCATGATCCTGTGCTGCACATGGTATTTTCCTGGGCACAGGGCACAAAGCAGCAGGACTCAGTGTCCATCAGGTAAGGAAAGGGCAAACTGCAGGAGGACAGCAGGAGATGGAGGAGAAGCAAAAGCAGTGACGAGGCTACACAGAGGAGCTGCCCCCTGCGTGGCTATTCATGTTTTTCTCTCTCTCTCTTCTCTCCTCCATGCAGAAGCCAGGAATGGATGTTGCTGATGCCTATGTGACATTTGTCCGCCACTCTCAGGATGTCCTGCGTGATAAGGTCAATGAGGAGATGTATATAGAAAGGTTATTTGATGTAAGTAAATGCCTTCTCCTCCTTGGACACCAAGCAGGAGAGACCCAAAATGTGACAAAATAAGACAGGAGGATAAGTCACATTTTGAGAAAATTTATTGGTTATAGCTTTAAAAAATAAATCTTTCCTTTCTTTCTGACTAAGGCTCGTATCTGCTCTCTGCCTGCTTTAAATCTCTACTCTAGTGTACTGTGTCTTGGTCTGTCTGTATGTGGATTTTAAGGGAACAGCATCTTCTAAGAGAGCTCTTTACTATGTTTAAGCTTGTGGAAAATCTCTCTGTAGCAGAATATCTCAGTCATTGTTCTCACTGTTAAAAATGAGCTGGTTTTTTGGCAGTAGCATTTGCTAAGGGCCATCTCTTCTGCACATTTTGCATTGTTTCATTGACAAGCACTCCAAATTGACAGCAAATTAAGCACACCAAATTTTAGTTTTAAAAGCTAATCAAAACAGAGCTGATTAGGAATGGACTTTGGTATTTCAGGAGGACCATATTGTGTCTGACACCAAAGGTAAATCTGAAACATGGTCTCCTTAATGAAGATGGCATGGTAGGAACTGACCCATATGATCGCAACTAATTTTCTGTTGAACAAGATAAATTTATTGGACTGTGAGAGAACAGTGACCTGTGATGCCCATTTGTTTTGGGTTTCGATGCATGTATTCTCTGTTTCTGTTGCTCTTGTGCGGTTAAAGCCTTTCTGTCCTTGAAGGTTTTCTGTTGACAGCCAGCCTGAAGCATTAGTGTTTCAGTCTCTCGAGGGTATTTGTCTATATCTCAATTTCTGTTTGAAGCAGCTTCTGTCCCTACTGTCCTTCCTTCCATCACTCAGCAATGCCATTTCTCAGTCTCCCGGCTCTGGAACTCTAAACAACATTCCTCGCTTTCCTTACTCACTCTTTTGCTTCCTCAGTGTTCAGGAAAAGCTACTTTCTTCCCAACCAACCTCCTCCTTCACTCAATACCTCTCTTTCTGCGCATTGCCTGTCCCTTAGAAACCTCTTCCTCCTTTACAATTCCCACTCTTTCTTTCCCCCATAACTTGCTTGGATTAAAATGGAACTTATCTCTCATGTCAAATGTTTTATCACATTATATCAAGTGGCATGAATTAGAGTCAAATAATCTTGCTGTGTACATCTACTAGCATGACCCATATCCACTGAGAATGCCTCATTCATGCACGGAGCACAGCAGTGCCTCCTCCGGGCGCCGCGCGTGCTCGCTCCAGGGAGAGTTTGCAGCGCAAGCACCAGACGCAAATCACCCATCAAGCAGGCATGGGGAGAAAAAACAAAACATAAAACAAAAGACTGTCGCTTCCATCTGCAGCGGGCCTGCGAGTGCATTGCTCGTTTGTGTTGAAATTTATTCCATGAGCAGCTAAATTTCCAGAGCTCATCTGGACTGTTCTTTTCAATGCCCACACTGCCTTCTCCCTCATCCTTTTCCTATGATTCACAGTTGGTGTGTTTGTACCCTTTGGGCCATTATTTCCAATTTTCAAAAGGCTGTAATTAGCACAAATATTGATTTCAGTTTGATCCACTCGTATTTGGTTTTACCAAGTCGTATTTTTATTTTAAACAAATTAACAGTTGACATGAAAAAAAAAAAAAAAAGAGCAGCTCTCTTGGTGGAAAGCAAAAAGTGCAAAACCATTCTTTCCCTCCCTGCTCTCCTCAAGTCTCCCTGGTCCATGTGGAATTAAATAATCGAGGGTAGTGTTTTTACGTTGCTCTGCCTGTTTTGACCCACACTGGCTGAAGGCGGGAATTGCAGCATGTGGGAGCTGTTCCCATTCCTCTTCCCATTCATGTTCCCATCCCGGTTCCCACCCCTGTTCCCCATTCCAGTGGGGTGGCGTTGGGGCCCGATGCCATTGGCATGTTCGCATGTGTCTCGCGTTCGTGTGCGCCTGCGGGCGGGACGAGCTGCGGGGCTGCTGCTTCACAAGGAGGGACTGGGGTGTGCCAAGCCCTGGTCACCCGAAAATTGGAACTGTGTTCGGAATGGCTGTGTATTGTCTTTGACAGTTTGCATCTGAAGGAGCTGGTTGCTCCTGTGGTCAGCTCCCATCATGGCTGGAGTGTTCTTGGTGGGTCCGTAGAAGCAGGTTTATGAGTACATGGGGGTCACCAGAGCCCAGACCCCATTTAAATTGGTGCTGTGTTCACCCATGTTTGGGTAAGGACAGGAGCAAATGCTTAACTCTGTTGTCCTGAGCTCAGACACGGCCCTGCAGTCCTTTGCCCCCCTCACTTAACCCAGCAAAGCACCACAGCCATGGGGTCTTTAAACTCCTTTGGTTATATTTTCAAAGGACATTTTAGGTCCTAACAGTCTTTTTAATAAGAAAGAGAAGGGGAATAATCAAAAATGGTATTTATGATGTCAAGTTAGAGTTGGACCTGATTTTGTTCCCTCTTCCCCAGTGTGACAGGGGTCCAATCCTCTTAGCTACAGAGTTTCTCCAGGCAATGAGATTATTAATGCTTTGAGGCTGGCTCCTCCACTGGCTTAGTGCAGCAGTGCTGGCTTACCCCAGCCAAAGCTCAGTCTAGTTTAGGGTGTTGTGTGATGATAGGTGCAGCAATGGCAGTGAACAGCTTAAACCTTCCTGCAGGCAGGTCCTCTGTGCCCAGTGGGGTCACATTAGAGACACTTGTAGGATGGGGCTACATCCCCTTTCTGTGCAGTCCAGAGCAGTGCAGGAGCAGAGGTGCACAGGGCAAGGTTGTCTATCACATGTTCTGTGGGGTTTGAGCTCTCCGAGGATACTTCTAATCCCCACACTTCTCTGCAATCCTGCCTTGTGCTTCCATTTATTCCCCCTTTGTTTCCTTCTGGGAGTAGAGGCTGCAGAGTGTGTTATCTACCCACAGAAGCTGGGTTACTATGTCTTTTCTTGGCATTTGCTGTGATTTCTTAGCTCAGAAAGCATCTCTCCTCCCCTGCACTGCCTGCCCTGCTCGCACCTGCAGAACAGGGCTCTGCTCTTTGGGAGATACTGGTGTTTGTGGAAGATGATTATCATATTTCTGTGTGGTCTATCTGTTAATCCTCTTAATTGTGCAAATTAGTCAGGGTGGGTTCCCCCGAAATAGAGTGATCTTAATTTTAAAAATCTGTATTCTTGGGATCATTGAATGAACAGGTTGATCGTGGAGTTCTGCTGGTAATCAAAACCTAACTAGCTTTTTGGCAGTGCTGTTTACTGCAGAGTAACATGACTTATTTACTTGGCCCGGCTCACTAATTTGATAACATTTAAAGCTAAAACACTGTAATAAGGCCTGTTGGTAGAGAGCAGTGGTAACAGAAGAGTTTCAGAACAGCATCGTAGCATCCCCTCCCCCTGTTCCTGTGCTTCAGGATTTAAACCCTGTGATACTTTGTACACAATGCAGAAGGATCACAAACTCTGTGTAGTGCCTGATAGAAAGTAAAATTTTAACACTTTCTCCCCAGAAAGGAGTCAGAGTTGATGTGCGGAATGGCACTGTTTATAGGAACAATGAGGCAGAAGCAGGTGGGTGTATCTTGAACATGGGAAAATATCTTTAGAGTGATCTTGAGTCTTCTGACCAATCCTGCAAAATTCAGGCCCCCTTTGTCTCAGGTCACTCATAGGAATTTCATAGAATCGGAGTTTATACATCTGTAGTTTTGTCTGAAAACAGTGGGAGTTTTACTTGTAAAGGTTGTGCCCTTTGGTGGGAGTTATTTATAGATCTGTGCATGTGTATATATCTTTACACACACCCTTAGATGCTCACAGTATAGGGTTGAACCCCTCAGAACATATGTGATCCAGAAAGCCTGTGATTGACTAGTAGGCTGTGTGAATGTGCAACCTTTCTTCCTCATAAACTGGTAAACACTAATGTAAAACATAGGGAGACTATTTCCTCCCCAGCCACGCCGGGTAGCACGTACACAAAAGGCTCCTGAACGCTGAGTGAGCTCCCCGAGATCCTGAGAATTCCAGCATCCTGATGCAGTCCCTAAATAGCGCAGATGGCATTTTTGTCTCTGATGATTAATTCAATATCTTACTAAAAAAAAAAAAAAAACCAACAAAAACATGCTTTTCATATGAGAGATCAAAACACCAAGAGAAGCTCCTAAGATTGAGAGGACCTAAAAAAAAAAATTAATTTATTTTTTTCCTCCTTGTACTTCTTGAAGACACCAGCCTGAGTAGAAGATAAGGATTAAAACAGATGTGCTTAGTGCTAGTTCATCTGCTTAAATCTAGCAGTCTCTGAGATCAGTGATTAAAAAGCCATCTCTAACTTTGATGAAATCCACTGCAATGGTAATTCTGTGTCTCTGATCGCTGTCTTATGGGCCTCATGTCTGCCTAAACCGGACATAGAAAACATTTCACTGGAGATGATACATGGATTATATGGGTCAATTATACACTTAATCTGCCTTCTGGGGATTAAGTGTGCATAGATTGACCCCGCGTATTTGGCTTGTCCTTGGCAGTTATCAGATCAGGAAGGTTGCCTTTACCAAAAAGTCTGGTAAGAACTTAATCACGCAGTGATACAGCCCGCCGAGGTGGCAGCAGTCACCGTGCTTTTTGCAGAAGGCAGTTCTACCACTTCACTGTCACTGTGAGTGTTCAGCTCCCTCGGTCTGTGTCACAGCCGGGATACCAGACGGAGTCTTTTCTCCTGAAATGAGGAGCGAGCTCGTTCTTCCCTGCAAGACGGAGCCGGCTTTTAGTCTTGGTGGCAGGGTGGGATCAGCAGGGTCCGGCAGGTGTAGCAGGGAGGGCAGTGGGGAGACCAGGGTGTGCTCTGCCCTGTGCTGTCCTCGGTGCAGAGGAACAGTCACCACTTCCAGCAGCAAAGGAGAATCCATGGCTCATCAGTTAGAGAAGCCAGCATCTCCTTCCCACCACCTTCGGGAAGGCGCGAGCCCTTTGCTGAGACTCCGGCACCAAGTCCCATATCCCTCAGGGTCAACTCAGTTGGGTTTTTAGGAAGTTCCAGTGATACACCAAGGCTGATGTTGCATCTGGTGGATTTTGATGGATTTCCTTCCCTCAGCCAGGAGCCCAGCAGGAGTGCAGGGCCTGAGGATACAGTGCAGGACTGTCCTCATGTTTTCAAAGCCCTTGCTGGTAACTGACTTCTCAATATCAGAGATAATGAGTAATAACACTGTGTGAGTCTCAGACTTCAGCAAAATCCTTATACAAATTCCAGGAACCTGAGTGAGTACTTACCACTGGTTCACTGCAGGATCCACAGGCAGCTCAGCATATGTTTCAGTACCTACAAATTTGGAGCCTGATATCACACCTGAATATATTGAAAAAATGCAAAACACAGCTAGATCAGTTAACTCAGCAAGTCCTCTGCAGACACTGAAGCATTAGCTTAGTCTTAAAATCAAAGCTTTTGCCCTCAGCAGGGTTACCCACTTGAATTTTGGCAGCTCCTTCAAGGCATGCTTGCAGGATCATGGCATTTCTTGCTGGAGCACAAGCCTTGCGTGGCACAATCAAATGCCAAAAGAGAGCCCTTCTCACCCTCCCTTCTCCTCCTCGAACTCAAAAGCCTGGTCGTGAGTCAGTGGAGCTACTCACTGTGAGTTAGAATTACTCACAGGAGGACGGGTTGCAGGATCAGGGGAAGAACGGATATCAGGCTGTGCGCCGGGCTCCCATCTCGTATCTGCTTGTAGCCGCACTCACCGCTCTCTCTTAGACAGACAACAACCTGTATCCCTCCTACGCAGCAAGACTGCTCATTAGGGCACTAACTCTCTCCCACTCCCATCCTGATATGGCCTCCACGGAGCTATTTCTTCTGCGTTGTTTTTTGCTTTTTTTTTTCCCTCTCCCCCCTTCCCGAGTGAGTTGTGAAATGAAGACAATTAGGCAGATTGATCTTGAGGAAGTGCAGCTTGCTTTTTCCCTCCCTGTGCATCTTTGGAGGAGCCAGAGCCACGCAGCTTTCGCTGCCCTTGGCTGGCTCAGCAGGGATCGGACCCAGACCTGGAACTGATTCAACAGCAGGGACCTTTGCTAGGAAAAAAAAATAAAATTGTGATGGCAATTATCAGTGTATCTTCTAGGGGGCAAATTATCCTTGTTCTGAGGGGGCATAGAATGCACTGTCCTTCTGCAGCCTCTTTTTCTCCCTATGTGCCTTCTTGGAGCCTCAGAGGAGCAGAGAGAGGAGCTTAGCGTGGACACTGCTCCTCATCCTGTTATACTCCCATCCATGAACTTCTCACGGCTCCAAGCATGCACTGGCATGTGGCCTCCCGCCTCCCTGGCTTCCCCTCAGCAAGGCTGCTTTTCTGAAGTGCTCATCTAAGTAGGCTCCATTTAATTTATTTTAGGGAGAGTCTTAATAAAATAAGTCCTAGATCTGTCACTGGATTTTACATGCTTGTAAGGGGTTTTTTCCCTCCTAAATGTCTTTATCAGAACAGCTTTTCATGTTCCAGTAGACATTTGGTTGAAGACAGTTAATTTGATTTCTTTTCCAGAGGAGATTTTCCATTAATCATTCTAAGAAGGCAGACTGATTGCTCTGTTACGTTAAGGTCAGCAGAGGCTTGCTAACATCATCCGCACCGTGCTTTTGAGCGTCAGAGATTTGTGTTTTGGGGCCAGCCCTGAGTGAAAGATCATTTTATTTCCTGGTAGACATGAGTGGCCGAGGAGGTTTTGGGGAAGAGACATGACATCCTCCATGCAGAGAAAGCCTTTATCTAAGCAGCCTCTCTGCTCCCTGACCAGGAGCTCCCTGCACATTTATAACTGTGTAAGAGTTATAAAGTGAGCTGGAGCTGCCTTCCAGCTTCCTTTAAGAAGCTGTAGCTAACTGGACCCAGTCCTTAGGGTGATCGGGGAGGAGAGCCTGGAGGAGCTGGTGTTGCCCGTGAACCCCAGCCCACGCGGGTCCCAGCTGCGTCCGGGGGTGCGAGGGGCGTGGGAAGGGCCGGGATCCAGGATGGGCGCAGGTGTGCGGGGCTGACCCCGCAGCCCGCGGGGCACGGCCGAGCCCCCGCTGCCGGCGGCTTTGCTCCCTCCCTCCGGGCTCCGCAAAGGGCCTTTGCCCAAAGAAACTCGCGGTGCGCACAGGGGTGAGCCAACGGCCCCTGCGCGGACAATGACGAATTGTCTGATTTCCAGCAGCGCCTTCAATCCCTCTTTTCCTTTTCTCCCCCTGCAGCCCAGCCCCACACAATTGCTGCCGCTGCCTGCGCCAGCCAGCGGTGCGTGCCAGATTAGCCGTCCCAGGTCACTTCGTTTCTCTTGATCTGCAGCTCTTTCCTTTCCCAGTGCTCCCTTAAACCTCGCCCTGGATGTATGATATCAGCATTCAAAAATGCTTAGCAGGACTCGGGCAGGGAGCTCGCTGCATCCGGTGTGTAACCCCAGGAATGATGCCAGGGGAACTGCTCCCTCCTACACTCAGGATCCAGGTATCCAGGCAGCCCACAGCTACTCTTTTTTTTTAATATGAAGGCTATGAAAGAGGCTAAAGTTTATCAGGTCCCACTTCATGACAGCTTCCAGTTCAAGCTGGTAACAAGTGTAATGGAAGTATTCCCTAGCATGGATTGCTGTATTGCATCTTACTGAGCAACTCTGCAGCCAGTTCTACCGTGGCTGCCTCGCACTAACAGGGCCCTGGAATCGGGACAGAAAAATAGCAGCACTTTGTGTGGATATTGTATTTTACTAGGCTGCTTTATATAGAAACTCAGATTTTAACATGACAGCTTCATTTCTTTTTTGAAAAATGGAAATAAGCAGAGAATATTTTATAGGTTAAAAAAAGTATTTCAGAATAAGCATCCATACAGGAGTGGTTTTGTGTGTGCGCGCCTTCAGAGGTTTTTATGCAGAGGCTCTTTCATTTAGGAAGAGCGAGGTCTGCAAAATTCTGCAAAGCAGCAGGGCTTTTTGGGTTTAATTTGGCAGTTCCCAGTGAGTGCTGTGCACTTTACTGAGCTGTATCTGCAGTGAAGGAGAGAGAGCCTGGCACCCAGAGCACACTTGAGGTGTACCCAGGTGCGAAGGACTCAGCCCTGTGTGTGCAGGGACACAGGATCCTCCGTGCCAGCACAGCCTGGAAAGGCAGAGTCTTCCAGCTTAGGGGTGCACGTAGCCAGGACAGGCTTTACCTGTTACCAGAAAGGCAACATTTTCTGGAGATGTATAACTCAGTGTGTAAACAGGATTGGGGCTGTCTAGTCTCAGAGGGGAAAGGAGGCACCCGCTGAGGTGCTCAGCCTGCAAACCTAGCAGGTTTAAGTATGTGGTGTCTCTGGTTTGAGGACACTGTGGATGAGAGAGAAGTTGGAGGTGCTGCCAGAACCAATGGCAGTGGGCTTCCTTCCCAGATCAGTGTGAGCATTGGCTCCCACATCCCTCCTGCACCCTGCCGTGGATCAATAACTGTTTGCACATGGGCCTCCCTCGCAGGTTTGTCTGCCTGCTGCCCTCCATCCAGCCCTGATCAGCATTTGGCTCAGGGGGTCTGCCCTCCTCAGAGTGAGTGTGTTTGCTCACAGCAAACCTGGCTGAGACCAGGGCATCCCAGCTGTAGGAGGTGGGGAGCCAGCATTGCATTAACTGTTCCCATGAGATCCTTCCCTCAGTAAAAAGCTCAGGGAGTCATTGGTACATCCACCCATCACCTCTGCCAGGGGTGTGAGTGTGTGGCTCTTGACTAGGCAGAGACTTTGGTGTCTGGCTATCAGAGCAGACCACACTGACGTACAGCTCAGGAACACCTGAATAAGTACGAGACATCATAACCACAGTAGCAGATTTGTTCCTGCCCCAGTGAAGGAGCATTACCATTGCAGGTCCCTCCCTGGCTGTGTGCCTGCCTTGGGAAGCCTTTGCTGGTGTGATGAGAGCACGTGGATCACTTGCAAAGCCACTGAGGGTTGGTGTAAACAAACCTGCACCCACCACGGCAGGTGGAGTTGCAGCTGCACAGAACGTGTGTGGGTGTTACAGGTTTGTGCAGCACCGAGAACAGGGCGTGTTAGGGATGAGCTTCCTGGGCCTGTGTGTTTGCTGGGGACCTTGGCCCCACGGACACAAAAGATGCCGATCCTCCTTGTCCTCTCCGAAAAGGAATAAAATTTATTTTGGGTTTAAGAGCAGAGAGAGATCTGCAGCGAGGAGCGTGCAGGATGGGCTGTGCCCCTTTGGAGGGCAGGGGATTTGTGTGATTCCACCAGCACAGAGCGTGCCCACTGGGACCCCTGTGCCTCCCTCCCATTAACACCTGTGGCACCGACCTGCCAAGCCCCGCTGGGTCTAACTTCCAGCCAATTAAGGGTGACGCAGCAGGCTGAGCACACCCTGATGCCGAGATCCCCAAACAGTGGGTGATCTCAGGTGCCATATGTACTGCAAAAAGCGTGCGGCACCTCCACACGCCGGGGTCTGCGCTGCTGCCTTCGCTCTGGATGCTCTTCCCTGCTGGAAGGCAGAGCTCTTACGCGATTCGAAGTTGTTGTGGGGTTTATTTTTGGGAAGAGGGGAAAAAAAAAAAATAATGTAATTCAGTGATGCTATTTGCATCCTAGACAGGTGATGAGTCGCTCTGGCTAGCAGCTTAACCCTATTAGGCAACTTTGGGATTGTGACTTTATTAAATAATAATACAAATAATTTTAATATCAAGGCTCTGACTTTGTAACCTCCTTGTATAGCTACATTGTCAACAAGAATGAAAATTCGTGGTTAAGGAATATAAAATAGAATAAAAGGCATCCAGAAATCACAGCTCTGGGGTGGATGTGTAAGAACACGCTGTGTGTACTTGCAGTGATAGCATTATAGTGGTAAAAAAAAAAAATCCCAGGAAAAAAACCTGCAGCCGTTTACTTCAGTAAGAGCTCAGTTCAAGTGTGACTTGGGAGACTCCAAACAGATCCACGAGGCTTCGATAGAATAAAATCATAAATTTTATTTAAAGAAAAAAAAAAAAAAGCCCTGGGGTTTCAGGGGATTTTTATCAAATTGCTAGCGCTTTGCCAGATCTCTAGAATTTAATGTGGACTTTCCTAGAGAGGTTTAATTCGGAAAATGAAGGTCATGTTGCCTGCTGTGAGGACAGCTCACCCAGAGCCCTTCCGAGCACAGCCGGCGGAGGGTTCGCCTGTACGGGCGAGGTGCAGGCAATGGAGTCCACGGTTCGGCAAAGGGGTCACGGATCCCAAATACTGTGGGGTTTGTGCACACTATTCCTGAACACACCAGCCCAAAGACCCTGCAGAGAAGTTAAATTAGCACGCTGCAATCTGTTACCAAAACTTAGATTTATTTTCTGAAAGATACTTTTTTTTTTTTTAAGGGTGTGAATTTTGGAGGGGGAAATTACTTTTCTAACAGCAAACTGAGGGCTGCCTGAAGCCCTCCCTTTGCTCTGTCCTTGCATGCTCTGTAGAACTACACCGACAGACCTGCTTTTGATGTTGGCTTTTGCATACCTAACTTAAAGAATTATGTGCAATAGAAAAGCTGCCTAATGACCGGACAGCGTTATTATCTGGCGTGCGGCAGCGTAGCAGGACGATAACTATTTATTTACTCTTTGTGGATAAGGTTCTGTTATTTTCTAGTCTTTGGCAATAGCAAGAGAGCATCTGATATATACAATATTGGTGTGTATCCAATTGTTTGTGAACACCCCAAGTTTTGAAACATGGTTGTGAGAGAGGAATATAAGCTTAAGCTTGAAAGGCTAAAAAGCAGAAAGCCCCACACGTAAATGCTATTATGCACTTAATGAGGCAGGGTTTAAAAAAAAAAAAAAAATCAGCCACACAAGTTGGTTTTATCAAAGAAAATGTATAAATAACAACCAGTGATTCAAAGTGCCTCACAAAGGGAAAAGCAGGGACGGGAAGCTAGCACTTCACTTGTGGCATTCAGATAATAGTATTTACTACACTAATCTTTTGGGCTTAGCAATTGACAATCAATATATTATTATCAACAAGCGTTAACGCAAACAAAAAGCTTCTATTTCTTTTTTAACCGTGTTCCCCTAAGTCCCTTAAATTTAATTAAAACCGGACAGCTCTCCTTCTAGTACAAATTAGAGTTAAAATCATATTAAATATTTGTTCTACAGGAAAACAAAAGTGTCAGCTTGTGCTACCAGGTTTGGCTGCTGCTTTTTTTCTTTTTTTGTGGTTTTTTTTTTTTTTTTTTTACACACAGAGGGGGAAAAAAAAAATACCAGCTACTCGAAGTTAAAATAAAGTCTCTCTCCCTCCCTCCCCGTCTCCCAAGACTACTGTCTATAACATGTTGTTCCTTATAGAAAGTGGGATATGGTGGCATTTGCTTGATTAACTTGCTCGACAAAAGTGACAGCTGCTGTGGGTGCATGTAGCTAAGCTGCACAGCGCAGTTCCGCCTTTGTACATCTGTCAGCAAAAAAGGAGGAATAAAGAGTGAAAAGAGACAAATTGGTCCCAAAAGGCAATCCATTCAACTCAGGAGGTTTGCTCTATTCAAGCACTCGCTGGGAATCTCAAGTGCTAGGTAGCTTATTCAATTTCATTCATTCTTTAGAATGAGCCCACAAGTGTTTAATTTCTTATTCTGTTGAATAAAAGGGGGAGCTTTTTTTTTTTTATTGGAAGCATTAATTGTAAGACTAGCTGATCAATGCCTGCGATATTAACTCATTGCTTATTTTATGGTTAGCTCTGTGCTCCAAGAGCCTCAGCCACTAAACTTGATTTCTGTAACGTGGGCAGTATCGCACCGATTTCTCTGCTGCTGGAAAACCCGGGCACTCACAGTGCACTCGGTCCCCTGAGCCTTGGCCCCTGCCTGGCTTGGGGGAATGGTCCAAATCCTTGGCAGGTGTAAATCCAAAGAGTCGCTGGGTCATTATTGATGCCACCCATGGCTGCAGCCGGGACACAACCGAGCCAGATGCTCTTTGCCTGGGGGGTTCAGCCCTGAGCCCACTGCAGGTTTGGCCCTCTGTGCTGGAGGAGGGCTTGTAGCTCCAAATGTTGAGCTGCCTTTGGGTGGCTCTTTGGTCCCTGGTGAAGGGCAGAGGAAGGGAAGTCCATCAGCAGGGCTCTGAGTAGTAATACCTGGAGCAGAGGATGGATTTTGTTGAGTAGTGAGAAGAAAAGGTGATGAATGTGTGGGGTGGGGTTTGCTGTATGGATAGTTGTTTGCCTGCCATCCAGAAAACTTATGCTTTCATGGGAGACATATGCCTCTTCCTTCTTCATGGTGTGGCAGAAGGCATCCCTGTCTTCTTATCAACACTGGGGACCAGAATGTCATGTGTGCCTGAGGGCCAGTGGCTCTTCGCCCACCTCGGCTCTGCCATGTCCTGCTCCCTGGGCCACCACCACCTATCTTAAGCTTTTCAGATATATTTGTGTCACCAAGGCCCTGTCCCTGCTCTTCCCCCTCTCTCCTGGCTGTGGGTCAGCCTGGGGGACAGCACATCTTCTTTTGCAGCAAGACAAAACCTGGGTTTCCAGAACAGCCTGAGAAAATAGCTGGGACTCTGCTCTGGCAGCCTGGCAGAGACTTCAGTAGCACTGGCTGGCAGCAGGGCAAGAGGCACACTCCATCCCACCACTGCTTATCCACATCCAGCACCCTGTCAGAACTGGCCTTTGTAGGAGGCTCTCAAACTGGGATCTCAGATGATACCATGTACATCCAGACTTCTGGGAACATCTCTATTTTTGGTAGACAAGAATAGGAACTGCACTGATCTTTATGCTTCATGTTTGCCATCTTTACTAAGCTTTTGGAACTGTCTGGGATCAACAGTGAAAGAAACATTGGGGAAGGTGGAGAGGAGCACTTTGGTGGCTATAGAAGACTGAAGGGACAAGAGTGATCCTTCCATGACTGCCACAGAGCAGCCTGGCCTTTGGGCTACAGCCAAATCTGGTGTACAAAACCGGCTGTGCTTACAGGGCACTCCAGGGGTGCTACAGGCAGCACCCAGGCTCTGCTCCCCTTCTCCAAGCAAGTCTTCCCAGAACACTGGAAGCTGTGTGCATAAGGCTGGTTCCCAGACAACGCATCCCCGTGCTGCTGTGGCTGCATCCCCACCTTCCCTGTGGAGAGGACACCTGCCAAGGGGGGTGGCTGCCACGAATGCGTGTGACAACACCAAAGACCCAGTTTGATCTCAGAGCCGCCCAGGATGGGGATGGTGGGCTGTCACCTACTGTCAGCAGTTGTAAATCAGCACAGCCCCACTGTGCCTTCCACCAGCTGAGCTTCTGGCCCATTGGATGGCGACACAAATGCCAGAAACAGAGTTGGTAAATTTTTTTTTTTTTAATTTTTATTTTTTTCCCTGGCTGATAAGTCACTTTGAGTGAGGGCTGTTGCCTGAGAGCAGGTTCAGTTTTCTGTTGGGAAGTAAGACTCACATTCAGCCTTTTCCTTTTCCTCTCTCCCTTCCCACCTCTGTGGTCCCCTCACTCCACGCTGGCCGACTCGGGGATGCTGCGGAGGCGGCCGCCCAGCATCCAGTCCCTCATCTTTGAAACACCTTGAATTCAAGGGTTCATTTCAAAGCTGCCTTTCAGCATTTCAAAACAAGCCGGTGTCCTGGACAAAGAGAGGGAGCCAGCCGGCGTTCGGAGCCTCCTTGTGCAGTGTGTGTCACAGTTTTAAATAGATTTGCCCTGCTTGGATTGGTTCTGGTTGGAAAGCAAGTACTGAAATGAGAGGTCATAGGGGAGAGTTACTATGGTAATTGAGTAGTATCACCAGTAGTTTTGCTCTTATGAGCATTAAAGCACATAATAATAGACAAACAACAGTGGTTAAAGCAAGCAGGTAGGATTACTATGTTCTTTTGTCAGAAGTATATAATGTCTTGTAGTCAGTTTTAAAGACTTCTCAACCCCCAAATCCACCCAGCAGTCACCTGCTGAGTAATTTTGTATGCCTAATCTCTAGCCCTTAACTACAAGCTTTCTGCTAATTTGAGGCAAATGGGTATTTTTGACACTAAATAGGGCAGTAAAGAATCCCTGACCTAGAAAAACTCCATTCCAAGGCACTGAGAGAAGAAAAATATTCTTTCAGCATCCTTGGGAGACCTTTGGAATGACATAAAATAGCTTTGACTAAACTGTGCTGCAGCCTTCGATTAATGGTTTGCAGAAACTTGCTGAACATCCCTACTACAACTTCCCCCATAAAACTTGTCACTTCAGATTGCCATCAGCCACCACAACAATAATCATTTCATGCCTATTGCTAATTGCAAGCACAGCTGAGGCTCAGCGGGGTGCTCTTGCACAGTCCCAGGCCTTTATACCAGCCTCAATCTGTTGTATGGCACTTGTTCACACACAAAAAAACTACCAGTAAAGGCAGAAAGAGGCAGAGTCACAGGTTCCTTGTAATCCCTCTGCTACCCTGCTGACAACCCAGCCCTATAAGCATTCCTGGTTTTGTCCCACTCTTTACAAAAGCTGAAGTGACCTTAAGCTACTAGTATGTAAGCTTTTGAATGAAGAATACAGCTCCTTCAGGTGCCTTAAGAAGCAGTGTTGCATCTGGCTTACGAGATTCTGTTTGCAGCACCCCTGGAGTGAGCTGTGGCTTCCTGTAACATGTAAAATATGAGTGTGAACTCAAGGTTCATGGCAAGGAACAGGAGGTCATGCTTCCATTCAGCTCACACCAAAGAAGACGGGGGTTTGCAGATGTTCCTGGGTATGTGTAATGACACCACCTCCCGGAAAGCGCAGGAACCCAGCATAGGGCTGATTTTTGATGAAATGTGCCACACTCTGTGTGTTAGTTGCAGATTTATTCATATCAATTTTTGAAATTTATGTATTCAGAGACAAACTTGCTATTTCAGCAACTTATTGATCATGCTTTTGCGTTCAAAAAAAAAGCTTATTGCTTGAGCTGGTTGGGGTGTTGGAGGTGCAGTCATGGAAATCCACCCCTTGGCATGCTGCAGCTCCTCTAATGCCCATTCTGGAGCATCCCAGCCAGCTAATGGCCTATCTGATCTACCCAGGCTAGCACCCAACAATGAGGGTCACTGTGACATACAGAAGGAGAACTGGAAAACTAACTTGAAAGAGGGACTGAATTCCTGGCCATGCAACTATGTCTGCTTGCTGTGCCTGGGCTCTGAGAGCACCCAAAGAGCATCTGCATTTCCTCTGCTGTGAGCTGGGTCATGGTGTGCAGCAGCAGGCAATGGGAGCTGTGGTTTGCTTCTGCCAGAGACCTGCTCCCTTCCCTGCTGACATCCTGGTGGATGTGTGGTATCAACCATGCATTCACCAGGACGCAGCCTCCACAGCCTTTCCTCATGCTGTGCCCCCAGACTGAGTGTGTTTTCCTCCAGGTGACAGACAGGGATGCCAGTTTGCACCAGTAATGTGGAGTTTGGTCCATAACCATCAATGAGGTCTGCTTGTTCTTTACAACCAGGTGTGAGGAGTTCAATTTACTTAGGTGTGCCCATACCACAGCTGTGCTGGGGCTCCAGAAATGTGCCTGAAATGCATTGCAGCCACATGGCAAAGCCCCAAAGCTCAGTATTTGGGCTGTGACCTCTGCATCTCATCTATGGGGACAAACCATAAGGCTGGAGCTGGATCCTCAAGGGACCCTGTGTCCCTGGCATGTACCCCACTGCCCTTGAAGGAAAGACAGACCCCCCCAGGGAGAGTGAGGTGGCCAGTGTCCCCACAGGACCACTCTGTGCTCTTTTGTCTGAGATGATCACGTTTCTGTTTAGGAGCATTTGGCTTTGTTTTTGTTTTTTTAATAATATAATCATATGCAAATGTTATCTTCTTTGGTAGGTTAGTCATGAATCAGAGGGCTTGTGCGTCTTATAGCACATCAACACTAGTGATAGCTAAAGGGAACATTTAATTTATGGGCTAACTTATTTTTATGAATATGCAGGGCTTAAATTCAGCAGTTGGTGTGTGCTCTATGAAGTGACGTGACGGTTTTGTGTATCAAGATCAATGAATTAGACTTTGTCTTTTTCTCATAAAGTCTTTGGAGTAACTTGGCTTTGAGAAAAGAGAGCTCCTTTCATGCAGCCGAGCAATGTGCCTGGCTGAGCCCTTGTCAGCCAGTGCTCAAGAGGAGAAGGGTGTGATTCAGATTTGGCTCTGAGGAGTTTGCATCTCCCCAGAATCCAGCATGCTGAAGTGCCTACCAGGAACACAGAGAAATGTTTTGCTTCCTCTGAAGGTCTCAATAGCAGCAAAGCCACCTTGCCATAACCCCAGGGCAGAGGTTATAATTTCTGTTTGGGATCTGCACAGCTGTGTGGGCGTGTGTGGCGTGGGACAGACAGAAATGGCAGGACCTGCCCCTGCTGGGGACGTCTCATCTCATGAGGAGGTGACATAAACACCCAGCAGATCGTTGTGTGGAAGACGAGAGGCGGCAGCGGAAGGGCGAGGGCGTGCACGTGTAACATACGGTCGCTCCGTTCCCCTGTGGGTTTTGATTTAAAGAGGTGGCAGAAGGAGGTGTTTGGGTGACCTGGGTATCCATGTGCCAGTGCAGCCCCAGATCACAGCTAGTGTCACCCAAGAGCATGACTCAGTTAGGCACACTGATGGCAGAAAAGCGGCGTTACGAGCGTTAACGATTTCTCTGTTTTGCCCACGTGGACCTGCAGCATTTCAAGGCTCCTCAGGCAGATGCCCCAGTGGCAGCAGTCACTCTGTGCCACCACCAGTTGACTGCTGGCTGTCCTGGGTTGAAGCACTGAGGGGTCTCTGGGGATATCCAGGGATGCTCTGACCCCTTAGAGTAGTCTGAGGGATTGAAAGGTATGAGGCCCCAACAGATCTTCATGTCTCCTCTGCTGGTCAGACTCACACCTGCTTGCCAGCCTCCATTAGTTTCATCCAAACTCTCACCAACTTTCCATCCTGGAGATGCAGAGTCAGCAGAATCAGTGCCACAGGTTGCACAAGGTGTAAGCATTGAGCAAGAGGTCACCACATGCCATTTCTTTGGTGACTCTTCCACCTCTTTATTTCCTCCTGGTATAGAAATAGAAGTATGGGAACATCTTTGTTGAAGTCAGGGAGAAAACTCTTCCCCGTGCAGCATGTCTAACCTCTGCTCCCTATTCCTGGTGAAGGGTGGCAGCTCCCATGTGTGTTACCATACAGTTCAGTGATGTGCATTGAGCCCAGATTTCTGTGATGCTGGGCTGGTTTAGCTTAGACTCGTTTGTTTGCTTTGGTGAGCCTCATGCCAGTTTGTGGGTACCAACGCTGAAGGGTGGAGGGTAACAAATCACAATTACAGCATGTTCAGTTGTCTCCAGCAGCTTCTATGACCAGTGGAATGAGAGCATGTTTCTGTGTCAGCGACCCCCACCCCAAGGTGCAGTAATTTGTTGCAGTGTTCCAGGCTCATTGGGAAGGAGCTGCATCCCACACTAACCTGGATGGTGCTCGATCAGGATTTCCATAGACTGGTCTGGTGGGGGTTCTTGAGTATTTTGAACTGGTTTTAGATTACTTGCAGCTGGTCTGCAGTATAGGTTTTGATCTCTGTGTGTAAGAGAGAGCACAAGAAGGGTGCGACTGTGCATACAGAGGCGTGATGGATTTCTGTCTGCAGCCCGTTTTGTAACCAACCCTTGTGCTGAGAGCCATGGGGAGGTTTTTGTGATTCCCCCCCCTCCCAGCCCCTGCTTTTCCTTCTCTCAAGGGCTCGCTGCTCGGCTGTGTGGCGTCAGACGTGCCATGTCAGCCCTGCGTGAGCAGGGCGCTGATCCACAGTCCACCGGAGACTTCCTGCACTGCAGGAACGGCAGGCTGCTGCCACACTGCTGCAAGCCTTTCTCACAGACAAGCAGCAAAATTCTCAGCCCCTGGAGGGGCCCTGTGAGTTCAGCAGCTTGAAACAAACCCATTTCTTTGCTACTTTTCCATTTTTCATAATTGTGAGGGTGAAACCAAAGCATTTCCCACATAGCCTGGACAGGCACCTGTAGGTGCTTACACCAGCATTCTGCCCCCCCAGCCAAACCTTGCCCCACACGAGCCTCCCCTCTGCTCACCCTCAGGGAACCAGACTCGCCCCGTGGCTGTTTGTGGTTGAATTTGAAGATGGTAAGTAGCCTGAGTGTGGGATTGACACACTTAAAGGCAGGATTGTGCTCTCACAGTGGGGGGAAACAGGTTTAAACATGGCTTGAGCCAAACGCACACCACTGCTGGCAAGTGCCATCAGTGGCAAAATCAGATTACAAAATCTTGCAGCATTACTGGTGGTCTCCTATTAAGTCTGTTGCTGATATTAGTAAAATTTAAAAGCTCATGCATGGAAATTCTGAGCAAAAGCAGATGCCTGTCTCCCCTCCTGGCGTGTGGCACCCCACGAGCAGGCTGGCAGGGGAAGGTCGGTGTGAGGGGGCGCTGGGGGCAGCCCTGCCGTGGTTGCTGGAGAAGTCCTGTCTCTCTTGCAGCAATGGTACACCAGCTCGATGAATGTCGTCTGCACCTGGCTGACAGACCGCATGGACCTGCAGCTCCACATCTACCAGCTGAAAACTCTCATTAGGATAGTAAAGGTAATCACCTGGCATGTTTCCCCCTTGCTGCTGGGAGGAGCGTGTGTGCGTCCCTGAGTGTGTGGCATGTTGTCTTAGGCAGACTGTCACCCACAAATAAATTGAGCCCTTCATTAAAATTCTTTTAAAAAATTAAGATAGTTGCGTCTGTGGCTTGTAGCACAGGGTAAACAGGAAACTGAAATGCATAGCGATCCAAAATACAGGTGTGCAGGTAAAACCAAAGTAACTCCTTGCATTTAAAAAAAAAAAAAAAAGAAACTCTCATGCTATTTGACCCTACCTGTAAAGTAAGTGCACTGAAATTTGCCTTTCTGGGGACAAACCCACTGATCACACCCATGAACTCCGCTGTTAAAATGGGTTAAATCAATGCAAAAGTTTTTAACACTGTTTTACTAGAAACATTTAAGCCCAACTATGCATTGTGATTATTGTCAGAATTCAAATGAGATTGTTCTCATAGTTAATTGAAGTTGTTTCTTTTACAATGATTGTATATAATCAACTCTAAGAGATCACAAAGGTGAGATAACGTACCCTGAAAGTAACATTTTTTTTCCATAAGGGCATGTGTATGTGTATATGTGTGTGTGCATGCCTTGGACTAATGATAATTATTTCAGTGTGAAATCACAGTGGTTTACATGAAATAATAAGATCACAGAAGGGGGTAAATATATTTTTGATCATTTTAGGTTCTATCAAATGCTTTTTGGTCTACTATTTTATAATGTTTATGGTCTTGTGTGCAGTGAACACATTGAAGGCATGAATAAATTAAAACTGAGATGTATTAAATGTGCTTTTCATAACTGAAAACAACAGGCACAGACAAATTATTTCTACTTGTCAGCTAGCTGAGGAAAGCTTTCTTCCTTGTGCTTTATTTATACCAATATTACATTCAGAAGCAGCTACAACAAACCCAAGGACTTTCTGAAATAGCAGAACAGTAAATAGTTTCCCTACAGAGCACAGAGCAGAATTAAATGAACAACGAGACCAGAGTTTTTATCTCACAGAGTCGAAAAGTTTATAAACATAAATTCAAATGAGAGATGTTAATTGTAATAACAAGGGAAATACAGGAACCATGAAATTGCAACTCCAATCTGAGGTGAAGAAAGAGAGATTTAAGAAACACGTGCCGTCTGCTTATATTTATACTTCAATAATGTCCTCCAGTATCCTGGACTTAGTTTATTTAATCCCTATACTGTAGGTAGGATTGTTTAATACGGAGCATTCCGGGAACGTGTAATCACGTCTGCGGTTACGGGCGATAAGCGTTCTGCTGCACGAGGGAGAATAACTGACTTTACAGGCAGGATGAACGCAGCCAGGAGCAAGGGAAGTTAGCTGGAGCAGAGCCCTTATCTCTTGCTTTGATGTCTCTTTAGACTGGAGCCTCCCCTATGCAAAGCTGCCCTGAGCAGCCCCGCACGTTTTCCCTGCTTTGAAGCCCCCCAGCCCGGCCACCCCTCAAGCCCACAGAGGCAGGGCTGGAGTCGCGGGGCTGTAATTTTTTTTGCCCAAGGCACCCTAAAGGAACTTCTGCCATGGTAAAGTGGTGGCCAGCAGAGATGCCTCTGTGGCCTCTGCACTGTCTGGGGCGATGCAAAATGTCCCTGGGGCTGGGATTTCCCTGGCATCTCAGCCTCTTCCATCAGCGGCCCCAAGCCACAGCCGGGCCCCTGAGGCAAAGCAGGGAGCTGGTGTCAGCCCTGACCTCTCCCTGTTGTCTCCTTCCTCCGGTGCCTCTCCCTGCTTTAGAAAACATACCGGGATTTCCGATTGCAAGGCGTGCTGGACTCCACCTTGAACAGCAAAACCTACGAGACGATCCGGAACCGGCTGACAGTAGAGGAGGCCACGGCGTCGGTGAGCGAAGGCGGAGGGCTCCAGGGGATCACCATGAAGGACAGCGATGAGGAAGATGAAGAGGACGACTAGGGAGGCTGGGGGTCGCCTGGTATCCGTGCATGTACCTCGTCTGTAACTCAGTTAGCCACATTAGGAATTTTTATGTCAGCTCTCAATGCCCATGAGAAGTTTACCAATACAAATGCCATGTTAGCTGTGTGGTAATAAGATTAGCACCTCTCTTTGATTCATCAGTTTCCTAATTTCATATCTATATGTTCATAAGCAATATGGAGCACCATTGTTTAATACTGTTAATGGAAAAACTACATAGAAAACATGCTAGGTGTGTCCCTGTTATTAAAGTTTAAACAATGCTTCATTAATGTACTGTATATACATTGATGGTAAATTGTTGTGAAGATGAGTGACTCGAGTCCTTTCATTTCTTTGTTTCTCTTCTGTGGATGCCAACTGCTTAAAATTAATAAAAAAACAGCTTTGTTTTTAAAAGAAGAACCAGGCAATTACAAATGATTTTTTGTTCTCTCTGTTCATTTAAAAACCAGAAAACAAACAAACCCAGACAGCCGTTTGAATCATTCTGCATCCTTGTTAATGTACCAGGCTCTTCCCTCCAATATGCAGTTAACTCCATAGAGGCTACATCCCAGAGGATTAGTCATTCTAATTGCCACACCAGATTAATCCTATCATTATGGATATATCATGCCACATTACAAGTCCAAAGCAGTTGTTTTATGTTGACATTTGCTCCTCTAAATGTTACATTTTTGTTTAAATTTCAAATAACCGTGTATGTACAAAGACAACTTTAATTACAATCTTAGACTATACAAATGTGTTTATAATAATATATTGAATATTTATTTCAGTAGATTGTAACCATAATTTACAATTCCTCTGTTTCACAATGGTTTTTATATATGTCATGTACATTGCATTTTGACCAGTAACTGCATGTCCATCAGTCCCTCCTCCAGAGCTTTTACTTTCTGTGTAAAATAGTGATCCATTTTGCTTTTTTTGCCTTATACAAGCCGACAGTTGTAAAAGTGTGAGAACTGTGGCTTCTCAATAAATAACTATTCAGATGTCCTAATAATAAATTATGGAGTCTTTTTATGTCTGCCTTAGAAAAAAAAATAAAACAAAACAAGCTGAGATGTAAGAGCCCCCACCTCTCAGAATAAAGGAATTTTCTTTTCTCATGGGTGTTTTTTAGTTTATTAATTAAGACAATGGTTTCCTGATTTGCTCCCCAAAGTCAGGGTGGGACTACACTTCCCCAGGTACAAGGGCATTTCTGCAATCCCCTCCACAGTTCTGTCCATCGTTATCTGCACTCTACATTCTGTGATTTGTCCCTGGATATCTAATTGATGATCTGTTCTTGTTCAGCCCCTGTTTTTACGTGGCCATCAGCCTTGCCCAACACTTACCTTCCTCCAAAAGGCCTCATTTTGTATTTTAACTTCTCCCAAAGCAGCCAATTGCAGCAGCACTTAACACACACAGGGCAGGGGCAGACCCTGAGATGAAATTAAAGAACAGCCTGGTTTGATGGAAAACATGTTTAATGGAAACACACTTGAAGTGGTTGCCCAGAAAAACTGTGAATGCCCCATCCCTGGAAGTTTTCAAGGCCAGGCTGGATGAGGCTTTGAGCAACCTGGTCTAGTGGAAGGAGTTTCTGCCCACGGTAGGGGGGTTGGAACGAGATGATCTTTAACATCCCTTCCAACACAAACCACTCTGTGATTCTCTGTTAGGCTGAGTTTTCTAAGAGATTTTGCAGCCCCTCCCTCCCTCCCTCCCATCAGCCAGTTCAAACAAGAAATGCTTCCTGCTTGCCCAGGTCTCAGTGAATTGAGAGAGAAGCAGAAGAGCTGATGTCTTTTACACCCAAGCACAACATCCTGTTGCCAGCCTGGGGAACCAGGACAAATATTCATCACCCACAAATAAAAGACAGACAAACGTTGGAAAACCTTCCTACCTGGACAAGCCTGATTGACATAATGAACCATTAAACTAAACCAACTTCCAGTGTCCAAAAGCCATGAGACACAACCTGGATGTATGGGAGGAGACTGGGACCTCTGGAACTGCCTGTGAAGGGAGTGCTGACTCCCACACTGGGCTGAGATAATTAGGGAGCCTGGAGCATATTCACCTGCAGTGCTGGATGTTTGGGTCCCTCCCCTATGTGACAGAGTTCAGCACCTGGCCCTGGAGGTGCTCTGCAGACCCACCTGGATGGCCACACCCTGCACATTCAGCACCCACCTTCCCCTGGTGTCCTGCACACACACCCCCCGAGAATGGGGGCATTAACAGGGGCTTCACTTCAGGAGTGGGCAGTGGACATGCACATTTAGCACCACTGATGTATTGAAAAGCCATTTGATACATGAGGATAGATAAGTTTTGGACTCTTCAGTGTAGCCCAGCAGACCCCTTCTTGATTTTTGTCTTGCTCCATACTGCTGATAGAGGGAAGCATTGCCAGGAAAGCCACCTCTGAGGACTTAGGCAGGAACGTGGCTTTGTGGCACTGACACAGGAAGCTTTTCTTCCTTCTTACCCATCCGTCATCTGTTCAGCTACTTGGTCCTAAATCCCCAGAGGAAATGAGTGTTTGAGTCATACTGAGTCTACCAAAACAAGCTCAGGTGTCTCTGCAGGTCCATCACTGGGATGTATACAGAAACCATCTATATCTTGACCTCATTGTGCTTGGAGCCTTCAATCCCACCTTGAAGCCCTCACAGGACTTGCTTGATATGTCTCACAAGACATAAAGCAAGGAACAAACACCTGGTCCCTTCTTTCTAGGGGGTTGAGATCCACTTGAGACCCACACACATACTCAAGATGCACACGAGTGTGCTCGTGCCCTCTTCATCCTGTCCTTCAACTGTCCCAAATATTTATGTGAAAGACAAGAGCTCCAAGAGGAGGCTCTTGGAAAGCCTTACTGGGGTGGCCACCACGCTGGTAGCAAAGAGCACTGAGGGACACCCAGATTTGTAGCTCCGCTATCAGCCAGGCAGAGCAGAGCTAGAGAAACAGCTTGATTCTGCTCTGCAAGTGGCTCCTTTTTTTTTTTTTTTTTTTTTTTTGAAACCACAAAATATTTATTGGGTAAAAACACAACCCACTTCCACCTGCCACCTTTCAAAATAGTGAGCCCTGCTCAGTTTTTTGAATGAGAGTGTGGGCGCAGCCTTCAGGAGATGCTCCTTGGCTGCACATCGCTAACGCACATCGGTACTTCCCTGGAACGGCGGTGATGGACACCCTCGACTGAGTTCCTCTGTCATGAGCAGTGACCCTGTGGCCTGTGACAGCTTTTTGCACGTCCTCAAATCCCAATAAAGCATCCATAAAGAGATTCCAAAACAACCCAGAGGCTTGGCTACACATCCAGAATGAGGAAGCATTAGCCAGCTCGCTACTTTTAAGGAGTTTGGACCCAAATGATGAGCTTCAAGTTACATACTTCAGTGGGAGCGGGGAGAAGATCTCACGTACAAGCAGTGCTGCAAAGCAGGATTTAACCTCCCACTCCAGAGCCTGCAGCCTGTGGCTGAGCAAAGGAGAGCTCTGCATCCTGATCCCCACTGTCTTTAACCCTGCACATGGTTACGTGGGTGCTGGCAGCCCGGCCCTGGGTTGGGTTCTGTAAATGGGTTCTGTACCGTGGTGCTGGGAGCAGGACGTACCACCTTCTGTTAATCCTGCAGAGATGTCCAATCCAAAATGGTTTGGTTTTGTCTGAAAACCATCAATCCGGGTTTAAAACCCTCCTGGCCACAGACTACAGTTTGGGCAGGGCTCAGGCTCCTGCAGAGTAAAGCTCGGGCAGCACCTAAAAGGGCTTCTGGACGGATGGGAGTGTTGGCAAAGCCAGACAAGGAATGCAAAGAGCTGCTGCTGGTTCACTTCTACCCATTGCTGTGACAGAACAAGCTCCAACAGTCAAAGGACTTTCTGCCAGTACAACTGCACCTAGATGAAGAATCTGCCAGTACAGTTATGTCAATCAGTTTTGGGGAAAGAGGAAAATTTCATTCCTCTGCCAGCAAAATTTTAAATGATAGATCAGGCCAAAACTTCTCTCATATTTACAGGGAAGTCCAGCGAAAATATCCTTTTTTTGACAGACTTACTTAAAAGCATGTGGCATGGAGACTGAAAATGCTATCAACTATTTGACTGACAAGTGTCAGCAGCTGTTCATCCAATTTGTTTTATATTTCAGCAACTAACAGATTCTTTCCCCTCTGCTGTAATGCATGTCTTCTGGCCCATAGGCATCTTAGAAATTGCTTTTCTGCCTCTCTAGTGACCAAAACGTCAAAAATATTAGAAGACAATTTGTGTTCAGAAGCATAAACAGGCACAGAGCAAAGCAAAGATGATTTTGTCAATGTTCAGGCTGTGTTCTTTTTTAAAAAGTCACAGCAAACCTAAGGCAAAAATTACTTCTTTAAGCTTTCAAAGAAAAAGCTAAAGAAAACAAAGCACACAGTAAATCAGCACAGGTTAAACCATCAACTACCAAGGGGAAAAGCAGCTGTCTAATGGCCAAGCAGAACACAGCAGAGCTGTATGTCAACTTCTGCACTTTGGCTGTGAAGTTCATGACTGCACTATTGCCACTGTCACCAGTGTTTGTTCAAAAACCTGCTCCGTGGTTCAGGATTCAACAGAGTCACTGCTGCATCAAGCCAGGCCCAGCTAGGAGAGTCCCTTGAGCCATTCACAAAACCCACCCTTCTTCATCTTAGATCTAACACTGCTTTCAGATGCTCTTTCATCCTTGACTGTGTATAAATTACAATCATTGCAGTTTTCACCCATTCTGAACTTGCTGGACTAAAAAGCTTGTGCCACACCTCTCTCTGGTGAGCTGCATTCAGCCGTATTACCTTTACTCAAGCACATCTAGGCTCTTGGGCTAAACCTGAAGTGGTATTTTTCCCAGCCTTTCTAAAAGATACATATTCCATTTCAAGTTGTAAATCTGCATTTGTTATAACTGTGCAAAATATGGGAGAAAAAAAGTGCAGAGATTATATGCAATCTGCCAGCAGAGTTGTGTGCCATGAGGAAAATGCCTCACAGGTCAAAACAAAGAAAAACACTGAGCAACAAATTAGTTGCAGGCAGTAGCTAATATGGAGATCAAAAGATTAAAATCAACATACAACGATGAAATCACTGGAATAATAGGAGCACTTAAGAAGATTAAGTCAATAACAGAGTCCAGTACTACAAAAATAAGATTTTGATTATACTGTAAAATTTTATATTGGGAGAGCAAAAGCAATTACAACCACGACATGCTTTGCTCTCCCTGCCTTAGACCATCTTGGCTCATTTCCTATGCAAGGAATACAGTTGTTGAAATAAACAGAAATGTTATGACTCAAGTGCTCGATTCAAAAACAAACCAGGTGGTCAGATCAGATTGGGGACTGTCAAGATGGGGTCTGTAAAATGAGGACTTGTTGCAGATCCCGGAGGATACGACAGCTGGGGGGAACAAAGGCCACACCGTTTAGGACTGCTTTCCACACAGAGAGCTCCACGAGCAGCTGATCTCGGGGCTGTCCCAGGCTGTCAGCTGGAGAGGAGAAGCACACACTGGAAGGGAAGTAGGAGGAGATTAATAGCTCAAAGACTTAAAGTGAATGTGGTGGTGGACTCTGATGACGGGGAAGGTATTTTTCTATCCAGCTAAACCAGCAAGGATTGCAGGTTTGGTTTTACATCAGAGGCAGAGCACGCGGCAGCCTCCAAACCATCTGGACCCTCACGTCAGGGACAGGAACATGTCCTGTATCCATATTCACCAGTTCTGGGGGTCACTCAGTAGCTTAGCCCAATGGGGATGGGAAGGGTGACCCACTGAACAGCAGCTGATGCTCACCATGGCAGATCTACCCTTGGTCATCTGGTTGGTGTGCAAGTAGAAATTGATGAGCCAATCCCTCCAACACACACTGGCCATAGCCATAGGACACCAGCCTCACCCATGGGCTGTGAGGCCAAAGTTCCCCAGGGAGAAACCTCCCCTGGAGAGGTCCTCTGCAGCCAAGAAGTCTCAAAGCCCTTGGTGGGTTCTGCAATGCTCTCTGTTTTGTGAGGAAGAACCAAAGCAGCTCCTCTGCTCCCCAGAGCAAATGACTCATCTGGGTTTTTCTCTCAAATTCTCTCTCTTTTCAGCATCATTAACTCCGGCCCCATCCCCACCCCAAAAATCACAAGCTAGGTTCATAATTAAATCAAATAAATAAATAGCTATTTTTGCATACTTTGTGGGTGTTCTTCAATATCAGGAAATACTTGGGTTGTGCACTGAAGATTTTTCATCAAATAACAAGGATTTGTAGTTTAGGCTCTCATTGTCAGAGGGATTTTTAATAGTTCTTCTAGATCATGTCTTCTGGGGTGAAATCAGCCCTTGTGCTCAAATAGCACAGCAGCAGTTTCACCAGTCAGTCTGGGAGTCTTGCCAGGCTCTTTCTGACTTAGCCACCACCACCACCAGGGACAGGGATGCTGCAGTCCAGCCGGTCCCACATGCCCCAGGGGAAGGAGGCAAGGTGCTGCCACCTCCGTACCAGTCCAGCCCTGCAGCCGATGGGGACATCTGTGACAACAGTTCAAACAAGGGCAAATACAAATCCCAGACAACGTAGCATGTGGCACAGCCACAAAGGCTGGACAACCCCGAGTGAGGACGGAGTGGCAAAAAGACACAGTGGAAAAATTGGCTTGGGAAGGATTCTCTCTCTGTTCCGTTTTCTTCATTGAAAAAGCAAGAAATTTGGAAAATGAGATGGTTTTCTATCTCATTAAGGGGAGAATAATTCAAAACACGTGGAGTTTGTCCCACTTACTTTTTTGGCCATCCTTCTTCCAAGCAAAAAAAGGAAGGAATAGGAACACAAAACTGAAGTGGGCTTCTACCCATTTTCACTGTTTTTTGCTCCTTTTTCTGAAACATTTTCAGTAGGAAAGTGAGAACAAGGCCATCCCCCCATTATATTCTCCTTCTCTACTTCCTCCCACCTTTTCTCCTAAATAGAAAATAAGGGGAAAAAAAACCCTACAAAACCAGAAAAAAATAAAAGCTCCCACTCTTTCAAAACAAAAAAGTACAACATTTCAAAACATTAGGAAGGAACATCCTTCAGTTTCAGCGTTCAGAAATGAGACACAGCATTGCTCCATTACTGCAAGGCGAGGGACGACTATTTCCGACAGCAAGGATGGAGAACAGCAGCTCACCTGCTCAACAATTTCCTCCTTGCCTTACTGGTCAGGCTGACTTTGGACATGGTGTAGATTCCACCAACTCCTCGCCTGCCTCCCGGGCCAGACCAGTCTCACACCAGGAACTAGATTTCCCTCATGATGTCTCTCTCCACTCCTCACAGGCAGGCAGGCAGCGTTTTTGGGGCATAAAGCCTGGCTGGGATCGAGCCGTTAGTTACCATTCCTGTTGACAGGCAAACTAGAATAGGCTCTGGCTCACTTTCTCCGAGCTGTGGAAGGAGGAATGAGCCGGGAAAAGAGTTCATTCAATTGCTTCTGTTTGGCAGCTCTGCAGGACTCTCCGCAAAGACAGAAAGAGATGTGGCAAGTAAGGAGTTGCCATTTTTAGAATTACATAAGCCAGTTTGATTGCCATCGAGGCACTCTGTGCAGCTCCTGCCACGGTGCCCTGCCGGTTGCTCTGCAGTGGAACTAGATTTCAAACAGCTTTAGAAGCAGGTCAGATACCAGCTCTTAAAATTGGACTCAGGTTGAAAATGTCAATGTTACTCTTGCATCACTGACAAAAGTTCAACAGCATAACCACGCCAGGACTCTGGGCCAGGTTCCTTACAAAATCCCACTAACCACACTTGCTCTGGGACCTGTGCAGAGCTCCAAAAACTTCCCCAGTGAAAAAATATAAATCTAAAAATAAAAAATAAATTAAAATAATCTGTCTACAGATACACAGTAATGTGTACATAACTCAGTTACAGAGATGAAAAATAGTCTGGAGAGACTCAGCACCTCTGCTCCAGCCAAGGTGGCCTTACCATGCACTGCCCCTGCCCCGGTCATGGCACTCTCCACTGGGTGACGGGGCAGCAGGGTCCTGCAGGATCAGATGGACTGCCCATAGGGACCAAGGCATTGGCACTGCTCCTGTTACACAAGGTTATCACAGTTTCAAAGGAATAACGGGAAGCAGTCATATGGGTAACAACCCTCACTTCACTCCAGCCCCAAAGTTTGCTATCCTGACTTCCCTGTTCGTTGCTCTCTAATTTGTCCAAGCAGCGTCTGTCTCTGACCACTGCAAACCAAACTGTGGCCAAACACCTTGAGACCATCCCTAGGTTGACCCTTCCAGGTTGTAATTTCTGCCTTACACTGAGACAGTCCCAAACCCAGCAAAGTGGGACCAGGGCCAGGCAGCACCACCGCCCAGCCTGACCCAGGGCAGCTCTGCCACACCTTACACCAGCCACAAAGCTGCAAAACCACACAAAAAGCTGCCACCCCCCCAGCTCACAAAGACAGCCCTATCCTAATTGCCTGGGCTGGTGGCTCCTCTGGTAGTTCATCACCTTCTGCTATTAAAAAAAGGGAAAAAAAATAGTAAAAAAAAGTATTTACAAAAATACATATATGTAAAGCAAAGCAGCATGGAAATCAAAGCCACCATTTCGGAGAGATTGAAGCATAATGCTAATAACTTTCGGCAGCTTCCACTGTGGAGTTTAAGCAGCTGCCAAGTTAAATAACTAGGAGGATCCTAAGTTGTCTTCCAGTGGACCAGAAATGCCCAGCACCGACTGCCCGGGCAGGGACGGCCCGATGGGCACGGGGAGCCCGGCCGGGCCTGCGGGGCCCTGCGCTCCCGCCCGCCCGGGACCCACCCGGGACACGTCCCCGGGAGCCCCTCGCTGAGCAGGTCTGGCTGTCGAGGGGCGAAAGGGGAACCCTCGCTGGTTTTCGATGTCAGCGCCGGGGAGCTTTTGGGGCTGGGTCTGCCGGGCGCGTATAGGACCCTCCGACGGGAGCGGGGGCTAGAAAAGCCCCGGGTGACCCGGTGTGCCCCGCATGGGGCCGGCCCGGCCCGACTGGACACCGCACTCGTTTTTCTAGGAAGGCAGCAGCGCAAAAATCACCGTTGGAGCGACCGTGTCCGCATCAAGAGCGGCTTTGCGGCGTGAGCCCTTCCTGGGAAAAATCCGCAAACCATTTCTCCCTCCAGACGTCTGAGGTGAAGGATTAAAACCCCACGGGAGAACAGCCTCCACGGGAAAGGCAGAACGCCCTGCAGAGCCGGGAGCCCGCAGCCCACCCGACGTGCAGCAGCTCCTGCCTCCCAAAGCCGGGCTGGGCCGCTCGGCCCCCCCAGACCCACTCGCTCCGAGGGGCTCGGGCTCGGCGGTGGGCAGGCGGCGGGG
Source organism: Myiozetetes cayanensis (assembly GCF_022539395.1). Classification (NCBI taxonomy): domain Eukaryota; kingdom Metazoa; phylum Chordata; class Aves; order Passeriformes; family Tyrannidae; genus Myiozetetes; species Myiozetetes cayanensis. The sequence continues at coordinate 7,457,816 of NW_026087389.1, forward strand.
CCGGGGCAGGCGAGGGGGCTGGGGCAGCTGTCTCAAAGTCAGTCAGTTGTAATATGCTCGCCGGAACAGCAGAAGTCGAATCGATAGAGACGGCCTCCAGCTGTGCCTAAACCTGCGATTTCAATTAAAATACTGAGCTCCGATGCCCGGGTCTTAGCTGGGATCTCAAAGCCCTGATGCACAAGGCGTGCGGTACCCGGCTCCTCGCCGGCCGGGAGGCAGCGGCACGGCCCGAGCCGGTGCCCGGCTTTGGGATGCACAAGGGCTTCTCCGGGATGCAGGATGGAGGCGGCCCCGGGGCTGCACTCGGGGTTCCCCCGTCCCTCCTCGCCCCGAGAACCCTGAGGCCTACGGGACCCGCTGCCCCGAGCAGGGCAGTGGGTGCGGAGGGGCGAGCCGGTAGCCTTTCCCTCGTCCAGAAAGGGAGGGAGGGAAAAAGGGAGAGAGCCGGTCCAGCAAACATCCCGGGAAGGACGAGGGCGGCGCGGGGAAGCTGGCAGCGAGCTCCCGGCCCCGGCTCCGCAGCCCTCTTTTATCCTGCCCGAAATCATCTCGTTTACAGAAAATATTTGTTTGCACTATTAGTTGGTACTGGAGTTAATTACTCAACGTGTGAGCGGGGAGTAATATGGATAAAAGCAGCCCCAGTGTTTATTGTGTGGGTGAGCTGTTTGAGCGGTGCTTGAATAAACTGCAATTAGGGTTAGATAGAGATTAATTAACATGTGAGTGGCAAGGTGTAAAATAGTTCCCAACCCTCCACTCAGTATAATCTGCAGGCGAGGAAAAAGAAGTTTGTGGAGGCTAATTAAATACTTTGCTAAAGCCGGCGAGCCCCGGGAGCGAGCGGAGCCCAGCCCAGCCCAGCCGCCGCCTGCCCGCTCCCGCTGCCCGGAGGAGGTGCGGGCAGGGCGAGCAGCGCGACGCGGCTCCCCGGGGCTCCCACGGGCTCTCCCGCAGCCCAGGCACCGGACACGGCTTGTGTGGCTCTCCGCAGCCCCGTCCCACCCTCTCCCCCAGAAGCGGGACGGTTCCCTCGCTCCCTTGAACGCTGACCCGACAGATCCGGGCAGGCGGGATGGAGCGGGCAGGGCTGGGGGGATGCCAACACCTGATGCTCCAAACGGGGTGTCCCCCCGGGGCAGGGCGCTCCCCTCCGCCCGCAGGCAGCCCGGGGCGGCCGCCGATTTCAAAGTTTGTTTCTGGAGCGTGTTGTGGTTCGCAGGTGAAAAAGCCTGTCTGCAAACAGCCGCCGGCGAGCTGCCCCGGCGGGGAGAGGAGGCGCGGCTTTGTCAGCGCCGCACAAAACCCCCGAATTCCTCCAAACTTTCTTAGGAGTGCGAGGGAGGCGGAAAAAATAATATATATATTGGGGCCTTTTCATTGCTTCCTTTACCTCTGGCCAGGCTCAATCTAAACCCTTCGCTCCCCCCTCTCCCCCGGATAATCCTCCCCTTTATTTTAGAAACACACAAAACCAGGTTCCACGCAGCGCTATAGTGGCTACAAGTGAAAGAGAATTGAGCGCCCTGAATCGCTGGGGGAAAATTGGTTCGGCTGAATAGCCCCAGCGAGGGACGGGGCGGCTAATCAGGGCCAGGGGGGTACTGCCGGGCCCCCCCAAACAGGTGGACGCGGGACTCTCTCAATTACCGCGTCCTCGCATCTGAGGTTTCTGCAAATCCTCCCCTCCCGCATCACGACGTTTTAATTAAAGAGAGGAAGGGAAGAAACCCCGGCATCCAGGCGCTATAATGTATCGTCGCCTATTTGGGGGGGAGGGGGAGAAAAGGAAAGGCGGGGGGGCACGACAAGGGCTGGAAGGGCAAGGGAGAACCGCCCGGATGCCCTCCCCCAGGCAGCGGGCATCTTTCCGGGGTGACAATTTGCAGAACTCCCGTTTGCTGAACACTGGTCTTTTTTTTTTTTTTTTTTTTTTTTTTTTTTTTTTTTCTTAAGCAGCGAAATCCAGTCCTGGACTCGACTCCCTCCACATTTATTTAAGGCTAATCACCAGCTACCCTGTGAGGGGAGAGGGGTGGAATTAAACTTAGTTTAATTAACATTAATACACTGTCCTAATTAATGGGTTGGCTATTAATTTATACATGCTGGGGAGGCTCGCAGATAAGTGACAATTTATTAATTATCTTCCAGCTCGGTTGCAACGGAGCTGATTGCAGATGGGTTGCCAAAATAACTCGAGCATGGTTGCGTGGTAGTTGCTTTAGAAAAAAAAAATCATTCTCCCCCTTTCTTTAAAAAAAAAAAAAAAAAAGGAAGAAGAGGAAGAAAAAAAATCCTCACGCTCACTCGGAGTGGCTCTTCTAACCCCAGCAAGAACTGGAGCACTCTTTTCCACCCAACTTGTGAATCGCACTTGCCTTCTAATTTGCCACATGCAAAACGATTCCTCTGCTTTGCAAGTTGCTTTTTAAGAAGGGAGAGAGAGAGGAAAAAACCCAGCTCGCACACGAGCGATTTGTGCGTCTTAAACTGGAAGGAAATTGTGCGTGTAGAGGGGGGGCTCGTCTTCCTCTCTCTGCCCCAGCCCACCGCGCTCCAGCCCGGCGCCTCGGCTCGGGGAAGATCCATGGTGGCATCCCCATGTCATTCTGCTCAAAGTGACTTCATGTGATGTCAGCTTTAAATGTACGAGACCGTGATCTGACGCTCAGGAAGATGTTTGCTATCAAAATGTGACTGTGGCCACACTGCGCTGCTTGGATGAGTCTCGCCGGCGCTGGGCAAAGGTAAGTGGTCCCAAGGCGAGTCCCGCCGCCCCTCGCCGTGCCCCCCGCCCCTGCTCCTGCATTTCCCGGACCGTGGCCATCGGTGTGGCTGGGCTGGGTGGCATTGGGCTGGAGGAGGCTTTTCTTTTTCTTTCCTTTTTTTTTTTTTTTTAATACTAACAAGGTCTAGCTTGCATTTTACTTTAGCGTGTTCCGCTTAATGAGCAGTAATCTGGTACCCTACGTGCCATTGTTCTTGGATATGTTCATTTGAATGTAAATAGGAGGGGGTGCCGGTGGGGGTGGGGTGGGGGAGAACAAGGTGCTTATTAAATTGATTTGTCTCCTGGCTTTTCTGGAATGCAGAGCCGAGAGCGGGAGCGAGTCGCTGCTCACACCAAGTTCCCGCACGGCGGAGCGACATGGCGAGCCCGGGGTCGCTGGAGACGGTCATGCCTTCCTCCTGCCCCCGGCACGACGGCAGGGCCGCCGCCGCTAACCCCTCCAAGACCCTGGCCTTCTCCATCGAGAGGATCATGGCCAAGACGTCGGAGCCCAAGCCAGCCTTCGAGCAGCGGCACGGCGGGCCGGGGCCGGAGCCGGGCAAGAAGCCGCTGAGCCTGTGCTCGCCCCTGCCCTGCGTGATCCCCATCCCGCCGCTGGGCTACGAGCTGCCCTCCAAGACTCTCAACTACTCGGAGCTGTGGAAGAGCAGCCTGCGGGGCGGCGCGGGGCTCTGCAAAGCCAACTGCGGCGTCTGCTGCAAGGCAGAGCTCGCCCTGGGCCAGCCCAGCGGCCGGCTCATCAAGCCGCAGGTCATCCACCAGGCAGGGGCCGTGCCGGCCGCCCCCCGCTCCCTCTACTACTTCAACTACCTGGACGCCGCGTACCACCCGGCCGACCTCCTGCATGGACAGCTCTTCCCCGCCGGCCTGCTGGGCGCCCCGCCGCCGGGGGGGCTCTCGGCCCACCAGAAGCTTTTCCTGCTGGAGAATGCCAAGCTGGCGGGGCTGGCGGCCGAGAAGCTGCCGCCGCCGCCACCCTTCGCCCACAAGGAGCGGCTGCCGGGACACCTGGACCAGGTGATGAAGGAGGCGGCGGCGGCGGAGCGCGGCGGCCCCCCCAAGGGCCACGCCAAGATGGGGGGCGGCGGCGGCGGCGGGGCGGCGGAGGGCAAGCCCAAAAACTTTACCTGCGAGGTCTGCGGCAAGGTAAGGGGGGCGCTGGCACGGGGTGGGGGCCGGGGGCGGCCGGCGGCGGGGCCGTGCCTGACCTCGCCTTCCCGGCGCTTCCCCGCAGGTGTTCAACGCACACTACAACCTCACCCGCCACATGCCGGTGCACACGGGGGCCCGGCCCTTCGTCTGCAAGGTCTGCGGGAAGGGCTTCCGCCAGGCCAGCACCCTGTGCCGGCACAAAATCATCCACACCCAGGTAGGTGGGGGGCAGCCGGGGTGCGGGAGGCGGCGGCCCACCCCCCCCGCTCTCCGCGCAGCCCCCACTGACGGGCCTTTCGCCCTCCGGTGCAGGAGAAACCCCACAAGTGCAACCAGTGTGGAAAGGCGTTCAACAGGAGCTCCACGCTCAACACCCACATCCGCATCCACGCCGGCTACAAACCCTTCGTCTGCGAGTTCTGCGGCAAGGGCTTCCACCAGAAAGGTAAGCTTAGCCGGGCCGGGGCCTTCGCCCATCATTAGCGGGGATTAAACGCGGCGAGCCCTGCCTGGCTGGGGGAAGCGAGGGGCGCAGGCAGAGCCGCCGCCGCCGCTCCCAATTACTTTCCCTCTAAGCCGGGCCGCATCGCCGGGCACTGCTGACGGTTCTCCCTAAATGCTTTTTAAATGAGAGGTGCCGGGCCTTGGTCCTAATCCAGAGCCCTCCGTTTGCCGCGGGTCACCGGGCTGACCCTGCTTCTCATTTGTGCCATGCCAGTTGCGCGCTGCTCCGCGCTGACGCGGACCGAGTTTGACAAGTGGGACAGGGGTGCAGGGGGAAACACTTCCTAATGCCCCCCTTACCTGTGCACCGTGCGGCCCGGGCACCTTCGGGTAACCCCTTGTCCCACCCTTTTCCTCCTTCGCAGGCAACTACAAGAACCACAAGTTGACCCACAGCGGAGAGAAGCAGTACAAGTGCACCATATGCAACAAAGCCTTCCACCAGATCTATAACTTGACTTTCCACATGCACACCCACAACGACAAGAAGCCCTTTACGTGTGTCACTTGCGGGAAAGGATTTTGCAGAAACTTTGATTTAAAGAAGCACGTCCGAAAGTTGCACGACAGCGTCTCCAGCGCTCCTCCGCCGCGGGACCCTGGGCGCAGCGGGCAGAGCTAAGGGCCCGGCGCGCCGCCCCATTCGGACCTTCTTCTCCACCAGGCCAGCACTATTTATCCAAACCAGCCTTCGCTTCTCTGTCTTTTCCCCAGCGAGCTCAGCCGCCGGTAGCAAGCGACCCCGAGCCGCAGTTGTACATAAGAGGAATCTTATTTAACAGCGCGTTGCGGGCCAGGAGGGGCCGGGCTGGCCGCCCCCCACGCCAGGACAGCGCTCTTTATACGTGTCTGTAAATCTCCATTTTAAATGTACGCTCGAATAAGTGAGGAATATATATATATCTATATCTATCATGGGACAATAAACCGGCCCTTCGCAGGTGTCTCATTTCCCACCTCGGCCCCGGCCCGAGCGGGGACCGGGCTGCACGGCGCTGTCCCCCGTGTGAACGCGGCGTGCGGGAGCTGCGGGAGTCGGGCCCTGCCGCTCCGGGGCCCGCCGAGCGCCGCGGGCACCGCAGGAAGCAAAACCAGGGCGGGAGGGAGCCGGGCGGCTTCAGAGGGCTGCAGCCGCCCCCCGGAACAGGGGCAGCGCCGGTGCGGGACCCCCGGCCGGCAGCGCGAACGGCAGCTCGGAGTTTCCCAGAGCTGCTTTCCGGGGTCGGTTCATTACAGCGTGTTTAAGCCGCTCCTGAATGACTATCTTTCCTTGCATGCAGATAAAATGATCTCACGCTTGCTTTCCGAGTAATGACCCAAATTAAGAGAGAAAACACAGACCCTTCAAACCGCATTACATTAATCTAATCACTCCCAGCAGGCCTCAGAAACTCTTTTTGATCAGAATATGGATAATCAAGCACTTGGATTACACTAAATATTCCCTTCTCATCTCCCCCCCTCCCTCACTTTTAATACGCAAGTGTCTATTCTGGCCACGTCGTTAGGAACAATATTATTCTAGCGGAGAAAGGAGATTGAGGCGGCCGGGCGTGTGCGTGCTGCTCGGGCCGGGCTTGCCAATGAAGAGGGGAACGAGACAGGCACCGAAATGCCTGGGGACGGCGTAATGGGGAGCTCACCTTTCTCCGCTTAATTGAGTGGTTAAATAGTAGAAGGCGAGGACGAGCACAGCTCGCCGCCGAGCGCAGGAACGGGAGGCGACCCCTCGCTCCGGGTTTCTGGATTCATTATTCGGCTGCGATGCTCCGCGCTCCTCGAGGAGCGGGCTGGGGCCGGGGCTGGCGGGCCCCGTGCTCCCGCTGGAGGGACGGGGCGATTTCAGAGTTTCTCGGGGTTTGCATTCTCCAGTGTCAGAAGTAGCGTTTTGACGGTTTGATGGGCGGAAAAGGATGCCCAGTTATGCTGGCAGTGGGGAAAGATCGTGACAAAACCCTGTTAAAATGTTTTGGGAGAGTTTTAGGTTAAAAAGAAATTAAAAAAAAAAAAAAAAAAAAAAAAAAGAAAAGAAAGAAAAATTGCAAACCCCGTCGTCGTTAAGTCACCACTCTGGACACCCTGTCGGGGGAAAGGGTCCCGCAAGCGAAGGGGCTGCAGCTCAAGCCTTTGTAGGCGGGAGCCGAGCCGGGCTCTCTAGAGAACGCGACAGACGGGGCGGGATAGCACACGGGCTGGGGACAGAGGGAGGCACCCCTCTCCGAGAGGACACTGTGCGATGGGAGGCCACGGCAGGACAAGGTCCTGGAGGAGTGGAGCGGGGCGTGCGCATCCCGAGGGGCGGCTACGGAGCCGGTGCCGTTGCCAGGTCCGGGGGAAGCTCCGCTTCCTCCGCACCTCAGGCCCCGGGAAGAGGTCTGGGCTGCCAGCCGGGAGCCGAAAGCGGGAGCCAGGCGCGGCTACAGGCCCCACAGACAGCGCGCAGGCTGCTTCCTCAGCTCCCCTGATGGGCGAGAGCAGCGCGAAACCCGCTCCCGGGAAGGGAATTAAGGAAGCGCGTTCTTATCGCATTTTTATAAAAAGCGGCGTTGTTTACAGAGCCGTCTGTGAGGGGGGAGGGCGGCATCCCCGTCACGGCTAAGGGCATCCCCGGGGCACCCTGCAGGGCCGTGTCGGCCGCCGCTGGGTGGGCTTGGTCACCTGGCCCCCCTGGGTGGCGGCGGGCAGCCCTGTCCGGGCCGGCTGTCCCTCCCGCTTCCCCCCGACCTCGGACGCACCGGGAAGGGGCCGCGGCAGCGCTCTCGCCACCGGCCGGCCCCTGCCCCCCCGGGATCTCGCCCGGATCCCGGCACACACAAGCCGCAGATCGCGGGGGAGGGGCGGCTCTGTCAGACACACACACGCCAGAGACTCCAATTATCTTCTCCCTCACAAGATGTTTCTGCTGTCCACGACTGCTCACACTTCGGCACTCTTGCCAGCAAGCCTCAATAATAACACAAAAACCCGCACAAAAAAAAAAAACCTCTCCCGGCGCCACAGCCGCGCACACAACAGATTGAGCGGTGCCGGTGCCTCGGGGGGAGGGTTAGAGGTGCCTCCGCGCAGAGAGCGACGTGCCAGCACCGCCGGGCTTCCCCCCTCGGCCCGGCCCAGCGCTTCCCCGGCACCGGGCGGCTCCCAGGTGCGTCCCGGCACCGCGCCGGGCACCGGGAAGCGACCAACCTACAGGCAGCTGCGTTGCCCTTTTCCCTGCACTCCGCTCTCCAAACGTCTGAGCAACCGGTTTGCTGCTAGAAACATGTTAATTGCCAACGGAGCTCATTAAGGCATGCACATGCAAAACACAGCGAGGGAGATTAAATGGACAAAAGCGCAATAATGAACTGTCAAAAATCGGACCCATCTACACGACCAGGAGCACTCAAGAATGAGGCATTTAGAGGCAACAAAGGATTGTCTGGGACAGGAAGAAAGGACGACCTAGACTTTTGTTTAGTCAACACAATTGATTACAAATGAGAGATTAACAGGATAGCTTCAGAGTTTTTTTGAAGGAGGCAGAAGAGAAAAGTCCAATTAAGTGCACCGAATGTTAACTACATTGATTTCCACGGCCAGCGCTAGAGAAATTCTCATTAAACCATCCCTGGCGATCCCTTTTGGAAAGTAATTTGTCTCCCTGATGGAGCAGAGAAAGGGAGCCGTGTAAAGAGAAAGAAGCGCTAGTTCTTGGCACAATGAGCTTAGGAGACACACTGGAAAGAGCCAAAGGGGGAGTTAATGAGCATCTGACAAGCCGCTTGGACCCGGGCCTGGAGAGCAGCGATGAAAAGATGGAATTGGCCAACAACTATTCTTTATATCAAACATAAAAAGGCCAATCTGAAACAGGGCTGCTCAAAGCTGGTGGGGAAGAAAAGAAAGGCCCCCACTGGGGGGTGGAGTGGAGGGCTCAACTGCCCCATTGGGATGGGGGAAAAAATGCATTGGCATGTCCCTCTCCCGAGCGAGGAGAGCTGCCCGCCCTCGGCACCACCCCCAGGCCGGGCACGGCCGAGGGGTCTCGGCAGCCCCGGCCCGCTATGCAAACACCCCCAGCCCAGAGGTTTGCACAGCCCCGAACCGCCCCATGCCAGCCGAGCTGCGTACAGTTTTAAGAGGTTGTCCCGCGGAGGGAGATCACCGGTCATCCCAAATCACTGTGGCCCGACTTTCCTCGAAACCCACCTTCCTCCTCCCTGGGGCTGCATTCTCCCGACCCTCCCGCTGTCCCGGGCCGCGGCCCCCCCGGCGGAACAGGCACCGCGGAGCACAGCGCAAGGCAACGCGCTTCGCGTAGACACGGCTCGCTCGGAGGCTCTTAAATCAGATTAGAGCTCGTTAATAACAATTTTGGCTTAAGTCTGTATTGACTTAGGTTTAGGAATGGCTTAGCACTTTCGCTTAAGTCAACACTGGGGCTAAATTGACACATGCCTTTCGCAACCCGCCGCGTCCCCAAGGACGCCCAGGTGCTTGCAGGACTTGTCCATCTCTCGCTTTCAGCAGTTTTACGGAAGTATTTGCGTTATTTCTAAGCGAGCCCACTGGGCCTCGAGCGTGCCTGCCCACCCCCGCGAGAGCCCGCTCCAGGGCCGGGTTTCACGGGCCTCGCCCTCCCATGGCTGGGGTGCGGGCACTGCTGTCCTTCGGGCTCTCACTGCCGGCCCTTGCTGTCCTTCCCCAGCCCTCACAGCGTGGCCCCTGCCCACTCCCTAACACCTCCTGCGTCTTTCCTCAAGCACTCCTTATGCCTTCAGATTTGGACCCTGGATACCCCCGGAGAGCCGGGGTTGTGCTGCCACCCACAGCCGTGCTCTGCAGAGAGAGGAAAGGGCCGGAGGCAGATGCCCAGCAACCGAGGGACAGGCGGCACGGCAGGTCCCGGTGCAGGCATCGCCCTTTGGCCAGCATGGACAGTGGCCACGGCCAGGGCTATCGGCTGCCGGACCTCGTTAGACCCCTTGGGCAGCCTCCAGCAGACGGGACTATGAAGGGCAGGGAGGCCCTGGGGCTGTGCAGGCAGAGGGGGTCACCAGCAGACCATGGCTGCAGGGACAGGCACCCCCGGGCTGGTGGGGTGACACACCCCGTGCCCTTCCTCTCCCGAAGGCTTCTGCAGGCAGACCGTGCACCATGGCCTGCTTTGCCCTAAACATTTGCCTTCCCACCCTGCCCACCTTCTCTGCAGCCACAGCACTGTGCTGACCAATACCACCACCACCACGGAGCCCTAGCCAAAAAGGGGCAAAAGTAAAAAGTAGGAAAAGAAAAGGAGAGTAAAAATTCTCTTACCAGTTTGTTTCTATCACGTGCCCCGACTCTCTAGTGACTCTTCCCCACCTTTTATAAGCCTACTCCCACCACTAACCCTGCCTGACCCATAGCCTCCTCCTGTTATTTGTATTCATCTCATTGATTTATTGCAATTGCTTAATTGATTGAATCATGGGCAACATGTGCCCTCAATGAAAAAAAGAGGAAAAGGACTTCTGTGCTCTCCGTTTTACAACGGGCTGCCTCTCCTCGTCAGGTGTTGGGGCTGCAGCCGGGCCATGTGGCCTTTCAGTGCAGGTGCTTCAAGTCACCAGTGCTCTTAAAATCTGCTTTAAAGTGACTCTGGGAGTAAGAGCGTCTTTAGTCACCAGAGAGCTTTGTTATCCCCAGCAGGGACAGACACGGAGTGCAGAAAAGGGGTCTGCTCCCAGAATTCTGAGTGTATAAGCCCAAAACAACACAGAACTTGACTTCTACAAATATTTGCATCTTTGCAGTCTTCTCTGTTTGCAGAAGAAGCAGGCTGATGAGTAACTTTAAAAGGGATCTCGTCCAGGGGCAGAAGTACTTTCATCCCCCCGGGCTGACCTGCCAGTGGAGGCCGGCAGCAAAAACCTCGCCCAAACAACGGGGATGGGGGCTTTGAGCCACGGGAGTCAGGTATTTCCCCAAATCAGCGCTGCTGCCTCGCTGCAATGGGCACAATTGTCCTTTGAAGAGCTAAGGCGTTTAAATCGCAGGGAGCACCTGAGTCCTCCCGCAGCCGCGTTCCCGAGGTCCTGTTAACTGTCTGATACTCCTTCTACTGTCTTCCTCACTGCTGCCAGTTGCCAAGATATTTCACATAAATAGAAGCTTTCTGATTTATAATCAGCCTCTTCCTTCTGATTCATTATGTTAATGAATTGAGATATTACCAACATTGGATTATCGCATCACTCACTGAATCCAGCAAGAGAAAGCTGATTATAGAGGAAAAAGCCAAGTGTACCCGGAAACTTGATACAAAGAAACGTCCGAGAAACAGTGCAAAGCGGCTGCAGTAGTTTAAGCGCCTTCTATTCACTGTTCACAAATGACGGGGGGCTGCTACACTTTGGGTCACATAGACAAACCTTTTCCCAAGAGATTTATGGATACGTTACGGGTATCATTACTAACAGTTGCATGGAATCAAATCGTCTGCCCGGAGCTTTCCTGGGAATCTCGGTGCCTTTGAGTGAGGGAGAACACACACAACACGCTCCCCGTTCCCTCTCCCAGTGCACCGGCAAGGCGCAGCCCCCGCGCCCCGACGCGACCGACCGCCGTCCGTCTGTCCTCCCCCGCGCCGCAGCGAGCGCATTTCACACCGGGCAACCACCAAGCAATGGGTTTGGGGTGTTTCTTTTGTCCCGTCCTTTCTCCCTTTCCCACAGCCGCTTGGCTCGGGGTTTCCCCGTCTCGGAGCAGCGCTGCTCCCCGGGCAGAGCCCGCACCGCCGGGGCGCGGGGCGAGCGCGGAGCGCAGCGCGCAGGTTCGACCGCGCCGAACAAAGCTGCGGGCATGTGCTCCACTTGGGCACATCATCCTCCGGAAGCTTTTACTGAGCAACACTCAGAGCTCCGTGAATCAAGCTACCGGGAACACATGAGAATTAAATGGGTAAAGAAAGGCAGGTCTGCATACCAAAATTACATTTCCCAACACCACAGTGAGGCAGGTACTTATTTACTGCAGCTTCAAGATACGTAATTAGTCAAGGAGACTGTAATTTACTTAAAGAAAGGAAAATTTTCCCTTTTATTAATTTGCAATAGATTTGTAAAATAATCTTACAGCAGCTGGCTCTGCTTGAATCTGTTTCAAAAGTGTGATGTAAATACCGTCTCACACTATTTTGTTGCCTATTAGGGCTTTCTGGTAGGTGATACGACTGAGAGTGAGGAGAATGAACACCACACATTTATTTTTAAGATCATCATCACTAGCGATAAAACTTATGGGAGAAGTGAGCATACTTCCTATCTGTATGCGTTAAAAACAGACGTATCCAAAGTAAAATGTAAAAGATACAACTGGAAGGCTCCATACACAGCGGGTACAACTTAGCGCATTTTCAAGAGCTGTTTCAACTGTGTTTAAAAGGAGTAGCAAATTCCCAAATTAAATCACGCTATTTATAGCAAAGACAAAGAGCTTCACACAGCAGGAGGATGTACTAAAGAACCATTTTTCCCACCTGTTTCCTTTGCAAGGGTTTAAGTCTATCTACATCTTCCTAGTAATCGCATATCAGAAGTAATTTAGCTCAGTTATTGTGAAACAATAGGAAGGGTGCCAATAATCGATCTGGGATTCATGACACTTGGGTTTTTTAGCAGTAAACTTCTAAAATTCTAATCTTCACTCAGCAGATTAGAATTTCGTATCAGAATCACAGGAAAATAAACACCATACCTAAGCAAAGTATTTATCACTGGCCTATTTGCTATTCACACAGTTGGCTATCACAGGCACCAACTTATATCCAACTCATATGTGCAATATAACACTGAGATCCAGGAGGCAGTGACTACAGCATCAAAGCTTTATTTCAACTATAATGCAGTATATCCATGGATTATAATCCTTGAGCAAACAGCATATCACAGTAATGAAGACCTTAGCATTACAAATATGTTAAAACAGCTTGCATTTGGGGTGATATTTAAGGTCAAGTTGTATCTGAACACAACTATTAAAATATTATGAAAATTACCATTATGGAGTAAATAATATTTTCTTTCAGATATAACCTCTAAAAGTACATTCCATTTCAAATTTGGTTTTCTTATTTTTCAGTACCAACAAGCTCAAACTGAGCATCTCTATCCCCAACCTGCTCTATGTGAATGAAAAAGACAGAAAGGAAGAACTATAAGTTCAGCCTAAAATTTAGCTCCCAACTCCTATGAAAACATGACACTGAATAAACATAATCAAGAGGATACCATAGTGTCAAATATCATTTGTCCAAACCAACTTATTATTTCAAATGTGCTCCCAAATTAAATTAATAGTCTTGAGGAAGATTCTGCAGAGTAAGAAATTTCTTATCCTAGGGAAAACTAGCATGCCTTCTGCTCCTGCCCCCACAGCCAGAATAACTGAGAAAGTAAAAAGCTTGGGAATGTGATGGCAGAGGTGACAAGATGGGTGAACAGGCTGTGCTCCTGGGTTAGCATTGGGGTTACTCATCTGTGCATAAACCTAAAAAACGATGATTAATCATTTCTTCTTGCAGCATACTCAAAGATGAACTTACAGACAGGCAAAACCTTTGGGTTTTCTCACTGTTCTTCTCTCAATTGCTGTTCCCCACCCACCAGAAAAGCACAAGAAGCAACAGGCTCTTAGGACCACTGCAGCTAATGTATGTATATATTTTAACATAAAAGGGCAAGTAGCAAGTCAAGACTGCAGAGTAAAAAGTTAGGTTTTTTTTTTTTTTTAGGGAAAAACATTTAGTCAGGATGGGTAGGAAATTACAGAAGATATCTATGATGTAATATCTACAATATATATTTTATATATATAAAAAGACGTAGTATCTACATAGAATTGATATGTCTAAGGTAATAGCCTTGACTTGCTGTAGAACACCCGTTCAGGATAAAGCCAATATTGAATCATATCATTATCAATCAGTTCAGGGGATTTAAAAAAAATTTTTTAAACACACTAAAGTTTCTCACTTGCTTTCTCCAATCTGTATCTATAGAAAGGCAAGCAGCAAGCTAGCCCAGCTGTAGTAAACTAAACTCAACAAATCAGGTAGAACAGGAGATGCTATATAACCACGTTCCCTGACACTGTGTGCCCCAAGGTCTGCGCCAAATCAGGAGACGCTCGCTCCTGTACCTTAATGTACCTTAGTGTCGCCCCTGCCCCTACTGCTGTGCTGTTTCACAGTCATAGGCAATTGCATTCGTTTCAGACCACAGACCAACACAAAGGCCCTTGTCTCTTGAGAGCAGTCACCTACACCCATCCCTGCTTTTAATGTTTCAATTTTTACTTTTCTGGACACGTTCCTATACAGCTTTCCTTGCACTTAGTGTCCTAGTGCTTCTAAAGTTATGCTGCAGGAAAAAATAAATTCCTTCTTTGAAGATAATTTCATTTTAATCTCAAACATGCTACATGAACACCCAACTGCAGCACAGAAACTACTCTAATCCTGCTTGCAGGTGCCTTTCACTGCATGCTGCCAAATCCCCATCCATCCAGCTGCCATGCCCTCAATGTCCACACACTTAGCTCTCCTTCCAGGGGAATTCACAAGGGGCAAGGAGATAGTGAGCATCTGCATTGTGTCCCAGTGGTGAGGCGGAGTCGAAAGAGATAAAGACCCAGATTATTCACATGTATAAAGTACTTAGGGGCCCAGATTTTAGTTTAAGTGATTTCCCTTTGGATGTAAAGGCCAGGATGAATCCCAGTCTTTGTTAGTGACTAAGTGCTCACCCATCCCTTCATTCTGGGCATCATGTGTAATAGCTTTTCCCTTCTTGTCTGCTCAACTGGCTCCAAGTATTTGCTTTTTAAATGTGAGCTCTACAACTGTAAGATCCATCCGCATTCCCGCTAAATCAGATTGAGAATCACATTGTGAGCTTACAGAAGAAAATATTACCAAGTTGTCTTTGTGACAGAACACTGAGTAGGTATAAAATTGCAATAGTCTCTATGCCAGGTTTTTTTTAAGCTCTCAGCTTGTAAGATGAAAGCCTAATTTGATATTTTTGTAGTTATATAACAGTTCTAATATTTTGTGACATTTTGTATTGTGACACTATAGATGAAATTGTCATCGGACTGACACCCTTTACTGTTTATTCCTTAATTACAACTGTTAACAACACTGCAGAGAAGCGTGCTAATCTGCCATCACATATTATGAAAACAACGTTATTGTTACAAACACCAACACCCACTCAACAGGATAATTCTAAGATGGCAGTTTCTGTAAAAACTTATCAGTTTAATGGACACTTCAATAGAAAAAGTTTTAAATGAACTCTTAATATTCCTGGGGAAAACATATAAAAATTTTATATCGCAGCCGAAGTTTTGATTTTATTGTGTCAGTGATTCTTCATGCTACATAGAGACATACATATTTAATTAGTAGGTTACATCTCTGTAGCATGGAGATGAATAGACAGTTAACTAATAGCTTAGTAAAATTTGTAATCATTACATTTTCATATCCTCAGACACCAGCAGAGATAATTTTTTTTTTTCTCCTACTGCCAGGTTGGGGTGGAATCATATTGTTGGATACAAGATTAAATTTTAACAGCATAGTGACTCGAGTCCAGGTTCTTTATAATAATAAATAGTATTTTCTAGGCTTCTTTTTCTTAGGAAGGATTGAATTTCTGCAGACCACGTCACACACCTGAGAGATCTTCCACTGAACTGATACTGAAGTTCTGTACTGTGAATTTTTCATACCAAGTTAGCCCACTGCACAATTAAACTCACCAATACTACACCTCTGTAGGAGGAAGCTGAGGACCTGTTCAGTGGCTGAAAATGAAAATATTATCTCCTCACCTTCTATATATGCTTTGTTCTTGGACAGCCACTTCCAGCTACCTTTCAGTTTGCTTCTCTCAAACTTTTCACGTCTAAGAAAAAGTTCTCACTTGTAGATTATATCAACAGAATGAAAATAGCACTAAGGGCAGCCTCGAAGTAGCAAAAAGCCCTGGAGACTTGTTTACCTACCCCTTAGACAGGAAACACAACGTAGGCAGAAGGAGGTTGGGAAAAGCAGCAGTGGTTACTGGAGCGAGGTGTAGAAGTGATGAAAGTCGCAATGACAAAAATCAGGGAAAACAGAATACGGAAATTCAAGGTTGTTCCTTCCACTACTGCTCTCATGAAGGTTTTTACAGATTCCTGGTGCTAAACCATGTCTACTCTGTCTGATGCACACAGCCTGCCTTTCCTCCTAATGGTAAATTCCTGCTCTCTGCCTCATCCACGAACAGGCATGCAGCACAGATGACTGAAGTGAAGAAAGATAATGCAAGAATCTGTCTTTACTTATCGCACTTACATGTAGAAGCAGAGGATTAAAAATAACCTAAAACTCTTCTCATACTGAAAAAGCAATTGCCTTGGTGGAAATCTATACACCAGTGTTTCTCACTCTTGATCCTAAAAGCCCCTTTGAGGATTGCTTCTCTAATACAGAATAAAAATAAGGAATTGTACACAATGTAACAATGGAATCGATTTATCCAATATAGTTAATTTTAATTATTTACATTTCAATTTAATGGCATGATACTCTGATGATCTTCTCTGCTAAAGTAATAAATTACAAAACAAAATGCAACTAGAATGGTTATTTTTGTGAGTCGTCTTCTGAGTAGTTTATGTTCTGCTTTGTAGCTTTCATTTTCTTAAAGCAAATAGGAACTTCTGCTCTTCCTAAAAGAAATTCTTCCCACTTGGGAAGAGATTCTTTTATTGATGCCCAATAGAGAGTCTGAGAAAGATATAAGAAAAAATAAACTTAATTTCAAAATCTGTGTCATCCTGTTTAAAACAACATATATACGCAAAACATTATTAAATCTTACTTTATGAGCGAAGCAACTCAGAAAACAACAATGTAATTACACATGAAATTTCAGATTTCTAGTATGACACAAAATATCAGCCTGGAAAGATTTCATTCTGCAGCATGAACTGTAAAGTGACTGAATGTGCCCTCTTGTGGTAAGCAACAGATTAGTTTAGACCCTCACAGTACCTCTAATAAACTATTTTTCGTGATAATATATTTTTCCTGAAGTAGCTTTTATATTTAAATATGTATGTTAGGGGAATTCAATTTTGAAGTGGAAGAAAAAATGGTTCAATATTAGAAATGAAAAGTGCACATTTACCAGTGTAAACTGATTATGCTAGAAGAGTCTGCAGTAACGTAGTTCCAAATATTTGAGTAAAATTTTAGATGTGATAACTTGCCGATGAAGTAATAATCCCCAGAATTTGGACCAACAAAAAATAATAATAATAATAAAAAAATCTGTATACTTAGCTTGTGGTTGAGGAAAACCACTGTAGATCATCTAACCCTTCCTCCTGCATTATGCTGTGCCTCTGAGTAATGAATTCAACTTATTTTCATCTGTGGAATTCATTATTCATCGTTTGTTTTATTAGTATCCTAACAATAACTTTGTTGTTTGTAGGATTTTCAGGAAAATTTTAAACGTTGTGTATTATCTGTTTCCCACAAAAATAATGCAATTGAAGAACTGCATTAAGCCAACACCTTAATCCATCCACCAATGAAAGTGTTTTTAGTCACTGATGTCCATTCAGAAAAAAGTAATTTTGTAGTAGAGAACAGTCATAGTACATATGTAGTGAGCCTTTTTATTTTACTTAATTATGTAATGTGGGAGAAACGCAGCACAAAACTGAACATCTCCCTGCAGAGTATTAGATTCCTGGCTAATCACTTTGATCCTTGCATGTAGCTCAGATATAACTATGGCTCTTGCAGATTTACAAAAATATTTTCTTCAACAGATTTACTCAAAGAATCTTTTTTGACAAGCATATGTGCTGTCACACAAAACTACTCCGACTTAGCAAGCTGGGGATCCATTATAGCCATAACTTTCAGAGTATATTAATACAGACACATATATGGCTGAGTGAAATATGCTCAGAAGTGTTTTGGAACAAAGCACACACAAGAATTTTGTACCACGAAAGAAAGTTTTCTTTTTCCACTATTTATAGCACTCCTCTCTAGAAGTATAAAAAAAAAAAAAAAAAAAGCTGAAATAGGATCTTCTCCTCCAAATAGTAACTCTGCTCTCTCTAAAATTTCACCGCTGCTGCAGAGTGCAGACATTCTGCAGCCAGAGCAGTCGCTCTGCAGTCTCCAATTTGTGAGGACTTGGCTTTAATGGTGCAAGCACCTTAACACCCAACACAGGACGGAAGAAGCAGCAGTCCAAAACTGACCCAGAAAATCCTAGCTGGTGCCTCAGAAGTCCTCAAAGGGTCTAGAACTACTTCCAAACAGTCAAAATAGGTTCAATATTAGTAGCTTGGCATCTTTCTTAGCATCAATCAAGATGTACAGGTATCCAGGAAAAAAACATACCCTTTTGCCTAAAAATGTCTAAAAATAAGAGTAATAAAAAAGCCACTGTCACAGTCACAGCAGGCTGTTTACAAAATGCAATGACAGATAAAAACTTTCAACAGTAACCAGAACAAGAAGCGATGACTCTCATTTAAGTAATAGCCTAAGCATGACAACAGTTGCCCAGCAGGTGTGAAGCTAAGGCACAATACACCTCTTTTCAAAGCTGACAGAGCTAAAAATGCCCTCCCCTGACAGTGCCCCAGCACCCAAACCTGTGTGGGACACTGTGCGCTGTGAGGACTAAGTCACCACACAACGCAGAACCCACGAGCCACTGGGGCAAGAAGCACAAGTGGGAATCTGACTGCTCAAACTTTTTATATTTAAATAATGTTTAGAGACTCTAGGTTGAGAAGCAAAAATAGAGTGTTCCTGCAGCAGCAGTGCTTTTTGTATGCTCCCATACAACCATAAAATAACTGAAGTGAAATTTTCTCTGTTCATGTTGATAAACTGTTGACCCTGAAATGTAAAGATGACAATCTGTGGCAAACCGAGAATGGGATGATCATATAAACCAAACTAAATTACTCTGACATAATAAACATAGTAATCTTCTGATATTTGCAATATTAATTTTTTATATTTGACTTAATTTTAAAATAGAATTTTGTATAGATCTGAAAGCTGGTAAATATTTCCACTAGAATGCTCCAGAATCTAGGGACCTTGCCCCAGAAATAAAGTTCAGCTTGCTACACAGTACACAGGCCTTTGGCTATACCAGTCAATGGATTTTAAAATCAATTATTTTCACTTTAACAACACGCTTCGGGGGAAAAAAAACCCCAACAAAATATTCGGTAAACAGTAAATAAAAAGATAGAGTTCTAGGACTTACTTCTAACTTAACAGTTTCGGGATGTGGAAGTAAATACACTCTTTCTTGCAGCCTTTTTTCTGCTGCTTCTATATCCTAAAACACAGGCAAAGTACATTTTTAAAACAAACACTGGGAATTTTAAAAGGAAAATGCACACTCACAAAGACATTTCACTTAATAAACCCATCAAATCTAAAAAGCATTCAAATAATCACACTGAAGTTCAAATCTTTGTTTAGCCATTCTGAAATCCAACTTATACTAGTTAGACTAACACCCTACAGCTGCTAAATATGTTTGCTGCACTTTTTCATCCAAGAGTACATTTCAGGACCATGTAGGACTGTTGCTGTAAAACACTGTTATTCTCTCTGGACACCAGGGTAAATTAGTTAAATCCTGTTCTATAAAACTTAAAGAAATAGAGGGGAACAGAACGTCTTTCTGTGCTACAAGAAGACTGAAGTATGTATTCTAGCTACTGTAACTGTAAAGTAACTAGGCAAATTATGTGCAAGATCTTTACTTCTTAAGACAAAGATGACTTGCTAATATGCATGCATAACATGTGCACAAAAATGTAGAGCTGCAGCAAGCTGTTCACCAGACAAACTTGGATGACAATGCACCTCACATAGCTTTCTTACAAAAAAAATTGGTATTTGGGTTTCTGCTTGTCCAGTGGATGTGTGCTGGATTCACAAAGGCCTAAATACATTTAAAAAAGAAAAGAAAAAAAAAAAAAAAGCAACCAAAAAAACAACAGCAACAAACAAATCAAAGCATGCCCCCAAACTCAGCACCCTCCCCCTTTGAAGTTCTGACCCGTTCTTGTGGGCTTAGTTCCATACCCAAACATTGAAGAGATTGAGTGGTGGGCAGATGAAGAGAGACAGAAAGGGACGTGGGAGTGGGGTGTGAAGAAGCCAAAGCTGAACAGAGTGGAGGGGGAAAGAAAGTATAGCAGATGGCAGAGTTGGGAGCAGAGAGCGGGT
Source organism: Myiozetetes cayanensis (assembly GCF_022539395.1). NCBI lineage: Eukaryota > Metazoa > Chordata > Aves > Passeriformes > Tyrannidae > Myiozetetes > Myiozetetes cayanensis. Next base: position 7,477,576 of record NW_026087389.1, read on the forward strand.
GTGAAGAGTACAACAGAAAAACTAAATGAGAGAGGAAATTCCCCAAAGGGACTTCCCAAATATTCACCACCACTGCCGCTGAAAGGAAGAGTGAGATTCTGGAGGAGCATATCCACAAGAGAGACCAAACATGATTACTCGTATTGAATAATAGCCAGTCTGAATGCTTCAGATAAGAACACAGCGCTTGACTCGGGCTTAGTTTGAAAAATGACTCAAATTCAGTAGAGTATGATTAATAAAAGCAAAAAAACCAGCCTTACTGTTAGCTGAAGTTCAGCTTAGTGACAGATACAGTCAGTTCATTCAATTTACAGTCTTCATCTTATTTCGTGAATTCCTTTTACAGTATGGCTGTACTCTCTTGTACATGGTTACGAACCTAATCCAAGCAAAACCGTTCTCCCTTTTCTACAGCAAAATCCAGATTGCTGTAGGAAGTTAAAGGATGTTTGAGAAAAATCTGAGACTTAGTTTGCTCTATCCAAATCCTCAGAAGCAGCAAGTAGCTGTCCCTTTTCAGGTGAGAAAAGACTAATGGGATAAACATAAAGGGGGAAAAGAGCAATGACAGAAGCCATTTGAAATCACGATGTCAAAATAACAGAGGCCAACACAAACTGAAGTAACTTAAGGAAGGAATTTCTCTGTTGCATGTACTTAGAACAGATACACCACCAACAGCACCAAATGTAGCTCGTGTTAGAATAGCTCAGGCCAAGTCTGGAGAATTTATCACCACACTGGAAAAATGATTAATCAGTAACGTTCACCTCATTCTTCCATAGGATTTTCCTCCTTTCTGACTCCTTCCTAATTACTGTAGGAATTTTAGCAGGAAGGAAGAACATCAATCATTACTTCTTTATATACTCAGCCAAGTCACTGGAATGTTTATGGTGATAGGAAATGAGTGTCTTTCAGGCAAGAAAGGAGACAGCAGTTGTGCATATATGTTTAGAAGAGAAGGTCACTTTGGCATAGCCTAGATATTGGACGTGTCTTTTTGTTGCTCACTCCAGTTTGTATGTTGTGCAGTCTATTGTCATTCAGAATACTGATTTAATGACAGACAGTGAAAGAAATTTTTGCTGGAAGGTGTAGTATGCTTTAGAAAATAACTGTAACTACTGAAAGATTAGATGGTACTTCTTGTGTGTCTACACAACTGGTAAGCTTTGTAGGAAAAATAAATCCCTGTCATCAATATAAAAATAAATACATCAGCAATATAAACTTCTTTGGAAAAAAACCAGCAAATCAAATATGTCACAGTACTGAAAAAAAGAGAGCATCTTACAGTGCTTCCCCTAAAACCACAAGGACTGGAACAAAAACAATTCAAGACCCTTCCCCAGAGGTAAAATGGAATGTGTGACACATGCATCGCTTTTAGGGGACCAAATTCAGCTGTCACTTATATTGATATCAGTCTGGCAGAATCCCACTTAAATAATTCTGGAATTACATGCCTGGGAAGGAAAGCAAATTTGCTCTAAATTACCTTCCCAATACTAATTACTATACAGCATATTCTTTCTTTTCTATTTCATGTTACAAGCTGTTGCAAAGTAATACATATTTCTAAACACAAGAAATATCACTGAGAAACAAATGTCATAAATTAGATTACAAATACTAGTCTAATTTCTGCTTTTATTACGACAACATTATATAAGCACCAAATGATACAGATTTCCCCAAATCTGCAGCCTCCCTCTAAAGACATCAAGGAAAATACTCTGATAATTATGTTAAAATGCTGAACAAGTGTTTATAATGTCAAAATTTCAATTAAAAAAAAGGTTAGTTCCTTGCTTACTACTGATTGGAATTTAATCTTTAAATCTTTCCTGTGCATAAATACCAACTAGCACAGAGAAAGACAAATGCCTTTTGCTACGATCTATTACTGAAAACAACTGATTTTGCTTACACGCAGAAAACCAGAAATGCAAATAAAAAAATAACACTTCGTCATGTCCATGTATTTTTGAGTAGGCCAAATCAACAACTCTCCACATGGTAACTGTGAAATGTACAGTGCCTGGTATCAGGAACAATATTCTGAAGCTGGCACATTAATCAGTCTTGTTTTCAAGCTTCTCATATATTATGCTGCAGAGATTTTTTTTTTTCCTGTTTTCTTCTGTTATCAAAAAGCATCTGCAGGAGTGCATGCTTGTTAAAACTAGTATAAAATTAATAGATTTAAACTGATTTATGCTACTTTATCCTGCAACAGAATTTGTTTTGATACATATGTTTTTGCTTTTTTTCTGTACAAACACCAACATTTCTGACACTTGAAAGGAACAATTTTGAGGATGTGACAGAAGACGGCAAATATCTGTTTAACTGCAGAAATATTTACACTCTGTATATGTCTGAGCTATTGTTAACATTTCCAATACAATAAAGCTTTCAGCACGGAAAAACAAGCTCTGCATGTATTGTGTTTGCCTGCATGTGTAAACTGAGAACACATTTATAAATGCAAATAATTTATAAAATACTATATTTATGAAGTAAAAATCTAACCTAAAAGGCATATGGAAAATGGGATCATAACAGCTGAAATTACTAAATCGACGGAGGAGGAGCTATGGAAGAACAAAATCCAAACTATTCACTTCTCCCTGGCCTCCCAGTGAAGCATCTGCACTTATCCATACCCAATACAGGGGGGATTGATTGCCCCAGCCCAGAATGCACCAGTTTGCCAGTCGAAGCTGAAAAATCTTCCTTGTCATAGAATAGTTAGGAAGGCATCCCTGTCTAACTGTTTCACCTTGTCTACCCCTCCCTGAATATAACTTCCACTTAAATACAAAGAGGGCCTTCAGTGGAATTATACCCACCCAAAATCTGCACATTTTAAACCTGAACCAGGCTCTGCATGAAGAAGCAAAAGATTTTGGATTTTGGGCACAAATTAATCTTGTAATCATCTAGAGTAAAATTTACTTTTTCAGTAAACACGATATATATAATTTGGACCCTTTATAGAAATGAGTTTAAAGAAAATGCACAGGAGGTTCAGTTTTCTGCTATTTCCTGAACAACCAACAGGCATTTTTCAAATGCATCGTGTCAGTGGCCAAGTGCATCTCTTCAAACTCAGATGCCTAAGCCTGGGGTTCCAGAGGAGACTTTTAGCATTCCAGTCCCTGCCATCAAACCTGGATCTTTTTAATTGCCCATTCTCCAGTGTCTGCAGAATTTCTCTAGGAAACACAAATCTTACTTAATCCGACAAGAGGTATGTGGAACAGCTATGAACAACATAATAATGGTGTCACCTCTAGGAAGAACCAGAAACACCAAACACTACTTTTACAGACTTGCAAGTAAGACTCCTGCAGTCACTCTACTCCTCTTTAAAGAGAAACACCAAACTGAAAATCTCTTCCACAACTTAATGCAACCAAGGTGGGAGAGCAATTCCCCCCCTGGAGCAAAATCACTGTAGCCTGGTCAGCCCCTTTCCAAACATACCCTCGTGTCTTGAATCAAAGCATAGAGGGCTGTGAGTCCTGTCAGACCCCTAAGTTCTCCCAAGCAGACATGTACGAGCATGTGTTGCTTCTCCTCATGTACTTTAAAAAAAGAAATAAAAATACATAGTAGCAGCTTCCACCACCAGGTTTTTATAAGAAGGGCACGAGAAATAGGTAATGATGCCATCAGATAATAAAGACTAGTCATTCAATACTTTTTGGTCAGGTTCCAGAAGAGGGAACTGTACAGGGGAGAATTCAAATGACAACTACACAGCAAACAGGTTTTTTTTTAATTATCTAAGCTACATAACCATGACATTTCGATGCGGTTCCCGGTAGTTGCAGAAACTTACATTTAAAAGTGCTGCATTCCTTTTATGAGCTGCATCAGCTGCTTGAGTTTGCCATGTCTTTTTAGTCTTTTTGTCTCCTAGATAAGTCTCCATCTGCTGTAGCAGCTCTGATCTCTGAGACAGTCTACAAAGGAAAACATTTTGCTAAGTGGGTAGAACATTTTGCTCAGGAGCTAGAAAATAACCTTTTTACCTTACCCAGTTTTCTCAAAACTACGGGGCTAATTAAGCCGGCTGCAGGGTGGGTGTGCTGGAGGAGGGAAAAGGTACAGGCAGGCATCACCTGCTGTGCTTGTATGAAGCTATAACGTTGTAACCAGCAGCCCTCATATGCTAAGGTGCTTAGAAATCCTGAATCTCCCAGAACAGGAAAGACAGGGTGGGTTGGGGTGACTTGATCGGTACTACTTTTGCTCATTGGCAAGTACTGGTTGTTACAAGAAAAACAGATTTTTCTGCTTCATTACTGTTTTTGCCTCACAATCTGAGTTTACAGGGCAACGAGGAAGCAATTCTCTAACTGGGACACTGAGAGAGAGAATCCAATTACCTTCCCCAAACAGGAATTTAACAGTGACAGGAGGTTAACAATGGAGATCTTAAACCAGTATTATCATTGGAAGTCAGAAAACTCATCAACCTAGATACCCTTAACAGCAGGCAAGGATGCGAATTCCAATGGTTCCTGAAGGAAGGGTGCCACCTCCTGGAACTCCAGCCCTTTGCAGAGCTCGGATTCACTGGCACCGAGGGTCATGTGCAGGGAGGGAGGTCTCACACGACCCCAGCACAAGCTGCTGCGAGGCAGAACACAACTACTTACATCTCCTCGTGTCTCTGAGCAAGGTGAACCTCCTGAGCCAAATAGGATGACATTCTCAGTTGTTTGCCCTGGTTTTGTCACCCTATAAAAGGGAAACCAAGTGAAATTAAAATTTTCCAGAGATATACATCAACACACACTTTTCAGTATTAAACAATTCTGGTTAAAAAGTTGCACACATTATATTTATATGTCAGCTATCTACACAAAACCTGCCACGAGACATCGCCACATTATGCTTTGAATACATTCACACTACTAATGTTCACAATATGTTTTAGGAAAATCCTACCGTATTCTAATAATTTATGGGAGAATTAGAATGTTACTTTGGAGTTTCAGATTCAGCATTAATTTTTCTCAAGCACCAGATGCTTACAACTGCACACAAACTCTGTGCTTGCAAAAATTGTGTACTACTGTTTACAGTACTGATTTCTGGCTTTTGTCATGTTACACTGAACACAAAGTTACTTGTAAAATATGATTTTTAACTACTTCTCGCAGATACAGTGCCCTGTTCATAGGAAACTGTTTATGTACAGGCATGATTAAGTAACTTAACTAAGTAACTTAAAATAATAAATAATTTTTAAGCAGTTGAAAAATTAAGCAAAAACTTCTGAGCTCAGGTTTTTAGCACTGTAACTCAGAACGTGAGAGAGTACACAGTTTAAATAGTTTACATCTTACTGGTTCTTTTTGCTGAGCCATTAAGGGGATCAAGTGCCCCCTGATGCAAATAAAGATCCTACAGCACTTTTCAGAAGGCTGAAAGTGTTTTACAGCCTATTTTTTTTTCACCTCAGAAGTGACTGCGTTGTCGCCACGTCAAACAAAATTAAATAACTTATCACACGTTCATGAGATTAAAGGGTGCGAGAGCCAAAATATCTCATCAAGGTAAAGAGAACGCTGGGAAAGGCCTCTTTGCCAAGAGTCACACTGAAACCAGCTGTTTACACGTGGGCTCTGCTGAAGCTGGGGCGCATCTTGTAGGGATGCGTGCTTTACCACACCCCGAGAACACTTCTGTCCACCCGGCCTGTCGCTATAATGCTCGCCCTTCGCTCGCTCCTCCCCTCGGCCGGGGCACTTCGTGCTGTTCGCGCCACCTCTGCTCGCCAGCAACACCTTTAGTGGCCGCAGGAGAACACAGAGCACGGGCAGCGCCGCCGCACGCACCTCTTGCCTTCAGGGGCGCCCAGTGGGAGCGATAACGCAGCACCAGCCCGAGCGTCCTCCGCCCGCAGCTGCCCCGGGCGGCTGCCAAGGCCAGAGGCAGCCCGGGAGGAGCCCACGCGGGGAGCCCCCAGCTCATCAGCAACCCCGGGGAGGCCCCCGGGGCCCGAGGGACGGGACGGGACCCTCCGGTCCCCTCAGGCCGCGGCCCTCACAGGGCGGGAGCGCCGCGCACCGCCCGAGCCCTACCATTGGGGAAGGGGAGGGAGGGGGAGGCAGGATTCACGATCGCGTCGGAATGCACCGCCCCGCAGAATCGAGGGAGGAGAAGTCAGGCGATAAGTAAACAATTAAATGAATAAACAAACCAGGCTGTTTACCTTTAGCCTCTCCGGCTTCCAAAAGGAAGGCGACCACCCGCCATGGTCTCCGGGACGCCTTAAAACATCCCCCCCCGCCCTCTCCCCCCTCCCATGCGGCTGCCATGGAGACGGCCGGAAAGGTGGGGCCGAGCCGTCGGCTCGGTGGGCGGGGCCAGGACCCGCCTCCTCCCCGGGGATTGGAGGAGCGGGACGGCGCCGGGCCAATCAGGGCCGGGCGCGGCAGCGCTGCGGGCCGGGCGGGGCCGGCGCTCTCCCCTCACGGAGCCCGCGGGTGGCGGCTCCTCTCGGGCTGTGCCGGGGTGTTTGCTGTTTAAAACGGGCTGTTTGTGTTTAAAACAACTGCTCTGTCCCGCACAAGGGACACAGCATTCCATGGCCCGCCCGGGGAGTGCGCCCGGAGCGCCAGCCCGGCTCTCCGCGTGGTTTCCAACCCCCTGGCGTGATCCTGCCCCTGTCTGTGTGTCAGAGCTGAGTTCCTTCCCGGCAGTGCTGGAGAGTTGCTGAGGCGACTCCAGTCCTTTTACAGTCAAACTTACATCGAAATGTACTTCAAATAAAAAAGCACAATTAGTACACCTTTCCCCCCCCCCCCCAAATTAAGTGTTTTGTCCTTAGCAGAAAACATAAACCAAAATATTCCAAGCCAGATAAAGCTGAAAGATAATTTTTTTTATCATTTCATTGGTGGCCGATAGATTTATGCACATTTGCAGCTGCAGACAATTTCTAAAATCTGCTCTGAAAGCGCTTGTATTCCCTAAGTGTTTTCTTTCTAAGCATCCTCTGATCCTAGTTTAAGATGGCTCATCACAAGCCTTTTTTCTGCAGATCAGAAATTTCTTCTTGGGATTATTCATCTCTTTATATTTTCTATTTTTTCCCATTCCTGATTTTATATTTCTGCAACAAATTCATATTAATTCACTTCATGACATAAATACAAGTTCTTTAGTGTACTTGTCAACTTACCAGTGCTTATTGCAGCAGTCAGGATAAATAGTACTTAAAAACTTACTTTAATTTTTTTTTTAATCATTGTGATTTAAAGACAAGACTTTCCAATAAATGACACGGAGACATAGGAGTCAGTCGTCATTTCTAATGGTGTGGAAAGCTAATGATTACGGTCTCACTAAATTTAACAGAAAGCCCCAGTGTTTTGCATATTCCACTTTGAGCTACGCCAGCTCCCTGTAATGGCTGTGATCTTTCTTTCTTGTAGCATTTAATGAATTTCAGGAAGAATAAAGACAAATTGAAGTTTGGCTTACAAAAACCATTATGGATGCCATTTGTGGAGAGAATGCAAAGTGCATTTTAGTTAAGTTACAGATACTATCAATTGTTCAGTGTAGTGGAAACAGAGACAGGATGGAAGCCATAATTTCTGCCTTATGTGACAGTGGGTGAAGTTCATAGCTAATGAGCTATAAACTCTTATTTTAACCTAGATCAGTTCTGGACTTGTCAAGAATATAAACTTTTTAAATTCAATGAAAAAAATTAAAATAGTGCTAGTAAGAGCCAGAAATCCCCATGTGCTGCTTTGGGATGGGGTAGAGTTAATTTTCTTCACAGTAGCTGGTCCAACTGACCCAAGGGATATTCCAGACCATATGGTGTCATGCTCAGTATATAGACCTGGGGGAAGAAGTCATGTACATGGGGAAAGGCATTCTCCTGCATACCTGAATGCACTGGCACCTCACTGCACTGTGTTCTACTGTTAAATGTGTGTCATATCACATGTGTTCCCCCCCACCTCAGTTTCAAGTTATATTGTGCATCTTACAGAAAAAACCCCCACCTTTAATAATACTTATAAAAAAACTTTTTTTCACCCTGATACTATCTTCATTACTTCTTCTATCCTTATGTGAATTGTTGGATCATTGCTACAAAAATTTGAAAAGCTGGATACCTGCCAGTGGGCCCCTGAGATCTGTATTTACTGCCCAATAGTGCTCATATGACCACGTGTGCATTTTGTAGTCCCTCTGCTGCTTGGTCACAGTCTGCAGTAGAAGTGTCAGCATGGGACTGTGTACTCCATGAGCGCTTAAATATGGATTAAGGACCTAATGTTAGCACTGAAATGGGAGCATTGTGACTCTAGGTTTTTCTGAACGCTGCAATTTGATTTTGCTCTGAAAATTTAGTGGGGTTTCTGAGTGAAATTGGTGAATTGTGACACTAGGTGGCACTTAAATACAGCTAACAAAAAATTTTGTCTCTTTCAACACAGAAAAACAGTCAAACACATTCTGTTCTAACATGCAGTTAATTATATCCTCAAAATGATGTCTTGGATTGATATTACTAAACAAACATGTATAAAATGTAATTACCGACAAGTGAAATAAATACTGTGGGCTTATAATTGCAAGATATGTTTTTTGCTTGTAATATGCTACACACCTGTGCGTAGTTTATATAGATAGTATTTTATTTTGTCATTTTTACTAACATTTAGGATGGCACAATTTAGCTTTATGTGCGTTTAGTTACTGCTACAAATTTTTGCCATATGTCAGTTTTTAAAGAAGGAAATGTTTTTATGTATTGGGATTGCAAGACATGAGTATTTCAAAGGGAAAACTGTAAGAAAGGAGTTATGTTATACGAAATCACTTCAAAACTTTTTTAAAGAAATGCATATATTACATGGTTTTTTGCTTTGCTTTCCTCTTTTTTTTTGTCTTCCCCTACCTTTTGGAGGTACACCTCTATTGGTACAGTAGCTTAATATCCACTTTGAGGTCTGAGGTCTACTGGTTCATAAACCTTTGTTAAGTGATACCATTGGTAAAATACCTCAGGCCTACGGGACAGTCTGAGAGCCGTGAAGTCCCATCAGAGCACCTTATGGCCATCACCTTGGCTTCTGGCAGCTTTTCCTATCAACTGCAGAAGTTGTCAGCAGCATTTCGCACAACTGCACAAGACCTGTGTGAAGCTGCTTTAAGTTACAACCAGCTAAAAAGGCAAAAGCACGCAAGGAAATGTCCTCCCAGAGCAGGATTGAGCTAATACAGAATTGAACATAGAAAGTTAAAAAGTGAACTTCCAATTCCTGTTTCCCCTCACATTCCAATATTCAGCGAGCTGCTCTCAAACCTCCTGTTGGCAGGTCCCTCACCATTCCCTGTTCTGCATTATGAAGTTACCTCCTCTATGGTAGTAAGGTTAGAGCTGAGATGAAGCTCTTAAATGGTAAGAAAACTCAACAATATATTCCTGTATTGCGTTCTGCGCTTTTTTTTTTTTTTGGCGGCTAAAAGTGTGTATTTGTTGTGGGAAGGACTGGTACACATGTGGAAGTCACACATTGTTGAAAAGAATTTGCCAGTGCATTACTGTATGCTAAGTCAAGCTGCTGTGAATAATCCGTGTTTTTTGGAATCGCCCCCAGACATCAGGAGACCTGTTTCAGGTGAACCAGAACCCAAACAGCAGACCAGGATGGGCTCAGCATCCATCAGCTGATGCAAAAATAGCTGTCCAAACTAGAGACAGCTGGGCCAGGTTCAGAAACACAGTTGGAAGACCTGTGTGAAGAGGAAGAACAAAGAGCTGTGAGTGTGAGGACACAGAGGTGGTGGAACTTCAGCTGGTTTGTCTGCCTGCCAAAGTGTGATATAAAACTGTGCATCAGGCCAGGCCAGACTCTGTCCAGTGTCAAAAGAAAAGAAGTAATGTTCTTGGTAAAAGGATGTAAGGCAGAGAATATTTTTTTAAATGTTTCAAGTAGAGATAAAAGCTTGATAAACAGGACAAAGCTAAGAAAATCAGTATTCAAGTGCATTTTTTTTTCTTTTGAGAAATATCCTTTAAGGTTCTGGAAATACAAGCTAGCCTAGAAGTTCTTCAGGCAGTTACTGATGCACCCACTCAGTCTTGTTAAGGGGATACATGCCCCAACAGGGTACGATGTCTCCATCAGTAGTTTCTGTGGTATAGCTGCTTCTTTTTGAAGAGTTCAAGAAAATAATTTGGCCCTTAAGTAATGATATTAAGCCTTCTCTTTAAAAAAAAGTTAAAAAAACCCTACAGGTCTCGACTGACTTTAACAGATATACAAGTAGTAGAATGCTTTACAAGTAATTATAATAACTATTTACAGTAATTAGCTTGAATCTAATTGCTTCTCAGCATGTTAGGGTAGTAAATTACAGCTTTATTTCAAACAACTCCTGTTGTCTGTTTTCCCTGAACTCCACACAGGAAACCCAATGAAAACAAACACTTGGAGAACCACCATTCTCAGTTCCTGTTTGAAGTGGGTCGAATGGAGCTACTTAGCTTTGATCTTACAAGCAGCACTTTCCTACCCATGTAGGCTGCATCTTTCCTTCCCAGCACACTGAGAGAAAGGTCCTCCTGAGAGCAAAAGAGGGTGAACAAGAGGGACAGAAATACACCTTTTGGCTCCTAAGGCAGAGAGTCCTGTCAGATGGTTTATACATAAGGGAGGCTGATTTTCCCAGATTCCCCCCTGTAATCAGTGCAAAGAGATCAGCTCTCAACCTCAGTGTAGGCACCAGGCTGAGCATTTGGAGCTGCTCTGAAGGACTAGAGGCGTCATTCTCTACAAGCTACATAGGGAGCTTTGAGAAACTGCCTTCCTGAGGTTGGTGCCTGTAATTATGCACCTGATCAGTGTCTGACCATCTGCTTCAAAACCATCCACAGCTTATGTCTTTCACACCCTAGCGGAGGTTCATTGGAGTTCCTCAAGGCTGACCTTGCCTGCTGCACAGATAGAAAGTCTGTCAGCTTTGGTCTGGTTTGAGATTCCTATTGGAAACTGCAGCAAGTTCACTGAGGAGCAGGTTAATGCCTGCTGATTTCACGTGGATGCAATCACGTGCAGGTACTACTGGTTACTTAAACAGTCCAGCTGAGTTCCCACAACATTTCAAACGAACTGGACTATTTGACTTTGTGTCCTCTCTCTACTCCAGGTTGATGATAGGCATCATCTTCAGTTCCAGGACGTTTGCACTGGGTATACAAGTCACCCTATAACTTTTAGCCACTGTAAGAAAGTGATGCTATTGCCATCTGGTCTTACATTAAAATTGTCTTATTCTGTAATGATGATACATCTACAGCAGCAAAAAGTACTTTGAATTTTAATATGTGCGTTTATGCGACTGTCAAGATGCCTGATATTAATAGCTTGACTTTTACCGTAAGCAGAGGTAGAAGAAATAACACCACCTTCACAGTTCTGGCACAGTTTCCTTAAGACTGGGTTCTCAGACCATCATTTCTGGTTTTTGTCATACAAACCTCAGGAGCAATGTTTGTTTGTTGTTTTTTTTTTTTTTAGTTTCAGTTTAGATTTTGAATGCTTTTATTATGAGTTTCTTCAATTCCTGAGAGAAATTAGAGAAGCAACAATGCTTCACTTATTGCATAACATCAACATTTACTGACAATAGAAATGACTGAACTTGCACAAGAAGCCAGTTTCTAATAAACCCTTTTACTAGGTTGTTGTTATGAGGCTTGAGCTTTTCACTTTTTACAAAAAAGGCACTTTTTAAAGAAAGGTCAGTTAATCTTTTTAGAAGGATTTAATAAATGACTTTTCCCCCCTTACCGAATTTAGTCTTTTGTTGAATTGTTTCCCTCCCTATTAAAGCTTCACAAAAATGTACCTTCTATTATATTTCTTCTAATAGGTTTCTCAGCCTTATAACTGTAATAAATTTGTCAGTCTAGCTTCGCTGAACACTGGACTTGAAAATCCTACCACAACAGATTAGAAATATAACCATTTCTAAACCCTTTCAAGAAGTTTTACCCTTTCTTTCAACACATTTTATGTACTCAGCAATTCAGTGAAAATAACCTTTCAGAGTCATTCTTTAAACTCTCTTTCTTGGTGATAGCACAGTCGAGTCATTTGATCAGTCAGTCAGAAAGCCCGAGTTCTGTTCCCATCTCTGCCAGGATGGATTCATAGTCTGAACCAACTTGTTGAAAGCCAACGTTTTCTTAAGTGTTCATTCAGAGGAAATGACCAACTTGACCCACATAGGACTTGATTTTCAGAGCAGCTGAGTGCTGAGACCTGCAATTTCAATAATTTTGAGCAGTGCCCTTAGCACTGGGGAGGGGGGAGGGGAAGTCCAGTGGCATTTTGTTTGGACTAGAAATGAAAATTCCTCTATTTTGCTTCTATGAAATGTGGTTGTTGATTTTGGTTGTCTCTTTTTTTTTTTTTTTTAAGCAAAGAAGTTACATTTTTTAGAAACACAAAATACTGTTTTAATAAAAAATTCTCTAATTCTCTTGAGGAAATGTTTTGAAGTTTGAATGGATTAATGTAAAGAGAACATAACAAAAAGTTTAGAACATTAATAACCACTCTAAAAGCAAAGAAGCAACAGCATGATCACATAAATCCAAGAAAAACAAAAAGAATCTAAATATCTCTAGCCCTGTGTCATGAAACGAACCAACTTTTCTTTATAACACTATGTAAAAGTAGAAATAGCAATGTGTCATATTTGCTTTGTATGGATAAATGGGAAACAGAGAGAGGCAAGGGTTATCTAAGTAATATAAACATGTAATTAATGAATATGTCCAAGGGACACAAATAATCTGCACTAATCCCGAATTACAGCACATATTTTATCCTTCAATTTACCCCCCACCTCAAGTTTACCCTTTAATCAGCAAATGGAGAAAAGGTGGATTATCTCACCCCTCTTTCCTTGTAAGAGAGCTGTTAAGGGATCTCCTTGCCTGTCATGGCTCATTCTACTTATTTGACCAGCTGTGATGATTCTAGTGTGTTTCTGGTCACCAGAGTTCAAGAAAAATGAAAAAGTATAGAAAAAGCTTTTAGGATGATCAAGATAGCGGAGCAAGCTTGTTTTGTGAGAAAAGATTAAAATGTTTGGCTTATTTATCAAAACAGAAGCAGGAAGAGTATCTGATTGTTTTCTACTAACACATGATAGTGTTATCATCACTGAAAAAAATCTTTTAAAGCAAAAAGATAGTGCTAGCAGAAGAACAAAATGGATGTAATCCAGTTGTGTCCCTGCCCATGGCAGGGGGGTGGAACTAGATGACCTTTAAGGTCTCTTCCAAACCAAACCATTCTATGATTCTATAATGAATAAAACTTCTATTGAACAGAGAAGTTTTAGGAAAGTACTTAAGCAGGTGAACTTCTAGGGCAGCCTCCTAGACAGAATAGAGGGGGAGGAAGAGCAAGAAAAATGGGGCCATTTTAACACAAACCTTCATCCATTTGTGACACACAGTCTGAGCCGTGGCTTTCCGGTGACCTTCAGGGGGAAGCCTGACTCGCAGAGCCTTTCCAAAGACAAGTCTTTCTAGCAGACATGCTCTGCTGAGCCATGCTGGTGAAGTGCCAGAATCCCATCATCAGCACCAATATTGTTATCAGCTGCTAGTCGTCATTGAGAGAAAACTTGGAAATTAAAGCTCCAAGTCACCTGCTGCTCTGTGCCTCTGGCTATGCAGTATTGCAGAGGGAAAACCTGTAATAAACCACACAATGCACAATTGTGCAGTCTGCTGGGCTTTGCCTGCCAAGCCAGCCTGACCAGTTGACACCAGTGTTCTGTAGGTGTGTAGAGCATTGCTGCACCTTTCAGGCACTGGAAGGAGAATGTTTTGAACAGAATATCTCCGTGTTTTTAACACAAGATCTCCCTGCCTGTGTAGGCTTCCTAATGTAACCTTCTGTTTCCTGTGATCTCCCTATAAGCTTTACATTACAAAGTCCTACATGACATTATTTGTAGTTGGATGTTTGTCTGAACCTATTTCATAGCCTAAGGCGCACAAAGGCAGGTGAATTTAAATTTTAGCTTTCAAGTTAGTTTTCAAACGCTGTCGGTTTAAAATATTAAAATAACAGCAAGTTCTAACAATATTCTCAGATTTTCTTGCCCAATTGACTGTCTTTGGCATTACTGAACCAGACTCTATTTGTGATCAGAGTTATGGACAGCACTATGGAGCCCAGGCTTTAAAATAACTCAGTAAAAATGTCAGTGCTGCCACTGACGTGAAAAGGGTCAGCGCTTGCTTTTCTGTCATTTATGTTTCAGCCTAGCAATAACATAGTAAAGGAGATTTTCTTTGGAAAGGTGAAGCAGTAAGAAATATGAGAAAATAAATACATTCCAAGGAATGAGAAAATTACTTTCCTTAGAGGGTATCATTTATTTTCTTCATTAAACCATATCACAGAAAGATATCAGTTGATGGTTAGCTGTTTAGCTTCTGAAAATAGACATGACTGACAAAAGCTGCAGAGTTACAGCAGTTTATATAATTCTTTTAAGAGACAGTGTTTTCTATTTAAATGAGGCTTATGTTGTCATACTCTGTGTGTATGTAGCTGTGCACACGTGTGTGCACATCTCTATTTTCGGTAATTTTTGAAGCTGACCCATTGCAGCCAAATTTAACACCAAGGTTACTCATCCCAATGACATCACAGTTCTAAAAGCTGGGGCTTTTTTTGTTTTGTGGGGGTTTTGTTGTTGTTGTTGTTGTTTGGTTGTTTGTTTTTTTTTTTTTCCCAGTGGATGGCTATTCAGAGAAGAAGAAAGGCAGGAAGGAGAGGTTACCACATGCAAGATGTCAGAGGGTCCATGTAGGTTTTTTCCCTACCAACTCAATTCTATAGAAAACCAGGCTCCTTGGTTCTGTTATTCATAGAGCTGCTTATATACTTAGAATTTTTCTGTATTTAAAGCAAGCGAAATGAAACCAGTTTATATAAGCAATCAAGTGATCTGTTGCTAAAATATGACTGCTGTATAAATCAAGCCGTTACTGAGATGCTCTAAATTTCCTCTCTGGAAATGGCTCTTTGTAATTGGCTAATCTCTCAAAATAATTTGTGATACCTTTTTACACATGGTGCCAACTGGAATAATCAAACAAGGCTGATTAAAATTATGTTTCCCCAGTTCTATTAGAAAAACAATAGTCCTTAAGTTTTATGCACTTTTAATTGTTTTACACTGTTACAAACTCTGAGAAGGGACTGCTGGCTCTGCACCAGAAGACACAGAAGCAAGTGTAGAAATGGTTGTTAATCTCTGTGTATGTGTGAGAGAATGTGGGTGTTACCTGTAATAAAGATCATGAAAGCATCGTGGAGATCCATGGCTAAATCCCACACAGCATGCTGAAGGTAGCAAGGTATGTCATCACAAGGTGCTGAAGGTACTTCCCAAAAATGTAATCTCTGGCCGTAAACAATCATTTTCAGTGTAACCCGAGTATTATTTATTAAGCGCTTTTGGATGTGCACATCTTCCTCTGTAGATATAGCACAGAATTAGGAGTAACATTCATTTAAAATGAGGGACCAGTTCAGGAAAAGAAACTACAGGAATTCATTCTGAAAGGGAACCGAGTATTTTTAAAAAAATAAAGAGCCAGTAAATTTGGGAAGTTGGAATTATACAGGTCAGGAACTATTCAGTCACTGAGACTTGCTAGAGATACACTATGAAAGAGAATCAAAGTGAATCAGTAAAGAGAAATTTTAAAGGATTTTAGGTCTACTCCATTACTTCTGTCTCTCCAGCTGACAGCTCTTTTCCTTGTGCCTTCAGCCTAAGCCAGTGGGGTGGTAGGAGTGGAGAAGAGCACACACCCCCAGCCAGATACTCACACCAACACCCCACCAATGCTGACCAGAAGCTGCACTTGGTCATTCCACACCATCTCACACTGGTGTTGACGTGTGTGATAAAGCAATATATTGCTCTTGATTTTCCTCCCTTTCTGTGTTCTGCATCATACCAAACCAAGGGAAACCTTAAAGGCTGACAGCCACTAGCACAGTGTACAGCAGGGTGTCCTTGGGACCACACTTTGAGCAGCCTCTGGCCAGGCCATCCCTGTTCCTCCATGGGGGTCTGCAGAGCCAAGTGGCTTTGTGGCAGTGCCAGGAGCAGCTCTCACCATGCATGTGAACCAGCAGCTACTGAAGGATTTGCTCCTCTCAGCTAAGAGAGCCTTAATTGCTCGTGTTTAGAGCAGAAAGGACATACCCATCGAAAGAATGTGCTCTCCACCTTGTTTTGACCCCGTCTTATTCTTCTATGCTAAGGTACTTACACCTCACAACCTGTCTCAGTGCTGTTAGCCCAATAAATAATTCCTGTATAAAGAGTTACCTTCTAACAATGTGTTCGCAAAGCCCACACAAGTTCTGAGAAAAAGGGAGGTTTTCTTTTCCCCTATAGTTTATCGAGAGTTCTTTCTTTGTGTGGTCTCACTGTATATGCTTGCAAGACTATAAGGGAATACAACTTTTGCAAGGCTGGAAAGTTATGACAACATATGCCTTCCTTCTCATCATGTACCTGTGTTTAGATTTCATTCACTTGCTCATAAAAAAGCAATTGGATTAATTTTAGGGAATGACTCAGCATGATATGGGGGTGAGGAGGAAGAGAGACAGTGAAAGATCTCACAGCCCCAACACAGATTTACAACAAATGTGGCTTGGGAATACTATTTGTTTACTGTGAGTAAAATTTTTAAAAGGCAGTTAGATTACTGCTACTTCATAGGCCAAAATATATGTAAAAAATCAGATTAATCTCAGTGGAAAGACTGAGTTAGAAATAGCATAATTCATTGTGAACTGTCAAAATGTTCTGAAAGACCTCATTTGTAGTTACAGAAAAACAAGGCACACTTCATAGGACTGCTCGTGATCTGTTTGCCATGACACCACTGATGTTCCAGAAAGATCTTCCCAACAAAACACAGGCTGAAAAATCTTTATTGCCAAGAGTGTAGGAACATTCAGGCTGTCCTGTTTTTAAGAAGGGACCAATAAAGGATACACAGGGAAAGTGATAAAGAGCAACAGACATTAATTCTTACCAGGCTTTGACAGTCTGTAGACCAGGCACATCCTGAACCAGAGATCGTATCCACACCTTTGTGTTTACTCCTCAGTTTAAACTCCTTCATGTAAATGTCTGAGGATAAGGTAAAGAGCACCATACATAAATAAAGAGCCAACCTGTCTCTTTATTATTCATCCACACACTGCTGCTGCTGGTGCACACGGGTCCACAGCTAAGGTCCCAGGATACTACTACAACAGGATAATTACTATTCATCATAAATATCTTTGTCAGAAGACTGAAATAGGTCTGCTTAAAATTGCTCAGGAAAATATGCAGTAGTGTTGAAAGCCAAGAGATTTAGTGATAAGGTGACAGAAAAATCTTGGCTCCGCTAAAGCCAAAATGAACTTTGCCCGTGGCTTCTGTAAAGCCCAGATTTTTGCCTTGAGAGTCTGCCCAGACCAGCTGCTCTTCCTGGATGTCCTGAGAGCGTCTCCTGCCTGAAGGGGCTCCAAGGAAAGGTGTGCTGTCATGAATTCAGAAACATGGATTTTAACAAGCATGTGTGCGCCATGGATGACTATACTACTCTTTTTATGAAGAACCTGCTCTTTCCAGCTTTGTTATTAATTTTCCCAAAGCCAGATACTGCACCTGAGCATTCATGGCTGTCAGTGTTCTGATGTCACCTTGTGAGGGAGGACTGGCAGAAAATATTCAAGTGGAGAGGATTTTATAAAAAAAGAAGTTGTCTTTCTATTTAGGTAGCACTGGAAAGTGACTGTTTTGAAAAATTAAAGATTTGAGCATACACCACTTCTTTTCTCCAAGCTTTTCCCTCTTCTCTACATACAAATCAGGAAAAGAACCACTGGCAGTCCTTTGGGTATTTCTTTGGCCATTTAAATGCAAATGCTTCTGCCTTGTAGGTTTTAGTACTTTAAGTTGTGACCATTTTAGTGAAAGAAATCTATGAAGAACATGGCATAGATGGGAAGAATGGTTTAGTGTACTGGCGAAACTGTATCTTCAGGCACTAGACAGAACTCTCGTGAAAGGAGGATTGAAGGCACCAACTCAGAGATGGGAGTGGGAGCAGAGATGTCCATTGCCATGGCCTCACCATAGCACTGAGACCCACAGAGCTGTGCACAGCTCTGCTCACTCTGAAGGCTGTTAACAAACTCTTGGTCCTGTTCCCAAATCTGTCCATACCAATACAACAGCAAGAGCTGAGCTTCTGCTACAGGCATCAGTTGCCATGTGGGAAAATGCAGCACATGGATTATTGATAACCATGTTCTAGGAAGAAGTGGAGCCCTCCAGAATATCAACAGTGTATGATAAAATCTAAACAAGGAACGCATAATGAAGCCAGGATTAGCTGCACAGAGAAACTTTTTAGTGCCCATGTCCTGCCTGTTTGGGCTGTAATCTGTTGCAGTTCATGCTACAGCTTATAATGAGGTTAATTTATAAATTTTTAATAGATAATGTGAGCATCTAGCAGATAAGGATAACAAGGGTTACAAGCTCATCAGCAGATAATGCTCTATTACAGTAGCAATCAACCTGCTGAACTCTGTAATCACCTATAACAATTGAGACTTATTTGTAAAAATATCTATTAATTCCTATTAAATATAAAAGGAAGTTTAATACAAAACATGGCAGTAATGGGCATATGTATGAGATCCCTTTTTAATATTGTTTTGTCTATAAACACTTGCTTATGCTCAACAAGATCCTTCTGTAAATCAGAAATGTGTCAGCTGGAGCTCACGTGTGAGAAGAGAGAGATGTATTTTTCCTCCACTGTTGTGTTGTTGGGAAGCTCAGGTTTTGAGCTGGGCAGAGGCAAGGATGGTGTCATGAGGAAAGGGTTTGTCACAGCACACAGCATGGAACAGCTGTGCAACCTGGTTGGGTTATGTGGAATGATCCTTCTGAAGTCACCCCTGAGACAGCTGTTCTGTTTCAACCAAGTGACATCTCCCAACTGTAGGTACAGAGCTGGGCATATAAGGGGGGCAGTGGCCTCCTGTGCCAGCCTGGTCACTAAGTACTCACCTTGGATCTCAGGTTCTGGTGGATATCTGAGAAAGACTTTGGCGTCTGTGTGTGCTTTACACGAAAATCCTAATCGTAGAAAAGCTGAAATTCTGCTCTCCCGGAGTTAATTACTTTCTAAATCACCTCAAGTCTGGGACTCAAAACAGTGCTTTTGGGCTACAGGTAAGCTTTTGGGCTACAGGGAATGCTGCCATTCAGGTCAGGAAGACTGTGATGTCCCAGTGCTGCAGAGGTGCCACTCTGGAGGGGATGTGGATTTAGTGACACAATTTTCCAAAGCCCGTGTGGAGGAGCTGACTGTATAACTTTACATCTATATCTATATCTATACTCACCTCCTATGAGAAGCTGAACTACAAGGATGCTTCCTGCTCTGCACTCTGCCTGGGACAGACAGACCCTTAGCTGTTTGGATGCATCCTACCTTTAGTGGAATAACTGTAGGTCTTTCTCCACATTGCTTTGCAAAAGTACCTTGTATCCTTCACTGGAAAGTGAAGTCAACAAAGGAATGGATAGGAAGGATTTTAGCGAATAAATTGGCTTATCTTCTGATATTATAGCAGTAGATAAAATTAAACAGAAAAATCCCATAACCCACAAAACCCAGAACAAACCCCTTCCCCCAAACAACAGCATTTTCAGTCATTATACTGGGAATAACATGCAACAATAGGATTATGATGCCTGCAAATGTACCACACTGAAATAAAATTATTTTAAAAGGCAAGAACAATGGCATCATCAGGTAGCTTTCTCGCAGGGTGGAAAATAGCTTTAATAACTTTATTGGTGGAACTAGCATAAAAATATAAAGGTTCTCCTTTCCCCCCAGTACAGCAGTGATTGTGTTAAAAGCAAGACCTCTGGGTCTAGAGGGTTTTTTTGGTGCTCCCAGCCTATGGAAAACAAGGGCTATGGCGTGCAGCTGAAAATCAGCAATGCACAGCGTTGAAATCTCATTCAGAGATGGGTGTATTTCAGAGTACAGAACCAAACGGGAATATTCATTATATGGAAAGCTAATGCATCATGCTGCCTAGGAAGGATGCTAAGAGGTGGCACAGGAAAATCAATAAAAATTGAAGTCTCTGTAAGTGCAGGCAAAATGTGGAGTAAGAGCTCCAAAAGGCAAAGAATCCAATTGCCGAATTTAATATTACCTTTTTTGGACTTTACTAAGAAGGAAATGACATAATGGGACTTTGCTCTCCATTTTGGGAAGGGACCACTCTATGGTTTGAGGAAGAAAAGAGTGCAAGACAGGATTCAGGCAGAAAATTTGGGTAGGGGGTGACTGTGTGCTCAGAAGATGTCAGCCCTGCTCAGGGCTGTTCATTGCCGAGGCTGCCTTTAAGTGCTTGGTAATAACAAATATTTGGCACCCAAAGTGGTGGGGTTTATGTCATTTGTGAGAAAATGTACTTTCCTCATTTGATGTAAAGTATGGGGATGCAGCTGCTTCGAAATAATTTTGTGAACAAAGTGGAAACCACCTGGATCAGCAGTTTGTGCCACATGTCTGTGACTTTGTGACCATTTGCAAAATTGACTTTATCATACTGTGGTCTTTCTCCCAGCTACATGAAGTGGCAGGGGCATAAAACCAGAAAGAAATACAGGGCACAAAAAGTGGGGGTGTACTAATATCCCTTATTTGCCCACTTCAGTGTAATTTCAACCACTTTATGACATTTATATTAAATCACCATGTTCTTTTTTGCTTGCCATTTTGGAGCTTGTTCTTTTTCTTTTTGTCCTACCTTTTATGTGACAAACTCCAACATAATATCTTTTCTGGCATTTACATACTAATCTTCCCAGTTCCTGTGGATACCAGCACATCAAGGTGTTTCAGAAACTATTAAAGCTGATGAATCAGAGACCAGTCATTGATCCTGAGTGGAAGGTGATGATCCCTGGCTGATCAGGCACCCATGACTCAAGATGGGGAATTTGGGGGGGGGGAATTTTGGCAAATAGAGAAAACTGTGTTTTAGCAGGGCTCTGCTTATCTAACCAAGCTATCTGGAATCAGTTATTCTTCCTAACACACACTGCTTGGAGGTCAATAGTGTTTCTGAAGTGCATACAGGATCTATAGCCTGAGAGTAACAAGCCACCTGCATCCTTTTTATTTCAGAAAAGAAGAAAATAGGAAAAAAAAAAAAGAGCAAAGATTTACTTATGGCCAATTTCACAGGCTGCAATCAATTTACAGGTCACTAGGAGACTTTCAGGCAAAGGCATAACATATGTCTAACAGGCTCAAAGTAAGAGGCTATCTAGAAAATTGGATTTAAGTTATAAGGAAGCTTATTTAAGGCACTAAAATTCAGAAGGCAGAGCCTTTCATAACCTAAGGTACTGAACCTTTAAGAGTTTTTATGATTCCACCCCACTCCAGTAACGATGTTTTTCAGCTTGAAGTCTAGTATTAAGCAACACTAAGGACATTGCTTGCTAGTTGCAAAGTGTGATAACCTTTCTATACCTAGATAAATAAAGTGTCACCTTTTATTCCATGGTCATCTATTTTTATACAGCTACCTGTATTACAGCTAGAAGCCAACAGCTTGTTTTAGTCACAGTGTATTCAGCTTCATGAATGAAATAATATTTGATTTAAATGACATTAAAAGATATTTTAAATTAAAACTACTGTTTAAAATCAGAATGTTCATCTGATGATTGGACTCAGGGTTTGTCCAACAGTTCTGACACTGAGCCAATAACACTGAAGATAATGATTTGAGCCTGTTAGGAAAACTTCCTAGAGAGTGAAGCATCACCTGGAGAGTGGTGCTAATGGTTCCATCAGCCTGCATGCAATCAAGGCCTCGATTTATTGTTTTTCTGTGGTTTTCTATTCTTCTTGATTGTCTGCTGATGAAACCTGATAAGTACCTTGTTACACAAAAATGCTCATTTATCTCGTACATGCAAGACACTCCCATTCCATCCTATGTGTGCACCACGTAGGAACCCCCTAGCAGAGCAGAAACAGCCAGGCTTTGCTTAAGAGATCATAATTTCCCTCCCATGCACTGGCTGAGAGAACACTAAAGATCTCATTGTATTCTGCAATCAACCTCATCAGCTCTCCCCTGGCTTTTCCTTCTCAGCAAGGAGCTGAAAGGGATCACAGCCTTCCCCTCTCACAGAAGGAAGGGGCCTGGGGCATCTCAGAGCTCTGGGGCTGACCTGAGGAACTTGGTGTCAGAGGGGACTGGGGGTCTGTGTGATGCATGGCTGAGAAGCCACTGGTTCTCTATTAGGATGGGAAAATATTTTTAAAGAGTCTGTACTAGATTTCTTCAGTATCTGGCCTTTATTTGGAGGTTCCCTCTGTTGCCTCAGTGTCTCGTTCCCCCAGGTCTGGCTTGTGAAGGCTCATGTGACACCAGCTCACAAATCTGCCTGTTTCCTTCTGTACACAGATGGTACCTATGACCTTGGCAGCAGTGCAGTTAATGGAGCAGTACCAAAAGTAATCTTCAGCCATCTCAAACCCATCCTAGGCTGGTTTCACGTGTATGAAAAATTGAGTGCTCGGCTCACTCCTGCAGGCACCATGCCCTGATGGACCCAGAGGAAGCTGGACCGACCCACAGACCCTAAACAATGTAGAAAAACATCTACTTTACACAGCATCCTGTGCAGTCAGAGCCTGCTGGCCCTCATCTTGCAGATGGGGCATCATTTTAGAACATAAAAAACCAGCAAAACAGCTGGTGGAGGGTTGTGCCACATTCCTTTCTATCAAGCCTCAGGCTTCCAGCCAATAATACCATCCTTCCAAGACAAAAGACACATACCTTCTGCCTTTCTTCTGATGTTGACCCAGAAACTCTTTGAGCAGCTTTTTGGACAAAAGGAACAAAGTATTGGGACATAGGACCAACAGAGTTTGAATTTGGGAGTGACAGAAACGACGAGCTATGCAGAAAGCATGGCTCATGGACACAGGCAGGGAAATATGAAATACTGGAAACGGCTCCCCTAAGAGACATGGAACTGAAATGCAGAATCTTTTCAACATTCAAAACCATAACATAAAGCACCAGTGAAGCAGACGTCAAGTCCTAAACAAGGATTTCAAGACATAAGGAAGATAACAAGTTTAGAAAAGAAAAGCGAGCCCAGTGACTGTCAGATTAATTGAACACAGTGTCAGGAAAGATTGCTTTGTGAAGTGTTGCTTCTTAAAGCATTACAAAGTCGGAAAGACATCAGAAACATTGATTGGCAGCAAAGGGGAAACAGAAATCACCAGTGATCAATAAGGCAGCTGCCAGCAGGAGGGGGTGACACGTCAGTGCAGGAAGCACTTTGTGGAGCTTAAAGTGGCTAAGTAATAGGACTGGGACCAAACCATTGATCAGAATTATTTTTGTGTTGTAAATGGTCTTGAAAATACACCTTCTGGCATTTGAATACATTTAGTAAAAATGTTGCTATTATTTGTGCCTGCTTAGCATGACTGCTAGCAGCCTCTGGAAGCCTTAAAGGCTAAACTCGTTAGCTCTTTATTACAGAAGAAGTTGGGATCTCCTGATACCACCAATTAATTCAGGCATATTGTTAGAAGTGGGAAGTGCTGGTAAATCATATCTCAGTTGCCAAAGTATCACTTACTACATCTTTCCACTCTGTACAAGTCTCAGCCAGGCCTCTTCCCCATGCATTTCCAAACATGGAATCCAAGTACTTTCTCTAAGGCTTTCCCTTTTTTCTTGTCCTCCACTCCTGCCTCTGTTGTTCACCAAAGCAGCTCCTGGGGACCAGGGCCTCCTGGAACAAATGCTGCATGACCTCTGCAGTGTTGGGAGCTGCTGCTGATCTCAGGTCAGGACGAGGGTGTGTTAGGGAACATCTGCCCTGCATCCTGCAGGGAGCTCTGCCCCGTTTGTGGTCTGTGCACATGATGACCTGGCTGGCAGCAGGAGGGGGCTCACCTCAGAGCTGCTGCTGTCTAGCAAAAATGCCGTTTTTCATGAAGGCTGCCTTGGGGTGTCTTGATTCCTATGGCTGCCAAAGAGATATTTTTTCTTGTTCCATCACTGCCCCAGGTCATGTTCCCACTGCCTGACCCCTACCTTCCTTGCGGCTGTTCAAGCTCTCTTTTTTGTCAAATGTAGGAAGAGAATTACGCCCTTCCTTCAGGACTGGTGATTTAAGTATCAGGAGATAAAACCCACAGCCTCTCCTCTGCTTCTGACTCTTCCAGGCCCTCTCTCTCCAGCATTTCACTAGACAATGTCCAAGTTCATCCCATCTTTGCTCAGAGGATTTCCAGCTCACTAACCATTCCTGATGCTCTCCTTTTGCCTGTTTTCAGCGGGGTTACTTTTTTCCCTGTGTGGTCCTCCCTCCCCAAAAGAGACAGTTTTAGCCCTGCTGTGAGTAGGCTGGGAGGTGTCCTTACCTGGTTCCAGGGTAGACCTGCCAGACCTGCAGGTTTGGACCTACCAGTCCATCTTGTGGGGTTGGCTCGTGTTCAGCTTGCCATCAGCTCCATCCTTCAGGAGCTTCCAGGACAAGTGGGATTTAAGCAGCTTTTTCCCCATATTGTTGTTATGAAGGACAATGTACCCACCTACCTGTGCATGCAGGGGCTGCTTCTTCTCCATGGAGGGGGAGCAGCTAAGCTGGGCAGAGGAGCCTTCCCTGGTGTCTACTCCTGGTCTGGAAGATGTACAGAGGGCACTGGGCTCTGCTGGCTGCTGGAGCATCTCCCAGAGCAGGTCCGGCAGGCTGGGAAGCAGCTCCCTGCCACTCATTCATGAGGCAGCGGGACCTGCGGGAACTTACAGGTGAGAATGCAGCAACACAAAAAGCAGCAGATGTCATGTGTTGATTTTAACCAGCAATTTTACATCAACAAGCCATTCCAGTTATGGATGCTGTTTGTCCATGTGCAGGTGGTGCTCCGGAGGCTGCGTGCTGCTGGGCTTCTGAGGGCTCTGCCAGCCTGGGCAGCCGCCGTGCCAGCAGCAGACTGCAACGAGAACCTGTCCACAAACCCGAGTGGTTTTCCCACAGGAATGACAGGACAGGTAACGCAGCACTGAGCGCAGAACCAGCACAGGACGTGGCGTGTGGAACTGCTGAGGTTTTGTTGCAGAACACGGAGCGTCGATGGCGTCGTGTGCGCTTCAGTGACAGCTCCTGGCTAGAGCAGCAGGGAGGTGTGACTGCTAATGCACTCCATGGGGAATATTTGCTGCTTCCTCTCTAGGATTTGAAACATCTGTCCCCCCTTCCCAGTCTGCCTGACACGGGAATGAGTACTTTTGCTTTTCCTACCACAGCACTGGGGTTAGTTGAGCTGTGAGTTATCACAGTAAATCAGGCAATGGTGGCTTGGTGGAAGCCCCTGTTCCTCCAGGCAGGGTTAGAGCTAAGGAAGGGCACGCCAAAGGAGCTGGCAAGAAAGCTCAGGCTCTGAGGTCCCGTTCAGAATGGAGACAGTCCTCCTTCCAAAAGGGATGTGGATGGGTCACAACCGTCTAGGGAGGAGCCGTGGTGGAGAGGGAAGGGGTTACTGGAATCTCTCTAATAGTTGGAGGCAATTAAGAAAGGAACAGTGATTTCCACTGTCACCAAGAGACTGTTCCCAGATGAGTACTGCTTGGAAATTTGAGATCTAATTAAAGCAGGCCTTGGATCTCATCATTCTTCCTGCACGCCTGGGACAATGAAATACTGACTCCTGCATCTGTTCTGTGTGTGTACCCGATGCAAATAAGGAAGAAGTCTGTAAATACATCAAAAACCATACTTTATTTTATGTATAGCAATACAATTTACATATTAAATAACACTATAATAGAATGATTTGATATAGTTTAACATAACAAAAAGAAGATTCTTCAAGTTACAAAAAACCCCCAAACAAAAAACAAAAACGAACAAAAAATCTCCCTCAAAATGCTCCCTCCCACCCTCTCCCCAAACCAAACACCACATTTTTATTTTTTTTTTCTGAATGGATCAATGAGACAAACGTATCCAGTGACTGGCTAAGTCTAATTCCTATTGCACGCACTGACAATGGAATCCAAAAAAATATCCAACTTTCACAATCACTGCCCCAAAGAAATGACATGTGTGGAAATCTTTTTTGGAGTGTGATGATTGTGTCTCACTACCTCGATACACAGAAGGTTTGTATTCACATAGCCACCACAGAACTAGGAAGGAGGTGAAACTAGAAAAAAATTAGCTTTATATGAAAATATAAAATTCTATGATTATATACCATAGATACAAAGTTCCCAGAAGATGCTTATCCAAGCAACAAAATATTTACAGTTTTAACGACTTTGCTATTTTAAAAATGAAGGAAAAGAAAATAGGAGTACACATGAATGCTTCGGTCTCTAGAAACAATGGCTGCTTGCTAGTCTCAAGTGTTCTAACAAAACAAAAAAAGTCACTACCCCAAATGTTGGAGAGTTGTGACATTGTATAAAATTGACTATCTCCTCTTTTGGAGACGTTTATTCTTAAAACTCAAGACATTTTTCTTGAAATTAATTATCCTCTGTAGAAAATGCTTCCCTTTGCAAATAGTTAACAAAAACACTAAAAACAGTTTAACAGCTAAGACAAAGTAGAGGCCAAATCTCTTCATTACAGTTCCTCTTTTTCTTTATTTTTGCATTCCTTCTCCTTTAATAAGTAAAGCCAATGTAGTTCACATTGTTAGAATGGCAACAAAGAGAAGAAGAGCAAAGGGGTAACAGTGAATTACGTCTGAAAAAAAACTAAAAGAGAAAAAGAAAAAGAAGAAAAGCAATGCAGTGGATTAACAAATAGGCATTTTCCCTTCATATAAAAATTCACTGGCACCATTTGAATATAAACTTCAGAACACAAGATCTGATGTCAGAAGACATGAATTTGAGAAAGACTGCTAAATCCTTAAGACAACTACATTTAATTTTTTTCTTAAAATTAAGTTGGTTTTGTTCTGCTGAGAATTAGTAGTATGTATCTTTGGTAGAATTGATATCTATATTTTTTAGCTTTTAAATAAAATATATCATCTTAAAGGAAAGATTAATGAGAAGGCAGTTGTGCTGTGTCATAAAGATTCTTCTCCTAATGTCCCAGTGTATCACTCTGGGTTCAAACAATTTGAGCAGTCAGAAACCAGAAAAACAACTGAAATGACTCTGCTGACCTAGAACAGACCCACAGTACAGAAACAGTCACTCACAAGAAATAGTTCAAGGGGTTTGGATTTTTTTTTCCTGTTGTTAAATTAGTGTTTGGAAACAGACACTGAAATACTAGGGACAAATGCTGTTTAAAATGAATGTTCTTTAGACCTTGGTCCCGCAGAAGGATCAGTGCTTAGCCTGCACAGCTGAGCAGTCCCACTGGCTCTCCCAGACCTTCCTACTGACACCAAGCTCACATACAGGAGTGTTTGTAGGATGGGGCATTCAGCTGAGACTGTCACCCATTTTAGAGGCTAAGGTGGTACAGCAGCTTTCCAAGCATTCCCTCTTGGAAAGCTTGGCTGCTCTCACGGACTCAGCACCGTCTGTGTCTCTCACGGTCTGCGGGCGCAGCACATGTGCAAGACACGGAGAAATGGTATTTTCTAAATGCAGACACACATGCACTCGTGTGCTTCAGTCCCTCCACAGTTCTCAGGGCTGGTGCTGAGGACCATAGGGATATACTCAGGCTCCCTTAATTTGCAAACCTGCACATTGCCTGGGAACCTCTGATTGACGGACATGGCTTGAAAGATATCCCGACCGAATGCCAAGGTGAGGGTACAGTGTGGGGGGGTTGATGTCCCAAAAGCAAGGTTGGGATGCACAGAGCAGGACTTTGGCCAGACACTTGTGGGAGCATCAGCAGAGCTTGTGAGTGCCCATCTCTGAGCAGACACTCGCTCCTGCTGCCACTCAGTCCAGGGAGAGGTGCAAATCCATGTAAGAGAGCAGAGCTGCAGCTGCTTACAGTAGGGTAGGCTTGGCTCTTGGTGCACTTAATCCTGACCTTCACAGGCAATTTCTAGCTTCACCCACTTCAAGCCTCATGCATCACTACCATCTATTGGCTACCTGACTGTGAGCACAGCACTTAACACACAGCTCAAGCCTCCTTACAAAAAAAAAAATCTATGGAGAACTCATAGAACACCAGTGTACATTATTTCCCCATGGATTAAATCCCAGGTAAAAGTATTTCAGATGTCAAAAAATGCCAATGCAAATGCATGGATTTCCAAAGCATCTACCAAAGTTCAACCCCCGCAGCCTTCATTCATTGATGTTTAAAACTTGTGAGAAGGTAAGGGATTAAACCAAGGGTATTCAGACAGTGTGTCACGAACCACAGTTATCTTCCATCATGCCAGTGAAATGAAAAGTAATCAGCTGAAAGTACTGAACAAATCCAACCCTCTTGATGCCTGCAGTAATCTTCGTGTCACTTAGCTCTTGTCAGGGTTTGAATTCTTAACTTCTCCCTACACCTCCCCAGGAACTTAAATACTTCAGATTGAACTGAGTCAACTGGTTAGTCCCTTTGTGCTACCACCTGGAATTGCCTGGGGCCAGGTTGAATACTGGGGGTGCAGGGGGACTTCCCAGCCTCTAATGCTGATGCCCACTGGCCAACAGACCACTCAGCAAAATCTTCCAACCCTTGCAGGTAGCAGCACTTGAAAACTTACTTAAACAATTCTGTTACTGGGGTGTAGCGACTGGAGAGACAGTCCTAACTCCTACCAGACATTAAATGACTCCCTCCCCCGTGCCAGGCTATCATCCCAGAGCAAAGGGGATGCAACCTACAATCTTTTGAAACATTCTGTACATTTTCTATTTGGACTAGCTGTTGCTGGACATGAGATTTCCCTACTGAAACCACGGGCTTATTATCCTGTTCAGCTTAAACAGTTATTGGGATCATTTGTATGGAGAGGTATTCAACAAACGGAGAAGTGAAAGGTGACTGTGTAAAAGGTTGATGACGAATTCTTGAATACTTTGGTGTTGAATTAATCAGGAAATCTTTCTCTCATTGAAGATAAAAGGCCAGATTTTAGCACATACCAGTTTGCATAGCTCATCTGCTGTCAGCGAGGTCATATCAGTTTGCATCGTGAGAGGTCCTGAACCAAAATACCTACTCTCAATATCCTTTTAAGCAGTTTGCTTTCAGCTTCCTTGTGAGGGAAAATACACAGAACCCTGCCAAATGTCTGTATTTCAGCAAGACTGGACTGGCAGAAATTAATGGGTTTACATTTAAGTGAAAAAAGATAGGCTGTATTAAATGAAAAAAATAGGTTGTAACATTTTGACAAGTCCTGAAAAATTACAATGCATGTTTTGTGCAGTTGAAATTCAGAAGTAAAGAAAATAATGCCATATATAAGGGATAGTGCCTTTAACTGCCCACCAAACATCAGGATGGCTGAAATCACATTATTTCCTTTTCCAGGCAGATTCAATAACCCCTCCTCCCTAGTCAGCTGAGCTATGAAGGACATGATTAACTTTAATTTTAAGGAGAATTAAGCATGTGCTTACTTCTTTTATAAAACAGGGATGGACCTTGTTGAATTATGACCAAAATATAAAGGAAGAGGGAGCCAGTGAGGCTGTATACTTAAATGCTCCAAACAATAATTCAATTATTTATATAATCTGGGGAAAACCATTTCACTGGTGTGGGAGGGAAAACACAATAAGCTAGGTTTGTGCTAAAGAATTAGTCTGGCAAAAAAAAAGAGGGAGAATGTAACTTTATAGGTAGTTTTTTTATTAGTTTGCTTCACCAGTAAATATGGATCAGTACTTTATGTTTTAGCACTAAAGTATGAAAATTACACACCTGTAAAAATGGCATCTAACAGTTATGAAATTAAGAAACGCCTGTCATCACGTAACATACCATTAGGTGTGAGGTCATATTCAAGAAATAGTAAGGAAATTAGATGTGTTTAAAATATTGAATAGCTTAGTAATGTAAAATATTGCTACCTTGATATATATCTGAAAACAGGTCTGATTTTGGGTTGTAGAAGATTTCTCACTGTATTGGACCTGATGAGAATAAAACCAAAATACTTTCCCATCACAGGGTTGGTTATAAACCAAAATCAACATTTTTCTGATTACATGGGGAAACTTCGAAAATGTAAATTGAAAACCTATCACTGTGTCCCAAATATGAACTGCATCTAATTTATAATTATATTGTATGTAACTTACATATTCCGTGTGAAGCAAGTCTCAGGCCTGTAAGTGTACAAAACAGCAATTTGAAACAATACAGAAATAATTGTTTCAGCTCCACAAGGCTGTTATACCTTCACTGTAGCTAATAATCACCTGCCACGTTTTGTCAAGAAAGGATGAACACTGCTCATCCACTCCACGGAATGCAGAACACCGTAACCAAAACTGTGACATGACCATTAAATAATAAATATGGTATGAAGGGGTACAGTATCTGTTGTAGAAAGAATCCATCTGGCCTAGCATTCAAGATTTAGGATTCGAGGGTTGCTGCAGTTAGCAAAACTTCACTGCATTTAAACAAAACAGACAAAAAGCGTATGTTTGTTGTCATGGAATGTCACATCAGGGCTTGTCTTGTATTAGAGTATTATAGGCAGTAACACTGATCATATAGTGCAAACTAGATAAAATTGCGTTTCACGGTGTGAAATAAACAGAGGTGCAAATGCTCAGTAGGATACCATTAAGACATAAAATGGCAAAAAATAAATATCAAAACTTTTATCAGTGTAAAAAAGTAATTGGGTTATTGTATAACCTAGAGTCTGGCAAAAAAGGCCTCAAAAAAGTTCACTCAGTCTTCAGAAGTTCTACAAATTAAGTGCCTTTTCAGGTTTCCAATTAGACAAGAGACTCCATGCTTTCTGCGGGATCAGATTCGTCACTGGCCATCACAGCACCATTTTTGTCCAGTGTCATGGGACCATTTCCATTTTCCTTAGTGCTGACCAAGCTTAGCATTGCCTTATAAAGAAACTGGTACTGTTCCTGGAAAAGAAAGAACAAGTTATTTCAATCCTTTAAGTGTACATAAACGAGTGGCACTTAAATTTGGCATTTCCAGGGAAGGTCATGGATATTCACTACCAGAAGCATACACAGATTGAAGAAATAGACTTAGAGCAATTATCTCTGTTAATGTAGTTTAACCTTGCCAACCCAAATTCCATTTTTGGGTAGATTATATGATTTCTGATGTATTATTAAGCTCTACAGGAGGGCAAGAGGGCTACCTGAGGCCACAGCTCAGCCCCAGGTTACTCCCTGGGCGGCAGAACCTCGTACCACACACACTGAGCCAAGGGGGTTGCTCTTGCTGGACACCCAGTGAAGAGCCTTATCTCCCTGCAGCTCCACCTGCTCTGCTGCATCCCTTCAGACCACAACATGCCAGGTTTACAGCACAGTTTAGCTCACAGGGCTGGCAGGGCGATGATGACAAGTCAAAAGGTCCTTCTCTGCTAGGACTGCCTTATGGTGCCCCCCTCCAACGTATGAGAAATAAGTTTAACCGCAAATCAGAGACTTATAGTGTGGGTTTGAGGTTTATAAAAAATGGGAACTACACAAAAAAGCCCGAATGCAAATTCTGCTCGGTAGCAGGTGCTGTAGGGCTTGGTAACATACACAACGTGTGTTTTAGTGCATGCTTTTGGTCTCAGATGAAAACCTTGTAAGCTACCTATTTATATTCCATTTAAAGACTTACAATGTCTGTAAATACTCCAGGCCGCATAAGATTGATCATCTTTGCCACCTGGAAAACATCGACAGCATTTTCATTCTCCAGCTGCTGGGACAGAGTGGTAAGGGCACATAGCGTTCCCGCTGACACAGCTCCATACCTGGAAAACCACACCAGAATGATGAGTTACTCAGAAACACACCCGGGCACCGACACAGGGTCATGAAAACGTTGTTACAGTCTTATCTGATTACTGTAGTTCATCTTTGTATCTATTAAATGCTTGTTTTGTAGTGGCTAATTTTTAGTCATCTTGATTTATAGGAGAAATTTGATGGTACACCAAGTCACCTCAGGATATCTGTACTACTCAACACAAAGAACTATAACAGCAGTAGAACGTGAGCCATTTCAAAATATCCAGCCTGGAGACTGTAACACCGAAATCAGTTCTCACACGCCACGTGCACTGAGAGCATCTGCATTACAGTTGAGCGTATTTTAAATTCATTAGTGGGAGCTCAAGCAAAACACAAACGATTAGAAAGAAATGAGACTTTTCCTCTTCCTCCACATCTGACAATTACAGCAAAATAACACGGCTGTGAGGTGCTCACAAGTAAATGGGGCACATCTCAAAAGTCTTCCTTAGGTCTGATTCATCGGCAAGAGGCAACATCCCTGAGCCAGGCACCCAAGAGACATTATGGATTCTGAAGAGTTGAGCTGTGCTGTCACGTAATAAGAACCCAAGCAGTGGTTATTTTGTGAGGAGCACAACTCAATGTGTCCTTGAGAGGTCAGGTGGAAATCTCAGTGCTATAAACCTGGGGGTGTGCTTGAGCTGTATGTGCGGGTGGGAGGCACGGCATAAAGGATCCTACACAACTGCTTCTGAGGAGCCTCCACTCTGCTCTCCCAGTACTCAGGAGACTGGAATTCTGTCCTGGCTCTGTTATGGGTCTGCACTGTGGCTCTGAGAAAGTCTAAATATCCCCACTGGTAAAAGGGCATTGGTGCTGCCCTGCTCTCTGGACCATTCGGAGAGCTGTACGTGAAGATGGAAATAGTGAGCAAGGGCTGCAATACCATCATGCATCACAAGATTACTACTGGGATTTTTAACGGCATTCCTGTGGAAATCAAGACATCTACTGACTTAATTTCCTATGATTTTTGCAAATTCTGCGTGCCTAGAAATGGGAAACAACAGATCTGCTGTGTTGGAGGTGAAATCCATAGAAGCAGCAGCACCATCCAGATGGCTGTGACAGATCGTCTACAGGGACAGTGGACAAAACACCCAGTGCATGTGCCTGATGGGACACAACTAAATGTCTCTGAGGGTCTAATGGCCTCATTTTCACTTGGGCTGGTTATCTCCAGTTCCCAACAATCTGAAGACTTTTCCTGTGGAAAATTGTGCCGCAGATCTTTATCTAGTTGCCTACACATGGGCAGTTATATATAAAAATCTTGACAACTGTCTCAAGTTGGAATTTCTGAACTTTTTAAAATGTTATCAAGTTCATTCCACCATGTACTTCCTAAATACCACATGCATTTAGTTATCTGCAAGTTCATATATTTGGAATTAATCTGCAGTTGTAATTATTAGTGGATTATGTGATATAGTTGTTGCATGTAGCAAAGGGAAATTTTCATTTTCAGCTACATTTGCTTAGGCTCCAATGAAAAGCAGAATCCACATTATGTATTAGGCATAAAAATAAAATCATTGAATATGACAAATAAACGAAAAAAGCAATTTACAGAAGGAATGACTCAGCACTGTTAGGAATGCGATTTTGATTTTCCTTTTTTTTTTTTCATCTAGCATGAAATGCCCAAATCAATAATGGTTCTAATTTTGTAAAACATAATCTTAAATACTGCAAGAGTAGCAAAACCTCACTTCAGACTACCCAAAGCATGAATATTAAAACCAGCTTGGAATTAATCAGTGCTGGCAAAAGGCAACAGAGCTTACACTGTACATTAGCAAGGCAGGAGGTTGTGGGAGAAAAACTACTTGCTGCAGCCCAAGGCACCATTTTCAAGAGTCAGTTGGGAAAAACCTGTTGCAGCAGGGAAAGCAGAGAAAGCTGTTTCAGCCTCAGTGGATACCAGTGGTGTCCACACCCCAGCACAGCAGCTGGCCTGACCACTGAAACACCAGAGGGGGGTAGTCATGTTTTTGCAAACAAAGGAAAGATTCCCAAAACCCTCCCACTAATTCTGCTTTGTGGCAATTACAAAAAGTCTGAGGGGCTGTAGAGCAAAGGGGCTGCAGGTATGGCAGGTGTTTGCACTCAGTGTTTGCTCTAAGGACAACACAAGCAGTGTCAGAAATTGGGCCTCCTTGGGATTTTAAGGACAGAATGACTCCAGGAAGTGCTCTGCCCACCAGGAAACAGTCCCTCCAAAGAGACCCTGTCAGACCCAGCCTCCAGCCTCACTATAATGGTATTTTGCAGCTCCATAATGTGTGCAAGTAATGATATGCAATGCAATATTTAGTACCCTTTATAATTGGGTGTTCAAGCGTAGCTGGCAGGACAATGCTCACCACTGCACTACAAAAGAGGCAAGTGTTGGGGCATGTTGGCCCCATGTTAGCAGGCTCCCTCCCTCCCACTTGGCACCATATGGGCCCCTTGGAGTGTTTTTGGGGAAGCAGAAAGAATAAAAATAAATCTTCTCTCAGAAAACGTGGGCCCTTTGTCACAAGGTACTCCTGCTGCTCATCCTGAGACACAGCTGAGCTGAGCTTGTTCTGGCACATTAAACCTGAGCTGTTAGACAAGAGCTCAGGCTGTTTTGCAACTGGTTACCATAAGCCCATATTGGGCTGCTTAGAGTCTTATCTAAACCAGGGCTCTGCTGGGTTCTGAAACAGGCTGTAGCATTTGTTTGGGATACTTCCAAGTGCAGAAGAACCCAAAATGCTTCCAAAGCAAACAGCCTCACTTCCTGAGTCCATCTAAGATTATGACCTACATAAAAACTGTATTAAGAAAAATGCATTTGGCCTCAGGTGCCAACTGAAAACTCATCTCTGGAAGTTTAAATATTCTTATCCTGTTCCCTAGACCATTAAACCTCATCTGCTCCTGGTAGGAATGGACATCAGTCCTAACAAGTGTCTTGTAGCTGAGTAACATCCTGTACAATCTGCACATAAACGAAGAGAAAAGTGATGACATACTCATCATGAACTATGGTGGGGCCATCCCTTGTTAAGGCCTCTTCCTTGATTACATTGATAAGTTCAAAGGTACTGCTTATGGGAGCGTCTGGGTTTGGCCATTTGGGACACTGAAAGTGGCGGACTTCCAGAACGTAGTCATCCTGCAATGAAAAACCAGCCTGGGCATTAGCTTCTGTCACTCCTCACTCATCCACTCCAGGGAGAAAGTGGGAAGAGTCTCATTACAAACTGAAGAGAAACTTTCTTCTTCCGAACAGTTTATATAGAAAGAGGACAGACACACAGCTCCAACGTTTCTGAAACAGTGAACACCCTAAAATAATGCAAATTTAACAAAATGTTTAATTGATACAGATTTTGTATCTGAGTTCAGGGCTTATATCAAACCTCTCTCAGAGCCCTTATAGTTCAAAAGTCAAACAAGAGCAATTAAGGAATTAAAATTTAAAAGGGCTTGAAAAGTAAAGGCTTGCAGCAAAGTCCAGCTGCAACCCAGACAGCAAACTAGAAGCAGGTTTATAGTTCAAAAGAAGTGTGTTCACATTTTTATGTTTAGTTAAGACCCCCAGACGAATTATAAATGCTGAATTTTATAAGCAGAAATAGGACAATACACCTTGGTGTACTTTACAAAAAATAATTCAATCTATTTTGGTTTCTCATTTTGAAATCACGTGTCTTCACTGTAAAGAAAGACAAACAGTTAATACTACAATCTTACTAGCTAGAGGAATGTGCCTGGAGGGAGGTAAAGGATGTAAGAGGGAGAAGGATTCAGTGAGAATCCCTTTCCTCCGAGAACAAGATGCATGCACACGCATTTACAAGTAAATCCTTCTCAAAAGTGTTTCTGAACTATTCTCCTTCCTCATTTAAATGACATCAACGTAATTTGGGTGAAAAGCAAAGACCCACATTTGGAGGTTTATTTTACCTGGGTAGCTTCAAGGATAAAGTCATGGATGATAATTTGCTCTTCGTTAGAGAGGCACAGTCTGTCTTTGCTGATAAGGGTCACAGTAAAGGCCTCACAGTTCATGGATTCCTCGCGACTTGGCCAGTACACAAACTCATCTTCTGCCTGGAGAAATGAAACAACACATTATTGCAGCCTTTGATACCTTGTGTGCAACTGAAAAATCCAGTGGATCAAAAAACTGGTTTGATAAATAGAGATGATCAGGAGCTGACCTTTACAAACCATTTCTGTCTAAAACAAATTTACTGTTACAGTAGGCAGGAAGCCTGCCAGATCCTCCCTTTGTGTGTCCAAAAAGGTAACATCTACTTTTTAATTGGTTTCATAGGGAAATGGTTATCTTAGCTCATTCATACTTAACCTTTATATTGTATCCCAGGCTTTACTGCCTCTTGCCTACAGTTTTCCCTGAAAGTCAGATATTTGTTTAGAAAAAACTCATTGACCTTTAAAAATTAATGACATTATTTTTAATTTGTGTTTATTGCAGTCTAATCCCAAACTCAAGCTCTGTGGATCAGGTCTAGGTAGAAGATTGATGGATACTTATGTAGGGCTTGAATTTTTAGGAGCGAGTGGAGGAGTGAAGAGGAAGGAAGAAACACAAATATTCTTAGCCTTGAAAAAAAACATTGGCTTAACTTAATGGAAGTTCTCCAGCAAAACACCTCTACTGAAGGGACACTGTAAAATCTCAGCGAGACTGTGAAGGGTGGAAGAAGCTCAGTGCTGAAGTAGTCTGACTGACAGGATGTAGGTAACATCCTGTCAAAGCTGCTCTTTAAAAAATAACTGTGAATTCCTAATTTGCTGCAGAGAGAGGAAATTATGGTCTGTCACCACATACATGCAAAGTCTGTTTCTCCTCCTGGCTTCAGAGGTCTATGTCCCTGCAGGGTAAGCACAGAAGCTGCTCTGGCTGCGTGCTCAGAGCATGCCTGTGTCTCTGGACAACTCATCTTTCACTCATGAAAAGGCATGAACTCTGAACCCACGTCAACCCGCTGTGGCCACGCACACGCCTCTAAAACCAGGTGTATTGCTGTGGGTCCAGAGCTTTGGTGCACATGACATGCAAGGTACTGCTGAGATTTGAGCTGTTGATGTTTATTCTGTAAATGTGACATTATGTCCTAAGTCCTCTGAGTGCCCTGACAATTCCCAGAGGCACTGGGAAGCAGAGTAATATCACTGAGTGCCAGGGAAGGGACCTGTCCTGCCACCTGACAGGTCTTCATGCAGCAGGTACTTTGCACTATTGTGTTGTCCCTTGGCAAGACAATTCAGCACCTGTTTCAGTCCTGTGCCACCCCTCCTTGCCAGCCAACACATCCCGCACTGACCACTGAGCTGGTGTTAGGCTGCTGCTGCCTTGCTGGCCGGTCTCCACTCTGGGAATGGTGAAGGTGAAAGCAGGGATGTTGGCAAGCCCAGCCTTTACCCTTTAATCACTATTGTTCTGCAGAGCTATTTCATGTACTTGTGGAGACAAGATCAGCCTCTTCATTTCCACCTGACACACTTTCATTTCATTAGTGCTTTCCGATTCGATCGGATTTCTCTGAACGCTCCTCGCCTCGCAGTGCCTGCAATCCCTTTCATCGCCCTGCACACAAGCAACATATTGACTGCTGCCTCTTTAGTAGCCCCTCATGACTGCTATTTTCCTGCTGTAATGAAGGTGGTTTCTCTTCCACTTTCAGCTACAATTGTCTATTCACCTCAGTGATGCGTGCATGAAAAAGCGAACCGTTTAGCTCTTAATCCTTTTCAACACGCCCTCTTGAGACGTGCTGGTAAATCTGGAAGTAGTGATTAGCACTTCACCTGTGTCTCCTTACTCTCTCTGATGCATTATTTCCACTTAAATTAACATACGTGTTTGCTTTTTACTTTCATTAAATATAGCATTTGTAGCCTTCCACAACCATAATCTTGCATGGCCTGAGGCTTAAGCCCACAGGCAAACAAGCAATTATCTACTGTCCCTGCCTCCATTTCTGCTCCTCTCAAAGCCCGTGCCCATAACCCCAGCCTCTCAGTGCCCTCAATGCCTTGCATCCTGCCTCAGGAGCATCACATAGATTGTCAGCTGCCTGCAAGCACTGTGGTCCATCCAGCCCAGGATGTCTTTCCCAGGGGTGAGTGCAGAAGGAGATGGCAAAAGAACCTTCCCCCACGCCTTGGAACTTACCTTTTTGTAACAAGCTTATGGCAAAGTCTGAGAGGGTGGCTCAAAAACTGGCTTTGGTTTCAACCAGAACACAGTCACAGCAGGTACCCAAGTGCCCAGCTGGGCTGTGACTGTGGTGCCACGTCGGGAGGGACACGGGCAACTCACCAGGCTCT
Source organism: Myiozetetes cayanensis (assembly GCF_022539395.1). NCBI lineage: Eukaryota > Metazoa > Chordata > Aves > Passeriformes > Tyrannidae > Myiozetetes > Myiozetetes cayanensis. Next base: position 7,516,059 of record NW_026087389.1, read on the forward strand.
GGTTGTCCGGCAGCATGACAATGATCTGCGCATTGTGATCCCAGATCATTCGCCAGAAATCTTTAGTTGTATGTGGCAGTGGATGTTGTGTTATGATGAACTCGTTACTCCTGTAGTAGCCCTTTTGAAGCAAAACAAACACACAGTTACTTACTGCCTTCAATACTTCTAAAGCATTAATTTCATCTTCGGGGGACACATAATGACCCTATTTCGTTGTATTCCCTAGTATTTTCACACAGGCTATACTTAACTCTATTTCCATTCTGCAGAGTCCTTATTGTCTTAATTTGCTCTAAATCCCAGCGTTTATTTGACTGTATCTCACAGAAATACATATCTCATCTAAATGCATCTTGTAATTAATTTTTTAGGCAAGAATCTTTAATAAAGCACGGTTAATAGCTTTACATTATGGGGAAGGTGTTAAAATCTCATCTGTTAATACACAGCCATTACATACAGAATTAAGACAATTATAGGCATCTGGTATTTAGCACCTTAGAATTGATTTTACTTTGTAATTAGGTGTTGGCTTCCTCACCATGATATAAGAGGCATTAATGTAATCTGTTCCCTTCATTCCAGGCAGCGGTGCCAAGCCCACTCTAGCACGCTCAGCTATAACATAAAAAAAAAAAACAACATAGAGGGGAAAAAAAAAAAAGGAATAAAGATCAAAGTCTGGTCATGGCACAATGCAGAAAGTAAGAATTTCTCAGCTGTTAACAAACCAAACAGTGTGCAGCTCCCATCTCCCGCAGGAGCAGGCCAGCACTTTAACTGCGTTAAAGCACTGCCTGCTAACACAGGATATAAAAGAGAATGTTGCACAATATTCCCACAAGGACAAAGTAATTTCAGGAATCAAATTTTACTATAGCAAAGATTTTCACAGCAGGCTGAATTACCAAATAACAGTATATGCAGTGATAACAGGGGATTTCAGGTAATTCCTGACTGTAGTGTTCCATTTGTCTCCAGCAGCACACAAACCCAGCTGATTTATTTTGTTTTCCGGCAGCACTGCCATCATTCACGGGGTGAGAGAACCTCCAGAGACAAACCCCTTCCCTAATGGGGAACCACCCAGCATCGTGTGTGTGCTCTTCAGCAAATCCACACTCCTGTGTGTTTAAAGGCTGAGTTCAACATCATCCTCAAACCCTGTGACAGGCCCCAAAAGCCCAGCTGGAATCATTGCAGCTGCATGACCCAAAGGGCAAAGCCATACAGATTATTTCTGCCCCATTCACATCTGTTTTTAAGATATATTCTGATGACTTCCACTTTTATTAACAAACTTCATGATGGACTGTGTCTGTGCCACTGTTCCTTTGTGCTGGCTTGGCTATCATCTGTCCTCTGTCCTGTACTCTGGGTAATGTCATGGGCATTGACGTTGTGTCCGTGCTTGGTCTGGTGCAAATTCATGCTGCTTGACAGCCACGCACAGATTCCATATTAATGACTGTGAAAGTGTCCTCAGGCACTAAATACCCTCAAATCTGGGTGGCTCACACAGTGAAATTGAGTGCAGTAGCTGAATTACAAACAACTTGTGCCAATCACTCTGGGAGATCTCACCGGAGCTGGGAGCGGTATCAAAGTAATCTCTCAGTATTCCATAGATTTATCCCCTACCCAATTATTCAAATTCTTAAGCACTTCAAATTAACATTTCACTTGGACAGTATATCTGGCTGACACTGCAACTATCTCCTTTTGTTCAGTTTCATCAGGGTAATACCGAAAGACAAGACAGCTTGGACTGAACAAAAGATTACATTTCCCCTTCCTACTGGCTATGCCTTTTCATGCATAACACCAGGAGAATTCGGTACAAAAAGTTATGCTAGGCAGTAATCAAACTGAAGATGTGATCTTACACGGCACGACTGATGAGTTCCTGTTCTTCTCTTTGTTGCAGTCTTTCTGAGCACTGAAGCATTCCACGTATTTTGCATTACACTGTGTAACCAGCTGAAAGAGAATAAAGTAGTAAGTCAGTCCTCAGAGCACACTAAATGAAGAGAGGAGGTTTCTTTGCCAACTCCTGCGAAGACGCATTAGTAGAAGAATAAACTGCATTGTTAAACTTATTTAAAGTACTCAAGATGCCAATGGAAACAATTCTTTTCATACAACATGTTTAATGGATAAAAAGATCTCTGCAGCTCTCAGCTTCGAAACATCCTGAAAATGAAGTTCCATCAAAAAGCATTTTCACAGAACACTAAGTTTCGTTATCTTTGAGAACATATTTCAAAGACTTGCAGATATGTTCAGTCAGAAGCAGGTCTCAAGGAAGAAAAGCTAACAAAACAGAACAACAGAACTTTTATGGTTTGTTTTTCTTTTTTTTTTTTCCCCACTCCTCTAAAATAAAAGCCAGATCATTCCTGCAGAATGTCTTTTTCTGCCAGGCCTTTGGGGAACCCACCACACTGCCATCTGAGATCTGAGGCCATGGGCTACATTCTCTGGTCTGCCATGTTCATTCTGGGATGTTTGGAAGCACAAAGAAAAGTCAGGGAGGCAGATTTGTATTTGAATATTCCCCCAGTGCATGAGAAAACTCTACCAGAGCAAAGCAAGTAAAGGTGGCTTTCTCATCTCCTGCCTTAGCAACTCGTTACTCAGTGTAATTTCACTCTGAGATGGTTGAATGTAACTTGCTGTACCATGGCATGAGCACAAGTTATCTTCTGCTACCTCTCTGGTAGCAGCAGAAAGAAGAGAAAGATACAATAATTGTTGCTGGTCACATCCCAGTTTTAAATACATTCTAAACAGGTCAGCACTCAACTCATCTATGCACTGGCATAAGCCCCCTTAGAAGTTATGGGGGTTTCTAAACCTGTGCAATGTTGGCAGAGAAAGCAATTTCTATAAATGGCACTTAGGGTTGTGAAACTTTGTCACAAGCCATCAGAAAACATATAATTGATACATATAATTTAGAATCATTTGTAGAAGTGCAACTCTTTTTTGAAATAAGAAATCTCCTACTGCATTTTGTGTGTGTGTGCTTCTTTAATTTAGTAATTAAGCATCTGGAATGTCTTGACTAATGGAGAAATACTGAGACTTCTACAAGTGAATTCAGAGAAGAGCCTGTTCATTTTTTTAATAGCTTGGCACTTGGTGTATTTTAACAGTTTTGGTTCCTTAGGTAGTTGTTGGGTAGGTATTAACTGAGTGAGTTTAGCTGTGAAAACAGATGTCACTTACAATCTCTTTATGATAATAAGTCTCACAAAATACTTTAAAATGCTTTCAAATAAAATGCAATCAAAAAATCTTACGTTTCAAATAAGAGATCAGGGCAAAAAAAATTACTTTGGCCTGGAAGAAAGTAGCTATGACATAGCAGGGAAACGCAGCAAGTGTAGTTATTGGCAATGAGAAAGCCATGTTGTGCTTCCTGGTCTTATAACATTTTTAAGTCTTTATCTACAGTGCTGAAATAGTAGGTGGTGTAAAGAATCTAATCTCCTGATTAGATTCTAATCTGACTTCCAGCCAGGATAACCACTGACTTGGGAACATCCAAGCCCCCTTGGGAAAAGGTTGACCAGCAGCACAGTCCAAACTTGTGTCCATGTCCCTCTTCTCATCTCTGACTGAGGAGTGTTAGCACTGATTTCCAGCAGCATAGCTAAGACTGTAGAGGACTGAACTTCTCAAGTTGTGCTAATCAAGTGTTCTGTTTTGATTCCTCATCCATAACAACTGACAGTGAAGACAGGCCATGCCAAAGACAGTAGGTAAATTAGATCCCTCTGCATGGCAGCAATAAGCCTTACCTTGAACTGTTTTTCTAGTCGTGTCTTCCCTCCTATGCCAGGTATGAGGATGCTGTTAACATAACTATGCAGCTGGTTTGCAGACACTTCAGTCTCCTTCCCAAGGATGGCTTCCAACAAGGCATCATGAATAAAAATGTACTGCTCCTAGAAAAATATCAGCATGTCAGGCGGGCACCTGGAATAACCTAAACAGCTGGTTTTGACTAAAGGAGTAGAGCACACTAAAGGAAAGGGTGTGCAAAACAAACCACCCACGCAAATACTGCCAAACCTAGAATAAACATTTATAAACAGCACAGCTAGGAATGAGTCTAAAGCAAAATCTGAAGTTTCTGGTTTAAAAAAGAGGCATTCTAGTGCAAAAAAATGCCAGTAATGCATTAAATTTTTACAGGGATGTAACTGGAAAAATCTATTTTCTTTTTGATTACAACATAAAAATGAGCATGACTTTAAATTCAACCCTGCTGCAATTTTTACCTCTGTCTGGACGAGGTAGTTGCGCTGTGTCCTGATATGTTTCAGGAAACCCAGGACATTAACTGTGCTTTTGTCTTTTATTTGTTGCAGCATACTGTCTATCACAATGTAGGTACCAGTCCTGCCAACACCAGCACTACAGAAAACATTAAGAGAAACCCATGTAATACAGTTAGATGAAAACAAATGCAAAAGTAACACCAGAACAGAATTAAGCAATATTCCTGTTCACAGACATTCATTTCCCTGCTAGCTTCAACCACTAAAGTTTCTCAGCAAAATAATCTGGTTTTCTGGGAATATTACTAGGTATATATTTCCTCCCTTCTGTGGATATTTCTGTGGTGCAAGATGAGGATGAACACAACACAAGCCATCACACCTGTGCCAGCAGCGTCAGGATGAGGCTGCCATCGTCCTGGACTTCACACTGGCTGTTCACACTTGGCTCCTGTCAACAACTGCTGCTGTTACTGGAGTTGGCTGGAAGAAGCCATATAGAGATCCAGCCTCTGCCAAGCTACTATCCTGGACTGTCAAGGTCACTCCAGGCTGTGAGGAGTGAGGAGCATTCCAGTGGAGCTGGAAATGCAAGTGGTACCAGCACTGTGGGAAGGCATGAGAAGGGGCTGATGCTTGCAGGACTCCTTTGCAAGGGAAGAGAGTGGTCCTGGGCCCAACGGAGAGGGGAGCTCTTCAGAAAGTCTCAATTTCTGCTCAGGAAGGAGCTGTAACCCCCATCATCCTCTCCCCTTCGCTGTGGTGCTGTGCAGCCCCCTCACACACAGTGATGAAGACCACATCCCTGAACTAATTTATTGACTGATGTATTGTTCTGACTGCAAGTGCTGGTGAGTGTGAGTGTGGTTCAGTGGCAGTGGCATGCCCAGGTGTCCATGTGTTCACATGGTTGGCTCCCAGCAGAGGTGATCCTGTCCTGTCCATGCCCTGAACGGACAGGATACAAACAAGCTTCAACTAAGGAACTTCACAACCACACCAGTACAACATTTGGGAGCCCAGTATCATGGCATTAGCAAAACGCTGTGCCAACTGGGAAGCTTTTGCATTGGAGCTGTCTTAAGATGCAGGCAAAGCAAGGTCACGTGTACCTGCACCCCACAGGGCTGGCACACTCCTCCTGTGTTAGTAACTCACGGTGTTGCCGTTAGCTGGCATGAAAGAGCACACACTGTGCACCAGGTGTGCTTGCCTTGAGGTGTTTAGTCACGGCCATCATACCTGCAGTGCACCACCACTGGTCCCATGTCCGGGGTCCTGGCTGCGGAGGATCTCCTGACGAAGGTGAGCACGGGCAGCGCGTACTCGGGCACACCCATGTCGGGCCACTGCGTGTAGTGATACTGAATAACCGTTCTCTCATTCTGCCGCCCCTTGGGGTTCCCTTTCTGACCCTGTGTGCAAAGTGTGTGCAGAGAGGAGGAGGAGATGAGGGAAAAGAAGCACAGAAATATGATCAGTCCCTTCTGGCTTGCTCAGCTGAGATAGTGGTGGACTCTGACAGAAGAAATCTTCTGCAGCTTTGCCTCCTGCTAGGTGGAGACAGAGTTCAAGGAAAAATACATGTGGGAACAGGTAGTAACAGCAATAACCGTGACACCAAAGCAGCAGTGAACTAGAGAAAAAGAAATACAGGCTGAACCTTTCACCAGGATCCTTGCAATCCTGGCTTTGCTTACTTATTTCCCACCCACCCGCCCCTTCAAGTTGCCTAAGAAAACCCTGGGTTTTGCTCCGGTGTGCCTTTCATCCCACAGATGCCAGCAGGCACCTGGATGAGAACTCACCTTTTTCATCTTCGTGTTCCTGACGGTGAAGCGGCGCAGGGTGTAGCAGGCGTGGACGTTTGTGCTCTTCAGCGTGACGATGATGTTTCCGTACTCCTCGCTGTTCTCTGTCGGCCAGTACTGATCGCATTTCCTCTGAACAAAGACACAGTCGGGTGGGTTGGCTGAGGGTTTGAGCTGCTGCTTTGCGTTTGTGTTTAGAGCTTTTTAAAAAAAGTAAAATAATGGCGAGCTATGTACCCCTCTGTAATGTTAGTTACGTGTTATGCATCAATATGCATCAACCCAAGCCATTTAAAAACAAATTCTGCCCAGGTGATTCAGGGAGGTGTTAAGGAGCAACTGCTAACAAAGTAGAAAATCTCTTACTCTTCCTTTTTCAACAAGGTTTGTGATCATGACAATGATTCCAGTATTTTGTTCCCAAATCATCCTCCAGAAATCTTCAAAGGTAGACTTTAAAGGTCCCTGGGTAGCAATGTAGGCTTTTGCTTTGTTGTAACCCTTCAAAGAAAACCATAATGCCAAGTGAGATGAAAGCAATATCATGGCAGACATATTAATATTTTAAAAGTAACAAAGGAAGGTGCTTTTCTTATTCCGAATAGCGAGGAATTCATAGCAAAATTATCAGGTGAAGCTGAAAAACACAATCACTTCACAAATGGCAATACTTCCTCCTTGTGGAAGGACTCAATGGTAGAGAAGATAAAAACAATTAAAGCAACTTACATCGACGTAATTAGCATTAATGTAGTCACTGTGCTTAGAATCTTTCCCCGGTAAAGGCCTTAACTTCACCCTGCTGTGATCATCTGCAGGATAAAAAACAGAGCAGAGAAGCATTAGGGAAACATGTGGCAGAACTGCAGGCAAACATCCCATTTCCTGGGTATTGGGGTAGCCCCTACTAATACACAGAAGAGATCAGCCTTGGATTGGAGTTAGGAGGGAGATGGGAGCATGTGTTCTTGGTCACCTGCTCATGATAGCTGGTCATCAGTCTTCACATCCTTACAAGTACATGGTTCATGCTGTAACAGATTCTCTTTAAAGAACATTGGAGCCTCAGGAGCACAACTCTAGGATGATCCACATCACACAGAGTAGTGTGGTCAGAGAGCCAGGGCACCCCACAGAGCTGTAATGCCGTGCAGAGACACGAGCACAGCTCTGGCAGGCAAAGCTGCCTCTGCTTGGCTCATCATCCTCCCTCAGTGCTGGGCTCAGACAGCTCTTCTGTCTCTGGGAGATGAGTGGATGTCCTCACTCCTTCACCACCATCATCACACCACCAGGATAGACTTAGGTCATGATCTGTAGCTCCTCTTTTTGTTTTGCCCAATCACTTGACTTTGTCTTAAAGCAGAAAGAAATCTCAGTCCTTCTGTTCCCAGGCAGAGGCACTGGGCTGGGTGGTACTGCCAACTCATGCAGGGATGAGACACATGAGCCAACTTTAAGCATGGAGGCTGTGGTTTCAGTTCCCTTCCTTGAGGACCAGCAGAAAGACTTTCCTCCAAGGACAATCTAGAGGACTGGAGTGCCTGCTCCAATTCTCCTCCAATGGCACATCTCTGTGCCTAGAGGGACCAGGCATCCATGTCTAAAATGACAGCTGGGACAAGCTCAAGGAATGTCCTTGCCCAAGGCCACACAGAAAGCCTTTCACAGGTCTGGGAATTGATCCTCAGCTGGCACCTTGACTGCTTATGAGAATCTCTTAGACATGTATTTCCTTCCTGTGCCATTTATTGCTACGTTTATGAACATTGTGAACTTTCTACCAGTGGCTCTCCATTTCTGTTCCTAAACCACAGTGACTGCTGCATCTGTGATCCATGCAACATTAGAGAACAACATGGAAAAAGTTACTGCACTTCCATCCCAGACATGCAATAATTTGCATTCTGGAGCAGAGTCCAGATTTGCAGTTCTCAGAGGGATACAGGCAAAGCCTGCTCTGTGCTACAAAGATCACTGTTTGTCCAAGTCCTACACACAGCTGAGGCAGTTTGAAATACAGCAGATACACTCTGCAAGATTTAGCACCTTTGGGATTGTAAGGTAATCCCAGGAATCATCAGTAAAACTCTTTGCTCCACCATGCACTTCCCTTAGGCCAGTTTTCAGGCATTAGCAGGCAGAAGAGCTCTGATCAGCAATTGATCCCAGTTATTCCTCCACAACATTTCATACGAAACTGCTACTTCTAAAACTACACATGAAACTGCAAAACATTTCAAAACTAAAGACGGAGTGAAATCCTGGCTCCAGAGAAGTTGTCAAAACATCCAATGCCTTTAGAGGAGAAATGACCTCCCAGCCACACTTTCTCATGTTTATTAATGACTGTGTAATGATGTAACCTGGAGCCACCTGCCTGTCCCAGGCCACACACAGACACCCTGTGAGAGGACAGTGTCTTTTTGGGTTGATTCACCGTGCTTAGGCCAGTGGTTACTTACAGGCCAGGATGTTGATGTATCTGTTCTTGTGCTTGTTGTCGGGGTGGTTGGAATGCTCTGCAGTGATGTTCATGTCGGCCGTACAGCGCTGCACTTCCTGGGCATAAAAATTATTCAAATGGAAAATGCATCAGTCCAAAAAAAAAAATTGATTTGCCTTTTTTTCTTTCTGCAACAGCTCACAGAAACAATGTTTAAAGTATCAGTACCTTAACTGCTGGGTTAAACACAAAGCCTTTCAGCATCGCCCTGTTTACCACGGTTTGCTCACACTGAGCCCTGAGAGTTGCCCCTGGTGCACAGCTATTCATCTCTCCACAGACCTGGGGACAGACGCTCTTTGAGCACCCTGAGGGCTGACTGTCCCCTCTGACCACCAGTCCACCACCTCCTGCACTGCATCTCCTGCACCTCCCTTGGGGAGGGAAGAGAGGCTCCCTCAGGGGCAAGAGTGGCCAGTGCAGTGTAAGAAACTAAGCACAAAAAACATTTCAACAGAAGACTTTTGACTGTTGGACAACTTATCTGCTCATAACCTCTCAAAATGGGGTTTCTGACATTTACATTTGGCACTGACCTTTTGTTAGTTCTCTGCAGAGAGATGCCTTTTGTAAAATATAAATAAAATAGATCTCTGAAGATAACAGTGAGTGCTTAAATATCACTGCTTGGATGCTGATTAACAGCCCAGAATACAGTGGAAATGATAAAAGGTTGTATCCACGTATATATACATTTACAAAGCAGAGAGTAGCCAGGCTTGCCAAGGTGTTTATGAAGCCAGAAATGCAGATTTCTGTCTAGTTAAGGCTGTAGGTTAGATACCTAACTCCCATGGATTTTTTTAGTTCTCAACCCACCCCTTACTGTGTTCAACGACAGAGTACAGGGCTACTGAAACAGGGCAATAGAGGGTCTTCTCTCTGACTTTAGAGAGAAGCAGCCATTCCCTTTGGCCAGACCATCCTTAGTCTCCTTCAGAGACTGCCTCATAAACTGAATCACTCGTGTGATTCCATCTCCAAGATACCTTTTTTTGTTATCAATTTAACTACAATCTTCCTGAAAAAGTGAACCCCCATTTTATCACTAGCATAAATATTCTTCATGTAGAGACACCTTTTTGTAAAAAAAAAAAAAAAAAAAAAATATCAGTATTTGGAGTTTACAAAGTTGTGGAAGAAAATATATTTATTCAAATCTTTTGTGAATCCCAGAAATTGCATCAAACAGAACCAATTTCCCCTAAGGATATGTGAGGAAGTGCCAAATTACTTTGTACTTCAGACTTTAAAAATAACAGCATAGAACCTGAGAGGGAAAGTCATTAGGAGCTCACAGCTGCTACAAAGATCACGAGCTAAGTGACAAAGAAAAATTATCACAAGAAATGCTATACAAACAGCAGATGTAAGAGTTCAGCATTATGCAGACATTTCACAAAGGACTTGCATAGCAATTTTGATATCTTCCCCAACATTTACATTTTAAAAGTGCAAAGTATACTAAAACCTTGAACATTTTATAGCTTTTATATCCACATGACACTCCCAAATAACAATTGCTTCTCTCTGTCTTCCCCGACCCTCCGTAGGGAGAAACATACTGTGCTCAAGGAGACAAGCTGAGCAAAGACAAAGAGGAATCAAGCAAAACTCTCAGCTGGCCCTAATAGAATTTTCATAGTTCCACTTCTATCACAAATAAGAAAAAAAAACATATTAAAGTGTGCGCTTCCCCTAATTCTGCCTGTCAGCTCCAGTAAGAAAGAGACTTCTGATTACACAATGGGCAGGATCAGTTCAGCCTAGGACATAACTGGAAAAGCAGCAATATTTACATGTTATGTTGATTTAATGTAATTTTGTTTTACCTATTTTTGCATTTAGAAATCATGCAGCATCACTGCTGTACTATTATAGGTAGCTCCTAAAAAACACCCTCCCTGCTGCTGAAAAACCTCACGTCAAACCCCACATCCCTGTATCACTACAAAATTCTTTTTAGAAGTTATTGGTATTGAAAAATTTATGCCAAATGCTGTAGAATTTAATATAGATTAATCCAATAATGTTCTGTGGAGAATACTTTGAAAAGTTAGAGAATTTAATAGGGAATTACCTCCCTGCTAAAGAATTTTTTCTGACAGTTTAAATACTACATAGTAAATGTATCATTTTCTATTGAATTCTATAGGATTTTTCCATAAGGGAATTGTTGGTAAGGTTAATCATTTTAATTAACCTTTTTATGTTGATGGTGACTGTTTCCTCGACTGTACATGTTCCCAGCTGGCCAATATAAAGCTAATAGAACAGGAAGATTAAGCTAAGACGGTGAAAAACACAGCAGTGGAAAAGGAGGTCTGACTCTGTGAGAGCTGATGATCTGAAAACAGCTTTTCTTAACACACAGCATTCTAAATGCTTTTTAATACTCTGGGAAGCTGCTGTAATGGTGGATTTCCATGTCTGCACACTGCAAAAGCACAGTGGAAAGGGACTGCTGAAGAAAAGCCTCCCCCTTGCCAATACGCTTCCACTATTTTTGTCTTTTAAAAAAAATCTTTAGCCCACCCCTCCAGGCCAGGGCACAGCCAAGGCTTTGGGACACTGCAGCAGTCCAACGAGAAGGGGTGTGAGGACATCCTCCAGCTCCACGCTGGCCACTGACAGTGTTTGGCTGGGCAGGATGGAGAGATGGGGTTGAGAGCAGAGTGTGGCTTTCCATGCTCTCCTACTCTCCTGGGCTCATCTCTCCAAATTATAACCAAAAATTACTAACCACAGCTCCCCCCACCAGACAGTAAGGCATAAGTTAACATTCCTTTGTTATTAAAGCTGAGCTGGTTGCCTTTCATCAATGCACGAAATGCTGCAAGAAGACAAGACAAGTTGCCGCCTGTTACCTGTGCCTCTGTTCAGAGTATTATTTGCCCCTTGGCAGAAGAGGATAGCCTGGTGCTAATAAATAACACCCCGGAGAAAGTCGCCTAATGTCACCATCTTAATTTTACCATTTTTCCACATTTATGTGTATCACATATTTACTTTCCCGGCATTTTCTATGGCTTATGCAATGAACACCACGGGATTTCTAAACGTCACTGCCTACCAAGTCCTTCATTTGCACTTAAAAACATCACCATGATTGCATTATTATTACCATCTGCCTTTATAGGCAGGTCACCAGGTCAAGGCTGACCCCAGGCTGCTCACTGCAGCCTAAACAAATTCCTCTCACAATTAACACCAAACTGCTACTGGCACCTTGGAGTAGGACCGATAGTGTCCATATCACCACATCCATAATTCATCCATAAATTTTTCAGCTCTGGAGTATTTCCTTTGGCTTTCCTTAATCCTGCTTGGTCTCTTACACTGATCTTAACGGCAGCTGGCTTGCACACTGCTGCTTCTCATGTTTAACTTTGCAGAACGCATTACTGTCCCAGGATGAATGAGTACAGGCTCTTATTCTGTCCTTTCAACTTATCATTGACAACCCAAGAAACCAAAGTACATGGTTTCAATTGACCGTTAGTTACTGTAAAAAGTGTTCTAGTCTATGCTATTATGGCTAATTTACCTTTTAATTATATTGTCCATGCTAATGCTAATTGGAATTTGATACACCCAGGTTTAACGACCCGGTATAATTGCCTTTCTGAAACAAGTTACAGATTAGTTTCTTCTAAACTTCAAAGAATTTCCATTTAAGTGTAAAATCAAACTGCTCCAGTGTCTTGCTGGCAATATAAGGTTCCAAGCAAGAATTTTTGCTACAGTGACTGAGCAGGAACTCGGTCTCTTGATTCGGCCTTAACGCAGCGCTGCTGTTGTTTCCCATTACTTCAGGCTGATGTCCTGGCAGGGGCTGAACTGTGAAAGCCTATGAATAGCAATGAGGAGGAATCACGAACAAAGAAAGGATCCTCATCTGAGGGACTAAATTAGAGAAGATCCACAGCTCTGCTTTGATATTAACGTGATATTTTTCAGCATGAAAGCGGCTAGTTCATCCACCCCTAAAATCAGTTTTGATCTATTATTTTAATCCCAAATTACAGGAATTCTGTGGTAGTGCTCTTGCTGTTTGTTTTATCACAGCAAACACGAAGACAGCATACCAACAGAGACTGCAGACAGTATTTGAAGATATCTCACAGGAACAGTGTAGATTTCTGAGATAATTTAGCATCAGTATAAACTCTCTGGCGGCACTCAAGAGAGAGGTGAGCTGGGGACAGCCTAGAAAGAAGGCGAAAATAAACAAACCAAAAGGACTCAGCACGGGAATAACATAAAGAGATATCTTAAAATTCCTGTAAATGCATGAAAGAGGAGAGGACGGTGGAGGACTGTTTGCTTGTGGTATCCTGCCCTTCATTAGGCAGGGAAGTGCCAGAGTCTGACCAAAACCTTGCACTGCCCATGCAATGGCTCCTCCAAGCAGGACTTCCAGGCAGAAACCTTGGGAATGGCTGTAGGTACATGTGATTAATAACAGAAAGTCCATATATCTGAACTTCTTTTATTGCTTCTCTTCATCTTTATCTCTTAATTCACAATGCCCATTTTTGAGGGTAGGTGAAGCGCTGAGACAAGAATTGAGAGCTGCAGGAAAGCCCTATTCTGCAGCAATCCTTCCTCCTCCAGCTTCTTCAGTGCTGCTTCCCTCTGGTTTCAGTACAGCAACGTACAGGCTGAGAACACCTTCAATTACGGCAATTTTGGGCTAGGGTTATAAACCATTCCCAATGCAGTATTGCCTGCTAGCAGCATGCTTTTCAAATGGCATCCTTCTACTGCCAAATTCCTTGGTGTAAATGCAGCTGGAAGCATATGTCTGGTGTGAGCTGTGTCTAATCTGTAAAGGAAGTCAATATAACTACACGGGGTTTTTAGTGTCTCAAGAAATGTGCAAAGTGCAGCGTTATCTGCCTTCAATGCAGCCCTTTGCTAGGAAATAACATTCTGAGGTCACTGGTTAAAAAGAGCCAGTGACCCTTTCCCTGACCAGCAGCAACCATGAGAATAACGTTAGCAAATCCCTGCCACACTGCTGAAAATACAGATTTATATTATTTTCTTACATTTCAGGACATTTAGAAGAAGGTGTCACTGGAGTATAAAGATATTTTCAATTTATGTGATGAGGGAGCTAGACAGCCTGCCTCCAAGTTCAGCGAGCCTGTTCAGACTCCAAATTGGCAATGAATCATTACACTCACACGGCCACGGGCAGGAGAGGTCTGTGGAGATTGCATTCACCCACTCTAATCGCTCCCGCAGCAGCACTGACTGACCCGCCCCAGAATTACAGAGGAGGGAAATAAAATTGTCTGATCTCAAAAATCCAAATACTGCATTAAACTATAAAAACTCACAGTTAGCTTTGGGGACGGAAGGTGATTTCTTGGTTTAGTGTTCCTTTCTCAGAGCAAGAGGACATGATTACTCAAAAAAACTTACTGTGTTATTCCAATAACTGGCCAGGGGGAGGGAGTGAAAAGCTTTACTGTGGGAGGTTGCACTTCACACTGTTTTTAATACAGGAATTTGGAGGGCACATGTCCTATATAGTCAGGCTATCAGGGGAATTGAGGATGACAAATGTGAGATCAGTTTTTAAAATGAAATCTGGAAGGGGTTTCAGGCGCTGCAGCCCACTACATCTGATTCTCTGTGGGACAAACTGCTAGACACTGTAATAGAAGCCAGCAGAGCTAGTGAATGCCTCTAACACACTGGGGAGAGGCCCCTGAAAAAGTCTATAGACCGTCTAGCAGAGAGCAGCGTATCAATTTTCAAAAAGTGTGTAAGGGCCTCTCAGAAAATACTACTTAAAAAACTGATCTGTCTTGGCGCAAAAAGAGAACTCGCCTTGTGCATGAACAGGTGAGAGGTGGGTCTCACCTGTCCAGGAATTTTCAGTGTTAAGCTTTCACTGGTGGGACCTTACGGGACCTAATCTATCCATAAATGGGCTGCAGAGGAGACAAAGTGTGTTTACGATCCAAAATTACTCAGGGTAATTAGAACAAAAGCTGTTTGTGAAGGGAAGCAGAACCATCTTGCAACACTGAGTGGCCAAGTGGTAAAATGGCAACTGCAATCCAGTGCTGATAAATGCAAAGTGATGTACTTGGGAAAAACAACCCTAACTGACTACACATGCTGACAGGTTCCCAATTTGCTATTGCCATTCAGTGATGAGACCTTTGGGGTCACAGCCGATGGTTTGCTGGAGGTGTCAGCTGAGTGCTCAGTAGTTGTTAAAAACCAGATAGGATGTTAGGAGGAAGGAAAGAAATGGAAAACCAAACTGAAAACATCACTGTGCTCACGCAGAACTCAGCAGTAAAGCGACACATTAAATACCGTGCACAGTTTTGGCCTTTCCATCTTGAAAAGGATATGGTAAAGGAAGAAAAAAAGGCACAGAGGGAACAAATCGTCATAAGTCTGGAATGGCTTCCTCCAACAACCTAAGTGAATAGTTCAGGCTTCTTCAGATTTGAAAATGGATTATTAAGGGGGAATATGGAGGCAGACAGAGTCATGTGAAGCATTTAAGTAAATGGGGATGTACTTTGTAATGCAAAAACTAGGAGGCATCAAGAGAAGTTATTAGGTCGTGAGGTAAAAGCAAAAAGAAGCCTGTTCTTATTGAACAAATTGTAGAATTCATTGCCATGGGACACTCTGGACAAGTCCAAAAGCCAAAAAGGGTTCAAGAGGCAGTTAGAAATTTAAGGAAGAAAGGTCTCTCAAAGACTGCTAAACGTAATGATGCCAAGAAAGTCTCTGGCTAGACAAGGAGGAGATAACAATCTCTGGCTTGGGAAGCCTCTCAATCTCTGTTCAGTCTTGCCCTCAAACCCTGCCCCAGTGCTGCCCTGTAAAAATGTGGTACCTCAACCTGTATGCCATAACAAGACAGTGCTGGAGCTACCTGCGAGCAAGCCAAAAACCTTCCCTGAACTTTTTTCACTCTAGTACTGAACAAATTCCAAGGTTGAATACAAAGAGCTATGTCAGAGACCAGCACTGGTGGTGCAGGATCATGGACTTCATTTTAAAAAAGCTATTTGTTGTTCAGCATTATATCGGGTCCTATATTTCTAATTTATATCAAAAATTGAAAATTCATGGGACTCAAAGGAAATCTCAACAATTCTGTATATACAAGAAATCCCAGCTATCACCAGACAATAAAGCTGGCTACTTGCACTGTGATTACCCAAAGGGAATAAGGATTCATTTTAGATGTACTTTCCAAGGAAAGATTTGTGAGTTCAAAGTCCTTTTTTCCTCTGCATATAAAACGCTTCCTAAGCACATTCACAAAATATTTAGCTGTAATTACAGCTCAATTTAAGAGGAGGAGGGAGTATTCACACAATTTACTTTCAAAGGAATCTTCTTCATGTAAAAGCCAACTCAATATAGCCCACAACATACTGCCAAAAACACAGGAAGATACTTACACCAAAATCTAACAACAAACAAATGGAGGCAGAGTATGTGAGTGCCTAGCTTAGTGTTTTCCTTTTGCAGCTTCTACCTTAAACCTCCTCCCATGGAAATTTCTGAGGAGATTTTTGATCCTTTTTTCCTTTAACAAAAATCTCATGCACTGTCTACCTTTGGGGAGATTTATTTATTCTGCAGTATCGATCACATTTTTTTCAGCATCTCCTTGCCATCCTCTTCTCTCTTCCTTTTAGATGTAAAAAGCATATTTATTTTGTAAAAAGCCTGTATGACTGCAGAATCCATTACCTCTTTTCAGAAGTTTCCCAGGCATGAAGGCATGATATGGCTGTGGTGCTTTCCATGCAAGGCCAGCAGCCCCGTAACACCGGATTTCCTCTTTCACCTGGAATCTTATTGTTTCTCCACAAAACAACAGCTAAGTCCTCACTGTAGCTGGCAGATACAACTCTAGCACACGGACCAAGGCTGGATCTGACCGTATGTGAGAGGTTACAACCCCAGCCACTTCAACAGCCGCTGTGTAAACGTGATCTTGGACTCTGCTATCCCTCAGCCACTCTCAAAACTGGGATTCTGATCTCTTGAGTCAGTCTGGGCACTTGAGAAACATTTTACCCATGGCTCTGTGAAAGATCCTGGGTTTCAAATCAGGCCCATGAGGCATCAGCACGGCAGAACATCACCAGTGAAAGGGAGCTGGATGGTTTATCCCAGACAGAGGTCGCCTTGTTCCTATTCCTCCTTACTCTAAGAGGAGATTTCATTTACTCTAGGAAGCTGAGACCTCAGCTATGGAGAGATACATCTGGAGTAGCTATACTGACTTCAAAGCAGATGCTCCAGGTTTTAAGCCAGCACGGAGAATAGAATTTGGCGCACAAAGTGCAGCTGGAGGAGTATAACTTCCCTTCGGAGGGGACCCTGTGCTCCCCAGAACAGGAGTAATTGGCCAAAGCTCTCCTCGACTGGCTGCCACAGCACGGCACTCGCAGCAGGGAACTCCAGGAGGAAGGGAAAAAATAAGGCTATTAGAGCAGTGTTTTTCTTTGCTAAAACACGGGCGGAAGGTGTCCAACATTTGTTAATAGCAGTGATTTTGCGACAGCTGAAGCAAAGCCTGCTTAAAGCCAGACCAAGTTTACAGATGTGTTGCTGATTATTTTGAATAATTAAGTGGTGTAAAACCCAGCTGTGATGAATAGCATTGGGGTCGCAATTCATAAATAATTGAGAAGAGTGAGTCGCATTTGATCATCCTGATCAAATTCTACTCTCTGGAGAATAAATGTTTGTCCTGAATACCATCAACATTGTTAAATGCCTCAATATTCCTGCTCAGCCATCCAGCCAGCAGTCAATTGAACTAAATCACTTTAACACCTTACACATTTGCCTTCCTCATGAATACAAAATGTTTCTAACTTACACAACGTTTTTTGGGCATCAGACAAAGCAGCCACTCTTTATAGACAGTAACCAAACAGCAACAATAAACGTTTTAAATGATCCCATTAAAAACAATTCCTGCATGCAGTCTTGTCTTTACACTGCAGTAAGCAAAGAAGCTGTAGATATAAGGCCACCTATTTTGGTTCACTGCCTTGTTTGTAAGCACAGCTGCCTCTCTGATTCACATGCAGCACGCAAGCACAGCTCCTTTTGCTGGTGGGGAAGCCAGGAGAGCAGCTCCATGTAATTTCCTGGGGCTCCTCCTGCTTCTTGGTACTTCCAAAAGTTCAGCAGTGACTGCAAGTAGACTGAGTGAAGGAAAAGCCTGACTCCACAGCCTGTCCTCATGCTGCTTGGTGCTTACCATACTTGCATAATATGGGTTTGGTAACCCAGAGGTGGAAAACTACTTTCACAAAATTGGAATTGCCTCCAAATGACAGCAGATTTATAGGTCAGAATCTGTCCTACACAGGTAAAAAGATGTAAATTTTAAAATAGTCAGATTAAATAACTACCGCCAACTAAACCCCAAATCCTTTCTCCTTGGTTTTACTGGAACCAAATAACCAATGACTTTAATAGCAATCTTTCCTGAACAGAGCATGAACAAGGAACTGACCCACAGCTTGGGTTTTCATACAAGACTAAATTCTATAACTTTTACTCATTGTAAGCACTATTTTACTACTTTTGGAGTTTTCAGTGTGACTGAGAGGAGCAAATTCTGGACCAAGAAAAATAAAACAATCCGTACATTGTAAGAAAAACCTGGAGTTCAAAACAACTGTTTGTATCTTTATGTTGTTTCTGGGGGCTTGCAGGCAGCTTTTCCTATTTAATAAAAGCTTGGGAGGGTTCCCCCTTAAAGGCACCAAATCTGTGGTGGTTAGAAAGCATCTGTAAATGTCCAGTCCCATACTGTTCATAGCTGTTAGCAAATTGGTATTATCCTGTTTCTCCTGATACATTTGAGCACTGCATTTACCTGACATGACAGCCTCACACAGATGTCACACGGTCCCTAATTATTAATACACAATTAACTTTAGGAAAACAACATTTTATTGGTGGATCATTAAATCGTACCTCAAAGTCTTCTGAGAACCCATGCTGGTTATTAGAATACAGCTCACTGATGTGTTTAACAAACTGCTTGACTGGAATTGCTTCCATATCATCTGTAGGAAAAAAAAAAGAGAGAGATTCAGAGTTGCTCTTTGTCTCATACATAAAACTTCAGGGGAGGAAGTCTTCACTTGATAGCACTTGGATCTGAGTTCCCAGGGGCAGAGCTAGTTCAATACGCAGTAATAGAAATCTTGATGATTTTGGCCAATTTTGAGGTAAACATTTTATATTGTGTTTCCAATTCTAAGCACCACAGTTACGAATACTGAGAGCCTGTTCCCTGGAATGTTAATTTACAAAGTCCAATTGAAGTTCAAGGATCATTTAGCTCTTGTTCACAGTCTGAAGATGGCTCTGGATAGGATGGAGAGGCCTCCTCTTCTTCCATATTGCATAAAAAGAACAGAAGAGACCCAAAACACGAAAGCAGAGTTGACAATTACTCTTTTTGCCAGGCTGAGCAGACGCACAAGCCTTTCTCACCAAAGTTATTAACTTTTTCCCTTTCATACAATGATGCAGAATTCAGTCAGTTATCATGGAACTGCTTCTGAGCACAAGAACAGGCAAACACAACAGCCACACTAATTTGAGTTCTCTCTCATGCCAGACCCTGTTCATAACACTGAATATGTATTCCACTGGACCATTTGTTCTTGCTCAGCACAGTGCAAATTCCATCCAATATACCAATAAATCACCCATAGACATTTCCTTAAAGAAGTGGAAAGCTTTAACTGAATTAAAGACAAACAAGACTGTTTCGAGCACCTGGGACCCTGGGCAGATTCTAATAAAGCTGAGGTGTAGGATAGCTGCCTTACTTATCTATTTCTCTATTTCTCTCTCTCTCTCAAAAAGAAGACCTAGATATTGTTACAACCACCACTGCAGTTGGCAGAAACACTGTGCTTGCCAAGATTCACCAGTTAATATTTTCAGTCTGGCATTTAGAAAATGCAAATCGCTATACAACTGTGATTACTTTCAGCATGTGAAATAATCTATTGCCTGATGGCTACTATTGTCTGATTGCATGATTTTATGGCAATACTCTCGTATTTATATATTCCATTTAATATTCTTCTGAAGATTGCATCCAGTTTATGTTTACTCCAAGTAATTCAGTGGTGTATTTTTGCTCCCATTTAGCAGCCATATGGTTTGGTGCTACAGCTGCATTATAATCTGGATTCTTTTCCTTTTAAACATCTACATTATGATAGAAAAAATCCAAATATTTCTACAGATACTTAGCAAAATTTAACGATAAATAAATAGATGTGACATTTACTGTATTCAGAGTGAAAGATCTTTGGCAGCTAAAACCTCTAAGCTGTCACATACGCTTTTCTTAGCAAAGGGTATGAAGATCTGTATGTGTAAATGAGGTTCTAGTTTGGCAAGAATTTTATAGATCCCTGACAATCTGATTTCTTTCCAGCTGATGGCAGTTAATATTGACCATGTCATTACTTCTCTCCTTTATTTTATCAGGTAACACTCTAAGGTGACTTTTTGCATCTATTGACATTTTCAGATCTCAATCAGCTTTCTTCTATTTTATTTACAAGGGCCAATTGTTAAAGATATGTTTGCAATCTGGTCACCTCACAGTATAGTAATGCTACTTTAATTAACCACATGCTCGTTTACTGAATAATACAGAATTCAAAAGATTTGACAAGTGTATGTTCCTCTTAGCAAAAAGCTGCAGCCTGCAGAAATGCTGGCATTTTAAAATATTTAAGTGATAACATTTATTCTATGTAATATTGAGAATACCATCATCTCATAACAACATTTGTATTAATATTTTTGCAGCCAAGACACTTGAATTGAATGATCTATAGGAACAGAATTCAATAGCAAGAACCTGTAAAACTATTTCCTCTCCTGAAAAGTAACCTATACATCCTAGATTTCCTCAAAAATAGCTTGTGCTATGATAGCAATTTCATATAGTCTCACAAGAAAAGTTCCACAGTTATAATTTTTTTTTCTTTGCATAGTCTAGCTCAACTGAGACCAACCGAGATCAAGGATTCACTGCAGCAGACCGGTGTGTCCAATTTAGTTTTGCAGAAGGCAGAATTTAATTTTAATTGTGATCTGTGAGCCAAAAAATACATTAGAGATAACGTGCTCTCCAGTCCATTGAATTGCCACCAATTTCAAGGATGGGTCTGCACCAGAGATCCATGGCAAAGTATGGTTAGTTTTCTTTTTATCATTGTCACTGCATGGTGGCAGTGTGTCTCCACCTTTACAGCCACTGCTACTTCACTTCTGAGTTGTTCTCTGTCCTTTAGCATTTCTTCTCCCTTTTTCCTCTTCTGCATTTTCATTCCTATTCTGTCCAGGAGCCTTAAACCCAATAAGTTTCCACCCTATTTGATAACATGGGCAACAATTACATGTTAAATAAATTAAATAGGAAATACTGTTGAGATATCAACTCACTGGGTAAGGGGGAAATGAAGTTGCCCATAAACTCCGGAAAAACATGTTGCAGCAAATGTAATTATTACCTATTAGGAAGATTAAAGTCAGAACCATGACTGTTAGGAACTCAAAAAATCGTTTATGGTTTCCAGTTTTCAAACTGGTGGGATAACGTGGTCCTACGGACTGGGACAGGCACAGCCCTGAGGGGATGGGCAGGGTGGTAGGACAAGAAAGCAGTTGCAAATGAGATACAGCCTTTTACATTAACCAATGGAACAGGAGAGTGTTAAAAGTAATCTGGGCCTTCATTTTCCTATTCACAACCTCCAACTCCAAACTCCCACCCAGAAACACAGATTACCTTAGCTGGCTCCATGCATGCTTAGCCACCGGCAAATTGCCAGACCTCTGGTAAATACGTGCCAACATCCTCAGCACTCTGGAATGGCATCTGCTCTGACCGTACCTGAAGATGGCTGTGACCTTCTCCAAGAAAGCCAACAGATGCAGCCAGATGCACACAGAATCTGCTTTTCCTTGCACTATCGTCAGCCCAAAGGCTTTGGTTAAGCCTTCTTTCCATCTTAAAGTAAACAGACTTCAATGACTATAATTCTTTCAGTCGATTGCAGAGATTAATAGAATCCTATAATGGCTAATTAGCAGCTCCCCGTAGTTCTGCCCATATTCCCTTTTGCACCATATACTTTTTCCCAGAAAGAAGATGGAGTGGAGGCATTTGATATTGTCATTGTGATCCTTACATTTTGCAAGACCTACACATTATTCAAAGCAAAGAGGGAAATGTTTTAATAACATACCTTCACCTCTAACACCGCAGATATAATTACAGTTCTGTTTAGCTAGGGTTTAGCCATCTGTTTTATCAGTGTCAATAAAGTGATTCTGGATTTACTTCCCTATGAAATATGAGCTGAATCTGGAGCCATAATAATGGACTAACTCTTTGTGTTACACAGAGAAAGAAGTATTCCCAGATGGACTGGGACAAAGGGCTCCAGAACTGCATATATATTTATCATTATTATAAACAACATGGATTTTACTAATGTTTCTATAATCAGATACTACTGAAACTGACAGGTGGGGGGGCATGTTTAATTACTGTGCTAGATATTTAACATGGTGGTGGAGTTCCCATCTTCATTTGGCTGGTTGAAGACAAGTAGCTGAGAGGAGTGTCAAATAAACCCAAAGCGTAGCACAGTGCAGCTCATTCATTGCCACAAAGAGACAGTGCCAAGAAAGTCATGTTTGTTTAAAAAAATTATATAATTGTAGAGGAAAACCTTCACTAGTACTTTCTTTTTTAAGAAATGTCAATTGCCAATGCAGAATATTTAGTACATTCCCTCATAAGACAACCACCTTCAAAAGAAGCCTGAAGTGTATAAAAGCAATAAAGTTCGAACAGGGTTACATTTTAAGTTCAGATAATTAGTAATCCTACCAGGAAGGATTTTCCCATAGCTCCCACTTAATAGGCTGCCTTTGTAATGTTAAAGCAATAGGGGCCAATTTCAAAAGAAAAATAGGATATCCTATCAGAAATGACATTTCCACATAATAGGGCCTCAGATTCATTTTGATTCATTTATAGCCTGAGAGCTCACTGGATAGTTTAGTGGCATTGTATTGGAATAGATGGGTCTGGGTCAGGAATTAATCCAAAAGGTCAAACCCAAAGTGCTTCCTCATATTACCTTCATTTAGTTTTGAGTTTGGGTGTTTCTGAACACCAGATGTTTGACACATATGACAAAATCTCGGTAAGAAAATTCTCCACGTCTTTCATTCTGCTTGTAAATGCTTTCTAGTTTTTCAGCTATTATCCCACCCAGCCTACTAAATCCAATATAATCCTTGCATCTTACGCCTTACTCTTAATGTGAACTGTGATTTTGCTTGTTTGTTACTTGCTGTCTCTCACTGGCAAAGCCACCTGGATTCATGTGCCATAGCTGCCACGTGCCTTGGCCCATCTGCTCCAAGAGCAGCCACTTACTGCAGCCCTGTGCCACCCCTGCGTCTCAGCAGCACCTCCATCAATTCTCAGCGTGCTCTTCACAGCTGGCTTCAGCCAGAGGACAAGGGGATTCTCCCACTCCCCTCTCTCTGCCCTGCAGGGCTGAGCAGTGAACTGAATCGGCCTGCTGATCTGGCTGATGACTATAAGAAAGGATTAATTCATTTGTGGGAAAGGGGAAGAAGGATTAGCTGTCAGTGGGGTAGATGGGTTGATACTCATTAGGATGAAGAACAGTGAAGTGATAGGGAAACTGTCCTTTCTGAAGGCAGCACAAACCTAACTTGGCTTATGATGATCATGAAACCAGTGACATTGTTAGTGACATTAATCCTGGAGAATCCACTTTTCAACAGCATGGTTTGCAGTTCTCATTTTCTGCAAAAAAGTTTTCCCAAAATATCTACCAATAGGATTGTAGCAGGACTGGATTTGACCTTTTAACTCACTGAAATATAACACATCTGAAAAATGCCTTCCCATATTCATAGCAAACAAGCATCTTTCTGTTCCCAGCAGCACTCAACCCTGGGATGTCAATCTTGCATCCTCTTACCCTCCACTGCTGAACATGGAATGCAATCATAAGATTTTTAAAAAGATATTTACTTACTGTTGAACACAATCAGTGAAGTTCATGGGTTTTACCTTTTTACAAAGAGACATGGAAAAATCCTGGCATCAATATTCAGGTTACATATTACTTAAAACTGAGTTAAGGAGCCATTCCATGAGGTACAATAGCCAGAGCGAAGGCTGCAGAGCTATGGCAGAAGTACCCATGTGGAGTGTGATTCCAACAGATTCACTTCCCCAATGAGCAATGGGGCACTTGCAGCTCAGATTTTAACAGGATCTCTGCAGCTGCACCACATAATATGAGAGTGCACACAGCACATGGTACCAAATAGGGATGTAAAGCCCCAATTCGCCTACATTTGGTCTGCCTCTAGCACAGTGGCTGACCATAAAAAACACTGCAAGGATTAACAGCACATACTTGGGCAAAATTCTGCCCCAGTAGGGGTTATTGAAAAATGCCTATCAATTCCACTAAGGTCACGTGTCCGCCTCTAGAGAGAAGTTTAGACAAAACCACATAAACCTACAGATTGAGTGTATGCTCCAAAGTGCACACGCTCATGAGGACCAGAAACATCCACATTGCTCAAATTTTGGCACTGATTGAATTTGAAATGTCTTAACAGGAAAATCCATAGCCAGATCCTGCCCTAACTCAAAGGAATACTGGACTCCATGAGTAATTCCACACATAAAACAGGGCAGTGCCCAGCTTTCTTCAAACTGTTTTAGATTTAATGCACTTAAATTATACACATTTATATTGTCAGAGCCTTTAATTCTGCAGTATACTGGCTTTCCTTGCATAACTATTTAACATAAGAATGCAACTGAAGCCATTGTATTTCATTTGGAATAATTAATCTTTCTGACTGATCCCATTGTTTGCTGCATAAAAAATGGCCAGAAATATGAGAACAGTTTTGTTTGTATAACATGAGTATCAATTAATTTATGATAAAGTCATTAAAAAACCTTACTATCGAGAAGGTGTCTGCTTTCTGTGGAGATCACATCTGCACAAACAGTAAAAAGGTAATATAGTAAGTTTCATTCTAGGAGATCAAACTACCTGCTGAAGATCTCTAAGGCACTGGTGTCCTCCTGAAGTCACTGAGCTCAGTAATTAAGACAAATTATAAATTAAAATAAATTAAGATGAATAAGAAATCATTAAGAGTTGATTACAGGGGGCACTATTCCTCATTAATGCTCACATTTTTGTAATCATGTGTTTATGAAGTACTGTTTTTAATAAAAAACACCTTTCAGAGTGAAAAGGCATAGAAAACACTGACTATATTTAAAAGTCCTGGAAAGATGGGCATGTTGAAAGAAAAACAGGTGTCCTTCCAGAAAGATAATTGCTATCTATTTGTTATAATCAAGTCAAATGAACACAAGGGCAGGTTTCTGATAAAGGGGCGACACATGAAAAAGCAGAATATGAAAAATCACCTGTGTAATTCTGTAGCTACATTCATCCCTCTTGCTTCAAGACTTAATCTACTACAATGCTATTAGCCATGTGTCAGTCAGGAATATAAAGATGTTAATGGTAAAATTTTATATGTGTCAAAATAAGAGCTCAGTTTAAATCTGCTTGTACAAATCTTAGATTAGGTTATCATTAATTATAAATGTAATAGCAATACACTTCTTCCCTTTAAGCAAAAAACCAATTTCAGTCCAAGAGAATGAAATAATGTGAATTTTCCCTTAGCACAGACATTAAACATGATCTTATTTGGTACTGTCTGCTAAGGAACACAATTTTAATCTCACATATTTCCATCCTCAGGTCTCAGTCAAGCCATCAATTAAACACATGCTTTACATTTGAGCACGTGGATGTTCAACTTCAGGGCTCTGCACCCCAGTGTGACATCTCTCAGAAAAGGATCTATTCACATTTCACATGGCCACCATAAAAACATGTTCTTTTGTGATCCAGCCAACTCCTGATGCCTCCATTAAAAGCACCATGATCAGATATCGTACCATGAATTCTTCAGTGCACTATAGGAGCAGGGCTGATAGCAGAGCAAAAGGAAGGTGGATGTTCCCTAAAATACCTTGATACTTTCTTGGCTTCAGAGGACGGCTGTGATTGCAATATTGCATTCATGAATTTAATTGAAGCTGAAGATGGGTACAATTCACAATATGGTGCTGGAACATAAATCCGCAGGGAGCAGAAAGCAGAAATAAAGTCTTAAACAGCTGAAGAGCACTACCTCTGTGCTCAGCGAAGAGCTTCATGCCCTTGAGAAGTATCTCCTCAGCTGCAGTTACTGCTGTTCCCTGTACCTTGCCAGCCTCTAGCAAGGCTCATTGTGCTCATGCACTGCCACTGGCATGGCCACAGACATGTCCTGCTCTCTGCTCTTTAGCTCTGGGGATGCAACTCAAGAAAGCCACATCTTAGCAGAAAACAGTAAGATACCAAGCCTGTGCTGGGAACCTGCAGCTTCCTTGTCAAATAGTATATCTCATTACAGTCTCTTAACAGAGTTTGTCACAGAGTGGATGCTACCAGAACTTACCAGAAGTGCAGGGGTTGAGCCTGTAAAAAACACATCTAACCTGACCACTGACATTCGTCAGGAAAGGTTCAAGGCAACCATGGTTATTGAAGAGCTAAGAATCAATAACATGGATGGGACTCCTTCTTGTAACCATGGGAAGACAGAGGGTCGTGGCTGCACTGGCTTTCACACCCTCCCCTGACTGCATGAGATGGTCAAAACACCTTTTCACTGCAATGAAATTGGTTACTACACTATTTCCTAGGCTCATGCACCCACAACTGAGACATTCTTGAAGAAGCATGAGAGTTTTTCTCCATCAGATTCTGCCATTAGTTATCTTAAATACATTATTAATAAACTCTAGGACTAGTTAAAAGATTAATTTATTGCCATTTAAACCTAAAACTCAATGCCCTTGTGATCCAAGAACTGGGGAGTGTTCCTTACTCTTGTAGTCTAGACACAGCTGAAATGATTGGAATCACTTCTGAGAAATTTTACTTATACTAAAACTATAAAATGTGAAAGACTTTGGAAAAATATGCTGAATGAATCAGCTGCATTGGCCAGCCATTGTGTTTTTTATGGTCCGTGTTTGTCTGGACTGTGGCCAAAACTACACTGAGTTTTGAGCTTTGCCACTGGGTCAAGCCTCAACTATCTCTGTACTGATCTCACAAGTCCTACTGACATCAGTGCCTCAGCATCCCCTGTGCCCATGGGCTGGGCAAGGAACCAGTGAAGCTACAGCAAGAGGCAGAATAATGCTCCTTCTAAGAGCAGAAGAACTCTGAGACAAAGGAGAGGAGGAAGGTAGAAGTGGAATTTGTGCTTGCTCCACTGGTGGATATCATCTAAGTTGCACAGAGGTGCATGCCTGCACCGCTGTCATGGGGCAGGTCTTGCGATGACAAGAAAGGAAAACTGCTAAAGGATGTGTTTTGGTTTTCAGTGTTGCAAACACAGGTGTTGCTCCACAGGTCTGCAGCTATAATGATGCTGCTGTTGTTGTTACTTATCTAACTCTACTGGAAAGGGGTCAAGTCCAGAAAGATCCAGAACGTCAGTCAGATACTGACCCAGCAATGGAAAAGACCAAACAAACAGAAGCAAGGGCAGGTTTGCTGAGTGAGATCTTTCCAACACCAAATGTTTTAGTGAAGAGATCCAGGCAAAGTTGATGAAGATGTGGCCAAAATTAACTGAGCGTGGAGGCAAAGAGAGAAGATATGGAGAAATAATTTTGTGGGGCTTAATGGCAGGGGAGTTTTCAGAAATCTACCATTGATTACAGATGCATTACTGTCAGGTGTGAGGCTTATGCGAGTCGAGATTTATATCTCAGATGTAATATCCAGTGGGTGACTCAGTTAATGATAACTCCTTTGTCCTGTGCTTCTCTAGATCAAGCAGTGCAGATAATTATGAATAATGATAATGATTTGGATCTCAGAGAGAATTTGCACAGATAGGCACACACCTATGGGTGATGTGGCTTCATGCACAATAATTAAGCACATGTGCCAAGGGAAGTGAAATAGAAAATGGGTAAAATCATTCCTTTGCGAGAAGGCTTTTTTTAGATTTTGCACCTGAAAAGTTGTACTGTGTGCATATGTCAGGTAGCTGGCAGATTGATTTAGAGTTCACAGACCTGAGGAAACAGAGGGTTTGCATAAACAAGAGCAGGATGGGTACAGAAATAAACACAAACGCTGCCTCTGATTACGCCAACATGTCATGGAGAGAGTGGTGGCACGCAGAGACACCAGCGCTGCCTCTGAAACCTCTAGAGCTGCGTCAGGACGTCGCTGTGCCTGGCTCCCAGAAACCTGGCAGAACCACCCCACACCTGGGCCAGGACCAGCCAATCCAAACCCACTCAGTTTCCTCTGCCTGGCAGCTCCCTGCATGCTGTAGATGGGCCTTGGCAAACCTGTGGAGCATCTTCAGCCACACTGCCCTAAATTGCCGTCAGTGTGGCTGCTTGCTCACACCCGAGAGTGGAAGTTAGCCCATTGAATTGTAGGAGGTAGAGGCACGTTCCCACAGGGGTCTAGTCAAATTTCTCACGTAAGGATGGGGTTTCACAAGCTAACACGGCTACTTCAAAAACCTTGTTTCTGTGAAAATGCCACTTATACTTTGCTCCTAGAATCAACACGGCAAGTAAGACTTTCTCACACCCTCTGGCAGCTTCCAGAGGAAAAGTTGAGAGGCTTATCATTTCATAAGTTGCCATCAGTTCAAAGGAGAACTTTGTCATTTCATGTTTTTAAGGCATTTCAGTGGGCTGTCTATGTGGGAGCACCAGCTGACGTCAAGGAAGACTGTCATTCAGCAACAGGTACATGGGGGAAAACAGCCCTCTTTTACATCTCCAAACAAGGAAAATGCCTAGGAGAGCTTCAAGATCCTTCCAGGTATTATTTTGCATCTTTGGAAAAAGCCAACATAACTGGAATTTATCTCTAATAACTTTGAGCCTCATTATGGATTCCCTGTACAGGTAGTAGTTAATACACACAGACTGAGGCACTTCCAGAGGGTGATCTGGTTTTTGGTGACCTGCATAGCTTTACTGTCAGTGCCAAGATCTTCAAATTTATCAGCTTAATCTTCTCTTAAGATTTTCTGGGCACAATTTGGCTTCAGATTAAGGCCCCTCCATTTGGGTGACTGTATGCAGGTGTCTAGATGACCATTAAATCCACAAAACGTTGTCATTCGACTGGGAATTCGAGGGTTGGATTTACCTTTGCATCCAATTAGACTAAACCTCTTTCTAAGGCCCAGTTCTTGATGTGCTTTAGAGCTCATCAGCAACCCTTGCAGTTTTTTTGACAACAAAGTTTCACAAGGTGTCCTGCAGCACTTGCTCAGGGGGTGCCTTGTTTATTTATCTAAGAAAAACTTGTCTCAATTACAGCACAAATACTATAGGTTGGCCAAAGAGGCTTCTCTCTGAGGGGAGAATTTCTCTCCTCCCAGTGCCTTGTGTTTATAATCTCCCAGGTTTTGACACTGCTCTGCACAGAGCTCAGCTTAGCCCACTCTCCCCTTCCCCACAAGCTCCAAGGAGACATCACACTAGAGCAGGCGAGGTGGGACCATTAAACTGACTGCCAGAAGCAGCCAGCCCTAAAATGGGATTGTTCCTCTTGGTTTCAAATTAGAAAGAATGAAGTTCTCCAGCTATTTAAGTAGTTTTGTGAAAACTCATTGCAGGTGGTCTAAGACCAAAACCTGTCACCTCCTATTACCCTAAAGGAGAAGGGTGACTTCTTCCTAAGAACGTGAAGTGGCCAGGACATACGTTTCAGTCTGCCACAGAAAGGAGAGGAGATGAGAGCATGTTTTCTTTCATTTTCAGTGGCACACCATCAGACTGCAAGGCAAACTGCCTAACGCTTTCTGTAGGAATGTAATAGCTGACCTTTCATACTAGTTCCCATGGGTACTTTGAAAGACTCTTTCTAGAAATAAGTCATACGTCTACTGAATAAAATCAAGGAAAATATAACTGCACTCTTTCACTTTTCTAGGAAGCACATTTCTTCAGTGTCTCAGAAAAGTCTGTGAATGTTTCTTGGTAAAATGAACCTATTTAACTGCAGATTGAATCCCAGACCAATGGCACAAATTATAGAATGTGACAAGGAAACTTAAAACACTTTCAAGCAACACATATGAGCCTTTGACAAACTGAGGTCAATCAACATTTTGGGTATCTTAATTTTGGATGTGAGACCGACCATCATCAAACAAGGCACCGGCTGCAAAGGCCACAGTAACACCAGGCTGCTCTCTGTCATCACGGCTTCAAGGCAGCTGCATCCTGCACTCAATAATTCCCAGGGGAAATGCCTCATGAAGAGAGAATAGCACTAAACTCTGCTTCCAGCTTCGTTCTCAGTATAGCTGAGAGGAGAATTTGACCTTTGGTAACTTGATTAATACCAAATTAACAGATGGCTTTGGACTTTCCTTGAGATTGTTTGCTCATCCCTGTGTCTCGCTGTCCTCCCTGAGACCCCAGACAGCACCTCTGCATACACTGAAAGTGGGGGCAAGGGCTGCAGCCTCGAGGGAGCAGTGGAGCTGCATATCCCTCCTCCACAACCTGCCCTGACAGAGCAGCTGCTTTCACCCTGGATGCAATGCCTTGGTGTTTTTAAGAAGTGTTACTCATGTTTTTGACATTTTACAAAGGTTATTCTGAAATTTCTATTAAAACAACGTGGGAGAGGTGCCTCTGGAAAAATACAGCATTGGCACTCAGAGCCCCATTGCAAAGCACATTAAATTAAATGAAGCAGCACCGATACAAAAAATTTCTACCAAAACCCCATGATTTATCACAAGCATAACCTTCTCTTCTTTGTGTAATTAAACCAGACTTCAAGTAGTACAAACACAAGAGATTAAGCCTGTCTTACCTGGAATTGGTATAATGGGAATACTTTCATTGGGGACCACACGGGGGGAACTGCTGTCCTCCACATAGAAATGAGCAGTCTGAAAACACTTTCTGTTAAAGGAAAAAGAAAAAAAAAAATACATCCAGGGTGTGAAAAACTGCCTCTGAGAAAACACACAAAAACTTTTGTACGTGTTCTGCCTCTCCATTTCTGCTCCATACTTTCAGATGTTATAGTTTTAAAACATCACTGCATATGTGCATTTTCTACAATTACAATCCTAATTCCAGATTCTGGTGTGCTCTAATTCATTGACATCTGACATCCACCCATCATAAACGCCTCTATATATTATTGCTAAGTACTACAGAATATGAAATTACACTCATAAAAGTTAGTGACTGCAAAACAGGTTTCAAATACATCATTCAGAAAGAGACTCTGCACACAAAAAAACATATTCAGCAAACAGTTCAAACTCAAATCTAGCTGAGATACTCGCATTTCCAGGGAAAATACACTTATTGTAAAAGTTTCTGCTGTGAAACATCCAGCAGATAGTAATACAGCATCTGTAACTGCTTCATATCATGATGCTCTGCTATGAAAGTTATTCTTCGAACATTAAGTTTTTTTATTTGTAACACTAAAGCCATATAACCCTCCTCCTGAAAACTTGTATTACATATGCTTCTCCAGAAAAATGCAACAGACACTTAGCTTGGGCCCGAGGACTCATCTCTGGATAGGTCTATAAGGAAGAGCAGAACTTAAATCCACCTGACTCATTTTTACCTGTATTTAATGCAAAGCAGAGAGCACAGGCTGGTCATCACAGAAAAGGGACTGAGCAGAGTAACATCAAGAGATCCAGGGAGACTCTGCATGGTGATGTTAACTGAGGCAGGGTTTTCCAACACCAGCGTCACTGCTCATTGCTGACTTAATGAGCTGCTTGAGGCTGGAACTGAATATTTAATGAGTCTTGCTTGGTGTGAGCAGCTATTGTGGCAGGAGAAGGGTCTGCTCTCATCTGTCGGGTGCTAAACAATAGCTTCCCATTTCAGAAAGATCCCCCTCATTGCCACCCTTCAACTGCTCCTCAACACCTGGGCAAAGTTTGCGGGAGGCCTGGTGAGCTGAGCTTTTGTCAAGTTGCTGGTTCCCTTGCTCAGACGTATTTGCACATAGTGGTTTCTGAGTTCCTGCCCTGCAGTCTGGTGCTCTGTAACTCAGGCATTGTGCTCCCCACAGAGAACCCATTGGCAGAACCCCCTCCGCAGACTTTGTCAAAGTAATTTGTGCTCCCTTTGTTTCCGACATCCATACATGCTGCGGGGGGAAAAAAAGGCACTGAAGACCAAACCACTCTCTTAGGTGAAACCAGAACCTAAAATAATCCCAGGTCCTTGCTTTCCATGCAGAGGCACAGTGCTTTATAACACAAGCACAAGCTATGGCAGCACAAGTACAACTTAAGACAATACAGAAGCAGGGGAGAGCGGATTTCACAGCATGGAGTCACTGTCTGGGAGCAGCTTTCTATTTTCAGGCATGATGTCTTGCATTGTGCTGAAGTTATTTATTTGGTGAGTATGCTCACTAAATACACTCACATATTCTTTTGTTAAGAAACACCATAAGGTGAATTCACACATGAGGATGCAAGATGTGCAATAGTCTCACAGCATTTAAAAACATCAGTTGAACTCCCCCCACCCCGCCACTTGCTCCGTTCTCATTTTTTTTTTTTGGCAGCCTTTTTTTGGACAATGCACACCCTGGGGGCACGCAGCAGAATAAATCAGTCACACATAAAGAAGAAACTATGAATATGAAACAGGCAAAATGTTCCTGATTTTGATGTATTTGGGGCTCTTTCCCTTGAGTCAATAGTACAGAAATCCTTGAATGGCTTCTCCTGGTAATGAAGGCCTTAAAAAGGTGTTTGATAAAAAAACAGACCTTTATACAGGGATTTACAGGATTTTTTAAAGCTGATGATACTGAAGAAAAGCAATTATTTTTTGTTAATTTGTTATTTTATACTCTGAGAGGCTCGGATAGGCTGGCATTATGGTTTTATATGCAGCCATAAGATGGTTTTTTCTTAATAGTCTCAAAACATGTAATTGTGTCAGATAATCACATTGGGTGGTATTTTAAGGCCCACGATGGTGACAGCTGAACACCCAGTCCAGTGCAACTGCTGAGCACCATGTTGGAAGAACAATGTATTAAATAAATATTTCACATAGTAAAGTTTGCTACAATAATTAACATCATTAAAATTTCTGCGTTTCAGTCCTGGAAGACTCTCTGCAGCTGTTTTGCAAAGGCAGTCACCATGGAATTTAACTAAAGGTTTTCTCAAGTCACGAACATCACACTAAAATACACTCTTCTCTTATGTAAATACCTACATAATGCAGCACGTTCATTACTTCACAATACTGGAAACTGGCCCATTAGGTGAAGACATGCCTCTCAAACTGTTTTTTTCCCCACTTGCTCCTAACTGCTGTACATATTCCAAGTTTAGCCTCTCCAGGTGAGGTCATTACGCACTGGCCATCTCATCCCTCTCCTGCTGACTCCTCCCATGTCTCTGGGACTATACAGGCTCAAACTTGAGAGCAGGATGAAGCTGATCAAGCTTTAAAAGACCTTTTACAGATTTAATGAACTCACTGGATCAATTTTCCAGCAAGTTCTGCTTACTGGGTCTGCTTCCTACTCTTGCATCTTTCCTCTGTGCAGCACCAGGAGGGAGCACAAATCTCAGGGAGCCAGGCAGATGACTCCAGTTTGGGTAATATCCATTTTTCCTGAGTGAGGAAATATTGGGGCCTAAGAAGAGCTTTTGCAAACTCATGTCTAGTAATAAATACTGGTATTTGGTATCAAGGTTACTGAGAGCTATTTCAGACAATTCAGTATCTTCCTCCTCCCCCAGTTTAGGATGCCCCTTTCCATCCCTTGGCATTTCCTCTACCCATTACCTTTCCCTCCAGATACAAACCTGAAGTGGCAGCAGTTGCTAGGGCTACAAGAGGCTGCAGTAAATCTAAGTGTGTATATAGGGAGGGCTGGATAAAGGAAAAGGACAAGAGCAGGAAATTGCTTGTTTCAAGCCACTGGAGACATGGTCTAGGAGAGAGGGTGGAGAGGATGCAGGGCTAGACAAGGTGCAAACCTACACCTATTTTCACATGAGCACACACTGTATACATGGGCAGGTGTTTGCACCTGTGTCCCCACTTGCTCAGTCAGCAGAAAAAAAGTGCCAGATTTTTTTTCCTAATAGAAGCAGTCCTTAGTGAATGAACAACTGGGATCTGTCATGGCATAAATGATTATTAAAATCTTAACAACTGAAGCACTGATTTTTAGAATAATTAAAGTATTTCTGCAGCACTGGTTGAGGAAAAGAAAATCACAACCTTGACTTCACTTCCAGAAGACTTTGGGGAGCGCACATCTTTTCTGCGAAATACTGGAGTCTGTTGTCTCTGAAATATGCCTGTGAGCAGTGAAGCACACCGTTTTCTCTAGCCCCATATGTTTTTTTGGCTCCCTTTCCCTGGGGTACAATAACTGTGCGAGATTGTGGTGATCAGACACACGGTTGTCACATATGGACCCAAATGCAGAAAGTAAAACACTGCGAGATTAGCATCTCCCCAGAGAAGGAGAAGTGGCAGGGGTTGGAACGCAAAGACAATGTGAGGGAGAGCATCCTCTGCCCAGAACCTTTTTGCAGAGATACTGGCTGTGAATTACTAATACAAACTAACAGGATGCAAAGTCCAGAGCAGCAGCACCTTGTTACCAAGCTGAAAGCATAAAAATATGCCAAGAGATGGTCTTGATTAGCTTGTTCCATCTCTGATGAGCAAAATACCAGATTAGCTTCTGCAGAAGTAGAGATGCCTTGTGAGATTTTGACACTCAAAATGGGTTTCCTTTGGTTATTGGTTACTAAAGATCAAGCAGTTTCTTCTTCGTACTCCTCCAAAATCAAGAGGGAGAACTAGATCACATAATGGCCTGAAAGCATGGATGCATTTTATTTTCGTGTAGAAGACAGTTCCTCAGTGTTTAGTTAATACTGCCTCCAATAGAAACCCACAGCACACCACACCACAGTCGATGGGAGCACTGGGAATTGCTCCGAGGGCAGTGCCTGGCCTTTACTCCTCCGTACTGGGTCTAGTGTAGGCAACATCCCCTGATCTGCAATGACAGGCGGGGGATCTGCAGTGCTCCGGAGCAGCTGAGGCTGGGAGAGGAGGAGCAAGGCATTATTGCAGCAGGGCAAGCGGCTGCCTTTGCAGTGGCCAGCTAGAACCACCAGGGCAGTGGCTGAACAGGGGAAAAAATCAAAGGGGAATGCTTCATGTTCCGGGGACACCCAAGAGCCATGCCCTGCTTCATGCTCTGAAGCGACCAGCCCATCCATTGCTCCTCATTCACTGCAGATCTTCTCCTTCTTCCGGCTGTTTATGCTGGCTGGAGCACTGCGTATTCCCTCTTCAAGGCCAGCCAGTTTTATACTACTTTATTTCTGTAAGAGCATCTGGGAGCTCTAGGGTCTGGGTTTCTTGCAACTACTCTCTTCTTGGGTTATTACCTCTTAAAGCATGGCCAATTCAGGGGTAGATGGCTTGAAGGGGTCCTGGAGGCCTATTCACTACTGTCAGAGCAGGGCAAACCTTATCCTTCAGGTACCCTTCCTCCAGAAACAGCCTCCCCCAGACAGAACCTCTGCAGAATGCACATTTATTAACAAAGAGACCAGTAGTCCCTGCAGCCACCCAACTCACACACACAGTCCTTAGCTGTGGGGAGAACAGGCAAAATTGAATCTGTAAGAGACCTTTAAACCAGGCTGGACAGGACATGGCTCAGTCTTTATCAAATGCAACCTGGATACAGGCATTCATTCACCAGGCTCCTCCATCACAGAGTGTCTGCAAGTAACTCCCAAAGAAAGATGCAAAGACAGGAAACGATCCCCTTTCTCTACCTCTGTACATTCATTCTCACTTTCAATAGAAGAAAAGCTGCTTCAGATTCTCCTTGAACTATTTTGCATGTTTTCCAGGAGACACAATTAAGATTGGTTTCTGCTGGCACCAAAGACAAAGTATGTATGCAGTCAAGTGTACTAGTAACACATGGCTCTGCACTTTAAACTAGCTTCACTATTCCTTGGCAAGCATTTGTCACTGTCAGAATTGGCAATGACTCCTCAGAAAAGAGCACAGACTACGGAACAACAGAAGTGCTGCAAATCATGACCATGTCACCAGCAGAGCAGTGGATGGGAGCCTGGACAACAGCTGTCTGCAGTCTGCACTGCTCTAGCTGGGGTCATCAGTCACTGATTTTTATGAGCAATAAAACTGACTCAAGCGTTAAGAAGAAAAAGAGGAGAGAAAACCACATGAAAAAAGCTGATCTTATGAATATGAATAAGTGACCAGCATGGAGCAGTGATATTACATTCATTGTATCAGAGGGGCATCTGCATTTACTCTTTTTTTGGCCAGAAAATGGCTTATATTGCCCCAATTTTATACGATTATTTTCTTTCCCAAGTCTTAACGCTTAATGATCAGAATTCAAAAGCCAAGTTACAAAAGAACCTCTGCCATGCTGGAGCTGTGAAGGCAGTGAATGCTGACTGAACTGGAGCTACTGGAGGATACACAAAGCAGGAATGCATAAAAACCAGGAGAATAAAGGAAAGCTGAAAAAGGAACAAAATTTCCCTACAATAATGCTGATTTTCCTGCAGATCCCTCCTGAAGGTGATTCGCCTTCTCCCCACAAAGCAATTTCTGCCTTTAACATTCTTGAGCAGTGTTAAGCATCACACAGATATGGTAACTGGAGAGATCTACATGGTACATGGGTAGGTTTCAGAAGTGCATGGCATGCCAAGTCATTGGCATCTTTTCCGGGACAGAATGGTGAAAAGTAGACTGTCCCTTTCAGGGGACTTCCTCTGGGTAAGGAAAAGTGTTTTTTCACATCAGTGAGTTCTTGCACAACCACAGAGTTCCACAAAAGGTTCCAAACACTAATCACTAGTCCAACCACATATTCTGCAGTATTATAGGAAAATAAGGACAGGAAAATAACTGGGAAAAGGCTGATGGGAATAAAAAGAAGGTGGACAAAACTTCGAGACAGTATTTGTGCTGAAGAACATACCACTAGTAAAACTGTTCATCTGAAAAACTAATCTGCAAACAAGACTAGGGATTTCTGACACAGAATGATAGCTAATTTAATATTTATGGCCTAAATTTGCCAGCTGACTACACAGCTCTCTGTAAAATTAGAAATCCTCTTCTCTCCATCCTTTGAGATCCCACCCTGCACCAGAGCCCAGACACCCATTCACATCACATACAGTATCCAACTCAGGCATTATACAAGACATAATTTTTACAAGGGTATTCAAATAATTAAACAGTTAAGAAATTACAACACACCCCCAGATGAGCTGCCTTCCAGTCCTCCACCTTCATCAGCTGTGAGACCAGAAAGCACCCAGGTGGCCAGTGAGGAAGTACACTTAGAAAGCTCTTTAATTGCAAATCATAAGTGGATAAGTCTTAGTTTAACTCAGCACAAACATTTTCCACACTTCCTTGTCCCATCTTCCTGGTGTCCCCGAAGAACAGTGAAGGTGATGGTGAAACCTTATTTGTGATGACACTTGGCCCTTTGACACTCGGTAGCTAATTACTCTCCTGGTGACCTCTGACAGGGTTAGAGGAGCCAGACCTTCCCCTCCTGCTTTAATCAATACTCACAACAGCTGTCTTGGATACACTCAGCAATTTTACAGATGACTGAATGGGTTTACTCATCAGTATTTTCTACTGCAAGAGAACAAGCTCTCTGGTTATATGCATCACTACACCAAACTTCAATGTTTTCAGACAAAAATGGGATAGACAAACCTACAGGAGATATCTTAAAATGGTATAAAAATTAGGTACAGTTTTAAAAACCAAAGGGAAGCCTGACGTATTCATTTTCTTCTCCCTAAGCCAACTATTTAGGTAATGCAACATTCATAACAAAGGCTAGAAAATCACAGAGGAAAACAAAGATATGCCTTTTCCAATCAAATAATACCTTAGGCAGTTCCTATAAAATGTATACTTCCAATGCCCTAACCATCATGTAATATTAAAAAGGAACCTTAAAACTTTCTCACAGAAGGAAGATGGATTTAAGCAGGTGAGGAGTTGTTCTGTAATCACAAGAGCTACAGCAATCAATGAAGATTGCCTCTTCATAGAGAGGAGCCTTTACTAGCACCTCCAAGAACTCAAAATTGGGCATACTTGATATTATCATTTCAGGACATGAATTCCCTTTGGCATGATGTATCTTAGGAAAGGAAAAGAATAAAAAAAGGGTAGCACACTGGGAGGTTAAAATACAGGTAATTTTAAACACAAAGTGTAATTCATCTGGATTGGAAACAGAGATGATCCAGCCTAGGAGGGGATAGCATAAACAGAGAGACAGCAGTCTCTCTTTGGAATATTCACCTGAATGTCCCTAATTACTCCCACCTAATTACTCTCAAAATGGAAGAGCTCTGCTCTTTCCTTTGCAAAAATATTCTTTCAATCCTCCAAATCACTGGGACCTTGAATTGACAGATGTTTTAGGTATCTCAAGCTGCAGCCTAGGATCTAAGATTAACACAAAAATCTGCTAAAAATGTAGCCACAGCTTTTTCCTCTGTTTTAATGGCCCTGCCCATCTTCAGGCAGAAATGCCAGTTTGTTAAATGTAATAAAATACTCAATGGGAAGCTCCATCTTTCTCAACACACATGTCCACGTGCACCTGGACTAAAGCTGCATGTGAGAACTAGGAAGATTTCCCAACACTGCTGGACATAATTCATGTTTAGCTTATTTGGGGCCAAGATAAAACATTAAAAGTGTGATTATTTCCTTTCTTTCTTAATCACTGTGTATTTGGAGGGTGGGCTTTTTTCACCGGCCATTTCAACAAGAAATAGCTATTTAAAAATTTTTATGGTCTCTCTGCTAACTCTGTTTAAAACACAAATAGAAATGGCTTTACACCTTTGGAAGCACAGCACAAAGGAAAAGAAATGAGCAGCTGGCACCAAGAGCAGAGAAGCAAATCATTTAGTACCTGGTAGATAATGAGAACACTGAAAATACACTACTTAATGCTAGTGCTCTGACAGGGCTATGTACATCACCTCATCACGCTAATACAGACAGACCGGGTGGCAGCCAGCTGGTCCTTCCTCCCCACCCATCTCCCTGAAAGCAAAGATTTGTAAGCCGCCAAATAATAAACCTGGACAGAAGTCTTGAGGATCATTAATCCCGCTATCAATCAACCCATTTGGAGATTTGCTTCTTGCTGTCGCTGATGCTAATCTGGTACTGACTCGAGAGCTCTGGGGAAGCCTGGAGTATGTGTGTCTGAGGAATTGCTTTAATGAGTTTCTTGCATTCAAAGGTTAACAAATGTGACAAGGAAACACAAATATCGGGACAATAAACTGCCATCCACTGAACCAAACCACTGAGAAATACCGTGCTGCATTCTGTTGTGTTATGTGGAACACAACCCCTACTAGCTCTGGAAAAATACCTGAGTCAGATGCCAGGAGATGTGCAGGCACCCCACATCTGCTGGGATAACCACCCTGGGCACAGCCCTGCACTAACAGAGCTGTGCTGCAGAGAAATAAGCTGTATTTGCCCAAGTGGGGCTCTGGTTAAGTCGGGCAGTCAGTGTGGTGTGAACAAATCCACTGGGCTCCCTTCGCCAGACACCACAGACCCAGGGCAATTAACGTATCACAATAAAAAGCCCCTGCGTCAGTAGGGCCCTTCCAGTAGCATTTGTATTAAACTGCTGTATTTTCTGTGAGAATGTTTCTAAAAAATAAATAGCATCAACAACAACAATATAAACACATCCTGAGATAATTAAACTACAAGAAAAATCTTATTAATACTAAAAAAGCAGATAGCAGCATTAAGCATACACAGGCATAATAAAGAAGAATAGAAAATAGAAACAACATATATTTAAACTACCATCTCCACAGACCAAATAAGCCATAAGAAAAAAATCTACAGTTATAAGTAAGTAATGGAGATAGAATCCACCACACCATGAGGCAGAGGAGACTAGAGGGATGATCCTGACAGTGCGTGAAATGAAGTGAGGAAGAGTTCCCTTTTCAAAATATTTATTAGTGAAAGGACATCTTTGAAGTTTCAGGCCTATAATC
This sequence comes from Myiozetetes cayanensis, assembly GCF_022539395.1. Lineage (NCBI taxonomy): Eukaryota > Metazoa > Chordata > Aves > Passeriformes > Tyrannidae > Myiozetetes > Myiozetetes cayanensis. Next base: position 7,556,060 of record NW_026087389.1, read on the forward strand.
CATTCAAAACTTCTTGAATTTTAGTGCCAAGGAAAGACACATTTCTTACACAAAAAGGATTCAAAGCATGAGACATATCAGAAAAATTACCACAATGTCTATTAGCAAGCTCCCAATTATATAAAAGAGTCAAGAATTGAAAAATCATAAAGTTACAGACATAGAAGAGATTTTGCTTTCAAAAAATCAGTTGAAATTATTTTGAAAATTAGAAACGGAAAACTAGAGACTGCTTTCATCCTCATGACAAACTCTTCTTCAGCAAGTATGCACTCAGGCAAAAAAACTTTGCTTTCCTGCTGTTTTAATCAGTGTGTAGAAACAGCTAGTAATCACAGGAGCAGAACATTTTGATATAAGATAAAAGTTCACTGCAGATAAGCAAAACGGGAGAAATTCAGTCAACCTACGTTAATTGTTAGAGCCCTTAACACCAGATACAGTTTAATATATTTTCTATTTATGGACCGTTCTCTTTATTTGAACTATTTCTAAAGCTTTATTCTACCTTTTATTAAGCTCTTTATAACCTTTCAGTGTAGGTTATAAATGGTAAATGTGGAATGGGGGAAAAGGAGAAAAAAGCCCACCAGAACTGCAGTTCACTTCTCAGGAAGAACACGCAAATGCTTCCTAAAGTATGAAGAAACGTGCCTGGATCCAGCAGGCACTTGCTCAGGAGGAGACACATAATTAAAGACACGCTCTTGGCTCTGCATTTCCTTTCCTTGAAGCTCACAAAGGTACATGGCTGCAAAGGCACACACACTGTCCTCGAGGAATCTCCTGGGTGAACTGTTCAGCCCTGACACCTCTAGCAAGTCACAGCCCTCTTCCTCCTGTATTCATGCATTTCATTTCCCTGCTCTGATGGGATCTGTGGTGGTGCTTTGGCTGCCATCAGTGCAGCAATCGGACTGTGAGCCTGGCAGCAGGAAAGACAGCAGCCATCACCATGTCCAGGAGTGCAGGCAAGGGGAGATTCCAGTGGGGACTAATGTCCTGCTGTGAGACCCATCCCAAATATTTTCATCTCTGCTCAGAGCTGGGAACTGTAGTAACAAGTTCTTGTTTTATTCTAGTGCTTTAATTCAGGGAGTTTTGTGAGCTAAAAATGTTTAAAATGCAGACTAAACAGCAGAGTATTTTGCCACTATTTCTGGTAGTTTTGTCCCAGACATTTGGTTTCAGATCTGTGATTTCCTGTCGAGAACACACAAGTGTGAAATACTTGTTGATCCGTTTATTCATTTGCCTCCTGGCTGATCGTAGCCATTTTGACAGAATGGATAAATTGACTTGCTCCTTGTTGTTTTTGTTTTTTTTTTTTTTCCACTTGCTTTTCCATCAGCCTGGAAGCACTGCCCCAGCTATCACTCCTACACCCTCACTTTACATCCTGCACCCTCCTTTTAGAGGCTTTCTAAGCTAATTTCACACAATATCCAGGTTGTCTGAAATGCAACAAACAAACTCTTGTTATAGCAGCTTCTGCAACTCCATCTGCCAGATGAAAACATTACATAATATTTAGAGAAATTATTTTTTAACAATTCAAACCCAATGAATACTTTACATCACTCTTTATAACACAAGATATATCTGTGACAACTGCAGTTGGTTACTCGAGGCAGGATTTAACTGTTTATCTACAACACATCTCAGCAAATCATCTATTTTTCCAAGTCATGAACAAACACTGCAGTTTGGAAAGGGAACAAATCTTAATATTCTCATTGAGGAAATGGCAAAGGTAACAGCCTCAAGTGATCAGGCAAAACCCTGTAACATCAGCACAAGATTTTCAATGCAAAGTAATTTCATCAGGCTAACAAATGAGTCACTTTTCTCCAGCAGACGTGCAGCAGAACACAGTGCATTTAATTGATGTGCCCTTTTATTGCAAAACATACTGTCTCCCTCTGGTTTGACTGGAGCAATGGGATGCAGCATTGCCAGGAAAAAGCTGAATAATGCAGACTTGGCACCACATAGTAACTAAATGTTGATTCATGGAAATTATGAGACATTCAAGGGGACAGGTCCCAGGCTCCAAATTATGCTCCACTCTTGTATTGCCCCCATGTGATTATAGCAAGTTTGCTTAAAATTTGCTGCTCACTCTTCTAATTGGATTCCTGCAAAGGGCAGTTTGCTGTGCCATGAGCTTGTCACTTTATATTCTGCTTTAACTCCAAACCACTCAATTAATATTAAATTCCATTTATTATAAAAGCATTTGTTTCTACCCATACAGTGCTATCAGCAGCCATCTCATTAATATTCATTTCCACAAAATAGCCCACTGATGTTAAGATCCCAGATACAGCTAGTAACTTTAAAAGGGGAAAATATGTGAAGCCAGAAAGGTCAAAACAGAACATGAGCTGTAACAGAAAACACCCAACCCATATGACTAATTTCTCTCTTGCAGAAAGCTCAGTAAATACAAAAAGGTTGTTAAAGAACAATGACAATGTTAGAGTTAATCCAGTCAACAGAACAAAATGAGGAGTGAGGTTGCCAATACATCCCTCTCTGGGATGGGGAGTTGCTGTATCTGGTACACCAAGGAAAAAAAATGCTGGAAGAAGGCATGGAAGGTAATGCTCATCCCATGCCTTATCTCCCCATGAGCTGAGCTGCCCACTCTCCAGGCTTATAAAAAAACCAAACAAAACCAAAACCAGAAAACTGAGAAGAGTGGATAACCTTAAGCCCTGGGCTAAGGTTAGTTTAAAGCTTCTCCCCAGCATGATTCTCTGTGCTCATCACATGAATTAGCACAGTCTGTCCCAGCTTGAGAGTGCAGAAGTCCCACTGGACTCCACACTCACTGTCCACAGAGTGATGGAGCACTGGGCTGAAGATGGTTTAAGTGTTTCAAAGAAAGATGGTGTAAAGCTCAGGGATTCTCTTGCACACACTTTCAGTACCAGGAAGCATTGCTAAGGAAAGAGAGGACATCCAAGTGCAAGCTCAGACTGCCACTCACCACAATCACAGTCTGACTAAAACACAGACTTTTCATTTCCCCATGGGCCCAGCTGCAGCTTGGGTTACCTCCAAAGCTCATGAAATGGGAGCATTTCTTCTCTGCTTAGCAGTGTCCAGCTGCTTCTCATGCAGAATGCTCCTGAGAGTGAGATTACACGTTCAGACATAGTGAGACAAAGCAGCTGCTGAGAATGTCTATCAAATGCAGTGATTTCTTCTCTTCTGCTCTCTCAGTCTGTGCACCTCAATAAAACTGTGCTGCAGGGATAACAGGTAGTAGTGGTCTCCACCTATACCTTTAAACTACACAACAGGGAACTTGTTCCACGTAGCTCTGTGGCTAACAAAAACAGGGAATGTTGAACTCTAACCTTTTGCAACCACAAGGAGCTAAACCGATTCCCTACAGCACATCAGTGCAGCTTTTGTAGAGGTCCAGGCTCTGCAAAAAAACAGATGGAACCTAAATTTATGGGACTTTAAATATGTCAAGCCTTTCCTCACAGAGACACCATAAAAAAATCTTTCTTCTTCCCATCAATTATTTTATTAATCAGAGCACACATGGCAACTCCCTGTGTGGCACCACTCAGGGTTCACCCTATCAACATAAAACCTTTCGAACTCACCACCTCGGGTTTACCACTGGGATAACAATGCTTTTGTACCTAAAATTAAAGAGATGAATTGACACAGCCTGGCAAATCACTGTGCAACAGCAGACACCTAACTCCAATACTGTTTGCTGCCCCTCTGCTTCCCACAGATTGTTCAAGCATTCACTAGAGGGTCCAGCTCAGAAAATCAGAGAAAGGAGAACGGGCTCCTGTTGCACTGCTGCAACCTCTGTGCTTTTGCTTTCAGGGCTACTCTCCTTGCAGAATCTGAAGCACAAGCATATTCTGGAAGACAGCAAAGTCAAGCCTACAGACCCCTGCTCTGACAGCCAAACACACTCCAGAGAGCTGGAGCCCACGTAGGTCCCCCATCCCTGTCTCCACCACCGGGTTATATGGAACAGAAGATTCTTGATCGTCCATTTTCTTAAAGCTGTTTGTGTGAGGACCTGAGTCAAATTATTCTTTCTCCCCCAAAGAGCTGAACTGGCATTTTTCACCAAGACTCTGAAGCAGTTGTGAAGTGCCCAACCATTTCTGAAGAGCCATCAGGGAGCCGGTGCCAGCTCCTTATTCACAGGTGACAATCATTACCATAAGCAAAAGAAAAAGGCTTCTGCCCTCCTGACTGCAGCCAAGTGCTCCACAGGAGTTGGCTTTGCAGTGATAAATGTCACGTTTACAATGGGGTTTGCAACACAGAAGTCCATAATTTGCTTTCCAGGGACCTGCGCTTGATTATCAGGAGAGTTAGAAGCATTCACTGAAGTCTAATGAATAGAATTAACACATCATTTAAACAGGGACTAATATGTATGCAAATGAGAAAAAGTTAAAAATAAGAGTTCAAGCCATAATTTCAGAAAACGTAGACTGCATCCTTATGAAATATGAATATTTCAATTCACCTCATATCTTTACATCTATGTTAACTGCTTTGCATGTGAACAATAGGGTGCATCAAGCCCATTTTGATTTTTATATTTGAACTTGGACTTATAAAATGGATTATATTGAAACATGAATAATATATATGCTAATTAAAAACTGCATTTAATGACATAAATAAAAATGAAGACCAACAGAGGCTAATTTTCATTTGAAAATTTCCTAATGACTATATTTTCCTTTAGAAAGCAGGAACTTTGATTCCACAGTCACAGGAAAAAAAGAGAATACTTTCTTAGCTCAAATTGTTTTAAAAATATTTTCTTTTTTTTTTTATTCTTTAGGATTGATCTCCACAGAGATAAAACTGCTTTACCTAGATAGATTAAGTACTAAATATCATCCAAATCAAACTATGGTGATTTGTGCATGCAAATGGTGTGATTTAAATATTAATTATGATTAATTTTTTTTTCTAATAAGGAATTCTTGTTGATAAATATAGAGTTTATACACTGTTCAATATCACAAACATGTCCACAGTAATTCTGACAGATGTAAACCAAGTAAATGTCCTTGATGCTTGATAGGTTGTTAATCATTCTCTGCCTTTCCGTTCCAGGTCCCCAAAATTACGGCAGAACAAGGGCAGAGGACGATTGTGTAGTTATAGGGAGACCAAGTATTAGCAGAAAACATGACTTCAACTTCTGTCATGCAAAACCTGCAGAAAAGCTTGCTGAAGAATAAACAGATTGTAGGAAAAGCCCTTTTAAGTTAAAAGGCTTGTTTCTACCTATAACAGCGAGGAACGTGGTGAAAAATCAGTTCATTCAAATGAGTACGGAGCCTGTAATGACACCAGAGCCAGGAGAATCTTTTTTTGCTGTTGTGTAAATGTTGGTTTTGTGGATAAGAAGCCCAGATTCAGCCTTAACTGACAAAACTAGCATTTGCAGTATGCTTTTCAGAGACTGCAAAGCCAACCCATTTACTCCCTGATTGAAATAGCAGCTGAATGCTTCAAAAATAAGGAGCTGTATGATCAGGAAGAGACTAACCATTCTGGTACATTTATGTCCCGAGCTTTTATTAACAAGCAAAACAAAATCAAAATAATATGCCAGGTATGAGGACCGCCTCTTTCTGCCTTTCACTGGGAACTTCCAGTAAGGGGGGGTTCAGGAGATGCCATCCCTCTCCCTGTTTTGCAGAGGCCTGTGCTCTCACTCCCATTCAAACCCCACATTTACGCCAAATATCCACCAGCAGGGGAAAACTCCATTTCCTATCTCCAGGCACTACTAGTGAGGGATTTGCCACAGCTGGGGAGCCCCTGGATCATCAGCCTCATGCCTGTGCAAAAGGAAAGACATCCCTTTACACGTGACTTGGAGAAGCCCCCACCCACAGGGATTCACCACCCCAGCCCCAAGTCCAACCTGCGGCAACGACAGAACTCGCCTCCATCCATAACAGCTAAAACATCCTTAACACGGGGGTGAGAGGGATAAACTCATGCTGCTACAAAATTTGAGGAATTTTTACAAGCCCTCACTGGAAACTTTCTGATGGTTGTTAAAAAGTGGTTTTGGAGAGTGAATCACTGTGCGGAAATCTATCCATTTAACTCGATAATTTGATCAGAAAGAAAACATAAAACAAATTTGAGCCTCCAGGGAACAGAACGTTTGTCATTAGTGAGACATGTTTTGATTTATTCTCTCTCTTTTTTCTTTTTAAACATTAACGATACTTTTAAAAATTCAAATTGGGCTTATTTCTATTACTTTATAAAAGTCAATTTCTAGGACATTTCAGAAAGTTTTGTTCTATTTTAGAAAAGACAGGATTTCCAAAACATGAAACAACCCACCAATCGAGACCCAGGCATGCTGCCTACGCCTGTTTCAGCTTAAAAGCTGGAACTCAGATGGATTTTAACCTGTAAGTCAGTAGAGTAAAACACATGCTGTTCATGGCAATAGAGGAACTGCTTTCTTTTAAACTAACAAACTCAGTGTTCTCCAATAAACTGAATGAATTCACGTACTTGCAACATTTGTAATAGCAGCACAACATGTGCTGTGCATTGCTGTGTGTTGGTTTTTCCCAAATTGCACAGGTTTTAAGGACAGTAAAATGAAGCCCACCCCTGTTTGCTATTGTTTTACTAGTCTGCAGATTCCCAGCATTTATCCAAGCAGTTAAGACTGCTGAATTGATTTAATATTCTTACTCTATAATTTTACACTCAGACCACATCCTGCTGTGAAATAGCTGGTGCTAATGTTAGTCCAAATGCTGCTGTGGGACTTAGGACAGCACAGGGCCCTTCAATAGCTATATTTTATGGTTACAAGGAGAGAGAAAAAATATAATTTATCTGGTTGCTGTGGTTAATTCACAGTTTCACAGCAGAGGTATACTGTTCCCTCAGGGTACATCTAGTTGTATTATAGGATATTTCATTCACAGTTTGTCCGAAACATTCCTCTAGCTCTGAACCTACCAACTTATGAGAGCGAATCTACTCCAGAGATACCTGTATACACTTTAACACATACTCTTACATACTAAGGATATTAGAAAATATATTAACTAGCAAAAGATCAATAGAAAACATAAACTAGCAACAGATCAAATGACGACAAGTAAACAAATTGTTTCTTTGAGCTGAGAAGGGGAACAGAAAAAGAATGCATACATTTTCTTAAGAAAGAGTCCTTTTTTTTTTTTTTTTTGTAAAGCGATTCAATTTCACAAAAGGCATTTGTGAAATTTGTTTCTCTTTTAAAATACCTCTCAGAGCTTTACAAGTCAGAGTTCAAAAATTTTAAAGTTGTATACAAGTTTCCTGTACAGTAGCTTACAAAAGACCTAATAGATGATTACGAGAAGCCAATGGTATCCTCCAGCCTGGCATCCTCTACCACTCTAGTCATGAAAAAAGCCACACTCCTCATTGCATACTATTTCTCAGCACCTACCAACCTGTTCTTAGTGGAGCTTAATTAGAATATTTCGATATTTAAAACTTATTCAAACTTTTGCATTATAAACTACTACCTTTAATCCATTAACCGCACAGATGAAATCTTGCTCTTTTTTTTCCAGACCTTACCGTTACACCAGCACTGGGAAAGGTATTTCCAGAAAAAATATGTCTGCAATTAATCCATTTAATTAGTTCCACAGAAACGAAACACAAAGATCGATTGCAGCCGTGCTGCAGATCCCTCCTTGCCTGACCTCAGCTGCCCTTGCTTGTTCTCCTCTGCTCTCTCTGCAGAAGAAAGTATTTCTATAAAGGTTGGGGAAATTTGGCTACACCTCTAAACAAAGTATGGACAAAGGGTGTCAACAGCAGTTTTCCAACTTGCTGCCAATACTTTTGCCTAAACTCCACCTCCTTAGGGGTGGGCCATGAGCAAAGCACAGCGCCAGTGTCTCAGCTCTGGGGACGTGGGACATGTCTTTTAACAAATAAAAAAGTATACTTTCTGGTTTGGGGAGTTTTCAAGGTCACCAAGATGATATTTTGAATTGTAGTCTTCCACACCTGAAGCACGTATTTCTCCTGTTGTTTGGCTCACGATTGCATGCTTGACATTATCTTTAAAAATAAAGGTGATGCTGATCTAGGCTCCCACTGAGTTCAATGGCCACATCCATAAAAGTGCCTGCAGAAAGATGTTCACACAACTGACCCACATGCTACAAACACTTTTAGAGTAACAGTTCTCATTTAAAGGCACTGTTAAAATAATCACAATCCAGCAGGCACCAGAACTGCCAGTGCTGAGATAGGTAGTTTCACAGCTATGACATTTTGGTTCTTCAAACAATCACCATTCCCTATCTCCTGTGCATGAAAATACTTCCAGTCTCTCCAGGGATGTCTTGATTTGGCCTCCCTGCGTGTTTGCTCACAGGGTCTTTGCCCTTGGCACCAGAGTGGCACCCAGTGCTGCCAACAGGGCAGTATAGACAGGAGCAGTTTGGATGGTGCCTTAGCTAACACACAATGGGTGCAACAAACTGCAGCTACACCAGCCCCTTCTCCTCTGTTCTGTTTTCAAACTGCAGATTATTGTTGTACTCTTAACTCTCCCCTACTTTTAGGCTCCCTGCTGTAGGAGAACAGATGGAAGAAAACTCCAAACAGATTTTTTTCCCACTAACCTGTGGGTCTCCTGACACAGTTGTCCTCTGCAAGCTGCCTTTGCAGTTTCTTTCCTGCCCATTTGTATCTTCCTTTCACTCCCTCCAAAGCTAGCACCCTCCCTTTGCTCCTCCCCCAAATCTTAGATGTGCTCTTTTATCAGCTTCACATTATCCACTTCAAACATGATGCATCTAAACTGTGTCTTTCAAATGCTTTCAAGGCTCTAAGTTTAAGCCAAAGGCCCCTGATGCTCTATACTTAGTATTAAAAATACTATTTCTGAGCTTTCTCAATATCCTGATAGTTTTGGAAATCACCACTGATCTGCATTTAAGCTTCTCCAAGTTCTTTTCTTTTCTCAACACAAAATATGTTGGTGTGTAAAGCAGCAACTCACTACTGGCCTCACCAGAGAGAAAAGGGGAATCTTGCAGAATTCTGGATTGTGATAAAAGTGAAAGTAGAGTTAATTAAGAGAGTGTAAAAGTAACAGGCATATAATGAGAGAACATGCCCCTTTCCACAGTCAAGCTCTTAACAGATCATCCAGCACGCTTAAAAAGCAACTTTCCATCTGCAAATCTGTCTCTCTCTCTTTTTTGTCTAATGAGCATGAGTTAGTCTGTTCAAAAGCCCAAATGGGCATCTCGGGGCCAATTCAGCAGCAGGGGGTCCGTTACTATAACAACTGACAACTCCTGTGATTTCAGAAAGGCCCTAAAGTAGCCATTTGGGAAATGGGTACGAGCAAGAAGTTGGGAAGGGATGGCTGCGGGTGCAGGTCCTGAGCTCCCCTGCCTCAGCCTTTCCAGCAGGGAGCCAACCCCACATCCCACAAGATGGGAACAGCCAGGCTCTGCTCCCTGCAAGAGGAGACGACAAAACCCCACGAGGGGACAACGGGAGGAACAGCAGTGACTCGCTACGATTTGGTCTTAGTGGATCTACCTGTGGGCTCTGCCCCTTGCCCCAGGCTGTATGTTGCTGGATGAAGGAGCACAGATTGTGTCAGAGGAGTTTTCATATTGATTTTCCTCGTAATTGAAGAGTGACGAGCGCTCAAAGTACGATACCAAGAGATAGAACAAGCAACTGGCAGCTACCCTAAGCTTCAGGCTTGAAAGTGAACTGCCTGAGTCAGCACAAAGGGTGATCTCAGTTCCCTGTGTGGGATAAGAGGGAACTGATCACAGGCCTGCTCTCTTTTAATGAAAACGAACAGCAGTTTGAGATACAGGACACAAAAGAGCCCAAGATTCAGCACCTTTACCTCTGGTACTGTCAAAATCACATAAAACCTGGATTTTCTGCAATACGAGCTGAAGTGCTCTTCCTGCATTGTCTGGGTTGAGTCAGGGACATCAGAGGACTCCGAGTCAGGCTGGGCTGCATCCCACTTGCAAGCCTATTGCTGCCCTATTTCCATCCACCTGAGGCTCTTTGTCATTATGTGGGACTAGATGTGGCCATTCCCAGAGGAAAAGAAAGGCAAGCCCTGTTCAATATGAGCAGGGCACATCTGGGCACTAAAAAAGAGACTGAAGTTGGAAGAAGCTTCAGGTATGCCACTCACCTCCATGTTTCCCGTGTGGTGTTGCCTCTTTCCGTCTTAGGACATCTCTTGCCCTTGTCGGCTAAATCTCCTCTCTGCCTGTGATGACACGAGTTGTGCTCTGGGGCACAGCCATCCCTAAGCTGAGCACAAGCACCTCGACGTGATCCTCAGGCATCACTGAGGGCAGTGTTGGAGTGAACATCCCCATCCATCCTCTTCATTCCTGCCTTGTTCTGGTCCCTCAGTTAGGCTGGTACAGCTCTATCTGGTTACTCCATGAACCAGACTGGGAGCTAATCTGGTTTAAATCAGGACAAGAAAGCCCCTCTCTTCTTTTTTTTTTTTTTACCATGGATTATTTCACAATCCAGCTCCTCACATGGTTGTACAAACATTTGCATTGGGGTCACAGAGGGCAGAGCAAGGGCAGGAACAGAGAATGCCACATGAACTGCTATTGCTGAAATAAATACTCATGCAACTGTACCCGAGGCATTCCTAAAATTAATACCCAGGGTCTCAGAAAGTGTCACCACCTAGCATCCTCCATGAGTGAGAAATGAGCAGAATCACAGAGTAAGCTTACAGAGTAAGCTGAAAGAAGCTTTTATCATCGTAAGCAAACAATTTTACAATGGTCTGTAAATTTGCAAAGTTCCTTTCCCAATCAGTACAGTAGATGAACAACACATTATATACTCATAAAATAAAACCTAGAGATAGGTTCGAATAACAATTTCAGCACTTTTTACAACCTGCTACAGGCATAAGTTATTTTTCTCCCCCAATTAGGTTTTAACACTGTCTTAGCTAAGGAGCTGTGCAAGTTCCCTGGAATTTCACATCAAAAGGTAGTTTTCCAAGGCATGGTTACTGGACATTGTAAATACAAGAGTTCTTGGGCTTATGTTGCAGCTTTCATTTCTATATTACAAGTTGATTTACAAATATGGCTGACCAACCTTCTTCAGTGCTATTTTGCCAGTGTCAGAACTCAGATGCTGAAATACTGAACACCTGAGCTTGCTCCCAGTGAGGTCTTTGCCACCAAGTTCAACAACAATACTCTCCACCCGTAAATGACTTGGCCCCAGGTCACACAGAAAATCAATAACTGAGTCAGAAAAAGACCCTGCATCTCCTGGTGCTCAGTGTAATTTCTTCTGCACAGAAAGGCACTGCCAGAGAAGCGCAAGGCTCTGTCACAGGGTGCATCCCAAGGACTCTGTTCAATTTGACAGGATGCTTAACGAAAACATAAGAAAACTCTTACTGTCTACTAAATTCTATAGGGTTTTGCCTAAGGAAAATTAAAGACATCTTTTTCCCAAGCTGTCTCATATACACGCATGACTATAAAACAAGCAACGCAAGCTTGCTTGCTCTTTGAAAGGCAGCAGCTGTGTTGTTCCAAAAATCCCTCCTGAATGTAAACATATTAGCACTGTATAAACAGCTTGATTTAATAAGAAATGCAATACAATATTCCCGCTTTGTCTTTAGGATCACGATGTTGATGGTGGCAATAATTCAAGGTGAATTATGGTATCTGCTTAAAAGAAAGAAAAAGAAAACTCTCCAGCTATAGCCATGAATTAATTTCTTCCTCTTAGCTGAAAATGAGAAATGGCTATAATTTAGTTCCCATTTAAAAGTTGCTGTTGGCTAAACTCTAAAATCTTAATTGCTTCTTAATATTCTCTGCTTATTTTTTCCCTTTGAAACCATAGTCTATAGGACTGTAGTGTTTAGATTAAAAATCAGAATGGAAAACAAACAGTGGAAGGTCACCACTTCCTCCTAAAATATGTTTTTTTCCCCCCAAAATGACAGAACTTATTGTGTATGAAAGTATTTCAGTTGATTTCCCAGCTCTAGTCACCCTCCTGCACCTCTGTGAAAAAGAAAGTGACACTGACCCTGGGTTTACCCCTAAGTGTCAATACTCAGGACTTGTTCAATTTGCAACAGAATGTAGTGGAAGTTCTAGAAAAGACATGTTTCAAGCCATATTACGGCTCAGCATACCATAGGAACTCGCCTTGTTACAAAAAACTGAAGTCACACTCAATCCTTAAATAGTTTGGAGGTCACTACCCAACACACTCTGCAGTTCTCGGAGCTCGCAGAAAAGGCTGTGAGAGTAACAGTGGCAAAGACTTAAGACAACCCAAGTAAAATTTTAAACTGACCTTGAAGAACTGCAGAAAGATCTCATGATAGTGAGTCTGGGTATAAAATCACAGATGCAAAACAAATGCCCAGAAATGCAAAAATAATGTGCTTGGGAAACTGTACCTCTCAATGCCCACGTTTTAACGGGCTCTAGACAAGCTAGCAGTGCTCCAGCAAAGATCCTAAAATCCCAGTGAATGGTTCTCAAGAATACTCAGTGGTTGTCCTTACAGCACACAAATTCAGGAACCAGTATGTAAGGAAAGAAAGCAGAAAAAGTACCATTGTGCCACTGCAGAAGCGAATGGTGAATCCATATGGTGAGTAAAACAAGGATCTGGTCTCCTCATCTTTTCTGTCTGCTAAGACTCAAATTCTCAACTAGATGCTAAAAGAAATCAGTTTCAAGCTCTAGAGGTCCTGGGAGCAACAGTCCCCTTCATCATGCCCGTGACAGCTCCAGGATCAGCCAGGCCAGCTTTTCCTCAAGAGGAATCAAAGATGTGCAGAAGCAAAGTGAAACTACAGCCGTCATTGTCCCTCCTGCCCAGGAAGCCCAACTGCCACCCAGCCCCCTCGGATGTCAAGGCTCCTGGTCACCCTGTGATTGTGCTCTCCTCATTTTTCTGGGATAAAAGGCAGTGCAATTTTTGCAGCTTCATTATGCTGACCTAGTTTATTTTCCACTCTACCAACTTAAAAATCACACATCCCTCTTTGCGCAGCAGTGCCATTAAAAGTACTGAATTCAGGAAACTTTAGTAGAAAAGTAATTCAGAGCTGCTGCTTGCCTGCAAATTCCCATCCCTTTTCATTAGTGAGACGGCCACCATGTGAAAAAGATGGAAGTGACCCTTTCTCTTAAACATCACTCATGTTCTTTCACCATTTGTCCAAGATCCATGTGGAAAAGGGACTGAGAACAGCAAATTACCTCTGCAAATAAGGGAGTGTCGTTCAGAAACGGCACAGATCATTTCCAAATATATTCAATTACAAGGAGTCTCTAATGAACCCAGCATGGAAGCTCAGCAGATAAAAAAAGGAAAAGCTTCATCAAACAATGACTGTTTCCTATCACTCTCCTGTTCAAATAAAGGGAACAGAAAATGAAGCTTCCTTACAGCAAGTCATCTTCACAAAACTTATTTTTTGATGTATTATGGAATGAGCTACGAAGAGTCCAAACAGAGATAAATGCTTTGCCAGACCTTCACAAGAAACTTCCCTGACTCCTTATTTCGGTCCCTGGATAATAGGGCACTGATGCGAGGGAAACAAGCAGAAGGCTTCTCTCTGCTTCATTGTTCTGCTTATGTCACCTCTGGTCTCAAATCATCTAATTCCACAAATGCTCAGAAACGCGAAAGTGAAAATATCATTTGTTTTACCCTCAAAATGTATTGCCAAAGGGTAACTATGTCTCTTCTGCTTTTTCTAGTTCTCTGGGTTTTGTTTTGTAATGCTTTTTCTCACACCAAAACAAAGAACTGCTGTGCAAGAAAAGACCCCATGGTCCAGCACGCCTGTCCCCTTGAGGGTTATCCTTTCATCAAGTGTTTCTCTGCTGTGCACTTCAATACCATGTTTCCCTTACTGAAATATCTGTCTCAAACTCGTTTTCATGCCATTTGCTTTGATGGTGTTATTTAGCAAATTATTCCATATGTTGCCCATTGCATTTCAAGCAAAGTATTTCTTCCTGAAAATCCGAATCACTGTTCCTTTCAAACTTCTAAATTAGACTCTGCAGTGTTTGAGAATCTCTTTTTTCCTTACTTTAAAACACTGTCAGAGATAAACATTTTATTTTTTCCTAAGGAAAGGCAATCACACTGCAAAGGGCACATGAAATGCTGTGTTGCCGCTCCAGTGACATGGTTTGCACAATGTTACTGTGGACAATCTGTGTTCTAGTTGCTTGTTGATTTATCATAAAACACATTTTTAATACACTCCCTGCATTTGTTAAAAATCCTCAGAAGTAAGAAGATAGATACACTTTATTTTGAAGCTAGTACACATGTGTTCTCAAGTTTGATTATTGTTTCTCAATTTGTTGCTTTGTATTTATCAAAAACCTTTGCCTGCTACATGACATAATTTCCATTCTACATTAATTTTTAACCTCCACCTTTTTTAGTATCAATTTTTGGCAAAAAACCTGATCTACTGATCTTAAGGGTATTAATTAGAAACTCATAGTTTTACCAAACCCACTGATGAATGTTAACTATTGATGCATGCTATGGAGAGCAGATAAGAAACAACTATTGTCCACATGTAAAAAAACCCAAACACTATTGCAAAAATAATTTGGTTTCAGCTAAAGTCTTTGTTGACTTATCTTCCTTGATTTATCTGTGTGTGTTGGCTATTGCGAAGCAAATAAAATGTTATGAGGTGGATGGTTAGGAATTTTGAAGATATATTTAAATTTAATTAACATACCTTAATTTTACTAGAGTAAAATATTTCTACAACAGAAACTAATATTTATCAAAAGTTAGTCTCTAACTGTTGGTCATTAAACCAGTACCTCCCAACTTTAATATCTTCTCAAGGATGGTACTGTTACTCTTTGAGCACATTGAACACTAATTTTGCAATTATTTCTCTTGATCCATTAGTGAAATTGCAAAGAAATGGAAATGTTTTGCAAACAGTGAGAGGTACCAATATTCCTCTAGATAATAGCTGTTAGCATTGCATTTCAAAACATTTTCTCTGTAGAAGAGCATTTTGTATCCACATGAGCCAAATATTACAAACCCCTCATTACAGTGCTTCAGGATATACCATATCCTTCCAGGGCTTGACTGGTGCGAATGTGACCAAGTTTAGTCTTTCAAATGAAGAAAATACATATTGAAACACAGGACACTACAACGGGATCTTCAGAAGCTTTTTAATTTCAGTCTGTGTGCACATATCACTGCAATTTTATTCAGTGTCTTACTGCAAGGATGTTAATTATTTGCAAATATTAATAGAAATGATTTTCATAAGGCTATTGTCATCTATTTATTAATTATTTCAAATGTTCTCAGCCTCAGTAATTTGGCCAATTAATTGTCAGTGAAATGGGTGCACTGAAAAATGACTTGGTACTTTTTTAATTGATTCTGCAAATATAATGATCAATGGGCTGGTATTTCTCATCAAAGCTACTTTCCTGTGTCCCATCTAATAAAATAATTCCTAAATACCTTGTATGTGACTAATCCCTGGTTAATTTTAGCTTCCAGACAAATGAGGTGTCTTTGGGTTCTGGTTCTGACTTAAGCAGGTGCTGCAGGTTTTAATTTACTCTAAATCAAATGGAGATGGGTTTGTTGATGCTAATCCTAGTCTCCACCACTGAAGCAATGTCCACTGGTGTGAGGCAATCTTGACTCTCAAGACCTTGCAGGCTACACTTCTGAACACCTCACCAGTGCTAAAGAACTCTGACTCAGAGCATCCCTACGGAATGTGAAACAAGCTTAGTCCCCTTACTTGAAGCACAGTCAAAGGAAGGAAAGAATTGCTTAAGATTACACAGGAGGTTTGTAGTAAGGACACCCATGGAACCAAGGCCAGTCTCACTGGGCTTTTCTGCCACAACAACTTTTCCTGAAGGCCAAGACAAAGATAACTGTTTAGAGCTACTTTGGAGGCACTAATTGTGAAAATATTTGTCGCCATTGCTGTTGGCTCTACCATTACTAGAGCCCTACCAAGCCCATTTTCATGACACAAAAATCAATATTTAAGGCAGCTGAACAGTTAGCCAGCAAAGGTGTTCTAGCATCCAGAGAGTTATCTAATGCATCTATCACCACAAAAATAAAAAACACAGGGTCATATTAAAAACAGCACCTGAAATGTGTTTTAAATCATAATCAGTTTCCAGTGATAAGGAAACAGGCTCACCTCCAGTAGACAAGCACAGCGATGAGGAGAATGAGGCACACAAAGGTCAGTGCTGAGACCACAATGAGTGGGATGATCCATTCCATCTTACCAGGAGAAGGTCTCGTGGCCATGCTGGAGCTGTTCTTGCCAGCTGTGTGTTAAACAAATAAGAAAACCAGTCACTGAATGGAAAAAAGAATTACTGCACGGAAAACCGTGTAAACAAAACAAATAGCTTATCCATTTTACATGGTAAGAGTAAACAGAGCAGAGATCCTCTAACTGCAGGGTGGGACTCCATTTGTCTTCAGTCTGAGACATGAGAGCACAGAAGTATGGTGTTTATTGCCACATATGGCTTGGATTTTACTACTGCCTGTAATTACGGTCTCATAGACACTTTTAGGACTCTTTTGTGCAAGCACCTATTATCAGATGTGGAGTACCCCACTGAGCCATTTCACCACGGCAACTAAGTAAACGCTGTGCTCCGTCATCAGTGTTTGCAGATAAATGCACTCTGTTTCTCAATACTACAGGACAGCCCTGTTTGCAAAGCTCAGTGTAATACTTTGCTTCAGAAATAAATTTCTTGGTAACTATCTTAAAATAAAAAATCCTCAACATGTTGGGTGTCATGTCACATCATTTGCAGAATTGTCACAATCTGGTGGGTTCCTGCATACGAAAGCACTTTTTAGCATATGGATTGTCAAGATGGGTGGATGAATGAATGAATAGGATGTGTTGTAACCGACAGAAGAAATCATTATGCCACAGCTTTTGAACGAAATTAAAGTTCGTCAATATCCTGAGATCTAGCCGAGTAACTCTGCTTCACTTTTTGCATGACATCTCATTAAAATGATTGTATCATATAGAAGATGAATATCTAGAGCTTCTGCAAGTACTGGAGCCAATGAGCATAGACACTGTACCAATGTATTTCAAAAGACACCTAATTTGTGCAAATTCGTGTAGACTCGATGAATAAATTGTTTTAGACAGAATGATAGAAGAAAAATGCAGCAGCGGATTCTCTATCTTATTCATGTTTCCTAACAAACAGGCAGTATCTGATCAATACCTGCCAACAGGACATAATGGAAAAGGATTAGTATAAACAGCTTCAGATTTTGAGGATTGAAACATGCACACTTGACTTCTACTTTTAGCCTATGTGAGTCTTTCCTTACCAACATGATTCCTTGCCCTTGTTCAGTATTGCATTATCATATCTTCTGAAACTGCTGCAAATCCTACCAGAAGAACGTAATTGCCTTTTCACCATAGGCAGGCAAAACACAGATAATTGGAAGTCACCAGATGTCACATAATATGAAGTCATACTCTATTTTAATAGCATTTAGATTATACTCCTCGGTAGGCAGGAGTAAAATTCAACTAACGTGGAAGTAAAGGTTAATTGTAAATGCTTTTGCCTGACTGCTGAAAACAGAGCAAGGCTGCAGGCTGCTGCAAGCCCAGCAAGAAATCTTTCTAGTTTTAAGAACTAGGCTGATAGAGGTAATGCCCTTTAGCAAGCAGTCTAAATGAGGTGCTAATAAGAGGGGTGTTTGGGGGAACTGAATGTGCACTTTGATTGAACATCTCTGATTTCCTTGACTAAGAAGAGTAAGGAAAAAAAAAACCAACCCCAAAATTAAAGCAAAGGCTTATTCTCTGTATTTGCCAAACTTACAAAATTGTAAGTCTTGAGGCATCAGTTTTTACCAGTGCATTTCAAATCATTTATCAGCATGGGAAAAGTAAGCCTGTGAAATAAGTCTAATCAGAATGGTAAAAGGGACAAAGCAAAAAAAAAAAACCACGTGATGCAATAAAACTTCATAGGAGAGCCAAGTAGTCCTACCACCTTACGTCCATTAGGGTGTTGCTTCAGTTCTCTCCAAAGACAGTACTCTGTTTAGTTTCACCTCCACATCTTTCAACACAAAAACATATGTTTCTGTTTGCATGGGAAGAAAATTAAATTCCATTGTAAGCACAGCATGGGCTGGAGTCCCAGTGCACACCATTAAATTCTGCAGTGCTCACGATGCTCCTCTTACTCAGTCTGTTGTGGAGAACACACTTATCTGCCCCTGCCAACTTCCAGTACCACAGATGTGAGGATAAGAAAGTGTGCAGAGTGCCAGAATAGCAAATGCCATTCCTGCACGCTGATGGCTGGCCCTGAAATTCCAGTTGGGAATGCCCAAGCAGTGATGTGCTTCAGAAAAAAAGACACAGTTCCTGTGCTGGTTTTGAAGAAAAAGTCTTAGGTGTTTTCCACTGCTTAAATAAGAGAGAGCTTAAACAAACAGCATATCCTTGTAATGGTGCCCACCACAAGCTGTACTTGGTGGTGGCAAGCTTAAAAAATGGACTAGGAAACTCCATTTTTGCTAAGAAATGTAAACAGTTTCCAGTGGCATATGCCTTCGTTGAATTAATTCAGTTTGCCTTTTACTGGCTTGGAATTCATCCCAGTAGGAAGGAATAAAAATTATTACAGTATATCTGTTTCAGGAGGTCCCACATGATACAAGCCCTGGCACTGCTAAATCTACTCCTGCGTCTGGAAAAATCCGTAACTTCTGTGAACCACCCATTCAGCAGTTCCACCCAGGCACTGGATGGATGAGCCCTGGCACAGGGAGTATTGGATGGCGTCAGGCAGCGAGGGAAGCTCTGGCAGTGCAACTCTTGCACAAAGGTCAAGGTAAGACAGAGGCTTCTGCCACTTGTGAAATGTACTTTTTTTCCTGTGGATTCTTGGTAATTGGTTCCTGAGAAAAGAAACATGTTTATTTCCCTTAAGTAACACTGCTTGCTATAATAAGCAACCATAGCTGTACTATATAACCTATCTACTTTTATCATTCCTCATCATTGCACAAACTGCCAGGACAAAGTTCTGTTTGTTGTACCATTACAGATACCATTAACCAAAGAAAAGCCCTGCTGCTGAACTGCCTCAGACCACATGGCCTCTTAAAAGACAGTCCACTTGCTCATCTTTCCTTTGAATAAATGAAGTTATGGACTTATACAAAGGTATTAAATAATTCTGAAAAATAGTATTTGCCATATTATTAAACGATGAAAAGGCAAAACAAAACCATGTTTTTTAAAAAATATATTACCTTTGATACAAGCTCATGTCATTGTGCAGCTATTTTTTTCCTATTTCTTTAAATGCATTCCTGCAATGCTCACAATTACAGGCTGTGCACAGCCAAACATGGCTTTTCACTGCTTTGTAAACAGATGCCAATCATATTTACTCATATGTCTGAAATTCATAGTTTGCAGACATGAAATAACTCAATTATTTTATTTTCAAGCCATTCTGCTGTTTCCTCCTGTAAGCTGCAATGTGAATCTTTGAAGATATTTAAAAGCTGTCGGGGCACAATCCTGAGTAATGTGCTCCCTTCCTGAGCAGTGAGGCTGGACTAGCTGACTTCAGTGGTCCCTCCCAACCTTATCCACTCTGTGATCCTGTGTGAAAATGGCTCAAGTGCTACACGAAAACACAGCTTAATAATCCTCGCTGCGTATGGAGAAGAAAGAATTACACAGATGTTTAATTATCTTAATGAGGTTATTCCCAAAAGGCTATTGTAACCTCAGACCTGGCAAAGACTGCTCTAAAACCCAAAATTCAGTCTCTGTTAAAGGCATACACCAGGCTTGAAATTTAACCCTGCACATCATCTCTATCTCTACAAAGCCCCCTCGTGGGAGGAACTCAGAAGAAGTGGGTGAGCACTGAGGGATGGAGAACCTGGCTGAAATTTGGATGAAGAGCCAAACCTATGCTTCTGTTCTCAGTCCCTGCTCACCACTCAGGCAGAAGTCCCAACTGGACAGATGTTCCTTTGCCCACAACAGCCTAGTCGTTATCTTCTGTCAAAAACAAAGGATCTGTTTAACTGTCTGGCACAATCAACCAAAATTCTGTGGGGTTGTATCTTCTCTAGCCTGGTGAAACTGAATCATCCAGGTTTTCATTTTTTTCCCTTGCTTTTTTTTTTTTTTTTTTTTTTTTCCCCTCCCCATTCCCCCCCAACCCCCCCTCTGCCCATAGGGTATCATTCTAATTGCTGTTTTTCTAATTTTCAGGTTTCAGAGTCACGGACAATGCTGAGCAGCTGTGTGTGTAACAGTTGCAGATCAAAGGTACAATTAGTCTAATGTGGGCACCAAAACAGAGAAAAAGGATGATCAGGAAAATGAAAGAGGAGAATGCAAGCAAGCATTCGGTGACAGAAGAAAATCATCAGCCCTGGCTGGTACCACCAGACAAGAAGAGGCCAATGCCATTTGGAAAATAATGACATGGCCTCAGGAGAGGTGTGTGTATGTGTGTGTGAAATAAGCACTAAAAGAAAATGAGCCTTGCTGTACTAATTGGCCTTGCACTTTCCCTGTAATTTCTCATGAGTTCCCTGTTCTCCTCTAATCATCCACACTCATGAGTACTTCCCCATTCAGTTATCTCCTTACAACTGCTAATTTGATGCTATATAATTAATTTTACAAGTGTACATTGTTATGAAACAATTTTCTACTCTTTAAAATGATTAAACTTTCTACTCACAAAAACAGTTTTGAAACCTTGACAGCTTTTTAAAACCTGCTTTCTGTGAGAAAAAATGCACCCAAAAATGTTTCTGCCCTCACAGTGAGACACAGTAAACTGCAAGGGTGCTTTTTGCTCACTTTGGATGTGGTCTCAACACTCTTTAACTGTCCTGATGCTCAAAAACCCTTTCAGACACTTCTGACAATGCCTTTTTGGCTTCACTTGTCTTGATTTCAGATTTACCTTGTTACGGAAAACCTTTAAAGCCATTTCTCATAGATAAGGTCTTGCTACGGCTGCAGTTTCACTGAACTCAACTGGCATGAGGGAGGTCAGGTCTGTCTGTATAAATTGAAAATTTCCATACTACTGTGGAAAACAATTAAGCTGAATCAACTAGTCTTAGGCTTTGTGCTAGTCTAATTCACCAGTCTGTGTCTTTGGTAACCTAGATCGAGCCTGGAAGAAAGCTCCTTCTCCTGGATTCTTCTCACAGGGGCAGCACTCCCAACAGGCCAGACAGGCCCTATTTGGACACATTTAGTGAAATATTTGGGCAAATTCCAGGCTAGTTAGATCTCATCTATCAAAGCCTGGTGGTTCAAGATAAAAAGAAAAGAAGGACTTGTCTGAAGAGACTTTGAAGGACAAGATTCTCACACATGGTACAAAGAGATTCAGACTGAGAGACTCCATTCCAAAGCCAGTAAGAAACACCTCAAAATGTTCTCACTAAAAATTAGCCTTTCCCAAAGTCTGGACAGGGACTCACCAGGTTTATGACCAACCTAAATTTTTTCACCTGGAGGTCATAGATAGGGAATGAGCTCCTACTTCAAGAAACCGGCACAAATGGGTCCTTCTTCATCTCTGAATAGCCATTCCCAGCCCTTTTGCTGTTGAGTGTCCTTTTCAGGACACTGAGGGATCTGGGAGAGGCTTGCCTGAGAAGCTGAAAAATGGCACAGTTCCTTCTCCTCATCTTGGGTAGTTCACCAGAGGTTTAACTGCAATTTAACTAATTTGCAATAAACAGGCAACTCTCACTCATCTTTTTCCCCATCAAACATGTGCTGATTATTTCAGATATAGTTTCCTACACATGGAAGCCACTTTTTAAAGACACAGTGATCACAGTAAGTTATCCTTCCTCCATATATAGGTACAGAAAACCTAATTTGCAGGGTACTTTCAAAACTGATTGTCTTTGTTGTAGTCTTCAGGCACAGTGACTTCAAGCCATCAAGCCTGGAAGTGAGCAAAGCTCTAAAAGAGGCTGTCTAGTAGGAGGCAAAGCTGTACTGGACCACTTTCAACAATAGTTCTCTGCATGCTAAAAAGAGACAGACTAAGGGGATATAATTCACTATAGCTAGTATTTCTTAGCAATATTAAAAATATTTTCCCATCTCATTGATTTTAGTATTTTTATCTTATCTTCACTACGGAATTATTAGCAATCTCTTTGTCGCAAGTTAAGAATTAAGGCCAACTACTCATCTTTTTTTTTAAATTTTTTAGGGTGAGAACAAGCCATGAGATCCTTTCTAGGTCTTATATAAGAAACATTGTACTTGGGCCATACAAGAAACTGGCACATGAGAAAAAGGGAAGCCAAATGCAGGAAGAACTATTTTAGAAGCAGGTTTATCCATGCAGATTGAATTGCTGGGCTTTGAACCTAACTGGTGCTGAATGCTTACTCCTAATATTGAAAAGTTCCCTCCTTCCTGACAGAAAGTGGCACATTGAAAGCTTCCTGACAGGCATCTCAGACCATGTTCAGTGGGAGCACTGAATTTTGAAGATTTCCAGTTGAGAAGTAAGAAAAACAGCACTGTTTTCAAAAAAATCAGCACAATTTGGGTGCAAGTTTCTTGTCTTCTGCATTGTTAATCTGATCTCTTACAGAACAGTTATGATTCACCGCGTTAGAGTCAGGTCAGCATTTCTGTAACAAATGTTATTAAAGATTGGATTAAGCTTTGTTTGTTAAATTGGTTCCGAGTTATAACTGAGTGCACAATATCTGCATTTTTGTGTTTATCAGTGTAGGGAAAAATAAATATGCAAGGTTTTTTCACAGTACTCTAGAGCAGCTTTGATGGAAAAAGAAAATTACAAAACACTCCAAGATTACCAAAATAAACAATAAGAGTAAAAAAACCCACGCCGAACAAAAAAAGTGCACTATCTCATAAATGCTGGTGGTAATACACATAATCACTCATATAAACTTGTCACCATATCTAAATCCCAGTATTTACTCTGCAAATAAATCCACACATATGTGCTCCATTTGCTCCTTGCAGTTTTCCTCACCAGTGCTTGGAGCTCCCCGAACAGAAACACGTGTGGACATTCCACACTTTGGTAGCACCATGAGATTCCTGTTTCCATAGGCCAGACTGGGCTTGGTGCACATGCAGATCACCTGGGCAGGCTTCCAAAAGCTTGTATTTGCTGAGTACTGTGGAGTTGGTACATAAACCCAGAGCTGGTGTGCACAGGAGCACTGGCAATTCTCATCAGGACAAACAGACAATATGTGAACACTGCCTGGCTAAGATTTTTCCTTTCCACAGGAAAAAAAAAAGAACTCCAGTGCAAAACGTGCCTTGTTTTGGAAGATCAGAGCATGTAGGTTTTGTGGTGAGAAATAAAGCAGCAATGTTCCCATATTTGGGAGAATATCTCAAAGCCCAATCAGGGAGAATCCTGCAGATAAAATAAATTAGCTTGCAGCATATATAGCAAATTTCCTATGAAACACCAGTTTGGCACAGCAGCCGCTCTTCCAAATTAATTTTCCAGCTATGGTTCACTGCATTCCTCTCTCTTTTTCTTTTAAACAAAATTCTTGACGCAGCACATTGGGGGTTAACATTTTTGCAAATTTTCTTTTGTAGTAAGTAAAAAGGACCATGAATCTGTCCCAGTAAAAGAAAATTATGTTCCTTTCCCCTCTGCTACCCACCAGTAACAATTTGTGGATTGGGTCCTCTGACAACCTGCCCACTGGATGAAGTCAGGCACCACAAAAATGTTTTATCTCCTGGAAATCAGTAAGGAATTTGGATTGTGTCCTTTTCCAACACTCTTATGCTGGTAAAACCAGTTTTCCCTGGAGGTCACTCACCTGGATTAATGGTGATGAATTTGTTATCTGAGGGGTATTCCTCTGGAAACCTGTCCTCCTTTGGAGGAGGTTTTCTTGTAGTCTCTGGTCTTCTTGGGATCTTGCCCGGGTACAGTTCATCGGTGAACGCTGGTGGCACTTGGGTGGAAGGGAGCGGCTGGGGCTGAGTGCTGGCTTCATCCAAGTTCTCCTCCTCGGGACCTCCAGCCGCGGGGGCAACGTTTTGGTTTGGCTCTTCACCCGATATGGTTTTATTTCCTTCTTCCTCAGCAGTCCGGTTGGGGGAAGCCACGGCCACGCCGGGCTCCGTGCTATTGCGCGCCTCCCCGGCTGCCGTCGCCCTGTTTCTCTCCTTCTTCTCAGCATCCTTCTCTTCCTCTTCCTCGTGCTCCCGCTCCCCGTCCTCACTTTCACTCTTTTCATCCTTCTCCCCCTCCTCAGCTCCCTCGCCATCCTTGGTCAGTGCCGAGTCCCGCTCCGGCCCTGGGGAGGCGGCGGCGGCCTCGGTGGTGGCCACCACGGGCCGTCCCGCCTGTTTGCTGGGGGCGGCCGCCGTGGGCAGCCGGGTGGGCCAGACGCTGCTGGGGAAGGAGGAGATGCCTCCACCGCTGAAGCCCAGCCCTGCCAGCAAGGTGCTGGTCACCACTGAGGCCACGGTGGCCTGGCTGCCGCTGGAGGAAGGCCCCATCCCTGTGGCCATGGACACGAAGGAGAAAGGGAGCCCCGAGGAGGTCCAGGTGGAGGAGCCGGAGCTGATGGGAGCCATGTCGGCTGAGGAGGCAGGAGATGCCGTGGGCTTGAGGAGGTCACCGGCAGCAGAGGGGAAGAAAACACAGCAGAGAACATCAGCAGGGGCCCAACATGCTACCTGGGGTCATTTTTCTTTTGCTTTTCCCTCCCTTTCCACACATGTGCCATTCTGGTTGCTGTTCTCTTAAAGCCAGACTCCCACCAGCTGGATGCAGGGCTGAGCCAGGACAGGACAAGCCAAAGAGCTACCAGCAAACCACAAAGTGAAGAAATCTCCCTGAATTTACCACACCATCATCAAAACCCTCTTTATCCTTATCTTTGTTTTACATCGGGACCTTCTCCACCCACGTCACCGCTGACTTGTGAGTAACGTTTCCTCTCAGGGGTGAGGAGAATGTAAAGGAGTTTAATGAGTTTAGCTGCATTACTCACAGTGCTTTAATCCTCAGAATACAGAAGTTTAAAAATACAGTGTTACATAAGGACTGTCTCAAAATAATGGCTGTGCTGCCAACGCGAGCATCCATGGCTGGTGGGTCTGTTCTGACAAGGAACCCTGGGTCTTCCCACACACATTGTGAGGCCCTCAAATGGTACTATTTTTATTACATTAATTTACCCATCAGCATTATTCCCCTAAGGACTGATGCTGCAGGGAGGTAGAAAAGAGCAGCAGCACGGCCAGCTGGGCAGTCATGAAGCACTTGGAGAGCATCAGAAGCCCTTCAGCAAGCCACCACTACCTCTGCCAGGACCACCAGGCTGCAGCACTCATGTATAGACTCGGTTTTCTACAACCACAACCCTCCCTGGCCACCACCAGTGACCCAAAGCCAGGCCTGACACTGCCCACTTCTCTCAGGGAGCTGAGAGGAAGCAGGGAATGAGCTATGGACTTTGCATCCTCTGCACCCTGCCACTGTTATTCGAATGTCAACCCAGTGCACACATGCTTGCATGCAGGTCTCTGTGCACACATGTGCTCTACTGGAAATAAAAGCCTTTGATATATACATAAAGATCTAAACCTTGGTCTATACATAAGGAACTAGTCATTCCCCTTCCTGAATGTGGAAAAAGACACTGAAGAGTCTGACACCGAATTGACTAAAGATGAGGAATAATTCTGTGGAAGAGCTGAGCCAGCAGTTCTGCCTGGACAACCTGACCACCCTCTCTGATTTAGTGGAAAATGTCTCACGTTACAGAATTCAAGACAGAGAGGACCATTGGCTGGAAAGGTACACACCAGATGAGTACAAACAAGGGTTAAATAGGTGCTACTGAACAGTTTTTAAAAAAGTAAAGTGTTAATTTCTGAAACTGAAACGTATAACTTCACAGTATTTCTGCATCTCTCTGCAATTCCCAGGTTCAGTTGGGCCATGTAATTGAAATGCTGCAGCAAACCAAGAAAGGCTGCTTTCTCACGTTATTTTTGACCAGCTGCAATCACAGAGAACCTGAGATCTCAGATGAAAAGCCGTGCTTTAGAGATTTCAAGCCAAAACTTTAAATAAGCATCTAAACTTTCAGATACTTATCAATGTGAATCCCTGCGGCACTGTGAGATTTGCTTTTCACTGGCATGAACAGTCTCAAAGCTGGACTGAGTATTAAAATTTGACAGCAGATTTTATATGTCTAGAATACCTCTATACATCATTAAACAAACATTAATCATTCAAATGCAAGCTTTGTAAGTGTTATTTGCTTACTAGGGAACATATCAAACTGGAACAGAATAAAACCAGAAGCAATGTACTTAGAGTAAGTTCAGTACTGTGAATCCAGCCCATAAATTTGATGGAATAATTCAGTACACTGAACGCCAAGAACTTCAGGTTATGGATAGTTTATGTTAAATAAACTATTAAGATGCTTTCAATATGGAAACAGTGTATTCCAGTTTTACTGCAAATATACCAGCATTTCTGATTCTGGAACACAAAAGTTGGCTTCAGTGACTTGTGAATTAAAATTCAAACAAAGAGATTGTTGAGGCTTTATTCACATAATAACAGGTATCCTTAGAGCATGGGAAGAGTAAGGATGATGTGTGTGAGGCCTTATTCCTGGTGCTTACACTTCTGGTCATACAGTTAACAAAAGAAATTCAATTTATTTCCACAGTCATCATTAAGATTACAAATTCCCTCTAAATGGGTTGAACATAGATTTGGAAAGATTTTTTTTTTTTAACACTCGATTCTTCAGTAGTCAAAGCCTCTCAGAGCATGAAGCTAGAAAACCAAACCCCTTCCAATATTTCATATTGGAAATATATTGCCTGTTATAAATCCTTCTGCGGTGGGTCTGAACACCCCCCTCCCCAGGAGAGCTGGGTCCTGCCGCAGATTTCCAACACCGTGCTGCCACCTGGTGGGAATGTCCCCAAATCCCAGCTCCCCAAATCCACGACTTACCACTCCTGTCTTCACAATTCTGGTCCCCTCGAAAATTCGAGTGGTGTTAGCTGAGGGAGGAAGAAGAGCAGTGTGTCAGTGGGTTGGGAAGGGAGGCAGCGATACAACTGCTGAGCAACTGCTGAACATGCTGCTACAAAACACAGATGCAGGTCTCAGTCTGGAGCAAGAGCAACTCAGCTTGGCATTACTCACCTTACTTTGTACATGTGCCTAAAGACAGACTTGCTTGACTTTAATTACTTAGGCCCAGCAATGCCAGTTTAGGTGCACTGTCAGAAAACACACTCTCTCCTTCAATCTCAAACTGGATGAAACATCCTGGCTTACACAGGAAGTGAGTAGCTGATGATAATAGTTTTTCCTGTCCTTATCATTATTTATGGCTATATATCTCAACTACAACCATAATCAAGCTCTGAATAATGTTTTGAAAGCTCAAATGGATTAATTTTCTAGGTTAGATTTTGGGTACAGCCAGAGATTAGAACAGCAGATCCTTTTTGGGGACATGTGGAAGGAATCACATCATCTACTCCCATTGCAGATGCATGAATCACTTCCACTGCTTTGAACAGTGGGCTAGAATGCCCCAAAAACATCCAGCAAAGCTGTCAATAATGACTTACTCCTAACTGTGATTAAACAGGTATCATGGTCAAATTTCAAAGAATTTTTTCATTCTGTCATCTGCTGAAAGAGGTAATAATCAGCAAAATACCAGTTTCTGACTTCTGCCTGGCACTTACAGTCAAATCCAAAACACTGTGTTGAGGTACTAAGAACAGAGAGCTACATATGAGATGTAGGTTGGATAGGACACTTCTTGTCTGACCCCTGCTGTCCCTGCAATGCTGATAACACTGTGGCAGGGCACCACAGAAGTAAACTGTGTCCACTGATTGATATCCTTCAGATACTACATGCTAACAGAGTAGGATTAACTTGCCCCCCCCGCCCAATTTTCCAAAAATGACACAGAAAAACGTCTCTATTATTTTGTTCCCTACACAGCATCAGATCCAAGTGACAGCTCCTTTCTTCATCTTAAAGATTTAAATTTTTAACTCTCTGCTTGCTTCATTCTTCTGTTGCCCATTACAGGATTTACATATCCGTAAGCTGGAGTGGGAGGGAATGCTCTCAGCAGAGGCAAATTTTGCCCTACTTAATAAAAAACGTAGTAATAAATTCCCAGGAAGGAGCAAAACTTCAGCACTTAATAAAAGCTCTAAAAACTTCAAATTCTTCTACCAAATCTCAACACTACCAGATTTCTCCAATAAACTTAAAAGAAAATTCATGACAAAGGACAGCTTAGCATCTAGTACTTTTGATTTCCTTTAAATATGTATGTTTTGGAAATCACTGAGGTTGCATGCATGGTAAAACCTGAATGTCTCCACGTGTGGTTGTCAAGGTAGGACTGATCTCACATTCTGTTATAGCTGTGCCTCTGATGTATAAGCAGTCTCTGACGAATTTGCTTGAAAAAACTAGTACCAAGAAAAGCTCTGAATTCTCCTAAAACCTGACAAACCCTGCCAGCAGAGAGGTGCAGACAAACCCTCATCACTAGAAATGGGATTCAGATCAAGTCACTGGCCACAATTTGAAATTAGTATTGTCTACATGCACTCAAACATCTTCTGAAATCATTTCACACCATACTACACTGTGAAAAGAAAATACAAAACAAACAATTGTTTAATATAAAAATAGGTATGTGGGTTTGTTACCTTGGAAGAGCATAGTCTGGCTAAAGTCACTACGCATTTCATTTCGGCAAACTGCTTGAACTCTGAACAGATAAAGGATGTCAGGTGAGACATGGCTAATGATGGCCTTCTGTTTAAAAAAAATAGATATTATTCAGTTTTTTACCCCCACAGTACTGTCCACGATCAATTTGAAATATATAAAGCATTGTGCTAACACAGGACATTTATGCCATGTAAGACAAACTGTATTTCTAAACCCAGAAATATTCACTGGTCCCTTGGAAGAGGGCAAGGCCCAAGGCCAAAGGGATGCACCCAGACTCTGCCCAAGAGAAAGAAATGAACATGTGCCACATCTATTCTCATGTCAGTCTTCATGCCTGAAAGTCTCTGCTTTCCTCAGAAAAAATTAAAGTTCAAGTCATTCAACCTTACAGGAACTAAAATAAGATTTTTATAGGTGGAGATCCATGTCCCAAACTGTATGTTCAAACATGGGATAACCCCCGAAAAGTCACTGCATGTTCAAACTGACTTTATTTTGCAACCAACTGGCTATGGCAATTTGATGCTGGTGTACTGTACAACATGATGGCTCAGCACCCTGGGCTGGGATATCCCTGCTTACTCCTAGACCTGAGAGACTGCTCTGATGCTTTCCAGAAACTCTTCTGTATTGCCTTAGTTCACAACCACATAGGTTCACAGCAGTAGCTGTGTGGGCCACTGGAAATACCTGTGGTGTCCTTAGCTAAACACTGCCTAGCTCTGATTCAAGATGGGACAGCCCAACTGTATCTGCCAGAAAACAAATTTGCACTTTCTTCTGAAAAAGGGTTTCCTTCTTCTCTTGCCCCTAAAATGGACTAAACTGTCATTACTTTCTTAACCTCCAAGCTCTGCTGAACAGCACAGGGTCTCACTGCAATCTTTCCAAACTATCACTCCGTCACATCCTCTGCACTTTTAATTATTTCTTTTACATAAAACAGGATGCTTTCATGATGCAAACCTCATTTTTGCTGATTAAGGCTTTCTTCCTTATACCTGATTAAAAAAAATCTCCCTTAAGAGTGTGAAATTATGGCAAGAGAGAGGTTACAATACATCATAACCTTGGGTGCCTTTCAATAGGTTCCTTTCTGATTTTGTGAGGCAGATTGTTCCCTAATGTGACCCAGATAACAATGTCTAGTGGGGAAATTGAAAATATAAATGGAAATGAAGTAAAAGAATCTTCATCTAAGGGAATAAGAGAAGTATTATTGTATAACTGATTGAATGGGCCCAGAGGACTGTGTATTTGAAAAAAAAATGGTAACAGTCATTAGGAATAACACTGTGCTGCTGCATTTTTCATGTGCATATACAATTACTGATTTCATTATTCTAGAGGCTTTCTTTGATTAACAATAAATGGAGGCCTTTCAAACCTGAATATGTCACTTTGATTTTATATGCAGAGAATGTTAAGGACCAGTACAATACTTGCTTCCACTTAGACAAGAATGACAAGCAGATGAAATCCTAAATGGAGGAGATAGAGCAGTGTTTCCATCTGTGCTGGAACTGTCTTGCTCTTCCCTCTTTTTCTCACACTGCCAGATGCAGGCAGTGCTTGTACAGGGCCACTCCACAATAATCTTCTAGCCCTGACTGTGCACTCCTGCCTCTGGCAGCCCTTACAGAAACTGCTCCAGAGACTGCAAGGGGCTGTGCACAGTGAAAAGCCTGAACTCAGGAACAGATTTTGGGGGGGATTGGACTTTTAATATGAAAATCTGTAATAGTCAGAGCCTGAACATTTCCTGAGCCAGCTGCTTCTCAGCCACAGTTTATGAAAAAGTGCCTGCAGATTTAGTCCTTTATGCACTCACATAAACTATAAATTCACACTCCAGTGTTTGGGGTAGCCTGTTTGGCAGCATTCAACTAATGCTGAACATTTAAATAGCAATTCATCACAAGTCAAACACTAGCCTGTCTATAAGGGAACAACTGCTTTCCTCCTCTACCTCCTTCTACAAAGAAAATAACAATGTAAGGATAGCTTGATACATATGTCTGGGTTTGATGCTGTGCTTTTACCAGGTCCTTGTCACTGTCCTTGGTGAAAGTCTTCTCCTTTTCATCTTCATTTTTAGCCCAGCTATATGAGATCATATAGTTCATGATTGGAGGGTGGTAGATGGTTTCTGGTTGGTTCCAGGTTACCAGTAATGCCGTCCTGTTCACAGGCTGCACTTTCATGTTGACTGGGGGAGTGCTGCAAGCTGAAACACAGAAGGAAAAAAGATGAAACTCTCCTAAATAACCAAGAGAAAACAGACAGGAAGAACTGTGTCTCGCTCTAAGAGCCAGGTTTTTTTCTTTAATGCCCTTGCCTACAGTAACAGCTTAGAGTGCAATCCAGTGAGACCAATGGGATTTAATACCACCTGCAGCTGCTTTCTGCTCTCCTGAGTAAAGTGAGAGAATCCATTCTCTGCAGGCAGGCTGCTTAGTTCTCGATTTATTTTCAGTCCTGACATCGTACATACACTTTAACTTCGTGACTTAAGAGCTCTACACTGGAACATTAAGAAGTCCAGTCGACCTGATCCACACCCTCCTGCTGTAAGGGGTTAACACCCCAGTGTACTCTGCTGGCCCTGGAAAGAGTTGAAACCTCTTGAAATGTAACACTATTGGGTCAGTAAGTATCCTCCTCGTAACTTAGTACATTTTTACATATGACAGAAATTATTTTATACTCCTCTTCCTATGTATTTTCCTTCAAGAGATGCTCACCTGTTTGCCAGTAGTGTATTGCTAGCACAGGAAAGAGTGGTTCTTGATGGCCTTGGGCCCCCAGCCAGCCTCCAAAAGCCCTGCCTTCCTAACCCTGCCTGTAGCATGGAGGCACAAGTCATTTTTCACCCACACTCAAGTGAGTGGGGACATCAACATAGGAACAGCTTAACCAGGGGGAAAAACACAGCCTCTGCTTGCAGCAGCACCAAACCCCAAACTTCTGCTGGGCAGACCAAATCCAGGTGCAAACCCAGCCCATCCACTCAAAGAGTGGAGTGTGCACAGCCCCCTCACAGCTGCTGAAACAAAAACACTTTTCAAGGTGTTGCCATGGAAGGGGCCGGGTGGGGAAGCACAACACTAGATGGCACTCACATGCTGTGGGAAAAATACATCATCCCCTTCCCAGCTATAAAGAGTTGAGATTTTTCTTCCCAAGCTTTAAAAATCATGTTTAAAATACCCAATTCAGGGCAGATTCTCACATTCTCTTTCCCAATATAAACTCTGAACCAAGAAAAATCACTTGCAATGATACCTAAACACATGTGCCATGGCAAAGGAGATGACCTCTTCTGCCAGGGAAAGGCAAAGTGTCACACAGCCCATCAGGCTGACACTGTTTGCAGAATTATTTTTCCCAATGCGACTTTTCCATTTAAAGCCAACACACTGAGCTTGTTTGCACTCTGCAGGTATGTGACTGTGTGTATATTTGGCCATTATTCCACTTCTAAAGAGTCCTGGCAGCACTGAAGGGGAAAAATGTCTATTCCTGTGTCTGGACATGCAGGTTGGTCAGGCAGCTCTGCTGTTACATTACTGAAACAGCTACAGTTCTTAAATAAAAATGATTAAATGCTTTGAGCACCAATACTACTACTACAATAGAAAAATATCTGTGAAATGCATTTGTGCACTTGTATAGCTCACATCTGTAGCTAGCCTGAACAAGACAACAAAAATTGCAGAAATACTCTTTGGGAAGGAAAGATCTTTGAATGTTTGCTCTTGCCATGAGGGGTGACAATCCTGCAGTTTTGCAGTAGATCCTTCTGCTCAACTGAGAAGGATGATCCAGCAAAGCAAACAAGCCCTACAGTACCTCAAACTGTTGAGAAAGCCTTCATGACTTTCTATTTACACAGAGTTGAAGGGATCAAAACAGCATTCTGCTGTCAATGGCACAAAGGCAGAAGCCAGACCATGGTCTGCTGCCTGCAGACACCTTCCCTCTGGCTCCCTCCCGGTCTCTGCAGGGAGCCCACAGAGCCAGGGTGCTGCAGAGCATGGCGTGAAGGTGGCCAGGACCTGGACAAGAGAGCACAGCTGAAAGCAGTTGATGTTATCACTATTCACAGAGCTTCCCAATCCTTGGTATGCCTCCCCATGCTCACCTCTTTCCGCTGAGATAGTCAGATCAATTCTCACTGACATCACTTTTTATTGATAACTGCACCAATAAATCATAACTGCCCCCTTTGACGCCCTTTGTCATCACAGAATTACACTTCAAAATGCCAGGCCAGCCTTTATCGCTCCACCTAATCAAATCCCATCAGAGATGGGAGCCTGGGTGAAGGACTACCCAGACCTAAAACCCTTATCCAGTCTTTGTCCTCCAGGAGGACATGCAGAGATTTATATATTTAAAGTAATCATGCAACAAATTGTTTTAGAAATAATTCAAGCAGGTAACCTTCCCGAGAGACAGAGAGATCTGCCTTAATTGCAATAACCCTCTGAAGGATGGCTGGCCAGCTGATTTGCAGACAAGCACCCCAAGCCACTCGAGGGAGAGGGGGCTGTCACGTGCCACTGGCTTTGATGACATTTGGAATAGCTCATGCCAGTCAGAGAAGGGAAGTGAGCATTTCCCAAGGGTAAACAGGAGACTCACAGGCTCAGAGAGACCCTCCCCGACCCTGCACCCTGATAAAAGAAGGTCATAAGCACTTCTAAGCACCTGAGTGACTCCAATGACTTCACTGAGGTCAAGCCTCATTCACAGCCAGCTAAAATGAGGCTGAATTTACAATATTGCTATTTCACAGTAAATATTACAAAATTTTTATTACTTAGTATGACTTTGTTCAAATTACTCCAAGGCACTTGATGTAATTAAGTAATAACCAACCTTTTCTGTTCAGTCACATTTTAACAGCTTATGAATGGGCAAAAAAGAATTTTTCTTTCCTTTTTTTTTTTTTAAATGAAACATACGGTTTTATTAATTTAACCAAACCTGCTTAGGACACAATGGAATAAAAAAACATTTGATCCAGTAATTCAATTTGATGATTTAATTAAAGTGATACATAGTAACATAGTGAACGTCTGAAAGGCAAGGAAAAAAGTGTAATGATTTGACCATCTATAAAACAACTGGCATTTCCCAGAGATCTAATTTTCCTTTCAATACTCTCTGTGCCTTGGATTTTTGAAAGATTAAAAGGATCACAGACTTCCTGCTTGCTTTTTTTTTTTTTTTTTTAGATGCTAAAGGACCTCTACTGATTTTGCAAAATGTGCAGCTAAAGGACAGATAGAAATGTGGGAAGAGGCTGGGACAGGGAGGAGGAAGTTTAATCAGAACACACTAAAAAGAAACACAGAAAGATAAACACAAGCTTTTCTTTTAATTTCCTTTTTTTTTTTTTAATAAAACCAGGCTTAATAAGCAAAAAAACCCGTGAATTCGTAATTGCTTGAGAAAAAAAAAAAAAAAAGAGAACCAAACTCAACAACCAGCATCATTTCACACTAAAATAGCATCTCAGCTAATTTTAGAAAAAATATTACTAATGCTTTCTTTTAAATTCACATCCTAAGTGATAACAAAATATTGTGGGGGATTTCAGGATATCTTTCTGTGGTGTAGTGCAATCCTGAGCAGATACCTTAACTGGCTCTGCACTGGTCTATAGCAGGACACCAAAGCCACTCTATCCAGGGCTAGCAGACCCCCAGGCCAAGGCTTCTGGAAGCAGAAAACCCTGGCTGGGGCCACAGTGCCACATCTCGGAGGCACTGAACATGGGAATGCCTCATTGCAGGCACAGGGACATGCCCTGGACCTCTTGCAGTGGAAAAAACACCCTCACCTTCCTGTCAGAGATGACCTGAAGGGGGAGAACCTGGAAGACAAGCTGACTCCTGCCTTATGGAAAAGTCCTGCAGAGGCAGGAGGGTTGGGCGGGTGCATCTGCAGGAAGCCCTCTGACCTGACAAAGGGCAGCCTCAGTGGCTCTTCCAGCTGCTGGCCATGTGTGGGGCTACTCAGGACCTCAATACAGGCTTTTCTCTGTAGATCAGCCCACTGGGGAAGGCAGGGGGCAAGCCAGGACTTTGGCCAGCCTCATCTTCCAGGGCTCACTCAAGCCTGGAGAAAACCTGTTTGCCACTGGCAGACAAATGCAGCATGCTAATACAGCCCTAAGCACTGGCCAGGCCAGCCATACAGCACAGAATTACTTTCTTCATGTTAAAAACATTCCAATGGGCTGGAACAAACAAAATTAATTTAACAACTCTGCATTCATCTCTCCCATAATTTGATTTGTATGTTGTATTTGGCTACGTAACCTCCACGAGGCTTTCCTAACTGAAGCCTGATAAAGCTTAATCCAAAAGCTCCTGGCAGCTTCATTTCAGAGAGCTGAAAGACAAAAAGGGGGCTTATTGTTTTGCAGAACTTAATTGCTGATATTAAGACACACCCAAGAACACAGAAAGGGCATGTAAGAGAATATTTCAGCTTTTTTTTGTTCGTATTATTCTTTAAAAGCAGCCTACGTTTCTCTTGCAAAGAGAGAAACGCAAAACCAGCCAAACTTTCCGGGTTTCATCATGCTTTCTGCATATCCTACCTGTGATTATCAAAAGAGCTATTTAGGGAAACTTTGAGAGAGTGCAAAAAATGTATATTCGGTTATTGCTTGTATACCTCCTCCCTGTAGAACAGGTGCCTCATATGATGAATCCAGTTGCACTGGGCTCAGCGGGATTTATAAAAACCTCTAAAAATGTTCTAAGTTAGCTCTTCCATGCATAAAAATGTCACCACTTTAAAGGCAGTTATTTCTAGCTGTGCTCTGCCCTCCTTTGGAAAATCCCACTCTCCCTCCCGCTGAATGTCTCAGCAACGCAAGACTGCCGCTCCTCTCCTTGGTGCTGTGGGATACACGTTGTGTGATGAAGCCCTGACAATTTTTGGCACAGAAAAGCAACATGCCAGTGAAGTCCTGAATTGCTCATTGCGAGATGGACATGAATCTTCTAAGGCAATTCCTACATGGAGGGAAGAAACATTGGCATCAGGATGTGCCCAGAGCAGGTTACTGGCTCGGGGCTGCTCAGTGGTAGGTAAAAGACTGGGACAAGGGTCTTGTCTTGCTCTGGGAGGCAGCTCCTGGCCATAAGGTGGGTGAGGTCTCACTTCTCCTATTCCTCACCAATCTGGATGTGCATGGGATGAGTGGCAGGGACAGTGTTTCTCTCTTACAAAGGAAGAGCACAGAGGAAGGCAGATGGGGTGTTTCTTCCCACACACTCAGGAGAAGGGAAACAGAGGTCAGTATGGGGGTTTCATGCCTATCTTCCCTAAAAGGGCAAACAAGTTGGTGGCCAAGCTCTTCAGGGAAAGAGAGTCTTTCCTTTCCCTCTGCCCCAGCCCTTGGAAGGAGCTGGAAAGGCCAGTCCTGCAGGACAGATGGACCACTTGCTTCTGTAATGAGCAGCAAGTCAGCCACCAAGTATTCCAGCTGATTTCAGAGAGGCCTGAAAACTGTGATTGATGCCTGTGCTATTGCCAAAACACTGCACCAAGTTCATTCAGCCCTGTCACCCTCAGGTACCTGACTGCAGACAAGAAAAAAGCAATGCCACCAACAGAGAAAATAAGTACTCTCAAATATGTACATATACACACACACACACACATATCTATTCTTTCTCATTATTAAATTCTCAAAACTTTAAATAAGCCCTGCAATGCAAAAATATGGGTTATGCTGCAAGGAGGAAGCTCACCCTTGCTTTCAGTGCCATGGTAAGGGAAGTGATGCAGGGCCAGACTGAGCTACCCTGAACTGGTGTGACTCAGTGAGAGGTGCTTGGGAAGAGACTGATCCATAACAAACAACAGCATGCTTTGGGCTGTCGGATTCAATCCCAGAGTTCAGTGAGGGCTCTGCTCCCAAAGGATAACAAATAGACTACAAGGATCATATGCAGAGACAACACAGACTTTAATATATTGGAAAGTGCTAAGAGGCATACTTGCAACATTTTCCCCCTTCTCTTTTTACTAAATGTTCGCAGTTTTTTGCTTTGCTTCAGTGTACATTGTTGACTTCTCAGAGTGCTTATAAATGACATTATTAATATATAAAGATAATTGCTTTAAAGAGAAGCATACATTTTTCCTTTACCTTTGCCTGCACTTTGCCAGCAGGCATTGGCAGGCTCCTGAGCATGCTGTACAGACAAATATTTGTGTTGATCTACTTCAAACCACAGGCAGAATGTAGCTAGGAGACAGACTATTTATCTTCCCTGCTCTTACCTTTCACTATGCTTCAAACAGACAGGGCTGTTTCTTGAGGTGTGAGGGACACCAACAGACCCCACACTTGTTTCATGAGCCTTGGTGAAATAACCTCATGGGCAAAGGAGCACATGGGACCCTTCTGACAGAGAGGCTCTGGGCAAGCTGGGTTTTTCCCCCTCTGTTGCTGGTCCAATTCTTGAAGTGGACACACAACCAGCCTTTGGATTAATACCTGTATGGCTTTTTTTGTAGCACCTGAGTTTCCATGGCATCACAGCAACCTGTTTTACTGAAAGGCAAGGGCTGTGTGTTTTATTACGCTGTGTTTGAGCCCAAATATTTCATATATTTCACAAATACTGTTTCTGCAGCTGTGGCTTGAGTCCTCAGCGGGTGCAGATCAGCCTTGCACCATCAGATGCCACAGTGGGCTGAACTGATGTCTGACAAGAATCTGCCCTGCAAGTTTTGTGTTTATATTGCACACATGCACACAGGAGGTGACTTGTGTTTAAAATGTACACTTGTGTCCTTATTTATACAGTGTGCCTGTGCAACATGTGTGATCACATTCAGTGGTACAAGCTGCATCAAAAGGGGGAAAGGAGGATTTCCTGCCAGAAGGACACAGACTTGTCAAGGTTAGTCAAGCTGACCTTTCCAATATTCTGGTGAGGGTTTTTGGACTGGGAAGCACAGGAAGGACAACCCAGTACGGTGGGTAGAGCATCTCAAGACATGTCCGTGGGATGCCCAAAATCAGACCAGGAAAGCAGCTTTCCTTTCATAGTTTCTGGAGGCTTTTCTGAACACAAAAGATGAGCTGCAGGTGCTCATGGTTCAAATTAAAGTGAGTACTTCTGTGGGCCAAACAGCTGGACCAGCAGGTGGGCAGTGCAGAAGGGAATTCCCTCCAGGTGTAAATGGAATAAATCAACAAGCTCCCTTACAAGTACTTAGCTCTTCCAGCTTTAGTGGCAGCTGCGAGCCCAAATCACACTTTCACACTGAATTTCTCTTGCTCTGTTGGTTCGGACCCCTTATAATCTCTAAAGAAGTGTAAGTGATTACTTATTGCTTATTAATAAATCTACTGGTAAGTTGTCCACTACATTCAGGCACAGACACCTGTGCTGCTCACATTACAACCACACAGGTGCAAACAGAACCCTGCAGAACAGAGCTACAGCGAGGGGAAGCATGAAACCTATGTCAGGTATAGGTATCACATCTTTTTACATCCGACTCCCCCTTAAAATGGGTCTGTTTTTTACTGAAAAGCTTTGTGTTCCACCTGACTGACCTGAAACTCCCTGGAAGGCAGCAGCCGCTCTTTCCCGCTTTTGCATGATGTTCTCCAAGACAACTGCACACACCAGGACCCAGCGCTGCAGAGCAAGACAGGGATGAGGTGGAAGGGATGAAATATGCAGCAGGAGCACACTGATTTCTGCCTAAAACGTGCTTTCAGCAGGCGCTCGAGGTGCACGTCAAAAGAGACTCCTGCAGCTACAGGCGAGTACATTGACTCGCAGCACTGGGGCACAGCAGCAGCTGGGCAGGTCTGCAGTGCAAAGATGCAGGGCAAGCAATTAGCAGGACAGCGTTACCACCCTCAAGAATGACCTTTCACACCAAGCCAGGCTGCTACACGAACAGAAATCCTAATAATGAGACATTGATACATCTGCACCAGCACCCTGCAGTAGGGTGCTGACCTGATTAAAGGGGGAGGGAACTGGGAAAGGATAATCTTCATAAAAAAAGGAAATCAAAATGCAAATAGAAAAAAATCCAGTTATATAAGGAAATGGGAAGGGGTTGTTAATCTATAAAGAAATCTTCCAAGACTCTTCCAAAGGACAAGAAGAATCAACTCTAAGGGTAAACATACCATAAATTAACTAAGAAAGGTTCTTGCTTATTTTCATTTTCCCTAAGATATTTAAAGAAAGTAAATAGCTAAATTTTGCTTTAGCCATCCTGAGGTAAATTTCAATAATGTAAAATTTAAAATTTACATTCACTATGTTGTTGTTTTGGATATATTACACCTATTACTGCAGTGTGTTTTGTAGTAATTTAGGTTTGACTAGAATACATAAATGACATTCTGCAAGAGTAGAACTTTTCTGCCTAACACTCTTTTTGGACTCCCAGAGAGACCCCGAGGGCATGAAGAGACTGCAAAGTTGTTTTGAGAGAGTTCTTATAAAACATGGGCATTTAGAAAGCAAAACCAAATTACTGGGAGTAATAACAGAGGCAATAAATGAGACAAATAACTTGTTCTCATTCAGCAATGCAACTGCCAATGCTCTAAATTATCTGATTCAAAGTGATGATGTCAGTGCACTGAATCTCCAGAACTCTGGATGCTGCTGCATAGGAGGTGCACTCCAACATTGTGCAGAAAAGGCAATACCTTGGCAGGTGGCTGTGGTTTCACTTCTGACATCAGGAGCCATGAAATAGTAAGTAAGAACTAAACTGCTTTGATTGAGCAGTGCAGTTCCTTTGAGTGCAGGTTGATGGCCTAAGCCATGTCTCCAACACAAAGCAATGAAGGAGGGAAAATCCAAATATATTCTATCCATGTTTTAGTAGCAAAAATTTAAAAGGACTTCCAAACTGTGTGTAACAAAAAGAACAGTAAGGAAAATCACCACCTGTGCACTACTAGAGAAATGTCCCAGCTGTTAATTTAGAGTCCAAAGCTAAGTTTTACTGGAGTGAATTTATGACTGCTCATTATTTAACTTAGTCTAGGATCATAATTACAGATGGTACTCTAAGGCGAAATCCCACTGATGGGAAACAGCATCATTTGAGACTCCAGCAAAGAGTAATCAGACACCTTTGGGGAAGTAATCAGGCATCTGTGAAAGAAAACTCTGATGTCAAGAGCCCCTCACATGGGATTCTTGTTTAAGTGTTGTAAGGCTTGCAGCACGTTTAATGAGACAGAAAGGTTAAAGGTGGGTTGGGGGTTTTTTGAGTGTAAAATAAACATAAAGAGAAAGAAATAACATTTGATGTAATCAGCAGCAAAATAAAACAGGCAAGTATTGTTGCACATGGGGTGCTTCCTGAAATAAGGAAATGAAACACCTTTTCTTCCTGAGTTTCCACGCCTACACATTTACTGAAGCAGGTAATGTTTTGTAAATACACCTCTGCTTGATGGGACAACATGTGAAAATAGTAAGGTTCATGCAGACTTAGACCGTTAAACTGGATGGACTTCCATGTAAGAATTCTGTCTATTTGCCCCTAAAGAGCAACATACACTACTAAAGCAGTAAATAATTATCAATCCCTCTAGTAGAGCTGCTCAAAAGCAGCCCAGGAGCTGCAGGAGCACAATATATGATGTCACAGAGCAACATAATCCTGAGCCACAGAGGACAGGCTAGAGGAGAAAGGAGGCAATTTTAACAGAGATGATCATGTGCAAAAAGTCAAACACTACCACTGTCACTGATACTTACAATATCTGATTAATATTTTATAAATGCATTCCCTGTTTAGTATGTCTGTACAGAGAACCTCTAACTTTCCCAAACTTTACATAAATCAGTACTGTAACATGGGTGAGCCCTCTTGTTAAATTTTACAGGCCCGAATGATCTGCCTGATTTAACAGGATGATCCAAGAAGCAAGATCCACTGTATACCCTGGACCTCTGAAAGGTTCATCTTCTTAAAAAGTATCATTGCACAATGCTTTATTATCAATCCACCAGCTACTACAATTATATAGTTGAACAGCATTTAACCTGAATGGTCCGTTTCTCAAATAAAATCTTTAAAGATCTTACGGTTTCTTGAAATAGCTCCAGGGTCAACTTAAGAATTAAGCTCAGCTCATGGGCTCTGATTCAGCAAAGGTCTTATGCATATGCTTTTATTCTAGGAATACAAGCAGCTCTCAAGAGAACTGTTTTAAATCAGCTTTTGCCAACAGGAGGAAGGAATGAGATAATGGAATCAAGGAAAACTCTTCTTGCTAAACTTGACACAAAAGAGAACCTGGAGTTTTCAC
The DNA here is from genome assembly GCF_022539395.1 of Myiozetetes cayanensis. Lineage (NCBI taxonomy): Eukaryota > Metazoa > Chordata > Aves > Passeriformes > Tyrannidae > Myiozetetes > Myiozetetes cayanensis. The sequence continues at coordinate 7,597,379 of NW_026087389.1, forward strand.
TTCGAAGTGAAAAATTTGCCCTATTTCACATTAGCTAAAGTATTTTTTCACCATCTTGTATTCTGATGATTGAAAACACTGCCCCTCTCTTCACTGCCTCCTTAAAATTGAAAATAGAGGAGGGAGAGGAGAGTCACGGCAAAACAAAAGGCTGGTAACGTTCATACTGCTTAACAAACTGGATCCAAACGCACTGACAGTTCTGGTTGACCTAAAATAGCCTTTCCCAGAAGACATTTTGTTTACCAAATGCCACCACTTCCAGGGTTTTGGTAAGGAAATACTCAGAGGACTGACAAAGTGAGAAATAGTTTTCCTCCAGTGTATCTGCAGGTTATGCTACTGGTCACAGTTCTATGACCTGAAATAGCTTTGATAGCTGGAAAAAAAGACATTCCTGTTTGCTGCCAAACTGTTCAGGATAGCACGTTTGCCAATGGACAACTGCAGAGCTGCATCACTTTGTGCTGATCTGAAATTCCCTATTCACTGGGGAATTCTGAAAATTATTCTGAACATTATGCAAATTGTTCTGGGCACATTTTTCTCCAAAATAAGAAAGGCTTACATAATGAACACTACACTGTTTTCCAGATTAGCAACACTGCCCACTGACTTAATAGAGTGTGACAGAGGAAACAAACTGCAAAAATTCACACCGACAAACAAACCCGAACTTCCCCTCCAGAGCTGAAGACCATCACAAACCATATCACCTTGCAGCAAGTAAGAGACACATTTTCGTGACCTTGCCTTTACAACACACGATTCAAGAACAGGGAGGGCAGACAAGAGCCAACATGTGACAGCCACTGGTCACACTGCTTAATGCAATGTGGAAAGCGCTGAGGTGCAACCATGAGGTATGCAGAAGAGTCTGCATAAAATGAATTTGTTATGCTAACCCTATACTCTTACACTTGCATGCTAGACTGTCTGGCTGGAAAGCACTCTGTGCACTTGGCTTCTCAGTACTTTTGCATGAATGACACTATATAAAGAGGTACTGTATTTACTAGCTGAATAAACAATAGGTTTTGCTTTCACTCAAGTATTACGACTTCAACTCATTTCGTTTATATGTCAGTAGTTCAGAATGTGCAGTGGACCAGGCACATCATCACTGTTCACCTTTGTCAAAGAAGGGGCCAGAAACATCCACGTTGTTATATCCCTGGAACAGCTATATCTCATCCCTGTAACCTTTGCAGGATATACTACAATCCATTTTGTGCTAGCAACACTGCAGCAACCTATTTATTTATAAGTTCATGAAAAAAATGCACCTCTTTTCAGTGTCCCCTGGTGTGCACACAACCCAGAAAGTGACAAGCTGACAGAGCTGGTACAGAATGAGTGGCTGCCCAGCCATTAGCCTCCTATAGCAAAAGCTCAAGGGAAAAAGAAATCACTGACTCCAGCACCATCCCTGCCATTAGATGGCATGCTGAATGTTGTCAGACCACAGGAAATGCATGTCCCCCACCTGAGGGTCTCTCTTGAGCATGTTGTAAGCTCAAATTCCCAGGCAGGCATTACTGTACTTGGACATGATGAGAGAGGACCCAGAGAGAACCTGCTGAGGAAACCAGTCCCCAAGCATGGCAAGTGTCAAGTACCTGAACACCAAGCTATCTAAACATGGACTAGTGGTTGTGCAGCTCCCTTGCTTCTGTGGACTGGCTCACATCCTGTTAACTAAGCCATGTATGCTTGGTTCTTAGAGATCCAAGTCAAGGTGAATCTTTCCAGTTATTCAAGTTCTCCTTTGGTCTCGTTGCTTCCACATTCAATATCAGCCCATTAACTACAGACCTTAGTGTTTGTAACATTCTGACAAAATTGTGGGTTTCAGTTATTTACTATGGTGCTGCAAAATCACCCAAAGCATCTTTATAATCTTAAAAACGATCCAGTGAGGTGAGGAATATGCAGGCATGTGGCCAAAGCAGTAAAATCCTCTTGAATATTACACCACATGTACCAGAGGTACCTTGGCTGCACTCAAAATAAAAACTAGTCAGTTTTGTCACTTTTAACATAATGTAACCCATTAACTTTCATCACTGTTCTGGGTAAATAATATGTGCAGGATATAACTGAAGAAATTGCAGACACATGTTGCTGTTACAACACTGATTGGAAACTGCAGGCCAGAGCATCCGAGCATAGCAGAGTTTCTTCATTCCCAAGATCTTCTCACTTCTGATGTAAATTCTCCGTCCCAAGGCTGCCTTTAACGCACATGAGGTTTGTGTACGTGTATATTATATATATATCTATATCTATATAAAAATAAGCACGCTCACAGAATAATGAGCCCTGAGAAATTCACTCTCCTAGCACTCTCTTGGGACGGTGAGGCTGCTGAACGCAGCTGTTTTCATGATTCACGTCCTCTAAAATCTACACTTTCTGCGCCTGGCCAGGTGAAAATGCCAGGTACGAAAGGGAAGCTTGTAAATCTGCTTAGCTGTTTCCTTCTGGCAAACTGCCCCTCTTTTCTTTGCCTCTACCTAGAACTGGTTAATCACCAAGCACTTCGCAAGACTGAAGACTGGGAAGTACATGTCATTCCTCCTGCTCATAAATAACACCAGTCAATAAAATAAAGGCAAATAAAGGTAGTAAACGATATTTATTTCCAGTCTTATTTTATCCAGTGCACGTTTCTCTCAGAATTTCTGATGTGCTCCTCTAGCCAGGGCTGTCTGTGCCAATGCGACTGCAACCTCCCTCCCACCCCCCTCCATCCAGCTCATTATCCGGTGTCTGACAGAAGCAAGCGCCAGCTGCTCTGCAAAAAGGCACATGAAACGCTTCAGCAAGACATTAGAAAATCACCTGCCTATAAGGAAGGGGTTTTTTTTCCTCCTGTCACCGTTACCAACAGACTGATACAAACGTTGAATTAAAAGGTCGACAGTTCTTCAAAAGTCTTGTTACTGTAGAAATGAATCCCATAACCACACCTGGATACTCTATTTGCATTCAAACACCCAGTGTGTCAGTGCTAATGGGGCTGAATTTTTACCTTTGACCTCGTCCCTCCGTGTTTCCCTTTTGTCAGGCATCTTTAAGGCCCTTCAGCCAACTGGCAGAAACAGGGGCATCATCAGTTTGAGACTTACATATCCTGTGGCTTTGAGGCTCATATATTCTAGGGCTTTATTGCCATGGCACCTTGTGATAGTGAGTTTCACAGCTAATTGCAGCATAACCAGGATTAGTTAATTTATTGACACATACCGACAAGAAATGCCAGCATAACCCGCATTATTTCGTTGGTAGCTCACAGCTGTCCTCAACACCGTTTGATGACAAAGTAGACAAAAAAAATTCTCCTATTAGCCAACTGTAAAATTCTTAAGTATAAATCTACCTTTGGAAGCTTCAGTGCCGAGTGGATTTTCCAAGATGTCTGTCAAATCTTGGTTCCAAGCATCCTTCACGGCAGACTTGGACACCTTCCTGTTGTTCAGGCTTTGCTGTGGTCGGAAGTTATTCCTCAGGTACTCCACGGACTTGACGTGGTCTTGCTGTTCAGTGGTGAAGATGGAGTAGAACGCCTCCAGCTGATCGTAGCCATCATGGCAGGGGAGAGAAAGGACGTTGATTAGAAAAACAATGTGGTGAAATCCGGGTGGCTGATAAGACAGTAAAATGGGAGGAAGTAAAATGTTGATGCCAAGACTGATAAACCACATGGGAAGTCAGACTGCCCACTGCAATCTCTGCCAACCGCCTTATCTCGGCAAAGGGCTTATCCTGCCCAACACGGGAGAAGGCCTTCTAGCAACCTGTGGACGTCTGTCATGGACAAGGAAACATTTGCCCTTAGACCCTTTGTCTGGAAGGATTCTGTGTGTGACACAGCCCTGCCAAACCCTCCTCACTGCTGGCACCGTTTCGTTTCGCGGTATCATGTCAAAAAGTGCTTCCAGGTCATTCTACCCCAAGAGCTTTTCTCCTGGACAAGGCAGTGCTGCCTTATCTCCAAATACCTCACGAAGTTTAGCTGCCAGGCTAAGCTCCACAGACAGCTCGTGCAGTGCTTTCAGGCACAGCTAGCATATACTCTCCTGGGAATAAGTTTCTTCTGCTGGATTCAGATCTGAGCTATTTATAAGAAAACATATTAACCTGTAAGAAAGAGCTGTAATTGGAAAACTTTTCTGTTACTTCGTATCTTAGTGTTTCTCAGAAAAAAAATTCTAGCAAACTAAGATGAGAAAATATTTTCAGCTAATGTTTTTTCTCACGGCTATCAAGGTCGGTATACCATTTACTATTACCTTGTTATCATTCAGGTCAAGAACTAGAATTAGTTATGTTGCTGCTGGAAAGACTGAGCACGACAGAGCAGAGAATGAATCAGTCCTGATAGTGTTTGCATCACATCAGTTACACATATTGATAGCATGGATTTTGGGAGCACAGAATCTGGCCCAGGACTTCAAAAAGAGACTTGACTTCCATTTATAGCTCCATGACAGGTCACTCTGAAAGCGACACCCTTTTCATTAAGTGTGTCTGCTCTAAAAGCTATGGAGAAGCACGTGAGCCCCGAAACTTAAAAATGGGGAAGAATGTGAAAACCATTTCCTAATTATTAGCAGGAGCCCCTCAAAAGCACTGAAGGGCTAAAAAGGGGTAAAGGGACTATTAACTTACACTTTTGGATTGAGAAAAAAATCCCAACAGGTGATCCTGATATGCCCTTCTACAAAAGCACACCTCAAAACTCTCATGCTTATTTACATACCTTTTGCACTTCATGCACTAGAGAAGCAGATTTGATGAAGCCTGCTAACAGGGTTTAAGGTGACTTTATAAAAGCTCAAGAACTTGGGTAGCAACTGCTCCTCTGAAGTGAAGTCTCTAGGCTTAGACACCTATGACATTAATTGAATTTTTAAACTTTCAGAGAGAACTTTTAAAATATTTTCTTCTGCCATGCTACCTTGGGGAGGTATAATTGCATTTTAACAACTGCCAATTCAAACATGATTTTTAACCTTCCCCTTTTTATGTGCTGAAGTATATATAAGTAATTTCAAGCTCACTTTCAATATAAAAATATTATCTATGACAAATGAGAAACTAATTTATCCATAGCTGCCAGAAAAAAAAAAAAAAGATCTGCAGTCAAGGAGCTACATTCATGCTCTTCAAGGAGTACAAGAGCTCATGTTCAGAGGAAGAAATTAAAAGCTCTTGTAAGACTACTGTAGATACAGGAAAACCTGATCTAAAACTCTGAGTCATGCAATTACAAACCATTAAAGCCTGATGTGTAGCTTTCTAAGGGTTGGATATACAAATGGCAATTAAAAATACTGAAACTGTTATAAGCACAATGAGATACTCTGAGGTATGCATTACTGGAGATAATGCCATGCTCTGGGTCATTGAATGCACTTAGCTTTACAATGCGTCTGCAGGGTGACACAGCTTGTACTGTTTTGTTGTCTAATTATAAGGGAAGATGATGATGATGGAGGACTGAGAATAAAACAGAGAAGCCTCCACAAATGGACCACTTCAGTACTGTCCTTTTTACAGCAAGGTATTTTGCACAAAAGCAAGGATTTAATTGGAACAGCAACAAAGCTCAAACAATATCACTTTCCTCCCCTGGGATTACAGGCTGCTTCACGGGGTTTGTGATAAAGAAGGTTAAACTATGGCAATGGATTATGTCTCACTGTTTCTGTTAGAGAAAAAAATAATAATCATAGCAGTGGCAGGGTGGCAGGCTCTTAAAATACACACATCTAGGGCTGCCAGGGGGGAAAGAATGCTATTATTTATTCCACATGTGTTGTAGTATCAATGAAAGTCTGTCTACACACAGAATTCCCAGCCCTTCAACCACACACACATGCACAGAGCAGCACAACGCCAAATTTTAAAGGCTTAACTTGGCACAGTTACTGCTGTACAGCACGGGAAAGGAGCTATGCCAGGATAAAGTACCTTTATAACGACAGCCCTAATTGGTATTTACCGGTTTATTTGCATTTGTTAAAAAGAAAAAAGAAGTCATGACCCACCTGATGCACACACAGGGTATAAAACTGAGTGTGGGCCAGGCCTCGCAGCCACCAAATAATAAACAGTAAACTTATTGATGTAGTGAAAAGCTACAAGGGATTGCAAGTATCCTGCAGGCAAGGACAGAATTCAAAATGATCTCGACAATCAGAGAAATAGCCTGAAAAAAACAAAGGGTCCGATTCAAACGGGACCATGTGCAGAGTCCCAGGCTCCAGCCAGAACCGGGGGCTGCCTGGGGGCACGATGTGCTCAGCACTGCCAGACAGCTCCAGGGAAAGCTCCAGCAAAAGGGTTCCTGCTGACCAGGAGCTGAACATGGGCAGTACTGTGAAACAGGCAAGATAACACCAGGACAGGTGGCTGGAGACATGGATCCTGCCGTGTCCCTCAGCCCCTGGAGGGCCCCAGCTGAAGCACTGTGACATGGCCTGTCAGAAAAAGATGAAATAGTCTCCAGAAGAAGCAACATGAACTAGAAAACATGTTAAAAAAATCCCGGAGCAGGAGCATGGCAATTGCCTTCTATACTTATGAACCTCTGAGCACAGTATCTGTCAGTCATGATCACCCAACGAACTGTTCATTTGTGCTTCACAGAATTAGTGTATGTAAAAAGTTTGTTTTCAGCGGTTTATGCCAGATGAATAAAAGGCAAGACTAACTCCAGCAGGTTGACTTTCTAAAGACAACAGTCTTACAATGTCAAAATGCACTGAACTGGTAAACATTTGACTGCATCTAGCCATTGCTTTATCAGGAGCATTCTTCAAACTCCAGACATTGTGTCTATTTGCATTAAAAGCTACTATGTGCTAATTTTAAAGATTTGTGCACCAGCTCTCAGAGCACATAATGGCAGCTTTACTGTGTTATAAAAACAGTTAAGCATGGAGAATTAATGGAAAGATGTCTTTTCTAATGTAATTAGTTCAAATTACTAAATCTGAGCAGAACTGAAATCTCTCACTTTACTTTGAAAAGAAAGTTTCAATTAAAAAGAATAAAAAGGAACTCCATGTAAATATTTATACCATAGCTTAATTTAATCTTAACAAAAACAATACCAAATAAATCACTGAAAGGAAACTGGGTTTCATGTTGTACTGTCTTCTCAAGACTGATGGCTCATGTTCAGAAACAATATTGCTTAAGAGAATAAAAAAAAAAATCACCGACACTTCCTTTTTTGTCAACAGAAATATCTGTGTTCTCAAAACTAAACCGGCAGGTTTTGAAAATGCCGTCTTAAGGAGGGCAAATCAAGAGATGGACTTCACTAACAAAATGAACACACCTGATGGTAAGAAATGGGAACAGGTTTCCGAAAAACGATCCACTCCACGATCTCGCTACACGGAGGAGTAGTCAGGGAACCTGTGTAGCGGTAGTAGCTCCCCAGCGAAGTTGGCAGAAGTTCCCTCAGCACAAAGGGATCCAGAAAGGTCTCCTTCTCTGTGGGAAGATTGACAAGCAGAATTACACTTTTTTTTTATGTGTCTTTAAAACAGACATCACATTGCTAGGCAGCCTAACAAGGTGTAATGGCAACAACATATTTTATCATGTATGTAGTGAAAGATGGGAACACCCTACCAGAAAGGCTCTGTAAGAGCTGATGCGTGGATTATTAAAAGAGCAGCCAAAATGCTAGTCAGTCCCATACCGAACACACACCCGCCTGTTTTGAATGTGTGCAGGTGTGAAATGCACTTGCTATCCCACTGGTTTCTGTTAGCATCGACATAACACTGCATTCAATGGTTTCAGCACTCAGTACACGGCTCTTCACCTCGACGGCAGCGAGGGTTCACCAGGACCCAGCCCGACACAGCCAGGCCCCAGTGGCCCTGCTTGCTGCTGCCAGAGCGAAGAGCATCAGGCAGCGTATCCATCCCACCTCTGCCGCAGGAGCGGGGTCAAAGCCTCGGTGGGTTGCTGAGATGGAGGAGGCAGAGCCATGCTGCTCAGCCAGACTTCTCTGGGAGCTTCCAGGAGGACGAGCTGAGGAGCAGGGGTACAGGGCAGCAGGGGTACAGGGCAGCAGGGGTACAGGGCAGCAGGGGTACAGGGCAGCAGGGGTACAGGGCAGCAGGAGTACAGGGCAGCAGGGCATGTCTGAAGCTCGACATGGTGCTCAAAGCAACATCCACTCAGTGCTCACCCAGGACTGCCTGCACCCAGCCACACAGGCATTGCCAGGGTGCTGCCAGACACAGTCAGCACAGCACCAGGAATGTTTCAGAAGTAAAACTGCTGCCTCTTCTCCCAAATCCAAGAAACTCCTTCCTAGAGTCCAGCAGTCTCAGGGACAAACCCTTTTCCTCTGAGAAGCTCCCTGGACAGCTTGAAATGCAGACCTAAGCACTGGAAGCATTTACCTTCAAGTAACAATGACAAGCTAGTAATATTTAACACTGCGAAGAAAAATAAATAAACAAAAGAAGGGAACAGCTGCAGGCAAGACAATTTCCCTGCCATCCCTGAGCATTTATCCTCTGCAATTTATGTTGACTCACAGGCTGAAGCGCCCTATCAGCCTGTGCAAAGGTGCTCACTGCCTCCAGGCATGCTGACATGCCAGGCTGTACATCTCTATTCCTCACTTTCGATATCCTGCATGCCTCCCACAGGAGCCCACATTTGGGTAAGGGGAAGTCTTCTCTTTCTGCCTCACCACAGCTGCTAAGCAAACCCACCAGCCCCCTCCCCGCCCCAACAGAGTGGAGAAGCAGGTAGGCTGGTGATTGACACACACATCTTCCAAAAGGGATGAAGTCTGCAGAATTCACTTCCCCAGCATCCCACAGTTCTCTAGAAGTCTTGATCAAGTCAGGAGTTGCCAATACTTCTAAGCAGCAGTCTGATAATCAGGGATTTTTCTTCCTCCACTGCTGCTGCAAAGTGCCAATGATACATGCACTTCAGATATCTTCTATTTTCTGCATAGTATCAACAGGTGTGCAATGTTTTCATAGCCTTTGGCATTCTAAAATATGAGTAATTTTAATAAAGTCAAGGCAATACTGCAATATCTTCATTAGCAACTCCTTTCCTCCTAATCCAGGTAGATTTCAACCACTTCTGCACCTCCAAAAAGGAAACAAACAAATAATAAACCACATTTTTTCCTCATCATAACATACCTCGGGGGGGAAAAAAAAAGTGCTTAAATAATAAATATTAAAATATATATGATTGGCCAAAGTTCAAAGAGATTCTAATCAAGAAGCTATAATCACAGCAAAAGGTCGTATTTAATTTGATTGGCTCATTTTTATGCAGCAAAACTTGGTTAGAAAAAGTACAAACTCAGTCACAGGACTTGATTTCCAAATGCAGCACACACACACACTCGACACCAGCTTTCTATTTCAGAAGCTGCCTCTCTCTATATGGGAGCTGAGCACACAGTGGCCACGATGAATCCAAAAGAGCATTTGAACATGCAAACATCCTCTTTGCATTAACGGAAAATGACTGTACATGGAACAGATGGGAGGCAGAGGCACATTTTGAAAAGTGCTCTCCTCTTGAGCTTAAGGAAAAAAATGTTTCAGTTAAAACTAACAATTTAACTATCTTAAACTTTTGTAATCTTTTATTTAGACTGATGGAATCACTTAAGATGCTGGATAAACACTGCGAAAAACCGTGAATACGGAGTATCCCTTTGTCAAAGGATGGCAGGAGAAGGAAGCTCATTTTACACTTTCAAGGATTTTTGTGCCATATGCTGACAATATTATATTTTAATAATTAATTGTTCATCAAAGGAAAAGATGAAGAACAGGGATGCTAAATTCAAAGTTATTCAAATTGCAAAAATGAATAATGCATGACTTTTATATTAAATACACACTGTATTAAGTAGTCTACATTTCATCCAACTCTGTCTTTCATTTTTAAACATTTTGAACTACAATATGAATAATCAACTAAGGGAAGCTTATTTAGACAGAGAAATACCTTATTTGAATGCAAACTGGAAGTATCTGACTATGATTAATTTTTGGTTATCAATTAGGGAGAGTTTTTTCCAAAGCATTTAAAAAGTCATCGCCAACTGTGAAAAAGAGTATTTCTTGAGGAAAAAGTAGCTTTGCTAATACACAGTTTAAGTAGGGCAGGGTGTACTCAATCTAATTTTTCATGGCTACAAGCAATGCTCCAAGTTTTCATTAATGAATTCCAAGGATTAAAATAAAAAAATACATATAATTGGATTAAATGACTACTAAAATAGATGATAATCAATTGATTATGCTTTAATAACTTAACACTTTTGAAAATGGATCATTCATTTATATCGCTGCCATCTAGATGCAGGGTGCAGAGTCTTAGAAATCAGAGTCACAAAGAGATCTTCACGTAAAGCTTAAAGAGACTTAGAAATTCAGGAGTCTACCTGCCATATCCTTCAAGAGTATATAGAAACCATAAATGCCATGAAGTTAAGTTCCTAAGAGCTTGAGACAGTTTCAAAAATGAGATTTTAAAGTCACGTCACTCTAAAAATTTCAACCTTAAATCATTTATTGTTGTTGGTAAAACTGTAAGGAGAATAATTTCCAGGCTAAGCAACAGAATTCACTGGATATCACAGAAATATTTTATATACATATTCACACACACATATTGTGTGTGTACATATATATGTATATATAATTCCTACCAAATGAGAAAGAACAAGGTTGGAAATTAATAACAAACCTTTCTTCACTGTCTTTTATGACCAGCTCCTATTTCCACTTACAGTGCTTGGGGTGGGCACAAACTGTGCCCAGAAGGTTGCAAACAGACTGAGCGGGGAGAGGAATTTCTAGGAGAGAGAAAGTGGATAAGGCTGGAAACCATGATCAGTGAGACAGCATTTGCAGACAGGCACTAGGAAATAACTAGCAGACAAAGGCAGTAAAAGACACCAAAGTCAACATGTGTTCACCTGCAAATGATACTGCAAAACCAACCCATGAGCCAGCTACTCATTCTCACACATAAACTAGAGCCCTGAACCAAAGCGGTCTCTTCTGCTGCTCGTTGTCCTATTCCCATCTCAGCACCTGAGCATCCAAGCAGATGTATGACCAACCAGGAAAGCAGAGCCCCAGAGACAGAGCCCCTGAAGACAGGCCCTCAAACTATGGAGCATTCCTCTGGGAAAGAGCAATGAACCTGCTGTCACCAGCCTCCCAGGTGATGCAACCAAGAGCAGCATCCGAAACATCCACTGAGATGCTCCACTAATGCAGACAATCTTATCCACAGGTAACAAACAGCAATGCTTTGTTTACAGCACCAATGCTTGGGAAAACGTGTTCACTCTAATATCCCCAAAGGTAAAAACAGCAAGCACCACAGATTTGCTGTTGACCATTGAGACAATGAATGTGACATTTAAACTACCGAGTGTTCCACGGCATAAAAGGACAATATTGTATTTCAACTCTTACATTCACAAAAAACAATTTAACAGAGCCAGCTGGTAACATATTTGACCTTCTGATACAACATTCACATCTACCTCTTGGTCTTTCTCCCATCGCAGCAATCTGAAAAGTCACACCCAGTATATTCTTTGCTCGGGCTGAGAAATCCCCCCGGTGTTTTGTATGGGACAAAGGGCCATTTTCTGCACAACCCTCCCCAAAGGCAGAGCAACTGCAGGTAGGCTTTAGAAGGCTGACCTATTTACACTCCTTGTCAAGTCATCACCACTAGAATGAACTAATAAATTGTGCACAATAGTTTTCTGAGCAGAGGAAAAATATCAGATCTTAAACCAGATACCAGAAGTGGATCTTCACCAACTACTGCAGTTCTCACAAGCTGATGCCACCAAATATTATACTGCAGGAGCCATCAGTGGAACATTTTGCCTTCAAGGACTGACTTACTAAAAATAGATTCTGTAAATCGCTGGATAAAGATAGACCTGAATTTTAACCAAATCACTGTAGAGAAAGAGGCTTCTTGAGATATGCAGGTAAACAGCACACAACTATCTGTGATCAAAACCCTTTTAAATCTAACAGGAACTTGGATTGGACATCACAAGAAAATAACTATATGCCAAGTCCATTTATATCTCATGGAATGCTTTGGGACTTTCATCGTGGTTTTTCTGTAAGAAAACAGGAACTTGGCTGCATTGAAAACAGTATCTTAAAATGAGCTTATTTCCAAAATTAACGTATGTGCAGTGCCTGATAGGTGGAAACGTTACCCCGTTACACTTTGAGTAACTGAAATCTGCAATACCAATATGAAGAGCTTTGAAAGTCTCCCAAATTTGCTAAACAATGTTACTGCCAATTTCATTTTCACAATGAGCCAAGACATTCTAAAGCTTCTACATTCAAACATTTAAAAAGCAAACACACAAAAATAATCAAAGGACACCATGTCGCACACCCACTGAGCCAGAACTCCCCAGATAAAGCAGGATGCACAGCACAGCCAAGGGCCAGACTCAGGGGGGTGATTTCAAAGATGAGATTACAAATATTAAATATTACTTTAACTGAAAAGATCAGCAGATGAGTACTTGCTGTGTGAATCCCACAGGAAGAGCAGTTTCTGACAGTCCTCTGTACTCAGGGTAATTCTTGTCATTTATTGTGCAATTATTTTTCTCACTTTTATTTAGTTTTTTTAAAAAACAGAGTCTCTGCTGAGCAATGTAAGGAACTGTAAGGACACAGAAAGAACAGCATGGCAGGGAGGAGGGGAATGAGATAATAACACAGTCCTGCAGACTAATTTAATCTGAGACAACCAGTGAGTGGTACAAAAAAACAGGAGGAAAGAATAAAAAAAGCAAGTCTCTTATTCACAAAAAAAGAAAAAAAAGGCATTTCTGTGCCAGGTGCTGGTTTTAGGCTTAATTTTTCTCACTCCCTAACTTAAAACAGCTTAGGAAGAAAAGGCTGAGCTGGGGAGGAGAGGTCTTAACTCTTTAAAGAAGTAAAATGTAATTCTGAACCTTTAAAGCTTAAGCTGTGCTGATGCAGAGCAGCTGTTGCCATTCTAGACTTGGAGGAGAGGAGACTTCCCAGGTTTCACAAAACCTAACCTGAGACAGAGGTACATGTGGAAGTACATGAGGCTGGAGAGGCACAGAAACTAAGAACTACCGAATGGGTGCCAGTGATAGGAGGAAAAAGAAACTATGAGAAGGAGTTTAGAGAAGAGGATCCTTGCAAAAAACTGGACCGTGGTAGAGGCTTAAGTGAAGCAGAAGTGCCCAGAGGACTGTGGGCTGTTCACGCCTGCTCCAGCAGAACCAGAGCAAAACCACACATCCTCAGACTTCCCCACCTCTCTTTTCTCAGCAGATGTTCTCAAAACCCACCAGCAAAGCACCCAGCTCCTACTCCCTGCAGATGCTTTGTTCACCTTCAGCATCAACCTTAATTCTTAACATCTAGCAACTGCAATCTTCTTTTTGTTAGCTTGAATTAGTTTTTCTGTGCGATATATTAATTCTCTGTCAGCTCGCTGGTCTTTACTCAGCCGTGACCAGCACTGCTTTCCCCAGAGCAGACAGGTGAAGGACCAGAGATTTCCAACACTTCCATCATGTATTCCTTTAAATGATACAGACCCCTGCAGCTATGCACAGAGCTGCCCTATTTAAAGGTGTGAACTTATCACCTCTGCTCTCATCTTCATTTCCCACTTCCCTCCTCCTCCCCTTTGCTCCACAGCAATCGTGTCCTGGCCCCTTTCACACGGTTACTCTGACTGTGAACACAAGAACAGATCAGAAAACAAAAGAATATATCCAGATCATCCCTGAGGAAAAAGAAATGCTCCTACACGTTTCCTTCTCAGTTTAATGCACCGTGCTGCTCTCCCTTTTGATGGCCCTTCTTGTTCCAAATTGGGGTTCTGCTTCCTTCAAAATTTTACTTTCAAACATGAGATCCCACGGTATCACATCTCACCCTCACCTTTCTTCTCTACAACCACTGGATTTCTGGTGCAGAAGGCAAACAGCTTGTCAGGTGGTGTAACGGTTAAAGTTAAAAACAAAAGAAAAAACCTGCCATGGTGCTAATGGTGTTTTCTTGTCATTATGCTTTCTGGTGTGATAGATCCACAGGGTAACTAACACCATCTAGATTGCTTCTTTTTTAGTGCTGGTTTATTTTAACAGGTTATTCACTGATTTTTCACCTAGGACAACTGGAGAGATGTGAACATATTTATTCTCTACCCTTTTTCATTATTAAAGCAATTCTGTTTATGCTGTATTTTGGTAGGGTGTTCCCAGCAGGCCCTGAAACTTTTGTGGTCACTTGCCTGAACACTTCTAGCCTACCTCGAGGGAGATCGAAGGCTACACTCTGCTCTGTGCTGAGTTTCAGTTATGGTTTTCTAATAATATAAAAGCAGAAGAAAAAAAGGAAGACTTTTTTCCACGTTCTCTTTTAAATAAACAAAGGTTCCTCTTCTCCCCTCACCCCACCTCACGTTCACAAACAAGCAACAGATGCCATAGATTCACTTTGTACCTGGGCTTTTGATCTGGTAGCACTTTGATTTTCAGTGCTCACTTTTGACAAGGAAGGGAATGAGAGACCCATTTTTGTGACATTAATAGAGCCTTTTCTGCTGTGGTAATTTATTTGTGCTGTGCTAATAATTTTCTGCTGATCCGTGTAGATTCTTGATGTCAGCCACAGAGAACAGGACAGAGTGACAAAACATGGTTTTCATCACCTTGAAAGATTTTTCCGGGACATGGGGTAGTGTGGGCTGCTGCTCCCTCTGACAACCTTTGCCTGCACTGTAAAACAGGACTGTGCTCCTGTGCACTGTACCCATGCCCAGGATGGGAGAGGGCAAATGCACTCAACCTCCAGTACTGGGTGCTGTCCCCAGGACTGACATCCAGGAAGAAGACTCCTTTTAATGCTTTGCAGGCAGCTGGTAAGAACAAGGAAAAGGCTTCTCTAAGAGGCTTACATACAAAACAGTACCGAAAAGGGCAAATCAAAGACAGCAAAGGTGGGAAAAGCAATGTTTCTGTGCAATAGCTCCATCCTGCAGGTGCTCCTCTGAGACCTTGCTGAAGCATGTGGCAGACAAAAGCTTTAGTAGCCATTTTAATGCAAATCAACTATACACATAACGTGGTATTTCACAGTCCCCTATTTCCACAAGGGCACAGTCATTCTCTCTGAGGCCTCATGAGTCTCCTCAGCCCTTGCACACGAGCAGCTCCTTCCTGCCCTGTGCTCCTCAGCATCGCAAGGTAGGACGAGGAGCAGTGAGGGGCTCAGGGCAGGTCACCTAGCCGAGCACACTGGCAGCAAAACAGAGGCAGAACAGTCTAATTGGCAGCACAAAGACTGCCCCATGTGCGGTGTAAGCACAACCAGGCACTACTGACTTTATTACCTAACAGCCCAATGTCAGCCAACAACATGAATCATTCTACCAGCACCAGCACTGCTGGAGACCTCTCCCGAAAGCATTCATGATGGGAAAAGCACTTGAAGAGGAGCTAAAAAAGACCCCCAGAGATCAGAGCTGAAAGACACTGGCAAGTCAGCATCAGAAAATTCACATCCCACCTGCCCATACCCCAACCCTTCTCCAGAGAGGGCTGCCTGCTCCCAGCTGTCAGTCCCGGGCGGGCTCCGTGGCAGACGCACTCGCCGCGTGCTCCGCGGCAGGGAAAGCAGGAGTGAGAATAGTGGGCACCTGGCTGGCGGGAGGTGTGACAAATCCTTGGCAGAGCATAAAACCGAGAGCAGCTTTTTAAAATCAGCAACAAGCATCTGACAGCTCTTGCAAGAGCCTCCTCGGCGTTCCTGTGCCATTACCATGCTCTCCGAGGGCGGAAGCGGGAGTTGGGGACCGTCGACGGTGTGGGAACCTGCTGTTCAGCGGGAAGACACGGGGCAAACCCCAAAGCATTATCACTGATCCAGACATTGTTAGGCATTTTGGTACACCATGGTTTTCCTTCCAGCTGAGGAACATTATATGGTTGCTCATGTAAAATTAAGCCTAATTTGGCATTAAGATTCTGCAAAATTATGCCTGGAGGATGAGGAAACAAAGTGAACTGAGTAGCGACTAAGCCTGTATTGATTTTTACGTGTATGTCTCTCTATCATTACTACTAAGCTGGTGACACTGTGAAGGGCACAATTATTTATGTTCCATCAAATTAGTGAGTAATTCAAATCCCTGACGAAATCTCAAGCAAGAATTGCTTTCACTTCTACAGAAAGTCCTTCTGACTCTGGAATTGTTCACTTACCCCTAGAAGGGCACTGTAAAAGAACTTCACAGAAAAAAAAAAAGAAAATCTATGCAAGAAAACTTCAAACACAACTCACACACTCATGAGTACCATCCCTACATCTATCTGAGGGTCACCAGATCTGTCACCATTATGGGGACAGTGTGGAAACCTTACACATAGTAGAGTCCCCATGTAGGACCAGGCCTTCTAGTAAATGAAGAAATGAGGATGATGATGAGTGTTTGAGTGGGTGTTTAATTTCCTCTTCAAAAATTCAGTGATTGAGAGGAATGAGTGACTGTTCAGCACAACTGAAGAAGGATGCTCTGCCAGTTGGAGGGAGAGGAAATCTTGTTGAGATGAGGCACATGGGAGGATTAAAGCTGGAAGGCTGGTGATCTCTCCAGCCAGCACATGATATGTGACCATGGTCTAATTTGAAAGCAAGGTAGTTATCTCAACTATCTCAAGGTAGTTCCCTCCATTCACATGTCTTCTTGATTTTTACACTACAGGCAAGTGCCTCTGTATTGTGACAAGCACCTAAAACTAATATGGACATGGAAATGTTATAAAATGCAAAGAAACTTAAGGTTTTAATTTTGCTTCCTTTTGTTGGATCCCTGCTTGATCCAACCACTCTATCAAAAACCCACAAGAGTTTTCCACTGTATTCCAGCCAAAAAGTCCATGTTGCCTTAGGGTCCCAGTTGAATGCAGCCAAATGGAAGGCAGGAAGAAGCTTTCCAGATAAATTCATAAAAATGTGCTCATGTAAGATGTAAGTAAATCACATCAAGAAAAATGCAAGCGTCTGGAATAAAAACTCACATCTTTACTATTATTCTATATAATAACATTAAAAGAGGGATATGATATGAAAATTCTTCACTGAAGCATTCCATCAATATTTAAGTTAAAGAGAATGATCTCTTTGAACAACTGCTTTGCAGGAGGAAATTCCTTTACTCTAGCCACCAAAAGAGCCTTAGAAAAGGCTTTTAATCAGGGCCTTTGAAACAGGAAGGAAAGCATGATTTTCCTCTTTTTCTTCCTTAATGTTTTGAAAAGGAAACAAGCTATTGAAATATATCAAGCGATTTCCTTCACTTGAAACACGAGCAGACTTCTGTGCATTGTGTGCAAAACAAAAATAAATGCCTTTTATCCACCCAGATTTTCGGTGGGCAGACAGCACCGAGCTGGACTGATCGTTATGCGGTTAGGGAATCACAGCCTCGGGACCGAGTCACATCCTACCCAAACAATTATTTTTGGGAATGGGATAATCCTCTTAGGAGACACTGTGGTGATTATCCATGAGTGGCTATTTTGGCTGCGGAGTGAGAAGCAAGAGAGGGAGCAGAAAAGCCCGACGAGATGGCTAAAACACTGTCACACTTGCAGAGGTTCATTTACCTGAAACAGAAAGCAGGTAAAAAGCAAAACAAAAAAGAGATCCTAGTCCAGTTAAGTGGCATCTTGGCTGCAGAGTCAAATGACTTAGCCACTGAAGAATCCTTGCAGCCCAACTTGTCCTCGCTTTGCTTTTGTGAGCCTGTTTTGTTACCCAGTGGGAGCGAGGTAATAACACCAATTTTTGTGGAAAACAACACCAGTTTTTCAGCTCAGTGTGTTGTTTTTATTTCACGGCAGAACACTGCAATTTATAAAGAGCAAAACCTAAGGAAAATTCTCTAAATGAAGGACTTTATGGTATGTTATCATTTAACCCATTTTTTACTTCTTTAGATTTACTGGCCTTCCCAGTTGCAATCTTAAATGATTCTGAAAGTAGAACAATTAATCCAAAATCCTATTTGTTTTAATCCAAGAGTGTCAACTAGTTTTAGGTTTGCAGTCAAGAGAAAAAAAAACGTTTGTTAAGCTCTACAGCACTAGCTAATGTCTAAAGACAATCCTCGGAAAAGGTGCAAAGATGTTTTATCACAGCACCATAGATGGGACGGAGATTTATTATTGTACCGAGCACCATTCCAGCAGATGCCTTTTGAATTACAATGAGATTATTAAAACTTTACAAATCATTATATTAAAACCTGACAAGAGTACTTTGGGAACCAGAGCATCTTGATGTCACTGCTGATGATGCATTGCCTGTGGTAAGGCTTCAGGAAAATTCCTAAGTAAAAAATTGGTTATAAAAGTATAAAATATATTAATATTTATTTCAGTACCTGCTATAAGTTCAAGGATAATAGGTATATGCATCAGAACAGCTGAATGATCGTATTTATGTCAGCATTAGAAAGATGTTCATCTGCTGCAAAGTTTAATTAATTTTCATAGATAGTTAATTTTCTGTTTCATTATCAGCTCCCTAAATTTGAAAGACAAATAATTTATAAACAAATAGAAACTTCAGAGAGGAGTATTTTTAGAGCAAACAGAAGATAAATAACAGAGTGGAGCATCCACGCTGCCTTCGAAGTACTAATATGAATGATATATTGCAGCAGGTTTTGATTGATAACTTACGCATTCTGGAGCACTGACTGAAAAGAAACAAATTGTTTACTGTTAACCCCAAACCATTTTTAGGTAACAAATGACTCTGATCTTTACCAATCAAATAATGGCTGTGATGCCCTTAAACATCAGTGAATGAGGAATGTGTAGGCTCACTGCGTCCTTCCAGGGGTGACCTGATCCCGTAAGGACAATATTCCTGCCCTTCTCCCCTTCCCAGCAAGAAGAAAGTTTAAACAGCTACTTACCGTGATGTACGACGCCCTTCAACCCATGGATAATGGGATCCAGTGCTGAATTGTCCCTCTGACTGACCTACATGCAAAGGATACAGGATTGGTTACATCTACTCTGGCATCAGGCAGAACATTCTCAGTTTAATCTTCTAAAGGGAAAAAAAAAAAATATGTTATCTAACAAGCTGCTTAGTTCTCACATTTACAATAGATCTTCACCAAATGCCAAAGATAGGTGGTGTAATAAAATAAAGTGAGGAAGGTTAAATCAAAAGAAAGTGTCCTCTGAATTCTTTAAAACATTAGCCAAATTACCAGCCCTGCAAAGCCTAAAAACACAGAGCTGATTTTTCTCCATCTTCTTCTGCTTTCATAGAGGAAAACTGCTGTGATAAACAATAGTTATCTTGGACCAGTTCATTCCTTACTGATATGGCCATAAATCTGGTGCTGCCACTGCAGTCAGTAAAGCTGGACCCCTTTCAGCCCTAATGGAGCTGGGCTTTGGCATCTCATTGCTATTCATATTTTTAAGTTTATTTAATTTACTGTCACTTGGACAAAAGAAAGGGAAAAAGCTTTGTGAGAGGATATAGAAAAAAATCACCAGTTTTTGACAATGTAATTGCCTGCAGTGCCAGACCAAAACCTGCAGCATTCCTTCTGTCACCCAGCCCACGTCCTCTGCAACGGTGAGATCCAGACCAGAGAGAGGACGGGAAGGCAGCAGGAAAGATTAACCCTGTTGAGCTCCACAACTTCCAAATTAAACCCATCAGTTCAGTCCCTTACTTGCACGCAGCCAAGGAATTTACAACCAATAATGCAGTACTTTTTTTTATTTAACCTTTTGCCTCTTCAGAGGTATTGAAGGAATAACTCACAATTTCTGGGAACATGTTCCATTATTTAAGTTACTTGCCAATTTACTTTTGGGAGATAAATACTGGCATGTATCTCATTCATGGAGTACATTTCTCTTTTTTTTCCCCACCAGTCAGCTCCAGAACCTCAGCAGTGTTGATCGTTTCTGGATGGACTGCTCCCAGTGGGCAACACATCAAATGCAAAGGAGCTCCTCTGTACTTTACTGCCTGCTGATGACCTCAATGCCATGAGGAATAGCAGAGTTTAATCACATTATGGCTATGTATCAATATATTAAGAAAGGAGTAGAGACAAAAGAAGAAAACCCTGAGAAGGAACCTTGTGCCCAACAGGGAACACACTATTGTGTGGAGCACAGAAGCAGCCTGGAGCTCATTCTTAGGAAGGGGACATAACTGACAACAGCACATCCAAAATGTGTGTTATTGTAAAAATATCACAAATTTAATGGCCAGACAAGAAAACTGGAATCCACTGCCCAAGTTTCACAATCACATCTCTTCTTGTCCTTCCTCCCCATGACTAATTAGGAATCTTAGAAACCTCATTATCTTCTTAGCCAACTTTGTTGAGATAAACTACAACAAACCACCTTTCTTTTTTTCTGTTTATTTGGCCTTTGAACTACTCTGCTGTGTTCCAGACTTATTTTTGTGCACTTCTCTAGAGACAAAATGGTTTGGTTTGGTGTTGCAAATGGAAATTGAAAATCCTTTCCTCATCACAATACTCCAGAACTTGCAACAATCAGCTAGGGTAAGAAATGCAATAAAATTATAAAAGCAGAAAAAGCAGCTTTGAAATATATACAGCTTAGATGTCACTGGACATAATACTATTAGCCCTGAAGGCTGTAAGCTCTTTGAAGCATGAACTTTTATATGCCCGAAGGGGTGCTCTGTACACTTTGGATCTCGTATAAATAATGATCACAGCACAGTAGACCCAAAGACTCTGTAGGTTCTGTCTGGCATCTGACAAGTCAACAACAAACACTAAAAATACAGAGCCTCTTGTGAGACACATTCCTGAATCTTCTCCATTTATCCAGGTTTCACAAAAAAAAATCCACTTAAAAAAAAAATCATTAAAATGCTACCAGCAGTTAAGTACAAGAATGTAAGAAAACCTTGCACTGTTTTATTTATTGCTGCCTAACCATAAGCAGTAAAGAGTTTTATTTTGTTTACATTGGTTTTATTTCTGGTGACAGCTGCAATCAGTTTGAAGAAGGCAAATAGATAGAAAGAATCCCAAAGGTTAGAACTCTTCCTTTTGGGACTTTGTGTCAAAGTAGATCAATCCTTAACCTCGGTCCTGGCAGCGCCCCTTTAATCTGCTGAGGTGGTATGACTGTATAGATGCACACAGAGTCTTTTTGATAGCTCATTCTGCAAGTGTGCTGTGTTCTTCAATAGCATGAAATCAACAGGCACGTTATTTCTTTGGGGGCTGGCAAGCAAATGCTCCATGCATCTGTAATCATGTTTTCTCCAAGGGTATAAGGAGTAGAATCTCATGTTTCCTTAAAAATCACATTCAAACAAGTATCACTTGCAGAGATGTCAGTTCAGACCTAAATGGGATATAGCTTTATTTTCCTTCCACATGTTTTCCCTCTTTTTATCTTATACTCTCACATGGTTCCCTCATGCTTCACTACAGCTGTTTCAGAATCTTAGCAAGACCATTAGAAAAGTGCCTAAAAGTTTTCTCATTTTGTGAAAGGGTTCAGACTTCAGAACAGAAGTTTTCTTACATCTTTTTCTTCTTCAAATTCTTAAAAAAAATCCCAAACTAAAAATCCCACCTTGAATTTCCTCTTTTTCTTTTTTCTTCATTTCTCAGTATCCTTTTTCTGGCTGTGTTCACAGAGAAAAGGAGGTTTCTGAAACCCAAAATGTCAAGTTCTATCCCCGTTGCTGTACATCTCTGGTTTAACTGGCCTGCAGCTACTACGCTGGTAGAGATCACAGATTCACCCATACAAGAATCCTGTCTCTGACAACAGCTGATACTCAAAAGAAAGGAAGGGCAAAAAATAGCTGAAGGAAAAAAAGGACAAAAATCTTCAGAATAAGAAGTGTCCTTCTGACCTGCTTTATGATTCCATGTCATGAAGCTTGAGCTTATATCCTTCTGCAAACTGCTTTTATCTTTCTTTGTTATATAATATGTGTTACAACAGTGTATCTTTATTATCTTATGAATATATCCCGAAGCAAAACAGCAATGAATTCTTCAGACTGATTTTACATGCCACACTTCTGCTGATGCCTGGGCTACAGAGTAAGAGAAAGATCATACAACAGCAACTGGGTCTTGGCACTTCAGCTTCACCCAACAAACACCTGCCAAAGCTGGGCAAAGTTTTTCTTTTCCTGTGAGAGAAAAGTCATGAGTTTCCCCCTCCTCCTTCAAGACCCTGGCACTGAAGAAACACCATGAATGGCAACTTCTCAAGCACAGGAATTTCAGGCACAAACACAGACCTGTGATGCTGCTGGCCACGAGCTTGCTGCACAGTGAGTACTAAAAGACAGATGGAAAAGCATCCTGAAACTGCCCTAGAATACCCACAGTACCACTACTACAAATGTTGTTTCCTGAACAAGATGCTTTTGCTCAAGACCGACTAACACTCTATAGGTCTGAAGAAAACAGATTAAATAACGCTTGTGTGCATCATTCATAATTGAAAAATGCCTGTAATCCTCTTCAGCAGAAATAAACAGGTAGCTATCATGCTAAGCACAATGGAAAAACAAACACATTAAGCAGTTTCCTGTGCTAACAGAGCTCTCACCGTAGAGTAAATATGGGGTGAACATGACATGAAGAAGCAAAATCTCTTTGTTTCTCGCACCCTTTGGTGACTTCGATACCTGGTGCACATGCCATTCCAAACAGATCAAATGGCTTGATGTTAATGCAGTGAACAAAACAAACATCTGCAATATAGGAAAAGGCAAGGCACAAGTGACCCCATTCTGCAGTCATAAACTAGAGATGTTTTTCACATAAAGTCATGGTGGAAATCATTACTCGAGACAGGTTAGACTTACTTACAGCTCCCACATTTGATCCAGGGACTGAGAAATGATTCCTTCCTCAGTGAACAAGGTTGATCAAGTCATGAATTCTATCGACAACAGTGTTAACACCTCTCAGCACCACAACCTGTTGTCCCCTTGCTGTAATGTGCTGTTTTTACAGCTCTACCCTTGAGGGCAGACCAGGGAGCTCAGCAGCTTCTCAGGATAACATTATTAATGCTCCCAAGAGGACAGTTCCAGTGAAAAAGCAGAGTAAGAGTGCGAGGAGGACACACAGCACCTCAGGCAGGCTGTCCATGCCAGTATAGGCACCAAGCCACAGCATGTGAAAACAGACTGCACTGGGTAAGGTAGTACTCTGTGGAAAGCCCCTGTGTTACAGCAGTACTAACTCAGCGTGTCCCAAGGAGTTAAAACGTCCCAAGCAGTTCTCATTCTCTATCACTCATTGTATATTGAGTAGCTAAAGCTCTCCGTTCATCTGATTATTTTATAGGACAAACTCAGAACCTCCTGAAGACCCTGATTTCTCAAAACTCAGCAGAGCTGTAAAGTGTTAAAATTTGTATCACATGCTATATAATTTAAGTCATGTGCTAAAGTCATGTAAGTAATCCATGACCTGTCTTTCTGCTTGGAAACAGTTCTATAAAGCAATAAAAAAAAGGTCTCTGGCAAAAATACCGAGCTTGCAATGCTTATTTCAGAAACAGTAATAAATAAAAACAGGGGAACCCCCAAATACACAGTGAGGCAGTTAGAGAGGCCACCCAGCAACACCAGACTTTACTTCCAAGACTCCTGCCCAAAGGGTCAGACTCCCTCTCCCCTTCCACATTGCTCTGGGCAGCATCCCAGAAAACCAGGTTATCCTCCCACCAGCCAACACAAAAAGGGCTCAGGGATACACCACAAGGTTCTCTAATGATCACTGGAACCAGCCACCTGGTGAGAATTAGGTGAATATTAACTACTTGAAAAGCTCAGGGGTAAGGAATACACTTCCTTTTTAAAAATATGTTTAAATAGATCTGTTGGGTGGAAAAAAAGGGTGTGGGGGAAAAAAACCTGAAGAAAACCCACCTATTTGTGTCGATACAAAATACAAATTTCTCTTTCATTTTCACCTTAAAGAAAATCTGGCATTTAGACATTAAACTGTCATAAATTCGCAGCAACTGCTTTCAAGCTCATTAAATGGGCTCACAGACAGTATTGCAAAGCATCTCAAAGTGAAGGAGAATGCCATAGTCGGCTATATTGAAAGGTGAAATGACATGCATTTTGTTCAAGGCAGAGGAAAATGAATGGCAACAATTTTGTGATACAGTACCTGAGCCTTTCCCCTCCGAATAGTGATATAATTTACTTTTCTCTCCCACTGCAACATTTGGCCCTTGACTTGGAAACTAAATCTTCAATCTATCAAGCCTTACCCATCTGCTAAGTAAAATGGCCAAGACAATCTGCATGCCTTGAATTCGATATAGCCAGCTGCTCCCAGAGTGCTGTGGCATTAACATCCAGAGACCATCCTCCCGGGCTGCAAAGGACGGTGTCTGCCAAGGATGAATGACTACATACTTAACCGTGGCAGCTGAAGCCAGTGACAGTGGCTGACACAGAGAGATGCCAATGTGTCAAACTCTGCTTTCAATTACAATGGTGAAAGTCAGGGGTAGTATTCCCCCAACTGTGCACCTTCAGCTCCCATACAGCTTGTGGTAAAAGATGCACAACTCACCAGCCAAATACACAGGTCTCCAAACACTCTGTACAAATAATTAAGAAGAAAAAGAAAACTATTATAAATTAACTATGTTGCGTAGATTAAATTGTCCCGTAGTGTTTCAGGACAATCAACATGGTTAAACAATTTATTCTTTTGTCAGCTCAGTGGTGTTGGACAGATGCCAGTCCTCAATCTCTACAGGAAAGGACCTGATTTTCACTCACTTAGAACAGAAATTAGAAGAATCCCATTAATGTGAACATTGTGTCACACAACATATATTTTAATATCACAGCAACAGGATTTCAAAGAATCCAAGATAACTGCCATAAAAAGAAACATTTTTTTCTCACTAAATGGAAAGCATCAGAGATGCTGCTTGTGGCTTTGGGGCCAAATAATTTCAGGGCTAGTTATCCCTGCTCCTAACCCCTCTGAACAACAATCCTTTATTCCGCATTGGGCTGCAGCACTGGGAAAGGACACACATCCTGGCTTTGTGGTCTCCACCCTTCTACTCTGCACTATGTCCATTGTCTCACCTCTCACTTCTCTCCCTTTTGAAGTCCACATTGTAAAATCTGCTTGTGGATAAATATCTCATTTCTTAAACATTTCTGAATAAAAGGAAGTGAAATATTTCAGCCGGATCTGGAATGTGGATGAACAGATATGAAAAGTTTACATGTGCTTTGCTTTGAAATAAAGTAGGAAATACTTATCTGGACCTTTTCAGGAGAACTGACGGGTGAGAAGGGATACTGGTCGGCACTACAGCACACTGAGATACCTGTGGAGCCAAGAAAATGCCTACAAAGCTCCTGACATAATGATAAGCTAGATTTGGTGCTCTAAGTTTTTCACCTTCACAAGCACTAAATGATCCAAGAATGATATATTCCTGCTCCTCCACAGATGATATTTTCTTCCATCTCCCCCATATAAGCTATAATTGCACGTCTCTCGTTTGAGTCGATGCAAAAGGGCGAATCTGGCCAAGGGCCTGCAGCCTGACAGAGGTGAGCTGGGAGGCAGAAGGCATTTGCTGTGTAATGAATGGACTGCCCAAAGTAAGTATCCTGCAGAATATATTTGTAAGGGAAAACAAGAAATGGAAATAGGCCCCTTAATACTTCAAGTTGCTGCTCATGTGTAAAATCAGAGAGAATAACAGGTAACCAGGCAAAATGTGACACTGAACCTTATGCTGGCACATGCACTATTTCACACAGATACTACCACGACCTTTGATTTTTTAAAAATGTGCATTAGAGCTGATTTTGCCTTTGCCTACGGCAACTGGTTTCAGGTTCAGTGATTTGAAGGCAAACTCTGTTGAGTTAAATCTGGGTTTTGGCCTTCAGGTGTTAATAATCCTGCTATGAATGAAAATATACTGAAGTCATAGAGGTGCATATGCTGGAGGAGGGGTGTCCCTAAATGTGTCATTCACTATGTTGGGGGAGGGGGGGGGAAGTTAATGAGTCTTCCAATGATTATTTTAAATAGAGTAATGGGTGTGCATTGATCCTTCTAGCTAATTCCACTTTGAATAATATATCACTCTGACTGAAAGCTAGTGATGTATTAACTTCATATTTCACTACAGCTTTGGAGGGCATCTACACTGAGATATTAAGTGGCAGTGACAAAGAGGAAGCTGCATGTTTTCCTTTACTTTTTTAGAGTCCAAAATTATTTTAAAAGCTATTGAACTGACTTTGGGGTTATATGTTCTGGCTGTCCCTCACCTTTGGTTGAGTGCAATGCCACTGCTTGTAACTTCTCCTCTCAGCCTTTAACTCACCCACTCTGTCCCAGCCTCTGGACCCGAGGTAGTTACAGACATCCCAGGACAAGGATGGGACAAACTAGGTTATTGATCAGCAACTTCTCCTTCCGTTATGTCCAGTAGGAATGCTTGAAAACACAAGCAGCATAAATAGTCTCTTTTACAGCACAGGTTGGCTGAAATATCCATGTCACAAGAAGAGCAAAGGGACGGCACTGGCACTGCAGAAGAACACACAACAGAACCTGTGCTGGTGCAATGTGCTGATACAGGTGACTGTCTCAGAAAAAGCAAGACTGAGAAACTCAGAGGTAGAGTTAAGTCTGCTTAATAACTCAGCTCAGAGTACTCTGTGTCCGTGCACACTGAGTTTCTTTGTTAGCAGACAGAAACACTGATCGTGCTTTGTGCACCTGCTGGCAGCGACTGATCGGATCACCGGGCTGAGGAAGACTCTGCAGCATTACCATAGCATTACCCCAATCACCATCACAAGATTTGCAACCAGCAGGATGGTAAGAAACAGCCAGCAATGTATTTTCCTTTCTTTTTGTAAGGCACTCATTTGCCCAAACTTTGACTCTCTCCATTGATAAGTTAAGAATTAATTTCCCCAAAGCATTCTTGCACGAATGCAGCTAATTTACTGCAAGTGAATAGCAGATTCAATTAACAAATTATTGAAAGATCTTAATATGCATATGTCTAATGAAAAACAAAAGATATGTGCAGCCCAAAAGCACAATCTGATTAGGAGCAACAGAATATCTCAGACACAAAGCTCTGTAAAAGGCTAAAATGTAATTGCAACACAGAGGAGAGGCAGCATCAGTGGCAGCTTCTCAAAGCTGGCAAAGCTTGATTGATAGACTTTATCATCTGCAGCTGCGCAAAAAAGGGCTAGAGGAGCTGCAAGTTTATTTAAAGCAATTTCGGTGCACTGAGCCTACTTGTTCTCCTTTGAGAAAATAATATGATTTCTTCATAGAGCATGTAGTCTACTTATTTAAGCAGCAGTGTGCGAGATCTTTCAATCCTACCAGCAGTTCAGCTGGAAAAATGACACACCAGGGGGTAACATTTTATCAGGATGGAGGCTATTTTATAAAAACTGCCATCAGTTATAAACTGTTCTCACCATCTGAGTAAAAAAAAAAAAAATGAAGAGGGGGGGATGGAGAGAGGAAAGGGGTTGGGTCTCTCTCATAGTTTTCAAAATTTGCTCAGTTTACAGGATTTTTTAGGTAAAAATAACCATTTTGACCTAAGTTGGGAGAAAATGAGAAAAAATATAATGAGCACTACAGCCAGATCATCCTACAACACCCACTCCTTGATGTACAGCTTCACACACTTGGAGAGGCTAAACTCAAAACTGTGAAACCACAAATGGAAGTTAGCTCTCATTTTCTTCTGCTCCTGGCTTGAATTTGGTACAAAAGTGTGCAACTGAGAAATAAACATCTTCAGCTACTCTTTTTTTTTTTTTAATAAAACAATGAAATCTGGTGGCTAAACAAGCAAATGTGCTGGGCAAAATGCAAGGGGTGGAAGGGAACAGCTCAGATGGACATCTGGAACTCCAGCATTTTGCAGGGGTTTAATTTAATTGTACCAGCTAAGCTTGCCTGGGATGCAGCAGAGATTTCCAGCCTTTCCCTCTCTTCCAGCCATCACAATGGATTTTGGTGAGAGAGGTCACATCAATCACTCCCTTAAAATGAAGAAAAGGAATCGTCTCAGCTTCCCAACATCTTTCATTCATTCTACATGAAAAGTCCTCATTTTTTTCTCCCCCAGCACTGCCCTGGGCTCCCTCCAGCCCGGCAGTACAGATGACTCAAGCCGGCATCTATGAGTCACAAACACAAAGGATGCAGAAATGTCAATTAAGTTACACAGTCACTTCCCTAATGACAACCACACCTCAGTTCACAATTAAATTAGAAATCCAGGAAAAACAAATTGTTGTAGGGCAGATCCTTTTTTTTTTTTTTAATCTCATGCTTCGAAAAATCAAATTCTAACACAGTTTGTTTGCTATTTCTTTTACCTCATTTTTAAGGAGGTTGGTGCGAGCTGATCTCCCAAAACTGCAGCAGGAATTTTTGCTACACTAAATTCCTCATGTCTAATGCAGCAGTCATGGGCTGGGAGGGCTCTCACGCTTCCAGGCATCTTTGTGGTACAGAAACACAAAGTTAAACCAGTGGTGTTCATTAATAGCTTTCCAGCACAAAAGGACAACTATGATACATTTTTGCATTTGTAATTTTCTTTCAAGTAAGTTCTTCCATTTTTACTTATCTTTTGTAAATTTTCAGTGTCATTTAACTCCTTGCAGATGTGTGCAGCTTTGCAAAATGCTATGAACTTGCACAATTCTGTGTTCGTGGTACCTAAGGCAGAAAGCACCAACTAATCCTCAGACTCTCCTCACTTCTGCCTCCGCTCTCATGTCTGAGTTGCCTCCCTCTTCCATCACCCACCTGCCACATCCTCCTCATTCTCTTCCCACCCAGTGAGCTGTTTCTGTCTCCTCCAACATTACAGCATCCTCCCTTCTCAAACCTTTCCACTTACCCCCTTGAGCACCCTTGCACAACTCTCTCACCTCATCCTTTCCACCTCCTACTTCCCCAAGGAAGTCCCTGTGTCCATCCACTCCCCTTGATGTTCTTCATGGAGACAGGAGAAAGAAGCAGCCTTGATTACCCAGTATAGTGACTGGGTTTGTCCAGGGGAAACCTGGATGCCAACAGACAGGGTGCCAAGGATACAAGAGCCAGTGGGCTTTCAGTGTGGCTGCACCACGAGCCCCATCTTTGAGCCAGGGTGGGTACCAGCAGTGGGGCACTTGCAGCAGTACAGCTCCAAGAAGCAGGTAAGATGAGATCTCAATCTCCTTCAAGCCACTGAATTAAGAGTGGCAGGATGTGGCCTGCAATTTTTTTCTCAGCTGCTTCTAAACTGTTCAAGCTCCTGCAGCAACAAAAGTACAGCTCACCCCAGCCTATCTCACCTGGTGTAACACAACACACAGAAGTGAGGATCACATCGAGATGTTTATTTTTCACTGGGTTAGCATGACCCAACAACTCAGTTCCTCACAAAAACACTTCAGCAAGTATGATAGCTATATAGTTTAAAAGAAATGTGGAAATTTTGTGTGCACAAAAACAGCACTTAGAACACAAGTGCATTAAAAGCCTGGGAAACATTCGGTTTGTGGCAGCAGTTTCTTCCTCTCGAAATACAAAGAAACACAAAAACTAACATGACATGTATGCTTGTTTCAAGATGTTCTACATTTCAGCAGTGGCAAAGTGAACGCTATTCAATCACTGCGAGTAGGTGATAGTCTTAAAGCCACAGAACTCCTCAGGATGCTCTAGCCTTCATGCCTCTGCTCCACGGGCTTCTTACAGCTTTCCGGTGCTCCTGCAGAGCATGACCCATCTATGGAGGGGGTTTTCAAGCTCTGTCTCTGGTCAGGAAGCCCTCCTCCTACACAGGATCTAACTTCAAAATTGCCAGAATCTCAAAAATCTAAGGGAAAGGTATGAGAGAAAGAATAAAATACAACTGAACAAGATTTAAAACAAAACTTAAAACACGGTTAGAACAAAAGGTGCTCTTTGAAACAAGTCTAGCCTGACCCAGAGCAGTGAAGATGCTTCCTGCAGGGGGGTGTACACAGGACTGCTCTCAGGAAGAGTCTTCCATCTCCTCTCCTCCTCTCTGAATCTGCTCACTAGAGAACCTGCCTATTAATTTGAGGTGTTTCTCTTCCTTCTCACCCCCCAGCACTTTAACTCCTGGGTGTCCACAGATCATGCACGCTGGGTATGACCCAGTCACTAATTCTGTGGCAGTCAGCTGGACCATCCAGCCTCGTGGCATGTGCTTTGCCAGGACCCCAGTTTTGGTACCCACCTCTAGAAAAGTTTCTTATCTCTCTTCTTAAAACCTGGCAGGCTGCATGGTCTTTTGATGTTACCACCTTCACATAACCACCCACAACTGACACCACAACTCACACTTGGCTTTTCCCTGCCAACAGCCTGAGCTGGTATGGTGTGAGCTAAAAAATCCAGTGCTCTATGAGGCCAATCCACAGAGAGCTGGCACACAGGGACATGTTCACTGCCAGGCTGCACAGGCAACCCCTCCCAAAATGCCTGAGACCCAACATAGCCTGAATTCCAGCCCAGTGTTACATGCATATGAGGAGCATTGCTGGCTGCTTTGAGGAGAAGAAGTTTTCCAGAGCTAAGGGCAGCAAGTACCACTGCCCAAGGAAGGAATAAAAAAATGTCCTCCCTTTAGGGGCAAGACACTAGTTATATGGATCAGATACAATGCAAGCAATAATGAAGGAAGAAAGAGGGCACTTCCTCAAAGGCAGGCATAGGCTGGGCACTTAGGACACAAATGCAGCATTAAAAAAAATTGCTTCTGACACAAGAACAGCTGATGGAGATAATCTCCACAGCTCAGCACGAATTTATACAATCTTTCAACAACTCCATTAGACAGGTGTGGTAGCAGCCAGCTGTACTGCACGCACAGACCAAAGTTTCTCTAGTGCCCAGATGGCTCTGTAGCACACCAAGGTGGTGCCACCTGCCCAGGCATCACCCTCATCTACCACCACTATCTGTCCACAGAGAGGTATTGCTATCAACTTGAGAGGTAGTGCAGAGCTGGTCTAGGTAATGAGTGAGTTCAGACTCCAAAATGATGGATGTTCCCATCCACAACACAGTGACCCTCAAACAGCTCCATCCAGACAGGTTTAAAAGCCAGCTTTACTTTTGGCCTTTAATTCTCTGCCCAAATTATGAGCAGAGACAAGTCAAGCCATAAGGTGGGGTGGGCTGCATGTTATTAGGGAAGGTAAGCTTATTAGCTGAAATGTAATAAATCTCTGTAGATATCTGGAATAGCAGAAGGCAACAGTTTGCTTAGCCATATCACTGGTAATGAGTTGGCAAGAGGAGAACATTCCAAAATGTTAACCTAAAGCTTAATGTGACCAGTATGCACTTTGTGAGAGTACTTAATAAGACTGGTTCACCCACAATGGAGAACTATCTGTCTGCTCACGCCTTCCATGAAATGCAGCAGGATATAAAAAAGTGTGATTTTAGCAGTTTAGAATACAAAATGCAAGGGGAAAAAAAAAATCTTTGAAAAGTGATTGATGCAGTCTAATCATGTTTCACATAAGAGCATTTCAAATTATGTTAGATATTTTTATAGGATCTAGATATGATAAAAGAGGTTTGCCAGGTGGCAAGGTAGGCAGGGGGGAGGAAGGAGTAAGAAAATAATTTTATGTTGATTGCTTCTAATACACAGGCATGTGGATAATGCCATACAAACCAAGGATAAAATGCACCAACAAAAGTGCTAGCTTAGCTGTTAGGGTTATGGAGCTTTGCTTTCTAATCAACGCTTACCCATATAGCTGTTTTTAAATATTGATCTGGTAAGCAGGATCCCAAGGGAAAATAAATATCAAAAGGGGTGATTTAATTCAGTCATCTTGATTCCTGCATAACATGATCCTATTTCTTCAAAAACCCAGAAAGCAGTAACTTAAGTAAAGCTTATAGATCAGCTAATATATTTACAGCCTTAAAATAACATGAGACACTCTATAAAGTATGCTGAGATCCAAAGTTAATCTCTTTTAGCAATATTCTTGCAGCAAGTAAAGATGAATTTTATGGTGAAAAAATCCATTTTATCAGGAGCAAGACTGAGCTTTCTAATAACTGAGCTACTTTCTAATATGGCACATCATTTTACTTTACTTATAAAGAACAGTATGCTAAATCTCCAGTTAGGCTTCATTTAATACTACAGAGTAGAGATGTTGCAAAACCAATACCCTCTTTCAGAAAGTCTCTTTGCTCTTGATAATGACCACATTACAATACACTTTTGATGCACAGAAATGGTACTGTTACAATAAGCAGCTAAACACTTGTTCTGATGGTGTCAGCCAGGGAGCTTTTCCTGGGCTTCTCAGAGCTGTGAAACAGTTGCAAACACCATAAGCTCATAGGAAAAATCCTGCTCCATCAAAACTCACTGTTCAGAGGTGCTGAACAGATTTAAGCAATCTTTATTTAACATATATTCTGATTTTCAGCAGAGGATAAAATGGTGATTAGCATTCTTGACTCCCTTTTATCTCCAGGAGAGCGTAAGAGCACATTACAGCTTCTATGCTGGTTTTGTTCTGGGGACTCTGATACAAGCACACCTGAACTTAAAGCAAAGGGAGGTTTAATATTACTCAAACCAGGACCATTGAGCTCATTTCAGACTCATCACCTCAGTGAAATTAGTGTGCTCCCCAGTGAATCCCAGATGCAAAAGATATGTCTGAAAGCTACTATAAAGTTATGCTGTAAAAGTGTTCCCAGGTTTACACACCCTCATTTCCACACCACAAACCTGAAGATTTCTGATTTAGACTCACAGGAGGTAAAACATCAGATATAAGGATTGCTCTGGGCAAGCCGCCATCTCGGCTGCAGAATTATTTTGGGAGGGTGATATGCCATCAGCATTATCAGCTAAAGCATCAGCCATACATACAAATGTCTGCCTCTGTACAAAGACATCAAGAAGGGACCAGACTAGACTCTGATTTACTTTCATTGCCTTTCTTTGACCTCTGGAAAGAAAACCACAGGCTCAGAAAACCCTCAATAATCATCTCTGCCACAATTGTCCTGCAGCACAGAAACTACAGACGACAAAAACCAGCAACAACTCACTCTGACAGCAGTAACCTGTAATACTGGATTTACAGTAATTTAGGATAGATTATAATTAAATTACCGAGAGAAACTTTTCTGCACACCTGCTCTGCATCACAGGTAATGTTTAGGAATTATACAAGAAACCACACATATCACTGGTAATAACTGGGGTGGTGCCTATATGGACATGCCAACCTGACACCAATCCATGCCAATGGCACCCCTGGGAGGGGTGGACAGCATCCTCTGCTCCCAGCCACTCCCCATCCCTCCCTTGCATGCTTTCATGCTTTCCCACCACATCCAATCTGGGAAAAACACTGACATTTCAGCTGGATCTGTTCTGTGACTTGACTAAGGATGGATGGTGTGGGCAGTGCAGACAAAGACACAATTAGGATGACTACATAACCACCTCGCTGATTGTGCAAAAATGACACCTTCCATTTATTTGTACAATTTGAGCCCTAAGTGATTCTTACATCTCACAGCAGCCTATTAACAAAAAAAGACTTTGTGAATGGAGTAGCCGGGTAAACACTTCAAACAAACACATCAATTATGCATAAGTCGGTATACTTTTTCTACCTTAGGGATCAAAACTGAAACAAGACTAAAGAATTATGTTTTATTTGTATTAAAAATGTATTAGCTCCTGTCCGAGACGGTTTTCTAGAACATTTGGTATGCTACCCAGGAAATTCTGTCTGAAGCTTGTATTGTTTACTATTGCCAACACCAGGAGAAACCTGGCACTGTTATATCTGGGAACTACAGTAATAATTCTTCAGGCAGAACAGCTTATATTTAATAAGAATAACTTTTTCATCTGAGCCAGAAGATCTAAAGGGAAAGGAAGCCCCAATTTTACCCATCTATTTTATATATTCAGACTTTACAACCAATCTCTCTTTTATGGCACAAAGTGAAACTAGGCAATCATTTATGAACAGATCCTGTGCTCACCTTTGATCAAACTGTGCCATAACACTAACTGGTAACCAGAGACATATGAAGACTGTGCAGTTTCAAGGAAGATACAGAGGGTGAAAAGAGGTGTAATTTTTCTAAGAGGTACACAAATTCTGAGCAAAATCCTGAAGAACAGGGAGACAGGAACTGCAGAACTGGAGTTTCCCATTTGAAATGCTAGATTTTTCCACCTATGTCCCATGAATGTAAGCCACATGTAATACACTTGATTAAGCCTCTGAGAGACAAATGGGTATGAGTATTGGATGACTACAGAGCCTGTTTGTTGTTTGTTTTTCTTTTTAAGAAAAAAGAAATCCAATTAAATTTTAAAAATAAGTGGCCAGACAGACATAAAAAAACTACCTTCGTGTAATCCAGGCTAGATGTTTAACAACTGGGAGATAACAGCGACTCACCAGAGGCAGCTGCTGTGTTTGGGAAAGAGGAAAGAAGCTGAATGCACAGCTTCACATCTCCTTTGATTCTGTAACTAAGATCAATTCTAGCAAAACTCTCTGAAGACTTGGACAGCAAGAAATAGATGCCTTATTTACAGCTTCTCTCTTCCTCTCTTTTTCTTAAATAAAAAAGTCAAGTCAAAATGCACCATATTTGGAGCACATAACAACGAAAGGGACAAAGCAATATTTGCTATCACAGAGAAAAGTTACTTGCAGCAAGCAAGCCACGTCTGATGGCTTCTCAATGCTCAGAGACACAAGAGAGACTCCACAAGGGGCTCTTGTCCCTTCCCTAGAGCAGACAACAGGTGAGGAATGGAGCCTGCCTGAAATCTGGGGGTCCGTCCACTTTGTCCCAGCTGCCCCAGCATTCAGCTCTAGGTCTGCTGTGTGATGCTTGACAAAGTCACCAAGTCATGCCTCAACAATGCACAACAGAGAGCAAGCTGAAAAAAGTACTACCCTAGTTAGGGAACTAATTTGTTTTCTAGTCTAATGGTTATAATCAGTAGACTTCCTGAGTATCAATCTTCCTGAACCACAGAAGGGGTGAGATTACAGACTGACAACTGTAATGTTTACATATTAGACATCTAAGTGTCATTTTCAGGAGTTTGGTAATGAAAACTCCACAAGGCATTTTTCTATAAATTTAAAAAAATTCATGGCATGGCTACAAAAGTGTGTGGTTTTTTTTAGCGCAGGATATTTTTAAATCACAGAGAAGTAAATTACTGTGTTCAAGATGCTGACATTAGACACTATAAATATTCCTAAACTGGCTCCACTTTTGAACATCAAGCGTAAGAGAAAGGAAGGGGAGAACAGAAAGAAAAGAATACATGAAGTGTGCTGATCAAGCTTCTAGGGCAAGTTATTAAAATAAAAACATTGAAATGTAAGGGGACAATTACAAGAATTAATACCAACAAATTGGTATGCAACTTAATGAAGCAAGTTAATAATGGCATCCCACTTGGGATTAATTGCAATACATTAATCAATTAAGAATCACTGAGAAAGCAAAAAAACTGCAGGTCAAAAACATTTACAATGCTGTAAACTGAAAGATAGTGATCCTGACATTCAAATGAACATTAAACTAGAAGAGCACAGAGATCTATTCCCCATGCAATGCACACAATCAGCTCTCATTAATGGTTACGACAGATAGCTCAAGACATTGAGGAGAGACCCCATAAAATATAGAGAGTGTTTTTCAAATTTGTAGCATTGCACAACTTTGGAGTCCAAGTGCTCTCAACAGCAAGAAAGTTTGCAGTTCCTTCACAGCATCAACAACTGTGATGTTTCCACTAAATAAATCTGAGCAGAGGACTGTGATTTATGACAAAAAGCAGAAGTCACTCGACAAGCCATCCCCAGTGTTAGCCACCCTCCTTTCTGCTGCATCCAAACCAGAGAGGCGACGGCACAAGTTGTGAGTTATGGCCTCAGATTGAGCAGTTAAAAAAGCATTTACAATGCATTTTTGGGGAAAAAAACCCAACTAATTATAATTTTTACCTTCAATTATATTTTTTTTCAGACACTTTGGAAATTCATTTCTGTAGATATGTCTGAAATTAAAAACAAAATAAAAGCCAAAGACTCTCTGTGCATTCTGGTATTTTGCTCTGCATTGTAAAAGGAACTGCATGGCACCACTTTCTGCACAGCTCATATCCTTTAAAACTCAATCTAACAAAAAGGCTTTAATTGAAAGTATTGCATTTTGGAGGTCATCTGACAACATCAGGGTTTCCGCCTTATTGGAAAATACCATGAATGAGTTCACAGAGCTGAAGAGAAGAAGGGAAGGAAAGACGATTGCTTGGGCACTGAAGAAGATAAGTGCACATAAGGAAGATTATTCTTCTACACTGCACAGTCAGCCTGTGGATAGAAAAGTTTCAACACAGCAGGTTGCAGCCATCATGATTCTAGAGACTGCAAATGCCTCTTGGCAGAACACAGGCAAGCAGAAGCGGAACGATGTGTTTGCTTCCAAGAACGATCTGTTTCAGCCGCCCTGTCAGCCTGTGCCTCCAAATCCAGCCCACCTTTCGCTCACACATTCATACCTCGTTCCTCCAAGCACGCTTGCTCAGGATGTTCAGGCCGCTGTGTGAACACCTCTGCTCTCAGCACTCACAGATTTAGCCACGTGTTCCTTCTCACGGTAAGCCGTGACAAGCGTGCAGCCGTGTGAGTGAGCGCTGGAACCCACAGCACCCTGCACAGCAACAGAAACTCTGCTTGTGTTTGCATGGGATTTGACATGAGGGATTACCAGGAGCCCAGGTTCTCCACAGTGACCCCAGCAGCAAAGGTGTGTATCAGTGCTGCTGTCAGTGGACAGAAAGTTTGGAGACTTGATGATTCTCTGGTAAAAACCCCCCACAGGTGAAAGGGCAAGTGTTTCTTCAGCGCAATTCAGCTCACTAGCAAAGCCCTCATTTCTTGAGCCCAGCAGCACTGAGTGATGAACATCATTGGGCTCACAGCCCTGACTCCTTCCCAGCTCCCTGGGCTCCCTAAATTGCTCATAGGTTTTGCTCAGTGAGGTCCCAGGGCTCACTCCTGCAGTCTGTCCCTTCCTTACCTGCTTCTCTGCTCTGACGCAAGTGATGATCTTCAAGAAAGGGATACAGCTCTGCCCATCCCACAACTGCACCACCCTCCATAGCTAAAATCCTTTTGAAGCTTCTCCAGTAAACTCAAGATTTCATCAGGGACTGT
This sequence comes from Myiozetetes cayanensis, assembly GCF_022539395.1. Lineage (NCBI taxonomy): Eukaryota > Metazoa > Chordata > Aves > Passeriformes > Tyrannidae > Myiozetetes > Myiozetetes cayanensis. Next base: position 7,634,854 of record NW_026087389.1, read on the forward strand.
TTGTTAAGTGCTCCTGAGAATCAGCCCACTCATTTATGTACTAAAATAAAGGATGAAACACCTTATTACAAGAAACCTTGATTTTTAAAAAGAATCTCTGTTGTAAACAGCAATTTTACTATTAAGTATGACCTATTTGGGCAATTGTATGAATCAGAATAAAGTTAAAGTCTCATTGTTAAGCACTTGAAACTCAATAAGCACCAAAATTGAAACTGGATATATATATATATATTTTACTCACAGAGCTATTCCCCATCTGTTCTCCCCTTCCTTTCTTATTTTACATAAAATATTCAAAAATATTCCTATTTCCCAAAGAAACTTTCAACATAAGTTGAAATAAAAGTCAGAATTTTGAGCTTAGTTAAAAAAATATTTTTGTTTTCTTTAATGGGAAGGGTAGAATATATTTTTTAGAAACACACAGCTTCCATGAATTTTTATCTTCTACACAAACTCCAACCAAAATGGTTTCAGTGCAAGTATTTTGCTCAGCATGAATGCTTAGACATTGTTAGACACCTAAACTTGCATGTTTTGGCTAAACAAACTACCTCTGGAGGCTGCTCCATGCCATTCATGTACTGAACTCAATTAAAATCTAACAGACTTTTAGAAACTCTCAAAATTTTGTATTTAAATTCTCCACAATGTAAAATCAATTTTGAACATTTTATACCCACTTATTCATGGGAAAACTAGGAGAATTGTTTTCTGCTCCAGAAGAGATGCTTCACATGTCACTGAACAGCATTACATGTATTGTACAAGGTGAGTCTCAGAAAAATGAACTCTCAGTGCTGTACTGGGCATATCTGCCTAATCTGACTGTGTCTTTATATGCCAGGGTAGCTGCTTTGTACCTCTCTAGCTCTATGCTATTCTTTTCTTAGTAACTAATGATTTTAAATAACTGCAACATTTCAAAATGCTGAGAAAATGGACTTAGTGAGCAAGGACACATTTCAAACTGTTTTGCTTGCCTTCACTTACATGGAGAGTCAATAGTATATAGGCACTGAATAAGCAGCTTTAGCCTGTACACACTTTCATGTTATGAAGATAATAAAAATATACCTGTACTAATACATAAATAACACTGCTAATCAATAATAACAGTTTTATTACTCATAAGCAACTATTAATAAAACACCATGGGTTCTAATGTAACCATTAAAAGAACTAATACTGTAATTTAATTTTAAGGTCTTTACATTTATCTGAAGTCCATTAAAATAAATGAAAAGTCTCTCAATGACTCCAGATGATGCCCTGCATGTTAATGATGCCACGTGTTATTTAAACTACTGCAAATCACCTCTAAGATGTTGCCTAAACACTGGAGCACTGATTATGCTTCATGTAGGTGGGTATAATGTTCCAAGAGAAGTGCACACCTCTTTCTCCATTCTCATTTCCAAAATCAAGCTAGTTTTGCTCAGACTTTCAAGAAGCACTACAGTGAGGGAGAGGTGGAATTAGGGAACTTCCAGGAATTGAGATGGGGACATGGGACCCTCGTCTCCTGCTTGCCATGGTTTTCTCAACACCTACTGTATTTAAAGCACTTATCCACTGAATTTATTTGGTTATGATGGCAAACACATGAAACAGTTAATGAAAGGGAAGCAGAGGGAAGAAAAAGGCTTCTAAGAGAAGTTAAAAGCTCAATTCCGTTGTTTGAGAAACGCACATTAAAAAAAGCATATTTGTGCCAAATATTCAATGGCTTTGATGGCGTTCCACCAATTTATTCTCTGATCAGCTTATTTAGGTCCCTGTGAAAAGTTATTGATCTCCTTGAAGAAGCACATCAGGAACTACTATCAAAAAATCTCACAAAAAGCAAGGCCACAATCACTCATTTGACTGAAGAACAATCTCTGCATACATGAGTTAGAACTAAATATAAAGATATTTACATACAATTAACACACACATAGATCTAAAAGTTAAAAGGGCTACACAGTATTTTTTCCATAACTTTAAAAAAGTGTCAGCATTGGAAAAGAAAATTAGGAATGGTAACCCAGCAAAAGGCCTGTAAACTCCTTGATTTTTATCCCATGTACTTTTGAAAATACTGTTAGTTGCACATTTGCTGCCAAGTACCTAATTACCTTTAAAAATCTAGCTCTACACTGCTAAAGCTCTTGAGTGATCGAGGTATCAACATCACTCATCATTATGGAGCTAATTTTAATGATGAAAGCATTGCTAAAAGTTATTTTAAAATTCATTTTTACTTTAACTTCTTTAGAGATGATTTGTTTGAGTACCTGAGACACAGTAACTAATCACTGATGGTTTTCTTTGCAAATATAAAATAGATTTATATGCCCTCCCTGTAGGAAAAAGAATTCCATCACCTCCTCCTGAATTTCTGAGCTATCGAATATTTGATGAGTGCTTAGGGAATCAGTATTGTGTCTTTTCACAGCAGTAATCAAGGAATGAAGTATTCTCTGTCATAATGAATCTACTGCAGGACTAAAAGATGAATATTTCAAATGCAAAAGCAATATGTTTGTTTTGAACACATTTAAGTTTGGCTTTAATAAAGCAAGTAGTGAAGTGTGCAATGAATTATATTGTTAGATGGTTAAAACAGAGCCATGCAATATGTCTGAATGCATTTAATCCAAGTAACTACTCATTTTAAATGTGACTTATAAATATGTATTACATGTATATAGATGGATGGATGACTCAGGAACCATGAGAGATCTGGGCCTTGCCTTCCACTCCCGGCTTGCTTCAAAACCAGCTCAGCCTGACAATTAACCAAGGCCTGGAGCCAGAACATCATTAACCACAAGCTGAATGTTATGTGGGCTGAAACTGGGCATGTGCACCAACGATTCAAGTCAGGATCATTTAAATCAAGCCTGAGGTGGCCGGCTGGGCTGGGACCTGCTGTGTGTGTTCCAGCAGATGGTGGGTCCCAGTGTGCAGCCACCGGCAAATTCAAGATGCCCACAAAGCAATGAGCCCCTCAGCCAGGTCTGTCACTGTGGTGGTACCATTTCTGCAGATCCAGAGGCCTTTACTGCAAACCATGAGGATGCTGTTGGCAGGGGTTAATGGGCATGTCTAGTTAAACATCTCCCACTAGCACCAGCTTCACTTTGAGAAACACCACATAACCCCAACACTGAAAGGAATGGCCATAATGTGTTCTCCTGAAAAACTTGTCAGAAGGCAAAGAGAAATCACAGACATTCTCTCATTTGTCTCCAGAGGACTTTGATTTTTGTTAAAATAACGAGTTCTTTTTGACAACAAAGAAAATCCAGGTTTCAGAGCCCAGTCAGAGCAGGCCAGCTCATCTCATTTGCAAACTGAGAATACCTGCTAGAGTCCCCACAGTGCTATTTTGTGTGAGACCCTCTCAGTGTCTATCCACAATGAGATACAGAGATGAGCAGTTATAGCAGTTTGTATTTGCAAGAATTGTTTCCTAAGTTCAACTAGTAATTTTTTTTTTAAATCAGGTCAACTGACCTACAGCACACAAACAGAAACAGAATTTATCAACAGAGCTTACAATGAAAGCAATGAGAAAAGCACAGACTTAATTTGCATTTACAACAAAGTTCCAAGTGCTTCAGTTATTCCAGTTCAGAACCAATGTACTTTACCTGGAAATTGCCCCTGAAATAATGAATTCAATAAGGAAAATTCTTATATAGTCCAAGTTAAATTATTTAAAAAGGAAGAAAGAGGGTTCTTAATTATTTAATGTTTCACCAATAATTATATAGTTCAGTATAATGTTCGCTCACCAGAAAACCTGATTTTCAAAGGAACATTTGTGAACATCAGTCAAACAAAAAACACCTGCCAGACTATAAACTCAGTTAGTGCAGTACACATTCATTCCAACACAGCATTACTGCATTAGCAAAAATCCAAGTCTTGACTTAATGGCAAATCTATCCAATAATTGATGTTAAAATATTTACACAGGAAAGCACGCATGACTCAGTTTTCTAATGCATTTGTAAAAAACACTATGACCTCTCTTGCTACAATTTTTTTACAGTTAAGTTCTAGGTAAATGAGTTTGAGATGGGACTACAGCTCTGGAAAATTGAAAGCTATAAAATTAGTACTTGAGTAATCTAAACTGCCAATCAAAATGTGACCACGGACATCTTAGGGACATTTCATTCAAAAGTCACAAAGAATCAGTTTTAAAAGACAGCTTTAAATTAGCTACATGAAATACCAGCCATGGTATGCTTAGCCACATGGAGCCCTGGGGAGCAAGGCTCAGGGAACACCAAGTGTTTCTGAATAAAAAGGTTTTTCCAAGTCGTGGATCACCAGCTCCAGCACACAACACACAGCTGAGGGAGCTAAAACAGCACCTTAGTCAAACAAAGTACAGATCTGCAAAGGATTATCATCACCCATTAATAACCCTATGTACAACAGCTCAAGCTATATAGGAAAACTCTGGAAAACCCTCATGACGGCCAAAACAGCAGTTGTCATGTTGATGTCCTTAGAGTTTACTTACACAGGCCAGAATTCAGCACGTGCCCTTCCACACTGGGAGCTCTGGGCTCTACAAATCTTCCTTGACTGTTCTCTGTCTTGGAGCAAAGCTACCCAGAAGGAAAACCTGATACACACTCACAAGTTTAACAGCACAGCGTTGATTTCTCATTTCAACCCAAAGGCAAAGAAAAAAAATACCAAAAAAAAGAAACCCATTTTCTTTCTGCTGCAAACTAGGTTGTCCCTGGGTCATTTTGCCAAAGAATTACCTTATTCCCACTCTCTGGGAAAGATCAGAGACTGTTTATCAGTAATGGTTTCAGATTTCATGGCTCCTGGAGCAGAGGAGCTCAGCTGCACCATCATCCACACTTTACAGCCTCATGTCCTGCAGCCTGCAGGGCTGGAAATGATGAAAAGTATAGATTTCTGCTTCCCTGAAGGGACTGCAACACTCAGTTGTGGTCTTGAAGAGCCTGAGGTCTCCTACAGTCAAAGATGGTTTTTTTTAAACAGCATTACAGATTATTTTAAGTCATTTTTAGTGAGTTTAATGCCTCCCTTGGACTTGTGCAAAGTGGGACTTGCAGTAAGTGCAGCACCTGGCTTTGCAGGTGGGGAATACAAAACACAGTCCCACCACAATTGTAAGATCCCCTAAAAACAGGATTTAGGGAATAAATGTCACATGCAGACCAGGAAATGGTGGGACACGGGGCAGTGCTTCACACAGCTGATGTGAAACACGTCAGGGTAATTTAGCAATTAAATTCCAGACAGATGATGCCCCAACACGTGTTGCACACCATGGCACAACGCAGGCTCCTGACACAGCACACACACAGAACCCACAGCTCTTCACTGTGGTACAAACCAGCCTTTGGCTGCTCTGTTCCTAAACTTCTGTCTCGTATGGCCAAATTCAGTTTGCCCAAAGCTTCCCTTATCACATCAAGATTAAGAAATCTGGGGAATCATCATGCTATGCCACTGCAAATTATCACAGCTCCACCAACTTTGTCCTAACATGAAATGCCACAGGAGCGCTCAGAATCCAACAGTGATGAATTTAACATGCCTCCTTCCACTAGCCTGATGTCAGCAGAGTTACAGCAATTTATGCAATACAAGGATCTGTCCTTTTCTCCTTATCAAAGCATTTGATCAAAATCAGTGACATGGAAAAAGACAACCTTACTTAATTTGAGCAGCAGAGTCAGGCTTGTCACTCTAACATCATAAGAAAAAGGGAGGTATTTACATATGGGTACTTGCATATTCCTTTTCATCTGGCTTCACAAAGATAACAGCAAGAACACTTTCTTCCTCAGTAAAAACTAGTGTGAAACCTCACAGAGAATCAGCATTTTCTCTTGCTCTTCCCTCCCGCCTTTTCTCCCTTTTGAAAAGCAAGACCTTAAGACATTTCAAATCTTCATTAGCCACTTCTCTGCCTGTGACAGCCTGGTGGTATGGCGTGGCTCCAGCTCCCTCCATTCAACTCACCCTGGAGTCAGAAAGGTAAAACCCTGTTTCTGATGCAACGTGACAAAAAGCTCACCCTGCTGAACAGCAATGTCACGTGGCTCACACATCAGCAATGGCAGGCAGCAGCCCCTGCCCCACACCGCAGCTCTGGAGTGTTTTGAACCACAAATGAGCTCCCCCAGCACCCTCACTCTCAGGATGCATTTTAAAAAAGCGGATGCATAAATTCACTTATTTGGAAACCTGGTCTGCTCAAGAACTTGTTACTATGACAATTTAGAAGAAGCTGCTACAGATAAGATTGATGAAACTTATTGATTAATTTTCTCTCCAGCTATGTTTGAATTTTAAGTTTTCCCTAAACAGAACCAGTTGGTGTTGGTTTGTTAGTATTCCAGGAATTGCAGCAATGTGCTTCAGCAGTGAAGGAAGTTCCGTGATAAATGTGTTCTCCAATCTGCATCTGTAGAGCAGCTATAAGATCAGAACAATTCATGCAAAATTTTTCATTATGTTTTTAAATATACTTATTTACATTTTAAATCACACATAGACAATATGAAATATCTTTCACTTAGACAGGTGGGAACAAGAAAACAGATGCAACCATTAAGCTTGAAACAATTCAATGAATTAAATAGTACTCGGTGAACACTTTGGTTTATGGATATAGCCTTTGTTTAAACTTACTTGAAAAAACACGGCCATGGCTCCTACTACCCTGTTTTCTAGAACTGCTGTTCCGAAACTGTCAAAGTCATCGGGATTGTAGAAGTAAATCTGCATCTGTAAAAATTAAAACCAACAACAAAATCACATTAGTGTTGATCCATAAAGTTTTCAAATGAGGTAGTGCACACACATTGTATGTAAAGCCAGTGTTATGAACCTGAGATGAAGGAATTCTGCTGAACAATACTGTTTAACCAGCATCTTGATTAATAGCATGACTGCCCTACTGGGACAGTAAGCAGGGAACAGAGTCAACGCAATGCATTTTAATACCAAACCAAAGGACAAACAGTATGGTCAGTCTGTTTAGCTGGTAAACTTTGTGCTTTCTGCCAGCATCTCTTCATTTCTTTGCTCATTGCAGGCTCATCCCCTGCTCTGTTAAATGTGCTAAACATATTTATCTCAGAAACCATAGAGAATTTTGAAAAGGATTTCAACGTTTAGAGTTATTCCTTTACTCCTAAAGCAATTTGTAAGATAAAAGTCTGTCTCTGTAGCAATGCATTTTTATGAGCCTCTGATATTCAGGTCTACCAGTTAGGGTCACACTTTTCCCTGTCTTCAGTTAAATTTCGTGACTTTTATTTCCAAAGCGTTAGTACTCTGCAAGAAGTATGAGAAAAAAATCAGATATTTTGATGGAATTTTCAGATGAATAATAAACATTGATAATTAGACAAACTGCAAGTAAAAGAGGGTGAGAACAATGATTACCCAAACTAGAAAATGTTGGAGCTACACAAATACAGAACCAAGAAACAGCTTCCTCCATACACTCTTCGCTGGTGAACAATCCCACCCCACCTCACACACTTGCCATGAATAAGGGCAACCTACAGAGCACCCGTGGGTGTTCCTGCTCTTAACTTCTTGTATGGTTCTTGTTCCATTTCCCACAGTAGCTGAGCTCCCACTTCTGCCAGCCATCCAAACACACTGCTGCTTCTCCAGTAGCTGTTCAACCCCTCCATTCCCAAAGAAACCCCTAGTGTTAGTCCATCTGTATCAGCCACGATTTGCTCCAAAGGATCTGGTTTACATCCAAAACCTGCAATGCTCCCTTCTCAACATTACACCATGCAGGTGTGTGCAGTCATAGGACAAATTCAGTATCGTTTATTATATGTGTGCCCTGTACAGCACAAGTGAAAACCATGTGGCTGATGGTGACAGCCAAGCACAAGAACTGGACTTTGCAGCAGTTGCTCCTGGGGCTACGCAGGGAACCTCCCGGATGGATTTCACAATCCAAACCAGTGCTGGCTGGTTGATGTGTAGGCTCCCTTGTGCACATTGATGCCAGCAAAAAAAAAAAAAATCTGTTCCTGGCTATGAAACGGGAATGGACCCACCAGGCTTCTCTGCCACTGGCCCCTTGCCTGAACCCTGCACACTCACTCCTTTTCTGCTGCCTGTCATCCATCACCCGACCTTTTCACAGCACTGCTAGGTGATAGGAGACACCCACACAACCCACAGTTTAAGGGAGAAGAAGGTCTAGCTGATACTGTCCCTGCATCCCAACACACTGCCAGTCTGACCATCGTTCCCTCCTGCAAGTCTGTCTGCAGGAAAATACTCTGCTGGACCCAAAGACTTGTTTGGGTTTTTCCAAGACAGTGCTGTGTGACAAATCCTACTGTGTCCACAAATGCAAGTATTTTTCCCACATTGGGTATGTGCCAGATGAAGTATACCCTTTTATCTTGCTCAGATACATTCCTACTCACATTTACTGATTCCCAGGCTTTTGACAGGATATATTGCCTGTAATGGATAGGTGCTTTGCCAGTATTATACAGATAATAAAACATCATCATACAGGGAAAAGGCCAAGATGAAGATCAGAGCCTTCAGAGGTAGAGGTACTTTTTTCAGCAGGAGGATGGCCCACCAAAAAAAAAAAAAAAATTGGCACTCACACTAGCTTCATAAAATTTGAAAGCAATTTTCTTCTCCTATTTTGGCCTTCCTATTCCCAGAGTTCTCACAGCACACACAGATATGCTGCTGATATCTCACAAAGTTAGTGGTACCTCTAGATTCTGACAACTCGTGCTTTGAACAAATGAAGACCAAGGTACAGCCATTCATTGATGTAGAAATTAGAAGCAACTTGTTTCAAGTAGAATTGCTTAAACTTCTGTTTAGCCAGCACAGACCAAAGCTGAGAAAACACAAATTACATCTTACTCCTCTTTAAAATAAAGTCTAAAATTATGTATACCTTACATAAAACACTTCACTATACAGTCCTCATAGGAGTTTATGAAGAAAAGTATCACTGAGTGAGTTCAGCATATGCCAAAATCATTTTGGATCAATTTTGCTCACGGCATTTTAAGGAAATTAATTTTTACAATACACTTCAGAATAGCAGTGCAAAGGGCTTTGGTAAAAAAAAGTGTTTTATTCAGATCCCTCGTCTCAGCAGTGCAATCTCACAGACTAATCAAGAACCACACTTTGCCTTGATTACCATACACATTGGAACATTTTACCACTGCTCCCTGGTGTTTTTCCAGAGAGCGTGGTTCCTCTCTCTGCATCCATCACGTCAAGGGGAACTGTCTTGTATGAAAAATTATCGTCATCTGTCATACAGTAGCTTCCTTATGTGTTCATACAGCTAGAAGGAACATTTTAGGAGTAGAGTCTCTGAGGAATTGCTATTATATGATTTACACATGCATACACTGCAAAGCAAATGTAAAAAAGACAGTAAAGTTACACCCTCAAAGCCTCACGGTTCAGGCTGCTCATAAAACCACACCTGGACACTGCTGAGCATTAGTATTATGACAATTTTCTAATTATGTGATCACATATTGTTCCCTTCCATAATACAGTCTCATCTGTTTTCCCCAATTTACAATAAAATGCAAATGTATCAAATGTATTTTTGTTCTTTTATACATAATATACATAATATTGAATACATTTATCAGTAGATAGTTAATTTAATATTTTCTATGGGTAGGATAACGTTCTTTATGCACAAAGCGGGAATAAGACAGTTAACTGTAAAATTAATTTCACCGCATACTTAAGTGGCCTAAACATGCTAGAAAATTTTCATTATTACTCCTTATTATATAATTAGTATATACAATATATGGTGCACTTTGCATATAAATGACTTCTACAGTCTCTGCTTGGGACATACAAAGCAGTAGCACAGAATGCAACAAAGAGGCTTTTAAGCTAAAGAAAATTTGGATCCTATTATAATTTGCTATTTGCAAAATGCAGAAGGGAGCATCATCCAAGCTTGCACATCCAGCCTGAATTATGGTCCTGCCTGACTTCAGCACCATAAACCATAATTTCTGTACATTTTTGCATGTGATTTCACAATAGCTTTTATTTCCCAAAATTAAATAAAAAAATTGAAAAGTTCAGAGGCTGTGAGAATCCCACAGCGATGGAAAAGCCTGAAATACCCTTCATAGCTTCTATAACGTGATACTACCTGTCTGCAGTCAGAACACTCTGTTCCACACATCCATGCTGACAGTGCCCCAAACAGCCTTCCCTGTGGCACAGGTCCCAGAGGGCACAGGCATCCTGTTCTCTGTGGCACAGTATATGAGATTTATAAGACTTTCACATCTATCCCCATTATAACCAACAAGGCTGGGAAAGGCTTACATGGGCTTCCTTAATCTCGGATGTGCAACACAGCAGTGTGCTAGCATGTACCTTGTAAAGATCTATTATAAAAACCATGTAGTGTCCAAGCAACTTGAAATTTTCAGTATTTTGATAAAACTAAGCTGAGACAAACCGTCCCTAGTGACACAAAGGCACTTTTCTTGCAGGAAGACTCTCCATCCTAAAAGGCTATCAACTACTGTAGCTACAGAGCTTTACCAAGGCAGGGAGAGAGCAAGAGTTTGCTTTTAATGGAAAAACTTCATGCTTTGACACTCTTCACACTATAAAAGAATTGTTTTCAAACTTGAGAGAGATTTGCTGTACAGCACAGATTAAGCCTGGAAAAGAATTTCACTGAGGGCCAAATCTTCAGACTGTTACAAGTGCTTTAAAACAGAGGATTAGAGAGAAAGCCATAACCCAGGAGATAATTGCCAGTCACCCTAAGAAAACATGTCATGTTTTCTAGTGTCTGCTGTCCAGGAAAATCCAGTGCCCAACCATTTCAGTTTCCAAGCACTCCAAGCCTATTTCCAGCTGACAACACACAAGTGAATACACCACATACAATCAGCAAGTGGGTAATTCTCCAGCCTGGAGAGTCTTTGCCTCCAAACTCCTACCCTCCACTACAACCTGGGGCAGGCAACCATTTCCTCCCCAGGACAATCTGCAGAAAGACCTTTCTTCAACTGTGTTTTTCCAACCTCTACAAAAATCTGGTGTTCCCCAGACCTGGCAAAATGTCGGGCCCTGCTCTGTGCTTAGATGTTAATGCCAAACTGGGCTGCCACCACGCTGATGTTGTAAGGACAGGCTGTCCAATATGTGCGTGTGTATTACTGAGAAATACTGCCCACCAGAGACCAGTTCTGATTTTATTAAGTACAATTGCCTCTGAATGACTAAACCCTCATTATGAAATGTCACTGGCTTGCAAAAACCGAGCCTGCTTCCAATGAATGGCTTCTCCCCGCCACCCACCCACAAATAAAAGGCTCCATCTCTCTGCTCAGTTGCTCCTCCTCTGCTTGGCACGACACACATCCAGACAGAAATCACCATTCCCATGCATGACATCTCTTTGCTCTCATTACCCCACTACAAAGACACAAAGTTTACATCCAATACAGACTATCATGGCCAAACTCATTCAGCACTTATGAGAGAAAAGCCACAATGAGCGTTTGATAGATCCCAGAAGATGTGAGTGAGTTCAAAGCCATTCTAAGAGGCTGGAAACCAAGCAAGTACATTTTCCACAGACAGATGCCAAGTATTTTAAAAATAAATAATTGAGACTTTTAAATTGGGCTGCTATCACCCTGTGCAACCTCCTACAGCAGATTTCTCTTTAGATTAAAAAATGAACAAAGGCTCATTGTGCTGTCACAGATGTGGAGTACAGAATATTCAATAGTATCAGGAATTCTGGTGCAAGGGAAAAGATCATCGGAATTAGCTTTCCGCTCATTTCCTTCCAGCAATCCAAGGACTACCATGCAATTTGAAGCATGGTGAAAAAGCATAAAAAAATAAAAGGTTTTATAGGCCAGCCAATTTTTTGATGAATCAGGCAGCAAGACGCAGAGGCAACAGCGACGTGGTTTATTATGTTCTGCTTTAGAGACTGAGAGCATTTTCAGAAGAGCAGAACACCCAGGCATCGCAGGTAGACTGCAAATACTTGCAGAGTGGTGAACCAAAAATTTTGAAATGTTTGCTTTAAATGATGGAGTTAAGCACTGAATATACTAATTCTTAATTAGTGCCTTTGCTGCTTACATTGTAAGAATAAATTATTCTCAGCCACTTTTACAACTGGATTTAAATCCTCTCACACAAAAACAAATTCTGTGCTAAGATTATGAATCATACATGATTTTTCTTAATTGAAAGCTTGTATGTAACTTACTTCTGCTTTAAATATGTGCATAGATTTCCAGTGAACTGGATGATGTGATCCATTTGGCTGGAATAAAAATTTTCTACAGACATAATGTAATCTTCACTGCAGCACTAAAAATTCAGAATAACTGTCCTGCAGTCTGTGTGTTTACTGGAGTGTGAGATGTACACTGGGGCAATAGAGTCTGATGTTTGACTTCTCATTATATTCTCTTTAAAAAACCCATGAAACTTATCATTTATAACATATTCAAAATCTGCTTAGAAAAGGCAGAGGGAAGAGCGAATCGTGATGTTTTCCAGTTCTCCTACTAGAGTCTGATGTAATAACACAGAGTATATTGCATTCTTTTGAAAAGATAAAGTTGAACAGGAGCAGATAATGGCATGTTTTTCCTGCCTAGTCTATTATTCATCAGTGAATTTTTAACTATAGTTAGGCAGGTACAGAGATGTATTTTGAATGTCATAACTTAGTATTTTACGGTGCCTAAAAGTGTGCTGGGTAAAATTGCAAAACAAAGAGTCAGACAGGGACTTTGCCCTAATGTAATTGCAACTTGATAATGAATACAATGCTAGGCTGAAAAAAATGAAAGGAACTGAAACAACAGGAAGAGCAAAGATCATGCAAGTGAAATACCAGAATTTAACTCAATTTAGCTGATCCCTTAGAAGTATGGTAAATTTCCCTTTCATCTTTTTTTTTAGAGTAAGCTTTAATTCTTGCTTTGTTGTCTGCAAACAACACAGTAGGTGTATCTATGCTATAAATTGAGCAATTTCAAAGTCATATTCAACCTGAAAGTTGGCAGTTGTTGCATGTTCTGCCCCTAAGTCTGAACAGCATTTAAACCTGTGAGTGGCCCAGTGACAGTTCAGTAGAAACAGTGAGGAAACATGGTGCTCACAGCATTGCCCTGGGCTTCACTGCATTGTTGGATTGTGGCCATATCACTCAGTATCTTGGGTGTTAAGTCCTGAATGTTAAGAGAAAGAAAAATTCCCAAGCCCGAAACTTCCCTGATTTCTACTGCCAGAAATAAATACCCCTTAGGCCTGCTCCCATCCCAAACAAGAAAATTCATCTCATGTGTACTCAGTGAGTCATTACACAACGAAGGCAGATTTGATGCTAAAAAGCTGCATGTTGCATTCATTTGTATTTCTGTAATATGAAAATAACGGTGTCAGTGTTTATGCTTTCCTTAACATGAAACTTTCTTGCAATTGCTTTGTACTCCAAGTAACAGCCATATGATTCACCATGAAATGAGGTCTGGAAAATCGTTTTGGATAAATGGAACTATAAATTCAATAGAATTTCCATGACAACATAGATTGCAACACTTCGCCACAAGTAAAATGTTATAAATCATTCAAAACCAACAAAAAATCTGCAGTAAGTCTTCTCTTTCACAACGCACAAGACCCCTGAATTACAGAGCTGTGGTTATTACCTCCCAATGCAGTGCCTCTTCTTTCTGATCCTCCTCCACGTTACAAGTGTTGGTTCGTATTTGACCTCCTTCCAAACACAGGAAATTATAATACTAACACTTTAATACCAAGATGTAAACAAGAACGGAAGCATAACAAGCAGGAGGCTTTTCTGAACCTTTCCATCTCATCTTCTAAGAATGTTTAAAATATCTTCATTCTGTGGTAATTATACCTGTGTATCCAGATACATCCCAGCATCTTGTTAGACACACAAATTTAGGAGGCTCTTTTTCTGGAAACGTGGGTGGTAAGTGTACAATAGGGTGCTCAGTCAGCTTGTAAAAGGGATGTGAACCACATGTCCAAGGGCTGGAAATGATCCAAGGAGAGAAGGAGGTAAAAATAAAAAAAAGGATAAAGTATTGCACCACACAGTATTGCTCATTTGTACCCCTCTGTAAGAGGGTTTCTGACATATGGTATTTCACTTGAAGTCCAAGGAACTGGAATGATGTGATTCCAGGAGAACCTTCACTGCAATTTTAAAATCACTGTGGCTGCTGCCTTCAGGTGTGTGAGAGAAACCTTGAAAATGCAAAGCTCTTTCCCTCCTGAAAAGATTAAGAAGCTGATAAAGCCAAAGAAGAGATAAATAATTCAGTATTCTGATTTTTGGGTAGAGGTAGGAAATGAAGTCTTTCGATGACTTGAGAAGTTGAAACCTACTAGTCCTTGGACTGCAAAGACTATTAGAGACCTTGTGCTATCTTGCATTGATCACTGCCCATTTCTGGGCCTTTTTTCCTCATATAAATCAAATGGTCATTGTCCATCCCTCCCTAACTAGATGTTTCATGAAGAAAAACATATAAAAATGGAAATAAATGGCAAGAGTGACACACACTTGAAAATCATGGGAAACAAACTACCATTTGGAGTGCTGTTGGAAGAAACCACAACTTTGGGTCCATTTGCTTGATACTGCAATAAGGAATAGTCACACAGGTTCTTCCTGGAGACAGACAGCATGTTGCCTCCTTAATGCCACCAGCACCAACTCCTAACCAGCTCATCACTGACATAAGAAGACGTCATGAGAAGTTGTCTGCACTTCATCCCTGAAGTGTTCAAGGCCAGGTTGGATGGGGCTGTGGGCAACCTGATCTAGGGGAAGGTGTCCCTGCCTGTGGCAGGAGGGTTGGTACTGGATGATCTTTAAGGTCCCTTCCAATCCAAACTGTTCTGCGAGAGAGCTGATGTCGCAGGAGTTCAGTGCAGACAATTACTGCAAGGTGCTGCTCCACACGTGCGAGGGCACCTTCCCGGGCTCTGGGAGGTCAGCTGGTGTCTTCCACTGGTCTTTAGCTCATCTACCAGACTCTGACTCTGCCAGAGACTTCTTGGTTTATTTATCGAGTAGTTCTGAGTCTCTCCCACAGTGGCTTTGTCTAATGGTGGCCTATTCCAAATAAGACAGTGGAAACACGCAATGCTGGGACAAACTTGGCTTTCTAAAACTGCCCAAATGGAAAAATTAGAGGCAATACTTAGCTGTTGGCATGGCTGAAAAACTGAAACAGGCAATTTAGAAAGTGGCTAAGCACCAAATGACACAGCAACTAAAACAAGCCGGATGGACTAACTGTATGAACAGAGCAGCTCTGAACTCCACCCAGAAGTGGCTGTTTCAGATGTTTTCCTAATCTGTTTCCCATGGCCTTTCTACAAGGAGAACTACACTACTGAAGAGTTTTAAACTTCAAAATACCCAAACTGTCCATACTTCAGCGCATCTTTCAAGCATCCATTTACATTTTCAAACATCAAGAAGTACTTTCAGAATGGAGAGAACTGGGATTTCCTACCAAACACACTCCAGCACTCTTCAGGGAAAAGAAAGGAGCTGCACTTGAAGAATAAACCCTACAAAAGCACACTCTTCCTAGCATGTGTGATTAATACAATTTCATATCCCGTTCACTTTAAAGATGCACTAACACAAGTATTCATTCCTCTGAGAGTTCATATCTTAGCACAAATTATTCTTTTTGTACTGTGGAATTCAAAATGTTCTCTGTGTGTGGTTTTTTCTACTGTTGTTGATGTTGGGGGTTTTTCTTTTTTTTTTTTTTTTTAATGGGAGAAGGCAAGGTCTTCCATGAACTTCCAACGCCTCAGAACAAATTTTGAGGTATTTATAGTTTCACTGCATCTCTGGATTCAAAGCTATGCAGCAGATGGGGCACGTTTTCAGCAGCATTTTGCTGGGCAAAAGGCCATTCCTATCTCTGAGGGGAGGATGTGAAATCCTTCAGGCTGTACACTTGCAGAGTTATTTTTATTTATGAACTGTGAAGTATATGGACAGTTACAGCAGAACCAGTCCATTACAAGAGTGTACTTGGAGGGTAACAATAATATGGGCTTTCCCATATTTTGCAGAATACATCTCTATCTCACACTGCACCATAATGCCAAAGGTAGAGCAAGTAGAGGTCTCAGCAGCTATTTGCAGATTCCTGGAGGAAGGCACAGCACTAGTTCTGCCACAGCCATCCCATTTGAACACAAGAAGAATTTTTATAATGCAGCTGCTTAATATGGGTGTTTTACTTCAAGATTCTCAAAAGGGTTTAATATTCAAGGACTGAGTACACTATATCCTTTCTAAAACTCAGGATCTCCTGAAAATACCTCAAATTGAAATCCTTCCCCACCATGGGCTGCCTACCCAAATTCCCCAGTCTCTTGGAAAACCTTATATGTAATATCTCCATACTCTGTTTCTAATTTTCTAGGTTTCTTTACCCTTATCCTCTGACTGTTTTACAGAGAAGAAAGTGAAGTCTGCACACGTTTGAAGTGCAGTGTTAGGAAATTTGTAAACTTCTTGTCTTTAGTGACTTTGTATACAGACACACACACTGAGAAATACACCACCTTAATGGCACCAGTGCAGATTAGTAATAGAAACGATTCTCAAGCCCAAGAGTCACATTTCCACTCTGGTTCACACCTGTGTATTTCCTGAAAGCACTTCAGCACCTCACATTTGCACAATTCACCTGGGTAAAGGACAGCAGAGAATGTTGTGGTTCTCAGTATGACAGCTGCTGGCTTTTCTCCAGGTTCTTGGTGTCTCTGGCTTTAGAGGAGCCCAATCAATCTAATTCTTGCTCAAGCACGAATGGAAACTGGAAACACTAAAAATGGTGCAGCCTCTCCCCATTACACAGCACGGAGAGCCAGGGCTGGGCTGTGGTGGGTGGGGAGGTACCACCTGCCACAAGAAACCACATCATGGTATGTGTTACTGGTACATTCGCCTCTCCTGGCGTTGTTCTGTCACAGCACGAAATGCCTCAATGGAACTTCTGAAATATGGGAGCTGCACAAGTAAAGTCTTTATCATAAATCTGATAATTAACCTGCATAACTAATTTTCCTCCTGGCAGCAGGCATAGGTTGGAATAAATAGTCTATTCAATGCCTACTGAGAGAAGACTTCTATATTTCATGTTTACTTTAAACAAGTATAAAAACCTCGGGACAAAGGGCCTCAAAGAGTCAAATTCCTTGCAGTTTCCACAGAGCGCCCTGAATAATACATAAAGCAGCTACGCTCTTATCCCTAAAACCACAGGTGTGAACCAGATGTCATGCTTATCTTCTCTTGAGATTACAGCAAACAATCGCACGCCTTCAGAATATAAAGTAAGCTTTGGATCAAGGAACCTGAAATATATTAAAAGTGTGGCACCGAAGTTAAAAATTCAAATATTAACCTACAAATCACGGATTCATTTAAGAGTCTGTTTATAGTCTATGTTCTGTAAAAGTTGTATTTCTTTTATTTAACCTTTTCATAAGAAGATATATTATGAATCACAAATCTGAGATAAAACTACTTGCATAAATCTCAGTCTTGGTCAGCAAGGTATTGCCAAACAGATTGTTCAAATATACCACCATCCATTTAAAATACACCACGGCTCAAGGAACAGAATTAAAGTTAAAGCCTTGATTTAAATTTTAAACTTTCCTATTATTGTAGTAAAGGTTTAGAAAAAGGTGAGCATATGCTGCACTCAAATATTGAAAGGAGATTAAACTCAGAAAGGAATCTCAAAGAGAATTTTAAAGTTAACAGTATATAGTAACAAGACATGGTCCAAATGTGTTCTAACCATACAGCCTTGATCATAACCAGTCACCTAGGAGTGCACATCCAGAGGATATTCCCAAATGTCCAGTTTTAAAAAAAACACCACCTATTTCCTCACTTCCACAAATGTCACTAATATGTGTGTTTGTTACAGGGGGCATTTCAGAAGAAGAACCACATGGTCCTCACCAGATGCACAAAACGCCCCACCCCAGCATATTTCAAAGGTCACACTCCTATCACAGTATTTCTTCTTTTAAATTAGATCCAGCCATCACCTCCTGACTCCTGTGCCAACACCTCAGGAGCAGCAGTGCTTGCTGCAGAGGGTGAGGGTCTGTTGTCCCTAAAACAGAGTTCATGTCCAGTTTCAGGGTTTTTTTTAGCTTCCCTCTTCCACCTTGGCTAGCTTTGTTCTTTAATCCAGCGTTCTGGTTTCCTTCCACAGGATCCCTTGTCAAACACAAACACTCCAAAGGCTGTCAGCAGCTAATGATAACACTTCACTAAGAGAAGCCTTCCAGGTCAATTTATGACAGAAATATTGCAGGTTTGTAATTAGAGCCCTACATGAGAAAGTCCGTGTTTACTCAATAATCTCCATTTTCACTTAACAGAAGCATGCATCTCACTCTCCTAGCTGTCAAGAAAAGGTGGTGATGTGACCTGAATCCCACAGCTGTAATGTCATCTGCTTGATCTTCAGGGAGTTGAATTACCCTGTTCATATAACAGTATTCACCAGTGACCCAGAGCCTCATCCTGCCCTCCAGCAGCAGGGCCTGTGACTCCAGGGGAAAAAGCATCCAACATCTCGACTCACTCACATTAATAAAACAGAGTATGAAGAGTCATAGGTTAAGGTGTTAACATGACCCTGTCTGTAAGGCTGAACAGTCAAACTTGGTTTGAGTTGAGAGAACAGACCCAGGTCGCTCAGCTCCATGGCAACACTAATGATTCAAACATCTTTATAACTTTCTATTAAAGATATAGGATAAAACTTGAGAACAGTATAGACAAATAAAGAATTTCAAATATAAACAATCAAGTCTTCTAGCCTCACCATATGCCTTATCCCCATCTCTGTTAGCAAATGGGTTTTCCTAACAAGAACAATCTATGGATGGTACTAAATGTGGTGAAAAACATTCTCCTTCAGAAAAACAGTTGAGATGGGCTACAGCTAGTTCTGCAGTCCTGTCCTAACTTCTGCAGAATAAAAACATGTAACAGCAAAAAGAGAAGAAGTGCACAGACAGATAACTCAGCTTCTGCAGCTGATACTTGCAACTTCATTACTGTGGAAAGCAGGCAGTAAAAGTGGCTCTTATCAGCCACTCCAACACCTGGTAACTCCTGTCAGGTGGCACAGGACAGAGCTTTTCCCTGCCTTGCCAGGCACAGGATCACAGCAGTGTTGTGAAAGAGAGTGTGTCTGGGCTCACTGTGCCAGGCTTGTGTTAAACAGACGGAGGAAAGAGATAGGGAGGAAAAGAACAGAGATGGGGGAAGAAAAGGACAAACAAAGAAGACACAGCGCACCTCCCACACCAAAGGGTGATTCAGCAGAAGTCGGTGGCAGCTCTGGCAGCTGCCTGCACTGCTGCTCCGATCAGTTCAAAACACATTCAGGATCATGACTGGCTTCCCTGAACACCCAGTGGTTGGTGCGTCGGTATTACAGGGTCCTGAGATGCCAGGAGATCATGACATTGCAAGCATTGCAGTTTGTCTCCTTCCCTTCATCAATACATCATCTGGCCCTTTCACTCTCCAGAGCTTCCTTCGTGCAGCCTGCCAGCCAAGGGCTACTGGTGACACCAACGTATCCATCAGTTACACCCACCAATCATTTACAAAACATCATTTTTTTCTGCTAATGTCCAACTCTATTCCCTTCTCATTTAAGCACATATCTCAGAAGGTATCTTGATGAGTTTGAGATTATTTCAATCTTCCCTCCTTCTGCAGAATTTCTTTACAACGCCTCACACAGACCTTGTCCAGAGCAGCAAGGCCATGGACATTGTTTGACACTCCAGGCTGCATTAATATAGCCTTGGAGAGCCCTCATAAAAACACTTAGTTCAGCCTACAGGTGCATCAGACTCTGCATCCTGTCTCAAGTACCACACACTAATGGACGGTAAATCAAGACAGTGTGTGTTTACATGGGCAAACAGCAACTGTCCCTTCACTGCACCCCTGCAGCTTCCAGCAGCTGAGCTGGAAGCTGCAAAAGGACCATCCTTTGACTGGTCTGTCCAGAACTCTGTTAAATCCTCATTCTACCTGTATTTACTGCTGACTGCTAGAAAATCATTTCACAGGGGGTTCCACAATTCACGCACTTTGAAACACTGCAGGAAAAGTGTTCTTTTCTGTAGAATGTGCACCCTCTGTGTTTCTGGGATCACAACCTCGCTTATATTGTGAAGCTTAACAAGTAACATTTATTTAACTTCTTTGAGATTTCATGGCACTGTGTAATCATGTGCCCAGAGTCACCTTTTCCAAGCTGAGATGTCACAACAACTATTTACCTTTTTCTCTTGTCACTTAAGGTCCTCTATTTTTTTGGACATACCCAGCTTTTTTGAGAATGGGCAATCAGAACCGCTCAAGTCACCTGTACCACAAAGTAAAGACTTTTCCTGTGGACTGCACTCATTTCCCAATAATTTCTAATGTTCCTATTTGCCTTTTTGCTACTGCTGAGCACTGAGCTCACACATTCAGACAGCTCTCTGTAAGGAGTCCAGGAACACTTCCTTGAGTGGCAATAACTAATTTAATGTTCATTACTCTATGTGCAAACTCAGAGTCTTCTTTTTAACCTAGTTAAACTAGAAAATGTGATTTTTATGATCCTGCTTTGTGTGCGTGTCTGCACACGACATGTCAGTTCCTTATAATAATTTTAGAATGCATTGACCAATTTGATCAAAACCTAACTGCTCACTCGGGTTCTTGAAGACTCAGAGACACACATTCAAGTGCCTTTACAGTTAAGTGGCAAAGTTAAAGACAGATCCAATTAATTTCACAAGTATGGATCAAATATTGAAGGCTCTCCCTGTCCTCCTTCACAAAGCACTTCATCATCGTGCCCACCATGGGCAGCAGCCACTTCAGCTGCAGTCACGCTCCCTCCAAACTCAGCAGTGGTAAGCTGGGGCTTTTTTGACTTGAGAGCACTTCATTCTTGCACCTGGGGATGTAACTGGTCACACAATGTACCTACTTTCTTTTGCTCAGTGGGATTGCCACCAGTAGGTGTGGATTTCCCATGAGTCACTGAGAAAATACCAGCATTTGAATCTGAGCACACACAATGTTAATAGAAATCCACCATTCTGTTAAATATTGTAATATGGTAACTCTAATCATAAAGCCTCTCAGTATTTAAATACTTCAGGCACTGTAGACATTTATACAACTAGCAGTAGATGAATTTTCAAATAGATACTTCTGAGTAATTATCCTCTTGAGACAGCACCAATTGCTAAATAATGCCTCAGTTTAATAGCATGTAGCTCTTAAGAAATGAACAATTCTGGGGACTATTAAATCTCTCAGAAACGTAACAAAGATGGTGATAAATACCTTACACTCCATTACAGTCCTCATGTGGATGAGGAATAGGATATTTTTTCTCACCTGTTAGCTGGACTTCAAAGAGAACTCCTTCAAATATTAGGAGGTAGCCCCTCCCGCTCACTCTAATAAAGCAGGGTATGCAAATTTGTTCTTCTAGACATCAGCAAAGATTCCTTACAAGCAAAATTAGCACTCAGGCTCACAGGGAAAGCTGTCTTAGCAAAACATATCAGAGGAAGAATAACTGCATGGGATAGCTGAGTGGGAACTCCCGAGAATGCCAAAATCCTCACAGATTAGCTGGCAAGGAATAATTATTCTGTCCCCCCAGAACATCCCTCTGTCATTCCAGGGAAGAACTGCTGAGCAGAAAAGTATAGAAAGGGTATTCAATCCAAACTTCAGTGAATCAAGGCATGACTATGGAGAGAGTTTTCAGATGAACCTGCTTTTATGTAACACACAAAGCTCTAGAATATCAGGAAAATGCAGACCTCTTGTTCATATGAAACACTGGACTTTATTCATGCTCCCTAGAGATGTTTTTCCTAAAACTCTGCCTGCTTGCATATTACTTGCCCCTAATAAAAGAGCCTGTGGAAAGAAATTTACATTCTCTGGTCACCAGAATCTGTGAAAAGAAAGATTCACCATGTTACCCCATAGAAAAGGTTGCCTTTTTATAGTCAAGGGTAAAAAGATGGAAGTAAAAGGCATAAAAATGCTTGTGTCCTCATCCTGACATCATTATACCTCTTGGGGGCGTTCAGAAGCCTTTAGAGATGATGAGCTTTCCACAGCAAACCATGTCAGATTGTGTTTACCTTCATGCTAGAGCACATCTTGGCTTAATTTCAAAAGCAGCCATCAACAATAGAGGCCATCTCCTCATACAGAGAATGCAGAAGTTAAAATTACTGCAAAAAGCCAATTTGTAGCCACTGACTATCTGACTCTGAGTATCAAGTAGTTTCATCATCATTTAACAGTGTGTCATGAAATGCTGCTGTTCTTAATTCCACTTTGAACAATGACTGAAAACAAGATAAAGGATTTGATAACTTGGTGACCAAAAATTTCCATTGTACTTTCCTCCTCATTAGAAAAAGTTACCATTAAAAAAAGAGAGAGATTAATAAGGAAGTGCCAGGTTCTAAGCAATGATTGAGGACTTTACATAAAAAAAAGCTCAAAAAGTAAGGACAGCGAAGTATTTTTAGGTGTGCAATAACCCACAGCATTTTAACATATATATACATGTCACTTTGGGTTCAGCATGCGATAAATTTCCATTAGTATCTCACTGACAATTGAAGCCCAGCTGAATACTAAATAAAGCTACATAGCTAAACCCTGTTGTGGAAAAGAAGGAAGGTCTGAAAACTTAGGAAAAAACGGCCTGTGTGTGAGGTTCAATCACAAACACTTCTGTGGCCGCTACAGGAAGAGAACCGGAGGGATGGGGCCACCCCAGAGCATACTGTCCCCACACGCTGCAATCCCATGTCCTGGACCTGAACGTGGCCTTCGCCTTGACCCGTGAGGGGTCTCCCTCCAAGCCTGTATTATACCTTGTTTCAGTTTCTGTGGATCAATAAATCATCAAGAGAAACAGAAGCAGAAACTTCCTGTGTCTTCTCATCCTGAAATTAACAGAGATTTAATAAATGCGGAAGATAATTTTCAGAGCTTTACATGGAAGAGGCGTCTCGAGCCACTGTGCTGGTCCTGCTGGAATGAAGCTCTGGTGAGTTTGTACAGATAAAAGTCTCCTTTGAACACTATCACTCAGTTAATGATGGTTCACTCAGTTAATGATGGTTCAGTGAGCGAGGATATGAAGGAAGTCCATGTCCTCAGGGTCCCCTGTGAAGGTTCAGACCTGGGATTTTTGTATCTACAGGTCTTTCCTCAGGAAGCCACACTCCCATCTGCAGATGTGCAGAAGTTGGTAGATGTTCAACAGCCTGCGCACCAAAAAAATCATGCTTCTTATACTATGTGATATAAAATTTAATCTTCTGGTCAAACACAATAGTATTCATGAACACATATACCAAGTTTTGCCCCTGTTAGATTATCTTTTCAGAACGTAAAGCATTTGTCCAGTGCAACCTGACAAGTGCCAGATGAATGCAATAAGTTACAAGCAGAGTAACACTGCCCAATCCATAAGTACATTGTCTTAACTATATCACCTAGATACTCCTTTTTCATCCACATACAGATAAGTTTAAACAGTCCTGTGCTAGAAAGGGAAAAATCTTAGAAGTGGGATGCTGAGGATAAAATCAAAGGTCAGTGAGAGTGAGTGCTCACTGCTGTAGGCTCACTTTGAAGACACCCATATGTAAACTACTCAGACCTGCAGCAGCTGCTTGCTTGGTGTTTGTACAGGATCCAACCCAACAAACATGAAGCCTGGTTCAAAAGATGCTACAATCATAGAAGCCAGCAAACCACAGGACTTCTGCACAGTATTCTGAGCTCAAAGAACCTCAAAAAAAAAGGCAAGAATTATTTGGATTTTTCTCTGGCCTATCTAGACATGACATGCAAACGTTTCTGGGGGAAGGTGGTTTAAGGCCTAATATATAACATAATATAAATTACTGGAGCCGACTTAGGTGAGATTTCCTCCTCCTTCCTTCCATATCACAAACCAATTGAAGTCACATACAAATCTGAGTTTGTAATCACTATTGTCTTGCTCTTTTCCCTGTTAACAGCAGCAAGGCATAAATAAGGATGAACTTTCCTTCACAGTGATAATGTCAGGCATTTTACTAAATTCGTGATATAAAGAAATTTCACCCATTGTTAGATCCTCTTTATCACATGCATGTCCTATCTCACCAAGACATAGTTATATGCATATGGCTTTAAAAGATTCAGGGCTTCTGCATAAATAAATGCACACATACGCCCACAAGCTTAGGGAAACAATAGATTCGTTTTCAGCAGGATGCTGTGAAAAACAAAGTTTATTTCCCTTAGAATGCGTGAAATTGCAATAACTGATTGTCAGACCACTACAGTCTACTTACAAAACTCCAAGAAATTGTGTCTGTTTGGAAACTAGTCTTGACTGACTTCCAAAGGCCTCTGTTAATGCCTGTCCCCAGAGAGGATGGAGATAATGCAAAAATCCCACCCGCCACAAGAACCAATCGATATTTTAACATTCTTACTGCGATACTGTTGATCCAGACCTCACAAAGAGCCACCAGGAAAGTGAGACACAGCGTTTTCTGTAATTTTAAACCCATCACAGACCAAGATAAAGCTCTACACCTGTTATTTTGGTTATTCTTGCCTGTATTTTCCTAGCATATTTCACAGATTGGCCTCCTTGTCAGTCTAGGCTTTTAAAAAAGCAGTGACAGGCAGTGATTTGTTTGACTAGACCTTAACTCCTCAGATTCCACAATTTGGCTTTTCTAAGAGTTATAATTATTGGGGGCAAGGACTGAAATGAAGTTGTCAAGTGACAGTAATGGGCTCTCTTTCTCCCTTCCCCAAGACTGATGCTATTCATTTAGAGCAGGTCTATACACAAGTCCATCTAATCTAATCTGCTGAAACCTCAGCAAGACCTGGCAGTACCTCAACTGGAAAACAGTTCTAAAATTAATAATAAGTCAGCCTTTCAGCTTAATGCCTTGGCTATCACAGACACCTAATGGTGCACTTTGCCCAAGTCTCACATGGACACTGGCAGCAGGAGAGGAACAAAGACAGGAATTACAGCAGATTCCTCACTGCCGCACAAACACGGCCGCTTTAAATGCAGAGTTACAGACCAAGCAGACAATTTTATTGCACAGTACATTCTGTTTATGTGAGGCTTGATCCAGCCTTTGCTCACCCAAAAAAGTTTTGAGACAATTGTGTGGGAGCAAAGGCTCCTTCTCTGCTTTGGGTATACAGATTAAAATGGGTTGAGGCTTGTCCAGGGACTGCATGGCTGAGATGACAGGGAACCACTTTGGAATCCCACTAAGTAGGAAGAAAAGCATGAATATCTTAATTTCTTAAATTTCAATTAATTATAATTCAATTTGGCAAGGCCTAACACAGGAAAATATCTTTACTTTCCCATCTTGTACATTTTTAAATGAATTTGAGACTATATGATTGATGGAAGCTTCCAAGCTTTTAAGTAGTGGATACTATAACACTTTCCTTAGATAAATGATTTCCCCAATGTGAAAATGTTAGTTTTAATGAAATGAAATAGCCTTAATTGGTTGTGATGGGAAGTAAACCCTGAGATAAACACTGCATAAATAATTCACATCCTCCCATCTGGGGAACTTCTTCCTGAAGTGTCTCCAATCTGAAATGCAATACACATTATTTTAGCAGCAACTAAAAAAATGCAGACTTTTTCCAATACACTGCATCTGGAGTGGAGAGCATCTGCTATTCCAGAGCTGAGTGCATATTTTAAGACATAGTTTTAAAAAGATTTTTGATTCTGGACTAGAACATTTTCTCCTAACACAGGTCTTCAACAGAACTGGTGTCCGCTGTAACCGGATCTAACTTTAACTGGATCTGTGCAAATTCACATTTTCCATGATGTTCCAACTACAATATACCAAACCTTTTCCACTGTTTTCACACACACCATACTGTGCCCAAGGCAGCATCTAAAAGACATTTGGAGATAGAACTGTGGCATATTTCATACTGGACTATGGTATATGACCTTAATGTTCTTCTATCTGCACTCACTCCTTATTCATTTCAAGAGTTGGTCTCCTGTCCAGGAACACCTCAGGAACAACTTTTCCTCTAAGGACTTGATGCCAAGATTATTGCTGGCCCCCTTGTAACAGAAAATATATCTGATCACAAACTGTCTGCAGAATTTGTGGCATTTTCTGCACCTTGCACAAAACCCAGGGGGAGAACATGGAAGCAGGGAAACCACAAAACTCATTTAGGCTATTTGATGTGATCCTATAAAATTCACCATGGAAAACAAGAGAAACCAGAGCTTCTATGTGCAGATCTTCTGGGTGTTCTGCAAATGAAACCTAATAGCACATCACAAATTATTTTGTTCTGATCCCATCTCTTGTTCAGCACGGCTACCAACTTTCCTCGGGGGCCTGAAGGAAAGTCTAAAATGTGAAGTTTTTCTTCAAAGGTACTATTCAGAAAAGATCACAACCTTTGATGAAAATAATGTCGATTTCAAACATGAATATGTAAAACAAAACCCTCCCAAGCGAAAATATGTTATCTATATATAACTTAAAAAAAGTAAATATATCTTTAAATCAACAATAATATTCTTAAAAATGGCAACTGCCAGTGACACACTTATTTTTCTGCCTATTATACAAAATAAATATAGAAGCATAATGAAAGAATATATTATGCTTACTTGTGTTCATTGTCACGATTTTTATAGGATCAAATCAAACAGACAATGGAAATGAGTTTTGCAGTTTCACTATGCCTTCTGGTTATCAAGTGATAAGTTCCTAGCTGATGACCATTTTTATTCCCTTTCAATGCAGACTCCAAAATAAGCAATTCCAACCCACAGAATGAAAATTTTAAAAACAGGTTTTCTTCTCTCTCTGCAAAAGCTTACAACGGATCACACTTACAGAGCAGGCTAGGATACAGTTTTTCAGAGGATTCAGCCAGAGCATTTCCTTTTTTCAGCAAAGCACAAGACACCCTGGGACTGGATTCAAATGGCAGAGTTTACTAAGGCTGCCTCTACTCACTCTGAAGTCTGCTATGCTTAAAAGGTTTCTCCTGGCTTGGGTAGCTCTTAAACCTTAAATACGGAGAAGTGCTACTAGATGAGTCACAAATCATTTAACAGGATTCTGCTCTGCTTCCAGAGAGGCACAAGCAATGCTTGCAGCTTTTTATACCTATCAAAGAGCATCAGAAAGGTGCTGAGATTTTCCACCCATAGAAGGACTAAGAAAGGAAACTGGGATTTGACATGCCAGGATTTCTGTTGCTTTCTCTTGCTGGAGGAACGGCACCTGAAACACCTGAACCTTTCACGTGTCACTCCATGAAATTAGCAGCTTGAATTAATTGGTTTTCTCTATTATTTTCATGCAACATGGGAAAGGGGGAAAGACAGGAAAATGTGATTTTCAAACCACAACAGCGAGTCAGGGTGACTTAGAACAGGTACCAATTAGGAACAGCAAGTAAATGTTTTGAAACCACCTCGACTCCGCTTGGTGACATCTGCGTTAAAACAGCTTGCTGTGCATGAAGCCTCTTTTAAGTTTTCTCATTCTCTGAGTCTAAATCTTTAACGCTCAGAGCAGCTCAACAGTTTCAAAAGTAGAAGAAAAAAAAAAAAAAGAAAAGGAAGCCTTATGCTCAGAGTAATTTTGCAGAAAATCCCCAAACCACAGAAAAACAATTGCTTAGAACTTACATTTAATGTTAAGGGCTATTCAGGAATTACAAAATGTTTTTTTTAAATGTTTAAACGTATAAACAGCGACTGAGAAAGCATTTCTTATTAAGCATTTTTATGGTTACAGCTACTCTGCTGCTGAAAAAGCAACTACTTATAAAAATAAAGCTAATATTTATGGGCACTATAGCTCAGGAAGGGACCTCTTTTATAAGACATTTACTGCAGCAGCTATAGCAGTTGAATCATGTTATTGCACAAAAATGAGGTTTTTTAAACTCAGGCTAACATTTAACAACTTTAAGTAAATGATAGCATATGAAATTAACTTTCAGCAGCACTAAAAAACAGAATAGCAAGGACCAAATCTGTGAGATGCTCATCATCCTCACACAGGGTAAGCATTTGCAATGGGGCCAAGAAGTGGGGAACACTGTGACCACCACAAATGCAGATGTGCAGGTGATTTAACAGATCACTGTGCACAGGACACCTCTCCTTGAGTGGCTGCAACCCTGGTAAGTTCAAAACTCCCCTCTGCATTACCCTCCCCCGGCATCAAGAGCTGCATACAACACATCTTGTTTTACAACCATTGCGGGAAAAACACCCCACCATCCCTGTTCCTTAGGAGTTATGCCCTGATGTTTTTCTCCTCTCCTTGGTAACTACTGGCAGCCTCATTTGTGAAAACTTCTGTTCTACAACACTCATTACCAAAAGATCTAATTACAGCAGCAGAGAGTTACCCTTCCAGACCTTGATGGCATGACCTTTAAAGTACAGGCTCAAGGTCATACTTTAATTCACCCAAAGTCCCCAAGATTATTATTTTACAACGTATGCAATAATCAAAGCAACGCTTTAGGATTTGGCAGACAAGCTGTTCTGTCTATCAGAATAACTCACAGATGGTATGTATGTGACACAACATATTCATCATGTTATATTCTTAGTATATGCAATTTTCCTTCTTGCTAAATTTTCCAGCGTTCAGCAAGGGCTCTAAGAAACTGCTGGTGCCTTGGAAGAGATACCCTTCTAGCCTTGTTGTCTTTAAATTAACTGAATAAAGAAAGAATCTAAAGGTTGAAAAAACTCATTCTCCTGTGTAATTGTAAAACATATTGAATTTGATTTTTTACCTTAGGTACTATTTTTTAACTTCTATGTTGTAGCTCATGTTTATTTTCTACTCTTCACTTCACATATTGTACTTTCTTTTTACTTGATGTGTGCCATATTGTTTTAGCTTTTGCTCTTACTTCTGCTTATTTATGATCCTTTTTTGACCAAAATCTCAGTAAGATTTGCTTTAGGGGCATTTTTTTATCTTTTTTTTTTTCCAGGTAGTTGCATGCATAAGTGAACCATTAAAATTGAATCAGCTCAGTGAATCAAACTGAATGACAACAAACTAAAATGAGCAGAAACATGCCTAAAGCAACAAGCAGATTACTTATTTTACTTATTTGTAATGTTGCTTTTTTCCTCTCCTTGACTTCTTCTGATGAAAAAAAACCCACACTTTTTTTTTTTTTTTTTTTAAATACTGGGATGAGTTTTCAATCCTGAATGCCACATAGATTTTATACAGCAAAACACACATAGGGAAGATGCACCCACACAAGGTCAGGTTTCGGATGCTGGCCCAGCAGCCTATTTTAAAGCTCATCATCTGGAGGAGAAAACCACCAAGCACGGGCAAGAGTTCACGAAAATAAACTTTCTGCTCCCAATTTCTCTTGCTTCTGTTACATCTGTCTGTCATTTACTCCCACTTTGCTTTTGTTTTAGAGCCACCAGAACAAAAGTCACCTCTACCACTGCTCTTTGTTTCGTACAGCATTCCGGCTTGAGTTAGTCCTTGTTAAATGAGGACAAGAGTTGAGAGAAAAATAACTGAGAATTAGGTTCTCTGCTTTGGAAAGGGCAAATGAACAGCCAGCAAAGAACCTACCATGTTTTTTGTTAAAGAATGATAAATGACACTGATATAGTCAGAATTTTTCAGTGGTTTTCGGCGTTTTAGCTTTTATGCTGAAAGCCAAAACATTAATAAAGCAATTGCAGTAGGAGGCACACAAGTCCATGAATGTCAGTAGCAAGGCTTCACATATGTCACTTTGCAGTAATAAAAGGCTTCATATATAGTACTAGCACTGGGTGTTACTATTTTTATTTTTTATATGAGGAACTAAGGACAGGAATGCAAGCAAATGGAGGAGAAAAACGAAGGCAATTCCAATTAATCATTTCCCCTAGTGACATTTTAATGCATTATTGTTACAATTATTCTAAAACGTCCTCAAAGGATCATCACACCAGCTTTTTCAGACTTCATTTTTCACCAAGTGAAAATTTAACAAGCAACCTTTCTGGAAAGTTTGGATCTCTGACGGAGTACTACCCATCCATCCCTCTAATTTTGTGGGAAACAGGGCTCCTACACACAATGCAAAATCAGGTGTGTTATGGTACAAGGCCTTCTTTTCATTTCCTTGTATTTTCACTGGCCTAAACTTGTCCTTACTTTGGTTTCTTTCTTATTCACTCCCCAATAACCTTCTTCAATTCTGCATTTTGAGAAACCATCTGAAAATATGGCAAGACAAAATGTACCAGCCAGGCTGTGAGGGGATGGACGAGAGGTGGTGTGGGATTTTTTTAAGATACAAAGTTACTTTAATATTTTTTCCATTTTACAGCATATGAGTAAAATAACCTCTTCTGTCTCAGCATAATTAGTTCCCCAGTCCTGGCATGCCTGAGAGCCTCGTGTTGTTTGGGGTGCTGTTTGCCAGGGAACACTTAATATTCTCATCTATCACATGAATCAATAAAATGCAACCCTGTTTTTCACAAGGTGGCAGTGTATTAGGAAGAGTCATATGGGCTGAGTTAATTTAAAAGTAATAGACTGAAATTGTCCACATTACTTCTATTGAACTGACAGAGCAGGTCCACTGCTGCTAAGAAATTAATCCCATTTCATGGAATCACAGAGCAAGGCCGTAAAAGTTACTGGTTTATCTTAAAAAAAAATAATTGAAAAAACCCAAAAACTTAAGCTCTGATTTTTACTCCCAGAATATGGGCACTTTTTAAAAGACACTATTCAAGAAATGAATGGGAGAATTAGAGCCGTGCCAGATTGACCATATAGCCATTGGGTTAAATTTATGTTCATCAGGGAATAAATGTCTCCCTGCTGAATACCAAAAGGTCAAAGCCTGAAAATAAACTTCAGGCACCTTTGACACGTGTGAAAGTGAGAAGTGGAGTTCCCATAAATTCCCTTAATCCTCAGTGGAAGGACAGGGCCCCTTCAGAGGCAAATGATCCCAAGGGCTTGGTGACCCTTGGGACGGTGCAAGTCATTACTGAACAAAGAGGAAAACCAGGAAGAAGAGTCTGAAATTAGGGACCTTGGTTTCGTCCACCTACCAGGGCTGGTCCTAAGAGGGCAAAAACCCAGCAACAAATTCCAACTCCCCCAAATCAGGAGAGGTAGGATGCTCTATCGTGCTGGGGGTCTTTTGTCTGCAGCATTCAGTCAGTCCCCTGCCCCAGCTACGTTTGGGTTTGTTAACACTTTGTACTTACAATGTTTTAATGTTCAGTCCTGAACAGATTTGCACAGCATAGGAAACAGGGGAAGCACAGTGCCAGAGAGGAGTGTGGTGAGCACGGCAGGACGGAAACATCAGCAGGATTTGTGTCAGCAAAGCAGATTTCACCTTTGATAATACCTGGTTTATCATTACTGGACCCATTACAGCAGGCTACCAGGCAGGAAACCTTAACTGCAGGCTACAGTGATGCTCTTGTCATAGTTGCATCCCCACACCATGCCTGGAAATTTTGACCTTTGTTTTCCTAAAAGTTTTGTCCTCAAATTGATAAATTTCCTCAGACGTGAAATTAAAATCTTCAGCACCAAAAATATATTTGCGTCCAAGGATACATGTCATTTCTCATATCCTGCTATTTAAATCATTTGACTTTGAGTGAGATATGGGAGAAATTTAAGTTTCAGTACATTTTAGTCTCCATCATGTCAAATTTACAACCCTGGAGTAAATCACACTGCCAAGACAAATGTCTTCACTTAAATCAGATTTGTTGCTTCCTTCCATACTTCAGAATATTAATAAAATTTGAGTTCGAGTTCATAATAATAGTTTCATCCTCACTGTGCCAGGAAAACCACAAGAAGTTCAAAGGAACCTTAATTCATCCTCTCCACGCTCACTTCGTTAAGCAATTCTAGGCTCTGGTTTTCAGTAGCTACGTGAACGTGTGCGAATCTGACTCAGATTGTTACCAGTGTACCAGCATGCACACAGTCAGCCCAGATACACCAAGATTTGCTTTAAATGTCTTCTTGAAATGCTGTTCTTATCTTCAGTCTTCCTGAAGATTGGAGTCATTAAAAAACAACAAAACAGCTCTCTGGGAGAGGGGCAAAAGCGCCTGAAAGCAAGCAAAAACGGCAGGGGTGTTTACAGCTCGCTGAAATTACCTGAAATTTCTCCCCTTGGTAAGAGATATTTTAACAATTGGTTTTCTCTGTCGTCTTTCCAACACCTCTTACATCTGCACTCTCAAGAGAATCACGACTTTCATTTCTAGATCTGATGCACAATTATAGGAGCTGCTACTGGAGGGGATTACAGATCCAGTCCCTCCAGTAAATGCAAAGGAGATGGTCGTTTTATGTTTCCCCACTGCAGCACCACCCTTGGACCCCAGTCAGAGACCAAGGCAAGTTGCTTTAGTCTTTATGCAAGGTTAAAAAGCAGACCCCCACCGAGGCACAGAGCACTGAGCCAAGAGTGGCACAAGGGTATAAAGTGCACTTGTGTAACAGCAGATCACAGAGCAGAAACCTCAGCATATTAAAAAAAGCACATAATTCCAGGATGTATTTTTGCCCCACCACTTGGCTAATCATTGTTTCTAAACCTAGACACTTAACACAGATGAGGCAAGTGACACAGACCTGGATTCCTGGCACAGAACAAGGAACAGGAATGCATCTTTCTAACTGCCACCCGTCGAAAGCCGCTCTGACACGTGTGGCTCCATTACATAAGGTTTGTCAAGAGCCCTCTGTAATGGGAGGCACATGTCACTGGAATGTTGCTGGGAACTCTGTGTGATTCAAAACGCTTACTGCAGCATTATTACAGTAATCTTTCAGCATGCTTTTACTCCCCAACCTCTCCCCATTTTAACAAAACAATCCTAAGCCTGTATTAACAACGGGGTTTAATGAAAACCATACATTTCATGATGAGTGCTTGGTCATGCATGGGAGATTTGTTTGGAATCAGGATCACTTCTCTCTAGGAATATGACAGGAGATTAAATCATTAAAAATGTATAGTGTGTAATTAGTTTATCATTGCCAGAATTGCAGAAATATTTTCCAACATAAAACTGATGCCACCAGCAAGAGATCATTTTGAAAGATCAATGTTGCTGAGATATCAAAAAACAAAGTAATTAGGAGACAGCAGGCATGCTGTTCTCCTCTGTAGTTCTTTTTTTTTTTTTTCTCCCCCCACAGCCACATGCATGCATGTATATGTATAAAAACTATGTAACTACCTCCTTACGAATCCAGCCAGTGATGGGATGGACACTGCGAGCCACAGAAACACTATTAGTGATTGTCTTAACTGGCATGGTGATGTAAGATTATTCTGAAGCATCACCATCTTCTGAGCCTCGAGGATTTATACTAACTGCATAATTCTGGGGAAAGCAGCAGAAAGCGCCACAAACAGGATCTTGGTATTAGTTAATTATGGCACTGCAATATTTTCACCGGAGGCATTCTAGAAATAAACTGCAGTACAGTGATGCTGTTTGTATTGCAATAGTTAAGGTGGTTTCAGACCATAAATTATAAACCTCATTTTTCAGAGTTTATGATGGGGCTATAAAAAAGGAACCAGCCCTAGCCAGTTTTCCTTTATGACATAAAAAAATTAGCTATTTGAAAGCTATACATTTATGCATGAGTGCAATGGTTTCAAATGGTTTTTCTCCTCCCACATTCTCCCATTTCCAGCATGGACAAAGCCACGGTCATATTTGATGGCCATTCTCATCTTCCTCCACACTGTGACCCAGCCTCTCAGGTGGACTGCCACTTAAAATCAGATTCTTTTGTTTTCCAGGGGGAATTAGCAACCTTACGTGAGTCAGCATCCCTGGACAACTCTTTGTATGTATTTAGTAAGGAAATATTAAAGCTGTCATTTTCAATATGAGGTTTGCAGACCCCTGGGGGACTAATTTAAAGGGGTCTGGAGAAGATAATTAAGAAAAGTCAGTCTACTGTCAGTAGGCTTAAGCTCATTGAAAAAGGGTCGACACTTCATCAGGAAAATGTCTGTGAGATTATAAATAAAAAAAAAAATTAAAAAAAAATCAAACCTTCACTGAAATACTAGATTACTTTTTTCCAAGGAAAATATGAATTTAAAGCAGCATAGAGGGTTGATGTCAGCTTCCAGTGCGAAGTTTCTTTCCAAAGCAGATGTCAGCCTTACAGGCTCAGAGCTTACATGCAGCAGTTGTAGAAGCACACGCCAGCAGCCTTCAAATGCCAGCTCCACCTCTGAATGGACCAGTGAATCCACACCATCCCCACTGCTCCATGGCCAAGGTCACCACCTCACTGAGCTGTCCCCAAGCCTCCACTTTCTGCTTGTCCATACAAACAAGTGGAGGCAAACATGTCTCCTCAATGCCCTTTTGAATTGAAATTGGGTTACTTTCAGGATCTCAGTTTCTTTGGAGTTGCATACGAGAGGAATAAAAATGTCCACCACTTCTAACAAAAAACAGACTGTCCTTTCCTCATCTTACCATTCCTTTGTCCCTTTGGATGTGGTGGGACAGGCTGTCTGGCAGATGTCTTTCTCTTTTTTAGATACCTCTTCACACAAGACAGCAGAGTATGAGCACAAAAGCAAACCAATAGCACCAGAAGTGGAGATCCAGCTCTTCCTGGACTAACAATTATCTTGATGCCTGTGGGTTTGACTTTCAGGAAATGAGGAAGCCACCATGTATTGACCTGATAGGTCAATGTAGGACACAGGATCCTAAGTTGCTTACACTCTTTTTTGATATACTTTCCACTGCTCGTTCTTATTGCCAAAGAGCTCTACGATATTCAGCTGGAAAAATCTACAAACCCAGAATGCCCTGTGAGAATGAAACAAGTCTTTTAGAAAGAGTTTGGTTTTATAAGTGCTTTTCGGGTAACAGTAAAAATATAACCATTTTTCATGACCATGCACATGGCACCAAGACTTTCTGGGTGTACAAACACCCTTAATTTCTATATAATATATATATGTACATATAAATGAGAAAGAATGTAGAGCAAAGTCGCTTATCAGATATTAGTCACAACTTCTTGAAAGGGATATGATATTTCTGCCTGAAGCGCACTTTAAGTACTTCAAATTGAGATACCGAAACCTTTTCAACATCATTAACCTGGATTGAAAATAATCAATAAATAATCATTTTGCATGTAAGTATGAAAGGCAAATGTCTGATACATTAATTGTGAAACCCCTTCTGTACTAATGGTTGCCATAAC
Organism: Myiozetetes cayanensis; assembly: GCF_022539395.1. Classification (NCBI taxonomy): domain Eukaryota; kingdom Metazoa; phylum Chordata; class Aves; order Passeriformes; family Tyrannidae; genus Myiozetetes; species Myiozetetes cayanensis. The sequence continues at coordinate 7,670,404 of NW_026087389.1, forward strand.
CTAGAGGATCGATTCCATTATGGATATTTACACAGTGACCTATTAGGAATACACGGAAGTATCATTTTTTTACATTGATTATCCATCCTTAAAACAGATAGTAATGTATACTTAAATGTATGGATTGCAAAAATCATTTTTAATCTTTATTAGGTACTCTTTGTTGAAAAGGAAATAATTTGAGCATCATGGTATGAAGGACACAATTTCAATTTATGTCTTAAGAACAGAGGACAATTATGAATGCACATAAGAAAAAAAGAATCTCTGATTTGTAGTAGTTGAGTGAGTTACCTAGAACACAAATGTTTCTAATCTGAACCCAAGGAAACAACACAGACATTGCTGGGGAACCATAAAATAAATACGTATTGAACTTTCACAAACTGTATCGCTTTTTGAAAATGCCTGAAGCCAAATTCCCTCTGAATAGTTCCGGTATAAACCAACATAAACCATAATCAGTATGGTTGATGCTGGAGGCAGAACGTTTTAATTTGACAAACCTGTCCTGTGTCAAGTTTCCACAGTAAATAGCAGGGCTACAGGGGAGACAAATCCAGCCACAAGCCACACCAACAGCCTCAAGGTGTAGAAAGGCATCCAAGGGAGATCACCCCCAGCCACCACCATCTGCAGTGGTGCCTGCCCGCCCTTTTGGTGTAGGGCAGGGCCACTGTGCCACCAGGGAAAGGAAAAATCTCTTCTCTGTGCTCCAAAGGAGAAAAAGTCCATGGGTTACAGGGCCAGCTGGGAATGAGCAGCTGGAAATGGGAGCAAGGCAGTTATCAAGGCTCTGAGTGAGCAAAGGCTGGTGCAATGCTGACACTGTCTAGAGAGGGTGGTGAAATGCTATAGCTCTGTTGAGAGGACATAGACATTCAGACCTGACAATGACAGGCATATCTGGAGAAAATGCAGAGATTTTAACCTGGGACAGCAGCTCCTTTGTAAAAGTAAGGTCTGGTCATCTTCAGGTTAGTTTTACAGCCAAAGAGGAGAAACAGCTTCTTTTACTTGGCAGTAGCTCTGTGTGGAGCTCTCGCCGGAAGAGAGAAGGAAAAATAAACTACGGCCTCCTAGTACATTTAAAACAAGCTGCCACTAGGTTAACCAAGCCCCAAAGAAGGCACGCAGTACCTGCTTTTAGCAAATTCACTTACTGATTATCAAATCAATTTAGCGATTCGGCAAAGTGCCCATCATCCCTCAAGGCTGTCGCCACACCTGTCAACAAAAACCAGGCGCCGACTCCTCTCTTAAGGACATAACATGTGTCAATTTGAAGGTCCTATTCAAATCACAGCTTCCTGCCAGTTCTGATCTCCTCCTCCATCTTTCATGCCATAATCTTCTTAAAACGAACAAAACCCACTGGCTTTGAAAGTGCTGAATTTTCCACCTGCCAGCGAGGTGGCACAGCGGGGACGGCAGCAGCCCTGCAGTAAAGCACCCGCCAACACCAAGAGGCAGAGGTACCAATGATTCCTCCCAGGCGCTCAGAGGGCAGCCACTGATCTTTACAGTCTTTATCATACAAAGGTTTTTTTTGTTGATGTTGCTAGATAAACCGGTCTTTTTCCACATAGGCTTCTCCCTTGCTAGTTACAGCACATACACACAGTGCAGCCAGGGAAGCAATACTGCCCTGCTGAATGTCTCCTCTCCTTCACAGCAGTGGTCATTGAAATTTCCAGTCCACTCGAATTTGCCCGATGCCCATGCATCTGGGGGAAGCAGATCTAAATCCCTCACCTTACTTATCTGCATGAGCATTATTTCAAGCACGCACACACTATTTCTGGGCCCTGGGGTGTGCATCACAATCCCACAAATAGCAAAGAGGTGTGGACCAGCAAGACACATTAACAAAAAGAAGCAGCATCATGTTTAACCCCGCAACGATTTGGCATTATTAGAGCCTGGGCAGTATCTCAATCTACAAAAGCAAAATATCAGTTGTGCCCAGCTCCCCCTCCTCACTCTCCTCTCCATGGGGTCAGCAAAGCCAGCATCACAGGAGCTCTAAATTCAAAATAATTCTTGCACAAAATGCCCTGCCACTGTGAACACTGCAAAGTCTCAAACCTGTTCAGTATGAGGCCACATTTGAGTCTTCTGAGCATCCTTTCTTTTTAAAGCATAAGCAGATTAAGTTCACTGAGCATCTTTCTTCAGCAATCATGGTAGATGCATTAAAATACAGCAAATGAAGAAGGCCCGATAAGGCTGTAATGAATGCATTATCTCAAATCCCAGATTGCTATAACTTTACAGAAGTAAAGAAATGAACCTAAGAACAGACTTTAAATACTGTTTCAAGGATAAAGTATCGATGTATTGATCTTATGAGTGCTATTATCAGATGGCTATCTCTGGGTGTCAGGTGAATCCATTCACTGCTAGAAAGACACACCAGGTTGTCAAGGCCTGACAATTATCCTTGCTAATTATTTCTCTCCTACTGCCCTTTTCCAGTTCTAGCTTCTGACTGCTGCCAAATTATTCCTTGTAGTGTTACCAAAATGTCTTCCACTTCTATCTTAGTTAATTATGATGGGAAAACATCTGCACTAACTCTGCTAATAATGCAGCAATATTATGGCAGAGATCACATGTGGATATTTTGCTACCTCAAGTGTCACACAGGCCAAAACAGTATGCTAGGAAGCTTTCTTTGAAATGAGAGCTTGCTGTTCTTTTACAGAAGACATTGATGTCCTCTGACATGGTCTCACTCCTCAGAGATGAGCCTCACATCTGAGCTTTCATATGGTTCATATATATTTCACATTTCTTTTCTTTAAAACGACCAACACAACAGCTGTTTGAGCTGCAAGAATCCAGAAATTGCTGTTTTCAGTTTCTTGAACTGCTAACTTGTAAACTGTAATGCTGTACCCTAGAAATAAGCAATTCCCTTCCAGGCCATGCCCAGTACAGGGACACAGCCCAGCACACACATCCTCAATACTACAAAGGGAATAGGAATGGGAACGTTTTATCAGAGGCAACATAAGGAATATCCATTTTCAGTCTTGACCAACTTGGGTCTTGCTCTTGTTGCTACAAAACTGTCTGATAAATCACCATATGGTTTGGTGGGAGGGCTCCCAGCCCTCCCAGAAATGGTATGCCAACAACAACAGCATGTAGCTTCCAGCATTACTGAGTAATCAGCATGTGCTTCAACATCAGTGACTGATACGATTGAAGGAATCGAATTCTGGGAGTAGATTCCTACAAGCAGAGTATTAGATGAGGTTGAAGAGAAAGACATGACTATGGATTTGAGGATGGGTGGCTCCATTTCTGCTCAGGAAATACAGGGTTTCGCTTTTACTCTCTTGAAATTTCGTCTTTTGAATGCAGCTCATTAAGTGAGCGCTCACATTGCTGGCTCCCAAACAGAATGAGAGCTCTCAAGCAAAGAATTTCAAACGAACCTTTTTTGAAACCTTCCCGTTACTGCCAATCTCCTATTTTGAACTGGATGTAATGACATTCCTTTTTCTTAAGGGATATTATGGTCCTGCCTGGAACAAGTCACCTTAAGATTAAATATGTCACTCAAGTCTCAGCAAGCCACCTTCTCCTCAAAGAGCACCAGCCTGCCCTAAGAGGATCTAGACCACAGAGAAAGCAGAATAGAATTTCCCACTCAGCCAAGGACGATGAGAAACTTAACGAAAGAGATTTCCTCTTCTTTTCAAATGAATTTTGCAATTTTGACTACTCATCTGTGGGTAGTTTTACATTTTAAAAAGTTAAATCTGATACTCTTTGAAAACCCTTGAGTGCTGCATGCAGGCAGTGAGTATTGAATTTGTTATCTTATTTGTAGGCACAACCACCCTGAAGGAATAGAAGGGCTTGATGTAGGTATAAAAATCAACTAAAATCACCCTTACAGTGATCTAGTTAAGGTAAGGATCAAACACAAGCAGTACTGCAGTTATGAACTTCAAGACACAGAATGTAATTAAAGACAAAAAATTACAAAATTCAAGAAATTTAATCCATTCATGGCACGATCAAATCCCAAATATATCACTCCCTTTCATAACAAATGTGTGATAGGCGTTGTGCTAATGCAAGTGTTTTATTCTCAAATTACATTCACCACTCATGGTGAGCAAGTTTGCTTCTCCATCCTTTATGTGGAGCCTGAGAGTCTGTTAAAAAGTCAGATTTACCCCCAGTCCCAGAGAATATTGATTCATCCTTAACTTATTAGGGAGATACTTTGTCTTCTTTTCCTGCAAAATTAACAGGTGCCTCTGGAGAAACTAATGTTCTTTTGGCAGACCAGGTGCCATTTTCTGTGCTTGAATAAACTATTAACAAACTGTTAGCCCACTGCAGGGGGAAAAGCTCTATCCCAGCTGGTAACACTATTTCTAACTCTGGTGGAAAGCCTGAATTTGTATTTCTTACACACACGTAGATCAGGAGCTATGTTTTATAAAAAAACCCTACTGAATGGTCAATGGCCAACGATAGCCAAACTCTCTTTGCAGGATATGCTAAGAGGTTTTCCTGCCTGGGCAGTGAACACTGGAGGCAGCTGCAGGCATTTCCTGGAAATATGAGCCCTCTTTGCCTCCTCTCTAAAGCCAGAGGATAAAGGAAAGCCCCTTCTGTAGACAGCCAGCCTAGATAGGATAGTTATAGGCATTATTGGCCTTTTGAGGAATGTGCTGAAAAGCCCAACTACTTCGGGAATGCAGAATTTTTCTTATTAAGCCAGATAGCAAGAGGACATATGTATTCAGAGATAGAACTATTTCCCCAAAATTGTTTTATCTTTACAGAAAGACGAGAGCCTCAAAGCATGAGCAACCACATATGTTTTTTTCTTGTTTTCAACCACTTGATTGTTATTTCATTTCTACCAGACAGTAAGGTCTTGCTGCGTTTTAGATCCTTTTTCAGCTCCAGTTAACCTTCCCATCCTGTCTGGAAATACAATGCCTGTGAACTGGGGAAATAACAAGGACTATGCTCACGTTGCTGCCTGATCTCTTACATCGTGTGAAGCTTCATCATAGGAAAAAAAAAAAAAAAAGGCAATTTATCCCTGCAAAACCTGTGGTTACAGCAGCAGCAGTGTTGCTGCATCCTAGAGCAGGAATGTCACTGGGGCAGGTGCTGCACAAACCCAGCAAAGAGACATTCTTTGTCCCAAAGAGCTTTTAAACTCAATATAAGAAACAGCAAAGCAATTCAGGTGGGAAGCAAGAAGGTAAATATGATACTACTGTGAATGCACAGTCCCAGCTTGCCTCCCCTTAGAATTAAAAAGCCTTTTGGTGACCTGCATTATAAAATCAGTTCTGATGAAAACCCTTTTTGGACACACAAATGTCCAGAGAGCAAGATGCGCCTTCCTTTGTGGTTTACGCAAGCTTTTGGTCATCATCCCGTAGAATGAAGCTCTTTAACATAAGATAAAATGAAAAAAAACCCTTCTGAATAAATGTACTGCGTTTTCTCACTGCGAAAAACATGTCTGACGTAATTTATTCTCTTGGCACAAAATTATAGCAACTGTTTAGAATTCTTCAGTAAATAAAAAACCAAACAAAACCCCCAAAAAACTAAAATGCAATCAGTAAAGTACCAGTATAATAGACAATTTAAATAATTTCCTGCTTGCTGCCTTAAATCATGATTAACATTGGTGAAATCTATTCCCATTGTTTGAGCCCCAGCAAAATGACTTCCACGGGAAATACTGGCCAACAACTACCAACCAGCCCATTAACCATATTAAGGTTTTGTTTTGATCTTTTTTTGTGCCAAGGAAACATTATTGCTTCTTAACACATTTATGCAATGGTTCTTTTCTTCCCCCCCTCCAATATTATCTCTGTTCCAGTGGGCCTATTGGGATAACATCTCTCCAGGGGAAGACATTCTGAAGTCCCTGGACTGTTAGACCAGCCTGATGGAAAGGGGCAGGGCTGAGCACTTATCAAGCTTCACATGTTTCTAACCAAAGTCCCAGGACCCTTGTGTGGAGCCAACCTGGCACAGTGTGTAATGCAAACACCTCAACCTGCCTCCTCAGTGCACCCGTGCTCAGAGCCCACAGCCCAGAGACACTCGTGGGACCTGCAGCTCACCACCCTGTGAGCCTCACATGCTTCATGGCCGTGCACTGGACTCTGAAAATCTGCCTTCTGGTGTCTAAGTTTCCAAACTTCAGAAGCTGTGAGCAGTTCCAGAAAACTCAGCCACCTCAGTCTCAAACAGGGAGTCATTTCCACTGAGAGCAATCCAACAGCCCTTTAATAGCTGCAGGAGCAAGTTTTCCCACAGCATTAGTGAAGACCTCATATCTATCCACACTAAATTACAAGGTGCTTTTGTCCAAGATGTGTTTGCACAGAGGGATGTTGAGGTTCAGCTGAGTCCTCACCTCACCTCTAACCCTCCACGCACAGCCTCCCTACCTGTGCTCACCTCTAACCATCACTGCAGGGGAGAGGAGGCTGACACAAATAAGCCAGAGAAGAGATCCTGCTAAAAGTCCCATTATGTCCATCAAAGTTCTAGGCTGTTCCTTACAGCTAGGGCCAAACCAAGTCACCTCCTCATAGTGAAACACTTTTCCTTGCAGGAGCCTGCTAGACAGTCTATGGCAGCTACCTAACATACTAAAGAAGTAGAAATAACTGTCACCTGCTGTCCTCTTCCTTCTCCTCCCATAATCAAGTAACTATCCTAGAAGAACAGAATTTAGCAAGCTCACACACATATTTTTCCTTTTTTTGTCACACTGAGTGCCCAGAGCAAATGCCAGTAAATCCAGTGGCCTAAGTACCCAGGAAGCTCAGCACACAGAACTCACCTTTACAACTGGGGAGAGACAGTCCCATTTTTCTCAGACAATCCCACATTTCAAGTAACAATCCTATTGAATCTGCTACCTTTCATTAAAGTAGCTCTTACAACTCTGTCAAATTCTCCAACCTTTGTATTGATTTTTTCTCCTATTCAAAATAACTCTCTTTTATAACAAGAGCTGGATGTCAGCCTCTTATCTCTTATTTTCACCCCATCTGATCCTCCTTCTCCTTGTCAGTCTTTCCAGATTCCAATTAATCATGTAGAAAATCAGGGATTTATGTTAAGAAGAATGTACAACTCTTAGCTCATCATTAACACACTGTAATTGCAGTGTAGTGCTACTGCCTCTGACCTTTTCAACAAGTCAGTGGAAATCCTTTGGGGAAAGCAGGACATTCCCAGCCAACATGAAAAGAGTTATATCTGTTCATGCTATTTGGACCATTATTTCAAAATAAAACTGTGGATGCATTGTAATATTTGCAGCTTGCTCTAAAAATTACTGGGGCCTGACAGGCAGCAAGAAGATGCAGCCATAAAACCAAACTGCTGTTGCACCCCTAAATTTTGTCTGGGTCTCTACATGAATGGTCCCAAGATGCACTAACCCCTCCACTAAACATATTTAATTTCAGACCATCCTCTCCTGTTTCTTCTTAATTATCATGGGACACTCACAGAAAAGATCAGCCAGATGGAGACTAAATATTCCACTACTACAAGATGGAGCACTCTGCACTAAAATGGAACCTTGATTACAATAAAGTCATTAATTAAAGTCTCAACTGATTCTCCTGTCAGGAGGCACTAAAGACAACTGTGAGGAGACAGCATACCAGCTCCACTAAGGAAAATAAAACAGTAAACCAGACAGTGATAAGATGATGTTTAACTTGCACTACTCACAGTGAAACATGACGGAAACTCAGCCATGTGTTCAATATATCCATCCATTTTATGTTTTTAAAATTATGACACACTGATTTCCTGACAAAGAGAAACCTGAACAAGATTTAAAAGCAGTGAAGAGCAAAAAGGAGTAAAGGCTAGAGACTCCTGGAAAAAAAATCTTACTTTACTGGAGATAAGACAGAAATATAGATTTGGCTTTTTAGCATACTATATGATTAGAGTCCTTTATGGCTATCTGGACCCCCAAAGACTGTAGGAAAAGGAGAGACAGAAGACTGTAAGAAAACAAAAAAAAAACCCACATGTAAAGTGTCATTTGGAAGGAAAAATAAAATAATTAAATGTGAAAATCCCCAAGCCATTTCCTTGTCTGAATGATTAAGTCGGGGTGCTGTAAGAAATGCAGATGGAATAAGCAGAGCATGCTAAATTCCCTGGACACTCTACAGCACAGACAGTATTGAGCCAAATCCTCACTCAGAGTTTCACCAGCCCATCTCGCATCAAAGTCACCTGAAGCTCTAAGTATGCCCCTAGAAGTGTGGATTTGGTCCTTGGAGAGAATATTACAATAAAATTACTTCAGATAGTCATAGTCTCCCACTGTGATATATTCCCAATTGTCTTCTTTAGATCCCTCTATCATTTATTGACCTCTACTTTGCTTCATCCTGCCAGATAGAGGTAAGGAAATTTGAAGAGCAACAAGTAAATGAAATATAAGTAAATAAAACCAATGGTGGTTCCCTGTTTCACAATCAGTCTTTACTGTGCTTGAAGCCAACAACAGAGATCTTTGCAAAATTACAAATTACTAGATATGCTGGATGCCAAAAACAAACTCAGCTTCAACAGAGGGTGTTGGTTCTCTCCTACGTACCAAGAGAAGATGCTGTGCTACGTTCATCATTTAATGTCATAAAGTGTGTGCAAATCCAAACAGACCCACAACTGCACCAACAGTAAAACTACAGAACAGAAAGGATCCCATTTCTACCATTAGGAAGTGAATATCCCCTTCCATTCACAGGTGGACAGAGCAATGAACACATCCTATAGGTGATTCCAAGTGTGATAGAAAGTCTTAATATTCAGGGCAAACAATAAAGAAAGAAACAAACAGTAACTAGTCTTAGTTTATTCCCTGTAGTAAAGGTTTTAGTGCACTGTAGACCACACATTTTTTTCTACATTAATGACACTGATTATCATCTGCCTGTGATAATATAAAACACCAGAATTCAGTGATATGATGAGAGGTAAGATAGCACACAGTGATAAACTTTGGCAAGGTTACCTGAGCATTCAAATTAGAGCAACTAACTGTAGATCTAGACCACACCGAAGTTAGTATGTAGATTCAAAGAGAAAAGGATGAAAATCAAAGACGTTGCAAGAACAAAGACACCATCAGAACCTGGAAAGTCTTCTGAGAAACACACTTGAAGAACAGAAAGAACTGTTAATGCAAATGATTGTTTTGTAATAATAATTTAGTAAAATGAATCTGTCAACATAATGTAAAAGCTTTTTAATTGACATGAAAGGGTGTCAGCTCTTCATTTTCTGCTGGGATGGTTTGTGAGGTTTTCTGTTGGGGTTTTTTTTTTGGACGCTTTTTTTTTTCAATGGAAAAGAACTTGATATTCTCAAAAACATGCATGTTGGTACTTGTGGCTATGAAATCAACACTGCTCCTTCAGAAAGCCAAGCTGATGTTCCTATAAGCAATTTGGCCTAGACAATGCAAGTTTGTTCATGTAAGAGTAAAGGGATGAGGTCTTTATGACATACTGGAGTATGGTCCTTGGAATAAGATCCTAATTTACTAAATAAATTACTGTATAGTACTGTATAATGGTGTTCACATTATAACTGACAATTAGCACCATTAAAGAGAACGCTCATAAACAGCCAAAGCTCACATCAAATTAACACAGTCATGATTAAAATCACTCTTCTGATTTCTGCTCTTCACAGAAATAATCAGCATTTTGCATAAAAATTAGTACGAAGCAGCTAAAAACGAATTACAAAAAAAATAAAACCATGGCTATGCTGGGATGGTGGGACTGCACTCCACCAGCACAGCACAGCACTGCCACGTCAGCTCCTCTGTTGCTGTGAAATATTAAGTTGTTGGGTTTCCCTCGGAGCAGGGAGCCTGCATGGACCTTGTGCAGCCAGGGCTGGTAACCGGTGCGGTGACACGGGAGATTAAAGTGCTGCAATTACTCCTCTTGGCTCTAATGAGGGGAACCTGGGTTCTCTCCTGGCCCGAGGGAAGCTCATCTTCTTTATTTTAATTCTGCCACTCAGCCATTTAAATGGTTTTCTAGCGTTTGCATGTTCATTTATTCTGCTGCAGCTTCAGAAAGAAAAAGAAAAACCTGAATAATTATAGCAGAGAAGAACAATAACAAAATACAAAGGAGTCAGCAATTCATTAAAATTTAGAGAATGCAACATTTAAAACTTTTCTTAACTTGAAAAAAAAAAAAAAAAAAAAAAGGAGTGAGACTTTTTCTGAACTGGCACAGAGCCCAAATCCTCATTAGGATTCACACTCCACTCACACAGCAATACACTAATGGTATCACTTTAATCTTCAGCATCACAGCACTGGTTCCTGGCCTCTCCCAGATGTTGATGCTAAAATGGCAAGAAAGAGCAAAAAAGAAACTTCTTGCCAGCACTGAGCAGGGCTGGCATCAATCTGGATCCTGGCTGTAGGTGGAAGTTTGAAGCACAGGGACATCTCTGCTCGTGAATGCTACTTCAGAGACAGCCAGGCATGTAATGGCTTCATAAGGCTCAAGTATCACTAAGGAAAATCTAATCAATAAATAAGCAATCAAGGCCTCTAATGAAAGAATACCTTTACATATGCCATGGTTTAAAAAGGAATCACAATATGCTACATACTCATAAAAGTACTGCAAGATAATACGCCTTTGATCCAACATGCCTTTAAAGCAGGAAACACAAGGATGTTCCCATATATCTTACCAACTAATTTAACAAATAAATCACAAAAAAAAATGATCCAGATGGGCTTCAATGAAGGAAACCAATTAACGTAGACAGCCTTACCATCTGACACATTAGTTACAATAATAAAAACCAAACAACATGGTCAAACAATAACGCTCTGTATTATATCTGACATTTCTAATTAGTTTCTGCATCCTCTTCAAGAAGAAAGACTACCAGCAAGCACTTTGTTTCCCAGAGGAAAAAACTTCTAAACTTAATGTGCGCAGAGCTCAGTCTATGGATGAAGCTGATCTATCTGTGTTCCCTTGGGATGTGCTTTGGAACTAATGGGTTTTGCATAGTCCACATCTGGTTGCACAATTAGACACAGAAAATATTTCCCTTCGGCTGCATCACCACTGTAACTGCTGTAGACGTGAAATGCCAATACCTGCATGCTACTTTAAAGCTTTACCTACGTCCATGGGCTCAGAATAAACAGAATGATTTGGGCTTTGATTTCTGTAGGACAGAATTTTGGTTTATCCTTTCTACAGTCTTCCTAGAAACGCCACTTCTCAAACGAAGCGCAGTATTTTTGGCACAGACCTCCCAGCATCAGGCAATTAGGATTGCATCAGACAGTTGCAAGCTGCACTACAATTAGCATTACAAATTAAAAGCTTCACCATGCATACATGTACAGTTACTGTTTGAGAGGTGTAACGCCAACTCTGAGAAGTGGTTTTGTATGCACTGGCAACAAAGACTCAGTTTCATCACCTTAGACCTACTGGATCCTTCAAAATCCACTCATGGAAATCCTTCTCAGCATATGATTGAAATTTAGAATTCTTGTGTAGGAGGCAAATAGGATCACAAAGGGGAAAGTCTTGGTTTGGAAACTTGTTCTTCCTTTACAAAAAAGCAAAGAAATGGCTGTGGGAATTCTGCTAATGTCATCATACCAAGGAAGGGCAGAGGACAGAGGATGATGTCATTGCAACAAACACAAATCACTTGGAAAATTATGTTTTCCTTATTAGGATTAACACTAAACCTATCTGATACAGCAATTTATTTTGCACAGCATTCACAAACAAGTGACGTAACTTCTTAAAGGTGGTCAAGGCAGTTTCCTTTGTTTTTCACCCTCAATTTTAAAGTAGAAGGAATTAGAATTCCAACTAATTGAAAAGAAAATTAGGAATACTTAAGCCATGGGAAAATTATTAATTATTTCTTAGGAATTTGCTTATTTCCAAAGTAACCCATTTATCAAGCCAGCATCGAATAGCCTTGGCATCATAAGAAAGGGCTTGTGAATTCTGACACAAACAAGAAGGTCCAGGCTTCTTCACTACCTCCACTCTTGAAATTTCTGCAGAGGAGCTGACTGGCTCTGTAGACTTTCTGAGTGCGCCTTCCTGAGGTTTAAAAGTACCAGTACTGCCAACTGAGACAGACTGGGCAGCATGACAATGTTTGGCCCTTTGCTCCATGTTCTCAGGGGTGGCCCCTTCTGAGAAATCATAGCTACATCAAAGAGAAGATGCTGGAAAAGCTCAATAAAAACAAGATAAAATCTTGGCCTCTCAACATACAGTTACACAACTGGGAGATAAAAAACGGCTTCTAATTCTTGTGTGATGGGGCAGTTTGAGCAGGTAGGTGAAAACCAGAGGTTTCGGTCATGCACCAGAGTCTACTACAACCTCCCTTTGAACTCTAAAAGCCCCTTTCCACCTCCTAAAATACATGGTTGGCTAAAGCCACATGTGATGAATTATGGCACGCTGGGGGCTGAATCAAGTTCTTGCCAGACCCAGCTCCCAAGACGACCATTTCTGCCCACCCGTGAGCTTTCTGGGCCTGCGCGTTCCAAAATGCCACTCTCAGAATGCGTGTTATCTGCTTACTGACAGGCAAAGGTGATACCAGATAACATCTGCTTTACCTCACCATCCCAAACCTTGACTGCTGAGTGAAAACCATCAACAGACTCTGTTGACACAGAAAACACCGCGCTGATGACAGAGCGACCTGGGGCTCAAGTCACAAGCCAAGACCCAACCGCATCAGGCTCCCCAGCAGCCCCTGGCCTGAGACTCTCTGGGACATCTGAAGGCCTGTCCCTGCAGCCAGCTGCAGCCAGTCACCCATCCCTGCGCTCCCAACACGGCGGCGCTCCCAGGGCGCTGTGCCCGCAGCGGTTCCTCGCTCCCGCCGTGGCACAGTGCCCTGCTCTGATCGCTGGGCGGCCGTCGGGTCGGGGCTGGCGCAGGCCCAGCTGGCTCCAGCACAGCCTGAGCAAACACAGAGCTGCTTGCACGGATCTCTGTAGAAATCCTGTTAGTGCAAGACAAGGGACAGCACCTGAATCCAGGTAGAGAGAGTGCCATGAGTTTGTGCAAGGAAGCAATTCCGATGACAGGCAGCGGTCTTGGCACGATGGCTCCCAGCCCGCCGCTATTTGTTTGTGAGCATCGTGGGAAAGGAAAGGTTTGGAGGACAATGAGGTCACTTTGAGGATATTTGTAAGGAGATCCTCCCACACTTGGAAAGCTTACCCAAGAAACGAGAAAAGTGGCTGTTTGCAACTTAACCCATGGGACACGAGAGCTGGCAACGTCTGCAAAGCAGAGCTCAGAGCTGACATTGCAAAAGCACGTGAGAGATGATAGATAGAGTGCTCCGAGGGCCGGAAGGGCCTGCAAAGTGATATGTTCACTGAAAGAAGCATTGACTCATTTCACAGTCGCCTCAGACTACAGCAATACGCTCTGATTTTGATTTCCCCGAGAACATAAGCGTGTGTGTCTTTCCACTCACCTCAACAGGGAACCTCTTGCCGTTGATGCTGTGCTCAGAGCCAGCTGATCCATTGCTTTGACCCCAGTGAAACTCCACTTTCTCTGCCTTGAATCTTCCTGGTAACCCGGCACCACTGACAAAATAATCGTCCTTCAGCAGGATAGCAACTGCACACACAGAACAATGAGAGAAAAACTCTTAGCACAGTTTTTCTGAAGCATTTACGGTTTTTGCTCATTATATCAGAATACTTTTTCTAATGCAAGTAAAATGTTGGGTCATCATTTTCTGCTTTACAGGGATTGGCTCAAAAAGAAAAGTCTACAACTAATGCTGGCTAATTATGGAAGTGATTATGAAGTTACACAGGCCACAGAAAATCCTAAAGTCTGTATTTCTCAAGGACTTTTTGCCCTCCTTATTGGACTTTGATTAAAATTTAAATGGCAAACTCCACCAAAACCTGTTTAATGTGGTTCCAGAAAGTAATGGCTGACCATGGTCCCTGCCCTTATAAACCACAGAAGGTCTGCAGATCACAAGTTAGGAAAAAAATAGATCCTCTGTTTCTTAGATTTCCTTTATTTTGTTGGTGGGGACCCCTGTGCCCTGTCCCACCTCCACTGCTGGACAAGGCGGGTGCTTTCCTCACCCTCCCTGCTCCCCCTCTGTAAAACGGAGAGAGGGACAATAACATTTTTGAGACCCACTCATGAGACATACTCCATGAGAACTTGGTTTTACTACAGTAACTCTGACATTATTATTACGTGATTCAATAAGGGTCAAAAGGATCCTCTTTGTATTTTCTTTTCACTCCCAAAAGCTTTTGTATTTTATGTAACAATAAAAGCTGTAGGTCCAAACAGAGGGCAAAATCGTACGGTGGGAGTTGGTACATGTTACAGGGAAGGTCTGTGGTCCAACCAAGAACTGATTCCAGCTTTCAGAAAGTTCCTGTCTGCTACTCTCACTACAAGATCACCTGTCTTTCCAGCATCTCCTATTTTTAATAAACACAACTCACAACTCCCAAAAATTGCTCCTTACAAAATCTTTTTTTCTCATCCCTCACAAAACTGTTGCTTAAAAACAGAACTAAAATTAGAATTTTGTTTCTGCAAAAGCCATTGCAGAACACTGCTTGCTATGCCTAGAATCCTGTGTTTAAAGATTTGGGGTTGGTTTAGGGATTTTTTTTTAAATGGAAATAGCAAAACCCACACGGATTTCTCTGTGTTCTCAAGCCAATTGTGTCATTGAAATGGGAATATTAATATAAATCCAATTTTATTATGTAAGATGGAGGATTTTATTACTGCTGAAGAAGGAAAAAAAGAAAAAGAAAGCTCCTTGTGAAATAAAAGTTACTCGTCTGTTGGTGACTCAGTGCGGGCTCTGTTGCAGGCCAGGCTTTCAGCCCTCCTATGAGGAGGGACAGTGCCATTTCTCCACACAGCTCAACTTTAAACTGTTTATGTCAAAACTATCTAAATGTTAAACTGAATGAGATGTTCAGATGCATCTAAATTGTGCCAGTGAAATCACCTGGCTGTTTTCTTCCATGATTTCTGCTTCTTTCGACAATTCCTTTGGATCCAAGTGTTTTTGTGGGAAAGTATGTGATGCAGTCCTGGCTAGGGGGTAGTGACTGTGTCAGCCAGGGTCCTACTGGTAGTCACTCTCTTCTTACACCAAATCTGTGAAACGTAAGTGACTGAAAGCACCACTGCTCCCTACCTCCCTTAAAAAATTCTCAGTGGGTTCAGCAGTACTTTAAATAGTGAAAATCTCATTCAATTAGTTATACATTCCATAGATAAAATTGTAGGAATTGTGGAATACAGGAAAGCAGATTCACTTGCATCTGTTAAAAACCTCTGTGGAGATTCAGTTGCATCTAATAAATATTTGATAGTTTCTAAATAATTTATGGCTCTGTCAGGGGTCATTTTACTTGTTTTAGATGAATAATTAAAAGGATAATTAGGAGGATGTACAATCTGAAATGTTCATCTAATTGTTCATTTTACAGTATTTCTTACACTGCTGAGCTGTACAACATGTGTTCCCATCACCTTCCCAGATTAGCAGCATCCTCTTACTGCCAGTGATTTGGAGTATTCCCTCCCTTTCATGTGACCTCTAGTATTCAGGACTGGAATAAACAAACATCACCTTACTGGGCTTTGGAAGCCACTACTTTTATCCAAGAATTTCTACAGAGTGCAAGGAATCAACCCCCAAAGCCCATTAATATAAAATATTGCATAACTGAGATTATAAAACCAAAGGAAGTGGTGTGGAGCCACCAGGACCACAATTGTGTGATGCCATTTGCAGGTTCAGGGATGGAGTCAGAGGACCACGACTTCTATGAGAGCAGGATGATGCACGTCACATAGGAAAAGTACATAAAAAATCCCAAACATCTCTGGTAGCCAGTTTCTTTAAGAGAAGAAGTTTTTAAAAGTTCCCAATGACCTAAAAAGGGGCAAAGTGGCAATATGTGTGTAATGCTGGCAGAGGTACTGCTCCCATGGGTGCTTTTCCATGGGGCAGGTTGGGCTTAAAAAAGCCTCATCAACCTCTGGCCCGGCTGACACTTAATTATAATGTGACCCAAATGAAAACAACTAATGCAGACATAACTTTGAAATGTGTGCATACTTTCCAAGCGATCTTTACCACTTAATACTATGGTCAGCTACTAGGGTGACAAAATCAAACCCACATTAGTGCTTTTGCCATTGTAATTGTACACAAAAGCATTTCTAGTCGTGACAGGGGCTTAACAAATCCATTTCCATTTTCTGACTGGAACGCTGTTTTCCATACATTGTCTGCCCTTTACCTGATATGGGGCAAAGGGTGGGGACACAGAAGAAAGCAGAACAAATCTAAACAGCAATAACCTCTTTACCTTTCAACATTTCAGAGCATAAAAATAACTCATTGTTCTATTCTAAAAAAAAAAAAAAAAAAAAAGACTAGGTCCTATAGCAATAACAATAACCTAAGTAACACATTTCCTGCCAGTTAATGAGCTTTAAGGTTAAGGGCCTTTGGCTTTGCCTGGGACCCCTGTCTCTTTTAACCAGTCATTAATTGCAAAGAAATGCCCTCCACATCCGTCACCATTGCTTAAGCAGTTATTTAGTTTACTCTCTCTGCCAGTCTGCAATACAAAGGTCTCACATGGCCATCTGCTCCAGGACTCCGCTGCCAAAATGCGTTGCAATTTATGGCACAGCCTGCCTCTATCTTCTACCCACAAGCCAAAACATCCTACTTGGTTTGCTGCTCTACCACTTACCACCTTAAAAAATAATCCCGGGCAACTTTCTTTAAAAGGTCAGAAAAGCAAGAAAAGGAATGGGACTCGATAAAACAAGGGAGGAGTCAGGAGCTCAGCAGAAGAAACCCGGGCTGACAGCATGGCAAAAAGAGTCTTCATGTTACCAGTAAAAGGCCATAAGTTACCAAAAAAAGTGACAGTTACTGTTGCTCTGAGAAGCAATAACTTGTCAGCAAAAATCCATACCCCAATGGGTGAGGAAATCAAATATAGCAGCAGTACTAAAATCACCCAGCAGAGAAGACTGAAGGTTCAGCTTTCATTGCCAACTGTGTAGAGACTGGAAAATATGCTGGCACGTTTCAGTTCAACAGAACAAGGTTGTGGCTTGTATCAGCAATAGTGCGGCCAGCAGGACCAGGGCAGTGACTGTCCCCTTGTATTTGGTGCTGGTGAGGCCACATCTCGAATCCTGTGTTCACTTTTGGGTCCCTCACTGCAAGAAGTGCTGGAGTGTGTCCATACATGTACAGTATAGCACTAGCACCCTTCTCTGAAGAACAGAATCATCACTTTTTCAAGGTATTTCTAATTACATTTATTACTGATTACCACAAACAACCTCTGTGACCATAAGGGCAAGGTTCATACCACGAATAGATTAATTAGGCACCAAATTTCCATAGCATTCAACCTTGCCTGAACCTCATGTTGCTACAAAGGGCGAAAAAGTCAGGATTTCAAAGCAATCAGGAGCATATCTTAGTAAAGCTGGAAAAAAAACCCCTTCAGTAATGCATCAAAACCCCCAGCTATGCTTGGTGGTGGTTTATGTTAACTGGATTTGCTTTGCAGTAAAAGAAAACAGGATCACAGCCTGCCACTCCATTTCATCTGAGGGGCAATAACTCTCAGCTCCTGCTAAGATCCTGAACCGCTGGAGCTGGATCTGAAGCACTTGCTGGACTCCAGGTCCTGGCTCAGATCCAAAATCCCCTGGAAGCCATGGGTGTATTCCAGGCCATGCTGCAAACTGCCTGAGCAGGTACACGCCCTGGGTTTTGCTAGCAGACCTCTGGCTATGGACACAGTACAGAAAGCATTATAGAGATGCATGTCAGATGTTAATAAAGATAAAAATATACTTCCAATAAATAAAATTGAATTAATTAGTGGTTTAATCCAATTCCCTAAAAATATTTGACCTTGTCAAATGAAGAGGGTGGCCTTATAATTTCTGTGTTTTACATTTTTAGAATTAAAGAGTAATCAAATGCATGTGGCTTTGCATATAAATCAACCTTGACCTTTCGGTGAACTGTTTTGGTAAAAATAAGCAGTACTCATGCCTGTTCTTTTTTCTCTAAAAGGCAGAACAGACAGAGCAGAAAAGAATTCAGTTCAGTGAAGAATCCTGTGCTATAATCATATCAGAAACACATTAATAAGGCCCTTCTACTCTGAGCAGTTATTGCTCTTTCTTCTCTAAAATCTTTCGGTTTCTAAGGTTTCCCCTTTTCTTCCCCCCAGAGCCCTGAATTTCAGCAGCCTTTTGGATTAGATGTTACAGCCTCCCAAAACTGATAATTCAAGGTTACACCTTGAAACTCTTACACTGCCTTTTATTCTGAGGAACAACTGACTACCAAGAGAATTAGTTTATACTGAGAACAAAAACAACAAAAAAAAAACCTTAAAAAAAGCCCCCTTAAAATCAATCTGCAGAAGTAGTTCTGCACAGAATGCAGAGGCAGAGGTAGGTGGCTCCTACTGGAAAATTATATTAAAAAAAAAAAAAAAAAGAGAGCCACAAAACCCAAACAACAGAACAATGAAAAAAGAGGAGGGTGGAACATGGCTTGAATTTTTAATTGACTGCAGGCAGGCTATGGAGACGAACAGAACATACCCGTTTTCCCTGTGTTTTTCATCCAAGTCTTGTTCGAAGATTCATTGTCAAAACCATCAAGCTGCAGCTCTTGATACTCATCTCCAACGTGGGCCAGATGGTCTACGATGTCTATAGGAGACTGGTGAGACCCTCCACACTTCTCGCTGGAAGCAACCCAGTGCTCGGGACCATAGGTACCTGGTAAAAAAATACCAATGCCAATTAACATTCCAGTGGCTCAATAGTGCTGGATAACTCTTAAGTGTGAGGATGAAGCACTTGGAACTCCCCAGGTAACTCCACTGCAGTTCAGCTTCTCACATGTGAAAGAGGTTAAGACACGTAAACTTATGAGGAGATTGAAATCCATTGGCTTTGTGCCTTGCTCCAACTTTGCCTCTGGCACTAAGGAACAATGGCCTTTTTTAAAAATTACTATTCTCTAAAACTACCTGCAATTCTCAAGCTCCTCTTGTTCAAGTGTTAGCAATTAACATGGTGATATGGGAACTCCCCTAAAGCTTCAGCCTTAATATATTACTATACAGTTTACCTTTCCACAATGGACAAATAATGTCACAGCTACCCATTAACTTGTGTTTGTGCAATGCTCCGCTTAAATAATATGATCTTTATTAATGATCTCATTTCTTTTGGAGGTTTTGAAGCCAGAAAAGATAAAAAGAAAGAATTAAACTAAATGTATATTAGTAAATTTGAAGAAAACAACAAGGAAAGAAAATTACTCTGGATGGAGGAACTAAAGAGGACTTCCTGTCAGGAAGACATTGTAACTTTCTTTTGTTGCTATTCTTACATGAGTTTTCTGGTTTCGATGAACAGTCAATTAAAATAATATGGAAAAACAAAAGGTTTGAGGCAAAGACCTTATCCTCCACATCACATACCAGCTCTAGGTGCACTAGAACACTCAGCAGTACACTTAGGAAAATCTCCCATGAATTTCAAATTTTTCTTATGATCTTTGTCCCCAAACTTAAATTGTATTAACAGAGACTAAGAGATTATCTTAGATCCTGAAATAACAGCACAGAGTTCTTGTAAAGCACTTGTTGCTTACAGTTCTTGAAGTGCTTTACAGCTGGAAATTGATGGCTGAGAAGGGAAACAATTTCCCAAAGCTCAACTACCAAAACCAACTTGAACCCTGCTCTCCTGAGACCCCTGATGTCACACCTGTATCATACCTCTGAACTACACAGTCAGCAGGTCTGTTCGATAGGCAGACAGCAGTAAATGATGCATCAATGTGCATTTATTAGCCTTGCATGTGAGGAGCACATGTAAATTCAATTAGTGCTACCCAAACCCAGCAGTTGTGAAGGCCAGTTTCTCTGGACCCTGGGTTTTAATCTGTCTGGTTGCAAAATGCATTCATGAGCTAATGCAGGACACTTAATCAATAGCAAGATTTTGTGCTATACTCATCACGCACAAATGCTGTCTGGTACCCAAGTGACAGCAAGAAAGTGTTTTACTTTCAAGTACAATTAGTCAAAACTGCAACATCCTTTAAAAATCATTTACATCATCTGCCCAGGTTAAAAATCAGTTTCATTTATCTCGTGGTTCAACTTGTATTGTCAGCAAAAGCCACTTCCAGTTAATTTCCCAATGTACCACAACCATGGAGAACAGAATTATTAAAAACCTTATGTGGGGGAAACCAAGAGTGTTCTGCTGAAATACTGTTATTTTTCTCAAATCAGGATGCTCCTAGTAATTGGTTTGCAGTGAATTAACTGGAAATTCAGATTTACTTTTCATATAACCTTGCATCTTACCCCACGAAATTTGGGAATTTGCTTTAAAATGTTTAGCACTACATATAATCAAACCTGCCAGCTCTCGTTTTTTGGCTTTGTTATAAACAAGGGGTGAGCTTTTCAAAAGCACTCTGCTCACAGAGGCTATCTCAGTGGTTTCAGCTGTGCATTCAAAAGGAGCTGTGCACTCAAATTCTTCTTTTTTAAGTATTCTGTGTCAATGGGAATTTTTTTTTTTTTTGAGTAGGCGGATTTATTTTAACAGAAACTGTAGGGTTCCTTCCGTGCATCTTGCCATAATTTTTCATTTACTTATTTATTTTAAGTATAGCCAGCTCTCAACCTATTTGCAGTGAAAACTTCCTTGTCAAAATGAATAAAATAAGCCATAAGGGTAAACAAACAAACCACCATGTTGAAGTAAAACCTCAAGTGACTCAGATACCTGGACTGACTCTTGCTGAAATGTAGTTTTGCACAGACCTTTGAAGGCTTGTATAGGTTTGTGTCATTTTAAAAAACATTGTCTACTTTTTTTAAAATTAATTTGACTTGCTTGAATTTAATAGCAATAAATCTCTTTCTATAAATACAGTAGCTTCACTTGCTTATAAATCTATAATTTACCAAAGAAAAGCCTAGCAGTATCTGCTTTCTTCACGTAACACTATTAGTTTCCGTGCATAAAATGTTTCCACACTGGAGTTGAATTATTAAAGAAAAAAATCTAATGCAATGAAACCTTCTCAGCAATTCAAAACCCCAACTTAGTGCTGGTGCTGCGACTCCAAGTCCTGACATCCCAAATTACGGTCGGAAGGCTAAGCTCCGATTTAGAGGTTCAAGACCTGCTAGTTAAAATCAGCACAGGATTTTACAGACGAAAAGGTTTGCCATTAATTTCTTTCAGAAGTTTTTGATATGTAAATTACTACATGCAATATGACCTACACTATTATGGCAGCAACTCTAGACAGAAATAGAGGCCACGACCCCAACATCTCCATTCCCAGCAGCGCAGAATTGGGGCCATCCCAGCTTTAACAATGAGCACGAAAAGGCAAAGGCGGGATGGGGAGGCGAGAAGAAAACTTTTGAGTTTTAAACCAAACTAAATTATATCCCCTACCAAAAAAGAAAAAAAAAAAAGCTCAACAACCTATAAAATGTAATCAAGAATAGTGCAGTAGGACTCGCTTATTCCCTGGTAGCTATCAGAAGGTTCAGGCCTAACTGCCTGCTCCTTTCCATGGACATTCAAGTGCAGTTTTAATTGAAACTGATCTTCCACTGCAGATTTCAAATTAATTCTTCTTCCAAGTGTCTCATGCTCCAGACATCCTTGCTTTGCAAAAAACCCCTATATCATTAGGGGAGGAAATAGAACACTTTTTCCAAGCTTGCAGATATTGATTACCTATTCCTTCCATCAAAGCACAATTGCCATTCTGCACTGTATAAATCTCTTCAGTGTTAGACACTTTATAAAGTACTGAGAATTATATCATTAATCATTTGCAGTTACACCTGTCTTGCTTTATTGAATTCTTTGTTTTTAGAACTTTAAATAAATGCTTTTAAATAAAAACATGACACTAAATAAAGACTCTGTTTCACTTAAACAGTAAAAAAAAAACAAAACCCCTAATTCTGTGTGTGACATTTACCCATCAGAAACAGAGGAACTTATGAGTTATTTGTATTTCATTTTTCAACAGTAAGCATGGTGGCTTTAACCAAATAAAATTTTGAATGAATTTGAGTTGGCCTTTTAAGTCTAATAAATAATTCGGTTTCCAAAAGCTCAAGCAAGGTAAGAGCCCTCACCTCTGCTAGTATATAATACACATTTCCACTGAAATAATGGGGCAACCTGCAACCAAAGGCAAACATCAAACAGCCCCAGTCCAGGAACACCAGCTCCTGGAGCTGGAGTATTTGACGCAGGAGCAGCAGAGAAAGAGAATAATAACTGATAACATTTGGCATTTTCAGGTATTGAAGTCAGTGTCCTGCCTCCAGGAAAGCACAGGCTTGGGTCCAACAACGAAGTGCCCACACCGGGGAAGGAGGGATGTATTCACCCCCCAGCTCATGGCAGCAAGAGGAGATGGTGACTGAAGAACTCCTGAGTGATGGGACAGGGCTGGGGGCTGAGGAAAGCAGTAAGGAAAGGGAATTCAGCCTCAGTGATCCCCTCTGAGCATTGCAGAGGAGACCACTCTCTCTCCCAACCCTGCAGGGTGTTTTTGCACCCTTCCCACTCTGCAGAGCCAGATGGACACTTGCTCTGCTCCTGCCTTGGGCTGGTACACGGACAGAGGACCCCTCCCCACAGCCCTGCTGACCCTGCCCTGTGTGTGCTCGGGGCTCAGGGGGCCGCAGAGCCCATCCATCTCCCAAGTCTGGACACTCCACCAGCACCCTTTGGGTTGCAGCCTGGTGCCTGAGGTGACCTTACACCTCAGTTCCAATCAGGGACAAAAGGGCCACTGGCTTCCAAGGCATGAAAGCAGAGCTGGGGTCAGGGGCCTTGGCAACACCACCGTGTTTGACATACAAAGCTTCCAACAACACTTAAGGCCAGAGATATTATCACCCATCCTTGTCTGAAATTACCTGATGCTTCCTAGATTCTTTTCTCATGCAAAATCTTTCCGTCAATTACTGCAGCACCTTTAATAGTTTTTTAATACACTGTCTGTTCTTTAAATAGAATCCGAGATTACTTTTTTCCTTCTTTTTACTGTACAAAGCAATGAGCAGCCTTCATTAATGAAAAACCATTAAAATAATGTATTCTGACAAAATCTAATTAAAGTGTGTATAAAAACTTCCACTTAAAAAAAATATTATTTTTCTCCCACAATCTTTTGTTTAAAACATCTGTTATTAAAAATACTGGCATTTCCTTGGTTTTACATAATTTTCTAATTAATGGATCAACTACTCTGATACAGACTGGTGTGTAACATATTTTCCTTTACTCAATATCCAAATAGAGATTAACAGACAATTAAACCAGGAAATTCCTGAGTAATGTGAGTTTGATAATTCACTTACAAGTTGGGAAAGAGACAGAAATATCAACACCTGAATTTTTTAAATTTCACTTGTTTTCAATGTTTTCACAAAAGTCTGACTCTGAATCCAAGATATGACATGAAAAAAGCTAGTTTAGGGGTTTACAGTTCAGAAGTTTTCTATTATTTGTTCTTCTAGGTGTTTTTGTTTGTTTGTTTTTTTCCTTTGTTTAAGTTTGGGGTTTTTTCAACAAGATTATCTCAGGTAAATCTTTGTCTCTATTTAATGCTTCTTAAATTCTCATTTTTGAATGAAAATGGTAGTAATGATTGCAAAGCAACCAAAACCCCTCACCTCTGTAATTAAAGCAAATTAGCTTGGTCACTTCACAGGGACATCCTATCCCATCATCTTAATATGGGAGAAAATCCATCCATGATTATATGTGCAAGGTAGGTATTTACAAGAGCTGTAAGGAAAAGGATGCTGCAGAACGGCTTTTATCCCTGATCCCTCTCCAGTCCTAATTTTCTCTCACTGCCCCACAGAAGTTATGCAGACAGAAGTTATCCTTGTACACAGACATGATCCATACTAGAGGCAGCATGTCCCTGGTTCATATAAAGTACCAGAAGCTCCTTTCTCGCTGGGCTGGAAGGGTGTGAGACCAGCTCACCCAAAATAGGGCTAAAGACCTGCTAAGCAGTGTCTTGGTATCTGCTTGGATGCCAGTAGTGTTTGCTCAAGCATGTTAGTGATGCCAGCCAAGCAAGCTACCTCTAGCATCTCTCCCACAGCCTGCCTTCCTGCTTACAGCACAAGAAACAAAAAACAGAAAGAATTCAAGAGCTTAAAAGCCAAATCTCACTTGAAAGCCAATAGGGACACCTCTGATGCAGCTTAAATACTTAAAGGACCACAGCAGGTAAGAACCTCTGCAAGTCTTATAGGCTCTGGAGAAACAGGAATTCTCTCCTTTGCACAAACTGGCAGCTATGGCCTGCCCAACCATCTCAGCATTTAGCTGAGCAGCACTATAGCTCTGAATTTCTGTCACACTTGAACTGCTCCGTCATGAGACAAATCTCAAGAAACACCGAAAAGAAATGCCACCACCAGTAAACAAAACTGGTTCCTTTTTTTCCCACTGAGAAAGAGCAAGGAAGCAGTGCCCTTGCTTAGCTACAAAGCAATGAACTTCAATAGCAGGCTGGATTTTCTAACAGGAAAAGATTGCTTTAAACAAACAAATATCAGTAAAATTCACTATGGAACTGAATGCATTTTAAGATCCTACAGAAACCTCAGCCTCTGGGGCTTCTCTCTGTTATCTAGGAACAAAAAACCTGAAACTGCTACTTGATGCCATAAGATCTCATCATCACTTTTTGCCATTTAAAAAGGAGCTGTATCAGTAAGTCCAGGAAAGCACTAGAGAAGGTGTTTAAGCCACGTGAGTAGTGACAGGAGGCAAGGCACGTACAGCAGATCCAGACTGGCTGAAAGATCAGCCTCCCTTTACCCTCTCTTCTCACCTCCAGTCCCCTCCTGGGAAGAAGAAATAAAGTGAATCCTGTAGGATGAAGCCTAAAGACTGCATTTAGATATAAGGCCAAAAAGAATGATTTGAATGACATATCTCTTGCTGAGTGATTTAGCATAGGGCTGCAGAGGTAAAGGCATAAAAATCCCTTAAAGCCTTGATAAAAATCAGTGGTATTTTTCAGGGGTCTTCCCATTGCAGAGAAAGCAACCAGGTTGTTGAATTATTATATTAGGGGGAAAAGTTGCTGAAATTATACTGTCTTGCTCTAAAATGATGGCATACCAAAATCAAAGGGATGGAGAAGGAGAGCCTGTAGTTAAGAGTTCACAGTGTTGTTTTGAACAAAAATTTCCTGCCCTGAGGGAAAAGGGCTTTTCATTTTATTATTCTCTGTCATCACTCTGTTTAACATGAGACACTCGTGCTTGCAGAAAATTCCAATTACTGCTTGAAAAATGAGACTGAATTGCAAGAGCAGGATCCTGAAGAGCTTGCTGACACCCAAACAGGTCTAGGCATCATCCAGTCTGAGAGGTGCGTGCAAGGCATGGCAGAGTCGCAAACAGCCAAGGATAGTTTTTTGAAAACTCAAAAAATCTGAAAGAAATTCTCCCCAGGTACAATCTCTGATAAGGGATATCTTAGCCAACACTTGCTGGAACAAACATAAAGTACAGGAAGACAGAACAAAAAGGGTTTGGGTTTAGATAACCTATGAGCAACCACGAGCAGCGGCACCAGAAGCACCGATGCCACCACACCCACAGAACCACACAGCCATGGGGCTGTGGAAGGAAAGCTGATCTTCAGAACTGATTGTGTCAGGGATACTGTCACCCTGCCAGAATGTGGCAGATGCAAAGAAAGGCTTTAAATCACGCTGCTAAATATAAACCATCCTATAATGTCTGCAGCTTTTAAACCGAAAGACAGAGTGATAGGCATGCTCTCCTTAAACTTTCATATCCACAGATGCTACACTTATTGCTGGATTCTTTAACTAAACTTCCTCACCTTCAATTACCTTTGGCAAAGTTTTTAATGCATGTTTTCAAGACCTTTGTATTTCCTTACAGTTCTACATGAATATCTGTATCACACAGTCACAGACACAGTGTTTTTTTAATACATACCCCCACATGCACATCTACAGACTTTCTGCATCATAATTTTGTTCCTCAAAAAAGTATGAAGCTGCCATGAATCTTGTATGAAGTTCCCACTGTACCTGTCAACCTGCCAGAGGCACAAGTGTATGATAAATATCCAACATCAGGAAACACCAGGACCTTAAGACTAATGTTGCAGGAAGCTCACAATAAAGTGGAGTAAGTGTAATTACTAAAACAAGCTTTTTCCATAAACATTTCAAGTTTTAGCATTTGTGAGCTGAATATTTTACCACCATACAAAAGTGAAAATGGTACTAAGTTTAGCTGTGCTGGCAAGATAGTTTGGGGCTTTTTAAGGGGTGTCTCACACAATAAACTCTTGATAGACTTGCCTAATGACCTGTTGAGTTTTATAACTAGTATTTCAAAACTATTTATATTGAGAACAGAGCACAACAATATCAATGAAATTATCATGCAGAACTCACTGAGTGGGAGGATAAATTGTGGTATTGAAGGTGCCTGCTGGTGGCAAGTGACTGAGACAATGTATATCTACATCCTCTGTTTTTTATAATTTTCTACGTTTTTAATAAATGTATCTGACATCTCACACCATTCATTTTATAACTGTCAGAGGCCTTTTTAAAACTGCTCACCCTGAGCTGCATATAATAAACGAGGTGATAACTTGCAATATAAGGAAAAAACAGGAGATTAATTTATATGAAGACACTGTAAATTAACTGTCTTCTATTCCTATACTAGTTAAGTAAAGCCCAATGAAGGCTAGAGACAGACATAAAAATAGATTTTTTTTTTCCTAAACATAATTTTAAAAAGTATAAATCCTAATGGAAATTACAGAATGAAGATGTATTATGAATCAATGCAGTAGCTCAGTGACAGCACTTTGTGTTAGTGGGAGGAAGACATATATTCCAGTAATCGTGCCTCAGACAGGGCACGAGTGTCTTGGACAGGTCACATCCAGGACAACTTTCTCTGTGGAACGGTCTCTCTCTTCCACTATCCTCTTTTCCTTTATAGGTTGTATAATGATGGACCTTGACAGTAGGAATACTTCTTTTGCTGTAGTGCCCTATTACAGCAGAAGGAAGAGGGGCTCCATTCTTCCCCGTGCAGAGCAGCAAACAGCTCCTGCCTCAAAAAGCTTACAGCCTAACAATGTAAGACAAACAACCCAACTCAAAGCATCTCAGATTTGAACAGATGCAGCCCCCTGGGCTAACCCTCCCTTCTCTGCAACACCATGCTTCATGCTCTCTTCTCCAAAGCCATCTTCCAGAGATGGCATTAACACACCAGAAAGGTGATCAACCTTCCCATAAGACAGAAAATAAATGCCAATTCTTTCAGAGAGCAAAGATAAAAGAAGAAATTAGTCTGGTATTTCACAGAGTTAAGCATATGAGAAAGCACAGGCTCATGTAACGCTGATGTAAACTGTGGTTCCATCTGGGCTACTCCAAGGAGAAAGCACAGCATGAGTAAAGCTCTGAGAAAATAAAACTGAGCAAACAAGAGGAAGAAACTAGACAGAAAACTTTCCCACCAAGAGTTGTTGGATGTAGACAGAGGCTTGGGGGGCTTCAAGGAGACTTTGTTCATAGAAAAGGAAGGAATAGGATCTGAACATGGCTTGGTGCTAAGTTACAACATCCCTTGCCAACATCCAAAGCAGGCGAAAGCAAGGGGGACAAGCAGGCAGCTTGCTGCTTTGTGCCTGTGCCCTTAATCCCACAGTGCTGCTGACAGTCCCCACAGGACTCAGAGCTGAAACTGGGCAACAGCCTGGGAGGATTTGAACTAAAACTGTGAGAGAGAGACCTCAGGCTGCTTGAGGACTGAGGCAAGAAGAAAACCTGCAAGAAAAGGCATGATGGGCTCAGGAACCCTTTTATGGTTTTAAACCAGAGATCAGGGGTTTTTTGAGGGCTTAACTGGGACGCTGCTGAAGCATCAGAGCTTCTGTGCTGCTGAACCTGCCCAGCGCCTCAGAGATGAACACTGAACAACAGTGACAGTAATAAGTCATGGCATTTACGTCAGGAAATCTCGAATTCCCATCTTGCTTCTCTGTCTCCTTCCTACCACCAGGAGCTACACTTTCCATTTCACTCCCTTCTCTATAAAAGGGAGAAGTTCAACTGTCTCATCAGAGCACCTGCAAGGATGGCTCAAAACTTGAGGAGAGCTATAGAGATAAAAAGCTGTGCGAGACTCAACTGTCCCACTGGAGACCTTACTCCCAGGCTGGCTGCAAATGCATTTAGAAAAAACACAATTCCAATTATTTCTCAAAGCACCACAGACTTGAATCCTACTACTTCTCACATGTACCCTTAATAGCCTTGATCTCACCAAAGAAACTGCTAACGTAAATGATGCCTCACTGTAACTTAATTACCTCCAATTTGGGTGGGTACGGAACAGAAAGTACCTTTTCTTGATTCCCATCTGTTCCTCATAACTAACCAAAGAAGCCTTTCCCAGAGCTCTGTCTCTGAAAGACAGCATGAAAAAAAAAAAAAAGGAGGACCAAAGACAGGAAAAAATTGTATATTTTTATTGAATTTTTGCAGGATGCAAGTTAATAAAACACCCACAGAGAGTACAGAGCAATATAGAAAGGGAATAAAGGGAGGGAGGGCTGATATCAATAAAGCCTATCCAGAGGCACTGGTAGAGTGAAAGTACTCATGATTTCAGAAGGAACCTGCTACAAAAATGATTTTCACTTGTTGCTTTGGGTCAGGTTTAACATTTACAAAAACCAGAAGTGTCCTAAGCAGAGAGTGGATTAAAAAATAAAACCAGGAAGATAAAATTATCTGTTGCTGAAACACGTCACCTTCAGCTTTTCAAAACCCCTTGTTGATCCCAAGCTGACCAGAGACAGCCACCAGAGTAGGACCCTACCATTTAATAATCTCACAGACAACACTGCAGTCCTCAAAAATCACTCATCACACCTTGCAAAAGGTGTGATGAGTGATTGGTTTTGCCATGATACTGCCTTTTTAGGTGAAAATCGACTTTTACCAAACTAAGTTCCTAATGTCATCCCTGTTCCAAGAGCCTTCTCAATCCAGCTGTCCCTTTCTCTAATATGCACCAGTAAAATAGCTCCTGGGAGACTTTCTGGGAGATTGCCAGCTTTTACTTAACGACACATCGTGAACCCTGGCCTCAACTTCTATTAACATTCAGTCTATGTTTCTACCATTAATTCAAGAGGAATGAATAGGAAGACAATAAGCAGCCATTGTGTCCAGTCTGAGGTACTCCATCAGAAGGCACTGCTTCTGT
Organism: Myiozetetes cayanensis; assembly: GCF_022539395.1. NCBI lineage: Eukaryota > Metazoa > Chordata > Aves > Passeriformes > Tyrannidae > Myiozetetes > Myiozetetes cayanensis. The sequence goes on from NW_026087389.1 coordinate 7,699,952, forward strand.
TGCTGACAGAGACCATTTACAACCAGTTTTCTCATTTTTGTTCTGTATCTGTCATTTCCAGTATGTTATGCTAAACAGCTTAAGCTGTTCAGAACCAGTTTTAGTTTTCCAATTAGGAAAGTCCAGAGTTAGGAAAAAACAAACAAACACACAAAAAACCCCACAAATAAAGAAACAAACCAAAGTCACAGAAAGGATCTAATGTTCCTAAGATGAATCTTATCCCATTGTACCCATTCTGTCCAGAATAGGTAGTAGCCTGTCAGTGCTGGAGGAGGGCACTGGCAGCAGCCCCCTTCAGCCCCACAGCCCTGCCCAGTCAGGACAGGCAGAGCCCCTTTCCTCCTGCCAGCACTACCCTGTGGCAGGGAACCTGCACACAAACACCTGAGCAGCTGCTGTGGGGAAAACCAGCTGCTGCAGAGAGCTGGCAGCAAAGTGCTGCTGTGATGGATGGAGCCAGGGTGAGCACTGCAGGAGATTCACTCCCACAAGTACCTGTGGTGCACATTCGAACACAGAGTTAAACAAACAAACAAAAAAACACACCAAAACAACACACAAAACAAACAAATACAAAACAAAAAAACCCACTAACCAAAAAAAAACCAGATGGGATAAATGTCCTTTCCTCCAGCACTGCATGAACATTTCTGTTTAGGGAAGATCACCCCAGACTGCAGCTTGCAGGCTTTGGAATGCAGCTGTTCCTAGGATGAATTTTCCCCAGGGCAATGTCCCTTCACCTCACTGCCTGCAGCTCACACAGCTGCCCACTGCCTCCCATGGGAGCATCTTCCCGAACTGCCATCACGGATGCTCTGGAGCAAGGCAGGTGCTGTCACACTGCACTCCCCCACTCCTCCCTGCCTGGTGTGAAGGCGGCAGCAGCCAGCTCTGAACACTTCCCTGCGCTGTTCAGTCACAGCAGCGTTTGGGCAGCCCACAGTGACACATAGCATAAAATGGAATCTGGAGTGTATCATTTAACTGTGAAATCTGTAAGATATTGGATTTATATGGTGTCTGCAGAGCACATTAGAAGATCATCATCATCATCATGTCTTTTCAAGACAGCCATAATTATTCAGGCTGTTATTCTATCTCACCGGTGCTTTTGAAAAACTATTCAATATTATCAAACCCTCACTAAAACCAATGTTTTGGTTGAGGGACTAATCTTCCTATCAGTACACAGCCATACCTGAGCTTATCTACATTACCAATTCCCTGCTGATTGAGCGGATTCATTAACAACACAATCTCTGGTGACTGAAATGAAGTCTCATTCTTCGTATCACCGGTGCCTTGCTGTTTGCTTTTCCTTCACAGTATGCACACAAGTAATTAACTTACTATGCTCCGCTAGCTCCTGACACATTACTTGGCATAGAAAAATTCACCAGCAGGTAGTTAAGCATGCAAAATATTTTCAGTCAAATGAACTTCATAACAGAGCTCTACTGAGGAAAAATGCATCTCTTTCCGATACAATGCTAACTGCCCGTACCAACAGGAGCTTCTTGAGAGGTAACAAAAAATATGTAATTTAAACCACTTTTTCTCAACATATAGGAAGTTTCTTTAATGGGAAAAACTGGCAAGTAGTAGATGTTCACTGAAAGGATAAGCATGGAGATCAACCTGAGTGGCCCTTGTGAAAGTCTGACGTAACAAGGACAGACATGGGATCCATATGGTATAGAAGAAAACGGGGGAAAAAAACAAAGCAAAGAGGAGATTCACTTCAATGAAGAATTGCTGAGATTTCTGGTGTCTGAAAGTAGAGAATAACAATGCATTTTGACTTTTATATCAAATTAAAAAAAAAAAAAAGTAATTTGCTATTTAAAGCATAGAATGCTTTTAAGTCTAGAGTTCAATGACAGTGAAAACTCCCTAAATAAAAAGCATGGAATTTATTGTATGCCCCACTCTAAAGACTCCACCCAGGAACATGACTTGAAATATTCAAGTCATCTCAGTAATGTCAAGAAATAAAACTAAAGTTACTACTGTTTTTATCTGTCCATAGGATGAAAGGTTAAGGTACAAAGAGATGGTGACAGCACAGAAGCAGGGAGGGGATACTGGGTTGAGCCCACTGAAGTGACAAGACTAGCAATGACTTTGATAGCACCAGGACTTTCTCCTGAGAATATAAAGATATCAGAGCCTTGTGGGGGGTTCCTCTGATCTGACCACACCCTAAATGATGACTTTAATCCCCATAATATTTTTCCAGTACCAAAGACCAGGTAGCATGTGATCCTCACACCACTCTGGTGCAGTCCGGCTGTAGTGCCATACAAAACAGCATCACTTTCTCTACAGTGTCCTGTCCTTCCTTTAAACCAAATGTAGCCAAAACTCCACAATATATGCAAAACCACCTGAATAAGAGCAGGAACTTGGCTGGGTAAAGACCCCTTCACAGTATTATTCATTCTAACTTTGACCTTTCATGGTAAATTCTTGTTCACAAATTCCATGACTGTGTTAACCTAAAACACAGAAAATTGTGACCTTGATGTTTCATTTGACATAAGGAAAAATCCTTCTAAAGTCCTAGAAAACAAAACTGTTATTTTGCCCAGTTTTGTCCAGAAGACATTTGTTTCTTTCTCCTTCATGTGCCACAAGGCACATACCTTTGCCAAACTCAGACTGTTGTTTCAATTCATTCAGTCACAGAAGTGTTCCTCGTGTTCCATCACAGCAATTTTAGCTTGTGACAAAAGGAATAGATCTGCAGAGGACAGAATCTGCTGTGATTTGTGTATGTCATTTGCCTCTAATCTTGCACTGCTTTCAACTCGGCTCATTTAAATATAGCTCCTGTCATACCCATCATTTTCAGTTCACCTGTTAAGCAGAACCACACACTCCAACAGAGCAGCCTTCACTGCATGGTTTGTACAGATTTTCTACTCCAGGCCTGAAATCCTTATTCATTTACAAACTAGATGTTCCTTAAACAGTATTTCCAGTTGCTTAACCAGCATATTAATGCATGCAATAGAAACCAGATTTTGTTATTTCTGATTTTCATCAAAAATTAGCTGTCTCACTTAACCATGGGCATCCTTGATAGTTACTCAGGTCTGTAAACAGTTCACTTAATCAAGGAAACCCTTGTAATATTTCTAGAAGACTGTTGAAACCTGCTCTATCCCACGGGAAGGCATCTCAGGTTTTGTTTGGTTTTCCACGCTTACAGCATCAGTACAAAGTAACAGGTTTTCTTGCCAGAAGAAACAGTTGGATAACACATATAGACCTGACAGCCATGAGTCATTACACTTCATAAAGTCACCTCTCAGAGCCTTAAAAACAGTTTTCACCTTGTTCAGAACGGTATTGAGTGCAGAAGAAATCAAATCTTGAGTAACCGTTGTGCTGCAGGTTTTTTGTTTTGTTTTTCTTTAAAGATTATTTCCATGTTCATTTGCTCTCCAAGTTTCAACCTGCAGGTTACTTCTAATGCCAGCTCAGTATTTACCTTCCAGTGGCAGATTGCAAGTGATTTTCAGGAGATAGGATTTTCCCTTGATGGAGGATGCAGACTTCTCAAGGGACTCATCCAGACATTTGCAAAGAGTCTTGATCAGTGAATGCAGTGGGGCTGGACAATTTTTCTCCTGAGGGAAGGTCACACACTGCCCAGACCTATCATTCAGTGAGGAAATCAGTTAGGCTGGAGATTCAGTGAGAACACTGAACAGACCCAAAGCAGAACCCCCCACTGCCTTACTTAGAGCATATTCCTTGGATGAGAGATGTGTAAAGGAATACTGTCTTTCCTAAATCACAGATATCCTCCAAAAGCCAAGATTTCTTCTTTCAGATCTGATGGAACTTTTCAATGGACTTGCAGCATCCAAAAAGCAGTGGAGGAGGGAAACAGACAAACAGATCCAACCTAAGCACCACATACAAATATTCAGAAAAGTTATTTTTTTCCTTTAGGTCAACCCTTAATAGTTTCACCTACAAGAATCCAGATGCCAGTTGGCTCACTGTGGGGACAAGATCAATTCCTACTATGCTAAGCAATGTCATCCCACTGCACTGATGCACTTGTCTGTATTCCTGTGTTATCTAAGATCTTACACTAAAGCCAGGAGTCTTTTGAGGAGCAGACTGACTTTCTGGTTTTATTTTGCTCAAAGTAAACTACAAAACAGATTTCAATACATGACTGGAATTTCTTGCCAGCACAAAAGTATAGGAATGACTTGGAGTATTCTGAGTATTTGAAGGTAATCGCAGAAGTGTGTTTGAGAACATGGACCAAAACACATAATTAAACACAGCCTTCCTGATTATGGAGTAATTTAATGACTTTATTAAAGCCATAGTTGATGGACTTGACTGACTGCAGTCTTGAGAGACCACAGTCTTGGTCTCATGAGAAGGACTTACGTCCAGCATTTTAAACTAGAAACTTTCCAGGCTCTGTGGTTTGAAAAAAAAAAAAAAAAGGTGAAAAAAGAAAGGTCCAGGAACCAGAAGGCAAACAAGAACCTTAATTTGGTTTTTTGTGGTTTTTTTTTCCAATCTCCCCTGATTTGTTTTGGTCAGTCTCATTACTTTGAGCAACTGATCCTGGCAATACTCCAGAGTACCTGGCTTTATTGACAAACACGAAACAATCTAATGCCAGGGGAAATAACAAAAGAAACCTAACTCATCAATACCAAGAGCTGGGCTAATACACATGATCCACACAGGCATCCAAGGGCCAACCACCCTTCAGTGCTCGGCTCAGAGCCACTTCCATTGCCTGTATAAGCAAAAGGGTGAAAACCCACAGACTGCTATTTATCTCAGACTGGAGGGGACACCTATACACTCCATACTATCTAGCAATAAAGGAGGTGATAGGGGTTTTTTAGGTAAAATAGTATTTATTTTGATGTTTTCCAGGTCCTTTTTAAATGACTGTTTTAGATGTACATATAGCACTCCTGTTTCTTCCTCGGTTGTGATGTGCACTGTACAAAAGTACCTGCTCTTAGGAACACAACTCAGTGCACACCTTTGGGTGGAGATTAATTTCTAGAGGGATGAAAGCTCATACAAATAGTAAGATTTCGTGAGACTGGTTGTACCAATATTTTTTTTTTAATGTCTCTTTTTAACTATCAGTGACTATCAGCTCACTTTTGCTTCTGGTCCTATTGGTCTTGTCAGGTTTCCACATCAGTTAAAAAAGCAGGGCTTACTCTGAAGCAAATTTTGGATATAACCACTCATATTTCCACTAACACAGAGAAGCTAGTAAATCAGTAGTAGAAGTTTATTAATTTAAGAGTTACTGAGACACATCTTATTGATCTTTACTCACACTCAGCCCCCAGAGTTTACCTCACAGCTCCAGTTTATGCCCCGATTAAGCGGCTCAGAGAAGCCTTGCATTTTTACAGCATGCATATCATGCAGCATACTGCTCCCGGTGTGATGACTTGCAAACTAAGCAGTGGGTTTATCACCCTAGAATAGACTTGAGTTTCACTCACCCCGGGCAGCCAGCACAAACACTCCTGAGCACAGCCCACAGCCCAGAGCTGCGCTGTGGGATGCGCGGCGCTAACGCAGCCGACAGCGCTCTCGTGCCCAGCTTTAGCTCGCCCGTGTTGTGACACAGTATCAGTTAGCTGGAGATTAGTTTCCATTTTCAGCATTCCCATGTTTTTGTGAACATTTCTTTTTATAGGATCTGATTCAGCCAAGTACTTAAGCACGTGCTTTACTTTAAATAACTGAATAATCCAGCGTCTTTTCAGCAAATGTTTAACTTTAATTGTGTTACTAGTTCCAGTTCAAGGGCTCCTCATATCTTGGACACTGAGCACTCACTTGTGTGCTCTATCCATTGCACAGATAAAATATCACTCATGGACTCCACATTATGCATTTACTTAAGCGCTTTGCTAAACAAGGTCCTAAAGCAAACATGCCACAGTCAGAGTTTATTTAATGATGCTTCTACAAATTCAGCTCTAAACTGTTAAGCATTTTTAAAGGAAAAACTAAGTAACTATTGGATTTACTTTCTTTCATATCTATACCTTGATTTAGCCCTGACTGCAATTGTGGCTACATGGTTCAATAAAGCATTAGGATTACTTCTTCTCAACCCATTTGAGGAAATGTGTTTGTGCCTTAAATTAAAAAAAATTAAAAAAAAAAAAAAAGAAAAAAAAGAAGAAAATATATCCTGTGTTAAAACTACCTCTGTAGAGGCTTTTCCCCCAGTCCATATGTCACACAGAGCTCCTGCACAGGGGCTGCAGCAAGAGGTACATTGGGAAGAGAAAGGCATCACCTCAGACAGCTTATCTCTCAATTTACAGCATCCCCAGTCCTACTATGCATTTCATTGCCAAAGTATGATATTTTATTATAAAAATATGACCAAAGTGTTCTGGGGGTCTCTTTATGTGACTTTTTTTCCTCAGTCAGAAATACTTGGGACAGACTTTCAAGTTCCTCTCCCATAACCACTGCTGCTTTTTTACATGGAAGCTGATGAATTTTCCTCTCATCAGAAGACTCCAGCAGCTGTGGCTTAAAGAAAAACACCAAATATTGTGAGACTAACAATAAAACTCCCAGACCTGGCAGTGCTGCCCTACCCCTTTGGGCCATTTCCATTCCAAGTGGCTCCCCACTGAACCACACAATGCAGGGCCCCTTTCTAGTTTGGTAGCGACTGCTTCAGTTGTTTCGAAATATGGTCATTTAAATTATTAGAAAAAGGAATGTTAAAAAAAAGACTGCCAAAAGCACAACTTTCTAGAAAGCCAGTTCTCAAAATTTGTTAGAAAAAAAGGACAAAGAATGAAATTCACACTTTATAGGCATCTGCCCCCAGAGCAGGACATGTCCCTTACCTGGCATTAATACCACGGTTTCAGATGAAAGTCCCTTCTCCAGCCTTGCAGGTAAAGCAAGTTTTTGTTCTAAGGTGGTTGGAGAAGCCAAATTAAAGAGGGCAAAAAACATAAACAGAACCAGATGCACCTGAGAACAGAAACTAAAATTGCCTTAAAAGATAAAAGGATTAACCTCTTCTGACCAGTAGCTGTAAAATGTGTAATGAATTTAGACATTTCTTTTCCAAAGGAAGAAAGCTATTTAATGAGATAAGTGTTATTAAGATAGAGCAGAATAACTATAGTGTAAAAAACTCCTCATTAGTTGAGTCTTAATTGCTCTTATAGTTGGTGAAGAAGTAGTAATTACTATACCAAAAAAAGATCTATATTTAGAGATTATTTACTTTTGCACATGGAATGAGAAGAATACCTTAATACTAAACCAAAATTTAGCCAGAACATATCCAGTGTCATCCCACTGGAACTGAACACTGGGAACTGTATAACTCCTTGTGAAAGGAAAAAAAGAAGTATTGATTATAGCAAAGAATGCAAATGGAGGTTACTCTGAAACAGGACTTCGATATTATAGTTATTTATTTCCTGTGGTTTCACTGTTTGCCTGTTTTGTTCATAAATATTTACCAAGTACTCTCTTCATAAAATAATTATTATTCAATGTGCACAGTAAAGAGAAGACATTACAGATCTGACTGTGTGTTTTTCCACTCCAATCTGTATGACAATATTTTAATTCAATTTTAACACCACTAGTCCTTACAGCTGAACGTCCTGAGCTTTCTTTGCCAGGTTACGCATGCAAACATTTACAGAAAAGCAGGATCTCTGCTCTTGAGGCTGCCCATCCAACAAAGATCCCACAGGGATCCCCAGTGCCTGTAGGAGAGCTGATGTTCTAGGACAGTTTGTGACATTATAGCGGATTACCAACGACTGGGGTATTCAGAGTCACTTAAAAGGTGGCTTCTTAATAAATAGACAAATTAAATCTTAGTGCAAGCGCTGAACCAGGAAAGGCTTCCCCCTGAAATGCTCCCTTAAGCAGCTCCACGAAAGTTAAGGATGAAGGGATCCATCATTTCCATGCTAATGGTGCTTTTTTGCCAGATTCACATGGCACAACATGCCTTCAAGTGATGAACAGCCTCCTGCTTTGGAGTCTGCATGGCAAATGGCAGGCACAGGTCCTTTCTCCCTTGCAGACTTGCAAAGACGTTGGTAAAGCTCCACAGACTCAACTCTCGGGTCTCCACCTCTCTCCACCAGGAGCCCAGAGCTTCCTTCACACGTTACAAGGACATAAAGCTCTAACAGCATGCCCCTAACCAGTCCTGTCCCAAACAATGTCCAAGTTCACTAATGTTAAAAAGGATAAAAGGAAAATTTCTTTGGATTTATCATCAGCATCTGGCTGTGATCAATAGCACCCACATGAAGTACAACCAATTTCGTGATATATGTATCCCCTCGTTCTCTCATAAATCATGACTGTAAAACAAATAGCGGCGGGACAGCCAAGGTTAGAAACAATGAAAGACTTTTAGGCCCGTTTTTATTTAATTTGATTGTATTTCAAGATAATGATACCCCTTTAACTATGGGAAACATGCTCCATCTGTTCTCCAGAGCCTCTAAGGGCTTGCAATTTCCTTCCATGTGCAATTCCAGATGTTAGCCAGGACCCTGGAAGGCCCCTACGACCCAGGTTCCTTGTTCTCGCTCCCTCAGCAGCACAGGGGAAGCCCACAACAGTGATGGAGCTGCAGCCAGCCCCAAGCACGCAAAAAGATTTAAATGAGATTGTAACGGCACAGAGGGGCTTTTGCAAATCCTTGTTCAGTGCGAGCAGGTGACATCAGAATGCCAGAATTCTGGCATTCCAAACCCAAAGGACCGGGTCAGGGTTTTCTAAATGCCAGAGCACCAAGCCTAGATCTGAGAGGTTTTTTGGTAACTGACACCACACAACTAGTTGGCTTTTTTTTTTTTTCCCCTCTTTTTTATTTTTGTTTTTGTTTTTTGTTTGTTTTGTTTTTTGTTTTTGGTCTTTTGTATGTATGTGTTTTGGTTTTTTTTTTAAACTTGCATATACTTTTACCAATTAAAAATTTTTTAAGAAAACAAAACATTGAAGATTTCCTCTGAGATGATATATGAAAAAGCATAAATATAAATATCTTAAACATCATTAAAATATTTTTAACGCAGAATTTTCAATCCCTTCAATGAAAAAAAAAACTCCTCTAATGTACAGAACCATGGATATTAAATCCTGGAAGATCATTCTATGATGATTACTAATCCCTTTCTATTGCTCAGGTAAACTTAAGGGAATAATATTCCAAAGAAACAGAAAACTGTAGGGTTATTTGCAATTCTGTTTTTACAAAGTAAGAAGCTTCTCTAGCTATACTCAGCATCTAAACTTCCAGTCCAAACAGATTATTTACACTGCTTTCAACTTCATATTGCTTGCATTAATCACACTTATTTCTTCATATTTATATAGGGTTTCTCTAACAGAATCACCATTAATAGCACAGCAGATCAAATATTATTCCAAATTTAAATAAAATCTGTTCATCATTATGGTCATTAGCTAATGGTTTTATCTTCCTTTGGGACCATAGTAAACATTAAAATTCAATTTATTTAACATTTATTTCTCATGAAACAAAAAAGAGCATCATTTTATTGCTACAATAGAAAACTCTTGGGGTCACAAAACTCTCGAGAACCAGGTTTTAGAAAAAAGAAACAAACAAAAAAACCCCACCACACTTTGAAGACTAATGAGGTACTGAAAAAAGGATGCAAACATACACAGGAGCTCTTACATGGGCCATGTGCTTAATCCTGCAGCTACTAATTTTCCTACTGCTGCAAAGCCTGGAAGGCTGGGGGTTTTCAGCCTTTTTGAGTTGTACACTGAAAAATGACTCCCAAGGGAGTGCAGAGCTCAGTAACTGCGGATTTAAACCTATTGATAATCGGTTTTCTTTTCTTAGATACCATTCAAGGACTCCTTAAAAAAAAAAAACAACAAACAAAACAAACCAAAAAAACCAAACAAAAACATGGATTCTCGAGGGTCCACAAACCCGGACAGGCAACTGCAGATGAACTCTGTGCACGTCCAGTACCACAGAACACCCAGCACACAGACACCTGCACACACAACAGTCCTGATGATGACCACAGCTTTGAAACAGCTGTGTGAAAACCTTTGTTTCCCCAGTGATATATTTGCATCGTTAATCAAGCTCTGATAAATGCATTCTTTTCACCTAAATTGATTTTCTTTTCAAAGCTCCCTTTGTCAGCTGATTTGCTAAGTGCTAGAGGACTGCACATCTCGCTGACTGGTGCTCCCCTGTGTATTCATTCTCTTCACAGGTTACCCTGCAGAACTACCATGATTTCACTGATTATTTTTCAGTAGGCACTTTGTTAGACTACTTATAAACATACTGACCTAATTGCTTTTAATTATTCCAGTGGAGTCTGCTTTTACAGTGGCTATTTGCTTCCACACCGAAGGAGAAATACTACTGTGAGTAGCATTGAAAAATCCATAGCCAGGGCTTCTCTCTGAAGCCTAAATCAATCAGAATTTTAATGCACACTGTAAATGTTTATGTGTATCTATTGTGCATGTATGCATGCATTATATAGGCCTCTTTTACATCCATACCCATCCGTATATCACACAAGCCAAATGGGGCTAAGAAGACTGCAAACCCATTTAATTCTCAGTTTCAGAGATAAAGTGTTTTCTTAACAGCTCTGTGAAGGATGCAAGCAAATTTGGTGTTTTCACTTTCATGCCTGGCACATGTTTAGAAAATTGTTTAAATCTTAGATATCCACCCAGCCTGTTCACAGTCACATACGCATTCCTGCATATTGCCTGTATTACCAGTGCTCCTGGAAATAGATAAAAGGTAGAGATACACAGAGACCCAGTTACCCTGCATCTTCTCTTTAGCAGACAAACCATCTTCAACTGCCATAAAACCTGCAGAATACCTCCTGTGAACACTGGGATGGGCTGGACTGTTAATCTAAGTGAATGGCTTTACAAGAAATATTTCACCAGCAAAGTGAAAAAGATGTGCAGCTCAAAAGGGAAATCCACGAGGGACAAAGAAGAGATGATATATAGAACTCTGTCCCCCACACACTCCAGAGTTAGCAGCAAGGCAAACTCTCAGTATATTTGGAACTACCTGTTAAGAACTTTTTTCCTCTTGGTTGGCATTTTTAAACCCAAATATTAAAAAAAAGGGGGGAGGGGGAAGGTGGAAAAACAAAAGAAGCAGAAAAGTGAAAATTAGAGCAGATGGTAGAGGCACCACATAACTTTCTGCTAACTCCTCATTTTGCTCTCCAAGGACTGCACAGCACACACAAGACCAGAGGATCTAAAGAGGAAATACCTGTGCTGATAACAGCTTGCTGCCCAGAAGATAGCAATATGCTGAAAGCAAGCCTTAAGCTTCCTTCAGATTTGATATTCAAATACCAAAGGAAAATTGGTATTATCCACAAATAGAAATAAGCTCACTTTTGAGAATCTTTTTCAGCCAGAGTTTTGTGAAATGAGCAGCTCGTGTGTTATTCTTAACATTCAGTTTAATATTTTTCAGCAAGGAGAACAAAAAAAAATAGAGGCAATATGTAGCACTTAAAACAAACAAATCACAACAAAATAACACCCACAAGATGTCTGTGAAACTGTCCCTCCTGGTATGGAATAAGATAAGGTTGAAACAACCTGCTAATTAAGGTTTTGCAAATCTTTTTCAGAAATGTTTTACAAACATTTGCTTGCAGCAAAGCAAATTCTTATCTTGACAATTACCAAAACATTTTCATAGAGTTTCAATTTTTAAATAACATTCTTCCAGTAAGAATCTCCTAATTAAGTTGCAAATAAGTTTTTCAGCATAAGACAACAGTATTGACAACTTGACTATTCCATTAGTTACTGTGCCACTGCCCGTGGTTGGATTATCCCTGGTATATAACTTGACATCTTGGAAGAAATTTCCCAAAATTCAACCAATGTCATTCCACATAACTGTTGTTCAGAAGAGGGGCAAGTCGTGTCAAAAGGGTTTTCACTGCTGGTACACACTGAGAGTTTGGATCCCACCACAGAGCTAGACAGCTCTGTTCAAAGATAAGAGATGAAGGCTCCTAACTTTGAGTATCTGTAGAGGAGGGATTTTTGGGGAAGTCAGCTACCAAAAGTTTTCCAAAATACTCAGACTGGGTACTGAGCATGGCCTGACTCCAATCCACTCACTCACAGTGCAATCCCACCACACTGGAAACATCCTCAAATGCAGTTTTTCATCAGTTTTTCATGGGAGGTCTTAGTTTCATCCCTCAATTCTCATGTCTGACATGATGCAAGAACACCTGAATAGAAAAGAGTTCCCCTTCACCAGCACTCAGGCTGCAGGAGCATAATTCATACTTAAGATGCAAAACGTGCTCTCTCATTAGTGCATCTTTTGGATCTTAAGCCTTTCGTAACGGCTGTTACTGTTCTACTGATCACTGCCCAGCACTGTAATATATAGTGATCCTTCAGGTTTGAGGAAAGCTATGTGCCAGCCAGGTTTATGAAACCCATAAAACTTTTACTGTGCTCGTAGCATAAAGAAGAAGAAAGGGGGAAAAAAAAGTTATCTGTAAATTTAATTATTCCTGGCTTCTATTCTTGAAGACACCTCTCCAGGGCATAGTCTAAGACTATTGAATACCACTCAGCTTCCTGGATCAAGGTGATGCAAGTTTTTTAAAGCCTCAATAGCAATTAATAGAACCATTTCCTTCTCTACATGAGCCTTTCCTAAACAAAGGGCTGTGATTCCCTGACTTCGGCATGAACAGGCAGGGGGAAGAAAAGCCAACTAATTCTGCAGGGCTGCTTTGCCATGTCTGGCTCTCATCACCATCCACTGCCTCTGCTGGCCACTGGAAGACAGTGACTGATGCCTTATTTCAGGAATTTCTTGCAACCCTTCTTCTAAAGGGGAACAGATGGCTGCCTTTGACTACAATATTTCCACCTCGCTACCAAAACCACCTCCTCCTGATCTGCAATTAGAAACATGGGATTGCTGAATCCCTCTATCCCACACTGTACCATCCACTTGGAACTTCTTCCTTCCATTTTAAATGTTACTTTATTTTCATCAGAACACAAAGGTCTCAGGATTTGCCATGGATACACAGAAGTTAGTCTGTGGGGTTTGTTCACATAGAGAGTTTATTTGCTTAAAAAGGCCGGTCTGAAGAGGACTCCCAACAGATCCAATTCAAACTAGTCTACTCTGCTGAGTATTTTCAGCTAAAATAAAAATTTGAAAAGCCAACATGTTCACTTTGATCAGCCTTTAAATTATATAATTTATTTTTCTGTTTTGAAGAAACACTTATTTTTGCAGTGGAGCTACATTTTGGAAAAGAATTAAGAAAAGACTTGAAAGAAATGTTTTGTTCAGCTGAAAAACTTTTGGTTTGTTTTACATTTCTGCATGAATAAATGCTATTCTTCTTTGAGGACCTATCTAATGCTTTTCTCATCTCCAGTAGAACAACTGCTATTTGGCCACTATCTCAAAATATGAACTCTGACAACTACACAGGGAGGATATAATTGCAGCTGTAAAAATTTAGTCTAAAGACAGAGCCAGATAACAGATTAGGGATCTTCATTCAAAAAACAACCCAACAGGCATTACGAGGAACTTGCACAGCTTTGCTACACGGATTACAGTGGATTCATTTTAAACAGCCTTAGTGTTTAAAAAAATTAAAAAAAAAAAAAAGAAAAGAAAGAAAAAGCACAGGGAAAACATCCATTAAAGTCAGGGATTATGGAGGGAAAGCAGAGCAGGAGACCACACGTGTTGTACTCTGAGGATGCAGCTGACACGGTCCTCTCCTCATGGGCTGCACTTCTCCTTCCCATGGACCACTCTGCAGCCTCCTCCTACCATTTACAACAGAGCCAGAGCATTTTTCCCTCATCCCAAAAATATAAGTCCCAGCACGCAGAATGTATAGGTTTCTACTATGACAACTCAGTATCAGTGAGGGCATCAAGCAATACACAAATTAACAGCTCAACAGTAATTAACAAGAGCAAAATTGCCACTAGCTGCGAAGTTTGCTGTATGTTGGCTTTATGGTGAAGCAAAAATCATGGTTCCCAATTAAAAAAAAAACAAACCAACAAAAACCAACAAACCAGTGGGAAAGGATTATTCTGGTACACTCTTTCTGTTTCTCATCATTACCAATAGTTTGATCTCATTTCCTTAGAAATAATCACCAGGCTATTTAAATATTAACTAGAGGAAAACATTAACACACTGTTGGGGAAACTAGACAAAACTGATGCCACACCCAGTTAAGCTTCCTGTCCTTAAACAATCCTAAACTCTATCAGACCCAAACCAGGATTCTGAATTCTCAGAAATATACTCAGAGGGCAGTGAAATAACCTAGAGCAGCTAATCTGACATGTGGGTAATGTCAAAAGCGATGGTCCCGTTTCTCCCTCCTCCCAGTCCCTGGACAAACACCAACGACAGAGCCCCTGTACTTGTCTCCTGCCCTTCCAATTTAACAGAGGCATCTACATTCCCTAGTAATGGGGAAGATTTTACTGCATCAAGAGTCTCATCATCCTTTTACAACATCAGATCCTGATTCTCGCATAAGCTCCTAAGGTATTTTCACAGATTAATTGAAACTGAATAAATTTCCTTGACATTTTGAGCCCAGGTAATTCACGTGGCAGTTTGCCATCACAGCCGAGCCAGCAGAGCACCACTGAGCTTCCCACCAGCGGTCAGCCAAGGTCTCCAGCCTGGCTGAAGACTCCTATTTAAGATTCCCCAAACAGGGAGAGGCTGCAAGAGCAATACTGCTCATAAGGCAGCAGTGATGTTGATGTCCTTCACCTTGAAGGAAAAAGTCTGAGGTGCAGGACCAGCAAGGGCAGACTGCACAGCCAGTAGACAACTAGAAAGAGAGCCAGAAGACAAAGGGAGCCTTTCAAAGCTGGGAAGGAGCACCTGGAAATGTGACACTATAAAGGGTTAGTCCAGAACAGAGGTCTGATGGGATCAGGTCTGCTTTGGTGCGGAAAGAGGCACCGTCAAGAATGGGGGAGATGCTGAAGTTCACGAGGAATTAATCTGTGCACCTATAGGGATTCCTCTCTGCTCTTGGGAGTTACACAGGGTGAAAAAAACCACACCCAACTCCTGCTTTTACCTCCATGTTCTATCCCCAAAGAAGGAGCCAAGGAGGTTTTGTCATTCCTTTGGGAGCTGCATTATCATATGAGCTTTCCACTCTTCCTGCTTACTCTCCAGTGTTGACTGTGTCACTCTTATTAGTGCTTATATTTTCAGTCTCCCACAGGTAGCAAAACACTGTCAAGTGACTTTGAAGATGGGTGAAAAGGCCCTTTTTCACAACATGAATGCCATGAGGAATTCTCCCCAAGAAGCTTCTGAGATGAATTCTCCACGGGACAAAGGAAAAAATGTTATCTGACAACAGTGCAGCTTGTGTTTGCATATGTTGTTAGGAAAAGGGAAAGAAATCCCTATCCAGAAACAATAACTGCTCATGCCCACAATACCAGCACATACCGGTATGAACAACTGCTGCCGTCACCAGGGGCAGGTTCATTGCACAGGAAAAGCACACAATCCAATGTGTCAGGATGGCACTTCACATTTCAGAGGTTCAAAGGCTCACATAAAACATCCCTACAAATTCACACAAGCAGTCCCTTTGATAGCTAAGGGGTTTTTTTCCTCATTGAAGATTGGTTTTTACTTACTTTCAATGTCCTCGGAGACCAAAGGGCACAACACCATGTAGTGTTAAGGCTCCAACCTTCAGAAAACCTCACAGTCTTAGTGCTGGAAAGCAAATACACCCCAAGCTTGTACTTGTACATACTTGTATGCTCGGAGAAGTTACCAGAACAACTATTATCACCTTCCAAAAAGGGCTCCACATGCAGGAGAGGAGGGAGAGGTGGGGACGGGAGTGCTGAAGTTTGTTTCGGTGACTCCACCTTGTTCATCAGACATATTCAAGCCAGCATATCTTTCTCTCCCGAGTGAAATCTGTTTCTACAATTTTGCCAAAACTTTTATATATGGCAGTGGCCAGCTGGCTGCTTGGAGAGCCATGTGTCAGCGGTCCTGGCGAATGCTTAATGTGTGATATGGATCTGCGCAAACTGCAAGCACTCGGTTTGCAAACATTCCTGTTTTATGCATTTAGAAAGCAGCTAGCAAAAAAGAGAGGCTTCTGAAACAAAGTCACACAACATGGCAGACTGCTTATATATTTAGGCAATTCCTCAGTATACAAATGCATCATGGTAACTCATCCCTTCTCCCTGACGTCCCCTGTCCCCAGGTCAACCTCTGGCTGTAGGTCAACCTGCTCTGTCTCTTCCTACAAAACATCATCACCACCCTCCTCCACTGCCACCTTTGTTTCTACAGAGGCAGCAATTCAACACCATCAAGGTTTAGCCAACAAGACAAGATGGGGGAAGCCTGTGCACCCTCTTCCCAGCCCTGCTGCATGGGCTGGATCCCAGGAGGGGCAATGCCAGCAGATGTGACCTCAGGGGAGGCTCCTGGTCTCGTGCAAGAGATCTGTCTGATGAAGGAGACATCCACCCGTGCAGGAATCAGCAAGTCAGCCCACACAGCTGTGGGAATCCAAGGGGGAAGCAATAAAGCAAGACATTGAATACATTGAACCAATGTATTTTTGGGCTACATACTTCTGACCGTACCATCCCAGAGGAGATGTGAGAAACAAATCAAGTGGGTTTTACAGAAAGAACAGCAGAAGTTGACTATATTGAAAGAGGCCTGTGTGGCTACATTCTCCACACATATAAAAAGTGCTCATGAAGTTTAAGGCAAGCCATCTATTTAGGGATTTGTTAATGCATTATCCCATGTGGTCTGTAGGCCTGTGTACAAGAATATATATGGCTTATTGACTAACGTCAGGGAAAATAGACTTCCCACCCTAGATTAAGTTTATCACAATCTCTGCAATCAGCCCAGTGAGCAAAAGCATGGGTGATAGATGAGCCTGCCACAGTCTCCAGAATGCCAGCAGATACCAGCTGACAAGGCACAGGGGGAAGGTAATTCCAAGCTAAGGCTGCTTGACAGAACAGACCCTCCTCCTAACATACAACAAACAGGCCTCCCATTGATTTCCTCCACCCTGACAGCTCTTGGCCCCAAAAGCAGGCTCCTCAGCCAAGCCCCAAACTAGAGATCATCACAGATCAACATCAGTACCATGTCTTGTCCCTAGAGACGAAGCCAGGCTGGTCTCCACCCCACTGCCAGGACAGGCTCTGCACAGCTGCAAACAGCTGCTTCTGCACTTCTGCCCAGCCGTCATGTCTGGGGGCTAAGGGTTTACAATCTGAAATGAATTTGGCAGATGTCTTTACTGGAAACAGTCAAGGGGAGTTGGAGTGGAATAAAGCTTCTCTCTCTCCCCATAAGAAGAACCAATTGATTTTAAAATTTTGAATCAAGGTATTTCCATGCTTCAGGTCAAAATCGTGTATCAATTACTAAAGCAAAAGAAAACCACAATGCGAAAGTGAAGTCAGAAGCTTGTCCCAAACACTGCAGCTCCAAATCAAAGATTCCACAATCTGTACACCACAGTGGTGCTCATTTTTTCTCCTCAGTATTTGCAAAATAAGAATTCTGCCGACACTTCAGTGAAATTCATAGTTGTTCCCAAATCCACCATAGAAATCAAGTGAAATCTAAAACATAAGAACCTAACAGTAACTGTAAGGACACAGATAAGTAGTTCATATAAACTTAACTGTCTAGAGAAGGAAACAGAACACTGTAATAGACATTGAGTCAAAATTAATCTTGATTTAAACAGGAAACCAACATGGGTTAGCAAGTAGGATGAAATGCTGGTGTCCTCCGGGTTATCATTAAGTACTCGCTGCAAAGAATCTGCTCTTCCTCAAACTACAATAAAGGATTCCTTTTTCTTTCATTACATTGCCTGAAAGCTTCTTAGGAGCACCAGCAGTTTGTAAAGATGAAAAACGTGTTTAATCAGTAATTGCAATGGGTTTAGGAACTGCTAATAAATACACAAGGAAGTTGGGAGGGGGAACACTCACTCATCCAAAGCCACTGGTGCCACAAAAGTCAATTCCACGTGTAGTTGTCAGCCACATGACCAAATTTGTCCCAAATCAATTATCAAGCAGAAAATGCAACTGGTTCAAATTTTTAAAACACCAGGCTACAAATGCAGACTTGTCAGGCAAGAGCTCCTAGTGCCAAGGTGGGATTTAAGTCTCAAACCTAAACATTTCATTGTTCCTACACAAATATTTGGCCAACACTGCTACAAAAGCCAACCTGATAAACACATTCAGCACTAAATCCAGGTGTTGTCTCGTGAGGAGCTGTAATGCACGATGTTTATGAGTTGTACCTATTATGTGACATTCTCAAAGCTGAAAAGTGGAAGTACATACAGAGGACCCAAAAGGCAGCTACTGCAGATTAAAAACGACATTCAGTAACACAGAAGATGGGTCGTTAGAACTGCGAGAAGTACAGGAATGAGCTACGTAATAAAAAGGATCAACAGTGGTGACAGAGGCAGTGGGGTTACAGCTGTCTGCTCAGGCTCTGCTACCACATCTGGTTACTGTTATGTGCCCCATGGAAGGAGAAAGGAAGAAAAAAGTCTACATCTGATATGACTGCTTTGCCTGTTTAAGATTCAAAAGCTCCACTGAAAGCTTTCACAAAGCTGAAGGGAGCATGATTTATACAAAAAGCTACAAGCCTTTTACAGTCCATTTTGAGCAGAATGGACATCAGTGCTACCTGCCCTTGGAGAATAGTGTTGCCTATTTTATTTACATTTACTCTACATTATGCTTTTAGAGTAACTTACCAATCCAGCCAATCAATTCAAACTATTTTGCAAGCATTTCAAGTAATTTCTTAGCTCACCCCGTAGGCACTTGCTTCTATGTAATTACAATCATTTTTCTGCAGAGAATTTCTTCTTTCAAGTGGCTTTGCCAAGCAACAAGAAACAAAAGAATAACCATGCCTAAAAATAGATAGAAAAATGTAGGAATCCCACAACTATCTTGAACAGGGTCATCAGGAAGAGAGAAGGAGATAAATGTGTCTCTCCACGTCCTTCAAGTCTTTGCTGACAGTCCAAAAATAGTGCTGATTAATGTTTGATAGGTATGGTTCTATATTATAGCTTAAACTTATTTTAAAAAATAATCTATCTTTAAAGTCAGCATTTTCAACTCTTCTGGGGAGACCAGAAATAATCTGGCTTGTTGGTGCTTTTTATCTTCTTTCTGTTGCAGAAGAAATTCTATTTCTTTTAAGAAAAAAAGAACAAGCCACCACCAAAAAGTGCCTCACACAGGAAAGTATTATAATTGTGCTGATCAAGTATCAGCCAAGTGTGATCTTTTCCTTCATTTTAGCAGATAAGGTGGCATTTGACTTGAATTAACCTGCCTGTTGAGAGGGACACTGCTCCAGACCTGCTGCTCTCACACCTGACCAAGACACTGAAGTACAAAGCTGTGGATTTTAACAACGTAAGCCCCCAAAAAGGGGACTCAGGAGAAAGCTGCACCAAGTATCACACAGCACCAGCTTTGTTGCCAGTTTTAGGGCTGCCTTAACATAAAAGCAATCAGAGCACTTCTTAAAACTGAATATCCTCTCCCCACCCTACATGTTGACGTGGCCACTAAATCCCACTGGGTAATCTCCAGAATCCATCTGCTCCTTTTCATTCTCATCCCGAGAAGCCTCCCATAGCCCCTGATTATTTCTCAACTTGTCTGAAGAAATATCCTGTCTTCTGGCTTCCCAGACACTTGTTTCACCCCCTTCTCCCCAGAGGTTTGCTGAAAAACGCAGCTGCAAAGATTATCCACTCCAAAGTCATGCCCAGGCTCTCTTCAAATCCCTAGAAGGAGGAGACATTTTCTATAACAGGAAAAATGTTTAATGGAGGAGAACAAGTGTCTTTCAAAAATCAGTTTCTTCCCATTTTCATCCTCAAAGCAAGATCCAGTTACAGACAACTTTTAAGAAAGCATCTCCTAAAGCATGGTTGGTTAAGAGAATTAGGAATTAGAATCCTACACTGACCATACCTAGACTCTCCATCAACGTGATGGACTGTGCCTGGGCCAGGTAAAGCACTGCCTTTTACAGCAACACCCATTAACAGGCTGAGAGGCACAAGGAGCATTCACCAAAGGTCATCACCAAACAGCAGATGTAAGCATAAAAACAGTGACATTTTCCTAATGACCACAAAGCAGCTAAAATTACAGGAATGCATATCTTCTCCTTTTTCAGGTCAATCCAGCCAGCATGTCTGTGCATTTAATGTATCAAACACAGCTGCACAAAACACTCTAAACACTTCTCATTTAACTCGAGGGCTGTTAAAAGTGGTGGACGAAAAACACATCTCTCTATTACTTGTGTTGATGCATAAAATCAAAACGTGAACCAAAGCCACAGAGGCCCCAAGACTTAATTGTTCAGTTGTATTTTGTTATTGCTCTATTTGTAACTTGAAGCCCCCCCTGGGATTACAGCTCTCGTATTCTTTATAGGTTCCCACCAGCCCTTTACGTGCTCCCGCACCAGTCAAAGGTACCAAGAATGAGAACAGCAAACAGCAGTCCACAGCAGGTTTTATGGTTTCTCTACAGTTTTCCCTACAATTTCAACGTTACTGCTGCTCAAGTTTAATTCCTAGATTTATGGGGATGCCAAAGGGTTAACTTTGCTTGAAATTTTCCTATTTATCGTCACTCGTTTCAAATAAAGCAAGTCCTGCAGGAATTTATGATGCCCGAACCTGACAGTCAGTGACTGGCTAACAAATCTTTCCTTCTGTTTTCAAAATAGTTTTGTGTTAATCTCTCAGGTCACTATCAAAGACAGTTTAGCATCTAATTTATCACCTTTTGGGCAGAGATCCATGCTGAAAAATTCACATCCAAACTGTAATTTAGTTCAGTTAATGGTCTTTTCTCAGAGGAACTGGACAATTAAAAACATATGGAAATGGAATAAGCTATTCACTTTTCTACTAAATGTTTGCTCTGTGTCTTGGGAAATAAATTTAGGATGAACAGGCTGAATTCAGTGAATGGATTAAAAGAGAGGAATGGACTGCTGTTATAAATCAGTTGTGCTCCTTTCCCATGCCACATAGCAGTTTTGGTTTTTTGTTTGTTTCTTTTTTTAACAGAACATCTTGTCCAACAATGAAGAAAAACCTTCAAGAAATTGCAGGTTTACATGAAATTAGTGTTTCAGGGTTTTTTGTTGTTTTTTCTTCGTTTGTTTTTTTAAAGGGGGGAATCTTTTTACGCATCATAAGCATTTGACATATTTAGGCACGTAGATAAAGTAATTGGAAATGTCAGGTTACACAAGAAAAGCATAAAGGCAAAAATAGTTTAAAATGTGTACATCAGTGTACACTGGCTTTCATTATAGTGGCAATCAATCACAGATTTTTTGGTAGAACTATGACATTCTATTATGTCTGGAAAATACCATAGTAGACTCGACACCTTTACAGAAACACAAAGCTCAGAAACATATATGGCATTTTAGCAGTGTTTCCTTCTCTTTTTTTTCTCCCTGAGAAGTGCCAATGTCTGTGTAACAACTCACAAGTGACACAAGATCCTGCTACACACCCTGCTGAACATCTCCCATGGGCTTCAGTGGGTGCTGGACAAGAAGAGAAAGACAACATCAACGCCACTGACAGTTTAGGAAAAATAATTTGTGGAATTCAGCTTGAATTTGTTTGTTCATTTTCCACCTCAAAGTGAGGTACCAAATTTAATACTAGTCTCCTTCCCAACCTTAGACGCATCCCAAAGTGGAAATGTTTCCACTATGTTCTAAAGTTGTGCTGGGTCACACACCTGCTCCCTGCCTGGGGATACACCAGCTCTGAGTCACCACGTCTGTGCTTTGCCAGCTTCTTTAGCAATTAAGCCCACTGAACACAGGTCTCTCCATCAGCTGTAGGAGACAGACCCAAGGACCTCCCAGGTGAGGAGCACCAGCTGACAGGGGCAGCTCTGAGGCTACACCTTGGTACAACTGACTGTAGTCACCACCACAACAAAAAGAAACTGGGAAAAAAATTATGTGATCACGCTGTGTTGCTTCTAACACTGCTTTGACCAAAACAAGGGATAAAATGGTGGCTTCCAGAACTGAAGTGATTACAGGTGTGTATCCTGAGCTAAAGCTCTAACACTTCTGGAGCACAGCTATGGCAGGCCATTGTTCTCCAGGGGCAGGGCAATGGGAACACAGCAGTGCATGGATTGCACTGAATTTTTCAATTAAAAACAGAAATTGTAGCCCTTAGCAACAACAGGATAAAAATATATAATAAAAAAGCCCACACAGGAAGACAGTGGAAGCTACACCCTTGAAATGCCTTCTGATGTTAATGCACTGCAATGAGTCTTAATGTAATCTGCTTCATGAAATACTGAAAGTAAATAAAAACCAGGAACACAAGCTTATCAACCCCTCCACCTTTCAAGACTACCTAATACCTTCAGTATTCCTTCCCACTACATTTTTTTTTTTTAATTTTAGCCAATGCCAAAAGGCCTTCAAAATACCCTTTTTGATTCTTCTCTTCAAAGAAGAATTGCTGATAAGATCAATTAAGTGAGATGAGAAACAAAGCCCAGGCTGTTGGTTCAGTACGTCCTCTGCTTACTGTATATTTCATAAAGACCAATCGTTTGATGTTAATTTTCTGTGATGCATTTTCCAATAATCCGTGAGTATGAGCTTGAGCACTGACAGAAAGAAGCGTTGTATTTCACAGCCACACAGGAGCAGACAATTTTAGGATCATTTATTTAATTATGCAAATGCTACTCTTGTGACAACAAGAGACAGACTCAAGATGAAGCCATACACTGGATAATAAAGTTCATATCCAACTGAAGATTCATTACCTGCTGCATCAACTCCAACTACTTCCACATTATTTTGGTTTACACTATTGTTTAGTTAAAGTTGAGATAACGTTTCCAATCTAAACCTTCATTTTTAGGGCAGTTATAAAAATAAGTGTTCATTTTGTATGTTTTCTTTAATTGGCTATTCTACGAGAGACTCTGAATGTACAATTTAAAAACAAAGCCCAACCACTGCTCTGAAGCTAATCACTGTTGAATAAACAAAGAAGCTTTTTAATCAACCTAAACTTCATTTCTTTCCTGCATTTTACAGCCATGTATACCCAGAAGACACGTAGTGTTTTCTCCAGCTCTCAACAACAGGTATATTAAAAGCAACCACAAAGCACCACCTCAGCAGAAGACTGAGTACCCCAGAGTACACACAAGATGCAACCAGCACCACACCAACCAGCCTCTCCTTGGCCAGCACACTGATGAGCAGGGAAGAGAGCAGCAGGTGCTAAATTCATTTTCCAACTAGTGTTCATTCAGTCCCACAAACCATTTACCACCCTTCCTGGTGCTGTGCCGCAGTCAGGAGAGCAGGAAAGGCTGTGCTACAGGAATGCTGCTCCTTGGTCCTACCTGCTCTTCTCAAGGCTTTATTCTGACTCCAACACAAGCAAATATTCACACTGGAAAAACTTTCTTTCAACTCCACAGGGTTGCCAGCAGTGATGAAATAAACCACGACAAGATACCAAGACACAGGGGCAGAGGGGGCTGAGGGCGAGACCCACCCATTTGGTGGAGCCTTCCTAAGCAGTGACTGCTGCTAAAAGGGCTGGACCTTCCCTCTTATGCACCTACTGATGCTCCATCACTCTGGCTGATCCCACAGGGGCCTGAAACTACCACAGGGGTGGCACCAGCTTGCATTGGCTCAGGTGCACCACAAAACTGTGACTCTGAGGTAATTATATTTTAAAATGTTCCTGCTGAACAAAAAAGCTTTTGCATGTAATGGAGCACTCCCTTGCAACTGATGGACCAACAGAGGGTAGGAGGCATGTTTCAGCCACACTTGGGTGTTTAAGACTTAAAAGCTAACGCACTTCATCTCAGGTACCACATATACCACAAGACTGGGCAAGAAAACAAGTCCAACTTCTGCAGCAAAATTAATTTTCCATATTAACCAGCTATCTCAGGCCATAAATCTTGAGCTGCTTAAATTACAAGATTGGGAGATATTCTAACATGTAAACTTGGTGCCTCTGTAATTAGAGTATTAAAATACTACTTTTTAATATGTCACAGTATATAAATGTCATGCATAAATACTTACACTTGGCTTTTCTTTTTTAATAGAAGAATTTTATTATCAGAGTGGTTTTGGTAATATGCAGCTATTGCATGCCAAACACTGTGCACGAAATACCTTCTTGGATAGAAGATTAATGTGCTTACTGTTATTCTTTGCACAAATTTCTTTAATGTCACCACAGAATAAGGAAAAGACTTAAATACAAAGCACCACAAAAATCTATCCCAGTCTACATCTTTCAGGACTGAGAAAATGTTATTATACTCATGCATGTTTAGATACACAGACAGATCTAAGGTACATAAATAAGAACCTTTCAACAAGATGAACGACATACAGAGCACACATCTGATCTCTCTGCTTGAAAAATGCTCTCACTACTGAACTCCCTTCCCTGCTTGCTGTGAGTGCTCCTGGCCCTGCACAGCTGTATTCAACCCAGCACAACGGCTGCTCAGGATGCAAGAGCCTGATTTCATGAAATCCGAAGGTAAGCAGATCCAAATCTCACCAGAGCTAATGGATTTGGCCCTTATCTCCCCTTGCTAAAGCATCCTGAGTGCCAAGAGACTTATCTAAGCATTAGGAACCAATATTAGTATTATAATGTAATATTCATGTATTATTCTCTTGTCAGTCTTTTAGCTTATATACAACACTTGAGCATAGGCAGTTGCTCACAGACGGTTTTCCATTTACCTTATTACAGGTTTTATACTGAATACAAGCAAAAGTATCTGAATGCCTTTGCTACATCATCTGCCAAAGTTTGATGAAGAAAAGAGTTATTTTTAACCTGGGACAGTTCCCAAATCAGCTCATTGTGTAGCTCAAAAAGAAGAGTGCACGTGGCTGGGGGAGGAGGGGCAAAAACCATTTGTACCCAATTTGCCACCAATAAATACAACCAAAACACCATGTCCTAGAGCAGAGAGACACCAAAGACCCAGCACAGACACACATCTAGTTGGGACTTCAAATGCACCTCTGTAGCACAGGTGCTGTTTCCAACTAGTCCATTGGATTTAAATGCCTAAATCACTTGGGTGCTTTGTGAATTCCCCTACGCATCTTAATGAACCTTGTTCAAACTTGGCTTTTGTTGACTTTGTAAGTCTGAGCAAAGGGTCAACAGTAAATTCACAGCATAACATGTGGCCTCCTGAGCCTGTGATGGGAAAACTTAGTCCAGGCTAGCAGGGCCACACTGAATTTCACCAGCCATAGGGCTCACATTGCAGCGCCAGCATTTTAATTCGTCTGCCTCGACAAAGAGAAAAACGCACAGAAAGTTTTACATATGAATGGACAAAAAGATGAAGCACCTCGGGACCCTCTCGAGACTGCAGGCTTCCCATACATCTTCAGATGAAAGCACAGCTTGCAAGCAAGGGCTGAGCAGGAGCATCCCTCAGTCAGCGTCAGCACAGCACAGCAGACCTGCAAGGCTGGGGGAAGCCGCGGGAAGCGCAGGCGGCTGTACACTCATCGCTTAAACACTATTTCATCCCAAGGTTCCAAAATGATAATAGACTTTATTCTAATTGGATTGTCTGCAATGAGCCAATTTAAGTGCTAAATGCTGCGAATTATTCAGCATGACATAGCAATGCAATGATCTGAGCCACTGCAGGGCAGGAGGCTTCTTGAGAGCTACAGTTCCTGAAGCATAATAAGGAGACACAAGTCTTGCTTGGCATGTCTCCACCAACCAAATTCATATTGTTTCAACAGCTGCAGTTTGCCCACTGAGCATTAACTAATGCTCTGACCTAGAATACAACCACTGTCAGCCAGCACACCTGATTAGGAGATGATTTTTCTGAACACACCTTTTAAGTCCGTATCACTCTAATTGCTGGCTTTCAAAGAGACTAAGTACCTTTGACACCCTACCTACACTACACAGAGGGCTGTGAAATATTGATCTAACCACAAGCTTTAAAATATTTAACCAACTTGAATCTGTACCTCCGTCATCAGGGTAAGAATGTCACATCTATTCACAAAGATTTAAGGGACAGGAAGAGACAGCTATATAAAGCTTTAGATTTTATTCTGGTGCATTTACAGCAGCATGAATGACGAGTGCAAATGAAGGACTCCTGTGTCACCACTTAGCCTGACACACAGCACACAGTCCAAGAGACAATTATTTTTAGTAATTACGTGTAAAGTGGTTTTCCACATATATTTCACACTAAAATGTATTATCTTGTATTAGCAAGGAAGAGAAAGCAAAGCCTAGGGTTCTCTTCTGATTTGAAATCTCAGATTACACCAAGAAGTCACAAAATGGAAATAAAGAAAGAAAGAAGTAATCTGTGCATCATAATCCTAACTCTTAATGTAACACTACTATTTCTCCTGCACAGTCACCCCAAGAGGCTGTCCAGAATTCCCCTGACACTTGAGAGTTTTAGAGAACTTGAGGTTAATTCCAATTAAAGTGCAGACTCAAACAGCAATGCCTACGTTGTTGCACTTACAAGGTATGAAGTTCTACAACTTGGTTCTGTCACCAAACGCTGACCCTGAAACACTCCCGTCCCATAGAGCTGGAGAGAGAAGAGTCTCAGAATATAAGACATCTTGCCTCTCAGCTGGGCATGCATCTCCTTCCAAACAGTTTAGCAGCACTCATCCTTAGTGGAAATCAAATGCTCAGCTCTGCAAGAACGCTTGTATCCAAGTTATCTGTCCCCACTGATATAAAAATGATGGATTTTAATACCTCCTGTCCAATATCATGCCTGCTTGTCAGTGTGATGGTACGTAGTTAAATCACCAACATCTAATATGAATACATCATCTGATTTACTGAATAGAAATATTTATTAAAAACTTCTGCCCTAACTTGACTTTGCTTCTTGGCTTCTGGATTTATTAGAATTAACTCCAGTAGACGAGCAGTTTACTGTATTTTATTTTCCCACATATTTTCTAATCCACAGAGGCACAGGAACATTAATTCAGGAATTGGCTGCAATTATTTTTTGCTATTCAGCTAGGGGCAGTAAATGCAAACTGAATTGGCTGCAGTTCAATGTCATTGCATAAGATTTGCTCTATTGTTCCCTTAGATGCAGATGTTAGGGTATAGAATGCTAAATCAAAGTAGAGACAGTGTCATCCCTATGCACTTTCTAATGGGTTCCCAGTAGGTTCAGTTTTCTTGCTGAAAATTAATTTCCTCTTACCTAAAAACAATCATAGAATTACAGAATTAAGACCACTTCCTTCCATCACCAAAATTTATAAAAAGGAAAGAATGCCTCAGCTGCTCATTTTTCATATAAAGCTCAGAGTGCACTGCAAATTGAGGACTGCAAGCTTCAAGCACTCACCTTAATCATGAAAGCAGTGAAAATAAGATAAATAAGGAATGTGACATGGCTATTTAAACAATGATTCTTTCTCTTGCAAATGCCAATTCCTTTCACACTGAAAGCACTAGAGAGTCCTGAAAAACGTGTGCGTCAATCAGGATTTCAGCACAATCCTCCAGGTTCTCAAACCAATCATCAAGAAATTCTCTTGCTCTTTGGAAACGCTGAGGGCAACAAAAAATAAGTGGAGGCAGCCTCTCCTTTTCTGCTTTGTTTGTTCAAGATCATTATTTTGAGTTTTATAAGAAATGCAGATAATACACGTCCACTTCTGATGCCTTTTTTTTTTTTTTTTTTTGTGGGCAGGGGAGAAGTGGGGTGGAAAGGGAAGTAGATTACCTGCAAATTGATATTATTGCTGTTTATCACACAAAAGTCACTTCTCCA
Source organism: Myiozetetes cayanensis (assembly GCF_022539395.1). NCBI lineage: Eukaryota > Metazoa > Chordata > Aves > Passeriformes > Tyrannidae > Myiozetetes > Myiozetetes cayanensis. The sequence goes on from NW_026087389.1 coordinate 7,728,050, forward strand.
AGGAGCAAGCTGTATGGGACAGCACAGGGATTGAACAGATATTATAGGTCCTCACTGCTGTAGATATAACCACAATTATCTTCCCAAACAGAGCTCCTCTGTAGCTGCAGAAGCCCGAAGAGGGACATTAACACAACACCCCTGAGGGCAGCCAGCCATCTCTTACTTATTTCTGTTTGCTCATTTTAAATGCTGGGGAAAAATTAAAGGAGGAAATTATGAGATTAAAAAAAAAAAAAAAGGCTTTCATTGCTTGCCCCTCCCCACAGAAATAAAGATACAAACAAACAGAATCCATCTTTCTGCTGGGATGCTCCTGACAACAGTTATTATAGCTCCCAGCCGGGAGCTCACTCTTCACCGCTGCCTGAAGACAGTCACAGCCACAGGTTCCTATCAGATTAGCAGGAGTAGGAAAAGATGCTGCCAAAACTGTGTTCAGCACACCCCACGTACAGCCCTTCACACGCTGGCCGAGCACTGCGAGGCAACAGCCCGAGATCCATCCCCAGTGTCAAAAAGCAGCCCATGTAAAGATGAGCACACTCAAGAGATAATGAGTTCCCCAGGGAGGAATCGAACATCCCAGCTTGAAAGAGGTCCGCCAAGAATACGTTGTTATTTACACTCACTTTAGATGTCCACAGCTTTGCTGCAGCAAGCTGCAATCTCAACCTTCTCAGGCATCAGCTCCCACCCTCCCGAGACTTTCACTACTGACCTTCAGTGGCTCTTTAATTGCAACGAGCACTCTTGATAAAATTAAAATGTACATTTTAATGGATCAATCCAGCTTTTTAAAAATCAAGATTAAAAGCCAAGCACTGCAATTGAGAACCGTGGCCAGGGGCTGCCTGGTCTGATCTTGCTAGCTATTTTCCACTGCAGTAATGCAAAAAAAAGCTAATGCCTTTTAAAAAAATTTCATTGGTGCTTTTTATTTAAAATTAAAAAAATATATATATATATAAAAGGCCAAGAATGGGGTTTGCAGGTGGCTGCAGCCTGAGCAGAAGGGAAGACCCCTGCTCTGTGTCAGGCTGAGCCCCTTCGATTGGAGGAGCACCACAGCTCTCCCCTGCACACAGGATCTTTGGACAATTGCAAAGCATCACCTTGAATTTGGCTATATGGAGTTGATGCCCTTATACTGCAAGAAAGATTAATTATTTATCCTGCATGCCCTGGAAGGTGGCAGGGCACAGCCCATCTCAGGAATCCTGAACGTCTCCTGCAGACTTTTGCAGCTCTGAATTGTGCAGAAAGGGGCTACAGCTGTTCAGAACCTTTTAGCTTAAGGTTAAGCAGAGGGGAGGTTATTGCAGACCATGCACAGAACAGGAGGAAGAGGAGCATCCAAGAGGAAATGACCAAATTCAGTAATTATGAAACTAGATAAAACTCACGCTAACGAGATTAACTTGTTATGCCATATGAATAAGCTACCTCTTAAGAGTCTGCTTATTATCAGACCATCAGAGGACAGCCAATTTTTTGCACACAACGTATTCCATCCCAACAGTACATTCAGCAGGTAATAACACAGAGCTGTTGGGTAGAAACTGCCCTGTGCCCTTCCATGCACTTCTCTTCCCTGTATGATACAAGCGGGTTTCATTTGTTTACTCAATTATTAAGTCTCCAAAAGAAAGTGTTTTCCCCAGGTATCAGCAAAAGCATCTAGCAAAGCAGGAGCACTGCTTCAAGTGGGCAATTACTCTGCAATATGTGCCCAAATTAGCTATGGTAGAACCAAAGGCTTGTGTTTGGGAACAGGGAATAAAGGAAAGAGCAGCAACAGGTCAGACACAGCTCACCCGAAGTAAATTTATGGCAGGGACGCACAAAATGAAGAAGCTGTGGCTGCCCCACCCTTGGAAGTGTTCAAGGCCAGGTTGGACAGGGCTTGGAGCAATCTGGTCTAGTGGAAGGTGTCTCTGCCCATGGCAGGGCGTTGGAACAAGATGATCTTTAGGTCCCTTCCAACGCAGGCCATTTTATGATTTGATTTCTTGAAAACACTAACAAAAGGTGAGTGATTAAAACATCTGCTGCCAGCCCCTACAATCTTTTCAGAGGCCAAGTGAGAAGTAAAGAGGGCTGTAAATATAGTAAAGTCATAGAGCTGATGATGATGACTTTACCTGGGTGTTTCCTCGTGCATTCGTGCCCTGAGTTCCCAAGAAGCCCTTTTGTTACATACCGGTGGGGACCAAATGTGCTAAAGGGATCTTTTCTGAAGATGATTATGCAGATACTAAGAAAAATTTAAGAGAAACTCTAACAGAATACAGAGATAGAGTAACTGAAAAACCAATGCTAATAAACAATGTTTATCGAATAAATGATAAAGTGACTGAGACCTTAGCTTAACATAACTCTACGAAAAATCAGATCAATGTGTGACTCCCACATCTTTATGCATTTTGCTTAAGAATCTCTGTTATGTTCTGCATTGCAGAAGTCATTCTGACTGTATGCTCTGCCAACTTCTGCAATGATTCAGAACTTTGCAGAGATCTAGGATGATTTGTTAAGTGGGGGGAAAAAAAAATGATTACAAATGCTTATTTGTCTTTAAAGCTTTTAGTCTTGATTTAATGTTACAAGTATGAACAAAAGAAGGAAAATTGTCTTTATTGTTTTATGCACCATTCTAAGAGAAATTACAAACACCCAAGAGTCTGCAAATCTCATATATAGTCAAATATTATATATTCAAGACAATCACAGTGAAAAAAATCTATAATCTGAAATTAAAGGGCAATTGTTTTATCCTTATGTGACGCTTGTGGTCACAGTTTAATGGAGAAAAAAACTAATGCTAAGAGATGACAGGCTCCAAAATGTGAATTGGTAATTAAATTTTAATTAAAAAAATGGAAGCAAGAATAAATCTATACAGCATCAGTTTGCTTTACAGACAATTAATGTTTTAAAAAATCCCCATCTATTTTGTTAGTAGTACAAGAGCATCAACAAATGCAATCACTAGCTGGTAGGTATTTGGAAGCAGCATGAAATTCTGCAGTAAACATTTATTCTCACTTAAGATGAAAACCTCCACAAATTCATCCCCTGAACATATCGCTTTCCAGTACTGAAGGAAACCTCTCGAAGAACACTAATACATAAATATTTGAGATTTAAATGCCATTGGGTCAAAGGGTTAGTGTAATACAATATTACTGTTACGTTTTGCATTATTATCGTTATGCTTGGTTTGCATTTTTACAGCATATGAAATCAAATTAGTTTGCTCTTCTGCTAAGTGCACAGTTCCTGGTGACCATTAGTGTGACTCACAGGTCAGGAAGCACCTAGAATTTGGCAAAAATGTGTCTTATTTCCAGAGGTTCCTATTACCTATAAGTCTGATTGAAAAGAGTGAAAGGGAGAATAGTATAACATTTTAAAATTAAGCTACTGCTACTACTACCTAAGAAACCTGGAACCATAAAGTTACTTGAAGCTGTTGGATGAAAAATAAAATGTGTTCAAAGCATCAGAACACTTATAGAATGAGCGACTCTTACTTACCAGAGCAATGAAATTATCTGGCACATTTCCTCATGAGCTTTCTTTGTATATCATCTTGAGGACAGAAATGTTGCACAAATCACAGAAACCCTGCTAAAGAAATTTTGTGCAGTTCCTGCTGAGTTCCCTAATGAATAACCACATAAATATAAAAATCCTAATCCAATCTTGTGAACACACCTCACAACTATTCCATCCCTGCCCGAGCTAAGCAGATACAATGGTATGACCTCAAAAGGAGTTTAGTATTCCGGTCACACTGATATTGCTAACATTATTTTTATATCAGTATCATTCATTTTTAGGTAGATTAATTATAATAAATATATGCTATATCAACAGACTTTTCATTATGGTCCATTTAACCTCATAAAACATAATTGATTCCTATTTGCTCTCTGTGATCGATGCTTAGTGCTCATTCCTGAGCTGCCTTAGTAAAAGAGACAAGTCAGAGAAGGGCCATCTCTCTGTAGGATAAATAGCATGGTTGATATCCCATGTAGCTCTGATTGTCTGCATAAATCTACGTCTATGCACTTATGGAGAACACAAATTAATACTTATGCTTTATTAACTCAAAAATCCCATCCAAGAACCTATAATTTATAAATCTGTAGTATTTACTAGCTTGAGTTCCGAGGCACATGCACTAGAAGAACTAGACCTCCTATGCTACATAAATAAAAGGAATATTGGTACAATATTCAGCATGAAGAGCTCCCTTCTTCAGCCCACACTTTTCCTGGTGCTTTGGAAGATTGGTCTAAAAGTAGTTATGACCCTCTGGACTTCAGAGTATGTCAGCAAATGCAAGAAGAGAAAGGGACAGGAAGGGAATCGTGTCTGTGTCATACCCTTTGCTACAGACCACTGTGCTCTCAGTAATTGGAAAGCCCCAAATTTAATTTATGAATAAAACAATAGAGATCACTGTTCTACATGGACCTTCAATGCATGGGCTGCACTGGAGAGCAGTGGGAAGGATCACAAGAATGAACTGTGGGATGGGATCCACCCAGACTGCGTTAATGAAGTCCTTCCTTGCAGACTTGGATATTTCTGACAGATATTCAAATTCTGGGAAATCAACTCAGTGTTGCAAGATGAGCAGTGTAGGAGCTGGTAGATCTGAAACTACTCTGATTCAGGCACGGCTGAAAGACATTATCAGGATCATGGTCTAACTTTGATGTATCAAACAAGACATAAGGAAACATGAATAAAATTTATGGGCTTTTCCTGAAGGAATACAACAATGGCACATCCCTTCAGATGCCTCAATTACTCAAGACCACGTATAGAATCCAGCACTTTCACAACTATTAGTAAATAAGATAATTGTAATGTATATTAATGCAAAGTGCAGGAGGTATAACTTTCCAAAAATATTTTACCTCTAAGAAATGAGACATTAACTTTGCATCACTGAAGCTAATTGGATATTCAGTTCACTTCTTCTAATAAATGAAGCAAGTTTGAGATGTAAACCAACTTTAGAAAAAAACCCAAACAAACCCACTCCCCCACCCACCCCTAAGGATTACTCCTCATAATAGTGAGTAAAGATTTCATAGTCAAGGTCTTAATATTTAAATTTAACAGTGAAAATAGCTTATTCAGTATTTTCAGAATGAAATATTTAGCAGAGCCAGCTAATTTGTTACTTGTTGCATTGAGTTTTAGCGTGACTGATGGGAACAAAATGAACAAATAGATATATAAAATGAAAATTTCAGCATTGTATTTCTAATGGTTGCTTTCCAGAATTTCTTAATTATACAAAGAGAGGAGGTTGTATATTCCCTGTGTAAACATCTGGAGTGCAGGTTTGTCTTTTAGGTCAATTAAAACCCACTTAATTCAAATCTGAAATAATTTTTAACTTCAACTTACATGAAGATGTATTACTAACAAAGACTTCCAGTTAAACAGGTACAACAAACAAATCATTCTCAGTCAGTTTTACCATGTGAAAAACACAGTCTCCAGCACATAAAAACACATATTTAATGTTTCTGAGAAGTCATTCTTTGAAAGCTCACCTGCCCTGCATTTCTCCTAACGAGTTTATCAATTCTTTAGAACGCCCAGGGTATAGTAACTTTTAATACTACATACTAAATGTTAACCAAGATTTGAAAGCAATAAAAAAATGCCAAGAGACAGTTTCAGATTTCAAGATGCCAAGTTTGCCCAGGCAGCTAATCATCTCCCAGCACAAGAAAAACAACAGGAAAAGAGCTACAGCACCAGGGCTTGGTGATTAACTTAACTCTTGCAGGTAAGCGCTTCAGGAGGAGAGTCTAAAGGCACAATTAAGGGATGCTGAAGCAGGATTTCTGAAGAATTCTTGCTGTGAGATGATGCTAGACCCAAAAGCTTTTACTTTCCTCTCCACTAAGGCAGAAGCAATTTCCTTTCATTAGGGACTCTGACGGCCCCTTAGGTCAAGATGAAAGATCTATATTTTTTTTCTCTGTGTGAATCTGACATGCCAATCACCCAGTCAGCCTCCACGGAATAACATTTGGTAACTAAGGCACAAATAAGCAGACACAGCTGGCCAACAGCTTTTCAAAGGGGGGCCTGGACAGAGCCTACAGTCAGTCCACTCCAAACATGACAATGCCCGCACGCCCCCTCAGCAAACCTTCACTGCATTTCACAAGTGCTATGGGGCAGGGAAATAGCCACAAACCCTGCTATTTGGAAAGCCTGGGCAGGATTCCCTCTCCTAAGTTGGGAAGTGAGCATTACTCTAGCAGGATGTAAACATCAGGTTGATGTCTAGACATCAGAAGAAGAAAAATATCAATTCGATATTTGCTTTAATAACACACTGGCCCTTTATGAATGAGAAACAGTTCTCCACAGTGCCCTTCTGTTATGGCAGCTGTGGCTGCTGTAGGGCATTAGGGCTACAGGACTGAGAGTGCTCACTTCAGTCTGGACACTGAATTATTCTCACATGCAAGAGGGGCCCAGGACACACACTCACGTACTACAGACTCAGACAGCTGCATGAACTCTGCAGGAATGCACTGCACATCTGTGTGTACACTTTGCTCTTAACAACTGAAACATGGATTTTACTGTTTCACTTGAAAATCTGCAGTCTGAAAAGTGGTGTTCCATCACCATAATGTCTCTGTGGGTCATGAAAGGCAACCTCAAAGGTTATAAGGGGTTAGAAATTGTAGGTGTTAGACATATGAAAAAAAGGAACGACTACTCCTGTTCTCACTGCTCATCTGCTCTTGTCTTTCAAGAAAGCATTTCCTGCCAGCTTCTCAAATCACACCAACCAAAAACTCAATACTGTTAGTTCCGAGATTTTGTGTGTCCCTCCCCCCCCCATTTCTTAGGCAGATAAGCATATAAGGCACCCCCCATCTTTCAGCATCAAAAGAAAACAAGAGCAAAGCCATCAGCAGTTTGGGCAATTCCTTCCATTTCCCTCTCTCATCACTGTTATCTTCCATTACTTATCCTGAAAAAGTCACCCAGCTAAAGGACTTGCATCCACCACACAAAAGCATTCCCACCCCTGAGTCCAAGAACGGTCCCTGCCAGAGGAGCCCCTTTGCAGGCAGAGACAAGCAGCTCACCAGGGCTCACAGTGACCCTCACGGCATCCCACATGAGCGCTCATCCCCAGGCACAGCTCAGGGCTTGCCTGGCTTTTCACAGGCTATATTTGAAGTTTCCCACGTCCCATATCCAGTGGGTGTGGGAACTCGCACCAGAGCAGCAGAACTCATCTTCCGGCATCATTTTCCATCTGCACGAGGTCAGAAAGCTGTGTACCGGTATATATGGGGTCATAAAACTGGATTTTATCAGAATCTGCAGGGATTCACATCTCTATCTGCACAGTCTATTTGCCCTAATTGCTGCTTTGACTCAGAGATATTCCAGCATTTGTCAGTTTAAACAAAACTTGTAACGCTGTTTGAATGCATCTAAATGCATTCAGAAATGTAATGAAGTCCCACTTCCCCCAAAAGTCTGTGTCTATTGCCCCTAAATAGTTCAGTTGAGGATTTATTTGAATTTATAGGCAGCAACTCAGTCACATATTGCTTTCCTAAATGCCTTATACAAGCAAAAACACATAACTAAGACATGAGTTCAGCATAATAGTAAACCAGCGCTTCATAAACAGCAGTAATTTTATAAAGCAACTTTTTAAAAGAAGTTTTCAAAATAAAATACAATTTTTCTTCATTAACTGAAGATGATCAAAGCCAAAGTAATGAATTCCCTGAGCTACAGCATTTCTCATGGAGCGCTGCTTGGCTCTGTCCGCTTTAACTTGCTGTACAGAAGCACCAGAGTCCAAAACTTAAATTTTAACAAAGTGTTGTGCGTGATTTTCTATCAACAAGGCAATGTGCTAACTCTCTGTCAAAGCCAAGTCCACTCCTGAACTGCAGTGTACATTTTCTAGGCCAAGGGCTTTCACTGAGAAAATGCAAGGTCGTGCACTGTGGTTCAATTTACAAAATTAGCTACTGATCATTATTTATTTGCACTGCATAAAAATTGAGGAAAATATCGTGATGAGTCAAATCCATGCATTGGAAAGCAAGAGAAAGTCATTGAAAATACTTTAAATTTAACATCTACAAAAAAGAACAAAATATTCAACAACATTTTGATTATTTTCCAAGTTCATGATAACTTGCAAATATAAAAGACTTGCAGATTGTGTGGGAAGTTAAATGGAACATTTCATTTTACCAAACTTGCCAAGATCAGCTGCCTTTATGTAACATTTTCCAGTGCTGGTAATTCATGCAAATGAACACATATGCTTTTTCTGGGGAGAAAAATTAAGAAAGGGGGAAAAAAAGGAAGAAAAAAAGAGGTGGAAAAAAAAAAAGAGGAAGAAAACAGTCCTAATAACTCAGATAACAGCTTTTAAATTTTAAACGCACACAGAAGTGTGTTCCAGTGAAGCCTTCTTCACTTCTACAACATCATGTCCCTAGGGTATCAAATGCTCTTAATCAAGAGTTGTTCATAATGGTGTGTCACCTATCAAGATTAAAGTCTGAATGTGAAAACATCTGTTACATTCCTTTGTTAGGAAACCGGCAACATAGTTTTGGAACACGTAAAATTTGACTTTTAATTACCCTGTTAAACCTTCTGTTCAGCTATTAACCAGTATTAACCCATAAGTCCATTTAACACACTACAAACTATAAAACTAAGTCCTATAATGTTTCCACATGAACAAGACCGAGAAATTTTAATATTAAATGAGTGTCATCTATTTTGTAGTTTTTGAATCAAGTTATGACTTCTGCTTTTGGGCTGGAAAAAAAGTAAGTTGTTCTACCTTAAACAAAACAGCTAAGAGCATTTGGACACAGATATTGTACTAAACTTTGACATAGTTTAAGCAGCAACACATCCCAGGAACTTAAATAGCACAGGATAACTTATCATAGTTTTCTTCAATAATAATGGCACCACCTAGAAAACATATTCAGCAAGCAGAAAACTAAACTACTATGTACACAAACTAAGAAGTGTTATATGTTATAACCATGGCCCATGTTATTCCTTTTCTTTTTAACTGGTCTGAGTTATCTACTCATAATTACAATGATAACACAGAGATAATAAGTTTGAAATCACAAATGTGTACTACAACAACAGGAGGTCTTACAGTAGTATAAGACAAAAGACTTGTTTTGCCCTTGGCTTCTCTGCCAGGACAGAACCAGTCATGTCCCAGACAATATGACTTTACTCATGACTTGTGTTTGCTGTAACCCAGGACACACGTGCTGTTCTCAGAATATGGCACAGCACAACACTTTCCTATCATGTCACCATATGTGATAGCCTTTTTGAAACAAATACATACAAAGACACAAAACCACCCGTTTGGACCACAGAGGCACAATAATGTTTAGATTTAAGGGATAAAAATGTTGAAGAAGAAAAAATTACAACAACAAATACATTATTTTCCATGTTGAAGTGCCAGCTATGCCCAATCACGTTAGTGCTGTAGCAATTAGGCAGCAGTTACTCCACGCCTTTCAGTGGGGAAAAAGACTCCACCCATTCTTGTGAGGGTGCTCACAGCCCAATGAATCAAATCAAACCACCTCAGCCTCGTTTCCCAGAGAGCAAACTGGGGTTCCAGCCTCACCTACGCTACGCAAAAGAAACACTACATCAGTCACCTAGGCTTCTTCCAAAACCAGGAAAGAAACAAGAACCTAGAAAGAGCATCTAAACCTCTATTACCTTAGAAAAAAGGTGTTTGCGTAATTTTCTGCTTTTACGGTAACACTCAACCAAAATTAAGTCAGCTGCAGTTACTGTAGTTGGCTATTTCAAACTCTGATATGGGACAGATTTAACCTTGATCTGTCCTGAGCCCACAGATGCATAAGAAGAATGGAAATAAAAATTATGTCATTGCTAATGACATTAATCAGCTCAATTCTATCTACTAGCAGCTCCTTGGTGCTCATCAGAAAGCACAGCACACTGCAATTCCCAAAATTTCCTCCAAGCACCCAATCCTGCAGTGATTTTACAAGAGAAAAACAGCTACATTCCACCATTACTATGTGCCAGCCAGGGAATGCACAAAGGAATTGCCTCATGCAAAAGCTGCTGAAAGGATTGTGATGCTGCAGGGAACACAGAGTCTGCAACAACCCGAAGGATCTGCCACAAGCTGTGCAGCAAGAAAACCCACAACATTAAAAGCAGGAAATATCTCAAACTTATACATACCAGGGTTTGTTAGCAACACAAAAAAATACGAAAGCCATTTTTGTTAGCCTTCACTTACTTTTCCAAAAACTCTCCAAAGAAGAAATGACCATTTTAAAATGCTGAAGCATTGCTGTTAAATTTCTCCCAACTACAACAGCAGTCTAACTCCTGTAGAACTAGAGAGATCTTCCATCAAATCTAAACCAAGAAAGAATATTATTGTGAGACTACCAAAAGACATAATTTAAAACTGCACTGCAATTATATTTCCAAGCAAAAGGCCAGGAAGCTACTTTTGTATTAAAAATGAAAGCTACATTCCTGTACAGTCATTGGGTATTCAGAAGTGAGAGGCTACAAAACCAAGGATCAAAATCATCACGTAAGTAAACTGTTTCTGGTGAAAGAGATGAACATGCTTATCCAGTAAATCTTGAGGGGCAAGAGGCTGGACTTCCAGATACAGAAAACAAACAAACAAACAAATAAAAGAAATATTTACTGGGAAGAATTTGGAAATAATTAGGCAAAGCATAAAAAGTTCAAGAAATTAGTAAATGGCATTTTTCCCCATTTTTATACTATCTGGGATAATCACTAAGAAGATAAAAAGGCTTTGTATCTAATGTCCCATTAGTTCTTACTAGGACACATCTATATCCAAGCAGTCTGTGGCTGTTCTCCACAGTTCTCTAAGACTGCATCCTCAAGAATTCACAATTTCTTTGCTGGAAACAAAATGATTAAAACGTGTCAGAAAAGAGCAGAGAAGAGGTCTCCAATTTCTGCTGTACCTTCTCTGTCAACCTCTCTGCAGACTCCAATTCCTCTATAAATCTCAACCCTACGTAATCCCTTTCAGAGTTCAGTGGCTCCTGGCCAACACAGTCCACATTACCCAGAGAACACAACAGATACATTCTTCACCCGCACAATACACTTAAACTTGGGCGCCCCGTAATTTGGCCAAAGGCAGGCTTGCATTTATCCAACTTCTCAAGCAACTCCTTGTCATTTTGGCACAAGCACTTTACAACTCAATTTACAAGAAAAGCGGCAGTTTAGTTCCAGCTGCAAAGCTCCAAGAGTAATATTAGGAAAATAAGAACCATATTTCACCTTTTATTGGCAGGGTACACACAGCACTTCGTTAGTTTACTTAGCACCTAGGAACTACATGCATGTATCGATTGGTGCCTTGATCAAGCTTTCACTTACTTAAAAGAGGCCAGTCCCCCCACAGATCAGTCTTCCAGCACAGACCGAAGGCAGGCATGTAAATAAAGAAATAAAAGCCCAGAAAACTCAGAAAAAAAGAAACAGGCGATCACTTATTTACACTTAATTAAGCATAAACTAACTCCCCTCCTCCTTTGGGAAGGATATAGATAAAATATGAATGGAAATAAAAGAGTGGCTGAGTAATCACTGCAGTTCAAACAATATTTCACAAGCAAAACAAGTGTGATAAGATTCAGTAGCCTGTGGCAGACGTTTGTTTGAGTGAACAACAAGATCGTATTTTCATACTTTTGGCCATCTCTGTAGTCCGAGGCAAACCGCCAATTCCTACTCCACTGTCAACCCCCAGACCTAATGGAGATGAAAGGCAAAATACAGCTCTGTTCCAAACTGCATTATTAATTCCAGCAGGGCCACATTCGGGCTGACAGGACTGAGGTCATAATTTAGCCATTAGCACTAGGACCAGCAGGATTTCTCTACTCAGAACTGCAGGACTGTGGGCCACGCTCCCCCTTTTATGTCTAATCAATATTATATTTTGTGTTGTCTCACTGGGCTAATGGAGGAACAGCTGCAGCGCTGGTTTGAAGAACACTTCTAGCAAAAGGCAAAGGCAAGATTTTCCTTGTAGAATATCAGTAGTCAAAAACCTCATTGCACTTCTGTTTTTCTGCTAGAATCCCTTGGTCACAGTAAGCTCTGTTTTCTCTCTACAAAGATCCAAAATGAGCATATAACACATTAAAAAAAAAAAAATTGTGCTGGCAAGAGCAGCTCTGCCTATACCTTGGGCTTTTCATACCTCTGCAATGCTGCAGGCAGCTTCTTGTACCAAAACACAAACCCCCTCAAAAATAAAATACTACAACCCAAAAATAAGCCCTACTGCAATATAACATAACATTTATGATACAAGTACAATTTATCACGTGATCCTGCAATTTTTTACTTGCCTCCAGGCAGCCAAACTTACTGTTGTTTCCCACAGGAAGCTGTGGAGCAAAAGGCCTGGAAATCCACCTTCATTGATTTCCTCCTGGAAATACATTTACCTTTCCATGTTTTCCAGCAACTCTCAGGTGGTCATTAAAAATAAGTCTAAATGCAAGCTACTACAAAAGAATTTCCTTCCTCACTTAAAGGGACCTTCCTTGCCAGAATTTCCACTGGAGGTGGGGAGTTTCATGGGACGATCACTTTCATCCATACATTGTTTGTCCTTCAGCCTTGGACATCACTTCTTCTAAGGACCTGAGTGGGCAACGTCTGTTGAGCAGGACCAAGGTCACAAAACTCAAGTTTTACACTTCTACAAACTGCAAGATGATACTTGGTATGATGAAAGCTTTATCTCCTTCACAGCTCAACTCACAGAGGCTTCAGACTTGACAATTTTCTTCTGTGATTACTCTGAGGACCTTTCATTTCCCTCCCCTGCCTTTTCAGATCCAGTCTGCTTTCACTGGGTTAGTCCAAGCCTGTAAGCAGGAAGAGCTGAAGATTTTAAGCATCTCTGTATCACTGCTTATTTTAATTTGGTTTTGTTTTTAAAATAAGAGTATAGAATGACCAGCATTATCCTGACTTTAAAACTGGCTGCTGCAGTTCATTGTTTAATTACTTGATGAAGAGGAAGAGGTCCCTAACTGACAGCTTCTGTGATCCTTAAAAGATAATATACGGTAGGGTTTTATTAAATGTTGAAATACTTAGCTGAATGCAGTGACCCAGACAAACCTAGAGAATTTAAATTCAGAGCAGTAACTTTATTATTTAAACAGCTGCCTTAAGGCCCCAAATTATTTGAAAATAAATTTTATTGATTTTTTCCCCCCACACATTTTGAAATTAAATGCTACTGTCAGCTCCACATAAGCTCATCTCTGCAAAGGTTTCTCACGTACTATGAAATCAACTTAAATTAAATTCTAATCCATTTGCATCAAACTGGTACAAATCCTGATAGGTTATAAATAAGGGTGAATGAACTTGAACGTGTTCCCACTTAACTTTTAATTTGCAACAATACAACTTACTTTTACCTAAAATAAGCATATCTTAGGTGGGGCAGCACCAACATTTTAAAATAAATACACATTCATACAGTAAACTAAGTTGATGCAACCCTGTCTTAAAAAAGGAAACAAATAGTAACAAATAGACAGGTGTTTCCATGGAAGGAAATTGACACTGAAGGGATTCCCACTCAAAACAGATGCTCAAATCTTAATTTATCTGGGGAAAGGAGCTTAAAAGTTATCTGTGGTTAACTTGAAAATAAACAAGTCTGGTGACCAGCAGTTCTTGCCACTGTCTTGCACCAAAAACAACTGCAAAGATGTGCATGAGGATCTCGCAGCACTGTGCAATAAATAGCAGATGAAATTCAATGACAATCAATGCAGAATCAATGCTAATTATATATGGACTTGAAATGAGCTGTTAATATTCAAGGAAGACTTCAGAGTAATCACTTAGACCGGCAGTTCTCTCTGTGTCACCTCCATGTTCCACAGCAGTCTGAAGGCAAACAGAACCCAAGGAATTACTATTAAAGAATTAGAGAGGAGTGAAACACCATTACAATCATCTTACAAACTCACATCCTGAACGCTGAGAGCAGTTCTGCTCACCCCTCTCCGAAAGGATGTACAAAGAGTGATCAGGAAAGGCATGAAGGACGAGCATGGATATGCAGTGGCTTCTGTTTCAAAAAGGAGAAAAAAAATCTGGGCCTGAACAAGAGATGATTCAGGGTAGAGAGAGAAGAACATACTAACAGTCTTTAAAAATCAGAAATTGAACGGATGAGCTGAACACAGAGCTAGTGTTCACACTCTGTGCCAACACAAGCGCTCCAGGGCATCAGGTGGATATTTCTTCCTTTGGCCAATGCAAGCATTGCCACAGCACACAGCAGAGGCCAAAAATATTAAAATGGTGCAAGAAATCAATTCGACAAATGTTTGAGAGAAAATCCAATCAAGGGGTATTAAAAACAATTATGCAGATAAAAGATCTCGATGAAGCCCCTCAGCCCCAGAGCATCACTGTGTGGCAGGACAGGTCCCAGACACAGCAGCAGCACATCTGATTGAGTTACCAAAAGCCACAAAATACAGGGCTAAACAGACCTCTAGTCTGACCTCTACGCTCCAGTATTTTCCTGTGAAAAGCTATGAAGCTGAGGTGCATTTAATTGTGGTGCAATGGGATCACACACTAAAAATAGTGATACCCAAAGCTCCATCACCTGCACAGGAATAAGCAGAAAATGTAAAGAGCCACTTTGATACAATGTATAATTCATGCAAATTTTGCCATCTAAGCTCTTTTGGCTTTTCTTAAATAAACAAATAATTCATCCTCCACATCCTGTGCAGTCAGAAGCTCATACAAATTATGTTGATACCCTGACAGAAGTTGGAGCCCAGCTGAGCACAGGGTCCCACCGTGTCCTCTGCAAACAGAGGAAGAGAGATTTTTTCCTCACAGAGCCAGCAGTATTAAAAAAACATAGCAGAAGGATCACAGGAGACTGGAAAGACAGGTAAAGCAGCTCTTCCTCCTCCAAACCACAGCATCAGGAACACAATTCAGTTTTTCCAGTTAATGCCTGTGCACTTCTCCTAGACTTTCTCAAAAAGAGACAAGATTGGAACTTTCCACAAGGGCAAACTAACTACCTCTAACTTCCACTGCTTCTAACTGAAGAAACATGATCCACAGAAACATTTTCAAGTATTTCACATATGCATAAACCATGATGGACACCAACAGTAACACTGCTGTATCTTTCAGGCAATTAAAATGGAAACCATGTCCAGTAGTCTTGGGCTAGTGCTGTGAAACCTCAAGGGAGAGGAAACACAAGTCAGTACAAAGAAGTACAAGACGTGTACATAAAGACATCTGGTACAACTTTCTCAGATTTCAGACTTCAGCACTGTCAGTGATGAACACAGTAAAAGAAACCTTTTCTTGAGGGGTCTGATTCTTCACTGGTTTTTTATCATAGAATTTCTACTGTCCTGAGACTATCACAAAGCACACACGATAAAGAAACAGACACCTCCTGCTCTGTAACTCAAAAAAAAATCAAACTTCTGAGAGAACAAAATGTCCAAAATCCAGTAAAAAGAACAGAGTCCACAGACATCTCAGTTGGGTTTGAGAGGTTTTTTTCCTTCACATCAGCTTGTATTTACATAGCTACCTTACACCTTAAGCAACAGGCAGCACAGACAAGGTCCCAATAGTGTAAACCAGCAAGTGATTGTGCCTCAAACTCCACAAACATGTTGGCTGACTTTTAATATTTTTCAAAACATTTTGGTACAACCCCTAACTCTGAGTTTCAAACACTCTAACGGCAACATGAAGTAGTATTCCAATCTGAAAAAAAACCCAGAAATATGAGATCTATCACGATGATGCAAGTCTAGCACTTTAATTTCAGTGACAGTATGAACGAGTCACAGGTAATTGCCAGGTAACACGAGGAACACAACTGCCTTCAGTCAGCACCGTAGTCCCACTGCCAGCTGCAAGCAAGATGCAGCTTTCTGCGATGGGGAAACAACTCAGAGAAGCAGATCAGAGATAATCAGAGTCAAGAATTCATATCGAAATTATGTTTGATATGAGGAAAAATATGAGTGAAAATATTTGACGAAAGGATTTCCTTATTACAAGTAATTAAAAATAATATTCACTGCAAAGGTTACTTTTCTCCAAATCAAGAAGAACCTTTATTTTGCAATTAGCACAAGCAAAAATGGATATATACTCCTTCTCAGAAAAATACTCTCTTTTACTGCTCTAGGCAGTACTAACTGCACACTGGTTTTGTCCTAGTTTGCTCTGAAAAATCTGCCAGAGTGTAGATCCATTTCTGAGAAAGGTGTGAAGTCCAACTTCTAGCATATGATAGAAAGATGCAGCAGTATCTCTTTAAATATTTAGTTTCCTGTCTAAAATTAATACTGGAATATCAAATGGAACCCTGTGACACCTCCAGTGAACATTCTCTCTTACAAGAGTCCCAATTTTAACAACAGAGATCTCAGGAACTACTCTCACTTAATGAGCCTTGGCAGCCATTCAAATTAAACACTCTATTGTGCAAGGAGCTAATTATGCTGAGATTAAACCCAGAGAATGATAGGGACATTTACTGTACTTCTGGCAATTATAAGAGCTCTCAGTATTGGAGAATACAGCTTGTATTTCATAATTCTGAAAGATGTCCCTGCTAATCCAATAAAAAAAATGCATGTGCATGCATACACATACAAGATTAATTAAATTCTAAAAACATTTTTCAACTATTTCTGACACATATACATTCATAAATTAATATTATTATTAATATTAGTTGTTTTGCCCTATTTCTCTTGTATCTGAATGTTCATCCTCTATCACACATATTCATTTGTCATATCCTCCATCATTTCTCTGATAGGTAATTAATGCTTTCTCTTTCCCTAGGAAACCTAAAGTAATGACAGTAAAATATTTGCTCATTTAGTACTCTAATTAATTTTTACAGTATCTTCCCAGATAGTGCCCCTTGCTTTACCAGAAAACCAAGTGGTCAGTTATCTTTTTCAGTGCTACCCAAAGAATGAATGCAAATACATGGAGTTATCCTTACTTGGTACACGCAGGCATAAGAGCACTTATGAAATTTAAGGGGTAAAAACTGTCACAGGACGATTTCCCATGTTCTGTTCACTAATGTCTACACAGAAGAGGTTTGATTATGGAACATAAAACCCTCTAAGAGCCTGGAGGGGCCGAAGGCAAGTGAACAGCAATGATCAGACTGTACTGTAGCTAAAGGTGTTCATCATCTCACAGGAGCAAACCCTTGCACACACGATGGGAGGCTGGGTAGCAAAATAATGGAACTTGGATTTGCAACGGATTTTGCATCCTGTGGTTAGCTCCACCAGTGTCTAATAGCCTGTGTAATCTGATTTAAGCTTCCCCCATCCTGCAGTCAAGGCACAGCAACAGCTGTTTCCCCAGGGGATTTGCTGGTGTCTAATGAAAGCACAGTCCCTGCAGCACCATTCCTTTCAGGGAGAGGCATCAACAGAGCTGTGTTTCTCTACCTTGGCTTTGGTTTTCATGAAACTTGTCAAACTGCAACGTATTGAAACTCCTAACCCTGCTTTTCCTGTCCCATCACATTCCAGAGCCATGCCAGCAGATGGAAAGATATTAGCGAGGACAGACAGGTGGACAGAATCATCAGCCTGATAAATTAAGCCACCTGATCTGTGTTTCAGGTGGTGAAATTGGTCAAAAGCAATTTTTCAAGTATTCAGGCAAACTGGATCACTTAGCAGAAGGAAGGCAGTCCCTACTACCTTGAGCCAGAAGGGTTCCCTTGAGGGAACACGTGGTGCAGCAAAGCCCTGGTTCCCATGGGCACCCTCCACACACAAATTCTGCAGTATTTCTTTTTCATATTCTATTCTCTATCAACACGTTGTTTTGCTTAAAAATGAAAAAAACAAATGCGAAAGGCCTGGTCTCTCTGGGGCTGATGGGCACAGATCAGGGCACAAATGAGCTGTATCTGCAAGTAATGATTACTGAGACATGTCTCCAGAGGGTTAGAGGCAAAGCACGGTTGCTATTATTAAATGTAGCTTACCGTAAAACAAGATAAATCAGAAAGAGTTACAGGTAATTATTTGTATGTTGTCATTGGTCAATCAACAAACTGCATTTAAGAATCTGTGATAAAGTGATTTCATAATTAACTGCTCATCAGCAGCACTTTTGGAGAGAATAGCAGGGCTGAGCTAATTGTTTGCAGTAAAACCAGAAGATAAACAAATTACAAGTGTCAAGAAATAGGTGGCACAGCAATACACTGAAGGAATGCACTTCCTAAGCTTGCACTTTGCTCTGTTCTTTATATAGTTTTGTTTCTGTTGCAAAGCAGGCCCACAGAACGCACCCGCTAAATGTCATCCCGCTTATGAGAAACATCCACACTCGGAAGCGCTCGGGAAGAGGTCTCTGCATTCCCCCATGGTGATATTCTAACATTTCACATTTACTGCTGCCTTCCCTCACATCACCTCCTGCCACCCCCTCAGTTCCCGTATTTCTGATGACACAAAGTGCTGGGAACAGAGCAGGGACAGCCAACCCCAGGCAGCACGACCCCAAGTGTGATTCCACTTCCCCTTCCAGGCTGGCTCTGTTACAAGAGCATCAGCAATTACAGAACCAGCATTAAGCCTGTTACGCTGTGGGACAACCCCCTATTTACAACTTGTACCTTTTTAGTTCTGGAAGAGCCACATCCAAGTGGGTGCAAAGCCTCTGCCGATGCCCCTCCTGCTCTGCCAGCAGCCTTCCCAGAACATTCCAGACCCTTTGGCTGCCCTTATAATCCTGATTTTATCAGTATCACCTGGAAAACTCTGGCCACAAAGCTGTCTCAGCTGAATACACAGGTTTTGCTAGTTTGTCCCTTCCAAGGTTTTTAATTATTGCTTTTAAAATAGATATAAATGAAAACGCATAACTTGATGAAGACAAGTATCTCAACAGGCTGGTTTCATAAAATCTTTGTTACATTTTGAAAAAAGGAAAAGACTGCAGAACACCATCACTCTGGAAAACTTTCCTCTCAATTATGTAGTCAAAAGCTTTCATAAAAGGAATGAATTTGATTAATTAAAAATTTATCCAACTCTTACATGTCACCATTCCCAACAGTTCTTTCTCCTGCCAGAATGCAATATCTGTGTTTGAAAACCTTTATGTAACTTCTGAATTTTTCCATCTAGCTCCAGCAAGCTGATGTAACAACACAGTCTTCTGTGTCCTTGCACACATATTGGCAGTGAACTGTGAATGCTGCATGGGAATAGCTTAAAATATTTCTTTAATATTTTATCATAACTTCAGTTGATGTTCATTTGAGTCCCCTCCAATCTCAGGTGTTGGCAGATGGAGTTTTTTCCTTTTAAACAACCATGAGATGGAATTTTCTGGTTTGTTTTCCCTTACAGCGGATGTTCTCATATCTAAAAATACTGCAGTTATTTTTCTATTCTTCACCTCTTCCTTGGAGACTGACTGCTTACTTGCATAGTATTTTTAAAATAATGATGTTTTATTTTTTTTCTCCTTGCATAGACAGACAGGTTCTAGCATTTTTTATTTGTATGCCTATTACATGTAATTTGATAATTCCCTAGTAAGAGATGGGTAATTCTCCTTATACCAATATGTGGATTGTCAAATAATTTTTTTTTTAAAAAGACAAACACATTAGAAAAAAAATACCAGGTTAGGTAAAGAACCAATATTCTATCAAGGCCATACACCAATAAAACTCATCTCCATCTATTCTCCACCGTGCTGTAATTGAAGCACAGTTTCCCAGATTAATAGATACAGTATCATTATTTAATCCTCTCCTCAGTGGCAGGGTATAATGATCTGATGAACATGCTACTTAATGGACTACCTGAAAGTATTCAAATCCCATAGTGATGAGCACAGGCTAGAAAAATATAGAAAATATACTAGAATAGAATGAGAACTGAGAAAGAAATCAGCATGTAAGGAACAAGATTTACTCAGGGATGTATCGGCATTTCCTTACGCATAAGCATTCTCATTTTAATTTTTTTATTAACACGTTCATTGTTGCCACAGCTTCATGTGAATGCACTGGTATCATACCAGGAATAATCTAAATTATCTTGCAGAGCAAGGTTGATAACCTCCCACAAATTAATATTAGCTAAGCAACTTGGCAGTTTGTGCATATAAATTACCAAAGATACATGGTGCCTCCCTGTTTCCATATAAATATAATTTACCATAGATTTATTACTAATATTAAAATGCACAGTCACCCTGTAGCAATTATTTATTTGTTTTTAATTTCAAGAAGGCAGAAGTTAATTTGTCAGCCACACAGGCTCCT
The DNA here is from genome assembly GCF_022539395.1 of Myiozetetes cayanensis. NCBI lineage: Eukaryota > Metazoa > Chordata > Aves > Passeriformes > Tyrannidae > Myiozetetes > Myiozetetes cayanensis. The sequence goes on from NW_026087389.1 coordinate 7,748,556, forward strand.
TGCTCAATAGCTGACTGGTGGGCTCCAAGAGCTCCTACAAGACATCCAGGCCAACCTACCCCAGAGTGACTGGGAAGAAATCAGCTTAACCCTGCGAGGGGAATTACCCAAGCTGCTGGCAAGTCAGTCTGTGTTTATGCCAAGACAAACATTATCAAGGATTTCTTGGTGTTGAAAGTACTGGAGAGGTTTCTGTACCTCTCCCACAGAGGGACTCAGACCATACAATACTTCCAGCATCCCCAAAATTTATATGAATAGGAAGATGTTGGCATCCAGTACCTTATGCAACAATGCAGTTCTGTGGAATTCCCTACACAACCACTTGCAACCATTTACTTCAGGATGCCAACCCTCCAAAAAAGCTTGAAGTTACACAGCTGACTGCATAGCACACAGTAAACAGTCAGACCTGTGTGGATCTTGCCACCTGACTACACAAGTCAAAATCAGTTTATCCAGAGGTAAAAAAACACAACCAACAAAAACCAACCCAGGGACAGCAGATGCAACTTCTTGTAAAGACTGTGAAATGCTGACATAAACCAAACCTTCAAAACTTTACTGTTGTAGAGAGGGAAACACTGAATTACCAACATCTTTACATCTTAATCAAGTACCATGTTAAGTTTGTTTTTAATTACTGATTAGATTAAGACCATCAGGACTGATTTAATATACAAAGAGTACAGAATTCCTTTAGGTTTTGGTTGTTTCTATGTACAATTACAAAAGGACATATAAAATAAAGTCTTTACATCCAGACACTAATCAAAAACAGAAGAGAATTTATGCTATAAACATTTTGTAAACAGCAGCTCATATAAAAAGCCATTTTTTTAACACATTCCCACATCAGTATAGATACACACACACACGCTGCACCCTGCAGAACTCCTACCCAAGGACTGTTGTCTGTTTTAGCTTCCAATTCAACCTCTTTTTACCACATTCTTGATATGTGTCTTGCCTGCTCTCTTAATTTTCACCTCATCCTTTCCTGCCTAGGAGAATTCATGTGAAAAATGAGCATTTTCACAGAGTTTATTAATAGAATAAAAACATGCTTTGAAATTTGGTGGTTTTTAATTTTATTTTAGTAACTCAAACATGTAATTATACTAATTCACTTGCAAAAAAAAAACCAGGATAACATAGGAGTTTTCAAATGCTTTGCTTATTAAAAATACCGTAATCACTGTTTTACTTAAAGAGTCATTTTGTTATAAATAAGTGCATTTAATTTATTTTGTAGATAAATAGCTGATGATAAGCCACTAAAACATAGCCACAGGTTTAAAGTTATAAGAAGCTACTGTCAACAAATATCTATAATGTGACTCAATATGCACGGTCATGCTATTTGCAAACAGACAGAGGGCAGAAATTAAACTGTACAGCTGGCCTGGCATTTAATTTACCAAGGATTAATAGCAAATGCTTGATGTTGGATATGGGTGTGACTACACAACTGCCTCATCTGTTCAGTGTCTGCGTTTCAAGGTGAAGTTGCAGAAACAGGGTTGTGTCCTAATGCAGAAACATAAGATGCATTATCACGAAAATCCTTAAGGACATGAAAATTGCTTCCTGTCAGCTCCTATAGTTTGGCAAGTTAAAATAACGATAACCCAAGTTTTATTTCCAATAACAGGTGCAGCCTGAGGGCAACTACAAGTTGTGTCTTACGCCTTACTATCCTGTTTGCCAGTCTCCACACTGATCTCCATCTGCTTGGCCCTTCCTCTAAGGTTCCCTTCAGATTTTAATTTGTGCCTTTCAGTCAAGTTTCTCACCAGCTGGCAAACAGGAGAATGAAAATCCCAGACAAACTCATGTGTCTGCAGTAGGTAACACTGAGCTACTGGTTTGTAAGTAAGGCTTGAGGGCTTCACAAACAAATGGTCCTCCTAAACAGGAACTCGCTCTTTAAGACCAAAAGGTGCTGGGAACTGAATTAGCTGAGGTAACTTTGCAAACTGTTCCAGAGTTCCCTCATGCCAGGTACACAGTCCTGCTGGCACACAGCCACCCACCAGTGCATCCATCAGCAAACAGAGCATCCAGAACCCTGACACTGCTGCTCCTGGAAAGATGACAAGAGAACTTGGGAACATGAGAAATGCTCAGATCAACAGTCCATGACTCTGCATCTTTTTTATCTGTGAGACTTCAGCTCCTGTGTGCTAGTTTTCATCCCTCCTCTCATGGATAAAATGGCCTCTCCAAAGAGGAAAGTTACTGCCTGCTCCTTTGGAAAGGGGGCTAAAACATCACCCTGTTTCACACAAGTCACTGAAAACATCAGAATGGCACAGCTAACATGAAGGCTAAAATTAAACCAATGAGAAAAAGACAAGAAATACGTGATTTCCATACAAAGAAAAAAAAAGCCAATCAACCCTATCCTTACAGCCTACTGAAGGACCACGTTTCATTCTGAAAAGTTTGAAAACGTCAACACATAACAGATGACGTTAAGGTAGCGCATTTCATACAACTCACATTTCCCATCTCATAAAAAACCGACAGTCTCTATCACAAACTCCTTTTGATCAAAGAACAATGGCTTGAACAGAAAGAGCTTCCAGGGCTGTTTGGGCATACAATTAGAAGACTTATCTCAATTTTCTGTCAGCTGCATTAAATGACCAAACTTGTGTCCCTGTTCAGACAGTTAATAACTCAGATTATCTTTGCAAAAATTATTCTGAACAAAGGTTGCTAATATGTTAACCCACTCTGCGATATTTTATTTAATTGGTAACCCCAGTGGTTTTAGGTATGGCATGAGACCATCCTTTGAGAGACGTGGAGATAATTAGGATTGATTATAGGACTCAAAGAAGTAGGAACAAAGACAGACAAATTATAGTCTAAGAGAAAAAAATGGGAGTTTTTTCTGACAATGAAGTTTCTAAACCATGAAGTCACAAAGAAGTGGGAAAAACATACCCTGAATTGTCAAAGATCACGATTTTTGACTGAGAAGCATTTTCTGCTGTACAGCTGCGTGACTGAAGTGGAGTAGTATCATTTTGTACCTGTATCTGGGATGCTATTTGTTATATTTTATTGACTTGAATGTTATTTCTCTTTACTCACACAGACTTTAAGCACAGCCAAGTTACTTCAATGAGAAAATAAAAGTATGTGCTGCTCTAGGTGGTTCTGCAGGGTGTAGAGCAGGTGACTGAGGCAGACCAGCCATGCTCAATGGCCAAAAGGTATAAAATTCTGAGCAATTTAAATTTTGAACAATTTCCAAGAAAGAGCGGGCCAAGACAAACTCCTATATCAACCCTCTAATTTCAGGAGCATTTTTAGAACAACAATCTACTCTGGGAGTCAACCAGAGGATTTGTTCCACTGCATTAGAATTTAACTACATGCACAGCCTTTTCACATCCCTCAGGGGAGGGCTAAGCTCAGTTTGACCTATGTTTGGTTAGGTGAAGAGCATACTTTCTATGTCTTGAGTGTAAGGCAGGGATAATTATTTCTTACAAACGCTGCTCTATCCATATTCCCAAGTACCTGCTCTTTTGTTAAGCATTCCTGATCCCCTCTCAACTTCTTACAGGAATAGGTTCAGTTGTAAAGCAAGCAACGTCACAAATAAGCAGAACAAAGAATAAATCCATCTTGAGCCAGCTTCAACAGTCATCCTCCAGAGCAACTCAGCAAGAGTGTGCCTACCAGTGGGAGGCCACCACTCCTTCCATACAGGTACAATCTTCCTCCTGCCAAATTAAATTCTCAAGTAGTAACACTTCAGCCAAACTGCAAAAAGGAGAATATTTTGACTTACAATAGATTTGCAGCAGTTTAACTGCAGCAGTATGATTAAGAACAATAAACCTACTGGCATTTTTCTTAAAATTTGCTCGGCAGCTCCTGTTGTGTCAGCAATGCTACAGAAGTAACACATCCTAAGGGAATTGCAACAGCAACCCCAAGACTAAGCCAGCAACTAGTTCCCAGGTTCCTCCAGCAAACCTGGGAGGAATTCATGTTTTTAAGGACTGTTTCAGCCGAAACAAGGCAGAAATTTGAAGAAGGCACATAATCAGCATGATGATTTCTTGAGTAAGTCAAACAGCAGCCATCATCCCTCCTCTCCCCTTGTCTGGCTGCTGGACTGAGTATTTTCCCTTCGAGAATCAAACACCAGTGACCTACTTCTGACTTAAGATATCAAAGATATCAGGCACAGTTCATCCACACTCCATTGCGTTGAACGTGGCCTGAAATGAGAGAATCTGGGAGAGAAAAAGTAACTTAGGTTTCTAAAGCTGGAAACAAACCAATGAACTTACTCCAGATTTATAGCAGAGTAACTACAAATGAAATTGGAGCGTTATCTCTGGTTTTACAGCCAGTGGAGTGGCATAGCAGGTATCAGGCCAGCTGCCACAGACCATATCTGTTAGGGAGGGCTTCTTTCCCTCATAAACCATGTGAACCAATTTCACCAGTCAGAAAATAATTATATGGGTTTGCACACTTCAAAAGCCTGTGGAAAAAATTATACGTTGGCTGTCAATTCAGAATTTGGGTCTATTGTTTTACTTTATTTTGCTCAGAGTATAAAGCCATTACATGACTAAAATTAAATAAAACAGTTTCCTTGAGAGCTGTTTAAAATATTCTGATGTATTTGTCTTAGAGCTTCATTAATCCATTTCTAATTCATTCTGCAGGTTTACTCAACAGCTGTGCCTGATGTAACTACAAATCTGGATAAAATTAAGGCTGCTATACCACTAAATCAGTTTATTTTCAAAGACTTAACTAAAATCTTCTGCTACTTCAGGTCACAATGATGAACAGGTTATTCTACCTACAGTCAAAAGAAGTATCCTTGGTGTAACATGAGAACAAACAAATACAAATACTAGAGGTAAAATTAATTTAGATATCAAGCATAGAAAGTATTCTATCTGACGATCTATGCCCTTTTTTATGTTGGAGATCAGTGTTCATTTTTAAGCTTCCACATGCAGTATTGAAACAAATCTAACACTACCATTTTATTGTTATATATAGCATTGTAGCAGCCCTCACAACCTGCAGTTTTTCTTAAAAGAGACTGAATTTCCAAGAACAAACAGCTGTAACTAAGTATTGTTTATGTCAAAGATGATTTACTGCAACAAACACCCAATCCTCTTTCTGTTTAACTAAAAATATAATAAAAGAGCCTAGTTACATAACATCTGCTAAATAAAAGGAAATGCTGCCTTTCAAGCATTTTTGGTGATTCCCAGCACTGCAGTACCTACGACAGAAATCCCTCTGGGCTCACCACTCAATAATGTCTCGGGGTGCGAGCATTCAAGTAACGAGTTAAGGTAGTTCATTATGAATTGTTATCTCTGCACCCTTCAGGCTTTGCTATAGTATTACTGTATGGCAGAGATCCGTTCCAATTTAGGAAATGTTACACTAATTGAGTATGCAGGCACACGCTCTCCCCATCTCTGATTAATTAGCACCACTCTAGCTCTTCACATCAATCTTGTGAAAACCACTGTGACTGATCTTGTCTCACTTGGAGCTGAAAATTACTTTGCCAATAGCATAACATAATACTTTGGTATAAACAACAACAAAAAACGGGGCTCTTCGGTGGCCTCAGGATCGTTCCTTTCATAACTGCACAGCTCTCTGGTGCTTTTGAAGACAAAGGACAGACAAATGCAAGTCAGAAAAATGAAGACAGCACACTGGATGCTCTGTATCTTTACACTGCTGTCTCTGATCAACAGAGACGTATTTTTTGCAACCCCTGGTTTGAGGAGACCACTTCAAAGGTCACTTTTATCTCCACACCCTTCCTTGTGATGAGGAAAAGGCCCATTTAGGAAACCACTCAGGAGCTTCAGGCATTCCTGAGTAATTCCTGGAGGATCACTGCTAAGACTTGACACAGTCAGACTACACAGCATGACCCAGGGCCACTCTGCTGCGCTTCCCTTTCTTAAACTTTGGAAAAAGACTTTCTCTCCCTTGCCCAGCAGCCATTTTGAAGGAATGCAAAGGAACAACATGAATTGCAAAATGTTTTTTCTCACGTTGTCTTTTGCTACTGACAAGTCAAATCGTCGAGCCAAGAAATGTCAGCAATGCAGAGATGAAGGCTGATGATTTTGGGGAAGAAGTGAAGTTTTCAGGCAGAATTTCCCTACTGGACCAGGCTGCTTTCATCACGTGTATTGCGACTCCCAGGCTCGCCCAAGGCTGCGCAGCTGGCTCCGCGCTCCCAGCCTGCTTCCAGCCCCATTGTTTTACACATTCTGCTTTCTCACCATCATCAGCTCAGATTTCACAGGCCATATTGTCTGCCTCTGAATTCCTTTAGCAGTTTTAACCCAGAATTTACTAAGCTCCTCAAGGTTTACGTTTCTGAACAAAACCAGGGGGAAGGTTTCGCAGCTAATACCAGCCTTTCCCAGATCTCCAGATCTGCAGCCTTCCACCTGAGTGTCCTTCTATTACGGGCTCGTGCTACAAGACATAAGTCAGGGGAGATGAGATCTACCCCTGTTCTTCCATCACCATACTTTAGCAAAACCACCAGGAATTTCTGCGTGTCTCTCTGCCCAGGGAGATAGGGAGGTGCAGAACACCAGTGGGAGCCATGGCAGTCCTTGCTGGGTCACTTCTCTACTTGTAAACCTTGTCCCTCCCCTCAGTCCTGGTGGGAAGCAGCTCATGCCAAGGAGAGGATGTGCACCCTGCCCGCAGCACTGCAACAGCAAACAGAGCTCCCTCCCAAGGAGGCATCAGGATCTCCAGTGAGGTTGTCACTGTGATCCTCTTTGTGCTTGCTCTGGCTGCCTCCCGTGCCCAGTGCTCCAAGGAAAAGTCCTGTGTTCCTTTTATAGCTGCAGAAACTGGGTGAGAAACAGATTTGCCATTAGGTTGAAACTGAAAAGATTTTAAAACCAGCCATTTCCAGAAGGTTTACAAAGGCTGAGATTTTGAAAGTGTCCCGAGGGAAGCAAAGAACCTCTCAGAAATTAATGGGAATTAAATGTCCAAAACCCATAGGCAATTCTGAAAATCCTATCAAAGTATCTAATACTTCTATCTGTCAAAGGCACTAACATTTAAAACAAAAGTGATTTTATTAACAGCTAAAATCAGTTTTTAAGTGAAAGAATTGCAAAATATTAAACCAATTAGTCTGTTTGACAACTTGACATGATTCTTCACAGAAGATGAGAAGGCTGCAGCATGGCAGGAAATAGTAAGATCATGACATAAAATGATAAGTGACTTCTTAGAAATCTCAGAAATCTATAGGTCAGAGCTCAGACCTATGCATGAAGAAATAAGCAATTTTTTGTATTTGGCAAGTTTAATGTCTACTATGTTTACTATCTAGGCATAAGATTTATGATTCCCTTTACTACTTGTTAACCTGCTTTGAAGTGCTTAATTTCACAAATTAGTGAAAGCTAATCACTTTTTTTTGTGCTTCCATCTTCTTTTTTTTGTCACCTAGAACGAAGATCTTGTATATGCAATATGGATATTTTAATTTGGCATGTACTAACCTTTCTCAGAGCCTTTTCTCATATAGCTAGCTCCAGCAGATTACTCACTCAAGGTAGGGATAGTTGTTCAATTTGTGTGAGACAAAGCCATGCCAACGTGAGCGGTAAAGGAAATTTAAATTTAACTATCATTTTACATGGGGGAAAAAAACCCACCACATTTGAAAGCTCTAAAAGGTCATATCAGTAAACAACAGGGACTCAGAGACACAACTGTTAAGTGTTCCCTACGCAGTAAACACAGCTCCTAAAAGAAATGGAAAAGTGGTGACATTAAGAAACATTTCCTGTTACTTCAGACAGTATGGTTAAATTCAACCCCACATCCTTATTTGACCCATGAAATTAAGCTATGTGCCTCTCAACCCACATGCACACATTTTCATACAGTCAAGGTTTACATGAAAATGCCTCGTTTGCTGTCAGGAGTCACTTGCCTTCAATTGGTTTCATGGGGACACAAAACAGGATCATCACCAGCCCGGCTCACCAATGAGAAAATGCCAAAGCAGCATTTTACCACAATTCCCCAGACCTCTATTTTCGACTACTCTGACATTGTAAGAAAGAAGATTCAATTAAACAGATTCTTTAGGCTTACTCATCCAGCATTTTATGAACCATCTCACCTCTTATCAGGCTAAACCAGATATTTATTATAACAATAAGGAGATTTCATACTAATGTTTCACATTCACTGGAGCTCGAGATATTAAACAAGATCATTTACCGCTGTCTGCTGCCATTTAAAACGCTGCATTCAGAAAACGTGAGGTGTTCAAAGGTTAATTTGGATTAATGTCAATGGATTTTGCTAACTTCTCCCAGTCCTTGACTCCTGTGCTTCTTTGAGGCCACAGAGGCCCTTCCAGTTCATGCAGAACATAGCTTGGATACACGGAGAGGGAAACAGCTCTTCCTCTACTCCATCCTGTAATGCTCTTGTCCAACCCAATCCACTCAGTCCTTAAAAGCAGTTTCTAAATAGCACCTGGATTTTCAAGACATTCAGGTGGAATAAAGCAGAGGAGACCTCTGGATTTCTCTATAAGCCCCCATCACCTGGATCACCCTGCTGTACCACACCACTCCTCCCAGCACCCCCAGAGGGGCTCAGCCCAGGACCCATCCCACCTGCTCTGAAGGGTTTATATGGTAGCCACCACTCCCCCTTCCCTGCACTAAGGGAGGATCACACAGCCTTCAGCACAGGCAATTGCTGTCATTGCCTTGTCCCTGCACAGGGGAGTCGTAAGGAAAGTATCTGGCACCACAGCTCCCGAAAATGAGAGAACCTATCCCAAGGCTGGGTTCAGCAGCTGCCAAACCTGCGTGCAAGCCACAGGAAAAGCACCAAGGGTTAAAAAAACCAATGCAGTTCAGTCAGCAAGCAAAACCCAACATCCCATGGAGGCACGTGTTTCCTCCACACTTAGCTGGCTACCATCCCCAGGCACTAACACAGTACAACCAGGCAGGACCAAAAAACATGTAAAGAAACCCAAGTTAAACTAAAATCTGACTCCAAATAGGGAATTAGTATCTATACAAAATTAAATAGCAAATTTCTTTGTCTCCCCTTCTTTAGAGAAGGGTAGACTAACAATGTACAGTGGGTCAGATAATGAGAAAGCCAGATGGCTGGATCTTGTGGAATTTGGGAAATGAGAAATGAGAGAAGCGTACAGAGAGGGAAGAGCAACAGTATTTTAAAACCATTATGCTGCTGAAGACAAATTTTAACATATTAAAACCATATGCCTTTTCTTCCTAAAACAGTACCAGTTGCTAGGCCCCTGAATATAAATCACACTGTACATGCCTTAAGTACTAGCTTGGCATCTATTGTTATAAAATAGCAAGTATCCATGTGATAAGAGGACATCATTTCCACGTAAGCCAAATGTTACCTTTATATTTGTTAAGTCTTCTACTTTTCTCCTATCAAACAAAAATATCACTGTATAAGCATCCATACTATCATCTGCCCCACTGTATCTTGGTCCTTAGTAGCACCCCTGTTGGCGTTGCCACTATTTATGGAAAACAGCACATTCCTTTTTCCCCCAGCTGCTCAGCCTTAGCACTGCAAACAGGCTGTAGGAAGGATGTTCTTCACCAAAGTCAGCTTCAGGTTAAAAATAAGCTGCACTTCAGTCCCAGAACACAGAACCAGTTTACAATGGTGATTAAGCTATGTATTTAGTAACAAAGAGACAGAAGGGTTTTTCTAAGTTGACACTTGTAATTAAGTACAAGCTTCTTCCATGGGACACACTCTGGGTCAGGTCAGGCTGCCCGCACAGGAGTGCAAGCTCATCACCAGCACCATTTTATAGCTCACTAAACTAATCATGGCAGGGAGGGACTGAAGACTCTTCCTGCTCGCTTCCCAGCTGCTGCTGTGAATCCCAACAGAGAGGGAGATTCCTTCAGGAACAAAGGGCACCTCTACAGACAGCTCTGGTCTGAAAGCTGATTTCACAGACAACAAGCATGGCTGGGGAGGAGGCTGAAGGAGGAAGGTGGGGCAACACTGAGGGTTTCTGTTTTGCAGGGAGATCTGCAGCACAGCAGGGTACAGGACAGAATGCACTTGGCTGCCCAGTGCATAAATTGCTTTGGTGGCTCCTGAAGTGCTTAAACCATGGAAGTGTCCTCAGACAGCGATGGAAATTACACTGGTATGCAAGGGCTGTCCCACTGTGGCAATTGTAGAAGAAATTCATGTTGAAAACCTCTCCCTGAGCTAGTGAGCAGTGAAAGGAATCTCACTTCTGCAAGGAATGGAAAGTGGAAAGTAGACATTTAAGTCACTTAGCTGGCTAAGAGGTAATTCCATAGCACAGAAAACACAGCACAGATGTGGTAGCTTGGCATTAATATTATTAATGTACTGTGGTCTATGTGCTTTCATTAACACTGGTCTTTCATGGGCCAGATGCTCTACAAACATGCAGGAGGAAAGCTCTGGAACAGCAACGAACTCTGCAGGAGTAAGTGCCAGTGTGAAGCAATCTGTAAGGTATCACTCCTTTAGTCAGTCTTTTGGAAGGCAAGAAATGAATGATGGCTTCAGAAAGCATCTGAAACCCAAAGCAAAAACAGCTTCTCTGTTTCAAAGCCTTTCCCTTCCCCAATTTGAAAGAGAATTTTCTTCCCCCTCCTGCAGAAATGCCACAGTATAAATCTGTGGCAGCAAGATACGTCTGGCCATCCGGGAAGGCGCTCAGCCAGCACAGCAGCTCAACCACCACATATTCCAACCCCATATTTTTCATTCTCAACTTAACCATCAAATACTTTCCAACGCCAGAGTGCTTTTACTGCCAGAAAGCTATTTTCTGCTTTGTACTCATTGTTCAAATAAACAAGAGAAGGAGAAAAGAAAAGGAAAGGAAAAAGACATTAGAATAAGGTTCTGGAAATCCAGGAATCAGCAAAAAAATTATATGCTCTTTTTAAAAACATGCATATCTAAACACTATATAACCCATTTTAGTGGTGGTGGTGCTGGGGTGTTCTATTTTCCGTTTTAAACTATCAGAAAGCATTAACTGTCCTTGATGAATCATCCATGGAATACAATGAACCAAGAACATGCTGGAGGCAAAGTTCAAAAGATTATGTTCTACTTCCCCCATAACTGTTTGCTAGTAACAAGTTTCTGGCTGTCTTGGGTCCATCAGATATAGCTAATAGTATAAAACAGAACAATTTCTCCTAAATCTGAAATCCTGAAAATTTTCAATAATAGCCTTTTTATCTTAAAAATCATTTACTGCATGGCCTGTAATCTTGATCTCACACTTCATCACTTTGACTAAAATTGCTACAGGAATTTGGTCAAGTGCTGAATCATGTTATTCTACCGTACAGGCTAAGAGAAAGGTGCCACAAAATTATTCATCATCCTATTGAGCAAAGACAGAAGTTTCAGTCTCTGTCCCTGTCTAGTCACCCATGGCCCTCAACACCCAGAACAGCAGGAAGAAATATGAGGTACTCTGCCCTTGCAACACCACTCAGATGTCTACGTGTATCAGTGTGCACTGTGCATACTTAGTACTTACTGCTCCTCAAATGGGTTTAGGAATTAGACAGGCATTTCTGTTCTTTCTTAGAAGACACTGTATGTGCAAAAATGCTTTGATATTTTGTAAAGTTTAGGTTACATTTGGTTTGGAAAGTTGTGGTTATGTTTAGTTTGCATTCCTGAAATATTTTTATGACCTACACTCATCAGCACATACGAAATGAAAAGACTCAGGAGAAAGTTCAAAATGTTTTAGTGCAACCCAGCTGTAAATATTTGTCCCTTTAATTCCATCACGTCTTTCCTTAAGGGCTCAGACTATGATCCCTAACTGGCCTTCTTTCTAACCTATCCTTGAACCCATTACTCTCAACACTGAGTTAACACTGGGTGTACTCCCAAGCCCACTCCTTCAAATCTTTTTTGTAACGAGTTGGTTGTCTTTGCCCCTCTTGGTAACAAAAAAAAAACCTTGCAAGTTCAAATACCATAGCAAACTTCAAGTTGGACAATGCACTAAATTCATTCCCACAAAAAGGGTAAAACAACTTATAAATTACTATTATCACCTCAAACCATTAATTGCGGTTAGTAATTTAAAAGAGGAGTTTTATCTGTTTCCATCTTGAAGAAATTTAGGAGAAGCTATGCTTTCCTGTTAGAGGGTGTTGTCCAAAACTGCTCAACAGAAGTCTGCAAAAATAATCTTTCTAGTTCTGTTTGAAAAGCAATGCTTGGAGCTTTTCCCATTAAAAAAGGAAATGGGTTTGTCTGAAGTGCAAAACCTTCATATTCTTCAAAGAATATAAACAACCAAACAACTTAAACCTTTTTGGGGGGAGTCAGGGAAAGAGAAGGGAAGTGCTTATAACATGGGATGACTGGATTTTTATCTCGATGCCGTAAGGAGACTCAAATATGCAGTCTGACTAATAATTGTTTAACTCAGCTTCACTAAAGTAATTAGTTTAATATATAACACAGTTAGAAGACAAAGAAGCAGGAATGTTCTGTTTTAAATACGACAATGAAATGAAACTTTCCCAAACAACTCCTAATCTTTAAAGATAAAACTGCTATCTAGGTTTACACTAGCAGAATACAAAATGGTTTCCTGAGATATTCTGGACAGTAACTATGTGTTATAAAGGAGCTGCTAGACAAGAGCCATTTTTTATTTTAAATTACCTCAGCCAGTCACCTCTCTGCATTCTAAGGTTTCTCTGGTTGCTAATCATTCTCTGGTTTTAAATGCTCTAGGTGGTTTTCATCATTCTGGTCCTTATCTTCAGGATGCTGCAGCCAGGAATGGAAGACGACCCCAAGTCTGGAAAGGAGCCAGCACCCACATGGTCCCACAGAAACCTGCTGCTCAAGCACCACAGGACTGGTCCGTGTACACGGGTGTCTGAGACAGAGGGGATGACACAGTTCTGCCTTTCACAGAACCTGAGGGCTGTATGTGGTGCAAGGCAAGACTCATGACGCACATCACATTTCTCATGAGCTGTTCTCCTCAGCTCACACTTCCCTCTTCATTAAGAGAAAATGTACACCTTCCCTGCCAGCCACCCTTTCAGCCAAAGGAACCCCCCAGCACATTCACACCACCACACAGGAGAGATCATGTCTTCTGCTATTAAAAAAAAAAATAACAGGAAAGTATGAGCAGAAGGAGACTACCTCTGTAGGGTGTAAAATGACTAAAAGAAAAGCTAATGAGTGCCCAGGAAGAGGGCCAGCCATAGCTGAGAAGTATAATCTGGAACTTGGAATCAGGGGTACTTTTGCTGCCAAACATATGTCACGAGCTGTTCCAGTGACTGTCTGTCTGTTCTTCTATAGGAGCCAGCTAAAAAAAGGCAGTCAGGTCCCTGCAAACATTCTTCCAGTTTTGACCTAAAGACTGCAAAACGAAGAGATTATTCCATTTGCATGAAGATTGTGCTCGAAGCACTCAGGAAAAAGTGCAGCAACAAAATTCTAATCTGCTGATGTATTTATAGCTGAAACATGGCTTGCAAATAGGAATTCCAAAACATTTTAGAAGAGTCTTGCAAACAAGGACAATTTCACACATTTCATATGATTTCATAAAGATATAGCACCATAAAAATGAATCGTAAAACCGGTGACAAAGACAACTGATTAGTTCATCTTCTTAATTTCCTGCCACAGCAAAATTTTTCTCCAGAGTATATTTAAAAGCACATTCTAGATCTTAACAAAATTAGCTAACCCTACAACTATGTGCAACACAACAAGAAAAAGTGGTTTTCTTGCACTGAAATGGTCTAAAAATTAGGAAAGAAAGAAAGTCAAGATCCTTCTTGCCATGGATCTGTTTTTGCCACAAAGTCCCAAAATGCACAATTCTAGGGTACTGCAGCTGCCAGAAAGTCTGTTCAGGTTGCAGAGCCAGCCCATTTCACAAGGTTATGAGAAGCATGATAGAGGACATTGAAACAGCAAAGGACTTTCAAGGATGCCAGTGATTGAGGAGTCTAAAATTTTCAGAGGACAATATATTGAAAATTATTTGTTTTAATGAAGTTGGTCTGACTTCTGCACTTCAATTCAACCCTGACTCCTACTGGTCACCAAACAGCTCTTTAAACAACTCATAAAAATCCCTGCATTGTGTAGTGGTCCTTCCTGACCTCCTGGTCCACAGACGTTACAAGTCTACCTCTCTCACTCTGTGTGTGTCACTGCCTCCTCTCTGGGAGTGAGACATGGATCTAATATTTTGTGTATTTAATCACTTCACCTGCAAGCATCTTACTCATATTCTTTGATATTGTTTCAACCTCCCCTACATTGCTGTGCAAGATGACATTATCTGACAAACAGACTGAACAAGGTCTCTGTTCACCAGAGTTCCCCACACAGCAGAGTTCCCCACCTTGCCCTCCAAATATTCCTCTGGGGTGTCCTCCCCTGCCTTCAGCAGCAACTATAAGACCAGTCAACTGTGGTTTGTACCCCACAGCTCGTTCCTTAGGCAAAGGATGTAAAGGAAAGGGACAGGTTCTGTCTGAATACGAATCAATAGCAATGCAACTGCTCCACTGAAAGGGAAAAAACACAGTGTGTGATATTTTCTCCTCGGTGCATATTTTACAGCGCTCTCGTACATCTTTACTGAGTTTCCACCAGGCACAGAAACGATTTGGAGTATCCTGGAAATCCTGTAAACAAAGTAGTTCTAACATTTTGGCTTTTGTTGTGACAAAGCAAAGCCAGAAGACAGGCAGCTAAAAGAAGTTAAAGGTATCTAAAAAAGAGGTATGTCTGGGATATTTCTGTTGTCAGCTTTCATTTAAATCCCTAGACACTGTTAAATAGCAGGCATTCCAGTATGTGAAAAAGACATACAGGATATGAATGTTTTTCCTAAGCATGTAAGGGGTTCACACTCTCTTTCTTAAAAAGAACATTCTTGCTGTCTTTGATGTTGTAAATCTTATTATGTAAAACAGACTGTTGTGTAAAATAATGATGGCACATGATCCTGCAAGAAGCTTAGTAGCCATAAGTCGTTTTAAAGCCAACAGGAGGAAAGGGCACTCGGCATCAAGCAAATTCTACTGTGAACTTGTGCTAGACAGTTGGTGAATGAAAAACCTCACAAGAGAATAAAATTTAATGTAAACAGAACTTGCCCAAATCACAAGTTGGAATGCTTGAGAGAAAGCCTGCATGCAGGAAAAATTGCACAGATCTTTCAACTGCTCCTGGAAAAGGGAAGAGCTGAGCTACAAGGAAGACTGCTCCTCTCCAAAACCTATGCAGTGAGAAACCAGGACACCATCAACTTTGCACTGCAATCTTCAGAGACCCAATGAGAAGACACAGGTCTTGTGAACATGGACAACATGAAGTCACTGCCAAAAAGGGTTCACAAGGTGAGCATCATTCAGCTCCCTCAAGAACCGTCTGATGACTAAAATGAAAGATCTTGAACTCCAGATCGATGAATGCCAGCAGAACAGCCTCCATCGGTGTATGCAGGACTAGCTTTTGAAGAAAATGCTATATTGCCTGTGAAAACTGATGGACTGATTTCACTCTCAACTGATGCTGAGCTTGGAAGACAAGCTGTTGCATGGCAGTCTTTCCTCCAATGTGCTCATCACACTCTTCCTCGGAGTCCGGGACTTTTCGTGGCATAAGATTAGTTAATTCTCTAAGTTCTGCCAAACATTTCTCCTCTATAGTCTACAAAGAGGCACAATCAGAAGAAGTTGCTCTATGAAGAGCTGGAGTGGAGCCACCAATTCATTTTTACTGTCTCCACAGAGCCAGCACTGATAGCGGCTGTCCTCCTTCTGCTGCAGCTAAGCTGTGACCCACTATGGGAAGAACTCACCAAATCGTCCATCTTTTTTTCTTTCTTCTAACAGGACCCCAGACACTTTCTGAAAGGATAAATATTAGGAGTTTTCACCTTTCAATCTGGGCCGCAGCAGGAGACCACGACCCCGCCACAAGCAGCGAGCTGGTATTTACCCTGCTCCATGGAAACAATGTGTGCCCAGCACATATTTATTTTTAGCTGGCCACTTGGCATAAAAATGGTCACATCATGTTTATTTGCATTTTTAGCTTAATTACCTTTAGCCTCCTGCTATACTTGAGGGAGTTCTAATAAGATGTTAAGAGAGAAGCCATTCCCTACCTACATTGCCTCAGGTTAGTTCGATGCCCCATTAGCCCATCTAATGGCTTCTCATCTGCAAGCTGTGTGGGGGTGTTCTGAAGTCAGTGCAAAGAAAAAAAGCAGAGGCTGAGAGAATGGAACTCATCTTCCTGGACCGTACCTCTGCAGTCATGTATGTTTCAGCTATTAACAATATTGTTGATCAGAGTCACCCCAATTAAAATATTAATAGATACCACCTACCCAGAAAGATAAAGAATTTTTAAAATTGTAGGTGCTTTGGGGAAAAGTAGAAAACCAAAACATAATACATCACTTATCTGAGGAGACTACCTTTTTCCATGGTGTTTTTACTAGGTGGTAGAAACTATCATGTTTTGTTTTTTGAATTCTTAAACAGCAACTTGATCACATTGCTCTCAGATACAATAAAGGTACATTTTTTTTTTTCCCCACTGCTTTCAGTAATGGAATCTTTCTGGTTCTGCTGTGGAAACAGATCCCATTCTGTGGTGTTTATGACCAAGACTAAGCTGCTTTTAACTGTTATGTCCCACAGAGAACCACAGTAGGAATTGACTTTGTTCCTCATCTATTCTCCTGGCTCTGTGAAATAACTACCCATCCCTACCACCTTCTCACCTTTCACTGTACAGACCAAGTGGGAATAGCAGAAAACATGACATGTTTAATGTTCACTGTCCTATTGTTCAGCAATGAATAACTGAACTTGTGAGCTCAGCCCAGCAGGGAGCAGGGAGGAGGTTCTTTGCTCTGCAGCAGGCAGAGGACTACAATGCCCTCACTACCAACCACCACAGTGCCAAAAATCAGAGCTGGGCTCTGACTGTTGTCCTACTGCAAGGCTTAGGATGTTATTGCACGGTCCCTCAGCTGGATGTAGGAAATGGTAAGATGGGACAGAAGCCCAGGCCTCAGTGTTCTGGTTCGTGACTTGGCTTGTTAACACAAATATGAATTATTGCTGCCAGTCAGAGCCCATACACTATTCAGAAGCCAAGGACCAGTTCTGCTCCCCTCCAGCAGCTCTGGGACACCACTGATGGTCTCCAAGAGAGCAGAAGGGGCAACTGTGCCTTCAGCTGCCATGTCCACATTTAGGGAGGATATCTGGGCAATAATCCACAAGCCAAAACAGCAAGAGCTGTGGTTTCCACCCGCTGCAAACTCTCCAAAACTACTTCTCTGCAGCCCGTCTGTGAGAAAGGAAACAGAGGTGTGCAGCAGTGAGCACCATCCTGGCAGGGAACAATTTTCTGAGGACAAGATCCAGTGGTATATATATGCTCTGTATTCTGACAAGAGTGGCAACACCACCCTGCTTCCTACGTTACAACCACAAGCACACTCCCTTATTTACAAGCTCCCCTGATTTCAAACTATTTTTAAAATAACTATGATCAAGAACGTCAAAGTGCATTTCAGAACCTATAAAGGTGCTTGCCACGTTTATAATGTATATGTCTTTCCAGAGAATTCAGCTCATTTACTAAGGTATTACAAAGGAAAAGAAGAAAAAAAAAAAACCAAAACAAGCAGGGACACGGCAGCCCCATGTTCTTTAATTCATTTCAAACAAACCCACTTCCAGAGTTACATATTTAAGCATCACCTGTAGGACCAACCCAATTCATCCACATGAAACACTTATTAACTGCTGTTAAGTCAACAGATTTATAGATTACCAGTTCATTATCTATGCCAGTAGGATGAAAAATAACAATCAAGATGCATTTAACAATCAAGATACATTATTCAAAGTATAATTGCACACATAGGGTGTGACCTTCACAATAAGAGGCACCTCTAACGCCAAGTGGTTTGGGTGTGAGCAGGCAAGAGAATCATTAAAACCCAGACATTCCAATAAACCAAACCACCAGCAGCATGGCTCCCTCCTGGCAAATAAGTATTTTTCCTATTATAATCACTTATGGGGAAAGAAATAAAGCACTCACTCAAATCATACTGAGGCTTGGAAATAAATTTTTAACCTTTATCACTCCAAATCACCTCTCCATCCCCCCACAACACCAGATCTATCAATATAAAGCTTTGTGTTCTCCCCCAAGTCTTGCATGCTACTTTCTCTTGAGTAATTTATGATGAGACCTAAAAAACATACCGAGCATTTTGTTTCATGCAAACTATCTCACATACCCTGAGTAACATTTTGCTAAACTGCAACGCACACAACATTTCTGAGACAAAACCAATACAAAAATATTCTTGTTCCTTTTTAATGCCCCATTTCTTCTGAATCAGAAGTAAAGGGAATGGTGTAGTAAGATAAACACTTCCTAGACATCACTTCACAATGTTGTTTACTGTTTTGCAGTGGTTTTGAAAACACAAACCTGTGTTGAAAATAGAGACTAGTAACATTATCTAATGCTTTTACCGAAAAACAAGTGAAGAACTAAATTCAAATAACAGCTACTCAAAAGGAAAAGTAAGATAAACATTTTAAAAAAACTTCAAAAATCAATACTTTTAAGTTTCTCTTTTTTGAACCAGCTTTCCTAGACATTTCTGCAGTAGTAGAAGCAACACAATTTAAATGTTGCAAAAGCAAAAAAAAAATTGGGATTGTTTTCCTGACAAGTGGAGAAAAAAGGACTTAGTGGTAGATGGGACAAAAATTCAGGTGGAAACAGTATAATGCTATGGTTTTCTGCAATATGAAGCATAGAGAAGCCATAAGTATAATAGAAAAATAACCAGTTTAAATGGATGAATATAAAGCAGCAGACTTGTTGAGGTTGGGTTGGCAGAAATACACACAGATGTAATGAGAGCCAAAATCTTTCTGTTTAGTTTCTGGGAGCTGGTCAGATATTTATGCTAATATAGAACAACCTTGGGTATGTGAATGTCACAGAGACACAGGATGTGTGTGGAGAGTTGAGGTTCTGGATAACCGAGGTAATTTTCAGAGTAATTAACTAATGTCAGGGGACATGACCATGTTCCAAATAACAGGGAAGGTTAAATAATCGAATGCTGCTGTCTTACCACTTATCTTACTGAATACTGTAAAGGTTTTTATTGAAAAGCTTTTACTGAAAAGGAGTTCAAGATCAAACGAGCAGAGAGACCATTAATTTCACATGCAAAAAGCACTGCAACAAGGTATTTTGTGCCAAACCCCATACTGCTCGTCTGCCAGACAACAGAAGAGTGGTTTGTACCTCAAAAAGTGAATTCTTCCCTCTGAAGAATTTACCGTGAACCTCTCCCTTCAGCAGCAGGAACTACAGCAGCTCCTACCCAGCTCCCCAAATCACAGAGCGAGGTCCAAGGGTAAGAGCCCACCAGCTTTCCTTTGCATCTCCAAAACCAAGGCTCCCTGTGTAACCTCAGCTGCTGAATTTGCTGGTCTCATACTCACACCGTCCTTCAGAAACACCCTGCAGAGTCTGGAACTCGCTGGACCAAGGCTGTAAATGTTATTTAGAATTGTCGTTCAGGAACAAGGTAGGTGATACAGCCTCGCCAACAGGCAGGTAGTACAAAGTGAGCTTTAGTATCTGCTCTAACTCTCACAAATTCAGCCTGGACCCAGCACGCTGCTGCAACTGCAAGCCTGGCCTCGAGGCCACAGTTCTCTCAGCGTCTTTCCAATCCAATGGTTTGAGCTGAAAGAAAAGGGAGCACCTCCTGGGTCATGTTCCTACACTGGAGAAGACATTCCCATCCGTGTCTTTGCTTGTGAAATTTCTTCTGCAGTTTTCAGCTGACTTACATGGCACAGGGTGAATGCTGCAGTCTTCCACATCTCTCTACTTTTGTTCAGGATTTCTGAAGCATTTGCAGTAAAGCAGCATAACAGCACCAACACTATTGTTCCTATTTTATAAGGCAATAATCCACTTCCCTCCTTGAGATAAACTACTAGAGGGAACAAGAGCTGAGTTATTGGCTTGTAAAACAGTGTGATGATAGTATTATTGTCTAAATTAATGTCATTTAACGCTTTATACCACAGATGCAGAGGTCCCATCTCAAGCATTAATAATGCATTTTGCTTTTTAACATGTCACATGGGAAAAGACTGACTTCTGACATCCAGGGATTGCATCAGTAAAACATAACTAATTGGTGCAATCTGCAAGAACAAAATAAGAGACCTCAACTGTTCCTAAGAACAGTTCAGTTACTTCACCCTCCCACCCCATCCTAACCTCTCCCCTGCCCTCCCAAACACAATCTTTTCTGTGCTTCACATTATTAATTTCTGAAAAGAGGAGCTAAAAATGTAACTTCATATACGTTTTCCGTGCTCAAATGTCTGTGCACTTCCTCTCCTGAGCTACCTTGTTCTCATTCATATATTCTCCCCCATTTATCAATGTAAGAAACTGAAGCTTTACAAAGGAATCACCAAATTAAAAAAAAAAAAGGGAAAAAAAAGAAACAAATCAGGCTCTGCATTGCTAAGACACAGTAAACAAGCACTTGGCTGATAAATTTGCTTATGACAATATTGGCAGCAATTTGATTCAAATTCTACCAAAGTCAATTTTGAATTATAGCAGCCAGGGACACAAAATAGCTGCTTTTTTTTTAGCTGTTAACCCCATAAAAGCTCCTTTTTTTGAACCTTAAGTCCAGCATATTTCCCTGGTGGTACAGCTTAAACCAGTGATCAGTATAAGTGAAGCATGATAAATAGCTACTGCCCTACACCCCCATCAGCTGAAGTCTGCACAGGTCTAGCTGTGGAAACAGAAAGGTCATTCATTACTCTGTGTGAACAAACAGACGGCACATTTGTGATAAATAATAGCTATTACAGAGCTACAATACACACTGAGCCTTTCTGCTCCGTGGCTGTGCATGACTTCCCCTGTGTTACTCTTTAAATATAATTATTTAAAAGTGGCTTCTGTGATAAAGACCCCCATACTTCTATGGACTAAACTCATAAATCCAAGAATGAATACATATGTGTGTGAGTGTGTGTGTGTATATTTGTATGTACCTACCCACATAAGTATTTTTAAAACCATTTGTTTGGTTATGGTAAGCAGGGCACAAAGTCATTTGTCTTCTCTACCTGAAAATAAACAAGATGCAAGTGGCATATTTGCCGTCATCTTCACTTCTCTCATCGGTCACAACGTGGATCTTGAGATTGTAATAGAAACAGTAATTAGCAAGCCAACCTCTGGTCAGGAAACTCCTAAGGTGTCAGTTCTCACTGAATGCTTTAAAAATCCTTTCAAGCAAGCAAACAACATCCACACAAGGTTCTCCTTCCCTCCCACCATGACCAGAAGGGCAGGTTATGTATGGTTTCCACTTGCTGGTCAATCTTTGAAATAAAATCTAACTTCTTATGAGTATGAAAAGCTTTAATATGATTCCAAACCCAGTAAGCACAGCAGGTGCTGAGAGTTGTTCTGACACAGGGAATGGAGGGATCATCCTAACTCTCACAATATGAGCCACTGCAAAAGCCATATATTTTAAACTTTTCATCACACTGAGAAACACTGTACTTCCCAAGTGTTCCTAGTTTAAAAAAAAAAGGAAGATTATTTGAGACCTTTTATTGTGAAGTAAATCACTGCCACAGAAAGTTAATGTACTAAAATACATTTTCTACTTATCTACCTTTGTCCAGCATCGAGTACAGGGAAGCATCTTCAGTGCCTACTGCCTGTTCTCTCTTGCAGGGGCACAAAGAGAGAAGCTCCCCTGTAATTATAACAATTTAATTTACAAATCCACTTGTACTGATCTCTGAACACCACACCTTGCTGGGCTTCTGCTATCTGTGTCACAATCTGAGCCTTTTGTGGCAATGCAGAAATACAGGGTGGATGGACAAGTAACTTCTTCCAAACCACATTCAAAATTTTTAGAAATGTTTAGGATGAAATAATTTTCTCTCACCGACATACCTAGCTGCACGTGTTCAGTCTCACAATACTGCTTGTACTTAAATCAGCACTGAGTCTAATCTTGCAATCTCCACTGGCTTCCACCCCTGCACTGCTGTTTGTTTCAGAGGAGGACAGATGACCCTGCTCATGAGGAGCAGCTCCAGCCACACGTGTGCAGGGGAAATTAACTGTTCACCCCGTGAATGCAAGGACAGCAACGCTTGAGTACATGAATCTGATCACAGGAAGAGAGTCCAAGCAGAGATGTGTTCCCATATTCAGCAGGAAATTAACTCTCCTGCATTTCCATCCCAGGTCTCTGCTGAATATGCAGCAGCAGCAATTAACTTTTACTGAGGTGGGGAGGGAGGAGAAAAGGGTGAAAGTTTTGCACTTTCACGAAACTTGGACCATTAATCACAATCTGTAAATTCAGATGAAGAGACCACAGAAGCAAATGGTTCCCTGTAAATTTCAACTCTTCATTTACATGGCAAGCAGAAAAAACAGGTCGTAACTCACAGCAACTGGAGTGCAAACTATCAAATTAGCCCAATAGAGTATGTCATTGTGCAGCTTCAGAAACAAACAACAGCCAGCAACGAAGCCTCCTGAAAGTCAGAGATATTCAACTGAGCATACTACACAGTGTGCTAGGATGAGTGTGGTGATTACGGGGAGTAATGACATGAATAGCAAAATGATACAGAGCATTTATTCCAACCATGGAAATCAAGGAAGCCTGCAGCAATTTAAATTTTAAGCTTTACAGCTAAAGGCAAAGCAAGCTCTATAGAAAAAAAATTCCTAGCACAAAGAAAACCAGAGCTGCTGGCTTTCTGATAGGTTTATATTTTCCTAGTTCTCTGTGGAAATGGCACAGAAATTAGAAAAACAATGTTCAATTGTTCAACAGCTACATATAACATTTTCTATTTATATGTAGAACACACATTGTTAGATATACTGCATGCATATAGCATATCTTCACGTGTATGTGCATGTGCACACAGTTGTACACAACTGGTTTGGTCTCAAAACTAATTTTTTTTTTTTTTTTTTTTAAAGCAAAGCACATGTTTTTGATCTGTGATTGATGCAAAGGCTTTCCTTCTGTTTCCCTCCCTCCCCCTCCACTGATTCGAGATACAATGGGAGGGGTCATGCTAACAACCTCATTACTTTCTACCCCGAATCAACCTCCCCAAACTCCGTAGGCACTGGGTGGGTGATGGGGAGGTATATTGATAATTCACCAATTCTGATTCCTTCAACAAGAACTAAATTTCAGGAAGCTTTGTTTTTCCACACGACAAGATCTGACTGCCTGCCCGGTCCAGGTACGTGTAGCAGGATGTTGCTCACTCTAGTTCAGATCCTCAGCTGAGAAACCTGGCTTTGTGCACAGGGGTAAGAAATGTCAAAACATGGCATTTTCTAGGACACAGGTATCACTGCAGGAAAAGCACAAATTATTTATTGTTCTAGAAATGCCTCTTCCCTCCCACTTTTCTTAAATCAAGATGTAAAAACATCAGGGTTAAAGCAACAAGCATAGGGGCCATATTATTTTTCACGTGTCCAATCAGCCAGAAAAACTTTAACCCCTCAGGAGATTTGTGAATTCAAAAAAAAAAAAAAAAAAAGAAAGAGACTATCAAATCTCTTTGACACCTGAAAGCTAGAGACAAGTTAAAGAAAACAAAACCAAAAAAACTTCCACGGTTTGAAAAACTCATCCACATTATTTAAGAGTAACTAATCTCTGTGCCACCAGCTCTAATGGCACTCGCACAGTGCTGAACAGCTTTCAGGGTCTCTCACCTGAACCATCTCCTTTCTTGTAAATGCCTGATTTATATTTCTTGTCTGCCTGGTCCCTGGAAAGATTCCTTAGAGGCTACAAAGGATCTTCCTTTCATTTGCTTAAAAAAATTATTTGCAGAAGTAATGAGATGCTGTTCTGAGAGCTTCTTTTTGGAAAGCTCTCAGAGGTACAGTTTAGGGGTCAGAGTGGCAGCCCCAATCCACACTTTGCAATCACACTGATTGCAATAACCTCAGGCAGTAAGATGCAAGGAGGAGGCTGGAAGAGCATGGACCTCAGGGTAGGGCTCTCATTTACATTAAGATTATTTTAAACCACTCCCAAAGGGCAAAGAGCAGCATAAATGGCTTCTGTGTGGGAGTAAATTACATGTGTACAAAAGATCAAAACAATGCCAACACAATGCATAGAAAGCAACCCACTTAGGCAGAATGTGAAATTACTTTAACCTCTACCTTGTTTAAAATTCCTCATAACAGGTCTTTTTTTTTTCCAAAGGAACTGTAGACATACTCATGCACAACCCCTTATTTAATGAATGTATTTACTTAATTTTCAAACCTTTGCTGAAAGACAGAAGCTGAAACATCCATACAAATCTCAATGATTTTCTGGATCAAAACAATACTGTTCTAGAAAACTTTAGTTCAATCATCTTTCAGGATATTGCTGGGCAACACAGCCAGAGCATGTTTATAGACTCCAAAATACTCATTTCATACCAAATTTCTACACACTCGGAGTCTTGCAAAGTTTCCAAGCTTTCACACTTCTTTTAAATATCTGCATTTTCAAGAGCTTGAACATCTCAGTCATGTTCTGCTTTAAAATAAACTGTTAAACACGAGTCCTAATTGAATTACATTTATTCATTTAACTCAGGTTTTAGTTCACAACATAGGCAAAGCTGAGAGGACTGATTCCTCCGGCCCCCAACGCAGAGAAATCCTTCCAAGGACGCACTTTCACGAGCAGCCCCCTTAGTTCAATGGTATTTACAATCACTACAAACACCCCTTTATTCAACCACTGAGGATGAGCCAATTTATCCACTTGACAAGCCATGGCCAGAACGCCCAGGTGAGGCACAGATAATACACTGGGATTAGGTTCTGGGCTATTACTCCCATCTGAATGACACAGTTACAGCTACACAAGCATATAGTGGAAAAGTTAACAGAGAGACACAAAAAAATCCTGGGTGAAGGTGCATGCCATGAAATTTAAGTGGGTTAAGTTTGCTTATTCCCAAATCCTTTCATTCAACAATCAAAACCTGGAAGAAAGAGGCTTTTTTGTTTGCCATTAGTGGGGCTGGTTTGTTTTAGGAGTAAAATTAATTACACTGAACAACAGTGCCTGACCACGAGCTGGCATAACACCAGCTTTTAATGGTACTCTGAATGGCTCACACAATCTCCTTTCAGTACAAGTCTCTTGATACTCCTTTTGGAGTTTGTTCACAGATTTCTTTTTTTTTTAAAAAAAAAAAAAAAAAAGGACTGGGGATTTTAAAAGTTTGCTATCTGAGTCATCTCACAATGATTTGGGTGAGTGAGTCTTTCATTTCCAGTCCTTTTTAGAAATAAAAACTACCTAACAGAACCTGGTTACATCTGGAGTGGAATTGGCTGTTTGATCAACTAGAGATGTAGAATAGGGAGGTCTGACAATGGCAAATTGACTTTCTGCTTGGGGTAACTCAGAGTTCAAATTAGCACTGAAAGAAGCTGAAGTAAGGTGCAGAAGTACGGTCTACTGGTTGCAGCATGGGCTGGGGAGACAGGACTGCAACACTCAATTCCCAGCCTTGCCAATGACTCACTCAATCTGATTCTACAAAGCACTTGCAAATGCTCAGGATGTGGATAAAAATTACTGCACTCCCTGAAGAACCTCACCAGCTCCAAGCCTGGATGACTTGCATTTGATTTAACTTCTCTGTACCTCAGCCTGTGGTAATGCAGTAATTCATTTAATCTATAACACGATTTGAGATCCCTGAATAAATATGCAATCCCCATAAATATTAATACTTTATTATTAAGTAAGTGCTTCTTGCTTGCAACTGACCTAGTAAGTTCTGAAATATCAGTTGCTGACATCAGTGGGGAAACTTTTAAATTTATATGAAAACCTGTTAGCAAGTTCAAAAGGTATGAAAAATCCACCACTTTGCTCCTTTTACAGCATATTTTACTGTACTGATGCAAAACCCTGAAACATCCATTTTCCATGCTGCACTTTTTCCTCAAACATTCTCAAGCTTAATTCTAAAAACCCAAGACACAGAAACAGTTCTGGCCCTCCAGACCACCGACAAATCTGATGAAGAGCCGAATCTGTTGGTGTTCCTTGCTCTGTCCAACACAACATGATGTCCCAGAACAAAAGGGCAGATGAAACACACCCACAGTGTCTTTCATTGCCCTCAACTTCACGTGGATTTCCAGAACAGCACAACACATTGGAGCAGCAGCTGGAGGATTGCTGGACACATAACTGCACTTCATAAAATAGCATCTGACCTCCTGCACTCCTAGCACTAGAATACTCTTAATGAGCTGCAGCCTGGGAATGGCTGGAGATTCCTAAAATAGCCAGTTAATGAAGACTGACGTGCCCCAAACCGTGCCGGCGAGGGGAGCAGTGAATATGGCAGCGAGCTCGGGATTAATGCAGCACACATGGCCAGGGCTGCTGTCAGAGCTCCAACACTCTTCCTGAGCTGTATGACCTCCATAAAACTAAAACAAACAAACAAACACACCCCCGATAAAGTTTATTTCCTAAGCTACTTTTGTGACATTAACAGTTCACATCTAATGACTCACTGGGTACAATGAAATCACTCAGAGCATCCATGTGTTTACATAACAGCCACTCTCAAAGCATGGTTATTGCCAGAGGTAACCAAGAACCTTTATCTCAGTATCTCTTACAAGATGCAGCAGATTTAAAACAGTACCAGTGTGATCCTCAATCATAAAGAAAAAGCAAATAAATAAATGAAAATAATTTTTAAAAATAAATAAATAAAAGCAAGGGTCACACAGACATGTACTGCTCAAAACTTTCCACTGAGATTATTACAATTCAAGACACGACAGTGCATAACAAGAAATATATAATTTCAAAGTACTGCAACTGCAAAGTGTGTTAGTAACAGGCACAGTAGATGAGAGAAAAAGGTCTCTGTTATTAATCAGAATTCATATTTAAGAAACAGTGGTTGTTAAGTAACTCCCCTGAATCCTAATCACAACCAGGAAGGTACCAATTATTCTGACTCTGTTACTATTCATTAATATCACGCTGAAATCTTATTTGTTTTTACAAGCTGGGGTGGGGGATGAAGGAAATCAACTCTGAGGGCGTTGCTTTTTTCAGAGTACATCTGAACCTGAACCAGCTGAACCCTCTGAGATCAGGTAGTCAGGCTACAAACAAGAATCCACATTTGACTGATTGGAAGGTCAGGTAAACAAAGCTCCATTATCATAACAAAAAGATACATTCTTCCTTGCAGACTTGCCATTAGCTTTATGCATCTCTTGCCCTGACAACAAATAAAACCTCTGCTGAAACATTATTATACCATTCCCTACATATTACTTTCTGAAAGACTTTTCCCCCTCCAAGATTGACCCAATGCTTAATTAAAGCTACAGAGAGCAGCAGAGAAAGATCTAAAGCTTCAAGCCAGCAATGACTAGAAACTGTTAGATCTGATTTTCAGTATCATAATATTCTCTGATCAGCACAAGAACAACAACAAACCTGAGCTGTAATAATGGTCAAAGTGTGTTAACACATTCTCAGGAAGGCTTTTTGGTTTGGATTTTAAGCCTCTGCCATTTTGGAAGGTAACCGAAATATAATTCTGCTTTCCTTGATTGACAAAGCCTGCTTTACCTTTAATTAAATCTGTGACTGTATGCCACCTTTTTCAGTAAGAATAAGGAATTAAAAATTAATTTTCCAGAGGAAGAACACCTTCTCCTTACTGACAAACAGTATAATTTATTTTTTTAAATATATATAGCATGATTAGCTGAGATCATGTATATGGCATTTCCAGAATAAAACTAATCAGTGTTACCATGCACTCCATCACCACTCTATTTGCATTTTTTTTCCTGGAAGGTTTCCAAAGAAAGAGGAAAATCTGCCTAGGAAGAGGCAAAATGCCCCGAATGTCTCCCCCTGAGAGGAACATCCACATAGCCATGGCCTGCTAGACCTAAACTCTGACCATTTCCATGAGAGCATCACTGGACGTCTCAACCTGCAGAGCACACACGGTGAGGGCAGGTCCACCCAGAGCCCTGGCAGCCATGGAGGTACAGGCAGAGCAGATGGACAGCTCACCCCAGCTCTCAGCTCACAAAACACTGACCCTCTTCCTCCTGGGGATGCATCCACGGAGGAGTTCACCAAGGGTATTGCATAGTGGATCCTCCCCTGAGATGTGGTCTGAGGGCACCATTTGCCCAAATGCATGACAGCAACCAAGGCCATGAGCTGACCACCTTAGAAGAGATGTGGACTTTCAGTAAGTCCTCTTCAAGCTTGTGAGAGTCAAATGAAACCTGGGAAGGTATTTTGTCCCACATTTTGGAAATGCAGTTGCTAACATCTGCAATCTTGTGGTTGTGGCCGAATCTTATCAACTTCCATTCAGAAATTGGGGTGGGGGAAATAAAAGTCAATCCTTTAAGGTTTCACAGAGAAGCTAAAAAAAATGACACCCAAAAAGGATCAGAGAAGAACTCAAAAGAAAAAGCAGAGGATTATTTTTTCTTCCTTCCCTTCAGTAGTGTGGGTTTTAATACCAGTCTCCTGATGGATTGTGCTTTTCAAGGATTAGGGCTCAGACAACTGCCTGAATCTGAATAATTCCAGTCTGACTGGAGAGATGAGCAAGGTACTAGAAACAGAATGGAAAATTTTCAGGTATCTTTCACCTTTATTATGGGATTATCAGGTCTGCAAAGATACCTCTACTTCTATGAGTACCTCTGGGAATAGACAAGCTAAGGACAGGGCAGGAGAGCCTGGTGCTATCAAAACTGTCTCAGAAGGAGAGAACACAAGAAACTTAGTCCTGAAGCAGCAGTGAAGGTCACTTAGCAAACAGAGGCTCATGGCTGTGCCTCTGCTTCCACTGGTTCTCTAGAAGACAAATTACTAACTGCTCCAGACTACACTGCAGCCTCAAAGTGAGCATCTTTGAAGGTAGAATTGCAGGGTTTAGGGAAAAATCCTCATCTGCAGGCTTATCACAGAGTGGAATAGGACAAAGTTTGGTGCTTCAACCATGTCTTGACAGAAAACATTTCCTCCTACAAGCAATGACAAGCAGTTGTCAAGTGACAAATATGCTCTTGAGGATCAAATGTCAGATTCAAAGGGTGTGAAACAACCCTGACATCAGCTTTAAGTACGAAGTTCCCTAAGGCATGTTCTGGGGGATCTTTTGAGCATTATTTGCTGAAATTTGAAGAAAAATACTACTCTGGGAAGCTTTAGAGAGTGCACTGAATGCAACTTGTACCTGCAAAACTGTTCTCACCGAAGAGCTGCTACCTTTCTTCATATCACTACTGGCAGGATTCAAAATCAAACCCATACAAAGTGAATTTGGGTGATTTAAACATTAAGTGCCATTCCTCTTTGTTAAAAGCAGCAGAATAAACTAAAATTTATTAACCTATCCCCGTCACGAGCTTTTTTATTGCAGCTCATCACAGAATCAAATTGCTGCAGAGAAGTGGACAGGAGTCTTTGAAAGCATTTCCCCTTTCAAGTTTCAACTCCATCTGAAGTAGAATTGTGTTGGCTAGGGAATAAGGCAAGGCCTGATGCACCAGCTTTCTTGGTAATGGCAGAAATATTTGAACAGAGAACTCTACAGAAGATGCTGAGCATGGCTGGACCTCAGGTTTTCCAACTTCCAAAAGTTCATAAGTAACAAGTTACATATTGATCTGCCATCATAAGCAAGAGGCTCACCTGATAACTGCAGGGAGCTAAACACATCAAGCTCTAGACTAGTTAAATAAAATTACTTTATCCGAGAAACTGGCAGTTGAACAGAAAAAATATCCTCAAACCCATCTTAGAGGTAGACAGGAAAAGGGGATAGATAACAGGGAGGAGGACACACACTGTCTTATAATACATGAACCACGATTCAAAAATACAAAAACTAAGAATTGAAATCTTCCTAATTTTAGGATCCTGATGATCTTAAAAAAATTGCTCATCAACTACAATTACCCTCAAAACTCACTGTGATATAATCCTTTATGCATTCGAGTATTTTTTTTCTCTTTCCCAGGTTGTCAAATTCTTTATTTCCAGACATTATGCTAAATTATTCTTTTAATTCCTTGAGAAATGTGAGACACTTCTATTTTGATCTTCAGTGTAAAGCAAAGTCAATACCTGTACTACATCAGAAGTGATAGAAACACACACGAATGAAGAAGCTATGAACAGGTACCCAGAATTAAAAACTAATCCACACACGGGGCAAAAAAATTCAGTTGTGCTCTCCAGCACATATTTATTAATATCCCCTGAACCACCCGGGTTCATCAGCCTTCCATGCTAAGTCCCAGCTGTGCTAATCCCACTGAATTCCTCAGTAACACATCACTGTTTGCCAGTGAATCATAGACATCTCCAATTACTTGACTCCCTGCAAGCACCTTCCACGGGAAGGGTTATCAGTGTGGCACTAAAGATCTGTCACCCAGCTTTTGAAGGTCCCTGAAATCCCAACTGTGACAGCAGAGCCCTTTGGCATTCAGAACAGTCTCAAAGTAGCAGGAAACTTTACTCACGTAGTTCTCAAGTCAAATGTATGTCAGATGTTGCCTAAAAACTAATAATTCGGACTTGCACATCTTGCTTCCTCAAGGAACCAGCCACCACATTTTCCAAAGGCTCCAACAATCCACCTTAATATTCAGTCCAGTATACACAGCATAATTAAATTCCTGATCTATTCTCTGGGGTGTCTAACTCATTTACTGAAGCCTGTAATGATTTACAAACAGGACGTACCGAATGCAGACAGGCTACTAACAGACCAGTTTTGGCAAGTGTCTTTTCCTGAAGATAAGGAGGTTGAGACCCCGGTTTCCATCTCTTCTCTGTGCTGGCAGCTGTCACCCTCAAGCATTGCCTCCAAAAGACACAGGGTACTGTCTAGATAGATAATGCATCAATCTAATAAGCAACAATGATGAATACTAACTTGTTTCATCACTGAATTAATATGCACATTTGTGCAGCTTAACACACATCCTATCACCATGCCCAAGCTATTTCTGTCAAGTTCAAAATAGAGCAGGGGGTCCACTGGTCAGAGAGACAGAGGAGAGAGACAATCAGCCCCAATACTCAGACTACCCTATCACCACTGAAGTTAATCTCAGGGTAATAAAGGACATGGATTCAGATTTCCCGTGTCTCAAACACGTGTGCACATGCATAATGCAGTAACACAAACTCACACTACCGAGTTGTACAAACACTTGAGCAACTTCAGGATCAAGCTCCCAGTTAGCAACCTGACAAGATGAGATTTTATGCACTAGTTTTCAACATTCCCCTCTCTGTTCTGCTTCTCTTCTGTAAGCTACAATATTTAATGAACAAAAGTATCTCTTCTTTCACTCAACAGCTCATCACTACAGTGACCTGTTATAAGCAACGAGATTCTTCAAACAGCTAAAACTGTCTTTTTTCAAGAGGTTGGCAGGTTTTGCTTTTTGAAATCAAACAATCAGGATTCTACCAGAAGTTCTCTGCATGTAGGAAGGCAGCCAGCAGATCATTTAATTATTTATCTGCCAGAGGTCTTTTAGGGTGACTCCTGGAATATCTGAGCACCTCCATTTGGGAAAGTATTGATTAAGACAAGTCATTAACAAGTGAATGTGAAAGTGCAGGAAGAACCTTGGCAGGTCTGTACATGCACGCAGGCACTCAAAAGACCACTAAAGAGTATTTTAAAATATGTAAACAAACCTATTTTTTAAGTATAAGGCATCTTAAAATATAAAATTGGTGGTTGGATTTTTTTGTGCCTAAAAATTGTGACATAAAACTCCTTAAAGTCAGTCTAGACTAATTGCCAAGTCTTATACACTATATGATTAATCAAACTGAGTGTTCTGAAATTTTCCTATGTGTATATGATTAGGTAATGATATTTTTTTTCTGTAATTAACTGAGATAAGTCTCCTTTCTATTTCCTTCAAGGTATTGATGAAGTAAATCAAGGGTAGCTTCAAAGACAGATCTGAAATACAAGCTAGGACACTGTTTTTCAGTTTGAAAGATGTGGTTTCTCTAAAGCTGAAAAGAGTCTTTAATGTGGCACCACTTAAAAACCAAAGCTCAGAGTTGAACCAAAGAAAAGAAAAAATGTTCCAAAACAGGAAAAACACCAGGCTTACATTCATGAAAGTATTTAAACACCTAATTTTTATTTACACATTAATTGCTCAAATACACAATGGACTCAGATTTCAGAGACCAGATGGCAAGGGGCTACCACCTTCCTCCAGTGAATACAACATTTTCATAAACAGTCAAGAAAATGTTGCACTGACTTTTGTGCAACTGTGCATTACATTGGGCTACCTTCTATAAATATTAACTCATGAACATAACCTCATTTCTTAAGATATCAAGTAAATGGTGTAACAGTGATCCTTCACTGGTGACAGCATAGCTTTGACTACAGGTCACGAAAAACCAAGAGAAAACACAGGACTCCTAAAAAATGTTGTGGAAACTTGACAACAGGCCAGGTTGAGGCAGAAGTGGAGGTAATGTAATGGAGAAGCAACTTTTCTGCCCAGATTTCCATCTGCATGTGAAAAGTGTATCAAGATATGCTCAAAAACGCAAGTGCTTTGGCAAAATAGTGGCCCTGCTTCTTGCAAAAACTTTGGAGGATATTGCAAGGGTGGAAACTTGGAGTTTACTGAGGCAAAACAAATATTTAATATGATGTTGTCTCTATCTTTCACATCTCAAACTTAGCTTTTCTGCTCCTTTCGTGCCAAGTTCACCTCATCTGGCATATGACCTGCACCAGAAGGAACCTGCTAAACAACCCTCCAGTCTGCCCCAGCAGCATCCGCAGATGAAGGACTGGATTCTGTGCTGTGACCTGTAAGTCACTGCAGCTCAGGTCAGAAGACAGGCCTGTTTGTAACAGAACTCTCCTCTGCTGTTCCTTCATTTTGTGCTGCAATTTCCTGGCAATCAGTGCTCTTCCCTTCTTTGTTTTAAGCCTTTCCTATTTGAAATGGGGACAGGTAGTGGGTGTGCTATGCAGAGGAACCATGTGGGGTACCCACCCATCAGCAGAGAGGCTTTTCATCAGGAACAAATCATAATTACTGTCATATTTTGAAAGATCCTCCCTTTCCACCCTAACAGCTTCCTTTGCAGTCAAGGGACATTTTTTAAAAAGAAGATACATTTCTGAAATTCATTAAATGAATTCATTAAATGAATTAGAGTCTTAACTGCCCATGCAGATGCTGCAGGACAGGTTGCATCCACTGCCTGCACCCACATTATCTCTGGATGATTTTGCACATGCTGTCAGTCAACCGATTTACCAGCACATCCTGCAGCCATCTATTTTAGGAAGATGTATTACTGTCTCTTGACACACAGAGGCAGCATATATAAAGGTTAGAGAAGGAGACAAAGTCACCACTGCTGGGCTCCACTGACAGCTTTCTGCTGCATCTTTAGTGGTAGCTGGGTCAGGTATTTAAACCAGCGGTTTTAAATTGTGGTTGGTGGAACACCAATTGCAGAAGGAACATTTGCTGGTTGATGTTCTGAGAAATTGGCTGGCCAAGTAGTGCTGGCTGTCCTTGTTCCCACACATGTATGTGGGATTTATTGCCAAGGC
The DNA here is from genome assembly GCF_022539395.1 of Myiozetetes cayanensis. NCBI lineage: Eukaryota > Metazoa > Chordata > Aves > Passeriformes > Tyrannidae > Myiozetetes > Myiozetetes cayanensis. The sequence goes on from NW_026087389.1 coordinate 7,782,515, forward strand.
AAAGGCAAAAAGGCATCAGATTTTTTTCCTAATTATGCTCCACATAAAGAGACACTACTGTTGTTTGAAAGAGTGTCATGATACGGCAAATGGCTAATGCCTGGAATATGGGAATTGTGGACTAATACATTCTGTCATTGGGGAAAAGATCACAATTCTTTCTCTTAAATAGTCCAAGCTTCAATTCTTTGCACAGGAAAAAAAAGGTACATTTCTGACACGCCTAATGGGAAGCTATCGTTCTTAATTGAGTTCTGTTTGCTCTATCTTTTGAAAACCACAGGGTTTGCAGAAAGAAAACAAGTGTTTTGTGACCATAAACTCTTCCCAAAAGCTGAACTGGGAAATAAAGCAAAGGTTTGAGTAGGATTCTGCTGAGCTGATGTTACACAAGGGCTCATCTGCACTGATGTGCATCAGCAGTGCTCTATTGATTACATTGATTTTACCCAGCTAAAGGTTTGACCCACAGTCTCTGAGGAAGACCTAAAGCTAAACAACCTCTAACTAACTAACACCAAACAATAACTATCAAAGCAATAACTATCTTTAAGAAAATAAGAGGGATCAAAAACAATGACCATTCAATAACAGCAGCACAGGAATAAACAATACACATGCTAACCCATACAGACAGAGCCAAACCAGAAATAGCTCAAAGTGAGAAGAAAATACAATATACTGAGAAAACATCAGAACTCTGAGGGACTAGGGGAGGAAAGAAAAAAAGTGAAGGGAAGCAAATGGCTAACACTGATCCTGAACCAACACAATTTCATCAGATACTGAAGTACAACATACATCATCATTATGTTTCTCATTCAAACCAGGAAATCAAGACTAAGGACCACAGCCTTCAAAATCCCTTTTGATACATTTTTTAAATCCCTAAATTACTTTCCATCTATCAAACTTTCTGCCAGTATGAGCACCAGCCCTCACAGTTTACAGACATGTCCACATCCTTCTAGGGTTTTAGCCTAAGCAGCATCAGTGCCTGTGCCCACCCCTGTGCCCCACATGGCCAACACTCAGGACTTGTCCAAGACAAGTTCAAGGCTCCCAGTGCTCATCTTGCAATAACAGCTTTTAGCTTTGTTGTTAATTCACTACTAGTGACTAGCTGTGGCCTGAGGAGCTGTTGAATATGGAGCAATTTGGAGAGTTTTTTTCTTATGCACAGGACAGTTTACATACATCTACAGCATGGATGTAACACAACTGTGGCTTTACTCTTGCATATAAATTATTATCCTTGCTCCTGCTGACACATAAATGCTACATTCCATGCTGTTATCCAGGGAAACAAAAAAACCCACACAAACACCACACCCCTCCTCCCAAATAACCCTAAACAACTGCCCTAAGGCCCTCCCAACACTACCTATACTTTATTCACATTTAATCTCTCTGTAATACAATAGAATTCCTTACAACACATCTGTACACAGAACCATGTTCTGTTAAGATAGTGCTATATATCTTTGTTCTGAGCTGAATAACTGACTGTACCCAAGTTCTGTCACATCTCTTCACCAAAAAAGGCCTATCAGTAGAATCAGCCTGTATTCTATGCTCTGTCAGCATGAAATGACATTGCTAGAGACATTTGCTGACCATACAACTATATCTTCAAAAATACTGAGATGAAATGGATGATCAAAGCAGCCTAATGTTCAAACATAAGTTACTCCCTGCTGTTTCGTCTCATTTGGCTTTGGTCAAATTTTACTGTGACTGGGTTCCAGCACAACACTCTTTAATGGGTTGTAGCAGCAAAGGGGATGTCCTGGAGGGCCAGGGAGATGCCCAGCCAGCCTACTATTCTCTCTACAGCAGTAGCAACTCGAAGAGATGTTTAGGATGTGCACAAAAGTGTACTGGATAAGGGATGTTGAAATGTGCATCTCTAGAAATTCCCCATAGCACTTGTTCACAGGTCTGTTCTTTTAGTTAGCACCGTAACTTTTTTTGAGATACTAATACCAGAACTGCACAGAGCACTTAATACACAAGGACACCAAGGTTCTGTGTGGCACAGAAATTAAACATACAGATAAGCCTTTCAGAGACCTGCTAGTTTGGCCACACATCCCTATCAGGGGATTTTGCATAGAGCATTACTATGCTACAATAACGTCCATCAGCTCATGGCTCTGCTGCCACTTGATAATTATCACTGGCACAAAGAACATTAACCAACTAAAGCCCATTGTATCAATCATCTTCACCTTAAGAGGACTCTGAGAGCAATCTTTAACAGTCCCACAGGACAGCAATGCTGTATATTCTGCCCATGAGCCAGATATCGAGGCATTACCATTAAGGATGGTGGGAGCTCTAAAGGTGCTGTTCCAGTCCATGGTCTCAGTGATCTGGCATCAGAGAGTTCCCAGACAGGCCTTAATATGAGCCTTTAATGAGCAAGTCACAGGTTGTTGTGTCATATCCTACTTGGGGACACTTTAGTTCACGGATCACTAAAGTGAAAGGCAGTAAAGGCAAGCTCTTCAGAACTTCTATCAACCAGCCATCCATGCACAAATGCCAGCTCCTTTAACCCTTACAGAAAAATTTAAACCCTTCCCTGGCTTTGCTGTCATTTTCTGCTGGCAGAAAGGAACCTGTATTACAAATGCAGCATCCCTTCCCCCCTTGTCCTCCTTTAGCCACCAATGGATGACAAGACTGTAAAAATACCATTAATAACTAGCTTGTTCACTGTAATTAACACCTTTGCAGTCTCCTTTCCAGAGAGAAATTGGCACACTTAAAGACGGCTCAGCAAGGTGTTATTTACTTAAGGAAAAAGAAAACATTAAAGCTTTATGTGAAAGAAAATTATCTGCTATCTCTCATGGCTCTCAAATACATTTTACAACAGTGACTTTCCAGCCTGCATTTAAAAAAAACCAGAAAGAACTCTTTAAAAAATCCATTAGGAACTTAAAAGTATTATCTACCACTTTGCTACACTCTCCCTAATGAAACTGCCAACAATAAATTCACAAGACTGTTTTTGAGTTGTTTATTTATTTATTCATTCCTGTGTTGATGACAGAGAGGAAAGGCGACAGCCATACAAAATGTTTTTAATGTCTTGTACACAATGTGAGCCTGTGGGAGTTCACAGCTGCCCCACCCTCCAGGTACAGACAGCCCATTTACAGGGGTCTTATCTATTTGGGTCTGGGGGCTTTACTTCATCTCCTTCTCTTCAGTTTCTCCTTCAAATGTCCTCTACGGACAACAAGCTAATCACAGAACATCAATTAAAACAGTTTATACAAGAAACTCTCTCTCCAAGGACGAAGCTCCCGTTTATCAGTGAACTCGGCAGGCAAAGAACAAAACTTTTACAGGTGGCTGGGCCAAACACAGACCTAAAAAATATCAACAATCCCTGATACACAACTCCTTAAACCTGAGCTTCCAACCAAGGCAACCAAAACATCAGGGCATCCAAAAATCACATACACAGCTTTCCCACGGCTTGCAGTAAAAGCACGTACATCACGGAGAGGCTACGCTGGCAAACCAGGGAGCCTGGGGCAAAGTGTCTGGTTTCTTCCTTCTCTACTAGTCATCAGAATTTGAAAAGGACATTTCAGTAAATCTGTTTCTCTTGTTTTTATTTGAATTCTATCTTTTTTGTACAAGAAACAAGCTTTTTAAGACAGAGAGGTCTGTTTGTACAAATCCAGAAGATAAACCTCCAGAGCCTATTATAATTTCAAATGTTGTTTTTAAAGTAGCTGACTATAACCTTTCTGAAAAGAAAGCACCGTCTTACTCTAGTTCTACCTAAAATACAGGACATTAAAATATTTTTTTCCAAAATATTCAGGCAAATAATGCAATTCCATACTGGTCTTGGTAATGCCATGAAAGCACAATCCCACCCTACCCCTTACTGCTGCACAATCACAAGTGACAGGCATTGGATCATTATTGCAACCACCTGTCAAGTATCACAATGAGTTTTCTCTCATTTCATGGGTTAAAAAGGCTTATAAACTGCAAAACTGTGCAAAATACAAAGTGCATTAAAAAAAAAATCAATATCTATTTAGATATCCTCTTAAGGAAGCTTACTTTGATTAATTTTCTTGACTCTTGAGAAATCTGGTAACAGGAACAGAGGAAGAACACTTGTATTTATAAATTGGTTTGTCTAACAAGTTTGAAGTTGCCTAGCCAGGCAACACAGCTCAGAGACAACAGGGAGAGATGGCAGCCAATGAAACAGTATTCAAGAAATCCTTGCCAGCACAAATCTTGTAAAACTTGAAAATGTTAAAAGTTTAAAAACTATTTGTAACACATCCCTGCATGAATTCTTGTTTTTCAGACCTGGAACAGAATGAATGCTGACCTGTATTAGGCTGGTATTTGGTGTTAGCGTATCCGTATTGCATGCATCCTGTTTGATTTTGCCTGTACATATTGGAGAGGCAGGAATAATTTTCAGTTCTTAGGACACATTTTCGATTTGAGAACTAAGCCCACTAGAAACAAATTAGGTATTTCCCCCTTCCCAGTTTGGTGTTTTTTTTTTTTTAAAAAAAAGGAAAGAGTCATTAATCCGGTGCACAGAACCAGCTGAAGGATGGTCCAGATAATTCTACTGTGGCAAGTATTGACAGTGGTTAATGCTTAAACAATATACTTTGCTTTAGTCAGAAGAGACAAATGGTTCATGGCCTATGAATTCTTCCAGGTGCCTCACTCACTCTTGAATTTTCCTACACTTTGTCAGTATAATACCTTGTCTCTTTCTGCCTTAGATATTTGTCAGTGCACAAATGTATTTCTACCCTAGATAATCATGGCAGACAGGGACAACATATTGATATACAGCACTACTTTACACCAAGGTATGAATATTACATTAGCTGAGTTATCACTAAGTTCTGACCTTCAACTACCCAATTTCAAATTCATTCATTTTCCAACTATTAAACTCTTCTCTGTCACATCACAGAAATCTACACTATGATGGTAAGTTCTTCTGACAATGTTTCAGTCAAAACAAACTATGATGTATTAGTAGAATTTGTAAAAATGTGTTTGTGCTATTAAAAATCTGAAAGGACTCTGTAGCCTGTGGTCACAGCTTGACCCTGAGTAGTCAGGAAGAGAGAAGTGTCATGTGAGTGATCAGTTCCAGTTCTTCCTACCCCCTTCTGATCCCTGATTGGGGATCAGAAAGCTCAGCTGTTCTGTCAAAGACAGAAATCCTGGCTCCATTACCATTCCCTGCTCCTCACTGAAAAATCTCTAATGCATGGATATTCCTGCTCTCAGGAGTGAGTCCCAAACAGCAGAACAAACTAAATTATGAAGAGGGCAAAGGGAAAAGGTTAAATGGAACTTCTTCCCAACACATTACTGGCAAACTGGGGGAGCATCAAGGAGCCGAGAAAAGCCTTCTCCCTCAATTTGCTGCCCTCAAATACTCTAGCAAGTTCCCGAACTGGTAACATGTCTCAATGTATTCACTTCTCTCCTAGGACAAATTAAAAGGCAGAGAAATTATTTCTTACAGAAACTGATCCACTCCTGGCATTTAGCTAGAAGAGGCTGTTTAATCTTTCTGAACTACAACACATGAATTTAAAGTGAAAAAGCCAAACCAACATCACAGCTCCCCCAGCACAAAACCAACTGCTTAGGAAGGGTTCAGCTCCTCTGTCTGCAATGTAAGAGTTAAAGGGGAAAGGAGCAGCAGCATCACCACTCAATCCAAGGGGATCTGACAGTACAGCACTTAAATACATCTACACACCCCCTTGGCCTTCCGAGCCCTCCCACCTGTGCAGGCCACCGGAGGTAATTGTATAATAACAGCGGGCTGTCACGGCGGTATGGAGACAGCCCTAACAGGCTACACAGGAGGTTTGCACCAACATTTAGACGCCAATTAGAGACACTTTTTTGCCAGTTTTTAAAACATAATTAATACAGCCACCACCTACATCTGTCAGGAGTTTAAACAACGAAATCCCTAGTTAAAAAAAAAAAAAAAAAAAAAAAAGGTATGCTATTGGATTGAATTGAAACGTGGCAAAAAATGCTCTGATGAGCATCAGAACAGTACTGATAGATTCACAGAAAAATTTTGTTTCTGTTTTACTTCCAGAAACAAAAGGACTCAAAGATGCAAACTAAGGGAACAAGACAACTGCTTTCAGCAGCTTCTACTAAGGGCCATAGATCTGATGACCATTTCCCTCCATTCAACAAATAGTGCCTGAGAAGACAGAAATATCTCCACATGGGAACAGAAGCCATTATTTTATCAAATCGATTGCTGCTGAAACCTTTGAGCTCTAAACAAGCCTTAGCTAAAGTCCTATTGGCATTTAGGTTAACAATTATCTTTTTACAAGTTCTGAAGACGTGTTGAAAGTAACAGCACCCCTTGGGTAACAGAGACCTAAATGATGCCAGAAAGACAGGGGATGGGATTCTGGGATGTTACTATTAAAAACAAATCAGTCAATCAGTCTAACTTTGTTCTGAATGACAACCTAAGAAAGGAGATTTCCAGCACTGCCTTGCAAGGAAGGTACCTCATGTGACAGCAATGGGAAATCTTGAAATTCTAGACAGCCCAGTGAAGAGGGGAACCAAAACCAATGGAAACATCAGTCAATTATAACTATAAAAATAGAGAACATGCACTCAGGGAAGGGATTTCCCTTTAAGAATTCAGGCTCCAGGCACAACAGAGCTCTAGTTGTCACGTTTACGTGGGTAGTCATTTTAATCAACCTTTTAGCATATATTTTGCATGTCTATATTAGAAAATACGAATTCTTCCTAACTGCTTCCTGAGAAGCCCTTTTAATTGAGACACTGCCTCCTCTGCAATGTCTTCTCTCAAGAGTCAAAAGCCAATGCCCCAGAATTACAGGAATCTAGGCTAAAAAATACTCTTGTACGTGATGTCTCTCCATAAACAGAGGAATTTCATCTTAACTGAGTAAACAGCAATTCTTGAACTTCACTTTATGACAATATAAATTTCTTGCTCAGATGAAGATTTATCAGCTCTTAAAACCACAGAACTGTCTTCCTCAATCTACTCCTTTTTTTTCAGTATTTTCCTCAGACAACACAGTTTCTTCCAATTTTTATAACCTTTTTCTGAGGGGTCTTAATTTATGCCAAGAAAAACACTGTCTGTTAAATGGCACCATTAGATTCACATGATTTCTTGTGGTGCATGTGAAGTTTTTGGTCTCCTGCATACTAAATGATCCTTACAGTGTGAAAGAAATTGGTATAAACAGCTGCTTTATTTTGTGCTCTGATAACCGAGGAAAAACAACCCTCAATGAAGAAGTCATCCTTCGCTTGGGGGAAAGTAAATGGGCAAATAAGTACATGAATAAAATTAGCAGATCGGCCACTGATTTCTTCACCGAGGTGCATGTGGGCTGGAGCAGATGTTTTCACAAGCAGAGCTCTGCCTTTTCTCATGGATTAATACAAGATAACGTTCTTCATCTGCTTTATTTCAATGCCCACAAATACTTTGTAGATCAAGAAAGAGGCAGCAGGATGAGGAAACACAGATTTAGATTTCTTTTGGTTTCTGTATTCAGGATGTAGGATGTGTTGACAGCAAGACCAAAACTTCCATCCAACCATAAAGTCCACAGAAAATCGGACAACAGCCAGGTATCAACCATCAACAGCTTGGTGATGATATCCATTTGCAGCTTGATACATAGATTCATAAACACCTGTAAGAAGTTTTCAGGGTTTAAATAAAAATATGTAGGGAATCACTTCCATGCCTCACTACACCATATATTCAGTGCTACTGAGCAAACTGGGAAAGGAAAACAGTGAAAAATGGGAGCAGAGAGGAAGGAACAATATGAAGTCAAACCTTTACTTTCTTAGGAGACCAAAGGTGACAAACAAGGGAGAAAAAGTAGTGTTCTCTTTTCACCTCTTCTTAGCAAAAGGGAACACAAGAAATTAGGAGGACAGACCCAAACTTACCTGAGGACACATAAGAAACATAAAAAAATCAGGGGGATAGACCCAAGCATATCTGCAATACTCTGCTGCCAACGAAAAATGTTTCTCATAAACATCTAAACCCCCCCCCTTTTTTTTTTTTGGCATGCTTTGGGTCTGATCCAAAAGCCTGACACAGCCACTAGAAACGGTTATTGGATTAAATTCTTAGACAGCACAGAAAATAGCAGGCTAAAGAATCTTAGCAGACTTTCCAAGAGTATTCATTCATCTCTGGCTTGGGAAAAGCTTGTGAAGTGTCAGACTGAAGGAGAATTTTGCCAGGAAAATCTGGGTTTGAACCACAAGAGCAGCTGCCTGTAACAGCATTGCCCAGAGAGGTATCAAACAGGTGCTAGAACCAAAAAAATGACAAGTAAGCAAAGCACTAAAATTGCCTAGTGCCCTGTAAGTAAGTTTCTTCATCATGTGTAACAAAGGAACAACTCAGAGGAACTTCTGAAAGACATAAATGTCAATCCAGCACCCTGCTCAGGCTGACCTTTATGAAAGAGTTTTTCATTTTCACATTTTCCTATTTCTATAGGAATAGAGAACTCCTTTGAAAACCTCCTCCTGGAGATTGCTGGATGAGCACCAGTCCTGAGAAAAGAATAAAATGGCCCAATAATCTCAGCAGTCATGAATTTCCAAATCTGCCCCATTACTTGCAAGCTCTGCTAGTGGTTTGGGCAGGGGGAAATGAAGCCTCTCCCTCCTTGTCCACCCCTGCAGCCACCCCAGTCTCCAGATCCGCTGGGCATCTCTGCACGGCCGAGCAGTTACACCCCAGGAAGAATCTGCTCCAGCGAGTCCCCTTCCTCCACAACTGGTTGCAAAGGGGGAAACAACAGCAGCTTTCAAAATTCCCATGGCAACGGCTCCCTCTCCCTACACACTCTGACTCCACTGGCAGCCTGAACACTGCACAAAGCAGCAGCACACAGAGGCAATTCGCAGCCTGCAGTCAGGTACCAGTGCTTCTATTTAATAAAAAATTCACAAGCACAAACCACTGACCGTGGCTGGAGATGTAACCTTGAACTCGGGCACCTAATCCTTGCTCCAGTATGGATCCTTCTGTGTTCCTATCTTTGCAATAATGGGCTTATCTAAAACGCTGGAAATTAGGTTTTTAAGGTCAGTAGGAGACCTTTAAAAGCCCTCCAAATAGAACTGAGGTCATGACTACTTGTGGTCATTGACATTACAGCAATTTTTCTAAGTACAGGGATATTAATCCCGAGAGCCTGACAATTTCAATTTTAGTAATGACATTCTGTGCACCTAAAACTTTTAGTGAAGTTTAATATTCTTCACTGCATGTACTGATCTGTTTTGTACTGTTCTTAAGTGTTGTTAAATGGTTCTTTCATTTCACTGTGGAGCTGGCTGACCACACTTCATCTGTGCATGGAGTGAACTCTGTATATTGTAGCATCATTACTCTCAGGGGATCCTAGGTAGGTTGAAAATGCTGTAATTTGAATTTGGTGTGTTGTTTTTTTTTTTTCTTTAAAGCAACTACATTTTGTAACAGCAGCCAGTTATCTCTCTTCCTGGAATGAATACAATGAAAAAATTAATTATGCCATGCTGTGATTAATTGAATTTTAATATGGAAAAGGTCTACTGTAAAAACACCTACTGTATTGGTAACTTGATGTAACCTGGGTTGAATCAATAACATTTAAAGAAGCCCAAAGAAGATTACAACAGTATTTGTTCTGTATTTCATGCACAGTTGGACATCAGTGTCCTGACATTATTAAGAGCATATATGCAATGTAATTCTCATGAACAGTTTTACAGAATTATTGATATGAATTAAATTTCACAATGGCTTAAGTGACTGCAAAATTTGAGCTCTGGAATTTATTCCATGTAAGTAGGATTTGAACCAAAATCTGTAGAAATTTTTCCAAATTTAAATGCTTCTGATCCACAGCAAGAAACATCTCCTCTGAGACATGTATTTGGCTGAAAAAAAAGGTGTCCTCAGCACAGTTAACAGCATCAGCATGGGCATCTAATCTTTGTATCATGCTAAATATTTTCTTCTTTGAAGTGATAAAAATCCAGCTGTCAAGCATTGCTTGATCTGACCCGACGCCTGGGGAAAGCTAATCAAAAGGAAGTCTTATAGGTTCCCCCTACTTAAATCCACCCACCCGAATAAGCACAAGTTAGAATTTTTATGAGGTAAAAAGAGACTCTGCTGTCACAGCCCGGTGTTAATTGGCACAAAGGTTTGAGAATACCTTCGTTTTACTGAACTGCTTTGATTTCAAGACTTCTGAGCTGAATTTTCCTGCTTCTTTATAATCCTGTCTTAACTATCACGGAGTTTGAAGTGAGAAAGGAGCTTAGACAGATCTATATCGGTGTTCATTCATGCCAGACTGTTGCATTTTCATCTGAAACACAGACTGAAAAAAATTCCAATTGAGGGCAGGAGTAGCAGGGGGAGCACAGGGAATGCTAATCCCCTGTTCAGCTCTTGTGGGAGCAACAGGTGATGATTAGTCGTTGGCCACCATGTCAGCAGCCTCTTATTTTCTTCTCTGACTGAAAAAAAAACCCAAAAAAACTAAAACAACAAACCCAAACCAAAAATCATTCTCATCCCTGTGCCCTCCATCTCTGGGTACCTGAACCCTCTGCAGGACCACCTTCCAGGACACTTCCCAACTGCTATGTGAAGTAGGAAGGTTCAAAATTCAGCAGTGAAATAAACCAAAGATGATAAAAGAAGATGCAGCTTTGGATTACTTCCATCCCCCACTTTTGCTCCATGTCAGAGTACTTAAAAAGCCTGGATGTTCTCTGTTTTGATCAGGTGATTATCATCAAGGTATAGAATATAACTCCTCACGGGGCTCCACCTCTACTGAAAAACAAAACCCAAGATGCAGAAACGGGGTAGATGCTACAGCCAGGTGTGTGCTTCCATCTGACACTAACTGGCTCCAGAAGAAGTGATGAAACCCCAAATTAACATCACACTACAAAACGGACAGGAGGAAATGGTGCTGTTTGAGGACCAACAGATGTTTTGCAGATTACCTGGAAAACTGTTGGTGATGGACAGAGGAGCACATTTCACATGTAGCACTCAGTTTCAAGAGCTATCATGGGGTTTTTTGTTAACATCTTCAGTCACATATAGACATTTTACATTATAAAACTCACTCTGCAATTAAAAACAAGCTAATGACACTTCACCCGATCCTCACGCCTATCAATGCAAGCTTCAAACCATCTCTAGGACTAAAAATAGAATTTGTAATTTCCATAAAATTATTTCCTGTGGGATTTCATTATTATTTTTTTTAACTTGATGTATCTGATGAAAGGAGTTTAGGGGTCACACTTCATACCATTTATCATCTAGCTTTCAGTTAGTTTCAATTTGTTTTTATTTATGCACTGAAAGGGATAGATTTTCTTTCTCCTTATTTTCATAGAATTGCCTCTACTAACAAAAACGTAAGATCCCAATTCTGCTGGTCTGGCTTATCAAGAGCCAAGTGTAATAAAATGGCTGTTTGACAAAGATTTTAACAAGGTACCCAAACACAGTCATTTTCATAATCTTACATTCCACTAATACCCTTTCTCCCAATATTTTCTCAAAAACTTATTTAAGCCATAAAGCCTTGCAAAGATCACCCACATTCTAGAACACACAGTACACAATCTCTAATCTTATTTTACATTTTTCTTTGTAAGTATTCATGCAGCTTGCAGTGTCTAGTAAATATTATGTCTTGTCACAGATAACCAGCCATTCAACTAATTGGAGATTTCTATTAAGATTTCTCCTAAATTTTCCCTTCCAGTAGCATTTTTTCATCCTAATTCATCTCCCTGAAAATGAAGTCCTACATTTTCTCTGTATTATCAGTTTCTGTAGGAGATATTGGTATCATTTTGAATTAAACAAGGAAAAAAGCTTTAAGTCTGCAGAATTTATTTATACTGTAAGGTCTTGAAAGTGCCTTCTTAAGCCATTGAAGACAAAACTCTCAATCTTTTTAATGCTGAGGAATACACATTCCTCTTTTCCATCAATTTGCTTTGCTTTAAGATCCATATTCAGTAAACAAAAAACCAAACAACAGAGATGACTGAATATTAGAACAGAAACTGACTAACAGAAAAGAAACTTCATTTAAATTGAGAATGCATTTCCTATATTAAAAAAAAATCAGTATTTAGTTCTTTATCAGAGCATAAGACACAGAAAACCTCATTTCACATTCATCCAGCTTTGCTCGTGAGTCACCTGTACAACAAGAAATGAGATTAGGTGAGCACAAAACTAAACAAACTGTCTGTCTATCCAGTGACTTCCATCCGCCCCAGCAATGTTACATTATACCTGTGTCAATTCTATCAACACTAATTAATCTAACAGTAACCTTCTCCTGAATCCACCCTTCACCATTTTAAAGGTAACCATTATCTCATAAATCAAAACCCTTGTCTGATGGTCCTGGAGGTCCGTATGTAATAAAATTCCACTTATAGAAGTTGCCTGCGGGAGGTGCTTTTTCCTTTATCCGTCCTTTTTGTAAGAGAAGATGGTCCCAGTTTCTGACAGTTCAATCTGAGTGCCGTTTAAGTGTACAGTCTAACAGTTTCATACGAACCATGGGGAGTTTCGACTCAGGCTTTTGGGATTTTGCCCACCTCCACGAAGAGGAGGCAGTGAAATACTCCTAGAGCACATCTTGACACGGTCCCGCAGCCCAGCCTACCATAAAACAATCTCTATCAGCATACAGTGGCAGATTGCACAGGTTTAAATCACACCAGGAAGCAGTCAGGACAGGTGGCCGCAAAAATATAGGCTTCCAGGGAGCCAAAACCTGACTTTTTGGAAGTGGTTTATTTTAAGAAGTAAGCGTTTTCTGTCAGCCTCCAGGCACGCAGCTCACTTGAGAAACACCTCTCAGAGGCACTGGCTGGCAGGACACAGTCAGATTGTTTCCAGTACTTTGGGTTTATAACCATACAGGAATGGCATTTACAGTTTGCTTGATTAAAAATGATTTCCCCTTCATTCATTTCGTGAGACAACATCTGTGCATCAAGATAATGGGATCTAGTGTCTAAAAAGAGTCAGCAATAGATCCTTTTGTGAAGGCGAGTCCTGGGGAGAAAGGGCCCAGTTATTCAAAAAAGGTGTTTGCAGCAGAGAGTGAACAGTGTGACTGGCTGGAGATCTCTGCCTTGCTAAGGATGCTCAAGGAAGAAAGATGTGTAGAGGTAAGGAAAATGAGGATTGATGAGAACAGCAAGACCCAAGTCTATCACCTCCAGCTAGGCTGACCTTGGCTGAAGGGATGCACAAAGCAGAACTGCCATGGTGGGAAGCAGAGGTGATCTCTGATGCTGCTAAACACCCTCATCTCAAAAGACACCACTAAAACACGTGTCAAGTCTGACCTGTCTTCACCAGATATGAAACCTCTGATTGGGGCAAGGGTCTTCTGACGGGGCTACACAGGTGACACTCAGACACTGTACGGAGAAAGGATTCCCACACACTGGTTTTCTTCCTCCAGACTTGACAAAAAGTGATTCTCTTAACAAGTGTCTGAATGGGTGCTCCCTGCTGCACACCACCCCTGCTCTCCCACTATGGGTAAGCTTTGCCAGCAGCACATTATCACAGTATTTACTCATGCAAACACTCCACTGCCAAGGGGTCAAGGGGTCAAAATCCCACAGAAATAATACGAGGCTGTGCCCGTACACGGCCATTGGCATGAGGGTGTGTATTTTGCTTTCCCCAGACAAGCCAGAGGATGTTGACAAGGGTACAAGGCTTTTCCAGGGACAATAGAAGATTGTTTTTATTTTTCAAAGGCTTGAACTATACAAAACCTCGAGTGATTTAACAAACAGCAGGTTTCTAAGAGCCAAGCAGTGCCCAAAAAATGCTTTCAGATAAAGGTATTGAAGTTCAGTGATTTGCAAATTATGGATAGATTATTTAACCAGCACTTCCACAACCGAGCTACAAAGTATTTTGGAGCTTAAAACTGAAAACACACACACAAAAAATCAACAAACACATCCCAAAGCTATTGAAACATCTCATAAAAAAAAAAAGCTAAGAGAGTTGTGAATGTTAAAACATCCTGGCCTTGCCTGCAGAACTACCCCAATTCTTCCCCTTGCACAGACCCAACACTAACAGGCAGGGAGCATCCCCCTGCACGGCAAGGATAACCTGCTCCAGCTACCTGAGCCTCCCCAGTCAGAAAATTCCCAACACACCTGCTGCCTTGGGTGGGTCAGACGAGTGTGCAGCACCAGACAGTGTGGGCTATGTCTTGAAAGGGATGAAGGACATCTACAAACCCTCATTTCAATTCCAGTCTCTTCTTCCTCAGTTTTCTCCCTTGTAATGGTGGGCAATTAATAACCTCTGACCTTACAGAAATGCTACAAGTAAGGACATCTTAGACATCCCCTCAGAGAAGACAAAGTCAAATATAAGAAGCCACTGGGAGCTCAGTGTGATTTTTCTAGCCCAGATCCTACATGAAGATTTCATGGTAAGAAACAAGTATTTTTCTTGTGAAAAAGCACTCTGGAAATGGAAGTAATGGAAGCATTAAAGATCTTTATAACAGCATTATTGCTGTGTTCTGGGTTAATCAGGCCCATACAATTTGGTACAAAATTAATCATCTACAACTGTAGTAATAAAGACTCACTTGGAGGCTGCATCTCTGCTTGGCGTGGTCCCAGGAATGCACACGATGTCAGATTGCTGAGAAACCATGGGGAAGAGAGAGAAATAGTCATCTTCCCTACCCAAGTGCCTGAGGTATTCTCTCCATCACACCAAACAAGGAGGCACAACACCTCCTGTCAAAACTTGGCTGGATTTACTGCAGGTACCAGACATTCTTCTGTGCTCTTTCAGTCATGAGGCAACTAAGAGTTTCATTACAATAATATATCAAATTTTTACCACAATTAGCTTTATTTGCTCTTAATTCATGTTCCCAAAAGGCACACTAGATAGCAAAATACATGACTGGTCTAAAATAAAAGATTAACTCTTATTGACTGAATACTTTTCTCATTGACAGTGAAACAAAAGCAAGTTACATAAAGGTAAACAATACTGAGTCTTTTGTAAAATGTCTAGTAAATGAATATTGGTGCTGTTAACCGCTCTTAATTCCAACTTAGTTTTAATTTGTGGTATGGGCAGTTATGGTATTTTCACCAGAAATGCATCAAACTCAGACATGCTCTGTTTCCTATTAATGTCATCTCTGGCAGAGCTGGGGGCACACACAGACTGGAGGCATCTGTTCCACACTGAACAGGGCACTGCTCCTCCACTCAGGCAGCCAGTGCACAGGGGGGCTGCTGAGACAGAAAAAACACATTTCAGTCTCATGGTGCCTCTTATCCCCTTTCAGCTCCACTGAGGATGCTGGAACGCCCTTGCCTTTGCCTGTCACGAACGTCAGGAACACCAGGCTGCCCTCAGATTTTCATACTGGTAACAAAATGTTTGGAGGCAGAGGAGAGACTATTGATGCCTTTTTCCTTTCTTCTTCTCATCATGAGCAGGACTAGACATAGGCTAGTCCCAGCTCTACACGGTAATTTAAAATCAATATAATCACAGTGAACTTTGTCACCTCTGCTTCAGCTGAGTAGGTTTTTCATTCGGGTCCCTTGCCATTTTTCTCCCTGAAAATAAGTTCTTCAGTTTCTAGTCTGCCTTGAAATGAAATAAAGCCATCCTTGGCTTCAACACAGCACGTGAGCAGTCTCTCAAGACATGCAAGACACAGAGCAAACTTCCATCATCTGCACATCGCTACAAACACAATGATTTCTATTAAATATTTAGGACTCAAATATTTATATCCAGTCAATTACATTGAGCATTACTTATCCTCCAGGGAATTCTTGCTCTCCCTCAGCGCAGAAGAGAGGACCAAAGTGCATTTCCTGTACATACTAATAACACAGTAACACCTAAGGCTATCAAGAAATCCATCCCATTAGATACAAAGACCTTGGAAGCAAACATACCAACCCAGTACATACACACACAAAAAAAATAGAAACATCTTGCTGTGAGCCAATATAAACAAATGTTCATCACTGCCCCAAGAAGCTTACAGTGTTCCTCTCTCCAGGAGACAGGAAAATGGGGCGGGGTGGGGGGCAAGTGCAAAAGAAGAGGTGAGCTAGGTAGGAGACCTTTTCCACAGCTGCACCTTAATTCTGGAATACAGGAACGGGCAGGTCTGCCAGGCTACAGAGTAATGCCCCAGGAAAGGAACAGTCATTAGTACCAGGAGATCCCACCACCAGACCACTGCTGTAGGTCCTAGTGGGAAGATTTACAGCTAGAATTTTGTACCGAGGAAATCACCAGCTAGACTTTGTTAATCGTGTTATCGTGCTCAGTAATTCATACATCTCTCCTACAGCAAAACCTTTTTATTACAGAATTTCAAAAACCAATACTTGAATTTTAAACTTTAATATGAACTTACATTTTAAAACATTAAATTATCCAGTGAAGCGGACGTGAATGTGAAAAAAGGCCATTTCCTCCATCATTTCATTAAATTTGAAAGTACTTATTTATTTTAATAAGTCGAGATGTCCATATGCCAGGAAATTAACATCAAAGAATGTTAAATATGCCCAGTATCACTTAAAAGCCTATGGAGCATTATGCATTTTCAAAAATAGCATAACTCAGCAAAACTACTTTCCCAGCAGTTACTTTTTATTGCAGTTTCCAATAGTACTTTGGGGACAAAAGCTGAAATGTTTACCCTACTCTGCACTCCCATTCACACTGAAATCATAAGATGTAAGACTGAATGATGTTTGCAACACCTTCCCTAATTTAAGGTCTTCTGCTAATGCCAAACAGATGGTTGTTTACCACGCTCTCTTCCCAGGGTTTCTGTGCAGACCTCCTTCATTGGCATTAGAATCAAGACTGTGGATGGCTTCAAATGGAAAGGTTGGACTTGGACTGTTTCCTTTGAACAGTTATACTTCACTTAGCACAACAGGACAGAATTGTGACTAATATTTTGATCACTTGAACCACCCAGACATTCTCCAGCCTTAAGAACCCATCTGCTGAAATTGCAGGGAGCAGAACTTAACTGGCACGTACTCTGAAAAGCCACCTGTGAGAGCCTGCCATCCTGAATAAGGGCCCACAATGGATTAGCCTACTTTCCTAAGGAAACAGGCTTATGCATTTGAGCTTTCTGCTGCATCTGAGCTACCCATTCCTCTTCCCTTCCCTGCTACTTTCAAACATGCTGGCTAACTCTGACGAAGTCTGAGAGAAGCGGGTGACCTTACAGATCCACCGGTTTTGTGATGCCCAAGCAACAACACAGGGAACAGTGGCAGGGAGCACAACTGAAGGCCATGAAATGACCTCAAGGCTTCTTAGGCACTGGTGACTCGTTACAGGAACATGAAGCACTCAGCTGCTCACAGAGTTGCCCTATATCTGGTGTTTTAACAGCAGAGAAAGGGAAGATCTCAGTACCTTCTCCAGCTCATAGTCTTCACCTCATTACACCCTGATCCAACTATTGATGCATTTAACACCGAGCCACCTCTCAGATAACTTGCACAAATTTAAGGTAGAGGTAACTTTTCTGTGTTTGCACTGAGAGTAATTAAGTGCTGCAGACATCTGGGGAGCCCTGGTGCAACATAAACAGTAACTGAACTACATACACTGAGCCCTTCTGTGCCAAAGTCACATCCAGTTCTCCGCAAACTCATCTTCACAAATCCTCTTCCTCAGAGATCAGCATATATTAATAGTGTATCATGCCGGTAAGTGTCTCAATTTCAAGTCTCTAGTAACAGAAATATAAATTAAAAACATGATCTGAAGTGCTACAGAAGCTTCCAAGATGGAATCTATCCGAAAAGTTCATGTCACCTCTGGTTAGGAGCAGACTAGCATCTGGCGTGTAAAATGGTTTTTCATACCCCAAGGGGCCAGAAAGCTCCAGCAGCAGCCTGAGCTCAGACACACCACCACACCTCAGGAGCAAAATACAGCATGTAAAACTGAACACAAAGTGATCCAAACTCTCCATGACTTCACTGCTGCGTAACCTCAGGGTAAATCTTATTTCTGTACTTGGGAAATACAATAACACAAAGCAAATCACATAACATTCATTTCTTCATTCTGGGCACATCCACTTAGCAATTTGTTCACATAGGAGGCTTGACATGTGGGATGGACCCCAGTGTTCAAGGACCAGATGATGTGAAATACAGCAAAGGAGCCCCTGTGAGGTTCCAACCCACCGCAGTACAAAAGCAAATGATCAACATTTAAGGGGCCTTTGTCACTTCAGCTCTAGCTGTGAGTGTATTATGGGGAGTTGGGAAGGACACATTTGTTTCACTATTCCAATAATGAAAGCAACAGAAACTATGGTCCACATGCCAATACTCATCATCTTCAGGCATTCAATTGTGTGGACATTTCCCCTTTTGTTCGTTTCTGAGAAAATTTATACACCAAGACAGTTAAGAAAAATCTCGTAAGAGAGTCAGAAATAAAGAACCCCATGTGGAACAGCTCCTCTTGAGCTTTCTGGCAGCTGGACAACTTAGATGTTGGCCTGAACGCTTTAATTTATATCAAGGTAAAAAGGCAGCACGGGCCAGTTTCAGAGGCCTCAGTTCAGCCCTCTGCTCAGCTACACTGGGTGATCTGAGACACAGCACCCAGCCTCCCTGGGCCCTCCTACTCTTCACAGCTGTGATGACAGCATGACCTCACCAGAGACATCTGTACATGCCTGCATGGCTGTAATCCTACAGCAGCATGGAGCCACCATGCATGGAGTGAGACTGCATTCAAAGGGAAATGTAGAGGAAGAGGGTTGACTTCAGCCACAGGCAGAACAGACTGGCTTGGGTTAAACTCAGCAAGTACTGCTTGGAAGAAAACAGGCTGGATGGAGATGGAAAAAGATAGAAGAACTAATACTCATGGCAGCAAAGACTCCTTAGGTGGAAGAGCTGCTTTCTGGTGAAGCCTTCAGTATTTTTTTTCAAAGTTATCTCACCCTACTGAGGGTTCAACCACAGGACTCCATGAGTCAGCAACACCCACCAGTCCTTACCATGGCAGCTCAATCTGCAATCTCCATATTTCTGCATAAAGGACAAAGGGCTTCTAATTCCTCACAAATGAAACTGGTCACCTCACTAAGTGTCCTGAAAACACGACCAACCAACAGCCCCACTCACCTCACAACTGGGCAGCGTTAAGAGATGGGAGTGGGTGGGAACACAGGCTTACGAAACATTCATTCAGGGTTCAATTTAATTAAACCCACTTGCTTTCCCAGCTCTACAGAAATACAAGTTTGATACTCAGGTTCTCAGTAGTGCTTGACATTACTTTTATACCGCAGAGAAACATACCTCTTCAATAAATCATTCCAGTGCCAACACCCTTCCTCAGATAGAAAGGCTACAGAGATGACCCTTCAGAGTTCAGAGGACAGTTAAAAACATTTCCAGAAAATCGCTCAAGTGCTGTTTAAAGATGTAATTTATATGCATAGCTCTGCACTCCATTGCAGGATTTCATATTTATTTAATTTGACAGTTAAAAGTATGCCCATCCAACTCTTTGGGCACATGCAGTCTTCAACAAAAAACTTTGTAATTTAAAGCCAAATGTTCTGAGTATTGAGTAGGAAAAGAACGTGTTCTTCCTCAAACCCAACACTGTCCCAACCCCACTGGAAAAAAATGAAAGCATCAAACCAACCGAGAGTTTCAGCAAAGCACCAGCACAGGGAGAAGTTGTTTGCTGCTGAAAGAAGAATTAAGTTCCACTGCCTGATCAACTCCAGAAGACCTCCTGTTACCTCAGGAGCTTCCCAACAGCCCTGCTACAACGGGGTCTCCCCCAGGAATAGGCAGTCTCCAAGGTAACCACGGTCTACAATTAGCATCTGATAAGGTGGGATGTGTGGCCTAAGAGAAAGGGCACAGCACTGGGAACAGAGCTCAATTTCCCGTTCTGCTGTGTGCCACATGGGGTATAACAAAGTTGTTACCTACACTGCCCTGTCCCTCAGTCCCCACCACAAAAACTCATTTACCTCAGAGATACTATAAGAATTACAACTCCTTCAGCTGCTAAGCACCCACCCTGCAGTACCAAAGGGTTTAGAGGAGACTCTCTTTAGTTCTTCCCTTCTCTAATAGGCATTATGCAAGATGGAGACACTTTTGGGGAAAGGGGGGAGATGGGGCAATTCCTGGGGCAGAGATACTGAACACAAGTTTATCTTCTGAACAGTAACTGGAACGACACAAAGAAGCCATCTGATGTCACAAAAATAACAGAAATAATTCTACATCTACTGCAGTACTGGTCTTGCTCAGCCATTTCATACAAAGACTCCACTTATATCCTGCAACTAGAATTCTGATGCATTCCTTAATTATTTCATGCTTGGACTATTGCAATAATGTTTGTGCCAAGTGACTTTTTTTTTTTAATCCACACACTACAAGACTATTCAGAGCTTCCCTGCTTGCTTTGTTTCTCACTGAAGTATCCTTGCTGTTCACATACTTTTTGCCTCGTTGTTATTCTCCTATATGTGTTCAGTTACATATGAAATCAAGATTGGAACTTCAGTGTACTATTGCAATCATTCAAGAACCTCAAGGCAACAGCAGATTCCAACCTTCTGAGTATTCTCCAGTCCATTTGCTGAGCTTGTATCAATCACAGTTGCTACCCAAATACTCCATCTTTCTTTTGCGTGCTTACAACACAGGCATTTCACATGTTTTTACATCTAAAGAACTTGAAATATTTTATTCTGTTGCTTATTTCAAACCCAAAGATCAGCTAAACCGATAACTTTTTTGCTGCACTTCAGCACACTTTCAGTTTTATGAAACAGTGCACTGGTTGTTGCAATTCCAGAGGTTTTCCACAAATGTCCCAGTGTTCACACTGAAGGAAAATGCAACAAAAAGCACAGTGCATTTAAACAAGTGAGAAGCCTCCCCTCCCCAGCTAAAGCAGCTCTTTGTGCTTCCTCATTTCAGCAGGAGATTCACCAGAGCTGTGATTGCAGCAGTGTAAAGTAAAAATACTTTGATGCACCATTGGAACAACTGTATCTGAAGCTCAGAAGATTTCATCTAGCATCTGCTGCAGTTATTTTATACTTTTGTGCTGTGCTAGGAAAAAACTTCCTGAAAGAATGAAAGTTGAGGGAACTGGTTCTTTGTCACTCTTATATTTCAGCCTCCCAAAGCTGTTCATCTGCCAGTGGCCTATCTGCTCAAAAGCAGTAAAGAAAAAATTCAGAGCACTCAAAAATCAAGATATTTGCTTTGATGTATTTAAGTAGTCATGAAAAACAATCAAATTCTAGCAAGAAACTTGGGGGGAAAAAAAAAAGAAAACAGGAATTTCACCATAACCGCATTCAACATTTAAAAATTCAGACAACCACCTCATTATAGACTGGACATCAGGACTGACTATGACAGTACCTGGAATAAAGTACTTTAAGTGTGGCACACAAGAAAAGGTGGTAAGAAGAGAGAGTAAACAATATTAATGGTATTCAATAATTAAATCCTGTCTGTGTCTAAGTAGAAACTAAATTACTATCTGAGGTTTCCTTAGCAGATTATTTAGAAACTTGCCAATACACAAACAAAGTAAATGACAAGACTCTCAATCAGAGCTGTGTTCCCCAGCAATATGGCTTAGTAAAAATGATACAGACTACTTGGACTGCTTCTGGCAAGGCTGGCTCTCCTCAGGGGACTGCTAATGTTAAATACTCAACACAAGCGTGATTGTGAATTCCTTATTCACATTAGCTTATGGCTAGGAAAATATATTCTGTTCTCCGGGATAGAAATGTGAAATCTAATTTCTTGATTCTCAGAACAAAACCAAAATAGAGTATTTTGTTTTGGTTACTTCACAAGGCAGAACAGCTAGAGAAGGATTAAAAGCATTCTCCTTGACATCCTCCGAGTAAGAGCACTTTTTGATGCAGATTCTGCAGACACAGATGTGTCTCGTGCACATCTGTAGAGTGTCTTGCTCATGGACATGAAGACTCATGACCCAGTACCGTCAGAATACAAACAATCAAAACACACAGATGGCAATTCCTGTTTATTTGGGAAAACACACAGCAGTCGCTTTAGCTGTGCACATTAAAAATCAGGGTTCATGCTCAGACAGTAACAGCAAATTCTCCAGCTATGGTTTTCCATGTTTCTCTTATGAAAGAGTGTAGCATTGATTTCTGGAACAACTGTTACTCTAATAAGATTGCATATGGAAACGAATGCATCGCAGCTGGTTTCAGCAGGGTTCAGTGAAGACTGCCATTCATCTCTGATGAATGCAGATAAAAATATTCAAAGCTCAGTTTACTGATCAGATCAGATATTAATGGGAATATTTTTCCTACTTCTCTCAGCTTAGTTCCTCTTTAGAAAGTCAGTTCAAAAGACTGAGTGAGGAAGGGAGCCAGAACCTGCTCATTTTGACACCCTGCATTCAAGGGAGATGAGTACTCTTACAAGGGAACGATGACTGAGCACACAGTATGCCAGAGTTTTGGTCAATATCAAGATTAATTATTGTGAGGGACAGAAAGAGTGAAATACTGACCGCAGCAAATAGCCCATTAGTTACCTCTCAGTTCAATAAGTCTTGATGCTTTCCTTACTATGTGCTGATTATTTCCTGTCCAATTCACATTAGCAGCTTATTTAATGAGAACAATCTAAGCAAAGAGAGAAATTCACACATTTACAGAGGACATCACCAAGTTACATTTCATCACAGTTAACACCATTTGCTGTTCTTTCAGGAAATAACCATTACCAATCTTTCCCATTTTAATGCCAGCAATTGCTTTTTCAGGAGAACACTCAATTCTTACACTCACCACCAGTTATATTTTAAATAATAGCGTCTAAAAGGACAGCAATAACTGCCTAAGTGTTGTAGGACAAAGCATTCACACACCAATAGTGTCCACTAGCTTGACAGCATGGCCAAAGTTCTTGTTCTTAATGGACACTTTTCCCCACTCACAGGGTCATCTCTGCTCTTGTGAAGCCTATTTTTCTTCTATTAACTTGTTCTAATGCTCATGGCACTTGCACAGAATCCTGAGAGAAAGGATTCAACGTTTTAGAAAGAAAAAAAACACCAGTAAGGACATGCACAAAGAACAGAAGCATCACAAGTACTCCTAATAATTTCACACAGAAAATGAGAGATTAAAGGTACAAAGAGAAAAGAGATGCCTTGAATACACCATGAGATTAAAGGGAAAAAACAACTGTATGCATTTTCTATATAGAGTTCTCTTTACAAAGCCATACTTAGATAAACACGTGAAAAGAAGACCTATACATCCTTGGCCAGCATCTGCCTTTTTGTTCTCCGAAAAGCCCAAATGGTTTTGATTACAAGTATTTCTTGAATGAGTCAGCTCACAACACTGAGGCTGAGCAGCAGAACAGTCATCAAGAGCACAGGGCACACCAGCCCCGCCCGTGCCAGCTCCTCAGCTCTGCCGAGAAACTCGCAGAACAAAAGCACCATCACCCACAACCTGCCCCACAACAGGGCAGCCCACCGTTCCACACCCCTTCATCACACAGATTAATACTGCAAACAATTAGACAGCATATCTTCCACCTGAAGACTCAAAAGGAGTTTCCCAATTTGAGTAAGGAGCAAACCTCCCCATTGCTACTTCTGGTTTTCCGCAATCTCACGCAATGACTGTCACATTATTTTTGCATAACAGCCTTTCAGAAAAGCAGGTATGAGTAGGCACAGGTCCTTCAGAGCTACTGTCACTTAAGGTACGAGCATTTGCATCGACATCTCTAACTATAATCTCCTCCTAAAGCCCTGACCCTCCAGCTACTCATTTTTTTGGGCTACTGCAAGGCAAACTTAGGGTCTGCTCAGGTCACCAGCAAAGTGTTCTCAGCACTGACAGATGCAACACTTGACACTGAGAGGCATCTTTAAATGTCTGTCTTCTCTGAAGAAGCATACATTACACAAGGGAGGGTTAGTCAAAAAGCCTGGATCTGGTACATGTTTCAACTGTGTATTTCTGTAGGCTTTGGTTTCAAGTTTTTTTGTTTGTTTGTTTAAAACCCAGCTTAAATATTTACGAAAATACTTCCACAGTGATGAAAAGGCACCTGAACTGCTACTTCCTGTCACTATGATGGGTATTAGAAACATCCTGAGTTTTATGGCAATTACAAGGATGTGCTAAAAATCGTTTCAAAACGGTCCATTCAGCAGCTGGCCTAACACAAAAGATGACTGTGAAAAGTAAAGGCTGCACTGAAGCACATTCAGGATCCACACCTACTTCTTGCTGTGACTGTGCTGTGTCTATTCCACATTTCTGTTAACTGCAAGTAATGTGGCCAGTCCCAGTTTAGGAAGTCTTTGGCAAACTCTAAGACATAATCATGGAATAAATACTTTGCCAAAACATACATGAATACACATGCACAGAGAATTCCCCCTGGAAATGTAGTTTGAGCTTCCTGAAAAATCCTAAAAAGAACACCTAGGAGATCTCAGTTTCTTGCAGTTCAATCTTCCAGTTCCTATTTAAAGACAAGTTAGGCTTCTGTTTTCAGTGTCTGCTTACTTCTGAATTTGGTTTAAAGAGCTGTTAGCATAGTCTTAACGAAGTTTCTTCTGAAGGGCTGAGTGTGTTTCCTGCTGTCTTTATGACAGAACCCATTTAAAACGGGCTTTCTTCATTTAATTATCTAGTCTTGATTTTTGCAAGTTTTATTTCTGAACTAGAATAAATGTTATGGTCCAAATTGTGTCTGTAGACAACAGGGTTATTTTATAAGGCTTAAAAATCCTTTCCTTTACAACCAGACAGTGCAAGGGGAGCTCTGTGGTGCAGCTTTGTCCAGGGGAAATGCAGTAAGAGCACAGGGACCTTTAGGTATGTAGGTGCCTTCTACAAGTGTTATAGATCTGAGGGTTGTTTGACTCCTGATCAATAACTGAAGTTTATCTCCTCTAAACTCTCGTGCCTGAGAGGAGCAATATGACCAGGCAGCACAGGGTAATGCTATACATCACTCCTGAAACCAGGAAAATTCCTGATCTCCAGAGTTTAAACCAGTTTCTGGACCATTCACCTTCCACAAGAGCTTGGAGCAGCAGAAGGGCTTCCTACAGCCTGCAGAGGAATTACTCTAAAAGGACAGTATAGGACAGATACATCCTGTGGAAGATATATATTTGAGGGCTCTCTGCAGCATGGCTGTGCCCTTTTTCAACCCCCAGGCAGGAAAACCACAAGTGGCTGCTTGCTTTCAGACCTCTCCACCCCCACCTCAGGATTTATTACAGAACACTTAAGCCCAAAAATACAAAAGCTCTGCAAGCAGGGCAGGCACAGCCATAAACGCAGAGAGGCCTCTGCTGCTGTAAATCAGTTCTGCTCAATTGGAATCAATATAAAGCCATAGCTCAGCCTAACACAGGCCAGCAGAGACATGGGCACGCTGCTCAGCACTGGGGTTCAGCAGACAGCTGTCCACTGACAAATGTCAGGAGCTGTCCTGGCCTTGTTTACTCCCATTGGCAAATTCCACTCGAAGAAACTCCAGACTTACCAGTGCACAGCCCAGCACAGCCTCCTTCCCTGCCCATAATTGCTGGGGCTGGGCCAGCAGCTGTTGTACAAATAACCAGAGGGGAGCTGGCCTGACCATTTGAGGATAGGGAAGGGAAGCAGCCTACCAGATAATGTCTGTAAAAGAGCTTGGAAACCACTGACACAGGCTAATTGCTTACTGCAGAGTGAAGTTCCCCTCTCTGTAGGCTCATTTGATGTAAACTTCCTAGTCATGTCCAAAACCCTACCCGCAGGACAAACGTTGTTAGTACATAAACTGCTTAGCCAAGCCCTGCTCAGGGTTCCTGGGAAATATTCTGGGGAATGAGGAAACAGATAACATGATCATCCTCCTCACTGTGCTCAGCTAGAAACAAACATCTGTCTGGCATCTGGGCTCTGCCACCCACCATTTATTTCCATCTTCAACCTAAACACAGAAACTCAGCGTTTTCATTACCTCTGGTCCCCTCAGTGAGCAAATATGGACAAAAGACATCAGATAAGGGAGACTGAAAGTCCCTCAAGGAGCTGGAAGGAACCAAGTGATATATAAAATGCCATGACAAAGGAGCAGCCTGTAGAAACATCCGATTTGTAATGGAGCACAGGCTTCTTTCCCCACCTAATTGCTCATCTTGATTTTCTCCCTTTCTCAGGGAGATGGTGGCAATACTGACACTCCTGCAGGATGTATGATCAATCCCAGAAAATTCCTTCAGAAATAACCATGTCTTTCCCAACTCTACACTCACTTTTGCCTTTTCCCTCCTGAACACAGCCCAAATTATTGCCTGCAGCTCAGCATCCACAGTCAGCATATGGTCCTGTCCCTCCTGCTCCCAAGGCACCTGCGTGGGGCTCAGCAGGGCAGAGCTGCTCCTCCTTGCAGGCAGAGACCACAGCGTGGCTCAGGAGGACGCCAGATCTCCATCCCCTGCCAGGAGGGGCTTGCTCAGATGCAGTAGATGTCCATCCAGGTGGGACACACGGTACCTGGGATGCTCAAACACACACACCTGTATTTCATGTCACAGGACATCTCTGGTCAAGACTTAGATTCTGCAGCTGGGAATACCTGGTCCCAAACCACATTCCCCTGGAATTTCCTAAGAAAATGGGTTTATATCCTTGTCTGGTTTCTTGACAAATGCTGGTAAATTTACCATTTCCACCTTTTCCATTTCCTAATTTATGCCTTTTAGCAGCAACAGTGACAAAACAGTGCTAATTAGATAGCACTAATCAGGTCAAATGGCACAGGATTGACAGCTGCAAAGTCACTATCTGTTCTCTGAAAAAGATTGACTATTTTTGTCATAGAAGTAGATTTATCAATAGACAAAAGAACCCAAAACTCCAAAAGCTAAAGCATAATTACACAGAGGGACTACACATTTTCTTTTGACCTAAATCTAAAAGGATTCATGTGTGGTAATCACTTTTTTGGAGGGTTGAAAAAGTGATATTAATCATAAAGGAAGACAATTACAAAGGTAGAATTAGGAAAACTTCACTATGCAAAAACTGTTGTGTGGTGGATTTCTGGCTTTTTGTTGCCTTTGTTTGTTTGGGGGTGTTGTTTGTTTTGCAGAATGGGAAGGGTCCTCCTCCCTATATTTTTAAATCAGGACTGGTTAAAACAAACAAACAAAAAAAAATCAGTAATTCAAGCAAAGAGTTTTTGACACATATGACAACAGAATAATTTCACTAGTGTTCTACCTTTTTTAAAACATTTTCTTTTAACTACCTGAAATTATTATTTCAAACACATTTTGCAGTAACAGAAACAAAATAAAGCTGCCAAGTGGCAGTTAATTTAAAATATTTTACACAAGACAGCAGATACGAACAGGCCATCCATTCCAACATACACATTTTTCTTCTATTTGCTTATTATACTCCTTATGAATTCTGGAGCTTAAAATCTTAAGAAAAGGCTATTTTAGGCTACAATGTAGAAGTATATCTTGGGGCAATATTTGTCCATTTGATAATCTCAAAGTTTAACAAAAAACAGCTATTTGTGCTACATTACTAAAATGTTTAGATTTATTTTACTAGTGTGACCTCATTTGCAAATGAGATAGCTTGTATTTCAAGATCTAATAGAGAAAATTCGTGTGTATTAATGGAAAAGAACTTCTAAGCTTACCTAAAAGCATTCATTTCCAAAAAAATAAATGGTCTGTATAAAAGAGAGGCGTTGGCAGTCAAAAAGTAACATTTGCATATTTATCTGGTAACAATATTCAGACTTCTCAGAAAGCAATATTTCGCCTTCAACTATAACTAGCCCTGCACAACATCCCTCTTGGACAAGCAACAAATGTTTGAAATGTGTCTCAAAGCCTCAAAAAAAGCACACTCAAGTTCAGTATAATGCTTGAAATCTTTACAAAAACGTTTTAGGTATCAGACATTTTCCATAGAGTAAACATAGCTGTTAACACAATTTCAAGGTGAAGGCTTCTTTTAACAACTTCAAATACAGAACTGGAATTTCCTTGAACAAACCAACTGGCAAATCAAAAACATCACTCTGAAGTGCATTTTTATTTGTGGTATTTCAAAACTGTGCAGACACATTAGGTCTTCCATAAGACTAACGAGAGCAGTGGGACGAACAACAAACCAACATCCTACCTTCTCAGCACCACACATCCTGGTGTGATGCACTGGCAGGTCTCATTGTTGCACATGCACAGAAAGAAATAACTGTAAAATATCTAGGATGGATTGATTTTTTTTTTTTAAAACCTGAAAATATATATATATATGTTTATGGATGCTTACAGTCTTAATACAGTAAGCAAATGGTGAGCTTGGGAATGTACTGATTGGACTGGGAGGGTAAAGAGAAGTTTGGGGGAGTATGCCTGTCCAAGGATGTGTTAAGAAACTAAAAGACTGAGAGAAGGAGGAGAATAATAAGGCAAATCCTTCAGGTAAATGGCAGAAATGCAAGAAAGGAGAGAATGTATATAGAGGGAATTTGCAAGGAAGCCAGAAGAAAATACACTGTTAAACTTCTTTAAACTATTTCTGAGCACAGTAGCAATAAAAAGCAAGTAAACAATTTGATTTTGGAGAAATTTCACATTTCAGTCCTCTGAAGAAGACAACTCACTCACCCGAGTACGCCCAGTAAGGATCCCCTGAAGCCTTTCGCCTCCGTATCTGCACAGAACTACCATGTCTGTTTTCATGCAGAGAGTCAACATAACCTTCAGTCAGAGCTGGGAAGAAAAGAAGCAGGCATTGTTAAAAAAGTGGTATTTAGCCCCTGGAGTTTACATTGTGCTACATCTCTTTGCTAAGCAGAGAGTACAAACTTGGTATTGCTCAAAAAAACTGAACAGGCACGTTCCTCACCGATGAAAACCCACCACCCCAAGGTGATTGACAGAAGCCAGGACTCACCAGTGCCATCATTCTGGCCTGGCACGTTTCTGTGCAACTCCAATAATTTCCACATGGAAATTCTGATGTACATGAACAAACAAGTGTGAGCCGTGACATATGACCACAGGAGAGGGCAGGAGTAAAGAAATCTTTGTCAAACTCCACAAGCTAGAAGGTATCAAATTAATCAACTAAACCAGAAAAGAACCCATCCTACATTCCATCCCAGGATTTTATTTGAGTTTTATACCTCAAATAATTTTCACTTTCTCCTCTTCTAAAGGAATGCACTGCATCCATGAGGACGTGGGATATTTGGGCTTTTTATGTGCAAAGTTTGCTTATTGTTTCTATGCACCTGACTGAACTGAACTGGAGGTGTGTGAATTCACAAATGCCAGCAGAAAGTCTGTAATAAATTCAACTACCTTTCTCAGAGCACAACTGAAAACTTTTGTGCTATAATAAATGCACACAAACAGAAAAGACCTTATATCTACTATATCCAATGTGAGGAAAAAGCAAGCACCAAATGGCTTTATGGAAATTGAAGTCCAACTGCTCCCAAACCACTTATTTGATCAGTAAGAAACCAGCTGAATAATTCAAATTAAAACTTCAGAAAACCATGTAAAGCATTGCTACCCATATGCAGTCACCAAGCACTGCTTTCCCTTCTATTCCCAGGCCAATTACAGCTGGGCTGAAACGAAGCCTGGAACAGGGACTTTACTGAACATCATGCACCAGTTACTCAGTTTGCCTTTCTTTCCCTTTGAAAAAGCTTCTGGGTGACACCCCCATGCACCACAGTAGCAGAGAACATGCTGAGGCCAAGGCTATCCATGTGTGCTAAACTGCTCTGTGGACAACTTTCCCTCTGCAACGTGGATCATGGATTTCTACAGATTTTGGAATCCTGAAGCCGTAGGAAAAATCATGCAATTTCAGGAAAGGCAGTACAGGTTTGGCCCTGCCAGATTTTTCTCTTGTGTGAGGAAAGGTACTAATTGTGCAATTTGAATGAGTTTTCCAGATTTCTTGGCAACTTTCTAAATGCTAATTCACTCCAAGCTGTGAACTAGAAACACTTGGAAACACATCATGCTACCAGGTTTTACAGGCAACACCACCTCACATACCTTATTTTCCTCTTCAAAAATACTAAAGTGAACATCTTATTTTCATCCTTTTTTTTATTTTTTTTAATTTACTTTTATATGTCTACATGATTGAGAGACAACAGGCACTCCTTTCAAGAGGAAAGAAGAGGTATGGGATGAGAAGACCCAAACACTCTTGACAAAAAAACTGAGCAAAGATCAGAGACTATGAAAATCCCAAGAGAACATAGGCATAGCCTAGGTGGATGGCTGGAAAGGCTGTCAGGAAATAAAAAACCAACCAACCAAACAAACCAAAAAACACAGCCAAAACCTAAAACCACAAACAACAAACAAACAAAAACAAACTCATAATTATTCACTTTAAAAAATCACATATGCTGAGAAATACACCTGAAGTTCCTCCTTGTTACAACAGCAGCTTTCTTCTGAGCATCCTCTATACAAAGAAGGATTTTTGTTGCCCAAAAAATCTGAGTCCTCCAAGGCAGAAGGAAGGTTGCACACTGCCTCCTCCAAAGAATAATGTACTCCTGCAGGTATCTTCTCCACGAGCCCTTCTGTGTGCCTTACCCTCCGGAGAAAGAAGCTGTGTCTAAATAATCTATGTTTGCTCCGAGTCAGTGCAAAACATGTGAAGTTGTAAACACCTTTGTACTTCTAGCTGGAACCATCAAAAGGCCTCATGGTAACCACGGCATGGCCATGAATCATACCATTGATTTTCAGTGTCCTCTGTGAGAAAATTAAATTATGCAAATCCAAGCTTTTATGAATGCCTAAGTTTAATGTGAAATTGAACATTTGCTTCAGTCAGCATCTTATTTATGCAATTATAAACCTGACATTCTTATGAAAATATAGAGTTTTAGTTTTCTGCACAGACACTTAATAGATTTGTGTACTTATTTATGCCTATGAAAGGTGAAGAGCCATGCTGTACACGAATTTATTTCCACCATCAAGGATGTTACAAACCAGGAGGGGAGCTCAAGCATTTTTCAAGAGAACTATGGGAAGTGACTTGCTGGTTATACTGTTGAATACTTTCTGTAGGACTGAAAAAGAAACAAATTGGAACATCTTGCTCTAAAGAGAATCCTGCATCACCGCTAGACAGCCCAACATAAACATCGATAGTCCACTTAAAACATGCAGTAATTCAGCAGTCATCAGCAATTTAGAGATTCAGCAATTATGTTTACTGGGTAGCTGCAGAAACTCTAGGGAAAGGATGGTAGGTCAAGATCCCTGGCCATGCTGTGAACTGGAAATGTAATGGTCTGTGTCTTTCAAAAATCATGACACGACACCACCTTCTTCCCTCTGCTGGCTCCGTTCCCCTGTGTTCACAGCACAGCCACACACTTCATGAGGCCACAAAAACACTCCAAGAAAACACTGTGGGAACAAACAGCTATTGTTGGCAATATCTTATACTGGTAAAGTCATCAGGAAACCACAAACTCAATCTCATGGTGCTTTTGTTCTTTGGTGTCAACTGGGGTCAATGGACTCTCTCACACTCAAGAGGTGCAAGGTACAAAACAGAGCACACAGGGACTTCTCAGATAAAAGTCTGGAAGAGCCAAAGCATTCAAGTCAAGTTATTTCAAAAAAAGAAAGTGCTTCATACATCAAAAGCATCCTGTGTTTCAGGTAGAATCACTATTTTTTTTCAGATTTTGGGGGAGGTTGGGGATGTACCTCCTGACCAAAACAACTCAACACCACCAATGAAAATCTAAACAGGCATCTTGGTGTTATCACATCTGCTTCTTTCACTGAAAATACAGCTAAAATATTCTGTTCAGCTCCAGCCATTAGAGTGCATTTATCCATTTTTGTAAATGCTCTAATTCCTCAGTATCAGAAGATCTATGTGCAAATAAGTGACTCAAAATCAACAGACGTCTTCCAGTATTTCTAATATCCGAACAAGTTTTGGAGAAAATATTTAAGTTAAGTTTATTAGCACCAATCATTAGAGGTTTCCACAGTCTTTCCCAGCTGGGAGACAGTTAACAGCTCCCGCACAGGGAGCAGCCAAGTGGTTTCCTGCTCCACTCCTGCAGAGCTGGATGCTGGAGAAAAGCCAGCAATTAGACGGGCTGGTCCCACACGGAGCAAAGAGGGGGAGGCTCCTATCTTCTGGGAACCCTGCAAAAGTTGGGGAAGTGGAAATCGGCACAACGGGAGGGGCAGGAACACGCTCCAGGAAGGCTCAACATGGAGCAGCCAAATCAGAGGGGTGGAACACACACACACACACAGAGCAGGGAGCAGAGAGGAAGAGAAGGGGCAGCAGAAGCCCTGGCCCTGCAAGGTCTCATTTGACACATCATGCCGGTGCTGGTGGCAGAGGAGAAATGAATGCCACAATATATGGCCTGAGACGTGCAGACACAGACGATTAAAAGACAAAGGGGCTGGTCACACGCTCAGATACACAAGCGTGAAATTAAATCCTGAGCGACTCCCTTGGCTGCCGGGGCCGTCCCGGTGCCCGTGAGGCGGAACACCTGCAGCCCGTGGGGCTGTGCTGTGCCCGCCGGGACTGCAGCCGCCAGGAGGAGAGGATCCTCCCGAGCCAGCACGGAGAAATCTCTTACACACAATTTCATATAATTTTAATGGGTACTGAACGCTACATGATTTCGGATGATGTGGTAAATGAATCAGCCCCTGCCGCAGATCTGCGGGCAGCGAAGGCGATGCAGTGCTGGGTACGCCTCAGCATTCTGATCAGCTTCCCATTCACTCTGTCTCAACGTATTAACTTTCCAATAAAAATTATTTGATAAGTGCCCTCAAAGGTACGATAAGGTAATGCCTGCCTGAATACCTTACTGGTGTTCATGGCTGGCATGAAAACACAAAATTTTATCCCCAATCTACTTTAAATATAAAACTATTACACTATTCAGGGAGATTATACCCTCGGCATTAGTGTTTAAAAGGTATCAAGCCATCAGCTATGAAAGAAAAATCCTTTAAGGTCGATATGTTATGTCTGAATGGTGAAATCATTAGTTATGATGGTAGATTAACTAGATTGTGTGCCAAACTCGGATTCTTTTAAGCTTGCTTTGAAGATGAGGGTTGCACACAAATCTGTTTTCAGCTGTTGCAATTAAAATGGTACAAATTCAAAGGTACACACATTGTCCAGCTCATAAGCATTCTGACTTGCCACTTTGGATTACAGTAGCAGTTGAATTACAGTTTTAGTCCTAGTCCCTAATGTGTATGAACTCCTTAACTGAGGTACTTCAACGTAGTGCTACAAGCTAGCCTTTGGAGACAGAGACTTGACTACTGGAGTCTGGAGTAATGTCACATTCTTAAAGCAGAGGAGTTAAAAAAAAATAAATCTTATTAATGTGTAAAAAAAAAATTATAAAATCAGAAGGAATCCTAAAATTAGTTCTGTATCAAATCAATGTCTGCAGAAAAGAAGTTTTTCAAAACCAAAAAAAAGCACTGTTTTCATGAAGTCTGCAGAGCACTGCATTTTAAAAGGGAGTGGGGGCACAGAAACATTACCTGAAGTGCTTTTGTATCATCTGTTAAACAGAGTTAAAGAGATGAGTGATGCAAGACACTGCAAGTCATCTGCAAGCCTAAAGCTTCAAGAAAGCCTCATCAGAAAAAAAGCAGCATCTTCATCTAGGTGCACTCACTGTACTTTTAATTGAACTATGCTAAAGAGAAGCAGGTGAGCTGGAGACATTGCAACTCCACTGTAACACATTCTGCTGAAAAGAGTTCAGGCTTCCAGGCAATTTCTTAGAACAAATATTGCCAAATGGGCCAGAAGGGAACAAGAAAAAAGGAAGAAAAAACTGATAGATAATAAATTTATAGTATTTAACAATTGAAATATTTTGTGCAATTAATATAAATAATGGTAAATTCATCTCTCTAGGCTCTTTCATGGTCAAAGTCCTAAACATAAATAGGCTATTTGCCTTAAATATTTTACCACCCTTTGACAGCAAATAAACCTAGAAATATTTCAGGCACAGCTAATCCATTTTGATAGTGCATTACTTTTAAACAGACTCCTCAGACATGGGTCTCCACATTTTGCAAATTATTTTATATCTTGCCAAAGAAGGATGAAAGTTAAAACAACATATGGTGGTCAGAAAGCATCAACAAATTGTATTCTGAATGAGGCTTCATCCTTTGATTATGCTGCAGAGATTTCTTCTGATTATCAGATAAAAGCCAAAATTTATTCTCCTATGACCACACAGGCAATTTTCACAGCTTTCCATTAATGAAATATGGGATTTAAAAATGACAAGTTTCTCACAACTTAAGTGAAATAACAGATACCCAGATGTTACATCTGTCAAGAGACGTATATCCCTTTCCCAGATGACAGTCACCCAGACAGCCCCTTAATTCCTGTACAGGTCTATTCCTAAAACTAACACGTGGACTTTTCACACCAGTCATTCTCTGTTATTCACGTGTCTGATAGATGATGTGGTAACAGCACCAATCCTAAGAACAAGAGCATAAATGCAGAGCACAGCAGGCCTCTACAGGAACTAACCAGCAGGCTGCAATTTGAAGATGAAAAATCGTCCAGGGAACATGCTGTCAAACTGTGGGGATTAAATTAACCAGCAGAATTAAAAGCCCTTATCCCAAACATGAATAGGTCAGTCACCAGGTGCATTAACCCTTGGTAACCTGTTGTGCTCAAAGCCAGGGAGTTGAGTGTGATGCAATTTTGTATTATTCCATTGTATCAACACAAGTCCCTGAGCAGCAGAGCTGGTGTGGACAGGCAACAGAGAAGAGATTTTCATTACAGGCTTTTCCTTACATTACAAGGGATGGGGTTTAAGGGTGACAAGAAAGTCTCCTGCCTCAGAGCCAGCCTTATGCCAAACCAGACCATGGACTGTGGTGCCCAGTGCCATTGGCCACTCTCCGATGGAGCAGATGCCCTTCCAAAGAAAAGCAAACCAGTCTCCTCAGCCAGGAGTTCCCACAGATCCTGCTCTCAGTCTGCCTGGCTTTATAAGGGAGATGAGCAAAGCTCATTAGCAAGACAGTAAGGCAACTTCAAGTTGCATTAATGATGCTCCATTAAGGGGACTCGGAAAAAAGAAGCTTGGGAGGCCAGGAAGACACAGATGCTGCTGGATGATTAGAAAGGGCTTGATTTTGCATTTTCATGGCTTACACTTTGCTGGCATCAGCTGTGCAAGATATGACATAGCTGGTAAATTTGGACCTCTGATGTCAACTGGCATCACCTGCAGCACTTCTGCTAAGAAGAAGCAGTCAGCCAGAAAACAAATAGTGCCAACAATTTCCACCTCAAGATAAAACCACGTAAATTCAACCCACTGCAACATCACCCCTTCCAAGAGGACTGTGCCCTGCAGCAAAGCTTCTGCCACAGAACCTGGGGAATACCCTTAGACTAAGGGTTTTCAGACTCTGCTTCATGAGCTCCAATCTACCCATGTGTGAGCAGCATCATGAAAAAAACCCACAACAAAACAGTCTGTTAAGTTTACCCCTGAAGAAAGTGCAGAAAAAAATATCCCAGACAACCACACTGCTCCTTCAGGGAGGAGGGGCTGCTGTTCATGTCACACTGCAACAGCGAGTGATGATGGTGACAGCTGAAGAAACAAAGTCTGAACACCCCAGTTTCAGAAACACTCATCCCCCAAACACCGGGAACTGCAGACACATCAAACCCAGCCTTGTGTAAAACCCTTATCCCACCAAACTGTTCCCTGACACTTCCCCACGTGCAGAAATACACTCCATTTACCTTTATGACAAAGTTTTCAAACAGACTGGTATTCTAGGCATCTGAGCTGAGATACCTTAAAGAAGACTAAAGCACATTACATCCTAAAAACTGGACTCCTTTTAGACACTTCTGATTTTGGGAGACAGGGAGAAAAATAATTGGGAGCACCTGAAAACTCTGTAACCTTGAAAACTCTTGGTCTGTGCATCCTTCACAGTCCCTCAGACTTCTGTTAACCATCATTATCTGCATTTCTTAAAAGGAGGAAACCTCATCCTTGTTCCTCCTCTCCCCATGCTGCACTTCAGAAGGGTTATGCCACCTCTGAATTTTATTCATAACAATGAGCGATGCAAACACAGAAATAAAACTTCAGAGCACAGGTTCACATGCAAGGCTGACCTCCACAGGAAAGCTGATGCTCTCTCAGCCCCAGCTGACAGAATCACAGCAGATACTTGAGAGAAAAACAGATAAACTCAATTCTCCAGTACCTGGAGTAACCAGAGCGAATCCAGGCAATGAAAAGCCAGGCATGGGGGCAAAATGACTCCTCACACAGCCAGCTCCAATGTCTCTGCACTATCTCCCCAAGGGCAAGCTTGAAGTCAAACTTAGAACTAGCTGAAATTCAATGTATTTTTGATGAAGAGACTTGAATTCATCAGCCCAGACACACTGAGAAGGGGCCAACTTGGTCCCTTCATTCATGGCATGGTTTATCTGGGAAACGTGGAAACCACACCTGTATAATGGAGTTTGTACAATGAATTAACAACGGCAAAAGGGGGCTTGGTTTCGGTTCTTGCTTTACTGCAAGTACCCAAACCCTAAGGGTTTTACAACAATAAATGCCATGGCCAGAACCACTTGTCTCACTCTCATCCTCACATAATCAGGTGCTGCTGCATGCACAGTGTTAGAAGAGCACCCTCAAACCAGCAAATAAGTGTGACCTTAATGGAGTATTCCAATTCCTTGTTTAATGCAGAATCATACCATTGTCATTTCACTAAACCCAGTAATACTCACAAAAACACACAAACTTATGCAAAATCAGCAGTTCCACCTCTGTGCTCCAGAGATAATTTGCTTGTGTCCTCTTGCTAGCATTTGTGAAGCACAGTCTTATGACATTTTAAAAATGGATCCCCCTAAGTACAAGAAGTATCTTGGTAAAAAAAAATAAGTATTAGACTCACTCAAATAACCATAGCAATGACCATGTGACACAGACCTGCTCTGTGACTTCTGTCCATCCAGGGTGCCACCTTGCCAGACACATTCCTGCCTCTCCATAGGTAGTCTACAATTTCATTCACTCCTGCCATCATCCCATTAAAACCACCTTTGTATTCTATTAGCAGAGACAAGCATCTGTCTACAACCCAGGGTCCAGTCTGCTAAACTTAAGCAGAGTCCCCAGAGGGGGGGCTGTGCTCCTGTGTGAGTGTTCAGCAGTGACAGCACGTGGAGTCCTCACTCCAAGGCATCCCTTCAACCTCACCTGCCTCCACCTCATAGGAGCAGCAAACCCAGCATTCATTCAGCAGAAAATTCAGGGCACTGCTGATTTCAGGCACATGGAGAACACTGAGGCACTTCATGAAGCCAACAGAGCTGCTCCCACTGCGTGGCATGAGATCAAACATGTTCCATTATAAAGCCTTCAGAGACAGGGGCTCGTCAGCTAATAAAAATTCCACATTCTTTATACAAAATGATTTTTTTAACCCGTGTCCTTTGGCCCATTTAACAATTTATTGACTGTGGGAAATAAAGTGAGGCCACATCAATCTCTTCCTGGTTATTTGGTTCAGGCTCTCAAATTAATGCAGAAGGTGGAAAGCTCAATAAAGAACTATTTAAGAAAAGAAAGGAGAAATGCTCTAGTCCCACTGTGAGATATCTTCCTCTCAGTTTGCAGTCAGGCCTCGCCACCTACAGCTGCACAATCTCCTGGAGGAAAGATGGAAGAGCATAAACCAGCATTCCCCTGGACTGAGCA
The DNA here is from genome assembly GCF_022539395.1 of Myiozetetes cayanensis. Lineage (NCBI taxonomy): Eukaryota > Metazoa > Chordata > Aves > Passeriformes > Tyrannidae > Myiozetetes > Myiozetetes cayanensis. The sequence continues at coordinate 7,820,642 of NW_026087389.1, forward strand.
AAAATAACATGAGATTTGTATCACTCTGCACTGAAACAGATCAGTAGTGCCCAGGTAGCTAGATTTAGTGCCTCCAGCATGTGACAGCAATTTCAGCCAGATCCACAAAAATTATTTTGGGATCAAACTTAAAAGCTGAGTAGAACCAAGCAAACAAGCATTCATTTTTATTTGTGTAAAAATGTAGTTAATTTGGCTTATGATCTACAAAACAAGTGGATTTTTTCATCTTTTTTATGCTGACAGCTTGCATTACATACAGATTTTGTTGCAAAGGGTTTCATCCACATTTATTTCCCAAAATATAAATCTAAAGTGGAAACTGACATAAATAGAGATTTTTTTGTGTGTGCTGACTGAACAAGTTGCTAGTCTGGGATACATGCCCCAAAAACGTGACCTACCATTCTGAGAACTCTCTCCTTTCCTTCCAAATAAGTTGCATTGTTCAAAGGGAAACGACACTATAAATACTACAGAGCTGATCTGTAAACTGAACCAAACTTTCATCTTTGCTTTGCAGTTCACCATTTGTTCTTCACCCAGACAAGAATTTTTCTGGAAATTTCCCAGCAGGAAGGTCTGGTGCCGTTTAGGATCCAAAACTAATACCTGGTTCCTCGGTCGTTTGTCTCGGGAGAATGCAATTACCATCTTGACACGGCACCTCACGCTACAGAGAGCAACAGCACCTCGGCAGCAAACACAAAAATAAAAGCAGTAACAGAGCTCAGATGAAGCAAAGAGACAAAAATTGCCAGCAGTGGTGCTCACTTTGTAATGATGCAGTGGTGGGATGCAGCATGGGCTGAGAAGGCACAGGGTGTCATTGTTCTTTTCTGTACAACCGATTTAACCATCTGGAGGACAAAACTAATGCCACACTCTGTAAATGTAAATGATGCTAAACCAAGAGGAGGAGAAGCAAGAATGCCTCAAAAATATTCAGCTGCCTGGCAAGCTCAGCGAAATGGGCTGATGTAAGTGAGACATTCCACTGAAGATAGATGTAAGGCTATGCAGTTGGGGAGAAATAACAATCAGTGCAGGAATGAAGTGCGAGAGTGCTGTTTAGAAAGCAGTAATGCAGAAAGACTTGAGTATTAGGGTGGATAATGAATTAGATGAAAGTTCATGCTGCAATACCACTGCAGAAAAAGGCAATTGCTATCCTGGGGCACATGCACAAAGATACTGGAAGCAATAACTCAGTTTTAGACAGTTTTTGGCAAGGCTGTCACTGCAGTGCCACATGCTGTTTGAGGCCCATTACTCAAAAAAAAATAAATTCATTTTTAACAAAAAATCTAAGACCTGGGGCATGGGAGGGAGGGATGACAAGGGATGACACATGGAATGAATCAAGGCATCTTTAACACCAACCTTGTGCCCTTCTCTGTACTGGCCTGGATAGCCAAGCCACAAGGCTGCTCAGCCCTGCCTGGTCAGGGTGTGCTCATGTTCATCCTCTCAAGTCTCCAATGCTCCACTCCACCTTCTACCTCCTTGTTTCATACATCAATTTTCATAACAAGCCTCATAAAGAGCTAGATTTTAGAGCACTCAGAAGTGTTGATCTTCAGGCAAGAAGTGCTCTCACAGCACAAGAGTGAAAGAGGAGGAGATGAAGAGCTCTGTAAAGAACAAAGGGATGCTTTCACCTTGTGGCAACCCCCGGTGGGTGCTCAAATGAACGTGATCATTTAAGCAAAGGGCAGGTTTGAGAGGAGATGCTCAGTGCATACAAGTGCTGGAAACAACACATGATTTGGTTGAGTGCCACTGCAGATCAGCTCTGGCTGAGAACCGAGACCAGAGCGCAAGGGATCAGCAGGAGAAAGGCACACAGCTTTCCAACCAACCTGAGCAGGTCCCACAGTGCCAGGCCAACCAGAGAGAACTCAGTCCTAGCATGGGTAGAAGACTGCTGGGGAGCTGCACACTCGACATCCAAACTTTCGCTTCCCACAGAGCACCTCGGGAAGGCTCAGGCACGGAACTCGCTCCCTTCCCACTCCGGTCTCAACCACTCTGCAGCATTCCCATTCCCAGTGTTACTAATCCTACAGTTATTATAAGCACCTAAATTACTAAAAAACACAAACAAAAGCCCTGTGCCTTGAAAGACCGGATGAATCCGGTGTAGAGCCCACAGCCTGACAAATGTAATTGTTTTCTTAAGGATCGCAAGAACCCTCATGAAGACTTCAGCCCACCTGCAGGAAACAAGGTTGTTGACTGCTGCAGGTTTCTCACTTCCCAAGCAGATTGCGTGGCTATTTAATTATAATAGAGTTTTGTACTTAGTCCTCATTTGACTCAGAAAACCCCTAAACGGTCCTCAATACCCACAGAAAGTTTAATTACTCAAGAAGATAACTCCCCCCAGGCAAGTTAATTCCAAAATGTGCACGTGTTCCACAGTTGCTATTTCTGTATTTTATGCTGCTGCTTTTATGTTTTCACTGTGAGCTGTAACAATATTCCATCTCTTGTACAGCCAGTGTCAGTGTTAAAAAACAGATTTATCCTTTTATGCGATACTTAAAAGATTTCTTCATGGCAATATCCTCTGTTCTAGTTTGTCCACAAAAAGGAGATATTCATATCAAAACATATTCTCTTTTACTCTAAGCAATTCAAAAATACATTACAATAAGGAAATTACTTTTTAAGTAACAAATGCATGAAATATTGACAGCATATCAGAGCTTGCTCTGTGACAGCATTCATCCTATCCATGACAGGGATCTGCAAAGCTGCATCTTACAACTATGAAGAACTTCTATCAATACGGCACAGACTATCAAAAATGAGTTTTTCCTCAAAAAAACAAAGCTGTTCACCTTAAAAAATGCCTCTATTGATATTCTTTTTACATTCACCATACACACTTTGCTAGAGAAATCAGAAGCAATACTATTCACAAGAAAACCTCTTATTGTCTTTCTTTTTTTACCCCCAATTCGTATTTTGTAAACAAGAAGCTCAAAGCAATCAGTTCCAGTCAGGCTTTTCAGCTTTGGATTTAAATCCTTTCATGACTCTTCAAAAAACATGTATCAAAATTTCGGGGGTGGGAGGGAGAGGACTCTTGACATCGTAATTTTCTCTGATGAATAAACTGATGTTTTACGAAGAGGCATCTGTATACCCGAGCTACTTGCCAACTGACAACCAAATCATATTTGAACACAGATCTAAAACAGATATAAAAAAAGGTAACAATGATTAGTAAAATATCATCTACTGTATGTGATTAGATTTACAGCTGCAGGAAAATAAAGACTGGTGTAGAGCACGTTCGGCAACTGATATGATCCATCTGAACACAGCATATACAAAGATCATCCTTGCTCCCATGGAGTGTATCCCTCTGGTTACTGCAGAGGGAATAAATGATAAAAACATGAGATAAGAGGTTAGTTTAAGCAGATCTGCTGAACTACCAAGAAACTGCAAGAAGCTTAACTTCCAACAGAGATGGCTCAAGCCATTATCCTATTAAGACGGATACTAGGACTTGCCAGGATTTTGGCACTCCAAAATGCTATCATCCAACACCCCAAAAATATCCCAGCAAACAGTTCTCATTTTCACCCTCAAAAAACACAGTATACACAGGAAAGAAGCACGGAGTCTGAGGCTTTAAAACTGAACAGCAGCAAAGGACCAGAGTCAGCCTCAGCTGGACTCAGCAACAAGACTGAGCCACAGGGAATGTGCAGGAGGTTGGTGCAGTAGAGAAAACAGATCCAGACTCAAAGAGACAGACTTGAAAACCACTCTGACCAGCAACTTGCTATAGGGACCAGTGAAGATCCTTCAAACTGCTCTGGGACAGAACTGTGGGAGATGTGGAGCTGGGGAGATGGAGCAGGAAGCCTGAAATGCTACACAAAAAAATGTGAAATGCTCAGACACGGTATGGTCTGGCTTGAAGACCACATTCAGGTCTGACAGCAGTCAATTTGGGACAGCCTCTCCTGGCTCCAGGCAGCTGGAGCAGAAGGGCAGAAACAGGAATCTGGGACTGCAGAGCAGCACTGCCAGGGCAGACTGGGGACAGGGCAACATAAGCAGCAACAAAAACATCACAGGGACTGGTGTTGCACTGAGGGCCAGGGACTGTTGAAGTTATCACTGAGTATCCGTCATGATCTGCGATGGCACTGATTATTTCCTTATCAGTAACCCACTCTCTAAGTTTAAATACTACAATAACAACAAAAAGCCACAGAGCAGGAGGATGCTATTGCAATTTTGAGCCACTCCACTGCAGCAGAGCAGTGTTAACTGCCAAGGAACCAGACCTCAATTTAGCTGGAAACACTTCATTTGAGAATTTTATTGTAAGTGTAAATTTATTAGAGCCCATTAAGCAACATGTAATCAATAACCAGTCCTTATTTTCAGTATAGGTAAGGTAAGGAAAAAGGGGTTTCCCAGGTCACAGTAAAGAATATATCAAGTAGGGAGGAAAGAAATCCTTGAAAGAGCTGCAAGTTCTTAATTGCCATTGAGGTCTAATGAAGTTGAGATATTCAGCAGACTCTGCATTCATGCCCCTTAGAATTAGGTAAGGAGAAGCTGTTACACACACACACACACGGTGTCATTCACAGGCAAGGGCCTTGTTTGATATAAGTTTATTTGTACTAGATAAAAGCCAAGGGAGAGTAAAACTGAGATTTAATATAATTTTGTTTCTACTCCACTTACACACAACGCAGACCACATTTACAGGGGGGAAAGGGTGTAGGAAAAACGAAAAAGTAATACTTTAATTTTTTTTTTTACTTTACATATGAATAAATATTAGAGATTTTTTTAAAAAATATATAGTGATGCCAGAATATGCTAATAAAAGGCTGGCACTATCAGAAATTTGACTCCTTAAAAATATATCTACTTTAATTTGCTTTTTAAAAGAATGACTATACCCTAGTAAAAATCTGCAATTTCCAGCCAGCTACATTAATATTTCAACTTGGTCAAATTATTCTTCTAAAAAAGTTTCTAATAAAGTAGCACTTGCTGCGTGTCTTTTAATAAGATTACATTTCTATTTATGACGTTATAATACGTTGTATTAAAAACAAAAGAAAGATTACCATGGGAGGAACAGAGATGTCTTCCTTCATTTTAAATTTAATTTAAAGTGGAGGAAAAGGATTTTTCTTTTAAATTAATATTTCCCTTGCAGTGTTATGAATCCCAGTTTGTGCTACTGAATGAGAAGCAGGAGAGGAAACTTTATCATTTTTATGCAAACTCAAAGAAAAGGCAAAACTAAACTTCACTAAGCCTCACATATACCTGTAAGCTAAAAACTTGCATCTTTGTATAGTCTAGGGGTAAAGGTCCTAAGCCAAGATTCACATTCCTCCTGCTGAAATAGAGCATGACAGGTAGGTTCTATTGCTCTGTATTATTATATCCATCTTTATGGCAGATGAAGTGCAGAGCAAGGGAGCAGAATCCATCCTCAAATGAGCCGTGCCAGTCAGAGGAGAAGTAAAACACCTGCAGCGTCTGTCCATCCTACTCGCCCTTCCAACCTGGAAGGAAGGCGTGTCTTGCCTGAGGTGCCAACAGAGGAAAACTTCCCATACCTGTCAGATATTTACATTTTCTGATTCTGGAGAAGGAGAACAACAGGAACACATTGGAGCATAAAGACAATGGAAAGTCTCATCCCCTTGCTCCCATCATGTCATGGAGGTTTTCCATCACAGCTGGGAAAAACTGCTGGACAGTGTTACCACAGCATTTTACAAAGGAGGTCAGCATTGGGAAAACAGAGGTGCAGAGAAAACTCACTCCTCGGCATCATCGGATGGCTATCAGTCAAATCAGAGTTAAAACACAGGATCAGACCTGAATGACAGCAGAATATTCCATCCAGGAAGCTGCACAGATTTGTCTTTCAAAAACGTAGGATGATGACAGACGTTCACAGAGTGCACCCAGGTATTCAACCACAGAAGAGACTGGTAGAAGATGTACATGAAACTAAGTGGGTTTGGGTGGCAGAGGTATAACCTTATGTTGGAGAAGCATTTCTGTGTCTACTTGCCATATCATATTGATTATGAGGGTTTCTTCCTTCTATAAGGTCCCATTATAGTTTGAAGGAATCTTCTAGCCCAGACTCAAAATATAATAAAGCTGTTAGCCATTCAAAGGCAAAAGTACACACTAAAATAATCACCTTCAGCCTGAAATGGGACTAAGGGGCAAAATCACTGTCCATGAGTAGAAACCAAACCAAAGCTTCTGAACAACTGAGAACTGCCAGAATAAAATGAGCAAGAGTGCTCAGGAATTATTTAGTCATGTTATTTATATTCTTGCTAAAAAATCAATGCCCATGATATACACTATTGCAAAGAAATGACCTTTGAATAGCCACGGTCTTGGACAGCAGGCCACAACCATGCTTCACAGTGGGTGAGAGGGTGGGAGAAGTACAGGACAGAAAAGGATGTTTTTCAGATAGCTCTTTACTGGTCCTTGACAGTCAACAAATTTATAACAGATGTGCCTCATTCTTAGTGTGGAGAAATGAGTGCTGGTAACTGTTATTGTCAGGACAAATCAATTGGAGCCATATGTCTGCAGCAGCTGACAGCATCATGAAAATCTCGAGCAACACACAGACATTAGGATGTTGCAGAAAATAAGAGCTTTCCCATCGTGTAAAGGGCCTTGGGGAGATGCCTCTCTCTTGGAGATAGGTTTGTAGGAATTAGGTTATATATTTTGATTCTTTCAAATGCTTGATTGTATGCCAGACTTTGCCCTCTCTTACCTATTCCCCAGACAGGGGGGTTATAATTAACAGGAGGCAAAATGCTACAAATTAATCATAGGACACATCTAATTAGGATTCTTATTTTACCTAGATTAAGCAGGAAGCTGTCACAACATAAAACAGAAGTTTCCTAACCTTCTCTACTACCCTGTGCTCCCCAACAAAATGTCAGCTATTATTCCAGTGATAAAACCCAAGGGACAACTCACAGCAAGAACTTAACTGATGACAAAAAGGAATAAAATGCTAAGAGCCCGTTCTAATAAAGAAAAGTTATGCTTCTAGAGCGATTCCTCCCACAGTGCATCCTCTAGATTTTTCAGAATGCGAAGTGGTTATCAAATAGCTGCACTGTGAAATAGGAACAGACATAATGGAACAGATCCATGGCCCTCTGTTTTTTTGGCCAGTATGCTAGACCAAAGCAGTGTAACATGCATTACAAGAAAAGGAAGTAACTAACATTGTCAAGTCAGCAGGGTCTCATGTAGGTTAAAATGTAATGCAAGATCAGTGCCATAATTATCCTCACCAAGCAATTTTTTAGTTTATTGACTATACTGCAGTTCCTGAATTTATGTCCTGGGGCTTAAATTGCAAAATATTATTGCAACGTGGCAGATATTATAATCCAGATATCAGTAGCTGTGCAAGAATGCTTAGTATTTCTCTGAACAGCCAAGTTTCTCCAAAACCACTGCCTTTCTTTTACCAGTACTAATGAGGAGTCTACCAGAATATTTGAGTAAAACATGTACAGAAAGAAAAAAGATCAGGATTTTCAAGGAAGAACTAATTTTCCGAAGAATTGTAGGCAGCTCACAGGCATCCAGCACTCCTGATCTATTCCATGGAGAGTAGCAGCAAGCAAGAGCTGCCTGTTCTCAGTTTCCCTGTGCCCCTTCCCCATATCCCTTCTCTACACCACAACTCTGCAAGGCTTTTCCCATATAGGTCACCATTTCTGACCTGGGTCCACCCAACCTCCCACGAGGTGGCTGCATGATGACATTCAGCACAGAACAGAGCTTATGAGCATTTTTTGGGTGTCTCAGCAGGGAAGCCAAGCGCCCCTTCCACCCCTCTGTGCCAAAAGGACCTTCACTGTCCTCTGCTGAGCTCAGGGTCAGGCTGCACCAGCAAAAGCCTCTCAGCTGTGCCAACTAATCACTTCAGCAGGAGAGCAAAGACAAAAGAGCATTCCAAGGTATCCTATCCTGCAAGGATAGGGCCTGGACAGAATTGAGCACACACTTCATATCCTTCCTAAAATTTCAAAACAAGGGTGAGAGGAGAGGCTGACCAGTCTCTTGATCTGAGATTAGCCTGAAATTAAATGCAAGCCAGAGGAAGCAAAACAGTGAAGCTTAGAGGACTTGAACTAATTTTTTCCTCTTGGAGAAGGAACACCTCGTTTTCCTCACGAGTAACAGCACAGGTAAAGGCGAGGAGATTGTTGGTTCCACCTCAAACACCGGACAGGTTACAACAACCCAAGAGCCCACAAGGGACAAAAGCACGTTCAGTGGGTCATCTTGAAAGCAACTATAAAGATTTTAAGAACAAAAAAAAAATCAGCATTTTGTTCTTGACTGTTCCCTGCAAATAAAAAGCCCATGTTCACACATCCCCATGGAAGGCTGGATGAAGCCGTAGGATGAGGCTTGGTTTGAATGCTTAATATTTTCCCAGCCTTCCAGATCTCTCTCAGGGCAACTGCAACAAAATATGCTGCAGATTTTCCCCTATTAAGAAGTGATGGGGTCAGAACACTGACTGCCACATGCTGTAAAACAGTCCTGAAACTTGGGCCATCTACAGCACAGATCTGCTCCAAATGTCAGCCTGATAATAGGGGAGTAACGGGGCAGAATGCTCTGGTCTGTGCTTTGCAGGAGGTCAGACCATAATTTAAATAATCCCTCTAGCCTTAACTTTCAGTTATTTTGTACTCAGGCAGGCATGTGAGAATATATCATGTCTCAATCTTGCCAGGAAAAAAAAAAAAAGAGGGAGGAATAATCAGAACATACTCAAGACATTTTGTGAAGAAAGAATCCACACAGATAAACATTTGGCATAGGGAAAAGACCATATTCTTATTAAGAAACTCATCCATACATCTGCTACAACCAAGTTTTCCATTCCTTGGAGGTGGAAGTTTCCATCACTTGTGCTGGAGCTTGGGCTATTTACAAAATCATTTTTCCTCCGTGTTCTTTTGTTGACATATGGTTTCAATGCTTTACTGTTGTATTAATCCTATTTCGTCTCTCAGATAATAAGAATATTGTTGTTACTAAGTACTATGCTAATTGTTTTTGTCTAGTATTAAAAATACGTTGCACTGATTTATTCTAATTAACTTGAGATTATTATTGAAATAATGGTTTTATTATTTTACCACTGGCATTTTACTGCCTTGGAGTCTTAGTTGTACTCAAGCTATTATGACTTTGTAGCAATTGACTAACTACAATTATTCCATTATCCAGCTTCTAACATTTAATTGGGTGAGTGCAAAAAACACTTTCCTATTACAACATCTTTGCTTTCTGATTTATTAGAATTAACCTTCAATGTACAGAACGAAGACTCAGTTCGTTTTTCCCTCTTCTCAAGTAAAATCCTATGAAGATCACCATAAGCTTCATTTGGTTTAATTAGGAGGGGGGAAAATTTAAAATATATTACGAGATTTATACTGATGCCCTCCAGCACACATTGTTCATTTCACACTTTATGTAATATTTCAATAGCCAGCACACTTTCCTCCCCCCCAAATGAGAACACACCGCTGGGCAGGACTGTTCAACGTCATTAGCATGAACTATTTTTTAATATTGATTTTTGTTGCTCTGTTTCTCCTCAGTCCATTCAATGTGTTGCAGAGTTCAGATTTAAGTTTTAATTGAAATACTTGGCAGCCTTAATACCTTACCCAGGCTGCATTTTTCTCTCAGTTCCAGCTCCAGAAATCCATCGGGTTTCACAGAGCTGTGCAGGTACCAGCAGCAAAGCCTGGCTCAGCAGCAATTTAAAAAAAGTGCTTGCTGCTGGTTCTACTGATTGTTAGCACAGATATTCTGAGAGGCTCCAAATAAGACTATTCAACTTGGTGTGCTCTTACTTGCAGGGCAATACCTGTTAAGCTACTAGCTGCCTTTTGAACTCCAGGACCAAGCGATTGGTGTGCCTGAGACAACTCAGTCTCGGGTGCCAACAGGGGCCAGGCGGGCACTGCCTGTTGGCTGAAGCACTGGGGCACCGTGCACAGAAGGTGCCCGAAGAACTGCACAAGTTGGCAAAGGAGATCAGAATATCAAAACATTCGTGCAGTGGCCCATCTGAGGACATTTCTCATCCTCTGATGTGTGAATAGCTGTTTTAGAATCTGGGCACAACGTGTGCTTTTGCTGCAATGGGGGGGAAAGGGGGGAAAGTTTGAAAAAAATAATCAGTAAGCAAACAAATAAACCAGGCAGAATGACTGAAGGCTAAAGAGTGTTACACTTTGAACTCCTACACCCTCATTTCCAGATTTTATTGGCATTAAGTTAGGTCATTAACATTTTATCAATATATTATGTGTATATAATGTTACTGAGATTAATGGACGTAGGCAATGCTGCTCTCAAGGCAATCAGAGTTCTGTAATAACTTATATGCTTGCTCTTCCAACAAGCTGCTCGGTGGTAGGGATGCATGGATTTTTAAACAGCTCAAAGTTTAATATGTTAGAATTAAAAGTGTGACTACACTGCAGAATTAACTTTAAAAGAACAGATAGCTTAACCCAGATTAGTATGCTGCTCCCAACAATCAAAAGTTTTGAAACCCAAGTAGTTCAGACTTCAGTATGTGCTCTAAGTCAATATGTATTGAACTCCAAGCCTCTGCTGCAGCTGATTAAGGACAAAGAAAGGACATGATACAATGCTACGGGAATCTTTTTTGTGTTCCTGTAGAAAGAACATTGCTCATTTTTATTAAGTCTTAAACTTTCTGTTATCTGGCTACCTAATATCAGGTATGTTTACTGCCCTCATTTCTGATTTTAAAGTGCATAGCCTCAATTGTCATTCTGCTCATCAACTCTCATTAGAGGCTGCTCTCATTTAGTACACATTCAATTACACAACTTTTATTAGAAGCCCAGGCAAAACCCCCTGCCTTCCTTTTTCCTCCTCCTTCCCACTCTCCATCCTGGTGGTATAGGTACACTCCTATGAAATATTTTTTAAATTTATTATTAGGATAATTTGCATTTACCTAGGGGACACCCTGCAGCTTAATATGTTGACATTGAAGCAGTTAACTATTAAAAGCCCCAGAGCAGCACTTCGAATTTACATTACAGAAATGAGACAAGCTCACATCTCCTGGTTAGCTTCCAACCACCACTACAAAGGAAGGGGACACCTCTAGTCATGGTGATACAGCATAAAAGCAATCTCATGTCACACTATAACAGGCGTCAGCAGGATGTATTAGCTCTTTCTCAAAAGTCTTACAGATTTCTTTCCTCTGACCACAGTACAAGCTCATGGAGAAATGTTAATTCAAAACCTTATGTGAAGCAACTCACCATGCTACCAGAAATACTTACTTTACATATTCTTTTATGACTGCCTTAACAGCAGGAACATTCTCCTCTTTCCCACAATACTTGGTGACAGAAATGCTGAACAGACTCTGAAACCTCATGGAGAGCTGTTAATCAAACCTTCCTATATAACGGGCCACAGATATATAGCTCATTTTATCCACAACTGCCTTCACACCCCACCTGTGCTCCTCCTTATAACCCATCTGGGCACACACTGGTTCACACTGAAGAAACACTCTGATCCCATTTTCTTACAATACTTGACGGTTATGCAACTCCACAAAACCATTTCCAAAACTATCTCATCACTATCCAACTTGTCTCCAACTCTGCCAACTAGCTTTTTCATCCCTCTCATCCACTGCAATGCCCCATTATATTAGCAGGGAAGGAGAGGAAAGACCCAGCTTTCAAGCTAAAGTCGTTGCTTGGAAGATAAAATAGGATACTTTCCCCCACTTCAACACTCTAGCCCCATTCTGATTCACCAGCTGCACTCCCTAAAATGAATCATGTTGGATAACAAAGGTTCCCACGCTGACTCAGATAACTTGGAAGAGGTAGTCTTCCCCCTCAATGTTTTAAAGGCCAAGTTTTAAAATAGCAGATCTGTTTAACTTGGGATTTTCTTAAAGGTTCAAGAAGAGTTAATCAGTGAATTGCACCAAGGAAATAATCTAAATCTCATCATTAGCACATCATGTCCTGAGAACTTTTTCTAGGGAAAGTGTTGACAAAAATGAGATTGGGCTTCTGGAAAGTATTTCTTATATTTTAAGCAATTACCTCAAATTACCTCAAGTATTTCTAGAAACTACCTGAAAACACTATCCAATATAAGAGTGATTTGAGGAGATCCACACAGGACTCTGAAATCAGCACTCAGTAATTTTATCATCACAGTAACTCACAGCTAATGCATGGGTACTTCTTCTGCCTTCCCTTGGTTTCCCAAAGAGTGAAACTCCTCTCTCTCTCACCACCCCTAGTACATGTGACATCCCAGCAGTGGAGAGAAGGTCACTAGCACCTGAAACCACAGCAAACAGCTACACAACTTTTTCTGCTTTGTCCATCACAATCCCTAGACACCTTGCTATGAAAGAACAAGGACTGAGCAGAAGCAATCAGTCAATGACAGCACAAATGCCTCTCCCCTGTGATCATAATGACACAGTATCTAAATCTGTTCATCATAGCATAGGTGCATTAAAAATATGCACAGATGTGTCTTTCACACCACCACTAGCAAGGTACTCCCCCCGTATTTGCTACATTATGAGATGATACCAATTTGCATTTCTATTTTGATTACATCTGACTGAATTCTATAACGTTCAGCAATTTGGGACAGATGAAACCTGACACCATCAAAAGAAGTGTGAGCCTTGCCATTGACTTCAACAAGGACATGATTTTATCCTAAATGCTCTGATAAGCAAAGCTCTAAAGAAATAGAGGACTGCAGGTTTTTTTTTAAACTGCACAATTCTGAATCAGAATAACCTGACTGAATCTACAGATTTATACCAATAAGAACAGAATTCCCCAAACCATTGTTATACCTCAGTTAAAGTTTATGGCATTACAGCTGAATGGTACTTCACTGCTGCATCTTCTTATTATGTAAAATATCACAGACTGCAAGTGCAGCTGGAGTTCTTTCCACACCTCCAGCCTCTCTGCCTTTGCATCTACCAAACTTTGTGGTCTTAGTTTAAAAGTCTTGAAGGATTTTGCATTCAATGCCAGTTGAAGGAAAGAGGGGAATGCAACATCAGTTTTTCATTAACTAAATCTTGATTCCCTGAGGCCACCAATATATCACAGCTAGGGCAGCACTGCTATCCTGGTACCTGCTCCCAATGTTCCAGGTTAACTGTAACTCACTTTTAGAATGTGTTCAAAGTATACTACCCAGATATAGTATCAGGCATTCACCACCATGTAGGTCCAACATGGCTTTGATTAGCTGCACAGATCCTGTGGTAACATGAGCCCAAGGTCAGACAGACTAAAAGCACTCTCAGAACATTTCTGTTTAACTAAGAACAAAAAAAGATTGAAATGGATATGCAGAATCTCATGTATCTTACACTTCAATACAAGAGAAGGCTGACAGACTTGTCCAGGAAGCATGTTCTTCAGGGATATACTGGGACTGGACATGGTATTGGTTTTCTTATTCAAGAGATGGGATCTTTTTTGTGCTTCCAAGAGTAAGAACCTTTCAAATTTTCCCCTGCCATCCCCTAAATAAAAATACTTATATGTATTTTACACATATAGACATGTATATATGACATTCCCTCATCTTCCTTTACCATATTTTTCAGCACTGCCTTTAGCAAAGGACAAAGATTTGAATGGTTTTAAGTTCTGCTTTTTTTGCCTTTTTTAATCTCCAAAGAGTGTTCCCCTACTCAGACAAACAGACCCTCCACAGAAGCACCATCCTAATTGCTCCAGGCAGTTAGATCCACTCAAGCTTAATGTCTTGCAATTGCTGGTCTTGTGAGTGAATCCACTTGTCAGGGGGAGCAGAAACTGCCTGCTCCTCTCAGATAGCCCACCACATCACCTCTGAAATCCAATATATACGCCAGTTTCTGAGACCCGAATCAATAATCGCCATCAAGCATTCACCACCACGTTGCACTGAGCAGCTCACCTTAATGCCCAAGCCTTGTGTCCCCATGAGACTCCTGCTAATTCACAAGTCAGCAAGGTTCAGCCACAGATCTAATTCCTCTTATGCTCAGTGCCCCATACTGCACCCACCACCCTTCTCCCCTCCCTCCCAGGTATCCCTGACGCTCCTTCCACTTCTCCTCAATCTCAACCTAAATATTTCTTCATCGTTTCCTGTCCCTTTTTTCAGCTCACACATAAAAATGGAACACATTATCATAAGGAGCACAGGGAACCTTTCCCCAGATTCACATCTAATTTTCCATTGCTTGGCCAGGTTTCAGTCCTGACTTCTGAAGTAAAAAAAAAAAAAAAAAAAAAAGTGAAGCTTCACATATCCTGGAATATTTAAAAAGGTGGGAGTTAGTTATTGGGGAAGAGTTTAAAAAGGCAATTAGAGAGGCAGAAACTGGACATCTGCTGGCACAGCAGTGCCTAAGTAAAGGGGAAACAACTTTGTAACATAGTTTGGCAACATCATAGGGAAATTATTTCCATTAATAAAAACAAAGTCAGAGACTCTGGGCAGCTTTCAGCGATGTTCATGTTGAAGTAAAAAAGTAGGCAGCACTCTCCCCTAAGTCACAGTGTTAATCCCATTCCTAAAGAACTTTGCATGGAAGAAGACTTGGCAGAAGGGCTAGCCTGCACCAGACCGAAAGGTCAGCATCTTCCCAGGAAGCTGCACTGCATTCATTTCTGTTAGAACAGTTCATGGAATAGCTATTACAATTGCTGTTACCTCCATGTGGATCCTTGTTCTGGAATAGAACCATTTAAATGGGATACTGGTACAACAGCAGCAACATAAATAAACCAGTACAACTGTATTGTTTCATTTCCTTGAGAGGCCTTTAAAATGATAAAAACCTTCTTGTCCTCCAGAAGACAAGAAGCTGGTGTCATTTTTTAATACATTATGTACACAGGATATTTCTGTTTGGACACTGAGACATGCAGAGAATGCCTACTTAAAAAAAGCTTCACCAGCTCAGACTCCATACACAGAACAGCTGTATTCTATTAAGTATGGAATATAAATACGTTTTTCTAGTTACAAAAATACCATGTCAGACACACTCCTCTTGCAGGTAACAAACACATGGAAACCAGTGTATCTAACAGGGTTGGGACATTTGGGAAAAGCCTGTCTGGAGAATAAGCTTGTTTATGAGAATAAAAACCTCACAGAGTATCTCAACTAAGTTGGCGAGAAAATTAGGACAGCGGAAAAGAAAACACTGGGATTTTTTTCCCCCTAAACAAATGGCTTCGTATTTCAAGCAAGCACAGGAGATGCCGGGGGGGCTGGTGACAATCATCACTGATGCGAATGATGGGATATGTCAAGGAGAGAGAAATGTCATGTGGGAAATGTAATTAGCCACCACAGAAGGGGGGCTGACTCCTCCCCACCACTCACATGCCAAAAAGAAAAGCCCAAAATAAGAGCACAGCTCCTATTGACTCAGATGTTGTTTGATGTTCTTGTACCAGATATAATTATAAACACATCAACTTTTCTTGGAGCACTGCAGGATTCCAGTTACTTCCAGTCCAGGTATTACCTGAAGACACTTAATCGGAATGGAGAAGAGGTTGATCAACTGCCCCAAATTTGTTTGGGTTACTCCACAACAAATCAGTTTCTTTCCTCATCAAGGTAGCTAAAAATGCAAAATGTGTCCATGACCATGATATTTAATGGATTCTTCCTGTGCAACAGCCTTTTAGACTTAGCTATGTTACCCACTCATTAACATTGTCAGATCACATAAGCATCTTTAACAGCAACAACACAGCGACAGCTGCATTTGCTGTACTAAAACCCCTGATCAAATTTTCTGATGTAGATTCAACAGGTTTGCAGAAAGAGATTAACCTGGTATCCTCTGCATCTGCTCAAAACTATCTGATGCTCACAGGGCATAGCTGAATGTGACATACTCATGTTTCCATTCCAGGGTGCAGGGGCAGCGGAGGAAGAAGAGAAAAAATACAGCTGCTGACCTTTCGGAGTTAAGCCGGAGATGTGGGGAGAACTTTTCCCCAAGGTGCTTAGGAGGCATCCTGGAATCAAGGTTTGCACATAAAGCAGATGTGTGCTGCCTTGACCTTAAGAAGTGAGACCCACTGGCAGTCCATTGCAACTCTGCATCTGATAGTTGTTTCAAGCTTTCTAATCCCTTGCCCTAAGCCAGTTTCCAGGCAGACCCACAGAAATCTAACAGATTTAGTAAAGTCATCATCTCCAGCATCACAAGAGGATTAGTTGCCATCATCCTCTCTCTGCCTCCCTTTCCTGATATACTGGAAAAAAAAGAAAAAAAAAGAGGTTTGAACAGCCTCCTTAATGCCACGGCAGGTAAACAAGCCGTCAAATCACCATAATATTGGTGTACTAAAATACCTACTGACTTCCTTGGAGTGTCAGCTTTGTAAACCGTCTATGTCCCCAGTGCTGTTCACATTTCTGTGCAGAAGATGCAATACATCTTTCACACGTCCCATTTCTTTTGGCAGGACTGAATTCCATCCAAAAAGATCTCCTCAATATTATCTCAGAGACAGGCAGAAAAAGGTCCCTTTTAGTAGACACTGCAGGGGACATATTCCACCTTCCCCAAGTTTACAGCCTGAATAGTCCTAAAGCAGAAGGCTTGTTCAGAGTTGCCCAAAACTCACAAACAAGCACAGATTCTTAGACTGCCATTAAAGCAACTGAGCCATATTTTCACTCTTAAAACACCTCCTTCCCCAGGAGCAGCCCACACTGCACCAGCACAAGAGCACAAGACTTCTCTCACTGAGCCTTGGTCAGATTCACCTGTCAGACACTTCCTGGATGTTCCTACGAAACAAAATCCCAGTGGATTGGGTATTGGAGCATCGGTGATGCTGCACCACAGAGCAGCTCCAAGCCCTCAGTGCTGAGGGGCTCTTGGAGCAGAACCGCTTCTGCCACGATGCGTAACGAGAGCTGTGAGGAGAGGAAATCATGCATAGCCACTTTCAAATGTCATGTAAGTGGGCTCCAGAAACAAAAAGAGGAGATAATTGAGGCAAAAAATTGTTCTTAAAAGGTGCCTATAGTTTTCATCTCTGAAGAAAAACCTGCATGGAAAATATCTAAAATATTCTTCAAATGCTTCAGTGCTCATGTCACTGGGGTAAAGGTGCCCTGTGTAGCAACATCAATTTAATCCCTTTCTTATAGAGATCTTGGACTATTGTTTCCATAATCTTTCTCCTTCTTCCCTTACCAAATCTCTGTCAACGTTAGTTATTTCTTCAAGTTTACTTATCTGGGCTCATATTAAATTTTAAATAATACAGGTAAAAAATGACTGTAAACAATGTCCTTGTAAATACATTTGCCAAGAAACTGATTACATGCATCCATGCAACATGCATCCAGCCATAAAAACTAGTTCTTGAACACGACCTAAGAATCTTGAAAAGACATAGCCATTCAATTTTTTTTTTATAACTGTATAAACTAAATTGCTCTGTTTAAGTTTTACTGTGCTGTCTTTTGGTGTGCTGTCTTTTGGGCAACTTGTTATTCAGTGGACATAAATGTGAGAAATTGCCTATCGAAATTCTACATGTTCTGACAAGACCACAAGCAAATATAGAGTCCCCAAAGATTCAGGGGCCTTTGCATACAATCCTATTAATTGCTAGAGGAAAGCAACCATATGGCAAGACAGTAGCATGCTCCATGAGCGCACAGTGGGAAATATGTAGCTTACTGGGAACTTTTTATAAAGGACAAGGGGAGAAAAGACAGAAGCTGCTAAATCTATAGATTATTCATTAGCAATTCAGTTATAGACTAGTGCATTTCTAATTACTGAGGTTCATTAAAGAACAGGGCTTTTTCTAGATAAACTAGAAAACTTTCATCCTTATCATTACAAGAATAATTGAAATCTTGTTTCTATTAAAGTTTAGATTACTTTAAATACCTTCCTTCAAAACTATAACAGCATGTAATTTAATGCTTACATAGGCAACAGAATACAAATTACCTGTTTGCTACTTGACAGACCCAATACCTGCGTGGCACACACAGTCCCTGTGGCACACCTGAAGTCCACAGCTTCCAAAGCAGTTGGATTTGAGCCATTTGCTCTGGGTGTAGGATCCTTTGGGCTGTACCAAGCACTCCCCAGGAAAAGTAAAAGTTCAGGCATTGTCCAAGCCCTCCCATTCCATTCATTCCTCTCCCTGCTCAAAAAACCCACTTGGGCTGGTGCAGCTGTTTGTGGGTTCAAGTGGGGAACCACACTTAAGCCAAAAAAAGCCTTCAGCAAAATGAAAGAGTTTTTTAACGTTTAAGTTTAGTTTAGCTCAATTCATTGACTCAGGTCACTTACAGGGTCCTGTAAACATCACACAGTGCCTGAGGTGGTTTCAACACAACAGAAGAGGAGGCAGCAGTAGAAGTGAACATGCACTGCCACCATAGCAGGGAGGCTGCAAACCAGGCACTGAGCAGGTTTGACTCCTGCATTTCCTCTTGGCATGCTTTCTTGGAGTGGAGAAGAGCTCCCTCCTACAGCTTTGTAGCACCAACCACTGCCATGACAAGATCTCAAGACAAAAGCTCAAGGCCCTCACAGAAACCACAGATGCAAGTGCACCCTTCTCAGCACTCCAGCAAACACACACACGGATTTTACAAAGTCTTGCAACACAACTGTTTGTACAGAGGTTGGACAAAAGCAAGAACAGAAATAAATAAAACATGTTCCCCCTCATTTCATTTGCCCCATGTTCACAGCATCCCTCCCTTAACCCCAGGGGCTAAGCGAGAGCTTGTCTAGGAGACATAGGACACAGCAGCACTGCTAATGGTGACTTTCATTCCCAGAAAAGCTGTGATTCAGCAGGGCTGGAACAGCAACTGTAATTCACAGGAAACAAGGCAGCAAAGCTTTCCATAAACCTACACAGACCTCACCTGCCTGTTGTCAAAGGCTGTCAAACAGACCCCATGGCCTCTCAAACTTTCTACCCAAATCCTCCCAGCCTTACCATTTGGCTTTTCCACTTGATTAAATTTAAGTTTCTAGCACCAGGAATACAGAGAACAGATTTCTCCCCTGAAGCCTATTATCACACCTCCTAGCAACCTTCATCTGGATAACCAGCCTCAAGTCAAATCAACTCAGTCACCCCAACTTTCCCCTTGAAGCTCAGTGCCCCAAACCAGCCACAGTAAATTCACTCAGCAGAAGGATAACACCAGGTGACCCTGCAGGCAGCACAGCCAACGTGATAGCTGTGCTTCTCACAACAAGGACTTTTCATTTCTTTGAAAAGTGTTCTCACAGCAATGGCATTGCTGACTCATGTTCAGTTTGTGACACACCACAGCTCCAGATCTTTTTTTCGCAAGCCTTCAGCACAAATCCAAGTGATTGTTCCTACATTTGTCTTCAATGAATCACATCCAAATTTTTTTTTAAATATTATTTGTGTGATGTATTTATAGCCCAGCCCAGCTTCATGTCATCTGCAAGTTTAATAAGGACACTCCCTTCTGCATCATCCAAATCATTATGAAAACAGAAATACTGAACAGAACTGGTGCCAGGACAGGCCTTTTCCAAGTCATGCTCAGTACATTATCCCAACCATTTCTGAAAATGAAACACCAATAAGTAAACTCTCATCACTC
Source organism: Myiozetetes cayanensis (assembly GCF_022539395.1). NCBI lineage: Eukaryota > Metazoa > Chordata > Aves > Passeriformes > Tyrannidae > Myiozetetes > Myiozetetes cayanensis. The sequence goes on from NW_026087389.1 coordinate 7,840,448, forward strand.
TCATAACCATTATCCAGCCAGGTCTGCATCCAGCACCAAGCCGAGATCCACAGCAAGACAATGATGTCAAGATGTGTAAAATCCGCTTCTCCTTTATCTCCAAAGGGTATTACCCTACTGTAGGGAAAATTAGACTGGTTTGACATATATCTGTACTAGCAAGTCACACTGAGTGCAGGACAGGCATCAGTTGGTTATGAATCTCTGTCCTTCGTGCAGGCATATTCCAGCATAATAGTGGGACAGGTAGATTCAAGATCTCTGTTCAAGTCTAGACAGATAAATACTCACTACAGGAAGCCTAAATGTCTAGGCATATGCAAGATCAGAGCTGAATTTCTGGGAATTAAGATAGCTTGTCAGTAGACAGACAGTATGTCTTACAGTCCTAGGAACTATTCATCTGGTTGATATTCACTCACTCATTTCATACTCAATAATGAATATTTATAAACAATTTAAGAAACTAAAAGAAAACCCAAAAACACAAACAAACAAAAAAACCCCGAAACAAAACCCAAACAAACAAAAAACAGGAAGATGTAGAGACTGCAAGGGCTAGACAGAGACTTTATGTGACATTTTAAGACTGGTAGTGAGCTCTGGCTTCCTGGCAGTGCTGGTGCCTTGTAACTGCTTATCTCAAAGGCAAACATCTCCCATTGCTTTACCTGGACACCTTCTTTCAAGTCATCTTTTGGCCTAAGTCATGCCTTTCTTTAGTAGAAGTGGAAACAGGCAAGATCAGCCGAGTGACCCAGTATCCAGCAGAGGAACAAAGATGGCAAGAAATGGTCAGCAATTGGTTTGGGCCACGTCCCCATCAGTTCATGATTCCTCCCACACAGCAATCTCTTTCCTTCTCTGCCTAACAAAACTTTTGGATGGGCATGTGGCCCTAGATGATGCCTTCAGAGCCCCTCCTTGGAAAACAGTTACCACAGTGCCTTTGCTCTGGAGCCCACAGACCCATTTGCCTGCACTTGTTACCACAGTACCTTAAGCCCTGCTGCAGAAGGGAAACACCTCTGAGTGTTTAGTGTATCAACCTTATTTTAGGAGCCCCTTTCGAGTTGTTACTTGCAAGGAAATCACTGTGCTCTCCTGTCATCAATGAGACTCTTTACTATTCTCCCTCCTTTGTTCTCCTTTTGTTTCACTGAGTTAAGCTTATCTTTTGCTTTTGTTTTCCTCCAGTAGTAAAACTCTATTATGATGCTTGGCAGACAATTTAAGCTACTGTGACAATCATCTTTGAAAAGGGAATCTGCTTTCATAAACCCTTTCTACATGACTAAATATTCACTCTCCCCACTATCTAGCTCCTGATTTTAAAGCTACTTAAAAAGAGAAGCAGCAGCTGTTTGCAGAGGGATGTTCAAGATACCCACAATACCCTCCACGACAACAATTCTCCTCAAAGATTTCTTTGTTATCTGTCCCTCATCCCTTTTCTTTCTGCAAAAGGGGTAAAGCAACACGAGATAGAAATCTGCAGGGTCTGCTCCACACTTGCCTCCCATAGTGCCTACAGCCCAGACTGTTCACAAACAGCTTAAAAGAGTCACAAGGGGATCTTTTTCCTTGCTGTGTGTTTTGATACAGAAATAATACATTATTTCTTAATTTTCTCTGCAAGTTTTGAACCTTAGCGGGTGACATTCTTAAAATTTTTCCTCTAAGGAGCAAGGGATCTATTTCTACTAACAAACAACTCGCACATGAATACGAAAAAACCCAGGCAGGCTTCTCCTATAATCCCATGTCTCCAGGAACTAGGGCTTTGAGGGAAGCAGTACTGTAGGTTTCTGATTAAATATCACAAGAATTGGCATAAGCTGTATACAAAGAAGTCAAACTACAGTAGGTCATTAAGCCCTGGAGCAGCCTCCTTCCTGCACATCCCTCTGCCCTGTTCATCTCCGATGAATCGTTCAGCCCCAACACACGGCAAAAGCTCAGTGTAGCATCATAAACACCACACCAGGGGCTTCCCAGGAGAGCAGGCAACAATTCTGGCACCGAGGGTGGCCCAAACTTGTCTCCATGACTAGAAAGAAGCAGCAGCAACAGCAACATGTGGTAAATAAAACTGAACACAGAACCAGTAGAAAATTACTTGGATGTAGGGGGTGCAGGGAGAATGGAAATGTGTTGGATCCCTACTGGTAACTAATACTAGAAAAGATGGAAAGCTTCACTCAGTGCTGCACACAACTGGCTGCTGGCACACCAGGCCTTTTCTCAAACTGACAGAGAGCAGCACTGATCAGATGGACAACAGGAAAGAAGCAAAATGAACTCAGGTCTCTGGCTTAGTAAAAACCAAAGGCAACAAATAAAGATGTACCAGTGATGAGAGGGAAGGGGAACTCCCTTTAAATTTTAGAGTCTCTCACAGCCTAACTTAGATGCATATGAATTAGAAAATATTATTAAAAATCCCCCACAAAATAACAAAACAAAAATAGCAAAACAAAAAACTTCCACCAACACACAACAAACAGCCAAACAGACTAACCCTACATGTAAATGAACAAAACAAAAAACACCATTAAAAATTAACACTGCCTTACATGGATGCCAAGAATTCCGTGTGTCATGGGGAAAACAGCCTGAACTGTCCATAATAAAATATTAAATTGGCAAGGGAAAACACAGAAGGATAATCTGTTGCTCTCCTAGTAACATTTTGCTAAATCTTTGCCATTTGTTTTTGTTCCATCAGGGTTTTTTCCTACTAGTTATTTCATTAGTGAATAAAGCACGTTCCTAAAAAAGTAAGTCACAACTCACTGGCCCTGACTATGACCACAAATCCACCAGGCTCAGTTTTGCACAGCCACAGAGACACTCAGGTGTCCTCCCAAGGAGTCATTATTCTATTTTAAAAGGAAAGGTAATAGTTGAGGATGCCAGAGGGAAAAGGCACAGAGGATCACATCATGCAGTTATATAAGTGCTCAGTTTAGGTCACGAAAGTAGAAGAGAAGGTAAAGACTTGAAGGACTTGCTGAAAACATTTGGCAATTTTGGCTGGAGGTTAAGACTCGAGAGTTGATGACTTAGAAAGGGCAAAGTCAGGGGTCATTCAAAGAAAAAAAATACTGGTTTAAGAAACTTTGGTACAAACTGGGCAGAGGCAACTGCCTCTGCAAAACCCCATAATTACAGTGTAGGTTACATTCCACTGACTAAATTTACAGAGCTGTTTTAGAAAATTTCAGTAGACATCACCGGACACTGCACACCGATTACTCCAAACCTCAGTACCTTTTAAGCTTCTACATGTTTATTCAGCCATTCTTTCTCCCTGGAGTGAATATTATCCTGTCTTAAAGGTTTGATGTAAAATCAAACAGCATGTTGTTTGGCAAGGCTTTGGTCTTCCTTTTAAGACTGCTACTTCTCAAAAAGACATTTCAAAACACAAATATATCAGGGCATCTAAATATAACTGACCCTACTTGGGCATAAGTTCTTCACACGTCTGCCATCTCTCCCTCAGATCTTTTTAAATTGCACCTACTGGGTAATAAACTATGCTCTCCCATAAAGGCACCGCTGCTTCATTCCCAGTTTGGCGAGAGGATCAGCCATAAGCTGCACAAAGACTGTCAGCTCAGAGTATCCCATGTAATCGCTCCAGCAATCGCTTGGCTTACTCAAACATAAATTCATGTTTAATGTTAAATTTATGCTTAAATTCCCTCCAGAAAGTCCCCTCAGGGTCACGGTTTCCTGGGCTAGTTCTAACCAGCAGCACAGAGCACTAGCAGTCAGTGGCACAAACTTGCTAAAGCTGCTGGCTCAGGGAGAATTTGACAACTGGAAGCAGCCCTGCGCTCCGAGCTGGCCGTGCCACAGGACGTGCAAAGCCTTCCATCTGAAGTGCCAAGTTTAGCTCAGGATCTTGCCTGGTGCACAAGATGAATCTCCCACTCACAGATGACCCAGGCTACTCAGCAGGCAGCTTTCCCACTGTTAAAGCACAGCTACCTCCAAACCACAGAAACAATGCACGAAACCGTGTGCTTTCTGCTGTCGGATGAAGAGCACTCAAAAGAGTAAAGAACGAATTAAAAAAGCAAAGCAGCAAACCTGGGAGGATCAGAACTCACTGCTGCCTCTAGAAAGCTGTTTCTGATGCACCAGACTATCAGTGATACCAAACTGGGACTAAACTGAAGTGCTGTGGGAGACACCCCATCCTTGCTCTGTATCACTAGACCTTTCATAGCCCAGTTCCCACACTGACACGGATTTGAGGCAGCAGCTTCAAGGCTTTTACCAGAGATGAGAAAGTTAAGCTTTCTTATTTGCAGAGCCATTTTAACAATTGATTTGTGAGATTATAACATATACTGCTGAATATTAATATATCTCAAAACTGTTTCTGTAATACTCTCATCTGGTGTACAGGAGTACTAAAGGCATTCAAAAGCAGTCTCAGTGAACTCTTCTTAAAAATTACTAGTAAAACTGCAGAAGAAGTCTTCTTAAAAGCATTGACCTAAAAACTCTTCAGACTTGTTAATCTAAAAAACCCAATGTTTTTCTTTTTTTTATTCAAATGAAGAAGCTCTACCACTTGACTCTAAGTTGCTCCACCTTTACAGATGCTCGAAAGTTCCTGCCTTCTTTCAAGTTATTATAAGTTTTCCTCTTGATAAACTCATTAAGGTCAAGCAAGTCTACTATAGATTAAGAAAGAGCTGAAAATAGAAATTCAGTGCTTCCCACATCCATGGGGAGCCCTGCTGATTACCCTCTGAAGAGCAACCGTGGTTTATCAATGCACAATTTACTACTTATTGGATAGTCTTGGTTCTTAATGGGTTTGAATATTCTGGGATACCCTTCTGAAGAATGGTCAGAAAAGAAAATGAAGGACTAAGTCCCTACTCTTTGACCATGGCAGATGCTCCAGCTTTGTACAAGTGTGTTATTGGAATTCGGATTTTGGCTTAAGGTAAGGTTTAACTCGGGATTGGGGAATAATTAGCTTTAAAAGAAAATGCTTCGTTAAGCTTGAAAAAGCAGTGTTTCAAAACTTGCCAGCTCTGATGTCTCTTTGAGCTTAACCAAATCTACTAAATTAGGTATTTCCTTTGGGAAGGGTTTTTGTTGCGTCCGCTGTTTCCCACCCTCACATTGGCAAAACAATTCAGAATTAGTTTCAGCCAAGAGAAATAGCTGGGCTTCAGAAGAAAAAGTTTTCTTCAAGTCTTTTTGATCTAACAGCGGATATACACATTGTATCATCACCTTCTTCCAGTGACTAATAAGTCTGAGGCACTGATTTCAATTCAAGAGTATGCAGAAAGAACTATAATATGCCTACTGGTATGTTTTATTGTTTCTTGCAGAATTCCTGCAGAATTGCAGTTGATTGCCAGACTTGCATATTCATGGAGGTATGTGCTTATTTGCTGAGAAGTATCTTTATTCCTTACCATTAACAGCAATAATTAGTAGACCTTAAAGTAACAGTTTTCAATCCTGAAAGTTCAAGACCCACCTGAAAAATTTCAGAAGGCTCTACCCCATCATCCAATGAACAATAATTATGATTGGCAACAAAGACAAGCAACTTTCTTTATATAACCAAGACAAGGAGCCCTGTGACCTATTGCAGTGCACTCTGCTGTGCACTCTCTCCCAGCAGGTTTCTTGGAGCTCTATGAAGGAACACGGTAAAGCAAAATCCCACATAAACGAGAACTTTGTAACTCTTTCCTCAGAAGTCTTTTTGTTCACCTTAAGTTGACAGTTCAGTACTAGCCAGAGGTGGTTGCTTCACATGAGAGTGACATTTAAACACACCTACACATTGGAACATAAAGTAGCAACATTAATTAGTTATTACTTTTATATCAGCTGTGAATATAAAACAACAGCAAAAAAAAGGTTAGCTACTCCTTTCGAATCAAGTTTCTTTTCTTTCCTCTTACTACTTACACTTCAGAAAGAAGGGGGTTGTGGCAAAGAAATCACTCTTGGTCCTCACTCCAAGAATTGAAAAAAACCCCAAAATTAAAAAAAAAAATTGTGCATGAACTTAACTCAAATTTCAATAACCAATTATAACATTCACTTGGAGACTAGCAGGTTTAAACCTCCTTTCTGGAAGATCTGGATCTCCTACTCCACAAGTGCCCTTACACCACTGAGCTACAGGATATTCTAAGGGCAGCATGTCACCAAAGCCACTCACTCTGCCTAAAAACTACCTGCAAAAGCATATGCTGGAGCTCTAACATCCTCCTGTTTCCCCGTCACCAGTAAACTATACTAAGCATCAGCATATGGAGTTATTCCTGTTTGCTCACTTGCTCTCAATTAATACATAGCAAATATTTGCATAAAATATTTAAATATTCATTGGATCAGAAAAAGGCTCAATTGCTGGGTGCTTGGAGAATTTGCCACGGGCAGAAAAAGGGGAAGAAGAAAGAACTCAATTTCCAGGTTGTGCTAAAATGAGTATTTAAACTAAGCAGAATAGAAAAGCTCCAGTGGAAAGCAACTAACAAAAGACCTGGAAGGGCAGAAAACACATTTGATAAGCTTGAAATATTTCATGTCCCTGGAACACTACTGTAGCAATCCCGGTTTTCTATGGATATGCTAACACCTTCATCCAGGCAAGCTGACGACTTCATCCCAGTAAGTAAATTAAAACACAAACAACAGACAGCTGTCAAAATACAAAAAAAGCATCTTGTCCCTCTGACATAAAGAGACCTGGAAATCATGCATAACCCACATGGAATTTGTGCCAAATCATCACAGCCAGTGAAAACTGATGCTAAATGCTATTCCATACAGACTTCCCACAATCGGATCAGAAAGCACACGTGTAATGGGGTGCTGAAATGACAACATAGAGGGAATAAGAGATGAGTGAAAGGGCAATTTTTAGTGCCCAGTCTGATTTGTAGAGCCCTCCTGAATGAGTGAAGGAACACCCTTCAAATCTCCCAATTTTGACAAAAGAAGAGGTATAAAAGGAGAGCAAGGACAAACAGAATGAGAAATATGACTGGTTAAAGAGTGAAGTATTTTGGAAAAGAGAGCTAAATGATTTGACTTATTAAAATCACATGGGGCAGGAGGGCAAATCCCTTTGGGAATGAGCACAGGAAATATACATCACTCTCCAAAGTAAGGCCAAAGTGTATTTTGTACTCACTTTTCACTTCTATCACTGCTTATGGGGCAACTGCTCACTGCCTCATGAGCTCCTGGGCAGCCAGGAGGCTTCTGCACAACGGAGCAGAACTGATCCACTGGACAGTACTTAATGTACAGCCTCTTTATCATCACCAGAGTCGTGTTCAGAAGACACTTCACATCCCCACAGTGCTCCAGGAGTGTTCATCTCCTGTATTCAAACCCTCGGGAGCAGCTGTGCTTACCACTCTGGCTACTCATGATCTCTCAAACACACACATTACAAGTGTTTCTTCAGAGAAAGGTCACTGGCACTGCAGATGTGGAGGTGGATTCTCCCTTGCTATAAGGCAGCAACTCCTCAATCCAGGTACATATTTAGAGGAAAAACAAAGACATACAAAATCTGGCAGGAGGCAAGTTTAGTGTCTCTTTGACTCTCCAGATCCTTGTTATTCTATCAGGAGAATGCATCCATTAATGTTGCATTGAACAGTCACTGGTGCCCCAAGGAAGACTTTGAAAAAACATTCTATTTAAAGACAAGCCTGTTAATGTGTCATCTACAATATGCCTCTCTTACTCCTGGGAAATTTGCATGAAAACAGGATTGTTATGGCTCTGACATTCTTGTGTTCCTACTGTTTATTCTCACTGGAAGAGGCACACTACCCTGCCATCTCTGCACACCCTGTGTCCCATCAAAACAACAACAACAACAAAAATTTACAAAAATTAAAAGGAGTTTTAAATGTAACCCCACTGAATTTTCAGCTCACGTTCTTGAAATCCCAGTTTTAGTAGCAGGGAAGCTCACATGCCAAAGGAAACAGATGCTATAAAAGCCAATAAAAACAAATAAACATAAATAAATAACATTTTGTCACCATTAGTGAAGGTTTGTGATTATGTGAGTATTCAATAAGAGCAAATGCAATTCCAACAAGAAAAAAGCACCAACACAAAATACATCCAATGAAATTAAATGGGAAAGGCATGGATCAGAGCACTGGAACAGGCTGCCCAAAGATGCTGGGGAGTCTTCTTTTCTGGAGATATGCAAAACCTGCCTGGATGAGAGCCTGTGCTCTAGGTGGACCTGCTTTAGCAGTGGGGTGGGACTAGATGATCTCCAGAGGTCCCCTCCAACCCCAGAGCATTCTGTGATGAAATGCCAGTTCAAACAAGGATAACAAACTATCATTTTAAGCTGGTATTTCCCAGGTACACTTCTAAGTGTGCTGCCACACCAAACTAAAGTCTTTCTCTTCATGGGGGTGGAAGACAAAAGCACCAAGAGCATTTAAGGGGAGTTAAGTTACAGGGGCAATGACAATTTACTGGATGGTTCAGCACTAGTGGGAAGCTTCATTGTTTTTTTTTCAATGCATTCCTATCTCATTTTCACTCTTAGACATTCATTTCTCCACATTTTCGCAGACATACATTCACAACAAAAAGGTTCACAGAAGGGTTTATTGTTTAAGACTTCATTTGAAACAGACTGATCTGCAACGTCAGTGCAGCTGCCTCATATGCAGCATCGCATTCTAAAAATGCTTTATGACATTTCTCTTTAGACATGAATCAGCAGACTAACAGATGTCTCATTCACACCATGTTTGAGTTTCAGTTTTACTAATGAAATTAATTTAGGGCCAAATTGCATCTTGAGTCGCACACAGAACTCTTGTTGACTTGCATGTCAGCCAAATACGTGCATGGGAGAAAGGAAGTCTGACCTTAATTTTAATTTGATCTTTGTAACAGATTGCTAATTTAAAGAGACAGATTGTGATGTCCCTTACTTGTGTTACATTCTACCTTGCATCACAAATCATCCCACTGAAGACAGCAAGATTTCTGGAGTGCCATACATACACTCCTAGGAGGGTGAAGGTCTCTGTCTCTGAATCTTAAGATGCAGTACACAGCTTTCCAAAGTCTTTTTCTCTTTGTACAAACGAAGTGTGCTGTCCTGGCAAGACCTGCTGTGTTGCTGCTGAGTTTCACTGTGCCGTGCTCAGTACAGGCAGCAGCTCTCAGAACAGGAGATGAGGAAACAGCAGGGAAGTTGCTTTTCCACACAAGGTTGTTCATGCAGTTTTTGCGGGCAGATACAAGCTTGCCTGGGCCAGAGTCTGTGCAGCTGTGTTGGCCAAACTGGATTTCCTCACTTTAGCCAATAATCCACTGTGTTAACTGCCATGATCACAGCTACCTGTCAGAGCTCAGGGCACAGCCACGTCTGTTTGAAGCAGAGCGCGAATTCACATCTGCCTGCAAACACACTCCCTGTCCCTGACTGAAGTCATTGTGACAAACAGAGCTGTTCCACAAGAACCAAGCCTTTTTCATCTCCCAGTTTTCTCAAAGGAATGTCTGAACCATGTCCTGAGCAGATCTCTTAGTGAGTAAATTTTTTTAAAAAAGGTTAAAATCATAATGTGCTACAGCATTGGTATAACATCCAGCCTAACACTCCCTCCTTCCCTTCACCTCAAATACCTTCTGCAACTTGATGGGGAAGCAACTTCTGTGCAAGTGACACTACGTTAAAAAAACCCAAGCTACTGTTGGTAGAATATTCAAGAGTTTCCACTCGCATGACTCGATTCCCCAATCACATTCTGCTTCACAGTGCTCCAGGAACACATCCACATTTCTCAGTCCCACACTGTCTCTAGCAGTGAGTGATGTTTATCTGGAATCAAGATAAATTTTTAATTATTTTTGTTTCTGAAACTTTTGACTTCACAGTTAATTCTAAGGACCCAGTCATACAACAACTGGTCACGTTCCAACCAAGTGAAAACAAGGTTCCATAGCAAAGCAGGATATAACAAGAGCTGTGGACAATTTCTTACTTGAAAAATAAGCACCTGGAGGGCAGTGGGCAGTAACTACTGATAGGGCTAAAGATAGTCAGTAGTTAAAGTAAAAGGTCAGTGAACTCCATGCATTCAGCATCTTAAGTCTGTAACTTTCTCAGGAATACCAGTGGTTTTTTTACCTAGGGCTGTCAACCAGATGTTATTTCTACACTTTCACAGCACGTCTACTCTCCCCATGTTTGCTTCCCACTTATTTAATGGCCAATGTTAAGTCAGAGCAGAGAGATCCATCCCCTGTTCTGGTAAAGTACATAAAAACTTGTACCAAAAATCTAATCCTGATATGAGCAACATTCAGAAAGTGATTGTTCATTCACTTACTCAGCAGCTTAGGCTGGTTCAATAGCATTTCTCTGACCACCTTCAGTTATTCTCTCCACCTGCAGAGATCACTGAGCCATATCACTGCTCCCTTTTCTGTAATATTCTGAGGCTGAATTCAACTATGACTTGAGGATAAATAGCAAAAAACGAGCAATAGCACCTTGAATTTATTGTTGGGTTATCTATTTCACCAGTAGATCCATTTCTGCTGTGGTTACATAGTTAAAAATGCATAACATATTTTACGTCATTTGCCTTCCAGTTACTTTGTGAAAGGTTATTTCTGTAAGAAAATCTTTTTTATCTTTTAAGAAAATTCTTCTTGATGGTACATCACAATATGGGAATCCATGCTTTAGTAGCCTCTTGTGAAATTCAAGAATACCAAACAAGAGGAAGAAAAATATACAAGAAATCCCAGGAACAAAAAGTTTAAACAGGCTGGCACAAAAACAGCTACAGAGTCTCACACGTGCCCAGTTTTCCTCGTGGTTTTGTTCCACTTTTTCTATCCCAAACTACCTTTCATACACTGTAACCTTCACTTTGGTTCCATATCCTATTTCCCATTACATTTTGAATTGTTACATTTATATTTAAAATCAGTCTCAAATACTTCCAACATATATTAATGACCTCTAAATAATTTAGGAGGCATTCGGAGCATAAGGTGTGCCCCGCCAGCTACTCCAGAGCTCTTTGACAGAAGGTCAAGACTTTGGATAGTCTTAACCAGGTAATATCTCAAAACCTTCTTTTCCTTGGCCTGTGTTAGTTCATAAGTGGGTCAAGATCTGTCTTTGGTTTTGTACTTTTAAATACCCTGAAATAGCTTTCATATAACTTTGAATAAAAGGAGTTGAGAGTATTGCTGTTTTCTGAGCTGCACCTGGGCAGGCTCAACAACATATCCCATTACAAGTCAGCAGCTGATACCACATATCTGTAACTTGCTTGGACTTCACAAGAGCTCAGACATTTGTGCATATCACAGAAATGTAAAGTACAAGCAGAGTCTTCATGAAAAAACACACAGAGTTGCACACAGATGCCTGTACATGCCTAGATAAAGGAGAACCCTTTGATTGCACTGAAGTCTGAGCTCTGTCCAGAGCAGTGAAAAAAGATCTTTAAGAACTCCAAGAGAAGCAAATAATGTATTTTAGACTTCAGCCATTTTTATGGACATCACAAGCAAATAAATAAAATAAATTAAGGAAATAAACGTTAACCAGTGATCTACCTGAAACAGAACTCCTCTCATGATCTGCACCAAACCTTCACCCAAGCCCGTTCTGCCATGAACGGATAACATTCCAGATGCACTGTTTGGGGTTTAGCACATGGCTAAAAGCTCTTAGCTGGGTGGAGGGAAGCAGTAATCACAGAGCAAAAAGCTCTAAGTCCTAAGCATAGCCCTGTCTAAAGCACAGTCAAACAACTGCAGAGATGCACAAGATGTGCCACATCAAAGTTCTCCATGTTATGTAATGATCAACAAACTCCTTCTCTCACCTATTTTTCAACACATGCTGCACATAAACTACAATTGGCTCTGCCCAGTAATTGCTGTTTATCGCTGCTGATTTCTAGCACAGGAGTTTGATCTTTATCATCAGCAAGAGAGCAGAGCTGACTGGAAGAGGGCTTCCTCTCAAAACATCACACAGTACTGCTGCTGAGGGGGTTGTAGGGGAGGAGACAAGTGGTTGTGATGGCAGGGAGTTGGTAAGTCCCCAGTGGGAGAAGCCGGGTCGTGTGCCACCGGATCCGCTCAAAAACCACAAGCAGAGCTCTATGGCCACAGTGAGAGCTAACGGGTTGGTTTGTATTTAATAAATATTTGAGACACAGCTTGGCTCTTGACATTTTTCCATATGCATAGAACCCAAGAGTTTATAAAAAGACACTGGGATTGTTAGCCATGCTGCTTCCCCAAGCCAACAGCAGGGAACATGTCCCCATTTTCCAATGTATCCATAATGCATGAAAAGCTGTAAAAGCCAGAATAGACGTTGCTGCATTATAAGCTCTGAGCTATAACACACCAGATTTGTCTGTGAAGTTCCATACGTATCCTGTAAACTGTTTTAAAATGTGCACAATAAAAGTTAAATTTTCATTTACAGTTTAATTTTGTCAACAAACCGTGATTTACTACACCTATCTGTCAAAGGCTACACTGCTCCCTTTCAACTATTACAGGAGATAAAATATAAACTTCTAATTAACTTTGTCATATGAATAAGAGTTGTTCTAAAACTTCTCTCTTCAAAGTACTGAGATTTAAAGTAATAAATATTCCTTCAGAAGTAGGCCAGTTTGAATTTAATATGCACCAAATAAATATTCCCTCAATTAGATGCAAGCAAGTAAAAAGCTTTATGTTATGGCTTATAGCAATTTCAGATAAAGAGCTTGTGTGATGGAGTGAATCCAGCTACAAAATGATTGCAGTAGTGCAACGTATTTTTAGCACAGGATAGCACTCATCCCCAAAATAATTCTGAGAATTTTTGTGATTTTCAGATCACACTGTGTTTTCAGCAAGGCTACCATGCTTAACAGACTTCACAAATTACTCCTAGAAATTAATAAGGCAAGTTAAGGATCCTTGTAATGAATCATGTAAGTTCTTATTTGGCAGAACTACACCCTTCTTCTCTTTATGCAGGAACAAACATCCAAGTTGTACCAAAGAGAAAAAAAAAAAATTAAGTCACCCATTATTGTGATGAAATTCCTACGTTATCAGTACTTTCATATTCCAAAGAAAATTTCTACTCATTAGTTTGACTGAAATTTAAATGTGATTTCGAGACTAGGGAACTGTTGTTATTAGTGCAGAACAGCCTTACCACTGACTTTTTTTATTAAAAAGTGCAAGTTCAAAGAATATTTATGAAATAATCAGTTAAAAAAAAAAAAGGCATACAATCCACAACTGAATCTCACACTTTTCCCATATCAATCATGTGAAAATCCCTTCTGTGATTACATCTCAGAGCTAAACACTGCCTACAGTATGTCAGATACCATTTGGACTAAGTTTGCTTCTAGAAAACATGAACAACTATTTTTTTCTCTGGAGCATTGTAGCTCTGTAAATAAGAAAGCACTTGTTCAAGGGGTTACACATGCCCTATTTTACATATACCCCAGTGTCAGCCAAACTGCAATTACTCAGGGCAACTGAAGGTATTGATACACAGCATGGCTAGACTTGGCAGGGTCTGCTACAAGGCACTGAATAAGCAATGGTTCTGCTAAGTCTTGTCACCAAATCCACAGACATTGCCAAAAATGAGATCTGAGCTGGAAAAAGTATCTACATCAGGATAGAAGCAGTGACAAAATCCTCCAAAGGTCAATCATGATCTCTCCTAGAACAGGGAATTACTCAAGAGAACAGTGACTACTTCAAGCCATAAAAGTCAATATTCAGCTTGCTGACTTCAGCAATGATACATTCATTTTTCTACAAAAAGAGCTCACACAGTCCTCAGCCAACAGAGCCTTTGACAGACAGTTGCTGCAGGGAGCAACTGGGCAGCTATTCCCAGCCAATACCTTAAATGCTGTGGGAGACAAAACATCTGGACAGACTTGACTGATCAAAAAGACAGGCGAAAACATAGTGCACCTCTTTGTTTTCCTTTATTTTTCTCCCAGATCTGTTATGCAGACTCAGATCACCTCCTCCCTGCCAGAGCTGGTACCAGCTTTGCACATTTGGGATGTGGCACTGAGACCTTCAATTGGGTATCTGCAAACATGCACTGCTGACTGTCAAAGCATCCCTTGGTTTTATTTTGGTTCTGCTTTCAAAACAATCATATGAGGACTGCAAGATAATCAGTGCTCTACATAGTGAAGTATTCTATCAAATAAGTACTAATACTCTGCTTCTCCTAAAGCAGTTTAGAGAGAATCATTGTTATGTGAACTGGAAAAGGAGGAACACCACACACACCAACCAAGAAATCTGAACACATGATTACAAGTTTACCTGTAATAAACCCAGGAATAATTTCATTTAGTACTTTCAGTCCCTTATTACAACCAGGAATGGGTTTGTAACTTACCCAGGGACTGCTGAGCCCTGCACTTCTCTCCTGAATTATAGCAGGTACTGTGATCCTGGACAGTGGGGACCATTAGAGTCAACCCAAGTTTACACATGTATCACCCTCGGTAAAGAACCCTAAAGCACACAGTTACTCACCCCTTACTTCTAAAATACCAAATTTATTCGTCCTGCAGGATCTTCCTGAATTCACAGTTAATGCTGTTTTTCAAACATCAAGAAACTTTCTGACACAGCATCTAGTGCAGGGTTTGAACGTGTCAGTGGAACAGCTGAAGTGAAAATGACAAGTAGCTTCAGTATTCCTTTAGACCAGGGCTTCTGGGTAGAGGCAGAAGATGAATTTCTGGTAATGCTTTTCAGTCCCTTCACAGCCCTTTGTTCTGGGGGATCATTGCCTGTTATTAGCCTAAATCAAGAAATCCAGCTTTGTCTCACTTACTTTTAAATGATTTAAAATTCATCTTCTAAATGGAGTATAGTCTGCTGTGATTCAGAGCTGCAAGTCTACATCTCTGACAGTAAGAAAGATATGACACAAAGTTCAATCTTAGGCCTGTTCATAGCTTCACTTTTCGTAAATTATTTACCATCTGTTCACAGTACTGTCTATTTAGACGAAGATGATTCAGCCATCCATGCCAGGAGTTACAAGTGGAGAAGTTGTACCAAGAAGTCAGACTGATTTCCACTTCCAGTATTACTGCTTTGTGGGTGCTGCCAGCAAATACAGATGCCATGCATTTTCCAAACACTTTGCTGAACCTTGATTCAGGGAACAGTCAGCAACTTGTGTGTCTGCCAGCCCGGTTCACTGAGCAGCACGGTACTCACAGGTCCTTCAAGAGGGACTCAGAAAGCACACAGGAAGGGGACCTGTGCAGATGAATGCAGGGAGGTCACAGATTAACATATAGGGAGCCACAGAGAAGGCGGCACAAAGATGCCTCACGAAACATCTGACAAGCAAGTGGCAGAGCAGAAGTGACAGGAGACCTCGGAAAGCCGAGCAAGTGACGCTAAATGGAGAGGGTCACAGTTGTGGATAGCTTTCAAGACTGACAAAAAGTATCCATCAGATACAATTACTGGATGGGAAGTTTACAAGGAATTTCATGGTTAGTAGAAGTGTTTTGGCTGGACCAACAGGAGTAAATGACTATGACTGAAAAGACAGATTTACTTAATATATATTAATCAGGACAGGTTAACAGAGAAATGCCTGAACAAGAAAACACCCTGGAGAGATGGAGAAAATTCAGAATAACCTGTCTGGTGTGGTCCTGAGCCAAATGAGATGCTGAGGTTTCTGTAACACTCTGTTTGCATCTGAGAAGACATTTGTAAGGCATTTTTACAGAAACAAGCCGATACACAAGATCGAAAAGCAGAAGCTTAGCAGTGAACAGAGACACTTTTACAAATCATCTGCACAGAGATATGAAAGCCTCAGCTACCACTGATTCAGCTGTGAATTGAGGAAATTGACTGAAGATCAAGGTGAAGAGCAAAGGGGACAAGAACAAAGCCTTAAGAAACAACCTCTTTTCCCCCCCAAATCATTGGGGAAAGCAGAAACTGAAAACAGCAGCATCTCATAGAAGACAAAAAGTGTGAAGGACCAAACACTTGGCCATTTAAAGCGAGCCTATTATGATTTTTATTACAACTGTCAGCTGTCCTTTCTGTCCTCAAAAAAATCCCCACACCAAACACAGCCTAAACAGCTGACCTCTAACCACTCAAAACACCTCCTGGAGGCACTCTGCAGCTTTAGAATGCGCTGTCTCCCTTCCCTTTGCCTAGTTATAGTATGTTATTACTAATCCCACTATTACTAATCCCATGTAGAGAGCACAACAACAGCAGCTCAGAGGCTGATAAAAGGAGATAACATATATCCCCTCAAACACAGCATCATTTTCTCAGGGATTTGTGCTTATTTATTGGTATCCTCATGCTACTTGGGAGATGGCTTCATCTGCCGGGTACTGCAGATCTGAATTCTGTGCTAAAGAGTGTCCATCGATTGTTGCAAGCTTTTACATTTAGATAAACATGGTTTAGGAGTGTTCTTCCATCTATTAATTACTGAGGAGACAGCGGAGAACAATGCTCAACAAAGGCACATTATCCTGCCCACACAGGATGGCAGTTGTCACCACCACTCCAGGTTTTCTACAGATAACGAATTGTACTAATGCAAGGAATCATTCCAATTCCAGATATGCAAACCAGTCTCTTAGAGGTCTTCTAAATTCCTACTGCCAAATGCAAACACACACACACACACACACACTTCCCTTCTCTCAAAATACCAACACAAAAGTGTATTGGAAATCTACAAGCACACAAAAAAACCTGACAAGTTGCAAAGCTGCAATTGCATAGAAAAATAGGACATGAATAACTGCTGCATATTCTAAATTCCTTTGGGACTCTGCAAAAAAACCCCAATGAGATATATATAAACCTAAGGATTTCTACCACAGCACAGAACAAGTAGCTCTCTAACAGCAAAAAATTAAGCTTACATTTTAACAGTCCTGCCAGAAACAAAGTACAAAGCATATTCTTTCCTCATAATAAAAACCCAAACAAACAAAAAAGTTGAAAGAGACACTGAAAGTACAGATACTGGAGAAAATTCTTCTTGCCTGCCACAGGCAAGAAACATGTATCCATGTAAAAAGAAAAAGAAAAGGCCAGTAAAAACATGTATATATTGACAGTAGTTCCTGATTTAGGGAAAATAAAGCTGCAGTATTAACCACAATTATGCCTTGAGTTAGTGGCCTGTTGCCACCCAGATCCCATCAACTGAGCAGCACAAAAGAAAGCTGGCTTGATATGAGATCCTGTTCTCATTTATGAAATGCTGATATCAGTACCAAAGTTAATAAAAATGAGCTATGGATGATGAGATTCAATTTTGCTTATGTGGTACCCAAGCTGTGCCAGGTTCATTCTAATGTACAGATGAAGGTATTTCCTGTCTCCATCAGTGCACAATCCAGAAACTGCATGTCCAAAGTGGGCAAAAAACACATGAAACTATGTAGTTTCTAATTCACACACCATGTGAGACTCTGAGATAACCCACCAGGGCTTTAGAGGCTCCTGCAGAAGGACCTGGGGAACCCACAGGTCCTATAGAAGATTTGCTTACCCTTGGAGGTTGTCTCAAATGCCCCCCAATATTTCAAAAGGTCCTATCTGTGCTTATGCAGCAGAAATGTACCCAGACTGATGAATTTACTGCATTCACATGGGTTAAGACTAACTTTCCAGAGCAGATTAAAACAAACTTGAGAGCAGCCCCTCCACTTTTTCCTTCCAGCCAAAAGAAGTTGGGAGTCAAATTCCCCTCTTGTTAACAGCACTTAAGAAAGCCCAGGGGATGAGATGTTACAAACTCCCAGCTGCGACTGCACCCTCCACATCTCTTCAGATGCTGAAGCCAGTGTTATCTACTGCTTCAATCTTCAGGAAGTTCCTCAACTGAATTGGCTTGATCAGTGTTCAGCAAGGATGTGTGTGGTGGTGGGGGGGGGTGGGATGGTTATCCTATTTTTAGTGTATGGAGACATTTCTGGGGGTTTTGTTGTTTGTTTTGTTTTTCTTTTAAGCTAAAATCATCTTTAGAAGATAAGAAACACACAAGAAGAGCTGGCAAGAATATTTACCCTTGCATTAAAGCAACGCCCCAGAGCACACTCCTAAGCTCAGAGCCCTGCTGTGCAAGGTGCAGGAGGAACAGCAAGCGACACGACTTCCCTTCCAGGAATTCACTGGTTCCTGGCCAAGACAGGTCACAACCCACTAGGAAGACAGGACAAGCTGGAGACTAAACATGCAGAAGGGGTAATAAGTATTGGGAGGAGTAGGAGGAAACAGTAAGGTGAACAGCATCTAACAAAAGAATAAAATAAATACCAAGGAAAAGTCATAGTAGTGCGCGCTCAAATCTATTTCTGATCTTATTCAAAGGATGACAAATATTCTCAAGGGAAGTAACAGTTCCTGGCACCACACCCACACATCACTATGCTAAAGCTTTAGCATTTTCTGACTGCTCAAATTAATTCAAGTTTTAAAGAAACACAACTTGGAAAATTCAAAACACGAGTTGGAAGATTCTGCCCCTATTTGTGCTCCAGCTCCCATTTGCAGCCCCAGCCAATTCTCATGTGGCACAAGACAAGTCAGCAGGGAAAAGCACAGACCTGGTTGAACAGAGAGCTGTGGCTGGAACTCAGGGTAAAAAGGAGAGCTTGTGACCTTTGAAAGTAGGGGTAGGCAACTCAGGATGTACACAAGGATATCATGAGGTTACGCAGGGAGAAAAATCAGAAAGGCCAAAGCCCAAGTAGAACTCAATCAGGCTACTGCCATAATAGACAAAAAATAGTTTCTATAAGTACATTCTACAAATACCACTCTAAATGGACAGATTACAAAGAACATTAAATGAAACAGTGTACCTAAACTGTACATAAACATTGGACTCTTATGTTTTGTAGTGCTGTTTTAAACAATAGCACTGACAATAACAAAATATTTAATGGCTAAGGAACCATCTAATGCCAGGGGCACCCTTTGGTAGTAAGTCAGGCAGGTTTCAAAAGTTCAGCTTTACTTTGTTTGCAATAACCAGGCAACAACCACTGGTACTATAAATTGACCCACCAGCCCGGCCTATTTTACCAACCACAGGACATCAGAAGTTTCCAGTTATCACGTTTCACATCAATGTCTGTCAAAGTGCATTTGGTAAAGCACTGACTGAAGACAGCAAGACTCAGGTCCATCCACAGCATCTAAACTTGCCATGTATCAAATCCCCCTTTCTGTACAAAAATCAAGCTGCTCCACCCTTCTCCAGTGCCTCCCTTCAGCAGGAGGCAACACCTTTACCCCAGTGTTGGGCCCTTTTTCCACGGAGATGGGAGAGGGAAAAGCAAAAGAAGGTAGGCAAGAAAGCACTCATGGGAGGCATATTCCTTGACCTGCCATGGACCTACCCACTGCTCACCAGAACGAAGCCAATGAGTCCCACGACAAAGCAGGGCCTCCTCAGTTCATCTCTGCCAGCCACTCCACTAAACACAGCAATCCAGTCTACAGAAGGAGGTTACACAGCGTTTGCTAAGAATTTGCTATTGTATTTCACTTATATGCACCATTTCTAATGAAAACTATGTAAGAGGGGGGGATTCAGAGTGGATACACCAAAAGCCACTGCTCAAAAAAAACATTAAAATCATTATCATAATCACAGAGGTGCATAGCACTGGTTTCAGTAGTGCTCCATCTGCACAGATGAAGCAGACTAAGTGCCTGTCTCTAGTTACATCTATTCTCTACCATCTGAAAAACAGAAGTAAATTTCCAGTCTAAAGAAACAAAAATACTCTAGCATCCTAAAGAGGATGGAGAGAACTTAATGCAACAAAACAGAATGAATTAACTTGAATTTTATACCCTGTAACTTGCATGTAAATAAAGCTAACTTTATTATGGCTCTTGTGTTAGCACCCAGGCTCTGAATACTTCATCATGGAGGGAAATGGAAACAACTTAAAAATCCCATGCACATGATAATAAGGCTTTGCAACGTACTCAAAGAATACATATTCACAGATTTACACTCCTTGTTGAAAAACTGGATATGAAGCTGGAACAACTCAGAATTAAGCCTCAAATTTTAAGTAGAAAAGAAAATCCTCATTCTTGTTGGATTTCTGAGTTGAGCTTTTTGTTTGTTTAAAGGTAGAACTATACTAAAGAATTTGAATTCCTATTAATACAGGTATTACTGATCTAAATTTCTCTATTGTCACTCTTGCTCCAAAATTACGTTGAGTTAGTTTGTTGAGAGACAAAGGCAGAACTACAGTAATAACACTGGATGGGACAGAACTTCCTTGCTCTCCTTCAGCTGCCAGGCAGAGTTCCTTCTCAGGTGGGTCACTTTTGCTCCACTGAGCTACAAAATAAAGCCGTTTTACTTCACATTAGAAATCAAAGTAAGACCTGCAAAAATAATTCAAAACTAGGTCCTTGAGTGTTTCCCATTCTGGTTACATGCCTTTTTGCAGCAATTAAATATATAAACAAACAGTATTCCTTTAAAACAAAATAATTAAGAGGTCTAGGCATGATTTTATTGGTTTTTTCCCCCCAATCACACAAACAGACTTCAAAAAACATACAGTATCTACAAGCAAGACACTGGGGGGAGATTTTTTGTTTGTTTCTTTGTTCCCCCTACATTCTTACTTTCTATGCTCTTACTTTCACTGCTTATTATATCAACTTCAAACTTTGTGCATATGCTGTCAGTAACTTGGGGAGCAGAAAGATATTTCTAGCTCCACACTGAACAACTCCTTCTATAACTAAACGGTCAGATTTTTCAAGCACACTTTACCTCACTTAAAAATAACCATTTTTACTTTGGGAAAGCAGCCCAAAGTTGTAACCAGATTCCCTGCTAGGCTAATGTATTCCATGTGGAAGCCCATAGTACCCAAGTTCACGCTCAGTAGTACAAGAACTCTCTACTCCAGAGCTGCAGTGTCAATGCCTGCATTCCAGATTTCCTGCAACCCAGATTTCCATGCAGGACAACCAGAGCTTCTTTAAGGAGCTGCAGGACTCTCAGCACATTTGCACAACAGCCCCTGAACTTTTCAGAAAGCACCTCTATTAACAATCCAATGCTTTTGTATTTCTGGAACTAACACAGTTTTGGATTCCAGCTTAAGTAGCAGCTCAAGAACTGAAAGAAAATGACGCATTTTTTTAAAAGTGAGAAATGTGTTGCTGCTGGCACTTCTCTGGAATCTCTGCTCCGCGCTGGCTTTGGCCAACGCCAACCGAGATTCCAGATGGGCTGCTGAGTGTTTTTGGTTTTTAAAAAACATGGCAGCCAATGCACCCATCTGGCTGCATATAGAAGTGATGTAGGAAAAGAGATCAAGCTCTACTACCGTAATTGAGACTGATAAATCAGGCGCTAAAATTGTGCACAGCAGGGAAGAAATATAAATGTATATACAGACAGAAGAGCAAGCACAATTTATCTGCATCATTAGAGCGAGCGTTACCATTGAGTGACTGCCACCATGTTCCACACACAGAGAAGCTTTCCACTGCTGTATCACTGTGAATTTTTAAAATGTTTGTTCTGGTATTTTAATAGAGTTTTCAGCCAAGATTAGAAGCTCAGATGTGCAAACCTGCCACACAAATATAAAGAAGCAAGCAGTACAGGTACCCAAATTTATGCTCCAAGGGAAGTCAGAGGTCAGATTACCCAGGCACCTTGCATTATTTTCAATGGTGCTAAGTTAATAGAAGATTTTTTTGTTTTCTTTTGAGCCAGCTTACATTTACTTGCAGCAATAAGTAATCTCAAAAATCACACAACAGTAGAAAGCCCATCAGGCCTTGACAAAAGTACATTAACTCAATGGCACAGCAGATGAAAGCAAAGACCTCAACTTATTTAGCTTTGGATCCACTGCAGTAATTCTCAAGTGTGGCCAGTTATTTCTCATATGTGGTCACAACCAGACCAAAAAGATTGAGCATATTTTGCCATTCATACAGCCTTTATGTACTCTTCATTGTAAATGTCACTGGTCTCTGACCTTCAATTTTGACAATACTTGATAGTCTGAGGGAGGTGAGATTGAGCCTGTTGTTCAGTTTAACAGGAAAATATCTATTCTCAGCTGCAAATACCAGAGCTGTTATCTTTCAAAGAACTGCCTTAAAAAAACCCGCTTTGGTTTCGTTATTTTTGTTCCTTTGAAATTAATAGGCACAAGTATAAATTCTCTTCTCACAATGCTGATTTAGTTACTTCAGCAGAGCAACTTCTAATTTACAATGGCATACACAGGAGGTAAGTGAGAATGACAGAACTCTCGGGAGGAGCACTGATTAAGCAGACTCTTTTGGAGGTCTCTGTGGCTCCAAGTTCACCGTCAAGGCATGTGACCACCAGAGTGTCACATTCCTTCAGCTGCCACGCAGGACAATTGCCAAGAGACACTTTAACTTTCGTGCCTTGCTTTGCTTTCTCCTTTCCCTGAACAGTTCATTGCAACATTAATAGAAAGGGGGGGAAAAAAAAAAAAAAAGTCATAGCAACCAAGACATGGAAGGAAAAAGCCCAGGCATATTGAAGTCAGTGGGCGTTCTGCCATCCAGAATGCTGGAGCCAGGATTTCATGCATTGTCTCATTCTATTAATATTTAAGTAATAATGAATACAGATGTACCCAAAAGGACGTATCATTCAAACTCTCAGATCATTGGCATCTTCTAAACAGCCAGCCAGATGTTCCCAGAAGCACATGTCCTTTGCATCCTAAAGAACAGAACAATTTCAAGAGGCACCCACTGAAGCATTAACAAAGCAAGGCTCTGGACATACTTCTACCAAGGATCCTGTGGTTTTAGCTCACTGAAATGGCAGCTTTCTTGGAAGCCTCATGTGCTGCAATACAGGGGAGATTCGTGTCTATCAGTAGAGATTATTCTCCTCTTTACAGCTTTTAACAAAGCACCAAGAAGCAAATTAAATTCTGCTTTCATTTAAAGCAAAAACAAAACTTCCTTTTTATGCTACAGTTGCATCTAATAAACACTTAACAACTGAAAGTAATACACTACTTCCCTAGAACCATTGAAATTATAAGATAGACAAATACTTGAGTGAAAAGTAAAAGTGACAGTAGGATCAATCCCAGCTGGGAATCCTGCTTTATAATTCAAGGACTTCTGTTTGCTATTTCAAGTACCTGAAACAGCACAGCAATTACCTGACCCTGCTCCATCTGCACCTGCCTCACCCCAGAGCTCAGGAAGGCACTAAGGAACTAAGATCTAGCCCAGTTGTTAAACAGAGCTCTTTATGTATGTTTTTTCTTTTAAACAGTATTGCTTGCTAACTAGGATTCAAGATTACTAAATATAGACTGTTGCTGTATAAATAAACACAAAGCAATGTTGAGTCTACTGTCATTCTGACAACTGCAAACATCCTGCTCAGTTCGGACTGTCAGACCCAGAACTGTAGCAGCAGCAGCATTTAAGTCACATTAACTGGCCTTCTCAGTGCTCCTCCAGGCAAAGAGACAACACTAGGAATCTACTGTACTCAGCCAGCTAATTCTTTTCAGTGTTAATAATATGTTAATATACTTGATCTTCTGCTAGGTCAGGGCACTAACAATCTCTTGTAGGTAGGTATTATTTCTAGGAATTTCAGCAGATTTTTGTAAAGCATACTTCAGTATCAATATTTATCCAAGAAGAAAATTGAATCCATCTGGCATCTGTCTGCCTTCTCCACTCTGAGGTCACAAATGGATATATGGAGATGCAGAATTTTTTTTTAATTGATTTTTAAGTTTCAATAAGACTTAGCTGCTCCTTTGTAAAGCCACCAGACAATGAACAGTGGTTCAAAGGTGAACAAGTAACTTTAAATGAAACTGGTCCAGAAATAATGGATTTCTGTTTCACATCATTGCTTTCACTGCACAGATGTAGTACTATATGTGTATATATATATATATATATATATCTATCACAGCTAAAGGTTTCTGCTCCACAGAGATCACCCAAGAAATCTCTGCAGGCATTAGGAACTCCCTGCAGTGGCTGCATAACATCTTTGCAGGTTCTATATAAAACAAAACCAATGGAAGATGTGCTGAGGCACAGTAATTACACCTGTAGCCCTGCTCCCCTCCCTGCCCTGCATGGCAGGGGCAGGAGCCCAGCAGCTCAGGAAGGAAGAAACACTTCCCTACCTCCTGTGATCACCTTGTACCACTGACAACACTCCACTCACATGGGTGATACTTGGAGGATTTTGTGTCACGTGAGAGAAGTGCCATTATCACTGAAAATATGTCTTAAAAGCCTAAGAACTAAAAAGAGTATGAAGTATTTGAGGCAAGTAAGTCTATGTAGGTTTAAATGTTATGGCAACACCAGGCAGAGTCTGATTCGATTTTGATAATTTGGAAGTCCTGGACTTTCCTTGGAAGAGCCCAGTTTTCACCTTATCTGAATGTATAAGCTTTACATACGTGTGCAAGTTCATGAAGTCTTGTTTTAAAGTATATTAATAATGTTTCTTTCTAGGGCTCAGACACAGAGGCACTGGTTTCAGTTTCATCACACAGCACTGCTATTAAAACCTAAAATTACAATTTATACCAGAGAAGAAAAATACATATTTTTCCACAATATCCTGCAGACTTTAGATGTATTTATGTACAAAAAAGATGATCAAATTTATTAGCAGTTGGTGTACTACTCAGGCTTTCAATAGAGCTCGATTTAACAATATTTTTAAAGATTGAAAGCTGAAGAGCCAGAGGCAAAATAAGCACATATCAGACAACTGGGTCCACTCTAGCCTGATAGCAGGCCATTTCACTTTAATAAGAAACAGAAATAAGAAAAACTGTTTTAAAGGTAAGATCTAGCAATATCTAAGTTAGTGCACTTAAAAAGAACAATATTTAGCTGAAATGCATCATGACAAATTAATCCACTGGACATACAGAAAACACAAGACTTAACACACACCAAGTTCTTTATGTGATTTTTCTTCAGCTGAGGCTACTGAAGCCATGTATCAAATCATTCACTCACATTTCTCAGGACACTCCCATATGAAGGGGACTTAACTGTATATTAAATACAGTTACAAGTCAGATAAGAACCACCAGTTCTACAGCACAGTTTTTGCTCACATAAAATTAGTTTATTCATGCACACACACACAAACTGAACAATTAAAGCTACCAACATCACTTATAAATTCTGCTATTCATCATCCCAAATGTTACATTTGGGAACTGGGGGAGGAAAGAGCCTACAACGAGTCAGATTTAATCATAACATCTGCCAAGAACTCCCAACCTTCGATTTCGTTCCAACAAGAAGTAACCTTTAAGAAGAACACACAAAAAAAGCTACACTCTGTTCAACAAAACCCACTTGAAATATTTAATGTCAAAGCACTGATAAATTTAAGAGAAAAGGTTGGATGTTTCAGTAGCTGCATAAGGCAGTTGAAGCAAGTTGCAGATTTACAGTGTCTGCCCAGAGCTGGGGGATGTAGCATTAAGGAGGCTCAATCAAACGTGCTGCTTAAATCCAAGCAAGCTTTGATTTATATTAATTCCTCCTGATTTAAAAGATTCTGTGTCCATCTGAGACCTCCCAGTGCACTAACTGTCTGACTCACCAGGGAGACACACCACAAGCTGTGAGGCTGCCATGGTGGGGATGGTTATCCTCAAGCTACATAAACCTTGGGAAACCTGTCAATAATCCAGCCCCAGACACCAGTTGGGTGCTATCAAGTAAATCAATGCAGGGTCAGAAAGAAATGAGTCCAGCAGGAGTACAGAACGCTGGTGACGCAGGTGGCTCTGGCCTCTGGCTGTGCTGACGCTTATCACAGGCTTTCCCATCCCCACCCTGCAACCAAGGCGGGGAAAAAAGGCAAAATAAAAGTTCTGCACTTTGGATTGTTCATGGAGAAAAGAGGAGGAAATGGGTTTAAAATTACAGAGGAAGGAAAGGTCTGCAAACCCAGGAGAACATTTTTTTCTCACTTCCAAAAACCACACAAAGCTGAAAGTGCACAGTTCAAAAGAGTCATTGCAGCTTCAGCCCCTCAAGCTTCCTTGCACCCCACTGGAAAGGGACAATTCCTTAATTGAAGCCTTCAGCAACACAGTGCCTCCATAAACTAGTGAAGTTTCTACTTGCAGTATATCAGAATACAGAGTAAATATGAATTAACAGATGGACAAGAAAGTCCAATACAGTAACTTAGATGGCAACACAGTCTCATCTTCCATTGGCTCAAACCAGATGAGGTCTCCTGTGGCCACCAACAGATTCGAGGTCAAACACCTTCAAACCCAGGCACATGCAAATGTAATGCCACCTACATTTGGAGGCTGATAGAGAACTGCTAATGAAGTTAATCCACATTCATCTCCAAATGATTTCACAGGTTTCCCCCCCACCCCCATCATCATGTTACACTTCCAGTTTAATTTTGTTTCAACAATATGCTTCACAGACTAAGATATTACACTTAACATTTGACACTAATGTGTTCTAACAAAGTTGACGCATTAAAAGGATTACACATTTGCAGATTACTGCGCAGGTTCCTCCTGGATGTCTGCCGAAGAAATCCTGCAAATGTTCTGGCTCTAGGCTCTCCCGGTTACACCCAGCATTCATCCTGATGGGGTAGTGTAATCGGTTTGCATGCCACCGAAGGATCTGAGGCAAGCAACTGGGCTGCCTTCAGGAGAACCAAGCAGAGCCATAGAACCTGAATAAATTAAAAAGAAGGTTAAACATCAGCTAATTCTCCTCACAACACACTGCTGTTTATTCTGGTGCTTTGTCAATTTAGTAATCCAGCAAAACCGTATATATGAGTGTTATCTTGTATGTGCAAGCAAGAGATTATTAGGAGGAAAAGGAATTTAAATTGTCTCTAATAACAAACCTTGAACATTTGGAAAGAAGAGAAAAGGAAGAAAGGGGACAGTTACCAGATAAATTTGGGTTGCAAAACTGAAATAAACATTTTGTTTGCTCAGTTTATTTTTAAGCAGTAGAAATTCACATGTTCTGCAGCCATTTTACTTCCAGGGATTTAAGTATTGAAAATGAAATGAGAGAAAAGTCACACAGCAGAAGGGCTGGCACATTTGCCTCCCAGGCTGCTGGCTGAAGGGTCTCAGAGGGAAGGACAGGACTGCAATTCTGGAACAGGTTAATATATATAACAGCTCTCCTGAGGGCTTTCTGCATTTCTGTACTTGCCATTTCAAACTTTCAGTGTTAATTTGAACTTCTACATCCTTGGGGGGAAAACATGAGTTTTGAAATAAGTCTTGAATCACTTCAGGATACAACCACATGTTCCACCAAGAAGTGCCTCTTTCAAACCCTGTGCAGGGCAGGGGGGAAGTATTGTTCTGTGTTAGTAACTCATCTGAGAAAGAACTATGAAATAGTTAAACTCACACACACCCTTCCTGCCTCTCTGGGAAAGGAAGAGTGCATTTATTTATATATTCCATTCACAAAGCTATATTTGAAAGCTATTTTAAGGCTGCAGACTGAAAGGTTCTAGAGGCAACATTAAAGAAATTTGGACAAAAGGGACTTTTTTGCTTGCTGTATCTGCATAACACTACAGTCTTTAGATGAATTACATACATTTTCAATAGATCCATGCCAAAGTCAGTGCACAAGTGAAACAGCAGTACTGAAGAACACACGACCATTACCCTTAGATACCTATGAGTTTTACACCTGTAGAAACAAAATATTCTAGCAGGGCTCTCTGATACTGTTTGAAGTTGTGCTGCAATTTGGGAAGCTCATTCTTGACAGACCTCACATTTCTCCTTCTGTTCAATTAGTTTTTATGACCTTACCAGCTGAATTTTGGCACACCTACATATTGCTCAAAAAGAAGAGATTTCTAAAGGCACTATCAGGAGGCACAAAGCAGAAATTTAAATCCTCAGTGTTTGATGAAAATGTCATAAGTAGGAAAATTACGCCTATGTATAATCTGGTGCAGTGAATCGCTTTCTTCAAACACTGAATATTTCCTTTAATAGTACACAGAGTGATCTTGGCAAATTCGATGGTCCTGAGTAACCAAGTCATTTTCTTTTGGCTATAAAAACGCAACAAGTTCCAATCTGATAACTTCAGTTCACAAAAAACACCCTAAATTTTGCTTTCCTTCCCTCCTTCATTCCACCACCCTCCTTGTACTGCATCCTTCTATTTTCAGCACCAGCCAAATTAAAGGAAGTGTACAGAATTCAAGCTGCTAATCACCTGCTTGTACTATTGATCAGCAGCTTTTACGACCTACTACAGCTGAATGAGAAACAACCCCAGAAATTTAACAGCACACTACATTTAGACATTTGGAAGCAGACACCCTCCCACACCTTTCCAGTAGTTAATTCCCCACTCTGTTTTAGCACAGCAGCTTGAATACTGTGCACTGCATCAGACAGAAACAGATCCATCTGGAAAAGGATGCATTTCCAGAGGTTTTGGTGTTTCCTCCCAAAATCTGATCCCTGCCCTGACATGGAGAGTACTTGTGCTAACACAGCATGGAGGACTCCGCCCAGAGCTAAGAACGAACTGGCAGCACCAGTCAGAGCAGCAAAGCCTCCAGCAAAAACTGCACAGAACTCCAGGCTGACAAAAGAAGGACCAGCCATCCACTGCTCCCCTTCAAGACACAAAACAGTAAGTTTGCAGCAACAACTACTGCACTCTGTGTTGATCAGATACCAGGTAATCAGCTTCGACACTCCTGGACAGTCAACAACTACGGAATTTTGGTCGGTTGGTTTTACTTGTGTTCTTGTTTCCTAACAGTCCTAAAAAAGGTGTAAGCAGGGGCCTTAATGGTCATGTTCTTTCCCTCTCACAGGCCACTGTTACCTGTCACTGGTTCATGAGCAGAAAGTTTTCACATGTGCAGTGTTCACCCACTATCTCCAGAATGACAGCAGCTTCAAAAACAGCACCCACAGAAGAAGCAATGGGTAGGAAAGGGAGGACAAACACCCTTGCTTCAACACTTTCCCATGAAGAAGAGTTCTATTGTTTCCTCTGCCCTCTAAAGCAGCCTTGAAAAAAAATTTTAAAAAAAAAGAACCCACTAAGTAGCTTACATATTCATGAAAAAAGGATGCACAAAAGTATGCATTTCTTAAAATATACGCTCTGGTTTTTTATAGTCTCAAAAAGCAGCAAATATATTTTTACCCAAATTCTCAGAAATGCTATTCTGCACTACACAGATTTGTCAAATTGGTACCTAAAAGAAGATATAATGCCCTAGGAGGGGACATTCAGAGTGAAACTATTTACAGAGCCTCAGCTGCAGAAGTCACCTCGTACCTGGGCTATCATGCAGTTGAAAGCAAACATTTTATCAATGAGGAACAGACTACACGCATTTGTTTACCTGAACTCATTACCCTACCTGGGAAGGAATGCTTGCTGGATAGACATGGCAAAACGTGAAAATCACAACAAAATTCAACCAAGTAATTAAAAAAAACCCAAACAAACAAACAAATCAATTCCTGTATCTCATCACTCTGTCCTCCAATAATGACAAAATGTATGTTTTATGTATATAAAGCAGGTAGGGCACCACCTGTACTATCAACATCAAACTAAGCAGCAACCTGCCAACAACAGGCAGACAGTAATTTCACATGCCATTAAATAATTAAAGCTAAGTGTCCAAAGGATTCTTGTAACCACACGGTTTGACAGTTTTCAGGAAGCAGGACTCAATATTTCACTGCATATTCAAAACTGAGCTCGTGTGCTTTGCAAGGTCTCTGCACTCCTGTGAACCTTGTCCATTATAAACACAGGCTGGAGATATATTCTCACTTTGAGATAACTTACACAGTTGACTATTTGCAGGGCAAACGAATGCAATCAAACAGTAAAGCTTCAAGGAGATTAGAGAGCTGCCAAGGTCTGAACTATATCAACAGCTTGAAGTCAGCTCATTCAATAAAGCTTTGACAGTATTACACTGGCAAAACAAACAAACCGATGGTGTTCCCATTGGCCGGGGCTTCCTCTTGCACTGGCTCTTTCTGCTCATGTCTGGGGGAAAAAATACCTGTGAATTGCCATTTCCAGAGACAGAAGGGGATCCTACTGTCCCAGGAACATCACACTGGAGGGCTGCTGGGCCAGCACCCAAGCTCAGTCTGTGCATCCCCGCTGGTGGTATCTAAGTGTTCTTGCTTTATTTCAAAGTGCGTTTGCCCAGTTTTAGCTGCTGCTCCCCTTCTACCCCATCCTCTTTGCTAAGTTGTCACATGGAACTAAGCCTAATGTCTTACAGGAATCAGAGTGTATCATATCACTGTGTTTCAAACTTGCAGCTCCACAGCAGAAAGCCTGCCTGGGTCCCATAAAACAGTGATAGTCTCATCAATCACATTACTGTCTTTTACTCACGACATTCACTGCTTCCCACATTCACTTTTCCTTATTTTGCCTCGAATGGATCTCAGACCAACACCCGTATTTTAGCCACCTGCAAGTAATGGTTGTTCTCTAATCACTTCATATTTCTCAGTGCCCTAAAATGTACTGGGAGTCTTTAGTATTTTGGGAGGGTGAACTGTTATCTGAAAATGTTTATTTTAAGTAGTAGTTGTTTAATATCCTCTTCACTTACTAGAGAAAAGTTATGTTCTTATTCTTGCAGCATGGAAACACAACAGCTGGTTCTCCCCTCTTACTGTAAAGCAGCCACTCATTTAGGATTATACAGATGAATAAATATTGGCAAATTTACCCTTCTCATTCACAACACTTCATATTTGGTTTGTCTCAATTAATTAAAAATATTTCTTCTGATTAAGCATAAATCAGTTGTCCAGTAGTTCTTAACTGACACTTACCTTCCTTTACCAGCTGCTTTTACTGCTACTGACTTGCTTGTATTTTTTTCCCAGAAGTTTCCCTTTTTTATTATTTATATTTTCTAGACTCTCTAACCGGACTTTTTTTTTTAATAAAACATACTTTTTTTTTTCCTCTGGAAAGAATGCTTTGTTTTGAAGAGTGTATAGCAAAGCAATTGAAATGGTTTCCATCGATTTCTGTTTACATTTATTTTCTTCTTAATCAGTAAATTCTTCGTGGTTCTTTCTATAGAAATAACAACCCTTCCAAAGCCTTTGCACATGACTATATGCATGTGTGCATACAAACACACAATGTCTCTAACTTGGGTTAACATTTTATTTGCACCTAAATTTAGTGGTTTCAAGCTCATGAGACTTGAAATTCATATACACAGCTGGAGGTGCTCTTAGCTCATTTCTTTTTAAAGGTCTTCTGCGTCTCCAGTAGATTTACAAGTGGCTGGAAAAATCTCCCTTCTACTTCCTCCAACAGATTTAACAGATCTTGTCTCCCTAGTTTTTGTGCTCAAGCACTAAAAGAAAGAAAGTAGACATTAGAGTACCTGTGTTCTCAACCACCACAGAGCACACAAGGATCGATGAACAGCAGTCAGTTAGAAACGCAGCATTTCCAAGCAAACCTAAAACACCCAGGTTCACTTCTGATTCAGTATCTCTTAGCTTATTATTTCTGTTTGCAAGAATCTGCTTGCTGGAGTGCTCTGGATTTATACATTGATGACAAAGAAACTTTTCAGAGTTATTAGAAGAAAACTGCAGGCAGCAAAGCTGGTGAAGCTTTGACCCTATAGAACAGAAGAGCAATACATTGAACAGCTTGTATTCTCCACGACCTATAACAAGTCATTTTACCTACTGTGTAGAGAACGCTTTAATACTTGGGAGAAGGCAGAATCTCCATTTCTATAGCTCATTAGTAACCAATTTCCATAGTTCATTAGCAAGCAAAAGGAATGTAAACCGACACCTTGAAAAATTGTCCTGTGCTTAGTAATAAACTTCCCTTCCTTTCCAGGTTAAGGCAAATATGCACAGTATGCACACTCTGGATTTGCATTTCATGAATTTAACACCAGTGTGGCAGAACAAAAATAGAACAGCGTTATTCGTCCATGGAAGATAATACACTAAGTTCTAGCCTTCCCTGCAAAACCAATCACTGCTCTATCAGATTCTGGACATTTTAAGCACTTGGGAACTCACAAAATTGAGGTTCTTTCCTCTGGAAAATATAAAGCCTAGCAAAACATATAACCTACTTAGTACATCATACTTGTTATAAAAACTTTCATTAGGGCTCTCTGAGCAATTGCCAGGACAAGTAGATTAAACCTTTGAGCATTCCTGTGAAGGACAGAGGTGCAGGAAACAGATTTTGAGGTAATAACAACCTGCCATGACTATTAGATCATTTTGTATGGTCCACACATCCATTAGAAATTAAAAACAAAACAAACTGAAAAACTGTTTATAAAAACCCTCCATGTTTATTTCTATTTTAGGGTGTATGGGTTCATGGAAACCCATGGTGCAATTAAGTGCTATTTCAGCACCAGAGAACACCAAGCATGTCCCCCCTGCTCTCCACACACCACAGACACCCAGTGCAGCTCTTATCTGCACATCCAAAGCAAACCACCTGCCCGTGTCTGAAGTAGTGAAAACAGGTACAACTCCACTGACTTCAGCAGAAATGTGCTTGTTCTGGCTGATAGTAAATTTGATCGAGGTTCTGCGTGCAGGCTCTGTATTCACACAGTTAGTTATCTTAGCCTATCACCATGTTCATCTAGCAGTTGCAAACTCAGTTGCTCTCCACTGCAAAGAAACATATATAGACACATTTCTCCCTTTGTTCTATTGCAAAGCACCCAAGCCAACATTTCATCACTGGTAGCAACACAGCAAGCCATCAATGTCACTTTGAGGAAGTGATTCATGGCATATTGTGGTTTTAAAGCTGCTCATCTGTACCAGCTCAACCAGACAGTTTTTCCTTCTACCATTTCCTAGCAGTATTAATTATTATTTTAACATTGTAATAATAAATACTCATCTCCTCTTCACTTAGAAAAAAATATTTCTGCTCTTAATGCTCCTCTGGATCCTTAATCTTGTCTTCAAGAACATTATCTCTTCCATTAAAATGATGTGTGTGTATATACACACAAATAGTCATTCAGTCTTTCATCACAGTTTTAAGCTTACTATTCCAGAGGTACTCCAGAAGGGCCCTTTCCATAGCTGAAATTTTCAGGTAAAGGCATTTCTTGCCAGCGTGACACAACATGATGCCTTTGATGAAGCGGCCAAAAAGCTGAAGCCACTTACTTCTCTAACACTGGTTAACACTGGAAGTCTCGCTGAGATCAATTTTAATCTGCCATTTATTACTGCTTCAAGAACTCTACATGCCTTCAAGAGAATCTACAGTAAACCCCTTGCCCTTTTTATCTCCTTCATACCTGAGATCACAAAACTAATATAAGTCACAAGCTTTAAGAAGATATTGCTTTCCTGTTGACTCAGATTGCTTCCAAGCAGCTTTGCACACAAAGGTATCATTGCATTACATCACACAGACCTTTTAAACTTTCAGTACAAGGCACCAATAATGCATACAAAACAGCTGGAGGACAGGTTTCATTTCAGCGAGGCATTTTGGTGATTCTCTGCAGAGGAAAACCTTTGTCTTCCTCTTAATGGATTGCTACCATAAATGTTTCATGAGCATAATGTTTTATGCGGGTGCTAAGTAAGGAAAAGCCAAAAAATAGTTGCTCCTTCCAGTAAAACAACTGAACCCTGAGCCACTGAACAAAAGTATTCAGATAAATGCCTGCACATACACATATACACCATAAAAAAACCACTTTCATTGATCAACAAAAACGTTACTGGGTTACACCTGGCAATTCCATCTTATCAATTCAGTACCACCAAAACACCTCATAATGGAGCTGCAGCTGTGCTAACCTCTATGGAATTGCAGGAGACAGGACAGAAGATAACCCACCTCAGAACAAACCATAATTACATGACTGTCTTTTATTCACAGTATTCACTGCTTCCCACATTCACTTTTCCTTATTTTGCTTGGATTGGATCTCAGACCAACACCTGTACTTTAGCCACCTGAAAATAATGGTTGTTCTCTAATCACTTCATACTTCTCAGTGTCCTAAAATGTACTGGGAGTCTTTAGTATTTTGGGGGTGTGAACTTCAGACTTAATAAGACTTAGATCCAATCAAATCTGGTTGCAATGATGCATCAATTTTCTTGCCTTTGCAGTGTGTGAAAGGGTATTTGAGGTATACATGCAGAAAATTATTAGAGCAGCAAATAAATATTTTGCAAAATAGAAGGGAAACATCAAGCAGTACAATCACCTACTTGGCTTCAGAACTTACAGTTTTTTGGAGAAAAAATAATAAAATAACAGGAATTTACTTGTTTAGTGGGAAACTTCTTGCTTTCACCATTTTGGCTTCAATTCAATAACACATTTAAAGAATTCAAGAGTTAAGTTCATGTTTAAGTATGTTCCTGAGTTAAAGCCAAGAAGTAAAACTGGGCTGTTGAGCCAATATAGAAGGAACACAGCATTAAACCAAAGGTACTGATGGCTGCAACCTCACACACCCAGCTGGGCACGCACAGCATGAAACTCAATATTATGAGCTATGAGTCTCTCCTACATCAGCTAACAGCTCCTGCTCCAAAATCAACAACAGAACGGCTCTATCCACATTTATTTGTCTGTGCCTTGAGCACAAAGTCAAAATGTCACATAGGCTGCCTGTAGGTGGCTTTACCTGCGAGTTCTCAGGGCTCCCATCAATACCTGCAACTCTGCTGCTCTTGGAGAGACTCCCACAAACCCTGCGTGTCAGCTCCACTTCACAGCTGCTGCCACCTGACCTTTCACAACACTCACTGCACCGGGGTGAAACTGCAAAATAGCTTTTCAGGGGTCCACCTCTCTCCAAGATGAAATTTGTTATAAGTGCAAATCTTTCAACCTCACCCATTCTGCGGCATCACAGTACAGACAGTTTTAGACCCCTGCTTCACAAATGTGAATTAGCACATAATGACAAGAAATTAGCTTGTTCAGCAGCCAATCCTAAATCACAAAAGCAAAATAAAAACTAAAATCTCACAGAAAATATACTCCCTTGAAACCAAGGCAAGAGGTTAAAAGGGTACAACAGGGTTTTTAAAGTAACCATGGGTAAATCTAGTTTTACCTTAATATTTGGAAATTCAGAGGGGAAACGTTTAGCTATTTCATAGTCAAAACAAAATTCCTTGATTCTTTCAGCACTTATTCTTAAAAGGACAGACCCTGCACAGGTTTCCTGGATTCAAAGGTGACTACTGGGGAGTGACAGGCATATCTTCGTATTTCCAGTTTTTTCTATCTGCAAAATGGACCAAAACAATGGAGCAGAAGAGGAAGCTGCCATCCTCCACAAAGGAAGGAGACAGGGAAAGGTGCTGTCCCTTAATGCTATTTATACTGCTGCAGCACTCCCAGTTTGTAGAGCTCTGCAGCTGCTGAGCCCTGTGCAGAAAGGGGAGCAGCCTCAGCCCCAAACTGTTCACCCAAAGGGGATGTCAGACCAACTCCAGCCCACGTTGATCTTGCTCGGTTCTAAAACAAACCAGCAGTTTCCAAATACTGATATTTAAACAAATGAAACCCCACCCACAGCCCTCTGAGCAGCCTGGCTCTCTCTGCCTTTAGCTTAACAGGATAGCAAAGCCAATTAAAATAAACAGATTTATGATGCTCACAGCCTTTCTGCATCGGCACCATTCATGGAACACTTACCAAAAAAAATAAAAATAAAAATAAAAAAGAAACAAAACAAATGCAGTAAGGCCTGTAGCCAAAATAGCTGGAGTTACATTGAAGGAAATACTTGAGGGATCGTGCTCACAATGGGCGGTTTCCTGCGGCACCAGCCGTCCCCGCTGCCGCTCTCCCCCAGCAAGGCCCCACAAGAGCATTAAGCCAAGCTCTTGTTCAGAAAGCTCAGGCTTTAACCAGTGGCAAGAGGAAAACAGGGGCAATATTAACTAGAGGTAAATCAGTGCTGGCTTTCCCCACACACTCCCCTTTTAGTCTTCTACAGCTTGAGACCAGATTCACAGAATCACTTCCAGTGACCACAGAGAATCACTCTGAGTTGGAAGGGATCCACATGGATCATCGGTTTCCATGACGTGGGCATGTGTGCATGGGCCTTTGCATCTGAACTCCTGGCTGTAATGGCTTCAAATGCAAAAATGTATAATAAGGAATATATTTATAAAACCAGAAGGACTTTTTCCTATACTCCATAATTACTTCTATTCATACTTTTAAATTACACAACATTTAACAAGGACTATACTCTGGTTAAAATGGAAGGCAGTTTACGAGTGTGACGTTCACTGGTCCAAAAAAAGAAGGCAAAAATAGAAACAAGAGGAAAACAAAGCCAAAAATCCATCCACACCATTAAATTATCATTTTCCTGTCACCACCAGTTTATTCTGACCATATGAACGCTGGTATGTCATTCTTCTCTTGGTCTCACAGGAGGAAAGATGAGGCTCCACTGAAATCAAGAGCAACTCAGAAGTTATCCTAAGGCACATAAAACCGCACCCAGGATACAAAAAAAAATTCTGCTGTCCACTGGTAGCCCAAATTACAAATTCAGACTACAGGCTAGACAGGACTGTTGCACAGGAACACAAGTACCTAAGACAGCAACTCTATGTGTAAAGGCACCACAGTTTGATCATAGTTAGCCTGGAAACTCTTCAGGGCCAAGTCTTTGCTTATCCAGACATGGTGCAAAGTGTCTTGTACATTTGTTGTGCTACATAAAGTATTGACTAGGTTGATACTACATATCCACATGTTTTTAAGAATTCATGTGAATGTACATTTTGCTTTTATTATTTCTTAAATCTCAAAGAAGCACTACCCCGACCACTTTTTTCCCCCCTCTTAGGAGAACAAATCACAGTATCCCTTCCTTACCCTACTGAAGTCTGTGGGAACAGGCTCCAGCTCAGACTTTGCATACTTATTATTTGCCATTAGCTAGTAACTCCCACTCAGAGTGAACCTGTGCTACTTCCATAGTCACCTGCATAAATATTTTTTGTCAAACCACAAAATTGCAGAAAAAAATGAATGAATGACCATTACAAATCCATTTGGGCTACATCATTATCATTTCAGACTACAACCAAATCCCATTTTCCCTTTGCAAATTCAATTTCCATCAATAGCCCTATACATCAGTAGCTGCTCATGTTTGTGGCCTCATTTTTTACATTAAAAAAACTAAAAGATTACTGCCAGTATATAATAGGCAAACTGCATTTTCAATTCCCAACACATGTGCTTCAGGGGGAAAAAAAAGGAAACACAAGGTAAGGGGAAGAAATGCAAATGAATGCACTGCTATCAGCTGTATATTACCCTAGTGACATTACCATACTTCATATCTCTGGTTGCATACTTCAGAGGGGAAAAAAAAACAACACTACACTGCCATTCAAGTAAATTCTTTTATCATTTTACTGAATATTAGTTTACTCTTTAGCTTTCTATTTTATTTACCCAGGGGCAACAGAACCGAGCACAGATTTGCTTTTCTGCATATATAGTTTTTATCTACTTTGGCAAAATTTTTTCCCATGACCAACACGGATAACAAGCTCGATTTCAGGTGAAATGCTGCTTTCCAAGTGACAAGACAAAAATCCAGAATTAAAAAGCATCCCCCAGATACTGAAAAGGTTACACAACTCCTTGGTATGGCAAACCTTCTTTTCCACCCATTCTGAGGAGCAGCAAAGAACAATGAAATCTGCAGGAGTCAAAACTCTAGATTTCCCACCAAAAAAAAAAAAAAAAATTGCAGTGCCTCATTATTACAGCCACCAGTACCCAGCACACTGAGGAAATAACTTGCACTGAATTCCAGCATCTGTGCTGCATGGATAATTCAGTCACGTTAGCTGGTCACTTCTGGTAAACACTCATTCCATTTGTGATGTGCTGCAATGCAACAGAACAGCTCTTGAGGGAATTGGAGCAGGCAGGTAGTTCCTGCCAATCATTTCAAGGGTCCATTCTCACACCAACACACAGAAGATTCAGACACAACGCCAATTAGTGCTAATTGTAGATTTCTCCAAGTCCCTCTGCAACCAAGATGACAGAGACTTCATACGTGGTTTTTAACATAAGTGGCAATAGTAATTTTGTTCACTTCAAAATCCTTTCTGGATGCAGAGCTCTAAGCTTGATAAATAAGGTTTACCAAGTTTTTAAATGGCAAAAGTACCCTCTATTCTAAGAACTGTACACAAATATTTTCCTTTACCTCAGTGGCCACAGCTATCTGAATGGGAAATGGTTGTTCTGTAGGTTTTCATTTCCCATAAACACAAGGATCTTCAGAGACCTTGACAAAGTTTTTAAATGAAAAAATGTGAAGAGCTGCCCACAGCTTCCTGAAGGGCCATCTCAGTTAACCACAGACTGAGCACAGCAGATCAACAAACTCTTGGGGAGTTAATTTCAGGCCAATACTGTCATATTCATCAATGGAGAACTTTGAAGGCGAAGGTCATTTGGTACAAACACCACCTCAGTTCCTCCAGTGAAGTATCTCCATTATCTGTGAAACCCACCGTGAAAGACAAATACGGTTTAAAAAGGATATTTTAGGAATAGAGTTTTCACACTGCAGTTTCACCAAACATCAAAATTAGTCCAACAAAGATGCCCAAGAGTCCGTCCATCCATCCAGACCCTTTCAGGCAATAGATACAACTTAGACCAAAACTGTGTTTGCTGCCAGCATTTCATGCCTTAATCATTGTATGTTTAAATACACACATCTACAAAACAAATGTCATGTCCACAGACCACAAGCTTATAAAGAAAAAAAAACAAAACAGAAAAATGTTAACAATTAATTAAACCAGTTCTCATTACCTCAATTTCCATCTGCAATTATAATCATTTCCCATTTAAAATATCTACCACATTTTATTCTTAATTAAAAATTACATCCTTGCAATGAAGTGCAATATGAATTAACAATTCAAATGTTATCTATGCAAATTCCTTAGTCCTTTGATTTTTTCCCCCATTTATGCAAAGTCATGTGTAGGTTTATTTTTATTAAGCTTGTATAACTTCACTCAACGTCTTCTGCTCTGAACTCTACACAGATTTCAATCCAAGGACGCAGAAATAAGTTGTAAATTATACAATTTCTTTTCAAGTCTCATACCATTCATTGAAGAATCAATACATATGTGAAGAGGTATCTTGCCAAATAATTGAAAAAAAAATCTGTGTAATTTTAAGACATGTTAAATTTTCCAATGGTTTTGACAACAGCCATTTCTTCAGGCCCTGCTGTGTAAAGCCAATGGAGAAATTACTGTAACATAACAAAAACCCATCTTTAAATCAGCTTTGTCTACACCCAGAGTTCAGTGACTTGACTCCTCAACATGACTCTCTGCCCTCAACCCTCCCAGAGGCATCTCTTATCCAGTTTGTTTTTATCTCCCTCTGCAGTATTTTGAGCTTTTATCCCAGATATAAAATTTCTTCCTGTTTCATCAGCCAAGAGCAAACTCATCTCACATTCTCCAGGTGAACAAACCCAACAAACAATATCAATGTCTTACAATATGAATCACTTGCCTCCAATTTCTGTTGATTTCAAAGTAATTCAACAACAAAGCAGCACTAAAACGGTAACTTTGTTCAAAGTCTGTCTAAATGTTTCACCAGCAGCTTTGTATTGAGAAAACCCAAAAGTTTAAAACCCATTTAACAAGAGTGCCATTATAATACTACATCCATAATTACAGACACATCCTACCAACACTGCCTTGCCCAAAGCTTCTCCTCCATCCCATTCCAGCAGGAAACACACCAAGTACAGGAGCAGCTGAAACTGTGCCACACACACACAGCGATGGGGGACTTCTCAGCCAGGATCAGCTCCAAGAGGATGCCTGGGATTTTGTGTTCTGGCTTCCCTGCCAAGAGAGGGCATTCTGCAGCTGGGAGAAATGATGGCATCGCACAGTAAGTTGTCTTCAGCTGTGTGCTCGGGATTATTCCGAAGGGCAATCAGCTGGGCATGCTCGGTAAGGAAGCAAGCAAAGGTGGCCAGCTGCTTCACAGATAAGATCCACACAGAGATTATCATTACAGCCCAGAAGATGAATTTTTCAAGGTCCAGAGGGCAGTGCAATGGCTTTAAACTGAGTACATACTTATGAGGCAATTAGATGCGTCAATATGAGGCACAAGAAAAACGCGGCAGATTGGAGCAAGATCTGCAGTTTACCAAATTACAAGGACAGATCTTGAAGTCAAATTATACAAACACAATTACACAAATTACACTGTAACCTTCAAAGGAAGAGGTCTTCATTGTATTCCAGAAGCCTCATTTTGTTTTATTAATAAATTCTGCCAAGACAAAGTCTGAAGTCATGCATTTATTTCAGTGGCTAGTTTAAAAACCCCTTTATTCAATGATATTTTTCTGTCATAATCTCCTTATCTAATTTAAACAGAGTGCATTCTCCTGCTATGAATGTAATTTTCATTTAAGTTGCTATAACTTGTGCACAAAGGAATATGTCAATTCAGCTCACCAGCTTATGTGTTCTCCTGTGCTGGATGAGAGCAGAAGTAAACTGTTTATTACATCCCAAAAAGAGAGTTGCCTCTTTCTGCTTTCTTGTAAAAAGGCCAGACAGCATCAAGCCCCAATACAGCACACCTGGGAGAAGTCATGGGAAGCTTTTACACAAATACTAACTCTCTTTTCTTTCTTTCCCAGCCTGCAAAGTCTGCTTGAGATAAAAGCAACCAGAAAGGACTAAGATGTCTGAAGGCAGCTCCCTAGCATTGTCTTCTCCCTTTCATTCTTTTAGAAGCAAGCACGTATGAAGTCTCTGTCTCCCCCTCCAATTATGTCATTTGTCCTCTGCTAACTCTTATCCACATTTAAAAAAAAAAAAATCCTTCTATCCAACATTGTAATTGGAGGAGCTTTAAATAGATAATTTAACCTTGTGAGGATGTTCATTTTCACTGAGCGTATCTCTCCAATCTATGAAAGAGACAAACCCTTTCACCTGAGCATGCCATTCTTTAATTGTGACAGCACTGTGAGATAATGCATTTCAAATAGTTGATCAACCTGGGGGGAGTATGAATGCCCAAATATTTAACAATGATGCCTTTCAAATGAAAACTCAGGCTTGCAAAGACAGTTGTTGCATGATCAACAGCATACCAATACTATAACACACAGACATCTTTATTTCACACACTAAAAATATCTGCTTTTTCAGAAACTAATCAGTAATTAGTAGCTTTATCAGTCTCAGCCACTGCACATCAGTTTACCAGCTACTAGCCTCTCTCAGAGAAGAGACTATCCAATTAAAGAGAAATATAAAGATTGCTGCTATTCGTCCGCTATGAAAAATTCCACCAGGTCAGTATCAATGTTGACTTCATGATTCTGAAGCTCCAGAGCAAACCAGATTAATCCTGTAGTCAGCCTTACAGGAGCTGAAAGGGTGAAGGTGTAGCTGTAACATCTTCTAGGTGAGAGAAACTCAGGTAACACTGAGGAAAGGCTCCTTTATTCTCAAGTGTAGTGAGATCTGACAGACAGGTGCATCCAAAGGGA
Source organism: Myiozetetes cayanensis (assembly GCF_022539395.1). NCBI lineage: Eukaryota > Metazoa > Chordata > Aves > Passeriformes > Tyrannidae > Myiozetetes > Myiozetetes cayanensis. Next base: position 7,882,266 of record NW_026087389.1, read on the forward strand.
ATTCAAGCCATTAAGGGGGAAAAAAATTTTCCCTGGAGAATACAAGCCTTTTCTTCCTCATTGCCAAGGTATTCATCCCCAGCACTGTCAGACATGGGGACCCCTAAGGATGTCTGCTGCCATGATAAATGTTGCCCAAAAAGATACCACAGAGTCCTCACAAGCATCTGGGATCCACTCAGTTCAATCCATTGCTGGGCAGCACAAACCTCTTCCTTGCCAAGGCTGATACCTCGACAACTCCCAGGCCAAGAAGGCTTCCTGGCAGCCTGACTTCACCAGTGGCATTGGCAAGGCGTGAAGATCCTGAATTCCCCACCAGAAAGTTTCTTCTGTCTCTGAAGATGCAAAGAGCCTTCCATCCCCTCTCCGCTCTCCCACTCTGTCTTCACACGGACTAAAGCAGGAGGAAGTCTTGCCCTTTGATACCTAAACTCAGCTGAGCCCAACGAAATGCAGCCAAGAGGTTGAGCTCCTCCTTTGCCACAACAGAGAGAAGCCATCCTGGCTTCAGCAGGCTGGTTCAGTCAGCCTGCACTGCGTGTACCTGGGCAGCAAGTCTGGAAAGCACCACCAAACACTTGACCAGCAGCCTGATGAGCCAGAGTATAGGAGGGAGAAAGCACAGCCATCTCCCCAGAGCTTCTCATCCAAACATACATCTTCAGCTCCCACAATACCCGACAAGAACACTCAAGCCACACTCACTGAGCTGGAAGAAGGCACTGAGGAATTTCATAGTGTTTCTCTGGCCAAAACAATCCATGTCACTGAATGCAAGGAAACAACTGGGTGCCTTTCTTACTGTCTCCTTTCACTGTCACTTTTTAGACATTACACAAGATACAGGAACATAAAAAGCCAGGACAGACTGTGTTTTATGGGTATATTGTGATGAACATGGCCCAAGTGGTTGAAGTCTAATTAAATTTAAATGCTTCTAATTCAGGAGTGACTTTGGTCTAAGGAGAACTGAGGAGTTCAGTTTGCCAGTCACAAGTGCAATTTGTTCACAGTGGCCTTCACTGCAAGGAGGACAGGCTATCAGATTGAGCTTTTCTGTAGCTGTCAGATCCAACCCCAGTGACAAAAGCTAGAGCAAATCAACCTGGTTCAACAACCTGGAACTGATGGAAACACAGACTGTCATCTGAGGAGTGCTGGTTACACACAAGTCAACTCAAGAAGGTATTTTTAGCATGTTTGTTCAGCTTCATCATTTCCAAAGATAGCTACAGCCCAGTCCATTGGTGCCCTTCTCAGGGATACTGGAACATCAGGAGACATCAAGGTCTTCAGGGGCAACACGACCCAACTCTCTTAAAGGCCTGCATGTCTTCAAAGGTTTAAAACCAGGACACTAAAAACTATCATGTTTAAGATCCTACAATACACAGTCCCCCAGAATCATAGCAGGGTTTGGGGTTTTTTCCCCGCCCTCAAGATCATCATTAGATCCTTTCAACTGTTTAATGCTTGGACAAGTCACCTATGGCCTGGTATATTAGACTATTCTGTGTCCTTATAATCGTCCCTTGAAGAACTCTCACATGTTCCGGGGTGAAAATTCTGGGCCTCAAAAACACTCCTGGGATGGCAGGGAAAACAACTAAACTGGGGAAGAAGAGGTAAAGAAAAATATAGGTGAACTTTAGATAAAAATACGTGCTAAAAATAAACTGATTTTTAGAACACTAGTGTGTATTTCACACAGACTCTGTTGTCATTGTTTCTATTGCTTTTTTTCTTGAAACACTAAAGAAAATATACAGCTGCTAAAATGGAGCCTAGACAGGAAAAGGGAGAAATCTGGCTGTGAACATGATTGTACAAATAGCTTGTTTCTTCACTGCTTTTCCTCATTGAAAAAAATGTGTCCATAGGCATTAGTGTTTGAAAACAAGCAATCTCCCCACAATTCCCCTCCATGATAGGAACTGCCCAAACTGATGAAGCAACATGTAAGCTATAAAACATCAATGCCACTGCAGCTTTTCAGGGAAGGAACTGCAATGAAATATCATTGTCCTCTATCAACGTAGCCTGCGGTAGATAAGTTTCTTTCCTGTCAACGTTGCAATAAATCACTCAGTAGTCAGATTTCATCTGATGTTGCACCATCACACTCAAGGTGGAAATCTCCACTAAACTGAACAGCAACTTTTGTTCCCAAGACCAAAAGCAATAGTACCAATAATATAACTGACTACCTGCTGCTATGTGATGCATTTGTTGCTTGGACAAGACTATTCTTGGGGGGGAAACCCTCCAAATTTCATTTCACAATCGTGTCTATAATCATGGATTCAGACACACATTATGAATCCCCAGTGAGAAGTCAGTTCTACTCTACTACTACAACATCTGCTGAAAATTTGTTCTAATCCACCTACTAACTGCTTTACTAATGGAAGAAACCTATTCAGGTATATAATTCCTAGGCTTAATTATTGTTATGCTAGGATTTAAAAGCAGTTGTATTCATACATAAATATATATATAGCAATACATAGCAACTTGAATGCAAAATAGCACCTTCAGGAGCGCTCAACAGATCAGACAGTGTTGCAGACTGATCCAAGAGCATCCTCCTTAGCAGTGAGATAGAAAATATCTGAGAAATCAGGTCCCAGTGTCTGGAAAACTGCTCCAACCACTCAGCCCCGAGGGGATGGGTGACACTATACCCTCAGCTATCCATTCAGACACCGGGGATTGCTCCTTGCAGCTCATCTAAGGCCTGGACAACAAACACTGTGCAAGGGGAAGGGTCCAATTTTTGTAGATGCTGCTTGTATCAATCACAGCAGAAATCAGCAAAAGGCATCAAAGGAAGCACAAGACAGTTCATCAGCTTTGCTGGGCAGACAGGACACTACCACTGGCTTTGATCCTTTATTTCACACAGTATTGCATGGCCCAGACAGCCAGTGGTAACAGAAACAGTCTTCGCCAAAACCACGTATTTCATCTCCAGCTCACCGAGAAAGAACACTCTTGGCAAGGCCCACACACTTCAACATCATCTCCAATGAATACAATTGAAAGTCTGCCAATCAAACTGTAAGGCCCGTGTCTCACTCAGTGTATGTAGTTTAGAAACACCTGGTTTTGTGAGCAAGAGAGCACTGCTTTATTACAGGGGGTGCTCATAGCCTCTGTTAACTGAAAGCACAACTGTCAGGCACATTAATAATTCCATTCTGATCTTCAGCTTTTTAGCAAGTGAACTTGTTACTAATAGAGTGCAAATGAGACAAGCTAGAGTTGTTACTCTTTGACAGTGTGCATCTTACAACCCTCATCTGCCTCTGCAGACACTGCCTGCACCCAAAATGCCTGATGATGATACCCAAACACAGGAGCGAACAGGGGAATGCAATCTCAAACCACAGAAATGAAGAGTCATTGATCAAGATAGCAATCAAAACTGTGAAATGTGAGGGTGTAATCAGGAATACTGTGAAACTCTAAGACTCCTCAGGTCCAAAGAAAAAAGTTAATTTTCTTCCTAAGTTGGTTTTCACCTTGAAGGCTAATTGTTGAAAGAGAAAAGGTCACACTGCTTAATAACATTAAACAGAGAATACAATACATGCAGATAGTGTTTGACATGCAGTATTAATTGCCTTTTAGACAGAGAATCTGTTTGTGCTGTGATGTATCACTCCTTGCATTGAACTGTATACTGATATTCACTTACAACAGGTGTCACCACTGTGTGGGCAAGTCCCCTTTACCTTACAATCCTGCATCACTGTATACCAGGTTTGCTCTTTTATTTTTAAACACAGCTGGCTTCTTGGCACATAAATATGAAATCCTGTGTGGTTTTAAGTGATTGATTGAAAAGAAAGGCTTTTCTGTTTTGATACCACGTTCAAGAAATTTACACACAACTCTTACATTGCCTTCAAGGGTGAAGGAAATGTGCTCTTCATCATGTCATCTACTTACTAATTATGTTTTGTTCCTACAAAACACTACTTTAGCAGTTTACTCAAGAAAACAGTCTCTTGCTTTGATTACCAGGGTAGCTAGATCCGCCTCTTTTTGCCCTTGGTTTGCCCTCTTGCTTGATTCATAAACATAACTGAACCAAAGTAATTGGAAGCAAAAGAAAAGGTGAGAGAAAACTAAACCTGAGAAATTAAAGTAACACGTAGCTCATAAGACTCAGGCACTTCAAAGGAAAGTTAAACAGGAAATGAGATTTAGACCTTCCAAAAGGTTCTTTTAATCAGAATTAAGAATTCCAGGAATTCTTAAACATTTCTGAACTCACGAGAAGCACTGAGCAAGATGACAGCAACCCAAAGAACTACCTGATAAAAATACTGGCATTCATTTTTCCACAGACTCAAGTTTCACACAGCAGAATTTAAACCAAGATGCAGAAGAACAGAAATGCTCATGTAGACACTGGCCCAACATTGCCAGATTCTGAACTCCAGAAGAGGTAGAGCAAACACCTCCCCAAATGCTTCCACGCACCACAGCACCTGGTCAATCCTTTCTGGAAATGCTGCTTCTTAAGACACAAATTATTTCTTCCAAACCAGATATCCTCACCAGTGACAGGAAGCCTTGCCACCGAGAACTGAACCTTCATAAGCACAGAGGGCAACCACCCCACAGCACCATGTCCATCACTGTCCATTTGAGAAGCCTGTCCTGTAAACCGATGATGATGGTTTCCTGCACCCTGTGATCAACTCACCAGAGCACCAACACATCCTCTTTTGGACACTTCATCAGAGCACTACCTTCAGATATTTACTCTGATGTTATGGTTCAGCGGAGCCCCTGGTGGTCTAGGGGGTAAAGGCGCCGCGCTATCACCGCGGAGACCCGGGTTCGATTCCCGGTCAGGGCCACTCCCGGGCAGGTGGGGCTCGTTAGCCCTTAAAGGCAACCCACCTACGTCCTAAGGACCTCGCTGCCACCGTCCAAGCTCGCTTGGCCCCGGCAGATGAACCTTAGGATTAAAGGGTGGGCTCAGTTCCGCGCACACTGTGTCTCACCTAAAAAATCCAATGCGCAGGCTGGAAGGTGGAAAGACCTTCCCCGGATCTTCGCTCGCGAAGACTGGCCATTATTATTATTATTATTATTATTATTATGGTTCAGCATTGCCTTACTAGGAAGCACCACCACTGCTGCAGTCCGAATTCCACTGAACTTGACTCAGGTCAATCACTTGTACTGACAACCTGCTGGCCATGGGGTAGAAGCCAGCTGACAACACGACAACAGCTTCTTCCATGAATTGGTGTAATGCAGAAATATCCAAGACAAAAACTGTGGGCATAGGGATCCAGACTGCTTTTTCCATTGGAAGTCATCCCTGCAGAACATTGCCCAAATGTGCCAGAGGAAGCCTGTGCTACTCTGCCAGTACAGGACCCCTGGGTCTCAGCATTTCCCACAGCCCCCAAGATATTTTTAAACTACTTTTAACTGCCAAGTATTCTTTACTGCATTTATTGTTCAGTGATGACTTAAAGTAAGTATTTATTTTTAAATTATATTTGACATTTTGGAAAATAAACCAATTCCTACATATGCAAAAATTAGAAATTAATGAGATCTGGCAATTATCTTGATGGAAAGAACCAAGCAACTTAGTTGAACATACAGAGACTTACTAAAAAAAAAGTCTGCTCCAGTAGTTAAAAAACAAACGAAATTGCTTCTTATTGATTTTAATTTAGGTTGAAACACTAGCTGTCTCTCCAACAAAGCTAGAAATGGAAACAACTATAAATGAGTACAAGATGTGATAAGATAGACAGATTTTTAAGCAATCTAGTATAGAGATGGCCTCCAGTTTAGACTGTAGTTAAAATATGATATTAGATGTATGGATCAATAAGTAAGTTTGCATTTGTCTCAGCTCCAAAAGCTGGAGAGCTCCACGTCTTTTTTTCTTTAGCTACTCTAAAATGTTGTCCAATTAAGCTCCACTGTTTTTTTTCTTACAGATCCTCTAGATTCTAATTTACAAATAAAATCAAGAGAAGCAATTAAATGTTAAGTACTATCAGCATGTTTCCCCAAGTGATGCACATGTGCAACAGAACAGAAGCAGTCCGATCTTGATACAGAAGACCAGGTTACAAATTGAAATACATTCCTATTACCATTACTCGCAGCTTCACGCTCCGCCAAGTAACAACATCAGGCACCACACGCTGCCCGTGCGTGCACACAGGAGGCTCCTGGGCCACAACACTCACAGGCTGCAGCAGCTCCAGAGCCACTTTACTCCTCCAGCCTCCAGAGCCAGCACAGACACAGAGCAGGGGCAAACAGGGGCTTAGAGTGCACAAGAAGAGTAAGTGCAGCGCAGAACAGTGCTGGAAGGGACTTTTGGTGATGGCCATCCAGTCCATCATGTTCAAGGCTAATTAAAAGCTTCCTGGCAGACTGCCTGGTCACTCCTCTCTGCTCTCCAGACAGCACACACTGCCAGGGCCTGCCTGGCTCACACGGCACTCTGTCCTGAAGCACACCAGAAGTATCAGTATCGATCAAACACGATTTATGATCCTTTCAGCGTGCCAGAACTTGAGGCAATACTACCTGATAGGTATGGATCAGATCTTCTCAGTGCTTTTTGTGAAGGCTTTTATACTTGCAAGACTGGACTCCCTCTCTCCTTTAAATATAAGGATCTCCCCACTTTCTCACCCACCTTCACAGGCACCAGTCTCTTTCTAGGCAGGATAATACCAGCTGGGGCAGAAGGGACTGCTTTTTCCTCAATTGTTGCATGATGCTAATTTGCCAAAACAGCCAGGATCAAAGTGAAAAGCTTGAAGGACCCAAGGGAAGCCACCCTAACTGTCAACCAAAGCCAGCAGCTTGAGTACAGTAGGGAGATGAGGGTATGGATGGTGGGAAAAAACCAAAATAACTCCACCACATTCCAAGAAATCTACTCCTCTTTGGGGTCTCATCCAAATTGTAATCCCCACTGCAAGGTTCTGATGAACCTCATCTGTCAGTCACATCAGTGTTACCACACAAGGGCAATAACTGAGGCCAGGTCACAGGCAGGTTCTGGAGCTGTGTGAAGCTTTCAGTGTATAATGCTTAACAGAAGTCAAACCCTAAACTTACCCACTTTAGATAACTCCACAACAGTTATGGGATGCACTGACTGCTACTGCCTTAAAAAATGTTGGGCTAAAAAAGGAAACAAACAAAACCACAAGAAATTATGTATCTGAGACACCAACACTGCAGATGACTTAAGCCTTTCTTTCTATTTCTAAAATTGCCATTATAGCACCATTCAAATCACATTTAAAAAAAAAAAAAAAAAAAGGGAAACAAATTCAAAGAGTTTATTTTAGGCTACATCCACTGAACAGCAGAGTATTTTGTTCAGCACTGACTCCAGTAATGATCTAGAAGTCATACTAGGCAAACAATCAACATGAGCTTCCTTGCTGTGGCAGAGAAATAGGCCACTGAAAATCCTTGGACAAACAGAAAGGGCAGTAGCATTGCACATACATAAAACGAATAAGACCAGTGTTCAGTTCTGGTGAGCACCTTTCTGGAAAAAAGAAAAATGGAAAAAAAGGCAAAAAAGCCCCAGATTGCTAACAAAAATTAATCAAGGGTTGGATAAAATCTGGTGGCAAAGGGCTTGTGGGGTTCAGGTCACTGAGTTAATCAGGACATTGTGACATGGTTTTATTATAATGGACTCTCATGGTAACAAAATACCAGAGGGCTCTTAAAATCAGTAGAGAAAAATGAAACAGGTAAGAGACAGTTGTTAAAGTGGTTGTATATTTGGAATTTGATCTTCAGTAATTTGAACAACTACTTTTTTTGGTGGTTTATTTATTTTGGTAACTATTCAAGGAAAAAAATTGGGTATCATTTAAAAAAGAGCATCAAACAAATAATTGATTTAAAAGAGACAACTGACAGCTGCTGACAGGAAAACTCTCAAATGCCTTTGCAACAGCCACAGTTTTGCTCAAAAAAAAAAAAATAGATACAATGCAACAGAACAACTCCAAGGAGTGATTGTTATGGTAAGTACCCTCCAAAAAGCCAGAATTTTTATGGATGGATTGGACATCTCCACCCCAGGCAGAATCATCCCAAGAAATGGTTCTGCATTTCACCATATGGTAAAAGAAAAGCTCTCCAAGAAGCATAAAGACAGTAGTAAAACTGTGCACCTTTGACACAAAGCCACCCTATGGAACTGCTGAACACACCCACAATTGTATTTGAGAATAATGCCATGATGAGGTTTATGGTGCAAATCCCCACCTGCTGAAAGCTGCCACAGCAACAGCAGCAGCTGAGGAGCTGCCATTCCACCAAGGGAAGACATCATGGAATTTGCACATCTTGCACCCCCAGTTCGCAAATTTAACAATGAATTAATTCACAGTAAACAGAAAGGAAGTGTTTTGCAATGCATAAACAATGTAGTAAGAAACAATTTAAAAGGTCACAGCTTCGGAAACTGCTGTCGCTGAGCACAAACTTTTAACACTTGCTTAAAGAGCTAAAACTGCACAAAGGTGTCACTTTGGAACACAAACAGCTATACAGAAGCCATATAATCTGATGCAAAACCCTTGGGCAAAGAAGGAAAAATAAACAACTAATTTTAGAACCTGAACACTCCATTAGCAGTTCTCACCAATTAAAATATGATGCAACTGCTGTCAAACAGGCAAATTTTAGTTGTATTTAAAGGATGGATTTAAATACAAAATACACAAGCTACTGCACTTCAAGAACAATAACTCAACTAGCTCCAAGTAGCATGGAGGCCAGCAAGAATAGACACTCAACTGGCTCTCTCTGCCTACCCAGCAAGTGGATGCAAAATTTAAGAGACAGCCATGCTGCACAATCCTCATTTCTCCTCTGACTGCAGTAAATCTATACCATAATCTCCAGAAGTCTAAAAGCACCTTAGGAATCTAAATGCCAATGAAAGTCTATTGAAAATTTAATCCCTAAATTCACTTGTGATAGCAATGCAGATCTGTAACTCATTATTTCAAAGCTACTAGATATCTTTATTGTCTTAGCTCGGCGTTTCCAGGGGGTAGGAGGGTAGGGAGGGATGGACAGACAGAAGTCTGATGCTGAGGCCCACTAAACTGAGGTTTATAAAAACATGCATCCACCATAAAAATACCTAAACTTCCTCTAAAAAACTCTTAGATAATTATTTATTTTGAGACGCGTATCACTTTCTTACCTCCTGAGATATAAAACAAATTCCTCTGAAATCCAGAAGGGAAGGAAAAAAAAAACCCACAAAAACAAAACAAGCAAACACCACAAAAACAACAAAAACAAAACCCAAACAAACAACCAAATATCCCCCAAAAAAAACAAACAAAAAAAGGGGAGAAAAAACAAAACAAAACAACGGAAAAAAAGATTTTACAGGAGAGCATTTCTAAGCACACCAAACTGACACAAAGGCAGGGACTGGTCCTCAGTGGTGCAGGGACTACTTCACAGACATTCTTGTTTTAAAGAAATGTAACGAGGCCCAAAGAAAGTAACTTGCTTACTGTTGAGGACCATCAGCAAGGGTCAAGACAGAATCATTTCTATTTACCTCTGGAGCAAAAAAGTTATTTTCCAGTGCACTGGCACAACTGAACCTACCACCATTTCCTACTCATTCAGCGTTCACCTCTTCTTACAGTGAAGTTCCTCTTCCACTCTGGGACAACTAACATTGGCAATCAACCAGTCTGACAAACTCCCCAAGGACCTCCAGGTCCAAAAATTCAGACTGTTGAAAAGCAGTAATCCAAACGAGGAATAAGAAAAGGGCAAAGCACTGCTATGGTTAAAGCAAGTATTACAGTATTTCCTATGGCTCTTACAAGCCTCCTACAAGGATAGAAAATGGAAAGAGTGAGGTGTGGGGAAACTGAACCACTCTCCACTTTGCCTGCAAGGAGTTATCAGACAGCTTTCCTTTCCTGTCAGCAGGATAAACTGACTCCAAACAGAAGAACTTGAACAGCACTCTGTCAGGGAGACAGGCACATTTTATTTCAAAAAAGAAAAAAAGAGAACAAAACAGCTGCCACAAGACCAAATAACATCCTACATTTTGCTCCTAAATACCAATGCAGCTCTTCAGGGCTCAAGGTCTCATTCATTACACTGCTGCAAGCAGAGAAAAGGATTTTTCAAAGCAGTTTTCCTAAGCTAAGCATCCAAGTCTCAAAACACCTAGATTTTCTTTAGAAAGGCCTCCATGCTATGAATGCAAAGTCCCTCAAACCAGGCACTGGACAGGATAAACATGTATCAGGCATCACTGCAGCATTTATGCACAGAAGAACTGCAACACCCACATCACTTGAGATTTTATGTGTCAGTGCTGCTGGCAGGTGCATGATGCGGTCAAGTTTTAAGTTCTAGAAAATGGTTCATCATTATTCAAATGACTTGATAATTAAGAACAACAGTACTTCAACTCTCAAGCAAACTCACAGATGCATAATAAAACCACATTAAAAAAAAAAAAAAGGCCATGCACCAACTGATTTTACTTTAACCATAGTTGACTTGAAGACTAATTCAAATTGCTGTAAGGTGAGCCATTCAGTAAAAACACGTCTTACAGTGATTGCATAAACTTCTTAGCTTCCTTACTGCCCTGTGTCCTGCCTCCTTTTCCAGACAGGTGGGGAGTTTATTCCCACCACTGTTTCCTCCAGCTTCCCAGCGGTAATCAGGGAAAAGGAAAAATGAAACAAGAACAGCAATACCCATGGATTATCTCAGTATCATCACTGCTGTGCTTGCAATCTGCACCCTCATTCATCTGTTCACTTTCAGGGTGGGAAGAGATTCTGCTTAGGCCACAAATATGTGACAGCTCAAGGCATAAAGCAGGAATCTGCCGTGTCCTGGCAGCTGTGCCTCGAGAAGATGACTGTACATTCAAAGGCAAGCATTTGGAGACAGGACCAGTGTAGCCCAGATTCATCTATGAGTACACCTGCCCTCACTGAACTGGGGGAGATCCCACTGCAGAGCTGTACGACCTGACAGCAGCATCAAAACAAAGAAGCCAACTTGAGTTGCCCCAGGGCAAGTTATCTGTAGCCTCCACCACAGATAACATGATCATCAGCACTAGCACAAGGTACTGAGTAATGGGAAAATTAACAGCAATCAAGGATCACTTCTCTGATTTTTTTTCCTCTAAGGGTTTATTGACACACCATTGTGAAAATGAGCTGCTTTCATCAGGAGTTACTCTCTAGTTGGGCACCTTTCAGTTGGCTACAACCCAAGTGCTGCTGTTTAATATGAAAGGGCACATGAATGTACATCTTCCTTCTCTGCCTTGCTTCCAGCCCCTGCATGTCTCCACCAAACTGATACAGCCCAATTCCACCAGGGACTATCTGGCAGTTGGTGAAGTCACATTCTCATGAACCCGGTGCAAGAAGATGCAGATCCACAATTTTCACTTGGAAGAAACACTGACAGGAGTTTACCTCACAAAGAAAGGAAAACTTTGTAAAGATATTTAGACACATAAAGCAGCAAGCAGTCCCCAGAGGGGATATATAAACCAACCATTTGGTGCATATCTGCATCCTCAGATGACTCCATACTTTTAAAGAGCATTTCTCTGATGAAATTCCACTTCCTAAAATACTTAACTGTTGTTTAGAATTAAAGTTGAAGTAATGTGACACATAAACATAAATAATTACAATTTCATCAGCACACAGGAACAGCTCTGATCTTTAAAAATGGAAGCACAGCAACTTGGGCAAAAAGAAAATCAGGCTCATTTTTTCATCATGTCTCAGATTAAAGTTATATATTAGCTAAAATACAGTGTTATTACTAAACCCTTAGGCTTCAGAGCACATCATGCCACATGTTCATTTGGCTGTTAAAAAGAAGCAACCAAATGATTAGCATTTTTTCCAAGGACAGTTGAGATTAATAGTTTGAAGTCATTTCTTTAATTTAACCACGGAACTTGAACATTGAAATTAGAGTCAACTTTAATAACATTTTATTTCAGAAAACTCTAAGTATGGTAGTCCTTGAGCACTGATCGTAAGATGGATAGAGCCCTCACTGTTAGCAGTCTTGTCTATAATTGGAAACAAACCCCAACTATTAAATTTGCAGAATTTGATAGCAGTACAGCCAACACTTGTCCCTGCAAAGACCCAGAAACCAGGAGTGAAACCGTCACCCTACCAAAATCAGTAAGCGGTTTTCTGTGACTTTTATGGTACCGAGCAGGATCTATTTGTTCAACAAAGATACCCAGTGCAGATGCAGCTGGGACTGGTGAAGGACATGACATCTCTGTGCCTGACTCATGGTAGTTCCTCTCTGCTTTAAGACATCCATTTTCTGAACAGAATCAGAAACCCTTTTATCCCCATTTCCTAGACAAAAAGAAGAGACAGGGGATGAGAGAGCAGTAATAGAAATCCTAACTCACACACAGGAAAAAAAAATCCTCCCTGCTCTTCCAAGCGAACACAGGCTTTGCAGGCACCGCAAACACCCCAACGGGACTCAGGGAATTCCAGTTACCCTCAAATTGTGTTCTTTTCTTTTTTTTGGATGCACTGAAATCCTTTCCTTCTGTGATGCCTCTCCCTCACTCCCAGCTTTAAGATGCCTCTCACTCTGCCTGCTAGCACAGACAGACAAGTGACTGCTTGAAGATTTTGGAAAGCTGGGTCCAGGCCCCGCTAACCACAAACCCACTAAGAGATAGCAAAGCTCTCCCTGGAGTTTCCCCCCCAGGAGCAAACAGCAAGCTCAGCTCTTACAGCCTGGGAAGGCTCACTTGACATTCTTTATCTGCAAGGACTCCATTAGCAACTTCCCGTAACGTAAAGCATATTTTAAAACGTCACTGAAAATAAGGGATAATTAAAATGTAAGAAGTGTCATCTTCATAAAAGCCACAGGACTAAATAAAGTCTTGGAGGGCCCTCTCCTGTACATTCTGTATTTCTCTACGTGCACAACGCACCTTCCTCTGTAAAATCTTTAATAGACAAAGCCAGTCTCCTCTGTACCTTTAAAAATATCTCAAGTAGTATTTGATTAGTTCATAAGGAAAAGCTCCTAGTATAATTTTTCCTCCAAGCAGAAGACAGTTACATGCAAAATTAACTCTCAACTCAGAACTACGAAGACTCAAAATCCAAATCCTATTTAGGCAGTTACCAGGTCAGCAACAATTTGATTCATTATCAAAGAGCTAATCTAGACTTGAGAAAATTACTTTCATTTATGCATCTAGCCCAAGAAAATGGTAGCAATTGTCATTCTTTAGATGACAGGATTGTCACAGCAACAGCTAAGAACTGCACAAATGTATACTTTTTCCTTTACAAAAAAATATTTACCCTCTCTTGGCAAAGCACAGAGAAATCAGGTAGGAAGGATATTTTCATAACACTGATATTTACGTCTTACTGATTTTTGGTACTGTGAATTTAGATTAATGAGCAAACAGACCCCACGGAAACAACCTCTCTTACCTTGTCTCGGTTAGATTTATTAAGCAATGCAATTACCAGTGACAAGCCCACAGAGAAATGCACTAAACACTTCAGAAAGAGGAAAACCTTACCCACATATTTTTTTTTGTGCCAGAATGACTCCTTTCTCTTATTGCAACCAAAGGAACAGCAACAAAAATACCTACCTAAACAGTGAAAACGTATTACAGCCCCCCTAACAAAGGAATACTGCAAAGACTTATTTTCTACATGGTTCATTTATTGTTGCTGAACAAAGAAAAGAATAGCCTTTATGTTTCCTCACAAAGTAAAGTGATTTGCAGGGGAGAAAATAAATAGTGACCTCTCTTTCATTTAAAGGGAGCGAGATATGAAGCAGAGGGAAGAGAGATGCTTGTAAATTACCACCAAAACAACAAACACTTTAGTTCTCTAATCCTCTCTAGAAAATGCTATGAAAAGGTACAGAAACATTCGTGGTGGGTACTAAATGGTTAATATGTGGCCGGGATTCCCCGCCAACACAAATTCCGATGATTTGCCATTGGATGTTGTCAGCACCGATGTCCTGTTATAGTCCACCGCGATCCTCCCTGCAGCTTTCCTGCCTCGGGCATCTCTGATGTACGGGATCAGAGTCTGGAGCGTCCCCGTTCATCACGATGTTTCCCTCACCACCCCTTGCCTGCACACACACCGGGTACTGCTGCTCTTCAGAAGGCGGCACACAGGAGCAAGCAAGTCACCGAGGTCTAACATGGTAGCTCCGTACAAAAAACTAAATGCACAAATCCCTTCTGGAAAAGAGTTTGCTTTCCAAGCAAGCCTTTTAGCCATGAACAGCCCTGAAACATTCCCAAGTATTACACAGCTGTTTTATGGCTTCTGGTGTTAGAGAGTTTACCAACACACTGCAAACGTCCACAGACCTACTACTCTCTGCTTGCATCCATCTTCATATTCCAACCATAAAACGCAAATATTATCTGGTTCAAACCTTGCTGATCTAAATCAGCAAGCCATACAATACTGTCATATTAAGCCGACATCAGAGCTTGTTTTCCTGCAGCGTTCCTGGAGCCTGCCTTCTAGATGTAATTACTGTACAATATATATAAGAACCAGAGAGAAAGGCTTCACTCTGAGCGCTGAAATTGAGAAGAAATCAATACAAAGAAGATAAATGTTTCGTCAAAAGCTGCAGAGGTATTAACCCTCTCTCCAACTTAGTTTCTTTCTGCTTCAAATCATTTTACCATGTGAGAAGCTGCTGGAAGGAACGGGATGTGGTGGGTCTTATCTGCTTAGCTCTGTACTTGGCAATGGAAAAAAATTTAATTCAGAAAGAAAAATAAAAAATTATTAAAAAAATAAATAAAAGGAAACACAAGTGGAAGTTCCTATAAAGCCTCCGGAATTTCATTCTTTCTTTTCACACTCGCACACCTGGAGGCAGCGAACAACCGGGGCTGTCTCAGGAGCCCACGGAAGGGACGCGAGGAGTCGCGGGGTGGGGAGGTGGACGCACCTCCCTGGGGATGGGGGCTCGCCCTGCCCGGGGCGCCTGACCCCGTACGCACCCCCACCGCGGCCCCCCGCGCCGCCACCGCCGGGAGGAGGAGGGGAGCGCAGGGAAAAGCCAACAGCCCAAGGAAGCGCTGGGGGTGCCGAGCCGTGCCCGCCCCGGGGCGACCCGCGGGACACGCGCGTGTCGCGGGCACGCGCCGGGCGGGGCCCGCGCTGCGCGCCCGCGGAGGGGCGCGCGCCCCGCGGGGGCTCCCGGCGGCGCCGCAGCGCCCCTGGAGGGCGGCCCGGGAACTGCGCGGGGAGGCGGCGGGAGCCACGAGCCCCGAGAGTTCCCCCGGGCCGGGGCCGCGCGGGGGGGATGCGGATCCCGGATCCCGACGCGGGTCCCAACGCGGGCGAGGGCACACTCGGGCCCCGTTAAGCTGCGCCCCTGCAGCTCGACGCGGGGCGAGAAGCGATGCACGGACACCGGCCGTGCGGGGCGAAGTGGGGGGGTTGGACAGCGCGGCGGGCGCCGGGAGCCCCCCAACCGCGCAGCCCCCTCTCCCGCGGGAGATGAGCCGTGGTGGCCGCACAGACCCAGTCCCGGAGCGGGGCGGGCGCGCAGCCCCGCGGCCCCCCGCCCTGCCAAGGTCAGCACGCGGCACGGCGAGACACCCACCGCGGACACGAGTGGGGCGGGGAGGGCGCGGACCCGGCACCGCGAAGTTTGTGGCGGGGGGCGCGGGGCTGCAGCGCGGGGTCGGAGTGCCGAGTCCAGCTCCCCTTCGGGGCGGCGAGCGGCGGTCCCGCAGCACAAAGGGAGCTGTAAGCAGCCCCACGGAAGAAGGGCAGCGTGCGAGGAACCCCCTCCGCCCGGCCCACGCTGCCGGGGGCTGCATTGCACCGGAGAGAGGGGACACGGCGCCGGGAGCGCGGAGCCGAGCCCGGGCACCGCTCACGGCCCCACTCGCGGGCAGCGCTGCCCGCAGCCCGGAGGGTGCTGCGGAGCGGGGGGAGACCCAGCGCTGGGGCCGCCCGGGCAAAGGGGCCCCCGCGGTTCCCAGGCGCATCCTCCGCACTCGCTGCGTGCCCCGCCGGCACCGCACGGGGGTCGCGGACACGTGTGGCGGAGGCACCGGGAGCCCCCCCAGCCGCCGCGCTCACTCACCGGGGAAGCACACCACATCATGGAGCACGGAGCTGGTGATTTTCAAGAAAAAGATCCACCAACACGGTTGCAGTAGCCTCCGCATGTCCAAAGCCGCACATCGAAAGGGGAGAGGGGCTAAAATAATTAACACACGGGGGAAGGGGGGAAGGGGGTAAGAGGGGGGTGGATGAGGAGGGGGGGTAAGAAAAAAAAAAAGGGGAGGAAAGAAAAAAAAACTTGTTGAAAATAAGTTTCTCCCCGCACCCCTTCTTCCTGCGGGAGAAAGCTGGGGGGCTCCTGCTCGCCTCCTCAACGCGGGGGGGAAGGAAAAAAAAAAAAAAATCCCGCAAAGCGCGGGGCAGGGGGAGCACAGCGAGGAGCGGCGGCGGGGCGCGGGGACCCCCCCGCGCGGTGTGTGCGCGGCTCAGGCGGGCAGCGGGGCGCGCCGCATGCCGCGGAGCGAGCGGGCGCTCAGAGCCGCCTCCGCGCACGGCCGGGCGGGCGGCGGGCAGCCGGGGCCCCGGCGCGCTCCATCCTGCCGTACAGGAAGTGGCGGGCGAGCCCGGATCCTGGCGGAGACTTTAAAGCGGGGCGAGGGAGAGGAGGGAGAGGGAGAGAGAGAGAGGAGGGAGCGGGAGCGCGGCGCGCTGGCGGCGAGGCGAAGCGAGGCGGCGGCGCGCCGGGCGCCCCGGCGGCGCGCCCCCGCCGCCCTTAAAGCGGCCGCGGCGGCGGGACGGGGGCGCGCTCGTGTGCGCGCACCCCGCACCGCAGCCGCTGTGTGAGCGTGTATGTGTGGGTATATGTGTGTGTGTGTGTGTGTGTGTACCGGAGGGGTCGGGTTTGGGGAGCACCGAGCCGCGGCGATCCGCCGCTTGGAATTTCGGATTCCGCTCTCGCTCCCGGCGGTGTCTGTTTGGAGTTACTCGTGTCATTGTGCCGCGTGCGTGCTGCAGGGGGCCCCGGGATTGGGGATGGGTGTCCGTGTGCGCCCTTGCTCCCCCCCGCACCACTTCCAGCTGTGAGCATCACTCTGGGGACTGCCAGAGGTGTCCCCCACCCCAAATCCCCAAAATCACACAGTTCTTCGTCCCCTTCCATTCTCTGTATCACTTCCATACACTGTGTCACTTCCATACCCTTCCATATCCTGTATCACTCTGCGCACTCTGAGGTTGCCCCCACAACACCACACAGCTCGATCCTGCTCTGGGAATTGCCAGGGATTCTCATCAAAACCATACTGTTTGTTTTTTTTTCTCCTCCAATAATATTTATCTTTTGGGGTATTGCAAGAGACACATCCAACCCCACCACCCTATAATCGCAGTTTTTCCTCCCCTAGTAATGCACATCATTCTGGGTATTGCCGGAAGCATCCCACAAAATTGCCCCCAGTATTGTGAATTTTGCCACGTACTTCCAGAGAGCCACCTCAAAATGAGGTAGTTGTCAGATGTTTCTGCAAAGTCAGGTGAAAGCTGTCCCAAGCCACGCTGCATCCACAGTCCCCCCTGGGCAGCTTTTGAGTGACTGATAATTTTGCACAGGAAACAGAAGCAGAAAATGGTGTGAATTCAGGATGAAGGGATGGTTGATTGTACTTGCTATTTCCTGGCTGTGCTCTGCTCTGCTGAAGCTTAAATTTCATTCAGAAATAGTTTTTGTCTGTTTCTTTGGTAATTATTTCCATTACAGGGATTCTGTTTCAGAAGGGAAAGAGTTTGGCTGGGTTTATCAGTGAGTGTTGTCTTCAGCTCTGGCTCTGTTGTTTGCTGTGACCAGCTCCTCTTTGCTTACCTACAAACATTCCACATTTGTTGTGTTTCCTGAGGAGAAGAGGCAGTGGGCAGGAGAAGGAACAGAGTAGGAAAATTCACAAGTCATTTGTGGAGTGGTGGTGATTTTCTCTCCCCCTTCCTCAGCTTAGGGGTCACTAGAGCAGAGCCCTTGGGTACTTACCATGCTGCTTCCTGACTGTTTTGGAAGAGACTGTGGCTTTGTGTCCATCCAGGTTCACACCACACAGCACAGGGTGCCAAGTCAGTGGATTATGCTGCAGCCAAAGGGTCCCTCATCAGGAGGCAATTGTAGGCTTTCCTTTGACTTTCTCTTCACATCCCAGGTCATGCCTGCCAAAAGTTACAGTTGGAAGTTAAAAGTGCAGTCCTTACTGGGCATAACTGTGATCCCACTAGGGATTCTACCAGTGTAAGGATTTAAGGACCTGATTCCATGTTCTCTGCCCTTGAGGACACCACTCATTGGGGTCTGCAAAGAGCAGAGAAGTCGCTTGCATAAGGATTTATCTAAAGCAAAGAAAAAATTTATAGGCCCTGGAAAAAGGTCTTAGCCAACTTACTGTTCATTAAATCATTTCCCGAAACAGGTGGGGGTTGGAGGTTTGTTTCAACCCTCATAAAAACAAAGCTACAATTTTAGGAGCTACATTTCCCTGATTTTTTCAAAGCAAAACTCAAATCCCCACCTACCTTGACCTTTTGGATTCTGCAGTGACATCTGTGCTCAGTTACTTGTTGGGCTGCCCAGAAAAACCTGCAAAACATTCCTCTTTCAGCAATTGATTCCAACTTGGCTGATCTAATGCAACAGATAAGTAGGCAGGTCCTACCCCAGTACTGAGACTTGCCTCTTCAAATTATACCTCCCTGGCATCATAAGAGGCAATCTTATAGTGTTTCAATCTTAAAGTGAGTTTCAACAGGTCTTAGTACTTGAGAAAAGTAATCTCACAAAAGAAGAATAAAAGCAGTGGATTTTTTCAAAGAGCAGTTTGCATCAGTATTTTTCTCAGTGATTGAAAATGCTTTGCAAAAGCCGTTAATTGCACCATTTCATATTAAAAATATATTTTTAAATTAGTTTAGGGTTTTCTGTCCTGGCAAATGACAAAACTGAAACTGCCCCTGTATCTTGGAATTGGAAGAGTTTTGCGTTTTCCATCCTCAGAGCAAACATGCAAGTAAGATACAAAATGCATAATCAGAATACTGTCTCCTGAGGAGCACAGATGACTTCAGATCTCTCTAAGCTGCTAAGGAAGATTTTAGAAAGGCAGTGCTTCCATCAAAACCCAGAAGTGTTCAGGCTGGATATCCACGGTAGTCCCCTCAGGTCTGAACTTAAAACAAATCTGTAAAACCCCAATGTCAGCACGACCAGCTTGGTTCAGTCTGCTGTGCTACAACATGTACAATGACCCACTTTTCCTGGAGTGGGAAATCAATCTTTGCATTGTCACACATCAGTTTAGGAGCCGTAGTGGCGGAAGCAGCTTTGTTTCACATTAGCAATTTGGGTGGGCAGAGAAATGGAAAGATGTATGATGGAGATGCAGGGAACAAAATTAAGGACGGTTAAATGAGAATCCATTTCCTGCACGCAGTATCTCTCTGCCCGGGGCACACTGTCTATCAACAATACACAGGTACAAATTGGCCTGGAGATGTATCTCTAACTATCCAAACAGAGCAAACTGCATTAGCAGGATGCTGCTCTGTCGGGCTGGTGCCAGGTGACTGGGGAGCGGGCACATTAGATAGGAC
Organism: Myiozetetes cayanensis; assembly: GCF_022539395.1. Taxonomy (NCBI): domain Eukaryota; kingdom Metazoa; phylum Chordata; class Aves; order Passeriformes; family Tyrannidae; genus Myiozetetes; species Myiozetetes cayanensis. The sequence goes on from NW_026087389.1 coordinate 7,902,029, forward strand.
AGCAGATTCTTTCCCAGTGGCTGAAGTACTGTGGGGTGATTAAAATAACTGCTACTGGATGAAGAGATTGAGAGGGGACATTATAATACAGTGCAGTTAAACCAGACTGATGGGTGTTCTGCAAATCTTGCAATATTTACCGTTAAGCATAGCGGGCGCTGTCAAGGAGAAAGCAACGGCATCAGCGGCTCTGGTTTGCATGAAACAGTGAATAAAAGATAACTTCTGCCTCTTTTCTTTTCCCCTCCTGTTTGAACAGGTAATATTTTTATGCTGCTTTCATCAACATATGGGCATCACTCCTGGGAAAGAAATGAAAGTCTGTTAATTTATTTGATCAGGCATGAGAAATAATAGAAAACTGAAACGAAGACTCACATTTGTCATGTGTTTGAATTAGTGAAAAGCTGAAGAAAGCAGAAAAATATTGCAAGGAGTTCAAAGACGAGAGGTTTTATTGAATTAGAAAATTATTAATAGCATTAATCATTTCCAAAACAGGCTTCTTAACATCTATAATGACTATATAAAGGATTGGAGAAATAAAAATCAAAGAAAAAAATCAGATATAGAAAGTTACACTTTTTTGTGTGTGTGTTTAGAAAGAAAGGGATGAGTTTTCACTGATTTACAGCCAGCCTGCCTCACTGGAATGGTTAAGCTGTGGGGAAAATACCAGGTGAGGATCTAGCCCTGAAAGGATAATTCAACATGAAGTACCAAGAGGCAGCTACAGTCCAGATTACAAATAATGTGACGTATAAACTTACAGGTTAATTCAGCAGCCCTAGTTCCTCTTCAGCTCCACATAGAAAGTTAAAAAAGGATGCTGAACTTGTAGTTTCATATATTATGTTATTGCAGAGTTAGTATCTCGTAGCCTCAGGACAGATGCCTTCTTCTCAGAGTATGCTGTGAGGCTTTGAAAGCCTTGACAAGGCATCTGAGAACCTGCTGAGAACCAGAGGTGGAGGGCAAGCAAAGTACTATGATAAAAAAAGAGGGTTTTATTTCAATATAATCACAGCAAAGAGCTGTGTTGTTTGATTTATGAAGACATAAAAATAGATGAACTCAGAGGTGCAGGTAGAGAAAAAGGTATGAAAAATGTCGATGGGTGATGCAAACTCTGGGTGAAGTCATATGCTCTGGTCAGAGATTACTGCAGGTATTATAAGATGCACATCTGCAGCTCTACCAGCATTGCAGGAATGAGCACTGATGATGCTCTGAGATGTCCTGGCTGGGCAGTGTCCCCTAGGGTTTTGCACAAGGTTCTTTTGTAAGACCAATACATTTATTTGTTTGTGGTCTAAAAGAGGAATCACCACCTTAGGGCAGCCTTAGGCTAAATCATTCTGAACAGAAACTCTGGTCACATGCTGGGATACCTACTTGAAAGCTTCATCTTAATCTTGAAGTCAAACAGCTCTTTTGTCTCCCAAAATGGCCTCAGAATGGCTGTGTTTGTAGAACTGTGTGTTAGGCCTGGTGGAGGGTCAGACTGATCAGCAAGGTGTTTCTCTCTTCCAAAAGCAACTGTAATTCAGAGTCCTGTGGTACGACCTTGCCAGAGCTCTGTGTGTGTGTCTAATTCAAAAATCCACTCCTGTTAAAAGAAAAGAAGACAAAAAGAAATCTATTCTCAGTGTAGCAGTGAGCAGAGCAAACGTGTTAATGACTGGAGCTGAGGGATGAGCACGAGAGACCCAGTTTACCATCCTGCTTGTCTGTTACCTCTGTCAGTAACTCACCAGGAATACTCTGTCTTTGCAGAATTTAAGCTGAAAACTGAGACAACAGACTTCTGAACTTCCATTGTTGGTGAAAATATTGTTTATAAGTTTCAAAATAATATTTGAGTTCAGTGAAAGTCTTGGGATCATCGGTTGCAGAAAAGTAGAAATGCTTTTGAGTGGGAAGGCTCTACCCATGCTCGATGTTTTTACACTATCGTGCAGCTTGCCAGGGAGATAACTGCAACTGTCAGGTTTTTCTACACAGTAAAGTTGACTCAAGGACAGGCAGGGTTTGCAGGCAGTGTGAACTCAGCCTGAATATAAGCTGCTGTAGGGAGTAGAGGGGGTGTGGTGTGATGGATCTGGGTATATTATAGACACAGTTAATATGAGCAATCTTGTTGTGTCTAATAAACTCAACTTCCAGACCCCTTGACTTGCAGGAGACTCCAGAAAGCCAGCATCACAGTGAAATACCTACTCTTTTAAAGCCCTCATGCATTACAAGGCAAACATCAGACTCCATCTTTTCTCCTATGAATAAATTGGTGAGAATGAATAAATTCATTGAAGGTGGAATTTCTGCTGTTCCTTGCCCCTCTTTCACTCCACTGGTGCTTTCTGCCAAGGGAGTTAGTGCAATATGCTGCTGCCCTGCTGCATGGATGTCGAAAAGATGTGTCAGAAGCTACTGGTGAAGGGTAAAGTCACAGGTGTGCAATGGTCCCAAGGGGAGAGGCAATAATGGCTCTGTAACAAGACGTGACCTTCTGCTATAAACCCATTGCAAATGGTGTCCAAAGCCAGGCCCCTGAAATTGCTCCACAATGAAGACCAATCAAGCAGCCTGCAAAAAACCACTTTTCTACTCAATCCCAGGAGGCCACTTTAAGGGGGAAAAAAAAAATTCTGTTCTATAAATGGTAGAACCAGACTCCAAATCTGTTTAAGGAAAGAAGTTAAAGAGGAACATTTACCATACTCATATTCATTCGGAGATGCACTCTTTGAGTGGAGGAATAAGATGATGTGCAAACTTCTGTGTTCTGGCTGCCTTTTTTAGTTGGAAATGTCTTACAATAGCTTGTACAGATGTGAATAATTACATTCCAGAAACTAATGCAGCCCTTGGTGGGGGGGGAGGAGAAGGGGAAGAATGGCCTTGACAGAACAAGGAAAGAAATAACTTTTGTGAGTTACAGGGACAAGTAACTCTTATTTTATTTTGTGTCCCTGTGTTGCAACAGGGAAATGCAAGTTGCAGATTACAGCATAGTTCTGTCTTTGCTATTCCTCTCTGGTTTCACAGATCTGTGTTTCTAGTGTTTTGGGTTTTTGTTTGTTTGTTTGTTTGTTTTTAACAGTCATTCAAATATGGACTTGTGTAAAGCACTCTGGATTTGAGTGTGAGCAGGCAGTACATTAGCTAATATGATTCCATTAAAAAGGGATTCCATAGTCAGTGCCCCAATTAAATGAAGAAGTGTCAATATTAATAAACCTTCCGAAGAAAGAGATAAAATCAGATACCCACAGTGACCCCTCAGACATGAATGCAAGTCAGATCAATACATACCCAGGAGCTCTGATGGAAATAGATAAACAACAACAATGTATCCAGGCCACTGTGATTTGGCAGAACTGCACAACCACAAAGTATCCTTTGTTTTCTCGAGTTTTACTTTGCATTCCCTTATTCTCCATCCAAAGAGCAGTGTCAGGGGCATGAGCTACTTGTCTGCAAACTCCAGTTTCTTGCCGGAGTTCATCCTGTCTCCCCTTGATGCCTGGTCTAAAAAGGATTTCTTGGAAGCGTAAAGATGCCGTCCAAAAAGTTGAATAAGCAGTAATCCAAATCCCTGACAGTTTACATCCCTAATGCAACTGAAATGATTTTCATTCATCTTCTCAATTGTCATCAAATACGGATCCACTGCAACTGGGCACAACTCCACTGCACATTCACTTTCCTGGAACTGCACCCACTGGGGTCCAACTCAAAGTTTTGCTAGTGAAAGAGGGACGTAACCAAATACCACAAAAATGCAGTTGTTACTTTCTGCAGTGTTTTGCTACTTTGGGAGTGTGGCAAGGCTGTGCCCTTATCTTTTCCACCCAGATTTCATGTTCATGATGCATATCTCCGTGCCATCAAGCTCTGGTGGTTACAGTGCACTGTGCTCACTGCTACAGGATTGGAGGGTTTAAAACATTTTAGAATTTCAGCATCTGTTTTATGTTGATTTCAGGAGAATGGGAGAAAGGATGCCAAGTTCCAGAGAACAATAAACACTTTGGGCCAAACTCTCCCTTTGTCTATGCTGGTGTAAATCTAACATCTCTCCATGCAGCTGACAGGTAGATTTGAGACAGTATAATATAGGGCAGAGTCAAGCCCTTTAATATGGAAAAACACAATTGCTTCCTCTGGTCCACACCCAAGAAAATATATTTAAGATATACAATAGATAGTGGAATGTTTATCATAAGTGACCTAAAGAGGAGTACAATTAACACGTGTTTAGAACCTTGAATTGTTCTGTTACTTCACATGCATTTATAATTCCAAGTTTCAAAATAACTAATGATGTCCAAATAGATTTTAACATCTATTAAAGGTATCACCCTAAGATACATTGTTGGGGAAAAATGAAACTGAGAATGAAGTTGTTACGACTAATTCACAGTAAAGAAATATGAGACCTCATAATTCTTCCCAAAGCGTCACAGTTAGTAAAATATTATACTTTTTTTTTCTTTTTTTTTTTTTTTCCCTGCAGCAGAAACGCAACGGAACAACATTATTCTCTAGCAGTCAACATTAACTGCAAACTGATGGCCACTTCTGAGCACGGGAGTGTTCTCTGGGCCGCATTTAATCCCTGTGAGCCCGGGCAGCCCCAGCCCGGCGGGCTGAGCCGGCAGCGGCATCGGCATCGTGCCACACGGGGGAGTCTCAATGCGCGCTCCGAGAAGTTCGTGTTCCATAAATCACTCGCTTTGAAACCTGATTTCTCCGTTCTGCCGCTTTGTCAGTCTGTCTGAGAGATAACACAAGATCTGCAACACTTAGCACAGCAAAAAAAACCCAACAAGCTGAAGGCATGACGTTTCTGTAACAGAACGGCCTGTAAGTGCAGCACGTCGCGTTTTGGTGGTGGAAATCTGTGCCAAGCATGATTTCTTTATTAAACTGTTTGAGCCACTAACTTGGTGCTGGTATTGCCATAGAAAACACTAAGAAAAGTTAAAGAAATCTCAGCCACCGGCAGTGAAATACTATAGATTTTATGCAATCCATTAGGAAAGCAGAGGGTGCAGCAGGCTCATCGCATGGCACAGCAACACGGAATCTCAGCCCAGGGACAGGGGAACAGCAATGCTGGAGCAGGATCCAGGCCTCTCAACATCACATTTCTCACTGCAGAGTGTGGCATAACTTTGTACAGCTACAGGGATAATGGGCACAGCCCATGGTGTGGGCAGTCTCTGGGTGCATCTGTCCTGGGATTTAATGAGCCTGGTTATCTTGACAGAACTCACCTTTGATGAAATACAGGCCACGAGCAGTGGACATACAGCCTGAAAACCATACAGCACATACTGAGGGGTAAAACTTCCTCATTCCCTAGGCCCATTTCAAGCTGGAGGATTCAGCAGTGATGAGGGATCCCGAACAATGCACTAAGGGAAGTGTGGACAAAGGTCTCTCAAGATGGAACAGATTTTCTTGCACTGCACAGACCATCCTAAAGAGCTTTCTCTTGGATTTTTATACATCATTCATATGACCTTACCATGCCACACAGGAGACTTATTTCCCAGCTCATTGTTACCTGCTGCTGATGCAGAGGGCTGCGAGCACAATATACTATTATCCAGCAAAACAACATGTACTGACAAGCGCTGTTTAGTGAGCATTGGCCACCCATCTGAGAAAGCCAGGGTCACTGCTGAACAATACCAAGAGAGGTCTCACTAGTTTCTTCTCCCTCCTCCATTCAATGAGCTGTTAATAGACAAGCTGTTAGAGAGAAAAAGAACTAAATAGTTTACAAGCTTACATTTGAAGGCCTGTGAATTGCATTAGCTGAGCCAGCTGAGTGAGAGCCAAGGCAATCTCCCCACGATTGTAGAAAATGTGGCATTGAGGCATGTGGAGGCAAAGAAAGAATGACAGTGACCAGGTTTACAATATGCAAAGCCAGAATAATCACTGCTTACTGTGACATAGAATTTTTAGCTGAACTATGATATGGAATTGAAGCATCTCCTTTAAATGCACAAATGTGTTTGTGTATTCCTATTTGAAAACTTTCTCTCTTTGATGCAAATATTATTTTACAGCCTTAATATAAACTTTCTGAAGTTGACTTTTAAATATTTCCCCATTGGACCTTTCCCCTTCCTACCCCTCTTTCTCTGCTGTACAAGCCATTCTCAGCATGAGCAATAACCACAATCTTTTTCATTACTCACTGGGTTTTTTTGGGCCTTGCAGTTATGAATAGGAATGTGAATCCCTTTCGATACAATTACCTGGACAATTGTTTGGGATCTGTGGAATTGGAATGTGCAGGTGAAAATATGTGGAATCCTTTGGTTGCCATTCAGATCCTTGATTATGAAAAATTTTCAGGTATTTTCTGAGGAAAAAAAAATCCCTCTAAAGGCTTCAGAGAAACCATCATGTCAAGGGCAATTTGTTTAAGTGAAATGTTGAGGATTTATCTAATCAAACCTGGGAATCCTTCTCTTTTGTTTTAGTGGGTTGGTTTTTCTGAGCTGTTCAGTTTGCCCTCCTGTTAGATCCTTTCATTCAAGTTAGTAGTTTCTTTAGGTTGGCTGATCTTTATTTCTGCTTTTAATATTCCCTATCGATTTTATTGTAGTGCACTTACATGCTGTTCAACAGTCCCCTATTACTGTAAATAAAATAAGATAAATAACTTGGCTTTCTTTCTGCATTTGAAATGTTTGGCAGCAGCCACCTCCACCCTTAACTGAGCATCTGACAGTGTTACTGCCAGTATCTGTGAGGGCAGCCCTGCGTGCCCTCTCGTGTCACTGGTATCCATGCTAGTTAGATAAAGCTAGCTTGGAGCTTGCTGATATTACTGGCTGGCTTTATCTAGCAAGCAGAGTTACCAGTAGCATCTGTGCATCTGTTGGATGTGCAGATGGAGGCCGCTGCCCTCTAAGACACTGGCAGCAATAGCAGTGTTAACACGTGCATCTATGACCAAGCAAGATACTGCTTATCTGCAGTGTATGGGAAAGTCACTGAGGCTCCCATTTTCAGATCAGGCAGGTGTTATTCCTATCTATCACTGACAGACTTTGGGTTAACTGGTCACTTAAATAACAACGATAAGATCCAAAACACAGGTTCATCTGTTTTCCCCGTTGGGACTCCTCTGCCCTGGCCTGTTCCACTGTCCTCAGCGAAACAACCAGCACAGTCAGAGTAGAGAAGGTGCATTCCTCTGGCTAGCAAGGGTCCAAATGGCATTCCCAGCACCCACAGTCCCTTCAGGCTCCTTGGTGCTGGCACTGTTAGCAGCACAGCTGGAGGTGGAAGCCGCTGCCGCAGGGCTGGGGCAGCTCCTGGAGCGGATCCTGCAGCCTGTGCAGGGCTGTGATCTGGGGGTGCTGCCCCTGCCTGGCTCTGGGGGCACCACCACAGACTCCTCTCTTGCAATGGGTCTGGCCTGTGAGCAGGCACATTCCCACAGCTTATCCTGGCTGGTTTGGGTATGGATAGCACAGCAGCTGACTCGAGTGCTTGAATGACTGCCGGGATCTGCTGAAGCCAGCACGGGACCACCTTCATGGCTATTTCCCCCTGGATGAGACAGATCAGGCTTTTGCTTCTCCATGAGTGCCCAAGACTGACTGCACCAGGTCTGAGTTGCTCAGTAGTGATGTCCTCTACATCTGCCAAGGTTACAGATTTCAGTCTTACTGCAGGTGATGCTCACTCCTCTTCAAGTCCTGCAGGTTTTGTTCCTGTTATGTGTGTAAGCCAGCTCTGGAGATCAAACCTGAGTCAGGCTCAGATCAACACTGCCAATAGATATCTATACTTGTTCTCCAAAAATATACAGATGTATTGTCCTGCTGTGCTTTGCATGGCTACAGCCCAGATAACCTGTAGACCAGACCTTCACAGGGAGTGTGTTCACATCCAGACGTGCTGAAACAAAGCCAACACTTCCCCCAATGTCCCAAATTTCGGAGTGTGCAGTTACTGGTTTTGGCTCACTTTTACTTAAATGCATACTTGAGATCTAAAAAGACCATGTTCTTTTAAATTTGTTCTGGTAAAAACAAATCTATTCCAGTTAGTTAATACAAACTGTTTTGAAAAGAGCTGTGGAATATCCTCGTAAATATATTGTGAGAGCAAGTAATTAAAATAGTCAAAATAATAAGGAAAAATCACATGACTTTAAGAAAGCATATAAAAGGTAATCAAGCAGCGTAAAGCCAAATAAGATTAATTTAAGTTACAGGCTCAGTATATGGTGTATTGTATTCTTTGGACTGAACAGAAATGCATGCTGTGCAAGGGTGTTCTGAACTCCATTAAAGAGTAATCTTTTACACAACCTGTAGTGCTGTACAAATAAATGTTGTGAGGCAAAATAAATAAGTTTTGAGAAATGAATGACTTTAGCAGTAGTTTGCCAATTAATTAGAACAAAGAGGGAAGTCTGGCAGACAACACAAAGAGATAAATAAGGAAGAGTTCAAGTTGCCATAACAGCTTTTGGTATCTCTCACTTCACTTTTTGCTAATTCTTCCTTCTCACAAGCTTTGTGGGATTTTCTTTGAAGGGGGAAGGGAGCCAAAAGGATGCAGTAGCAATTCTGCTCACTCTTGAAATGCTATCTCAGGGTCTTTCCTCAAAAAAAGGTTAATTGTAACTTGATCCTTTTGTTCTAACAGGGCAATGGAGTGTGAACTAGACATGGAGGAAGAATTAGAGAAGATTTAGTTAAGTTGCATGTATTCTAGACAGCAAGACCTGTTCCCCTAAAGCAGTTAAGGAATTAACCAGTGCAATTTCATAATTATTAGTTATCATCTCTCAGAACCTGTGGAGAATAGGTCAAGTCTCAGAAAAGTAGAGGAGGGCAAATATAGTACCCTCTTTCAAGAAAATGGAAAAGAAACCACGTATTTCTCATCCTAACTTTAAACAAGTTATAACTGGAAAGAATAAATTAGATATTATAACATTTGCAAATGACACCATTTTGGAAGGGACTGGAAATACTAATGCAACACAATTAGAACTAGTGCTCTTGGTAAACCAGAGAAATTATTCCAATTTAACAAGGTCACAATCACTCAAGTGAATCAAAAGAACTGTATATAGGCCAGAGAAGGCAGATCTCCACATACCAAAAAGGCAGGAGAAGCCTGGAAGATCTGAAGGTGATAACATCCACAGTAAATGAGAAGTGAGATGTACTTGTAAGAAAGAAAATCTTGTAAAATGTACTAACAGTAGCACTGCTTGTAACATGTCAAACATCATTACTCTGCTGTGCTCAGAACTATTGGAGGTTTACCAGTTTACCCAGAATCTGGCTTAAGCACCATATTTTTAAATAAAAGGTTCAGTCCCAATGGACAGGAACAGGAATAAATAGAAACCTATAAACTATGAGAAAAGTTTGGAGAAACTGAGTTTGTTTCCTGTACACAATTGAGGGGAGTATGATAACAGACTTCCAGTGAGTAAGAAGCTACTGAAAGAAGATAGTAATCCATTATCCACTGAGGTTAGGGCAGGAAATATTGCTTTAATTTCCAAGAAAGGAGATTTAGGTTATCTTTCTAACTATAAACCTAGGCAAACACTGGAACAGGCTGCTAGAGTGTCTGTAGAATCTCCATTACTTGGGGTTTTAAAGAACAGATTAGATAAAAGAGCTGTCAACCTTGTTGGGGATACGTGATCTGCATTCCTCAGCACAGGTGGACTTACACCAAATGTCCTTTAAGCTCCTTGCCAGCCCTACCTCCCTTAGCTCCTGAAGTGCTCTGGTTGCCTAGTTTTGTAGTTGCATACACACCCTAATTTTAATTAAAAAACCCATACAAACAAGGAACAAAAAAACACAAAAAGAAACTCAGAAATGTGGATCCTGGCATTGCAAAGATCAGAGGTGAGTACAACAAGTCAGTGTCTTTTTGCTGACTGATGATTCCAGATCCAGCTGTGTTTTAACAGAGGTGCAGAACTTAGACAAGGAAGGAGTAGGGATGCTGAAGGTGGGGAAGGCAGAACTGGGGAATACTTTGCTACCCATCCCCTGAGAGCCTTTCCTGTATTGTATCTCCTGGAAATGATGGGAATCTCTGGTTCTGTCTGTTCTTGTCTCTCCTTTTGCAGGGTCCAGGGGGAGTCAAGGAAGGGACCCTTGGAGATGCATGAGCAAGAACTTGTTTGGAGCTGAAAGGAGCACACAAAGGAGTCTCTCTGAACATCATGACCAGTATTTCCATGTTCTTCTCCAGCACCAGAGTCTCTGGTTTGAGACAGAGGATCCCCAGAATGGAGCTCAGAGGAGAGCAAGAGAGTGTTTTAGGCAGATTCCTTCCCTGCACTGAGAGAGCCCATTCCCTACACACCAGTGTCCCAGCACACTGAAATTTGCTGGTACAAAACTGGAAGATTCAGCAAACACTGGGGGGTTGTTTAATATTTCTTCAACTATCCTCAGGTGCTATTTTTTCCTGTATGTTCAATTATGCTGTGGATTTATGGATAAATAAATCAAGTCCCTGCTTTCAATTTTCACACTGAGGGAAGCCACAGTTGAGTTACAGAATTTCAGGAATACATTCATCTAAGCATGTGAAATTCTCTTTGGTCTTTGAATCTTCTTGCAGATAAACTACTCTTACCATATTTATGGAATACCAGCTTTTCAACACTTATTTTATAATCCATATTCCTCTGCCCTTTTGCAAATAACTTCTGTTCTGCCCTGAAAGGCAGCCTCTTTCAGCTCACACAGCCTATGTGTTTGTGTCTGTCTGCATTATTTATATCTCTACTAAAGCCATTCCTCTTTTCCATGTTCTTATAATGGTGCCTATCATGCAATATTTGGACAGCTACTTGTTGTTGCTGATGAGAGTTTGTCCACTGCTCCCACCTTTATGGTACAAGCTTTCAGCACAGTTTTGAATTGTTGGGCCTCCAGCAGAGTCTCAGCAGCAGCAGATGTCCATTTCAGAAGTGAGTTATCAGAGGTATCTGGTGATGTTTGGAGTTTGATCTCTGCTTTTCTGAGTGATGCTTTTTAATTGTGAACACTCTCAGTGTTGATGTTTGCTGCTAAGCCGTCATCGTTTTGTAACTTCCATCCAGCGAGACATCAAAGACAGGGCCCACAGCATATTTTTCTTGCTCAATTACACCGAGAGAGATGTAGATTTTCTTTAGACAAGTTGTAAAGCAGCCGTTTCTACATATTAACTCTCTGTCTAAAAATATTTGTATTGTACAGATGGATGAGGAGAACAACACTGCCCTCCTTTCCTTCCCTGACATATCTTGACCCTAACTAGGAAAGGTCCTTCCTGATACCACGTGCGCTGAGGCTCAGAGAAGAGCACCGTGACATCAGGAGAGAACTCGCCACCCCTTCCACCTCCACCCTCAGCCCTGTGACAACATCCCAGGGCTGGTGGCTCCACGTGCCCGTGGGAGCCACGAGCTGTCTCGGGGATCAGCCTGGCAGGAGGTGACGGCTCCGAGTCCTCCCAGAACATCTCGTTTTGTGGTGCCCTGCAGAGACTTTGTAACCGCATTTACATTTCTAGCACAGCACCTTCTGCTGAGCTACTTACACATCCAAGTAATGCCCAATCCCTGTAGTGGGATACACCTGGGAAACAGTCTGTTCCCAGGAGTTACAAGGGAAAGGCTCCTGGGTTTTCAATATCAATATTTTAGCAAGCTATACACCCTCAGAGGAGGTGTTTGCTCCCCAATTCTGTCTGTTGATACTTTTGTCTGAACTAACCAACTCTGCATTTCACTGTCATTTGTAATTACAACCTATAAATATTTTATATTACTTTAAAATCAGGTTTTAAAATATTTAAATGAATTGGGGCTGGTGAATTAGAAAGCCAGGAATTTGAAACTGAGCTGTGCTCTGTCTCTCTCTGTGCTGCTTTCTTCAGCTTTTAACTGTAGCCCAAACACTCCCAACTTTCTGCAGGATAAACCAAAGGGACAAAATTTTACCTGCCACATATGAGTGGTTTGACTCAGTTATCAGTGTTCTGTTTTCTTGCAATTATTTCAGCTCACTGAAACTGGGATGAGCATCCAGGCTGACAAAGTATGAATTTGGATGGATGGGCACCACAGAGGATCTGTCTGAGTCTTGTAAAGTTTCACAGTTACAACTGGGATTGATCTGTAAAAGGGGAGCCTGTTGTGATACATCCTGTTGTCACGTTGTGTGCTGTGCCCTGTGCAGCATTCCCAGTATCTCCTGAGCTCTGCTGCAAGAACAAAAGGACTCAATGAATTCTCAGTAGTATCCCCTTCCATACTGCATCCAGTGACCACATCAGGGCCTACAAAGGATGTTTTCAAAATATTATGTGTTAAGGATATGTGATGGCAACTGCCAGTATGTCCCAGAAATGTGCTGAGTCCTACTGTGACTACTTGTAGGAATAATCCCACAGACTGCATGCTCAAAATTTAGTTTTTATTTGGTATTTGAGGTACATAGGAAGGAAAGTTCAAGAGCTGAACATTATTACTGTGATGTTTCATTTTACCACAGACTTGGGTAGTGTCCTGTTTGAAGTGAATTACTAGCGAAGACAATGTAGAGGCCCTGAGTTTAAAAGGCAAAGGAAATTATTATGCTTATCAGAGTTGGTTTTAGGAAGGTTTTCTTTTCTTAAGGAGCTCAAGCTATAATAGCTTAAGGCTATTATCTTTAATAACTAGCTGCTAGTCTGAATTTCAAACCAAATACTATCACTCCTATTTAACACAGCTGTCCATTCATTTACCAGCTCGTGCAGTGAGTGCATCTTTCAGGAGGAGAAGAAAGCAATCATGAATGAAAGAACACTCCTGTAAACTCTATTATCATTTACAGAGTTACTGACCTCTTATTCTTTCTATCCATGAAGTGGGAGGTAAAATTTAAGAAACATTTCTGATGTGACACTCAAAAGATACTGAATAGTAAAGCACAAAGCATTGGTATGAAGCTGTGCCAGGGGAGGTTTAGGTTGGATATAAGGAAAAGATTCTTCACCCAGAGGGTGTTTGGGCACTGGAACAGGCTCCCCAGGGAAGTGGTCACAGCACCAAACCTGTCTGAGTTCAAGAAGTGTTTTGGACAATGCTCTCAGGCAGCTGGTGGGATTCTTAGGGTGTTCTGTGCCAGGAGTTGGACTTTGATGGTCCTTGTGGGTCCTTTCCAACTCAGGATATTCTGTGACTCTATGAATAACTGATACCTTTCAAATCTTTTAGTAGAGCTTAGGGAGGTGTGAGGCCAGTGTCTTGTCTCACACACTTGAAACTCCTATTAAAAAAGGAAGTTTTGGGCAAGCACAAATTTAGGATCTTTTCCTTAAATCTAGATCTTGCACTGTATTATTACATTGTGTATTATCCATAGGCTGAAGCAAAGTACAGTTTCCCCTATTATCCTACTTAAATCCTAGAAATAGGGTTTATTTCACACACAGTGACTAGGTGGGAGCAGGGAACAGTATGATTGATTTTTGCTGTGACAAAAGCCACCTGGTTCTCCTGGAGAGAGGACAGGGAGGAGGAACCACACTTTCCCTTAGCTGAGCTCTTCATATGTTTCTGCTCCGCCAAAGTTTATCTAAGGCCATTTTTTCCCCACTTTGACTCTTGGCAAGTCATACTTTGCATTCAAAGGAAATCTGTCCCACGACTGTAATCATGGAATTAATAGACCTATGCAGGGCCTCCCTGAATCTGCATTCACTGAAAAACCCCGTACCCAGCAGGTCTGTGAGGAACCATTCAACCATCTGACTCAGAGCATAAAGCATTTGAAAACACTGGCCTTATCTCCTCAAGAGTCGACAGCAAAATGTACGGCCACGTTGAAGGTTCTGGCAGTTCCAGAAATAGTGCCTGCTGAGCAAATAAGGTCAGAGTGGGTGGGTGAAAATAGATTGTTCTCAAAATTTGGCACATAAAACTTTAAAAGTGCTTTATGAAGAGAAATCATTCTCTCAGGTCTTGATCCTGCAAAAGCGCATGTGGGTAGAGTTCTCGAGATCATAAATTTAAAGATCTGTTTATGTTTTTGCAGGGTGGGCTTCTGGCCTAAATAAAAGAAGGTGAAACATTAGCCATAGGAGGTTTCACCTTCAAAGAAAGATATCTGTGTCTTTCTGTTCATTTCCTGTGAGAAAAATACTCGACTAACTCTTTTTTTTTTTTTCATTTGCCCACTCTTTCAAAACTTAAGAAGCAGTTCCTCTAAGGCAGTTGTTTTGATTTTTCCACTTAGGTATTCTAGGAACTTGCTTAAATCATTTGATGTTTGTGTTAATAACATAAAATCTCAGTGATCTGAAATCTTTATGTAATTAAGCAAAATAATACAGCTCCCTACATGGAACTAAAGTAGTTCGGGGAAATTCTCAGTGGAAATAAGGATGACTCATTCTTTAAGCAACACTAACAATTAAGTATATATAAGCTATCAGTTCCCAGTTGGAAAAAATGGGGACATTTATATAATAAAGGACTTTCTTAATCTGCGTGAAAAGATGACAAGGTGTTTGTACCAGCTGAGACTGTATTCTGGAATATGTTTACCAGTAAACTCAAGTTTATTCTCAAAAGCAGCATTCAGCAAATAAGACTGTACTGGTGGTAATTTTAAGCCTCACATACTTGTAAAGTCATTATGCTGTCAGTCCTTTCTGGTGCCAAAGTCTGCATGCTGTGCATTTAAGAGTTTAGGATGAAGGACCGAAAAAATTGTCTACATTTAGGCATTTAGAACCAAATAAGAGTTGTGATTTGGGCAAAATCCAAAGAAAGAAAACCTCCTAATGAGAAAGCAGCCTTCGGTGCTATAAAATCACTATCTTCCTGATAGAGGCATATAATTTTGAAACTCTATCTACCATTCAGATTCTTCTTTTGGTGTCAGCATCCCCACTTCATTTGTGGTCTAATCACAGCCATGTCATTGAATGCCTTGTGCTGGGTGATGGACGTTGTAAGCAGTGACACAAGCCCTTGGATGCATTTAGATCACTTCTGCCATTTGGGTTTTTGCCTGTCTTGCTGACGTAGAGATCCTCGTGTGGAGGAGCTCGACAATTCCTAACTTAAAATGCCAATGGGGGTCTCTTCCAAACTAATCATGTATTGGCACCTGTCTCTGCTCCAGACCAAAGTGAGTCAGCCAGTCCCCACGCTGAAGGCCATGTGGGCCCTCAGTATTCACAGCATATTAAGAGAGGGGTGTCAGTGATATTGGCAGCACTGCTTGGTACCTCAGAGCCCCGTTCTTCCCCCAGCACGATTTGGAATCCCACATTTTTTATCTCTTGTGGTATTATACCCTGTTTCCCACCGAAATCTCATATTCTTCTCAACAGGTGGGGAGCAAGGCTGTGAGGAGAGACAGTCAGGGACTCAGAGAAGGCTGTGAGGGCCAGAAGAGTCCTTTTGCTCCTGCCTCCTAGAGCATCCCTGTGCACGGTGGGGCAGCAGCATTGCCCAGTGCAGGGCAGTGAGAGGGGACACACTGCACTGGGAGACTCTCAGATGCCACAGGGGTGGGACTGCACCG
The DNA here is from genome assembly GCF_022539395.1 of Myiozetetes cayanensis. NCBI lineage: Eukaryota > Metazoa > Chordata > Aves > Passeriformes > Tyrannidae > Myiozetetes > Myiozetetes cayanensis. The sequence continues at coordinate 7,917,625 of NW_026087389.1, forward strand.
TGACCAGGGCCAGGCACCCCTTCATAACCTCTCCACTGCAAGTGTTCCCATCTAAGAACCGCTCAGCTAGTAACAAAAGCAGCTTTACTGAACCTGTGGCTTTATGAACACCAGCACATCATCTGTTCTTTCACGCCTTGACTTTTCAGAGGCAGGTTTGTCAGGAGGCACAGTGTCTATTAAACACACAGCTCCACACTCACAGCTCTGCTGACAGTGAACTTCATCACCCGTGTGTCTCTGCTTACACAATACACTCAGTGCCACTGTCTCCTTCCTGAGGAGTGAGATGTTTTTTAAACTGATACAAGATTTGATCCAGCATGTTTATAGCACATATTGGATGAACACTAATTTGCAGGAAGTCTTTACAAGTGGAAAACCTTGCTAAAACACATATTATTGAATGGATATCTTGCTGTGCTTGGATCAATGAAGCTTATACTGTGGCTTAGGCCTAATCTTACGACAATTCAGCAATTGAATCCCCTTACGTTAGGCTGCTGGCAATGTTGCAGGATGCATTTTGTATCTACTGATTAACTGTGTTCAGTTTGTGCATAAAATGAAAAAGAAATCAATGAAAACACTTAAAAAACTAAAACAGGGAAAGACATGGACGTATCAAAAGCAAAAAGAAGAAACAGCCCTGTAGATTCTGTAGTGAAATTGGGATTTCTTGGTATCCTGGAAGGATTTCTAGGTCATCATACTGAAAGCAGCTCTGGACACGTGGTAACTTTACACAGGACCACTGCAAGATGTCCACTGGAGAGCTGTCAGCCAGCAGACAGGACTGTGATGATAACATGGTCAAGAAATGTTTCAGACTGGATTCCTGGAATCATGTAGGTGTGAGAATGGGCACAGGAATTGAGGTCTCTAATGTTTTCATACACAGTTGTAGGCCGTGAGAGGAAAGAGGCAACCCTAAAGCTTTTGCTTCAGGGAACAAACTTCAATCACATCTTATGCTTAATTAGATATTGGGAACTACACAGAGGCAATCTGAGCGTACTCCACAGAAAACCAGGCAATGTTAGTTTGGGTTGCTCAGGGAACCACTTGTTATGAAGATGGACCTGAGAATTCAATTCTCACTATTTAAGTGTTTTGGAAGTGATTTTCACTGTTAGATTAATCTCCAAATGGGAAAAAACGTAGGCATAGCAGCCTCGATTTTGATCTTGCACAGCATTCCCAAGGTTTGTCACTTGGTTCTTGCTAAGTGGCTTCATGCAGCCAGGGATACATCTCTGCATGTGTATTTAATGCTTTTGAGAGGTGCTTAGCTGACAGTCTCAGAGGATGACTCTTGGGCACAGTCTGCCTTCAGATATGTGCGAGTTACTCCCCTTGATATGAGCGAGAACTGCCTTTCCTTATGAGAGATGTAGGCAACTTACATTTTACTCCTGTCTTTCCTCTGTTATTTTGACGTATTGGCAACCCTGAACCTTCTGCTTTTTAATTATCACTTTTAATTCTTACGTGATTCTTACATGACTATCATAGTGTGCCTACTGGAAGTCAGTGCTGGAGCTGCAGCTCTCTGAGCTGGGTTTGCTTCATCATTTTAACCTTTTTTTTCTTTAGACAAGCCTCAGCATCCCTTGATGGTTTCTATAATTCTCCTCCGAGTGCCTCTACTGAGTACATTATTCTGTATTGGTCTATGTTCTTACACCTTGATCTGATGCAGAATTATCTCACGTTGGATTTGTGTTCTGGTGTCTGCTTTTGTTCATGCATCCCTTCCACTGCTTTCCAAATGTGTCTGCATTGCTAAGCTCCTGTTCAGAGATTGATGCTTCCCTTCTCAAAGACCCCAACTTGCTTTTGGTTCTTTGATCTTTGGCCACTGTTTTTGTCCACAGATGTACCTTCCAGTTCCTTCCAGTTTTATCCTGGTATCCAGTGGTGGTCACAGCACCATTTAGATTGAGCTCGGGCAAAAAAAATGCAGGTACCTGGAGCAGCAGACTGCCATTTGTGTCACAAATTGCCAGGTCTGGCTGTGGGGGATCACTGTGTCTGTTTACCCCAGAGCCACACTGACAGTTCCTCCAGATGCCACAGGACAGGACAGGGCAGGCAGGACGTGGGGCGAGGGAGCAGCACCATCCTCCCGCTCCTCCCGTGAAGCAGAAGGTGCTGCCTTACTGTCCACCAATCTCTTGTTCCTCAGTCCTGGTTATTTCCTTCAGAAGAGCAAAAATTAAATTTGCCTGCACTTCTGAGAAACCAGGAGCTTTTTTTCTGAAGCCATCAGACTGAGGCATTGTCTGCTCCACACTTTCCTTTATATTCCCCCCCTTCCATTTCCACTGCTTAGGCTTTGTCATGATTTGAATCATCTGCTCTCTGAGAGTAATCAGATTAAAATATTAGGTTTCTACATTTGAGATTTCCTTTCTTGACACTCACAGAAAAGAACTGCAAGATGAGGTGGTTCCTCAAAAACTGCTATCACAAAGTCCTGTATTTCCCCAAATGAGTTGAAATTCACATAGCGTGTACTCTAAACATCACTTCCATGGATTATTTTACCACTACCATTACAAGACAATGCCAAAAAATTCTTCTGCTGCTGTACTGATTTCCTAATTTCTTTTCTATTTTAATTTAGGCTAAAAGTTAACTACAGACTTTCCCCTTTTCAATCTATTGGTTTTCTGCCAGAAAATCATCTTCTGCAAGTGTTGTATTTGTAACCTAACAGGACACAACTCAGAAAGGGATTTTTGGTTTTCAGAGCTATGCTCAAAGGTTAATAACTGCAGTTTGTAGTGCCAAATACTTTTTCCTGCGATGTTACTGTGACCGTGCAAGCAAATCCAGCTTTTCTGTCTAGTGCAAAAAAATCAGATAACCCCAAGTGGAAATCATACTGAATCTGCAAAGATGCTAATGTGCTAAGAAGCTGGTCAGGCCTTAGATGAGAAGAAAAAATGCCTCCATTTCCTAAGAAATAAAGATTCAGGTGAAGAATATGAAAAAAATCCTGTGGATAAAACGGAAAGTAAAGATCCTGCTCTTGTTTCCAATAAAGTGCTGCTAGAGGGTCTCCCAAGAGATTTCTCTTAGTCCATACATTTTAGATTCCTGAAGTTTAGTTGTTTCAGCACAAAAAAAGATGAAATAACATAAACTAATGTCACAGCATATACTCTTGCCTTGGTATCAGCTGTCTAAAATCTTTAATGTTGACCAAGATAGTACATCTGATTATTTGCAGTTTGGTGTAGGTTCATTTTTCACCATACAGCTAATGGATTCTTCCAGGCTTGCAAGCCTGAGTGAGCTGGACAGGTGAGGGTTGGCAACTGCCCCTGGCAGAGACCCATGACACGGGTACAGATTAACAGCTTTCCTATAGTTTGATTTTGAATATCATAAAAGCACATTTTGGTAACAGATTAGTGCATCACATGCTTAGTGTAACGTTGTACAAACTCTGATTAATACATTTACATTTTATCAGTAAATGTAGCCACATATACACAAAACTGTTTGTACATTAAACAATGCTGACAGGAACATGGTTATATAAGTGTATGTGTCTCTCTTTTGGCACATAAAGAGTAATTTTTGTTGTTTTTAACTGCAACAGCCACATTTTTATTAATTGGTTATAAATTCCCTTAGCATAGGACTTCTCAATTATTATTAATTGTTCTTATCCTCAAAGAAACAAGCCCATTAGGCTCCAGAGAGCTGTCTTGTTACCACTGTACATCTGTGCGTAGATTGAAGCTGGGGAATGATTCAGCAGCTCTCAGACAGCTACACTCAGCCTGGGCTTCTGCTCCATGGGGGCATTTATAACCAAAAAGCCAACAATCAGAAGGTAAAAGGGTAACAGAAGGTTTCCTCCAGGGCTGCATCTAAACCCCAAACCACGTCAGTGGTGGAGTCTTCCTCTTCTATTCCTCAGGCAGCTCTTTTACACATCTTGAACTGTGTGTGAACATTTTATGTGGAGGAGTTGTGCCAAGTGATCTTCCTGCCCTGCTGGGAACAACCCTGGTGCAAAAGGGAGAGGGTATTTCTCCCTCCTCATGGAGTTCTTGGGTGCAGGCTGGGAAATGTGATTGCTCGGGCACCCTAATGCTTATAATTTTCCAGGTTTCTCACTGCCCTGCAATGTGCCTGAACACTTCCAGCACAGGGTCAAAGAAGCTGCCTTCAACCATGCTGTGGCTTGGGGGTGCAGCAGGAGGTTTGCTCCCACGTTTCTGTGCTACAGGTACTAAGTGATGAAGTCCTGTTAAAGTGTTGGCCTTTTTCCCCTGCCCAAAGAGGTTTCTGCCACTGAGCTCTAACCAGCTGCTGTCCCACTGCACAGCACATACATCTCATTTGTGATGGTCCCCATCATGTTCATCCACCAGGTGCTGACATAGGCTGACATCAGTTCCTTCTCATTTCTCATAGCTGTACTCAGGGTTTAGCGAAATCTTAGCTTTTAACCTCAAAGATTATAATTTTCTGGAAGTGTTTAATAAGCAAGAAACACTCTTAAATCTTTGGAATTAAGTTTGGGTGATTTAATGTAATTCTCACCTTTCAACTGTTGGTTTCACCTTTGCCTTTCATTCTTTTGAGTTGTTCCTTGTCATGTTCTAGTTCAGAAAACATTAAAAGTAACCTTTTCCTAATGTTACAAGATATCAGGAGAATTGTCTGGCGGAGTAATGGAAGTGTTTAATTTCAAGGGTGGGGGGTGGGGGCCAAGTTATTATTGGACTAGTACAAAGGAAAGGAATTACGTCTAGAGGCAAGGTCCCTGAACTGGGGCTTGGGGAGTGTCTTCCCATCTCCACTGTGTGAACTTCTTTTACTCTTTTCTGTTTTAAGCTTTCTGTATCTCATTTACTGAGGCTTCCAGTTCTTTCGGGTAGAGGCTCTACCATGCACCAGTGCATTACCTGAAACTGTGGGGCCTTGAATGTTAATTGGAATGTCTGGGTACTGCAGTGATTGAAAAGAAAAAAAAAAGAAAAGCTCTAGTCATTGGCTTATTGTAGGAAACAGGCAAGTCTCACAGCCTCTGATCCAGACTCACTCCTAAAGGCACTCTGTTCATCATCTCAGCCTTTTACCACAGTTTGAAGTTGGTTCTTTATATGTTTCTGCACCAGTAAAGTGTATGTTGAAATTCTTATCTCCCTCCTAGGGGTGTTATTAGGTTTAATGCATTAACATTTATAAGCACTTTTATATATGCTTGGATGAAAGTAGCTACAGATACACAGCAACAGCCAGCATTGATGGCAAGGCTGAGTATTAATAAAGCACCACGGAAAGGGAAAGGAGGCCTTGCATGTGAGATCCAGCCCCTCTGAGGGCAGCACACACCAAAGGGGCAGCCCAGTCCAGGGATCTTGTGCTGGGCTTGTATTCCTGGTGCTGAGCAAGACAGGAACATGCTGGTGAGCAAGGCCCACCACGGTGGGGACTGAGCTTGCCACTGGAGCTGGAAATCCCGTACGTCACTGTCCTTCCAGAGCGCGGAGCCGCAATCACCCAGCACCACACCACTGCAGCAGGGAGTCCAAAGAGATTTAACTGCTCCAGTTTTAGAATTGGGTAATTGTAGCTGGTCAAAGTGTTTCAGCACTGAAGTAATAATTAACCATGTAGTGCACCGGTTCTCCTGACAGCCCTGCAGTGGGGCTTTGCAAAGCTGATTTCCTTCTCTATTAATGTGCACTTACAGCAGAATCTACACCACTGACCTTATGTCTTAATGATCATTTGGGCGTAGGAAAAGATGCAAGTCAGAACCCCAGAGGTTAAATGTATCTAACTGCACAGCAAAAAAATACCATTTGGTGTGGGAACTAATTTCAGTTCACTTTGAAAAAGAAAAACCTTCATTACATGAGATAATTTTTAAATGTCAAGATCATTTGTTTAGGAAACTCATTAAAGAGATTTTGTATTTCTGAGTTCCTAGACTGTTCAGATGAACCTTTTTTCTCGTAAAAGCCATAAAATGCAGACAGTAAATATATGACATGAATATTTTCAGATTTCAAAAATTTTCCTTGCTAGAGCTACATAACTGCAAGTCCCTGTGAAGAAATTCCTAGTGTAAAATAAGAGTCCAGTTGCTTGAGGACAGAAAGATGCAGCAATAACATTGGGTAGATGTGAAGCTACAATGATGCTGAGTAACATGACTTTGAGAGAACAGAAAGAAAGAGAGGAAGGCAGGGTTAATGAACCTGCCTGGCTGTTTGGGACAAATCCTGCAGACACAAGATATTTATAAGACTCTTTGTGGTTATGGTCTGGTGGACCCATAGTTGAGTTCAATTAGATTAAATACCAGGGATCATCAAAGCCTTTGTGAGGCAGCTGACAAGGATGTGCGGGCTGTGTGCCTACAGGGAGCATTTGGAAAGCATGGAAAGATCAAGTTGGGCACTTTTCTGCCAATGGGATTAATTCACTCAGCAGGGTCATCTCATCTGTGTTTTATAAGAGAAAGAGGCTGCTTTGAAAATGGTGACACATTAGAAAAGTCAGAATTTGGGTTGATCTTAGGGGTTCAAGTCTTTCAAAGCATTATATTTTCATTTGTTTTGTTTCAGTTTGAAATCTCCACTAAAAAGTTCTACAGCAGTTATAAGGTCTTCTGCATCACTTAGAATCCCCTCACCACAGAACCCGTCCAATCCCATATATCCCAATATCCCAATCCAATTCCGTCCCAGTGCTGCACGTTGCAAAAAAAAAAAAAGATTAATTTGGAAAAAGAGAACAGGAAATATCACTATATTCAGAACATTGTTCTGCTGAGGAAAAATAACCTATTTAATTAAAGTAAATTGACTAATTTGAAGATGTCTGGAAGCTATTTCTGGACAATATTAAGGTGAAGGATAAAATGTATATTTTACAGGAAACATGGAAAACGATATCTTCTCTGGTGATTGGCCAGAAGTTTTGATGTGGAACATGTCTCTTAATGAAACTGTTCCCCAAAATAATGATTACAAGGTGCTTCAGGAAATATTTAAGTCTAATTTAGCTTTATTACCAGTGTTCTAGGTTAATGAAAAGCATTCCCTATGCAGCTGCACATTGCCTGATGTGTTTTTTCTCCCTGTGTATCTCATAGCATAAACCATAAGAATATTAAAAAACTCCAACATGCTACAGGTCATAATGTACTTACAAGCTGGTGGAACAGTGTTAGCACAGAACAACCTGGCTACCTGCTCCAGCACTCTTCTCTTAGCAACAGGAAACAAGTACAATTATTTGTGAAGCATTATCTGTCTTCTTCATTTAAGAAAAGAAAAAAAATTAATAGTGGAACATCCCAATTAAGGCGCTGAGGCATTGGAGAGCCATTTACCACCCTAACCCCTTCCTAATGGAGACTTTTCTACTTGAAATACAGCACCCTGCATTATGTCTCTGCACTTTTCAAAGAACACCTCCAAAGAGATCTGCAATGCTAAGGTATCTGCATGCATTGATATGGTAATCAAATGTAAATGTCATAGCAGGTTACCCAAGATTATGTATTTTATAACACAATTACATTCTCATTAAATTAATACAGAAATCTTGCATTAGCAAGTCACACTTGGTAGCAAATACCTACTAAATGGTTGTCTGCTACAGAGCAGAAAAATGCAAATTTTGACTGATGTTGAAATGCACAACTTTGTTGTCATAGACAAACAATAAAATTCCAGCTGATCTATTCCTTAGTAGTTTGTGGGTTGATTTTTCCTTATCTAATTTCTGTGTTACAGCCTGGGTACGTGATACACTGACCTGTATTTCAATATGTACTTGAAAAGAACCCCAACCAACTACCAAAAGGAAGCACTGTGAAAATGGAAAAGTTTTCATGTCCAAGGGGTAAATGTTTGAATGATTTATGTCTCTAATACTATGCCCTCTTATCTTCAGCACACGCCTCTAAGTGCTAAACTTTAATAGTTTCCCAAATTAGGATTTTGTGTTGCAAATTTAAAGGTGGAAGAACTGATTGTCCTCTTCACAGCCCTGAGTCTACCTCTTGGCATGCTACAAGGTTCCCTCCATTAATGATTTGTTCCTTGCAGTTGACAGTACAGAGCTCTGGGCATTTGGCAGTGAACACACCAACTGTGCTGGGTTACTTTGATACAGAGGGCTGCAATCCCCTTTTCACTTTTTTCTGGCTGCAGCAATGGAAATCCCTACTTTCAGCTTCCCGACAAGAAAAATGGAGAAAACCCTGTATCCTGGTGAAAACTCCAGAAGCAATTAGCATTTGAAAGATTTCTACACAGAAGTTGTGTCCTTTTCCCAGAACTCTCCAAGAAAAGCTGGCCATTTGTTGACTCATTGTGTCTAAGTGGGCTCTTTGATGCACTAGGAGACATTCTCACTGTCTAACCTGAAATACTTTCCTAAGACATGCTAGATGCTGCCACCTTTCTCCAGGGACTGGAAAGAGACTGCTGCAAGTTATGGAGGTCACTGCAAACCAAAAACCAATGTGATGGAAAGCTGGGGCCACTTCTTTGGCTGTGGTAGCTCACAATAACTTTCACAAAGTCAATACTGCTACACTTAATTACTGGGAGTAGAAAATTTTGGTCCATATTTTCATCAGCCTTCCCAAGCAATAGAACCTTTGTCGCCCCCAGCACAGTCTTCATGGTGGCAAGAAGAGAATTAACTCTGGCTGTGGAACCAGCCCAGATCGATCGCTGAAGGAAAGAGCTTTGTTACTTACAAAGACAGACCTGCATTAAGTATGCACAAATCATCGGCTGAGTCAGGAGAGCCTGTGCTGTAGCCACTGTCAAAGGCAATGAAACAAAGTATTTGTGTAGATTCGGTTCTCATCAGAGATATTAATGCATACAAAACCTTTTTGGACTCCTTTCTACAGCTACAAACCTTAGCTCGCTCCTTAATCTCACGATTTGGCCTCAAAAAAAAAAAAAAAAAAAGCCGGTCATGTGGCATTTGCAGCTGTCTGCAACATAATTCATAGTGGAACATTCATTTCTGCTTGATTTATTGATGGTGCTCACTTAAATCTTCTGTAGCACGATAGATTGCATCTCAGTGAAAAGGGCCAAACCAAAATGGTATTTGGATGAAGTATAAAGCTTTAGACCCTGACCTGAGCACATTCCTAAGGCTCAATGACTTCATCATCCAGCCATTGCTAGATTAGAGCTGAACAGTGTAGGAAGTTGTGCGTAGCAAATGCAAATGAATTTTATATAGAATGTGCTATCTTTGACTGTTTTTTTGGTATTGTTTGCACACCCAAGGAAAGTAAGAGGAATTTATACAGATTCTCTGTGGGTGTAGGAAAAGTACACTCAACTAATAAAGGAAATTACATACATGAAAATTCATTTTTCTTGGAATTTAACCAAATTCATCTATGTGAAGTACTCAGTACTTGCATATATATATATGAGTTATTTTTTTCTTCCAAGTACAAAAAAAAATCAGTTGTCATCACAAGCCCATCTTAAGAGATCTATTATTTGAGTTAAATAGTAGCAAAATGCATAAATTACATGAAAAATTCTGTGGAGATGTCCTTGCATGACAAAGATCAAAAGTTTGTAAAGCCAAAGCTGAATACATTTATGAAAAAGAAAAAAAAGTTCCAGTGTCTGTTCTGGAACTGAAAAGATTTGGGAAAAATCTCCTGTATGTTGAGAAAGAGGTGAAACAGAAAGAAAACTTGAAAGCTGCCTCATACAGTAAGTAACATTATCTGTGATCTGCATTTTAAGAGTGTCTTCATAAAGAATCAAGTCAAAACAAGGATTATCAATACAAAAGTATCATCAGTAAGGATAGAATTTTATGGGCCTTCTTCCATGCACAGACAAAGAGAAATGAATGTGCAAGTAGGAGGCTGAGAGATTATGACACTGCATGGAATAATCACGCTTTTATTTCCACATATAATTTCCACATATAAATGGAGAAACAACTGAGTCAAACTCAAGGCATCCTTGCTTCTTTTTCCCTTTGTCTGTCACTCAGACGAAGAAATTACGAATTTACAAGTGATGAAAAAGAACAGTTCACAAGGTATTTCTCCGTTCAGGGTAGGAACTGCTGAACTCTGCTTGTTTGTGTAGGGATTGTGAACAACCAGAGCAAGGACCGTGAGGATGGTCTGGATTTATCCACAGACACAAAGGGCCTCCACACAGAGAAATGAGCATATTCACAGAATGGCTGCTAAAGGATAAAATATGTGTACAGTGGTCATTCATGAAAAGCAACATTCAGTGATGAAATAGCATTGCAGTTACTGTGGCATGAGCATCCCAGCTCTCACCTTTCTTCAGGCACTGCTTTTAACCCAGTCTTAATTTCCAGTGTCATTGCCCAACAAGCCCTGACCAAATGTTTCAAGGTGAATGTTTGGGACATGTTTTCCACTTTTTTTTTTTTTTTTTTTTTTTTTCTGTGTGATTCATCGTTCTTAACTCTTGCTAACCAATAGTTGGTACTCTTTTCTATTTCTGTATGAAAGTCTAGCTCTTTTTTTTAATATAAGCACACACATTTTCACTCACCGTATTTGACCAAAACCTTCCTATTTTTATTTAACACTTAATTATTTACTCTATCCAGATATTATAAATTAATGGAAGCAGCGTTTTCATTATAATGAGAACACAGCTATTTCAACCTGATTGACCTTGTTACAGCTTGTCTTTCAGTTTCTTAATTAAAAAGATGCAATTTTGTTTCCATAAAGCACCTAAGGAAGATGAAATTCTGAGCCAAAAATAAACTAAACCTCTTCTGGAATTTATGAAGAAATCTCTTATCATATTCCAGTATGAAAGGTCATTGATTTACTGCCTCTGACTAATTATAATTAATTTGGAAAACAGAATGTTTCTTACCTTCATTAATATTTTCCTTTACTATAGGGATAGAGGTCTGAGACTTGGACAAAACAAGAAAGGTCATAAATGTAGGGCACCATTCTTTCTCTCTTTTGAGAATCTACTGAAGTCCTCAGAGAGGCAAGATATTTAAGAATGTGCTTAAATGTCCCTTGTCAGTAAAGCACATCAGCACATTCTTCTCCTTGCTTGGAGATTTTAGGTATCTTTTTACAAAAAGTAATGCAAGACATTAAATCAAGCCTTGCACATGCAGCTTAAAAATAAACTCAGGACTGTAAATGTTTATATTGTTAATAATAACACTGCAAACCCAAACTAAGCACAAGCAAGTGTAATGGTACCTGGCATGTGAAATTCCAGATCAGAGTTAAAGCCCTTAGAAATCAATGGCAGTAAGTTTGTCCACTGACATCAATCAGCTTGCTAAATATCCAGATAAATGTAGGTCATTCTAAAAGCTGGTTTTGCCTGGTCTCTCCTGGAAAACTGCATTGTGGTACTTTTTATTTCTCCCTAAGAGTCAATTAAAAAATGAATGCAGGAGGAAAGACTTTTTGCTGAGAGAAAAAGTATCTTCTCAATCTTGGATGATTATAGATTTAATGACTCATTTCATGAGTTGACACTGTTCCGAATGGCTTTAGTTAAGAAACCATCAATCACTGCTTGAAATTCAGCTTCTGCTTGAAACTCAGCCTCAAGTGTTTGCCTGCAAATAGTTAACAGCCAAGGTGGCTGAGGGAAGATGGAGAGCAAGGCCGTGGCAGGCGGTGCCATGGTTTTGTAGAGCCTGTTGTCTGCAACCAGCATGTCCATTGCTCAGCCCACTGCACAGGATGCACACAGTGATTTTCTGCAGAGCACAAACTGAGGAAGGGACTTGCATGTTGGGGCTGCACAGACAGAGCTGGGAACTCTCAAACGTCGAGTGTTTATTTCCAGCTAAAGGACAACTTGTCAGCCACTGTCATTGAATGACACTGAGTGACGTCCAATTCATCCTTGCCACTAGATGACAGCACAGCAACACACATCTAGGAAGGAACCAGCATTTTGCTACGGGTTAAGAATTCGTGGAGAAACAGGTTTTGGGAATTTAAGGACTAGCCCCATGGAGGGAAGAGATGATGTGTAATTTGTGTGTCTTTGGATTTCACCATCCAACACAAACAATGAGAAGGAACCTGCATGATGTCTGTGCTGCTGAGCAGGACAGAAAGCCTCAGGTACCTTGGAATGCTCAGCAGCTGGATGGTTTTGGGATGTTTGTGTAGGTAAAGCAGAAGATATGGGAGTGTGGTGGCGAGCAACCGTCAATGCCAGAACACAGACATGACTACTAAATCCAGATGTCTAAGGAAGGTACAAGAAGAAATTATGGGCATCCTTTTGAGATCAGATGACTTACGATGTTCTAATTTAACAAGTCCTTTCTCAGTGCTGATCTGGGAATTTCAGTGATACAGTAGACCTCTAGTCTATGTATTGAATGACCATGGTGCTGGTCCTGATGGATGCTTTTGGCTGGAAAACACCAACAATTCTGCCATTATTTCATGCACACTTTTTGACACATTCAAGATTTCTGGTAAAATGCTTAACTTTTTTAAATAACTTTTTTTAGTTGTTCTGATGAGAAATTAAAGATACTAAAGGGGGAAACCTATGAATTCAATGTCATCAATGTTAGTTCTAGGGAGTTAACGCAAACCAAAGTCTTTCTTCCTTTCTTCTCTTTTTCTCTACTCCTATTACACTGTTCTTCCAGTAAGGGAGAGGATGAGGCTACCACACAAGCAGGTCCCTTCTCCATACTGCTGTAACCCAGTCCACTCACTGGTGTGCTCAGTGCAGGTAGGTGGAATACAGGATCTATTGAGACCCTCTCCAATCCCATTTTTCTTTCTCTGGTCACTGTAGTCCTTGAGGTTGAATGAATACAATATTTAGCTGTGTTAATTCTTCACTCCCAAAAAAGGAAGACCTAGGAGTAGGCCAATATTCCCATGTCAAGGGGGCTTTACAATACACTCTAAGGAGAAGGGTCTCTCATGGTGGAATAATCTACAAGTAATTAACTGTTCCTCCAAATGGATTCTTGGACTGATCTCCCAGTCTTGTGCAAGCATTCTACTTTCAAGATATTCTGGTGTCACTCCCAGTCTCTCTCCTGTCCTCAGCCTTTTCCTAGAAATTTCTGAACATAAGACTTTTTTTGCTTGTCAGAAAACACGGTACATTCCTGTGAAAAGTTTTGCTTTTGACAAACCACTGCTTTTCCAAGAAACACCCTCTTGTTTCCAAATCTTTTCCAATCAATAGCTAGAGAGAAGGTTTATGGTTTTCTGCATGGCAAAAAAAAAAAAAAAAAAAAGAGGAAGAACTGTGAATTTAATTTCAATGTAACAGTTTAAAACCCCTATTAAAAAAAATTGCCTTGCTTATCTGTCCTTTCTTAAAGGCATCCATGTCTTATACTCAGTTATTGGAGTGTTTTCCTCCACGTTTAGTCAACTTCCCTTCTACTGCATATTTGTACCTATTCACCACATACAGGTGGTGACACAACAGGACTGCAATATATTAGCATTTTGTGACCAATTCTTAAACATGTTTACAATTTTCCTCATAATCCTGCTTTCTTTTAAAGGACAAGGAGAAATTACAGCCCACTGAGAAAAGGAGGAGAAAATAGTTGTGTGTGGGCAGAGAATAAGTGTATTCCAGAATTTCGAGGCTTTTTCTTTCATCTATTTCTTTCTATTTGATAATACAGCTGGTTGATACCATACAGGGAGCACTTTATCACTGGCAAAAAATGTGTAGGAGAAAAAAAAACCCCAAGCACGCCATTAATTGCTTATAAATATATGCTCTCAACCCTAGCAATCAGCCTTCAGGATTTCTAACCTCGAAGTTCTGTTCAATTCCTTCATTTGAATAAAATTATCAACTTGTATCTTTTCTAGCATGATTAAACACATTGCTGGCAGGCAGGTTATGATTAAACAGGAAAGATTTGCATTTTTTGAAGTACACAGTCTGTGTTTCTCTCCATAGGTGTGTACACATGTCCCCATATAAACTTACACATGTGTGTGTGCAGGTCTGCATGTGAACAGGGGAGTGGGGAGCAGAAATGAGAAACTAAAGATAAGTTAGATGGGTTCATCTAGATGTTGAGACCAAATTTTTCAGCCTTCTGCATCCAGTTACATCCACTGTGACATCAGGAGAATTCGGTCCTGGATTTCTCAGAGAAGTTTTAGCACCCGGGATGCTGAGCCTTTCTCACTCTTCCAACCACACAGCTAAAGGAGCTCTGCTGGAGGTTTTTGTTTCTTACCTAAAAGACCTGTGTTTTAAAAGCAAGTAGAAATAAAAAAGAAACTCTTTCAGCCTGCTGCAATCTTCTTCTTTAGACAGTCATGCCTTGCATACGTATGGTTGCACCTGCAAACACTACAGGCACATTCGTGCAGGCCTGTTGAAAAGATGGCCATAAAAGTAATTTTCCCTAAAGCCATGGTTATAAAAAAAAATTTCCTTACCAAAATTTTACATGCTTTTAAATCTGTTTATATTTTCCTTGCTTATTGTTTACTGTGATTCCCCCTCCTGCCTATGAAGTCCCAAGTAACCAACAAGGCTGTGCTTGAGAGAGACACAAACATTCTCTCACATTATGATCTGACACTGATGAGTTCTGATATTGCAATAATGAATGAGAAAGTTAAGTTCCAGTAATACAACATATACAGTGGGAAAAACTGATTATATGACTGCCTGAGTCTGAACTTCACTTCTCCATCACTTGGCTGGTTTAACACTGATACAACACTGTGGAATTAAGACTAACTGACATTGCTAAAAAGAGGGCAAAATGAAGCCTCCTCTGACTAAACATCACCCAGTTGATCTTTTTTTACTCAGAGTCTCCAGCTTTTCTCTGCCTGTGGCTGATTAAATAGAAGGCCTCTTGTTCTTCTAGGGTAGGACACTTAATCTGAGGTCACTGTTCATCTTGCAGTTACCCAAATTGCTGGGCAATGGCATCCATAAGGTACTAAGATTCTTTAATAAGCCAACTGTGTATTTGGGTATGTTGGAAAATTGGTTGAAAAGACTAAGAAAAGGTGGTTACACATATGTGGCAATGCTAGCATGACAGATGGTATTTGTTTTATTTATGTCTTCACAACTGTGTTTATGTTCTTTTCAGAAGCCTGTCTGGGTGGAGTCTTGCAGGGAGGTTGTGCAGACTCCTTCCTCGGGGAAGCTGTTGAGTAGGTTGAGACAGAAACAATTCCAGGCTTCACGGGGCCAGCAAAGGAGACACTGAATGAAGGTGATGGCTTGAAGCTCATGCAAAGACACTGCAGGGATGAGGAGTGTGCAGCCAGGCAAATCTCACAAGAGATGGAGACTCTCCCAGGGACAAGAGGAGAACAGAATTTGCTCGGTGACTTGGGATGTCACTGAGTTTGACTGGGAGTGACCAGCTGCCTGCAGGAACAGGGGGACATGGGACAGCTGTGTACAAAACACCGTAATGCAGTTCTGGCTTCCCCAGCTGTTGTAAGTCATATTTAACTAAAAAGTTTATATTCTAGTTTTTCTTCAAGTAAATGTTGGCTTTTCTGAATTTAAAACCCTTCTGTCTGCACTGGGATGGAAGTACAGGCACATTGAGTACAGTGCTGTAGTTGAATTACTGTCCTGAAAACAGTCAAAATATGAAGTGTTAAAACAACCTAATTTAATGTAAACACCTATTAATCATTTCCTAACTTCTTGGGGAAACAGAAAGCACTGGAACTCCTCTAGTGATAACGAATTCTTAAATTAAAATTTTTGTCTTAAAACCTTTCTTTCAAGAACAAATTGTATTTAGAAAAATATCTCCAGTAAATACTATGCTTCTGGAAGACACACAGTCTCATAACAGAAGTTTATTTTTGCCAGTTGTTGAGCTTTGGCTCAACTGAATTTTCTCTTAGAACATAGTTCCATCTCCAGGTAAGTATTTGGAACAGATCTCTAAAATATTGTTTATTCTTTTCAGTTCTTCACATAACTTCACTGCTTGAGGTGCTTTTTGGCAACTGTAAAATAGAACTCCCTTATGGTGAAAAGGTTTTATTTGTTTGTTTGTTTTTTCCCAGCACATTCCCAGGAGAACTGGATCATTCAGCTGTCAGCTCCTGTTAGGCAAGCAGCATATCTTGGACCTTAGTGCAGAAGTCTCTCACTGCTGCCACTGCCTATAGCATAATGCAAGCAATTTACACTTTCCATTTATGTTAATAGTGATTTATTAAAAATTTATCGGAACAACTGAAGGCGGTAGAATCCCTCAGAACACTAAATAATTAATAACTCCTCCACAGAGGTGACCTGGGCTCAGCATGCAATAACTACTTTCTGGCTTACCACGGTTGTTTCTTGTTCCCTACCGGAGTAAATAACCAGTGTCCTTATGCCAGTGCCAGGGAACAACTACGGATCTTCCAAAGCTGCATTATTGAACAAGACGCTGCCTAATGTGACTGACAGTGAATGCCAAGGAGAGAGGAAGTTATTTCCTAATCTCCACTCCCTTCTGACACTTCCCCCCCTTGTTGATTTTCAGAGTTGCTCTAGTGTTGACTGTTACAATTTCTGTTTGATATGAGGGATCTGGATAAATATACTTCATTTAAAATATAAATAGTCATTGGAGGAAGAGCCCAAGACTCCACACTTCCCAAGGGAGAGACAGATTTTACTTTCAGTCACTACTTTTATCTCTCTTCAGATACAAATATATTGAATTTTCAATTAATATTCAATTTTTCCACACAATGTACTCTGAGTCCAAGAGATGAGTATTCCCTCTTAGAATAATCAATAATTGGGTTTTGAGGACAACATGAGGGAATTTGCAGGGTCAAGCCACTCGATATGGATCTGTCACATCTCCAATTTGTGCAATCAAACATTTCAGCAAAACTGAGACAAATTCTGAACTGTTCAGCACTGGCAAAAGGCATTTCTGACCATGCTCAGTTACTACTTGGCCGTTTATGATCATGAGCAATTACTGGTGGACAAGTTTTACAGCTCTAGACTTCAGGTGGTATCTGAAGAGTGAATCTGTGGATTAAATGTGTTGTGAGTGTCTAAAGTCTCTCTTAAAGATACCTCTAAATAGGTATCTAAGGCCAGTATAAGCACTTTAGAAGTTCTTGCTCTTACTATATTGTTCTCAGCTGAATAATTGGGGCTGTAAAAAGGTGTCATTCTGTGCTTTCCTACGCCATCTCTGAGCAACTCCAATAAATCCAATTGTACCAGTTGACAAAAGAGGGACACCCTCATTTCAGTTCGGTAGAATGGGAGCTATAAATTATTTAACTTTTTAATATAATTAGGACAATGACTAAAATATGCTGTCATTTTAATGAACAATGAAGGTCTGAATTTATCACAACTATACAAAACAATACTGACTTCTATAGCTGTGCAAGTGAAATTATTTGTGCATCTGGGATTCTAAAGTACTGATCCGCAAATCTAGTCCTCTGGGATATTACCTTTTTCCTTCCAAAACCCTTAAGCATCTGTAGTCCTTCACAGCAATTTTAAAAAGGAACATTGAAATGTATTTCTCCTTCCAAGAAGTTTGAATTACTAATTCTGTTGATTTAACAGTACAATGACAGTGAAGTAATTCAGTGAGTGCTGAATTCGACCCTGCCACAACAATCAAAGTGTTTTTAGGCTGTCAGACAACTCAGCCTTAACATCATGTGTTCATTCCAGAGTCTCTGAAAGTCTACAAGGATGCAATACATATTTTCTTACTGTTACCAACTTCATGGCAATCACCAGACACATGAATTTGGAATGGTTACATATTTGAGAGGACGCACATCTGGCCAAGAAGGATTGGAATATTAAATGAAAAATGTGTTAGAATGGGAAATTATTGCACAAAAAAAAAAATCTGTTGGGCTGAGGGCTGTTGTAAAGAGTCAAAAAGAGGCCATTTGTGCCTTTTAACATTCAAACTAGAAGACTACTCCACCTGCTTCTTAGGCACAGGAAGAATCATTTGCCTAGCAGATGAAAAGGACTCATTTATTCCTCACATAACTTGCTTTTTAAATGCATCTATAACAGTTCTGTCTCGCAGCCTTGCTCCTATATGACAAACAAAACAAAAGATAATTTAAAACTATCTATTCTAACAGTGTGCTGTTTCTATGAGAATTACTTTGAGTGACTTTAACGCTCCTGAAGGGCTCCCTTCATCAGTGGAGTGGACAAATGGAGCTACATAGCACAAGGGAGACCAAACAGTAATCTGGATCCCCAAAAGAGATTGAGATCTCCTGTGGAAATGAATAAATTGCTCTCCTGAGTAAGTCTTTTCCCCCTTCAGCCCTTCTTTCAGACTGTGATCTTTAGCTCTGTGCTTCTCAAAGGTGTCATCTTGAATATTCTGTTAGAGTGTCCTTGAACTCTACCAGGCAAACAAGCCTAATCCCTCGTAATTGCTTTGTATCAAAGACTCTCATAAGCTGGAATCACCCTGATATCCTGCACTGCACCCTTCCAAGAGTGATAACGTCCCATACCTGACAAAGTAATCAAAGCTGACTGCAATACTGCAGATGGAACTAGATTTTACACACTACATCTTTTCATTAGTATTCTCTGTGTTGGCATTTTTCTCTTCCTATTGATACATTTCAGCAAGTGTGGGTTTTTTTCCAATTCAGTGGGATGATGACTTCAAGTAGTTATTGAAAATAGCCCTTATCTATTCTTTTTCTGGTCAGTATTCTGCACAACTTTTCTTTTTAATAAGTACTTCCTACTTCCTTATACAAGTCCAAATTATCTGTATTGTTGGAGACCCTGAATGTCAGTTGCTCCTAATTCAAATAAAGTTCCTATCCCTTGGTAAAAGCCTGTGAATGCCCCTGTGGTTTCCCAGCCATGCAGCCTTCCATTATATGCCCACAGACTCATAAAGTGTTGCACATCCCGGCTGATGAGCAAGGAGACAAAGAGGAAATCACCTTACTTTGTCAGACAATGTCTAGGTCTCAGTGTTATTATTACTGAGCCTGCACTCTTTCTCCCTTGCTGTGAGAGGCAATTTTTTTCTTTAAAGAAACTAACATCTAAACAGAGGAGATAAAGGATGGAGAAAGGAAGAATATATTATCCATTTTATAGATAAGTAACAAAGGTACAGGGAGAGTAAGATGCACTCCTGTGGTCACACAGGAGGTCTTTGGCACAGCCATGTTCCAAACAAAGCCCTCACTCTGGTGAGGAGTCTCTGAACTGTGAGTTGCATGGATGTTAAAGCTCTTTTGTTAAATCACATTTTCTCTTTTAAGCAACTTACAGCAGGGCTTTTTATGGGAATCTTGTATGATCAAATTAATCATCTCCAGATATATCACTGCAGATCCAGTACCTCTATTTTTACGGAGGTGGCATTTGGTTTTGGAGTTTTTGGTTGAAACCACCTAAATTCCTCCAGGTTCTTTGGTTTGGTTTTTTTTAACTTCCTTGTCCCCCACTGCTGGTTGATGTCCTTGGTTACATTAATACTGCCTCTCTGAGTCTTTACTCTGTGTGCAGCAGGAACCTGAGCCAAGTAAGAGCCCCTGCAATAGTGAGCAGAGTTAATGGCTGCTGGTGCAGACTGGCTGTTCCTGCACTACATCTGGGATACACTGACACTGTGGAGCTGGCTGAGTTACCACAGGAGCTCTGGATTGTGAGAAGGAGTAAAACTTGTGTCAGCCTGCCTTGTGTCTACATGGGGTAACACTGCCCTTCAGTCTCTCTGTCCAGCAAATTAATTAGTTTTATCCAGAATAGGGTTAGGCAAGAAATGAGTGTGTATAGTGGGGACAACAGGGAGGCTGTGACTGAGAGATCAATCAACATAGCAGCATAGCTAATGCTAATTAAGCCTTTCCACTCGGCACAGGATTATTTTTGGTTTGTTCTAACACAGCCTTTTCCCTGAGATACTCACAGATGTCTTGTCAGCAGAAAGGATTGGGAGAGACAAGCATGGAAATTTATCTCATGACACCACTTCTCTTGTATTCCCTTCTTGGGTTGTCCCAGCTTTAGAGCATGGCCTGAAAAATACCACTAGGCAGGACAAAGAAACGCCCAAACACCATAAATAATTTGCATTGTCAGACATCATCTGAGTCTCCAGGGGTTTCTCTGTTCCAGAGGCAATGGCTACCAGGATGGGTCAGAAGCAAAGATGGACCTCTCCAGAATACCGGGATTTTTGGGAGTGGGGAGAGTCGGGGATAAGTGACAACACATGATACTAAAGAGACAGAACCACAACTTCCTGCTCTTGTCAGGGAAGAATTTCTCTCTTGGACACATGGTTGACAATGGGACTACATTTGTATGTGTGCTTGTGATCCCCAGAGTGCATCGGGGCCTTTCTGTACCATGGAAGCAGAGAGCAGAAAAGCAGCCACAAAAAGCCTCCATCAGAGACAGAAATTACTTTTCTGCTCCAGGATTTCGTGTATTCATCACATCATCTTACCTAGAATTTTTGTGGCTTGGTTCCCTTTGTTTGGCTGCTTTGCATTAATATTAAAGGATGATTCGGGGAGGAAGAAGAAGTGTGTCTTGAGAAAGAGAAATGCAAAGGAAAAAAAACCTTTTGTTTGTAAGTGCACCAGACCTTATAAAAGTATATAATCCATGGATCATTGGCACGATCAACTGTAATGGCTCCAAAAGAGCCATTGTGTTAATGTGGCCGATGAGCACGAGCACTGCCTCTGCATACTAAAAATCCTCATGAAAATTTTAAAAACATGCAGATAGTGGATAAGTGCAGCACGTAGTTGTTTTTAAAAATTAAGAACACAGCGCTCCAAGTCTGATCAGAATGCAGAATAAACCACCATCTGATATTTTTTTCTCAGGTAAAGTAACTGATTTGTGACAAAGGAAATGAAGTAGGTCTTATTTATCCGGGTTTCATAAAGTTTTGATATAGGTTTTGATATAATACCATTTGGGAAATTACTAGTTAAGCAAGAGAAGTTGGGGAACAGTACAAAAGATCTAAAGTAGGCAAGGAAATATGTTAAGAAGGGATAACAATGTAAAGGGAAAGCACTGCAATGAAAATAGAATGCTAATGGAGTTCTTCAAAGTCTCATTTAGTATTTTTATTAATGAGCATGACACAGAAAGGAAAAACATGGTAATGAAATTTCCTCAAAACAGAAAATTGGGAGAGATAATCAATACAGAAGAGGACCAGAATAACATGTGGGTCAATTTAGATGATTTGATGATCTCAGAAATATAAATATAAGAACATTTGACATTAAACACTGCAAAGTCAGGGGTTTAGAGATGAAAAGGAGAATTTTTGCCTTTAACTGGGGAAAGTCTACAGAAGGAGATCTAGAGTCTTAAACAACTGTAAGACAACTGTAAGGACTAATGCAAAATATTAAAGAGAAAGGAAAACATCATGTTAGGATGTATCAGGAAGTTATGAGAGACAGTATTGCATTTAGACAGTGATGTAAAACCTGCTCTTGAGTATGATGGAGAATCACAGGCTGAAAGAACTGAATTACTAACAGGGTTAAAGAAAATGTAAAGAATTTGACTTGCCTGGCCAAAGAAAACAAAGTCTGAGAAAGGTTCTGATTAATGTCTGCCAACACTGAAGAGAGGTAAACAGCCAACATGAGGGCATTTATTTAAATTAAACATTGCCAATAATGGGCAGTTTCACATTGGCAATGCATAGGTTTTAGCTGGAAATTGGAAGATTCTGGTCAATGAAAGAGAAATATTGGAACAGTTTCTAATAGCAATAAGCATCAAACATTCAGTGGTCTCTAACCCAGGCTGTGAGCAGTTTGTGAACGAGATGAACAGGAGGCAGTGGTGGCAAGCTCACAAGATGGGAATCACCTTTGCATTCCAGATGTGATGCTATGCAAGAATATATTTTGAATAGTAATCTCACTAACTAACCTCGGAGTGAAAGGTGTGATCTTGGCACATGAGCCTGCAATTCAAACAGACAGTGACTAACTTGGACCGAAGTTATTTCTTGTCTCACTTTCCATGAGAACTGCTATGGCTTTCCATGAATCTAAATGATACTGGGACTGAACTTGTGCATTCAAGAACTTCTGCCCTTTAAAACAAACGTGCATTTCTAAGTAACTTTATTTGTAATCCTCTTAATTGTTTCCTTTTATAATCTTTGTCCTTTAACTCTTCAGTTTTGACAAATTTGTAGCTAAATATTCTGTTTTGTTGTGTAAATAGCCTATTTATTTCCAAACCTTTATCTGGCTTGAGTTTTTTGACATTTATTAATTTTTAATTTTATTCAGCAATGATTAGAACTGAATGACATGAACCAAATTGAGAGAGATTGACAAAGATACAGAATTTACAGCCTCAAAAGAGTATTATGGTGTTGCTGTGCATTAAATGGTACACTATTAGTTATATATTTACGGTCATATTTTGCATGGCAGGAAATACTGGGTACTTGCTTGAAATTCTCTGGTTTTTACCTTTTTCTGCTTCCTAAGATTCATCCCTCTTCAATCCTTTGGTACCTAACCTTTCTTCCGTGAGGTCTCAAAGATGTCTGTCATATCCATCTCAGTCAATTCCTTAAGATCCTTTGGTTGAATATTTAGATCTTCTGAATCATAAATATTTAAATTATCTAAATATTCTTTTACCTTTTTTTTTTAATAATTCTGCTGCTAGATATTCCCAAAGCCTTATTAATATTTATGTTACTGAGCTCCATGCTTCCCTCTTCTTTTACATTAAATATAGGGAAAAAATGCAGATGTTGAGCAATTCTTTTTCTCTCTGGCCAGTATCAGTTAACCTTTCTTTTGATTTAGGATGATATTTGTTTTCTTTTGTCCAGTGTATTTATTTTCTTCATCTCTTTTCCCATGTTACTCCCTTAACTTGGATTTTATTTTGTCCTCTCCCATCCTAATTATTTCTATTGTTCTGCATTACAGATGTAGCTGCTTGTATTTTTAGCTCTCATCTATTATGTGTTCTTTTCCTCCTGTCATTTTGTAAATGGACAGTGTTGCCAAATTTATGACTAAGGGATGTTTCTATGTAGAACTTGTAGACCACCTCATAAAAATATTAAAATATGTGCCTTGTATATTTTTCATATATGCAGCTGTATAAGAATAATGCCTGTTCATCTTTGCTAATTTATAATAATGGAATTTGAAATAGTAGGTTAAAGAGGGTTGTTGGATGCAGGTGTTTGAATATGAAAACTGTGTGATTAAATGCTGGCATCGTTGTAGCCTGTGGGAATTTTGCCATTGGCTTCAGCTGGTTTAGGATTTTATTCTGATTCTGCATTTATACATAGCTTTAACTTTAAGCCTAGAACTAGACCGATGGGCTCAGAAGTTGCAGTTCAGAGTAACATTATTCAGGTGCCTAAGAGCTTGCTGAACTGGGGCAATATTTTTCAGGTAAGAAATATTTTCACACAAGAGAACAAATTAATGTAAAATGAAGATGTTCCTGTTTTAGAGTTAATGAGCAACATGAATGAATTCTTCATGTGCACTTGCTCAAAAAACAGTTTAAAAATATTTATGGTCAATGTATCATTTTAAATTGTTGATATAGCCACATTCCATTTATTTAAATGTATTCCTGCAGTGTACCACCTACAAGACCCTTCAAAGAACAATTGAAACAGTATTTTATTAATTATCATGAAGTAATAAAAACCTCCTAAATTGTGACACTGTGCAACCCTGATTTCAAAACAGAAGGACTTCAGTTTTTATTGTTGATATTTCCTAATACAAGTGGCTATTTTTGGATGTTTGGAAGTAATGTGTAACAAAAATGCCTAAAAATTCTACTGCAATGCTCTGACTGCTATGACAGTGCAGGTGTGGATGTGTGTTTTTAACAATGATTACTCCATAGAAGTAAAACTTGCATCATGTGGATAGCTGTCATCTAAATGCAGGGTCTGGAGAGGTTTGCTGTTGCAGGGCCCTCTGCAGAAGGGCCTGGGATTGGTGCTGCCAGGTGTTTGCAAGGGTGGCAAGAGCTGAGCTGGGACTGTCACATCTCCTGTCTGCAGGCTTGGCACCTGAGCTCGGTCCATGAATATGGCACCTTTTTCTCATCTCACTTTACCTGACTGGGTGGGAGTAGTTCCTCGAACTGTTCCCGAGTTTTTAAGGAAGTTGATTTCTTACATTCTGCAGTGACAAGTCTCTCCACAGCAACAACAAAACCCCCCAAGTTCTCTGTGCTGTTTCTTATTGCCAACTCAATAGACACTGAGATTTTGAATTTCTTAAGGTTAACCTGGAAAAAACAGACACTCTATTAACTGCACTAAATAGAAACTCTATTAACTGCACTAAAGCCAGAGTTTGTTGTAAATATCACGGCTCCAGCTGTATCTTTTTATTGTAAAATAGTTAAAATATGTTAACTATTTCATTCAGAATCAATAATAATAAATAAAACAAGACCTTCAGACACTAAATAAAAAGACTATATGTAAACTACATTTCAGAGACTGTCTACTTTTACAGGTTATTAACATGGATTGGGATTACTATACTTTTGTAATTCAGATTCCATCTGGTTTTACCTTATGTTCTAGAAGATGCATGT
Organism: Myiozetetes cayanensis; assembly: GCF_022539395.1. Classification (NCBI taxonomy): domain Eukaryota; kingdom Metazoa; phylum Chordata; class Aves; order Passeriformes; family Tyrannidae; genus Myiozetetes; species Myiozetetes cayanensis. The sequence goes on from NW_026087389.1 coordinate 7,942,275, forward strand.
TTGGATAGGGATCTCGAGTATCTGTCTTACTGGCTGCAGTGCCAAAAGAATGGATGTGAAAACTGACATGCTATGGAGGCTGACAAATAGAGATGCAGTAGCATGAAAATTATGGTTATGAATAAAAGATTTATCCTCAAACCCATGATTTTTTATATCGTTTATATCATCACAGCATACAATTTTCCACTGTCACTTACTCCCCACTTGTGAGATTCTTCACGGGAAAGTAACTGATCCTTTCAAGGCAGGAATACCAGCGATTGTTCAGTGGCTAAAACAGGCAGTTGCATGAGAAATGGCCATAACAATGAGCTGGAGCTGCTCATCCGGGATCATTTTGTTTATATTGATCTCTTGCCAGTGTTTGCATAGAATAAAGTATCTTAGCAGTTTGTAGTTGGGAAATAAATATAAATGTCTGAGGATGTGCTGTCTGTATCCTTTCCCAAATGTTGGTGTGCCAGCAGGACACTTTCCAATTTATTTATCTTCTTTCTTAAGTATCTGAAAGCCTTTTTGTAGCAAGAATAATTAAAGTAATAAACAGACTGATTACTGGGCCCAACTATATATAAAATGAAGACTCCTCAATGTTTACTAACAGCCTATTGCAAAATGGCAGCATTATTCAAGTAAATCAACAAATATGGCCACCACCAATAACAAATAAACACATATGAAAAATGAACTGAATTCCCACTGCTTTCCCACTGTTGTGCAGCTTTACCACGATTGTCTCTAGTGTGGCAGTGCACTACTGTCACCTGCCAGCTCTCTAATATTTATGTTTGATATTGAATTTAATTGATTTTGATTATGTTTGATATTGAACTGATATTGAATTTCATACTTTTCATGTTTGATTACAGAAAGGTAGAGTATAGACTTCAAAGTTAAAGCCCTCCTTGCACTGGAGGGGCTATGCCCAGCTCGTTACAAGAGACCCTGCATGCAATGTGCTTCCTGTTGGGTGAGATTATGAAAATCACCTTTCTGCATTAAATTCCTCAGGCTTTTCTAAGTCATGGGTGACCATTTTGGGTATTTCAGAGACAGGTGATTTTCTAAAGTTTACAATACATACTTTAAAAGGCTTCCTCGTATTCTACATACAAAACAAATCTAAAGAACACAAATGTGAATTTGACATGAAAATTCAGGTCAAATTTATGCCTCAGACTCCAGTGGCATCTTTTTCACTGGCTTGTTTTTCTGAAGATGGGGTACAAATATATGAAATTTCTCTAAATCTAAAAATTTTTCATCACATTCTGTTTGACTAAGTTTGTCCTGCACTGCTTAAGTTGATGCCATTGTGCAAATATTTATGTATCTTAGTATTCTTCAGGTGTAATCCTTCATAGGAGTCAAGTGGAACATCTGCAGTTTTTGTAGCAGGGAAAATACCTGCACAGGAATAGGCTTTATATTTTGTGCTAAATATATTAAAATTCAAATGACATCTTATGGAAAAGAGACTGAAACCAAGATCCATTTATTAAACATCACATAAAAATTTTAGAGTGGCCAGAGCTCAATCCTGCTCCCTGTGGAGACAGACCATAGCAAAGGGTAGAAGTGAGAAAGAAGGTATTAGGAAAAAAACCACAGCAACTTTCTTTTTCAGCACAAGAAGTTGGTTATGATTTCTCCTCAGTGTCCAAGGATGGGCTGCACTCCTTCAAACACTGCAGCCTCCAGCTGGAATAGTCCTTTATTGAGTTTCTAGATATCCTATTATCTCTATCCTATTCTCATGCTGTCCAGGGAATTATGCTACGGTGCTACCAGATCAAACCACAGGCGGCTTCGCTTCCATGCAGAGAGGAGCTACCTGTGCATTGCAGAGACTGAGGGAGGAGTGAGTGAGGACTGGACAATCCTGCCCCATCTTACAGCAAACACAAAATACATCAGCTAACACAAGCCTTTTTGCCTACTCCCTGCCCGAGTGGAATGCCAGTCTAGGTTAAAATTCTACCTATAGCTTATACTCATTCTCCTCTACCAAATATAAAATTCTCCTCTGCCAAAATAAAAGAAACACATTTTCCCCACCACTTCTTTAGGGAAGCATATTGCATTGCATTTCAATGTTCCCACGTGGCCTACTGTTTGGGGGACTGGAATTTATCTGAATGTTTCTGTTGCCATTCTGTTGGCAATCAGTCCAGGCTTTCAGTCTTGCCAACTAAGAGATCTTAATAGCACTATCTGTTTCTTGAGTAGCACCAATTTTTTCTGTAATGCTCTACTTGCTTCTCATGTAAATTTTGTTTTGCTTAGAAGTTTCTTGTGATAGTGATGCAGTTTTGCTTTGTACTCTAATCTTTTTCATGAAAAAAAAAGTATGAAAGCAAAACAATTTAAAGGCCTGTGAATTTCTCTGTTGAATTATTATGTTCCCTCTAGAAGATGAGCGACTTCACAATGAATCCAGTTGGGAGGCTTGTAAAGGACTGATTTGAAACCTCAAGTATCTTGGTCTTCCCCTGGAATTTAGCAATGTAGCTTTTGATTCATTCATGCAGCTTGTATTTTTATAAGGTTAGTCTCAGTTGGTTCAGCTCTCTGAGCACTTGATAGGGAGCACAGAGAAGACACAGTCACAGAGTACTGATGAAGGTGAAAGCAGAGTGGCAGCCAACAGTTAATTACTGTGAATCATCAATAAACCCAGATAACTTTAAATTCTCTCTCTCTCCAATAGCAGCAGTGGGACTTTTACTGATATCCCAGTTTGAAATCCTTTCCTTTCCCCAAAGGAGTGGTACAGGTGAGAATAAAGTGACAAGACTGTGCTGAGACTGTGGCATTGAGTGCTGTAAATTTTTGCCAGTCTTTGCACAAGGCCATCCTTTTTCTGCTCTTGCCTTCCTACTTGCAGAATACATTCCAAGATTAATGCCATGTGTGAGAGCCACTGGCTAACAGAGAAAACTGGTCATGGTCTTATGTCAGTCAGGGAACAAAACTCCAGGGGTTTCTTCTTGAAAGAAATGTGAGACAGGTTTCATGTGCTTTATTAATACTCCCAAATATGAACAAGGAGACATATTAACCAGACTTTGGTAATACTAAAATAATGTCAGCAAACAAAAAGCATATTGACATCAAAGCAACTAGCCAACACATGACAATCAGACTGTAGCTCAATTATCCAGTTGATGCTTACAGTAATAATTTTGACACACTCTGAATACGAGTTGAGAAAACTGTTTGGCTACAGATGCCAAATAAAGAATTCTCCAAGTCATATTTGCGATTTATATTGGTTAAGAAATGGGACCAAACCCAAGTTCCTTAATGTCCGAATCACAATTGTGACACCCAGTGTGAAGCCTCCTCTTGCAGAATTCAGCTTCCACTGTTTGCATTTGGACTGTGAGTCTGTACTGCAGCCATTCCACTGGGCAGGCTCCCCCTTCCCTCCCAGCAGTGATAGGGATGACAGAGACAGCTCCCAGTTGGACAGTGCCTTATCTGGCATAGACAGCATGATGTGGGAACAGGGACAGGCTACTCTGTGCACTCCTTCACCCTCACCGGCAGCCCCAGAGATGCAACTGTCCTTGCAGCTGCTCAGAATGATCTTGAGGAGCAGTAGTTTGATGATTCCCATTTACCAAAAGTACAGTAATAATATCAGTTCCTTATGGCTTAAAAGGGCAGAATATGCTCTAATAAAAATTACTGTGAGAGAGTATTTTAGTACTGTTTGGAACTTGTTCCTGTGTTTTCTAGCACCTTTTCTTTGCTGGCTGCAGAGGTGCTCACAGGGGCATGTGCATTCACAGTTATGGAACCTACAGTCACTTTCAAACCCCCTCACTCCCTTGCTAAAAGCATTCACCAGAGAAAGTAAACAAAAAAGGAATCTAAAAATATTGGAATTACTTACTCAAAATAGAGCACAAAGAGGAAAATATGAAATATGTAAGTTATCAGGAGTGTGGAAACTGTTCAGCTTTCTCAGTTTTTTGTGGTCTAGTCAAGCAAGATTGTAACTGCACTGAAGTAGCTGCTGGCACAGCTGTTTTCACCAGTGAACCTTTTTCACAAGCACCAAGAATTGTCGGAGGATGAGTTACGTGTTTGTCAATACTTTATCATACTCAAGGTAAATTTCCTTCAGGTAATGTATGGATTCAAAGGACAAGTTTTAAGTTGGGGCAACAGAATTTGATTAAAAACAGTAACTGATTTAAATCGGTTTTATGTGATTTAGAAAAAAGGTCCTTAAATGACACTGTGCCACTGACATATGGGAATTTTATAAAAATCACTCACAGGAAGTGAATCCATAGCTATACTTAGTCCTTCAACATTAGACCGTCAACCAATTTAAAATACATTTGAGCAAACCTATGAGTGGCTTTGTTACTTCCAGTGAGATGCTTACAAAAGAAATTCAGAGCATTTTTCCATGTAAAACAGAGCTCTAAATCAACATCTTATGGAATCTTCAGGAGGAAAAGATGATTTTAAGCTTCTCAAAATGGAATCACCTCAAATAAGAATTTTTCAGTGTTATGTAGGTTCTGTAAATCCCTATGTGCCATAGTGCTCACACAGAGCTTGTCTGTGAAGACCAGGCCCAGCTTGCAAAAGCCCAGAGTTGTAACCAGGCTTACCTGTGCTGCTTTAAGGGCTGTGAGGATCCTCCAGCTCTTCTGCCTTTTGTGTCTTCCTTCCTGCTGAACACAATACTTTATAAGTAATATACTCAGTACATCTTGAAAACAGTTTATAATTTCTTTTGACATGCCATGCCACACTGCGTGCCAAAACAAGTCATTTTCCCTTGATTTTGCAAAAAAGCACTCCACTTTGATGTATGCCCTTGATAGCATTGCAATATGAATATTCTATGCATTAATGTTCCCGTCTATTGTTTAACGACTTTTGTAGATAACATATGTGATGCTCAACCCTTTCTTTTATATTTAATTATTGTAATACGTGTTTTAGTTGCTGTGGTTCCTCACAAAAATGCCTAGCAGATTTTGAAGGTTAAATGAGTTTTCTGTAGTACATGAAAGTTTCCTTGAGTTCTTTTTTGTGATAAAGATCCAGTTCTTTTTATATCAAGATGATCTTGCTTAAAGTTTTTGTTGCTCCTTTAGTTAAACAGGCAACATACATCATCTTTCTTTTTTCAAGAATTGCAGAAATAATTCAAATAAAACCTGAATCAAAGTGAAAATCTTCACTGTTGTTTTCAGAAAGAGGTAAGGAACAGTGATCAAAAGAGTAAGGTAAATACTGAAGTCTTCATGTACAAACCAGTTTGCATTTCTGCCTTTTACACTGATATTCTATGTACCACTCTCTGAAAGTCATTGAGGGTGTTCATCACATGCTATCCTTGGAAAAGGCCCTCTGTCAGCTCAGTCAGGCAACTCTCATATTTTATAGAACAGGTCAGTTTTTTCCTGCTGGGTTACCTGCTTTACATAGAAGTTCCATAATAAACATACAGAGGTGGTGGCAAAGAGAGGAGGCATAAAGCTTGTGCAACCTTCCTTCATTTATGTTCATGGGTTGATCTTAAACACATCATCGACCAGCGTTTTTAGGCTAAAGGCACTGTGCAAACTGAAAATACTTGGGGTTAGAAGGGTCCCAAATGTTGCCAAGGCTGTATGAAATGCATTTTTAAGAAGGAAATTCTGTCTTCCTGAATGGCACACAAACTGTTTTACTTAGTCCTTCAACATTAGACCGTCAACCAATTTAAAATACATTTGAGCAAACCTATGAGTGGCTTTGTTACTTCCAGTGAGATGCTTACAAAAGAAATTCAGAGCATTTTTCCATGTAAAACAGAGCTCTAAATCAACATCTTATGGAATCTTCAGGAGGAAAAGATGATTTTAAGCTTCTCAAAATGGAATCACCTCAAATAAGAATTTTTCAGTGTTATGTAGGTTCTGTAAATCCCTATGTGCCACAGTGCTCACACAGAGCTTGTCTGTGAAGACCAGGCCTAGCTTGCAAAAGCCCAGAGTTGTAAACAGGCTTACCTGTGCTGCCTTAAGGGCTGTGAGGATCCTCCAGCTCTTCTGCCTTTTGTGTCTTCCTTCCTGTTAAACACAATACTTTATAAGTAATATACTCAGTACATCTTGAAAACAGTTTATAATTTCTTTTGACATGCCATGTCACACTGCGTGCCAAAACAAGTCACTTTCCCTTGATTTTGCAAAAAAGCACTCCACTTTGATGTATGCCCTTGATAGCATTGCAATATGAATATTCTATGCATTAATGTTCCCATCTATTGTTTAACAACTTTTGTAGATAACATATGTGATGCTCAACCCTTTCTTTTATATTTAATTATTGTAATACGTGTTTTAGTTGCTGTGGTTCCTCACAAAAATGCCTAGCAGATTTTGAAGGTTAAATGAGTTTTCTGTAGTACATGAAAATTTCCTTGAGTTCTTTTTTGTGATAAAGATCCAGTTCTTTTTATATCAAGATGATCTTGCTTAAAGTTTTTGTTGCTACATGTTTATTTGCTACATGTTAAGCATATTAACTCAAAATAGTATATTGCAGGATTTTTTAACATGAAGAAACATTCTCCCAAGGTTTTATCCTCTTTGTTTCCTGCAATTCTCAAATTTGCCCTGGATTAGAAAGTTAGTCAATAATATGAAATAATTAAGAATAGAATGTAAGAAGGTGAAGAAAGGTGAAGAAAACCTGAGTCTGGATATAGCTGTTACAACTATAACATTTAGTGTCCCTTGTGTACACTGAGTATCTTCAGTTGCCAGAAATACTTGTGTAAAAAATACATTAAGGAATTTCATTGCTCCTTAGTTTCAAACCACAAAACTGCTATATTTGAAAGAGAAATTTCGCAGTATCAGGAGACAAAGATTGGTCTTTGTTCATTCAAAGGTACATTGTTAACCATCTAAAGAATTACCTAATTTATGTAGTCTGTACTGATTAACTTCATTCTTGATGGAGACAGCTGCTATTGCATGAGATGACAAATGAGACTCCCTGCTATGCTGCAAAGTTTTTTGACTAAATTGGCTGGTTTCCTACTAGTCTCAATGGCCACAGAGAGCATGAAAAAAACATGGAAGAAAGATCCCTAAGGAGTTAGAAAAATATTAACAGTTTCCTTTTTTTTCCTTCATGTTTACTAGTCAGCTGAAGGATTGAGCTTAGTTTGTGCTGTTTTTTAGCTGTTTTGCTGTTCTTAAAATTTGAATTCAAGTTATCAAGCTGAGTTGATTTGAAAATTGGTGTTTATATTTTATTAATTGTATTGTGTGCTATGACATATGTCTGTGAACCTGCACCAATTAACCAGCTCCTTTTTTCAAGATATGAGTGTTGTTTCAATTATCCTTTTGAAAGTTTATTTGTGGCGTGCTGTAATTATACCTTGCACGTACATTTTGTAAAGTTCCCCATTGAACTGAGAAGCTGTGCCTTGTGTTCACAAAGCCCAGCTTGTTGTGTTTGCTGCATTAAGAGCACTGGGAAAGCTTGTCCCTCGTGCTCCAAATGGAAATTGGACACAGCTAATTGCACCTACTGCTGGTGAGCACGTTCAGTGCCATTTCCACAGGGGAATGTGCCTACACTTCTCATGCTTAGATGGAGCTGTGAGTCCTCCTTCAGATATGCTCCATTATGGGCAGAGAGAGACTTCACTGCCAGTGCTTCTTCTGGGCAACAAACACACTTTGTGGTTGACTTTTTGATATAAACCCGGAAATGTTTTGCTATGTTGGATATCAAATATTTCTCATTACTTTCTGTGCAAAGCCCACTTTCTAAAACACAGCTGATGAAACTCTTAAAGTAAATTAAACTCTTATACTGTTTGTAGACTCATTCACTGCGGGAGAGGTATGACATGTAACCTAAAGAGAGGCTGCAGTTCCGTGGAGCAGCTGCAGTTGCTGAGGCAGCGCAGAGGAACATTCAGAAAAAGGATGTGCTGCTCCCACTGAAAAGACAGAACCATTTGTGGATGCCTTGTGGGTGCAGTCATGGGAAATGCAGAGGGTGTAAACTCAGCAGCCATCTGGTGATGACAAGCTACCAGAGAGGAATTAATGACGGGCTTCACAGAAGGGCTGTTTTGGTTCGATGTGGTATCGTTGTTACTCTGCCAAAAACGCCAATACTCTTCCTGGTTTTGAGAAGAGAGAGATGACTAAGAGCAGGTTAGAAAAAATGGCCATTTGGTCTTAAAGTAGTTGGTGTGTTGGCCAGTGGATAATACATTGTGGCTTGAAGAAAATATTTAGTGAGAGGAAACCTGAATCACAGTAACAAAGAAGTAACCATGAAAGTGATACTGTATGAGTCCTTAGGGCCCAGACTCCTTAAGATAGCAGTAACCCCCCACAATATAATCTCTGTATCCCATCTAAATAAAACCAACAAAAGACAGTTTTAGAATTTAATAATAAAGAAAGAAAACAGTGAAAATTTCTTTTGAAAGTCCTGTGATGCTTTGTTGCTTTTCTGATGGCTTTCTTTTCTGAAGGTCTCTTCTCACAGAAGCTTGAGGATTGTGAATATCATTTCACATAGAAAGAAGAAATAAACACACACTTTAAGTTGTAGAACCCAGCAGAAACAGGCCATGAGAAGAATCTCCTTGTTACATGACAAAACTGCCAGCTTCTGATTCACTAATACCATTTTTACTTCTTCAGAACCACTATGTTCCTACTTCTTGGATACACAACAAACATTAAGGTAAAAGGCAGAAGAATGTTTGAAAATACATGCTGGGTAACATCACAGCTCTAAGACGTGTAATTTAGGATAATTTAAGATAGTTTCATAGTGAAAACCACAGAATTCACTGAAAAATAAATACAATTCCTATCCATCACAGAGGCAGATAGACTTTCATGTATCACTTTGCAGGTAAAACACCTTCTGTGAGGACTTGACTTACTGAAACTCTGACATTGGCAAAGACAAGATATTAAGGGCTTGTGCTCCTACTGAGGATTAGAGGGAGAAAAAAAGTTGTTACTACGTAAGTATAAAGCAGCTCAGTGTAAAGGAACAAAGTGAAGTGTCCCATCAAACAAAGAAGCTGCAGTGAGCTGAGAGAATGTTTTCCTGGGATCTCTACCAGGCTTTCCTTCAAGAGGAGATTTCATGCTCAGCTGAATGTTAGAAGCAGATTATCTAGAAACACACTTCACTCCTGCTTATGGATTGTATTTGTTTTTCTCTGATAATAACAGAATATTAAAGATGTACTTTTGTAAGCCAAGGCTTCTGCTGTGGCAGTAGCCCACCTCTTCCCACGTTTCTTACAAATCTTAGCAGTTGCAAGTATTTATGTAACACATAATCTCTGGTTACAGACAGAGGTTGCAAAGTTAGAAGTGGAGAATTATGTCTAGAGCTATTCAAAGAGATTAGAATTTGCAGTTTGTTTTCAACACTGTTGAATAACAGTCAGAGTTCATGTTTGGGTTTTTTGTTTGTGTTTTTTGTTCTTTGTTTGGGTTTTTTGTTGGTTTTAAAACTTTCTGACATATTTAAGCAGGTTTTCTGATGTGCTGCTTTATTGAAATCTCTATTTTTTCAGTAGATACTTCAGTACACTGTTCGTTTTCATGGAATCATGAGTGGGGGCCCAGAACAACAAAACAGTCTTAAATTCTTATCTTTGCCTGCCAACCTCAAAAGAGGCAACGTTTTTGTGTAGCAGTTTAAAGTACTGAGTAAACAAGGGATAACACATAAAAGTATTTTCATCAGGTTGTGATGGGCACATCATCTCACACAGTACCCCTTGATTTGGAGAACTGTCTATACAGAAGTCTGATGGTCTTTGCCTTTAATAGTGATATGGTCTCCTTAACGACTTCTGGCAGTAAAGCATGTCAGGAAGGGAAAAGTATGATCCCTGCAGGGTGGGATGACCAGAAAAGTCAAATAACTCAAAGAAAGCAAGGTGATGCAGATGAGGCTGTTGAAGTCAAGATACAAACTTCACTGTTTTCATGTTCCTTATGACAAATTGAGTCAGTTTTGGGAAACAGAGTCAGTGGTCTGCTGTACTGTTATTTATTAACTCAGTTCAGTGAGTTCAATAAGACATCAGGAAAACTACCAAATCAGTGCAAGGCAATAAAACCAGTGGGCAACTGTAGTGTCATTAAAACCACTAGGACTTCATGCTAGGACTTCAGGAACATTAAGAGAGTGAAAAATTACTACACAGAAATTAACATTTGCAATGACTTGGTAACTTGAGGCAAAGGTCTGTCAGCCATTCAGGGTGTAACTGCAGAAGTTAATAACTGAGAAATAAAGTGACCCTTTGGTGGCAAAATACTTCACTAGATATGGGAATTGTACACACTGTGTTTGCTTTTGTAAACAAAATGAGTGCTCAGTATGTTTCTCAGGATCAAGTGGACATAGGAAAAGCAACCACTGCTGGATTCTCAATTACATAATCCTAGAAGACAGGTGTATGGACCGTAAAAGGGACATAACTGGGCTAGCTTTGCAGACAACAGTCTCAAGGGACCTGTCGCTGTGCAGTGTCACAAAGGGCTGACAAAATGTATAACAGCAGGGGAAAGAGATGCTGTCACTTCAGCACAGAGTGATTTTTGGGATTAGGCTGGGGACTTTGCTGTATGGGAGTACAGATACCTAGGCATTACTCACAGCAGTGGCATCAGAAGGGAATCTTGGCTCTCTGTGGACATTAAGTAATAATGATACTTGATACCACATTCATGAGTTAGTGACAACAATGTCTTCAATATGAGTGTACAGGGTAAGTTATGATACTTGCAGTATTGGTCGTTATTTGTGGCAGTCCTCATTAATACAGCAGTAAAAGTGCCTTGCATCACTTCTTAATCTTAATGGTACCAGCTCCAGCAAATACATCAAACCTGTCTTTCATATAATTTTCTCTAGAATATAAAATAAAGTTCAAGGTTTGGGCTTGAGCCCAGCATCTCTGGTTGCCTGAAGCACTGGAATAACAGTAATGTTCAGCAACTTCATTCCTCTACACTGGATATACATAAAAGTAGCTATTCAAGAGAGCTTTCTCGGGTACCAGACTGTGCCAGGGACACGAACGCGGTCACCAGCACTGCCTGCACCGAGGCACAGCGGGATGGAGGCTCTGCCGCTACACAGAACCAAAAATTAAAGCCACGTCAGAGGAAAGTAACACGGACGGGAATTGTCACAACTCTCGTCTCCAGTGCGGTCCAAACCAGACACCCGGGCAGCAGCACAGGCACAGGACACACACCCCGCGACATTGCTTTCCCCATCTGCAATCCTGCGCCCTCTTGTAACGCCAAGTCCGCGCAATGTGTGTGAGACTTAAATGTGTGAGGCTTTTCCCCGCCGACCCCCAGGCACGGCACAGCGCCGGGTGGGCTCCTCCTCCGCTCCCCGGCCGTACCTTGCCGGCGGAGGGCTGTCAGCGGAGGGTCAGTCCCCGCGGCTGAGGAGCCGCTGCCCTCAGTGCGGGACATCCCTGCCCGGGGCCGGGAGCACCGCCCTGCCCGTGCGGGCCGGGCCGGGTGTGAGGGCGGGCGGTGCTGCCACAGGCGGGGCCGCGCACGCGCCTTCCTGCGGGAGCGTAAGTCTCCATTTTGTTAATTTCACTGTCTGTTCGCTGTCGCTCTTCCCGGCGGGAGCGGCGGGCGCTGAGGGGATGCGGGAGCGGAGCGCTCTGCCGGCGCTGCTCCCCCCGCTCCCCGCGGCCGTGCCGCTCCCTGCGCCCTCCGCGCCCGCCGCCCCGCCCCGCACCGGCTCTGCGGGTCGCCTCGCTGCCCCTCCATCCTCCCCTCCCTACCATGGGGGTGCTGAACCGCCCCGTGGGAACCTTTACCCGCCTCCTCTCGCTCGGTGTGCGGGCACGGACCCTCGGCATGGGCAGAAATACGGCAGATCCCGAAATACAGTGTTTTACAGCAAACCCATTCATCTTCAACCCCTTCTCTTCCCCCCCATCCCCCGCGAAACCAAGGCAGTCATTGCAGTGACCGAACGATGTTCGGATGGCAGAGGCTCTGAGCAGTTGCTTGTGTTTAACGTGTAAGGCAGTGAACGCTTAAAATCGTTGTGGGTGCTTCAAGCGCTTTGTCCCAGGTGATGGATCGAGTGCTCCCGCGCCAGTTCCTAAAGGATTTTAGCTGCGCGTGGGGAGGCTGGGTGAGAACGCCATGCACAGGGCAAAGGTGGTGCTTTTCCAAGGATACCATGTGTTCAAGGAACAGATCCATATTGCAGGTCTTTCAGAAGTCACTTAAGAAATTAATAAATTCCATATAAAGAACTAAAAAACACCTGCCCTCCTCCCCCCACCAAAAAAAGAAAAAAAAGAAGAAGAAAAAAAAGTCCACTTGTTCCTGGTTCTAGGCTGAAACCTAAAATGTGAGCTCAGGGATGCTCAGCTGAAAGTTGCTTTTGAGACAAGAAACACAGCTTGGCCTCAAATTATTTTTGTGGGCTTTAATGTCATTAAAAATCTTTAACGATTTGACACACAGGAATATGGGAAGTTCAGTTCAAAGAATATTTGCACGCAATATGTAAATTGTAAGCACTTTGCAGCTTTCTGAGTATTTAGTTTTCAAATGTTGGATGTTGGTGATTCAAATAAGACATTCCAGAGCATGTGCTAAAATCTTGATTTTAAATTGAACCACTGAAATGTCTAATGGAAAAGTGGTGCTAAATGTTTTTCGTTTTTCCTCAGGACAAGATGTCTCTTATCTACAATAAATAGCAGGCCCCCTGATTTCATAACCTGCTTTCACATTTTCCTTCAAATGCATTTTTAGACATTCTGAGTAGTTTTAAATCTTTGAATGACAGCAGAGTACAATTCCTGTCTTTAAAAGTTGCATTCTGTGTTCTGAAAAGAAATTCTAGTGCTTTTTTCCTATGTGTTAGGCATCGAGTGCTGGTAAAAGCTGAGGTTAGTTTGCTTGTCAATGCCACCACTTACTATGAAACCTTTAGTTGTATTTCTTTCAGCTTGTTTATTTTTTCCCGTTGTGAGGCATTTGGGCAGCAGTGTTGCTGGTTTCATTCAATGCGAGCTGTTACGTTTCCAAGTATAGCACTTCTGATGCAAGTTCTAATTCAGTCTCTTCAAAATATTCTGTTTATAATAATGCTAGTTTAATGGTATTATAGCATTGAGAAAACGTAGACGAATTAAGGCACTATGTGGAAGCTGTGGAGCCTACTTGTTTTCATTTATTCATTAAACTTTTTTTTATTTGAGTCCATTTTTCAGAATTTTTTTTCCCCAGTTTCTTATAATTTGTTACTTTTGTTATGGTTTATGTCTCAGCTCTGAGTGCAATGAGAAGAGTGTGTTACAGAAAGCCTGTAGTAAGAGTAATATATTTTAGTTTGACAGCCTTTGAATTGTATGTTTGCAGTTTCCATTGGCTTTGCTAGTGACTTAGTTAATATTTTTACATGTTGGGAAAACTGCAGGATAAAGAGATGCTATTGAAAACAATGGCTTGGGTCAACTCATATGACTTAATGTTGAGCATGGGATTATCCACTTGTCGTGCATATTACAACTGTGTACGTGCTTTATAGGATTTGCCTTTTGTAGTTACAATGTGTAATCCTCTCATATTCATTTTGTCGTCTGTCACACGAATCCTTTTGTGACTTTGCAGTAAATTGAATTATTCAGTTTTATACATGTCAGTCATTCTTTCTTCTCCAGTATCTGCAGCTTCATTTATGTCAATTACATTTATTAATGCTATTTCGTGTATTTGTAATTTTGTCTATTTCTGCAAAAGTTAAAAATACTCTCCCTTTTCAACTTTGTCATCTGATCTGTGTATAGAATATCATCAGTGTGTGTATAAACAGTTTCAGACAGATTGGCCATGTTTACTACGGAGGCCCAAATATTGATGTATTAAGCCTACAAGGAAAGTGTTGTTGATTTCTATAACTCAGATTCTTACAGGAGAATGATTCCAAAGTGCAAATTGATTATTTCCAAATATTTTGTTACTGTGTAGGCAATGTTTTATTTTGTGCATTAAGATTAATTAGCTCTAAGTGAAACTTCAGTTGGCCAGTATAATCCATATTTTCTCCTTTTAAAAATAATATCTCAAATGTGTTGTTTGGCTTCCTATGGTTTCTTCACTTACATTTAAATTATTCTTGCAGGGCTACATGTTTTTGTTGCTTTGCTATTTCCATAAGCTCTAGGGGAAAATGGACGCTTTAAAGAAGGTCTTAATAAATTATGTTCATTCTTCTTGTCTTTCTCTACTATACCAGTAATTTATCAAATAAAACTGTTAGATATGTTTGGCACAATGTGTTCTTTGTGCATCCTTGTAGTTTGTAACTCATGTTTTCCAAGTGCAGAGTTAAAATGTGTATGTAATTGGATTTTTTGCTTTGCTTGTTCTGGTTTTCTTTTGATTTTTTATTTTATTTATTTTTTTTAAGGCCTAAAACCTAACCAAATCTGGTTTTGTTTTATTTGGTGCTAAAATGCGTGCTGGGTTCCTTTGGGTGGTTGAGTTTATATGAAGGAAATGTGATTATCCCTAAAGCCAGAGGGTCATTCAGAGTATCCATCATAAATACCCAGTGTCAGAATTGGAAGCCTTTCGCTTTGGAGTGTTTGTAAATTTTTCTTGTTTATTTTGTTACCTCTCCACGTAACATCGAGCACACCTACTAAGGATAAAATTGGGTTGTATGAGAAGCAGCCTCATAATCAGCATTTAGAAAGCTTTACTAGTAAAAATGAAACCTGGTTTAGTTGAACATGATTCATGTGCTTTTCCTGGTTGTATCTTTAGGCTGGATCTAGTCCTTTTTGTGACTAACCTACCCTTTCTGTGTCGATGCAGTCTCAGTGGTGACTGTGCAGTGAAATGTTGCTCGCTCTCTCAGAAGCCGATCAGTGACTCAGCTCTTAAAAGAGTTTCGGCAGAAACCCCCTAATTAAGACTATTTCCTCCTCCCCTCCCTTGAATTTCAAGACAGTATGTAACTGTATTCCTGCAAGGAACAGATTGGAGAGCTCTCCTCTGCTGGGGCTTGGATTCTGAGGAGGAATCCCCTGCCATTAAAAGGACCCTAAATGGAGTTTCAAGAGACTGTGATCCCCCAGGGAGATGTGTCAGAGAGGGAGGCTGAGGTTGCCTGCAGAGAGGAGCAGGTGTTTACCAAGGTTCCTGCAGATGGTTGTGGTAACAGGGAAGAAAAGACTGGGTTTAAGTGCCTTGGACTTCGTTGTTTTGAAAAATACAACTCCACCCTCGAAAGTTGAAACCATTAACAGAAGAAGTCCTCGAGCTAGACAGCACAATGTATTAATGGTCTATTTTCTATTTTACTTGTTTACCCTGTTTTCAGGCAAAGTACAGGAGATAAGTATTGCAAACTTCATGCCTGTTTTCATGGATACTCAGCTTTAATTGTGTTCATCTTTGCTATTATGTTGATATTCCATCACGAGTGCATATCGTGCTGAATTTCAAGGATCAGGACAGTAATCAGGTGATTCATTAGTTTCATTTCAATGGAATTATTATTTATACTCAGGCAGAGAGTTTGCTTTGATTGGCAAAAGGAACATTAAGGAATCATCCTTAATTCTTTGGTTAAACTTCAGGCTAAGATGGTGTTGGAAAGAGCTTGACAGCATAGCAATTCAAATAAAGGTAAACCAGTATTCTGGAGGCACATCTTGCAGCAATCTAATTATTATAATTGTGGACAGTATGCTACTGACATTTATAAGGAAGAGTTTTGTTGAATTTTTACTGCAAGTGATTAGAAATTTCTTTTTCCTCCTATCTTAGTTCTTATATGTAGAGTGGTGTCACAGACCAAGTAGAGTTAAAAAAAAAAAAACAGGCTTTAATAAAGAATAGATGAAACAGCTAATACTATTTACAAACTCAATTTTCCTTTGTTAATACTTTATCCTTGTTAAAGTCAGCTGCTGATACTGGACCTTTCCACTCTTACTTGCTTTTCCAGATCTTGAATTACTTCAGCTTGCTCCTGCCAGTTGCTCTGTTCCAGTTTCCAGATTTCAACTTCCCTGGAGCAGAAGACAGGCAAGGTAGTGTTCCATTGTACCTTTCAAGTGAGATGTTTTCCTTGCACATATTTGTAATGAAGACCAAGGTGTACAAAATGCATATTTAAAAATACTTCAGGTAAAAGTAGATTAGAGCACTGGCTCCTGTGAAAAAAGGGACGAGCTTGGGAGTACGAGTAGCTATAAATAGTGGTGTATGTTTGCTGGCCCTGGTGCCGCTCTTCAGGCAGCAATCCCTGGATTACAGTTTATTCCTGTTTTATACACACGCAGCACAGAAAAGGTGGTTGTGTTGTAAAGATTCAGAATACTGAGTTGTCTTTACCTAAGTGAAAGCTTTTGAGCAGTGATGCCTTTGGTAGTATTGTCTTCTCCAGAGGAGTAACAGTTTCCTTCACTCTTACTAAAAAACTGCTCAGAAAACCACAACCCTGTCGCACTAAAAAATGAACTCAAAGTGTAGGAATCAATTAGAATAATTATCAACATACAACTCCACAGCAGAATTAAGCACTGGTATTTGCTGAAAATCAACTAGATTATCATGGCTATAAGCCCGTGATAATTATTGCTTTCTGTGTCTTCTTAGAAGGAATTTGGAAAGGTCAGTTGTATTTTAATGGTCAACAGTCAATAGATGGGCAAAATGTAGGACTTTGGGCAGATCACACATAGCAAGGGGATGATTTAATGAGTTCAAATGGTTAATATGTGGTTTTCCTATGTTAAAAATCCAGGTATGCTGTAAACTATATTTCCTTTGGGGATAAAGGGTTCCATTCCTTTGTGCCATGAGAAACAAGAGTATACCTGGATAGTCGAGAGGTTTGGGTTGTGCCAAATCCGATTCTTCAAAAACAAATCCAAATTCTCAAACAAGCAAAATTACAGTAGAATTTTTCAAGCTTATGTAGTGCTTCTAAAGGCCTGCTCTATTTAGAAGTGGTGTGGCTATTCTAGTAGTAAACTTGAAAAATTGTAAATAGGTCTTGGCAAAAGAGTTGGTTTTAACCTTTAAGACAACACTAAAGAAAATGATCTAATTGTGATGTAAATAAACCTTTCTATTTTATTCAGAACGTGTGCTTTTCTTCTCATTGATTTGCACTGCAATATTGAATATTCCCAGTGTAACTCATCAGATTTGCATTGTAGTGCAACCAAAATCAGCTGCATTTTTCAGCTTCACATTTCTAGATACTCCAAAGTACAGATTTTCTGTATTGGCCCTGCAGTGCTGCCTGTTACTTTATCAGAATTAATGCTGTGGTTTACTGCATGAATAGTCAAAAACATTTCTATTAATTCTTCCAAACATAAATGTTTTTCAGGATTACCATTTACAGAGATTGACCAAGGTGTTAAGTTCCTAAAAATCTGATGGGTCTGGTAGGTATTGGCCTTGGCAAGTGTTCTGTTGTTTAGAAGTCACTGCACACTGACTTTTTGGAATAGGTTTTATATGTCATTTAATTTGTTTCCAGAATTATTTCTGAAATGTTAAAGAATAAGGCTTTAAATTGGCATAGTGCTGACATTTGGCAATAAGTATTTGTGTTATTGTCCCATTCAGAGTTATTATGCAAATACTGAAAATTCCATACTTTCTAAACTGTTTTGCTGGATTTGTGCACAAGTTTTAACTGAGAACTAAGAGATAATGAAGGACTGTTAGAAAGCACTAGGTAACGTAAAAGGCTCAAATTGGCATTCAACCTGGATCTGGCATCAGTGTTCTGTTAGTAAAAACAATATAATGATTCCCTGAATGGGTAGGAAGTATTTCATAGTGGCTTTGGATTTGTAAATAGATTTTAAATGCCATTAATGCATTATTCTTTTTCTAAATGATCGCTAAAATGAAGTGGGGCTGGATTTTGTTGTTTTCTGTTGTCAGTATTTTGCCTCTTTTGTTGCTTTACCCGACTTACCACCTTCTTGATATTCCCTTTTAAAAAAAAAAAAAAGTAAAAATCATTAATTTTATACACTTTGTCCATGACCTTTTTGGCATTTCAATGAATCCAAACCAGTAGCTTCATTACAGGCTTATTTAATATACAGTAGCAGATCAACCAAGCTGACAGTCTTTAGATCCCTCTGTGAAAGGACTTTGAAATTACACTTGCAGAGAAATGTGTGTCTCCTTTTTATTTCTTGTGCTGGGACATCTCCTAATGATTTCAGGCTTTCAGTCTCTTTTTAGTGTGTGTTGTGTTATTAAATATTTAAGAATTATATGGTTGTGATGAATCCTATTTTGGAACAGCAGAAATTTGTTCATTGCAGAAAGTCTTCAGTTGGAATTTGGCTTTAAAACATGCAATATTAGAAAGAGCTGGGGGAAGGACAGACGGGAGCTTGCCTAAATCTAAGCTTTAGGAGTCTCTTCAGCCTTATTTTTGATTAGGCAGATGTTTTGCTGAAGAAAATGCAGAGTCTCATTTAAAATATGGTTAGGTTCACATATTTGTGGAAAAAACCCAAATGCAGATGAGCACATCTCAAAAGAAGAGCTGATAATCTACCCAATATTTCAATATAAAATTTTATATAGATTTCATCTTCCATTGCTCTGCAGGCCTTTATAGAAGTTGTATTTAAACTGCAGTGGTGTTATTGTTTGGTGAACAGTTGTGCCTCTTTGTGTGCTGCTGTAAACTGTTATCAACTAATACCTCTGCTTCAGTTATCATTACAGACTGGTGTAATTTGCTTATTAAAAATTACAAATATGATTATTTCTATAATAGCTATGAAGAGATATTAATATTATTTAGATAAGAAGTTATTATGAATTTATTTATGGTATGTTGTCCTGCTCAGGGCTGAATTGGAAAAGAAGAGTATTGTTGGCAGTGGGACTGTAGCAATTAAGCTGATCAGTGTGGATAGTAAATAATTGTGGGGAATAGTTACTTGTCTGCAACGTTGTAACAAAAATCAAGTTTGTTTGTTTGTTTGTGTTTTTTTGTTTTTATGGGTTTTTTTAAGTTGTTATAGAAGAGGAAACTTGTTGCGGGATTTAATCAGGAATGATTTAGTGGTCGTTGGATGTTCAAGCAAAACAGTGCAAAGAATCTTCTGAGGTACTTGAAGGCTGGACAAATCAGTGCATTTTAGTATAGATACTGTTTATAGGATTGGTCAAAGAAATGAAAATTAATTTCTTAGGAAATAAGTTTTCCTAAAGTTTTTTGTGCCTAAAGATGTAGACAATTGTTTCAAAATGTGAGAAGAAAATATGGAAGTAGAAAGAACGTTTATTCTGTTAACAGAATAAACAATAAACAATTAACAGTTGTTTTTTCCTTTATTTTTTAGTGTGATGTTAGTTTTTGATCATGTATGTGAGCATTCTTCCTATATTGAAAATATGAATATGAAGACAGCATTAGAAAAGATAGAATCATTCTACATTATTCATGGAATATTTTGTGTTTATTGTAAGACCCACATCGTAACGAGTTCTGTGCTGTGTGTTGAGTCTGAATGGTGCAATTACCCCAATATTTGCCAGTGCTGGAAGAAAGCACCTCTTGTAACAGGTGTGACTCATTCCGAGTGCCAGGGCCTGTGTGGCTCTGCATGCAAGGTCAGAACGCTCTGCACTGACAGACTGTACACAGTGATCAGCTCCCTTCTCATCCTTCCTGATAAGCTGAATAAATTAAACTCCTTAATAGGAAAAGATGAGGATATCAGATAGCTGTGGCTTGTTGACAAGCTCTGAACTTCTCCGTGAGCAAAGGAGAGAGAAAAGGTCCAACATGGTGTGGCAGAAGAGGGATGTGATTGTTGCCTTAATCTGAAAGGGCTGGCTGGCCTACAAGAAGTTCAGAGAATGACCCAGTGACACAGAAATAAAGGAATGCTGCTCTGGAAAACTGCCTTGTCCATGATCCCACCTCAACCTGTGTCAGCTTTTGGCAACACGGAGGTTGCACGTTCTGAACCTAAACAGGGCTTTCAGCTCCCCTCGCTGATTCTTCCCATTTCCTGAGCCATAAATAACACAGCCACTGGCATTGACCTGTTTTGGAGCTTGCATAAATTAGAAGGCTCCTTTCTTTGTTTTTCTGACTGTTGGAAGCAATGGTCAGCTTTGGTGGCTGATAAATGGTTTGTAACTCCTGTTGTAACATCTGCCCTGCCAGCAAGGAAGGGGCTGTCAGCTGGTTTCAGGGAGGGCTCATTTGTGAATATTTCTGAGTCTGTGAATATTTCTGTTCCTTGTAACTAGGGAGTTTTTACTAGTCAGAACTGCTTGTCATGTTATTTATGCTGCAGATCTTGATGTTTTTTACTTGTTATGTCTGAAAAATCTGAGATAATCAATGTAACTGAGAAGCTTTAAGCAGCCTATTATATGCTGGGTGATCAAGGATGCAACTACAGGCCACTCCTACAAAACCTGATTTTTAAAATGTTGGTGTAAATTAATTTTTTTTTTCTTTCAGGTGTCAGCTCTTCAACTTAAGTGAGACAGAAACCTGCATAACTGGCAGAAAGGGCTTTTCTCCTAGAGCTGAATTGTGCAGCTTAGCAGGATATTGAGGGAGTAGAATTTCAGAGGAATCTTTCTTGAACCTGAGACTCTTAGGGTTATTTCAAAAAATATTTGAAGATGGTTTTATTTTGGTAAAATGTTGTCTTTTCCCCCCTTAAGTATAGTTTGTCATCTTTGTTGCTGCATGGAACCTGAGACAGACTAACATTGTGCAAATCTGATTAAAATTATCTGTGCTGTTCCAAAGGTCAGGTGCACTCAGTGAATTTGCTTTCAAATTATTTTGTTTATTCTGTGTAGGTATGCATCTTGAGCTCTATAAAGGTCAGGAGAGGAGATTCATTTTGGAATTTAAAGAAGTTAGGTTTTCACTGCAGGTAGCCCTGGTTAGTTTCATTTGAACTCATTAAAATTATTTTCCTTTGTTGTTTTCTTTTTGCTGTCAGTTTTATTTATCTAGTGGAACTTGTTTGTAACCATGAGGTCCATTTGAAAATAGAGCAAGATTAGTAATGCATTTAATTTTTTGCATATTTTACATGATCTTAAAAATTAAGTACTGTTTGCACAAATTAAATAGTATTCTTATTTGGGTTTGTATTTCTTGGTTTCTTTAATTCATCTGGTAGACTATTTTCTTGACTAGAATAATATGTTTAAAGGATACACAGTATGTAACTGTCTCTTGCCACAAATGGTGTAATAAAATAGGCGTGGTGGTGGAATTCCTTTCAAATTCATAACAATCCTGCTTATTAATGTTCAGGTTGACTAAAATAAACACAAAAGAATTCATGTGTGTGTCCTGAAGCATAACTAATTGCAGTTTTCAGTCAGAGACCCAGTGACAATTAGTAAGGAAGTGGGATTCTATTAAATATAAAAGAAACTGCATTGTAAGGAGCCTGATTTTTGTCCTAAAAAGGCTGTTATATAAACCCCCATACGTTCCAGTTCTGTCTCTGGAATGGTTGAAATGTTTCTGCTGAGTTATTTAATGATAACTCATAGCAATGAAGATATTTTCAAAACAATAATAATGATGATTTTTCACTAAAACATGACTATCATTTTCAAAGTTTACATTCACTTGGAAAGTCTTGAGCTGTTTAACCAAATCAGATTTTTATGTCAAAAGCATTCTGACATTTTCTTTTCTGACTACAGGAGATGAAATCTGAATGAGGCAGAACATGCTGATTGAATGAACATAGTACTGAAGCTTGACAAAACTATGTTTTAGTGCACATTTCACTGAAAGGATGGACATATTTTGGAGTTATATGAAAGGTTAGAAAACTGCTCTGAGTCTCTTCTTATGTGTAAAAGAATATAAATCTCATCAAGCACAGTTGTGGTGCTTTCAGTGGTAAGTAACAGATGTCTTCCTAAGTAGAACACTCATCTTCCTTGCTGAAGATTGATTCAGGGCACATTTAATCTGTAGTTGCTTTGGTTTGTCTGGACATAACCAAGCTTGGATATGAGTAGCAACAGGTTTGGTCACACAGATTTGTTTTTTATTTTAAGAAATGTAGTAAATTGGATATTTGGCCTGGCTGGTTGACTGCTGGGTATGTACTTTGAGGGACACAGAAGGATGGTGAGGCCTAGGCTGGGTGCATTTCCTTGTGGGAGTTTTGCCAAGATGCTGCTACTGCTTTGAGGCTTTTTTTTTTCCTTGTCTGCCTCTTCCTAATTAGTGTAATTTGTAAGCCTCCCTCCACTGATTCATTATTGTTTGTAGCAGGCACTGTCATTTCTCTTTACCTAAGTGTTTTCAAAGAGAAATGTTTCTCTTTGTCAGCTTTTCATCAGTTTTGCTGTTGGAATCCTAGTCCATTAAATAGCTTTAGTGTTTATGCCTGTTGAGAGACATATCCTTCCTAGTGCTGCAACTGAAGCAATAGCTGTTAGGCCTTGACAGAGTGATTTAAGAAAAATAAAAAGCTTTTCAAAATTTGGAAACTTTAGGATATTTGAAGTAGAACTTAGAGTATGTTTTATGAGATAAACCATATAGAACTATTGTATGTACTTGACTTCGAAAAATTTCTGTTAAGTAATGTTTTATCCTGGTTTTTGTTTTCCCAGGTGTCAGGAAAAAAAACTTGCCTTCTAATATTGTGGTATTAACACTTTTTATGTCATATTAATTCTGATGTGTGGCTTGTTTTTGGAAGGTTTGGTTAGCTGGGATAAAATCTCAATATGACTTATGCTGCTGTGGCACATTTCTGAGCAGTGAGTTTGAGAATCAGACTTAAAACCAAGTATCAGTATCTAAATTCAGGGGAAAAGAGAAGAATAGAAAGGGAGAAAAGGTAGAGTGTGAAAATGTTATTCTTCAGGGGAAGGTTAATAACACTTTTGAGAGTGATATATAAGGCCTGATGTTGCAGGGAATCAGAATTCTGGCTTATATAAATACTTTGGATGCTACTTAAAGCTTCTAAAATTAGTTTATAATTTTCTTCCAGAATTGGGCTGTCATATGGAACCAAATTCATATTAATACTCGTGGCTTTACACATAATAAAACATTGATACCAATGAAGACCTTCGATATACAAAAGCAGGTCTCTTAAAGTGGGGGGTTGGTGGTGGGTTCCAAGGTATTGGGTACTAAGCATCCTATGAGATACACTGGGAATCCTAGAATTAGGAATACTTTGTCCTTGAATGTTTTTGTTATTATTTGATGCTGAGAGCAGAGCCATGGCTCTGTCTGTGTGTGGATGGTTGTGTTGATGCTGCAGTGGGCACTGTGTAATTATGCACTTTGCTGCGTTTGCACATCTATTGTATTGCCCTTAGGAAGCTTATAATGGGTATTCCTCTTGCAGTGTAAGAGTTAATTCCTAGATAGAATCCTCTAATGGTTTCCATTTGGGGTAATTTTATCTGAAAAAAACCCTTTATTATGCTGTATTTAATCTGTGTGTTGACATGCTGTGGTGGATTGTCTCAACCTGTGAGGTCTCATCAGTTCCCTTGGGTGCTTCTAATTCATGCTGTGTGTGTCATGCAGGTGTGCTGGGACACTTTCAGCTTCTCATGGATATGGACTGCAGACAGTGGAAACTAAATATGAGCACAGCTGATGTTTTTTGGAATACCAAGGATACCAGTGCCTGGCTGTTCATGCATGTTGTGTGTGCACCTGTGATGTGAAGCACTGTCTGGAACTGTCTGCTGGCAACAGCACTGATGCCTTTGCGCCTCTGAGCTCTTGAAGCTGAAAAGTTGTGGCTGTATTCTTCCTTCTTTGCTTCAGAGATGTTCCATCATAAACATAAATAATGCATGTGAAACATGGAAGTAAAGGATGCTGAGGATGAGCATTATTCATTCTGTCCATATATATTATGTGTTGATGTTGTTATCCATTTAGGGTTCTATGCTCATAATTGACTGAATTAGTTATGCATTTTTGAGTTCCACTTTGTTTTGGAGCATGCAGACAATGTCTTCAGGAAGTTTGGAGAAAAAACTGGAGAATACAAAGAATTAAGTATTGTCAGTGTTGATGAAAAACATAAATCAGAAAAAAATTGATAACATTGTTTAAATAGCTTCTCCTAAATGCGTAAGATTCTCATTAGTACAACATCAGAAGATGAATGAATATTAATGAATGAGATCAAAGACATTTAGAAATCAAAGCAAGTAAACAATTATTTTTAAGAATTATATAAGTTTTTAACTGCATGAAAATATGAATCTTCTTAACGGCTCCAGTGAGAAGTTTTTCTTGAAAATATTTTTCCTGAAAATTTTTATGTTGAACTAGAAAGGCAAGTATGTAACATAAACCAGAAAAATGTGGACATCAGAACCTGAAATATATAAAATGTCTTGCATGTGCTGTATCAAAACACCTAAATTCAACTGTGGAATCAAATAGGCTGGAATTTGCGCTTGGCCGGAGTCCATGATTTGAGCTTGACTCAGACTGTCAACACAAATTGCTAAATATTGAGAAGGAAATTACTTCTGGATGCCTCAGACTTTTGCTGTTTGCTTTTACATTTCTAGTACTTTTGGACAAAAGTTACCTGTACACACACACACACAATATATATATATATATATACCTGAAACACATATATATTTATAGTGTAATTCTGTTATAAAAATAGGGGTGTGTGTCATTTTATACTGATTTTGATCATCAGATGTCAGAATAAGACCAGAACTATCTTCATATCCATATCATTTCCAAATCTTATCTAGCAGTGTGATTAGTATGACACAGTTATTTAATCTCTGAACTGTACATGCTAGTTGTATTGCGTGGGGTATTTTGTTATCACAATATAGTGCTAGTGAATCTTCCAAGATTTAGAGGAATGACTGGAATAGTTTATTAAATATTACTTTTCATTTATCTTTAAATGTTTACTAACATTCATTTAATAACTCTTTTATTCCACTAAAAATAAACTTATTGTTTGTATGAAATGATGATTTAACAAAATAATAGGTCTAGGCATGAGTTCAGGTACCTTTTAGTTTTCTTTCTGCAATTAAAGTAAAACAGCATATCTATATAATATTTCTTCTTTAAAATTCTCTGAGGATTTTAGTTCATTTAATCCACAAAGGTCATAGTGGAAATATCACTCCAAAGGCACAGATTCCCTGGTGCAAAAAGGGAGAGTGTTCTGATCATAAAGTACCCAGTTGCTCTGGGCAATAGTTACATTATTTGACAGTTGGTGATTCCCACGAACTTTAATGGCAAAGTAGGGCTCGCGAGAGGATTCTTCAAACACTGTCAAAGAAACGGTTTCGTCTTGAACCTGGGTATAAAGCTAATGGCATCTAACAGCTTTTAGTGTCACTGAATCAAATTCCTCAAGTAGAGAGAACGGTTGACATTCTGTTTTAAAGTGACCGTATGTTTGACCCAGTTTTGCGACGGCGGTGTCATCACAATCGCATCTCGCTGCTCTGGGCTCTTGGAGGCTGACAGGCGGAACAAGTTGCCTCAGCTCACACAGCTCATCTGTCACACTGAGCAGCTTGCAGGTTTCTGTTATCTGAATGAAATGTGGAGCGAGTCCTTCTCCCTTGCTCTCGGCCGATCGGCATCGTCAGCAGCATGCTCACACCCCCGGTAACGGAGCGAAATGAAGGGTTAGAAAAAGAGAGAAGAGGAAAAAAATATGTCTAGAGATGCCTTTAATAATTAAAAGGTTTGTGGTTCTAAAATAAGGAAAAAAAATATGTCCAGGAACTAGGTGGAAAGTTAATTTCCAAAGAAGGATCGCAAATACCTTATCTGAAGTGAAAGATGAAAAGTTTTACTTGTATATTTAAGATCGGATACCAGGTTTTATAATTCACTAGGGCAGAGAAAAGCATCTCCGTTTTCATCACGAGCACTTGCTTAGCATTTAAAATGATCAAACTTCTACGGAGATTTCATTTTCCCAAAATAGTGCCCTAGAATTTTGTACACTAGGCCAAATCTTGCCCTAATCTCTACACTCTTTGAAGTGCTGCAGTGAGAGCAGTGTTAGGGTGCTGAGTTGGTGCAGGTTGCTCTTTGAAGTTCATATGTGGCTGCCTTGGCTGCTTTATTCGTGCAATGACTGATTTTTACTTGTCGTTTTGAGAGCATTAGCAAAAGAAGCACCGACCATAATGCTTTGTAAATGCTGATTGGAGGTTTCTCCCGTGTTAAACAAAGGAAGAAGTTTTTCTGGCTTGTTAGGATATGTCCAGTTTTAAAAATACTTTTACTAGAGTAATTCCAAGTAGTACTTCAGCTGGTAACAAGCACTAAGTGGTTTCTGTTTGTTATAATAATAGTGATTGTGATAGTCAAATGAGTCATGTGTGGTCCCTGTCAGGAATGCCCTCTGGTATTTAAGAATGAGATAGATTACACTGGGGGAGAGACTTGCTAATAATGTTTTATTCAATGTGGTGCCATATAAAATTATTCCAAAGGAATATACCAGTTGATATTTTCATCATGGAAATGACGAGCTGAACCACCTCAATCTAACGAAAAATAGGAGTATGGAATGTATGGCATATGTATGAATTAGGAAGATATTTATATCTTTGGACTTTACAGCTTCAGTGGAATAGAAAGGGTCATTCTGTGGTGATCGATGGATATGTGGTGAATTGCACGAGATCTGAGAAAATGAGGATTGCATTTATCATATCTAAGGGGAATGTCAAAGTGTGTGTCTGCCTATAACCCCATCAGTGGTAAAATGATGACAATATGCCTT
Source organism: Myiozetetes cayanensis (assembly GCF_022539395.1). Lineage (NCBI taxonomy): Eukaryota > Metazoa > Chordata > Aves > Passeriformes > Tyrannidae > Myiozetetes > Myiozetetes cayanensis. The sequence goes on from NW_026087389.1 coordinate 7,969,150, forward strand.
TGGGAGATACCAATCAATATGACTGTTGTAAAGCTCAACAACGGCTGATGGCATTTCATCTGATGGGTTCTGGGGATGGCTTAGAGAGCTATGGAAAAAAGCAAAGAAAAATACCAGCTTTGTACCCGAGACCTGCTTGGAAAAAGTTTGAAATAAGTCTCATAAAAATGAAATTGGACATAATGTCCTAGGTTTGAAAAATGAGATAAAGATGTTCAGCTCAGTTCTGATCACCTGGCCATTATAGACAGCTCCTGCACTCAATGTTATTGCTGAGAGCATAACACAGAACCTGCCCTGGGCAGGGCTGTTGGAACTAGATGATCTCTAGGGGCATTTCCAACCCAAACCATTCTATGATTCCATGAACCAGAAGGACTTCTGGTGATCTTGAAGACTCGAGTGTGTAATGAACTTCCCAGAGTGAAGTCTGTTGGTAAAACCAGAAGTCATCCTTAAAAAAAAAAACCAAAAAAAATTTGATGATGATGATTCATTCAGAAAGCCCACTGGTTTGCTCAACAGAAATAAACCCTGTGATTTCTGACCAGAATAAATGAATGGCAGTGTCACAGATGAGGAATATCCAAACAAGTTCTGAAATAAAATGTAAGTGAACAGGAATATTTTAACCAGCCAGCAGAAAGCTGCTGCTTCTGTCACGAAACCCATAACATATAAAGGCTAAAATGTGTAAAAAACTGTGAAACCTGAATCAGATTTTCTATGGACAAGAGAGAGGGATTTCAGAGAGGATCACCCAAATGTGGGCTGATGAAAACATGTATATAGAATGTGTACAAACACACTTGAAATATCTCTAAAAATTTTCAGTGGTAGTGAAGCTGAAAGCACCTGAAATCTGTGATCTGATTTCCTAAATCTGAAGTTTCCAGCTAGTAGATGTGCAGCTTTGTCGCTTCACTTGACCCATTTTTGTTGGAGTGGGTATCTGGCTCCTTATATTACTCCTCATCTGACTAGTCTAAATAATTTGAAGAATCATTATAATTTATATGCCATTCTGAAATTAAAAGAGGGAAGAGGGTAGAAGTGAGTAGAGAGAAGCAACATCCATTGGTACAGACTTTTTTTCATACAGTAGTAGCTGAACAAAGAAAACATGATTATTAATGCATGGGGCAAACATTTATACATGTATTTATTATCCCTTTGTAGCCTTGAAGTACAGAAAGAAGATACTCCAAAGGTGAGTGTGTTGCATTGCATTGACAAATATTGCCTGACACCCTCTGTGTTGCATTCACAGATCTGAGTGCAGGCATTAAAGATAAAGCTGACAGGACAACTTTTTGGCCACCTGGCTTCCCTATCGTACAAAAGTGCTGAGTGATGGTTAGAGGGAAAATGTAGAGAAAGGTGTTGTGCTGAGGGTCACCAAATCTTAGAGAATAACTGCTGACTTCTGCTTTGTTCACAGTGGTTCAGTTATGCTGGTGTAGTTATGTTTGCAAAGATTAATGCAGTGTATTTAAAAATAAATGCACTGGTCCCCAGATTCCTAATGGCAGGTGAGAAAACCAAGAAAAATTAAAGTGACTTTTTAGTGGTTCTTCTGAATTTGCATGAGGCTGGCTCGTATAGCAGTATGCATCAAGCATTTCTGCAGAAAGCAGGAAATTAGGATACATAATGCTGTGCAACTGTGGATTTTTCTCTGTGTATTAAGTGGATAAACACCGAAAACTTAGGTAGCAGAGCATTATAGTTGTACCACAGTGCCTTTAGTCTTTGAAGTTGGTTAGGCATTCTGTACTTGCTCATAAATGTATAACTTAATTGTTCTTTGATTAATAGTTAAAGTGGAAATAGTTTTTTTTTGCTGAAAAGAGATTGGATAATACATCAGGCATCCTGACAGAGATGAATTTTTATCAATTACCTGCTTTGGTGAGATTCAGATATCCCATAATATTATATTTGTTTCAACAAGCTCATCTTTTCATTTTCAGATTTTTCTGTTGTCACTTTCAGAAAGTTGAACTGTGATAATTAAAGCAGCCTGCAACATAAAAGAAAGATTTAGAAATTCAAGATAGTCACATTATGCAGTGAAATTTAAATTGATATGAATTTGTGGTGTTATAAATTGTAAATCACTATGATCAACTGTTTAAATACTGGTTAAACAACAGATTTGTATAGTGTAGAAGGAGCAAATGTATGCTAAGCTGTGGCATGAGTTTGTTTGGGGTTTTTTTGTCTGATCATGTTTGCATTTTATGACATGGCAAATAAATTTTTAATATTTATAGGCAGTTAAGCTGTTAATAGGTAGAAGAATATATTAAAAAAAAAAAGAGAGATGGGAGCAAATATTTCCAGTGAGTAAAAGTATTTCCAAAAGGATACCTTTTAGGAGAACCAAGAGAGTGTTCTTATGTGCATTGCAGCAGCACTTTGTAGGTTTACAGCTGTTTGTACCTGTCTAATCTTGTGTTTATCTGCAGTTATCATAGTACCTGTGGTGGTGTGTGCCACAGGTGACCTTGAACCAAATAACCTTCTTGTATTTATCTTTAATTTAGATGGATTTGGCTTCTGTTTCATTAACACCCCCCACCTCCCCAACAGCCCTTTCTCCTGTTCTTTATTTGGGCACAGAGTGAAAATATCGGTTAGATCCCTCGCAGTGCCCGTGTCCTTTAGGTGGCACATCTGCTCAGCTGCTGTCAGATGCTGTTACCTGAGCTAATTGTCAGGCTTGCTTTTCCTTGGAGGGATCCTGGCAAGAGGAAAAATCTCCTCCTCTGAGGAGGTGATTAATTGTGCCCTAAGTGTGAGCACATTTCTCAGATGCCACAGTCCTGCAGATAGAAGCTCTTCACACGTTCTTTGTGAGCTGCTGAATATGAGCCAGCTCCGTCCTGAAGCTGCTGTCTCACCACTTTAGGACGAATTTAAACTCAAGCTACTGTGATTTGCCCTTTAGCATCAGTTACTGATCTGGGTTTGATGTCAAATTAAGAGAATCATGCAGCTTTTCTTGGGATTGAAGAGGCAGTTTGGATCTGTCCTTAGTATGTTAGTAGGACACTGAGCAAACAGGCGGGAAGAAAATGGCAATGAAGCATCTCGATTGGAGACCCTTGTCCTTGGCTGTAATGGAATTGCATGGGGTGATCTCTGTGTCTCGTTGAGAGCCTGATTGCTCTGCTTTTGAGCCCTGAGCAGGCCTGGTGAACCGAATCAATTTGTCTTTTTGTGAGAACATGTGGCTTGAATTGCTGATTCCCCGAGCGTGTTTGTGTTTGAGCTGTGATTAGTCTGGCTGCAGATAGAGAAAACAGGAGCTCTGAAGGCACCTTTGAGAAGAAAGGAATGCAGGAGTCTTTCCTTCTGCACTTCTGTGCTCAGTTTGAATGCTCAGCAGACGAGTTAAGAGGTGCAACAGTTCTCTTTCTTGTATGAGACCAGTTGTGTCATTTTGTTTATATGAAGTGTATATTTGGAATAATTTAGGTTGGAAAGACCTTTATGATCATCCAGTTCAGCCATTAGCAAAGCCCTGCCACTAAACCGTGTCTCTAATTGTCACATCTGCACATTTTTTAATTCTCTCCAGGGATGGTGACTCAACCACTTCCCTGGGCAGCCTGTCCATTGCTTGACAATTAAAAAAAAAAAAAGGAAAAATATTCTAATGAAGCTGTATACCTAGACTATTAGTGAAAATGAGTGTTACAAACAAGCTTTTCTGGAGTATTGACCCACTTCTGGTAGGAGGAGAATAAAAAAGTCAACCTTTTGTCTTGGAATATTAAAATAAATAGCTGTAGCCCAGCTAGACAGGACTAAGGGAAGAGAGAGAAATACGGTGTCAAAGGCAGATGTTTGAGGTACTGGCTATCTGGAAACAAATAATCCTGAATATTGGCTTGCCAATACTCTAACAGGGGAAAAGCCCCAGAGACAACATTGGTCAGGGCTACAGAACACCAAGTTATATTTGAAGGTAGGATGTACGTGGAGTGTATGAAAGGTGGTACTGGCTTATGTCACCAAGAACGAGTTCTATGTAATGCTGGTTTTAAAAAAGTCTCCAGTTTTCCAGTAGTTAAAGAAAATGACCAGGGAAGGACAAAAAAAGATAGAGGAAGAGTGAATAGAGCAGAAAAAAAAAAGAATTATAAGCCCTTAATCACTGGCACATCACTCCCTGACAATAATGGTACTATTTGTTAAGTGGAAAGATGGAAGTGTTCAGGAAAAGCAGTCCATTTGCAAAGCAGCAGACTGTGTATTCATGTTGTTTTACTGCTTGCACTGCAGTGGATCTAAATTTGATCAAGTATCTTTGTCAATGAGAGGCAGTAAATGTTTCCCCGCTAATTGTTTCTAATGCATTTCTTTTAATTTATTGTGGACCTGAGAGTTGGAAACCCTAAAAGTTGCTCAGATTTCAGAGTAGAACAGGAGCAATCTTACCTTGAAACAAAACAGGAGTGTCTATTTCCTAGGGGAAGAATTGCATTTGTATTTCAGCTGGTTAATTTAGAAACAGCTTCATTAGTGAGTGCAACAAAGGCCTGTTTTGCAAACCACATCCTTCATATGTCTAAGATTTCTAAGACAATTTTCTGTAGTGCTTTTCTTATGAGATGATTGATTTCAATATTTTTCCGGGCCAGTTGTATATCAGAGTCGTCACTGGGTTATATAGAAATTAATTGAAAATACAATTGCATGAAACAGCGTAGATTTGATGTTTTAAAATAAGTTGCCTGAATTTGAAAGTAGCTGACTTTGGAAACCTGACGTGTCCTGTAGAAAGCAGCATGGTAGAACAGGGGTGTGTGCTTAATATGTCCTTTTTAAAGAGAGAATATTTATAGTGCTGGAATACCAATTACATTATTGGCACAGCAGAAGCTCTGAAAGGCGCTTGCTGGAATTAAGGTGACATTGCGTGTGAGTGTGATCGAATTTAAGTTCCCTCTTACCAAACACAATTGGTAAGCCCTTAGAATCTCCAAATAAATACTTATGCTTTAAGGTCAGTCCAGACCTCATGGATTGCTTTTCCTTTCCCTGATAAAAGCAGATGCAAGCATGCCAAATTGCTTTGCTCCAGCTTAACCCCAGCACTGTTTGAATTCATAAATGCTACAAAAGAAAAGCTTATTACTGCATACAACGGTGAAGTGGAAAAGTGCCATGCCTACCTAATCTATTTCCTGGGAAGGGGGGACAAATCTCTTTATTCTTTCACTAAGACTTGGGGAATAAAATGAGGACTGGATGTGATGCTTAAAATCAAGAATTGTCTTTCATATTTTCAGTGGATATCAACCTACACTTTCTGTTCTCCCTGGGATGTTTTCTCTGAAATCAGACAGTAAAGGAACTTTTTTTCCTGTATTTAATTAGAATACCATGCAGTATTTAAATTGTTTTTATTTTTTACTTGTTTATGTAATGACTATTAAACAGCTGTTTCTCTGAAACTTTCTGTTTAAGGATAACTTGTTCAAACAGTGGCACATCATTTAGTAGATGAAACAAAGCAATGCTGGGTATGGGCTTTATATGGTAACAAGTCTGTTAGTATTAGAAATGGCATCAATGGGAGCTTTGCTATGAATTGATAACAAGTGCATAGTTTTAAATAACTTGGACAAGATGAAACTGCTCCTAAAATAGAGCACCGGAGGGAAAAGTAGGTTTTCACACTGCAAACAGGGTTCTTTGAAAGCTGGGAGAAGCAAAAAAACCATAGCACAGTACAGCAAGTTAAATCATTACATTAATTGAACACTTGTCTGCTTGCAGCGGTTTTGTTTTGTGTGTGTCAGTAAAATGAATTGTTGAGAAAGAAAGTAAAAGGGAAGCAGTAGTGGGTAAAGTTTGAAACAAAGCAATTTACATTCATCAGCTGTAATTGTGGGTAGTTGTGTTGAGTTCCCTTTCCTGAAGGTGGTTTGGTGGTGATGTAAACTACTACCTGTAATCAACTTGATCTACAAACAGAATTTTAGTAAAAATGTGTTCCTCAGTTTTTAAGTGAGGATGACTAATATCTTATGCCATATCAATGAGTTGAATTTTATTTCATCATAAATGTGATACAGAATTACTTCCTTGTAAAGTTGCAATTCTGCATCTAACAGGTGTTGAATCCTTTTCCTTTAGAAGGTGGTGCTTAAACCTGAATGTCTCTCATTGCACTTCCAAGCCTGAAACAGGGCAGGTCGTTCTCCAGCTATTTAACAGACAGTCTGTCAGCCCAAAGAGATTGACAGGATTTTATAGGGTGCAGATGGCAGGGAAAAACCCAGTGTTTCACTGCTAGCATGAGCTTTTCATTTTCTTTCCAGTGACGATCCAGTTATTAGGTTGGTAGTTTTCTCACAAAACACAGTGTGTGGCTACCTAATTAGATTGCTTTAAAGCCCATTGGTAATGCCGATGTATTTCTTGTAATCCTTTTGCCTTGGGTTGCTGTTGTTCAAGGCCAGCTTCTCAGTCTTGGGAAAAAAGCCTGTTCACTGGGCTAAACATGGAAAAGCATTATGCTTGATGTTCTGCTTGATATTCTTGGTTAAAGTGTAATGTGAAACAGAATTCTCTCTATACTGTGTCTCTTGAAGCTGTAGCTTCTGGGCAGAAATGGCAAAAAGATGTTCAGATTACAGTTAAAGGGATTCTACTTAATCATAGTGGGTAAGAGATTAAACTTTAATCGTTCAATTAAAGCTCTTGGCCCAACTTTTTTTAACAGAAGATCAGTAACGAAAAAACTTGGTCTGAGTAAGAAGTATGTGTTGCTTGAGGCTGCAAACAGCATTGTCTTTGCACTGGGATACTGCATGTATGGTAAAGGAAAGGTTTGTGTTTAATAAGGGCATTGAAGAAATCACATCGTAGTATTTTTTTTCCAATATGCCTTAGAATTGTCCACTAATGAAGCCAACATTGCCAAGCTTTGGCCAGTGGAATCTGCTGCACACTTTAACTGTTAGAAAGGGAACTGGGAGAGCAGTAGGACTGAAAGATGGTTTCAGGATATTTCAAGGTACTCAAACTCAGTGGCAGAGAACTGAAGTCACCAGGAAGATTTAGCAAAGAGTTTTGAACACTTAGCAGGAAAACTTGACACATTCGAGCCCCTCCATTTCATGTAGCCTCGAGGTAAAGACAAAACCAATGTCTGAAACCATTCAGCTGTCTTAGGGGCAGGAGCAGATCCAAAGCTGGCATGTATTTATTGCTTTATTGAAAACATTTCTGAAGGAAAAGCCACTGAAATACATAATCACCCTAGCAAGGGAATTTTTTTAGGACTAGAAACAGGGATAATACTTGTCACTGCAGATTTTAGGCACCCCTTAAACTAATTCAGTTAAGAAGGCTATAAAAAGGTTAATGCAAGTCCATTTTCAAAAGACACAATCTTTATCAAGCACTTCTGCAATTGCAGTTTGGAACTCTAGAAACTAAATAAACATTCCAATTTCGTCTTTCATACTGTCAACAGAAAAAGCTGGCTTAATTCTGCAGTTTATATTTATAGCTAGAAATTGTAATTTTCATTATTGCTTTGTAGCTTAGGCATTATTCTTGCTTATCCATACTAGATGTGTGTCGTGCCATTTTTGTGTGATGATAAACTGTATTATCTAATCATACTCCTGCAAATGCCACATTGTCTGTTACAGTATTCTAGACTTAAGAAGTGAGATTTATAGCAATTTATATCAAAATTGCAGTATTTTGTTATCACTAAATAGTTGAATGACTACTCAATAATTCTGCAGCAGTCCACAACTCTCTAATAAATGAGTCTTTGTTAAATAATTTTCCTGAAGCTCGTGATTATCATCTTTAAACCCACACCTCTTTTTTGTGTCTCAAACTATTGTTCTCCATCTTCATTTTCAAATGAAAGAGTTTCTTGGAATCTCAGCTACTCTTCTCAAGGAAATGACACAAGCAAGGAAGGTGGAGAAACTCAAGCCTGGGTTCAGTGCTACAAGGCAAGGATGGATTTTTGACGTGTCCTTGTTATGAAGTGTCATCATCTTTTTTGCCTTTCAAGTGCTGGTACTAATGGTTAGAACAGAAAAGCTGCAGTAGCTGGTTCATTCTTCCTTTTCCCAATGTCAGTGGTCTTTTCCAACCTAATTGATTCTGTGATTCTGTATTTTGTGCACTGTATTTTATGGGTCTTCTACCTGCATGTTGCTAAGAACAGGTTTGCTGTAAACTCTGCATGGCATGCTCAGTCATATTGAAAGAGAACATGAAGAGCTAGAGCTCAGTTCAATTAATAAAGCACTTCCTGGCTTTGTTAGTATTCACAGAACTGGACAACACTGTTGGTTTGTACTTCTCCCAGTATGTTTTAAATAAGCTGTATTGCAGATGAGACAAAGACAAATCTTTTGTTAGAGGTGGTACCTTCTGTTGCACTGCTGACCCTTATGGAAAAGAGGGAAAAGGCACCTCTGGTCATTTTTTCTCATTATCAGCTGTGTAATTATCTATTTCCCTGTGCACATTGCGCTGTGAAGTCATTTAATAAAAAGGATGGAAGGAAGAAGATGCTGTTGACACTGTTGGTCTGTGAGAAAAAGTGTTGGGAGAGGAAATCTTCTCTCCAAAGGGGGACATCCAGAAAAGAAGTGTTAGCAGTTTCTAAGAGAATTTTCGGAACAAAGACATGTACGGGCATCTCTGGGAGCTCTTTGCTCGGGAGGGGTCAGTGGGTGAAAACTTAAAAAAGCACAATGATCTGTGGAAACTCTGTCCATGGGGACACCTGGGCTTCAGAGTGCCACTGTGTGTGACTGCAAGGTGTTTATTTTTATTGGAACTGTATTCTAGGCTTTTCCTGCGTTTTGTAGAATAAGTAGGATGTACTTGGGATGTGAAAACGAGATGTTGGTTTGCTTGGGAATGTGACAAGTCAGAGGGCTCTTGAGTTTATTACAATGACAATGGGTCGTCAGTGTTTTGGTAGGCACAAACAGGTAGAAGGAGCAGAGGCAGATACAGTTCTCTTCAGCAGAGAGATGAAGTTAATAATGTATTACTGTACTTCAAAAACTCTTCTGAGAATTTTTTTCAGAAGATATTTTGACAAGTTCAGAGAGAAGTTGGTGGTATCATTAAATAAGTTGACAACTTCTGTAATCAGCTTTTTGGTATTATAGCTCAAGGGAAAGTCAATAAACTTTGATTCCCAGCATTAATGTAATTATTTTGATCCCTTCCCCTTTTTTTTTTTTTTCTTTTCTGGCTCCTTCTGCAGAAGACTGCAGTAATATAATATCAGATGGCCAAAAGCAATTCAGAAAGGCAGTGTCCCATAGGGTGACGTACAAATGTAGGAAGACTGGGGGTGGAATAAATCATTTCCTCTGATCTTGTTAGGGATGAAATTATTATAGAGAAGCAAATGTAATTTGCTGAATATTCTGGGAGGAAGAGAAGTATGAAGCTTCTTTGATTACTAGAGGTACTATTTTTAAAGTGTTTTTTTCTTCCTCTCAGCTACCCTATTTTCCTTACACAGGACACAAAAGTGTGTTCCCATTGCCACTTGTTTTGGTAGTTGTAATATACTATTTTAGGTCAGCTGCTACTCCAGTATTTTGATTGATTTGGGCTAATTGGACTTTAATCTTCTCTTCTCCTGACCTTGGCTTGTTGCTAAACTACTTTAAATATTTCAGTAAGAAAACTTGTATTGTGTTTCTGATTATTTAATTATTCTGATATTAATGTATGCACTTTCATGCTCCCATGGGAGAAGACAGGACAGGTGAGATGAGTCAATCATTATAATATAAACGCCCTGTTGAATTGTATAGGCCAAAGAACTTGCAAATTAACCTTAAAACACAAAAGCTTGATCAACCTCCTGTGAAAACATTCTTTTCTCTGGAAAAAAAAAAAAAGAAAATTAAAAGATGATGTAACCAAACCTTTAAAATGAAACTCTTCCATAGGTTTACCATTTGCCTGGTTAATTAAGGCTGACCTACATTCTGCTGGAAGTGTCATGCAGAGCAGTAAAAGCTGATCAGGTGTGATTTCAGGGGTGATTTAACAGCTGTGGGCAGGAAGATCTGCCTCCAGTCACTTGAGCAGCCAGCAAGTAGCAGCCACCATGGCAGATGGACTTCGGTGTTAGTCTCAGAGCAAACCTGTCCTGAAGAGTCCAACACTGATAACTAAAGGTGGGCAAGTACAGTTCCATGGGACTCTCTAACTTTCAGTGTCTGTGAGTTGATGTGCATTGTTTTCGAGTTAAAACCTGAAATGGCTTAGATTTTGTTGGTTGTTGTTAGGGAGGAATAATGTTCCACATGGTTAAATTTAAGGGTAAATTTTTCAGATGTACACAGTTGACTGAAGTGCTTAAGTTAAAGTTTGGGGAGAGACTTGGCTTTCAATAATTCAAACATTTCTTTACCTCATGAGCTCAATGAGTTTCCTGCGTGGTGGTTACTCTGTAGTTATTTGCTCAGTAAACATTTGTGGAGTACTTTTACATAAGATGCTTTTCTCTGCACTTCTTCACATTTACTACACACTTGGAGACATCCAGAGAATTGTGCCATGCTTATTTTCCCCCTTGTTTCCCATAGTAACTTCCCCAGGAAGACAGTTTAGAGGAACCAGTTTTACAAAGCAATTCCAGTTTGGTTGATGCAGCTGAGCATGTTTTATAAATCCCCCTGTCTGCACTGTTAGACGTGTGAGAGTTTGGTGACCTGTGGTGATTGGAGTGTGTGATCATTCAAAAGAAGAGTCAGGTTCATGTAGGTCACTCAGGTGCTTTGGAAAATGGAACTTTTTGATCTTTATCTTACATAACTGATATTTTCTGCCATTTAATAGGGAAAATCTTTTACTGCATATCAAACTGAACCCGAACAAAATCATGTAAATGTTCCTTCCTTGTGGTTTCTCCTTGTTTTTAGTTATTTCCCTTTTGGTAGAAACAGTGCTCAGACTAGCAGAGCTCTGGCTGTTAAGAGCTGTTTTGTGTAGCTGTAAGAAGTGTTGGGCTTTGAAATGCTGACAGGCCTTGCATAAACCATGATCTGATTTTTTTGCCTTCTGGCAAGAAGGTGAGATCACGATGCTTTATTATTGAGGCAGGTCCTTGTGTAGTGTAACTAAAGCTTGAAAAGTCTATTAATTGTAACCTTCATTTCTACAGGTAGTAAAACCGTGTTAACTTTTGTTGTTATTGTTGTGCTTTGTTTTCCTTGTGTCACCTCCTTAGAATGTTTTGTTTGTTTGTTCCTGAAGACATAATCTCACCTTTCCCAAGCATGTATTTTATACTTTGAAGTGATCATCCTTTGGAAATGTATATTTTATTGGATCATTATAAATGCAGTTGAGCCACTGAAAAATGTGGGAACCAGGGGCACATGAGACTTGCCCAGTATTTTGCTGTTAGTAGAGGGTAATAGGATTTTTTTAGTGGTCTTGAGTAGAGACAACTGTCAGTAATGTTTACCATGGCAAAAACAAGCTATTGGGTGTGGAATAAACCATAAAGGTAGTACATAAGAAATATTGTGAATAAAAGTAACAGTGCTTATTGGCAGATAACACATTTGCATGTGGAACAGAATGTGTACAGAGCTGTCCTGAACACTCCACTTCAGCCAGTGTGAGTTGATAAATAGATAATTATTGGACTTAATGACTTTGTGTGTGATTCCTTGAAGAAAGTCTGTGGTTACAGTTAATGGCAGCATCACAGAGGATTATTTTGCATAGTGACTTGTGTTTTATTCTTAGGGCTGTGTGTGTATATACAGATCATTAAATTTCTATTCGTGGTGCAAATATTTACCTAAGTTCAAAATCCTGAATGACCAAGCAAATGTTCTAGTTTGAAGTAATCTTGCACAGGCAGTTGGCTGTATGACTAATAGAATTACATGTGCGTAAAATTGCTTTTACTATAGAAGCCAAAATGCACAATAATGGCTTGTCAAACTGTCATTTGCAAGTGAGATCATAGATTTCATAGTCCAAATTAGGTTGTGTTCTTTTTCTTTTTGTCAGGTCACATTCTAATAACCATATTGTGCATTAAACCCTGTGATTATCTGAACACTTGACAGATGGTAGGATGTTAATTTATATGTAAGAGACAGTGATTGCCTGTGCAATACTGGTATTCAACAAAATATGAAATGTCAAAATCCACTTCTTTCTTATGTTTTTACTTCATGTATTTCAGCAAGGTAATTCTAGCAGAGTAATCTTTTTTTAAAGCTAAACATATGCTTCATTTGCTGTCGTTAACAGGTTCTGGAGTTTTAAATCTTACTTTTTGTATTGAGGGGTGTTTACATGTTGGTCCAGCATACAAAAGTTGTAGAGTACAGTGGAAATTAAACAAGTTATTACATTTATGAGTTTAAAGTTTTTCATATGTATAATACTCAGTTTTAGGGAAAATGAGATTACTTTTAGCATCACTGCAGAGTTGCTATGATTCACATCAATTGGTTTTATGATAACACAATCGTCCTAACTTACACCAGAGTTATGTTAAATTGTTATCAAAATGAGGAGTTAGTTGCTGCTAATATCTTATTTAATTATCATCTTAAGTCACTTGTAAGATATCATGGAAAACAATCTGTTTGAAGCCAGAGGATTTTGCCTTGTGATGAATTTGAGACAGTTGCTGCTGTAATGTGTAGCTGAGGGGGAAAAACTAAAAAGTGGCACAGTTCAGTGCCACACATTCAGTGGTTTTATGATGTCTGAAATAAACTTCTGAGGCTGAAATAGGAGTACCCAAGGAAATAAGCTGATGTTACAGTTTCCTTGAACAGTGCTATTATCAGAAAAGTCTTTCTACTGTTACCTCTTGTCAAGGCATTCCTCACCCCCTCCAGATTATTGTTTGCAATTCCTCTCTGCTTGGGGGCAACTTCACAGGATTTGCTTATTTGTTACTGATTTGTTATCTGCTGAACCTCCAAATAAACAGTAACACTTTGACTTGAAAAACTTTACTTTTTTGGAGTCAAAGTCCTCAAAATACTTGGCTTTTCAATAAACAGTTGAAGTTTTGTAGTTCTCTAATACTGAGGAAAAGAAATCAAGAAGAAAAATAGGAGGCCAAGTATTTAATTTGCCTGAAACACTTTGCCAGCAGAAGAGAGCTGAAGTAGAAAATCCCAACAGTCTTAAGGATGTCTTTGTGCAGTTCAGTTGTCTGTGGCTGACACGTGATGATTATGCATTTATAATCGATCACTGCTGTGTTTAGCTATTCACTAACTCTTGACTTGTGAAAGAATAAATTCCTTATTAATGTTCCTTAATCACTAAGAAAATTCGTTTTCTGTAAACTGATGTTCCAGTAGGTCAAGAAAGGAGTCATCAAACCCTAAAGAGTGCTAATTGCTTTGCTTGTGCCACAGCACTGTGTTTTTGTTTTCACTGTGTAGAAAGTCTTAAAGGCTGTGGATTGGTGCTTTGGGAGTAAAAATAGCCAAGATAATTTCTGTTGAGTATAAAATTTATAGGAAATTTTTCTTGGCTTCCATGTTTGGGGGAAAAACTTGGTCATTCGTGTAGATAATATGCATCATATAAATGCTGACTATAAAAATATTACCTCTGAAGCTTAATTTTCTTTAGGAAGAAGATCACAAACAAAATAGGTGGCACTTCTCTTCCAAGGCTGATGTTTTCAGCTAAATGTTTTAACCTCTTAGGCATTTTAAAGGTATGTTCAGTCATGAATGCTTGTGCAGAACAGTGCAGTGTGTGATGATCTATATATTATGTGATAATGTTATTTCATGTAAACTTTTCCAAATATATGGAAAAACGTTGTTTTTCTATTTTGATGATAACCCAAGTATATACTGCTAAAGAAAGAAATTTAAATAACAGCATTGTTGCAGCCATTCCATCTCCAGGAGAGCTTGTTTTAATTCAAGAGAGCAAGCTGTCTAAAAGGAGTGAGGTACAGGTGTTCAGGTTCTGCAACTGCTTTTAAATTTTATATTTTGGAGAATTTCTGGTGACAGAAAATCAGTTTCTCTTTGAGACGGCAGAATGCTCAGCTCAGGGTATGCCAACCATGAGAGCTGGAAGAAGGAATGTTGCTGCCTCTTTTCAAAATTTCCTTTCCTCCTGGATAGCTTTGGTGATGTCTGCCACTTACCTCATGCACTCAGGTGTCATCACCGACCTCCCAGCTTTTGGAATGAACAACGTCCTGTTGCATTCTTTTCTTGAAGGCAGAGAAGAACGAGGGGGCTAAACGAGAAAGTAAAAAAAAAAAAAAACAAACAAACAAAAAATCCCAAACAAAACCCACACAAAACCCCAAACAAAACAACAACAGCAACCAAAAAACAAACAAACAAAAACCAACCACACCACAACAAAACAGTGAAATGTTTTAATACTTGCATGAACTTTACAGCTTTGCAGTCAGGACTAGATACTGTGTTGAGAATTCTGGCAGACTCTGACGAACTCTTCAGAGTTAATTGCAATGTGTGTAGTTGCAGGTGATGAGAATCTGATGAGTTCCATAAATGCATAGTTAAAATTATTCTGTGTGTAGTTGACGGAAGAGACATGCAATATATAGCCTTTTTTTGTTATTTTTTTCTTGGGGTTTTTGATATGGTGTGGAATGTATTTTCAGTTCACCTGAAGTCAGTCAAATATCACTTTTGAACTGGCATTTTCCTTGACAGTGAGGTCTGTTTTCAGAAAGGAATTGTGTTCCAAAGTAGTGTTTGAAATCCTGCGCTTGTTTCTATTTCTATAGTATATCCATCTAAGGATCTCTGAGCGTTTCATAAGCATTAATGAATTAAGCCTCACTCCAAGGCAGGTATTATCCCAATTTCACAGATTGCAGGGAGGTTAATTAACTTGCCCAGAGTCACTCACTGATCTGTGATGGAAATTGGTTTCTGTTTAAAAGTGGATTTGCAGTCTCATGCTTTAACCATTAGGCTGTGCTTCCAAAATAATATTTGTGGTTGAAAATAATCTTTGGCTTATTATCAAGTTACAATAAACTTTGTCTGTGCACTGAATAGAGTTGAAGTGACCAAATCCGTTTTAACTCTCTTTAGGTACTTTGCATGTTTTGAGTGTAGACAACTGAATGGAGTTGTGTTTGAGTTGGATTTAATCTAAAAGAAATTTAAACTATGTGATTAGAGACAAAGATTTGGCATTAAGACTATTTTATATGCTAGTTTATGCCAGAGGGCCAATTAAAACTAATGTTCCTGATTGGTCTGAGTTTTGGGTAGAAACTTTATAGTTTTACTTAATCTAGTTTAACAGGGAAAAATTTTTTGAAAAGTGAGGGGAAAAGATATTTTTCAAATAACTTTAGAAGTTATTCAGTCATGTGACCTGTTCATTCCAATTATTTAAGTTGTATAACCACCACTTCTCATTTTAAAAAAACATAAATTGTTTCCTGCTAAATGTTTTCACTCTCATTAATGAAAAATACAACTTCAGCTGGAGAAGCTTATTAGTAAAATTTTATTTCTGGGAGAATCCATCTCTGTAGTTTTGCTGGCTTGTTAGGAAAGCAAGTAATTTAGGAGAGAGGGCTTTATTTTTCTTGATTTATGGCTCTGTTTTCCCTGCTCCTTTACCCAGGTATGCAGATCTGGTAGTAAAAGTGATGATGCTTGGGCCTTATGAAACCTGCAACTTCTTCACACTCCCACTGTTGATTCTTTATGTATCCTTTGGCAGGTCATTTAAGCTGGTTTTAATCTAGTTTCTGGATTTGCAAAATTGGCACAGGACTTGTGAAATGCTTTGAAAGTTTCGAAATCTGTTATGATCAGCAAAGTATTAATTTTTTTATGAAACTGTTAGAAGCTTTTGCAAGTGGAATAACCTTTCTTTCGAACTTTTAGATTTAATCTAATTAATCACAGTTAAATACAATTCTGTTTAATGAGCGAGACTGGAATTCATCACTCATTCTGTTAATTAACAGCTCTTGACTTTGTGCACCAAAATGTCTGATTTGAAAACTGTTATTTCATTCAATGGAAAAAAAAGAAAAGGGGGATTTTGGGGCATAAAGGTTCTCTTAAATGCCACAGAAGTTTCTCCTCAAGTTTGCTGATTACCAGTAATGCAACATCTATGTATAAGTATGGCACAATGTGATCTTTTCTTTAAGCATTGCTGCTTTTAGGTCAATGCAATATTTCATAAGTGAGTGATGAATTTTTAAAAAGGAAAATAATTTAAACTGGTTTTTTTACAGCTTCAAATGCAGAACATTTTTAACACATAAATTAATACATTCAGAAGTTGTTGGGTTTTTTCTTTTTTTTTTTTTTGTTTGTTTGGTTTTGTTTAGTTTTGGTTTTTGTTTGGTTTTGTGGTTTTTTTGTGGGTTTTTTTGGTTTTGTTTTTTTTTTTTTTTTTCAGAAATAGGATGTTCAACAAACCCCTTTGTACTTCCTCCTCCCTGTCTCTACTTTCCCATGCCTTGTTTTTGGTTGTAGGCCTGCATATATTTGTAGCTATATTTGTAGTTCATCAACCCTATACTCCTTTCCTTAGATTTTTTTCTTTAATTTTTGGCCAAGCAATGAGAAAGCTTCTAAGACTTTTCTGATGGCATTGGTCTACTTAGTGCTGATAGTGACAACCTAAAATCCCTCTCTTCTCTTGTATATAATTTCCATGAGGGCACTGTGGCCTGTAAATGCAATATAATATAAATAATACAACATGCCAACCAGGAAAAACAGTTTGATTTAATAAATGTTGCTCCAACACATTAATCATGCATTGCATATAATTACTCAGGGACTCAAGATAGGCACAGCTGTGATATCCTGGTGTTCAAGTTGAGATTTCTCAATAATGTTTTTCATAGGTTACTTTTTCACCTTTCCTTCAAATTCCCTTCCCTTTGTGTTGAGCAGAAAATAACTTCAATCAGAAGTGGATTGGCTGGGCAATGTTTAGTCTTGCTGCCACTCAGACTTCTGAGAGGGTTTAGACTGGATTGTTCCGTTACACGGATGTAAAATTAATAGCAGGTAAAAGCTTTCTGTGTTTGTCAGACTGGTCTTTGAACACGATGGGATTGCTGCTCGAGGCAAAGAACCACAATGAGAACTGGCTGTATATAAATCCAAACTGAACTCCTAGTCAAACAATTCCTAAATTTCCAGAACCTGTTTCAGGGAAGAACAGAGCGCAGCCCCAGATCTGTCTAATGATATTTGTTCTGTAACAAATAGAGCAAAGGAGTTATAAATTTCACCAGAGCATTTAACTTGGTAGTACTGGTAGTCCTGGTCATATGCTACCTTCTTGAAAACATAAATTTATGTCACTTGGGCTACTTTGGCAAAGGGACTGAATGATTTCAGTTGCACTCACAAAGCTGTGCTCAGTTAATGCTCCTCCCTGCTAAAGTAACAGTGTCCTGCCAGGGAGAAAATTGTTCTGGGTGTTTCTTTATCCCATGGGCGTGCTGAGAACAACACTAGCTGGAAGTAGCACCCAGTTTTCCTGTGGAATGCAAGTTCAGTGTCTTCACTTGGTTGATTTTCAATAGGAACAAATTTTACGTTTTATTCTCAGGAAAAGTAGATGCAACAGTCCAAGAAACATATAGCCAGGTAACACTGTGCTTCTGGGGGTAGGGCAGTATTTATTGGTTGTTGCACTGTCTAATAATAGGGACAGAATTGTTATAGTCAATATTTTCTCTTAATATTGTCTTCAAATGTGTTGAACAGTGAGGTGTTATTGTCTGTGCCCCAAAAACATGATGTCATATACCAGCCTGTTGAGACTTCAGGTTTGCGTAGATAGGATTGAATGTTTCTTAAAGGTTGGAAATTAAGCGTTTTTTATTGTTATTACCTTTTTAGGTAGATCTTGGTAACTTATTTCACTGTTTCTTTGTATTTGGTGGTCAGATAGCATCAGTTCCAGTTTGCTGGGATTTATGGACTGCCACTTTGGGGCAGGGGGTTGGGAGTTTCCTCCCTTCCTCATGTTTACTACGGCCCTTGGGGTTTTCAAAGGTATTTGAGCCTTTCCATATTCTTCTTCACGTTAATGCCTTTTGATTGGTAAATAAGATCTACTAAAAGTAGTGATGTAGTTCCTCTGAGCACTTGGGCTTGGGAAAAGTAAGACCCAGTAGCAAGGGAGTGAGCATCAAAAGACTCTGTGGATTAATGCTGACTCTGAAAGTTTTTATCTCTTCTCCAGTTAATCTTGTTTCTAACCCATGCCTGTGGCATGTCAGTAGCATAACAACTCTTCCCTTCAAAATTCTCCCATATAATAAATGGATTTGTTCTATTAATATTCAAATTTGTTGTAGTTAGTTCTGTCTAGTGCCTCAGAAATGACTTTGTGAGAGGAATTATCAAGATCTACTAAAAAGAGGTCTTGACAATTGAAAATTCTGTGGGAAAATTGACTTCCCTTTGCCTTTATAAGAATAACTAGGAAAATAGCCTAGTTCATACTCTAACTTAAGGGCAGAAAGCAAGGCTGAAGGTGTGACTGCTCAAAGAGCTGTTGAAGATACTAATTTATCAACAGCAAAAGATTTTTTTCACTGACTTGGTTTGAGAGTAACACTTTACAGAAATCTGTAATATAGGAGGCAAAGCGTGTTACCAGCTGACTTAAGAAAAAAGTGAAGTTGTAACAAAAGGTTTGTTTCTCTTTCTGTGTGTCTGTTCCCCCCCCTTTCTTTTTTTTTTCATCACAGTCCTTGCTTTCCCCTTTTCAATTGCACAGTTCAAGCAAGTGCTTTAGTGAAGTGCTGTGAGATCTGAAGACAAAAAAGCGTGGATTTAGAACTAAATAACGAAAATCAGGGCTGAGAAACATCTCACTCCTACTTATGTTTATAGTTGGAGTATAAGAACTGAGGATCAGCAATAGAAAACTTGAAAGTAAAAATGAACACAAAAGATGCTGTTCCTGTGCTTTGGCAGCATGTGTATCTTTGACGTGGGAGTTACTCTAATAAGAATGTGTTTCATGCCTAAAAGTGATGTTAAACACAAATGAAAACCTTTTCTAGCTATTACAACAACTATGTGTTACAAATTAATGTTGGTTTATAGCAGCTGTTGCTGCCTCTGCACAACAGCCCTCACAGTGCAGAGCCTCACCTGGATCAGGTGGAGTATGTGCATAAATCTTTGCAAGACTGGAGCTGTAGCATTTCATTAAATGCAAAATGGTAAAGTTTTATAGTTCTATGCTTAATGTTTTTGTAAACCAATCTATAATTTCATTATGGCAGGGGAAACTGTCTGAGTTTTATGATAAGCTGTGTAAACAATGCCATTTTCTAAGTCTTTTTGAAGAAAGGAGGTAAAATAAATTTGGCTTTTTGCAAGGGCTGAAGGAAATTTGTTTTGCTGTTGTTTTTTTAACAGAGCTGGGTGTATCCCTGCACACCTTGTAATTTGAGAATGTTTGTTTGTTTAATGAGCATCTTGCGTTTCTTGCTGCTTCTCTCTTCTTGTACCGGTGGCTCAAAGGAGAAAGGGAAAAAACCCAAACTTGTGCTTGTGCTTACAGGGTCTTGGTAAAAAAGGTTTTTTTCTTCCTAGAGACACCACTTATAAACTGTGCTGTGTGAGCTCACTCTGCCCAGGTTTGCAGCATGTCCCAGCTTTCTGCATTCACACATTAGGCACGACAGAAAACTTGACATACCTGAGAAGGTCAGAACTTGTGATCTGGACTTCAGTTTGGGCAGAATGGAGAGGATTTGCTATGCTGGTATAAAGTTAGGGTGAAGGAGGTGAAGCTCACAGCGATTGGAAAAAAAACAACCCTTCCCTTACCAAAGATGCTTGGACTTGTTCTGAATATGATGTGTTGGAAGGGGTTTTGACTTGATTTTCCTCTGAAGAGCAGCAGTAAATGGCAAAGCATGTCTCTTCAGTGATTGCTGCAGTTGTTGGTCTGAAGCAGATATCAAACTTCTCCAAACTTTAAATCCAATAATTGATGTTAATGGCCTTTCTTTTGATTGGCAGGAGATACTTTGATCTGTTGTAACGTGATTAAAAACCATAAGACTCCAAATGCTATTCTAAATTTTATGGATTCTTTGTGCAAGGAATGAATTGCTGCTGATAGAATATGCTAATTATTTATTTTGAGCAAAGAAAAGTAATTGTTTTTGTGAAATTCTAGTGGGACTAAATTTTACTTGAAGTTCTAGTACACGCAGTTTTCTAAGACATATGTAAATGAACTCATTAGTGCACAGTCATATTGAAATCCATTTTGGCCCTGGGATAATTTGTCTTTTCAAAGCACAACATGCCATTACTTATTCTTAAAAAATTTTTCTCTTTCTTTAAATGTGTTATTATTACAATTTCTTCTTTCCATCTTCTATATGTAGCATCTAACATGAGGGAGATGTTTTCCTTCCCCTCCTTTATATTTTTAAATAGATGTTCAAACAGACTTGAAAGTTAATCTTGCAGTTAAAGGCCAGTGGAGAGAGCAGAGTCATCTGTGGTAACAGGCAAAGGGATAAGGGTGGAAAGGGTACTCCTCAGATGCTGATAGTATAGAACTTATGGACTTATCCCAGGGGAACTACTTGGTATCTAAAGACAGGCAAATATGTAAGTGCTGGCAGAATTGGCAGCTAAGTGCAAATAGAATGTTTTATGTGGTGCTGCAAACGTTTTGATAAATTTGCTCAAAATAAATCTGAACTTCCTCCTGCCTTCGTTTTAGATTTTGTTGTTGCTAAAGTAAAATCTCGATGTACATGGAAATTTGCACGTAGCATGTAATATATAAAGTTCCTTTCCTACAGTTGTACTAATTCCTTTTGCAGATACGGTTTTACAGAAATAGTTGTATAGAAATAGAAAAATTTGCTTCTGCTATTACTTTTATAATAGCATTGAGTTGGTTTGTGGTTTTTTTTTGTTTGTTTGTCTTTTGTTTGATTTGTTTTTGTTTTTTTAAAAGACAAATGTTAGAGAAAAGGTGTCTGTGTAGGTTAAGAAGCCAAACTTGGTTGCAAGATTTGAAGTGTCTGTAAGTGATCAAAAGCTTTAAATATGAGGCCTTTTATTGGTTACAAATTACAATTATATTGGCAAGTGTTAAAAGTGTTCTTTAGAGTGCACAACTTGGTTAATATAAATGATTTTCATGTGTTCAGTGCTCTGTAGATAGCAAGTGTATCTCATTTGTTACAAATATCCTGTGTCAGATTAAGAATAAGTAGCTGTTTTTAGTTCATCTTTAAATGGCCAATTTAGCTCCTTTAATACTACTTAAAGAAATTATGAAGAAAAAGTTGCTAGTGATGTTCATAAATTATACGAATTTCTATTCTTGTCTTTCAGACTTCTGCTTAAGTCTCCCTTATTTAAATTAGATATTAAAGTTACATTAGTAACAAGAAGCAAAGCAAGTATGACACAAAAAAAGAGTCTGTCTGGATGCCTGTTCTCTTTTCCAGGGTCTATAGGGTCAGGTTTGAAAAGGAAAAGGAAGAAACCTTTGTGCCAAATACATGGTAGAATTTTAGGAAGGAATACAACATGAAATGGTTCAAAATGCTCCTCCTTTTGGGAAAAAAATGGAGTTGCTTCACAGTATTATGATTATTACAAGTGGGAAGTGATCTCATGTTCACAGTCTCTTAAGAACAGGATGAGTAGACAGAGCTGGTTCATGGAAGTAATTCTGTCATCCTGACCTTACTACTGCTTTGGCTTAATGCTGTTAAATACAGTTGACTCTTTAAAGGCAACTTGATTAAAACAACACTGGAATCGAAACTGGGAAATTGAAAATGGAATTCAGTTCCTGCTTGTGGTTCATGTTGCTTGTCAGCTCCATGTGAAGGCCAAATTCAGCTGTTTCAGTGTCCTTTAATATGTGGTAATAGATATTTTAGAATAGTAATTTACTACAGTAAAAATTAAATGAAAAATACAGAGTAATGGATTTATTTTTCTTTTTTGCATTTAAAAAAAGACATTTCATTCCCAGCATTTCATAGCTTGGGTGAAATTCTGGGAATGAAAGTGCTCTTTAAGACGAAATATTCACATAAATGTTTGAATGTTTCCCTTTGGCTTAAACCTTTTTATTTTGTTATTAGCAGCAGAAATGTGCTGCTGCTGGCAGTGCTGATTCTGAACCCTCCTTATCTGCCCTCTGTGTTTGCAGCTTCACCGTGCAAAGTCCTGCAGCCCTTCCCATTTGGGCAGGGTGACCAGTTTGAGGGAGCGACTTCTTTTAGTTCCATTTTGTACTACTTATCACCCTAGGCCTTGATTGCTTCCAGTGGTTTGATTGCTTCTAGCTCTCTTCAGGGACTTGCCTGTCATCTCACAAAACTGGGCAAAAGAAGTTGTGTCTTAATATGTTGAGGTGGCATAATGATAAATCAGGGCTGCCTTAGCAACCATTGTTACTTGAGTGGTTTATATTTAAAAAAATAGTCATTAAACCTCCAAGTAGCCCTTGGATAACTTAAAAGCTTTGGTGGAAGGAAAGTAAGTTGAATGAATTAACATCTTATTCAGTGTCGCTGAAACCTTTTTGCTCTTGGAGTGCTCACCCAGTGTGACAACACACTGAGGGACTTGGCTCACCCTGCAAGGAGGTGACACATTTCTTCCTTCCTTTGTGTTCATCCGTCACTGCCTTGAGAGAGTGTCTTCATGTGATGAGGTGTAGAAACAGAATCACAGGATGGGTTTGGGTTGGAAGGGACCTTAAAGATCATCTCGTTCCAGCTCCCTGCCATGGGCAGGGACACCTCCCACTAGAGCAGGTTGCTCATCCAGCCTTCCAGGGATGGGGCATCCACAACTTCCCTGAGCAAGCTGGTCCAGGACCTCCCCACCCTCACAGTACTGAGGCACTGGAACACATTGCTTAGGGAAAGGAGTTGGGTGTTCCCATGGGTCTTCAAAAAATGTGTTTATTAACAGACTGAGGGAAGAGGAAATGCAAGATAGAGATAAAATTCACAATATTGTTTTTGCGTTCAGAATTTTTCTATGGATTTTTAAAATGTTTTCCTGATTTACAGGCATTTCACTTTCCTGTTTAAGAGGTGATGGATGATGTACTTTGCATCAAGGAACAGTATACTTTTAATGGAATGGGAATCAGTTTATTATAAAGCTTTTTTTCCCCACAGGAGAGTTGTTAGCCTTCAACAAACTTGTACTTAAATGCTGACTTTTTTATGGTATGATTAGGTTAAGCTGTTTAAAAGGAGGTTTGAAAATACCATTTTTGGTTTTTAATACCTGTCATGGTTTAACCCCAGCTGGGGAGAAGAATCAATCAGAGAAAACACAGAATGTATGGGTTGAGATAAAAGTGACTTAATAATTGAAACAAACAAAAAATAATGGTGATGATAATAACAATAATAATTATAATAATAGTGATGAAAAAGGGAGAGAGCAAGGAGTGAAATCCAAGAGCAACAAAAGATGCACAGTACAAGTGCTCAGCACCCACTGAGCGATGCCCAGCCCATCCCTGAGCAGCCATTGACAGCTCTGTTTGTCTACCAAGGTGAGGTGGTTTGTGTTCCTATCTCGAAAGCACGAGAGCACCTCTGAGTGTAAGGCTTCTTGAAGGAGGGATAACAGATTAAAATGTATGCTAGGACATTTGGTGTGTAGAATTTCTAAACCTGTATCACATCGATAAAACTATGCTCAGTGCTAAATTATTTGCATTTTAGGTTCTCTTACGTGGCCATTATACTCTGGTTTAGAGTTACCTACATTTATTGATTTGGGACATATGCCAGTCCCTAATTGTTCCTTTCAAACAGCATTTGTTCAGAGATCTGACTCCAGTGTACAAATTCTTACCCTTCACATGTACTGTCCTTTCTTTCATAATATGTCTTGCCCATTGGGACTGCTGGTCATGGAAGGTTTTTAGGGTGGTGGTTCATTCCTCTCTCCCCCATTATAATTTTGATAAAATTTTTCCCAGAAGGCTTTGACTCAAATGCAGAGAAATTTCTTCTTTGGTTAAACCTAACCTGGATTCTAGAATACAGTTCTCTAACTGAATGTGACAGACAGTTATTTGAAAATTAAGATTATTTCTAGTCTTTTAAAGTATTCCTGGAGCTGCAAATATCACGGTGGTACTGAAGAATAAAGGAAAGGTTGGAGTGAAAATAGTCAATTAAAGTTCAGCAAATATGAGCTTAGTTCCTGACTCCTGCTCCTTACTGACTTCCTGCTTGACACGGGTAAAGTCACTTTGATTTTGACCAGTATTTTGAGGATTTTGTTCATTATTCTGACTTAGAATGTAAAAGGAATTTAGATGGGAATTACATTACTTAGAAAAACCTTGCCTCTCATTCTTTGCTGCCATCTGAGAGACATGATGATAACTCCATTCCTTTATCTCCTTCATTTACTTTATCCTCACCAAACAGGGGCCCTGTGCTCCTGCACATCAACAACCACCATCCCAGTAGGACTGGGACATTCTGAGAGTTCCAGAACTCACAGAAGGACTGTGAGGGATTCCTTCATGGAAGTGCACTATGCTGTGTGAAAGAGTTTTTGAGATCTTGAAAACTGCAAGTGAAAGGGGCTTTTTTCCAAGTGCATTAGTACAGATGTTTAGTAAAAGTTGTTAGTGTGTCAACAAGCTTCTTAGCCAAGCTATTGTTCAGCCTCTAAGAAAACCCCAAAACAATGTAACACAAGTTTTGTGGAGTTGAACTATTTATGCAAAATATCCTGGTAACTGTGAAAATTCCAAGGAGGAATATTTTGTTTTAGCTCCTCAGTAGAAAATTAAACCAACCAAATAGAAAGCAGCAACAGGAACTCAAAGTGCCTGGATGCAAAAAGTACAAGAAGAGTTTTGTAAGGATTTGGTTGTCTTAAATGTCTTGTCAAGGAGCTGGCCAGAATTGGATTTCAGTTGAAGTTAATGGCAGAACTGATAATAAGAGCTGTCAGCAAGGAGCAGTAGGAGTAACTCTGATTTCTTGGCATGTCAAGAATTCCAGGAAGTGCTGTGTTTCTCTGAGACACAGTGACTCCTACAGTCACATGGAAATGTATTTGGTGTCTTCAGAAGTCTAATGGGTTCCAATCAAAATGATCCTGCATGCTGCATAAAAGATGGGGACTGAAAGAGCCAGTTGGTTGTGCCAACTGGAGCAGTACAAGTTGCAGCCCCGTGCCTGCCCATCAGCCTGTGCTGTTCTCTTGGAAAAGATGCCTTCCCAGCTGCTTTCTTTTTAAGGCAGAATAGATATGTGCTTTGCTTGTTGACAGCTATGAACTCACTTTGATTTATTTTTCAATGTGAAAGGTATTAAAGTTAGATAAGAGATATAAAGGTTTTA
This sequence comes from Myiozetetes cayanensis, assembly GCF_022539395.1. Classification (NCBI taxonomy): domain Eukaryota; kingdom Metazoa; phylum Chordata; class Aves; order Passeriformes; family Tyrannidae; genus Myiozetetes; species Myiozetetes cayanensis. The sequence continues at coordinate 7,994,567 of NW_026087389.1, forward strand.
ATAACAGGTAAAGAGATTTAAAACACTAAGGTTTTAGCAACAGAATAAGCAGGAGTCTTATTTGTGGTGATGCAAAAGAGCTTTGTATTTGTCTTACATTGACTGTTTCTTAGGAAAGCTGCAGTTTAGGATGTGGTGCTGTCTAGTTCATGTTTGTGCAAGAATTAGAAGTGCTGCTGGATAATGCTAAAGCTCTTTGCTGAAAAGTCTGAAAACCCTCTAGGGGATTTCAACATGGGAACCTGTCTAATGGGATCAGGTTTTATTATTGCAGTACTTCCAGGAATTGTATATTAGTGAAATTATTAGAAAACATGCCTTAATTTAATCTAGTTTGAAATTCTAAAATACTACAGATGTCACAAGACAACTTGAAGGTTAGAAGGGTTTTCTTTTGGGGGCTGAATAGCACAAGATTCTGCTGAATTACTGAGTGTGTAGATTCCCTCCCTCTCTCCCCCCTCAGTGTTGTAAACAATGGACAGTTAAACAAGTTGCAGTGGCTGTGCAGCTTTGCTGCCTGATTCATTGTGCATTTAATTTAATCCACTAAAGGTGACCTTTTCGTATTTCACTACAGGGACACAAACTTTGCTGGCTCTGATTACCTGGGTTTATGTTGCAACTTCCCATGGTAAAAAGGGCATGATAATTGTACCCACGTGCCGTTCCATGACCCGGCTTTGGAGGGGTTATTTACCTGACTTGACACAATTTTAATTTCCTCATCAGAGCTGTTCACTTGCAGGGGCTTGGCTAAAAATTTATCTCCACCATGTCACTATGTGCAAGCTGCTTAAAGTATCAGCTGCTTTAGCACAGTGCAGAAACATCTTGGACTGTTTGTTGTTGAGTACATGGGGTAGTGAGTCAGTGTTGGGCTACTGGTGTGTCTCTGATCTACAGAGGAATTCCTATGTTTTATATATATATATAAATGTATATATGTGTATGTATCTATATATACACTTTGAAGATATCATGTGAAACCTATTCTAGGAGAAATAGAGGAATTATGAAATAGAGGAATTAGGACTTGCAAGAGAATTTTTTTTTTTAAGTACTTTTTTTGGAGTGGAGTGGTGGTCATAGTTGTTTTTTGCCAATCAAGTGTCTTTTGGAAAACTTGGGAACTGATCCCTGCAGAAGTTTTCCCAAGGAATGGAAATTAAATAATTGCTTAGACAAAGAGGACAAGCTTTCCCTTGTGTCTTTTGCCCATCTCTCTATACTTAAGAATGTAAGAAAAAAGAAAGAACTGATAAGCCTTTCACCTGGACAGATCATCTCCTGTCTAGCTTTAGGTTTTCCTTGTCCTTCCTGGAAGTCACAGGTCTTAAATCAGTTTGATTGGAAAATCTTAATCAGTAAAACTGAGTTACTTCTTCTCAGTATTTAAATTCCAGAAGTAAATCCAGGCAGTTACTGTGAAATCCTAATTTTTTTCCTCTGCCTCTTTTTAATTTCTGAATAAGATGTCTTAGAGTAGCAGTAATTTTTTTTTCTGTGTTCAGCTCCAATTTAATGTTAGAATTCAATCTAATTGACATATTTCAATTTTCCCATAGAAGTTTGACTCTAATTTGATGTTTAGACACAGGTTGAATCTTGTGTCTTTGCATATTAATAAGTATTCTAGAAAGGTATCTGATTTTCACAGCAATAAATTTTAACTACTTCTGTTTGTACAGCATTAAAAAACATCTGGTGTTATCAAAACTCAGAGACAAAATGAAATTGCTGGAGAGAGGACTGGATTTTTGTGCTCCTAATGCTCTCAGCTTTTTATTTTCCCCTTAAAGGGAAAGATATTTGTCTATGTGATAATAGTAAGACCCCTGCATTTTGGTATTATATTAACTTTGAGTAGCTGCTTTTGCTTACACAGTGATTTGCAAGTGTAGCTTTTTTGGTTTGTTGCAAATAGACACCTCCAAGTGAAAAAAGTGCAGTGTAAAAGCTGCTTTCTTCGAACCTGTGGAGAACTCTGCTTGTTTTTATAGCTGTGAGACTTCAGTTTGTCTTGCCAAGAATACCCAAGCAGCACAATAGTTAACTGCATAAAGGTGCTTTTGAAAATGCCACAGATAGGGTTTTGGAAAGCTGCTGTGGGTGTTTGTACCTGTGCAATCCACCTGTAAAAACGAACAGTTATTTGCTTGAGCTTAACATTTTGTTCACACTTCCATGTGCCCCAGATTGATGGTATTAGCTCCTCATTAATACAGACCCTCTCTGGGTGAGCTCACCTCTGCTAATCTCGTTTGTACCTCTATTTAACTTTTTAAATATGTAGTAATATTTAAAGCAGCAGTGAATAGAACACCATCTAATTTGGAGGACTATTCACAATGTGTGCCTGATCCTCAGTCTGTAGAGTATCACTGAGTCTTTTTTTTTTTCCCCTGGGAAGAATGAAGATTATAGTGCAAACTCAGATGAAAAGCAGGGTGGTTGTAAATAAGGCTTGATCTTCTCCTTGAAATCCACCTGAACTAAGGAATGGAAAAGGTAAGGAATGGAAATGACCCTCTGGGACAGAAGTGAAGGACACCAGTCTGGAGCCACACACCTCTACATAGCGGCACTTGCTCACAGTAGTTCTTGCAAACATTCCTTGCAGCTTTTCAGAGTAGCAGCATCTTCATATTCTCATATTAGAGGCAGTAGAGTTGGAAAGGTTCAAGTGCACAGTGAAATGGTGTCAGTATTTGCAGGGCAGTGACCTGTGCCATCTACAGTCAGCTCCTCCTCTTTCTCCTGCCCATTTCCTTTCCCTCCTCCTCTGTCTCTTCCCTGAAGTTTCAGAGAAACCTGTACCATGCAGTGCTTGTGTTCATAGGTTGCATTGTAAAGCACAGTTCACTTTAGTTCATGTTCTGTATTTCCAAATGAAGGCTTTTAGAGTTTCTTAAATGCTTCAGTGAGGTGGAATTGCATTTATCCAAAAACAGGCCTGTGGAAACATGGCAAAAAGCAGGTGTGAAAACTGAATCTTTTCCAAAGACTGTAGTCTTTCTATCCAGTTTGATTGAAAAAGAAGCAGGTTGGACAAACTCTTACCCTGTCTCACTATTCCGTTAAATCTGAAATTCTTGTAGACCATGGTAATGCCTTAAATAATGTGGCAACTCACACCTCTTGATAACTCTCTGCAGAGTTGCTTTTTTTCAGATCTGAGTAGTGCTGCTCGCCACAGACGATTGTCTTTTGTTAAAACCTAACTTTTGGGCTGTTTGAGCAACAAGGGGAAGAATAAGAGAGTTCTCAGACTTTTTCTTTTGGAAACGTTGCTGTTTGGCTTCCAGAGTTACTGAGCTCGGGCAGGACTTGGGGTGCTCTGAAGCTGGTACTGTGTCCCCTGGCTCAGGGGTTGGACAACAGGCTGGCCTGCCTGAATTCCACCATCAGGAGATGGTGATATGAGGCAGCCAGTTCTTTGTTCCTAGGAAAATACTCCTGCTTCCTTCCCCAGCTCTGAGTGGAACAGCTTTGGTAAGCAAACCTCGCTCACGACTTCCAGACCTGGCTCCCCAGGTCACAGTCTTGTTTTCTGCCCTCTTGGGGTTAAACTCATAATTGCTTTTTGGCCTTTTCAGTTTTTTTCTCTGACACCTCCACAAAGCTGGGGTTGGGTCACGGGGGTTAAATCAGTGAAATGCCCCAGGCCTTGCAGAAACATTTCTACCTCTTAAAGCTCGATTATTTTCCAAGAGTAACTCCTAACACAGGCCTTTACAAGTGATGCAGGGACTTGGTAAACAGCTTTGGCTGTTTCAGCTGCCATGAGTATTTTAAGGATTTTAAGTGCTTCTACCATTAAACCAAAGAAAGGTGATTGAGCATATTAAAATAAAAATAACCATCAGCAAATTTCACTACTTCAGAGCTGCTTTCAGAGCCCAGCTAGTAATTTACTGTGTTAAGTTTCTGCACAATAGAAACAAAGCAGCTGCTTTTCTTCGTGTAAGTGAATGTGCTCAGGACTGTTTAGGAAGTTGATCTGCTTTTGGAAAAAAGATCTTGTGCCTTTTACAAGGATATGTGGAAAAATAGAGGAAAATGGTAATTTTTCAGAAGAAAATACAAATGGTAATTTTCATTACTTATGTGTTTTAAAATTTATAATAAGATAGTATTCCATAGAACTTCTTTCTTTGCAGGGATGAAGAGCTAAAATTTTATTACGGATACAGCTTATGCTAAAAGCATTTCGTTCAAGGAGGTCTTTGTGTCTTTTGCTGAGCACTTAGACTAACATTCCTTGCCTATTGTTGCTGCTAAATTACATTTCATTTTGACAGTTGACCATCATGTCACTCTTCCAGGGACTATTTTCTTCTTAGAGTGAGTGTGACATAAGGAAAATGGTTCATCTGTGAATATTATTCTGTGTAGATTTTTATGTTCTTACAAATATGCTTTAAGAGGCTTTGAGTTTCCCGGGAAGAGTGCTTTTTTCTTTCTCTTGACATTTTTTTCTGTATGAAAGTTGTGAAGTGTTGAAAGCATAGATTTTCCTTGATTAATGTAGCCTTTGAGATTCTCAGCTTCTTGGCAGCACATCCCTAAAGATTCTTTCCTGCTTCTTTTTTTTTTCTTTTTTTCCTGTCCCCCTCCAAGATACAGGGGAGTAAACAGGTATCTGCCTCACAGAGAAAAGGGATGCTTGAACATACCAAAGGGAATTAGTCTTATTCCTGTCTTTAAAACTTGAGTTGTTCCTGAGGTATTCTAATTTTACAGATAGAAGGCATACTGGATCTGTGAAGATGATGTGACATAATAACAGAAACTTGATTTAGTGTAGCAACAGTTGAGCCTCTGTTGACTCACTCTTGGTTTGCAGTTGTTGTGATTAGGCTTGGCATTTAGAATGGCTTTAATAGATGAACCAAACTCCACTGACTCAAAACCCTGCTTGTTGCAAAACCCAGTATCTACTCTTTGCATTCAAAATAACATGAATATCATCAAGTAAAATAACGAAGAGAGTGTGCATGGTCTTTTTGGACTGTCTTGAGTTTCTGAACAATGCTTCAAGTTGTAGTTTTCCTTTATATGCTTGACTGTAGGAATACCTGGTGTTAAGCAAACGTGTGTATGTGAAAATACTTGAAAGTAAGGTGTGCTGTGTTTGATCTGGTTGTTTAAAAACATGCAATAGTATTTAGTCTGGGAACTGTGGGTATGAGAAGTTCCATGCCAGGCAATTTGTGTGTAATGCTGGAGAGGAACTGTGAGCACTTGGAAAAGTACCTCTTAAGCCCTTCTAGTGAACTGCTAAGAAAAATAATTCTTAGCTATTGTTGCAGGATTAATTTAGCCTTTTAGATACCATATATCACTGCTATGTTGAAAGAGGCTGGTGTGGTTCCTGTTGCACTGATAGTGATATGTTTAGTAAACATGACTAAGAATTTAATTGTGTAGGGCACTCAATTTAATTAGCCAATAAATTTGTCCTGATAGTGTCTTCCTTCCTAAGTTTAAAGATGCTATTTATATATCTGATCTATGTCCTGAGTTTCCTCCCAAATTCCTTGTCCCTGAAAGATAAATTGTTCCAGCAACATTTCTATGCAGAATTAATTTTTCTGCAAGATTTCTTTGGTAGTTCAAGGGTCATCATTGGAGTTTGAGCCTCAGCCTTCCTTGTGGGAACTGTTGCTGTGTACAGACTTGCAGGGACCATCAGATGTCATCTGTAGCAAAGCAGACATTATGTCTGTTTTCTTGAGTCTGATTTCCAAGCAGTCTCATCTATGTATAAAAAGAAGCTTTCAGATTGAAGGGTTTGAGTCAGCATGTCATATTTGGGTTAGGATCTCAGCTACAGAGAACCTAAGCTAATTGCTAGGGGTGTCTGCTGGACTCCTTCACACTGGTCTTAACCAGGCTTGAGTCAGATTTTTCCTCCTCAGCACTGCCCAGTTCTGAACTGGACAGATGACATGTCAGTGAGAGGCAAATTCCCTCACAGATATATTTCTTTGGGGACATTTTTCTGGCATTCACTGCTCCTTGGGCAACCCTGGAGCAGGGTGGGTTTCTGGTGGCTCTCTGATGAGTGCAAAGCTCATCTCTGATGGGGGGACAGTGGGACAGTGGCAGGGTTTTAAGCTGATTTTGCCCTTCTTGCCAAGAGGTTGCTGTGCTCTGCTGCTGAGCAGGAGGGAGCCTGGGAGAGAAACCTGTGCTGCAATCCCAGCAGGGGCTCTGTGGGAACAGCTGTGGTCCTGCAGAGCCCGGCAGTGGTGGGGGGGGCAGTCAGATAGGGGGGGCTGAACTGAAAGATGAAGTTTAAAGAGGGAAGCTGTCTCTTCTTGTGGTACATTTCAGGCTATGTGTAGAGTGCCATTATTGCTGTTTCGATCTTTCCCATGATTTAATTTTTGGCTTTTAAAACCTTGTGTCAGGTATATTCATGCTTGGGTTTGATTTACCTCATGACTGCTGTCTGTGCAGACTGAACAATGACCATTGATGTTGGAATCTTCAGTGCAACTGCAGAGGAAAAAACCACAACTGTTGGGTGTTTGATGTTCAACTTGGCACAACTTTTTTGCTCATTGGGGCAAAATCTTCCTGTGTTGTTCTACACATTTTCAGAATTAGGCTACATAACAATGACTCTTGCTGCTGAACGTGGGGCCACCTGACTGGAGTTGTCTCTGGATAGAACTCACCAATGACATGAGTAAATGAGGGCACTTACAAAGCAGCTCTGACAGTTGATGCTTAATTGGGTGAGACTTAAAGAACCTTAAGAGCACATTTATGAATAAATTTTTCTGCAGCTTTTCATATTTCTCACCTGAGAATTTTGTTCATTAATACATGGAGGTTTTCAAATATAAGTAGTTCTTAATGAAAAGCATGATATATATATTTTCTATATGTAAATGTGTGTAATAGAGAGAAAGAGGGAACTACAATTTGATGCTTGAGTAAAAATAACTGAGCTTTAGAATTCAGAGGCTAGTATTTGTCATAGGTATGACTGCCCATCTTTTAAAGTAGATTCCACCCCCTCTTTTTTCTTTATAGGTATATCATTGTTCTAGAGCATGACTTTTTTTCCAACCCTTGTTGGCAACAGATTTTTTTTTGTGCCATGCATCCTCAGGTGATTCTGTTCCCTTACAGAGCCTTACGAGGCAAAGACCTTCACTGGGGACAGGACATTTTGTGTGGTGTGTGTGCACAAATGTGTGATTAATTCACCTCAAGGAGTACAGTAAAGATTCCTCAAGACTTTTGCTCTGATGCTCTGATAGTTCTTCTAAGAGACTATAAAAGAGGGAGAAAAATTGTGTTTGGAAGCTCTGTATGCTAGTAGATGAATATGAAAAGTGGTAGGCTTTAGAGAAGGTTAAGTACATCTTCCACCTGTATCTCAAGTTATTGGAGCTGTTGACAACCAAGTAAGTTTCTTACCAAACAGTTCCAGGAAATCCAAAGGTATTAGAAGAGCTGGTGTGTAAAATATCAGCCTTTCCCAAGCTGTATTTATCAAGCTTTATGGCTGATGAGCAGGTTTTCTCTTACCAGAGGAGGTGATTAACCCTCCTCTCTTGGTCCTATTCCAGTGCTGGATAATAAGACTGTAACTAACTCATCATCTCTCCACAGATTTCCAGTAATCTGTTATTAACGTTTGTATTCAAATAAATATAGCTGAAGTTGACAGATGTAAAAACTGCTGCATTCATGTCCCAGTGATGCAGTGAGGTGTAAAAAATGGTTAGGAACTGTAAAGTGTAGCCTTTGTGGAACCTAATGACAGTGTTGAACTTGCTGCTGAAAACACCTTATTGTGAATGTCAGTGCACAGGGAATTGTTTAGACAGACGGCAACGATGATTGCTAAAGAAATATCCAAAGCAATAAAATATAGAACAACAATCTCCCATTGGCTTTGTTAGAATTCAAATATGTTATCACTGGTGTGGTATCATTTCTTACAAAGAATCACATTCAGTGTGACAGGTGATTCTTGAAGAGGAAGTCATGGGGAAAAAGGTTTGCTTTTAATGTCTTAAAGACTTAATATGGATGCTGTCACATGTTTTGTTTCTAAACCCCAATATTATGGCAATTTGAAATGGAAGAAACTTAGAATTAAACTTTTTTTTTGGTGGGTGGAGTTTGAGGCTCCAATTAACTTTCACTAGGAATTAAAAGATCCCCTCCTGAACAAAACTGATTTGGACAGTAATCATTCTTAGTGGAAACATTTTATTAAAGAAAGTGTCTGGTTGCATCCTTTTTGCTTCTGCAAATCAAGCAAACTAAAGGATGCTGCTCTCCTATGGTCTCCAATAAAAAGTTACATTTATTAACACTGATTGTTTCTAAAGGATTTTTTTGTGTTCCATTTATGTTGAAGTACAGATTATCTAATAATTTCAATACTTAGCAGTATAACTAAATTTTTAGCGAGGAAATTCTTTTATCCTTTTAAAACTGTAGGTCACTGTATACATTAGTTAGTAAAACCCTCTGAGTTCCCTTGACATGGAAAATAAATAGCAAATCTTTGATCTCATGCATCCAAATTATAACTTTACCAGCCAACCTCAGTAGGAGGATAGTTGGGTGCAATCAGCCAAACTGCACTACTTAGAGAAGGAGTGTTGAGAGGGTCAGGTTTGTGTGTGCCCTGTCTAATCCAGGACTCTCCTGGAGCTTGAAGTACAAACTGTCTGCTGCAGTGGGCATTTACAGACCAGGCTGTGGCCTCTGCATGAGGTCACTTGTGTTGACTATTTTAGGGTCCCTTTTAGTCCCCCATTATCTGCTGCTTTGACAGGAGGCACTTGTCCTATTGTTGGTGTCAGTGGTGTCCTTGGTTAGTTGATGGCATTCTCACTCCAGAAGAAAAAGTGGAACTTGAGATTCAAAGTGAATCCTCAGAAGAGAAAAGATTTGTCCTGAAAATAGGAATATGGGAAACAGGCAATTTTTATTACCTGTTCACAAAATCTTGGCAAATTCTAAGCCTTTCCTGTCTTAGCTCCATATTCCCTGTCCTTCCTGAATGAGTTGGGTTCTTATTAAAGCAAATGAAAATACTGCATTTTTAATTAGTCTGTTCTACTATAGAAATTGAAACAATGAAATAATAAACAAAAGTGTAGGATACAAATTTTTACCTTTTTTTATTAAAAAAAATTGCTTGTAAACCTTTCATTCAGTCTACGATGCCATGGGAGGGGAACTAAAAAGAACTTTGAGACAACCAAATTTTATTTTCTCCTTAGAGGTTAAAATAATGTAACTGTGGATTTTTTTTTTTTTTTTGGTGACACAACGTTTATCAGAGTTTAAGTCGATTTAGGCTTTTGCTGTGTTGCATCTGTGGAGAGACAGATGGCTGAAAAGAATATAAAGAATTTACTATTTTATCAGTTCTTTCTCCTTTCAGTGGAAGTGCTACTTGGGTCTCTTGTCTGCCTGAACACAGACACAGAAAACAAGAGGAGATAGTGCAAGAAAAAGAATTTGTGTGTGATATTTCATCCCATGAGATACAAACTCCCCATCTCCTTCCACCACTCCTGCAGAACCAAAATACTGAAAGCTAAATAACAACAATATCTTAAGAATTCAGGTCTGAACCGGTTGTGGTTTGTGCTGTTGGCAAACTAGGATGACTTTTAAAAATGTTAAATCTTTATAACTGAGTCATGCACAGCACTTCATTCTGTCCTTTTGAATTTCTCTTCGTATCTTCAGTGAGGCCGTTCTGGTGTTATCAAACATGACTCAGTGTTGTGAAGTACTATGAGAATATTAAACCTGAGGTGCTTGGTTTAATTTTCAAGTTTCACTTATTGATCAGGGCCATCCCTCTCAAATGCAGAAGTGTTTTTCTTCTTATGCTGCTGATAAACATAATTAATGAAACACCTTAAGGCTAATCCATGTTAATACTGCTGGTGAAGTCATCTGTTGTTCTATCTCTTTTCTCTCTGCTTTCATCCCCTACCCTGCTTTATTGGAATAGCTCATTTTTGTGCTATCCCAAACATCCCAAGTTTTACATTGCAACAAGGTCACACTTCTTGCTATTCTCTTAAGACTGAGCTGAATATGTTCTTATATAGTCTCTGCCTGCATTGCTGATCCCATTTTCTTCTCATGCTCTCCAAAGTCTACTTTTCCTATAGATGGTGGCAAAGAGTTCTGAAGTTAAGTACAGATGTGAGGAAAGTGGTCAGAAGTAAATACTTTAACAAAGACAAGTTCTGAGTGGAGCAAAAATAGTCTCATAAGAGAAATAGTGGATGAACACAGCAACCATCTGAAAAGCAGAGGTTATTAGGAGCATGAAACCTCCATCAGTGCTTTTGCTTCCTCTGTGAATATTTTCATGTCCTTTCTTTTAGGTTTCATGCCTGAATATAACCCTTGATACCCTCTTTATATTCAAAGTCACGGTAGTCATGGACACCTATTCCTGCTGGCTGTCAGCTGTTGGCAGAAGGTTCATCATAAATACCAAGCCATGTTTTTGCTCTGTCATGAGAGAAAAAAACTTTTCTCACTCTCATATTTTATATTTATATTCAAAAAAAGAAACCCCAACAAACCAACAGCCTCAGCAACAAACTGTCTCCTGGTGATAAGGTCAGAAGTGATTGCTATCACACAAAGGGAGAGCTTGAATATTGGTGCAGGGAGCCAGAAAAAGAACTCACGTAATGACAGAGCAGATGAGGCCTTTAAAGGGGCAGTGGAAGAGACTTGCTAAGTCTTTAGGATCAAAATAAAAGTTTTTAAACCTAGGCATTGTGGAAGAGGAGAGAGCCAAGGCACAGGAAGCTGTAGAAAATAATAGGGATAATTGGCAACAAGAGATGTTAAGGAGTGTGGAGGAAGTTCTAGGCTGAAGGTTTGTACTTGGAGCTACCAAAGAAATGTGTTTGATTGAGGGGATATGATAAAATACAGAGTGCAGGGATGATGAACTCTTCTTGGGATGGAACTCCAGTAGGGTGGAAAACATTGGGTTTGTCTCAGGATTAATAATAAAAAAATAATCAATATTCTGTACTATGTGTTTTTACAGGTGAGAAGAATGAAACACTTCCTGTGTTAACTGTGACAGGAGCTAAAGAATTTATACTTGATATCCCTGAGAATTAGGGAAGGGGAGGCACAGTTAGGTCTGTTCTAAGGAAGTACATTTCAAAATAATGAAAGAATGGGTGGTCAAAACTAGTTGGTGACTAGGGAAGACACACAGGATGGGGAAGAGGAAATACAAGGCAAGAGGTCAGTGTTGGCCTGGTAACCATTGACTAAAGTTTGTGCCTGTTTGTTGCTCTAGGTTTTAGGGATGCTGCTGTCTTTTTATTCCATTTTACTTCTGTTAGTTAAAGTGGTGTTGCAGTTTTCATGAACTTGTACAAGCAAATGACACTGTGTTCCTGAGGATAGCACCACTTCAACTCAACCTGGAACTGCTGTTAAAGGGTGTGATTTTGGGAAGTGTAGGGTGTGATTAATATCTGAGTTGTTTCAGAATTTATTTGGCTTTACATTTGGTTAAAAGGATTTAATTTGAACTGTAAATTTGCTTAAAAGATAGACTTGTTATAGTTGGCAATGGAGATGAGATATATAGTTTTGTGAAGAAATCTTTCATTTTTTGAAAGCTTTATAGGAATAAGGGCTTTATTTTTCTCTAGTTATTACAGTCACAGGCACTGCAGCCTTATGGAAAACAAAACCAAACTGAAATCTGCTGCTGTGTTGTTTTAGAGACACTTCTTTTGCTATGCAGAAATTATTTCCTCAGCTTGGGACACCTTGTGAGAAACAATCGGCAGTGCTGGCAGGCTCTGCGTCAGGACTTGGGTTGGTAATGCTGGCCTTGTTGTTGCTTTTGTCTTTTGGGTAAACAGGGTGGGAAAAGCAAATTACACCTCACTGACCTTCATTACTTGGAACAGGCGGGTCTTCCTCAGTGTGGGACTTGGCTCTGGGGAGGATTAAGCAGCAACTGGGAGAGCTGCTGGGACTGCGTGAGTTCTGTGAGCAAACCTACAAGGAAGAGAACAGAAATGCTTTTAGAGCTGCTCAGGTGTGCTGATGAAAAGCAGGCAGGAGACACTTGTTGCCCGCAGGCAATTAATGTTTGTGTCTCCAGCCGTGCTGTGCCAGTCCCTGTGTAATGATACAGAACTGCTAAAGAGGGAAAAAGGGGAGCAAAATGGGGTGGAGTTTGTGCAGCAGAGCACTGTTTTAGAACAAGCCATGCTGTTTGCCAAGTACCTGCTTCTGTGGCGTGTATTGCAATAAAATATCAAAGAATCTCAGCTACCGAAAACTAGTGTGATTTCCATTATGCCTGTTATTCTCTTAAATTCATGGGGAGACTTATCAAGCTCCTTTACCCTTAGAGCAAGGGAAGAAAAGCCAAGCATGGAACGTTTTTTTATTCTAGCAATAATATCATTGCTTTGTCTAGTGCATTTTTTAAATCTACTTTTCTGATATAATATTCTCTGTTTTCTTCTGGATGGGTGATAAAATGTGAGCAGAAAACAATCTTCAAATTTTGGGAAATAGATTTTGCTGTAATAAAGCAAAAATGTAACAAAGAAGTGTGGATTTAGTAGTGTTCTGAAAAAGGCTTTGCCTCTCAGTTGATGTGTGCAGTTTGCACTTGTATTTATAAAAAAAATACTCTTGCACTTTATGTTTAGAATAATTGCTAGTTAGTCTTACTTTGTTAAACTATACCTAGAAATTCTGTAGCTCCAAATGTGCAAAATCTCTAAGAACTCCTGAGAAAAAACCTGAAAAACTTTTTAAGTTCTTCTTTTCCTGTAGAATAGTGAAGTTCTGTGGTTATGTGTAGGAATAACAGGCTACAACTCCCAGGGTGTCACAGGGAACTCCCAGGTTATTACATGAATAAAGAAGACTTTATAAAAGAAAATAAAGACCAGTTCTTTGGTCATGCTGCAAGGATAAAAAGGAATACAAATGAACTTGTTTTGTTCTGTCCTTGGTTATGTTGACTCCAGTTTTGGTGGGTGGTGTAAGGCTGGGTTTTGGCTCGTTGCTCTCTGGTTCTCGTTGAGGCGTCACGGTGCAGTGTGTTGTACTCTGGGATTGCAGGAAGAGCTGTGACATTTCCTTGCCGTTGCTTTGCTTTGATTTTATCTAGGACTGATTGTTTTCTCTGCCTTTGTCTGTGTCGTTGTGTTGCTGTTTGGGCTCTGTGCTGGCTGTCAGACGGGCTCCGTGTGCTGATTCCAGCTGAAGGTGTTGAGGTAGCGGCAGGGCTTGGATGGCGCCGCCATCTTTGGCTTCGTTCACTTCCGCTGCCCTGGAAGGTGAGGTTATGAGGTTACTGAGCCGCCATCTTGGGTGCGGGCGTCGCCATTTTGGGGGTTGGTGTGGGCGCCATCTTGGCAAGGGTTCCATGTGGGATGGATTTCAGCGCCATCTTGGACATTACAGGCACCACCACTCTTAGAGACGTGAACGCAACCAGCTCGTGGTTTTAGTTGTGGTGGTGTGGTCACCATTTCTTGAACTTTTTGGCTTGGTTCTAGTCCCGACGCCATTTCTGCGCTTCGACCGCTACTTGCTCCCAGAGCTACAGCCTTTTTTAATATTTTAGAAATAAGTTTCCATGCTATGAGCATTTCAATTGCTTGCTTATCCCTTTCAAAGACAGCGTTCGCTAACGCCGATCCTGTTTTCACCCAGTCAAGGTAAGTACTCTGGGACAGGGTCTACATTCCTAACAATCCATTTTGTTAGTGCCTTTAAGGATTTCTTATTCACAGGGCGCCCGTGGTATTTCATAAGGCATTTAAGGTGATTATAAAATTCGGTTTCGTCTTTCGATAGACGGGCTCCCATTTTGATGTTCCTTTTCCTTTATAACTTAAAGCAGTAGGTTGGGACAGGCACGGGGATAATTGGAAAAAATGTGCTTCACAGTTGCTCACCTCTTGGTCCGAAGACGGGTGTTTGGATCCTGCTGACTGCTTGGCCTGAATCCTCAGTATTGTATTAGGGATTAGTGTCATTCCCTATGTATTAGGGAATAATACAATTAACTTCAAAACAGAACGTAAAACTCAAAACATATGTTCTAAAATAGTCCATAAAAAGGTCCACATCCACTTATAAGGTAATTTTTTCTTTGGGAGGAAAGTTGAACTCAATACTTTCATTTCCAACCTCCAACAAAGTTCCACAGAAGTTTACTTTTTATAGGTTACATTTGCATAAAGTGGTACATAGGTGAGAGCCCACTCAAATCCGTGTCATATTTCCTCATCCTGGGGAGAGGGGATGGAGAGGGAATGGGAGGAAGAGTTGTCAACACTTTTAAGACTCTTTCAGATTAGAAATTGTTCTGTTTGAATTGGCTTAAAGCAGGTGAGCATGATTTTAGCAACTGTTGTGGAATATAAAAAGTATTAGAATTGTCTGCAAAGGTTTTTATTTTAAATACTCTTTTTTCTCCTCTTGTTCCACTGGGATTATAAACACCAACATACACTACTCAGTGTTTAAGAGCTTTCAGGGGAAGGAAGAGGCTTCACTGGCTTTAGCCTGGATGGTGTTCATGAATTTAATGTTAACTGTCACTATTTGATTTAGTTTTTGATTACTTTGTATATTGTCATCATTATAAGGTATTGCATAATAATTTATCATCACCTGAAAAAATACATTTTTAGAGCAGTTGTTTTATGCTTATTCTATAACATGGGAATGTTTCGCAAGTAAAATATATATATACAATATATATGCAAATATTTATGTACAAATTATATACACAAAATAAAAATGTAAACAAATACTCTTAAGTTTCCTTAAGTCCGGTAATTTAGTAAAAATAAAATGAACTACAGTATAACCAAATTCTCCCTTTTTTTTTCCCTCTTCACTTCCTCAAAAAAACCACACACACAACAAAACCCAAACAACCAATCCCAAACTCCACCTGCACTGTTGCTTTAAGGTATTTTTTGTGTATACACCTCTTGCTGTTAGAATATGAAGTGTTGGGTTTCAGTTTAGCAGAAAATAATGCTGATCACCTCTTCTGTTGGCCTTGGTGCAATTCCTGAACTTTGGTGTGAAAGGAAGGAATCAGAAAAGGGAACAGTAACAGGAGTAATATGAATGAGAGTCTTTCAAATTGCTGTATTGAAGCTGTTAAACTCACCATATGTCTTAGATATAGAATAGTTACCCAATTTCCAAGCTAAAAAAAGTTAAACCCTTTTGCCTTCTCAATCTCCAATGCCTTCTAAAAATCACATTTGTGACAGTTTTTACATGACATTCTTAAATCCTCAACTGCTGTTGACACCAGTAAGACTTTAATGGCTATTGACTTCTGAAACTATCTGACTTCAGTATTAAATATTCTGTTTTACAAGGACATTTATGGAGTAAAAAGAATATTCTGCCTCCCTCGCCTCCCTGTAATTAATAATTTTGTCATGTGCCTTCTCTATGCCTTTTCAGTAACCACGACTCACCTTAATACCAGTGTTTGACATTAGAAGCCTCTCCAGAGAGGAAGAAAATCATTCAGAAATGAGCTGTATAAAGGTTATTAAACCAACACTTAAGATTCTGGGCCCGCACATTTTCTTTTACCCTTAATTAAATGCCAAGAACAGCAATGTAGAATTTTCAGTGCATACATATGGTGGATATACCTTTATCAGATGAAAAGTACTTACAGGGAACTGAAAGTTTACTCCCAGCATCACATCCTTTTGCTTGCATATTTGGAGTTCTGTTTTTCAAAAATGGAAAAGAAATCTTAGGCACTGACTGTCCTAAAACTACATGTTGAAGTACACGTGTAATGTGATTATTTTCTTACTCCTTCTTGTATGGGTGAGGTTTTTACTCGAAGTTGGCTCGTTTTCTGCAGTGTTTCATTTTCTGTTACTGTTTCCATAAGTAAAGGCAAATGGCACAGGATAGTTTGGAGCATTGGTCAGTGCCATGTGTGTGCATCGCTGCTTTCAAACTTCTCATGTGTCACCTCCCAAAAGCTCCAGGACTAACTTGAATATCGACATGAACCGCACGTGGAACAGTGTATTAATTTTTTAAACTACTGAAAACGACTGTGATTTGTGGGCAAAAATCCACTTAAGTTGTTCTGTTTCTAAAGCTTTTAAAAACCTGGTAGAATGGGACAAAATGAATTTTTAATCAGCACAGTGGAACGTGCTTGGTTACATTCCCTTTACAGGTAGGAGACCTGCAAAGCAGTGATAATTTGCAGTGTTGCTGTTCTGACTTGCAGTGCATGACCCTGAGGGGGTCGGGTCCTTTCAATTAGCAAGGTGATGGTGTGAAATCCTTGTGCTATGATGTTCTTGTTACCAGATTCTACTGCTGATTTACAGAATATTACATAGGTTGGCCTTTAAAGTCCAATTCCTTCAATAAAAATTTAACACAAACTTCTGAATTTAGAGAACTCTCTGTGTCTTTTTCTAACCAGTTTTCTCAACCCTGTGCATGTCAAATTGGTGCTTTAAAAATATAAAAGGTCTCTGGATCTTTAGTCTCTTGTGTTGGCTTTTCCAGTGAACTTTACATGATACTTATTTTGCTTTTGTGAGTGGTGAACAGCTAATTCAACTTAGCTGAGCACAGGTGCTATTTTTGATATTTAGTGCTTACTGAAAAATTGCACATAATTGTAGCATTTCTAGAAGATTTAGAAGCCCCAAAGTGTATTGCCTGATCAGGTTGATGATGATGAGAATAAAAACTATAAATAAGAATATTGCACCCCAAAGGTGAGAATTAACCAAGATGAGAATTTCCTAACTTGACAAAACTTTTAACAGAAAGAGGCTTTTCATGAAACATAATGCTAGAAACAAACAAGTTGAGAATTACGGAAATGTGGAAATTCTATTTTATCCATAGGCATGGTTTATAAACTAACATTTGTTTTAGTTTATTTCGTAGTTCTTCAAATTCAGATATTATTTGGCAATAGAAAATGGGAATAACAAAGGATGAAAGGAATGACTTCTCTGATTAGATAAGTCAGAACAAGAGGCAGATATTGTAAAATTATGTTCCATGTACATGCTTTTTTTCTTTGCATGTACATGGAACAGTTCTATTTCTGTCTTCTTTATGGTTCAGTTTTCAATTAAATACCTATTAAAAAAGGTAGTTAAACTGGGTAGAAACAAGTATCAGTGTTCATGTCTGTAATTGTTTTTTTCTCAGTTTAACATCGCTCAATACAAATTTAAAATTTTGTTTTCTTAGCCAAGTACGTAGATTTTGGGTTGTAAATTTCAAAAGTAAAATCCTGTGTATTGTGCATTGAGGGCAAATGTCCCCTCCAAGTATGGCAGCAGGAATGGCAAACAGGGATATTCTGGACGAGGTACACAGTCTGATTGATTTGGTGTACAGTTGCTTTGAGTTTTTTTGCAAAGGAAACTTGTGGTACTAGTGAAGGTCTGTTCTTGTAGAACATCTTCACTCCCTTAATCCTCTTTTCGTTGTTTAATTGGAGGATACTGTGGCACCATCTTACAGTGCTATAGTGTTCCATTAAAACTAACTGTTGGGTGGGGCTGTTCACTTAGAAAGCAATGGTCAAGCTTTGTGTTTGTGTTGCATGTCTTGGAGAGAAATACTGAATGTGGAAGTTTGTGATTTGCAGATGAATTATATGAAAATCATCTCTTAAGAAGCCAAGCTCCAATTTTTTGTGTTCGTTACTTCCCGGTTTTTGAGCACTTGGCCAGGTTGGTGTCAGCTTTCACTCTTTACTCTTGAAGAAAGGGGCATCCTGCTAATCCCCCAATGTTGTGAAGTGTTCTTTAAGCCCTTGTAAAGGTATTTCTAGCAATAGGCTGAACTGCCTTTTTTTTTTCCCCCCCATCATATTTGTCTTTATCGCCCCAATAAGTCACTGCAGTGTCTGTTGGTGCTGCCTCGGGAGTGGGTAATGACGACTTTCATTCAGTGGAAGCTGTCAGCAGGTCAGAGATGCCTCATATCTTGGATGGAGTTATGAAATATCCTGAGTTTATTACCCTATTAAAATTCATTTTAAATGTCAAAGTTTCTAATTTGAACAAGGGAATTTAATTTAGGAGCATCTTCAAAGCAGCACACAATTTTCTCCTTGAGCGTCAAGTGAAGGATCAGATAAAAATATAAGACCTTTGCAGCATGGTGTATTCAATTCTTTCTGTGTTTTAACTTTAGATGTTTTGTAGAGGTGGTATAAGAAATAATATTTTAGTCTTTTATGACTTGCCTTTTGTGTTTAAAAACAGTTTGGAGTAAAGATGTATAGAACTTTAACCAAAAATACTGATTATTAAAAAACCCCAAAACAACAAACCAAATCGCAATATTCTTAGCCATTTTTTCTTCAGAAAATTCTGTGCTTTGCTTATCCCCTGAATGCCTCATTGTTTGCTTTGACCTAGTTTGTACTCTGTCCTGTTCTGTAATGTTAATTTAATTTTTCTGTCTTGCCAAGCTGTGGCCTGTGTGCACCAGGCCTTGGCCTCTGTGCTGGTGTGGGGCATTAGTTCCTCTCCTCATAGGAGTGAGTGTTTTCCTAGTCAGGAAAATATCTAATGAATATTTTACAGCAGGTAGAGTACTGCAGAGCAAAGAGATGGCAGGGCTAGATGGTAGTGCAAGTCTAAAATTGTCCAGATGAGCAAGAAAAATATCAGATAATGATCAAAATAAATGTTTTTTTTTCTGAGCCCGTTCAGTGTGGTTCTGTTTCTGAAACTGGACCCACAACTGTCCTGTAAAAATCTGAAGCTTGAACTTTGATAAATAGATTCTTTTCTTGTTAATAAAGAAATGTCATTAATGATATCAGATAACATAGGTACTGGTTTGTTGCTCTCTGATTAATTCCTTGTGTGGGAGTATGAGATTAACAGTGGAGGACAAGAGACATGATAAATTTGTTTAGTGATAAGGATTTCAGGAGAGTAATCAGGAAGTAGCTTGCTGGTTTGTGAAGCTTAAATGTTAAATTCCCTCACAAAAAAGAAGAGTTGTGGTGTTTATATTAGATCACTGTTGAGTTTTGAGGATGGCTTATGTGAGGCAAAAAACAGGTATAACGGATCTCTCAAATTCTCTCAGATGCTCAGATATCCTTTGGTATCACACAGTAATTTTCATTTCAACAGGAAATTACACCAGCATGGGAGAAAAATAATTGTCAGAGGTTTTTTTAATTGCAGTGAATTTTGTTGGAAACAAACCTCTTTATACCTCCATCATAATGGAGTGTATGTACCACACACCAGAGTCCCCTCATCACTGTAATTGGTGCATATTTACGTGTCTGTGTGCTCGTAGTCCACGCAAGGAATTATTGTTTTCAGAGATGCTGCATCTTGAATTGATCATGGCTCTACTTGTGGGTCCTGAGGAGCTCTACCCAAGCTCAGTAGTCTGCCCTGCCTGTTAAAATTCTGCCTTGTACACCAAAATCCTGGTGAAAAAACCTTAAATGGCTTATTTAAAACAAGGGGATGATGTTAACAGTAATAAAACCCTATGTTTAATAATCAGATTTTCATGACTTGAACTTCAAAAGCTTTGATGACATCATACGTTTATTTAGAAGGTAAGTCAGATTTATTCAACCACTTAAACTTTAACCTTCTCAGCTGAACCTGTTCCTCTGAACAGCTGTTAAAAAATACTCATTTTGCTGGTTTGCTGTGACCCCACAGAAAAGAGACTCTGGGTTTTGTTCTTCAACTTGAACGAGAATGCAAAGTATCTTAAATTCAGGTATTGATGTAAGGAGAGTTAATATTGGGAAATTGAATTACTTTCATGTGTTCTAAATGTATGTTTCAAGACAGTTAATTTCACAATGGCAAATCTCAGCAGATGTGTGGAATTCGTAATAGATTTCATCTTCACTTTGAGCCTTAATATACAATTATATAAAAATTCTAGAAATGTCAGGGAGGGAAAAATTCTCAATGCAAATCAATAACAATTTAGCCATGTTGCCAGATCAGTTGTATTCTGGGGTTGGTAATTTTTCAGTGAATAGATGATAATGTTTTACATAAGCAATGTAATTTCTTTTTATATTGATTCATCTTAGTAGTTCCTCCTAGTCATTAGCACGGCTATTATTTGTTTGACACCACCACCTAGCGAATGGGACTCCTGTCATAAGCTACTCTGCGAGTTTCTGCTCACACACAGAAGATACCTTGCCAATAATACCAAAAGCAGGACAAAATATTATCTCCCTTTTACAGATGGTCTGTTTAATGTGAGTACTTAGCTCAGCTCCTGGGCAGAATTGTGCAATGCCTGCTGGAAACTTTGCTGCCACAGCGACGTTGTCTCCAGTGCTTTCTTTTTATCCTGCATTCAGAACAGCCCAGTTACTTGGCTGGTTAGAGCCTTGCTTTAGTGGAAGGCTCATGTCTTCAGGGTGTCTTGTATTAAGCTCCAGAAAAGAACTGAGTGGAGAAATCCCTGGTTGCTGCAGGAGCCTGACTCCCTGCAGCTGGAGTGGCTCATCCTTCCGTCCTCTCATTCTTCTCTCTCTCTCTTGCTGTGCCACAGAATTTCTCCATGAATCCCATTGCTGTTCTCTTCATTCAGCCCCAGAGATCCCTCTTCTGTTACCCTTATGAGTTGACAGCAGTTTCCAGAAGCAGTTTTGGGTGGGGGCTGTTGATTTTTGTTAGTGTATTATTGTCTGTGGCTCTTCACTGCCCGTGTGCATTGCTCTACACCAGTGTGTTCAGACAGATGAACAGACTGCAAAGAATGTTCTAGCCTTTCTGGCCACTGTTGTCATCCCCTGAATTTTATTGAGGCAAATCACTGTATCTTGAAGGATTCACTGTATACTGAAGGACGTTTATCATGGTAGCTCAAACAATGGGTCCATGTGCATTGTTCCATTGGTGTAGTTTTAATATTGTTTAATATGGGTACTGTTGAGCAAGCACATACACTCTTAGGGGTGACATGAATTAATTCCACTCCCATCATGAAATCTCTCGATGGATTTATCACAAATTGCTGCAACTCTGAGTGACTCCATGCTCTCATAAGAAGTATGAGATTAAATTCTGACACTACTGTACTATTTTTAATTAATTTAACCTCCAAACTAATCATTTCCCAATGCCAGTTTCTCCCTCTTTGGTCAGTAGATAAATCAGTTAATGTCAAATTAATTAGTTAATGTAGTCAATGTTTAAAAGCTTCAGAAAAGTGATAAGGAGGACTTGTTCAGGTTCTGTGTTATGAATGTATGGGTTTGTTTTTAACAGGAAAAACCGAAGTTATGTTTTCATATTAGTTACTTGAATATATGTACTGTTGATTGGAATATGGGACATGCTCAGCTACAACAGCAAGGGTTGAAGCTGAAATACTGTAGTGCTGATAGCTGTATTCTGAAATGATATTTTTGTAATAATTTGGAGAATAACAAAAGAAAACAGGAATAACTCTGGAAGAGCTGAAAAGAATTGAACTGCGCTGCATGCTGAGGAAGGGGCATTCTAGTTCTTTTAAAATAGGAATTGAGGTATCTCAAAAATAACCATAAATTTTTTGAGCTTTTTGAAAGAGTCTGAAGTCCTTTACATTGTTATTGCTGAGTTTAGTCCATGCATTCTTACTGCACAATGTCTTTGTGTGGTGAATAATGGGGAAATGAATGTAATAAGCAGAGGATTGTTGTGCTTTTCCCATTTCAGGGAAGACTGCTCTTGCACGTGGGTTTCCTGCGAGATCAGCCTTCCAGGGAAGGCTTAAAGAGGGAGCAGAGCAGTGACCCTTGGAAAGCACCTTTACCTGAGTTGGCACTGCCTTCCCATCCTCCTCGAGTCTTGACCTTCAGCTTTGCCGAAAGTGAGAGGCTGGAGCTGATTCCAGTGAGTGACACTGGAAGAGAGGGAAATGCAGAGGTACGGCCAGCTACCCCAATCTCCCTTCAGCATCGGTGTTGTGAGGCATCAGTTGAGCATCAGTATCTGTGTTGTGAGGCAGCAGATCTGCAGCTCAGTGCTGGCAGAACACGGGGCATGGAAACAAAGCTGGGTCTGCCCAGGGCTTTGGGGAAATCACCAGCCATAGGTAACACGGAGTGCAAGCCCCTCTGGTTTTGGCAAGTTGAGTCTGCTTTACTTGAAACAAAGGATTGTTGTCTCCTGTCAAACAGGTGTAACCCTGGTCTTTCATGTCTCAGTGAGGTGGGTTCTCCCTTCTGTAATGGCTGGCATCTGTGGGTTATGACACAGACATGTTGGATTGATCCTTCCAAAGAAGCCAACATTGAGTCAGAGAGCTGAAAAAAAGAAGGAACAAAAAAGAATTACGCAAAACAGCTTTCTGTAGAAAAAGAAACACTTATAAATGCTGGTTTGTTTTTTGCACTGTATCACTCATACCCATATGATTTTCTGAATACTTACAGAACTGTAAATACACATGTAAACTTTGTGCTCTTACCTTTCCTTGAAAACGGTGTTTGATTGTGATTTCTTGTGATTTCTGAGAAGATGCCAGACTTTATAAACACTTGTCACAAGTAAAATTCGTCTGTTAGAGTAAGTGCTTAAATTAATAATGCTGGGCGTAATGGGATAGGTGTTCACTCTGGTAAATCTGCAGTACTCTGGGGCCCCTCGAGATTAATTTTGTGCAAAATGATCATCACTGCCATCAGCAGTGCTCTTAGCTGGGTATTTGCATTAGCAAAGCCAAGGTAATGAAACATAATGCAGATTGATTTTAATAGTGGAAATAACATGTCTGGGCACGTTCCTGATAACATTTTAGTTCTGGGTTACGAGTTAGGGTATCCCAGTTATTTCGGTTTTCTTGCTGAGATCTCTGTCTGCCATTCCCCACAGTCCCTTTTGGGGAAAAAAATAAATTTGGGAGTAGGGACAAAGACAGAAACTGCCAGAAACTATCCTGCAGCAGAGTATGTGGCTTTCTTTTTACCAACAGATCCCGTGAAATTGAGAAGAATGACTTGTAGCAGGTGCTGCCCAACTTGGAGATTATCTCTGCAAATCTGAAAATATTTCTGATAAACTGTTTGTGTGTGTGAACTTGTTGCTTCAATGTTGTACTTGCAAGCTGGAAGCTGGGAGATGCTCTGCTCATCCAATCACAGCAGCTTTTCTCAGAATTTATTCACTTTTCTTCAATTTATGTGACCAACATTAGATGCTAAAGCCCTGATTTCATGTCAGTGATGGACCTGGTATTAACCCTTACTGATAGGGCAGGGATTTTCATGCCTTCTGAGGTTCAGAAATACTTTCCCATGAGTGTACCCTAACAGCTCAGCGTTGTCCTGTAATAAATCTTGCATTTCTTCTGCTGTTTGCAACTAAATGAGTTAATGTAATAGTTTGAAAACTTGCATGTTGTTATACCAAAATTAATTTTAAACCTAATTAATTAGTTGAGCTACTCTGACAATCAAATAAGGTACACCCTGCCCTCTGTATTTTGTGAATACTGTCAATTGTCATATTAAGAACTTCAACACTTGAATTTTATTAAAAGTTGTGTTTGAAATTGGATTTACTGTCCTTAATATAGATACTGGCTCAACAGGGAGGATGCAATGCATGTTTTGCAAGTTTAATGAACCGTTTCAAATGACACTTTGTTATTACTTTCAAAAGTGACATTGTGTTCTATCATGATTTTTTTCTGAATTGTGTGCAAGTGGAAAAAGAAATGTGGTAGTTGCCCTAAAGGTGCTCAGATAGGAGACAGCAAAAACTATTTAAATGATTAATACAGAGCAAATGGAGTTATTTAGAATGAGTGGCTGAATCCTTGCCAGTTAAATGGCTGTCAGAACAGATAATGCTTAACATGATTGGAAAAGAGGTAATTTCTTCAAAACACAGTGGCTCATACGAAACAATTACATATACAAAAAAGTCAGTAACAGTTTTAGCAAATTGTTTCCTGTTATTCTGCATTCAGTTGAACAGATTTAGTGTTTGTCATAATGTAGAGATACAGAAAATTCAGAGGTTGTGCCATGTGGTGATGATGAACTGCAGTGAAGACAGAGTTTAGTTTTAATGCAACCTTTAACCCTTTTTCATTTTCCAGAAGAAGACAGAGTTGGTTAAAAAGCTTTTACAGTGCAGTTGCAGCACAGGCAATAGAAAAGTGACAAGTAAGGCACAATGTTACCCTCATAAAAGTTTTTTCCAATCTTTCTGAGTTTGAATGGTGTGAGTTCTAAACTCCGTTGACTGAGTACTGTTTATTTGGGTATTGAAGATGTTTGGGTACTTTTAGTTTTGTTTCTGTGCCAAAAGAAGTTAATTGTTCACTTGGTGTGTCAAGTGCCACGCATGTGTTTAGTCATGAGTGTTAAACTGATTTATCTATAGAAACCAGGGAGGTGGAAAGGATGAATCTTTTGTGTTTAGAATTTTTGTCCCTTGCTCTCTGATTTCAAAGTCTTACAACCTGATTGTTAAATTAATTCAGTGCTTTGAATGATCTTTCTAATCTCTGGGCCTCAGAATTAGCCCTGCCTACTGTACCAGAAATGGAGAGGAAAAGACACTTTATTAGTAACTGCAGCATTGCCATTTTGCTTGTATTGAAATTCTTGCTTATTCTCTGTGCTTGCATCTGCTGGCTGGGCATTGCACACACATTATTAAATTACAATTATTGCTCTCTGTGCTGGCATGATGAGATGCTGGGTCAGGGGTGTTGATCACTGAGAACATTTGCTCTTCAGATGCTGGCACCAGTGCAGCTCTGCTGAGATAAGTGGCCAAGTAGTGGAGTTTATTGTAAGTGTAAGTAGTTGTTGTATTGCTACTACTTGCTTAAAGAATGACTTCTGAAGTGAAGAAGTTCAAAACTGTTGAAGATCTGGGTCTCCTTCAATATAAATACTATGTTGGGGTTTTTTTGTTGTTGTTGTGGTTTTTTTGTTTGTTTGTGTGTGGTTTTTTTGTTTTTGTTTGGTTTTTTGTTTTGGTGGGGTTTTTTCCAATTTCTAACTCTTTTTACAAAGCAATCATTGCAATCTTAATTTATACTTGTGTCTTAGTCCAACTCTACTCAGAGTAGAGCTGACTTTGGTTCTAATTTAGATTCTCTAGAGCCTTGTCCATTGGATGTTAAAAATCTCCTGGACTGGGAGATTGCACAGCCTGGGTGGGCAGCCTCTTGCTTGGAAGGGACTCTTCTGTATTTCAACTGGTCCAAACATCTGCTTAAAGCTCAGGTCAAGCACAGACTTGTGAAGTTAAATTCCTAAGGATGTTGATCTACTGCCACACTTGATGCACAGCTCCATCTCCCAAGACAGAATTTGTCACCATGGCCTCTGTAATTCCAGTGGCGAGACTCCCAAGCTGCTTGGCTAGTCTTTCAACCACTAAAAGAAACCTGTGTTGTAGTTCTTGAATATCCTGATTTTTAGGAAAGACTTTCCAGCTTCAGGAAAGCTGAAGTTGGAGAAAGTCTTCTCTCAATGCCTTATTTGTGTGAGTGTTTTGCACTGTTAGGAGATGTAAGATTTGTGCTCTGTTGGGTGTATATGAGGCTAATTCTGCTGTAGTTTGTGAGTAATACTTTGGGGTGTACTGTTTGTGTCTGAGATCAGTGTGTAATTCAAAGGCTCATATGCTTGCCCAGTGCTTACATGAATTTGTTCTTTGAAACTTGAATTGTTTTTTCCTACCAGTTTCCCCCTTTCCCCCCCTGCATTCCTACTTACTCTTTAAGAAATAATGGTATTTCTCCAGTGATGACTCAGGTGTACTTTGAATTTTATTGGTGTTTCCTGCTTAATCTTTTCCAATGCAATTATCCATGTGATGTATTATGAGCTTCTGGGGAGAACAGAACATTAGAGTTTCTACATGAACAGCTTGTAAGCAAATGACTAAGTGGACCTGTTTATAGACCTTCCACAAAGAGTTACAACTTGAATATAAGAACAGTGGACCCTGGTTAACATTGTGTGGCAGTCAGCAGCTTTGATGGATATATTTAGAGAGATCTGCAGAGGATAATCAGGATTTGCAAGAGGTGTGCAAATTGAAGACCTACTTGATCAGTCATAATTACAGCATTGTAAGGGCAGAATGGCACTGAAAAAGGAATAAAATGGTCTTTAATCTCTTATGCTGTAATTTATAATGTGCTTGTGGTTAAGAGAAAATAATTTGGTGGCTGTGGTGTCCTGTTCGTGTGACTGCTAGGTGGGGTTTTCTTGACTTACAGACTTTACTCTGAGCTAATAAGCAGGTATTGCTCAGGAATTCCTTCCCAGTGGACAAAATGCCAAAAGGGTGCCTTATTTCTTGGTTAAAAGTTCACCTGTCCCCAGGTTTGGCTGTTCCTCTGGCTTCCTTGGTTTGGGATTGGAAGACAGTGGGAGTTTGTTTTATGATGCTTTAACTGCCTGCATTTTATTGAGATACTGTAATATCTTATTCAGCATTTGGAAATTTGGTGGTTGTGTCAGTTTTACCCAATTACGGGTCAAGGCTTTTAAGTGCAGTAACTTTTCTGTATTTTCTAACCCTGCTTTTCTTTTCTATTTAGTTTTTATCTTCCTCTTTCTACAATTTGATTTATTACACTGAATGGAAATAGCACTGTTTCTTGTACTTAAGCTCTCATTATATGTCTGTTGTATCTGTAATAAATATAATAACATATATTATCTCTATTATATATAATTATATCTTAATATATTATTTTCAACAGAAAGCATAAAATATAAAATTAAATGTTCTGAAGAAAAACAGACTAAAGTATTTTAGAAGGGAAAATGATGACTTTACAGAGTTGGACAAAATCATGCACTATACCCGGGGGTAAACTCCAAATTATTTTGCCTTCTGTTACAGAATACAAGGGTTGATGTTTAGAAACACCCTATAAATTTCTCAGCCCTTTACAAGGGAATGCCAAAAGATAACATCAAACACCATCTTGTAAATATTCCTCTGTATAAGAAAAGCAACTCTAGTACACCTTCAGGTATAATAAAGCAGGTACTTGACATGTTGCATGAACTATGTGGTACCATCAGAGATGATTTCTTACACTGGAGGGTTGAATTTACACGTTACTGCTAAGTAGTGCTTTTGTGTGCTTTTTGGTTTCCCAAGGTAAAGCAAAGCTTATGTTGCTGTTTAATCCAACCTGAAGTGCTGGTTTCCTTGCAGTGACTGAAATTTGAAGTGGCTGTCGGATGGCCATGGCACTGTTCTTTCTCTCAAGGGTAGTGGAGCAGGTTAGGAAAAGGTTTTTACTGTGAGTGCAGCCCTACTGTGGATGTGTGGGAGCAGTCATGGGAGGAGCCCTGGAAAAGGCTGGCACTGCCGGCGTTCTTGCTGGGGATGAGTGCTCTGGCTCTTGATGCAGGTACAGATACGCTGAGCATGCTGTAAATTCCACTGCTTGTACCAGTTGTTTCATTTGCTTTGAGCTGAGATCCAGCCTTGTCAATCTGTTCTCAGGGCCTCTGGACTATTTCCATAATTCAGCAGGAGTAGTGGGAGCCACAATTTCCACTGCAGTGAGCCCAAGTAAAGCTAAGTAGAAAGGATGGCTACAAGAGTTAATTGCACACAACTGTTAGCACAATTCAGTAATTTTAGTCTCCTGGGTATTCCAGTTACTATTAGTGTTTTCTCCCTGATTATGAGAATAAATAATTGTTATGATGACTGTTCTGTAAACACTTCAACGAAAATTTTGTCTTGAATAATGTTTCCAGCAGCTCTCTGCATTTATAACAGTTGTGGTAATATAGATGGCACTATGTCATACTAAAGGAACTTCAGTATTTATGAAGAGAATAAAGTTCCTGAGGCCTTAATAGCTGCACTTTAATTGCATTGATAGTAAATGGGGAATATTCTGAATTTTGAATGAGAAACTTGGCAAGATTGGGAATTGCTGGTGGGTTTTTTCTCCTTTCATGTAAAGAGTGACTTTGCTTCTCCATTTAGTTTGCTTTGTTTCTACCTTGGCCAAATTCACTGAAAATTGGGATGTGGTAGGAATAGTCTTGGTTTTAGGTTTGCAGTTCAGACCATTAATTAAACATAAACTGTCTTTAAAACCTCGTTTAGTTTTAGTAGCTTTCTCTGTAATGTTAACAGAACTATTGTCAGCACCTTTGCTGTGTTATTTAAAGTGCTGACACAAAGGAAGCCTGAACTAGATCAAATATAGATTTTTTTTTTCCCTATACAAAACTGCCATTCTCTTGTTTCTATCATACTTTGATCTTTATAGTCAAATAGTTTCAAGCATATTCTTTTCATTGACTCACTTCTTTTTCTTTCAGCTACAGTTAGTTCTGTTGCACCAGTGCCATTCAGGAAAAGATGAACTGGTAGTAACTCTGCTGTGTCTCTCTTGTGACCACACCAAAGTATTTTAGACCTTCCTAATCTTGCACTGAGGGATCAAAGCTTTAACCTCCTTTGCTGTTGCCCTCATAGCAGTGCAGGTACCTCACCCACGGTTTTTGTGCTATCATTACTAATATTACATTACTTACATTGTCTGACTTGAAAAATCTGCTACAATTAATTTACAGTGATATCTACCAGGACGGGCAGCACTGTTGTACTGCAAGTGCTTGCAAATAATTTAGAACAAACATGAATCTGTCTTCTCTTCTACACAGGTGAGAGGGTGATTCTTAGTCTCTGAACTGAAGCAGGCACCTGAAGAGCCAGGTAGTAGTTAAAATAGAATAGACATTTTAAATTGGAGAGAAGATTTCTACTTAGCTTCTAAGTAGAAGTTTACAGTATGTGGACAGATAAGTTCTCCCTGTTAATTCTATCCAATGTACGCACTCCATCTGACAGTCTGGATACACTTTTTGTTGTTGTATGATCATTCTCTGTACATTGAAGCCTCCTGACACTCTGCCTTGCCTGGGAGGTGTCACTCCAGCAGGAAAGCAAGATGGAAAACAAAAACCAGCAAAGAAAATGCAGGATTCCCTTAGGGCAATAACTTCTGCTTTTATGTAGCAGGCATTTGCTGACAGGACACAGAACAAGCTCCTTGTGTTTTTTCTTCATGTGACTCCCTGTTCCACACAAAGCACACGGAGGTGTTTATGCCTTTTTCTACTTCATTAAAGCACTTCCTTGGAGGAACAGTTTGTTTTCTCTTGATGACTCTGCTTGGCTTGTTTTGTTTAGAATTACAAAGGGGGGAGGTTAATGCAATTTTTTTTTTTTCAGCAGTAACAAAACATGCTTTTTGAAGACTCCTGTGTTAAGCAGGCTTGAAGTCAGGATCAGACAATGTGAGTAAACACAGCTCTTACAGGCATTTAGTTTATAGAAAGTATTTGTCAAGCAACACAGAAACCTTGACAGACTTTATAAAAATATAAATAATAACCTGAAATCTGATCACTCATAACTGTGTAGTGATCTGAAACGTTCTTCAAACCTGTAGCTACAACTTAGTCTTGATTTTTATAATGCCTCCCTGTGTCTTCATGAGAATCCCTCTGAATGAGATCTTCACTCTGACATCATATGAACGTGGAAACGGGAATGGTACTGGCAGGAGTGATAGGCCTATGGTGGTTTGAAGATGGATATATGTATATATTCAATATATATTTGTTTTAAAAACAACCTCCTCTCAAGAGACCGTCAGTAAGGGTTTGATGAATTTTATCATTTGGGGGTGGTGGTGTTTGAAAAAAAGAATGACAAAGTGGTGCTTCAAAGACATTAAAATATTACTAATTACCTTCAAATTTTATGCCAAGAAACCATCTTAACATCGTTTTCTTGAGGCTTTTGTGAGACAAGTAACTTTTAATTAGTATTGAAAAATATGTGAGAAGATTTTCATGCTGTTTTGTTTTTGGTAGAGCAGTATCATGTATTTCTCATATATAGAGCAGTAGAATGAGCAGAAGCATTAGAAGCTTGTCTCTTTGTCTTCCTAAAAGAACATGGAGATGCTTTTTAGGCTCCTGTTTCTGTGAAACTCTCATTTTTGGTGTTTCACACAGTAAAGGTATCTCTCTGATGTACGAGGGATGGATCTAGGCCACTGCTGCTTTTCCTCCCAGAGCAAGATTCACTTGGACAAAGAGGAAACACGAGGCACTGATGTGATGGTTTCAGAACTGGTTTTCAATTCTAAGTTTGCAGCATCAGCTTGAACAAGGTCACCAGAGGGATTTGAAAAGCAGACCAATGCTTACAGAAATTCCAACTGTTTCTTGCATCTGAAACAATGTGAGATGTGTGCAGGAGAAGCTCTCTGAACCTCGGAGATCACTGGTACTCTAAAGGCATAAGAGAGATGCACCTTGGAATTTTAAAGCAGTGGGTTTATGTATCACATGAGATTGCTGGCTTGGAGGTTTGATTTTTATAATGGATGGAAATAACTTCTCAACTCTGCCTATGGCTGCAGATATGTTAAAATCCTATATGGTAAATCGATTTCAGTGCTTTGGGTGAAGGTGGGTAAGTGATTCCAGGCTAAGAGTTTTGGCTGATTTCCATTGCCAGGCCCTGGGCTGAGAAATTTTATCATCCTTTAAAATAAAACAAACAATCCTCTGAGCCCTTTCCCAGAGCAGCTAAATGGTAAGTCTGATTTAGATATCATTTGTTTTGTAAATAATGTATTTACCCTTGAATAAGAGAAATGCTAATTGTTGGTGAAAAGGCTGCCTGGGCACGCTGGCCACTTACAGGGTTCTTTTTTTTTTTTTTTTTTTTTTTTTCTGAATTTAAATAGAAATCACTGTTAGAAAAATATTAAAAGTGGCAAGTGTACCAGGGAAACAGCAGAATGTAGGCATAATGGCACATGTAATGAAAATGGACTGAACAATAAAATAGATATTGACAGCACAGATTTCTTTGGGAAAGACAAATGACACATGACATAATGGAAACATGAAGTGGAGTGCTTTGTGTTACAAATAAACAAGTCCCTTGAGAAACTTGAAGCATCTTGTTAAATGGAGACATGACTTCCGCTCTATTGAAGTGCACATTTTTACTACTTCTACTTTTCTTGTGGCAGCATATTTATATTAGGAAAATGCTTTCCTTGATTCTTGGGGATGCAGCTGCTCCTCTGAAAGTTCTCACGTTGGCGTAATTATTCCTCCTTAGGAATTACCATCCTGTAATGCTGATGTGTATCACCAAAAACTGTCTGTTCTGTGGCTTTTATTGGTAGCATCAATTTAATACTGCACCCCTAGTCAAGCTATTTCATCTTACAAAACTCTTTAGTTGTTCACTGCTGTGTTGGTAGGTCTGGAAAAGGGCAAGTTTGCTGTAATGTCACCCTTGGGATAAACACAACCAACTGTTGCTGCTACATTTTATCCATCGTATGTAGAGTGTGTTGTTTGCGAAGGGAGAATTTTCCTTGTAAAAGTTCTCTCTGTGCTCAGAAGTCTGACCAGGGATTTGCACCTTATTTCTCACATGACTGGTGTAGTTGGGCCAGTGCAGACCTTACCTGTGTAGATACTGATTATGTGACTTTGAATTCTGACCAAAACTGAGCTTTTACTTCTATTATCTGTGTTCTTTCTTAAGCTAGACTTATAAACCTAGTAATGCTTAGAATGTGTCACAGCTTTATCAAATAAAGAAAAACATTTAAGATAGGGTAGCTGAGAGAAAAGACTTTGGACATAAAGGTTAATAAATATTAGAAATACTCAACATTGGTCTAATTTGATTAATTTTGAGGCTGTATCTAAAAGCTTTCTCCTTCCAGTACTTTCAGTGCTTTCTGAAAAGGTGGAAAAAGGTTTTTTTTGAAAGATTTTTGAAATTATTTTAGCTGATGTGAAATATCTGCTATTTTATTCTTGCTCAGCTTCTCTGTGCCAAGCCTTGTTCCTACAGTAACACATGTATGCCTAATGTAGATTGTGGAATATAGGGAAAGTGATTGGAATTAATGGCAAGTTATGAAAATACCTGAGGATAATTTTGAGCTTGCTCTAGGTTCCTGGAGGTCGAGTTCCCCTCTAGCAAGAGCTGAAGGAGTAGTAAGACCTTTGGCTGTTGTGTTCCAAGAAATAGGGAGAGCAACTGCTTTAATCTCCGAGGAGCCTTCAGCTGTGACTGTCAGGTTGGATTAAGCATCCCAGCCATAACCTGTAAAATTATTTGTGCAAATCCTACTTGTGGAGGTGCCTAAATATCTGCTTGAAAACCGTGATGTAATAATGACCTGTGAAACATTTGGACTGGGAGAGACGCTAATAAAAGCAGGGGAATGGAAAATGAGAGCTGTGGTGTTGGCCTTGCAGTACCTGGCCATGACGCAGAGCAGCATTTTATGAGCTGTTCAAATAAGATTGCACAGTGGTGGAACCACCAGGAGAGTCAGGGAGGGTTGATGAAGATCTTGACAGCAGATGTGGTGTAACATTTCGCTGAGCATCTGTCAGTGTTTCAGGGCAGCAAATACCTCCTTGCCAAATGGGTAAGACTTTTTTGTCTCAATAACAGTGTGTTTCTTTCTTGCCAACTTGAATGGGAAATGTGGAAAGCTGCCTTTCCTTCTTTGAAGGTTTCATGCTTGTTTTAGGAATGCATGGCAAGTGGAGGAGTTTTAGAGAATTATCAGGCAAGTACTTCTTATTCAAATGATTTGAGCATTTGTTGCGCTTTAGAGTGCAGGAATTCCAATATATGGCTTAGGCATTTGTGTATTTAGTTATGTTGGATATGATGAAATGTTTTAGGTGTCAAAATGACCTGGCACATACAGGCTTCCAAAGGTCTTGCTATGAATTCATGCATGAAATGTTCCAAGGCTCAAGTACGATTCCTCTTGCCTAAAGATGTCATGTATTGTTTCTATTTAGTGTCCAATTCTTATTTTTGCAGATCTTGGTGCAATTACTTTGTAAAGGTCAACAAAATAACACAAAATGAACATTCTTCTTTCCAACCACAGCAGTCTTGCAGAGTTTCAGATTATTTTTCCTTCTCAGAAGAGCCAATTAGGTATTGGTTTAAGCTTACATGGAAACACTCTCTTCAAAGATGTGATTATCAGATTGCTGTGAAAATTCAGTTTGTTTACAGTTTCTGATGCATAAGGTGAAGATTAATGGAAAACCAGGCTGGCAAGAATTAGAAGTGTCTGGCACTACAATACAAGCACTTTGACCTACTGTGCCACAGGAGGGACAGGAGGGCTGTTGAACAACCAGAATGGTTGAAAAATACACAATCATTTTTAAAAAATTAAATTGCTGAGTGATTTTTACAGACAGCAAAACCACCAGGGTCCAGTTTTAGGCTTTCTTCTTGTGCACTTGTTACTGAAGAGCTTCAGCTGTTCTGAGAGGGGTTTTGGTTTCCTTTCAGTTTTGGGATGGGTTTGTCCCTAAGGAAGGTCCTTCAGACTTCTTTCAGGAGACACTGAGGGTTCATTTCCTCTTGGCTTCAAGGAGCTGGGTTGAAGGGTAAGGTGGTGCTTTAGCAATCTTGCAGTTATTTATGATAATAGCCAAGTTTCGATATTAAAAACAAATCAGGAAATTTGAGCTGTTTGCAGTGACTTGGGTAGAATGCAGTAAATAAGGAGCTGTTACTTTAACCTGCAGCACTCTGTTAGCAACTTCTGTGAAAAAAATGAAGGAGTTTAATCCAGTTCTCCTTGCTTCTCTCCCCCAGGATGGGCATCTTCTGCCATCTTAGCTTTGCTTACCACGTGCTCTCTGCATTTACTCATCTTTGGAATGACAGGTGTGATGGATGAGCATAATGTGGAGTTATTGCCAGGCTTAAAGCTTTTTTTGGCTCAATATAATGCTTTCATATTGTTCTTTGTAAATTATTTTTTCAAACTACAAATAACAGCAGTGAAAAGGTTCATTGAGTAGCTGGAAAATGTGTAATAGCTGATCACACCAACTTGCTACCCACAGGATGACACTTTGATCTAAACCTAGCCAGGAGTCTTGAGTAAATTACAAATGTTTCTTCTATATTTTAATTAATATGAGCCACGTTTATTGTATCTCACCATGGCTTTGCCAGCAACCCAGTTTCTTTTTGTTTTCAAATGATCCCTTCTGCAGACTGTGCTCTTGGTGAAGGAGCTCAGTCTTTAGCAAGTGATTTTAATTTTACTGCGACTTGTGCTTAAACTGGAAATTCCTGCGCTTTTTTGGTTAGATGGTGGAGACAAGAACAACACATGGCCTCAAAATAATCCTGGTGCTACTTGGCTCTGGCTGCAATGCTGCCTTTGTATGTGGACTACTGAGTTAGTTTTTTGTTTGGCTTCACATATTTCTTTCCCTCCTTTTTATATGTTTGTATTTTTTTTCTCATTAGTGTGGAATTCTATACCTTCAGTTCATTCACATTCTTTTTGGCTTTGTTCTTATTCAGCAAATTGGTTGGTATAAGGCTTAGATCTTTCCTACATGGAGTGAATCATTATAAATACTTTTTGTTTCCAGATGCAAGTTCCTGAGTATAATAATTTTTTTTGCTTCAGTTACAAATCCATTGGATTCATAAAACTTGAACTCTTCATCAGCAGTTAACCATGTTGGCTCACTGTGGGGTGCCTTCCTGCAAGTAGGCTGGGAAGTGTCTATTTAGGATTAGATTTAGGTCTATTCTCTAATTGGTAAGTAACCTTTTGTAGGTTATTTATATCTTTAATTCCCTGTCTCTGTTAAATGCAAAGGATGTAATTAGCTGGGATTTTTTTTGGGGGGTTGCATTCTGAAAGGCATATAATTCTCCTTTTCAGCCCTGTGCCCCTTATCCCCTCAAAAAAACCATAAAAACACCCCCAAACCAACTCTAAACTCCTGAGAAGATAAAAGTACGTTGGGTTTGGGGATGAATCTTTGAAAAACTTATTCTCAGTATCCTCTTTTCTGAAGATATGTGCAATCACCTGTGCTGTATCATCTCCTATTTGCCTACTGCTGCACAGCTTCACTGATGTGGAAACGTCTGATGCAAAGAAATTCAAGATTGTTGTCTTTTTACTGCATTGAAAAATACCTCGACTTTTGCAAAGCTCTCAGAAAATTATTTGCAGTCCATTTAGGGAAGCTGGCTGAGCTATCAATAGATAAGTCAGGTTTTTGCTTGTCTGAGGTATCCTTGAAAGCCTGAATTTTCTACTTGAATTTAACAGCTGCAGTTGTTCCAGAGTAAGCACTGAAAAAAAAACAAACCTACTGCATATTTTTATCCAGATCTTTGCTGAAATTGTAATGAGGGCTACTGAGAACATTTATTTAAGATAATATGAAATTATTATTTTTCTTTTAAGGCAACACACTGTTTTAGGGACCACTTTCTGACCTGAGATTTCCTTAGTTACTCTGCCACAAAAGTAACTATTTTCAGCTTTTGAGACTTAAGGATAGATTAGATCTTGCCTTTTTACTGTTATGATTACTGATCAGGTCCTGTGGCCCTGGAGGGAAGGGGGCATCTCCAACTCTGAGTCTTCAAGCTGTGTGGATCTAGTGGTTAACCCCCCCCAGAAGTCCATGCTCATGCAGGGCTGTATCTTGCTGTGCTGGTTGGGGCTGGGATGGGGTTAATTCTCTTTACAGCAGCTCTCAGGAGCTGCTTTGGATTTTGCTGGAAACAGCGTTGATAATTCAGGGATGTTTTAGTTATTGCTGAGCAGTCAGGACCTTTACCCATTGAACTGTCTTTATCTCAACACACGAGTTTTCACACTTCTGCTCTTCCTGTTCTCTCCCCCATCCCATGAGGGAAGGAGAGAGGGAGTGGCTGTGTGGGCTGAGTTGCTGGCTGGGCTTAAATCATGACAATCATATATTGTCCCTCCTTCCCCCTGGAAGGATATCCAAATTTGATATTGCATTGTGAGAAATTGATGACCCTTGGATGACCCTAAAGGTCTTTTCCAACCTAAATGTTTCTATGATTATAGGATTTGTTGCTTGCTTATGTTGTTTTTCACTCCCAAGTATAAAAGGCATAAATGAACAGGTTCTTCTCATGAGGGATTTCTTCCAGGCTGTGTTATTATTTACTGGGCTGATGGCTTTTTAAAGATTCTAGATTTCAGTAGTGTCCAGAGACTTCTTTGAGGTAGAAGTGCTCCAAAGCATTTTGCCTTTCCCTTCCTCAGACCCAAAGAGAATAGCAAAGTGGGTGAAATCTGAAAGCAGGACTGTAAGCACCAGTAATGTCCCCAAGGGTTTTGCAGAGTTCCAGAAAAAGGTAGGATTTTTATAGTGGAAAGCTATTAAAGACTTGGAGTGTTCCCCAAACCTGAATCTTTTGGAGTGAATGGGATGGTTAAGGATGGAAGGTAGTATTTCTCATGTCACCTGTTTCTCCAGTACCACCCTGGCAGTGATGTGCTTACCCTGCTGGCAGTTTGTCATGTTCAAGTAACCAACCAATATCAACATTACAGTTTGGGTTCATGTTTTATGTTGGTAGAAAAAAGGAATGTAATGAAGTTGACTCTGCTCTGCCTTTTTGCTCCCTGAGATGTCCTTCAACTGCAGGGTGACTTCCATTCATGTGGCGAAATCCAATGGTATATTTTTGTGCTCTGCTGTTGGACCTTTTACTCATGTTTGTTCTTGTGTATTTGCTGGTTTTCACTCTTTGTTTTTCCACCTTCCCTTGCTCTCTTTCACGCTGTTTTTTCCTAGATGTAAAATATTTAAACATTCTTCGGGTTCAGGGCAACTTGGATTGGCACAGTCAGTGTAAAGTACTAACAAAGTTCAGAGTAGTTTGGCAATAGTAATTAAAAGACGGTGTGAGTGGACAGTTTTCTGTTATGGTTGATGGAATTCCCACTGAGAAAATGCTTTTAAAGATACACTGTTTACTCTTTTTAGATATCAGAAGTAATCAGGTGTTTTGGAGCATCTCTGGTGTTACAAGTATGGGGGAGGAGGGGGATTCTGCACCTGTTTCTTCTTTCCTTTGTCTGTATAAAGATCATAAAATGGCAGTTCTCACTTCTGGGTTTGTGGTCAGGGAGAGAAGATGATGAGCCCTTCACCTACAAGCCCTCAAAGTACAGTTAACATTCAGCCTTTTTGGATTATTTCAGTGTCTATTCCCTTGTGTTTGTGCTTTTTAAACTATGAGTGAGGGCAACATGGACTTTGAGAAACAATGCTGATGACTTAGAGTCACTCATGGTAAAATATCTCTTTCTGGGAATTTGTGTTCCAGTAGATTAGCATTATTGATCATTCTCTCCTCACGTACTCTACAGATGATTTTAGAATTCTGAAGTTGTTATTCTTTTCTTGTCTGATGTAATTATCAGTATAAGAAGTAATTGAATTAGAAGACAACAAGGATGCATTCTAATTGTTCCAATAAATTATGTTAATGTTTTGTGCTTGCAGTCAAGTTTAGTGAGAAGTTGTTTGACAAAGTGACAACTTCTAGTGCAAGCAAATATAACTTCAATTTTCTCTGTAGTAGACTTGAAACCCTGTATTAGAGGATTTGGGCTCTTCAGGTGTGTTGCAGATTCTTAAGGATCTTTTCCCACCAAGTAGTGGCAGTAAACTGTCCCATATTTGCTTGATGGAAAAGTCAGGTGACGTGCTAACTTATCTATGCAGTTCTCTTAAACAGCACAGTAGGGCAAGAATTTAGAAGAATTTCCTTATACTTGACTTCTCCTCTTCTATTGTTACTCATGGTACAGGTAGAATGATTTCAGCCATGCCTGAGCTGCTTAGGGTTGGCAAATATTCAATAAATAGTTTAAGACTAATAAGATCTGTAAAGACTATTAAGGGATCACTTAACTTCTTTATAAACATTATGCATTCAAACTTTAGACTGCACAGTTGGAAGGCCCACTCTACATAATCAACAAAACAAATTTAATTAAACAGAGCTTTAAAATTAGAATGACGGTAATGTGGTGAAAATGCGAATGGCAGTGACTCAAAATAGCAATTGCAGTTATCCTAGAGCAGGTTGGTCTCATGCATTAGCTACTGAGACACTGTTACACATGGGGCATTAAAAAAGGCATGCA
Organism: Myiozetetes cayanensis; assembly: GCF_022539395.1. Lineage (NCBI taxonomy): Eukaryota > Metazoa > Chordata > Aves > Passeriformes > Tyrannidae > Myiozetetes > Myiozetetes cayanensis. The sequence continues at coordinate 8,032,688 of NW_026087389.1, forward strand.
ATTTAAATATTTAAGTAAAACCAATATTTATAAAAGATACACCATCCTTCTGGTGCTCCATGAAATTGTTCTGTCTCTGTAAGCTGTGAGGATCTGGCTGTTAAATACACTTTGTACCTGGGTGTGTGAAGAGATACCTTGCCCTTCAGTAGCTTAATCTAAAATTCAAATTCTCACTGCAGTGTGCAACTACATTAAGAGCACTCAGACAAACTAGATGATTCAGTGTGGTAACTTTGAAGAATTTAATTTCTGTGTGGGGAATCATTTCTATCATCTGGCAAAAAGGCGGAAATGTGAATCTTATGCTGGCTGGGGTTTTTTGGTAACATGTTACATGGGGTTTTCTTTGCTATTAGTCCAAACTCAAAGGATGGACCTGTTGGTAAGCTTGTAAATGCTTTTCTAATGCTACAGACTTGTTTTGCACATACAGATTTTATTCTCTCTGCTCTTTCCTGAACTTTTCCTTTGCACACAAGTTACTGTGATCTCTGCTGGAGCAAGTCTTGCATTGAGGCAGTTTGGCCTCATGACTTTATTTGGGATTTGTACCAAACTCCCTCTGTAGTGCCATTATGGCATAATTATGTATGTATGGCCTTTAAAAATACATCCATGGTGGATATGGCACCTGGAAGATACCTTTGGTGTATTCATGTTGTCAGTAACTTCTGTTGGAACTTTTTGTTGCTCTGAATACTTATAAACCAGATTCCTTTGTCCCTTGCAAAGTTTTAGTCCATTTCCAGTGGTGAAGCAGAGCTCTGATAACCTTTATTAACAGTTGTTCTTAAACACTGAAAATTCTCCAGCTTAAGAAGCAAATGGCATCTGGGCTGGGTGTTCACCTGTCATAACTAGCATTGACTCACCCAGTTGGGTGAAGTTGCTTCCAGGATTGAAGTGAATCTGTGCCTGGCTGTCAGCAGGGCAGTGCCTGGGGCTGCTGGGGTGGGGGAACAGAGGTTGTGAGTGCCCTGCTGAAGAAAAACTGCAGAGAACTGCTGGGAGAACAACCTTCCCCCGGGTTCATGTTTGCTCTCTAAGCTGGAGAATCTCAGATGTCACTCTTCTGTTGCGCTCCTCTGGGGGAAATCTGGGCTGTTTTGAAGTTATTGGAAGCTTTGCCACTGATTCTGGATCTGCAATTAATAGCTATGTGTAGTTTAGTTGATGAATTGGGATTTTTTTTTTCAGTTCTAGGGGGAATAAGGAAAAAGTTAGAACTTCTTTACTAAGGCAGCTCTCAATAAAAAAAAAACCAAAACAACCAATATCTGAAGATTTTTACAGGCATGGAGGAAGTTGATCAAAACAACTGCATTGCCAACATCCTGTTGTAAATCCTTTACAGGCCCATAGAAAGCTTGTGCATAACTAACTGTTGCTTGAAATCATTCTAACCAGAGAAGAAACCTCCCCAGACAAGCATGAAAAACATAGTGGATGTTTCTGGATGCTTCTTTCCTGAACATTTTATGGCTTATTCCCAAGTGAAATGGAAAAGCAGCAGGGCAGCACCTGCCCTGGCAGTGAATTGACTGACCAGAGTATTTCAAACTTGGGGGTTTCTGTACAGCTTCAGATTTCACATACAGGGCAAAAGTATATTTTCTGATTTATAGTGTGTAGCAAAATATAATCTGAGATCCCTGGTGTAACCAAGACATGGACATGCTCTTAAATAAAGGAAAAAAATGGAAAAAAAAAAAAGGCATGAAAATAAAAATCCATTAGATGGTTTCAGGAATGGGGTTGGAGCAGTGGGTGTGGGACCACAGGCTGACAGGAACTGTGTGCCTGAGAGGTTATCACTTAAAGTATTAGCTTGGTACTTGGGTTGTAGCCTTTGGACAAATATTTGTTGAAACTTAAAGGTTTTCTGGGGCTTAGCCTGGCTCCTTTTAGCTGCATCTAATCTCAGTTTCCCTCCTGGTTAAACTGCAAGCCGTGAGACTTTCAGGTGTTTTTAAGAAAATGACTGGACTTACTGCAAGTCACCCTAAGTGCAAGAGAAAGTAACTTGCTCAACTTTTTGCCTTATTGGGCCAGAATTCTAAACATTAGTCTTATTTTCAAATTCACATTTCTCTCTGCTGGCAGAGGTCTAACAGCTATTTATTTCTCTCACTGAACCAGACTCAGCAGGACTCCTGGGAGCTATAGGTTCGAAGTTCAGCCAGCAGAGTTTGTGCTTGGGAGGCTTTTTCCTGCATTGCCTGGGTATGCTCAGGGATGTGTTGTGTTGGTTGGTTGGTTTTTGTGGTGGGGATGTTTTATTTTTCTGAAAAAGGTGTATAAAGATGGGGAGAGAACAGGTAGAGGAACTATTTTAAAGGAAATAAATGGAGTTCCAGTCCTTTCACTTGAGAAGCAAGGCATGTCCCCAAAACCGGGTGAACATGAGAAAATGGGGCAGGGATGTGTCTCAAGGGGATGAATCTTTCATGGTTTTTATTTTCCTTTGGTTTACTCTGTTTCCTGACAATGGGGCTTGCAGGAAACCTGAGGATATGAGTATGTGTGTCTCCTTTAATATCTGACTACTTTTTGGAGAAAAATGTTCTTCCTCAAGTACAGTCTGCTTGTAAATGCTGCAGTTTGGTATCCTGCCTGTTAGGAAAATAACGATCTGGAAAGTGCAAGCTAAGTCCTGACTTTCTTTTTAGCAGCTGCCACTTAAAGGTTTGTGCATATGGGCTTTGCAAAATTAAGATTTTCAATTTTCAAACAACTGTTGTGTGTTTTCAAACAACTGTGTTTTCAGTTTGGTTTAAGCTCCTCTCATTCCCACACAATGGTAAAACTTGACAAATATTTGAATTTCTCAATACATTTTCATTTTTAACATATATCATGGGTTTGACAAGACATATTCCATAAACTGAATTATTGTTTTACTGAGTAATCAAGCTGCAAATCAGGAACCCTTTTGAGAGCTGCCTTACAGACCTACAAGGAGAAAGTTCTCTGGTCCAGGGAGCTGAAGGCCTCTGAGTGGAAGGCTGGAAAAAGTCAGTACAGGCAAATAGGGAGGAGTGTAGAACTTGATGAGATGACAAATTCAGGGAACAAAGACCCTCATACACCCTGATAAATGAAGGTCTCCTTCTCTCTTCAGCATTGCAAATGCCAAATCCATCTGAGAACTTCCTGATATATATATATAAAATAAAATTCATACATTCCTTTTCTTGTGCTTGGCAATGATGAATATGTAAAACTTTGTGTGATTCAGTGTTGGTCCCTCGTGTTGGACCATGGAGTCTCTTCAGGGCTCTGGACTGCTCTGTGTTAGGGCAGAAGTTCTTGCTTGATCCTTAGCCATGAGAACAGTAAACTACTTAAACTACTAAAATATGGGAGACAAAACCCAGCAAAGCTGTTGCTCTGTTACTGCTGCCAGAGATGATGATAAAAATGGGTTCCTGAAGAAACCTCTTGGTTTTGAGGAGTCTGTCCCAGTGTTTTGACCTTCCTTTGAGGTTTGCTGCTGGAATGATTGGTTACTGCTGCTTGTCTCCAGACCTGGTTTCCCAGAATTGTTAGTTATTAAAATGAGATGATCCATGAATTAGTTCTCTCTCATTTGTTCCTGGAGGTGCTTCTTGTACCTTTTCAATTGTGGGAAGATTTCTTGTTTTAAGAGCAGATCCTGGTTTAGATGTGGTGCTCAGAAACTTCTGGAACACGCCAGTTGAGCTGACCTGTTCCTCGGGCAGTGCTCTCAGCAGCTGATATTAAGGCAATTCAAGGGCTCCTTTCCAGGGTACTTTGGGATAGGTCTCCAAAGCCAGGCTCTGGGTGTCAGCTATGACATCTGCTAAATCTAGTCCAGGCACTACTGTTAGAACATCCTAGGCCAGTCAAGTTTACCTTTAAAGAGTCCTTATATTTTAAAATCCTATGTCCCTGCCGATCAGAATTTCTCCTTCCTTTAAACCTTCCTTTCCCACGTTGTCAGCTTTTCCTAATACCTAATACTGTGCTTGTTGTTAACTTCTTGTTTACATTTGAGAAAGATGCTTTGGAAAAAAATGAAACTAAGCATGAATTTCTCCATTCTTCTAATTCAACAGCTGATCTCAAACACGGGAGTTACATTTCTGGAACAAGGTGTTTCTTCCTTATAAATGCTTATGTTACTTTTAGGAAACTAAAAGGTTTTTATTGGATGCCAGTATTGATATGGTTGGCAACAAAACAATAGAGAAGTTATAGGCAAGTGCAGAACGTGCACCTGGATGGAGGGGTTTAATAGAATTAGCAAACTGCTACTTAGAGCAATTTCCAGTGTTTTTAAACACTCTGTAGACTGACAAAATGCCACATTAGGTTAATTCTGTTAGTGATGTCTTTTTACTTATGCTCAGAGAACTCATGGTACTAATTTGCAGTAACACTATGGATTGTCACACATACTTGTCTCCAACACTGGCATATTTCTTACCCCAGGCTCCTATTCCCTAATAACTCATTATCAAATCCCATTTGGACAGGGGGCTGCTGATTTACTTAGCTAAATGCAGTCACAGGTTTGGCCTCACTGCTGACCTTCAGCACACAATGAGGCAGCTGCACACACCTCGTGTATGACAGGAATGTGAATCTCCATCCCCTACAACACGCTGTGCAATTGAGGGGGAGATGCATGGGGGCATATTGTCCCTTCCTTGGACACTGCAATAGCACTCGAATCATCCTCTGTACTGACTTATATAGATGGGGTTTTTTTCTAATCCTGGGAGCTAAAATAGGTCCTAACAAGGAGCTCCTAACAGTGTGCAAGAAGGATTAGTACGTACCTCTGCTTTTCTGTTCCCTTCAGACCATGCCTGTGGTTGCTGTACAGTAGTGGGAAGTTCATGGCATTTCATTTGTCCTTTTCAGAAGTTTGATCAGCTCTATCTGTAAGGATAGAGCTGGGACATGTTCTAAAGCAGATCTAATGAAAACCTGGGATTCATAATATTATGGCTGAGGCTTAAAAGAAAAACCTGAATGAAAAGACGTGATGTTGAAGCTTCTCACCACAGAAGCATGCAAGGTTTGTCAAGGTTTTGCTTTATGACAAAAGTCGTTTGGTGGTTGTCCTAAAATATACGGTATTTTGGTGGTAATGCTTTCAAATTACAATGCTATTTACTCAATAGACATTTGGCAACTGGTTCTCTAACACGTAGCAGATAATTGATGCTCTAAACATTAATGATTATTGATTTTGTTTAGTTGGTTCTATGGCAAAAGTATGAAAAAAAGAGAAGTCAGATACAAATTGAGTCCTCCCAAATGGAATTGTTCTGTTCTGCAGAGTTCAGTAAGATTGCCATTGGATCACACCTCTTCCCACACAACAAACTCTTGTGATTGAATTTCTCCACTGAATAGTTTTGTGACCCTCTGTATTAAAGCCCTCTAAGTTGTGTTTTCATATTTCAGGTAAAGACTGAATAAATATAGGAGGGCCCTCCTGCAGCCTCCTAATGTGTGTGTTTCTCCTATGAACTTACTCATATAAACTGCTCTGTTTGCTAAGGTGTGAATTAGACCCATCAGTGATTTCTTCTCATGGTCTGACAGCAATGAACAAAGAAATGAATAACAAAGTCCATGTGGCATGGACCCATTTCAGCCCTGTCTAAAAGCTGCTTGGGAACACCTTTGAGGGAAAACCCCCCACCCTGAAACCTGGTAAATCATGTAACAGGAACCCTTCGAGTCTCCAAATTTACATGCCTTGTCTTTGAACTGGGAGGACAATCTTGTTCATCTGAACATTTTAGAAAGAAGCACAAAGATTACAAAATATCCAGCAATGCAAAACAGCATTAGGTACTTGGGGGACAGGCTGCATGTAAGGCTCTTTGTTTGAGTACGAGATTAGGCTGGACAGTCCAACTCCCAGTAGGCAGAGCTGGGTGAGGGTTGTTTCCTGATCTCTGATTGAGCTTTATTCCTCTGTAGCCCTTGTGAAGGTTGTTGTTAATCTGATCACAACAGCAGATTTTCTGAAGCCAAGAGGCTTGGCTTTGGTAACCAGAGTACCCAGCTGTGCACCCCAACCTCTGGAGACAGATTGACTTTCTGCTGAAATAGGTTGTTCTCCTGCTTTCTTCTGCTTTCCTGCCTGTAGCTTTCTGCATCTTCTAATTCTTCAGTAAGCTAATGTTATTTAATGGGGAGCTGAATTGTGCAGCTGGTGTGCCTTGGAGAATTCTGAAATTAAAGTTTCATCAAGCCAGAGTATCTCCAGACATTGAAGCCTTTGGTCTTCTCCATTCAAATGCATGTGGCAATAATGGAACCCCAGGTGATGATGATAATAGTGAGCTGGTAACTTAATAGTGATTCCCTGGAGAAATTATTTAATGAAATGGAAACCTTTCAAAAGTGAGCTGTTAATTTTGCAGGGAGAAAACCTCACTGGTTTGAAAGCTAAAAGAAAAATCTTATTATTAAATTACCTTTCCTTTTTATTAGGAACTACCATGATACTTCTGATTTGGGAAGCAAAGAAGGTTCATACATTTGGCCTTCACTGGTCTTGTTATGGTGGCCCTCTTTGACAAAGCTGGGGCTTGTTTTGGTAAATTGCAGTGGAGTGCAATGGCAAAGATCCAGGAAACCCTGAGACAGAGTGTGTGGCTGGCATTCAATGTATTGACATATCAAAGCCTTGGGTATATCATAAATTAATTATCTGCAGTCTCAGCTATTGGAGGTGGGGGGAAGTACGTTGTGTTCCTGCTCTGGAAATATATTTCTTGGCTGATAAAGAACTGATGTAGTTGCTGAGAAGTCTCACTTGGTTTGCCTTCTCTTAGTACTTCTCAGGCCCCAAATTCCCAAGAACTGAGGTTGTTTAGCACATAAATGACCATTGCAAAAAGAGGAAATACTCTTCCCTTTTCCCCTAGACCTAAACAGAACAGACTGAAATGTAAACGAAGTCTGAGGTTAGAGAAGAAATACAAGGCTAGTTGAGCATTCAAAGGGATCAGAAACTCAATAATATTCCCACTATGAATATGAATAGATTAGGTCAAAATTTGTGTGAGGCTGTCCTGCAGCTCTTAGTTCTTTGATCATCTTTGAGTAAAACAGCCCATACAGAAGTGACCTGGGTTTATCCTGCCATGGGTTGAAAAATAGGAATCAGATCATGTGAAGAGATGGTTGCTTGCACTTGGACTCACTGGATGGCATAAAATGTACATGCTGCAGGAAAGTGCATTTATATTTTTATGAAGACAAAGAATTCTCAACTGTCAGTTGAAGAATAAACCCGTTATTAAATCTGTGATGTGAAGGGAAAAATGGTTCATTTGAAAACACGGGATACACTTTGATTAATTGTTAAGCATTCTGTAAAAAAATGTTTTGAAATTGCTGCTTACGGAGTAGTTTAGCTCTGGAATGAGAAACTCCAGCAATTGATGTATTGGCAGACACATACCTAGTTAAATGAATTCTAAATTATTTACTGATAACCAGCAGCTATTTCATATGTGATATTCATCCCTTCTCTCTTGTATAAAGCTGTGGATGGTCATTATCCAACTCTTCTTGGAAGTAACTATTGCTTTTTGATGATAGGGAGAAGAAGTTGCTCTTTAATGCTGTGCTTTATTTGAGGAATTTCTGCTTCCTTAACTATGACAGGGAGTTTTTTTCTTTTATAAACAGGTCACTTGCAAAAGGGAAAAAAAAATTAAAGTTTTACCCTTTTTCTTTGACTTGTATCTTTTTTCTTCTTGTTTTCCTGTCATGACTTGTGCTTTATTCCAGAAAAATGAGGTCTTGTCCAGTGGAGGGGTACTCCAATCTGACCAAATAGCAGGAGACATTTTCATTCTAGTGACAGAGAGGAACAAATAGGTGTATCTTTGCTGATCCCAGCTCCACAATTATGGTGAGAAAGAGGCAGGAAAAAAGACTCTGTTAGAGACAGCTTGCTCCCCAAAGGAGATAAAAAGAGACAGATGAGTGCTGAGAGTAGTGTGGGTTTTTCTCCCCTTCAGTGTGTTCTGGTGTGGGGCTTTTTGCCCCCATTCTGCTCCTCCTGGAAAGGGGCTGGAAGGTGGTGCAGGTGTGACTTGCACGTATTTTCAGTGGTGCAAGAAGGCAGCTCTGGTAACTGTCAGCACTGTCCCTGCGCTGGAGGAGGGCAGGGATCAGGTGCCTCTCTCTGTAAGAGCAGCAGCAACAGCTTGTCAGGGAGCATCGATATTGTCTTGCCTAAAATATGCAGAAAACTCCAGATAGCCGAGTGTACTGGTTTCGGTCTCTGTTTGGGATGGGTGAATATGATGGGTCAAATGCAGTGGCCTAAAGTTAGTAATGCATTGAAATGATTCTCTTCAACCACCTTGATCATCTTCCAAGTTCTCTTGACAGATAGGAAGTGTTCTGTTCCTTATCTTATAACCACATCACCACTGGGGTATGGCCAGAAGAGTTGTGTAAGACATTAGTTTTTCTTCATTTAAGTAAGTTCAAAAAATTTATTGAACTATTAATTTTTTTAAACCTGGAAATTGTGATTGTATCATTTTGGACCTTTGCATGACAGTGTACATGGTGTACTGCTTTTGAAACCAGGAGCATTGGAGATTGTAATACGTGATGTGTCTGACATCAGTGTAGTGAATCAGATAAGAGATGCTGGTGACTGAGAACAAACCAGCTGGTATTTATTTGGGAAGTATTCAGAAAACACCCTCTTGTTAATGATGCATTGCATGATCTGGCATCTGGCAAATGAATACATTGTCATCTTTATGGTGAAAGCCACCACAAATCATTAAAGAACCATTTAACTTCTTTATGCTTTTGAAAATACAGTAATTATGGTAAAAACTGTTCTTATCAGCAACATTCTTGAATGATGCAACCCAAGATCAATCTCACAGTGGGATCTGGTAGCACAGACAATAACAAATGTTAATTCCAGAGGTAGTTTCCTCCTTCAGCAAGCAGGTGGCTGTGGTTAGGAGAATTTGCTTTCTGTATTGAGAATGCTAAAACTGAGTGGAGTTAATTTTTAATGGAATCTTGTAATTTGAGCTATTTTACTGATCCCTTCACTGAAGAACTGAGTATCTGGAGCCATCTTGACTTGATTATATTTATGTCAGTGAGACTTTTTATGGTGAGAGTTATTTTTCACTTTTGAAACTTGTCTATTTGTGCCCTTGAATGTGTAATGAGGATGATGTCAGGCTCCTTTTGAACCTTCCTGATTCAATACAATTTCAAATGTAGCCTGGATTTCCTCAGAGGCTTACCTGCATTAGGACAGTTTCCCTTGTATATTCTGCAATTGGTAAGAACTTAAAAAGTAATAACTGTAGTATTCAAAAGTAGTGTTCAACTTGATATTTCACAAAATTATTAAAAATTGTATTTTTCTTTCTGACTTTGAAAGATGTGGGATTTGGGGTAATATCCAGATGATGGAAGATAAAAGTTATAAGCTTTCTAATATGTAACTTCAGTATCTTTTTGATGGGTAGTCACTTAAGATTATACATTTGGTTTAAAAAACCCAAATTATTGAATCAAAACTTGTTAGAGTAGAAGACTCATTACAAGAGGAATGAAGGCTCTGAAATAGATGGGACAAGATTTATTCCTTCACTGAAAGGAGTAAGTTCAGGCAATAACATCTGGAGATGGAATCTCTAAGACCCATTTCAGCTGTCAGGATCTCCTTGTTAGATCCTTCAGCAGGGTTTGGTGTCAATTTTCTCTTGTTGTGAGCTGGGGAGGCAGCAGACAGGGACGTGCTGTGGGTGATTTACAGACAGAGGGATGCAAAGTCTATTTTTGAAAAGGCCAGGCGTCTCTCTCTCTCCCTCTTTCTATATTTGCACAATAACTGTCTTTCACACGCTTGTCATCTCTTAAAGTTTATATCACTTGTTGCAAAGCTTGTCAGAGTGGTTATTTTCCTTCGGAACTGTTCCCTGTGTGAAGCATTTCTTCCAACATTCCCTTTGAAGATGACCTTTCCTTAGCTTCAGTTCATGCCCTTTGTTGTTATATTTGACCAAAGTTTCTATAGTCTTATAAACAATATCTCTTGTTCTTTTACAAAATTCTTGTGTAACTGTTAAATTATTTTTCTGAAGTCTAGGTCTCATTCCTCTGAGGTTTTTTTTTTTAATCCAGATATTCCAGTACCTGCATGATTGAGTGATGTCTTTGTATCTTTATTTTCTGCATTCTTCTTATAAACTGTGATTGGAAATGTGAGCATTGTTCCACGTGTGCTTCAGTCTCATTATATATATATATATATATATGCAATAGATAATGTCCTCTGACTCACAGCATGTTCATATGGGAAACCATTCAAAATTGTATGATGAAGCTGTATTTGTTGCACAGTAATATAGGATTAAATGTTCAGGGTTTTCTTCATGGTACCTTTTACACAAAAAATGTTTCTGTATAATTGGCAGCTAAAGAAATAACCCCATTTATGGGCATAATCTGCACTAGGAAAAAGTCAGTTACAGAAAAGAAAGCAATCTGGGTTTTTTATCAACTGAATTTCTGTACAAGATGATCTACCTGCTCTGTAAGTATCTCCACAGAACAGTAATTTGTCAAGGTAAATCTGTCATTGGTTTAAGCTATTGTGGGTTCTGTAGGAAGGAATTTACCATCGGAAGAGAATAAAAAGAGTCTTCAGATTCTTCATTAAAACTTTCTAAAGATCTTTAAGATCACTAAAAATTGTGCTTTATCCTTGATGGCCCAGTTAGCTCTTGTGATGGGGAGTCTCTCCTGCACTAATACCTTCATAGGAGCTAGATGGGTGGTGTCCATGGTTCCTTTGTGGTCAATGCTTTCTGTAATATCCAGAATTTTTATCAGATTACTGCAGAGCACTTCCCTCTTTTGACTCTTTTGGATATTTTTAAATAAAAATATTTTTCCTTTTTTTTTTTTCCCCCCCAAAGCAAAGCTTCCTTGAGTCTTCAGAGGGTTGTGTTCTTCATTGTTTATCTTCTGCAGTCAACTCAAACTCTCCCATTTTCTTGGTTTCAGTTGTGTTTTGCTGCAGGGCTCATTGCAAGCATCTGTTGATTTCTTTTGCTTCCTGTAAGGGAAGGGACCAATTTAATAATTATCACATAAAATTCAGTTTTGCACTGCACAGTATGATAGAAAACAGGCTTTCTAAGGAAACTGTCTTCAGGTTGATTAGATAATCATATTTTCTTTAGAATTGTGTAATGTTCAAAATTAACTGCATGTGAGGATTATGAACTTTGGTTATAAATGGGTTTGTATCTCTTCAAGAACAGCGTTGGTAATGTCTGTGACACATGCTGGTTTTTCAGTGCTATTATTAATAATGCAGTATTATTAAATACTGTAGGACTGTGATGGGTTGACCGTGGCTGGGTGTCAGGTGCACATCAAAGCCACTCCATCACTCCCCCTGCTCAGCTGGACAGGGCAGAGGAAAGATGATGAAAGGCTGAGTGAGTGCGTTGAGAGATCACTCCCCAGTCACCATCACAGCAAAAGAGACATGACTTGGGAAATGAGTTTAATTTATTACCAATCAAATCAGAGTAGGATAGTGAGAAGTAAAACTAAATCTGAAATCTTATATTTTTTAGCACAGAAAAAGTTCATTCTTCTTGCATTTCAGCAAGCATTCCTTTTGCTTTGAAATATTATTTCTGTTTTTTGCTTTTAGAGAAGTACTTGGGCTGTTTCTCATGTCCCATCAGTAGCCAGTCCTGGGCATCAGCATTGCTTGGTAGTTTACTGTCACTACTTCTTTTCTGAGATTTTTTTTTTAAAAATATTATTCTTATTTAATCCTGGTAATATTATTTCCCTCTTTTAATCCCAAACTCAGTTGGGAAAAACTTAAATACACTGCACATGTTTTATCCCAGTTTTGCAAAGGATCGAGTCAGTGTTGCAGACACAGAGAAGGCAGAAGCACCGTTAGTAAAAGGGCTTCAGGACTGAACCACGTTGTGAGTTTGCACTTACAGTGCTGGAGTTTACTTGGCAGGTTTGAGCGAGCAGAGGGGATTTTGTTTGTGTCCATTTTTTAACTGTGTTTGGGTTCTGTGCCATCCATGAATGGAAAGTTGAACATTGTCTGTAGTCACAGAGATGTGTAAGAGGGAGATCACTGTCACTTCCTAACTCTGCACAATAATGGGGCATCAGCAAGGGGTGCTGTGGTGAAAAAGCAGCAACCTGTAGGAGTTATTTATGGCACCTTTATGGGAAGAGACAATAATATAAATAAGTATCTAAGGAAATAATGCCCACCTTAAATATTACAGTAGATTTAAGCATTCTTCCTGAAGCTGAAGAAGAAAAATCCCAACTCCAAAAGATTATTTAGACATCCCCACACATGAACACACACAAACCCAAAGGTTAATTGTCAGGTCTTGCCTTCGTCTGTGGGAGGCATTTTGGCTGTGAGGCACAATAAAATCCAGTGCAGGTTCTGCTGTACAGGGATGAATAAGATATTCCTGCCATAAAGGTCCAAGGAGAGAGAAACAAATCCATACTGGAGCCTTGATTTGTAGGGGAAAGAAAATAAAAAGTCATATGGGAAGAATCCCTAAGATTCAATTGTTGGTTTTTCCAGTATATATTAATCTGCGCTGGCTTTGACTAAAGCTTCTTAGTCTTGCCTTATCAAGACAAAAATGCTTTCAAAATATGTTAATTGTAATAAAATTTCACTTTCTGAGTTTTAGACCATACCTGCAATCTGATGTCTCGGGCATGAATTGTTTTTCTGCAGTTGCTCACAAATAGTTGGCAGCACCTTTCTGAGCACAACAGGTTATGAATACAAAATATTAACAAACCAGAAACCTGTAGGTCCAAGACAAGCTGATTTTAAAAATTGCATTATGTATACTTAATGCCTAACTGACCTTTTCTGCTGTTTCTTAAATCTCTTAAAAATTCATCTAATTTCGAAACCAGAGTATTAGCCCATTTATATGTAAATTGCCTTTAATTCATGCATTGATTTGAAAGACTAATCCAAAAGATCCTTTAGCACAGGTGACCTTTTTGACACTGTACTTCTGGGAAGACTGTAAAGTGGTTTCTTACGACCTCACATCCACCTGTAGCATAAAACATATGCCTACTTCAGTCTGTATAAATCAATCATAGGAGACTGGTTTTCAACTAACATTGAATTATTAACACTGTAACTGTCTTGGTTACAGTCATAGTTAAAATAGGTCCTATGTAAACCAGTGGTTATTTTCTGTTGCGTGTTTTAGATGTTAAATACAGTTAAGGCATTCACTGATTATGCCCCTTGACTAATAAATAGGAGTACAATCCAACTTTTAATGAGGATCTCCAAAGATTGGAAATTTCAACATTCAATATTTATAATTTGTCAAAATTTCATTCACCACAAGAGCTACTCAAACAAATATGCTGGAGCTGACTTCTAAACCCTTCCCTGTGCAGAAGAGAGTATACAAACCCAGAATTATTAAGTATTAGGATTTATAAATATATGTTTTCATCCATTCATGCTCCAGAAAGTGACTCTTGATCTACACCTGCTGCAGAGTGCATTTCACTGCAGAGTGAAGGCTCACTTGGCTTGATGGGCAGTCTATTATTTACTATTTTCTCACTGTGACAGGTTTTTACTGGGAGGCTCCTTAATAATTCTGCTGAATTACTGCAGGGTTTTTTTTTTTTAATAATATATAGCACTGAAGAAAATATATACTATATTTGCCTCTGATTTCTTTAAAATAAAATTTACTTTTTCAATGAATTAGAGCTTCAGAAGAGAAATGGTACAAGGACCTAGTGTTAAAGGTTGTTAAAGATTGTCATCAATAAAATGAAATGATCTGATGCTCTGAAAATGGCATTAGAAGTAGTGTTTTATCATTTGCTGTTCACATACACACAAAACCAGCCACAACCCCCTACACACCGTTGTTTGCAGAATAAGATAAATTGTTTTAAGAAGGAGAAGGATAAAACCCCCCAAAAGAAGTGGCTGCTGTAAACAAGAACACTTCTTGACTGACATTCTTAGTAATTAAACTATCTACTTACCTGCTGTTTTAGCTGTAAGTTGTTGATTTTATCCTGACTTGGCTTTTAGAGATTTCCTACCATTAACAGACTGTACACAGCTCCTGGTTCTAGTGTTTGTTTTCTCTCCTGAAATATTGATCAAGCATTCAGTTACCATGTTAAATAGTGTTGTCCTGGCCTATAAGGTTCAAGAGGGATATTATTTAATGTAAGGAAGCATTCAGGAACAATGACAGAACTTATCTGGTGACAAAAGAAATGGGCATTTTGATGAGATTTGGAAGGTTTGGTGAATTGAGCAGGTACACCTTGAAAATGTTTGATTTGTGGGGTTTGGTGTTTTATTTAAAGCCAAAACCCCAAACGCCCCCAAACAAAAAATTAGATCTAATTAGGAAATTAAAGGAATAAATGTAAGAAAAGCTACTGAAAGCTGCTGCAGTCAACAACTGTGGTGGGGTTTGTGGCTGAGCCATGACTGAGAGCTGAGCTGTCTGATGTGAGATTGGTAATTCTGGAAGTTTGTCTGGTTCAAAGGTACTCATGAATAGCCTGAAATGGTAATATTGGCTTCAATTAGCAAACCCAGAAGGCAGTGCCCACATGGGGGTTACTTTGTTATCACAGCGTGGGATGATAAAGAGTAGGACGTGGTTTCCTGAATTTGTCCTCTTCTGGGTGGGTTGAAAGGAAATGCATATTTCAATTTGTCTTACACTGGTGTAAATACAGACATAAATGTGTATTTGTTTCTGCATACGGGCTTATTACCCAGAGAACAAAATGCAAGAGTAGTAGTGTTTAACAGTGAGTAAGATGAAGGGGAAAAAAGTTTTGATTAGTGCTAGTATTTAAATATTGCCAGAATCTATTTCCTTTGGCTGCATAATTGTATTCTTGATATCTTCTGGAGTGTACAAGAGAAGGGTGGAGAAGAAAAAGCACAGAAAGGCATCAACTTCCAAGTGCTTTCTGAATTAGTGAAAGATGCATTGCACTATGAAGAGTGATAATACTCTGATAACATTACCGTAGTTTATTCCAGCAATGAATCTGTCCCAGTAACAACAGCATTTCTGAAAGCTGTGTCTGTTATTCCCCCTGACTCTGGACTGGGGTTCTGTTTAGCTGGTGTGAGAAATGCTGGGAGAAACCCTTTGAACTTCCAGCTGTTTGGAGTGGCAAGGACTCAGCTCCATGTTTGTATGCACGCACAGATTTGTGAGGTCGAACTGTTGCACATTCCAATACTTGTCTTATAGTTACTATACGCTAAGTGTAGAAAATTAAGAACTTATTTTTTTTCTATAAATATTTCATTGTATTTTTATTAAAGTATAAAGAGGTGTTCTAGTATGAAGTGGGAAGTGGTGCTACACTAAGTATTAAGCTAAATGGCACTTTGGATGGGTGTGAAAATTAGCTGGAGCTTCCAGTTGTCCGTGTTTTGGACTCGTGGTGTCCCCACTTAACTGTTGCTGAATGTTTCTCCTTACCACAGAACACAACAAACACATCTCTCAGCTGTGCTGCTTTCCAGTAAAGCCTCAGTTGCAGCAGGTGGCATTTAATGGGGTGGGACTTACGACTTTATGGAAGTCAATTCCTGAGAGGTGAATTTATGTACAAACCTGGGAGGATCAGAGAGATTGATAATGATATATTCACAGGGTACCTGTCAGGAGGAACAGGGCTGCAGCACCGGGGATAAATGAAGATATTGGCTCAGCAGCATAATACATAAATCCAGTTCACAGAGTGACAGTAAAAATAAGATGACAGGAAAGATTTATATTGATCAAAAGAAATACTAGCCTTGGGCTAAAGGAACAAAAGGATTAACAAAAAGTGATGCAGCTGGCATTCAGTGTCTAAATTCTGACATGATTCAGTGGTCACGCCTTGGAAAACCTGTGAATTCATGTGTCCAGGAGAGGGTTTGATGGCTATATTAGTGCTCAAGGATTCTTCAACTGGATGTAAATATAAAAGAAAAAAGGGATCAAGGGACATGTGAGATTATGTACTGAACTCCTTTACAGTTTCTTTCGATGTTGTGATGATCCCCCCCATGTTACAAATTGAGGAAGGGCTGCATTAACTCGGAGTGCCATAAACCAGCTTCCTCTGTGATGGAATGGGGTGTGCAGGGTGGTGTGACTGCCCAGCACGCAGAGGACAGGCCTGGCCTTCAGCAAAGGTGTTCTAGTCCAGCGGGTTGAACGTGCCATGTTCGTGTGCTTGTGTTTGAGTTACACATCACAGGGACAACTGGGGCCCCTTCTGGACAGACACACAGGGGCCCATCATACCCTACTGTAATATCCAGGGCTGGATATTGCACCTTATTAGAACAGTGATATAAAGCAGGAAATGTATTTTTCCTCTCAGAGGAAAGGGGTGATCACATCCCGTCCCATCACCCGGCTGTTCAGCCTCTGGTGCCTGGGCACACGTGCCAGGCGCTCAGTGAGGGGTTCACTGCTCTCTCTGCTCACCCAGTAAGTGAAGCAGCACTCTGTGTTCCCTGTAAGCTTCTGAAATAAAGGGCTCAGGACTCTGTGAAACATTCTGTGTGACTTCTGCCATGTCTCAGAGGAGCAGCAGCAGTAAATAAGTGCAGCCAGGATGAGGTTGAGCTGAATGCAGGGAGGTGAGCTGTAGATGAACAGCCCTGTCGGTGGTGGTGGATAACCGAGCCTGAACTGTGACAGGGAGGAGGAGCACATCAATGTGGGGGTGAGGAGCAGATGGACAAGTGTGTTTGAAGTAGTCTTATCTTGCTCCAAGGATACTCTGAAGTGCTCCTCAGGATGTTTAAACCAGCAAATTCATGCAAAGTGAGATTTGCCTCTAAGCTTCTATTGCACTGGAATTTATGTCCTTTTTAATTATGTTTTTAGGATACTCTGGCTGATACAGAGAACAGCTTAGATTTTTGCCTGGAATTCTCAAAGAAGAAAAGAAAATATGCCTATAAGAATCTGATGGGTTCTAAGGACTGAACTCCACCATTTTCTAACTCGGTTTCAATAGCAATAAATGAATGAAGCCACATCAGTATTGCCTGAGGAGATCTCCTCTTGCAGAGGGGAAGTCTCCTGAGATACTGATGATCTTTGAAGTCCCTTCCAACCCAAACCATTCTGGGTTGATTCAATGGTTGTAGGCAGATCTTCAGGCTTTCTGAATGTAGTTCAAAAACATGACAACAAACTTTGACTAGGAAGTTTTGTTGTGAGAACTGTCTCATGCTGTGACTGCTCCCTGCTCGGTTTTGGGTTCATTTTAGAGTATTTAACTTGAAAATATCCCTGCTAGGATTCTTTTTTCCTTCCTACAGCCTTACAACTTCCAGAGTCTTCAATACTGGCTTTGTTTTAACCAGTTCTTAATTTCTTCAACACATTTATCTTCCTGTTCAAAAGGAACCGTAGATCATAGGTAGAAGTTTTAACAATCCTTTACAGAACTTATATTAGAGGATGACTGATGTTCTGGTACTTCTGGTCCTTGCTGCACAAAAATATCCAGCAAAGAACACATGAAAGGTTTTATTTCTAATTTACAAGAACTAGTCTGAGAACCTTTATATCTTGCATTTCTTTTCCCATTTGAATTTTGATACTAGAGCAATTTTATTGTTTTTTGATGAAGTTCAATTTGGAACCACTCTTATTGTTCCTCAGGAACTTTCTTTTCATGGAACTGATTTTCAAGATGTTTAATTTTTTTTACTTCTTGATATAATAGATAATTCAAATACCATGCAATATTGGGAGAATGTTTTTAGCTTTCTGCAAATAACGTTTCCTTGTGTGAATTCTGCAAAGCAAATTGTTTTACTTGTCCAATTTGTCTTGTGTAATACGCAGTTAAACTAAAGTTTAAGGGTCACTTGTTCTTCCCTTCTGCAGCCTCTTTTATAGTTTTGATAAAGTAGCTGGTTTTGGGCTAATTCTCAGTGTGTGTAGAATTTCAAAGATGAGGCATATCCTGGTCTGATATTTATTTTCCTCTTCTGGAAAAGAAACAAAATGGAACTTGTTTGTGTCTCCAGTTAATTATTTTCATCTCATTTTAATTTGTGCTGTAGCATCTCTTTATCGTATTTGTACGGCGTGCTGGTTTTGCTGGAGAAGAAAGTTTGATCTAATACAAACAGACTTGATACCATTTCAATCTCAACTCAAAAGTGTTTAATGTTGCCAGGCTCTGCCATGCTGTGCTACATGCAGTCAGGAGATTTTGGAGTTACAAATGTTAAAGATGTGATCTGGCTGAGGAGCAGTTGAGTCTTGGATTTGGATTAAAGGCAAGGTTGCTGTTGCTGTCATGAAATACAATAAAACTGCTTGGGACTGAGACAAACATGTGTTCTAGCCTTTTTTTTGTTTGTTTTTTTTTGGGGTGAACAGAAATCTGACTCTCAAGGTCTGAGAATGGATTTCTGTCCTGATTTTTTTGTTCTGTTTCCTAGAGGTGTAGAAGGCAGACTGGGTCCCAAGCAAAATGTCCTGAATTCAGAGCTAATCCTGTAGTTGTTCATGACCAGCTGAAATAATGAAAATTCCTTTGAGTTCACCAACTTTGTAATCTGCTGTGGGGACAGTCTGTCTCAAGTTGTTGTGTTTCAGTACCACGATAGGTGTAATTTTGTCTTTACAGCTGAACTTGAATTTTTTAAAACCACATTCCTGATGAAATAAGATCAGTTGCAAAAATTACTTTTTAAAATAACAGGTGCTTAACTTTGTTTCCTGTTCCATTTCTTGAAGTTTGAAACCTGAAGTAATTATCAGTGGCTTGCATTTAAGGGGGAGTTCCTTGGGACAACTGAGCTGTTCGGGCAACTTCTTACCAGTGGCAGGGAGTTTGTCCCTCTGCTCTCCCCACTCTGGTGGCTCTGAACCCTCCCTGAACTCACTCAACCTAAGCTGGGGCTGGGTGTGCTCTCCCCAGGATGTGGCACTGCCAGAGCTGAGCAGAGGGAGCGTGTCTGGGAGGACAGGGAATATGGGACAGGAATTCCAGAGGCAGAGGAGGATTCCCCTCTGAGAGGCTCCTGTGGAGCTTCACTCCTCAGATGTTGGCACAGCGCTGGAACCACAGCCCTGTTCGTGCTGCAAGGACTGGAAGGCAAAGGGCTTCCTGTATTAATTGTTAAGCTTTCCTTTTGTAAAATATAGGAAATCTGTTACTCAATTTTTCAAAAGCTGATGTGATTCTGTGTAAATTGAGGGTGAATTTCATTTGACGCTCCCCCTTTAAGACAAAACCTCTCATGTTCTCACTAAAATTAATTATTGTTTCCTGGTGTTTAAGCTGTTGCTGAGCAGATAAAGTGTAATTTTTTTAAAATGTTTTTAAAGTTTTTTTTCAATTAGGGCAATTTAAGTAAATAGGTGGTTCAAGGCTTGCTAGACTCTTCTCTCAGTATTCTCTTCATTTCATATTCATTCTCTCAATATTACAATGAAACTATTTCATTGTGTAGTTTCAATGCATCTCCTTGTGCCTTCCCCCCCTCCACTTCTACTGCCTGCTTGCTATTGCATTACAAAAGAACCAAGACATGACTGTGTGTGCATGAAGGACATGATAAATTCTAACATCAAGGGTCATTAGTCATTTTGCTGCTATACCTATAAAATTCAGTTCCTGCATACAGGAAAGGCTGTGGGGTAGGAATCCATTTGGGAAATAACTCTTTCACATGAGCCTTTCACTTTCTGGGACTTGCCAAATACTCATTCCAAGTAGTTCACATGTATTTGAATTTTCTGCATCTGTTACCCATAGCATTTATTTTGAGAACTCATGTTGTCATACATGTTTCCCACAAATAATATTCTTCATATTTTACAATCCTTTTTCCTTCACACTTTTGAAAAAATTTTCTGATTACTCATTTTTCCTGGAAAATCACCTTAAAAGCTTTCTCCACCCTTAAATTGCAAACCAGACATCTGCTTATTAGAATTAGTTCTGTTTTCTTTTCCTGAAGGCAGAAATATATTTGTTTTCAAATGCACTTAGAGTTACTTAATCACAAAAAGGAGTTGTGTGATGAACACTTCTATAATTTATTATTATTACTTTAATAGTAAAAACAAGCCCACAGAGGTCAGTTTGCCAATGGCCTGAAAGTTATAGATTCTGATGATTTTATTAATGTTACAGCGAATTAAACACAACTTTGCTGTTCTGACAAAGGTGTAGGTTGATCTTAAATGTCTTCATGGTTGGCTGGAACCAGGTGTGGTGGCTTCCTCCTCCCTGCTGAGTTCCTGTTCAGTCATTTCTCTGCTGCTGGCTGGGGCTGATGAGAGGATGGGCTGCAGTTGATTTCCATGGGAGTTGAGTGATGCTGATCAACGTGATGTTTTGAGTGAGGAGCAAAGTGTCACCAGTTGTCAAAGCTCAACATTTTGGTTACTAATTTGGGAGAAATAGGTGAGAATATATTAACATGGACATACTGTAGAGAAATTGACAATTCCACAAATTTGGAATACATTGCATTTTCTTATTCTTTAAGGGAAGAAGGAAATATCCTGTAGCATTAGCAAAACTTTACTTCAGCCTGTGGAGTGGTGTACTTTGTGGAGATACCTCAACTTTGTTATTCCAGTTTGCCAAAAAGTGTGTGATTCTACTGCATGGACAGTTTCCTACTCTAGACTTAAATTAACAAATCCCACACCCCTAAAGCAATTTCTTTTTAAATGTCCTTCTATAGAGTTTCCTTTTGGAAAGTTTCTTAGTCTTCATAAAATGTTTCTGTTCTGTGCAAAGATCCTTGTTGTGAACTCCTGTGGATCGGTAGAGCCCAGCATGGGGAGGATAAAGCAGTTGAAATGTTTAGTATGTTCACGAATAATAATGTATTCTGATGTCACACTGGGTTAGTTTCTTAAGAGGGGGCCTGACTGCTTTGTGGCTGTGGGAAGGTCAGGACTTCGGTGTAGAAGGATCAAAGAACTTGCTGTTCCCTAAATGTTGAACAAGAATAACCCCACTAGATCATGCTAATACTTGACATTTTTCTTCCTGAACTGGAGGACTCTTGTCAAGAAACACATCTGCCTTCATAGTCTGAAGCATAGCAAGGCTCTCTTCATATTGATTGGGGTTTTTTCTTTCTTGTTACTGATTGCAGAATTTGTTTCTTGAGGAAGAGAAAATCATAAACTTCCCACTTTATTTACTGCTTGAACATCTAGACTTCTCAGAATTTTCCCTTCCAGAGGATTCTTCAGAGCACTTCTGGAAATGAATAGCTAATCACTTCAGGAGACTTCTTGCAGTAAGTGTGATGTAAATAATGGCACAGGTAGAAATTTTATTGACTTCCAAGTAACAACAACACCAACAAAAGGGAAATTCACCATTACCCTTATGCTGCAAATACAACTTTTTAAAAATTTTGTTATTTAGTTCAGTGGCCTTTAGTTTACTTATTTTGAAATCAGTGAACTTTTGATCAAACAGAATATTATTTCTGGGCAAAACCACGACACCTTCTATCTCTTCTTGCCTTCTATCTAAAAACTGTTTCTTTCCCTACTAGTGCTGATCTTTATGTGGTTTTATACACATTCTAACCTATCTGAACAAAAACCAGAGCAGCTCATAATGCTGCCTGGGGAAATGTTATCAACATCAGGATAATATTAAGAGGAGGAATCAAGCAATTAATTTATTTCAAGGTAAGATCAGCATATCTGACTAGATATTATATTACGATGTGTAGCAAAAATTTCAAAGTTAATTTAGACTATGTGAAGTAAAGTCATCCTTTTTCAAATGCATGAGAAGAGATGATTAAATTGAAGATTCCAGTGTAAATTAGCTTCTAAACATAGAGGTTTGCAGCTTGAATTGAATCAAGGAGTGTTTCAGAGGTTCAGAGTGTTAACTATTTACTGATGGCTTTGCTCAATTCATTTCTGGAAATGATATCTCACTGGGGTTGTCCAATTCACAGTATATAATGGATTAATGGTTTGGAACTTTATCTATAATTCCTTGGTTTTATGTTTAAACACTTCATAAACTCTTGATATCCTTTTTCCCCTCTTGAATTCGTTAAGAAAATACCATAAAGGAAAGCTGACCCTTTTTCTCTTTTTTAAAATATTTTATTATTTAGAGAAATGCATGGTTCTATCAATATTCTGAAACACTGCAATGTAATAATTTAAGGACTTGGGGGTAAGAAGAAAACAGAAGTCAGTCTTTTTATTGAGTCTCTTCTGTTAAGAAGAGGTAAGATGGGCAAGTTTATCAGAGGCCTGATGGGTAGGGTGGTTACCTTTCCAAGCCTTAGAAAGCTACCATGAGCGTGGCAGCTGCTTGAATACAAACCAGTTTTTATTCTTTGACTTACTTCATCAACTCTTTTAATACTAACCCTGATTCTAACAGGTGCAATCTGGATTCCTGTGCAAAGGTTTCCTTCACTGGTTTACTCAGTGAGGGTAAAGAAACATTTTGAAACGTTTCAGACACTTCCAGTTTTCACGTTCCTTTCATTACTGTTTCTTACCTCTTTCTGTAAAACAGAAAACCCAAACCCCTAAAACCCACAAGGAGCTGCTTTGTCCAATATATTTACTATGTTTTCAACATCAGTGAGCTGAAGTCAAGCCCCACATGTGTGGCAGCAGCTCCCCTTCAGGTGTTCAGCTGGGGGTGTGTGAGTACAGTGACTCAAGCCAAGGAGCCAAAGGGCCAGCTGTGGTTTCCCAACATTCCCAGATGCGTAAGCTCTTTCAAGGCAATATTTTTTGGCTTGATAGTGCCAAGTCTGAGCCTATTCAGTGCCTTCTCTGATCTTAGTTTTCAATTCTGGAAATTATACTTTGGCAAAGGATCCATATTATTAAGAAATTGGGGGAAAACCCCAAGATGGGTATGTTTTTCTGCTTTCCAAATGTATGTAGCTGAATGCTCGATTCAGAGATCTCTGCATTTCACCAGATAATTTTTGCTTTCTACTCAAAAGCAGTATAGCTTCTTATCTCTCTTTTTTTTTTTCCTCTTGAAATTCTAAACTGCTGGGAAGCAATGTGAATAATTGATACCTTTTATTACTCATTGCTCATTGCTCTTGCATAAAGAAAGAAATTGTCCTTTATAGTTTGCTCTCCTGTGTACTAAACTGGCTTTAGGCATGCAAAAATGAGCAGCAATAGAGACTACCATTTCTGAGGAGATTTTTCATCTTCTGACTAGTTTGATGGATTTGCACTTTTAATTAACAAATCAGCAAGCACTGATGTGGTAGTAGTAGAACTCAGGTCAAAGATAATCAGCCAAACCCATTCTAATGAGTGAAATTGCTCTGGGGATTAATCTGATGATGCAAAATGGAAGTGCTATGAAAAAAGAGTTACTATTCTCTTTTTATTCTTGAAGACACATGTTTTCCTTCCAAAACCTTTTAGAAACAAGTAGGTTTTAGATGTTACAAGCTCCTGTGCTGGGAGCTAGTCAGTATTTCAGTTCTAAATGCTGGACAGATTTGGTGTCAGTTGAAGTTGCAATTCATCTTTTCAAATGTATTAACCCTAGTTCTGGTTCTAGATAAGTTCATCTAGAAAGAACAAGGAGTTAATTTTACTGGCCAGCTTGAGATGCTGGTGTGTACTAGCAGCTGTTCAGTGAAGGTTTTGCTGGCTGCTGTCATGGTATTTTTAATACATTTTCACTTTCCTTTGGCACAAAGATACTCTAATGCGAGTAGGCTTTGTATTTTCATGTAAATAATAGGATAAACGTGGAGCTGTGGAGCCTTGCAAGGAGGATAAGGAACAGGGTGTCATATCTAAATTCTGTCTCCAGCTTTTTCACTGTTAAGACATTTGCCATGTTACTTATCCTTTTGTGCCTCGTTCAATAAAAAAGGGATAATGATGCCAGCTTAATATTGTAAAGTGTTTTCAAGATGAGGAGCACTTGCAGTGTGGTGGCATTGCTTTGCTCAGTGTGTTACTGGTGAACTTCACTTCTAAAAACAACTTCAGTGTTTTGGGAGGGAGTGTTCTCAAGTCTGTTCCTTGTATGTAAGACTTGTGGGACAAGAGTGCTTTGGGAGTTTTAATGGGAGCCCTGTTTAAAAAGTGCTGCTACCACCAGAGCAGAGGGTGATGTCTCACCATATCACAGTGAATTAGTGACTGTTTTGGTGTTTTGGTAATGCTCTTTAAGTTTCAGAGATAGGTTAAAGGTTTTGAGAAGCTAATCTTTATGTGCAGCTACTCAAATTGGAAAAACCTGGATTAATTAATCATGCAGAGTTTTAGTTCGTTTAATGACAAAGTAAGGAATTTGAACTGTAACCAAAAGTTGCTGCTGTTCTGTAGTTCCTGGCTTGATTTTTGTCTCTGCCAATCTGTTTCTCCCTTAAGTAGTGACAGCAGCTTTTGCTTTTAATATCAAGTGGTATATTCTGGAAATGGGAGTTTCCTTTCTTTTCATGGCTATGTTTGTAGTTTGCAGAAATTCTGTACCTGTGAAGAGCATGGATAGATGGCCCTTCCCCACAGCAACTGTCAGCTGCAGTGTAACAGCATGGTTAGTACCATGGAGAAAGGATTAAAATGAAAGTATTCAGTGCCTTTCTAGATCCTGATATAGTTCAGACTATGGCAGTTGAGGACTGTGATTTGAATTAATGTAGCAAAATCCTGTGTGCACTTGAGGCCTTTGAGCCATTCTGGGTTTTTTTTCAGTGACCCATCTTTTCCCCTCCACACACTGTTTAGACAGTCTGCTTCTAGAGGAGAGGCAAAGAGGAGAATAAAATGTAAAAGCATTGAAAGTGTGTCACTTGGTGAGATGAACACACCTCCAGAAGTAGCATAGTTCTGTAAAATATTATCCCAAACATTAGCAGAAAGAACAACAAAAAGGCACAGCCATGGTAAAATAACGTCTTTGGTTGCATTAGGAAAGGAGTTTGACATAGGACTTCAGTGATTCCTGAGTGGCAGAAATGAAATCCAGGTAAATGTGTTGACATAGTAGTGATTTAAGAAAAAAACACCCTATTTTTTAAGACAACAGAATTCATGTGGGGCCATTTGTATAGGTTGTAATGTGAGTAACCTTTTCTATTTTGTGCCTCATGCTGCCAACCCTCAGTATACTGTAACTTGTTTTTCAAGTCATTCTCAAAGTATATGAGGCCAGGGGTATCTCCAGAGTTCTCCCTCCTAATTTGTACTGTCCTTTTTTTTTTTCTGTTGTGAAAATGAAATTGTGGTGAACTACCAATTCTCTGCAAACCTGCGTGTTTCAGGGTATTTTTACTTGTGTTCAGTACCCTCAGGCAAACTTTATTAGACTCAATTAAAAAATAGAGAGAAAAAAAAAAGAAATAGAAAGTAGGAATTCAGGAGTGAGTCATTTTGCTGAACAGTTTGGTCTTGGTTTTCTCCACTTTATGACTTTGTGCAATAATGAAGTAAAGCCCAAATACTCAGCTATGATGCGTTGGAAATAAGACATGCACAGGAAGAAGAATGAACAAACTTAATGTAGCATAAGCACGGGGTTTTTCTTATCACACAATGATTTTTTTTAATGTCCTAGACTTTACTAGTTCATTCTTGTCATGAGAACACGGTGCTGTTTTCAACACAGTGTTCCCTGCTCTGCTTTCCAGAACATCTCAAGTTCATTATTCTCCGTTAAGATATTTAAGAGCTGAATTGAGCAATGCCATTGCATTATGAAATATAATGATTGGAAAGAGGGCAAATGGTTGTATCCCGAATCTTGTTTATCAGTTAATTCTTTATTATAGTATTGTGGCAATTGCATATGCAAAGTGGGATCCTAATTACATTCTGCATAGCAGTGTAGTAGTTTTATCAATGCTATTTAGCTGCATAATGCACACAGCACAAACTATGGTACAGCAATAAAAATAATTGGTTTAATTTGCTATTAATGAATCTACAAAATGAAATTATATTAGTAATTTCGGAACAAGTGGTTAATTACAAACACCATTTGCATTTTACCCGATGTTGCTGCTGGATTTATTTGTTGACGTGGGCTATAATTATTTTGTGGAGAATTTCTCATAGAGGAACATGCCAGAAGGATAGTGCCAAAGCAGTCTGGATTTTGGCTCAGGCATCTTCCCTTCTTCAGGATCCTGCACTAGGCTGGTGGAGAAGGTATTCTGGGTTTTTGAGTGGTTTTGGTGTTTCTGTAATCGGTAAATAGTCAGAAGAAGGTGGAACAGACACAGTGGGACGTTGGTTTTTCTCACACACCAGAAGCATGGCTTCATCTATGTTCTAGCTGGGAAAAAAATGAGCTCTGAAATGGTGATTTAGCAAAGTTCATTCCTCCTGTGTGTCTTTTATGAAGAATTTTGCTTTTATCCCTGCTTTTGCAGGAGGAGCAAAATGGAAGTGGGCCTGGAAAACCCAGTCAGGAAACATAGCAGGAGGTTTAATTATCCAGTCACTGGGTGTTTTTGAGGAGAAGAAGCCGGGTGGTAGGTAAATGTACCTGCAAGACCGGCACCAGAGAGCTCCCTCCCCCAGTTCAATCTTGTCTTGGTACCCAATAAACCACGCTAGAGAGGTAAGAATTGTGCATTCACGGCCAAGGCTTTGTTCTGCAAAGGGAACTGGAATCAGATAATCAATATAATTGTTACTGTGAGATGTTATCTTGTTAGGGGGAAGTACCACTGATTGCATGTCCTTTTGTGGACAAGGAAATATTTATTGCCAAGTATGGGAAAAAATATTAAAGATTTAAGGCTGAAGTTCAGATGTGTTGACTGTCTTGTGAAAATATGTGTTAAATCATCTCTTTGAATGTGTTTCTGTCTGCCTTTAAGCAAACTTTCCTTTCACTGTAATCTCAAAATTCCCATTGTTGTCCTGTTTTTATTAAACTTGCTGTCATTCCCTGTTGATCACGATCTTTTCTCTCTCAGCCTTACTGGAGTTTAGCAACCAGCAAGTTTCCTTTTCATCTTCTACCTTTAAGTAGTTCAGTATCCTATTTTAAAACTACATTGTGTTGACAATAAACTTCTAACCTAAATTATGTGCTGCTTGCACATCTGTCTCTTCGTTGGGAACTGAATATGAGATGCCTGAAGTAAATGGTGCATGTCTGGGCTCCCTGGGTTCCTTTCCCTGCTCTTGTCTCTGACTGAACAGTTGCACCCTATTAAAACATCAGTCTCCACCTATCCTGGCCCTAAATAGACAATGTCTGAGTCTTGTGCTATGTCTACTCCTAGGAATGCAGGAATTTTAGCATTAACCATGATTGCTTGCAGGTCTGATGAGTTGTTGCTCCCTGTAGATCTCTTTTGATCGCTAGAAAACAAGAATATAGAAAAAAACCAACTAACCTGTTAGTGGAACTAAGAAGAGAACAAGTCAGTGTGCACCAGCTTCAACTCAAGGGACAAGTCCAGCTTGCCTTAGCTAATGTTACCTGTGCTTTAACTGTTTGAAAATGCCATCACTTCTTTGCAGATCTAAGGCTTTCCCATTTCTTTGCTTTCTACCCAGCAATGTTTTTGGTTGGGGATTTCAAAATTAGTCAGTTATCTGAAATGTTATGCTTTAAACTGCTGCAGGCTATTAGGTAGGTCCTTGCACGAATGTTTTGCTTAGAGTGATGATGTGTGTCCTGCCCATGTCCAGAGTGCCTTACACCTCCCATCAGGAAGAACATGCAGCAGAGGTCCAGGCCCATGCTCTTAATGGTCCTTTCCCAGCATCTCCTGTCAGCTTGGTGCTGATGATTGCTCTCTCTCAATTGAGTTAGCAGTGAATGATGGCAGATATTTTAGTTCTTTGTCCGTATTCTTGCTCCTTGATCACTTACTGATCACTTTTCTCCTTGTTTCTCATCTTGGAGAAGAGTTGCAGTACCCTTGGCGTTTCAGTTTCTTCACATGGGGAGTGGATGTTCGAGGGGGAGGTGAACACATTGAAACCTCTGCCCCTGCTTTGCTCTTGGTTCTTACAGACTCTGACATGTAATTCTGATGAAGTTGTGCTTCAGTTGATTCAGAATTTAGTTACCTTGACTGAAATTGCTTTCTTTTTCCACCTTGCTCTTTCTACTTTATTAAGCAGAATGAAGATTGTTGCTGTTGAAACATGGACTGTCTGTTAAGCCACGTGAACCTACAAATCTTGCTAAGATTTGAAAAGTCAGGCATTAAGAGGAATCAGTGAAAGGGTACTGACTGGTCAACAGCAAGTTTATCCAATTCAGTCTCATTCTTAGACTTATTAGGCTTCATGTCTTCTTCTCTGGAAACAGACACTGCAGTTTCTTTTTCCCTGCTGTAGCTGTAGACTCTGTGAATTAACCAGGGAAAATGGGCTGTTAACATTCACAGTGTAAGCTATTTTTGCCACGTGCAGGAGTTCTGTAGTTACCTTGGTAAATCAGAGGTTTCCCAAAGAAAGTTAGACTTTGCTATTATTTTGTTATTTTCTTGTTGGTGTTTTTATTTCCAGAAGTGCAACTCTCATTATGTTGCATCATTTTTCCTGATTTCCAGACAGATTGTAGTGGAGGGCAGAATTTCCATCTACACTTTGGGATGGCTTCCACGATGGAGTGATAAAATCTCCACACAGTCCCACTGTGTGAAGGTGGCTTGGGGTGAGATGGGAGGTTTGGATATTTGTATTAACTGCTCAGGCCTGGGGGGCTTGTACAATATGGATTTTTCACTTTGCAGGAAAGACACCAGTGTTTGTGTTTAAGAAAAAGGAATTGGCAAGTGCTGGCTTAGAATGATGGAACCCCAGTTTACATGGAAGAAAGATTAATATTAGCTACATCTGACCCCTTGTTATTCTATCTCAGCAATTCATTACCATTGCAAGGTTGTTTTGCACTTGGTTTCCCAGGGAATATGAATTGTTGAAAGACACGTATTCTGGCAGTTCTGCCCTCTGGAGGGCTTAGAAACTGCTTTTTCTGAGGACTGATTGCTTTCAGGGCCTCTGTTGTTGGTCCTGCACTAATTACTCTTGCAAAACTTGCTTTTCCCTCAGCAGACATCAAAGGCAATTTTGCCTAATTTATTTTTGAGGATTTGGTCTGGAAATAAAGATGACCACTTGGAAAGTGAGAACTTTCTGACTTTCATCAAAGCTGTCCTGCATTAGGCCATCCTTCAGAAATGAGTCTTTGAATTAGAGGTTTGAAATGGGCATGCCAGAAATTATCAATATTAAACGTTTATTAACTGAAGTATTCCAATATTGAAATGCTCTGATATTTCTTCTTGTGCTGCTCAGTAAATCTGTGTGATTTAACTTCAGTTCCAGAGAATGGATTTGCTTTGTGGCAATCTGGAGTCGACTCATAGCTCCTTATTCCCAGCAGTTAAATTTCATTAAAGGCAGGAAAATTATATGGAATAGCTGGCTAAAATTACTGTCCGATATAAGCAGTTGCACTTGCAAGTGTTTATATACAAAAGCGAGCTTTGTTTACTGGGTCAGTAATGGCAATTTTGAAATAAATTGACTATTTATGTTCTTGATTATTGCTGCTTGCATTAGGCAGCATCAAGCTATTTGTGTCTCAGTGGTTGTCTTATAAAATACCTGCTTTTGGGCAGTGTTCTACGATAATCATCAATTGACCATGACCCCACAAGGTTATTAGAGTAAGAATCTTGCAGTTTGAAAAGAAATAACTTTTCCAGCTCTGTAGGTTTGATTTGGATGTCTGAGCAGGTTCATGTTTTAAAGCAGCTGACAATGACTGAAGAATTCAGACTGGACATGCTTCTTTCTGCTCACTGATACATGAAAACAAACAACCAAGGAAGCAAACTGGGCAGATGGAAAACTTGTGCAGAACTTGGGGGGTTTGATCTCGCTGGTAGAACAAAGATTAGTGGGACAGTGCCCTGGCTGGAGTGCTGCCCTGTGTGGATCCAGGATGAGGAGAATGGGAATGGGGAGTGTGTCCTATGGACAGGAGTGGTCTGGATGAGTGGAGCTCTGCTTTGGAATGGGTGATGAGTCTGTGGAGAGCTCTTTGGCTAAAGATCATTAAGTAAAATGATCATCAGAAAAAAAGTCTTTCCCCACTGTAGTGCTCTAGTTTGAATGCTAAGAACTGGAAACCAGCTCTGAATTTGGCACCAGATTCCTGAGAACCTTTTGTCTCAGCCCCTTCGAGACTCGTGAACTTTAAGGGGAATATATCAATATATTATGAAGTATTTGCATATGATATTGAGCAACCTGCATACTAAAACTTACAAGACTATATTTAAGGTATTCCTTCCCCTTCCTATTGCCAAATGAAAGGCGAGGGAGCCAAGGACACAGTTTCTGCAGGGAGATTCTTCCCATTTTGAGGCATTCAGAGGCTAATTGGTGCCAAAGCCAAGTTCTGCCTGTTTGTGAAAGATAATGTTGATAAGGTTTACCACATCAGTTTTCTAGGCATGGAATAAGCTGGGTTTGATTGCTTAATACTTTGATTTTTGGGCCAGACTTAAAAACAGAATAAAACTCTATGATTAAGCCTCCTACATGCTCCTATGAGTTGAATGCACTTTTCAGAAATATTAAGAATCCAGTAGCTCTCATTAATGATCATCCAGGTCTCTTTCAAGAAAGCACAAGAAGATAATCTGTACTCTGGAGTGTAACAAGCTGGAAATAAAATAGATTTTTAACATGTTCTTTAGTAATGAGATACACTTGCTTTATTGAAATAAACAAACCAGAGGAATAGATAGAGGCAAGGCTAGTGTTTAAAAGAAATCATAGGCCTGCCTGATAATAAAGAACTGTTCAAGAGCAATTCATCCTCGGGAAATGATTACCTCTGTCATCCAGCCAAGGTCAGTGACACATTCAGTTAATAGCTACATCCAAGGCAGAGGCATAAATTATGAGAATACCATAACTCTAAGTCAGTTTGAGCATAAAAAATCTAAAAAATCCCCATGGTTTGGAGGGTCTTGCTTAGCCTTTTCAGGTCTTGTGGTATTTTGTTGTTGTTAATCATTCTCTCCCAAATTGCTTCCAGAAGAGCCCAGGAAAATCAAAGCTTGGTTGTGTTCTGGTACTGCCGAGGTGCTGCAGACAGTAGAGAAAGGTGCCCACAGTCACTGTTTTGGTGAGCCTGGCAGTAATCCTGCAAAAATGAATTGGACTACTAATAGTTGTCACTAAGTAATAGAGGAAATTTGTGCCCTCAAAGCAGAACATTTCCAGTCTGGAAGCATGTCCATGTCCACATGCCCTGGCAATTGGACTCAGCAAGTAGTGCTGCCACAGCCACTGTTTGTATATATGTGGAAGTAGTAATTTTATTTGCGTTGAACAGACATTCTAAAAGTTAAAAGATAAACTTTCAAGAGTTTAAATGATGCTGTCTCCTTATGTGCCCCACTGCCCCAACAGTCAACCAGAAACCCTTACTACTGCTTTTCTTGCAGCTTGATTTATAGGTTATAAATAATTCTACACAATGGGTTTTGCTTTCAAGTCTAACTTTTGAACTTTAATATACACTACTATACTATATTGTTACATTGCCAAACAGTTGACTGAGACAAGGTAATGTGATTTTAAAGCTGTTTGCTCTTGCCTACTTTAATAAAAAAAGAAGAAAAATAACAACACAAAATGTGACTAAAATAGGTCTGAATGATCTTAGGGCAAGATGATCCTGTTACCACATGAGAAACCTTGTTTTGTGGCACCTGGGACTATTGGGGATGCTCCTTCTGGCTGTAGTCTCCTAAGAAAAACAAACTCTGGTGTTGAATAATACTTTGTTTCCTTCCACTTACCTATTTGTTGTGGGATTCAGACTGGGGATGGTGTGAGGCAGAGATCACGCTGCTTCTTCTGTCTGGATGTCGTGCAGTGACTCAAGACACCTGTTTGAGAACTTAATGTAACGATGATTAATTGCACAATAAACACAGGGGCTTCTTCCTAGGTATGGACCCTTCCACCTTAGGTACATGACTTGTGGGGAGTAAGGTTTTAGGTTTATTTTCTGTTTGCTCTGAATTTACAAACAGGTGTTTTTTTAGAAGTTTCATGAACTTTATGGAGAAGGTTTTATTTATTTTTTAAATGACAATGTTTGTGATGCAGGGATAGGAAGGAAATGTAGCTGTGTTAATCAAAGCTGTCAGCTCTTGTTACTGGAACACTCTTTGTATCAATTTTTAAAGTGTTTAATAAAACATAGGGACCGTTTCCTCTCTTTCTAGTCTGTAGTCATCTGACTGCACTGAAGCCAAGGGAAGGTACTTTTCATGTGAACTGCAGTAATGAGAAGAGAATGGTAGATTCTTTTCTGCTGAAGGTTTCAACATCTGGTGAGCAGTTTCTTTTTCTAGGTTGAAAAAGAAATCAGCAGTAGGTAATGGCCTCTGTTTAAAACCCTTGATACACTGTTGGCAGCTTTTCCTGGCTAGGTCTAGGGTACTGGTTATCTTCAATATGAATTTTGGGTCAAATTCTATGTAAAATTACTCCTGTTAATCAAATAAAACTCTAATTCATTTTGCTTGTGTAAGGACTGAGAGGGTGATTTAGTCTCTTAGTTTTATTACATATTCTCCTTTTACAATTCCACACGTGTATATTAAAAATAACCCAGTCTGCTTGATTTTGCATGAGGCCAGGAATGCAGAGCCATCCTTTCAGACCTCTGATCTCTTGTGTGTAGTAAGTACATAAGGAGTTCTGCTGGGTTTCCAAGGTGCAATAATTCCCAGGGTAGACTTTGGCAACTGCATAATTAAGATAGAACAGAGTGCAGCAGTTTAGCTTGGGAAACAAGCAGGAATATCACAGGGATTTGAAATGGAAATGATGAGGGTGCACCTCAGCCAGCTCAGACTGTCCAACCACTGTTGATATCATGTCTGATTGTCTAAGAGAAGACATGGACTATGGGCACCTCTGTAAAAGTTAGTGCTGGACATTTTGCAGAAAGGAATAGAAAAGTGTTTACAAAAAATATTTTAAACCTAATTAGAATGTAGAGCAGTTACAGGGCTGACACAGAAGTGTTCTGCTGACCTTCCTGCCCCCCCATCCCCTTTTCCCATTTTTCAGATATTTCATCACATTACACATCTGCAGCCTTCAGAACAAATTCTGGCAAGAGTATTCAGTGCCACTGCAGTGGGTTGACCCTGACTGGATGCCAGGTGCCCACCAAAGCTGCTCTGTCACTGCCCCTCAGCTGGTCAGGGGAAAGCAAATACATCAAAAGGCTTGTGGGTCGAGATAAGGACAGGGAGAAATCACTCCCCTATTACCATCACAGGCAAAACAGACCCCACTTGGGGAAATCAGTTCAATTTATTGCAAATCAAATCAGAGAAGAGCAATGAGAAATAAAATCAAATCTTGAAACCACCTTCCACCCACCCCTCCCTTCTCAGGCTCAACCTCACTGTTGATTTTCTCTCCCTCCTCCCCCTCAGGGGCACAGGGAATGGGGGCTGAGGTCACTTTATCACACGTTGTCTCTGCTCTTCCTTCCTCTGCAGGGGGAGGACTCCTCACGCTCTTCCACTGCCCCAGTGGGGGCTTTCCATGAATTGCTGCAGGGGAATCTCTGCTCCAGGCCCTGGAGCACCTCCTCCCCTTCCTTCTGACCTTGGTGTCTGCAGAGCTGTTTCTCTTACATCGTCCTAATTTTTTTTTCTGGTGGCATTTTTGCAGGGTTTTCTTTCCCTTCTTAACTCTGTTATCCCAGAGACCCTGCCACTGGTGGGCTCAGCCTTGGCCAGTGGTGGGTCTGTCTTGGAGCCGTCTGGCATTGGCTCCAGTGGATATGGGGAGGCATTTCTGGCAGCTTCTCCCAGAAGCCACCCTTGTGAACCACCCCCTACCAAAACCTTGCCTCACAAATCCAGCACTGTGGTATTGGGTCACTGGGAGGAAGAACCTTAGATGTTTCCTCAGGTCAGAAAAAAAGCCAGTCCCTATGAATTTATACTTCTCATAGAGAATGATGCCTTTATCACTCTGTAATGAATTTTTTTAGATGTGAGATGGATTGTTAGCATCATCCTGTATTGTTCTTCAGTGTGTCCCCAAAAATACCGCAGCAGAAGGTTTTAAAAAAGAAATCGTGTGAGTAGCCCCACCTGCATAATTCATGTCTTTGCTCTTAACCAGTTTGTGTCAGAGTGAATTTCCTCCTCCACTGGAATTATTGTGTGTCCCATGTACGTTTGTAATTTCTTGTCCTGCATTCCTTGTCATTGGCTCATAATTTTGGAGGAAGAAGTAAACCAGGAACAATCTTGTGTCACTGTCCTCTGTACAGAGGAAGGAAACCTTCTGTATCCCTTGCATGCAGAGGAATGGTTTGTACAGAGGTTGTGCTTGGCATCACTGAGCTGTGATGAAAACCAGGGGTCTTTAGGTATCAGCTGTTGATTGTCTCTAGAGAATTTCATGACCTGTAGGGGTAGATCAAATGTAACCATTTGATCAAGAAGTGCATGCATCTTATTGCACATTATCCGCCTTCCCACACAATTATATTAAAAAAATAAAAAATTCAACCTCCTCCACATTTATTTTGAGTGCTGCTGTAGTTGATCTGCATTCCCCAGTTCTGGATCCAAGGCTCAGGTCCAATATACTTAAATTTTAAAATTAACAATTAGGAATTTATCCTCTCCCTTAGGGAATGTTGTACCTTTCTAATTTTTAGTAATGTGGAAATATAAATTAAACAGAGCCCACTCCTTAGCTCTTCTTACTGGTTTTTGTTCTTACCTTTTGATAGATAAGAACAAAATTCAAGTCTTGCCTGAAGGGCTGCTAATCTGTTTGTTCTTGATCTCTTAAACCTCTTTCCAAGAGGCCAGAATACTGACTCTGAGGTTTCTGAATTATTCTTTTCTTTGCTTTTCAGTCCCTAAAGAGTACAGGGCCTCCTGCTAAGACGGTTATTTTTATGTTCTTTCCTGTAGGAAAAGGTGCACTGCATTTTAACAAGACTTGTGTTTTTAAACAAATGAAGAGGTGCCTTGAGCAGAGATGTTTGTACAACGCTGTAACCATTATAATAGTTCTCTTCAGGGAAAGTGAGACATGGTAAATAAAGTCCTTTCCTATTCCAAACTCTGGAATCATTAGAGTGAGAGGTTAATAAAGTTCCATTGTACATTCTAAAGGGGGTGGTGTGTGTGTGTGTTTGTGTGAGGAGTCACAAGGCTTTGCTATTTCACCTGCTAAAGGTGGGCAAAGCTTTTCCCCACTCTGGGGGACCTTCCTTCCTCTTGCTTTTCACTGCAGTGCTATTTGGCCCTCCGGGGCCTCTGTTTAGGAATCCTCCTCTTCAGCTTGTGAAATTACCCAGCAAATTCTTTTTATTTCCAGTGTTCCTGCTGAAGCTGCTGCCTGGCATTCCTGACTTGTCTGGGATCTTAGTTTTGCTGTAGTGCAGAGAAATGACTTTTTTAATCTCCACACCCCAATGAAAGGAGCATAAGGAAAGCAGATCCACACAGGATTATGCTGGAGATGGCTCCCTGCACCAGAGGAATGTTTAGTTTTCCCTCCAAAACCTAAGGCTGAATGCAAGTGATGAGAGATGTAGATAGCAAGAAAAACTGTAGTCTGCTAAATGCTGTTTTCTTGCAACACATGTGGATGTGGTACTTCTGGTTCCTCTTTTGGGTATTTGGAGCCCATAAGCTTATCTGTTATTGCTCATCACTGCTAGTTGAAAATAATGACAGTTTTCCAGATTGATGATGTAACTGCTGTATCTTTTACCAAAGATGGCTACATCTCTTGAATCAAAGAAAGATATAAATGACCTTTAAATTGGATTTTATAGCTTTTAAAAAAATGTTGGGTTATTTGGAGGAAGCAACCTCTGTTTAAATCTGCCTTTCACGTTCCTCTCAGGTGAAATGTAGCTGGAATCTGTATGTAGACTTATTTTCTTATGTGAAGCTTGATCTTCCTTTTCTAGTTGTTAGACTTGGAATGCATTGGTTTATCCAGGAGTGTTCAAGTTGCACCCACCTCTCATCCTAACCCCAGGTAGGATGTGGTTAGGATGTGCTGGCATAAACCTGTGGCAAAGCTTTTTCCAGAGTAACTTTCTCTTGGAATTCCTGGAGACCTCTATTAGATTTTTGATAGGCCTGGCACCAACCCTGTAGGATGTGGATGTGCATTTCAAAAGCTGGAGGAAATACACTTTTATTGTTTTCTTTTTTCCCTGGGATCATACAGCTATTGCTGTAATGGAATATAAGTGAGCATTCTTTGATCTACATTAAAGATCCCAAAAATGCTGTGCTTTACTGTTTGTTCTGAGTTGCCCTTCCCTGAAATTTTCAAAGGTTTTCTGTTTAGAGTAGTGCTCATATTTTAGATGGCACTGAAATTCATCACAAGCTTCAGCACCCATTTGAGTGTTGTCTGGAATAGCAATGGCCTTTTATTATTCTTTTCAAATAAAACCCCAACCCTGTGCATAAGTACATTTCTGAATCAGTCTCCACACTCCAGAAGCATCACTTTCTTCTGCATGCAAACATATGGTGGTGGCAGCAGCAGCTGAATTGATCTGAAAATGTAGAACCACACTGTATGAACTTCACTGGAAATTTTACCTTGAAAAAGACCCCTGGGCGTGAGAGGCCACTGCTCCATGTGCTGGTTCATAGAACCCTCCAAGGATTAATTAATTTCCCTGGTACTGGTGATGAGCCTTTGCACCTAATGGTAATTTGGTAGCTGGGAAGTTGATGGAATTCCAGACCATACAGAGCATTTAACCATCTGCCTTGTTTGTTTTCTCTGGAATAAGCTTTGCCCAGTTTGAACTAAATAATTTTGGAAGAAGGGACTGAAGAGAGAAAAAGCCAAATGTTTGTTTACTTCTTTACAAACCAAAATATTGTGCTGAGTTTTAAGTATTGTTTACACTGTAATCAGCTTTTTAAATTCAGTTTTGTACCTGATTGCAGATATAAACATATGTGATTATTGACGACCAGCCTTCCAGCAGTCATCCTAAACTCTTTAAGTTCGATTTTGAAAGTAACTGTAAATCACTCTTTTTCTGCTTGTGGTGGCAGATTTTTTTGGCTCTGAGAAAAGAGGCTGCATACTGAGTTTTAAAATAGATACAAAGATAATGTTGATTAATGTGGGTTATTATGTAAGTACTGGACCAGCATTCATAACAGAATCAAAGGTGTAATAGAAATTAAACTTACATTTAATTTTAATTACAAATTACCTCATTTACTCAGTCCCCTATCACACCTGTCTGCTCAATGATCATTATCATGACACAAAAAGCACCCAAATATGGGTGAACCTGCCATGTGCAGCACTAAGAGTGCTAAAAGGAACTAATCCTGCTGAGGGGTAGGCACCACTGTCCTCACCTCAGTGTGGCTTCCACAGTCACTGGACATAGCCATATGACTTGCCCAAATTAATTTATGTTCTAATTAGACCTTTCAGATCATCTTATCTTTATTTGTTCAAATTACTCTTGATAAAAGATCTCTGCCCTGAGTAATTTATTCAAACAGTAAGTACTCATTAAGAGAAATGCACCAAACAAAACATGCACTTCATTTCTGAGCTCATCTCTTTTAATAGTTGTCATTTTCCATCAATAGAAGCTTTTATACCTTTGTGTTGCTAAATTGTTAAGACCTGTGTGGGGTCTTAACAGCTTGAAGCTGCTTTTGCACTCGAGGCACTCCTCAAGCTTCCCTTCGATAAGAAAGATGAAGTTCTGTGCCCTTTGGCAAAGTGTGTTTTCTAATTGATTTGTTGTGTTTGTCTCGCTTGAATATCCTCCAATATATCTGCCCGATTGAAAAAAATTATAAATCCTTGCGTGAGGCCTTATTCCAGCTGTGGCTGTACCAGTGCCAAATGCAGGAGATAATTTAACATTTGTTTGTGTGCTTGGGGTTTTCCTGCCGGCGTGTCCAGCAGTGACGCTAAACCTCTGCTGCAAGGATTGGGAAAGGAATTCCAGGGACTCCCCAACTCTTCAGAACTCCTGGTTCTCAGTGCACTTTCTTGATATGCAAATATGTCAGCAGACTTACTGTCCACCTCGATGTTTAGCACAGCCTCTCCTCTTCTTTGCTCAGCTTTCCCACTCAACCCATTTTCTTGCTGTGTTGTATTGTATTCCAGAGCCTTCTTCAGCCTGTTATACACAAACCTTATCTGTGGTGATTTAAATTGCCTTTGAAATGCCAGTAAAGATGGTAGGATGGGATTAAATGCCAAATTCTGCAGTGTTCATCTAAACCCAAATTATTCTTATTTAAAGTTGTTATAAGTGTGCCCTCACATGCCTTTTTTTTTTGGTCTAGGATTGGTAGATCAATCCAGAAGTCTAGAAATCTCTTTGTGAGAAGTCCCATCTGTAAGATAAAGTGTTCAAGTGCTCTAATCTGGAATAGAGGTTTTGAGGTCGAAGTTGACATTGTGAGTTTGAGTTTAAGCATTGTATCTGAAGTTATTATAAACCATTAATAGTGCCTATTAATGGTTTTTTAAAAACACATTTTTGTGTACATCGTGACGAACTCACCTTATTCTGATTTCTTCACAAAAATGTCCTGTGCTGATAAGTTGTTTTGTGAAAATGGGGATCATTTAAAGGTGTACCCTTTTTAGCAGCCAAGCTTTCAAATGTAAAGGAAAAAAACCAGCAGCTGAATTCCAGGTAGCTAACTTCATTTCCCTTAAATTCATCTCAAATGGCATTAGTTTTACCTTATTTTAATTGCTTATTAGTAAAGTCAGACATCAACTATTGCAGTATTTTTCCATTTGCTGATTTCAGGCTAACAAGAATATAATTACTTGACTTGCCCAATTTGGGGATGTTGTTTTTGCTTGTTTGGTTTTTAAAGCTTAGCAGTGTAATCTTTTTCTGACACTTGTGATGCTGCTTGGCTGGGCTGTTACAAAATTCTGGGATGCAAATTATTGAGATCTCTTTAATTTCAGCAACTGTTGATTAATTTTCTCTCCCTAAATATTGTTGTAGAAAGCACCTCACCCTCCAACTGCATCATCTTGCTTTTTCCTGAAGTGTAATGCTTAGTGAATACTTTTGATTTTTTCTCTATTATTATTTCTATTATTACTTCTACCACAGAAGATGCAGATATACAGCACAGTTGTAAATTCTGTGTTCTTCATGAAATCTTTTTTAGTGTTCTAAACTCTACTGGCCATTTTTCTGTATTTTTCTTTTTTCCTTGATTATGCTAGTGTGTTAGTCCTCACTCACATGTGTCCCTGGGAATGGCTTTACATTTTTTTATTTGTTATATACCTTTCACTACTCATCTAAATCATGTTAGTTTACTTTTTTTTAATCAGTATGACCTAATTTCTGTTTGAGTTATGACTTTCCATGAGCTTGCAACATGTCCTTAAACAGCGCCCGACCTTATACAACCCAAATCACTTGTTCTCATCTGACTTCAATAATGAACAATTCACAGGGGTTTATTATTTACATTTCTATAATTGATAAGTGTACTGAATATTTTCTTAGTTTACTGTCACTTTTGGTGTTCTCTTGCATTGTGGGTCATTTTGTTTTGTAAATCTGACTCTTTATTTACACTTCTGAGGAAGGGGTAAGCAAAGGCAAGATAGGGGTGTGTTCTGAATGCTCTTCCAAGAACTGTGCCCTCACATTCCTTTTTTTTTTTTTTTGGTCTAGGATTGGTAGATCAATCTAGAAGTCTAGAAATTTCTTTGTGAGAAGTCCCATCTGTAAGATAAAATGTTCAAGTACTCTAATCTGGAATAGAGGTTTTGAGGTCGAAGTTGACATTGTGAGTTTGAGTTTAAGCATTGTATCATTCTCCTTCCTCCCTTGAATTATTGCCTGAGAAGAAACTGTTCCTGAATCATCTTGATACAAAAGGGCATTTGAGGATAGCAAGTTTTTGGGTTTAGAGTATTTTAAAATTTTTTTTTCCCCGAACTGGAACTTATGAAAACAAAAATTCTGGTTTGGTTTCGTTTTGCTCTTCCTGTGTATGATCAGTTTTCTTCTACAAAACCAATGTAGAATGTCCTGTACCAGTGAAGAAGTACATGTCTGACTGGAAGTTAATCAGATGACACAGAAAATTAACTTGTATCATCTTAAGGTTACCTTTGATTGCAGAAATCACTCTTTGCCCTGAGTAGGTGGATCAAATAAATTGTGCAAATAGACAATGAGTTAATGGAATGAATTAGGAGGGGATTAGCAGCAGATGTCCTTTATTCATCAGAGGAATGGCAGAGTGCTGTACATACCACGTAAGAAAGAAATTTTCTGGTTTCCATGTTATTTCATGTTTTTGTTCTGAAACAATGGGATGACTCCTGAGTATGTATTCTTAGATGGAATAGATATATCCATTGATAATCCACTTCTTATTCCTCTTCATAGTCTGGGTAATTTGGCGTTATTAAACTCAGTTAAATATGGGTCAAATACTAATCTCAAGTCTGGGAGATCCATACCACTGACTGATGAGACAGGCAAATAGGCCTGAAATTTTTTCAAATAGTAAAATAAATTATGGAAAATTTACCTAGATTAACTTCATGTATGTGAAGTGGCACTAAACTACAGCAGGGAAGACTAGATGTGCGGTACTGATGTGATAAGCAGGATTTCTGAGAACGTATCTTAAGTCAGCACTAGTGTGTTGGGATTTTTCCTTCCTGTGAAAAGGCTTTGGATCGTGTCTCTAGTAAATTAAACCAAAATAAACTGAAAAATTAATTTAAAACCGCGTTGGTTCAGAAATAATTAAAATGGCAACACGTCTCGTGCATTTAAGGCCTGCATGTAAATACATATTGCACTCAGGCTGACCTGGTTGTTTACACATCGCATGCACTACAGTGTAATAGTTTTAAATGTCTTTAAATGCAAACTGCTGCTGCAGTTTGATTGCTCATTTGACAGAACACTTCTCTTGTGCTGGGAAAATGAATTCCCCCGGGGTAATCAATATTTGTCATGTCAGATTCCATACCTTTGTTTGCTGGGGGACAGGGCGGCCTCTGGGGAAGAGCTGATCGTTCATGTGCTACTGTACTAGCAAGATCTATTTGGGGAGTAAAGGATTGCTCAGCCCACATTCATCTGTCATCCTGCTCTCTTCTGGCTGTTCCCCCAACACCCTGGGCTTGGCTGGGTAAATTCTACACTCTGAAACTGAGAAAGTAACAGCTCTGGTGCCTTGGCTTGTTTGCTCTGGACCCAGTAACGTTTGACTCTGTGTGTCCAGTAGGGACAGGGAACACCAGAGTGTGGGAAACATAAAGGGGGCTGTAAATAGCTGGAGAAACATGCTTACTGAGGTTTCTCTCTAGCATAGAAATCATGACAAACTGTGCAATAGAACTGCCTTTTCCCCCCTCCTGTTGTTGAGTGGGTGTAGGCATATAGATATTTGTGCACCAAATGTCTATAAAATAAATGACATACTAATAATATGCCCCGATTTGTCTTCAGAATTCTCCCATGGAGTATGATGCTCCACATTATTCATCATACATATATTTCTTTCTTTATGTAAAAAACTCTGTTGCAAAGTTATCCAGCTGCTCTCTGTGGACATGTAGAAATTGTAGGAAAAAAATTACCCTGCCCAGTAAATAAGCTCACTATCCACCTGAGCAGGCACAGGGTAGGTACAAGCAGGGGTCCCTCACTGTACCTTCCAGAAGGTGATTCTCCCAAAAAATGGGGTCATTGGGCTCTTTACCCCATGCACAGAACTCCAAGTGTTCACCGTGGGGGAATGTGGCTGCTCCCCGCACTGCTTTGGAGTTTGAAATGGCACTTCAAGAGATGCAATTGCTGCAGGGACTTCTTGTGAGATCACGCGGCTCTTTCATCTGCGATTACTCATCTCACATCGCTGATTCTGCCGAGTGGCTCCGTTATCAGCGCTGCAGGGATCCCCCAGGGGTGCTTGCCTGCTTTAATCGTGCAAGTGTCCAGGGCACAGGCACAAACTGAGAAGCTGCACCTGAGTGAATCTCGAGCTGCAGTGTCCTGTGCTGTACATTCAGATCAAGGTCCATTGTAAAAGTGATAATTCTGGGTGAAGTGTCCAGCTCTAGGAACACGGATCAGCCATTGCTACAGCAACCTGTATACGTTCTTCAGTTAAACAATGAATACACCTTCAAAGAGCAAGGCCCAAAATGGCATTCTTTGAGGTTGACACAGGGTCAGTCACAGCTTGGGATGTGTGTGCTGCAGATGGAACTGGAGTGTTCTGCTGTGGAGCAGCTGAGTTTCCCTTGCCCTTAGCTGAGTGCATTAGGAGTGGGTTACACACAAGCAAAGCAACAAACCAAAATCTCCAGGTCTTTGATCCCTTGAAACATTGCAATTTGAGAAAATTTTGGGTTTTGTGAATGTGGGTTTCTGTGTTTAACGTTCAGTGGTGTGATGCTGGAAGGTGAACTCCAATGTTAGGTCACTCCATCGAGGGCTATCAAAAAGGTCAAAGGGGAATTTTTAGAGCGTCTTGGATTGCCAGAGGGTAGAAGCTTCACTCAATTTGTGCAGTGCGAGGTTAATGAGGATATACTAAGATAAGAATCAATTATCAAGATTAATACTAAATAACCTGGATTATCTCAGCTGAGATTGTTAGCACAATTACTTCACAGAGCACAGGAATAAGAATTAGTTGTTAAAACTGACTGTCAGAGGAAATCTTCCCTTGGGAAGTGATCACCTATTAAATTGTGGAGTTTTAAATTTTTGAATATTTAACTGATACAGGAGATAGAATGATATATATTAGGAAATTTACTCGTGTTGGTACCTATACATGTGTACAAACATCTTGTTTAATCAAGCAACATATGAACTAGTTCACTGATGTCTACTGCAGAAAAAGGTTTTTCCCATATAATTGTAGGAGGCAACTTGGAAGAACTGGATTGCAACACTAGGAAAAGAGCTTTATTCCATGCACTTGTCAGTGCTTTCAGTGAAGGGGATGTGGATGCTTTTCCTTATGCTAATCATGCAAGGAAGCAGTGGAAAGAGATTGGAAAATGATGGGAAAAACACGTCCTTCCGTATTGCCAATTATTAGGAAGCCAGTCTGTGGCAAGGTGCCACCTCACAAATCTAAAATAAGAGCCTGCTGCCCCATGAGGCTTGTGATGCTTGATAATCTACTTTTTTTTCCCCTCCATACTGAAGAGCACATTTCTGGGATTGGTTGTGGAGTGTCCATCCTTGGGGATTCACCTGGCCAAAGTCATGGCTGAAATGATGAAGTGTTTCTGATGGTCACACTGTTGTCCCAAGGCTGGAGGTGACACTTGCACATCTCCCTTCCAGCCAAAGTTTCTAGATAGTACAGGAGTTCCAATAAAATTAGCTGCTCCTTCGCTCTTCACCTTTGACTTGCTGATCTTCTAATGCTGGGGGGAGAGCAAAATGCTCAGTTTAGCTGGTTATATTGCTGTCAGTAAGGCAAAATAATGCTTTAATTTCATACCTCTTTGTCCTGGCAAGAGAGAACATCTGTGTGTGAAATTTTAAAGTTTCTACAAGTCTCAACCTTGAAATACGTGACGATTTCCATAGTTCTTTTGTAAGCAGTGTTTGTGTGCTTGTGTATTTGTTGCTGTTTACTGAAGTTTGGTTTCTTGGCAATTAAATACTTCTTCAATAGAGAGAAAAAGCGAGGAAGCTTTCTGGGGAATTGTTCTTCCCTTTCCTTTTTCCCCAAAGCCCGTAAAATGAGGAATGTGTGTCCGTTTTATTAATTCTGTGATTAAATTATAGGTTTTATTTTTTTCATTTTCCTAGGAAATATTAGAGCATTTAAAAGACTTCTGGTTTTTCGAAGAATTTTTACCAGTTCAAGAAGCCAGAGCTTAGGTTTCTCAACTGCATTTTCACTTTCTTCCTGTGACCAGATATTATGTGACTGTACTCCAGTACATTCTAGCAGATTTTAAATAAACCTTCTCTAAACTAGTGAAAGAAAATGAGAAAATTTCCAGGGAAATCCCTTGCTAGATAGCACATCTGTCAATGCATTTCAAGCTGGAGTAATTTTCATCAGCCTTAATCAGCAGTTTTGTTCAGAACTCAAATATAATGTTTGCTGAAGACAAATACAATTATTTTAGGGCATATCTCACACTTTCATCAAGTACCAAATATTTTACTGTTGGAACTGTAATGTTCCAGCTTATATCAACAATGAACTAGTTAAATAAAAAACTAAAAGAAACCTCTGAAATGATGCATAACTGTGTGAAAACCTCTGGAGACCTTCTGTAAGCAAAGGGAAACAGAAATGACTACCCTTGCAAGTGCTGATAATACTCAGAGATGTTTGTCTTCAGCACGAGCTGGAAATGTGGCACATCACTATGTAAATTTGATTGGAGTCCTAATTAAATATTTAAAGGATGTTGGCTTTCCGCTGCCCTTTTGAGAAGGTGGGATGTTCTTGGTAGAACATCTTCTGGTTTCATGTTACTGTAAGAATTGTTGTATTACATAAGCTTTGTTGACAAAGT
Organism: Myiozetetes cayanensis; assembly: GCF_022539395.1. Classification (NCBI taxonomy): domain Eukaryota; kingdom Metazoa; phylum Chordata; class Aves; order Passeriformes; family Tyrannidae; genus Myiozetetes; species Myiozetetes cayanensis. The sequence continues at coordinate 8,077,399 of NW_026087389.1, forward strand.
CTAATGAATTTGGTGTCAGTTTGAACAAAGAATGTTTTCTGGTTACTCTGTGAAGACAGATTTTTTTAGCTGCAGTAAAACAGCTTTCACTTCTCTTGGTGATATTTAAGACCTTTGATACTTTTGCACAGAAGAAATTGTACAAGTAGTCTCTGGGAAATCTGCTTTATTGTGTCAAATGATTTTGTATTAAAAAAATAATTTGAATACATTGGGCTATTTTAGCACTCGATTTTAGAGAACTCCTTGAACTGAAACTTGCAGGACCTGCTTTGGATCTTCTATTCCTGACTGGGACTCCTCTGGCCTTTACTGAGCCAGTTATGTGTCATGTAAATGAAATCAGGACAGGACACTGCCCAGCTTCCTGGAGTCCCCTGGCTTGGGCAGGTGACAGGGCTGTGTTTGGGGCTCTGCTCTCAGAGGGCTGTCACAGTGGGGTCCCTTTCCTTGAGGGTGTGTTTGTGCAGTCTGAAGGAGGAGGAGGTGGCTGTCACCAGAAAGGACCATCACCTCATCCTGAAAGGAGCAGAAGGAATTGTTTCAGAGGAGGAAGGCGGCACTGGAGAGCATGGGGGGGAGATGCTATTTCTCCTTGATTCCCAAGTGCACTTGCAGCTTTATTTCTGCCTGATTTACTTTCACAGGAACTAGCAAAGGGAACATGTCAGCTACTGTTATTGTTGAGAATTAAAATTTAATGCCTTGGATTAAAATTGAAAGGACAGTGCCCTGATATATTTTCCCTTCCCAAGTTTCTTATGGTAATACACAGTAGGTGTTAACAGAAGTAGCACTTGGACCTTTTCAAGCAATTGAAGAGGAAATTCAGTAGAAGCCCTGCTGAATTTCCCAAGCCTAGGCAAGCTTGGCATTTTATATTTCTAATGGAATTTTTTTAGACCAAGATGTGCTCATTACCACTTGTGCATGGAAATCCGAGATTCACAATGAGATCATCATTCATTCTTTGTATATAAATGTTACACATAGAAACTTCATGGAGAAAAACATTATTTAGAATGCAAAAATCAAGTGACTGAGAGAAGAGAGTGTTAAGAGTGTCACTGCAACTGAAACTCAGCCTCTCTTATGCATATGCGTTATGAGGAATTCTTTAACTATAAAGAACACATAACACTTTTCCAGCAGATTTCTTCCTTACTCAGTACACAAGATGGACAGTGCTCAATTAATGAGCAGCTACTGAAGATGTTGTTCTCTCCTCAGTGTTTGATATGTGGCCCTAAACCTTGTTTACAGCACATCATTCAGACCTTGCTCAGACGTAGGAATTATTAATTTCCTCGTAGGCTTTTCTGTGCTGCTCAGCACTGCTGTATCCAAGTGCTACACAGGTTTTAAATTAAATTTATCTCCACAAAGCCCCAGTGAGGATGTGGTATTATCTCTGTTTTACAGATGGGGAACTGACAGAGATTAAGGTCAGAAAAATTCACCAAATTTGGATGTGCATTTTTGAGACACAAGGCTGGATTTTAGAGCCCTTCAGATCATACAGCACATTCCGTGTTCAGAAAACTTCACTTGCTGCTTTAGTGTCAGGTGTGTTTTTCTCGTGGGTAGATAAGTTGCCCAGCATCTCAAGGGTGCAGGCTGAGCATTCACGTGGCACTGTTGATGGCTGAGGAAAGGTTTGGTTTGGATACCTCGAGTGGGGTCACACAGGAACTCGGAGCTTCCTCTGAGAGGGGCCCAACTTCAGGGAATCCCCTGCAGAAATGAGCCAGCAGGGCTGGTTGAAAACCCTCAAATGAGTGTTTTGTTAAAGGCTGTTCCTTAATGCCTGCACATAAATTGGGATTACATGAGCCACCTGATTTCTCATCCTTGTCAATGTGATCGTTTGATTTTTGCCATGGAGAAAGATTTATTTGGAATATTGAAATTTCATGATCCAGTTAATTTGGGGAATGAATATTAATTGAGAAACCATATTGCCTCAGAGGTAGTACTTTTTTTCTGTGATAAACATGTAGAGGATCTTCCCAAATGTACTTTGATTTATTTTCATTGCATATTCAGATTTCTTTCCTCTGTAAAGACATACTAAATACCAGAAGATTCACGAGCAAGTCTGGCAAAATACCATTCCTCTATTGAGATAAACTTTAACTGGTGATTTTATGTGCTATGTGTCCGTTTTGTATACCAAGTACATTTACATGTACATGATTTTGCTTTTATTTTCTCCATTGGCAGTTTATGTTATGCTAGTTTTTGTTTTAGGCTTGCTGGCTGCCAAAAGAGTAGCACAGAGAATTTAAAATAACATGTTGGTTCTTCACAGTCCTTTAGAAGTAGCAGTGTGGATTTGAACCAAGGCTAAACATGGTGATTTCTGAGTATTTCTGTTAATTTTGGAGAACTTTAATTGGATTAAATTAACCGAGGAGAAAAGCTTTTACTGTATCATTTTCTGACAATTTGTGGTGTCCAAAGTCCATTTCTGCTTTGATTTTTTTATCTGCAAGGTAGATATTTCTATATATTTTTCCGAAGGTCTTTGAAATCTTCAACTGACAATGATGAGGGAAGTGAAATGTTTCTTGCATTCATCGTGGCTCTGCCTGTCAGAACAGGGACTGGGTGTGCTGCAATTGTCTAGCTGGGTAGTAAAGCTGTTTCTTTAACTACCTTTTTAATGTTAACCTACATTAGCTTGTTCTTAAACTACGTTTCTCCTATTGTGCCAAGCTCATATCTTTGTGGAACTGGGAGGCTACTTGATGTGTAGAAAGTTGGAAGTTTTTCTCCTGGCTGGGAAGTGCATTCGTGGAAGCCAATACAGCTCTTACAACAACAGGAGAAAATGAATTTTTCAGTAGTTTCAGTCTCTCTTGTTTACAGGCGTAAACACTTCCAGACTGCGCAGAACCAGCTATTCCCAGAGCTTTATGGTATTGCTGGGGCATTACCTACACAGCAACTGCTCGGTGCTGAGGGAAAAATGGAAGTTAGTGAGAACTTTGCTTTACTGAGTAGAATTACCTACTGGGTAGCTTGGGCAGGACACGGGTCATGTAAATGACCCTTTAAGTAATAAAGACCAGGCAAATCATATCCATTATTTAAGAGGCGCAATAATAGTCCAAAGTTTTCCTTGGAAATAACCCAGTAATGCCCACCTTCTGTAAAATGTTGGCCACTGGTGCTGGAGCAGTCAGGGCTGTGGAGCTGAGCTGGCAAAGTGGTTGATGGGTTGTCTGTGGGGTGGACACCAGTGCAGTCTGAGGAGTTCACAAATAAATCCCAGCCTCAGCTCTGACAAATGCCAGCCAAATTCCTCAGGCTACAGAGGGATCTCCAGCTGAGCTCTCTGCCAGTTTGTCATACCTCGGCCTAAACATTCCTCCTGCAGATTGTAGATTAAGATTTAATCATGTCTATAGGTTTGTAATTACTCCTGAGGATCTTATTAGAAAGCCTTGCTGGCAAGGAACTCCAAAGCACTTTCAGTAGATTATACAAAAATTCGTTCCTGAATTAGTTGCAGAACGGTCATCTGGCACCCAAATCTTGTTCATAATGTTAGCAGGTTCACTGAAAAATTATTCCAATCCACCATGTGACCATAAATGTTTTTTAGTCTTGAAAAGTTAAAAGCAGTAACACGAAAACATTTTTTTGTTGATGCCTGAAGTGATGTGGTGTAGGAAAGAAAGCCAAGAAGAGATCAAAACCATACAAAATTATTTGCTTGGTTTATGGCTTGATTATGTGACTCATGCAGTTCTGTATGGTGAGTCTAGGTTAAAAAATAATCATAGAGACTGTTTTCTAAAAGGAAAGAAGACCCAGAAATCTTATGGTGGTTACAGATAGAGGAAAATGCATATTTTTCAGGATATTTGGCAATCATGAAATAGAAAGCAAGCAGGGAAATTGTGTGCATATACAGTTAAATGTGTAATTAGTACAAGCTACAACATACTTATTACATAAAGCAGTTAAAATACTTGTATATACTGCGAGCACGTGAAAATTTTCCTCTTTAAAGAATTTTTCTAAGCATTCCTTCATCTTATACTAAGGAAGATGCAGACCAAAATATTGGAAATGCAAGTTTAGGCCCTGTATCACAACATCTTCCCCTTTGGTTTTGATTTCTCTGTATTTCTACTGCCATATTACAGTGGAGAAAATGCCTTACTACAGCAATTATTTTGAAATTTGACTTTGGGAATATTGACAAGATTCTCTTTGACTTCTCTTACATGTGTAAATCAATGAAAGGACAAAATGCTAGAGTTGTGTTTAGTCCTGATTCTGAAAATAACCTGGTGAAGCTACAAAACTCTGATAGATTCTAGTGGTTAATTTGCTAAGAGCATCTGTTTGTGGTGGGAAAAGATTCCTAAGGAGCAATTTAAGGTGAAAATCTAACCCCAAAGTTCACAGGATTAGTATCTTACCCAAGTAGATCTAATGCCTGTATGTATTAGATAACAGGAGCAAGCAAGCCACTTGTTCTCAGCAAAAAATATCTTATGAAAAGGAGTGTCATATTCAGTAAATAGATGTATTTTAATATAACCCTACTGGGGTTGATTTTCTGCTACCACATATGAAAGATCTCCTGAAGAAATAATCCCATAAGACTGCCTGTGTTTGCCTAAATTGAGTTAGATCATCGTGTTCAGCATTAACCAACCCCAGAAGGCTGGAAGGAGGTTCCTGTCGTGTTTGGTGCTGGTCTGACAGTGAGGAAGGGTTTGTTTCCTTTCTAAAATTCGCTTATCCTTTCAGTTCATCGAACACTGTTACCATTCAACGTCATCTTCTCCACTGAGGGCCTCAGCTCTGTAGGAAAATGCAGGAAGCTCTGATCCCTGCCACAGGGGTCTGACAGACACAGGGAAGTGGCCAAAAGCAGCAATGTTATTTACCCTTTTCTGAACACATGGTCTAGTACATAGAGAGCATGTTGGGAAAATCAGAGGGACAGCACGTGCAGAGAGGGAAAGTTAAACCTAGAAGAGTGTCCTTTGCTTGCAGTTTGCAGTTCTACTGGTTTAAATGAACCAGAAATATAACAACTTGCATGCTTGCATTTTGCCAGTGGCTGTTGTATAAACTTTTCCAAAAGTATCTATCAAATCTCAGCATTAGAACAGCACTTTAACTGTGCAGTGTGTAATTACACGTGTGCCTGTGCCGTGCTGGTTCTGTAATTGGACTGAACAGTTGTAACACTCCAGTTTTAGGGTAGTGGCCTTGACCTGCTTTTCCTGTTGGGAGCATCTTTTCCCTCCTGGGTGTTCCAGGGGATGTTGGGCAGCAGCCAGTGAGCACCCCTGGGCTCAGTCAGCCACAGCACTGCTGGAATCACCTGGGACACCCTCAGGGCTATGGGGGAGAGCTCTCATTCCTGTGGGGGGAACAGAGGTGTGGACAGAAATCCTTTCAAAAGAGGCTTCGTTAATTCTATGGAACAACATGATTTAAGTGTTTTTATTTTGGAGAGCAAGCATGTATATGAAATGGTAAAATGAGAGCTAATGGGATGTCTTAAAGATTCTAGTATCTAGAAATAAACATAAATGCACTGTACATAAATGTAAAGAACTCACTGTCTAGTATTATTAGCTATATATAAATGTAAATCTGACAATGAATTTTCATTACATTACTATTTTCATCTATATGCCTGAGGAATTGTTAGACTAAGTACAGTGTCTGCATTTTCCTGTAAATGCTTGTGTTACATTTATTAATTCAGGAAGCTAAAATGCTTGTGGAGACACTTGGGTATCATAGGAATTGCTCTAAATGGAGCAAATTCAAATTCATAGTATTACCAAAAAAATATGGTCTAATAATAACACATTGCATTCAAAATTAAATTCTGGACAAAAGGATGAAAGAACAAGGTACTGAAAATATCCGTATAGATCTTTGAAAGTTTATGCTGATTCAGAAGGGGGTTGTGGAGTGATGTAACTGTTTCCTGAGTGACAGAAGTTGTGAAGTCCTGTGCTGTGTTTGAGAACTCCCCATCCAGCTCCCCTGGCTCTCTGCACACTGAGCTGTGTGGACCATCCTTTGCCACAGCACACCCTGTGCTCGCTCTCTCTCCCGCTCTGATTGCACTTTGCTTTATACCATCGTCGAATCTGGGGAAATGCCATTTCTCTCTTCTCCCCAGGGACTTTTTTTTACTCCCTGAATCTTTTCCCACAGCTCCCTGCAGCTTTTCTGCTGCAGCTCTATTTGCCCCATTTCTGCTGTGGATGTCCAAATAGAATTCACTCAGAGGAAATAATGAACCACTTCGGGGGAAGGCTGAGTCTTGGTGCGTGTTTCTAAAGCCTATAAAGTGACTTTATGTAGAGCTATAGAAGTAATAATAAAAAAAAAAGGTGCTAAAACGTGACAGTTTTTTTCTTTGCTCCCCATTTTTAAAGCCAACTTTTTTTTTTTTCACCGAAGAGCACAGCAAAAGAACATTCCTAGTTGTTCCATCATGTCAGCTCTCTTAGTTTGTAACCTCAACAGAAATGAGCTTAAGCTCAAGTGTTTCAGTGTGCTGGTCTCTATAGCGACCTTCCTTCCCCCTCTCTCCTTTGCTGGGGTAGAGTTTTCCTTACACTTATATATCTCAAGAGATGTCACAATTTTTTATTGCTCCTATAGCATGTAATGTAGCCCTAGGTAGCCACACTAAAAAAAAAGGATTTTCACAGTATAATTTCTACCACTTACTGCATACTGTGGAACATTTTCTTAATTTTTTTTTTTCCTTTTCTGCCTTCTACCTTTCTGCTTTAAAAAATGGCATGATGGATATTAATATTTTTCCTTAATAAAAATGTATTTTCCCTTGATCTTAGTTTTGGTAATACATTATTCAGTGTTCCTTTTTAATAAAAGCCACTGGTTGTTCCATTACTCACAGCAGTTATTACAACACTAAAGGTCTCGTTCATCAGAGTGACTTGCAGAGGCAAATCCAAACCCTTGAGTTCTCCATGCATCAGGGTAATAGCTGTGGTGCATGCAAGTTATTAAAGAAATTTAAAATATAACGTGTGTTTCTCTGTTTTGTTTTCTTTTTTATTTTATTGCCTGGGTGTGCTTGTGCAGATTTTGCTGTTCCAGTAGAAGCCGTCGAGGAGGTGACCCTGTTGATTGTGTTGCATTTTGTAAACCATCCTTCTTAAACTAACAGAGATAGGACATGGATTTTGGGTTGTTCTTACTTACCAGACTTTTCTTTGGATTCCTGTCATTTTGTTGGATAATAGGAGATATTACAACCTTAGATGATCTTTGCTAATATGAGGAAAAACAGGCACAGGTGTCTAGCAGAAAAATGGGAGAAGCTCTTGATCAAACCTTGGGACTGGGATTCTGTCTGACATAACTTCTGTAATATTGTGGTGTGTTGAGTTCATGCATTCTGGCAGAAACTGGACATAAACCAACTGCAATATGATGCAAGACAGCAATTTTATTTTGAGTTGGTCATCATAAGAGTTTTTTTAAGAAAGCAAAGTTTTAGGTCTAGCAAGGGTGTCAAAACAGAAAAAAAAATGTGGAAATTTTTGAAATGTGTGGAGAAGTTGAGTTGCTACCTGAGCACAGAGGCAAACAAGAGCTTCCACTGCCAGAATTATTTTTGCAGCATGGTTAAATGGTATTTGAGTCATCTTCTAAGGAACACAGTGTACATATGGACACGTGAAGAATGGAGAGCATGTTTAGCACTTTTCTGACTCTTTTAAACCCTCATTTTTCTTCTGAATTTAATGTATTATACATTTCTTTTGCCTCTACAAACCTTTTCATTTATTGTTTATAACTTTGCACTCTTTACCTGAATTATAAGAAAGAAACAAGTTGGCCTAATTTGTATTCCAAAATGCTTGCTACAGAAATGGATTTGACAAGTACTTCTACATCATTTAAAAATATTTATGCCCTCTCCATGTATTATGGATGGTAGATGGCTTTTGATGTCTAGCTTGATTCTGCATTTGTTGATTAACTTGTCAATGTTGTGATTGCTTTACAGTGTTGCTACAAAGTGGTTCACTTGCTTTTAGGTGTCTGCATCCTTCTTGGTCAACAAAGATCTGAGAGTCTGAAGTCTGAATGGGTTTTGAGGGGCTTTTGGGTATTTTGGGAGCAGAGGAAAGGCCAGTTTTGGTTTTTTAGATTTGTTTTATTTTTGGGTTATTTGTCAGGGGAGGGGTTGTTTGTTTATTTGAAGACTGTGATGTCATGACAATGATGGACCAGACAACTTGGAAATAGGTAACTGAGGACAAACTTATGTACATGTGCCTGTGTGCACCCACGCATTACCTGAGCAGGTGCAGTACACAAGCCGTGTAAAGCCTGAGAAGGAGAAGCAATTTTGAAAAAAAAGATGTGAAAAGTTTACTTTGAAAATAGATAATGCAGCCAGAGCATGCTAGTATTTTATTTGACTTGTAGCTTTGAAATAGTCTGACTTCTTTGGTTGAATTTTGTGCGTTTCTTGCTTTAAATACATCGAGGGCTGGACCCATTGCACAAAGGGTGTTGTGACAGGTTTGAGGACAATGCAGCTTTCCTGCCAGGAGTCAGAGGTGAAGATGAACATCAGCTCACTGGTGGTGGGCAGAAATAGCCAAAATACTGGTGTGTGGTCAGCACTGTTTTAGTCACAAACCCAAACCTCAGCAGCACTCTGGCTGCTGTGAAGGGAACCCATCGCAGTCAGACCCAGTACAATGGGAACTGTCTGGTGTTCATGTGGATCTGCTTGTTCCTCAGACCTCCCTCAGGTTCCTGCTCTTCTTGGTGTCACTGCTAATGACACTGTTAATGGTGCTGTGCTCGGGGCTGGGGCTGTTTGGGCACTGAGCTTGGTGGATTCTCGTTCTTGGGTTCACTGGGGTAACCCAAGAGCTACAAACTGGCAGAGGAAGGGACAGTTCTCGTGGTGGTCACAGCCACGCCCTAGGAAAATATGCTGGAACAGCAACATCAAAGCTTCCAGGCAAAAGTGGGAGAGCAGAATGGAAGAGCCTGTCTGAGAGGTGCTGTGAAGTGCAGCTGCAGCTCAGGTGAGGGGGAGCAGAGCTGCAGGGAGAGGCAGGTTGTGGGATTGCAAATGGATGGCTCTTGGCTTCATCACTCAGGTGCTGGGGTACTATACAACAGACCACAGCCTATCTTCCTTTTAAGTGTAGATAATTTAGCTTGATTGACCATGCTAAGAAAATGGCCATATATTTAAACAGTAATAATTTTGATGTTTTCTTCCCTGCTAGATTAAGCAGGGGAAGCCACGTGTAGTGGATTCGAGTCCATCATAATCTGCCTGTGATGGGAGAAATTGGTCCTTGTCAACACCACAGGATTGGTTGCATGCATCATATTTAATGGGCTTTCTGTTCAGCAGCTTCTGTGGGTGGTGAAAACGGAAAATAATCCACATAAGCTTTTCCCTTCAGCCTCGTGTAGAGCATTAAGTACCATCCCCATGCAGGGAATCTAGGCTATGGCTGTCAGAGAGACTTGAGCACCTTTTCTAGGGCTGTGATTCTTCTTGGCTTTTTCAGAACAGAAATAGCAGTAGCATGTGATGTTTTGGCTCACTGAGAAGAAGAGGGTTTTTTAATTAGAGGCCAGTTTCTGGAACTGGAAGAACACAAAATAACTGAATTGTGTGCAAGGGGGTGGGGTTGAAGGATGCTGAGAGATAAAGCTGCTCTAGGGACAAAGGGCTATTAGAAAAACTAGGTGATTTTAGAATAAAATAATTTCCTTTTCTTAGTGTCCTTAGGAATTCTTTGATCAAAATGTCAATTCATGGCTGCCAGCAACAAGGACATTCGTGTGTTGAGTCAAATGAGTAATATTCTGACTTGTGTGGATTTCGTCCTCACAAAGGGGAAATGATGGGAGGGAATAATTTATAAATTATAACTCATGACTAGAGGGGAGGTAGCATGCAGGGCAGGTCTTCATTGTACATTACTTCTGGAACATGGTGCAAGATTCAGATGTCTAAGTAGGAATAGAACTTTCCCATAATCAAATCTTTGAGAGGAAGCAATGCCAAATATTCACGTAAGGATATAGTTTTGTAGGATAAAGGGCAGCTTAGAAAATGGGATTGAAAAATCTCAAGTCAACCATAAACATCCTTTACTGTAGAGGTACTTTATTCTCTTAGCTACAATGTGTGACATAAGTTGTCTTATTTTGTTGAATTTAAGAGAAACACACACATTTTTAAGACCTTTCTAAAAAAATTAGTAAGTTGTTTTCATTTTGCCACAGAAATTTGCGGTGTTTTTACATTGAACTTGAGTAGCAGAACTAGGAATGTCAAAATTAATGAGCAGATGACACTGATGTGGTAAAATAACAAACTTTAAAATTTAAGGATGCTCCTGGGGTTGTTCTAAAATAGTCCTTTCTATTAGCACAGAGAGATAATGGGATTGTAATTGGTTTCCTTTAACACACACACATGTTAAGTCAGCAGCCCATTTTGCATTATCTTCTCCCCTCCTATTCCAACCAGGCCTGTGGCTTTCCCAGAACTGTGCTCGTGGGATGGCTCAGCAGAAGCCTGGAGCTTGGTTCCCAGCAGGTGCTGAGCTCAACACCTTGTTGTTCAGGACAAGTGAATGTGTGGTAAAATAAAGAGGCATTTTGGAGTAGCAGCACCATCTCAGTCAAGCATCCAGTGGGGAGGCAACAGGAAGAGAACCTGAAAGAATTAGTGCCATCACTCCTTCTAATCAGCACAGAGAAAGTAACTTCCAACAGTTTTCCCTATCTCTGATTCTAGAGATGACATGGAACAAGCAGACACTGATCTCGATGTCCTAAGGACCTGGATTTAGGTGAACTTCTATTCAGAGTTCTCCCTGTGTGTTTGACACCAGTGATTCTCCAGCTTATGCTATTTAAGAGCTGAAGCACAAACCAGAGCCCCTGACCTCCAAAATTAAATAAACTTGGGGAACTGAGATGTGTTTAGATTTCCTCCCAAAAATGTATTTAATATATGAGCAGTATTTTTATAGACTGGGCATATGCAATGTGTCTTTTGAAATCTTAGCAAAACTGTAATAAGAATCGAAAATATTTCAGTGTATCTCGAGATTTTTCTTCATTTTAGCATTCTTATTTTGTAATGTAGAATTCCAGTGTCTTTTTTTTTTTTCCTAGCGTGAGTTATACAGATTTGAGGTCTGTTGTAGTTGTAAAATTAGTCTACTTGTTATGGTAGCCTTTAATACTGTATTCCCACCTACAACTGCAGTAACACAGCTTGAAGGGAATTTAATTAGGAAAATGAGGCAGATGAAATAGGCAATGTAATGTATATCTGCAATATGAAGAAGAGTAAATACACTTTTCATCTGAAAAGTCAGGATAGGAACTGTGTTAAACTGGGCTGAAATTCACTCAGAAATGGATTTCTTTTCTTTTCTATCATTACTGTGTAATTGTCCTCCTTATTACTGGGGATTAGAAAGGCTACCATCATTAGAGAAGAAACATCTTTCACTGATTGTATTTCGTTTCTGGTTTATCTGGCACTGACCTCCTCTTTATGCAAGAAGTGGAAGTCCCTGGAGGAACAGAGAGGGTGCAGTGATTCCAATCCTCTGGGAAACCTCGGGCACACCCTGTTTGCACCTCCTGACCTGTGTGCACCCCTGCTGAGTGGATTCCTACTTGTTTACAGGCTGTCCAAGCACTAAGCAGGTGGAATTCAGAGGACTGAGAACTTCCCTGCCTGGCTGCACTCTGGAACATTCCAGCCTTACTGCAGTGTTGTGGATTGTTGTGCCCATTCCTTATTTTCCTAAGGTGTTTGTCAGCGTTTGGGACGGTCACTCTGTCCAGAGAAACACAGAGCATCACTAGGGCAGAAATCAGCTTAAGTAACATATATAAGAGATCATAAATAATTGTTTAAGAACAAAAATTCCCACAGTCCCTTCTCAGAATTGCAGAGTAACACTGGGAAGTCTGCAGAGTTACAGAGCACAGCCAGTACAAGTGACACATTTGTTTGAAGCACGTGCTCTGTTTCTTCAGTCTGAATTAAGAGATAGAAATATATTATTCAGATACATTATTGTGTGGTAAGCAAAGAGAAATGGTTTTAATAAGTGCATTGATTCTATGTATGAGATTTTAAAATGTTCTGTTAATTCTGCATCAACCCAGTTGGGCTGTAACGTGATTCTTCCAGCTGTTGCTTAGAGAGGTATGAGATTAGTGCTTTTACTTTAGTGCTTTTTCTGAAGTGTTTTAAACAAGATTGGCTGTGAAATAAGTAAAGATGCATGTGGTAGGTGTATGATGAATACATGGTTCAGGCAACCTAATGTCACCAACCTTATTTTGCTACTGTTTGTTGTTTTTTGCCTGTGGCAGCAGAGAGGCAGAGGACTTGTGATGATTACCAAAATCTCAAGTTCTCTCCCTGCTTAAGTCAAATTTCAAAGCATCAGATTTTAAATTCAGCCTCGTTTAAAGTCTTGGTTCTGTGTTTGTCTGTCCCATGCCTCTTGACAGTGTTTTTATTTATCAGTATTTTGGAAGACAGAATAAGAAATGATTTGTAATACTCTTATTTCTGTCCCAGCGTTGCGAGATACAAGGGCAAGTGTGGTGGTATAGTTGATTTTCCAACTACTGGAGACACCAGCTTAGTTTCATCACTGGATGGTAGTCCAGACTATGGAATGTGTTTTGCTCCTTTATCAGGAACATTGCCTTCATTACAAAAAGAACCTTTTTTTTTTTTTTTTTTTTTTTTTGGTATCAGGTAAAAACATTCTTGCATGTTTTAATTGGAATGAAAATCCCCTGTGGGGGGTTGCTGATGGGCTGCTTAAGAGAAATGAGGAAGATTGATTGAAGTTCCTAATAGTTATTTTTCTCAAACATCAGCACAAGATAGCAGGTGTTTCCTCTGCTAAGCAATTCTTTTAGTAGCTAAAGAGACTTGATTTTTGTATGTTGTCAAGTTTCAGGTTTAATATATGCTAAGGGACACATCTCAGACACTTAATCTTCTGTTGGCTTTATGGGGAAAAAATTGTAGAACCTTTTCAGATCTTTGAAACAGTCATAGTTAAATTCTCTGCTTTTCCATGATCTGCTCAAGCATTTCCTTTCATCTGTGATTTTCAAAAATAAACCAAGACCTGGTGCCTGCTTAGAGAATGCTTATTACTTGGAGCTGTGGTCATCTGATTTGTTACTGTATCATATGCTAAGATTTATACATGTTTTTCTGGTGTAAAGCCTGACTAGATGCATCTGCTATCCTTAATTAATTTAGTGAAGTTCTTCTGTGGAATCAGGTAGCTACAAATTCAGGAGTTCCTTTTGAAGGGCAGGTATTTCTCAAAGACACTTTCCAAGTGTGTGCACTTCGAAGGGGTTGTTCTGTGTACTTTTTTGTGGGAGCAGGTAAAGGAGCGGGATGTTAAATTAGAATAAATCTCTTAGCTTAAGAACTAAGTTTGGGTTTTGCAAGAAAAGAGCTGCTACAAAAGACCCTCTGTGACTCTCCCAGAAGATTTCCCCATCTGGAGCAATAATAAAACTGAATTTCCTGATTAGTCACTTGGTTCAAGCAGGGCAATGTTAGTGTAATGCTTCCGATGTGTCTGAAGTATTGTCACAGGAAATTCATCATTGCTTCATATTTTACCCTGCAGTACCTCAGATATTTCTGACTGCATTAAATACTTCAAATACTCTAGGGCTTAAAGACCTAAAATAGACACTGTTAGGATTGTGCCTTAGCTATTTAAGAGGGATTTTCATTCTCATCAGAAGGAGAAAAAATTTTAGTGAATGAAAGTGGAATTCTCTGAGCTTTTGAAAGAAAAAAGTGATCATCTTCACATTCTAGTTGCTCAAGCTGGAATGTGTGGATGGAAAATGAATAAATACACTTTCCTTAGTTTGCTGGTGTTTCTTCTTTTGAGGTATTTAGTGGAGAGAGTGGAGAGATTGATTTAGAAAATGTGGTCTATTTGGTAAATCCTGTGTGCATGGATTTGCATTGTGGCAAAAGGCACAGGAAATCCTCTTTGTGCTTTTTCAAGAACATGTGATCCAGATGTACACGACGCAGGACAAATGGAAACGGGAGGGAGTGATTACCTTCTCTGTCTAGAATTTTGTAGTCCTACCAAGAGGGTGAGAAAAGGGTTTAAGAGATGACATGTACAGTTTTTGCTTTGGAAGGAAACCTTTTCCAAAACCCCTTCAGAGAAGTGATACTTTTAGGAAAACCCGAACAACCATTCCTTGATGAGCCCAGGAGGCACTTTCTGTTAAAGCTGCCTGAACAATTTGTTTGTCTTGTTGCTGCTGCTTGGAAAGGCAGAGTCAGTCCCTTAATCATCTCAACTGTTGGCTCTTCCAGACCCCGAAGGTTGCCACCCACCATGCTGAGATTTGGGCAGCACCTCATCAAGCCCTCCGTGGTGTTCCTGCAGACCGAGCTCTCCTTTGCCCTCGTCAACCGCAGGCCGGTGGTCCCGGGCCGTATCCTTTGGGTGCTCTGGAGGGAAGCAGGAGCGATGCAGAGTGCCTGGAAGGCCAGGTAGGATGTGCGACACGGGTTGATTCTGAAACCAGGCGGTGGAACGTGAGGTACTTGATCAGTGTTGCAGAACTGCCGAAAACAGTTGCTTAGCAACTGTGACCTTAGAGGTGAATTTCTATTGACCTTTTCGCCACAGTAGATGTATAAACAACCAGGTGCTACTGAAAAGCATTTTAAAGTGTATCTGAGGTGGTGCTGTTTAAATTTCGTATTATGCTAAACAACACATCCCGCTTCCCTTTTAATAATGTCACTTTTTTTAAGATGTGGTAACTTCTTTATGGAGAATTTTCAACTTCTCCTGGCTAAATGCACACCATTTGTCAAGTGGCAGTAGAATCCTTTATGAACACTATTTTTTCTCTTTTTTTGGGGGGGACAGATTGCTTTGATTAATTTAGGTAGGAATGAATTAAATAAACCATCTGTATAGTGCACACATTTTGTGATGAAAAAGTGAAGCCCCATGTTGTAAGTAAAATTCTCAAGTTAGAAGCTTTATAGGAACTTGATTATCCGAGATGCTAAATGAGCCTATTTAGGGTATTTTGTAGTGTGGTGTGTTAATTTCCAGTCAAAACCCTGCTGCTCCAAAATTTGTGCAGCTTTCAGTGGCTGGAGGTGCAATTTTTCAGAAACGATCAAGTCTGATCACTTTTCCCATAGAGGTTCATGGTAAAACTTGAGTAGGAACTCAGGCAATGACTGAGTGTGTTTTGGGAAAAGAAGAAAGTTGTCTGGAGTTTATTGAGAGTTCTCTTTTTCTTCTGTAGTATTATGTTGTTTCTCTCATAATTTAATGTATAATTTAGAATTTAGTCCACTTTAATATATTTTTTAAACTCACAAATGTATTTCTTCTGAAATGGAACCTTCCTCTCTCCCGTCACTTCTGTAGATTGTGGTTGTTCAATATTGAACTCTCTCTTCACCTGCATCTAAATGGTGTTTGTGTGTTCCAGAAGTCAGATTATTTGGTTATAAATGCATGGCAAAGATGCACAGACTTCATAGAAATGTTAAAGGTGTTACTGTCTTACTGGTATATTTTAATGAATTAATTTAACAGGATTTCTGAACTTCAAGTTTCTAAAATACCTGGAGTAAATCAGTGTGATTTACAGATTTGTCATACCAAAAACCATTTCCAAAGCTCTATAGAGACAATATCACATCAGTCACTGTGTGATTCAGAGCCTGGAAATGCCTGGGCAGTCTGTTGGTAAGTGCATTGTCTGGATCAGAGAGTAAATAGAACGTTTCCTTTTCTTCGTGTGGAGGTTTTAAAAATAATATGAACCCTTGTTGTTGAATTAATCAGTTAAGTGAGCAATTGCATCTATTGTTAAAATAAAGAAGAGTATTTCAGATGAAGGATACTTGTTTTAAAGTTTTGTGAGCACCTAGTAATGACAATTTAAGGAGCCTATAAAACTTAATTATTATAAGCTTCTCTGCTTCTTAAATAATTAAAGATTATAAACTCTAGTTGTATAGTTATTGCTGACTTTTGGCAGATACATTTATTTGCTCAGGGTTTAGCTTTGTTATCCCATAATGAGTATTGCAGCGTATTTTATAGTGTCACATTGTTTTAATAGCTTATGTGTTGTAATATATAATGTAGTCTTTGTTTCTCCATTGAATAAATGTTCAGGTAATAAAAACCCAACCCTTTTCCTTTCTCATTACAATAAGAAAAAATTAGAAGAGATCTTGATACAAAGACTGGAATACAGTATGTAAAAGAGAGCAATTTGCAGTTGTGAGCCTTTAAAATGTCTGTATAATGCAGCATTCATCTTGAGACCTGGCAGTAACAAGTGTATTTTCTTTGTTTTATTGCAATAATTTTATCTGCCGTGTCTTTGGCACACATATGACATTCTTTTTCTTTCCTTTTTTTTTTTTTTTTTTCCAGTAGAAAATAAAATATTAATGTATGTGAATTAGAGAGACAAAGGAAATCAGTTTGAAAGCCAGTTCGCTCCAGGTGGTTGCTTTAATTAACTAGTAAGGTTGAAATTCCATCTTGAAACAGAACATAGGATTGGAGCTGTGAATTGGCTGTAATAGTTTTAAAATAAAAATTCAGTCAGAATGGTCTTGTGGAGTTCAGTGTTTGTGATTCGAGCAGGCTGGTTCAGTGAACACGTTGCAAAGTTTGGTGTTATTTCCAGCTGCCAATCCCGTGAATTTAAATTGACACTTCGGAGGCAAACTGTGCTAATAGAAACCAAGAGTAGGTAGAGTAAGAGCACAGTGTTTATGGTAAGGAAAGAGTTCTCCTGTTGCTGGACAGAGCTACCCTATTTGCTCCAGCATGAGACTTCTGCCTGATGGGTGCACACGAGTTCATGGACTCAGGAACCTGTTTGTATTTGGATCCCTTTCAGTGATTATTGCAGATTCTTGAATAGAAAGGAACTGGGATCTTACTGTAGTAAAGGGATATCACATTACACTGGAGTCTTTAGTGTGCAGGCTACAATATGGGCATGGGTTTGACAGGAGGACACTTATTCACCTCTTTTTGTCTCAACCAAGTGGAGAAGAGCTAAATGTGCTGAGTGTGCAGGATTAGTGTGTGTTCCCCTCAGGACATCCGGTCCCTTTGCTGTCCCCTAATAGGGCAACCTAACAGATTGAGACTCAGAGGTGTCTGACCACAGTCTGACTGAAGGACATATCACTCAACCCCCATGACAAAATGAGGGGTCTGTGACTGCTCTGCTCTTCCCTGGAGTTCAATCCCTGCCCCTTCTACAGTCTGATTTCAGAGCAGGGAGGCACATGGTACTGGGACAGTTTCGATCAATGAGATTTTTTTTTTTGGGGCTGTACTTTTGTGAGGCTTTTCTGTTTTGTACAGAAATGGTATGGTTTTTGTTTGTTAATGCCTGTGCATCTTCCAGGAGCCAAGAGTCTGGGTGGGAACACGAGTGCTGTGTGCAGTGCTCATCCTGGCAGCAAGCGTGGGAGTGGTGGGAGGTGAGCTGGTTATTCTGTGAGCATGCTGGCATGTGTTCCCATATACAGGTACCAGGACCTTTCTTTATGAAAGGCAGAGTCCTTGTTTCCTCTCAGTTCTGTAACTTGCTGCTCTGCAGAGAGTGATTGGGGGAAAAAAGTCATTTGTAGCTCCGTTGAACAACAATGGGGTTGTTTTGGAGAAGGCTGGAGCAGTGGAGGGGTGTGCACAGTCAGCAGATGCATTGTTTCTGTCACACAGAAGGCCCAAGACAAACAGAATCAGCTCCTGGAACCAGCACGAGCTGAGCTTTTACTTGGCTTCTTGAATGATTTCAGTCAGAGCTTCCATAATTCCACAGAACAGAACTGTGGCTGTTTTAAGCAAATTCCATCTCCATTTTGATGTGGACTTTTTGTGCTTTAACATGGTAACAAATACTTTGTGAATGACCTACCATTTTATTGATGTTTTCCTAGCCCTGCACCAGAGCTTTACAAGGTTTTGCTCACATCTTCAATAAATATGAACTGGTTTTTATCAGTGCCTCTCTCATGGCATTGTGCAGGGCACTTACTTTCATCTTGTGTTAAACGTGAAAAATGAATTTAAACATTAGCAGAATCCGTTTGGGGACCAGGACTTTTTATTATAAATAAAATTATTCAATTTTTTTTTTTTCAGTAGACAAGGTATTGATCTTTGGATTTGTGTTCAGGATGCCGTAAGAAGAACTAACATAAAAGGAACACAGCAACATTTGTAAATTGATTGAATGCAATGTGTAATGACAGAGACAAACATCAGATCTATGGCAATACTATATTATACAAAGCATTTTTCAGCAGTTTATTGAATTGGTTATTAAAAGGAACAGGCTTCCCAGCTGGGAACAACAAGCTGAGGGTTATTGGGACCAAGTAATTTTAGAGAAATTTGTGGTGGACAGTTTGGCTCCCTTACTAAGGGCTCATGTATGTGTTTATAATAAATTAGAATAAATACTTTATCGCAACTTTTCATATGGGATAGATTATGAAAAGGTTTTTCTTTTTAAAAAAAGAAAAGAAAAAAGGAAGCAAAAAAAGGCAGTTTAACTGTTCCATGCTGAATTTTACTGGACTATTTAGTATTGCTATTTTCATAGAAATCCAGTTTCTCCCCCCACAAAGTATTCAGACTGTGGGGAATGGACCACACATAAAAACCCAAAGCATGTGATGTTTTCTGACAACTCCATCACTGTATGGAGTTAATGGTCATTATTTGTTACTGAGACAGTTTGGGTGTTCTGTGAGTTATTGCAGCTTGTTCCTTTTATTAATGAGCAGAGAAAACATTAGTTGAACCAGATGCTCCTTCAAAGACTTGCTGCCAGCCCGAGCTGCAGTGGGAC
Source organism: Myiozetetes cayanensis (assembly GCF_022539395.1). Lineage (NCBI taxonomy): Eukaryota > Metazoa > Chordata > Aves > Passeriformes > Tyrannidae > Myiozetetes > Myiozetetes cayanensis. Next base: position 8,096,380 of record NW_026087389.1, read on the forward strand.
TGCCCTGGGTGTGCAGCCCGGGTGGGGTGGGATGCAGGGTCAGGTGATGTGAGAGCAGCATCTGCTCTGCTGCGGGTTTGTGTGGCCGGGAGCTCCCCTGTGCCCTGCTGCCAGAATGGCTGCACTGCCTGACACTGCCCCAGATAGTGCCAGGATGCTCTCCTTGCAAGTTTGGCGCCTAAAAAGAAGTGATCCTTTTGGTTGATCTTGTTTCTTAATATATTTTAAAAGTAGCTTTTAATTTAGCTCTGGTCCTGACAGAATTTCTGTTGAAGATAGTGCATTGGCTCTGGAAAGAGAAGTAGTGTTCACTCACCAAATTTAGTTGGAAACCATGGGATTTATCATGTATATGAAATTTTAATTCTTCATAAAGAGCTGCTGTTTGCCATAATTTAGTTACTTTGTACACTGCATGTTTATCACATCTATATTTATGCTGCCTAATTATGAATTTTATCGGTTTTAGCCCAAACAAGTGTTAATATTTGCCATAAAACTTAAATTTAGAAAATAAAATTTAGTTATATTGCAGAGTATGTAAATTTGTATCTCCATATTGCAATAATTTATGCTGCACAGTTGCAACTACCTGTTAGACATATCTAACCCTGTGGGAAAGTATTCTTTAGTGCTCATTATGGAAGTTTCCTGTGTATTACTATTACTTTGTTTAGCACAATGTTAAGAAGCAGTCATGCTCCTTTTAGCTCTTTTAGTGGAGAGCTAAAAATAGGAGTGTTTGGTAAAGACTTTGTAACTTAAGTATGATGCTGGAGATGGCAAGGGAATCACATGGAGACAGAAAATGTTGTTTGGTACAATAAGGACTGCACTACTCACATGAATTCCTCGAAATGCCTTGTAACTTTAGAAGAAGAAAGTACTAGGAAGAGGATGCAGGAGCTTTGCTGGTGCAGAAAAAAATGGGAAGAGCAGATATAAATGATAGATCTTATTTGAAAATTGAGGAAAGTATAGAATATATCTCTCCATCAGGAATGCAGAGGAGATTCAGACTTCCTTTATGCATTGTCAGTATTTGATAAGTTCTTTTGAGATACCAGACTGAAGCTGTTGAACATCAGTGAAAATTCCCAAGTTTTTTAACTCAAATCCCAAATAAAGCTGTTCCGTGACTCCTTCTTATATGAGCAGTCCTGGGACTTACTAATGCCTTATAATGTGTACTTGCACAAATGAGAGTAACAAACCCAGTTCCTATGCATAATCATTTTTCTCTGAGTTAAGCTGTGCTGGGCAGAGGGTGAGGGCTGGGGCTGCACCCTTGGCAGCAGCAGGCCTGTAAATCAGCTTTGCTATGTTCTCAAGCTGCCTTGTGGAAAAAGGTTCTCCTGGAACAGCCCAAAGAACGACTGCTCTGTGTGTGCAAACCGCTTGAACTTCCTGCTGGTTGAGAGGCCAGTTCATTATCTCAGGGCTGGAGTTGTTTTGTTTGCAGTCCACAAACAAAGGGCTGGTGTTTGACTCGCATTAAGAAATGCTGCCTGTGAAGATAACAGACTCAGGGCTCTGTGCACAAAAGCTTGTCTGTCTGACTTATTTGTGGGCATGGATTTCAACAGTCTCATTTGGGCTGATAAAAATGCTTTCTCTCCCTTCAAATCTTGTCTTGCTTGAAAGGTGCTCACTGTTGAAGGAGGATGTGCTTCACCATAAGGATGTGCCATTCTTCTTGCATTGTTATAGTTGCATTAATATACTGGTATTGATGAAAGTCCCTTTATAAATGCTTGGGGCCAATATTGTAAATAGGAAAAAAATGCAAGTAATGAAATCAGGAATATTTCTTGCTGATTTGCAAATGGAGTAAGTTACCAATTAAATTACTCATTTACATGTATTCAGCACATTAGTGGTAAGAATTTCTCAGTTGATAGCACAAACTGTATTGGAAGAGGTATTAGAAAAGCTGTCTTGAGGCCACATCTGGGAGAGGCAGTAGATCCCAGGCTGGAGCCTGGTGCATCTTACCAAATGTCATGGGGGGATGAGCAGTCTTTTATTAGTCATGTGCTGAACCAACCTTCCAACCTGAATGAGAAACCTGAAACGTGGCCTTGTAAGCTGTGTGTCGTAATGGGTTGGATCTGTGCAATTAAATTTCTTGACTACGTTGCTAACACGTACCAAAATTCAGCAGAAAAAATTTCAGTTCCATTTTTGTCTAATCCCTTTTATTCACCTTTCGTCATCATCATTGACTGGATCTTTTAAGTGGCTTAAACCACATTCTGCATGAACTGTGTGAATTACTGCTCTGTGTGTTCCAGGGGCACTCACTGCACAGGTCTGAAGGCGTGTTACTAATGTGTGCCTTCTAAAAGTGGAACTGCTTGTCCTTGTGACATCCAGGGACATGCAGAAGAATTCCCATTTTGTCATGTTTACCCTCATTATTGATTTGTAAAGCATGTGAGCATTTTCACATTGACTTCCAACTGTAGTTTTATGGTAACTGACTTAATTTACTTTGAAGTTCCTGTCATTGGGGTGACAGAGATACCTGGTAAAAAGAATTTACTGTAGCATAGCAAGAAACCTGCCCAAGTGTTTGGTGAGAAAAACCTCATTCCAAGGAGCTGGAAAAAGTCAAGTTTAAAAGCCAGAGGAGTAAAGCGATGTAGAAGGATGTAAAATTAAGAGATAGCAAACTTTTGTATGAAAAGCATCAGAGAAACTGAGACAGGGGTTAGAAAAGGTAAAACCTCCAAACCTCCTTTGAGGTTTAACACAATAATTGGCACTCTTGTTTAAAAACCTGTGAAGTCCTCTTCATCTTACAGTTCTCTAGATGAAAGGAGCTGTAGCCAGGTGGGAGTCGGTGTGTTACTCCTGAGGAACAAGCAAGAGGACAAGAGGAAACAACCTGAAGTTGTGCTGGGTGGCTGGGTGTGTTAAATTGCACATTTGGAAGAACTCCTTCATCCCAAGGGTGGGCAAGCACTGGCACAGCTGCCCAGGGCAGTGGTGCAGTCACCATCCCTGGAGGGATTTAATGACATGGAGATGTGGCCCTTGGGGACATGGTTTAGTGGTGGGCTTGGCAGTGCTGGGTTCATGGTTGGACTTGCTGATCTTAGAGGTCTTTTCCAACCTAAACAGTTCTATGATTCTATAAATAATGAATCCTTTTAGTCCAGCGGTTATTTTCTAGTCTAGTAGAGAGCAAATTTGTAATTGGTGTGGTTATTGAACAAACCTGTAATTTTATCCTTTATTCACATCAGTAAAACCCAAACAAATAAATGGATGATAGATAACAAATGCTAAGGAGGTGTTTGCTGCTGTTGCACTTTTGACACTATGGAAAATTAAAGTAACTGCACCCGTGGCAGAAGACCACGTGCTTTGCATTCAGGTACCAATTACCATGAACTTTAAAAAAAGAAAAGAGTACAAAGAAATCTTTTTCCTCAGTACGTAACTAGATTTAAATTCAGCTTTTTCTACTTTTTTTAAGTAGTTTCTGGCTAATGAAGGAGATGGCAGTTACAAGTCATTCCTGTTACACTTTGTGCACCTTTTCTCCTCAATACAGCCATTAGAATGTGATATGCAGCACACACACAGTTAACCAAATCTGGGCAAGGTATTGCATGACTTGCTCTTACAGCAGAATATAATTAAAAGAGATGATTGGAATACATGGATATTCATAATAGATGTTGCACAATTACCATAAGTAATGCAATACATGCAAAATCTCCATTTGTAATGAAAATAGATTTGCTGGAAAGTCAATTGGAAATTTCATTTATTGCTTATTGTTTCCAACATATTGGAATATTTTGTGCTATTCAGTGCAATACAACTATGTGTTTTCTTCAAGTACATATTTTTGAGAGGCATCTAACATGAATTTCCTGTTGCAACTCATAAGAGGAGATCTAGTCATACAGTGTAAATCTGTTATTTCTTCTCTTTGCTGTGGAGAGCCTAATATATAGTGTATATGTATACTAATATATAGTATAGTATTTTTCTATTGAAACATAGATTAATATTCCCTGGTGTGCCATAATTATAATCTAATGAATATATTTCATCATTTCACAAGTAACCATCTTGTACTCCTTGTGTTTAAAGGACCTCTATCGTGGTTTAACCCTGGTCAGCAACCAATCACCACACAGCCACCTGCTCACTCCCCCACCAGTGGGATGAGAGAGAGAATTGGAAGGACAGAAGTAAGGAAACTTGTGGGTTGATACAAAGACAGTTTGATAGGTAAAGCAAAAGCCACTCCCGTGGGCAGGCAGGTGTTGAGCCAGGACAGCCGGGCTCCATCGTGTAGCAGTGACTTGGGAAGGCAAACACTATCACTCTGAATGCCCCAACCCCTCTGTTGTTCTTCCCCCAGCTCTGTGTGCTAAATGTGCCGCCATATGGTCAGGGATGTCCCTTGGGTCATTTTGTGTCCCCTCCCAACCCTTTGTGCCATGCCTACAAGATGGGTAAGGAGCAAGCAAAGAGTAATGAACACATCCCTGAGTTATCAACATTGTTTCAAGCGTGAATCCCAAACTACCTCCTACTGCTGACTGTGATCAACAATTCCCCAGCCCAAACCAGCACAGCCTTCTGCAGTGAAGAAGGAAATAAAGGGCATGTCATGCACATGAAAAATAAAAATAGGGGAGGGAAAGAAGAGTTCACTGTGATGTGGCATCCCAGGACCTTCTCCAGGGCACAGAGGGTGGTGTATAATGCCATAGCCTGATCTCTTCAGACTGCCTGGTTAGGTGTCAGGCCTCTGCAAGTAAATCCAATTTCCTGTATTCCCTCAGTGAGAGCTCACGCAGAGGTCTGAGCAGAGTCCAGACACCAGTACAGATTTCTTCAGATTCAAGTTCAGTAAGAAAGGAGTATCTTGAGTACAATTGCTTAACCCTGAAGGAGCACTGGTCTTCTGGATACCTGAATAAAGTAGCTTGAGTTATGAGATACAAGACCTCAACTTCGTTGGGCTTCACCTTTTCTGCCATCTGTTGGTTTTAGGTAGGACAAAGCCCTTCTCTCCCCCTTTTCCTTCTCTCTGCCCCACTGCACAGGTAACTCATGCCCAGTGCTGTTCTTTCCCCCACTGTCTGCTCAGGAGGGGGGAGCATCTGCAGTATCTCCCCCCTTGCTGTGCTCCCTGCTTTCTGCAGGAGGTGCTTTTCTCTCTGGGTTTGAAGTGGCAAGTGAGATTATCAAGTGAAGTGATTCCAAATGGCCCCATAATTGCTTTGCAGAGCTTCAGTTGAGGGTCAGGCACCTTCTCTGAGCAGGTAATTGGGTAAATTATGTTTTAGTAAGTTGTCTTGTGTAAAGTTAGATACGAACATAGCAGACAATGGAGGCTTTGTTGTAAAGTAAGGCTACAGTAGGAAATGGAGTGCATAATTCATGGATACAGAAGATCACTCATACCATTTGCAGGTTTCTAGGGCTGCACAAGTGTGTACAGTCTGCTATTCATTTGCTAATGTCTTTTACTTGTTGCTGTTCTTTGTAACCTGCTGACTTCTACCCTTTCTAATCAAAACATAAACCTCAGCATCTCTCAATGATCTCTCTGGAGCAAATGTTCATATTGTACAATAAAAGTTGAAAACCCCCCTACTGATGCTCCAGTGTAACGTTGTACTGCATTCAGATAAGTGACCTCTCCACAGGAGCGGTTGGTTTTGGTTCAGGACTCAATGATCTTTATCTGTGAATAACTGGGAATGCACTGAGATGGCTTTGTTGCTGTTTGTTCCATAAAATTAGAAATTGTGTGCAAAGAGTATGAGCTTAAATAGGTGAATTTAGAAATTCTGCTTTTTATGCAGCCTGGAGTGATTGTATTTCTGTAAGTTTAAATGCGTGACAAAACTGTGAATTGCTTTTGATCTATGGCAAAATTAAATAAATTTGAACTGCATCTGAAAAAAAACCCGATGTTTGGGGGTTTTAACTCTGCCTGTTCATGAGGACATAGCAGGGTACCTCTGCCAGGCATTACTGCTGTTGAATGTTTGGGTGCAAGGACCACCCAAATGTTGCCAACAATCCAACGCTTTCTTGTTAGAACCAAATGCCTCGTGTCCCAGTGTTCTATTGACACTTTTGGCACAGTTGCAGAATGAAATTACATGTTCTTCCCCCTGCCAATTACCTCTGCTCCAGGTAGTGCAAATTAAAGACAACACGAAGGCAAACTTTTAAATATATCCTTCATTTTGCACAGCTCTGTTGTGGTGGAGAGAAATGATGTTGGCACTGAAAACTTTGTAAGCACTTTGAAATGGGATCAGAGGATTTTTCAAATGACTCTCCTTAAAACATTTTAGTGAGAGACTTCAGACATGGCAGCTTACACAGAGGTGCAGAGGTACCAGGAGAGTATTGCACGAAAGGTTTTTTTGGCTGTGGTTTTGTGTTTTTCTGCAGTCATTTTGAATGAATGCAAAACATGCAGTTGCCACCCTTCTTAGGTAGTGGGAAGACTTTTAAGATGAAAAAAAAAAAGCCACCTAATTAGTATGCAGTCATGTGGAAGGATGCTAATGACATCTCTGCTCAATTAATGTTTCCTTACTACGACCCAATCAATATTAATAAAATAAGTTGTACTTGCTTGTCTTTCAAAAAAATTCTGAATTTGACCTGGAGAAAGTTCACCACAAAAATATTGTGGAGTTGTATAATTCTATTTTTATCTTCATCTGAAAATGGTGATGTTAATGGAGCATTGCTGACTTAACATAATATTTTGCTGAGGCTCTTCTGGCTTAGAAAACAGAGAAAGTATTCCCTTTTTCTCTCTGGCTCTTCAACAAAATAAAATACAATGCATCTAATACCAGTGGTATTGAATAATTTTTTTTAAAAATGTGGAGAAACATCCTTCTTGCATGAAGGTTGGGTATTAAATGAAAGCATCTGATGCAAACAGATGTTTGTAGAAAGCAAAGCCCAAGAAACAGCTTGCAATGACATTTGTTTATTCAGTTCTAAGAGAAAAATGGGAGACAATTTTGAACTAAACAAAACTGCTTTCTGAAATACTTATAACATCTAGCTTGGCTTTTGTCATGTAGAACATCTAGGCTGGTTTTTATCATGTAGATCAACCAGTCATCTGTTGCCTAATTTCTTGGATCTTTGCACAGCTAAAAGTTGGAGGAGATGTTTTAGTTTGTTTGTCAGCTGGGGTTATGCAGTGGAGTTGGTGTGGATCTCACTCAAAGTGGAGCAGCCCAGAGAGAACAAATCCATGGTGTTAGAAAGTTCCTCAGGCTCATTAAGGCTCTGCTGATGCCTTGTGTGGAAATGATGAGTTTTGTGTAGGGAGTGAGGGGCTGCAGCTCTGTGGGTGTAGCTCTGCTCTGCTCCTTCACCTGCGTGTAAAGTTCTCTCTCATGATGATTGGGTTTGTATTTATTATATCTTTATATAAAATCTTGTTTAACCCATTTTTAAACTGCAGGAAGACAAGATGTGTAGATGAGATATTTTTTTTTTTCTATGTATGTGATATTCTTAGTCCAAACCTCTAGTGAGAGTCCAGGTCAGGTTTTATTCATCCTTAAACAAGAAAAATCTGATCCATTTATCTGGCATTCACAGCAGGATTGTTTGTTTTAGTGTAATCCTGACATGTGGTGAAGATTATTTATTCTAGTTGAGGATGGTTTAATATTCATTGGTCTCTTAGAAGCCCGTGGATTTATCTGCTCATCTGTGTATGTTCCAGTGCTTGCAGTGTGGAGGACAGTTTGTAAAACTGCTAAAGCTAGGGGTATTTTTGGGTGCAAATTGAAGGGATGATTTTGTGTGCCTGCCTTGGTTAAGAATTGAGAGAATTATACATGGGATGTATTTGGAAAGGTAATGGGGTGTGATCCTTCTAATTTAAATAACAGGATGCATAATTATGATTATTTTGATATGAAATCAGTACAAAGAATCTGGCATTATGAAATGAAAGAGTAAAAAAAATGAATATTTTAATCAAGCAGTAGAAATGCAAGGTCCCCTTCGGTGCTGTGTTTGGATTGCTCTTGTGCCTGTGGATTTCTACAGATATTCCTCCGTTTTTTCCACGTGGGAGCAAGGGGAGGGGGCAGAGGAAAGGAGATGATGTGCGGTCCAGCTTTGAGTCTTTTCTCAGGTCCCCCCTGATCTTTAACAGCCACATTGATGGCACCTGAATGAATTGAACTTTGTACCTCAGCTGAAGTGTTGTCCATAGGGGATCATTTTATATTGCCTACAAGATATCAGAGTAAGGAAAATAATGTGATTTGATAACTGTGTTTTGTCACGATTGAAAAGGCACAGAGAGATGCTCTATTTGTCTTTTTAAATAATGAAAGTTGAATCAAGATTGTCATCTGATCTGTCAGAGGATTCAGAAGCAATAACTATCTTCCATCTCATTACTTCTCCTTGCCTTTTGAAACTTTTTAATCTTTGCAAGAAAAATTGTCAACTGTTGTAGATCTCCAGTGTTTGTTGTTCCCACTTACTGCACAAAGGATACATTCTTATTTTTTAAGTCTATTCACTGAATTGGTGATTTTGTGAGGAAGTGAGAGTGTTCTCAACTGTCATAGAGATCTCCTCTGTTCCTTATTCCTTCAAGTTTGAAGAGGAAAAAAAAAAAGACTTAGCTAATCTAATTGTGTTTTTAATTCATGTTGTTTAAAATGGTGTTGTTTTTTCTGCCATATGTGTTTTGTGGCTTAGATTTTTCAAAGCCATTGCTGTGGTGATGATGAGGGACTCCTGTGGTAATTGCAGGTGGGGCAGTTTCATGACTTCAAACAGATCAATATTTGTCCTTTAAACAAGATGTGTGTTCTTGTTTTTCTTTACACCGTACCAGTGGGTCAGCAGTCACAGCTTATTGTTCATTTCTACCCACAAAGAATGGTAGAGAATAGCCTAAGAGTAGGATACGCTGAAACATAAAGAATTTGAGACTAATTTCTTGTTGGAATCCACATATTTGGGAACATGTGACCACTGAAAACATTTAAAAACACCAGTAGAGATACTGGACAGAAAAGGACATGAGCTGTGTGTGGAGGTGTAAATAATGTGTTCTGCTTTCTCATAAGAACCAGTGGACCTTTGACTGTCCTGCTGTTGCAGGGCTGAGGTTCACTGGCAGTTCCTTGTCCCATTGTCCTTGTTCCTTGTGCTGGAGTGCAGTGGAATCCAGCACACTCATATAAAGCTAATGTTATTCCAAGCCTGGAATCTAATTTTGTTGCTTGTCAGTAGAGCTGCTGCTCTCTGCAAAGCCTCTGCTGTCAGAGCCACTGAATTCTGAGTATCTGTTTAAGAAGGTCCTTTGTGACTTCCTAATTATATTTCATGACAGTCTTGCTTTGTTCAGTATAATAACCGAACAGAAAACTTTCAAATTTGGTTTTAATATAAACATATAATATATGCAACACAGTGATAAACCCTGAAAAATCTGCCATTCCCATTGAGTAATTAAATATCATTACCTTTAGTGTCTACAGAATTGTCTGTCGTTTGTTAAGTACAGGGAAGCATAAATGTGCTGCATATACTGAAAGCAATTCAATTTGCCCAATTAGCAAAGTTTAAGATTGATTTTAGTGGCGTGATTCATCTTATGATATTAGTTGTTTTGTGCCTCTTGATGTAAAAATGTTAGCCCTAAAATGTTGTCCTTTTTTATATTGCTGAGGGTTAATTTAACTCTGAAACTTTCTATGCACGTTCAGTTGAAAATAAAGTTGAAAATACCATCCCATATGGAAAAAAAAAATAAAATCAGTCATCATCTTTCTATCCTGCTCTTTGGAATTAGTTGTGCTGGGCCCTCTGAACACTGAGGATGTAACATTGTCTGCTGTTTTCTTTAGGGCTTTCGGTCTGCTCTGTTAGAACCTGATGCCCCAGGCCTGGCCTTCCCCCCATGCAGTATTTGGTAATAAGGATGTGATGGTGCATTTGGCACTGACAAAAGGAAGGAGCAAAGTAATTAATTGGGTTTGACTCTGCAGATGACAGCGTAGCTCAGCTCACTTCAGAGTATAAAAATACCACAAATGATAGACATTTGGAAGTAGTTTCCAATAACTGAAAATGTCTTTTTGCTAGAAAATACTTTTACTGAAGCGGTAGAAACAGTAAGAAATAACTCAGAAGCTGGTAGGCTGTTTATTCCCAGTTCCCTCCAATACCTTTTGGCACCTAGGAGAGATTTAGAACAGTGAAGAACAGGTAATATGAAGGAAAACAATATTTTTTCCCAGTTCTTCAGAAAGCAAAGATAGAAAGAAAGATAATCAAACTTAAATGAAGTTTTTAGATCGTCTAGTTCTATGTGGTGGCACTTATTAACTCAGTTATTAACTGAGTTAAATGTCTCAGTTTATTCTCCAAAGCTGCATTGGTTTGGTTGTTTCAATTATATTTCTCTAAATTAGAGATACCAACAGACATACATTGCTTTATGAACGAGGCTAAACTAATATGAAGAAGGAAATGCTAATATTTAGTCAGGTCATGATCAACAGAATTCTTGACGTTTTACTAAACAAATGATTAAAAAAAAATATAAAAAAAAATAAACGTTCCTTGCTTTTTCTTAAGAACTGACCTTTCAAATCTAATTTCCACCTATGAAGTCATCAAGTTTAGCTTGTCAATGCACTGTGGCGAGTTCTGGGATAGAAATGGATATCCTTTTTCCCCCTTCATTGTTTGATTGCTGCTTCTCCAGTTTCATACATGACTGAGTTGATTTTGATTGCTCAAAAGCACATTGCCCATCAGTGGCTTGAGCTAGATAAAGAACTGAAGAACACATCTCATGTCTGCTGTAATCTGATGAATTTACTTCTTTTCCCATACATGAAATATTGTAGCAAATTAAAGACAATCTGATGAAAAGGTTAGTTTGGTCTATTAATCTTAGACTCAAAGATTCATTTAGGAGGCAACCAATTTGTAGCTCAGAGGAAAGTTGTATTTTAATAAACCTTTTGTAATTTGGTAAACTAAACTAATCTCATAAACATCTTGCCCCTCCTTGTACTTTTTGGGGATTTTAAACCTGTTTTTCCCTGTATCAGTCCTTCCATTCCTCTGCCTACTCTGTGTGTCTCATTTAGAAGACCGTGAAGATGCTCAGTAAAGCCACAAGGACTGTGATTTCCTAAGGACTCTGCTTAAATCAATACATACCTACTGATGGCTACTTAATGACTGTCTAAGAACCCCTTACTGTTTTTCTTGTCAATGAAAAGGGGTTTGATGGGAGGGGAAAAAAAAAAGGCAACCTGTGTTCATGCAAAACAAGTCCTTTAGATTACTTGCTGAAGTATTTTGCTGGTGACTATTTACATTATTTATAGCCTGGGGTGAGCTTCATGTTTTTGGATGTTAGGTACTGATAAAATAGTACTAATTTAATGCCACAGCCCAATATGCTTCTTTCCCTTTTCTTATGATGGTTTTGATCTGCCAGAGCAGATTTTGAGTTGTGATGAGATATACTTTAAATCCCTGCTTTCAAAAAGAAGAAGATACTGCTGACAATAAAATATCTCTTCTTTTTTCTCCTGCCTGTTTTCTTGCATAAATATTATATTCTAATCTTGTGTACAGACAGCTCTAGTCAGAAATCAGTTCCCTGTATCTCAGTTATGGTTCTGTGTTTGAGCCCTTGTTAGGATCACTGAAAAGTAACCCTTAGTAACTGTAGAAAATATGATAAACTCACTTTGGCTGTGCAGAATGTGCTGTTTAGGTGTGTTAAGTGTGTTAATCCTTTGCATCAGGATTTGATAGAGCTGAAAAACTACTGCTTGAAGTTTCAATATATTTCTTTGTCACAAGTGAATATTCAAAATCATGATCCTTCTTTTAAATGTAGATGCATCACATAGACTCTAAAATCTAAATGATATGTGCTAGTTTCATTTGGAAGTATAATTAAGGTGTATAATGTCATTTAACTGTTTAATGAACTCTGCATAATGTAATGGCATACAAATATTTGACCTTCCTGACAGTGACTGATGGATTGAAGTTGCACAGCATGATATCATTAGAATGTCAAATAACATCATTATTCATGATTATCAGGAATTATTCAGGTGAAATGGCAAATGTAATGGAAAGCTATTATTTGTGTGGGGGCTGCAGATTGACTTTCTTTGTCAGTATCAGTCTTTTGATGATACAGGGGGAAGATACTCAGATTTATTGAGCTACAAAGAATTAATGTTATAGGTTAAACAAATGTCAGTAATATCAGAAAAGTATTTTCAGTAGGTCATGTCATGTATTAAGTGCCTAAGAGTAACTACTAGAGGTAACATTTTAACTTCTACTTTTACTTCTACTAAATATGAAACCCATTTTTAGATTAAAGGGTTTTGCAGCATGAAAATGTATCAATAATCACAATTTGCTGGCTGGTATTTTTGATCAGTAGAAAGAAAAATATCGTGCAGAGTCTTCACAGTAGAACTGGAATTTCAGCCTCTGTTTGCAGAGGCCTAAATGCAGAGCCCAGACTTTTGTTCCAAGAGAATTTAAACTGAAATATCAACTGAGTATTTTTCCTTCACTTAAACCCACAAGAAGCTGATGGCCTGGATCAGAAAGTACCGTGTGTTTTTGATCAGGCCACCCAGATACCTAAAGCTGATCATACACTTACAGTTTGTTGAATTATGGCCTATAGAAATAAATGATGAGTACCTTGCGTTGATTTGGATAATTAAGATCTTACATCTGAGACGTGAATGAGCTGGGAAAATGAACTGTGCCTATTGGTACAAAAACTGTAGTAGTGTTTTACAACATGGTTTCTGCTGGATCTGAGTTGTTCCCAAAGATGATGTTCTGGGCCTGACCTGCAGATACCAGCCCTGCTGTTCTTACTGATGGCAAGTGGATGCTTAAGAGGGGGCTGAAGAAGCAGCTGCAAATGTTCACAGGGAAAAGAGGATGAAGCTGCAAATTATTTAACTGGCTGCACAGAACAGGCAAAAAATTCCTGCAGTTTCCATGGGATTTGGGAGGTGATGGTGAGGGGTGTCTATAATGAGCATTTGGTATATAAATTGACTTTTATTAGTCCGAGGTGGTCTATAGATAGGACAGTGGCTGCAGCGTAGTAGGGGCAAGGGCAAAGCCAACACACAGTGCTCAGGAAAGCTGTGAGGTGGTGGTTGTGTGCAGTGCTGTAGGAACACACATTAATATCCTTTTAATGTTGAGGCAGGATTTGCCTTCACTTTGGGCTCCATGTTAGGTGTTTGTAGCTTTAATCAGGTTTCCCTACTCACTTCACAGCACAAACACTTCTGTGCTTTGAAGGTTTAAAAATCCATGTTGGACCATGTTAGATGGCAAGGACTAACAAGCCTCCTAATTCCTACAGAGGTCTAGGTAAATACATGCTGTCTGAAGATATCAAAACTATTGCCTTGGTGAGGTACTCCCACAGAGTAACCACATAATAAGATTACTTCACTGCTTCATTTCTCAATTTCTGTTGAGCCCTGTACAGCCCCAGCTGAAGTGTCTATTTGTTTTCTCTCCTTCCCCCCCTGTAGATACACTCACATTAATTTGGAGTGCTTCTTGATTTGTAAAGTGAACCTAAATCACAATGCTAATGCTCTTTTGTTCATAATGTGCAAGTGTTAAAACCAGGCTGAAGTTGGCAGCTTGGGAATTTCTGTGGAATCCTTTTTTCTCTGAAGCCCCTGTACAATGGAAATGTGCTTGAATGGGCTGACAGAAGGCTAGGTGATTTCCAGGACCTATTTTCAGTGCGTTAAAAACTTCTGAATATTCCTTTGCTCCTTGCCGCTCTGGGCTTCTCCCTCAGTCAACAGGTTTTCAATCTCACCAGAACTCCCACTTCACAAGTTGTCAAATGACTGCTCAAGCAGTAAATGGAAACCTTGAACATGGTGTGTGTGTGTGTGTGTGATTTGAAGTGTGTGTTATTACCAGGGAGCTGAAAAGGAACCTATCCTCAAACATGCAAAAGATGGTGAGATGTAATCCTTTACTGGTCTGGAGGTGTGGCAGTGGGGAGGAGAGATGTTATTGCTGCCATATTTTTTGTTTGTTTGTTTTGATTTTTAAAGCACTGGAATACAGTGACAAAACTTTGTCAGAATGTGCCAACTGTTCATCCTCCAGCTGGTGGGCAGCTGGGTGGGCACTGTCTGATGTACCAGGGAGCTGCAGCAGAGGTGGGGTTTGGTGGCAGAACAGTGACAGTGTTTATCAGATGCTTCTGAATGCACAGGATTGCAAAGCAGTTCCGGAAGAAAAATTCCTGTGCCAACAAGCTGCAGGCCAGAGCCAAGGGCTGCTCTGACCTGCTCATGGATACAACACAAACAAATTCCTCTGTGACTGGCAAAATTGTGTTCTGTTGTCTTATTGCACTTACTCTACAGAACAGAATAAAACAAACACACAAGACCAGTAAAGGTGGTGCTGATTTGACCTCTGTGTGTTGCTGTAAATAGTCCTTATTAATTTAAGCTCTTTCTACTGATTCAAATGAGGTCACTTAATAAAACTAACTTTGAATAGGACTTACCTGGAACAGATGCTGTATTTATATAGCAAAAATATAATTTCAAAGTTTTATTAAATCGTAATAAGAAAGAGAGGACATTTTATGTTACTGTCATTGGTTACACATTTATAACTTATTCTAAATAAAAGGAAAGATGTATTTGTGGGATCAACACTTCCTTGTTTCAGAGATTCGACTGTCTTTCCTAAGTGAGGTTGCCAGTTTGGGCTAAATTTGCAAGTAAAGAAGTAGAAAGGATTTTGGATGTGAACAAAAGTAAGCATTTATCGTATGTGTATCGTGATAACATTTAAATGTTGTCATTTATCTTCAGGCTGGAAGCGTTAATTCCTTGCCGGATGTGGCAGGGGGCAGATTGTGTGTCAGACGTGAGTAGGCAGCAGAGTGGAGGAGAGATACTAATGGTGACCCAATATGAAGATTTTACAGGGGTTTGCCTTTTATCAGACAGTAGAGAAATTACACTAAACTGATTCCCTGAGGCATAAATCCATAGGAAAACAGTGTGAGTTTGGGTGGGTTTTTAAATTATTTTCACTGCTTATGAAACTGTGTTTATAGTATCATTAGTGATATAGAAATGAAGAATGTTTTCCTATTTAAGAATCATATTTCTCTTGAAGGCTTTGAAGTATTTTAATAAGCATATAATACTGTAATCACACTATAGCTTAAAATATATCTATATGAGATTGTAATTCATATATTCAGATACTGCTGCTATTCTTTATCAGGCATGGTTTTTACTTTTGTGAATCTGCAGCACTAGTACAATATAATTTAATTTAGCTGTTTCCATTCTCAGGTTAGTTTGTTGCTTTAGTCCAATGCTTGTGTGTATGATATCTTGCTTGATGACATGGGAATAATTGAAATGGATTAAAATGCATTTTAATGAACTATAATTACCTGCATTCTTAAGATATATGGAAGCAGAAATAGCTTTCTGAGCTATTAGAGTTATGGGAGCAGATCTAAATTGTGTAAGGGTACAAAGGCTTATATTTAGCTCAAACTGAACGGTAAGAGAAGCTGAGTTATGATATGGGAAATAAACATGAGGTTTAGATTTAGTCTTTTCTCCTTCCCAGCACAGGTGGCTCTGGTACTCCATAGGAGTGTACATTTGCTGTGGACTTCACTTGAAAGAGGGCTGATCACACCCAAGTGTCCCATGTGATGTCCTTTATCTCTCTGTGCAGTCTCCCCACTCCTTTTGCTTTGGCTGTACCTGCCAAATGAACAGGAATCAAAAAGAAAAACCCCAATTTAATGATTACTTGCATTGCTCAAAAAACTGTAGGGTGCAAATTGCACCTCATCAATTTTTTTTTTGGCTATTATTAGAGCCAGGGCATGTGCTCAGCACATATTTTGCACTTCAGTTATTATCAACCATGGGAACTAATGTGTTTTTAAGGTTACACATGCTTACGAGTACGACATGAATTTCCGTTTAGAAAGTACGTTTCTCAGAAAAATGTTTATGGATAACATAGTCATTTAAGGTTTATAAACCAGATTGATAAGGTTTGTCATTTATTGTCATTTATCTTTTTTTTTTTGATTGGTACTCTGTTAAAAAGATCTCTTGTCCCATAAATGGAATACAGATGCATATGTTTAAAAAAGGAAATAACAGAACCAAATAGGTCTTGTTGTCACTCTCAGATGGAGAATTCAGTGACAAGCCCTATGTCCTTAAGGCTGTTAGGTGTCAGCAGGTGGAATTCTTTTGTAAAGCTATTCCTACCATGTCTCATCTTGAAATCTCAATCTTTTCTGCTGGCTTGTAGGGATTCTCAGGTCTCTTACAGTGAATTTCATTGAACAATAATTTGCTTTGATCTAAAAGATGCTCTTTTCCTGTACAATAAAGAGAATCTCCAGTTTTCTAGGACTTCTTTTTTCAAGTTTGCCTTCCTGCCCTACCATATGGATCCAAGCAGAAGTTTCACAAACTTATTATAGGGCTGTTTATATTCGTGCCTGTTTCTATTAAGAATGAACTTTTGAATAATACCTTCATTAAAATAAAATAAAAATAAGCCTTTAACAAGTCTGTTGTTTTGATGTAAACATGGAATAAGAACACTGCTTTATCTTAAGGGCACTGGTGTTTGAATTCACCCTCATCTTAAGGGAATGTTGATTTTCCAGCAATGTAGGACTGTGTATTGTAAACATAAAGAAATATTAGAGTGATTACACACAGAGTACTTCTCCTAAACAGCTTTTTAGTCTAACTTGGGTGTTAAAAAAAATGTGCTGTTGTAGTGGCCACATGTAGTTCTGTTCCTGATGTAGTAAATTTTAGAGAATCAATAACAGCTTAAAGACAGAATAAGTAGCTACCTCACATGTCTCCACGTGAATGTAATGTGTGTCTTATCTGTGAGGAGTGCAGATGGCTATAAAATGAAATGCATTTAAATACATGCTTAAAGATGATTAAAATATCATACAGAACCAAAGCACTTCAGCCTGTAGATATTCATTAAATTGACCATTAATAACTTACAATATAAAGGAATATTACTGTATTCATAAATTTTGTATGCAGATTTTATTAAGCTGGCATGTTATGTGAATTGATTCCCTGACATCTTCTGGCTGTGGCTGGATAGATAATAGTGCCTTGTATGAGTTTTCTCTAATCCAGGAATTCTGATTGACTGTTTCTAGCTAGAAATTACAGTTTTGTTCTGGATGGCAATTCTTTCAACTAACTGGCAATCCAAGAACATAATTATTGAGTTGTGTTTGGAATGGCCATGGTGTTTGTCAGCGTTTCTGTCACAAACTCCTTTTTACCAAGCTGGAACTGAGAAACGCTCTCAGATCTGTCAATTATAGTTAAAGTGGCTTTAACCCGCTCTGAAGAGCAGGTCTTTCCAGCCAGGGTCACCACACCCCAATTCTTTATTTCAAAAAATGTGATATTTCTTACACATGAATTAAGAGCAAGTATCCTGAATTATAAAATGAAGCATATCTTTAGCATATGATAATATCACTGCAGAATGCTTTTTAACACAGTTTAGGGAGAGGACTGGGTAGGACATAGCAATACTAACCTATAAACAGTTCTCTTTATTAAAAAAGTAGTTGGAAATAAATCAGAATGAAAAGTTTGAATCTGATATTTCCACAACATAAACTTAGGTCGATTTCAATTGGGTTCAGGAAAATACAGTATCTGGATCATAGGGAAAATGCAATTTCTGTGGTTTGAAAATATAATTTCTCTAGTATGAAAATACCTCCTGCTGATGAATTTCATCTTTCATACAAAGTGTGAGTGCTTCTCAACTGGAATATGGTTTAGTTTCTAGAAGGATTAAAATAAAATTAATGGCTATGATAAAGTTGAAATGTTTTATGCTTATCATAGTGTGGGACTTCATTTAAACAATTCACCTGTAGGAAATGTTATTCAGAGTGACCTCTTCTTGCAATACATTTGCATTTTAATGTAAGGCCTTTTTTTTTTCACCTGTGTGAAAATCTTCTGCTTAAACCTTTTTCTGAAAGAAATATTCTCAGTTATTTAGAAGCAGAGACTTGTTAAAGGAACAACTTGTAAGGTTCAAGACAGTGCTTGCTTATCTAGACCCACAGGTAAGAGTAAATTCATATTTCTAATCAGAACTATGACACAGAACGGGGCCATTTTAGAGGGCAGAAACAAAAAGTGCAGTGAGAGAGTTCTGCAGTAAGAAACTTTCTGCATGTAAGCTGTCTCAGAGGCGGCAGTTTGTGATTATTCTCCCATTTTAACCTGCTTGCATTCTCAGCAGAGGCTGAGGGTGGGTCCCTGGTCCCTGGTGTGCCGTGTGGGTGCTCAGCACACCCAACCCAGTGAGAGGCTGGTGGGATCCTCGGCTGGGTGCGGGTGAGGTGGTGCTTGTGCTTTTGCACATCAGTTATTCACAGTCGTAAGATCCTTACAGGAATTAAAAACCACTGCTAGGGCCAACTGCCTTGCATAATTTGGCTGTGGGATGCAAGCTTTTTCTCCAAGCTTCTTCAACCTAAAATAGTCTTCTTATCTGCTCACTTTGCTCAGTGCAGGATTTCCTGACACCCAAGCACACACAGAGGAACACTCACAGACAAATTTCCATGGCAACCCTGAAGTCACCTCTCAGCTGACTTTATGTTGCTTTTCTGTCCAGCTCTTTCACACTACTATCACCAATGAATAAACTGAGAATTAAAAGACAATTTCTCTCAAAGCATATGTTTGTCAGGTATTTGTATGTCACACAGTGACCCTGTAAGAACCTGCTGGACTTGGAGTTATCTGCCTTCTTATTTTTAACTAAAGTGTAGCTGTTTAGTGAGAATAAACTAAGAGAAACTAATGGGAAATACTGGCAGACAATATCTGAGTTCATATTTCAGCAAACAAAAGTTTAGTTGAAATTCAGTTAAGAGTGCTTGAAGTTAAAAATGAAAGTGTAAACCCCAAACACTCTTAAAAGGAAGTAAATCACAAATGATTGGGAACCTGCACAAGCCTATCATGCTTCCATATATTTTTTAATCTCTCTGACAGATACTTCCTCACCTTGCTAAGGTTGAAGTATTTATTGTTGATCATATGTGCATTACTAGAGCATTTATGTATTGTGTATTGATGGGAAAATTATGAGACTGGAGTTCTTTGACACTCTAGTCTGAGTAGATACAAGAATTCTGTGTTTTCCAGGGAGTTTGCTTTGTGTTTCTCCCATAGTCCTGGCAGGAAAGTGGATGAGGTTTGAAAACACTGGTGTTGGAACAGTGGCAGCATTGCCACAGGGTTCTACAGGAGGGGACTTCAAACAATTAACTGAGGAATAATGGTTATTTTTTGATGGCTTGCTACTTGTAATGTTCTAAAAGAACATCAGTCTAAAACAACTAGAGAATCTAGATAGTCCATGGTACAAGTTAAAAGTCAAAGGAAAATATGAGGAACTCATAAAAAGGTTTTGTATGTATCTGAATTTATCTTATTGGGCCAAGTTGGCTTGGCCTCACAAACCTTGGTTTGGTGTTAGAGGCTTTTTCCCCTCAGCTGTGTTCTTACCTTCATAACTTTTTCTCTTGCTTCTCTTTCCCATAAGAAACATTCCCACACTTGACAAACTGATTCAGTCCCACTGAACCCAACAGGCTTAGTCAGGGTTTGAGCAAAGTGCTGGGTGTAATATATGTATTTTTCCTGGGGTTGCAGGGGATGCTTGTTGTGTAGCAGGTCCAGTTAAAAAGTTGAGATTGTTTTACTTTGGAATTGGTAAAAATTGCAGCTCTCTGAGCTGTTTTGCTTTAATTTCTCCCTTAAATGCTGAGAGAATCAAGTGCAGTAGCATTGGAGGGTGTCTTGGAGCAGTGCATGAACAGTGCAGGGGAACTTACTGAGGGCTGGGGTGCTCAATCCTGTGTACTTTTCTTTTTGCATTGCTGAGCATTAATCAAGGAAAGGATGGATTATGAAGATTTCCCAATATAGCAAGAGATACACATGTATGAAGTGTATTAGATTGAGAAGTTATAAATATTACAACTTTTTATTTCTCTTTGATGTGCCAGAGTGCTTCCTGCCATACATGTTATCTTTGATACACTGAAGTCTTATGTCTAATCCTTTCATTTATGTTGAACTTTGCAAGTAGAAGCACTGAATCCTAATTTAAATTAACTCTTTATATCCTCTTATGGAAAAAAAACATGCTTAACTAAGTGAACAGAAATCACATTTTTCCCAGTCACATTGATGCTTGACTTCAAAAAAATCCTTTCTTGTCAGTCAACCATATTGGCATCAGAAAGTGAAAGTTTGGAGTTGTTTGGTGGTTTTTCTTTGTTCAGTATGCTTAACTGAAATTGTGGAAAAATACACTTAAAACTGCTTGGGAATCTGTCACCTAGAGTGGTGTCTCCTCTTGCTTGCTTCTTTTTGCTGTTTCAGCTGCTCCTTCGATGCCCTGTGTCACTGTTTGCAAAGCCAAGACTGAACAGGCAGGAGATTCTCGACACGAAAAGAGAACCAGTAAAACGTCTAGACAGAGAAATCTGCTGACTGAAAAAATCAGGAACTAAGACAAAACTGGCAAAAATCCTGGCCAAACCTTAGAAAGTAATGTTGGATGGTGGGCTTAACAACAGTAGCTTTGCATGCTGCTTGAAGCAGTTCAGTAGAAACAACATTTTTCTTCCATTTTTCTTTGTTGAAAAGAGAATGAAAATCTTAGAAACGTTTTTGTTTTGATTCAATCAACACGGGTTGTTTTGTTCTTGAATATTGTATTTGAAGTATTAACAAAAATATAATTTCTATTTAAAAAACACCTTAATTATTAAAACATTTATTTCTGAAAAGTCAGAAATATTTTCTTAATAAACACTGCTTTAATGTATCTTTTAAAGGAAGGCTTAAACCAAATTTTCCTTGAACTTGTTCTTCTTCAAGGGAAAGTGTTCATCTTCCTCCTTTGCTAACAGACTTCTCCATCTAGTCACCTGCACCGGATTTCTATTCCTAAATCCTTTTGCTCTTCCTTTTTAGCATTCCCATCCGTAACCAGCTATCTCATTGCTGTTGCATCTGTGCTGGAGGGGCTGTGAAACATTGTTCCATGTGCTCCTCTAAATCCTGGGAGGGGGAAGGGGAGAGAAAACTTGCACATCACTCCTTTTGCAGTGGGAGGAAGAGATTTGTTTTCCCACACAGTATCCTTATTTCCCCTTCTCCTTTTTCAAGCCTGTTTTTGAAAGGGACACACCCTTTCTAGGCATTGGAAGGGCAGTGAGTGTCCAGAACAGCAGAATGAGAATCTCAGAGTTGTTTTCAGCTTTCCCAAACAATTCATAATGCTCGGAGTGTGTCTTTGAGCACGTTTTAGTCTCGTTCAGCTGAGTTGTGCTCACTGTGTTGTTGCCTCCCGGCAGAGAGCAAAAGGCTTTGCGGTAGATTTGTCCAACATTGCTGGGTGTGCTTCCAGCAGGTTGTTACATGGCTTTGATGGATAGGATACAGGTAGGAAAAATCACCATAGCATCTGGGAAAGCAAGAATACAGGCATAGATATTCTTCTGGAAGGAAGATGACCACCTAGAGGTACTGACAGATGGTGAATAAACAAACTTGTCATGTGATTTGATCGACTAATTACGGGTTTGGACCGTGTAGTGCAGCAATATCAAGCCAAAACTGGTCTATATTTGTGGCTGATTTGAGAGTACCTGGCACATTGACTCAGCTTAATCTCTGGTGTGTAGCTCCTTCCACCTGAGCAGTCATGATGGAGGAGGATGTTGTTCTGCCTCTGACACTTTGTTGTCGTAAATACTGTCACGATGAGTATCAAAGTGATTGCTGCTATCAGAGAAGGCAACGAGGTTATTCTTTGAGGAGAGGATGCACCTCACACCCATTCTGCCTTAGACAATGATGGATTGCTGTGCAGTGTTCACACAGAAGAGAAACTTTTATCAAGTCATGAAAAGCAATGCACTGGATAGTAATAAGACACAATGGGGAGGAAGAAAAAGCATCAGCAGAAATCTTGTCTGTCAGAAAGTTTCTGAGAGTAGGACGTGCAATCAGTGCCTTCCTAGTGTGCTCTGCCTTGTATTTGTAAAACTTAAGGGTTAAAACAACACTGCATAGCAGGAGAGGAGGTCTGTGCTTGTGGAGAAGTACTATTAGGTGATTTAATAAGCATTACTGAAATTCCCGAGAGTCTTTGACATCTGGGAAATTAAGGCCTCAGGGACTTCATCCCTGAGCTTTGCAGTTCTAAGAAGTATTCTGCTTTTACACAGCATTTTTTACTTGGCTTATTGATGGTAACAAATTAGAATTAATAATCCCGATTTATCTACTTTTCTTGAGAAATCAAGACTTAACTGAATTTTTTAATAATATGCACATATTATTAATGAAACGTGATCTACTTAATTTAGCATAAGGAATAAAAGCAGCCTTTTCTCCTGTATGCTTTAGCATTCAGTGAGGCAAATACTAGATGCCAGTTTTTTGGGGGAAGCAAGTAACATTTATTCAAGCCACTTGGTTTTCCTGCAATTTATGGGATATGATAATTGCTGCAATTTTAAGATCAAAAAGCCATTTCTATTCATTTGAACACTAATGTCTTTAGAGTTTTGGGACTTTCTATTAATCCAAAATGTACAAAGGCTTAAAAAAGAAAAATCCCAGATTTTTGTAATGTGTTTGAAGGAGTGCAGTAAATATGATGGTTCTCTGTGTGAAATGAATATTGTGGAGAATTTTGTCAGTAGGGGTGAATTAACCACACTGGAAATCCATGAATTGCCAATATTGGAGTAAAAACATCTATGTGCTGAACTTCAATAATGCATTGGAAATGGAGGGGACATATATATATGTGTGTATACAAATATGCAGTTAGAGAATTTAAAAAGCTATTATCAAGAAAAAGCTATTACAGTATTATAAGAAAGTTTCTAATTCTAATGAACAAACTCTTTAACATGCTGGTAATGCTGCTTCATTTAAACTGAAAATAAAAGATGATATGAAAAGCATATTCCCCTAGTGGTATCCATGGACTAGAAATAAATGCAGTCAGCAGTAGCATTGTACTTTAATCTTTGAATTCTCGAGAATCTGTGTTATAAAATGTCTCTTCGCTTGTGGGTGTCACACAGACATCCCCTTGCTCTGCCCTGTAAAGCAGAGAAGGCCCCACAGTTTCTCCCCAGCACCAGAGAAGCATCTCCAGCCTGTTCCTGGGTGGGTCTGTGCCCTGTGAGCCACCCTGGGAACAGGGTGAGGGCAGGCTGCTCACACACTGGCTGCTTTGGTGGCAGTAGCTGTGACAAATGCTTTTTCCCCTGGCTCTGGCTTGTGCTCAGGACAGCTCACACATCCCTCTTGGAAAGCTGTTGTTGTGCTGTGGTTGATCCAGTCTCCTCCTGGGCAGTGGATTGCCCTGGGATCTCTTACCCGCTCCTCACTCTTGCTGCTGGCACAAGGCAAGCAGACTGTTCAGGGTGCACATCTCCATCCATGCTGTGTCACTTCCTGGCACCTTCCAAATGATTTGTAAATCAGTGACAGCCTCGCCAAGGTGATGTGGTTGGGACTGGAGCCCTTGCTCCAGGCTGTTGGGGACCATTTATACTGTATTTTGTCATCAGCAGAGTGGCAAGACAGGGCTTTAATACCTGCAGGTTTATGTATGAATTTTTTAGACATCTTTTATTATCTAACAAAAATTGTTGGGGTATTTAATAGAGTTGGTAATATTTGCCCTAGGAAGTGCTTTCACTAATGACTGCTTCATAGACTCTTATCCTACATCCTGCGCCTGTTGATGCTTGATTACAGTTAAATATCTCAAAAATGAATCCCATTCAGCACAACCAGTTCATGGATTAAAACAATAAACTGTCATCAGACAACAGTGAAAGCTTCTGCAGCCAAGTCCTTCTACAGGGGTGTTTCTCTGGGTGATACTGCAAACTGAGTAAATTCAAACATGACAAATTAGCAAACTAAATTTTTAACCCATTTGTTGATTACCATAGTCCCACCTGCCTATTTACCAGTATATTGAAATACCAACTGGGTGGAACTGTACTGTAATCTTCTGGTGTCCTTAAGCAGGAGGACTATGGAACTCAAGTGACATTCATGTTTTCTCTGAAAAGAAAGATCATAATTGGGGACAATGAAAACTGACAGGGTCCTCTAGGCTGAAGAGCATTCGAAATATTAGCCAGGGCTAATCTGGGACAGACAACATCATAAAAATTTGCCTCCCACTCTAAGGACAGCATAGGACCCTAAGGGTTTGATGAACTGGCTACCAAAATATTATAACATGCGAGTTTTCACATTTTTGCAGATAACTGAGGCATCAATTAATACCATAAGATTTGGGGTGGGGGGAAAGTCATAGGAGAAAGAGCCTTGTGAAGAAGGAAAACAAATCTGCTGGGCAATTGGAGAGCCTTCCTACCGAGCAGCAGCATCTGGGAGGTGTCATACTGTTGATAAATCATCTAGGGAGTTTGCCACTGCAAAACAGTGGCAAATGGGCTTTCCTAGGTATAAGAACTTCCTTTCCAACCAGAGATAAAGCCTTATCCTCCAAGCTGAGGGAAGAAAGAACAGCTGGTAAAGTTTAAAATTGGGTTAACATAGAAACTCAGAGGAAGGAATGGGTTTGTTCCCTCCAGAATGAGTCCAAGGGTTGGGGCAGTTATGTGATACCATTTCTCTGCACCACGTGCAATAATTTAATAAACATGTTTACATTTTATTAACTAAAGTTATTAGTCCATGTTTCCTTAGTCACTTTGAGTTAAGAGGGTTACATATGGCTGACTTTGAAAGGCAGTGAAGCGTGAGAAAAAGGGAATAAACGTGATTCTGTAGTTGGTGTAAATTTTTACTATAAAACCAACAATGGGAGAATAGAGCCTGGAAGAAAGGCAGAGAAAATCTTGTTTTGGTAATTGAATTCTCTCCAAGGAACTGTACCAATCATGCAACTAGTAAATTGCTATTACCCAGGATGAGTATTCAAGTTCAGTGGTTTATTGAATTATATCAGTTCACTGAATGATTAACTCCCCTGTTTTGTTACCAGTGCGTGGCATAAAGAGAGTATACAAATAAAAAAATCAAAGGTGCCATAGAGTTGATGTATTTCCTCATTTCTCTTCTGTACACTTTATTGTTTAGGTAGAGAATCAAGTAATTTTTCCTTTCAAGCTGTAGTGGAGATATTTGGGAAGAGTTAGAGACTTTCACTTGAATGCAAAGATTTTTACTCTCTGGTAGGAGGCAGCTGTTCTTTAGAGAACCAAGACAGAAGCTTGACCCAGTAGGTTTCTTGCTTTTTCTCTCCCTTTAGAATGCAAAGATATATAAAAATTAAGTCTAGGAGATACTTTTGTTGCTACTGCCTAATATATGAAATAATACCACCTTTGGTGAGGCTCTTTAGGAGACGTGTGATGAAGTAGAGGCTGTGCTGCAGGGTGTGAAGAAATGAGGGAGGGGTGATATCAGGAGGTAAGTCACAACCCAAATTTCTTGCTGCCTTGTGGTTTTCTTACTTGCTTGTTCTCAGTGGATCCCTGCACAGATATTGAACTGAAAAGCTTCAGGTGTATAAGCCATAAAGCAATTCGTGGCTTTTGAAATTGGAAAACATTTAAGATCAGTTTTATTGCGTTCTGTGCTTTCCCTTAGAACACATTTCTGTGGTGGCATATATTTATTTCAAAAATATCAAGTAGAAATGAAGAACTGCTGGTGTTTGATTTTGAGATGTGTATTTTCTAGAAGTTGAAAACAGCCTGGCACTGGCTATCACAGCATTCATGTGGGGAACCAAGGTAGTGAGAAACACCTTGTGGTCTCAGACTGATGCCTGGTCTTAGGAAGCTGCTACATCCCATGTCCAGCTCTTTTCCAGGCCATTTCCTTGTGGATTCTACTTTGTTCCCTTTAAAATGAAAAATACAAAAAATAATTGATAAAGTATCTTCTCGTTTTAATTTCCCTTAATCTTTCCCAGGTTGCAGTTGTCACACACATTGAACAAAACAGGATGTTATGGCTGGTCATGAGGAACAGTCTGGAAACTTTGCCTTTGGATGTCTTGAAAGATACTTTAGGGGAGTTTTTTGACTTGTGTGATTGTTAGGAAGATGTGTGGCTTTGGTCTCCTGCCTTCTCTAAACCTCCACACCCCTCAAATTTTTAAACAGTAGAATATACATTTCTGACAGCAAAAATGGAATTTTCAAGAGCTGACTTATCAGAGAAGAGACACTTTTTTTATACAGTGTTCTCAGAAAACAGGATATATCCCAAGAAAGATAATTTTTCAACTGGTGGGAAATGGTCACATATATCCTTTTTGACTTTGTTGATTTAGTTTGGTTTTTTAATCATGGTTTTAACATAGTTCCCTGTGCTATCAGTTAAAAGTGACTGGAATTACCAAGGCCTGCAACAGGGATGGAGGAATGACTAGTTCTGCTATTTGCAAGTAGTCTTACACATCTGAAAATTTCAGGTGAAGTCACATCCTTCAAAATTAAATGTAGAGACCTTTATAAATACAGAAAGCAATGCCTTTATGAGCAGGGTTGAAGGCATCTGCTTCACATCAGCAGCACAAACAGCGAGTGGGATTGCAGTTATAATACAATGGCCTAAGAGACCTATTTTAATATCAATAAGAAAAAAGTAAAGTATGATTTCTTTTTATCCTCTCATAAGAGTTTAATTAAAGGTTTTGTTTTCTTGAGGCAGTCCTACTATTGGCAGCACAGTAGGAGTAGAATAAGTTGGTGTGAAATTTGCATGTTAAAAAGGGCAAAATATTTTACATTTGTAAAAAATATCATATTTTGTGGTTTTCTCTCTAGTTGTTTAAACAAATTTTGCTATAAAAATTATCAAGTATTAAAAACTCAGAATCTCTCAAAAATGTGCCATTTTCTTAAAACCAAGCTATAGAAATCTCATTTGGGGGAAGGAAAACTCATCTTTTACAATAATAATTTTGATGAATTGTTTAGATATGAATTTAAATCTGAAAGAAGGAAAATAAAAGTATTTTGGTGACGTAAATAATGTGTTAGCAAATTACACACACTTTCTTTTTAGCCTGTGTCTTTTTTGATTAGTATTACTGACTTTAGTGTTGAAATTAAAGCAAACAAGCAATTCAGTAGTTTGTTTGTTCAGTGGACCTGTGGGTAGTATAGAGCAAGTAGGTACAGGGAAAGGTGTTGTTTTGGTTGATTGTGTGGGATTAACACAGTTTTGATCAGAACTCCATTAGCTTACTGCTCTTTGCTGGCAGTACAGAGATATGATGAGCTGACTTTTTATAGGTTTTTATTTGGCTTCTGGTGTCATCTTGCTGTTTTTTTGGGGAGGTTCTCAAAGCATTATTATCACTCAGGCACCACTGTTGTGGTACTGCAAAGAAGCAGATGATCTGAGACAGTGATCATCTCATCATTAAGGTCAGTAATAAGGTCTTCAGAAGGCTGGATTCACTTCCCAGCTCTGCCACTAATTTTCCTTTCTTTTATCTTTGTCTCAGAAACTCAGCAGTGGCAGTGCTGTTCTCACAAGGCTGAACAGATATTTTCTGATGCCAGAATGTTTGGCATTTGACACCTCAAATAGCGCAAGAACATTAATGCTTGTAAGATGTTCTGAGATTCTCTTTTACTACCTACGACATCATCATCATAAACACTCCTAAATACTGGGGGAAAAAACATGATGCACTTAAAGAAAGCGTGGCACACATCACAGCCATTCTTCCAGCCAAAACAAGATCAGAGAGATGCAGATCGTGACCTACCTTATGATTCATCCCCAAAGCTTAATATTAATAGTACCCAATAATCTGTAATTCGCTCAGACTTTGCTTTTAGAGAAGACAAAATCCGTGTGTGGGTGCTAGAAGGGTTCTGCTGCTCTCTGTGCAAATGGAGTGCTCTGCTTTGTGTTGCACTGGGTAGGTCATTTCTTCTCCTTAGATCCATATGGTACTCTTTAAAAATTAAAAATCTTCCTGAAGAATAACTTTTAAAGTAAACTTTCACAGATGGGTTTTGGTAAGATGTCAACAAACATGACCTTTCAATCTCTAGTGCAAATGGCAATAAAACCCGAGCCTATCTAATCTGCCTGCAAATAGCTGTAGCTTCACTGATCTAGTCTAATCAAAGGAACAAGCCCACAGGGGTTTAAAGGATTTCTTGCTGTTGCTGCAGCCATTAATTTAATTGCTAGAGTACAGTGAACTCTCAGAGTACAGTAAATGTTTGGATCTGCAGGGAGATAAACAGCTGAACCCTTGGAAATAAAATCTAAAGCAAATAGGGTTTTCTCTGCAATTAGTGTTGTCTTAAAGTATGTTTTAAAAGCAGGCCCCAGTGGAGCTGACATGAGTTATCATCTGCATTTCCATGTGATGTACCACTAGTTATTCCAACATGTCCTGCAGTAACTCCAGTGCTCAGGCTGAAATTGCCAAGTGAAATGCTGGGAGATAACGTGTGCACGTGGGGGTGGTAATGCTCGTTCCATCATCTGCCTGGCTGCTGCCATCCTCCTGCTCTTAAAGTTATTGTCTGAATTCTGAGATGCTCTTTCCTCCCAAGGATGAGTTTCCAAGGTACTACTGCACTTTTAATTAGCTTTAAATCTAATTGCTAGACGGGGCAGTGCTAAAATTATTAGTGGGATGTAAAGAACTGATGCTATGGAATAAAAAGGGCTTCTTGTTGAACAGTCCGAAGTGTGCAGGCGTGAAGGGATTCCAGGCTGAGGAAGATTTCTGAGTGTTAATTTTCTGTGGTGCTTCTCAGAGCAGAGTTGCCTTCCTTTCAGTCTCACAGATATTCAACTTCTGGTATTAATATTAATACAAAGCATGGCTTTAGCAATGGTTGTATAAGTTGTCTTTTTGTTTTAATCGAGAACAGAAAATGAGTGTTGTTTTCAAGAAAAACTAATTTCTCTGTAAAAGTCTGTGAGCAATTTACTGGTCAGCAAGGTTGGGTGCTTTCCCTTTTGGCAATACACATCCCCACTTATGGAATGAGGAATCGATTGCATTTAATAATGAGAATTGGCTTGGGGCAAAGGGAAGCTTAGAAATAAAACAACAAAAAAAGAGAGATTCTTATTGGGTTAGAGTTTGAATTGCCCTCTACCTGCTCTCCATCTCAGCTCTGACACAGCTCCTTTTGCTGTCCCCTTGATCACAGATGTAGGACTGGGAAAAGCTGCTGTCCAGCCTGGAGAGTTCACGGGAGGGTTGTATGTGGATGCAAATGTTCACTATGAAAAGGAGTAGAATTTGAAGTCATTTGGAGCTGAAAATGCAGGATCCCGAGTACAATTGTAGATTCTTAAGGTATTTTTGTGAGATTATCAGATGGTTAGATGAGCGAGGACTTACATTTGTGACTGTGAATTCTAATGTACTGCTGAGCAATAAATACTGAAGGTTTAGCTTAGCTGTACCTTGCAGTGCTGCCAAATATTTAGGAGAAACCAGACTTTTCATGATATCTTTTTAGTGCAGAGTGTGAGAGTACAAACATATTAAGTCAGGCATCAGTCTACTTTCTTTTTAATGGAAAACTGAAGACCTGGTTTTGGTGTCCTGTTGTCATCCACAAACCCCACTGGCTTTTCCTCATAATGAAGCACAGGCAGTTTAGCGCTCCCTCCCAGCTTCCAGTGTCGTGCAGTTCATCCCTTCTGAAATGTATTTCTCCCTGGGCTTGGCTAATCCTGTGGTAGCACTGAATGAGAAGATTAAAAAAAACTTGTAGAAATTGTCAAGTTTATTTATAAATCAAACGTGACCACTGAAATGCAGAATTCTAGGGAAAACTGTTATTACCTGACTCTACCAGTGTGATCCAAATTACAGTCTTTTACAGAGGTACACTTGAAACAACCCCTACCTTGCCAGCAGAACCTCCCCCGTGCAGAAGAGCTAAGGAAAGAATTTAATAACTGTTTAGGCACTAAAGATGCAGCTGAATATCCAACAACAGCTTCAAAATTACTTTGGTAATTCTTAATGTAAACCTTTTATAGTTTTGTCTGACCACAGGCAGCGGTACTAAAAAGAAAAAGAAACACATGGCATTTAATGCCTATTAATGACTTCTTAATCCATGGTGTGAATTTGTCTTTTGTTTGTATTGTGCTGCTTCAGAAGGGAATGAATTATATGCTGGCATTCTAATCCAGGACTACACTTTCAGTGTTCTTAAAACCAGTCAGGTATAGAATAAAGAAAATTCCAGCAGTGCCCTCAAATTTTTTTTTAGAAAAGGTTTGCTCAGGCATATAGTAATTAAACTGTTCATGACTGCATGTAATTACATCATTATGTACACAGTCCTGTTTCTGTAATTTGGATCATTGGAGGGCAAAGTGTCAAAATCTCTGTAATGATGTTTAATTCCTTTTTAACATTTCCTAGAGGAATTGCTTTGAGTTTATTTTCAAACCACAAAACTTAGGAAACCCCTTGAAGTTTGTGTGAATTATGTAAGTTACAACTACTTTTGTGAATGGGTTTGATCATGCAATCATTAGCTGCCGTACCTTCTGATCTATCTCTTTGATTCCAACAAACATGCAGGGCTTACAGGAACCTGATTCTTCTACATTTTCTCAGCACTTTTAGGAGCCTAAATATTGGATGATTTCATTTTTCACATGAATACATACTTTCATTCTTTTAGTTTGCAATCACTCTACAGAAATTTTATGTGTTGGTGTGAGTTGTTGCAGTGAAATGTATTGGAAGTACCACTGGACTCTTAACTGAAGTCAATACAACAGTCTAATGTGGCTTTTATTGTTCATGCTGTGCTCCCCTTTGTTCAGTTTAAAAGAAATGAGAGGAGTGTATTTTAAAATATATATCTTGAGAGCTGTAAATGTACATGTGGGTTCTCCCCCGAGTTATAATTTTTTTTTCACTTTGCAGAAATGTTTTTGAAAGTCATCATATTCCTGGAATAATAATTCAGAAGGCTTGTGATTAATTACTACTGCCATTAAATATTAAGATATTTAAAGACACTGTTTCTTACAGTTGGATTCATCATATGAAATGAGTAACTGCAAGGGTTTGGGGTTTTAATAGAAGATTTTTATCTTGGTTTCTCATAAGAGTCTGACCATTGCATTGAGTGGGCTTTGAATGAAAATATAAAACTGGATAAAAAAGCTGCACTGAATCTTACTGGACATGAGGTCAAGTCTGTGGTCTTTCAGTGCCCATCTTTGGTACCTTGAAAAGATTTTTGTCTCTTCCTACCTCTTTTTTTTTTTTTTTTTTTAATGTTTTAGGAATAGGAAAACTCCCATCAAGGTCTGTGGAAGTTCAGATTTCACTTTGGTTACGAAATGATGTCATGGAAGCAGAGGCAGTTTCTCCATGGATGACAGAGTGTGCCTAAAGCAGCAGGATGGCTAATTAGGCACAGTCTTAGCCTGTGTCTCATTTTCTCCTTATACCAGGGCAGAGTAATTGTTCCACTTCCCTCCTATGTTTTTAAAAATGTACTCATTAAATTGTAACCTTTTTGAGACACTCTCCCTTATTATGCATGGAGCATAATAAGGAGCTATTTTTAGTATAAATTAATATATAAATTAATAAACAGTTTGGGTTTAAAAGATGAATAAAAATTGTTAATTTCTTTAGCAGGCATGTGCTTACTTTGGAAACCAGAGAGATAGTTCAGAATTTGGGGACGAAGTTTTTATATTTAAAAGTGCATAAAATACTGGTTGCAGTTCTCATCGAGAAGAAAAGTTATCTAATACCAGGTAGCTTTGATTTCTTCAAGAACACTGGTAGCTAGCCATAGCTTGGTCTATAATTGGCCTCTTGGGATGTCTGTTTGGTTGTTTGTATAGTGGACAGGGTGAACATGATGCCAAATTATTAACTAGCACAAGCCACCAGAGTAATCACATTTTAAAAAATCTTCATGCTTTTCCCAGGCCTAATAATAGTATCTGCTCATTGTACATTAGCTCTTAGGGACACAACCTGGAAATCAGGAGTGCTATTAAGCTAATTACAACACATACCAAAACGTGTTCCTGCCCCAAAAAGATGAGAGTGCGAATTATACACATTCCTCTAATATTCCTCTAATAGTGGTGTGGATGAACGGTAAATGCCCTTTGTCCCTGACCTCTCTATTTATGGAGCTTTGCACATATGAAGACAAGAATGAAAAGAAAATGATTTTCCCCTACCAGATTTGAAAGGCAGGGGCAAACTAGTGCTTATGGAAAGAATTTATCCTCTAAGTGCCAGGAAGATGTATTCATTTACTGGAACTCGGCATCAGAGTGGACAAGAGACACTGCTGGACAAACAAGGCTTTCCAGATTCCTTGTAAATGTTCTGTAAAATGTCCCAGCAACTTGTTAGGTGAGAGAGGATGGCAGGTTTGAAATGCCAAGAAGTCACTGAAATGCCTATTGGCTGCAGGAAGGAAAATGAGATAACATGGGCTCTTAAAGCTTCTGACTGCCAGGCTTGGAATAATAAGACTTTATTTCATAGCAAACATACAAGACATACAAGAAGTCAAGAAAGCTTATGAAGACTTTATAAGGAATATTTAGCACAAAATGAGGAGTAGATGAGCCAAGCATCCCAGGAAGAGAATAATTAGAAGAAAGCCAGCAGTCTAAAGACACAAATTAGAAACTGGCACATATCCAGCTGCTATAAACTCAACTTATTCCAGGGTAAGAAATATACCACTGTATACTGAAATTGCAGTCAGCTTATCTTAAGCAGCAGCTTGTATCCAGGCAGTGTGTGGTGTTCTGCTCTGAACAAACAGAAACCATATCTCACTGGCAGGAGAATCAAAGATAAATGTGTATGCAAGGTGCCACTCGTCAGGAATTATGTATTTCAACATACAAATTCTTCAGGATGCTGATACTGTATTTATTGGGGGAGGGAGGGGCAGAGATAGAGAATTTTGGGGTTAGACAAACCATAATCTTGTATAGCTGCTTCAAGAAGCACTTTGTAAAAATCTTAAAATGCTGTGTGAGAGGAGATCTTGGTTTGAGCAGTACCACCTGCTGGGGAGTATTTGGGGAGGTTTGGGGGAAGCTGGCAGCAGCTCTACACTTTTCAAACTGTGCTTAATGAAACACATACTCTTAGTGCTCTCATACAGAAGTTCATTATTCACTGGAAGAACAGGTTCAGCAATATGAAAGCACCTCTGTTCCTACTCTGCTGCTTCCAGAGAGACCTTCTGGTGGGATGCTTCCAAATATATTTGGCCTTTGACCTCAAAGCAAGATTGACATTGCTGTTGATATTGTCAAGGACCTTCTTGTATGGCTGTGGGGAAGGTGAGCAGACTTACAAGCATGTGGTTTCAGTTGTGTGTTACAGGTAATAAAGGCTGACATCTGGTAGTGTTTTGTAGGCTTTTTCTAGATTTTTGTTATTTCAGTTCTTGAAATACAAAGGTTCATTTATAATATACGGAAGTGTGGCTGAAACAATGAAGCTGGTACAGGAGCTGCCTAGCAGTGATGGTCTAAAAAGGATGAGACATGGCACTGTGAATGTGAGGAGGCTGAAAAGAACATGCTGATTTACAAACTTCATCAGAGGCATGGCAGTTTAAAAGAGAAAGTTAAAAGCACATATTTGCCTTTCTTCACTTCATGCTGAGTATCCGTATCTGCAGCCTTTCCTCTAGACTTTGACCTGAATGCTGCATATGGTGCTCCTGGAATTTCTCCTCACACAGCCTTTCAGATCATTAATAAACCTACATTGTGCATTTCCTGTTCCCTCCACCCTCCCCTTGTCCTTCTGTTTCTGTTCTTTGAAGTAACAGCAATGACAACATTCTTTACAAAAGGTCCAAAATAGATTTGTTCCGGTGCTATATCTTCCACTC
The DNA here is from genome assembly GCF_022539395.1 of Myiozetetes cayanensis. Classification (NCBI taxonomy): domain Eukaryota; kingdom Metazoa; phylum Chordata; class Aves; order Passeriformes; family Tyrannidae; genus Myiozetetes; species Myiozetetes cayanensis. The sequence continues at coordinate 8,130,515 of NW_026087389.1, forward strand.
TCTCTCTCCTTCTCTCTCTCTCTCCTCTGAAAAGCAGTTGCTTCCTGCAAAGCATGTCAGGAGCAACCAACTCACTGTCAGGTATCAACATTCCCTCGCTTTGTTAGTTCTGCAGCCACAGACAGCACATGCCACCTCACCAAAGTGCCTTCCCTCAGGGCCAGCTGAAATCCACTTCTGCGTGTCTGAGCTTGTTTTCAACTTGTTTTCCTTTCTTGCCATGATTATTTCTACTTCACATGATATCCTTGCAGGCAAGCCTTTAAAATCTAACAAAGGCCCTGTTCTTGGAAATCATTGCTGTATTTAAGAGTGTTTTAATTCAATATGACAATCCTATCATTGTTTTCCCCAAATGACAACTCTATACAGTCCTTCTTTCTCCTGTGTCAACTTTGAAAGCTTTAATTGTAATCTCAGCAGCAGGAATCCTGTTTCAATGCAGGCAATGCAAGAATATCTGCCATGCTGTAAATCACTCTAATAACAGGGGCTTTTTTATTTAGAGTGAGTAAAGCTATCATTATTACCAGAAAAATCACACAGGTCCTATTTGCTGGACACAGCTTGTCATTCTGTGTGAAGTCCAACCCAGCTAGTGAAGACTGCAAGGGAGAGAAGTGCCATCCTTCCAAGATAACTCAATGTCATCTATATTTCTATAAATACAGAAATCTAGAACAAAACTGACATTTCAAAGTCAGTCAGGAGTTAGGAAATAGCAGAATTAAAATAATTTGTACAGTTCTTTTGGTTCCTGTGTATATGTGCCAACACTAATTACGTGATCAAACTATTTTTTTCTCAACATCTCTGCATTTTCAGTATGCAGAAAGAGTGGTGGAAGCTTCAGGAGCAGCTGTTGAGAGTTTTGCTTCCTTGCATGATTGAGTATATGGCCCTAGTTTTTATACACTGTACTAGGACTATCTGCAGTATTCTTTGCTTTATAGACTTTCCTGTGACACTTATCACATCTGCCTGTACGAACTTCACAAAAGTAATGAACTTCTGCTCAGACTACCTCTGCTGGGAAATGATGTGATGGTTTTTATGCTCATTTATCTTCATAGGTAGAGAAACAGTGAGCATAAACATCAGCTAATTTGGGGAGCCCAATCCGGGACATTATTTTTCAGAGCCCTGTTTTGTGTAGCCTTGTAATATTCAAAGTTCATCTCTTCCTTTAATTGCAGCAATGAGGAAAAAAAAAAGGAGTAGTTTTGTAAATCAGCACCACACCAAGTAAGGAATATTCAGTAAACAAAACCATCAAATAAATTATTTTGCACCACACCTTGCAAGTCTAGTTTCTGTTGCCCTGGTGCACAGTCCTCCTGTGTCATTCACTTTAGGTTGTCTGTTCTTTTCTCTCATGCCAGTTGGGTACCTGACCAGATTTTTCCTCACTCAATCTTTTTCTAAGTCTTCACACTTAACTTCTCCATTTCCCTCTCCCCACCACTAATTGTCTTGGTCTCTGAGCTCTTAACAGGACAAATAAGTTTAACTGCTTATGTTTTTGTACTGTCCTCCTTGAGGTGTACTTTTACCAATTAGTTTAATTCTCCCTCCTGGTCTGGGCCAGTTTTTAGTGGCAGCAGAATTCAGGAGTTTCTCCATCCTCGAGGATGTGTGGTCATGGTAATGTCTGAGTGGTTGCATCTCATGAGAAATGTGTGAGGAAAGAAGCCCGTGGATGATCTGTAAGAGCAGAGGTGGTCCTTTCATTTAGCACTGAACTCTGGAAAGATCCAATCTTAGCACAGGGAGGCTGTATGGGGATGGCAGTTATTTGACTGAGGCTGTTGAAATGGCAATTCTTCATCTGACTTTATTGCACACACAAAAGTAGAGGGATTTTTGACAAAGAATGCCCAGTGAGCTCCTCCTTCCCACTGCTCACACCTAAAGTGCAGGAGGGTAATCAAGGAAAAGGTCACCAAACTTTAATAATAGGTAAAAGAAACTTATTCACCATAAAGCCTGCTGACCAAAATAGCTGCAAAGGTTGGTTAAATGCCATCTGCTTGGAAACAATGGTGTTAGGCATTCAAAGGGAATTTAGCTGGATAATGATCCACATGTAAAGGTGCAGTGCATTTCTATCAGCTCTGCACTGAAAAGCAAAGGTTCTGATGCTTTAAAAGTCTTTTTTTGCAGTGGGGTTGGAGGGCAGGACCAGTTCCTTTGGGGTTGAGATTGGAAAGGTCTGGATCCATTAATTCAGGGACTTACTGTATAAAGAATGCCTGCACTTCCAGTGAGGTATCAGGACTGTAAAGTTAAATATTTTATTACAGTGTAAAATCTAGAAATTGGTAGTTTTAGGAACATGACTAAGGAGCACTTTAGTATAGGCTTAGTGTCATAGCCATTAATTTGTTAAGAAGTGATAGATCTTTGTAAGCACAGTTCTACTGAATGTGTTGTGTAATACTGTAATTGTACATGCTCCTTTAGAATTGGGATGTGAATCATATTTACCTGTAGAATAAAATAATTCCATTAGTCAATGTATACAAATAGTCCATTTTGCAAAACAGTCTATGCAACAACGAAACTTGGCTTTAATCTCTGTGTTGCACAAAGCATATTCTCGTTTGTCTGTACATATTGGACAGCAAATCAATCTCCAGCAAAGATCTGCTTAGGATTTTTTTGCCCGGTGAGTTCCTGCAGTCACTGTGCTATTTGACACCCAGCATGGGCAGAGAGGCAGCCACATCACCTGCCTGGGCTGCTGCTTTCTCTGCAGCCCTTTCGGAGCTTCACTGCAAGACTTTGTGTTCATGTGTGTGTGTATGTGCCTGGTAAACTTTAAAACCACCATTCAGCCAACTGGCAGCATTATTTTGATAGGCAAAAAGTTGCTGCAAAAGCACCAGTGTGGTGGTGCTTGGTTTCTAGGCTGCACTTCCATGGCCTTGGGTTATTTCACTCAGGGTTTTGGTGCTTAGTTTTTTGCCACTTGTGAACCAGGATCAGTTCTAGTCCACTTGACCCACAGCTGCTGGCTTTAAAGGCCAGTGGTTTTCCCTTATGGGAGGTGTGTTTGGTGTGCTCATAATGATTCAAGCCCCCTGTGGCTTTGCTAGTTAATCGATATATGGAAAACGTAAAACTTTGATTTTATTTTCCAATGCCGTAATCACTGAAGGAAACAAATCATATTGGGCATTTAAAAAGTAAGATGCTGTTCAAATAAGTTTAATGTAAAATTGCTGATATTTGGTGTTGTAAAGGTATCTGGTCAGGTTACAGGATGATACTGTGTAACTGAGATGTGAAATTTACAGCTTTGGGAATGATGGGAAGTAATTGACAGTCAAACCTGGAGTTCTGCATTTCCCTCTGTCATTTTTCCAGTGTTGTTTGTTTTTAAAGCAACTGGCCAGAGGGCTCATCTAGGGACCATTTTGTTAGACTGTAACTAGGATATTGTTGTCTGTCTTATATTTATTTGGTAAGAGTAATGGAATATTAATCAAATATTTTTTGCAATTGACTGTTCTCCACAGTGGCAATACTGATGAAACAACTGGATTTGGGAGTAATTTGAGATGATAAATTAGTAGAATGCTCATATTGTGTCCCCTAGCCCATTGTTCTAAGTGATTCTGTGTGAATTTTTTTATCTTTAAATGAGGTAGGATTTTTTTCTACTTTTTCTGCCGATGTGATTGTCTTTGAGAAGAGCATCTGCATTTACTTCTTACAGATCGCTAGTCACAAATTTTATCTGCTGCTCTAGTTTTGCATATAAACAACTCTGGGATTTTCTTTCCTATAAAAATACAATAACATGTAATGCTGCTTGTCAAGGTGGATTGTACAAAGAAATGGATCTTTGTGAGGTTCAGACAGGACAAGCTCATAAAAAGACTCTGTCATGAGGACTTCTGAGAGTTTTACCTGTATTTGCAAAGAATGTCAGAAGCATTTTTAACTTCTGGTATTTTAAGTACCTGAAATGCTGAACTGCCACACATAAAACTTCACTTTTAAAAATGATGAGTTATTAAACTTACCTCCATTTGAATAAATGAATGGCTGCAAGTCAGAAATTAGTCTCCTAGTTCTGCAACTTGATTTAACCTTAAAAAGCACTCAGTATCTCTAGAAGATACCTGCTAGAACATTTTCCTTCTCTATGTTTTCTTAGTTAGAGCTTCTCAGTGTACGTAAATATGTGTATTTTTTTCTCATTAATTCTTTTTCTTTGTATGATTTATACATATTTATAAGCTCTTGTAGCTTCTCTTCCAGTTCTTCAATAATGGCAGAAAAACTCCATTGCTAGTAAATAAATCTATATAAAGCAATGTTTTGCTTTCTTCTTTTTCTTTAGTAAAATTGGGTAAACTCTTATTGAAAATCCCTAAAGGGTAAGTTTGGAGCTTTGTGTGTTTGCAAGCACTTCAGACCATTCCAGGGAATAGTTCTACAAGACATCTGCAAGAGGAGTCCCTTCCTGATTAAGCTGAAATTCTGCTTAGGTAAATGCTGTAACTATTTGAGCACCTTTGGTTCCTTCTGGGGTTGTTTTCTTTGGCTGGAAATACTGAAGTAATCACTTAAGGAGAGAGAAGGAATAAGTTCTGACTCTGTGGAGGATTCCTGGAGTACCAGACTTGCTTCAGTGAGCGCAGTAGAGCAGCATTAACTGCCAGCCTGGCAGCGCTCCACCAGCAGAGTGTCTGTGATACATCTCCAGGGAGATAGAGAGGAGGCAAATGAACACGGATTTCCGGGCTCATGGAAGGGCATTTTAAGCTCTGAGCTGTACCATTAAAAGAGAATTGGCTCTACTTTCAACCTTTTGAAGCGGGCTCTTGTTTTCTCCTTGCCTTTCTTATGGATAGCCACGATAAATATTTGATGTCAGGTTGAATTAACCATGTTGTGCTGAACTGAGAAAATCTGGTGCTGTTTCATTGCAGTCTGGTGGGAAAAAAACAAGATAAATAATGGAATAACTTAATCAAAACCAGTTTGGCGTTCTTTAGTGTGTTTTTTGCTTGTTTGTTTGTTGTTGTTGTTTTTACTTTCCAGTTGCAATGTTCAGCCAGAAAGCCAGGTATTCTCACTATTCTTCTTATTATCAAATCATGAACTGATTGATGACTGAGTTTACCTTGCAAAGAATCTGCTCAGGGGGTGCAGTGCACACCAGTGGACTGTGCCACAAGGAACACTGTGGGAGAGAAAGCAGACTGCACAGAGCTGTTGCATTTTATGTGGTTGGTGTGCTTTGGGATGGCAAATGGGCAATCTTACTTTTTAATTCATTTTCTAGTCAGGCAAAATAGCAACCAAAGCCTGTGCATGCTTATTCAGACCTGTGAGTTGCAATACTGAAATCCAGGTTGGAATCAGAACTAATTTTTCAGTGCTGTTTACCAGACAGTTTCAAAGCCAATTAAAAAAAAAAAAAAAAAAAGAAAGAAAAGGGTGAAAATTGTATAATGACCATAATAAAGTCTGTTGCTATCAGGAAAAAGAAAGGAAAACATAATTACCTCAATCTATAAGGCTGTACAGTCACTCAGTGTACTTCAAACACGTTCTCTGTATCTTCATTTATCATCATTATGAAAGCATTTCCAAAAGAGAGATTTACCTTTATCAAGTTGTGAAAGGCATTTGCCTTCATGCATCCTTACCCACGTAAATTAAAAGGTTTTACTTTGGTATTTTTGAGTTGCACGTGTGCATTATTCTTCATAAAAGTTTAAGTGACAAAATATGGATGTGGCTTTTTTAAACTAAAAATAAAATAAGCAAAAAATGAGAAAGTTTTGTATAGAAAGACTAGGACCAAGGGAAAAAAGAAAGTGTTGGGCATGGAACATTAAATACAGAAGAACAGTTTGCTGTATGCACTAGAGTTCAGCGGTAGAAAAGGATACATTATAGCTTTTAAATAATTTGCACAGTTTAAGAAGATATTTTTAGTAAAATCACTATCCAGAGTCCCAGTAGGTATAAATAATTGTGCTGCCATTAACCTTGAGGTATTTTTATCACGTGACAGAATGGTTATGGAACTGAAGAGCTGGTCACAAGTAGAAGGTTCTCCAAAGCAGCCCTGGATGCGTTGGAGATCATCTCCAGAGCTGTGCACCAGGTGGTGGCTGCAGCCTGGAATTGTTTAACCTACCAGTTTACCCTAACATCCATCAAAATATGAGGGAAGGGGTTTTGATTCTCTTAGATGCATTTCTGTTTTCTGTGTGTTGTTAGGTGTTAAGGAGCAGAAGGTGTTGGTGGTTTGCGTGTCAGTCACTCGTGGGCCTGGCACGAAGCCACGTGCAAACTGATGCATCCTGAGCCTCGACAGGAGTGATAAACAATCAAAATAAACCAAAAATGCCTCTGTCTGCACAAGCAGCTTCTTCATGCAGAAGGCAACTGATAAGTGGTGACATTTCTCGTCATCACATTTTTCTCAGAAGTACCATTGATTACAACCAGGCACACAAGTTGGGGTAGGTGAGGAATAAATTTCCTGCTTCCGTGTCCTGTGGATGCCTGTGGGCAGAAGAGAATATTCTCTATTTTTGAGCTTGATTACTCTTTTACTGCTTTGGAAATAGGAGTTGGAACTGCAAAATGAGGATGCTGTTAAGATGAGCAGGTACATCTTCAAAATAGGGCTGAAAGTTTAAAGTGGGCAGGCTGATTATTTGGGTCATCTTTTACAGATAACTGCAATGGGGTAACCGTATTCTGGTGGGCTTTTTCTCATGCCTTTGTTACTAATTTTTCTTTTATCTTCTCAGACAGCTTTGGCACCTTTGCTCTCAGTCTATGACTTTTCTAACTTTATGATCCATTCAGTAAAATCTTTATTTTCCCCAAGAGGTTTTAATGGCATTTAAAGCTTATCTATCTTCTACAGAAAGGAAAAATACCCTTTGTTTTCTGTAACACGTGAGCATATACCATACTAAAGGGTGTGTTTATTTTATCCTGTCCTGTAACACTTAGGTGCTTCAGTGCTGTTAGAGACATGCTGTGTCTCCTCTGCAGTGGATTATCTCTAACTGCTGCTGCTGCCTGGTGGAACAGTTCTTTTTCATCAGCTGTTTACAGGTGTTGAGACGGGGTTTGCTTTGGTTTTTTTGATGACTCCTTTGTTTGCCAGTTGCTATTCATAGCCAGGCTTATACCTTACATATTGAAAGTGTCATTTCTGTGCCTGGAATTTACAGGACTTTTCACTCAGGTAAAATAGACATACCTCATTTTCCTTTGCCTGCAATTCCTCTCTTGTTTGGCCCCTCTGAAATCCATGTTTTGAAAATTGATGTGAAGGACATCCAGTTTCAGTGGTACCTGAGTATTTTCAGGGTTTGACACTGATGCTGGGGAGCAGCAGGTCATCATCCTCACTGTTCATTTTTGTTTAAGAAACTTCCTTTTTTGTTTTTTCCCTCTTCTCTTAGCTTTGTTTGCAGTGCCTTTTATTCTATTTTTTTAACCACTTCATTCTATCTCCCGTAAGGCTAAATCAGCCTGTCCAGTGGGTTACAGTAGAAGTTGAGAGTTCCCATAACAATGGAAAGCTGCTGGGAGATGAACTGTGAACAGCCTCCAGCATTCCTTTTGCTGCCAAAATGAGTTAGGGAGCTCTGATACTCCTTAAATGATGACTTTCAAAATTGTGAAAGGAAATGAGAGTTCTTTTCCTGAAAATTAAAAAAAATTGGCAGAATGAAACTGTTTTTTAGACCGTCCCTGTCAGTTTTTCTTGCTTTATGAATATATATATTTACTAATGAACTCTTTTTTTCTTCCTGCTAGCTCTGTTCTCCAACTAAAGCAGCGTGGTCCTTATTAGTCTTTACTTTCTTTGAAAGCAACATCTTTATTCTACTTTTTGCCTTTTTCTCTTTGTTGTGTCACATCTACAAGTGCAGAAACTTGTCATGTTCCATGATCAAAACCAAATTTTAACCCCTTTTCATTCAGTGGAATAGATAAATTTCTTTTTCTCTCTTTTTTAAAAAAACCCTAAAAATATGTCCATCTGATGTAATGTGGAAAGGTGAACTGCAGGATTGCATAATTGTTTCTGTTGTGGATTCAGGCTGAATATTGCCCATAAAATTGTTGCCTCGTTTCTCTCGCAGAGGTGTAATAATGATGAAAAAGCTTTCTCTATTTCTGTATTACCACTATGGACCATTTCACACTCTGTGTATTTACAGAGAGATTTATGTGCTGTGCAGCAATGTTTTCATACACATGAAGATAAAAAAGAGTTTCTCCTGATTCTGAATCAGGGATAGTGACTGAATGCTTGGCAATTTTTTTAAGGAAACAAATGAAGTGAAGAAGACAAGGACTCTGCAGATTCCTTTGTCAGGCTGGCTAATGCAGGAATTCTGAATGGGAACCTGGTGGTAGGAGGTAAAAGAAAAGGTGACATTTAGACTGATGACATGATAATTTCACTCCTTCCTCCAGAGCTTGAAATTGCATCTTTTTATGTATCTATGATCTGTTATTTCTGAGAGGAACACATGTCTTGGAGCACCATGCACTGTCACAAAAATCTTGCTGTAGGTGTGAAATGAATGTGTGTAATGTCTGTATTTACAGGCAATCTATGCAACATTTCTTCCCTTTCCTAAGTACAAGCTGCAGGCTGAGACAAAGTGTTCAGTTTTAGGAAGGGACAGACAGCAAATGTTCCATAATTGGGACAGCTAATATTTGATGATATCAGGATCTGAATATTTAATCACAATTCTACATCTTGATGTGATACAAGAAAGGGAAAACTAGAAATATGCTGGAGTGAAGACGTTGCCTGTAAGGGAAGAGAAGGATACTGAGTTCAGTGCTGATATAGCTGAGGGACAGAACTGATTTTAGAGTTTCTTGGTAAATACATGGATATATAAAGCACTATGGAAAGGGGAAAAAAAGAAATATTATGCTGAAAATGATAGTCTGAAGAAAAGAAAAATATTTTAATGACTTTATACTGATTACCATTAGAAGGTCTAGAAGAACCACAAATACATATGGCTTTCTGATAGTAGTGCAGTTTGTTTCCTGTGTTATGTCCTTGCATATGCAGTTCTTCCAGGAAAGAAAAAAAAAATGGGGGAAAAAAATCTAATGCAAGCATTGGGTTTGAATTTATAGAAGAAGTTCATTTCCTTTAACCTATCTATGTAGCTAGTATAAATATATATATAATTTCAGAAAAGTAGAAAATTGTTTTGTTTAATACAAGCAAAAATAACTATGAGTATAGCCACTTCATTCTTTTATCCTTCCTTACAGTCTATTTTAACCATTTTTTTCATGCCCTGAAAAAGGCACAAGAAAAGGAAGAACAGACAGTCCTGATTGTAGCTGAGTCGATTCCAACAGTATCAAGGGAATGGAATACATAAAAGGAGTAAGAACAGATAAAAGTGATTGGATATGACATTTAGGATACTAAAGAAATACTAGAATAATCATAAGCAATCTAATGGTTGCAAGAAGTGGAGTCTTTCATTAGATCAACTTATATTGCTGGGAAAAGAAAAACATATTTTGAGACAGAAGAGTGTTTTCAGCTCTTTAGTTGTGGTCCACTTACTGCATATGTGTCCTGATATTCTTATATATCAGGGCATATATATATATATATATCTCCTTATTTTTTGCACAACATCGTTCAAATTTTAGTTTCGTTCAGAACTCACCTTCAGGCTCAGTCTTAGAAAATATGGTGGCTGGTTGGAATAAATACGTAATTACTAAATGAATTGGCTGTTTGATACCAGCTGTTGTAGATGCTTATTTATTTATTTATTTATTTTCCAGACATTTTGCATGGATTGTCTTAAAACTCACATGAAGAGACTGAGAAATTTCTTCTATCATTAGGATGAGCAGAGGGGTTTTTTGTTTAGAGATTTTGTGGCCCATTCACCCTAAATGATACTAATAATGTAGTTCTAAACCTGTGCTTTCCATGTGTGGTACAGTGGTACAACATGCCACTGGAACATTGTGCTTTTAGTCTTGTATTTGGGGTGTGACACCTTGGGTGACTGAGAGATGGAAAACAATCTGTGGGCATACCATGTGATGAGATACCCAGACTGCATAGCAGAAATCATTGTGTTCCCTGGGATTGGTGTCCTGGAAAACATAATCATTGGAATCTCTTAGTTCAGGGATTATGGGTGTCATTGGTAGCAAAGTGTAGCATAAGATTATTTTTAGATCTATAAAAGTACTAAAACTGGTGTGAAAACTGTTAGTCAAAACAGTGATAGGGTCAACTCTACCTTGCTAAGCAGCAGAATTTATATTAGGTATCTCTGTTGCATTCAGCACCTGGAAATATCCCTTCTTTTGGATTATGTTAGGGAAATCATGTGTGCCCAAGCACAGAATTCTGAATTGGAAATGAGAACATCTTTTGTTTGACTGCCATGACATCTGTTTTGGCTGCTTCAGTGCACATGGCTGTAGTTTATTGCCCATTGTTTGGAAACAGTTTTGAATTGGGGGGCAGGTGTGTATTTTGAGCATTTCCAGTCCTGGTGCAAGGCTTTCCCTGCAGGTACACGTCTGACACCACAGAGCAGTTCACACGGTGCCACTGCTATTCGGGATAAAAGGTTTTGATTATTGTTTTCTGGAAGGCATTTTTTGGTGATGCTTAACTGAGACCCTGTGAGAGGAGAAAAACATGTGAATGAAGTCAACTTCTCAGACCTCTGGGATCTGTTACAGCATGAGTTACTCTTAACAGATAATTAGCTGGGGCTGTTAATCACGTTTAACAGGTGTTGAGCAGTGAACCAGGACAGGGCATCTGCTGTGACCCCCTCTCCCTCTAATCTGGTTAGGGAGCCTAATGCCAGTTGGAGCCCAGAATGCTTTGTAGTGAGATCCAACAATGCATTTTCCTAATGCTTCCATCAGTCTTGTGATCATCAAAGAGTGGTGACATTTGCAGCAGGAATACATAAAGGATCAGTCCAAAATTCCCAAAGGGGAAGCTATTAATGAATACACATTCTTCATTTCCTTCTTAGCTTTGAAAGCATTTCTTTGCCCAGGTTGAATGAGCAGTTTACCTTTTGCCCATGTCTGCATGTGTTTGCCTTCAAAAATGTAAGGAAATACATGTTGGAGTGAATATTGCAATTCTGTGAATCTAACCAAGCCTGAGGTTTTTAGATCTGTTTGCCATTAAATGTGGTTGTAACTGTGGGTATTTTGCTCCAGGGGTCTTCTATAATCTACTTTTCTTGTGCTGGTCATTATGTGTCTTGGTGATCAAATTCATAGCAATGTTTCCACCCATTCATTTTTCAGCACAGCATGGACTTACATATCCAATAATAATTAGCATTCTGCATAGGATAAGGATGTTTATTGCAAGTGGATGATTCAAAGAGTGTAACCAATGTTCTTGGATGAGGAAACAGCAACACTTTCTACTGTTGGCAGTGTTTGGCACGTGTCTTTTGGCTGATGTGAGAGATTATCGTGCTCTCATTTATACAGGGTTTAAAATCTGAGATTTTGATCACAGATCCCTGAAGTGATAGTGAGAATTAGAAAACCCGCTGCAATATTTCCTTACAGGAAAAGTAAAATTCGGATCCCATGGACTCAGCAGGCAGTTCCCACTGAGCTCAGGGGATTTAGAGTATCACCCAGGAAGTCAGGAAAAGCTCAGTAGAATTGATATAAAATAAAGTGAGAAGTGAGGCGGGAAACAAGCCCAGAATAACGACACGGGAATTCAGAATGAGGGAGATGGAGATACCACACAGCTACAGAGAGAGCAGCAGGGGAATGGAATATGATCAGCACTGGTGCTGGAAAGGGAGGGGGGATCACAGAGGTGGCAAATTTTAGGGTGGAATCTGGAGAAAATCAGGAGAGGAATATGGACCAGCTGGTAACCTGGGGGTGGGGAGAAAGCATCCCAGTGTGGGTGATGGAGGGCCAGAATCAGAGCCAGGAGGCAAGAGAATCTGTGACTTCCTTTCTGTGCAGGAGCAGGTGTGTATAACATCTGATGTGTAATTTTGTCTACTAAAAGGTTGTCAGCACTGAGTGGTGCTTGACTGTTTTATTAAAGATATACCTTTCTATATGTTTTTATTAAGGACATACAGTTTTTCCCAATGGGAGCCATTCCTGTGTATTATGTACATTAAAGGCAGGGTAGAATTCTTCTGAGAAAGCTGTTAATATACATGCAAAACAGCCATAATCCAAAGTAACCGTATCTCAAACATGGATATTTGATATTTCTTTTCTCTTCCCCTATCCTCAAAAGTATGAAAAGTGATTATAGCCCATTAAGGACTTATCACTTGCCAAATTTAATTTTAAAAACCCTGATTTGTAGGGCTGTGATCTACAAGACCCTCTGGGAAATTGCATGTATTCTCATAAGTGTGATATTAACCTGGGCCATTATTGCAAGTAACAATTGGTAGAGCTGCTGGATGAATTTTTCCCTTTCTTGAGACCTTGTTCATCTCTTCTGCCTTGCCCTGTTTGACCTTAGGGAGGATTATGGCTCTGCTTAACTGTTTGCCATCTTAAGCCATCTGGATAACAATGCCTTCCTTTGGCTCTGCTAGTAAGACACCTTTAACTTTCAGACAGCACAAAATTAAATTTTTGCATTTGTCTCTCCTCTGGATAGAAATAAAAAAGGAATTAAATGTCAAAAGTTAGGATCTCCTCCTTGATGCTATTTTTACCAACATATATAGTACAGGCCCTTTCCTGCATTCAGAATTAACCTGTCTACTCCTCTGAGCCCTTAACCTTTGCTCCAATAGATAAATCACTTCCTGGAAATGTCTGAAAAGTGTTTGAATGTTTTTTTCCCCCTCAGCAATGTCTTTTCTACAAATGCTTCTGTTAAGTAAAGTAGGATTTAGTAATTCCTAGGTCCCTGACTCTTGAGCAAGCCTTAAATGATTAGTCACCACTGCCATTTTCTTTCCCTTTTCAGGTTTTCTGTGCTTCAAATTTTTGTTGTTCTCAGAGCACTTTAATAACAGACAGTATTGTGTGATTTTTGTCATCCTGTGAAATAGTGAAATTGCTTTTGTAAGTAATGTCAGAGCATATTGTTCCTCTCATTTCATACATGAAAATACGTGGTCTCTGAAGCTGGATGGTACTGTGTGTTTTTCCACTGGAAGCCACGGAGGCTCCAGAAAGAAGCTTTTGTTGTCCAGTAGTTGCTGCCAATTAACTTGCAGATAGAATGGAATATTTAATGCTGTATTTTTTATTCATAAAGCAGGAGGCAGCTATAGCTCTGTTGTGTCATCTTCAGATTCTTTCTAGCAGCAAAGACAGAGCTTTGCAGACTTCTGCAAGTTTCTCCTGAAGACTTTGACTTCTGTTAGAGCTTTCATTAATTTGACTTTGATATCTTTTTGAGTATTATGGAATGGACACAGTAGAAATGATATGGATGTGTGGTAGCAGAGCAATCACAAGAAACCCTGTGTCAGAAGTGCTTCCATATAAACTTTTCAAGTATTATTCAAATGATTTTAGGAGTGTTCCACTATTTCCACTCTGATTTGGAGGTACAGAGCTGCCCAGTATTACTAAATGACTCAAAGGAGCAACAAAGTATAAATTAGTATTAGTATAAATTAAAAGTACAAATTTATTTATATAAAAGTATAAATAAACTATGGTGTCTCATTCAACAGTTACAGCCCTGTATAAGCCTGATAAGTTTGTCTGTATGAACTGTTGACGTGATCTATCTGTATATGGATATGAGTGCACAGATCAATCAGACAAAAAAATCCCTGTCTTCTTTTCAACCAGTACCTGTAGCTGCAAATAATGAATTTTAGTTACTAAAGTTGATCTGTTTGAGTCATCTGCCTGTGAAGATTCAAAGTTTTTTTTTAAAGGTAGCAGTTTCTGCATTATGCATTGTGTAAACCAAGTCCCAGTCCCTCCCCCGTTTATGGTAGGAGTGTGTGCTGATTTGTATGGTCCCATCTAAAACATCTGCATTGCCTTGGTTATACTGAATGTCTGACAGACAGTTGGAAGCAGCGAAAACCCCAGACTTAGTTAGCAACGAGTTTCCTGGCTTCTGCTCCAGAGGAGGAGTCAGAATGCTCCTCCTGAGACTTTGGAAAGGAATCCTTTTCAATTAAACTGGGGCTGAGCAAAAGGCTCTTATTTTCTGTCTGTATGTTGATGTGCATCTGACAGGTGTCAGCTTCAAAGCCAAGATAAAGACATGAAAGCTTATTTTGGAAAGTCTTTTGGGGGAGGAATTCTTGAAATAAATATTGGAGAGGGTAAATAATAGTTGTGGTGCTTCAGCCAGACATGAGAATCCACAGAGCTTGACGGAGGAAAATCGGAGGTAGCTCAGACCGTGGTACTGAACCTCCTTGGAATTCATTGTGTTTGGTAGACACAGGATGCTGATGAGTGTTGTAGGTATCAGGAAAATGCCTCCACTCTCTTACTATTTGCTATTTAGTGTTTTTATGTTACTAATGGTCTTTGACATTGCAGGATTTGTTTCAGACTGGTTTCTGGAACTGCCTGGAACTCAATGTTTGCAGCCTCAGAAGCTGTCTGCCTCTCTCCTACAGAGCTGTGTGGAACTGAGTGTAGCCTTTTTCAGTGGTTATTACAACACCCACAGCGACATTGTCCCCACACCACGTTCTCCTTGCTTGTACTCAAAAAAAGAGTTTACTGTATTCTGATTTCTTGGGTTCCCATTCCACTCCCACTCATCTGCCAAATCACTTTTAAAGTGATTTGCTTTTGAAGCCAAGCAGAGTCAGAAATATTTTAAAACATTACTTTAGTATTTTGAGACCTTATTCAGGTTATGAGAAAAGCAACTGAAATTTGGAATGTAGGAACTACTGTTAATGATGCAAGAGTAGCGTAGGTTTGTTTGGCCTTTTTTTAGGTGACAGACTTTGTTTGTTTTAGTGAAGTGAACCATATTATATTTTCCAACAGGAAGGAAGTTTCCATGGATCTTGGTTTTTATAATTCTTATAATAGCATCAAACTGAACATTCTTACAGCAGAGACATCTGTTTTCACAGTCGCCTTCTGTAGGAAGAGACTTTGTTTTGTTTTGAAATTCATAGTTCATGTATTTTAGCAGATGATCGTATTTAAGCCAGATTCTGATTGTCATCAGAACAAATTGGGAATTAACTCAGTGTATTTCACTTCATCTCTCCCAATTTATGGTAGTGTAAAGGAAAACGGAATCTAATGAATTGGTTGTTCTATTTCTGTGTTTAATTGTGCTGACAAGCATTATTTTAAGAGAAATGAGACAATGCAATTGCATATAGCTCAGAAGGCTCCAGTATTCTGACAGCTTATCAGTTTTATTTTGCTGTCCAAAAGAGTGGCTAGAGGACTTCATTTGGGTTTGACAAACACTATGTGGTATTCCAGCCCTCTGTGTGAAGCCTTGAGCACGCTGACATATTCTTCCAATCCAAGAAGATTTTAAAAAAATGATTAGAAGATTTTGTATTCGTTCTCTCTGATGGTTCATTCCTTATGGA
The DNA here is from genome assembly GCF_022539395.1 of Myiozetetes cayanensis. Classification (NCBI taxonomy): domain Eukaryota; kingdom Metazoa; phylum Chordata; class Aves; order Passeriformes; family Tyrannidae; genus Myiozetetes; species Myiozetetes cayanensis. The sequence goes on from NW_026087389.1 coordinate 8,146,102, forward strand.
TGTTAGAAGACCTTCAGGTTTTGATATTAGGTGGAAAAAAATTCCACTTTGCAGCACGTTGCAGCCACTGCAGTACATTTCCTAAAATGCCTGGATATCAGTTGTGCTTCAAAGGTGACAGTGTGGAGCAACGTGTGAACTCTTACAAATTATACTCTTAAATCAGTGCAGCAAATGTTTTGACTTTTTAACTTCTTCAAGGAAAATTTGAGGGTCATGCTTTCTTTCACTGTGTGGAAATTCAACTATATACCCAACTATGCTGGGCTCAAATTGAATCTACTTCTCTTTCTGGTTTTATTTAGCTCTTGGAGTGGAAATAGATGTCCTCAGTAAATCCTGAGGCTTTTATAGCTCTAGTTTTATCTCAGACAAATTATTGGAAAATGCATAATGCCATTGATCTGACTAGAACTAATAGGAGTTTTAAATAGCAAAGAAAATAAGACCTTTAATGCTGAAAACCTCTTCCTCTCTTCTTTCTTCCCTTCCTTCCTTCCTTCCTTCCCCAAAAACATCAACAGAAGGAGCTAATAAATGCAATTGATTTATTTGGAAGATGCTGTCTGTCTTTTTCCCTTTTCTTCTGAGTAGCAGGGAGTCTGTGGCAGCCCTGGCTCCAGATGTCTGTGAGACAAGCTGTAATATGTTTCAGAAAGTCCCCATTTGATGCCAATTGTCTGGGGAAAAAAAATGAAATAAGCTTTGTCTTTGCTAGAGTAACACTTAGCTCCTGAGAACATGCTCCCAAGGAAGGAGGGCATTTCTCACGTGGGATTAACAAATCTCTGTCTGCAGTTGTTTTGGCATATTTGTAGTAAGCACAAGCGGGGGGGGTTGTTTTTCATCAGCACACGCAAATTAACATCCTTGAGTTGTACCTTTCTGCTGCCAATGCTGGGGCAACAGAGCAGGATGCAAAAAGCTATTCCAAAATCTGTGGTTTGAAGAGCTTTCTGTCCCCAACACACTGCCTGAGAGGTGGGATGTTTGGTTTACATGGAGTAAATGTTTTGAAGATGAAATATTTACTCCGTGGGTTTTGTCTACGAGTGCAGGCATTCCCCTGAACCTGGAACACTGCACCCATCTTTCTTGGAATTAGCCTCAAATACTTACTTATATTTAATTACAGCAGAAATCTCCAAAGGCCAGAAGTTAAGGTTCTGGCCTATTGTGGTTTTGTTCCAGTTTGTGTAACACTCTGCTGGAACCACAGGATTTTCAGTCTATGCATGAGCACCTGAAACAGAAATTCAGAATGCAGGGGCTGCTCTTGGCCAGGCTACAAGACATGGGGCAGTACACAGTGATGCTTTCCCCTTAGTAAATGTTCCAACTTGAACTCCCAGTGATTTACTGACCTCCTGAGTCTGTAAATTATTACATCATGGTCAGTAATCATGGATTAGTTATTTTCCATGAATCTACTTAGTTTCTCTTTGAATCTGGGTATGCTGTTCTGAAGTGATGTCCAACAACTTACATGTTGTTGGAAAATTTTTCCAGCAGTACTGATATAGCAGCTTTTTCATGTAGCATTGTCACTTTATGTACATGTAGAGCTTTGGGAAGGATGTTTGGGCCAGTGTTTTTACTTGTGTGCAGGTCTAAAGGATAGAGGATTAACCTTTCCTTCTCTGACTGTCAGTGCTTCAGCTTTTGCATAAATTGATTTTCGTGTCATTAGGCTGAATGTCTGTGATTTACTGTTCTGTGTGCATTATGAAACACAGAGTGAGTGACTCAGAGGAGTGATAGGGAGACATAATAGTTGGAGGTAAATTGTTAATAACTCACAGTCAGGTGAATGGTAACAACAGGACACTTCCATCTGAGATAAAATATTGGTTTCAGATGGAAAACTGAGCACTGCATTAATACTGACTCACTGTGGATTGGGGAATGAGTACCCACATTCCCAGGGCTATACTCCAGCCACAGTGCCAGAGCTTTTCCTCCCAACCTGTCCCAAGCACCTTGTCAATCCACAATATTATAGTAAGTGAATTGTTTCAGTTTCCTTTCTGCATTTGATTTTCAGCCCTGCTAGAGAAACAGGATAATGGACACGACAGAGCAGTAACAGGGTGCTGTAAAACAATTCTTCCATTCCCAAGATACATTACAAGGATCTGTTAGTTCTTCAGTGAGGCAGTGAAAGGACATTTTGTTTATCAGACTTCACACTGCCATGACTGATTAACAATTAATACATACAAGAGAAATGAGACAACGCTACACACTGAACAGGAGAGATGTTTCTGATACCAGTTTGGCAGCTCAGTATCTTTCATTTCTAAGCGATAGTGAGAAATAAGATATTAATCATTTGGAATGCAGAGTATATTATTTTAGCACCATGAGCCCTGGACAAACCTCAAAGTACATAAACTTTATGTAAACCCCTCTCTGAGAGCAAGCACAATCCAAACTTTCTAGCAAGGGAAGATAAAATGTATCAACTGCTTTTCTTGGATGACTTTTACATCTCTCAAACCCTTGCTCTCCTGAAACTTTGTAATAGTTCAACTCCAGTTCTTAGTCCCACACTGCGAAAATAAAATCTGAAAGGCAGAGGATGCAAATAGGCTGCAACAAATATTTCAGCTGTAGGAAATCTAGCTGTGCAAGAGCACACCTTGTTTGACAGTCCATGTACTTCTCAAGCCTTGGCCATGTCTTTGATCAGAATGCATGAAGACACTTTCACTTAAGAACAGAAGTAGAACTATCGTGTTGAAGCTCAAAGCACAATACCATCTCCATTAGTAGAACCATCAGATGTAAACAAGGCAAGACAGAACCACAAGTGACCTATCACTCACCTACCAGAACAAATTAATTACCCCTGGCATAAGTATCATTTTCACCTACAGAGTCTGGCTTATAATGAGGTCTTTACTATACAACTGTATTTCAAGTAATTGTCATCTTAAGTAAACATGTTTTAATTACTGTCACTTTTTTCATTATTCATTCTCAAGCCTACAGTACCTCTCAGGGCTTAATGGATTGTCATCTCCTGCTAGTTGTGTGTGGTAACATATGTCCCCATTTATTTCACCCACAAACTAATTAAAATACCCAGACTATGCCATGAATTTAGGATAATTCTGATGGTGGTGATGCTGTTGCAGTTGCCCATCCTAACAGGCCTTCAGAGCTTTTATTTGCCTCTCTGAATACTTTCATTGTGCTTTGTAACTGGAAATAAGGTGCTGTGTGACTGCTGATAAAGTGACATTTGCCACAAGCACCATCACTTTGAAGGAACAAAAAGGAAATCCATGTAATTGCCACGTGTGAACTTTAAATTTTCGTTCAATTATATGATACAGAATAGCATATTGAGAGTAAGTTCACCAGTGGAGAGAAAAAAGAGTGCATTCTGGAAATAAATACCACCCTTTCTCATATGTAACTCTTAATACCCTTAAAAGTAAGCAAATAACTTCATACAGTTAAATAAAAGCTGCTTACTTATGTGTTGAGACGTTACTTATACTGTTTATCACCATTAAAAGTGGCCCATCAAGAACCTGAAGGCCAGTTCATTCTGCTCCTCAAGGATGCTCTTAAAATGTTTACTACTTGCATACAAATGAGACATCTTAAATGTTGAAGTATATGCCATATTCCCACCAAACAGCTGTTGAATCTGCTTGGTCCAGCAGTGCTTCATCAATTCCTAATAGATGTTTTCCTGGAACCCTGAAGTGAAAGCAACAACTGGGGAGTGGTGTTCAGTCCTGTGCCAAACATCTAACCTTTCTATAAATAAAGCAGTAATTCTGACAAAAGCACCTTCATAGCACGTTTAAAATGAAAGTTAAAAGTAAAACATAAAAGGGAGAATAGCAGGAGCAAGCAAAGGAAAAGAGTGGAAAAGATACAGTGGCCTGGCTTATGTCTGCTTTAACCCCACTGACTACAGGGTGTGTACATCAGAGATGAGACCAGATACATCCTGCTCTTGGAGCCATTAGTGCTGCTTCAAAGGTAGTCATCAGTACAGTGAATCACATTTGATTCCTTTCCAACATCTCTGTTCTGAAGGGAGACATTAAAACTGCAGTGTCTGCAGAAAATAAATGCATGTGCCTTATTGGTAGAAACTCTGATCAGCACTATGAAATCAAAGATTAATTTCGTATTTTTAATCGCCTAAAAACTCAGTGACTTGTTTCTCTAAGCCAAATGTACCTCTCATTTTCTTAACCTGACACACAGAGAATTGTCTGCTTGAGAGTCAAGTTTTGAAATTAGCATCTGTCTGTTTTTACCTATCAAATACAATCACACTGGCTATGGTTGAAACTTTTATTGCTCTCCTGACAGACACCTGGAGCCAGTGCTGTCACTGCTCCTTTGTGTTAGCAGTGAGGAAGTGAATGAGATGGACAGTTCTTCAGCAAAATGTTGAACAAAAAGCAGACGAAAGCCTTTTACAGGGGCGTCACCTTTTGCAATGCAGAAAGATTCTTTTTGTTTGACTTTCTAGCACTGTCACATTGAGCAGTTCACCTTCCCTCTTTTCGGGCAGTTTATCCCTGTGATGAACCTACATTGTGAAGGAGACGAAGATAATCCCCAAAAAGCAGACAGAGGAATCCAGGTCGGGTTGGGAAGGTGAGGAAAAGGGGAGACTGTGCCTGGTAGAGGCATTAACAGGTCCTGCAGCAGCACGGGCAGGAACCGAAACCCTGCTGCACTTCTGAGGAGAACACACGAGATCCTTCTTCAGTTCCAGGGTCACTGGGGCAGTGGTCAGTGCTCTGACTTCACCTCCTGCTCTTTCTGGGACAACCACTATCCAAGAATTACTCTGAGCAAGCCCCTGTGTTAGTACAGGAAGCTAATAAAACATTCTTTGTCTGTTTGAAACTGGACTGTATTCGTGCTTGAGAAAGGCACACTGACACCACTTCTAGGCTGGTGGGCAGCTTTATGAGCGGAGGAGTTCATAGTAACTCTGGTCCTGTTAGAACACCCTTAGCCTGTGTCAAATCCACTGTATTGACTTCTGTGATGATATTAAAAACATGTCTGTAGCATCCCAGTAACTTTTAAAAGGGTTCAGTCAAGCCTGTATTAGTTTCTGTGCTGCAGAGCTAATGCCAGCAATGTCCCAGTACAGCCAGGCCCATGATACCCTGCACAGTGTGAGCACACCATGGAATAACCCAGCAAAATGGCCAACAGTGGTTTGAAACTGTCCAGAGAAAAATTAATTGATTCCTGACTATACCCTAATGCTAATCATTGCTGCCTCTCCAGGTGATAAGAAATATTTGCTTTTCTTCATCAGAAAGGAACAGTGGCTGCTGGAGCCAGCATGAATTATTTCTTTCATATCCTTAGAAACATAGTATCCAGCCTTAATTAAAAGAGATGTCCAAAAGAATAGCAAACCACTCTTAATGGACAAAGGACATTCTGGCTTTCAATAGTAAGGCAAATAGAATGCATTTGTTTACTTCCCTTGATATTTTATAAGTCAGGAAAGGTCTTCTCTCCATATCTCGCCTCCCAAAGCTTTGGTTTTGTCTGTTCTTGCAGCAAAGATCATGGGCTGTAACAGGCCAGCTTTCTCTTAAACACTTTTCTTTCTCCTCTGTACCGACATTTAATAATCTCCCAAGTAACTTTTGGCTTCACTTTTCTGGCTACAGTTGACGATGTTTCCACTGAAAATTGAACAAAAGACAAATAAAATGAGCCAACTTGGAAGAAACTTGGGAAAAATGTAGCTGATCCTCTTAAAGCCAAGATCCGACTCCCCGAATTCTTCTTTTTTAACAAACAAGAAAATGTAACCCAGTTGACACTGGGAATGTGGTTTCCTGAAATCCGTTCCAATCGTTGCAATTAAATGTGGCACATAAGCCAAGAACACAGAATTAGATTATATGTGACACACATGAATGAGCTTAACCTTAAAAAACATTAATAGCAAATTGTCCCTTTGTAGAGATAAGATTGGTGAGGTTAGATAAGTTCTGCTGTTATGTCCTTTCCTTAAAAATTGGTCACAGGTGCAATCCCTTCCAGTTTCTTTCCATTCAAAATGCTTTTTTGAAGGATGTTGCCAGAGAGAGAAGCACATGCAGGTCATGCTGCCCAAAGTTCTCAACGTGGAAATTACACCCCTTGAACTTTCTTAGCAGAACATGCAGTTCTCCCTCTTCGTACTCTCCTTGCCTGGGAGCTTTAGAAATACCTCATCTGGTTTTTCTTTCTATCAAAGTGCTCTATCAAATTTTTGAGACCTTGTCTTTTATAGGCCTCTCATGCCATGGGTGAGGAGAGAGGGACTGAGTGTCTGGGAGAGTTCTCTTCCAGCTGTTTAAAATTCATTGTTCTTCTTTAATAAGAAGAATGCATTAGGAGTATCTGTGCTACATTTTATGACCTCTCGCTTTTTGTCTTAATTAGTGTCATCTGAATTAATGTCTGTACTTTTTCAGACAAATTTTGACCAAAGATCATATGTCACTTCTCATCCCTCAGTACTTATTTTCCTTAATAGTCTTTTGTGTGAGATTTTGAGGAAAAAAATTATTTTCAAATAATTATTTCAAGCCATGCTCCTCCATGACAATATCCATGTCTGAGACAGCAGGTTACATGTAGATTTATACAAGCTTTTTTTATAACATGGGAGTGACTTGAAAAGAGATGCAATTGCCTCCAATATCATGACTTCCAGAAATACAAAATTTAAGTTCTGACTTGCTCTGTTCAGTCTTTTGTTTGCTGGTTTCCTGCTCTACTTTTTTTCCTACTTGTTGCAGAAAAGAACAGATGTTTACTTCAAATTCTGTGCCATCTGAAGCAGTCTCTGACTTCTAAATTGAAAGGCAAAATTTGATCCCTGGTTTCCAGGTCTCTGAAGCTGACTGCAGAAAAGTGAGGAGAGGTGTGTTGTCACTTTTGTCTCTTCTGTGACATGCACAAAATGCAGGGTAAGGATAAGGGCAAACCAAAACTGTTGGAAGCATTTTTAGTTCCAAAATATGGATTATGAATTTTGGTGGTTTGTAAGTCTTTGATATAAGCTTCAATATCAGCTTTTTCACCATTGTCAGATTATTTGACCTGACTGCTCACTCACATTTCTAACACTAGATCATTCTTTCCATGTATGCATTTTAAGGATGAACAAAAGCTAGTATATATATATCTATCTCCTGTTCTGGAAATAATATCAACAGTTAATAGAAGAGGTTAAGTTTTTGTATTTTGTTCTGTGATTTTTGAAAGGCAGTCTTCTTTCTAAATCATTACTTCTTTGCAAGAATTGTATACTTACTGCCTCAAAGCATCAGATTTAGTACAGACAAAGCTCACTGTACTACTACAGACAAAGGAACAGTATCTTGCTCTTCGTACAGTGACAGACTTTCTGAGCAGTTTATTGCTGGTGTAGCTCAGATTGATCAAGCTGACAGTGAATCTTCTCATACTTTGAGTAATTTAGAGCTAATATTTAGTGGAGCACACCCTTAGTTAGGAGTGAGCAGCTGTGGTCAGTAGTTACCCTCTTCCTGCATTCACTCCTATTGATTCAAATAATTTAGTTCAGAGATTCTGAATTCCCCCAACTACTCCTTGGCCTTCCACTGAAGACTAGGGAGGATTTGTCTTGGCAACACAGAGCTGGAGTTCCTTAAATACCCATTAGCTTTAGGTTTATCCTTGTTTTACTTAGACACACATACGCACACGGAGTAATTTGTTCGCTCTTAGCTTACATTTTCTGGATCACATCTACTTATAAAGACATCCTTACAGAGAGCAAATACTCATTACTCTCTCAGTAATTCCCCACTAAGGTCTAATTGATTGGCTTGTAGTCCCCAAGTCTACATTGGAGAAGGTTTTATCCTATTAGCAATCATTCACTTTCCTAGATGGCAGTACTAGCTGGCAAATTGCTTAACTCCCATTGCATGAAAGGGAGAACTGTCCATAGTGAAAGTAAAATTATGCTGTGACGTGCAAAACTGACTTTAGTAGGAGATTTATCTGCTATGGTTTTGTAATTCCTTTTGTTTTGGTTTATCTTGTTGTGTTTTGATTTGGTTATTTTGGGTTTCCCCCACTGGAGGGTAAATTCTTCATGACAATGCTAAGAATTGATAAAATTCAGTGAGCTGAATCTGATATGGAAAAGAGACAAATCTGTCATTGCACATTTTTCTTAGTGTTAAATAAGTAAAATTTCACTGTTGGCAAAACCAGACACTTGGCCCAAAGTAAAATTGTCTGTTCTCAGAGGGATTCTTCATCATTTCCACAGCCAGAGTGTGGCTTCTGGGAGAGAGAAAGGAAAGCTGGAAGCATTAAGCCTATGTTTTCATGAAATCAAAAAAGAAATTTGAGATACAATTGGCACACACCGTGATTTTCATTTACCAGTTTTAAAGGCAGTAGGATTTGGGGTTTTTGTCTCTTTTTTTCATATAGTTCTACCAGTCATTTAAATTTCTTATTTGAATAAATACTCTCAGGGGCATATAGAGAGATCTCAGTCTGTGTTTGAGATTCCCACTGACAGCAGTGGGAGATCTGTGTGTGAGCCAACAGTGGTTTATGGCCCGTAGTTATTCTGTGCCTGAAAGGCACAATAGACTTCTGCCACTTAAGATTTGATTTACATATTCATAGTGTGTAGGGTTACCCAATTCCTTCCCATAATAGTTCTTCAAAACATGCAGGAAAGGAGAGGAGCTGCTGTTACAGTGCCCCATTGACCGAGTCTGCAGAGTGACTTGGACGCTGGGATGCTGAGTTGTCACAGTGCATAACTGGCCTTTGGAGCTGATGCTGAGTTGGTGTTTGGGCTCCTGCAGAGTGCAGTGTGGGAGAGGGGGATGTGGCAGCCACTGTCTTTGTGACCTGAGCCTATAATCCTGTTGAACGCTGAGCAATAAGTGTTGTTCAAATCCTGCTCTGGGAACTTGGCCGTTGTCTCAGGTGTGGGGTGAGGTAATTCTGACAGAGCAGTGGTCTGCCCAGCCTCTGGAATTTGGGCACCCTTATCATCAAAAGCTGAACTGGGAATGCCCCTTTCTTGGAAAGCAAATTTGAAAGGGGGGTGGCAATGGTGCCTCCTCCTCACAGCACATGAAGAAGGGCTCCCTTGGGATGTCAGTCTGGATCCATCTTGAGGTCCATCCTCAGCCCTCGTGTTTGAGGACACGCTCTCTGTCTCATCCTCTCAGGTTATCCACGCCTTGTGTGAAGGAAAAAAGAAGTGAGGGTGTATTTATACATTTGTGAATATGTTCAAGCTTCAGTCAGTCAGAGTGAGGAAAGGAATAGAGAGATGTCACTGTCTAGAGACTGAGGAACATAAGGGAAATTAGTTATAGGCAGGAATCCCAGGATCCAGTCTCCACTCCAAGGGCTTCCTATGCATTTTGCATTAACTGAGCACTGCAGAAAATGAAACTTCAGGTGATATTGCCTGTAACAGTTAGCAGCATCTGCTTTTGCTGATTCACAGGGATTTGATTGATGTGTTTTAAAATTGCTTTGAGGTAGCAAAATCCACACGGAGTAGGAACTCAATATTTATTAAACAGAAACTTGTGGCCAGCTTCACATCATGGGCTCCTAGCTCTGCAAATATCATTCAAAACAGTTCTAAAGTTACAAATTGCCATTTTCTATATGGCACTGATGTAGATGTATCCAAACCATCCCATTCAAACATCTTGTTTTCATTTGTTTGTAGCTCTTCCAGGTATTATCTTCAGGGCTATGCTCTGATACAGATACATTTTAGATCTTAGGCTGAATGGTTCCATCACATTTGCCCTTTTTTTTTGTTGATTATATTGCAAAATTTAGGTGAAGTTATTAATTTGTTTCCAAAAAGAAAACCAAGGAAAATGTTGTTTTTGAAAATGTTCCTGTGGTGTTTCCTTTGGAAAAGTTTTCTAGGCTCCATGGAATTCTGATACTGAGCTGTGTCAGCATCTCCTAAGGGACAGAGTGTTTGAGAACAGTCTGTATTTCAAGCATTCACACCCCTCATTCTGTCTGAAAATAAAGATGCAAAAAGAGGAAGAGAAAGAGAGAGCACTGAAATTAAGGGCAAGAGCTGCTTGCCTTTGCTCCATGCCTTTGGACTGATGTGTGAGAAGAACATTTCTCACTGATGGAAGTACTAGAGTGGCAAAAAGTACATCAGAAAACTGGTTTAATTTTTATGCAGTCCTAGCTTCTTTTGTATTATATTTCTCTGCAATTTCTGTGTGTTTTAAACCTCTCCTAATAAAATAACTTTCAGTCATCAAGTGATGCTTCTATGTACAGTCACTGGGGGGAAAAAACTGGTTAATGGATTTGGCTGTGAAAGTCACAGAATTATGGAAAGCAGGAATATTTATAGACAGACCTGCCAGAGAAGTTGTTAAATAATAATGGAAAATTACAGACAGGCAAGGTGGTCTCATTATCTTTGGTACAGAATTAAATCAAGCATCCAGCAGAATTTGCTTAACCTTTCTGTGAAATTGTACTGAATTGCTTCAGACAGCAGCAACAACTCTGTGGTATTTTATTTTAGTGTTTTTTTTTTTTTTTAAAACATAACTCTAAAAGTTATTGGTGAAATTCCAGTGCCTCAACCTCAATGTAAAGATTGTCTTCCTTATATCTAATCTAAATCTACCTATTTCAGTTTAAAACTATCCCCTTGTCCTATCACTCCAAGTCCTGGTCAAAAATCTCTCTCCATCTTTCTTATAAGCATCCTTCAACTACTGGGAGGACACAATAAGGTCTCCCTTCTTCCCACAAAAGAAACCCAAATCTGCCAGCCTGTGTTCATAGGAGAGGTGTTCCAACCCTCTGGTCATTAAACTATGATTGTATCCCTGACTGAGGAATTTCTTGAGCCTCTGGGGAACTGAGGCTCTTGGGGAAGTGATAAGAGATAATTGATCTCTTAAAAGAGCTTGATTTTGTCTGTTTAAGAAACTAAATGTTATTCACTGTATATAAGCCTATAGCCACAGGCACTGTGGCTTTCACTCACTTCTGTTCTCCTGCACTCGGAGATGGCTTGGAGTTGTGCTTCTGTCATAAATGAGAGTCTCCAGTGCTTCAGAAATAGAGAAAGTAGAAAGTTTTGAACCTACTTTTATTCTCTGCAATCATGGCCTGAATGAGTTCAGTTTAATGAGAAAATGATAGTGTACCAGTTCAAATATATTTCAGAAAAACCTGAAGTCACCCTGAGTTCAAGTCAACTCTAATTTTTCCATGTTGAAGACTGATGGAATGACATCAGCCTCATTAATAGCCCTTCCTTTGGTTTATCGTTAATGATCACCATCACATCAAACGCTGGGTGGGATTCCAAGGACTTTACCAGAGCTGTACCAGAGGTAGTTTTTTTCCAATTTAGATACCAGGAACACAAACACTGAGGCCCTTGTCATGCCCAATGAGCCACTTACTGCACCAACAGATGTTTATTCTTGTTAGGGCAATGGGAATTTAGTAACTCTGCCTTTCCCTCTAAGAGGGAAAATTGTACAAATTGTCAGGTTTTATTCATTTCCCTGGGCAAAAGCAGTTCATCTATATCATGCCATTTTTTACCTCCTTTTCAATGTTTTGCCTGTGTCAAGAGAAATCCACATTTTGCAGGGATCGTGCTAAGTATACATTGTAGAAGGAACTTCCTGCTGGGACACATCTGCTGGCTCGATGAGAAAGCAGATAAACAGCAATACCTATCCTCCTGCAGCATGCTGTAAACAGGTAACACAATTAACAAAGGCTAATTAGTTGTATTGTACTCGTGATATTTTATCATAAACATAAAACCACATAAAACTGTGGAAGGCTTGATAACAAGCTTACTGTAAGAGAGCTCTTGGAACAAAGAACACCCATTTTTCTTACTTGTCTTCCTCTTTTTCCCATTCTGCAATGGTAGAAGCATGGTTAGGTTCATCAGCTCAGATTGGTTCTTACGGTGTTATTGCTCTCGTCCCACCAGTTACTGTCACCTGAAGATGACTGATTGCTGGTGGGGATCAGGGGGTGCTTGATAAAACACTGGAAGTGTTATCTGAACTCTTGATAAAGAGAACAGTGAATGGAGGGGAGGCAGAGGGTGGGGTTTGTTTAGGCTTGGTGAGAGCAGGTAAGAGAGCGATCCAGTTGTTGTGCTCCACCTGTACAGGGCTGGAGAGAAGGAGAAACCAGGCTCTTCTCAGAGGAGCAGCTTGAAAGGACAGGGAACAACAGGCAAGTTACAGCAAGGGGAATTTTACTTGATGTCCCTGAAAAGATCTTTCTCAGCAGAAGTGATTACAAACTGGAACTGAGGCTTAGAGAGGCTGTGGGATACGCATCCTTGGAGATAGTCAAAGCTTGGGAAGGCTCTGAGCTGTGGTCTAATGATTATTTTAATGTTTCTCTTTTAGCCATTTTAATGTTAGAAACTGAATATTAGTCAGATGAACTCCACAAGCAGTTTTTGTTTGCAGTTTGAAATTAGGAGGAAGGAAGATATTCTGTGTGTGAGGATGGTCATTCTATAGCTGAAGCCCATATTGCAGTGCAGGTATGGAAGGTGTGGAGTTAAGGGATCCCAGACTCTGGAATTTCCTTGTTCAAAAATGCTTCACTTTGTGATATTCATGTTTTGAGGTAGATTTCTACAAAACTGTAGAAATTATGTGTGTGTGGGGAGAGGTTTTTCAGCTCACACTGGTGAATTGAGATTGAACTGTGTTGTTTCAATGTAGATGGTGATTTACAATCCTCTGAGCTCTTAGTTCATTTAGATGCAATTTTGTTTGCTGTAGTGCTCAGCTCTCCAAGTCTTTGTGTCTGTTTGACGACAGAGCAGTGATTAAACAAAAAAATCGTAAAGATTACAATGATAAAGCAAAACTTCCTGTAAATTGATGTGCTTACATAATTACCACAACTTGCAAGTAGATTTTAAGCAGCAGACCTGAACCACACCTGTATATTAAATAATTATCTACATCACTTAGCAATTACTGCACCTATTTGCCAGTAGTATTTGGTGAAGAAAAAAGAATGCTGAGAACAGTAAATAAGGTCTTAATGTATCTTAATTGACAAACATTTTTGAAGTTCAATAACCTCCTTTCAGAAAAATCTTCTTTCAGTTGATTTCATGCTCTGCTTTGTAAGCTGTTTGAGTTTACAACTTATGAATAATTTTGTTTCTGTGCTAGGGTTTTTTTTTAAAACAAATGACATAGATTTCATATTTGACAAAATAAATGTGTAGCTGTTTGAATATTTTTGAGAACTAAATGTCATTATTACGCTTTTCCCTTTTTTTATAACACCATCTGTTTAGTAAACATCAAAATGGATTGAAATGAAACTTAAAAAGTTCGTAATGACAACAAAATAATGCATGACAGATTATATAAGAACAAGTCATTAAAATGGCCTATAAAAGGACAACCATCTGTAGCACTAAAATAATCTTTCTATTGATGACAGTAATAACTTTCTAAGTCAGTGACAATTTTGGACTTACAGCAGAAATAGTAATCATTTGAACCAAATAATTGGAATGTAGTTTTTGTAATTAATGAACACTCTTCCCCCCTCCCATTACTGTTGTGAAGAATCAGAATTTATACAAAATAAACATGTGTATGCTTAATAATGACTTGTATATTTTCTCCCAAGCTCACAAAAAGCAATTATAAGTTCATTAAATATATTATATGTATGTCTGAAGAAGATAATTTTCTGATTACAGAAAAAGTTTTTAATATCCTCCGTCCCTCTGAAAATCTTAACAGTAGGCAGGAAGAGTGCAAAATGCCAAGGGTGCAAATTCAGTTAAAGGTTCAGATGCACACAGATCCCCTCTTAGAGAGGCAAGTGGTTCCCTCTGAGCAGAGAACAGCCACCAGATGACCCAAGAGGAGAATATCAGTTCATTATTTTAATTAAGAAGGTACCTATTCATAATGGTTTGATTTTTCTGACCTCTTCAAGGGCACATTACAGGGAAATGTCTACTTTTAGTTGCACAAGAACCTCTCTCTGGGAACCAGCACCGGCCCCTCTCACACCAGGATGGTGTGGTCACCTCTGATAATTTGTGTCTCGCTGGAGGTCTCCCCCTCTAACAGATCGATCCTGTTGGGGGTTGATTTAATCCCTTGTACATGAAAATTTATGTTCTTGGACTCAAAGCAACCCTTGTAATTCACTTTCAATGCAGAAAGGAATTCACTGAATAGAAAGTATTACCTTTACTTCTTTTATTAGGCATATAGTTAAAGCTTTTAATCTCCAAAGTACTTTAAAAATGCTAATTAACCTTCACAAAATTTCCCTCCCCTTAATGGTAGGTGGCACATGAATGACTCCCTGCAACATTATAATCCAGCCATTTCGGTAATTAGTTTTGAAGTACAGCACATGAACTAATTAGAAAATTGTGCAACTTCCAGGCACCTGTTGGCCACAAATGCCTGGGAACTATCCAAAAATGTCCCATAGTTTCAAGGGATGCTGGAGTTGTGTGCCTCATGGAGTAATTAATTCTTTGTACGCCTTGAGACGTCCCTGGGAGTCCACCAATACCAACAATGCTCTTTGGAACCTTTGCTCCTTCCCAGCTCCCAGCTCTGCCCCGCTGGGCTCTTCCTCCGTGGGGAAGAGCTCTGGGGCTCTGGAGGGCTGTGCCAGCAGCTCTGGGGTTTATTGATGGCCTGTGTTGGACACGAGTGCAGCTGTGACCCAGAGCTCTGGCTGAGTGCTGGAAGAAAGGGCTGAGTGGTGTCACTAAGCAGGTCCTACTTGTTTGTCTTGGGCCTGGATCACATCCCCACTTTTCAAGCCAAGAGCCTAAACCACCACAGGGAATATGGAAAAGCTTGGACAGACACTTCAGCTTTCCCTTGTGTGAGGGAGGTTTTACATCTCTACTAAAGGAGAGGCACAGTAGGTTCATGTTGAGTGTTTTTGCCTTCAAAGTTCTTTTTCTTCTTTGTTGTCAGCTGTAAAGTTGAAGTGAAACTTGCAACAAATAGTGAGTCCCTCAAGTGTGTGTATGCCCGTGGATGGATGTGTTTGCACATGGAAAGTGCTTCACCTTCTGTTCTTGCTGCTGGGTGTACTCTGTACTTCCGAAATAAAGTTCCTTGGTGTGTCTCAAAGACTGCATTGCTGCTAAACCACAGAGCTCTAATTTCACCTGTTGAATAAATGATACCCAAGTTTATGCGACATAAATTTAATTAAAGGAAACCATCTCCGATCAAATAGTTCTTGCCCTGGGAGATGCAGCAAGCAAACCTTGATTCATCTGGGGATCAGAGCCTTCAAGGACAATAGTCTGCTTCTCTGTACTTTTCATGTTTTCTGATCAATGCACAGCCAAGTAAAAGAGCCTGAAACTGGAAATGGAGCGTTTCACTTCTTCAAATTGGTTTGCTGCAGTGGCACAGTCCTCCTGTCCTACTGACACCTTCTGTGTCAGCAATGCTCTGATTTTTAATAGTTTCACTTTTATGTATCTAGACTTTTAATAGCATATAAGACAAACTCTGCTGTCCAGATAAGCACAGCTGAATTCCAGTTACTTCCCGTGGTAGGGGGAATGAAACTGGTCGCCTTTATCCGTGTTATGGTATTGAGAACAGTTTCTACCTGGGATAAAGCTGTTTATAGCACATGGCTTGTGATGTGTGACCATGTCCTGTCGCTTGTTTTTGTCTGAGTTGAAGAAGTTTAGCAAGTTCTTCTGATATTCTGTCCTTTGAAGATATATCTGATTTCTTCCCTTTTAAATTCAAACCATTTTGTGTGATCATGGTTGTAATTGCTGTGTCATATTTACATGAGTCAACATCCAGCTGCACACAGCCTACAACGATCACTTCCCTTTTCTCTGCTGCCCAGACAACTCTCCAAAACTCCAGTGACAAACCCCCATAAACTATATTGTTTCATACTAAAAACAAAATCACTGCTGTTCTGTTAAAGATTAAGGACTAAACTGGTTAGGGTTTTTTCCTTCCAGAATTTTCATGTCAACTTTCAACAAATTTGTTCATTTATTTTCAAAGATAGAATAAAATACTAGTTTTGTGTATCTATGCCTAGCTGTGGACTTTGTATCCTTTCATGTCTACACTGAATCAGTTATGCAGTTTTGGAATTCTTGGCAAATTCTGGGTTTTTTTGTTTTGTTTTGTTTGTTTTTTCAGTAAGGGAGGAGGATCCCTGTTCTTCTGTGCTGGCAGAATTTTGTTGGTGCCAGTTTGTGTGGAAAGATTTTGTTGTCCTGAAATTCTCTATTTCATGTAACAATCAGGCCATTCCTTTACCTTTTAGCATCTCTTCAGCAGAGGTTAAAGAGTTTCAGGAGCTTCCAAAACTGATCAGATCATGCTGCCTGGAGGAGTCCTAACCTTGGGGGTAGAAGGGTTTGCTTGTTGTTGTCTGGTGTGGGTTCTTCTCAGTTATAATGATTTTCTTTTCCTAAGATGGTGATTCTTCTTTCTGTGAGGATTGAGGTTTCCTGTGGCTGTCACATAAACGTGATACAAAATTAATTCTTTGGAACTGAATATTTCTGTGCTTTTGGTTTCCACACCTTCAGAGGAAAGAACATTTTTTTTTGTTAGAAAATCACAGACTCTTATCTGCATTTGCTTTAATCATTTGCTCTGAACTTTCTTCCTCAAATTATTTAATCCTGCCCTCATTCCCAAGAACTAAGGATCAAAATAAATATTGAAGATAGAATTTCTTTTAAACTTGAAATTTTATTTACTTCCCTATAGTGGTACTTATCCTTACATGATTTATTTTTTTATGTAGTATTGAGTGCTTTCAAGGTTTTGTTGACCTCAGTGTGAGCATTCTTGTTGGTCAATACTTTTGAAAATGTTATCTTTTCATTAGGTAGGCATTAGATATGTATATCATACTAACATGTATTAAAATTATAAATAAGTATTTTTTTAATCTTGTCAATACTAAGCTATGGAGTATATTAGAGATATAACAATACAACAATAAAAACACAGCTGTGTTTTTTCTTTTTTCCTTGCTTAGTAACCATAATTTTTAATTCTCACCTGCTGTGGCTGCACTAATTTAATGTTGTTGAATTGTGGTTGATTGAAACTGTAAACTTTAGCATAGAATTTAGTGCTTTAATATTATTAATGAATTCAGTATTGGATTTTTCTAAGCACTCACTGGATGAGTGAAGCAATAAATTAAGAGCTGTTTAGTGCAGTTCTTCAGCACTGGCTTTGTGAGGGTTCACTGGAGGTGAGATTTTAGAAGAGGGTTTAGAGGAACTAAGGGGTTTTTCTCCCTTTCTTGTTTCCCCTCTTTGCTTTAGACAAGCTGAATTATTTAGAGTGTTGGTCAGAGGGCAGGATGAGAGCAGCAGCTGTTCCTTAGGAAAGTAAAAGAATTTGAGAAGCTGTAAATGCTGCTGGAACTACTGTTTATTCAGGATGTAAATTATCACAGTCCCCTTACTACCTATATGTCCTCATTTTGGATGCCCAGGGAAAGTGTTGTTTTGTTTTGTTTTGGTTTTTTGGGGGTTGTTTTTTTATTAGTCATACCTGAGTTTCAGTAATAGTTGTAATGGGAAAAACTTTAACATTTGTTTCACAATGTTTTTAGGCCTGACCCAACCAGTATCTAATGGATATTTGTCTGTTTAATGAGTTTTTCAGGGTGACAGCTGCATGTAAAAAATAGTGCATTTTATTTCATGAGAATCCGCATCCTATCAAAGGGACATACACCTTGCTTGATAAACTGGTCTGATTACCTAAATTTACATGAGCCATAGAAGAATTTGTGTAATACTGTTGGGTTCCAGCACATTTTTTAATGATAGTTGGTAAAATCCTACCCTAGGTATTCATGGCACAAAAATAGGAGTAGTACTTGCTGGTAGCAGCAGACAGTGCTCAGTCTGTCATCTCAGGTCACAGTCAGGAATTTCTGATATTTAATATGATGTACAACTGCCACCAGCTTCTCCTAAATGCTTACCAGTTAGTAGAATTGTAGGTATTTTGAATCAAGTAGATCTTGAAAGTGCAAGAGCAAAAAATTGGCTGATTCTTGTGTGATGAGTAATCCTCTAGCACTTGTCATCACAAGTAAAGGTCATAGGTAAGTATCTCTTTTACTAATTCACAGTCTGCATTATATTTGTATTGTGAAGCATAGAAAATTTTAGTTTATTGTTTAGGTAACAGGTAAATGAGTGTAAAAATATGAATTTGTTCTCCTGCAATAAGCCAGTAACTAATCAACCAATTTGTGACTCTGCTCATCTGTTCTTCGTGGTGTTTTGCAGTCTGAGAGTTCCCTTTGTCAAATGAGTGCCGTCCTTGCTTTGGCAGAGCTGAGCACAGAGGTCGCTGTGCCCTGTGTTAAACAGTGGCCTGGATCTGCAACTCTAGAAGCTGCCAGTCCTGCAAATATGCAGGTGCTGACACTCCACACATTCTTGAGAACTTTATTTATTTTCTCTAATTATGTTGTTATTCAGAGAAAAAGATTAATCTGCATTAGCCCGAGGGCAGACTCAGTGAAAATGGCGCGATCAAACTGGGTCACTTGCCTGTTTTATATTCTTCTTGGTTCATTTCTGCAGAGACCCTTGGGCATTCTTGCACAGGCTGAGGCCCCAGTTGCACTCAGGAGTTGTCCTGAGACAAGAAACATCAGGTCTGGAGCCTGATGGGATTGCCCTGGGCAGCTGCACACAGACGTGGCTGTGCTGAGCCGGGCTTTGCTCGCCCCAGGCACGAACTGCCCTCACCTGGAGCATCTCCTGCCCAACAGGAGCAGTTCTTTGCTTGGCTATGGCTGCTGTTTCCCTAAGACATTTTTTTTTCCCTTTATATTTTAATACTCAAAACACAAACAACCATTTACTGATTTATTCTCATTTGTCTCTTTTTCCTACACAGTTCTTAACAGGGATTCTCGTTGCCTCCCTTTGTCATTTTCCATCCCATCCCAATCCCTTATGGTATAGGTATTGTAACAGCTGAGATTTCTTTGTCAGCTTCGATTTCAGTTCACTAAACAAGTCTGAGTTTTCCAATAATGAGAGATATTGAATAAACACTTAAGGATATGACAATAAAATAAAAAATCAGCATTGTTTTTCTCTAGGCCAGTTAATGTTACCTTGTGTATATCTTGGTAAGTCACTTAAATTTATCTAAATGCAATGTAAAATGCCATAACCTCTCCCCCTATTGCCTCCTCACCTTAAAAATTAGATATAGCATGTATTATTTGATTAAGCAGATGTTTTGATGACAGATAAAAATGCAAACACAACTTCCCAAGGTGTAGAAGTTTTTTTGAGTCAGTTTCTACACTACAGTTTAGAAGCTGGTGATAGTAGATAGCTTGGGGTCAACCCACTTTGTTTTTCCCTTGGTTTTGGTGAGTTCTTAGAAGTTTTTCATTTCTTAGAAGAGAGAGAATTGATTAGGGAATTCATCTCTCAGAAGAACAGCTTTTCTTTCTGGGTGACTGAGCACTGGAACAGCTGCCAGAGAGGCTGCAGTGTCTCCATCCTTGGAGATATTAAAAACCTCCCAGCCACACACAGTTCTGGCCAACCTGCTGTAGATGACCTTGCTTAAACAGGAGTGGATTAGATAACCCCTAGGTATCCTTTGCAACCTAAACTGCTCTGTGATTCCCTGATGGAACATCAGATCTGACTTCCTTGCATGTGCATCAGCACTGTCCGTAGCTGCACATGTCATGCAGCCCGACGGTGTGCCTGCACCTGCCCTGGAAACCTTGATTGATTTCAAATCAACGCAATAGGTTGATTTTGACCACAAAAACTGCTTGTTCCTTGACTGGTGTCAATACCGGTGTTTGATTTGCTGGGCTGGTGCAGGTTCATACAGAACTATTACACATGTCATGACATTTTCAGAAAGGGAAAAGTTTCTGCATCCTAAACTCAGGCCTCATCCATGCACAGAGCACACTCTTGTTGCCTAAACCCAAGATCTCCACTTTGGAGATGTCTTGTTTAGACTTCAAAGCATCAATTCTGTCTCTGGTTTGGGAATTTGAAGTGAATCTGTGTTGTTCTGCTATTTGTAGAAACCTGTCACTTAACCCCCTGTGCCAGCAGGGCACAGAAAGAGCTAAGTTTCAGGAGCACTTATTCTACCTCTCCAAACAGATTTCTGTGCTCACTCTGTAGGAAGGCCTCTGTTACTTGTAAAAGTGTTTTTCTGGTTTGGCTGATTGGGCTTCTTTTCCCCTTTTTTTATTCTTGTTTTCCTCTTTTTATTACTTTCCACTAGCTAATGCCTATTCATGCATGCAGAAAATCCTACCAAAGTAAATGGTAAGACTCCCAGATATCTCAGATCTGACCCAAATGAACCACGGCAAGAATAAATAGACTTCCTATTAATTGCTGTTAATTATTGTGGTGTACAATAAATGCTCATCTACTCAAGGTGTTCTAAGTACCATGTGAGGCTGAAAGATTCAGGGGTGTTGGAGAAAGGTAATTTTATTTTATTTTATTTAAGAGAGAATGGGACTAAGGAATGTGGTGGGCATTTTTGAAACATGACAGTATTTTAACACGAAACAACTGGAGCCTGTTTAAACTTCCCCTTTTGCTGCTGGATAAATCTGACAACTTTTGAGCTGAGCACCTTTTCCCACCCAGGTTTGGTTATAAGACTACTAAAGGAGAGCTTTGTAATAGGAATTGATTGGAGCTTCAACTCAGGAACTGTTACTGCCTTTCTGTAATGTTCTTTGCTCCCTCCTTCAGTTTATTCTTTATTAAATCATTCTCTCACGCTGCTTGTTTGATGCAGGCACAGTTGTGTGACTGCTGGCCCATAACAAAACATTTGTGGCACAGGTGGTTTTGGGAGCACAAGAGCTCCTCTCAGACCGTCAGCTGCTCCGTGCTTTGATGTCTGCAAGACAGCTTTCTTAATTTCATTAGATAGAAGGTGGTCCAGAAAATTAAAGGTGCTGACAATTCTAAGCAGCTGATTATAGACTGGTTATTAGCCCTTCTAGTTTCATGACAGCAGCAATTGTTTACATTTTTTTAAAGATTAAAGATTCAGAAAAAACAATGAAAATCAGGTGGAACATATAATATGTACAGAAGTGAGGAAAGATTTTATGCTAATACATTTTCCCTCTAGTTAGGCTAAATTTTTTTTAGAAATCATCGCCATCATTCTCCCTTTTTAGAGAGAAGAGGAATATATTAAAATGGAGTGGGTTTTATACTTTTGTGCTTGGTCCTCCTCTAAACTTTTTCTGCCCTTGGTTTCATTTGTCCAGCATCATTTCAGTGTTGGCCTTTTACCTTGATGCTTCGACAAATCTATTCCCTCCCTATTTCTGTTTCTCTCTTTTCTCTTAATAACTGTTTCAGTAAATAAATATCATGCTCTAGAACCTTCCTGCATGTTTCTATGACTGAATTTCCCATAAGGCAAACTTGCAGTTCCCCAGCTGTCACAGCAGCACATTCCTGCACCCTTTTCCTGGTGTGCTGGAAATGCTTCTATTTCCCAGTGGAAGCTTGTGAGTGTAAGAACGCTCTTTGCTCCTGCAGTGGTAGGGGGGGCTTTTTTGGTTGTGGGTTTTTTTTGTTGTTGTTGTTCTGGTTTGAGGTTTTTTTGTACACAGGAGGGGGTCACAGTGTCTATAGTTTTCTGCCTTTAGTCCAAGGGACTCTTGTGCATAACCTCACTTTACTGTGCTTTCTGAACTTCTGTATGCCCTGTGTTCAGGCACGTACTCCTCAGCACAGCATGCTGACCACAGATCTGAGGACCCTTGGTTCAAAACTAGTTACCACTTGTGTTTCATTTAATAAGTTGCATGAACTGCAGTCTCTAAGCTTCATACCCTGCTTTCTTTATGGTGCAATATATTTGTAAACATGTTTCTTAACTTACTTCAAAACATGTTTGTTCTGCCTCATTTATTTGCAGATAACTTACTGTCTCTTGGATCTTTAGCTTCTTGTTCTAATGATTGCTTTGAAATATTATTTTAATGAACCTATGTAACACATCATTGTATTCTTTTTTTGTGGTTGGGCTGCTAATGATACCCATCCATTAAGTAAATGGTTTTGTAAGCAATACAAATGTAATAAATAAAGTTAGTCAGTTCTTTTTTACCACTTTTCTGCTGATAGGCATACCACATGCTGGGAAGGTAATGGTTCATGACCAGAGTAGTTCAGTCTGTAGGCGGCCTGAGAATCTTTGTGTTTAGGTTCTGTCAAAGATCTTCAGAGAACTTCCCAATCTATGATTTATGTTCACTAGAATTTATAATTTTAAGTCTGGTTGAAATGTTGCTTGGGACAGAGTCCTGAAGGGCAAAGAAGTCCAGGAAGGCTGGACATTCTTGAAGCAGGAAATCTTAGGGGAACAGGAGGAGACCATCCCCATGTGCTGACAGACAAGCCTGCAGGGAAGACCAGCCTGGCTGAACAGAGAGCTTTGGCTGGAACTCAGGGAAAATGGAGAGTTTGTGACCTTTGGAAGAAGGAGCAGGCAATGCAGGAGTTGTACAAGGATGTGTCATGAGGTGATACAGAGAGAAAATTAAAAGGGTCAAAGCCCAACTAGAATTTAATCAGGTTACTGCCATAAAAGACAATAAAACTGTTTCTATAAATACATCACCAACGAAAGGGGGCTGAGGAGAATCTCCATCCTTTATTGGATGTGAGGGGAAATATAGTGGCAAAGGGTGAGGAAAAGGCTGAGGCACTTAATGCCTTCTTTGCTGCAGCCTTTAGTAGTGAGACAATTGTTCTGTGGTACCCACCCCCAGAGCTGGCAGACAGGAGCGGGGAATAGAATGAAACCTCATAACCCAAGGTCAGTGACCTGCTCAGCCACTGGAACACACATGTCTATGGGGCTGATGGGATCAGAGGGAGCTGGTGGAAGTGCTCAGCAAGCCACTTTCCATCATTTACCATCAGTCCAAGCTAACTGGGGAGGTCCCAGTTGACTGGAAGTTGGCAAATGTGGTGCCCATCTACGAGGAGGGCTGGAAAGAACATCTGGGGAACTACAGGCCTGTCACCCTGACCTTGATGCCAGCAAAAGCCATGGACTTCAGTTATTACCCCTCTTATAAAAGGCTAGAAATAACATAATTTTTTTGACCTACAAGGGTTAGTGTGACAGAAAGCTACCTCTATTTAAAAGAAATTAGTATTCAGGTTACAAAAAGATTAAAATTGTTCTAGCTTTCCATTGCTGTTTCTTGGACAAGCACTTGCAGTGATAACTCAAGGTGGATAGTAGGGGGTGGATATTTAGAATAAAGCCATAGCCCCTGCCATCCTAAATGGGGAATTTTCTAAATGAAAAGAGGTGTTTCCTTTGAACTCTTGTGAGATCAATAATATATGTCACTGTGCAAAACTTCTAGGGCTGTGCCAATGGCATAAAAAAAAAATCAAGCTGGTTAGAAGTTATAAATGAGACATTTGCTTGAACTACTAAAGATGATTCCTTAATGAGATTCACGTTGTTGTTTTTTTTTTTTTTTTAAATATATTTTAATTCTCTAAGGATATAAAAAAATCTGTAATTTACAGCTCTGGAATGTAATCAGACTTAGTCATGAGAAGGCCAGGTTTAGCCACACATATTGAAATGACATAACATTTTACCAGGTAATTATAACTGGATAATTTAGGTTGAAAGGATGGGTTAGAAGTCCTCTTTGAAATGTTGTTAATTCACTGAAGAAATAAGAGTTACTCTAAAAATTATTATTTTATCTCTGTTGGAGAAAGCAGTGCCTTTGCACTGCTTCCAGTGGTTCATTAAGACTTAAGCCAGACAGCACAAGCAAGAGTTCACTTCCCCCAAGATTTTGAAAGCACCTACCACTAAAGATGAAAACTGATTTTATTAGTGTTTTATAAGGTCTTCTACAATCACTACTAATTTCGAAGGAGATACAGGCAAGCATTGCCAGCAAGCATCCTTCTACTGCCACAGCTTCCTTTTTTATTTTTAACTAGCCTTTTAAAATGATTGCCTGAGGCATTCATTCAGGGAAAGAAGCACAGAGGTGAGGAAAATGGCGATTTTCATATGTCTTCCACATGTTAGGATGATTTGGGAAAATCGTCCAATTTTCTAAATGTCCCACCATCATGAAATGCACAAAAGATTAGGGTTGGCTTTGATTGAAAGGCATTATTCTTAGGCTTTGACTGTGTTCTGAACTCCAGAGCCTGCTTGACTGGGGACTGAAATACAGTGAAATACAGTTGCTGGGTTGAAGTTTTTGACTTGTGGAAATTTTTTTTAAGAACATCTTTTGTCTTCTACAATGCAGATGTTTATATATTGGCTTAATAAAGCCAAATACAAATTTGAGGTGGCATTTTGATTTCTTTTCTACAGGTTGATGCAAATTAGATTGATATGTTGTTCTAAAACTTCTGCATTTTGGTGAAGAGAGAAATGAAGGTGAAGTGAAGAAGTTAAAGGAGATTTGATAATTTTCTTGTGTACCTGCTTGGAGGTGTCATGTCCTGGGCATATCCTGGTGGAAAGAATAAATCATTCAGGATCTTACCCATGGTATGCAGATTCCAATTAAGCTCACAATGCAGAAGTCTTGGACTGACTAGGAGATACTTGTTGCTCTCTGAACTTACTCTTATGAACCTCTGAATCACTAAGTTGTTTTGTTGCAATCCGTGAAGCTCCGATTTTTGTTTGTTTATGCCTAAATACAGCACATCCTAGAGTTTCAAAGAGACTGTCCCACGAGGTGCTTTAATAATGGAGAAGTGTCCTGCTCTCCAGACACTGGACTCCAACACCTCCAGAAGGAAAAAACAAACAAGAAAAAATTGGGGAATATTAAGATACTTTTGAGGACTCTTTACTTTGGGTTTGAGAATGACCATATTTTTCTGATTCAGTTCAAAGCTTAGAATTGCCATCAGTGCAGGGACGTGTGGGCAGGGAAGTTCAGTGCTTGCTGATAAACCAGAGTGCACAAATAAAAGACAATAAATGCACTTCACTGAAGACCTTTCCTAAATGATGATTAATTACTCTTTTAAGGTGTTTTGTTTTTTTTTTTTCCCGGAGATATACTGAACTACTCCACAGTAATTTGAAGTTGGCAGACCATGGACACTTTCCCGTCTGCCCTCCTTCCGCTGGCCAGCTTTTGTTGGAACGTTGCAGTTATCCTATTTGGAAGTGAAGTGGGAAATGTTGTCCTTTAAATTTTAGCTGTCGTGTCGAAGTAGGTCAGACTTTACAGCGTGTCCCAGCACACAGTGATGCAGCGTGTTAAAAACAGTCTGCTAAATGGGTACACCTTGCATGGCCAGCTCTATGTTTTTTGAGAATGAAAGTGACTTTCTGCTTATAAATCTTCATTGCATTCATAGCTCTTCTGAGAAGATGAATAGTGGGAATTACTGGGTCCTGCAATGTTGCAAATCACTTGCATTGTTTGACTGTTGTGTTGAAAAATCTATTGCAGTCAACAGCATCAGTTTTCTAAAGAGGGTTGAGGTCTGTGCAGAGCACTGAATCACTTAATATAATAATTTCTGTGCAGGAAAGTTAAGCATAACACAGTTGGAAGCCCCAGAAATATTGCAGGTGGTTTTACTGGTTTACTGAACTACAGAAATGATTGAATTTTTCTGAAAAAGATGAAGAAAAGGTAGGTTTTGTTCTTGCATATGAGCAGAAGATGGTGAAGGAGAACTCCACCCATTAGAAGAACTGTATTAGCAGTCTGTTAGACCAATCTGCTAGACATGCTGGCAGGAGAAATCCATGATATTGCACTTCTGAGTCTGCCAGTTCTGTTACTGGAAAAACCATTCCCTCTGTCAAACCTGGACAAAGGAATTTAAGAGAAAAAAAAAATGTCTCCTGTCTCATCTCATAAGATGAGAAAAATGGATTGATGTTCATTATCTAGAATTATTTTGGCTAGGTTTTGTATGGAAGGCTCTCACATATTATACAGCTGACTGAAAAAAAAATCTTGTTCTTTCTTCACTAACCTGGATATGAATTAAAGTGTGAAATCCATATCCAGAAAAAGTACCCACAGGTATCTGTACTTCAGGCACGCTGTCCTGCTGTAGGTCTGGGAAATCAGTCAGATATAATGCCAGTGCTTGCTGTGTTGGCTGGGATCCTTTGTTACCCTCCACACACCGTGCCAGTGTGACACTGTCCCAGGTGTTTCCTGCCACCACAGGCTGATCAGGAACTGCACAGTGCAGGAGGCAACAGCTCAACTCAGGGATGCAAAGAAGCACCAAGGCCAATGGAAGAGTGTTGGTCACCTTGATTACTGGTGCTCTTGGTGTGCTCAAAATATGGAGTGTGTAACAACAGATGTCATAAAAATGTTGATGAATGAGAGATTGTGCTGGAGTGTTCCTGACCTGCCCTGGGGGACAGTGGATGACCCGGCCACACGTGCTCTTTATCTTGTGTCTTGCAGTAACAGTGCAAAGCTCTGGATTAAGCTCCTTGAAGTGCAACTGAAAACTGAGAGCTTGTCTGCTTGTTTGTCATGGTAGTTTAGATAAATTTGAAAGATAGCGTGACAGGATTCCGAGGAAGAGCAGATAAAGAAGTTCTTTCTAACAGCCTCTCTATCACTTAATACTGTGATAAACCAGCAACCCTGACTTTCACGGCTGTAGGTGAGGTTGCTGAGTGTGTAATGGCTGCTGTGTTTATTTGGCAACAAGAAACACTTTGCTCTACTTTAGCATCCCACCTGCTGCTAAAGGCTTAGCTATCTCTTTCTTTAATACATCCATGGCACTTCTATACCTCAAAAAGGCTGCTATTACCGTGAAAAAGAAATGGAAATGTGTGTTTAAGAGCCAGACAAGCTTGTGTGGGCCCCCCCACACGTGTACCATGCATTGTAGATGTTTCTCATTCTCCACCATGGACTAAGGACTGTATAAAATACCGCATTTATTTTTTTGACTTGGACTGTAGTTTTTCTGCATCCCTCTTTAAACCTGTTATGAAAGCTAGCCATGGAAATGCATATTATTATTTATATCACGATGAAATTTAATGGCCCAAAATAAGTATTTGAATTTCATCACGCTTAAGTACCTGGAAGGAGATTATCTGCTGCTCTGAAAGTCATCCCATCTGAAAGGGCAAAATCCATGGATGACTCTGAGAGGAAAAGGCAGATCTAAAGGGTGAACAGATTTGGTCAAGGTTAAAAATCAGCTTCAAGACCTTCATGGCTTAAATGAAAGAAAAATTATTCTCCGAAATATAGTGAATTTCTTTGGTTTCCATGCAAATCAAGGGAATTAGAAGCAGCATTTGGTTGAACCTGATTCAGTTGGCTCCAGCTATGCTTGGTTCTCAGTTGCTGTTTCCATTGAATTTTCAGCTGCTTCTCCAGAGTGAGCAGCTTTCAGAGCAGCCCTCAGGGCTCCCCTCTCCAGGAAACAATCGAGTGCTGGGCTGTTCCGTGTCAGAGACCAGGAGTCAGTCCTTTGGCAGTTCTGTGATTTTAGCCTTTAGCACCTCCTGTGTGCAGGTGATACTGTTATTAAACGTGTTTTCTCTGTATGTGCAAAAAGTGTGGCAGTGACTCGAACAAGGTTGCTCAGCACACCCACCGCAAACAGCTCCCTCGAGCCGTACTTTCGACGAGACCTGACAGGTACCTGGGATCAACAGGTTGGAAAGATAACAGCAGGTCAGCTTAGTCTGCTAGGGCTTCTCACTTTATTTTCTTGGCCAAACAGAAGTGGCTAAGGATTCCCAGCATCTCTCCTCCTCACACTGCCAGCGGAGTCTCTTCATTTTGTAGCTTTATGTACTAAGATGTTCTTTAACAGATTCACTGATGAGCAAGTAAAGAATTCAGCATTGTTGTGTTTGTGGAACCACAGCTGTTCAAGAGGGATGTTTTTAAGTCCAGTAGGTCAAACATGAAAGATTCTGAAATAATAACCATGCTTGAACTGGAATTAAAATATTTGCATGAAAAATCACCCCAAGGAACATAATCCATCTGTTTAGATTATGCTTGCTGTGACTGATTGGCAGTACAGTGCTCTGATTTTTTTTTTTTTTTCAATTAGGACAAAGTCCACTAACCACAGTGAAATCCCTGTGCTGCAACCAGAGCAGTGATTTGCAGAAATTAAGAGCAATAATGAATGATAAAGAGATGAGAAGGTAGAACATCCTGACCTTCTTGGGGAAGTTACCAGTGGATGGAAGCAAAGATCTAGAGGCCTTTCTGGGCACATCTGTGCCCAGAAATTGTCTGGACTCAGTGCAGATAATTTCAGCTATTAATGGGACTTACAGCTGTTGGGTTCAGATAGGTGGTGTTTTTGTTGTGTTGTTTTGGTTTGTTGTTGTTTTTAAAAAAAATTTCATTCTTACTGTGAGCCATAAAGACAGAAAAGAGCATTGTTAAGGATCTGTGGAGAAATGGTGTGGGCTGTTAAGGGAGTTTGGTGTGCTGTGGTTCATGAGTGGGGTTGAATGTTGATGGAACCACAGAGCTCTTAGAAACCACCTGCTTGCAGGACATCTGCACTTGGAGAGAAGGGGAATAACTGTAATGTGTCTGCTGAAGGAGTTTGGGAAGTCAGAGAATGCAGACAGAGTAGAACACCTACTAGGGCTTGTAATTTAGTGTCTCGAGCGCCTGACAGGCAGGTCATAACTATTCCGTTCTCTCCCACCAAAGGATAGGGATATTGGTACCCAGAGGGTTCAAACACATCTTGGCTCAATTTTCTGTCTAAATACAATGACTCAGTTAAGCAGTGGCTTTAACATTTTTGCAGATTCTGTACTGACTTAGATTTTCTGATTTTCCAGTGAGATGTCATACCTGTAAGTGGACTATTTACTCTTCTGAGACATTTTCCTCCTGTGGCTCCCTGAGCTGAGAGTAGGGAAAAGATGATTTAAGTGAACCACGTGTTGTTTTTTTTTTTTCCTTTATCATTTCATCCTTTCAGTTTTGTTCTAATATAGTATTTGTGTGAGATACTAAAAGAAAGCAATGTATGTGGCAAGCTGCCAGCTCAGCCCAGCTAGGTTTAAAAAACTTTTGCTATTCTCTATCATACCCATAAATGAGAGAAATGCAACAGAATCTGGCAGGTCTGGGAGAGTGCCAGCAGAAGCTCCAGGGAAGGGTTTTGCTCATCTTTCATTGCACTGTACAAGTTTCTCTTGCTTTGCCTTGACATTGGTGTGCTTTTTCTGTTAATTCATGCTGGCCCTAAGCAACTGTTTATCAGTCAATGTGAGCAAACCTTTTATGAACCATATTACTCACAAGCCAGGGTTGTTTGCCCTACACGTAGCACTGAGCGAAACCTGAGATGTGCTTTTTTCCCCCTCTCTATAACCTATGAACCTTTCCTCATAGAGCATTTTATGCATGTTTTGAGCCTAGAATTGTTGTCAAAGTCTGAATCCGACATTTCAGTGTAATTATTACATTTTTAAGCTATTCCATTTCTCATATTATGGGGTCACAGACCGGTTCAAAACATCATCATTTCAAAAGACTCTTGCCCTGGAAAATTCCTAGCTCACTACATCCACCAACAGTGCACCCAGAAAAATGACTACATTTCCTTTTCATCTCCTCAGGATCTGAAATGTAATGCTGATGTGTGATTCTGAGACTGAAATGAACATAAAGGAGTATTAAAGGTGTTTAATAAGCACAGATGAACTCTACTGAGGAGGACAGAAATGAGGCAGAAGACTGTTTTTGCCTTGCAGCGTCTGATGTGGGATGACATTGTCCAGTTGGTTGGCTGTCAGGAAAGGCTGTTCTTGAACATGCAGCATGTAGACAGAATCTTGTAATACCCAAGAATTTACGAATCACAGAATCACAGAATGGTTTGGGTTGGAAGGGACCTCTAAAGATCATCTTGTTCTAACCCCCTGCTGTGGGCAGGGACACCTCCCACTAGCCCAGGTTGCACCAAGCCCCGTCCAACCCGGCCTGAACACTTGGATGGGGCAGCCACAGCTGCTCTGGGCAACCTGTGCCAGGGCCTGCCCACCCTCACAGCAAAGAATTTATTCATGATATCTAATCCAAATTCATCATCTTTTGCTTTAAAGCCATTAACCTTCGTCCTCCCTGCCCCTGTAAATAAGCCCCTCTCCAGCTCCCTTTTAGCCCCCTTCAAGTACTGGGAGGGTGAGATTTAACCATTCCTGGAGTTGTTCAAGTTATTTGGTGGTTAGTGAAATTCTGTGTGTGTGTCATATTTAACTTGAAGCTTAGATTAAAACTGAACTCCATCCCCATAAACATTGCACTACATACTCCACTCACAGTCTCTATCAACAAAGATACCAAAGAGTTTCCAGCTGGAAGACATTCCCAATTTTTACTGTGTTTTTAGTGCAGATACAAACGCACAGATTGCTGCTGATTTAAAGCATGTGGAAAAAGCCCATGGAGATTTATGTTTCTTTCATGATTGAATGCTGGTACTTGGTGTTATGTGGAAAAGCAGTCACTTGGTTTAATAGTTGCACAGCTGGTGTTATCTGAAAAATAATCATTATGATAGAAAGCACACATTTTTCATGTTTTTTGTCAGGTCTGTCAGAATATGTTCTGCGCTAAGTCTACACACTTCATCTGACATTCCTTAAATTAATATATTAACATATAATAGTTTTAAGAATGCCAAAGTTATAAAATGTGACTGTAATTGAAACATAACAGAGTATGACTGTGTAAAACAAAGCAATTTGCAGGACGCATAAAGTGAGAAAGTCACTGTGATCCGTGTTTAGAAACAACACGACATTATTGTCTGGAAAGCAAGTGACAAATCACAAGAATTAAAATTATGCATAACTAACTCAGCTTGGTAATACGTGCTGATTTGAACATCTTTAAATTACAGCAAATAGGAAAATACTAATTTGAAGTGCAAAACAGCTTGATTGCAAAAGCTGGGTTTCTCTTGGCTCCTCTGGACCTTTTCAGGCCTTTTAAGCCAGTGAGGAGAGAGAGATCAATGCAGTCTTTAAATGAGCACAGTGTCACTTCTGAGGAGCTGGGTGCTTGTTGGATGTCCATTATTTCTGTCTGCAGTAACTGGACAGTTGATCTTTTTATCTTCTCACTGCCAGAGGCAGGGGTCAGACTGGGAAAGAGAAGTTTATTTTCTCAGTCTTCTCTCTTTATTATATGTTAATGGACAACCCACTAACACATAATTCTGTCCCCTGTGGACTCCCAGCAACAGGAGGAAGGATAAGGAGAGGGTAGTGTGTGAATGCAAAATGGTCAGAGCAGTGACTCATCAAGTTCTAGCTTCCCCTCTTCTTGTTGCTTTGTCAAATGGCAGAGGTTTAATCTCCCAAATAAGGGAATTTTAGGAGTTCCAGAAGGAAATGTTTCTGTTTCTGAATTTGACCTATCTCCTTTTAATCTCATGATCTGGAATGTGAGAGGCTCCATGCTGAGCTGTAACTCCTCACTGTCACAGATGATTCTATGTCAGCAAAGGAAGCTGGAGAGTCAAGTTCCATGTGCTGGGTCTGGTGGCTTCTTCTTGGCCATTTCCAACGTGCAGTTCCTACAGGAAACTGAAGATTTTGTGGAGGAAGAGGTTCCATAAAGGAAGAAGTTGCACACTAATTCTGTACTCAGCAAGACCTGTAGAATTGACCTGAAGCAAAACCCTTAATGTGTAAATGATATTGAATGGAATCTGTTACTGTCAGAAAATCCAAAGATTTGACTTATGGAAACTCATAATATTTATATTGCTTGCTCTTGCATTGCCATGATATTTTAAAACTCTTCCCAGTATTTAAAAGCTTAACCCCCTACTAAAGAGGTTTTTTTTTTTCTTTTCTTTTTTTCCCCATGAATATTTCATACCAAAGAAGAGTACAGTAAGCTCAATTCAAATAGAAAAATGCAGGATTTACACAGACGTGCTCCAGCATATCTAATTGTTCTAGTTAGCTGCTTTAGTAAAAATCCTGTAGAAAATTCACCTTTTCTGACATTAGTAGAACTTTCCATGCAGTCATAGCTAGGGTTCATTCAATAAAGTGGCACTAACTATAAACTACCCACGTTTAGTTTTCATGCAGGCTGCAAACATAAGGACAATAGCAGAAAATATAAGCTGCAAGTCACAAGACTGCCAGTGATCCTCAGTTACCCACAGCACAGGCAGAAAAGGAAAAGTGCTTATGGTCCAAAATAGAAGAACTCCTGAATATGTGCTTAATGCTGAAGACAAATGCACCCATTCAAACAGTGCATTCAAGAAGTTCAATTCACAGAGATGGCTCTTTTATTTCAGTGAGTGAGTGTTTCTTTGTAAAGATAAAAAAACATTCTGCACCACTGAAAAAATTATGTTCAGTTGCCATGGTGGCTTTAATTTTGAGATGGGTAGTAAAAGACTGTCTGTTTGCAGATGTAACTGTCTCCCTCTGCCCTTGCTCCAGTACTTGGCAACTCCCAAAGTGAATCTGACTCCTGAGCTAATTGCTGATGTTGCATTAGTGTTTTTATCACCATGTCTGGTTTTCCCTCAGAGGTGCTATGGACACAAAGGGAAATGGTTTGAAGGAGAAGGAAAGTCCATCAGAATGAATTCTGATCTCTGTAAGCAGCACTTGTCAGCAGTGTTTACCCCTGTTGTGCTGTTTTCATGAATTCATTTGCCTTTTCATGACATTTTTCAGTGCCCTTCACAGCCATTTTCATAAGAGTTTTAATTGCTAGACACCAATTTGTGACAAACCTGTGCACCTGCTCTGTCAAAAGGACGTGCTCCAGTCCAACCAGGTAAACACTGGGACTGTGCTTATCCCTGATTCTCATCTCCACTTGCTGGAAAAAGGGATGAATTGGTGCTGCCACTCAAATGGTCTGCACTGTGGCAAAGCCCTCCTGTAGCACTGGACTATTGGCTGTGAACTCCAAAAATGAGGCCTGAGGGAGCTGATGCCAAGCAAAACACAAGTGTGTTGGAACAGGGTTGAGTTGCACGAGACAGCAAGGTAACAGCTTCCTGCTTAAATAAAAGGGTGGTCTTGAACAGCTGCCTCATTCCTGTATTTGTTTGAGGGTTCATGGTTTAAAATATTTTTATTTTTCTTGTGTTACTGCAACACAGAAATATCCTGCTACATGTGGGTCAATCCGAAATACTGTTACTAGTCAAGAGAAAGGTAACTTGTTTATGAACAGACATTTGTAAACATAATGTGCTGTTTTTCTTTGCAATTATAAGTTTACTAAATACTCCCTTGGTGACACAATGAACTGTATGTTTATTCTTAGTATTGCAATAAAACCTCAAACAATAATTTGATTTTTTTTCAGGACACCAGGAATTTAAATACGTGGGAAATAATGGCCCAATGTTATAGTTTCATAAGATAAACAATAGGCAACAGGAAAAAACTCAGGATAGAGAAAGACTTTCTCATTTTAAAATTATTTAATCCCCCATACTGTGCCTTCTGGCTGTGGTTTCACATACAGAACTCTTTCAGAATTTTCCAAGAGTTTTAAGGATGAGCCCATGCTTTCCACCTTCCCAGTTGTTCCCAGATGTGTTCAGCCAGCATGGATCCAGGTAGCAAGTTGCTTTTGCTTTATCTGCAATAATTCCAGGGAAGGCACTTCCCATACCACGGTGCAGGAGTAAGGATGTCCTTTTGTAGCTCCTTGTTCGTGCTTTGCAGCAGCAGGGATGGGATTCCTGCTCTCCCATCCCATCCAGGACCCCAGGCCTGCCTTTGATCTAACCCTGGGCTTTGCACTAAAGCTGGTCCTGCTTTTGAAGTGAAAGCCCTGTTCTCCTATGGTGTTTGGGGCCTTGTACGCACTAAAGGAAGAGCAGAATTTTGTCCTTTTATGTTTATATGATGGATTTTGTCTTTATAGATTCCAAATCACTTCACAAAATTTGTAGGCTGGAAGAGACCTTCAGAGTTTATCCAGTTTATCCCTCTGCCAAAGGGATGCTCAGCTGAGCCTCAGTTGTACCTGACTGATGCCTGATCAACTTAAACTTTTGCAACATTTCTAGGTTTCTTATCACTGGACAATTACAGCTCTTTTCAAATCTGAGCAGTTTTTTTGTTTGATTGTTTTTAATTTCTTCTGAATTTTGGTGGAGATTTTTATTATAAGGATCATTTTTCTCCTTCTCCCTGTACTGGTTTAGGAATTGAAGCTCCAGATCAGACTCAAAGGTAACTTTATGCTCAGAGTTATTCTTTAAGTAGTTCTTTTTCAGTGAATCAGGTTACACAAATACTGTGTAAGTGAATCCAAAATTTGTGTACTTGACCAGACAAGGCCTTAATAACCAATATTGTAACTCTTTTCAGTGTTTATCAAACTTTTAGTTGTGTTTGATTAACTATATATTATTTTCAGAGCTTTCTGGTGTGGTCACTATTTATATAACATTATTATCTATTATTAAATAAGGTCACTGAATCTGTTTAAACTAATCTGTCATGAGTATTGTAAAAAGGTTTCAGATTGCTTTGGGGTTATGTGTTTCTTGTTTCACATGCAATAGTTTAGTTCTTTTTCATGAAGTATGGGAGATTGAAAACACAAATAGATTGATTTTCAGGCCTATTTAATTATGGATATTGATCAGATTCAAAGTCTTTGAAGGAAAGTGTCAAGGAGTTTAGGATAAAGAAGCTTATGTAATAATGGCCTCGGCCATGGGAGCCTCATTTCTCTTTATTGTTCTGCTATGATAGTGCTGAAAACAGAGCACAAGTAGCTTGTAAGCCCCCATTATTGAAATACAGCTTCTACCTAGGTTTATCCTGCTAAATACTATGATTTATGCTTTAATATTTTGAAATATAGTCATAAGATTTTCAACTTAAAACAGTTTTACATTAATAAAATATATTTTATCCACCTGCTATGTAGAAATCTATTCTATATATTCCTGAATTGTCTGATAAATATGCATGGTAAAAGAAATTCAGTTTTGAAGTGAAGTGATAGGAATATCTTGCCTGTTTCCAGGCAGAAAAGATTGAAGCCTCTTAAGAGATGTGTGTGTGTGAAAGGGACTGATGGGTGCTAAACACAGCTCTCTGATGTGACAGCAGTTTTAGGTTCCCAGGAGTGTCAGCTGTCCCTCAGGACAGGAGTGATGTTTGTGCTTTTCTGTGAGAAACACCCCTGGAGCCAGCAGTGATCGGGGGAGCCACCAGAGCCCGGGTCACTGCAGAGGGTTCGGGGCTGTGGAGATGAACTGGCCTTGCAAAGGCACAGCCTGCTGGTTTATTGGTTTGCACCAGGGTTTGTTAGCACTGGAATTCCCCAGGAAGCCAGCACAGAACTATCAGATAGCCAGAGAAGTGTTGTAAGTTGGAGCAGAGATATGGATCGTGTAGGGACCAGAACCAGCTGGAAAGGCAAGGTTGGAACCGTTTTGTTTTTCTTTTTCAGTAGGCTCCTTAGGTTGTAGCAGAACAACACTTGATTTATATCACTGAGGTTTTTTGTCCTCATGGGAACATGACATCACTCTCATATTGGCTGACTCCTTTGCTGGGGAAAAAAAGATCCAGTCTGAAATGTACACCTGTGTGTGCCCAGCTAAATGAGTGAGGAGCTCATTCTGCTTCTACAGCAACCCAGGAAATAAGTTATCATGTGTTCAGCTTTACTCCAAAACTTGAGCTGAACATAAACCCCTTGTTTGTAGCAGTTCAGAGATTCTGAGCTGGTTTAAGTTTAGGACTGCAGAAGTGTGGAATTGTGTGGTTGTAGGATATTGTAGAGAAAGGGAGCAAGCCTTGTGTGGAGGGTTTTATGAAGCCAGTCAAACCTCATGTTAGATTCTCACAGTCCTTTTTTTTTTTTTTTTTTTTTTCCCCATAGGAGCATAATTAGATATGAAAACAGTACAATCAAAACATTATGTCCCAAGCTGCCAGGATTGTGTTAGGTTTTCATTTCAAGCATGTAGTGTATTATAGCTGCCTTGATATATATGCCAGGTTATCTGAACTGTTGCAAAAGCAAATGTTTTGATTTATTCTGAGCATTTTTAAGTGTTTGAAGACCAGTCTCCTTTTCATGTGCTTAAAATTAGGATGTTAAATCTTGACCTAGGTTTTGAGTGAAAGATTTCCAACATTCAGGACTGCTCTGCCACTCTTCCAGTTCCCGTGCTTAGCAACTGGGTTCTCTGGCACCTCTTTCTTCTCTTTCTTCTCAGTTCATTTGTCTTGAGGAGCTTGAACCCAAATTGCAGTGCCTGACTTCAGCACCCAGGTTTGGAAATCTGAGTCTACATTAAAAAGCAGTCATAGTAGAAGGACCACCAGCAGAGTTTTGAGAGTGTCTTAAATTACCATCACAGCAGTTATGATTAATATATTTGTCTCTTTAGGGCTTTTGTGGCACTGATAATATTTGCTGTTCTCACTAAGTCTCGATTAAATGAGTGCCTAAGACTGACGGGCAGTTTGTCTGTAATGACAAGTGCTTTACTGTAGCAGAAAAGGATGAGCTGCCCCAGGGAGACATCACCACCCACTTGAGCGAGATCCATGAAGGGTTTATGACCCGTTTGAATCCTGATTGAGCATCACTGTCTTGACCCTCGGGGAGCCAATTGTCTGGAATACTTGCTCTGTCAGTCTGAGCGATGTGCTCAGAATCCCTCTGAAACCTGTACGTCTTGATTGTGTGTAATGCACACAGTGAATTATCAAAATGGTATAAAGATTGGGAAGTATTTTATCACTGGGTACCAGTGTGTCATGTTTAGAGAGCATGATGTTTCACTTGTCAAGTAAAATATACTGTGAGCTTAACCCTTTCAGGAATAAATTATTTCAGATCTGACGTTTAATGTATGAAAGGTTTCCTTTGAGGCGAACGTGTCTGATAGGTGATTACTGAATGCAATTAATCTCCTTGTGGCAGAGAATCTGTGCCCAGGGCTGCAGGGAAGCCTGAGGGCAAATTCCCTTCTGGGGGTAGTCAGTACTGAGATGGGCCCAGATTGGTCACAAGGTTTGGCCAGTTGAGCAGCTCTGAGTTAAAGCCAGGCTGAGGGGGAGGCAGCAGCTGCCACAGGCACAACCTTTGTCCTTTTTCTAATCATGGTGAAGGTGTTGTAAGTCCACAGCAAGAGTGGAGCTGGAATCCTGTCTCTGCAGTGGGGAATCTTGAGAAGGGGCAGTTCAGGAAGCTGTTTCAGGTCTTTTGCTCTTATTGTTGTCATTGGCCTTTTAAATCTAAAGTGCTCTTGTTGTACCCAACTCAGGATGGTCAAGTTTTAACCTCCTGTGTGATAGAAATGGAGTGCTCCTTGTAATAAATAAACTGTCCCTCATCTGCATGTGTGTATGTTGCAGGGAAGAAGGAGACAGTTGACTGATACTGCAAGGTTTTTAGAAGGGAAAACCCCACAAAACCCCAAAACCAAAACACAGACAACAAGATCAGAAAAAGAACCTTTCCTCCATTCTACCCTCATCCTGCAAAAGCAGAAAACAACATCCAGGACCAGAAATGGAAAAAAAGAATCCTCCTTTATTTTATAGTTGGTGTTTCACAGCCAGCTAATCTTTATTATTATGGCTATTGAAGCAATTAGACAGATTAAACAGCATTAACTGTTGTTTTTCTACTAACATAAAGATGGCTTCTTAATTCCTAATGCCCTTTTTCCTATGTAAATTGTACTTTCGTACCTAATTCCCAGAAATTCGTGGTGGAGTATGCATTTATGTCTATGCAGGTACTGTTGCTGTTAGCAACATTTTTTGAAATGACCAACTAGCATGTGTAACTAAAACCGTGTTAAAAAACTCATTAAATCTTAAAAAGGGTTAGATAAATTAAAGGAAGTAGTAACAGACTCTTGTATAACTCAGTACAAGAGAACATCAATATTGCTCATTGAACAGTCTATTCTTCTAATTTGAAAAGAACAACTATTTGTCATGGTTCCTGTCCTTGGGCTGGCAGTCATCTAATTAAATGCATATGAAATTCAAAAGCCTTTACTGAGGGAGGGTAATTTTCCTTGGTTGTTTTTAAAGTAACCAAGATGAAAGAAGAATTACATTGAGCAGATAATGGATAAATTTCTCCATTGTACATTAAGGTCTTGGATTGACTAATCATCCCTTGGTTATTAATCAATGTGTTATCTTATAGTTTGAAATTAAAGGTTCTGTTCTCATCACTGCTGACTCTAGGTAATAATACTTCTTGGCCTTGATTACCATGACACTCCAATGTACTGCCTTGCAAAATAGCACAAAACTAATCAAAACCAGATCAGATCTATAAAGAGCATTCCCAGTGCATTATATTTACATGACTCCCCAGCAAAGCATTTTTCAGTCTTGTCTTTTCAGAACAACCTCCGTGATGTTTTTCCCATCTAGGTGTGTTTGCCCCTTTTCCCTTATCAACCATCCAAAAGTAACAAGCTGATTTACATTTGATGGTATTGAAAGATGTTGATACTGCCCAAGATTTTTGCTTGAAGGAGGTCATTCCCTCGGTCATGCCAGAATGATTGGAAGTGGTGGATTGTTCCAAGTGCCCAGTAAATACATATGCAGCATAGACAGTAAATAGCACTTTAGACTTATGATTTCTGTACTAAATATAATGCAGTGGCCAAAGGGAGTTTGTAGACATGAATTAGCTCTGACTGTACCTTGGAAAGGTAGCCTGGCAAGTTGGAAGACGTGGCATATTGTAAATATGTGTATTTCAGTACAATTAGGCATATATTCTGCTGTTTTTCAAGGCTTGCTTTAAACCACTCATTGTATATAAAGATGAAAAGACATTATAGGAGCATATATAAGGATGGATTGATAGGAGGGGGTTGTTACTTCCACCCCTTAGCAGGTTCCTATTTCTTTACTGTCTCTCTCAGAAATCCTGTGAAACTCCAGGCTTAGTGCCCTTTTAATTAGCCAGAAAAATAGTCCCTGATTCTGTAATTGAAGCTTAAGGGGCATCGTACAGATGCAGAGATCTGACTATTCATGTGCAGCTGTGGAGCTGGGATCTTAGAAAGTGGGATGCTGTGGTTAATTGCATCTGAAAATAGCATCTCTAAAAGGGCAGTGGCAACAATAATAAAACCTGTATTGAATCCTTATTTCTGACCTAGAACAATCAAGTTAAACAAGTCTTGATCTGTAGCACAATTACAGTGAACAGTCCAGAAGCTGATGTTGGTTTCTTAGCAGATCTGTGATATCATTTGGTTTGAATTCAGCATTAAATAATACAGTGTAAAATGTTTCTCATCAACTTCAAAGGCAGTGCTCTGTTTAAGGAACAGAATGCTGCTTCTAAACCAAATTATCATTTAG
The DNA here is from genome assembly GCF_022539395.1 of Myiozetetes cayanensis. Lineage (NCBI taxonomy): Eukaryota > Metazoa > Chordata > Aves > Passeriformes > Tyrannidae > Myiozetetes > Myiozetetes cayanensis. Next base: position 8,185,611 of record NW_026087389.1, read on the forward strand.
TGAACTGCCAATAATGATCTCTGCTCAGGAATTTCCAATACTGAGCCCTTTTGATGGCAGAATAGTGCTGCTGTGAGCAGACTCCTGCTCCTATTTCTGGTTTTGTCTACATCAGTGTCATGTTCAAAAGCAGTTAAATAATTCTAATTCCTGGGCTTGTTGGTGTGTGAATACACACTTCTGTTCCTTTTTTAAATACTGGGAAAAGGAACTAAAAAGTCATTTCATGAATAATGAAGGTGCTTTAAAGCTAAATATTTTAGAGGTCTAGCATTCAGCAGAGGTGAATGATGAGAGACTTCACATTTAAAAAGTAAAGTATCCATTGTACTGGAGGAAGTCTTAGAAAGAGCAAGTCATTATGCACAATCAAATGAAACAACCTTTCTGTGGTGTGTTGGGATTCATATCATCTACTTTAGCAGATAAGCTAAGACATAAAAGCAATTAATCAGTTATTTGCTGTAATTAAATCACAAAAAGTGCTTCGTCAGCCTTCTGATTTCAGTGCTCTTTCCCTTGCTTATATCCTGGCTGTGCTTGAGCCAACACATACACAGAAAAAGCTGAACTCTTTGAAAGAAATTATATCCCAACATGTCAGAGCTAAAAACTCCACAGTATTAAAATTATACCCTGCTGGAACTTATAATGTCCTGGAGAGATTTCATTATGTTCCATACACTGAAGTTTGTGCTGAACTCCAACGTACAGTTCACACATCTGATAAAATATTAAAGAAGGACAAATGTAGGGCTTGCTGAGCTGAGGTGCTGTAAACTTGTCCGTGCATATTTGGCCTTTCATGACTTACTGTGCATCTTTATTTATTGTTTCTGAACGAAGGGTATTGTCATGAAAATGACATTGTACTTGGAAAAATCCTATCAGGCAAAGTCAACCCCTAAAATAAGTGTTATAATAAATATGCAGAAATGTCATTCTTTACATTAGCCCAAAGGTTTTGTATAGCTTAAGGATATGTGCAGTAAGCTAACTATAAAAATAGAAGCTTGACAGTGGGGATGAATGTGCGTGTCAAAATAATATTACTCTTTCTGGGAGGATGGCAGAAAAAATGACACTACATCCACCAGCATGATTTTTATAGATCTGCCTCTTTGCCAGATGTCACCTTTTATAAACTACTTTATAGAAACATGACAGCGTAGTGAAGTAGTGTGTTTATAGCTTGATAAACTTTTGTAATAAAGCTAGGATTGGCTGAAAATTAGAGCCTTAGAGCCTACTCATTAAATATTTGAGAAGCTTGCTCTAACTTAAAAAAGAAAATACTAAAGAAATATGCAGAACGAGTCACTAGCAGTAAGTGGCCTTTTTCAAGAGAGAATGGCTTATGGTTGTGTTTACCAGTATGCCATGCAATAACCTACCCAGATATATTACTGGGATTTTAGAGAATAAAGTTTGCATTACTTTAAATGTAAACACACTGAGACAAAATATACAGTGTGTATTAAATTATATGTTTCCGAAGAGTACTATGAGGACATGCAGGATTATGCCATAAATATCACCCAGCACACAATTGTTTTATTACATAATAAAGGACTGTATATTACCCTCTGCTGCGCCACGCGACGCATAATTCAGATTTTTCATGGCACGTCTAATTTATACAAGTCTCTGGCTCTAGAAATCATACAGGAATAATATCTTATACTCAAACTGTTACTGGCCTGAATGACTTCAACACTGGAATTGCCCTCCCCGATTCAGTGCTGGCCTGTCGAGGCTGGGGTCACCACTCCGGGTGCCCCACTAAGTGCAGTGCAGGAGAGAGGTCCCCTCCGGTCTGTAGGAAGGTTTGATGGACACCTTAAAGGCAGAGGTGCAAAGACCTCCTGTGTACCCTCTTACCTCTTAGAGAATTCCTGTCATACCTCCCTCCTTGCTTCTTCACTTGGAGAAACTTTTAAAACTCTCCTGCCAGCCTTTAGCCCATACATATTGATGGCTGGTGAGGAGAGGCCACGGGCAGTACGTGCAGCTTGTTCTGAGCACCAGCTGCCACCCTGGGGAGGCTCTCCTGGAACAGTGTGAGGTGAAATCCTTGCTGTGCACATGGTTTGCTCATAACTGGAAGTACCAGTGAGCTGAGAGGTAGAAAAGCCACCACTCGAAGGAACCCACACTTGATTCCTCAGCCACATTCTTTTGACAGGCACAGCTTTAAATTAAAATCATCCTCTAACATGTAGGGTCTTGTGTATGGGATGAGCCATTTTGCAGCAGTGTGAAACACATTCAAACCAGTGTTGAAAATGTGACTGTCCTTTGGGCTATGTTTGAAGTTCTTAACCTTTACCACTTGTTCCCCCTCCCTGAGATGCACTTTCTTGTATATCTTCAGACTAAACACTGTCTTTCTCTTGGGCTATGTAAGTTTGCCTTTTGTGGGGAAAACCACACAGTACACAATTTAGAATTGTAGGAAAATAGGCTTGAATGTCTCTCAAGAGATAGTCAGTATGCTCTGCTGTCCCAGGGCAGCATTAGCCTGTGTTGGTTTATGCTGATGCTCTGCCTCTCAAATGTTTGTTTAAAGCTTTTTCCCCCCAGATCTTTGGTGATGGAGGTTCCACAACATCTCCAGGAAAATCCATTTTAGTATCATACTGTTAATTTAGGGACATTTGGGGGAAGAGGTTTTTTTCAGGTGTCTAACCCCTCAGTCTTGTCAAATTTCCAGAAGCAGTCTCTTTGGGATTTTTGGTGGTTTTCTTGGTTCTGTGTTTTGTTGTTTTTGCTTTTGTTTTTGTTTTTTTGAGGGGGAGATGAGGTGGTTTTTTTTTTAATATTCTCAGTTCTCAGTTAAAAAGAAGAAAATTGTACTATCAGATTTTACTATGAATTTTTTGTAGTCCTTATGTTCCCTGAGAAAAAGAGTTCCAGTGCAGCAACTAAAGCGTGAACTTGGAGAAAACTTTAAGCTGAATTTTACTCTCTTATTTACTATTATGAAAATCAATCTATATCAACTTTTTTTTGTGTAATGCATCCTGATAGGTAAGAGTTGTGCTTTGGATCACATAATAGGAAGTGTCCTGCTTCCATAACTAATGGTCTCTTGCAGATGTAGTCACAGTGGGTGCCTCTCTAGAGGTGAAAGCTCCCACGACAATACAGAGGGCACAGGATATTGGGCTTTTCCTGGGAAATGTTCCTTACAGCTGAGCACCCATGAGCACAGGCTCCTGCTGGGCATCCTCTGTTGTGCAGGAGATCCCAAACCCAACCCACACGTGACCCATCAGGTAACAGAGCAGTGGAGGAGCCACCTTGTTGCGTCACTAATGCTCAGGATGCAGGGCTTGTTGGGAGGGGGAATGTGGCAAAAGGCTGAAATGAAGGAGTCTCACAGTTTGAGGCTTTGCTCCGAAAATAGCACAGCGACCTCCCCCTGCCCTTCCTCTCGGTCAGGAGCAGTCACAAAGCAGGTGGTTCCAGGGCACGTCCTTTCTGTGCTGATTTATGGACCCCTGGTCTATTGATAGCTAATGTGTCTCTGAGCGCTGCTGAATGTTTCTCGTTTCAGGAAAAATGTAGGTTATGCTAGAGACACATCTTAAATTCTCTGCCCTATATAACTTGACTGCACAGATTTTGATAATGGTAATGGATTTTTGGGGAAGACACTGAGCTGTTTGGGCCCAGTGCTCCTCACATGTCTCTGAATATATCCTGTTATTTGTGCAGAGCACTAACTGCTCATGCTACTTATCAGACAGCTAAATAGCACAGTCCCTGCCTTAAAGAGGCAAGTGAATAGGCTAATGGAGGAATATGAGGGGCTCTGGTAAATATCTGAGTAGTCAGTAATGGTTGAAAAGGAAATAGAGGAAAATTACATTATGGTGCTAGAAGGGGTTAGATCTTAGGGTATATTTTTAATGTGGTGAGGAATAATTTTGTTCCTTTAAAACTTCATACAGCTCAAAACATGGGTTCTTAGAAAACATTTCTTTTGACCATTGACCCAGAGAAACTACTGGGAAGCGTTTGAGACTAATTATGAGTTAGACCTGCTGGCTTTTACTGAGAGTGACACCAGAATTATAAACAAGGCTTGGTCTTCTTCTTCTCTTGTTCCTGTGACCCAAGCAGAATGAAATGTGATGCAGGTGGTGCTCTTCTGGAAGGCAATGTGCTCTGAGCAGGACTAAGATGTCAGGTATTCCAGCAGGTTGGGTGTTTCTGAACAGAGACTGATGTCTTGTTGTAAATGTTGTGGTGGATGCTGGAGTTCACTCACCTGCACGACAGGGAGAGCATAACCAGCTGAACTGCAGGGGACAGCACTACTGAATTACTGTTATAAACACAGGCAGCACACTGGAAGTGGTCAAAGAAGATGACTTAAGTATGTCACCAGCTTGAGGCATTGGCAAAATAAAATTCTATGTGGAGAATGTCATATTTTCCATTCCAGAGGGATGGAGTTGTTTAAAATTTGCTCTTTGCTTTGCTTAGTTCTAAAGAAAATATAGGGGGCAAAACTCCCTTGTGATATTTGTTAAAACTGATAAATGTATTATAATAGCACCAAAATTACACTGGATTGTCTGTGTGTGTGTCTTATGTGTGTTAATTTGCATGAAAGTCAGACTGACTGCAGATGGAAAGGCAGAGGTGCTCCTGTGGGCATGAGGTTTTACTCTGGTTCTTTTTGTCTCCTGGGCTCTCACCCATCCATTCCACTCAGCCCCAAACCCCACCCTGTGCAAGAAGCTGCAAAATGCCCCAGGAGGGGGTTTGTTTCCAAAGCTGAATTTAAAGCCCAGAGGAATTCAGCAGTGTTTGGTTTGGCTCCTGTCTGTGGAAGGTACTTGATCCCTGCCAGTGCTGAATGTCAGCTGTAAAGGCACGGAGTGACTCTGCATCACACACTGTTTTGTTCCATTTGCTCAACACTTTGTCCTTTATGTTTTCACTCTCTGGTCCTTGATGGTTCCTGAGAAAGCACAAAGTGAAGTTGTGTAGCTGATTTTGGAAAATGGAGTTATGAAAAGTTCTGTCACTTATATGATATGATGATTTGATCTTTTACTGCATCTGCTATTTCTTTTCTCCATGTTATTTTTTTAAAAGCTGAGATTTCTTCAAATCCTTCTTGCAAGTTATTTTTAAATTGCTTATACTCAGAAATATGAAATAATTGTAATTATGAAATGCAGTGAAATATAGTGACAGGATTATAGAGCCTTCCACTGTGTTCCTAAACACTAGGCATAAGAGATTTCAACCAAACAAAATATGTACATGGCTATTGCCTTGTTTGAATGCTGCATTTTTAAAAATGGAATTTCATTGTATGCTTCTTGAAGTGATTTTTGACAACAGTAGTTTTCCTTGACTTGCAGCCAGTGAGCCCCATGTTTCTGGAGCACTGTCAGGTATTCAGGTTCCTCTGTTGGGATTTCTCACACCGAGCTCCTCCTGAAAAACAATGGCACAGTCTACCTTTTCCTGTTACCTTGGAATATGTTGCAAAGATACATTGAATTCAATTCATCTTTATGCAGAAGCCTCACTTCTTTCCCTCAGAAGAAAAGCTCAGTCTCTTCATCTTCTCTTGGTTTTGGAGAGTTTACAGGGAGAGGTTGAGCACGAAGGCATGAAAGCAAGTCAGCAATGGGGAAATGTAAAGAGCTCAACAGTTAGAGGGGGAAAGAAGCTAGAAAAATCAGAATGTTTATTAAGATCCAGCTGTACTTTATGTAGAAGAAAGGTGTTTGATTAGCTTTGTTGGGCTTAGCATCTGACTTGAAGTAGGTCAGCGGTGAGATCCTGTGTGGAAGTGTGATGAGATTGTAGAGAATTACTGCAAAATCAGGATCATCTCTGAATTAGAAAAAGTGCATGGAGGAATGGATTAAGAAAAAGTGTAAGTTGAATGTTTTCCAGAATATTAATAATAAATCTTTTTAGATTAATATTTCTGATAGAATAGACAATGTTCTCAAAACTGAATAATTTTTTTAAATAAGTATTTAGTGTTTTGTGGCAATAAATCATTACTTAGCTGAGAAAATCCTGTCAGAAAAAAAAAAAAAGAGGGATATTGTGATAGAAGGAAAGCTTTTACAAGGGATTAATTCAACTTTTTAACTTGTGCAGTTATGAAACTGGTCCCAGGGATGCTGTTGCCTGGCATTGTCATTTTAGTAAATATTTGAGTGAGGGTTACAGAGGTTAGTGCAGGGCTATGCACCTACCATTTAGGATGCATCAATTTTTTTTAATAGTTTGGTAAATAACATTTAACGGTATTTATAAATGAAAAATACAGCCAGCAAAATGCTTCACCTTTCCATCTTACCATTAGCTGAAATAAATAATCTTGTTTGTGTGTTACAAATATTTAGACCCTTGTTTTGGCAGCTGCAAACTGGGCTTTCTTTTAAATAAAACTGCTCCACAAAAACAAACAAAGAAATAAACAAAAATGTCCAGAAAGTAAAAGAGGCGTGTAAATCATGGCAACTTACAATTTAAGAACCTGAGGATAGTGGTAGATGACTTATTTTGACTATTAGATTTTTGCTTGTGCGTGTGGTTGTTTTGTTTTACAGAGAAAATTCATCGAAAAAGATCAAAGCAGCAATTTTCATTACTCTTGTTTCCCTGACTGCCCCCAAATGATGATTGATGTATGTGTTTTAACAGCTTTAGCTGAAGGATCCACTTAACTGCATCTGTTTTTATTATATGATGGGCCAAGGTAAATAATCTTTTTCTTGTATATCTTTGTTTCTTTCTATTTTTTATTCTGTCGGTACCCAAGAGTTGGTTCTTAAAGCCTTTCCAAAAATGTGAACCATGAACATACCAGAACTACTCACCATGGTGAATAGTCAGAGAAATAAATGTTATTCCTTTGAGTTCCATGTTTTAAAATAAGCACTTGGTGGTTTCCATTTCTCCAGTGTCTGGCTACCTTGAATGTTTTGTTGATCTTGGCCACATGATATGAAGACCATAATTGTTTTCCAAGAGGGAATAATTATTTTCTGTTTGTGTTACTGAAGTTGATGAAAAAATATTTTAATTGTGTAAGTCTGCTTTCCCAAGTAACACTAACTATTCCTTTGGAAACATAATACCTTAAAATTGTGCAGTAGAAATAGCAAGGTATTCCTCTGTAGGTGATCCCAGTTTTTTGATGGGCTTTAAAATAGAGCAGCAGGGTTCACTTTTCAGGAATGTCAGTTACTGAAATGAATGTTCAGATAAACCCCAAAGAAATAAAGACAGAGGGAAGCTTTGTGACTTAACAAACACTAAGAGTTTGTAGTTCATTCCCAGTATTATAGGAAACTAGCCAGCCAGCTTGTTGGTAATTTTAAGAAGAAATTCAAGTTTGGATTTTGACTAAGGAACTTGTTTCCAGTCTGCAATTCAAGGAACCCTTCATGTAAGAGCCCTGGCAATGCACTGCAAACAGATCTGAAAGGGAAAGTTTAAACCACCTCAACTTCAACCTCAGACAGAATGTATCTTCTTAATCACTCTGAACCCCTGCCATTAGTGCTGAGGGAGGTGATAAATAGCCTGTCAGAGGTCTCCATCCAGCCCCTTCCTTTGTATCTGTGCTATTGCAAGACGTTCACTTTCCACTCCTTTCTGGTGAGCTCTGAGACCACAGATAATCTGTTCACTTAAGTGGAGTTCATATTAATTATATTGACAGCAAAATGAAGCATCCTAATTTCACACTATTGATCAGAGGATTCTTTGGAAGGCTGCAGGGCTGGGATAGCTTTCTGTTGGACCTGGACTTCATGCCCCAGGTCTGCAAAGTGGCTGATACACAGCCCTTTGCTGTCCTCCCCAGACGTTCTAATTTCTCATTTGATAGATGTTTTGTGTACTGACCAACGCTGGTACATGACTCGGTGTGTTTAAGGGATCAGTTTGTGAGGCACAAAATAAAAAATAACCCATTTATGTCAACCGCCAATGTCAGCCAAAATCTCCTGAGAAACCAGGGGGTGTGAGCACTGTGGGTGGAGCTCTGGGAAACATCCCGGCCATGTGAGCAGCAGAGTAACTTCCCTGAAGGTGGGAGGCTTTGAAACAGCCCATTCTTAGGAAAGGTCCTGGTTTATTTGTAATTAATCAGGTGCTGTTGTTTGACAGTACATAATAGAACTAGAAAACAATCACTTACAACAGGAAGCGACTGTCAATTAATACACTAATACGCTAATGAATCAAGTTTACCAAAGGTGAAGTGATGGGAAAGATAAAAGACAGAGCTTCTGTGCCCAGAAAATTCATCCTTTTGCATTTCAGATCTGTTTTGGTTTGTTTTCAAGCAGTGATTCCTCACTGTTCTGGCAGTGTTCACGTTGGTACACAGTGATGCTGAACTTGCACAGGTTTAAACTTCTAAGGTGTGAATAAATCTTACCTCTGGAGCTCAGAAAAAACCTATATATTTAAAACCTGTATATTTATTTTAGTGCAAACATGAGAAGGGTCTGAAACGAGGGCTCAGTTTGATTCAGCCATGTTTTTAATACTATTCAGATGAACAGTCATTGTTTTCATCAGAATGAGTCACATAATAAATGTGGTGCTGTGCCAGACATTACCTGTAGTAGGTATTGCTAATATTTGAGACCCAGACAGATTTATTGGCTTTTTTTTTGGCATTCCACTGTTACTTGCACATGGAGTCCAAAATGTGCTTGGATATTTATGTTTGCTAGTCCATGTACTCTGCCACAAGTAGGTGGAAAGAGAAGTCTGAGGCATTTCCATTTAAGAATGAGTTTCTTGGAAATTTGGCATTTCTGCCTCGAGGTTTGGGTAACCCATATTTCAGATTTCATCGCAGTGTGCTCCGTGATGTTTGTTAGTTCACATTTTTTTGTTTTCTGTTAAAAAACACAAAAAATTGCAGTGTTTTTGTGAGCCTTAAGATATCTTTGCAGGAAGAGTCGGCAAATCTCAGCCCTCCTCTGGACTGTAGGCATGGCTACCTATCTTTTTGAAATTAATCCTACTGAGTTGGCATCAGATGCACTGTGAGAAGGAGGCAAACACTGAATCTGTGAAAGTTGCCAACACTGTTTATTGCCCTGTGGGCTGGGGTGTCCAGGAGTGCACAGTTTTTTCCACCTCCATGAAGGGCCAAGGCTGGGAAATGCCATATATGTGGATTAATCTCAGACATGCAATTTATGGTTGGCTTGGATTTGAAAGCAGTTGTAAATTTACCCCGGTGTTTTGAATTTAGGTGATTTGTACCTTCAAGCAGGAAACTGTGTGCATTTCCTAGGCAAATCATTGTGATACTTTGAGCATCCTGGAAACAGTCTGGCATAAAGGAATGCTGCAGGAGTTATGCTGATGGTGTTTGCTGGCTGTGGACATAATAGTGAGCAGTGAAACCCTGGGTGTGGTGTAAATAACAGTCTTAAGTTCATTTAACTGGTTTTAATTAATAGAGGTAGCTGGGGTACTTGGTTTGAGTGGTTTTTTTACTCTCTTTATACAAAATAACTCTCAATGACATGGTGGTAAAATGACACCTGTGAAATGGTCACAGCCTTTTAAAGTGGCTTGTAATGTTATTCCAGGAAAGGGCTTTCCCTGGGAAAATGGCACATGGTTTGAAAATCTTAGTAAGCTGATTTTATTTTTCAGATTGCTGTAGTGTGCTGTGTATGTTAGAATATTTGGAATTAGCTTTTGATTTATGTAAAAAATCAAGTAAGATTTTACTCTATATTGTATATTTTTGAGGAGTATCTTTTAAATATTGTGCTTTGTACCTGCTTTAAAAGTAGCAAAGGCAGCAAAAAACTATTTTAATATAAAAGTTTGTTTAATTATCGATGCTGAACAAGTTGACAACACAACATAAATAGGAAATAATATTGCTTCTATACTTTAAAATATATATAAGTAGCCTTGTAAGTTGTTCTCCTGCTTAAGGCATTTGGCAGTTTATTTCTTATTTCCTGAATATTTCAAGATGTAAGCTTTTTAATGTTCAAAAGAAACAGGGCCATAAAACAAATTGCTTTGAAATTCCGAGATGAATGGACGATTGGAGACATCGTTCCTTTAAAGCACCAGCTGAGAGACTCCATTAAGTGTGAGGAAGCAGCACATGGACCCACACGGAGCAGAACTGCAGAGGAGATTCCTGCAGCCTGAAATATTGTTATTGGCAGGTTTCTGAATAATTTCACAAAGGCACTTCAGGCCAGGAATCTAGTTAGTGGAACCCAGTCTCACTTCAGTCTTTATATCTCCAGCATGTAAAACTCAGCTCTATCCTCCTAAGGCTCCCGGTATGATTTTTTTATTCAATTCACCGGCTGTGATTGACAAGGACCTCTTCATGAATATGTTAAGGAAGAACTGTTTCCTGGATATTATGTCCTTTCATATCTGTCACAACTAGAATATTCATGATGCTGTTTTTAACAGGCCTCCTATTGTAAGAGAAATATCACGGAAACATGTTCTAGTTTTTATAAAGTCCAGGGAAGAATGAATGCCTTTGGGGCTGATAGGTAAGGGATTTTTTTTAACAATTTAGAAATACAATGTGACAGCCAGCAGAATATGTATCAGTGAGCAGAAAACTCTGAAATATTGCAGACATAGGCCTAGAATTGATAAACTGGTAGGGGTTGTGTTTTTATTTTTGTGTTTTCTGATGGCTGTAGTTTCATAATAATGTATTGTACATTTCTCCATTTAAAAACGAAATTATGAAATCAGGTTTTCTTTTTTCTTTATTTTTTGATGCTAAGAGTACACATTCAAGCTTTTTCTAGGGAAAATAAGTATTTTTCAAGCTAATGATTGGTATTCCAAGAGGCATTATCTGTTACTGAGCAGTTCAGCTGTGTTACATAAATTTCTGAATGTGGATCCTGGGCTCTTGCAGCATATTTCCAAATTGGTAACGGAGACACTTAGAAATGTGTTCCCCACTTAAATGCAGATGAGGGGTTGACTTTTTCCACCACTGTACCTGGGGCTGGAATTGTTAGGATCTTACTCAGCTCGTTATTTCCTGGGAAAAGATTGGTCTAAATACTGCATAACACGCAAGTAACCCTTAATCGCTGGATGCCACTAGTTTATTCAAAATACATTGTTATCCTTCTTCTATAGGAAAAAAAAAGCAACTTAGTGTTTGTAAAAGGCCCTGAATTTGTGTTATTGGAGGACCATTCTGTTTACTCTGTGTCTAATCCCAGGGAGCATCCTTTGGGCTGGGGTATCCTGTGTGCTGGGAACAGATTCTCCCGGGCTGCAGAGGCGATGAGGGCCCTGTGCATAGCTGGTGGAAGTGCATCTGTCACCACAATTTCATGCAACAAAGGGGGCAGCCCCGGTGTCTTCTTTTGCTAATGTAACAGGAATAAACCTGACAACAGCACTGTGTTTCACCTGGGTCTCTGTGCAGCACATATTGACTTTCAGTCAGCAGGAGCTTGCTCCTCCCAGGAGCAGAGAGCTCTCGTCCCTGCCGAGCGCCCGGAGCATCTCCCAGGATCAACCTGCATAAGCTGGGGGGCAATTGAAGACACTGACCTACAGGTGAAAGGCTCTGTACCCTATTAGCCATCTCACTGTCATACAATCCCCAAAAGTAAATAATTCCTGATCAAAAAGCATGAAAACAGCCCTTCTCAGGAGCAGGTGCAAACCTACTGTGTGGATCAGCACGCTTAGGAAGGTTGTTGCCTGTCTTGGGTAGTGAGTATTGCTGGATATTTCTTCTTCCAGAAGGAAAAAGGTGTCTTTTGCAAGGAAGAGTGAGGTGTATGTGCCCTGCCTATTTTTTGGTTTGTCTTCAGATGTTTTATCAGAGCTTTTGTTTTCGTAGGAAAGTTGTTTGGCAGATGAGAGGAGTTCCAGTTCACTTTGGATCCACATTGATCCCTGGGCAGTGGGAACTGCTACAGGAAGTAAAAGGCACTGGATTTTGCTTTGTCTCCAAAGAGTTTTCAGCTGGTGTTGTTCTTATCTCTGCTCATAAAATAAATACAACACAGGTAGTGGAGACTTCGCTTTGCTCGACACAAGTGATCCAAGCAACACAAGGGAAATTAGAGGTGCTTGTTTTTATTGTGTTCCCTATGGGGATGGATGGATTTTCCACCTTTGAGGTGTTCAGCAGGATCTGTACTGGCATAAACTGGATTATATTGACCCAGGACCTGCAATTCAGTGTTCATGTCTTAAGGATGCTCATATCACAGATATTAATATTTTATTTCTAGCACCTAATGGACTCCTAAAGACTTTATGGTCATTTTACCCCTTTATGTCACTGGTTTTGCATCATAAGTCACTGGTGATTCATGGAGATCTCAGCACAGGTTCACAAGATTCTTCCACAGGCGTCATTGAACTAAATATTAAATTACCTTTTCCTTGCTCTTTGTAACCTCTGTCTCTAGCTCTCATGGCTAAAGGGAAAATGGGAAAGTAGAGCCAGGATGAGTTAAATCTGGATGCTGTCTGTCGAAAGCATGATTAAGTAGAGAAAAAAGAAAGCAATCAAACTGGTGTTTTTATGCCAAAAGCAGTGAATAAAGAATGCTGCTGCCTTCTGTCTTAATCCATAAAAATCCCACAGCCGGAATGTATATGGAATAATCCTGTAAGAAAGAAACACAGGAAGAGGGAGAAAACACATTGGCTTGTAACAATCCTTGGGTGTTAAACTGTGCTCATCAGCACAATGAAATAAATGAAACACCACAAAACCAAACAAGCAAAAGCCCAGCTCAAACAGGCTGGTTTGTGGTTCTGCATGTGTGGCTTTGTGTTTAGGTGTGCTGCAACTGCAGTTCTGGCTCTTGACTGACATGGCAAGATTTTGATAAATGAAAAGAATTATGAACTTGTGTGCTTTGTCTCTCCTCGTATTTGAGTTATAAATTTTCTCCTGCTTTGAATAATTAATACAAGTCAGTATGAGCTGAGTTGTATAGTGATGAAAGAAATAAAAATAATGAGGAACTGTATGTTTTTGTGAAGAGATTCTTAATTTCCATGGGAGTTCCATCATTTGGGCATTGAGTGGTTATAGAGATGTAGGGATAAAACAATTTGACCAGTTTCACAAGAGTTATAAAAGGTCATTCACATCCAAAGTAATACAGGCAGATACCCTTTGTATGTCTGTAATGCACAGCAGTGTTTGTAAGTAATGCCAATATTCTAGGACTTGTATTTATTTCTTCTTAGACTCCTGATTTTCTGAAGCTGCAGGTACCCGGTGCTGTATCTATATAAAGGCATTTGAGGTAATTAGAAGTCTGCTTGACAAGCGAGTCTGTGTTGAAAGTGTGCACAGCCTGGGTGGCTGAGAAGTGCTGACATGAAGAGAAGAAGGGGGAGTGAAGCTGGGAGCTGAAACAGGAGAGAATTGAGTGACCTCATCGAGACAGAGAAATATGGAATAGGAGAATTGGGAGTTGGGAACAAAGGAGATGGCATTGAGAGCTTTTGGGCAGAGGGTGATGAAATGGAAAACACATTCAAATTATCTTGAAAGGTAAAACTTAGAGGCCTCTTGGGGTGGGAGCTGTTTTACTGTATAGTGGCTTTTACTGGATCAGGCAGACCCAGTTAGGTCCTGTCCTGCTGCTGCTCCCCTGGTGATTCCTGCCTGCAGTGTGGATTCTGTTGGAGAGATGCTGGGTGCATTTACCCCTGATGTTCCTCTCCATTTTGGAGCTGAAGGAGTGACCCAGACTGATGGCAGAGTGTTCACCTGGGATATAAACCAAACGCTGTTAAATGCCAGTGCCTTGTATCCAGGTCAGTGGGGCCTCAGTTCCCACTGATATCCTGATCTCCATCCTGAGCCTGACTCCAGCAAGTATTCTACTGCTACATTTCTGAGAAGAGATGGTAACATCTATTTTATTTTTACATACTGCAGCATTTTCCTAAAAATAATTATGTGAGATTATTCAGGCAGAATGTGAGCAGTCAATTAGAGTGGAATGTAGCACACAGTGATATCTCCCTGTTGTCTCTGAACAGAAAACAGGAAAACAAATCACCAAGTAACTTTTACATCGAATGATGCAGCCCATCAACAATAACAGCCCATAACATGTTCACCCAAAATCTATATTTTGCTGGCCACCATTTTAGGAGATGTTCAAGAAAGAACATTGACTATCTTTTGTATGGCACCTCCAGTACTGAATAATTAGAATAGAAAGACTTTCAAGTTGGCTTCAAGTTTTAGGTTGTTATATAAATAAGTTCACAGGAATCTCAAATGCTTTACATAAATCTGACAGCAACTATAAAAGGCTTTTGAACATTTTTGTTGCCAAAGTCCCAGGGATTGCTGGAATCTTAAATAGCCTGTTTTAAGCTTCAATTCAGAAGCTTTTTGTCATGTTTAATAATGTGGTGAATAATTCCTTTTCTGTTCTCAGATTCCACACTTATAATCCACAAGGATCTTGGAGGCATGGAATAGATGCTTTCCAGAGCCATAAGTGTGAGGGGTCTTTCCTACCCTGAACTCAAAACTTGCTTTTCAAAGTTCTCTTTATATTAGTCTTTGTCTATGTCTGGCTTCTTCTAAAGGGCTGTCATTAGAAGATGCTGAAATGAAAAGGTTGTTAGTTGTCTGAGGAAATATCAAAGTGTGACAGCAACGGTGATGATAAATACCTTGTAGAACCAGATGTGAACACGTGGCCTTGTTAGGGAGAGGAGTGAACACCAAAGTGGTGGGATCCTTGGCTCAGGCTCAGTCCAGCTCCACTAAGGTGCACCAATGCATTCTTAGGGTGAATTGTATTGCAGTGCAACATGATAATTAAAAGCCAAGCACATCCTGGAAACACGAAGCACAGACACTCACTGAGGCTCAGAAATGCCAGTGCCTGTCATCCGTGGATGACACGGCGTGTTGCTCCTGCTGTCACCGTCAGGCTGGGAGTTCTTAGAGCTGCAGGCTCAGAGTTTTATTTCCGTTCAGTAGAAAGGAGTGGAGCTTTGCCTGGTTTGGGTGTACTTTGTACTGACATTCTTAACATGAGTTACTCTGTTCCTGTGCCCCAGCCAGGTCAAGGTTTAAAACCGGCCTCACGCTAACGATTGGAGCTGCTTCCGTTTTTGTGCAGGCTCCTAAATTGCACCAGTGGGTATCTGTTGCATTCCCAAACGGGGTTGTTGTTAGCTTCATAGATAAGCAGGTAGGTTCTCTATGTGATTTTCCTTTGAAATTTGATGTGAAAAGATGGAAGTGTTTGAATATACCTAATTTTGCGCCTCGTGAATAAGTCTCGGGAATATTACGATTTAAGAGAACGTTTGTGAAAATACAGCTGTGTTTGAGCTAAACAGTTTTCTTTGAAGTTCCATTTCTTTATCGGCACCATGAAGAAACACTATTTCACAATGCACTGTGAAGGGATCGTTATTGAGCAAAATAATTTCAGAAAGTATCTTGCTATATAAATATGTGGAATGGTAAATGTTCTTAAAGGCATATCTTTTTAGGGCTGAATGTATCAAATGGTGCTGCATTTGAGTTTATTTGTGATAGCTGAAGTCCACACTAAAGCTGCCTACAGACTTCAGAAATACCATTCTAGCACATATGACTGTTCTGAATAGTGCTTTTAATCCAAATCATGGAATTTGTCGTGGGCATTCATTTTTTAATCAGAATCTTCAATAAATTTTAGAAAAATGAAACATAGATTTTTAAATTGCTCTAAAAGGAAACTTAATTAGAGAATATGCTATAAAGGAGATTTTAATTTTGTGATTGAATGAAAAAGGTTTATCTGCCTGTTTCGATACCTGTTACTGATTCTGCCTCAGTGATATTAATGCCCCATATTGTTGAGCTTTCATCAAAAGACACAACAAAATGGTTTTCTTTCCATGAATAGCTTTCCTGTTTTGCAATCAAACATCTTTCTGCCATTTGTTATTGTGTTCACCACCCTCCAGTGTCGCTCTTTAATGAGGTTCTTTTATTTGCTCTTGTACACTTTCTGGGAATAATTTTCCCTTTTCAGGAAAAAGTTTTGGTTTACTGTAGTTTTTCTAATCTCATTTGATTTTACAGACTCATACAATGAGATCGTCTTTCTTTTCTCCCCATTTTATTGCATGGCCTTCTTATTACATGGTTCCTACTATTTTATGACACACTCTCCTACTTCACTTTGCAGTTATTTCCAACAGATTTAGCATTTAGCTGTCCACATCCACTTTATGGCTATGTATAATGTATGGATGGCAGTACAGTCCCATTAATTTTTAATGAATTGGCTCTTTATCCAGTGCTATCTAATAAAGATGATCATCAGAGTGCATTGTCATACTGCAGGGCCCAAGAAACTTTTTAGTATTCCTTATTGCATATGCATATTCCCAGATTCTCTCTTACTCTCATTTGGTTTACCATGGCTCAATCACATTTCCATTATTTAGTTGAAAATCTGCACGTTTCACTCCTAATACCTTGCAGCTCATGTTGAGCAGTAAATTGGCAGAGTGATGCGAAGAAATATTAAAAGTTCCAGCGAGCACTGAATTCTCACTGTAGTTTTATTCTCTGCTTTTTCTGGAACTGACAATTACTGGCTTAAACTGAAAATTAAACCAAATCAGTGTATCTTTGCTGATTCGTTAAAGTCTCAGTGTTACCAATTGCTTGGCTTTCTTACTGAAATTCTTCTGATGTCCCCCAGGTAACTGTAAAATCAGACACTGTGGTGAGGCTGAGCAGTGGAGGAGGCAAACTTACATTCTGCTGAGTTAATGGGAGTTCTGCAGATGAAACCCAGAGTTCAGGGTAAATAAGTGTTTATTCACAAAATTATTTTATTCTGTCTGGAAGCTCAATGCATCTGCCAACAGAGAATGAGGTTGTTCTGTTTTTTTTTTCCTTAGAAAAGGGATGTTTGGAGTTCTCAAAGTACATGACCTCTTCTCCGTGCTGTCCAGAATGCTGTTTCCCACTCCCTCTGTGCCTGTCTATGCTGTGCCTTTGCAGGTGTAGATTTAGCACTTTAAAGGTGTGAAGGAGCAGTTCCAGAGGAGGAGTTCCCAGTGCAGCCTCACAACCAGCCTGCACAACTGGCAACTCACTGCAAACCCACTTCATTCCCTTTCCAGAACCATTTTCTATGAATCTTGCTTAGCCATGAAACTGCCAGAATGGCAAGTGATTGCAACTGTTGTGTGACAGCTGTCTGTGAAAACATGGGTTGAAGCAGGGAGTTAATTTAACAGGGATCATGCATGTGCCCCCAGATGGTCACAACCTTCAGTGACTCCTGGATTTGAACCAAAGATGGAAATGGAAGCATTTATATTGCAAATGTTTGATTTCTGCCAGTGCACAGGTGCATAGAGTAAATGTAAATATTCCATTCAGGTTTCATGTTGAGAATAGGTTGCCTTTTATAAATGAGAATGAATACTTAGTATTAAAATGTAAAGGGCAGTCTCTGAAGTCAATCTTACATCAGCTCTCTCCACTCTGATTTTGGTGAGGATACTAAATAACTTCAAATCTAAGCCTTTAGTGTAAATAATTAAATGTGAACCAACCTGCTGCATCAGTTCTTAGACTGTCCTGCTGATAACTGTCACAAACTCCATCATTTCTCTGTCCTTCTTCCCTGGCTAATCCAGAGGCAATCTCCCTTTCCTCTTTGCCTGTTGCTGAGGCACCCTGCACTTCTGAGTAGCAAAAGTAAGTGGGACTGGACTTGAGGCAATGAGATCATCACCCCCCTCTTTGTGCTGGTGGCAGCACCTCAGCTGTGTCCCAGTGGAGGGGCAGGGCCATAGGACAGGGTGCTGTGATTTGAAACCCTCCTTGGGCCCGTAGTGAGCTTGTTAAAGCACTGGTGTGATTTTATTACCAGGAAATTCTAGATGTTATCATGTTCTGATAGTCATGTGATTTAATAATTGATCTTCAGATACAGACAATTCTCTTGGGAATAGAGATACTAAAATTACCAGTTGGGTTCTGAATGTTTCTGTAAAGTATTTGAGTAAAGTATTATTTCTTTCACAAGAGCTAAAGTGCCATCTGTGTGTCAGTGTATATATAAAGTCCCTTTCTGTTAAGCAAGTAGCTCTTAAACCCCAGGAGACAATATTACTTTAATTGCTTCCTTGACTGGATGCTGACTGTCATTATTATTGATGTTGACTGGATCTGTAGCTCTGTTTGGAATATCAGAGAACAGGTTTTGTTGCTTAAACAAAGGCATTTCAGTTCTAATTTGCTAAAATGCTTTTTAATGTTAAGCTTTCTTTATATAGAGAGAAAATAATAATTAGACAATTACTCTACTGGTATATTTTCTAATGTGAGAATATCCATACCATCTAAAGTTGGAAACAAAGATAACTGTGTTCTACAGACATGGTATGTGGGGAAGCCCTTCTGGTAGTTGCTCAGGCTGTAAGAATTTGAATTGTTTTTGGTTTGCCCCTGTGTTCAAAAGGTTTTGTGCTTTTCCAAGACACTGTAGGGTGATATGAAATGTTGCTGACTCTTTTTGGTATCTGCTCTTAAAACAGATACTGTGGAATAACATTTGGGTTCAAAGAAGCGCTTTGTAACTGAGTCCTGACTGCAGGAACGAGACAATGGCAGCTGAAATAGGGAAAACACAGAAGTAGTTCATGGATTTCTGGCCTTAGAGAAACACAGTCTCTCTGGGCACATCTATATTGTAGTCACTTCTGTAGCTTATTAACTTTAGACTGTTAAAGGGACCTGCCATTGGCATGGCTCACACAGGAGTGCCATAAATCCCAGGAGCAGAGGTGAGCAGCCCACACTGGGCATCAGGGCACTGCAGCTGCCCCACGAGAGTGCCCAGCCCAGGCAGGGCTGAACAAGCTCCAATTCCTGCTGGTAATTCACAGCATCTCCCTTTACATTTGTACTTTCACAGCTCCTGAGCACGTGGCTTGTGTGGATTTATCTGGCATCTGCTGTTTCTCATCCCAGTCTCTGTTCCTGCATATAAATCATTTAGGGGGCAGGCAGAGGGAGTGGGAACTCCTGCAGTGGTGTTGAGTTACAGCTGCTTCTAAATTCAGAGCCAGTCCAACAGCTGGAATTTAAAAGCAAATCTAAAAATCTTCATTTTTATCTATAGTTTGTCTTGGTTATTTGAAAATGAAAAAGAACAACCACAGCTATTGAATATTGGCTGTTTCACAAAGATACAGTTCTTTCCAGCAAAGCAGATAAAAGAAAACTCCCCAAACCCACTGGAATACATTTTCCCCTCCTAAGCAGCATTGTTATGCTATCATTATCCTGCCTGTCTTTGCCATTTTGCCTAGTAAGGCATCTGCTGTTTCTATATGAGCAAAAAATGAACGTCAGGTCTGTCATAATAGTAAAAACCTTACTTGGTACGTGCCTGTGTATTAGAGGGAATAAAGATCCTTTGAAATAGCATTCTTTCTTTGAATTTTGTTTCACTGGCCAAGGAGCTGGCTCAGTCATAAAGTCTGAGGTGATAGTGAAGCTCTGCTAATACAGCTCTTGATTTCAATGGGGCTGGGATTTCACTCCAAGAAAGAATTATTTGGCTGTCATTCTTCAAGTGGGATGTGCATGTGATATTCTTCTGCTGCTAAGTGTGAAATATGTTCATTTTCAATAAATATAACTTTGACTTGAAGTTTATATTGCTGTATGTTATATTAATTATCTGAACATTTTCCATAGAAAATCCAAAGCAGCATGTTCTTGGATTTCGTGATTCTCTGCAACCTCTGTTTTCAAGCTAAAACTGTTTTAGGGACTAGGGACTTGGTTAGTTTGTTGGTTTTTTTTTCTTTTGGTACTTTGGATGTAGGCTTCTAGTGTTCTGGGAAATACATGGCATTATTTCTATTTCAGAGCAATCTGCTTGAAAAGTACGTGCTGTCTGGTTTGTGTTGAATTTGTGCTTCCCAGGGTTATCCCATTAGCTTAACTGTTATCCCATCAGAAGGAAAAGGACAGTTGTTGTAAGAAGCTATGTGGATGTTTTATCTCTCTTTAGCAAAGAAAAAGTATTGAGTGAGAAAAGGGGGAGAAATCCCTGAGAATACATTCCTGCACTGTCCCCATGGGCTGAAGCCTTGATCCAATTCCAGTCCTTTTTAACTCTCTCCTGGAGGCCACGTTTACTGTCCTAGAAAAATAGCATTAAAAATGATAATTGTGTCACCAGCTGGACAATTTTCAAAGTGAAGATAGATGATTTCACAGGAGATGTAAAAATCCCAGTTGTACGTGTTTATTTTTGTACCTGATGCCTTCTGTCTTGTCCTCCCCATTCCCTGATCTCCAACACCAGGGACATTATCCCAGCCAGCACTAGTTTGACATTTACAAATTAGTGTAAGGAACAGCCAACCTATTGTTTTCTTAAACTTTCTTCTTAATATGCCCCCTCATCTTAAAAACAGTGGCAGGTTATACAAACTCCCCTTAAAAAGAAGTAAAATAAGTTCCTTTTCTATGGATTCAAGTTCCCCAAACCTGGTTACTGAGGGGTTTGTGTGTCATTTGCACTCACAGAGGCTGTATGTACATGAAAATCTCTCCTTTGCCCCCTTACCCGTGAACTCAGTGGTGGCCAGCCAAGTTTTAACTCAAATAAGTTCTTTTTGAAAAGAATGGCAAATCTCCCTTTCACTCTCTCCAGGGCCTGAGCTGGGCTTTGGGCAGGCTGAACCAAATTCTGTCCCTGGCTCTGAAGGACCTGGCTGCCAGCAGGTCCTTGAGGTGGAAGCTTTGTTCTAGGCTCCAGGGTGGCTGTGAATGTCTGCCTGCACACATCAGCTTATGCTGGTTCAGTCTAAATTAGTGCAGTTTTCAAATGAGCTGGCAGAGTATTCGATCAGAACAGCTGTTAATTTTTTTTTTTGTCTGTTTTTCTGTCACATATACAGACATTTATCTTTACCCAGGACCTTTGTCTTGGTTTATAAATTCTCAGGAGGCAAGCAAACCCAGAAACTTCTAGAGCAAGGATGTGTTGAACCAGAAAAAAACAGGACCTGCAGCTTTGAGAAGCTGACTCTCTGTCTTGATAGAAGCTGAAGCCCTGGGGCATACATATATATAGCCAAACCCACAATAAATATCAATGCACAAAATGTGTCACCAGGAAAGGAACTGAGAATTCACTCTCAGAGCAAAGGTCTGCAAATCAAGAAAAAGAGGGAAAAGAGAGATTTAATAAGAAAAAATTCTGTGTTTCAACAATACCACCACCCACCCCACCCCGATGACCAAGAGCAGGATTTCACATTAAAACCACCACAGAGAGAAGTTGAGCTCTAAGTTGCT
Organism: Myiozetetes cayanensis; assembly: GCF_022539395.1. Classification (NCBI taxonomy): domain Eukaryota; kingdom Metazoa; phylum Chordata; class Aves; order Passeriformes; family Tyrannidae; genus Myiozetetes; species Myiozetetes cayanensis. The sequence continues at coordinate 8,206,990 of NW_026087389.1, forward strand.
CCCACTGCTGGTATTTTTCAAGCTGTTTAAATACTATGAATATGAAATTATCCTAATGAAAGAAAATTTTATTTGAGCCTGGATATACTGCAAGTCAGTAGCTAGCACAGGGGCAGAAATAATGCTCTGTTTCTCTTACAGATCGGTGCCTTTAGTTTTCATTCCATGGGACTGCCTGTTGTGAAAATCACAGCACATCTGCTGTCATGATCTCCAGTGGTATTATTTATAATTTGCATGCAGTTGAAGATTTGACAGGTGCTTTACAAATGAGTATGCTGAGATGGTTGCAGCCACGTGTAGCTTGTCACACAGAAAGCAAAGGGAGGTGGAGAAGCCAGAGCAAGCAAACTCAGGGACGATATTTGCCTGCTGGTCTGAAGTCCCAAATTGTTGGGTTTATTAGTTGAAGCAGGAAAGGGGTCTAACTAGATGCCTTTAAGTAGAAGAGCTTTGCTCAGGAAGAGGGGAAAAGCACATGGAAAAATGGCGAGTGTGTGTATATATTTATTAAAAAAAAATTAAGCCTGAGTGGGAGAAAGTAGAGACCTTCATGAGTGTGGAGCTGAGTTCTGTGGGCTGGGGGATGTGAGAGGAAATGTGTGAAGGGAGGGAGGTGATATCTGAGGAAGCAAAGTGACCCATCACACTGAGCAAATGCAGTGGAGGGGGGGCAAGTGTGTGTGTGGAAATCAGCTGGTGGGTTGAGGAGCTCCCACATGCAGCGTTTCTTACAGACTGGCTGAAATCAGGCACATTTGTGAAATGGAAATAAAAGAGCTGGGGCCAATAAAGGTAAACCCAGGACATCTTGCTGTTAGTTGCCCTAGGAGAGGTATTGCAGGAGGCTGTGTAACCTGGTCTCCTGCCCCTGTAGAATTTCCTTTTGGGTAGCAAAGTGTCAGGCTGGGACTTGGGATGAGGAATGCACTGGAGGAGCTCACTTGTAGGGCCAGGTTCCTGAACCAGGTCAGTCTGGTTTTCTAATGGGTGATGAACTTGCAAATTGTAAATGCACTTTTCAGTGTCCTGGCTTTGTCAGGGGGAGAAGTGACCACAGTGGACAAGTGAGCTTGGCATCTTCCCCCTTTCCATCCTCTGTGGCTGTCTTATTAAATCTTTAACAACAAAAAAATCTGAATTTGCATACTATTTTACACACACATTTTTAAAAATCAGATATGCCAAAATATTAAACCAATTATGAAGAACTTCTGTGCTGGGTTCTCTTATCAGGTTGGTTTTTACTGACTGCTGCCTATGTGACCTGAATTTGTGTGCAGCCTGGGCACCTCCTGGGTGTGCCAAGTTCTGCACAGCCCATTTGTGTAACACTGACTTTACAAAGGGAACCAGGGTTCTGCCTTATTTAAGCACTTTCCCATATCAGGAAAGTGCTATCAAAGATCTAATATAACCTGATTCAGGATTTCTTCTGGTCATTGTAACCCAAGATTAAAGCTAATTACTTGATAGTATCAGTCAGTCAATCAAAGAAGCCTTGTAAAAATCAATATAGCTCGTAACATAATAATATCCTTTGTCCAGGCTCTTTATACATCATCTGCCACCTTAATTGGCACTGATGTCGAGCCACACAATGGTTCAAATCTGGACTGATTTGTTTTAGCAGTGACACTTTACCCAGCTAATGCAGGATCATTAACATCATTTTTCCAGTTACTGACCTTGGAACAGCTGTTCCCAGTTTGCTTATGAAAATTGTCATTGCCCTTTACTTGTTTTTATTCTTCTGCTTCTTTCTGGATTACTCCTGACAAGAAGAGTCCAGAGCTAAGTCTGAACTGATTGGTGAGCTTATTTTTCTAGCTGATCAGAATTATTTTGCAGCAATGAAGTTCTTATGATAACTAAGCAAAATTAAATCTCTTGAGTATATGACCTTTAAATTGATGATACTGCACATCATAAGGCTTATGGATCAGCAGCAAGTGCCTGGAAGGAGAGTACTGCTTAACTTATTCACATCTTGGTCCCTATAATGCATATTAAAACAGAATCTGACAGTACTTGTATGGCCATTTAAAAGGGTGGAGGAGAAACTGTTTAAAAAGATTCCCGTGAAGCCCTTTGGATTAACCAGTCTCCTGTCACCCAGTGTGCCAGGCGACTGCTCAGGCTACAGCAGCAGCATCCTCCAAACTTCTCTGTGCCTGAGAAATTTATCAACTCTGTCACATTTAAGAAATTTCTCTTCCTGCGATATGAACATTACTCTGGGGATTTACAAACTTAGCAAAAGCTTTGCAAATAAATGGGATAAATTCCCCAGGCCAAATCCAAGTCTTGCTGAAGTCAAAGGAAATCGTGACAATGATTTTTGGAGACCAAGATGGGGTTTAACATATAGCTGTGCATACGCTGGAAGCTGTTTGCTACTGGAAGAGGGTAAATGAGATTACCAAGGAAAATGAACATAGATGTAATTTCTGTTCCTGCATGAAGATTCCATGATATCTGCCATATAGTGATAAGGGCGAGCAGCAATCAAAACAGGTACTGTAGGATGTGACCTGAAATAAGACACGTCATGCTCAGTGAAAACCTTCTGCTAGTTGTCACTTTATACAAAATGGACAGAAAGTTGTTAATTCAATACATTATTATTAAATATATTAGCTGGACATATCAGGTTCAGTTCTGCTCAGTGATCCTCCAGGCAGAGCCACCCATTATCACTGATACCTTTTGGGAGCCTTTTAGTAGTGTTTTAGGTTTTGATGGCTTAATTTCCTATATAAATAAGTGTATGTCATATTGAAATGATGTACAATGTCTTACAGAATCTTCTGGGCACTGAAGTACCCTGGTCTTTGCTAGTAGGGATGGGGTTTGTACCAGCCTGCCAGAGCAACAGTAATAATGACCATGCTGGAAACACGACCCTCAGATCAGTTCAGGTCAGAGGTGAATGCAGCATGTAAGGACAGCATTGCCAGCACCTTCTTCCCTGCCCTCAAGCAGGAGAGCTCCCAACATATTCCCATGAAATGATGTTGATTCTCCTTCAAAATTCTCCTTAAATGTCTCATTTTCCACAGTATATACCCCAGGAATGTACTAGTGTGAGGTTACTGACAGAGGTTGTTAAGAACCAGAGGCTGCTGTAGAGATGCTGAAGGTTTTTATCCTGTGTTTCTATCTGTCTTCTGCTGAATGACAAGGTTTTCAAGCAGGATGGTTTTGTGTTCTGTCTGAAGTGCTCTTAGGCTGGGGGTTGTGTCCATGACTGGGTTTCCAGGCTCTACGTTAAGATAAACGATGACAGTGATGATAATCTTGGGCCCATCACTTGAGTGCCTCCCCCACCTCAGCCATGGCACAGGATGGGGCAGGAAACCTGCTGAGCTCCTGTGAGGATTATTGGCTGTGAATCCTGCAGGAATGTGCTGAACTCTTCAGTGCTGCTCCCTGCGTGTGCTGTCAACTTGCATTAGGACCTCCCTCTCCCTCCTCAGCCTCAGAGAGTCACAGTGAGGGGGTTTTGGTGCTTCAAATTAAAGGATTAAAATTACTGTGGTGGCAGGATGGTCATCCTTGGTCCTTCACACTCACTTGGTGGAAGAAACCAAGGGAATTTGTTTAGATATGCACAACACAGTCTGAAGATTTAAACACGACACATAATGGAAGAATTCTGTTAGATCCAAATCTGAGGAAATACAGGTATCTTACTTCATCAGAGTTTATTAATTAGGTGCAATTTGTAGGCTTTAACAGAAAAGTAAATATAGCTGGTATTAGTTTAGCATTTAGCTGTCTTAAGTAAAGAAAAGCAACCTCAAAATAACCTTCCTTTAAGTCTCCCCAGGCTTGTCTACCACATTTCATTCTCATATTTACACAGGATGAAAAAAAACCTAAAAGAAGCCTGAAACAGAATATTGCAGTGATTCAAAACGCTTTCATCTGAGCGTCTCTCAGCATGTTATTCACCATATCACAACAGAAATGATCACACCCCTCAGATTTAATTGGCAAATCCCATTGTTACGAGGCCTCAACATATACTGAAGTGTCTCTGTTCTGCAGTGAGCATGCAATGTGCTATTCTCTCTTGAACACAATGAATATTTATATTCTTCAATTCTTCTCTGGGAGATTCAGAATTGTTTTGTGGTAGCTGCATCCTTCAGGACTCTTTAATTTTGTTTCTTATTTCAAGCCTTAATATTTCCAGGGACTGTGAAAGTGTGTCTTGCCAGGTCCTTCTGTCACTGTCAGGTCTTGGTTCCTAGATGGATGCTTATGGTATCTTTCTAGAAAAAACCCCACTTTTTCTTTGATATTGTTGTTTAGCATAATGAGAAACTGGAAGATGAGTGGTGACAACAATAAAAGGCATCTTAAAAAAAGTTTTGTTCTGTGCAAAGGATATTGCCTCCTCCTCCCTCTGGCCCTATCGTGATTTTCACAGCTGCTCCCCATCATTAGGATAATTTAGAATCTTGCCATCAGTGTGTGATTTGTGAAGCCACTTTGGTGGAGTAGGTGCAAAGAGAAGATACATGTTTTACCTTAAACTAATCTCAAAACCTTTTAGCTTCCCTTTGATAATGGAAAAAAAAAAAAAAAGTGTGATATGGACATGATAATATACAGAAAATATTTACAGTTATCAATTACAGCTTTAAAGACCCTCTATATTGTGCTGGGGAAGATATAATTAAGAATATCTCAGAAGTCATGTTAAATACTGTACAAGTGCTAGAAAAATCCCAAAGCTACCTGCTACAGACAATTCCAGTTTTATTTAAATTCCTTGTTTCACATAGATATCATTGTCCTTTCCAAGGGATACAAGGTTTTACCATTGATTTTACGGGTGGGGTTGTCAAGAGTATCTGTAAAGCTTGAATTGATTTAATGTCAAAGTCCAAATACCACATTACTCCTCTGGAAATCTAATTAAATATAATATATGCCATTTTAACATATTTGTAGTGAGTGCTGTTCACCAACACCTGTAATCATAATTTAGCTGCATTTCCCAGGTAATAGAAATGGGGTTCTCTTGATAAAGAATACTTTCTGATTTGCCTCAGGATTTGGAATGAAGAGGAGTTTTATTCTGTGAGTACCTGTGGATGGAACTACATCTAGGTGCTGCATATTCACAGTGTCTCCATTCACTTGAATTGCTCAGCAGATCTTGCTTGGCTGTTTACTCTGTGTACTAAACCTGCTCTCCGAATAACTAGAATGAAAGCAGGAAGATAATTTGGGAGTGTGTTTGATATAGTCAATTCTAGAGGAGAACTGTCAAAACTGAAGAAAAATGAAAATAAAGATAGTTGGCAGGTGTCATTGTCTCCTCATTGCTGTTGTGGAATCCTGTGGTTCAGGGACTGGAACCTTGTTTGAGCATATGTCAAACTTGACACTTTATGTTATTGCATAAACCTAATATAGACCATTGTTTTTTTGAAACCTACTAGAGGAAAAAAAATGCAGTAAGGCTTTAGTTATGTCAGAATCCTTGTTTCACAGTGAAACCCTGAAATTAGTGCCTCAGTAGAAATTTTTAGCTTAATAATTTTTGTGATGACAGTTGTCTGTGGACAGTTGATGTGTAATAATAACATGGTTGGAAATTGAAATGGAGGTTTTTGAATTCTCTGTTCCTGGAACTCTTTTGCATTGTAGACTGTGTGTCACTGTACTTTCTGAAGTATCAAAGTTGATCTTTCAGATTATCTATTTTTAGCCTTTAAGATTTCTTTTCTGCCACAAAGTTAATTGTGAGTGGGTTTTTAATTACACTGAAAAATAGATTTGAAATACTCGGAGGCAGAATGTACCGTGCATAAAAAATAATAAAACATTTAGAAGATTTAGACATGTTTTATTCAAGCAGTTCCATCTAAATGGCAATCCCACAGGCAGTTATTGGTGTTGTCTGTCTACTTCTCATGGGACGCTTTGAAAATGTACACCTGTGGCATAATGATGGAGAGGTACAATAGCACACTGTCATCATCAATAATATTTATTTTTCCTTCAGAGTTGATCAGACATACTGACAATTTAATGATTTTTCTTGGAGACCCCAGACTGGTGGAAACTATGTATGTATTGTTTAGTTACCTCATTTAGAAGGTGGCTGCAAACATCAGCATTCATTACCCTGAGTGGAGCAGACACCCAGCAGTAGCTTTGGTTGGAACAAGTGGTTTCCTTTTTCTGGCCAACATAAATTACACTGCTTGGAGGGGGTGGCCAAGAGAGAAAACTACTTCATTACAGTGTGGTGGTTTTGAGGTGTGCTCAGATGTGGCAGGACTGAAATGTATTGCTCTGTTTCCACAGCTCTCGGTGGTAACTGGTGCAGATGGCTAAAGTGTACTGGTTAGAGTGGAGATGTGCTGGTGACAGCGGGGCTGTGCTGGTGACAGTGGGGCTGTGCTGCTGCAGCACCAATGCTGCTGCACCTGCCCAACAAGTCACTCGTTGCTTCAACAGATGCTTTTACTTTTTGGCCAATGGGAATTTGTGAACCAACTCTTCCTAGTAACAAATAATAAAGTAAAAACAGCTGAAGCAGCTCTTTTCTGTTTGTGAAATAAAAGTGACTTTATATTACTAAGACCGCACGTGCCACATCCTTTTGTTTCTTTGTAGTTTTAATCTCTCTTTTTCCAAATAACATCATCAGACCCATCAAAATCTTTTTATTTTTCTCCATATTGAAACAAGGTGGCATTAAAATAGTGCATATGGAATTTCAAATGAAATGTAGATCTCATTTCCATATCACTGTTTTCTTTACTCTTTCTTTTTTTTCCTTCAGAAAACAGTCAAGGAGTCATTATATTTTCCAGCAAGCTGTCTTGTACACCCTGAAGGGAATATTATAAGATTAAATGCAGAGTAGCATTCCTCCAGCAAGGTGAATGTTTCTCATTACAGAGATCCCTAGTTGATCTCCTAAATATAATTCCCTGTAATAATGTGAAACTTCTGAATTATTTATTTTTTCATATTAGATCAGGAGTATAATTTCTGAAAATAAATTTATTGTCATGAGCAAATCAGCTTATGAAGGTTATCTATAACCATGGAATGAAAGAGAACAGATGCCGTGTTTTGCAAGACTATCTATTGTAGCTGCTTTTTGGCTTTTAGGGGGAAGCTCTAAATGTGGATTTAAAAATTGATGAACCGTGATTCTGTTAATGTGCAGGCTCAGAGTCATAGCACTTTGTGTCTTTACTATTATATTTGTTTGAATAGAAACATCTCTGAGTGAGGATCTGTGTTTATCTGTGACCCCTCTGCCTGCCCATGCCACAGGGATTGCCTGGGCACTTCCGAGACATAAATGACAGTGCAGACAATCACAGGACTCCCAGTGCACAAACCACAGATGACTCAGCAATTCCACCAGTACTTTACAAACCAGGCAGGTGCCCGTGAACCTTTAATTGAGTCTTTGCAGAAATTCCTGGTGGTTTTTGCTCCACACAGTTCTCGCTCCTCCAGAAGCAGAATGGAGTGGGTCAGTGTGTCCCAAGCTTCCAGTTCCATCAGATGTTTCCTTGCCTTGCAGGTGCCCCTTCTGCCAGGTCCCTGAGTGGGCTTTCTCGGATGTCTGTTCCTCATGGCAGTTCCTGTCCAGTGCTGGATCTCCTTCAGGTGCAGGGGAAATAACAAAGGGGAAATATTGCTGAGTGTCAGGGCACGTCCACAGCAGGCACTGGTCTGGTAAAGATGGAGGTTCCCTCTGAGCTTCTTGTGGTTACAGCAGTCAAGGTGCTTGGGCAAAACTGAGCGTTGGAGGAAGTATCTTTCTGATGGGTGAATATTTCTCTCTTGCTTTCCAATGCCTCTGTTTTTTCCAATATGTTCACCCTCTGTTTGCATTTCATTGTACGTTTTCAGTCTCCCCATGCTTAAAGAATGGGATAACAGTGATTCCTCTTTACTGGGAGGCAGACTAGGACAGAAGTTCTGATTTCTCTTGGCAAATACAGAGCTTTTTCTCTGTACGTGGCTCAGCACTGGCAGCTTGCAGTGCTTTACATCTGCTCAGGGCGTCCCTCGGAAGGGGTTAATAGTTGCTTGTTAACAAATCACAAGTACAACTGTGTTTCAGCTCATTAGTAAAACAAACAGTGGTGTGCAAATTCAGACTGGTTTTTGGTCTGACAGACAGCCCTGAGAAGCCCATAAAAACTCTTCCACAGAATTACTCCTTCTACAAAGCCTCCACTGTTTTCAATATCAGGCATTTACTGTCCTATATCTGATCAGACACTGAGAAAAAATGTTACCCGTGTTAGACTGAAGGACTCAGCAGGTGAAGTGTCTGTCTCCTGTCTGGGACAGAGGTTTAAGTCACAGCTGAAGTTTCAATTAACAGGACCTCCTGGTCTCCTGCTGTGACTCTAATGGATAATGGTTCACATTAAAAAGAACTAAACATAATTTAGCGCATTTTGGTGCAGATGGCTGTCGATGTTGAAGAGATGGCCACCTGGTGACTGTATTATTTTTCACCCCTGAAGAATGGCTGCTGAGGTCAAGTTTTCAATCATTGGCAGGGACGTGGAGAGGCACTTGTGCTGTGACTCTGTGTGCCACCTGGCCCCTCTAATTAAGGACTACTGTTTTGTGCTTTGATAGCCCCTCTGCCTTGGTGTACACAAAATTCAGGATGATTACAAGCTTCCCAAACTAATGAACGCTTTATGGATCTGAGAAGGAGGGCATGGTGATTTTTAGCTTTGTTCGTTCTGTTTTGTAATTAAAAATATAGAAGAGAAGAAAAAAAATGTTTTGTTCTGCTCCTGCCTTGAAGTATCCTTCTGGGAATTGATATAAAGTTGAAATCACGCCTGAATCATTGCAGCTGAGCTAGAGCAGGCAACTGCAGACCTCCTGTGTGCAGCAGTTTCCTTAGCTGACTTTTAAGTTCCAAAAAATTCTTCCAGGCCATTTGTGCAAGAATTTTGTTACAAAATGTTTTAATTATGAACAATTAGGTAGTTAGCTAAGAGTCAAAAATTGCATTTCTTCTATTCTGGGGCATCTATTTTCTCACTCTGGTAAAGCTTCGAGTATGAATTCCAGCAGAGGAGTTTACATAATGCATGTGAAAGACTTTTCTTTTTAATATTAAAATACAAAATTATAATTTCAGCACCAAGCTGGGAAATGATTCATTATTTGGATAATCAGAGAAACAAGGATGCACTGGCTCAGATGTATTATGATCCCTTTTGTGAGATTCATTAAACGGAGCCCCTGACTTCTGGAATCCATATCTGTGTTCTCTGTCTTAGGGGGATTAAACTCTGTTATAGATTATATTTCATTCAACCATAGTGGATTAGTTGCAGTTTCTACCTTTTAATTAAACAGCTGCTGTAACTAAACACAAATTTGAATTATTTAAAAGTCCACAGTATTTTAGTCAACTCACACTGCTTGGATTTTTTAATTACATGAAGCTATACATTTTTTATGATGAAGGCTTTAGTCAGATCAATCGACAGCCACTAATAACTTATCCTTTCTAGAAGGCTCCAGCATTTTCCCAGTGCATGAAAGTATTTAAAGTAAATTAAAAAATAAGGCTATCTAAGAAAATGCCTATGTCACCTAAATTTGCTTCTTGGCTTTTGATGGAATTCTTGTGGTGGTTTTGTTGTTTTTAAAACTATTCCATTGCCCTAGTGCGTTGTCCAGTTTGCAATACCTGTCTCATTATATCCAAGTGTAAACACTGCAGAAACGTTTAAAAGGTGGTAATTGTGCTAGATTAATGAGCATCACGCTCAGATCAAAGCATCATGATACTGGGAATTTAAGTGTCAAAATGAATATACATTTAGGAGTCTTGCTTACTATGAATAGCTGCAGTGAAGGCCCAGAGTATTTCTTTATGACACTCTTAGAGCAAATCAATCAGTCAGGTATCTGTTATCAGCAGGAATTACTTTGTACAACTGAAAAAATTCCTTATACATAGCTAAGGTTTATATCTAAGTTATTGCTTGCTTTTTCCTTTCTTGGAATAAGAGTAAATAATTCAGAGTATCCATGAACCCTATATATCCTGTAAAGACTTTTGGAACAATTATAGAAAAAACTTGCTTGTTTTGCCTTCCATTGCAGAAGCTTCTGCTAAAGATACATCTGTCTTTAATTTGGTGAGACACTTATTGATGTCAAAGAGGTTCAGGGCTGAGTTTTTTGGACTAAAAATACACAGTATGATCAGTAATACACCAGTTAAAAGGTTTGTGTAGAAATTCCTGTGTTTGTGTACATATATTGGCATTTAATATTTGCAGTCCTTACAAATAGTGACCAGCAGAGGGAATGGAAAGGGACAAGATGGAATGGAAGTGCCCATGAAGGAATTTTTAAGGTATGGTATGTGAGCTTTTAGGAACGCTTTTGTTGTCCCCAAGAAAAGTAATAGTGAAGCTCGGTTATAGTGCATCACTTCCCAAGGCATGAGCAGAATTCAACAACAGAACTGCAAAGAGTCACTGAGGTTGAAGTGAATGCAGTTGCATTTGAGGAAGAAATCCTCCATATGTATTAAGCATTAAACATAAAGCAAGGGCCAGGATCAAGCTTTTTTGGGTGCAAAGAGGAAGAACCAGAAAAGGAACAGGAGAGAGATTGTTGGAAAGATATGAACAAGTTCCAAATCAGTTCTTTTTTACTAAGTAGATAGGAATGAGATCTCTGGGTAGTTCTTATTAACATGAGGAATGGCTGTAGCAGTTAAAGGTTTTCTTCATGGCTGATGCATGAATTCCATTATTTAAAAAAAAAAAAAAAAAACAAACAACCAACACCAAAAAAAACCCAACAAACAAAACTAAGCAGGTGAAGGTGTGTAAGTCTTGTATGTATTGGAATTTTGGAGATTACACAAAATGCTGAACTCTTAAGTCTTACAGTAAGCCTGAAAAATGTATGTGTGCTCTGTAAAGATTAAAAACTAAAATCAGAGAAAACCTTGTATTTCCTGTATCTAGTAAGAGGATGTATAAGCTGGACTTTTGATTTTTTCAGCTGAGAAGTTAACAATACTGGACTGAATGTGGATAGAGAGAACTATCAGAGACAGACATAGGGGAAATCCAGGTGCATGAGGGGCAGGCATGAGTTAGAGCAAAAATCGGAAACCTCGGTGCTGAACTTTTAATGAGAACCGTCCAGAAACAGTCCCTGGAAGTTGTCTTGGAATTACAGATGGGCTAACAGGTCAATAACAGCAAGCTACAGTCTAGGAGCTTGTTCAGAGACCAAGTTGATTCTCATCAAAACCAGTTCTCTGCCTTTGAGAGAGAATGGGAAGAACTGGGCACAACAAGAGCAGTCCCTGCCCTTTGTGATGGGGAGTCTGATCCTGCTCTGACACGGCACCAGCCAGGCCCTGCAGTAACCAAGACCTTGTTATTGTCACTGCATGGGCAAATATTTATCCCAGGTCTACAGCTTGAGCAGGCAGAGCCACCAGGAGTTATTGTTGCTGAAAAGGACTTTTGTTTCAATGTAAAGTGAGAAGATAATGAAAATAGGCAATGTCTGCCTCTGTTATGTTTTTTAATATACTTCTTATTTTCTAATGAGCAGGTTTTGCCCTTTCACTTGTTCTGATTACCTAGTTAATGTGATCAGAGCTATGTTCTAGTGAGATATGAAGCAATTACTGAAATGTTTACCATTATTACTTTAATATAATTTAATTTAAAATTTTTAAAAATTCTTTCAACAACCTGGCAGACAGCCTTCATTTTTTGCTCTAGCATTAAAAAGAAAACAAATTAGCAGACATGACTAATACTATGAAGTGCATTCTTTCAAGTTTATTCTTCGAGACATAAATCTCTCAGAAGAGCTAAAAAATAGCAATTAAAAATCCTTACTTCTGGTTGTTTTTTTTTCCTGGCTTGTTTCTTTTTCTGAAATGTGCCATCTTGCACAAAAAAAAAAAAAAGTCATTAGTTTGGTTTTTCTTAAGAAAAAATTATTTTGTAATACTACTTAATAAATTTTGTCTCAGAAAGAAAGATTTCAGTCAAATTCTCAGCTTTCTGTAAGGTGGACTTTATGATAAAATGATTGTGAACCTCGATGATCCCTTACCTTCAGTGTTCCAAATTAAGAAGCTTTGGAAGTGCCTTGGGAAGGTCTTGGAGGATCCAGCCTGCAGTCTGTGTCACTATGGAGTTATTCTCTCACAAACAGAGTGTGTCCTGCTTCCTTAACTTCAAAGAATTCGGGACCCATATTTTTCCCATCGCTTCCAGATGTTACTGACGCACCTTTGCTCCCCCTGCCCCGTCCCCGATTCTGACCCAGTTTAACTTTCTTTAGTTTGTGGAATTATTTCATCAGTCAGGGATTCAGTTGTGTTTCGATTTCCTTGCTCATGTAGTAGAAGGTGTAAGAAGCAAATTAAAGGATGCTTCAGGACAAAGAGAAATTGGGAAACTCCTCTGGGCTTCTGCCAGAAGGCAATGACTTCATGCATCAGAAAAGGAAAAGTGATTGCTCCAGGCTCAGTTATCTGGGTTTTTGAGTGTTTAAATACTTACATGACCAGGTTTGGAAACTATATGTAGTTTTTGTCTACAAAGTAATTTTCTAGAAGAAAACCCCTTATTTCATATTCTCAAATATTCCAAATGTTTTTCCATGTTAATTTGATGATCATAAAGTAAATGCAGGGCTTTATTTTATCAATACAGACAATTATTTTATTAAAATTAGTTTAAATTAAAAATTAGTGGTCTCTCAAGAACAGTAAAAACAATTAAAATTTGGAATATTGAAATAAAAATTATAATAATTTTGACTTGAGATTACTTTGTGATGAGGAAGAGAGAACCTGATGTTTTAGATTTGAGCAATTTATAGAATTTCCTGGCAGTTCCTTGTCAACTCATAACTGTAGGCAAATGAAACCCAGGATCCTGAGTCTCATTTCAGATGTATCAATTCACATTGGCCTTTGGGGTGAGTCTGCACACCTGGAAGTTTCTAACTTCCAAGCTCAAGAACCTCGATATATGGGTGGCCTATTACAGAAAGGTGAAGTTCAGTGCTTGAATTTCAGGGTTTTTCTCATGTTGAAAAATTAACACAACTGGGAATTCAGGGAGTAGGATACGATAGTCACTTAGTCCCTTTTATTTTACCTAAAGGGCTTCTACTTTCCACAGAACTAAAGGGAAGGAATTGGCTTTGCTTTCCACTTGAAACATATATCTTCCTCTGAAACCTAGGAAGGTCAGGATAACAATACATAGAATTGTTATAACTACAAATAACTACGAATTCAACCAGCCTCTCTGTGTCTTCTTGAAAGGGCATTATCCTGTGAGCCTCTGACACAGGGGCTGCACAGAGCAGGTGCATCCACTGTGACCAAGCAAAATAATTTCTGTGGACTTCTCCTTGCAAGATTTCCTTCATTTCTCTTAATTAACCCTAATGCCATTTGTGTGCACTTGGATGAAAAGCTCTTTGCAGCACGGACAAACCAGCAGTTTAAGTCCTCAGGAGGTCACAGGCTGCTATCTCACCTTGCTTTTTTCAGGGATGTGCTGCACTGAGGGGCTTGTGTCCTTGATGAGGATTTGTCCTGTCCTGTAACCTAATCCTTGTGGATTTTAATTGTCCAAACTCTGAGCATTCTCACAGCAAAAATGTGAACGTTGCCATGGTTGTTGTGGAAGGCAGAGTAATCCTCAAGCTGTGTTACCTGTAGCTTGGACAGTGTGGCAGTGTTTTGGTCCCAGGCTTTTTCAGCTGGGTATGATCAGGTCCTGTTTAGGTTTATTGGCTGCAGTTTTTGTCTAAATCAGCTGATTTTCACCCAGTGTGTTTCCATTGTGTCAGAGGAGCTGTGTGTGTGTGAAGGGCTGCACGGGGCTGAACCAGTCCCATCTCTTGTCCTTTAGCTTGGTGGCTCCATCAGAGAGAGCACCTTGTCAAGTGAACATTTGAAGTTTGATTATGCACTTTGTGCCTGAGAATACGTGCCTCTGTTACCCTGTTGGAATCCAACTTGGGAATCTGCTGTCGTGCAATGAAAAGGGTGTTTGGGGCAATGATGCCCTTCAGAGTTTGGGGTCTGTGTGTGATCTCGGTGTGTGTTTTGGATGAGCAGGTTATTTGGCCTTTAGGAAGGTACAGTTTCTCTGAATGTAATATTTTTTTGCCCTTGATACCAAAAATCAGCATGAGTGTTTGTGGCTGCACTTTTGGATAAAAATCCCCACAGAGTACAACCAATGCACATTGCATGGATTATTATTTGTGTATTTTTCTTTAGAACACCAGTGCTGAGGCTCCTCAGGGCTGTAAGACTGCAGTGACTGATGCTCGAGCTGGCTGTTCAGTAGCTGTTTAGTTGAGGGTTAACCCAGTGCATTATCCCAACAAGCATATTCTGAAAGGAATGCAAGAAAGAAAAACAAGAAAGAAAGATGACTAAATATTGTTGGCACTTGAATAAAACAAAAACCATAGAGTAATAATTTCCTCAGTCCCTGCAGTCATTCCTGAATTTTTAATATTCCTCTGTTTATTGTACCTTTACGTTGCAGGCATGTTGTTTACCAAGTAATTTCAGGCCATTGTAGTTGGAGAATGATGGCTTCCCAGAGTCACATTTTCTACATGTCAATATGTGGTAGAAGCTTCTGGCTGGGTTCTGTTCCTATTTGATTCATTTGATTGTAGGCTGTCAAGTTTGGGGGATTTTGAAATAATTTTTTCAATTGTGAGGTTACAAATGAGTCATTCTGAAATGTTTCCCTTTCAGTGTTTTAATGTTTGGCAAAAGCAAATCTAAAAAGGTCTTTATGTTTTTCCCTCACTCTTTTATTACCAGATCTTAGAAGTGAAAGCCCTTTTACAATTACTTTCAAGGTATCATTAGGGCCCTGTAAATATATTTAATAAAAATTTAGAAATCATCTAAAGTGCGAGCTGCACAGACATTTCAAATGCAATATCATATCATTACATTAGGGTTGTACTCCCTTATTCTGGCAGTGGGACCCAGAGAGAGCTCATTTTAGGCTCTCTTCTGCCTAAAGGAGCTTAGATGACCTGGTACAGCAATCACAGGTCTGTCACTGTTCAGAAAGGGACCAGCAGAACAGGTATGGATACCCAGTTTTCAGCATGGAAACTTTCTCTAGGACAGCAGCTGAGTTATTTATGCTGTTGAAGGAGTGAAGGTGCACCATACCTCTGGAAAAAAAGGGAGAATTACAATTACAGTGTTCACAGTGGGAGGAGATGCATAACCAAAGTCACCGGTTGTACTTCTAATTTGACTCCTTTGTCTCGATGGCAGACACGATGTTTCCACTTGTCTCTGTATTAGACACTGTTTTCCCTTCGCTGCTTTTGACACTTTCTCCTGTATTTCAGAAGCACAATGTGTGTAGGCTGTATTTTATGCTTCTGCTGCTGTGTCTTTTGCTAAGAGGAATCTGAGCACCTTGGAGATGGATAGTTAAGTGGCATATTCTCCCTGTGGCAAACTGCATCCTGCTGCTTGTACCAGGTCCTGTGTTCCTTGCTCAATTTTCACAGTCTTTACAAAAGCAATTTTCCTTTGACCTATATAGGTGTCTGCTTGAGTGAAAAAGGAGTTCAGATGCCAGATTCAGCTCACTTGAGGCGGAGATGACAAATAGACTGAGGAGGCTGTTACATTTGGGGTTACCACGTGGGAAAGGTAGAGCCCCTCTGATTTTTAGAGAAACAGATACATGTTAACTGTAAGGAACATGAGAGTGGGTCTTCCTTCTTTTCCCAGAGTATACGTAGGACTGTGAAAATTATTTTACTCCAGTGAGTTTTCTGTCGAATGCATGGATTGGGATTATTTGCTGGAATCCTTTGACCAGCTACAGCAAGAACCTCTGGACTCTTGTCTTAGAGCTGAGGATCTTTTATAATGGTGACAATAGAGGGCTGTTCTAAGATCATAGTTGATTCCTGGATTTTCAGACTAAACAGGACCTTTAAGATAGCCTGCTCCTTCGTGTGTCACAGGCAGTGGATGGATCATAAAATATCCTGAGCTGGAAAAGACCCACAAGGGATCATCAAGTCCAGTTTTCACTACCCGTGGTAGTGGTAGTGCTTGATCTGAGCTTGTTTTCTAGGCTGGAGCGTAGTACATGCATGTCTTTAGAGAAGCCTTTGGGCAATTTGTATTTAAACTTTTGTGAAAGAAATTATGCATGGAGTAGAAATCTGTACGCTATGTCTATGTAATTGGAAAAGTAACATAAAATTACATTAAAGGAGGAAATTCATTATCATGCAATGTAATCAGGTAACTGCAAGCTCCTGGTCATTAGTTTTAACATTTAAGAAGGAGAAATCGGAGTTCAGGAAGTTGCACAGAAAGAGCAGTCTCAAAAAGAGCTTAAATGTACTTGCAACTAATCTAGCACAAAGAATTAAGTCTTTCTCAAAAGATAACGTATATAAAGAAATGAGTGCTGCAAAAGACTGGTGGACAACAACCAGGTGTGAAAGTCCATCATGAATCCTCCTGATAGCAGAGAATCATCCCCAAAAGAACCGGAAAGGTCAATGATAAAAATCTTAAAAATCAATTTTTTAAGCGCCATGGAATAACCGAAAGAAAATCAAAGTGTACTTAATATGCTGAGGCTGCTTAACAGCAGATACGGCTGTTGCACCTGAATATAAAGTATGCTGGAGTCTGACAGAGGAATATTCCTGTAAACCTGCAAATACATATTTAATAATCAAGACATGGTGTTATACATTTACCGTATGAACAAACAGCTGCCACATAATGTCCTCGGTACTGCTGAAGGGAGCCGATGAATTCTTCTTCATCTTTCTGATTAAAGTGAAGCCAGACATAGTCATTATAACTGTCTGCATATGAAAGCTTTTAAATATACCTGCTCTTTCTCTGGCTCAAATCTTCTCTGGCTTATTTTAATCTTTATCCATATCTTGGTCAGGCAGAATAAGGATTTTTTTTTTTTTTTCCCCTGTGATATCTCACAAGTACTGGGGAACCTTTCGGCACAGAAAGGAAGAACTGACCTAGTTTATAGGATGTTATTTGTCTCTAAGGGATTTCTCCTTATTTGATATCTGCCATATAATGATGAATTTTGTCATAGATGCTGCACTGTGATCAGAAGTCACAAAAGGAGCATAAAAATTACTATCTGTCGGGGAGATATTGGAACTTTTGTTCTTGTGAATAATGTAGGTGGTTAAGAGTACAATAACAAATCCTGGGTACAGCAAGAAACTTTAATGCAGAGTGTAGGAAGAATCGGCTGAAAGGAAAGAATAAGAGGAAGAATCATCTTTCTCATAGCATCTCTAGGCATTTTTAAGCCTCAGTTCATCAATTCAACTGCTTGAATATAAGTAATTTCCAGTTAGAAGAGGGCCAGTCATTAAAAAAGTATTAAGCATAAGCAATATCTCGCTTTATCTGCTTTGTAATATTTTATGTGCTTTCTCTTGAAGAGCAAAAGCTACCTTGTATAAAATCTCCTGTTGGGCTCCAAACATAATCACTTTTAAAACCCAAAATAGGAGAGATTTATGGGCTACCTTATCATTACAGTTAAATTCCAGGTGGAAATGCAAAGAGGAGCAGATACAATCAGGCATTGTCCTCATGATTTTCAAACTTATTTTTCAGAACTTGCTCTCTCTTGTTTCCTTTGAGCCAGCTCTCTCAACAGTCAGAACAAATAGCTTTAAGTCCAGTTGTTTCAGAGAATGGTGCAATAAGTAGTTGTTTTGATGTAATTCCGAATAGGCTCCATTCATAATCCTGCTTTGAGCCTCCTGCCTGGTGATGGGGGAACAGATCCCTGGAGAAACATATGAGTGCATGTTGTGCCACAGCCTTTTTTTTTTTTCCTTATAATATATGTGTTGGGGAAGAGATATTTCTAGGTAGGAAGCTTCTTTTGTTTTTTGGTTTTTTGTGGTTTTTGTTTTGTTTTGTTTTGTTTTTTTCTAAACATGCTGGCTGGTTATTTGAGCCATACATAAATGGGAAGTCTTGCTCTCTGATCCCTGCTACAAAACCAGCTGAGGTGCACACTGGAGCTACCTCTCCACAGCCTTAAACAGATTTTTCCAGAACAAATGTTCTATTCTAAGGCTTTCCAAATGCATTAACTTAAGGAGTTGTACCTAATGCTGCTTTCTTTTCCACTAAGCACCTGTAGAAATGGTTGTGTGAAGGAGAAATTTAAGAATCTTACTGCAGAACTTTGAAAGATAATTGAGTTGTCTCCCATAAACTAATGTCTCTTATTCATTCCTGCTGAAAGATCACAAATCTTTATTCGGTGTGAGGTAGTTCTTATGTAAATTGTAGTAAATAATATATGTATGCACAGGGCAGCTAATGCAGGTCTATACAGTGTTTGGTTTTGAAGAATTGTACACACTTGGCAGTGCACAGGCAGAGAGGAGGGAGGAGGAGCAGTTAGTATTTCATATCCATGCATTGCAGGAAATAAAAGTTAACAGCTCTAGTAAAATTCATATGCTAGACAACTGTAGAGCTGAAGAGACAGCGAATCCCAGAGGGTTAACTCCTCCTCACCTAAGCAAAGTAAATTATTTGACTTTTTGAAATGTCTTCTGAAATGCAATAAAATCTGAAGGGGGTAAGGATCTTCATCTCATTAATACAGGGTCCCAGCAAATGTCATTTTCTAAGCTGCTTTGGGAAATGGGATTCTTTTCAGATTTCAGCGAATAGTTCACAGTCACAGTGTATTACTTTAGCAGCACATTTCTCTTCCTTACACATTACATGCAGCACAGTTTAAACAGTAGAGTGAGCTTATTTTGGCTTCATTCCTTTATATGAACAGAGAGAATTTTGATTTGCTATATATTTCACTGCTACTGTAGATTCCCTTTCCATCTTAAATGGTAGTTTATTAAGATTAAGTGCTTTCTTATGTAGATGTATTGAAAGGACCTTTGATTTGGTTTAAATTAAATTTGATTCAATTAAAATGTAAGATAGATTGAAGCGCTTTTGTGAGGAGAAAATGAAAAAGGCTCGGTTAAAGAGAACCAAAGCTCCAATAGACGTGGAATCAGGAGATTGCTATCAGGTAGGCAGGCTATGAAAATGGGATACCAGAAGCATTGCCTTCAGTCAGGAGTCCAACCTTGTGGTATCTGGGTGGAGTACACAAAGAATGAGTCACATGGCTCATACCCTAAGAAATTATCCAAAGTGACTAACTGGCTGGGTCAGGTCTTGTTAGCATTCAGCACCACTGCTTGGGCACGAAGAGGGAAAGAAGAAAAGAAACATGAAAGGAGACATTAAAGGAGGGGATGAGACAGGAAAAAAAGAAGGATTTGTGAAAGCATTATGAACCCAATCCTTTTTTCTTTGTACTCTCCTTGACCCACATTAAATCCAGGCTGCTAGGATGTCCTCTGGACAGGGAGGAGAGGATTGTGTGTAACTCATCTGCACTGGGATCACTGCTGGAGACCTCTAAAAAGTTTGCCTTGGTACTGAACCTTTGAGTGGTGTCTCACCCTCACATGGAGGGGTTTATGAGCTGCCATTAGAGTTTAGAGCTCGGAGCCCAAGCATTTCCCTAAAACAGCTGTTCACTAAAACACCGGTGTCAACACCCCAGCTCTGCCAAGGCTGTGTCACAGCCTGGAGAAGGGAGCTGAGCCTCTGCCTGGGAGCTGGCCCTGGCATCCAGCCCTGCCTGCCGAGGAAACTTCCCAAGGCGGGAGACCTTTTCCACTACGGCAAAGCCACCGGTTTTTTCCACACAGACCATGTCACTTTTAAGCAGCTTTTGGTCATTTGTGACACAGACCGAATTTAAATCAGAAGTCTTGAAATAGGAAGTATTTCATTTTATTGTGAGCAGTCAGAGCTGCTTAGCTCTCCGCAAAAAGTTTAGGAAAACTTTTTTTTTTTTTATCCCCTTTTTTTATTTGCATATGTGTGTTTCATTGCAGACCTGGAAATGCATAAAGACTTTTGCATTGAATGACATTAAATATATATATATATATACACATATATAAGATATTTTACCATTAAGTCATTGTAAGATTATAAGTCACTGTGATCAGTGTAGCAGGGATTTAGGTTTAGGCATTTCAATACTAATGGGCCACCAAAGAAACAGTTCATTTTGTCAGTTATGTATAAACTGTATTCTCATTTACATAATTGAAATTCTTTAAAATGGTTGAATATTTTTTTCAGGCTGTCAAAGTTAAATATTTAAATTCTCGTCACTGCTTTAAAGATTTTGTTTTCTTCTCTCTGAGGCAGAGCCACAAATATAAAGTTTAATGTTAGAATATTGATTGTAGAAATGGTGATCTGTAAGAAAGCAGATTTCAACATTTTGTCTTGATTTAGTGAACAGCATTTAGATACTTTTCAGTCTGTTTATTACATATCAAATATACTACACTTGCCATGTTGACCTAAATCTGACATTTTTCACGTGTATAAAGTTATTTAAACTTGCAAAATTTTTTTCCTCTGTGCTGCTTGGGGCCATTTAATAAGGGTTTGTTCCTAATTTGGCATAAGAGACAAAGCATCCATTTAATACCATAGTTTAAAAATAGATATTTAAGAAGAGACACGGTGGGGTTCTGACTTGAGTTGCAAAAAGAAAGAAAACCCAATTTTCAAAAGGAGTCACTAGATTCAGATAATGCCTGAATGCACACTGTTGTTGGAGGAAGTGCACAGATTCATGGCTTTCCTATGGAAGCTCAGTCATAGCATGTTTTCTGAGTGCACATCAGGACAAATAAGTAGACTGTGGAAAAATGTCTTAGGTATTATATAGGTCGATAATATACAATGTGCGTTTCTGTTAATTGATGTAGCCAGTGCACAGTGTAATAGCTGCAAAGGAACTGTAATGGTGCATGCTGTGAAGGCATATTAAACCAATACACAATAGTAATTTAAATTCTAATAAGTCCTTTAACATACAGCAGTATTGGATCTAGGAGTATCTCTATGATTTCCCTGCCTCAAAGGAACAAGTTGTGTGATTTTATTTCTGCAATATTAGTAGAAAAGAAATTATGAGCCCAAGTACTTCTCATGTATGGACTATGCTATGTGTATATACATTGTTTTGGTGCCAGGTAATATGAGTTTATTTTAGTTTAAAGCAGATTGAATGATCTTCATGCTTTTAATGAGCATCTAAATAGCAGTTGCTGATAGTACATTGTGTTAACTACTTTGGAGTCTTTGCTGATTTAAAAGCAGATGTGCATTATTCTTTCAAACAACTCTATACTTACTTGCTCATATAATTCAATGCATTTCAAAAATGTGAGATGTTCAGAGTTTTGACCTCACTAAATGCAATAAAAATGGATAAAGAATTTTTCAATTACCAGAGACCAAGGCTTTGTGGCTAGCAACATTCAGACACAGAATTTGTGGCACAAAAGGAAAAATGGGCACTGAACAAGGAGAAAGGTTAATAAACAATGGTAAACACAAAGGATGTTATTTCCCATGTATAATCCTCTGGACAATAGTGTATCTTAAAGAACACGATGCCCAGAAGCAGTGATCACAAATTAATCAGATATCACCTGAACTAGAGCTAAAAAGGACAGAACTAAAGCAGAGGGTGAGCTAAAAGGAAGGATTGCATGGGAAGGGTTGTTTGTCAATGGGAATTCAGCAATAAAGGAAAAAGATGAAGAGTGTATTAAAAATTGCTGTAAGTTCATATCTCACAAAGAAATACTATGATATTTTTGTAGTTCATCTATTAAAAAAATAAAATAGAATCTACCTTTAGGTATTTATACCATAAAACCAAAGAAATAATCCTTTAACAGTAGCACCGTAAAGGAAACCTCCTAATCCTTGTCAATGACTGTGTATCCAGTTATTTTATCAGTTCAGAATTTTTTGACAAATTCCCCTGCAGCCAGACTTGCCTTGGAGACACATGGTCTTGGATGTCTTGAAACAGGCTGTAGAAAAGCTGCACTTTCAGTATGAAACATTGTATAGACCCTTTGAAAGTTCATCTAATGAATTTCATTTCATACTAAGGAACTGTTGCTGCGTAGCTGTCACCTCCCATTTGTCTTGATTGTGCCACTGCAAGACTGAAAGTTCAAAGGTGTGTATCAGAATTTAGAGCAGTGGCAATTCTTGTAGCTGAGTTTAAGGTAGACCCCCCGGCGAGATTTACAAACGTGTTTTCCTGGAGCTCACTTTTCACAAACGTCAAGTTATGAACAATTAGAAATATTGCCTGGGAAAAGCTGAACTTAAGAATAATTCATGGAACAGATGATCTTTCCTGCATTGAACCCCCTTTTGCTTTTACTGAGTGGGAAGAGTTCAGTTGGCTGAATCAGTTTTAAGGAGACAAAAGATAATTTGTGCTGGAGCCTGAGTCCAGTCCAAGGTGACAGAGTCCTACTCTGAAACTAAACCCTATTTCCATGTTTGATTTCACAGGAAAAGTGGTCCATATCTGCTGGAAATGTGCCCTGGTGTTAGCAAGGCTGGACAAGAATTTTCTAGCTTGAACAAGCTAACTTTCAAGCTACCATACTTGCTTCGGTTCAGAAAGAAGGGAAAAGTCTTTGCTGGTCTCTAACAATGCCTGTCTCTTATGGCCCAGCAGAGTTTTTCTGCTCTCTGCAGCCCTACTGATATACAAGCTGCCAAGCATTGGCACCTCTGTCTCTAAAACAGAGCTGATAGCACATGTGAAGGGGCACAGGCGAGGGCTTTCTACCCAGAGAGCAGCAGAATGGAAAAGAGATCACCATGGCAGCAGTGTTATTAAGTGCAAAGCCTCTTTTCAATCATTTTCATTATATACCAACTCCCCAACAGGATTCTTTTCCCCTAAAGGTGGCAACTCTATTGCAAGGCGGCTGCCAGGCACAGATGCCATGTCCAGAAATGCATTCCTGAGTTGGCTTTGAACCCAAGAAATGTGCTACCTTGGAAGGTCTGTGCCACAGGCTCTGGGTTGGTGCAGGGCAGGATGTGGGCACGGTTTATGGGACCAGTGTCAGTTCACACAACTCCTTCGTTGCCTTTCCCGTTCTGATAACGTGTTTTGGGTTTTTTTCCTTCCAGTGCCTCTTCTTTTCAGTGAGACACAGCAGGGAATAAGCTCATGAGTGAGACACCTTAGGAGCTAGCTACATGAAATGCACTTAGATTCCTCATAAAGTCCTGGAACTGCAATAGGTTTGAGATAATTACACCACTATTATGCTTGATTGCTTAAATATACTTTAAGAATTCATAAACAAGCATAGACTCCTCATGAAATAATAATGAAATAAACATGGCAGATGCAGATTTCCATTTCAAATTTAGATGAGGTGCCTCTGAGTTCAGTTTGTCATTAATTTTACTGAAATACAGTATATGTAATTTGGCTATTTAGATGCAACATGCTTCACTGTACCCTCTGGCCTGCTGTGTATACGTTGCCTGAATGTTCCACGGTAGCCTCTCCTCTGTGTCTCGTGGCATATTTCAGGAAGATTATGCTGTGTCTGTATCTGTTCCATTGCAGTTTTTTAGTTACTCTTGAGCATTTTATTGGCTCAGAATTCAGACTGAAGTGACTGTACAGCTTCAAGGGCGTAGTGGTGGCTGCCCCATCCCTGGAAGTGTTCAAGGCCAGGCTGGATGGGGCTTTGAGCAACCTGGTCTAGTGGAAGGTGTCCCTACCTATGGCAGGGGTTTGGGATGAGAGGATCTTTAAGGTCCTTTCAAACCCAAACTGTTCCCTGACGTGTTACCAAATCTGCAGGGAAGAGATTGCTCTCATTGTGCCCATCCTTCCATACTGCCAAAGCCCATGTCCAAACACAAAGCAATGGGCTGTTTGTCTCCAGCCTCTAGTGTGGCTTTGCTTGTTAATCAACTTTTCATTTTAGCTCAACTTTAGTAAAGTAACAGGAGTTACCTCCTCAACAGGTTCTTCTTCTGTGCCTACTTCTTGATTTCTTCTGTGGCCATGAGTGCAATGGGCTGGTGCTGGAATGTAGTTTTGTTCAGTTTTTTGTGTAGTTTGCTCTCTGCACAGGAGGACTAAATCTCTTGGGGACTATAAAAGAGAATATCAAATGCCCTCTTTGTTGTCCTAGGGTGAGGGTGCATCTTTCAACTAATGTCTTTAAATGTCACTTTGAGAAAAAGAGGCAGCAAATTGCATAATAACAGTACGACAAGGAAAGTGAGCTCAACATCGGTGAAAGAAAATTCAAATTTGGCATTTCCATGCAAGTCTTAATATCTGAATTGAAGCAGATAGAAAGAGAAGATGTTCTGCACTGTTCTTTCTATTGAAAAAATGAACAGTACTGTAACTATTCCTTTTTTATTTCACAGAAGAAATAATTACAGTAACCTACTGTTTAGAGAGCTCTTGGCAAAAGCTGTTTTCTCAAAACAATAACTTTATTGTCCAAGGAAAATAAAAAAGATAAGTTTTTCCAAACAAACAACTTGAATGTATCTGTTATTCTAACAAGCTTTCTGCTTATTGGTGGGCAGAACAGAAGAACTCATTGGTTGAAATTTGCTATGAAGGACATGGTGATGGGATAAGCAGGTATCCATTGCCAGCACGTTATTTAAGTAGCTCAGTGTGCTTTTCTTCTGTCAGAACCATGAGACATGGAGCTCACCTAGGAATTCTTTAGATTTACCAGTGCTTGAGAACAAAAATTACAGGTAATTTTCCTTTCATCTCTTCTCCCCCACTTATATTTCAAGGTCATCATCCCCTTAATATCAGGACCCCTCCCTGGAGCAATATGTGAAGATTACTCTTATTTTCTTGGAGGTAATGCTACGAAATTACCTATGGTCTTCTGGTAATTTACGCAGTCATGTGGATGAAATCATATTTTTCCTAGAGAGATTGCCATCTGCCAGTAGGCTGCTTTGCTGCCATGTTGCACAAGATTTACTGAAGCCTCTTTACAAAAACTTTTTATATCTGCCATAAAATTAGGGGTGTTTTTTGAATGTTGCCTTTATGTGTAGTGGTAAGCTGTATTTATTGCCAAGTGTAAGGGCTGACTTCATTCCATGAGGATGAAGTGTTATAGTAGGTTTAAAAAGGAGGGAAAACGAAAACCGCAATATTTTTTGTTAAAATTTGCCAACTTTAATTTCACATTTTATTAAATAGTTACAGCTAGTTTTTTACCCTCTCGATCAAAACAAGGTGGTGCTCGTGCTCACCTGGCAAATATTTATATAGCAATTAGAAAATGACAGAGGAATCTCTTCTGCCACCAGTTGAAGAACAAGGAGTGCTATTAGAATATGGAAAATATAATCCTCTGTGCAGTACATTTTGCATCTATTTACCTTCAAATTTTTAGTATTTCTTTTAACTTTTCTGATTTCCTACACTGGTTTCAGGAAAAATATGTATAACCTCATGAATAAAATGGATATTCATGTTTAATAATAGTTATAAGGCTATGTATAGCACAAACAGCGTGAAATGCCTCTAACAGGAAAGGTTAATGAAGGCATACAGAAATGAAGTTATTTGCTAATGTCACACAGCTGAAGAAGAAAGAAGCTGAAGTAAAATTGCTTCATTTCCTGTCAAATATCTTATTAGTGGGATTATCTCATTTTGGGGGGGGATGTAACATATAACACATTGCATAAATATTTTTAGATATTGACTTTTAGGTTATTGAACACTACACAGTCCATATATTTGAAAGGGCAGAACTAAAAGCCTTCAGTGAGACACAGCCTAATACCAATACTTGTAATTGGAACAGGACTTGTTTAGACATCTAGAAACGTGCAAACCCAGTAACTCTGATTTCCTGTCCATCAGGAATTTTATGCCAGCCTCCATTCAAAAGATTCTCCAAAAACTTGGCAAAGAGGCTACTTAGTCACATCTTACTGTGGGCAGCAGTGCTGAGCTCTGCTGAGGGAAGGTCACTGCAGGCTTTTACTTTCTTATTTCAGTATTTGTAATCCATGGTGTGAGATGACATTGATAATTTCCATTTCTGGTAGATATGTACACATTCTTTCTCTCATTTGCACAAACACACCCCTCTGGTTTGGGTTTCTCATTATCTTACCAACCTGCTGTGGTGTAGGTTGCTTGTAATATTAGGCTTTCCCCAGTTCTAATGTAACATCCTGGATGCATGTAAAGGAGGTAGTTTTATGCTGCCTTTTGCTGTGCTGTGTCTAAGGAAGCCTTTTTTTTTTTTTTTTTTTTAAGTTTTCAAGGCACTTAGAAATGTTTGAAAAGGACCAACTGAGAAAGGTCTGTAGCGGTTCAAATTAAAAGAAGTGAAAATTGCAGTTGCTGTGCCCTTACTACTTTAGATAACTTCTTATTCAAGTGGATTTAGGTATTAATAGGCTTCCGTGATACCCTTTCAGATTTTGAATTTCACTCCTGGCTAATAACAAATTTTTAAAAGTGAGTTTACAAATAAAGTAATTATTTAAATAATAAAGATATTCATTTCACTCTGGGCAAGACATAAAAAAAAATTGGTCAGGTTTCCAGCCGAGGAATACATTTATGTGGCTGTCCCTATAAGAATATGATTAAAATACTTAATAATCCTGGTGTTTTGCCCAAAGCACTCTGAATGTCTTTGGTTTAGCACGTCTTCACAGTGACATATTTGGCTTTCTCATCGTGTCCTTTATGCAGATTAAAGGTAAATGCGTCTTGAGTGATTGATCAGATGGAATCTACACTCTTTGAATGTGTAATTTTAGCAGGTGTAATTCAGCAGCACGTGTGTGTGTGTGTTGATACACGTGTAGGTGTGTATATATGTGTGTAGATACAGGCAGCACACACCTGTGCTTTTCTGTGTGTTCTCCTGATGCACACGTGGTAGATTCTGGTATATATATATGTCATGTCTCACTGGAAATGTTCTAACTCTTTGTCTGGTATCAGACAGCTTCAAGTTGTTCTATAAAGTATCTGCATGCCACGGGGATTTCATTGTTTCCCAGGCAAGTGAGGGATTTCACTGCTCAAAGGTAATGCTGAAACCCAAGTCAGGGGCCAATTTAAGGTACAGTGTTTTCCAACACGCCAAATCTTGGCTTGAGCTTGTCAGCACTTGAGCAGAGAATTCTGACACCCTTTCTGGACCTGACAGGTGTTGAAAAAAATGCTTTAAATTGTGACATTTCCATGTAGAGATTAATTTGAGTCCTTCCTTTGCAACCAGGTTAGTTGAGATGAAAATAGTCACAAAGAACTATATTCACAGGGGCTTCTGTTTCAGTAGGAATGGCCCTGGATGAGCATTGGCTCTGGATAAACATTGGATCAACCATACCAAAATCAGAGTAAGAAGATTTCTGAGCTGTGCTCCTGTAAGGCAAAGAGTGCAGAACAAAGTAAAGCAAGTTTATGAGGAGCTTTTGTGAATTACTCGTTTAAGGAGCTTCTGCCAAACTATCTAGTCAGCACCATAACTTGCTTGTTGTGAGGTGGGAGATTGTTCAAGCCCTTTGCCCTCCAAGCATCATGTGATGACAGCAGGAAATTCAATGCTAGAAAGACTCCCCTGTGTTTTTGATGTGATGCTTTTATGGGTGCTCATTGCATCATTAGGGTTTTTTTATCGAGGAGTGAAATCATTCTTTGGATGCAGCCACTTCCCCTCAAAACTTCAGGGGGTTTGTTTAAAAACATTACTCTCCTCCCTATATGGAGAAATATGATATTTAAAAAAAACACCTGCTGTAGGGATATAGTACACTTTTATTTACTCTCTTTAAGCTACCAATGAACCCACAGTCAGAACAGTCCAAATTTCTTGTGCTATACAAGGCCTAATGCAGCAAAGCAGCTGTTTGGAACTTTTCTTGATGAAGCATCTTCCTTTCATCCTTCCTTACTTTCTTCCTGAGCCCCTGTAATTTACAATTGATTTACAAAAGAGTTGGGGTTACATGGCCATTTTGGAAGCTCTAAAAATTAATTGTGATGAGTAATCTCTGTGTTCATTTGCCTCTGGAGCCTCTAACACACTGTTCTGCTCAGGTCCTCTGAACACTGCTGTGGTCGACTTTTAAAACATGATTACTGCCCCTCTTATCACTGTTACACATAACTCTTCAAAAGGAAGCTGACAGAACTAATTTAGGCCTTTTCCCCTAAAAGGTATCAGCTGGCAATCTTTGTTTAAACACTGTGAATGTTATTAATCTTGGTCTTTATTTCATTTTTAATCTTAAAAGTAGGCAGTGCAACTTTGAAGCAATTCTCACGGAGAGTGAAGATTAGGTCTGTGTCTCAAGCAATCAAATAGGTTTGTAATCTGCTGTGTAAGGCAGTCCAAGTTCTGTGTCATTATTAACCATGTGGATTTTTCATCTGGATCATGAATTAATAACTGAACATAAATATACATAATATATACTATATATGTAATTTGTCCTTGGTAGATAAAATTCAGGCAAGGAAGGTAACACTTGTACTGCTGTACCCTTCTTGCTAGCAGCTTGAGGAGGCTACATTGTCAATTTTCACAGAAATATCTCAGTCTTGCACATAAGATTCACGGCAGCAGTGATGTCCATGTTGTCACTTAACACTTACAGTGGAAATTCAGTATCAGAGAGGCCTTGCAGTGTCTTTTTACAGAGGCATGAATTTTCATCCTGTGTCTAGTTCATGTAATGGTGTAAGCAAAGATTAATTTGACATGTCAGAAGTGAAAAGGATAGCTACATTTAGGACTATAATCTTCTCTTATAACATATTAATGACAGTTTTATATCTCTGTCAAAAGGAAAATGTACCTCTTAATACTCTTAGTACTAGAATATATTTTATTTATTTTATTGGTAAGACAAAGAACACAAGATGGGAATTGGCATTTTGGCCAATTGTCTTTAAATTACATAGTGTAAGGGCATAATTGCTATCTTCAAAAAAGCTAGATGGATTTCTTAATGGTGCCTAAAGGTTGTGGTGCCACTTGATGCAATTATTACCGTGTCACTGCTGCCCTTTAACATGAATCAGCAAGAGGTCTAACTGCAAAAGTTGGAAAAAAAAATATAAACACATTAAATAGACTATTTCTCCAGTTGTAACTACTGGGGATTTAACTGCTGTCTTTACAAGACAATGGGCCTCCAAGGGCAGTCAGAATAAAAACAGCCTTCCACTTCTTTGTTGAAAATCCTTGGTTTTCTGTAAGAGGCTCAACTTCTTACAATAGGCAGTAAAGGCAGAATGCTGAGATAAATTCAGTCATTAAAGAAATATTTACTTAACACCTTAATGAATCAATCCATATTTGAGTATTTCAGATCGAGGCTATTGAGAAGATTAATCCTAAATTACCTTCAAGTTTTTTTGAGGAGATTGAAGGTAATTTCACTTATTTTCGAATGAAATCTTGTAGAATGCTAATATGTCTGGCTGGAAGACACCAATTCCAAGGTGCACAAAAACATGACACTGTGAAATCAGCTTCATTTTCACTGGAATGAAAGGATCTTTTGAAAGGTTTTACAAAATACAAGAGCAAGTAATCTGCTGCACTTCAAAGTTACTAAGTGCTTAGGGCGTTCCTTTGGCATGAACCAGATTCAAGCCACTGAAAGAAATAGCAGAGGGATTTGAAGTTGGGTTTTCTGCATCCTAAATGAGTGCTCTTGGTTTTAAAAGTTGTCACTGGCCTTTTTTTCTTATTATTCTCTTTTTGTTTCCCTGTTTTCTTTAAGTGTGTTGAGTGCTTAATACATTTGTTTTCTGCACTCCGAGCACAGGCAGTTAAAGGTGTAGTGGTTTCCTCTTGTCCCTTGGTAACGGTCAAGCGAGTGTTGAAAGTGAAAGGTGTTCAGATGAACAGTTTTTTGCCCATCCCTTTTCAAGCTTAATTAGTCTAGAAGATTTTAATTGCTACACTGCCATGTTATAGATGCATGTGCAGTATTGTGAAGCTCCATAACAATGCAATAACTTTGGTGCTGAGTTACTGGTTCCCTTCAGCTCCCTCAGAAAGTCTCTCTGGGATAAATTTTCTTCTGGTATGTCGAGCTGTAACTCCATGGAATTAGCTGGAGCACTGACTCTTTGCTCTTTTGGCCTTGAACCTGTGTTTCCAAGCTATTAAGGAAAAGAGCACCAGGGATGGGATGTTTTGGAAGCTGTCAGGAGGCAAAAAATGCCCCTTGGAACTCAGGCTCACTCTGTAGCTGACCTGTGTTTTTCACTAGGGCATGAGCGCTGGGAGCTGGGAAGATCTTCAGTGTGAAGCCGGTAAATATCAAGTAAGCTGGAGAATAGTTCTGTGTCAGAAATGCTCCTGCTATACAGTAACTCAGAAAGGTGATGGCAGCCCGAGATGAGCTCTTTTAATTTTTCCTCTTTCCCTGTGCTACTGCCTTATCTGAGAGGAGATGGCTTCAGAAATGTGTCCCTTGAAAATACGTGTTTTAAAATCTTGTCTCTTGTTTTGTCCCTTTCTAAAATAAATGGAAAACAGTTAGTAGAACACTTGATAAAATTTGGGGTTTTCTATTCTGGAAGCTTTCCTCAGGCTACCTTATGTTTTCTTAAGTGGCATAGTTCAGTGGCTGATTATGCTGCTAGTTTTGCAGTACACAACTTGTAACAGAGGAAAATCTGCCCTTAGCTGCCATATCCATCTCACAGCTGTGCCACATCAGTTAAGATTCAAATCCTGGTAGTTTTATATTTTGATAGATAAAGCCCTGATAGCAGAGAAATGCTGAGCTTATCATGGTTTTTGTTTTGCTTTATGAGCATCATGAAATCTGTGGGGACAGAGAAACAATTTGTCAGTCAGGAACAGGACCGGGCCAAGCCATGTTGTCTGAACTAGGTGGTGTCCATTTTCCTGGCTCAGTTACTGCCCAGACACAGAATGAGTGAGTTTAGAAGAGGCTCAAAACTAAGTAAGTCTAAGAAGCAAATATGGCAGGAGAACAGGGCACGGAGGTGAGATGTCATTTGGAAAAGAGATGTGGCAAATGGATGGCAGAGCTCAAATAGACTCAGGCATCCTGACATCTCCGCTAACATCCTGTCGCCTTCACTGCATTGCTTATGAAAACATCCTGCCCTGAAAAATGGCAGTAGGTACATACTGAAGTAACCTGTGTCAAGCTGGATGTTTCATTTTATTTTCATTTATAATTCAGGAAACACATTTTGCAGAAAAATGTCTCAATGGTAACACTCGTTACAAGCAATGTGTGCTGTAGGAGTTTCATTCTGCGCAGAGAATTACTGTGCTTGCCCTCGGAATCTTTATTCCAGTGAAGTACTATCTTAAGTCAACCTCTGAATTGAATATTTGGGATTAAAAATATGTTCATAACTGGAAGGGGCCAGGTGAATAGAATAAATATTTCCTTTGAGCAGGTGATGCCAGTGCCATCTAAATGCTCAGCATCCTTTTTCTGTTATGTTCTTCTGACTACAGTGACACCTGCTGAGATTATATTGGATTCTTATTTTACAATATCCCTTTTCTAAATTAATTACTGATCCGTAATCAGTCAACCATGGCTGCTGTTTGTAAACAACCTCTCCTGTACAACTCTGAACAAGTGAATTAATGCCAATTAATTTCAAATTATATTATTTAAGAGACAGAATGATACTTGGGGCAGCAATACCTCTCGCTGTCTTTATGAATAGTCTCTCGAGTCTCTGGAGATCCTTAATGTCCAATGAAATAAAAAGAAGTGGATTGGAGGAGAGCACCATCCTATGCTGTCTGAAAAACGTGTCTGGTGATTATGTGTCTGTCTCATGAAGGGAAACTGGAGTGGTGGGTGTCAAGAGGAAAGCTCAAAGCAATAATCTAGTGGGTTGGAAAAGGAGCATAACATTGCACAAAGTGTGAAGGGTCCCCTTTGAGAGCAGAGTTGTATTAACAGTCACATAATGATGTTGTCGCTTGTTACAGGCGACCTTTTCTTTTTAAGAAGATGTTTAGATATTTTGAACTTTCACATATAAAAACAGATTACAAATATGCAGGGATTTTTATTGCTATCAGGACATAGTCCAGTTTGCAGAGTTTTTATTTGTTGCTGCGTCAAAATAGAGTTTTAAATGAGGCAATTTTTATCTAGAACGTTCAAAATGTGACCTGTTTGGACACAGATGGATGATGGAAGAGAATGTATGGCTGCCAAAAAATAGGGCTGTGAGAGGATGGCTCCACCTGGGATCGAACCAGGATGGCAAAGACAGCAGAAGCACTGGGCTGTGCTGTGTTGGGAGCACTGCTAAGAGGAGATGGAGCAGGCTTGGGGTGGGGAGGAAAGTCAATAAGAAACAAAGCCTTGCTGAGGATACACAAATAATGAAAAGTGACAACATTAGGTGATGAATAGGAATATATATACATATGAATATATAATTGTAAAAAGCCTCGTTAATATGCTGAAATTTATTCATGTGCTGCCACTAAAAAGCACACTTAGAATTCAGAACAGTCCTCTTGCCAGCAGAGATGAACTGGGCTCTGGAACAATTAGACTGTGCTTTTGTCTTTAGTATTTACAAGGCTGAATTGAGCTGCAAAATTAATGCAGCTAAAATCATTACTGGGTCTATACTTTTTTAATTTTTTTTCCCCATTTAAAAACTAAGTGGGAGTTTGCTTTGTAAATGCTGGTCTCCATGTATTCATTTTCCATTCACATTATTGCCCATCAAGGTATCTAAGACTGGAAAAATATCATTATCACTCCCTGAGACCAGTGATGAGTCATGTAGGGTTGGTTCCTTTGGAGAAATCTTCCTTTCCTGACTTCAGAGACATTCTGCATTTACCTCTTCTTGTATGATTAAACACCCTGCTGGTTCTCTGTATCTTGTGGAATGTTTTGCTTACAAAAGGGTCTGGAACTGTGAATATCTGAATAGAAACCATCTATAGAAACATACAAACCTGTGTAGAAAGTTGGATTGATTTCTTGTGACTCACTTGATCCATGATATTAAGTGGATTCCTATTTATTATTAAAGTCAATAATGAAAGAGGGATATGAGTCCTTGCCTGGGAAAGATGAGATGTAAGGAGAACTGATCCCATCAAACTGAGGATAAGGCCGATATTCTTTCTGCTTCTTACTTAAATTAAAAATAATACTTAGGAAACAAAGTTTGAACTGGGCTACTGTGTGGCCACTGTGCTAGAGATAGAATATTGTGCTATTTATTTTACTCACAGATAATAAATTACTCCTGTAAATGTTATTATTTTTAATTTAATACCTAAATGCATATAAAATTTCTTTAAAAAATGTTTTAGGCGTGTTTTGAGTTATGCACAGTTTTTAATGGGTGTATAGATATATATATATATGGTGTGTGTGTATTTTCCTAGACAGGCCTATTTCCCAGTTTATTGACAAGGTATTCTTTTCTCATCGGGCTTTAATGTGCTGACACATATGTACCTCTCGCTCTGTGCACCAGCTGAGTTGTTCTGTCTGAATGTAAAGAGTTTTCCTGGCTAGGATGCAGTGTACAGGATGAGCTGAGTCTCCTGGGCCTTGCTCACAATCATAAGCTGACACTGATAGCGTTTTGCAGATGGTGCTCGGATGGACAAAAGCAGTGAACATACACAGATCTAATGAACGCGCTGAATTGGTTTCTGTTCAACATTTCTCACTGGACTACCAGAGAAAGGAAATTAAATCAACTCACGACAGCTATCTTGCACATCTCACCTGGGAAGGTATGCATGAGGTAGGACAGGCACTGCTTAACATTAATCAGTCTCCTGAAGTCATTACATTCATGAGGAAATGTAATTCACATGTGATTACTTTTTAATTTACTCTGTAATCACATTCCAAGTGAACAGGGCAAGCTTAAAATGAAATTTAAAAGTCAAATACTGCTTTGTATTAAGAATTCACAATTTTTATATGCACTTAGGTTAATAAAGATTTTACAATAACCATTTGTGACTGAACATATAATTTTTTGATAGAAGCTGGTGCTATACTTTGGATAAAATGCATTTGAATTTCGTCCAAGCGTTGTAGTGGACCCTAGGAGTTTCAGGATTATGTTTCATACCAAATTTTTATCTTGTTTAAACTTTCTTATTTTAATAATAGAACAAAAAAACACGGATGTATCCAAATCTCAGTTTGCATGAATTAATACATTTTTAATTTCTGCTTTGCCTCTGGGGCAAAATTACCCATTTGTTATATCCATCATCAGGAAAGGTAGGCAGGATTTCCTAGTAACAGAACTGAGTTTGTAGATGACAAATGTGGATGTACAGTCACTTCATGCTTCCTCAAGAGTTCCTGACACTTTTGTGTTGATGCTGATTTCAGTGACTCAAACATGAAATTCCTGTAGGTCATAAATGGAGCCTTGAGCTTTTCAGAATAACAAAGAGCTTTTCAGCATAACTACCTTAAAATGATCTAAACTTTGTTTTGTCATTCTTAGTTCTATGCTTACGTAGAACATTCTTAAGGAGTTGTAGTTTAAAGTGGTCAGAAGATAGTTCAGTGCTGCTACATCTGAGTATTGCAAGCTAGAAGGATGTCTGGGGCAAATTAAAACCAGTTTACCTTGGTTTAGTTTAAAAGGTACAGTGAGTTCCTTAATTAACAGTGTATTTTAGTTTTCTTGGTGCAAACCCAGCCCCCTGTTGCAGGCAGCCCTCCCCGTGGTGTGGGAGTGACCTTGTCAGGCATCCCCAGAGTGTGCAGAGCACAGGGTGTATCCCATAGAACCCTGATTCCAATTCCTTGGCATGGGGTGGGGCTTTGTCAGCAATGGAGGGAGGACAGAAACCACAAATTCACCTCTATATACTTACCAAGTTGAGGATCCAGAGCCAAAGATCACACCTGCTGTTGCTGTGGGTTTGCTCCTCTGAGTTTTCGGGTCCAAAAATTTGGGAGGGACACGCCCCTGTGAGCTGGACTGCCCAAGCTGTACTTCAGGAAGGGGTTGGAAGGGTGCTCAGTGCAGGAGAAGGGTTGCACTTGTTTTGTTCTGGTTGTGTCCCCTAAGGGAATGAGTAAAAAAAATTTTTTTTTTCCTTCACAGTTGGCTCTGAGAAAGTGTTGATTTGATACATATGTTCTAACTGATCTCTTGGCAATGAAACACTCTGCATTAAAAAAGGTAGCATCCACCTACATACAA
The DNA here is from genome assembly GCF_022539395.1 of Myiozetetes cayanensis. Lineage (NCBI taxonomy): Eukaryota > Metazoa > Chordata > Aves > Passeriformes > Tyrannidae > Myiozetetes > Myiozetetes cayanensis. The sequence continues at coordinate 8,242,266 of NW_026087389.1, forward strand.
ATACACGTGGCAGAGGATTTGGGTTCATTTTCTGCTACTTATGGCAGAATACTCCCTGCACTCTTTCTTTCTGCACAGAGGGGAAGGCACATTATGAATTGAGCTGGAGGAGTTTCTGAAACACTTGGGACTGTTGCCTCCACTCTTTATGAAACAGGAAAGGATATTTTACCACCAAAGCTCATGGATTTCTGAGTCTCCCAAAGGTCTTGTGCCCTTTGCTTTGCTCTCTCAGAGCATCCCAATCGCTTCACTGGGCAGTTTGCAGGCCCTGTGTCACTTATGACTATGATTTGTATCCCTCTGCCTTTACATGTGTCACTCATAAGAGAGGTATCAGAGTAATCAGGATATTGCTTTTCACTTAGACCTTCCAATGGGAGAGAGACTTGTTTGAATCTGAAGTTTTCTCTGCTGTTCTGCTTGTTGTTTACTGCTGTTCTGGGGATTTCTAATCCTAGAGGCTGGAACACATCTGCAGAAAGGAGACCATGCTGCTAACATGTAAACTGTAAATACAGACTTCTATCTTGTGAAGTGTTTTAGTCTTTGCCAATATTATAAAATAGATGTTTTGGTAGCATTTTTCAGTTGGTTAGCAGAAGCCTGATTTTCCACTTTGAAGCCCATGGTGTAATGTGGTCAGCCAGCTAGCTAAGAAATGGTGTAAACCAAGGTCTTTAATCTCCTAAAATGCAAATTAAACCTTCACAAATCCTGCTTAAAAAAGAGGACTGCAGCCATGGTTGCATGACTCCTCTTGGACTCTTTAAGTCTTTGACTCCTTCATGTTTAACAACACAAAGTGTTGTTAGATGAGCCTTCAGGTCAACTTCTGGTCTAAACTCCTTGGGAAGTTTTACCTTCAAAGCAGAGACTGTCAGTTAAATCAGGCTTTGTTGTATCCCCTTGCTGGCTGTTGGTGTGACTTATGCCATCGTGATGTGTTTCAAGCTTCACCAGTGAAAAACTTCAGTAAAAGGACAAGTAGAGGCTTTATATATTTCCAGGGCAGATAACCTTCATAAATAAGGGCACTGAGCATGCTGTTGCTAAATTACTTCTAAAATATGGTGAGATAGTTGGAATTAGGTTTCCCATGTGCTTGATCTGTGCCCAGCTCTTCGTATGGGTTTATGGAGCATGAATAATGAAAGAGCCTTTGTACACTAACATCTGGAAAGTCATAAAAGTGTATTTATCACCAGCCAAGATAGCAAAGCTGAAAAGTGCTGTAGACCTTGTATGAGTTGCAATAGTAACTGAGGAGGTGAATTTAATTGATAAAGCCCTCTGGAGTATTTTCTGAGCTATGTCTCTTGTCAGATTATTAAAATTGCAATTATGATCAAGATAATTATTGTGGGGTCTTTTATTCTCAAGGACTGGGTGAAACACAGGTCATGTTCTGCTACTCTTAGTCTGGACAGCATCTCAACAGCTGAGGGTGGGGTGAGGGGCACACCAGAGATTGTATCATAGTTGCTTTGCCCATCCCTTCTAGGGAAAGAGGTGGAAATCTTTTAATAGTGCCAACTAATATGTAAGAGCTAGGAAAAAATCCATCTTTCAGACTTTCAAAAATAAAGTCTGTAAGCAGTTGTGGTCAAAATGTAACTGCAGATCACGTACAGTGGTGATTTCCCCACACCTGAGATGACACAAATTAGCAAAGGAGTTAAGAACACCCAGTCTCCAGGTCCAGTTTTTTTCTGCCAAATCTTGGTCCTCAGATTGACTCTTCAGAAGCCACCTGTCACTGCAGGGAGATCTTACATCTGTAATATGGGGGGAACAATCTGCAACTGAACCACCAGTGCTGGATCCCTTACCTGTGCCTTCCCAGCCCTGGTTCTACTGTGCTGGAGACCAGCCTTGGGATTGCTCATGTTCCTACATGTGCACTTCACTCAACGTGAAAGGAGCTTTTTTTATTTATTTTTAATCAATTTACTGGCAAATTGATATCTAGGACTGAAGTTTGAATATATTCACCTTCTAATTGCAGGGGACTTAACAGCACTTTGCATGACTATAGCACTTTTTTTTGGGATGAATTTGAAGCAGTCTTCTGCTGTCAGTGGAGCTGATGAAATGATCTCCAAAGCCTTTCACTTTCTCATGCATCACATCAGTGAGGCCATTGCTATGGTACCATGCCCAGCTCTGATACCCACAGGATGATGAAAAACAGGGAGACTGCAGAAAAGAACAATAACAATGAGTCAGGAAATGGAAAAAATGCATATTTTAAAGCAAAAACAGGTTTTTGCCACTTTAGGCAAAGATACACAGGCAACTCAATTTGTGTTTTCCCTTTTTTTCTTTTCCCCCACACAAAGAACTTATCTTCTGCTTAAAATAGTCAATGAAAAAAGTGTTTCTGCAGTTAGCATGCACAGCTGTAGGAAAATATTCCTTAGATTTGACATGTTAAAAATAAATCATTTGGATTTTTGTTCCCAAAGAACATTTTCTTCTGAAATCAGTCTGATTTAATTAAGCAGGTTCCATCATCACACACGCAGCATCCCAATCTCAAAATCATTTAGAATAGACTGAAGGGACAATTCTGGTTAACTTGGAGTAAAAATGGGGTGTCATATCAGATGGTTTGGCTGTTTTTTTGCTTTTGTTTTAATTAAAAAAAAAAGGTTTTTACATTTTGAAATGTTGAGAAGTTATAAGGTCTCTACTTGGTTTTAATTTTTTTCCTGTTTAGCCAACGATCTCAAAAAGGAACTCTTTACCAGCTCCAGAGCTCCTTTTCCTCTTTTTTTTAGTTGTAAAAAAAAAAAAAAAAAAAAAGGCAGAATAGCAGATAAGCATGAATATCAGCATTTTCTGTAAGATTTTCACTGTTGCTTTCCTGTCTCCTTGGCCTGCCCAGGCTGCCCCAGCCGGGTTGTGCTCTTCCCAGTCAGCCTCAATAAGTGCATTTCTTTAGGGGCAGAACGCAGCATTCTCTCATAAAACACATCTGGTACAGCTGAAGGATCAGTCATGAGCTGACCTAAATGTGGGTTGGAAGTGCTCCTGAGGGGACACTTCTTTCTTTGGTCCTTTTAATCTTTTTTAAATCCTTAGAAGTGGCAGCCCCGCTACATAAGTAGTTCCCACTCCTAATTAACAGCTCTACCTTGTGGATGCAGGAGTATATAGACTTTGCTAAGTCAGTCTTGAGACTGTTTTGCGTTTACCTTTCATTAGGTCGGTGTCTCTTCCCTTCACAGAAACCCTTTTCTTGGAGGGAGCAGTCACAGGTAAACGTCAGATAGTTTTTTTAAGGAGACTCTCTTCATGCAGTTAAATTTAATTAACCCAAATCTGCTTTGAAAGAGTGTTTTCAGTGATTGCTCTGTAGCTTGGCAAGGTGTCCCCAGCAATACGTCTCTCCCAGTACTGTGACATTGCTCAATCCTATCAGATTTATATGCAACCTACTTATATAGGTACTGGAAGAGAGAGGGGAGCAAAGTTGTGCTGCTCAGCAGAACTGTCCAGAACTAGGAAACAAAAGTTGAAGTGATTGATTGGGTGGAGATTTTTGCAAATGATACCAAAATTAAAACATTAAGCTAATGACTTTAAAGGAAATTGCATTGCCATGTGCAATTTATTCAGTGGAAAGAAAGCAAATGTGGTTTTACTAATAACACACACACACAAAAGACTGAAATAAAATTGAGCAAAAGAACCTTATTTCTTTCCTTCTTTCTCTGTCTGCCTCTCCCTGGAGCTTCAGAACTGAGCTGCTGTCAGAATTTTTCGTCTGTTTGACCTGTCACAGGAGAGGTCAGCACTGATCAGTGACTATACTTTTTAACAGATGGAGGGCTGTAATTGAGAATAATTCCTCTGCAATTTGGTAGGCAGGGGTTGTTTCAAACTGGCTTTCAAAGGCAGTGCCAGAATGGAAATGTTAGGAACTGTAAGTGAATCAGTTTTTATTTGTGGGGCCGCTGATTTCTTTTTTTCTTTGTTTCTATTATTTGGGGAGATTTTTGGGGGTTTTTTTGGTGTTTATTTTTTTGTTTTGTTTTGTTTTTTTTTCCTTATTGCTAATGAAACAACTGCAGAACGGGAGCACTCGCATTTTAAACAGCAGTGTTTCTTTGAGAAATTACTTGAAGTGTAATCAATTTTTACCATCTCCTGGGGTGCCCTGCAGCTAACACGAGAAGGAGCCCAGAAATGCAGTGACAAAGCACTGATTGTGAGGGCTCTGATGCCCTGGGCTGGACATGTGGCACAGACAGCTGATGAGCAAATGCCCAAGCAGCTGCTCTACCGAGGGCTCACACTTGGCAAGAGGAGGCACGGCTGCCAAGGAAGAATTTTAGAGCTTCTCTGAAGTACTACTTGGAATAAATGAATTTATCTGCTGAGCTCTGCCAGTCTTTGGTGAGAAGCAGGGAGCCCAGGTAAGGCTAGTCCTGTGCTTCTCAGGCATAAAATGGCATGAGCACTGCAGCAGAGACAGGCTGTGCACGGGAGGAACAGGGCACTGTGAGACTTTGTGGAAGATGATGCTTCTGTGCTGGCCTTTGTCCAAGGGTGAGCTGGTGAGCACAGGTAGAAGTGTCCTAACCCAAGAATTATAGAAATTGCAAGTGAAATGCACAGATCAGCGCTGGGAACAATGTCCAAACACAGCAGGGTGATGGCAGGTGGGCTGGAGTTTCATAGGGGCTGATAGGAAGCCCAGGTTTCTGCTCACTCGGGCTTCTCTGCCCTCCATCCATCTCAGACAGAGCAGCCCCTGTGTCCGAGCTGCTCCTCTGGCCCCCACAGCCATTGTCTGCCCAGGGCTCTCAGCTGCAGTGCCCTCAATGCTGACGTGATTATGGGGTGTCTTTTTAGATGATGAGGTTACAGTATCTTGAGGAGTTCTAAAGGACACAGTCTCCTAAATGCCCATCTGTGACTTTCTCCCTTTCTGAAAAAACGGTCAGTCCTTTAGTTAGAAATCTCTAAAGCTTTGATGGGTATAAGCATTCAGATTGCTCAGTACTGCAACATCTCTAAAGTCCTTTCCTATTGTTTTACTTGAAGTACTGCAGTGTGTATGTGATTTTTTTGTTTGTGGTTTCCAGGGCAGTTCACTTCCTTGTGAGAACCCTGTCTGGAGCTGTCATAGATGCTGAGGGACATATTCTTTAAGCACTGTCTGGTCAGACACACAGGAATTTAAAAAATAAAATTTGGAATGTTTTCTTCTCTTTAATCTTTCTCCCAACCCCACTTCATTCAGCCAAGTAAATCCCTTTCTTTGCCATGTTAATGCTGTATAGAAATTCTAAATACTTCAGGTCATTTGAATACAACTAATAGACTGCAAATCCTGAATGAGAAATGTGTTAGTGCTGCAGCTGCATACCTTTGCTGTACTTAGACCTGATTATGTAAATTAATACGTTTGACTTGGTTATGTAAATTGAGTTGATTTAGATCACAGCCTAGGCTGAGTACAATGACTATTTGGGGTTATTTGGCACTATACAGTGTTATTCCCTTCCTCTCCACTGCATATGACTGCGTACTCCCAACAGGCCAAAGCACAATTAATTTAGAAACATGATCAAATTCTGCAATCATTACTGGATGTTGTCCACAGTCTCCAGAGACCACTGATAAGAACAACAATGGACTAAGATGTGGTAGGTCCTCTCATCCAAAGTCTAATTACAAAGTTACACACTTCAGTTCTCAAAGGAGAGCCTTTTAGCACTTCAGCATCTTTGGAATCTCGTTTTGAAGTTTATCTCTAGTTTTATCCATCTTTCTTTCTTTTCTTTACAAATCATAAGAAACAGAGGCAAAATGTGTAATATCTTGAGTCCGATGTGATGGTATTAAGGGCTTTATCATTGATGGATTTGCTGGTGTGATATCTGTATGTGAGTGACTGAGAAATCTTCTTTTATCATTTGTAAACAGGCACAGAGAGAACAGGGAAGTGGTTCAGAATTCTCACCACTTCATTTCTGGTGGTGCCCTTGGGACAGCAAAACATTTCCCTGACCTTGTCTTGGATTTACTTGCTTCCCACAGACTCTAATTATGATCACTTTCATTTTTTTTATTGAATAATAATTTAAAAAATGAAGGCAGCCAGAGGTCTGTGGCAGATATAGACCAAAATGATCACATAGCTTGAATAAGAGGAGAATTACAAATTGAGAAATTAGATGAAACCCCAGTTTAAACATCTACCACCTCTGGAGTATTAGGTTTCAGGCAGCCATTATTCATGTTAGAGTTTTGTTAGTTTAAAGACATCTTATTGATGTGTGATAAAATTTGATTTTCCTTAAATCTTAGTGTTCTGAATATAACATACCATTTTTAACCCTTGTTATTTCCAAGTTCCCAAATGTTAATTTATGCCAAATTTCTTCCCCATCTTTATTACCGGTAGGCGTTACCACCCTGCATCCAGGTGGAGCGATGGCTTGGAGAACAACACGGCTACATGTCTTACTGCTTTTTAGATGTTGTGAAAACACTTGCACTGGTTCCTGTATTCAGAATTCACATATTTTTTCTGAAATTCAGAGGCCTAATAGGAACGAGTGCAGCCATGCAGCAGAGACATCTAACAAATATTGACACTGTGTGACTGGAGCTCCAGCTGGCAGATTGGACTCCATGTTGCAGACGTGCTTTCCATAGGGCAGTTCCAGTAACCCATTCCAAAGGAACGGGGCAGCCTAGAAAACCCGAGTGCCCAGGGAAGCACCTGAGTTATCCATCTACACAGTGGCTTTGTGAATGCATTAAATGTACATAGAGGATAGAATACAGCAGATCTTGACTCATACTTTAAGCAGTATAAAAGTAAAGGAATCCTTATCTGTGTAGGAATATTTAGTCTTCTTATATAGAAACTATGTTTCAAGCTTCCAAATACACAGTTTAAAAAAAAAATTATTAATGTCAGTGAATGTAATTACGTGATTTTTTTTTCTGTGAGAAAGTAAAATTGACTCATATGGTTTTTTTCTTTTTTTGCTTGCTGTTTTTTTCTTAAGGTTTTTGGAAAGGATTAGCTGGAATTACTATGCTGTATAATGACGCATCCCAGCTAATTCTCTGTGCATCCATAGCAGGGAGTTCTGCTGGAATGCAGACTGTTAGCACACATTTTGATTGATGTGGCTATAAAAACAATCGGGCTACCTGAAACAGATGTGATGGAGCAGAGCTTAATTTGGCACAAACAACAATTAGTACAACAAAACAATTTGAAACATTTAGGTTTTTCTCAGTTTCTAAAATAAAATCTTTTTTATTTTTTCAGAATAAGATTTCTTTCAAACCATTTCCTTAAAAGTTACTTATTTTTTAAATTAATTTTTTTAAGTTCCCTACTGAAATGTAACATTTTAATTTTGTCATAGAGAAACCTCCCTCTCCCCCCCCCATTTCTCATCTGTCAGTTTTAATAATTGTTTTTGTTTTCTTATATTTTTTCCAATTTTGTATGATCTAAATATCTGGCTTGATTTTTCCTTCTGATTTCTACTGTGTGAGAGTTTAGCTTAGTATCCATGGAAAATATATTCATTCTAATTAAGTTTCTCTCAATAGCTTTATATAAGGAAAATTCTCTAGGGCTTATGAAAACACAAACCCTGTTGAAGGCTGGTTCTGAGGTCCTGCTGTCATGGCAAAAATATTGGTAAATATAAAACATACCATTTGGCCCATCAGTATCTCCAGAAGGCAGAGAGACAAATGTGTGGGATGTCAAATCATCTTTGGGATTTTGCTCTGCAACTTTATCTAAAGGTCTGTTACTTGTTCTGAGTATTTTTATTGGTAAAGCTGTACACAGAAGTTTTATTTATAGTTTCATCATCTTTATGCTGAAGTGCTAAGGGACACAGACTAAAAGATGTAATGTTAATCTTCATAAAAATCTTAGCCTGTGTGGCCATACTAGTGATCTGGATTTTGTGCAGGGGTCTGGTTTGATTATCCTGTCTTCCTTTCCCCAAAAAGAGGCATGACTAAGAAATGGCAGTTCCCTTTCCTAGGTGATTAGTTCCTAAAAACTTTCCCGTGAGTATTCTGAAATTTTCTTTTTTGTATCACTTGTTTTTGTAAACATAAATTTTAGGGAAAAAATTGCTGAAGTCTCATTGCCACTAAACTGACTTTACAAGTTAAGCTGGAGCAGGACTCAAGATACCACTTGAACCATAAATGCAGTCACTTATTTGATGCTATTAAAAAAGTCTCTGCCAAAAGAAATCCGTTGATGCACTATATTCTAATTTACAGTTCTGTGACTCACATTTGTAGCTATCAGCACCAGCTGCCAACACAGTCAAGTAAATTCCAGCAGTTCAGAGTGTGCTGATTTATTGTAAGATCCCTTAGAAGGATGCTCAGGAAAACAGATACTGGAAAAAAAAAATGTTACTGTATATTGCAAAATGATCTTGAGTTCATTCCATTTTCCAAATAAGATTACCAAACAGGCAGGAAAATTATGTCAAGATCATCTGCATTAAAATGACTATTAAAAGTTAAAGGTGCTAAAGTACCTCCTGTAATTTTTCCCTGCTGTTCGTAATAGCACCCTGTGAGGCTTGAAATTGGAATTGGATTGTCATCTGAAATGTTACTGTCTTCTTGGTGTTGTGCTTGTGAATGCTGGTGCTGAGAAATGTGTTGAAAAGACACCTTGCATTAAAATCTGCTCCTTTGCACCACCCTTGTGAGAGAGGCAAAGTCAGTGGTAGCTACCACGTCTCGTCCTGTTGAGGTTCATTACAAAGATCTTCATCAAGTGGACCTGCTGCTAAATGCTGAGAAACAAATCTTTACAGCCATCTCTTTTACTGCTGAAGCACCATTTTTCAGGTTTTGTGGATGCAGTCACTGTAAAATTGTTTTTTACATATATGAGGAGAAACCAGTGGTCACGAGAAGGTGGGGTGAGCAGAAGGGAGGCCAGGTGAGCAGAGCCACCTGCTGAGGAGGAGCAGACCCTGTGTCCTGAGCAGGGTAATGCACACCAGGAATCAGGAGTTCAAGGCACCTTCTGTTGCACTTTTAAGACTTCCTTCCACTGAAAAAGCCCTTCATTTCTTTCAGTTGAGGTACTTGTAGTGATGAGATAACCTGGAATATTGCAGGGTTTGTACACATAAAAGTGGAGGCCAAGTGAACCAGTCCCTTTCCAGTAGGGCCACTGGTCATGGTTGTCAGTGGCCAGTGTGGTGTGCCCTATGAGGAGGTACATGTTCCAGATCTTTTCATTTTGGGATGAATTGCTGTAATGGTGTTGGTGAAGCCAAGGCTGGTTTTGTCCTCTGCCTCCCACTCCATATCCCAATCAACAACCTGTCCTCACGATGCTGTTTGAAATAACTTAGACGATGTTATTTTAGACTTCAAAGGGGTTATTCCATTTTTTGCTCATTCTGATATGTCATTTCCAGTTTAAATCTGTTTTCTGATGACTCGTTTTCGTGCGATAGACTTGAGCCTTTCTGAGATCACGCTCACTGAAAGAAGGTGCTCTACTCACATATGGGATTAAAGGCTCTGTGTGAGGGGAAGGCTTTTCAATAGGGCTCTGATTCTGCCTTCAGGAGTGAACAACAGGCATGTTATGGACCCATGTTTGTGGTTCTAATTCTGCAGAAATTGAGATAAACACCCCAGTGATGTGAGCCGTGGTAGTGCCAGTGTTTGCCACCCTTGACACTGGATTCATGCCAGTAAGTTATTTGAGAGCCAACTTGTATCAGGTTACCTGCATGGGAGCATTTGCAGGATCGGATTTTGTGCTTGTGCTCTGAAGTAATAAATCTCCCAGGGGAGAGTGTCATTTTTACATGGTATTTTAGACATAAAATCTGTTTGATGTTTAGGGTAGAAAATTTGATTAAAAATCAAAATTAAAAATTTTAGTACCTCATAATTTGATGGTACCTGTCAACTTCCAGCCCAGGCTATGCATTTCAAATTCACAGGATGTTTACTTGAAAATAAATTACAAAATTATAGAGTGTGGGTGGGGTTTCTTACTTTAGAATGTAGCTTTTGTGTTCCATTATGGAATATTTTACCATCTTCTGTTAACCATCAAAAGTGGATTTGTGTGTAATTGCTTTAACTGGAAAATAATATGCTAAGATGGAGATGTAAGATGTGTTTTTTTGCAGTAATAGCTCAGATATATCGCTTTGGGTTATTCCTGCTATTTACAGAGTACTTCAGACCCCCTACCTGACTCTGGTTTCTGAACTTATTTTTTTCTTTTTATGCTATGTGCATCATTTAAATTCTGTTTAGTGCTTTGTAAGCTAACACTAATATTTTGCATTTTGCAAAAGACAGCTGTAAGGCTCCTTATTTTCCTCTTTAAACTCTTCTACAGTTTCTTTATATATAGGCTTGGAATACTTCCTTTGTCTTCTTATCATTGAAATGCTTCTGCCTATTTTAAGCTCAGCTGGGCTGCTTTCCCTTTCATCAGTTCATTTATCAAGGAAACGTGTTTGTTTCCCACTGCACTTCATGAGATATTGGTGAAATTACTGGCCAGAAATAAAACCTGACCGATTTTCATACATTTAATGACATTAGAACATCCCCACACTCCATCATTAGCCACACTGATCTTAATATCGTACAGCAAATGGCATCACAACAGGGTCCAGGTGGAGTAATTTCAGCTGAGACACTGCCCTTGAGCTTGCCTGAAGAGAAGCCAGTTGTCCTAATCTTTCTGTGTTACAGCTGAGGAAGGATTAACATCATTCTCTGAAGAAAGTGAAATCATGTGAGAATGCATATGGGGGCAGATCGCAGCCACAGCTGGGAACTACTGCTCCTGTCACAGAGGAAATCACGAGCATGTCTGGGCTCTTCCAGTGCAAATCACAGCAAGGTGGCCTTAAATAATTGAAGATGATTTAGGTAGAAGTGTTTTCCTTTGCTCGGAGTTAGAATTGGTTGCTTCACATGCACTGTCACTGTGTCTCAGCTGAGGGGACGTATCTCACAGTTGGACAGTAGCTTCCCAAACTCTGCCTGAGCAGGGTTATTACTCCAAGGAAGTGGATGCTGCAGTGACTCAGGGAAAAGAGAAGCCTATAGACCAGAAAAGTTCAGCAGTACTGAAGTGCTGAAGATGTGACTTATCAAATACCAGTATTTTAAATGTTCCTGTATAAAGACCGTTTCAAACAGCATAACCTGATGCTTGCAATGATGTTTTACAGAGTAGCAGAAGCTCTTACAAGCCTGATAAGTGTCTGCTCTAACTTGTGGCACTTGAAGTTCCTTCTCCTATATTCTCTCACCTCACACACTAGAGAGGAAATGAGGAAAGGAGTGAATGTGTTCTTAACCCTGGCAAACCAAAAACTCTGGTGTCCTTTCATGGTAATTCCACCGTAGGTGAGAGGCAAGAGGTTTCAATTTTTTATAATTTACTTCTGTTAAAACAGCCCCCCATCCAACTTTCTTTTATGCACCATTTCCCTTCACCAGGCTTTAATTGGTGTTACAAATTTCTCTATCTTTAATTAAAAATTAGAATTAATATTTTTTAATTAGGCCTTTTAACTGATAACAGTGTAACACAATTGCAGTTAAGCTTCTCCTGTTGCTTTTAGCTTCTTGTTTTAAAAAGGGTGTGTTACAGTGTGAGTTAATTTATATGTAACTGAGTTCATGCTTTATCAAGAAAGTCCTTGTAATTTGTTTTGGTCACTGCACTTCTGGTATGACCAATTTTATCACCTCAGTAAATTCCACTGAAAATCTTTGCATTGCTCATATATCTGTACTTGTTGTGAATATAGGACACACTATGGCATTGCTCTCTAACCTGTCAACTAAGAGCGATTAAATTGTACCCTGAAAACAGACCAAATAATCTTAAACGACATGAATACACCTGATCTCCCAAATCTGGGAGCTCTCCTGCTCTTACATGCTCACGACAATCTGAGTAATCTCTTTGGCTTTTCAGCCTATTTTTGGTGTGCTGTTTGTTTTGCATTTTTCTACATAACAAGTGTGGGAGATTATACAGAGGAGAGGAATGGAGTGTCTTGACCTACATTAACTCAAAGCTGAGTAGCATCAGCGTTTCTGATTTGATCTGACAACGCCTGGTTAAGTTGATGCATTATCTGTCCTGGCTGCTACTTTGAGATGACGCTCTGTGATCTTCCCTACCTGTCTGTGCTCTTCCCAGCCTCAGTTACTCAGGCATTTTTTTATTGTGGGAGGTAGTGCAGGTCCATGATCCTTCCCCAGGCTGTGTAAGAAAGGATTCTGGCTGATGGAGGCAGAAGTCATTTCCTTTCTCAAGTAGCAGTGCCACCTGTTTGAAAGCCTCTGTTATGTATGAACTGTTCTGGAGCTTAAGACAAAGAGAGCTGAGGAAAGACACAGCTCTGGGTGCAGCCCTCATCCTCTCAGTAGAATCCCATGATCAAAAGGATGGATGTGCACCTCCGTCTGGATTCTTCCTGGATCTTTAACCCTTCCTGATAAGGTTTACTTGCTAGCCCTTTTTCAAATATTCAGCCTTTGTGCCTGTATGTTCCTTACTATTCAGCAGCTCTCCTTTAGGCAGCTTTACCTTTGATCCTGCTGGTCAGCTGTAACCTTCTTCAGAGGACTGAGGATGTCCATATTAGCTCTGTGAGGACCCTGACAGAGTGAAGTTTACCACTGGTTTTACTGACAGAAAACAAAGAGAAATTAGCTTCACTGCTTATGGGCTGGATGGACTGTGGTCTCAGCCAAGGGTAAGATACAGGCAGACAGCTGAGAGTTACAGGGATAGATTGTATGAATGGTTTCTTTCAATTAGAGATAAAATACAGGTTTCCAGTTCTGATAAGTGTCCAGGTTCTGAACACTGCCCTTTGAGAATGAAGTTCAGCATTTCTTCTGCAAGTGCTTAAATAGACAGTGTATCAACCTTAAGTTTGTCCTAGTTTAGCTTTATCTGCCTTAACCACATTTGATCTGTGTGAATGGGTTGTTTATGCTCTTAGAAAAAACAAGGGTAATACTGCCTTGTGTTGGCACATCCGTGTACCTTTGACTTTTAAGATGTTCCTAGTTTGTTTTATAAAGCATCTGCCTCTGGTATTGGCATTTCTGTAAATGCAAACACCACAAAGTGCATCACACCAGATCAACACCCTCCTACCCAGTATAAAATACTACTCCATCTTAACGAACAGCTCTCGTCATTTCACAGCCTTCACCTAAAACTGCAGCACCAGCACAGCCTTATAATGTCTTAAAAGTTCATTGATGTGGACCAAGGGATTGGAGGGAGATGTGGGTTTCAGCCTTCTGTCCATCACTGCAGCACTCCATGTATGCTCATGAACCTTCTTCACCCTCCAGAAAAGGCAGTCACTCTTGCAGCCCCTCTTCTCTTTGTGTCTCTGCTATATGCCTCATTGCCTGCTCTTTTATTCCAGATGAATGCTGCCTGCTCAGCTCTTTGTGTGTTTCTCCTCTTTCTACTTGTGTGACAGCCTCTAGTTCCTTTGAACACCTGTCTTTGTAATGCCTCCTTTTCCCTACAAAACTCTCCTTCCACTGATGTTCTGCTCCTATCTGTTGCCCATCATTTCCACCTCTCTCCACATATTTATCTTTGTCCTATATCCTTTTGTGTGTCTCTTCTCTCATCTGTGCCATGAAAAATCCAGTGCTTCTCTTCCTATTGATAACTGTGAAAAGAGCTGAAAGTTGTGGAGAGATGTGATGGTAAGTTTGGGGATCCTCCATGCCAGACTCGATCTGTTGACCTCTTGCTGGTTGCATGGACATCTCCTGGGTTGATAGCCTTGGCACTGACCTAGTTAAGCCCAATTCCCATAGGAAAGTTTCTGTTTCCCTGTTTTAGCTGTGTCATGGTGCACCCATTCTGGAGAGCTGATTTTCTGACTAGCAGATACCTTTGTCTGAGTTGAAGTTACAGCATCTGCCTGTGTTACACATTCACACACTCTCCCCACTGCACATTCCCCATCTCTTGCCCAAAATTGCATATTTTCCTGTATGTCATCTGCTTTCCCAGATGTTTCTTCTTTTCTGAGATGCACTGAAAGCATGTACACGCTGCTGGTTGTCAAGTGGCTGCCTGGGCCTTGGGACTTCCCTGAAGACAGCGTTGTTTCATGTCCAGTCATTGTGCTTTGGGCAATTTCTAGTGCTTGGTTCTTCCTAGGCTGGTTTTGTCGAAGATCATCTGTGAGTTCTCCAATGATTTATGTCCCAAATTAGTCCTCCTGTCTTCGAGACAGGCTGCCTAGACTGCATATGAGTACAGTAATCACTGTCCTGGCCAAGCAGGTATTGTATTTAAACTGTTGTGGAATTGCTACCACCTTAAGACTATGTTAGTTTGTGTCTTGCTGCTGCAGCTTCTTGAAAGATTTGTTACCGAGAGTATCAGCTGCTCTCAAACTTTTAATGAAACTGTACAGTGTGTGTGTTTTTTCACCCTGCAAATTTCCAGCCCAATGTTCCTTACCATATTATCCTCTGTGCAGCCTATGAAAGGGTTTCTGTATATTAAATCCAGTCCCCCTGATCTGAGCTATGCTGTGTAATTTCACTAATGTTGCAGTCAGATTCTCTAATGTACACTTAAGGTGATTAGAAAGAGTTTAGTGTTCTTTCTCTGTCTCTTACCCTCTTTATTTTTTCTGTCACTGTTACCCAAAGGAATTAAGAGCAGAAACTGTATGGAAATACTTCCCTTGTTACATCATTGCCTCACATTGTCAAGTTCCCTCTATAACATATTCAATACCCTGTAATTATTCCCACTGTAACACTAGGAACACACTTCTGGTAATTCCGATGCTCCTTTTCTCCACTAAAGTAACATTAGTTTTGTATTTAATATGACAGTATATCCAAGTTTAGTATATCTCACAGTTTTACAACATTGGCATTCAGTGTACTGAGATTATCCATTTTCAACTGCTGCATATTAATGTTGGCTTTGTGTGTATGAACTTCTGTTTTATGAACATGCTGCATTGCACTGTGCTGAAATTTGCAGATAGGCCTAACGTAGCATTTTGGCTACGCAAGATAAAATTTGAGAGTGTAGTAATAGCGCAGCTTTCTGACAAGTGTAAATGCTGCTTGGAGAGAGTGCAGCACAAAAGCTGAGGAGACAACCAGGAAGGTTTTTCCTGACTGTTAGGGGAGGCTGGAAAGAGAAATCTTAATCCGTGTGTCACACGCTGGCATCCTTGCTAGTTAAAAGAATTGCTGAGAATGCTCATGGCTGTGAAGGCTCCTGTTTAGACTGCGGCTTCAAAGTACAGGTAAATATTTAACCCAGATCCAATGGAATAACAATTATCCTGTGATACTGCTGTTCCAAGGAATGTAAATCTTTCTCCTCGTCAGCAGCAGCTTCGTCGAGCCCCGTCTATGGGAGGGATGCCTGGATATCATTAGGGACAGCAGGATGTAAAGGGATTAAACGCCCCTGGGGTTTCACTTTCAGCTCTATACACCACTAGGTTTCTTCACAATTTGTTTTCTCAGAAATTGCCTTTTCTGTGTTTCACATGTGGCAGCTCTTGCAGAATGCTGAGGAGTGAAAGCTTGTCCAGGACTTTCAGTCTGGTAGAGCAAATGAGACCTCCTGGCTTCCACTGATTCCTGACAATTGCATTGCTCTTCTTGCTAAGCCTACTGAACATTATGTATTAGATCTGATATCCTGGGTAAATTACAAGTTTCAGGATTACATTCTATTTTATATATATTCCTCCTCCTGCACCATAATTACCATATTTTTCTTTGCTTCCCACCCAATAATATACACAGTGAAGAATATACACAGTGGGATTTTGGTCTTCATACTGAACATCTGTAGGTCTGCTCAGTGAGGTTCTGTAAGCTCAGAAACACTTACTGTTGGTGACCCAAGAACAGGTGGCTGCACTTTAGCTGTGGGTATTGTGATTCTTCTGTGCACAGCCAGAAGAGCACTTGAAATTAAAGGCATTATGGAGATGTAATTTGCTATGCAGAAATCTAAGCATGTCTATAAAATCAATACACTATAATTTTTCAAATCATTGATAGTGTATCATTCTGGTTATCTTTACTCCACCTGTATTTCTCACTAGTGGCTCTTTGGGGCTCTACTGATAGGGAGGTAAAAAAAAGGGGGGGGTAAAAAAGCAACATCCGTGCCATCATCCACCTCATATTGATGCTGCTTTTACTCCCAGCCTAATGGCACACACTAGGCATGTTCCCTACCTTTCTTGTACAGAAGTGGTCTTTGACATTTCAGAAGGTTTTCAGCCACTTTTTCCACTGAGTTGAATTGCATTGCTTTGGGGTGAAAATAAACCATTGAAGAAATAATTGTAAAATTTGATTGACAGGGCTTCCTTCCACAGTCCCTGCATTACCAACTCCTCCTCTGCAGGAAGCAATTGTAAAGAACAATCTCTACCCGGTACTTAAAGACCTAGAAGCTATGTTTTTACCCTGACTGCAATTTCCAATCCAGGTTGCTTTGTGGGATCTTCAAATCACATTGTGAAGGCTTAGATCACATTGGCTAAACTCAAGGATGTTCAGCTGCCACAACAGTTGATTTAACAATTTTTCAAACCTTTCCCTGATGCCAGCCTCCTACTAGAGAGAAAATGACATCTGTTCCTTATTAAATCTGTGCATTCCTTTTCCCTTCCTGTGCAAAGGTAATGTCTAGTAATGGCATGGGCAATGGATTAAGCTGTTTTTCACTGTGTAGGTCACATACATGCTTTCACCTGGTGTTACAGAATGTCCTGGCAGAGTTTCAAGCAGTACCTGAGGGCTTGACATCTGATAAAGTTTGCTTGATGATTCTCAATGTGTCAGGATGGGCTTTCTGATTTGATTTCTTCAGGGCTTGTGGTGCTCTTCCTTAGGAGCTTTAAAAGAGAAATGAGAGGACATAACTGTTCAAACTCAAGTATTTTCTTAGAGAACAGTATCAATTTTTAAAGAAGCACCCTCTGACTTTTAAGCTTCAGATAACTTTGTGTCCAGTTCTACTGAAAAGCTAAAGAGTAGAGGTGTGCAGAAATTAAACAGAAATACTTCTTTCAGTGGGAAAGAAAATAAGGTGTGCAATCATTTTGTTTTATTTTCCCTTGTTATTCTTGATTTTTTATTTTTTAAGTGAACAGTCAGTAGTTACAACTACTGCTAAAAGAGTATCTTTTATTGGGAAAATAAGCTGGACCTGCTAAACATTCTGTGGGATATGGTTAACACTGTGATCAGCTGTAACTCCTAAGAGGCAGACAAGAGGATACCCCTTTGTTTTGGATATGGAGAAAGTATTGCTGGATTAAGGACTGGCATTGGAATAGATCTGGACCAGAAAATACTTGGTGTAATACAGGTGGGTTTGGAATCTGAATGATTGGAAAACATTTTATGCTTGGAATTGTGTAGAATGAATCAACCCACTGGACTGGTCTATCTCTCACTGGGTGTTTGAGAAACATCAGTTTCTCATCAGTCCTTGTATGTTCTTTAAAGTAAAGACCATGGCTTGAGAAAAGTTCTCAAAGTTTGGTGATGTCCAGAGAGTTTGAAAAAGACATTTTGAAACATGTAAGCTCAAAGGGGAAGGAATGATTTCCCAATGCATATAAATAGCTGTAAACATTAATTTTTTTAAGCCTCTTGGCAGTAAGGTCAAACAGGGTTCCTTAATCGGTGTTTTGATTGTCCTCTAAGTTGTCAGTTCTGACAAAGGGAAAAAAAAAAAAAGGCAGCTGGAAATGAGAGGAAACAAAAAGCAGATCTTGTCTCAGCTCACAGTCATTAAAATGAAAGGCATGTATCCTGCAAGAGGAAGCAGAGCTCTGCTGTTGCCTCGCAGGCTGCTGAGGTAAGGTGGGAGCAAACAGCACTTAAGAATGTTTATTCACTGCTGGCTTGCAGGTAGCTCTCTGGAGGACTTTCTCTACAAGGTGTAAAATTTCAAGCAATATGACCTTTCCTGAGACATCTTCACAGAATACTCTTCAGAATAAGCCTCTAAAGGCAAAATAAATAAGTTAAAGGAATCTCCTAACACAAACATTTCTATACCTGCTAAATCATCCACCAAGTCCCTCCAAGGCACAAGGGTTGGTGTAAATTATCATGTCTACCAAATGGGAGTATCTGAGGCCTTTGTAGGTTTTCTTCTTAAAGTAAAGCTAGCTGAGTCATGTCATCCTGTGTGTTTATAAACATATTTAAGGGTATTTTTAGGCACACTGAACATTTAATGCTTGCAGAGGCTGCTTAGCATTGAAAGGCTGCACGGTCAAGTCTTTTTGCAATGCCTTTGTATTAAACGGACCCTTGTGGATCAGTCCAGTAGAAATCAGGAAATCCAGTATAGTAAATGTTTGTTAGCTTTGTGGTTTTTATTATTATTAAGGAAAGCTTGAAGATAAAACACATTGAGTGCTCTGCTCTGAACTTTCCTATCTCCTTTCATCCACACATGTCCCTGCAGTAACACACGGTGTTTCTCTGCAGGTGGTCCCGTTTTGAAGTGAACAGGGGAGCTCTGGGTTCATAAACTCACAAGATCTTATTTGCACTTACTAATGGCTGATTTCTGTGTTGTATGGGACTGGATCAGGGTTATCAGTGAACTGGTCTGGGTCCTAGAAAAATCCATGGAGGAGACAGCAAATATGAGCTCCTTCCCTTTATGCTCCTGAACAGTGAGGCTTTTATGTCCTTTGCAGTTCGTGCCAGATACCTGTGTTGTGCCTGAGGGCAGAGAGAAACCATCAGTTGAGCCAGAGGCACTTTCAAAAGGTCTTCACAGGACATGCCTGTGGCTCTCAGGTCTCTGAGGACACAGGGAGCAAAAAAGGTGCTGCCCAGAGAAGCAGAACAAAGTTAGCAAAAGCAGAAGTTCAAATATGTGTTAGAGACTGAGATTGTTTAAAATTATTGTTTAGTTCTTCCCAGAAAGGGGTATTATGGGTGGCATTTCCAAGTGTGCTCCCACACATATGTGACAGTGAGAGAAGCGGTGTCTGAGCACTCCTGAAAATGTAGCTTTTAGTCTTGTTTTGAAGTGTTTTCTAGAGATGGGGGAATAGTTGGATGAAGAGTGTTTTGAGTCTCTTAAATCATAGAGTAGAGAAAGAATAGGTTAAAAGCCTGACAGTCTTCTACCCCACTCTTCAGACAAGGCTCTAAGAGGGCTGCACTACTTCTGTCCTTTGTTAACAAAAGGTGAGATTTTTCCTTGGCAGAGGGTTGATATAACCTCCATTTTAGTTTGTACTTGCCACTGGCCTCTTTCTTTCTTTCTTTCTTGTCTTTCTATGTAGATTGCAAACTCTAAAAGCAGGAATTGCTTTTTTTTGTCATTTGGCGCCAGACATGGTGGTTTCTGCTGCAGCAGGAACAGCAGTGGATGGCATGGGTAGAACATCAATGAGCAGAGCTTTAAATGTGGAATACCACAGATTTTATTTGCCTCTGACCTGCACTAGATTGTGTCCCACCAGGTGAAGAACTGACAACTACGTACTTGTTTCCCAGAAATTCTGACTCTCTTGCACTGATGTTTTCTCACATATCTAAGGGTTGAAATTCATATAGGTGAGCCCAGAAAGCCATAAAACCATTAAATCTTTCTCCTTGACTAACACATACAACAATATTAGACAACTCCCTTAAAATCAAGGAAAAGAAAAGGACTTGTGTGGTGGCTGGGTGTACCAGGTCACAGCCTAGAGAAATTTCAAATAATTTAATTGTAAATTCTGGCAAACTGGGACTTATGCTCATAGCAATGATACAGCCTTAGCTGTGCAACAGGAGCACAAACAATTTCATTAATGTAAATAAGAGCAGTTGAACTAATGGAGCAAGGTCAAAGTAGTGCCTATTCTTTTGATCACTGCAAACCACTGAAGTACAGATGGGATACAATCTATGTGCCTGAAAGCACCTGTATCCTAAATAATTAATGTGACATTTACAAGGGATGTTTGCTTACTTTTTTCTTCTTTTTTTTTTTTTTTTACCAATTACTTCCAATAATGGTAGCAAGTAGGTTTCTACTCCTGACTGAGTTAGTGATTATAATGTCAAAGGGGCTTGTGTAATGTCTTCTGTGTCTTAATAAACCTGTCAGCTGAGGTTACATTGCTTTCTAATTTTCACCAGTGTAACATGCTGCTGCACAGCTGGGGAGAAATGGCAGACTCGGGAGCACACAGCCTGCTGTTGTATTTTATTATAAGATTGTGTCCTGATAAAACCATACAAAGTGGTTAAGCTCTAAGTTTACAGATTAATTCTGCACTTTAAAAAATCAGTCTGGTGCTGTCTTTGTGTGTTTGGTTTTGAGTGTTTGAACTGTATTGCCAGCCTTTTGCATCTCTTTTTCTTGGTTTTCTGGGCAGTGCCTCATTTTAACACTTGGAATATAAATTCCACTTACAGCAGGGTACAAACAATTAGTAATCAATAATAATAGCAGGTAGGAAATCCTAATGAATTACTGTGGAATGTGTATATCTTGATTTGTCTGCATGTGTGTGCATGTGATGTTTTAGAGCAAACTGAAGCAAGAAGTTGTGGGAGGAGAATCCATAGCTCTGCAGATGGTTGGAAAGAAAAGAATCTCATTACTTAGGTGGATGCAGTGGGAGCATTAGATTAATGGTTGCACTGTGTGAGATCAGTCCCTTATATTTACTGTACATAATGATTTGCTTATAAGTAAGTGAGGCCTTGCAAAGAGGTCTGTAGAGACAGTGCATTCAGATAATTGTGGTTTCCACCAGACAACTCTCCCTTTTACTGACATTTCCAGGAGATGAGCAGGGACTGTTAGAAAGGGAATCCTAAGCAACTGTTTCCTGGACTTCCTGTGCTGTTGCAAGGGTTACATTCCTCAAGTTTGTGCTTCAGAAGCATCTACAAAAGGGAAAAGCCGTTATCAGAACTGCTTGGCTCTTGTTGCTGATAACAGAGCATGGCCAAACCATGGCAGCATTCCCTCAGTCAGGGGCTGCTGTGTGCTGACAAGTCCTCTTCAGGCAGCTTGTGGATCCCATCTCCAAGGTTTCCCATGACCTAGGCCCCTGGTAGCAAAACCCCTTTGGAAACCCCTCAAAACTACTTAATAAGAGCAGAAGCTCAGTATTTGTTTTGGACAGCAGGTAGCACAGTGCAGCCTGGCGCTGGCAGGAGGGTGCTGGGATGTTTCACAACGGAAAGTGCTAGCAAGGGTGAGGTCAGATGTGGTGGTACATGCACGACATTATCACACTGAACAACTGGAAAAGAATAATTCTCCTAAATGGGAAAGCAAACAACCATTGCTTGCTGTTTTCCCCACTGAAAAAGGAACACAAAATATTTGCTCTGCTGTGTAATGCACGTTCAACAGTAAACACAGTGTTGGGTCCAGGACTTGGCAGCTGAGCAGCCAGAGAGCCCCAAGTTCCCAATCCAGTCAATTCTTTGCTGGCCAGGACATTTGTCTATACCCTATATCTGTGGGGTTTTTTTTCTAATTTACTTCTATATTCCCTCATCAGGATTCGCTGCTACTGGATATTTTTTTATTTCTTGTCTTAGTCTGTCTCCTTTCCTCAAGCATAAAGTCTTTGTTCTTCCCTGGCATGTTGTACCCCACACTCTCACCACTTTGTCTCCCAGGGTGGGATCACCTTGCCTGAGGGTGTCTCCTCTCCTGGGCACCAAGGAGGGAGGACCAGGCCCACCCCATCCTCTGCAGCATGCATAATTTCCGAGTTAGGAACTAATTAGACATACAAAAGAGATATATAGCAAGAAAAGTGCAACTCTGAGTATATGACAAAGGCTGAAATTACCTAGTCCAGCATACTGGACATGAATTCAGCATGCAAAGGGGACTGAATTCAGCATTTCAGTTAATTTTGACAAATGTGAGAAAATTTTTTTTCTCTTCTTCTCATTACATTTTCAAATTTGCATTATGCAGAGCTAATCAATTATTAAAAGTGGCTCAAAATTGTCTCAAGACATATGGGGATTATTGGCATCTGTGTGTTTAAGGAACCAGGTATTTTACAGCTCGAAAATAGCATATGCCTAAGGTTCTAATGTAACAATTTAGTTTTCAAGAGCTGCAGCAGCAACACAAGTGTCTGTAACTCACCTACCATATGCTGTGGTGTGAGGGGACAGCAACAAACACTTATGTTACATATCCTGTTTCTTTGCTGGAGCTGGCTAAAAATGTTTATTGAAACGTGTTTGGTTGTTCAAAAGGGAAAATAACATTCATTATAAAATATTTTAATAAAAATCAGTGTTTTAGTGGGCTGAGTTTAATACAGAAATGAAAACTGCCAAGATGTGTGCTGTACCAGCTGGGTTCGTGTTCAAAAGCATTGAATCCAATGGACGCCACCAGAGTCTGTACCTCGGTCACTTAAGCACTACTGGCAATTCCATCTGGAAGCCATTATTCCAGTTTCCATGTTTTTTAGGGTTTGGGAGTTTGCAAACATCGATCATGATTTAAAGCATTTGTCCTTTATTTAGTTAACAAGATGGCACAGCTGTTTGCTTGCTTCTCCCACCAATCTCTTTTGCAGCGTGGCTGTCTCAGAGGACTGAACTTACCTTGAGTCTCTCTACTCATGCAACTCTCCGTATGTTTTGGGAAGGCATTTTCCCAAACATTTCTGCTATGCATCTTTCTCCTAATTAAAAAAATACAGGGCATGCCCTTAAATAATGTCTACACCAACCAAGCATTTAGGATTTCATCTTATCTGATCTTAACAGGTTGATTAAGACATTGAAGGCACCTTTGTTCACTTTTCTCTTGGAGCCTGACTTTGAGGTATAAACGATGCCATTTGTATTTTGGTAATTTATTTTACAGCTTCTCTCTTTCCAAGTCATTTTTTAGAAAATGTTAAGGGCATTGGCCCAAGTACACAAAGACTATAATCTTCCCCTTAGAAGAGCGCTGGCTGACAAGGCTGCTAATGTGTCACCTCCTAATAATCTGATAATTATAAATGATGCAAACAGGAGCGTGGGGTGGTTGAACAGCAGCACTCCCAGGCACTGCCTGCCTGGTGATTACAGCACAAAAGGGCGGGGGGGTTTGTAAACTGCAAGCCCAAAGGCCACCGTACTTGAACCACCTGAGGCACGCTTTAATTACCCTGAAAGGCACAGCCTGTCATGTTCTATTGCTATTACGGGTATATTGTGGGAATAAGGTGTTATTTATACATCAGAGAACTTATTGTAAATTATATTCTGCCTTTTATGAATTTGGAAAAGAGGTTGAGTTTTGTCAGCAAATCTGGCGTTCTGTTCTTTCAGGGGAAAAAAGTATAATTTGTACTTTAATTAACATTTTTTTCTAGATTGCAGCCTGTTTTGCAACTAAGAGAGTGTTATTGGTTTGGAATTGATTTTGGTGTCATATGTTGTCATTTGACAAAAAACAGTTTTACTAAGCTGTTTGACATTCGAACAGCTGGTAATGTCACTTTTGTTAATGTCTTTAACCACATTTTTAACAAAACAGCAGATGCTCATCACAAAAGCCATTTTCCTCTTCCATCCAAATGTGTAAAATCAGCTAACTTACTGCTTCAATTAAAGCTGAACCTTCTAAATAAGGGAACTGACCTGAAAGCAGACAACAGTTTTAGGAATGCCCTTTAGGTGTATATCTGGTTAACATAAAGACCACTTTTACACCGATGAAACTTCTTTTTTTGGAGAAATATATTCTGTAGTATGTATGACTGCTCAAAATGGGTCTCAGATTTGTTACCTGTGAGAGTTGAAGGATCTGTTTCAATGCTGAAATACTCAGCAGCCACGGAAAGAACTTTTAACTTTGTATATAGTGCTATATGTTTTAACATTATAGAATATTTACAATGGAATAGTTCAACAATTAAGAGACACTGTGATCTGGGATGTTGTATATGTTACCTTGTAACATAGGTACAAATTTTTATGCTTATAAAAATGTGTCTGCCTTTTGAGTGGTCACATAAAAGCAGATTTCCAACCAGAGCTGTATGTAAGTGCAT
Organism: Myiozetetes cayanensis; assembly: GCF_022539395.1. Taxonomy (NCBI): domain Eukaryota; kingdom Metazoa; phylum Chordata; class Aves; order Passeriformes; family Tyrannidae; genus Myiozetetes; species Myiozetetes cayanensis. Next base: position 8,266,397 of record NW_026087389.1, read on the forward strand.
GCTAGCAAATAAGAATTTCTGTAGAACCTGCTCATTTCTTTTGATGAGTGCAAATTTTTTACACATTTGATTTATAGTGAAAGCAAGAGGTAATATGCATTTAGCAAATACAGCACGCATAGGTAATTTTTGTGTTATTCTTTGAAGTTTCTCAGCCACTGGAAGTTCACTTACATTAGATTTTAGCTGGCTTTTTGCTGTGGTTTAACCCAGCAGGCAGCTAAACACTACACAGCCACTCACTCTCTCCCTCACACTGCAATGGGGGAGAGAACTGGAAAGAAAAAAAGGTAAAATTTTTGGGTTGAGATAAAGACAGTTTAGTAGGGCAGAAAAGGAAAGGAAAATAATGATGATGATAATAATAATAATGATGATAAAATAATTAGACTGTACAAAACAAGTGATGCACAGTGCAATTGCTCACCACCCACTGACTGTTGCCCACCCAGTTCCTGAGCAGAAATCCCCAGCCAACTTTCCCCCAGCTCTATATGCTGAGCATGACCCCATGTGGTCCCAACTATCCCTTGGGTCAGTTGGGATCCGCTGTCCCAGCTGTGTCCTCTCCCATCCCCCTGGCTGGTGGGGTGGGGAGCAGCAAAGTCCTTGACTCTCTGTAAGCCCTGCCCTGAGGTAATAAAAACATCCCTGAGTTATCAACATTATTCTCATCCTAAATCCAAACCAGCACTGGACCAGCTACTAGGAAGAAAATTAACTTTATCCCAGCCAAAACCAGGACACTTTTGCTGTCAAGGTGACAGGCTCATCCTCTGTGTCATATTTTAGCAACACTTCATAAAATCTTAGCTTGGATGGTGAAGTAGGAGATAGCTTAACAAGAAAATTATTTAATTCTTCCAGCCATTTCACTAGGAAGAAGTTAAAATGGACCTTTAGAAATGGTAGCACACTAATTTTAAAATAACTTTATATTTTTAATTTAGCAATACCATCTCCTTGTCTATTTTTGTTTTTAAGTATTTTCTTTCTTTTTAGCTGAAGGTCAGTTCCAGTAACTGTTACTAGGCAACAATTAAAAATGCTACCTCTACAGCTTATAAATTCTGTTTATTGCATAGAATATATTAAGTTTTCACATGCTTACTATAAAAAAACCACCCGACAACCAAGAAACAATTAGTTCATATTCTGAAATATACCTTAAAAAAAGTCTACCTCTGTACCCCTCCCTGATGATACAAATTTGTTACACTTTGTTACCAATTGTTATTGACATGAAATAGCAAAATTATCAGAGTTTCATGTGAATGCTGCAAGCCTTTTTATAATTTATCATTTTCATGATAATATTTAGCAGATTCAACGGTACTGTCCTTGGAGCTGGTTATATTGTGATCCAAAATTTCTGCTGCTGTTTTCTGCAATCTGTGGCCAAGTGATATACTTGTTTGCTGTTTACTCTCTGTGTGATTATTTTAACAAATGCATGCACTAGGCAAGCTAACAGTAGGAAAAACAAATATTTTCCAGATAAGGCACAATACTTATGGAGAAGGAAATTTATATACCTAACAGCAACAAATCGAGCTTTGTGCAGGATTGCAGTAGGTACAAGTTTCAATTGAAGAAAAAATTTTCAGGTGGCCTCCATTAAGTGACAAATTACAGTAAACTGAGCTCAAATTTTGCTTACTATGAATTCCATCCAAGTGGTCTACTTTCCTACACTCTAATTCCCTGAAAAAGTATAACTATTCCACCCTTTAAAGATATCTCATTGAACAGCTAGAACTATGAAGTTAAATGATAAATGGTTAATTTAATAGCATCAGGGGCAATATTCAAATTGATTTACTGTGTTTAGAGTTTCACCTGCTTAGACAAGTGAAAGGTGGAATGTTTTTGGTCTCTATTCTTTGTTTGTATATTGTTGTCTTATGGATTTTCATGAGGTAGAAAATACTTCAGCAAAAATTCCAGCTGTAGGTAAAGAGAATTTGTGTTGACCAATAACTGTGTGTTCAGTACCTGTTATGTAGGTCTGGAAAGTGAAACTGTTTAAATTTGGGAAGTTGCTATAAATTACAACTATTTCTGAGATTTTTTTAAAAAACTTCAGATTTAGCCACAGACCTTCAGCAATTTCGTTATTCAAAAGTTGCCAACTAAGAGTCAGGTTCACAGTATGTTCTAATGGTGTTTTGGTGCACCGTGCCATTACTCTCTCTTTCCTTAAATGTGTTATAAAAACCTAGAAAGTTCTGTACAAGTGTTCTGTTTATTGTTCGTACATTTCTTTTTGTCTATGAGAATAGTCCTTAAGTGAAGGGCAAAGTGAAATAATTCATGTAATAAGTTACAGATAGTTGCCTTTTTTAGTAGTTACAGAGCAGAGCAGGTGAAACTTGAACTTGTGTTGGCAATGTGTGACTGTATTCTGAGTTTATCAAAGGATAGTCCTTCTGGAAAGGATCCTTATTTTCACATTCCTCTGACAAGTTTCTTCTCAGTAGTTCTCTTCCGTTTTACTGGCTACATTTTATTCCACTTGTGTCCAAACTATCATGGCTTAGTTCCTTTTCTCTTGCTTCTTTGGCCCAAATAATAATTCTCTATTAGAAGTCACAAATATTTTCACTTGGTAAAGGTGAGATAGAAACTGTTGCAAGCAGGGCAAACTGAATTCTGGATTGTGATGACATGAACCATACTGAATGCTGTTGTGCATTTGTCATGGCATTGTTGTGATGTTATGTTTGTCTCAGCAACAGCTAAACTTAGTGCAGAGGAAGACCAATAACTATGTTAGAGATTGTAGAGCAAAATGAGTGCTGTTTGCAAAGGTGAAAAAAAAGTCAAAAAGAAATTACTTTTCTGAAGAATTATGAATATTTGCATTATGGTGCAGAAAATGGCAGTGCTAAGATGGGATTTTACTCCTCACCTAAGAGAAGCTTTGTTATATTGCAGCTGGAACCTCCCAGGCACTCCTAGCAGAGGCTCCTACATGGACGTGCCTTATCATCATTACCTATGCAGCAGGCCCAATTAATCTCAATGTTTTTAATTCTGTTTACAACCTTGGGTGTAACAGGACTTGCTAATGTGGGTATTTGGTGAAGAACACAACAAATACCTTCCTTAGCAGCTTGCATAGCCAGACTGTATTTACTCTGTGAGTCCTCGGTATTTGACTCAAAGTAAATAACTCAGCCCACAAATTCTCTTCATTGAAGAGATGGATTCCCTTTACCTGCTCTGTTAGTAGTACCAGCAGCAACCTACTGTCTTTCTGCACTTCAGGAAAGTCAAATAAATTGCACACAATTTTTTGACCTGAAGTTTTCCTTGATCTGTGTGACTTTAGACTTACTTTGTGAAATGACAAAGTCGAACAAGAAAATACCGGTTCATTTAGCTGGGTGTATTTCAGCTGAAATTGTCCTGATTCAGTGAACTTCTCTGCATATGCAATGACACTGGAACTGTCTGTTCTGGCTGAAAAAGATGTTAACATCACTTTCTCAACCGCAGCTGCCTGTGAGCCACAACTTTACCTTTTACCAGCTCCAGCAATGATCAAATTGACGTAGAATAACAGAATAATTCAGGCTGTAAGGGACTTCACATCTTCAATAGGATCTTCAATTTGTCTAAACTTCAATAAGACCTCATCTCTTACTAGACTGCAGAGATCTGGGAGTTGAAGGAAAGGAAGCTTTTCGTTTGTCCTGCTGTTCATGACACGGTTTGGGGATTTGGGGTTTTTCTTTTTGTCGTTATCCAAGAGTTGTGAATGTAAATGATAAGTGGAATAAAAGATGTGTGATACCCCACGGGAACAGGAGATAACAGGCATCCTGAAGAAGGAGGGAGCACATCTGTACCCAGTGATGTGGTGGAGTCAAGGACTGGGAGATCCTGGGTGGCCTGGAAGGTGGTGTGCTTTGAGGAATGAATGTTGCCTTTGGCATAGGGGAGAGAATAGGAAACCTTCCTGGTGGCAGAGAGAAATGTCAAGGTGAAACAGTGTCCTTGGAAAGAGAAGACAAATGAAGAGGCAGAAGGGATGTGAGGGTGTTAGGGATATGGTGAACTGTCTCTGTCCTAGGAAGGAGAAAGGAGGGCCAAGCTCTTCCCTGGTCACAGAGGAGGATTTGTGGACTTCAGGCAGCCCCAATAGCATGGGGAAGGAGGACGTGACTAGCTAGGAGATCAGCACGGAGAAAGGGATGGAAACATGGAGGAAGCTCTGGACTTCTGCAGGAAGTTCATTCTATGGAGCCAAGGCCCACTGCTATCCCATATTTCTTATGATAACTTTATTAATAATGACGATCCCTCAGTACTGTGAGGGGAACCCTAATATATCTTATTCATTATATTCAATTTACATATTTGAATCAGTGCATAATGAGTTTTTTACTTCCTACATCCAAAACAGGTGTCACATTTTGCTTGAATAGCACATAAGGCATTTTGGCATAATGCAGCTTTCTTGTTCCAGCCTTTCAGCTAAATACTGCAAAATAATGACAACAAGAAAATAGTTTCTGCAAAGCAGCAGAAGTATTTTATGACAAAAGCAGCATTTGGAGTAACATTCTAGAAGAGCAGAGACACATTTTTTTTCCCCTTGTCACTCTCATTAAGACTCTGAGAGACTTTTTTTGTACCACGTCTCGCTGTCGGAATACCTGTCTCCAAACAGCTTTCTGTAGTGGAAAATCCAATTTAATCTCAAACAGTTTTATCAGTTCTGCACTACTTTTTTCTCCTATTGGAAAATAAAATAAAAAGATCATGTGTCAACTTGACTACAAGGTGTAAAGCTTCTGAGCCTGCATTAATAAATGTATACATCAATTATATGTTTGCACATTCATATATGTACAGCTGAAGGCAGCCTCTTTGTAGGCTAAGGTTTATTTATGCTGCAGAGAATACATTTTCCCAATTTCTAGCATTCTTGAAAGGCAGATTTTTCCAGAGATTGTCCAGCTTCTAAGTCTTCATGAGATGAAAATTTCTTTTTCAGGAAAATTATATAAAATATCTGTCTGGGAATGCTATATATGTTTAACTACTTTAATTCAAATGTTAACTAGTTTTTTCCCTGCGTGCTCCAGCTGATGGAGGGGAGTTGCATGTGCTCATTTATGATGTGTTTTCTACAAACTAAGATGAGTTTGGAGAGCCCAAAGGCAAAGGAGGTGCTTAGAGAAGTCTTTTGGTTTAGCTCTGCAATTCACAATATATTTAAACAGAGGGATCTCAAAATTGCCGCCTCCTGCTTTTTTTCTGAGCTGAAGACACAGACACTCCTGACAAGGCTCCTGTATCCATATGCAGCCCGTTGTGATTCTGATAGTGCTTAATTGCCCCGGGACCTCCACCCACCCACCCTCAGCTTCCTGTTCTGAGATCTGCATTTAAGCTCAGCCCTGAGCTGTGACTGTGTCTGGCTCCAGCCCAGGGTGGATCCTGGTCTATCATTTGTTGTTTCCAGGGTGGTTGATGGACTCTTGAAGAATCATCTTTCTTCTCCCCACTGGTTGTACTGGCCTCCCACCAGTGACTTGCCTGTGGCACTCTACTGCTTTAAAGCAACGTTATGGCAGCCCTGAATTTCATATCCCTTTCTGTTTCCTGGGCCAGGTAAGTCCATTGGCTCTTGTGGCTTTCCCTACAGCTGTGCTCACTTCTGTGTGCAGGGAATGTGCTGAGGAAGGCTGCAGGGGCTGCCTGGAGGAAAACCCCTTTTTGGTTGCTCGTGGTCTGGTTTGGGGGCAGCCCTGTCACCTGCAGGGCTGGAGGATCAGTTCTCATCAATGTGAATTTAAGAAGGGAAGATAGACTGGAAACAGAAGCCCTGTTTCCTTTCTAAACAGCAGCTGTGCAGTTGTACCCCTAGGAGAGAGTGCTTACCTTGGCTGTGAAATAATGCCCGTAGCTAAAAAGCTTTCGGCACTGTAAACGATCACACATTTCATTTCAGGGTATTTTCCCTTTCCTTTGGGCAGCATTGTACAGCTCTATTCCTCAAAACATGATGCTGGTTAGTACTGCATCAAACACTCGGAAAATAACGCTAATGCAACACTAAGAATGAGAACTACCCCAAAGTCAGGAAATACCAAGAGCCTTGCTGCTTGTGGAGCCCTTTGCTTTGCTATCCTGTACACTCTTACATATTTTATGATGTACTGAGGTAGCACACTGCTAACACATTTGATGAGGCCTGGGTTTATGAAGGAAAGAGCAATAGAGAAAAGCAGGTGAGGCTTCAGATAAAATTTTGAACCTGCAGGAGTTTGTCAGTTCTCGTAGTAAATCTTGCCTCAAGACCAAGTTGTTTTACCTTTAATTGCCTGTTTGAGGTGGATACAAAGCTTTCCGTGGAGCAGCTGTAAGTTCTCTGTGCTGTAGGGCTGCTGTGATGCCTGGCCAGGCTCGTTGCTCTCACTGCAGCTCTACCTGGAGGCTCTGCTGCCCCAGGGATGCCACGTGTATGGTGGGGCTGGAGCAGCCTCAGGGGGGATGAGGAGGCTGTGGGGAGGTGCCAGCCCTGCTCAAAGCTCTGGTGAATGCAGGAGGGATGAAAACTGAGAGAGGATTAAGAATAGAAGTTTTCAATCCCAGTAGTGAATATGCAGAAGGGGCCTGAAGCAGAAGATGGAGAATTTTTGTCTGTTTTGCTGCTGGTACCTGCTGTTAACACAGAATCACAGAATATGCTGAGTTGGAAGGAACCCATCAGGATCATCAATTCCAGCTCCTGGCCCTGTACAGGACACCCCATGAATCACACCATGTGCCTCAGAGCGTTGTCCAAAGGCTTCTTGAACAGCCTTGGTGCTGTGACCACTTCCCTGGGGAGCCTGTACCAATGCTCAACCACCCTCTGGGTGAAAAACCTTCTCCTGGTATGCAAAACCTCCCCTGACTCAGTTTCATGCCATTTCGCTGAGTTCTGTCACAAGAGGGAAGAGATCAGTACTTGCCTCTCTGATGTTGAAGAACTCGATGAGGTCTTCCTTCAGTCTCCAGGCTGAAAAAACCAAGTGACCTCAACCACTCCTTACAGGGTTTTCCCCTTCAGACCATTTATCATCCTTGTGCCCTCCTTTGGATGCTCTCTGATAGCTTAATATCCCTACCTCGGGGTGTCCTGGTGCTTCTTCCCATCAAGCAGTACTGCCTCCAACAAAATGCCCATCAGCAGGTTGAGCCAAGATCAGGAGCAAGAGAACCTGACCTAAAGAGGGATCAAAAATGCTAAATAAGCAGACTCAACACCATCCCAGTGATGCGGAAGGCCGTGGCCAGAGGGTGGATGACCTGTCTGGTCCTGGGCGATGCTGAACCCGCTTGCAGCGCTGCTGTGTGCCTGAGGCGGTAAGGAAAAAAAAACCTCTTTTGGAGATTCTTTGGGGGCTTTGTAGCACATGTTGGTACCTGAGGCAGGTGATTTATTGTGCAGAATGGGAAATTAAAGGCCAAGAGGTGCATCTGCCGATGGCACCCCGGTGTGAGGGCTGTGAGGGGACGTCACGGACAGGGGCCGGGTGCTCGCCTGAAAATGGCGCCCTGAGGGCAGAGGCCGCAGGCTGGGCCCATCCCGTAGAGCAGCTGCCAGGGACTGGAACCTTCAGCTGAGCAAAGGTGTTGCATTATTTCCCCTTGGATATTAGCTGATAATTAGCATTCTGTGTGGCCATGTCTGAAACGTGCCATGTGCTGTGTTTACTGAGGGACCTTGGAAGCATCAGTGGTCTCTCACTTCATCTGAGCTCTGTTTCAGGTAAAGTCGTCTTCGCTTGTGTTATGGATGTTTATTTCTTGCCGCCACTGTTTGTAAATATAATTTATAATGATCTGCTGCTGGTTATTATCAAGTATAATGTACTTCTTTGTAGAAAATAATTAGTATAATGTATTAGGGTCAGTTGTGAGTCTTCCTGATAATGTGTATGTGGGCGTGCAGTTTGTCATGGGTTTTGATACAATGGAAAAAGAGGAAGATTAAAACAGTAATGCACATAATATAGACAAAAATACTCAACAAGGCTTAGTTGGTTGAATTTTCACGTTATTTTTTTTAAACAGAGCTGTAATGCGTGATAGGTGTTAGAGCTGTGCTATTACCTATCACTCTGGAATATGTGCAGTGCCTGATTGGAGAAATTTTTATACAAGCCTGAGCTGCAGATAAGGCCATCTGAAATAAGTGCCAGTGATGGATAGACTTGCAGTAGTAACATCCTTGATTTTCACAGCTTTAATGGTAAATCTACTTCCTTTATTGCCGTAGATACGATGTATGTTAAATGATCAGTGTTAGAGGACTTCAATGTAAGGGCACTTTGTGATTCTTTAAGCATGATCTGAGCCCATGAGCTGTTTGAAAAAATGATTTAATATGTTTTGTATGGTTGAAGGGGACTAAGCAGAAAAATATTCTGTATAGCCCCTGAATACAGGAGTATTTTCATGCTGATAATCTGCCTGATTGCTGGGTGTCACTGGAATATGTTTATTTTCTTTGAAATGTGCATCAAAAGTGAAAGCAGCCCTGATGTGGACAATATCAGTGTGTTTAGCTGTCATGTGTGACAAAGACCAGCTGAGGCAAAATGAGGGGCCTTAGTTCAACAGAATGCATCTGAGTGCACCTACAGTCAAATGTGGGTCTAAGTCAGCTTTCATTTGCTCCTTTGGCCTTCAAAATCACCTGCAGACTTAGGCCACAATCCTTCATCTTGGTCTCCTTGAGGTTAGAGAGGGATATTTTAGGAGAGTGCAGCAGAAGCCACAGTAAGAACTCTTGGGATGTCACTGTTACACATACACTGCATTATTACCCTCTCACAGCCTGTCTCTTGATAATAAATGTTTACTTGATTGACTGAAATTCCACTTAAGTAAAACTTGCTGTAACAGTAAAAAAGAATTAAAATAGTCACAGGCACTTGGCACCTGGATTGGGTTTTCCTGAACTCTTGTAAGTATCTGATGTGTTTATTTAAATAAAATCAGTTTCCTCTGGCCTTTCTCTGTCCAAAGGGTTGATCTCTCTCTCTCTCTTCTAGCCTGATAAACATTTGGTGTGTTGGGAAATGTATACACGTCAGTGTTAAGGAACATCAAAAGAGATGTTGTGTTCGCATCAGTGATCAGCGCTGAGTATCAAGTAGTATTTGGGAAAGAATCTGGCATATCCCTCAGTGACTTATCTGGGAAGTGTGAATGGCATTTAATAAAACAGATTTTCCAGCAAACGACAGGCCAGAGCCTTGAAGCAAAAAGTACTTCTGCCCTGTGCCAATCATTCACTTTCTTCCAGCTCAGTGATTTCTCCCATGGAAAATGTTCTTGTATTTAAACTGGTCCACACGGCACCAATAGTAAGGTGTCAAATTCCTCACTGAAGCCATGTAATAAAATACGAAAACTTGAATACTAACTACAGTTGGGTTACTTGTCACTGCATGGCCTGCCTGGAACCTGTGCCAGTGCCTCATCACCATCAAAGAAATTCTTCCTAATATCTAATCCAAATCTACCCTACTTTGGCTTTAAGGCCATTCCCCCTTGTCCTATCACTAAATGTCTTTATGAAAAGTCCCTCTCTGAGTCTCTTGGAGCCCCTTCAAACACTGGAGGGGGTCCCAAGGTCTCCCCAGAGCCTTCTCTTCTCCAGGCTGAACAGTCCCAACTCTCTCAGCCTGTCTCCATGGCAGAGGTGCTCCAGCCCTGTGATCAATGAAGTGGTTCTCCTCTGGACTCCTTCCAACAGATCCATGTCTTCTTCTGTCAGAGACCTCAGACATGGACAATACAAAAATATCTCTTTACCTTCTGTGCTCCTCTGTGCTTACCCTGGCTTTAGCTTTTGAGCTCTAATTTCATTCCACTTAAGCCATTCTTCCTTATATTGTTCCAGTAACAATAGGCTTGTTGCCTAGTGCACCTTCCAAGCTTCAAATTGTAGTGTAGACAAGATGCTTTTGAATTTTAATATGCACTGTGCTTGCTAAGAAAGCATTAGTATTCTGTGTACTGTTTGCTTCAACTAATGAAATTATAATGAAACTATGGTTTGCCTTATCTAACCTATTTTTTAACACATTAGGTACCTATTAACCAATATGTTCCTTTCTTTTTCCCCCAAAATTGTCGTTCACAGAAAATACCATAAACTACTATTTAGCTAAGTGGGAAACCAGGCTTCCCATTTTATTTTTCTTTTTGACATAAACCTCAATGTAAATATTGTTTTAACCACCTTCTAAGAGTTTAAATCATACAGTGACTTACATCAGCATGCTCCATGACAGCAAATAATGCCTTATTCTTCCAAGGTTCTATGTTCTTTTTTACAGATCGTACTCATTTTCCATGAAAAAGTAATGCATTGCAGAATATTGTGACATTAAGCAAGTTCAGTTGTGTTTTGCAGTTGTTAATTACCCTTACAAGGTGGATAAGAATTCTGTGGGGAATTCCTTAAAAGAGAAGTGCTTTGCCCTTGGGATGTGTATTACCATATGGAAAGCAGGCTTATGTTCTTAGTTAATTATCTTTGTTGTTTCAGTTCATTTAAAGGAAATGTAATAATTTGTTGGTTGTTAGTACCTGTGTATTTTGAAAAGGGAAATTGTTAGAATAATAAAGACCCCAAGGGGATGCTTACAGTACTCCAGAAAGACACTTTCAATTATTTTTTCCCAAGGCGTTAATTTTTCTAAGCAGAACCGACAAAAATATTAAACAAAGGTGATATATGGCATCTTTGGGAAAGTATGTTTCGTTATTATTGCTATATTTTTGCAGATGGTTCAAAACTTTTCTCCCAGTGATAATGGCATTTCTGTTTCTTCTTTCTGTGAGTCTGGAATCACGCTGAATTTGATAGCTTTGAGCAACAAAATATCAAGCCAGTAATTGAACTTGGGCAGGTGAAAGTACTTAGTCTTGTCTCATGGAAGTGAGAAGGTCATGGAAATAGGTGAGGGAAAAGCGAAGCATTTTAATAAACAAATGGATATGGGTATGATCCTACTGAAAACAAAAGAGCCTGGGATTATTCCACCTGGCTGGTGACTGGATACTGCTTCTCTCATGGAAAATAGAATTCTTTGCTTTATAAGGTGTTAGGAAGCTCTTTGTTAGTTGGGGGCAGTGTCATCCTGCAGAGCTGTGTGGAAAGTCAGTGATTTGACTTTTCTAAAAGGCTCATGACTGTGGCTAGGACTGAGACCACGCTTGTTCTGCTGCTCCTGCTGTAATCATTGCTGCACAGTTCCATTCACTTTTGGCAGTATTTGGAAAAACTTAGATTTTTATTCTTTAAGAAAAAATTTGGGTAATTTTTTCCTCTCAGTCAAATTAAAATTGTAGTTTATTATTATTTATAATTTGTAGATTTTGCTAGTCAAGTATTTTTATATAAGCTCATGAAAACAAAGGGTCAAATTGAAGAGGTTGTTCCACTGGTTTCAAGTATTTGCTTTGGATTTACCTCCCTTTGACTGAGAGCAAGAAGCATCATCTAAACAAAAGAACAATTATTTCCGAAGCACTCAGAAATAAGTAGGTTTTATTGTGTTTCATTCCCTAGAAGAAAACAAAATCTGCTCTAAGCATTTCTTTCCTAAGCATTAGCTTGGGAAATCATCATAACTCTCCCAAGCTGAAATCAAGAATGGTTGGAAACTTGCTATGTAGGTCCCAGATTTGGTATCTGTACTCCACCTGACACTGGGCTGCATTAGAATGGATAGACCTTATTTAGGAAGAGAGAAATCGAACAATTGGCATCTGCTGCTTCCATGAACACTAGGAGTCTATGATTAAGATGTTCTGAAATGGAAATAAAGACTGAAGAGGGATTAAAGAACCTCATTCCTTCCTGTGTCACTGAACAGGTAAATTGGTGCTGTGCACTCTCTAGGGCGCAGTCAGCTCTCCTGTGCTGGGCACTGGGAAAACTAATAGACCCCCTTCTCCAGTGTTCACAGGCAAGAGTAAACGTGTTCAGATGTGTTCCCAGAGGAGTGCCTTGGAGCTTGGAACGGACTTCATCTAAAAATCCTTCAGATTGCAGTTTTTCCCTCTGCTTGCCTCAAATAGCTGGTTACAGACATTGCTTTAAAGTTAGGGTGGATCAGAAAAATCACTTAACAATGTCACCTTCTTTGCCAACAACCCAGTCTCGTGTACATCCCGAGCCACGTGTGCTGCCTTTGTCACATTTGTACTTGCTCTGTATTCCAGTTATCCTCACAGAGCCAGGACTGCACAGGTGTAATTGAGGGCAGGATTTGGGCAGGAGAATCTTGTCGCTGCCTCTGCACTGTGAACCAGGAAGAGCATGGCTTGACTCTCATATGCCTGAGGTTGAGTTTGCAGAAAGATGAGCAAATTTGCTCTGGAAATGCCAGTCAGTCCAGAGGAGAACTGTGTTTTAATTTGGTGAAGTGGCTCGTCTGACTAGCCTGGGTCAGACAGTGTTTAAACCAGCATCTCCTGTTTTAAACAGCAGTAGCTGTTGCCATTAGGAAGCAGTTCCCTGTACCGCGGCCAGCAATGTTTTCCTATGTGATTCTAATTGACCATTTTATGGAGACACTTCCTTTCAGCATTGGTTTGGGCCTTGCTTAATTAGAGCAAGACTGAGGTAGGGCAAGTACAGGTGTTTTGCTGTAGGTATGGGTAGTAAGGCATCTCTAGCAAAACATATTTTGTTCTGTGTTTCTCCCCTCTGATAATTTATCACATCAGGTTATTAATATCTTGCAGAAGGGAAGAATGCAAAAACATGTTATATGGAATGGAGGTAATTCTGCTGTCTTTGGGGAAGTGCTTTGGATGTGTGTGGGAGTATAGATTGCATTTATGTATTTCACATCCCCAGATCCAAGACTGCCTTATCAAAGAAAGGTTCTGCCAGGCTTGTGGGGCAGGCACGTGAACTCTCTATCTGAAAATAGATGCATCTGGTTCTGAACTGTAGTTTTCATCTCATCTTTTAATTAAGTGTCTTTACACACCAAGAAGTATCCAGATTTATGCTGTGAAGCTGTTACCTGCATGATTATATTCCTGTTTGATTTCTTTAAAATCTATTTCTAAAAAATCAGTTGAATGTAAAAGTATGCTGATAATACAGACATATGATTTTCACTCGTCGGGAGCTCTGATTTGAGATTGAGGAGTGGTCATTTTAAAGTGCTTTCCAGATAAAGTGGCAGAAGATAAATATATCTTCTGAGCTGCTATTTTAAGCACCACAGCTATAAACAAGAGTGACAGTAGCTTTTGGTTTAGGTCGCTTGGTACATCCCAGCTTATAAAACAAGCACATAGGCTGAGGTTAAACACTGCCCTGGCTTGCTAACTTGGAGAGAAAAGCCTATGTTGGTGTTTAAAGACTAGGAGATCCCATCTTAACTTGATCTGGGGTGATCTGTAGTCCTGAGGAATTATCTAGGAGGTATTTGGCTGAACAGATAACAGCCATATGTGTGAACAACTTCAGTACTTTAAATAGGCCAGAAATAGTAAGTAAGCAATGTATAAGCTTTGTTCCAGACCTCCCAAAGAGATAAGGTTTGGTTAAAGGTTAAATGACACTTTGCGTTGTTTGGAGTGGCATCATCTGGAATCTTTGTCTGGTGTTGGAGGCAGCAGACAGAAGAGCAGGCAATACAGCCTCTGTCAGCTTTGCCCACAGTAGAGTTCAAAGAGCAAGATGGAGAAAATAACTCGTTCAAAGACATCCTGCCATTTATCTGTGTGGACTGGGACAGTGCAAGAGTGTCCTTGCTGTGTGCTCAGCTCCCTCTGGCAGCCTGCAGGTTTTTCACTTTAGAGCAAAAAGCACAACAGCAGCTCCAGGAATTAACACTTGAGAAGTTTTTTCTTCCCACCCCGCCTTATTTTCTTGAAGGATTGTCTATAGGAGAGGGAGGATTTAGGACAAAAGATTTATCTGAGATGTTAAGCTGTATCACTGAAAAATGGGCAGGAAAACACCTCAACAAGCTGTGTGAGGAACTGAAAGGCCATTTAGCTGGAGAGAAGCTGCAGGGTGTTCTGAGCACGGAGCACAGAGGAGCTGAAGAAATACAGTGCATTAGACTTTAATGAGCATTACACAAGATCTTCCTAAAGTATTGATTAACTAGACATCAGGGACTTTTGAACCTTAAACGCCTGCAAAAGCATGCAGGGTTTAAAAGACTCATCACTACTCCACAGAATAAGAATCAGGTTCTGGGTAAAACGAACTGAATACGGCAAAGCCTTTGGTACAGCTATTTTGGGCTACAAAGAGCCTTTGAGTGCTCAACAATAGCATCGGTGTTTGGAGCCCAAGGAGAGAAAAGAACAGACAAGCCATATATTGTGAAAGTCATCTACATGGCATTTAAGCCTGGCGAGGAGAAAATGAAAAGATCCAGATAAAACATGGTGCTGCACACACAAAAAAAGACTTTCTCTCATTTACATCCTCTTCTCCTATTTGGAGAGACTTTTCAGAAGCAAGGACCGTGAGAAGGAAGAGACATAATTAAAAAATATGTATGTCTAGCACTCTTAGAACTCAGGACTTGATGTTTTTGGGGCTGTGATCATTTCCTTAGGCTGGTAGTACTTTCCCAATGGTGCAAATGTGCTCAACTCTTCACTCAGAGTGATAGCCCTGAGTATCCTTACAAAGAATAAGTCCTACTGCTAGAAATCAGAGGTGCTTGTGTCTGGTGATGTCTGGGTCTGTGAGGAGGTGAAGAGGCAGTAGGAAAAAGCAGTTGTCAAAACTATAGACTTGGTATCCTTGGTATTTGTGTTGCAACCATTAACTGATTTGGGTTGTTGTCATTCTCAAAAACTCATAAAAACAATGGAGGTATAATCAGATACTTTAAAGTAAATGTTGAATGCTTTCCTTTAGAAATCCTTATAAAGCTTGATTGATAGATAAATAGATAGATAGATAGATGCCACCCCAGGAAGTAGGAAAAGGTTACAGTGGATGTAAAAGAACAGAATGCTAATTACAAAGTCTGTGACAACTTGGCCAAAGAAGAGGAGCATCAAAGATAGATCAATGTCATTTGAATTTCCAAGGATAAAGTTCTGGAATTAGATATCCTCATCATATGAAGAAAGAAAACAAACAAACAAACAAAAAACCCAACCAAAACAAACAAAAAACCCCCACCAACCCCCCCAAAAAAAAACCCAACCAAAACCAAAAACTTAAATCAACCATACCAAAGGTGACAATAAAACTCTAAAGACAATGGAGTTAAATCAGCAGAAGGTGAACCTATATCTGACAGAGTGAATCTGTGTGGTGAAACACTGCAAGCCTTGCAGAACATGCTTGTTTTAATGAAGAGATGCTGGTACAGGAAAAATGACCTGGGGTCAGTCCAACAATGGAATGAATGATGCTGGGGCAAAATGTGCTTGAAGCACATTTTGCATGATTACTAACTTTTTGATCTTTTATAAGCAACAATTTGCCATTTAGTGCAAATCTTGTGGTTATGTTTACTACTTTACTTAGGAAAATCTCATTGCTGTTTGTGTCTGGCTGATCTGCTAAATTTCAGCATTGATTAATTTAGTCCAACATGTATATGTGTCTGATTAAGACTAGCAAATACCTGCTAAGTTATCATAAGTGACATAATGTTGATTAATTACAAACTAAGCAAAAGGAATTAAAGATTTTTTTTTTTTTGTCCCTGCTCAATTCTGTCTCCTCAGTGCTTCACTGACTATTTAGAGATCTACCTTTGGACAGTTTATTCACCTGTGAGAAACTGCACCAAATGAGAATAGTCTAGCAAAATATTAGCAAAACATGCCCATGCCCCCATGTGGACATGCAAAGGGCATGTCAAGGGTATGCAAATGTCCTTTCTCTGGTGTGATTTGTGAAGGAGAGTGTAAGAAGAGACAGCACTGCTAATGTTGGAGTACATTTGCAATTAACAGCTTTCACAGCTAACTTACATCCTTATCTTTCTGTGACATTTAATCACCTCCAGAAGGCACTTTTTCACTTGAATATTCTAACATGAGTGTTATCCTTTAATTGTAAACAAGCAGAAGTCAATTACTAGCAGCAGAGAAACTCAGTGCAGCAAACAAAAAAGGGAGTATGTATTCAAAAGATTTCACTTAACATCGCTCGCTCCTTTTTGTAGCAGACCTCCTACATTTCAGCATGCTCACTTTCTCCTGGGAGCTTTTGAATCCATTGTCAGTCTGTAAAATTAGAAAGAAGAGTGAGTTAAAACCTATGTAGAGACTAGAATTTTCCTATTACAAATCATCTCTGCCTCAGTAGATTATCTGCATATCCATCCATTGCCAACTGTTCTGAAACCTTTCACTCCTGTCGCAATTTTCTTCTCGTAGTACTTTAGTGCTTTTAACAAAGGGGAAGTTTGCCTGAGTAGTGCTGCATAAGTGAAAGAAAATTCTCCCAGAAGAGATGGAGGAAAGGTGAGGCAGGCAAAGTATGAAAATGCCTGAGATGTATGTAGAGTTGATGTGCAGAGTCAGTTCCTACCTAAATAAACAAATGGCTGAATAGAGATAGTGAATAGGACATTTTAGGAGATGATTACATTATTATCATATTCAAAGAATAAAGACTCTATTACTCCGTTTCTCTTTCTACATTCAAGCCTGTCACATTTCACTTAACTGGGAGGGTGCTTGGGAAGATGTATGCACAGGGATCTGTCAGTTATTAGAGGCAGGATCCTGCAGCAGGCTCCGGGATTAGGCCTGCAATTTGTTAGCACAAGGCAAAGCCTTTCCTTCAGATGTGTAAAGGAAGGGGTGATGGAGCAGCTCAGCAATCCTTTTCCATTAAGTACAAGTCTGGGTTAATTATAGCATATCAGAGAGCGTAGAAACAAGTAAAAGTCTGAAGAGGTGGGAAATTAAAGCATCATATCTTTACTGGAGTCTATTTATGAGGATGATTTCTAAGCAGGAACCTGCTGGCCAGAGCACTCAACCTTCTACTAAACCATACTGCTGGGAGTTGTGCTGCTGCTGTTTTAGTGAGGATTAGACTATCACAATGGAGTGAGTGAATGAATAAATAAATAAATATGTATCTATCCTGTTAGTGCTGCATCTAAGGGGAGAGAAACAGTGAGGTGGTGAGGTATCGATTCAATTATTTTCCTAATTAAAAAAAATACTGCAAATAGCTAAAGGAAAGGAAAGAGGCAGCAGAAGTGCTTTCTGTGGAAAATGATGACGCTTTGCACATGATACAGATGTTAAATGTACCAAGGATGCTACGTGGCATTCATTCAGTCTCATCTGTATCCTATTCATGTGGCAGGGGAGATCCCTGGGGGCAGGGTAGGGGAGAAGTCATTTTGTTTGCTCTTGATTCTCTGCAAAATAACGATGGATCTACAGAAGGAATTTTCAGAAGTCTTTGTGGCCAGGATTGCTAAGCAGAAACATCACCATGACACAGAACTCATTGTGACTCCACAGTTAACTGTAATATGTAAGAGCTATACTGTAATATAGCTCTTGAGTGGGGTTTAAGTGTGTTCCAGGGGACCTTGGGGGGTTTGCTGCCTCACTTGGAAGTCTTGCCCCTGTTCCCAGTCAGCTGTGCTGTTGCCTGTGCCCGTTGCATGGGTAACAGCAGTATTTGGCATTTGTGCACAGCACAGGTACTCTCTGGGCATGTGGGTTTGCAAAAGGAGAAGACACTTTCTGCTCGTTTTCAGTTCTCACTTGCCAGGGCTTGAGGTGTTGTTTGTACCTATAGGTGTGCATTTTCTGTACTGCTGGCACAGAGTGTGGCAGCTCTGCCACAATCTGCCTGATTTGTCTTAGGACACAGTAGTTATTTTCTTATCAAAAGATAATTCATGAGTATTATTAAGACAATGGATTTGACTTTTCAATGAGTTTATGTCTTTAAGAATAGTTTTCAGAGAATGAGTCAGCCATATGTTAAATCAAATTTAACATCCATTATGAAACACTGAATCATACTTTATATCTCTGTAATGATAATAAATGATCATCTCTCCCATGTTCCCCTCATTTGTACTACCACTCATCAATCTTGCTAATATCACAAAGATTTATTAAATGAATAATCTTCAAAGTATAGCTGTTTTAATATTAATAGCTCCATTTTATGTTGTTTCTCTTACGATAATTCCATTTGTGTTTAAGCATGCTGACTTTAAAAGTAATAATCCTTTTTACAGTGAAATTTAATGAATAGAAAACCAGTAAATCAATAATAAAGTCCTCCTTAATGAGATTTTGTAATTATACCAATACATTACGAAATACAGAAAACTTCTGAATGCCCTTCACATGTAGGAGAATCACAGAATTACCAAACTACAGAATGAAACCTGAGGTAGTGCTTAAAGGGAAGAGATATTGAGATACCATTGTGAACACATGCAGATGGATAATATATTTGGTTTAAAAAACATTCCAAGACTGTAGTATGATGCTCAGTGAGTTATGGCTCAACTCACTCCAGTGTCAAACCTCTGTGTTAAAGGTACCTGCTGGATGATTTAGCTCTCGTGATTCTGTTAACACAGAAGTCCTGGTTGTATTTGGCCTGTCTTAATTTTTGTTCTCCAAGAGTCTTTGGTGTCACTTAGTTATACTTCCATGCAGACTGAAGTAACTACACTGCCAGGAGGTGCAGGCTCTCCTGTGGCTCTGTTCACTAGGGGAGGAATAGATGCTCTGTATTTTAACCTCCCAACTGAGTAATGTGTTTAGTGTCTCGTTAGTGAATTTCTCACTTTACATAAAAAACCACTTTGGTTTAATGTCAGAATGTTTGGCGGTTGGTTTTTGTTTGTTTGTTTTAATAAACAGTTCTGATTCAAAAGGATGAGCTGGGGTTCACACAGGTGAATTGGGTGATGTCTAGAATTGAGAAAACCTGGTGGTCCAGAACATTTTTGGTTTTGACAAAAGAAATAGGTCTGAGCAAATGAAGAGCGTGCCTGTTGGTTGAATTTGACAGGAGAATCCCTGGGCTCTGGGACAGTGTGAGGGTAAATCTGCTTTCCCCATGGGTAGGGGAAATCAATGCTCTGATGTGCAGGGCACCACACGGTGTTCAACAAATCCTGAACCTCTCTCTGCCCTGTCTTTAATAACCAAATAACACCCAGAGGCGCCAAATCTATTTCTCGGGCTCGCTGCTGGTGCAGGTGTGGAGAACTATTATTAGAGGTGGGGCTGGGAGAGGAGAACTGCAGTTTGCTGCCTTACCTGAGGTTCTTGTTAAGCTCTCAGCATGGGAGCAGTGGGCTGTGCTCACTGACAGCTACTTATCCCTCCAGCTTCAATATTTTTGCTGTGCTGCAGTTTCTGAAGTGCCTGGTCTGGAAGGCATGTGAACAATGTGTTTCGATAATCCAGCTGAGATGTAATGAAAGCGTGAATGACAGCTGAGCACCCCCCTGGGACAGCCTTGGTTGTAGCCTTACTTACTATCTCTGCAGATGGAGAAGTTTTTGTTATGTAACTAAACTGATAATCAAAAGATGGGCTGGTATCAAAGACGACCTCCAGGTCATGAGCCTTCAAACCAGACACTCTTAAGCTTGCTTGAAGAAGAGCTGCAAAGGATGAAGTGCAATTCAAAAGGCATCAGGAACTAGCCAAATTAAGCTCAACATTTTTAAAATCTAATTGTAGGGCGTGTTTTTCTGATACCCACAGCTAATGACAGAGTCATTTAGGTGTCTCATCAAACAGGAAATTAACTTCCCTTGGGTCACCTGTTACAGGAAAATAAACCATGACCTTATCAGTGTAACAATAGTTTCAAATTATACCTCTCAGTGAGGATTCCTAATAAAACCCTGGGAACACACAGCAGAAAACAGTGAATTTAGGGCTGAGAGTCTCCATAGCACATTTCTGGAAAGAAACAAAAATAAAAATCTGACTCTGCCTATGTCAGTGAAAAAAGCAGGAAGGCAGCATGGAATAGTGTAGTGCTTTAGTGCATGCAGTTAGAAAGGATGGTGAGGGAAAGAAACTGGGCAGGGAATTCAAGATTCAGGACCAATTCCCTGGTCCATTATAGACTACATTTTCTTAAAGCCTATGCCACTATTTAATTTTGCTGTTCCTTTTCAATTCAGATTTTAATGAGCATGTAGCACCAAGTACAGTGTAGCTTTTATCATGGCTGAGGTATTTCAGATATATTATTGTATAAATGATAAAAATAATTCCTTCCTCTGTTAGTCTTGTGGTTTTAAGTTTAGGTACTTTCCAGATCAAAATCCTAATGGCAGACATTTTTCCCTTAAAGAAGTTTTTATCTTAGTTCTACTGTCATTATTTTACTCTGAGCTTTAACTGACAAACTGAATTCTTAAGAATTGGGGTGATGAGATAACGGTGTCATAACAGTAAATGCTATGATTTTTATTGCTTTTTTTGGGGTAAAATCTAGAAGAAAATTTTGTATATAAGTGACCCTATAGAAACACAACTAACAGTTACTCCCCATTTCTACCAGCTGAAAAGTTGCTTCTTTCTTACTGGAAGGAATTTAGTAGCATATGAGCTCCCTTGAGCTGCTGCACTGAATCCCCAAGTGTTACAGTTCCTCACTCTGCCCTTCCACAAGTCTCCCAAGCTTCTCTAACTTCCTGAAATCAGACACTTTAGACGACTTTAGCCTCTAGGGCTCTCACATTTTAAGAAATAATCTTCCCCTTCTGGACCTCAGAACTACCTACTGGAAATCTTATCATCCATTTAGTTCAGCCTGTATTAAAATTTGGCGATTAATTATCTGCTGTTCTAATCCAGTGAGTCCATGCAATTAACATCTGGGATTCAGCACATCAGTTTTGCTGACTTTTTAATTTAAGGACTTGGAGACAGTAGATCCCCTCTAGGAGAGCTGAAATAAGTAAAATCTGACCTATACCTGGAATTCCTAATCTGCTTTCTGTCTTAGAGCCCATCCTGTTACTCACTGCTCTGCAGCACCTTGTTACTTAGGAGAAGTCATGGCTGTTGGTCATTTAACATGTGGCAGCAAACTTGTGACCTGGAGTGCTCTAATGGATACAGAGAATGTGGAAATGGGAATTTCTAGGCTCTGTTCTCCTTTCCATTACCATTTGCTTTTTTATCCTTTTGTCAAATAGAATTGTAGGGTGGTTTGGGTTGGAAGGGACCTTAAAGACCATGTAGTTACAATCCCCTGCCATGGGCAGGAACACCTTCCACTAAACCAAGCTGCTCAGAGCTCCATCCAGCCTGGCCTAATCTGAATGCTCTTTGTGTTCCTGGTACAACTGATTCAATTAATAAAGAAACTTATCCTGAAAACCTATTAAAGGATGCTATAAAGGTGGAAAAACCCCTAAAAACTGGCTACTAAAATTTGTAAAAGTCTCTTCAACCCTCCTCATGGAGCTTAGTTACATATTGATAAAATCAGAGAAAGGCTTATGTTGGAAGGGACCTTAAAGATCAGCTCGTTCTAGTTTAATTTACAAGTGGGACATAAACAGAAAGAAAAAAGGGAAGAAAAAAAAGAATTTGTTTATGTTTAGTGTTTCATCCTGGGGAACAGGGGGACTTAATTTCCAGTGAACAATAGTGGAAAAAGCATCTGATTATTTGTTTCATAATAACAAAACATACGGTAACACTTCCTGAAAGAACTATTGTAGAATTCGCTGTAAATTCCTGAGCAGTCAAGCACTCATCCATAGCCTGTCTTTGAACAGAGCATAATCCTGTCTCCTCACATGATCTGAAGGCAAGAGCATTGCTCAGGACACAGTCCTGTTTTCGCATTATCAAAAAAACCCACGTTCTACCTTAAATACATTGAAGGAAAAGTGGACATTTGTCCTTCATTCACTGGGTGTTGAGATGCAAATTGCACCTGTGATACTGAAAATCATGCTGACAATTCTGCTGATACTTAAAATCCTGCTGACAAATCCTGCTTAAAATCCTGCCCACAATTCATAAATCCCTTATTATTCAGCTGTGGTGAAATGCAGTGACAACAAAGTGTCATTTACAAAATGACGCAGCGATGTCCTCTTAGAAGCAGTCAGCAATGATGACTCAGGTTCCTTGGGGTAAGGTCTTTTAGCAATTTACTTAATTTATCAGTGTAATGTGTTCTTCATTTGTGGAAGACACTGTTTAATTTCAGTTGTGTATTTGTAGTGAAGCAAAAATTTTTGCTTGGTATAAACCACTTTTTTTCCCTTTCTCCCTTCTTGGCTTTGTCACTCTTGCTCTATTTCTTACATCCTACATCTGTTTTTCTGAAGGATTTAGCATTTAGGATGGACTTGAGGTAGGTTATCTGCGAGGGTGGGAATTGGCAGGTTTCTCTGTTTCAGTATTGTTTCCTTCTCTTGCCTCAAATGTTCCTGAGCACTGTGGGAAGACCTTGTCAGAATATGTAAAGGTGTAACTTAATCAGCCTTCACCTCCTATGTGTACATGCCACAGAAAGAAATATAAAAAAATCTAGAATAGGGGAACTACTTACAGACATTCAGTGATTTATCAGGATTGTATCTAGAAGCTAGAATATCTTGTAGAAGGTGTGGATTAAATATTTAAGAGTTAAGAGACAAACTGTATCTTTAGTCTCTCTGCTTGGCTGCAGGCACATGGGTAGCACAAGGGAAGATGAACTCCAGTGGTTTTAACTCTGAGGTTTGGTAGTGGAGTGTTTCCTGTGAGTCATCTGCAAGGGCAAAGAGCCAGTGCCACACACAGCTGTGGGCTGGGGAGGGGCTGCAGTGACCCCTGGAACAGAGACAGAGAAAACAGGTATCAGTCTCTCAGGGCACCCACCTGTGCAGTAAACTTGTAATTCTTAAGCAGAGCCCTAGAAATAACAGCATATCCAGTATAATAAAATTGTTTGGGCCTCTAGTTAACTGGAGAAATGGCCTGTCTTGGTCAGAGAACGTCCTCAGCTCAGAGCAGGATAATTTCTTCTCAAAAGGGGAGCTCCCTTAAGCTATTGTGAAACAGGTTTAGTATGGGTATGACTGCCTTCAGGTTCTCAGGAAGCCTGAGTTGGCCTTCAAAAATTGTAAAATTGGATTAATGAAGAGATTGATAGGAAAGAGAAGGACTAATCTTGGTCTTATTATTGTTTTGTGTTTTGGTTTCTGAACATTTTGGATGGATTAAGATATCTTTTCAGGCTTTCTTGTCCATCAGGGAGATTTTAAAAAATTGTTCTGTGTTTTAAGTAAAAGCAGGAATATTCCTGAAAGCAATTGATCCCAGCAATTGAGGGGAAAATCCAGCTGCTGCAACAGTGAATAGCACTCCAGGAAGATGAAGCATGAGACTGTTCTAGTTTTTCTGCCCATAACATTTTTTGAGGCAAACTGTGTGAGTGGTCCAAAATGGATTTGACCCACATAATGTCCATTTGAAAAGTGAGACTGCTGCCAATAAAAGCAAAACCCTTTACAGAGAACAATAGAAATCTCTGTCAGAGATGGGTGCTTCTACCAAACACAAATGGAGAAAGAGCCTCCTTGTAATGACCTAAAGAACATTGTTATCTGGCTCTTTGCTTGTTTTGTTTACTTTGTGTTTCACCTTTGTATTTTAATTAGCTCCTTTTTTTCTTCTGTTGTTGTGATTTAGTTTACATGCCCTGGAACATGCATTTGATTTCAATACAGCTTGGTAAGCATGCAAATAGCACCTGGGTAGATAGTATTTATTCAGCAGTTGTAGGTTTGTAACCCATTTTGTCCTCTTAATCTGTTTGGAGTGAATAGATGTATGTAAAATGATTAGGAAAACAGCAGCAGATCCAGTTAGAAAGGCAGATGTATTTCAAAACCAGAAGCTTAAACTGAAGGACCAAAGGAATAACGACCCCTGCTCCTTTTGGCCTTCTTATGTTCCACGTTTCTGAAGTGTCCTGCTTTAAGGAGTACCTGCCTTTTGAGACAGGACCCAGTGATTGAGTTGCGGCACCTTCTGGTTTTGCATAGCTGTGTGTTATCAAGGACTGAGGATGAGGTGAGGTTTTTAAGGGCTGGAAAGAGAAGGGTTGGTTCAACAGCATTTGCCTTGGGATTTAAGACTGAACCTTCCAGATTTATAACATGCCAAGTGCAGCATCTAACCTAGTCCCTTGCTTTAACTGTTTACAGAGCAGCAGGGTGATAATATAAGCGTTTTTCCTCATCCTTTTCCCAGACATTAGTGTTTTTTTAAGCCAGCTTTAGCATTTACCTCTTTGTTTGGGCTTAATAGAAAAACACAGGGAGCTTGAACTGAGGTCAAGAGCAAAGCCCGTCAGCATCCATTTTCATAATGGTACTAACACTGAAGGAAGGAAAGTTGGTAAAGGAACGTATTTAATGCAGCTTTGAGTCTCTGTAGAAAAAAGCAGTGGTTTCCATAGCATCACCAGAAATGCCTCTCTGAATGTGGAAGAGGTTGTTTAACTCTGGGCTCAGGGTTCATCTGGCTTAGCAGTGGGCACAGAGTTAGGGCACCTCAGTTCAGAATGCTTCTTCCATAGCCAGTGGGCAAATGGAGGCACTTCCTTTCACAGGATGGAAGGATTTCCAAATACACTGGTGAGGCCACCCAGTATGAGGAGACTGCTCTTAGGAGACTGATTCTAGAGGTACAAAGGAGTGGGCAGTTTTATAAGCATATAAAACAACTCAGATACACATATTATGCTGCAGTGTCTTTGACTGCTGTTCCTTGCTCTTGGCAGCCTGGCCATTGAGCTTGTTTGCTCCATGGTTTTACAGAAAATATGCCCCATTGATTTCAGTTGGGCTGTGGTTTCATGTTTAGTCACAGCTGAGTGATGTCTCTCCTTGATGTTCCCCTGGGCCCTGCTCTCAGCTCCGTGCCACTCGTTGTGCTGCGGCAGCACAGCGTGGTGACCTGGATCAAGGGACTCTCCTGGAGGATTGAAACCCATCCTGTGGATTCACAGCCTCACAAACACAGGCTCAAAACACTCAGGAGGTCTTAAAGCACTTTCAAAGAAGGGAAACCATGTGAGCAAAGAGGGGGAGATGAGGAATCTCTCTGCAGTGGGGGGGTGCATGTGGAGGAATTGATTTCCAGGGTTAACCAGCAGGCTGGTGCTGATGGCAGAATCTTTCTTCCTCTAGAACCAGAATACAGAACTGTGTATTTTCATCATCTTTGACATTAGCAGTCCGTGTGGGTAGTTCTGGCTATTCTCTTTGCACTTCTGCTCATGTTCAGCAGAACTTTTGAAAATGGATTGGAATATCTTTTCAATTTAAAATGACTTGTTCTCTGTAAATCTCCGCTCAAAGGCATGTTGTGGATGCTGGTTAATCCAAAATTTCCTTCTGGCTAGCATGTTATAATTATAAAATGCAGAGCAGTGGAAGATGGTTTGGGATAACTCTGATTAAAGGATACTTCTGTGTGTCACAGCTACCATTGGACAAGCAGCAGGGCACAGCTTTGGAGTGTCATAACCTTTTAAGTTTCATCTGAACTGATCGCTAATGTAGATATAAAAGGTCACATCAGGTTTGACCTCTTGCAGTTCTAACTGCAAAAGCCAAGACCCAAGTGCCTTTGATCTGAACTTTTTGTAGATTAGTTTGTAAGTGAGCCTACAGATAGCTCAGTGGAGCTGCATCAGACTGCAGCAAGTGTGAGTGGCCAGAGGCAGCACTGCGGGGACTGAACTGCTGAGGGATGGAAGGCATGCAGAGAACAGCATCAGTTTTATGTACTTGAAGGAGAGAACACCAATCTGCAAAACAGTTCTCGAAATAGAAAAAACTTTTTGGAGATAGCACAAATTATCGCAGCTTAAGCTGCTTTTGGTTTGGTTGTTGTTGTTCTTGTTTTTTTATGTTGCTGTCTTATGGCGTAAATTGATGCAGATTGTTGCAGTCCACAGCACAGAGGATGTGATACTGACTGGACTGCAGGTAAGTGTGGCACTAACCAAAGTACAGGAGAATACACTTGGCTGACAAACATTTTGGCAAAGTCTGGGTATTTTTGGGGGGATGCAGTTGTGTGTGTGCATATCCAGCATAGTGAGACTTCTTTATTTTTTTTTCTAATGTTTAGAAATTGCCAGGAAAATAAAAAGTAAATACTAATATTTAGTTTGTGGCTTGTCTCTCTAGTCCTGCTAATATCAGAGGTATAAAGAGCCTCAGGGAAATGACCCCTGTTGCTAACCTTGTCCCTTTCAAATGGATCGTGGTGCAAGTCAAGCCCAAAGCCCAGAATTTTATTTTCTGGGCCCCCTGAAGGAGCAGGTGATGCTGAGCTCAGCTGCTGGCTCTTCTGGCAAGGGAGGAGCTGGCAGGTTACTGAAACACCCAAAGGGGAGGGAGGACAAGGCAGGGGACATGTTTATGCATTGTTATGTGTGATATACATGCGTGTGTATGTACAAATAACAAACTGATCTCTTATTGGGTGTTGCTCTTTGGCCTTTCTTATAAAAGTAGTCATTTATTATTTTTCTCTCTGGAAAACCCTAGCCTTGTTTTATTAGTATGTATTTTTTAATTTATCAAGTAAATATATAAATAACTGGAGCAGATATATTATTAATGCAGAACACTTAGTGTGTAAGTCACTGAAAGTCACAGATGTGTCATAAAAATAGATGGCAATCAATAGTCACAGGAAAATGTTATTTGTTTCTTGCAAAGCTGCAGCTATAAACTCCCCTTCCTGCCAGTAGGAGTGTTATTGCCAGAACTCTGCATAGGTAGTTCAGAACAGACCAGTATCATTCACAGTTTTAAAGAAATCAACTTCAAGAAGCAGACTTTCAAGCAAACGCAGCACTGTCCTATATTGCAGAATAGGGCTATTTAAAAACAAACTAGGAAAGCTGCCCAGGCTCTGAAAGGAAAGATGTCTTTGCATGGAAATGAATATTGCCTCTCCATAATGTATGTACCTTTTTGGCCACTATTTCATTAGTTTTCTCAAATAAACACAGGTAATGTAGCATGGAAGAGAGAGGGGATTTCCCAGAGGTTGCTTATTGCTGTAAAGCTGGAATTTGTTAGAGCAGGCTTGCAAGCTCAGAGGTGTGCATGGTATTTAAGTTATTCTGTGAGTGAGTGATTTGATAACTTGAATAACATTCAGAAAGCCCATCTACATGAAAGTCTTCACTTTAATTACAAAGAACAGATATTATAATAATCCCCTTTAACAAAAAGGAGCCAGTGCTACACCCCTGGACCTATTTCCTTCCTGTGCTCATGGGCCCATCTGCAGATCTGATACTATCCATCTTTTTGCGATTGTCCCATTTTCCACAGTCCCTGTGATAGGATATGTATTTATAGGAGATAAGTTAACTACAGTTTTCAAGTATATTGCCCTGCTTCAGTTCTGATGGCTTTGACTCTTCCTAAATGATTTCATTGTTTTGTGTCAGTGTGTCTGATACTCACTGGGTTCTCTGTAAAGAAAAAGGAGCTTGGATTTCTGGTGGGTGCTAGGACTCGTGGGAAATAGACGTGCAGGAGACCCCATGGAGAATCTGCAGGCACAGCAGGTGAAGGGTGTTCTCTCAGGGTGTTGGTTTGGCCAGACCTCAGCCATCTCTGCTGCCTCTACCAGCTCTACCAGGTGAAGCAGAAATCTTCTCCTTTCCTCTGCCCTGGGTAGATTATTCCCATGGGTGGGGCTACACAGCCTTCTAGAGCAGGGCTGGGAGGGACTTCAAGGTTTGACCCAGTCTAATTTTCTGCCAAACAAGGGGTGTTGGCATGTAGATGCCACCTTGTTTTAATGGGTGTACAGGCTCTGTGACTTATGAATCATGATGTATGAAAATGCAAAAAAACACAAACCTGTTGTGATGTGCTTTTGGCATCTTATTTCTTTTCACGGATCTCTTGTTACATTTTGACAGGTGTCTGACACGAGAAACTGTCAGTACTGTGATTTAACCTTGGTGTGCCATCTCTAATTTCAGTGCCTAGGACTGTGAAACAATAGAACAGATCTGAGCTGCTGAAACTTCAATAAAATTATTTTAATTTTATTTTTTTAAGAGATGTTCTGTGTGTAGCAGATTTTTTTATCCTGGTGCTAAGAATAGAAGCCAAATTTGTTCACATTGTCTTGATTTTTAGGTTATTTTTTAAGGGAATTATTCTGAGAGAAGTCAGCTCAGACCAGCCTGACATCTTGCAAAGAATTCAGTAAAATAGAGACAGCTGGTTTGCTACTTCCTTACATAATGGTAACTTCATTCATTATAAATATCTAAGCTGTTAATACCAAAACAATGTTAGAGGATGTTACATGGATAAATGCAAAGCAACCCAAACAGGTATTTTTTTAGATAATTTATTACCTCAGAAACCTGCAGTGAGTCAATTCCAGTCTGCCTGGGCCCTGCAATTTTATTTTCTAGTTACCAGAATTTTGGACTAACAAAATATGAGCATCTTGGTTTGTTTATCACACGCTGGAGAAGGTGGTGAACCCTGTCCTTGCCTACCCTGACTCAAGGTACTGGCAGAGCTGCTGCTCTCCTGTGCAGCGTCAGAGAGGATGTTTCAGAAGGGCTCGGCAGCCTGGGTTGCAGATGGGGTCAGGAGGGGAGCCTTCCATCCAGCAGCCACAAAACTGGGGTCCTGAGGCTCCTCTGTAGCACGAACCTGATGACAGGAGGCTGAGTCCAAACTCAGCAAGTGTCTGGCTCAGTTTCCAGCTCAGCTTCCAGTGCAGCGAGAGGCCCCTCCGTGCCGAGGGAGGAGCACCTAATACAAGTCATTAGTGCTCCTGGCAGTGTGATTGCTGCCAAAGGGAAGTCTGGCACTTCAGAAATATGTTGCCCTGTGTCAACCCTAAAGTATCAAAGATGACGTTGCTGTCACCCGACAGTGCTGGTAGGTGTTGTAGCAGGGGCTGTCAGCTGGGCTTCATTGATCACACTAAGCAGCTTCTTTACTTTCAATTACTCATGGGTGTCAGGAGGAGAAAGAGAACACTAGAGAGGTATTATATGTAGTGGCACTTCAAAGGTGATTACTCTTTCTTCCTATCAATCATGTTAAGGAAATTCTCCTAGTGCACTTGATAATCCTATTTTCCTTTGAAGGAAAGAAAAAGTCTTGATTCCAAGCTAGCCATAGAATTAACAGTGTCATTACACATTTTAGAACTCATTAGAGTGCATTTAGTATGCCTGAGATGTAATAGATTTGAAAAGCAATTTCTCCAACGATGATTTGAAGTGGATAACAATTTTTTCCCAAAACAAATTGCAAATCAGCTCATCAGTCTCTTTTTCCTAGATTCCTATGTACAAATGCTTCACAGCCGTTTAGTTGTGTGACTCGTGAGGGGTTAAAATTGATTTACAAAAATAATGTAAGGACACAATATAGCAAATAACATGCATTGCATACATTTGGATTGAATGCAAATTCTTCAATATGATTTCCTAGCCTGTTGAGACGGTTCAATTTTCTATTGCTTAAATCATGGTACCTGCACACTGAGATTAAATTCAGGATCCACGTACAGCCAATCTATACAGAGGGTTTTGTTTACTTTGAAATCAATAGATTTGATAAGTGTGGGGTGGAGCAAGATTTGAATCTTAATAAAGATAAGGGATTTATTGTCAGCCCTTCCTAATAGGTTATGCCTGTTCTCCTGATGTTTTTTCAGAGAAACTGCTTGCTGAGAAAATGACACACAAATGAGTTGTCTGTAGCTGGAACATTCAGGTGATGCGTGTGGTGCAGATTGGAAAAACTTTCCGAAGGCCTAGTGATTCAGATCTTGTGGCTCGTCTTTAAACAAATCTCAGCAGAGACTGCTGGCTTTGCTGCAAAAACAGGGGTGCCTCCAGGAGACCTTTTCAATCACATGTTCCAACTTTTCTCCATTCTTCACTTCCTTTATTTTACAAACTTTTCCCAATTTATTTTACAAATCTCAAAAAACATGAGCCCCTTGAGCTTTGTAGAGACCACTAATGACTGTGTGAGCACATTTGATTTCCCCTTGGGCTTGATTATGTACCTGACAGAGCAGAAGCTTCCCAAGGGGTCAAGGAGTCTGAGGGGTAAAAAAAAAAAAAAAGACAAATCAGAGAGCTTCAAACAACCCCCCCTGCCTCCATCCCCCAGGCAACACAAACGAGTCAGCAGTGTTCTGAGATGGAAAAGGAACGGCTCACTTAGAGATTTCATTTGTTGTTAGTTCCTTCCCAGACTCAGCGTGGTTTGGACACTGCATTCAGGATCTTTTACTAAGAATGCTTGCTGTTCTGTCTGAGTGCAGCTGCTGGGAAACATTTTCTTCTTATTCTTGCCTCAAGGCATTAGTAGGTTGATGGAAAACACAGCTGACTGCTCTGTGGTATGACCAGGATCACCAAGATCATTAGGTTTCCTGCAGTACCTAACCTGTCATAAACCTCTACCTGATTTACACAGTTAATTTATCTGTAGAGAGGTGCCACCCACCTGGTCCCTGCTCACTTACCTTTGTGAGCAGGGCATTAGTACATCAGACTGACAACCAAGGATGCTGAGACCCAGAGATTAGATGATTTTCCCAGTATTATAGAAAGGAATGGAAAGGCTGTGAATAGCACTGAGTGTCCATCCCCTACTCTAACTGCTAGAGGTGAAGACCTAAACAAAGGACACCGTATGGAGGAAAATCCTTTGAGCCAGCATTCTTGACAGCTTTTGGTTACAACACACTGAACTGTTATAACACAAGCACATCACACCAGTTGGGCAGAAGTGTGAGTGTGAGATCTGCAGAAGGTTGCAAACGTTGTCAGTGTATCACAATTATAGCCATCACAGTACCAAACGACACTGTGAAAACGCAGGGTTGTGTAACCTGTAAGTTCTCACAGCTTCCCTATGCTAGGCCTGATTTTGGGTAAAAATAGGGCAGCACAGGAAAATTTGAAGGGTCTTGGATTGCTTTTCTCCTTGACAAGCTTCTATTTTTGCTTTGGTCAGCTCATGACAGTCAGAAGTGAGAATCAACCCTGCCTTTGATGCAACGGTGAAATGCCTTAATCACTCTCCAACATACTGGATATCTAAAAGTTATTGGTTTTCAAACTGTTTTGACTGCCTGTAATTGTTGGGAGCACCCATTCCTCCAGAGCTGGGGACAAGAACCTGTACCTGGTGATTAGTGGCTGCAGTAGCAAAGCCTCATTCTCTGCCCTTGTGAGCTGCTGCCAGTAGTGGTTAATGGAAATGTTTTGTGAGTCCTTCTGAACCCTTCTGCCTTTCTCTGGGGAAAACCATTGTTTTTCCTTGGTTTGATAAACACTGAATGAATCTCTTTGGGCTCTGTTAACAAGTAGTTGGCAGCAAAGGTGCATGGGGTTCAGCAGAGAGATTATTCTGCCAATCTGTAGTAGATCAGTGCTCCCACAGCTGCCTCTGCAGGAAAGGTGTTGAAGATCCCAGACTTCATTCACTTGTACCATTGGTATATCCTGTATTAGCAGACCCCTCTGTTATTAAGGTGGTCTTTCCTGATTTCATGAGTATTAGAGAAGAGAAGGATTGTTGGCAGGATGCATATATTTAGAGGACCATTCAAACACCTAGACTTTCAGCAATTTTTTATTTTGTAGTGACTTTTGAGCATGTTGAAAACTTAAATCTTACAATCTTTGAACTTCTTTTAGAGAGGTATGTGGATATTAACCATAAATATATAAGACCAAGATATATAAAACTATCGATCTGAAGAAAATGTTGTCCTTGGGCATTTGGTGAAATACTTGCTGGGCAGCAAAGCCACAGATGGCTTCTTGCCCCTACAGTCATCCAGAGATACCTGACAATGAAATATAGAGTAGTCAGCCAATCCCCATGTGAGCTGTCCTTTACATCCAGGGTTGTGTTGGAGTCATTGCCTAAACATGTAAGAAAATGCCTGTCTCTTGATTCAGGTGGAATTTCAGAGATAATGATTACTTGCTGATTTGCAGGCTAATAGGCTGGGGGAGAAAATGCTGTTTAAAGTATGGAGTGCCTGATCCTTCTTCAAATGATGGTGAACGTATGTGATTAGAATTATGTATTTTGCTTTTACTTTGTTACACTTTGATGTCCTCATACCTTTGAGACAGGCATACAAAAGTATATCTATTTTCTCCTTCTGTGTGCTGAATACAGAGCTGACTGTTTGCTCTCTCTCAGCAAAAGATGAGAGATACCTTAAAAGAAACACTTAACCGTGGACCTTACTATACAAAATGTTGGGTTTATCTCTTCTATTTTTTTCCCTCACTAAAATAACAGAGATTACAATTGGTTTGGGACGACTGTTTCCATAATAATTATAGTTGCTACCTTTGCTGGTAAATGAATGCTTTCTCTGGATCTGTGACTACAGTAGTTTGTGTTTTAGGGTTAACGAGAAATCGCATTTAAAAAATATCAGAGTAGCGTTTTCTCCTTAGATTTCGCATTTGGGAATTAACCCAGATTGTATTATCAACATAATATATCATTAAAATAATGACACTAAATGATAGTTTACAATGTTCAGTACACACTGAAGTGGAAAAATATAATTAGCACATCTCTGTTGCAACTCTTTATTAGTTGGTATAACACCAGCATACATTCTGGTAAGGACCCTAAATCACAGACTGTCACTGCAGTCCAGCTGCCAATAGATAGTTGCAGCCCTTAGATGAGCCATTACCAAGTTTTCTGTGCCATTTGCTTTTCCCACCCTCATAATCAGGGGTTGTATTTTACTGTGACTCCTTGGTGGCTAGAAAATGATGCAGGATTCAGGGGGAACCACAGAAATGAGTTATAAACTGCAGCAGAAGCAGTCTTCAGGGGTTTTCCACATCTTTTTCTTTTTTTATTCTTTCTTGTCTCTTCACCCTTGAATTAGTGCTTCTTTAGAAGAAGAAACAGTGAAGCGAGAGGGTGGCAGTCTGGGATAAGAAAATATTGACAGATGACAGGAGAGAAATAGATGGGGGAGGGAGTAAAGGAGAATGAATGGACAGAAAGGTTCTGCACAGATAGAAAAGGAAAGGAAGCACAAAGAAGGAGACAGGATGATGTCTTCAAAAATGAAATGAAATAAGGCCTTCTGCCCCCATCAGCCTCATGGTGCCCCTGAGCTGCCAGCCTTGTGTTGTTATTTTACAGAGCTTATTTGTGTGACGGGATTCACAAGTACAGGTCTGACCCAGGTCCTACAGGAAGCAGCAGATTTGCCAATAGCTCAGTAGGACCAGAGCTTGCCTGGTCCTGGTAGATAAAACCCCCTACGTTTTAAAAGACACCATCACCTTGCAGCTTGCATTTATGCACAAAGGTGACATTCTGCACTTCTTGTACCAATAACAACTTGTTACCAAAACAGAAGGAAATTACGTGTAAAAATACAGTTTCCTCCTTTATCTCATGCAGTTGTCATTATGCAGTGAGGTAATTAAACACAATACCTGGGCTTAAAATTAACTGGAAGCATAAATCACTACAATTGCTGAGAAGGTGCTGCTGAGAAGGTAGCCAGGATTTGGAGTCTTAGCAGACTGCTTCCTCAGGGAGGAGAAGCTGATGATCCAGAGTGGATTCACAAAGAAAGCACCCTGTGACCCATTTCCCCAGACACATTAGAGAGCAGATAACAAGAACTACTTTTCTTTGTGTATGATGCCAGGCCTCTTTCTTGGTTAGTGCTTTACTCAAAGGCTCTGTTTCTGGTCTCACAGGGCAAACTTTCCAGTCCTGTTCTTATTGCAGAACTTTTGGGATGTATCTCTCTGTTAGCACTTAACAGGTTTAAGGTGTTTCTGTTCTTTCTGCTTTCTACATACGTAAATGTCCTGACAGTAATATCCAGCAAAACATTCCTGTCCATATAGGCTGATTTATAAATGGCTTTCCCCAAGGTTTGTGTTTAGGTGGATGAATCAGTATTGTTGCAATTATTCTACTTTTTAACTGCTTCTTATATTTAGTCCAAATGAAATGGAGCTACTGATCCCTTCAGATCTCACCCATAATAGTGGCTTTTTGACTCAGTTCCTAGATTTGTTGTTGAAGACAGGTATTTTCCTTCTACCAAAACAAGAAACAGGAAATCCATTAGCTTAAAAAGGAAGAAAAAAAGAGATAATTTCAAAGTGTACTTACTTAAAAAGAATCCTGCAAATGGCTCTGCTTTTGTAATGAATTCAATAAAAGCAGAAGGATTCTGTGGGTTCACTGTTCATTCAGATAATATTTCTGTCATAGAGAAGCCTGTCTGTGTCTTCTGAGCAGGGTGTTTGGGATACAAGTCTGTGTTTGTTTGGATACTGCTCAGCTAAACCCTGCTTTTCCTTGATGCATTTGTGAACTGGTCCAAAACTCCAGCAGCAACACCTATGTCACCACCTCTTACACATTGTCAGAAGGAGGGGAGACAAAGCACAAGAATTGGCTGGTCCTGTAATTACATGTAGGTGGCAGGCCTGGGTTGTGCCTCTGTGATGCATTTTGCTACAGCAAATCAGTCCTGATGTTCCCACATCCTCTTGCTGGTTTCCTGCATCTCCTGAGAACCAGTGAGCTGCAAATCTGTTCCTTCTGTGTTCCTGGTGTTGAAACGACAGCAGGGATAGAGGGCCTGTTTCAGCCATGAGTGGGCATTTGTGATTTAGCTGAGGTTCTTTCCATGGCTCATTAGGACAGCACAGGGAAAGAGAGATCCTAAAACCGAGCTTAAACACTTATACTCAAATCAATACTGGCTCTTCAGGTTCACAGTAAATATGTTGTGCCTAATAAGACGACCCTGAACCTTTGGAAATGAACTGGAATTGTACAGCCTCATTTTCTGTGTATAATAATGGACCAGAAACCCAAATATATTACTCAGGTCTCTTTCTGTATAGTGATCACATCAGATGATCTTTCTTACTTTCCCTTTTGCATCGCAGAAAACTAATTTGAAATATAATTATGTTGCTGCTGGATATCAGCGTGGCTGTTTGGCTGCCTCTGAGCACAGTGATCACCATTTGCTAGGTGACATTGTGTGGTATTATCTCCTCATCTATCACAGTCTCTTCCTCTCTTATACTTGCACAATTCCAGCTAATATCCCAGCATCTGCATGGTGGATAATGACAGTTGTGGGTTTATGCTTGTTTGGTTTTGTTTTGTTTCTTTCCATCCCAGGTCAGCAATGATTACAGGAAGAGACACAAAGTTTTATAATCAACCCGTGGTTTTATCAGCACAGAAATTGGAGTGGTTTTATTCAACAATGGTTTTAATATTTTTTAGAAAGGATTTTTTAAAAAGGTCACTTGAAAATGAAAGCTGATGGGGTTTTTTTCCCCCATCCTTTTTAAAATAATGTTAGCATTGACAGAGGGAGGGTGTTTTAATGAGAACAGTGAGGATGCCTCCTTTTCTACAGAGTATTGTCTGAGGATTTGATCCCATTTTGGTCTGTGAAAGCATCACTTACTTGTCATACTAAGAAACAGATTTTTTGTTTTAAGATAGCGACTTTGTGACACCTGTCTATGCTTTGCTGTTTTCTTTTCTCTCTTTGTTACATGTAAACCTTGATATTTCAGGCTTTTTTCCCCCTGAATACAATGCTCTGTGACTGGGAGCTCACATGAGGAGCACTTGCAGTGCTTGTTCTGTGGTGCACAAAAAAGCAGCTGGATGGTGCTGTGTGTGGACCATTGGAGCAGCAGAGAGGCCTGTGAATAGAGGGGGTTTCATTACCTGGAATATATTATATGGAGTTCTCCAGTTTCCAAGGTTTTATTAAGAAAAACAGGAGACATTTTCACTTGAAATATTACTTGTTGTGTGTCCATGCTTCTGTTTGAAGAGATTCTTTCTGGATGATTCTTGCAAGTAATTGGCACTGGGCTTAGGATCTTTAAATAAAGACAACTCTTTCTTCTCCTCCTCAGGAGATAAAAGCCATGCTGAAAGCTATGTCTTTGAAAATGAATTTCTGCTGTTGATGGGTCACTTGATGTGGTTACCCTAAGAACCAGCCAACTCTGCTCTACAGACTGAAATTACTCCTTTTTGAAGTTTGAAAAACATGTCAATATGTGTACTAAATTTTGCAGTCAGAAGAAAACAGTCTGCAACTTTAAGCCTTTCTGGGTCTCTGGAGGGGAAAAAAGAAAATATAAGATAGATAAAATTATGGGGGAGTCTCAGTAGTGCCAGTCTATAGTTTGTCCTCTGCACTTGGCAAAACCATATTGGCTGTCTTGGCAGCTCTGTGTGCACAATGTGCCCAGTGATGAGCCCAACTGGACCTTGTTGTCACATATGTCTGTTTTATAGGCAGCTACTCCAAATTGTTCCATGGAAAATGGAAAATCTTCACTTTGAATGCTGCTTCTCCTTTAGCATCTGCTGTTCTCTAGAACTCATGCAATCCCCAGCTTGGTATAGGAACCATTCACTACAGCTTTATCCAATCTTACAGCTTCCTCATCAGGACGACTGCAACATGTTCTCATGTCAGACTTACATAAAAACATTCAAAAGAGATTTTTCAGGTGTTGCCTAATCTGTTCTCTGTCCCAGGGTATGTCACCTATGCCTTTGCCACCAACACGAGATCCTGCAGTGTCTTGGCAAACATCTGCCCCAGAGCTCTGCTTGGCATCCCCCAACAGAAAGATTTTCTTTTCTCTAGTGGTCCCTTTGTGCTACAGTTGAAGTTTATTGTGTTTTCTGGCCAGACTCACCAAGAACAGCATCTCCTCTTTGCCACAGATCTATATGTATCTCAAGATTGTCATGTTCATATATTTTCTTCTTTAGGTTCCTGTAGCCCATTACCACTGATGTCATTTAAGATTTTTATCCAAAGCCTTCAGCACTCTCCTTAGGCAGAGGAAATTTTAAGGAGGTCAGTGGTCACTGCATGGTGTGCCTGCTCATCATAAATGAACATCATCAGTACAGATGTCATACATACTGTCCAAAACCTGATAAACAGAAGTGAAATTCCCATATTTTCAACTTTGTTATATCCTTCTGATTACAGATTTAAATGCTCACATCTTCTAGACATTCTTTCATTTAACATGAAAGAAGTAGCTGCTCTCATTGTGATTTCTTTGCCAAGTGAGATTAAAGATGTGCAAGATCTCCTTAATTCTGCAATAAAATCTTCCCAAGCTCATGATATCTTTTTGTGGATGGTTGATATGTGTTGGCTGCTTTAGCTGTGCCAGGCTCCTTTGCCTCCATTAGCAGGCATGTGAATTAAGAGCCATTTTGCTTTCATTAGTGTGTGTCTTCCACTCTCCTGCTTACAGGATATCGTGCTTATTTGCTGTAATGCCACTGAAAAGCTTTCCTAACACGTAAAAAAAAAAAAGAAAAACCAACTAAGAACAACAGGCTAGAGTATGCAACTCCCTGGAATTTTTGCTGCTTCAGTAACTGAGTAACTTTAATATTTTAACTTGCACTACATTATGTGCTGTGTTTCCCAGTACTAGCATCCATGTGTTTTTCTTTTTCTGTCTTTTTTTTTTTTTTCCCCTGGGTGCCAGCAGAGGATAATGTGCTGTCCTTGCTGGTTTTGCCTACAGCAGAGTAATTTCAATATGCCATTCTTCCTTTGGCAGAGCAGGAACAGATGACACTCATAAACCAGATCTCTGCATTAGTCCTGAGCCCTTCTCTCACATCCCTGGCACCAAGAAGATTTATTATTCTTCTAAATATCTCCTGGCAGGCTACTCAGAATGCTGGGAAAATTAAAATAAAGGATTTCAGTCTGAGCACAGCGAACATGCTTTGCTGCTCAAAAGGGTGGTAAAACTGTGTTCTTCTGCCTGTTAGGCAGGAACACAAAGGAGATGTATCGTAAAATTACGGATAAGCAAGATGTTATGTGGAGCCTTAGGGCTGACCTACAGTCCTGGCTGAAATGGTGAGCAAAGCAGTTGTCTGAACTAGTGTAGGATCTCTACACTCCCTGGTTATTGCTGAAGGTCTCATCCCACCATCCCTGTGGAGTCAGAAATGGCCCATGGAGCCCGAGGGAGGCTGTGTGGCACAAGGAGGTGCTGTTGTGGTATCTGGTGCTCATCTCCAGTGTCTCTGCTCAGCACTTTAGCCAAGACACCTTCTGTTTTCCTTCTGCCAATACCAAGCTGATATATTACTGAGGTTGGATAATTACCTATTGACAAGATGTTATTTTTTTATATTAAGAAGATAATAACCAGTCCAGGAAGCATCTGGACTTTTTATAGGGCAAAAGAAATTAAAAATATTATTGGAGACTCTAGAACTTCCGAATACAGAATCTGGAGCATCCAAAGGAAAATGTGAAGCTTTTATTGCCAGCTACTTCTGCCAATATGACGATTCTGCCAATAAATGCACTGCTCTGGAGTTGCTATATAAATGGAATGTGTAAGTTAAGCAATTTTGTAGTTTATTGGGACAAAAATTTTATCAGGATTTAGGATCTCCAGGGATTATCTCAGTTAGAAACTAAGGCTGGTGCTTGACCCAGTGGATCCTTTGATCCATTGCAGATTACTCAGAGGAAAAAAAAACATGCCAACCCTGCACTGAAGGAATCAACCAGAAATAATTTTGCTGCACATGCCACTATGACCCCAATTTTTTTCTTTTGTCTCAGCTGAAGCTGTGTTGGGTTGTACTTTTCCTTTAATCGGTTTCTGACCTCTCTTTCAAATGTGTGACCACAAACTTAAATGATATTCAGAAAAGCGCTTTTTATTTATGTGGAGGCATAGCTGGAACCTGGAACCTGCTACATTTTTTTTTTTCCTCCTGAGTCTTTAAGTGAGCTCAGTGATCCCCCACAACTATCCCAAATAAAGGGCAGCTGTTATGGTCATCAGTCTCAGCAAGGTTCCCTGCAATGCACCATAACGTTAATAGGGGGTACTCATGGGTTATTTTCAGTACCACTGACACAACGTTGGGTTAATATATTAATTTTATGGGAGCCCAGAGGGAAATGAGAGAGGGGATGAGAAAAGCTTCTGCAAACACGACAAGATGTTGATTCCCACTAGTAAACCTCTTTCGGGTAATAGTATTAGAGGCTGTAATATCCTCCCTGCTGAAATAAAACAGTTTTCCTGTTTTCAGCCACTGTGAGTTGAACAGCTGACGTGGCTGGGAGGGCTGCTCTGACCAGCACCAGCTTGTGGGCCAGAGAGTGGCTGGGCTGCTCAGGGATATTTGTTCAATATTGCTACAAAATGCAGGGTGCTCTTTTTGGGCAGTGGGAAGGAAGGTAGGGGATACAGCGCTGTGTGAAATCCAGTAGTGAGAAAACAAGGTTTCAAGGGCCATGCAAATACTGTCACATTTGTACAGCAGCCTTCAAAACAAGCATCTGTGAGCAAACAGCCAGCAGTTTGCTGCACACTGTGTGTTTCTGGAGTGTATGGATATTGGTCTTAGTTTTAGAAGTGTCTTTCACTTGTGTCATTTCAAGGGAAATCACAGAGGGAATGAGAGTGGTCTGTTCCTTTTCTAACATTCTTAATTAGGGAATGATTGTAGCTTCTAGTGCTTGGGGGAAGATGTACCCCTTTCTCAGAAGAGGAGTGTTGCAGCATTTTGCCTGCTCACACACCTGTTGTCTCAGAAAATATGAGTGTTCCCATTCTCCAGTGCCATTGGGCATTTCTCAGTAGATCTTCAGGCGTTCCAGGTTAGTCACAGCCCTGCAGGCACTTGTGTGGGCTTCTCCCATAGCCAGAACTTGTGCAGTAGGGTAGTTTGGAAAGGTCCTTCTCTGATCCTCATTTGTACCTCCCCCAACCCCTGTTTGTAGTCTGAACCCTAAACTGCACACTTCTCAGGGCAGCTGTCTGATCAGGAATGGAGTTATAATGTAGTGCACACACCCTGTCCTGCCTCTTCTGACATCCCAAACATGCCCACAAGTCTCACAGCCGAGGAACCCCAACAGCTCTCAGAGGCTGCGGCTGCTGAATGTCCCCAGCCTTTCTCCCAGAGCAACATTCTCTCCATCACTCCCCTCTCCTCCTGCCAATTCCTATGAAATAGCTGAGAATTCTTCTGTTGAGACTGTTCCCAGCTAAGGTTTATCAGACCCCATTGCTCAAGGTCAAAACATTTGGGAATGGGAAATGCAGGGAAGAGAGGCTGGTGCCCAGAGCAAGGGACAGAGAGCAGGTTTATTGCCTGGGCTTCTTTCTCTTAGGAGATCAGGAGACTGCAGCTTCTCCAGAGCACACACTTGGCAGCTGGATCACATAAAAAGCTCAGAGAAGACTTGCAGTCTAAGGGAAAGATCTTCTTTTCTATCAGGCAACAGAAATGGACCTAATACTTTGGGAAAAGGGTGCAGTTTTAATGAGAAGCAGGATTTCATTCATGTTTCTCTTGAGAGGCTTGTAATACTAATAGGCAGTGTTAAACTCTTCCAATTGAACTTTTTCAGGAAAAAAAAAAGAAGTTTCAGTTGTTAGTAAGCAGTGCATGATTTCTAGACATCTGTTAAAGTTTATTTTGTTAAAAATGGTAAATGTCACACTGCCCAAGGTGGAGGAGACAGTGAGGATTTTTGCTTTGGAATTCAATTCTTCCTAAAAACATATTTGCAGCATGTTAAGAGCATTAATTATTTAATCATATCTCTTCATGTTGTGAATAATTTAAAGGGAATTCTACTTTGTAGTAATATAGATTACATATCATATAGATTTTGTAATTGTATAGATTGTGTAATCCATGGCTTGGATTTTGTTGTTTTGAAGTTTAACAGTATTTAAGGTCAGTGCTCAGAAAATAATATTTAAATGTCCAGATCATTATAAAAGTGCTTTTGATCTGCCTTGAAATGCAGTGTATTTAATGTTCTTGAATTTAAGAAACAGTCATTTATTAAGAGACTTTCTCAGTTGAGTTTTGTGAAAATATGGAGCTAACATGCAAAGTAGTCCTGAACTAGGGATTGCTTTCCAACTTTGTGGAAAAACAAAATGCTTTTAGGTTAAAAGGCTCTTCTTTCTGTGGTGAGAGAAACTCCTATATGACTATAATTTCACTTCCTTTATCCTATCCTTTATGAAGAGGTCTCATTTTGCATGATAATGTATGATCACATTTATAAATTTTTCCCAGGATACCCTGCTGGCACCAGTATGGAGAAACCTCCAGAAGGAACCCAACAGAAATAACTTATGTGCTGTGATTTGCTACACTCGCCTTCTGTAGTAAAGAAATATAGATTACAGGGATAACTCAGATATTGAAGAGGACCTTCTGTTGGAATACACTGGTGCAGGTTTCCAAGTTTCTGCATTTTCACTCTGCTAACGGATCCAGCCTTTCACCTCCCCAAAAAATTGACTCACAAAATGTTACAACTTTTGTGATACATTAAAGATGCATTATGGAAAAAAATGGAAAAGCAATAAAAAAAGGAAAATAGGTGAAGTTAACAGCCTCTGTGGCTCGTCCCTGAGATGTGTCTGCGTTGGCTCCTCTGCCAGCAGCAGTTGCTTTCCTGAGCCCGCAGAGCAACCCATTTTCCTTGGTGAATATCACTGCAGCTTGTTTACAGCAGGGTTGGAGTCAGTGGCAGGGTGGTGCAGGGAGCGTGCTGCAAAGCCTCACTGTGTACCTTTAAAATGCATGGTAGATTTCACCATTTAGGATGGAAGGAAATGACAGAATAGAGCAAAGCAACTACGGCACATTAGTCATAGTTACACTCCTTCATTACTGCTTCAAATTGAAAAATGCCAACCACTGCACAGCTCACTGGAGTAAGTTCAGAGAGAACCGCACACATTCAAAGGTCAGGAAAAGGAAAATTATAAACTATATTGTTTTACTGCCTCCACAA
The DNA here is from genome assembly GCF_022539395.1 of Myiozetetes cayanensis. Taxonomy (NCBI): domain Eukaryota; kingdom Metazoa; phylum Chordata; class Aves; order Passeriformes; family Tyrannidae; genus Myiozetetes; species Myiozetetes cayanensis. The sequence goes on from NW_026087389.1 coordinate 8,308,337, forward strand.
AATGATTTATTTTTTCTTTGTCTTACTTTCGAGGTTCAGAAGATAGAGGGATTGTGCGAGGGAATGAAATTTTAGGAATTAAATTTACTTGCAATGCAACGGCTTTTTTATTTGAGTGGAAAGCTTGTCAAGCAGGGCTGTATTTATAGGCATCCTTTGGGAACTGTGCCTCACAAGGTGAGATTTGAGAAGCTTTGGAGGCTGATTTCTGGATATAAGGCATGATAATTTAGTGGGATAGTGGGAGTATTTGCCTCTCCTAACTACCTAATTTAATTTACCATTTATTATAATTAGCCATAAAGCACTTTCATTTTATATTTTATATGATTTCCATGTTGTGGGATGATATTATTTTGCACACTCAGAACATTCCTAATTCTTTCAATTCTTTCTATTCTAACAAATAATGTATTACAAAATTCCACTACCCAGAAATTGTTCTGATTTCTTGGATTCTTGGATTTTGTGTTTTCTCTCTCTTTTTCCCCCCCCCCCCACCTTTTTTCCTTTTTTTCCCCTATTTCTCTTGTGTGACTGCATCTACTTATAAACTTAAAACCTATATATGACTGTGCTACAATTATTTATGAGGTAAACATTCCTGTGTTGTTTTGTTGGTTTTTTTCCATTAAGTTCATCTGGTGTAAATATTTTTGTGTTGGGTCTTTTTTCATTAGGTTCTTCTGCTGCAAATGTTTTTGTGTGTACAGATTTCAAGGCTAATGGGTCTCAATGCAATTTTGTCTGAAATTTGTTGTAAATGAACAGATTTCAGTTTGTGTATATGAAAACAGGCAAATAGAGAAGAGTCATAAAATGTGCTCTCTATTTCTAGTTGAGGCTATTGTGTTAATCGTAACTGTAGCACAGTCTTGACTTCCACTCTTCCTCCTGATGCAAAACCAGGAGATTAAAACATGTTCACTCATTGACGAAGTGTCTGTGGGATTCTGGCAAGAATAAAACAGCAATAATTGTTATTTCAGGGAAAATAACATAGATAACCAATAGTTTAGGCATTTTGAGAAATCCCTGTTCAAAACCAGTTGGATATATCTTTATAAGGCACTTGTTATTCCTGTATGTGTGGTAGATTTTTACATTAATGTATTTTATGATAGTTTTTCTCAAAGTGTAGCTAAGTAATGAAGCCTCCATTATTTGAAAACTTTTAGGTGGATTTATCTCAACTGTGCCCTGGGTTTTTCAGCCAAGGCCTTAGAGACTTGAATGGAAGATTAGAACTTCCTTTGGCACAGAAAAGCTGTGCAGATGCAGCTTGTTGATCGGGACCAGGTCTGTTTAATGCTGCTGTCAGGGAAAAGAAATCATCTCGTTTACCTGTCTTACCCCATTTGATATTTTCTAAGGGTAAGGTGCAAAACTGAGAGAAAACTATTCCGACATGATACAATTTATTAGCAATATGTTTTGAGTGGCAGTGCTCTTTTTATGTAATGTGGGTAGTCACTGGTAAAATAAGAGTCTGGAATACACAAATACAATGTAGTCTGTTTACAGGGGGTTTAGCAGAAATCTGTCAAGCCAGTTGTTTTTGTAAAGTAGAAATATATAGGGAAAAGTTTTCAAAGAGTTTCTTCCAGTAATTTTCATTTTAAAGTCTATTTCTATGTAAGGAGAAGATGCAGAGGACCAATTAGCATCAAAACCCCAGAAAGACTGAAATGACAAGGAAGCAAGCATGCATTTCATATCTCCAGTTACGAGCATGAAGCCTGTGAATTTTGTAACTGCGTGCTCTCATTTTTGAGATTACTTTAATTGCTTATGTAATATATTCAGCCCTGAATTTTAATCACTACACATGTTGTTGATTCTTATTGTGTGAATTTGTAAAAATAACAAGTAATTGTGTACTGCATAGTAAAAGAATGATATTTTTGTGGATCAATAATGAAGGATTCAGTGATCCTTAGTTAATCCCTAGGTATCGATTCTGTGATCTAAATTCATTTTAAGTTGATTTTTCTTGGGCTGTACTGTAGTGCTGTCCTCTGAAATCTTGGTGGTGCTCCTCATTTGTTATATTAATATATATTCCACATTAAAAATACATCAAAAGAATCAAGCAATTTAAGTGACATTTGACTGCTGAGGTACTTGTTTGGCTTGGGATGGTTATTATTTCCGTCTACTCATAATAACCAACTTGCTATGAAACTTCATCTTTATATTGGTCAAACAAGGTATAGAGCTTCCAAGAGTTATGTTGCAATTTCTTATTGCCAGTGTCTGTCAACCATAAATAATTGTGACTGTCTTGATTTTTCTTTACACATCTAGATAGATTGCCCAGTGGAGCAGAGAATACCAATTTAACACTATTTAGGACAGTATTGTGGAGTATATCTTGAGCTCTGAATTACCACTCAGGAGATGCCAGTGGGAAGCTAAGTTCAAAAAGGATGTTCATAAGAATATGACTTTCTTAAATAGAGTTTCTGTGCACCAGTCAGTTGGGTATAAAATGAAAAGGTTGCATTTCTTTGTGGCCTTTTAACAGAGCAAAGATTTTCTGTAAATGAGAGCTTGTCAGATACTGAGTTTCTTCTATAGTAAACCTGAAAGCAATTAAGTAGGACTGAAACAGTTTTAAAACACCAAACTATAGGATCCCAAATGGTGGAATAATCCAACTGGTTTTTATAATATTCTCAGATTAAACCAATAGTGATTAAAATTTGGGGAACCTGGAAGAAGAAAGGCTGGACACTGACTTCCAGAAAACTTGGACACAGCACTTTACAAACTGTAGGAGTCTGACATGTCTTGAAACAAGTCCTGTAAGTTATACAATCATTTCTCAAAATAGCTTTAATGGTATCACTTTTGACTCACAGTGCTCCTCTAGTCGATGTTTACTGAAGCCAATAGTTTTAATTCCTAACAGTGGGTACCAGATTCCATAAGTTAATGGTGAGTACAGCTGAATGAATGACCCACTCATTAGGTCCTTAGGAGAGGCAATCAAAATTACATTATACATAAAAAAGGATATTATATAACTGGATTTCATTGGTTTGTACCTTATGGAACAGATAAGAGGACTCATTTCTTCATACTGTGAGCAGTATCTGTGGTGAGGATGTTGAGCAGCATCTCAGGACTCATTGCCTGGTAAAGGGATACAAAGTTCTCACTTCCAGAAATATACCAGTTGGAAACTATTTAAAATTTGGCCTCCGTAGTATTTAGACAAAAGTTTGATTTTGCTTATTTAGTGAATTGAATTGGGCAGCTACTGGCACCCAAAATGGCTGGAATTTTTCTTGGAAGCATATATCCTACAAGTGTAATCAGTTGCTGCTATTACAGTTAGTGAAGTGTTTGGTACATAGGAAGAAATAGGTTACTTAGCTATACCTTTGAAATGTGCAATGCACTATTTAAAAATAATTTGTCTCATTTGTATTTTACATGATATCCATAACTTTGTTATTCAGATTGGACTCTCTTGCTTCAGGGAGATATTACGAACAGCTGAGTTGTTGTTTGTTATATACATATTATTTATACTCCCATCTTGTGTCACATTATCTGCTTGATCATCTAAAATCACAAGATTACAGGAACTATTTAAGATATTCTCTCCCCTGCTCCCTAAAATCAGTAGATACAATTCCCTAGAGAATTGTAGGAAATTCTAGGGAATCTGTCATTGTCTGTTCTGTATGTGCTGCTTGGAGCTTGGAACTGTGCTGTGCTTTACTCAAAAAAGCTCTATAGGACCTTACCTGAAATTCAGCCAATTCATTGAAAACCTTTCCAGTGACTTTGGAGAACTCTCAGAGAATTTTAAGGATGGCGTAAAATACCCAAATTTGCAAAGTCCCCCTGCCAACAAAGCAAAACCAAACCCATAGTCAGAATTAACTACAAAGCTCAGTGTGGGATATCAGAATCCAGCGGTAGTTAAGAGACTGATGGATATGTGCAGGGATTCCACTGCTGGGAATAAAAGTGTGGAAAGAGAAATCAAATGATTTGGGGCAGTCAGGAAAGCCACGGTCCAAGACACAACTTTTCACTGACTGCTGCCCACTAGACATCTGCTGAGCATTGCTTGTTTAGCCTGATTAAAGAAAACTTTGGAATGATATTTGGCTGTGTATTTCCATGAATGTGTAAATATAATGAAATGGTAGAACAAAAATTAATTGCTTCTTGGCCCCCTTCCCATTTTTGTGTTGTCATTCCCTAGGTCTTTGAAGTCAGTCTTGAGGCCCAATATTCCTACCAGGGAAGTATTGTAAGCTATAGATTATTATTGTGGAAAGAGAGCCCCAAAATATGAACTGAAATTAAATTGCATTGAGATTGGTTCTAGAAATTCATCATCTTAGGCTTTAAGTTTAAATCTGTCATGTGTTACCAGGTTGGTTCAGTTAGTTTTCACCAAATTGGTTTTTGGAAAGAGAGTAAGAAAAATGTTTAGATAATTTGTGTGTCATCTTGAGAAACCCACATCTGAGCGTGAGAGAAAATGTGTTGTCGCATGTTCTTGATTACAAGAGCATCCTGTTGAAAGTAAAAAGTAGAATGTAAAAGTTCTGGATCTGGAGTCTTGGCACAAAAAGTCATCACTGTTATGCCAAGGAGAACAGTAATGAAGTAAATTGCATTTTAAATCGTATCTTGGTTTGAAGAGATGGAGATTACAGTGTTTTTAGATGTTATGCTTCAGACCTCTAATACTCTGGGAGTCTCACTGTCTTACCATTCAGAATTCTTTATAAATTCTTTGAACCTGCTCAAATCCATTACTGAAATATCTTGCTTTGCTCTTGTACCTGAAGTCAAACATCCTTCAATACTTCATGAAATTACAGATGACTGAGCCTAGAGTGTATTTTCTGAGTCACCAAGGCAATTTTTAACTGACCTGAAGAGGAATGGGCAACAAGGCGTGTTCAGGGGCACCTGTCTGTCAGTGTGTGTTTCATGGGAGGATATTTGTCTCTTCTGCCCTACTCACTGCAGACTCTTAACAATGTCTGAAGCACAAATGTTCCTGACAGGTGCAAACTTTGAGCTGGTTTGGATTTTTTAATCCTGCTAACTCTTTCATTCTGTAAAATCCTAGGCCATGTAATAGATTTAAATTTTGTTTGTGGCCTTTTAAGTTGGATTTTAAAGATTCTACCACAGCTGCAGCTTACAAGCAATGGTGCAGAGTGGTGAGAGGAGAGGTGGCAGCTCTGAGCCTCTTGGGAAAGAGGAATGCTGTTCCTGCTCAGAGGTTGGATTCTCAAATGCTGAAGCAATGAGGAATTTAGGGCATCTGATCACTGAGGTTTGAACGATGGGCAGAAGGCAGGGCTGCTGATTGCTCCTGGTGGCATCCATCTCATTCTCCTGTGTACCTGTGTGAGTGCCCTGCATCAAACATTTCTTAATGAGTCACTGGCAGTTGCTGCTTCACCTGGACAACAGCACGTTATTTAGCAGGCTGCACTCTTCTTCTGCTGGAAAGGAAAGTATTTAAGGTGCTCAGTGTTTTCCATGGCAATGAAGGGTTGCTAAGACTCTTACTGCATCCTGGTGTCTGGAATCTACCTCACAGTTGAGCGAGTTAGTGGAAACATCTTCCCTTCCTGCCAGGTGTGGCTGTGCATGTGCTGCACTTGGGTGTAGTTCTTCAGTTTCTGGGTAGAACAGGAGTTCAAAAAGTGTAAGCAACAAAAGACCAAGCAGGCAATTGTACAGATTCCCCAGACTCACTGTGTAACATGCACATCCCATACCTGAAGATGTCTTTGAATTTCTCAGTCAATTTGCTGACCAATATGTGTAGCTGTGTTTATTCTGTGCATCTCCACTCACAATTCCCTGTGACTAAGCTCCTTGAATCCTGAGGTAGGACTGACTACTGAATTCCCTGCTGATGTTTGTGAGCCCTTCCTTTTGGGGGCCACTTTTGCCTGGGTGTCTTTTACCATGCAGAGAGGAGCAGCAGACAGAATAGATGTGATCTGAAGACACATCAGCTTTTCAGTGCAAAATGCACATAAAGGAGAGCTAGAACAAATGTACTGTGTGGAAACACATTGTATTTATGCACAACATATGTACTTATGTGGACATATGAATAAGCATAGCATAATGTATTTAGTGTGCTCACCACCACCAAGGAGATGATCCTTGGCAGAAGGAGTTATCTGGGTAGTTATGTGGCTGGGTGTGTGCTGGGCAGAGCACCTTTCTGTTGTGTAGTCAGAGCATCTCCAATTAGCTGAGTTCCTGTTCTCCAGGCTTTGATCCCTTATTCTGGAACAAGCAAAACTACCTGGAAATGAGGCAGCCTGGAGGTGTTGAGGAGTTGTGGGTGTGTTGCCAGAGAAGGCTGTGCAGAGCCCAGGCAGTGCAGAGGGTGCGTAAAGCTGGGTCAAGAGTGGAATTAGAAAGACTTAAGCATAAATGGCAGCTTTGCTTTTGGGTAACCTGTCTGGCTTCTCAGTTCCTCTCTTTGTGGAATGGTTTTGCTGATATAAATTACAGAGCACACAGTGAGGATTATGTGATTAATGCTTCGCATGGTATTTTGTGAATGCAAAGTGCCATCTATCTTCTAGATGAAACTGTTAGGAGCAATATATAAAGCTGAAGAGTAAAGATTCTGTTACAAATTTAGTAGTAGCCCTTATCTTAACATTTTAATTCATAAAAAGTAAACTTGACTGTATATAGATCTGTCTTCAGACCGCAATATTTTAAAAGCATTGGTCTTTCTACCGTGTCATACTGTAAATTGTTGGTGTTTAAAAACAGGGTTCTGGTCATGTAACATCTGGCTTGATTACACTTTTCAGTCTTTCCATCAAGTATGTATTTTTATTTTAAAATGTAAAAACTATCACCCTCAATGTCAAGCTCTCAGTATTTTATTTTTGGGGAACTTTAATTTTTGTCTATTCAGGGTGAAAACAAGTGGACAACTTCCAGAATTTTCCCTAAAAAGAAAATTTCATTTTTCATTCCTTTCAAATATCTAAATAATTGTAATACCAGAGCTGTCCTGTTTCTCTGTGACTGACAGCTGTGTCTGCACATGTAGTTAGAGCAGGTCCATCAGGATTGTTTTCCAAGAGGCAAGGTGCACCATTGCTCTGTTTGGAAGCAAACCAACTGGAGCTGGAAGCAGGTTCTTGTTTAAGTTCTGGCCATTCCATATTTTAAAGCCAAAAGGATTGGTTGGGCAACATAAGTTGCCTTTGTACCAGAGTGAAGGATATTCAATAAACAAATAACTGATTATTTTTGTACACTAAGAATGAGGGAACTAGAAGCTTATTCAGTGGTTATCCTGATGTATTTCTTGAGTGTTGTGGACATCACTGACATGTAATTCTACTCTTGAGTACTTTCACAGCGTTTTATTTGTTCATAAATATTCTAATTACTCTGCAGATAGATTTCTTTATATTTAAGCAACTACTTTAAGTATTTGTGTGGAAGAAAAGAAACCTTCAGAGTAATACCACTGGGCTTGAAGATTCGTAATCAATGTGGAATACTATAAGTGTGCATTATAGGTTTCTCATTACCTTTTCTGGTTAAGGAATCAGTTTTAAAATCCTCTTTTCCATCTAGAGACTTACGTGTCTAGAAGAATGTTTGACAGGATTTTTTTTTTTTTCTTTTTGTGCTAAGGAAGGGTAAAGTGACAAGGAGATGCACACTAGAGATGTCAGTTCAGAGCATCCTGAATCTGGAATTGCTAATGAAGTCTCTTCTGTGCCTCATAGATGATATGCCAGTGCATTTCAGCTTCAAGAGGATAGAAGTACAAAGCAGTCAAGGGTACCTTCCTTATCACATAAGAAGAGAGGTTAAAAATACAAAAGAATGAGACTGTAATTCTGAATGGGAATGTTCTATTATTCATAAAGTATTTTGTTTCTGTAGAGAATCATATTATGAGATGACATTCAGATCTTATTACTCCTTTTGTTACTGTTGTGCTGTGCAGCTGTTCCACATTAGGGGGCTTCTCCTCCATTTGCTTTGCAGAACAATCCTTTTTCAGTATTTATTTGTATTTTTAGGGTGTGGTAAGAGAGGAAAACTTGTGCTTTCTTGGATTTTTTGGCTATTTTAAAAAACATGCATTATTATTTCTTCCTGAGTCACTTGGCAATGTGGTTGGATATAAGAAACTAATAGCAGAATTGAAGTGCAGAAGTAGTAGTAAGAGATATATAAAGAAAAAAAAGATAGTTCAAAGTGCTGATGTGCTGTGCATTCGTAGCACTCTTCATATGTTGCTATACCATTCTGCATTTTAATTGTGACACTTCAGGAGTAATACAAATGTTTGCCTCAGTTCATTTGTATGCAGTGTAATAATTCTCTCTAACTGGTGCCTCTTTGTGGGGCACGTCTTCCAAGTGGGGCACAGGAACTGCCTCTGTAGAGTTGTGTGATGTCACTTGTGGCGTCCAATCAGTAAGGATAGTTTTTTTCTGCAGAAAATTCCATTTTCCATTTCATCTTAGGGATATTTGTGTCTTCTCAACCTGACACTGTGAGTATCCACTCTATACCCCAGTAGAAATCTGGGTAAATACTTCTGAAATATATGGCACAATGCAAATCAGCAAAAAATACGGATAATAATCTGTGGAGGTGACTGATGGAGATTTGCTATTCAGTCCTTATAGGGGAAAAATGTATCACAAATTTTTCTGTGTAGCACCCATAGCAGCATTTGTAGCAGTGCTATTTCCAACAAACCTGCTACTTAATGCTAGGTAGAAAACAACACCACACTGCAAACCTGTTAGTGGCTCTGGTGAATGAAAAATATTTAGTCTTAGACATGATCTCCTTCCCTGGAAAGGAAAATGCAGCGCTCTCCACATTGCATCAGCTTAACAAATTCACTCGGAAGGGTCAAAGGCTGCCGTGTGTGTGATTGAGCAAGGACTGGCACAGGAGGAAAGAGGAGCTTCAGCTTCTTCATACCAGTTAGTTTTTCAGCAGAAGAAGCTTCATTTATGGTCCCACCAGTAAATTGTTTGGATAGAAGCAGAGCAAACCGTGCATAAACGCAGGATTGTGGGTGCAAAACTGTGTAGATGATAAGGATAGGAAGTAATAAAAAAGACAGTCAAGATGCTGTAAAACACAAAGCTGCTGCAAGTCCTCTCTTACATATGCAAACACTGAGATTCCCTGTCTCACACCCAGACTGTCACATAAGCTAACAGCTGTGATCTCTATGTGATGTTAAATAGCCAATATTTACAATTTATCAGGCTACTGAAACGTGGGTTTCAAGCTTGTAAATGGCACAGCCTGTGGAATTGGCAGGTTTCAAGAGCAAGAATTTCCATACTGTAGTATAAAAGCCTGAAAGTTGAAATGAAGAAGTGACTTTGTGAGTAGGTGAGAAGAAAGGTGGGAAATGCAGCCTGCATTTTGACAGGGACACCTGTACATTGAAGGTACTGCAAGTTTGTGGGTTGGTTGGTGGGTTTTTTTAATGTGTGTGAGTGTTAAGAGAATCAAAGTCTAAAGTAGTACCCAAGGAGAAATATGCAATTTTCCCAGTCCTTGTGATCTCTGTTATTAGCTTTCATCCCTGATGAGTGCAGAGATTTACATCGCAGACACAAACATACAAGAATCTCTGCATAAGAGCACAATATCCCCAATCTCCAACCCTCTGAGAGCTCCATTCCAAAATAATAAGCACTAGACAAAAGAAGATCTTACAGCATGTGGTGAGCCACAAGACCCTTGTTGTTTGCCACAATATTTGTTTCTTTCTGTCTCCTTGGCCGATAATTGGAATACTCAACCTATGACTTTTAATAAGCTGCCAGTCCCAAGGTTAATAGACTGAAGTTCTGTAGATGCTTTGACTTCTTGTGTTTGAAATAAATAGTCTGCAATAGAAAATGTAGATCAAGACCTCAGAAATCAAATTGACTAATTTTAGAAAGAGAGTAATAGAGACCGTTATTTACAATCACTCTCTTTGCACATTTTATCTCTGTTTCTTTTTGTTAGATAAATGCCTATGCAGACAGATATATTTATCAACCTAGACATGTATGTGGTTCCTGCAAATATATCTGCCATTCTGCTTGCTTGCTTGAGCTCTCTCTTTCTCTCCAAAGCTTTATATCCTAGTGATTAAATATGTAGCTAGGTGTCTGTGGCAATTTTGTAAGTTTTATATGGGGGAGCTGTAAATTTAATTATTTTCTACAATTTACATTATGATCTGTAACGGAATAGTTGGGAAAAATCACAACCTGTTTCAAAGTTTCATGAGACCTTAAATGATGACCCAAGTGCTCAGTATTTTGTTGTAAATCAGAACTAAGACTTGTAGAAACATGATGTGGGAAGGGTAAGGACAAAAAGAAAGCCTGATAGTGATATTAGTCCACTTTGACATGAAAATGATTGAATAGGAATTATAAGACAGGAAATTGAAATACTACAAAATAATTTGGTACTCAAGAAAAAGTAAGACATTATTTTCTTTGTTTGTTTGTTGTCCATTATTACATTTAACATGTAGCTTACTTTCTTAAACTTTTTCAGAGTTGACCATTAATGGTGACTGTTAATAAGACTCAGAAGTCTGTGATTTCCAGAAGAGTGGAGCAAATCTAATGCTGTGGGGCTATTTAAAAGTTGTAAGTTTGCCTTTGATGACCAAGTAGCAGAGATGTAAGTTTTAGTTAAAAATGCTGATGAAAGGAAATGAAAGTGATGCTTATCACTGTAAGTTTGCAGCAAATGGTTCTTATGGCACTGGCTGGGCAGACTTAAATTTGATTCCAAGTTGTGCTGATAAAGCTGATGATACTTGTGTGAGATTTCCATGTATCCTTCAACTTGGTAGCACTTGTCACTTGTATTATTTTTATCACTGGTCAGGATGAAAGCACTGGACTCTTGCTATTCAGCTCTGCAGATTATACAGACCAGGGTGAGACAAGTAACAGAGGATGACTTTATAATGCTGAGCAAAGCTGGACCAATACCTAATCTGAATGTTAGAGACATCTACTCCCAGATTTGTTACAGCCTCTGTAGCCCACACTGTCTGCCTGGCTGTGTCCTGATACATTGACTCCCTTGATCAGAAAGCAGTGTAGTGATAAAGCCAGGAACCCTCCTAACCTTGCACTTCCTGGAACAATCTGAAATCTTCATTCTCTGCTTGCTGGACACCACATCCCCTCAGCCCTGCACGCACCTCGTAGTTACTCACTTCTTTTCTCTCACATAGGTCAGCCCTGGTCCCTGGCAGTCATCTAAGCTGAAAAGGAGCAGATAATTCCAGGAGGCAGTTTATCCTGGTTACCTGAGACAGCTGCCATAGGACAAGAAAATTGCATTCTAGAGAAGTCTTGCTTTTTCCCTGAGGACTTGCTGTAAACTAGATTTAAACACATTTAAACTATTCTAATATTTAGATGGCTAAAGTTAGGTGAAGTGAGCACAAAATGTAGCATGGAATGAGGAGGAGAGTTTAAGACTCCTATGTTGTGGTATTTAAGACCCAGGGAGTATTTTCCCTTGGTTCACCCCACAGTATCTATTGGATTTAAGAACAGAAGAAATATTTCTTTTTTAGAATCTTGAGAACTTTTGTTGGCGGGAAGCTGCCTGGGCTGGTTACTAAATTTCCAAACCTCGGCTCTCAGGTCCTCCCCCTGCCCTAGCTAACAGAAATAGGTTTGCAATTCCAAGTGCTACCAGCAGCTCTCGACCCTCTCACTGACTGCAAAAACAACATTATCTGAGAAAAGCCTACATCACCCAAGTCCTTAGATGCCCATAACAACTCCTAAAGACTATCACTCAACAGGGACATCTAAAGAAGAAATAAAAGATAGTTTACTTACTCCTGAAGTTGTGAGCTGCTTTCAAGCACTGTCTAAAATTCAGTGTCAGGTAACAGGCTTTAGGGTTATCTACAGGGACCCTGAAGAAGTGGCAAGTAAACCTGGTTTTATTCTGTTCACGGCTGGGCACTTGGCTGCTTCAAATGCTGCCCGCACACGTGTGGCTTTACTCCAGAGTAGCTGCTGGCTGGGGTTAAAGGCACTGCACAGGTTTGTGTATCATCAGAAACATGGTGAGAATGATCCAAATAAAGGAGTAACTAAGAAGCCTTTGATGGGGAACTGTACTTGCAAGTTATAATTTTCCCTCTGTTCTGATCCCCATGCAATTTATTCTGAAGTCATTATGTAAAGAAACTGCAGGCTTTCCGTCACAAAGGCGGCTGTGAGGAGCGTTCATTAGAATAGCAGAAAGAGCAGTGACACTGAGGGTATTTGCCTGTCCTCCTCCTTTCCTCCCACAGAGAGCAGGAGCAAGTGTGCCTGTGGCTGGTTCCTACCTTACACCTCTTCAAAGAAGACTCTTTGAAAGTCTCTTAGACAAGTCTTCTGTAGGGAGCTAAATATGCAGATTGAAGTTGACTGAGTGCACTGTGTAACACAGGATGCTGGACTCTGGTGTTTATTGTATAAACACAGAAGCCCCTGGGAAGTAGCAGCTCGTTCAGGTGAAGCAGTGGCAGCCACACCAGAAAAGCCCTGGCCACTCGTGGGCAGTCTTGGGCCATGTTGGATGGGTGCAAGTTTGGGGTACTTTTGACTGTTAATGTTTTGTGATAAACATCACAGCCTCTCTGAGTGGGACAGTTTAGAGTCATACAAGATGGCACTGTGGAGTGGTGATTTATTTCCTTTTATCCTCAGCTTTCTTCTGGTCTCACATGAGCTGTGTTTCTTGTACCAGCGGGGAGCTGCAAGTATGAGCTGCTCTTGTGGCACAGCAAGTGATTTTTACTTGTGTGTAACAGGAAAAGAGCAAGGAGGACAGGGTGGTTTATGGGTTTGCAAATCAAAGGCAAGTCTGTGGCAAGGTGGACACACATCAGCATGTGGGTGCTTTCCAGACCTCATTGTTGAAGAGGAATATTCTTTCCCAGAGCACAAGCTAAGTCCATGTATTCATTGAGGGCAGATAATATGTGTTTGTACAGCTTTTGCGAACAGCTGATGCGTGGTAGCTTCGTATCCCTGGCATTTTTGTAATTATTTGCTGTTTATATGTTATAAAAATTCAAATAATGAGCAAATATTGTATGGGTCAGGGTATAAATGTTTTTTAAAAACCACGTTTAGTCAGCCCTTGACGACTGGTAGTCAGGCAAGTAGCAGTCAGGTAGAGAGGTGGCAAGTTATGCTGCCCTAGAGCCATGTAGACTTATGTGAAAATGTCCTACTTATGCAAATGGATCATAAAAAAGGACAGTCTGGCCCCCGGCACATTTAATAGCATTCTTAGACTTTGCCAGGAAAGTGTTGCTTCCTGCCTTGTGCTTTTGATAGATGGAAAGTTACTGCTAATGCATTTTTAACTCAGAGTATTGTAGTGAAAATGTCACCCACTGAAATGCATTCTCTCTTCCACGCATATTGGCTCCCTTAACATGTCAAATGCTGCTAAATAGATAAAAGGTGTGTCTGTGATGAGATGAATCTACTCGTGTCGCCCGGCTTATGGACTCGGTTCTTTCAGAGTCCAGCACTTCCCATACCAACTGATCCATCTCAATCCAGATCTTCAGTGGTGCAAGAGCTCAGCTTGACTCTTTGAGGGCCAGAGGTGTCAAAGGCTGAAGTTTGAGAACAGCACGACTCCAGGCTGTGGTGCTTTGGCTCCCCAGACCGCTCCAAATCACAGCAGCAACAAACCAGTCTGGATTTGGGAACGGCGAAGCAACAGCACGACGATGTCAGAGCTTCCCGTGGCGCTGCCCGGGGTGGGGCAGAGCTGCAGCTGTGACACCAGCCGTGGGACTGCTGGCCACACCCGGGTGACATCGCATCACTCAGTTTGGGCAGGCGTTCAGGGCAAATGCTCCTCTCCCCTCCTGTGCCGGGGGTTTGTGTGGCCACACAGTGCACTCAGGGAGCTGTGCTGGGCTCTCTTTGGTGCTGTGCTGACTGAGTGCCTGTGAGCCGTGTCTGTGCTCTCCTCTACGTTGTGTGTGCTCTGCTTGCTGTGCCTGACTATAAAAACGTGGGCCTAGTTATCCAAAGCAGACAAAGCTGTTTCTAAATGCATTTCCTGTTAAAGAACTCCATGGGGATCATTAGGAATTTACCCATCAAAGCTCTTGTTTATCTCCTTTCTCAGGCAAGTGGTACACCTGATTTTTCTGCATACCTATGATGTGGCATGTTTCCTGCAGTCCATCCTTTTCCTGCTTAAGTCCTCACTTGTGTTTCAGTTATAAAAATGTTTCATTTAGGAAAATAAGGACCCTTACATCCTGGTTTAGAGCAGACATTGCAGATATCCATGGACTTGCAGCACTACCTGAATTTAATGTAGCTGGAGCAGAGCCTGTTAGGTTGTGCTGTGACACAGGGGGCTTGTGGGCAGAAACTCTGGAGAAAGAAGGCAGCTGATGGGTAAGTATTCAAACTTAAGTATTCACTGAAGCATTTTCTTGACTGAGAGCTCTCAAATCTCCTGTATGTGACCTATTTGTTGAAGCTGTGCCAACCAAAAATTTACTATTAGCCTACTACCTCCTGAAAAATGTAGAGAATTCGCACATATTACAAACAGTAGCATTTTTTTGGAACAGGCGTGGCTGAAAGACATGCTCTATTAGTAAAGTGGTTTGGTTTTGCACTGTTATAATTAGGGTTTAGCTCAGACAACTTTTTCTCAGTAGCCACATGTTGTTTGAATAATTCAACTATGGAGAATATTCTGAGCTAAATTCAGCTTTAATTCCAGCCAATTTATGAATCTTCATGGAAATACACTCAAGATGTACTGTTTTAAAATTTAAATATTTTGCCTTTCTAGTTACTGATTTCAGATACCTTCCTTCTGCTCATCTAGCATCCTTTGTTTAGGCATAAAATACCAAGTGACATAACATATTTTTGGCATTATTATCTGATGTAAATATCTAAACTTTGGTACTGATTTGCTTTCTTGCTCTCTTAAAATGAGTCCACATGGATAGGGTTCACATTTCAAACACTACTGGGTTTTTCAGTCATCAGCAACCTGTTCTGATGATTTAGATTAGGACAGATTTTTAGCATAGTTTCCTTAGGAAATGACAGTTTTATGATTGTGCTGCATATCTCTGTTTTGAACATGTTTTTTATTTCTTCTCCCATGTTCCCCCCTTTCTACCCTGCATGGTTTTTGAGCAGGGATTATTTCTTACTTCATCTGTACAGGACGTAGCACCTTGCCTCTGGTTTTGCTTCTGTGGCCTGAAGGGATTGGTATTTTATAGTGCAGATTAAAAAAATAACTGATATTGTGAACGAACTGAACTCAGATCCAAATGTCCTCTGGAGCCAACCTGTGCTTTGGACCCATTACCAACTTTGGGAGGGAAGTTGTCTTCAGTAGCGAGAAGGAAAGAGGGATGTGTTCTCAGAGGTTCCCTGGGAACCAGATGGAGATGTTTGGGTGCAGGAGAAAGACTCCAACTGTCCTGCCTCATTTCCCCTGTTTCTTTAAGGAGGGCTTGAATCCTGAGCTGACAAACCAGAGTTCTTATGAATGGGGACCAGCCCAGAGGAGATTTGAGTCAGTTTGCAACCTCCTGCACAGCAAGGGCCAGTGGTCATTAAACACAATCCAGAGGAGCCACTCTGCTCCTGTTTAAGCCTTCCTCAAATTTGCTAATAAACCGAATTTGGTGGAATTCTTTCCTCAATATGAGGAAAAAGATGGGTTTAGTAATCTTTACAGAAAGTCCTTGTTCCCTTGGCCTGTAATTCCACAATAATTGGCACTGTGGAGGAGGGTCTAACCTTTAGGTGAAATCGGGCCTGTAGTAATTTTTAGGAGCAGTGCATACCCACTGAATTGTAAAAAATACAGGGATTACTATATAGGTCTTAAACCTTAGGGAAACACTTTGGACTTCTATAGGCAGCTTAATCTAATCTAAAGGGGGAGCATGGTTCTAAACGTATTTTCCTGTGAGCTCTGTACTCCTAGAAGCAGTAGAGAAAATTGCTTGACCAGCTAATGGGATTAGCCGACCACATTCAAAGGTTTACAGTCCACCACGGAGTAGCTAATCGAGTAAGATGGATATTTCTAATATTCATTGCTTTAATTTTTATGTTTTATTAAAGTATGAAAGGCTCAGTGGCTGCTTGGAAGAGAGCTGGAAGGTCTCCTGAGGGAGGGATTGTTTAGGGTAAAATAAACCAGAAAGACAGTAAAAAGAGGCAGAGGAGAAAATGTTTTGAGAGCTTCTGTGGTGCTAGGGGTATTTGTACATCTACACGAATTACTCAACTAGACTTATATTCTTATTATCTTACTGCGATGGTTTCAATGACGGGGGAGGAAACTGTGACTTAAGAAGCTGAAAGAAAGGCTTATGGAAATAATAATTGTTGCTAGAGTTATCTGAAAATGCAGCTGCTTTTTCATGTTTCAGCTGTTGTAGTGCTCAGGAGAAGACACAAAATGCAAGGACCACTGGCTGAATCTTCCTGTATGTTATTCCAGCCGCTGTAAGAGTAGAAGGATTGTTCTCCCTGGCATTTCTTTCTCTCCAGCAACATCTTCTCTATGACCTTGGTGTCTGAACAAAGTGTGTGTGTAAGTCCATCTTCATGTCCTTATTGCCCCTGGCATGAGTGTCAGCTTGTGGTGTAGGTGACAGTGTCAATGTTTCTGTGCAGGATGTGGGGCTGAGGTTGTCGTGTGCCTGGATTGTATGGAGCCAGCTGGAAAAGCCTGGTGTACAGGCAACCAGCAAAGTTGGGCAGCTTTCCTGACTCAGCCAAACCCCATGGCATTGGTATCTGACTGATATCAAGTCCTGAACTGTCAGACTTCCAGTCTGAGTTATTTTAAATCTTTTTACAGTTCACTAAGCTGTCAAGGTTGACGCCCGTTTGGACAGGGACAGTGGCTAGTATAGGGAAGAAAACCCCATATACAAACTGTTTCTCAGTCCTGAGAGCAGTATCCAGAGGGGAAGGAACCATTCCCACATGTGCAGTAGGAATGGCCAGAGCTGTGGGAAGTCCTGGCAGGCCTGCAGGGCAAGAGGACTTCCCTGTAATTAGCTTTTATCCCAAAGCTTTTGGGAAGGAGAACACCTGTGGCTGACTGAGCCAGAGCTCTGTGCGTGCACTGAGGCACTTCTGGCTCAATGCTGAACAAGGAAGGCTCCCAGTGAGGGAGAGGGTAGATAAAAATGTACATTTGACAGCACCTCCAGTGGAACATTATCCAAATAAGAATCAAAACAGGCACGCTACAAGCCTTAGGAAAAAAGAAACAGATTTTAACAACATCTCTAAGACACTGTTAGCCATAAAGGCATAAGAAGTCATCCTGATAACATACAGAAGTTTGCAAAGATAGTGGGGAATTAACCCTATTAACTTGAAAGGGGAAAAAAAAGCACGTGTCAATAAATGTTTACGCTCCCTGTGGTATTTGGAAAGTGTTCTTATTTGCATGGCCAACTGAAAAGCTTTTTTGTGGGGATTTTGTAGAAGTAATATTAATATTAACTTTGTGTCTTTGTTGCTTTATTTTATTTCTTTGAAACAAGTAGTAAATTTACCATTGCAAAATTGAGATTTTTTTTTTTTTTTTCAGCCGTAAAATTTATCTCAGCTCATTTGTCATGAAAATTTGCCCCTTAGGACTAGTTTGCACAGTATCCCAGGTGTTTAATGTTGTTCACCTAATGAAGGCACAACTCATGAAAACAACTATTGAACTGTGGTACACTTCATGAATACTGAGGAGGCATTCAAATTTAAAATGCATGTAGTAGTAACTGGGTCTATAAACTGCTGCTCCCGAAGCCTCGATGCTGGATGTATATTTCTCCATGTGAATGTTTTTCACTTGCATGTTTTTCTATTTACAAAGGCAGTTTGTATATCTCCATTTAGCTTCATCAAGCCAGAGAGAGCACAGTTATAATTAGTTTGGCCACGGAGGGCTTGGCAGACTCTTTTTGTGAAATACTCGAGTTCACAACGTGCCTTACTAGTCACATTTCTGCCCTCTTAAATAAGAGGAAATGGATCATAGTTGGATGCAAATAATGTTGGAGAGGAGGTAAAAGGCAAAGAAAGAAGGCTTTTGTATCCAGGTGCTGGAGCCTGCTGTGCATCACGCGTTGTTAAAAGAGCACCTTATATGAAGATGAGGCATGAATAGGGGTGGGTTAGGAGAAACCTGCTGAAATGTGTACAAAATGTGTTTTAAGGAAAAAAAAAAAAAGCCTGACCCAGTTGTACCCCCAAGAGAGGAAGGGAAGCAAACCAAGGGATCTGTGTAGACACTGAACACTACGGGAGATCTGCACAAATGTGCCACTGGGATGCTGCAGCAAATCTGGAGAGGTCTGGGAGGAGAAGGTGCCTGGTGTGCATACCCAGGCATGTCTTGGGGTGAAGCTGCTGTTGAAATGAGCTGTCACCCTTTCTGCAGGAGAGTTACAGATCTGTCAGTCATAGCCTAAAAAAGCAAAGTCTGTATTCTAGGTTACTGAAATGAAATGAAATAGATGTTGTTGTCTGCCACCCTGATGACAAACCCACTTTTTCTTTCTCTCTCTCTCTTTTCTTTTTTTTTTTAAAGCTTCATTTTGCAGTGCTTAGCTCTGCTAAAAATGCGTATCAGCATTTGCCAGACGCAAATCATTGTTCTTGACAGATTATGCAACTGGGATTATAAAAATCCAACATTTTTCTCTTTCTGTCTGAAAATTTGCAACTTACCAACATAGTGGGAGGCATTAGTGTTCTCATTTAATTCTCAGAATCGGGCATATTTGGAAATTTAGGCTGGCCAGAAAGTAAGAGCTCTGTTCTGAGAAAAAAAATGCTTGAAGTCCTTCTATATGTTGTTGCTGAAATGGCTGTTGAGTTTCTCATTAAAAATCACCATGAGCATGTAACACAGAACAGTTAGGATACTCATAACAGGAGACAGATCTCTGTGCAGAATTAGCAGGCTCCAAATAAGAGCTAAAATCCCCATATTGTTGTCTGACCTGAGATCACTTAGAATCTGAATTTTTTTTTTTTAAACCAGTAATTGTTTTGCAACCCTGAAAAATACTTACTTGTGAATCAACACTAACTGCAGCAGAAAAAATAAAAAAGAATGCCAGATAGCTCTACTTTTCAACTTTTGCCGTATCCCAAAAATAGCTGTAGACCTCATTCTGTTCTGAGATCTGCAGTGCACATCTCTGCTCTGATACGCTGCTCTCTCTCTCTGTGTCCTGTATTTTTAGTGAAATCAGTGGGAGTTCAGAGTACGTGGGACTGCAGAATCCTCGAGCTTCCTTGCTGACCTGGGACTAGATAATCTTTCTGTGTTTGATATGGACACTCTGCTGTGATATTAAAAATGACTGTCAAGAAATTTCATTCTTGTTGCAGCTTGGTGGACTGTGTTTTGCATTTAGCCCTTTGTATTTCCACTTGAAGAGCAAAGATGAACTCCTGATTCTGAGGATTTATCTCACTTTTGGTTACATTGAGGCAGCCACATATGGACACTGGAGGTTCACTACATTGTGCCACCCCTGCCTTGATCTGCTGAGCTAAAAGCAGGTTTTTATTTAATGAGCTTAAACTACCAGGTTTGGTAGATTTTGTGCCATATATGTTGAAATGTTGAAAAGTGAAATGGAGACTTGGTGAAGAAGTCTTACTTGCAGATCAAATTTCTTAGCTGTTGTGCTTGAAAGTCAGACATTTAACATCATTTTAATGCAGTTTTTGTGTTTGAATTAATATAATAAATGTCAGTGTTGAATAGCATAAGGTCATATTTTACTACTTTGACCAGAAGTGTAATCTTCCAAGATTCAGTTTTATTACTCCTGTAGCAGCAGTCATGCTAGATAAGGTCACTAATATATCTTTCAATATGAAGGAATGACTAGTTTATACCAACTTTATTCCCTGCAATGTGCTGTGAGATGTATTGACAAAGATTTGCCTTGGATCTATTCACCTGTAACTCCGGAGCTGCTGTAACAGTGTGTTGCTTATGCTCATTAGGGCCTTAGTCTTTGCAAAGAAATGAACCTCTGAGGTTTGTGCTCTCCTTACTTCAAAAGAAAAAGGGTATTTTCTTCAGCAGCATAGATATTTAGTCTGAAAAGCGCAGCTATACACCACACAGCATGATGAAAATGATCCAGCTTTTGCATACGTGCACTTTGGTTGAACAACAACAGTCCCCAGCAGTGCCAGATTTCAAAGGTAAATACATCAAGGGTATGTATCAAAACCTGTGTGCACCCTGTCTGCTTATAAAGACAGACTACACTGATCTTTAAAGCTGAAGTAATTGGACACCTACCTGCATATTTACATTGCCTGACATGGTGTTACAACTACTTTTTTCGTGGTTTCCAAGGTGCATTTGTACAAGACGCAATAGATATCCTTGGTTTTTCTTTTGAGTGAAGGGCTGTGCTCCAAGTGAGGCCATCTCTGTTGCCCTCTGCTGAAACTCCAGCACTAATGGTTTTCTTCTGTTTGGGATTTTTCCTGGTTTGTTTTTTTTTTAAGAATTTTTAACAAATTTTTATTGTGTGAGAATGAAATCCTACTCAACTTACTAAGTTGTGTATCTTACTTCCTTAGAGAAAAGTCACCAGTTTTTGTGGAAATGGAGAGTGGAAAAAAAATGTAGGGGTTAAAAGGTTTTGCAACATCCAGTGCTGTACTGAATTATGTACAGCAAAAAACCTAAATAATAATCTGTTCCTTATTGCACATAGCCTGTTTGGGGATTACATGTAGCAGGATGCATGGATCTCAGGCTCCTTTCTTCTCTACTTTGGGGGGGGGCTTTAAAGCATTATTTTAGCTAAAAAAGTTGTTGTATTGGAAAAGTTTTTTTACTTTTTTGTTTTTTTATTTAATCTCAAGGGTTAGCATTACTGAGTAGTAAAACTATTTTGTAAAGCCCAAGTCCCCGGACTGTTTCTGCTTTGTGTGGTTTTGAGTGCATAACAAACAATATCAGTGTTCTGCTCCTGCTGTCAGTCAAGATCTCCTATAGCTGCTGCAGAAGATTTGTGTGTCCCATGCCAGAGGAACTGGGCTTCAAATCTTGTCTGACAGCTCTGGAGGGGCTTGTGCTGTGCATGCATCTGTTTTTGGAGTGAAAGCTCCGTAATGGAGAATGTTGGATATTTCAGTTGCATTTTGCTGGTGGTGTGATTTGCGCTGTGAGTGCCCCTGAGCGCAGGGAGGATGCGCAAGGGCCCTGCTAAGGTGTGACACACGAGGTGAGTGCTGTGTGTCCCACCTGCTGCATCCTCCTGCCTGCACTGGAGCTGCTGGTGGGTGCTCCTGCCTGCCCATGGATCCACTCCCTGGGTGGGTGGCACAATCAGCCACGCTTGGTATTTTCCTCTCGTGTGCCCAAGGCAGGGGGAGTGATCCGGATGTGCTACCACCTACACAGTGCTGTGGGAGAAGAGGGCTGCAAACGTCCCAGCTGGTCAGCCCAGACTCTTGTCCATCAGCATTAAACCATGTTTCAGAAAAACACTTTGGAATCCTTCCCTTTGAGGAATCTGAATCAAGGTAAATGATTTTGACATCTGCTTCCACAATACTTTGCTTGCCATTATGTGCAGATGTGTTCTTTTGCATTGTACTTGCCAGCGTGGGAACATTTTGTTCTCTGATGTATTCAAAATGGTGTTTAATTACTTTAGCCTTCACCTAGTGGGACTTTTATTTCTGAAAACTCTTTGTAACATGCAAACAGAGGAAGCAGGTGTGTACGTGCAGGCACATAAGCTCAATCTGCAAGAGAGAGTTTTAGTTGTTGGTAAGTTTGGGGATTTTTTTGATAGATCAGTGGCAGTCTCAGAAATGTCATCCTCTAAAACACAATTGTTGTGTGGCTATGTGAGTAAAGGCAAGAAAATAATTTTTAAAATGATATTTTAAGATATTCATTGCTCTAGCAATGTCTCCTGCTTTGTCAAAACTGATTTACTTTTGTCCTATAGATTGTCCTAGAGCACACTTGGGGAGATCGTAGATGTTTTGATATCGGAGTTCTGAACAAGGAAACACACTCTGAGTTTCAATGCACGTCCACATCTATATATCTATAGCTTACACAAGTTTAAAGGAAATCAATTAGCAATTGACTATTGCAGAGCAATGGCGATAGCATCTGGAGGTCTGGGTAGTTTTCTAAGTCGGGGCAAGTCTTTTGAATTTTCCAGTATTTGTTGAGGTCAAGATTACTGGGAGAGGAGGAAGCTCCTCCTTGCAGTATTTCATTATTTTAGGATTTCTGTAAGTGCAGATAAAAATGCAGAGCGTGTAATTAAAAGAACATAGGGGTTATCGAATGTTTCCAAATCTAAGATCTATAAGATGGAGTTGCTGTCAAGGCGTTTTCTAAGTGGCCCTCATGGCTTTGAGCTCTGTCTTTGAGCTCCTGTTGACCTTTAAAGTGTGCTGGAAGGCTTGTCCCTTCCCTGGGGCTCAAGGAGGGACATATGGCCACTGGATGGAATTTGTGATGCTCAGTCCTTGCTGGCTGGAAGGGCCAAGTGAAACCGTCCAAGATGCCCAAGGGCAAACACACTCTTCTGAACAAACTGAAAAGAGATTAAAGCATGTAAAATGACACAAGTTAGACCATTCTTTCTCAGCAGCAGAGTTTGCTTTTTGCTTTATTCAAACATTGGTTCCCCATTCCTCCTCCCATTGGAAAACACTAAATTGTTATAAGTAATGCTGAGTGTTTCATGAATTTTGTGATACTTCAGGTCATAGAGGTTGCCAGTAAGTCTAGCATTTTACTTCTAAATGTAGGCCTCTTGGTGTCTTGGCTGCTGCCACTGGAGGTTTAGGTGTCAAAGTTGTGCTACATGTGTGATGTCAGCTCTGCCTGTGAGCACAAGCTACTGCTCCGTTTTCCATCCTTCTAATCGGTATTGAAGGAGACAGCAGCAACCTCACAGCTGGCATCTCATTCCATCAAAGCAGTGATAAACCATATTCAAAAAAACTTCTCTCACTTCAAAATCCTTTATTTTTGATGACAAATGTTGGGGTATATTTGCATACAAATCACTTTTTTCCAGGAAAAGGCTGAGCTTTATTTGTTGTTGTTTTTTAATGCTTTCTAAACATAGTTTGCCTGAAAGTTTTATGAGCCAGTCCTCTGTTTTCATACACAATCTGATGAGCTGCTTCTGGAATAGAAGATATTGAAACAACATTAAATTGCTTTTTGGTTCCTCTTTTGAGGACATCCTAAGCATGTTTTGCTATAGAACAATTTCCCTTGTCTCTTATAGGTCTTTGGCTTCTCATCTCTGTTCATAACTTCGCTTATCTTGCATTTATAAATTAGTACAAATATAATTGGATCTGGCATCATGGCTGCAAAGGGCTTTTTAAATTGTTCACTATTGGTTTAACATTTTTTTTTTTCAAGTTTGGTTTAAAAGGTTGGGGCTTTTATTCATTAACTTTCCATTCTAATCAAGTGTCCTAAGAAAGTGATGGTCAAATGGAACTTTTATTTACTCTTTCTGATTGGAAACATGGTTTAAGAGAGTTTAATTCTCTCCTACTGCAAATGTACCCCATGGAAGCACTTTTGATCTCTTGGTGACTGGTTGCATGGCAAAAACATCTCAGCCTAATCTATCCTATTCTTGGACACCATTTTATCTCCTCTGCAATCGAATTTGTCTGTAGTGGAACCAGCATTCTTTTTATCACCCAAGGTCTGATCTTCAAGCTTTCACCTTCAAAAGCACAGCCATCCTTAGGCAGGCTGGTAGCTCAGAATGATTTATAACCAAGGAGAACTTTGAAGTTCCTATAAACAACCAAAAAAGTAACATTTTCTGCCTTTTTCAGCGCTACTGCTGTTTGCTTGCTTATGCTTAGGCATCTCTTGTGTCTTCCATTCTGTATCAGTGACGTGCAGCCAGGAACGACTGTGCCACCAGTTTCTGACTGGCCTGATAAGAATCCTAAGTTAGTAATGCAAAGCCCAGGGAAAAATGATTCACAAGTGTTTTACACACCAATGGAAAGTACCAGCACGGGGCTGCATGTGAAACACAGGCGGGCACGGCCAAGGGCACTCTGTAGAGACCATGGGTTTGATTTCCAGAGCAACAAGCACGCACATCACTTTTGCAAGACTGAGTTTTCTAACTGTGTACGCATGTTGGGAGGTCGCTGAGTGATTCACATCCAGCAGCTTAGCAAGAGGAAGCTGAACAAATGACAGTGGAGATGCTTTCATTTGGAGGAGTACCAAATGCTCCTGTTCTTTCAGCCCCTAGATATGGGATATCTGCTTTGTGACCTTCAGAAAGAGAAAGAAGTTCACATTTCTCAGCAAGATGGCTTTGATGGTGATCATAAACCCCCAAGATACGCTGTGTGCTTGTAATTTAAGGAAGAAACACAGAGATCTGGAAATTCATTTGCACATACCAAATTCAACATCAATTTTCTCCCTCACACCCAGGATGCAGCTGGAATACTGTCATCTTTCCTTGTTGTTTTATTTTTTTCCCCGTTTTTTTTTTTTTGGCATAAATTTACTTTCTTTTTTAACACTGATAGCATGTCAGATTTAAACCATTTTTTTTCTTCCTTCCAGGGCACTGTCTGCTGGCAGTAAGTGCAGTGACATGCTGTTGTTATCAGCTTGTATTATGGTATCACAGGGAGGTCCAAACCAGAGATCACAGCCCAAATCTTTAGGGATACGTAGACATGCTGTGAAGCTCTAATAGCTACTCAAACCTTGCTCCAGTGAGACTTTTAGGCCTGTGATTGATTTGGAGTGCATAGCGGTCTTGCAGATTGTCACCCTGGTACCAACAGTGACAAGGGAAATATTTGTCATTCAGGGTGAAGTGGGATGTAAGGGTTGAAGGGCCATGAAATCAGATCCCAGCCCAAAGCATCTGATGACTTTAACACAGTCCTCACGCTGTACAGCACTCACAGGGAGCTTCACACAGCTATTGAGGTTCCTATGGGTGTTCCCATTTGGTCCTATGCAATAGATTGGAGGAGGGAGTGGAAGGGAGGAGAGCATGTTTGAGTCTCTACCCAGCAGAAACCCACAGACAGAAACACAGAAGCTTTCACCTCTGCAAACATTCGTTCATACCCCTCATGCAGCTGATTTTTTGTTGATCTCACAACTACAAGACACTCAGGGTCTCCCCTTGCTAAGTTATGTGACACCACTCATTAGCTTTGGAACACTTTTTCCCTGGGAGTGACTCTGTATTAGGCATGAACATCTCTGGCTACTTTCAGTAGTATCAGCAAAAGAAGCAAACATTGGTGGCTTTTACTAGCAACTGATGTTGTGCAGCAGACCATTCCTAAAATGAGGCTCCTCAAGAATGTGTGCATGTTCTGTGCCTCTCCTTGAAGGCTGACCTCTGTGGAGACTGGCAAAGGGGGATCTCCATCCAGCTGATCTCATGAAGGTGATGGGCTGATGTGGAAATGCTCCTGTGGGCAGAAAGCCAGCACAACTCCCTGCTGTGCTGAGCCCTGCAGGGATTTTGTCGTGCTGTGTGTGATGGGGTTTGGAGTGTGAGAGGGCAAATGAGAGGTGGGGGGACGCCTTCTTCCCCTCTGCTCCTTGAGCACCTGTTAAGGAGCTAAGGATACGCTGGTGCTGGATTTGCAAATCATTATAATGACAGACTGTGACAATAAAAAGAGCCATGAAAATAGATCATGTAAAGAACTCCTGGATTAAAAATCCCCTGGTACACTGGGACATGATAAAACTCCACTAAGTCAATAATCTGTGTATTAAGAACTCCTCTAGTTATGTAAAGGAACTAAAACAGTCTGTTTTTCTCAGTGAGCCAGAGGAAATGGTAGCTTGGGTATGTAATAGGATGATAAAGAGTTCTTGCTCTTCAGTAGCCCTTACACTGTAACTTGATTTACAGATCAGATCTCTGCTGCTGACAGTAGAAAGACTGTAATGATGCCAATGACCGTGTCTAAGAGAGTCTCGGTTGTGTCTTTATTCCAAGTCCACAGAAAGGAAATAATAAAAACAGATAATCACATTAAAGTAATGGTTTCAGATGACACTCACACAAAATAAGGTTATTCAGAGTTAAGCTGCTAGTTTGTCTTCTTCGTTCCCATGTTCCTGAATATTGCAGGAGTCCTGGATGGGAGTATGAATTTATGTGCCGTGCATGCTGAAACGCCTTGCGATTCAACAGAGCCGGGAACAATGAGCATTAATGACAATAATGGTATTACAACAGCATCTACAGAGGCAGTCATGACACAGGGCCCTGTTGTCCTTATCCAAGAGAGCTTATTATGCAAGTGAAAAGCAGACAGGAGACCTACTTTCCGATACTCCTCCTTCATAGCCTTCATTGTCTGGGGTGCTTTGTAAGCTATGTTTTACCATCTCTGCTGGAGTTTTATTTTGTATTAAAAGGAGTGCTTTGTACAGATAGTTTCATGTTGAAGATATACTCTACATCTGTTTTACATTTTCTCAGCCCTTAAGTATGACTTATCCAAAACTGATTCCACTGGCAGGTGAGGAAAAATGCACCTTTGGGAGCATTTTGTCCCTCACACGCACACTGTCTGTGAACCTTCTCATTGACAGCAAGTTTTTTGTGTTAAAGCAGGTATGAAATAAGTTGTCAAAATTAAGTAGCTAAAAAATAGCGGCTTAAAATAATTTCTTTTCATGTTGGACTGCCTCTGAGTCCCTGCTTAAATGCTGCACAGGGTCTTCTGTATTTCGACCCCACCTTTCCCTCTACTGGAGCTGAGTGAAGGCTGATTCCCTGCTTTGCTGCACCAGTTGTTTTAATCCCCAGATATGTAAACTGCAGAAGAGGCTATTGCTATTTTCCTTTTTGTTTTGAAGTACCTCTGTAAGCCCCCACTTACATTTCCGTTGTTTACCCTTTCAGTGTCCTTGTCACCCAGCTATTAAGATTTCTAACGTCACCACCTCTCTCCTGAAGGCACAGAGGGGTATGTGTGTGCCCCTGGGTTTCACTGGTGAATACTGCAGAACTCCGTGGAACGCCAACAGTGCTGTTTTCAGTAGTCCTGCTAACCAGCAAAGAAGTAGTAACATTTACAAAACCAGTAACAAACTCTCTAACTTTCAAAGTCATCTCTCTAGTGCACCCACTCCTACAGTGTATCAGCCAGTGCAGTAGAGATGACATCCGTCATCATGGACTTAGCAATTTTAAGCATTCAAAAGAACTGATGGAAATACACTGGGAAATTTATTTTTAGGTGCAGCATCAAAGATGTGATCTTGCAGGGCAAAGATACTGTGATTTGCCTCTCTGCCGTGCGAGTGTGCTGAATGGCTCTTTCATAACGAAGACAGAAGATTCTCTTGTTCAGACTGTTCCTAAAGGTACCGGTGTTCTTATGGAAGGCTAAGCCATTCCTGCAAGGGATGTAGAATGCATTTTTATTTCTGAGAGAGTTTCCTTCTCTCCTTTGTAATTTAGGCTGATTGTACTCTCATGGAATAGTTCCCTGGAACAGCATAACCTATCCTGTTGCTTTAGCGGCAGTTTCTGTAACTAAGGATGCAAAATATGCCATGAGCGCTTCCAGTTTAAGGCAAACACACCTCTCCATTGAGTTTAATTGGAGGGAGTTGTCTGAATGCCCTAACAGAACCAGGTAGAAAACCAATTCTGAGGGATTAATGGGAGTCAGGTGGTTTAGTCCATTTAAAAACTTCGAAAACCCCAGCATACGTTACAATATTCTTTCAGGAATACACTTAGTGTAAGATAGTCCGAATTATCCAAATTCAGGTTTCCAAAACTCCCTGTTATTCATGTTCCTCATTATCTATAAATTACGTTCAAAATTACCTTAATTACCTGAAACCTCGATTATCCAAACATATTCATTGTCCCCTGTGGTACTCTGATAATTGATCTTGTACAGAATTCCTCCAGCTGATGCTTCAGTGGTTATGAAATGAAGGCACATTTGGTCTGCCACGTGCTACAACGAGCTCGTCTTTCTCTCTGCTTCTCAGCATAGACTTATGGCAAGGTTAGAAAGAATACATGCAAAGCTCTTGATCATCTGCTATTGATAGGTAGTTGGAGAAAGTGGATCTGTTAACAGCTTCTCCAGCAGCAGGTGCAACAAAACCTTCCTTGAGATAACTTAATTCTGGAGAAAACAGAAGAGGATGAAGTGAAACTTTCCTAGCAGCAAGGTACTTCAACACTGCCATAAAGACCTGGCTTTTCACAGTTCCAAATCCAGTGGTTTACTCGTTTGGTCAAACCAATTTACCTTCAAAATTAGGCATAAGGAAGCCCGGGGAGATTCATCAAATATTAATCTGTTTATTTTATTGCTGTCACTCACCCAGAGAAGAAAAAAAAGATTGTACTTTCAAGTATGACAATGTCAATAATGCTTATGGTTTGTACAGAACCTTGATTCCTAGCACATCCTATGGTACCTTTCTACCAAGTTAGTTTTATTGGAAATAAGATTTTATTGCCTGGAATATGGCGTCCAATAAATTTCAAGAAAGTGAATTTGTCATAACTAATATTTAGTAATTAATTATTCACTCATTATAGCTCCTGAATCATGAGCTAGAATCTAATTTTGTAATGATGGCATTAGTTTTTGAGTATGATGGTGCTGCAGACTTAATTAAGACCCAATGCTGAAGCATTTTCTCACAGGGTGTTTCTTATTCTCTGGTGGAGAGGCTGGATCATGAGCTTACTTTCTTTGTTTGGAATGAGGTATTGCAATGAAATGTTGCAATTCCAGCAGGGTTATTTTGGTAAACTGAATTCAGTGCAGTTTTCTGGTGGTCAAGACTTGTGGCTACTGAGCATCTTTGCATGAATATATTGGTTTCTAAGACAAATGCCATCACTCCGATGTTTAGGCCAAATCCCTACTCTTTGGCTGTTGCACCCTAAGTGTTGTTTGGTTTCTGCTGTCAGCTTCAGGCATGCCTGTTTATTTCAGTGGTCTTGTACATTTATAATTGGTACAGGTGCATTGATAGCTTCATGTATTTATAAAGTTTCTTCATATATTTAGAAACAAGGTGTATCATCTGGATTGATAAAGGTGTAGTTCTTAGCTGAAATGAGTTGCACAACAGTATTTCTTTACAGGATCTTCTCAGAGCATCCCAGCAGTTGTAAATAAAGTCCTTTCATATTGGGACTTCTGCATTTCCAACGTGGTCTCTGGTTATCACTTTTGGACCTGCCAAGATCAAAAGGTTAATGTGATTCTAGGAATGTGATCGTGATACTGGTACAAACGTAAGTTCAGATCTGCAGTAAATTTCCCCCAAATGAGACTTGGATCAGAGGGTGTTTCTGAGGCACAAACGCTCCCTCAGCTGTTCTCGCTGTGGTTCCACTTAGGCACCTGCTGTTGCCCGAGGCTGCCCCTGAGGCCAGGAGCTGCAGAAAAGGACAAATCCTACAGTAAAATACCTCTTGCTATGAGGAACTGAGCTTTTAGTTGACCTACTTGACATACCCTAAAGGCATTTAAAGGGAATATCAAATATATGAAAGACTTGTTTAAATGAGAAGTGAACAGTTCTGAATGTCGTGTTTCCCTGCTGTGGCCCTCTGTCTTGTGGAGTCACTGTACTTTGTGTAGCAGTACTTTGTACTTTGGTGTGCTATCCTGCATGATTCAGACTATGAGCCACAGCAGTATTTAAATTAGATGTGTTGACTTTTAAAAGTATAATGGTATTTATTGTTCATTTCTTGGAACTATTGAATGTTTCATTGACGTGAAAAATTATTTTAAGTAGTTCCAGTGGAGTAAGAGGATCAGGTAGAATAAAAAAACCCACTGTATAAAAGCTGCAATGTGGTCTTCAAAGAGTTCACTTATCATGGTGTGGGGAAATCCATGTCAAAGATATACAGTGATTGCTCTTGGCTCTAGTGGAACCACCAATTCTCTATTTTTTTGCATAAATGTATCATCTGTATTAGTGTAAATATGTACTGAGCTACCTTATCACGATCAAATTATTTAGAAAGTTTGTCTTAATGACTTTTTTTATTAATGCTGAGATGAGGCAGAGCAACATAAAATAAAAAAGTATTGTGTGTTTAATAGTCTGAAGCAATTTTTAAGTTTTTATTGTAACTTTATTGCATTTACATTGGTTCTTAATTATCTTTATTGTTCACAGCTATGTTTTTTCCCAAACTAGCAAGTTCTATGATATACTATTTCCTGTATTGTACCAAAGCAACCTTCTAAAATATATTTAAATACAGTTCTAGTAAAACCCACTAAAGGGGTCTCCTCCACCTTTTCCTATTATGAGATGCTCACTCTTAATCCAAATAACCTCTGCAGATTTCCTTCCAAAAGTCTGTCACTCCGTCTTATTCAACAGGGCATATTCTGGGCTTGGGGAAACATCAGTTTTTGCTTTGCTGCAGTTTTATGGATGTCCTAATTCTGTGAGTTTACTGGGAACTGAATAGATGCCTTGATATATTGTTGTTGTACTGAAGCAGAATATGTATTTGATTAATTTTTAAAGGCTTTTTGATGCTCTGTGTGTGTACGTGTTCGCTCACTTCTTAACTCCTCCTATAGACAGTGTCTGTGGAACCATTATTGTTTTCCTCACATAGAGAAATTGCTCCCATAGCCTTCAAAATGTGAAGAATTGTTCAAGGGCAGAAAAAAGATAAATGACTGGCAGTTGTTTTTCAGTTATATTAATTTTATTAGTCATGCATTCTCCTGTGTTTTTTTCGGAGCTCTGGGATTTCTTTCTGTTAGCAATTAGAGCTTTTAAACAAAGAAAACTTCTGCTTAGATGCAATGATGAATTTAATACCCCTGCCTACACTCCTCACTGAGAATCTAGGGACATTGTGATGAGTTTTAATACCTGAAGCTTTGTCTGACTGATTCTCTCTGCTTGGGGCACTTGATGCAAATTCATGTAAAACAGAATGGAAGAAAAGAATAATCCCTCACCCCACAGAGCATTATTTCTGCATTCCCATCAGCTTATGGATGGGCTGAGGGGTCTCTCATACAGGCACATAACACAGTTGGAAATAATCACTTATTGCAGTCTTCTGGTTCTTCTGGCCCCTGAGCTCCCAGCACCCACCCCAGGGACTGTGCTCCCTCCTCAGAGAGGGCTGGACTGGCCCCTGGGCAGGCACCAGCAGGGGACACCATCCCATCGTGTCCCTCCAGTGCTTCCTGCTGTTACCCAGAGATGGTGACAGTATCTTATCTGTACTAATCCTAAAATGAGCAAAGCCCCGACCTCCAAGGTCGGAACTGTTATTGGGAGTTGCTCTATAAGTGATTGGGGTGTTTTCAGCTGGAAGGGAGAGCAGAGATACTGTGCTTGAAGTCATTCACCTAAGCTCATGAAATGCATGAAGCAGTATTGTCTCATAGGTGTCACAGTTTGGGATGCTTTTTAAGGAAAACCAATTAGTCAAACCCAAAATATTACCAAAAAAATCAGTTTTGATGTGTTTCCCCAACTTAAATTATTAAGGAAAATTTTTATTTTTAACTAAAATACTTTTAATGTAAAATATTAGAATGCCAAAAATAGGTATTTTAAGAGTTATTAAGGTTTTGGAACTACTACTTTTTATCTTTGAACTATGTTTTTAATTTTTTTTTGAGATTTTGACCCTTGTGTTGTTGTGAGGGGAGACTTTTTAAAGGAACAGGACCAGTATTTCCATTCCCATGTGAGCTCTGGATTCCTGACCGCTTTACACATTGAAAATAAATAATTTTACCCAAGTTAAGAAATTTTGTAACAAATGATGTAGAAAGCTAATATTGGTGAAACCCAGCAGCTTCATACAGAAGCAATTACCCTTTCACTTTTAGATACTCTGCCTTTTCCCCCTTGTATTTTGTTCTTTTAAAGCCTCACATATTAAGAAAACCTGTCAATTTTAATGTGTTTAAGTGGTTCCTCAAGAAGACAAAGAAAAAAAAAAGAACTTTATTCCTATTGTTAGAATGTCAGTACCTGGAGAGCCTTTAATTTTTTCCTTTATAAAGCTTTGAATTGTTCTGTTTGAAGTTCAAATTCAGGAATAAAACAAGAGTCAAAACTGAAAGTATGTTTCTATATAGGAAATTAATGGACTTAACCAGGAAAAAGCTGTGTTTAGTTCTAAAGCTTGTCACATAAAAGGAATTTTAACCTCTTTGGGATTTCTTTTTTTTTTGATCCCCCAAAGGCCATTTTTCTAACATTTTAGAACTATAGAATGTGTGTACCTTGATAGTTGTGTGTGAAAATTTATAATGGGCACTTCGTGAGGTTGATCAAAATCCCATTGAAGGGAACATAGAGCCTGGCTTAGCCCTTAAATACTGAATTACAATAATTTAAGCTTCAAAGTCAGAATTCATATAAAGCAAATAAAAATTACCACTGTGCCTTTGAATTTCAGGCTCCCCTCTATGTGTATTAGTGGAAGGAAAATTGCACTTGCAATGGTCATCATGCAGGTGTTGGCCATGTGTTTTGCTTTTCTTGTAGATTCTGAGTCCTCTCTGTCTGATCAACTTAAAGTCACGGTTCAGGTAACAAATGCTCCCTTCACAGTCGTGACCCATCATCTCCAGTGTGAGCACATCTTCATTACTTACATGTCCATGGAGAATTTGTGCTTGTGCTTGGCACTGCTGAACATGGCTCTGACGGTGTCCAGGTGCCCACTGCAGAACCACATTGCAGAGAACATCCCCGCCTGCCAGTCTCAGAGGGCTCCAGTTATTATGGTCTAAAAGGTCAGTGGAAGAGCAAGAGAGACTTACAGAAATGTGTGCAGGCCTGGCTGTTGAGGGCTGAGAGCTGGCACACGTGTTCAAGCATCCTTGTGCTGCTGGTGCTCAGGAACTGTTGAACCACGAGTGCTTGGCCACCAGCCTGAGCTTTTCCAAACAAGTCACAATCTTAATAGACCAACAGGCTGGTAATTTGAATTATGGAGGAGGCTCATGGCCTTTGCTGCATCAAACACCTGCCCAAGGCTGTGCAGGGAGCGGTCTGCTGTGCCCAGTATGTAAGGACAAGAGATTTTGTTGAAAACATTGGTCATCCTTAGAATGAGTCTGATCCACTCTTGCTTTGCAGCAACTTTATGCTTATGCACTTCCACTAAAATACCTGGAGTTTTAAGCTACTGTCTACTGGTAGTCTTTGAAAAATACTGACATTCCTAGTTGTTTAATGAATCTTTAATGGAGCTTTTACTGTGTGTGAGGGTTTGCATATTGATTTGTGTGTGCATATTTAGGTATTAAGAAGAAAAGTAAAGCTATTGAGAGACTTCTGCGAGATTTAGAGAGAGAAATGTACTGTTACAGATTAGAATAAAGTGTAAAGGTTTTTCACTCCTTAAAATGGAGAAGTTGACATATTAAATTGCATGTACTCTAATGATGTGGACTGACTCAGAGAATTTGAAGAAAATAACAGCTGTGCAAATCAAAGCTTAAAAATAGAAACTTCATCAGTCAGTAGCAGTTCAGAATGAATGAAGAAATCACAAAATTATTAATTATAGTGTTTAGAGAAAGGAAACATTAAGTTCAAACTTTCTGAAGGCAGAATGCTGTCTTCAGTCATGCAGCTCATCTGCTGGGTATCAGCCCCTTGTCCTGCTGAGCCCTCTGTTAAAGTGGGGGCTGTTGTCCAAACACAGGCACCTGCTGCAGATTCAGACAGCCTGAGATGATTCAGGTTTCCCACCTGAATGACAGCTGTGACATAGGGCATATGGGAGACTCCTGCCCTTCTGGAGTGGCAGCTGGATGCCCTGAGGCATCTCAGATGGCAGTAGATGCTTCTGTCTAAGGGGTAATTGCACATAGACATAAGTACAAACTCACTTTCACTTGCAGCTTTAATACACAGTCATCAGGAGTTCCTAGCAGTGTTTTTCCAGTGGGTAATTGCAGAAAGAAATGAACAATTTATGTCATTTTAAACTTTGGAAGAATTTTGAGGTGAATAGAGCAGTTATACAGGTTAAAATCTGACCAGGATATAAAGTCAAAAACTATCCTAGTGTCAAAAATTGTACTTAAAAACTATGATTTTAAGTTGCAGGAGATGGTTGTTTTCTTAATGACCTCAAATCCATGAATTCATTCTAACATTTGCCTTTTAATATATTCACAGTTAAATATAGCTTGAATGTTGTCCTAATTACATTCTCATGTTAATTTAGCTCTGATTCAGAATTTCGATCATTATTCTTTGTAGAATTATTTTGAAATGATGGAAAGTTCAGTAAAGATGCTCTAGTGTGTGATTGTGCCTTTGAATTATTTATCACATTCCAAGACAGAAATATAGTTAAAACCTAGTTTGAGTTGTAAATGAGTTTTGGTAATGTAAGGAGGAAGTGCAAATCCTTTTTGCAGAACGATGTGTTTTATGGGTGCATCATTAGGTGCTGCAGGAGAGCTTTGAGGCCCCGTGTGAGCAGAGAGGCTCCCGGTTAATGAGGAAACATCCACTGCACCAACTGGCTAATGCTGTCTAAGCAGATGAGACAGATAAAGTGGGGGAGAGGAGAGATACAGAGGCAACTTGCCGAAGTGACAGTGAAAATTAGTGACAAAATTAAGAAAAGAAAACAGATGTCCTGTCTTGGTCACGACCAGCCTCCCCCTCTGCAGTGTGCTATGGAAACAAAAGCTTTCACAAGCAGTGTTTAGCTCATGTTTTTCACAACCCTCTGCAGTGGCAAGTAGTACAGTGCTAATATCAGGTTGAAGTAACCATGATTAATGCAAAAATTATGTCTGTGGCCCTGAGCTAGGTAGAGAACAAACAATTGCTGGTGAGGTGTGTACGAGTCTGAGGGGGTGAGAAACTTCTGGGGAAAATTCTAAAGGAGAAAAGGAAACTTGTCTTAATGTAAGCAGCAGTTTTGCTAGAGGTAAGTGAGGGGAAATTCTTCATTTATAAATGGTTCATTGAGCCATGATAATAAAGCAGTGCTGCAGAAGAAGGATAATTATCTACTTAAGTATCAGATGCCCTAAGGGTACAAACTTCCCTTCTCTCCTTTTGAAAAATGAACTCAGCTTAAGCGAATGTCCTTTTTCCTGTTTCAGTGTTGACATGGATTTCCTTTTTATGAGTAAAATTAATTAGTTTTTCTATTCCTTTATTCCTGGTGTGGAAATCAGGTCTGCCAAGCAACTTTCCAGCTCTTCCCTTGGGCCCTGAGCTCAGCCAATGGCATCCTTTGTAGAGGTGCTTTGTACAGTGTGCTGGGAAGGCACAAATGAATTACAAGGGGTTTACTGTGCCCAGTAGCTTACCAAGAGGCACAGCTTCTCACAACCAATACCCCACAAAACTAGGCTTTTTGCCCCCATCCAGGGTTGTTTTGTTTCCAAGTACCTGCTTTCTAAATGTGTACATCTCCTTTATTAAATGGTAATACGGTGAGTTGTAAAATGAGAAAAGGAAAATAGTAGTGGCATAGCTGATGCTGCACTAGAAAAACTGAGAAACAGATTTTCAAAGCAGATTAATACCCACAGCTGGGACCAGCCTTCTCCTGTTCTGCTGGGAGCTGCTAGAGGTGGAGCTCGCTTGAAAATTCTGCTCTCACTTTCACAAATATCCATTACAGACTTGTCTGTCCTCATCTGGACTCTGAAAAATGATCAAAACCTGCCACCACTTCTTTACTTCAAAAAATGTCTGGTTTTCTCCCCATCAGAAATATAAGTGCGATTCCTGCAATAACCTTGGTGAATGCAAACATGTTGTCTCTGTGCTTATGGAAATAATTAATCTTTCACATGTATTAATCTTTCCTTGTTTCAGATGTCTCATGTGGTTCTTGAAAATCAGGTTGATGTAACCTTTGTGTGAACCTGTTAACTGCAGAGCAGCTCCTAGTTATCTTTCCTGGATTATAGAGAATGTTCCTGAATACCTGCAGGCTTCAAGATGCAGTAAAAATAAAGATGACTGTAATACAATGGCATGGAACTTAATTTTCTTCAAATAGTCCTTTGAAAACTCATTTTAATACTGAAAAAAATAATTTTCATAACCGTTGGTCATGAAAGTTCAAGTGATGTTAAAGGTTATCTTAAGGTCTTTATTCTGCAAATACTCTTCTGTAAGTCAGCAAAGAATCCTGTCTGCAGGGAATTGAAATGAGAATCAAGTCCCAAGTACTTGCTTGTTGGATTTCCACAACTGAGGCTCTGCTAAGAATTCTGGACCATATAAATAATGTTACAAAATTGACTTTCTAGCGAGGAACCATAGCAATTATTAATTACTGTGAACACAGCAGATCTGATGACTGTGAACAGTGTCTGTGTACTTCCATTATTTACTTTATAACTTCATTTCACCGACTCACGAAGCACAGTCACCAACGTAGGATTAAATCAAAGTATGTTTACAGGGTTGTGAACACTGTGCTTGAAAGGAAATAGTCTTAATTATCTAAATGGTTTTTTTAAAAACCAATATTTATAACAGTTGAGCATTCCTTGTGAATCATAATTGATGTTGTGTACAAAGAAGCAATCTGCTATGATCAGCATAGTGTCAGCTTTTCATATTTGGGTACCTAAAATTAGAGGTCAAGATTTTAAAAAATATGTATCACCTGTGTGGAAAAGCATTGTAAAACTGCTGTCTCAGACCACACTCCCAAACCTGTCTTAAATTCCTTTGGCTTTCTCCCGTTTTTAATCACAACAGAAAATGTCTCCAACTTTCAGAGCTGTTAAACACGAGCATTTCTCCATTGAGATGGTAAATTTGAGCGTGTGAAAACTGCTTTCCTTTAGATGTCTCAGTAGTAGCACATGGACCTTAGTTTAGTCATTTTGGCCATATCTGAGGGATTTGAGGAAACCAGATCTGAACAAAGCATCGCATGATTCTCTGTACTGAGCTCTGTGTTTTAGATACTCTTGCAGTGTCATCGGAGAGGAAGAGTTTAGTCAATTTGGAGGGGATCAGAACCAGGTTACAGGCTGGGGATTGAGACACTTCTCCTGTGGACCACTCAGATTCTGTGTTTGTGCCTTGACACTGCCACCTTCAGATGTCCTTGTTTGTCCCCTGCGGCCGGTGGAGCGTTTCCGTGACCTGCGTCCCGAGGAAGTGGCTGATTTATTTCGTACAGCGCAAAGGGTGGGGAACGTGGTGGAGAGACACTTCTGTGGAACCTCGCTCACCATCTCCATCCAGGTTGGTAAGCCAGTCAGCTAAAAAAAAGATTTAATGGCTTGTTTTATCAAGTTTTCAATCTTCTTCCCTAGTCCAATGAGAAAAGGACATTGAAACTTTGAGGGGCAGTAAATGCAAAATCATAGTAAAAAAAAAAAAAAAAAAAAAAAGAGCCAAATAACTGCATTGCGGTCTTCCAAATTTGCCACTGAAAAAAAATCTAAGAGGCAAACCACTAGGAAAGTGGGGTTAATTAATAACTGCAAATCTTTGGAATAAGCCTGCAAACACTCCTAAACACAGTGCTTGTTTGTGAATATTTCAGCAAATGCTCTTCCTTAGAAGAAGCATTTTCAGGACTGACCTAGAGAAGGCAGCAACATCTCCTTGTTCTGCACATAACCCACTGCTTATGATGGAAATAGTGATTCCTCCTCACAGATACTTATATACAGGAAGAGCGAGGTAGCCACGTAAATATGTTTCTGACCTTTCAGTTATTTGTGCTGGGTGTTTTTATACCAAAAATGAACTCTGTTTAAAGCAAACCAGGAGACTAAGCCCATTCATTAGAATCAAAATTTTAAGCAAGCATACTGGGATTAAATTCTCACTTTCATGTGTGTTTTATGTTCACAAGGATCAGAAATCTCTTGCTAGCTATTGAAAAATATGATCTGAAAAAATGAAAAACTGTTATTTCTGTTATCTGAGTTGCTCCCTTTGTCATGACCTGATATGAAAAGGAGCCTTGTCTGAAAACTTTGTGTTGAATGGTCCTCAGGAAAAATATGCTAAATTAACATGCAGTGTAACTGGATGTAAATGGTTATTGAGTAAGATTTCTGAATTCCTGTGTGATCCTTATTAGATCCTTTAACCTGAGACTTCTTCTTCCTTGCTTACAGGATGGCCCCGAAGCTGGACAAACAGTGAAGGTAAGTGCTTATTATGCAGAATACAAATTAAGAAACAATTAGAAGAACTAATAAAAGATCAAAGCTGGTCATCTGCAGACCATTGCTGTATTGTTATTTTATCCTTGAGATTAAAAAATCTTAAGTGTACAATAGCAATAAATACTTTTGACTGAAATTGCTCAAGATATGTTTACAGGTTTTTCTTCCTAGACAAACATTTTCAATCAAGAAAATATCTTTTCTAAGCTGCTCTGTGTATTTATGCAAGGAAAGCCTCTTGAACGAGGCATCTGTTTTAGTTTTTTTGTTTGTTTTATGGAGAAAATATTGCCCTTCCATTCATAATCTCTTTGTTTTTCTGTTTATTGCCTAATGAGTTGTAGCTAATTATAGGAAGAGTTAAACTGAACCGCATTATGAAAATATACCTTTTGTCTGTGCTTTCTCTCAGCATATTCATACCACATTCTTGTTACTGAAGTTCAAATGTAATGGAGCCAGTGAAGCTTCAAACCAGATTTTAAGTGTACTTCTAAAAAAAAGGCGGGGGTTGGAGGGGAAGAGGAGGATTTATGATTATACTCTCCACTTGAGTAATAACACAGATAACGTCCAAGATGGCTCTCCAGCCATGTTTCACTGCCTCATAATGCAAATGCACGTGTAGTGAGATGATGTGCCTGAACATTAGATAAAGGCTATTTTTAACGTTTGGAATCAAAGGAAAGTCAAATATGGTTACGGGTTAGCGCTTCGTAAAATCAAATTAGATGTCTCAGAGAAGCTGTTTGGGTTGATTAAGAGAATGTGTATAGCAACATTTTACTTTTTTCCAATTTGCTGTATTGACCTTATTTTTTTGCTGCTTTTTGTTGCCTGCTTTGAATATTTAACAGAGAGGTAACAGGGAGAGGGAAGGAAAAATTAGAAAATCCCCAAGCTTTGGGAAGTTATAAGGAATGTAATATAATTGACTTCAATACTGTGACAAAAAGGATTACTTGGCTCATGACTTGGAGTGCATGGGGTGGGTTTCACTGGGAATGTCTGTTGATAGGTGAAATAATAAGTTTAAATACTTTCAAAGTAAATTCTGTCATGTTTTAAGAAGCAGGTGACAAGATTTCTTTTAATATCTTGGACAAATGTTTTTTCTCTGTAAAGAAAAGGGTTTACAAGAGTGATTATATTAATATGTGAGAAAAATTTCTAATATCAATGAGCAAAGCCAGATGTAAAAATTCCCATCTTCTGTGACTGTGAACAGTAACAAAAGCTTTTGTAGACCTTAAAGAGGCAGGAAGTCCTGTATCATTTTGTACTCCTACTGGACACAAGGAGCATTAAGTGTTAATCTGTTACAAAATGGCAGCCACCCTTCATGCTTCCTTCTCACACTTTTAATAAGCACTGAGATGAAAGCACTTATCTTTAACTGTGAACCCCCAGACTTCGTAATAAAGAGTGTCTATTCATAAATCAGAGGTTATCAGTTTGCATTCCTCTACTTTTCTGCATCATTGGGTAACACTGTAATTTCTCATCATCACTTTGGGATGTTTATCATCCAAAAATGCCAACAACTATTTTCTTCAGAGAACTTAGAGCTTTCAAAACTTCAATCAGGGAAGAAATTACTATGATCAAGATCTTCTTTTAAGTGAACAATGTGGTGGATACATAAATAGCTGGTTTTGTTCAAAGTGCTCTGAGCCAGAAAGTTTGAAAAAGCACCTATGTGACCTACAAATAATTTATGAACCTTAAATTCAATGTGTCATGTGTTTCTGTAAGTGGATTTCTTTGGGTTTGTTTTTCATGTATCAGAACGCACCATAATCCAGCCTTCCTATGAGGGAGCTTTTAATTAAAATTTCTGGAACAGACTAAACACTGGAAAAACATTCTAATGGTAAGAATAGCAAAACATCACAATAAATATCCAAGGGAGTTTGTGGAGACTGTTTAAGTAGGGTAGGCAAGCATATCTCAGGAGCTAATTAGGTGTAGCTGCATTTGCTTTGAACAGGGCCACGTACCAGATGGCTTCAAGAGTCCTTTCCATTTGTACTTTGTATAATTCTGTGTACCTGTATAGATATGGGCCTCTGTATGTGCTAAGTAGGAACAGAATTACAGGAAGCAGGAGAAGAGTACTGGCTTTTAAATTGCTCAGTGCAAAGCTTTGCTACAAAATGGGAAGGGCTATCAGCCTAACTGAAGGCAAAAACTGAGAAATTCTATCTGAAAATTTAGGTAATTCTCTTTCTTTGTCCACAAGAAAGAATGGTAGTCCATGTCTAAGAAAAACTTTGAACCTGAGTATGAGTCTCAGGTCTTTCTTTGCAATGGAGATGCTGAAAATCATATGTGCAACCTGTGCAAGAGGTTGATTGAAAGGAGATTACCCTTACAGTGTGATTTGGATAGAAATCAGTGACAAGATTGTCTGCCAGTGTTACATATCCCTTGTGCTGGTGTGAAAGCTGCTGATGTGTGCAGCAGATGTGACATGTACTGCAGTGTCAGGATACTTCACTGGTGCATTTTGTGCTGAAACCTTCCTAGCTACCTAATGGGAAGCTGTTCATAATCTAATTGTAGTTTCATTATAGCTGTACTCCGTTCCTCCTTTGAATCTAAGGTAGCAGAGCCTGCAGGACAAAGTTCTTGTGGTCCTTTCAAATTCCCCCATTATTGCAGTCTGTGTGTTTGCATTGGATGGGTCCTTGGCAGTAATTCCACCTGACCCTCAGCTCACCAATACTG
The DNA here is from genome assembly GCF_022539395.1 of Myiozetetes cayanensis. Classification (NCBI taxonomy): domain Eukaryota; kingdom Metazoa; phylum Chordata; class Aves; order Passeriformes; family Tyrannidae; genus Myiozetetes; species Myiozetetes cayanensis. The sequence continues at coordinate 8,349,394 of NW_026087389.1, forward strand.
TGTAAGTATAGAGTGAGTCTTTTCTTACCCTTTAGCAGCTGGAAATACACACTTGGTAAGGAATTCTGAACCATTTCCCAAGTCTCAGACCATAAAATTATGCAATATATTACTTCATGGTGTTCTTTCATAGTTCTCTACCTATTGTACGTATTCCAGTCCTGCCACCTATTTAGGAGAAGAACAAATGTCCCTCTCCAAAGATGGTCACAGACTTGCACACTGTGTTTTATTGTGAGAGGTTCTTGCAGCACTCACAACAAAGAACCTGAGCAGTGTGTCAGCAAGCAAACCCATCTTTTAGTATCCAAGACATTGAATGCTTCTTGAGAAAGGAAGGAAATTGTATTTAGGTCCTCTCTTAAAGAATATTAATCTCTGCAATTTTGAGCTCTGTTTTTATTGGAGAACACAAAACCCATGGTGTCCTTGTGCCAGGAATGGAGGGTGAGTTTCATGCTGGTTCTGTTTGAAAATGCCTTAAATATCCAGGCAATTTCATGGATCAGGGAAATCAGCTCAGCATCTTAATGCAGGGCTCTTATTGCTATGTCAAGTGAGCGACGTTTCAAGATTTCCCTAGTATATTTTATAGCCTTCTTTTCAACATCAAGTCAGCAAATGCTCCAGCTGCCTTGGTGGATGTATAGCACAGTGTAGAATAAACTCTCAGGTTTACCTTTTACGTGAGATTCAATCACAAGAAACTCCATGTATTCTGTTCTCTGCAAAGGCCAAACAAATCAAGCTGGCAGGAGCATGAGGCAACTAATTTGTCTGTAGAGACAAGATAATATTGCACAGCGAGTGTCCATTGCACAAACACATATGAACACATCCTCTATTTTGCAGCAGTGTTGGAGTCTCCAGCAGCTCAGCACCTCCTCTGTTATCCATGAGTAAGTGCCTGTTTGCCAGTTGCAGGTTCACCTGAATAAATGAGAAAGCGAGGCTGATGGTGGCAGTGTGGGTATATGTGCAGAAAATTATTTTACATGTCGCACGTTCCACTAATTATTTTACACTGAGAAGATTGTCTCGTGATTATTTTTTGATGTACCTGTTTTTCTCTTCCAGATGTTTTTTAATGCCATGTTAAATCAATCCACCTGGCTTGCATTCCTTAGAAATCTTAACCTGAATTGTAGAGCCTGAGGTTCATTTAAGCCCTGCAGACTGCTCTTTCATCCTCTTTGTTTATTTATGTCTTGACCCGAAGTCCTGGGCTTCAGGTTTGAGTCTGAATCTAATCAGATAACATTGCAGACTGATTGCATCGGAAGGACTAAATTCCCTGACTGCAATACTTTTGATGCCTCAGCCTGCTTTCCCTGCAGACCAGCAGATGTGAGTCCTTGTTTAATGGAGCATTGGAAACCTCCTTTTGCTCTCTTAAAAGAACAAAAAAAGCTGGTGTTTGAAAAATGCAAAGATTTTTCTTACCTCTAAACCAATCTAAAAATTCAAATAGAAAAAAAAAACATGGAAGAAATGAATTTTTGAAAACCAGATTGTAGTGAAATGTGAACAAATCATACTCTTGAGAATGATGGTTTTCTCAAAAGCTTGTGTGATGTCCAAAAAATGATTTGATGAAGTGCAGCAGTGTCTTTGAATTGCTCTGAGAACCACACTAATAGTATTTGGTTGGAGACTATGTAATATTGTGGATAGGTAATTGCTACAGCAAATTCAGTAGTCTCAGGGCTGCTATGTCTGTTTTGAGCTCATAATTTTCTTTCTGTTTTGTTACTATATTTAGTTTGGGGTGGTTTGGGGTTAGTGATGTATATTTTCAAAGCTAGGATTATACTGCCCCTCACAGAGATGGAGAAGCAGCAGCTCATCCAGATACTTTCTCCCCTGTCCCTGAAAGCCTTTTGCATTCTAAATAATAGTTATTGTCCTTTCCTTCAGGGCTCTTTTCAAAATCTGCCTTGTGTTGGTTTAATTCTCTGTTCAGTCCCTTAGCCTGACCTGTGTTTTCTATGATGCAGAATAAGTCCCAATTTTCTCTTTGCTTTGTCAGGTCCTTACTTCTGTTCTCTACATGTAACATTTAGTTTTTGACTGAACTAGAAGGTCTCCAGGAAAAACATCATATTGTTGGGGGTTTTTTTGCCATGTTTATAGTCCAAAGAAACACTGGTAAATCTGTAAACCCTCCCCTAATACAAATAATAATGACATACAGGACTTAGAATGAAAACAGTTCTTTAGGCCACCATAATTTCTACAGATCAGTTCCTGTACTTTAAACACGATAAGAGTTGACAAAAGTAAGAGGTGTCTGTGTCCAGTATACACCCACAGAGAGTTATGGAGATTTTTTTTAAGACTGAAGGAGATGAAAGTGGAAATGTGGAAGCGGCCTAGTGATTGATGGACATGACACCACCCTAGCTGAGAATATCAAAGGCCCCAAGGCACTGATAAATTGAAATGATGACCTGGATAATGAAGTCTGATCTAGAAATACCAGGTTGTGAAGTTCCCTGAAGGGATGGGAACTGAAATTTTTGAAAGATTCTATTTAGTAGTGAATTATGATGGTTCTGAATCTGGATGATTTTGAATTTCCAGTAGTGAATGTCATGACACGCTGTACCCCTGACTTGTAAAGTAATATAATTTTCTGTTCCTGCAAAAACACAGAATAATCTGTATGAACTAGAATATAAAACAAACAAACCAACCAAACCAAAACAACGTTAAAAATAGGCAAGTATAAATGAGGAAAGTAAATGAAATTTCCAAAGATTTAAGTTGAAGTGTGGGAATGAAAAGGAAGATTTTACTATTCCACTTTAGCAGTTCTACCGTTCTCTCCTGCCATATGGATTTCTTAGATGAATATTCTCTTTAGGTAGTTTAATTCCAAAAATATCCCCAGAGCTAGTCACAGATATTGACACTGTCTAAATTAAACTATAATAAGCACGTAAGTGGGCTCAAACTCTTGTTTGAATTGCCTTGGCTTGCAGATATTAAAAGTCGTGCAGCTCTGTTGGCCACATCCAGCCCCCTCCCTGCTGGGCACGTTCCCCAGGAGCAGCAGAGCTGTGGAGCAGCAGAGCTGTGCAGCTCTCCAAGGGTCAGGGCTGAGAGCTCTGCAGGAATTGCTACTGACCCGCAGAGCCTTCAGCTCCTGGGAGACGTGAAGGGTGTGAGCACTCCCAGGAGCGTCCATGGGAGCAGGGATGTGCCTGTCCCATCCCCAGCAGCCACATCAGGTGTCAGCAGAGCCTTACAAGTCCAGGGTGGCGGTGGCTGTGCCAGCAGCTGGTCCAAGTGGAGAGCCATCAGTCGCCCATGGAGTGCTGCTCCTGCTGGGACACCGCCCACGGTGACCTGACCGAGTCCTGCAGGGAAGGGTTGAACACTGTCAGGGCTCCCCACACTCTGCCCTTCTGTGCAGCTCCGAGAGAGCCTGCTCCTGCTTTGACAAAAGATTTTTAAATATACTTCTTCCCCCCCCCCCCGGTATATGTTCAGATATTTACAATTTTCGTGACAGATGAATCTTGAACAAATCAATCGTTCAGAAGGGTTTATTTGGGAGATTGAAAGCCCTTCCATTTTTTTTCTTTTTTTTTTTTTTTTAATTCCATAAACAGAGTTACATTTCAAAATGAGGAAGTATTTCTAGCAGAAAGGCAGAAAAAAATTTCTTCTGAAAGTGTTATAACAGGGTATTTGACAACAAAAACTTTTTCTTCATGAAAACAAAACCTCCTTTGGAAAGACTTTCTGTTTTATTGAACTGACATTTTGTGATCAAAAGAAAACAATATAGGGACGGTTGTTGAGAAATCCATGACATGCTGCTCTTCATTTGCCCCACAATGACTGAGATTAGGATCAAAAATCCTGTGTTTTAATTAGAAAGTATCTTTCACTTCTTTGTTCCCATGTTACAGCAATATGTTTTACATTTAAAGCACTCTCTGTGTCAGAGGATGTACAATCAATCAAATGCCACTCTTGAGTACAGGTCCTACAAATACCCTATTGTACTGGAAATATAAAACCTCTCGAAATCCCAGACAATGCATGAGGTTTAAAATCATTAATAGCACAGTCAAGGCTCTCTGATTAATTTTTGTGTGGTGAGTGTATGAATTTCTTTCCAAGCTCCATCTCATCCGTAATACTTCTTTTTTCTTTTTCAGTCTCGTATCTTATAAACCTCTTCCTTTAACTGGGAATGGTTGGCTGTTGGGGTTTTTTTTGTTACAAAACATTGTTTTCAACTAGAATGTGACTCACCAAAAAATGTGCCAAAGCAGTCCCATTTAAATCTGATGTGTAACTTGATGCTGTTCTGTGTTTTGTAGTAAGTGAAAATTGTTTATTAAGCAAGTGTTGTGAAGCTAGATTTGAGTTTAATGGGTTTCTGACTAAATCTTTCTAAAAATTAATACAATGCTTTATAACAACGTATCTTGTGCCTGTGCTCTGACTTTATGTGATTTTGCACATTTGTCTTTGCATTCTGACTTACCAGGTACTGCTTCTCCAAAGATCCACATAAAATTATTCCTATGCTGACCACAGATCAGAAGGGATGTCAAAGGGTCATGTGCAAAACAGACTTCTCTGCTCCATGCCAACGTGTGCCTTCTATAAGCAGGCATTAACCCACACTTAAACGGTTTTGTGGTCGAGTTTATTGGGTGTTCTTGCCCAAAGGCATTTTCAGTTGACTGATCTGTGTTAAACTTTGGTGCCTCAGCTGTCTGGCTGGATGCTGTGACATCCAGAATCTCCCAGGGAAGGGCAGGATCACGGTGCTTTGCTCGTGGCAATGACCCACTTTCAGCCAGATAAAGAGAACCCTCTTACTGGAGCCCTGGGTGCCTTATCAGTGCAGTAGGAAAGAAAATCTTACAGTTGGCTCCACATTTTTTCCCTTTAAGTCACCTCCCCTTCTGAAAATGACAAAAGCTGTGTACTTAAAGCTGTCCCTGCAGCTCCCCCAGAGAGCCTGCACAGCTTGAATGAGTTTAAGTCTTAAAAATGTCAACAAGAAAAGAGTGTATGTAATGTTTTTGCATATGATATCAAGGGAATGGAGGCCTCTCTTAGCCCCATGTTCCTTTGTCACAGGTGGCTGCTCTGTCCCGTAACCTCTCAAAAGTCTAAGCACATCTGAAATACAAAGATACCTGATCTAGTCCCTTTTAGTCTGTTCTGGCAGCACCATGTTAGCCCATGCAGAACTTTCTTTCATTCTTAGAAAGAAAAGCCTCTGCTTGAAATGATTTAGAAATGGAAAACTGAGGTTAAAATAATAGAATAAAACTTGCTCAGCTAGCTCCAGAGAGGATGACAGGGTAAAAAGTATGTAACATTTTTACTGTTTAGAAAAAAAAAAGAAGTCAATAATTCTGGATACTGCAGCGTGTTTCAGTTCATGCTCTTTGCAGGCCAGGTTAGCCAAGCCAAGAGCTTCCCACAAAACAAATCAAGACCCTTCTCTCAAGCCTCATTTGCCTACTATAATCACACCCTGGTTGGGTGTGATGCTCAGTCCCTAAAATTCCTTAAAGCTAAGCTGTCTTTTCAAAGAATTTGAAATATGCCCTTAAAAAGTCTTGGGGAGCTTTAGCATTTGCTTAGGAATAGGAAAAGCCCACGCTGGCTGACAGTGGAGATATTGCTGGAATAGCAGTTTCTGAGGCTGAATGAGAAGGGAGCCAGAGCACCTCTCGTGTGTGCTCACCATTTTAGGTTTTCCTTTCACTTTCTGTGAGTGAGGGCAGTGAGAACCTGCAGTTTATGCAGTGCTGCTCAGGTGGTGACTCCCCAGGGCAGTATCCCAGACAGTGATGTGTTCTTGAGTTTGGGGACTCCACCCTGCTCTGTTCAGTTCTGCTGTTTCAGTGACAGCTACCGAGCAAGGCTCTGCTGAATGCACTGCACTGCTTTTCTAGGTGAGGTGTAGCACTCCCTGAAGAGACAGAAAAACACCTAAACCTTCCCTTTTGCAGAAATCTGAGTGCCAGTGTCTTCAGTCAGATTGCAGACACATAAATGTATCAAATGCTGTGACATGCCTTTAAAAAGAGAAAGGAATAATCATGAAACAAGGCCTGATTCTGACTTAAATGTGGGCAGTTACCTGGTAAAATCAGATGGATAGTTTTGACCTCTTCTCAGTTTGGATCACATAAAAGAAATCAACATCTATGGATGCAGTTCAGCACAGCTGCCAGGCATTTTCTGGAGAGAAATTCCCTCTTTGACTGGTAGATAACTTGCCAGTCAAGATTAAGATTTTAAAATAAATGATTCTGTGTCTGAATTAGCTGCTGCTGCTGCTCATGATTTTCTTTCAGTACATAACCCCTCTTCAGCCCCTTGATTCTAAAGGAAAAAAATTATCCTTGCAACTTCTGCATAGTTAATTCTATAAATAAAAGCGTTTCTCAGTATTTTAGGAATGATGCCACAGTTAACATAAATTGGGGAAAACCAAAATGAATCTTTCAGCGATTACACTGTCTCCTTAACTGAGAATACACTCAGTTGTAGAGAGTAGGAGAGAGGTTTTGATTCCCTGGTTTAACACAGTTATCTATTTTGGGGATAAACTGTTGCCTTTCAGAGCCAAATTCACATTTAATAATTGGCCAGCTAATTAAATTCATCTTGAAACTTGATTTTTTTACCATTAGGACTCCACATACCTTTTCCTTTCCATCACAAACTGCCTTTTTCTGGAGCTAAGATGGCTCAGTTCTCCTTGGGAGTTCTCAGTCCCTTGCTAGGTGGAGCAGAGTGGTAATGCAATTTTACCAAATTGTTGTGGCAGAAATGATTTAGAGAAGGGCCAAGTTGTTATTCCTGTTTTGTTGAGCAGATGAAGAGGTTGGGGTTGATAATGTGTCAGTCCTTCAGAGGCAGCGCAGATTGCGGGGCACTGCCCTGCTCTGGCCATGCCAGGAGGGCTCACCTGTGTTCATGATATTTTGGTGCTTTTCATTTGCAATGTGTCTTCCTTCTACCTTGAGCTTTCCTGTCTCCCATCCCTTTTCCCACGACCTGAGGCTCAGCTTTGTGCAGGGTGTGGAGGGGATCCTTCACTCGGGCAGTGCCAGGGAGAGCTCTGAAAGCAGCACACCCAGGTGGGAGAACTCTGAGCAGTTGATTACCTGGGAGTCATGGATGAAACCCATGAATGTGATTTCTCTGTGGACAGCTGCAAACAGGCTGGGTTTGTTAAGCTTGGGCTCGGCTCTGGGCTGAGAGGCTGCATCTTCTTCTGGACTGGGATTGGGGTGGAATCAGAACACATTTGTTCCTGCCCGTTCCTGTATGCAAGGACCAGTGCTAAGTGTGGTGTGTCCACACCACTTCTCCTCTAAATAAATCCTTCCCTGTAGCACTTCAGAGCAAGGCTCTGCAACCAGGAGCAGGAGAAAGCTATAGCCTGTGGTAAAGGCAGAAGATTGGAAACACATCCTGTGGTTGCTAGATTGCTCAGGTCTTGGGAAAGAGAAAAATCATTTCTCCTCTGGTAATCTCCTATGTTATTATCTCTGAAAACCCAAACCTTTTTCTTTTCCATTTGTACTTTTTGTGAGTTACCACCTTCATTGCTACCATAAAATCTTCATTTCATGTTGTCTGCCTGGCATCACTGATCTGAATTCTCTCAGTGAGAAGCTGAAAGAATAATAAACTAGGCCAGATGGAGAGTGTTCATGTGAATGATTGTCTTGATCTTACTTGTAAAGATGTTAAAATCTGAAATGCTAAATAATTCCTCTACTTAATTCCATGAATGTTGAATTTCTCTGATTTCAATTATTGTTTTTAATATTTGAAGTAGAGATAATGGCCAGAGGTAGCACTTTTTTTTTCTTTTTTTTCTTTTTTTTTTTTTAATAGAACTGTGAATGAGTTTTATTAATTCTCCATTGAAAAGGTATAGAAAAGGCAATAATAGTGTGATAATTTCTCACCTGGCATTCCAACACACCTTATCTGGAAAGGAGTTATCATTAGGGAGTGGTCAGTCTGCCCAGACTGAGGAGTAGATCAGTTCACACTGTATTTTTTTCCTACAAATAGGTAATTTCTGCACTCAACAAATGTCATTCTTTCAATTGTGACCTTTTGGTGAGGCCACTCTGAGTTACATTCAAAATTATGATCCAGCAGAATATGAATCCATAAACTGTTTTTGATTATCCGAGTCCCATGTAAGTAGAATGACCTTGGTGTCTGGAACAAGCTTATTCTCTGGTATAAATGGTTCACTTCACCTGTGAAAACATGTGAACTAAATCAATGGAGCTTTGCCACTTTTAGTAGAAACATTTTTGATGCTACTATTGTAAGTAACCTTTTGATTTTATATCGTTTATAATATAAACCTGCCGTTATTAGTCATATGTGTAACTCTAGTAATTCCAAATGTGAAAAGCATTTTGAGAAAATAACCAGTGAAGCATAATTTGATGTAATGTTTGTTTTTTTTAATTTGAATACCTTTCACTTCACCTAAAGAAGTTCAGTTATAATAACTATCAAGTAAAAAAAAAAAAAAAAGTCCGGATTTATTAGGTCCTAATAAACTCCCCTCAGTGCATATCCATTTAGTATCTTTCATTAACATTAATGAGAATTATGCATGGATCCTGGGGAGAATAAGCCCTGTTGTTTTATTTCTCTTCCTTGTTTTCAGTATTAAATCTTGTCCTGCAGTCAGTTCTATAGGGCAGACATGCATTCCTGCTGCTCAGTTATTTGTTCTACTTAATATATACAGTTTGAGCACCCCCTTTTGCATAGTGAAGGTAGAAAGTTCATAAATTAAAAAAAAAAATCTAATAGAACTTGTGGACACACGTAAAAACAAGGGATATGCAAATTAATGAATTAATAGATTGCTATTGATTACCAGTAAGGCCTAATTAAATAATAAATTTTTCCCCACACAATTACTTGTTTCATGTTATTAAATGATCAAATCCATAACTAGTTTGGAAGCTCAGCCTCTTAGAATTAAATGAGGTGCTCAAGAGAGCAAAGTTGTGTTTTTGAGCAACAGAGACAGAGACAGGGTCTAGTTACGTGGATTTATGATTTAATTTTCTATGTAATCTAATTTAGTGTAACTATTGAGTTTCTAAAAAAAAATGAACTTTGATTAGATTTTGTTGACAAAAATAAATAACAAATATAGGGTAGTTTATTCATTATCTCTTGCATACCGAGTGAAGTGACTCATGGGTATTTCTGTACCTTTAGGGGCCTTTTTTTCCCCATTTCCTATTCTTTTAGCTGTATTCCACAGCAGTCAGTCATCCTTCAGAGCCCATCCAGGTGTAGTTCATTACAAAGATCCAAAATCCAGAGGATACAAAACTCATTTCTGTGGGAAACTTAATTCATTTTGTATAAATAACAGCTTCATCACTCCTCATTTCTGAGGTAGACATCAATATTTCATAGCATTAAGTGTGTGTAAGTCCAGAGAAAAGCTGCATTGGAGAAGGAAAGTAAGCAAATAAAGCTCTTTAGTCTGACATACTTTCACTTAATTGGGAGTTTTAAGAGCAGATCATGGGAGCAGGAAATGAGTCTTTCAGCTAATTCCCTTCTGCATAAAACATGCTGTGTGCCAAAACGCTGCTGGCCTGGGTGAGCAAACTGCTTGGGTGTGATTCCTCAGCACAGCACTGGGCTGCAGCAACGCCCCGACCGCACCTGGGGCTCAGGTGCTGCCTTCCTGCTTGGCTCTGCAATTACCAGCAGATTTTAGGATGAGCAGTGGCATCTCAATCATTGGCTTTAGGGATGTGTTCTGCGTGCCTTTGGTGGCCTTGCCTGGCAGAAGGCTGGAGTGGGGAGGCGCATTGATTGTTCTGTTCAGGGTAGCGCTGAACGTACCTGTGCGTGTGTTTGGCTGCTGTGCTGTTGCGAGGGATGTGCTGTCCCTGAGCTGTCTCGCTGCAGCTGGGCCAGGGAAATGGCTTAGGAGAGCATGTGGCCATGGGCAGAGCTCTGTTCCAGGTTGGCTTTATTTGACAGACCATCTTTGTGCGATGCCCTGAAGACTTTCACTTGCAGTTGCACATCCTGCCCCCCCGTGCCTGAAGCCAAGCTGCTGTCTCTGTGGAGCAGAGGGAGGACACTGGCTGCCAGTGGTGGCCCTGGCTGAGAAGAATAACCCTTTAGGGATACATGGCTTCACTCAAAACTCTTGGAGCTCAGTGCAGGGACTCGGCACTCTGGGAGCGTCGAACCAGTTGTGCATTAGAAAAGCCAACATTATCTGTTCTTGAGAACTGGAAGGGTTTCCTTTACTTGTTCATTACATAAAATGCATGGAGCCATTTTTTTAAAGCCCTCTTCCAGTTCTTTCTATTTTATTTTGATTAACATGTTGAATTTCCACATGAATCTATCTAACCGTTGGTTGAACACCTGGATACATAAGCAAAAAAGTTGGTTTGTAGTTAGTTGCCTGCCTCAGTGACTCTGTAATTAACAGCAGATTGCAATGAATGACATCCTGTTCCTTAATGGTTGGGGCTGTGTTTTGCTTATGTCAGGTTGACTTGACCTCAGGAGGTCTGGGTTGGCAAACAGATGTCATTCTGTTCAGCAGAATATCTTCTGGTCACTCCACTAAAATGTGAAATCTGTGTATGGAAGTGAAAAACAGAATATTTGCAGTAACTATTCAGTGAAACACAAACACATTTCAATAGGCAGGCAAAGACAGGTTGCAAACCCTATTGGGAAATGATAAATTGCTGTTAAATGTTATGATTATCCCATGACATTCAGGACTGAAACTTTACTAAATTCTGCTGAAAACTTAAAAAATCATGGAGAGAGGTAATACAGTTTAATAAATTAGCCAGAGTAAGAAAAAAATTAGAACACAACAGAAAATTAATATTTATCTTTTACCAGTAAATAACAGTCTTTGTTAAAAAATGTCTGAAAGCTAAGAGGAGTTTGTTAGACAAATTATAATTTTAATTGCAGACGTAATTGATTATACACAGCATGCTCATTAGGTTAAGGGAGAATACGAGGCAACTCTCAAGGTCATTACAGTAATAGATATTGTAGGCATGTAATTTGCGATAAGCTGGTTCGTGAACATCTAATTGCTCATTCATGGCAGTGTGTCTGGCACTTTTACTCCCCAAACACCTCTTTGTCCAATTTATTTAACACCCCTTAATATTCCAGGGTCAAATTTACTACAGCAGGCATCAAGCAGTGAATTTTCAACCTCCAAATTATTACACCACTTCACCCTTTTTGTGCCTCAAAGACAGGGGCTGCATTACTAAAAGTTAGTGGTCTGGCACTAAGCAGGGCACATCACAAACAGAAATACTCACCCACAGAGACGAGCTAGAATTTCTCATGGAAAACAGCTGTTCCCTGCTTTCCCCAGTGGCAGTTATACATTGCAGTGGGATGCCGAAATAGATGTTCTTTTTTTTAAAAAATGCTCTAATTAATCAGAACTTTGTCTTCATATTGCTCCCTGGAAGAACATACACTAGGAGCGTTTTGTTAACTCTTTCGTTATTATTTCATTTCAATGCTTTGACACAAAGTCATTAATATTAGCTGTCTCCTCAGCTGAAAATCAATTGGAATGTCACCTCTCGGTTCTTACAACCAGACGAAATAGAAAGAACCACTTACAATGTATATCAACTATAAGTAACAACTGTGGCTCACTTTAATATATTTGTAATATTTGTAGATCTCAGCGAATGAATCACTGTCCTCATTGCAGATAGTTGAAATTACTTGTCCAGGGCCAGGCAACAGCACCAGGGTGGCATGGGAAATTAAAACCAGAGGTGCAGGTTGACTAATTTTCAATCATTCCATCTTAACACAGGATCAAACAGTTCAGATTTGTTAATCAGTGCCATCACATTGTGTAGCAAAGTGGGGGCTGATGTAAGACAACCAAAGTTATTCCCGTTAGACTGAGAAGTTTGATTCAGTCTGCAGGGTAAGGGGGAAATGTAACTTTTCATTCAAATAATTTTGGCTGCATTACAGGAATCAAGGATTTTGGGTTTTGTTTAGGATTTGCTTTTTTGGTTTTTAATAAATAAACAACAGGGCTCTCAGAGCAGCATAGCTTTCCTTTATAATAATTACTTTATTTGCAAGATATTATTTTCACTTGACATGACATAGTCTGTAATTATTGTTTATTGCTGAAGTTTGTCATAGATACAGCTATAGATGTTTATTTATATACCAAATGAATTCCAGTAGTGATTTCATAGCCTTCTTTGTTAATATTTTTTTGAAGATTCAAAGGTTTGAAGTCCCTCTTTGAAAAATTATTTTATCTTGAAGTGTAATTTTCCATTACTGGCTCTACTCTTAGTACTTATTACTGCAGTTTTGCTCTTTAAAGAATTGCCCATAGTTATATATAATCACTAAACATAGAAATTACTGTGTTCATTGACTGTCTGACTGATAGTGCCAAAAAAATCCCCATGTTCACGAGTAAATATCAGTCCCTGTAACTACCTTGTAGATTGACTTGCCCCAAAAAATTGTTATGCAAACACACTGCCATCTGTTGTGCAGTTATTCTTCAGTAACAGAACATAAACTGGAGATATGTCAAAGTAATTTACTAACTCAACAAATGTAAAATGAGACTTGGTAAATATAGTGTGTTCCACTGAGTTTTATTAGTTGTTGTCATCTGCAAGCACATAACAGAGATACCCATCTTCTGCAAGTCCAGCTTGTTTTGTTTCATCCATCAAATATTGATGTCAGAGCTAGTTATGAGGAACATGATGTCTTTTATAATAATTAATTTTAAAATAAGGATTTAAAGTATTCTGTGGTTGATACAAAGCCCACTAAAAATTCTGGGAAGATCCGAGCAATTTATATAAAGCATCTTCATTTAATGAGTTCAGAGTGTGCATTCACATGTATATTGGTGGTTGTGCTACCTGCTCAAGAAGGTATATGTGGGTTTGTTACACACTTCAGCAGTGAAGCTGACAGTACCCAAATAAAACAAATACCACCTTAGAAGTAGGTGCTGTTTTTTAATTAGAGAATTACAGTAAACTCAACAGAATAATGAAAAAAATTATTGGTTGGATTCTTGTCCTGTAAGTGCAGTTCACAAAATGGTGTTTAGACATCCTGATAATTAATGAAGCGGTTTCACATGAAGCATTTTCCAGTATCCTATCTCTTTGCTAATTTCCATTTTTTTAATTAAGAAAAGATAAATTGTATCCAATTATTGAAAATTATGTACGTCATTATCATGAATGAAAGTGCAATTAAACTCAGTTTTCACAAAGAAAGAAGAGGTTATCTTGTCATAGTGTAGGTGTTGCTGTGCCTGCTTGGCTGGCACTGCTGCCCTCAGGCCAAGATTGCAATAGGGTCAGCCCTGCATCAGACCCAAGAGCTGCATTTGACTAGGACTGTGCTAAGAGACTTTTAAGTGCCCTCAAGAACTGGAATCCAAATCACACTGGTTGCAGTCCAAGTGTATGTTCAGTGTCTCAGAGCAGTTTTTATTTAAACAATCAGCAGGCGATAAATCCCTTTTATCCTAAGCAGAGATTACCCTTTCCCAGGAAGAACAAACACTGGCCCTGGCAGCTGGCATGGTGTCACTGTGGAGTGGACGTGGGGTGATCTGTTCCCCTGCACCAGCTGCTCCCCAAAACACTGTGGGACTCGGAGCCAGCCTCCCTTGTCTGGGGCTGTGCACAAAGACGTAAGTTTTGTCCCAAAGGACCGATAATTTCACTGCAAATGCGAGGTGGCAGAGTGGTGAGAGAGCCTGGCTTGATCCTACTCCTCCTGCTGCTGGGAGTCATTCTGGGCACCTCTGCCTCCTTGGCCAGCAGCCTGCCAGGCAGTGGGCAGCAGGGTGGGGAGCTTCTGGGCTTGAAAGAGGAGGAGGGAACCCTGCAGTGATCTGTGAGAAGAGAGAGAACATCCCTGAGGAGCAAAACTGAGAGAAAAGCACAGGGAGGGACAGTGACGCCAAAGAACAAGCTGAGCAAGATTCTCCTGTATTTACCTGGTCTCTAATTCCACCCCAAATATTTTTTTTTCTCTTAAAACAATCAAGCAAAACCAAACAAACAAAAAACCAGGTGAATTTTATAGAGAGAATTAAGGAGGGCTACAGGGACAAGGTTATTTAACTGCTTACATTACTCAAAATGCTATACCTGAGCAGGTGTAAAGAAACTAAATTTATTCTGTTTTCTAGCCAACATTAATAAACTAATTTAACCCTCTAACTTATGTTCAACTACATTACAGTTTTCATACAAGTTTCACCTTAGGTTTCAGTCTGATTGTTACAGACTTGGCTGCAATCACTGGTAATTACAGCTTCCCATCCTTCTCCAGAAATATAGAATGTGAAGTGCTTTGCACTTTAAACTTTTTTTCTGTTTATTGTTCACATCCAGTTGGATGTACTAATAAGCATTAACATGCAAATAATTATCACCAATATTTGATATTCGTGGAGAACAAATGCTAATGCAGTTAATACATCAAATATGAAAGAGGCTTTTAATTCAAAAAAGAAAAAAGATTAAAAATATTAGCTTTTTATATAAAAAGCATTTGCAATGATTATAAATTCTATTGAGCTTGCAGAAAACTTGAGCTTTGAATTTGCAATATCTCTCATTAATGTTTTGCCTCAAGAAAGAGTTGATAATAAAAGGACTTATGCAGACAACAGATAAATAGAAATGATACAGCCAAGAGGGTTGAAGAGCCCTGGGTATGTTTGTTGTCATTCTACCACGCTGATTTCCATCAGAGGTGCTGAATATGCCAAGAGTTATATAGAAGATGAAGTGAAATGCAATATGCATTGATAACAGCTAAGGCTAGAATGCCAGGAAATTATTTTCTTTTGATTTTCCTCTGAGTTTCTTTTCCTTCTTATTACTTCCTGTGGGATGGGAGAGGTTAGCCCTGTTCTTGCAAAGTCAGCTGGTTGGCCTAAACCTGCAGATCTCAGTGGAATGGTAATTGGGAGAAATCTAATGTGCCGTAAAACAGAGGTCAGTGTGGGTAATCTGGTGTCCCCTGCTGGTTTTAAAACCTGTGAGTCTCTCTTGCAGATGGGAGGGAAATTTTATCTGTGTAGGCACTGTGTGCCTCGTGGCCTTTCTGCTTCTTGGCACTGGTATTCAGGTCCCTTGATGTCTGACTGGGACTTTAGTGGGGAAGAGGGATAAAAGCAAATCATCTTTGTTTCTGGCGGGCAGGCTGGGCTGAGTCGTTTGCTCCAAGGTGGTAAAGCCAAAAAAATTAAAGAGGACTTGCTCATTTGTTGCAAAAAGGGCGTAATTTATACTGGGAGGCAGACAGTGCATGAAGTGGGAGGCTGGGAAGGGAGGTGGCTCAAGATGCAATGAAGAGCAGCACGAGGTTGAGATGCGGTGGGAAAGGCTGGCATGATCTTGTCTGCAAGATGGGTTGGATTGGGCAAGAGCTCAGCAGGGAACAAAGGAGAAGGAGCTGAGGTATCTGGGCAAGGTGCACCACCGTTTTAAGCCAGATCTTTTTAGGCCTGGGATGATGCAACTTGGAAATTTTGTGTGCATCAAGTTGAATTGAATATATGTCCATAAATAACATCTGCTAAAAGCAGTCCTCAAATGAAAAATGGAAATGCACCAAAAGTAAGAGCAATATCAGCACTTTGTTTTCACAGTGTTTGCAATAAATGCTTTTGTTGTTCTGAGGCTGAACTAGGAGAGGGCTTTCTTCTGAATAGATTTTTTTTTTTATAGCCCAGTCAATAAATGCTAGTAACCTTAATCTCTTTCCCTAAGCACCATTATATTTTATGAATTTTTAATAGAAATTAATCACTGAAATATTTAAGTTTTAATTAATTAATTACACCAGAAATTTACAGCCAATGCAGTGTGATGTCTGTTAGAAAAAAAATTACTTAATAGGCTTTCAGTTCTGCCATTGTTCTGGCTTGTCAATGAATTACTTAAGTGTCATTTGTTAAACGAGTTAGGTCAATAAAGTTCTTTAGCTTTTTTTCAGAGAGTGAGCATTATTTCCAGATAATGTATATCTAATTCTCATTTCACTTTAGCCTATCTGCATTGGCTAGTGTGGGTTATTATTAATTAGCCCTTCATAGCAGATTAGGCAGGAAAGATCATAACACAGTAATAAGTAAAGGTTCACAGTGACAAACTTCTTTAATTAGGAAGTATGGGTTAGTGGTGAGCAGTGTCCTCAAATGGATTGCCATCTGTTAAATTAAAGCTGATTTCCTTCATTTGCTTATATAATGGTTCTAAAGAAAGTGGCTCTTTTTATTTATGGAAATTATATATTCTCTTTCATTATTTTCTCTTAATTGATTCTGCATTCCTGTAATTAGTAAGCAATGAAAACACACAGTGCAATAGTGGAGCCACAGTAATGGACAACATGACCCTGTAGTAATTGCCATATGAACTGTAGAACATCATTCTGCTTTAAGATGTTTCTTTTGATGTGTTCAGATTAAATGAATGGAAATTCAAAATCCTGTTTCCTGGGGAATAAACTGCATCAGTTTGTGTCCTTTTTTCATTAGGTTACAGCAAACTCTGGAGCAGGCCTAGATATGTAGCCTTTTCTCTTTAGCCTTTTAGGCTTAAAGACAAAGATTCTTGCTTTCACGTTCTTCCAAAACTTACTGATTTGGTTTGTAAATAATTGATAGAATTAGTTCTGGGTTACTTAAATAAGCACAGGGTATTGGGGGCCAACATAGACATGAAAATTCTCATTAGAGAAATTGATCTTTGTGAAAAATTCCCCGACACTCAAGGACATCCTAGAAATATTGGAGTTTTCTTGACAGCTTTGGAGTTCATATTTTCGTGTGTTTGTTTCTTTACACAGGAATTTAAATGGAACAAACATACATAGAAAAAGAAAACCTCCTTGAGCTGAGACTGTATTTTCTGTCTTTCTCTGATTTCTCTTATAGAAGGAGCTTGGGTGTGGAGGGAAGACAATTAGCACTCAGCATTTGATAGACTCTGCTGACACACCCTTTATTACCAGGGAAGGAAAACCCTGATGTTGCTGTCAGTGGCTGCAGTAATGAACTGGGAAGTTTGTATCTAGTGTTGGGTAACTTCTCTTTGAAGAATGACATGGGGTGGCACAAGTTACAAATTATAGTTAAATCAAACATTATATCCCCGTTCTGTGGCTATTGATTGCCATGTGGAGATATAAAGAGCTCTTCTGTCCTCCCCTGGATAATATGGATAATTAGATGTGCTGTTAAGAGATATTCAGCTTCTGTTGCAGCATCTGGCAATTGCCAGTCCCACAGCAAGAGATTGGCCCTGATGGATTACTTGGCTGGCCTGGGTGGGTGGTGGTACTTTTGGTGTGAAGGGGGTCACAGGGTGGTGCCTTTCAGGGAGCCCTTGTTAAAAGGCTGCTGGATGCCTTTCAGAAAGGGAGGGGTGGGGCTGGAAATAAACTTGCTTAAAGCTCACCCTGTGCTGAAATTCCCCAAAGTCTCTTCCACTACGTATTCTAGGGTTTCACGTGGGCTTTTCAGTGCAACCTAGATATGGTAATTTGTGCATTATGTATTGAGAAATGGATCAATTAAAAGCATAGAAACAGAATTAATCAGATGTTCACTTTATTTATGAACATATGTTCCGTGTTATATTTCCACTGGGATATCCAGTGAAACTAAGTCAGAAAAAGAGCAGTTCCTAACATGCTCCTTATATGTTCTCTTATCTCTGTTTTCAGTTAGAAACAAAGTTATTGCTAGTTTCTTTGATTTTCTTTATAGTGTGGTACCTGGTGTAGTTGTACAGAAGGCTCTGCAGAGCTCACAAACATTTCCTTCAGCTACAAGTTTGAAAGTATCAGAAGGAAAAGACTCAGAAAGTTTCATTTAAAAACTCAATATACAATCCTTGAAGATACCCCCAAGAGGATAAAGGAATCACTGAGGAGAACAAGTGCTAGATTGCAATATAAAAATATTCCACTTTTAAGTCATCTCACACAAGAGGGTTTTTAAATTGAAACAGAGAAGTTGGGCCTTTGTCAAACTATGGACAAGGCATTAATGGCAGCTTTTTGGTTTGGTTTGGTTTTTTTTCCCTTACATGTTATGGTCTGGTGGGGGAAAAATGCAGAGACCTCATATAGAACAGAGGAAACATAAGAAGAGGCAAATAAAAGGCCTTTCTACTGCCTGTAGAAAGAATACATAAAAATATGAGTATAGTTAGAATCTTCTGTAGCATTAATTTTCTCAATTCCAAATACCCTTTGCCTTTGAAATAGGCAAGTGAGCCATAGAGAGAGAAATACACTGTAATTTTCTTCTAATAGCCCCAAACTCCTCCTGAAAATACAACAGAAGCAACTCAGCAATTTTTGTGCCAGATGGGTGGGAAAAAAAAAAATCACATATTAAGCTTTCTTTGTTAATTAAAAACTGAATACCAAGGTTAAGGTTTACAAATGTCTCCAAACAGGGTGGTGTCTTGGGAGGAGGTGCTGCTAATGACTAAATATTGGCCTTGGATATTGTTTTGTTTGAATGTTAACAAGGTGATAACCAGTGATGTTATTCAAGAGTGAAAAAAAGGTCCGAAAGGAGCAGATAAAACAGCGTTTCAGCACCTATCACAGCAAACAGTCCTGCAGGGGTAGGGGTCCACACAAGATGGCTTAAGAATTTTGTTCTAGGTCTATGCTTATCTTATCTTGCTATTTGAAGGCTATAGCGTTTATGTCAATTTAATGATGCTTCCATTTAGCACCCCAAGCAAGAGGTACGCAGAAAGTGCTTGCACATACTCACAGCAAAATTCAATTAGGCTGCTGTCTACAGTCCACAGCCCGACACACACTGCGAGGCAAAATCTCGGTTGGGTTTGCATGTGCTCATCTCTGTAAAAATGATTTAGGAGAGGCATGGTATGGGTTACAGTGCTTAACTGATCCTCCTCATCTTTCTCCTGTAGCCCAAAAGTGTTCAAGGTGATAGAAGTCAGAGCTGCCTGTTTGCTGTATCTCAGATAAAAAGGGGAAGCTGATCAAAAGGAGAATTCTTATCGCGACACGTTCCTTGTTCTGTTTGTCTTGTATCTCTTGAAAATCACTTAATGGCTTGATTAATAGTGCTGGGTTTGTGTGGCAAGGTTTTGGTACTTGGGGGAGATGGGGGTGCTACAGGAGTAGCTTCTGTGAGAAGCTGCCAGAAACTTCCCCTGTGTCCAATGGAGCCAATGCCAGCCGACTCCAGGGCAGACCCTCCAAAGCTGAGCCCATCAGCAACAGTGGCAGTGCCTCTGAGGGACTCACTGGAGCAGTCTGTTCCTGAAGGACTGCACCGTGTGGAAGGAACCCATGCTAGAGCAGGGGCAGAGTGGGAGGAGTCCTTCATCTGTGGAGGAAGGAGCAGCAGAGACAACATGTGATGATGAACTGGCCTCAGCCCCCATTCCCCGTCCCCATGTGCCAGTGGAGGGGAGGAGGTAGAGCAATTGGGAATGAAGTTGAGCCTGGGAAGAAGGGAGGGTTGGGGGGGAAGGTGTTTTAGGATTTAGTTTTGTTTCTCATTATCCTACTCTGATTTGATTGGTAATAAATTAATTTCCCAAGTTGGGTCTGTTTTGCCCATGACTATAATTGGTAAATGATCTCTCCCCATCCTTATCTCGACCCAAGAGCCTCTTGATGTATTTTCTCTCCCCTGTCCAGCTGAGGAGTGGGAGTGAAACTTTGGTGGGTAACTGGCATTCAGCCAAGGTCAAACCCCACAATTTACTGCATCCAGGGGTTTTTGTGCAGTGACATACAATTTCATCTGCTGAGTTGGCTACTGTGCTGTACAAGGTAGTAGTGAGAGAGCCTGGCAGGAGAGTGTCAGGTTTTATGCCACTAAATATAGTGATAAATGTTCAAATAATGCCTGATAAGTATGGCATCAGGCAGTACCAGTTCAGTTCTACCTTTTTTTTGCTACACAACAGGTGAAGGTAAAGAGATGAGTGGTTTTGCTTACATTACAGCTGCTCCCAGGTGACAGCTCTGTTACCACCCAGCAAGTCTGACAGAGAACTGACTGCAACAGATTGCCTGTTACCTCACTCCTCTACTGGAAGAGAGCAGTGGATTACTGTATTTTTAGAATAAATGAGGATAAAAGCCACACTGTCATTTTAGAGGGCAAAATGTGGGGTTAAATTCTGCAGTTAAGTGAAATATGTGGTATTTCCCAGTAAGTTATACTGTATAATAAGAATGAGGAATGAACATCTGTCATATGTAAAGGAAGTAATGCAGAGTTATTCTCTATGCACAGAATAAATATATTCCGTAATACAAATTCAGTGGATGAAGATTGATGATATTTCAGCTTCTGCCTATCAGAGCTCTCTATATGCCTGGCTCACGTAATTCTGCCCATTTGAAAACGTTGGCAGAAATTAATTCTTTACTAAAAAGCATAAGTACATCCACTTGCTTTACTTAAAAAGCAAAACAAAATTATTGCCAGGCATTGCCTCTGTCATAGCAGAAGTCTTAAAATCATGCTTGCAATTAAACAAATGTTGTCTTATCTTAAAATAAAGTATTTGACAGCAGAGTGGATGCGATAGGGAAGTGATGGAGATGTCTCTCACGAGAGAAAGAACTTTGATGTTTGGTGAAATCAAGGAGAGAGAGTGAAATCATGCAGGGATGAAAAGAGAGAAGTAGGATGTTAAAAATAGCAGGCAAAGAGAGGATTTTTACAGGACTTTGAGGGTAGGTGTAAGTGGAGGAGATTAAATTTGCTGTGATCTCGGACAATGCCCTGAGCAAACAAGGCAGGCAGGGCTTGTGTTTGGTGCAGGAATGTTTGTACCTGGCTGCCCTCTGGGAGAGTGGGAACAGCTGGTCTGCAAGGAGTGGGATTAACTGGGAAGAGAAGGAGCCACAGTTCCAACAGAGCCATGAAGAAGAAATGACAGGGAAAAATGAAAGTTTTTCTAAAGATGCAATGAGAGAAAGATTGAAAAGTAGAAAGTGACCCAAGAGAAGGCTGACTTTTACTGGCAAAAGAAGGGCAGGATTTAAAGGAGAGCCATATAGTCAAGGAAGGAGAGTTTATTAGGAAAAGACAGCTGGAAATACAAGGGCCAGGAACTCCTCACATTATCATATTTATGTTACAATAAACCATGTTTATGGCCAGAAGGGCTTATTAGATATCCTGTTGCTGTGTAGGTTTGCTGAGATCTGATTTTTGCAGATAGCAGAACAGGAATGTGTCCCTGAATGTTGCATTTCTCCCCTGGTGTCTCAAAGGCTTTTTGTAGAGAAACTGTCATGATGCTTGTCAGAAAACCAACCACACCAGAATGTTTTTAGCTTTACAGGAGAAAATATGTTTTTTGTTTTTCTAGACACAAAACCAGGAAACATAAGCCTGTTAGTAAAAGAAGGAGCAAAAAAGAGCATGAATTATTTAAAATAAAATAGTGGCAAAAAACTTACTTGACAACAGAGATAACTTCATTTGCTAACATACAGAAATAATCCAGCTTTTCACTTTGCTTCCTCTGGATATTACCTTACAGAGAGCTTTTGATTTATTTACTTATTTTTAACATTGCCCCTTTGTTATAATATATAAGTCAGAACTTCGCAGGTATTTCTATTTTCATATACCAATACTGACATTTAAAATTCCATTAAAATAAATCATTTTGCTATAGGCTGTCTAATGAAAGGTATTCCTTGATATTTTTTACAGAATGCTGGTATTTCCAAGGCAAATGTGAGAATAGAGATTTGTCTGAATAGTCAATTTGTTGTTTCATCTTGCCACTAAAAAAGATCAGCCATGAGTATATCTCTGGTCCTATGTGCTGTCTATTCACAGAGGACTTCACATCAACTGATTTTTAATAATAGAGTAATCAATAACTTTTTTTTGGTTTTGCTGATCTTGCAGATAGTTCACACTATTGAACAGATACCTACAATCCCTATGGGTTCTTAATGCATGCCAAGGTAAAGTGTTTTTTGACCTCAATAACATCTCTCTGTAAGGCCTTCGTGGTGCATCTGTGTTCTACTGTTCTTACTTAATGGATTTTTGAGTTAATGTCATCTACTTTTGTCCATTTGAATCACTTTTTTCGCATGTGCTTTATCCGAGCTATCTGGTTTCTGGTGGTTTGCTGACTTCATCAGACCCTTTATATCTAATTTCCATTCTAAGGTAGTTAAAAAAACCCTTCTGAATTTCAACCCTCCCAGCACCATGAGCAGAGTGTGATCACTACTGTAGCACGTGTTACTACACTGCTGGTGACACGTCTGAATTTGTTCCTCCTCTATCCCATGCCTGACACTGTGAGGTCCCATTCCCTGATTCATCTGCTTCCTCACAGAACAGATCTCTCTGATGCAGGTATTATTTGAGGTGAGGGATGTCCAACAGAAGTCTGGGTGCTGAGCTGGTGCCAAGCAGTAATGGGGCAGAATTACTTCATTTGCTTTGCCCTGCAGTCAGTTCAGCTCCAACAGCCTGACATCCAGCAAGCACTGCACTGTCTGCTGCATCCTGGGGAAACAGCAAGGTATAAGTGATGCTCAAGTGAACATTATGTTGCAATGATGTAGCTGTGCTGTAAACCTTTTCAGCTGTCCTGTGTTTTAATTATTCTGCAGAGTGCCCCGGTGAGGCAGGTAAAACGATATATTAAAATTATTCCATCTGTCAGAAAACAGAAAAATGCAGTGCTATCATTTAAAAGCAGCACTTGAAAAGGTGATAAAAAAAAAAATCTAATGGCTGGTTTAAAGGTGAGAGAGTGGGGTGTACATTAGGAGGGACATTGTTGCTTCACTTTCAGGACTTTGATGCCAACCTGTGTGTTAATATAGAACAGAGGCCTGGGATCTAATCTGGGAGGACCAGGAGTCAACACTTCAGCCTTATGGCTTTGGTGAGGATTTCCTGAGTCTTTTTACCTTTTTAACTGTAACTATTAAGTTCCACATCATTCACCTACCTCATGTTATTATGCATATAAATCTCTGGGTGGAGAGTTGGTTAATAAATGAGCTTTCTGCTTCTGTAGAAAGCTGAATGTGACAGATGTTTCACCTCCAGCCACATTGCGATCCAGGGCCCTCTTCCACTCATTTTCAGGGATTTTTTTGTCTCTTGTAGCTTATCAGTGCCATATGTAAGCTCTGGGGACATGTAGCAACCTTTCACCTCTCCTGCCATCCTTTTTAGGGTGAATTAACATTGTTCTGCATGAACAGATGAGCCTAATGAGCCTGAGTGTTTCAGGAGTGGTGAAGGTGATCGAGCTGTTCTCCATGCTATGTTCTTTAATCACTGCAGACTTCCACATTCAATCCCCATAAGCAGTAATTGCTCCTTATGGCTCTGAAACAGGCATGAATAAATGTATTTTGGGCCTGTTCAGGCAAAGTTGGAGCCCAGTAACTCTGGGGGGGATGCCAAGAGGGATCCCACGTGTGTACCGTGTGACATGTATGAAAGCTGGAGGAGCTGAGCATCTCACAGGGTAAACCTGTGCTGCTGATCCACAACTGCACCAGCATATGCTTCATGCAACTCCTGAAAGCTTCTCCTCAAAAAGCAGAAGCCTTTGAGGTATGATGGACTGTACAAGTGCCATTTTAGACCACTCAGGGCAGTGTCTGTGAAGGGGGAACTGAATCAAAGTGCCCTGTGCTCCAGGGAACAGGCTGGCTCTTTGCAGCAGTCCCATTGACCAGGTTTCTTTTCCTGGACTTCACAGTGACTTGCTGCTTGTCTTCAGTAACTTTGTGGTTAGTGATGTGACTGTGGGCAAGCCATTTCACCTTGTTATTTCCTCTCACACCCCCTGACTGTCTTGTCTGTTTAGGCTGAAAATAAAATGTTTCTTCAGGACAGTGACTTGTCTCTTAGGATGTATTTGTTCAGCAAGTACAAATAAGATCAAGGCCCCATGGCTGGGGTTTCTCTGTGCTCCCACAACATGAATAATAAATAAAAGCAGAGGTAAACTGATTGTGTTAGTACCATTTATGTGCAGAGGTATTATTAAATGAGACAACAAAGGAATACAGTAGGCACATTCCTAAGCATTTCAGTAGAAAATGATGATTTCAGAATAACTTTGGGGGGATGAAAGAACAGATGTCTGTTTGCAGTGTGCTTCTGTGGTAACAGCAGTGCATTAAATCTCACGTATGGAAATTCTGTTGTTACTATTTTAGCAATAGTAAAAAAATATTAAAAATTGCTGCTCTTCTTGAGATAAACACAAAAGGGCTCCTCACTATCCAGAAGATTTGACAGTAGCTGAAATTTAAACCTTTGAGTGTTGTGAGTGTTATCTTCTTCCCCAGAAAGACTCCCTCTTTTCCCTCTGGGACTTCTGATCCCAGCCACACACTCTTTTAAAACCGTGCATGGCTGGATGCTAATGTTGCTATCTATAGGCTTTGAAGTGATTGAACTCCCACCAGAACGTAGATTTTAATCATCACTTTGATCTGAGGCTCTGCTACAGAATCAGTTACAAATGTGTCTCAAATCTGTAAACCTAAAATTGTGCAGGACTACTGCGTGTCACCTATTTCAGAAACAGTGCAAATGATGGTATTTGTGAATCAAAGTCAAATCCGAGGGGAAATGTATGGAAAGTTACTAGAGACTCTTAAATAATCTCTATCTAATTGTCCTGTTCTGTTTCCTTAGCTAGAAATAAGAAAACTTTAAAGACGTTGTCAACTTTCTATGTGTTTACTTCCAAAGCAGGAGAGAAAAACTAAGTTCCTTTCAGGACAGCTGTCAAAACATTGATATTGTTGCATATATTTATTTTTTGCTGAAAGGATTTTTTTTTGTGAGTGTTCTTTATCAGTCTATGGCCACTTATCTGACTTCTGCAATGAAACTCCCAGCAGTAACTGCACAAGCTGAATTAGTCCAGTGCTGATTATCTCATTAAAAGCTGCTGTAGAGTTCATTCTTGTCTGCACAGAAATAACTGTCAAAGACCCATCTGAGGACTTGAAGTAAGTCAGTATTTTGCTGTTTTCATCCTCCACTATGGCTAATGAGCCAAGTGAAAATTTCATATTTGATCAGCCTCAGAAGTAAAAGGTGAAGGATTATGTGCTCAGGGTATTGCTACCTACACAAATAAAGCCAGGGCATATACATATTTTCACAAAACTTTTCTTAGTTTTAGAAGCATGGGGGTCACTTAGCACTCCAGCAGGAAGAAACAGACTTTTCAAGTTAGTTCTTTCCTTGGAAAATTCGTCTTGTTGTTACTGAGCATATTTGCGTTGCGAAGAAAAAAGATCATTATTGCGTGAAGGACCTTTCATGTTATAGTTGAAACAAGGCAGAAAGACATGAAGGACATGCTCAGCAAAGCAGTAATGTTATTTGTTTAGGGATGTTCCTTGAGGCATTCTGGATGGTAGACAGGCATGCAGTTTACCATTTTAAAGAGGTTTATTTCTACTTTCACAAGTTTGTAGTAAAAGCCATCAAATGGATAGACATGTTATATTTTAACTTTCTGTAAGGATTTTGTTGTATCAGTAGCATTAAACAAGTAAATGATGGAGGAGATCAGAACTGGGAGACTGGGTACACTTGTGTCTGCCTGACACACCTGACAGACCCCAGAGAAGCTGAGTGACTTCTGTGTGAAATCAATAGCAGAGTCCCAAATGACTGAATGAGACACTGGTTCACCACTTCATTCCAAGATAGGATCTCTAATGTGGTATCTGCGTGCTGTTGTGCCAATCTGTCTGATTCAAGTTGCTTTTTTGAGGGAGAGAAATAAGATTTTTAGGCAGTTGGAACATGGTGTGAGCACAGACCCTACTGTGAGAAGTCATTTCTGTCTTTTTTAAAACTAAACCCTGAAGTTAAAAGAGAAAGGAACAACTGGTGCCAGTGCATCCTAAAAAACACCAGAGTAAATCCTGACTAATTCTGTTCCTTTGTGGAATTATTCTGGATTTTCACTGCTGTACCCAAGAGGCAAGATCAAATTTTGGGTCAGTCACTTAGGATTTGAACTAAAATACTGGCCACAGCAGAAAAAGGTGGAATGAGTAATTCAGCTGGCATCAAATGAGCCTTCCTATTTTATAATACATATTAGAGTTCTTTTGTCTTCATCTTAATGGCTTTGGCATTCCTCTGGTTACAGTTTTCATGTTTTATTTTGCTGAATTCCAGTTTAAGGTCAGCCATATCATCCTTGTTGCCCAAGACAGTTTAGAGCATATTCATTCATCTGAACTTGTAGAGAATGCAGCATTGCTGTTCTTTAGCTGAGTCTCTATATTTCAAAAAAAGAGGAGGAACAGAAATAAGATATAGCTATATGACAGAATATTTAGTTTTGGGAAATGCTTCCTCTCAGCTGTGACATTTTCTGTCAGTATATTCCTTATAGTCTTCATTTCTTTATTCAATATATTAATCACTATTTTTTTTCAATCATCACTTAGTGACTTTAAAATGGATATTTCACTCTCCATTATAATTCCAGAAAAAAAATAATAAGTGGAAACCTGATCATTATTAAAATTTCTGTTAACGTCTTCAAATACGACTTGCTTTGTTATTAAATTATTAATATTATTATATTAATATTGCAGCAGCATTTGAAATAACTGTATGTGCCATACAGACACAGCCTCAGTTCTTTTGAGTGCTCCACTCCTTTATTAGGAAGCACTGTAGGTAACTGGAGTGTTGTAACTGAGCTCAGACAGACAAAGGAGGCTTTGCTACCTTGCTTTATGGAGGGACACTGGGACATGCTGAAATTTAAAGATGGAGCCTGAGGCAGAACTTGAAATAATTTGATACCCCCAAAATCCTGGTGCAGTGCCATACACTGCACATCCCGTCATCCTTTCGAGATTCACTGCCTCTTTCACTTGGAAAAACTCATTAGAGAAGACCAAAATGCATTGCCAAGGTCAGTCTGGTGGACTCCTGCAACACTGACTGCTCTTCAAGTGTCTCCTGGTGTCTGTGAGAGCCTCCCAGCTGGGGACACTGCATAACTGTAGGAGTGGGAATGGCTCTTGATATCTACCCCTCCCCATCACATCAGAAGGACTCTCATGACCCTTAGTCAGACCCTGGTCCATCTGTGCCATTGCAAGCAAAGCTCTGGGTTTCCTGGGCAGGTGGTGCAGCTCCAAGCTGTGCTCACTGTTCATCTGGATAAACTGGAGTCCTGCAGCTGCACTCAGCTGAGTGTGGAATTCTGTTTATGCTGCTGCTCCTGTTGCCAACTCAGCAGGGGAAAGTTGGTGTTAATACTCACAAAAGTTTGCTCTTTTTCACAGACCCACAGGGAAGACCTTAAGGCTTTTCTCTGGGAGGTGAAAGGTTCACCATTCTCATTAGAGGGAAAAAAGAAAAAGAGCGATACTTTGGCTCAAATGTTTTTCAAAAAAAGTTATACCTAACAGGAAACTATCAGTACAAATAAGAATTCAGAGTGCCTTTATCTTCCATAATTTAATTTTATTGTATTTGTAGACTTGAAAGTGAATTCTGGCTGTTGAGAATTGAAAGGCATTGCCCTAAACTTCAGATAGTGAGCTCAAGGAGCCTTTCAGAGAAAACAAACACACGGACACACAAGAAGCAATATGGTTTAAAGGTTAGGATTTCTTCTCAATTTCAAGGTTTCTTTGTATCTTTGCCCTGGTATGATTGTGTTCCCCAGCTAACAGTGTTTACTCCCCAAATACTCCTGTCAGACATACAAACCCCCTCAAGTTGAGCTGGCCTTTTACAGACTTAGGTCTGATGGACTTGGTAAATGAACCCTGTTGAACATGAAAGAGAAAAACCAAAACAACCAAAAAAAACCCCAAACAAACAAACAAACAAAAAACCCCCAAACAATGAACCCCAAAAGTCTTTTCTGTCCCAGTTGTTCCTGTGTTGGACTCAGCATTACAACTTGTACAGACAGCATGCAAATAATTGCAGCATCTCTGCACAAATGTGGAAAACAGCAAATATCAGGAGGTGCCTCAGGTTAAAAAAAAAAGCAGCATATTGCTCATTTGGACTCTGGTTTGGTAAAATCTCTCCACCTTTGCTGTCAAATCTAACTGGGCTCAGTGGATAACATGCTGGACACAAGAGGTTGCTACCAAGTGTTGAGGGTGTAAGCTGAACCTTTAAAGTAGGAATGCAGCTGTGCTTGACAGACTGAATTTGTTCACTTGTCATAGAGGAGGTAGCTGTTGTGTTACAATTTCCGATCCTGTACTAATAATACCTAAACAACAACTACCCACATTTGTATTCAGTCAAATACAATCAATAGACATCTGTTTGTACATGAATGACTGTACACTGGTACCTGTTTACTGCTAATTAAGCTTCATTAGTGATTAGTTTGTCTTCAGAAGGGGAAAAAACCCACTGTAATTATGGGCTAGCATATTATGTGGTCCCATATTTTCCCTTTTCAGAACTCGTATTCTAACAGGACCATTAGTCTGCACTACATTTGTCTGTATTTAAGTGTAACTACATTTCCTTGAAAAGACCATCTGTTCATAAAGACCATCTTTTTCATGCTCCCTGCAGTAAACTTTAGAGTGTGGTAGAATTAGCAAAGGACTGTATTTAAATGAAAATATATGTGGATTGAAACTAGGTAAAGCTGTTCTGTACATAGTAGAATGGTTCTGTGCTGGAAAGATTGTAATTATCTTTCTCCTTCGCTTTTACAGACTTTTTAATCTGCACTGCATTTTGCCACCTTTGACTGGGTAATTTTGTTCTTTCTACCTACACCTGAATGGAATGTACCAAGTGGCAAATTACTTGAGCAGTGATTGTGGTGAAGGTGGTTTTACTTCTTAGAAAATGAAGCACTTATATTTTCATTTTGCTTCGATTGATCATAAATAGTCACATTATAAACCTGCAGTGTAAAGGTCTGGACTTCACCCTACCACAGCAACACTAAATGATGCTTTGTCCTGTTGTCCAGTTTGGTAGTATTCACTTTTAGAGTGGTCTGGATGAACAGCAGTTTGGTCTCCTTTAAATAAGCTATTCTGTTTAATTTAATCCTGTGCATAAACTGTAAGAGTAGACTAAACTGAATGTTAATAAGACAGAACTCCACCACCATCAAGTTATCCTTGAAAGAATGTGAAATACCGACAGTGAGGTTAGCAGTATAAAAAAAAAAAAGTGCATGGAAAGGTTGTAAACATTGTAAATGTTTTCATATTGCAAAAACAGCTTAAGTATTCCTGCTACTTCAATGCAGATTATGCAAATACAGCCCTTGAAGACTTGCACAGACAGAAGGATGGCAATAGAGAGCAAACAAGATAACATTCTTATCCAGAATTCAGACAAGAGGATAAATGTTAGCTCCACACCAGAGTTAAGATAAACTTTTTTAGTTTTGTTCAGTGGTTTATTTCTTACACCAACTAAAATGTGTAAACTGGGCCTTCCTAGTAACCTAAGCAAAGCACACAATAATTGCAACCGGAAATAATGAGCTGGGCAATGCTGAAGTTCTTGGAACGCTGCTAATTTTTTCCCCCAAAGATGAAGGGAAGATTACAGAGGAAATCCTTGTCATTAGCTAATAGCTCCTTCATGAGCAGTACAATCAGTGTAACCAGCAGTAAGGGAATCATCTGGCCTATTGAATGACCTGTACTGAATTTATTTAGAAGTAAATTTCTATATATCAGGCATAAATACGGGTCTGTTTTATGGAGCACCTAAGTGACAGCTCTGTACTCTGGGAGTTATCAAACCTTCCATATCAGTAGGACCTACTGTGTACTCTTATCAGAAGTGTATGTATCTCTTCTGTGACAAGATAGCCCTGTAGGTCAGAGAGATTGCCAAACAATTTTATTGTCTGTGTTCTCCACATGCTGTTATCTAGAGGTGCTTCACCTAGTAGAGGAGTTATGTATGAATGCAAAAAGTGTTTCCATTTTGTTGGAAGAAAAAATTGTTAATAAAGTATGCAGGGTTAATGGAACAAAAACCACCAAAAATAAAAAGTCCTGTGAGTCCTACTGATTTGCAGCTCACGAGGTGCAAGGCAGGACTGGTCCAAAAGCCCTGAGACTGGGCTGCATCCCACACTCGGGACATGCCAGCACTGAGTTCCTATTTGTCTTTCAAAGACTGTAGACAGATCCATAGCTGGAGGGTGATGTGGTTTCTAGTGAGAGAGGCTCTGCTTTGCCACTTCTGTGATTGACAGGAGGTATTTTCCCACTTTTAATCTGGGAATATTTTCCAAGGCTTTTTTTCTGTAAGTGTGTTGATACACTATGGTAACAGCGTGTGTGTTAACGAGGTGTTGTGTTGCTACATATATTAGGCAAGAGAAAAAAACATAATCAGCATTCAGATTTCCTCAAATACCCTCTACCTGTCTGTTAATACTATGCCAGGGATGCAGGGATCCTTACATTGAAGAAACAGTGTTAACATCTTTGGATTTGTCCAGATTTTACATTTATGTTTTGATGATACATAAAATGGGCACGAAAATTGAAAATTATTAGAGTTTGGTTGGTTTGTTTGATTGTTTCTCTTTAAGAATGGCACAGCTGGATCAAAAGTGGAGAGCACAAGATAATGGTACTTTAGAAGTGCAGATGGATCTACTGAAATTACAAATGTCTGCGTCTGAATATGCAATTTAAATTCTATGGAAAAGCTTAGGAAGGGCTGAAATAAAGAAGGGTATCTTTTTGCATCACGAGGATAGTAGGCCTGACTGTGTATGCTGCTGTTCAGTCTGTGCCTGCAAGGAGTGTGTAAACAAGGGAGGTTTAGTAGGAATATGTCCCTGCGCTTGCTTTCAATTGCTTGGCATTACTGAAAGCCACATCCTTTCTCTGATATGAATTACAAAAATCTAAATCAGCATAAAACAAACTATACAGCTTTTACTTCAGTTATCAAGCTGTCTGTTTGTTTCTCTTTATGGTGCTGTTCTGCCCCCATTGTGCTGGTGAAGATCCTGAGAGTGTTTTCAGTTGTGACTCTTGTTGCTGTTTGATGCCTTCTTGGTTCTTCAGACTTGGAGATAACATTTGTTTAATGCTTCTAAAGTTCTCTGTCAAGTGTCTCTGCCTGCAACTACAAAAGGGATTCAGTCAAAGATTGCTTCACACTTGGCTTATTACAATTCCTTTTGCAAAAGACCCCCTGTTTTTCTGTATCTTGCCCAAATGGGCTGCTCAGTTTATACTGCTGATTTTCATGCTCCTCAGGTGGTCCAATGTTACTCAGTTACACTGTTTGTCCATTTAACTCTAGTCTAATTTCTCTAGTCTGCAGATGGCTTTTAATACCCACTAGATAATGGAAACACACTGCTTCTGTGTTCTCATTTCTGGGCACTTCCAGTTGTTTGTTCTGTTTGTGTGACAGAGTGTTGCAGGTCTCTGCATCCTCTTATTTTCGTAACAGTTGTTCATGAGGGGTAGGCAGCTGTTGAACTTCCACAAAAGAGAAGCAAGAGCTTGTCAGAGTTGTTGAAATGGTGCTTGTTTATTAATGGCACATGTTTATTAGCTCTGTTTAAGAGAGGTAAAAAGCACAAAGATTGTTTTGTACAAATGTGCACCAGCAGCCCCCTTGTCCATTCTCCTGCTGTTACCGTATGACCTCCTGCCCACCTTTTGTGTTTTCTTTGGAGTAATAGTGCTGTTGCTCAGAAAACACCACCTGTAACAGGAAAAGAAATCAATATGATATCAATGCAATCGTTATTAGACTCAACTTCTTAAAGCTAGCGTGAGATTAAGTGAAACAAATCTGAAAGCTGAAAGTTTGATATTGGTGTCCTAAATCAAATTAAAATTGAGCTAGAATCGAGCACTGCATAAAATGTTATTTATGTAAGTTACATATTCAGTTAAATCTTATCTGATTAGTCTAATCTTACTTGATAGCACCTCAAAATTTCTAATTTAAAAAAAATCCGATGTTCTTATTTAATGAATATAGCAATTAAATGTAATGCTGTGTTATGATTCATGGGATCATTCCATTAGGATTTACTGTGCTAGTATACTGGATGCAAATCATTCTTGCCAGAGATGGGTGAATTATTAGTGATGTGCAAAAAGTACTACGTTTAAAGAAAGTTAGAACTGTAAAATTAAACTCTGAAGGATTAGGAAAAGGCAGAATTAAGGCTGCCTGTGTAGCTTTAATTTGGAACATGAACGCGATACAGTCTTAAAGACCTGATCACAAGCTGCTACTTTATTCTGTGCACAGGGTGGACAAGATCAAGTGTTTATTTTTATCTGCATCGTTCAGTGTGAAGTTCCAGATGCCATCCAAACTCTGCCCCGAATACAAGGTTATTAATGTCCTCTGAGCTTTCATACAGAGCCTCTCAGCAGAGTATCTGAATGTCTCTGAAGCATTAATACATATATTTTATACTTTAAGTAATGCTCATTCTCTTTGGGTGACAACTCAGCTTTAGAGCTTGATTTCTTTTGCATACTTAGCAACTTAAATGACAGATTCAGCTCATGGCTCTTAGAGACTGCAGTTAAACTTGTCATTGCTCAGGATTTCTGCAGACCGGTCCAGTGTGTTTCATGTGGATGCCCAGAAGGTGACCAACTGTGAGATGTTCTGGCTGAGGTGACTTTCCAAGGCAGTACAGAATTTTGGCAGAGAAAAGGATAAAAAGGATAAGTCTACTTCTGTGAAGTGCTATTTGATTACTCTATCAATAAGTTTATCCGTAACATTTTTTGTGTAACAAGTTTTATGCGTAATTTGCTGTGCTTTCTCAAATGTCTCTACCAGATAGGGCAAGGACCATATCACAGAAAGCCTCACTTAACCTCAATCTGCTGCTGGAACTCTCTCTTGAGCTTTGCATGTTATCACCCCTATCTTAAAACAGTATTTTCGCTGTTCTTGCCTTTGATTAAATGTTTTAACTGATAATTAAGCATCTATGCTTTATTGCTTATCATCATATAAACTGATGTTAATTTAATTTTCCAAAGTAAAGCTGGTTCAGAGCCAGTGGAGATCCTAGTAGACAGAGTCTCCCAGGAATAGCCCCTATGAAATCCCCAGTGTACACTGCAGCTGTTGAACTGGATCTAAATGACCTACAAGGCTTTCTTGAAAACCTGCTCATCCCTCATGTGAGCACCTTGAGGACCTAATACTCTGTAGGATCATCTGTGCCAGTATCCCCTCTCTAGAAGTGTCTCTAAATATGTCATGGCCCCTGGCAATGCTCTTTTACAGGATTTTTTCAAGGCTTGTTGGGCCTTGGATTGCTGTGAAAGTGTGTCTCTGCTCTTTAGGAGGACTGGATCCCTCTGCCTTGCTTTCCTGCCTAGCTGGGGTGCAGGGCTGTTGTTGGCTAATTTGATCTCTTATGCAGCTCAGGGGGAACTGAACTGAGTGGCACATTTTTTCTGTATTTCAAAGGGCAGGAGAAGTACAGTTAAAATTTCCTTATGCACTCTGTAATGACTGAGGATGGGAAAACTCCAGCATTGTATTTGAGAAGCACTGGGATTAAATTATGTCATTTGAGAACTCATTAGCCTGTCTTTCAAGTGTATGCACTTTGGGGAATAATCATCTTTCTTCTCCTGCTTTGCCTTTAAGTTGCTCGAGTGTCATATCTCTCATGCCTAGGAACCGCAGCTTTATGGCACTTTGGATTGGATAAACCCCCTTAGCTTTGAAATGTTAAATCCTTCAATTAGTTCGAGTTGAAGACTAAAGGCCAAACATTTCAAATGTGGGCACCTGAAGTCGACAGGAGCTGCAGGCATTCATCACCTCGGAAAATCAAACCAATCATTTAGGGAGCTAAATTTAGATGCAGATACCTTGCTTTTGCCAGCCCAGTTTAATCACTGAGTCCCGTAGTATTAATCTGGATTTTATGTTTTTTTCCCTAGCCTTTTTCACTTTTCTTCTGTTTTCCTTTTCCCTCCAGGAAAAGGCTGGAATTTGTGTTTAGTTATTCATGTTATAACGTCCTCTCGACTCCCCCATCAAGTTGCTCCCTGACAAACAGATCCGTCCCACTCTGTGCTAAAAGCAGCTGTTATGTTCAGCAGTCTAAAGCCAAAGTAGGCCCTAAAAAATTACTTAGAAAGGTCTTCCTTAACCTACCAAAACCAAATGATAATTTTACATTGTCAGGGTGAACCTGTGGCCTGTTTTTCTGTCATCAGCCACTATCCCTCCAAGATGTGCTTTCTGGCTGTCAAATACATGTCCTGTGGTCAGGGTGGCCAAAAAAAAAATCTGCCTTTCTAAGTCTTCCATTTAAAATTTATTTGGGCACTATGAAAACTATTACCCTACTTGTTAGTTTTACCTTGGTCCATACTTTTGAAGGAAATAAAGGAACAAGTTAGAGTTGTGTAATTTGGACACCTTTTTTTAACTACCTGTACACGTGGAAGGAATTGATTTCTTTAACTGGTTTTCTGACTGAGTGAGGTAGCAGAACAAGTATGGACAACTGAGAAACAGTGACTCGTGCAGATTTAGGTGCCCGAGAAAGTAAATCCACGAGCAAAGAGAGTTTTTAGAGATTTGTATTCATAAGGTGAAAAGCTTCTGAAAGAATGTAACAACTCTGGGACTAAAGTGCCTTTCGATTGCCATGATCTTCTGCTTCTGCTGATTGTGAATGCTGAAAGTCTGCTCTGCTTCCCCAGGGTCCTGATACGAAATTCATTGTCAGAACTGGAAAGGCAGAAAACTAGCGAAGACAAAACCCCAAACAAACAAAACTCTCAAACCCCCAAACAAAGAAAGGAGATTTCTTAATTATAGTTTACCCTAAGCAGATGTTAACAAGTCTATTTAAACCTTTATAGACTGTAATCTGCTGCCGGCCTCCTGTCCTCATCTAAGTTGGCGTTTCCCTGATCAGCTAATTCTGCCCTGATTAGCATTTCAGAAATGCAGAGGTTTTGTCAAACACAGCTTCAGGAGCTGTTTTGGAATATACCCCTTTGGGGGGCTGGTTTTTGTGAGCTGCAGATTACAAAGGATGATTTCTCAGCCTACTCCATTGTATTTATTCTGGCTTTGATTCGACATGAGAAATGATTCATAACATTGAAATGCTCCTCACTGTTGAACCTCACACAGTTGCACTGCCACTGGTTGGATGGTCTTAGCCTTGCTCATTATCCTGCTGCAGTCCCATCAAGAGCCCACTCACTCCCTGAGTCCTCATTCCTTGGCAGGACAGTTCCTGTTTCTCCATGGGAACAGCCTCCCTTAAGAGGCAAAGACAAGGTTTGTCTGTGCTTTGTCCTGTATCTGCCCACCTTTTCCCTCTTGTGGAGAGGGCAGGGATCTGGTTCTCTGCTTGGAGAAGTACAAAATGGAGAGTTTGCTTCCTCATAGAAATGGTGGAGGGGGAATTCCTTTATTTTCAAGTCCTTAAGAAAATTTAGGAAAAAACTTCCCCTTTAAATACCTGTTCAGATGAGGATTTTGGTGTAGCTTAATTCAGTGCAGTTTGTTAGTTTTTTTCCTTTCTGGACCAAGAAAATCCTTTTTTTCCCAGGCCATGTTTCGTGCTTCCCTAAAGGCATCTTCTTTCCTTGGACTTGCAAATATGGACTTCTTCCTTTCTCATGCCTTAGAATATGGAATATTTAATCCCCATCTTCATCTTCTTATGCTCTCCTTGAGCCAGTATAAGAATATTTTATGTCCCTGATAGTACCATGTGGTGCTTTCCCACACCTCCTTCTACGAATCGCTGTTGCTCATGGCAGTTCTCCCTGGAAAATATGTTCTTTTCACACAATAGGAACTTATTTTCCAGAGTTATCAAGGTTCTTTTAATATATATTAGTCTTTGTTCCTTTTCTCCAGCAGTGGCAAGAGGGTGTTTATTTGCTTGATTGAGCTTGGTACAGTACAGAGGTAAATGTTGCTGGCAACTGAGGTACCAACCTCAGTAGGAGTCTGTGTAGTGCTATTTTTAAGTTTGTCTTCATTTTACTTATCTGAGATTAACGTCCTCTGATGATAGAAGTTTTTTGATAAACAGGCATGGGGATTGATCCCAGTTGCTTTACAGTTTTGGATAGATTGAACTAGAAAATAATTCCCTGTGAAAAGGGCCTTGACGTGTCTCTAACATAATCAAAGAATAGCTTCTGAAGTGCCTAAACACCGTTTGGAAAAGACATACAGGTAGAAGTTTTCATGAGAGCTTAACATAGATGAAACAGGGTTTTCAGAACTGATTGGCAATAATGCAGGTGGCTAATTTCTTTGAAGTGTACTGAGCATTGAAGTGCTTTGAAAATCTGACAAGATGTGTTGATGTCAGTTGCTGCTCATTGCAGAGTGAGTTTAGAAGTTTGGCTTCAAATTCAGATGTTTGATGATCTGGTGTAAGAGCAACAGTTACCAAAGATGCAAATAAACAGACTTATTTTGACCTTTTTTTCAGATGAGTTGTCTAAAGGAAAGCTCTTAAGTGAACATTTCCAGTGTCTGAATTTGTGATTTGATTTTCAGAATATCACCATGCACTCTAATTGTTACTTTGCACGCTTTAAGTTCTAAAATACAGGCTAGTTCCTGTTGATAGTTCTGTTCATGTTGTTTAGCAAATTTTGATGTAGTAGGAATGCCAATGGTATCCACTCTCTAAGAGCATAGCTTTTGGCCTCAGCTTCCTCCACTGATTAATTTTTAAGCTGAAATTCAGTTTTATTTTTATGTTTACAACCTGAGCTACAAGGTTTTGTATTTACTGCATTCTTAATCTGCTGAGATGCCGAGAGACTGCCATGGTATGATTCACACAGCTGGGGTTTTGCTTACTTGACTATGTCAAAATCGTAGCAACAAGGATCAAGCTCATCCCCGATGCACCTCCTGGAAGCAGGGGCCATTCTGCTGAGGAGCAAGTAGAGCTCGTTAGTTGTATCCCTATGCAATTCCTGTTGCTGCTGCTTATTGAAGAGTCAGAACTCCTGCATCCAGAATAGGCCCCCAGGAGCGTTGCCCTTCACCTTTTAGAAACGTGGCCTCGTTTTCAAACTCTCATCTCTGATCCACAGTCCTGTGGGTGGTGTTCTGGCTATGGGGGAGCGCTGAGCTTCTGGAGCTGAAGAGAGGAACGAGCAGTTGGCACCTCTTAAATTCAGGCCTTTGCTGCTGGTGAGCTAAAAGAAAACCAAAGACTGATCTGGGGAGCTTCAGACTCTTGGAGATAACAGAAGGTTTGAGGGGAACTTTGGATCAAGTCCAGTCTTAGCTGACCCGATTTGCTTACTCCTAGGCAGCACATATCCTGAACACCCCTTGTTAGGAGTGCAGGCTACATTTCTGGAGCAGCCGCTTCACACTGCACAACTAGCACTTTTTTTTTTTTTTAATGTGTAAGTGGCCTGAAATTTGGAGTGGCTAACTCTGATAATTATATGAAACTCTTTAATGTGATGCTGGAGGTGTTACACAATCGTACCTGCATTAAATATGCTGTGCTTATGCAAACGTGGCACACAGATTGCAAGTTTTAAAATTTATCAGGCAGACTAATTATTTAAATGTGAGCTATAGGTTACATAAATAAATAGCTCTCCCTCAGTAAATGGTAAGGTGTCAGGGTGTTAGCCACGTGGTTTGTAGCAGAGTAGAATTAATGTTAACACTTCTGAGGCTTTCATTCTCTGGTTACTAATTCTTTCGATGTTGTTAGATGAACTGAATTTATGAAAGTTTTGCCTGCCCTCTAGGTCCCTATTTTGTATTCCTGGTGCATTGCAGCCTGCTTTTGACTCTGGCAGCAATGTTGGATACTAAAACCATGGATAACTCAGGCTGCCTGCTAAGCTTGTGGAGTGAGGCAGATCCAGGCCAAACTGGGAGCCTCCTCTGGGACAAGATCTTCACTCCCCCAGCTCCTGTAACCTGGTCCTTCAGCTACAGAAGCAGCCCAGCTGCAGTTGGCAGTATTTATATCCTAGAGAAATGACATAGAATTGCATACACCAAAAAAAATAGAGATCACTCTGGTAACGAGTAAGGAATTTGCCAAGGTGAGCTCCTCTCTTTTTGCTGGTATTGGTGTGCTGCAGGAAAGATGCATGTGTGTTCACCCAGGGGCCCAAAGTGATAATATGCTGCCTGCAACTTTTTAGGATGGTTTTTGAGTGCAGACTTATGAAAGCTCCAGAAAATCTTATATGAGAAAAACTGCTCTAGCTAGTCAGAGAGAGTTTCATTAAAGTTTCTTGCTGTTATTAGTTTTAAATTCACTTACGTCTGCTTCAGTTTCATTTCTGGAGGCACCTGCTCTGGTGGTTTTCTGGCAGAAACAACTGCAGAGGGTGGGGAGTGTTAAGTGACAGGTTGCATATTCCTCCTCGGTCTCCTAGAATTGGTTTAATTTTTTTCCTCCAGTCCTGCTAATTCACACACAGCTTTCAAAATGAAACTTGAGCAGGCACTCTTCCCCATCCGCCCCAATTCCCACTCCTCCCTTTCTGCTGCACCAGCCCAGTCACCTGATTTCACAGAACTGGAAACTGGATGAGTGTTTCACTCTTCCTTTAAAGGGAATCTGTGGGTCTGATGCTGCAGCCCTCAGTGGCTGTTCTGTCAAACTGCAGGGAAGGTGCTGAGGAAATTGCTCAGCACTTCATGGCATGTGCTCAGCCATTTTCAGGCTCCCAGCCCAGGCACTGCTCTCCTGCAGCACTGCTTTGCACAGGGGCCTTTGCCCAGCTGTTTCATGGTGGATTTAGCAGGAGGATCCCAGTTTCATGGCAGTCATTCAGCAGCAATGTCTGCATTGCAATGTCTCAAGTGGAAGCAATCGGATCAACTCAGTTAGTGCAAGGGATTAAAAGGAGCCAGATGCTCTCTTAATGGACAAGCATAAGGCGAAGTTGCAAACTTGGCCTTTTGGGGAAATTGAAAGCAGTTTAGTTCAGGTTCAGCTTAAAGGGTTGGGAAAGAAATTGTCTATTAGTGTCAAACCAGGCTGACAGTGCACCCACACCGAGCTCGCAGATGCTCCAGTGCCCGCCAGGCAGAGCCGCCCATTAACCCGCTGGTGATGCGGGGGCAGCACTGCCCCCCCAGCCTCCCTCAGCCTTGTGGAGCCACAGTCTGGAGGTGCCTGAGCAGCTTCTCCCGAGACCAGCTCTCAGGCTGGTGCAAACAGAGCACATCTGTAGGATGTGAGGTCTGTTTGGTCTGAACCAGACTCTGCAGGGCTGCTGTTTGAGCCTCATCCCACCAGCACAGGGCTGGAAGGGGAGTAAGGGCAGGATTTGGTCACCTTAGCAACCCCTTGAAATCACTTCTGGAGAACACATTGCACCTGGATTAGGCCAAACAAATCCTTTCCCAGCCCTTGGAGAAGAGGGGTGGAGGGAGGCAGGTTGTGAGCCTGAGTTATAAGCTGCTCTTAGCTCTGATCCCAGGACAGCAGATCAGCATTTGAGGCTGATGATGGAACTGTGCTGTAATCCCTCACAGGTAACCTTCGTGTTCAGTGAAAACCCAGGCTGCTCTGCTAGTCTTTTCCTAGTCCATGGAAAGGGAACAGACACTAATAGCAACTTCAGCTCCTGTTTTCATTTATTCTGTGAACAGCTGCTGGTGAATCATGAGACTGCTGTTAAGGTACAGTTTCAAGTCCTGCATAAAGTTACAATGTTTAAATTTATTTAAATTCCTTCACTACTAAATATTTCCTGGAAGCACTTCTCTTTCTTCCTTCCTTTCTTCCTTTCTTTCTTGGAGCAATTTTTATATTGCCAAGGTGTTGAGGTGCAAGCATGGAAAGCCATATAAATAAGACCAAGCCAGCTGCACAGGTTTTGCATACTTTAATTAAGTTGTAGGGCTTCAAATGAATTTGGCTCCAGTTTCTGATGCTTCTATGCCCTGTATTCTGTTCCAGTGTGGATGTTAAATCATGCAGAAATGGAGCGTGACCTAACTTTCATGTCAGTTGATCTGGCTGTAGCTGTTTTTGTGTAACTAATTTAAAAAGATTGATTGTTGGTTAATTACATTAATGAACTGAACCAACATGGGCACAGACCAGAGCTCAGCAGTCTCCTAAACAGTCATTAAGAATAGACATCTATCTTTTCACCTGCTTGTACAGCCTCCTGTTGGGTGGCAGAGTGTGTGGAATCGTAATTCTGAAGGTTAAATGACTTAGGGACGTTATCACAGACTGTTCACCTCTGCTACCCTTCTGCCCATATGGCCCTGCTCGTCACAGTCAAAGTCCATTTGGACAAACTGTCTGTTGAAAGGTCTCCAGGACAGCAAGTCTGGTGGTTTCAGCTGGGTTCCTGGCAAATGCCAGCATGCATCACAAATCCACCAGAGTTCCCTGTTGAAAGGATTTGGTGGATTTAAACAATTTTGAAGTAACTTCTTTCCCAGTGAGGGTAATTCATGCTTATCAAGGTGAAAGTGTATTAAGCAGAACAGTTCACTCTTCTCTCTAGCCAGCTCATGAATATGAAGAAAGCTTAAATCAATAATACATTTCTGTAATTAAATTGATAAGTTAAAACAATTGAGTTCTTGCTTTAGCAAACAGTCAATGGAAGATGCATTTCTGTGTGTTTGTCAGTGTTGGCCTTGCAGCCATTCACTACACTTAGCTGGGAGCTGTGCAAATGATGCACAGCCCTCACAAGGGCTTACAAGAGAAGCACTTTGAGAAGTTTAAAAAAAGTTTGAGACAGGGACATTGGTACCTTTTCTAACCTGATTTCAAAATATTACACAGTGAATAAAGGCAAGGGAATGTATTTTATTCTACTGTGAAGTTTCTGGATCTACTGTTATGTATCCGTTGCCATTACAAGCTCATCTGCTTCCCAGATTTCATCAAATCACGAAGGATTTAAGCTGAAGTTTGTAAGAGTGTTGCCACTGGCTTGAGCAGAAAGTGAACTGGAGCAGGGCTGGATTTTGTGAGAGATGGTAAGAAAAATCGTTATTAGTTATTTGGGAAGACAAGAAGGAAAGTACTTTTGCACTGGTGGCCTGGGAGAATACGTTAGCTTGTATAGGTTGTTGTCCTTTCAAAGGTGTCAGTGCTGCTACCATGGTGCTCTGCAAGGCCTGATCCCACAGCAGGGATCATGGATTTCAATCCCTTTTGGGTGATGTAGGTGCCCTATGAAGTCTGATTTTCAAGGAGGCTGTTTACTTTCATGAAACCAATTTTGTATCCCAAATTCAACAATGAGTGAGGGAAGTAAGTCAAAGAAAATGACCTGCAGTCATATGCCATATGCTGAAAATCTGCTTTCTTGACTCTCAGCTCCCTCACTGCTATGCCACTGAAATGGTTTGAGGTAACAAGGGAAAAGAGTTATTCCTGTGGGTGTTTTGCAGGCTGGTACTGCTTCCCCACTGTCCCAGAGATTCTGTGTCCTGCTTAGGGGTGAACAGCTGAGCAGCTGCATAAGGGATTTCAGGCATTGGTTTGTGACACCTTAAAATACTTTAAATGAGAGGTGAAGAAGTTGTGAAATGACACATATGCAAATGACGTTAAATTATGGTTTTATGTAAGATCTTCTGTTTCAAGCTAATTGAAAGACAGAGGCCACTGCTGCAGGAGGAAATTATGAAAAAAACTATTTTGAAACATAAAAGTGTTTCTGATCAAGTAAAATTCTGTTTCTGTTGAATGTTTTATTTTGTTCCAGTCACATAAATTACCATCTTTGAAATACTAAAACTCCCACAATCAGCTTTTTATAACAGAAAATAATTTACATTTAAAAGCTTTAACTGAAGCAGCTAAACCTTAGTGATGAATGTGCACATTCGACAGTAAAACAGGGAAACAGCCCATGTTTTGGAGCCCATAGCTGCTATATATAATTTTAATATTATAAAGAACTGAATACAGTCTAGTGAGTGCTGCAGGTATGCACAGAGATATTTGCTAGTTCTCAGGAAATGTATTCTTAAGGGTATAAAATGCCTCAGTACTGACACAGAGCCTTGGAAATCTCCTTTAGCACTGATAGATACTGTGATGAGAAGCGCTGTGGCTTGAATGCATTTCATTCTCTGCAGAAAGTTATGAGCTTGGTCACATTACCGTCACCAGAAACCATTCCTTTCTGCTTGCAGTAGCACTTCTCTTCCATCTTGTGGTGGGTTCGCCCTGGCTGGATGCCAAATACCCACCAAAGTCCCTCTATCACTCCCCTGCTCAGCTGGACAGGGGAGAGAAAACATGTAGAAAGGCTTATGGGTCTCAATAAGGACAGGGAAAGATCACTCACCAATTACCCTCATGGGCAAAACAGACCTCACTTAGGGAAATTAGTTTAATTTATTACCAATTAAATCAGAGTAGTTTAATGAAAAGTAAAATAAAATCTTAAACCCCACCTTTCTCCCACCCCTCCTTTTTTCTTGGGCTCAACTTCAGTCCTGATTCCACCCCCCCACCCAAACCTTGCCACAGCAACCCAATACAGATCTTTAACTAATTAAAGGAGAGACAGAGACAGTATTTTAATTCTACAGGAGCCTTGTTATGATCCTAGAAGAGGTTGCAACAGTTGTCTAAAAAGGCCACAAAATAGCCACAGAAATTAGAGCTAATGATTTCCCTCTCAGAATAAGGGTAACTGGTATGTAAGGTTTGTCTTCCCCCTGCCACATCCATTCCTGATTTATCTTCTCTTCTTCTCCTCTACTCCCTGCATTAAAGGGGGAGTGGGCCATTGCTGCTTTAATGCTCTTATTCCCTGCTAGTGCAGAGAAGATATATTTCAGTTTTATGCTCTCCTCAAATGTACTCAGACATATGGAAGAAATATCTTACAGGTGTTTGTATCATTGCAGATACTCCAGAGAATTAAAAACCCTCTGTACTCCAACAACAATCTTTCCCTCGACCTTAGTGTACTTTATATCTCAGCTGGGAGGCTGAGTCCTGCCATTACTGGAGTCAGTAAGAAAATGGGTGGAAGTTTCAGCAAAATGGGGATGAGACCCTGGATATTAATTGTGGGGCTGTAGGGCCCCGCTGTGGGAGAAGCTGTGCACAGCTTTGTGCATAACAGCACTCAGCACACTCTGACGGAGCCGGATGTTTCTTGACATCTCCAAGATTTGCCTGGGGATTTGATCCTTCCTCTCATTAATATCAGAAAGTAAATTAGTGTTATATTGCCCTTCATATCAGACCTTTCAAGGGTCTCCCATCCTTTTAATTTAGACTGGGTCTCTGTGGGGAAAGCCCAGTAATAACACACCGGTGTGATGATTAGTAAGCACATTCTGCATAATTACACTGTTGGCATCTCAGGGGGGAAATGAAAGTTTGTGCTGTCCCTTTAACGGGACAATTTGATAATCCTCTTAGCATTTTCTCTTTTGGCTGATAATATTTCACACAATTTTACTTTGTAAAATATTCCTAAAGGGAGGCTTAAGCAATAATGCACAGATTATGGAAATGACTCTCATTAAGTATAGGGAGAGACTTCAGCAAAGCCATGAACTGCTTCAAAACATGTAACCCCCATTAGGAGCTTCATTTAAATGTTTATTCACAGAGCAGTAAATGTTTATTATAGAACACTTTATTGAAACATAAATTAAGGAACCCTAATTATGCATATCACAAGTGTTCAAACAATATGCATTTATCAAGACTTAACTAAAGATCAGAGGTGAGGGGAAGTGCAATTTGCTTTCATTTGCGTCTCAGTAACACCAAATTTGCACAAAAACACCTGGGCAAAGTGACCCTGAGGGAAGGCAAAGGCACATGACCTCAAGGCAGGTGCTCTTCGCTGTCATGCACCCCATTCCTGAGTAACTTTGGAGGTGCCTTCGTTGGTCTGTGCATCAC
This sequence comes from Myiozetetes cayanensis, assembly GCF_022539395.1. NCBI lineage: Eukaryota > Metazoa > Chordata > Aves > Passeriformes > Tyrannidae > Myiozetetes > Myiozetetes cayanensis. Next base: position 8,393,433 of record NW_026087389.1, read on the forward strand.
CCTTCCCATCAGCAAAATGGCTGGGAGCTGCTAGGGTTTCAGGTTGGTTTTGCAGTTCTCTGGTATCCATGGAATAGAAAATGCTGGGCAGGTCTCACAGTGCTCTGATCATTGTGGCATTGATACATAAACCAGGAAACACAGTGTAGCAATTTCGTGGTCCTTGGCTGGACTGAGGTGTTGTTCTTCCTACTGATTCAAAGAGAAGAGTGGTTGACGCTCCTGCAGGTCTGCCCGTCCCATCCACTGTAGGTGCTGGGGGGGGATGGGCCCTGAATAAAGGCAGGTAAGAGGAGTTGGTGGTGGCCCTTGGCCTGACCTTCCTACCACCATGTGTGGACCTTCATTCCTAGAGTCAGAAAATACCCAATTCAGAAGCACCATCCTACCTTTATGTCTGTTTGGTTAATTCATTTGCTGCATTTCAGAGGATCTCTTAAAAAATGTCCAAGAGAGGTACATTTGGATCAACACCTCCAACAACTATGCTTATTTCCTTCATTATTATGCCAGTTTTCTTGGGTTTGGGGCTGAGGGGAAGGTGTTAACTAAAATTGCCTTCAACCATGGAAGTTATAGATACAGATCTCAAGCGGGTCTAAAAGTCTTTCTATCCTTGTTTTCATTAGGTGTACATCCCTTTTCTAGCTCATCTGCAGCTCATGTCTTTAAAACTTCATAGCAGTTGAACTATGCATTATTTATTGAGAATGCTGAATCTGCACATTTCTCAATCTACATGTTTGAAGATGTACTTTGCTGCAAGTCCCCCACTTGGTTTGGTTTCTGATATATTTGCAAATTCTCTCCATTTTGTTGCTTTCCAAAGTACATGTTTTCTGTGCTGAGCAAGTATCTTGATACTTAGTCTTTCAGAGGCAAATCCATGGCATAAATGTTTGTAGGGATCATTGCAAAGCTTTATTTTTCCTCCTAATGGTATGTGTACAGCACAGTGCAATGCAGATGTACACAAGTGTCTCCTGATGGCAGAAAGGTTCTCATGATGGCAGAAAAGCAAAGGCCAGCTTTGTGTTTTAACAAACCAGAGCCAAAGCAAAGGTGTTACAAGCGTGTGTCAGTCCGTGCAGCCTCCTTGGGTTTGGAGGAATCCTCTCCTCCAGCACGGCACAGCTGCCATCCCGTGAGGAGACGCTGTGTCTCTGTGTCTGTACAGCCTCGTGCATGAGGATTTAGTGAAGCTGGAAAGAAAAGTGCTGATTCCTAGAAATGGGGCATTTTTGAAGAAAAGAAATGCTTTCAAGAAGTTTCCGGTCATGTTTTATTGTTTTATAAAAATTAGGTCCCTTAAAATGGTCTGTCTTTGTGTAATTTATAACTCCTGGAAATGGGAATAAAAATAGTTTTAATGCTGGCAATAATTTTGAAGGCTGTGAAAACGAAGTGTTTTCATTGACCAAAACTCTTTCTTTTCCTAATGTTGGACAGGACATTTTTATTTTTTAATTTGTTACTCCATCCCAACCCAATTCAGGACTCGGAAAAGCGTCAAGAACTCATAAATACTCACTGAATAGGAATTGCTTTCCCATGAAGATGTCTTTGCCGGGACCTGCAGGTCAAGGGCCCTGGAAATGGCCTTTCAGTGCCTGGAAAGGGCGACTGTACCAAGTGTGCCTGTGTCTGGGTGACGCGCTGGATTTTCGGGGACAGCAGAGGGAGCGCTTTCTGTTAACGAGCTGTGGATATACAGGCAGGGCTTTCCATGGAATAATTTTGTAACAGGGATAATTGAGCAGTTAATCAAGAATAGCAAACAAGGGCTCCATGGAAGCCCAGTTTACAGGGAGGACAAAATTGCCCTATTTTTCATGTGGCTATCTCTGTATTATGGTTGATTTTCTTTATCGGCCGCTAACAGTCTTACTTGGAGAATGGTTATTAGTTTGGAATTTCTACAGTTAATCTGGTAGTTTAGAAGAAGCATTATCACAGGCTCCTGTAGGAAGCCCATGCCTCTGTAATGGACAGGGGACTTTGCAGCAAGCAAGGTCTTATCTGAAAACCACCATCCTTATTTCCAGCAAACTGGCTGATGAAGGTCTCCTGGCTAGCAAGTCTTGCTGTCTGCAGCCACTAATGCCCTTCCTACCCTTCCTCCTGCCTGAATACAACAGCAGCAGGGACGTTGGAGTTTACTCTTCCTGGCCCTGATGTTCCCCTGTGCCCCAGATCACGGCCTTCCCTGTCCTTTCTGCACCGTGAGACCGTGGAAGCCCACGACTACCAAGCTTCATCTCTGTAGAAAGAATGAAAAGTAGCAAGGGAAAGGATTAAGCTGCTGAAAGGCATCTGGGTTTGCTGTGTGAAGGCACAGCTCAGCCATGTACTGCTTTTGCAGATGTCAGGGGGAGCAGCCTTTCCTCTGCCAAGATTTTGGCCGCACCCGTGTCCTCAGGGTTGCGTGACCCTTTGCCAGTTTTTATGTATTCATCCTATAGCAACATTTATTGCTAATAGACCCTGGGTGTGTGCTGAGGAGCTCTTGTACAGGCTATTATCTCCCTTTCTGCTGGAAGCTGAGCTTTGTTGCTCTGCTAACCAGCACAGCACTGAGTGAACACAGCATAATGTTCATGAATTATTGCAGGCGATGTCCATGTCCTCCCCACTGGTGTGTGGCAGGGTCATCTGCTCTTCACTATTCTGGTCTACCCAGGAAATCTCCTTCACTGTCTATTTTTGTCTAGTATTTTCGTTTTACATCCAGTGCAGTGGTGACACATTGGTTATTCGACCATAATTCAGTATATAAACCCAGCCATAACCAGGAACATTGCTTTCTGCATGGCCTTGAGTGATGGAGCAAAACTCACCTGACCTGAATGTGTGTTCTTCCAACAACACACAGGCTCCATTTTTTTTGGCTGAGACTTTTCTGAGCATTCTGCACCCCTGGTTCACTGGAGAGCGACGTTAGATGTGTAATCCCAGAAATCCCTGTGCTGTGGCCAGATTTTGGCAGTGGTGTGATGGGTGTGCTCCAGGGTGCCCACAGGCAGCCCCTTGCTCCCACAGTCCTGATGGGAATGCTGCAGGGCTCGAGCAGAGCATCCTCTCTCTGCAGTGGGAGGTCAGAGACAACACACGCTGGCCCTGGCTCATGAGTTGCCCATGGCACTGCAGATTTGTTCCTTGCAGTACATTTTCTGATGCTCTTGTCATTCTGGGTGAAAGGTCTTGATTTGCATCATGTGATGTTTCTCACTATGAGGAGTTTCTCAAACTGAGATTTTATTTATAATGTGGCAGCCACCAGGAAGCAGAGGGAGCTGTAGTCCCAGCTGTGGAAAACTGTCAGGAATCCATTTTAATTTTGAAGGTCCTATAAAATTCAGCTCCCACAGCCTCCTTCCAGCTACTGCTGTTCTGGACATCCCTGGCTGGAAATCTTATCCCCAGTATCAGAAGCAACTTGTGGAGTTCAGGCATCTTTAACTCATATGGTGTCTGGGGACATACTGCTGTGTCCTCATGTTGTCACACCCAGTGTCCCTGTATCCTGTGACCCCACACACCTTCCTCCCTCAGTGCCTGGCAAGAGGAGGGTGTGGAGCTAACACTAAGCAGTGCAAGCATGTGTCTGCATTTTTCTACCCTGATGTGGGTGATATTGATTGGTCCATTAATGTAAATGTCTTGGCTGTTGTGTGTTGCTTTTCTTGCTTATTAATCAAAATAATGCAAAATGAGGGGAAAGCAATTTTTTAGGAAAAAAATGAAATGCCATCACCAGTGATTGAATACAGCCCTCTGGAATGTGATGGGGCTGCCTGCCGCCCACCAGGCATGACGTTACCCACAATAATGAGGAAAAAAAAGCTGAAATGCTTTATATTTTGACAATTTTGGACAAGGTTTAGATTTTTTTCTCTTCAAGCAGCGAAGATTTGCCTAAATCTTTGTTTGTTGAAAAAAATGCCCAATATTCTGTTTGTATTTACTGACACATTTCAGTCAACTGCAAATGTGGGGTTTTTTGGATGCTGCGGGTTTTTGTTTTGTCTGGAAAACAAAATGGAAGGAAGCAATTTTGATTTGCAGGCACCTTGAAGTTATTTTTGCTACTGTCAGCTGTGGAGACCTCCCTGTAGCCAGCAGTGGATGCAAAACACTGAGACATGTACATAACACGTGAATACTCCCACTGAACCAATTCACACATTGGAAATCGAGCTGGTGCTTAAGTGCCTTGGTGGATCGAGGCTTTAGTAGTAACAGATAGTACTAAGGAGTAAAAATGATCAATTAAAGAACTCCTAATGAATCAAAACCAGCAACCTCTCTGAGTTGGGAAGGCCAGAAGCTGAAAGGCAGATTAGAAAAGGCGTGAAATCCCCTTGCTCAGTGTTTCTGGGAGCTGCTGCTCTGTGCTGCTTGTATTTGTTGGTAAAGCTGAAGAGAAGGAAACTACTTGAGACACTATTGCTGATCCTGTTTGTTTCCATTACACAAACAGTGGGGAGAATCCAGACATTTGTTTATGTTCCATGCACAGAAGGGGAAAAAAAAAAGATGTCTGGAAAAAAATTACTCTCTTTTAAATTGGTTGTTGTTTCCTCAAACCTTGGGAATATTCATTTGTTTTCTGATACAGTTGATGGATTTTACTATGCAGCCTGGCAGTGTGTGAGAACATAATGCATGTAGTAAAGGTGACTAACCCCTGAGAATGTCCCCACTGATGCCAAGGGCCCATATGCTGTCATAAACACTTTTTTTTCTTTTTTTTTCCGTGCTGATCACATAAGCCCATTTTGGGTAGAAGATCACATTAGGCTCATTCATGACCTGCTGTGCTGGTCTGTGCATCTGCAGTGCAGCATCTCTGCACTCAGCTCTGGACTACATCCCTGCGTGTTTTCTGAGATTCCAAATTATCATGGGTGTACAGGTCTTCTCCTGTGTGCATCCTGGAACATTCTGCAACAGAGATAAAAATTACTCCTAAAGGTGGCTGAACTTCTGGGGAATATGGTTGTTGATAGCTAATGTTAGATTTCATACATATCATCAAGAGAAATTCCTGCAAATTGATATTTGTAGCAAAACTATCATTCCTTGTAGCAGCAAAGAAAGAAAATGACTGTCAGATGAACTGACTCTATTTTTATGAATAAATTTAAAATCTAATGAGAACCGTGTGAGAAACAGGTGTGAGACAGTAGTGAAATTTTACAGTACCACTGCAAATTTTAATCTTCACTCTTATTTTTCTTGAAAGTCTGTCCAAAAGGAAAATTTCAGGCCTAGGGCTACTGAAGACCATCTTTAAAGTTGCCTTGTGATTTTGAGCAATGCATCATGAGAGCAGTGATGTTCAGATGATACATTGCACTAATACATCACAAGAGCACTTTCGCTCTCATGATATATTAGTATAATACACTATCAGAACACTATCACTGATGTATTACTCAAAAACACAGTTTCTGACCCTCAAGAATCACCCTCATCTCTATGCTGAATACACTGAAAGCTGTGGATAATGATAAGAAATCACATATTTGGTTTCTAGGGTAAAGCCGAGGGAAAAAATAAAAAAGGTGTGGTATTCGGCATGTTTCATTAACTGAGACATCCTTGTGATTTCATTTTATTCACTGAGCAGATGTTTTTGTGGATTGAAGCTAACACAATGTAGGTGTGTTTGAATTTTCTTACAAATAGCCTAAGAAAATCTTTTTCATTTCAAATTTCATTATAGACTTAAGCCATGTTTTGAGAATGTTGCAGTGAGGTGCAGGAATCTTAGCTGATTTCTACATCATCAAATTGAATCAGGTGCAAGCTATCTAAATTCTATGCAAACCATTTGGTGCTGTTTCTGATGCATTCTTTTTTTCTTTCTTTCCTTTTTTTTTTTTTTAAAGGATTTAGGCACTATCTAAAAAGATCTGGAGATGCAGAAATGTGATCTGCCACTCAGATTATTTGCTACCTCTCCTCATTGAGGCATTGGTTTTCTTTTTTCCTCCGAAGAATTATTCTTAGTTGTTGTTTTTCCTTTTCTCAAAAGAGAGTGAAATAGCAAGTAAAAAAGGTAAAAGAATGCTTTGCAATGTAGTAGCTGAACTTACTGCAGAGAAGCAGATGGATGAACGTTTGTTTGATTTCCTCATAGAGTTTGGGTCTTGAGGACCTTGAATTTCCCTTCCTTTGTTGTTTGAAGAGGGTGTCAGGAAAAAAAGTGGTAATACTAATAATACAACATCGAGGTGGCAAGTCATATATTTGTGTTCCTGTCCACAGTTTTGTTTGTTTTCCCCATGTCTCATCACCACTTGTGACAAAAATACTTCACCCTCACCTCCCTTCCGTGCTGGGTAACCCAAAGCTGTCTGTGAAGCTCATAGTCCTCAGCTCTGCTGCCCCCTGAGCCATGGCCCTGCCAGGAGGAGAGGGGTGCTTATGCTTCAGGCTCTGAAAAACTGGACTAATAATCCTTGTGCTTTGCAGGATTGGGGCCACCTGGTGCTCTGGACTTCATGGCCCTGCAGGGGTGTGTCCCCAGCATGTGTCACATACCTCTGGGGGCTTCAGTTTGTTGTATTGAGGCTGCAGCCTCCTGGGAGAAAGTCAAAGCATTCAACCTTTTTAACCTTGTGAAAGGCTGTGCTGCACAGCATGGGCAGTGTCCTTTTCTGTCAGCCTTTCTACCTGTATGGTGTCTGTGGTGTCCCCTCAGCTCCTCTGTCCCCCAGGCTGTGAGCATAGCCCTGAGCCTAGGCTGCCCACACGGGCCCTCCTCCACATCCCATCACCAGCACCTTCTTATTCTTGTCGGTTCTGAAGACACCACACACATCTCTCCGAGGGACATTGTCGTTGCAAACCTCTGGCTAAATACATCTCTGACTGACAACTATGAATAATTCCACAGAGCCTCTAAACTTCCTGGCTTTTCACTCTGAAGCTGATATGATACAGCAGAGCTGCTCTCTCATGTTTTTCATTTTTTATATTCTCCAAAGAGTCAAGATACAGTTATGGACCAGGTTAATGTATTTTCCTCTGAAAATAATGCTGTGGGAGCCTGTGTGTGGTTACTTGTGTGTGTTGAGAATAATGCTGACAATCCAGAAAACAAAGTCATGAACCTGATAATCCCCATTATTTTCTTTCACGTTTTCAGCATGTTCATGTCCATGTGCTTCCGAGGAGGGCCGGAGACTTCAGCAGGAATGACGACGTCTACGAGGAGGTAAGGGTTGCACTTTATTTCTTCCACAGAGTTGGCTTTGGTGTTAATAAACCACCTTAATGATCCAGGCCCTGCCTTGGGTGGAGGTGGTTAATGGGATCTCTGTGTTTTCATTTCTTGCAAAGGCTGTGTGATAGCAACGAGACCTATACTGGGATTTTCTTGTGAGCTTGCTCTCTAGGAAGGATACAGTTGACACTTGTGCTCCTTCAGTCTGTCACTGCACACAGAGCAAGGTGACATCTCTACAAATAGTTGTTTACTTTTATTTTGAGGGCTCAGGGAAAAAAAATGACCGCATGGTCAGCCTGGCATGCAGAGAGCGTGTCCTATGCCAGCTGCTAACCTGGAGTGCCAAACCTCCCCCTTCCAACAAGAAAAAACACAGGTGGCTTGTTAAAACTCAACCACAAATTGCCTTCTGGCCTGATTTTTGTGAGGCTCTGCTCAGGTCTGGACAAATCACATTGTAGCCTCAAATATGAAAACTAAAGGGCAACTATGCATATGGATGGAATATCTGCCTGTGTGCAGATTGTACAGCAGAACTGGGCATGTGAGCTGTTCCAGTGTGATTGAATTACTGGCTTTTGTTTAAATGAACAATTGTACTGGCATTAACAAAAAGTTTTTCCCAGCTTGACAGCTGTCACAATGAGTCTATGAAAAAGTCTCACTATTGTTAAATTTATGGATTGTTCTTAGTGGGTTTGGTAGAATCCTGTATCTGAAATATGACATCTCCTTACCCTTCTGAAAGTAATTAATATAAACTTGTTCAGTGCTACTGCAATACTATCTGCTTGAAGGAGAACTCATGACATTTTCTACTTTTGTATTTCTGCCTTTGTCATGTGTGCATGATGACAACTCCCTGCTCACAAAGAAATGGTGGCGTATTTTAAAGTTTTTCAATTACTTAAATATGCAAAAATGGTGGAAAAAAGTTTATTACTGACCAATTTTATAAAGTATAGTGCCTGAGAACCTTATAATGAGACTGCTGGGCAAGGAGATTCCATGGAAAGAAAGGATGGCCACCTTATCTGCTGCTATGGTTAAAAGCAGTTGAGTGAGACAACTTGAAAGTTAACACCCAAAGGGTTGTCAGACATTGAATAGGCTGTTCAGGGAAGTGGTGGCGTCACCACCCCTGGAGATATTTAAAGAACGTGTATTTGTGGCTCTCAAGAACAGGGTCATGCTAGGTTAGTGGTGGATTCAATGATCTTACAGGGGTTTTCCACCTAAATGATTCTATGATTTTTCTTTTTCATGTGTGTTAAGCAGTTTTACATGCTGTACTACCCCACAAAATCTGTTTCCATTTTTGTCTTATTTACAATTCCATTTGCTTCTTGCTTAACACATTTATTTTTCCCTTGTTATATCTAAACAGAATCAGGCAAAACTCTGTTAATGAACTGCACTGTATCTTTAGTGTTGTTAAATGCAAAAGGGTGACAAATTGGTGAAAAATATTTTTTTATCTTGTCATTTTCAGTTATAGCAATTGTAGGTGTTGCTTTTAGCAGACATAGGAAGCATAAATATTTAGACACAGATGTGATAATATATCTTTTGCAGCCTCAGAGTCTAACCAGCTATTCTTGAACACCAGAGAGCTAACTTATGCTTTTGTACAGACTGTAGCTGAAGAAATATTCCTTTTTTTTAGGATACTAGGGAAACAAAAACACATTTGCTGCTATAAAAAGTTTGGTGTGAAGTTCTGTCACTGGCTGCATTGGAGGATGGAGGGACTTAAGCAATTTGCTATCATAAGTGAATAAAGCCATTTTCAAAATGTGAAAAGGAGAAATTATTAAAAATAAAGCTGTCTTTGGAAATCATTTAGAGTTTATATCACTACAGGAAAAATCTTTTGACATAATGCATCTCTGTGTTACACCAAGAAATCATATCCCTTTGTCAAAGAGATACTTTAAAAGATTCAGGAATATATGTGAATCATGGTGGGGTAAAATCTGTGAGGCATTAAGTACCATTAGGTGAGATGTGGGTTCTGGAGAGAGCTTTAGATGCACTGTCCATCCCAAACCTGTTTATAAATGACACTTTATTTCCATGTATTTGAGTGATAAGGTGGTGTTGTGGTTTAGGAGCAAAGACGACCTTCCAGAATTATCCCAGCATCCTTTTCCTTGTAATATGTGATGTGGAGGCTGCTCAGCCTCCCTCAAGCAGTTTGTGTAATTGTAAAGTGCACCCAGGCTAAATTCTGCATATTGTGCTGCCTGGTTTAACTACTGCAGCTAAAGGTTTACAGCTACTGGGAATAATTTTCACAGACTCTGGGTCTCAGCTCTGGCTCCACATGTCTATTGCAAACCCCTTTCTATCTGTAAATGCCTTTGAGCTCTCCAAGCTCTGCAGTTATCATCTGTATATGCTCAGCAGATTGCTGATAAATCCCATTGCTCTGAGTGTCTGACAGTGAAAGGAATGCCCAGATGTTGAGACATCAGCCCTCTCAGGAGACTTCTAGAGTTGAGACAGCTAGAAAGTACTTTCAGCCTCTTACTGTGTGCTTAATTTCTCCCATTTGGTGTTGGAGTGACCACTCATCTGATGGAAAAGACAGAAAAAAGCATATCAGGTTAATCCCTGCTTAATCTGTTTATTGGGCTCTGATATCTTCAGGCTTTTGGCTGTGAAGCTCTGACACAGCCTTGTCTAAAGCAACTTTTAAGTGTAAAGAATATAATTAAAGGTAAGATATTCTTAGCACTTGTATTTTAATAAGGTTTCTGATGGACATAAATGTCTGCTGATTTCTGAATATATTTTTAGAATTATAGTACTGGAATATTAGTTGTAGAAGGGGTAAAAGAGGGGCTGACACTTATTCCTCAGCACCATCTCTAAGGCATTTCTTGGTAGAATTCATCACTTAATATTTTAGGTTTCTGTACCTCAGTGCATATGAAAGAAGTCACTGTGTGATTTTTCTAAGATACAAAGAGAATGATTAATAGCGAAAAACACAACTGCACTGAATGTTTTAGATGTATTTCCTCTGCATCTTTGCAGGACTATGTCTTGAGAGGGTATTTCCCAGGAAGTGTCAGCTGTCTACCCTCTGGGCTCACTGTAGTGGAAAGCTAAAGCTATAGTTTATTAGTTCTTACATTTTTCTGCAATTATTTGCAGTCTAATCATGCAAATGTGCACATGCCAAACTTAAGTTGGTCTTACAGGGTTTCTTTTATAGAATCAGGCCCTTCATATTTTATTGTCGCTGGATTACTTTTATCATCTCCATCTTGAGTAGTTCTTATTCATTAATCAACTTTGTTTCTTGGACAGCAAAACTGTTATCAACTAAATATTAGGAGAACTATTCATTAGAATAACTCTTTTTACCTCTATGTTTTCTGTTTGGTTTGAAACAGATTAATATTTTACCTTTATTCATCCAGGAACTTAAAAGCCTCCTCTCAAGTAATTGCTTGCTATCATGACAGAATGTAGTAGTGACTGGTAAGAATTTGGTATGACTCAAGAACATCTTTACTGTAGAACAGGCTCTGTGTTATTGCAGTCGGCACAAGTACTGCAGAGTTGTTGGAGGTCATCATGTCCAAGACATTCAAGAACGTTATCCTGAAATGTCTCAGCAGTTTCAGGCATTTTTGGGCAGCCCTCATTCACTGAGTGTTTGAAAAGTCCATAGCACAGCCTGTCCCTGGTCTCCACTGAGTGGTTAGCCATTACTGCAATATAAATAACATTCATCATCCTTTAGGTTGGCAGGTAATAGCTGTGCTGGGCCAGAGAGTATGGGGCTTTCTCAGAAAGGAAGACTCAATCAAAAGTCTGCACTACTGTTATGAGTGCTGACTTCAATAAGTTAATTTTGAGGCTGACAGACTCAGATGGGCAGACGGGTTTCTCAGTGAAACCCTGAGCAGGCCTGGTGTGCAGTGGTGTGTTTTGTGGTGCTCACCTCTGTTCCTCCCCAAATCCTGTGTTTCACTTGGTTGCAGCCTGCTGTAACAGCTGCCTTGGTGATGTAAATCCAGGGCTGTGCATGCAGAGCAAAGAGTGCCCAGCCCCTCACCATCTTTGCTCTCGTGCCCACCTCATCTTCTTGCCTGTCTTCAGTTCCCAGGCTAGACTGGAAAAGGGGAAAGCATGAAAGAGAGAGGTTAACCCAAACCCTGGTGTCTCCTTTCCCTGGCTGCCTGCCAGACCTGCATCACGGACCCCTTGTAATGAGCCTGAGTGAAACTTCCTAATGTGAATTCTTCAGTAATTTAAAAGATGTTGTAAAACACAGAAGCCAGCAAAAGAATTCACTTCATGCTGTCCTCCTCCCCCTCTGGCATTCAGGCAAGCGGCAAGAGACTCACTTAGGAAGAGATATTTTGACTTAGTGATCTCACTCAGCACGTTATGTTAAATCATTTCAGCAAGAATACCTATTAGTAATCATTTCCAATTCCAGGGAGGATGAAGGAGGCAGTTTGGCATATGACTCAAGAACCTGCTGGGCTGTTTCTTCAGGCTGGCAAAACAGAGGAACTGTGGTGAATTCAGAAGTTTAGTCAAACAAGCCTGAAGTTTAATTCTCCCTGAGTGGCTTTGACTGTGACATGCCATCACTCCGACCTGCGGACAGGTTCCTGCGTGCGGCTGGGCACACAGCCTGGCTGAGGGCTGGAAACCTGCACAGCTGCACTGAACTGTTTGGGCTGCTTCCTACTTAAAGATAAGGTATAAAATGAAAAGATAAATAAGCCCTAATCCAGGTCCTGCTAGACAAAATGGAAAGATGCCCGAAGGCTTCTGTGAGCACTGGATTGAACTATTCATGAAAATTAATGGCATGCAGAGCTAATAGGCTGTTCCTTGGCCTCAGAATTATACTGTACCTTCTGGGAACATATTGGAGCCTGATGGTAGATCAGTCTGCTGCATCTGAACTCCCTTGGGCCAGACCCTGCTCTCTTTGCACCCTGCATGGGTAAACCCTTGGAAAGGGACAAAAGCAGCACAGAATCTAAGTAGTTTTGTGGGTTTTTTTTAAAGCTCTGGTTTTCCCAGTTACAAATTTTATTTCCCAATCTTCCTCTGATGCAGTAGCAAATAAGTTCTTTCCAGTAGGCTCCGGATTCTATCCTGGTCTTGCCAATGTTGGTCTTTCTGACTGAGCATCACAGGAGGTTCTTCTGGCCAAGGAATGTGAGCCTTTCCCAGTTGCTTCCTGAGTCTTTGTGATATTATAGCGACTCCAGCAGGGCAAGCCAGATTAACTGTGCGTGAATATTTCTGGCTGAGAGTATTGCTGTCAAAGCTTAGAAATGTGCAAATAATTATGGTTTGGATGTGGTAGCTGAATGGACAAAAAGTCATTTTGAGTTGACCTGAAACAGTTCTTTATTTTTTCCGTCAAACAAATTTTCTTTCTGTTTTTAGCAGGATGGTTTGGTTTTTGCACTATGGTATTTTATCTGATTAGGATTTGAAAGCCCCTCGATAATGCTGGCACACCAGCATATTATTGCATGTCCTCAACCTACATAAGGCAAAACTGACAGATTTGTCAGTAAAGCCCAGCAGGAATAGTGGGAGACATAGTCATGTATATCTCCCTAGGTGGAGATCCCACTGTTTGTGATATTTTCTGCTTTTTTCAACCCTGTGAGGCATTTCCTAATTTGGCACCTGAAATCTTTGAGATCTTCCTGTATTCTGTGTGCATTGCTACACTTATTTTAAGATAGCAGGGTATCATAATCAGATCTGATTAAGGGCCATTTCATTCACTGTGGTATCTTCCATCAGATCTAGAGAAATGGAAACAACTCAGATACAGAAATTAATTAGAAATGGTTAGAAGTGTTCCCGTTAAGGCAGCCATCCCTCATGATCACACCCATGCCCTTTACACCTAGGCTTTGTCTGGAAGGCAATGTACATTTGGCATTTTACATATCATCGAGTAGCCTCATTGCCCTCTAGTCCAACTGTCTCTCTGCATTCCATCACTGCTCCTGATGCTTCTTACCCTTTCCTCCCTCGAGGCTTCTGCAATCACTTTCCTTGCAGGTAAAAAAGATCCTCTAGAAATCACTTACATTTATTTAATCTATAATATAGCAGAGGCAACTTTTTGTGGCCATTACAAAGGATCTCATGGCCCCTTCTGTAGGATGTTTCCTGTGTTTAGCTCATGGAGTATTTGCTCTGTTGTGCCCTTGATGGTGGTTCATTGGCAAGGGACTTAGTGACAAAGAGCCTCCAACCAAGGAAGAGTTGCTGATAAGGGGATTAAAGTGGGCATGGTCTCTCAGGTCTGTTCACACTGTCAGTCCTTGGATTTGCTTAGCTGTTCAGGAGCTTCTTGTGTATTCCCAGTCCCTGGGTAAAACTGTCTCCAGATCTGTGCTTATCCTTTGAGGCAGTGTAAGCTGAATTCCTGATGGTGGGGAGAACATGCCCCATTAGTATCCTACATACTCAGCTTTTTGGAACTGATGATATGGAAAGGAGACAAACCTATCAGGGAACTGCCATTTTCGAAGGAGAGATTTTTCTTCTCTGAACTAAAATGTTGCCTTAAACTTCAAATGAAATGATGGTTGGGTTTTAGCTTGTGATCCCAGGATGATACAACCTTTTGTACCCTGTAATTTGGATTGGTTTCTTTACTGTCTTGCAAATATAGATCACAATGTTTTGAGGGATCAGCTTTGTTCAGTGGAGGTTCGAGTACCTCCAAGGGAAGTGATTGTCTCAGAGGAGACACCCCCTGAACTGGTTGTTGCTGGCAGTTTTGTTGGCTCACCCAGCACTGAATCAGCAGCTTCAGTGATTCAGATGCAATGCTACCTCTTGCTTTCAACACATGGCTTTTGTAAATGAAGGGGGAGGTGTACTAGTGAAACCAAGCGTTCTTCCTTGTTGAGAAGTAAAGAAAAGTCTGATGGGATGGGTTTACCAATATCTGAAAGGTCAAGTTAATTTATTTTTTGAGTCCAAAGAGTGAAAAAACCTATAGATATGAGAAATAAGATTTCCAGATAAGTGCTTGTATTCTGGTGTTCTTTGTTTTGTGGGTGGAAAAAAACAAAACCAAAAAGTATGCTTTCTTTTTCCTTTATATGTTTGCCCAGTTTTCCTTCTTTCTCTCTTTCTTTCTTTTCTTTTTTTTTTTTTTTTTTCTTCAGGGGAAATAAAACCTCTCAGAGCACAAGAGCAAGTCTTCATTTTGTGCATTTAAAACAGTAGTTGAACATTTCATTGCCAAAGAGAGATCAGGCCCCCTTCTATACCATTAGTTCCATATGTTAAAAAGGGCTTAATGTGCGTAAAAAGCAAATGTAGAAAATTAGTTTAGACTTAATATCTGGAAGACTTAATAATGGGAGTATGCTTCCCTTTCCCTTCATTTTCCCCCCTTTTTGAGGCAATTGCTCATTTTTTTTTCCCTTTTGGGCCCCAGTGATGCAGGTACACAGGCCAGTTGCTGGGATGGCAAGGGCTCAGGTCTCCATGGGCAGACCCATATGGATAATATGGATTAAGCCCATATGATGTCAGGAGAAGGCTGATGGTAAAATGAGTTCAGAATGAGAGTGAACATTAGCTTTTGTTGCACTGGCTTTGCCAGGAAAGCAGTGCAAAGGGACCACAGACCTGTTCCTATACTGGGGGGAAAATAAAGTTATTTCTGTTTCAGAAAGGAAATTTTAACAAACCATTGCAGCAGAATGAGAACTCAGTTTAACGGAGTGTTAGCATAATTGTGCACAATTTGGTTTTGTTTAAATATGTTAAGCACCATTGTTTCTATTGCATGTTAAGGATTGACTTCAGTGCTAGGTTGCAGCAGTTTTCCTTAATTGCTTTAATCCTTGGCCTTAAGAAAATGAATACTTTAAATTTACACTTGTTAAGTACATTGCTAATGAAGAAAAGGCTTTAGCAATCTTTGGCAGACCTGAAACTACATGTAAAAAAAAAAAAAAAAAGAAAAGAAAAAAGAGAGAAGAGAAAAAAGAGAGAGGAAGAAGCTAATCACCAAACCATTCTGTTAATGCTTATTTTAATCATCTTGCCTGCCCTTGCTGGCAGACAGAGCCGTTTGCTGCAGAGGCAGGAGGCAGCTATCGCCGTCAAATGGCGCTGATGTTGAGAATTGGGCCCAGGAGGACAATTTGACTTGTCAGTTTATATAGACATAAAGCTTCATTGTTGTGCACAGACACAACTGGCTTTTTAAAAGCCTATTTCCCTCCTGATGATGTGAGAATCTGCTCCCCTCTCTCCCACTGTTCTCCAGCCCTCCAATTTATTAGAGGGTGTTTGTAACCCTGCACAGTGTTTATGTGGGGCTGTAGGAGCAGGTGGGCTTTGGCAGTGCCATGAGAAGGCCACAGTGACCACACTACCCAGATTTGGACCAGCAGGTGTTGTTGGGAGTAAAGAGCTTTGCCTCCACACTGGGTGATGCCTCTTCTGAGGGAGTTTTAATATGCCCGTATCGTTGAACTCTCCATGGAATTGAGTGTTTTAAAACACACAAGATGCTCAGGAGAGGAGCTAAAAGCGTTTCCTTGGGGGGAGCAAAAATGAAACATCTCCAAAATTCAATTAATTACCAGAAACGTGCGATCTGTTTTCAAAACCAGCTCATGCTGCTATTTTCCATGTGCAAGAAACTTTTATCTTTCTGACAAGTAACAGTTGCAGTTGGCAAAGTGTTGCTAACACCTTCTTTTGGCTGCCTCTGCCTCCCCATGCTGCAGGGAGCCACTGAAAGGGTTTCAAGTAGCGCAGTGCAGCATTTTTGCCCCAAGTTTCAGTTTTTGCATTTTGCACAATGGAGAAAGTGACAACTGGTGCTCACACTGAGCAGCAGCATTTACTGCTTCGAGGGAAAGAAAGCTTCAAAATCCCCCTTGGCTGAGTTACAACCTTATTATAGCTATACAAGAGTTCAGGTATTCCAATAATCAGGGAAAGCAGGGAAGTATGGCAGCCTTTGCCCCACTTTGCTTGGATAGCTGCAGCATTGTGAATGGGGCTGGCAAAGAATCCTTTCCTGCATTTAATTGCAAAAGTTGATCGTGAGTTTTAGGTAGACATGTGAGCAAATCCACCTAAACATTTCTATCTCCCTTTTGCTTACATAAATTACTTCAGTGTACTGTCAGCGTGCTTTTAGGGATTGTAATTGGTGAGGAAGTGGGAAGGTATTGCAATAAATGGAGTTTTAATTGAAGGCCTTTTCTTAGAATTTTTTTTTTTCCTTGAATGATCACTTTTTTCTTTCTTTCTGTAAGGAGAACTCTATTATCATTCATTATGTAATGTCTTTGAAGGGGCAAATGCACATAACTGCCAGGTCATGTACAGCACAGGTGCTGTGCAGGGTTTTCTTCAGCTGAAGGATGATTGGGAGCAGTGATTGAGATTAGCTCCCCAGGAGAAGGGGTCTCTGCTCTCCTCCCGATTTTTTTCTCAGTAAAATAGTTGCACTTAATGCATTTACAAGCAGACAGTAAATGCTAACATACTTTCTTTCCATACCCCTGCCATTTCTGTGGCAGCCTGACTGAAGAAATAACAATACATAAAGCTGCACAAACACTTACGGTCTTAGGTGTCTGCTGCCACTGGCACTGTCAGATTTTCTATTTGAAGATAATTTCATTTCACACTTTTACATCTCAAGTGCCTGTTTTTGAAGATCTAAGAGTTAGGGGATTTTTTGACATATGTTAATTAAGTTTCCTACTGGCTCTGTGAGTGCATTAAGTAATAGTACTTGTAGGTGTGATGCAGAGAGGTGAAGGGACATGGTGAAGTTTGGGAGTGAGTCAGGGTAAAACTGCTGAGCGCAGATACATCCATGAATCCCCAAACAAGCAAAAGCAGGGAAGGGGATTGATCATCCATCTGCAGCTACACAGAGCAAGTAATTAACACGTGAAGTTCATGCTTCCCTGTAGGAAACTGTGGCCCTAGGGCAGCTGGTAGATATGCTGGGTTGTGCTCCCCAGCTTTGAGCAACACTGAAAACTTAAATGACTCAAAAGAACTTTGCTTCAGGTGGTCAGTTTTTGTTTTCTTTTTCTTTTTTTTTTTTCTGGAGAATAACACTGCTGCCATTTACAGTCAGACTGTCATCTGGTAGTGCACTGGCTTCATTCAACTAAGGCCTATAGCAATTGCTGCTTTGTGAAGGTGGACACCTCGGGTATTTTAACAAGAAGTGACACATTCACTCAACTGTAGATAAGGGGGGGTCTACCTTCACTGGTGTGGTGTCTCCTTGCAAATGCTTAGGGAAAAAAAGAATAAACATATGTTAGGAGTGTCCCAGCATTTTTTCTCCAGAAAGACACATTCAGGGAGTCCTTTGCCATAAGTGGATTCTCAGGTGGCTTTCTAAAAAAAAAGTTAAGCAAAACAGCCATTGACTTTCAACAAGAGCTGAATGTCTAAATAAATGCCTTAAGAGTTTGGAAAAGCCAACCTGTTTTCCTGCTGCATTAGGTTGCAGTGGGCAATATTGACACTCACTAGGATATTATTGGCATGTGATTTTCTCCTCTCATCTTGCACAAGGGCATGAGGCAGAATTGCCCTCTGATGCATGCGATCAGAGGAGTTTTGGATTGATGTATCAGCACTTTGTGTTTCTGGGTCGCTCTCGGGAACATGTGCAGAGGGGAAATAACACTAGAACAAGGACAGTTCCCAGGTTAGATAATGTGCTCCATTGACATCCTTTACTTCGCTTTTAAGTGAGGTAAACATAATGTAGATGAGAACAATCTGGTGTTTTTCCACCACTTTTAGCAACCTCATGTCATTTTAAGCCACTGATGTTTCTTCTCTGGTACTACCTGGTGATCCTTTTTACATGTTTATTACTGTTGCTTCTCAAGAAATAAATTTGCTGAGAGTAAAGAAAGTTGCTCATTAGGGCAATGTAATTAAAGGAAAAATAGACATCATGCCAAGTTCCATTTTCTCTACAAAGCGCCACCTTGGAGATTGCCTGAAACTCAATTACTCATTGCTATGCTTATTAGGGAGAACAATATGCTGAAATGATCCCTACTCCTAATAACCTTGTTTTCTACATGTGAATCATGTTAATACTTTTTTCTTTAGTGCCTTAATCACCATATATAAAATGGGTCTGTTTCTGGAGGGGGAATAGAGAAGGTGGGCCACATGGTGGGTGTTCTCTGAATTGCCACTCTCCATGGAGAGTTTCTTGTTTCCTGCTGGTCTACAGTCATTTTTGTGGCTTTGTTGTTGTTTTCTTTTAATTACATGAAACAACATTTATTAAGAGATTACATCTTGATAAAGAGATTTTCTCTGGTGGAATGAAAATGTTCATCATCTGCCTTACTCTCTCCCTTTGGGGGAAGGAGTGTGCAGTATCATCCATGCCTTGGTCTCTTCTGCCTTACCCCAAGGTTTCACCAAGACAAATAACTTCTCAAAAGAAAGATGACATTAACACCCCAAATAACCTTGTTCCAATAATTAGTCCAGTGCCCAAGTTTTCTTCCCAGTGTGCTACCTTGATATCTTCCCGCTGTCCTCCTAACATGATGTCTTCAGCTTCTGTGAACAGGTTGTTCCTATGGTCCCAAAAAACTTGTGTGTCTCTGCATCGAGGTGTGTTACTGGGAGCTGTAACTACTTCAGAAGAGACCTGAAACCATGAAGGAAACATGAGGCACTTCCATCCAGCTCACAACATCCAACTCTCCTTAGCTCTGTGCTCAAGCCTTACTCTCTAAACATGGAGTAAACCTTTGTTAACTGGGCAATTCAACAGAATTCCAGCAGAAGTCTTAATCATGGTAGCATGTCCAAAACTACCGTGGGATTGTGGGGAAACTGACTGACATTCAGGTTCTGTGGTGGCCAAGCTCATTTGATTACCGGTAAAGTTCCCCTGAAATTCTGTCAAAAATACCACAAGCAATCATAAAATAATTGTGTGCAAATTTAACTTTTGATCAGATTTGTGATGGAAATGGCTGAATGTTGAAAATATCTAAGAGAGAGAGAGGGAAGTCATTTTTTCCTGAGAAAAAGAGCTTGACTGGCAAAACTTCACTGCCAGAGTGGAAAAGAACTGGAGAAACATAAGGCTCTTCTCTCTTTGCTGCGTGTCCACATCCCTGGAATAGTTCAAGGCCACGTTGGACGAGGCTTGCCATGGCAGGGGCATTGGAACTAGATGATCTTTAGGTACCTTCCAACCTAAGCCATTTTCTGATTCTGTGATTAGAAGAGGAGACTGATCCAAGTACCACTAGTGTCTTACATGTCATATGAATACACTGTTCCTATGAAATGCTCTGTGTTTTCATTTCAGAAGGAAATGCAGGGCTATATATTTAACCATTCCTACTCCTTCTTTCATGTCAGAATATTTCAGTCCTTCTATGTAGAGAGCAAGAAGACATGATTGAAAAGGAAAGTCTTACCCTTTGATGTTTATTTGTTGCATTATCCGCTTTTTCATGGGTCTATTATTCCAGAATCCTATTGAGCCATTTCATTGCCAAGTGGAACTCTCCACTGCTGTCAGTAGGGAATTTCTGCCGCTAAATCACATAATTTGGCCCCTTTTACTTAATTTAGGGCCAGATTATCAAAAGTGTTGAGCACCAGCTTTCTGAAGGCTTAGCACCTCCTGCTAAGGACAGATTTTCCAAACTGCTCTGCACAGAGCAGCTCCTGTTGTGACCCTTTAAGGACAGATTTGCAAAAGAACTCAGCAGTTTCCTTTCACCAAGGAGCTGAGCCCTTTCCAAAATCTGTCCAGCTTTGCTTAGTGCCAGGCTGGAAGATAAGGACTTTTGATAATATGGCTTTCAGCAAGTTCTGTGATATGGAAAAATACTAAGTTACAAACATGGGAAGGACTTGAAACAAATGCTTGAGAAGAGATAAACCTCCACGTTTCAAGATGTGCCAATTTTTACTGACTGATAGAAGGGCTGGAAGAAAATTTTGGATCTGAACAGGTTTTCCCATAATTGCCCACTAGGAGGTTTCCTGCACATTCCCCTGCAGCAGCTGCCAGGCAGGATGCTGGAGCAGAGCACTGCTGTGCTGAGGCAGCATGGCAATTCCTGTGTTCCCAAAAATGCATTCACTTAGCAAAATGTGATTTGCAAGCAAAGTAGCACAAAACAGCCGTTATTCTTTCACCAGTCTTTCTGGGGGGAAAAAACCTGAAAAACCAACCGACCAACTCCAAAACAAAAACCAACCAAACAAACAAAAAAGGAAAATATTGATTTTCACTTTATAAAAATGGGTTGAATTTTTTTTTTGGAATTTTAAACCCATGATTCCCCTTGCATGCCCTGCACTGTCGTGTTGTCCAGAGAACCTTCTCTGTTGTGGCTAGCAGAAAAAATCTCTGCAGAACAGTCTGTGTAACCTTGGAAGTTTATGGGTTTATAGGTGAGTGTTAGTTCTTCACCTGAAAGTTATTGTAGGCAGGTGGCGATGGAGGATGGGATGGGGACAAGGTGTTTCAGTGTATAAAATGCAAGACTTTAGGCTTTTACCCTAAGCAGCACTTGAGTTTCTGGGAAAGTAGTTCTGTTAAACTTCTGTTTTTAGTAACCTGAGGCTGCTCATCTTGAGTGTGTCTGCTGGGAGGTGGGTGTTTTTCTCCCACACGGGAGCAGGCAAAGGAACACCAAAGCCTCAGTCTGGAACCTGGCACAGCTCAATGTAAAACAGCCTTTTTTTTTTTTTTCTTTCTTTCTTTTTTCTCCTGAGCTGTACAAAACACCTGGAGAGCCTTGGCACATATTGCCTTCAGTCCTCTGAGACCCCTTGTGAATTTAGGATGGGCTTTTCCTTTGGTTATCCAGCCCCACTTGCATTTAGTTTTGCTTTGACATGAAGTACTTTTTAAAATAATGAAATAGATGTAAAAGAAATAAAGCAAAGGAGGAGGAGCAGGCTTGGTAAAAGCCTTTACTGCTGTCACAGGACTGTGCAGCTTCTGTGATTATCCCTTGCCTTGTTCAGCAGTGTATAATTTAATGATTGCATCCAGGGCATGCTATTAACTTTCTTTTCTACTTCTGCGACCCCAAAGCTCATTAATTCTTTTTACTATTCCCCACTTGACGTGTGTATGTGTATGGGGAGGGCAGTGGCTAAAGAAGTGTTATGGATTTCATATCTTTGCTTCGTCTGCCACATTATAGCAAATGACAGTTGATTAGGTCTTTCTATAGATCATTACCAATTGTTTTCTACCTTGCAGATACTGCTATTACGACAAATCTATCATATCCTAGAGATCCTATGCAGCTTGTTATTTCTGTGTGATT
Organism: Myiozetetes cayanensis; assembly: GCF_022539395.1. Classification (NCBI taxonomy): domain Eukaryota; kingdom Metazoa; phylum Chordata; class Aves; order Passeriformes; family Tyrannidae; genus Myiozetetes; species Myiozetetes cayanensis. The sequence continues at coordinate 8,415,027 of NW_026087389.1, forward strand.
TATTACACTCGCAGTAGAAATGTTGTTAGCGAACATTGGGGAAGCAGTGAATATATTGAGAAATATCAATGTATCCTCATGTTCTGGCTTGCAGTGACAGTCAGTGATCCATCTCACTGACACTTACCTTGTTAACATTTTGATCAGATGGCAAATTTGTCATTTTTCATGGTAACAAGTATAAGTTTGTACAAGAATTGCAGAAACATGGGGAAGATAAAGGGCCCCTCTCTTAGTTTTTCCCAGTGTGATGTAATCAGTAATCTTTCTGGAAAATGAAATAATTACTTTGTGAAAAAGCTTATCCACTAGAAATTGTGCCAGTGTTAGAAAGCTCAGATTTCTCTTCATTTGAGGATTGAAAGAGTTCTCTTTGCAACCATTACTGACACTTTGATTAACACACCAAATCAACATGAAATGATAATATAGAATAAAAAGGTTTACAGTCAGATTTCTTCTCCTTGATTGTAGTGAGGAACACAAAGATCTTGCAAGTAAAAGCGAAGGCATTATCTCGGGGAACAACAGAGTACAAAACACTACAAACACGATGCTGCAAATTTCTTCTAATCCTCACAGTCAAAGCCTTCTCTCAGCTCGGCCGTCAGCTCTGCAGCTCTCCCATTCCAAAGTGTGGGCATAAAAAATGTGCTCAAAGCACAAGTGAGCTACACAGGGGGAAATTACAGCCCCTAATGTAACAGAGTCATCTCCAAGAGCCAGTGATTCGTCTGCACAGCCCACAAACACAGGAAAGGAGGCAAGAAGAAGAGCAGGATGTTGCCTCTTGGAGAGCTACAGCAATCTCTGTGGATGGCTTGTCCGTGCAAAGGATTGTACATGGAAGCACCGACACGAAAATATAGAATCAAAGAACCACATAGGTTGGAAAAGGCTTCTAAGATCATTGAATCCAACCATTAATCCAGCAGTGCCAAGCCCAACAGTAAACCATGTCCCTGAGTGCCACATCCACATGTCTTTTAAATAACTCCAACGATGGTGACTCAACCACTTCCTTGGTCAGCCAGTTCCAGGGCTTGACAACACTTTCAGTGGAGAGGTTTTTCCTAATATCCAATCTAAATTAGCCTGGAGAGAAGATGTGTGCATGACTCATGCTTCTGTTCAGGACCAAATCAGACTAAACCCAACAGAAACAGACCTTCCAGGACTTGCGTGAAAGTTGCTTTCATTCAATTATTCTTTTTCAGTTTTATCCATTGAAAACTTGGCTGCAGTATTTCAAATATCAGTGAGGCACAAACAGGAAGTGCCAAATGTCTCTCAGTCAATATGATGGAAAAAAAACCAGGGGCCAAACAGTTCTTCATTTTAACCTGATTGAAAAAAAAAAAAAACAGACTAGGTAAATGTTGAGAGTGCTTGGATAGGAGTTTAACTGAAATCATACAGCTTTTCTTTCTTATCTTCACGTAAATGACTGGGGAGATCTGATGCTCAGCTGGGTTTGGTTTTATCTTGTTGCTGTTCTTCTAACTTTATAGTGCAATGTCAGGATGTAAATGCTGTGAACATGTTATTAGAAAGGCTCAGATTGTATTCAGAGAACGCACACGGAAACCAAACACTGCTTCAGTTGTGTCACTTTGGTCATAACAGCATAGCTTTGAATTGTTTAATTCTTCTAATGGTATGCATAGCAATGCAATAGTTCAGGCACCAGAGAACTAAAGCAGTGAGTCTTAGTGCTCTGCAGTGATTTGAGAAAGCACAATGTCATCTACTAGAAAGTCTAATTGTTATGATTAATATTTAGCATAGAGAAGTCTGTGTGGAAGGGCACAATTTACATCTGCTTGCTGAATTGAATGAATTACTGATTTTTCATTTTCTTTTATCTTTAGCATCCTGTTGAACAGCAGAAAATGTATGAGTACATATTTGCTATAGCAATATCTCTCGGAATAAGGCTGTGCCTCTTAAAAAGCCACTCTTCGTGTCTCTGGCCCAAGGGAGCAGCTGGGCAGCAGCACATTTGCCGCTCGCTGAGCTGTGAGCTGAGGACCTTTACAGGGAGACACTGAGGTGCATCAAAGGTGCAGCTGCACCAAACTACAGAGACCAGACAGATGCAGGAATAGGGCTGATAAGGTGATGGGAGACAGGAGGGGGACAAGGGGTTGCTCTATTTTTTATAATGAACTGTGGCAGGGCATCTGACAGATGTATCGGGCCTGTATCTTTCTATTTAACATTGCCACACCATAAATGCAATTGCCTGATAACTCTGGCCACTTAATAAGTGGTTCTTTTTCACTGAAAACAAAGGAATTAAAGGAAGGAATAAAGGAATTAAAAAGGAAGAGAAATACCGAATTTCCAGAGAGTATTGCTGAAGGAACTTGGGCAAAACATTTTCTGGGAGAAAAACTAATAGTGAAACAGGTGCAAAGAGAATACACAGTGAGGTGAGTTTAAGAGAGCTGGTTGACAAGATATTGCTGCAATTTGTCTTTAAGATCACACAGAGAGCTGACAGATTTTGCTAGGTCTTGGTGACATTCATATAAAAAAAGTTTCCTAAATCACCAGCTGAAATTTTGGACAATGGTGTCTGATAAAGGGACATCGGAAAGCTTCACCTTCTGAAATTGGTGACTCATTTGCCATTATCTCCATTGAACAGCTGAGATCTTCCCTTTAGGAAGAGAGATGAAAAATTATCTTCTGAATGTACCATATTGCTTCCGATTCCAGAGAGGAGAAGGGAATTAATGTTGAGGATGGTGTTGCAGTAATTAGTTTCAGATGCAAAGGGCTGAAAGTAAATCCCAACAAGCAGCAAGAAGGGGATTCACCAGCAGAGCAGCTGGAGGGTGGTACTTTTTTTTTTTCAGAATATGCAATCAGTGTTGTTCATCAGTGTTTTGCTTCTTAATAATTAGAGCAAGATTAAAAAAAAAAAAAAGAAAAAAAAAGCAGAGCAGATTATTGCAGGGAACTCATTTATGGCTGTATCAGGAGTTAATGTTGAACTCTGAAGGTGGTTAACACTTTTGACTGAGATAGCATATGGGGGCGGTTAGTGCCTGATGGTGGGAATGCAGACCACAAGCTTCTGTTCAGATTGGGAGCTGAGGGCATATGTGCTCACACAGGCTACTTGGAGTCCAATCCCATTCCTATTTAAACCAGTGTGAAGATATATTAAGCTTGATTAGCATTAAACTGGGCTCTTGAATTAAAAATTCTCCAGTGAGTACACATAAAATAGCTGAACCCTCTTGTTCCACTTTATGTAAGCGGTGGAGCTCCTCCTCTTGGGCTGTTGGCATCTCTCTTTTGCTGTCATTGACACAGGAATTTGTGGCAGGAATTTTGACACAGGCCTGAGGACCCTCTCGTGCACCCTGTTTATCAGGTCATGAGGTTTGCTAGTTCTTGGCAGGGGAGTGTGTTATCAGACTGTGTTACAAGCTGGCAAACTGTACCTTCTGACTCTCTTAGGAATTTAGTTAAGTCCTAAAATATAAATTTTAATCAACCAAACTTGTTTGGGTTTGTAAGGAACAAAACCCCAATTTCCATTAAGGAAGGCTTTCGCTGCACTTGCGTTTGCAAGTTTCATTACCATAAAAACAAGAACCCCTCCCCACACATCTCCAAACCAAACCAGCACCACTGACTCACCAAGAAAGAAGGTGTTGTTTAATGAACATCTCTGGCTTTGGATAACTGATTGCCAATGAGCTGGAAAACACAGGAGCAGACTTGCAATGGGGGCTTCATCCTGTGATGACCCAAAAGAGCAGTTGTATTGACTCTCAGTGTGCCTAAAGCTGAGCTACAGTCCACTATCAAAACCTCAGAGGTTTAAAAGAACCAGTAAGGAGTCTCCTTACAGAGGCTTCTGCATTTGCATTTCTCTTATAAAAAAATCCAGTTGGGTGCCTCTCCGTTTCTCAGTTCAGACCCATGTCTGCAGTGCTGATGTTTCTCTCACCCTGCCACCTTGAGGGTGTGTACCAGATAAAAAGGAGAGTGAGCTGGGGGCTCTAGCAGGGCAGCCCTGCTGGCTTGGTCAAGGCAGCCACAACACAGTTCCTTGAACTCAACGCTCAGTGCTGGGGTCCCTGGGTGACAGCACTGCCTCTCTGCTTTGGCTGCTTAAACGTTTATTTCGCAGTAATAAAGTAAAGGCTGATTTCATTGGATTATCACTATGTTAGGAATGCTATTGCCTCCTTTTTAATGTATTTGTTTTACTAGGAATTGAAAGATAAGTATCATTTAAGTCCAGAACTGTACGTTGCTAGTTTTCTGTGATTTCTCCTCTTTCACACATCCTGAGCCTTTATTTCATAGATACATGACAAGGAAGCAGCAGCAGGTGTTAAAACATCTTGCCAACAGTAAGACAGACCATCATCAAAACAATGTTTTCGTATGAGTGTTTTTATTTTTCATTTCTGGTATCCAGTATCAGTAGGGAGGGTTTAATCTGAAACAGAAAAAGCCTGGGCAGGGTCTCTGAAAGCCAGACTTTGACCCAGGTGAGTCAGGAGAACTCTGAACTCAAATGAGGTTATAGACAAATATTGAGTTTTGCTCATTGCAAGCTTGACAGCCCACTTAGTGCAGTTCATGGCCCTTGCTAATGGATGGTGATGTCCTGTATCTCTCATAGCCATGATTTTAGTTCTTAATGGATTTGAGGTTGCTGTGGCTGAGAAGTCCATGCATTGACTTCTTGCTAATAGTGCTTAACATTTCTATGAAACTTAGTTGTGTTTCTTTATTTCTTTGTGAGGGGAACATTACAGTCATGGCACTGCTGAAATGAGGATGTAATGCATTCCCCACACACCAATATTCCACTCCTGGGAAAACCTTTTCCTGGGAGAGATGGACTTACTTTGTGGTGGGCATGAAACATATCACTTTACCAGGATTCACAAAGAACTGAAAATGGTTTTGCAGAACTACTGTGGGTTTTATGTTTGCTCTTTGGCCTTGTGGTGGGCAGGCCACTCAGTAGCATGAGCTGAGTGTTTGCCCATGTGTGTGAGGTATTATTGGTCTGCGAATGCCAGATTGTCTTGTCAGGAAATCAAACCCTCACAGTGTATTTTCATTGCCAAGAATTGTGTAAAGTTCTTTTTGTTTTGTTTGTTGGTTTGGTTGGTTTGGGGTTTTTCTGTTGGTGTGTTTTTTGGTTTTTGGGTTTTTTGGTTTTTTTTTTAAACTCAGTATAGGAGGTCTACAACTATCTTTGCTTTGCCAGGATCTCTTGCTTTCATTTCTGTCCTGGCAGGGCCGGCCTGACTCTGTTTTGCCAGAAATCAGACAGCACTCCCTTGTTGCAGAGCTGTTATCTAAGTGTTTTTTACAGCAAGTGGGGAACTCTGGTGGATCTCAGGTGCCCAGTGCATAAACCATGTCTATGGGTACCACACTGAACCTGAGCATTGCAGGTCCTTCCATGTAAAACTTCACCTTAGTTTGGACACCAATTTAAGCAGGTGTTTGCTTACTGTGGAAATACACAGATTTGTCCCATTAGAAATTATTTATTTGACTTGTTTGAGACTGTGTTTATTCCACTATGATTTTTACTAGGGATTTGGTTCTTGCTTCTTTGGTGTGGTGGCCTTTGGTTGGCATTCTTGTGTGCTACAAAGAGAAGTAAATCTTCTCTGCCACGATATTTCAAAATATTTACCACTAGAAGACAGTACTCCATTCTTAAAAAATTATCTGGGCTTTGCACATCAGAGCACATTGAATTCAAAGTATATGCAGTGTGTGCAGTGGAAAATAAGGGGTTAAGTCAGAGATGTTCACTCTGCAATTACTGGGATAGCTGCCTGCATACCAAATGAATACCCCCAATTGGAAAGATTTTAAATAGACTGGACTAGATACATGAGAAAAAAAAATATGAACTGATGGGAACATTTTGTCAGGATGATGGACTGAAAATACAGCAGGTATTTTCTGTCCTTTAATGTATAAGGCTGTGTAATGCAGTTGGGCTCTCCCACCTGAGGGACATTCATGCCAGTTGGCACAAGGTTCCCCTCTGGCTTGGCATAGCTGCCTTTCTGGGCCAGCCCAGCTGAAGGAATGTGATTTGCTATGAAAAATGTGTTGATCGGGCTTGATTTTGTGCCACCAGGCAGATTAGTGAATTGCCTCGTCTGCCTCCCATTGCTTTATTCCAGCCAGCAACATCTAAGCCTTCATGATTTTGCAGGTCTTCATTAAAAATAGCTGTTTCTATATCTGATTACTGAGCCCCATCTGGGGAGAAATGAGCCTTTCATCTGTGTATTATGAGGCCATATCCAAGCACTTTGATTCCATAACAGAGTAAAACCAGACAAACTTTCTGTTCAATTGCTTTTCCAGCTCATCTCCAAGTTCTCTATGAGTCCTGTCCTGTCCCCAGCACATAATGTCTGGTGTTAGGGCATTATTTTTGTTTTAATTGCTCTTTTACTGCTAAATGCAATTTTTGTAATTGGTTACATAACTCCAGGGTTTTATTTTAAATTAATCTAACTTTGCAATCATTCTACATATGTTGCTCTTAACATTTGCCTATTATTTGGATTAATTCCACTAATTTATCAGCACTGTTTAGATATGCATTGTTTTTATAACCCTGGCAACTGAATTAAAGCACACTTGTTGGGCTAAAGGCAAAGTTTGCTTCACTAAATCAAGGGGGTTTCTTTGCCCTCTCCATTCCTGTATATTTACTCAGACAGGGTTTTTTGTGTGTGCTCTGGCAGTCGGCTGTAAAAGTAGCAAATATTCCGGTAAATAAATTCAAATTATCTTGATCATAGAGTAAAAGTAATGGGTAATGCTGGGAATTTTTTTATTATTTTTAAAAATTTCTAAAATATTCCTCAATATTTAAACACCTAATTAGCAGCTAACTTCTTTCACCTAAGGTTAGCTTTGATGCTTGGGGTGGCAGTATTGAAAGGAGTAGAACTGATGATTAGCTCATATTTTTAGTTCGTGCCCAGCCTATTTGTCTCTTGAGTCTGAATTCAAATAGTTGGGAAGAGATAACCCAAAAGCCAGTACAGTCTGTCCTCACGAGAAAGAGCTTTGTCATCAGGTGTTCTTTACACACAGAGCAAATGGAGACATTTAATGGTGTTGCTGATCTCTCATCTTCCCATTTTCCCCACCAGTGCATTGTACAGAGACCAAGCAAATACATAATGTGGGAGTTATAGGCAAATTACTTTTTTAAAGGAAAATTTCCTTTGAAAATGGCCTTCCACTGTGAACAGGCTGTACTTCCATGAGTACAAATACAGAAACAGAAACGTTGAAATATTTCACTGGGTATATATTAAAGCTGTCTTTAGGGACCTGGAAGAAAGGCTTATTTCTGGATGTGCATGAAGGGAACAGCACACAGTTTATTGTTCGACAGCCCTGGCCAAACTCTTTTTAGATGAATACATGCATATATTTCTGGGATTTGGCATGTGAAAAACCCTTGTGGGATATCTCTTTGGGTATGCTATAGTAATAACATATAACAGGTACCAAGACCATCCTTCTCTCAGCTGAATAACTCCTTCCTTGATGGTCACGCTGCAAACAACAGAAATGTGAGGGAAGGATTCCTCAGATGTGCAGTAGAGGAGGTAGCTCAGGTTTCCCATTGACTGTTACAGGCAAGGAGGATTCACATAGTTACAAAAAGATACAGACTGGATTAGTAAAGGCCAACTCACATTTTGTCCAAAATGAGGAACAGTCAGAGGTTTTGTCATAACTGATCAATTCAGTACATGTGAAAAGATCTCTTTTTTTAACAGAAACAAAACAACTCCCTTAAATTCCACTTTTAATTGCATGTAATACACAGTGAACTTATTTTGCTATAATATTAACAGAGATTGCATATAGTTATTTTTCTTCTAACATGTGGTGCTTTGATGATTTCTCACAAATTACAATTTTTAATCTTAAATTGAAAATGTGTCCGGAAATTTAACTAGGCCCAGGCTTGCCATGTAGAAAATAAAGAAAAGGATTGCAGCTCTCATAAACCCTTATCCACAAGTAATTATCTTGTTATGTTAAAGTGGTTCTCCTGAATATTAAAATAATTAGGACCAACAACCTCGGCAATACTTTCCTCAGATGTTGTAATTGGCAAGGGGTGTTAACTAATTAAATGTATTTATATTGCTGGCTGGCTAAAGAAAAGGATGAAGCACTTGTAATTGCTGAAATTTAGCAAATGCACTTATTTACTACAGTATAAACATATAGATTACGGTATTTGTGATGGTCTAATAGCTGGAGACAGGAATCCAAATGCTTCCTGAGGGCATTTCTTTTTGCTCAAGGGGAGCTTGAATAAGGGGCTTTGGCAGAGAGAGTTTTGATGGATGCAGGTGGGATGAGGCTCTCCCCAGTGAGCTCAGTGGATCTTGCAGGATGAATCCCAAAGCCACTGGGGATTGCTGTGGGGTGAAGGGAAAAGGCACACGTGTCTCTGCAAAGGGTAAACTCATGATGGAAACAGTCTGGGAGTCAGTCAAGACAGCCAGTGGCCCCAGATCTGTGTTTGTGTCCCAGTACTGGGCTGAACACACGCCCCACGTGCTGTACCCCTGGGATCTCACTCTTGCCCTGTGGCAGCAAACACATCCAGTGTGGCTCTGTGCTCCCTTTCCCTCTTCTGCAAAGAACCGCTGTGGGTGCCTCGGAAAACTCTGTGCTCGTGGTTACTTGCTCTTATTTCAAAAGTGGCTCTTTCTTCCCCCGCCTCCCCTCAGAGTTCATAGGAAAGACTGAAAAAAAAAAATCACTATAAAACGGGCTATTGTCTGATCTCTGAAGTAATCAATTTTGGATTCAGCCCCCTATAACAGTTTGACATTTCAGGGTCAGCGGAACAACTTTCTGGCAGATTGAAAAGCTGTGTTTCTGGCCCCAGGGTAGATTAGAGTAAAACTGGGCCAAATAAAACGAGGCTTCAAAGCATCTCACTTCCATTTCACTGCTATTGGAAAAGGCAGCAAGGACTGTTTTTAGGGAGCACAGATAACAGAAACCTTGCCTTTTTCCCTGCTTCCTCTCTCCCTTTCCCCACATGTGCTTCCCCCTCTTCTTTTGGAATAATTCCAAGCACAGCCATCACTGGGCTGGAGCAACCCAGTGCAGGTTGGATCAGTCACAGCTCCTCTCCAAAGCACCCCTAAAAATGCAGAGAAGGGGCAATCCTCTTGGAGAGGGGGGACACGAAGGCAGGGAGATGCATCCTCCATCCCCAGAACTTTGATGCCTCTGCTGCCTCCTCCCCTCCTTTACTTCCTTAGCCCCATCTCTACTCCTCCAGCTTTGTTCTCCTCTGTGTTTTTCATTCTCCTGCCACTTTTCTGCCTTCCCTCAGCCCACACTCTCATGACACCATGGAACAGCAGCAGTCTTTTCCCCAGCTAGGGGGAAGCTGGAGCCCATTATCTGCCTGAGCCAAAATCCATCTCCCCTGCTCGCTCCTTGTCTTTAGCCTCCTCATAAATGGAAATTCAGTTCCCTAGAAAGGACATATGTTTACAATCCCACAGCTGGTTGGTACATGTGTACCAGGAGCGTGTGCCAAGGTTATATAGACACATGGCACTTGTATCCCAGAATCCCATTTGGCGCCTGGGAGCATCTTCATGCTGCGATGCTGCGGAGGTCATTACTGCACCCTGTAATCCTCCATGAAGGTTTTCTGTTTTCATTTATACACAGTAATAAAATACACATCTCAGCATCAGGCATTAGGATTAGTACTGACAAGGCTTAAGCTGAAATGTTTTAAGGATGCGTTTCCGATGTGAATAGAATAGCTAGCACGCAGCGCACAATTATGCTGGCTTTCTGGAAGGAAAGATTTATGCTTCAGCACTGTCCATATCACAGTGACACCAACAGCATAAAATGAATTTTATTTAAAAAAATAAAGATTGAATTATTTTTTCTATTGTAGTACTAATCTAGTATTATTAATTTAAGTTTCTAATGTTGATAAGCCACCAGAAGTGTGAAGAGAAATGTCCTTTCTAATTTCATCGTCTCTTCTTTAAGTTGAAATTCTGAAAGTCTGTGATGTGGGGTCAGCTGGCTGGGTTCAGAGAAGGGGATGATGTGTTTGGTGGCTCTGAGCCTAGGGGCAGAGTGGGTGCCTGGGCAAGACCCCCACACTCAGCCTTCCATTCCTAAGTCTGTGTGAGCAAGCATGTGTGCCTTGGTGACCTGGCCAGTCCCTGTGTGCTTAGAGCCCATCTGCACTTGCTCCAGGCAGGGCAGGGTGTTCATCCCCAGTGAAGCTCACAGCTCCTGAAGATGGGCTGCACCCCTGCAGTGCACCGGGAGGAGGGAGCTCTGTAGGCTGGGAGAGTTCCTCCTTCCTGTCTTCCATCTCCCATAAATGTCACAGCCCTATTTTAGCAGCCAGGAGAAATCTCTCCTCTCCCTGTCCTCTTCTGGTGTCTGTTCTCAGAGGATGAGGACTGAATTGGAAAAGAAGGGGAGGTACAGAGGTACTGTTGCTCTCATGCAGCAGATGGGTGTGATGGCCCTCACATTCCTGCCCCATGGCAAAAACATGGGGTAAAAATGTAGTCAACCCAATAATGTGAAATGCATTGCCCAAGAGGGAGTCCTGCCTCTTGAAAAGCCCCATCACACACCCCTGTCCTTAGCATCAGGAGGCTCTAGACCTCTCCTCCACCATCACTTCATCATGAAGGAATGGATGACCTCACAACAAAACATAAATTCCTAGTGCGAAGTAAATGAAATGGAGCAAATGGATCCATTACAGGCAGTCATCTTTTCCCAAATTTTTTTTTGAGAGCACCAATTACTTGGGGTGGAGGAGCCTGGCACAAGCATGGCCACTGGGTTATATATTCACTTCTGGTTTCTGGCCATTCTACACTACAATAAGCACAACTGGAGCCCAGTGGGTCCAAACTGCTTTTACACTGCTAGATTTACAGTTGCTGGCATACTGGAGATATGAAGAATTCAGAAGCAATTTCATATATTTCTGCTACCACTGCTGGCAGTTTCCTGCTTTCAAGATATTTGTTGTGATAGTAGGGAACCACCCTCTCCAAAGGATATATATTTTAAAAGCCTGAGTTGCTGAAACTTGGTGTGCTTGCCTGGGTTTTTTGTTTATATGTCATTATTTTCTATTTCTATTTGATTTTCTGATTCATATTCAGTTTTTAATTGCAGCCTTAACTCCCTCTGCATTTTAGCAGAAACAGAAAAAAATCATTCAGCCTGTCATAAGAAGGAAAACAGATATGACCTGAGGAAACCACATGGTTGTTATGTCCATCTGTTTTTCCTGACTTCCCCACCTTTTGGGCTGAAAAGATGCAACTTACTGCCTTACAGGATAGGTGTTATTTTGACAGAAATGTGTTCTCAAAAAAAAAAAAAATCGAAAAAAAAATTAAAATGCTAAAATTTGAAGATCTTGATTCACCAGCCCTTTGTCCTGTGAGGTGAAGAACCTTTAGACATAATTTCTTTTGCCTAAGGGTACTTAAGTACTTAAGAGCTACAGTGACAACTACCTTAGACACCCCTCCATGTGTGTCTGCCCCACACAATACAACGGGGCTGGGGGCTGTTAGCTGAAACTGCCTGAAAATTGGCACGTGATGGGGAATGGCCATCAGAGAAACAACCCTGGTGCACCTTCTGTTCATGGCTTTTGGAGCACGCCCCAGTGAGACCCAGCAGCTGCATTGGACAACTGACCACACTGTAATGGCACTTGTATTCTGCAGCTGCATAGTGCCTTTCACAAAGCACCAGGCACTATTGTAATATTTTATGGCCAGTGGAAATTCTGCCACTGAAAAGCCAGAATGAATGTTTTTCAGATGCTGTCTCGAGTCAGGCACCTAAATGGTGTGAACCCTTGTTGCAGTTGACGGATCAGGTCTCTAAATTACTTATTTAGCTCTTAAGCCTAGTTTGCAGTAGAGAATCAAGAGTGGTATTACACTGTAATGTAATTAGTACATATTGCATTATTGTTAATTTGTGGGAGGGCAGCTCCCAGATCCCGGAGGGAATGGGAATGTCGGTGTGTATATGAAGGGCCGGGAGGCAGAGGCAGCCTGGCTCTGCAGGAGGTGCTGGCACCGTCCCATCGTGTCTCTGCACGCAGCCCCCTGGCTGTGCTGCTGCTGTCCTGTGCATTTCTCACATGTTCTTCTCCATTTTATGGCTGAGATGGAATGTCTCCCTGTGTTAGATCAGAACAATTTCTCTCGCTACAAAAACAGGGACACACACACATCCCCTGACCCTGGACAGAGTGTCTGACATCTCATAGGAGCTGCTGGGAGCTGCTGGCAGCCTGCATCCTTCTGCTTCCCTGGGGCAAAATTTGTGTGGGTTTCAGGGGGTCATTCTTCCAAGAACTGAGTACTCAGACCACAGGGCCTCTGCTCTCTTGGGAGCTCCCTACATAAACCCAAGTACAGGAGCACTGTCGATCACTCATACTTCTGAAATTTAAGAATCAAAAAGCCCATTATTGTTGCAATTCATAGTGGTGTCCTACATGTCAGCCCGTGATAGAAAGGAAATCTGTGAAAAATACTGTATAGCAGGTCCCTAGCACAATGAATATTTTGCTGGTATAAAATCTTTTCATGATGAAATGGTCTCATCTTTGAACAAAATCATTGTATTGCCCAAGCTGTTGTCAAAAACTTTAATGCATTGACTGCTTTCCCCACTAGACAATATTTACACTTCTCCATTCACCCCATTGATCTCAATTTTTGCAGGAAATTTTTTGGGGGTAAAATATAACCATTTTTTTAAAGAAAGGTAAACATCCAAGAATTGTACTCAAGGGAAGATATACAGTGTAGACTTAGTGACAACTTAATAGCTTGTAGTATATCAGATGTCTTCTATGCTGCCATCTTCTTGTGGAAAGTATCTCTATACTGTGCATAAAGCTATGCACATAGAAAGCTGTATACAAGCCCTCATTTTTTTCTCTCTCAGGTATAAGCATTCTTGGCACTGGCAGAACATGTGTGGTGCATAGTGTACAGGAGAGGCACAGCTCCTCTGCTGCAGGAAATAGAATAGAACATTAATTCTCTTGCTCAAATATTCACAACAAGCCTGTGGATTAACTGTCCTTTCACTGAATACTATTTACCCGTTTCATAGAAAATGCATTATTTCCTTGATTTAGCTTCTATTTGGTATGCTAAAGAAATCAAATTTCCATATAGAAAAGTATACACAAAGGATATGACCTTTTAAGTTTAGCAGGGAAAATAACTGAGTGCAATGTAATTAATATGCCATATAAATGCCAACAACAACATTAATGCACCATAAAATCAGGACAGTTAAAATGATATAGTCTGGAAATGAAAAAGTTAAGTTTCTGGTAGCTTCATTAATTTGCTCACATGGTATTTCTGTGAAAGAAGCACAATCTCCTTATCTAAACCAGGAAAATAGATATGCAATGAAAAAATGTGTTTTTGTTAAAAGAAAGCTGGATCTTGCTTAAGGCTTGAGCAAACTCCTGAGTTGTCAGCCCTACTTATGCAACAGTATAATTTTTCCAGTGTTTATACCCTTTAATTTTTCCCTAAAGCTTCATGCATGTCTCAGATACTAAACCTGTCCACACCTGTAGATCAGTCGACAACAGTGCAGGAAAATACTTGCATTGCTATAGTTATAGTGTTGTAATGTAGCTCTTCCTAGAGTGATTTTTTTTTTTCTGAAGTTGTTTTTTCATGCAGCAAATTTCCCTGTCATGTTTATAGTCCAATTTCCTTCTGTGGGTAACGTCTTCCAAGCGGATAAATGCTTTCGAAGGGTTGGATGGCATATGGTACCTAACTCTAACAAAGAGGTCTCCAGGGGGAAAAGCCTGGGGGGTTTTTTTGTGGTTCTGGAATGCAAAAATAACAGCCAAATTAATACCTAAACTTCCCAGCAAAAGGTATATAGTGGGGCAGGGATCAGCCAGGCAAAATGTGATCCCCACAGTAAGCGCGTGAGGATGTTACTCAGGAGCCAAAAGTCACTCTGCCACCTCTGTATTGGTGGCTGGCAAATGCTTCCCACCACTGCAAGGGTGCATTGTGGGCTGTTAACATGGCTAAGGTGTGTGGCCAGCTGTTCATCCCATGGTTTAGTTATTGGAGGTAAAAGGAACAGGGGAGAAAAGAGGCAAAACGTTAGCTTAAAATAAGAAGGGATCTATTCTTCCCACTGTGTGTGCCCAGCTCCCATTAATAATAAAATGTTAATGATAGTTATGTGTTCACATCAAAGGCAGAGCAGAGCCTTTCATCTCACTTAAATCTTATTCAAATAATTAATGGAAGTAGTTGTCTATGGAAAAAAAAAAAAGATATTAAGAAATTCCTTTGTAGAGCACTGCAAACTTTGCTGCCCCTAAGGAGTAGCTCCTAGAATCGAGGACACTAACAAATTGCATTTAAGTGGGTCTGTCCCTGCTTTCTGCCAGCCTTGACTGCGTTGCATCCTAAAAAACTGTGCAACACTATTGGCATTGCAATAGATAATCCAACCAAAATCAAATCAGAAATCCCTGACAAGGCCTATGTTATGAAAATAATCATAAATCTTATGCTGTGGTAGCTGTGTGCAGCAACATTAAGGATTCTGCTCAGGCCTGTGTCAACATAAAAAAAAGGGGGGAAAATGTCATTTGAAGTTCTCAAATCAACTCTGCATCTGTTGTTGTCTTCTGTTCATGGCCCTGCCAGCCAGCACTGCCACTCACCCCTTGCTTCTGTGCACTAACACAGGTCTGGAACGATTCCCCTGGTGAGGTAAAGATGAATAAGCCCAGTCCCCAGCTGTCATTAGCTGATATTAGAGGTAGTCTCATTTCTGATGCCTTTTAGACTTCCTGTGAAGGCTGAAGTGGTCCATTGAAACCCCTGCTCCTGGGAAATGCAATGATTTCAGTTGCAAGGTTGCTTTGGGTGGTGCTGCATGAGAGAATGGAGGTGGAAATGCACAACCCAGCTGGGCTGAGACTTCAGACTCTTGCACGATGGCTCCACATTGCCCATCCTGCTCCCAACAGCTCTGACAGTACCCACACAATTTCTGCTTTTCCAGTTCCACTTTGGAACTGAAGCACAAGGGAACTGATTTCTCTTCCACACACTTATTGCATCCCATGTCCTGATCATCTGCTTTGTTTCCTTTTCATGAGATATTAATGGGATAAGTAATCTGAAAATGATGCTGGTGTCCGTAACAAAGTGTAGCGTCCAGAGAGGAAGCAGTTTGGTACTTTGGCATTAATTTATCCATGTCTTACAGATCACTGCCATTTGCAAACCCTGGCTCCTTTAGATCTGTGACTTCTTCCAAAAAGACCTTGAAAGTAGAGGACAGTAATATATTTTAGAACTTCAGAGATCAGAAAGTTTTTTTAATACATAGATGTGCACCATAGAAGTGCCTATAAATAGATATTAAAACATGCAATTTATAGCCTATCATTTCATGGCCTTTCAAGGCTAGAAATAAAGCCATATTCCCCTGAGAAAATGAGATTTGTAGTTTTCTATGGCTTAAAGCTCCTGTTACTAACCCTGATGGGCTGCAAGATATTGGACAAGATATCTGTTACTGGTCTGGAATATATATAATATATGTGAATGTATATGAATAAGGGGGAAATTATGAAGTTTCTACCAGTAAATGAACAAGTTAGGAGATTATAAGAGAACTTGGTGGTGCCTGGGGGAGATATTCCCAGTGAGAGCAATTTTTTTTCCTCAGTAATGATAACTTAACAAAGGCAATTAATCCACTCTCCCCAGCAAACGAAGTCAATGGCATGGTAACCTCCTAATAGTGCTCCAAGGTAAAATGAGCTCTCTTAATGCACTTCTGAAATCGTTTTGAAGCTGCAGTAATTCCCGTGGCAGCAGGGAAAGGGACCTGCCTGGAGGATCTGGCTCCAAGGTTTGCTCGCTCCGGTTTCACTGGAGCATGGTGTGGGATGTGCTCACCATCACACCAAGCTCCCCCACTTTTCGTGGGGAGGAAGAGCTAGGATGACTGCAAAGCAAAAGATTAATTAACAAAATGAGGGACAAATAAGCAAGGGGCTCAGGTTCATCCTGATGCTTGTTTCTCATTCATCTGTCTGCAAGTGTTTCACAGGGCTCAGTGATATGTTATACTGGTATTAATCCATGAAAATCTGTTCAAGGTGGGTAAGTGCCCTCCTCAGTCACAGGGACCTCAGCTTGTACTGATTGCAGGGGGAGGAGTCCAAAGTCACATCACTTGAATTAGATGCCTAAGAGCAGATGTCTTACTCACTGTCCTCAGACCTCCTCCACTCCCTGCTTCCTGTTTTTCTGTGTAAGTCTCCATGGTCTTTAGACCCAGTTTTTCTTGTAAAAGATTGGGTTTTGAAAGCATGTGTGAACAAGAAATAGCTCAGCTGCTGGAAATTTAAGTAGATAATATAAATAACTTATTCAATATATAAAAAAATTAAATGCCCAGCAACAGTAGCTCTCTTTTAGCATTACATATTTATTAAAACAATTTGGTGGTGTAAATTATAATCAGTCATGGGTAGTTGTCTGCTGTCTAACCCTGAATTTTAATCTTTGAGCTGTTTCCATCCCTCCAAATTAATTTTAATAATGTATGATTTTCTCATCATCTAAGGCCAGCAAGAACTTTTAATCAGAAGTGGTTTAAAATATAACTGCTCTGTCCCAAATCAGGATTGCAAATGAGAATCTGTCTTTAGCTAAAGCATAGTTTCTGGTTAGAGCATTTATTTTGGTGAGATGGTAGTTGCATGAGTGTTCAGTTCACTGTAATTTTCTTAGATGTAAGAGTTTTTGAAAAAATAGTCTTGCTAATTAAAAAAGGCCTGTGGAGATGTGCATTTGAACTGTAGAAGAACTGAAAATTGTGGTTGGGACACACAACAAAGATGGGAAATTGCAGAAATACCAGAAACATTTTTGATATTGTTAATGTTGAAATGCAGCATCCATTGTAATCTTCCTGCCCTTTTCTTCCCAGAACTCACAGCTGTCTATGAACCAAACTTCCTCTTGGGTATATGGCATTTATTATATTTGGTTTCAGCATGGCATTGAATTTTTTGAATTTAGGGAAATTTCAGTGAAATCCATTTGACCAAACAGCTTCAGGAGAATCCACCTGACTTTCCTGGCAAGACAGACTGAGGAGGTTAAGGTTCTCCAGTTGGAAAAGAGACAAAGGGAGAAATAGATCTCTAAAAATCATAGGATAATGTTGAAAGGGTGACTAGAAGACAGTTATTTGCTGTTCCTCCAAAGATAAGGCATAAGGGGACATGCAGTGAGATTATGAAGCAAAGTATTTGAGACAAACAATGTAGTTTAGTGATGCATAATTGAACTGTGGAGGTTGGGAGCAGTTTTGGAGATGTGCTGGGTCTCCTGGCCTTTGCAAGGGGTAATGGGGGATAGCTGTGACTCATACCTTGGTGAGGGCTCACATTTCTCACCCTGTGGAGCTGAGCAGCTCTGGCAGAGAGCTGGGGATGGCCATGCTGGGGTCTCACTGTTCTTCAGCTTTGGAGAGTGAGAAAATGGCCAAATAATGGACTGATGCCTAAATTGCTGTCTGCAGGTTTAGGATTGTTCTGTAGCAGAGACTTTGTGACTGGACTTGGGGGGAAATCCCTGATTCTTGGATAATGAGTGCTGTCTGGGAAGCAAAGGGTTAAATCTGGGGACAAAGGCAACAAAAATCACTTTTTCTCCATTACATCTGTGAGAGGAAGCAAAGCAGTTTCCCAAGGGAACTTGTCAGTCAGACATTTGTCAACACTGGCAAGGAGAGAGTCACTTGTTTCTCCCAGAGCACGTTTGCAGTTGAGTTTTTCCCAGATCCAACTTCCACACTGCTCTTGGTTCCAGCACTGCCGTAGTGAGCCAGGCTGGCACAGCCCACACTGCATGAGGGACCTGCTCGTGTACGTCGGAGGCACCACGGCCACGTCCCCTGAGTGGATCAAAGTGCCCTGATCTGCACGAGATCTGCGAGGGAGGGTTTTTAATTGAAACATTAAATTAAAAAATTTGCAAATTATGGGCACATTTTCAATTTGTGACCTCTTAGGTTAGGGTACTTGCTCTGAGACTGCCTCATTAACTGCAATAGCTCAGCCTCTAGGAACTCTGCACTGTTTGATGAGGCAGATACCATATCTTTCCTGTAATTTAGGAGGAGTTATGTACATTTTTTTTATTTTTTTTTCCCTGAGGGCTGAGGTCCTCTAGTGTTAGACTGCATCTGAATTTCACTGTAATGTGGGAGCTCAGCAAAGCCACAGGACTCTGCTCACTGGATGGTTGGTGTCACAGGGCTTCAGAAAGTTTATTTATGAAGCTGGACATTATGAACGAAGGTGGACATTAGTAAAGGGGCATATTTGTTGTTTGGAAACTTCCTGACAAAATCTTCAAATTAAAATGTTTGTCTCTAGATGATGAAGGCTGGCAGTTTTCTCTCATTTGGATGCTAATAGTTGCTCTTCCTCTTCATAATTCACACGGAAATGCTGACAGCCTTGTGTTAACAGTTACTGTCACTTTTTTCTCCCCTGAAGCTGGACTTACTTCTGTCAAAGAGAATTTAATTTAGAAAACTTCATCCTCACACACTGTGAGTGCAGCTCATTTCCTCACTTACAGATGTATTTCTGTGTGTACACATACATATTCTTCAACAGAGGAACACAGTTGGTTATTTGGGTGGGGGAGGGAGGGGATGTTTGTATAATTTTTACATCTTGGGAAGAAAATCAGGCACTAAAGAGATGAAATATACTTTTAAACTGACAGAGCAGTATCTAGAAACCTTCCACAGTCATGTCTTTTCAAAACTGCTGTGAAAAAAAGAACTGAAAGCAGAGGATGAAAAATTAATCTCTGAAAATGCAGCAATGCCAGTAGTGGGTGAAGTAGGGCTGGGTGACAAAGGCTCTTACAGTTCACCGAGAAGGACTTTGTACTGAAGAACACAACTCACAAGTCCACAGAAATGCCTTAGATGTACAAAGTTAAAAAAACCCACATGTATTTCTAGATGCTGTGAGAGAATCTGCTTCCAAGGGGGCAATAGCTGCAGGACTTGACTGCAAAGAGGAAAATGGAAAATGGACTTGAGACTCCCAGAGCCACATCCTTACCTGGAGGGGGAGTGGAAAGGAGCTAGTCCAGCTGAGCACACAAAAATACAAATGAATCCAGGACTGTGCTGTGCCTGCAGGGATGCAGGATCAGGCTCAAGTGCCTCATCTCCCTGAGCCATGAACAGTGGAGACATTCAGCCTCACCATTGTCACAGCTAGGGGGTTCATTCCCAGCAGCTGGTGGTCTTTTGGAGGATGGCAGGACCAGTTGTGGCCATCCACGGCACTGTTGAGGTGCTTCATCATTTTCAGGTGTCTCCAGACCTCCCTGGTCCCTTTGGATGGCAGATGACTGTTCTGCAGGCTGTGTGGCTGGAGGTACCCAGGTGGGGCACTGCAGTGACAGGGGCCAACGTACTCAGGTATATGAGCCCCACGTTCAACTTTCTAACCATAAGAAGAGCAGGCCTGTTCTCTACTTTTCGTATTGAACCATGCCTGTGGTTCTCTCAAAGCATAATATTTGTCTGTTTGTATTTAAATTAATGCCCTCTCCACCCTCCAATAAAACCCAAAGCTGAATAAGGACCAATTAGAAATATGTGGTATCAAATATGAAAGAAGGTTTATTACAAGCAGACAAGCAGGTGGCAACTCTTGTTGGTCAGGAAGCAAAGAAGGAGCATGTGGCTAGTGGGTTAACAGTGTTCATGACAGCAAAGCAAGTAACTTTAAAACACTTTTCCAGTTTTTAAATCAGTGCCTTTTTTTCCATCATCATTATTTCTCCAGTGTTGTTGAACCTGGGGTCCTTCTTCTGATTCAGCTGTGATATTTTGCCCCAGACTATTTCCTCACAGATGGTTCCATGGCAGCAAATCTTTACTTCATTCACTCAGAGTATGTTTTACAGTGAAAGTCCCAGGCATGTCCAAAACCTGCTCCTGGTAAAATTCTGAATTTGTTTAAATATTTCTTTTAGTTCTTTCCTGTTTTTTTCCTGAAAGAGAAAATAACAACAAAACATCGAGTATACATGGTGAATGGGAGACCTAAACTCCCCAAGCAAACAAACACCAAGTTTTCACTTTGTACTAAGAGCTGAAAAGGCAAATAATAAATTTACATGTTCTAATCAATGTATTTTTACTTTACAGATATACTGAAAACTAATTAAGATCTGATATTAGCTGAGCTACTTAATATCTTAAATTATTAACACTTCTATTTAGATGCATAATTTATATATAAATGGAGAAAGTAATTTCGTAATGCAGCTTCAATTTTAAGTGCAGTCTGGGTGTAATGCTTTGTTGCTATCCATTTTAAAAAGGAGCTTTGATAACTATGATTAATCCTTGGACCTGCATTAAAGCTTTTCTTCAATCTCATGTTTTTGCGAACAGTTAATAAATGGTACAAATCTCGAGAGGGCCAGAGAATCACACAGGGCGAAATACAACCTCACCATCCCAGAGAGACAGATTAGGATTTATAAACTCAATAACTGCAAGGATAAGTGTGAAGGGAATGAATATTAAATGTATGAGGGCAATGCCAAAACAGAGTTGAAGGTATAAGGTCTGTAACATATAAATCAAGTTTTTCTCTTGGTGGATAAATCCCATTGCAAGAACACCCAAATGCTGAAAGTTCCAACCATCCTTGCTGCAATATTGTGTGTAAAGAGGTGATGGGCAACATGATGGAAAGGGTGTCAGACCAAGCTGTGACTCCAGTGGTAGGAAAGGAAGGCTTTGAGAGAAAAAATAAATTACTCTTTGTATGAAAAGCATAATGAAGGCACTGATAGCAGAAGCAGTGTTTGGAGGGCATGTCGATTTGCAACTGAATTCCTGAAATTTTCAAAGAGTTTCAGGATTCTTCAGGATTGTAAAATATGTATTGGCAAGCTCATTGCCATGTGGCAGAGCCATGGAGATGTGAAGTGTCTGATATAACAAGTTACCATCCCTTTTATGTAGACCTATGGCTGGAGTCACCCAGGGGTAGGAATCAGCACTTTGTTAAATGAAGATGAGTTTAGGGCTAGGGAAAGAATTAAATTTGGGAGCAGTATGGGATCATGTAAGGGTGGAATTGGGGTTACTCGGAGTTGCAGCAGGCTGGAATTATTCATCAAGGCCAGAGCAGAGGTGCACTGGCCCAGGGCTCTTGGCTCAAAAAGGCAGAGTTTAGCCAGCAGCTGAACTCAAAGCTACACCTAATGCCATAGTTTGCAGAAACTATTAAAAGTTCCTGCGCAGGTTTAGGAGAATAAATTAAAAGAGATAATAGGAACATTTGTTATGGAGAGGGAAGTGAATGATGATAACTGAAGCTGGGCTGAAGGGCGATGCATGCAGACCTGCAGAAGGATGACTGTTAAACAGTGTAGATTTTCAAAGATAAACCAAAAGAAAATGCAGTGAGAAACTCAGTTTTAAAAAGTGCTGCAGTGACTTACCAGCTGACACACTGCTTCCTGTGCAATGGCTACAAAAGCATCGGAGTATAGGGAGAGAACAGAAAAATATCGAGTTGGAGGGAAACAAGGAGCTTTAAGTACTGTGTGTAAACATTTTTACAAACCCCAAATATCTGGCTGAGGGAGTTGGGGCCGTTCAGCCTGGAGAAGAGAAGGCTCTGAGGAGACCTTGTAGAAGCCTTCCAGGACCTAAAGGGGCTACAAGAGAGCTGGAGACTTTTTACAAGGGTCTGGAGTGAAAGGATGGGGCATAACAGCCTTAAACTGCAAGAGGGTAGGTTTAGATTAGATGTAAGGAAGAAATTCTTTACTGTGAGGGTGGTGAGGCACTGGAACAAGTTGCCCAGAGAAGCTGTGAATGCCTCATCCCTGGAAGTGTCCAAGGACAGGTTGGATGGGCCTTTGAGCAACCTGGGCTAGTTGAAGGTGCCCCTGACCATGGCAGGGGGAGTTGGAACTGAATAATCTCTAAGGTAAGTAATGAAATAAATACTTGAAAAAATAAATATGGATTGTGAAGTGAGGTTGATTTTCATTAGACAATGCCCATACAGCCTCAGAGACGAGAGAGTAAACATTTCCCAGTGCCTGACATTTTGGGAAGTGTCCGTGTGCCCCAGCGGGTGCGGCTGAGCAGGGCCGTGGGTCTCATGGCTGGGGGACTCCTGGGAGTGCTGAAGTTGAGCTGTACAGGGACGGTGCTGGGGCTTTCAGTGCCTGCAGAAGGGTGGCAATGCACTTTATCTTCACTTGCAGCAGGTTTGGGAAGCTTACGGTAAAGTGTCGAGTGATCTCATCTGTAAATCAGATTATACCCACAGCGCTGTACCCTTAAGGAAACACTCTTGTTTCTGTGATGAAGAGGCAAGGGGGATTATTCCTTCTGATGCAGGCTTGCTATTAGAAGAGCAACCAAAGATGCTAATTTTTAATCCCTTTTTAAAAAAAACGCAGAGAAAGCAGACCTTTTTTTTGTTGTTTTGTGATTTGATATTGTTACATCAAAGAGATTATCTAGAGCAGACTTTCTTTGAATGGATCTGCTGCAATACTGCAAAGTTTGGGCATTCAGAAACCGACAGATTTTGAAAATTGCATAGAAAATACAGGATTTTGGGGATTGGTTGTTAATTGGTCTTCTTCTGTTTTGTAGGCCATGCTATCACACACAGAGATTTAAAATCTAATAATTTTTTAATTCTGTCAATAAGGGTACCCAAGACATGCTAAGGATAAATTCTGATTTCAAACTAAAACCTGATTGTTATAAAAATATTTTATTCTAATATGAATAGCATATTTTATTGAAAATAATAACATTTAAAAGTAGACTTTTCAATAAATATCTTTTAAAATGGAAACTGTTATCTTTCCCATTGATGAACTGCATATTTTAATACTCACCCTCTAATATTTTTCTGATGCATTTGAATAATCAGCAAATGTTTTACAGGGACTTGATTCTTTTTTTAATCTTCATAAGTATCGATTACTCAGAACTTCTGTTGCCTTAAAGAACACACACCAAGTGTCTAAGGAAATGTTTCTGGTAGAAAAATTGAAAAAAAAAATGTGCAGAGCACTTATATAGGGAAATTTCTGGAGTTCTCTAATGACATCCTATGGTCCAACTTGTTGTTGGGAAGTTAAAATCTATAGCCCATTTCCCCATCCTCTCTTGCTAAGAAGGAAAAAAAAAAAAAAAAAAAGAGAGAGAGAGAAAGTAACCCTATATTTATTTATTTTCTTTCACTTTAAGCAGAGGCTGTGTATAACCCTGTGTAATGGAAATCCAGTGCTGGGTATTCAGAGCTGAAAATGCTCTATTTGACCCTCTGTAACACACTCAGGAAAGCAAAATGGAATAGCCTGAAAGCACAGAACTAAAAATGGACAGGATCACACTTGGAATTAAATTTATGGTTTTAAAATAAAATTATTTTTCCTATGGCTTGTCTGACATCCGTACAATCTGAAATATACAGGGGATAAATTTTTTTTTTTCTTCATGATGTGCTGCCCAGACTGTTGGTGGTTGCAAAATGATAGAAATAGTGTTTGGAGATGTGCTGTATGAAACTAAATCTCGCTTATCTAGTCTTTTGGTCATTGTCTTCACTTTGCAGTAGAAATTGGTACCAACTTCACTAATTGTTAAGTGGGAGAAGGGGAAGATCTTACTTCATGGTTTTCCAGGGTGGTTGGGGGTCTCTTTTCAACCAAAGTCAGCCAAGCTTCCATCTTGCACTAATTCAGGGTCTTCTCTTAATTATTTTGTATCAATTGTATCAGAAATTAGCTCCCTTTCATCACAATTATTTAGTAGTAACAGTAAAAGATGAGATGAAGGCATTAGCTGCATTGCTCTGTGAAATCAGGAAACGCATTTTCTCTCTCAGAAAGACACCACACAAGCACGCTGCATATGCTGTGGTTTAAATAAGCAAGCTGCCCATGTCAGTCCACCTCACTGAATCAGAAAATGGATTTCAAGCAAATAAAATGTCACTCTAGTTTCTAGCAAGTCTTGAGAGCTACAATTTTATTTAGCTATAAATTTACTGAAGAAAGATCCCTTTAATATTTTATGACTCTAGTGGATTAAGGCTTGTATAAATCAACAAATTAGCAGTCACACTATATTTGCGTTCAGAAGAGGGCTGGGGAAGGTGAAGGCAAGATTACTCCTTCCTGGCAGGCTGACCAAACTGGAAAGCTAAATTGAATGACTTCGGCATGCTCAGAGCAATGCAGAAGTGAGGGGAGGATGATAAATAATACACACTAGCTGCAGTTAAAGCAGGTGCAAAGTAGGAGGATTTTTATTTTTCTTTGAAGTTTTCTCTCTCCCCCTTTGGTGTGGATCAAAGGTATCTCAGTTTTGCGGGGGGAGGGGGTGGTCTTTAGGAACTCAAAATCCATGACACAGTGACCTTCATGCAACTTTTTCTGCCCTGAGATATATATACACCGATAGGCAGATTTTCAAAAGTGTTGCTGGTCATAGCTGGCCAAAAAGGAAGAATCCAGTCTCTTTAAAATATTCAGAGGCACTACACCTTCTCATAATTCCTCAACTTTTCTTTTGTTTACATAAATAATTTAATCAGAAAGGAAATGCAGATAGATGAAAACAGGTGCTCCAAGCGTGGAGTGGGCTTTGGAGACTGCTCCAAAACAGAAGCAAATGGTCCTTGGCGTCTTGTGAGTTATGTTGAATGGTTTTATTGTACTTTCCACCCACCAGTTTGGTTTCCTGCCTTCTAAGCAGCAAAGCAGTGCGACGGTGAGGGGATGGCTCTGTGGCCCGACAGAGTGGAGCAAATGCCCTCCAGTGAAATGCTGCTGCGTGTTCCACCTCCTGTTCCAAACACAGTGTGAACCTGCACGTCTGAGCCTGCTGCCAGTTTGTGTTGTTGAGATCCAAAATCAGAACGGCACCTCTGGGAGAGAGAACCTGAGAAAGAGGTGTGCTTACAACACATGAAAACATTCGAAGTACTTTTGAAAATTCAAGCCTTAAGGCAACTGGTTTTCTGAAAACAGAGTATCCTACAGTTGGTAGTTTAGAAAATTAATGCAAAAACACCATCTGCTAAACTTCAGATGTACGAATACTATTTGGTCTATAGAGAGTACAGACTGTACAGGAAACTATTGATCCCCCATCTGCTTCAAAATGATCTTTTAAGAATTTCTCTCACTGAATCAAGTACTATATTAGTAACATAACATTATACAGTGCTCAACTTCCCACTTGCTCTTAGAGGTGCAGCAAGTTAGAAATGTTCTTCTATCATCCTTCAGCCACTAGAACATAGAAACAGGCTCTTGGCTTTCTGCATGTTTATTTTCTGTGCAGCCAAGAAAATATGGTGTAAATCTCAAGTAAATGCCCTTGTCTGCTAATATCATGGGTTTGGATGTGTGTGTTGTCAGATATTCCTGGGGGTAGACCACACCTTACAGACAGTTAAATTCCTTCGTGTCTTCTGTCTCCTAATTAATAATTAGATATGATCAGATGGTGAACCACTAGGAAGTCTAGTTTTTGTTACTGTATTTCATGCAGTTCTTTCTCTGAGTGCATTGGGACTGAGATTTGTGTTCTAAACCTTCAGACTTGGGACAAATACTCCAACTTCGACTTGTGCCAGTGGAATTGAAGACTGACCGAGGGAGGTGCTTCTCTGAGCACAATGTACCTCTTTCAGAATCCAGCCCTTCTTTTTATGTAAATCCCACCATATTTCTAGACACTTTTGCTGACCCTCTCATGGGTAGCCATCAAATATCTAGAATCATGTTCTTTAAAGGAGAAAATCTGTCCTTTTTACTTCTTTGTGACAGACTGCATATGATTAAACATACTAAAGAATTTCAGTGTAAATAAGAAGGAAATAATTTACAGAAGAATCCCCCTGACCAAGAGTGCTCTGTGTGTATGTGTGTGTGTATATTTGCAAGCTAAGTAGACACTTAACTTTTTTAACTTACAGGGATCATATTTCATTGTTGTAAAACATGTCATTTTAAACATGCAAGGTATTTACTTCTGTTGTTTAACTTCTCCTGGAATAAGATCTGTGCAGAAATGTAAACCACCAGATTTTCACCATAACTTCAGGTTAGTTCTTATTTTGTATTTCCAAGGTGTTGGGTTTGAATGTTGGCTTGGCATAACTGCAATGCCAGCATAAAACCCAGAACTCCAGCTTTCCAGGATCCATTTGTCAGTCCTCATAATTTCTTAGGGATGGCATGCAGCCTTATCAAGAAGCATTAAATTTAAAATACCCAAAGGGCATTATGTCTCTGTGGACCAGATAAGGTTTCCAGCAAGGTCTGCATGGGCTGTCAGTAGCCTGTGAACCTTTACTCGGGAACTGATGACACAGAATATCAGTCATTCCTTGTAAGATTCACAGCCCCTTTTGCAGATCAAATTGGCTACACTCCATATGGAGCTCCATTTATAAATTAAAGGTTAATATATTAGTGTTAGCAGTGATATATCTGTTCGTCAGGGAGCCAATTGTCATACAGCCCCACAGCTTCAAAAAACAATTATCACCGTGACTTGCAATCATCTCCAAGGCTTTCTTTGTCGTATTTCGGACCGTGTCTAATGCATAATATTCATGTCTGTAGTATACGTATAATAACTATTAACCATTTTCAGACTTTTATGAGTCACGTACAAAGCCACCCTGATGCAAGAAATCCAGAGTGGGAGAAGACTTTGAGGAAGTATCAACATATGCTCAACCTGTTCTTTATGTTTTCCTTGGAATCCAGCACCACTCACTAGAGACAGGTCCTGGGCGAGAAAGTTTTGGTTCCAGCCATTCCCCTATGGTTTTGCCCACATTTGGTGCAGACAGTGAAAGGTTGCATTTCTTAGAGCACACAGATATAAACTAAGTAATTTCATTTGAATTCTTTGCTTCTTGTACCCTCCAACTCCCTGACAACATCAAAAAGCAGTTTGTTATTCCAGCCATTAGCTAGCCAGTGTCTGTTTTTAATTAATCCCAAGAGGGAGCTGGTAGACATTTTAGAATGGCAGAATAGTTCATGGTAGAGTAGTTCAATAAGTCACATACTTGAAAATTTTGCACATTGCATTCTATCTCCCCATATCCACAGTGTGTGAATCCCAGATGTCACACTGGCACATTTCTCCTCACAGTCCTTCGGTTGAGCCAGGTTTTCTAAGAGCAGATTACATCTTCACTGTGTCTGCATGGCTCTGCATCTGGCCAGACTGGCCCAAGATCACCCTACCTTATTCCAGACACCCCAGTTGTAGTCAGGGTTGCAGTTGCTCATTCCCATGAAGACCATGGGACCCTCAGCACTCATCCTCCCTCTGCAGGCAGCACAGGTGTTAATTTTGGCCATTCCTCGTGCTGCCAAATGTCAGGTGGATGAACCCAGACCTGTTTGATGTCGAGAGGGTGGAAAATTAAGATCTACGGCCACAGTTACAGCAAAGTGAGTGGAAAGAGCCCTGAACGAGCTAATTTTACCTCCCAGGTATCTTTGTCTTGTGTGCTGCATACCTGAGGCATCTGTCTCTCTGTTAATGAAACACTAATCAGGGCATGAAGCCATCCATTTGAGCTGTTTAAGTAGTGGATGAAAGACCCGAAGTGCTGCACCACGAAAGCGTTAAAAGTGAATGAGGTTGATGGTTCCACTTAAACCGTGAGAAATTAAATGTTGCAAAATGCATATAAGCCTAGGGACTGGGGTGATCAAAGACAATTAGCAACTAAACATTTCATTAATGAATAATGATTAATTATAATTACTAATTAAAATTCAGGATTATGGTATTGGTTTAAAGCATTAACAGGAGTAGTGACATTACCATTTTTAATGAAATTCCAATAATGGAAATTATAATACAACTTAAAAAAATAGGTACAGGCAACAGCAAGATTAGGAGTTATTGTTAAGCCCAGAGGCATAGAATTTTCCCAGCTGGCGAACTTAAGTTAAGTAAGTTTAATGCACTATAATTTAATTACTAATCACAGTTTTTCTTCACAATGGGAATTGATACTATGTTTGTATTTTACAAGAACAAAAGAGAGATTTTGAATACCTGCTCTGTGATGGGTGATGACATTCTGCTACAGGTTACAAATAAAGCAATATTTCAGGCATAACATTTGGATTTAGATATATTAAAGTATGATTTAAATATTAATTTCTAATTCAGTAATCATCAATTAAATAAGTAGTCCCTATAGATTTTGTATTGCCAGTGTAATATATATAGTCAATACAATTTTGTATATATATAAAATATATATTTGAATAATTCATACAGGATCATATTAGTAAATGTCAAATTCCCACAAGAGGATGGAGTTTGACCTACATTAATAAAACTATTTAGGATTCATTAATTGTAGATGGATTTCTTAAACTATTTGCTGTTACTCACCTTTTCATGCATAATGCAATATGTTGGCTTAAATACAATTCCTAATTTACATACTGTTGGATCTGTTGCCTTTCTTGCTATTCACTATTCGACTCCTTTTAACCTGGCTGACTTACAGGTCCTCTTGGTGATTTGCCATCTTATGAAGTTCTCAGGTGTCAAGGTCAATTAGAGGTTGTGCCACAGCTGGCTGCAGCTGAGTGACGGATGGAATTCCACATTTTCCTGAATTTTCTGGGAGAATAAGGTAGAATTTAATGAAACAAGTCTAATGAGAGACCTGACTCATCTTTCCCTTGATGGTGAGATTGTTATATTGGCATCACTGACGGAGGAAGTTAGATCCCACAACAGGAGATTTCATTCTACTGGATGTGCATGGAAGGAAGAGAAACAAACCTGAAGAGTTTTGCCAGTGCTCAGTAACACATTTGTAATTCTTCAAGCTGAGATATGGAAGCCACACATATGCTAAATGTATGTACGTTCAAAGAAAATTTGCCTTGAGAGAGAAAAAGTTTTTTATTGTCATTTATATTTATAATCAGGTTCTTGTGTTCCAAAGGGATACTACATCCAAGACAGTGAGCACAGAACATGCCAGGGGATGTACAAGCAGATATACAAATGGCTCTGTAGGGTACATGTGGATCCAATCCAGTAGAAAGGTTGATGTGGTGGCAACTCAGGAGTATTAAACTCTGATCATTAAACTCATCATTAGCTCTCAGGGCAGTTTTGGGCATACTTGGGCAGCAGACAAACTTACAGATGAGCCATTCTCTAAATGAAGTTTGATATGAAGTTGCCACGGAGCAGGCTAGGTTGTGAGTTGCTACCCTAAATGAATGGTGACGTGAAAGCCTCAGGTATATTCTGGAAGACAGATTTTTGAGGAATGATGCTTCCTTCTTGTGTTTGGAAAGCAATCAAATCTTCCTGAGAGCAATGGGCTTTCAATCACAGCCATGCATGTTTGTGTTGGAGTGTCAGAGAGAGATCCCCTCTCAGGAGATGACAACCAAACCTCAATTTCACCATTACTGCTTTTTGCTTTTTTAATCTTTTCTTCTTTTTATGTTTGTATTGTGGGTAAAATTCAAATCAACAAACTAATTGTTGTTGTGGTTTCAGCAGATAATTAATTCGAGGAAAGCTTAGCACACTGCCAGCTTTTCCTCCTGATGGTGCTGCTGGCACTGTCCTGTTTTTGCTGTTTCAAAGAGACCCAGAAACTGAGAGTATCTGTTACCGTAATAAAATAACCCCCATACTGTTAAGATACATAAAATAGCTTGGAGAGGCAGCAAAGGAAGCCCAGTTTTGCAAACTAGGCTCCTAGGTTTTGTAATTAGTCTGCAGCAAAGATGAAGTTTGACAGTCTTGCTCTTATATGTCTCTCTGGGGTACAACTGCATGTGTAGCTTTCCGAGAAGAGCTGAAAATCAACCAATACCTGGAATACTAATCTGTTATCTGTACCCTTCTGAATGAGAAAAATGTGCCTTCTGGCAGACTGAAAAATGCATTGGTTTCGTGCCTCTCCTTGCTCAGTGGCTGTGTACAGCGGTCACCATGGACTACCTGTTACCTCAGTAGTTTCTCCTCACATTAACATTTTTTCATGGAAAAAATTGCACACAGGCATAGAGTACTACTAATATCTGTGACATTAATATCAGCTCATTTGTATTCTTTTTCTGTCCCAAGAGTCCTGGTCAGGCTGCAGACACTGGGAGTAAACTTTCAGGCAGAAGATCTTTGCCTGAGAAAAATATCAAATAACAGTGACATCCTGTTGTCCTCACTGAGACGAAACAGTCTATTAATAGTAGCAGCTGCGTGTGATGTGCACTCATGTTTGGCAGGGTAAATAAATACAAAAGGATTTTATTAATTCATGGAATATAAAACTTACAATATGTGCTAATTGCAAAACCTTCTAATTAGATATAATTATAATCTTCAAAGCATGTTGAACAGGGTAGCATTTGATCGTGGCGTTGACCTTTCCAGAGTACTTTCAGGAGAAACCCTTAGAAATGAGGTGTTGTAAAATTCATCAGAGAGCAATTAATTTGTGCAATTAGGGGAATATAATCTGAATTAACGCGTATGTACATATCAGAACATAAATGGACTTTAATGTGACTGCACAGGCTTGAACTGGTAATGAGAATTCATTATGTGACAACTAAGAGAATACATGAATAGGACCTTGCTCGTGCCAGACAGGCTCAGTGGTAGTCCAGGCGTAAATGGAGAACCAGGAGAAATTGTCACTGATCACTTGAAACTTTTTATCTGATATGAAAAGGTAAAGCAATCTATTTTCTTAAGCCCAAGGTCTTGTCAAAAGAAATAAACCTTTAATATTTGTTTAAAAATAGGAATGTTCTGTCTCATTTTAAAATTTCCAGAGAGTAAGATGTCCTATTTTTCTTTGGCCTGTGTGAATTGAGTCTGCTATAGTCCCCACTTTAAAACAGGGTAAGAAAGAACTATCTAAGCCCACTGTTGCTGGTCCTGTGTCTTTGTCTCATGATATCATTAACAGATAGCAAAGAGCACACCAAAACTAGAACACTGCATCATTCATGTGTCTCTGTTCACTTTAGAGACTCAAATCCAATCTACAGGCACCATCTCTCATTGCACTGTTGCTTTTAGGTATAAATTTTGCTTTTCAATTAAAGGACAGGAAGAAGGATATGAGATAAAAATTGCATAAAGCTATAAATAAGAAGTAGAAGCTCTCATGAATCTGTTTTTCTCTTGCATCTCTCTGGGAAAGTGTTTTCTATTACTGGTAACTTGATCAAAGACACAGATTGGATGTTTTTTTCTGACACATGCAGTCCAAAAGCACAATTTAAAAAATATGTATTAGTTTTAATTCAAACTTTATGCTGTTAGATTTTTTTAAAAATAATTACTCTTTAGTTACCAGATATGCATTTCATATTATATTTTTAGATAATCTTTTCAGCCCACTACTCCACTTATTTTTAATTTTACTTCATTAGCTCTCAGTTTCTGTGAAGTGTGATCATTCCCCAACATTGGGTAAAAATCTTTGATATCATCCTAATGTGATTTCAGACTCATCAGCTCCAATGAGTGCCCATCAGACTGCCCCTCTGTGAGCATCCGACGCTCCTCTTGTTCAGATTCTGTATTTTGTAAATTACTGAAGCATAGCTCCAATAAATAAACCTACCTTAAAATCTGTGCCAGTCAAAATATTTTTCATGGTTTTATGTGAAGGCATACATTGTTTTTATGCAGCTGTCTCTTTCTGAACTAATTTTATTGCCATACATCAAGCTTTAAAGACCATCTCATGTGAAACTTTGCCAATGCTTTAATGGGCTTAAAGTGCTAAGTATTCTTATTTATTTCTCTGTATTTACTTATAGACACTGTAATGACAAGCAAATGTACGATCAGTGCTGCAGAAAGCAGTATATCCAGGCTGAACATACTGCACATGAGAACATGCACACTGAGGGTAAGGAAAACCACAGCCAGGCACAGCCCAGAGCTGTCTCCCTCTCCCCCCTTCTGCAGGCTGTCATCTCCTGTGGGGAGGAGGAGCTGCTGGACCCACACACCTGCTCCCAATTCTAACTGTAAACTGGGACTCCTGCCTGATGCCCAGCTCACAGTCCACAAAATCCCAAGAGCTGATTTGGCCTGATAGTTCAGGGCAGAGGCTGTTCCTCTTCCAGGTGAGTGATGAAACCCAAGGGCAGTGGTGACACAGCTGGGGAGCATCAGCCCTGGGATGCACCCACAGCTGGAGTTAACCAAGGGATAAGCTGCTTTGCTGCCTCATAACAACAGACCTGGGCTGCATAGGGTCATGTTTTCACTCAGCTTGGGTGATCAAGTTTATGCTGGAGGAGGTGAACCCAGCAGGATCACAGCTGGGTCCAGAGTCATCTTTTTAACTCCTCCTTTGGCAACTTCAGGTTTTGCTGCTACTCTCCTGCTGTCTGGGGATTGTTTCCCTTGGTCATGCTGGGCAAGTGGTTTCTCTCCTTCACTCCACTCGGCAGCTGAAGGTCAGATCTGAAAGGCTCTGCTCCAAGTGCAGGTGAGTCCAGTGGCTCCTGCTCTGAGCCTCACATCCAGGACTGAGTTGGTATTTGAAGGGATGCTGTTGTCATATTGTAAATGGATGTTTCAAAAGAGAACAACAAATGCAGGAGTAAAATCAGGAGACATTCTAACTGAAGGAGAGAAAGGGAGACTTCAGACTGATAGAGCTGCAAACAGGTATTTTGTGCATTTCTTCTCTTGGAAACCTGAAGCTTACAGCCATGTTGCAGAGGTGTCCCTGATAACTTGCATGACCCCAGGGAACCAAGCTGAGATACCTGTGGAGTAGCATATCCCTCCATGGATAAGGAGTCTCTGTCCCTCAGGGAAAGGTGTTGCTTTGACCTCAGCCCTAATGGCTGAGAGCAGTTGCAGAAAGAGGGTGTCATTTAATATCTGGGCCAGGGAGGTACAGCATTTAGAGGGTGTGATAGGCAGAAACCCTGGTCAGAACTATGGTTAAAAAGAAGCTGGTTTTATCTGATGGAAAGCAAGATTTAAAGCTCTGCTGCGGGTTGGTCAGCATGCTTGTGCAGAAAGTAACCACAGGGACCTGCTGTGTGGTGAGACTCTCTGGGGCTGACTTCACCTGTAGCTCCCCATGCCTGAGTCAAAGGTTTCTCAGCTTCTTTCTGTTCTTTCTTGTACTTTTACAATATCTGTATCCATTTTCTCCTCACCCTTAAACAACTTCCAACGTTTTCATTGCATGTCTAACTTAATGAGAAACTTCGGATGTGCCTGGAGCTGTATCCAAGGCTGTGCTCAGATGTTGAAACCACTGCCTGAAAATTGGCTTCCTAGGTAATAACCTAGAGCTCAGTGTATGAAGTGTACTGTGGTGTAGACGTTCTCTCGGTGCAATTTCTTTGAAGAAATAAATTACCACTGTGTTTTGTGTTGGGAGAAAGAGTGTTTTGTTGTTATAAGTGACCCATAAAGATAACGGTTCTAAAATTTGGCACTTTACCTTTGTGGGTCTTTTTAAAATAGATTTTAAAAAGGATAAAGGTTTTCTTATTATAAGGGTCTCTGGATTACTTATCTAAATTATGAGTGAGGTGGATGTTATCCTTCAAAGGATAAGCTTTCTGCTTGCTGTGTTCTCAGACAAAGTATTTTCCAGCAACGTGGTCTTCAGTGTTTGCCCATTTTTGCACTGTAATGAGATGTATGCCACTACAAAACTGCATTAAAGGACTTTTTAATGCAGTCAGGAGCCACAGCTAACAGGCCTTCTATCAGTGTAAGTGCCATAGCTCAAACTGATAAAGAGCTAAATCCCTAACAAGCTCTAAGTTACAGCATGGAAATAGAAAGTAGACTTTCTCCATACACGTTTTAAGTACCTCATTAGTTCTCAATATGTCTACATGAGCTGAAAGTAATTGATCTCATTACTATGTATATAAATGTGGCAAATTTCTTAAATTTTGCAGCTTAGCTGTGTTCAATTAACCGGTTTGTTAAAATATATGACTCTACAATTAATTGCAGGGGTGAGTGTGTGAAAGGGAATATATGCATATGTTAGAGTCTAGAGGACAGAGATGCTGAGTCTCATCCAAATCTCGGCTATGGAATTTTGGCATGTTGAAAAATCTGCCCTCCATGGAAAACAGGGCACAGCAAGGGCTGTTTGCTGCTCAGGTGGAGGAGCACTCGTGTCCTACTGCTCTGGGTCAAGAGGTAGACTTGTGAGAGTTTCAGTGATTGTTCTCTGTATTATTCATAGCATTAATATCACTTTGTTTTTCCTTCTGAAACCTGTCTAAAAGAGATGCTTTGAGGACTGGGAGAGCATGTGAGTTTCTGCAGTGCTTGGCCAGGTCTGCACTGGGGTGATTAAACTTGCCTTGGTGGGTCCTTATAACACCCCTGCGGCCCAGGTGTGAGAGCGTTGCTGAAGTGAGATCTTTGGTGCGGGCGGGATACCTGTAGTGAACAGGCCTTGTGTGCACCCTCTGCTCAGAGGATTTTGTTTTCTCTATCTCAGGGCCATAGAGTGGTAGATTTGCAGGCTGGATTTCATAAGCTTCCCAAACACAACGTGGTTCCCTATAAATGCCTGCAAAATGGCCACGGTGCCACTCAACAACTGCAGTAAAGTCCTCTGCATCTCTGCAGTGCCTATTTCCTGTCCCTTCCAGAACAGCCCAGCAAGTGGTGCAAGGTGGCCTGAGGTTTGTGGAAGGATAAGCTGGAGGTGTGGGGCACTTGTTTTCATGCACTCTCAGCCCTGAGCAGAGCTGCTGCTCTGCCTTGCAAACACAGAGACTTGTGCGGAAGCCGTGCCAGTAACAGGGCTCTGGGCTGTGAACGTGCATCTAGAAAGGTCTAGGTATCTAGGAGAAAGTGCAGCCCAACAAAAAAATTAGGATAGAGCAAAGTAAAACAATTTAAGGAAAAAACATATGGTAGTGAAATTTCTGAGATGCTGGAATAAATGTGAAAAGGCTGCAAGGTCCACAGTGGAACCTGTTTAATACAGTTTTGTAGAAAGAGATCTGTGAATAAAATTGTAGCTGTGACCAAGTGAGGCAATTTCAAATAGTCCTTGAGGCTTCATTTGTTATGTGATACTCACTGATGAAAGAATGAGCCATAAGGACAGAACAACTGACAAGGTGTTTTTATTTTTACCTCCAGGAGTTCTTGAGCATACCTGGACATCACAAGTCCCTGGCTAAGGCTACCCTTGGGCAAAGCTCTCCTTGTCTGCAATGAAAGCTTTGCCATTCTCAGAATTATGAGATTTGATTCTGCGGTTGTTTCTTCCTCCAATATTCCTGACAAACTGTTTTCTCCTCCTCAGAGCTTGTGACTTCTAAGAATTTTTAGAACAAAGTGATTTGTTCAGTTAGTTGCACTACATAAACCATACCTATAAATGTTTGCAGCATGCCTTGCTACTTCTTCAGTAATAAAATAGCATGTGCTTGCTCTATTAATTCTAGCTTTTGGAGGGCAGGGGGTTATTTGTTTTGTGAGTAGTTTCTGTGTGTGACTTTACCCATAAACCAGATGTTAACGCAAGACTCCACATGTTTGTGATCATTAGACAATATTAAAAGCTATCACTCAATCACCATTTGGGAACAAGAAAATTGGGTGTTCTGCTACCTGCAAAGCAATAAAATTATTGTCTGACACATTTACAATCCCAGAACTAGCCATCTGCTTTTACATGGAATAAGGTGTGTTGATACAATAGTGTCTTGCTGAGCTGTTTATATATAACATTTGCATTAGATAATTTAATGTAAAGACATAGAGAGAGCCCAGTTGTAGGTCTTATAAATAATAAAATGAGATAATGTTCTGATAGGTACTTCTGTAAATAATTGTGTCATTCTGAATTAATTCTGAATTTTTTTTTTACCTCTTTGCTGTTAACCTTTGCCATTTTTGCCAAAGAAATTAGAAAATGCTGGATATTTGCAAACACTTGAGGACTATATTTTTCTTTTATTTAACCATTCTTTTAACATAGAAACAGTATCAGCATATTTTCCAGTTTCCAGAGGGTTTTGAAAAGAATGATAGGAAACCATAAAACTCTTGAAAGGACTTTACCTTGGCTGAAGACTTTATATATAAAGAGATCAATTTTCTGATAAGATTCTCTGGAATGAAAGGACATTTTGTAATTTTAGCAAACATGAATACCAAAACTAGGGATGGCTGATTGGGACCTGGAGCCTGATACAAACCTCATTATAGACTACAAAAAGTTTCCTGGAACTTTTATGGCCTTTGGATCTGGTCCTTTAATGTGTCCAGTAAGGTAATGGTTGAAATAGTCTCAGTGCTCTGATCTGTTCTCTGAATGTCACAATGCTGCCAGTTTCTGTGGAAGGACTTTAAATCTCTGGCAGGTCATTTCCAGGGGTGGGGAGGAAATGTTCCAGTGTTGGCAGCAATTACAGCGTGATGTTATACCTCTACCCGTATCTATCCCAACCTCAAAAACAAGAAGCAAAATCTGGTTATCTCTGATAATTACACAATGACAAATAACTTCTGTGCAATCTGCTGTTTTCATGGCAGTAAGTCAGTGTTTGGGTGACATGACTTGCCCAAGGGAGATGTGCTCTTGGTAAAAACTTCTGATGAAGGTACCCAGCCTGGGAGCTGGGCTGGGTCTCGTGCAGGCTCTGTTTGCACAGACACTGCTGTCATGGTGACCTTCCCCTGTCCTCTGTGTGATGGGAAGGGTGAGGAACACTGGGTGTGACAGGAAATTTTGATCACTTTGGAAGGCATGTGCGTGTATTACCCTGGTGCCCAAAAGCAGTGCTGGTAATGGCTTTTATAATCAGCTCATCTGCATTGCCTGGTGCGTGTTTTAACCCTATAAGCAGGTAGTAAGTGCAATCAAAATATAAAGATTTCATTCAGCTGAAAACGTGCATAGACCATCAGTAAGCAGGTAGCCAGAGAAGTATGGAACATAGGTTAACCTGAGATAAAGCAAAGGGATAATTTTATGTGGCAAAAAGCCCAAGAAAAACAAGGTATGAGCAGATAATTGATACGATACTTTTTTTTTTTTTAAGTATTATTTTTTTGCTGCTTGGTGCTGGGTGAGTTTAATGCTTTCCAACAAGAAAGGCTCTTGACAAGGAGGTGGATTGTATTGCAGGTCGAGGTTCTGGACGGCTGCCATGCAAAGTGGTTTAGACAGAGAGGCTCCGAGTAAGTGCTGCAGTAGTTGCAAATTGGCAGATCCTCTCCGTGTGGATGCCAAATAGCCAATTCCCACTTCACAATGTTGAATAATGAGCATTGTTTCTAAATTCTTTCAAGAATAAATTCCATTAAGATGCTTGGAATGCAAATACTTCCTCTTAGAGAAAGTAATGATTTTAATTTGTTTTAATTCTGTTATTAGGTCTGTTAATAAAAATGCCTATTTAAACTATTTAGAACATACATCCACTAAAATTCTACAATATTAATATTATGGAAAACTTCCAAAAGAACTCTATTAGTTTTCCTCTATTAAGATAACATTATGGACTTTTAATAGAGCTCTTGGCTACAGCAATTTTTATTGACCTAGTTAGTAAATGAGTTAATGTTAGTCCCAGTGTCTTCAAAGTATATGATATACTTTAAAAAATAAAGTTTAAAAAATTATTTAGTAATTTATTCATTACAACAGCTTTTACCACTCCTTGATAACATATATACAATACACTACATGAATTTTAGGTATGATTTAGTTTTGCTTAAGACTTTCTGGACACCTCATAATGATTTTTTGTCTCTCCACAACCTTATTTTTTAAGTAAGGCAGAAAAAAATCAATTCTTACATGATCTCACCCACAAGTTGGTTCCATACAAATAAATCTCAGGATGGGATGTGTTAATTCTTTTAATAATGCTTTTTCTGCTCAATCAGATTGAATAAATGCAGCTAGGTTACCTGCAGTGGATTACTTGTGGTGGATGATTTCTTTTAATGAAATTGTGCATGCTCTTAGCCATGGTTGTTTGCATCTTGCTTCTATTTTAGATAGACATTGTTTTTTTTTCTGTAGTTTTGGACAGAGGTTGCTCTGCTTTCATAAGGAACAGCATTATGTTCCTGCCCATGACCCCGAGGAAGACCTAATCCTTTTGGAAGAGTTCAGACTTGGTCTGGCTCTGATAGCCCAAGCTCCTGCTCAGTCTGGGAATCTCAGCTGGCATCTCAGCATGATGTTCCAAGCAAAGGATCATGACTGACAGTATCCTAAATTCATTATGAAAACATATAATTCTTCTGGTCATGGGGATTTCTGTACTTATCTTGCACAGGCATTGGACACGCATGACATTTGCATGCTCTCTAAAGCACTGTGGCATTAAATTATCAATCCAGTGGTCCACTAATGAGAATTTTATTTGAAAAGTAAAGCAAGACATATTAATGATGTCTGAGTGTTAAGTGGAGTTTTTTTAAATGTCAAGTTAGGTTATAGATGAACAATGTAACTCTTTTCCACAGGCTATTTCATATAAAACAGCATTGTCTTGTCTTCAACATGAAGATCAATTATTTATGTTTGATTTGTTGTTTTTCAGTGCATCCATTCATGTGGCATTTAATGTTCTGGACTGTCATATTTATATGAGTATGAGCCAGTAGCACATCATAGAGCATTTGTGTAGTTCAAACTCTTTGTAATGAACCATCATCCTCAAATGAGCATAAAATAAGAGGTAGCCAGAAAAGTGCATCTATATTGCTCTCTGTTCTTTGCATGCTGTTTTGTTTGGGTACACTGGATAGCTTACAGAGACTGCCTTCCATAGCTGACACCAGAGAGATGGATGTTTAGGCACCGTACAAAGGCCCACCAGTAATTCAGTAAGTGACTTGGGCTTTTTCTGAGTGCCCTCTTGAGGGCTCTTAAATTACCTCTAGGTTATTTACTGGCTCTCTGCATAAGAATCAAGCTCATTTCTAGCCACTGAATGCCCAGATGTGCCAGAGTGACTGATTCCATGTTGTAGGAACTAGTGGTTTAGGTCTTGATCTCTTATACACTTGCTACTTAATTTAGCTTTATTCTTGGGCACATAGTCCCTTCAATTTCTTTTCATTTACAGCTTTATTGGATCTGTCTGATGAATGTTAAGCACAGCATTTGTACATTTGGGTGTTCTGAGGTGAGCACTGTAGCTAAATCCTGTTTTGATATACCAGGATCTTCTTGGGAGTGGGCTGGCAGAGACTACAGATGATGGGCAAGGAAACAAAGCTGGATATGGAAAAGAGCAAGGTTTAAATGTGTCACTGCTGTCATTCTCTACTTGAAAATACCACTGTGGAATCTATGTGTGAGCACTAGACCTTGCTAGTCTGAAAGCCTAAAGGTCATGGAGACTTGTTGGTGGAGGTCGACGGAGGGATGTTTATTTTCAGCACTGTTCTCACACTGACAACTTGAGAGTGAAAGGGATCCACGAATGCGTATGTTTGGGGATTTCAAGTAGCACTGTTGCCACTCAGAGCTGAGTAATTTCTGGCCAACACATCTATGCCACTTTGCCACTCATGTATCGTAGCTTCAGGCCTAAGAACTAAATTTGAGCTTGTTTGGTGTTTGTTTATTAATATTTTTAAAACAGCGTGGCATAGCGCAGTCACGTTTGACTTTTCAAATTATCAAACAATATGGTGCTACCAGTGCATCGTTTCAGTCAGTGCTAAAAACCCCTCAGGTAGCAGGCTATTTTTAGGGATTGACTTCTCTACACTCTGTGTAGAATACATGAAACTCATAAGGAGACTCTAACATTTGTATAGTAGCGTGTTCCTAGTACGTACTGTGGAGATGTCAGGTCAGCTGTACAGTTGGGCAAACTTTTGATACGGTATTTGTGATGTAGGTGTGTGATTCCCTCTGTGTGTGTGTGTACTCACTGTGTGGCTCATGTGGATGACTGTCGGTCCCAGTCATTAATCAGTGGTTATCAGACTACATAATTGCTTGTTCCCTTTGAACCCTTGTGTCTGCAAATTGCCCTAGCAGGGCAATAAAAGCCCCTCAAGCTAAAGGATCCTTTCACAGCCATAGTTTCAGGTGCCTTCATACATACTTTAAGCATTATGACCATACTGAGAACAAAATCTTCATTTTTTCTGGGTCCCTCCTTATTTCCAAAAGCAGTGACTCATCTCAGCGATGCGTTCAGCCCTTTTTTTGCTTGTCTTTTTGCAGATTCTGCAAACACTCTGTGCTCCTTTGTACACAGTCTTGCCATTCTACTTTAGGAACCTTTGCTGTTGTTTCTACCATCTGGAGCAGCCTCTCTGTATCTTTCTGCCTCATCAACTCTCCATCTCTTTGACTTTTGTCTTTTTTTTTTTAAAGTAGATTTTCTCATCTGCATATGCCTCATTTTTTTTTCCTCACTCTTTTATTGGCCTTGTTGCTCAAAGCCTTAATTTATTCATCATGCAGTGTCTTTACACCACTTTACATTGCTGTATCACAATACACACATCTACTGTGTATTGCCTGCATTCACTTCTTCATTGTATTTAGTGCTGTCCATCTGGGAATGCAGTTGGTGTGAAAGGCAGTATATGATATAAAGTTGTATTATATTGTAAGAGAGACAGCAGCATCTGCTGCTATACATATAAATATTCTAACTTTGTAGTACTTTAACAAAACAAATAATTTGGGCTAGTTTAAAACAGAAAAAAATATTATATAAGATGTATAAAATGAATTTCAAAACAGAGCTTGAGACCTTTATGAATAGGGTCAAGCACATGGTTTGTTAATTTTGGTTTTCATATATATATAATATATACTAATATATACTTATATATTATGTATATTTAAAATATATTTTTAAATACACATTTGTGCATGTGTTTTTGTGTTGATATATTTTTTGTATGTAATACAGCATTGTTAAAAATCTCTGTTCTTGGAGCTATGGGATCAAAGGAAGTCACTGCTTTCTTCTTTCTTCCTTTGGTTCATGCTTTTGACAATTTTGAAAATTTGAGCTTTCACTAGGGGCAGTGTGCATCTGACTGTCCTGGCCTACAGGAGTTCAGGCTTCCTTTTACATCTGCAGTCATGTGCTGGCAGTTTGCTGTCAGCACTACACCTGAGCTACCCTGAACTGAAGCTGGTTGCCTCTCTCTGCAGGTAATCTGAAGTCCTCAAGTTAGAAGACAGATTTGAGAAATGTGTCTCATAAAATAAGTAGCAGTGGCTTTGTTGTTCAAGTGAGAATTAAATTCAAAATTTGATTTTCAGAAATCTCATCAGTCAAATAATACCACTAATACTGTTCTAACCTCCCAGTTATACATTCCTGGGACTGAAAGTCTCCACCTCTTCAAACCTCTGAAAGCTCAGAGTTCTTCCAACACCCACAGGATTGCACAACCTGTGAATGCTTGACTGATCTTGTGAGTACCTTCTGCTAGCTGGGGGACCTGCAGGGCTGAGCAGGTTGTCTGGGACCAATCCATGCCCCAGAGTTGAGGCCATCAGCATTTAAGTGTTCAGGTGACAAAAGCAGCTGAGCATGGTTTGTGCTCAAGAGAATCCTATCACTGGTCCTCCCAGTACTATCCCACAGTGGCAATCGCAAAGACTTGTGGCTGTGGCTAAACATGGCTATTTTAATAATGTAACCAGTATCCACTGATTCTGGGGTTTCTTCACTTATTTAATTTTGCATCCTTTGTCCAAGCTGTTGCAATCAGAGCTTTCTTCATGAGCTGAGATAGAATAACAAGAGACGACTATTTAAAGGAAATAATTTAAACATGAGGGTGTTGGTAATAAAAAGAGTTCATCTGCACAACAATATTACATTTGCCATTGTATTTGATTACTAATGAATACAGAGTATTCATCTAAGCAGCAAGCAGAAAAGGGGAGGAAAAAAGTTTTGTATTAAATCAACTAAACGATGAAGTGAGTTGGCGAAGGCTGTTTTAGTGTTCAGAATGCAAAATGTGCAGCTCATAACCATGAAATTTACTGTACCTTTTATAAGCATATTTTGATTGTAAATGTGTGTCTGAGATAAAAATGCTTAGTTTTTAGGGCAAGATGGACAGCTAATTTTTTAAAAACTATGACATTAATGGCTGGAACTGTAATGCCCTTGTTATTCAATCTTGAAAAAGTTTACTTACAGTTCACTTCTAATGGCTCTTTCATACCATTATCAAATGACTGATAGTCATTGCAAGTATTTTAGCAGCTTTCAGATCTGTTATATTTTTAATTAAATTGGCTGTGAATTGTGTAAGTAGCAAAGGTTGACAAACTAGCACTCAGTGCAGCATCACTGCTTCTCAGTGAAGCTGTCACAGGACGTGCATGGTCTTGATTTCTTTAAACACTTTGTGGTTCCTTTTATCTGTATCAGATGCTGACTTGGAACAGTAAGTAAACAGGTCTGGAGAGCAGGATGGGATGTTGCACAAATGCCCCTGAGGTGCTTGGATGGAAGCAGCCTGGTTTAGAGTGCATGAAGCAGTCTGACCTGTGTGATGGCTGTGGATTTGTGGAGAATGTGGTCTCTGTGCTTGAGGCCAAGGCACTTGTATGTGGTGTACATGTGTATGCTTCTAACACCATGCCCTACTTTCTAGCTGGAAAATGTCAGTAAGGTCTCTTGAGCTTACTGTTATTGGAACAACATCCATGGTCCCCCCCCAAGGAATTGTAGATGTGCCTTAACCACCTGTGGGCTGGTACTCTGGCAGCTGCTTGCTTGCAGAAAACAGGATGAAAAATTGGAGGCCTGTTCCTATATTGATGTGCCATTTATTTTAAAATATGTTTCTGTGAACACTGCCTTCATTACCACTGCCTCTTTCTGCTAAGCACCTCTTCCCATTTCACACTGGTAGAGCAACAAACAGGAGAATGTGGCTCTTGTTGTGTTGGTTTTGAATGCGACATTGCAAATCAACCTTAGACCAAATTAGTTCAGTCTGCCCTAAACCATGGGTTCTATCAACATGAAATAATGCTGGGATTTTTCAGAGATTAGGAAATGCTAAAGAAAAGAAACTAATGTTTGGTGGTTTGATTTCAAATGTATGAGGTAAATCTTAAAGAGTTTTCAGTCTGTCCTTACTTGGGCAAAACCATATCAGAGAAAAAAGGCCTAGAGAAAAAGGATCAACACTGGAGTCTGTTTTTCAGTCAAGAGTTCACCATTCTTTTCCATATGCTGCTTTGTCTCTTTCTGTGCTGTACAATACACCTCACTTTCTAAGAGTACCGTAACATATTCTTCTAGAATAAACAACAAG
Source organism: Myiozetetes cayanensis (assembly GCF_022539395.1). Lineage (NCBI taxonomy): Eukaryota > Metazoa > Chordata > Aves > Passeriformes > Tyrannidae > Myiozetetes > Myiozetetes cayanensis. Next base: position 8,458,593 of record NW_026087389.1, read on the forward strand.
CTTCAATTTTTAAAACAAAAAGCTCAAAAATTAAGGTACATTATTTGTGTTTTCACCTACTTTGACTGAGAATAACAGAGTACCTATTTGGACTTCAGCACAGGAGGAACCCATGTCATCCCACCAGGTCTCCTGTCACTCTGTGGTCTGAAAGCCCTGTGGAATGCTGGAGTTAATGTGGTTACATATAGACAGTGTGTTCTGCAACAAAACAAACCAGCAGCATTTGACAAGTCCAGTTTCAGGTTAATTATTTAGGTTGCTCTCAGTTCACAGTATTTTCCCCACGTCCAATGTTCTGCTGGTGATGGTTCCTATATATCGAAGTGCTGTTGCTGAAGCAAGAAAATGAAGGGGTTAGACTTCACTGTGCATTTGGTGTTGCAAACACTTCCAGCAATAGCTATGCTTCCATGAATTAAAACCACTTTTAAATGGGAGCTTTATGCAGCCTTTTACAGTCTAGAGGCTTTGTTTAGGTCAAACTGTGCATGTTGAACTACATCCACATGTCCTCATGTGTTCCTGGCAACTATCCTCTCCCTTCCAGGTTGGAGCTACATTCTGTTCACCTAGACACTTGCTTTGAGTTTCTGCTCATAATTGACCCTTATACTTGCAGCCACAGTTTGATTTGGCCTCAGTCAAAGAACTGTGATATTTTCCCTCCATGCTTAGCAGGCTCCTTCTCTGCTTGCTATGGGGCAGGTGACTGGGGGAAAGACACGTGTTCCCTATCCAAGTGCTCTCCTGTGGTTCAGCCAGGGAAAAACAGCTCTGGGGAAAGTTCTTCAGGGAGTTACTCTGCCTCAGCTTTAAAGCACCACCTCTCAACCTGGTTCAGAACAGCAGTGAAAGTTCAGGCATACACAAACAGGTATGGATTTGAAGAACAGGGGCATTTGAATCTAAATTAAGCCTCTACAGAGGTTGGGTTGAGCTGATGGGGTCAAATCACTCCCTGCTTCACAAGGGTGGTAGTTTGTGCTTAAATGGATTAGCAGTTATCCATATCCTCTTGTTAGCATTGCAATTACAAATTAGTATAACATAAAAGCTTGGTATAATTGTGCTGAAAATGAAAAATATCTCTTTATGTTGCACATTTCACAGCCACATTAGACTTGCAGAGTATTGTGGCAATGATTACTTTTTGCTGAGGGGGAGAGAAAAAGATAAATGACTTCTAAATCACCACATGACTCAGCCTGCAAGCTCTGAGTTTATTTGTGAGACATTTATCTCCTTGTATACTCACCAGGAAAAAAAAATTATCATTTAATTAATAAACTTAATAGCCTGAGGTATTCTGATCAATAAAAAATGGTATGAGAACAGGGCCTGATACAAAAAAATATTGAGTTGTCTGCAGATAAACCCATGATTTTCTTTAAAACTGATCATGTTCGTGCCTAGTTAGTTGGGGGAGTCTGCATGGTAAGATGCAGTACTCTGCTGAGAATCAAACTGATAGACCAGCTTGAACAAAGCCAAAACAAAAAAAAAAAGCTCCTTGTGCCTTGGAACAATTTCCCCTTTATGTTTTCTCCATGTGACCTTTTGAGCTTTGTTTCCCTGCTGGCACTGAAATGCTGAACGAGCTTCCAGTGAAGCCAGTGGGTGTTTTTCCACTGACTGCAGCAGAGCCCGGCTGGGTCAAATCCTGCTGCCAGTGGGGCCTGACTCACTGCCTTGTGCCTGTTGTGACATTAGGTCAGAGCCCCATTACAGCCTGCAAATCCAGAGTTACCGTGCTGGCTCCAGGGCTTATCCTGGATAATGCAGAATAACCAGCAGCAAGACGTGCCCTGGTCTCCCGTTACCAGCGGCTCAGATGTGAGCGGCGGCAGCTGCCTGGCAGGATGGGGTTTGTTTGCTTTATCTCAGCCCATTATGATGTCACTCCTTGCCAAGGCAGCCAAGAGCTGATCTAATGCAGAAGTACTTGCTGGGGGAAATATGTAAATGTGTCTTTTTTTTTTTTCGTTCAGTCTGTACTAAAAAATGTGTCCTTAAAGAAGAGACCTATGGATGTCGGGTGCTTTGTAGGCATGTGGAAACAGCAGGAATTTTTCATTTCAGTTTGCAAGGCAGCTTTACAGTGGCAGATAGAAATGGAAGCAATATACCTTTTCTCCCAAACAAATGCATCAAATTAGCTCCCCGTGTCATTCTGAAATCAGTGTTAAATGGTGTATGGGTTTTAATTTGAATATACTTTTGAAACAGTCTTTTAGAAGAAACAACACTGTGAACACCATAACTTGATTGGGAATTGGTGGTTCTCAGTTCCTGTTTCCAGAATTGAAAATCCCAGATTCCCTCATGGTTGCCCTCTTGCCATTGTTGGATGAGGTACCTTCTTCAGTCATGCTGGGCACTGCACAGCATCTGCTTGGGCATCAGATGAAGTTGATAGGGAGAGAAAAAGAACAACATAATGGAGGATGGGAAAAATACACAGAGAAAGGGAAAGAGAGCCAGGATGGTGGTGAATCTCCTTCAAGAGCAGCAGGTTATAGTCCTGATAAGTATGCTGACCTCAGTGTAGCTGGGACTGACATTGAGTATCTGGAGCAGACAGGAGCACTCTCCCCACTTCCACTGGAGCCTGTTCTCCCCTTTAGTTCTCACACTGCCTCTTTGAAGCTCCAAAGTAAAATGGAAATATTAGAGTTGGTATTATTCAGCTTATTTTTTCACAAATTCTGTGTCATTGTGGACATGACAATCATGCTCTACTAATTTATCCTGTGTTAAGCACAGTTCTGAGTTTATATCCAAAGCTGTTGTGTTTGGATGAATGCAGGCTCCTCCATTTATGTGCTGTTTCTATAAACAGTGATGGTTTCAGTTTTCCAGACTGCTGTGTTAAACCTCACATTTCCCTGTGTGGAGCTCACTGTTATGGAAGACCTGCAGACCCCAATTATCACTGTGGGTCAAGGGACATGCTAGGGAAATGCTTATGAGTAAACACTGCAGGATGTGATCCTTCCTTGCTGGGTCTCCTTTTTCCCCTTAAGCACCATGCATATTTTCTATATTTTCTAGATAATATCAGGTGCTCATTAGCAACAACTGCAACAGGACAGCGTGAAGTGAGATAACAGGAGAAGTTCCCAAAGATGCAAGAGAAGACACTAAGAATAAATGAAATGTTGTTTTTCTAAGATTTGTCTGAATGTTTGGGCTTGAACTAGCAAATAACATTTTCATGAAGAATTTAATTTGTCATATTTTTTCCCTAGTTTTAATCCAACTCTACATGCAGCTTTCTGACTCACGCTATGACTTAATTTCTTGCTCTGTGCTGTGCTCACTGCTGTAATATGTGAGCCTTCAGACATCTTCATTCCATCACTTTAATTAAAGCAGGAGTCCTTACCCTCAAATGTGGACAATGAGTAACACAGCCAGCTATACTTGTTAGACTCAGAAGGTTTTTTTAATTATAGATGTGCCTACAGGTATTCAGTGCAATCCCGCTTTAGCATTTAAGCGAGTGATCAGCTTAAGTGAGTTCAAGCAGCTCTTAAGCACACGCTCAGCACTGAGAACTTAAATACACTGCTGAATGGGGACATGAATCAGCTGATTTACTGACAAATTTGTTATCTAGAAAGAATGTCCTTCTTTCCTAGGATCTTATTAGAGGAGTTGGGGATAATAGCCTTTTCCTACTGGTGCCAAAATCAGCACAAGATCTGTCTTCGCATGGTATGAAGCAAATTGGCACACACTATTTTGCTTTCTTTAGCTTATCTTTAGCCTTTTCCTCTCCCTTTATTAAAGAGTGAACATGAGATACTTCACTATGATAATTTTCATGAGGCTTTTTAGTTGTGAACCGGGAATTTTTTTATTAATTTTTTTTTTTTAACAGTAGATTTATTCAAGATTTTACTGATGCACCAAAACCCCAGAGATGAGTTGAAAGGATGGAAACTCTTGACTTGATCTGTCCCACAGAAATAATCACTACTACTACTTCTAATGTTCTCAAGGCATGTTCTCCTGACATGTCTCCAGTTGCTGGGTGTTGTCATCTAAAGCAAACTTTTAAAGAAATGAACATGAAATCATCAGTTCAGGTAGCAGTGCTGGAAAGCTGTGATAGGAGGCAGTGAATTACTGCCCTGCAGGCTTGCTCTGGCTCTAAGGCAGCTGATGGTCCTACCAGTGCTTTCCATCCTGGAATCAGGATGGCCCTGCTGGGTACTGATACCATGAGAAACTGTGGAGAGAAGTCTGAAGGGTTGGTTGGCTCAGGTGGAGCACCATGCAAAGGTTTGGTCCTGGACACTTGCTCAGGGATAAAAGTCCTTGATGTAAAGCATTTCTCTCCAGCTTGGCTGAAGAAACCAGAGTCAGTCCAGAAACCCAGTGACATTTGACAAAGAATATGAGGAAAATCAGGCTTGAGACAGGTTTTGGCATAAGAACAGATTCATGCCTAAATGCAGTGTGGTATTGGTTATAAATAGAAGTAGTGGAAATAGGATGTTAGCAGAGAGTTTATTTTTAACTCCTATTTAGACCTTTCAGAGTGTTGCATGTGATAAAAAACCAAGGGCTGGTAAAAAATCAGGTAAGGGCAAAACGTTACAACGTTCAGTATTCTCCAAGAGTAGATAAAACACCAGAGAGAAATGGTGTGATAAGAAAGGTCTTATTCCATCTTAAAGTGTTGGTTTATAATGTTAGCTAAATTAAGCAGTTATTGATTTTTGTAATATATGTTCTCCTCTTATTGGCTTATTTAAAAATTCTTTTTAAGCTTTCAGTATTTATTATGGGGTGCTCTTAATTTGAGTGGCAATACTGAAATATATATGCTCTGTAGCATGCTGGCTGTTCTGCCAGCAAAGTAAACAGCACATTAGATAAGATTTGAGCTCGCAGCTTCACTTAATGAGAACATCGTCTTTCAGGGCACGGATTTGCTCATGTAACCATGCATATCCCTATTTATTATAAAAATTAATACACAAAACAAACCCTATTTGTGTATCTATATGGGCAAGACTTTTTATGTCTGTGTCCATATCTGCATAACTTCATTATAACAGTACTCAGTAGGTCAGAGAAGGAATGACAGTGAAGCTCTGTGGCATCATGTGGGTGGTTCAGCTGGAGGAGGAAAATCCAACAGTCCTGATAGGAGATGGAGTCATGTACTGTCTCCCCTCATGTCTCTCTTCTGGAATGCTCTGCACAGTGAGCTCTAGATGATATGCACATCACAAAATGCTTAGCTCTACGCTGAGGTTAAAATCAGTACAGAATAGAACACAGGAATCGGTACTGTGTGGCATTTCATGATAAAATTAAATTGGATGCTTGTAAGAAGAATAACAGCTATGCCATATTGCTGCGTGGATGCTGTTATCTTACATGTGTGTTCATTTTTCTTAATGCTAAAATAATGCTGCAAACATGGAGTGAAAAGGAAAATAATGTCAGATTTATAATCTGTTCGAGAATGCTGCTCCTTTTACCGCAACCACGGTACAAAGCATGAGATTCCTCTCCATGTTTCCCTGTTAAAGTGGAAATGATATTAAATGGCACTGTGTCTTTTTATACAATTCACAGGAAAAAAACAAGGAAAGCAGAAGGAGAGAGCTATGAGGCCCAGCAGTTTTGCTGCTGTGCAGATAGGGAAGACACTGACCAGTCTCAACCTATCTTAGAGGCTTTTGGTAGCTCTGTGAGACCATTCAATTAGAGATCTGTCCTTCTCCCAGTGCTACAAAATACACAAGGTGTATGATACAAAAGTTTTCTTTACTTTACAATAGTTATTTGCTAATTATAGTTGCACAGTGGCCAAAAAAGGTAGTGTGTTCTCCTTCCAGACCTATCAATAAATCTGCACTTCTTCCTATTTTTCTTTTTAAATTCAAGTAGTTTAGTTGTACTGATTGAGTTTTCTTTCCTAATACAAAACCTTCAACCAAAAAAACATTCTTTAAAAATTCTAGCAATGGAAAATGTAAATCAAACATTAGAATTTGCAAATTGTAAACCCCTTTGTCTTTGGAGTGCTGCATAGCAGATCAATTCCAAGTAATTATTATGTGAAAAATGTAGGACTTTTTGGTTCATATATATATTGAAAAGATGCAAAGCCAATATAAAAAGAATTTTAATTGGTTTGAGATAGTAGCAGGAAATGATTTTCTTTCATTTGTAGAATCAAAAAAAAATGAAAGTATCTCAGCTATTAAATTTGGGAAAGGAGTGCATATTTCAGTACTGTAGTTACTGGTGTGTGAAATACAGAAAAATGTTAATTGAGGTAGGCTTGTGAAGTGAAATTAGTTGCAAGTGGACTGTAGATGAGCAAAGGGATTCTTAGAATGTTGCACCTCAACCATACTTTGAGGTTAATTCATTAAAGATAATTGGAATGTTAAATAGTTTTCTATAAGGAATCACTGCTACAGTGGTCTAACACTTTTAGTCTGATTGAATCAAATGCTAATTACCAATATTCAGATTTATGCTATGCTTATTTATGTACTTGCCACCCTGATTACTTCCTTGACTGCTGATAATGTTTTCTGTCAAGGGTGACAGCCCTTCAGTCGTCTGAAAATAAGGGCTGAAATGAGGGGAACTTCAGCAAGAACTGCCTGTCCCCATCTCTATCCATGAAGTCTATTAAAATACAGGAGCAGTTGAGCAGCCTTTCAGTGATTTATAGCTGATTAAATCCTCACCAATAACCACAGATTAAACACAAAGTCTTCAGTGTGGTTCTCAGTGTGGGCTTGAAAACGCTTATGCACCATTGCACCCAAAATTCTTACAAATGGGCTCTTGACATAGATGTAACATGAGTGGGTTCACAGCCAAGTACCCAAACTGTGGTCTGGGTACCTTTGGGACCTGAACGTGGCTTGTTGCATTCCAGTCAACAAGACAGATCCATGGTCTCTGGAAGCAGGGAGAGGAGGTCTGGTCTTCCTGGCTTTGTCCCATTTCCCACCAGACAGAAGCCATTAAATGTGGTGGGACACAATGTCCATTCCCTCATCCAGGAGAAAAGAAAATCAAATAATGCAGGATACCAAAGTGAGTTGGACAAAAATGAACAGAAATGCTGCTTTACATCAGAAAGCCAAATACAAATCTATAGCCTGCCAAAGACTTTTTTTTTTTCCTTTCCTTTATTTATTACTGTGACACAAGTGTCCTCTGCATCTATTTACTCTTACCTGGGGTCTCAGGCTTGCATATTTCATTTGCCCAGATGGCCTGCATCACTTTGTGAAGGATGATCTCTCTGTGCTGAAAAGGCACGTGTGCCAGGTCCCATGCATGTTATCACTTATTTATTGCCTCCCTGGCGGCAGCCTGTCGCCAACAGGCGTATAATTAGAATGGCTCAGGCTGGAGACCTGTGGAAAGTCTGAGTACTTTCATAATTGGCCAGTAAATGCTGTAGGTTGGTGATTGAATCCTCTATGATTTCCGCTATCGGAAGCTCAAGTTTCTTTCTTCAGCGACATATTTCTCTTTTATTCTTATAAAAAAAGGAAATCCTGCATTATGGATCTATTCTCATTTGTGTTGACTTACTCGATGGCTTGTTATTAAAAACTGCCAGCTTTTGCTTTTGGAGAACCTTGGAGTCATTTGAAGAAAACAGCAGTCCCTCTTTCTGCCTGTGCTCCCACCCCATATGGAAAGAGAAAAAGCAAAAGGAAAAACCGAAAAGTAAGAATAGGGGGAAAATGTTATCAGAAAAACAGCTAAGCCAACAGCATAATCTGCAAGTTCTGTGTGTACTGTTATGATATCTGAAACATAATTATCAAGCTTAAGTTAATTAGACTAATGCTTAGAAAATCTGGCATGGCAGATTGTGGTAAGTAATTATATATACCGATTAAAAGATGTAATATGCACTGAGCAAAAGCAAAAAGAAAACTCCATTTGATACAGCCAGTGAACACAGACAATTAAGAAGTCAAGTAGATGAGCACCGACAAAGATACTGAACTTTGTGGAATGTGATGGGCGAGATGCCAATTTTTCAGTGGAACAGATTTTGCACGGTATCAGTCAAACTTTTGTTTTATGAAAATCCGTGCAACTGTTTCCTAACTGAAACACTTGAAGGGCCATTTGCTTTTGCATTAGGACTAGCTGACGTGAATACAAGGGTATGTGCAAACAAGAGTGTGACATCGGAGTACTGGTTTACATATATATAGAAGCTGTGTAAATGGCTTTTCTTAAAAGCAATTCACAAGATGTCATATGAGAAATAAAGCTGTGAAGACAGTGTCTTCTGCAATTAAATGTAATAGTGATCATGGGTCAGGATGAATGAGGAGAGCTTGTGTGCCTTTGTATACCTCAGTAAGTGCACAGGAAAACCCTGAGATAGACTGAGAACATGATAATTTTTGTGACTTTTGCTTGAGGACTAGTTTGAAAGAAAAAGACCTAAAGAAAGGAGAGAAATGTAGCAGCAGGCCTGTGGAAGAAGCACTGATTGCAAGGTGCCCTGCTCTGACTTCAAAATGTGTCTAAATAAACAAAATAATTTTTAAGTCTTCAACAATGTATGTGACTATACAACCAATTTCCCAATCAGCTCCCTCCTGAAGGAGGAGCGGGAAACCTGCAAATTCCTAGTCTGGCAAATTGAGATGAAGCAAGTCCATGCGTGATCCATTCTCACAGCATTTAATCCACAAGTATTTGACTGTGCTTCTGGAGCAGTGTACAACCTCTTCTCAGCTGAGCCCCGTGTTTTATTCATATCTGCAGGAAATTGCTTTCATTTCCATTGATCTCGTTGTTTCTTAAGGCATGAACCAACTGATTGAACTGAAAGCAAACAAAATTACTTTTTGTCTCTGAAAATTGGGAATGTTTGGGTTACTTTTCCTGTCTTTGTACCTTTTTTTTTTTTTACCCTTCATCCCCCATAGTCATGTGTTCGGCCCTTTCATGCAGTGTGGGGTTTTCTGTAGCTCTGAATCACATCCTCTGGATTATGGTAAGAGAAAGTAGTGCTCTGCTGCCAGGGTATCATCATCAGAACAGAACTTGCAAAAATGATGCAAACTAAGAAAGTTCCTGTTAGTTTTTCAGATGAATATTTCTGAAATATTTGTGCTCAAAGGCTGTAATACTAGTTCTGCCCAAAGGCAATAATGCTGAAGTCCACCTATTAAATAATAATTGTTATGCAGATGCTATCAGTTCATGATTTCGATAGAGAAACATGCGATGTCTAAGAGGTTGTAGCATGGGCAGTGGCAACTGTTTTTTCTTAGGCAGTTTGGTAAGATTTTCAATGTATTTTCATCAAAACCAACTTTCTACTAGGAGAGGCTATCAGCCTTAATTAACTGCTACATATATCCAGCTAAAATTAATTCTTCCCAAATTCATAGTCCCTTCACTTAAATTAGTTGCAGAATATTATATTCCCAGGCTATTATGCCATCCTTGCTCTTCTGCGTGGGCATTATGTAGATACAATTATGGTCTTATTCCACAGAAAAAGAATTTCAACAGAAGACCAGCACTACAGCTTGGAAGAGGAACAAATTGATATCCCCACCAAAAGTGAAGGCAGCCTGTGCCCCTCCAACCCCTGAAAAACCACTGTTATCCCAGTCTGAGTTTCTCCAGGTCTGTCTTTTCACTAATGCTGTGAAGGCAATGCAGGGACCTCTTGCAGAGCTTACACCTCCTGTGTCCATCCATCCCAAACACAATCTGGGACCATGTGTTGCTATGGGTGATGTATCTTTGTAAAGTTTTGGCAATATGGAAAAAAATAACTTGGGTGAAACCTCATGTGATGTCTCTTAAGGGAACTTCCTGCATGAGTTTTCCAGCAATATTAACCAGCTGGAAAAACTAGAATAGGTGATTGTCTGAAATCTCCAATTCTGCTCCCATATATGGGTCTGGTACCATCCACTACCATCAGAACAATAAGAAATGTGAGCCTCCACGGGGCCTTTAAAATATTCTAGACACTGAAGTTGTTTTTTTTTTGCTTTTACTACTACTACTTTAGAAGATGAATTTACAGACTCTGGGGCATTTGCCCTTCACAAAACTTGTTTGGTTCTTATATCACTAGGTCAGTGGAATATCAATAGGTTCTTAATGCAGTCTGTCTTTTAGCGTTTCTTTCATTTCTCAGAGCAAAAGTAAATGTCATTCGTATTGGCAGGTTGTAATGGGAACATTGAGACACTAGTTTTTAAAAATATACACAGCTTCTTTTAAATAGTCGTTGTCTCCCTCTCTGTGTCTTCAGTATGTCTATAGCAATTACAAGGTTAAATATCCCTTAAGATGGCAGAAAAGGTCATTTTGTTGTCTTTTCTACCCCATGCCTCAGTGAAATATTCATGGTATGGCTCAGGTAGTGGGATCGGGTTTAATGTTTCGTTGCATTGCCATCTGTTTTGTTGTTGCAGTTGTTGTTGTTGTTTTTTCCCTTGGAGGGGGGTGAGGGAGCATGGAAGCAGCAGTGAGGGTTGCTGGCATATGGGTTCAGGCCTGATGGAAGAGCACTGAATCTGTGGGAACAGAGTAGCTCCTTTTATCTGCACTCTTTTCTTTTTAATGTTAAAAGACTTGCTAGTGAAAATCTGCCATTATGCATGTGAATCATCAGTGGTAGATGTGGTAGGCTCTGTTTCTCCTCAAAGGCTATGAAGCCACATTAAAGTAGGCTTTTATATTATATGTAAAGTTCATTTGCATGACTTAGTGCAGACACTGAAATCCAGCTGCTCACTGAGACAAATGGCATTAACAGGTTCCAGGGGTGTATGCAGTAGAGTTTTCCAGAGTATTGTGGCGGCTCAGTGGCAAAGGGCAGCACAGAGAAAGGCTAAACCTGCAAGGGGAGGCAGAGCACCCAGAGGGCTTTTCTGCAGCTGCCTGAGTCCCTTAGCCACAGCCAGCCCCCACCACCCAGCTGGTGGTGACACTCACTGCCCTGCCAGAGACCTGGGGACACCACAGTGGCACAGAGACCTGGAGGGGCAGGGTGAGCTTCTCTACAGTGTGTTTCTCATAAATGAGTTTTAAGCTCTTTTGTGACTTTATTTTTACTATAATGAGGGTATTTGGCCCATAAAGTTTCACCAGGATTTTTCAAATCCTTTTTGATCATCTTGCTCTTTTTCAGCATTTCCCTCTTACTGCTGTAGATTTAAATGTCATGACATTTTAAACATGACTTATTATAACAAAACAGTATATAAAACAATATGCTGCATAATAAATGCAGCCATATTTTTTTGAGTGAATGTTAAATGAGAGCAATTTATTCCTCAACCTATTTTAGTACCTACTTACTAGAGGGTATTGGCTGCCTAAATCCCTGGGAGGCAATCTCAGAGGCGAGGTAGCCTTGCATGTGCAAGGCTGAAAGCTAAAGAAGTATTTGAGGGATGCCTGGGGAAAAGCCTGTCCTGGGGATGTAGCTTTATCCAGGAGTGCTGTGATCCCAAGCACTGCAGGGAAAGCAGACAGGATGATCCTGGGAAGGTCTGTTGGCGGGCAAGGGGTCTCCTGAGAAGCACAGACAAAAGTAGGCTTTGAAACCCCAGTGGTTCGCCTCAAATATGTGGCATGTGTCATTTTAGACATCTGAAGTCTCCTTGAAATCCTCCTACAATCAGTGGAGAGAGGGACTCAGAGGATGAGTTACTCCACAACCCATTGATGGAATGTTTTCATCCTAATTTCAGAAAGTGTTGGTGAAGGTGAGGATTTTTTTTTTTCAATAGGAACAAGCTAGTTCCCCAAAGAAGAGATCTCCTAACCACTGTGGGCTCTTCCTGCAAGACCCAGAGATGTGGTGAGGACAGAGAAACATCCCCAGGAGGTGGGGGCATGCTCATATTCCCCTGTACAGTGAACTTGCTCTGTGCTGATGCTGTAGGACCTGCAGCTGATATCCTTTGTGCTGTCAGAAAAAGACAAAGAAAGCAAATAAACCAAATCAACCTCCCTAACACACATGTGTCTTCCTTGGCGTGTCATGAATCTTATTGAGTGTGCTCAGGGTATGGCAAATATTTGTCTAAAGTTAAGAAGATTAGTAAGGGAAGTTCTGACTTTGAAAGTCCCTGCAGCAGGAGCCAAAATACATCAGCCTGATACAGGCACCTCGAGGTTATCTCTGCTCTTGGAGTGGGACATGCACATCTCTCTGCAGCTCTGACCTTTTGGGAAGAGGCTTTCAGTCAAGTAATACATGCACCTGCATGAAATTTTTGAATCACTGACTCTATCCTTGATTAAAGTGCTTTTCCTTGATTAAAAATAGCCTTTTTCCAAATGAGTAATGTTGCATGGCAGGCTGTGCACGCAGGATAAGGTTTCCTCCAACATTATCACATTGATGACATTGCCATTTCTTACCCAGGTCTTTATGCAACACATTTCACTTGTGCAGACAGCCCTCTGTAGCCAATGCCATTAAGAACCTCCCCACAATAATCTACTTTTTCTTCCCAGGTGAGGAAGACTACAGAGGTGTTTCTAACATTATCTGCTAACTAGGAGGATAATGAACAGGGTGAAAATGTGTCTAAACACTTCCATATATTCTTGCCTGGATTCATATCAGGTTGTAAATAGCAGTTCCCCAAGCCTTTGGCAGGACTTCTTACCCCAGTGGATATTCCTTGAAGTATCTCCTTTGTAATGTGCTCACTTTCCAAGAATTTTATCTCAGTTGGAGCCAAACTGGAAGTCTGTCAACATCTGAGCTCTTCAGAGTGAAATCTACATATTTCACCGAATGGCAAATGTGCTTTCTACACAACTGTCGTTCTGCTTGTGGGCTTACTTGTCTTTTATACTTTCAAAAGCAAATTTCTTAAGATGCCTTTTATATTTATTCTTTTTTTCTTATCATTTTTGTATCCAGACTTGCTAGAAACTAGGGTTTGCAGAGTTTATTTTAGCAAAGCACTTAAACGCATACCCTTAAGGGTTTTACTTAACCTTTATGTGTGTTTTCACGAAATTCTCTTTATCTAAGTGCTTTGCTAAAAAGAGATGCAGTTATTCATATGTCCACGTGAAGTGTGAGGTTCAAGTCTTTCCCCAAAGCACAACAATAAAACTGTAAAAAAAATATTTGCAGTCACTATGACAAAGAGTCAACAGGAGGGAAAAAACCACCACTCTCTAAAACAGAGCTTTGATAAACTGAGGTTTCCAATGGAATATATGCTTTGCAGCAATAATATCAGCAGCTGTGAGGTAGCAGCATATTTCATGCAGAAGCAGTAAAACAATTGGAGAAGGATTTTCCAGTAGATAGTTAAAAAATTGTGTCGTATAGATGGCAGACAATTTAGGTTTCTTTTTCATCTCCTTAAATAATTCAGATTTAATGCAGCAAGTAAAAACCGCCCCAAAATCAGGGATTTCTGATTCATGCAAATGCAGATATCTGTGTGATATAGAATCATAAGCAAAGTCAGCAGATGAGAAAATTGTAGGATGTGAGTTTTTTCTGCAGTGTTCACTGTAAATTAGAGCAATTAAATTACAGCAGTTTTGTAGCCGTAATTAAATAGAGAGATGGGCTCAGAGATGTGGAAAGCACTGAACTGCCAGAGCTGCTCAGGCTGCAAGTGGCACCAAGGTTGGAAGAGGCTTGGAAAGGGGTCCTGATCCCACAGCAGCTGATGGGGGGCAGACAGGCCTCTAGCACTGCATCACCACATCTTGTAGGTGGTCTCTTGTGTGGCCAAGGGGGAGCCTGCCACACTTCTTCTCTTCCTGTGGTTTTGCCTTTCCTGGGGCCCTGACCAGAACAGCTGCAGGGGGATGCCCAGCTGGCACATGCCCTGAGTTGGGAGCTCCTGCAATGATTTCCCCTCGTAGGTAAATTGGGATATATAAGGCCATGTGACTGCAGAACCCCTGAGAAGCTGCTTTGTGAAACTGCTGTGTTTCATCATTAATCTTTCATTTTACGTTGCTAGTCAAGTCAAAACTTCACAGCCACAGCTGAAGGCAAATGGGATGGAGGCAGGAGGCTGGGACTGGCAGAGGAGCTGCCCACAAAGAAGCTCACACTCCTTTCACCAAGACAGCACAGAGTGAGGAAAGGCTGGAGCATAGTGGGAGGTACAGATAATGGCAGTAAATGTTGTATTTAATTACATTGTGGGGAGAGGTGGAAATGAGTCTTCCTAGCTAAATACAAAGATAAGTGAAAGGAAAGAAAGCACTGGGGAAAAAAAACAAGGACAAGAAGCAGGGAGAAGAGGGCCAAGGAAGCAATTCAGGAGTTGATGTAAAAGCAGTGCAAGAGGAGGCTTAGATGGCTGAAATCATTACTCATCATCAGGACCAGGAGGCCTTTAGGAGGTATAGCTGGCCCAGTCCTTGAGTTTTTCTCCCACATGGTGGGATGCTTGGGGTGGAGCCCCACCACATCTGCAGTGCAAGAAGAGGGGCAGGGATGTGCTGTGGTGGGTGTTGGTCGTGGCTCTGGGGCCATAAGGGAGCTGGAGGAGGAGGCATGTGTAGCAGCCCTGGGTCCAATTTTTTTCCTCATTCTCTGGAGAAGGGTTGCTACTGGAGAGGAGAGATGAGAGTTTCAGCCTCCTCGTGGTTCGTGTGTTAATCTGGTGCTGAAATATCACTCTGGAGGTTTCACCCAAGTGTAGGATTTAAGCATGGAAAAGATGACTGGGTATCCCAAGGTGTACTGGTAATAATGAACACCAGCAGCTGGGTAATGCCTAATCTCTGATTCAAGGTGCTGGCAAATTTTTTTTTTTTTGTTAGCTGCTAGTTTTGATAATATTATATTTTATAGTAGCTGAAACAGCTGAGTTTTGTTATGTTACTGCAGTTTGGTATAATTACTCTCCATCACTGTAATTTTTCTTTTAGTTAAATACATTGAAGGTTATAAACTGTTAACTATCCACTGTAAATATTCATGGGCGGTGAGAATAGTTCTAACTACCATAAAAGCTTTTTCCCAGTACTTTTGGCTAGTGCTGTATATTTACACAGGTTGCTTTTCTGGTGGTGTTATGGCATAAGTAGAGCAAAACATAATATACATATTACTTCAAGCAACAGCCAGTTGTAGATCCAGGTCCCCTATAGTCTGCTGTGTTGAGAATTCTGGGCTCTTCCACAAAGGGCAAGAAGGAGAGGTTCCCCAATGTGAATGTGCTATAAAACAATATTGTGTTTCCCTTAAGAATTGCAGTGATAAAAACATAGACCATTCTGCAGCAGTAGCAACTTTAATAAAATAACATAAAGTACAGCTGTCAGGTCTGCCAGCATCTCACACTGGGAGACATGAGTGAGAAAATGAACACTTTCCACAAGCAGAAATATTCAAAGAGCTCTACTGTTTACATGTAATCAAGACTGACAGTCATAGATTATCGGTGGAAGAGCATTTTCTGAGGTGAAAGAAGAGGATAATTTATCAGGAAGCCCAAGAAGTCAGACATCAGTAATGATCTGCTTGAAGAAGGGCATATCTTAGAAATAGCGCATTTATTTGTACTGCAAGGCAAGAAGATGTTCTAAGTTATAAACAAGAGTCTTAGTGCTTGAAGAATGTTGAGCAGATACAGTGTGTAATTTGCTGGGCAGCTGCGATTAGAGAACTGACTAATGTGTGTCTTGGTGCTTGTTCAGAATATTAAAAGAAAAAGTTGGCATAATGGATATTGTCTAAAAGAGCTGTTCATGCTCTCTCATCCTGTTCTCTCCTTTTGGAGTTATCTGAGCTATGCTGATCTGGTTGTTTACCCTCATGTTAATGTTAATGATTCTGAGACACTCCAGTAATACAAGAATAGGTTTGGCTTCACAGAATTTGGGACTTACTGAGCGTTGCAGTAAAACATCTTTTCCATCTGGTTTGATGCTTTTGCATCACCTTTCTTCTGTAAAAACAGGACAATTACTAGCTGTTATAAATGGTAACTAGCTTGGAGCTCTACAGCAAAGGTTTTAGAGATTCACCTTGCCTTGGTGTGCTCCTGGTGTGCACTGCCCTGCAGCAATGCAATATTGCAGACTCTGCTCTCAGCCTCTATGCCGAGTCCAGATAACAGGAATCCTGCTTCTTTCCTGGAGTGCAGCCTGGAAAGCAAGGGTTTGCTTAGAGTGAAAAGATTAGGTTCATGTCAATATAAAACTTCATGGAAATCCATGGAAATCTTGTAGTTCAGTTTAGTATTCATTGTCTCTGTTCCTGCCAGGATTATAACTTTTTTTTTTTTTAATCATTATAACTTCCTAATTCTTTCTTCCATTCAGTGTAGGAGTTATAAATTTTAGTCTGTGTTTGGCCAGCTATGACCAACAGTGCCATAACACTGCTGAGAACAGGTTGTGCTTCCTTGCAATTCTGCTCCATGTGTAAGGGGAGCTGAGCTTCAGGGGACACAAGGGCTCTCCTGCTGCCCACCAAAAAGTTCTCGTCAGATGAGCCAGGCGTGCCTGCAAAAGGCCCTGGTGGTGACCCCATCACCCCATCCATGTCCCTGAAAGACCCTGAGCAAACACTGTCCCTTTTCCTTCAGTGTTTTGCACAGAAGTGGCTCTTGCAACCTCATCATGTGCTATTTTCATCTCACTTGAAATAGCAGCTGCTTACCACAACTGGAAATGCACACATTTGCTTGGGAAGGGACTCTGATGGTGAGCAGGTTCTTCTAGAAGTGTTCATTGCAAGAAGGGCACTGGCTGTGTTTAGGGTCCTTTGGGCAATCTGCAAGCCTTGTCCCAGGAACCATAGAGAAGGTAACGAAAGGGTTTTTGAGAGGATGTAGGTCTGTTAGTCTCCTCTATTACTCTATTCAGATTGTCCAGGAAAATCTGGGCAAAGCCTCTCTAACAGAAAATCATGTCAGGCAGATCATATGGGGCTCTGGATAATCTCCTTTTTATTTTCAGAGTCTACAGAAGGAAAATTGTTCTACAGAAAGTATCACAGACTTCAAGCCAATCTCTGTTTGGATATATCTGAGTAAGCTCAAATAGTCCAGCTTCTATTGCCTGACAGGGGTAGAAAATAAGGGGGTGTCACTAGTTTTTATGGATGGATATCTGGCAGATAGAGGCACTTTTTCTCCCACTAGTTTCAGGAGAACCTCAGGATGTTCTCTAGGTTCTCTCTAGAGAGCATTGCTTTCATTGTTTAATCCAAGCTTTCAGTAGCAAGTCAGATGTTTGTAAAGATTGACAGCTGGGACTTGGATGTGCCTGTGGATGTGAACACACTGCAAGGCACAGAAGTCCCTTAGAAGTAAGAATCAACTGTTATTTCGTTTCCCACCTGAATTTTAAATCAGTACAATTTAGAACTGAAATATATATGTTCTTCTTTCCTTAACATATCTTTTTAACTTGGCCAAAATACTATGGGGACTCTCTTAGCCTTCTTTTATTAAAACAAACAAAACCAGTTTATATAAAGTAGCTTTTGCTTACAGAGACCCTCACTGGTAGAAAAGTACATTACATGAGAACACATGAAATAACCAGGTGAGACCAAACCCATCAATGATCACAATATCTTGTCACCACTGAGGACCCCGAGCAGGTGCCAAGAGATGATGTGAAGAATCAGGCAGGTGCAGAGGTGGGCCTTCATTGTGCTCTTCAGCCTGCAGTGATTTGTAGCGTGTAGAATCTCTGAGCTGGAGTTGGTATCAGCAATCTTTAATTTGTATGACTTCTGTTTGTTGGTACTGTTGATTCTGAACCTGCATAATGTTTAGCATCCAGAACATCATAGAAGCATAGAATGTTAAGGGGTTGGAATGGACCTTAAAGATCATCTAGTCCCAAACCCCCTGCCATGAGCAGGGATACTTCCCATGAGACCAGGTTGCTCAAGGCCTTATCCAACCTGGCTTTGAACACTTACAGGGTTGGTTGGAACACCCACAACCCCCCAGGACAACCTATTTCAGTCTTTCAGCACCCTCACAGTAAAAAATTTCTTCCTTATTTCTAAGCTAAATTTCCCTTATTTCAATTTGTTCCCACTTCTCCTTGTTCTATCACTACAGTTCCTGATGAAGAGTCCCTCTCCAGCTTCCCTGTAGGCCCCTTCAGGTATTGGAAGGTTGTTCTGTAGCCTCCACACAACCTTCTCCAGGCTGAACAGCCCCAATTTTCTCATCTTGTCTTCATAAGGGAGGTGCTTCAGTCCTCTAATCGACTTCATGGCCCTCCTCTGAACTAGCCAGGCTATCCGTAATTTAACTATCATGTGTCTAAATGGCCAGCTAAGTGGTTTGGCTTGTACTGGAGCTGAAGTATGATGTTGGCAGAGAAGGGAAGACAGCCACTAGAGATGCTTTTCCAAATATCTACAGTGTTATTTAGGTTATACCACAAACTAAGTGGTGCTGGGTTGATAACTGCTTGTTGCACTTCAGAAATGACTGACCCAGTAAGAGGTTTGAACACAGAATAATCCTGGGATCCTGTCTGGGTAGATGAAGCCTTTTTATACTGAAATAATATTCATCTGTAAGTCAGTTGAACAATGAATATGTTGGCTGTGGCAGTGATTTAACACCACAGTCTGTTGTTTGACATTCTACATGTCCACAAGATCTGGGTGCACCTTTTCAGTGCAAGAGGTGCGTGACGCCTGCACGGAAAGCAGGCTGAGGCTGGAGAGCCAGGGCTGCTGAAATAGGCTGGGTTTCCAGGCAAGTTCCAGGATTCATTGCTGCTCCCCATATATCTGTTTTAACCTTAAGTCAAAGATTGATTATTTTTAAAGGTTAGCTGTTATGTAGCAAAAGAAACCCTCGCCTTTGCCAACTCTGAGAAGTCACTGTGGTCTGCAGCTTCACAGTTTTAATTTAGACAACAACAACTGCCATTGTAGGTTAAGCCTCCTTATTACTACTCATTTCAGTTTCTTTGAACAGGAAAAAAACCTCACAGCCTATGAGTCACACCCCCACTTTACTGGTCTCCTACTGGAGTCAGCTCTCACCTGGGCTGTGCAGAAAAAGGATAGCGAGGGGGAACAGCAGCCAAATCATGTCACTAAGAGCAATTCTTGCAGGTTAAACAAGGAGACCTTGAGGAACAGGGTCTGCCCTCCTTTACCTTCTAGCTGTTGCCTGCTGTATCTCCTGCTGGTGCTGGGTCAAATGAGCAAGACCCTGCTTTTCTCGGAAAACAGCTCACACCTCAGTCAGACAATTGATTTACCACCGCTCACCTTGTCCTGGTGCATCCTCTTGTCAAGTGTGAGCATTCACAGTCCATGGGAAGTACAGGATGATGTATGCTCTTCCTGATATCTCCCTCTCCTTGCCAGGTCAGCTGTGGTACCCACACACCGTATTGGTGTGTACACTGAGTGAGAGCAGGCACGTGGACACAGAGGGTGCCTGTTGACAGTGTGTACACTGTTCCAGCTCCTGGCTGTTAAATCTTTCTCTCTAATTCTGTACAAGATGGATTTATAACACACCTAGTGCTAATGTAACAATGAAGATTAGTCCTTTACTAGTCGAACAGTAATACACTTTAATTTGCCTACAGCTACTGTATTGTATTGGCATGAAAGGAAACAGCTTTCTAATGCAGCTTCATCTGCTGAGCAGAGAGAAATCTGCACATAAGACTATAGCTGGCAGCAAGATTCAGAACAGGAGAAAAACAGCACATATAAAAGTATTTGTGAGTTGGAGGTATCCTAACAATCCTAGTTTATTGCTAAACATGCCAGGTACAGTTATGCAGTTTGCTTGGCAGGTTCACAATTGCTTCATCTGTTTTTTCACCACTTCATCCCCTATACAAAAATTTGTCCTGGAATAAAAGGTGTAAATTCATTAGTTTCCAACTTTGTTTGTGACATTAACAAAAAAGTGGATATTATGAAGTTCCTCAGAAGCTGGTGATGTTAATACATTCTATGCTGTGCTCTGTACCTAGAGACACACTGGAAATCTCAACTCTTAAGCTGTTAAGCAAATGTTTCTGCTGTCTGTTGTAAATGCAGTGTTCACTTGACAAGTGTCAGGCATTCTTTGAATGGACTTGTGTACAAATAATCACTCAAGTGCCAGTATTTACTATAAATAGAACTCTCTTCTTCAGGAAAGCAGCAAAGCCATCAGCTTCTCCCTTCTTGAATGGCAAGGGAAAAACTTATCATGTTTAGGACATTATCACTTAATACTTACTGCATATGGGATAGAACCTTTTTTTGTGGGCATATTGTGCAAGTTAGATGCAATAAATTATATGTTTCACTTATTTTTGATCCTTTTTTCCCCAATAAATCACCAATTTAATATAATTATGCTTAAAATAACAGGGTTTTTTTTCTACAGGGATATGTCTCACTTTCAACAAGGCCAAGGAAGAACTAATAACTTGCATGCAGAGAGGGAATCTATCTCTTCTGAAAACTACTGATGTAAACTGCTGGTGGGAAACTGTCACCACTCTCAACCAGTAACCTTCACCCTCCACCTCTTCATCACCAGGTCCTGCAGACACATGGAATAGTTAGAATGGTTGTGTGCAGACATGCCCTGATTTGACATTAAAACTGGAAAAAATATTAACAGATTTTTTTTTCTTTTTTCTCCCTCAAAAAGTTGCAACGACATGACAAAGAGGATTCCCCTGACAAGTGGAGAACAGAAGAAGAAATGGCAGCTGAAGCAGCAATTCTGAAGAAGTATTTTCAGGACAATTAGAGGTAATGATTTATACATTGACTTACTCCTGCAACACCCTAAACTCTGTTCAAGCCTCCTCAGGCGTCTTGAGGACAGAGGTGGAATATGTAGAATGGAACAAAGGAAACCAAAGCTCTTAGGTTGTGTTTTTTTCTGAAAATACACAGCACTCCAACAGTGGCTGAAATGACATGCTCCTTCTGAAAAAATCAGCACCATCCTAGAGCATTTTGTTTCCAAACAGAAAGAAAAAAGTGTATCTGGAAATCAGAATCATCAGTATTTACTTAAGAGGAGTGTCTAACCTAACATGTCCTCCCTCTGGTTTTAGAACAGAAAATAGGCCTGGTACCTCTATGAAGAGCTAAAAACTGCTGTGTTTGTATAACCAGATATGCATATGCACCTATACGTACAAAATCCCAGCAGAATCCATACTGTAGAGCGTGTTAAGCCAATGCTAACTTAATGTGTCAAATCTTAAATCATCTGATCAGTTCAACTTTCAAAATTAGGCCTGCTGGAAAACTGCCTGTTCTGCTGAATTTTCCACTGGCCCGAAAAGAAAAAAAGATTTGCAGGGAGGATTAGAAAAGAGAAAACACTTGGCAAACACTAACATTGGTGCTCTAGAAATTGAGAGTTTTTCATTTTGTACTTGGAGTCCCAGAAGCCAGATTCTTGCAGCAGAAATGAACTGGCCCCCGGAGATCAATATGAGTTACGCTGGGATGTGCGCTGCAGCAGGGATGCCAAAAGCTCCCTCTCCCCTGTTCCCCATATGTTGTTTGCCATCATCCAGCACTCTCATTTCTCTGTCATTTCTGACTGTTTCCTATTTTTTCCTCTCAAGAACCAAAATCCCATAAATATCCCTCCTCTCTGCCTGTGACTCACCGCTTGCAGCCCAGCTTGAGAAATCTTGGGCTGAGCTACACGTTGTGTGCGTGGCACACTTACGTGGCAGCTCCCATCTCCTCTCCCATTCTGCCATCTCCGTTTGGATGACATTTGGGATGACTCTATTTGGGGTTCATCAGACTTCCCTTTCCATTTTCTCTTGTATGATGACCACGCTCTTGCCTTCTCCAGCCAAACTGGTTGGCTGTGCCAACCCTTCTGCGGACTGGCACGGAGAAAGCTGTGTAACACATCTGTTAATAATTCCCATCTACGAAGGAAATTTGCCCTCAGCAGCTGGGACCTAGGGACCTCCAGGGTTTGGAGCAGCAGGGTTTGGACTACACAGTCAGGTTTCTGCAGTGGCTGCTGGAGTTGTGTTTAGACACCCACTTTTCACCGTCTCAGAAATAGGCTCCTCGAAAATGAATTACTCAGCCAGAAAGAGCATTTCCTTAGGTAATGCGTGTGTAAGCACTCTTCTCTACTAACAGAGGCATTATGAAGTGCTTCATCTATGGCACAGCAACAAATGAACAGTACTTAGGATAAAATGGCACATCTCTATTCCAATGTGATAATGTTTCCCATTATTTATTTGATAGTTTTGGGGATTTTTTTTTTTTTTGGTCTGGTCAGAAATGAGGCAGAAATGCTTTTTTTTCTAGAGATTTTTAAATCCCCACATATTAATAAAATGTTCTTTATCTCTACTGATACTAAACTCAGAGCTGGATAGATGGTGTAAATTCATTCCTGCAAGCAAATTCATGTGGCTGAACATCTATTTCCATTTATTATGAAAATAAATCAGCATGTGTCTGTGTGGATGACCTCTTGATAAATTTCCTGTGATGTAAAGGTCATTACCTTTCCTAGAAGAAACTGGGAAATTAAATCTTACTGGCATCATTATCATGAGAGTATTGTGCCTAGTACAGGCAGTCCTTCCAACCCTTGATTCCCAACACAAGGCATCACTGTCAATCTCTTCTCCCTGACATTGTTTTGCTCCTGAGGTTTAAGGCTCTGAACCTGAGGTAAAGGTATATCTGAGCACCTTCTGCATTTCTCAGCCTTTATCTGCTCTCTTAACCTTGCTTCTAAAGTGATGAAGATTGAGAGCTTTTGGCAAATTAACAAGGTTATATGCATCCTTCTTCAAAGCTATTTTTGTATTTCACCTACAAAGGATTTATTTAGCCATTTATAGGTTTACCTGAATGCCATTTGACTTGAGGTTTTTTTCATGCAGCACAGGGAAAGTCAGAAAGAGCTGAATGTGGATGTTCTGGAGCCAATAAATAGCAATTTTTAAGGCCTCAGGCATTATTATATTTTCTTATGTTCAAAGTAGCCCAGCTCAGCTAGATTAGCCTGGACAGACTGAGCTGTGTTTCAGAGCTTTTCCAGCTACCCTTACATTTATCACAAGTCCTTCACCACCTGACACAACTCCTACAGGACTTGACTAGGCACCACAGCACCTTTTACCTGTATTTATAGACTGTCTGATCAAGAAGGACTTGCAGGTGTCTTTTCTTTTTCCTAAGAAATACTTGAATAAGGCAAGAAGCTCTTGATTCTCTCCCTACTGCATTTGCTGGTGCTGATCCCTCTTGGCTGGTTGACTAACTACAGTTGAGTGCTTCTACATCAGTCCTGAGATGATCCAAAATATCCACCCACTTGCTTAAAGCAGTGAACTCATTTAGCCTTGCTAAGTTTACACCCTTGAGAAAATGCTTATCTCTAAATAATTTAGTCATGTGTGCAATTGCTTAGAGTGGATGCCACTGAAATCAGTGAGTGAACTGGTGTTTTGCATGTATCTCTGGTCTTTCACTGTGTGTCCCCCTGTCACTAATATCCCCATCTCATTAGAAGGAATTGTCCCTTCTTGAACACACCTGGAGAAAAACCTCTAATATAGAATGACCCTGGTTGGTCACTCTCTTGCTTAATACCACCAAGATTTGACCCCTTTAGACCTCTTTACAAGCTGTTTCTCCTTCAGTGTTGGCTGTCATATGGGCAGCTGTGTCGCATAACTGATTGCCCTTTGAGGTGGATCCACAGGGAAAAAGTCCTTCCTCAAAGAGCAGGATTAGGATGCAGCATCCTAATTTCCAAGCCTATTTTCAGATGCGCCTTTTGAATTCTCTAACTATCTATAGCAGGGTGTTTTGAGAGTCTGTTTTGTGCATTTTAAATTGCACACGCCAGCAAAAAGGCTAAAGATTAAAAGAGTTAGTAACCTTCAGATAGTATGTGAAAAATGTGTCTCTTCAAAGGCAGTTTCGCTCTGTGTTGTTGGTTCTGAAGGAAGAACCAGGCTGCACAAGTTTCAGCAGAAGTTTTCCTATTTTGTGTGTAACTGACTTCTATGTCATTAGAAAAACAGTCAGTCTTAAGTACAGTGTCAAAATGTCCCTTTTTGCATAAAGAGGTTGACAGTGATATTCTGTTGTCAGGCACTGTTGGAGTTAGAAGTATTCTATAGCTTTTAATTGCTTAACCATCTGAATATTTTGTGTAATTCAACATGCCAAATTCATGTAAAAATCTCTCGAAATAATGTGTCCTGCACATTCTTACAGGATTTCTGATGTCAGTTCTTCCTCTTTTCCCCAGTCCAGCAGTGTTTTTGGGTAATACAGCCATTTCAGCTTTTCAAGAGAGTATAAATTTTATTCTTTTTTTCTTCTACTCATTCTTTGAGAGCACTCATCCTGCCTCCCAGCTGCCTGTTCTGCACCAAGATTTCGGCATGTGTGGAAAGATGTTGTTCTATTGACTTCAGCAGGGGAATTACCACTGTTAGTAGCAGCTGACCAGAGGGAATTGAAACTGGCAATTTGACTTGCATCTGATTTTGCTCCAGCGCCTCTGGAGCATGACAATCCATGCTGCATGCATGAGAGTGAACACCAGAGAAATCCTATCACTTTCCTTAAATTTAGGCAAGTATGACAAGATGACTTGCAACACCCTTCTTTGCTTGTTTTGAGAAAAGCCCTCCTATTATTTCTGGTACTTAAAACCACATAAACCCACAAAATAATGGCTTTACCTTGGAATGGATCCAGGAGTGGATCTGGGACGCATGCTGTGCAGTGAGAACACACTCTGCCCCAGAAGATGCTGTACCTGCAGTGTGGACCACAGGGCAGGTTGTCCCTTGGGTGGGCACCACAGTGACAACACAGGCATGGTCAGAGGTATTTTCTGCAGTAGTTGCTGCCTGTTGGCAAGCAGAGCCACCATGCAGTCATGGAAAACACAGCGTGCTGTGGTGTGGGGACTGGGAGCAGGGAGAAAGGATGAAGCAAGCAGAGACCTCTCAGTAATTTCAGAGCCTCACTTTATAAGCAGGGCATATTTTTGAGTGCTTACACTGGATTAGAATCAAGGTGTTACCTGGTCCTGGGGAATTCCCAGAGAGCATGGTCTAGGCTGCTCGTGGGTGCACTCAGGAGCTGTTTGTGTATAATCCAGAATTAAATACACATCCTAGTAATCAGCTATAGATTTCTCTGCACTCCAGACTTAAGTGTTATTAATTATATCCCCTACTCAGAAGCCTCCAAGAAGCATTAATTAGAAAGCAAGAGCTGGTGGTTTGCTTGTCTGTGTGAAACTGTTATGACCTGAGAGTGAAGTATAAGCTTCAAAAGAAACGTGTTTTATGAAGGTCACCTTGGAAAACATCATAACAATCTGTCAGGAAAAGAGAATGCAGCACTCTGAGTGTTCATTTCAGTGTGACATTATGCTTTAAGTAGTTGGAAATAGCAAAGAGAAGATGGATCAGATCATAGGGTCTATGCTTTTTCACCCAAAATTCTCTTCTTTCTGCGGTAAGTACATATAAAGTAATCTCTTTGTCATTTCAATGGGATGCAAGGAAAGTTAATATCAACAGAAATCCACAGATAAACATAATCTGGCCCTTGCTGATATTTTTGAAGTGTAAAACATCCAGACCCTCCACCTCTGCAGTAAGGAGAAGGTTTATACACCAGAATTACATTATCTCTTCAAGGGAAGATAGAAACAGCCAGAAGTGATGCAGCAACTGTGTACAGCAGTGATACCCATACTGGAAGGCTCAGGGCAAAAGGCTTCCCCAAATAAATGTGGTGTGGTAGTGCACAGCCACCTCAGTGTCGAGGTTGATTATTTTTCTGGTTGAAGCATATGATTATTTCTTACGAAAATAAAGCTAAAAGAGAGTTAGCCAGAGTTATAAATGAAATATCTTCCTCTTGTAGGAGGCCAGCATAGACATAAATTCCCCCTCACACCTATTCTGGGGCTCTGTTTTGTGGCTGTAAGTAGTGCTGTGCTGAAAGTTATACATCTCCTTCTCTGGACTTTCATTTCCCTATAGGTGGCCATTTAATTCAGCTGTCGAGTACATGAATTCTGTACAGCACTGCTTGGATCCTGTAATTATAGCTACAGTAGAAACATCAGGGCCAGAGACACAGACAAGATTGTACAGTGCAAAGGCAAAGCAGCAAATGGTTACTGGTGGCAAAGGAAGCTGACAGAGAGCCAAATGTTCTCTTCGTGTTCTCTTAACCTGCCTGTCCAGCAGCCTGAGTGCCTACTGGGCTGTCTGTCAAATACCAAATATTTTCAGTCTGTCAGTTCTTGATTCATCATTAGGCTTTGTGTGTCACGTTGTGTGAGAGGAAAATGGGGAAAGCCAAGCAAAACTGGTGCACATTGTGTCCCAGGACCTGGGATAAAGGAGCAGAGGTACAGGGCAATGCTGAGCTTCAAATAGGGATGATATCAACTGTGGTTAAGTACTTTTATACCCAAACCTCTGCTAAAATGGTGCTAATCTTTTGCCCCCAAAGCTGCCAAAGGATGCACTTACTGAGCAGCCAGACCCTCCTTGAAGCAGATTCACAAAACACGTGCCAAGCGATTCACAGGCTGCCATCAAACTGTCAGTCAGGAGGGGCACACAATGGAAACTGTTGCTCAAAATGCCATCGGAATAGGAAACATATGTTTCAGTGAGAAAAGACAATCAAACAAAGAAGTGGGTGGCTGGGGAATTGCAGCCACCACAGCAGCAAGGATCCGAGCCTCACACACAGCCCCGGGCAGAGAGCTCGGGGGCCGTGCCCTCGTCTAACAATTGGGTAACAGCTTTGTGTTTAATAAGCTGAAATAATTCCCCCAGTATTGAAGCCAGCTCTAAACACATTCTGAAGTGAAGGTACAAAACTGAAGATACCAAGCCAAAAGCCCATTTCATGCTCAATTATTAGCAAAGGTTTGTATCGTGGTATCCTATTGCTGTAGCTGCTGCTTAATAGAACTGCCCAGAGAGACATTCTAACCAGCAACTCCAACGTGACCTCAAAGCTTGAGACCTGCCTTTGTGTGAGTGTCAGTATCTAGGCTGTGTAGGTGGAAAGGCATTAATAACTCCTCCAGTAAGTAGTTATTTGAGAAAGGAAGGGGGTGATGGACACTGGAAATGTGTTGGATTGAGCGTACTGGAGGCTCTGTTGTTTGCCAGGACATCAGTCTCTACACAAAAAGACAGGTGTTGCAGGGGTAAACCCAAATGCCCTGTTTGTGTCAGCACCTGGGGCTCTTGCAAGCCTCCAGTTAATGCTCTTGCAATAGCAATTGTACCGTGAGCTTGGGCAGGGATTTCACATGCAGCTTTCACAGCTGCAACCTGCTACAGTTGTCAGGCTCTCAGCATTTCTATTTCTCTGCTTCAGGAACACCTTCTAGGTCTGTCGTGGCACCTATTACAGGTCTCTTATTAGGATGGACCACCAAGAGGGGCACAAATTCGGAGCAGAAATGGCAAGAAATACACCATTCATTCTCCAGCATGTGAGACTGGGGGCATTTTCAGGGTGATGGCCCCAAATCACTGCAATATCTTGGCATTATGCAGAGTCCCCCCACAGGATCAGGTTGGATGAGGATATACAAGAGATGATGGTCTTGAAAGAGTATTTGAAGGAGCTTATGTAAGAGTTCATGAGCCCCAAAGAGTCTTGCATGAGGTTATTATAGGAAAATAGATTTGAAGAGTAAGAAGCTGGATTTGACGACATAAGATGCCCTTTATAATCCTTTGTTCCTATGAGCAGCGGTCAACAGAGCTGGAGCTGTGCTGTCTTACTCAGGGACATCAGAGAGGTTGCCTCACTTCATGTTTGCTTTTTGTAAAATGATCCTGACCTCTGTTGGAGGGTGTTCGGTGAGTTAGGAAGGAAAAGCACGTTGTAAAAGGCAGGCATTAGTATTACTTGGAAGTGAACTCTATTGTAAAAGCAGATAAAAATTCAACCAAATGGTCCTCTTTATTGCTCTGGTAAATAATTTTAAAATAGTTGTGTGCAAGGATTTTCCCCTTTCTCTGTCACACAGGCTGTAACAGGAGCTGGAATGTGCCGTGTGTGGGTTTAGCACTGAACATTTCCTTTTGCCTGTTGCTGTCAGTGTCTCCTGTCGGAACATCCTAATGAGCACCTAAGTCGTTAGTAATAAACAGCCTTACATTTTGTCTTACTAACAAAGATGAAAGATGCTATTATGTGTAACAATCTTTTATGTTTGATATTTCTCAGGTAACAAAGTGTTTGAAACACATCCAGTGACATAAGGAAGTCCCCAGAAAGAAAGACTTCATTCTCCAGTTCTCAGGGGCCCTGGAGCAGCAGCTCAAAAATTTTATTATGTTCAACAAATGTGGGATTCTTCTATGAAAAATTTTATTGGACCTTTGGATATCATCAGGGTTGAATTTCAGCTAAGACAACTAACAGCACTGGTTCAGATATTGCTCTGAGTAGTAACTCATATTTTTCTGAATTGTGTACTTGGGAATGAGTCTTTTTAAATTGTCCCTCGGCCTAAATTGAAATAAAGTGCTAGCAAAATCAGGTAGCTACTGTGTTTTGGTACATTACAAAGTGTTTACTCCATGTTGTGCTTTTTGATTCAATTACTGTATGTGGGCTATTACCTCATACAAAAATTAGATCTTTTAGCAGTATGACAATTCACACAAACCAAGACTTTGTTACAGACTAGCCAAGATAAACTTGGAGAGCTGCTGTTTTCTCAGGTGAGTTCTATAACAAGAAATGTAAAGCTTCCTAAGATCTTTCTTTTCTCTGTTCTTTTAATACATTGTGACAAGGCTTCTGGAGCTTAAGGTGATACAAAACACTTCTGCAAAACAATTAATATGTAAAGTTGCTAATGGGATAATAATCTCATTAGGGTTAGACTGACACAAATGGCTGCTTGCAGCAACAAAACAACATGAGTGGGAGCCACCCACGTGGAACGAACTCTCGGCAAGAAATGCCATGTTTGGAGCCCTGCACAGGAAGAAACCCACCACAGGTTAGTTGTTGATTGCTAATATGTAATAAAGGAAAAAAAGTCAAACAGATGGAAGAGAGAAGAAATAAGTCTGCAAGACATGGATGGAAAGAGAATCCATAATCTTCCTCTGGAATTGCAGGAAAGTGACAACTGAAGCTTTCTGTGTCCCCTGAAATCAGGATTGAAGACAAAATGCTGCCATGTCTCACAGTAAGAACCATGCTGAGGGAGGCCATATGGTGCAGACTCTACCTGAGGGCTTGAGGAGGTCAGGGTCAGGTCCAAACCAGAGCCCAGCAGTGCTTTGCATGCCTGACAGCACAGTGTGGTCAGGGTCCAGAACAAATTAAAGTGCTCTGTGATACTCTGTCCTAGAGGGTTGCAACCTGACCTGAGAACTATGAAAATGCACAGTGGATGAACTCCAAAAATTTTCCTTAACTATTTCTCTACTGTGCACTGCAGAGCAATTCAGTCCATTAGTTTGAAGTCTTTATGCTAGTTAAATATAAACAGAAACACTAGAACCCAATCACTGACATTTGATTCTGGTTTTTACTGTGGTGCTGTTAAAATATTGCTCCTGAAAAGTCAGTTTGATTCAAAGATTTACTGTGACCCAGTGTGGCCCCCAATATCTTCCATTAGCCCTTTTAAAAACTCTGCAGATTGTAACACTATTTCTTTTTCCATACAGAGTAAATGAAAAGTCCATTTTGATGGTGTCTGCACTTTTCAGACCCTGAACAAGGGCTGAATAAACAGGAAATGAAGGTCAGGGAGCAAGAAGTGACAGAGAAGGTAAGGTGAGCAGACAGAATGGTCAAAGATGCTGGCAAATGGGCCAACACAAATGGTGTTCCTTTTGCACTTTAGTATTTAAAGTAGCTGTGATTTCACATAGAAGGAAGACAACCCTTGTGCTGCTGGGGAGCGTGAAAAGAAAAACCTGAGCATCAGTTACATTTGCAAGGTA
Source organism: Myiozetetes cayanensis (assembly GCF_022539395.1). Classification (NCBI taxonomy): domain Eukaryota; kingdom Metazoa; phylum Chordata; class Aves; order Passeriformes; family Tyrannidae; genus Myiozetetes; species Myiozetetes cayanensis. The sequence continues at coordinate 8,488,587 of NW_026087389.1, forward strand.
TTTTCAAACCTGATTCTCAATGGCTTCCTATTAAGTATGGAATATTCTGTATTAATTCTGTAGGCTGTGATGAGCGGGCGCCGCGCCAACCATTTTGCATGGGGGCTGCTGAGGAGATGAGTGCTGAGCTCCGTGGAAGATTTCATTTGTGTAAATGAGGAGGCCGTTATCACAGCACTAAAGGTCCTGCTTTTAAAAAAAGCCTCCTGTGGCATTATGCACAAAACAACCTATTTATGCAGCATGAAAATATTTATGTGCTTCACTCCAGCTTAAAAAGGGAATTTGCAATAGATGAGGGACATGAGAAAGGATTGGAGTGAGAGATAAGGAGAGATTAGGAAAGGCAGATCACGAAGTACATGACAGCAGTATGTGGAGTAAACCCCCGCCTTTTTCTAAGACCTGGGCCTTTAGGATGGTGTCTGGATCATTTATATAATTCCTTTACACTAATTTTCCACAGGCAGGGAGCTGTATGCAAAGATGCAGCTGCTGGAAATGTGAAGAGATGCTATGCTGAAGGCACTGATGGCCTTTGTAACCAGCTTTGTCCTTTACAACCTCAATCGCTCACCCTCATGGGGTCATGCCCAGGGCTTGCCTTTGGGCTGGGGGGATGCTGCAGAGTGCTGAGCTCCCCACTCCCAGCACAAAACATGGGAAAAATTGCTTGTGCAGGGACTCAGATGGACATAGCACAAGTGGAGTGGTCCAAGTGGGGTGACTTCCTAAGAGGACAGAGCTAACTGTGCTCACTGTTTACACAGCTCAGACTCTTGTTCCCTGTCCTTACACCCAGGCCTTTTCAATTACTAAGAGTTTAGAAGTGAGCAGTTCTCTAAAGGGCTGCAGGGGCTGTGCCTGTGTGTCTCTATTTTCACTGGCAAACCAGTTGTGCTGGTTTGCACTGGCAAAGGCATGAGGATATTTGCTAATTCTCTTTCAGCAATTCAGCATTATTCTTGTTCCAGATGCAGATGCACCAGCTCCTGGTTCTCTGTGGGACAGCTGATGCCACCCCAGTAGCTCAAAAGGGCTTGTTTTTTGACAGATCAATGGGCTGGGAACGGGTCGTGTCAGCTCCTTGAAGACGTCGTGTGGTATTTCAGAAATTGGCTTTGTGCTGCTTCTAACCTCCCCCAGCACACATACACCCTCCCCCAGGTATCAGGATCTCATTTGACTCTGTGCTCAAATAACAGAGTATTTTGTTTTTAATTAATGTTGGAGAGAAGGGAAAGTGTTCTGTTGGTCTCTGTGGGAGCCTGACTTGGCTGCAGACTCAGGATGATGCTAAGACAGAGGGTCCTGGCTGCAGTGGGGGAGTCAAGGTCAGTTCCTGGCATGTGACAGTACCCTGAAATGTGACCAGGGACTGAACACCCCCTGAAATAGAAATACCTGAATCCATGTGGGAGCTGGGGGTGATCTCACACCCTAGCTGAAAAGTAATGCCCCAGTACTCACAGAGCTAATGAAAAACTTGCAAGCCCTAATACACACATAGTGACAGCCATGAAAGTACCGAAATAATTTCTATCTCAGCTTTCTGTGTCTTCCTATCCACTCCCCACCTCTCCCTGTCACTGTGGTCGATGGCTGCTGAAAAGCCTTGTCCGATTCCTGCGTCTGGTTCCTGACGTACAGGCCAGCAGTGCTGTGAAGGAGAAAATGCTGCTGCTCATGTAAGCTGTCCTGTGTTTTGGCAGGGCTGTGAGTTTCAGAACAGAGTGATATATTTCAGCTCTTGTGAAATTTCTGAATAATCAGCTCATCAAAAAATATCATGCAGAGTTCCCTTGTAGTCCTCTCCAACTTGCCACCTCTCCTGCCAATAGCTCCATAGGGTGACCACAGCTTGGCAGAGCCCATTAGCAGAGCTCTGCAAAATCACTCATGAGTAGAGCTGGCTGGAAAATACAATTTTCCTTCCTGGGGAAAAAAAAAAAAGATTTGGTGGGGCAGGGGGGATGTTTGACTTGACATTTCAGGATGAAGATTTTCTCCACTGCTCCCTTCAGCACCCTCTTCTGCTTCCCTCCACACCCCACCCTTTCTCCTCCTAACTCCATATTTTAGAAGGTGACTCCAAGAAAATAAAAATTCTGCTTAAAGTGGCAAAGACAATGGATGCTGTTTGATCTGCTGGTGACCTCTTCCTGGCCCCAGGGCCAGAAGTCTCACTGCAGTATGGACATCAACACACTAGCACCTTCTTCACCTGAGACTCCTGAGCAAGTTGTCCCTGGACCTGCACATTTTTCTGCAACTGCCCTGTTTCTTAGTTGGAGTTTCTTCAAGATACTCTTCTCCTCAAATAGCTCAAAAACGTGCTGTTTGGGCATCTGGGAGCTGGCAACCATGTCTCTATGCATGGCAAGATGGTGGTAAACCCAACCAGTGGTGCTGTGCTGTGGAAACAAGAGGCCAAGCAGCCAGAGTCACTGACCTGCTGTCAGCTGCTCCTCTGGGTCCTGGGCTGCCTCCAGGTATGTCCCTCTGTGCTTTCCCATTCATTCTGGACATGTGTCTCTCAGTCCCAGGTGATCATTGCTTTGGCTGGGAAGAGCAGACCTCCTCGCTGTGTCCTCTAACGATGCTCAGGGCTGTGACGCTGCAGGGAGGAGGCCAGGCTGGCTGCAGACCTTGTCCTTAAGGCAGGTGGCACGTAAGGGCTATAGAGCAAGGAGGTGGAAAAATCAATAGTTAGTGCATTAGGATTAGAGTTGTTGCATGAAAGCCTTATGTGGCCAGGATTATATTTTTTAGGTCTGCACTGACTGTGGCACTTGGTGTGACGTGGGTTTAGTACTTTTGTCGCATTGCAAACCCCTGTATGCACATGTGGGACACAACTGAATCCTTCAGCAAGCGGTGGCTCCAGCACAGGTTTTGAGCACCACCTGTCCCCTCCTTGGATCTGCCTCGATCTGGCCACAGCTGCATTTGCTCTGTCCCTCTTGTGTCACCCAATCTCTTTCTGCTCAGGCTTTTGTTATTTCTTTTGTCACCATAGTGACAGGAAAAGAGTGATGATTGCTGGAGTAATTTCCCATATTAGCTAGCACTGGCTTTTCAGCCTAAATCAGGTCTTCATTTTACCTGTGCTCTGGCTGAGCCTCAGTGGAGCAGCATTAAAGAGCGGTGGTGGAGGGGCCTCGGTGTGTTGCAGTGCTGCCAGCACTCCTCTGGGACAGCTGAGGCAGGGACAGGGCCTGCAGGTTACAGAATCACAAAATATGTGAGTTGGAAGGGCCCCACAAAGATCATCAAGTCCAACCCTTAGCCCAGCATGGGACCATCCCCAAGAGTCATACCATGTACCTGAGAGCATTGTCCAAAAGCTTCTTGAACTCTCTCAGGTTTGGTGCTGTGACCACTGCCCTGGGGAGCCTGTTGCAGTGCCCAACCACCCTCTGGGGGAAGAACCTTTTTCTAATATTCAACCTAAACCTCTCCTGACACAACTTCAGGCCATTCCCTCAGATTCTGTCACTGATCCCCACAGAGAAGAGTTCAGTGTCTTCCCCTCCTCTTCCCCTCACAAGGAAGTTGTAACTGCAATGAGGTCTCTGCTCAGTCTCCTCTTTTCCAGGCTGAATAGACCCAAGTTCAGCCACTCCTCATTTGGCTTCTCTTCAAGGCCCTTCACTATCTTCATCACCCTCTTTTGGATGCTCTCTAATGGCTTAATATCTTCTTGATACCATGGAGACCAAAACTGCACACAATATTCAAGGTGAGGCCACACCAGTGCAGAGCAGAATGGGACAATTCCCTCCATATGAAGCTCAACAAGGGGAATTTCCAGATTCTGCACTTGGGATGGGACAACCCTGGATGTACAGACAGACTGGGGAATGAGATGCTGGAAAGCACTGCCAGGAAAGGGACTTGGGAGTCCTGTTGACAGCAAGATGAGTATGAATCAGCAGTGCCCTGGCAGCCAGGAGGGCCAACTATATCCGGGGGGGCATCAAGGCACAGCATTGCCAGCTGGGAGAGAGAGGTCACTGTATGTCCCACCAGGAATGCACTGAGAGAAGGGGGGACAAAAAAAAACCACATTTGCAAGTGTTTCTCCCTCAGTGCATTTGCTGTAAGTCTCATGGTCAGTAAAACCAGGCACTTCTGTCTGTTTTGGAGCATGTGCATGTCTGCAGGGTGCACAGGAAGAGCTCCCCAGAGGTAACTGCTTGCTCTGACCAATGTAGTGAGTGGGCAAAGGCCCCACATATACGCCCAGCCTGTGCCCTCTGCTCTGCACAGCCCTTGGTAGCAGAGCCCAAACCAGGGCTGGGACCAAACCGGGGCTCCCAAGGGGGAAGGGGGAGGCTCGGTGCCAAATCCTGCTCTCTCCCAGGCTTCATTAGCCATGTAGGGGATCTCAGAGAGACACCCAGGACACACACACAAATACATACTTAAAAATCAAGATCATTAAGTACACAAATGTGTTTAAATAGCAAACAAGCTACCAAAAGGAGGAGAAAGGTCACAAAATGTGAAATGAAAGCAGCTCTTCTGTTCCCTGTGCCAGCAGTGCCGGTCCCTGCCTCAGAGGATATATTAAGAAGAGTCAACCTTCATTTCAAGCACACTGCCTTTTGTCCTCCTATCACAACATTAACATTATCCCCACATAATTTTATGTATTTAATTTTACAATAGGCTGTGTCAGTGAGCACTGCCTGTAAATATTTGATCACCACCGTTCCTCTAGGATTATCTTATCAAGAGTAAAGATATTAAAATAGAAATCTTGTCATGTTGCTGCCTTTATACTTCCAACCTAAGAGTTGATTGACAGAAAATGAACTGCCTGAACTAGCTCTAAAGTGTCTTTTCACTGAGAGTTTTAATGCCAGAGGCTATAGAAAAAAAGGTTAGCTAGTCATCGGAAACTAATGCCTTGCTGTAGTTATGAAGCTTTTGTGTTGAAGATTAAAATATATGAATCTACTAGGGTTATTTTTACAAGTGTAAAATGGCGTTGGTCTTTTTGTATCTTTTTGCCATCTCTAATGAGCCTTAAAAAGAGCCTTTCCTTTTCTTCCTGCACTTGAATATTAGATGCAGCTTCACTGCAGCTCACAGACACAGGCTGAAGTTTTGCAAGAGTAAGCTCTTGACTTATCTAACCTACAAAATTTCTTTTTGGTGATAAAATGGCTTGCGAGCCAGAACTAAATGTTCCTGCCTGGCTTAGAATATCAAACCACTATAGTCAAGTCAAGGTTTCTATTTATGGCCAGTTAAAGACACACCTGTAATGCTGTTTTAATGTTACAAAATTGCCCTGAAATTGTCATGTGCCTGAAGAGAACCATGCTGCAAATATATCATGGTCCCCGAGGGCTTACTCAGCCTGTGCTCCAGCACAAATCAATGCGAGTTTTTGCTGGAGTAAGGACCCAAGCGCCAATTCAGAAAAGTACCTAAGCCTGACCAAACTTTAATCACAAGCTCGTGCTCCTCAGAAATCAATAAAGACACAAGCTGGGTGAGGGGACAGCGAGGGGTATGGGTCCCACATTCCTGCAGCTCCTGTGCCCACGTGGGCAATGGGCCAGCGGTCCCTGGCATCCCAGCATCCTGAATAAATCTGGCTTTGTCTTGTCATGATCCTGGAGGGCAGGAGAGGGTGGTAAATTCACAGATCTGTCCCATCGTGATGACAAACTATAGCCACCAGTGTTAAATCACCCAAGGCCTTTCCAGGAAGTAACAAAAGTGTCACTGTGGGGTGGCTGAGGCTGGAGTGGCCAGAGGCAGAGCAACCTGGAGCACTCTGCTTTAGCCCTCCCACTTTTTCCCCCTCCAACATGAACAATAACTGTATGAAAGGAAACTAATTGCACATTAAGCAACCTATTGTTGACCTGTCATAAAGGGATTTACATGGGTGACTCCTCTAACAGCAGTGGGTGGTCCTCTACATGCTCTCCATGGGCTCAGAATGTAGAGAAGCTTGTTCTAACATTTCACTTACGAGAAAGGTCAAGAGCTGTGGTTTTGTTCAGTGTGCTCAATATATTCAATTAAAATATACTGGTGTATTCATCAGCTATTAACTGTCTTTGCAATAGCTGTAATTAAACAGTTACTTCCTGGTGAAAGGAAATCTTTCAAGACAGATTCTGACATGGGAACAGAGGAGAGGAGGAATTTCCCAGGTCTCCAGTGTGGGTTTGCTTTGTGTCTCTGCATGAATCCCTCAGCCACTGGGAGTTTTCCTTTCCCTGCTGCTGGAGGAAGAATGGCTTGAAGGTGAGGGGCTGGCCAGATACAGCTCCTGCATTTCCCTTCCTTGGTCTGGGAGTGAGCTGAACACCATCAGTGCTGGATGCTAGGCAGTCCTGAGGGAATAAAACCAGCCAGGCAATTTTCTCAACCAGGCAATTCAGTTGTAGAAATATAATTTACAATGTTACACTTAGAGCCTCGGGATAAGAAATGGGGAACAAGAGAAAGTTGGCTGCTGGGGACTGTTTAACAAACTCAGAGATTTTAGAGTGGGAGAGTTAAAAGCCACACACCCTGCTTTGAAAACTTCCTCCAAAGAGCCTGAAATGAACAAAAACCCCAACAAGGCAGGCTAGAGCAAAGCAGAGGAATGAACTGAGGGAAGCAAGAAATAATTACCTGAGCCTACTGTTCTAATTATATGCACACAGCAGACAAACAGTGATAGCAAAAAAAAAAGTTGGTGTTCTTAAGATAGATAGTAGGGAAACGGAGATATAATAGAAAATAACACATATTAAGGAATTAGTATTCATTATGCTGAAAAAGAGGGGTGTGTATTTACTTACATTAGTCAGAAATCAGGCATGCAAAGAGATGGGTGACAGCAGGGAGAAGCGTAGCAAGAAAACCAGAACGTGGTTGTGACGGGTTTCCCTGGTAGCTGTGAACAAGGAGGTGCTGAGCCAGGCATGATGCCACCAGCATTGATTGATTACACCACAGCTTTTCTGCATCTGACAGCATCCAGAGTGCAGCTGCAGATGTCTCCAGGCACAGGGCTGGAGCAGGGCACTAGGAAGTCCAATGCCTTGGTGCACAGCTGCAGGACAGTGCACCACAGGTGATAAACGGGGTGTGCTTCCTCTTACCATGGGGCTCTGGTGGACAACAGGGTGCCTCTTGCCATGCTGTGCCAGTGGTGGGTTTTTTTGATCTGCTGTGTGTTTACGGCCTTCCAGGTCCTTTCACTAAAATGTCCCGAAGCTCCTCCTGTGTTTGGGCCATCCTCCTCACCAGGTTCCCTCAGCAGGTTTCCTCTGCTGAGGCCTTTAATGCAGATAGAGAGTGATCAATGTAAGCTTCAGTCCAGTCCCTGAAAAACATCTCCTTTCATTACTGGGCTCTATTAGCCAATTCCCCACCTATTTCTGAGTTATTTAATTAATCCCTATCTTCTCCAGCATGGCTTATATTGTTAGATATTCAGAGCACAAAGGCAAGGGATTCACTTAAATCCTAGAGGAGGAGAACTGTTGGATTTCCTTTATCTGCCAGATCAGTTAGGGATTTTAGGTTAATCTTGCTTGGTAAATCATGTTGCATTTTATCCCATTTGCCTTCATGTCTCTGTAAATGGTCTTTCTCTCAGAAAAACGTGACCAAGCTCTGAGTACTGGACCCTGTTCACTTAGCAAGCTCTCCTTAAATAATTTCACTATGGTTGGCACACTCCATGTACACAATCCCACCCCTGAGCTGATACCCTGGTTAAGCCCCCACCTTCAAAAACTGCAGGACTGCCCACTCTCTGCCCAAGGTAGCTCCTTCAGTGCCCAACAAACCCAGTGAAGTGTGTAAACACCTAAAATCTTTTTAAGACGACATCTTTCATCCATTTCTGATTCCAGCTCCTTCCTAAAAGGTTTTTTTCCTTTAAACTGAGCAGCACTTTCCACATCTGAAGCAGGTGGCCTGTCCCCACCTGCCTGCTGTGTAACGATGCAGATGGTGGAGTTGCAGAACTCCATGAGTGGTCAAGCACTTCATAAATTTCAAGCCAAAGATATTATTAAAAAAAAAAAAAAAAAGTCTTTCCATGGAGCACAAAATCAACATAGCAGTTCCACCTAGCTGCACACAGGCAGGAAAGTCACACTGCCTTGAGTCTGCCCAGATGTGCGTGTCCCAGATAAACTGAGTTTTCTGGGTATTGTCCACATTCTCAGTCTCCTCCAGAAGCACTTGCAATCCCCATTGAGCCCTGTAACCAGAAGGAAAGGGAATGCTGAATCCCAAACCTTTCCTGACATAAACCAGGCTGCAGATGATAAACAACCATCAGTAAATATCTATGCTATAGACACTAAACAGAGGGTTTCCAATCAAATCCAGCAGCTGAGAAGCAAAGCATGCCTTTCCACCCCTCAGTCTCCTGTCCAAAGACCCAGCTATCGCTGCTGGCCCTGCAGCAGGGCTCTGGCTCTGCACTGTCCTCAGCTGCTCTTTGCAGTGACTTTTGGACTAGGTTGAGACAACAAATGTCAGTAAAACAAGGGGGGAAATTAACAGTCACAAGACAGTGAGCCCTGGGTGTGTGCACACCTGTGCATCTCCCACAGGACAAACTTCAGCACTCTTCATGTTTATCAAGTCTAAACACAGACAGATGCCAGGAAATGCTGAGAGAGGTGGCAACAGGGGAATGGAAATCCCATTGTTTATAGAGTGGTACGGAGAGACAAAGGAACAAATACAAATGCTCAGGCACAAGCTCAGCCCAAGGTGCCCTGAGCACTCAGTCACACGTCACCGGGCAGGAGGGGCAGGGGCAGCAGCAGCAGCAGCAGCAGCAGCAGCAGCACAGGCACTGCACAGCCCACAGTGGTGGGGACTTCCCCCAGACCTGCTGGGCAGGTGAGGTGGGCACTGCTGAGCACAGCTGAGCCAGGCACCAGGGCCACAGCCCTTTCTTATGTTCACTAGATACAGGTGATGTAGATGTAGATACAGAAAATTTTCAGGTATTTATATATAAAGATCTATATATATCTAAACCCCAATATTTTGTAATGTTTAAAATTTGTGCATATATGTATCTTTATATGCATATGTATATATATAGCTGGTAGTATATGGACATACAAAGACCTTTTAAAAGAGCTTTATATATACACCTGTATTTACACACGTGTGTAAATATATATGTACACATATATAAATCATTTATATATGTGTATACACATATATTAACATTTCTTATAATAATTATCATATTATATATAAATTAAATATATACTCTATATATAATATAAATATATAAATGTATTTAGAAGGCTAAATATGTATTTGCATGTATATATGTATATTAATATGCATGTATAGAAAATACTTTATAAAATTATTATGAATAATAAATATAACTATATATACACGTACTATAAAATATTAAATTATATACATACTATTATGCATCTCCAGATGTTGAGGAGTCAGTGCTGGGGTGTGACTGGGGGAGAGAAAATTGGCCAGGATGCATTTGGCATCCTCCCACTTTGTGCCAGGAGAAACGACCCAAGCACAGACACCCTGTTTGCACATTTTACTTTTAAATCCACGGGCTGCTGACAGGTGCCCTGACACCTTTCCTTTCCTGCTGCCCACCCATCCAGGTGCTGTGCTATCTGTCTGTCCAGGCACTGTGCGCTCCCAGAGCCCCCCTCTCACACATGCAGCCCCAGCTGGGACAGAAAAGCAGTCATGCCATGGCATTTCTCTCTTCTGGCAAAGGGATCCTGCTGAAAGAAGTGAGGGAATAACATCAAAACCCCAGTCAGAGGCTGACAAGCAAACTGACATTTAGCAAAACAAAAAGTAGGTAAGATGGGAAGAAAAGCCTGGGTGGGTGGTTCAGTTTTTGGATATGGTTGCAAATCTTTTGGGGGAGCATTTCTGACTCCACATATGCACTTCCAGACATGTTCCTAAAATGCCAGGACAGGTATTTCCCCTCTTTTCCCTCTCATTAACAGCTCCCAGAACTGCCCATACCCAGGAGAGCAGCAGCTTTGAGGTGAGTATGTCACCAACTTTAGCTCCAGCAGCAGAAGGAGGTGAGCATGCAAGGGTTAAGTGACAGCTTATTTAGGAGTGGCAAGGGCGTGCAGGAACCTGGAAAGTTTTTTTTCCAATTTTCCTTGGGTGACAGACACTTTACAGGCAGTTCAGCTGTCCCTGGGAATGTCAGTGTGAAATGGAGAACTGGTGGCATTTACAGACTGAAGTTTCTCCTTGTACTCAATGACAGAATAAAGGGGGATAATTTAAAAAAGCCAAGCCCATAAATGTTTTTAACCAGGAGCACCTCCAGCCTCGTTTTATGGCTCTAACTCTGCCTGGTCAGACTCCCTGCACTCTGCAGTGAGAGGCAATTTAAGCTGCTGGTGGACAACGCTGCTTTCTGCTCAAACTATTTCTCAATCGCTTAATTATATCCTGCACTTACAGTTTTACAGAGAACAGATGTGAAGGCTTACCTTGGGACAGATACATTATGTATACAGCATTAACTTCACACCCATACAGTCCCCATTTTAATTACACAGCCAGTGGGAGACCCAGGGTAGTTTGCTGGCAGAGCACTTGGTTTCATTAGCAATTCCCAAGGCCTCGGCTGTCTGCAGGCATCCTCACTCATGCAGGCTGAGCTGCACTGGAGATCCACCCCATGGCAGCCTGGATGAGCCTGACCTCAGGGAAATCCCCCCAGCATCACCAGAAGAACAACTGCCAGTGTGCACCTATGGGCTTGTACAAGCACCAGCCTGATTTTTGTCTTAAAAATAAGTATTTTTTGAAAGCCTTAACGTGACATGAAATGTGAAGCCAAAGGATATTGAAAGACAACTTGGATGCACATTGCTGCGGAAGTTTGTCTGATCTCTGACCCCTGTCAGGGAAACATCAGTGTGACAGGTCCCCACAGGCTGCATCTCACTGCTAATAACAGCCTTTTAGCAACACTCAGAGAAGGGGTTTGATCACAGCCTCTTGCTGGGTTTAATAGGTGGTGAAGCACAAGAAAGCATTTGCTTTTGTCACTCCATTACAAGCTCAATATGAGTGATGAGTGCACTGCTGCAGCAAAGAGAGACAGCAGGGTGCGGGTGGCATCAACAAGGGCATCACCAGTAAAGATAAAGGAGTCATTACCCCACTCTACTCAGTGCTAGTCAGGCCACATCTGGAATACTGTGTTCAGTTCTAGTCCTGTTATACAATAAAGGTATGGACAGGCAGAGGGAGTCCAGAGAAAGGCCACAAAGATGATCCAAGGACTGGGAAGGGCTGGCATGTAAGGGAAGGCTGGGTTTATTCAGCCTTGAGAAAAAAAAGAAGCCTTAAGAAAGACCTTATTGCCATGTTCCAGTATTTAAAGGGTGGGTACAAAGAAGATAGAGAGTCCTTTTTTACAAGGAGGTACAATGGAAAGGAGAGGGGTAACAGGTACAAGTTACTTCTGGGGACATTTCAATTAGACACAAGAAGAAAATTTTTCACAGCGAGAACAATCAGCCATAGGAATAATCTCCCCAGGGAAGTGGTGGATTCCCCAGAGTTGGACACTTCTAAGATTCAGCAGGACAGAACAATGGACCATCTTGTCTGACCGTGCTTTTGCCAGAAAAGCTGGACCAGATAATCCCAGAGGCCACTTCCAACATAGTATTCTTTGATTTTATGATTTGACACATCTCTTCTTTGAAGTGACATAAGCAATGCTTTACATTTTGTTAACTTCTCAGGAACTCTGAAAATTCCTACAAGTTTTAACAGGTCCAAAATTGTATTAAAATTTTCCTCATGCTACACTAAAGCAGAGAACTGTTCTAAAAGAGCAGTATTTTCTCCATCAAAACCACTATATCACACCCAGGCAAGGAGACTGTTTCTGCAGTTGTTTCTTCCAAGGCTGAACAGAAAGAAGGAATTTTCTGGCTTTCTCTAAAATTTTTCCAGGTAACAAATGACTCTGCTGAACTCTTTCCCCACAGACACCTCTCATTACCCGGGCTGCCCTTCTCCCTGCCCAGGGTGCAGCCACACTGTCCTCTGGTTCCAGCCCAGGAGAGAAATCATCAATATACATATGTCAGTTGAAATTAAAATTGTCCCTATGAGTTATTCTATGACACAAGCTAGCACTGGCTATATTAAATCCTACTAATTAATATTAAATTAATTATTTTCCTTGCTTATAAACACAGAGTGTTACTGCAGAGCACAGAAGCAATTATTATCTGGGATGCCTCAAGATATTATAGCTTTCAGAGTCCCAAAAGCTGAATATTTGTTAAAAACAGCATGACAAATCTGTCGCTGTTAGAGCTGCTATAACAGGACTAGAAAAATCCTGAATAAACTCCAATAGGTCAACAATTTGCCAGAAATATCAGCTGAATCAGGAGCCTGAGGTTTCATCTCACTGGAACATTACTTATTATGTGCACAAAGAGCCCTACCTCAGCAAAACACTGTGTGTTACTTACCGAGGGGCCAGCAAGGCATGGCTTGTGTTGCACTAACTTCCACTCATTCAAGCCTAATTCTTTGCTTAGTTATCTCTGACCTCCTTTGGGAATGAGAAGAGCACACAGTGGGACAGGCAAACTCCACCTCTCACAGCACAGAAGCCCTTTGCAATGGCAGCTGATGGAGCAAAACTCAGCTGGAGGGGCCAACTTTCAGCAAGCACGGTGCTGACTGCTCATCACTCGCTGGGAGGTGATGCAGAAAGTAAGAGGGTGACTTTCTATTTGTTTCTGCTTGTTGGGAAAAATTTCTTCCAGCCAGCAGTGCTTCTGCAGGGGCTGCCTGTCCTTGCTGTGCTCTACCCCCGAGGCTGGTGTGTGCAAGGGGGTGGATGTCCTGAGCATGCAGAGCTGCCTTATTCCCTCAGGACTCAGCACCGCTTGGTGTACATGGGGTATAAACGGGTCAATCAGGCTTTTGAATAACAGCAACTCACCAGCTATCCACCAGCTGCTCACCGGTTCACCATGGCTATGCCTCTTGAAGAGGCAGCAATGCTTTTGGTCTCCATCCCTCCCAGGGTGACTGCTGATGACATTTATTCAGGTCGTGACTTTCTCAGTGGCCTTAGGAGACCTGGAAGGCAAAGCTCTCAAACAAAAGCCATGGTGGCCTTTTAAAAAATTCATCTCTCTGTTTCCCTTTTCAAAGTAGAAGAAGAAGAAAAAAAAAATGCCCCTTTACTGAAGTTGTTATGCAATGAGTCATTTGCTGCCTGACGAGAGATGGGCCAGCATCCCTCTCTGCGCTGCAGTGATTTGACTAATTACTTCTATCTGCTCCAGCAGAGAAGCAGCCTTCTCCAGCCTTTCTGCTGTCTGAGTCTTGTCTGTCAGCATCAGAGAAGTGGGTAGAGATGGGAAACAATGTCCTTCTGCTTTGGGCGGTGGCATTTTGTCCGCTCCTTACCCCTACTGGGTGGCAGGTCCCAAAATCAAGAGCTCCATGAAATACCAAAGCCTGAAAAGTTCAGAGGGTGAAACAGTATTGAGTTTTAAGCTGGAATTTTCTTTTAGCTCACAACTGATGAGCTCTCCTTGAGGATTTGGGAACTGAAGGGCCACAGATACTGCTCAAAAACGTCGCCCAGTGTGGCTGGAGAGAGGGCAAGGACAGGGGCATGTGTGGGGCTTCCAAAATGCTGCAGTCTCCTCTGAGCTGCTAAACAGGGCTCAGGACTTTCACAGCTGTTAATTAGAGGTGAATGTTATTAAAGTATATTAGAAGAAAAAGGCAGCTGCATATGCAAAATGATTACATTTTTACACTTGTTTAAAATCATAACTGTTATTTTTAATTATAGTGGATCAAAGAAAAGAACCACACTAATCCAACACAATCACGTGCAAGCTGAGTTGATAACAACATTGTATTTAATTGGCAGTAAGCTCAGGCAACGTTAAATACAAATGAAAAGGACTGACACATTCTGAAGACTAATTAATATGACAGACTGGTAGCAAATGCATTGTTTATTACTACTAATTTCCAGTGGCTGGTTCAACACCATTTTGCTGCCATGATCCCCAGTGCTGCGTCCATCAATGCATGATATTTAAAAGGAAAATTAAATATGATTTATTTTAAGGAGGAACAAAGAAGTTCAAAGATAATTAAATTACGCATTTCAAATACCAAGTTGCAGATAAAGAGCTCTAAAATGCAGGATTTTTCTCTTTCCAACTGTAAGTCCCCTTGATATGGGCATATAATTCACATTAATGTGCTACATCAGTGACAGAAGACACTTCTTTCCCTGCACATTTTAATGCAGTTAACAAATGGTGATTTTTTTCAGGGCTGACACAACTCTCAGTGAAGTAAACAGGAGGACTACCCTCAGGACCCTCCCAGAGCCCAGCAACTCACTGGAAGAATTTCCCTTGGTTGCAGGGGGCTCTCAATCATATTCTAAGTTTTTCAGATCAGGACCTGTTATCTTTTTTTTTTTTTCATCCTTAGAAAGTACTTAGCAAAAATGAGGAATATTCATTCAGGTAAAATCTTTTAAATACAGTGTCCTGAAAGTTTGCTAAAGCTTTCCAGAGAGTGGCATGCATTAGAATTCTCCTACCTGACTGCACCACCTTCCACAGCTGGTTATGGACTGTAATGGCACATATTTGTCACACCTTGTTACAGCCTTGGTCAATAGAATAATGGAATAATCAATCATCTATATTTTAGTGTGAGACAAAATAAATACAGTGCATAATAGTCAATCAGGTCTTCACCAAGGAAAAGTTGAACAATTACAGTGGTTGTCAGTGGTAAACTGCCTATGATAAGTATGCAAACATTGACCCCAAGTGTTACACTGAGAACATGGAAATTAAAACCATCTATCTTACTTGATTCAAAGTCTCCTAGATAACAAGGATGGTATTTAAGGAAAACCTTGGCTGGACCCAGATTGCTTCTTTCTGTTAGATTAGAATTAAATTAAGTCAAAATTTAGAAAATACTGGTTTAATTAAAGATACTTCGCTAGCTCATAAATTATACATTCTCTGTCCTGTTGCAAAGTATAAGTTTGATATTAGGTGTCAGAGCTGCAGAGGATTCCTAAAGGTTAGTTCACATTTATGTGCAGGCTTCTGGGAATGAAGGACTAATTATTGAAGTTCCCAAATTGCTACCCCAGTCTGCTCAGCAAATGCAGTCTCCCAGATTTCAGCAAAAACAGTCTTTTCTTCAGCAGCTTAGTACTAATATGCAAAATAAGATGGTCAAAAGAGACTTTGGCCAAAAGCAGACATTGGCATGGAATCAAGAATGAAAATATTAATAGATAATCATCTAGAAACTAATTACAAAAGTAAAAAGTCCAGCTATCTTGCACAGACCAAAGAAAGGGTGTTTTCAGTTTCATTAACACAGCAGCAGAAGGAGAATCCTTGCAAAGTGGTTTTTTGAACTTCCTGCTGCTCATACCAATGTACATCTATGTTCACTAAAGCCACATTCATTTAAATTAAAAGGGTAAAAAAAATAATCTAACAGTGAAGGTAATAATTCACTGAAACACACTTTGCCCTGCCCATATCCACAGTGTTGAGCAGAGGGCATACACCATCAATGCTTGCAGTGCTACCTTCTGACTTGACCACCATGCTGCAAAAGCTGCCATTACAGCCCAAAAGTAGCCTGACAAACACTCCATTTGAGAGGGGAGCTGCACTGGGGTACCCCATCCTCATCAGCTCGTGACCAGTGACATAAGTGTTTTCAATCAAAATGCCTCCAACACAGACTGGCAAACGCTTGGCACTGAGACAGTGGTAACAGATGGCCATCAGTGCTGAGGAAGACTGCTGTAGATGAAGGCAGAGGAGAGGTAAACTCCCTGGCTCCAGGGAATTTGGAGGAGAACTAGAGATGTTATTGATTCGCAGCACTGCTGAGAGGCTCCCTTGCTGCTAGGCAGCGCGGGCACTCGGGAAGATGAGCTCCTCCATCCAAAGTGCTCTGTGATTGCCTGAACCAGAGTGGAAGACGCACATCAGTGCATCCTGAAATGGTTAGAAAAGCTCCTTATATATTGACCCAGCAATTAACAGGGTGCTGAGCAGCAGAGCAGTGAGCAAAGCCCTCTGGTAGAGCCCTCAGCTGCATCGTACCACACTGAGACCTTCACAGAGCCACAAAAAAACCCTTTGAGACGGTTTTAAAACCTCAGAGCTGATTTTTCAGATAAGCCACGATGAGATAAGCTCTGCTATGATCAGAAAGGGTGCAAGGCACTGTCACACGAGGGAGAGAGATGGGAAGGATGTGAACTCTATTTAATCGGTCCCACAGTGAAACAGTTTGCAGCCAGCACACAAGTTACCGTCAGCTCTCTGTAAGCGGCTCCTTTGATTGCACTGCTCTGTGAAGGAGCACTTGTCACTTTTTATTGAAGGAGAGGGGAAGAAAGCAAGGCAGCCTGTTGCCAGGAGAAAAGATGCCACTCACTTTAAGTTAAAATATAGACAGCTGCAATGCCCTGGCTGCTGGTGATCGAGGACCAGCAGAAGTCTGAAGGAAGTATCAATGCAGGGCAAGAAAAAGAAAACAGCAAGAGACTGGGGCAAGTGCAGAGCAGGGAGGGATGAGGCCCAGACTCCCTTTTGGTAGTGCCTGCAATGCCTGAGCATGCAGGAAGAGAAAACAGCAAGCCATGTGCCCTTCCAAAGCCAGCAGCTCCCATCAGGCTGAGTCAAGGTGCTGTTTCCACGGCCCTTGCACCCCAACACCTGTAGGCACCTGGACTGGGATAAAACACAGACTCAGAGTGACCCATTGTGGAGAAGAATTTTAAGTCCTCTATAATAACAGGGCAATCAGTTGTCTGGCACTGCCATACCGTGGGCTGCTTACTTCTTACAGCAGGTTGTCCTCACTCAGCACATGATGAGCTCTAATCGAAATGGAGAAGAGCTATAGCACTGCACAGCTTGTCCCACAGCCTCTGCCTTCCCTGATCATCAAACTCAGCGAAATCCACCTTGCAGAGCTGGAAATCCCTCGCCCCAAAGCAAGACTATTAAAGCTCTGTGATTGTATCTCTGTAACCCAGCAAGCAGAGGAAAACAACCTGGGAAAGGTACAAAAGCTCAACATGAGCACCCTTTTCCTCCCCCTTCCTTTGTGAGGATTCTGCTTGTTCAAGATAATAATCAGCAAACAGAAAACCCTGCACAAAGAGGCTCCAGTGGAACAAGCCCAATTTCCCCTCAGCCTCTGGTGCTTCTGGGAAGAGTTGCTGTGGAATATTAAAAGGCACCAGAGGTGACAGTAGTAACCGAAAAGGGGGAGGAAATTACTCTGCAGACACAGGAGAGACAAAAATGCAAGACAATATTACAGTATCCTGAGTACCATGAGACAAAGCATTTCCCAGTGGAACTGGGAAAGCTGATATTTAACAGCTGCATCCTGCAGACTGACCAATTTATTTCCATGGCTTTGTTGCTTATAGCAAAACAGAAAACATTTATAGCTACTATTTTCCTAAATTCAGCCTCATCCTTGCCCAATTTTTCTACAAAGCTGGTGCAATTTCTGGCAAGACTCTTAGGCTGTTCTTCCCCACCCACACCTTGAAAGGTGTTTTGCATTTTCTAGTCCTGGTACAATGGTAGAGAGGCTCCAACATCTTGTCCCAACTACCCAACTTAAGGATCATATCCCTGTGCAATATAAGATGGTGAAGGGTCTAGAGCACAGGTCTTATGAGGAGCAACTAAGGGAGTTGGGGGTGTTTAGCCTGGAGAAAAAGAGGCTCACCCATCTCTACAGCTTCCTGAAAGGAGGCTGTAGCCAGTGAGGGGTAGACCTCTTCCCCTAAGTAACAAGTGACAGGACAAGATAAAATGGCCTCAAGCTGTGCTGGGTGGCGTGTTAGATGGGATATCCAGAATCTGGGAATCTCTACTCTGGCACATGAAGCACCTCCTCTCCTTCCTTCTCCACTGACCTTGCTGTCTGCAGAGCTGTTCTTCCCACATATGCTCACTCCTCACTCCAGCTGCAATCATGCAGGGGTTTGTTTTTCTCTGCCCTTATAAAACTTGTTATCCCAGAGGAGCTACAACTGTCACTGGCCAGCAGCAGGTCCATTCTGGAGCCAGCTGGCATTGGCTCCACTGGACAAGCTTCTGGAGAAGCTTCTGGCAGCTCCTCACAGAAGCTACTCCTGTAGCCACCTCCCCACCCCTTTCTCCCACCAAAGCCTTGCCACACAAACCCAATACAATGTTTGTATGATTCTAAGTGTATAAATCACTCATGGTGAATCTGTCCTGCACTGATAATGAATACAGTCACTAAACCCCCTCACTCACTCGTTTTAGCGGTGTTAAAGCACAATCAACTTTGTGTGCTACAATGGGCAACAAGTGGATGGCTGATTTTTCAGTTGGTTCAAGTCATGCTGTATTTTTCCTTTCCTGTGAGCACAGGGGCTCACTCACAGATTCCACACTGATGCTGCTAATGCCAGTCTGTCTCATGGCTGCACACAGTCATCCATCCAGCAGCGGAAAGCAGTTCCTAAGAAATTTGGCAACCGGCAATACCAATGTCACCTTCTAAACAGGCAACCAAGGAATGCGGGAGTAAACAGAAGAACAGCCTTTTTCCTGGAAGCAGAGGAAGGCAGTGGCTCCAAGACCTACAGTATTGAGTTATCGTCTGGACCTGGCTGCATTTCCCTGAGACTCAATTCTCTCCATCTCAGCCTCCAGCAGATAGGTGACATATGGACGTCTTCATGCTCCTGGCCGTCTTGCCAGAGGTCACAGTCATTTTCTATTCCCCTGGTAACTTGGGGGTGGTTCCTGGAAGCATTGTGGATTCTTCCCATCCCACCTGCCTTTTGAGCTCATTAGCTCTCTGCTGGCCACCGACTTTCTGTGGAAGGACTTCAGGAGCAACCCTGGCAGCTTCAAAACTGTAGAATATTTTCCTACATTAAAACACCCATTTCTGTACGGAGCTAAAACTAAAACGTGCCACAGGCACTAACCCCCAGGGCCATCCCACATCCCAGGATGAATGGGACAAGACAACTGCAGCAGTGTCAAACACAGCATGGGAGCAGTGGCATGGTCTGTGGGGACAGGCAAGCATGTGGGGACCTGCCACACAGAGCCCCTGGGGACACACAGCCAGGGCCATCACATCCTAAGGCACGGGGTGTGCATCCTCAGTGGGGCAGCCTGAGCTGAGACAGCACCTCTGCTGTGTAAAGAAATGAAAACGCCTTTTTGCTGTCTTTTGAAGTTTCTTTTTTTTCTTTTGTTTTTAAGAGAGAAGACTGCAGATCTTGTCTGTCCCAGGAAATGCGTTATAAAACTGCAATTTGCCTGTCTTGGTTCTCTCACCCTAGCATTGACCCTAAAGATGAACTCCCATGAACAAGTCTAATCCTGTTTTTCATGTTTCCCCAGGCTAATGAATATTTATGAATCGTTTCTCCAGAGTCAAAGCATGGCCCTTACAACCGGCCATGATAGTTCAATTTGTTTGCTTGCCAATTCTTCGAATTGTTTTTTTGTTGTTGTTCTTTTTGAAACTTAGAGAGAAAAAAGAATCTCATTCCCAGTTGGTTCTTATCAAAGTGTGTGGGGTTTTTGTTTGTGGTTGTGTTGTTGGTTTTTTTTTAACTCAGCTGGAGCTTGGAGACTTTCCAATCGGCTTGAATGATTAATGTGGTGCCACTGACTTGTTTTGTGTTTGTATTAACAAAAAAAAAAAAAAAAAAAAAAAAGGCAGCACAATTCATGTTTTCCAAAGAGCCAGTTAAGTATCTCTGATTGACCATTCCATGTACGTTCTAAATTGTTCTTTGTGTGCACAAAATGTATAGCAAAAAGGAAGCATTTCCACAGAGATGAGTAGAACATTCAAGGTTAGAGACACAGGCAAAATACCGCCTCTCAGCAAGCTGTGTATCAGACTATAATCATTGCAAAGCCAGGTCTTAATATCTTACATTTATTTAAGGGAAGAGATTTGTTCTTTTCCCTGCTATTTATTTAGTTAGTCTAAATTCAGTTTGAATAGCAAAGCAGCTTTCCCAGTTTAGCTGCATTACCAAGTCAAGGTCATTCCCCTCAGAGAAAGATCAAGATCCTCTATAAGGGAGAAAAAAAAAAGAAAAAAAAAAAAGAAATTACTCTCTCCCCCTGATTGATCTACTGAACATCATTAGCGAAGGGTAAGAGATATCTAAACATGCTCTGCAGTCCATTGATGGGCATAGTGTTCTTTGGTGTGAAACAGAAGGAAGTTATGCAATTACCTTGAGGGAAAAAACTGTCCCTTCCGTGGTGTTTGGAAATATAACAGGGTTGTGTACAGGGGAGGATCTTGAAGGACTCCTACAAGCTGTGTGTTTGTGAGTCAATAAAGTGGTAAAGAAATGCAGCTCTATTGATTTGCATTATGTGCTGCTTCCCAGGTGAGAGTTCAGCCTCTTCTAACGTTTTAATGTTATAATAATATCTGTATAATAATATCTGTAGAAGTTTGATAGCACTTAATAGCATGTATTTTTATAGAAATAATAACTGTTTGTACTTAAACTCGTTAGATTAGGACGTGCCATTGTAACCCCATCACTCAGAGACTGCTTGGCAAAGCACGCAGGGGCTACACCCAGAAAGGGGAACTTTCACACCAGCCAATATATGCTGCATTATAAACCCCCAACAACAAAAACTATAACATTAATTTTTTTGAATTTTATCCTTCTGTCAGAGGAAAAAAAAAAAAAAAAAAAAGGTCACTTGAAAGCCTGAGACTGAAGGGCAGCTTTTCCCAGATCAACTTGCTGCGAGGAGACAGACCATTACCAAGGGTTAAAATTACTCACGGCATATTGAGGCTGAGGAGGGTTGTCCACGTGCTCAGCAATCCCCAGGGTGTGGAGATGGGAAAGTGGGCTCAGCTGCAGCAGCGTGGCCGAGGGACAGTCCTCCCAGTCCAGGGGCACTGCGGGATCTCCAGGGCAGGAGCCACTTCTGTGATTTATTTGAGCAAGAGCAAATACAGCTGAACCCCAGAGAGGCAAGCGACCATGAACTGCATTTAGGGCAGCACTGCAAAATGAGCACTGGGCAAGAATGCCTGTGCCTGAGGAGGCTTCAACCAGAGTGCCCTGAGGAAGTGGCACCACCAGGGTGATTTACTCACTGGACCACAGTCCAGCCCATGCAGGAGCCCAGTACTGCCTGCATCTGGAGCACACAGAGAGAGCCCAGAGCCTCCATGGCATCTCCCTGCCCATAAATACACACACGTGTTGTAGAGACAGAAAATACATACACACCCCCCCTCGGTCTCTGACCATTTAATCAGCCAGGCCTTGAAACGTCCTGTTGCAAGAATACCTTGAAAAGGTCTGGGAGGGCTCAGTTACTTTTAAATTGTAGCTCATTTTTTATCCACTGAGAGTTTAACCAGTGATCACTGTGAACACAACTGTTTTACCCACAGTAAGCTCTAAGATCCAGGTGGCTCAGCACCTCTGGAGGACTGAAGGTGCTCTTGGTATCTCCACCCTGCTCACAGATGAGCAGTGCCAGCTCTGCTGGCCCCAGCTGGTGTTGGTGGGGCAGGAGACTGCTCTCAGAGTGGATCGAGGGTTTGAGGAACGGTCAGCACAGCTTAAGCTTGTCTGCTGGCAGTGTCCTGCAGAGACCACCCTGCAAAAAGGGGTCAAACAGTCTCCTCTGCCTCCCTGTCTGGCCACTGCCCAGGCCAAGGACAGAACAGCCCTACTATCACCTGCAAGTAAAGAAAATAACAGTAATAACAATCTGTCTCCTTTACCAGCTCACCCAGATCACTGACACCCATTTCATGGGGTGCAGATGCCCACAGCCACATTCTCCCTGCTAGTAATGACGTGTCATTGGGCTCACATCACCCTTATCCATGGTGGGAGGAGATACCCAAAGGGGGAGTGGTGCAAACCAGAACCCAAATCTTAATGAACCATTAAGGAAAAACATTGCAGAAAGCCCCACGAGATCCCTGCCTGCTCCTCTGGTCTGTGCACTGGGCAGCTCCAGCAGCACACTGCTAGTTATCAGTGCTGCAAATCAAAGCAGAATTAGCATAATTGTTCAGGCCTGAGTTTGTTTTTACTGAGGCAGTATACAAGCTAATGACACTGGGTTTTTCTTACACCACAGCAGGCTAATTTCCAACACCTTACTCACCTATGTTCAGTCACAGCCATGTTAATGGCAACTTTCTTCGAAAGAAAACCCAATTGTTCTAGGAACAAATCTGAATTCAGCAATATTTCTGTCAATCCAGTGGGCTGCCTTTTCTTCTGCCTTCCTTAGGAGACAATCATTGCCTGCTGGGACTTTATGCATAGATTGCTAACTTGCTGTGCATATGCTGATGCAAAGAATGAGCTTTGTAATTTAAATAACAGTCTGTGGAATAGATGACAGACAAACACGGTCATTCACCCAGCTGCAGAAAACTGACAGTGAAGGCTCCAGCAGGAAGGTGGAGAAATGTATTGCTTTTTCAGGGAACAGACACAGCCTGCAGCCATAGCCATCACTTGCAGAACACCTTATGCAAACCAAAGTGGAACACAACAAACATCCCAAAACAGAAGGGTTTACACAGTATCCTGCTCAGAGAAGAGAGGCCTTCTGCCCTTTACTACCTCCTGCCATTCCACATGACTGGATCTTCAGTCCTACTTTGATGCAAAGTGGAGATGTTCCTTCTTGCTGGGAGATTGGAGAAATAAAAAGAGATTTGGTAAAATGCTGGTGGTGGTCTCTGGGAAAAGCAGCTGGGGAAGACCCATCAGCTCAAGGGTGACAGAACCTCTCTGCCAGGCAGTGTCATATCCACCAACACTTTCTGCATAAACAAGGAGCTCCCTCAATCTCCAAACTGGGCCTTTTTCCCCTGGACACACTGTGATTTACGCTCCAGGCACAGGCTGCCCACTGGTGGTGTGTCCCACAGTCCCCCCAGGCCTGCACTGACCATCCTGGGAACCCCCAGCTGGGCTGGTGCATCAGGAACACACCTGAGAAGCAGCCCTATGAACGAGGGTCACACTGCAGGAGAAGTTTTGAGAGACCCTGTTGGCAGGCACAGAGCCAGGGAGAGCCCTTCTGGGGATGGATGGGGCTCACAGGTAAAGCAAAAGAGGGTGTGGGAGGATTGGAATGTGGACCAAGTCTGGGCAGAGCCACAGCACTGCATGACAGAGCTGGGACTGGTGAGGATTTATCTTGCAGAGCAAGCAAAGGGCTCTGCAGACAATAAAAATGACAGAATACAGAAAATAACTGTAAATACCTGTTCAGGTAAAATAAACCTCCCTAATCTGGTATGTCTCATTTGCATAACAACAAAGTCTTTGTTGTGTTTTTTTAAGGTTGATAAATACCTTTTCTTTTTGAAAAGAAACAAAGTCTCTGACAAGGCCTTTAATCATCAAATCAGTATAAACAACATTATAATACATTAGACTTGGAAATGATAATCTGTGATTATGCACCAACTAATTAAATTAGTACTGACAGCTTTCAAAGAGTAGGAGAAAAAGGCAAAATATATCCCTTGCTTTCAGGAATGCTTTTCCCTAGAAGAAGTGAAGACAGACAAGCTGTAAGTGCTTTCTAGCTGGGAATGAGGATCCACGCAGGAAAATCCCACACCTGAAACACAACACCTCCTAATGTTTGCCAGGAAACCCATTTCACAGGCAGGAGATAAGCTGGGTCAGCTGTGAGTAATCAGCAAATGAAACCCAAAGTATTTGTCCTGGAAAAGACCAGGTACAGCTGCTGTGCCACTGGGCCAGTGCATCCAGCCTTCTGGAAATAACTTGAGTTTCATTGTTTGGGAAGATGAAAGCCTTCACTTGGCTGGAGAACAGCATAAAAACAATTCATAAACAGGAGCAAGACAAACTGTATTTATTCATAAGTAGCATTAATACCCTTTTGAGGTTTCTTCTAAGAATTTAGTGTTGCTATGCAACACACAGGTCCAAACCTGATTCCAGTAGCAGCAACAAAGCAGATCCTCTGCTGGCATTTCTAGGACCTGGAGAGACCTTGCACAGACATTGATGATTACATCCAGCACAGTGTCTCAACTGTATACTGCCAAGTGAACTGGGACTAAAATGTAACAAAAGCATGCCAACCACTGCTTCACACAGCTATGTTTCCATGCCAGGGAATAACAGCAACTGGAAACAGAAACGCCTCCCAACCCAAACTCGTGTCAAGTCACTTGTCGACTTGTCAAGATGTTACTTTACATAAATAAGCTTAATTTCCATGTTAATAACACTAAAAATCATGGTGTGAGAGGGAGAGAGGAGACTGAGAAGAAAGTGAAGTGGGGAGGAGACAATTGAAACTTCCATTTGAAACCTTGTCAGGTGTGGGAATTTTGAAAGCTCAAAATAAAATCCATCCATTAATTTTACTTGCATTTCATGGCAGAACTCTCTAGTTACACACCAACTTTTCATCTTCTGGAAACTCTTGCAGGTGACTGCATTTTGCTCGTGACAAATCTTGACTGTTGAAGTAAAACGAAAAGTAAAGCTTTTGCCTGACTCTTTGTACTTGGCCATATCACATCCTTGCAAAGATGCCCAATCAATTCATTTGTGCATGAAAGGACAGATAGAACATCCTTCCCCAAGGGCCCCTCCTAGCACAGGCAGTGCAGGAGCAGAGGTGACTTGGAAAGTGATAATTAAAAGAAAACTTACCCAGGAATTGTAGCCCCTCTACAGTTCCACATATTTAGAGAAGTGCGGGCAGAGGTCCCTCTTCTTCTCTCTCCCCTTTCCCAGGGCTCGTGGCTGGGCATTTTCAGAAGCAATGCAGTCCCAGAGCAGAGCTCCAGAGATGCCACTGAGCACAGAGAGGGATGTTTTCCAGAGACCCCTTTCCTCTCCACAGAGCTCTCACCCGGGCCATGAGGGGATGTAGATCCATCAGGTGTTACTGCATGCAAAACACTCAACTTTTAGAGCCACGAAAGCCAACTTTCTGTCCTTCTAATACCCATCAGATGAACAAACCGATCGTGGAATAACAAAGAAGTATAACCAGTGCCAGAAAAAGTCCTGCAGCCAGCAAGTATCTCCTGCATATTTTATCTTATAATCCACTGCGCTAATACTTAACCACCACACCAAGCAGGTGGAAGTTTGAGGGCCATTGAGCACTGCGAATTTTCCCAATGCATCACAATTACCAAAACACCTGTGCTAAATAACTTTGCGCTGAGCCACTGTGAAAATTCACAGAGTGCTCAATAGCCCTTGAAATTTCTCATTTCTAACTGGCAGCGGAGTGGCTGAGTGCTCACACATCACACCGCAGCGCCGCGCGCGCACGGACACCGGTTCAGGACCTCGCAAAGGCCCCTTTCTCCTCGGCAGGATGTTATGCCGTCCCTGTGATTTTCAGGCTGCTCTTACTTTGTCTCTGCAATTACACTCACTTGGAGCTGGTGAACTTTTGTGTGAGCAGACTCCAAATACAGCCAAACTCCCCAGCTCCCCTGTCCTTCCTTCCCAGCCCAGCATAGCTACCTGTCTCAGGACTTTCCTTTTCTTCTTGCATAGCCGGGACAGAGATCATGTTAGAGGCACAAAAAGCCCATGGGACATGACAGGCTGAACAAGAGCTAGGTCTGGCCTCTCCATGCTCCCCATTCCATTTTCATTCAGGGATTAAGGGCTCAGCAGCAGCTGAGGACAAGTTCAGCCCTGGGATGCACAGAGCAGGGCAAGGCTCAGCGGATGGCCAGGAGCTCCTTAGCTGTGGTAGAAGACATGAAAGACTGCTCAAGCCTGTGCTGCATCCAGCAGCAGCAGAGGACAAGAACAAATTGGAGGGGTTTCAGCAGGCAAAAGTAAGAAGAATAGGAGTTTGATAAACCTCCCTTACAGTGGGGGACTAGAGACATTCAATCCATTTAGTCTGTCCCTGAGAAGGTTAAGAGGTGACTCGAGAGTGGTCAGCAAATGCCTTTGCAGAGAGAGGAGTAATAAGATGAGGCTCTTTAATCTGACAGACGAAGGCATCTTGAGATCCAGTGGCTGGAAACGAAAGGTATTAGCACAGAAAAATAAATCTGTTCTTGGGACAGAACAATTAAGGTAATTAATTAACCCCTGGAACAATTTACCTGAGGATGTGACAGATTCTCTGTCACTTCATCTCTTTAGATTGGACCTCTGTGGGACATCTGAACTCCACCAGAGCATCTGGTTTTTGTAGGGGGAAGGGGAAGTCACACAGGAAAAACTGCTTTTGTGGGCTACTGTGAGCTCCTTCTGCATAGCTAGTCCAGAACTGGAGTTCTTTGGAAGTCAGACGGCAGTAGCAGCCAGATGCTGCTGTATTAGACACAAATACAGAAGTGATAGCACAGAGAAGTGAGAACAATTTAGAGAATATAATGCATCTCATCAGATGTTCCCAAACCTTACAGGGCAGCACAGAGCTGTGCCCAGCCCTGCTCTCTGCCACGGCTGCTCAGAGAAGAGCAGAGCAGAAGAAAACCATCAGCCCACAGCACAACTTCAGCTTCTCCCTATGGCCCCACCATTTATTTGCAGCAAGTTGCCATGATAATGAAGTTGAAATTCTATAGCCATTCTGTTGATACAAGTACTATAAACCTAATTTTCAGGTTTGCTTAGCTCATCACTAAAAGGTTCACTGCACCTCTACCAACCTCCAGCTGAAATACAGATTATTTTTCAAGAAATGACTTTTTAGAAGCCTTAGGCTTTTATGTTACTTCCTGGATTTTAGAAGTATGTTTTGGAGCCCTTGACATAAATAAGACGTGAATTTCAATGGTCCAAACTTAAATGTGTTTTAGAGCTACTGATGTTTAAATATGATTATTTTTGTTACATTAGCATAGAAATCTTGGGACAAAAGCCCAATTTTCTCATGCGGTTTTCTAGTAATTAATACTCTAGACAATTGTGATTATAAAATTATATAAATACATCAATGCAGTAATACAAAGTAAAGTAATTAAAAAATCCCAACCAACCATAACAGAAACAAGCATATT
Source organism: Myiozetetes cayanensis (assembly GCF_022539395.1). NCBI lineage: Eukaryota > Metazoa > Chordata > Aves > Passeriformes > Tyrannidae > Myiozetetes > Myiozetetes cayanensis. Next base: position 8,515,746 of record NW_026087389.1, read on the forward strand.
ACATATATGCAAAACAGACAGGGAGGATTAAAACCTGGCTGGACAGGCACAACATCCCTCCTTTCTCTAAGTGGTCTGTCACACACAGACTCATCCAAACAAGTGGCAAAAGAATCAAGAAAACCAAGCTCTGGAAAACTAACTTTCTGCTTAATCCACAATTAATGAGGCTGCCTGGAAGATTCCTATCTCCACAAAAGCAACTGGAAAAACCCAAGTCCCCCGGACAGTCCACTCACAATCTGTGCTGAGGGCCAGTGAGCCCAGCCTGGTCCCATCTCCCGCTGCCCAGACCCTCCCTCCGTGCTGGGATTCAGCAGGGCAGGATGGGCTCCTCCTCAGGGCACACACAGCATGTGTGGGCTCCAGCAGTGTCACCAGGACCTGGGATTTTCCCAGCCTGGCTCTCCTGGGGCCACAGGTATCTGTTAAATATGCTCTTGCTCTCTGCTGCTGCTCATCCTCAGACAACGACTGTGATCTCAGTGCTGCTTCACAAACTGTCAAACAACTGCCTGAGCAATAAAACAATTTACGTTTTCCACGTATTTTGTTTTATGGACAGGAAATAACAAAAAAACTCGTTACCTTGATCTGAGTATGTAAAAGGCTTATTTAGCTAACTGACCAGGCCTTAGTTTTCTTTAAGCAACCCTAAAAGGTTGGAGTTGCAATTAACCATCAAATAACCACAGTATTGCAGCCAAAGACCATTGTAGACTGTCCAGAAGTCTTGTGACTTCACTATAATGCACTGAGAAGGACTGATCAAAGTCCTATCATAACTACAACAAATTAAATGACCTCAGCCATTAGGTCAATGTCAACAAAAGTGACTCTAAAATGTCTGATTTGGAAGGCTTACACAGATGCTATTCCCTCTACAGGAACAAGAGACCACTCCAAATGTCAGTGGAAGGTTGTTTGGCTTTTAATAGGCACCTGAGTTTTATTTGGCTGCCTTCTAAATTATTCCTCCCTCCTTTCCTATTAGGAGAGTTTTCAGATCTTACACAGAGGGCTCTCAGGCTCTTTGTTCTTCAAGAATTCTTTTCTAATTAAAAAAAATAAAAAATAAAAAATAAAACCACACAAAACCCTCACATCTGCAAACAGAAATGCAGGAAGACAGCCAAAAATCAGATCATGAGCATTAACATTTAACTGTCGCTGTACAGGAACACAGATGCCCTTATGCTCCGTGTCCCCTGGAAGTAGGCAAGTACACATGCTCCATTCATAATTAATGGCCCCGCTTTTCTGAAAGCACTAACGACTGCATCTGCTTCTGTCTGCGGAGGGTTTGACCCTCAAGGTTTTGCTTCACCAGACTACTGCTCTGCCTGCAAGGTAGCCACCTAGGACACGCTAGAGCCAGGCTTTATCACCTGGATCCCAGGTGGATCCAAGGCAGGAGCAAACATAACCTGAAATCAACCCTGTCTTTGGCACCTGTTTCGAGGGCACTGAGCTTGGCCTCCGAACACTCAGGTTTCCAAGGCACTCTGCTTGGGATGGAGACTAAGGCCTCCAAAACCTCAAGCAAGCTGAGAGCCCTCAGCACCCCTGCCAAACTGATTTACTACATGTTTTCAAGCTGTTGTACCACCCAGAGGACAGACACTGCACAGACACTGCAGAGCTGCGCCTGCACCAGTCAGTCAGCACTTCAGCTCTCAGCAGGGCAGCAGTGATGCTCCTGGCAGGCAGGTTGCTACTAAAAAGCATCAAAAGCCACCTGGAAATGGGCTGATTGGTTTTATTGGCTTGTTACCTGGTCCGTGGAGTGAGTTATGCCCTGAGTATATTTGTTCTGCTGAGGTAACTAGAAAGAAGGCCTCTCCAAAGCAGACCCTCTACTGCTAGCAGGCTGATTTCAGCAAGTTTTTGATTTTTAAGAGAATACAAAACTGTTGGCTAGTGCAGACTCGACCTGGAAACAACTCTCCATTCCTTTTTCTCATGGCTTTTATTTTACTTCTCTCCACAGAGTAAGACAGCCCCCTCTTGTGCCCCCCCGGGAGGCTTCTCAACAAGAAGAATAAAAGCTCCCCACTGCTCATCACACCCCACCTTTAGTTGACAAGGTGGTGTTAGGTCATAGGTTGGACTTAATGATCTCACAGGTCTTTTCCAACCAAGTTGATTCTGTGTAATTCTGTGATTCTCTGGGTGATCTTCACTATCTGCACCATTCATCATCCTACAGACAACCCATTACAATTCTCTAGTGAAATGTGAGGGGTAAAATATATATTAAAAAAAAAGGTGTATTTTGCATCCTCCTCAGACCATCTCCTTGTTCCCATCAGTGCCTGTGGAAGTCCACCAACATTATAATCTAAAAGTCAGACTCTCTCGATCACAAACAGTCTTTAAGGTGATTACCTCTGGGAATAGTTTTTCATTGCCAAAGGCACTGAAGGCTTAGGACAGATACTAAAAGAAGGTTCCACTGCTAAAGCAACAAGTTGAAATTTGCCCTGAGACTCGGCTACAACTGGTATATTTTCCATAAGTATTCTGCAAGTTTTACTTTACTTTTCCACCCATCACATGAAGCCACACTTAGGAGCAATGACTGCCATGGGCATGGCCATGTTTTTCCTTTACAACAAAGCATTTTGTAGATGGGAGACCCCTGAAAATAACACCCAAAACTGTAGAAATTAAACTTTTTTGTCAAGAGGACTCCAAATGGGTCCAAAAGACATTGGTTAGAACAATATGATTGATATGCTGAAATGCTTGTTTTGCTTCCACCTCTATGTTGTCCGTTTCTTTCTGGTTTTATGTGATTCTTCTGTACCTTGGAGGGATCTGTGTAAAACTCTAAAGGCATGAAATGAAGGGAACAAAGCTGTAAAAAAACCTAGAGCACTTACCAAACTGACAAAAAAAAAAAAAAAAAAAGGAGAAAGAGTCAAGTCAAATATCCATCTACTTTTGTGTGCTTTGTTTCAGTAAGTTTACTTTATGATTCATTTGTAACAAACTGGGGTGGATAATGAGTATTTGCATCACAAACTTCTGTGTATTTAAGAAATCACTCATGTTCCACAAGGAAGGATTGGATAACAAAAGCTATGCCCTCTAATTTGCTAAAGTGTTTGGTGGTCTAAGCATGAGAGGAGATCTCTCAGGCATCACTGAACTGAGCTCTAGCAATGAAGTCACGTTGGCACCAAAGCATTCCAGCCCTGTGGAGACAGCCCACCCCATTGCATTCAGTCCTGCCAAGATGTCCTGAAGGAACATCTCTGAGTACATGACAGTTTTGGGACAGCTGCCTCCCATGGGGATGGCCCAGGAGACACCCACACATGGGTGGGCCAATAGGTCTCCCAGAGGAGACCTACCAACCCTGTCCTAAAAGTCACTGGATGGCAAATGTCTGAGGCTGCTGAAGTCTAAGCATCTAAGTCATTGAGCTCAGTAATAATCCTTCAGTTCAGGGTCAGGTCTAGCTCTACCAGATCACCCAGGCTCCTTTCAATATCCCAGCCCAAATCTCCAGGCTTTGCAAACACAAAGGAGAACATCCCCTGTCACAAGTTGCTCACATTTCCAACTGAATGTCAGGTGGAAAAAGGCAAAAGGGAAGCAAGCAGAGGGTGCATCACATTAAAACAAAAGAGGCTTAGCAGATGAGTTCAGTGCCTATGCAACACTAGCATTTCTCTGGTCCCCTTAACATTCTTAATATTTCACTTGTGATTCTATAAGGATCCAGGTCACTACAAAGATACTAGAGTTGCCAAAAATTCAGGACTTCCACATGCTATTCCCTGGCTGTGCCTGTCACTTGTCTCCTTCAGCCAGGATAAGGAAATACCTCAGGGAGGCAGGGAGCAATCACACCTTCCCGCCTGCTGCCCACCCTTCATCCAGGAGCTGCTCCAGAAACGATAACCGCAGTGCTGGAGAGGGCATCTCCCATGTGGCAGGCAGCTGGAAATGAGCTGAGCAAGCAGGAAAAAAGCACCTAGGATTAAACTGCAGGAAAGCTGCAGGTGTTACGATAATTGTAAGAGTTTGGCAAACCATGGGAACAGCACATGTTTCTAAAATGACAGCACAGGCTTTTATACTTTCATTGCACATCTGTGCATCCATGTCTCAGCCACCCTCCCACGCATTTTGAAAATATACCAGAGCCACACAAAACCTTTCAGTGAAGTTCCAAACAGGATCACAACCCACTCTGCTCTCTCACATTTAGACCAGCTGCTGAGGATGGGAATGTGTTGCACAGTGAGAGGTGACTCTGGGGGATGCTTCATGGTGCCATGGCCATGACGGGACTGGGAACCTGTCCCTGCTGGAGATTTTGAGCTATTTTGCCTGATGAATCCCTCTCGACTACAGAGGAGACAAGAGCTTAGCATGCATTTCATGCCTTTTGCAAACTAGCCCTTAGAGAAGAAGTAACCAACAGGAAAGGTTTCCACTTCTGCCAACTCCAACTCCTCATCATACTTTTTTTTTTTTTCCATTTGTTTTCCCCCCATATTTTCTAACAATTTCCAATTTTCCAAGAACTTCTGTGTAAAGATATAGATTTTTTTATGCTACAAGGTGCCAGCAATAGAGCAACATTTATTACAGCCTGTATTTCCCCATTTCTCTCAATTCTCCTTTGGAAGGGAAACCCAAGAAAGTTTACCAGCTTTTGCTTTTCTGTGCATCCTGTTAACCCACATTACCATCTCCCCCTCATTAATCCTGCAAAGGAGCACTTGCAGGCGTACTTAAAATGGTTTTCCTCCTTTACCAGCTCCCTGCAGGGCCGTCCGGTTTCTGATCTGAAGAGCAATCAATAAATAAGCTCTGCCATCCGTCGAGGTTCCTGGCTGCCCGATTAGAACAGCAAACCCCAACATGCTGGGTTATTATCCGATGACAGCAGCCGGCCTTGGCACGGCTCGCAGTGCCTAATGCTGGGTTTAGATGTTTGTATTTGAGTAACAAAGCAGTGTTGGCCTGGGAAGTCAGCAGGGCCGTTCTGTGCCAAACTACACACAAATTCACTCGCCGAGGACCAGAGTTCCCATCGCAGAGCGTTCTCGCCAACTGGTTGCGTGTCATCATTTTAATTGCCCAAAACAGCAAATTGGCGGATTTCTGGCTTGTCAAAGCCATCATACAGAAAAGAGACATTATTAATCTCTCCAAACCCTAGCTGGTGAGCGGGTCCTTAAAACAGCTGAACAGCAAGGAAAACACACTTGGCAAGTGGGCAGCCTGCCACGGCGAGGGACAGCATGGACCACGGCTCAAAGGGAAGGTGCTGCCGGCTGGTGAGCTCAAGCTGCTAAATAAATAATGCTAAAAAGCCTGGCAGGAGGGAGCATAAACAGAAGGTGCTGCTCCATCTCATATAGTTTTCAGAAAGAGGGATATGTTTTCTTGAGGCACCACAAATGTACTTTATGGGCCCCTGAACTGGCAATGCCACCAACTGTTTGTGCCAACGGGGTGTCACCAGTGTCTGGCCTGCAGGACACAAGAGGCATCCTGTGATGCTACCAGTGAAAAGGGCTGCTTGGCTGGCCTGGAACAGGCCTGAGGAGCCTGTGGAGAGAGCAAGGACTGTGTAGACAGGCTCTGTTTGCCTCTCCCACAGCTACAGGGATTTGGGCTCTCTGGCACATCTGTGTTGACAAGCTGACTATGGAAAAGGAGCAGGATGGAAAGAGCTGGTTTGCAGGTAGCTGAGAAGAGGAAACCCATCTCACCATCCTGAGGTTTTTAAATGTATTTTAAATGAAAACCAAGTTAATTCTTCAAAGGTGTTGACAGAAGGGGACTGTATGACTTTGCAGGGAAGCACCACTCACCCATCCAGCAGCAGCATGTTCAGGCTCCAGCCAGGACAGCACTGTGCCTTGTAGGCTATGAGCAGACTCTGCTCCAGCAGGCAGCAAAACCAAACAGCTGCCAAATGCAGAGTCCCTCTCCACAGATGTTCTCAAACATGTGTTTGGGTATTTCAAGAGCACAGAGCTCAGACCAGCACCCAGAAGGAAGTGCATCACAGAGCCAAACCTCTCCCAGACAGCACACTGCCCTTTGCTAAGTCTTAAATCCTTCTTAACCACAGAAGTGCAAGAAGCAGATTTGGAAATAAAGGATGATAGTGGCCACTCAGCAGGGCACAGCATTATCCTAGGTGAGCCTCCCCCAGGAGGCCAGCAGAGATCATTAGAGAAATTGCTTGTCCTTATTTAAGCCTCCCCAACTCTACCAGGAGCCCAGTTGACCTGCTGTTACCTGGTGGGTAAGCACAGATAGAAGAGACTCATTACCCTGAGATAAGGCATTTCAGGTCACTGTGCCTCCTAAGAAGTAAAAAAGATAAAAGATTCCCAATTTTCCTGCTTCCTGAGAGCAGCAGCCATTTTACACATCCATAAAGCAGGTCTCATCTGAGCAATTTGGCCTACAATAAATAGCCAGCACTAACTAGCTGCCAGCTTAACACTAGCAAAAATGTTATATTCCTTCTTCAGTCCTATTTTTAAGCCCTGACATTAGAAGAAAAGACACAAGGGAATTAAATCTGTGGGAAGCCTTTAAGAGAGAACACATTTCTTCCACCTGCATTTTGCAGATAACACCCTAAATTTCCAGCTTTTCTGATTTATTCCCACTCATTTTTTCTATTGTACTACCTACCCAATGAATGGAATATTAGCAGACTAGGCAAAAGCTGCAGACACCTCTCACAGGTAGATAGAGCATCCTCCACATGAAGGTCTCTTTTCAGCAGCTGCCTTCCAGCTCACCCCCACAGTTTTGCATCCCCCTCTGAAACTGCAAAGGTCTTCCTCTTACTGAGCCCTCAGGTGATGCACTTCCCACCTGATCTGTCTGAATTAGCAACTTGGCTACTTTTAATAGATATTTGTCTTGGTTTGGTTTTCCAAGTGGGTATTCAGATTGGCAGCTGCAGCCAAGAAACAGTCTCAGAAAGTGGTAAATGGGCACAGAGGAGGTAATTAAACTAAAGGGTGTCCCAGCAGAGTAGAGACATGTAGGAGAACTAGGCAGTCCTACCAAAACCAGTGCTGTCAGACAAAGACCTGCCTGGAGGAGGAGGAGGGAGATGGCTCCAACTCTCTTGCAGGAAAGTCAGCTGCAAAGAAGAGCAGCTGCTCTCCTTGGGTAGCGCTTTAAACAGGGAGGCCTTTTCAAGACCTTCTCCTTATAATCTCTGTACTCTATGACTCTGCTTTCCTGGTTTTTTGCTTGAGAAAAGGCTGATGCTCCAGGCCAAACAATGCTGCCAGGAAGTGACACATCCCCAAGAATATCACTTGGATGTTTGCCAGGGCCCTTCCACACCTCCCTTGGCAGGGCACTGCTGCTGCTGGGGCCCTAAGAAAGGCTCTCAGAGCCCATGAGCCACTGACTTGACTAAGCCTGTCAATTCCTACCAAGTTGGACCAGGACAGACAAGTGCTCTGGATCCAGAAGGTGCATAGCAAATTCTGGGCATGGAGTTAAGGGTACAACACACCAGAGGTTTGCAGGGTGCAGCGTCAGCTTGAGTTTCTCCGCCCCAGGTAGCGTTGGGGCATGCTAACAGGCATTTCACAAGAAAGGCCTCCCTAATTAGTAAGCCAGTTCTGGTCACTGGTAACACTCCCAGGATGGTCCTCCTCTTTCACAAAGCCCATGCCACAATTTTCCTTCCTTCCATGCATTGCAGAAAAGCAAAAGCCAAACCATAACTTAGAAGCCCCTGCAATAAAGGGCTGTCTCTGCACAGAGGTGCTGATACAAACCTTAGGTTCAGCCCAAAGCCTCCAAACCTGCCCTTCCCTGCCCTCCACGCTGCTGCAGCACCTTGAAGTCTCATGGTGGCTGAAGGCAGTGGCAGGGCAAAGGGCTCCTCACAGTCAGCAGGGCTGGCCCCAGTGCTGTGCAGTGGGTTAAATAAATGCCTCAGTGCCACGCTGTGAAATGCCTGAAGTACCATGGTTTCCTCTGCTGCTGTAACAGCTTCATCTCCCCAACTCTTATTAAGCCCAAGCCCCATGGATCTGAATCTTTGCTGAACAGAGGCCTAAATAAGTAAATCCATCATTCTCCAGCGCACGATCCGTCACTGCCCGCTGAGCTGCCACTGGCGCTTCCCCCGGCTTCTCTCTAATAGGCTCACACTGACATTTAGTGGTGAGCAGTACAGATGGGAGCTGCTGCATGGGGTGTCCCAGAGGGGTCTGCAGGCAGCACCCCACAGTGCCACAGCCAGCAGGAGCCTGTGGCCGCAGCGCTTCACGCTGAGCTAATGACCACGACAAATCGCCGCCAACGCTCAGCCCATTTGCACCAAGCTGATCCCACAGTCCTGGTTGATGCAAGCGGTGATGTGATAGTGACAGGGAAACATTAGTCATCCCTAGTCCACAAATGCCAGCCAAATCCCTCATCCCCTTGATCCCCTGCCTGCAGTGCAGCTGTGAAAGTGAAGATTACTCTGCACTGCTGGGATCACGTACCTGTGCTGAACGAAGAGGGGTGAGAGAAAAAACACGGTGTTGGTGCTCAGCACCCTGCTCCCACCACTGCAGAGACCAAACCACCCTGTAGGAATACTTCATCCATGATTCAAGGGTTGCAGAAAACCATTGTAAAGAACTAAGCTACATGCATGGAAATGCCAGTATTCCTCCCCCTTTCCCATATATGAATTTCAAATACCACTGTAGAGACCTCAATATCCATACAGTCAGGCTGGAGCAGGAGCTGTCCGCTGTTAGAAGCAAGGACTTGTCTATGCTAGAGAAGGTGATAGATGTTGAAAGCAAAGGTACAACATTGTCACATGCAAAGCCTGTCCCACTCCATGTGCAACCCAAAATTATGCTCTGAAGTGGACCAGGTTTGCTGGAAGAGGCAGAATCATTCAAGGGGCTATCCGGACTATGGGCTGGAAGTCTGAAACTGTGCAGTGGCTGTGCATTAACTTCCCCATAATATTAGTGTTTAAGGAAAACCCCCTTAAAAATTCTCCTGGTCCCTGACAAAACTGTGTATATGCCCTGTTTGTTTGTGTTACTCCCTCACCCTACACACTCAGTATCAGCTTTTATCATTGTGGCCACAATCCCTTTACATCTATGTATTAATTAGTAAGTCATAAGTTTTCCTCCCCGTGAGCTTATAGGAGTTCATTCTGGGTATACGAGGGTTTCCCAGGCAGAGAGGAAAACACAGTACTCTGCAAGAGAGGGAGGAATACCTGGCTGGTTGGCCAAGCTCACAGCTTCACTAGACACAGCAAGGAAAAATCCAGGGAGATGTGTTTTGTGGCTTTTTTCTAACAATGTCAGGCATCATGGTGTTTTAGCTGACCTAAGGGTCTGCAGTCACAAGCCTGGTCTTTGGTTTCCACAAGCTGCCCTCTGCTATGTAGGTCCTGAGGCTGAATCAATCATGGCTATATTGGAGCTTCACCTTTTGTGCAATAAGCTTTCTGAAACAGCATGATCTCCTGAACAGTGTGGGGTCTTTATACACATCATTAACCAGACCTCAGCTCCGAAGGGCTGGGTGGCACAAACCCACCACTCTGGGCTGCCCACGGTCCTGGACCTGAGAGCTTGTCAGGGGAGTGCAAGACTCCTGCTGCCTTCGAGGAGCACATCAGCCAGAGCCTCCAGAGGGTTTCAATGCCATCTGCTGGGAGACCACCCTGCAGTATGGAAATCTTCCCCCAAAATCAGAGGAAGGCTGCTGTGGGAGGGCCAGGAGCACTCTCACACTGCCAAGGCAGACAGTTCCCCTTCTCCCTGCCCCACAAAAGTTTCTGCCCCAGAGTGAACTTAAATCATGAGCATAAGACAAACATAAACCCTGCACTTTCAAAAGGGGAAGGGTAACAGAGCACCTTAGCTTCGATCAAAGATGGGAGATGGTGTGAGCTGCATCCTGTGAGGAGGGATTTAGGAGGCAAACTGCAAACATCCAAGAGAAATTGAAGTTCCCTCTTCCATACAGCTCAGTCCAAGAAGGCATTGACCATCTCTAAAAATCCCTAGGGAAAGCAAACTGGGGAGGGGCACAAAGAAAACTGCTGATGAAAAAGGAATGATACACACAAGGGGTGAAGGCAGGCACAGCCCCAAGGGCAGCTCTCATCTTCTCACCCCCCAGCTGCTCCCCCGGCAAAACTCTGTGGCAAAGCACTGTGAAACGAGGCGTTCTGTGTAAAGTTTCTGGAGTCAAGACCAGAAGAGCTTTCATGGAGGAAAGCTGCATTAAAAGTAAGAGATAACTCAAAGGATGACACATCCTTAGTGCCTGTTGAGGAACTCCAAGGGGATCCCAGATGAGGAGCTCACTGCATACTGAATTGCGCTGAGCTGCTCTCGCGGCAGTGCCTGTGCACAAACATGCTCCATATCACAGCATAACCTCAAGGCAATAGCTTTGAAATTCCAGAATTAGACATTGCTATTAGACATTACAAGAGAAGAGATGCTGGCTTTTCATGTAGCTTCCATCTTGAGACTGGTTTGCGCAGGCTGGAAGAAATTGTTGTGTTTGTTTGCATTACTCACCAGAAGGAAAAATATCAGGAGCATCCACTGATAGCGTGTTTCTGTCTTTCATGGGCATGCATCAGCCTTTGCTGAACTCCACCAGTAAAGCTACTGACAACACAGGCAGCCTCTGACCAGTGCTACTGCATGTTGCATGCAGACTATAAGACCTTGGTCAAGTTTAATTTCAGAGGAAGTCATTAAAAATCTGAATTATAGTGCAAATTGTGTCAGTAGGCAACAACCAGCTCTACATATCCACCTGGAAACTTCTTATCCGTGCACCTCTGTCCCATACGTGATAAATTCCACAACAGCTACACTACCGATAACAGCAGAAAACAGAACATCATTCAAAGAGATAAATCCATGTTTATTCCATAAAGATGGGACATGGAAACAAATTTTAATCCCAACATCAGTTTCAAATACATGACCTGCTGGCAGATGACTCCACAGTCAGTGGGCAGTGCCCTTCTCCATAAATGCTCATGAAAGAAAGAAGGCTGAAACAAAGGTACTGATCAAACCAAAATCAATGTCCATACATCCATTAATTTACATATCACACTAGAGGCAATAGCTGTGCCTCATATGATAATGTCAGAAAAAGAAAGACAGTATAAAGGAAAAAGACTTACTCCCATGTCAAATTATCAGACTGCCAAGGAATAAAATCTTGTCATATATCATTCATGCACTACAGCTGTCTCACATCTGTAGCCTCTCCCTTCCTTCCCTGGATCTCAAAGCTGTTTGCAAACATAAACGAATAAAACCTCTCACCTCCCATGAAGCAGGTAATTTGTTTTTATTAATACATAAATGATAGAGGAAATTAATTAAGGAACAGAAAGGGCAAGAGGCCCAAGATCACACAGCAAGAGCACTTTAATCACTACATTCTGGCCACTTAAGAGTAGTGCTTGCATGTTAATGCTGTCCTGTGGGAAATAAGCATTTCCACTGGACCACATTTCCTCAGACTAAGGACTCCCCCAGTCCTGGCTGCATTTCCAAGTTTGCAACATCAGGGACATGGAGTTTTTCTTCACATTCACAACATCACACCTCTGTCCCTGGTTTCTTCACATTCACACCATCACACCTCTGTCCCCTGGTTTAATTATTATTTATGCTGAATATAAATAGCACAGGAGACGATCCTAAGATGAATAATGAAAAGGCAACAAGAGACCAAAAAAACTGCTCTAGTCAGCTAGTATCCTACCTGCTTTATATTAAATACATCTTAGCACTGCATCTCTGCATACTAGAGGAGGACGGGTGAGTTTTAGGGCCACTGCACAATATGAACTTTCCCAATGTATCACAGTTACAGAACCTCCTGTGCCAAATAACTTTGTGCTGATCCACACTGGAAAATCACAGTGTTCAACAGCCCTTGAAATTTCTAATTTGTACGTCCCCATAGAGGAGTGGTGCAGTAGGTGCATTTCTTGCTACTGTACCATGCATTGGACATGGGATCAGGGACTCTTTGGACCCTGACAGCACTCCCTGAAATTTGTGGCTCTATTTTAATTAATAAGCAATGCATATCTATCTGCCTCCCCATTTGCATCTAGTGCTGCTAATGACAAGAAAATACATCTTTTTTAAATGCTACCCTAGCAAGAGGTATTAGGAAAAGCGAAAGCTATTACATGTGCAAATTTCAGAGCAATTAGTCACAGAGGCAGAAGCACAGACACAAGATTAGTTCTCAAGTCCTCACTCCCATCTGCTTCCCCACTGGAGCCAGCAGTTTTGCACAGACCCAGGAGGTGAAGGCCACGCTCAGCACCACCAGCAGGTGTTGGACCAATTTCCCCACACCCACTCTGCTATTAGCAGGTGCAATGCCCTTCAGTCAACACCCACAGCCTTCCAAAGGTCTGATCTAGGTGCAGGCTGTCAGACTGGCCAAGGGGTAGGACTCAGAATAGGTTCATATCTGAAGAAACAGGAGGTTTCTTTCTCCATTTCCCTGCAGCCAACACGATCCCTCTGAAGAAAGTATCCCCTGTCCATAAAACACTCAGTGCATGTAGAAAGAGAACACAAATAGCTAAATTCTGTTCGTGTGAAGATTTCTTCCCCTGACAGTGCTATTCTAGATGCATCACTGCATATTTGCAGTGGAAGATGGAAATACTTCTGGCATTAAAGATAGTGACATTCTTAATTTATCTCACTTGTGGGAAGGTGCATGTGGGAGGAGTGTGAGTGACTCTTAGGAGCACATCCTAAGTAGTTTAATAGAGAATAGTACACATTTCCCCTAGGATTTTTTAAATAAAGCTCAAAATTGTAATAGAAGATTCTTTGCAAGAGTTTAGAAAAAAATAACTTAGGGAAATAAATCTCATACTGTGCTCCATCTTGTAGGATTTTTGAGTCCTCTCTCTAGACATATATAAAGAAAGATTAAATTATTAAAAAATGGAATCCAAATTATTTTGCTTCTGTGGCACTCTTGAGCACTTGATTGCTCCAGGTTTTGAACAAAGCTGGGGCCAGAGCTGAACAGCCTGTGTTCATCACCTGTACTGTGTAAAGCAAAAGCCTGCACTGCCAAACTGCTCCTAAAAAGAAAACAACAACAGCAACAAAAGAAAAGGAAAAGGATATGGTTTTCAGCATCTGAAGGGACTCTTGCTGTTGTCAGGTAGAATCTCTCCCTGCAGCTCTGGGGAATTTTACCCTTCCTGAGCAGGAAGAGCCGCCCCTGCCTGGGCACTTCAGCTCTGACCCACAGCTTTGCTCAGCCCCAAGCCTGGAGGGCAGCTCGGCCCAGCCCTGCACCATCACCCATCCACAGAGGTTGGCAGAAACGCCTCCTGAGCAGGGCAGGATCCCAGCTGAGGGTGAGCACATGCAGAAGTGCCTCCCTGCATCCCAGGAGCTGCTCCAGTCCCTCACAGGAAATTGCAGAGTAAAAGTGCCACAGGGCACAGACAAGGGCTCCAGATCCGCCCCCCAATACAAGAACTACAAATAGCCTATTTTCCTCTGGCTCACAATGCATTAGCAGATCCATTTTTGTTGTTCATGGATGTTCACAGCACAGACCTAAAGATAGGCTATTATTGTCAACAGAAAATGCAATTCAATTCCCTAAAAATATCAGGAACACAGGCTATGGAGAGTTTGTTTTTCCCCGCTAATGCACTTTTTCATTATTGCCCTGGATTAAAATTAAATTGCTAACATAAGGACAAGCAGATGAATCCGCGGTTATGATAGCATAGAAAAATGTCAATACAATGCTTGTACACTGTATGCTCCTTCAGTATTTAAAGATTCTTATCTCCAGAATAATATAAACTGAAACACATTGTGAGGATCTCACACTATGAAATGAAGCAATGCTGCTCATATTGCTTCACTTCTGGGTGCTGCTGTCAGCCAGGCAGTGCATCACATTTTGAAAGGAAGTTTCAAGACTGCTTTGTGTATTTCCTGCATAGGGAACCAGTTTAGTCATTGCTCAAAACCAGGACTATGTTCTTCTGCCTGCAAACCCAGTTGCAACATTGGCAAAATATTGGTAAAAATCCCAAAATTTGGTACCAACCTTAATCGAAACAAGACCATTCCAAGCCCTGGCTCACAGCATCTTTGTAGCAGGGGCAATGAGCTGTCAGTTGTTGGTGACAGACACAGTAGCGACTCAAGTTCTGAAACATTTAATAATATAATGACTTAAGAGGTCAAAGGAATTGTATAATTTTCAATACCATATAAGAACATAAAAGTAATTGAGAAACAAACTGCCATTTCAGAAAAGGACACATTCATACATTCTTCCAAAATGGTCTACAAAGATAACCTTTGCTCTGAAATTAGCTTTTCTCTTCCCAGGGTGGCAGCACACCGAGGTGGAGGCTGCAGCCAAACTCCATAGAACTGAATTGAATCTCATTGTCCCAAACATTCCCCAGACCAGGAGCTGGTCCTGACAGCTAGAGCCCCACCTTAGAAAAGTTCCTTTAAAGATCCTGTTTCTCCCAGTGTCAGTATTCTCCTTGGCTTTCCTTTTTAGCTGGTGAAGAGTGATTTAAGCTGCAAAATACATAATTTCACACTTGTTTCCAAGTAGTTTCATCACTACGCCCTACATAAATACACAAGGGCAATCACTAACAGAATGTTACCAACAACAATCAATTTGAACCAATTAATTGGGAAACTCTTTTGATGGAACGACATACACACTGATAATTTATTTTTTTTTCTTAGCAGCCATTTTTCCAGGGGATTATTCCTAGGATTCTGTACAGATGAACTTTCCCCATGAGACCACTGGCTGGTATGAACACTTGGCAGTCCCAGAGAGAGAAGTACCATGAGAGCTGGATTTAAAGCATGTGAAGCCGCATGAAATCGGGCTCTGGAGTGTCTGAACTCAGTGCAAACTGCATGCAGTGCAAACTGCACATGCTGCAAGCAGCCCTGCTGGCCCCTGGGCTCTCTTAGGAGATCAGAAAAGAAACCACGGCTTTGTTCTAGGAAAGGCATAAAGGACTTCAGAAGTCACATTACCAAAGAGCTCTGCATGCACGGGCCAGAGAGCAGCATTTTGTTATGTAGCCTCACCTTGCTGGAAACACGCTGTCAGCTTCTGAGGAAAAAGAAAGGGGATTCAGTTTATTTCCGTAAACTCAATTCTTTCCTGCTTTACTTGCTGGCCAACTGTTGAGGCTCATGCTTCTATATATTGCTGCTTGGAAAACATTAATCTAAAATAATACGGACAAAAAACTCCCTATCGCTGGTTCATGTTGGAGTCTCAGGGGAACACAAAATGAAAAAATAATTCTGGACAATTTCTGCTCTTCCTGTAATGAAAAAAGTAAATGGAAGTATCAAAGTGACACCTCCATCTATTAGAATTAAGGAATTGACTTTTCCTATCTTGAGTCAGAACACTGCAAAAAAATTCTGACAACCTCGGTTTAGAAAACTGTCAGAGAGAAAGCAGGTAATTCATTCCTCAATGCAGCTTTTTAATGTATAAGAAGCAGTATATTACACAAACTAATATACCTACTGAATTTGACTCTGCATGATTTTTGTCTCACTTTTCACTTCTATGCTTTCACTAATTGAGCTTCTGTCATTTGTTATTTGTACAACAAAGTCCCAGGGGATCCTCTTGTTCTCTTCATGAAATGTAACTTAAGTGCTCCTGTTAAATAACCATGTTTTTGTATTAACTTGTATTAGTGGGTGTACTTTGAGTGCATAGCTGGATCATTCAAACATACTGGAGAGGATGCACAGAGTATATAGGAAGCTTGGATGTTGTTTACATAGCCATCCCACACATTTTGCCAAAACTGTATTGCTCCAAGTCCTGTGACGTGCTAAACAAAAACAAGTTTGAGCACCAACAAGGGCAAGCCTCTAGAGCAGAAACACATACTGTGGGAATACAAGTGTTATTTACCATAAATCATATGGCTGAGACCTTAAAAAGAAGCCCCCTTCCTATAGGATCTTGATGTTACTGAAAGCAGTCACCCTTCGGGATGTGATACTCCCAGCAGGAGAGCTGAACATTAATGCTCTGCAATTATGTTTCATGAGCCCTCGCCATATGCCACACACAAAACACATGTAGCTTAGCAATCAAGGCTCTATCCTGTGAGCAGCTATGAGAAACCTCAGCCATATTCATGCCAGTCCTGACAAGTAAAGGAAATTGTAAAACTAATTACGTGAGTTGAAATTCATGGGCTCAGGTATTTATGTAATGATAACTATTAACAAGGTGTTTATCCCCATTTTTATTCTTCATCAATGTGCTTGACGTTTCTATCAGTCAGAAAAGGAAAAGGTAATTCAGGTCAGTCAGGAAAAGCTAAGCTCTCTTTGGGATCAAACTGGAACAGGAGCTGCACAAAATGGAAACTGTCCTTCATGCCTGTCTGCCATAAACCAAACTGATGCATTTAGGCCCCAGCATGAGAAACATCAGACCTCTGAGCAACCAGAGGTCTGGCCCTCCATCGCCCTCAGCCTGGCTGGAAATTCAGAGGTGGCAGAAGACTCGTGTTCCCACCAGGTGAGAATGGTAGGTGACAGCTGACAGTGGGCTCCTGCCTCACAGCAAAGGTGACAGCAGGTGGCAAAGGGCTCCCAGGGAGACAACCTTACCCACTCAAAACAAAACCTGCCCTGTGAGTGCAAGACATCTGGAGCAGCCCTCAGTGCTCCATGCTGGGGACAGCTCTGGGACATTTTGTGGGCAGAAACAACCTTCTAACCACACAACACACTGTCTGGGTGCTGCAGAGGGGCACTGTGTACATGGTCCTGAGGGGCATGAGATTCAACAGCAACCCAGCTCCTTGCCAGCTGAGAGTAAAACCCTGCAGGGATGGGAGATAAAAACCTATGAAGATGAAGTCTGGGAACAGATAATCCCACAGGAAAGCATTCATTTTCAAAAATATCCCCAGAGGCCACTCACTCCCAAGTGCCAGCAGAAGCCCACGTGGCATGTGCCACCCTCATTCCAGTCCACACCCACCCTAATCTGACCCATTCCTTGCAAACAAAGACAAGAGATGCAATGGCAATGAAAGACTACAGGGTTTCACTGTGGAAAGTGCACTCTGTTTACAGCTGCTGCTGCTGGATTTTAAATTAATAATAAGAGACTCAGCCTCTTCAGAAGCAATAGTATAAAGATGCCTTTAAGCTAACTTTCTGCCCCTCCACGGCAGATCTGCAAGGAATTCATCACAGGACCATAGTGAGAAGGCTGTGCTGGTGCAATTGGGTTGCAGAAGTACTTTGTGCTGTGTCACAGCTGGCCCTGGCATGGGTGTTCACAGCCCCTCGTGCTCCACTTGAATGTCCTCTCTGGGACACTTTTCATTCCTTTACATTTCAAAGGGGTGTTTCCTTTCAACAATATTGGCACCTGACCTACACATGGCACATCCAGTCAAGTTGCACTCTACCTTACGTTAGCACTGCAAGGAAAGATATATATACATATATTATATCTATACATACATATGCACTGTATTGTTTTTCTGAAGTCTGTCAGATCACTACATTATAACAGAGAGGCTATTACAGACAGGTTTAGTTAGCTGTGCATCATTTCACACCTTCATTACAATCTTTACTGGGAAAATGGATTGCTTTGGAGCCTCTCTCCATTCTCATTAAACTTCCACTCTTGCGAGGTGTCAGAATTGTAAAATGCCTAATACGGCCAGTTAATTATAACACCACTCTCTACTTTAGCCTTTCCAATTACCCGTGTTTCCACTACTGAAACAGCCAAGCTCCCACCCAGGGTTAGTCAGAGCACCAGTAACAAGGGAGACCAAAGGGAGGCCAGAGGACAACATGCTCTGCTGGACCATGCAGGACCTGGAAAACCATCAGAAAGCTTTCCACCAGCAGGAGGTGACAGTCCTCGGAAGGTGGAAGTTTGAAATCCTGCAACCAGGAAAGATGGATTTGCAGGGTGGTTTTCAACTTCCTTTGCTAATACTGGTAAGAAGTTCAACACAATAAACATTATTGTGGAAGCTGTGCTTGGAGTTGCTCAGGGTAATAGCAGTACTGTGTCAGAACAAAAATTGGCAGAAATTACCCTGAAATCACATAAACAGCTTTGAATCCTGTTTCACAAGGACACAAGCTGCCAGATAGGGAGGACTTACCCCTCTCCTTGTCACCTTCTTACGTATATGGCAAGACCAGCAAAAACACCAGCTGATGGCAGCTCCCAGGGATCGGACACTGGAGGTCTTCTAGTCCAACAGGCCACCTTCCACTCCTGCATGTGGGAAGAGTGAGTCTTTAGACAGAGTCTCGAGGCTTATGCAGAGCAAATGGCTCCCATGCCCCTGGAGTTACTGGTGATATTGGGAGTATTTGGTATTCTGGGGGTGACATAAAGCTTTCTGAAATTTCCTAACAGCACAGACACTGTGGTGATTGTAAAGCCTGGCATATCTTCAACAATTGCTTTGCAGTGGAATGAAACACTTCTAACCACCCCTTCCAGCTCCCCTCACAGAGTCAGCCTACCAGCTCCCACCTGAGCTGACACCAGCCTGCTCAAAGAAATCTCTGATTTAAAGGTTTCTCATGGCAGCAAACCCACTAGGATGCAAAGCAAGATTTTTCGAGGATAAATGACCCTCCTACATTGCAAGCCCCACACATGGCCATGCAAAGGACACTGCCCTTCTTAGCTCTCTTCTCTTATTACAAAAACAAAGCAGCTAAGTATTGCCCAAGTCACACCTTGCTGTACAAATGAATATTTCAGTTTTTACCAGGAGATAATTCTCAATGTATTTATGAAGAGTCCATCCTTGCTGTAAAGGAACACTACGTTCCAGCAGAGACATCCCAAACACAACTAAGAAAGCCATCTCTCTGATGAGGGATCAGAAGATCAGACTTGTGTTTTATTAGTTGTATAAAAAGTATCTTTAGCTCTCAGTTGAAAGGAAAAATTTGCATTTAAATAGAAAGATTAATAACTGTAATACACAGAGCCCACACTGAATAATTTTTTGTAACAAAATAATTCATATTTTTATATAAATTGTGCACCTTAAGTCAAGCTACAAAAAATGATAATCATAATATTTTATGGAACAATTTTAATGTAATACAGCTTTGTTACATTATTATTCTCCAGTGTAAATAATGCATGTGTGGAGTTTTGGAAAAGGCTGGATTTAAAATACTTATCTCTGAAAATTCAATAGGACGTGTGCTTTTTGGTGTGTTTACACTATGCATGAGTTTTACCTATTGAAATAAAACAATTTTTTCAGAAGGATAGTAACAAACTGTCTCATCTAGTGCAAGGACAGACCAGGAGGTTACGCCTATGAAGAGTTTACTGAATTTTTTTGAAAGAAGGCTTTTTCTCTAGAACTCACAGATTTGGATTCCCTCAAGTACTTCCAAATACTACGGAGCAGTTGAGTTGCTTTGGTTAGGTTGAAAACCTGATCTTTAAACCTAAAAAATGCCATTTTAGCATTCTTTTGTCATTGAGGAGCAGATTTTAATTTTATTTTGAAATTATTTTTCACTTACAACTACATTTTTTAGACTCTGACACCAGGCCTCAGGGAAAAAACCTCTGTTTCCCCTTTCAATCTAACCAAGTCTTAAAAAGAAAAATATTTCAAAAATCAATGTTTCAGAGAAAACTTCCAAAAAATTCCTTAGGATCAACTTGAACCATTTCCTTTTTCTTTTTGTCTGTGTGTTATTTTCCTTTAGTGCATCTCAGTTATTTTCCCAGTGCTCAGGAGGTCAGCTGGGAGCAGAGAGTGGTATCTCCTGGTCATAGCCCCTGGATGGTCTCCTGTAGTTGTCCCATCAGGGTTGTTGTACCCTGGGGAGCTGATGGATGCAATTTCTTCCTGGTTCACCTTCTGGTTGCCAGTCTCCTCCCTGCTCCCCAGCCTGCTGTGAGGGACAAGCAGGATAAGCCAGGATAAGCAGGAGGAATCTGGAGCTGCTGCAGTTCAGCAGAACAGCTGCATTTTCCACCCTGTGTCCTGGGAAAGAGGCCAGTGCAGCCCAGGGGCTGCAGGCAACTCCTTTAAGCAGCTCTACTATTGCATTTTCACTGCTGGAAGAAGGCAATTCCTTTGCTTTCCTGTCCTGGATTTGTGCCAGCAGAGCTCTACCACGCACAGAGCATTTATTCTGCCTTTGCTTAGGGGATGGCTCCTACGTCCCTTTGCTGATGCTGGGCACTGTCACCAGGCATGGAAAACCCAGCAGGCTGGCTCCCCACCTGCCAAGGGACCCTGGCTTCTGCTGGAAGTGCTGCAAGCTCCTGTTTGCAATGGGAAAGAAGCAGTTTCTTCGCTGTCTTCACTGTGAGATGCAGAATCTATTTCCTGCTGCAGCATGAGCACAGAGCCGGGAACTCATGGCGTTTAATTTATCACTTCCTCATATATTCCAGTCCTTACAAAGAAAAACCTTTTAATTAGAGAAGAAGAATCAAGAGGGAGTTGCCTGGCGTTTCCCCAGTGCCACACGGATAACAGTAGAAAGCAAACGCCCTCACTCTGCTTGGAGCCACTGGCACTGCTAATTACCCTCCCAAAATTCAGCTCGTGTTCCTCTCGCTGCTCATTTAATCTTTGTCACTCTTGCTGCTTTCCATTTCATCACTCAAGCACCGAGCAACAGGCACAGACACAATCAAGGAAGTTTGGAAGAGCCATCGCTGGTGTGCAGCGGAAAGCCCAGCACTGCTTGAAACGAGGGCTCGACAGCAGACAATCAGGAAAAGATGCACGGATGCTCAAAAACACGGCATGTGTCCATTAGGGAGCTCAGCTCTTTTTAGGCTCTAATGCATCCAGACTCCAGAGACTGTAGGCTTCACTGTCATTGGAATATGTGCTGCTTGCCAGCGGACTTTTAGGTTGGATGCTGGTGCAAGGATTAAGATGTTCATTGTCACCTTCCTGCTCTCACCCCGTGACACCATGTGCCCAGAACTCACAGCCTGGTGCCACCAGCAGGGACACATTGGCAGCTCCTGAGGAATCCCTCTCCATCACTGTAATTACAGTTAAAAAACCCCAAAGGTGTGCAAGGGAGCCACGTAACTTGTGAAGTGCTGTACAGACAGAAATGCATCAGAAACCTAATTAAAAAGGCCCTTTAAACAGTCAAAATGAAAAGGCAAAGCCCTTGATGACAATTAGCAGAGAGCACAGAGGAACTAATGAGAACAAGCCCCAACACTAGCAGCCCACCTGGACAGCAGGTGAGACTTGGGTGATCAAAAACCTGACATCCCAGTGCTGGCTGGGCTCCTCCTGACCCATCTGCTCCCTTTGGTTTGGCAGCTCAGCCACTCAGGGGGACACAAAAGGGTGGCAGGAGCTCAGGGTCAACCCTTCCCCAGAGAGTGAGTTGGGCTTGAACTTGGTTAAGGATGTGATTTGCCTCAGGAGATTTGGTACCAGGGTGGTGAGGTGGCTGGATGGCAGCAGATCACAGCAGCATGAAGGGTCACCAGGCAGGCATCCAGCAGCTGGCCTGATGTGTGGGCACAGCTGGAATTACAGCTTTCATTGCCTGTCTCAGGACCAAATGGCACAAACAAGTACAAGCCAAAGCAAATATCCCTTTGTTCTTAAAAAATGGACAAGTCTAAAATAAATAATAATTAAAATAATAAAAAAAAAAAGTGGTGATTAAGCAGGAATTTATGTTACAAATTTTCCCATTTCTGAAATGTCAGCATCTCCACTGCAGCAGGGCTGAGTTCAGGAACCATCAGGGCAGTGCTGGGGGCTGGAAGGTTGAGCTAAGACAGAGGACGAATCACCCACACACAGGCAGGGCTTAGAGGTCCCTTCCAGCCCAGCCTGCACACCATGGTCCAACACTTGCTCTTACCTCTGCTCCCGAGAGGTGATGCAGCTTTCAGAGCTTCACGGGAGTTTGCCAGCGAGAGGCAAGGGGACAAGCTATGGCAGGGATTCATGCTCCAGGGATAATGCCAGCACTGGAATTGCAAGGATGATGGGCAGCTGGTTTACACCCCAGTTCCTACAGCAAGGTCCCAACATACTGCTGTTTGCACATTGTTCTCCTGTGGCAGAGATGGGCTACCCGACACCTGTGCAAGTGTGAAAGAATGACCCTTTCTTCAGCAGCTGTCATGCCTTCAGGCAGCTTTGCAAGAATTTGTGGTCTAGTCACTTTTTTTCCTCTATTGAGGGGGCCAAGACTGATCAAATCTCTTCTATTTAAAAGAGCAATAAAAGGAAACTAATTTTCTTGCTCACGATGTCAGTTAGCTTTATAATATTTTGTCATATATTCCTTAGCTACTCAGTGTTACTTCTGGAGCTTCTGAATGCAAATATTTCCTGAAAAGATGAAGGATGAAACCAGATGATTTTTTTATCTCAGTTATACATTCACATATCACATATCCAAAGTTAACAAGTGACTCTCTTGTGTAAAGCCATATTCTACTTCCCATGCATCCCAAATAACAGCTATGAAAATCCTTGTCTATTATATAGTAAGATAGTTTGCTGCCTTTATTTTTCTGACCACATGTGTATTGTACAAGCAGAGGACAGAGGCTTTTATGTTATCATCATCCTGCTGTCTGGGAATCTCATTCTGCAATCTCTGCTCTTTCATTGCCATTTTCAGATGTTTAATGAAGCGACACATGGATATGAGATGCCCTTGGTATTTCTTTTGCCCAGTCTCTATCGTTTTCAATCTCAGAACTATTGAATGAATGGAAATATATTTACCAGGTCTGCTTTGCACTTCCTGAACAACACTCCCATTGTAGCCAGTGAGAAATGCATGTAACATGGACAATGCAGGTTTAAGTATCCTTTTTCCTACACTGCTTATGTGGAAAAACATAAAAAGAACATATTCACAGTTCATAGGACGTGTCTGTTCTTTAGCCAAATATTGCCATTAGGAAAGGATCTTTCCTAAATGAACAATCTCTGTTTACACTCCCCCACAGCCACACCACACCACAGCTGCCTTCCCCTTTGAGACCTCATGGTACTACCAGCTAAACTCCAAGGCATAAACACGCCCCACTGCTCTGCCCACAGGGGGGGTTTTGCCCAAGAAAGCTGTGCAAAAGCTGATTTCTCACTATCTCCAGCTCAGCGTTGTGCCACTGACCTTTTCTTCCCACATAGCCATCTCAAAAAACAGTCAGGTTTCGTTGCTGAAGCTCAGTAACATCAACCTTGTCCATTTTCTACTTGCACACAAGTCCACACACATCCTTCCGCTCGCCAGGATCACGCTGAGCCCCCTGGTCTGTGAGAGCATACATTAGAGGGAATTTTAATGACTTGAACTCGTGCTGAACTTCCTCTTTTAGCTGCTGTTTTAGTGAATTGTTGACTCTCCAAGGCTCATTCATGACTCTTTTTTTAGCCTTGACAGAGTAGATAGAGTAGACATGGATTTTATGTGCCAACTCCTCTGCATTTTTGGGACTCCACTAGTCATATAGTAGGCCAGTGAAATACAAGTTCAAGCAACAGAGATGCCTCCCATGTATATCTGTGGTGTCTCAAAGTAGCCTAAACTAATCTCTCCCTCTCCTCACCATTAGCAGTGATGTTAAGCTTGAAGGAATGGCTGAGGATGCTTTAACAGCCACATGGAATCTTAATAAGATCTACTTACATTTATATTGTGCATTTCAGGCTGGCTGGTTCAGTTTTCTAAGCCACAGCCTCACAAAAGGAGTTGAATACACTGGTTTGTTGGTTTTTTTGGGTTTTTTGTTTTTTTTTTTTTTTTTGTGGGCATTTTAATTATTTTAGCATTGTCTCTGATTTTTGTATCAGCCATCTGCAAAGTGTGGCAGGATGTGTGTAATCTTCCATGGCACATGTTGTACTTTCTCCATTATTATCAGATGGGAAAGAAAACCAAAGTTAAGGGAGATTAAGGTCAGTGTACTCTCAACATCCAATCGCTGTATAATCCACTGCGTTATCGCTAGGGAAGATTATAAGCCTTGATAGGACCCATTCTTTGAGCCATTCAGCTCTGCTGAGGCCCACTTCTCTCACAGAATGGTATTTCTGTTCAATCTGAATGCAGAGAAATCATACATAAATTTTCCACTGGATCCTGCTAATGTGCAGTAAGTGACTGTCTGTGCAGGACGCAGGAAAGGCGCTTCCCTGCACAGCACAGCTGTGTTCTGTGCTGCCCTGGGCAGGGCAGAAAGGATGATAATGCTGCCTCCCTGGCAATTTGGAGACAGCTCCATACACACACCCCCACACCCCAAACCTTCAAAGCAGAAATGGGGAGTTGACTCAGCTGCTAAACACCCTGAGGATAAAGGCAGAGAGAATAAACTGCACTGACCAAGGTGCTTCCTACTGGCCACGAAGGTGTTCTTGGATATGATCAGGCCCCACAAGGCACAAATCCCATGCTGTCTTTTGCAAAGGACCCACAGGCTGATTTTTTTTGATGTTAAATATCTCCGGGGAGGGTGAGCTGTAAAGTGCAGTGCGCGTGGGCCAAGTGACTCCATGCCCTGCCTACCCTTTCCCAGCAGAGATGTGTGACATTCCAAAAAAATACTCTGAAACACATTATCTCCTAGTAGGAGCAATGAATCTCTCTCAACTAGGACTATAACTCAACAGCCACGCTTCATCTACCAGAGTTCAGTAAGGCTGGGCCACACACTGCTTCTGAGCATCACCACACTGACCCGGCTAATAGTCTCTGTGTGACGAGTGGAGAGCAGAGACAGCACTGAGCAGATGCTGGGCTCTGCCACACTTTGCACGGGTTAAATACACCCCAAAAGACAGAGAGAGAGGACGCCAGTGCTTATGCACAGTTGTAGTGAAACGTCCGAGCAATCCATTGGAACAACCAAGATCCAAGGATAACAGATTTCAGGATAATTTCCCTCTGTAGCTAATGCAAAAAAAAAAAAAGTAGGAATATTTTCAAACAACCTTACCTCATTTCCTCATACACCCTCAACAGATTAATGACTGTCGCTCCTCCAGAAGTCATCTCTTAGCAACAAAAAGGCTCATCACCTTGGAGGACTCCCTCGAACATCCGATGCCAGGAGTTCATATGGGACGTCAGAGGAAGGCAAGATGGAAGAGCAGCTGCTGACCCTGGGCAGGCACCATTCAGCTCCAGGAAACTCCCTCTCAATTATCACATTGTGCACAAGTGAATGGGGCATCTTCCGCCTGGGTGCCCGGGAGGGGACAGAGGAACAGGCATCATCCTTTCCCACAGGAAGATCCACCGTGTGCACCAGGAGCCAGTGCCTCATTTCAAGCCTCGGCTGCAGAATCTGCTCCTTAAAAACTCCTGCAGGCCCACAACAAACAACAGCTGCAGTTCAGGAGGTAGAAAAATGCTAGAGGATGAGTTGCAATTCAGTCAGAGGCACCGGACCAGCACCTTATTTCGCTCACGGGGCTTTTCAATCATTTGCAAGTTACTCATATAGCACCTACCCCTTAAGAGTCCAAATTCCACAGCTCCTTTCCACAGATTCCCACTTATTTTTTTGTTTCAAATGGCTTGAGATTGCAGTGCTCATTGTCTGTATCCATATCATAAATAGTGTGGATAACACATGGGGTAGAAATGGAAACCCCAAAACTGATGGATCTGGAACTGAGCAAATGAACAACCACAGCTAATACTGCAGAAGGAATCAAAATAACACAATTTCAGGAAGTTATGAGCAAATGTGGGGGAAAAATACAATACTTCCACTGTTGGGAAACATGAGGCAAATAATCCAAACATACCAAAATGTTTCATTTTTAAAAAGTCAAAATACTTCATTACAACATCATCCAAATAAAGCTTGCAGCTTTTTCTCTCCAAAACGTTTTTGGTATGTAATTCAGTTTTAAAAGCAGGAATGCAAATTTTTTTTTAAGGATCAGATCACATACAAAGTAGCTGCAGCATCCTTTGGGTGATTGACAAATGATTCAGAAATTACAACCCTGGGATCCTCTTTGAAAAATGAGGATTACTGGGGAGAGATGGGATACACCTCATGAAATAGGGCAAGGAGAAGCCAATATCCTACTGAGGAGGGCATTCAATAATATCCACAGGGGCTGGAATACCAAAGCCCACAGAAGAGCAGGAAGACTGGCATGGAGGAAGCAGGCATGCACAGGGCAAAGGGGAGGCCCTGAAAAGTAACTGTTACAACATGAGCTTCTAAATTATATTAAAATCAATTAAAACCACAGATAACATTTTACTACATTGCTTTCTAGGGCAATAAATGACTGCAGCTGTCATGAGTAAAGCAAATGAGCATGATGGGAGGGGAGGCAAACAGTGAAGCAATGTAAAACAGCAGCTTTTCCCAACAGCAGAAAAGATCTGCAGAGCTGAGTGTCAGGTTCTGACCACAGTCCCAGGAAAATTCTGCTTTTTGCTCTAGAGTTTCCTGCAAGAGAAAAGATCACCACTAATCCCATAAAACATGTCTCATGTCTACTCAGAAAACTGAAAAGAAGCAGTCAAGGCTGAGAGTGCAAGCACAAACACATGCAAACAGGACCTGGGTGAGCACCAGCAAAGGTCCAGGACAAGTTTTTCCTGAGACATTCCCTAGCAGAGAGGAACTGACCTGGACTCAAGTGAGCAGCATGTTTGCCCCAGTGTGGGAAACCTTCCTGGTGCCCAATCAACTTTTCAGCTAGGGTAAGATCCTCGTTCTGATATACTTTTAATTTTTTCCTTATAGCTTTAGCGCTGCTGTATCATACATAACTGCACTTCCATGCCTGGGTAGCAGCAGTAATACACCAGCAAGATTTCTTGCATCTATCTCAGGAGGAAAGGTTTTATTAAATCATTACATAAACCCATCATGTAGTCTGTCTTTACAAAATAATTTTAAAAGGGACAGCTGTAGAACTGAAACACCGGTGGGAAAAAGTGGGAAAGTAGTTGTTGCAAACACTGTACCAAGGTAACCGGAGTAGATGCTGCTTATCTAGGAGAAAATAGAGTACATGAATTCAAGACAAAAAGGGAGAAAAAGCAAAGCAAAAAAAAAAATCCATTTGAATTAAGCCTTTTGTCACCTCTAACAAGCTCTAGAAACAGCACTAATCAATCCAAATGACACTTTAGTGTGGAGATCTATTATATTCCTCAATGATCATATGGCTTTATATGTTATAATTTGGTTCTGAATTATGGCCTACATCAATTATAATTGAACGCTGCTTCCCACTCTACAATCAGACTGTGATGAGAACAGAAAGGCAGTGGACATTAGAGGATTACTATCAGAATGACCTAATTTAATTAAGGAGGAGATTTATTAAAATGGTAACATTAACAGGTGTTTTATGAGACTAATAATTAATAAGGTTTCTGTAGAACATTTGTAAGAGAAGTAGACAATATGCAATGGCAGCAGAACTCCCTGTAATGGGATAACAATAAAGCATTAAGAACTGTAGATAAGATATTGTGATAATAATCTGATACTGTAAGTTATGGTTTGAAGAGGATTAAATGTCATTACTGCAAATTAGTATTTATGTAAGCTCCAGCAGGCCTTTGCACACCGTCTGGAGGAAAGGTGGGCTGTGGACAGGCTCTCCAGCACAGACACTTGCTGTCCTGAATCCCACTGCAGCAAGTTGGGATCTGCCAGCAGAGCACTAATGCTGACAGGGTCCACCTAGAAAACCACAATGGGGCTACAAGGAAGGGATTTCTTGATTCAGAAGTCCAGCAACTCGCTTTTGACCTTTTTGAAGTTACCTTCAAGCAGTTGAAAGCAGGCAGCCCCATCTGCTTCCCAAGCTGCAGGCTCAGATGGGACCCCATGGTGTGTCCTGGGGCTCCAGCTCTCTCCCAGCACACAGGATAGCAATGTGTGACAATGGCAGTGCTGCTTTCTCCCTCCCCATTGCAAAACCTGCAGGCACAGCAAGAGGTGAACTTCAGGAGCATGAAGAGAGAAAGTGGGAAGAGAAAAGAAAGAGGGAGGAGTGTGCTTTCACAGCAGGGAGCAATACCCAAGCCCGCTAAAGGGAGGAGTAGAGAGAAAACAGCCTCAGGATCTTTTCTAAAAATTAAGGTTGGGGGGTTTTGCTGGGGTTACTTAGCACTTTAATCTCATGTTAATACCCGGCCCTTTCTTAGATCTAGGCTTAAAAGTTTTATCCCAGTGGCCCCCCAGGTAAGAGGGGGGAAATGGCTGTGGAGCACACAGCTCTTTCTCTAAAGCAGCTCCAATCCCTGACACAGTGATGGAAGAGGATATTAACAGTGGGAAATTTTTTCAAGGCCAGTACTTTAATGAGCTCCTAAATAATGACTTTATCTTAGAGGCACACTCAACATTCATTCAGCATCACACCCGAACAAAACCACTGCCTGACTTCAGTCAATAGAAAACAAGTCCAGAGGAAACAGCCCCCTACTTTGGGAAGCAATGATGGGACAGGCCACCCCTCACTGGGCCAGGGTGAGAGACTTCCCTGGTGTGACAGAAGGTGGAGCGAACTGTGCTCCCTTCCAGCTGGTGCTCTGGGTTGAACCTGTGGCACTGTTCACTCCCACCTACCCTGCCTCAAAGCAAACATACCTGTGTGTGTGGATGTTCGTGCCACTCAGTTGAGGTCTGAGCCACCCTTTTTCCACTCTTTTAATTAGAATCTGATATCAACAACAAGCACAGAGTTTGCAGAGCAATGAAACAACCAGTTAGTGTCAAAGAGGGTGTCACAATCTCTTGGGTGTAGAGGTGCTGGTTTTGGACCAGACCTCAGCTTCTTCTTTGTTCAAGGGTGGGTTCAATTTGCTTTTTAATCCGGCTAAGCCAAGGGAGAAGGCCTTTGGCTTTGCTCCTAGCACCCAGTCCCACAAAAGCTTAGCCACAGTCCTCTTTCACAAATTGTCACCAGTTTTAGGTTGCTTCAAGCATGCCCATTACTCAGTTTTGCTTCTGTGAATCGTTCTGGTTAGCACATCTCAACTGGGATAGTTTCGATCATACTTTCCCTGGTTTTTCGATTCCAAGTTTTGGGCCACAAACATCTTGGAGATTATGCCTATCCCAACATGAAATATTGTCTCTGACAGATCTTGGGGATCTCCTACAGGAGACTATTTCCATTAAAACATCCCCAGTCCAGAAACAGCCTCTGGGGATGTCTTTTGTATGGCTCTGCAATGCTTATGAGAGCAGATTGGGAACTAACTTGTCTTGACACAGAAACCATCCAGCAACCTCTGGAGTTCCCATGTATCTATTTTCAAGTGTCATTTAATTTTTAGCATTCTCCTTTATTTGTGAGTGCCAGCAGGAAGCAGAAACCCAAGCTGGAGTGCTGTGAATACCTTGCTTCCCCAACCATGGTGGAGACTGAGAAACACCTTTCATTAGCACAGTGTTCCAGACCTTGCAGGTTCACAGCATGTAGCAAAATCTCCCTCCTATTTTCCATGGGCAAGCAAGGACTCCCTGGCATTTTCTGAGACTCACATGCCCTGCTCCCACTTCAGGGACTGGTGTGACTGTGAATGTAAACCTCATGAGGTCCTTTTTAATTTCCAGCTGCAAGAGGTACACATTTTGTGACTATTAATTAGCCAAATGTCTTCAATTTCACAGGAATGCTCTTTTCATTTGTTTTGTATCATGGATTACTTGAAGAATAGTCTGGGGTTTGCATTAGAACAAACATCAGTTCTGTGCTCTACACAAATAAGCTGTTCCCACCTACAACCCAAATATTCATACTTGCTTTTAAAGGCTTGCACCCAGCAGTGCCAACAGCAGGCATGGTACAGGACTGGAAGGAATACAGATGATATATTTCAAAGGGAAGAAGGTGCACAGTCTATTCCCTGCAAGGGAGTTCCTCTGGGCCAGTTTGAGGAAAATTGTTGCAAAAGCAAAGCCTTCCCTCTTCCCTGGTACTGCTATTTAAATTCCTTCTATGGGATGCCACTGTCAGTCACTGAGTTTTAATATTACCACAGCAGCATTACAGGAGAATGAGTGCTGAATCAATAAAAAAATTAAGGAAATACAGTTTTTATTACAGAGTGATATTTGGAATTGATCCCTCAGGCTTTCCAGTCGCCTCAGCTTTGTTTTATATGCCCATGGATGGAGCATTGTGCAAAGTCGTTTGAATGCAGGAACCAATCAGTCGTAATCTAATTTTAAATGGACCACAAGCAAACTGAGAAAATAAAGACAGGCAGGGGCATCATGTTGACAGATGTGCCTATGCTATATTGTATGTCTGCTCTGCCTAACTAGGAGAAATACTCCCCTAAATTGCTTTATCTATGTATAATGCCAATAACAAGAACAATAGGGGGAAACCTTGGTTTCTGCAGGGACACAAAGAATAAATTTATAGGAAAAAAATGTGAAAAGAAAAAATAATGTCATATCTTCTTGGCCTCACTTGTAAAATGCTAAAGTAACAGCCAATAAGCACATGAAAAGCGTAGAATAAGTAGCATGGATGTTTTACTTGCTCAAGTAACAAGGATTTCTTTCTGAGGACAGAATCCGATTGTTCCTTCAACTCCTCAAGTGAAGGTGCCACAGTTTGCCTCAAGGAATTGTTGACGAACAAAGACATTGTGATAATCAGCAGGTAGTTTCACACAGCACTGTGTGCAGCTTTCTGCAACTTCACCTCACACTGCAGTACTAATTAATTTCAGTTGCTTTCACCTGCTATTTGCAATTATGATTTCCTCTCTCATTTCTACCACCACGAGCTCTTACAGTTGACCAATCCCTCTCCTGTTTAATCCAGCTTACACAGCTCCAGGAAGCAGCTCCTTAAATCATGAGTGTTGCAACACAGCAGCACTGAACTGTTCCCTGTGCTCCCCACACCCAAAATCTGACCCCACTAAGTAGCAATGTCCTTAATCTCAGCTTAACATGTTTGGGTACCTAAAGCTTCAGCCTCTGCTCATTCCTCTAGGAGGGCTGATGGTCTCTGAGATGTCCAACTTCCACCTGCCAACCCATGAGGGTGCTTTGCCCACACAGCAGAAATTAGCTCAAGCACCTTTGTGTGCCTGTAGAGCTGGCCCTTCCCAAGTCAGCAGCTTTCACTGGTCCTTTACTGAGTTTTGCACCGCCCATGGCTGTAATTCCTGCTCTGTCCTGACTCCCAACTGCTGTATTTGCTTCCTAAACATGAAGAAAACAGAATTAGAGACTTTTCTATAAATTTAAGACCCAGTTAGTATGGGATGCTACGACGGTGCATTAAGAGCTGTCACTCTGAGACCCCTCCAGACCTACTGAAATACATCAACCGTGATATGTGGAAGAAGTTACATTACCACAGGGGCTCAGGAAATACTTTAGAAACTGATATTTTTCTAACAGAAAAAAAATACACCAGTTGCATGGAGGTGGTTCAGCAGTCAATCTCCCTGGATGAAAAAATAGATAAAGAGAACGAATCATCAACCTAAATATTCATGATGGATTCACTACTAGTAATCATGACCACATTTCATCCTTCTCTGCAGATACAAGCTTGACCATTAATGCTGACTGCTGGTACTGTGGAAAACCATCAAGCCAAAACAGAAACTGAAAATGCTTTTGAGGAAAATAAAATGTCAATGAATAACAATCAGGAGATAAGGAAAACAAAAAAAAACCAAACAAAATCCCCTTCAACCATGAAAGAATGTTTCTTTAGTTAAAAAGGAAAAACATTCAATTAAAATGAGAGCTGTTAAAATAATTTTTAAAATTCAATCACAAATTGAAGATTCATGGCTATGATATCAAGGAACATATATTAGCAGCAAGGAAGAGCAGACAATATGAAAAAGGAACCTAAAACTATCAATGGAAATTCTAAGACTTGTAGAATAATAAAAATATGGAAATTTAATATAATAGCATGGTATCAAACCCTAGGTTGCAAATTTCATAATACACGAGGATGGAAAAATTGTCAGACATCTTGTAGGAAATTCAGAAATAAACAGAAAACATTTCTGTTCTGTATTTAAAATGATGGAAAATTTGTTAATCTTTACAATTTGTTAATCTTTCTATTTCAACAGTAACAGATTTTAAGCTGCCATTAAAAGAAAACATTTAAAAGTATGATGGGATAATTTGTTCTCCAGACTATCAAAACCATTGACAAAGATCTCTCTGAAACAGCTACATTCTTTTCAAGTCATCTTTACTTAATGAGAAAGCCTCAAAGGAACCTCAAGAAATTCAGGACCACCCCAGTACTGATGAGGTTTCCCTGGGTGACCACAGCACTTACCTCCCTACACCCATAGGCTGGGTTCTCATCCCTACCCCTCCCCAAATCAATGGGAAAAGGCACTGCTATGCTATTTCTTGGCTTTGAAAACTCTTTGCTGTCAATTTGTTTGGTTTCCCTGTTCTCCAGCCCACCTTGGAGGATGCTATTTGTTAAACAGATCGTACTTGAGAGTTTGTGATTATATTTTGATTTGAACTGTTTATCACATTTAAACCCCAGCGCACTTGGGCTGGCCAGGAACATAAATACAATTAGTAGCAACAACAAACACCAAGCAAACTGCACTGACTCACTGCAAAACGCTCCTCAAGCCCCAGCCAAACTGCTTTTACTTTGCTTTCCTGCCCACTGTTTGTGAGGCAGACGCTCTTTGGAGGAAAAGCTGTACCACCTTCACCCAGAGTCCGAGTTTGACTTTACTGCACATTTGCCCTCTTGCTTAAGTTATGCCAGCCCATCTGCAGGTGAATCTAATCCTCTTGTTAGCTAGCAACTGGTAGCTCAGCTCTGCTCCGCTGTGCTTCGCATTATACAGATCAGCCAAGTATTGATGCAACATCACTGAGGAGAATCTAGATTCTGGGGTTTTTTCCCTGTGCTTTCTTCTTTGGAAACTTAAAATACATGCTGAAAATAATTTCAAGGGCTGCTGAGCATTGCCACTGGGGGAATGCAAGGGGCTTTCAACACTAAGACTAAAAGATAGTTGAAAATTTGCGAGCGGTTGCCTTTGAAATTAGATTTTCAGGCTAAATTCAAAGAAGTTGGTGTAGCTTGTCCCACTCCCTGGAAATACATGCAGGGCTTCTGACAGAGGGTAACAAAAGCTCTTTTCTCTTGCTGGGTTCAGCCCATTGTGTCTCATGCCAGAGCCCTGGCCCAGCTGAAGGCACCCAACCAAACATCTGTGTGGGGCACTGGCATCAGCATCAGCCAGGGGAGGCCAAACCAGCACAGCAAACTCACAGCAGTGATAGCAGAGCCACTTCCAAGAGGAAGGTGCAGCTCAGCTCATGTTGCTCAGTCAGTCCAGATTTTTCCAAAGCCAACTCGCCAGCAGAGCCAGGATGGGGAGAGCTCACCCACAGCACCTCTGGCCCACCAGGTCCTGGATCACTAGAGACAACCATGAGCCCCAGCTGCTGGTGCACATCTTGTGGTGTTATTTGCCATCTCTGTTTCAGAAGCTCCAACAGGAGCCAGACCTGCCTTGTTACACCCTTTCAATGATAAATCCTTTCACAAATCATTGGCACTCAAACTAGGCAAAGTAGATCCAAAATATTATAAATGCAATGGTACAGCGGGAAAAAAACAACAAGAAACTTGCTAAAGTGCACAGAAGTCTTCTGTGGCAGAAACAGAAAGTAAAGCCAGGCATTCTCAGCCCCAACTTCAAGCTCAGACACTCCCTATAATCCATTTATCTGAATTGCCCCATGCTCCTCAGCCCTTTGAAACTTGACGGTACCCAACTCCTAATAAATAAAGCACTATTGTATCAGAAGAGGAGTTGGTCAGAACAGTCTTTGCCCAGCAGGTTGTGTTTCACTCTTGGTACTAGTTTCTATTCATATAATACAGTTTTACATTACAAATTTCCACATTTTACCTTCCTGTGACCTAAACACAGCTTAGAAACATTTGCTTCCATGCCATCTCCACTTCCATACAAGTGAAGGAGACATGCCAAGTCATCCTTATGGAGAGGTCACTTAATTTTGCTTTGTATAGCCAAATCTCCTGCTATCTCCATAATTACCAATCAATACATAAATAGCAAAATTAAGCCCCATTATTCTCATTTACCACAAAATTAAATGAATTAATTAAACATGGAAAAGTGCTGATGTCTGCCAAATCGTTACTTCCAACAGATAAAAACAAATTCAGGAATAATATGCAGACAGGAGAAAAAAATTAGCTTTCCATCCTGCAATGCAGTGAACTATTGCAAGGAAAACTGTAAATAACAATCAGTGGACCAGGCTTCTCCATATGAACACTGGAACAAGACAGACACATTCTTTGTTGTGGAGGAAAAAACCACTCTGAAACAATCCCCTTGTTTTTGTTTTCGCAGAACAGAAAAGGCCCTGGGGACTGGTAACAACTGGCTTCAACAAGAATGGTTCTTTCAAACTCCGATTTGCTGAAGGACTGCTGCTCTGTAATTATCATGAATAGTTTTAGCTAAACATCTCAAAGGAACAAAAGAGGGTGCAAACACTTGGAGACAAGTTGTGACCGTAAGTTTTTGCAGGTGGCTGAATAATAGTGGGGAGAGAGACTTCCCAGGACTTAGGGTTAGAAAAATAGGGAAAAATTGAACTAGAGCACTGAAGAGCTTTGAAACTCCAGTATCTTCTCCTGTCCTAATGAAGATGCATCAACAGGCTGGTTCTGAAGTTACAGTCATAAGACAAATGCATCACTGCAAGCAGTGTTTGAAAGACACTTGCAATTACAGCTGCTCTGGAACAATGAAATATATACTGTTCCTTAAATAAACTGAAAAAATGATAACCTCTTTTAACTGTCGTGGTGTAGTAGAGACATCTTCATATCTTCCTTAATGAGATTTTTATTGCCAGTGTAAATTTGTCTTGAACTGAATTTTTGTCTTGGGAACTCTGAATTATGTTATACCAAGTTGTTCCTGGTAAGCATGCAGGCTTGCACACATTTTTTGCTGTGAAAATGGCTCCTTCTGGCAAACTGAAAGCAATTGAAGCTCGATTTAATTAGCTGCCTTCTGTAAATATGCCATTATTCTTCTAACTCAATGCTGGAGTTATGTTTACAAAGGGAACAGATAGCAATAATTATTTTGGGCCATAGTTAGTCTGTATTAGTTAATGCCTGAGTGTAATTGAGAGGAAATTAAGACAAGTGTAGTCTTTGGGGAGGGGAGGGAAGAATATACCAGTTTACAGCAGTACAGACACTGCACCTGTATGTTCCTTCTTGGGCTGGAATACACAGAAAGTTTTAACTAAAAGAAGCAATCATTTACTCTGTGCTCTGGAACCAGAGAGGGTTAACGATAATCACCTGACATTTTCACTCATTCAAAATTTGGTGGAGGTTTTAAATATTTCTTACAGCCACCTTCTCTGAGTTTCTATCTGCTTTTCATGTTAGAGCCCCATGAACTGACAGCAGTTGGTGCATTAGTCCTCACTAAGGAAAGGATCCCAGAGCCAAGCAGCTCAGAAAGCTTCAGAGATCCACAGCTGGAGGAGCATGAGTTGTTTGGAAAGGTTTTGCAGATGGTGTCTGAGAGCCCTTGCACAGCTCAGGACAGGGAAAAGCTGTTCCAAGAACATTTTCCTGCATCTTTGAAATGAACTAATACTTTCCAGTGCCCACCTTAAGAGGATTCCTCAAATTAAGCAATTGCCCCATAGCCCTTTTCTTCAGTCCAGATATGTTATTCAAATATACTCTCAGAATGTATTAGTTGAATTGCATAACTATTTAGATGCTTCTATTTAAAATTAAAGAGGCCTTAATTCAATTTACCTTAATCCACTTTCAAAGTAAATTATAGCAAACGAAGAGTTTGCTAATTCTGAATGATTGTTCACACTTAGGTTAAATGCAGTTTAACAAACTCTCTTGAAATCTATGTATCTACTTAATTTTCATTACTTACCCTTTATGTCACCACAACACATGTTCCCCCTTCTTTAGGCTTGCAAGTGTCAAACTGTAAGTGTAATACTAAAAATTAATTATTCAGGTATTGTATTCCTTTACATAGCAAAAATTCTTGAATAAATGTATGGAAATGTTTCTTTGCATATTTAACAAATTGGGCCCACTGTTCCCTTGCTGGAAGTAATTGTTGGTGCAAATTGTAGGGTAAGGAGGATTTTGTGATCAGCTTATTGCACCAAGCAGTAGAAGACAGTGTTTTGAGATTCACTTTTCCAACAAGAGCTCCCTGTGCCACACTGGACAGTCCCAGTGGGTGTGTGATAGCTGAGGAACATGCCCTGGCCATCAACAGCAACCTTGCTGGGATCTTGCACTGACAGCTGCTGCACTAAATGGCTTCTGGCTCCAGGGCTCACAGGCTTGCTGTGCTGCCTTGTATGGTGGAGAAACTCCCCCCCTGTGCTCTAAGACAGGGTCAGGAGCCACCCAATTTGTGGGCTCAGGATATTTCAGTGATGCCCAGAGGGCAGCAGGAGCCTGGGCACACACAGAGCATCCCCACGTCAACACAGGGCAGGTCATGCCAGCTGTCCCCCTCTGCTCCTGGCAGAGGCAGAATGCACCAGCATCCTTCTCCCAAATGCACTGTTGTCCACAGCCTTCCTTTAAACTCATCTTGAAGTCATGGGTTTCTCTCTGTGCTTCATGGTTGGCTAATCAGCAACACTACAATCAAATGCATGAGGCCTCCTAATCTGCAGGTGCCAAGTCAATGGGGTTTGAGTACCAAGACACTGACAAGCCAGAAAGTAACCAAGTTCCATAACTCCTGTGCTATGTCCTTGCCATACAGAGCTCCACAGCAAATCAAAGGACCCCCAGGGTACCTATTCAACAAGGAACAAATTCTCACTTCAGCCACTATGTAAATGAAATGCTAAAAATGTACTTTTTTTCCTCTGAGATATTAGTACTACTAATGCAAGGTGCACAAACTTCATAATCAAGTAAAATATTATCTTGTGCTTCTTGCAAAGTGCCAGAAGTTTATTGACTATGTTTCTAGGAGACCAGCAATCTTCACAGAGCTTTAGATGTCCTTTAGCCAAGGTTCATACAAAAAGTGTTTTCATAATTTAAAATTCTGTTGTAAGGTAGGATGGGAAATGCCGTGCATCTGGCATGGAGCTACTAAGAAATGAAGAGTTAGTACAATAACAATAAAAAAAGATCTAGTGTATCTGAGCACACATGGTTTCTCCTTTGTGCAACTTTTGATTTCAGAGTGCCCTGCCAAAAGCTGAGCTGAACTATGAATACCAACTATTTTAGTCTTTAAGAGTTATAGTGCAGGAAATTCACATCTCTGTATTCTTTCCTCTAGCTGTCACTCAGGCTGCTCCTTGTGAAAGACCTGAATCCAAAAGGCAGCTTTGGACTTCAATTTGACAGCACATGGATCAGACAGATTTAGCCCCCCATTTAGGAGCACAAAGCTGGAATACACTGCCAGAATGCATGCTGAACTGCTGCATGACTTACAGCACACTGTTTGCCTTGCATAGTGCCATCACTGTTCCCTGGGCTGGTGAGGATGTGTCCCAGGGTATTGCAGACCCTCAGACTTTCACAGATGTGTTCACCCTGACAGGCATGACAGCCTCTCTCTGCAGTGAGCCACACTGGCACAGTCACAGGAAATCAGTAAGAAGTGTCCCTTTCACCTGAGCACCGAACTCCGACCCCACAGCACACTACAGAGAACTGCTCTGAACAAAACACCCAGAATCCCGCTGCACTCAGTGCAAGTGCCACCAACACTGACCCGAGTGGTAATGCTACAGTCCACCAGGCACGTTTGGAAGTTTGGCTCTAACCTCCACAAAATCCTGCTGAGAGCAGACATAAGGTGTCCAAGCACTGGGAAAGGAGATGCAGAGCCTGGGGCACAGAGCACAGGAGGAGGAGGGCAATTCGAGTCACTCCAGCTGTGTGTCCTGTGCTCAGACTCAGGTGAGACTCTGAAGAGGAGCAGCTGTTAAAGAATGGAGCTCTGGGTCCAAATGAGATACCTGGAGATTACAGACAGAGATGGTCCTGGGAAGATGAATGGCAGATGGGTGTGTGGATGGGGCTAAGGGACTGGAGCAGCAGAAGGATATAGGGTAAGGTTTTCACTGAGAGAGGCTAGGACAGATAAAAAGTGCCTTTCAAAATCAGGAACATAGACCTGACAGAAAGGCAAAAAAGGGTTCAGAGCAGGCAGTGGGTGGAACCAGATGCAGCAGAGACATGAGCTCAACCCAGCTGCCAAGAGCCTTGAAACAGCGACAGGCAGAGAGCCTGCAAGTTACTCCTCCCAGCTCAGCAGTAGCTCTTCCCAAGCAATGCAACCACAAGAAATGCTTTTTTCTACACCTCAGAGAAATTCCAACTGGAGCATTAAATGGTTTTAACACAGGAATAAGCAAGAGTGGACTGTGAAGGACTCCTTGGGCAGCAAGTCCAAGCTCCTGCAGGACTCACCCCCATAATCCCTCTCACACCCTGAGGACGCTCCTTTGAAAAGCCAGCTTTGGGTTTTGCTAATGCTCCTACTGCTCCATTGTCCCAGAATTGCCCTGACCAGACATGAAGAAGCTTCTGGCATCCTAAATTAATTCATGACTAATCTAGATCTCTTTGTTCTCCTGCTAGCATTATCCTCAGCTGAAACAGCTCTTCCTCACCCGCCTGTGCTTTTGCCCCTTGATGTGCTCACAGAAAGAAAACTAATCCCTTCTCAGCTTTTGTTTTTCTTGGCTAAGGAGGTCAAACTGAAGTTTAAATCTATTCGTTAGCTAAGATTTTGTAGCGGTTCCCATTAGTTTTTAAATAGAGTTGAAATGATGTGATAGTGGCCACTGTTTTTACCTGCTCCAGGCACAAAACTAGAAATACAGACATCAAGTGAATGAAACACATACAGGATGGTTAACACAGCAACCCAAAGCTCAATTCTACTGCTTTCCTTGTGTAACGAGGTAGGATGGTTGAACAGAAGCCAAATTCAGTCCTCCTGAAATGGAAGGAAACCTGCCAAACAGACATGCCTCAGTAATGTAAAATACCTGTGTTCAGGGGGAAGCTATTTACATTCCCATTAGGTCTGCTTTGCAGCTAAAAACCTCTAATGCTTTTGAAATCCAGCAATGCTACCACTGAACACAGGGTGTCTTGTACTCAGAGACAGACAAACTGACAGCAAGATGCTGTAGAGGGAGATCACAGCAGTGCAGAGTCAGAGGGGAAAATCAGATGTCCAAAGGACACGTATCAGAAAGAGAAAGCCTGTGAAATGAGAAGATGCACAGATACAGCAAGGCACAGTGTCCAGTCAGCTGGAAGATGATGCTATTGCCCCACCTGTGAAGTCAAGAGAGAGACAAGAAGACCTACAAAGGGCTAGATTCCCATTAGTTTGCAGGGGCCAAATGCTTATCTCCTTTATTCCAAACTTACCTGGGTGCAAAAACCATTCTGATGAGCAGCAGGTAGTTCAGGGCAGGCACAGCCATGAGCACATAATTGGAGCAGGGCTGTGCTTTGCATGGCAGGAGAGCTGTCTTAGTAACACAGATGAAAATATGCCATTAAACATGTTACTCCGCTCAGCACTGCCATATATAAAAATGTTTTTCGAAGATACAATTCACTACAAAAAGAGTTGAGTACATTTTCCTGTCACAGTAAGAAAAAAATATGGGTAGCTAGGTTTAAAGGAGAAGAAAGCATGTGCCCTGCTTTATGACCCTGATTTTTGTTTATTGTTTGGATCCTACACCATATTTTTCTCGTTTTCTCCTTCAATTATTTATTAAGAAAAAAAAAAGAGAGATGGAAAAGGGTTCTCTGTTCTTGTTTGTGCCATCACTCATGGCTGCTGCTGTGGGAATACTGCTAACAGCAGCTACTAGTGTTTTATTAAAAATAATAAAGTATATAGTTATCATAAAATAGCAATGTGATCAAAAGGATTATTCTGTTATGCCCTTCTTTCAGTTTTAACTGTAAATTAGAGCTCAGGTAAAAACAATCTACTGCAGAGCACATAAAGTTTGGAAAATATAATGCATTTCTATATAAACTGTTCAGTTAATCAGACATATACATTATGGAGCACTCCCCTCATGGAAAATGGGAATCTCACATATATTTTTTTTTAATACTGAAGCTTTTATTCTGTTCTTTTATAGATGCACAGGGGCCGATCGGCTCAACTTCATTGACTTTCATAGCGCTGCTCCGGATCCGGCCCCGCTCCCCCCGCACCGAAACACACACCCACCCCCTGCCAGCATCCTCTGAGCAGGAACACTGCTCCATCTGCTGGGCTCCCGCACAAGGGACAAGGGCAGGCTGAGGGCTGAAGAACATTCAGTGAGAGATAAATTCGAGGCATCCTGACGCCTGGCACTCGGGCATTAAATCCATCAAGTCAGCCAAAGCCAAGCGCAGGGAGTGAGTGGTGTATCTTCCTAAAACAAGCGCTGTCCTTCTGGCAGCGCTGGGATTCAAACTGCGGCTTCACAGACAGAAGGGACTGCACACAAACCCTGCCTGCACACATCATTTTTCACAGCTCCTGTGCAAGTGCACACACCTCTGCTGATGCTCCCAAAGTGCAGTCAGGGCTTCCTCACTCCCCGAAAATCACAACCCTTCTGCAACAACCCATGTTCCGACTGTCCCCTTTGGTTAAAGCATTGTTTCTTGTTGGCAGATAAATCTTGGTTTTATTTTCAGCCCACAGCATCAATACTTCTTAGCTGCTGTAGTAACTTTCTTCCACTACCTGCTCTTTTCTCTGGCCTCTCATACATACTCATGGTAGACTGCATGGTCAAAACAGACCTGATGCACATCCAAACACATATTCCAGGGTTTGGTTTTCCCAATGTAGGTGGGTAGTATGTCTCCCTGCTTCTTACACACTCCTACTCCTTTAAAAACAAGTGTGAGTTAGATGAATAAAATATATTGCATCTTTCCCCAGCAGCATGACATGGATTTGCATTGAAACAATCTGTTTAAAACCTCTAACTTAGAAAAATAAGAAAAAGTCCTGGTCTAAATTATTATTCAAAGCATGTTCAATGATTCAAGCAAAAAAAAATCCATTACACATTTGCATTTAACTTCTCTTTTTATTATGCTTTATTCTCTTCCTGCATTTCTAAGAGCTCAGACAGTGCAAAATACAGGAACTGACTTCCTGGCTTTGTTTATACTTTTTAACATATCATCACCTTAGAGTCAATTCACTTTGTGGTCCTTTTTCATTGACATAAAGCACCAACATCTGGATTGCAAATGCAGCAGTGAGATGCTCATTTATATAAAAAGCATTCCTGCTGAAAATAAAGAAGTAAAAGA
The DNA here is from genome assembly GCF_022539395.1 of Myiozetetes cayanensis. Classification (NCBI taxonomy): domain Eukaryota; kingdom Metazoa; phylum Chordata; class Aves; order Passeriformes; family Tyrannidae; genus Myiozetetes; species Myiozetetes cayanensis. The sequence continues at coordinate 8,557,246 of NW_026087389.1, forward strand.
ATGTAATTTATGGAGGTGCTTTTATTAACCCAGCAGCTAGCAGAGGTTGAGAACAGCACCAAAACAGAGGGACAGTGTGAGCTGGTGACGCATCTGTAACATTCACGGATGGCTTTAAATCCAGAAGTTTGGGATATGAATATTGCCAGACAAATTTTTGGGGAGAACCTCTTGCTGTAGGAAGCATTGGCAGAAGCCTCTGCTGCTCAGCTTAAGGCCAGCTCAGGCAGTGGGTGAGCAGCAAGCACTGCCCATCACACCACTGGGAAAAAGAGATTATCTGGGAGCGCACTGATCCACAGGAGGAGAATAACAGGTGGCAAGTGAAGGGAGCTCAGAGATGATGAAGTGAACTGTTTTTATGTATCCAGGATGCATAGTAAAGCAGCAGTCTTAACACTTATCCCCTAGCATTAAGCATTATATTGATGGAGTGACTTTTTGGTCAGAAGCCATCTGCTGTTTCCATGGGTAGGAGTCTAAAAGAATTTGAAAAGCTGAATATCAAAACCGGAGAAGTTTTATATGGCTATGGGTGTTTTCACGAGGCACCAGACCAGTAACAACACAAAGATACAAAATAAAACCATTTCAGAAAAAAATGCACAAGGCACTCTGCTACTGAGGCCTTGGGGTGATGGGGAGTGACATTTGCCTGTGTCAGCAGCCCTTGGAGGGGCAGAAGGAAAGAGTCTGGTCTTTCTGGGAGAACTGGGGTAACTCCTAGTGGCTCTAGCTCTCAGATGGGCAGGGGTTGGGATTTATGCATTTATGGATTTCAAATCTGGTAAGGAGAGAGAGGGAAATGAGAGATAGCAAGTCAAGGAGAACTTGGAGGGGAAGCAAAGATGGAGCAGGGCAGGAAAGAAGAGCAGCAGAGAAGGCAGGGGAGGTGTTAAGAGGTTCTGCCAGTGACTGCAGCAAGAGCAGAAAGAATCCAATCAAAGAGTGGCTGCCAATCCCTGCTAACATCTGAGGAATGAGGTGCTGGGGGCCAAGGCACTCCACAAACCCTTCAGCAAGGCTGCATCCTGCAGCAGCATGGCACCAGGAGCACTTTTGGCAGGGGAGAGGCAGGATCTTGTGCATGTCCTCTGGGGCTGGACTGCCATAAGAGCCCCTGTGCCTTCAGGATTAGGTCAGGAAGGGTGTGGAGAGAGAGTGATGTGATTTTCTCTGAACAAGTTCAGAACTAACATACACCACTCCAACAATTCCCTCCACGTGCCCCAGGCTGCTGGCCTCTTAGTTTCAGAGTAGTGAACACACCATGTGCCAGCTCTCTGTGCTCCTGACCATGCTGCAGTAGCTGGGACTTTCTAGCATCCCTCGTGTGTCCCACAGTCTGTTTCAAATGCCACAAGAAGTGCTCAGCCATGGATGGACAGGGTCAGGATGAAGGCATACCCTGGAGTGATCTGGACAGATGCTGAGGGCATTTGTTCCTCTCTATACTCTCATCCCCACCTTTGCAGTCGCCCCAAGCAGAATAAACAGCAACATTTAAAGGTGAAATGGAGCCTCTCAGAGCTGGCAGTATAAGAAAGGAGCCCAAGTCACAGACAGGAAGGTGGGCAGCCTTTCAAATTTTCAAGAAGGTCAAGGCAGGGGCAGAGGGAGGGTGAAAGACAGGACAGGATGGCGGGAGCAGCCAGGCCTGCTTCTCTGCTGTCACTCCTTTGGCACAAAGCAGCCAAATCCCTTCAGTTGTCAAATGTGCACTATGCTATTGTTAATGATGCTATTATTTACCATATGTTTAGCAGTATGGCTGGATTTATTCAGCTTATTCAAATGGGAGATTGAACATTTTGGTGTTGCATGCGGCCTCAGGCTCGGGGGGGGTTGAACTGTGGGAGAAAGCAAAAGCTAATGCAGAGCAGGAAAAATGTTAGTTACTTAACAAGGTCAATAGCATAAATTCTTATTTTGTTTACTTCAGAGAGCACAGAAGCCAGTATTTATGCCCTGTTTCTGTTAATTATTTTCAGAGTAGGCTGTGAAATAATTTGCTCTCCTACCTAAAATTGTACTTTATGTTGCTAAAAAGAACTTCCAGCCATTTCACTCAGGAATTACTCTGTAGAGATAAACTGACTCTTTTCCATCATCATAGATAGGGTGAAACTACAATATTCAGAGCCAACACTTGCAGGACCTGGAACATTGGTTCAGGCACTTGAAAAAGTAAAGGTTATTTGTGAAATTTAGATTCAGGTTCAGCTTTCAAACCTGTCCAAAGGTTTGGGTTATCCAAAGAAAAGATCCTGTTAAGAGCTGGCTTGCCTGGGTTTATCTCTTAATCACAAGAGCTAAAACCTGTAGCTCCCATCAATTTCATATAAACCTGTGTTCTGCGTGTTCAAAAAGCAAGGCCTGATAATCACTGAAAGTAGCATAATGTTCCAGAAGGAGTGGAAATAAAGTCTTAGAAAAAATCGTATTTGTTTGAAAGATAAATAAACACAAGAACTGTCTTTCTTCCCTTGGTTTTGCTGCTATGAAACAGATATTAACACCATGTAACTTACTCATTCAATATCCCCATTGGATTCTCACCCACTGCAACCAGTTTAATTACCAGGATCTACCAGTACCGAGCCAGGTACTCCCAGATTAGCATATCCTGCAGACATGGTTGCTTTTACAGAATAAGGTGGCACATCGACCTTTTTTACCCCTGCCAGTGCCATATTTTGGCTCTTCTTTGATATATCCAAACACAGCTCTAAATCCATCACCAGCCCAGACTTGTATTCTTATTCTGACAAGTATAGTGACAATAACTGACAGAAAGGAAACACCTTCCAAAATTATCCTAAAACTACCACTTTATTGGGAGTCCTCAGTAAAACTAATAAAACACAGAGCTTGTATAAAATGGTGCCAGTTGATTTGCAGTTTGATTGGATCATGTAGTGAAGAGGAAAGTAACAGCAGAATGGTAACTGCAACCATATTATTTTCCAGAGCAGCAAGCAACATTGCAAGACCTCTCCAGCTATTTAACATCAAATATTCTTCCAGATATTAACTCAGCTCAGAATAAACTGTACTAGCTCAATGCCCATGAACTGCGCCTTCGCTGCTCATGGTTTCCAAGGAACAGACATGACAATAATTAGTGGGCATGAAAGTCAATTCTGATGACTCAAAAGGCAATCTGTGATTGTGGAAGTGACTGTGCTTGGAATAACAAGGAATATACTTTGCTTTCAGAACAAGACAGATTCTGCCTTTGACCACCACCCTGTCATTTCAAGCCAAACAAGAGGTAGCTCTGAACCCGGCCACTACAGGATCCACCAGGTGAAACACCATTCCTGAAGAAGCAAAAATGCATGCTGAAATCAGTGCTGAAACAGCAACTCCTTGCCTGGCTTTCATGAAACTACTGGAGCTCTGCCTTAATATCCAAGACTGTCCCAGATAGCACTTTCCTAGCAAGGTCTGACACAGTGCTCTTTGAGCACGTTATCATTCTGCATGAACAAGGAGACAAGGATATAGTCCTCAATCCCTCTAATCCTCTGTTTGCTTCTGCTAAAATAGAATAGTAGGTCCATACTCTCCTACCAATGCACTGACAATGCAGGGAACTGAACACTCACCTCATGCAGTGTACCAGTCCAAGCCAATTCCAGTTACAGCACTGGGAACACAATGTCCCAACACACACTAGATGACAGAGGAGTATTTCATACCTCATTTTAGTGGATCTTCAAAACAGAAAGCCCATCAGCTTCTTCAAGACTAAAAGGTACTTTGGCAGAGAAGAGTAGCCATCAAGCAAATTTGCAACAAAAAGCGTGAATCAAAGCAGCAAGTTTCTTCTGCAAACAGCATCACGTGCTCTCCGTAGATAGCACTGTAATTTACCCAAAGCATCACTAGCCTGGTTGAGAGGCTCCTATTTCACAAGGACACACTACACAGGCAACCCCAAGGGGCACCTCATCAATGGATAATAGAAGGATAGTTCTTGCAATGCCAGGTCTTGGTTAAAACAGAAAATGTGTCTTTTTTCAGAGTAGCTGCAAGGCCAAAGTGCTTTGTAGCACATACAAAACAGTAAGAAACTGGATGTCCTTACTGCTATGAGCAAATACAGCACAATCATTTGCAAAAAAATAGCTCATCAGTAGCTGCCTTCATTATTTTTACCTTCGCACACAATGCTGCAGATGTGGGGTCACCAGCACGATGCCAAATAACAGAGAAGCGAAACCCTCAACCCATTTGTAATTCTATTTGCAACGACAAAACATCCTCAAGGGGACCATGACAGGAGCTGGCAGCTTGTTTCAGTGCCCCAGTGCTGCTGGCACACTGCTCCTTGGCCAGGCAGGACCAGTCCCTGTCGGGCAGACCAGCTTCTGACTGTGCTGCTCCAAGCACGGCCATGGTTCCATTACAGCTGGGGTGTAAAAGATTAATGGCATAAAGAAATTTCAGGCTAAGGGTATCAGAGTAAGCAGAGAAACAGAAAACTACCAGTTATATAGAGCAGAGGAAGTACAATGCTACATGCAAAAAGAAGTTTTGATAAGATATTTCCTTTGGGTCAAGATCTGGGGCCTGGCTTAGTGGGGTAAAAGGCACGAGAAAAGAGCAGTAACAGATGCAAAAGCATCTGGGACTGAAAAGTTTAAAAAAAAAAAAAGGGGAAAAAAAAAAAAAGAGAAACATTTCAGACCTTAAAGTGGAAACTTAATAGTAGTAGGCTGTTCTTTAGCAAAAATACTGCTTTGATCTGTCATAGCACTGCCTATGGGTGTGCTATCTTGAGCATTTCAAAGAAATCTCTTATCATTGTGTACCTGCCTCAGAGAAATCATACCGCTGAAGGAACAAAAAGGTTGATTGTTATTTTAATTGAATTTGTTTTCAATTTATTTTCAAGCTGTCTGGGGGAAACCTTTTACATGTGCATTGTTTGATTTGTTTTTAACTTTGGTTCCATTATCCTAATAATGAAGCTTTTAAGGCATTTTAAGAAGCCTGTTTGTCCAAAAAGTTACTCGCATTGATCAGATCAATACCTACGTAAGCGCCTGAAAGCAGGAAATAAATATGGATTAAAAAAAGCCAGCATTATTTCACAGAAGTTGGGTTTTGTTGTGAATTCAGATGCTCAGCATGAACCGCTGACTTGATCTCTGCCAACATACACATCCATGAGCTAATGTGCCAGGGGATTATTTTCCAGGATCCTTTAATGCAGGCTACCTGCATGTGGTCTCTTTTTCAAAGGTGCTGAACACTTCCAGCTCATGCTGCTCCTGGTGTTAAGCTCCAGGCCAAACCAGGACAGAAGGACTCCTTGAATGAGATTAACAGTAAAGCCAGGATTTGTGCCACAATAGGTTAATGAGTTTTCTAGGCAGTTAGCTAATAGTTCTTTTCAGTTTTCTAACAAACTAGAGTTGTAGGAGCTGTGGAGCTGCAGGAAAGGGCACACTGCATGAGGAAAAGGCTGTCGGGCAGCTATACCCCTCTTCTGCAGGCTCCCACTGACAGCAGAGGGCTTTGGGATGCGATCCTGAACTGCATGGGCTCTTCTTCCCACGCAATCCCCTTATGCTGCCCTGAAAGCATAAAAGGATCCCGTAATCCCCTGCTCAGGGCAGCAGCATCCTCCCCTGCTGCCCTTCACGCTCAGACCTGCGGAGCTGCACTCTGCCACACTGGACTTTTTGCAAACCTGTTTCTCCTGTGAGCCCCACAAAGTGTGTTGGGATGGGGAAGGCGACAGGAGATGCCAGGTGGGAGCCAGAGGGCTGCGAGCCATGGCCCAGTTCCACACCCTGCCTGGGACAGCTCCCTCCTGCAGCAACACCATGAGCTCCTCACTCACTTCTTTCAGGTCCAGAGGCAGTTTCCTCACTACCCATCTCCCTCCCACCCTTTGTATATGTCAATTAGCCAAACATTCTCTTGCACAAGAAATTGAGGGTTCTTTTGTGTTGCAACAAAAAGGTTTTAAAGTTGATCTTTTCACATCTGGGCTTTCTTCTCCAAGTGATACTTGCTCCATTTTTTGAAGATATTTGGTGTCTTTTAACACTTAGAACTAGTTTTCATTAATAATAAAATAGTCTCAGCTAATCTTCTAATGATCCCTTCCTTTGGTGCAGTTTGAGCTCAGTTAATAGCTGAGCTTGCCTGTGTTGCCTTGATGCAAAAGCAGCAGCTTATATCCAGCACTTACATTCACTTCTTGCATTTATGAATGAAATTCATTATTTCTTTTCCATGGTAGTAAAACAGCAGGGTGGCATTAGACAGACAGGCCTCATTTTATGTTATTATTTCAGTGGAGATCTATTAATTTTTCTGAATATGAAATTTCTTGAAAAGCAGAAATGAAAGGGCAAAAAGACTTGTAATCGGTTGTTTCTGCCAATCCCTTTCCTTTTCGTCTAACCCCAAAAAGGACACAAACTGTCAGCACCATTAATTTTTAAAATGCCATTTTAAAATTAAATATTGAGCTAGGTTTTTAAAAGACAGGACAGTTTTAAAAATTAAAGCACCGAGAACTAAAATAAGTACTTTTTCAGAGTACAGAGTACTTCTTTTTGGCCACTAAACTATGACTGCTCATTCCACCTAGCCAGTTTTTCATTTTTACTACAAATTCAAAACGTTCACAATTTACTCAGCTCTATCTTCACCTAAGCTGCAAACCAGAAGTTTTAATAATCTGAAGAGGAATCTATTTAATGTAAGGTCCTGAGGGAAGGACCTGCCATTAGTCACATGTTTGTTCAGCATGAAGTTCAGATCTCAGTTCACTGTGAGACCGTATTGCAGTGTGTGTGAGGACAACACCCTGTGTCTGTGGGATTTATTAGACAGGCTGTACACTAAAGCAGAAATGCTAATGTGGGTACCCTGGGCCAAATCTAAACCCAGGGAATGACACCGAGAAAGCTCATTTGAAGACACAGGAATCTCTCCGAGCTGCAATAAGGTCGTTGTAAAGTTATGCCGAGCAGTGACCACAGGTCATGTTTTGCATCCAGCGGGACAGGTGGAAGCTGCAGCTGTCCCCCCCTGCCCGTGCCTTGGGGCAGGTCTCACACATCTACCCTGGGCACAGCACAGAGAGCACTTTCCTATTCAGCAGTCCCACTGAGATGGATAAAAGCCTCAAGACATATTAGAGATGCAGGAGGGAGGAGCCTGGTCCAGCGTAAACACCTCTGTCACAAGTGTGTCTTTTGAAGAGGAAACCTTCATTGCTGGACCTGAGAGAGTAACTCTATTAGCCAGCATCAGCTCTGGCCTGTACCAACCTGCTGCTGGCAAGGCAAATCTCTGCCAGGGCATGTTGGTGGGGCTGGTGTCAGCACCAAGCAGAGGTCAAAGTCCTGCACTGCCCTGCAGCTGTGTGGGGAGCTGGTGCTACACATGAAGGCTTTGCTAGACCCCACACTGAAGGCTTAGCCATCCAAAAAGACCCGTGCCATCAACAGCCATGAGCTGACAGCTAGTCCACTGGCCAGTGTCCATGCTCCTCCAGATGGAAAACCTTCATGACTCCACTCCTCTGTCACTTTTAGCAGCCAACAAAGGAAGAGGGACACATGGCTCTGGCCTCCATGGGTGGGTTCTACCATCACCCTGTATGCACACAGGGTGCAGTCCTGGTCCCTGCCTGGGGCCAGGAGCAGCACACCTGCATGCCAGCTTCCCCACTGTCCTCACAGACTGCTGATTTAGATGCCACCACATTGCCCTCTCACTTCAGCTTTAATTTCTGTTCCCTGTCGTTCGCAGCAGCGAACAATGATGCATTACAATTTTCAGGTGCCTAAGGCTCAGAGAGATTTTCTCGATATAATCAGCAAAAAAGAAGGATTTTGCATTGAAAGCCAGTGCCAACATCCCTGCAGTGATAACCATCCCTGTATAATTAAAATGAACATTTCATAAAATGTCATCTCCAAGCAGTATATTTTAGATTAAAAAAATAAAAAAAAACATTTCCAAGATCAAAAGAAGAGAATTATAATTGGGTAAGGGTGGAGGCGGGGAGGATAGTGTGACAGCCCCAAGAAGTATTACTATTATTATGAGGCAAAGTTTGCTAAAATGCCAACTGCTCGCCCACAGTGAAAGGAAGCACCAGTTTACTTGTTAATCGCCTTAATTAATTAACTGGCATTGTCCTGGATTCCTGAAGCTGGATTTACTGTGGGAATCAATTTTAAAGAGCTTCCAGAAAGAAAATTTAAATTTCTGCTTAAAGACTTTACAAATTAGTAAACAAGAGCCTGCTTCCAAGCCATTTGGACAAAACCATAGCCTTGATTTATGGAGAGACAGTCTTTTTTCCTGTAGAGTCTGTTGTGATCAGCTATATTGACCTACTGCACGGCACAAACTTCCCTGAATTAATCCCTCTTTGAACTACAGCAGCTCTGTTAGAAAAACACCCCATTCTGATTATAGAATTGGCAGTGAAGCAGAAGCCAGCGTCACCGTAGTGTGCTGTACCAGGGGCCAGGTCCCACCGAAACCCCTGCTCCTTTCTACCACCAATTTATTCAGTTCTATTCTTTGCCCACTGCTGGCCTTCCCTTCTGCTAGGATGAAGGGCAATTTGGCAAGCCCTTGCTCCCTGTAAAAGCACTTACAGATGGCAACTGAGTTTTCATTACCAGGGCTGTGATCTTCCAGACTTTCTCAATTAAATGGGAATGAAACAGGCCATGAGCTTTCTCATAGTCCTCTGAGACTATTTCAGTTCTTAGTATCCTTCTCGAGCTCAGGACCCAGGAGTTGCACCCAGTGACAGATATCAGAGGAGCAGCATCTTCCTGTGGGTACTGTCAAAATACACAATTATCTGCTCTGTAACTTCTGACCACAACATTGCATTAGACTTTCTCCTACCATACAGATTATCCAAACTGTGCTCCAAGTCTTACTTTAATCACTCTTTCCAAGAGTGCAATTCTCACTGTGTAGACCTGACTACTGATCCCTTTGTCTGTAGTAAAACAGATCCTCAAGTTACCTGTTACATGAAACAGCACCTAAGAAAGCACACACACACACGTTTCACTTATTGAACTTCAGTTTTCTTTTTCTGCATTCACCAGAGCTCACTCTTTCATGGAGCTCTGCAGAAGACTTTGGTGTGGAACAGAACTCACCTTAGTGCAGGCTTGACCCTCCCAACATGTCCTTTGTGATCAACAGGAAGAAAAAGCTGCTTTTAGGGTTCATTTCATCCCACCTCTCTTACACATATATTTTTTTGAACAATGAATGACATCTGTAAAGTACCAGTTTCCTTTCACTGACTGTAGTAGAAACTGCACGTGTCCAGACTAAGATGAACACATCTACATCAGGTTAGGTGAATCTTACCCTTTGAGTCTAAATAATACACTGCAGATAAATATAGCATAATATACATGACTTTATTAAAGTGCTCTAGTAGTAAAACACCCATCACATAAATATGGAAGTGCATACTTCTTTAAATAATGGATTTTAAGTGCTAATTTTGATGTTAGATTCTGCTCTCACATGTGTGTAACAAGACAAGAGGGAGTAAGTTCTCCCAGCTCAACACTTGTGGAAAATAGTTGGGTGGAATCTGTCCCTCCCAAGAAGAGGCTGTTCCCTTCTCCAACACGGTTAGCACCACAAAATGTGGGTGGAGATCACAGTCACTTTCTGCCTAGAAGGGCAGAAGTAGATCACAGTCTAGCAACACTTCTTTATTTTGTGGAATGGCTCATTTGGCAATGACAAAACTTTCCTCAAGAAAACTATATTCCATGGAAGAAGAGCTCAACAAATCTTCAAAAAGTTTTAAAGAGAAAGCTGAACGGAAAGCACACACAGCCATTTTTCATCTGCTTTTTCTAATGTGCAAATACAACAGTTCTCCACTCCTCCTGGCAGGAGCAGAGGAGCAACCAGCGAAGGAATTCTGATCTCCTAAAAACAGAGAACTTCTCAGAAAAATCAAATGGGAGAGCTGTGCTGCAGCCTGCCTGCCATGCTGACAGACTACACCAGGCATCTGGTTTCTTACCCTGCCAGGCACACTACAGAAGCTGCAGAGAAACTGGTAAAAGCTGCTGTGAGAAAGAGGTGAATTTGCACGTCTCAGTCCCTGAACATACCCTTCCATGTAGGACTGAGAGTCCTCCGTGCACTGGTGCCAGGTTTGGCACTGAAAAGGGGCATTTGCATAAGGAAGAAAAGTACTGGAGTTTCTGTTGTGTTGTTCATCAGCTGCAGAGAATTTGGTGAGACCTGAGGAGGGACAACAGACACAGTGGGGAAGAGAGGGAGAGAAGGGAAGAACAATGTGACCAGTAGAGGGATGGACTACATTTTAAATCAGCTTGTCGTCCTACTGTTTCACTCACCTTAGAAAGGACTCTTTTCTCAGCACAGTTCTTTTCCACTTGTCTGACTGTGAAATCCTCTTGAGGAACCTCTCTAAGCTGGAGCTGGTCTCATGGCAGCAGGGAAAACACAGAACATGGCAATATGGATACAGGGCAAGGAGCTGTGTGCTGCCAGGGGCTGTCCAGGCACTGTCAGTGGGACAAGGCTGTGAAACACTATAGTTTGGTGTCTTTAGCCCATCTGGAGCTGTAGCAGTCCAGGCACAGAGCTGGACAGGCTTCGTTTTGCACTCATACAACCTCACAGCTAGCAAGCCTGGGCACACTGGAGCTTATCTGCAATGGCCGCTTCTCTGAATGTACAGTACTGGTTATTTCCAGAAAAAGACCTTCCAATTAACTTTTTGAAAGATTTGACTGAAGCTTTTCAGTGAATCCTGTATTGCAAAGGACATTTTTGGTATCTCTAGCTCTAGCAATTGAGTCTTGTCACTCAACCGCATGACCGATGGGAGACCAGAAAAGGAGCTTACGAGGCAGAAGGGAAAGTAGAATAAGGAGGACTGACAGATATCAGGTAAATACTGCAGTCCCAGACAGAAACATAAAAGCAGCTCACACTCAAAGTGCACTTAGGAAAGATAAGTCTGCATAGATCAAAATAGGAAAGCCCATTTTTTGATGTAGTTGCAGGGATGGGTGCTGCGTAACCTGTCCCCAGTCAGGGCATGACCACACACCATGAGCAGTTCCCACCCTCTCTCCTCTCTGAGGCAGTTCCATCTTTCTTGGGGACAGGAAAGGCATACAGTCTTTCTTCATCACTGAAAGCTCTTCTACTCATCACTGAGCTGTCGGGCCAGATGACACCTAAATAATCCTGCCCAGCAGGGGAAATTGCTGCCGAACAATTAGCAGAGAACCCCAGAATTACAGGGCTTTGTTTAACTTCATCTCCAACAATATGAAGTTTCATCTGACAGTTTGCTTTTTTCTCTGCAAAAATACTCCAGTACCAACCCAGAGGCAGGGATAAGTCATGTACTGGCCCATTGCCCAGCTTAGTGCTTGGTTTGGCTTCAGCAGTTCAGCTGACACACACATCTCTCTTTGATTTCTTTTCCTCAGCCCTCCATTTCCCCAGAGTCCCTTCCCCTCCTGCCCCACTGCTTTCCATCACCACTCTCCATTCACAGGCAGGGCTGCATGTGATCCCCTGCTCAGGTCACACAGGCCCCTATTCAGGCTGTCTTGTGCCTAACTCTGCCAGTTATCACCCAAAAACAATAAACTAAAAATCAATAGAACTATTGAGCAAGATACACTAGAACCTGACTGGAAAAGAGCAAAACAGTCCAGGGAATAAAGAGGGAGATAATCTTGTCATGTCACATCCAGCTTTTCTACAAACCACGTGCTGCCTCCTGTAGCAACAACCCAGCCCATTAGACACACTCAGCCTTTCTTTCACCTTTTTAGACACCAGTCATTGATAATCTGTGCAATTAGTGTTAGGCTTATGGTTGGACTCAATGATCTTAAAGGTCTTTTCCAACCTAAATGATTCTATGATTAATCCTGCCTGTCACTAAAGCTACATCATGTCTGCAGATTGCAATTCCACACAACAGCTGAATATATTGCATAAGAACAAGAATCTTCTTAATGGATTTCTGCAGCAAGAGTGGAAAACAGGGGTGTTTCCAGCTACATACATCCTAGTGAAAGGTAATGAACGACACTCCCATAGCATTTTGCTAATAACCTCAAACAGAGTGAAGAGTTCAGCTGGGAGGGGTGATTTTTTTGGGTAAAAGTTTGATGGGCTTTCAGAATCCAATATTTCAGAGCTTGCTCATTGCTAATTAAGGGTTAGTATACTAAATTAGCAGTAAATTAACATTCATTTCTCTGCTAGTACACTAGAACTGCAGGAAATTACCCAAATTATTCAGGTAGTGACATTCATCACTGGGTGGAATTACTGTAGCTTAAACAAGATTTAGTGCTACTCTGTAGCTAATATTCACAGCTGCAGGAGCCGAGAGGCAGGCTCCCTCATTCACAGCAATTTTGACAGCAGAGATGCCAACACAGGGTAAAATGTTCATCTGAGCTGTTGATTATAGAGGCAAGAGGACAGGACAGGCCATGCATTGCTGAGAGATCACTGCATGCTTGGGGTGCAAATGGGGAGATGGCACCTGGCTGGTGGCTGCAAGTGACCAAATGCTGCTGTAAAATGAAAATATCGCCCTAAAAATATCTTTGTGCAGTTGCTGGGGATAATTGATGCCGGTGCAGCATTACTTCAAACCAGTCGTAAAGCTCCATCTGTAGCTGCAGCTCTATAGACATTTCATAATTATGTTTAATATTGCAATCCCCTATTTCTAGGGAGGATTTGAGGATCTCTGCACATTTGTCTAAATGATGAGTGTTTTATCTTGGGCTTAGGAGCTTTCCTTCTTCCCTGGGGAATAGCTGACTCTGGAAGTTGCTGCCTGCTTCCACAGCCCTCCCCCACTTCCTTTTAGGTCAAATCAACTCAACCATAGCAGGCTGAAGAAACCAGAAAAGCTTCTGATGGTGTAGGCAAGAGGCAGTGGGCACCCTACTGCAACAACGTGCCCATAACCAAGAAGAGACCTTTCCTAATACATCCATCGTCAAAGAGTTCACCTGATGTGCAGACACCTGGAGCTTGCTGTGTTCCCAGGCCGGGGGTTCCGGTACTTTTGCAAAATTTATGAAGAATGTAAAACTTGCACATTGGGGTTTTCCTAGGCACTCTCTGATTGGGGGTGGGCAGCAGAAAAGGTATGCAGTCAGGGGAAGTCCCTGTGGGAAATTAGCCAGAGGGAGGGAAGCAGAATTCCTGTGGAAAAAGGAAGGTGGCAAAGGGAAGATGGAGACTCTGAAGACAAAGCACTGCTTCTTCCTCATTCACTAAAACCATACGTCAAGAATAAAATGCTTTAACATTTGAGGAGAAACTCCTCAGGGATATCATTGTACCCTTGACTATTAAGAACACAGCCACTTTGTAAAATGTATATGCTTCAATAGACACAGTTACACAGACAACAGGACATATCCCTTTTGATCACAAAGAAGTCCATGTGCTGTCTGAAGCCTTGTGCAGAATGGCAGCAGGGGTCTTTACAGTCTATTTTTAAAATTTCCAGCGCTCAGACCAGGGGAATGAGTTGTTCCCCCCTGGAAATAAAGTCCCAATCTAAAGCAGGCATGTTTTTAAGCTCACGGATGGAGATTTCAGTTGCCACCACTATTAATTTTCACTCTTCTGGCTCTGTTCCTTGTCTGCTGCTGGCAATCACAGTGGGATCAAGAATGAGTCTCAAAACAGGCGAAAAAGACAGTTGTCTAGTTGTGCTTTTTACATTCTCTCACAAGCAGCCCAAACCAGAGATGACAATGCATATCATAATTAACTAAGGCCCTTCACAAACTGCCTGGGGCAGGTTTTTATAGATACTGGCTTCTGGCTGGACAACTGGCAAGCAGACTTTTACTGCCTGGAAACAAAGGCGTTGCAAAAAGCCAGTAAGTTAAATCAATGTTCTATTAATTCATTTTTAAAGTCTCACAGGAACATTGTACTCTTTGTCCAAAAATGTTCCAGAGCTTTAACAGCTGCACTGCAAGCACAGGGAGCAGAACAACAGGTTTCTTAGATGTCAGTGTGTGCAGGGACACTGCTCTCTCCTGTTTTAAATCCACCAGGTTTCACACGAAGCTGGTATCAGCCCACTTTTGTCACTTTTACTTGCCCTTAAGATGAAGAATCACCAGGCTGCTGTACTAGGAAGAGCTACTAACATGAAGAAGCAAACCTCTTATTTGTGGGGCAGGAGGAATCCCCTTAACCCCCCACCAGTTTGTCCCTCCCCTACTTTATCCTTCATGGCACAGGGTCCCCACATATGTGCCCTAATGCTAAGCAGTGGCAGGAGGGAGGAGAAATCTGGTTTTGCCACTTTTCAGCCACTCCAGGGGAGGCAGTAAGAGAAGAATCTATTTACTTGCTCCGTTGTGACCTGCAATAGAGCATGAATTTTGCACAGTGCTCTCAGGAGGAGCAGCTGGTGTCTCCTCTCCCAAAGGGATGGAGTTTGTTCTCCAGGCAATGTGGAGAGGACAGCAAGGGAACTCAAGTCCCCTAAATCTTTTGTGGCACTGTTTGTCCTGGGGGAGGTGTAAGGGGCAGGACTGTTTCTCTCATTACTCATGGCCTCATCTGAGCCCCTGCCTGCCTCACAAAGCCCTTCCTGCAGGACTTCGTTACAGAGAGCCTCCATGGAAAACAGCACTTCCAAATGTCAGCAACTGTTGAGGGGAACATGGGATAATACCTGAGACTACAACAACAAATGAATAGGGAAACCCAGATGTGTTATTTGGTATTGAAGCTGCGTTATGATGCCATGAGGGGCAGGAGATCCAGCAGCTGACAGTGCTGGGGCACTGCTGGGGGATGACTGCACCCTGACCTGGCCTCATGCCCAGCCCCATCCTCGGGAGGGGCAGTAACATCTCACCCCCCAGTTAGTAATGCAGCTCCCTGGCTGCTCACAGAGCCCGTACGTGGGGCTGGAGGTTCACAGTCCCCATTCTGCAGAGAACTGAGGTTTCTGCAGCGACTTCCCCAAGCTCACCCGGGAGGTCTGAGCAGAGCCAAGCACAGATCACAGGACTCCTGCATGCCAAGTTACCAGCTCTACATTAGGCTAAACTGCCCTACAAGCATAAAGTGCCTCAGAGCACAGTTTTTGGGCACAGAGTAGGAACTGCACAGAGCAGAGCATCTGTGCCTGCGCTGTACCCCGTGCTCAGCCTGCTCTGACTTTGCCCGTCCATCTGTACCCTCCCCTTTTCCCAAAGGGCTCTCCCCGACCAAACACCACTGCACATTTTGGAAGGATTTCCATCGTGTGGGTATTTCATAGGTGTTTTTAACTTCTTATGTTTTCAAAAGAAAAAGAAAAGCAATTAATATCTTGCAATGACAAAGAACGTATGCTGCGACACTGGAAAACGTGCATCATGTTATTAACAAAAGCTGTAGAACTAGTCTGCTACAGGGACTAAGTCAAAGTGCCAATTTTTTAATGCTGTTTACCAAATCAAACAGGCATTCTGCAGTCCACCTGTTCCTACTGCCGCTGACTTCACAAGAGCCATCTTCTGAAGCCAGAGAAATAATTACTGGACCAGTTTATTGATGGCAGCTGGTTTGGAGTGAAAAAGTCCAAAATTTGCAATAATTAAAGACCGTAAAGGATGCAAGCTATTAAGAGGACAAAGAAAGTAAAACAAATCTGTCCAGAATGGGCAAATGGACATCTTCCATGGGAAGCCAAAACCTCTCCTCCAAGCTGATGTACTCACAGTCAACTCACAGGGAAGTCCATAAAGGCAGAGTAGGGGAAAACCACAACAATCCAAACTTCTGGACTTTTTTATCCAGGAATTATTGCCCAGCCCTTGCCACTAACACAGAATTCAAAGTGCTGGAGTCAAGCAATGGCCTAGAGACCAACCTGTGCCAGCTGCTTCAAAAGGCCCTGTAAAATCCCATAATGGAGAATTACACACCAGTATGCCTGAGGGATAAACTGTGTTTAGCATGTGGTCAGAAATACAAAGGATGAAACTCCATCCCACCTCACTGCAGATGATATTGCTAATCATACAAACGATGCCAATCTGTCAGTCTCAATATCCTACCTTGTGGCAGTGAGTACCACAGGCTAATTAAAACTTAGGTTAAATGCTTCCTATTAAAGCTATTCAATGCACTGACTTCAAATTTAATATTATGTCTCTCTTTCTTATCCAATAGAAGAAAAAGTCATGGCATTGGTGTTTTATTTATATCCATCACAGCCTGTCTCTCAGTGGCACATCCCACGTATTGTCCTCCCTAAAATAAACAGACCTAACCTTTGCAGTCTCTGCTGCATGCAAATCTTCCCAGTAAAGTATTTTCTATGCTTCTGATTAGGTTTGTTGCCCTTCACTGAACCTCTTCTATTTCCTGCTTTATCATTTTTTAATTAGGGTAACCAAACCAAACATGCCTCTCAAGGTGAGGCCACATCACCATCTCCAGAACAACACTGTCATATTTTCAGTGTTGTCCTCTATTCAGCAAATTAATGTCATGCCATTTCATATTTATGCTTTCCTGATCACTGCTCAGACCTCAGCAGATGTTTTCCGTTGAGTTCTTTGAGATACATTTTTGTTTTGAAGCTCACCCCATTATACAATCAGCTGTTCCATCCAATTAGTAGTAACTTCCTTTTCCTCACATTGCATTTTACTATCAGTATTTTGATTAATATAGCTTTGGTAAATTCAAGGGAAATTCTTAATCACTTTTAGATTTGATTAAATTTTGGAGCATCAAATTTCAGCAATTTGCTACTTACTGTCTTTTTCAGATTATCATAAAATACTGAGTACAAGCTCAAGGGGTGCCTACCATGCAAATGCCTGTATATATAATTACTGAAGCACTCCAAAGAGATATGATTTTCAAAAAATTCATGTATCATAACATAAATAAAAGTCTAATTTATTTTTAAAGCATTTTCAAATCTCAAACATCAACTTTCTGCACCTGCATCACGAGTCTACGAGAGAGAAGGAGTGAAGTGGCCTCTGTCACTTCCCAGGGTGCATTCACATGCACATCACCAAGCCAAACAAACCCACCTCCTCCGGCTCCTGTAACACAATTTTCAAGAAAGGTGAACATGACAGCCTTCAAAGGGATTTTAAACAAAACAATGTCAGGAAAGGCTTCATCACCCTATGTACCACACACTTCTATAGCCTGTGAAGAGAAATACCCATCTCAGTGAAATTCAGACCACATAAGGTTTTTGAATTCAGAATGTCTTTTTATAATGATATATTCATGCTCACTGCCATCCTTCAGAAACTTCCTATGGAGTGGATGCTTCTCTCACACAAAAAAATGTGTTGAATTACTTCAGAGGGAATCAAGTTTCTGAATATCTACAGTGGGAAGAAAAGAGGTGAAGGGAATCGTCAGCAGTTTCACATCTAGATAGATGTCCCTTTCCAAGGATTTATTCATAGAATCATAGAAGGATTTCTGTTGGAAAGGACCTTAAAAATCACCTAGTTCCAAACCCCTTGCCATGGGCAGAAATATCTTCCACCTGTCCAAACAAGTCTTGAACTCTTCCAGGAATGGGGCACACACTGCTTCTCTGGGGAATCCGTGCCAGTGCCTCACCACCCTCACAGGAAAGAATTTCTTCCTAATATATAATTCAAACTACTCTCTTTCGGTTTAAATCCATTTCTTTTTGTGACACCACTACATTTCTTTGTAAAAAGTCCCTCTCCAGCTCTCTTGAAGTCCCTTTTGGTACTGTAAGATCTTCCCAAAACCTTCTGTTCTCCACGATGAGCAACCCCAGCTTTCTCAACCTGCCTTCGTTAAGAGAGGTGTTCCAGCCCTCTGATCATCCTTGTGGCCTCCTCTGGACTTGCTCCATATCTTTTTTGTGCTGAGGACCACAGAAGTGGATGCAGCACTGCAGGTGGGGTCTTACAAGAGTGGAGGGGGAGAATCACCTCCCTCAACATGAAGGCCACACTGCTGCAGTTGCATCCCAGGACATGGTTGGCTTTCTGTGCTGCAAGTGCACATTGCCAGGTCATGTTGAGCATCTCATCAAACAAACACCCTCAAGTCCTTCTCCTCAGAGTTGCTGCCAATCCAATCTCCACCCAGTCTATGCTTGTGCCTGGAATTGCCCTGCCCCAGGTGGAGGATTGTGCACTTGGCCTTGTTCAACTTTGTGAGGTTTGCACAGGAAAGCCTCTCATGCCTGTCCAAATCCCTCTGGATGGCATCCCTTCCCTCCAGTGTGTTGACCACACTACACAGCTTGGTGTCATTGGCAGACTGGCTGAGGCTGCCCTCAATCCATTGATCCATGCAGCCAACAAGAATATTAAACAGTAGGGGTCTCAATATCAACACCCAAGGAATGCCACTCGTCACTGGTCTCCACTTGGGTATCAAGCCATTGACCAGAGACATGGAGATTGAGGGAAAGCTATGCTCCTACTAGAGGAATATTCCCAATATTTCTTGGGAACAGAAATATTGGCAACAGCCAAGGACAAGAGGCATTTTGCCATACAGATAGCTGAAGAGCTCACCACAAATCACTATTTAGTGCTGTGGTTGCTGGCAATGGCTTCTGGGATATTATTAATTATAGGAGTTGATTTAAAAAGAATATTTTCCCCAGCATATGACATACTAAGCTGTCACAAGTTACTTATTTCTAATGAGAATTTCTGCATATTAGGTAAGAGTCCAGAAGCATTGCTGGGTATTATGTGAAAAAACTGTGTTTCTGCTGCAAAGGAAAAATCATCACATTTTCCAGAGATCAGTTTTCTAGAAAAGAAAAATAGCTAGTTTCTTTTAAGGACAAAAGCAACAGTTTCTACCTCAGTTTAAGAATCCCATCTGCTACGGGCTCTGAGTCATTGGTTTATTAGCAAAACTGTTTGAAAGAAGCATAAACCTGATTTTCTCAGAAACCAAATCTGCACTCAGACAAAAATCACAGTCTTCCACTTACCCCTAAATCATGCTCCTTCCCTGTCCTCAGTTCATTCCCACCAACCATGGGTGGCACCTGCTGGCTTGCTGCTGGACAGACGCTCCCCCAAACCTCCTTCAGCACTTTCCCTTTATCCAGGAGGCTTTATCCTTTATCCTTTCAGCCAGGGCCAGACCCCAAAGGCTGGTGCCTTTCTCCCCAGCAGGGAGTCCATCCACACACTGTAATTTCTGGTTTATTCTGCAATTCCCTTTTGGCCCTATATACAGAGCAACCCCATTCATTTTCCTTTTTCTCCTCTCTGCCTCTGTCTCCTGAATATAACATGCTGTCAGAACCCCGTGTGGGTTTGTATCTTTTAATGGCTGTCCCCACTCAGCAGCTCACTCCCTTTTAATGGCACATTTCTCCTCTGCCTTTATGCCGAGCCATTACCACTTGGATGACCAACACTGCACACTCCTGGGGTCAGGCATGAGATTGTTAGGTTTCCTGGGGTTAGTTTCTCAGTTGTTTTCTTGCTGGTGTATAGACACATTCACTTAGTAAATCATCAGAGCTAATGGGGGAGGGGGATGATGGAGGCACAATTTACAGGAGGTGTTTATAGCTCTTTCTTCTTTCCTCCATCCAAGCCTGTCATCTGGGGAGGCGGCACATCCTGATCTCTACCAATGCAAGATCAAAGCTTTCCAGGTCTGTCAGAACTCTGAGCCTGTCGCTATCCCTATTTACACATGTTTATTTTTATTATTGTTATCATTAATATTAATTCATCTTGACAGTCCCTGAGCAGCCACATGGGTAAGGACCCTACTCCACTAAGTGCTGTACAAACACAAACCAAAATGACAAGAACTTACAGCCTCAGGAAAAGCTTGCAACAGAGAAGCTGTTTAAATGCTGGACTTGATTCAGGTTGATTCAGTGTAGACAGAGCCATGCTGCATTGGCCAGATCATCACAGCAGTTTAGGACCCCACTTCTGTTACACTGAGACAGAATTAGGCACTCAGATGTCTATGAAGTACAGGCTCTCATCCTCTGTGCACCTTATTTTCACCGGTAGTGAAAATAGTAGAGGGACTGTTGGGTCCCTCATGACAACCTGCTCCGGAATCTTGATTGTCCAAATTCATCAGTCACTGAAGTACCCAACTCCCCCCAAAGCAGCAAAGTGCTCAAGTACCTGAGGGATTTAGATGCTTGTTTCATTTTGGCAGTGTAATTCCCAAGGTGTGAGATGCCAGGAGCACAGAGTCATCATGTTCACAAACATAGAGGTTTGCTCACAACCAATTCTGTGATAAACAGCACCAAAGGAGATGTGTGCCAAATGCAGTTGGAGTTTTATAGTTGTTCCTTTAGCACCTCTTCGGATTTTGTTTAGTTCACTCCTGCAACAACAGCTGGGAGCAGTATTTCCTTCAAATTACAGAAAGATTTAGTGTTATCTTAATGTGATACAAGTGTAGCCTGAATTATATTTATGAGGAAGCACAATATGTGCTAATGAATAATAAAGACTGTCTACAAGGGTATTAACCTGTCTCTGACTGCTGCCGTTGCTGGAGCCAGCAGTTCTCACCTTCTTAATAGGGTTAGCAAGTCACAACGGCTCTGCCACTCACTGGCCTCCTCCTAAGGGGGCATACTGCAAACATTATCTGTTTTCTAGAGTTTCAGCTGGAAAGAGGTCCCTACTTCCAACCACTACAGAATTGAGCTGAAAAAGAGACTTTCTTCTCTGCCCTGCAGGATGATAAAGCCAACATCTAGACACCAGGGATGCCCAAATCCACCATCTGAAAACTGATGGTCACAGAAGGAGTTTGGGAAGAGGTTCGGCCCCGGTTTCACTCCAAAAACTGGCAGCGAGTCCAGGATGCAGTCCTTATTTTGCCCTTCTCGGTTTGTCCATCTGCAATATGAACGGGCATTTGGCAGAGCTTGAATGTCTGTACCACTGCTATGGATGTGTGGCTGGTGGAAAACAGAAGTTTAGTGTAGTCAACAGTAAACTGACAGCTGCAATCAAGAATAGCACCAATATGGTTCACTGATTATCTGAATTACTTCAGGGTATCTTAGCAAATCCCTGCAATGTATCACAGCTACCATAGGAACACATGATTTTATGCATAGAACATTTTTTAAAGATGCAACAAAAAACCCACTGATACAAATAGCTGAGAAAATGCAGTGCTAATGGATGTTCCTTTCCTTCTGCATTATTTATCTTTCATAAAGTACTACATAAACACAAATGCTCCTACAGAGAGTCAAAAATAGCATATTTGGCTTATCTGTTTAAGAAATAGTGACATGTATCAACCAAAACGTTTCAACATGGGATTCTTCAGTTTCAACAACTGTCAGAGGGCTCCTCTATTGAAAATAATCAATGCCTTTGACAGATAAAGAGAGGTAATATAGTGACTTGTTTTGATACAACTTGACAGGGGTCTTTTTGACAGTGTTTTTCACTGTCAGTCTACTGGATTTAAATTTTAACTGGGGCCTGTGAGAAATATGCTTTTGGTCTTTAGCACCGAATCTCTGCAAATCAGAAGGGCAGTGGGAGCACAGTACTTACCTGCTTTTTATTTGCCATTTTCTACCAGTCTCCAGTTTTAATTAGCCATTTTTAATACCCTTCCCAATTTTTATACTCTTGAGATGTCATAATAAGGCACATTTAAACTATACTTTGCTGCTCCCTTGGCAAGAAGGGACACTTCATGCAGCTACACTTGGAAAGGAGTCACAGTGTTCAGACTGACAGTTCAGTTGCATCAAGAGCTCATTTGTTCTGCTCTTACGAGACTGCAGAAACTTAAAAGAAGTTATTAAGGTTGATTATTAAATACTCAAACACTTGTCCATGCAGGAGCTTGTGGGGCTAAGGATCTCTTCATTAAAATTCTTTACACAAGCATATCTTTCCATAAAAAAAAAAAATAAAAAAAAATCAACAAAGGATCCAGATCTGAATTCTCATAGAGCAAAATCAAGACATTTTTTGAAGGAATCACTTAAATTACAAGCTGGGCCTTCCTTGCTGCAAAGCCGCACCAAATACGTGAGGAGCTCCAGGCTTGCTATTGGCAGACATCACCCTCAGACAAAGAAAAGGCAGATGCAGGGTGAAGAGGATAGAGGGAAATTCCTCATTATTCTGTATGTTGATAACAGCCTCTTTCAATAATTACCATTTCGAACAACATCTCCCACTGAGCGGTCAGTCAAAATCCACTTATTCTGATCCAAGTTATTCGTTCCTGGCAGCGATTTCCACAAACATTTTCATCATACAATTTATTTCAGCTTTGATATAAATATGTGACCCTGCAGGGTTCAGTGTCTAAATATTTATTTGTTTCTAAGCCTAAGTTTACAGTGTAATGTGTGAAAATTCCCTTTGGGTATAACAATGCTCAAAGAGACAAGGCTGCAAGATGGCTGAAGGTACAAAGGTACAGGAAATAAAAGGCCTTGTATTCCCAACTCATCATTCCATATATGGCTTGAGACAAGAACTGCATCCTGGCTTTTGATGTATTGTTGTTGTATATGTTGAGAGCTCAGTTGTGTTTAAATGTAGTACTTCAGCTCCTTTGCTTAACAACACCTGCTAACTTGCTTGACATCTCAAAGAGTTTCTTAAAATATTCTTAAACCTTTGGCATCCCTTCCTGCCCTAGGCTTCATGAATAAAACATTTATCCAGTCAGCAGCTTTAGCAAAGAGGAACAGCCAAGTTCCATCCATCAACGTCAGCAGCTGAATTACTGAGTGATTTCAGATCCTTTAATAACTCTGTTTCTTTATGACTGTGTTGGTAAACAATCAAATAGTGCTGGCACCTGGCTTTCAATGAACATTAACTTTTTTTGCATTATCAAATACTACTAATAGAGCTTGTTGCTGTTATAGTTATTTCAATTAAAAAATGTCTGTAATGCTGTCCACCTGCATGAAAATGCACTGAGGTTTAGTCTTGATTTGTTATGAAGGTCATCGAGAGCTACTCACATTAAACCTCCTGGGACTTTAAAAAAAAAGAGCAAGGATAAATAGAGCCTTTACTTCACATATAATGTGCTTCATTTATCATTGGGATCACCAAGTAGTAATACACTGCCCTTTTGTAAGGTTGTTAATAGAAACTAAGCATTTTGGGGTGAAAAACCAATGATATAAGGTTTCTGTTGTTGTAGAAGTCCAATGAAGCTTGGAGGTCCAAGTACTAATAGGAAATTGCCTACATATATTCAAAAGGAGGTTCCTGGTATGAGCCTCTGTGCTGGGGAGGAGGGGTAATGGGGAGAAGAAAAGTCAGCTTTCTGAAGTGAAAACCTAGTCAGAATGTATCCGAGCACATTTGGTTTGAATTAAATGGATATTCAAGATAAAAATCTTTTCATTGCACTTTACGCTGGCAGAACAGTAGGAAAAGATTTTCCTCACACTTGGATATAAGCACCAGTTTAGCCTCTAACCAGGGTATGCAAATGGAAAGCCTTGGTATTCAATCCTCTAACCTCTCACACAGGAAAACTATTCTTAGGTATGCAGGAATAACGCTCTGAAGTCAAAAGGGTCATCTAAATAAGGATGACTGGCCAGGGTACAGCCCCTGCTCTGCCTTTATTCACTGGGGATTTGTGCCTGGAATATAAACAGCAAATACCTACAGACACACTGTGATATGAGCATAACTTTGAACATCTGATCCTGCAAAAATGATCCTTCCCATCTCTGGGACAGAAACAATTACCAGCATAGAATTTGCAGAGGATGAAAACCATGTGAGGTCCCAACAAACAAGAGAAGAGCACAAGCCTCCCGAAGCCCATCTAGATTCCTGCTCCTAAGACTTTTGTGCGCAGGTGAAGGTGTCACTGCGGGATCACCCCAGGGACAATTCTGGGGGTTCTAGTATTTTCTTTCCTCTCTGGGGAGATTCTTTCCCCAGCACAACACCAGCAATAGCTCTTGCATTGCCTTGCTCTGCTGAGCACTCCTAAGCCAGCTTAAAGCAGAGCAATGTGTGCAGAAATATGGGAGGCGTTTTCTTACCTCCCAATACACGTTCCCAGGTGGTAGGAAACCACAGGCTGATTACACCAGAGAAAAAGTGTTTTTTACAGGTTTCTGCAGGTATAATTGAGCTCTGTGCTACTGAATTCAAGTGGCACACAGGTAGAGACCAGTAACATTTTCATTTAGAGGCATCTTAGAGCCTCTCCATAGGAAAATAAACAGACTCTTCAGTAAAATTACATCCAATTAAGCCACAGGTAAATAATTAAGCCACAGGTTTCAGTATTTAAGCTCTTCCCAGTTGCTTGGATAACTGATGCGTCACCATTCTGGATTAAGCTTCTGTAAGTTTTCTCTGTGGTGTCTTCAAAATAATAACCAACACTTAGTTACATCTAACTGAAAACTGGCTCTGACTCCTTTGTTCAAATGAAGACAGGTACCACTCCCGAGCAGCACAACTTAGCTCATTCTTTGATTCCCAGAAAGGGTGATTGCAAAGATTATTAACCATGAATGCTCTGGACTGGCAAAACAGAAACCCCTGGCACAGAAAACCAGCTCCAAACCCTTGTCACACAGCTGGTTTGCAAAAGTGCACACGCTGACTCATGCAGGTGTTGATCATGGCTCATCATGCCAAGCAAACCCACTGTCTCTTTTTCCATCTGCTCCTGGATATCCAGGTTTCATCCCCTCTCATGTACTGCATGCATTGCAGCCTCCCTAGGCCCCTTCCCAAAGTCCTGCACATGCACACTGGCTTGTGACCCTTTACTGGCTGCTTTTGGGGACCACTGGCAAAGGAAAAGGAGGAGAAATTTCCATCCAGATCTTCTCCCACCTGTACAAAGCAGCTCAGCAAGGGCAAGAGAGCCAGGTGGGCTTTCCAGCAAGACACTGCATGTCCTGCTGTCACTAGCAGAGGTTTTGGGACAGCTTCTCAGAAATCTGCCTCCCCAGATGAGCCACAGACAGGAGGTCCCCCTAGACCTGCTCCAACACAGGTAAAGCTGGGATTAGTCATGGCTTTGAGGGTTGGTTTTTTTCTAAATTTCTTTTAAAAATTGCAATTCTTCCTATGCCCTGTTAAATGAAAAACATAGGACCCAATGGAGGTCTTTGCACTGGCTTTGGAGTAACACAGGTGAATATCTATTCTCAGCTTAAAAACAGAAAAGAAAAAAAAAACCAAAAACAAACAAAAAAACAAAAACAAACAAACAAAAACCACTCCAAACCTCATTCCATTTTCTTGCTTGATCCCCAGGCTCTGAAACTGTAAATACAAACCGCACCTCACTCATTTGAAATCTGCAACCTCTCCATCATAAACCAATCTCCAGAGAAATTAGTAACTTTTCTTCTGTGAGGTATTTTTTTGTTCTGTTGGTCCATTTTAAAGATTGTGGATTACACAACCAGATATGTGGGTAACCCTCTTTTTTTTTTTTTTTTTTAAAGAAACAGAAAACATATTAGAAAAACAGTTCCATCTTCCCTGTCTTGACATCAGCTGCAGCTGAAATGCCCAAGGCAAAAAATCCTTTGTCTTGAATTTTAAAAAAAAGTCTGTTTTTTTCCCCCATATCCCCATTGAAACATGTTTCACACTTCGCTACTGGAAACATACCCCGCAGACATTTACATCACAGGCTTTGTTATTATAAGTTATAGCAAAAGACAAAAAGAACAAGGTTTTGTAACCAGAGGGCAAATATCACAACTGCTAATTTGTTAGGGGGTGACATTTCTGATAATGCTGTTTTAGTCGAGCTACCATTCCATATTGTAATTTCATTATAGCATCCTATCACAGCACTTAATAGGAGGGACACACATGAACAGATCTATTACCTAAAACAAACAAAGATATTAGGAAACTTCTTGGGACTGAGTTGTATATTGACTTCTGGTCGGCATTTCCAGAGAATTTCATTAAATTTATGTCATCAAAAAACATAACTTATGGACCTTCTGAACAGGAACTCATACCAGCAGGAGTAACAATTGTTTTTCCCCATTTTGTGATTTATCATCCATTCCATTACATGCTACATGGACTGTCATTTTTCTTTAAATGTGTTTGATAAAAGAGTTCTTGTTCTACTAGGTCAGGTGTTATTATTCACTAACATTATGTACTAACCACCATCAATGCCAGCAGCAGCTGCAGAGCTGTTGCTGAACATCAGAGATAGCACAGGGCTTTTCCCTGCCACACACTGGTCCCATAAAATGGGGGAGAAGCTGCACAGGGAGCAGTTCCCCATTCCTTCCCTGTGCCAAGCAGGACACGTGCACTGTCACAGCTGATAGCACAGCACGAGGCTGCCGTGAGTAGAAAGCAGCTGTGCCTCTCCACAACACAGCCCATCTAAAAGATTCAAGGCTGCATTTGCTCTCCACTGACCCCGTGGCTGGTTGCCACTCTCACAGGTCTGTGGCTGTAATTGCTCCATGTCAATCCCCCTCTCGCACCCACAGCCAAGATCTGCCCTACCCGATTTCCCAGGGATTTTGCTACACAGAGGTGTCACCGGCACTGCCCTGAGCATGATGCAAGGAATGAGACATGCTCTTGCTACCCAGCAGTCCTCACACAGCTAAGCCAGCAGCAGAGGCAGCACTGGGGCTGAGGAACTGCCCCTTTGCATCCTCTGTACCAGCAAGTGGCCTGGGAGATCGGCGTAGCAGAGCTCAGCAAAAGCACAAGCCTCTCTTTGCACTGTTTGCCAGTTCTTACATGGTCCCTTATCTTCTCTTAATTATCCAAGCTATTTTTACACGGTTTCTCCCCCCATTTCCTAATTGCCTGAACTTATTTTCCTGATAGTTTTCTGAAGATGAATTTCAGGAGCTCAGTATTTCAGGCAATTTCCAGATGTAATTAACACCACCACTCCCCTCATTAGGGAGTGGCCTACTTTCTCTCCAGCACTACCATACTCTGAAAATGTTTGGAAGAGGTCCTTATTATCCTCCCCGTAGCTCTTTGGTTCACATTAACTCCTTATGCTTCACAGGGCTCTCCTCTCCCTGCCTGCAGCTGAAAAATACGTGCTGGAGTCCCCTCCACTTCCTGCCTTCCTTTTTAAATTTCTGCACTGGGTAGTTGTAGCTCCCAGTCCTGGATGAAGAGCTGTGGTGCCTGTCCCAGTATACAGTCAAGCCCCATTCTGCCACCCATCAGCAGTCAGGGTACCCAGCTGACACTGCTCTAGGTGCTGCTCAGACAGGTAAGAGTGATCCCATCCCAGGCAGTTTGCAGTCAGTTTAGAGAAATCAAGGAAGGATAATAACGGTCTTGGAAATTCTGGGTACTGAGGCACAAACATACACAGCCTACAGCAAGCGTGGATTTACAGCTCAGTTACAAACTACCTTTTTCTTTTAAGTACCCAAGTGTATCTCCTCCTCTCTACTCTAGCTGAACTCCTCTTGACTTCAGTAGGAGTTCTTCAAGTAAGAGGAGGTGATTTGGCATAGCAGACTGGACATCCTGGTACTGGCACGTCCTAAAAACCCACCATTTAGGAACCAAAATCAAAGGCTTGTTTCCAGAGCTAACCCATCGAGAGCCCACCTAGGAGACTAAACTTAATTGTCTGTGGCTGTTACAATATCAGATAACCCCTGCAGAGGTAAACAAGCAAACTTGAGAGATTAATATTTTCTTTGATATAAACTTTGTAAGATGCTCTGTTGTCAAAAAGTCCACAGAGATTACTTGTGCTGTAGTAGGAGGCACTTCATTTTCCAGAATCTATGACCCAGCAGAAATTACTGTCAGCTCCCCAACCAGCCGAGGGGTATCGATTCCCCCGTTACTACAGCAACCCATTAGTTATTAGATCGTGTCTCATATGCAGTGACTAATCTGCCTCAGCGAGGTCTCGGATTTTGACACTTCTTCATTCTAATCTTTAATTAGTTTATTTGATGTGGCCTGCACGTTTTATTTTTATACTAAGTAGTTATTGAAAATACAGTCAAACTGAGCAGAGATCAAAGGAGCAAAACCAGTAGGCTGTCAACTAAACTAGTTATGCAAAATAATAATAAGTAAAATAAAGTAGCATGCCATATCAAACACGTAAGCCAGCTTCACTCAACACTCCTCAAGCTGCACAGAAAGCAACCCAGGACATTCTTCCATCCCCAGACTTCACTTGAAACGTAAGTACCCCTGATGTCACCTCCTTTGTATCGCCCCCATCCCAATGATTACACCAAAAGACTAGGAAGCATTCACCAGCAACTTTATCAACTTCCTGTGATACTTTGCTTCTCAAGGAGGAAGAGAGTTTGAGAGGTATCATCCCTTTACACCAAAATAGCCAGAGACCAGGTATCTTTTTATGACTTATCCTGTCTCTGATGTCAAGTGATAAGTGAAGGGTCTGCATGACAACCCAAACCTGGGCAGAGGAGCAGCATATTGCAGGTTTTGGCCACAAACCTAAGCAACTTTATATCACAGTCATTAATAAGCCCCCGTGTCACCTGACAAAAAAATCCCAGTACCAGAAACAAAAAACCCCAACATTAATTCAGCAAGTTATTCATAGTAAAAAACAAACAAAAACCCAAAAACAAAACAAAAACACACCACCACAAAACACAAACAAAACAAACAAACAAAAATGAATTTATGTTTAACTGAGGTCCCATAATAACAACTTTTTACATCTCCATCTCCTATGTTGTAATTAATTAGAAATAAAGTTCCAAGTGGAGTCCATCCCTTCCAGATTTCCTATTATGGGATACAAAACAGGAAAGCAACTTCATTCCCATGCAATAAAATCCAGTTATGTCTACTGACTGCAAAATAAGGGCAGTCTCTGAGTGTCTTCCACAGGAAAGTTTCATTACATCAAAATTCTGTACCTCTCAGTGTTTTTCAAGGAAATCACATACCCCTTGCACATCTGTACAAAATCGATGACAACAGATCAATGTGCCAGGTCTGCTGTTCTACTGAGCACCAGCAGAACATCAGGCATAACATGTCCAGTTACTGAAGAGCAGATGATGAGAACTGTCAGATGAACTGACTTTAGAACTACTGCCTTAACATGCAAAGAGCAAGCTTTAGCTAATGCCTTTCCAGGTAATGCCTCCCTTGCCTTTCACCTACAGAGGTTTAGGCACAAAACACCCACCAGATTCTTGTGCACTTAAATGGATAAACATGTAAAACCAATGTCCCTCCATAGGTTTTGACTCTGCTCCATCTCCAGATGTCAGTGTCCACAGGTCTCAGGGACATGTTTGAATTTACACAAGCAAGATGTACTTAGTAAATGGATGAAAAAATTACCAAAATATGCAATAAGGGGAAGTTTTGCTTTAGACTCATTTGATAGCAAACTGTGGATTCATGCCATGGCTCTTCCCCAACTTTGATTCAAATAGAAGAAAAGGATCCCAAAGAAGAAAGACTTAGGGTAAATATCCAGACATCTGACTACATGCATTTTCATTGCTTGGTATGAACCATGCTGGAGGGCAGCAAAGGTTGCAAATTCAACCTAGGGACTGTTTCACCAGTATCCCCAGCATTTAAATTTCACAACATTGAAGAGGTAGGAAGGGAACATTTAGATCATTAGCTCACCACTCCCAGATGACTCTGTTTAGCACCATCTCCAATGCCTCATTCAGTTTCAAAGGTCTCAAATAGGTATGATGTGAACAGACTGAAATAGAACAGAATTTGGAAATATCTTAATCTACACAATGCAGCATGGGAGTGTACGTATGTGTGTGCCAGCAGTTTTCCAAAACACACCCACTTTGATCCATTAGAAAATTGACCTAGTATGCTCAAGAGAATGGCTCGAGTTAGCCTAAGTAACCCATTTGTGTTATCATCCATCTTGAACAATTCCCTGGACGCAATTCATGGAACTGCAGACCAGCTATTAAATCACAAAGCTGCTCTCCAGAGAAATCTAACCCAGACCAAGCTCATAGCAGAAGGAACAGTCAAATGCTCCACCTATAAGCAGCCAAGCTGGGCATACACGATTACCTAAATGTAAACCTGTAGGATTTGGTAATAATCTGCACTGTATTTTAATATATTAAGATATACACCACTTATAGGTGGTGGACAGACAAACAAAACACAAAAGGAAGTTTCTCATCACTCTTGGTGAAGATGTAGTAAAACCTTAAGGTAAAGCAAGATGCAGTTGCATCAATAAAATAACACTTAGAAAATTGGCAATTAGGAATTAGCATTTCATATAATTAGGGATACAATTAGGGAATGTGATTGACCAGTGGAAGCACCCAAAGAGATAAGTCATTGCTCCTCATGTTCTTCATTACGAAGACGGAGAGTCAGAAGTGATCAGTACTCATATACTTACAAAACAGACTAACTTACACTTTCTGACAAGGTATTTCATAATACATACACATACATAATTATACATACCTATTTCATCATAGGTAAGGGAGACTTTCAGTTCAGATTTTTTTCCATAAGCCTAATATTGCATTTATGAGTAACCCAGCCTCACAGGTAAAAATCTGATATCTGAGGCCTTAATTTGAGGCATAGAGTAAGATCTTAAATCTGTCCCCTGTATACCCCTAACTCCTGTGTCCCATTTGGGGAGTAAGTACTGATGCTCCTGTCCTCTGAGATTTCCCTTCCAAGAACCTCCATTTCATCCCAGTGCAGGCCAGGAGAAGCAGTCTCCCCAGCCCTTTCCTATGCTAAATAGCTTCTCAATTTCTTCAGAAGTCGATGGGAGTGCAGTAGGTCCCACAAATTCTCTAGGAGGTCGTAGCTCAAAACCCAAAGGCCCAGCCTTGTTAACACTATACAGCTGAACACAAGGCATGTCAGCCATCCCCTGGAAGTCTGTTTTATTTAATTACCACTGTCAACTGTCTAAAAGGCTGTTAGCTTAGGAAGGTGAGGTAGAGAAAAGAAGCAGTGTAGGAGAGAAGGCTTACAAACAATCTCTAGACATTAGCTTGGTGATGAATGAGAAAGCAGAAGAGACACTGCAGCTAAGTACCAGCTCCTGAGTCTTTATACACCATTACATAAGCAGTTACCCACAAATAAAGCACATTCTATGCTCTTCTCTAGATCATATTTCACTGTAGCATATGAATAATCCGATATGCCTGTAAGCAGAGTTCAGATTCAAGAATATTAAGAAATTGCACAGATACGGTAATAATAAAACAAAATTCCTAACCAGAGAAAAACCAGCTGTGTGTAATTCATTATGTCACAAGACTGTCATGTTGCTCAACAGAAAAACATGCCTTTTGCCTGGCTTTGATCAGATCCTTCTGCTGCCAGGAATCACACTAAAGCAAAATATAAATTATCCTTCAGGCCATCATACATTTGTCTTGTAAACCTAACCTAACTTTAGGCACTTCTGAGAATAAAGCAACATGCATTGCAAATGTACATACACTGGTAGTGAAGTGACAAAACTACATACAGTTGGACACTACTGTGCTGGAGAAGAACATCTCTGAAGCACAAGTTCTGGCAGCATCAGCAGTAAACATGTCTGTGGGCCACATCCTCACACTGGTACCGATTAGTGTAATCTCTTTACTGCAGGGCAGCTCTACAGAAAAGCTCCAGAGAAGCATGTGGTTTAACAGTGCCCGTGTGCTAAATGAGGACAGGAACCAGGGAAGGAAAAGGAACAAGACTGTAGCAGCCAGTTTATCATACTTGAATGAAGGACTTGCTCCTTTCACATACTGCCCTTCACAGCTGCCATGCCTTGGAGGCATTTTCTTTGCTCAGAAAAGCTGTGCACCTCCCCCCATGGTGGCTGGCTGTGCTCCCATCACTGCTGTATGGAGCACTAAGGTCAGTACGCCTGTAACCATAAATACCAGAATACATTTTGCTAATGATCAACCATCGTCACTGAGCAAAGACAAATGTGTGCACCGCAAACTCCGAGAGCGCCACGGCATTGCTTTTAGGGGAAAGAAATGCACTGAAGAACCCGGACTTCTTGTCCCTGGAAATAAGCCATGTCTTCATGGCCTAGTCACCTCTATAAATACAATGAAGTATGGTAAATACATCTGGGATTACATTAGACACTGAGCAATTTGGGAAGATTGGTCGACTGTGGAAATCCAAAATGGTCTCACTAAAGCAGCTTAAGTGGTACTAGCTAAGCAGGTTTGGAGCCCACATTTCAATGCACAATACCATTTTATATGGGAACTCACTTTGCAAAACTGTCTAGGCTCAATGTCCATTACTAGACTACTTGCTGATTTATTGTGTCATAAATTGGAACTTCTCCTAGTGCCCTTTGTGTTGATGATGTCATTTGAAGATCACTTCTCTTTATGGTTGGTACATGCAATAAAAAGATTTACAGTGTTCATACGTCTCCACCAATGGCTCCTATGCACAACCTTTTAAGACCCAAACACAGAGTGGGATTCACCTCACCTGACCAACATCCCAAAGCCAGGCCAGCTTGGCTATATAGGTTCTTTTTCTAGAGAAACAAAAAAGAAGAGCCATGTCCAGATCATGAGTCTTTCCACCTAGCTCAGCCATCTACTTGAATAATCCAAGCCAAATTAAGTTACATACTTATCTGACTATGCTATATTCAGTACAACAGGACAGACTTATCCATGCTAGAGAGACCTCTGCCCTGTAAGCAACATAATTTAGAAGGGGAAGGAGGATTGGTAAGTGTATTAAGATGGAACATGTCCACCCCATGTAAATGTTTATAACTGATTTAATCCAATTTGTATGATTATTAATGAGATTTTCCCTTCAAGCTTCACTTACCCTGGAGACACAATGAAACAGAAATAAGTGAAAAGACCTGAACTTGAGGCATTTATGAGATGAAATCACATCACAATTCTCAGCTTTCTGCAGTGCAAGCCCTGTAACGAGTAGAGAAAAGCAGAGGAGGTGAATCAATCCCAGTCCTTCTCCAACTCCTCATGTGCACTACTCCTGCCTCACTGATCTTTGGGGTAGAAGTGCCCCAGGAAAGGTTTAACCTTTTGACACAGCAACGGAGTTCATCACAGGCATGCCAAAAATTGAGCCACCATGTACCACAGCCACCACTGAGCTCAGCTTCAGTTGCAGTGACACCTCTGCCTTCACACTGCTGTGATTTTCCAGCCCTGCTCCTGGCACAGTGGAGGCAAGTCCAGCTGGGCCTGGCCAGGGAAGGCAGGGGGCCAGCTGTACACACACCACTGCCTTACATCACCCAAAATGCTGCCCTGGCTGCACTACTAATGGGAAGGGGAAAGATATACAGCAGCTTTTACAACATTTCCTCCAAACTGCACTTCCTCCCTTGGAGGATTCAGTAAGGGTCTTGGCATTAACTGGATTTGAGGGAGCAGAAACCTGTGCCATGGTAGAACCTAAAGGCACCCCAAATGCATGCTCAGAGAGCCACCTTAAAGACAGCAGAGGAACAGAGCAGTTGTGTCAGTGCAGAACACTGGGCAGTGAAAGAAGCACCCACATCTTCCCAGTGGGGTCTGTGGCATCCACCATGGGCAATGGAGCTTTATCCTTGGCTGGCACTGGCTGCTCCAAACAGCCCCTCAAGTTATTTATCAGCCTTTCTCTGCCTTGCAGGAATATTTACATCTCCCATTTCATGGGAGGAACATGCAATTTGGGCAACAGGAAGTGGAGATAGCAACATTTCTGGGTGCTGGGGTATTTATCTTCCTGAGTATCTCGTGGAACACCAGCAGGAACACCAGTCAGCATCTCAGCCCTCACAAGTACAATCCCACCCTCTGCATCCACAGCAAAAATTCAAATTGCACAACCATATCCACCTCTTTAAGATGCCGTAGTAAAATTAGTAAAACATGCAGCTACTCTGTGTCATTTTTATTGCATATAAAAAGAACCTATTACATTTATTTGTTACTTTTTGTTGCTGTCACGAATGCCTAAATAATCCTTCAGTGTTTAGAAACAAGCCACTGGGGACCAATGAGATACATTTATTGTAATTACATGATTCTTCTAATTAATTTTTGTCAGGAAATTTCAAAGTAAAAATCTCCAGCTAAATGGGTCCCCCCTCCTCTTCCCTCCAGCCAAAAGACACGTTTCTGAGCCTTGTTTAAAAAGCTCGTTTCCTTTTTGCCTAGTTGAAATAAAGTGGAATTGTAATTGAGAGTGGGCAGAAAGGAGAGAACATTGTCATTAGACCACATTGTTTAAATCAACCTGTAACAAGCATTTCATTTTGTTTGGGTCATTAACTACATTTGAGTGAAAAATGTAGTTTGCCTGGCAAATTGGTTGGTGTCCAAATGCCTCCAACAGGAGACTTGTCTGGGTGAAACCCAAAGACCGCGACACAGACACACAAATTTTACAGGTGGGAAACTTAACCCAAAAGGAAACATGCATCAAAAAAAATGGATGCTTATCAAAGATATACACAGAATTTGGTATTTCCTGATCTATGAGATTGTACAGCCTCAGGCAGTATTCTCATAATTTATTCTATTCTCCCCTGTAACACAGAACACTGAATGTCATAAAGCAATTCAGATAAGATAGCCTGTAATTAGGGATTAATGTTATCATCTGCTGGATGCACAGCCACTTGTGATATATGATACCCAAGTGATTTTACTAAAACAGTTTACCATATCCCTGGATAAGCGTCTAACAAAACCATTTGAACGGTCAACCTCCCTTTTCCAAACCACACCAGGATTTGGGAATAGTTCACTTACTTTCTCTCTTACTGCAATAATTCTAAAAGTTTCAAAGCTTCCACCTCACCCCACTCTGATTCCCATTACCTCAAATTAAATAAGTCCCATCTCCCCCAGCCTTTCCACATGGAAATACCCACCCACGCTGTGAAGCTCCTACAGCTGTCTTGCAAATCCCTCCAGCTCCTCATCTTCCACACAGCACCCTCCAAACAAGACACTCTGCTCAAACCTCTGCCCTGCCAGTGTGGGCAAGCAAAAGGCATCTGCCCCTCACCCATACAACACCTTGGGTTTGGCTGGTCTGGTTTTTCTACAAGAACATGCATTTGTTCACCCATTCAGTTTCTGATCCCTGATAAGTTTTCATATGCTCTTCTGCCCTTCTTAGTCCAACACTATCAGTTTGTGCCTCTGCTACTGAAAACTTAAAACCAGGTGTGGTGTGTGTATAGACATATATACACTTAATTTTCTTTTTATTGAACTGCTTGCTAATAATTTCTCCAATTTTCCATAGTTCCACTGAATTCTAGTGCTAATCTCCAAGGTGTTACCACCTTTCTCAAGTTGGTGTCCCCTCCAGCCTGTAGACTCCTAATTCCACTGGCAAAGTCACAAGTGAATAGTTCCAGACCTCTGATAGGCACCATAAGGTATCTCACCTAAAGCCCTCTCCAGTTTGACAGCAAAACACTGATAACCTCTCCCTGCACACAATTTGCCAGTGACTCACAACCTGTCTTCGAGACTCCATTTCCTTCAACTGTTTTGGAGACAGACATGAGATGCCATGAAAAGCTGCACCCCAGTCAAGCTGCCTGACACCCCTCCTTCTGCCCTCCCATGCTATCACAGAGGGAAACCAGGTGAAGCTGACATGATGTGTCCCTGACAATTGTGCTAGGCTGTTCTTTATCACCTGAAATGCTCCAAGTGCATATGGACAGACCACAGATCACTTGCCCCAGCAGTGAATTCAAACAGACCAGTCCAGACTTTCCCAGTTCTTTTCCCTCTCTTTCAGAGGCACATTCTACCTGCATCTTTTCTAGAACCTCCCCAGACTTCCTCATGCTCTTGAGGATAACTGCTAATAGGCCCTGAAAACTGCTCCGACCCCTTCTCAAAATGCTCCAAAACCTGGGAACATCCAGGTTGTCCCAATGGCCTAAGAGATGCAGAAATCTGGAAATCTATAGTGTCTGCTGCCGCCTCAGAAAGCAAAGGGGAGATGTTTTCTCCCCAGGGCTCTGGGCAAGCTCAGGGGCCCAGCACTACCGGTCTTCCTTGCTGTCCCATTGACCTTTTATGTCAATCCTAAAGGACATTGCCTTTGGTTTGAATCACGAGCTTTCCTTTCATAACTGTCACCTCTATCGCTTTTCATCTTTTCCCATTCTGCCACAGTATCCCTGTTTCTTCAAATCTGTTCCTGCCCAGCCAACTCTGAAGCTGCATAGTATCATGTCCTGCTGTGTCTCTATTTCCAAATCCTACGTTGCACAACCAGGGATCAGATCTGATCAGCCAGATGCTCAGTCTCACTCACCTCCTTTGGTGATCCACAGTCGATTTTCCTGACAGCCTACCTGTTCCCAACAACTCACAGAAGGATCCAGGATCCCTGCAGCAGACATACCATGACTTCAGTCTGAGCATCAGCCTCTCCCCCATGGCCAAGTCCTCCCTGAACAAGCTGTACATTCTTCTATCAGGACTGAAGCCACAGCCATTTTCTATCAAGCCTCTGCTACGGCATTTAAATTATAACATTGATTACAAATGAGACAAAGTTCCTCCCTTTTATTCCTTGTGCTGACATACCTTAAACATTTGACTGACTGACCCATTAATTTTCTTCTTGTGGCAATTATGCCTCAACCTCTCCCAGTTCTCACTCCTGCCAGTGGTTTGATGCACCACTATCCTCTGCCAATCCTATTTTAAAGCCTTCCTTGGCAGCAGCAAATCTCTCTTAATTGTCCATTTTCTGCACGTGTGGTTGCACTGGGACAACAAACAACATGGGGACAGTGTGTAGCATTCTGTTTGGTCCCTGCTACTCCTGCCTCTTGTCCCTTGCTGTATATCATCTTAGTGCAGTGATGCTTATGTGGAACAACCCCCAAACATTATCTCCTATCCTCCTGTTTATGGAAAAGCACTGATTAACCA
Organism: Myiozetetes cayanensis; assembly: GCF_022539395.1. Taxonomy (NCBI): domain Eukaryota; kingdom Metazoa; phylum Chordata; class Aves; order Passeriformes; family Tyrannidae; genus Myiozetetes; species Myiozetetes cayanensis. The sequence goes on from NW_026087389.1 coordinate 8,594,249, forward strand.
GAAGTATTTTTATTTAAACCTAAAAGCAATTTATATTATATATATAAAAAAAAAGGTCAGGTAGATACTCCATTTATCACTATTACAAAGGGCTGTAACACAGTGATGAAAAGAAAGAGAAATTAATTACAAGTCAGAGGCTGCAATAACTCTCTCTGTAATTGTGACGAAAAATTTAAATTAACATTTCTGTCAGTAAGAGAAGTTTGATTAATTTTACAATACTGGAGATGCTATCACCTTAATATTGGTGGGTAAGGAAATTTTACTATTTGCAATTTAGATGTAGATCATTTCTTTAAGACTCAAAAAGTGCCTGCAAGGCACCTTCACACTTTATTAACAGCTCAATCAGTGCCACGCTAGAAATAATTAGCCAAGAAACCATGTAGTAAATATATCTAGACTAGCAAACCTGCAGAATAAGAAGTACATAATAAAATCCAGACCCCTCCAAGAGAAACAGCATCTATCCAGATCTCCAAAGCGACTGCTGCTGCCCAGCTGCCTGCTATGGCACTCTGCCTTCAGGGAAACAACACAAATACCAGGTTTTCTGACAGCTTTGTTTTCTTTTCTGGTTTTAAGCCTCTGCTCAGCTGCAAAGCCGAAGGGCAGAGGGGGAGGATCTAAGTAGTGGTCACTGACATCGCACCCCTCCATGGCAGCAGCCACATTCCCTGGGTGCTGTATGAGGTGCTGGATTCCCTCCGGGGCTGCTGAGTGCAAGAGGTGGGATGGTGAAGGGCTGCTGAGGAAACTGCTGCTGACAGATGGTGAGTGAAATGCAACAGGAAGGGAAACTGAGGCAGGCAGGGATTGCCATGGGGTAGGAGCGAGGACTCGCTCGCTCTGCAGCAGCCACAACAGAGCACAGTGTGAAGCATCCTTGTTGGATTTGTTTTGTTTTCCCCACTTTCTATCCTCACAAGACCCTGACCAAAGCCAGGCTCTCAGAGAGCCCCATAGACAGACCCTGGCCAGCCCCTGCTCTCTCTGCAACTTTAGAGTCTCCTGCCCCTCAGGACAGAAGAGCCCCATGCATGAGAGGCCAGGGGCCAGGCAGCCTCTCCACTCTAGCTGGGAGCAGTGGCACCCTTTAACCTCAAGCCTTGCAGCTTTGTGCTCTACAGGGTGTGGCATCAGAGCAGGGAAGGGCAGCATTGCCTTGGCATCCCCTCCAAGACCACTTGTGTCAACAGCACACACATCCCTGTGCCCCCAGGATGTCTATCATTAGTGTCTGAACCGTGCCTGGAAGGGGACAATTCATGTATTTCTGTCCTCTGAATCCCTCCCCCATGCCAGCCCACACAGGAGCAGGGGATGACACAGTGAGGGAGGGCAGGAGCGCCGTAATCAGGCTCTATGAGCAACACCAGTCCCCAGCCTTTGCTACCAGAACAAGCCATGCAAAAGCCCAAGGATGTGATGCAGGAAAGTAAGGATCAGACCAAAGCCCTGGGAAGCTTTCCCAGTTCTTCTCTGCACTATTTAGCAAAGGCCATTAATTTCTTCCTTTCATAAACACTGTGAACTATGAAAATCTGCGAAATAAATCTGAGAAATAAAATGAGCCTAATGAAAATGTATTGGTTCTAAGGCAATCAATGCCATTCAGCTTACAGAGAAAAGGAAACAGAGCTCCCCATCTGTACTCTGCTCCCTGTAGTCAACAAGGCTGAGTGTTTCCAGCATGGATCAATGAACCATTCGTTAGGGGAAGTAAACCCGTACTAACAGCATTCGTCTCTCTCCAAGATCAAACAAAACTGCATAGGAACTTTCAAGACTGCTATCAAAACTGCAAGTCTAGGGAAAGTTGGAGCACTTCAAGCTGCTTTGCACATAATGGTGTCTCGTAAACCATAATGGTTGCTGCACCCAGAGACTGAGCAGGAGGAAACTGAGATCGTGCATGTCAAGGTTGGATCACCTCCTTCATAGCTCAGAGATAGCACTGTGTTGTGGGTGTAGGGGCTTGTGAAAGTATTGGGGTGAGTAGAGAGGAAGGAGCTTTCTAATGCTGTCAGCTTGAAAGTATTATTAAGTAATTGATATGAATTTCTCACTGAACTTCTTTAGCCAGAGTGAAGATAAAAGGCCGGGACAGCGGGAAAGGAGAAAAAAAAAGGAAAGGAAGGATGGAAGGCCCCTAAAAAATGGGGCTTTTCCCTAAAAAGCTGAATTCCTTACAAGGAATGCTATGCAGAAATGTTTATTGAAGGAGTGGAGACATCCCCAGAAGCAGGTAGGAGCTGGCACTGCCACACTCTGCTGCGGAGAGCTCTGCAGCTCCAAAGCATTTGTGCTGGAGGAAGAGATGGAGGTAACTGTTCTGTCAAGTGCCAGCCCTTTCCTCAGACACATCACCACAGCATCTGACAAACCGGGATGGCTCTCAGAGGCTGTCACTGGTAATGCACAGTGTAATTCACCACGACATTAACCAGCATGAGGCAGCACAAGGTCCCCAAACCACACTCATTTAAGTAAGTGGAAAGCCAAAGAAAGCACCGGCTGGCCAAGGAGGTGAACTGCAGCAGGCACACAAGGCAAATGTTTATAGCACATGGCTAAGGAAAACCCACATTCCTTTCTCCTACTGAACTGACACAAAATTTAATGGGAGATCTTTATAAGGGTGGGCTATGGAAAAAGGCACTAAAGGCTGTTTCCAATGACATTTGAAAGTAGGCAACAATAAAAAGAGGGAATTATAAAATACAGATATCAGACTGGCTGCAAAACTTAAAACTAGAATTTCCTCATGTTCTGAACATTGTCACAAGTCATGGAGAAATACTTAACTACCTTCTGAAAAATAGGTGGAAAAGCAAGATATGGAGAGCAGAGTGAGTGTAAGAGCATAATGTCACTGTAACAGGGTAAACTGCAGTCTGAGCTACAGCTGACAACAGAACTGCACCATCCCAGAAGGGTCAGTTACAAAAACACAACACAGTCCTACCAACTCCAGCCTCCCAAAGCATTTACCTGGACTACAGGGTCAGTATTACCAGGAAATTAAAACCCAAGTTTTCCTCAAATTGCTCCAGTACCTTTATGGTTGAGCTGCCTCTTGGGACCAGGCACTGCCAATAGCTGCCAAAGAGAAAGAGTTCCTGACTGGGTAGTGATAATCCTGCTGCCAAGACATTTTGGTAGGGCCTTTCATTCACACTAAAATCTGAAAACACTCCACCTTAGTGCTTTGGTAACACAAAGCAGAAGGGGACAGTCCCTGGGGACACCACCCCTTGCCACCTCTGCTCAAGTCGATGCCTTTCCCCTGTAGCTGGGCACTGCCAGAGTATAACACATGCATGAACTAGTGGCCCTCCAGTAAGTATTTGACAGATTAAACATCGCCTTGAGCTTTATTTCTTCAGCAGAGCCATGAAAAAATAACTTCCACTGTAAATTGTGTTTTGTGATAGCTTGCAGAGTGACTGCCTGCCCATTGAGGCTCTGCTTTGGAGTGTGTCTGTGCTTGGCAAGTGATCCCTCTCACCCATCAGGTCTAGCTCCTGCTCTCACATCACTGCAAAACCAGGAACTGAGAATTAGTGCTCCAGCTGCCCTGCAGGGATGACCATCGTGAGAACAGGGCAGGCTCCAGATGGGTGCCAAGCACAGAAAGTTTGTGTGATACAGAGGCTGGTTTTGATGTTTTGAAATTAAATATTATATAACACAATTGGAGTTTGTCCCAGAAGCCTGATGGAGTCATCCCCAAGGAGAGAGACTAACAGAGGGCACAAATGCTGTACATCTACAGAAAAAAAAAAAGTTGGAGAAATATTACGATTCTTGTTTTGAGAGCTAAAGACACGTTAAGAACTTCATGAATCACCCAAAACAGCTACACGATGCTATGACCTGGCAAGATATGAGGCTTTCCAAGAAACTTACTATCTCTGGGCAAACAGATGTCACAAAGTGCCCAGCTTCTCAATTACATGTTTTCTTCTTCCTCATCTCCAAGAAGTAGTTGCTGAGCTCAGGCAGCAGCCACAGAGAATCAATTGAACCTGTTTATTGAGAAAATACTGTCAAAGAAACCACTGATTCCTTATCATAAAGGATGCATTTGGGAACTATGCACCATCTATGAATTAGACCCAGAAGCTCTCTAAAACTTCATGTCTTTGAATGGTAAAGCTTTTAAGAGGGACAAAAAAGTAAAAAGAAGGGAAAAAAAAAGAAAAGGAAATCCAGGTCCAATAACATTGCTAGCAGCAGTTTACCTTTGACTACTGAAGGGAAAAAAAAGAAAGTCATTACATGTATCTCTCACAGAATCCATTTTACAAGCTAATGTCACTTTGCTTTGCTTTCAATCAGAGATTAGGGTTAATCTCCAGAACTACTGGTGCACATGCAGACACAGTGGAAAAATGCAAATAACTCCACTGAGGAGGCACAGAGAAGAAAGCTCTTCACCAGAAATCTATTATACTACATTAAAATGCATCATCTGATTTACAATCCCTGTTGGATACTGAAGTACAGCTGGGAACCGGCAGAAACTCGGAATACAGCACCATGAAAGCATGTTATAAATGACTGCAAATGTATCTGTGTCCATTGAGGGGACAGGTGGCAAATATGGGTACATACTTAAAATGCTTGTCAAATACTGACCTAAACACACCTTATTTTCTGTCCACTGTAAGAGCTCTGCCAAGGGCCTGAATAAATGCAGAAGAGCCCATCTATGAAGATGCAGCCCCCACGGTGTCCCGCAGCACAAACAAGCAGTGAGCACTTCCCAAGCCCTTGATAGAGTGGTCTGACTCCCTGGGGATAAACAGGAACCCACAGCAAGAGACCGAATGATGCAGACAAAAGTGTCACCTCCTGAGACTCTTTTTTGCTAGACACAGCTCCCCTGCACTGAAGGTAAGCAGTTATGTACCCCCATGCCAGCAGAAATAGTGGTGGCTTGTGGAAGACACCCAGCATGAAGTCCAGGATTGCATCAATATGTTTCTCCTGAAAGAGACTGGCAGCTTTATCACAGCTTTATCCTTAACAAAGGCTACCTGAGATGCTGTTAATGTCCTAGACACCTGCTGGTAGGTTTATTGCAAGGTACTGAAGGGGAAGGGAAAAAAAAAGCAGGGGGGAAAAAAAAAAGTGAAATTAAAGTTTTATTTCTTCCAATTAAAAAGCTGTTCTTAAGTCCTGTAATGCAGAGACTGGATTACAGTTCTCTCAAATACGAGAGGTAGAGAGATATAGGTCCTAAAAATTAATGGACTTGAAAGAGATATGCAATAGGTCAGATATACACAGTGTAGAATACACTAAGGGACAAGCCACTTCCATCCCTTAATGCTAAGCTTTGCTGTCCTGCCCTTCAAAAGGTTTTCAGAGACCATTCTCAAAAACATTCCCAACCGGTCTGGCTTCAGTTGTGCCCTAAACTATCCCATCACTGGACCCTTACGTTGCTGCCACTACCATTCTGAAGCTTTTTTTCTCCCTTATTTCTCTTTCCCCTCACTTTTCTCTGCTTGATTTTATCTGTGCTTAACCAGAGCATGACTTTACTGGCCACAACTGACCTGGCATTTCACTGACGTGCCAGTCTATTTACAATTATATTGCTGACAGAACCATGTCTTGACTCTTCTACTTTCCTTTTCACCTGAATTTGCCCCTTGCAGACCCATTAGCAGCAGCTGGGAAGCTGGCAAATAATTGTTTTATACTGTGGAATATTTCCCTATCCCCAATCTTCTTTAAAGCTGGTTGTACTGCTGCAGCACATCCACCTGGGTAGAAGCACACACAGAGTGGAGTAAACCCCCTCTGGGACTGCATGAAAAAGACAATCTGGAAATGTGTCAGCAAGGAAAGCCTGAGGACACTGTTTTGTAAAATGTGTCTGAAAGCTGTGGAAGGTCTGTCTTGTAGTCAAGACCTCATCATTAAAATTCAATCAAAAAAGGCAGTATAACCTTCTAAGTTAAAACACTAAGTAAAAGGAGATCAAGATAAATAGCAGATATCATCTGAGCCAGTCATAAGAACGGATGTGCATCAATCTCCAAAAAAGTCACTCAAGATTGATAACACCAAAAGACAACATCTTGATAATCAGTTTTACAGTGATGGATTGAGGGAAACCTTAATGAGTCAACTACTGGACTGGAATTTCATTAGAGACTTTGCCAGAGCTGGAAAAACCTGTAAAAACATAAGAAAAATCTGCCTTGTAAAATACAAAAGTGCATACATTTCTGTCCACCTGGTGAATTATCACATACATTTGCGTCAGGAGGAGTTTGACTGGAATCCACTGCAGAAAATCCACTACCTACCACTCTGCAATTCAGCAGTTGTGAGAGCTGATCTAACATAATGTAATTGTATTTTAATGTCTTCTGTGAGACAAAGACTCATTAGTCATCTTCTAAAGAGAAACACAAGCTGAAGTCACATGTCATTATACCAAGTTGTCAGGTGTGTGGTGCTCACCACTGTCTTCACACTAACCTTTAAGTCAGGCTCTGCTTGCAAATGAAATCTGATGGGAGCATCCTTTAGGATGTGAAGATAGATTTTATTTTTAAACTAAAACAAAACATGTTTCATCTTCCACACTACCACGTATTGTGGTTTAATCCCAGCCAGTAACTCAGCCCCATGCAGCTGCCCACTCCTCCTCAGTGGGATATGGGAGAAGGGTAGGAGTAGGAAAACTAGTGTGTTCACATAAAGGCAGTTTAATGGGTCAAACAGTGCTGCACACAAGCAAAGCAGAACAAGGCATTCGTTATCCCACTTTCCATGGGCAGGCAGGTGTTCAGCCATCCCCAGGAAACCATTGCTCCATCATGTGTAAAGGTGACTAGGGAAACAAACGCCGTCACTCCAAACTTCACCCCCGTACTTCTTCCCTCAGTCCTATATGCTGAGCACAATGCCATGTGGCCTGGAATACCCCTTGGGACAGTTGGGATCAGCTGTCCCAGCTGTGTCTCCTCCCAACTCTTCATGCACCCCAAACCCCTCACTGGTGGGGTGGAGTGGGGAACAGCAAAAGCCTCGACTCTGTGTAAGCCCTGAACCAGCAGTAACAAAACTATCTCTGAGTTATCAACCCTGTTTCCAACAGAAATCCAAAACACAGACTCTGACCAGCTACTCTGAAGAAAACTATCCCAGCCAAATTCAGTACAACAGCGCTGTTTGAAAACCATGCTGTGTTTCTTAGGTCAAATCCTCATTTTATTTAAAACAGCAAAGTTTCCCTGGATTCAGTTATCTCTATGTAACTTCACAGCCAAGAGCTAGAGCTTGCTGCTAACACTACATCAGTAGAGAAGCATCCCTGTTCTTTAAACCATACTATCTCCTCCTTACAGAGTACAGTGGTTGCACTTCTCCCCTGGAGGCTTTGCTCCTGCATTTGTTAATCCACCTGGCCATTTGCCATACTCATCTGTGCAGTATAACTCAAAATCTAACATGTCACACACGCTGCTTCAGGAGCTACAAGGCCAACACAGAGCTCAAAAATCTCACTCATAGGATGCTCCAACATAAAGTCCCAACTTGGTTACTCTTAAGTAAAACTTCAAGGCTTTAAACTTTTAGTCTGAGAAAATAAGTTTTTCCTCTGTTGTTGATGCAAATGCCATAAGCAATGTGAATGCTAATATCACAGACACACAATGATTATCAAACTCTCTAGATGTTACATTAAATATGTTGCCAACAGCATGTTTTTCTCCGGAAGGCAAACTGATTTTGTAAAACTTTTTTTCTTTTATGGCTGAAAGATTTTTCCTTATTACATTAAAAGTGTATAATAATGATCCATCAATGTGAGCATCACAAACAAGAGCATAACCCTTCACATAAGCTATCTGTGCAAATTAATGACATAGGCAAAAACACCAGGAGAAAAGTTCAACTATCAAAATAGTTATATAGCCTCTGAGACTATCTAGGAGTGATAAAATAGCTTATTATCCCTTTTGAAGGATGCCTATTTGTGAAAAAATTTACATTTTTCATTCCTTAAAAATGAATTACTAATAAAAACAAGCCCATTCTTGCCAACAAAGTCCTGCCTGTGTAATCAACGTGGAGCAGCAACTCCACAAGGTGCTTTAGCCTGGCATCAAGCACTGACTGCAGTGAGGTAGAGCTTGTATCTGAAGCCACACCTGGGCTTCACTGGAAACAGACATCCCAGATTTTTCAGGTTTTAATCCAAGCTCCAACCTCAGTGAGTGCTGGGCAGAAGGCAGACAGGGAGCAGCTCCCCACCCCAGCAGGCAGGAAGAGACCAAGCCCTGGCCTGGCCAGGCAGATAATGTGATGAGGGCACCCAGGCAGACAGCAAGAGGTGCTCCTCAGTCCTAGGACAGAGGCATCCAGCTGACACTCCTTCCTCTGGGAACATCAGCCACACCATGATGCCCAGTTTGCAAGGGGTGGGGTAACTCCATCTCCCAAACTGGTTCTAGTCAGGACTAAATGCAAGGAAACCTGTGCTGCTTTTTCCCAAAAGCTGTAGCAAGTGCTGGGAGGCTTGCCCTTTCTGCAGTTTCCATAAAGAAACGTAATATTCTGGCAGGAGGAGAGACCTCTGTGCCCCTTGCTGGGTTCCTACTGCCACTGGACCTGCCCAGAGGGAGTCCCAGTAAAAGTCTATCAGTGCATCACCGTGCAACTCACCAGCAAGAACAGGGCGGGAAAACTTTTCCTGAGCTGTGAAAAAATGAACATATTAAACAGATGCTGAAGTGAATACCGCTCTGGAAACCTAACTGGCAGACGTTTGGGTCTTCCTAAGTGGATAATTGATCACAAGGCTATGCCAGTGATGTTACGATAATGAAACAAAGAGGGAACTGGGACTTAAGGATTTCAAATAAGCCTGTCAAAAACATGTAATAATACTGTCAGATCAATTTGCTGTCAAATACGGGTGTGATGTGATAAAACTTCAGAGTTTTTAGTAGATTATATTATTGAAGCAGTAATTTAAGAACACCTTCTAGGTAATAAATTACAATAAATCAAACTTTAAAACGTGAAAGCATGCACCAGAAGACACACAGTGTATGATATGAGAAAGACAAGTAAATTTAAACCATATTCCCAAGCCTGAATAAAGCAAATTCAATTGCTTTAGGAAGATAATGATCAAAACCTATTTTTGTATGAAATCAATAAATCTTGCAAAGTTATAAAGAAAAACCTAATAAATGCTTCTGTCCTTCACTCTCCTGAGTGTCTTAGTGCAGGCATAACCAAAAGTGATAAAGAGTTCAAGAGGTTGTCTTTGGAAAACACAGTGGTCTGTCATAAATACTGCACAAATACAAGGAGTGGCATTATCAAGAGAAACAGTTTTACATAAGAGAAGTTCAATTTCTGTGAAGAACATAATTTCATTAAAGAAAAACTAAGTCTTAGGAAATGCTAAAATGCCATTTGCTTTCTAAAGGAAAACATTTGACTTTCATTCCAGAAGTGTGGTTTTTTTCATGAAAAGGATTTCAATGTCTTCAAATTTCCCCACAGGTGAATATATCTACATTTTATAGTCCATAATTCACCTGCTTCTGTCCTCTAGCAAAACAAAAGGGGCAAGACGAGAAATCTGAAGTCACAGCTTGAACCAGACTGGAAAAACGCCATTAGCCAAGTCTACCGATGAGCACAAAACAATCAGGACAAGCACAACACATGGCAGTTAAACTACTTAAATAGGCAACCAACCTGCAGGACAATATCATGCCTGATGCTGAGTTAGTGACTGCCATGGTTTAACCCCAGCTGGAACTGAGCACTGCACAGCCGCTCACTCCCTTCTCCAGCCTCCTCCCTGGTGGGGTGAGGTGAGGAGCACCAAAAGACCTCAGCTCTGTGTAAGCCCTGCCCAGCAATATCGAAAACATCCCTGAGTTATCACAATGTTTCCAGCACAAATCCAAAGCACAGCCCCACACCAGCTACTATGGAGAAAATTAACTCCATCTCAGTCCAAACCAGCACAGCGAAAAAGAAACGAAAAGAGTGATCAATTATTGGACTGGCAGCCATCAGAGATCAGGGAAGAAAATGAATGAAATCATATCTAGAGAAGCAGAAAGAAGTTTTGGCAGCCTTCAGCAAAGACCTTTCAGCAAGAGATGTTTCTTAAAACCATATTACACCTTGTGCTCATAAGTTATGAGGTTATTGCTCACATGTTTTCCTGTTCATGATTCATTTTGCAATTGCAGTCAATTTTAAATTGGAAAAGAAAAAAGAAGTTACACATATGTACCCTTTCCCACCTCTTGGTACATTCAGTATCACATAGCATCTCTGCAACAGCCACTGTAGTTATGTGGAGAAAAATAGCATAAAGGAGAGTATTTCGTGCTTTTTTAATGCCTTTTAACACAGTTCAGTACCTGGATTCCAGGATTCTGCAGGATGTGGTCAGGTAGCACTCTACTCTGAAAAGGGATCATTTATTGCTTTACTCAAGGGAACATTCTTCCAGCACAACAGGAGCACATGAGCTGGAGTCTGGCAGCTAATGCTTCACTGCCCAGGGATCAGAATCAGCAAAATATTTCCTCTATTATATTTTACATAGGTTTTCTTACACAGAATATTGTATTTCTTTGCCTTTGATGAGCCTCTTCGCAAGCAATCATTTGCCTCAGGTTTTCCCTTTAGAATTTGGGTCATAAGAAGCTCTGCTGACTTAGCTTTCTGGTGCAGTATATTTCCCTCTGAAAAGCAGAGCCCAAAAGCCAGGTCAGTATTATGGCAATGCTCCTCTTTCTGCTCCGAGCTGGAACTGTTCCACAAAGATGTGTGGATACCCAATTTCTGTCAGGGTTTGCACTTAAAATGCACTGTCAGTTCTCATTTCTCACATTACCCTCTCAAATGGGCAGAAAAGGACAACTAAACTGGCAATCAGTTTCCAAAAAGAGAAGGTCAAAATAGACTATCTCACATGAAGAGCTGTCAGCTGCCACGAGAAGGCCATAATAGCTGCAGCCAGCAGAGCAGCACGTTTAATGTGCTCGCTGGAGGAGTTCGCACCTTGGCAGACCCATCCCAGGGGACTGAGCATGGAAAGCACGTCAGTGAAGTTGTCCTCCAACAGATTCAGCCCTAGTGTAGTTCTGCATTGATGACTCAAGTGATGCACAGAATCTCACATGAACACAGCACCCATGTGAAGGATTTCTGCTGTTTGTCTTCAAACCACACCAGAGGGCAGAAAAACCACACACAGACGCCTGTTTGGCAGGCACCAAGGCCAGCTGTCTTTGAACTTGCCCATCAGACACTCCCACAGCTGAAGGGCAACAGAAAAGTGCACACACTGGCACTGAGCAGCACCAAACACCAGCTGTGAAGCACACCAAAGTATGGGGACACTCGAAACAGATCATGGTTCTATCTCATCTGCGTGAGAAACACAGACATGACACTCCTCCCTGGGCTGCCAGCACCCCTCTAATGAATAAGGCACCCCTGTATCAGAGGCTGAGCTTCAAGGCAGCCACTACGTAAGAAATGCTGGTATTCAGCAACTTGACACGAGCAAGGATTAAATTGAAAATAACCTTTTCCTTACACCTGGCTAGAAAGCACAATATCAAAACAGATGTCTGCTTTGCCCATTTACTGAACACAGGATTAGTCGGTGTCCCAAGCTGTACCACACAACACGTGGTCTGAATTGAAGTAAGCTTAGCATTGTCACAAACTTCAGCACACACTCAAAGCCTGTATCTGTATCCCTCTCCCTACCCAGAAGGTGAATTGATATTGAACTGATGCCTTCTGCTGCTGCTGCAACAAAATAAATGTGGAAAAACCAGGAGCAATGGAAATCACAGTGCTTTTACTGATTGTAATGTTTCCAGTTTAAGTAGGTTTTGCCTGTGGCCATTCCCCCCACAGCACATGAGAGCCAGGGGAAGTGCTGCACTAATCCAACCAATAACTTCTAGGAAATGGAAAACTGCATCTGTTTAATAGATGTTTCCAATTTCTTACATCACCATCAGTATCTGTTTGTCACTTGGCAGGTTTTCTATAACTTCTCAGGTCCAAGCTGATTTCAAACCCATTTGGTAATGTCAATGTGACTTCAAGATTTAATGATTCATTATTTTGTAGACCCGAGAGCAAGGGAATGTGTTAATTTTTTTTTTCCTGCACAGGCTTAGTGGTTTCCTTCTAGTTTATTTTCTCTATGTATCATTAAAAACAAGAACTGATAAGGAAAAAAACCTCAGTGAAACATACATAAAAGAGACTCCCTTAGTTTAAAAAATACTGTAAGCACTCTACCTTTTATAACCTGCAGAACAATTACAGGGTAATGGTTCTCCACGCAAAACACCCTCTCCAGGAATATCAGGCTCGTGAAAACTCGCCACTCTATCTCCTTAGATAAAATTCACATGCACGCATACACCATTTGACGTATGCTAGAAAGTTCTGAGCCTTGTTTCCCTCCTGATTATTATTAAAGTAAGGGGGAAAAAAAGCATAAAACCCAACCAATACCAGCAAAGCACACCTTCTGAGATAACCAGTGAGTGCTGGGTGAGTTGTGTAACAATCTGTCCAAGGCATCATGTCAGTCACGCCTAGGCAATGGGGCGAATGCTAACAGTGTCCTGCATATCTGCAAAGTTCTTCCATGGCTTCTTCAAGATCTGCACGTCTTTCTGGAGTTTGTTTTGCACCCAAAAGCCTTTTTTGTGGCAGCAAAGTCACCAGTAGAGAGTCACAACCTTCTTGGATTTCTTTTCTTGTACTCTGTAGGAGTAGCAAACGCTGAGCCACTAGACATGCCAGGTTTGATGTCAAGGACACAGAATGATAGAATCGTTTAGGTTAGAAAGGACCTTTAGGATCATCAAGTCCAAGTGTTAACCCAGCACTGCCAAGTCCACCACTAACCCATGTCCCTGAATGCCATATCTACATCTTTTAAATACCTCCACGGATGGAGGTTCCATCACTTCCCTGGGCAGAGTGTTCCAGTGCCCCACCACCCCTTCTATGAAGCAGTTTTTCCTAATATCCAATCTAATCCACCCCAGTGCAACTCGAGGCCATTTCCTCTTGTCCTGCTGCTTGTTACTTGGGGGAAGGGACAAACCCCCACCTGGCTGCTACGGACTTGGAGTTGAGGCTGGGCTGATGTTTCATCAAAATGCAGTCATTCATTGCTTGTAGGAATTGAAAAAACAACAAGTGTCCAGCCCCAGAGGCACCTGCTGGTGCAAGTGACTGCCACCATTACCAGGGCTGAGTGAGTCGCTGGCTGGGGTGAGGAAGGAACCCTCTCACTGAGGCATTAACATGCTGAATACGCCTCAGCTAAATGGCCTCATTCAGCCCAGAATGAAGAAGCAGTTTCACAGAATTTAATGACTGATTAATATTCATTTAATAATTCTTGCCTAAAACTGCAGCAAATGATTTTAAATTATGCCATTCGGGAGACAGCAGACTCGATTCAGCAGGATCACTGGGCTCAGACTGTCCAAGTCACTCTCTGGATTATTTGGTTCTCTCTTCCCGTGCCAGGTGACTGACAGGTGTCTACCTTGCTTTCCTTTCTCTGCTTATTTCTGCCTTTTTCTCTCTTTTTCTTATCTTCTTTTTCTCCATGTTTGTTTAAAAATGCATGCAGCTCTAACAGGATACATGGAGGAATGGCTACCAGAGTGAGGCAAGGGCCCTACTGTTCTCACAAACCTTTGGAGACAGCAGGCTGCTGCAAACCAAGAAGGACAAGCCATGCTTGATCTGCTGCCAGCACACTCCAAAGGGAGCAATAAGAGGAGCATGCAGGGTAGAAAACAGATTTGAGCTAGCAAGCAGCACAGCTTGGGTCTGTTCTGTAGGGAGACTGGGAATTTAATGGCCTTTTTATAAAAATGCAAAACTAGAACAAAAATTGAAGTCTGATGGGTCCCTGAGCACCCACGACTCAGCAGTCGTAGCACCAAAACCTGCACCCAGCAGCCCACAAAAAAATCAAGGGAAAAAACAATCAAGGGAGAAAAACAAAAAAAATCCACATTATATTAGCTTTAAGTTTGTCCTTGGGGAGCTGAATCAGTGTGTTGTGCAAGGCAGGAAAGTCAGGCTCTTCACAAAAAAACCCACAAAGCACCAATCTGCAATACCACCTACTTCATCTAGAACCAGCACCCCACCCAAACTCCAGCACAGGCACATCCAAGGCATGTCCAACAGAGCATTTCTGGAGACAAACACTACAGACAGAGCCCAGGCACAGCAACATGAGTTTTTGTAGTTACAGATGCCCCAAACCCAACCTCATCCTCCCACCCAAGCAAAGCCCAAACCAGAGCCCAGGAACAAAGCAGCCTGTGCTGCTCCCCACCTCTGCCTCCAAGGGGAAGAAGGCTATCAAAATGCAAAATCAGTGGTGCAGCAGCCTCTCAAATCCTAGAAAACTTAATTCTCTCTGCTACTCTAACCACAGCCCCCTCCAATGCAGACAGTATCACCTTTTCATTGCTGTACTGTGCCCTGGCAATGTGTTCCCCTTCATACAGAGCCAATATCCCTTCCTATTCCCAGAGCCTAGCGCTCACCTGGCTGGCACCTTCACCTGCAACTTCAACTCACCTGCATCTGGATGACTACAATTCTTCCCTTTTCAGTTTTTATTGATTCTTGAGGCACTAATTTCTGAGATGTATGGTATCATTGGATTATACTGTCTAGCAATTTATTTGTGTCTCTCTTTATGTGCCAGATTGATTCCTTTTTCCTCTGAGTCTCAAAAAAAGATGGTGCCACTGTTGTTATTTGGCTATCTCAACAGCTCACGTAGCCCCGAACTATAAGGCATTCCTGCTCCAAGAAATTTTGTGCTGAGGTAATTTGGAGACTAAATCAAGTTTTATCTCTGAATGAGGTTAGTGGATATTAATGGGAAGGCAGGAGTTTGCACTGAATCATTAATGTGGATAAATGGAGAGTGCCTGTTTAATACTTTATACAGCAAGTGCTAATAATGCCTGAAAACAGTGGGGAAATATTGCAAGTTGTATTTAAACAGAGTAGAGAAGGAGGCCTAATTTGACCTGCTCTGGTACATTGGCTGTGACCATACACTGGGAGCCTCCATTAGCCTGAGTCATCTCTCCGTGCTGCTCTGCTGTATTTCAGCGTCCAAGTCCTCACTTTAAGCAACATTTATGAGTTTCTGTAGCTGAACAAAAGAAACACAATTGCTGCTGGGACACTATGTATTTGAGGGAAATTGCTGCGAACAAACATTTCCAGGAACTTTAAATTCAAAATCATTTTTTTAAACAATGAAAATTAACTCACAAAAGAAGTAACAATTAGAGCTAAGAGTGACTGCCAGAACCTTCCTGTCAATTAAATACAAAAGACTTTGCATACAGGCTCATGTGTACATCGTTTAGGCTGTTCAGAAGTGCTCAGAACCACTGTGACCTTTGCATGGTGAGCAAGAAGCAGTTGTGTGGGATATATGGCCTGAACTGCCAGTCTTAATAGTCCAGCAGTTTCAGAAGCATCTATGTGAACGAATGCATGGAAAGAACAGACTTGGAGAGACAGACAAAGCCTACATAAATACTCCTACAGCTATTTTAACTCTCCAGGGCAATGCAACGCACAGAGCATTCATACATTTTAATTACAGGAAGAAATTCAGTAACACTGGAGTCATTTGCACTGCAGCTCTGGTGCTGTCAGAGTTCACAAAAGAAGTCCTGAAGCAACAGGCACTTTCACTGCCAAGTAACTGTCAGCCCAATTATTCCCAGGTAATTCACACTAAGCAAGCAAAGTGAAGGTACATTATCAGCAGCAGACACACAGGTCCGAGGTCACCCACTACAGTAAGGAACATGCAGTCTCTGTACACAGAAGACAGGCTGCAGGAAGATGATGGGATTATAGGGGAACACTGGAGTGTGCTTATGCTAGCAAAAGCAACATGGTATTCTCTGCTTTCCTAGAAAAAGCAACTGCTCAAAGCTTGCATTGACTCCCTGTAACAGCAAGAATGAAGCTCAGCAGTACTCACCAGCTGAAGAGACAGAGACCACAGCCAGTTATAAAACAGCATCTGCTAGGCTGCTCTTCCACGTTTAAAAAGCAAGCCCTGGAAAAAGCAAACTAGGAAAAAAGGCTCCAAGAAAAAGGAAGCCCTGCAGGGGGAGAGTTAAAAAAGAACTAGCAAGTCAAAGAGGTGCTGTTTGAATAGGGATGACCCATGCTGTTAGAAGAGCTTAGGTCTCCTTTTAAGCAACTAAATGAAATGGATGGTACTCTGAATAGAGCCCCTCCTGGCCCAGCAGGAGCTGAGCACAGGGCTGTTTGTCACAATAAAATATTTGCTGTAGGTGAGCAGGCTGTGTTTTGCCCTTCCCCAAACACAGGTGATAAAGAAGCATCTGATAATTTTAGCTAGTCAAATGGCTCTCAGCATCACAGACAATTTGTTTCCTTATTGCCATACTGGTCACAGAGTTGCTGGTCAGTGCAGATCCCTTTGGGAGTGCCCCGAGTGCTCTATTTTCAATATCCTCAGCTCTGCCTTTTCTAGGCTGCATTTCCAATGGCTTTGTCACCAGTTCCCAAGCTGTGTTTTCAGGTTTCTAAAATTCTCCAATACCTCCAATGCCTTGGTAGGACACAAGAAGCCTCAGATATCTCGTGAGCACAGCTGATGCTCTGCTCCTGCAGGCAAGGCAGGTGGGTGCTGCATTCAGTTTCCAAAGCACAGTTTTTCAAACCAATGTTCCGAGTGCAACAGGACTGCTTTGCAATATTTAGTATTCATTAGCCTAAGTGGGCATCAGTAAAGCAATTAGTGTGAAGCTGATACAGCGGAAGTTTGGAGGACACTCTTAAGGACAGGCAGTTTGTCTGTCACAACTGCAACTCAGGAGAGTTTTGTGAGCTGGCAAATCTACCAAAAAAAAAAGACACGTGTGAGCAGGCTTTCAGAGACGTTGTTTGATTTCTCCTCTAGTAATTCAGCTATATCTTGAGCAGCCACCATATTTTGAATGATATTCTTTTGCAGGCTTCTCTGACTGCAGGTTTGATTTTGCATTAGAGCTCTACCTGGCCTGCCCAGATTGAACACACTATTTAGAACACTCAAGAGTGTTGAGCAGAGGGCTAAAACTGGGGAACTATGGTGACATCTTCTTCTAAACAAGGAAGAAGATCGGCACAGAACTGAGAGCAAGTCTAGAGTGGACAACAGTTCCCTCTTGCCCTGCTCCACACTCCCAGCTTGTGTAGAAAACAATGAGACTATTCCAGGGAGACAAATAGGGAGGCAATATGTCTAGATCCATGCAGGCTACTTAATACACATTGTGGCTGTTAAGTCAGCTACAGTTGGATAACTGCCAGCCATCAGTGCGACTGGCAAAGGACCTGATGAAAGTCCCTTACTACCTGCAAGGAAATAGCAATCCCAGACACGCTGAGGACTGTGCAGTCCTAGCAGTGAGCACCCCACAGCTGCAGCCACCAGAGCCTGTGGGGAGGGCTGCAAACTCTTCAATGATCAGAAAATTCAGTCAAAATTAGTTTCTCAGAAAATTTCTCAGGAAGAAGGGGTTTAACCCAGTTGCAACTCACAGATCAAGTCATGCAGCTGAAAATTTACCACTTCATTGGCTTTTCCAAGTAATAAGCTTCCGATGGCATCATATTTTGCTGACTGCATCTCACAGAGTGTATTCTGAAATGCAAAGTCAAAGTCCTGCTGCTATTGTGCCATCATCAGCCCTGTCTAAACTGACCCAAGTAATTGCCTCTCTCATTCTAAAGGAGCAGGGTGCTGCAGTTGCCTGAGAGGAAAGTGGCTATTTCAGGAAGGAGTGACTTAGTTAAACCAAGGTAAACTGCTCATGGGAGCTCAGCCGTTCTTTGCCATTCCACGTGCAACTGCAGTTCATTCAGTATTTAACAATGAGCCCTTCTTGTCATTTGAGATAGTCAAATCTTTTTCCTTTTTTAATATATTTACTTAAAAGCACTGGCAAGTGCAGAAAGTGAAGAGTTAAAACAATGCTAACAGCTAAATCAAAGAAGAACACATAGGAAGTGGAACATCACATAGCAACAAGAGAATGATGATGAAGAAATGATTACAGTGCAGAAAGGGCACAAAAGAACAATATAAAAGACTTAGTTATAAAAAGAATTTTGTGTAAGGAGAAAATAGACATAAATAGGGAAGATGCAGAGAGCTAAAGAAAATGCTTTTTAAACTCTGAAATCTTTGGGTTAACACAGAACTATAATATTTTATAATTTTTTTTTTTTTTTCTACAAAAAAGTTTTCCAAGTTCTGCTAATTTATGCAGATTGAGGAAGCAGATGTTTATAGACCTCATAGAGGATCAAGGACAAAAGAGATAATTAACGTTTTTTTCTGACTTGCTCTCTATCAGAACGATGACTGGAAGTTCACTTTGTGAGTCTTGAGGAGACATCCCCTATTAATCTAAACACCCCACTGGTGGAAAATCTGCCACTTCTTCCTTTAAGGTGTTTCAATTATTAATTACACTCATAGTTAAAAAGCTGAATCTTATTTCCAATGCTGACTTTTTCTATTCTCTGCTGTGAAATCAGACTCAGTCTACTAACAGGGTAAGTGAATTTTTTTAAGCATGGATTATTTTTTTAAATTGCTCTCTGAACATCTCTAAAAGAACAAGTATTGGAACAATGATCACATTTTACATTAATCCAATACAGTTTTATACAATATTATATTTTTTTTTATATGTATATATGTATTTTATGTAATATGCTCTTCAGAGGGCCTAGAAGGGTATTGCTCCTTTGCACAGCTTTTCAAAGCTTTTGGAACATCCCAACAGTTTTTCCCTTAAGTCCTTGTTTTATCCAGTAGCCTGCTGCCTATCAGGAATATGAGGTAAGGTATGGTGAAGGATGGTCACTTCTTGGCAAACTCTCACCACCAGTCTCCACATCAATCCCTGCATTCAGAGGTAATAGTTGGGGTAATGCTTAATGAAGTATTTTCAATATGTTTTCCAGCTTCATTAAAAAATCCCTCACTGCAGCTTGGATATCTGATGAGATACCTTCTAGGAATTTATGTTCTGGTTTCCTATCTCTCTTTTTAAATTCTTTCCCAAAGAATTTATGTTCACCAAGGCAGGGAGTGGGGAGATGGTTGTGGCACTGCTGTTGGCAGATCTCCTGCACTCAGACCAACAGTGCACCACAGAAATTGTGACTATTGCAAAGAGAGTAGGGGCTGAAAGCTTTCTGGAGACAGGTATCAACCTCATGCTAGGATTTCCACCTCAAATCCAAGCTTCAAAGGTTAGGCTGGATGGGTTCCAAAAATATTCCCTACAGAGGTGGGTGGTGGACTCATGGCAGTGGCACAATGAGCCATAGCCCCTCCACTTCTGCAAAGGACAGAATTTCCGTGGGGAATAAGGGATTGAAAGGTCACAATAATCTCTTTAGTCCTAACTGCAAACATACCAATTTCCAAGGCAATGTTCTTAGACCTGAAAAGTCTCTCTCTATTTTACAGAAAATAAATTCAAGCAGGAATGCTGCAGGGAGCAAAGGGTGTGCAAATGTGTGTGTGAATCCATCTGAAAGAAAATAATTATGTAGAAGTCTTAAAATCAGGGGAGAAAAATTATTTTGAAAATATAAGTTTCTTCCAAAGCAAACATTACCCTTCCAGCAGCTCCCTCCACAACCTCTTCTGAGGGGGCTCAGCATGACTGCAGAAATTCTGCAAACACTGGGGTTGAAGAGTGGGAGGACAAGAAGCCATAGAGGGTCTACTGAACAATATAGCCCTAAGTTAAAAAAAAATCACATTTGCTTACTGTATCCCATTGAAGATGCAAGTGCTTTTTTCACAGCAGCACATCAGTCTATAAAAAGATGAAAGTCCAAGGCTCACCCCTCTTAAAAAAACACCATTCCTATCCTAAAGCCAGACAACCCACATCAGCAATGTCCATAAAACATTCTCCTGTTATGGTCCAGGACATTGCAGCTACAAAAGAGTTGCTATCAAACTCAACCTTTTTTTATGCATCCTGCAGGCAAGTTTATCACCATCACCTTAAACCAGAGGCAATTCCAGCTCTCTGGAGGGATCCTGTGCTGCTTCTCAGGAATTTGGGGAACGGCAAGAAGGGCAGATCTCCTGCAGGAGTGTAACAGGCATCAGGTGTCTGGAGCCTGATGTAATCTGGTCCTGATGGAAAACTGCCATATGAATAGCCCCACTCTATACCTTCCCACAAAAAATCCAGTGCTTGCTCCATTATTCCCTATTCTCTGTGTTGCCACAGTTGCACCTCTAGAAATCATCCTCAAAGGAATGGTTCTGCTACAGAGGGGATGGGACAGAGTAAGAAGGCAGATGAGAAAGGAGTTGCAAGAGGGGGAATCTGCACTCACCAATCAGGGACAAGGCAGGGACAGGCACAGAAACCCAGCTGAGCACAAATTTGCACAGCCACAGCTGCCACTTAGTTTGTATTTTATTTCCCAAGCAGGTCCTCACCTTAGGCAACTGCCTGCTTAAACTATGCCTGAAGCCCTGGCAATGGGGCCTGTCCTGTGAACTGTGGCCCTAAAAAAGAAATCCAACAGGGCAGCTGTTGCCCTCGAGGAATCAGTTGGGGAGCATTTCCAGGAGCTAGAGACTGTGCTGAAATCAATCAAGTTAAATGGTGGTATATGAGAATAGGAATGAATAAACCTCGAGGGATATCATTTGTCATTTACTGTACTTGTTAAAAGTTACAAAACAGCAGTTCAGCAGAGGTTAGAGAAAGGACAATGCAAGAACACAAACTTCCAACCCATTTCCGAAACTGCTAACAGCTCCAGTATTTTCCAGGAAGAAGAAAAATTCATAATGAGGAAAATAATAAGGATTAAAATGAAACTTTTTTTTAATGTCTAAGTAATAAGTTGTTCAGACCTTTCAATAGCCAGCAAACACTGCTTATAATGTGAGAGATCCTGACCAAGCCATCAAGAATTTTTGGACAATAAAATGGCCATGAACAAACACATGGAAACAATAATAAAGAAAACTGCACAGCCAGAGGTCAAACCTACTTTATACTAGGAGCTGAACTCTGATAATTCACAATAGATTAAATTCAGCAGCAGTAGAAGCTTAGCTAGAAATTTGGATGTTAGGAAGATTTAAGCTGGGAATAGGTCTTATTTTTATTTTACCAAAGGCCAGACATAGACTCATACATGTTTATGAGGAAAAAGTAAAAGCGACTGAATTTTAAAGAATGGGCTGTGGAGAAAATAGTTTGGGCCTAGCAGGGTCTATGGAAAATGCTGTCAAAAGTTAGAGGGTAATAACTTAAATTTTCATCAGCAACTTTCAACTTTACTTCCAAATGTCAAAAGCCAAAAACCATGGCTAAGAATACTAAGTACAAAATGTTTTTTGAGCACAGGCTTTTCATCTTCCAATGTGAAACTGAGGATTTTGAAAGAAAGCAAATGTTTACAATCACAATTTTTGTTATTACTCAATATCAAGTTTTTGACTTCAAAATATTTTGAGGAATATTTTTCATTCATTATGTTTTTAAGTCCAATTCCAGTTCCTTTGGAAATAACACGATGTTTTTGATTATAGAGGGTGACAGAAATCTCCAGAGTGAAGCAGGAGACTGAGTAGCTCAGGGCTATGCTGTGACACCCTTGGGTGAAGTCTGCGTGGCACAGCGAGGAGGGTGCCAGGCTGGACCCAAACAGCAGCATTCCCTGGATTTGCTCCAACACAAGTGTGACCCTGTCTTCATCACTGCCTCCCTTCCCCACCTACCTTCACCCATCTTAACTACTTGTGCTGTGTGCTCTACTCTGCATGAGGTTGGGGCTTGCCGAGCTGCTGCCATGGACAGCTGCATCCCACACAAACTGTGGGAGAACCCAGATTTATCCACCAGGACCCAGACTTGCACAGAGGAGTCTGTGTTACCTAAAGATCAGACATCCTTAAAGCAGGGAATTTCTTTTGGCAACTGCAGAGTTCACACAGAAGAGTCCATTTTGGTATTTACTTTGAAATAAGGTCATTTATTGTGGGTCAAGAAGCCCTTTCCATACAGCAGAGCCCCACAGTCATTCCCATATCCTCTCATGGATGGTTCAGGGATTCTGGAGGAGGTTTCTGTGCAGAAGAATTGCAGGCTGAAATTTTCCAGTGACAGGACAGAAGGGAATTTGAAGGGCAGTAGGGCAAATCTGCCTGTCATTATTACTAGCAGGTGACTACTACTATAGTTGTGCTGTCAGTTAAATTACAGCCTGCTGAGATCTTTAGCTATTCCTGTCTGTAGTCTATTCTTGAGAGGCAGTTGCTGTTGAAGAGGAGATATAATTTTGATACCTGCTTAATTTGTGTACCTATATCCTGCCTGACAGAATGATTTCTCTGGCTTCATAAATGGATGCATGTTCCTCTCAATTGGCATTCACTCCTCTTGCTGCACGAGCATCCGTCTGTCCAAAATCTTTAGAGAAACAGTTCACAGGGAGCAGTTAACTGTGATCTCTCTCAAAAAAATTAGTCCCTATTTTTTCTCTGACAAATGAAGACATTGTTTCAACAATATTTTCCTTCTCCACTGATGGTGCTAAATATTTATAACCTGTGCCTCCTAGAAATGCTGGTCTCCTCATGAATAAACACTAGGCTAACATCCAGCAGCTTCCAAGGAGGATGCAGGGTGCAGCTGACCTATTCACATGCCTTCCCCATTTTAAATACCAGGTTCCCCAGGACAGTCATTTAAAATCAACACTGACCCTGATACCTGACCTGAGATTTTTGTGTTTGCCAGAAAACATACTTAAATAGGCGCATCTTGGCAGTATGCAACAAACAAGACCAAGCTTTGCACTGCAAAATGTTACAATCCATGCGGAAAGAAAATGAACACGTTGTTGGTAAGCCTTGGTAAACCAATCCCACCGCTGCCAGCTCCCAGTTCAGTGTACAAGCAAGACTTGGTGTAGTGTTTCTCTTTCATCCTGGTCTTTTTAGGTTTGGTCTCTTCAGTATCTAGATTCTAATTTGATGAGGAAGGTTCCACTGTAACCTCCGTGGCCTGAGCATGTTGTTGTCAATGGAAAGGCCTCATTCTTTTTGTTCAAACCCTCTGCACTCTCAGCTTTCCAGGTGTTTTTTCACCAAATCACATGCTGGGCTGGAAGCTGCTCAGCTTCCCAGATGAGGGAAAGCTATAGAGCAGCCCTGGCCTGCAGTGGTCCTTCCTCTCCAAAGCAAGGCTTTTACTCTCTTCTACATTTTTATTTCAAGTTTTAGAGAAGGAACAAAGGAAAACGACAAAATTGTGATGGCTACTGATGTTATTTTCACCATTCCCTATTCCTCTCATTCTGCAGTTTAGGACTACCTCATGCACTGGGAAATGTCTGCTTCTGTCCAAGCCCTTTGTCTGCCCAGGACTTCACCTACAGTAAGACCATTTACAAAGATGTCAAAATAACCGTACACTTACATGTTTAGGGTTCCTTTGTTGTAAGGGATATCTGAAAGGCAGTCAATTTAGAAGAGCTTTGTATCCTAATTACTGCAAAGTAGGATTCAAGCAATAATCAAACTAAATAGGTTTTCTCTCCTGGAAGGTGAGTGTATGAGCTGATATGAAGATTTATTTTCTTAGATTTAGGCTCTGGTTAGACAACCAACTACAACTACAGCACTGCTCCCAAAAGTGGCAGTTCCACACTTTCTCGTATGGCTATTCAGCACTTTCACACATCTTAGGATCATTTTCCCTTTTGCTTACGAGCTGTAGTAGTTGTCATATTTACATAATCTCCTCTTTCACCTTTCCTTCTCAAACCTCCAATTACTGTATGCCCATCATAAACCTTCATGAAGTTCCCAGCTTGTGTTTCTGCCATTCATACAGCATTGCCCCTTCTACTTCACAGAGTTTTTCAGTTCTCAAACCCAGTTCCCTCAGGAAGAATTGAGCAGCTTGCAGGAATGTTTCCTTCAGCTTTAGCCATCTTATTATCACACACAGCTCCCATTTGAAATTAGCCCATCAATATTTAACTTCCATCATTGCATCTGGTATGGAAAATGCACACTCCCATCCCTTGTTTGCTTGTTCCCTTGAGCACTGCTGGAAACGATCCCTGTGATGTTGGGGAATCAGCACAAGCACAAGTAAGGTAAATAAAGTTCTGCACAGGTTCTCCTAGAAAATAATGCACAAATTTCCCATCTTTTCTGCACATGCAATTACAATTCCTCTGCATGACTCCAGAGAATCACGTTTCTGTTGCTAAAAGTATTTTTACGCTATTTCCTCTATAAATTAACAAACCTCTGAGTAAGCCAACCCCTCTCAAAAATTTCACAGGAAACTGCATTGACAGAAGTTAAGTCACCCACTGAATGGCATGAATAGTCCAAAGCCTGTGGAAGCCCACTTGCACCGAGCCCACAGCAGGTGCTCAGTCCCTTCATTTAACTTCCATTGAGTTCCATATCTCAGTAATTCAGTACTATCCTCCAGATGGAAAAGAAGCTTAACAATTCATGCTTAAACAATCACTTTAGTTGCTTCCAAGAACACTTAACTGCAGATAAAAAAACCCCAACCTGTTTTCTCTGGACAAAACATTTTATCAGAAATTACCTACTTTGCCAAGATCCCATCTGCACAATATTATTTGATTCTGTGTAAAGAGGAATCCAGAAGAATCATTCAGAGTGTTTAGATCTCAGATAAATATGTTTATTTATTTATTTTCTTAAAGATTAGCTTTTAAATCCTCTCAGTTGCCTGACTCTTTCTTTCCAAGAGCCTAGTTGGGTTTTTGTTTTATTTAAAGGTCTGTCATCACCTGTCAGTGCAGCATCAAGAAAACACAGGAATGTGCTATTAGTTCAGAGCTTGGGTAGGACAGATGAGCTTTTTTAGTAACTGTACTGTATTAATGCCTTGTTAGGGGTTCTTACATGTCCCCTGATAATAGGAATAACCTCTGGAGTAATAGCAATTTATCCATACATCTAGCTCACACTGCTTGACACAGATAGTAACAGTTGATAACCCTCCTGGGCCACTTTTCTCCTTCTGTAGAAGCGCTCTCTTTCTAGAATACATTATTTTAACCTGTCAGAGTATAAACAGGACAATTACTTAGACCAATGTAGGCTGAAAGTGTTGATAACTAAAGTTAAATCCAGCATTGTCACTCTAATGTTTTCATGTTAAATCAAGCCCAATGAGGCAGCATGCCTTCTCAAATGAAAACATTTGTCAAACTCTAATTCAAAATCGACCTAGTGCAGATCTCTTGATTTGCACTGCTTGCTGACAACACCAGGAAAGTAGCAATGGAAACAGTGAACTGAGTACTGGGCCAAAGAGAGAAAACTATCAAGCTGGTTTGTGTCTGTGAAGGGAGAACTCACAGACTCCAGGAACAGCAGCAGCAACAGCCCACCCATTGCACTCAGGTTTTTTAAGATTTGCACAAAATCCAGGCCTGCTCCTGCGCTCCTGAATGCTCAGGAACAATATCTGGTCACTGGATATTATTTTGTCCATAAATCCTACTGTGGCTGCCTCTGCATCCTTCTCTAGACTGTTTCCTTCCAGAGCATGTAACTGCATTAAAAGCAACATCCCTTTGCTCAACAGACCTCCAGCAGTAAAACTCCAGCCCACACACTGCATGCAGCTCACCTGCTCTTGCTCACCAATTTCTATGAAGAAGAAAGGCAAAAGATGTCAACACCATTTCCTTCCTCACATTCCACCCTTCCTACAGAGCCTCTGCCTCTCCTATCCCGTGGGCACAACAACTCCTGCTAAACAGAGCCAACAATAATGCTGCTCTCTAACCTTTCTGCTTTCTCCTTCAGAGACTGCCTCAGCGATCTCTCTCAGATTTGACATTATCTTTCTCCTCTGGCTCCTTCATCTCCTTATCCAAACCAAATACAAACTCCTCTGAAATCACCCTCCCTGAAATCTCTGCTGACCAGACCTGAGGATTTGTTCTCCATCTGCAGCTTCCTTAAGCACACTGCTGCTCTGATGCTATTGCCTGCAGTTACCTTCTACATAAATATTCTACTTCCTTATTTAGCTATTAGCCCCTGATTCAGTTCTGGTCAGACTGCGTTGAGTTCTTGTCACTTAGTCCTTCCTGATAGTTTGTAAAAAGTCCTTAAAGAAATGTAGATCCAAATGCCCCATATCTGCCATATCCTACCTACTCAAAACAAACCCCTGGCTTGCCATGGTGTTCTCTGACACCTTTGCTCCAGGGAGGAGAAAAGCAACACTGTTACTCAGCCTAAAAGGAACATGAACATAGTTTGAGGAAAAACATAATGTCATGTATGGTTTTGTATCAAAGCCTCACAAGACAGTCCATATTGGATAAAAATTTTATGCAAAAATTCAGAGGAAGAAAAAGAATGGCTTTCTTTGTCTCCCTAGGATGGACCATTGCAAAACAGCAGGATTGCTCCCAATCCAGATCAAGGACAAAGCTGAATTTGCTTTACCTTTTATGCTGTGCCTAATCCTACATTAAAATATCCTGAAATCTGAAAATGTAAATAATCCGGCTGAAAGTAAATGGGCATCTTTGATTAGGTTCCTCTTTTACTTTATTGTTGTAAACTCTTTTTTCATGTAACACTTAGCCAAGTTTTCATTTCTCTGTGATTCTGTGAAGACAAATGTTTGCTTTTAGTAATCTGTAAACTTATTCCTGTGTTCTATAAAGTTTTAAAATATCCATCAGTTATGAAAACATATATAAAATTATATACTTGCATTGTTTCCTTACATTTATAGCATTTGTAATTTTTTCCCCAATTGTTTTATGTTAAATTGGCAACCACATTTTCTAGTAGGCTCACCATACCCTTCAATCTAATGTTCAGATGGTAACATATCCTTTTATAATAGTTTGGAAAAGTAATTATGACAATGATCATATGTACAGTTTATTGTTTGCACCTCTGCATAAAGCTTTTAACTGAATGGTTTTCAGTAAGATATTTAACTAGAAAAACAAGGGTGAAAAGTAATGGCCATAAGTGGGGTATGAAAATAACTGGAGACAGCAGATCCCAAATAACCATCCATCAAGGCAGAAGGACTGGAGTTCAGCACCAAAGGGAATGCTATGCTGGTTTGGTCCTATTCAATGTTAATATTATCAGTACCTCTCCACTGATGAGACTGGCAGAAAAGATACGATTTAATAAGCCATGCTCCATTTAAAGTCTCAGGTTTATTAGATGTAGGGGCCAGCAACATAAATGTTTAAAATGCAATCAGAAAAGTTATAGGTAGCTTCACTGAATATTTCTCCTGCAAAAGCCCGTGCCACAGAAAATGAGGAAATCTATAGAAGTTTTACGTACAGCACAGCCTCTTACTTCAAAGTAAGCCCAACACTTGACACTCAGGTTAATATATCCTTCCAGCTTCCCTTTGCACTGTGTATTCTCTTCCTAAGCTTATTTTGTGTCATTTCTCTTCCTTTTCCAGTCTGTAAACAGTTTCAAAGTTTTATTTTTTTTCAAAGTGTTCATGAAACTCTCTATGACTGTTTTTTAAAAGGTTGAAGTCCTTATTCATAACTATGTTACTCTCTTAATATCTACAGCTTGTTCTTTCCTACTTTTTCTTCCTTTATTTTACTAAGAAGTAAACCCTTGACAGGCCAGCTTGACAAGGGAGAGAATGTAATTTCCATTGTGGCATTCTTCCCACTCCTTTGGGCACCTCTAAGGGTCTCCATGATCTGTCTGAAATTACAGACAGTAGTTTAGCAAATCAAGAAACTAATTCCCATCCAACCTTTGCAACTCTTGTATCTTCCTGAACTGCAGGCTATGGGCCCTTGAAAGAAATAAATAACCTATGTAATTGCTGAAAAACTCACCAACACACCACCACTGTCATTGTACTGCATGACAACAGGTACCACATTCTTCTTTAAACTGAACTAATCCAGTTATTTCCATTTAGTTCCTATTTAACATCATTTTATCACATAATAATTTTGAAATTATATTTCCTCCTTAATTTTCTCTTTTCACATCTGATGATAAAGACAGAGGTATTTATTTATTTGAAAATATTGCTAAGACCCAACAAAGGCCTAAGACCTAAGAACTACTGAATGTTGTGCTGAAGGTCAGAAGTCTGGCAATCTTACTTGGGTGTATTACATGCAGTGTAATGAAGAACATGTGGCTGATAATTACAATACCTTGAACAAACAATCTGACTGGGGCACGATGGGGGAGTGAAAGTAGTTCTAAATGGAGGAAATGCCAATAAATATCAAATGCAGAAGAGAGAGAAAGTTGGCAGCAATACACTAGAAGCCAGGAATGACACAAAATTAATAAGGGAAGCAAAAGGACAACTGAAGAAATCAATGGTCAATAAAGCTAAGGACAATAAAGTGAAGTTTATAAACTGTGTTGTAACAGGGAGTATCTAACCAACAGCTACTGGTCCATTACCACTATGGAAATGATAACATTGTCAATAATACTGTAAGAAAGACAATTATGTTCAATAAACTCTTCTGAGTTTCAGCTAATGCCAGTGATGTAGCCTTACAGTAGATCAATGCTGATTAAATACTGCATTTTCCAGTAATAATTAATTAATAAGAATGTTAAACACCATCTCTTGCAATCAGCATCTTTAACTAGCAATACAGACAATTTACATCCAGGAGTTTAAAGGCTTTAGCTAAAGACTTCTTGTGAGCTTTTCCAGTTGATCCTGAACATTCACAAAATTCCAGGCTCCAGTAAATTTACTCTTATCATAATACTTAAAATACTTAAGCAAAAATTAATGCATTGGTCACAGGCTTCAAAGCAAGAAACCAAAATGTCTAAAAAAAAAAAAAAAGTTATCTGGTATTTAACTGATAAAGAATTAACAGCAAGCACTTTGAATGAACTCTAAGCAACAGCAATGCCATCAATTCAAGGAAAACAGACACTTTTGCTTTGTATTGTATCAGATTACAGTTATTTTAAATGGATAATAACCCTGACTAAATAAGAATTCTCCTACCCCGTTTGGCTTGGCCTCCCACAGCATTTTGGCAGAGAAAACAGAACAATCCAAATCTACTGAAACAGACATTAAATACGTGCCAAAGAGATGCAACCCCCGAGTGGAGAAACTCTTAGACCAACACCTGCCTGGACAGGTCACATTCTCCCATCTTCATTTACTCTCTCTTACCACCTTCACACCCAGCACTGCTCCACAAAGACAGTGAAAGCTGTGGATCACAATAAAGGAATTAATTTGAAATTCAGTGCAATGCAGTTAAAATACAGCAGGGCTGAGAAAACATTGTCTGAGCAATGCTGAATTTATGGACAGGGGCACCGGCAAAGTAAGAACAGAGGCTTTGTTGTAGGACTTTGTGGATCAATGTACAAATTGTTATTCTCATTGTTCAGTAGAACAATTACTAAAATCCATTTGCCGGTAAATGTGCCTTGTCTTGTAAATCATTGGGTCATTAACCTTAACAATGTCAGTGTGTTGTCAGTATCCAATCCAATTAAATTACTGACCAAGGTAATACCTAAAAGCACACTTCAGACAAAGGGATCTACTATATTATTATCTACGATGACACTTAGCAGCATCCTAATTTTGTACCTGGAAATAGGAATATACCCTAAAATTTAGATTATATATTCTAAAAGCCAGGTGAAGAGACGCACAAATAGGCTGAACTGAAAAAATGGGAAATGGAAAAGGTTAGATGAAGAGGAAGAGGGGAAGAGAGAGAGAGAGAATAGAAAATTGCACCAAACAATCACCTCCAGGGGGTCATGTGTGCATTGTTATGTACCGTATTTCAATGTTCTTGAGGTCAGAAGACAGGGACACAGGATCTTCTCCTGCCCATCAATTATTAAATCTGGCAATAAGCCTTAGCAAATGTCCAGTGATGCTGCTTCTAAAAAAGGGCAGTGCCTCCACCATGCCAGAGTGAGTAATACAGCAGCGTATGGAAAGGGTGAGAAAGTCTCTGATGACCTTCCCAGGCCAGCAGTGAAGCAGGAGCCCAGCAGTCTGTTTAACTTGGAGAGGGAAATTCAGCCACCCATTTCCATTTTCACTCAAAAAACACAAGTGTATGTGCAATGCATGAGTGCTGGTAAGCTGCTCTCATTCCACTAAAGAGTCTCATTTAGATGACTTTCTGCTGCATGCAGAATGTATTCTCTCATTTCAGGCAGATTCTCAGCCCACACTTTGGGGCAGTAAAATATTCCTAGTTTTTTTGTTGTTTTTTTTTTGTTTTTTTTTTGGTGTTTTTTTTTTTTTGCTTTTTGGTATCTGCCTTTGTTTCCTCCAGCTTCCTCCTTGCCCCTAGAAAATCCACAAGCTTTATGACACAGAGGTAGAAACAGGCAGGCTCTGAGAGGTAGCTGATTGCTACCATTTCTATGGTTCTTGCTTTTCCATGGTCTGAGACTTCACTGCACGAGGTGCTATGGAAAGCACAAGAAGAAAGGATGGTCCCTCCTATCAGAAAGATGCCAGAGGGCCGTGGGCAGATGGAGAGTATGTGGTAGCCACAAGACCATGTTTGTCAATACATCAAGCATTGCCACTGACAGGCTTTTTTGTAATTCAGAAGGCAGACAAGTTTGCCTTTCTCTGGGTTCTCTGGTCAAGGCAGTGAATGGCAGTGGAACTCAGTCCCATTTGTTAAACTTCAATACTCCTACAGAGTGTCCTTGTAGGATGCTTGCAGGGGTACATCTGCTTAGCAGGAAAGCTTTACCCTGAATATATAATTTCTAAATATCCCAAATTATGGAGGACTTCCTCAGCAATGTCCTTGTGAGGCAACAACAGCACCACAGTAAACTCAAGCTCAGTCAGGAGCGGTGGCCGCAGGCTTTAGAAGAGCTGCTGATTCTGAGGCACCCAGGAAAACTGTGCTCCTGCTTTAGCAAGCTCTGAGCTAGGTCATAGTTTGTCCTTGTTTTGGAAAAATACACAATTTCAGGCTGAATCAAGAGCTTTATACACCCCATATGCACAGGGAGCCTGTACAGAAATGGCACATAATGCCACGAGTATTCTTCACATTTTACAGTAAAGAGTATCTCAGCCCTCAAAGGTGGAGGAGGGAACACAGAGTGATATAAAGTAGGAAAAAAAAATCAACTTTCTGTTTTATAGAAATTAAAATTTTGACCAAATGAATGCATTTTACTTTCAGTACAAGTTTTATCTTAAATGGAAAAATGAAAATGATTCCATCAAATATTTTCTAAAAAGTTATTTGGGCTACAAACACGGAAAATAGAACAGAACTGGAAATGAACTAAACTAAATCACCTGCAAAACTTCTATTTTTATGGGAGACACAAAAACAGGAATGGGCTTT
The DNA here is from genome assembly GCF_022539395.1 of Myiozetetes cayanensis. Classification (NCBI taxonomy): domain Eukaryota; kingdom Metazoa; phylum Chordata; class Aves; order Passeriformes; family Tyrannidae; genus Myiozetetes; species Myiozetetes cayanensis. The sequence goes on from NW_026087389.1 coordinate 8,625,809, forward strand.
AAAGGTAACAGCACACAGAAAAGGTAGAGTGCTGCTTTGTTAATGGAATTGCACTGTGGATCCTGAGCCAAATGGATGCAATTTTATGTGAACTGCACACACAAAAAATTCCCTCAATAAACATATGGAACATGAGGCTTCTTTTCTCTTTACTTTAACTAGGCAGCAGGGAAACATTATGACCAAAGAGTAGATATCAGTGCTAGAAGACTTATAGGGTTGCCTAAATGGGAGTTCAAAATAAAATAGAAGGCAGACAAAATAATTGCTGGAGTAACATAAGTGATTATTGTTTTCCTTATTCGTTTTTCTCCTCTTTCAGGCAGTACTAACCCAGGCACACATATACATTTTTGGAATTATATTTCTCTTTTAACAGCAGAAGTATCTTCTGGATGTATCAAAAGAACAATATATCCTATAGAGTCTGTTATGAGAACTTGACATCTTTGAGGAAGAAAATATATTTGTAACAAAGGAGCATCTGAATAAAAAGACACAAAGCAAGCCTTAAACAATGCTTTGTGCTTTCCAGTGATTTTTTTCAGGTAACATGATTAACTAGAAACCACTGGCATTAACAACATTGGACTTGTATTAGTTGTCTTGCTTTGGAAGCTGGATTTGGCAGCACACTTAAGGGCTTTTCAGAAAGCTCCTGTTGATAAACTATTAGAGTGAAATCCACATCCCATTTGCAGTTAACTATCGTCATCAGATCATCTTTTAGTAGTCCCAGCTTGCAACCCTGCTGGCAGTGACTATTTGTTTTTAAGAGAGCATCCCTTTTTAAAACTTACCTGACACTAAAATGCTCGTTATGTTGGAAATTATAGGAAACAAGGACAACAGTTCTGGACCCAGGAAACACTGGCTGTCAGTGCTCTCCTGTTCCCCAGTGCCAGGTCTCATAAGGATGATTGCAGTGCAATCCTTAAAACAGTTGTCTTCATCCCACAAGCCTTGCAAGGAAGGATCTCAACAACACCCTAAAGCTTGCTAAGAGACAATAACTCATTCAAAGACAACTGCAGCAGCTTCCAGAGATGGATTTTCTTCACAGAAGTTACATGGATACTCCAAGTACTTTATTGCTGTTTGAAAACAAAATTCTCTTCGCTGCTGCAGTTTCCAAACCCTGCTTTTAGAATTCTCTGGAGAATCAGTATTTTACTGCAAAACTCTTTGCCCTTTTCTAGCTCTGAGCAGCAATTTCAAATTATAGTATCTCAGAGGTTTGCCTGGAATGGCCTTGGGTTTGTTCCTTCCAGTCTGATTTAGAATTTGTACTGTAGAATTCCCCAGTAGGAACTGTGAAGAGTGGTACAGGTGCATAAGATACCAGTGACCACAACCTGACAAATTATTCAGACATGTGACAACCACATGACCCTGAAGAACAAATCTCGTAGTTCTATGATGCCTATTTCCAAAACCTTTTAATTATTTAGAGGACTATTCTGGCTCACAAAGTGCTAATGTTTAGGGCCAAATAATTGGAAGTTATTGACTATTGCTGAATTCTCCATGCTGTCAGTAGCTCTGACACACGTGCACCACACAGCACGGTGTGAATACCAACACCCATAATCTGCTGTGCTTATTCATAGAGCATTAATTGCAACAGACCACACAGACCTCACATACTTCATCATCCTGATGAGTTCTTATAGCATGAATCATCTTATGGATTAGCTTTCACTGCTTGTTCTGATCTTTGATTCCTACAGAGGCACAACCACACTCAGCCACTCACTCACCAGCAGATTCCACATCCCAGTTCCCCATCTTTACTGTGCACTTGTAGTTTCCAACAGCATGGGGTTTGCAGAGCAATCAGTGACTGCAATGATGCTGAAATTACTTCATCTACACCTGTCTCACTTCGCCTCCCACACCTGAGGAACTGCCAGACCCCTCGGAAAATGGCATTCTCCAAGAAGCCCGAAACCAGCAAGGCTTTCCACTGTTCCATTTTCCTGCTCCAGGAGCACAGAGAAACTAGAAAGAATTTTTAGTATACCTCAGCTTCCAAAAAAGCTTCAGAAAAAGTTCAAACTTCACTAAACTGCAGCTAGTCAAGTCTGCTAAATTTTTTAATTGTGGATAACCAGAGAAACACTCTGAAAACAATACAGGAAATCCTAATACAATCTTCAAACGCCAACACCTTTGCTACTATGAGAGAAGTCTTGAGCTTACTGAAATGTAGTATCTTAGCTGAACCTCAATTTCAGGGTATTTCTGCAGGGCTCTTCTCCACAGTAAGATGCTTTTGCTCAGCAACGAATTTATACTACAAAAAGGTGAGCAGCAAGTACTCCACAATCCTATATAAGCTATAAGCACAGTGCAGTCTCTGTGTCCAGTGGTAGCAAATATTTTTTTCTCACTATTTTAATGAAAATTTATTCTAGTTGAATAAAGATATTGTACAAAAGACATAATGCAAGCATACACAAGCAATTAGGAATGTTGTTCCATTTCCTAAGTATATTGTAATTAAACAAATGTCAGCAGTTCAGTCTTATGCAGAGTTGATTTGACAGTACTTGAGAATCTCAATTGCACAGTTCAAGACAGTTCAGGGACCCTGTTATTGTTTGTAGTAACATTTTTTTCCTTATGCATTTTGCTCTAACAACCTCTTAGCAAAATTGCATTAATCTTTAATAAGCATCAGCTCTAACTAGGCATGAATGTATCATTACAAAGTCTAGCTCTCAATCACAAGTGAAAAAGGTAGGGTAATCCTGTTGACCACTTTCCAGATTCATAAACTCAGAAAGACCCCGTGTTAAATCCTTCCCTGACACTGGCCCTCAGGCAGCTCTGTCCCCAGGGGATAGCAGGCTTTGTTCAACTACTTTAAATTCTTCTTTCTACTTGAAGCCGGCAGGAACTCCAACCACAAGCCACACTGCAGTGCTACCAGATATCAAATGAGAAAAGACCATGGTACTTTTCCATAATTTGACTCCCAGATACACAGGAGGACAAGTCTGTGCAACTGTTAATGCAAGACTTCACACAGGCCCATCATCAGAACAACTGAACACCACAGTCAAATGCCATTCCCAGTGGTGCAACCAACCAGCAAGATGTGCATATACACAGCTGCCTGGGAATTCTGGACTCTGGAGAGTGGAATGAACAACAGGGCAAGTCCAGAAAGCTCAATCGCATCCTGAGCTTTGCAGGTAGGACTTTCTCCCTCTTCCTCTCTCCTGTTCCTGTTCAGAAGTCCCTATCCAAGGGGATCCAAGACTATCAGTTCCATTCCCGTACTCACTGGTTGCTAATTACAGGAAAATGCAAGTGATCCCTAAATATGCCTGAGAGAAAAGCCCATGCCCAAAGCACTGTGTTTCCTCTATATCACAGTATTCTGAAATCTTTAACAATAATAAGACATCCAGCAGAGAAAAGAGTTAGTATATAACAGCATCCATTTTTGTCCCAGGAACAAGAAAGTTAAATCATTTCAAGCACCTGGCAGCATTTTTTCTGAGCAATGGCTCAACATAACTATTACAGAGGCTGGATATACAGGTAGCAGCAGAGCTCTAAGTGCTGCTGTATGGTGCCCATCATATTTGTCTCCTCCTGTGCTCAAGTTTCTTGTGCTGATAAATGAACAGTTAGAAGCTCTTTGTTATATAAATGTCAGCAGAGGCAAACAGAATGGAAATTTGGTGGTCAAATGTCAGCAGAGGCAAACAGAGTGGAAATTTGGTGGTCAGGTGTAGGTGGCCAAACACCAATAAAAGGAGATTAGGTAGCTGATAGGGAATGGTATTTACCAGCTGCATAAGGTGTCAGGTGTTGTGGAGAGATATTGTTCTCACAAAAATGGCTTGAAATAGGTTCCTTTTGTTTCCCCCAGGCTTTTGAGCTCACTGGAAAGGAACCCACTGATCTTCACAAGGCAAAGATGATCCTTGAAATACTTGAATGCGTGGCTGAAACCCCAGAACCTCTTCCACACTGTTGCTGCGTAGTGCCTTTGTGATGAGATCAAAGTCACAGAAATACAGCTTTCTTACAAGAAGTGAAATCAGCCATCACCAATTCAAACATCTTATCAAGTTCCTCAGTTTCTCTGAAGGAGACTTATCAAGTGTCTGTAATTATAAGTTGCCTGTGCTGCCACTCACTCCAGAGGACAGTGGGGTTGTGCTGATTTGCATCATGAGAAGATCTGCTCCCTTGTGGGGGACAAGTTTAAAGGGGGAAATACATTGTGTCTTGCTTGTTTCTCATCTTTGTCTTAAGTCTACAGTTAAAAATATATTTCTTAATGATGTCAAGATGAATTTTAAATTTGTGATTCTTTGGTCCTGCCTGTCCTCTGACATGGGTGGGGAGTGATGGCACACCCAGCTGCAGCACTGCTGCAGTGAAGGAGCAGGTAGGAAGTTGCTGAGTGCTTCTGTGTGTTGACATTTTGCTAAATATTGGTTTTTCAGTATAACAGGACATGTCCTCACCTGTTTGGGGTTCAGGCCTAGAGCCCAGTTCTTTAAAAGTGATCAAGCAGTGCATATACCCACCCAGGAAGTGGTTTGTATCATCCCAATGACAGGCCCAGTGCAAGAACTGCAGTAACGTGTGTGTGCAGCTTACATGTGTGTTGTACATTGTACTTCTATGTATGGGGGCTTGAAAAGGCAAACAGTTCATTTTGGAAAGGCCACTCTGGCATGAGCCGGTGTAACTTCAACTTAAAATCCAGGCTCAGTAATTTAGATAACAACCAATTCCCAGCCAGGATAGACTGGTGGGACAGCACATCCTGATCAATGGGTCACATTTCTTCTTTACATGACGTTTAATTCCTTACTCTGGCTTGTGGCTGCTCGAAATCCAATATTGAAAGAATGCATGTACATAAACGTGAACGCTCTAGTAAGTACCTCAGTGACATCAGGCACCAACTTCTCTCCGTGGGGAGAGCTGGTAACTAATTAAAAGCCTGAATGAACAGACGTGAGATATAAACAAAGTTCCTATTTGGCTGCAGCATGATGAGAAAACTCTGCTGAGCTGCGGCTGACAAAGCTGAAGGTCTGGTCCTACAACAAGCCCCAACTCCATGATGAACATATTTTATCTGCTCTTTGTCACTGTTTTTATTTCAGTGTTTCTTAAAGATCACTGAAGTGTGACTCGTGCATTCAGATTCTAGTTTGGCAGCAGAGGACACAGCACAGATTTTGGTGCATGCCTTATGAGCTTGTGCTTAGATACTGCAAGGCAGAAACCTGATCTGGTGCAGCTTCATCACTTATTATAATTAGCAATCTGCGGCCTGTCTACACATGCTAAGAATCACATTTCACAGCACAATGAAAATCTAACCTATCTTAGAGTCCACCCAGGGAGTTTGTACCAATTTTAATTAAATCAGTCTCCAGAACAATTTGACTACATTTCTTGTGTAGGCATGACCCAGAAGCAAATGGATTATAAAATTGCTCACTCTCATTTGTTATCGATTTCATGTTAACAATTGTTTTTTCTTAAGCCTTAACTTCTGGAATCATGTTATTTTCTATGAAATATTTGTTTTAATCCTGTGTTTCAAAGGCTGACATGAAAAGATATCCTTGGGTCCCATAACTACTCAAAAATTTGCATGCAAATTATCCAACATGCATTGTTCTTCCTTTTAAGTAGTAATTATTTATATGCCAGCCCCATGCTGTGCTGGAGCAGTACTGAGGATCTTTGAACCCATGAGTAAATAAAATGAAACTAGAATACGAAGAAAAGGACTTCAGAGACACTTGACTGAGACAGCTGAGTTACTGGGCTCTATGATCTTCAAAACACCTGAGAAGATTCAGGAACCCAAAAAAGTGGTCCTGATCTGGGCTGTGCTGGATCACCCCTTGCTGGTAACTCTCCAGAATCTTCTTGAGAAGCCCAGGAGTGCTCTGTTAAAGGCTGGCCATTAATCAGGACAAATCTGGCCTCTGTAAATGTACAGGGATGATCCTGCTCTAGTCCCCTCTGCTGAAGGGAGTAGCAATATCAAGGCAGGGACTGCAGTGCCCACACGCCCAGCATCCCTCATAGGAAGCCTGAAGTCCCTCCCCTATTAAATATGATGAACACAAACCATTCTGGGAAGATCTGTGTTGCAATCACAGCTGCAAGTAGTTTCTCTGCGGCCCTGGGGACACCAGGATTTAGCCTGTAAAAGGCCCATGAACTCCTGCAATTCCTCCTCCTCCTGCCTACCAGCCTGCCTCTCACCCCTGTGACACCAACTCTTGTACTGAACAGAGGGAAAAGCATCCTGCCAGACAGTGGTGAATCATCTGCCATCCCACTCCAAAACTGCCAGCAAAAAGGAGTTAACAAAATCTGTTTGAGCTGAGAGTATTTATGCTTCAGCAGTTCCATTAATAGGTATTAAATAACACTCCTTTAAGCTACAATGCTGCTGCATAGGGTTTCAGCCTCATCTTTATGGATGCCTTGTCATAATTTCTAGAATTATAGAACTTCCTGCCGCACACCTACATATATCTGCAAAGTTACAAAACAGTCAAAGCTTATTTTTTCTGCCCAGAACTAGCACAAATGACTTTTCATTAATCAGGATCAGACGAGATGAAATTCAATCAATTCTTCTCCCTAAATTTGAGATGCACAAAGAGGGAGAAAACAGCTCTTGCCAACCCTCAGCTCGGAAGCTGTAGTGAAACCCCAGCTCTGGATACATTGTCTCTAGAAGGAAGTGCCACATCATGTGGGCACCACTTACTGCCTCCTCTGCTGGCTGAGAAAGGAGTGGGAAAACGTGAGGGAAATAGCCCTGCAGACACCAAGATCAGAAGGAGGCAAAGGAGATGCTACAGGTGCCAGGGCAGAGATTCTCCTGCAGCCCATGGAGAACACTGTGGTCTGAAACACATTGTACCCCTGCAGCCCATGAAGGATCACAGTGGAGCATGTGTTCCCATGGGAGAGACACCGTGCTGGAGGAGAAGAGAAGGAAAGAGCAGCAGAGACATCTAACAACATGAAAAGTACACATTGTGTCCACCTCCATACACATGGACTAATGTGCAACACACATGAATTCATGGGACACACGTGAAAGACTACACTATTAGGTGATCCTCTCCTCTTAATGTCATTGACTTATTCCTAAAATCTCAACCACAGCCTAACCCACACGTTCTTTCTATTGCCTTGTACATCATACAGTCTGATTAGGCATCATGTCCTAAAGAACCCTCCAGGAGATACTATATCCCCCATTCCTTCAGGCAATTCCAAATTTACTCAGAGGAGGTGGTGAGGCAACCTCCTACATATGGCAAAAAATTTTGGAGAGTAACAAGAGGTACCAGGTATGGGAATGTAACTGTACCTGAGGAGGAAGGCAGTATTCAGGAAAGCAGGGCTTCACTGTAACAATGCAAAATTCAGACTGTGACTGACTTCAGGACTTCCACTGACCCAGAATCTAAGCTCAGATCTCACATACATCACTTCTAGCATTTGTATGTGTGAATGCATCCATAGCATAGCAGGAGACTGGAGAAAAAACATGAGTCTGTTCATGCTGAAATCAGTGGATGTTTTGTTTGAAACCTCTCTGAGAATCCCGTAAGCACAGTGAGATGCTTGATGCTTCAGGACACATCAAGCCTTGCTGGGCACCTGTCCTCACACCCATTTATCTCTACATGACATTGGAGGAAGGCTTTTACTACTGACAGAGCCTATTCTGCCCAGCCCAGAAACATCCAACACAGTTCTCAGAACCTTCCACATGATAAACGGGAAACTTAAAAAAACATGGAGGAGGCACATTGAAGTGCAATAAAAATAGATGACATCCTCTGCTCTGCAGAGGCCAAAACAGATTTCTGACTGAACTGTAGCAGCAAACCAGCATGATAAAAGAGCTAAAGCAAGAGGTTATGATATGCTTGAATCACTCCAGAGAAAGCAAGTGCTGTGTGTAACTAGGGAGATAAATAATCAGGCAGACAGAGTAGCACTGCCCCCTCGCTCACTTAAATCAAAGCAGCTTCTTTTGCCACCTCTCCACCCACTTGGAACTGGCATCAGGAAAGTTTAAAAGTTGTCCTTGGCAGGAACAAATAGAGAATTGCAATTCTGAAACTGAGATATAAACCCAGAGGCAACAGTGATGCCTCTGCAGTTGTGCTAACAGGGTTCCTGGGCCTGCTCCCCTCGACACCGGCAGCACAACCAAAGCCCACAGGCAGTTCCAGCAGGTTTCTCACGTGGCCACCCAATGCTTGAAAACATTAACTGTCCTGACAAAGAGCTTGGCTGTGGGAATAAGCAGAGTTGGACTGCCATACCCTCAGGATATATCGTGGCCAGCACATACAAGCCAAAAAACAGAAGCAAACTACACTCAGGCATGTTTGGCACAAGTCCTTTTTCCAAGATCCCACTGGCAGGATGTCTGATTAGTTGGCAGTATCTGGCCCCTGACTGACTGATGCTGCTACTCAGCAGCTTGGATTTGACCCTCAGCAGGATTTACATTCTGCCTGAAGAGCCATGCATTGAAATCAGAGGACCATGTGAGTATGTCCAAGGTCAGGTTTTACTGTAAGTAATACCCTCCACCTCAAAAGCAGCAGCATGTTTCTGACAATTATTTGAGAAGGTAATTGAACTCAGCTGTTTCAAATGTGATTTCCATACAATGCAGCTGGTACTTTGATCCTGAGTTGAAAAAAGGAATAAATAATCCTGTTTTAACCTTGACTTGACATGGCACTCACTATGCAAACACCCCACCTGCAGATCGCAGAGCCCAAGGAGGAAAGAACGTGACATTCTAGCATGGGGGAAGAGTTACTATTTGATATCTCTGCCCTTTAGTTCATGGTGTCAAAAAGACATCTAAAAGCTCACAAAACAGGTAAAAGCTTGAAAAGAAAAATCTGCTTTGGCCTCCCACTGCATTCTTGAAAAGGGAAACTGAGCACTGCACATTTTACAAGGAGAAGGCGCTTAATGGTGGAACAAGGATCCTCAGTTCTCTTGCACTGTATCTTGGTGGTGGATGAAGCCAGATTATTTGCTGCACCTCAGAATAAGAATTTTTTCCTTAATGTAGATAAAATCAAGTTTCCAAAATGCATCTTTCACATTACAGGCAAGGAGGAGCTGTGAGACAGAATTGTTTTCTTCACAGGCTCTGGGCAAGATCACAGCAAGAAAAATCAAGGAATGGGAAAGATGTTTCCATGCAGACAGGAGACAGCAATCTGCCTGAACAATGCTGTACTCACAAGGCTCTCCCCAGCATGGAATCACAAGTTTCAGTGAGTTTATTCTTACAACACGCCTATGAGTTTGAGAAGGGAGCTTATTCTCCAGCTGCAAGCAAAGGTAGAGAGAGTCCCAAAAAGCTTGCGGTGGATCAGAGAGCTGAACCCAGCTCTAAGCTAGCTTAACTATCCAAGCATTGTAGAGGAAGTCTGGTAAGAGTAGAAAAAGAGAACAGAGTACCCCAACAAAGTTATACTTACCCACCAATCCACCCACTTGGACCAAGGGATAATTTCACATCTAAATTACAGTACAAAAGTATACCCCTCTCTGCATGCAAAAAGTGAGGCCATGCCTAAGAAGATCTGAATTTCGGGGTATGGAGTGTAACTAAGAGCTTTCCTTCTACAAATATATACAGATGTTCCAGAAACCACAAGATTTGGGAAGAAACAGAAACAGGTAAAGAAATATACCTGAAAGGAGGGGGGGCAGGGGAAAGCAACATTATAATTCCAAAAATGTCTGAGAGGACCAGCAACAAATTGGGGGCACAGTTTCCTTAGCAATATCAAAGGAAAACATACATGCCATGATTGCAGAAAATGAGCTAAGGTACCAGTCCGCCTCAGCAGCATGGAAAATACCAACAAAAGGCATAAAGGCAGTGATGGGACAATAACTCCCAGATATTTGCATGAAGTTGTATTTAAATATCCAGCAAGCTTTGATCTGTTAGTCTTACTAAGAAGCCGTTCTTTACAGTCTTTCTGATCTAATCCCTGTAAGCTGCTTTGTTTACCCTGCTGACACCTCTGTACAAAAATGTATCAAATAGTCATGCACATTTGGGTGCAGGTGTGTCCATGCATGCACAAGCACTGGGTACATGAAAGAAAAAAACTGTGTGTGCTTTTTATCTTTGCAACCAGAGCACTAACACACAGAGGAGAAACCATATGTCCTTTTCATCTTCCACTGTGCCTATCTCTGACTTCAGCAGAACCATTGCAGAATTAAATGCTGCTCGTGGTGAGGGAGAACAGAAAACTCCATCTCTGAGTGTGTAACGATCCGCTCAGAATACACCAAGGGATTCAGTGAGTTTCTACATATGCTTCCTCTCAGCATGCAGGTGTAAGATTTAAAAATCCATATTTTTCTCCAATAAACTTAAAAACAGCTATAATACCAAGTACCAAAAGCACCATCTGTGCTTCACATATAGTGATGATGTTTTTTTCAGAGTTGATGCTGTTTCTTAGTATAGCTTGATCTTATTTTGTCAACCACATCATGAAAAGTGCAAAGAACCCCTGTGGATCCAAATGTCTCTGAACAAGCTGCTTTAACAAGAGCATACGACATCTTTCTGCTTCTTTAAGACATTATATTGTTGACTCGCATACACAGTAACATTTAAACTGTAGAAATGTTCAACCCAGACACCAAAGTGCTCCACACACCTTGGCAATGGCTGACCGGAGTTTGCTGTGGCCAGCACAAAACAAGGGATTCTTGCTAAAGAAAAGAAGCTGAAAAGCGCTTAGAAAGCTTTATTTGCCTTGCTGTGCAGGTAGCACCTCCTAGATGGCCATCTCCCCTTTACTACATATCCACCACTTACATCCCTTCAAGAAAGTATATCCCAAGCATTGCCCTCTTGTATCCTCAGTAATTATCAACGCTTCTCAAAGTTCACTGAGGATCTTGCTGTTCCAATGTGTCTGGAATAGCCAGCAGTCAGAGGCCTCAGTGATGGACATGAATATCAAAGACAGAGCCCTGGCAAGGTAAATTTGACAAACTCCTGCCTAGTCTTCCCCTCCCTCAGTTTTCCTCAGCTGTAATATGTAACTTAACCCTGGATCTGTTGTGTCTCCTCAGATCTGTGTTAATGCTATTCCAACAAACTGCTCTGTTTAGGGCAATGTCAGCACCCATCATCCCTCTCAGAGGTACTGCAGGTATTTTTCAGCATATTCAAATGTGTGCATGGGTATCTACCTTGAGTGTAGAGTTACCATTTTGATGTTTGCTACTTTATTTGATTCAGAATTATAGAATCATTAAGGTTGGAAAAGATTTCTAAGATCACAGAGTCCAACCTTTGACCAAATATCATTGTGTCAACTAATCCATAACACTAAGTGCCACGTGCAGTCCAGAAGCCATCATGTGATCAGAAAGCTCCTCTTACACAGTCACCAAGGCAGACCCTACTCCACCCTGTACCCTCTCCTTTTCCAAGGTCTTCTTTACCTTATTTTCCTTAATTCCTTCTTTTGTGTCTCGTAATGTCTGTAGGCAGAAACATTACCAAATGATTCTTGACAGGAGACAGTCGAACTAAAAAGATATTGTAAGAGAACATCTATGTCACATCCTGATATGGAGACAGCATTTCATCCAGAAGTTCCCCAAGAATGTATTCCTGGAAAGAAACAGCAACTTCAAGCAATTTTCCTCAGTAATGTCAGCTTGTCATCCTTTGGTTGGCTTCCTTTTGCTTCCTTACTTTTATCTTTCCAGTGGAGCACAGCTTCATGTCTACTGCTTTCTCTCCAGCAGAAATATCATATGTCAGCAAGGCCAGTGCCCTGCTCTGTGGCACCATCTCCTCCTTCAGCACCTGTAACATTTTAAATGAGGATGAACCAGATAGCTGCCATCACCTAACCCATCATCAGATAATGTACCAAGGGAGCACTTCTCAGGAATGTATCCTGACTTGCCTTCTCACTGTGCCTTCCTACTGAACTCAGCATGTTAAGTGAGCAAAAAATCACAACATTTCATCCACCACCTAATACCATACATGTCCTTTGAATGTTCACAACTATTTTTTTTTTTTTTACCTATACCCATTTGTACAAGTTTCCTTCTGCTGTGCTGCAGATGCATTCTCCTCCAGGAGACTCCTGATGCATTCCCCTCCAGGCAAGCAGTGCCGTATCAAACAAAGATACAATGACAGACATCAAACTGCATCTCTGCTGGTGTTAATCAGCAAAGTTTCACCCAAGTCATTCTAGTTTTGCCAGTTTATAACAACACAAAACACGTCCCTGCATTTCTTTTCAGCCTGTCACTTGTTAATCAGTTTGAATGACAGTCATCCTATTCAGATTTGCTGGAGTTCATCGCCACTACTTAGCACCGTTGCTTGAATGCTGATTTTTTGGTACCATTCTTAGTAATATATCTAATTCTTTCATAATTCTTTGCAAACATCAGAAAGAGAGAATAGCAATGATTTACTAGTGAGCATATTAACATTTAAAACCAATGACCAATTAGAGATTTGAAAACATCTGAATAGACCCACTATTCAAAATGCCATCTGGTCTCCTGATTATTCCTTCCATGTACTTCCTCCTGACAACAACACAAAAGAAGATTACAACAACAACAACAAAACCCCAAAAAAAAAAATTCTTAAAAAAAAAAATTCACTTTTACTGTACTTAGCTGCTGTCAGCGTTGGGCAGGATAAACAATCAGTCTCCAAACAAAAATGCTCAAGAGAGATTACTGAAACAGACTTTTCCTCCACTACTTTCTTTTTGCACGGTCTCCAACCAACAGCTATCGACTTACAGTGCAAAGCAGCAAGCGTACCTAAAGCTGTACTCTAAATTCACCCCTATTATCTTTGAGTTGACACTTCATCCTAGAAGATATATGCTGAGCTCCAGGTAGATCATTTGTAACCTTTATAATGATGATGGCAACAAATATAGCACAGTGCCCTCCAACTGACACGGAATGGATACTCAGTGCTTTACTATTTTGCAATGAATAAATTGGGTGTCAACATATGTGCAGTAGCAGTTTTTTCCCCAATTTAATGATCACACAGCCATGACACAGCAAATATCCACATATTGTAATGACCAGGAAAGCTCGATTGAAAGATTTGGAGAACGAATTTCAAGCCAAAGTTAACAGTTGCCCTGGAAAGCAGCAATATGAATTGATTTCTGGGTTGGAGAGATGCTCACAGCAGTTTCACCTTTCATAGGGGTGACCTTCATTAAAATACAGTTCCTTTCTCAGAACAATAAAAGCTCTCTCCTACAAAGCATATTGTCATGGATAGCAAGATGCAATACCTGTGTCTGTCCATAAATTGGCCATTTGTCCTGGCAGCTAGGTGACTGAACATATAACTGTGTAAATGGTCAATATATTGCAAACAGAGGAGACATGCATTGAAGCACCCAAAGGACACACTGAGGCAAATATGTTTATGTGAAAATTACGAGCCATTTTCGTTCTTCTATACAAGTTCTCTACAGGAAAACAATCTGTATAGGTCTGTATAGGAACACAGACACCTCCTGCATTGCGACCACTGGTATCTTAAGGAGTAGAATTCTTTTATGGCCACTGGAAAGTAGAGAAACTATGGAAGAATGGACATAACCTACATCCACATCCTCACTGGGTACCAGGACAGCCCCCACTCCAATGCTGAGTTCCCTGCTATGAGACAATTCTACCTCTCTTGGGCACCCCACCCAGTGCCATGCTACATTTCAGTATAGTTCAACAAGAAGCTCAGTAGATATTTTTCAGAAAAAAGTAGAGGGTTTTAACATTAAAATTCTCACTGATGGTTCCTGCTTCTTTAATGTTTTACTTTTTATTTTTCTCAGGTCTCCAATCCCAACTGAGCTTTTTGGGGTTTTTTGTTTGGGATTTTTTCCCCAGCTGATCTGAGAATGCTCAATCTTTTCAGACAAATAAACACAGATTTAGATGTCTATTTTCAGTTTTACTTTTTCAGCAAAACGTTAAATATTTGTTATTAAAAAAAATAGAAATTTCAAAAGGAAGAACTAGACACCACTAATGAGTTCCACTTCCCAGCATGTACAGATCCATCTGGCACACAGCAGCAAATTACTCATGACCCTCTGGCAACACCTTCAACATTAGGGGACTCTTTCATTCCAGCCTGCTTCTAACTGGAATTAGCAGAACAGAGAGGTAAGTGGCCCCTTATTGATGTTAACAATGTTCATTATGAATTTATAAGACTCCTTTAAAAATTCACAGAAAGCATTGTATTTTAAACAATGAAGACAAAAAATTACATTGTGATAGATTGATAATTATAAATTATGTGTTAAATTCAAGACTAATCCCTGTGCAAAAGACAATTGTTTGAATTTAAGGATTTTCCCCACAGAAATATTTGTTATGACAATTAGTAACTGAATTATTATCCTGTCCCATTCACTTTATCAGCTGTTAAAGGGAAGAAAGTGCTTTAAAACTGAAGACATTTTTAATGCCTTCCTGCTCCCCAGATTAGGCCTACACACACTTTTAGCACTGAAAAGCAGCATTTTCTTTTACTACTTTCTTCACCTTTTTCTATGTTGCGTTATTCAAAGTGTGGCTTTCACTTCTGAGGTTGTCATTGCTTTGTCTTTCTTAATTCTTTCCAGGCAGGAAAAAGTCAAGCAAATGAGGATAAGTCATTCTCACCTTTCTTTAGTTCCACCAGTAGGAAAAAACCCAAGGACTCTAGATGTGCTCTGGAGTATAACAATTAGCATAGCAATTAATTATGGTATCCAGTACCAATGAAAATTTGGTTCAGTGCAACAGCAACACCATGCGACACCATCTCATATTCTGCGTACATTTATTTCTTCCCAAATTACACATGGAGGGCTAGGAATGTCTCACTTTTTTAATTAGTATCATACCAGATGGGATGACTAAGAGTGTGAGTTTAAAATTTATATGCAAAACTTTTCTTCTGTGGAAACCTATGATGTTATCTAGTGACATGTGCCCCACTCCAATCATGGGACAGCAGGTTTGCCTGTTTGGGGACATAAGAGGTCATTAGAGAAACAACTCATGTGACCACCAGGCAATGTTCAGGACCTTCATAAGATCATCGTAAAATCATAGAATGGGTTGGCTTGGAAGGGATTTTTAAAATCATCTAGTTCCAACTACCCCTTGCCATAGGCAAGGAACCTTCAAAGCCCCATCCAACACAGCCTTGAACATTTTCACGGATGGGTCACCCACAGCTGTATTGGGCAACCTCTTTCAGTGCCTCATCACCCTCACAATAAATAATTTCTTCCTAATACCTGATCTAAATCCACTTGCTTATCCATTTAAAGCCATTGCCCCTTGTGCTATCACTACACACCCTTGTAACAAGTCCCTCTCCAGCTCTCTTAGAGCCTCTTTAGGTACTGGAAGCCTTCTAGAAGGTCTTCCTGAAGCTTTCTCTTATCCATGCTGAAAAATCTCAATTCTCTCAGACTGTCTTCATGGGAGAGGGGCTCCAACCCTGTGTTCATCTACATGGCACTCACCTTCCAGCAGTGGAGCCTTCACCTGGATTCAGTATTCAATGCACAACTTAAATTCATGCACAGCTTGAAAAGAACAACTTCTGGTTTCAGACCAATTCCTTTGCACATCCCCACATCAAACCTCAGCTCTTCAGGCCCGAGGCAATAGCAATGATAAAGGCAGATAAAGACAAGGCAAGACAAGCCATTTGCAAATATCAGGCCAGGGTGTGAATTGACATGGGAAGTTACAGTGGAGCTCCTCTTCTCCCCTCACCAGTGTTCTAACGGGCAGCTCAGCAGCTACTCTGCAGATTTCTCTTCTGCCTTAGTTGTGGCAGCCAGTCTTTGAAACTGCTTGGAGCTGTTACTATATTTCTGCACTTTTTCAAGTTACACACTTCCCTTCAAATACAATATTTGCTTTAAATATTTGGAGAATGCAAATTTCTTTATTTACACATGCCTGAAAAAACTCTGACTGCTGTGTTCCCTGGGTAATTCAGAAATTCTCACCAGCCTCCTTTCAGTTAATTACTCTCCGATACTGTCTGGTGAAAAATGAATTCTGCCTAATTCCTCTCCTGAAAAACATGCAGCATGTGGCAAGTCAGACTAATTCTTGCTGCAAGAGAGCTGTGCACAGAACAAACACAGCATGTGAAACAAATCAATACCGTAATCACCAATGCAGCCTATCAAACGGAACTGCAGGGTCAATCAATACTGTATCTTCCCAGATGACAACTGTGGAACAGAAGCTTTTAATACCTTTCCAAGATAAATCTCTTCCTTCACAATGTGAGACACAATTTTCCAGTAAGTTCTGTAGTAAGGGGAGGATTTCCTAGACATTAACCAGATCACAGATTAAAGCAGCCAAACCTTTCCACATTTAGGAGACCTTCCAGGCACCTCTCTGTTCAGGGACCCCATTTATTTTTGATGGTAACCCTTCTTATATTACACACCAAGCAATGCAAACCCTCCACTTTTGTCACTTCAGGAGAGCAGATCATTTCATGACTGAATTGTATCTGCCAAATTAAACACCTAATAGCCCAGAAACTCTTCTATGGCACCATCCAACTGTGGTTTCAGGGACTAGCTTATGTAAATCACAGATACCAATGTGTTAATGTTAGCTCTAGATGATCATGGTCTATATATGTACTTCTTCTGGGAATTAAACCCATCTGTCTCAGCACTGTGCAATGATTAATAGGTTTTTATCCCATACTGCCTCCATGATGCAGTGGGCTATTAGACCCCTTTGACAGAACCGAGACACAGGGAGATTAAGGGTACAGCGTGCATGGATAGGCAGGCACATACTCCTCTATCTGTACTGCCTGGGTGTGGATCTGTTTGTGCCTGGAAGCTGGGGACACACTGCTGTGCTTGGACCATGCCCAGCTGCTCAGCAGGGCCCTTCTCCCTGGCACAGCACCATTCCAGTGGCTCCCAGACAGGAGCCATCTCATGAGCAGCCAGTCAGCATGCAGAGGGCACAGGTCTATCTGCAGTCAGCTGTGGGGACATGTTTGCAGGGACATGGACTGATCCAGGGCATTAAGCAAGTTAGCAATGGAGGAGTGAACCAGAACCTGAGAGCCAATTCACCAGATCATTGTTCCTATCTGATAAGCTACAAATTAGGCACAGTAACTGCTAGCCAATAACTCAGGGAAGAGCAGGAGGAAAACAGAACATTTAAAGGGTGCTCCTTACATCCCAGAGTTGAGAACTGCAGCCAGGAAATCAAGGGGATCAGCCATTTGTATTCAACAAATTATGGGCACGTTTGCAGCATGGATTCTTCCAATTCACCGCTTTTCATTTTAGTAGAAAAGCCCCTCTGGCAGCTTCAGGAGCACAGCATAGCCATGAAAAACTGCTGTCATTGCCCACTTTAAAAACACACTAAGAAAAAATAAACAACAACATAGTTATCTCTATTTAAAATGGCTCAGGTTGAGATTAATTTGGTATACATACTTAAAATATACCTGCAAGTGTCCAGCCATGATTCTTGCACTCACTCAATGCACCAAAGCTCGTACCTTGCAGAGATCTCCCTTTGGAACAACAAGGGGCACATGGAGAGCATCAGCATGAACTACATATTGGATAAGAGCCTGGTTATAGCAGCTCTCATTACGAAAGAAGAAGGGAGCACCCTTGGAAAGAAACAACTGAAAGATTAGTTCTTTGATTAATTGATTTTCAGGTCGTTAAGGACTATTCTGGTCCTCTCACTCATTCTCCTGTGTGAAAATTCAGGGGATTTTCCCAGAGACTGCCAGGGCTCTGCTGGAAATGATGAGGTGTCTGTGGGGACAACCACCTGCCCAAATGCTGCCAGTCTCCAGATCATTGCCTCAGTCTAGCAAGGGCCAAATTTCACAGCCTGCAGACATTTCATTTTCCGTTTGGCATCCTGCTGATTCCATCAGAAGGGCTAAGTGAGAAAAGACTGCACGTGGACCCTGAACCAGGGTCTGGAACAGACAGCAATTCTTTTTTAAAGCATTTCTCTCAGCCTGTTAAACAGCATGTCAAGTGCTGTGGTTCCCCCTGCCCCTGAGACATTGTACCAAAACTCCTTTTCCTTTGGAAGCCTTTCCAAGCCTCTGATGTGCATATTTTATAGAGAGAATCCTAAAATGAAGATGACAGTCCTGTGAACTACTCTATTTCTTAGCACTTTTTCTCTCTTCTTTAACTTTCCACTCCAGCAAGCGAAGTTTAACAGAATCAATTTCTTTATGTGCTCAGTAAAATCCTCAGCGGGAGCCACTGCTCCATAGGCTTCTCGCAGTTATTTATTGCCTGCCTCCTGCATACTGCATATGTCAAAAGATGTGCTACCAGCTTAGAAAACAATTAATCCTATTACTGCTTAGAACATGGATGCTGCAGAAGCAGTAACAGCACCAAGGTTAACTATGCAGAAGGACTCAAATAAAAAGGTTGATTCCAGGATGTGGAAATACTTCACCTCAAGCACAGCACTTTTGCAGATACTTTGACTTCCTAAAGTTTGAGTGTTTATCCAAAACATGACATATTTGGGTTGCACTCTCCTGCCAGACCATCAGCTGTGAACAAGAGCTCAAACATCCTCTCCCTAGAGAAGCCCTCACTGAATCGAGCACATTCCTGCTACCCATTCTCATTCTAACACATCTGCAACTGTAAAAAACAATATTTTTTCCTGAACTCAGTTGTTTTGAATCCAAGTGTCTCTCACTTGCCCTGACCTGTTAACAGAAAAAGGTTGTTGTGTATGTGGAGATGAAGTCAGGTCTCAGTGTGACAGTCTGGATGACACAGGTCTGCCTGAGATCACCGTGACCGAGCATGTTGGTGCTGCCACAGCTACCGCCTTTCAGAGGACATAAACAAGATCTCAACCTCTGTGGCCAGGAGAGATCCCCAAACACTTTGCACACATTAGCAGCGTGCCCTGGCCAAGCTCCACACTGCTGTCAGAAAGCTGGCCACTCAGCAGCCACACAGCACAGAGGGTACATGCAACTTGAAAGACAGCTTGCTTTGAAAGATAAAGCCTGTGTGCAAAGCACGAGAACTATCAGGCTGTGAGGGGGGGAGGTTTTGTACAGCAATATCCGGTACAAGCTGCTGCAGATTCAGGGCAGAGCTATGAGAGACACCTGCGTGTGTTACCAACAGAGTCAGCCAGTGAGTGCCTGCCCCAGATAAAGACAAACATCTCAATGTATTTCATGGACATGTTAGGCGAAGACCTGGCTCTTGCTTGTCTGGTGTATTGTGCTTTCAAGTTTGCAGAGATGATTGGACTGTGACCATTTTTAACTCAGTCTCACTAAATAAATTTATCTGCAGGTTAAATCAATTAATTTCTCTTTGCCATCATTTCTACATCTACAAAAGGGGGATAGAGTCAGCAGCCTCTCTCTTTAACAAAGTATTTTGGGGTCATGAAGACCACGATACAAGAACTGAAGTTTATTATAGCTACTGTTTGCAGTTATGTTAGGCCACTTCTCTAACTCCAAATGAAGGCAGGGGTGCTGTGAAAAACTTCAGAATTTGCAGTCTTGTACCAAATTAGGTCAAAAAAACCTATCAAACGTAGGAATCCCTTTCCCTCTTGGTCTCACAGCACTAATGCTACCTGTGGGCTCCAATAACAGCAGTTAAGTCCCTCAGGCAGTCACAGGAGCCATTAATCTATCTGGGCAAAGGGACATCCATAGGGCTCCATCTCTGTCACCCTGTGATAGCCCATGGTGTGATCACCACAAAAACCAAAATGTTTTTGTCAAATTTACCCAACTTGAAGCCAATTCACATTGAACTTTCACAGCAGAAAACCTGATATTTCCCTTCTGACCACTTCCAGTGAGGAACCAGTGTATGGAATACCTTTCACCTGCTCTGGTCCAGGCTGTCACAGCCCCTGTACACTTCTGGGCATCCAAATCTCATGTATTTGTCCTATTTTAACCCTCTGCCTTCCTCTAACCTTCAAGTCCAGGACATCTTTTTTTCCCCTGCTTGTTGGGGTAGCAATTGTTTCTGCTACAATTTCATGGCATGAGGCAGGTGATGACACTGTTAAGTCCAGGTTCTTATCAAGCTGACAGAGGCCTTACATCTGAGCACCTATAACGGATCTGCCCCTCTTGCAGGTCAACTACTCCTCGTGTTCATCTTTCAGATGCTGGTTCTGTGTGGTGGGCAAGGCTATGGCTCCAGATACGGCTGAGCCAGCTAAGGTTGATGTGCTGCTGTAAATACCTTTGTTCTCAGATAGCAAGTTTGCTACTGCTGGTACTTCTACATCAAGAACTACTTCTAGGAACAGGAGAAACTGAAAACCCATCTACACTCCAAATCCTCTCGTTTTTGCAAGAGAAGTGAGTCATTCCTGCTCAGTCCACCACATCTCTAGTAGAGACTGCTGTACTGTAGTTTCATGGCTAAAAGCACTGCTCCAGCTTCTGATTGTTGCTCTCACATTTGAGTTACTTAAAGTTTTCTGGACAGACAGTACCCCTCTCCCAGATTTCACACCCATCCTGCTCTGGGCAGAATCCCCACAAGTATTCCATTTGACATTCTTTTCCATCTCTCTTCCTCCTGCTATTTCCTCCATGTTCCTAAAAACAACTTTTTTCCCTAGACCCAGCTCTCAGTCCCTTGGGGACAGGGAACTTAGCAGCCCTTCAGTTGTCAGAGGCAACTCCCTGCCCATGGATAAGAGGCAGGCGGCTTCTCTTTTGCAGCTCAGGCTCCAGGGGAAATGTTTTCAGTACTAAAAGCCAGTTCCATCTAAACATCAGAAGCCAGAAAGCAGTGAAACAGAAATTTAAAAATAATGAAACATCTTGGTAACACAATTCTCCACCCTGAAGTCCTCCAAAACAGCAATTCACCACTTGAATTATGGACAGAAATGATTGCTGAGCACATCAGACCACTGTTAACAGAAAGGGAAATAAAGCCTCTCTCTCTAGTTTTAGCTTCAGTTCCAGCCAGTACCAGAAAATGCAGGTAAACAAGGGGAAAAAGCAATACAGGAAGTCAAAGGGAAGGTCCTCCAGCTGGAAGCATCACTGCCCAATCCAATCTCAGTTTCAAGCTTCAGTTCTGGCCAGTTGTGACTTTATTTGACTCACTTTAATTATGGCTAATATTCCCAAGTCTCCTGCCACTTCTGTTTATTTACAAGCCAATTCTATACATTTCACTAAATAATACTCTACAGTAAATCCCACAAGTCATCAACTGATACAGGCAGTCAACACCATCAAAGCTGACAGACTTGCTCTCACTGTTTTGGGGGTCTGAATTTGGCCAGGCATTATCACATCCACCAAACAGAGCAGTCTGTCCTCCCTGCTGCTCCCTGCAATGCTGATTCTCCAACCACAGTCATGTACGTCACATTCTGGGGAATTTCTTCCCTTTATAAATGAAGCTTTATTAGCTGTTTTACAGGGTTTTCTGCCACCCTGTGAAACATGCCTTAGTCTGGCACCAAACTCCCACTGATGATTTTCTGGGTGGGTTACTGCAGTCAGAAACATGCTGCCAATACTCCATGCAACATTCAAAGCATTATTAAAGCAATATTTTTTATATTATTACCTAGGTCTGATACTGTTTTGAATTTGCAGTTTTGGAGTTCATCTTAAAGCACTTGATTATACTTTGAGAAGAAATAGTCTTACAGTACAAGTCATTTTCTCAAGTACACTTGAAGAAAGGATAGTCTATGGCTCAGTAAATACAACAGTCTGAAAAGTTATGAGCTATCAGACTAAGCTGAATTGACTTACTGATATTACCTGCAATGAATGAGTTTTAGATAGCCTCTCATAAATAGGCAGCTACAGAGCCTACGATTTTATGGATGTCTTGTACTTATCAATATATATGAGAAATGATGCTGTCAGGTTTTCGGGGGGATACCAGGTGAACCACACCACTGTCAATTTAATTTTTATGATTAAATATTTGGTGCCGTTAAAGGTTATTTAACATTTAATATAACTGCTCTTCTACATAGCTGATAACTGTCATCTTTACATAATACTGAAGCTGAAAATGGATGGGGAAGGCATATTTTTAAGAAGGTTCCTATTTTTTTTTCCAATTTACTGTTAGATTTGTTCCAGTAATAGAATAATATTAGGTGAATTTAAAAGGTTTTCAATATTCAAATGAGCAAAAATTTACTCTTAATGACAGCCGAGCTGAGCTCAACACTTTGCTACAGAAGCTGCTGAATTTTCCTCTGTTGTAGAAGATCACAACTATACTCTGGCTCTACTCAGTCCTCAGTAAGACAACTGATGTGTGTATGGGTGGGCACACAGGTATTTGTTTCCAAAGCTTTTGCACACAACAGCATACCAAAAAAAAAAAGTGCAAAACAAGCAAAATATGCCAATTCTTAAAACCAAAGAATTTATCAGTAAACTGCACAAACGTGATAGAAAGATTTGGTGCTTATATCATTCTCCACTATTTTGTTTTCTTTTGACAGCTGAGCATGTGAGTTGTATTTCCTAAGCAGAGTCCAAAGGTATTACTTGTTTTTTTTCTGCACTCACATATCAAAAAGATGTAATTTTGAAAACACCTAGAGGCAGAAACTGTTTCTATAATTAAAAATAAACCCAAAATGTATAAACAAAACCAACCACACAACTAGAGTGTAGAATCAGGTCAGTTCAGGTCTTGATCCCAATTACATTTTCTGTCAAGTGGATCCCTTTGTGGAATTGAGACTTTGTATTTTCTTCAGTAGCATTTACTGTGGTACATTTACAAGGAAATCTTTATTGCTTTTCAGTGATCGAATTATATTTTTCTTTAATAAAACCCATTATATGGACTTCCCTTACTGAACCACTAAAGCAAAAATGCAATCCTTCTTAATCTCTAAAAGGTATCAGTCGATTTTGATACAGTTTAGGGTCTTTGAATGTACTGCCATATCCTGGTTCAGGTCCCACCAACTGGTGTCAGGCCTTCATCAAGGCATCCCAAACACAGACATAAATCATTATTTTGTAGTCTGTAATTTCTTTCCTTTAACAACACTCACTAATTGTGATGACAGCCCCCAAACAACAGAGAAACCAGGGCAAAGTATCACTCATCATCAACATTAAAAACATGCATGGGGCTGTTATTGTAGGAAAACACACGGACAACAAAGCACCAAGGCACTGAGGGTCCAGTGCAGAGTGCCCTGGGCATCAGTTACTCCTGCAGGAACAGGGACAGTCCCACCATCCTGCTGCCTTGACAGGCACATTTTGCCTGGCTGCAATGCAACAAGGGTGGATGTGCTTGGCAGGAGCTGCTGCACAATCCTTCCTGCACAGGCAGTGGCCACCGGGGTGCGACTGGATAAAGGCTGAGGTTGGGATTTGCTGCTCAGTCTTGTGCACACTGATTAAGCTGGTCTCATGCACACCACACTTTCAAGCTAATATTCCACAGCTATGAGAATTAACAACATAAGCTATCAAGCCAACGAGGTGGTGTAAGCACATATGCATGAGTTTGGCCCAAAACACCAGCTTTGAATGGTGCCATCTCACAGACCACAGAGCACTCATCGCTTACACCCCCTTCGATAAAGAAAGACTTAAGCAGAGGTGAAATTTTAACCCCTCTGAACTGCAATGATCATATGTAACTGCTTCATGTATGACTTTAGAGTCAAGTAGTCTCTGAATTTGTGAGTCGTTGAATTAAGGATTTATGGGGTTTTTTTTAGTATTTTTCAAATGAAACTTCTAATACGCCTAGTGCTCCCATTCAGTGCAGCAGAGTAAATTCAAATATTAATTAGGCATGTTTTCAGATATTCAAATTAAGTTTCTACATCCCCCAATAAAGTATATTTCATTATGTCAGGTCAAACATGCAAAATAAATAGGGCAGAAATACAGATTTCCATATTTTAAAAAAAAGAGAGAAATTCTTAGCAGAAATTCTCAAACACTTGAAAGGCCTCTTCTATCTCTTTGCAGCAGAGGTAGGAAGGGCAGAAAATTATGACACAGTAATTATTATGATGGATGTTGAGCCAGTCCTTTATATTAGATACACTGCTTGTGCAGGAACCAGCACTACAGATTGCATACTTCACTAAGCAGGACACTCGAGATTATAATGGGCAATATAGATTAACAACATTAGGTTAAAGCAGGATAATTCTTCTTCTTTCTCATCCCTCTCCCATGGAACAGCTTGTGCTTCACATTTCTGTGCTCCTTGCTCCCAAGCCTTAATCTACACATCAAGCAGGCATTTTTCCATTTCAGCAGGTACAAATCTTCAGTAACTGGATGGAAATTTATAAAGTTGCACTGATGTAAAACTCAACTATGACTAAACCTGTCTGTTCTGAATTAAAGGTGATGATGTGTTTGCATTTGCCGCCTCATGCAAACAGCAGGAAAGATTCATCTTACTCAAAAACAGGATGAGAATTTAAGAGAAAGACTTGTCTGGGCACAATGTAAATAACCAGCATGGTGTTATAAAAGGATGATTTATAATTGTAGCAATTATTCCAGTGTCAGTGTGAGACCAGAGCAGCATAACACATCGCACATAGTGTGACTCAGATCTTTGTCCCAGCATCACTGGCACCAGGTCAGCCCGAGTCCCTCAGCCTGCTGCCAGCTAGGTAGCCCTGCAGAGCTGCAGCAGTCCAGAATCAAGCAGGGGCTAACAGCACACAGCACCTACCCATCTCTTCTTCTCCTTGGCTCTGTGTCAGTAGAGTTACACTGTGAGTATTCTCCAAGCTGGTTAACAAGCTTAAAGATAAATTAGCCTGCAGACTCATGGTGACACCAGGGACAGCAAAGCAGATGTGACTTTCACTCCTTTGGTCCAAATTCATTCCCTTTTCAGGTGACTCAGCATTCTGGTGCTAAATTTTACTCAAGAAAGGTCTAAGCTGTCACAGGTGCTGGACAGGTACAGCTTCTATCCAGTTCCAGCTATTCACACCAACACCAGTATAGCTCCTCTTTCCATGAGATAATACAACACATAGGCTTTGCTTTTAAGCCTTCTGTTGTAGACACTCTCTGTCATGACCAGACACATGTCTAACACATAAAAAAGGATACGTAAGTCCTCAGCACATCACGAATTCATACTTAGTAACAAAAGAGGAGAGCACAAGACAGTTCACATGACTGCAGGCTGCTTGCTGCTTGTGGGGCTAAGTGATTTCACGTGCCTCCCTCCACAGGTCATTCCAGGCAGAGAGTATGGAGGAAGCCAGAACATGGCTTGGGTTTTCAGGTGTGCAGGCAGGGATGATGAATTTTCTCGGTCCTGGCAGCAGCAGGACATCCAGATGCACTCCACGCTGCCCTGATTCTTGTGCATCCTCAGGGAGCCCTGCCTGTGGGATGCCAAGGCTCCCCTGCTCAGCAGGCTGCTGCTCCTGGCAGGGCTTCCAGCCAGTTGCATTCCCCATTGCTTGATCTACACTGATTCCTAAAGGACCACTTTGGTTTGTGTCACTGACCCCTCCCAGCATGCTATAGGCCTGGGTTCCAGTCTGGCTCATGAGGAGTGCTGTTAAATGTTTAATGTTAGCTGCAGCGGAAAAATGCTGTAAACATTCTTGTAATTGGTCTGCTTTGAAAAATTGATTTCATGTGAAAGAGCAAAGGAAGTACCTCACAGCACTTTGTGGCTTTGGAGTGCTAGCAAAGGTCTGAGTTGTAAAATCAGAGGAAAGGCATAGTCTTTGCAGCACTTCCCTTCCAGTATAGTCCAGAGGGCAAATGTGCCTGTCCCCCAGCTGTGTGGATGCTGCTGCCCTCAGCCAGTACTGTAGGGCAAGAAAAGAGGGGCTGGGGCTGCACCAAGCTGCAAGAGCAGCTTACAGGTCTTTCCTGCTCCTCCTGTGCTCAGCTCAGTGCCTCAACCCATGGACAGAAACACAGGAACAGTCACTAAGTGTCTGTAAAAGGGGAAGAGTGAAGCACAAGCATAAAGAAGGGAACCCTGCAACTCAGGTGACAGAGACTGAAAGGACTGGAGATTACTTGTGCTGTGCGTTATCAGTCCCTAGGACTGGAGATAACAGAGATAATGCAAAAGCAAGCTTACTGTGAATTTATGAATTGGTAAGTCACTTTGTTATAACAGCCCTCAGTAAATCACTGTTTGTTCCTGCATTTCTGTAATGCATTCTGTTATGCATTCCCTACCTGCTCTCCGACTTTATCTCAGTTTGCTTCTTATTTGTCAGACAAAGAATTCAAGATTTCTCCTAAATCAACCTAGCAAAACTGACATTTTCAGTCCTCTTGGCTCTTAGAAAGGGGAGGAAAAAGTGGTTCATTTTTTCAAATCCTTAATTCATCTAGTTGCAATTTCTGCAGTGTTGTTAGTCATTTTCTTACATAGGAAACAGGTTGGCATCACTGGATCTCTGGGTCAGAGGTGGGGAAGGGCTCAGTGAGTATGGTCTTAACATACAGGACAGCATTGCTCAGCTCCTGGTCCTGCTGTTCAGTTTTTTAGTAAGGGCAGAGAGCCTCTCTCCCCTCAGCTTACAGCTGTTGAGCAGAGAAGGTATTTCTTTAGCCACTCAGTATTTCAACTCCTGTCCATCCAGGGAGATCATTAGCTCTTTACAGTAGGGCTTTCTACTACTGTGAATATATATACTGTGTCTTTGATCCCGTTCAGCTTGGAGCCTCTCAGTGTCATCAGCAAGAGACTTTAATGTCCCTTTGCTTCCCAGCATCTCCTAGCCTAGAGTGGGTATTAACTGATTGTTCTGTTCATTTTGATTTGCAGGATTTCCCTCTGGTATTATCACCATGACATGGAAGAGTTTTCTTGCTTGGATGGGCTTATGTTATATCCCTTTTCTATCTTTTGAGCATTGGCAATATCACCTATATCTCTGTAGAAAAAATATCCACAAAACCTACCTATCCTTTTCACTAAAGAGTTTATTATTGTGCTGTGTTCCCATTCACTCCCTATGTGTGCCTGTCACTTTCTTTTATTACTTACGTACAAAAATAATTTGTCCTGTCTAAAGTTCTGTTGCTACTTTAATAAGAAGTAATTAGGTATGGAAATAAACAATCTCTCTATTTTACTCCAGACACACAGAATGATTGGCTTATCCTTTAGCTGTATGTACTAGACTGTTGTCTGCATGTGTGCAAATGAGCAGGTGTGTGTGCAAGAGCAAGAATGAAATTAATGAGGGAAACACAACTTAAAGAAATAAGACTTGCATTTAGATTGATTTCTGTCCTGAAGCCAGGTTAGTGTAACTTGAGTGAGACCAAGGTTGCTAGAAGTGACTTATGAGGTTGGGCACACAATCTGAGACAATCCCAAGGCTTTCACAACCACTACAAAAAAAAAAACCAAAAAGAAACCACTATAGAAAGTACCAAATTTTTGGCATTACAACCCAAAACACTCTGCTCAAAAGTCATCACTCAAACTTGTAACTACCAGAGTTTATGAGTTGTGCAAAGAACAGCATCATAAACACTAGAACACATATCCACACCATGCAAACAAAACATTTCCTTTTGATCAGGCATTTCCAAACAGTCTTAGGAATTTTTTTTCCAAAACTAAATCAGTTCTGATACCTCACAGAGAAATTAAATAATTAAACCTTCCTACTTAAAAGGAGTAGGATATTTTGCAAAATGATATTATGCATGTCCTAGTATGATCTATTACTGACACATGAGAAAAGAAATAAAAAATTTCAACATCCCCTCAGTTTCTAAAATGATATTTTAACTTACACTTCCAAGAAAGTTTCAGAAAGCTTTTTTTTTTTTGTACCAAAGAGGAAGGAAAACACTCACTGAAATGAAAACACTTTTAGAAAAATAAATTCACAAGATCAATTCATTGCAACTTCTTATATAGTAGTAATTCAATAACAGCCATAGTCCAGTCTTGCCTGGTGTAATACGTCAAAGCAAACGCTCTGGCTTTTAACGATCATTGTCTTCAAGCTGGTTTTCCCCTCAGAGGTTATTAAAGCCTTCAGGCACTATTAAGTCTCTTACAATGACCCTTTTGCTGTCAGAGGATGGGGCATTCCATAAGGAAATGTAATACTGAGGATGAGTAGTCATATTCTTCCACTACAGGTCAAGAATATTCAAGAGATTCTGTAATTTAAGCTGCTGAAGAAAGGAATAATTAACTGGCCTGAGGATTCTTGTGCTGCAGCAGAAAAAGGCCTTTTCTTATTGGATTTCTTGGTTTTCATCACTACTTGCTGCAGGGATTAGGGTAAGCTCTTTTCATTTACAAGTAGAGTTGCTCAGGAAAAGAGGAGCTTTCTTTCCTTTTCTTAGATAAAAGCCCTAGCTTTGTGTGCTTTTAAACAGAATTCTAAAGAAAACACTATTCTCCCAACACCTCCCAGATTTCTCCTTGCAAGCAGCAGTTAGTACACCTTTGGCTCCCATCTCCAAGGCATATTTCAAACATTCCCTCCTCTTTGGTAACAGATAAGTTATATAAGCACACTATACATTACACATACATGCATAAGAGATAAATGGTAATAAATACATCTTACAAATGTACATGGGAACATCAGCAGACTCTGAGAGAAGAGTTTGTAGTGATGGCTGGCTGGGGTATCGGCAAGACCAAGAGAGGCAGGAGGGAAGTCTAGGAGGCAAAACTAAACCTGTAAGCAGACAGGAATGCTGGAGGCTGCAGAAAAGCTGCTTGTTCCCTATGTGAGATCAGAGAGAAGAAACAGCCAGCATCTAGTGGAGAAAATACTTGTGATGAAAGCATTTATTCTAGAAGATTCCTATGAGCTGAAATGACAAATGTGCATAGGAAGAACAGCAGCAATATTCTTTACAATGTAACTGAGTGATGAAATGAGGAAGAGTAGATCTACAGTAATGCTTAACTCTAAAACAAGGGCTGCCTAAAAAATGATTATTACTTGGAAACTAAGAAATTGCAGATAAAAGGGCAAGACATTTATGGGTGGCATGGGAACTATTTAGTAAACCTTCAGAGATGTTCAGAAGAAACATTTGCTATCTTTTCTTTCCAGAAGATCAAACAAAGGTTGATGTGGTCAAACAAAAAAAAAAAACCAAAACAAAACAAGCAAAAGGACCAATAAGAGGTCCTTGTTTAAAAGTTCAACTCAAATACATCAGATAGGAAGTTTAAGAAAGTAGGAAAAAACCCCACCCAAACAAATAAAAACAACATGCCAAAGATACAAAGAATAAATTGCAAAAACTTTTTCAATCCACAACTGAAAAAGGAATCCTACCAAAGAGTCTGCAGGGCTGATAAGAAATTGAGCTATTAAAGAAAGATTGAAGGAAGATAAAACCATTGCAAAAAAATAAAAATAAAAAAGGGTGAAAAAATCTAGCCATAACTTCTTTCTTTACAACAGCTTTCTTGATGGAAGAGATTAAGGATGTCGAAATATCAGAGTGGGTTTTTGTGGGTTTCTGTCAGGTAGGGTTTTTTTTTTCCTTTTCTGCACAGGAAATATGTCTGAGAAATTGTGTCAAAGTGAAATGTCAGTAGGAGAAGTTTCAGAATAAATGAATAAAATTACTAGCAACAAGTTACCCGCACCAACATAGTACTGGATATGAAATTGCTGAAGTACTTACTGTGGCCTGTACCCTATCACTTATGTTCAGCTCAGTATTAAAGACAGGAAGAAATGAAAAAAAGTGACAGCAATTTTTAACAGGCTTTCCAGAAGATGGAAACAGCTGAGTCCATTAAACCTGACTGCATTTCATTGGCTCAAACTACAACAAAGAAAAGAATTAGCAGACACTTAAATAAATATAATACTGTGAGAATGCACAGTAATGTTGAAAGAAATCTTGCCTCACAAATAAACTGGGGGAATGACCTAGGTGAAATACTGTACTTCTACTTCAGGAAAGCTTTGGGTTATATTCCTCCTGAAAAGCTCTTAAAGAGCTTCAGGTGTCCCAGGATAAGACAAGCTGGTATTCTTGAGCCCACTAACAAGGTCAGAGGCATCAAAAACCCAGCACAGGAAGGAACCATCTGTCCCATGGTACCTGCTCACTGCATTCACAGGTGACAGGAAAACTGGTGTGAATCCTCAAGCAACAAATTTCACTGAATATACAAAACTGTTCCAGATACTCAGAACCTAAATTGTCTGTGAGGCATCTCTCACACAAAACAGTGGGATGACAGAATGGTAGATGAAAATGTCAAGAAGTGAAAGCTGTGAACAGGAAACGTGTGCATATCTACACACACTTACTGATTATCTCCAAATCACCCTTCTGAAATGTCTTATCTTTGCCTTTCAGTTTGCAAAAATGGCAGAATGATAAATAAAATTCTTCTGAATAGTGTATAAATAACACAGAACAAAGTCCACTGCACTCCTAAGGACTGATGCTGGTGGAGGAGTAAGGGTACAGTACATCTCTGGTGGAAAAGCTCCTAATCTGGATGATCTCTAAGGACAACGACCAAATTGCATAGCAAATCCAAAATACACAAGCATAACTCAGTCCTGAGAGTCACATCACAGCCTTTCCAACAGCACTGGAATTAAGGTGTTATTTTGGGTGCCCTAGCTCAATTCACTAAAGGGAACTACATCAGAACTCGCATTTCAAAAGCTCCTGTGCACGGGTAAATCACTTGCAATGGTCTGCAATCCATAGCAAAACCAAGATATATTACTTGAAAAACATCCTCTTGAATAATTTTCCAGAAATTAGAAAAGATGAAGAGCAGTCCAGGCAAACTGTTTTCTTTTCCTCTCTTCTAGAAGCAAAAACCTTTCTTATTTGCATTTTCATGGTTTTCAAGCTATGCCAGCTGCTTACACAAACTTGCTGAAATGCTCCTAACTTGACTGTCAGGTAATACTGACTGTTTGCTGGAGTTTTCACTCAGTTTGGATTAAATCTCTCTTCATCCTTTAATAATGTTTATCACCTACTGTCAGAAATCTGCTCCTTTCAGTGAATGAGGCTAACTTGTTTGATTCCTTCCATCCTAGGACTGCAAAGGTCCCTCTCTTGACCCCAGTCTTGACTTTCACCCTGTGCTGTTTGTGTGGAAGTGATCAATGAAAAACATGTTAAGGAGATGGAAGGGACTTGTCTTGCTCAAGCTGAAATACTTGTTGTGGGATTTCTGCAAAATTCATTTTGGATTGATCCAAAACATTTTATTTGACCAAAAGAAAATAATCTTGGCTTCACTACATGGATTATTTAATTTTTTTTGTTGTTTGTTTGTTTAACCTTGAAATTCAGGTCACACTTTTCCATGAAAAATGCTTCTTTGAAAACAAAAGGTTGGAAAGTTTTTCTTGATGCAGTGTGTCTGAGACTCTCCAAGATGAAGTGTTTCATTTGAGTAACACGGGGATCCTGCACTGGAGTGAAGCTGCTGCCACATCACAGGTCTGAGACCCCATTGTGAGCTGTGGGGAAAACCATCCCTTCCTCCAGCCAAGACACTGTCCTCATTCTTCCAACGTAAAGCCACGTTCTGTGGCAACAATCTGAATTTAAATGTCTCCATTTCCCCCCATTTATACTCAAGCAACTGTGAATCAAGGAGTTAGTGCCCATTTATTCCCCCCATCATTTCCAAGTATTTTTGATAAGCAATTTCAGCCAAGACAAGAATCTGGGTTTTTATGTCTACATTTTTGCTACTCTCAGTTCTGACCCCTCTTTTGAATCTGATTTACAAGTGACAGCCCCGCAGAAAGTGCTTTTAACACAATGTACTTATAAATTATGAAAAAATAGGTTTACAACCTAATCTCTTCATGTGCAGTGATGTGTATTAAATAAATTGTTAGCATAAGAAACCATGATAAATTTGATGTATGCCTAAGAAACTATAGTCCATATTATCATCAGCAAAAACTGTGTGTTTTTCCCTCAGTCCTGATACTTAGATAAACTAGGGGTAGTCTTGTTGTAAGAAAATATAATTTTCCTAGCATGCTCTTCATTAGTTCAAAGCAGCAACAGTCCACTCAAAAAAAAATGAGTTAATGGGTTTTTTTGACTAGTGTCTACTTTTTAGTCATTAGCTAGCAAAATGTTTACTCCTACAAAAATCTGTTTCCTAGGGATTATTAATTACAGTTTATTGAAAAACAATCAGTTATTTAGTTGAGTTACCTGCCCCTTTAGAAAATTAAAATGCTGAGTTACTCATTTTTTAATGAATATCTATCCAGTAATTACCATATTTACTTTTCATTTATGGGGGAATAATCTGTTTTAATTAAGCCTAACTGAAGAACTTTTATCAGATGTAATTATCCCTTTCGATAAATATGTCTCTACTAATTACAGTTAACCATGGGATTTATAGCTCTTAAGTCATTTGGTGGGAAACATAATAAATCTTTAGTAATACATGCTAAATTACTATAAATTAATTCAGATCATTAACATAATAAACAAATTAGGATAATTTCACTTAATTAGTTTGGGTGGTTAACTCAGAATCCCTTGTAAACCTTCATGGTAATCAAAATTTTACCAGTATTTTTAGAGATAATTTTTTGTAACAAACCTGTTTGAATATTTACACAGAAAATTAGATCACTTTTGGAACACAGTAAGCACATATTCCTTTTAGATCATGCAGCCTTTTAGGAATTGATGCTTGGTAACTTTTTAAATGCAGATAATTGTGCCTCACAGGTTTTCAAGTTTGTACCACTGCACAGTGGAGAACCTGCATGGTGGTATCATAAGGTTTCAGAAGTAAACTCCTTCTCTCCTCCCCTGTTCTTGTTTTTGCTTGTCCTCAAAAGGCAGGTACAGGGAAAGGTAACAACTGAGTGCACGGTGATCAGGAATAGGGGGATTCCACATAGAAAATAAAGCAGCTTGAGCAGGCAGAGGTAGATGGCCAGTCTGGATTAACCCCACTGCCTGCTCTCCCTGTTTCAGAGGGGATGCACAGGGGGGACAAAACTGAACTGACAATCCCTAAGGACAATGCTGCAGCCTCTTGCCAAGGCAGACCCAACGTGCCCTGTCAAACCAGCAAGTGCAGGTGTCTCCTCACAAACAACTCACTGCTTATGCCCTGTTCCACACCAGGACAATGCAAGAACTGACCAGGGAACTGACACAACCTATGTAACACAAGGACTATCAGAAGTCCCTTGGCCATGTTCTTCTCGAACACAGTGATTTTCCTGCCATGGATCCTGTTACACCAGCAGTGTCCTCCATCTTTGCACAGACTAGGGAGACAAACGTTGTGGAGCATCAGTGTGCTGGCACACAAACAGCTTATAACTCCTGCTGACAAACACACCATCCCAGCAGTGCTTCCACCTCCTGCTAGTTGGAGATAAGTCTTGAGCTTAGTTCAGCCACGTCAAAACCCATCTATATATTTATACCGAAATCACTCATCAGATTACATGCTCAAGGTGAGGAATAAAGATGAACACAGATGAGCTTTTTACTCATGAACTTTTCGAGTTTAATCTTCTTAGATGAACTCAGACAAGCAAAGAGCTTTCCTGCAGGCAAAATATCCCTCATAAATAGAGAAGAAAGCAATCAACAAAACTTATTATTAAAAGAACATTTTAAATCCTTCTTTTCCCACCCCAAAGTGGGGATCAGATCTTTTGGGTGGGAGTGCCCCCTTTATTCTATGCTGTCCTACTTCGCTATGGTGATCTGAGAGGGGCAGGGGGTGTTTGGTTTACTGGCCCATGTTGACTACTTTTTTCTCCTCTTTAAGTTGCAGCCTGTGTAGGTGAGGGACAATAAGAGAGCGACAATTTTCCATGTTTTGGTTTCAGGTCTCCCACAATTCATTGCACATGAAGAAAAATGAGAAAAGCAATTTGGTGGATCTTGGCTAGATCTTTATATGCCAGTTTTGGTCTTAGCATTTTCTCTACTCCCTCCCTGACCAGCACTAATCTTCTGTGCCCCTGTAAGGATCTTTCTTCTGGGCTCCAAAGGCAGTTCTGCCCATAGCGATCCAGTAGCCATAGAAATCTCTTAGTCAGCAAATGTCACCTTCTGCCTCTCCTTCCTCCAATGCCAGGAGGGAGGTAGGCAGAAGGTGCAGTGATCACATGCTCTACCATCAGCTCTCAGGAATGCAGGGCAGTAGAAGGAAAAAGGAAGAAAAGCAAAGTCATAACTTCAAACAGGCCTTTGTTTCAACCAGGAGCTATGGCATGACATGTCTCCATTTCAGCCTGAGGGCTAAAGAAATGTTCATTTGATGGTCTCAGTTCTGTTTAAACTGTCCCAAGACAGAGGAGTCCATGACAGACCCAACCAGGGGAGGCAGAGCAGATCCCCCCTTTCCTGAAAGCTTTAAGGACTCAAACTCTTTGGGAAAAATCCACTCTTACATGCTACATAATACCCAGGATTAGAACAATACAAAGGATGCATCATGCACAGAGCTGGAGCTGTCCTTTTGCAGATGAATGAATTTCACCCTTAACTGAACCTTTTAATACATCAGAAGTTGTCCATCTTCCTGTTTTATTTTCTAAAGATGGATGGCACAGATGTTTTATTTGACTTAGTGCTGGGAAACTCAAAATCCTATTTGTATTTCCGAACTGCCATGTTAACTTTCCCCCCATTTTACTTAACTCATTTTTTACCTTAGTCATATTAATGGTTATGTAATAATATTAGACAATGTTCACTAACCATTAACTCCAAAAATAATGGTTGTGCTAAATCAGAGCTAATTAGTGTGTCACAAACTCCAGTCCTAGCACAGGGGATGACTGAATGAAAAGAATGTAATGTCACTTCACCAAGAATTACATATACAATTTTAAGAGGTATTTTAAATATTTTTCTTAATAGCTGTCAGCAGAAACGATGGGATGTGATTCTTTAGAGAGCATTGCTCTTTACTAAGTACAGGCAAGTGAGCCATCACCAGCCTTACACTGGCAGCAGAAAACAGATTTAATATTAATTTATGAATAGCTGAACTTTTTCTCTTTAACGTTTAACAGTGAATTATGCTCTAAACCCTTGATATTTCACTGCACATCAGCAAGGTTGTCAGGAGCAAAAGATCAGGATAACATAATTCTTATGGCTTGTTCTCACACACCCCTCATTTACTCCTGAAACAGCCAGAATCATCCCGAAAGTAAGATGCATGGGGTGGCAGAATTTAAATGTGAAAGGAGTTGCTCTTTAAGGGCCATCAAGTTTTTAAAAGCATAACTTCCAGCTGAAACCACGCAAACGGGATTTGTTCTCTCAGACAGACACTGAGTCATACACGTTCATTTCCAGAGCCCGTGAGCACAGGAAGGTCAGGCCACCAGTCGTGCCTCTGAACCTGCATCCCAACACGCATCTCAGGCCAGAAGAAAATGCAGACAGCAAAGGCTCCCAAGACTCAGGATTTTCAATTTTTCAAACCTTCTCTCTAATTCACTTAATGGCATGAAGAAATATGTAGCTACACCACTTCCTCGGTGCCTCATGAGTCACGAAGCAGGCTGCCAAAACAGTAACTTCTGCCATTGTAACCAGCAGATCACAGCATTTTATGGATTCCACGTGTTTTAACTCTCCCATGTCTTTGCAAAGTAGAGCTGATACATCAGGTCTCAGCTTACAGTGGAAAACTACACAACAGCTTTGGTAGCCTCCAATACCAGACCCCTAAAAACTAATTTTACAACTGTGAAGGCAAAGATACTTAAAACATGTTCATGGTACACTGCAAAATCACAGTATTGACACTGATTCTCCCTCAACTTTCATAAATGTGGAAAGCAAGAGAAATATCTACAAACATATGTAAGATCACATATCTCTTACTGCCAGGGAGAAGATGTAAAAAAAAAAAAAAAATCAGGCCTAAATGATCTATTTATAGAAGATGTCTTGGCAGACTTTTTAAATTGTAATTAAAAAAGAAGAAAAAAGTTACTGCCAAGGGCTTTACAAGACTGGCAGAAACTGTGATTCTGCCACCACACAATGCAGTATCTTGGCAAAGCCATCTCCAGCTTCCTCCCAAAGCTTCCTGTGCAACATAGGATGAGCAGCAACACCCTGGAAAAAAACCCCACATAATTCACTGGTGTCACATCAGACTGGGCTTTTTATATTAACTTTGAGAAATGGTATTCCCCTTCCTTCCCTTTCTTGATACTTCACTTCTGATCTCCATAGACACCAGTTCCTACCCTGCCTTAGGGTTCCCAGAAAGCACTGGGACAAATCAGTCTTTAGCCCTTCAGTGCAAATGGTTACAAAAGCCTCAAGAATACACAAAGTGCCCTTCTGCCATCCATATCATGATATTCCTGGGCACAAGCACAAGAACTTTGTTGTGAGTCATAATTTGTTTCTTCTGTTCAAAGTAAGAAATTAAAATGAAAGAATTCATTACCATTTATTTAGATCTAAAATGAAAAAAAAAAAAAAAAAAGCTGTTAATTCCAGTGTCTTGGGACTCTGGACATTCAGTATTTTCAGTATTGACAGCAAGTGTGGAGAGCAGATGCCTGAAGTTCTGGGGAACAGTTCAGTTGCAGTCAAAAAGCTAACTGAGACCAAGGTGTAAAAACATCAAATACCTGGTACAATATTAAAAAATTCATGGGCTACTGCAGTATAACTTTCACTGCTGAGCTTTGGCAGATGAACTGCATTTCTCTATCATTTCAGAAACCCAAGGTCCTTCGATGAGACCGCGTAAGAGTGACTCTAACACCTGATGGAGGAAAAGGCTTCAGTTAAGGACCTGACCTCTGGTATTATGATGATTTAGGAGGACAGCAAGTCCTCCATAGGAAGATCCACAGGACACTTAACAGAACAGTCCTCCCTCACCAAGCAGACAATGGAAGAAAGAAGGGGAAAGGCTTTTGTGTAAGACTCTTCATTGTTACCACTACCACCTGGGTGTTCTGTCTGCTCAAAATATCTCTGATCTCTCACGTGTGGTGAAACACTGACTAATACTGGACATAATATTGGTTAGCCTCGATGATCTTAGTAACTTGGATCATTTCCAGAGTAGTTGAAAACTCAACAGGCTTCTGCTCTCTACTCCCCAGGCTATTTTCTCCATGGCAGTAAATACATCCAAAGCTGCTGCTGTATCACCCCTTCAAGTGCTGCTGGTACAAACCATCGATTATGATTTTATAGTGCCATGGAGGCTGGTTGTTATGTTTGGTAATCATGGGACAGTTACAGATCTATGCAAGCAAAGGGAAGCCTCAGGCTGTTACAGTAGCTAACAAACCTGCCATTAATTACTGAGCAAAAGCTTTCTGCCTTCTAAATAATTTATACAGTTGGATCTACAGTAGCAAAAGATTAAACATAATTAAAATAGAATCTTTAAATTCTGAGGGGCAGGCTGACCTCAGGACTCAACCAGCACCAGCAGAGCACAGATAAAGACCACGGCTAATGATGCTCCTGCCCTCAGGCTGGCACACAGTACTTCCATCACTCACTCCGGACTGGGATTCCCTTTATGAAATAATTTCAGACAAAGATAAAGACCTGCTAATCTCAAGCTTGCACATTGGATTCCTTTCTTAAGCACTTTATCCTATGACCAGCATACCTCTGGAAGGGTTTCTTTGTTTTAGTCTTTGAGGTTTAGTGAAGGGTAATGTAATCATCCAACAGGGTTACTGACCTCCTAGGTTTCAATTTAATTGGGCTGTGCTGTAGTTCAAGTCCTATGGACATTCAAAAAAATCTTTGGGTGAATTCAATCCATATAAATAATATAGTCCCCTAATATGCAAAGCAGTGTGCTAATGCACTCCAAACTCATTTGCATTCTTCTTTCACAGGGAGTAGCTTTTATTATACTGTATTTTAAAATGAAGTGTGGCAAAATATTAATCTCATCATTATGCTTCCTTATAGCAGTCCTTGCTGTATCTCCTGTTATGTTTGAAAATAGAGCAGTACTGCCCCAGTTTTCTGAACTCCAACGCTTACTGAGAGGAATTTTTTTTCCTAGTCTGGTGATTCAGGTATCAGGCACAAAAAAGTTCTCAGACCAAGTACCTTCAAAACTCTTGGACACTGTGGCTTTCCAAGCTAATTTCAGAGTTCTAGTGACCTGTCCTTCTAGCAACATGTAGACAAAAAATCTTCATTTATATGTATTTTTATATATACATATATATACACATCACTGTAATGGAACAAGACTATGCTAATCCTCAGCCTATCCAGTTCTTCAGATATCCTGATCAGTAAAAATAATTTCCAGCTACACTGGGGCTTTAGGACTTTTTTTTATTATTTCATTTTAATGCTACTTCAAAGCATTCTGCTCTATTATCTCTGTCTCAAAGGTAAGAGATCTTTTCTTCAGTGCAGATTTAGGTCTTTTTGGATATATATCCAATATCTTATTTTCAAATTAAAATAGTTACAGTAAGAATACCACTTTCTCTGTTTGTCTGCAGCCTCTGGTCAATACCTGTATTGCTTTATCTCTCTGCACAGAGGGACCACAACATGCAGTATATATTTCACAGTACGGTTACAGTGTTCTTCCTTAAAACTACCTACCAGTTAAACTTTATTATTACTTTTCAGTGTTCAGATTACCTGAAAAATGTTGCTTGACATAAGTATCCCCCCATTCTACTGAGTATTCCCCTAACACCACAATGGTTAACTTACATTAACCTCGACATAGTTAAATTAGCCTTTCATGTCTAATTATGGCCTGTGATGGGATATATTAGTTCCAATCCTCACAGTCACAAGGGACTTGTAGTTTCAAGTGACCTCTATACTTGGACCATAATCCAAATAAAAAGAGACATGAAAGCAGGATTAAGCCATAGAAATATAGGATTTTGTACCACTTTGTAAGGTCAGCTTAAAGATTTGAAGATTCTGAGAATTGTTCTAGCTGGGAGCTCCTGGAAAATTAACCTGTTACAAAGCTGACAGCAGGGAAATAGTAAATAATCTGTCTGTGCACAGATTAACTTTCTATCACAAGCTTGTATCCTGACAGATTCATCTGCTGTTCTCAGCCCCTTGTGCTAGCAATTCATTTACTGTTTTAGAAATATACAGAAGCACTTTGGAATGGTTTTACCCAAATGATAAACTGATAACTAATTTATAACTAATTGTTATAAAACAATCAAAGTGGGTTTTGATGCTCTGTTAATCTATTATTTTTCAGGTGATGAACTTTTCATCCATTTACTGTTCTCATTTATGTGGCCTAATTCTGATGTAATTTGGTTGCTTGGTAATTTTGCTAAAGCGTTCAATTTGCATTTAAAACCCAGTCAATGTAAGTTAATAAAATTGTGT
This sequence comes from Myiozetetes cayanensis, assembly GCF_022539395.1. Taxonomy (NCBI): domain Eukaryota; kingdom Metazoa; phylum Chordata; class Aves; order Passeriformes; family Tyrannidae; genus Myiozetetes; species Myiozetetes cayanensis. The sequence continues at coordinate 8,665,332 of NW_026087389.1, forward strand.
CAGCTAATCACTAAGGAAATGTTAAATCAGTACAAAATAAACCTTGCTTAAAGCAGATCTTAAGAAAACGTAATTGCTTTGCATACTAGACAAAGCTGTTCAGACTGAGAAGTTCATGGAACCAAAGGGAAGAGCTATGTGAAATTGAGTCTTAAGTCGCTGCTGTGGACAATTCTCCATTTGAAAATTTAATATATGAAAACAATGTGGGTCTTAGTGGTACATTTTTCCCCTCACACAGCAAATGTCCCTCACTGCATTCTTCTTAAGGCTGTATTTCAGTTGTGCAACTGGGCATGAGCAGGATGGAACAGAGGGCTAGGAATACTCAGCCAAAAATCAAGACATCTTGTGTTCTTATGTTCCACATCACCAGTCCAAAACTGCCTGAACTTCGCACAGCACCTCAAGCAGCTTCTCTCTAGCAGGCTCTAAGGGTACATCAGGTGGAAGAAGAAAATATCAGTGACAGATCTTCAGCACAACAGCACAAAGTAACTTGTGGCTCCAGCAGAGAACGGATGCCTGAAGTTCTCTTCTCTGTTTGTCATCTGGAGACACACTGTGAGAGTTTTGCCACTGCCTTCACTAAGGTAAGGACATTCCCTTTCAGACGTGTCATTGTGAACCTCCAGTGAAGCCCAAAGAGAGCATTTGTTCAAGCAGGTCAGCAATTCCTCACACTTCACACATTGCTCATGCTGAACTGGCCCTGCAGTAACTGCCCTGTAGGGCTGCACATCAACCCAGCAACAAACACATCTAGTGGTTTTATGTAATTTGTATCTCATCCAAGTATTTTTGGCCCTTGTAACATGCTTTGATACTGTTTAGCACAACGTGGGGGTTTATATTCATCTCCTCACTCTCTTTTTGCATCTAAATTCAACTGTCATATAAAGTAACAGGACATTTGTGTATCAGTTCTGCCTCCTGAATAATGCTCTGAGCAGCACTGCAGCATTGCTCTCACAGGTCACTCCCTTTCACAGCTGGCAGTCACTGTGTTTACACATCCCACCATTCACTCAGTCTCCTCTCTTGCAGCAGAGTGTTTCTTCTCCCACACAGCTGAGAGTCCCTTCCTTACTCTACGTTTAAATAAGAGTTCAAAACCCATCTCATGTTGGATGGTCACCTGGCTAGGAAAAGCAGAGGTGCCTGTGCCAGTATGGAAGGAAGGCTGTTACCTGCCTTGTAAGGACATGATCCAACCAAAAATTACAGCCAAAACAGGAAACAGAGCAGGCCTGAGCAACCCCAGTCTGTCATGTTGACTTACATCAAGGAACACCTTCCCCCAGGCAGCCCTCTGGGCTACCTCCTGCTATCTCCAGCTCAGGAACAGAAATGCAAAATGACAAACCCTTGCCCTATGGTGCCTTCCCCAGAGGGTTTGCATTTCCCATGCAGTCACTTCTACTTCATAAAAATGACAAAACCCACAAAGTTCAATATTTTTTCCAAGCCCGGTTCAATGGTGAGTCTTATGTTCTGGCAGCTACTCAGTGGGTGCAAAGCAACACAGTCCTGTAGGATGGGAAAGGTGCTGAAAATCCATGAAGTTGTACCAGTTGTCACCAGTGGGGGATCTAGATCACTGTACTTCACAAGACTTGGCTAAGGATCAAAGCACTACTAATATTTAGGGTCTCTAAAGAGCTAAAACTAATAAAACATTCAAACCAGGCAGGAAAAAAAATACCCAAAAGGAGAGAAGATGTAATTATGTTCTATAATTTCCTAAAGTACTTTCAGCGCCCACATCTCAGTGTATGACTTTTATTATTAATGACTTAAATGCGTAAGTAACAAAGGACTGTGCTACCATTTGCAGTTCATAATTATGCTACATTTGTCTGCCACCACTGATTCACTAATACTAATTTTGTTTAACATACACTGTGCTGAGAACTGTACAATAAATCTCGTGATATAAAGCAATAACATCTCCCAGCCTTGTCTATGTGATTTCTCTCATCTCACCCAGAATACAGTTCATCTTTTTCGTATTTGCTATACACCATTTTAGGAATTAATAGCAATAAATGCATGTTTGTATTGCATAAAATGTGAATTCTAGCAGAATTGTATTTGCTGAAAGGTCAGTACTGAAAGCATCTCACTGAACATAGTGTATCAGCTGGGAATCAAAGGTCTAGAAAGTATAAAATGTATTACTGGTGGAGTCAGAACACAATCTAATTTGGCATTATTTTCAAATACACACTGCCATGAAAATATTTTTCTTGTCAGTGCCTTTCTCTATTTGACACAGATATCTTTTTTTAATTTTACATTAGAACACTCCAAGACAAATTTTACCATTTTTTCTCTTAGCCCTTTAACCAGATCCTTCACTGCTGTATATCTGAATAACTGGACTAGACTTTATGTTCATTTTCACAATGGTCCACCATATTATTCCATTACAGGTCTTTGTAGTGAAAAGCAAAATTCAAGTTAATTCTATATTCTGCATGAAGTTTCTATACTTCTATTCTGTAAATAGAGTGTACATAGTTTGTATTATTCAAAGCTCCTACAGCAAGTCCATGAATATTATAGTATTATTCTAAAATTAACTTTTATGTGCATTTTGGTGCAAGACAGTAGAGCAAAGAATATAAATACAGTTAAGTCCAGACTTAGTAACCTCTTCTGAACATGTTTTGGAGACAGCCAATATGTTATACAACTAGGGAAAAAATAATAAAATAAAAATGTTGTTTTTCAAAGCACTTGGCATACAGAAAGTTTTAATAAATATTCTCAGTAGAGAATTAAAATCCAGTGCTTATTCATTGCAAGACATTGGCATTTCTTACTGACTTCTCCTTATTTTCACAAGAAATTGAGGACCAAAACCAATTCACAATTTGTGAACCACAGCATCCATTACTGTGCAAATGTATGGATATAGTAATTTTTGCTGCACTTCTATCCACTGCAATTGATTTTGATCTGATTAGGCTTACTCTTTATCTATGGAAGACAAGAGTTCTCCTGGACAGTTCTGTGGTTGCAAAACATCAGTCTCCAAACATCAAAAAAATATCAAATAATCTACCCTGGAGCATCATACTGAGCCAGTAGGTAAACCAGTTATAGGATATAAGAATTCTCTTCCACAGTTTTGGTTTTTTCTTCCTTACTATCCTATCAGAACAATTGTATCTATAAAGCAGTACAGCATGGACAAGTAGGATTAACGATCCACTAAAAACCCAGAAGTGGAAGTGTGGCTGACACTTCGTCTGCTGTTTATTTACTCAAGCTCAAAGCCAGGAGAGCGGTGCAGCAGCACTCAGCTCTGCCTTTTTTCACACTAATAGCATAAGCACGTGCTAAACTTTAATCACATCATTGCTCTCATCCTGGATTTAATTGTTACCTGGTTGCAGATGCTTTCCAGAATAACATCTTTATGTCAGTCATTAAGATTTATATGCACAGATTTAATGGACCAGCTCCAGACTTCTTTCTTACTAATGGCAATGGAGGGAAACGGTCACCTGAGACATCTGCACAGTGGCAGGACAGTGCCTGTACTTCTGACAGCTTCACAGCCTGATGCTACCAACTCCAACTACACTGACATGCTCCTCCTTCTTGTAAAAGCACCCCTTCCCACACAAGCAGCAGCACGGGGAACAACTGTTCTGCCCTGCAATCAGCACTGGAAAAGGCAGTTACACCCAAAAGCTTCAGTGCACACTCTAAAATAAAGATCAAACAAGATCATATTACTCAATTCAAACAGCATCACTTCTTCTAAATATATCTTTATCTGCTGTTCTGAATATATTATCTTATTCCTTTTATGAAATAAGAAACATACAGCAAAATGAGGGCTTATCACCTACCTAAAAGGTCTGGGTGGAAATCAGCTCTTTGATCAAGGTGTGTAGCTTCCATGGCCTTTCAGAAAAAGAGAGTTAAAAAATAGAACCTTGTTATACAAGTGATCTCTCTGATGCCAACAGTCCAGTCTCAAAAGATCTCCTCCTATCTCTCAAGAAGGAGCAAAAATTATCTGTCCTTACTCAAGATACAGTATTTGATCCATGTTGTGGAGAGGCACAACAGCATATTTAGATTGTATCACACAGATGATACAAAGCTCAACTTATAAAGTACTTTGCACAGAAATCTCTGCTGTCATTTGTTCACTATCCTTTACAAGATACCAGAGATGCGCTCTGTGCTCTAGAAAACATAGAATATGATTTAGTTTGTGTATCAAGGCATATAAACCCAAATAAGGAACCACGTCCTGCATTGATTTCCAGCCACACTGGGACACTGATGTAATGTGTTCTAGCTGGAACCTGCTTCCTTATATGCTCAGAAATTTTCAGCTAAATAATTACATTCTTAATTCCTGGGGGGAGGGGGTGGGGGAATTAAAGTATTTGCAGTTATGCATTAATTAATTTTCCAGTGTTAAATGGGAAATTCAGAAGAAAGATGAAAGTCTTTACCCTCTACAAAACCAGAAGGGCCTTGTCAGATGGACTTCTGAACATAACTCAAAGTCGAAAAAACAGCAAATGGAGGATAATCCCTTCTTTAGCATATTTCTGTACATCAGCAACCACAGAGATGGCAGAGGAACCCCTTTCACTCGTAAGTCACCGAAACAAACCTGGCACATGTCAGAGCCATGACAAAGCCACTGCTTGGGCAGCCACAGGGGACACAAAGAGAAAGTCTGCACTCTGCTCCCAGCAAATGAGTTACTGGACTCTGAAAACTACAGCCATAACGTGAGTCCTTTCCCTTCTAGTGACAAGCTCCAGAATGAAATAAATGCCTGTATCCAGTTTCTTGTTCAGCTGTCATGCTTTTGGCCCTGGAGACCCTTAGTTTTTTTTCCTGATACATGTTCACTGCCCAGGAATAGGTGGCTGCACTCTGTGTTCGTGGATTTCCATTGCAAGACCTGTCATCCTGGCACTGCTCACAAAGTACCAATGCTTTTCTACCCTGCTGACTGCTTCATTGCTGTGACTCTGATGATGAATGAGCAGTAAACATGCCACAAGATTAATTCAACCCTATGGCAGATTAGCATGAGAAGCTGAAAATTACAAAAATAGACTCATTCTTATTACAGCTTTAAGACTGATAGGTAAATCTCATTCACAAAAGGAAACTATAATGACACAAACATAAATGTTAATGTGAGGTTCAAATGCAATTTTAAATATTTATCTTGCAGAGGTAAACAGCCACAGTGAATATCTGAAGAGTAAACACACATTAAATCAATTCAAGTGCTTGCAAACTAATCTATTCTCAAATGCATTTACTTAAAGGCAAAGAGTCTACATTGCCAAGAGCCCAGACATTCACTGTTGTCAACATACTTGAAAAGCATCAGCCTCTTGTGAGCAGCCATTTCAACAGGTCAGCTCTCTGCCCAGAAATCACATTTCCTGAACTGTCTCATCACAAATTCTCTGGACAGTTTTGCTCTCTTTAAAGTTGAGATTGAACATTTTTCCAAAAAGTGCACATAGGTATAAAAAAAAGCCTCCAAAATAACTCTCAACATCTCCCTGCACCTTTGAGATGGAAGACAGTTTAAAAAGACAAAACATGGATCCACATGATTACACCATTTTTGTTTTCATTATCAAAATCCTGGACTAGTACCCAGTTGCAGCAGTGGATCTAAAGCCCAGGAAGTCCCCATGAGCTCAGCACGCACTGTGTGACATTGTTGACTTTTGAATGGTTTGGATGAGTTTATTTTGATGGTTAATATCCTAACATTCCACAACTTACAGCTTTGGAAATATATATTTTCCCCCTTTTCCATATAATAAAGCCAACGAGGTAAGATTGTATCAAGAAAATAGAGAAGCAGTTAGGAACTGTCAGACTGCCCCCTCCACGTTATCCATAACGTGGTTTCTGTATCAGTACTTAAAACTACAGAATAGAAAAGTGAAGTCTTAAGAACTCTCTATTTTAAATGAATACTTTATTTTCACTTTTTAGCACAGGCATCTTTTAAGCTTTCAGAATCTCTCAGGACAGTAATTTTGCACATTGCCAGAGCTGGACATTACCTAACAAAGAGTAATTATGATATTCAATGAAGAACAGTTAGGCAAAGCTCTTTTAGTTTGATGAGAGTATACTGACAAGGAGCTGGAAACAAGGATAGCTAATTTTTGTCTGCATAATGTAACTAATTATGCAACAATTCACAGATTAAACAAACCTTGTATAAACATAATGCATTCATTTGTAGGCATTCTCTCAGTTTAGTTAAGCAATTGCTTTTCTAATTCTTAAGGTATCATTAAAACCTTCCTAATTTGAACACACACAGATGTGTATCATAATACCATTTCCAAATGTAACCCTTGATACTTCAATAAATAAGCAAAGGAAAAATTACATTTTTCTCATGTACTATCTAATTACCTAGTATAAGAGGAAATAACAATTGCTAATGACAAAATTAAGGGGTTTAAGATGTAATTTTATTAGGTTTTGGCATACAGCAACATTTTGCAAGATGATTTCCCATTCACATGGGACACAATATACTTTTAAAGGAGAAGAATCTAAACATCTAGTACATTATTTGAACTTGGTCACTTCTGTGAAACAGCAGGAAATTCCTTGGCTATAATACTAAATGATGCCCAGATATGGAGACCATTGGCAGTTTAAGACAAAGATGAAGGCAGTTAATGGACCAACATCAGATGTTCTTAGATTATTAAGATGCTTGTTTTACAGGATGTTATTATGCTAACATGTTGTAAAAGAGCTTACAAGTACCTGTCCTTAATGTGTTTACCCCTGAAGACCACCCAAAATCTGTTTTGTAGGCAATGCTCATGAATTATTACAGACCTAAAAACAATTACTGTGATATCATCTGTTTTAGCATTCAGGTTGTACATGCAGTAAAAATACTGAGCAATCTAGTAGAAAATAGATCACTTACAAACAGAGAAGACAATAATGTAAGATTGATTGGATAAAGTCAGGTAAATCTAAAACCAGATAAATTAAATAAGCAGACACTTTCACACACAAAAAAAAAAAAAATCCAGGAACTGTGCAGTATTTCATAAGCACTGGGTTGAAGATTAGTCACCAAAGTTCACATCCAATTCAGCAAGCTACTTTTTCCCTATTACTGCCAACATCTCATGGCCAGCTGCTCAGTACCTGCGAGCCTCAAGCCACGCCACCTCCCTTTTTTCCTTCCCAGCTGTTTTTCTTGCATGTGAGAAAAGGAAAACAGAGTAAGAGAGACAGATCAGCCCAGCTTGGCAGCCATCTCTGGAGAAACCAATCCAAATCAAAGTCTCTTTGCATCTGTTTGCCAGGTCCCCTGGGGCAATGAATCTCACTTGAAGACACCTGCCTGAGGACAGGTAGTCCTCACACTGTGACAAGTCCTGGGCCTCCTCAGGCAGACATATGCTTCCCATTCTCCTGCCACATTACTCTTAATTTAAGAGGTACAGGTCTTGTCAGGCACTGAAATGTGGTACACACCAGACTTAGCAGGTAACTGTGTTGGTTGCAAACAGGGCATTTTATCCAAAAACAAGTCCACGGGTGCCTCACGAGCAGCACTGCTGCAGCAAGAACTGGGTCTGAAAGGCTGCGCTTGGCAGTAGTGCAGGTCTTGATATAGCATTGTTAGGCACAATTTATGGCTACAATTTAAAAATTAAAGTAAGACAAAGCACTGAACTGAAAAGAGCTCAATTAACATGCAGGAGGCCAAACTTCCTGCTAGATACAATTTTTCCAACTTTAATGGAACCAGAACAGAAGTGAATCTGGCTCATTATTTCCTATTCTTCTGAAGACATACAGATGATACTATCTGTTACACTGTTATCACAGCATGGAAAGAGTTCTGTAATAGTGACCACTAATGCCGAATGCTGGGGAGAAGATAAATGCTACTTCTTTCTTCCAAACAATGAACAGAGATACTATCTAGTCTCACATAAGCCAATATTCAGTGTAAGTCTTTATCCTATGCCATGGTAACTGCCATACTCTGGTTAAATATAAAGGAAGACATGGATGCAGACTTCTGAACAAGCAAATCAAAGATTTTTAAATACTGTTCTCTGGTAAGGAAATTTAGGACCTAGTCCAAATCCCACTGCAGATGTGGGTGCTCTCACTGCTAGGAACAGATTTTTCTTCCTCAATTCAGACTCTACCCAGCTATGTGGTGATGCCCCTGACATACTTCTATCTTTTTGACTTCTAAGTTCAAAACTGTAGCCTATTTTTGCCTATCCTGGGGTTGTCATTTAAGATACTGATCTTGTTTTGCTGATATTTGCTATCCTGCCTGCTGGGCTTTCAAAACAGAGACTAACTTTGGCTCTTTTTATGCACAGACTTCCAGTTTGCACATATGATCCCTATACCTGCCCTACAAACTAAGGGTCACAGTTAAAGAACCATTTCCTGTGGAATGGGACACCAGAAAATCATGAAAGCATATTACTCTGTGCTTTTATCTTCAACTGTTTTCATTTTTTAAATATGCAAACGTGGCCACATAGGGCTAACCTATGAACAAATACGGTATTTAACCAACACTTGATGTCCTTCCTTCTAGCACTTAGTCCTTTTCAGCAGGAGCAACCCAAGAGATTTCATTAGTCTCGTTCTACTCTAGTCAAACATTTCCACTGAGGAACAGCAACTAATTAACCACATCAAGATTAATGAAAAATATAAGAAGCAAAGATACCGCAGTTGTTAAATCTAAAATAGCTCCTGTGCCGCTACTTAAAAAATTATATATCAAATTTCATTACAGCCTCATTTGAAGAAATGGTAAGAATTAATATTAACAGCAAATCTTCATTTCTTAGAGTCACTAGCAGTTAGAAGGTTGAATACCAGCAGTGTGATACCTTCCTTTATTTCTATGAAAAATTAAAGAGTTGCAATGCTAGACCAGAAAGATAAAAGTATATCTCAAGACATTCCCTGAGAAAACAGGCACTGTTAGAAGATCCCTGTGGGTCAGATTTCACAGGTAGGTCATGTTCTGCCATCTGCTAATAGTATCACAGAGTATTATCAATTGAGACAGTGTGCACAGTTGCCTGGTGAGATACTGGATAGCTATACAGCTGCTTTAGGAGAATTAGCCAGGACACATCAATTTGGTAACCTTACTGTAATGAAATGATAGATGACCAACTGGTGAGAAAGGCCACAGATTCCTGGATCCATGCAGTATTACCTTCTGAATCAAAGCTGACACTAAGTAAGACAGGGACATCTCTCCTCAGGTGGAACAAACCTTCAAGGAAGCTCAGGCTCTTGAAAGAAAAGTATAAATTCAAGCTCAAGATAAACTGAACTGCAAAGAAAAGCATTGTGTTTAAGGAATCTCAGCATGTCCCAAAATTGGTCTTTCTACAGCTTTTTGACAGCCAAAGAAAAGCAAAGGAGATTTGCTCATGATAAAATGCACCACCGCCCCATCCCAAGAATTACAGCATTTACATAAATAAGTTGCAATTACTGGTGCTCTTCTGTCTTGGAGAAGAATCCAAGGTATATTTCCATGTGTACACATGCACAGATTTAGGACATTTTTGATGTGGCCAAAGTGCTACCTAAATGTTGCACTTCATGATTCGTCATCTCATCAGCTTCTAATTCTCTCATGCTGCACTTTTGATGGAAAACTGAAGACCAGCTTTTTGTAAATATTCTGTTAATTTCAGGCCTTCAGATTCCAACTTTCTTGAATCCAAAAGAAGTCTGGCATTGAATTTTGGATCAGGCCATGGTTTTGCCATAGGATCCAAAATGCAGCTATAGATTCCACCACATTTTGCTTGAGTCTTTACCAACTTTTGGCTTCTAGTGTGGCTTATTACACATCAGTGACAATTCTCTGCTATTCACTATCCCCACCAGATGTATCAATATCCAAATGAATTAAGCTACAATTCCTTTTCTCACACCTTTGGAATATGCTACGACCAATACATGAACAGCTCGTTTCCTTGCTTTATATCTCAGCCCAAATATGTTCTCATTAAAAACCCTATTTGCTCACCATTATGAAGGGGCAATGTCTGACCCTAATCCTCTTGGGAGACAGTCAGCTGCCTTGGCACATGTAGCCAGATAGAAATGCCACAGACACTGCTGTCACAGAATTTTCAAGGCTGCTACTAAGATTTTTTTTGTAGCAAGACCATAAAATTGACCACAATTTTTCTGGCTAAATGGGTAAGAAAAAAGAATGCTTCCTGCATGAGCTAAAACCAAGAAGGGCTAATTAAATCAACTCTGAAATAGTACTGAAACAACACAGTAAATGTTCCTCTCTCCCATTTTAATGCAGAAAGTTCAGGCTGGTCTGACCCGATTACTGCAGCACAGGATGACAAAAGAATTGACCCAATGAAGAAATCCCTCTGGGCACTTGCTGGCATGTGGTTCTGAACAATAGGAAAATGCTGAGATGCTGGTGATGCATCAGGATGTCTGTGTGGTAGGTGCCACATACCCATGAGTCACATCCTGTTCAAGGTACAGGTGCTCTGAGACCTGTTATGAACAGTTTCCTTTAGGAGCTGACTACTGGGTAACACTGAGATCCCTGCTCAAAGTTGGCCTGAAAGAAGAGAACAGCCAAATGCAGATGTCACACACTATTTTCTCAGCTACACAAGAATTACACTGCATTTTTTATCTCTAGTTTGTTCAGGTTTAATCTCCCTGCCCACATTCATACAAACATGTTGCTTACTGATGCTGTTGTTTGTATACAGCCTCATGTTACTTTCCTATGGAGCAGAAAAATTACCAACAAACATGCACTCAAGCAGACAGTGTATTGCACATGCTCATTAGCAAGGTATCTTTATTACAGCAAAGCAGTTACATATTGACCATGAAGTTGAGCAAGGGCACAAATGCTTTATCTAAATTACCTTGGGGTTTGAGGAGGTTGCTGAAGATAAAGTAGTCTACGGGGCTTACAAGAAATCAGTTCACACACTCATCTGCTCTGGAACTATCAGCAAAAGTGTTCTGAGACAGATTGCAGTCTTATGGCCCAGGACTTACGTACCATGTAACTGCTCTATCAAAATACACGTGGAGATATATCACCAAGGAATACTGCCAGTGGACCGTTAGTTACACAGAAAAAGGGATGTAAGCACTTTACCTTCCTTAATTCTCCAAGGTCACTAGAAAGAGCACAGGAGTGGACATGGGATCCTGAAGTCAGGTCACAGCAGGAATTCAGCTTTTCTCATACTGAGGGGAAATAAAGTGCAGAGCAGAGAGATTCCTTCTTTGTGTCCTATTTGTGTCTCAAGTATATTGCACAAGCCCAGTGGGTATTCATACCAGGAGATTTCTAGACCCCAAATAAAACAATATCACCATTCAACAGAAGACCTAAAAACTAAATAAACCAATTTGATTACATTTTTTCCAAATCTGACCTTTCCCTACCCATGCCTGCACATTCTCTCCCACACATTTATCAAGTCCAGACCAGCAAGCAAGGAAGAGCAGAGGAAAAGAGGTCTGAGGAGGTTTCATCTACTACAAGCATCTCACTTCTAATCTATGCACTCAGCACTGAGTTTACACACCAGCCTGTTTGCAGATGTGAGATTTAAAAAGAGGGAGCAAGACAGAGCAGAGCAGATCTGCTTTCAGTGGCCACACTGAGTTGTGCTGAAAGACCAGACCCCACCCAGCACCTTTGCTGGAGGAGATGAGCACCAGACTGGACTGGATACTGCTCTGCTCCAACCCCACAGCTCCAGTGAAATGCTGGGGGAAACAGAGAGCTCCAGTTACCATGGTATCCCTGACAGCAGCCCTTCAAGTCTTACACTAATGAGTCTGGAGCCTGATGTTTACATGCTTAGTTTAAAAGTATAATGATTTAGTAGTCGTCAGAATTACATCAGAGTAAGAGAAGCATTTTGCCTCAAGGCTTTCTTTAGAAATTAGACATATCACTTTTAAATATGCCCACTAGCATTTTAGGGTACCTTTGAGATGTTTCTGCTCTTGTATGGCATCTTAAAAGCACAGGAAGAAGAAAATGCACTTCTTCAACATCCAGACTGTAGGAGGAGAGGGGGAGGTTGGTGTCCCCAAGGAAATGGTTCAGGGCTAATGTATGGAATCACTTTGTACTTCAAACTTTCTAATAAGACTCTCACAATAAAGGCTCCTAAATCTTCATGCTTTCTGATTGATCAAGTAGGGGCATCCCTGGGTAGAATGAGCACAGTAGCAAACATGCTTTAAATTAAAGCATGAGCAAGATGTGACCCAAATATCTGTGTGGCAGTGTACAGGCAGCATTTCTTGTCCAAGCCTCAGGGAATTCACCAGGCACTGTTCAAACACCACTGCTCCAGCACTATCCAGAGGTCTCAGAACAAAAAGACACATAGTGATGAAAGTCACATTTTCATGTATTTTTTACTCAGTACCTCTCATTGTATTGCTGAGCCAGACAGACAAAATGGACCAAGCAGAAGAAGCTAACATTGCAGTTACAGCTGATGGTGCTTAAATGTGTGTCACCATTATACGGCTTCAACTTTTTAAAAATAAAGTTTCCCATAATTATTTCAAGATTTTGGCGTAATTCCATTGGAGGCTTTAATGGGACTCGTTCTGACAAGATATAGGATATTGTCCCAATAGAGTCTCATTTGGATATGGGCCACCTGCAATTACCAATGAGTAGAGCTGTGCAAGATTAAAAGCACAGGCAGTATAATTTCTACCTTGTGTCCCAGGCTCTGTGGATTTGTTACTCATCCAGCCTGTCCATCTGGGGAGCAAACAGCATGTACTCCTTGATGAGAAACTCTGGTCAACCGACCAGCTGTGAAAAAAATAGATTACTCTTGTCATTTTTTTCTCCTAGGTAATTTACTGGGAGTAAAAATATAATTTTTTGGAAGTTTGCAGTTAAAAGAAGATCCAAGGGATGGGTCTTATTTATATTTAAAGTCCACCACACTTTTATTTGCTAAATGCAATTTTGAAGATATATTGCTGATGAAACAGTTTTCCCTGTCATTTGGGACACTGGAAAAGTGAATTTCTATTATTCAGAGTACTACCAAAAACACAATTTCTGTTAAAGGGAAAAGTTCCTTATAAATGCACTACTGCACTCCATGAGAGAAAGAAGACATTATTAAAAAGGTATTAAGAAAAGGATAGAAAAAAACCACGATCATACATTCCTGCTGCACCCAGGAAACTGAGCAGACAGATCTTTTCTTGTTCAAGAGTGTTTTGTGCAAAATTCCATGGTCGTACTGAAAATGTAAGTTAAGCACAAATTGGTGACCCAGAACTGCTGTTAAAAGGCAGATTGCAAGTGACAGACTAAATGGCATCATAATATGAAAATTATACTTTTTCACTTAAACTCCATTGTAGTCGCAGGTCTATCAGACAGCAGCTCACACATCATGCTCGCTAACAGATTCACTGCTTGAGCTTAAGAAACAGAGGGTTTTGCTATAGCTTCTACAATTTTCTCTAGAAAACATCACAAGAGGGTGCAAGAAAACGCACCTTTCCTGCAATAGAGTGAAAAGCCAAACAGGTCCAGAGAATACTTTGGTTTTTAAATCTATTCAAGCAATTCCTGCTCTGTGCTTCTTAGACCTTATATCTGATAAGCCAAGAGTACTTAGGTATGCATGTAAGACTACTGGTCTTAAAATCTTTTTCACATATTTTCCTGACTACCAACTGATCTGAGGAAGTTATTGGTGATTAGCACAACAGCAGGAGTTACTACTCAGCACCTGTCCTAAACTATACCAACCAGTCGTAGATTTAGGTGTATCAGTGCAGCAATCACCCTCTCAGGGACACCAGTTCTGTGGGAGTAAATCATGCCAGAGTTTCAAGAGCACTGAGCATAGTATGACCCCAAACTAAATCATGAGAAGCAAAATGTTTTATATCATCCTGTCTTTCCCCACCACCTGCCAGTTCTAAAATTAAAAAAGTAAATCTTTTGATTATTTTTATACCTAAGAGAATATAAATACTGCAGAAAAGTATTCTGCAATAAAGAAAATACTGTTCTCCTTTATGATTCCCCCATTATATTTGTTCCTTACGATATAAATATCTTTCCTTTCCATGCATACCTGCACTTTCAGTACTAGGTAACAGGAAGAGATGGATCTCAGTAATTACGAAGAAGGAAAAGTCACAACAGGAGAATCAGTGCTTGCTGTGTGTAATGCAGCAATTGCTAACCTGACCTGACTGGCAGAGGTCATGCACAAGGTATGACTCCAGTGCTGTCTGATGCCTCTGATTGTAAGCACCAAACTCCCCCAGGTAACTGAGAGCTGGTGAGAACATCATCTTCAATGTTAAAAGGAGAGAGAAGAACAGATGTGTTCCCCCAGTTGCGAAAATTCTCTGCTAACAGCTGAGCTGCCAAAAGGAGACGATGGCAGGGAACCTGCACTACAAGCAACTGTACAGGTTACTTACTCCTATGATGTCAAAGACAGAATATCTCAGTGGACAGCACTTATCCAGCACATGCAGCACTAAAACAGACACATGCTTTAGCAGAGAAGACCTCCAGAAATTAAACTGCTTCCCAATTCTCATTTTCAAAATTTGATCTAAGGAAATAAGAAAAACATGCCAAAAACACAAAAATTTATATCTTTCCTTAATCATTTGTATATTTCAATTTAGCATAAAGGAAAACAATAACAACTAAATTCTTGGTGGGTTATGAGTAGAGTGAGACAGATGAACCTGTTCCCATTGTAAGACTCACCCAGTCTCGACTCAAGTAACCTTTCAGTAGAGATACTGATGAAAAACAGTGAACAATTGTCTTAGTATAAATGACTCAGTATAAATCAGTAGTAAAAATTCTACCATTTTCAAACACTTCTCACCCCAAACACTTGCCACATGCTTCTAGTTTTCCATGTATGTATGTATAAAAGCAGCATGCATGCACACAAAGATATGCATCAAAGTAGTCAAGTTCAACATTTGGCCTTTCTTTCTTACATATTAATGTCACTCCAATGGAAGTCAACCCAAATAACAGTTTATGACAATTTTATAAAAAAGACCATCTATATCAAAAAAAGATACTTTTTTGTATCCTGAAGCACCAAAATTCACAAGTCTGGCCATTTAATTATAGAGAAATATATTCCACAATACACACAGAGGGATAAAGATTTGAAATATATATGCATAGATTATTTATATTTATTTCCAACCCGATATTTCAAGTGTATCCTAAACAATGATTTACCATAAATAGATGACAGACCATTTCCCATTAAGGATACAGGCAGCTGTGGTGAACACTATAAAATACTGACTTAATACACTTTTGTTTTCTTTTGACTCCACTGAAATTATCTAGTAGTGAATATCTCCACCACAAAGAGGGTCTGACACTGAATTAGGAGCCATTTAAGCCTGAAAAATTAGTCTTTAGCAGACCTGTTCACTGAACTAAGTTTCACATAATGAAGGCAACACGATTCAACTGCGCAAGGCTGTGTTTTAAGTAAAATGGACAGAAGGCAACATGCCCAAAACCTGCAGTGTTCTACTGCTACATGAGATGAAGAGATATTTAGCCAAATATTCTGCTGGCATATGCCCATTGACTTGGAGTCAAAGCAGTCAGACCAGTACAGAAGCTGCCAACCATTAACCGTACTCATCCACACAGAAGCGCATTGACACAAATACACACACATACACGAGCTTATTCCTCATGCAGTTTCCAGATTAGTCATCTTGTGGGTACAAAAAGATACATGCTCATATTTTATACAGTACATTTGAAGTTTGAGCTACAAAAAGATTTCTGCATGTAAGCGTATGGGTACATTTCCTCCGAGTGGAGAGGTATGTCAGGAGAATATGATTTCACAGTCAGATCTGTAGCAACCACCCCTGAGATAACCCCAGAGGCAGTTCCATGGCCAGCTGTTCAGAGTTCACAAGGAATTCAGGCAGTAAGCCAGAGCCAAGCCCAGATGCTGCTATTGGGAACTTTCCAAAGCTTAACATCTGTATCCTCCTTCTGCCAAATGCCCCATCTGCCTGCGAGGTGATAAATTCCACCTCTCAGAGGACAAGTAGCAAGAGAACACAGCAGGGGAAGGGACCACCAAAGGCACCAAATCGATACAAGAGACAGGTAACACTTGGTTGGAATTTAAGAAAGTGTTTTCCCAGTATTGCCGTGTTTCACATTCCTACACCAGCCTTCCACAGAAGGCTCAAAGTACTGCTTTTCCATGGTTTTCAGCTACCGAATCATTACATACCCAGGACACCTAAAGCAGCAAGGCATGTACCAAGTTTGCAAGGGCAATACAAATCCTTTATGGGTTCTGGTCCCCCCCCCCCCACCCAAGTAGCAAGAGATTGCTCAGGTAAGTTTGAAGAGTGTAAGGATTTAAAAACAGTCACAACATAGAAGCACCAATATAAGAATCTGCCCAGAGGCAAGACTGTCCTTGAGAAGGGTTGTAGATTTTAAAAAGAAAGAGGATTAATTATGTTCAGGGGACATAATTAGTACTGCTAGAGTAAAAACATATTCCTTTATGCTCATGAACAGCAGGGAGGAAGAGAAAACTGCACAAGAACAAAGTATGCATCTACTAATGGGGCAACATGCCATATTTTTGCAACTGAGGACAGTGTCAAAGCAGTCAAAGGGGAAGAATTCAGCTCATGAGAAGTCAAAAAGGACATTCTGTATCCAGAACTGTAAAGCAAGGAGAGATTAAAAGAAACCCCAAACACTATGGAAGTGGTTTTATGTGCTTATGGGTTTCTATTGCACCCCTTTTTGGCACCTTCTCTTTCAAAACCAGTAGTAGGCTCAAAACTCTGAATTTCACAGAACTGTGAGCTCTTCTCTCACACTGAACTGCAGAAAGCTCAGCTTGGGGTGGGACCCTCAGCAAAAAGAACTTCTCTGAAAAAAATCCATAGCATTATATAGCTCAAAGCCTATGTAACATCACTGTTCTTAACAGCTCTGGTTTGTACACCGCCCTAGAAAAATGCAATTATTTTTCAATAGGGCTAAGCATTTGAGGAAAGCTTACATCCCATCCACACTTAAAACAGAATTAAGGGCCAAACTAGAAAACTACAGAGCTGTAGCACAGGCAAAGATACGAAGCTCAGTGATAAGGCAAAGAACAGAAGACTATTCAGACAGGCTGCACAGCAAATAGTCCAAGAGGATTTCTAAAGGGGAGGTCATGCTCAGCAAAGCTTTTGTAAGCACAACAATGAAAAACTGTTGGGACTGAAGGTAGAAATACAAGGCACTTGCCTCCAGGAATGCTTTTTAGACAGCATTATATAACACTAGTATATAAAGATTAATAAGTATGGCAACGATGGGACAATTCACAGAGAGGAAACAAGCTCAGTGCTACACCTAAGGTCAGTGATTAGCAATAGATGGGTTCAGTTTGGAAAGAAGAGGGAAAAATGACTTGTATTGCAATCTGGTTTTGTGCAGGACCTAATTAATAAATAGGGCACAACAGCACTGTGGAGGAAGCAACTGAACTTCCTGCCTGTACATTCATAGTTGGTCGAAGCCTTTATCAATCCCGGAAAAGCAACACAAAAAACTCTATATATTTAAAAAAAAAAAAAAGTAACTTGCAAGCCAATGACTTACACATAATGATAATATTAAATATCACAGAGAACATAATACTACTTAGAGACCAATCAAGTTGTTAACCCTTTGTATAAGGTACCATATAAAGGGACTAAATATCACCCCCCTTCCAAGGGTCTTACAACTGTGAGACAAGATAGAAAATACATGATACTAAATGATACAGTGGGTACAACATTTCAGGAAGATAAAAGCCTAATAGTAAACATGCTAAAGCACCCACAGTGAAAATGGTTCTGAGAACAAAGACAAACAAGAACTGGAAACCAAACAACAAGGGTCTGGCAGTGAGAAGTTATGGAAGCAATCAAGGTTGACAACAAGCAAGCCAAGGAATCCTCAGAAGGTCCTGAAAAAAGGGTGAAAAAGGCACTAAAGGCAGGATGTAGAACAACAAAAAGAAATACATACAGGTAGATATAGGCATGTATACACATAAACACATAAGCACATGTATATTGACATATATGAACAGATACAAGGGATAAGACTTTCCTAGAGACTGAAGCAGAGCTGTGGGCTAGGACAATGTGGGAAAGCAAGAATGCAACTGGACTTTCAGCACAGAATTGTGGCTTTTACTGTTGTTTTTTACTAGTTAGTACAGCTAGATTCCCCCAAGTCCTTTTTGGTTAGGAGGACTACTACAGGAGATTTTTGGTCCTGCTAGAGTGACCTGTGCTATTTTCCAGCATTGAAAGCCAAAGACTTATGTACATTAGTAAAAAGTCAAAATCTTTTACAAGAGGACAAGAGTGCAGCATGTTGCTAAACAGCAGAGTTGCTTACTGGAATAGATAGAATGCAATTCTGCAAAGGACTGGGCACCATTTTGATTTAACAGAAGAGCAACACTGCGTTTCTGTCTATAAGCCAGTGTAAGATTAATGCCCTCTGATGTGAGACTACTGCACACCAGAGAGAACTGACTGACAGAAGCATTAACTAACATTTGCAACATGATGGTTTTACAATCAGTAGTCTCATATCTTTTTAACCAGGGGCTCCTATAAAGCAGTAGGCAACACCACATGTCACTTTAATAAACCTCTAAAAGCTAAGTTCCAAATCCAGCTGTTTGTGCACCCAGTTATACATCTGTGTGCATGTGTACATACATGTGCACTCTATGAAATCTTTAAGATGAGTACTTATAATTACTGGTACAGAATTGCACAAGCTGAGAATTGCCCCTTTCTAAAGTAAAGTAACAGCACTGTGGAATTAGGGGGTTTCCAAATTTTAGGGAGATTATTTGTGGCCCTAGAGGTACTCCTGAGAACTCCAGTTTATTTATGCCATTTTATATCAGGTCACATTAGGTTGGTACAAAAACCTAACCTCATTGCCAACCAATAGTCATGTCTGTTTACATCAAACTCCAATACGGCTTACAAGGGGAAGCCCAAATTCCAGCTTTGATTTGTCCTTTACTACAAAACTGAAATTGAGTAATTCTGGGGTTGGAGATAAAGGAACAATATGCTTGTAGACTCAGGCTCAATTCTAAACAAAAGCAAAATGAAGAACAAAATTAGTATTCTGAAGCCTGTGGTGAACTCTACTGAGCTGGAGACTTCTCATTTATCCATTTGCAAAATTTAAGACATGTCCCCAGCTTCAGCACAACTAAAATCAAAACTATTTCTACTTTTCCTCATCACTAATGCAGATTAATTCATTAAGAACTAAGCAAAGACCATCAATCTAGCTTCCTGGTAATCAATAATAAAGTCCTATAGGTTCAGACTGACCCATCTCTATTTTCACTGGGAAACAATTAGCAGGTTGAGTGTTATTAGAGTATATTGGACTAATTCTGATAGAGATGTAATGAATGGAATTAAACTGATTTAATTAACACCTGCATATTGAAAGACATACAGAACAGGTCTGGCGAGAAACCTACAAGAAATGTGATCCCAATCTGAATCTTCTCTTCAAGCTGCTCTGTGGAAAAAGACAACCATGCTCTCCTGACTAAGTCTGTGTTTCAGCCAGATAATTTTGTTTTGGAGTTAATTTCTCATTCACATCCAGTTGTCATCTTCTTTTGATTGCATATGAATAATAAAGCAGGGTTAAAAAAATAAAAATAAAGAAGGATCATTTGACAGCAAAACATTTATTTTTCTTTAACTCAAGCAGCTATCCCTATCTCCAGGTTCCAGCAGACTACTGGAAGGATTGATAACCAGCCTGCAAATAATTTCTATGCCTTGTTAAATATAGGGTGTTTCTCACATGTGCAAAAGAATCTCTGTATCATCATCCTGTTTCTCCTTAAGACTTTTCTACTGCTGCTTTTATGTTTCACTTAGGCTGGGGAGAAAATATTAACAGATCTCTGTTCATCTTTTCTCTACAGCCACAGTTTAGAAGTGGCAATAGAGCAGATAATGTGTTTGACCTTGTGGGAGTGGTGGGGGCCTCAGGGTACTATGCTCTCGTGCTCTCTTCCTTTCTTTGGGATCCTGCAAGTGATGGGTAGAGGCTTATGAGGAGATAAAAAGATTCCTTTTCAGTTGCTGTTGAAATTAACTGATCAGACTCTGTCGTCTGTAGGGTCCTGCTCTTCCTTTTCTTGTATTCTCCCTGCTGTGGGAATGAAACTGTAAAGAGAACAAAAGTGCCACTCAATTCAACTAAAAGGAGTTCTCTGAAATGGCAAGCTGTTAATGCACATACTAAAGATCATCTCCCATTGTGCTTGTCAACTAGTTTGCCAATCATTTAAGTTAACATCATCTTTTTGCATTATCTTGAAAGTCCATGAGTTGCCACAACAAGTCTGGGAAAAAAAAACCTTAAGTGCTTCTTCATATCATTGATGACATGTTAAACTTGGGTCAGTAAAAGTTAAGTATGAATTCCTGTCCATTTCAAGCCAGCAAGATATGGATCTTGGGGAAAAGAGCTCTGCAGAATTCAGAAAAAAATCCATCTACAAAAGAACAACTAAGGAAGTCTTTGGATATTTGCATCAGGGATAGTCCCATTGTGAGCAATACCTGTGGTGCTACTGCAGTAGAAGAGAAATCTAAGGACAACATTCCAAATATCTCATTTTGATGGGTAGGACCAAAAAACAAATTTATGATGCATCCACTGCGGAACAAAGTTATACAAGAGCGACAGCCTAGTTCTCCAATATGAAAAAGAAGTAGACAAATGCCACAAATCAAAATACTATCAGTGTTGTGCGAGGGTTGTCATCTTTACACAAAACTCCTGAAAGAACAAAGTCCTGACCTTGTGTTAGGGTATTTAGGCAAGACTCAACACTTCACTGGCCATCATGGATAACTGTTTGCATTGGAAATCTTTTAGATAAGCCAGTACTGACTCAAGGAGATTCTTATGATGGAGTAGGGTGGAAAAACAAAACTGTGGGAAAAGGGCAGGAGGTAAGAGGGAGCAAGAGGAAAAGTAGTTGATGAGCTAGATCTCTGTGGGGGGGGAAAAGAAAAACATTACTATTTTTTTTTTTTTTTTTTTAAATCTCAAGATCACCATTAGAAATTCATGCTTCCCACGCAAAGGTGCAATCCAGCATAAATTTAGTGAAGACTATGGTCAGATCAATATTCATTTAGATTGTAAAAAGGTGTCATGGGCTAAAAAGCTCTAAAATTGCACCTGCTATCAACAGAGCAAAGAACATCTGAAGACTCTTAGATTACATTATCTAGTACCTGATCTCAAAGATGTTTATAAGATCAAATCTCCAACGTCTGGGAATTTTTGCTATCTTTGTGTTAAATTTGGCAGATGAGCTACAATGCTTGAACAGATGAGTGCTCATTGTTTGCACAAACAGCTTTCAAATCAAGGCAATTTTAGGACTGAAAATTCTTTTTTTCCTTCTTCCTATGTGCATGCACTGCATTACCTGGAAAAGCAGACACCCCAAAGCTTTGAAAATGCTGGGACCCCTTTGTAGCTGAGGCAGAAATTTTCTACTCAGAGTTGCTTTGAGCTCTTTAGAGAACACCTTACTTTAAATAATCTCTTCTTCCTTTCATCAAGATCATTAATTGCATGTGTATTTGCAGTGCTATCTGCGACAGGTGTCACATATCTTTGGCCAACTCATTTGATTAATTGCCTCCAAAGCCTGTCTCTGGCTAGGGGGCATGCCACCTTTTACTACAATCCCTGCCAGTCACCAGCAATTTATTTGTCACATGTACATACACAGCCCTAGCTAAGAACAGCAAGGATCCATGTTACCATGCCCATCTCGTTCAATTAATTGCTTCAGTGGCAAGCCCCTGGCCAGGACAAATTTGGGTAACTGTAGTGTTAAATCACCCATACAAACATTTTCTACATGTATACTAAATCCATTTACTGGATTTACCACTCACCCATTTTCTGTCACCATATACCCCAGTCCTTGCCACTCATTTGAAGGTTAAATATCACATGCACAGTCTTGGTTCCAGCTGCTGTCTCAGACTCTGCTTGCCCTTTGCTCCTATGCTAGGTGAGATGCTGTTCTTCCCAGAGCCAAATGTATTTTATTAGGTAGCAAATGTCAGCATTAAGAAGCCAGATGATGTAAGGGTCACATAACATCAAATTTATATTTTGTGGAACTTACTTATATCCCTGGTTGTTTCATGATGCCCAAAGAGCTGCAGTTTACACCAGGTATGCAGTGCCCAGGAACTTACACTTGCACACTCTGAAGAGGATACAGCAGTCAGGAAGGGGAGCTCCAGAATCCCCAGCTCAAGAAATGGCACGTGTCATTCAGGCCAACAAAAGTATCAGGTTGTGGTTTTGATGAAGAAGATTGACCTTATAATTGCACTTGTGACCAATGTCCATGCAATGTGAACAGGCACAGGTATGAGGACAGGGAGAGAATATACAGCTGCAAGTTCACAAATACAGAAAATACTGATCCCTTCAGCAGGGCCCAAACTTCACAAAATCAATGG
The DNA here is from genome assembly GCF_022539395.1 of Myiozetetes cayanensis. Classification (NCBI taxonomy): domain Eukaryota; kingdom Metazoa; phylum Chordata; class Aves; order Passeriformes; family Tyrannidae; genus Myiozetetes; species Myiozetetes cayanensis. The sequence goes on from NW_026087389.1 coordinate 8,688,045, forward strand.
AATATCTGAAACTGTCATTACCCACAGCAGGACTCCATCTTAGTCTGGCACTCATAACTGATTTTTCAAACTCAGAATTGCAACTGGTACACAACACTTCTAATTTCTTCATAATAATGATTAATCACTAAACTCTCCCTCCCTCCAAAGTTACCCAGTAATGAAAAAAACCTCATGAAAACAGGATTATAAATGTGTCTGATAAACAATTCAGCCTGACTGCCAGTGATTATGGGTTCATAATTGTCATGGTTTAACCCCAGCCAGCAACCAAGCACCACACAGCCGCTCACTCGCTCCCACACCAGTGGGACTTGGGGGAGAATAGGAAGGGCAAAAGCTGACAAACTTTTGGATTGAGATAAAGACAGTTTATTAGGGAAAGCACAAGCTGTGCCCACAAACAAAACAAAACAAGGAATTAATTCACTGTTTCCCACGGGCAGGCAGGTGTCCAGCCACCTCCAGGAGAGCAGGGCCCTGTCATGTGTAATGGATACTCAGGAAGACAAATGCCATCACTCCAAGTATCCCCCTCTTCAATCTCTACAATAAAAGTGACTCACAACCACCTTAAGTATTAGTGGAAGTAATTTATGGGGCAGGAAGTAAGAATTCAGAAAAGAAACAATACTGGGAAAATCCTGCTGGTCTGGCACGGGCAAGTTGGTGCTGTAACATGAACGGAGGCAGCTGCTGCCTCTGAATCCTTCATATGTGACAGTTACTCACACTCTGCATCTCATCAGTCATGAAAGCACACATGCTACCCTCAGACTGAATCAGAAGCTACATGGTGAGCAGTTATCCTCCAGGTTCACAAAATTACACGAAAGGTCAAACATACCCTGGCCATTCTTCATGGAAGAGTCACCCACACAGCCATGCGTTCACAGCAGATTTATACACCAGTTCAGCAGCTGCTGTTCATTCTGGATGCAGGACCACGCTCAGAGTAACTACTGCAGTACAGCTGTATGCATTGGGAATGATACTATGATTTCTCTGGATATTGGCCACATTTATGGAGCCTTATTTATTGATCTAGCAAAGGTTTCTGATACAGTTGACCGCAAATTTTTGTTACAGCAATTTAAGCGTGACACAGATTTTACTGTAGCTTGGTTTAGCAGCAATATAATTGGTCACTGGGTATTATGAGGAAGCTGCTGCTGTGTCCGTGCTTCAAAGAAAGGACATCCTATCCCCCCCGATCATTGGCCTGGCATCACTTGTATTCTTCAATGGAACTTGTCCACAGCTTACAGCCTGGGCATATGAATAACTTTAAATACCCTTGCTCCTCAAATTCTGAAATACCTCAGGACTTGGAAGCCCCCAGCATTATCTTCCAAGCTTTCCCCAAATGCTGCAAGATTGCCCAGTGTTTATTATCACTGTCTCTAACCCTCATCCTAAAATACACCTAATTCTCCTGCTCGCAGAAGGATATGTAAAATCCCTTACAATCTCCAGTAAGTGTTTTTACCTCAGCTGACAGCAGTTTATGTTGTTTTTTAAAAAGTACAAATACAAAGAGAAAGAGTTAATTCTATGAAAATAAGCATTTCCTGCTTTATTTACCATGCTTCTCATCTACTTCCAAAGCAGAGTAATACACAAGGGAATCTCTGCTACAGAAAATCTGCATAGCATGACACGAGTTCCTAGGTAACACCGCAGTTCTGGTCTCAGAAAGGTGGCAAGATGCACACAGAGGGGAGAAACCATGGCAGGACCAGTACAACTCCAGCATCCAGGAAAGCAATGCAGTCACCACTGCTGGAATCATAAAACACCAGAAGTCTTACCAAAGAATAGGGTTTGAACCCACTACTTAGCATGGAAATGGAACAGAAGAAGCAAATCTGGGAATGTCTCTGGGCGGGCCCTTTATCCACAAAGCACAACAAGCAAAAACAGTCCTTTACTTTCCTCAGTACCCAGCTCAACATTTGAAAAATTATTGTAAACAACTCGTTTCATTTCAGGGGCTGATCATCTCCCAGAGTTAATGAAGAATTTATCTTCCTCACAGTTAAGCAGATGTACTTGAGTTCTTTAGATTTCTCCACCTCCAGCCCTAAAACATCAGAGATCAGCTCTAATCCGTAGGATGGCATGAAGAGAATTTTCTTCCTCAGGCACACACGTGTTCCTGGGTGCTGCAGGCACAGGTGGGAGGGATATCCCTCCTTCTCTGCCTGTGACAAACATCTGCTTTTTCTAAAGGCTAAATACTTCAGTCTGACTAAAAGCGCTGGGCTGACAGTGCAGACACATCAGTGAAAGGTAATGATCTCTGTTATACAAAATTAACTTAATATATAAGATCATACGGTGCCCTCATAGTACCTTTAACTCTATGATGGCAGTATCTTAATAAGTATGCATAGCAGATTAAACTTGAGGTTCAGCAAGAAATACCATGTCACCTCTAAAGTGAGCAGTTAACTCACTTTTTCCTGCTGAATAAAAAATAAATTGAACTTTGAATACTGTATGGCACTCCACAATTATGGCTCCCTCAAAATTCCATAGCAGAAGCAATGAAATGTCCAAAGAGCCCCTCATTGGAAGGAGAAAGGCAGAAGACATTCCTTCACAAAGCCAAGAATACAGGTAGATGATCTCTCTCATCCCAATGGATCCAGGAATCCACAAACACATGTGGCCAGGAGCTCCTACAACCTTTTATGTGTTTTTCCCCAGGGTGAAACAGGTGCTTAAATGATCCCATACCTCCAAGAAAATTGTTGCATTTTTCCAGTCTATAGCATGTTTTGTTTCTATTCCATTCATCCAGGATGGTATTTCCATACTTTATGCGAAACAGTGGAGCTGATCTCCCTTTGACATTCTGATTAAAGGTACTGGAATGCATTCCCTGTACACTTACACACAAAGTGGCTTCAGTCCCATTCCAAATTATATGCACTTACTGAAATGGGATCCAAAAATGGATGGAACTTGAGATCACACATTTATATTAATTTTAATGTTCTCAAGATTAGTCAGAATTTTTTAAGCAAATCATTCATTTACTTGAATCTCTGTTTCACATTAGAGAGGATGGTTGTACTGAGATTTTAAATCAATTTTGGAGTCCTTTCCTACTGAGGATTAAGCTTGATGATTAAAGGGACTTCATGTTAATTTCAATAAAATTTTGCTTCCCCTTTCATTTACTATTTTATCAATTCAGTAGGAGAATTTTGCAGTCTCAGAGCTCTGTTCTTGAGGTCTAACACAACAGTTTCTTGCTAGGCTGCTCTTCCTCTCTTTTGCACTGACTATGATAGAGGACTTTAGCAATGGTCTCTCCCCTTTCACACTGACCTGCTGGAAGACTTCTAATGTCCTCCTTACACCCCACTGTTCTCAGTAAATATACTCTGACAAAGAGATCAGAAAGGTGAATGACCAGCACATCCCTGTCACTACTGTGGGTTACCCCCATGGCTGCTAAAAAGAACAAATACAAATCATGGTCTGTGAGCAAAAAGCCAAGAATATTCTACAGGCAGCACTGTGGTGCCTTTAGAAAGCTTCCCTCACAATTATGAAAACCCCAGAAACTGCTAAACAACATAGAGAACAACAAACCAACAGTAAATTTCAGCCCCAAGCTACAGTCTGTGTTATGAGCCCTGGAAGCCCCACCCTAAAAATCACACACGAAAAGGGCAGGAAAAGGCTCCAGGATCATCAAATCCATTCCCTACACCAAGGCAACTGCAATGTGCCTGGCTGTTCCTTTGAAGTCTTTGTCTTGCCTGTTCAATAACTCTGCCCCCCTCACGCTGGGTCTGGACATCTGAAAAAGACCCATGTTGGTGCCATCAGGAGTTCCTCCAGGAAGGAACACTCTCTGAGTACACACATCCCCAGTACTCCATCCCAGGGTGTTGTGAGCTCAGCTGGGACCTCTGTTCCCTATTCTCATGCAATGAATCTGAACAAAAGCAAAATGAGCAGTGATTGCTTTTGACAGAATAGAGGATTTTTCTCTGCACTATGGTAATAGTAATTTTCCACTTATTTTCTCAGCAATTTGCTTAAAGATTAGATTTTGCTAATTGTAAGAGAAATATTCGCAACCACCCAAAAATTCATTTGATTTTCCCCATCAAAAAAAAATCCTATCAAGGAAAACTGATGGATTTGCAAATAGTCTTTGTCACCCTAAGTTACATTTCCACCAAGTACACCTACAAACTGCATAAAATATTGTCCAATTCCAAACCTGATACCAGCTTTGCAGACAAAGTACTCAAGGTCAAGCCAGAGGTCAAATAGCTCAACAAATGGTGAGGGTTGAAAACACATTCTTAGCCGCACGATCACCTCCACAGCACCTTATCCCTGTGCCACCTCATCCCTCTTGGCTCTGTACTTGTATTAAGAAAAGCTACATACTGACATCACCTACATCCTGTCCATGGCTATTTTAAACACTTCAAATCTGTTGCAAGTCTCTTCCTCATCCCTTTTTAAAGTAGATCTATCAAAGAAATAAGTACTTTTCTCCATGTAGAACATGGAATCCTTCCCCTCAGGAGACAAGGTAAATTTAAGACCCAACACTTAATGATTGAGCAGAGCCAGAAGAAGGAAATGTTCAGTGGCAAAAAGGGAAGCATTTCAACTTTTTATCTGAAAAGCATAGCATTTGCTTCTTCCGTAAGTGTTCCCAAGAAAAGTGTGCCTAGAAAAGAGATTTGAAATCATTTTTAAGGGGTTTTATTCTCCCACTGAGTCCTGTGCATTTGGAGTCATGCCAGCACTACTGACAGATTCCAGTGGATTCCAGTCATTCAGTCTTCACCACACACATTTCAAATTCATCAAACAGGAGTGGTTTGCTCTTCCTGCTTCTGATGGAGATTACCAAGCAACACAAGAAATGTTTTTGCTCATAGGATGAGAACAGGTTTTATCACTGTAAATAGTTTCTTAAGCTTTGCTACTTCAGGTCATGGGTCTCTTAAACATCTGTGCTCACCTCTCTTCCCAAAGTGTGATTTTACTGGAATCTCAGAAACAAGAGTACCTGAGCCTCAGCCTTTGGTTTCCCAGGTTTTACCCAAGGTCTTCTCAAAACACTCGTTTCTCCTGCCAAGGGACCAGCTCCCTCCAAGGCACTGAAACAGATTGCCCGGAGAAGCTGTGGCTGCCCCATCCCTGGCGGTGTTCAGTGCCAGGTTGGATAGAACTTTGAGAAAACTCGTCTAGTGGAAGGTGTCCCTGTTCGTTGCAGGGGCTTGGAACTAAAAGATCTTTAGGCACTTCCAACTCAAGCCATTCCATGATTCCTAACCCTCACCCACAGCAAATAGGCAGAAGCTGCCAAGCATTAACAAACTCATTTACCCTTAGAAAATTCTCCTTACAGTTAAATCTAGAGGATGCCATGCTATAATCTACTACTCAGTCCTACTCTCCAATTCTCACTCAGGCTGAAAAAAGGGTACAGAAACTGTGTTGCCCTATTCTTTAGGTAAGTAATGATTCTTGTATTGCTGTCAGCAGTTTGATTAACATGGTTACTGCTCAGTACAGATTCCAGAACTCTTTATAAGAGAGATTTAGACAAAAGGTTTGTCTAAGGAACTCACTGGAATGAGTCCAGGTTTAAAAGAAAATAGTTTAACATGCCAATGTGACTATTAAATGCACAGAAGCTTATGGTTTCCTTGCAGTTCTGAATGCAGAGCTGCTAGAGACCATTTTTATTATAACCAATATATAGAAATCCTCTGTGTTCATTTAGGGTTTTGAGCTGAGCCCAAGCTGAAGCCAACAGTATCTGTTTCATGGTACACTGTTCTTAAGATGCCTCTGAAGCTTTTATCAGATATTTCAGCACACAGGTATTGAACACAGGTGACAAAATACAAGAGTTCTTCCATCTCTGTCTGCGTTCCTTGATGGAAGAAAACAGGTTCTCTGTTCTGTGCCACTGCTGCCATCCAGAGCCAGTATGAATGGCTGTTTTTTGGAAGTCTGACTCCAGCAGGAGGATATCTGCTAGAAATTCATGCTGCAGTATTGCTAGGTTTTATTTGCTGCATTTGCAATGCCATCCTTTTTCCCCTTTAAACAAATTGACTGTTAGAGAACATCACAGAGTGGAAACAGCTCCAGGAATGCTGGCACTTTGAATGTTATGCTGGAGGATGGGAAATTTGTATCTTTTGATGGAACAAAGTCACTGGCTTTACTTTGCTGTCGCATTTTGTTAAGCATGTGTCCAGTTTCATTTACATGGCTGTTAACATCCCTTTTTTCCTTGCTTAGAAACACTGAGGCCAATACCACAGAACTCACACTGGAAATAGAAACACAAGAATGCATTGCTCTATATCTGTACACTCACAACCCAAATGTCAGTGCCAGGGGCAGCAAGAAGAAAAATACTGGTGCATTTTACCTATGATAGCCACTTAAGGTCTCACATTTCTGCATTCAATGCCCAAAATATTAGTTTTCTAATTAAACAAAACTGTATTTGCCATGTGCTGAGAGCTTTTTTTTTTTTTTTTTGGTGGTACTGTTCTTCAGGTGGATGTAGGGGTGTGGAAATAGGATGTACGCCTCCTGCATTTTACTGTTGGATGTTTTCCATGAGTCCTCTCCACAATATTCTGTTCTCTTCTTTCCCAATTAAGACAGCTTCACAGCAAGCTCTTCAGCATAACATTTTCTGCCAACTCATGTCAGAAGCATACAGTATGTTGCAGTTTTTACATGTTGCATTTAGTTCCCAAAGATGTCAGAGCTATACTTGTGACCAGAGTGGACACTGGTCTTGGCCTTTGCCAAACTGAGCATGTAGCAGGGGATGGTCACCTGAGCAAGACGGTCATCAAGGAAACCAGTCCCTGCAGGGTAATACTGTAAAAGGTAGTAAAGGGTTAAGGCAAGGGCACGTATAAGATTTAAACACAACAGAAAGGTCTTTGCATATGTGACATGATGTGAAAAAACAGCCTGGTAACATGAAAGTGGTGCAGGACTGCATACACCAGTCCAACCCAGGTGGTGGCATCAAGGTTGCTCAAACTCACCAGTATCTGACATCACATAGGGGTTTTCTTCAGAGCAGTTACTCCTTTCAACTACACAGACTCTCAACAGCATTGTCCTGCATCTGCATTCCATTAAAATGAACAGAAACATTTAAAGACATTCTAAATATTAATAAGGTGGGCAGAATTCAGCTCATAACGCCTTTGAAAAAAGTTAAGTGTTCTTAGGCAGCATAGGGGCTGCTATATCAAACTGCTGAATGCAGTGAAGGCATTTGCTCACTTCCACAAAATGACTGCCTGTCTCTGTCAGCTGAGACTCATTTGAGAGTGTTCTTGGTAAAATCAAATATTTCTAAGTTTAGAAATTCAGCAGGGAATCTCTCTTTGTTTGCAACTTGAGAATATTGGCACCTTCTAGATAAGTTACTACCAGAAGAGTAGTTTTACTTTTTTGGGGTTTTTTTGTTTGTTTTTACAGCTCAGTACTAATAACAGTGAAAAATGCATCAAGCCATTTTAACAGCAGACAGACTCATCTTTGGCATAATTTCCAAGGGCTATATTTTGCCTTTGTATTATGATAACACTGATACCAATCTTATGCTCCAACGGTGAATATTTAATTTAGTATTTTACACCATGTTGTATCCTTTGTTCTACATGAGAAAAAGACAAGGTCTGTGCCTATGCCTTAATCAAAACTAACTCCATTTCATTAATACTCACATCCCCTTTGAGAAGGTGTTAGGTTGGGATTCAGCAGGTGGCACTGTTACACATAATTTAACACTTTTTTCAGGATAGGTATACTTTTTGATTTGGAAATGGATTATGCCTTTGTTAGGTTTTTCCAGTGAAGTTTCTTTGTGGAGAGCAGGAAAGAGAGAAAGACAGCTCTTGTAAAGCGTAGGAGGCTCTCTCTCCACTTTAATCTCTCTCACAGAAGTCAGTAGTTGAAGCAGGAGTCAAGGTGTACATTGGAAACACTGAGAGACTTGATACATTAAACTTTAGGACCATTTCTGTTTCAGGAGCAAATTGTACATTTAAATAAATCCCACATCACTTTGAAAACAGCCATTGTCCATATTATTCAGTTTTCAAATGGGAGTCAACTCACAGAAATTCCCGAGGGGTAAAACCTTCACATCGATAATGCTCACAATACTTAATAGCAGTTATAAAAATTAAAAAATAATAAATTAATAAGTTGTGAGTACCTAATGCTGTTTCTTATGCGCAATGTTACTTTATTGTAATGAAATTGGTACACTTCTCTGTGTGAGCACCAGCCAGTCTACTGGGGTCAAAAAAGTCAGAAATCTGGGTATAATACTTGAACTACACTCTCTTCTGCTGCCCTTGTAATTTTCTGGGATAACTACAGTCCAGGCCCTTGGCTTGGTGCCTTCTATCATAACTATTCCCACCAGTAGAAGCCCCAAGATGAGATGCACTGACTTGTAGTTCCTCACCAAGGAAGAGTAAAGCATTAGGACAAGTCTTCTAGCAGCAAGGAAAACAAATTGTCTATTGTTCTGCCATATCCATCCCTCTCTAGTCTACTCTGAGATCACCATGCACCTCCAGCAATGTGCACTGCACTATATGAATTTGTCTTGAAGGCAAAAAGGTAATCTCTAAGCTCCAGCCTTTTTTTCCATGTATGTCACTCCCTCACCTACTTTCATTGTCAGTCATTACATAATTACCGGCTGATCTCACTCAACTTCCCACAACATAGCTGGGTCCATCTATAACTATTCATCAGCTCCTCACAATAAGTTCTAAAATATGATTTCAGTTTCAAAGAACTGATTCTTTATCACCTTTGCTAGTACTGCAAGGAATGAGATTTTTTTGAATCCATGAAGTTTTGCTATGGTAGCCAAAACTTTTGAATCAGACCTAGGTTTTGGTGTTGTGTTGTTTGTTTTCCTATCTACTTACATGGAATTCACCAAACACGAAACAATCTACCATTTTCTTTTTTTTTAAATTTAAATTATACCATTCAAACTTAACTGTGTCAACATCAAAAGCTTTGAACTTCTATCTAAGAAGGCTGAGCTGAGCAAATAACAGATATTGCTGCCTAAGCTTTTGGGGAAAGGTAAGGATGTGGAAGCATCAGGAAAGATTTATGAGAGAGGAGTTTTTTCTATTTTGAGGCAAATCTATACTGAGATTACAACAGCTTTTAAAACAGATGTTTTAACCAGGAAACCACAGGTGGGAAGAGTCAGATGGCATCGTCCCATGAAGCCTAAAGGAAATCAGGAGAGCAGGTCTATAAAAGGCAGACTTGAAGCAAGGGCCCTTACTGGCAGATGCCATGTGAGAAAAAAATCGAGGAAGTTGTCAAAGAAAAAGTGAATTGTTGAATTTTTCCATTTTACTTTTGAGCATGCTCATTTCTTTACCAAGAGGGTGGTCAAAGACCAGAAGAGGCTTCCAGGAGAGTGGTTGATGCCCCAACCCTGTTAGCATTTAAGAGGCATTTGGACAAAGGCCTTAAGATTATGCTTTAACTTTTGGTCAGACAAGTTATCAACCCACAGTGGGATTTAAATATCATTTGTTCCTGGATTCTGGACAAGGAGACTGTACTTCCAAAGACATACTGCTGCTTTGAATCAGCATTTGCCTTTGAACTCCCGTCCATTTGTAAAGCTAAGGCTCTGACACCAAGAAGAGCATCGATGCTATACAGAAGCTGTCTATTTGGCAATGAGTTTTCCATCACCAAGACTCCAGTGACCTTCACAGGACATGGCTGATTTCCATGCCTGCAAGTTACTCTGATAGGAAACTAATATATGCAATTTGAAGGCCATGTGTAAGCTAAGGAAACCAGCAGAGAAAAAACTCAGAGACCAGTATCCGATGGGCTCAAAGAGACTTTTAGTATGGCAAGACATGCTGGGCTGTTCTCTCTATAAAACAATACCATCTGCCTTCCCCCTTTAAAAATTAAAATTCAAATGAAAGCATAAGTCTGACTGTTTCAGCCTTTATCAAACTCAACTGTTCAGCACAGCATTAAATAGTATGAAATAAGGACTCTTGGAGGACTGTGCATACTGCATGAAAGCATTCATTAAGTCTAAGTTATGGTTACTTCTGCTGTCAAGTCAACAATGCACAATCAGTGGTGGCTAAAATTTTAGGCTGGTATGTTAGACTAACAAATAGCTTTTGAGTCTATATAAATTCTGTTTCCTGCTAATTAGGACAAATTATATGTCATCACGGAATTAATTTCTTTCTTTGCACTAAACAAAATAACAGGAAGAAACTTCTTGCAGATACAACTTTGTAAAAACTTGTGATTTTTGCTAGAAACAGCACTTCTGTTTTCAGCACTTTGGTTCAGCATAAGTGTATACAAAGATGGGGCAAAGACAAAGACCATAAGATTTTAATTCAAATACATCCAGACTTCTGAGAGAAAGAACAAAAATAAATTGACAACTACACCTATACATGATTCTGCAAGTGTCCCGTGTTGTTGCAAAGATATGGATTCACATGAAAGAGCAGCATCCCTGAAGCTCAGGCTGTAATTTAAACACAAATTTTATGAACAGGACCTTTGCTAGTTAGGAGATTCATCCTGCAGTATCACAGACTACTGGACACTCTTCCTAAAGTTCATAGGCTGCTCCTTGCTGGCTTGACAAATGCCAGCTCAGAGTCATTTAAATCAGCACTCCAAAACAACATCCCTGTCTCATTTCTCTCTAACTGTATCATCACCACTTCCCATAATCCACTTCACAGAAAGCACAAAACCTTGTCATAAAATTATCAAATGGTTTGGGTTGGAAGGGACCTTAGAGATCACCTAGTTTCAACCTCCCTGCCATGAGCAGGAACACCTCCTGCTGGACCAGGTTTCTCAAAGTCCCATCCCACCTGGCCTTGAACACTTCCAGGGATGGAGCATTGTCTCTCTCACTGGGCCTGTCACAGCCAGTCCCCACAATATCTCAAACAATGTTACTCATACCTGTACATCCAGCACTGCTGGCTTCCATCACCTCAGAGTATTTTTTTATTTTCTGCCTCAGAGGCCCCATAAAGCTCAGAGAAATTCCTAGTGAACAACCCACCTTCCCTTCTCTGTGATGCACATAAAGCACTACGAGCAGGCTGCTGGCACAGTCTGACACCTGTCTCTCACACTAACTAGGGCAGTCTCAGCAGTCTCAGTTGTTCCCCATCTGCCCACAAGCTGCTCTCTTGCCTCCTCTCTCCTATTCCTATTACCTTTTGAACCAGTTCCTTTGCATTTCAGTACCTACCACAGCAGGACTCTGGCCCACTATAGAGGTGCTTGGGTGTTACTAGAGCATAACAACACACTTTCTAAAGTTGTCAGCCAGGCAACCCCAGCAGCTTGCTGCTATTAATGCCAGTAGCAGGTAGAGGAAACTCTATACTTTGGTAAAAGAACAAATTTCACAATAGCCATACACCTGAAAAACCTGAAAGTAAACCCGAAGTAAAACAACTTAGCAAACCAGTAATAAGAGAGTCTGGATGCAAATTAAATACATAGCACGTATCCCAAGACTGCAGGATGCAGTTTTAAATTATTCTAAGTTTATATTATCATTTTAATACCAGCCATGTTACTAGTGTACCATATTTCTATTCCACTCAGTGCCTTCCAGGCAGGCTTGCTCATATAGAGAGCCTAATTTCCTCAGATTTTTAAAATTTATCTAGAAAACGTTATGTTTATGGTATTTTGAGTAGGAATTGGTAATAGTACCACTGGCCACACCACCACAGATCACATTAAGACCATATAACTTCTCACCAAGGACAAACCTCATACCCTGGGAACAAAACAGGAACAACAGAAGCATTCTACAGTTACTGTACTTCCTCAAGATCAATAAAACAAAAAGTTACATGTTTTGCAGTCCAGACCATGCAGCTGAATAAAGACAAAATGGCCCATATCTCCCTAGAGCTGTACTTCTCCAGCAGGTAAAAAACCCCAGAAAGCAAGATCTGTGTAGTAGCTACAAGTGCAACACATACAGGAAGAAAGGATTGGGTTTCCATGGAAAAGATGGTAAAGCTTGATATATAGATTGTTTGGAAGAAAACACAAATAAGAAGATAGACCTACCTTAACCTCGTGTTGCACTAGAACAAAGGCGAAAGTTTGCTCAAAGCAGCCCAACAGCAACAGCTTCAAATTTCACCCTGAGCCACAAACAAACCCCTCTCCTCTACAGGTCACAAAACACCTGAAGGCACTCATTATATCTGCCCTTCAGCCCAGGTGCTCCTGGGAAGCATTCAAGGAAGTTAAGTGATTAAGCCTATGGATCTGAGTGAATTACTGGATGTGATTTCACAGGATTGTTTATTTGTATGCAAGAGAAGTCATTAATTACTTGATGGCTTGTGTTATAGAAGATTAAATCAAGTGTTTTCAGGTGAAAAGAGCTAAATTATTGAGAGAGGTTAAGTTTCTTCTACAAAGCCAAATTAACGGCAGCTCAGGTAAGGGAGTTGAGATAAAGTTATCTTAGGAAATGGTTCCATAAACTTTGATGTGCTTATTGTTATATTTGATAGGAAGTTCTAAAGACTGAGCTGTGGAGGCTTAAATATTTTATATTAAGTCTGCTAATATTTTTAACTAAAAGAGATACTGTTAACCATTTTTTCCATTTCTCCAAGAGCAGGCCTGCCAGGCACAATTGATTCCCAGTAACTCACAAGGATGTCATCTCCTTTATTTCAAACCAAATCCTTTCTAGCACTTCAGAAGACAGAAATAAAATCATCTACTCACTGTTTTAGCTATAATAGTTTTGAATAATTTATAGGTAGGAAGAGAAGGAGAAGAGATGTACAGAATATGACTGATCATATTAGCATAGAACAGCCAGACAAAATGTTTTCCAGAGGAAAGGAAGTTTAGTTGCATCTTTGTAAATTATACACTGAAAACTGAACAAGAAGTTGCTTTCAAAATGTAAATATTTCTAATGAAAGCAAAGTGGATGAGATGGCTTCTATTATCTTATCACATAATTATTTTTTTCCTGTAAGAGCAGATAATTATTTGATTGTTTATCAAAATTCCCTTTAAACTAGGGGAAGGTACACTGAGGTATAGCCTGAGAAGCATGAATTCAGGTCTCATCTCTCTAGCTTGTGGGTCTTTCAGAGGAAGTGATGGATGGAGCATCATACCAAAAGTCAGAAGGCAAGTTCTGTTCCCAATTTTGCCAAGTGACCCCAGTCAAGACACTTGTTCTCTTAAAATACTACGGTCTTCACAATATAACAAAGGACTTCTATGGCTTTAAAATCTACAAGACATAAAAATCTGCCAAGTTTAGCGAGATCACAAAATAAAAGGAACCTGGCACTTGTTCTAGCATGAAAGAATTAGTGAATTGCCCAAATAATTACATATAATTACCTACTCCAATTAACAAAACACACAAACTCTCACAAACAAAACCCACAACTCTCAGTCCAAATTTGCCTACCTCCATGTGCCTTTGTACTCTAGCATCTACATTAGTAATAAAATTTTCCCAGTATATGCCTACTAAAGACCTTACCAGGGGGTGAGTGGGTCCCTGGGTATGGGAATAGTCTTTTGCTCTTCCAGTGCAGCAATATGGATTTAATGAAATGGAACATTTAAAGTTTAATAGGCTTGGCAGATGAGGCAAATTTCACCCTTTGTCTCTCTACAGTATTCCCTGATTGTATCATTAGTGGAATGGCTCCCACCAGGAAAGAAGGAAAAGTGGGTGTGAGTGAGAATGTACTATGCACATACAGAAAACTACACAGGAAAAAGTTGCTGTGAAAAAAATGAGTCAAATGACAGAAACAAGACAAGGAGAACACTACCATTCATAGGTTACTGTGTGCCCCTCTTCTCCCTAATGGCATCAATCATGAGGGCCACTGGAGAATATGTGGGAGAAACATATTTATATATTAAGAAAACCCTTTCTAACATTGGGTCGGACACTTGAGAGAGGAAATAGCACAAGAGCCACTTGACAAATTCTTTGGGAAGGTTAAAGCATTGACTTTCAAATTTACACCAAAGTGACTTCTCTTCCTTTTCTGTCTCCTTCTTCTTAAGCTCTTTGCTGGGAAGTGACAGCTTCCTCACCCTCATCCTGGGCTCCATTTGAAGAGTCGATTCTGGCAGGGGAAAAAAGGTGTTCTGCTCCTATTTGGACAAGAGTGCTGTGTTAGTAACCCAGTACAGCCACCAAAGCAAGCTGTATTGGAGTGTCACATCTTAGCCAGTCCCTCCTTAGCACACTGACACTGGGACACAGTCAGTGCAACACTCTGCCTTCTCTTGTAATGGAAAAAAAAACCAGAAGTCAAACTTAGTAAGTCGCCAAGAAAAGTGCATCTAAAATTGATATTCAACCTTTCAGAGACATTTTACGTCCAAGGAGGTATTTTCTAATCACCTCTGATACTTCTTATTTTCCAGACATCCTAGACACTGCCATGAGGAAACGGGTAATTGATTGAGGCCTCAAGATTTAATGTATTCACTGAACCTTGGTCTACTAACAGCTCATATTCATCTCAATAAGAATTGAATCAGCAGGTCACACTGTGCCACCAGGATAATTACAGACAGAATGTATGAGATTTTTAAAATCCACTATTTTTGTGTAGCTTTATTTTATATCAAGCTTGAATGACAAGGAAGGTCCAAAAGGTTATAACAAATGCTTAGCACAAGAAATGGACAGTAGAATACTGTGATATTCAGAACCAATCCTGTTATCTTTTGGGGGGTAAAACATAGTTATTTTCAGTTGATATATTGGTTCTTCAAAGGTTTGGGTTTTTTTCACATAACAGCTGCAAGATTTGGCCCTATTCACATCCGAACCTAGAGGTACTTTATTATTTATATAATTTACAGTGAAATTCAGAGAGCAAATATGAATTTAAAAGTATTTATAAAAGCAATCACTTCTACAGTTCACAATTTCCACACTTCAATTTGGATGTTATTTCTTCACATTTTGTTATTTACTCAGTAATTTCTACTTATCCAAGAATGCACTGCTCAGATGTAATATCTCGGTTTCAGCAAGACCCTGCTTCTTACCCAATTTTTCACAGCTAAGTTCACTGGAGTAGAAAAAGGTCAATAAGCAACCCCCTCTCGAGTCTTAATATATAATCCAATTATTTTATGCATTTTTTTTACTTGACAATATGAAGGGTTGATAAATTGAGAGTTAGATAGACACACTGGAAACAGATGTTGGAGGCAAACCCTCCTGGCTCCCTGGCCTCTGGGTCCTGGCCATTGACCAAATTAGAAGGCTCTTGCTCATCCATACCAAGAAAAATTCCTTTAAAAAGTGCTTACACCCACCAACTGCATCTCAAGCCTAATGACTGAGGGTTCCTCTGAAACTTTTCATGGCTGTCATGTAATAGCTGAAAGGAACTTCCTGTGTTGCTCCACTATCATAAGAAACTCCAATGAGAAATGCAATCAGCAAGATTCTCCTCTGGTTTAACAATCAAAACAAGAAGTTTTCTGCTCGCATTTAATTAAAAAATACATTAAATGCTACTAAATTATTTTCAGACAGGGAAATTTCAGACCATTATGGTGCAGCTTGCTGTGTGAAAGATTGAGGATGCAAATACGGTTAACTTGGTATCAATAGCCTGGCACAGTTAATCACTGTCAAAGTAACTGAAGTGTTATTAAAATTATCATCATAACACCTAGGACTCACAGTTAGGCATTACAAGTCCTGGATATTAGACATTAGAAAGACAGAACAGAAAGGCAGTACCTACTGTGAAGGGCTTACAGACTGGTTTGTTATATGAGACAGCAGAAGAATGGATACAAACAAGCAGGAGAAAACACACACTGACAATGTGTAAAGCTCATATAGCAGAATGCTCTGCAGAGACCCCCAGGTTTGTTTCTAAGTCCAACCAGAAATTAGAAGAAAGTAAATGAGGTCCTACTGCTTGAGGGCCTGCATTAGCCTACATTTGTGCAAGCTGAATGGATGCATTTTGGTCAGTAGAAGCCAAGGCTCCAGCAGAAACAAACCATTCCCATTCCCTGCAGGAAGAGAGGACCTCACTCATAAATTGAAACTCATCTGAACTGCTGCCAGCAGTTCAAACTCAGCCCACCTTCCTTTGATACAAATGCTGCAATTGTTAGCACATGCCCTTGGCTGCCACCAGTAAGGGAGTCAAATTATTATGATTTGTTGCCATAATTTCTTCTTCTGAGATATTTCAAACAGTTTTAATCCTTAAGCTTGTTCATGCCCTCCTTATATTGCAATTTAGGAATGTCTACCCTAAAATTGTCATGTGGTGGAGTACTACAGTGTGTGTTGGTCATTACAGATAAACTCCATGCGTGGTTCAAAAGTTCAGCTACAATTTGAAGGCTTTGGAGTAGAAAGTGATAAAAGAACAGAGAAAAAGAAGGGAAAAAATATAGGATGAAAAATGCAGTTGAGAAGAGGAAGGAGAAAGTTGTAAATGAACATAGAAGCAATTTAATTACCATATACAGCACACTTGGCAAATGCTTCATTTTCCTGCTTTGGTGCCTGATCTACAGAGGAAAGCTGTTTGCTGGTCCTTCCAAGGCAGTTTGAGTTTGCTTTATTGATTCAGCAGATACCACTGGATCCTCCGTGCTTGAGTTCTGCCAAATGTAGCCCAAAGACTTTCACCAGTGGATTCCTGCATGGAGCTCAATAATGTCTTGTTGAACTGGGGCACGTTAAAAAAAATGCACTTTATTTCCCATTTGAATTTGCCAACCTTTGTTCTGACAGTCACAGGTTTGTACCCTGATGACAGCTCATCTATCAGTTCAACATTAGACAATTCATATGTGCCAACAATTCTGTCTTTGGAAAGACCTTCCTTTAGAGGGGGCAAGAAAAACAACCTTTAATAAAAACTTCTCAGCAAGAAAACCAGCCTTGAATAAAATCTCTGTAACTAAAGAATGAACCAGAAACTACAGGGAGAAACTATACAGGGATCAATCAGTAATAGCTCTAGAATCTAGAGTGACAAGCTTGAACGTGTAAAGCCTGAAAGGCAGCTGCTGATGCAAAACTAGAACACCTTCTCAATGATTTTTTAATGACTCAGTGGTTCTGTGCTGGACTCTGCAAATCATCCCTAAAATGGAAGGAATGAGGTGCCCAAAAATTGTCTATCTTTATCATCCAGACGAAGTCACTGTAGCAAAAAGTTGCCATAGTTACTTCTTAATGAAAAAAAAGAAAAAAGTTTTAGAGTTGAGCAGTTGCTACATTTAACTCCTATCCAATATTTGCTGCTATTCCCAAATATCTAAATACCAATTCATCAAGCTGCCCAAAGCAGAGCAGTGCCAGGAGCAGGGAAGGGCCAACTTCCCTGTAGCACCAGTGAGTGAAACTCAGATGTCTGAGGAAAAGAGGTGTGATCTAATTGTAAGGTTAACCTACAAATGGCAAAAGGGCTTGGCTGAGGAACACGTTGCTAAAGCTGGCTTTGCAGAACACAGTTTTGACTGTAATGGACAATCTTTAGGGACACAAATGAGTGTTTCACGCATATTCACCTTCTGCCAAGTTCCAAAGGGGGAAGAGAATAGATCTACCCAGAAAAAAAAATTGTATGCAGGGGCACAGTAATACTGGCAGAAGGAAGTTTAAGCCAAGGCAGCAGAATCTTGGCTATACCCTCAGTATCTCACCATCTTGGTTTTCCCAGTTCTCTGTTAACTTGTGCTATGTCCTTTCCTAAAACTCATGCCAAAATCCATGCATCCATCTATTTAACTCACTTGAAAGATCAGCATAATCTTTCTCCTTCTTTTACAATATACAGACACAGATATATGCATATACATATCTATATACAAGATGCACGTGTGGATGCACAACTTCAATTGTAGTCAACACAGCACTTATATTTCATCACAACAAATGATTGCTTGCATTCTGTGTCTTACACACACTCCTTTATCTTCTCTTCACTTGAATTTAATTTCAAGTCCACTTTTTCTGGTTGCCATTGTTTTGTATTGCACAGGAAGATACATGAGGCAAACGGGACTAGTTTGTTGCTGGAATCATATCACAATCTGACCCAATGTCAACCAAAATTTCCTACATATTCCCCAATTCTGACATTCTTAATCTGAGAGATGTAAATGCATATATGAGATCGAACAACACTCTTTGACCTCTGCATGGAGAGCAGACAAGTGATTTTCAGCCAAAATGGTTTGCTTTTTTGCTCTGTGTATCAGGCATGAAATTAAAAATCATCAGAGCCATGTCTCAAGAACTAAGTTCAAGTTCTCTTGTATGCATCTACAACTTTTTCTATGAGAGACTGGCAGGTAGATTGCTGAGCACTGGAAGGGCTTGAATCAATATACGCTTCTGACTGACAGAACCACTGTAAAGGAAACTTTCCTGTCTAACCATCCAGGAGCCACTCTGGCAGCCACATTCACACCACCTAAGCTGGGACCAAAGCCCCCTTTGCAGCTACACACACCACACTCACACAGCCAGACAAGGTTTCCCACAGCAGAGTCTCAGACAATCCTTAAAATTGGAGCAATAACAAAACAACAGCTCAAGTTTGGTGTCTCCAAGGAGGGGTGAACAAAGGAACTCCTGGTCTTTTATACCCTCGCTGTCTAAGCATGGGTAAGTCTGGGGTCATCAGCTCCTGCCATGTGTGAGTGTCTGGTCATCCAGCTGGCACCAGAGATCCCCATGTCCTTTGCTATGCAAAGTCGGTTCCAGTTTCCAGCTTCTTTCCTTGGGCCCCTGCCACTCAGAGCCCAACCTGCAGCTGCACTCAGTGTATTCCTCAAGGCCACATAGTACAAAACTAGTCCACAAAGAACCTCCTGGATGCTGCACTGTCACAGCTAAGCAGCTACCTGTGTTAGTGTGGAAAAACAAAATGGAAAAGCCAAGTGTAAAAAAATGTGTATGAGCCTATTGCTGCTCTTTCTTCTGCAGAAACTCTGTCCAAAAGGTGTGGTAGACCATATAGGACATATGCTGGATTGCAAGCAAACTGTTGACTGTCCATGTGGGTGAACACCAAACTGGATGAATGGCCATTATACAGCAATTCAGCTTCTGCTCAGAGCACTCATCAGGTTGTACAGGTTCAGGCAGATTCAATCATGGACAAGCTGCCTTCCAGGGAGATTCACAGTGAACTTCGAATGGGTTGTGTCAGATGAAGGGGCAGTGGTGGAAAGCCAAGGCTGATGAATGGCAGGGAAATGCTGACAAGCACCATATGCGCTCATTTTATGATGGGCTATCAGTTTATACAATGCTCAGCTGGTGGAGAACTGATGCTCAGTCCTTGCCACAGCAATCCTCTTTTTCACCATTCCTGTATACAGCCCTAAACATCTGCCTGTGTGACTGTTCACTTTTCTTGTGAGAGTTTTGAACAACTGTGCCAATTCTGAAAGTCTGTTACATCCAGAACAAGTTTTCCACTAGAATGAAGGTGTACAGATCTGTTTTGCCTACCACATTGTAAGTCGTGATGTTGTTTTAGAGCCAAATTTATCAGCTGGAAAAATTCTACTCCAGCTCAATGAATATTCAGATACGTTTCCAAATGCAGTGGTAAGACTAAATGCTGGTTTCTTGCAACATGTTGTTTCTTGCAACATATACTCACAAAAAACCTGATAATGAAGTCATGTAAATGCCTTGCTACCTCTTTAATAGATCATATTTAGCACTGAAAGAGGAAGCCTGTTTGCCCAAGAAAGTGAAGCAAATGCACAAAAGCAAAAGGCTGGGGCAATTGCCCCCTACTGGCAACCTCTCTAAAATCTCAACTGCAAACGGGCAGCAAATCTCTCTCATGCTATGGATTAACAGTGTAATTAACATTAACACAGAGATTCTGCTTCCCTACACAGTACATAGATATGTCTCAGACAAGTTTATTCATGATGTATTCATGAGAATGGTTCCTATGCAGCAACGAAGCTCATGCCATCAACCTTATTCAATCGATTCTGTTCAGGTAACTCCTTCCTCCTCCTTTATAGGTAACACAGTAGCAAAGAATAAACCTGTGGGTCACTACCAGAACAATGGCATGTGCAACTGTTCCTTAGTTGTTACAGAGACCCTTTTTTGTGATGATGCTATTGACTTAATTCTTTGAACTTGCAAAATTAGTCATCAAAAAGGACAACACTTTTCAACTTTGGCTGCAGTTCCTGGATCTGTATTTTGCTGTACAGAGTGGTCCATTTTAATTTCACAGGAAAAAAATGAGATTTGGTTCTACCTGAGATCTGGCTGAAATTTCCTTTGTCCCCCCTTGGTCCCCTGGTAAGCTGTGAAAGACAAAGTTCAATCTCCTTTGTGAAGCACTTTGAGTTCAAGGGGTACCACGCAATATCAATGGTAGTTTCATTACTATAAATTCATTGGCATTTATAGTCACAAAAAATATTATTATGAAAAAAATCAGTACTAGAACTTTTAATTGCGTGCAGCCTGTCCTGCTGCAAAGTCTCCTGATTACGGCTACCAAAAGGTATGGAAATGCCCTAGAAGTCTACCCCTGGTAATAAATTAGAGAAAATGTAACAAGATATTTTTATCTCTCCATTGGAACCACAAATCTTGTGAGTAGAGAAAGACAGGAAAAAGTGTCAGTGCAGTAGGTTGTCTTTGCTGCTTGAGAGTGCCAGCAGCTGCCTGGTGGAACAAGCACTGAGGTCTGGGTGGCAGATGGGCTCCTTACACTATGGTTTGGGCTCTGCAAGGAATAACTTTATGCTCTTTTTGGAAGAGCCATTTGCTTCCCCACAGCAGCTAAAAATGTGATCTTGTGTTACTGTCCTTTATTTTCAGCTCTACACCCCATTATTACAACCCATGTCCATCCCTATTTGCATGGCTCACACTTTAATAAGAATTAAACCTACTCACACTTTTCTGACGTTAACTTTAATTTCAGTTTCTGCAGAACAGGTGTCATGAGGAATTAGTACCATTGCATTTAGCAATTCAATTAATGAAAGTATATTAAAATTACAGTAGTAATGAGTAAAAAACTACTTAAACTTTTAGCAGTGTTAGAACTCCCAAATTTCAGTAAAAATATGCAACCCTAATGAATTAATGTTAACTCTAGAGCCTGAGAACAAAATTTTAATTTTTTGCCATCCAATGACATCTCTGCTCTCAGCCTAACCAGTTATTAATAATTTCTATGCTGGTGATGAGGGTTATTTTGTAATTTTATTTCATCAATTTCTAGTAGAGCAAAGAGGACATGTAGTTTCATTCCATTTTTCATCTCTAAAGACATGTGTAAATTATCTATGGAGGCAGAATTTGAGTTTCTGACATTTAAATAAATCATTTTCTCCTGTAGAAACCATAGTAAACAAAAGTCAAACTCTTATTGATCTTCACCTTGCATTCATCACACTGGATCATAGAATTGGCACCCAGGATCTGAATGTATAATATGTATTTTTTAGCATTATGATCGTAGAGCTAAGCCTGAGTTTTGACAGCAAAAAAGCATATGTCACTGTTACCTGTCAGCACATGTGGACAGTTTGAATAAAGCTCTAGAGGCATCAGCTGCTCTGCTCTTCTTCTCCATGACAGCCAGGCAGACCCCACAGCTCTGCAGCTGTACCATGTGTCAATTATCCAACATGCAAAACTTTTGCTATGAGAATTGCCCTGCCCTGGCAAGATGTGCTGTGACTTCCTACCATACCTCCTTGTACTCAGTTCAGCTTTCCATCTTTCAGAGAGAAAGGTTGGGAACATCTTGAGGATCAGCTGGGAGGCAGTGGAGCAGGCAGGAAGACTGATCCTAAAGCAATCTGCAAATGATCACATACCTAAGAAAATGGAGATTCTATGTTGAGTTGTTTAAAGAGCAGAACTTTAGGAGACAAATCATAAAGTTATTCTGCAAACCATTGCAGGCAACCCAACCTGCAAAAATAATTACTGAAAGAAACAATCCTTTACATATTTTATGCCATCCACTATTTTTAAATATGGGGCTGTGGGTGTGTGTGCTTTCGTGACAGCAAAAAGGAGTGAGAATTGAAAACATGCCCTGCTAAGAGGACAATTTAAGGGAGTAAAACATTCTAGAATTGCTAATTTCTAATGCATGAGTGAATGTCCTGGTTTTTTCTATTAAATTCTGATTGTGTAAAATAGATATTTTTGTCTCACAGTAGTCTAAAGTAGTGTGAGGATGTGGAGAAATATTCCAAAACACACTTTCCACCACTTTCATTTACTACTACTAAGGCTTTGCAATGGGTTGCAATTTTTAGATCAATAAATTATAAAAATATTTCTTATTAAATCTCAACATTTCCAGAGTACAGGAATCGTCTAGATTCCTTTCAGTAGGAAATTTCCCATTGATAGCCATGGAAGAAAGACTTGATCCTGAACTATACAAAGCATTTGCATTCTTCATTTTCATAATTGCTTGAAGTTCTGTTTGGCTAAGTGACAACAAACAGCCATGAGAACTTGGTGACCAAACAGAGGCGATGCCAGGGAAGGCTGGCACAGACACACTGATTACCATTACTATAATACACAGCCAGCAGAGCTGCCAGTTATGTCAGACTTCCTCCTCTTCCCCTCAAAAGCTCAAAATCTCCTTAAATACTCAGGAAGGGAAAACAGGCTGGCAGGCCAAGCCAGTTGAATAAAAGATCTCTGGAACTAGACTTTTAGCTACATAAAACAGCTGTCACGTATCAAAGTCAAGATGTGTTGAGGCAAGAACCACCCAGAGGACAGTGCTTTAAGCACAGGAGAATGGAAGGCCCACAGAGAAGTGCATGTGCACTGTGTGCAGTAGCATTGCTGAGCTGGGGGAATGCTAAAATGTGAGCCTAAAATGTGAGCAAAGCTTTGCCCACCATAAGGGGCACTGTCCTTTCACAGAGCTTGTCTTCTCTAAATACTTTGGACCTTCAGTGAGATTTCCAAGACACTGTTTTCCTCAAAACTGTCCATAGTTTCACCTCTGTATCACCCAGCAATTAGTTTTCTTAAGCAGCTTTATGACGCAAGTGCAATGACCTGACTCAAATGAAATTAATTCTATAGCCCTTTTTAACTTAATCCAACAAAAACCTACTCGTCCCGACACGGACTCATGAATCACTTTAATATATACATTTATGCAAGTAAAATAAATGTTATTAATATAAATTAAATTAAACCCCTAACATTTATTTTACACAGAATAGTGATAGAATAATTGATGTCAGTGAATATTAGAACTGTTCAAAATAGGTTTGAATATTAAATTTGCTGCACGTCACGGGTGTTTTAAAAGTATATGATCAGAGAAAATTTGATGTAAAAAAAATTTACTTTCTTTTTGTGTCATTTCATATGAGTGATTTTTTTATTTACACAAGCTTAAACATATATTGTTTACAAAATATCCCATTGCGTAATGGGAAGTTTAAGAAGTATGATTTCCTTAAACCAAAAAGCAAGTGAAAATATCTGAGATATATCAAAAGTACGTGAAAAGAATTAGGGTTTCCTTGTCAAGTACTGTAGAAAATGATATCTGAGTTTGTATCAGGGACAGATACCTCAGAAAAAAAAAAAGGAGCATTTGATTACATGAGTAGAAAACATTCATCTGACAGATTAATTATTTTTGAAGCAACAGCAGCAATGAACTGATTAATACATGGAGCTCTCTATCTCCATGCTCCTATAACCATCACATTAAGTAAATTCCATTTCCCTGAAAAGATTCTGACTTACTGAAAGGTCTTCATGTACTTATAAATGTGTCAACAAGCGACAAGGAGGTAATAGTTTCTAGGAGGTATTACTGCAATGTATACTTGATAATGAAATTTGCTGGGTAAATTAGCCAAAGAGAAAGTATAAAGGTCTAATGGGCTTAGTCTACCACTCAAAGAAGCACACACTGCCCGCTGTAGCGAAGATATGATGGATGCTTTCTGCACCGGAGTATCACAACCAGTAAGGACAGAGATGAATTCACCTGTTTGCAAGTGAGATATTTTTACCAATAATTTTGGCCATGAGCATGAACTCTTCTCTTTCAAAAAATAATCCTGATTACTATAGTCACAAGTTTACAAAAAAAAAAAAAAATCAATTTCTTGTCTTGATCACTGCAAATTGCCCACTTTAGGAATCCTTTACTGAATATTCACAGAGGGTCACTGATCACTTAAATCACAAGGTATCACTGCTGTTCTGGTCCCTAAAGAGATTGTTGAAACTAGAAAGTGATAAATAGCAAACAAACATGTCCTTTCTGAACATTTAGATACTTTCAATTTGTACTGAAATGAATAATATTTTAAGACTTGCAATTAAGGTGGGGATTCACAGACTTCTGGGAGCTGTTCAGAGAGCACACACTGGGAATTTTATGTCCCACAAAATTAATATAAATCAAACTCAAAGCTTTTACTTACCAAAATAGCTTAAAATCACTCTTGTTAATAGTTGATTAGCCACACTAGCTAAACAGGGCAGTGCACTGCTACTTATTACACAGGAGAGCAGAGCTGCCTAAAAATGGAAATCAAAATCTAGAGGATTTAAAGATGCAGAGCACTGGGGAAGCCATTTGACCAGCACTCAGTCATACACTCAGATTATTTGGTGAGTGGCTTATAAGGAATGATTCAAGTGTCAGAAACTCAAGTGTCATGTGTTATCATGAGATGTTATTTAATATGTGCATCACTTTTGTCACCTCAGCTCATCTTTTAAGAAAAGGAAAAACCTAGTGGGGTGTAGTAAAATGGTGATGGTATCCTTATGTAAATGCATCCTTCTCATGAAACTTCTCGTCAAACAAGATGAATTACAGTTCATCCTCAACTTGAGACAAATGATAAAATATCAGAATTTACAGTTATGCAATTATTTTCACTTGGAAGAACCCAATCGAAAGGGATGATGAGAAGCAGTGGAGAGCTCTGGGACACGGTTTCTTTAAGTAAATGTATCCCATGTTTCTGTAGAGAAAAACCTCACATTGCAGAGTTCTATATTAATATATAACATCATGGAAAAAATTGTAAAACTTTACTGGTATGTTAATGGATCACATCTTCAAAATAGGTGCCAGATTTATATTTCTTCTTATGAAATGCAACAAGTCCTTTCAGATTCTTTCGGAGGTGAAAAGAATTAATGTTTATTTCTGGAAGTGTGAGAAATTATGCTTTATCTGTAAATTTAATATCCTTACAGATTCTAGTGTGAAATTAATACATCGCCACTACATAAAATGTATAATTCATGGACTGATACCCAGTCAGATGTAGCAGCCGTGAAAACTGAGGCATCTGTAAATCATCAGCATACATCTGCAAAACAAGTGATATCAACAATCCTAGAAAGGTAGACTATGTAGGGGTATTTTTAGTATAAAATTTTCACTGAATCCACCTGTCACCTTTGCAAGGTAAAATGCAAATACAGAAATAATTCTTAGAAAATAGGATTTTTTTTTTCTTTTTTTTTTTAAGAACAGCCAACAAAATTATCATGTACGAATGGGAAGCAAATTAGCTTCAGACTCTCTAAGACAAGCAGCTATATACAGTGAATTTAATTATGGCACTAGCTCTTGGAGAATAGTGGGGACATACACTGAAATAATGATGAAGCTTATAAGTGTTACTGAGAGCAGAATTTGGGAAATACAGTGAGGAAATCAGGACCTTGTGAGAAATAACATAGGCAGGCCCTCACAAATTCCCATTTATTTTGAGCCTTTCTTTGTTGTGGCTCAGAGCATGAAGGGCAAAGGATCCTCCCCTTGCACATCCGGGAGTTTATGGACCTACCATGGAGTTATCAAGGGCAGATTGCAGGGCTGGGAGGAGAGGGCTCTCTTGGACAGAGACAGAGCAGCAGCAGGAGCAGCAATATCCACATTACACTCTTCTCAAGTTTCACAGACTTCACCTACATTGACAATTTCAAGGGTGTTTGCTGCCAGCTTAGATTCTTGGCTTCTTTTCCAGAAGTAGTGCAGTGTGCTTTCTTTAGTGTCACATAGGCTGGATAGTATGGGGTTTTTGCACTCCTGGCAGAAAGAAATTTGAGTAACATTGATACCACATGCCAAACATATTTATTTGCATCAGTCCAATGCATTTGCAATACATCATTGTAGGAATTTCCATCCAATTATCTGTTATTTTAATGATTGCTCTGTATCTGAAATACTTAATTTTGCATTGTGAAGTATTATGTGTTTAAAAAATTAAATTTTAAACATAAAAAAGAAACTGATTACATATCCTAGGGACTGCTGTTGCTAAGGAATGCTACCGTTCCATAAAAAGTGTCAAAAAATAAGATCCTTGCTGAATTCCACTTGTTGACTATGGTTATTCAGTATTGCAACCTTTCCTTTTCAGCTTTTACAGAACTTCATCTCAGATATTCAAATACTTCTTCTGGTCAGATTAGTCAATTCTTATATATTTATAAGTCATTTGCCGCCACCTCCGCATCGCCCCAGCCCTTCCAAGTCTTTCTAAATTATTAAGATAGATTTGTATAGCTAACCTAGTCCTCACAATACCATTAAGATCACCTCAAGACCTTGTTATTAATGTCAAGTCCCTCCCTCTGGCAATGGGAGTGACTGATCAGCATCCAAACCTTAGGAGCTATGAAGCTGGAAGTGGAATTGGAGCTGGGCTTTGGGACCAACCTCAGAGGAGAACGTCTTGTCCTGTGGGCTCTGTTAGCTCCTCAGTGACAACCCCATCAGAGCTGAATCTGGAAAAGGGTAGAGAGAAACAATCAGATTCAGAGTGGCAAACGAACCAGAATCTGTAGAACATATTTACTGGAAAAAAAGGACTGAGTGGATTTGAGGGAGTGTGTGTAATGAGTGCTCAGTGTCTGATGTAGTGGATATCACAGTCACAGACTGAAAATGAGGGAACAAAAATGCCTTGCATCTGCCATGGCTGGAGTGCCAGTGTATAGAGAGCACAGTAGGAAAACCAGGAAAAGCCAGTGCAAAATGCCTCATTTCTGTAGCTCTTTACAGAGATCTCCTTCACATTTCAGCTCAGTGCCAATGGCTCCACATAACCATTCTAAATATGGCCTGAAAGGCAATTGACTTTATTGACTGACCCTCAGAGTATTTCCCCAAAGCATTTCTACTCATCCTTAGGGGAAAATGCTGACAGAATTTGCAGCCCCTGACAGAATTTGCACAGAAGCCACAGGAGGCAGGGGCCTTATTCTCCTCTCAATCACCTAAGGCTATATCCAGAAAAACCCTTCTCCCCTGTGGAGCCTGATCCCGCTTTGCTTGCCAGCTGCCATTCACTATTCTAATGGCTTCAAGCAGCCCTAAAGCCCATTAGCCGGTCACTAGAAGGAAGCAGGAAGTTTCCAAAGCACCCTGAATGTGCTGCAGTCCCAAGATGTCAGCACAGCCTCTATAGACACTGGCAGAGAAATGATGGGAGGTGAGCTTTCCCTAGGAATTGCAGCAGAAGTTGGATGGCTTCAGGGCACTTGTGGCACAAAAGACGGCCTTTATTTCACCTTCACACACAGACACAAATGAGGGTCTGGCTCTTTGCACGGGACTGAAACATAAAAAGAATCTTTTAAAAAGATACAAGAGCAAAGAAGTATTTTGTAGTGGCTGGTCCTGTTCTCCCTGCTGTGATCTCCACACATTGGCATGCTGGCCTTGACAGATGCAAAGCATTTTTTGTTCCTTCACTCTCATTTTGCAGTGGTGGCACAACTACAAGAAACACTGTGAATCCATTAATCAATTACTCTCAAATATCCAACTTATCCTCAGTGCAAACAGATGTCCCACAAACTTGTCACTGCAGGTGGTGGCATGCCTTTGCAAAAAAAGTTGTTTAGTTGTTTTTGCTTATATTAAATAAAGAATTAGCAGTAGAAGCTACATGTAAGGTTTGAGGACTAAGCAGGGCTGGAATTACAGAATCATAAAATGGTTTGGGTTGGAAGGAACCTTAAAAATCATCTAGTTCCACACCCTCTGCCATGGGCAGGGCCATTTTCCAGTAATAAGGTTGCACAGGTCACCATCCAAGCTGGCCTTGAACACCTGGACACATTAAACCTCACTAGGTTCTCATGGGCCCACTTCTAAAGTTTTTCCAGGTCCCTCTGGATGGCATCCTGTCCTCCTGTTGTGTCAGCTGAACCGTTCAGCTTTGTGTCATCCACAGACTTACTGTGGGGGCACTGGGTCCCACAGTCCATGCCATTGATAAACTCTGCAATAAATGTGTGCAATTCCTTTAGTGCTTTAATGGGCAGAGAGACTCTGCCACAGGGGTACCCACAGGGACCAGGGTGCAGGTCCTTGCCTTTTCTTACCCTAGCAGAAAAGGGAGGTGGGGGAAAGTGGCTGAAAAGCTGCTTTAAAAAGCAGTTATGAGTTAACAGAGAGACATGGAAGGCTGAATTATGGGGAACTGAGAGGACCATTCACAAGCCATGTGTTTACTTGGATCCTGATTAATTATGGTCCTGATATGGCTTTTATCAGTTTCATGTCAAAATAATTTACCAAGTGCCTTTAATAAAAATCTTTTTAATAAAATTATTCATATATGGTGTAATACTTTCCCACTTTTCTATATCTGTCCAAGATAAGGTCTTGGGGTCTTAATACCGAGAAGAGAAAAAATATTTAAAAAAAAAAAAAAAAGATAATTCAAATTTACTCTTAAAAAAAGAGACAGAACGTCCTAGAGTTTAAACTGTTCGTCATTCAAGCCACCATGTCATAATCCCTTTACATAGTTTTGCAGTAGAAGGCACTAGAATTAGTTTTGCCCCCACACCTCTCATGGGGAAGCTGTTCCAGAATTTTACTTCATCAACAACTAAAAATGTCCTTCTAGTCTCCAAATTTAATTGTATTCATGATTGCTTTATACTCATTTGTCCTTTTGCCAACACTGCTCTTTAGCTTCAGCACTTCTTTTGCTTCCTCAGTCATTTCCCATACACGAGCTTGCAACTTATTAGTCTCCAAATGCCTGACCTTGCACCACACAGCACTGAATTTCATCTGATTCCACTACTCCAAGCCCTAAGTTCATCCAGTTCTTCCTATAGGACAGGCTGCTCCTATTCAGAGTTCTTTCATCTGTATATTTCACACAAATACATCTCCTTTTTGGGATAATGATATGAACAAAATACAAAAATTAATTAAAAAAAATTAGTCAGAAGACCAGTCTTTAATAATTGTACTGTATACTACACCTTCAACTAAAATTTTCCAGTGTCTCCTGCAGTTCTCAGACTGTCACTCAGTTCTTTACTTGCTTTGCAACTTTATTTCTGATGAGCATTATCTCTAATTTCCCTAGGAGATGCCAAATCACATACACAACTACAGTCCAGCTAGAGGAATCCAATTGCATTTTGCTATATAGAAAATGAGTTATCTTATCAATGATGTCCCCATGGATTTATCCTCAATGTATTCCATCAAATCAGTGCTGAGCAGTGGCCAAAAGGACAAGTTGCTGAAAGACTGTTTGCAAAAGTGCCAGGTGCTGTATATTTTATCCAGCACAGTTCACCTTCATTGCTCATAATCCAAATTTCTATTAGTGGCAAATGTGACATTGGTGCCAGTGTTTGCTGCTGCTGGGCTAAACCAAACTCCATCATCACTTGCACCTGAGTGTTCCTATTTACCTCAGCAGCTACTCAGGGGCACAGAAACTGCCCATCTTCCTTGTCTTTAGATTCTTCTTGTATCGAGGTACAGCATATTCTGTAGCAGCCTGTGGTAGAAAGTTACACCTTTAACATTAGGCTCCAAAACAAACAGAAAGTTCAGTCAGGGAAGGGACAAGGTGAAAATGTGACCTCTTTTCCCAGGTTCATAATGACAATCACAAATAAGTGAGCCAATAAGCACAGTTTCACATCGTCACCATGGCACTGGTGTGCAGGACTCCTGCACTGTGCCAGTTTGATTTGTCCTAGATCTCTGGGATACATCTTCTTGGGAAAATAAATGGAAATATGGAGGAAGGAGGTGCTAATAAAATGTACTGTATACAGTGATTGGCATCTCAAATTCTTCTGCTCTGTGACGCAGCCCCCAGAGCTGAGAAGAGGCTCCATCTCTAAAATCACCCTTGTGTGCACCCCAAACTTCTACACAAGCCAGGGGTAACACAGCACAAGTTGAAGAGACTGAAAAACTTTTCCTATTTTAGCAATTCCCTAAAGCCCTAAAGTCTACAGTTACTTCATGTTTGTCTTTATCCCTAAGACCTAATGATAAAAGCATACAAACCATTAGCAGAGTTCTGTGAAAGCTCAAATCATCAGTGCACACATGCTCAAAGCATCATGGACTTTCACCTTAGCAATGCAAACCTATAAGTAAATGTACCTCTCCACAAACTATCCAGATCTTCCTCACAAAATTGGTGACAGTTTTTAGCTTTACTTCTTATGGAATATCCTAAGATATTAAGCTCACTGAAAGTTTTACGAAAATCAACAGCAGGGTGGAGAACAGATGTTATTGATGCTGCCATTAGTGAAAGGTGGGAAGAAATTAAGTCACTATTCATTTCCTGTGGCAGTGGCGGGGCTGACATTCACTCACTGGCTCTCCACTCAGCACAGCTACTGTTGGACACAGCAGAGCACGTACTTTCTTTTCTGGTTGCTGAGCAGAAAAAAGCACATAGAGGACTTTGGACACCTGGGAGCTCTGCATTGCAGGAACGAAGAGTTTTAGGAAAACAGAAACTGGTCAAAATACAGGAAAAGTGACAAGACACGTAGAAATGTGAAAATATTATAGAAGAAAAAGACAAGGAGGGTTGTTGTTTTAAGGGAGTCACAAGAGGCAGAGGAAGCTGATGTTGTTAGACAGGAGGAATTCAGGGCACAAATCTGCATGAAATCTGTCTTTGTGAAGACTTTTGTTCACAGAACAATTTCCAAAATGGAAAGTGCTGCATGGTATCCAGTGCCTCAGCCCAAAAGAAATAATTGAAAACTGCTGATGCTCTTTGTTTCTCTAAATTTGTATTTGGGTTTGTAGGCTTATTTGTATTCCAAATGTGCAAAGAGTTTTATTTGAAAATACTTGTATTTCTGAAAAAAACACATTAATCTAAAAAGATGAATTTAAAAGATATCACAACAGAGGCATTTATATGCAGTGCATACTGTGAGAAACCTTAAACCCTAACAATGTGAACAATAATTGAATGAAAAAAACAGTATCAAAACACTAAACAAAAATCTGACAAGTTGGATGAGCAACATCAAACTATATATTGACTTCTTTTCCTATCTTGTCAGTAAAAATAAAATCAAAAGTGGAAAGAAAAGGAAAAAAAAACCCACACAGTTATCAGAACAAATAAAGGCTCTGTTCATCCTGTCTCAGCACAAAAGAACATAGGAAATGTCAGAATGGAAGATTCTGTTTTGACCCATCACAACCAATATCTTGCTTTCTAATACTTCATGCTGCTTCAAAGGAAATACTCCATGGCATTCTCCTTCACTGTATAAACTGTGTGATGGAGAGATGAGAAAATTCCTCTGTGAATCCAGACAGCCATCCATTTTAACCCCAAATCATGAGGCTGCTTGTGAAATTTCAATTTTTTACTCTTGTCTGTGCAGGTGACTAAGACTTTTGAGACACAATAAACTACCTGCCTTAAGAAAGTCCCAATGGTAGTAAACTACAGTGGCTAAATTTTTTTTGTATATATACGACACAATCAAAATTATGAAGACCATCAGTTCATTTCAGAGGCAAAACCCTCTGCAGCACTGAGACTAGTGTGGAGATGGTTTCATTCTGAGAAGAGCATGAAAATGGTTTTGTTCCAGACTGAGAACACTATCATCCGATTTACAATAGATAATGTGCTGAGTGCATAATACAAAAAATGTAGAATGATTTCTTAAGAAATCATTGGCACCTTAATTGTGTTATAAAAATCAATAGTTTATCATTTAATGGATTTACTGGACAGAGAAGAGTGGCTATGCTATTTAAACTCCCCACCAGTCATCCAGAGGCTGTCTTTCTTTAATCCTCTTCAAAAATTCTCTGAATCAAAGAAGCATGAACAAACTATAAAAGACATTAGACAAAATCTCCCTCTACACTGCAAAGCTGAAATGAAGCAACCAAAAGACTGGTATAGTTTGGGGTGTTTGAAGACTGTAACTTCTATAAAGCACAATAGCAGATGCAAAGAGAACATTTTTCACTTTAACATAACTTGCCAAACTTAAGCACAGGTTGCTTCCATACTATAGAAAACCATGGCAAGTTTTTACTTTTCCTTTACACTTTCCTTATTATTACACAGCTTCAGTGAACTACTCCAAGGAAAGAAGGCCATTAACACATATACTGCATCAAGCTGATGGGTCTTTCAGTTATTTACTGCCTTTCTTCAGATGCTACCACATTTTTCTGTAAACAGATACCAGTCGCCCCAAATTAAATCAAACAAAGCAAAAGAAGAGGAACAAATTAATACACTTTTTAGCTCCGTGCTGGTTGTCTTTCTACATCCACGAATGTTGGATAACTGCTTAGGCATCCTCATTAAATACTTATCTTCATGATTTCAAGGATTTAAATGCCTGCTTTGAACTGAAATGTGGCCAACTGGTCACATGGGTGGATTCCTGTAAAGCCTGACAAGACATAAGCAGGCATTATTCCAGTTTTGAGTATTACTTTCTGAGGACTCAATGCTTTCTGGAATGGTGCAATACATTTATTTTACAGAAAGACTATAAGTTTTTTCACGCTCTGTGAACAGAATTAGTCTGGTGATAGAGGGTTGTCTTTGCTCTCAGCTCTCCACTGTCCAGTGTGGTGTAAAGAACAGAGAGATGTAGAAGGAATGTTCCCACAGCTTTCCCATCCCTGCTGCAGCTGTGTCTATCCCCTTAACAGTCCCTTTGACCACAGCCCTCCTTGGTGCCCCCTTTTATCAGGACTGCATATCAGTGAAAGAGAACTTCATGAAAGTCTGATCTTGGAAGTACACACCACAGAAACTGACCCAACTGTGTTTTATCATAACTATCTACAATCCTCAAATAAGGATTCTTACAGAATCTCTACTGATGGAGCTTAGGAAAATAGGTTGTGAACCTATTCTCAAGTTTAGAATATTTACTCGAGAACTGCCTTCTCCAAATTGCAGTGTTTTCTGAATCAAAGGTATTATTACATCCTTCTAAAAGAAAAACCTTAAGCTGGTGAAGAGATTATATGCATCTCTCACAGAAATTAATTTGTTCTAGGATATCAAACAGGATATCCAAATATCCTAGATATTAGTCAGGATAACTAATGAATTCCACTATTTTATTTATTTGAACAGTATTTATATCAGAAGCCCAAGGTACCAATGAAAATGAGACAAAATTCAGAGTGTACATGGCTGAAGGAGGAAGCATTCTGCTGGAAATTGTTCAGACATATCCACAAACAGTGATGGATACAATGGTGACCACACAGTTAAATTATTCTGCGTGATGAAATCTTGGCAAACAAACTTAGGAAGGCTAAGAAGTAATGTGCAAAGGATATGAAGGTTGGCCTGGCACTGGGGCAATGCCTCAGCTCCAAGGCAGCTGTTACCAAGTGAAGACTAAGCAGGCAGCAACAACATCGTGTTTCCCTTCCCTGCACGTCAGGAATTGCAAGAAGGGACTACAGAACATTTCACAGAATGCCTGGGTGTCTTCTCTTAACTAGTATTTGTAATTTATATACATCTCAAGATACAACATGGCATTTTACAAAATAGAGTGTGAACTAGAAAGACAAGAGATCTCCAGACTACATGAACTGTCAGTCTAAAAAAGCACAAACCAAACTGATTCAGAACAATA
The DNA here is from genome assembly GCF_022539395.1 of Myiozetetes cayanensis. NCBI lineage: Eukaryota > Metazoa > Chordata > Aves > Passeriformes > Tyrannidae > Myiozetetes > Myiozetetes cayanensis. The sequence goes on from NW_026087389.1 coordinate 8,722,135, forward strand.
CGGCACAGAACAGACTGGCAAATGGTCATTAGAGCTGAAATGGAGCTTTACACAGAGGGAAGGGAGGCCACTTGCCATATATCAACTGGCAGGCTGCTCCAAGTGTGAGCAATGGTATGAAAAGAGGCAAAGTCAGGAAAGGATGAAGGAAATTACAGAACTACTCCTATGGATACAAACCCAAGCTGTGTCAGTGGGGGTCCTTTAAAAATGGCTGGGTTTAATATCACACATCAGATATCTAGTGCACATTGAATACTCTCCTAAATTAAATCAATTCAGTTCCCAGCATGATGCTACTAACTTCTCAGTATTTTAATTTAAGACAGGAGACCTAACCACACCTTATGCCTGGGGCATTTACAAGAAGAAGGGATGTCCATATGTTCCATTTTCCTAGTCCAAGACACAGTAAAAATCTCTTCACTGAAATACATTGTAACATGTAAGGGGTGAAGACAAATGTATGTGAGTTCTCACAATTTTTCCTAAATTATTACCCAAGCACTTCCTGAATGCTCACTGGGGAACAGCCTCAAATATTTAGTGAAAGAAAAGTATATAACTCAGCAGCTCAGATACCAACAGCAGCCAATACACAGATGTAATCTTAAAGAATTCATTATAGCAAACATCTTGATTGTCTCATTATTATTTTTACAGCATTTCCCATATTGCCATAATTCCAAAACAGACCTTGGAAGTATGATGTGCTCAGGATGTGAAACGACCAAATTTGATGACACCAGGTTCCTAGTAATATACTACCTAAAATTTTTGAGTCACACTATATGGATTTTTTTTTCTGTAAAACTGGAAGGAACAGGGAAAAAAATTCCCCTCAGAGTATGTCTAAAACCAGTTTCCTGTGGCAGGGGGCAAAGGGGACTTGGGCAGCCCAGCTTTGTCCGGAGCAGGCAGGTAGCTGCTGACATACATTACACTCACAGCTGGCTGCTTCATGTACCTTTATAACTTTGGATTCTTCAGCCTGAGTCTCAATTTTTAACTGGAATTTCCAAACTACTCAGGCCTTAGCATAACTCCTGTCACAAAGGATTCAGGCTTTTTAGATACAGTTTTGGGTGTAATGAATTTCAAGATGACTTCAGGTTAAACCATATGTAATGAACTATGTAGTTTCTGTTGGCTACAGAATTCCACAATAGCTTTTTAACCTTTCTCTTGCTATCATCATCTTTCTTTTGTCCTTGTTCTATTAACTGGTTTTATTTAATAATCTGTAGCTCTGTTTTAGTATTATTGTTTTCCTTATCTCCAGTACCCAAGAACTCCACTCAGTGTAATCCAGTGTATGATAAAACTACACTGGATGTGATTTCTTTGAAAATCCCAAGGTAAAATGAGAAAGCTAAATACATCTTATAATTGATTTAACTCATTCCCTTCCTTAGTAAAACCAGGACGGTACCTTTCAGGGGGAAAAGCAAGGAAGTTGAGCAGTGTGATGTTGGGCTGAGCATAGCAGGGTCCCATTGGTGGCTCAGCCCTTTCAGTTCATGTATTTCATCACGCCGTGATGGGTTACAAGGGTCTTAATAATTGCTCTTTGTAGAAACATTAAGACACACTTCGAGGAAGAAAATTCCATTACTTTTCCATTAAAAGGCTACAGAGTTTCATGAAGAAATGCTGTGATCAAAAAAGCAGTCACTTCAAGGGAAGATCTCCTTTGACTAATATCTCATTATAAAAGCCAGGATCAAATTGGTTCCCTCATAACCTTCTTTCCAGAGGTTTTTGAAGCCATCGGTAGGTGTTTGCTTGTTCTTGTCAGTGGTGTTAAACTAATGGGGCCGTCCTTCTCCTTTCCTTCTCTCTGAGAAAAATGCCAGACTCGCGAGGCCATTCTAATTCCCTAAAAACCAAGGACTTTGATGTGGCTGCTCTAGCTCATCCTTCATCTTCCTGAAGGAGGAGGGATGGGAGAGGAGGGCGAGAATAAATTAAGACGGAAAGAGTAAATGGCGAGTGCATTTCACGAGCTGAGATGTCAGCAACATTTGCACTTGAGGCACGAGGGTGGCACACAGTGTCACCTCACACCGCCACCCTCAGCCTCGGGACACCCGTGCGGGCCACCACGGGCTCTGTGACAGCCTCGCCCGGGTGTCCGTCACTTGGTGCGGGGCAGGGACCCGCGGGCACCGCAGCCTGTGCCCGGGGAGAGCGGCTCCCCCGCGTCCCCCGAGGAGCCGCCGCCCCTGCTGGAACCCGAGCAGGTGCCACCCCCGAGTGCCCGGCCCGGCCCGCCCGCGCCGCCATCTTCAACGGCGCCCTCGCCCAGGTGAGACCCGGCGGGGCCGCAGCGCCCCGGGACGAGCGGCCCCGGCCCCTGGGGGAGAGCCCCCGCCGCGACCGCCGGTGCCGCCCCCGGCGGAGGGGCGGGAGGAGACGGGACGCGGTGGGGCCGCAGGGAAACGGGGCTGCGGGTCTTAGTGCCACAGCGTTCTCGCGCTCTAATTTTTGTAAAAGTGAAAGCCTCGATTTTTAATTTGCTTTGTTTAGTTTTCGTGTTGCGTCTAAAGGCCGTGCCGCTCCGCGCGCAGGAGCGAGCGCCTCTTGCTACGCCTTATTAATGGTCTTCCCGCCCGTTTATTATGCTAACTTGTGTTTTGAGAAAATATATAGCGGTGTTACCGACTCGGCTTTAAATATTCAGTGTGCGGGATTCATTTGTCTGGGAGATACTAAAACCCTTCATCAGTGATGAAGTGCTTTCCCCGGCGTGTCCCAGCCGCCATAAATCAGCGCTGGCTTTGGGCCCGTGATGGTGAGTTATGTGTATTAACGGTCTTGGGTCTAAGCCTGGGTGCCCTGCCAAAAATAGTGTATCCGTGTCATTTTTCAATGCAAATTAGTAGTAAGTGAAAATTCGCTCTATTTTGCTTCACGGTTTTGGCTCTGGAATAGTAAAACTTAAATAAACACATTGCTTTTATTGATCAGAAACATGTATTCCTATACTTATGTAAATAGTCCCTTTTAAGTCAAGGGAGTAACCATGATCATGAAGGGTTTTAGGTCTGTGTAAGTCTGTCCGTCCCTGTCTCTCCTGGAATTAGAACACTGCATAGTTTTAATTAGCTTAAGGAAGGATGAAGGTCTGTTTGCGTTTGCTGTTTGTGAAATACTCTTTTGCTTGTAACTTTCTAGGGACCAGTTGCTGGAATCGCAGTACTACATAAACACCAAATATTATTGAAACAATTGAATGTGAAACATTCTATTTGAAATATACATAAGAAGCTGTCATAGGATGGAGGTATTTTTGCAGAGTCCTAAGTGGCTTTTGTGAATGGATGTAATAAGGGGGCACTTTGGACTACTGCTACTTTATTTTCAATGTGGGAAACATTGTGAAACTAAAGATCAAAGTCACTGCACAAATCATAAGGTAAATCCTGATAGGGAATTATTCTTCAAAGCTAAATATCCTTCATTGTTGCTTAACTTTATAAATTACATTCTTGATTGTTTGTCATTGACTGACACTTTAAGCCTGTATTTCCAGATGTGCAGAGGTACTAAAGTACATGGTTCAGGGCAATAAAAAGATAAGCTAAATCTGTGACTGAAAAATTGGAGAACTGCTAAGTTTATGGCATTCTATAAAGATGTCACAACATATCTATTTATTTGACAACTATGCAAAAAATTGAGGATTTGCATTTTAGGTTGCTCTTGATTTTTCTCAAATAGTCCTTCTGGATTTTAAGTACTCTTGATTTTTAGAATTTCTGGAGAGATTGGGAAGAGGAAAAATGAAAAGAGGAAAAATATTGCAATTATCAAATTTCCAGACCATTCTCTCTCTTGTTTTTAAGCATAGGTTACTATAATTAAAAACAATAGCACTTAATGCATAGTGAAAGCAGTATCTCAGTAATTAAATGACAAATACATCATTCACTTAAAGTTTTTTGTAGCTACCACTCTTAATAACAAAGGTAATTTCCAGTCTTCATTTTTAGTGTTTTAATGGAAATTGAGACATTATATGAGCAAAAATGTATTGCAGTGTCACTTGCAGTATTTTTGCCTTTGTGAAAAACAAACTGACATTTCACTGAAATGTTTAATGTAATCAACTTTGTAGTATGAATGAGTTGTCCAAACACAAATGCTTACAAACTTTGGGTCTAGTTTACCTTTCACTAAAGTTAGGAAGAGCCATCTGGTTCTGAATTTGATAGCTACAACAGTCATCAGTTTTCTGTGTCTGTGTAAAATCTGTTCTGCAAATTAGCAAATAACCTGGCTTGCCCATATGTGTATCAGTTTAAAACACAACTGCATTGGTGAAAAATTTTAAGCCATATTGTAAGAGTGCACTTTATTTGACAATATGAAATTTGAAGATTTCTAGTGATGGTATGATCTTTCTAGTCACTCAATAAGTGTCCATCATCCCACAGGTTTTGTATTTCTCTTTTCTGCCACGAGATGTTATCTCTTCATATATATCTCTACCCTCTCCATATATCTCTGTATTGTGATACAGTATGAAAGTCTTTAATCATTTGGTCATCTTTTCTATCTTAAGCATAGCATTTGAATGAGAGCTTTTCAATTCAGACATACGTTTCCTCTACTTGAACTTAAGGATTCATTAGTAGCACAATTTTTTTACGTGATATAAGTATGTGCCTTCATGGAGTTTTACCAGTACTTGTGTGTTCTTCCCATGCTCAGAGCCAAGTGAGAACTATTTCCACACAACGCAGCGTGGAGATAAATGAGTGATGTCGAGCCAAAGCTAATAAGCGCTGCTGAGAGGCAGAGCATGTTAGCACTGTGTTGAACCCAAGTTAATATATCAAGATGGCTTCCAGAGCTGTTTGCATCTTCCTTCAAAATGCTGTGGGGTTTGGCAGTAGTGGACTGGCTCTTATGGAAGCCACTTGTACTGTAGAGAAAACAGTAAAGAAAATGACGTATTAGTTTCTATGTGTCAAGTGAAAATCTGACTACAGCAGTGCCTGCAAATGCTGTAGCTGTCCACTCGCTGAGTAGCTGTTCCCTCCTGAAACATGGTGTGGTGATGAAGATGAAACTTGGCCTCTACATACTGCACACTAAATGTTTATTCCAAAGTATAAAATACAGGTATACAGACTTTTCACCAGAATATCAGAATTAGTCCCTGAAAGAGGTAAGTTGTTCTTTTCAGTCTGAAATAAAACTTTTTATACAGTGACTCTTAAATCAGGATTTTTCACACTTGTTTAGTCCTAATATTTTTCTCTCAGATGTAATAAGGCGTAAGAGAACTTCAGAGTACTGAGGGCTGTGCTAGGTGCATGATGCCTGCGAAACATGGAACTGATTTTTAAAGCAAAAAGAAATGCAAGTGCTTTGCCCAGTAATTAAAAAAAAAAATTAATGTTTATGTCATCTGTACCTGAACTGGAGCAATGAACAGGAAGAAAGTATATCAAATAAAAGTGAGGCACAGTCTTGTGAAAGGATTTTTCTGTGAGCTGAGGAGCACTTTCAGTTTTCAGTGAAGGTGTGTGTTGTCTCTTGTGACTGATTCTGTCTTTGGAGATTGACAACTCCCTTTTATGTTCAGGGTCTCTTCACTTTCTGTTGACTTCAGCTGAGCCTGCAGACACTCAGCACGATCAAAGGGGAATGTGGGAGGCTTCCAGTATCAGTCTCTTCACTTTTGACTGTTCTGATTCTCTAACTGCAGACATCTCTTAATTCACAGTCACTTTAGCAGCCCTCAGATAACTGAAGTGCTTGGTTTGAGTCTTACACTAATAACCCTCACAGAGGAATGTTGAGTGTGAAGGAAGATAACTTGTCTCAGAAGTCTCTGCCAATATTTCCAGGTGAAGAGGTCTCTATTGCAGCCATTCTATATACTTGATGAATGAAGAGAATGTTTTCCAAGTGTCAGTATTAATATTATTTTGGTCTTAATTCTTTTGTGTTAGCACTCTGATGCAGTTGATATACATTTTTACTCAGAAAAGTACCTCATAATAGTATTCATATCTTTTAAAATATAGTTGGAGTTTCATTTTAGGATTGTTTTCAAAACAATCTTGTATTTGTTGTCCTAAAGTTGATTGTTTGTTTATTTTGCAGCATAGTTTGTAAGCGTCTTTACTGACTGAGAAGCCAAAATTATTTTCTGCCTGTGAAACGTGGAAAAATGTTCAAAAATCATTATCAGGTAAAACAGAAATAATTTTATTTTTTACCCATTTTCATTTCACCTCTGAGAAGGCTCAATTAAAATAGCTTATTCTGGGAGGGAAAAAGTCCAGCTGCAGAAATGTTTTGGAGTGTTTCATTATTCTGTATTTTTATAGACATTTCGTTAAATAGTGGGTAGCTGCTGATGCTGTCAGGTCTAGAATGGGCACCAACATGTTTTTGCCAATGTCTTTACCTTTGTAGGCCAGAGAAGGCACAGCCTCTGCTTCCAGCTGGTCATGGAAGCAGTCCCAGCTCTTACAGTATAGTCAGAAAAGGGGAGTTGGTTTATTTTCTTGGTCCAGCACAAGGTTGTGACAACACTAGTCACACTTGTCACTCATAAACCTTATTATCCCTTTTTTTCTGTTTCCTGGCCTTCATTTTCACCCCTTTGCCTCCCTTTCTCTGAACTAGTCCCATGCCAAGAGAATAACCCACCCCTAATTACTTTTTCCCTGCTGGTCCCAGATGTGCTGCTTCTGTACCCAAAATGGGTATTTCTGATGCTGTTGCCTAGGCTTTCTCAGCTTGGCATGGTATTGCTGATGCCTAGGTGCTGTTGGCTTTGCAGTATTGTGCTCCCCAAAATGTGCCCCATATTCCCCTCCAGCTGATTGTGGAGTTTGGCAGTTTCTTCCCTAACTTCTCCATGCCCTCCATGAGATCCAACCATCCCCCACGGCGCAAAGTAACTTTTGTCAGGTTCTCGCATTAGTGTTTGTTTGACATTTTCTCATGTCATGTCTTTCCATGTCCTGTTCAGTTTAACCTCAAATCAGGATCTTCTCAAGGGCTGCATTATTAATAAAATGCATTTGCAAAGACTGAAGGATTAAGATTTGCTGCAAGCACATACAGCTTGGCAGTTGAGAATCTTTTTTGACTTTTCAAAAGCTTGATCCTGGTAGTCCTTACATAAATCAGACAACTTAGAAATTTATATTATACTGTATTTTTTTTAAATTATCCATTATAAGTTCAAAAATTATTTTAAGTGCAGTTTATGGAATGCTATTTTGAATGCCCTTAGAACTTAGTAAGTCTAGTCACTGGGATCAGCCATGTGGTTGGAGCTCTCAGGTATGTGTGGGCAGACGAAAATACCTAATTCTTATACAATGCAGAGTTGATGTTCTCTGAAAAAATAATTTGAAGGGCATTTCTTTTGCTGGCAAGACTCCTTGCCCCTCTTGCTTATTCTGACTTGTGTACAATTGCTTGGGCAGCTGAGCATAAAGAGAATTAGGGAGTGCAGGCAAGTAGAAATGAGAAGGGAGCAGCAGAGTTGTAATGATTGATTAGGTCAACCAGGCTGCTGAAAAATGCTTAGCAAACTGTAGACTGAGTATATCAGATGTCACCAAAAAAATGTGACATCAAATGAGAAAAATATTGAAGCAAATAATTCCCTAAGCAGAGGTGACAAAGCCAACCTCCCCAAGAGCCTGTGGTTGGATTCTTTGATGTCTAATAGAGCCCATGCTCTGTGTTTTTACCAGGGGTTTTCACCTGACAGGGTCATTTATAATAATCTTTTTCCAATATCAATTCTCTGATGCCTCGTGAAGGCTGCAGCATGAATATAGCTCTTACCTTTTTATGGTAATATGAACTGTGGTAACAGCATGATGTGGGGAGGGATTCTTATGTCCTCATCTTGACCATTGATAATTTAGTGCTGAACATTTGGTTGGGTGATGTATCCTTAAACCATTTTATTATAGGGTGGCCGGTTTGTTGAAATATTCAGTGCTCAAGGCAAGAACCCAGGAGCAAAATGGAAGATTTCTGGCAATCCATCAGCTATATGGAAAGTAAGTTTTTAAAGAAACTTATAAAACCTAGAGTATAAACCAGAAAATTGTGAATGAAGCTTAAAATTAGAAGGTAATGAGGGCTTTGACCTGACAGTGGAGTTGTCACTTGCAGTTCTGTCATTATGACAGACTAAACGACTACTTAAATTAGTTTTTTATGCCTGCTTGCAGACTAGGTTGGTCACAGTGTAATTTTATAGTTTAAATATTTACTAAGTAATTTTTCTATTCTGATAACTAATAAATTGAGCTTGGCTCGTTGAGTTGTGAGTCCTGTTTGTCAGCATTATTTGTTCATAAAACATGCAAGTAAAGGACATATTTATATGGATTGTATTATTGCCATCAAATTTGAACTACTTTCATACTTGAGTGCCATCTGCCATTTCTAATTTTTAGAAGAAATAGCTTTGCATGTTAGTAGCATGGTTGGTTGTCAGGAAGAGAATTCTCTCAGGATGCTTTTGTTTGGTTTTCCTTTTTGTAGGAGTATGACAAAGAACTAAAAGGCTTTGTTTTTGTACTGGAAGGAAGCAGTCAAGTCAACAAAATGCAGCTACCAAAGGAAACTAGACAAACTTGTAAGTATCAAAGAATTAAATGTTTGTGATGCTTTTCTGATTATTATGTCAGTTTTAGATTGGAATGTATAACTTACAGCATTCTCCCTTAGTTCAGGGGTAATTCAGCATTAGAAAAGTGGGGGTTTGAGCAGGTCACTTACAAATAAGTAAAAGGAATAGAAATGCCATATTAAAATAAATGCTCTAGGGAAGATCCTTGTTGATACATGTTGTCCTGGTGCCACCAGGTTCACTTCTGTACCTGATCCTGCTACAGACCAATGTCTGATAAACAACTTCTGACTCCATTCAGCACTTACTGAAGTCAATAATTCTACTTCATTTCAGAATGTGAAATAGGTTCCTGTCCCCTTCCTAATTTTACTTTTCAAACTATTTCTTCTTTGGTGTATCAAATAAGCACACTAGCAGAAAATTTTAAGTTATCATTCTTTAGAGGAGAAGCCACTGCTGGTGTTGAGTCTTGTTAAGTCAAGCAGCCTGTACCGTCCCTGATGGAATAACTAGGAAAACAACATATGGTTCAATCCAGACAGTTTTGTACTGTTTTCCCTTGATAGGGAGCCACCTGAATTTTTTTGTTTGTTCCCTCAGTCAAACTCATTTGCTATTATTCTAAAAATCAGAAGCCTCCACTGAGCAGTGTTGTCATGATCTGATTACATTCTTTCCCAAGGGTTTTTTGAAGTTGTTTAACAAGGTGTACATTGTCACAAACAGGAGTGCAAGTTTCATATGACTATAAGATAATCTTGATAGGAAAGTATTACTTCATTTTATCATTCTTATGGGATATTTGTTGCCTACATGCTCTTGGAACATGAGAATTGTAATTTAAAAAAAAAAAGGTTCTTTTTGTTTTCATGAGAATTCCACCAAAGCCACAGATGGGACTTTTAAAACAATGTTTTTATTGCAGTTTAAATTGGTTTTCTTCGGGTTTTTCTTGTGTTCGTATGTTGTGTGAACCTTGGGAAATAGTGTTGCAGGAGCATAGCAGTATGCTACAAAATTGAAATGCTTTATAGCAAAACATGCATCTGCATGCACACAGGCACATTTATTTAATTTTTTTCCCTATTTCTAGTGGGACTGATCCAGCAATTTCTGACACTTCAGATTTTTGTACCACTGGGAAAAGACTTTTCCACTGAGTTACTGTAAGTTGCGCAAAATTTCCTTGAAGATTTAATGTAAAGGGAATGCCTGATTGCAGTCATTAATTTTAGTGGCATATTTTGCATTAAAGCACAGTGACTTATCAAGTCAATAGGAAGTAATTAAGCTAATGAGATCATTATTTCTTGGATGTTTTAAATACTGACATTCCTTTGAAGACAGAACAAGCTCTAAAAATCCTGAACAAAGACGGCCAAAAATCTGAAGAAATGAGACACAGATTTAGCAAACATGAAAATATTGGCTCGTAAGGGCTTTCTGAAAATTTCTAAGAGATTTATAACTATTTTAGGGCCCCTTGGTTCAGGGCAAAAAGAAATATATATTCTAATAAGTGGGGGAGAAAAACATGACCAAACAAATGGTAAAAAGATAGAACAAAAAGTGGAGCACTCAGCTGGTATAATTATATCCACTGTAAAGACAGAGAGGTACAGCTGAATTTTTATTAGTTCAGTGTGGAATGATTTAATAGAGTTTTACACTTGGGCAGTTGTCAGACTTTGGACAACATTTCTCTGCTACTGACACCATCCATTTTTATACAGGCAGAACAACTCACTCAGCTTTGCAGCCAGTAAAACACCTAAGAGTTGGATTAACAAAAGAAATGTTGGGCCTTAGAAGCCCTGCAAGAAAAGATGGGTTGAATGATATGAAATTAAGCTGTGTAAAGTCAAAGAAGGATTTTATTTTTGTTTGTCTTTCTGTAAGTTTGCATGAAAAGGGACAAAACAAACAGGACATGTCCTTCAGTAAACAGGAAGCAAGACAGATTTACTCCTCATGGGCATTCTCTAGGCAGAGGACATAGATTTAATGACCTGGTACAAATCCCAATTTTCTCTTCTTTTCTTATGTGCAGTGATTTCAATGTCTGTGGAGATGAAGTAATCCCACTTAATATATTTCCATATACTTTTTACAAAAGAATTGATGTTTCATTACTTGTGTTATAATAAAGTCATCCTTACCTTGATGATTCCATAAGTTCATTAATTTTTTAGGTTGCTCCAGTTATTTTGAATGTATATCTGTCTTATATACATCTTACATATATATAATAAATATCTTAAAAGTATAATCTCAATTGTTCCCCACTTAATGCAACTATTTGAAAAAGTTAATAAAACATCTTTAAAAATAGTTTTATTACTAAGTTTTGTATTTGAAATCAACTGTAATTTATTGCTGTACCTATAAGGTCCTTCAAGACTTGCAGGATAGATGGTATATTATTTTATCCTAGCAGTCTAATGATAATCCAGTAAATAATGAAAACAAGTCCTTGCTTCATGTGACTGCCATTCAGTTCCTTTCTTTTCAGATGTTTTGAAAGAAATCTCTTGCTTGTTTGTGTACAGAATGTTGATTATGTTGTTCCCTCCCAGAGTTTAATGTTCAAAGTTGGTTTGTTACATAACCTGGCTACTTACTCCTGAATCTTTGAGCAGCTTCAAGTGAAAATTGATAGGATACTAAGCCATGAAATTTATTTTATGTAAAAAACATTCTGGCAAGTTTTGTAGTAGCTGCATATGATGCTTTCTGTTACATTTCTTGCTCCCATATTCTGCACAGAGATGGAATTGATATTTGAGCCTCATCCTTTTTTGCATTCTGTTCAGTGATTGATCTGGTCAGCAAACAAGAATTCCTTCAAGGCCATCCATCACTGCTGCCATCAGATGAGATAAACCTTCTAACTTGCTGCTATCAACCAGTCATGCAAGATTCCTGTCATAAATACTGAATGTGCAAACTACTGTTTACATTAGCTGGCTTATCTTTTCTTTGGAAGAAATTTAAGTAGAATTTTAGATACTTTGTTAGGTGGCATAATTAGGTGAATATCACCACATTAACAATCAGTGTATTGATCTGCCTAAAAAATGTGTGAAATAGATTGTGGATGCAGAATTTGGTGAAGCATAATAAAATCACAACTAAGGTAGAGTGCGTGTAATTTATGCAGCCTCTTTGGAGCAAATAATAGCAAAGCTATTAGTAATGCTGAATATAGCTGTCTGCTCTAAATGCAGCAGCCAGTTGTTAAATCATCAGTATTATGGATTTTTTTACCTTTCTGAAAAAGCAAAGGTAACTCAATGTTTGAAAAAATATTTGTGTGTAATAGAAAACAGCATCTGGCTTGTGTTGCCATTCTTGCTTTAATTCCCAATATATAGAACATGTGGTTGTTGGCAGTTCTGCTCAGCATTTTGACAAGCAAATGAACATTTGTTCTTCTTAAACCACTGTAATGCCAGTCATTGTCATACTTTATTTCTGATATGTTTTTTCTCAGTCTTGAGTATTACAGAATACCCAAGACTGAGAAACTTGTTTTAATAAGTTTTACAGCAAATGGTTAGATCTATTGATCTGAGAGGACAGACCTTGAAATTGTACCACAGCCTGAAAAAAAAAAACCCCACCATAGACTGGTGTGATGTATGAACAAGGATCAGGCACTCAATTTCTGGTTATGCACTGAAATATTATCTAGTCTGCCTTAGTCCCTGTAGGCTGCTCAGCCTTTTTTCTCCCAGTTCTCTTATGCAAGATATGAGAATAATATTTGTCAATGTATTTTGAAAATATATTAAAACTAGTTTGTTAACTCAATGTATGATACTTTTAAACATATGAAGTGTTAAAAATAGGAATGGTAGTAAATTTTAAAATCTTATGGTTGATCAAGTATAGTTTCGTTGATTATCAAGCTAGTGTGTGCTGATAATACAGATTTAATATTTGATGTTTTATCCTATCACTGAATTGAGGCCAGTTTAGAGAGAGAGTATTTTGTATGAAAAAAAAGAGAATTTACCAGTTTTGCATTTGGGCATCCAGACAGGACAGCAGGTAGTAACAACAAAGTATGGTGAAACTGAAGTGATCTGACAACATTAGTGACAAAACCAGGTGTGGTACTCACTGACCCCTGTGAGTCAGCTCTGAAGTCATGCTGCCACTCTCACTGGTGGCCAGTTCATGGTGCTTCCAACTGCTTTAAATCTTGGGTTGGTAAACAGCTATAAATCACATGTGGCATAATTTGTAACGCTGGGGAGGTTTGAGATCTCATATAAGATCCCCTCGACTCTGTGATGTGAAAACTTGCACAGCAAAAATACCCGTTGTCCGTGAAAACTGCTTCCCAGTCAGAGTCCTGCTTCCCAATCCCAGACTTGGTGCTTGATACTAACATGCCATGAGGCTCTGCTGTGTTGCCACTTCCTAGAATTACTCAGTACCTTATGGACCATGTTCTGAGGGTCACAGCATGGTTGCTCATTCATTTTAATGGAATCTATGTCTCTGAATTCTTCATAGTGTTTCAACCTTTTGTTCAACTGGCCAAGTGTGTGTCAACAGGTTTGCTCAGTTAGTATCCCACTGTTCATAATCAAATTATCTTTGCTTGCCACTAGCTTTTGCCAGCTCCAGAAGGCATCAGCCCTTGTTACATTCTGAATTAATGCGAACTCTGTGAGAGTTTCAAGCTCTCCTGAAGTTTATCTGGTTATGGATAGAGGAATCTGTAGAGAAAAAGGGGTTAAAAATGTCTGTGTTCCTAAAGTAGTTGTGCTTTGTTGATAAGAAATTTTATTGCAAGGCTTGTGAGCAGTGCAGTAGAATCTATATTTTTGTACCATATTTCCTGTTTTCAAACAGTTGTTTCTATAAATGTAAGTTTATTACATTGAGATTTTTAATAACCACAACATACTAGGTTTTATATGCATAGCTAATTTATTCATAGATACCGTAACAGCTTGAATTTATGTGAATTAGATGCTATCATAATCAGTCATCATTTCAGCTTTGCTGACAGAGATACCATAAATTATTCATGTTAACCCAAAGACCCAGCGTCTTTTCAGATACAGAACAATAAAAATATGAATCTTGGTTAGTCTTGCAAAACTTAGACCAACCTCTTTAGATTTGAAGGAAGACATAGATGCTAATTCTATCACGTATGTCTGACAGTATTTGAAGATTTCAGATAGAGCCGGAGGTAAACTCTATTGAATAGATTTAGCTGGAGAGATTCTGGTGTTTAGTGGCATGACACTTGTTCCTTGAATTTTTTGTGAAGCAGGAGTGAAATACAGAAGAGTGTTAGAGTTTGTTAAATCCCATCATTTTTGAAGATTAACTCATATATTTGAAAGTAAACATTTTTTAATAACTTCAGTCATCACTTTGACTAGAGTACAAGCACAGCCTGGGTGGTAATTTAGGAAACAAGTATCCAAAAAAAAGGTATAAAGGTGAACAGGTTGTCCTGCTTCCACATGTAAAAAATAAAAGTTTCATGCAATTTTACAGAACTGATAATAAAATCCATAGTCCTAGCTTAAAATTATGTTGCTATTTAAATTAGACACTTGGTCTGAAAGAAGACAAGTATCTTCTTTCCCCCTAGTCAGGACAAATTTGTTATCCTTTTTTTTGTAACTATTTCTAATTTCTCACATCTGATGAGTTTCTTTGCTTCCACAACTATAAAACTGTTTATAGTCATCTTATATCAATAATTTCATTGATCATTGAATTAATCAATATAAAACGTCAAGTGTGGAGGAAGGCTTTTGCACTGTTGATCTTCTCTTCTGGAACTTGCGCACATCCAAATTTACTTTCTGCTTGTTGAAGGAATCTTTTTTCCTTGGCCCTGGACCTTCTTCAGGAGTCTGTACTTCTTGGTCTCTTTCCTCCAAGATTATCAAGACAGAATTCTGACTACTACCTAAAATATTTAGTTCTTTGAGTGCCTCTTAACAGTTTAATTATCAGTTCATCTTTCTCCAGTACGTCTTTAGACCATCTGGATTTTCATGGAATCGTTCTTTTCTCTGCCTTTCCTGAGTCCATAGGTGTGCACACCACTTGAGGAGGATCTCTCTTTTCCAGCAGCATTTCTTTCTCTATTTGAATGTGTACCCTGTCTGTGCACAGTGTCGGTCAATTGTACTTTAGTTCAAAAAGGTAAGAAGGATTGTTAGCCAATAGAGAATACTGCTGGCAGGGCTGTGATGTGACATGCAACCCCAGTGATCATATGTAAGAACAGAATTAGTGAGGAGCACAAGGTGTTGGGTTTCCAGCTTTATGCAGCAGCTGCCTCCATACAGATTTGTGCAGTTACCATTTTGGAGACTACGTTAACACTTCAATTTATTCACAAACAAAATTTGGGAGTAATACCTCCAAGTTTCATCTGGTTTGAGATTCATTCTTGTTAGGAGGTGCAGCTGTCTACATTTCAGCTTACTTTTGTGGAGGGACATGCTGGGATGTGCAGAGATTGATGAAGATGACATGATCTGACCAGATGCCTACAGGCTGTCCTGTGACACTCATCACCAAAGAGTAGTTAGTTAAGCAGACAGCTAAATGCACATAGCAGTACATGCTCCATAATACAAATATATAGAAGTAGATCCTGTGAAAACTTTAAATTTAAATTGGAAAGTTGGAGACTGTTCCATAACTCTATTCTTCCTTAACTGGGTATGATCCTTTTAAGGAAAAAAAAATTACAAGTGGTCAATATTTAGATAGATGATTCCTTGCATTCTTTTCAGTCAGATCATTCACTCAGGCTTTCCCAATGAGCTCAGTACAGCTGATAATCCATTCCTAAATCTTGCCACTAACATTTAGATATTTTAGTTTATTGTAAATTGGTAGGCAAAACCATTTCTCTTGCTGTTCTGACACTGAGAAGCTTTCATTCTCTGTATTACTTTCAAAAAGGGATTGGAGCAAAAATGGAGATACTAATAAAATAAATGCTAATATACTTTTAATTATACTAATAATGGTAATATTAATTATACTGATAGAATAAATCTTATCATGGTGTGAGATGATGTCCTGGTGATATTACAGAATAAATTACCATCTTCTAGAACTTTAGGGAGAAGAAATGTACAAGTTATGTATATTTTGGTTGGTGGATCAGTGTAAATAACGGGGAGTAAATTGACTCCTGTTTATATTTTTATATATTGATAGGGTTTGTTAGTCAGGATTTTCATATACCAAATTAAGTAAATTTTGTTAGCAACTTTGTTTTGTCTTTTTAAAGTGCAGACTTCTTAACAATTCTTACTAATTAGAATAAATGGTTTAAATATGAGAAATCCGGCTGTCCCCGAGGGAACCGTTACATTTGCAGGTGCGAATGTAACCTTTCCTTTGTCTTTGTAAACCTGAAAGGAGAGATTGTCTCTTTAGAGTAGAGACATTCATGGAAACAATAACAAAGCAAAAAGAATAATAGCCGATAAACTAAATAAAAGAGCCAAAAGAACTAACTGCAGGCATAAATAACTGCATTATAGAGGTAATTTCTTTAGATTCTTGAAAAGAAGTCGGCACTAAACTTCCCACATATTAATACTAATTAGAGTACCTTGTACTGAAAAATAAAAAACTGTTTTTGGAAATTACAGTTTTCTAAATGATTTGGCACAGTTAGCCTTGTTTTAGAGGAACATACCACTGTGCCCTAAAATAGAATTTGCTGAGTACTTCAAAATAAGACAAAGATGAGCTCATTTCAAAACCAAGGGTATTAAAGTATTGATAGAAATTTCTAAAATATACGTTATGAAGTGAACACTTCCAGAATGATATTTTGAACCATATGAGGCTCTAAGAGTAATTAAACTTTCAAAGTAAAGTATTCTTGATCAGTGAATGATCAGTGAATGACCTTGATCAGGTCATTCTTTTATTTGGATGATTGATTGCAAGTATGTCAAGTAGGGAGAGGTCACCAGTTCTGCATGATTGTTCATTTTTTGAAAGTTCTTCTATTGTAACTACCAGATTTGATGATTCTTGGGTTTGCCACCTATATTACTCCCTCTTTATGGATACTGATTAAGGGGACTTTGTGGAGTTTTTCTCTTCATTCTCTCCAGAAAACCACTACCAACAGGAAATTCCAGTACACAAAACAACTTGTTCTCCAGGTCTATGTGACATATCAATCTTCCAGATCTCTAATTTTATAGAGATTTTATTCATTTTCAACATAACTAAGTCTGGTATTATGAGGGCTGAATACAGTGCTCTGGATTTCAGATGATCAGGCAGCCACTTCAGTAATGTGGTATCTCCTACGAGACCAATTTACAAGTAGTGCATAAAACAAAACATATGTGTAGTAAAGGGTACTCCTGAATAAGGAAATTTTAGAATATGAAAGCATAGCAAATCAGCTGACAATTGCTATTACTTTATTTTACTTTAAAATGGAGATGGTGATGATAAGATCTATGTGCTTATTATGGAGAAAATGGCACTGCAGTTGCTAAGTACTAATGCACTAATACACTAATAGTGAAGCTTTAGCAGAGGATTCTGTCTGGATTTTGACCAGGATACAAAGAGATTTGTGTTAATATTAAATTGTATGGGAGTTGCTCTTAGCTTTGCAACATCGAGGAAATACCTACTTTCATGTTTGGTAAACTTCCAGGTTAAGTCATTTATAAGGGGAAAACCACTTTCACTTAAAGAACAGGTGAGCCTGATAAATGAAGTGTCCTTTCAACAGTCAAGTGTCATTTCTTTTTCTAAGTTCATTTTAAGCCTTGAATTGAACATTAACAAATGGTTATAAATTATTATACATACAGAAGCAAAGTGAATAGCCAATCTGAGAAGATGAGTTTATCTGTACTCTTGGGTAGCTGCTACCATTTGCTTGCAATCTCACTATAGTTACCATTGTGAGGAGAATAGTCAATCAAAGTTGAAGATATAAAATAAAATTGAAAATTGAATTGGAAGGTAATTTTACTTTCAAATGGTTTGCAAATGTAGATGTTAAGTGTGAAGTGAATGCAGTTAATGACCATAGCTAGAAGAGTTATGCACCTGCTGATCACAGGAATATTATTATAAATGAGGTTGATTTTCTTGTTGACTACCTCATTTTTCTCAGCATGGTCTCATTACTTTTCTATCATATGTCTGACCCTTAGATATAAATACTCAAGCACAGACATAATAAAAATACATTAACTCCCATATAGATTTTTTGAAAATCAAGATGTGTGCTGCAGATCTTTTTTGCCTTTGTAGGTTTAACGTAGGTTCTGCTCTTGGATAGTAGGAAAAAAAAGAAAAAGTTGAGTTTCACCAGAAGCACTCGAGTCATTTTACAGCTGAGGGATCTAATGTTCTAACTCCCGTTGTCTGAATTATTTCAGAAAAGTGTTTCTTCAGACTCTTGATGTATTTTTGTTTTCCAATAAGCAATGTAACTTGAAAGTTTGCAAGTAACACTAACTCTAATATAATTATCTTTCTTCTTTTAGGAAATAAATTATTTTGCAGAAATTTAAGTCCCCCTTCTTTCTTCAATTTTGCCTCTTCAAATGTTTCATGTACTTTTGCCCGTGGAATATAAATATTTTTATTGTTTCAAAAGTATTATTTGAAATAAATCATGTTTCTTTAGGTGTGTTTATAGGCATGTATCTAAGGTATTCCCCTTCTTTCTTGCACATATATCATCATAAAAAACTCTTATTTTAGACTTATATGATAGAGTCTGATATAAATGTATGTATTTTTATCTTAGTGAATGTGTTCAGTGTTACATTTTGGAATGTAACTGAGCTGTAGATTTACCAATGGCCTTTCTGTAACTACAGTACCTACTTTTTTAAAGTAGGGAGAGAGATAAATCTATTCCTATAACAAATAAATAATACAATTTAAGCATATTGAACTAATATTATGAAGTGAACTTATGTATTTATTGCCAGTTGTTTGGAGATATGCAGGACTTAATTTCAGGCTCCCACTGCTCTGTCATAGCATCGTTTAAAGCAACATTTGCTATTGGATTTGAGTTACCAGTTTGAGTTTCAGTATTTTTATTTGTTTTTCAGCACTCAGATTACTGCAACTACCTGGTTCCTCAGCACAATTGCTCTACATGTAACCAGGAAATTTAGGGAGTTTCAGGCAACCACTTCTCCAATACTTTGGAGTTCTTTGGTGCATCAATTTCTTAGCACTTCAGAACATCAAGATTTAGAGTGGAGAGTTCCCAAAAACTACATCCATACATTTTGGTTTTTTCACCAAAAGCGATATGGGAAGCAAAGTGATGGATGGAACTAAGCCTTGACCACGGGCACAGGTTTAGCTGTGTGGCCAACTTGGTGATCTTACATGAATTATTTTGCATCTTGCTTAAATTTCTTCAAAAGTAAGATCAAGCCCCAGGATTGTAAGACACTTAGAGGTCTTCTGATGAAAGCACTTTTCAAGGACTTGATGGTATAATTTGTCCATTCATAAATATATATGCAGCTGGTACTGGAATCTGTTATGTCAAACAACAGCAATGGTCAGGATATCATGTTCTTTCCTTGGCACAGTAGGGAAATTTCTGCTTTTGAAGTGTTTGTGATTTATAAGAGGAACTGCTAGTCTTTCAGAATGAAACAGCTAATAGGTTCTTCCAGTTTGGTTTGATTTGCCCATCCATGTTAGGAGCATGAATAGATTAAAGATCGGATTTGTCTACAAGGGAGAGGAAAGAATCAGTAAGTTCTGGAAAGCTGGTGAACAGTTTGCTTTGCATGATGTTCTTATGACTATGGAGGAACAAGAAGGTGCTTCTGTGTTTTTATTGCTGTACTAGTAGAAACTTTTCATGTTTACATACTTGCATGTATGTATGTATGTACTGTCCTTGGTTGAACTCTCAAATTGCCATAATCAGCTGAAGTATGTAACTTGCTCAGAGTTAATGCCTTCCTAGGTTGACCTAAGGAAACCTAAGAATGTTTGAGTGTTTATCTGCAAATTTCGGGTGACAACATCTCATTAGTTGAGCTACAAGTAGTCCTTAACTAATGAAAAATTGTTTAAAAGTTTAAAAAACAAGTCTACAGTGCCGCCTCACAATTTTAAAGTAAAACCCAGCATCTGAATAGTGATAATGAGTAATTACTTTTAACAACCCTAAGTAGTGACAAAAAGTTGTTTATTGTACTTTTTTGTCATCTTCTCGGAGGGGTGGCTAATTACAGAGAAATACCCATCTGTTAGAAATAGGCTTGTTCAAAAATAATAGGTAAATTAATCATTGTTTCCCCATACATTAAGCATATTTTCCCAGATTTCAGCCTTTAAAGTTTTATCTGTGCTCTTGAGTAATAATGTAGGATTGTTGGGGGATGTCAAGGTTGTGCTGCTGTTGTGATTTAACCCCAGCAGGCAGCTGAGCCTCACACAGCTGCTCTCACTCCTCCTGCAGTGGGATTGGAGAGAGAATATACAAGGGTAAAGGTGCAAAAAGTCGTGGGTTGAGATAAAGACAGTTTAAGAGTTAGAGCAAAACCTCCACATGCAACCAAATCTAATCAAGGCATCTTCTTCTTCCCACGGGCAGGCAGATGCTCAGCCACCTCCAGGAACTCAGGGTTTCATCATGTGTAATGGCTACTTGGGAAGACAGCGTAACTCTGAACTTCCCCCTTTCCTTTTTCCCCACAGTTCATATTGCTGAGCATGACACCATATGGTCTGGAATATCCCTTGGATCAGTTGGGATCAGCTGTCCCAGCTATGTCCTTTCCCACCTTCTTGACCCCCTCCCAGCCTCCTCACTGCTGTGGTGGGGTGAGGAGCAGAAAAGGCCTGGACTCCGTGTACGCCCTGACCAGCAGTAATGAAAACACCCCTGAGTTATCAACCCCGTTTCCAGCACAAATCCAAAGCATAGCCCTGTGCAAGCTGCTCTGAAGGAATTTAACTGTATCCCATCCAAAATCAGTACAGCTACTTACAAGACTTGAAGTAAACAGAACATGAAAATGACCCTGTTTATCATTTGAAAGGAAACCTAATTTTTTTTTGTGATCATGGCTGTGGTCTGAATTTATTAGAAATGTTCAAATTCAGAGTCCTTGGTGTCTTTGTGAGATGACCTGAATAGTGAGCAATAAACTTCTGCATTATAATTCACATTTGAAGATATGTCCTCAGGAAGTAAAATAGACAAGCAATGTATTGTGTTTACCTTTAAGCTGACAAAGAGTCTATGTAAAGTGACAGAGGCATTTTTAGGAAAAGAAAGAAAATAATGTTTTTCTAGTTAGCAGGCCCCAAGATAAGACAAGTTTAAGGGGCCAAAGAATGCGTGATTATTAAAGGCTACTGGGTTCTCAGTTCAAACAAATTGAATTCTTTCATAGTCTGAAGGGCTGTGGAAATCTAGCAGAGTGTAGACTGCTGAAATAAAATTTGCATGTAAAGTGATTTTATATACGCAGGGCTATAGCCACCAAATTTGAATTGGAGAAAGAAATCTCATTACTCATCTTGTAAAAGAAGTAATTCTTAAATTCCATATTTGTATCACTGACATAAAAGTTCTGCATATGAATGGATTTTTTGTGATTTCCCAAAGATACTGGATTATTGAATTGACAAAGATCTGTTCTATTCTCTCCTGCCTTTTCTTTTATAGGATAACTGATTTAGGCAATATTAAAAGAAGATTGTATTTGTCAACAGTCCACAAGGAGTTGTCTGTAACCTCTCTGCATGCAAAAATTCCTCTGTTTATGATCAAGCGCAAAATAGTAGGTGCCTTGGGAATATTCCTCGCGCTCTGGTTGAGCATGCTTTTTAATCAGAAATGTTTTATGTATGTTTATAGACTTGTTGAAATTATGGTTTGATTTAGAACTCAGTTCCTACTGATTCAAGACACGTGTGTGTGTCCCCTCGACCAGATGGCAGCAGAACTACTTAATACTACTCTATCCTTCTTCTTATATTAGGAATTCATTCCCCTTTCCCAAGAGTAATGCTCTTTGTGATGTGTTTCTCTCTCCTGTCGATTCAGCCTTTGTAAAATGGTCTGTGTCCCTGATACTTTTTCATCATAGGGCTCCTGTTCACATGTCCCTTCTCCTGTAGTGACCTTGGATTGCATTCTCTGGAGCTGCAGGTAGATTGTAGCGGATGGCTGCTCTCACATTCTTCAGGTTCTTCCCAATTCTGGCATAAATATAACAAAGCATATGTCAAACTAATGAAAATAAAACAATAATCATCTTCTCCGTGTCCTCCTTTCCCATGCCCAGCCACAACATATGGTAATAGCTGCCAGGATACAAAACCTGATGGTTACCACATAGCCATGTGAGGACTGAAGTCTCAAATACTGCTTCAGAAAATAAATTTGATATGAGAATAGTTAGATTTCAAGTATTTTAAAATATACATCTGCACCAAGAGAACTAGATAACAAATGGTATACTAAGCAGCTGAGAATTTAAGGCTAGACATGAGAGAGAATATTTTACAAAAACCTCTGAATAGTGCAGGAGAGTGTAGCACATTGATGTTAGTGTTGTAACAGTGTTTCGTGAACCAAATAGCCATCTAATGAGAATTAAAACAGGTATTTAAGTAGGATCTTTAGCAATCTAGGCAATTGTCATTATCTGATTTTCCTTTTGGAAAGGTATTACCATGAAGGGATAACACTAATTATAAAAAAGTAGTAGTTTGAAGATGTTCTGATACGTTGCAGTCTTGTCCAAACTAGAAATTTACCGTATAATTTCATTATGGAAGGGATGCAAATTATGGAGAGGTCCTTTTGTTATGAATCTCAGAACGAAATCATCAAAGAATCTTGAACTTGAACTGCAGTAACTCTAAATTATGAAATAATTCTGAATAACAATTCCTCTTCCCCCCAAGAAATCCTTCAACAAATATACTTTCTTACAAGTTAGCTGCAAAACATATTGTGGATATGCTGTGCTGAACTCCCTTGGGCTGGCAGTCACTAGGTCATATGTCCTTATCTGTTTTTATGTCCTTATCTGTCAAAGTAATTGTTCAAAATGCAAATACAGCGATATCTTACTTTGATATCAAAATGTTATGCATCATGAATCACAGCCTGTGAGAATCTAATACTCCGTTGACACTCTGTTTGTAAAGAACTATACACTCATACTCTGCTGCAGTGATTTGTGTTGGGATTTCACTAAAGAGTATTTTTTCTCTTTTCTAGTGGTGCAATATGTGTATTGACTTGGTAGCATTCACCAGTGAAATATTCAGAGGAGCTGTCTTCCAGTCTTTGGATGGAATTATTATTTCAGCTAACTGTAAGCTAAGAAAGATCTTCACTTTAAAATCCAAGCCACAAGATACAGCTGAGGAAAATGGTGTGTTTTAATTACTATCTACTCCTAATCATAACTGTTCACATAAAATCAAAGGCTTCTTTTTCATCAGATTGGTAATTTGAAAGGTTATATGATTTCGGGGAAATTAAGGTGGTAGCACAGCATATTAAATCTACCAGTGGCAGACTTTAGGCAACTAATTAAATATGTGTGTACTCCTCTGTTTTAAACATTGAATTCCTTGGAAGTATTATATTGAACAAATTCAGGTAAGATTTATCAAGTAGAGAGCTTGTTTTAATAAGGGTATCTTATGCTGATAGAAAGCAGGTTTTGCCAAGAAGAGAGTGTCTGAAAGGAAAGAGAAATACTTAAAACTTAGCAACATTTGCTGTTTGTTTTCTTAATTTTGGACATTAGCAGATGATGAAAAATTTCTTCTTTAAATAATCCAGGACAAAACTGTTACAAAATGATATTATATGAAACAGAGCTATGAAACTATCATAAACACCTCTGATCTTATGTCCATTTATTCTAATGTGTCCTTGTTTACCAGGAAAATAATGTTGGTGGTGAGCTGAGAAATGATTTTTTTTTGTATTAGAGCAGGATATTGGTCAAAGTTTACCAGTCTCCATACTACAATCATAATCCTGAATCATCCTTTTCCAAGGGAGAGAACTTCATTCCTCACTGGTATTTGCAGTAATAGAGAAGGAATTGCAAAAGCACAGCTGGCACTTTCTTATTTTAAAAGCACCCTAGGTGTAGTTCAGCTTCAATTTCATTCACATTTTCATTTTGTGGCTTTTAAAGAACATATCTGAAAAAAGGGTTCTGGTTTGAGAAGGAGGGATAGCCAGCAGTATTGTAAATGTAACAAAATACATCTTCCATTTGGAAACCCTAAACCAATAGGGGAGAATAAGCAATCCTTGTGATTACTCCTCTGATTTCTTGTAGGTAATGCTGGGGGAAAAAATAATTTAAAAAATGTCTGCAGAGAGAATTTGGTAAATTCTCAGCAGGAAACTGCAGTTAGAGGTCTCACTGGCATTAATTTAATTTAATTCCATTGGTGCATTGTTTTCTCTCTTCCATTCTAAACAGTTTTTGAAATGTGCTTAAATGTTCTAAATGAGTTCCAAAAGTCTAAAATGTAGTTAGCATAATGAGTAGACAGCTTTAATAAACTGTGTGCATAGTAAAATATTGTACTTCTAATTACTTCATTATCAATTCTATGATTATTACACAGCTGGTGGGCATTAGTATTTTCTGTATATTTATGTATTTCCTCAGCCAGGCAATTCATAGGATCATAGAATTGTTCAGGTTGGAGAAGACCCTTAAGATCATTGAGCCCAACCATTAACCCAGCACTGCCACCACTAACCCATGTCTCTGAGAGCGAAATCCAGGGATAGTGACTTCAGCACTGCCCTGAGCAGCCCGTTCCAGTGCTTGACAACCCTTTCAGTGAACAAATTGTTCCTAATATCCAATCTAAACCTCCCCTGGAACAACTTGAGGCCATTTCTTCTTGTCCTGTTCTTGTTACCTGGGAGAAGAGACCAACACCTACCTCACTGCAAGCGATAAGGTCTCCCCTCAGCCTTTTCTGAATGTTGAACAACCCCTGTTCCCTCACCTTCTCCTCTGGTCTTGTTCTCTAGACCCTTCTTAAACTTACATTGCAGCTGAAGGTTTGGCTGAATTTAAATGATTCTACACTTCATACCCAATTGCAGAAAAAAAAAATAGTATGGGGTTTTTTATTATTAATTAAGTTTCAGATAACAATCACTATTTGATAAAGCATTTGCCCTCTCAGACAGCTGGACCAGTTGGTTGAGCTCCACTGAATGCAATGACATTGCAATTTGTAATGAGAGTTGTCATGCTTAAGCCCCAGCCATCAACTAAGCACCACACAGCTGCTCACTCGCCTTCTACTTGAAGTAGAAGGGTAAAAGTAGGAAAAGTCATGGGTTGAGATACAAACAGTTTAATAATTGAAATATTATAATAATAAATTGTATTGGGGGGGGAAGAGAAATAAATCCCAAGAAAAACAAATTATACAAATGAAAAACAATTGTTCAGCAGCAGCAGCCCCCTCAGTCAGCTTTCCCTCTAGTTGATGTGCTGAGCACATTGCCATATGGTCTGGAGTATCCCCTGGGTCATTTGGGGTCAGCTGTCACTGCTGTGTCCCCTCCCAGCTCCTTGTGCACTCCCAGCCTCCTTGCTGGCAGGGCAGCATGGGAAGCTGAAAAGTCCTTGTCTCCTTGTCTTAGTGTAAACACTCCTGAGCAACAACTAAAACAACATTTCTCATCCCAAATCCAAATCCAAACTGTACCAGCTACTAGGAAGAAAATTATCCCAGCAGAAACCAGGACAAGGTTGAGTTCTTTGCTTCTAGCACCTCCTTGGTGGTAGAAGCAGTGATTTCAAAGTGTGTGTGTGTTATTTTTTTTAAGCCACAAGTTTACAGTATGCTTTGTATTCTTAAAAATGATGGGAAATGCAAAGGAGAAACCATTTATACTTAGAAATTATTTCTATATGAGATCATTGAGATAGAAGAGGAAATAATTCATCTTCTCTGCCCCACAATACTGAGGTATACAAGCTTGATCTATACCTAGTTTCTGGTTTCCATAGTAATCTCAAAATTCTATATGGGGTTTTTATCACTAAGTATTGTCCAACAGTGATAAATAATGTACTGGCTGGGCAAAAAAAGTGGTTGAAAAAATACATCCACTACTGAAGCACAACATGGAACACTTGAATTTTTTTATTAGTATCTCAATACTCAATCCATTATTCAAGTTTGGCTTTTGGGTTATGTTTTCCTTTTCTTATCCTTGGAAAATGGGCTAATATTCATTTCCTTACTGTATTCAAGTCTTCTAAAATTTGGAAGGAATTGGCATCATAACATCAAGAATGATTCTGACATGGATTCCTTTCTTCAAAGAGAATAGCTTTCATAAACTCAGTGTATATTGGTTATCAAAGGGAAAGCAGAGATAGATCACATTCTACTAGTGCCTGGTGTCACATGAATACATAGGCTGACAGCTTTTTAGTTTATTATGGAAGTGTAATGGTGTCCAAATTTTGAAATTAAAGCTTGTGAAATTCTTTATTTGCGTATATGGCACTTCTCCTTTTGCTACTTCAGTACCACTGGTATAAATACCATTTTCAGGTGTTCATTTTATATAAAAATCACTATATCAGCGTTACAATTAAAGCTGAGTTGTAATAAAAATTTTTTAAAAATGTACTTTCTGATTCTGTTTTGCTTGTGCATTTGAGAAATCAGAAGTTGATTTCAAAGAAGTTGATTTACTCTTCCAGCCACTAGTGTATATTACTTTAAATCATTCAAAATTTTTGACCAAAAATATTTACACAATATAATTTTAAAATTTACATGCTTATGGTCTTAAAAGTGAACAATTACAGCAAATTTTTCATATTACTGTAATCTATTAAATTGCTATAGCCATGTGAACTAAAGTATGTGTAATCTACCGAATAATGTAAGTTGAATTTAATTCCATAGTGTCATGTGAGTGAAGCCCATGTTTTTTGATTCTAGTTACAAGCGTTGTTCCTTCTGTGCCTCGTGATCCCACAGATGTTATTCCTCGAACCTGCCGGCTAAATACGGATGTGCCACAAGTTACTCAACTGCTGAACCTAACAAAAATTCACAAGCCAGAAATAAAATGTAGGGCATATCCACTACAAGAAACAGGTATCCTGTTGTATTAAAATACTGTGAATACGATCTTTGCTGTATGTGTACAACAATGGATTTTTTTTGTAAAAGTTCCAGTGTCTTAAAATAAAATGTGACAACTCTTGCAGAGCTGCAGTGCCATGAGCACGTAGACCTGTTTTGTACTTTGAGATCTATGTGCAGTCTGAACAATTCTAATTCAGGTGTGGGGTTTATAACTGTATTTGAGATATGTCATCTGAATGTACATTGAAGCATTGTACAGTGAAGTTGGTACACTTCTTTTTAAACTCTTGTTCACATAAACTTTTTAAACTTTTGTTCACATAAATGAAACTGTTCTGACAATATGACCATGCAGTCTCCTCAGCTTATACTCTGAAATAGGAGATCTTATATTATTGGTGTCTCAGAGTTATTCGAATGTTTCCGTAAGCTACAAGATAATAAACCATATAATTCAGATTTTGGCAGCATTGCATAGAAGAGATTTATTAAAGAAGCTGAGCAGTCATGTGCTAAGATACAAACTATTGACTTGGGTAAAAGCTAAGAGAAAGAAAAGAGAGGATTAAATTTTAAATTACTGCTCCAGCTGAAAGCTAACAACAGGAGACCTCAAAAGTGGTTTTTTTCTAGGCTCTGTATTGTTTATTATAGTCATGGATAATCTCTACAGAGATGTGAATTACATGGGATAAAAACTGTGATGTGATACAGCTACTAGTTTAATAAAGAATGGGACTTCAGAGAGTTTTAAAGTTGTGAGATGGGCAATCCCCTATGTACTTTTTCGTGAAAAACAGAACAGACCAGGTAACGTGCAGGAAACATCAGAGTCTGTGAAGCAAGGTTTCAGTTTACTGTTTTTATTTCTTGTGGCCACTGCGTTGAGAAATTATGATCTAGGGACCACTGTACTGGGTAAATGTGTAACATAATTCCCTGTAAAATCTAGCTTTGCTAAATGCAAAAGATTGTACATTGAGGAGGAATGTTAACTATAGTTAAGCTTTGAAGTATCAAAATTAAATGACTCAAGGAAGGAAGGTTATCATCACCATAGATACAGCACAGTAGAATTTTCAGATTTTAATATGTTTTAAAAAACTAAGATAGTAGCAGGAAATTCAAATACATATGAAATGAAAAAGGTATCAAACCTTTAAATCAGTTTTGCATTATTATCTGAAATACTTTATACATTATCAGTTCAACCATCTCAGAAAAGATCTTACAGACCAAGAAGTGATTCAGGGAGAAGCAGCATGAATGAAAAATTCTCATGTGAAGATAAGCTGAAGTACAAAGAAAGTTCAATAAAAGCTGTTTTTCCTATCTCATGGCACAAAACCAAGAGAAAATGCCCTGTTACACAGAATATGACTAAAATATGGAATCCACTGCTACAAGAAGCTGGTCAAGAAATTTTTATGATTCCAAAATCATTTGGCCATTTATATGGATAAGAGTAATGTATTCAGCACCAGTAAAAGTGTCAAGGGAAAATTTAATCTTTTACTTCCCAGTTTTTCCAGCCTTACTCTGAGAACTGTGTTGAAGGCAGATGATTTCATACATCTCTCCTGAAATTGTCTTGGGGCAGTTGTGAAGCATTTGGGTTTGGCCTTTGTTTGAAACTGGATGTGTAAGAGAGATTATTGGCTTGTTTTAGACTAGGACTTCCTGTGGGTTTGTGTTTACGTTGGCATGTCTGTCTGCATCAGATTTGTAAGCCAAGAATCGTAGAAACTGAACTGTAGCTGCAAATGCCAAGATTTAAAGGGTGTTGGACTGAAGTAGTTTAGAAGTGGGTCTGAACAAGTAAATTAGATAAAGAACCCATTTCCAACACATCTTCATCAATGTAGGCATTGTTAGAAGTGGTGCTGTAGGTAAAGAAGATACATTTTTATCCCACTGGGCTTAGTACTTTCTCACTCCTGAGGATTCTCATCTTTAGTATTTGAATTTAGGGAATAATCATTTCCACCATTTCTGTTAAAATGCTCTGGAAATACATGTGCAAAGTATTGACCAAAGGAATAAGATTACAGAGAATGATAACCACTGGTTAAGTTTAATAATATACCATCTCATGAAACTCTAAGGAGAAATAAACTTTGAGAACAACCTTGATAATATCAAAGGTTTTTAAAAAACACTTTTTAAACTTTTTTTCTTCTGCTTTTACCAGAATACGAAGAAAACAACTCATAAATATTTCATCCTCCACCCTAAGCTCCCATGCTGGTGCTTTTTCAAGTTAATTTTTGTTCTGTCTCAATGTACCTCATTAGTAAAGGCAATCTTTGTCCTGTAGCAACTGAAATTAATAATAGGAGTTTTAAATTTTTGCTTAGAGTAAGACCCTTCATACATTTACGTGTTTAATTATATTCAGCAAATACCAGTTTTGTAATATTAAAGGGGAAATAATACTTTTAGAGTATTACTGCCCTACAAGTAGTCCAGCCAAAGTTCTATTGTAAAGTTATATTGTAAATTTGCCTTTGAAATATCAGTGGAAACTGTGGAATCCAGATTCTCAGAGTCTGTGTTCAAAAATAAATACTTCTTGACCTGATTGTCAAAATCCAAGGGACTGTAAAATTTAGATGAGTAGAATAGTGTGAATGATGTATCTAAACAGAAAAAATGACTGTTTATTTAAAACAAGACTCAGGTTTTACCATCAAGGCTATAAAGACATATAGCCTCTAGGAGTATATAGGGAAGTAATTAATGATAGCATCCCTCACCTGCATGAAAACTAAATGCCTTCAGTTTAAGGTCTAATCTTTTTTTAACCCCATCTTATGATAGCATGAGTTCCTCCAGACATGCTTTTCAAATTTCAGAAGCTGGCCTCCTTGAAAATAGAAGCTTTGTATATTTAAGTACATTTTAATTGGAAAATGTTCTTTTTATCCACTAAACTTTTTGTTTGTTTGATAATCAAAAGCCCTAATTATTTTTAGTATCATCCACTTTTAATTACACGTATTATTTCATCAACATTATGACATCAACACACTGTTATATGTAGATGTAGGTAATTAATTGCAGTCAATTAATGTGTTAATAAAGAGAGATTTTAATGCAAATCAGCTTTTCTAATTGGAGCTAACAACATCCCAAGGTAGTCAGCAAATTAAAGAAATTGATGTAAAACCAAAACAGGTCATCTAATCTTGTGAAATGGCAGCTGTTAGCAGCAACCAAATGTCACATTAGGAAAAAGGGGGGAAAGTAATGGCAGAAAGGAGCTTCTTTTGTGCTTATTAGTACAGTAAATTATGGTATTTGGAGGCTAATGCATGATCTGTTTTTCATTTCCTTGATGACACTGTAAATAAAGCTGATCTTGAAATAAGTTTATGAAAAATGCTTAGGGGAATCAACAAACTGTTTTATTTCTACTTAGTTTCTTTATGAAGGTGTCAGATCTCTAAAGTGAGATAGCAATTTAACACTGAAGTTATAGCAAGAAAATATCTTTGGACATTTTAAGTATTAAATATAAATTAATGTGAAGATACTGGTTTTATCAGCTCTGAAAAGGAGAATTCACTGACAATCCTGGAGAATTAAAAAAGAGGAAAATAGATAGTACATGCAGTTCTGCAACCCTGATGATAAAATTAATACATACTCATTTTCCTGTCCTTCCTTTTTAAACTTTTTCAGAACATTCACCTGCATTCCATGTTTACTTTTTGTTTGTCTTGCAGACTGGTTAGCAACTTCTGTGCTTGAAAAGAATTACATGAATAAATCTACACTTAAAGCAGTAAAAAAGTAAATAGTAAAAGGGGCCGAACATTTTACCAGCAATAGAGTGTGTTTGGAATATTAGGGCTCAGACCTGGCAATACAGCAGATTCAGTAATTTCAAAAAGCAAGCTACATGTAAATAGTTCTCTTAGCTGTGACTGATACCTTGACAGCCTTGCCTCAGGTTTTTTGTGTTATTATTTATTTATTCTGTTATTTATTAATTAGAGTTCTTTTTTCTTCCTGTCACAAGTTAGGTTTTCAATGAAGTTCTAAAGAATTCATGCAAACCAATTCTTTGTTTATAAATATCCCCCTTTTAAATAAATCTTTAAAGCAAGGGGATTAGAAATATTTCTCTAAAATAGACCAGAATATTCTTGCTTGTGTGTTGACACACTTTTATAAAATGTGCATTTGCAATTCCTATATTTCTAGGGATTGTGCTTTAAAGAAATATAGTTTTTAGGTATATGTAGTATTCATAATTCTTTTAGTTGATTTGAAAAATACTACTTTTTATTGTTTGTAAGTACTGTAATTTTTTTAACTGTTGTTTTTCTTTACTTAGGTAGCTTGGTTAATAGAGGACAAGGCAACATACGCAGCAGTAAAACTCAGGATATATCACATATTGCATTTGGATCGAAGATCCTTGGGCCACCTCCATCTTCAAACAAGAGAGTCAGTACAAAGGTACCTGGAGAGGTAAGAAGGTTTAAATTCCTACAACACTGCTGGCACTTCAGCAAAGGAAGAGATTGACAAGCAGAGGAATTATACTAAAGGTTTGTTTCAGAGGCTGTCTCTGGAGTACTCTGTTAGGTCATGGACCCCCAGTGCCAGAGATCCCAGTGGGAAGCAAGCAAAATGCTTGGGTGGCTACAGCACAGGGCATGGGTTCCTTCGTCCCCCAAGAAAGGGAGAGTCTAGTTGCTATTTTCAATTAATGCAGGGCTATAGAGAAGCCTCTTCTGAGAGGTGCCATGAAAGACCAAGAGGCAGAAGGCCCTAATTGCAGAGGGTCTCTGACTAAACATAATGATAAATATAATGATATAAAGTGGTTCAGTACCAGAACAGGGTCACAGGGATTTGTGGAACTCAGAACTTTCAAAGATGACAAAACATGACTGAAACAGGCTGATTTAATTTCAGCATCATGCCTAAAGAAGTCTTATTCTACCCTGACTACTGTGATTTCTTATCGTTCTTATTTTTCTGAATTTTTTGTTCTAGACTGCTGAAATTTGTGTATGTAAATATTTTTCCTTATGATGAGAGTTATGATACAGAGCAGAAACTGCATTTCAATATGGTCTGCTAGTCAGCCATACAGTAGCTCATGTGATGGAGTCAATTACAATGCCAGGGAAAACACCTGCTCTCAGTCTGTCAGCAAACAATATGCAGGTTTTGGGAATCTGGTCATGACTACAATTCCCAGATCCACTTCTGTAGGAAGTCACTTTAAAACCAGGATGTAAAATGAGAGTCCTTTCTCCCAAAAAGAAAAGACTCCTGAAGTCTAGAATAACTACAAGTTTTAGTCTTTTTATTCTGATAGTGAATTTTAATTTTTTTTTTTTCACTTTTCTTGTTTTCCCTTCACTCAGTGAAAAAAAAACTCTATTATTAGACTGTAAAAATCGAACATACCACACTGAATCACATCTGCCAGGAAGTTTCCTGAAAAGATAGTAATTTAAAAAAAAATATTTTTTTGAAATATTTATTTGAAAAATAAGCGTAATTCAAAATGTGTATTTACTTTGGAGTAGTTTGAAAGCTGTTACATTTTTTATCTTTTATCAAGAAAATTACATCTTTCAAGGTAACAAAGACCTCGGGTAGCAAAAGTAATAGATCATCCCAACTTCAAAATTCAGGAATGCCAGCTGAATCCATGCATAACATTGAGAAATTGGAGCTAATGTTCTCATCATGCAATGATTATTTAGATCAAGGAGGCAAAAGAAATACTCACCAAACAACTGAAGATATATGTCAAAATGGTAAGAGTATAAAGCAAAGAATATGGAGAGTTTTCAAACGGCCAAAATTTGTGCGTTATTCTGCTTTGGAATGTAAGACTTAATTCTTTGTTTTCCTAATCCTTTATCTGCCTTATTAATTACTGAAGATGTGATTATTAAATCATGGCTTATTCTCCTGTATGAGCTTGAATAAATGCTCATTTTCTCTGCAGGTATTTGCATTGTAAGTGTTTGAGCCAGGGATCAGCCCCTGCTGGCAGTAGCCACAGTTTATGCACATACTCTGCTTTCCCTCATGCTGTGCAAACAACTGAGCTGCTGCAGTGGCTCTTGATTATTTTGCAGCCTTTTGCAAGCCTGTTTTTTATAACTTCTATGATTTGCCCATCTTCCATACCTATTATTAAATTTTTACTTCCTTGTGATTGTCATATTCCTGCTACCCTACAAGACTCCCATGCTGTTTGGAAGATGTTTGTATCCCAGCACAGTGCTCCATTATGCACACAATATGAATGTTCACAGGCATTCATAAGCTTCTGCATTGCATTTCAGACCTTGAAATTCAGACTCAGAAAACATCTATGAGTGGAGAAGCAGATTTTCAGCTCGCCTCACCACAAGTACCATCACCAGACAAGAACAGTCATAAAAGATTATCTCTAAAAAATGCAGCCAAAAACACATGGGAGATAACCAGTGGTATGATGCTTATTTTATGTTATTTTACATTTCATTTCTATGTGGTGTGAGGAACTATCTGTTGTTAATTTCAAAGGATCCAGAAGCAGTTCACATAAATATAAATGTCTGTGTTGTGGGGGATTATGGAAATCAAACACCCTGCAACAGAATTGCTTTTGAGCATTGATAAAGATTTGCAGGATTAAGCAGAGTACCAGAGCAGTGAATGAATATAAAAAGAAAAGTTTTCTGCCCTCATAATAAAAGGAAAAGAACTAAAAATAATTTATTCTTTAAATCTCTAATAAATTTAACACTGAAGATTCCAAACATGAAATTTTACTTGTCACAAATAAGAAATTGGAATATTAACTATGGTATCTATGTAATATTGGAGGGTTTGTTTGTTTATGAAGTTCAGTGGTGAATTATATTTTGTTCTTACTCACAGAAAGACACATTAGCTTATGTTTTGAGTTGTCTGTCAAAAGGTGTGGATATTTTTTTGTCACACAGTGTCAATCAACTTGCTCTGCCCGTGTCTGGGAAGTGCATTGTTGTGGCAAAAGTAGCCCTTGTCTCTATGGAAAAGTAGTGTTACTTTCTGTTAAAAGGCATAGCCACCAATTTGAAAAGTGGTCAGACTACTCAAATGTGCTCAAAATTGACCAATGAGATTTTCCTTCACATTGTGAGAGATTTCCGTTTTGTTTATTCTTTGAAGATGTTTAGAAGCAATTATGTACTATGACAGTGTCAGTAATTGCTATTTTGGGTGTCATAATTTGACTGAAACAGATGCAAGATGTTCAGGCAAGTAGAACCTTTTGGAGAATTTTTTAATTTACCTGAATTTTGAGGACTCTGGGTCAGGAGTCACAAATCTTAACTTGTTCTTCATCTAGAACACCAGGGTCCCTATCTAGGAGTAGAATTTCAGAAAATTGAATCAACACTTGTTATTTTATGTAAATATAAGTGATATGAAAAGACAGAGCAGTAGACTGGCATGTCTAGCTGTCCTCGTATAAATTCAGAAGCAGAGAACTAAGGAAGAACGCTATGTATAAGCTCTGACCTTTTGCTGTTTCTGTTTGCAAGAATGAAAACTGTTTCTATACAGTCTTAATTGTGGGCACAGGCAGATAAATGTATGATGTGAGTTTGTAAGGTACAATTCTACAAACTTCTTTCCCTGTATTTTCATTGCCTGTCATTGGTAGCTCAGTTTGCAGATTTCAGTTTCTCTTCAATACATGAAATTATCTAATTGTTTGTAGATAACTTAATGATTTCTTTATTGTGTAGTACTGGATTTATTTGCACTCACATTCTAATAAAAACAAAGAAACTATGATTTCTGTCATAACTTGAGTTCTAACTGTATTTCATGCATTGTCAAGGTTGTAACCCCATAATCTTCAGGACAGATCTTCTAGTGAGGAAACTCCCAACTGATCTTACCCCAGAGTGAACAACCCCAAGTCTGGCCCAGTGGTGATGACTCAGCCAAAATCATAGTCCTGACACTTCTGACAAAGTGTAAATTTACATAAACCTATGACAAGTCCTTGAAACAAAACCACATTCCCCAAGCCAAGTACAAGCTTCCATGGTTTCTGGCTCCTCTTTTACACTGTGGTCAAAGCAATTTGTACCAACAAGAATCCACCCCACACTACTCTTATCACCAGGAATTTAATATTCTTGAGCCCTGTGCAGCCATAGCCTATGGAGATCTTGGAGCAGCACTGCACTTGTTCTGCCATTGGCTTGAGTAAATATTAATTTAAATTTGCCGGGGGTAGGGGAACTTTCATAAGCAGTTGTTCTTATTACCTTAGAGATTAGGCATTGCTATTTATAATAATGTCTCTTAGATTTATTATAACCTCAGATCAGCATGTCTTCTGTAGCAGGTGTGCTGTACCTTTACCAAGGTAAATAGTTTTTAACCAAGGGAAAAAAATAAAACGAGTGAATGTTGTTTATGCCAATCTTATTTACTCAATGCCGAAACCTTCATTAAAATGTTAGGCTGCAATTAGAAGCTTTAGCATAAGTCTGACTATGTAGAAGAGCTAATTAGATGTTAAGGTGATCATTCTTGCATTTATGTTGTTTGCTGCAATGTTGTGATTACACAGTAGTTTGCATATTTTGCTAAGAAGGTACTCCAAATTATTTGTTACAATTGACATGGAAATGCTGAGTTGAAAAGAAATTGTAGTGGAGTTTTTGTTGGAGAGGTAATGGGATTTTGTTTGGTCCAAAACTCCCTGTAGCCTATACAAGAAGTTACAGAAGTTGCTGAACTCTGTAACCACCATAAAATGTCATCTTAAAGCCTTACAGACTTTTCTGCCTTCCCCCTCATATTTCATTAAGAATAAGTACTGTGCTATGCAAACTAATATGTACATTTAACTTATTCCTAACTCAAGTATATTTCTCTAACATCTCTGGAAATGAATGTTGTTCTTTTCAGGGAGGCTTAGACTAAAAAAGCAGAATATCCAGGCTAAATATTATCCAGATACTAAGTCTTTTAAAGTAGTTCTTTATACTTCTGGAATACTTTTTATTTGGGCAAGACATTACTCACTATGTTGAGTTAAGTGATATGTAAGGAGTTTGTGGATGTCTGAGGCAGTCAGGAGTGTAAGACTGTAATTGCCTACTATTCTCTAAACACTTGACAAAAACTGTTACTTAAACTTTCTTTTCCAAGTTTTGAAACTTTATTTAAAATTTACTTAAAATCTCAAGAGCAAGTGATTTATCACCTTTTTTTGTGTCAGAATTCATTACACAATTTTATCTGTAACGCTGCCTGGAAATAAACAGCATTAGAAGTTATTCTAGAATGAGAATAGAACAGTTGAGACTGTAGCTAGGGAAGTTGTTATTAAGTCAGTAGGCCAAAATAAAAATTAAGCCACTTCTCTACTCATTCACAGTCCTTTGTGCATAAGAATTAGTGAATTCTCATAAAGTGGGTTGTACACTAAACATGTAACCACACCTTAGAGGGCTTGTTACAGTGGTCTGAGCTGTGGGCATTTGATAACTGCTAAGGCAGCATGACACTTGTCCAATTTAATTTCATGATGGGGAAAAGGCCTTCTGAATATTAAAGAAGTGTATGTTATACACTTGGTCTAAGTCAAGCCACTGCCACGGAAACTTAGTAAAATGTATCTAGACTACAATGTGGAAGGGTGGGTGCCAGAGTGGTCCAAACACTGCAGAGTGCTGAGATAGGGAAAAATAAAAAAATCTTCTTAGCTAGGTAAGTTTGAAGATTTTGTTGTTGTTGTTTTGAAAAATGTAGCAAGTACTTTTCTCTGGTTCCTGGATATTAACTGGAGTTTCATAGCTTTACTAGCTGTCTTAAGTAAACTGGAAAAATCACAGCACCCAGTAAGAAGACAGCTGTTTCTTCTGGCGTCACATTCTTCTTTCTCTTGCCTTCATTTATGTTGGTTCAGACTTCACCTCCACCCCTAAAGCTGCTGAGTCTGCCTGAAGTGGTAACTTTACAAAGCTAAAACTAAAATACTAGAGTAAACCTATTGTCTTCTCTGATGGCAAGCATTTTATTACTGCAGAGTTACGTTATTATTACATTTTTAGGGGTTTTTTATTGAGGCTTTTTCAATATGGTTGATGATAACTTGTTTTATGGAGCCAGAAAGTTTCAATATCTAGTGAATAATCCACACCACACTACCTTTAATGAAGATAAGGGAGTATTGGATACTTGAGCAATTCTCCTTTTCTCAGATGCTATTTGAGATTGGTTTTAATCAATCAAATTGACATTTTTTTCTATACCATCATTCCAAACAGTAAAATATAAGTTAACAATAAGAATATAAAAATGGTCTTTTCATGTGCATCAGCTGCACTCAATCTTTAAATCCATTTCTGGAGTTTATTGTTTGTTTTAAAATTGTCAGATTAGTAGTGACTGTATTCAGGGAAACTTGGTGAAACAGATATCTTCATATGTTTTTTATGTCACACTATTTTTCATCAGAGAGGTTGTTTGAAATTGAGATTTAAACCATAAGTTCTAGATGTAAAAGAAAATGCAGAATTTCAGCCATGAAGAAGCAGCAAATTGTAATCTGATGAACTTTCCACCAATGTGTGTTTATTTTTTTAAGTGTCAGCCACAAAAAAAATGCCTATAGAAAAAGATCAATGGCCAAATTTAATACAATTGTGTTTTCCTAGAATAAAATTCAGTTGCAGGTCTCAAATCTTGACACCTAAATAGTTTTAGGTTTGCAAATTGAAGGCCCACATGTTGTGCACCAAAGTCTGTGTACTTTTTGATCTGTGATCTAGAAATGTGTTTGATTAACTTTGCTGCACATTGAAAGCAGCCTGATCTTTTTTATTACATCATCACTTTTCCAACTGTATAAATCTGATAAGCAAAATGTTTTTGTACTAGAAAAACTTCCTTTGCTGTACAACTTCCCACAAAAATAAGCATGATCAAGGTATCACACAATTTCCATGTTTGACATTGAAATAAACATTGTGTGTTTCAGATGAATGGGAGTTTCCAGGAAGTTTCACTGAGAGTATTCGGCTGGATAGGAGTGATCAGTTCATAGCTACTGAGGATTCAGCCTGCCATAATTTAAACTCACCCCAGAATGCCTCTGTTGAACATCACAGCAGTAAAACAGGTGATCAGCAAGTGAATAATAAAGAGGTTTTCACATTTGCATCAAGACCTCGATCAGCTCCTCACGGGAAGTCTCCAAATACGTCACCAGAACGTTATGTTTTCCCTTTGGATTTGGAGCCAGACAGTAACAGAGTAGATGAGAAGACACAAGATAACTTCCAAGGAACTGACAGCAGTGAAGAGGTAAGGCCACTTTGTACCTGTAATTCTTGATAAAGCAGTCTTCATCCTAAAACTCTTAGGATGAGATTCTGTCTTCAAGCCAGACAGAGAATAAATCATCTTTTCCCCATATACCTACAGGTAGATTTGTCTTTGTCAGGTTGCTGTGTGTAACTGGATACAGGAGTGAAACTGCAGGTGTACCATGTGTAAAAAGTGAGGAAAAGTAACCCAACTCTCTGTCAGCCCTGTGCTAACAGAGGGATGTGAGAATTGTGCATCATTACTCAAAAAAAAAAAAAAAAAAAAGCCTGCATCATAGATTTGGGTGAGATGCAAGTCCATTATGGCTGCTCATGAGTGCAGTAAATAAGACTTCATTGTGCATTTTAAAACTGTAAGTGGAGACTATTTTTGCTCACTGACATTGTTGAAAGTGAATTAAGAAATTTCAGCTTTTGAATGCCACTTGATTATTGGTATTTCTGCTTTATATCCTGTCTGAGCTGTGTCAGCATCACCAACTTTAATTGTTTTTCAATGTGGAAATCTTTCAGCAATAAAATTAATAAAAAGAAAAGAAACTTTTTTTATATGTTTATATAGATCTATACAGATTCAGTGCCAAGCAAACAAAGAAAAAGCAGTAGCCAAGTACTCCTGCTTTTACAGCAAAAGAAGAACACTGGGGACATTAGTGGCCATTCTAGAGGGTTGATGCAAGAGAGCGATAGAGGACCCCTGTCTTCCTTTGAAAAATTTAGGTATTACATAACCTAAAAGTTTTTCTTTGATTATGTGCCAGAGGTGTGATAGGGAAAGCCCTTGTGTCAGTAATTATCTTTGGATGCAAACTGCATTAAATAATACCAGCACTGTAGCTGGAGATGCATTAGGCTTACAGAGCTAGAATTACATTAAACAAATCTAGGCGTGCTAACAAATTATTAAGTTTGTTTTTCTCAGTCTACGACATTAGTAATTCATAGTTAAGACTTTCTTTCACGTGAAAGAAACCACTGAACCAACAAATTACTTAGCAGTCATATTTTGCCCATATTCATCCTCTTCCTTGTACAGATACATTTTGTGTTGCTTCTTGAAGTCAGCTTCACATTGATAGTTTGGACACATTTCATACTCAGAGGGCTCTACTTTGCATTACTGAGGTAAACTGGAAAACAGTTTTGTTTCAAGCCTGGGAAATATAGGAATATTTTAGAGGGATCTTGGAAAAGCCATAGTAGCTAACTTAATTCTATCTGATTTAGTACAATTTAAGGTATCTTTGCAAAATTGCCAAAATTCTTAGCCCAACCATGACATGTTTCTCAGTTTACTTCACCTATATGACAAAATATTTATTTGACCAAATTATGCTGAATCCTGCAGTGTTGGATTTTTTTAAATATATGTTAAACTTACACTATTATTGTTCCTAGTAATCATGATTACAACTTCCTCTGAAATTCAAATAAACTATGTTTGTATATAACGCACATGGAGATGTACATGCTCTTGAGTTACAACAAATAAAATAGATATCTCAACCTACAATTTAAATAATTGGATGTGAGCGTAAATTGCCTTTCTCCCAGAAAATATAAGTAAAATTTTGCCTTTTTTTTTCTTTAATTAAAACAAGTAAGAAGATTTTGCATACTGTTTTAGTTTAAATGTGTCAGACTGATTAAAAGGCCAAAAGTTTCCCTTCAGTTTATGTCACCATTTCCTTCAATTAAGTGGACATTGACTCCCTCTGTGTTGCATGCACTGAGATATTTAAGATATGCACAATAACTGTGCTAGAATTAGACAGTTTATGTAACTTTTGGCTTTTGGGGAATAAATTTTTGCAAACTGAAAACAAGTATGTATGAATTCCCTTTAGTGTTACTA
This sequence comes from Myiozetetes cayanensis, assembly GCF_022539395.1. NCBI lineage: Eukaryota > Metazoa > Chordata > Aves > Passeriformes > Tyrannidae > Myiozetetes > Myiozetetes cayanensis. The sequence continues at coordinate 8,762,150 of NW_026087389.1, forward strand.
ATTAGTCACCGAAATAGTTCAATGCTGTTTTTCAATTATCAGAGTCAAATAATCAGTAAAGGATAAAAATTGCTTCTTCTGTTGGAACCATTCACCATCAAGTGACTTATTTTGTAATTATGTGAATGTCCATGCTTTCAGCTCAGATTTCTCTCAGAGACTTTGTATGGTTAAGCTTGTCATGGCAGCATTTCATTTATGTATTGTGCCAAACACAGAGCAAAACCAAGAACTCTTACTGATTGCAGGAGTTATGCAACTGTGGCAGGTGTGACCACATAGCACATAGTGCTGTCAAAAATGCTGTTTTAAATGTAACAGGCCAGTGCTTCAGTGAAGCCTTCAATGAACAAATAAAATATTTCAAAGAATCAAGAAATAAGATTAAATATGATAATGTGCCCTTACAAAGGCAATAGATAATTTCACTGATACCTCACTAAAAATCCATGAAAAAGAGGGAAGAACAGATTCCTAATTCAAGGAAATAACTAAGGGAATTAAATATAAACTTCCAACATGCCTATATTAATAGAATTGAGTTATTATCTTCTTGAATGTACTTTTCATTCTGTGCAGTCCTGGACTCACTGAAGTCAGTACCAAACTTGCATCCTTTCCTGTGCAGTAGGACTGCACGTGGCTGTGAGGTAACACAGCAGATGACATTTCATGTCTTGCTGAATGCTGTAATATATACTGCCTTACATCCTGTGTGGTGGCACATGGCAGAGGAGCAGCATCATGAGATGAAGATGAGGCCTCTCTCATCCTTTCTTCCTTCAGAGTAAGAACATTGAGGCAAACACTAGATGTGCTTCCCCATTATTTTTCTTCCCATCTGTTCAGTCCTGCTGTTTGTTGTTGAGATGGGGTATGAGTGAACATCGTGCACTTGATTCATGAGATGTTTTGCGGAGCCATTGTTAGGAGCACGACTATGAGGTTAACAGACTAACCTCTAAAATTCTTAAACGATATTTAAATGGTAATGAACATGATATTCTGTACCATAGGATCAACAGAGGTGAGCAAAGTGATCTCAGCAGGAGTTATTCCTGCTACATTTAAGTTGAAGATGCGATGTGAAAATATGGAATATTAATAATTCAATGGAAAGACATCATTCTTGAGGACTCTTTGCTTAGTTTTGGTTTACAGATTTAATAAATTTTATTAAAATTATGATTATCAGGTAAGACACAGGTTTGGGAGATTACCAATCTAAATTTGGGGCAACATTTTGAAAAGAGTAATCTATTTGAGATGTAAGAATATGTTTATGGTATAGTCAGTGTAGTTGCAAAGAAAAGCGTCTGTTTTGCAGAATCCTTGCAAAATTAGAATTAGAAAGCAGAGATTAAAGAGAGATTTTTGAAATGTTTTAAGATTATGTAAAACTGAATTGTGTGATGATGAGAGGGAACCAACTGCCCTTGCTTTGTTTCCTAAATTTAGGATGACATAAATGGACTCTTCCAGGATACTGAGAACCTTGAGATCATCTGCTGTAGACAAGGAACATCTGATTCAGCAGTTTTTAAAGAGATCCCATTAAAAAAGATGTCATGGAAAACTGAATACTGGAAGAATAAGGAACACAGCAAACATAATCTCAATGAGACCATCTTACCAAAACCACAGAGTTCCACTGTGAGAAAATCAGATTCTCTTAGCTCTCAGAGAAACTTAAAGCCTATCCTTTCTCTTTCTCCAACTAAAAGTAAATCTAACTTATTTAAATCAATTAGAAATGGATCTGAAAAAAATGAAAGATATGAAGGAGTTTATGATCAATTAGAAAGATCCATCAGTAAAACGTCTCTCAAGAAAACCTCAAAAGAAAATTCCTGTCTGACAGCACAGACTTGTGTAAGTGATTTTTACTTTGAAATTAAATTACTAGATTGTATAGAGAAGCTATATTAGATATACTCATTTGCATTAAGTGATTAATAGTACATCTTTCATCCAGATATATTCTGGTTTCATCATAACAGCATTTACTGAGCTCAGACTGTTGAAAGTTGATTTTGTAGGTTTTTGTAGCACACAAAATAATACTCCAAATAAAACAAATCACAGTGGTTTATAGATAAAAAGAGTTGTCATTGAGCAACTCACATTTTGGAAATATGGGAGTTAGTTTGGGGCTGAACAATTGCTAAGGAAAATTGACAGATTTTGAATTGATGTATTAATGAGTGGCCATAGAAAGAGCATTAATCTGGGCACTTCATAGTCTCTCTGGGACAGCCCTGAACAACAATAAATTATGTGATTGAGAGCCAGCAGCAAAGCTGTGCCACAAGCTGAATTACCAAGCTACTAAAGGAATTTTAGTCTGTAGCAATTCTGTGACCTGTCGATACAGGTAATTTTAGTTACCTGGTTTGAAAGCCTCTGTGAAGGGGGAAGCAGGAGGTACAACTTCCATGGGACAAGGATGTGGCTGCTGGGGCAGGGTCATCATGCTGAATGGTTCTACCTTGCCTACTTTGGGCTGCTCTGGCTGCTGAGGATGGACAGCCCTGCAGTGGGTATGGAAATCTAGGCATTGGGCTAGAAGAAGCAATCCAAATTGGGCATCAGAATAAAGAATAAGGTCTAGCAAAGCATGTGTTCAGCTTTTCTTTGGATTTTCTGTGTTATGGGGAAATGCACAACATGCTGCTGATACTTCAGTGCTTTAGTGAAATGAATCTATTTTAGTCCTGGTGCAGGGACTGGGGTTTATGTGTCTCACAGTCCTGTGAGGCGTCTCTCAGATGGGGGATTCTGGAAATCTCTTCCTGTATTCTGCAAGAAGCTTATCAGATTGGTAAAGGCCTTTGGGTTTTCCTGATAAAAACAGAACATCCTTTTCCATGAAAGTTGTGGAGACTGGTTTCCTTTGGGAAGGAAGTGTATTAGGGGAGTAAGGGGAATGAAATACAATAGTGCAAGTGAAAATCAGAAGCAGTGCTGAGACTTTATGGTAATGAAAAATATCAGTGGCTGTTGATTTTAAAGACTATAAAATGGAAAAAAAATTAAAAAGCAGAGGAAGTCCTATGAATAGCAGCATATGTTCTGTGTATTTATGATCTGGAAAAGACATTAGAGTTGCCACTAGTGATGTAGAAAATGCAGAAGAATGCAATGCATGGGTTCTTTTGTATTTGGAAAGAAGATAATGTTTCAGTAATTTTTAGTGATAGGAAAGCCCCAGTTGGTACTGATAATCTGATTCTCTGTTTCTTACGTAGGTTCATATCCAAGTATCTTTCTGTAAGTGTACAACAAAATTTGTTTGTATTTTGCATTCCCTTTCCCTCGTAGTATAATTTATAGGAATTTAATTTTTCTGTTTTCCAGTAACTGTTTATGGTTTCATGATTAAATCTATTCCTGTCTTGTTTCCTGATTTTTTTCCAGTTTTGGAAAATTTTTCCACTTGAAATTCAATTATGTTTGTTACTAATAATAACTGAAATCTATTTGTCCATAACAAATGAAATGATACATTGATTACTTTTCTAAAAGTTAATGCAGTCATCAACTTTGTCCTGTAGAATTTAGCTAAATATAGACTATCTAGGTGGATTGCAATAGTTGATTGGTAATTTAGACTGGGGGGTTATTAACATACTGCACTTATAGCTGTAAATGTATTGCACTTATAATTTGTTGCTTGTAAGTGTTTTTTTTCAAGAACAAATCCTGTTATCAGTGTATAGAAACTCAAAAGCTACAGACCTCGTTTTATTGCTACAAAATATAAGATTAAAGTATCTGGCAGATTTAGCTCTCATACTTGACTTGGTCAAGTATTAACATTTTCCCATCCAGAAGCCCTTCCTTGGAGTTCTTTGACACTCCTTTTTGTGCTCGTACAGAGGACTAGTAAAGAAAAAAAATGCTTAACCAACTCTTCCTGCAATCGATTTGCCAACTGCTTAATACGCTTTAAGGACCTGGTTGCTTGCAATGTTTTATTCATGTTTTAATAGAGTTCTCTATTATTAAGTTCAAATATTTTTAATTAAGAAAGAAGTATAGCCCTCTGGGTAATATTGTGGGCATGTAGATAGCTGGTAATTAAAGTTTTCCACACGTATAACTACATTCAGACAATTCTGAACAAATCATTTGAACCTAGAAGAATGCAAATGTCATTATATATGAAAAAAATCCTTTAAACAACTGGGTTTGTCAATCTTGGAAAAGTTTTAAGTGCTTAATAAAAATACTTTATTGTAAGGGAAGGATATGCAAATAGACGAGATAAGCTTTTAATTAGTAAATGAAATATTAATTTTAGACAAATTTACGAGTATTGCAAAATTACTTCTTACATCAAAAGTTTCTTCTAAATTTCAAAGTGAACTTAATTTCAAATTCAGTTTCCAAATTCTTTCTTTGAAGATCGACTAAGACAAAGTAAAATTTGTAAAGAGGCTTTTTGGTAGTAGTAATCTGAATCTGAAGAATAAGTAGTCCAAACTCTTTCTCCTTTATTAGGAGTTTATTGAATGGGATGTTTAACACAGAAAATTGTCATGACATCTCTTCTCCTTCCTGAGTGTGGTATTTCCAAAGGGAGACCATTACAAGAAAAGAAAACAGAATGACAATTTGAAACAAGCTGCAGGGTAAAAACAGTAACATGTTTAGAATTATGCTGTAAAAATTCCAAAAATCTATGCACCTTTCTTCACAGACGTAAAGCAAAGGACAAGCAGGTTTGGGCAATGCTTTGCTTTTATTAAAAAGAGAATGAGAATAAAGTGTTTTCAATGGTTAGGGCTTTTATGCTGCAAAGCACCATTTCGTGCTGTCAGTTTAATGACTACATGCCAATTGCTGCTTATATGAGATAAGAAAGGTAAGCCAAAGCTTCTCTTACAATAATCAAATAACTGCAGAAGGTCTATATATAGAAAAATTAACAGGAAATCAGCATCTTCAGTAAGATCAATAAAAAAGCAGCTGTAGATCTGGTAGAATACTGATAGATCAGAGCAAAGCAGACTCCCAAGGGTAACAAAGTGAACAAATGACTAATAGTAACTGAGCTGGTCACAGGCATTCATATGGGTCTAGAATAAACATCCTATCTTATTTTAAGATTGAAAATGGTAGAACAAATGACACTAGTAAGGAATGAAGCTTGGACCTCAAAAGCCAGAGGTAAAAAAGGTGTGGCAACTGTGCAAACTGCTTCTGGCATCTTCTTACATCTTTTATCTTCTGGCATCTTCTTCTACCCTCTTTGGGGTTCCTGTTACAGTGTCTCACAGCCCACTGGCCAATATTCCACTGATCTGAAGTCCTGGTCACTGCTTGGATTCGCTTTTCAAGCAGAAATGCTTTGTAGTTTCATTCAGAACCAAAACTAAATACCTCAAGTATCAGACCTGTTCCTTTGTGAAACAGCAATCTACGTGAACCCTTTAAAAAAGGAAATGTATTCTTAAAAAAGGAGTTCTTTAAACAAAGTTGATGCCACAGCAGGTTGGATGACCTTAAACTTTCTTATCATAAGGTTTTACATGAGGTTTAAGTGCAAAGTGAAAAATGGTTAGTATGTGTTTTCAGCTTTTGGCCTGTAGATCAAGTTTGATATGACAATTAGAGTTACATTAACAATTCAACCAATGGATATAAAGAAAAACAAAAAGACAGTGAAGTTTATTTGAAAATTTATACAGTAGCAAATTGCCAAAATAACTTTTGAAATTTAGTGCTAACGTGTAACTTTCCAGAGAAATTTTATGCTGCACTTGACCAATAACTAAATGTTATGTTGATGGTGTTGATGATACTGTGATAACTGTGTGATTTTGTTTATTTCAAGATTTGCCTTTAATGCTTGAGCAATTGTTGCTGCTGGATTTTTGGACTTCTTAAAGCCTGCTTTTATCTCCTATTTTTACTGCAGTGGAACAGCAACTTCACCAAACACCCTGGATTCAAACTGCAGTAAAAACAGGAGACAAACTGCAGTGTTTGTGGTGTTCTTCCTTCCTGTAATTACATATAAATATGCTTGATCTTCATAGTTGAACAGAAATCTGTTAACCAATCTTTTCTAGTAAACATTTTGTTCCTCTTTTAATATTGGAGCTTCCTGAAGATTCTCCAAGAGATTCTCCAAGGTCCCTGTTTCACTCATCTGTTCTGGTCCATGATCCTGTCTATATTGATGATTTTTCCATTTTGTTTCACAGCAGTATGACTGGAGAAACTACAACTCAAATACAGTGAGTTCATCTGAACTGCAGATGCTGGCCAGCAGGAAGAGACAACAAAATGAAGAATTACAGGATTCTGGGATTTCACATGGGCTGAGCATGTCACGGATTGATACCTGCAATGTTAACATAAGCACAAGCAGTGATGATACTACAGAATCCTGGAATTCCTTTTTCCCACCAGTAAGTCTAAACCCACAGTATGTTCTCTGGATAGCTTCTGTCAATTCTGAGACTCAGGGATCTTGAATATTAAAATTTCTTTGAGTAGCATTGGAATTTAAGGTGTCTTCACCAAAGGCTTCTAGAACTTTTAAAGTAAAGCATGCTACTGAGACACATGCACTTCCAGCAGCTTCTGTAGTACCATCAGGGATAAAGAGCAAATCTTACATGTATTTCTTCCTAGAATCCTGAATAATTGTGTAGGCAGTACAGCTTGTCACAATAGTGGCTGACAAGCTGCAGGTGTGTGATATAGTACTTAAAAATAGTTCCAAAATGAATGAAACCCAGATATACCAGTCAGCAGCTGCATTCCAGTGTGAGTAATGGAAAATAATTGCTTTATACAATCATAAAGTCTCATTACTGAAGAGCTAAATGCTTAAAGGACTGAAGTAGGAGAACAGCAGCAAAAAGCTGCAGTAGTTCTGAGCACTTAGTATTTGATCATTATGTATTTTACACCTTGTATCATTATTTGTCCTGGTACAAAGTGGCACAAAATCACACACAGCTGCAGTATGTGACAGAGTACTGATATCAGAAGCAGAGTATTTGTTACAGTCCACCAAAAAGTACTGAATGTATGAAATCACAGAATAACTTCACTATATAAAGGTACTTGCAGGAGCTGCTGTAAAACTAGATAACCTCATAGTCCATTTATATATCAGCAATATAGCTGTTATTTTATTATAGTTGAAGCCATAATAAACAATGAATGTGGCTTAAGTAAAGCACACAACAGAACTCTAAGAGGCAGATCCAGTGTTAGAAAAGTAAACACATCTGTGTTGCCCCAGTATAAACTATTGGAGGGTAAATGCTCTAAAATATTAGGTACAAATTACCTCTAAGGTTTTCCAAGGCCCAGATAAAGGCCTGTGGCAACAATCTTCCATAGTAAATGAGCAACATTGCACAGTTTCTTGATTTAACCTTATTTCTAATGCACTTTCTTAGTATTCACTAAATAGACTCAAACATGGTGTAAATCTGCAAGACTGGACAAATGGAACTCACTTAAACATAGAGAATAGCAGTCTTCTTAATTTTTGAGTAGTTTAATTATAAAGAAATTGATAAGAATATTTAGACATGTCAGGTTTGGTTAGTACAAATTACATTACTAAAACAAAATGAACTTTTAAAGTAAAATGTACTGCTCCAGTATTTGGAGAAGCACAATGTGACTGCAAAGACAATTCTTTGATCTTACTGCCTTGATCAGCTTCTGTAGATTCAGACTAATAGTATCAGTCTAAAAAGTGTTTAGATTTAATAGGTTAGTAATTTAAATTGCAATTTATACAGTTGTAGTTTTTCATAACAGTCCTTTATGACCATCTTTCTCTACGTAATTCAAGTGTAAGAGGCAAAATATTTTTCTTTGAGAGAGAAGTTTTTCACATTTTGTTCATCTGGCTGGCTGAAATGTTGGTGGGCCTTACACATACAGCCTTGTCAGGTTTCTCCTCTGCATTTTGCAAGGTAGACACTGAGGTTTTAAAATTAAATGGTAAGAATCAAGAAGAGAGAACTTGGAAAACAACCTTAATCTTTCTCAGATAAGCACTAACCATTTAGTCCCTCACAACAACAAAGGAATTCATCTTTCCAGGTCTTCCCTACCCATTTACCTCTTCCTTTACAAAGAGGAACTCTGTACCAGTTCAATGTCAGATAGTCCACAGAATCTGTTTTTTCACTTCATATTTCCTTTCTGAGATATCTGCCAGAGCACCAGATCTTCATAGATGTGGTGCAAGTTTTCTGAGTATGGACTTGTCTGTTTTAACACTGCTTAATGTAATTCTGTTCCAATATTTAGAAAAATGCATAGTATCTACGTGAGGGTGATAATTCACCTTCTAGACCTTTAGTATGTAAGATTATTAACATTTGTTAAGGAACATGATTATTTAATCACCACAAGCTGATTTTGCACAGAAACTTTTAAAATTTTTGGTGTACTGGTGTTAAATTTTAATGTATTTTTATATGCTTAAAACATTTCAGAAGACTATGAATGTAGCAGTGCTGTGCCGGTGTTCAAATGGCTGGCTGAAATGAAAAGGTCTTTTGCCATACATGCTCTTGATGTAAGACCTAGAATCATAGAATTATAGAATACTTTGGGTTGGAAAGGAACTTCAAAGGTCATCTAATCCAATCATCCTGCCATGGCCAAGGATACCTTCCACTAGACCAGGTTGCTTAGGGCCCCATCCAACCTGGCCTTGAACACTTGCAGGGATGGGGCATCCACAGCTTCTCTGGGCAACCTATTCCAATGTCTCACTACACTCATTGTAAAAAAATTCTTCCTTATATCTAGTCTAAGTCCACCCCTCTTTTAATTTAAAATCATTGCCCCTTGTCCTATTGCAACAGGCCGTGCTGAAAAACCCATGCCCATCTTTCTTGTAAGCCCCCTGCAGGTACTGGAGAGCTGCAATAAGATCTTCCCAGAGCCTTCTCCTCTCCAGACTGAAAACCCCAACAGTCTCAGCATGTCTCCTCAGGAGAGGTCTTCCATCCATCTGATAATTTTTGCAGCCCTTCTCTTAACCCACTCCTACAGGTCCATGTGTTTCCTGTGCTGAGGATTCCAGAGTTGGACTCAGGACTCCAAGCTGGTTCTCATGACAGTGGCATCCAGGGCAGAATCACCTCCTATGTCCTTCTCCACAGGCCTGCTCTCAATCCCTTAATCCCCAATCTTAGTAATCTCATCATTTCTTCAGTTTCCAGTTTTTAAAGAAGTGTTCCTTATGTATATATTTACTCCTTAGTTATCTCATGTAAAATACGGATTTGTGGAATAAATTCAAATTTGTTTTTATGTCACTGATCTTTAGCACCACTATCATTTAAGAGAATTTGCAAATCTCAATGCATCAAAAATCAGAAGTACAAACTGCAGAAAAGTATATATATATAAACTATAAATCTAAAGATATATAGATATAAATATATATATATATATCTGTAACCATCTTCCAGTTATGTAGGCAAATTATTTTAGCAGTGCAGTATATAGAAAAGAAATGGAAATAATCCTCTTATTGTAGTTTGAGAAATTAAGGACAGATTGAAATTCTTGTAATGATTAAAGTTTCATGCTTACATGTGTTTTCAGGTTATATCTTTCTGATTCTTTAAATCAGTAGTATCTATTGCTTTCTCTTATGTTTTTCAAAGATAAATAAGGAGTATTTTTGATCCAAATTTTCATTCATTTCATACATTTTTGTCCTTTAGTGGAATCTATGGCAACAGCACCACCAGAAGGCAGCTTTCTGTGTATCTTTCATTTTGAAATACCTGTGACGTTTTGCACTGCAGAGTAGGGTATAATCATGTTAAATAGTGAATTTATGTATCAAAGTAATATTTTATATATAAACCACATTTTTATCTAGGTTTTTTTCATCACTTACCATTGTTAGTCTGATTTCCAGATTCGTTAGAGTCATGTTACTGACTGATGAATCTGAGAAACCATCGTGAATGTAAAGGCACATAGATCAATCATATTGCTAAGTTGCAGTTAGAGCAGATGTCATTAAACAACTATAAAACAGATATACTAAAACTGTATTTTTATATTCTATGGTAGTTTACCACAAACTGAATATATGCTGTCAGGAGAAAACATTGAAATGTAAGTTATTTAGCAGCTGCTGTAAACTATGACAGGCAAAAAGGAATAAAATCTCTTTGAATCTTATACATTACCCAGCATAGCCATCAGTTATAAATATGAAAAACTTCTCTTTAAAATGGATTTACTTTGAAGGGGAATTGTAAACCCTTGCAAAATGTGTGTTGGGTACAGTTTCAAATCAATAATATGTGTATGTAGAACTAAATATTTTAAAATATTTTATTTGAACCATGTCTTACCTGAATGTTTCCTTAAATCTTAAGATCTATGAAGATCCACAGTTTTGCAACACTATGAAAGACACAGTTCTATATATTGCAGTTTATTGGGAAGTTTATACCACACATATACACATTACCCAAGAAAATTTGCAAATCTTGCAAAACATTTCCACTTAAATGCCTTGATTTATTCCAGAGATCCAGTAAGACCTTCCTGCCTGTCAGGGAATTGTACCATTCAGCTTCTTGGGCAGTTGTTTCCACACTTCAGGCACCACTTCAGGTATAACACAAACATTCTGGAGAAAGATCATCTCTAAGGGAATTCACTGCTTCTGAGTCAGAAATGCAAAGGAGAAGGAAGATTCTCCTGGATTGCTCTTTGATATATCCTGGAAGCTTGTAGGGCTATAATGCTGCATTAGCAGACTCCATATTACACTCACCACTAAGACCCATCTTTCAAGTAAGGTGTACTCACAGAGAAGAAAGATTACTTGTTCCCCAAGTAACTTCCTAAATATAAATTCAGTCACATAAGTCTTGATCTGCAAAATATTTGAAAGAGTACTTCTAGGTTCATACCTAATTTGTGGAAGGTCTTCTGGCCTCCTTTGTGAGTTTTCAGAAAAGAAAGCCACTTAACACAGAAATGGTCTGGAAGAACTGAAGTCTGACAGACAAGAGGACTGATATTTAAACCCAGTATTATTCCAACTGAGAGCTCAGTTTGACAACCCCTGGAGGGATCTGTTCACATCAAGTCAAATTGCAAAACTAAAGCAGAGTATTCTTTACTATGAAATGAGGCTAAAAATTATTTAGACAGATATTCTGGTTCATAGACTGACTAATTCACTTTCTGTCTCATCCTCAATCTTCCACTAGCCATCATCTGGGAATTGCACTATCCTCCACCAGGCAGTGAGTCATATTGGGCAGTAATTAAGATGTCATTCATCCCAAACATATATTTTACAACAATGCCTCCCATTTTCTGAAACCATGAGAACATGCTCATTTTTATACTGATTTCTTTTTCCAAAAAATTGCTTATTAATTTTTTATCATTTAATATACTAAATTGTACAAGTCTTGTTAATGTATGCTTATATTTTCACTCCTTGTGCATCTTATGCATTTGCTTCAGTGATTTGTTTAGAACGACTTTTGAGGTGTGTGATAATGTCAGGGGGAGTACTACATATGTTCTAAGAGAAAAGGTATTTATGAATTTTGAATTCTTGAATTTTTATACCAGCTTATGAATATTGATCTTTCTTGCAAAACTGGTTTTAATGCTGCAGACCAAATGTAGTTTGAAACCTTTGGGGCACATATTTGAGACGGGTAGGTAAGATTTGAAGAATGTGGAAAATTACTATCTTTTGTGTGAATATCCATACTATTGGCTCAATCTAGGTTTCAGAGGTGAAGTGACATCGAGAATCATATGTGCTTCAGCGAACTTCATTTGGGACTGCTAAGCTTACTGTTAATGGTGCTTCTGAGAGAGGAACCTGCCAGCTCTCTTAGCGCTGGCTCTGTATTCTCTTCAGAGTGGTTGGTGCTGCACAGGTCCTACTTAGAGTTCCTACCAGGCTTCCTACATACCTTCAGTCTGACAAGACTTTCCCACCCTCCCTCTCTGAAGTTTCCTGACTCTGTCCCAACACTCTCACAGGCAGAAGAGAAATGACTGTGTGGTTGACTCTTTAATTCCTGTGCATTTCCCCCCAGACAAGAATGATCTATTCAGTTATACTTTTGCACAGTTTGAATATCAGTTTTTAATTTCACAGATGAGAAAAGAGACTGTAAAATTCTAATATCAGAAGTTGTAAATGTGTATGCTCATACAAGATCTCTTACATACCCCTAAACATTCTATTATTTTTTGTTTTCCATAGCTTGTCAGTCAGGAGCATCACTATCAGAGAGAAATGAGCCCACTTTCTCATTCCAACCCACGGTAAGATTCCATTTATAGCCCCGGCAGTAAGGATTCAGTTAGAGTGTTCTGAATATTAAATGTGACATTCTTTGATTTAATCTTCAATCTCTTTTCAATTGCAACCTCCTCTCAGAGGGCTTTATTGCTCGTTTTAGTCATTGTCTGCAGGATGTCTGCGCTGTCCGGGAGCGCAGAACTGAATTCTGCATGTTTGGGATGTACCACTGTGTATTTAAAGTGTCTGACACAGACCTTGCTCCTACATCTGCTTTGATGCATGATTCAGCAAATCGTCCTCATCTGACATACATACACTCTCAGCCATTGCTTTTTCCCTCTCTCCCTCTCTGCTTTGAAGGTTTAGAACTAGAGTTCTGTATGTGACTGTAGGTGTCAGGGAATCCATTTGTTCCAAAAGATTTTAATGTTATTTATTGAGAAAGGTTTTTTTTTTCCAATAAATAGCCCACTGAGGAGAGGGTGTTACAACACTGTGGGATATTTCTAAGGGATCCTGTCTACAGTGTATTTTGTCTGTTAGGTTTTTAGATTGATCTGTTTTCTTTGGAATCAACAACAAAATCCCTGTAACTTCAGTGTAAGGTGAGATGATGACAAGGGAAGAAGATGTCTAGGGAGAATTAATCAAATTGAGAGTATTGAGACAATCAAGATTAATTGATCAGTTTCAGAACTGCCTTGTATCTGTGAAACCCCTAACATCACTTTGTCAATTTTTTAACTGCCTGAGCAAGAGGTGTACTTATTTTAAAGAGCAGTCCTATTTTATTTTCCCTCGGTGTCATTAATGTGGATTTTGTTTGTCCAAGTTTTAACTGGGCAATGTATGTGGTTTTGGAGAGGTAGGAGGAGAGGACATTTCAGATACAACTTCTTTATGTTTTGTCAACAGTCTGAGATGTTTTATGATAGCACACTGCCAGGCAGTTGTGCAGGATATTATGTGTTTCTCCTCACACAGATGTTTTCAGCCACTTGTCTCACTTGCCATCCATATTTTTATGGATTCAAAATCTTCTGGTTAGATTTTATGATGTGAACACTATGAAACTTTCTGTGCAAGTTCACCCAGATGCATCGGTTATTGCAATATGCAGCCAAATGTGTCCTATTGCACAAAATATATTACTGGAGTTAAAGTATAATCCTGGATTCCTGTTCCCTTTCACATGTAAATTAAAGTGCTTATGTTGGTCTAGAACACCTCTCTGCCTTGGGTGATGGCTGTCAAAGGAACCTTAAGAATTGCTGAATGGTGAAGTGGACAGAGACACTTGACTGTAGTTCCCAGAGTACAACAGCAGGTGCCTTGAGACTGCACCTTGGACTCTTTATTCCAAAACCAGTTTCACACTTCTGGTGGCATTAGAATTGCCTGTATCTTAGTGCAAGCTACATAGTTAGTTTTCTTTTTGCCCATACATTGGTTGAGTCAGGTTTCATTAAGTTGTTTTTATGCATGTGCCAAAGCAATTTGGTACTCGATACATTTTATATACTGAAAAACAGAATAAACACCATTATCTGTACAAATAAAGTGTTTCATCATATTAAGTTAATATGATCAACAATGAAAACTTGTATTTCCATATAGTAAAATTTAAAACAAAATAGTATAAATTACAACTTAGTTCATATGCTGTTTTAATCCAGTACACACAGTAGACTTAAATTTCTCTAGAAATCATTTTCAAGAAATGCAGGTGAAGTATTCATAAAATACCTGACTTGCAAGTGCCTCATAAATTCAGTAGCCCTTGTGAACTGCCAGAAAAGCATTATTGGGCTGTAAATACAGAAGATGACAAAATTATGAGGTCAGTTTGCATTATGATATAAAAACTGGAGATGATGTGACTTGAATACCATTATTCACATCATTACCTTTCTTTTATAGTGGAAAACTCAGTAATGTTTTTCACAGAGGATGTGTACCTAAATGAGAGGGAGATAAAATTAATGGTAATTCTATAACTTAGTTCCTAAACTGGTTTTAAAGCCAATTTTAACAACTGTTATGAGCAACTAGAAAACATCTAAAACTTTGTAAGCCTGCTATAGTTATGTAGGGAAAACATAGAATATTTGATAAACTGATACATCCTTTTTAGAAGTGTGAGTGTAAATGCCATGGCAAGAAGACAGTTACGTGGTGCATTTACTGAATCAACAAATTGTTGTAAAGGGTGATAAAGAATTTGACACATCTCCAGTAACTTTAAAAAGTATAGTAGTGATATTTTCTGGGAAATGAAAAGAGACCAATCTGGAAGCTATTGTCCAGTAAATGTAGGTTCTGTCCGTAATAAGATAAAAGAAGAAGCCAGAAAAGAAAGCTCCTGTGAAGATAATGGAAATTCAGTCAATAAAAAGACCCAGCTCGGCTCATTGTCCGTTGGTTCTGCTGGGTAAGGTCATAAGTCTGCCAAGGGTATTGCTGCTGCAATACAAATCTGCTCCACATCGTGCTGCTCTGCAAGGCAGAGAACCAGTTAATGAAAGGAGACAGGCAGGTACAGAGGCTACAGAGCCAGAACAGCGAGAGATGTGAAGTGTTCAAGCCTTGGCTGTGCACTTCCCACTGACTGATGCGCTGTGTGGTCCTGGAAGAACTTCAGAATTGCTTTCTTCTCTCCAAACAGGAAGCTGTAACTATCCAGGTTACTTCTTCCTCTGCAGAGGTGAAGGAACTGGGAATTGCTGTGTAACCTGTACTTAGTAGATCAGTACTGATTATTGGTAAAATTTATATTTATTAGTTATAAATATAAATTATATATACATATAATAAACACCTCTTTCTGTAACTCTGACCATTCTGTTGATCTCACGAAGTAAATTATTTTTTCTTTGAAAATTTCTGCTAGAGAAGTCTCTTTTCAGAACCTACTGCTGCCATATATATTGCCATTATCATGGCACCTGACATTTGCATAATTTGCATAATATCAGCAATCCCAGCACAAAAACACATCTACTGTAAACTCTCAAATTTAAAAGTATGTTCAGCTTTGAGACTACCATTCAAGCACTCTCATCCATCCCAGATGAAAACTAAACATTCCAATAGCTGGTGCATGTGTTATTATACCATTGAGAGATTCTGTAAGATTAAACTCACCTACAAAATGGTGCAATAAAAGAAGGATTGTAGCTATAACATTTATTTGCACTACACCAGAACCCTTCCAACATGCATGCTCTGAAATTCAGACACAAAAGGTCTTTGTCTCCTGTATTTCCAAGCAAAGGTTTGAATAGCAGAATAACTTAGTTAAGAAGCACATTTAAAGATTGAATTTTGCAAACAAAGAAGCATATTTATTTTTATGATTCATTATAAGATCAAAGCTATACAACCCCATTACTTTTGCAAAACAGACAATATTACATTATGAAGTATTATAAAATTACAGAACAGTAGTCAAAATAAGTGAACAAGAGCAATGTATCACAAAATGTACTTTGGTTTTTATTTTACTTGTTCAGTTACTTACCCACAAAATAGAGTAATTTGCAATAGATCTCCCAGTCGTTAATCTGAATTAGCAAAATTCTGCTGCATTTGTCAGGCTATAATGTGCATGAAAAAGAACATGACAAAAGAAGCAAATGGCACAGGAACCACCTAATTGAACAGGTTACATTGTTTAATCATGATGGTAAAAAGCTTAGCTGCAGAAAGGTTGTTAAGAACCAAGTGGCTAACACATAAAAGCTTGTTAAAATAATCCAAAAATGGCTTTCCCTTGTATGGGAGTCTGAGAACATGGAAACATGGCAGTATATACACTAAGGGTTTCAATATAAAACATGGCAAATACTTTCAAACATGCTGTATTATCTTGTTATATCTGTTCTTTCTGTGTTAAGATAGTTTCTCTTTTTTCTTTCTTTTTTCTTTTTTTTTTTTTGTATCTTCAAGACTAACTGAGAATAATTTTTATTGGTTCCACACTTTTCCTGGATATTCCTAGGCCATTCAAACAAAGTTGTCTGGCCTTGCTTATACACAGAGATGGAGAATATGCAGTAAAAGATTTTACAAGCCTCTCAGATATCTTAGATTGAAAGGAAGAGATAGGTGTTATCTCCTAAGAAGTGTGGGATTCCTCCTGTTCCCAGACTGTTGCAATCTCTTCTTCAGTACTCAGTTGGAACTATATATTTGTTCCTCTGTTCTTCTCCTGAATTGGAAGCTTATTTAAATACAGACAAATCAGACTCCTTGACCAACATCCCATACACATACAACATTTTCTTACAGAGAAAAACTATCTGGGTTTCCAAG
Source organism: Myiozetetes cayanensis (assembly GCF_022539395.1). NCBI lineage: Eukaryota > Metazoa > Chordata > Aves > Passeriformes > Tyrannidae > Myiozetetes > Myiozetetes cayanensis. The sequence continues at coordinate 8,778,768 of NW_026087389.1, forward strand.
GCCATGGGAGCCCACACCTCCCTTCTCTGCTGTTCCAATATCATTTGTGCAAGACTGACAAAACTTGATGTTTTTGGAAAATTAAACTGAGGTAGCATAGTGCTTGCTTTGTGCTGATGATTAAGTTTCCGATTTTGTGCTGTCCCATTCATTGCATTAATATACAAAAAAGTCTGAGTTTTCTTGCAATTTTTCTTCTACTTTTCTGAAAAGAGAAGTAGTTTTTCCATACTAAAAGAATTCAATAGCATCACCTTTAACAAGTTTGATAATACTGAAGTTAGTGCTCTGCTGAGTCACATCTCTCCATTGATTTTTAAAAACCCTGTGCCTCCTTATCATCCATTAAAAGTTGATGGGCTGCAGTCAACATCCAGGATGCACAGAGCAGTAGGATGCTCCTGGTGGCTGGCTATGAACAAAGATTTGTTAGGTACTAGATTCAGGTGCGTCCTGAACTGGTGAAACATGAAAATATAGTTTTAAAAATTAATGGTTTATTTAATTGTTAAAAATATGTAAAAAAAGGAAGTACATCCTACCTAACGGACACTTCACTAAATGTGAAAATCCATTTGATTCACTGATCAATGAGTATCTAATGTAGTTACTGGAATCTGCTTGCTGAGATTAGATTAACATGAAGGAATTTTAACACACCTTTGCAAATTCATTACTTCCAATTTATACAGCCAGTCTTCTGATAAATAAATCAAAACTACCAAGGATAAGAAAGAGCTAGTATTTTACTTAAATTAGATGTTAAAACACTAGGTTTCTCTGTTAGTGCCATTTGTATTGCTAGTGAATATGGAGACTATAATCTAAGCAGGAAGCTAAGATGGTGATGAACTAGAGGTTCAGTCTTTAAGTAAATCAAATGTTCCTTCCATTTAACAGAAGCTGTGATAGAAATGTCATGTATTTAACTACAAAACATTGACCACATAGCACAATATCTTAATTACTAAGATGTTAAACCTCTAGATTCAAGTACTTTGTATTTTTAGACTGATGTAGATGACTGTATATGTTTTTAGTAACCTACACAAATTTATCATTTCAACTTTGGAATGAAAGAAGAACTGGAAAGCATTAACAGGTCAGATTTTCAGCACATACTAGTTAGCATGATTATGCTGTGCACATTTGCTGTGGCACCTTACACTATCCAAATATCTTGTTTAATATCTATTAATGTTCACATCTCCTTTGTTATCCTTGAATCTAATCTAGCATCCATATGTGCTAGAACCCATAGTTCATTTACAAATTAAAGACTTTAGGAGAGATTCAAGTGTCTCCTGCACAATTGCACTTGTACTTTTTATGATCTCATGTTAGTTACTAATTCACTGACAATTAAATGGTTTTATTTTTAAGGACATCTCTGCCTCCAGTGGAGGTACAGTGTTTGGCAGGCTGGACTTGCTGAAGTGGTTTGGAGGAAGGGAGAAGGCATTCTCTGAATATGCTTGTGATTTTCCAAATCTTGGTGCTAGGAAAGAAAGAAAGTTCCAGTAAGGCATACAGTAAATGAAGATATTATGTATTAGGGATGGAATGAATCTGTCACTTTGACGGATTGTGAGGCAAAGAACAGATTAACAGATTACTCATAGTCAGAATGCAGTTCACTGTGAAAAATGTGCAGGAAATGGTAAGTGTTGGTTTGTGCTGATTTAATGATATTTTGAAACTACAGTAGCACTCCAGGAGAATAATACAATGTAGCTCATGGCTTGCTTTTTTTTAATCATCAGTGTATTGCCAGATTGCCCTTAAATACTTCCTAAACTAGAACTTTCAAATCATGGAAAGTCATATGAACACATAAATCTATGTTATTTTTCAACATTTTTATTAAAATGTGCATTCAAAAATCCTTGATTTGTATGTAAAATATACTCTGTATTATTTTGGTAGTATATCTTCTTCTGCTGTGCACTCACTCAGTTTTTCATTTAAAAGATGCGGGTTTTCCCACCTGGAACTGAGTAGCACTGAACACTTATTGATGTATAAATTAATATTGAATTTTTATTGGCTTGTGTCATTTTTATGTAAAAACTTTATGAATCTGCAAAAATTTGAATTGTTTAAAGCATTTTAGACACAGTAATGGACAATTTAAGTGTCAGGTGACTTCATAACTATTACAGACATGTAGTTGCAGAACCTAAAATTTAGTTTCAACATATCTTCAAATAATATAATTGCATTTTGTGCATAACTCAAATCTCATTATTAATAGCCTACATAAGTCCTTTCTTCAGTACTGAAGCTATCACTGAAGAGTTTATTTCTATTAAAAAATAAACCCAAATCTTCTATAATGCATACATCATTAATGTATTTCAAAGCAGAACCCAAATAAATGGGTGTATGTAGGTAATCTGACTTAAGTTAATAAAGTTATACATGTGCATGAAGCTCAGCAGATATGTAAATAATTAAAAATTCACACCTGTTAATCTAGAGGAGCTTAACAAGTAACTCATGCTCCAAAAAAGACATACTGGGGAATAGGTGAGGGGTCTTACAAAGCTGGGTGACTTATTAATTTATCTAAGAGCAAAGATAGTCTCTACTAAACTTTCTGAAATAGATACAATTAAAATTACAAATAAGAGAAAAGTAAGTCTTCATCTTAGCTGAAGTGAATATTTAGGCTGTACTGAACCATACTTTTAATATGAGCCAGTAGTTTGCACTCGGTGCATCATAATAAGATACCACTTTGAGCATTTGCAGCAGAATTTGCTTCGTATGCTGTTAAATATTACTAACACAAACAGAATTATGTTCTGAGATTTAGGTTGATAGCTGCCCAAGATGTCAAGAATTGGTCCTTTCTTTTCCTTAAAGCGTTTTTACACTCCTAATTCATACCTTGGCATTCTCTGGACCTTCACAGAGTTAGTCAAATAATCCACTGTAAAAAAAGCTAGTTCAGCAAATGTGCTCCTCTTCCTATCACTCAGGCACAAGTTAGTTCTCCTCTCACTTTCATAAAGATTTACTAAGTAGTTTATGCAGTTAAATACCATCTTTTGTGGGTTTAGTGATTGTGCACTTCAGGTACTTAATAGTCTGACAATTTGATGTCTTTGTAATGATACAAAACTGTTGGTTTTACATTTCCTGTGTTGATGTAATGTAGCCCTGGCCTTGCACTTTTTAAGTATGCTACAAGGCTGAACAAATTTCTTTTAATTTCTGTATAGATTGTTGGATGAAACCGTACTAAAACTTTGAAGCATTTCAATTTTGTTAATAACATGGATTAAATGATCCCATTGATTTAAGTAATACAAATTAAATGCAATCCAAAAGAAATGCAGTAAAGTATGCTATCTCAGTTCACAGCAATGTTAAAAATCTTTATACTAAGTGATTTGGCATTTTCTCAGTCTTCCAGTCTGCAAAATTATCTGTAAAAAAACCAAACTATCAAAGGTGTTCATTAAGATTTAAATGAAAGCCTTCTGATTCTAAGGATTCCTGTTGGTGGTGATAATTTTGATACATGGCAATTGAAAAGTTCTACTTAATAAAGCATCACTAATTTTCTCAACAGGTTTTGCTGATGAATGCTATTTTTCTGTGAAATTTAACATACTATCATAAAACTTCATAAAACTGAAAACCATGTTCATAAGTCCAAAAGATTCTTTTGCTTTCCATCACAGTTCAGCTGTCATGTGATATTTCAATATATTATTATCTGAAAATATTTTTTAGAGAATTTTTAAGTAATTTTTAAAAGAAAAATATAACAAGATTATATAAAAATTGTATTGCATTTTGGTGTGGAGAATATCTTTCAGAATAATGAAGAATATCAGTGCAAGCATTAAAGGTACATGATACTGTGAGTGTGTGTGGAATTTATTCTGAGTCTTCCTACAATTCAGCTTACAATGTCAAAAGACAATATTTGGCATTCTACACTGTTATCAGGAAAGCTCTAGATAGTTTATTGCACATTGATTGTATTGATTACAGCTGGAGGCATTGATAGCATAAATGGAGTGCCTTTAATAAGTCAGAATGTGTGATTAACTTTTCTGTTTTAAGGAGATAATAAGTTCAATAACTTCAATAAGTTCTCCAAAAAGTATATTCATTTTCAATCAGAATAAACCCACAATAAATGCAAGCAGAGGCCACAGTCTGTGTTTCTCAGAATATTGCCAGTTGTCTCCAGGCTGGGCCTTGACCTTTAGTCAAGGTCTAACAAATTTTTCAAGATGTTTTATTAAAATTAACTCAGACCCTCTGTCTCACACATCCACACACACACATACTTCAGTTGCTTCCTAAAAGCAACTGCAGATTTCATTGTGGAAAAGTCTGTTGTGACTGCTAGACTCCAGCATCTGTCAGAATTACACTGCAAACCCACTTATTCTCTGCTGCAATTTGGCCAAGAAGATTTCAGCACACATGAGATTTTTTTAATCTTTCTTTTCAAGATTTTAGGAGAGGTTAATTTAGACATTGCTACCTAACTTGTAGAAGGGATAAACCATTTTTAACCTATATTGTGTAAAATGTTTTAACCTTGAAAGTAATGTTAAGTCAACAATTAAACCCTAATACAGTAATGTTTTAATTACTTGTCTTGGTGAGAGAGGCTTGAAAGGCAAAATGATTTGTTTTTCTTGGACACTGAGAAAAAAAACATAATCTGAATCTAGACTTCCTCAATAGGAAATACTGAACTTGCCAATACATCTCTGTTACCTCTATCATATATAAAAACTCCTTTACCTCACTTTAGAACACCAAAATCCCTATATCTTGGACCTTGGACCTCCCAGAGAGAATAGTCATTCATCTACTGAATCAGGTGCATCAAAATAAATACAAAAATTAAATTTAACAACTCCTTTACACCAAAAATTACTCCAATAAATGAAGACAAAATCAAAGATAAAATCACCCAGCTACTCACAAATCATGCTGTATCTGATTTCCCAGACTTGATATTTCAGGCAGATCTTCCAGAGATGAGACTTAAAACTAAAATTCATCAATTTCCTGAATAATAAGAACTATTAATTTAGCAGAAATACTGGTTTGACGACACATTATTACCTCGCTCCCTCAATGTTCTCTAAATGAATTGCCTCTTTCTTTTCCATTGCAGGTAATTGCCTTATTATCTTTCTTTCTCTCTTACTAACATCCTCTCTGTTTTACAGATACCAACTATTTTCTTTAGAAATTCTCTGATACATGCTTTATATGAAAAACATGTATCTTTAAACTCTTCTGTTTTGTGCCAGACCTGTAGAACTGCAGTATGTACTCTAAAACTGCTTTACTGTTGTAACTCTATTTGTTGGTCTGAGTGAGATAATTCTCTTTAGAAGCAAGCACTGTCTTTCCTCTGTCCTTGCACCACTTTGTGTTTCAGTGCAATTGCAGAGAATCAGGTATGTGATGATGTTTTGTACTCTCAGACCACATCTTATGAGCGTGGTCAGATTCCAATGTTAGGCTTGTGCTGGCTGATTCTGAGGCAGATCGAACCACACATGCAAATGACAGAAATGGAAAATGCATTCTTCCATTCCACTGGATGTCAGCATGCATTTAGCTGCTATTCCTAAAAACTTCTGAAGCTTTGGTGTAAACAAAGCCTTTGGCTGTATATTCAGGGAATGCAGATATGGTGCACTGACAGAGAGCTAACAATGAGAAGTCTAGGCAAGCGTATTGCTGTGTGCATTACTTGTACCAGGTCTCACTGGCATTAGCTGAACAGCAGAAGAGGAGGAGGATCGGTTGTGAAGTTGGCCATATATGTGAAAATAATACGATGGTGTAAAAAAATTTTGACGTATGTTTTTTACATTTTGAAATGATGGAAAATTCAATATCTCCTCCTTTAAATCTGCTGTACTACTTGCTGGATTTCTACGCCAGCAGTTCTGTTTCCTGAGGCGGAAAATTAGTTTTTTCCGTTTTGACTGCAAACAGATAGGTGGTTGTCCCCTGATTCACCCCAGATTATGCGTACATGCCAACAGGAGATGATGTGGAATCAATAACATGTCCAGAAGTAGCAGAAAAACTAACAAAACAAAAAAAAAGTGGTTGGCATATTTTAGCAATTACACCAGATGACTGAGCCTTGCCAGATTTCTCTGACAGAAGCAACGTGTACCTGAGATCATGAAGGCTTTTCAGAAAGCAGAAGTGAATTACCCTTTTCCTTGGTGTTGGACAACTGAGTTGAGACAATTACAGCCTGGCAATGCGAAAAAAGCTGCCAAGCTTTGGAAAAATTCATCCCCTTTAGACAAAGCCATGGATGTTGAAGTTACCTCTACAACTGTGGCTAATCTCCCCAGCCTCTGGCACAAGCTCATATGCATAATGTTTTTGTGCCAGTTGTTGGAACAGCCATGGCCAGACATAAGTTGAATCAACCTCCAAACAAGTTTAATTTACTCCTTAGAGCTGCAGTGCTCCCATAAGCATGACACAAACATATAGGAATTTATCTCCTTCCATTCTTCTTGCCTTTCAGTGAAATAGGCTGGTCAAAAAGGATGGATCTGGTTCTATCAAAATGAGATGATTCACTGAGGTCCCTTGAATTCTGTGTTCAAGTGTTGACTTGCAGTTATTTAGTCTAGTTAATGATTATATGGAAGCCTTAATGCTTCCAGATCTTTACTGCTGAAGAGGAGAGATGAGAAGGAAACATCAGCTATACCCAGATTAGCTTCCTGTGCAGAGATCAGCTTCATGCGTGAGAAGAATTGCAAGACATGGGCACCTGCAAAAGGAATGTCTTAGCTTTGTTACTTAGATGTGTCCTTCCAGGGCAATCTTTCTCTGATTGATAGTATAATATGAGTGACTTCTTTGTCACTGAATTGCACTTCAGTTTGCAATAAAAACCAGACAACAATAACAATAAAAACAACTGTTCTGTTTTCCTTTCTCTGAGCTGTAACAATCAGTGTTCCATAAAGTGATGTATGTGAAATGACCATTGAACTTTGCATGAATGTCTGACAGCATGAGAACCATTTTTAAAAGCTATCACAGTAGTGTCCAGGAGAGACAAAAATTGTCCATTAAGTTGAATAGGTGGAAGGGACATTCTTCTCTACGATAAAGGTCACATCAAAATTTTTTTCTGTGACAGCTGTGATGAATCATGTCATGCTCTATAACAAATTTTTATTTATAACAGACATTTTGTAGCAATAAGAAATTGTTATAAAGAATTATTTATAATGTATTTACCTAACAATGCTTTTTCCCATATCAATGTTTCCTCTTTAGAAAACCATTAGTGGCATCCATTTCATGTCTAAACTCAGCTCTAACTCACCAACCATCCAGACAGGGAATGATACACCACTTAACTGTGTTACACTATTACAGGGGCTTAATATTTAATAATTGTACTAAATGTAAAGTTTATTGTTATAATAATAAAATCTAGCTTGATTTTGTTTCAGCACATTTGACAACGTGATTTACTTTCAATTTTTTTAATAATAAAAAATTAGAACAATTAGAAACATAAACTATGCTTTTATGAATAATATTTTGATTTGCATTTTTCAGGGACTGGTCGAATGTGTTCAGTCCGCCCATCATTCCTGGAAGTCAACAACTGGAAGAGCACACTAAATCTTCAACAAAACAGAATAATCAAAGTAGGAATTTATAAAGAAAATTAAATGAACCTGGATAGAAAAACATTTTTAAATGTTGTTTCTGTGGTGATGGTGCTGCCTTTTCATACTTTTCTATACTTTTTAGTTTCAAGTTCTCTTATTTAATATGCTCAGCTCAAGCTAACAGTTTTCCATGCAGTATTATTTGCCTCTGCTAGAATAACATGCAGTGGCAATTTCCTAATGTTCTGGCACTACACACATTAACTCATAAAAAATGCATCTTATTTGTTTAAAATAAGGAATTTATGCTAATGGGGATGGCAAACCCATGTAAGAAAGAACACAAAGACTGAATATTCTTATTCAGAGGCACAATTATACTTGCATAAGAGACACTTCTCTTATGAAGAAAAATTTCAGATTTACCCTTAAATGAAATCTTAGTGTGATTTCCTGAGGACTGTTGTCACCAGTGTTACAAGCTTTTGTATGTTAATGGTGTTTGCTTAGAGAATGGCAAAGAACTTAACTGAAACTGGAAAGTTAAGAACAGAATAAAGAAAATACCTTGTTTTCTGCAAATGCCCTTTTTTCCTATCAGCTATCTTAGGGAAAAGAGTAGAGTCATCATCATAGAGTCACCATATAAATGGTTTGGGCTGAAAGGGACCTTGAAAACCATCCAGTTCCACCCCCCCTGCCATGGACAGGGACACCTTCCGCTAGACCTGGCTGCTCAAAGTCCCATCCAACCTGGCCTTGAACACTTCCAGGGTAGACATCTACATTTTTCTTCAAGTCTTTGGAATTCACTGTGAACTCTCATAAATCTGCCCCATGGATTTTGGCTGCCTGAGGGGTAAAGATGTCTCAGTGCTTTACTGTCTAAAATAAATTATGCCCTTCAAATTGGCAATATTTTCATAGACATATATTTGTAATTGTTTATGACAGCAAAATTCTATTTTCCTGTCAGGAAGGGACCTTGCTTTGAAGAATCAAGTACTATGTAGTGTTAAGGGTCCTAAATAAGCCAAAGAGAATTGGGCAGTAATCCTTGAATTAAAGGCACGTTGGACAAAAATTTCTAATAGGTCCTGGAGAACTTTTTTATGTTAGTATTGTGAAATCTAAGGCTTGATGCAGTAAAGCTATAATTTTTGTAAATTTTAAAAATTGTGTTATTATCTTTAAAAGCTTTAAAAAAGTCTATTTGGGAATTTGTAATTCTCCTGTTATTCACACTAGGATTTTCAAACTCTTTTGTGAATTGTTCCTAAACTCATTTTCCTTTAAGCTGAAATGTTTTATATCATGTACCTGTGATTGCACATTTGGAGAACAGAAAATGTCTATATAGTATAGCTTTTTATTTAGGCTTTTTATATTTGTGCCTTTATGCAGTCAAATTTTGACTCGTATATGTACGATGTTTGTAATTTTGAAAACTTCATATAGATAATAATAACATAATAATAACCATGCAGTTATTTGTACATTCATTTCAGAGTTCAGAAAAAGCTGCCACATGCCTGCCCTGTTCTTTGTTATCTGGGCTTAGACATCTTGATCAAGTCTTTCTCCAGAAAAACAATAGCTCCCCTGATTTTAGTGGGACAGCATTTCATTTAATATGACAGGTATTCACTGGGACTACCTACCTTCAGCCTTCTTTCAGCTCAGAACAAAAAAATACTCATCCCTCTATAGTGTATATCACAGACCTCAGTTTTCATTTAAAATCAAGGTATTTTCTCACCTAAAATGCTGTTTAATTTTTTAGCGATTTAGGAACAAAAGCTTTGATTTTGCTTTCACCATGATATGCAAATTAAACTGCCAAGAGGCTTTCTCATGCAGTTCTGAATAGCTTCAACCCCAAAAGTGTGGGTGGTAGCAGCATAAACAGCTATGAAAATTTTCGTTGAAGGTGACCTGGTTATCAATTATTGTGGCCATGGGCACTTCATTCCTACATGTGGTCAGGTTGCAAAAAATGTATCACTCAAAATCAGAAAGATGCCTTCTAATACAACCAATACACATTATTTGAGGTTTTCAGAAGAATATCACTTAATTTAAGTCGTACTTCTGTTTATTAAGAAGAACAGAAATGAGGTTTTCATAGGTCTGTTCAAACTTGAATACTCCATACTGGTATTGGAAATCTGTTGCAACACTTAGAAATGCCTTGAAGTGCATTTGGAGGTCTGGTGAGATGCTAAAAGAATGGAGAGCCTAACTTTAAAAACAAGATACGTCTAGAAAACTTTCTCTTCTTGGTCACATCGTGACCAATAATTCACATGCAGGGAATTATTGCTATGAAGGTATAAATCCAGCTAGTCCTGGATGCAATATAATTCTGATTTGGTATGAATTCAAGGCACACAGGGTAAGAGGGATTCTCCTGATGAGTCTGAAGAATTTCTTATTCCTAATTCAAACCAGGGAATGTATTGAGGGGCCAGTTCTTAGGTAAAATCATTTTGAAAAGAAGCACAGTCAGTGAAAAGCAAAATAATAAAAGGAAGAATGCAGTGAAAATAACAATGTGGTTTCAGGTGAAATTGTAATGCTGTGCAGGGGAGTGAGGCATGAACACTGTTTCCTTGTGTACTGTGATATGAAGCAGAGAAAAAACATTCAGTTCTTTGCCTTCTTTCAGCATTGCATAATTTTCCCAGGAGCTATCCAAACAAAATACCTCACTTAACCTCATTTACCTTCCCAGGCCTGACGAAGCACCCGCAGCAGGGAGGGCATCAATTTGGCTTTACCTTCTTACCTTTGGTTACAGTAAAAGACAGTTCTGATGGTATTTGTTAATGCTGCTGAGGAAACAAAAATGAAATCTCTTCTGAAGCGATAAAGCTCACACTTTGGTACACATCAAATGCACCAACCTACTTTCTGGTCTCCAGATAATGTAACCTATATATCGTTGTGTGATCCTGGCTGTAAATAGACTGAGCATTCCGAAACTGCTGCCGTTCGCATAACAGGCCATTCCTTATTATGGAGTGTTAGGGCATACAAAGCATTCATTTGGTATTAGCAGCCTGAGAATGGGCTGAACATTTATGGTGAAATGCAAGGTACAGATTGCATTCAACTGTGAATTATTTCCTATCAAAAAGGTATACATCATATAACTTAGATTTAGCTTATATGAAAGGCAGACAAGAAGCTACAATGTATAAAGCATCTGTAATAAAAATCTGTATGGCTTTATCAGTGTGTTTTAGGCTGAAGATTCAATTCTGTTACTTGAAAACATTCTTGAATTTTATATAACTTTAGAAAACCTATATTTAAAATTTTTATTGTCTGGAAGAATCTTATTTCCTCTCTGATACTGAAAGCTCTTTTGTACAGATTTACCTATATTGGACATTAAGGTGACATATTGGATACCAGACATTCAAATTCTTTCATTCTTACAGGCCTTAAGTACGCACTGACTGCCTTTGTTCAAGCTAAAAAGTTATTAAGAAGGTTATTGAGCAAAATATCACTTAGAAATACTTTGATCCACTATTAGTAAAGGTACTTCTGGTGAACTGCTCCATTGGACTTTGAAAAGTCCAGTTGTTAAGCAAACTCCAACTGACATCATTTCACCTCAGCTAAGTACAAGTCCTCAGAAATATAATAAAAATGTGAATTGCTGTTATCTTGAAGGTAACAATTCAGAGGTCAGAAGATTATACACTTTAAAGAAAAAATCTCTCACATCTGACAGAAAGGTATTTCCATGTTTTTGTCTGAGGGAATAGGAGTGATTTATTCTTACTTTTTCCACTTCATGCAGGTGAAGATGACTTCAATGCTGAAGAAGATGACGAAGTTTTGACTCTTCCGTATGATCCAGGCCTGAACTGTTACTTTGATCCAAATTCTGGGAAGTACTATGAACTGGCATAGTCAGAACATGAGAGGATCTCATTTTGTATTCAGAGTATCTTTTAGCTTCTTGCAAAATGTGACTGAGTATAATTTATTACCTAACTTAAAACTTAAATTAAACAATAGTTTTGCAACCAAATTAATGTATTTTGTAAACAGTGTCTTATTTTTATAGTTTTGTGTTAAGTTGTAATGCAGTGGAAAACTGCATAATACAAATGTTCCTTGTGTCTAAGACAGTTATTTGTTACTCTGATTTATTTCCAATATTCACAGCTCCCACATGAAGACAAATGAAGCTGGATCAAGAAGGTTGGTGATATTTATCTGTAAATTATAGTTTTACTCAAATAAAAAACCATTAATTACTTGCTTACTACTTACTTAATTGGAGTGGGCTATCTTATTCTGTAAGATATACAGTGTGTTGTTCACGGGCCTCCATTTCATAAGGCCACTCTCTCCTTTTAGTCATCAGAGAAAGCTTTTCCTCATCTTCAAGAAATTCTCTGCAGTTGCACATTTACAGCGATGGGATGATGTCAGAGAGGGGCTGGTGCCGTGTGTACAGTGCCAAGCCCTTCAGGGTCTGTGGTCACGTGAAAATGAAATCCTTATATGAAATTAATAAAATACTGCAAGTATATTATCTTTGTTTTATTTTTTAAACTTATTTATCACTGTGCATGAATCCTGTGTACTGTATTTTGCTCTAAAATCCAGTTAACCTGACCCTGATGCCTCTACATTGCCACGGCTGCTGCTTGGCTCCAAGCAGTGCCTGACATTTCCAGCCCCAGAGCAAGTGCAGTGCTGTTGTCGACAGCATCCCCCCACCAACCAACAGGACACTTGCCTAAAGGGTAAATAAATCTTTACAAAATCAGCTGCCAGGTATTGAAAAAAAGGTGCCGGGCAGGGATTGCCTATGAAAGAAATCCAAGGAATTGTGTTGTAATGGAGTTGATTCAGTGGAACAGCTTTGGAGTCCACCTAACACTTTTTTTAGAGACAGCTAAAGAGAATGTGAAAATCACTTGGCAAAAGTGATCTATAGGCATTTCTGGAGATTCTTGTTCTAAGTTTCTACTTGATTATATCCAGTGCTATTCCACTGTAATTATTTGCAAGTTGACTACTCAGTGAATTTTTAAGACTAATGTATTTGAATGTCATAAAGTGAGCTTAGTAAGCTCACTGGCAAGTGATTTAAAATTATATGTCTGTAAATTATATGTAATTATGGATCCCAGTTAATGAATATCCTAGAATCAATTGGAAATGCAGTTGGTAATAGTGACTTGGCATAAGATCAGATTGTGTATTTGGCTCTGTGGCAGGTACAAACATATCATCACAAATTGATTCAAGTAAGAGTAGCACTGAAATCCACAGGAAGACAGATACTGTGCTGAGATAATTTACTTACCCAGCCTTAGCCAGAAAGATTTGTACCTGTTCTTGCTAATGCCATAATCAGTTTAAAAGTTCAATGAAATCATAATTTTGACCTTCAAAAAACAGATGCCAGCTTGTATATGCTTGTGCATATCTAACCACTTTCTTTTTGGCATCATTTAGTGATCAGGACCACATTCCCTCTATCTGTGGCAAGGGCTATTTAAAACATGTTGTTAATTTTCTTTCCATAGCCACATGTCTCACAGGAGTGGTTGGATGTCCTAGAGCACCACTGTGAGTCCAGACTGGATCACTGCTGCTACTGAGCTGCTCAGTTGGAAGAAAAAAAAAAAAAAAAAAAAAAAAGGATAAAAAACCCAACAATTAAATACTGTCTGCAAACTGGTGTCAGATGGATTGTCTGCCAATGCCTGTCTGGGTAGATATGCTTGTCCTGGCTTCACAGCAGGCAGTCCCATACAGAAGTGTACCAGTAGGCATCGAAAGCTTGGGCAAAAGGAGGTCCTTGGCGACTCCACACTCTTAGCCCCACCTTTGATGAGATAAGGAGTCAGGTAGCAACAACAGTAAGTTCAGGGTGAGCCTGTTATTCCAAAGAGATTCCCAGTCAAGTCCAGATACATTGTGTTTTCCTGTCATTAGCACGGCAGTATTTTATAGGAAAGCAGGTAGTATCCTGTTTTTCAAAATCAGCAGTTTGGGATCCTTGCCCTTTGTGTTCTAGTTAGCAGCTTTATGGTTTCAGCATCCATGGGGATTGATTGCCATGATGCTGTGAACAACACCTGTGAGTTGAGCAGCTCAAAAGGGCTCTGAGTTTTCCTCACCATGTTTTTCTTAATCATTATCCTGTGAACCCAGAACTAAAGCACTGCTGACACACAGTGGGCTTTTTGTTGAGCCAATTTGTCAAAGCCAGCCGTTATAGCAAGTCATGTGCAATGTTTTAGCCCATGAGAATCACATAGTTCTCACTGGAGCAAGCTTTCCAACAGGTAAAAAGACCTATGTCTGGGCATAAAGTTTCAGGTTAATGAAATAAATAATGAAATAAACTGCAGGGATTTATTTCTTCAGACCCAGCATCAGTTATGATTTTTGGGAACAGAAATTTTGAAATGCAGTAAATTTTAGTAAGCATTCATTAACATCTCTTGATCTGCATTGAAAATAGAGGAACTGAATTTAGCTTGGCAGAGTTGCTGTTGTCAGCAGATCACAAGTCAATCAATTCGTCTCTCAGGCCTTTCTATGTTCCTTACACACATGAGGTGTGACAGATATCTCTGCTTTGTTTCTACTTGCTAAAAAACACAGTCAGCCAGGTTTCAGATAGTTCAGAAGAAAGAAGAAATCTTTAAAACACTTTTTACTGTTTTAAACCACAACCCAGAGCAGTGTGTTTCTATGTTGCTGGAATTATTCTCCCCATTTCTCATTCTTTTTTCCCTTAGGTCCATCTACCAAGGTTTTCTCTGAAATCCAACCAAATAACCAGGTTTCAGCCTTCAGATCTCTGTGGACACCTGGAGCACTGAGGTGTAGGTCTCTGACCACCTGGTAGCTGTGAGCACACGTGAATTCCTCCAAACAGCTGCCAGGACTTTAATCTTGCAGTACCCAAGTGTTGTCTGTATGTCCAAGCCTCATTATACCAAACAAAGAACACACTGTGTCCTAAGGAGCTTACAGTAAGAAATCAATATTGATTTTTCTCCTCTGCTGCCGTGGTTACTAGGTGAGAAAATATGAAAAGTCATGCTTTATTATTCACATATTCTTCAGCCATAAAGTGTTCTCCTCAGCAGCACATCCTCTAAACACTGAGTCGAATGGCAAGGATCCACAGCCTGAAAAATCCATGAAGATAATTTTGTAAAATGAATTTCACATTCAACTTATTTTTCCATGGTATTTCTTCCTTTCAGAAAAGGGCTTATTTTTTTAAGCAATGGGCTACATGTAAAATGAAAAGACAATCCAGCCTGTCTCTTCTATGTGGTATTGCTGATAATCACCACTTTTCTCATGGTTACTATAGTAACTTGGCATCCTTATCTACCACCTTTTTTAGCACCTTGAAGAAAACTATTTAAATTGAGTTCCCTGATAAAGTGAAAGCTTGGCTTCACGATACCCATGGGAATATATAAGTGTAACAACAATATTTATCATTTTTTCTTATTTGGTGTTTAACTTGCTCATTAGCAGCTGTACAGCTATTTCTAACTGTGATGTTTTGGGATTCTGATGCAGGCATTATAACCAGCACAAATACAAAAGTCCTCGATGAAACTCCAGAAACAGCTGTGAGCTCCCAAGGACTCACATGCAGCAGCCCACAGTGCAAAGACCTGAGCGGGATTTTGCTCTTATCACCCCACTCTAAAGGCAGTCCTGTTTCCAAGTTTGACATTTTTCAAGGGGACAAATAATCTCTGGACATTAAACTGCAGGGTAAGAATTATTATGAAGCTTCCTGGGGTAAATCAGTGTTGAATCAACAGCCTTGTGATGCTTTTAATACCTTGGCAAGTATGTACCATCCAGTCTGCATGGCAGATGAGAGTGGACTCGGACTGGGGATGCTGAGGAACTGAGAGAGATTTTTGGAGGTGAGTTGAAGGCCAATGCAAAAACCAGATGCCCCAGCTGAGCATGGCTCCCCAGCAGTTCCACCTCTTTTTCTGTCCTAAGGGCACCAAAATGGTGCTTGTGATAAAGGTTGCTTTTCTGTCAAAATGTGGCCCAGATAAATCCCTCTGCATATGCAGACCCTGTGCCAGTGTCCTTGAAGATACCCACACAGAAGTACCCTCAGCACTGAAAGAGAAAGGAGATGTTGACACCTGAACAGCTGCTGTTGGCTCCTGGCCATCGGGCACAATGGTCCAGTGCGGGCTGCAGAGGGGCAGAACATTTTGCTGAAGGCAGAGCACTCAGTGATCCATCCCTGTGGCTGTGACATCTTCAGCAGATCTCAGGCTTTGAACTCATTATCATGTTCTTTCCCCAGGAGTTTTGAAGAGCACACAGGTTTGAAAGATGGTTACAAAACAACAGAGGAAAAATGCGATCAAGAGCTATTAAATTGAAAAGCAATTTTACTTTTGTAGCATGGCTGGAGTGCTCCTGGGGACTGACACTGTGACTTCATCCCACTCCTCACAGGTATCTTCCCCTGGCCACTGCCAGAGAAGAGGTACAGGCTATGCTAATAGAGAGTCCTCTGCACTGACCTGCACAGCCACAGTAAAACACTTCTCATAAAGAAACCCAGCTGGGCTCCCAGTACAACTGGTACCACACTGCTAGTGCTAGTGTACTTCAAAAGATGTTTACATTACACTGCTTAGGGTTTTTTTCTGTGAAAAAGTTTATTATGGGATGATTGTGCATTTTATCTGTGTGGGAGACCAAAAAACCTTAGGTCACAGAAATTACTAACATTTTAGAGCACTGCATATTTATTAGGCCATCTGCTGCTGCAGCGCTCAAGGCAGAAACCTTCGTACAGGCAATCTATTCACAGCTACTGTTTTACCACCTGATGTGCAAAATATCAAAGCTCTGGATGCATTTATTAGTGTGCTGAGTAATTTTCTAATGAATTCATAAAGCTCAGGAAACATCCCATGCAAGAGTTTCCTGTACATTAGGCTGATATTTTCTCACTGGGGCTGTGAGAGAAGCCTCTGAGGAAGAATCCCGTTGTGTCAAAAGGTTTGTTGTGCCGATCACGCAGCTGGGTGGTTCTGCATTTTATCATTCAATCCTTAGTAAGATGGATTCCCACTAGAGGGTCTGGCAGATACGTTTGCATTTCCTGTGTATTTATGTGAAGCCCAAATTTTTTTAAAATAGGTGCTGTTTTCCCAAAAAAAAAAAAACAAGGAGCTTTTCAGAAACTACCAGTTCCAACAACATAGCACTAATGCCTGGGCAAGCTGTGTTATGTTCACAGGAATACCAGAAGTTGATCCAGCTTTTGGGTTTCTTCAGTGTCCTTTCTAGTAACTGGAGAGCCTTCCATGATGGAGGGTGAACCGAGAGGGCAGGTTCCTGCTCTGAAATGTTAGTATGGTAACATGCAGTCATGCCACCTGTGTGCAGACATCCTTGCATGGGGCTGTCCATCATGCTGCTAGGACTGGGCAGAGGAAAACAGGAATGGACAGGGGCCATGTGGGAGAGTTTGGACACCCATGAAGGGCTCCTGCCATCCTCAGTGAGTTGCTGGTTCTCTGCAGTGCCACACAGTTCCCCTAATGCATCAAGGGTCCCAGGGTACCCAACCCCAGCACTGCTTTCTCCAGGCTGATAGCTGAAGGGGCCAGAGCTAAACATTCTCCTTGTGAGACCCCCCTCAGAGCAGCATGTCCTGAGCAGCAACAACAGGTGTTATTTGGAGGGATGTGTTTCGTACAAGGAACAGACACTTAACCCTGTGCACACTTAGAGCAAAGCTGAGACTCTACGTTTGACCTAGTGCAGAACATCAAGAATCCTCCCTCTCTGGCTGAAACACCTTCATCCTTCCCGTGGGTGTCTGCCAGACAGAGGTGGGCAGCAGAGCTGGGGGTGCTGAGGCCTGGCAGCTGTCATGCCACTGACAGATTACTCTACAGTGCCCTGATCGCTTGCAGTGCATTAAACCTTATTTAATATGATCTATAAATCCTCTCATGCCAATAGAAGGAAACGTCTGATTGTCTGTAAGGTGCTCAAAGGACTCATCTTTTACTGATGTCTTCTGTTAACTTCAGGTCCTGAGCAAACCAACACATGGCAGGTGCTGAGACACCCGAGAGAAGCATGTGGGCTCTCATCGATCCATCATCCCATCTCCTGCTGCCACTTCCCCTCCAGAGCCACCTGAGAGTTACACATGCACAGACAGAAGGTATTTAAGGTATTTAACCTTCCTCTGAGTGAAACAGGGGGCTTGGTATTACTTAGTTCACTGATCATGTGGAAGGTAATTGTGGGAACACTTTGACACTGCTACAGTTGTTTAAATGGGAAAGAGATATTTGTTGTCAGATTTACAGCTGGAGCTGTAACAACCCCAGGCACAGTCCTGGTGATGCTGAGCCATAGCAGTGTTACTGTTGTTTGTGGCAGGAACCACGCTCAGCCCCAGCAGAGCTGGTGGCCCAGGTAAGCTGCTGTCCCAGCCTCACTCCCTGGGACACGCTGTCCCCCTGCTTGGGCTCTGCTGGCTCAGAACCCATCCATGTGCACCCAGGGGCACTCAGAGCCCAGAAAACCTTGGCCAAAGACATGCAGGACTCTGCATAAACAGCTGTGGTGCATCCAGAGCCACCCTGTGAAATAAGGATAACGGGGCTAATTTATGAATTTACTTTCCCCTGCTGCTCCTGTGACATCTCCAGCTCTGCAGTCCTCTCAGCAATAAACTCGGTGCCATGAGATTAAAACATACAACTACGTGACACATTATAAACCACATAAATATGAACTGGCAAGGCCCTGTAACAATGAAGGATTTTGCACAAAACCTTCAGGCACTAATTCAGTCTCAAGGCTCTCTTTCCACTGCAGTGGTTATGCAGTGCCATTATGAAACCTTGACTGAATTATAACCCTTTATTCTTCTAAGGCATCTCTTTTTCCTATCTTCAAAAAGGTTTTATTTCGACCCAATCACAAACATAAAAGGAATAAGAAATACAAATTCACTTAGTTAAAGATATGTTTTCTCTGTAAAAATGTGTGACATCGTGATGCTAGGAAAACAGCTATTAACTTGGAGGTTATTTTAAAGCTAATGGATAATTAGTATTCTGTAGAATTTTTATTCCCAATGAAGAGTTTAGTTTGCTGAATGGTCCCTTCCCATTTGAGGTGCTGATGTTTCTCTTCCCCTACATTAACATGTTACCAGATGTTATCAGAACAAATGGCTGCGCTTTTGGCTTTGAATTTCTCTCAAAAAGAGAGAAAGTTTTGACAATTGTTTTCCACGTCTTGCATAAATCACTGTAACACATGATAAAGTCAAGCATATTCAATGCCTGTGAATAGTTAACTTACTGTTTCTCCTTTATACAGTAGCCCGTAACTATATTTTAGAGCAGTTCAAGTCTTTTATCAAGCACGTGTATTGGCATATTTTTGTAGCTGGATCACTCAACATACTCTAGCAGCTCTTAAGCAGCTCTCACACACTATCATGTAAATCCTTCTTAATTCACGGTTTATTGACCACAGTGGTTCTGGATGAGCATTTGATGCCAATCCCGTGGGCAGTGTGCCACCTGCTGCCACGTCGCCATGGAAATTCCCGAAGTTCCTCTTGAAAAACCAATCCATGTGTTGCAGACCATCACCACTTTCACAGGGAAATCAGGCTGGAGGGGTCGTGATGTTTGCAGTGGGTTTGCTAAGCAGACAGGAGCCCCTTGATCCCAGTAAAAAGGATCCATGAAAAAAGACTTCATCTTGTGTGGGACAAGGGAGTGGGAGCACCCCAACCCTGCAAGCAGGAGGGCCAAGTCCTGGGGAGATGGGAGGTGACACCCAGGACTTCGGGACATTTGTGGCCATTCCCACAACACCCACGTCTGCAAACCTCTTGGGTGTCCGAAATCAGCGTATAGCAACACACAGGACACCGTTTGTTCAGTGCAATCTGCAGTCACTGTGGGTGGAAGGGGGTTATTTTGCTCCTTTTAGGGACTGATTTATGACTTGTTTACTTGCATGCCTCACCCACACTGCTAATGTTGTAATTAAACCTTGTTAAAGTGTTCAGGTCCCCCTCAGGCATGTGTTGTAACATATTTTTTCCCCCCTGAACAATAATTATTATATGGGGGGGGGGGGGAGGAACCTGGGTAGTGAGGAAGGGTGTCAAGTAGGCTTGCTTATAATAAATACCTATTTAGCAGGCAGAAGATGTTTAGTTCTAAATCAAATTGTATATTAAAAGTGGAAATTGCTGAGATTGGTGTTTACCTGTGAAACCAAAATTACTTCATGAAGAAAATAATTATAGATGCAGGCTCTCTTAAAAAGCAGTTGTAAGCCTTTATTAAATAGTTAAAATCAAGATGCTGCTGTGAAGCACAACATCAGCACATCTTGCGTGGGTTGGCTTGTAGAGGGCTGTGAGCTGTGTGTGTACATACCCCACAGAGCTCTATCCCAGAGTTTTCCAGTGCACTGCAATGTTTTCTAGGAGATAAACCCCATGAAGTAATATTAAAGCAGGTGAAACAGGGCACAAGGGAGGAATCTTATTACCAGAAAAGGCTGATGAGTTCAGGGAATTAGTAGGGAAAAAATTAAATTTGTATTAATAATAGTAATTTATTACCTGTAACAAGGCAGCAAACACCCCGATGAGCAGGTACAGAGGCACAGTGGCTGCAGTGCCTGTTTTCACAGAAGCCCCTCCCCTGATTCTAAAGCAGCTTCAGTTCAGTTTAACTCAGTGCTGGATTTGCTCAGGGACTTCTCTTACGAACCAGGCCCAGTAGTTACTACCAGGAGAAAGTATCTATAGATTGGTGTTGCTAAGCTGGGTGTGTGAGCACCGGCGGGTCAGGCGGGAGAGCCCTGGGGTGCTCTGGGGAGCTGCTCCGCATGTGCAGCACCAGAGAGGTGTTGGTGGCCGGGTGGCAGCTGACAGCCCACAGCAGCAGAAAGCCCTAAACCTGCTGTGGACACAGAGCCAGGAACAAAGTGGCCCTTTCCTGCAACTCTTCTCCAGTGCCGCATTACGAGACGGCTCTTCCAGGAACGGTCTTCTCATGTTGGAGCTTTACGGGTGAGGCATCCTGGAAGCTCACCAATGACTGCTTGGATCTGGACTATTTTTAGTCAGTCCTGTCCAAAAGCAGAGTCTTTCTTGAAATAGCAGTTGTTCCTCCTGGAAGAGTGGTTTAACACTGGATCTGGGAGAGTCGCTCAAAGGACAAAGATGCTGACGAGCCCTGGGGAAATGGTTTGATCTGAAGCCGGTGCACTGTGTGATGTTGCACCTGCACAGTCAGGGCCAGCAGCCTCAGTGCAAATCAGTGCTACTCCCCAGCACACACCCTTGGTGTGTTGGACAGCAGTTATTTACCAGCAGCTTGCCAATGTCTTCAAACTTATGTTATGTGAGAAAGAATTTCTGAGGTATTAAGAACAGCACCTCACCACAGTGCAGGCAGCATGAGGAGCTTGGGTGTCATGGGCTGTTGAAATATGAGTGTCTTTAGTCTGGGATTAACACACTTTCCCTTCCCATCGATAGCAGAACTGCTACCCCTGGCAGCCCGAAGGTCTTGGACTCTCGCCCACTAGGGATAGTTCACCTCAGGAACAGCACCACTTCTCCATGCAGTTCCTGGATGGATACTTAGTGACTGTTGGAAGTGGAAACAAAAGGGGAAAAAATAAAAGGATTTTTCTTGTGGAGCTGCATGAAAAAATTTCTTTACGGTTTTTTAGGCAATTAGCCAGGGGTACTGTATGGCACATGGAATAGTTCCTAAAAATGAACTGGTAGTGATGCTGCCCCGCATGGAAGTTGATGGATATTAAAGTCATACGGTTTTCAAAGAAATGCAGACAGAAGTGCAGGCAGTTTGCAACCAGCTTGGTGTAGCTGTGTGTGTCTGTGTGTGTGTCTGTGTTCATTCATTAAGGGGAGCCATTAGCTCTGTCATCAGTTTTCTAGAGTCAAACACAGGAGACCAGCTATAAGGAGTCTCACCAGCGGAGAGTTTTTGGATGCTCTAGAACAGCATCATTCACTGCCTCACTCAGAAATTAATCTCTGCATCATATTACACAAGTGCCCCTCATGTTTGGCCCGTCTGACCTGAAAAACATTGGAAGAATTTGGGCTTTTCCACATTTTACCATTTCCTTTAGTAGCATCAGCCAGTTGCTCCCGGACCAAACCACCACTGCGATGGCTTTGAACAGCGTCGCTGCTGAACATCCTCTTGTGCCCTGCAAAGCTAATGGAAAAACATAAACTATTGAAATACAGCAGACAGAGGAAAGACATTTCACACTCTAAGACTTTAATGCTTGAGCTGTTGGTGTGTTTTGACTGTAAGGGATGCTGGGTCAGGGCTCCAGCACGGGGCCTCATGCTTTCTCAGGCATCTCCTTTGGAAAGCGAGGAACACAACAATTCTTGCTCATCAAATCCCTCAGCATACTTGTCTTAACCAAGAGTAAAGGCTAAATAAACACATCTAAACAGCTGAAAAGCACATCAACATCCAACTTCAAAATAAAATGCAGTGAAGTGTGAAATTATACCTTTTATTCCATAAATCTTCAGCAACCGGCACAGTTCTATAGCCTGTATCACACTTTAATACTGGCAGAATTTAACACACCATGCAAAGCCCATAAAGTAATTACATTTCATCTCAACAAAGAAACAAAATCCCAGCTCACTCAATCCCCTCCATCTGAGGAAGGATTATAGACAATTCCGTGCATGTCGATTTTTCCTGGTGATAAATCCAAAGCAGGTCACCAATGAAATGGTAGTGTGGGTTCCCAAGGCAGCTGATTTACAGGGAAAAATAGAGATGTTATTTTATGTCCTTCCAGGCAGTGTCACCCTGCTTTCTGAAACTTCCTGAGGTTTATCCCCACCTAAAAGGCGCTTAAAAATGTAAAACTTAACCTTGAACAGACCAGTTTGGCACCTGGCAACTGCCTCTGTGCAGGTTTATGTGCTTCATACCAGATTCCCATCTTTTAAAGAGTTATTGCATTTTGCAATAAATGAGATTTTATGAGTGATGATAAAGATGATGATGGAAAGCCAGCAGAACACACTCGCAGCCCCACATCTTGCAAAACCAACTATCAAGCCCCAGGAATTTGGGCACTTCAAACCCTTGGGTCAGGCTGGAAATGTTTGTTATCAGAGCATGTGTTGGCTGCCCTTCTGCCAAACCAAGGGTATCTCTGTATACAACAAGCCACAGTTAGTTTAACTAATTTATTGCCCTCAAATAAAGCCTCCAAACTTTAATTAGACCATTGTGATTAAATGCAATTAAAACCCTGAAAGCAAGTCAACAAGGACTGCAGGCACTCTTATTCCCAAAGCCCAGCACAGTGCTACAGACACACACAGGAATGGATAACTAAATGGATAACTATTTTTCCCCACCAGGCACAATCTAACATGTCACCAAATACTTTCTACCATCCCTTACTCAGCCTCTGCAACAGGATAAGACCTTGGAAAGGAAGCCTAAAAGTCCTAAAAGGAGAGATGAATACTATTGCCTGCCATGGTCTGTATTGGTGCATCAGCTCAAAACACGATGATGCCCCTCAGCAGCATGTGGTCTGGCTGTGATGGGGCTCAGTGATGGCACAGACACAAAGGTAACTTGCAAATACACGTTTTTTTCCCTTTATTATTTCCCCAGCTTTGCTTCCTTGCTTCTGACCCAAGCAGACTACGATAAATGTTGCACAGTGATGGAAAACATGGGAGGGAAAAGCCGTGGCAGCCTCCCAGTGCCTGGTGCTGTTGTACAAAACTCAAGGCAGGCAATGCAGAAATAACTTGTGCAAGTCCTTTCATGCTTTTGGGGCTGATACACCTCGTGAATGTAAGTCAGGTCCCAGTTCACTCCAAGAAACCAAAGACTCACAACTGTGTTGGCATAATTGAATCTTGTCTATGGAGAGGTCAGAGGAAAACCATCATGATTGCCAGGACAGAGAGAGTGACACTGGGCCAAGTGACATGGAGGATTAAACTGTGCTAAGAATCACCTGAACACAGAGTGGTCTTGGTGGAAGACATAAAATTTGATGGGAAATTTTTGTATCAAAAAGTTCTCAACCTTTCTAGGAGACAATAAGCAGTGGGAGGCAAAAAAATTGCAAGGAGAGCACTACTCAGGTTTCACAGGGCAAAGAATTTGGTAATATCATGATCAGTTGCATTGAAATAGGGAGACAAAACTAGAAAGGGCTCTGAGAAGCCAGGAAATGTCATTGAGATAGGAGGACAGTAAGGAAGTGAGCAGAAAGCAAAGAAAAAAATCATATTTCTAAATAGAAACCCCAGCCAGGCCCTTCAGTCCAGCTCTGGTCATTTCTTTTGCCCTTTAGACTTTCTGAAAGTCTGTCACTGTGCTGTAACCTGAACAACCCCAAATCTTTCCTCCTAATGGCACCTGTATTCATATTTATTTTCTGTAGTGAGCTGGAGTAAAAGGAGAGTTGCAATAGGCACCCCGCGGCACACCGGCCACCGCGGCTCTGCTTGTGTACAGAGCCAGGAAAAACCCAGCAGGTGCAGGAGAGTTCCCTGAGTTATTTCCTATTCTCTGTCTAGCAATAAAGACACAGCTACACCGGGTGGTAACTCTTAGCAGATGGTGACTTTTTAAAGTTGATTGCTGTATAAATGATACTTTCTGTGTCTGTTCCTTTTAATTCAGAATCTCAGTAGTGTGTTCAAATGTCAGAGAGCATCATATTTCTATCTTTTATTTCCTTTGTGAGCAGAAATCTTCTATAAGAAGTCTAGGAATTACAGCTTGGGAGAGAAGATAGACTCCCTCGATAAAAGTGATCTACTTTACAAATGTTACAGAATACAATAAAAACAGGAGATGCAAAAAGCCCCACTGGCTTTGTTCTCGGTGGAGAGTTTGAATTTCTATTGCACTCTTAAAGAGGCATTTTGTCTGCACTGTAATGTTTACTGGATCAGAGAGGTCCATTAGCAGCACAAAGGCAGGATTTCCTCTGCTGCCAGCACAGAGAGGGTGGGGAGTGGGGGTGGAAGACATCTAATTAATCTACTACTGCAGGTAAATAAAAATACCAGGAGAGCTGAATGAGGACCTTATTTACCCCCCAGCTGCCTTGCAGCCCCAAGCTGGGGTGGCCATGTGCCAGACCCCCATGGCATGCAGGGTTTGGGGGGCTGCACATGCCCCGGATTGGCTGCCCCATTAACCAGATTCACAAAGACCAGAGTCAATGCACTTTGGCTCTGGCTGCAAACCCAAAGCCTGTGCCATGGCTCCCAATAGCAAGAGGGCTGTGATATTGCTCTGAGCACCTACTGGGTGGTTCACCTGCTTACTCACATTTCTTTACTCACCTGAGCAAGGTGTCATTTCACCATGGTGCTGAGGTGCTGGAGCTGGACCTGTAAGCTGCAGCTCAAAGGCTTTTCTGATTTTCTGCAAGGTGTGTGTACACGTCTTTTTAACAGTGTCATAGATGGAAACCATCCTTACATACCTTTGTAGCTAGGAGGGTGTTCAGACCAGCATGGGCTGCTTGCCCAAAACTCAGGAGGAGCAATGCTCTTCCCAAAAGAGGATTCCCTGCGAGGGCAATGGGTCACCTCTGAGGGCTTCCCACTACATCATCCATCAAATCAGGAAAGGTACCTCTGATAGTAACTACAATGTATTTTCACAGGTTTCACAGAATATTCTGAGTTGGAAAGGACCCACAAGGATCATCAAGTTCCAACTCTTGAGTGAATGGCCCATAGAGGGATCCAACCCACACCCTTGGTGTTATTAGCCATTTCCTGCCACTGCTGCCAGCACCAGGTGCCGGCAGCCCCCACACAACCACCAGACCTGGTCCCCGCAAGCTTTTCCTTGGGGAGCCACAAAGGAGCAAATGAACTGCAAAGTCCCCTCCAACAGCCAGTCAGTGTGCTGGGACACTCCATGTCACCCCAGCAATGGATCCAGTGGGGCCAGGAGAGCAGCCAAGGGCCCAGACAGTGTCTGCCTCCCCCCAAACTGTGTCCCCACCTGTGGGTTCAGGCACTCCATGTCAGCATGTTTCCCACTGCTGTTCCCCACAAGAGGCAGCCTATAATGACTCACTCTGCCTAATTCCAGCAAAAAGCAGGCAGTTTGGAGCACTCAGATGATGCATTCCCATAGTCCTGCTCTGCCATCACAAAGCAGCAGATCTGGCCAGCCCAGTGCGCAGGACTGTGGTATGTTCCCTCGAATATTTGCATTTCAATGACACAGACATATCAGAACTGGCCACAAATAAACACTCTACTGACCCACACCTAGGACTGTCACCTCCTGACATGAGTACTCTGGAAAAAATGGAGGTGAAAAACAGAGCACCTGTGTGGCTTGTACCACTGTGGACCCCTCCCCACCATGGGACAGCCCCTGTGTCCCCAGGTTGGGGAAGATTTACCAAAACAGATGCCACTGTGGCAATTTGGGGAGATTCAAAGGACTCTGGTACTGTCACTCAACTGCCCTCTGCACTTCACCTCCCCTCAGAGTCTGTGTCTCAGCCCATTTATTTATTGCAGTTCTTTGGCAAAAAAGGAAAGACATCCCCTGGCCAGAGGGAAATGTCCCAATTAAAGAGCGAACGATGCAGTAAAACAGCAGAGCATTCTTGAGAGCAGCGGTAAAAGTGGCCACCTCTTGTCCTCAATTTATGCTGCTCCCATCACCCTGGGCATTATATTTGTGCTGACAAGGATCAGTTTAACCCCTGCCTGCAATCTAATAAAAAGCTGGCATGGTGCAAGCATACATAATCTTTCTTCAGTGTCCTAGGAATGGATGCAATAAAAAACTGCTGCTGCTGCTCAATGGCCACAGTCACTGCCTGGAATAAATAACTCCCTGTCCCATACCAGCAGTGGGAAGTGCTTTGGACCAGAGGCTTTTCAGACCCTCATCCCTTTATAGAATCTTATAATCATAGGGTTGTTTCAGTTGGAAAAAACGTCTCAGATTATTGTGTCCAACTGTTCCCCTAGCACTGCCCAGTCCACCACTAAACCATGTCCCCAAGAGCCACATCTACACATCTTTTAAATCCCTCCAGGGATGGTGACTCAACCACTTCCCTGGGCAGCCTGTTCCAGGGCTTGACAACCCTTTTGGTGAAGAAATTATTCCTAATATCTAATCTAAAACTCCTCCGCTGCAGCTTAAGGTCATTTCCTTTTATCCTGTCACTTGTTGCTTGGGAGAAGAGACTGATCCCCACCTGGTTGCAATCTCCTTTCAGATTGTTGTAGAGAGCAATAACATTCCCCCTGAGCCTCCTTTTCCCTAAACTGAGCCCCCTCAGCTCATCTGTGAGTGCAGCACGTGGCTGGTGGCAGTCACCCACCACCCCTCAGTATATACCAGGGGCAAAAGCAAAAGTCTCAAAGGCCCTGCCATAAGTAAACAACGGGATCTTTCCCCTCTCACCATTAATTGACCGAATCAGAGTTGCAGAGCTGGCATTACGCTCTGCTACCCTTTGTAATGAAATCACTGCCTGTGCATAAGAAACAAATTTAATGATATGATACTAATAGGGTCAGAAATTTCCCATGCAAATATTAATAATTTATATCTACATTCTTTTTTTTTTTATATACTGCTTGCAGTCTGTAACAAGAAAATGCTGAGATTCACCCGCCTCTCTCACAGATCTTCTCTGGGGAGGGCACAGGCGTTACCCAGCTGGAGGCACAGGCTCCCCAACACGATTTCACTCGAGGTGCAAATTAGCTCCTGGAAATCATGTCCTGGCCTGCAACCATGTTTCGAAAAAGAGATGATTCCTAAACATGAGCTCTGCTTGCATGGACAAACCAGCAGAAGGAGAGGAACGGTGAGCCTTGGTTCTGCTTAAGCCTCTTGCCACAAGCAACACCCACACCGAGAGCCAGGACTGCTGATGGCCTCTGCAACGACCCAGGGTGGAATGAGCTGTGACCCAGGAGTTACAGAACAAACCAAGCACCCACCTGTGTCTTGAGGCACCTGGCAGCAAAAAGGAGCAGCCTTTAGACTGTAAAGCCAGAGGGATCTGGGGACTATAGAGAGCAGGGTGGGGAGGGCGTTTTGTTGCAGAAGTAGGGAGGGATTTGTGTTAAATGTTCTTTTTTCCAGCAGTAAAAAAGTCTCTTAAAGGAAGGGCAGTGACTGTGAACCTGTGGGGCTGAAAGAGAAGCTAATTCCCTCGGACAGGCATAATTGCTGCAATTCAGAATGGTAAAAATGTGAAATTAGGAATAATCAATGGCTGTTTATGATCTGTGTCTATACTGTGAATTCAGCTAATACGGAGTAATTACACTGTGCTAATTCCTGGTATTTGTCATCGTTCGGTTGCAGAGGAGTCCTGCAAAACAATAAAAGCAGATTGGCTGCGCTGGGCCCGCAGACCGGGGGCTTAGCACTGCCTGAGCTAATTTCTCTTTTAATAGTAAAAGCGGTTATGATTTCCCTTATTTATTTTCCTCTCCTGGCAGCGAGGCCGGCGGTGGGCTGTGCGCCGGGCGCGGGATGCGCTACACAACAGCACCCCCAATAGCCCGCACGGCCGCGCTGCCGGGGACGAGCACCGCGCACCGACCCCTGCCCAGACAAACACTCCCGGTCTCCCCTGGTGAAACTGCGTCTTCGCCGTCTTGTCCAGTATTGTTCTAACACCCCTCCTATCCAACTTTGTCCTCACGCAGTTCTCATCCGGCACAAGGTAACAAGGAAGCTGCCGGGTCTCACCTGGATGCTCAGTCACTCCTGAAACCCACGGGATGGGCTTCCCGGCAGTTTGCTGGCATGATTCACTCTTCGGGAAATGGTTATTGACTCTGCAGAAGTTGGAGAGGTAAGTCCAGCAACAGCATGGTTTATTGGTGGCTGAAAAACCCCCACAGCGGCACAGGTGGGAGGTGTGGGCTGCAGGCACAACCCCCGCCCTCAGCCACCTCTGACACATGGTGTGCAAGAAGCGTAGATATGTTTCACCACTGATAAGCCCAGAAGTTACAGTTTGTTTCCTTTCAAAGGCGCTACACTTAACATCTGCAGTGCGGGGCTTAGCTCGGCAGGAGCAATCTGAAACCATGAGCAGGTCTTGTCAGGACAAAGTTTGCGAAGCGCAATGGCCAAACTTTTCCCAAGAGAATTTGTCATGACTTCATCCCAGGGAGCACATCCCTCAAAAGTAGCGTGTCCCTGGGCACTGCAGAGCCCCACAGACGAGGGATCTTTGGGGGAAGCCGCCTTCTGGTGCTAAGATTTCATGTCCTGGGGGGGACAGTCCTGGAGCCACTGGGGCTTTTTGACAGGAGCCACCAGTGCCCCAGTGCTTCCCATAATCCTCTGAGAGGCCACACACACAGCATTGACACATGGAGGGGGGAGGAGGAGGAGGAGGAGGAGAGCAGCTCCTCGCCCACCAGCTCACTTCTGCCAATCCTACCAGGGTGCTCATCGCAATGCAGTGATTTCACACCACAGACTACTCATTCCCCAGCCTGGAACCTTTTTGATATCAGATCTATTATTTTTTCCTAATTTTTCTTTCTCTGTATCACACAGAACTCCCAGGGGGAGCCTGAGGATGAGTCTGGTGTGATTCCACTGCACTGCACTAGTTAATTATTTGCTGTGTTGAGACCAAGCTGATGCCCTGTTCCCAGCACTTGACACTTTCACTAAAGTTAGGTGGCATTAAAAAAAGCCCCCAATAGAAAGCGTCCTTTGGCTGTGTGCCACAGTGGACGGGCAAAACTTGAGCTAACATAAGATGCAGGGATGGGACACAAGGGCTCTCCATGCCCTTGGGCTGTGCCATAACCACATCCCATGAGGAAATTGCACAGCTCCCCATCCTTTCCTGTGGTTTCAGGGAAACATCTTGGATGAAATGTGCAGTTCCAGAGAGCAGAGGCATTTCTTGCAAGATTTCTTTGCTGTGATGATGAGGCTCCTGGCTCTGCTGATGGTTTTTGCTCATTTCTTCTGCAAGCAGCAGCAATGCCTCCATCTCCATAGAGGACTCGGAGGCCTCAGGTGCCTTGAAGCAGGAGGAGAAATTCATCACATGACTGACCTCCCTCAGGGTGCTACAATCCCCAGGTAGTGGGCCAGTTCCTGGACGGGTGGGAAGCGGGTGGATGGAGCAGGGACATGTGCTGTGGCACACTGGGGCTTGGGGCACTTGGTTATTGAGCTGAGCCGGTTATTGCCAGCAGCTAAACAAACTAATGGGAAGGATATTTCCCTGGAGAGGGAGAAGGTTTTTGATTTAGACTGTGCTGTTTAAGCTCAGACTCTCACCACAGCTAAAATTTCCTTCTGAGGGCAATAATTATCCCAGTGCAGAGCCCAAGCATGTGCTTGCTTTTCTGCTCCCTCTCTGGAAGGGTTTGGTTTAGGATTTTTGATTTCCCCTGGTGTTCAGCACCCCCTGCACCCCTTGCCCAGCTCTGGGGACCAGAGCTGGGGGAAGCAAAGAAAAGCTCAGTGTACAGCTTTATGCAGAGATCACCCTGAGGTATTAAACTAATTACCAGAGAGAGACATTAGTCCCTCAGGGGCTCCACTCCAGCCCTCTGCAAGCTGCAGTCCAAAGGCAGCACTGTCGCTGCCAGCCCTGCATCTCCTCCACTGGTTCTGGAATGAAAATTGCTTTAAAAGCTCTGAGAAGCTATTTGGTTCTTCTAAGTAATGGGACTGGAAAAGAAAAAGGAAAGAAGGAATGGGAACACTTTTGTTCTTGCAGGCAGGTAAATGGGGTTCAGCTTTTGAAAATATATAGGGCCTCTAGTGCTAACTGCAGGGCTGGAGTCTCCAAGGAGAGATTTCTTCCTTCAGAACCATAATAATAACAATAAATGATTAAAAAGAAAACAGTCTAAAATCTATATCTGTAGTTAACTCGGGACTCCTTCAGTGTTCAGGCCTGCTGCTGAATAAATAAATGCTTACTTGAAAAAGGAACCTCCAGCCTCCTGCAAATGAGAGGCAGGGAAGCAGTGCTCAGGGCCAGCCGTAACACGTGCAGCACAGCCAGGGGAAAATCCTGCCAGATGAGGTTATTCTGGTTTTACCCCAGATTATGGAACACCAGGCCTGGCTTCCTGCCCACCTGCTCCCATTGCAGAACCCTCCATCAGCCATGCTGCCCAATGTGCTGGTTTGGTGCAAGAGCAGAGAGTCAGGCTGGTGACCGCCCTCAGAGAGGTTTTTCTCTTCTGATGTGCCAAAAAAAGTGAATGCCAAAGCAGAGAAAACCTCCAGAAGAAACACATGAGCTCATGGCCACAAGAATTACTGTTTCCTCCCTCCCATGGAACAGCTGCTCCCAACCACTGCCGGTCACTGTGCCCTGTGGGCTGACACGCCGGGGTGCCCAGCCCCACACCAGGCAGTGAGATAAGGCTCAGGGAGGTGCCATGAGTCACAGAGGGCTGGGCAGACTTGGCAGCTGCACTGCCACACTGCCCAGCACGTGGTGCCCCAGCTCCCTGGGACACCCCAGCACCCACACAGCCTGCAGAGAGGGACAGAACAGCCGGGACGCTGAAAGGTACGTAGACTTGTCCCATCTCTGATTGGGCAAATGTGGTTTCTAGAGCATGGCTGAAATAATGCATTACTTCTTGCTTGCTGGCAGGTTAGAAGGTTGCATGGGGAAGGTTTTGGTTGTTCCTCCTTGTTGTAGGCAGGAGGTGAAGGGGAAGCCCTGTGCACTGGTATTCCTTCCATGAGGTGCAACTGTGCTGGTTTCATGGTCAGAACTAATGAACTACCTGTGTTAACAGGGATCTGTGATGTGGTGGAATCAGCTATGTGATGTGGGGTCCAGGTCAAAGCTCTTTATCCGTCACGGCTGTGGGTGAATTTGCAGGGTGTTCACTGTGCAGAGTGGGTGGTTTGTCCAAGATCAGGCTGCTGCTCAGGTTATCATGTGTTTTTTCTTGCACTGCTGAAAGAGACCCAGTCTTGCTGCCCACACAGCAGCAATAGGGAGGGAATGATTTTCTTTACAAAACTAATGGCATCATGTGGACTTGAGAAACCAGAATAGATGGAAAGGAAGAAGGACATGAGGTGGCAAGTGCTTTCTGGTAGAAAGCAGCAAACATTGGTCAACACCCCAGATAACTATTGGCTTGTACTGGGGTAGTTTTGCCATAAGATGTCCTCTCCAGCCATTTGGTGGATCCAGCAGCTGACCAAGCATTTTTATGAGCAGAGGAATTTATAAGACCTCTGGCAAACAGCCTCAAAAAGGCAAAAGCCTGGCAAAACTCAAACTCCTATTGAGACTGAAAATGGCACTGTAGCATCCTCCATTCTCCTGTGGTGGGATAAACCCTGAACACAGGGTGGATGTGCACCCACCCAACACCAGTCCTTCCTCTGCACCCCTGCATTCAGTTTTGCAGGAAAACCTTGACTGTTGGAGGGGTGACTGGATGGGTGTGGGCAGTCACCCTCTTTGGAGCCACAGCCCCACCCACACCAAAATGCTGGTGCTCACAGTCATGGACCTGCTGGGAAAGAGAGGGACGTGTAGAGCTCAAAAGCTGAAATAAATAAAAAAAAAATAGAATAGAAAAAACGAGGCAGGAGTTTGTGGGGAAGCAAAGTAAAGTTTTCCTGCAGTGCCGGGAGGCAACAGAACATTCACCTGCTGAATCCTGGAAAGCCTCTCTCAGTCTCTTCTTGACAGCAAGTAACCCAGCTGTGCTAAGTGGCACTTCCATCCAGAGCAGGCTTGGGTGGAACCTTTGCCTTACAACACCATGAACCTCTTTAGCAGTATTTGTCCAAGAACTTTTTTGTTCCTGGAATGCTTTTTAAGTAAATAAGTTTCAGGTTTATTAGACAAATAACTCTGTTTAACATACAACACAGTTCCTTCCTTTCTTCCTCTCCTGCCAGCAGGTCTCTGGCAGATGTCAGAGCACAGGTGCCTTTTATTCTGGCATAACCCTAGGAAGAAAAAAAATATTCAATGCAAACAATTATAAAATAATGTAATGTAAATGCCAGGACATGGTTACTCTCTTGTAATGAAATCGGGTTCCAGGATTTTCACCACCTAGGGACTTCACCCAATAAATTTTATCTGGGATTAAGTTGAAGATAAATAGCCCAAATAATACATCACTTCCCTAAAGCACTGGCATTTATCGGTTTATTTTTCCATTTCTCTTCCTCTGCAATGAAATCAATATGTGCACAGAAAAACCACAACTTTGGTAAAGGAGAGAACTACGCAGTGGGCCCCTGTGAGGCCAATGGTCACTGTAGAGGTGGGGACCAAATGGGGAGGGTTTTGCAAACCCGGTAGAGTTTTGGTCCACTCACTGCGTCCAAATCACAGTCCAGGTCTGAATCCTCACCAGCTCCAGGCTCTGCTCAAGGCACTGGGGGCGAAGTCAACAAGTTCCCGAAGCAAACCAATTCCCATTTTGAGCTCCTTGTGTCTTGCCAAGGGGGATTCTGAGGACTGCCCCCATTTTCTGGCCCCGTCATTAGATCAGCCACTGGAATGGGGGAGCCAGGACTGGGAGAGAGTCCCTGCATTTAACAAGCAAAACTTCATGCTGAAAGGACCAAAAGGGAAGAGCCTGGTACAGCCCCTCCAGATCCAGCCACAGGCAGTGTTCATCCTCCAGAACCTTTAAACTGTCGTTTTTGAGGTCTGTGGCTCTTCCACCAGCTCAGTGAAATGGGCTTGTTAATGCCAGCTCCAACACAAGTTTTAAAATCTGTTTCAGAGATACTGTGCTGGGGGCTAGGATGGACCAGGACAAGGCGGTGTGGGGAAGAGCTGTGGGAATCACAGACCCCCCTGACATCTCCCACAGGGACAGATTGCTGCTCACAGGCCCCTTCCTCTGGAAGGAATACCAACAGGGCAGAGAAGGGCGATGCTGCTGGGAAGCCAGCGAGCTCGGCTGATACACTATAAAAAAACACACTGTCAGGATACAGTAGGGTACAGAAATACCTTCCAAGGCCTCCTTTAAAATGCAGGCAGGTCAGTCTCCCATGGGAAACTGGTAATTCCCTGCTGGAGCAGCTCCAGCATATCCTCCTTGTTGTGGTGTCCCAGCAGATGTGGACACAGCAAAGGGGTTTCATGGGGGAGCAATGCCGGGCTCCAGACACCTGAACCATCACTGAGGGGCTGCCTAAAAGCCCCAGACAATGATGCTACAACCTGCCCCTGGCTGTATGAAAAAAGAGGAGCATCATATCAGGGCACTGAGAGGGGATGCAAGTCCGTCCTGCCCAGGGTTCAAGGCAGAACACAACACCACAGCCACGGCCAGTAACACAGCAAGCCCTGGGAGGGGACCCGGAGCAGGGCTGGGCAGGAGGCAAAGCTCTTCTGTGCTTCCTCATGACGCAGCAGCCTGAAATCAACATTCAACCCAGCCCTGCTAAAACCCGTTGCTCCTTATTTACCCATCAAACAGGAAAAGCAAGGCACTTATAGGGCTGTTCAGTTAACATCAGGCTCATTAACCAGGAGTGTTAGCACCCATCTCACGAGTGACAATTTGCCTTAGGACTCCAGAGTGGTTTCCAGGACAGACCTTCACCAGACTGCAGCACGGAATTTCTAAGGTAGGAGTGGGTCCCCAGCCCCTGGGAGCCCAGTGTGTGGGGTGGCGGGTGCCTGTCCCAGCGGTCAGAGTGGCAGTGGGAGAGAGGGCAGCAGATGGACTCGCTCGGCTAGGAAATAGTTCATGCTCCAAATTACAACCACACCCCATCCCTGTGGGTGAAGTCGCTCCAAGATTTGGCCGAGTGGGAATATTTCTGGTTTTAAGTTGGGTGTCTGCAAAGCTGCCTGTTCTGCCCAGCACAGTGGTGCCGTCCTTCTTCTTTTCTCCTTTGTATTTGAAGGAGGACAAGCTTGTTCCCAGAGGTTCTCCTGACTGGGCAAGGCCAGATCACAGCTTGTCCTCGGACAGCATTTTGCAGAACTTAATATGTAAAACTTACTTTGCATCATCCCAGAAGGAAATGCAGCAAAGCTGTGACTGAAAATATCCACCTCATCAGCAGAATTGGAAAGCCTGAGACCAAGAACACAACATGAAACAGGAGTGCAGGGGGAACCAGACAGACACAGGGAAGGGTTCTGAGACTTCAGAGGGATTGAGTTCTATCAGTGCAGCCTCCTGATACAGGCATACAGACCCAGGACTTATCAGGGTGGGACCAAGAACCTGTGCCTGATAGGAGTTTGTACATCTTTGATGACGCCTTAGCTATTACAAATACAACTAAACATAGCTATTATCTTTTCATCCAGCATCTGCCTGGCTTTGGTGGGTTACAGCTACTCTTTATGGCATTGCCTTCTTTTCCTCAGGTGACCTGTGACCACTGGCCACCCCCTCAGCTGTGCTCTCCCGCCCCATCACCATGCGGATATCAGGTGAGGGAGACATATTTACTTTTCTCTGTACATTTTCCTACAGTTCTTTATGCCTCCTTCTCATTTACATGATGCCTCCCAAGCCCTGACCTTCCCCTGCCAGGCACATGGGAAAAGGCCTTTGTGTAAGCATCAGGTTTTTACAAGATTTGTGTAGATTTCAGCCTGTTGTATTTTTCCCACTGAAACCTTCTGTGTGTGAGAAGAGATGGCTATTGAGACACTCCTGGTTCCATAAGAGCCATTCAACTGCAATAAAAGTACATTTTTCTACTCTCCTTCCATGCAGGACTGGAACGTTTTGCTCTGATGAGCGCTGTTTTAAAGCCAAATGCCAATCACATTTGTATCAGCAGCTGCTCGGCTGTAGCAAGTGACTAATTGGGGGATAGCAGTCTTCCCAGCACTGGGAACATAAGAAATATTTGGATTTACATAGCTCTCTGAGTAATTATCAGATTTACTTTAATGTAGAGAGAAATATGAATAGTGCCTCCCAGTAGAACGGTGATGCCTACCTGAGCATCACCACATACTCTAGAGATATTAATTAAGAGATCAGAATCCATTTAGGTGTTGAAGGAGTGTTAGCTGCCTTCCCACACCATGTATGCACTGGCTGCCACCCTGAGCCTGGTAAGCTTTGGGACAGACAAACCAAGTCCCCAAGAAACCAGAGGGATGCCCCGGTCTCTGACCCAGCAGCGGCTGCTGCTCTCACCTGGCTCCTCTCCCGCACCTTGCAGGTGTGATCCGGTGCGTGGTGCTGCTCATCACGCTGCTGGGCACATGGTTCATCATGCAGACGTACTTCCACCACAGCTGGAAAGCCATCAGGCTGCGGAGCTGGCTCGGTGAGGCACCAACGGGGCTCCAGCCGGATTCAGAGGGAGGGTGCAAGAGATTCCATTGCAAGCCAGCCCCCAGAGCTGGATATAGTTGCCACAAATATTTGCACTTGCAATCTCTGGCCAAGGCTATAGCCACTAGCTCTGGCCACCTGGCCAGGGAGGGGACAGCATGGTGGGAATCTGCACCGGGGCAGTGTGGGGCCAGGGATGCCTGCAGCCACAGGAACCAGTTCTGGGGAGCTGGTGCCTGAACAGCTGCTCCTGGCTTGGGGAAAAGCCAGCTGCTCTCTGAGGTGTCTAACCCTCCTGCTTGATACCCACAGGTGCCACGAAGAAGCCCAGCAGTGAGTACCGCTCTCAACTTCATCTCTGTCGCACAGCTCTGCTCCAGGGTTGAGGGTGATGGTGGATGCCTGATAGCTGCCCTCAGAGCCCCTTGCCCAAGGCAAAATTCCCACCCTCCCATGCACAGGAGGATTTTGCAGCAGTGGGGTTTTGGCGGGCTCTGCGAGCACACAAACCTTCACGCAATCGCCCTGCCCCAGCAGAAACACCCCCAGGGCACAGAAGGAAGGTCACGGGTCCCTGCTAGGTGGGTCCCCCCGCCTTGGCAAAGAATGGGGAAGCTCTGGGCAGAAAAGCCCTGAGGGGCTGGCCTTGGATGCCAACTCCAAATGCTGCTGGTACACACCCCTGATCGCTATGGCATCAGCAACGCCATCCTGCTGCTCACACTCAGATCAGCACCTGGCAGCACCAGCTCATGCCTGCCACCCTAAGCCTCAGCACCGTAAACCTCAAACATAAAGCTGGTCCCAGCACCAGGACAAGCCTCCTTCATGCAAGAAGCCGGTCCAGGTGTTGCCCCCTTAGAGGTCCACTGTCCCCAGTTCCAGCTCTGCTCAGCCACTCAGGGGCACGGCCTGGGTCCCCCCGTGGGGCCAACGCCATGGCTTGCAGCTCCGCTTCTCCCTTGCAGGTGAGAAGCTGCCCCGGCACAAGTGTGGGAACCAGAAGAGCTGCCCCAAGAATTATTTTGCCTTCAAGATCGTCAGTGGTGCCGCAAACGTGGTGGGACCCTCCATCTGCTTCGAAGGCTTGGTGTAAGTAGCACAAGGCAGGAACAGAGCAGCTGTGGCTGGCCTGGCCTTCAATTTGGCCTCTGCCAAGCCTGTCAATGGCTGTCACAGTGTATTTGTGGTTTAAAAATAACTCTGTAAATAGATTTCTTTCTTACCACTTCTGGGGTATCTTGCTGTCTCCAGCTTCTTTGCCCCATCACAGTTTCACTGGCATCAGCACCTCCAAGGCATCCCTGCATTCACTGTGCTCTCTGCTTTCCTTTCCAGCCTCATGAGCAGCGTCAAAAACAACATTGGCAGAGGCCTGAACATCGCACTGGTGAATGGTGAGTCGGGTGGGCACTGACCCCTTTCTCCCCACGGCTGGGTTTCCTTCCTCCACCAGGAGAGAACAGGCCACTGGGGACCCCATCCCAGGCAC
Organism: Myiozetetes cayanensis; assembly: GCF_022539395.1. Taxonomy (NCBI): domain Eukaryota; kingdom Metazoa; phylum Chordata; class Aves; order Passeriformes; family Tyrannidae; genus Myiozetetes; species Myiozetetes cayanensis. Next base: position 8,816,332 of record NW_026087389.1, read on the forward strand.
TGTGCCTGAGCCAAAAGCACGTCCATCTGTTGTTGCATGGGGCACACAGACACAGTTATGGTTGCAAGCACTGCCAGTGAGAAGAGAGCAAACCCACCTGGGTCATGCATGACAGTTCCACAAACTCCTCCAAGCAACACAGAAGATATGACACACTGAGGGAAGAGCAAAGCATTTGGAGCAAGAACCCCAGGCCCATGACCAGGCAAAGCCTAGAGCCACCCCAGTGCAAACTCACTGTGCTCTGTTTTCAATTTTAACCTTTCAGGAACAACTGGGCAGCTCCTGAAGACCGACTCATTTGACATGTACTCTGGAGGTGAGCACTGTCACTGCTGCTTGGTGGTTCCCAGCCAGGGCTCACACCTACACTGCTGGATGCTGGCTACTTCAGCTGCTCCTCTGTCATGTATTTAGCCATAAATTTGAGTGGACTTTGACTAGAATTGTCAGCCTAGGTGGGGTAAAAGCCCAGCTTTCCCTGAGTCCATCAAGCCTGGAGTCCTCACAATGCATCTGCATGGAAGACTGGCTTCTCACTCCTTTTACGTGCACCCAGTAGCCTGGAAAACATAATCTCACTACCCTGATTAGACCAGGGCACTTGAGATTTCAGAAAGGTACTTTCTGACATAAGGTAGTTACACTAATCCTGATATTTTGCAACTTTTTGAATGCCAGTGGTGGCTGAGCAGGAGTTTGTTTCCCTGCCTTTCATGGAAGGATAAATGAGGAGCTCAGGGTGTGGCAGGGAGACACGGCCCCCAAGCCCAGCAAGGCTGGGCACACGGAGCAGAGGCTGGTGGCAGCAAAGACCTGTGCCTGCTGCCTTCAGACAATATTCCTAGCAGCAAATAGATGCCCTGAGCCAGGGCAGCACCCGGCTGACACTGACCCATGCTGGATGCTGAAAATCCCACCGCTGTTGCAAAGCTGTTACCAAATCACTCCTCAGTTTTGGCAGGACTCATCAAAAACCACATGTTAAAATCACCCTTGTAGTCCTTTCGATTTTCCCTTTCCTGTTCAAGCCTTCCCTAGAGATCAATCCCCCTCTATGCTCCTTGACTTTGCAACTTATTTTTGATAACTCTGGATTTTTAAGGAGAATCGCCAGTGTAATGGTATTTCCAGCTGAGTTTGTCAGCAAGATGCTCGTAGGAGAGGCACTGGGAACGAGAAGGCAGTCAGCTCCTGTGCCACTAGATGGGGCATTGGATTCAAGCATCCCACGGCTGCGGGATGAGGAATCATTCCCTCAATACAGCCATGGCTGCAGGGCAGGCAGCTCTGTGCCTGGGCATGTTCATTTCTTGGGTCAGGAAGTAAATTCACGTAACTAGATTTCAGAGTTAGTGAGCAAAGTTTAGAAGCAATCCCCCCCCTGCAGTTGTACTGAGGGGACGACATCAGTCCTGGGCACTGTGGGAAACCTCGGGTGGGAATGCAGGATGGGGAATGCAGCATCTGGGAGCCCACCCTTCCCCAAGTCCATGGCCCCAAATCCTGGCTAGCACCTGCATTTTCCCACTGACCAAGGGGAGGCTCCCCCAGGTACCACACAGCAGTCCCTGCTAAATCCCTTTTTCTCTCCCTAATGCTCTTCTCTCCCAGACATTAAAAATCTGGAAAACTTCCTCCAAAGGATCAAGCGTGGCACCCTCGTGCTGACAGCAAGCTACGATGATCCTGCCACAAAGTGAGTTTGCCCGTAGGGGCAACACTAGGCTCCCCAAAAACCTGCAGCTGGGGGACCTGCCAGCAGCAGAGAGGGACAGGAGGGGACACCCCCCTGGCAGCGCACTGCCACCCTCCTACCCTCTTTCAGGATGACTGACAGCGTACGGGCACATTTCATGGAGCTGGGCAGCAGCCACGTGAGTGAGCTGGGCTTCCGGGACAACTGGATCTTCTTGGGAGCAAAAGGGCTGATGAGCAAGACCCCCTTTGAAAAGGTATGTGGTCCTCTCCTGACACCAGCTCTGGAGGCTCCATCCTCTTCATAGCACCTCCCAAGCTACATCTCACCTACCTGTCTGCAGAAGACAAGGGCCAGTGGCCTTATCCTCCACCACAAGCCAAGCTGCAATTTCTGCCACGTCACAAACTTGCACTATGCCACCAACCTCCTCATTCATTTTCTTTCTCTCTTTTTTCCTGCAGCACATCAAAAATGATAAGGAGACAAATAAATATGACGGCTGGCCTGAGCTGCTGGAGATGGAGGGCTGTGCCCCCAGGAAGATGGATTAGCATCAATCTCCAGCCTGCCACACAGGGCAGCCGCCACCCATTACACCAGCTCCATCGTGGGGATCCCAGCCCCTCCACATCCCGGTCACACAGCCCAGCAACCACTGCCTGCTCCCAGGAACCGGCTGCTTCACAGCGGGAACTGTGCAGGGTTTGGAGAAGAGCTGCACAAGTGTCTGGAGAGCCTGAGCAAACGCCTGGCCAGGTTTCAGCCAAGCTGTCCTCCTCTAGGGGCCAATTTGGGGTATTTTATTTTTCTATCTTTAAACTAAAAACTTTGTGAATGTTTTTTAAATTTCTTAAATGAGATTTCTAATTATAAAACACTACCTTCTCATTTCCATTTTCAAGCATAATCTACACTTTCCCCCACAGGCACAGCATGCCGGGTCCTCTGCCACCAGTCGAGCATCACCATCACCCATTGCATAGCCCTGCACATGGGTGCTCCCCCTCCCCACATGGCACAGGGTACAGTCATCCCAAGCTCAGACCTTGGTGGTTTTCCCCTGGAACTCTTGCCAATGCCCCACAATCTCCTACAGCCACAATAAGGTCAGAAGTCCACAGGGATGGCATGCAGCAATGTAGGTTAATATCTGCAAACCAAAGCATTTTCCCCACCTGGTTACATCTTTCCTGGGTTAAATCCAAGCTAAATCTTCTGTGACACATCCCCATCAGGATAATGCCAGGGATGTGCTGACCTGACTTTGGCCTCAGAGAGAGATGGTTGGATGAATGTGCAGGTGTTTAGGGTAGCTGAAGTTGTGCAGCATAACCAATAGGTGGGAGCCTTTTACCAGGAGAGACGGAGTCAACGTCACTCTGGAGCGATATAATGCACCCAGGCTGGCACCCCCCTGCAGGCACCCACACACCTGCTTTGCTCCAGGAACTGCACCCCAACCTGGAGCCAGCCAACACTACCAGGAAGGGAAAGATCCCTGCCCAAAGGCAGGCTGGAAAAGCCACACAGTCCTCCTCCTGGAGTGGTTCCTAGGCTGCTGCCCAGTGCTGAGCAGATCCTGGGGGAGCATCTGCCCTCACTCACGTCTGGATGCATCACTCAAGCACAGTCTGTTCCCAAACCCTCCCTGAGCACCAGCACTGCTGAGATCAGAGGAGCTGTGCCGGTGACAGACGGGCTTATCTGTCATCACCGACAGGGATGAATTTGCATCATGTACAGACTTTAATTTCCGATGATTGTATCTGGGTTTTCCCCATTCTTTGAAGCAGACCAGCAGTTTTCATAACATGATGGTGGAGCATTTCTGCTGGAGCATTTGGAGCTGCGTGGGGTAACAGGCTGTCCTGCATGGTCTTCTCTGCCTCTGACAGCCTCAGCACAGCTCCTGACAGGCAGTTCACAGAGTCATCCGAGCCCTCAGGTCACCCCAGAGCCACAGAAGTGAGGAGCATTGGCAGGGTAAGGCCATGAAAGGACACAGCCTGTCCCGTGTTAGCCACCTGAGTGATGAAACCCTGGATCCAAAACCCAACGCCACCAATAAATTGGTTTTCCCTACACAAGGAAAAATCCCTGAATAAATTGTCTGACACCTGTAAGAACTTCCAAAGGCAAAACTGAAATAAAACCCCAAAACAACCACCAGAGGAATCCCCCAAGAGGTGTAGTATTTTATCCCAGCTTATCCTCCCACGCTCTTAACACACACCTGATGGCACAGAGGGAAGCCTCTGCCATAAATCGATCCCTAAATCTGCTGCAACAACAGTGGTTAATCCCAAACGCTGAATCATCCCTACCCGTGGCAGCAGTGAGAAATAACACATGGCAGCAGACACAACAGCCCTCACATCACACAGCCCCACCGTGCTGCCAGCATAAATATGCCAACTATTTTAAGCCCCCTCAAAGGATCTAGATTCACTCATAAACCAAACTCAAAACAGCCCAAGAGCTGTAAAGGTGGCTGCATGGGGTAAACCAGAGCACAGAGTCAACTACAGCCCTGAAAACAACCGGCCCCTTTCAGCTGCAGGAAACTCTTCCTAACGCTTTGCAATGCGCATTAGAAATATGGTTTAGAGCCAAAATAAAGGTAATTTATGTTTCGGCACACTACAGGCAGTTAAAACTAGCTCTGAATCCATCATGGAGCAGTTACTAAGGTACATCACTATTTGTAAGAAATAGAGAGCTAAAAGTAAAACTCCTGTGCAGGGATCTTCAGTAGCAGCCAGTGTTTTGAAGAGCCATTCCTGCCAAAGTCCCTGTGTCCTGATAAATAAATCACTGCTTTCAAATACCCAGAAACTGGGAGGCAGAGTATAAGTATGGATTCAGGAGTCAAATTGAACTTGCTATTTTTTTTTTTTAGAAGATCTGAAAAGGATGGTGGGTGCAGGGACACCAATCCTCAAATAAGGCTTTCCAGTGCCTTGGCATATTGAAAGCTGTATTACTGAGGGGACAGGCACCTACCTGGCTGGTTTTCACTGTGCCACATCCCCCAGAATCTTCACCAAACACAAGCCTGATCTGCCCAGCCTCCTAGAATGCAGCTTCAGGTAATCTGGCTCACCTGAGGCTCCAACGCTGCAGTAGCAATGAGGCAGCCTGGGGTGTTTGCAGGAGCAAAGTTTGCAAAATCCAGTGCTGCAACAGGAGCCAAGAGCCAGGATGCAGACACGTAGCAGAGGGATAATCCTCCTTTATTTTTTGGTGTTTATTTCAGCAAAGCACCAAAGGAGCATCGAGGAAAGATGCCACAGGCAAGGACCTGCGGGTGCCGGGCCCGCAGCTGGGCGAATCCGCATCCTGTGACATCTTGCCCTGTCAAGTGCAATTACTGTAATCTTCCACAGCCTCTCAAAATACGGATCCCGGCTTAGAAACCGGGCATCCACAGCATGAAAGCTGCCTTTGTGCCCGGGCAGAGCCTGGGTGCGAGCCAGCCTTTAGGTGCATGAAGAAAATGAGTTCTCCACGTGCTGGAAGAAGGGAGGAAAAGCAAGCTTTCCCGCCCGACCCCACCACAGACAGGCTGGATTTCACCCACGTCTCCCCGCAGCAGCCACCGAGGGGCCGGGAGCTGCACAGCTGCCTATCCCCCCGGGAGTAACGGAGCCGTGACCGCAGAGAGCTGGCCGGTCCCCTACCCCGGAGAGTGGAGCACAGCCAACACCTCCGGCCATGGGGGCGTCTCACGGGAAAAAGGTAACGGGGCAGTTTTATTCAGGGCTGTGGTGGTGGGAGGATGGAGAAGGCACCATCTGCTCACGTGGTGCTTGTTTTGCCCCGCGCGTGCTAAGGCGGCTGATGGCAGCGAGGGATTAGAGGGGAAGGGACCCGCTCCTGGGTGTGGGTGCCACTCATCAGGGCCGGATTAAGTAATTCCATCTAATGGGCTCAGCACTAGGGCCTGCTGGGCTTTTCAGGACAGTGAGGAGGGGATCAGAGCATTGCAATAGGACAGACAAAGTTTGACTTTTCTGGGGAGAAACATCAGGTTTGTTCCGAGTGTGTTAGGCAACCTGCAGGCTGTCTCCCATGGGTGCAGTACAGAACAAGCCCTGAGCGTTTCTTGGCCTGGGAATTGCTGCCAGCTCCGTCCCAGGACAGGGAGGAGCTGGGTCAGGTCCTCACAGCACCCACATGTATCTCCCTCTCCTCCAAATCCCCTGGGGTGAGCGGTCAAACAGCTCCAAATGGAAACAGTGTTTTATGAAGACAGAGCTCTGTGGAGGCAGCTAGAGATGGTTGTGCTGAGGATACTGTGAGATGTCATTTTGCTTTCATGGCTGATGACATCAGTGCCTAGAGACGCGTCATCACCATTCAGCGTGGTGCCCTGACCTGGAATTAGACTGCCCTAGTTCATCTCCCAGCTCTAAGAGAAACACACTTGTGCGCCACACTAGGTCAGTAATTTCAACTGGAATGGGGACAGCAGTGGCCCTTTGCTGCAGGAGGGACCTTTCATGCTCAGCTGAGCATGGCTGTGGCCTTCAGCTGTGTGGGCATTCCAAACCAGGTGCCTTGCAGAATTTCACAAACTTGCTGGACTTTCTTCCAAACTAGAGATAGGCTCTTGCAGGGAAAACATGCAAAAAGCAACCCACTGGCCAGTGTGACCAACACCCAGAAGGAAAATCAGAGGTGAAATGGGACTAGTAAACATTTACCTATTTTTCTGGACTTACAACAAGTGCCAGGTACGGGAGGTGCCGCTGCCAGCCAGCTCCCTGCCTCTCCAACACCCACCCGAGGTGCCAATGCCACACTGACTGCAGCACACAGGGGAGCCGTGGTTGTTCCCAGGGCTCAGGGCTACAACAACACACCCAGGAGGAGCCATGCTCTGCCCACAGCTAATCCCTAGACCCCTGCTCACGTGGCTGTGACCTTCAGGCCCCGGCGCATTTGTACAGGCATTACTGGAAGCAGGGAAATAAGCTGGTTAGGTCAGGCTTGGCTCAGCGCCACCTGGTTAAGCCCTGTGCATACAAAGCAGTCCACGCCAGCCTCCTGACCACCAGACCAGACGGCTTTTGGACAGCTTTCCCGACTGTTCCCTCTCTCTGAAACACCACGATCCCACTGCAGCCCGGCACTGAATGGCCTGGCTTTGAAACACTGCCGGGGATCTCGGGCTCTCCCATCTCACCAGCTTGCTGGAAGCTCCAAAAAGCTCTGAGACAGTTTTATTTTCATGGGTACCAAAAGGTCAGAGATGTCACTCCCATTTCAGCCTCTCAAATGTTGCCTGGGTTGACAAAAGCCTGTGCCACTGCCCAGCTGGCACTAAGCAGGGATGTCTGACTGGCAGCTCCTGGGTCAGTGCTTTACCCTTAGGCTGATGCTGATGGGGGATGAAAACAAGACAGCTCCTTCTGCTGCCTTTCCAGGGTGGGCATGAAAGCAGGATCCAGCCCTCCTGAGGACCAGCTTGGGCCTGGGTGACAGGCAGAAAATCTCCTTCCCTCAGCCCTTGCAGAACCAGCACAGCTCAGGACACAGGGACCTGACAGGCATGACCCCATCCATCAGCTGCAGCTCAGAGAGGACCTGCAGGGGAGCACGAAGCAGGATGAAAGCTCTGCACCCCTCGCCAGCACTGCCTGCATTAGCAGTCTCAGCTGCACCCCTCTTAAGCTTAAAACAGAGCAGGACTCCAAGGAGATTACAGTAGAGGATTGTGGAGTGCAACGCAATCCCCAGCTCCACAACAAAAGGCACCGGAAAGGCTGCCAGCATGGCTCCAAGGACATTTCTACTTTGAAAGGCTGCATCTACTCCCAGAAAACCTGTTCTGGTATCACCAGTGTCCTGGGGGCCCAAGCCAACAGCAGGACTCCATCAAGACACAGACCCTTGCTGGGATGCCCCGTGCTTGAAGTGAAGGCAAGAACTTTGCTGGGGGCTGGTTCAGGGGTGCTGCAGAGCTGGTGCTGATTCCCTGCCAGTTCCTCTGCTCTGCAGGGCATCAGCCCCACTGGGGACAGAAGTGTGGCTGACATCCCTCTAACCTCAGCAAACCCACTTCAAATAAACCTACAAGTGCAGCCTCCCCTGCAGCAGCTCCCCAGGGTGCCAGGGCAGATGATTCCAGCCCCCTCCCTGCAGTGGAGGAGGTGGTTTCCAGGCACCTGCACCTCTCTGCTGCTTTTCTCCACTGTTTCTCAAGGCAGGGTTTGCATAGTGGCTGTTTCCCCAGGGAAAGTTTTCTGTCCCCAAATTCCCAAGAGTGTCAGTTTACACTAATGTCAGATGAGCCCAGATTAGCCCTGCTGCTGAGCGGGGAGCTTTGCTCTGCGGCTGGTTTAGAGCAACAAGAGGCAGCACGCCAGTGCCAGGGAGAGAGGCTCTGCTTGTTCAGGCAACCACAGCACCTGGCATCCCATTCTGAAAACAGGGCTTTGACAACATCCTTTAAAACTGCTCTATCTGAGCATCGCAGGACTGGACAAGCATTTCTGGGAGCTGCTGGTGTGATTTCCACACAAACACAACTTACCCCACTAAGGAGGGTACCCCACAGAATGGCCAGAGGAGTGTTCTTTTCAGGGCACAAGGGAGGTAGCACAGGACATGTACCATGTCCCTCAGCCACCCCAGCACTGCTGGTCCAGAGCAGAGCCCCCTTTCAGAGGAACTTTGGCTTCTGGCAAGTTGTTCCACCAACACACCTAATTACACTTCAGGACTTTTTCTCACCAGTGATCACACATATTATTTACATGCAATAGGGGAGATGAAGGCTACAAAAATCAACCCCTCGGATCCAGAATGAAAAGGAAGCCCTAAAAAATTCCTTTGCAAAAAGATAGGTGGTGGAAGGGGGAATAATTGCTCTGCCCCTCATTAGCAGGAGGATCTCAAATAGGCAAATAAGTGCCACTGCCCTTCCAGCAGCTCTGCTGTGGGCAATAACAGGGTCATGTTCCTACTAAGCATCTGTGTCAGTAATCTTGTCAGTCAGAATGGTCTGTCTTAAAAAGGCATCTGACTGCTCTTGTCACAGGGCAGGGAGAGAAGAAGAAGTTGTTACTTTCGGGGTTTTCTACCCATCCTGAAGGAGGCAGTGAGCCTGCCCCAACCTGCTCTGCTGCTTCTGCAGCTGCGTTGGGTGAGCAGCCAATGTGCTGCACCCTTCAGCACAGTGCAAGGTCAGCTCCATGGTACCCACAGCAGCTCTAGCAGCTGACTGCCCTGAAGCAGCGTGGGGATGCTCACTCAGTGAGGGACATGCAGAGCCTCCGTGCCAGTAAGGAAACCAAGCACATCTCACCAGTCCATGCAGGACAAGCTGTGGCACACAGGTTTGATCTGTGGGTGAGGGTGCTGGGCAGGATGCAGAGGAGCATCCAGCATCTGCTGCCAGCCCCTCCAGAGCAAGGGCAGAGGTTATCTGGCACTGGCCAATGCTGCCTGTTGCAAGGGGACTATGGAGAGGGCACAAACTGAAGGGAGGTGCACAATGTGCTCATGGGGAGACCAAGATCATTGCATGGGAAATGCTGCAGCTGCTGGCTCTGGGACGGCTCAGCAGTCCACAAATAAAAATGGATTAAAGTAATTAAAGGCTTCACTGCTTCACTCTGCTCCTGGGGGTCTTGTTTAAGTGGCATCTGCTGCCTCCTCATGAACCCTGCAATAACAGGGATGCTTCACCTCTTCCTTCACTGCCTTCTCCATTTGCAGCCCATGGTGGCTATTTTCAGCCTGGAAGGTGACATCTTTTCCCAGATAACTGACAATCCTCCTCCCTTTTGGCCTCTTCCCTTTGGGGTCTCCTCTGCACAGCACCCAGGTGGCACATGCTGCCTGCAGGGAACAGACCACACCACTCTGCCCTGACAGTTTGTTACCAGCAGTGCCTGGGGCTGATGGGGCATTTCTGCCCTTACTTTTCACAAACCCCATTTTTACAAGGTAAGGACCTATTCTAGCAGCCCTGGGCAGGCAAAGAGCTCAGCAAGGTGCTGTCAGAAGAGCAGATTGCTAATGGCAGCCCTATCCTTGGCCACTAACATATGGTCCCCAGCTGTGAGATGGAGTGATGATGCCACTGAAGCCTGGCAGCTCTAGGACAGCATGGCACTGTACCAAAAATAAATATTGTCCCTATTAATCATGTGACAAAAGCCTCAATTTTTGCAAAACAACATTCTTCAGGGCACTTTAGGGTGTCTTAATGGTCTCTCTGCAACATGACAACAATTCACTCCAAAGCTGCTGGAGCCCTTTTTGTGCCAGTGACTGATGCTCTTCCCCTGCAGTCAGCAGCATCCCCAGAAACAGTGGAGCAGTCTTTCACTTTCATCAGTGGTACCACATCTTCAGCACAGGGTAAGAATAAGCTCCCGAGACAGGTAAAAAATGGTTTATCCATAGCAACAGCTTAACTGCTGCTGACAACACCAAGGTGGGAGATAAAGGTATTGCCAACAGAGAGGGAGCAGCAATTTGGCTTTGCCCTGGCATGCAGAGGTGTTGTGCGCTCCGTACTCTGCAGAGGGGACCAGGTTAAAATGCACTGAACTGCAGGTGAGGATTTCCTTAGGACCGCAGGAGAACAGCAGGTCCATCGGCACCACACCGATGGATGGGCGGTGCTGCTCCGGTTTGTGCCGAGAGCCTCCCCGTGCCCTTCGCAGGGGAATGTTGGGCTTTGCAGTCAGCTTGAATGCTGACAAATGAACCTTGTGCAATGGCTGCCGTGGGGCTGAGCCCTGTCACTGATTGCTCTCATTAATCTGCAGGAAATTTTTTGCTGAGCTCTGGTGTGTCGTACTGCACCTCCCCAGATGTGCACTGGGGAGCAGCCGGGGAGCAGCATTTGCTCAGCTGCAGTGGGGAGTTCAGTGGGGCTCCCTACCCCAGGGCTGCCAGCTCCAGCAAGCCCCCATTCCCATGCTGCTGCCTCCCTGCTTTAGTTTATTTTGTCCTTTTTTCTGGACAGTCAGTGAAATGGGACTCGATCTGCCAGCTTTTATGGCCGCAGGAGGGCTGTGCTTGCCTTCTGGGGCCACAGGGATTTGGGAGGGGAGTGGCATTGGTGACAAAGACAGGCAGAGGTCAGCACGGTGCTCATCTGTGTCAAATTGTGTTTTCTTTATGAATAAAATAACATTAAGCACTATTTGAAGCATTTGCAATTTTCTACTCGACTAGGCAGCAAAGTGGCCACCTGGCTGGTGCTCCTCGAGAGCAGTGTGGGAGCTGCAGGAATGTCAGCCTGGCCACATAGCCAGACTGAGAGCCCCCTCTCCTTCTGTAAGCCTAAATTTACAAACTGATGTAGTCAAAAAAATCCTTGAAGCTGCTGGTTGCTCTTGTGAGAGTGGCCACAAGCAGCTGCTCTCAATTTCACTTCAGTCTGAGACAGGCTGCAGACTTGTAGAGGTCAAAAGACCAGTAATGAAACGTTACACCAATAACTTGATATTTATTCGAGTCCTTTGCAATACAATAGTGAAATCAGCTATGGTTGTGGCCAGGAAACAGGAGTAATACAAGCTCACAGCTTGGCTTGAAAAACCAGCTGCCCCCAGGGCAGGTGTGCACAGACACGGGTGGCTGAGCATCCAGCAGTCCAGGACAGGGAGCAGTGAGGCTGGCCTGAGGCAGGTACTGGATTCTGTGGTGGCTCAGAGACCCTGCCAAGAGCCTTCCCATGACAAGAGCAGCACTGTGGCAGCAGATTTCATAGCTGCTGGCTCAGGAATGCTGGGATGTGCCTGGACACTGACTCCTGGGTGCCTGCCAGTCCTGATTGTGAAACCTGCCAAAATAACAGTGTCCCATAATGAGTCGGGAGAGAGGAATGTGCACAGTCAAGCTCCCCATCAGGGAGTAACCCTCCCAAACAGCATTGCTCTCCCTCTGCAAGAGAGAGGTACAGGCAGTTTCTCACAACAGCCCCGACAGCAGCTATGTCGTGACCTCCACAAGGAAGACAAGGTCCAGTCTGTCAGCTCTGGAGGGAACAGGGTGTTATACTCCCTCTCCTAACCCTCAAGAAATTCTGGAAATTCATCCAAACTGCAGCACTTTATTTGTCCAAGGCCATCAGGGAATCAGCAGCAGTATGAGGCGTTGGGGCATGCTGGTGATTTTCTCTGTTTCTCCTTGATAAAAAGACGGTGTCATCCCAGCACACATGTGCACCAGCCTGCTGAATCAAATAAGCCTCAACACCTCACTGGCAGGACTTTGCAGCAAAACAATCAAACTGACAGATTTTTGTGCTTTGACATCACAGATGGGAAAAAGTCTTACTAATCCTCCAAAGTTCCTTCCAGTGGATGATTTCATTGAAGTCTCTGGATCAGTCCCAGCTGCTGCAAATGAGCACAGATAGACCAGAATTCAGTAATAACACAGGAAATTTGAGCAACAGCTTAGATGGTATCTCAGCATCCAGAAGCATATAAGAGACATTTTCATACAGAGCACCAGGAGCAGCAAGAGGGTATTTGGGGCTAATTGAAAACAGAGGTAGAGTACAATTGGGATAACCTGTAAATCGCATGTTGTGGCTTCATCACACACAGAAATGCTGGCTTCAATCTACCAACCACCAGTGCCTTGTTCTGGGTCATGACAACTGCTTTCAAAGCCTCTGGGTTAAGCAATAAGACTATTTTAACCAATGGATGTGTTCATTCACTGAACACCGATGTCAGCAGCTGCTACAGCACCTTAGGGACAAAGCAGCTCTTTGAGCCCATCTACTCCTAAATAGGTTGAGCAACTTCCGACCCTGCTAATGGCATCTCCCTCCCAAAACCAGGTCTGTGGGAGTCACATCAGTTCTCAGCCTGGGTGGCATTTTGCCCACTTTAATACCTCTTTATCACCACGATCAGATTGCTGCAATTTCTTGCCTAATTCATTTGCTCAGACTTTGGCTACAGATACAATATAGATGCTCTGATACTGCACCTTAATGACACCTGTATTGATCTGAACCTGCCAGAAGCCATCCTCATCACCCCTTCCATGGCTCGTGCTCTGACCACACTGATGGCTCATTTCCCTGCTTTTATCAGAACACAAACATGGTTCAAAATTACTATCGACTGTGCTGCAAGTAAATATTAGAGTACCCACACGTGGGACAAGTAACAAACACTGATTAATGGTTTACACAGGGTGTTTGGCTTTAAGTTGCAGTAAGAGCATTGCACCCCCTGAGCAGGGAGCCAGGAATGAGGATGGTGGTTAGAACCTGTGGTTCAAAGCAGCCTACACCTGTGAAACTACCTCCAGACATTTGCTGCAGGAGCTCTTTGCTGTGCATCAGAGTCAGGGCCAGGAAGAGTCCTGCTGGGATACAGCAGTGTCCAGGATGTTTGGGAGTAGCACAGAACAGCGTTACTGTGTTACTTTAGAAGCAAAACATGGGACTACTTACTATATATACATTGTGTTGCTTTGTGGCATTTAACCCATTTAATCACCAGGCTAATTCCAGCTCAAGTGGTGATTGTCCTCACTGACAGGGTCAAAGCAGGATGGGGATCCCACGCCGGAGGATCTTGGCTGCAGGCTGGAAGTGGTACCTGCTCCCAGCAGCAATGACTCCAAAACTGTCCTGCTCGCCTGCAGAGGGGCAGAGTGTTACCATCTGATGCTTAGATTTTATTATGCCTTCTTACTCCTCGCAAGATGCAGTCACACCACACAGAAGTGATTTTCACATGGAAACAGGGGGTTTGGGGAAATAGCAGGCACTTTCTGCCCATTTACTGCAACACTTTCCCCATCTGAGCCCTCACTGTGACAAATTTAGCCCTCTGACTCCTGTGGTACCCATTCCCCTGCCCAGTTGTCTGGGGACAGAGTCCCATACTCTGCTTTGTCCCATGGGGAGCAGGCAAAAGTCTCCATCATCTGGGCAATTATTAACTGCCCCTGTGAGCCTGGGAGGTGCAAGGAGCCGTCCTGCTCTGCAAACACACTAATGGCTCAAGTGGAGATTAGCAGGAGTTGTCACCAGACACACTGTGCTACAGAGGTGACACAGTATCAGAGACCCAGCATAGCTCTGACCAGCCTACACAACCCCTGCTTCAGCCTGGCCACCGCCAAGGTCACCACCACAGTGCAACCAGCACGACTTCTGAGGTTGTAATGGGATTGCACAGAGTTTGTGCTGGAGGCCGGGGCACACAGGGTGGGAGGGAAGGTTGGGCTGCCCAGCCAGTCCCCACCACCACAAGCAGCACCTCAGCCAACATCTAGCATTAACCCAGCAGAGGAAATGTTTAACCAGCCTCCAGAACCTCCCTGCAGCAGGAGGTAAAACACTCTCTGCCTCAAGACCAGCCCTGGGTGAGTTTAGCAGAGCCAAAATTCTGCCTGCAGACCAGGAGCCTGATTGGCAGCAATGCTGCACTCCCAACCCTGTGCTGAGCCTGGAGATTTAATAAAGATCCAGGCAGGAAGGACCAGGCAGAGCTGTCTGCTTTGTCACTCACAGTTGCACCGAGGCCCCTCAGTCAGGCAGACAGCGAGCCCATCGCGGCGGCAGCGTTATCTCGCTGTCATTGTATTTGCATCAGCATTACACATCCCTGGAAGAGCCAGTGTTGGTATTGGGCACTCACTTGACATGTCGGGGTTGTTTTAACACAGAGGAGATGTGTCCACACCATAAAGCTCCTGGTGCAACTGGCTAAAGAGATGACAGCCAGCAGCCAGCATCACTAGCACAGTAACTCAGCAGCTAAAAGTCAGTCTAATGTACAGCCCCAGTAACAAGGGCCCTGCTGTGGTCTTTCCTCTTCCCAGCACTCATTAGAAACACGGGGGCAGTTGGTGACTGACGCAACTCCTTGTCTGCAGGAGCCACTCCAAGTAAATATCACCAAGCAATCAACTGCCCTCACACAGTAACCTTCAGGGAGCTACAGGGGCATACAAAGGCTTTTTGTTAATCCCAAAGACACAGGAGCACAGGGTGAGATTGCCAACTAATTCAGATAGTAAAGATAATTGTTCTGCAAGGAGCTCCCAGAAAAAAGAGCTTTGCCATGAAAAGTCCTTTGGTTTAGGACAGAAGGTCCTCAGCACCCCACAAACTCACTTTCCTGCAGAGAGGAGCCCAGATGGTGCTCCATCAGGCACCAGGGCAGATCAGACAGAAATATATCCAGAAAATTTAGCTTGCCTTTTTCTGATTTGCTTTACTCAGTCAAAAGCAGGTGTTGATGGTTTCCATTCCCACATCCACCAGCAATAACTACACTTACCTGGGAACTCAAAGCAGGTTTAGATTGATGCTCTTTTCCCCCTTTGACACATCTCCAGTGAACTCACAGAACCAAAGCCTGTTCAAAGATGATCCAAGGGGATTAGTACAGATGTGCATCATTTCTTTTTCCATTCAAAATACCAAATGGTATTTTTGGAGTGTGCAATGAGCAGCCAGGCCATGGGGCAATGGGTGACATGAAGGGAGTCTGTTTGGCCATGGACACATGGGGCACACATGGGCAGTGAGGCAGGCTGCAGTCTGAGCAGAAAAACTGCACAACCTCCCCACTTAAAGGCTTTTCCTCCATTACAGGTTTGGTTTAGGGGCAAAAGCTGTGTGGGGTCTTCCAAACCCCGCCCTTGTTTAACCCATGGCTGACTGGGTCTGGCTGACTGTGCTCATACAAGCACAAGGACACACACCACGCACAGTGGAATGTGGACCAGCCTGCCTCTTGCCTCCTGCATCTGATGCCCCATGTCAATTAAATTTAACAGCTCCTGATCAGGAAGTTAAATAGAATAATCATTTTTTTAATCTCTAGTAGCAAAGGACCAGCAACGCCTCCTATGTATCGTCTCCTGTAATAGAGCAATATCTGTACAGTCTTTTCCTACTCCTCTCTTGTCTTTTCTTCCAGAAAGAATATTCCCTTCAGTCCAAGGGTCCAAATGGGAGCAAGAAGACAGGGAGTGGAGGTTCAGGTGAGTGCCAACAGTCCGTGCTGCCCCATAAAGAGCTTTGTAGGTGAACTGGAAGGGACTGGGACTTCTGCTCACACCTGGTGCTGCTGAGCCCTTTGCTGAGAAACATGGCTGGAATGGGGGAAAATGCTGGGACATGGAGAGAAGCAAATTGTGGAGATGTGAAAATAAGTAAAAGAGTACCCCTGTGGTCCCCTGGCAGCCTGGCCTCTTTCTCCAGTCTTTCACAGGGCCAGGAGTGTCAGGCCAGGACATGGTCAAGACAGACCATGAGTGCTGTGATGTGTGAAGGTGCCTGGGCACCTCAGCAGTGTCCCCCAGCTTTCCTTAAGCCTTCCTCTTGCTGTGCTCCATCCCTGACCCTCCTGGGACTGGGACACTGGGCATCTGCAGGCTGGCACTGGGTAACCTTGGCAGAACTGGACACAGCATCCATCTAAGAGCCAAAAGGAGTTACTGGGGTGGTTGCTTCTCCTCCCCCAGCTTTGTACCCTCTGGTTTCCCAGGCTGTGGCAATTCATACCCAACATGGTACCTCCAGCCACAGTGAGGATGGGAACAAGAAGCCCAATTCAGGCAGGGGCTGCATCTCAGCTGGATGAGACCTGGGGCAGCGATGATGTGGCATCACACGGCTCTGATGCCACCAGGATACCCATGGCCCCATGTAGGGGCTGCTTCTCCCTCTTGCAGCTCTTACCCCCGGGGTGCAGCAGCTGCTCCCCTGGGCCGTGCAGCAGTTGGTTGATGACAGGGTGTTGCAACATGCCAGGGAATAATCACGATAACTCGAGCGGTTGCCCTGGTGCCGGCTTGGCTGTTGCAGTGGTTGCTAAAGAGAGTGGGCGTGCGGCTTCCTCTGGGGCGATCTGATTTCTCCAGGAGAGTGGTTAAGGCACGTTGAGGAGAAATCGTCCTCCGTGGAGCAGGGACACAACCTCTCCACCAGCAGCAGGGGCTGTGCCGAGCGGGCAGCTCGGGTGCCTGGGCACGCACGGAGCTGTTTGCTTTGAGGAGAAAGAGTGATTAGCTTGTTCATCCGTCCTGGGAAAGCATCATCTGGCAACAAAGAGCAAAGGGAACAAGTTTGCAGGGCAGCAGAGGGACCTCTGGGACCAGCACTGAGGAGTGAGCAAGGCCACCGGCTGCCAGCTGAGCTCCAGTCCTCAGTGGAGTCCTTGCAAGGTGACAAGAGCAGCGAGGAGGGAGTGCCAGTGCAGCAGCCACCTCCACGTGACCTCCCGTCCAGGGTCCCACTGCAGAGACCTGGCAGGAGCCAGGCAGCTCCGTCGGACCCGGCCAAAAGTCACGCAGGCACAAGAGCAGCCAGGCAGCAGCGGCAGCCTCAGCCCCCACAGCCCCATGTCGTGGGGCACGGGGCAGCACCTGCCCCCTGGGCTCCCCAGGGCCACACTGCGGAAATCAGGTAAGCTCAGGGCTCCCCAAACTATCCCAGGGGATCCCCACTTTTCTACCGCTCCCTGCTGTGGGATGGGCTGCTGAGCCCCACGGGATTGCTCTGCACTGCATACATGTTTATGCACAGGTGACTTTAGACCCTGTTTTAATTTTATTTGAGATATCATGTTACTTTAATACTTCAGCAGCTGGTTGAGAAGCTGCACCTTTTGCTTGTGCCTCTCCAAACATATCCCGCAAGAAATTCCCTTTGTAAACCCGTGCTGTAATTCTCCTTGGAGAGGCATTGGGCTGGACGGGGGGCTACTACAATGCCTGCAAATACACGTGGGAGGATTTTCTCTGCATTTAACAAAATACCTTTGAACTACCTTAAAGTATTCATTACTGATTGGTGTGCATCTCTGTCATGCATCTCTGTCATAGGTAGGCAAATGACAGAGCAAATATTTGATGAGAGATTAAAAGTAAGCTTATGATTGTCAAGAAGGACTACTGAGCATCTGCCACTGCCTAACAAAACCAAACAAGTGCTCCACATGCCACTTGGAAAAGGCATGGGATGTCTTGGTGCTTGCTAACAGAGTGAGATCTCAACCTTGCTATCTTTGCTTATCACAGTCCAAGGTAATTAAATGAAATGATTAACCAGCACAGACAGTCCTGTCTGACAGCAAAGGGGCACTTCCTGCTGCCTGACAGCACAAGCATTTCCAGACTGGTAACTTCTACACCCCAGACAGCCCAGCAAGCCTCAAACCTGATGAAATTTCTCTCTTCCAAATACACGTGCATGAGTGCAAATCTTAATGACCTTGATGACATCCAAAGTCTTTTACCTTTGGAGTGACTGCAGGTGTTGACACAGGGGCAGCCCAGGCTGAGCCCAGTACCTGCTCTGTGCCCTCTGGTGCTGGTGTAAATGGGGGACCCCAGCCCTGGGGTCTGTAGTGCTGGCACGGGACTTTGCAAGGGTAAGCAGGACTAGGGGCATTGGCTGAACTGGGGAGACTGGCTATAACAGCGTGAGGACACTGGCTGTACTGGTGGGAAGCTCAGACTGTACTGGTGAGCAGCATGGGCTTTACTGGTGGGGAGCACTGGATGAGAAGCCTCATCCCCAGCATGCACTCCGAAGAGACACAGAGATAGGAATGGTATTGACATGTGGCAGTGGTGCTGGGAGCTGCAGGGTTGTGTTCCCCCAGCCCTGTTTTATATTTCCATTAGGGTTTTCTCTCCCTTTCTGACCCCGTGACCTCGTGGGGTTTATTCCTGACCATCAGGGCTGAGTGAAGGTGAGGGGACCCGATCTGTACTCGCCTGCTGACCCGAGGCAGCCACCTGATAGCTGGGAACTGCTTCCCACGGCGGCCACATCGAGTTACACTCACCCTATTGCATTATAAATACCAGAATTAGCCCTGCTTAATTATTTAAAACTATAGATTAAAAGCAGACAAAGGCTCTTTGCCTCCTTTCCAGAGCACGCGTATCATTTATCGGTGATGAGCAGGGGGGAGCGTGCCAGGTCCATCGGTGTGAGGTGCTCCCGAGCTGCCGGCACGGCAGGACCAGAGCAAAATCACAGTGAGGATGGGAGCTGGTGCCGTCTCACCCAGGGAGGGTAGCGGTTGGCATCTGCCAATCTTTAGGCTCACATTATTATTATTATTATTATCATCATTATTATTATTATTATCATTATAATCACTATTAACCTCATCATCATCCATCACCAGGGCAGTAAGCTACAGCAGTCATTAAACTAATGTGAATTACAGGTATTTTGTTCTGGGATCGGCTGTGTAACAGCAACACATGGATTAGCTGGGGTGATAGGGCATATTTTGCGGGCTCAGATGCAGGGACTCACCCACCAAAGGGTGTCCAGGCACTGAGCCTCCCTGTCGGGCAGCACCCACATCTGACTCACTCAAGCTGGCACCTGAGTGCCTCACTATGCCTTGAACCCACCAACCATACAGATAAACACCTGAAAGGTGGTTTCAACACACAAAGCTTTGCGGCTTTCAGAGACCAACATGCAATTCTTTCCCTGCCCCACGTTGCCAACCCAGCTATTCTGTGTTTCTAAAATACAATTAACTAACACTAGAAAAATCTTGCAAATTAGCAAATGTCATCAACTGAAGAATCCAAAACAAAAGACAAACTTTCAGCTTCATCCTTTGTAGGACTTAACACACAGCATGACCTTGTCTGACATTACACTCACAAGAAAAGGTGTAGAGCCAAACTCTGGCTCCACTTCAGACACTGGAAATGCATTGACATACCCTAAAATGAAAAAAAATGTGAACGTCTGGTTAACAGGTAGAAGTGTACCAGTGTTTAAAAGTAACAGAGGCCAGTTTAAAGATCCCACCACCTCCACCTGCACGTGCAAACCATTGCAAGGAGTGAGGACAGGCCCCACTCCTCTCAGCCATCCCAAGAGGGCTGTGAGGGATGGCACCCTCACTGCAGGGAAAGGAAGGCTCTCCAGGGAGCAGATGCTATCAGAGTCTGTAGCCCAGAAAAGGGAAGGTTTCCTCCCCATGAACTGCAGTTGAAAGTTTGTTATCTTTTAAAAGTGTCAGAAACTCACATTATTTCCCAGCCTCAGGTTACTTGTGTAAATAGCTTTAAACCTGCTCTGCTGACCCGTCCTGACGTGTTGGTTTTGCAGCCACCTGACTTGCAGGACGTGTATGACCAGCTGCTTTCAGCAGCACTTCATTAATCTCTTGGTCCTGTAAAAAAGACACATTCATTCATAAATCCCAGGCATCCAGAAAACCAGAGGTTCTTCCCCATAACCACAGTTTTAAGTGATCATTTCTGCCCAGGAAGCAGTCCTTGGGTCAGTGGTTTTACAAACCAGATCCAGGGCTCTGACCTTGGGCATCCCTGAGGTTTGTGCCCAGTCTCATCCCTTTCACCAAGTAACAGGGTCTCACAGAATTACAGACAGCAATGTCCTGTGAGTATGGATCCCATCCCCAAAATAATGCCTTCTGACTTCTGGAACAATTCAAGGAATGTCCTCCTTTGCCTTAAGCAGAAAAAGAAAAATGAGAATATAAAGATATCGGTGCACCTGAAACACAGCTTGAGGTTATGCTGGGAGTAAGGACAGGGCATCCTTTCTCCTGCAGGCTGGCAAATAGGGACCCAGTGGAAAATGTTTCTGAGGGAGTAGATCTATCATCTTCAAGACCTGATGTAATTCATGTCTGTGTAAGGGGAGACAGACTGCTATCATGCTTCTTTTTGTCATTTTTTATGGTGCTGGAGGTGTAAATCAAGCCAGGTCTCTGCAGTGGATTTACAGCAGGGTGTCTGTTTTTGCATGATTCAGATGTAGATCAATGAACAAGGCTCTGCTCTGGCACTCCCTGGCCACCATCATAAATCAGCAAAAGGTGTTGGACATTTTTATATTGTTCTTGGCAAGATATAACCAAAAAAATACATGTAGATGTTAATATCTTCTGCTGTGCTCAGAAAGACAGTGTGACCTTTTAAATAGGTCTGCTTTGGAGTGTTGCTTATAAAAAGTAGCTCTGTTTTCTTTGACACACTCAGTCTTTTGCTTACTTTTAGATATTTTCCCTTCCCTCATTTCTAGAAGCCTGAGGCTTTCTAGAGAAGGTGCATTTCCAGATGCTTTTCTGTTAGTAAAAAGCAAGACTGCCAGAATGAGGATGCCAGGGACCCTGGCAAATACTTAGACTTCACATGTGGAGTTATCTGCTCTCTCAACTGTATTTGTGAAATGAGCTCCCAGTCTTGGTTAGTTTTCTAGGAGACTCCATAGGGAATTTTCAGCATCTTTGACATGGTCCAGAGATCAGTCACCCTCCTGCCCCAGAGTGTGGGACTGGCTGGAGGACAAGCCAACATTTTAATATCTTGGTCTGTTCTGACCTAAAGCAAAACCCAAATTCCTGCTCATACTGCCTGGAAATGCTTATAAATCCTCCAGTTCCTGGGAAAGTTGCACTGAAGTCATCAGTCTGAAATCCTGGGGCAAATAGTTTTCACATTATGCTCAGCCCTAATATTTTTGAGGAACAGGACACCAGGCAGCTTTGGTCCAACACTAAATGCCTTTGAATTTTGCAAATATAAATTAAATATACTCTACTAGGAGCATAACCTGAGATGTGTTGCTCAGGGCGCTGAGTGACTTTTGGGCAGCCCAGGGCAAGGAGAGAGGTTTTAGCCTGCTCCTGGGAAGGAGGAGGAAGAGGAGGACTGGCTGATGCCCAGGGTTTGGCCTGGCCAGAGCTGAGCTACACTTCCCTTTGCAGCTGCTGCTTTTTGATTTTCCCTCACCTGGAGGAGATGCCCTTCACAGAGCATTTATTTAGGATTAAGCAACTTGTCTCTCAGTGGTGGGTTGCCCTCTGCATCAGGACCGTGTGCTGCTCCCTGCGCTGCCTCTGGCAGCCTGCTCTACCGTCCTGCCGGAATGGAAATAATCCCCAGGAATGTTAAGAGGATTAACAGTCCTGGAAAGGGCAGGTAACCTGAGGGGTGCAGCTCTGCTTTTGACTGTCTACATGGCTACAGCTGTTCTTTACAAGGGGAAAATCTTCAGAGGCTGGAAACAAAATTAATACTATAACTGTTGGGTTTAGAAAGCTGTAGGGTGGAGGTTTGGGCTCCTGCCCAGCACCTCTTTACTTGCACCTGTATAGGAGAATGGATGGTACAGCAGGACACCAGCTTTTTGCAGGTTTTCATGTGAAATTCCTTCTCTCCCTGACTTTTGTTTTTCCAAGCTCTCCTTGACATCCTGCCTCCTGTGACACACTCACCTTTTCTCTGCACATCCCTCCACGCTTGTCCATGCCACCTGCATCCTTAACCTGCAAAGCTCTCAGTGCTGCCTTTTGCAGGATAGGTCAGTGTTCAGCTTTGGCTGAAACCTAGAAAGCAAACATAGCTCACAGTGGTTTATTTCTGCTGTGTGTGTCATTTGAGAACTGATTTTCCAATTAGAGCATCTCAGGAGAGGTCTGACAGCAGGGCCAGATGATGACCAAACTGCTCTTGTCATATGGGCATCCCTTTCTGAGCAGAGAATGCGTCTCTGTGAAATGCCACCCCTATAAAAACATCTTCTCTGATCATCCTGGGTGTCTGGGGAAAACATCACAAGAGCAGACTGAAGGGCTGGATGACACTGTGCCATGGGGTTGTACACTTCTAGGTGTTAGAACTACGTGGGTATGGGGACAGCCTACCCCAAGTGAATCACCTGGGACCTGGATTTTGGGGTAGGAGAGAAGGGACTCCCACTCCTGAGCTGCAAAAGGAAAACCAAACTCCACTCATGAAGCCAGGGAGAAAACAGTACTTTATAAGTAAAAGTGCTGCCCCAGTGCCCCAAGAGCTGGCACAGCTTAGCAACAGGACACGAGAGCTACTCGGTCCAGAAAACAATACCAAAGTCACTGGAGTTTCAGCCATTTACAGCATCCAGGCTGGTCCTTCAGGCTTGGTTGGCTGTGTAATCCTTCCACGCTTGCTGCTTGCTGCATTATCCCCTAGCAAAGCACAACAGGCGGATTTAAGATGGACAAATCCAAGATGGACATGCCCCAGCCCTTCTCCTGACATGTGTCAGGATTTGGTACTCAGCACACAAGCCAGTGTGGGCATCTGTGTCACTGGAGGCAGCTCTGGACTAAACAACAACACAGGAACAGCCGGAAAGGGCAATGGGATGACACAGTGGCATTGAGGTTAGTCCATTAGTATGGCTGTCCAAAAACAGTGTTTCCACTAAAAACACCTGGCATTTTATTTAAGTTACTCCATGGAGAGACTTTTTTGTTTGAAGAATGAAGACATAGCTTTGCCATTTGAAATAGGAGCTCAACCATTTCATCATGCCAAAACAAACCTTTGCTTTTGTAACTTCCTTCATTGTCTTTTGACTGCCTCTTCTTCTGTGAAAAAAAAAAAGGGGGAGGAAGAGAAGTACAAGAAAAAAACAAAGCAGTTTTATCCCAGTGAAAATCTGATATGTTTTTCTCATTGTTCAAAACCTGGCTTTCATCTAACAAGAATTAGCCATGAAATTGCACTGCCTTAACCCTTGGCTGTTCTTCAGTCCTTGCATCTCTCTGGAAGGCAATGCTGAGCCCCCAGTTTCAGCCTGAGGAGTCCGGCCCTGCAGGGGTTTCAGTCAGCCTGGCACTTGCCACCAAACATCAAGCCATGCCACCTTCCTTTCTGCCAGCAGTGATGTGTGATCCTAGTGGAAAATAATTTGATACCAAAAAAATCACTTGTCCCGGCTTCCAAGTGCTCTTTAAATATGTACCGAACTATTCACTCCAATTACACTCCTGTAATGAGCTCTGATTTGTTTTCTTTTGTTCCCAAAGCAGTAGGGCATTGGCCACAATGAGAAGTTGTTTGATATTGAATCATTTCTTCAGCAGTATTATTCCTTACACAATCCCATTTGATTGCAATCCACTTCACATTTGATAAGTACTTACTGACTATGAAAGAATGACCTAGCCTGCTTTCTCTTGCCTTTTTTTATTGATTTCTCTTTTAAAAAGGTTTTATTCCTTTTATATATGAGATTGAAATAAGAGAAAGAGGCAGCATTACTGAACAACTGTTTTCCTTGCAGCTCCATCAACCCATATAACTTCACCCTAGGCCCCAAAAAATATTTTAATAATGAGACATTTAAAGACCTGAAGCTGCCTACACCCTTTTCCTGGGACTTTTTATTCCTACTGGTAAACTTCCAAATTGTTCAAGTGAATAGTCAGGAATAAATTGCTCTTTCTGAGCCCTTGATTAGACCGTACACTGAATAATTGAAGGCAGATCTACTGTGCTCTGCATTTAAAGACACAGCCCACCACATGCAGTTTGTCTTATAACTTGTGCTTTGCACTCACTTTGTATAGGGTTTATTGTAAAGAGAAAATGTAGAGGACCTGGAAAACACCAACAGTGAGCATGCCCTGTGGTTTGCCTGAAATCCAAGCTGCCATCCCTTCCAAAACAGTAGGCTCCTGTTCTTACATCCAACATACAAATTATTACAGCGTGATCCCAGACTGCATGGGCCAATGGCGCTTTTCCTGGCACGGGGCTCGATCCTGATGAATAGGTCAGCAGGATATCAGCAAAATCTTTCCTTGTCAAGAGGTTTCAGATACAGCAGCACTTCCTCAAGCCAGTGTTTCAGAAACCCTTCAAATCCCACAGCATCCCCTTGTGTCGAGGGACTGACGGCCTCGGCCAGGACACCCAAACAGCAGCTCAGCACAGTCCACATCCATGGTTGCTTCCAGTTTTAGTCAGACCTATCTTGCATTAATTAATCCTTGGCACTAAATGCTGCAGCCACTGAAGCGAGTGGCTGGCAAGTAATTTAAGTGATCTAATTAATATGTCTCTTATGAACAACACAAAGGGAATATTTTTTTAAAGCCTCAAAAAAACCCGCACCAGCACGCGAAGGCACGTGCACTCAGACACTGACACGGTGTCAAGCAGCTGGGACAGGCACCATCTCTTCTCCTCTGTCTTGCCCAGGGGAGGAGAGCTCCAGTGGGTTCCCACACCAAGCAGGATGAGACTTCTCATGCTAACACCTCTCTTTTCTTCCAGCATCGATGTACACTGAAATACAACGGGAGCGACCAGATGGTGGGAATATCCTGACTCACCCAGATTACATAGATGAAAACCCAGACCTCATCAAACCTAAAAAGCTCCTAAATCCTGTAAAAGCCTCAAAGAGCCATCAAGAGCTGCACAGAGAGCTGCTGATGAACCACAAAAGGTAAGATGAGGTTACAGCCTGCCACTGGAACAGTCCAAGAGGTGCTGAGCCATCGGAGCTCAGGAGCTGAGGCACAGGTGCACAGGGAATGATAAATCTCTTCACTTGTAAACATAAAACTTGTGGTAGACCTTTCTTTTTTCTCTGATGTGACAGTTTCTTTTAAAACAAAAGCAAAACAGAAAGCCCCTGCTCTGCCATCCTGAAGCATCAGCTGGCACTTTTCAGAGCCACAAGCCCTGGAAGATGCAAGGCATCCCTAGAGCCCCACTCCTGGTGTCACATGAAGGTTTTCTGGTTTTTCTATCTCCACCATTGACTTGCAAAGTCCCCAGCAATGTACACCATTCCTTTGTGCTTGAATGTACACCATTCCTTTGTCAACCCAGAGGCAGGAAGAAGTGCAGGCTGGATGGAGCCATTGAAAGCTGGGGGAGCACTGGGGTGAGATCATCTGTATAAGGAGAAGGCTAATCACTGATTCCCTAAATAACAAATGGCTAAAAACAGGCTAGAATTCATATTCCTGACTTCCTACCCCATCACTGCTATTTAACTTTTTGGGGGCACAAATACAACAGCAGGAAAATCACATCAGTGACTGAGAACCTACAGCCATATCATTCCATTACAGCAAGTGCTTGAACATCAGTGCAATAAAATCATATTCAGCTCAGAGGCTTTTAAACACAGCAAGAAATCTGCTGGCTTTATATTGACATTTTTCGAATGCCCTGAAATACCCGGACACAAGAGCTCTTTGGCCGCCTAATTAAAAGGAGCACAGCCTCTGTTCTGAAGGACTGCAGTCATCTCAAGAACCAGACACGTATATTAATTCAGGGAACAATCAAGCCTGCCAGTGGGGTGCATTAATCAATACTGGCTCTGGCTGGGCTTGGGTTTGATTTGATTTTCCCAGAATCAGAAGAATTACAGGGACCATTCTCTGGCATCAAGGCAGAGGTAACTATACCAGCCAGATATTTTTAAAACTCTCTGGCTTGAGAGTGACCATCTCCTCCCTAGCGATACTGCTCAGTTTAAAGGGTCACCCACCAGCACTGGCTTTGATCTCGAAGAACATTATTCCAGGCTGACCATGATGGAACAAAGAAACAAGAAATTCCTGCAACAGAAGCTGCAGAGGTGAGTGGCAGCAGATGGGGTGCAGATCCCACGGCATCAGACTGAGCTGGACTTCACATTGGCAAACATGAAGTACATCATAGCACTTTATTATTCCAGTTATGTGCCTGCCACTGTTACATCCACATGTCCCATCAGGTACTGGGAGGAGGCAGCTCCACCACAGCCATCCTGCACCTCCTGCCCCCCTCATACCTCAGTTTAAAACTGGTTTGGCTTTGACCTCCCAGCTATTTTTCAGCAAGTATGTGAAACCCCACTGCAAACAATAACCCATCTTTGCTGGTTTCCTGCCACTCTCAAATCCACCAGTTTTGCTTCCTGCTACATGTTACTGTAGAGGGAGAGAGGGGAGAAGGAGAGAGAGGGATCTATGACTTACTCTTGTGTCTGCTTTGGTTGTTTTTTTCCCCTCAAGCAGCAGGGAGAAGCAACTCAAATCAGCAGCTTGTGTAACAAAATCCTTATCTTAGTCAACACCTCTGGGCACTAACAGCACCAGCTGATTAAATCAAAGAATAGTAACAAATCCACAGGCAACATTGCACGCTGTGTCTCCAGCAAGCCAAGGCAGGTTTGCCTTCTCTCAAGCCTTGGGAAAAGCAATTTTGCAGCATCCAAGCTGTTCCTGCCTTGAAAAACCATCACGAAAGCTCTGGGGCCAAGGATAGGGCTGCCTTCACTGGTGTTGCTGTGAAGTTTGTCCTATCATAAAGCAAAAGAAATTACACTCAGAAGTATCATTAAACCCGGCACTAGAAGGATGCAAGCACTGGTCCCCAGCCACACTGTGACAAAACAGAGGTCTGGTTTGCTGCATCTGGAGAGTGTTTCTCTCATTCCTGCCAGTTCAGTTTCTCGTGCTGTGAGGTACCACCTCAGCACCTGCCACCCTGCCAAGAAATCCATAGCCCATACAGTTTGATGTTTCTGCTTTCAAACAACCTTAGCTGAAACCAACCAGCCTTGGGTCAACAGAGCCCCCCGTTGCTGAGAAGTTCTGTATTAACAGCACTCCCCAGCCTGCCATGCCCTGGGCAAGCCCTTAGCACAGGCATGGGGAGGTCCCTCCTCTGCTCAAAACAGACCTTCACCCACAGGAACACCAAGCACCGTCCACAACTACCCACATGCTTCCAGTGGGGAAGAAGTTGGTGGGAAGGTGGCCAGGATCAGCTGCAGGAGGTAAATTTGAATGTTTAAATTCAGGTATGGCAATATAAAAAGTGGGAGGTTTCTGAAATTCGTTCAGAGAATTTCTACCATCTCTTTACCATGTATTTATGCCCTGCCTGCATGGCCTTGCTATGTCTCCTTTTCCATGATTCCACCCCTGACAGAACAGGGATTCACCTGAGATGCTTCAGGCAGACAAAGTGGAGCCAGGTACCTGCACCATCAGCAAACCCTCCAGCTTCCAGGAGAAAAGGACATTTAATTTCGGCCTCTTGACCCAAACTATCCATGTCAACGGGGGCGTTGCCAGCCCTCAGCTCCAAAGCAAGGCTTCACATGAAGCAAAGCTTCAGATGGGATGCGCCGGGAGGAAAGGAGCTGCCAGAACAATTACTGCAGACCAATGACTACCCCTGCTGGTGAGAAAAAATTCGTCATTATTTCAAATGTCTTCAACGCAGCCGAATCCGTACCTGACACCACTAAAACCAGCAACAGCGGGAGCCAGTGGAAGGTCCCGTTTCCTGACACAGAAAGCTGTAGTGCCCTGGTGCAATGGGATCCACAGAACTTCCAGCACCACACACGCCATACAGGGACAGTAAACTGTGCCCACCCCAGACAGGCAGCCCAATGCACCATCCCTGCAGTGTTGTAACACCCTCAAACCTTGTGGATGGATCTGTGGACCAGGGCTCGTTTGTGGACCAAGTCTCCCATGTTTCCATTTAGGAATGAGAAGAGTTTTGGGGTTGCCAGGCTGGCAACTTGGTCACACCCCAGGGTGTAGGCACTCAGACCCTGATTTATCTGCATTTTATCCACAGAGGTTTGGGCGTGAACAGCAAGCCAGAGCTGCAGCGGGTGCTTGAGCACCGAAGGCGAGACCTGCTCATCAAACAGAAAAAGGAAGAGGAAGAGGCAAAGAAATTGCAGTCTCCTTTTGAAAAAGAGCTATTAAAGAGGCACCAGAGGCTGGATCAGGTAGAACTGAGCTTTCAGTCATCCCTGGGTTATCCTAACCACCCAACACAAGGCATAGGGGAGATGGGTTGGCTGAGGCTCAACCCAAGGTATAGTGTTGCTACCCCTCCATAAAACCAGGAGCCACAGCACATCCTTCACTGCTGCCTCAAGCAGCTGCAGCCCCCTCATCCTCACAGTGGGATCCACCATGTTTATACCACCCCACCCAGAAACCCTGTCACACACCACTGGCCCTGGATCTCCTCTGGGTCCCACACAGTGTCCCTGGGGTGTGTTTTCCATTTCAAAGCACCCTAAATAGCATGGAAGCCACTGCAACATCCACCGAAGGGGTGCTCAGAACCCTGAGGTGTGGTGTGAGAGGCTGCAGAAGTGCTGGAAGAAACATTGCTGCAATCTCACCTAAATTGCTTTTGGGTGCAGCTCCTGACATGTACCCTGGCCAAAAATATGCCTGGGGAAGGCGATATTCACTGTGCACTTGTCAGCAGCATAGCCAGGCCCCAGGTGCTCCATGCCTGCCCTCTCACCCAAACCAGTGCAATTAGGGAGCAGACTCATTATCACTGAAAGTAAAGTCATTCTGTCCTGCTTGCCAGTATTTGCACTGCAAAGGATGAAATCAGTTTATTTAATTAACTACATAATAATAATGTCAGTCAAGACGTGATCACTTGAAAACCAAAGTCTGGTTTTCAGAGAAGAACCAGGAATATGAAACAAGGTGGTTTGGGGGCAGATCCCTAAAAACTTTGCATATAAAAGTGAGGCAGTACAATGATTTACCCCGCCTTAGACAGTAACAACTGCTGAGAGCTTTTCCCAGGCTCACAGGCCTCCTTTGCTGGGAAGGACTAAAATCTCCTCCTCCCTCCCCCAAGCCAGGTCTGAAGTAAAGCCCTCCCCTGCTTTTCTGATAGAGTTGTTCCTCCCTAGAGGAAAAAAAAAAAAGAAATTAATGTTTCATCAAGACACAAAAAGAGACTAAGGGAGAATATAGGTCTGGTGTGATGTTTTTTTAAAAAACAGCCCCAACATATGCACTACACACTCATTCAACTTTGGGCAATAGTAACTGAACCCATCAATAATGAAACCCCCTGTTTCAATGCACCTGATGCCTTTTTGTCCTTTCATATGCATAGTGGCTCTTCTTTCTTACAGCTGGAGAAAGAGCAGGAGAAGCAGGAAGACCACGAACCAGAATTCATTAAAGTCAAGGAAAACCTGAGAAGAACATCAACAGTGACAGGGGATGAGAAAGCAGCGTAGCTTCTGCCAAAACTCAACAGGGATCCTACCAAGGCCAGTGCTAACACACACCTGCTGACATCTCTGTACATGGTGCACATTCACAGCCACATCATCGGGGCTACTTACGGTTATTAACACTTGCTCCAGTAGAAGGCACAGAAAAGGTTTTCCCAGCCCAGGAGGGAATCACTGTGGAAAAAGTGCAGTATTCACTGAAGAAGTACTCACACAAGTGGATGCAGAGATAATGATATTTTCCCCCCCAGACCATGGGTGCACTCTAACCACCAGCTAACTCTTGTTAAACTCTAGGGACACAGTGAATATTTAAGCCAGGGAAGTCTGTGGAGGTTTGGGGGACCCCTGCTTCTTCCTGGAGGCAGGCTGGCCAGGCACAAGGTGACAAGAGGGCAGCTGCAGCTGCGGAGAACCTCCTGGAAACCTGGCAAGGTAACTAAAAGGGACAACCTGTGTATTACTGAATACAACCTAGATGACCACAATGGCTTTCCCAAGGGTCACTGGTATTGCACCAGTGTGTGTCAAGCCTGGCTGAGGCTGTGTGTCCCAGCAGCACACCTGTGCTATTAGAAAAACCAACCTCTGTATGCCCATACCAGTGCAGCACAGGCAGATGCCACTGTTCTTCACAAGCACCTTTAAACTGCATTTCAACCCTGTTTCAAAGTGGCTATTTAGGCAGTTCCACGCTGAGGCAGAAAATACATTGGACTGTTCCATCAACACCCCAAGTGGGAGGTAAATGCTCTGTGCAGAAAGCAAAAGCTGGGTGTTTCCAGCGTGGCTGTCCATGGAAGCATGCAGTGACTGAGCAGAAGATCCCTGAGGATGTAGCAGACAGACAAACTGCTTCTTACCCCTGGACTACTGAGCTTCAGCCACTCACCCAGCAGCCGAGATAGAGGGGAACATAGGTCCTGATGCAAAACTATTTTTCAGTGCTTCTAATCCCCTTTTCCAGAGGTCAGAGCTGCCTCATTGCAGTTGCCACCTTGCAAAGCTGAAACTCTTCTTGTTCCTGGTATAGTCAAGCTGAGGTGGATGGTGCATTTGCACCATGTACAGACAGAGCCTGACACACTTATGGTGGATACCCCTCGTGCCCTGGGGTATCCATATCCAGAGCTAAAACTGTGCTTTCAGGAATATCTCAGCTTCTTGCTTCTCACATCAGCCCTGATACAAAGCCTGAACAGCAAAACTCACTGACTGCCTTTGGACACTGGCCCTTGAATGGTCTCAGTGGACCTTGTCAGCTGGGAAGGTAATACCTGGTTAAACAACATCTACTATCCATGTCTTCAGTGGATCCATACATAAATCAAGGGAAACTGGGCATTTATCATATATTTATTAAAAAGTTGATAATCCATTCCCTAGTCTCCCTGGTCCAGTGGGATGTTTCATTTCAGAGGGCTGTTTCATTTCAGAGGGCTGTTGCTCAGCCTGACAGCCTGGGTGAAACATCTGAGCCACATCACATGTCAAGAGCAGTGATACAGGTATGGAGTTTCTGTGACAGACTGGACTATAAAAGCCCTTAACTCAGCTTCAGTCCTTGAGCACCCCATGTCAAGGCACTGTCTCTGCTGTAGTTTTTAAGCCCCTTGCTCATATGCTTATTCTAAACATGATTTTGTTTCAGAAATCCAGTGCATATTGTCACTGTGGCTCACACAAGACCTGAAGGGCTTTATTACGTCCTTTCCAACTGTGAAGCTTTTCATATAGGTGATGATTAAAACCATAAGGAAGAAGCAGCATCAACTATTTTTTCAGGGGGAAAAAAAAAGTCAATTTTCTCCAAGGATAATAAGGTGTTAGTAAGGATGCTTGTACATAGCTGTAAAGAACGCTGCACGATACTCCATAGAGAACATCAGTGTAAGCAGCAAGCCAGAATTACTGTGCTGGAGTTTTTTGGGGAGTTATGGCACAGATTAAGTAACCTTGATCAAAGAGCTCAAAAAAAATTCAGCAAATTAATTTGTAATTTTGCCACAGATGGAAATGCACTCCAGGAGAGGCAATCTGTCACTCCATATGCACCAGTGAAATCAGTGTTATCAGCTCACCCGGGCTGGGACAGGGGTATTTATGCAAGTCCTTGGGTGGGAGCCATCCAGTAAGGTCAGCAATGAAAAGGATGAAAGTATTTTTTCAGTTGCTTTTCTTAAGCATGTAAATATTACCTGGAGGCGGAGGGGATAAATCAAGGTGCCTCCCTTTGATGTGGTGTCCACCAAGCACAGAGTGGGGCTGCACACAGCATGATCCATGGTGGCTAAGGGGTGTCTAGGTCATTTCCAGCAGGTGTCCAGAAGGGAAAGGGAAGGCCAGGTCAGACTGTCCTAACTCAGGCTGAGCAAGCAGAACCACAAGAAAACCTTCCAGCAGTGGAGAGACAGCAGAAAGCCCTGACCCAGCTGCCCACCAGGACCCCATACTGTGGGGTATCTTTGTGTCTCTATTGCTTTTACATTCATTTCTCCCTATGTCCCTAAAACACACTCCTGAATAAACATGGTGTATTCAGAAGATCATATAATCAGAGTATTGATGGAAGACAATTTTTTGCACTGTGTATGTTGCTTATGTGGTATATAGTCTATATTCTGTGTTGATGTTTATACATTTATATGAAACTATACATTTATATGTCTTGCACCTCTACTGAATTAACTCACTATTTAATGTGGACAAATCTGAAGAAATAAACTAAACAATGGTTGTATATTTTGCTCTTTTCCACAAGGAACTGAAAAAGCTCCAAGGATTCAAGCAGACAACAGCCAAATAAACGTAATGAACAGACAAACCAGTGAAGTCTGACACCAATTCCTTTGTTAGTGCTGTGTGAACTTGCTCATCAATCAGCCCTTTTTGTCATCTGCACCCAACACTGAATCCAGTGCTTATCCCCAGACTTCATCTCAATTTGATGAAAGTTTAAGGGCCCAAAAATTGTGGCATCAGGCCTTGTGCTCTGAAACTTCCCATACTGTTTGATTTCCCACTGGACATGGATGCCCACTTGCCTGGCAGGGCAAGACTCACAAAGCCAAGGAAACATGTCCTCGGATTTAATTTAAAAACTCAGGTTTGAACTTACAGGTAATCCTCACACTAGTGAGCTTTCTTCATTATTTTTAAACATTTTTTTTAAGTTCTTTAGCAGCAACCAAAGACCACAGATTAAACATATAAGAAAGAGAGAGGGTGCTTCACACGTACAGGTCACACACACCATGGTCCCTGAGAGCCAGGGTAAAACTGAATGCAGCAAAGCAAATGAAAAGGACTCGTCTCATTACTGATATTGGCACAGATGCCAACATCCCACTCAGAACATGGCAGAGATGGTGCTTGGATGCATTTCTCTGACACCAGGTATTTACTGGAGTTGCCACACTGGGAGGTACATTTTGTTCCAACCCTCCACACCCTGTGGCACTGGTGTGGCCAGTCAGCTCATCACTGGGGGTGAGGGCTCATTCACTAAACTTGTTCTTCAGGTCAGATTTCCAAAACATCTTCCCACCTTTTTGCTGCTTATAACATCATCTCCCTTACTATCCTACTGTGGCAGGTTGTGTACTTAATTTCCTGGAATAAATCACCCAAAGGGACACATCTTCTCTGGGGACTGAGGCCTTTGGTGTGACATGAGACCAGGGGACTCGGGCAGCACTTCGTAGAATGCTTTATCAACCTCTTCCAGCACCAAGCAGTGAGGTTTTGATGGGCTATGCCCCAAAACTTACACTGATCACACACCTCCTTCCATACATGGATGCCAAAAGCAGTTGTTCATATCGTGACAGTTCCTCTTCTATGCAAGGGAGTAAGAAACAATCATTTCTGCTCTTAAAGGACACCTGCCTTTTAGCTATGCTCGAACTGCTCCATCGCCTGGATTTCTCTTACTGCCAGAGCTTTTAATACCAGCTTTGCTCTTTATCCAAGTCATGCTGAGATTTCTTTCCTGTGCATTCACTCCTGAAGTGCTCCTAGATAGTTTGCTGCCATGGTATTTCCTGCCCAGGAACACTTATATTTTGATGCTTGATATATTCCTCATTACTGCCTCAAAAATGGCAAATTCTGGTTTTCTTCCTCAAGCTATTGGTACCTGTTGACTGACCCTGGCCAAACACCCCTGCTCAGGAACTTGCCTCTGCCTATCCTAGGTATTTCTCTATATTTAGATCATTTCCCAAAATTATCTAAAACTGCCACAGACCAAATGGTTTTGCGTTGATGAAAGCATCATGTGAGACCATATGAATTGGCCATGATACTGGTGAGATCCAGCCTTATGGAAATAGGGGAAAAGGTGAAATTATCAGCAACATAATGAGGGTGTGTTCCAACGCACCACAACCAGGTGCTCTTGCGGATTTTGCCAGTTGTCATCACACCTGTGAGATCTCTGGGCACCCAAGGGCACGTGGAGCTGAGGTGTATGACACGCTGCCAGGCGTGCAGCGCCAGTGGCACTCCAGCTCAGACCTCACTAACACAGACTGGCAGTGACCTACCCAGGCAGCACCTGAGCCTGCCCAGATAGAAGCCTGCATGAACATCAGGTTGCAAGTAAATAGTGAAATTCCATGGAGCACTTCAGAAGGATCTAGTGCCTCCCAAGCACTCCCAGCCCCAGGTCACCATGGGATGCGACACTGTGCTGTACAGACCTGAATACAGCACATCCACAGGACACCCTGGGAGTGTGACAGAGCCACATAGCATCTTTAATCTACCAGGCTGATCCCTAACACACTATCCACTGCCCATGAGCACACACACTGCATTGCAGTCAGCTGCTCTGATTGGTTGTTGCTCCTCATGGCTGCTGGGCTTGGTTCAACAAGCTCAGCTCCAGGCTTAAAATTACAGTTACCCAAAACTACATCTGATTTCCCAACCTTTGTTTAACTTCTCACATTAAAGCAAGTCTTTAGTACGAGTGAACTCCATGTGTTCCTTCCCTGAGAAAGCAGTTCCCAACAGGTCTGAAGCAGAAGCACAGACGTGTCGATGAACTATGAGCAGGGGGAACTCCTCTCCCGTCTGTAGTCAGGGTGAGCCCCCGGGGGCGTGGGGGGGGGAGAGCTCCAGCTCCCGTCACTAGAGACCCGGACATCCTGCAGCAGGGCAGATTCAGGATCACCAGGGATGAAGGCAGCACACACCCCACGGCAACCTCCCGTTGCCCTCCGGCACGACCCAGCCTGTGAGGCACATCGCCGGTGTCCAGACTTGCACCCCAAACTGCGGGAAGGGATGAGGGCAGTGCCCTGGCTGTGCTGGGAAAACCCTGAGCGAGTTAAACACACAGGCAAGGAGCAGTGCGAGCCCGAGGGGTGCTCTCCTCCAGCCGGAGCAGGCTGCAAAAACAATACATCAAATTTAAGAACACCAGAAGAAGGGCAGGGTGTCACTTGGGGGACGGAGCTGGAAGCGCAGCCTCCAACGCGCAAATCGGCTGGAGCGCGATCGGAAACAGTCGTGTTTTTAGGCGCAGAGCCCTTTCAGCGCTGGGATCGGTGGGATTTTCCTGCCTGCAGAGGTCAGCACGTGCAGGAACACCCACGGCTCCGGGGACAAGGGCCAAGGGGCACAGGGACGCCGGGAGCCGCGGCCCAGCCAGGGAGGCAGCAGCCGGACGGCTCCCGAGGGACGCGTGGGACAAGGTACGTGGGGGTTCGCGTTCGCACGGAGCGAAGGGAATCGCGGAATTTCCTTACGCGGCCTCACGGAAGAGGAGGCGTCCCGGGCTCCTTCCCGTGACGGCTCAAGGGCAGCGCTGGGCGACTCCAACCCTGTGTACACTGCACCCTGCCCCGGGGCTGTCCTCTCTCCCGAGACAGTAACGCACCTTGAATTAAAGGCCTGAATATCGGAAAAGCAGGAATTAATAACACATTTGCAAGAGGTTCCAGAGTTTACGTTTCTTAAAGTAATGCAATGTTTCGGAAAGGCAGCAGCTTCTTCAAGGGAAAAATAGGATTTATTTCCCACACACGACACCTTTTTTTAACTAGCATCCTGCGATAAATCCTGCTAACATGGGGATTACAAGGTCAGGAGTTAACGTAAATAAAGCTGAGCCCCATGGCAGGACAGAGGGAGCACAGGAAGTGCCTGCGAGCCCCAAGCCAGAAACTCCCTTAAATATTAACACATAGTTGTGGGATATTCCTGCACTAACTGATACAATATTGCAGACAGACTGGGGAAAGAAAAATATTTTATGCTTAAAAATATATCATAAAACCCGAAGTTTGAGTTCTTAAAAGTACCATAAATCTCCACTGTCCATATCATTGCAACAAGGACAGGACAGTGCCTAAATATTCTCACCACCCCCGTGCAGGTACAACATCTTGGCCAACCTACTGAAACCACTCCTCACTGTGCCAACACCTCCATCAGGCATCCACTGACGGGGTGCCAGCACCAGACGAGCCCCGTCCCTTCCCAGAGCAGGCTCCAGGATGGCTCTGCTGGAGACCAGCAAGTACTCGCAGGGCACAGCGCTCGGCAGCGTGAATCCCGACCTGGCCAGCGAGAGGCAAACCGCCTCCTTCTGCGTGGAGAAGCTCACGGCCCTGCTGGATGGTGGCGCAGAGCAGACTCGGATACGGAGGGCGGTGGGTGAGTGAGCCCTACAAGGCCCTGCTGGGGGCCTGGCACAGGCCATGCCTGGGCGTCCCTGCTGTTCTGCTCCTCCTCTGCAGCATGGTGGGGTTTGTGCTTCTGGGCATTTGCTTATCACCCATGTCTTAAAAAAGTGGGAGTGTGGAGCTGGAGTCTTCTCTTACTGTAAATCAACACGATTCCTCCACAGCCACTCCTGCTGTCTGAAGCTTTTCCTCCTCCCTGCTCCCATCCCCAGTGTCTCTCGCAGGACTGGTTAAACTGGAATACAAGAACTGAGGGTTGAGTGTCCCTGTGCCAGTGGGATGTGCGCAGGGGCTTAGTGCTGCTGTGAGCAGTGCACACCATGTGTGAGCCACAGCCAGCAACCCTCCTTGGCACATCAGGCTTAGCCAGGTGGGGAATGTCTTGCGTGGGTTGCTCAGCCAGGCTGAGCTGCTCTCACTCGTCATGAGTGTGCCAAAAACTGACTGTATGCTCAGAAGGAACAGAGGAACCCTCTCTTTTGTCTCTGTAACTACTAACATTATACACTTACCAAACAAGAATGGCACAGGCCACTGGGATCACACAGTTCAAGGTGCCGCTGGAACTCAGTATAATCTTACCTGTGAACAGACAAAGCAAAATGGATCAGGGGCAGTTTTCAGACTGACACAGAAATAGTGACTCTGAGTTGCTTTGCAACACTGCCATAGGCTGGTAACATCCCAAACCAGAGCACTGGTGCTGAGCAAGACACCCAGCAGGCTCCAGCTATTAGCCACCCTCAGGGCAAAATCCAGCTAACCACAGGTCTTGCTGGAACAAGCATGGGAGCAGCAACTGGAGGCAGAGGGATCCATGGCATCTTGAGATTAGGTCAGTTGGTAAGATCATGGTGCTAATAATGCCAAGGTTGTGGGTTAGATCCCCATTTGGGCCATTCACTTAAGAATTGGACTTGATGATCCTTGTAAGTCCCTTTCAGCTTAGAATATTCTGTGATATTCTGTGATTCTGCCACAAAGTCACCCCTTACTCTCTGAACAGCAATGGTACCTTACCCTGCAGGGTCACCATTTCCACTCAACAGACCCCTCATGCTCACTCAGTTCCCCTCCTCCTTCCCCAAACCCACTGCTTTTCAGAGTTAGATGTGACAGCCCTGGGAGCCAGGACTGGCAAAATAAAACCTGCCTACAGGCAGGTGCTAGTAAGTCACAGCATCAGTATCCAAGGGTCCAGTCCTCCCAGGCAGGGCTCGAGGCACTGCCTGCACCTCCCCAGCCCCAGGAGAACCAACTCTTCTGTTGTTGCCTTGCAGTGGAAGCTATCCAATCCGACCCTGTATTTAGCACAGAAAACCAGTATTTCCAGACCCAGAATGAGAGGTACGAAGCAGCAGTCAGGAAGGCTGTTCATCTCCAGAAAAAGATGCGTGAGATGGGATGGACTGAGAATGGACCTGAATATAAGTACATTTACAGGTGATTTCTATTTATTTTTTGTTCATGTACAACTGACTTTTTCCAAGTTTTGGATGCCTACAAGAATCGGCTTTAGCAAAGGCTGGGAGAGACCAACAGCTGACAGAGTAGCTTTGGATAAAAACATGGTGCAGGTTTTTATTTTAGCAGCACACTTGGGAAAAGGGAAAATGGTAGGGAATGGCAGGGAACTTCTCAGAGAGCAGCACATGGGTACAGCGTGATAGATCACAGCAGTTCACAGCCACAATATGATATTTCCACTTCAGCAAGCTCCTTACTTGTGCTACAGCTCTCATACCACCCCTCTGACATTTTTAAATGTATAACCAGTGTTGGAAGTGTTTCAGTTACATTACTGACTTCCAACTAAAGAAAAGATAACATTTTGTCCATCTAGAAAACCCACATTATATTAAAGGGGGGGAAAAAAGGAAAGAAAGAAAAAACTCACCTTAGTTTTTGGGAGTAAATGGGAATAAAATATTTTCACAATCCTTTCCTTCTAAAGTTTTCTTAAAGCTTTTTGTGTGGAGTTGAGCTCCACAATTCAATTACTTGCCCCTCCTTCTTTCTCCCTTTGCTAAATAAATTCTTGGCTCGCTGTTGCCTGGTGGGGTCTTTGCTCTTTGGTGGGGTCACATCCCCAGCAGGAAGGTGCAAGTTCAGAAGTGTCATCAGAGGTGCAAAGGCCCTTACACTTCACCACTGACACTCAGAGCCACTTTCCAGCATTTCATAGAATCCTAGCACAGTTTGGGTTGGAAGGGACCTTTAAAAGTCCTCTAGTCCAACACTGCAGTGAGCAAGGACATCTTCATCTAGATCAGAATGCTCAGAGCCCCTTCCAGCCTGACCTGGAATGTTTGCAGGGATGGGATGTCCACCACCGCTCTGGATAAGTTGTTCCAGTGTTTCACCACCTTCATTGAGAAAAAATTCTTCCTTATATCTAGTCTAAATCTACATTTTTTAGTTTAAAACCATTACCTCTTGCCCTATGGTGACAGGCCCTGCAAAAAGGTTTGTCTCCATCTGTAATTTTTTATGCTAAACTCTACACCACCTACAGTGAGCGGGACTAATGAAGGTGGAACTCTTCCATCAAGAGCTCTTGGACCTGATCATTATATTCCCATTTAAAAGCATCTCTCCACTCCTCCCTCAGTAGAAAAAAGAAATCCCAGCAGATTTTAAAACCTGATGAAATTCCACCCCCTCTCCCACCCAGGTGTGCTTTTATCAGGCCCCCTGATGCTGAGGGCTGTGGCAGGGACAGCCCTGTGTTGTCCCATTTTGCTGGATTAGGAGCAGAGCTGCCTGGCAGGGCAGCTCTTGCCTGATGAAACACCAGGTGAGCACCAAGCTCTTATGACAAAATCCCGGTGCTCCCGGTGCCAGGCACAGTGAATCACTCGCACAATTTAAAATCGAGCTTTTCA
Organism: Myiozetetes cayanensis; assembly: GCF_022539395.1. NCBI lineage: Eukaryota > Metazoa > Chordata > Aves > Passeriformes > Tyrannidae > Myiozetetes > Myiozetetes cayanensis. Next base: position 8,855,440 of record NW_026087389.1, read on the forward strand.
AATTGCAGCTAAAGGAACGTTATTTCTGGACAGGCTGCCAAGGATTCATTAAGTCATTTTCTGTTAATCAGAGCAATTTCCTTTTAACTTCTTTGTTCATATTTTTCCCCCCACTGTTTCAGCATGATTGATTCTCTCTCAGGGCCAGTATAAAAGAAAGGTCAGAGTCATTTGTTAACAATAAAAGGTATCTATGTGGAAGGAGATGCTCACTAGAGCACTGCAGTAAAGCAATGTGCTAACAGCCACCCAGCTACTGAGAACAGCACAGCCACTTACTTGTACATGTACCTATAGTGTGAGGTGATTCAACCATATTTGAGGAATCCCAGGAAGAGGGACTGTATTCCTCATGTTTTGTTAGGATTTCTCACACACATAAGAAGCTTAAAACAGATTAATTTCTGATTTGCACCATGGAAATGGCTGTACCCAATTCCCATACACAGTTTCTGGAATAGTGCTTTTTAGGATGTATGCAGAGGGTGATGGCAAAGGGCCTGACCAGACAATAAACCAGGTGTTATACAGATGTATTTGAATTTTCCCACAAGAAAACAACATGTCAAGTCAGGCCAAATCTCCATGAACCCCAGTATTGTTCACTGACAACAACAGAAAACAAACACGCAGCAAAAAGTACAGCAACAAACCCAACATACCAATCTATTTCCCCAGAATGGGAAGGCTCAAAAAATCCAGATACCTACAGGTGTAATTCAGTCTAATGTGCCCCACAGTGAATTGCCAGGGTTTGGGGGTTTTTAAGAAGGGTGGTTTTTTTTTTGGGGTTTTTTTGACTTCTTTAGTTTAGCCTCAAAATATTACTTAAATAATCAGGAAATAAAATAAAGATATGAAGGGCTCGCAAGCCTCAGAGCCACAGGAGCTTTGGAGCCGGGCTGTGTTTTTAGCTGAGCATCTGCTACTCAGAACAGATAATTCCTCCAAGAACAACTGAAATAATGAGCGAGCAACACTTAAGCAAACTGATATGAAAGAAGGAACAAAAGCAGCTTGGAAGAGCTCTTTTCCTGCAACACTGTGCTGCTGCTGGCTGCTGGATAAAGTATGACAAAGCAGAAATCAAAAGGCAGCAGGTGGTACCGTCTGGTGATCACTACAGGGCCACTGCCTCATTCATTCATCACATGCCTGGAACTTCACCCCTTTAAAAATACCCCTTGTACCTTCTCCACAGGGCACTGTCAGGGGACGTTGCGTTTCTCCTTCACCGTGTCTTCATGAGAAGTATTTCAGTGCTGGGCTCTGACAAGCAGATTGCCAAGTGGATTCCTCTTGCCACCCAGCTCCGGCTCATTGGAAGCTACGCCCAGACTGAACTGGGACACGGTAAGGCTGTGGGAAAAACACAGCATTTCCTTAGGACAAAAGCCTGCAGCCAAATGCTCATGGAATCATGGAAATTTGAGTCCAAACTGTCCATCCTTCCCTGGGGAGGGGGGTGGCTGGGTGGAAATGCCTCCTGCATGTTAGAGGTCGATGTCCTCAGCATTCCTTTGCAAGCTGGAGAGGCACTGGCTTTGGTTTTGCCAATATGGAAAAATTAACAAGGGTGAGGGTGAAAGCCCATGGTTAGACAGCAGGCAGTCACCAGCAGGGGAGGGGATCAGCCAGGCAGCTTGTCCAGCTGATGGCTGTCACCAGGAGCCCAGCAGATGCCCAAGTACCACAGGGCTCAAGAGATTTGTGCAAGACATGGTGTGGGGTCATTGCAAGCATTGTCCTGTGGTTCTTGTCAGAAGGGTAAACCACAAAACCCTGACAATGCCCACACCAGCCCCCAGGGACCCTTCACTCCCTCCATCCTTGTGTTACACCAGGAGATAATTTTTTTTTTAAATTTCTTTTTTTAAAGGCACATATCTTCAGGGTTTGGAAACAACAGCAGTCTTTGATATTGCTACTCAGGAGTTTATACTGAACACACCAAAGATCTCTGCCATGAAGTGGTGGCCTGGAGACAGTAAGTACCGCACAAAATATTTTGGGTTTCCTCATTTGTCCCCTTCACTTACTCCATCTACCCTGCTTAAGCTCCATGTTTGAGGGTCCAGGTGCTAGCAGAAGACTTCTGTAAGAGATGCACTCACTGAGAGGCAAGAAAGGGGTTTGTCCAAGTTCTGAGGCCAGAAGGGAGCCACCATCCTCTACCAAAACCCCATGGGTGGCAGGGCTGGAGACCTTCACTCAGGCAAACTCCTGCCTCTGCAGGAATAAACCTTCTCTTTCTAAATAATACTCAGGCAACCAAAACCTGCAGGGAGGTCATCAGCATAAAGGATTCAAGTCATCAGACAGTCTCAGCATAAAGGATTCAAGTGTGAAATTCTTTGCTCCCTTCAGGAAGGTATTTCACAGAAAATAACTGGAGTCACTGCAGCAGCCACAGCACTTCCCACTCTCTCAGCACTGCATGAGCTTTAACTGCTTATTTTTTCTCATATTCTCCTGCAAAACTATTAATCCAAGCCTCATGGGCAGCAGGAGTGGCAGAATGATGGTGCAGCTTCTGAGAGCCAAGAGCAGGCTCAGCTTTAGGCTTCCAGCAGCTGTGGCTCACCCCTGTGCTGACCCCTACCTTCGTGGGATTGAACACACAGTTACACTGACCACTCTCAACCGTGGAAGTGTTTGTGCTGTACCTCGTCTTAAGGGCATGGGGCTGTTTTTCTTCTTGCAGTGGGACGATCAGCGACCCACACAGTGGTCTTTGCTCAGCTGTACATCCATGGGAAGTGCTATGGCATCCATCCCTTCATCGTGCAGATACGCAGCCTTGAGGACCATTCACTCTGCCCAGGTAAACAACCCCAGACACCACAGCCCTTGTGCAGGTGCTCTGCCTATTTTGCCCTTAAATGTTTTCTAAAACATTGGGCCCAGGGAGAGTTACAACTGCCAAAACCAAGCCAAGACAGATACCCAAGGCGTAGTTATCATTAACCTCAACCTTCTTATCTAAAGAGAAATCTAACATATCCTCAGGCATATTCAGACCAAGCCCTCATAGTAACCAGAAGCCTGGCCTGCTCTGAGCACCTCTCCATTAACACCTGAGTTCTGGCCCTGGCCAACACAGATCCATCTGTTGATGGATCATGGAAACAAACTACCACAAGGCATTCGAATGCCTGTTTCACCCCTCAGGCGAGATCTTCCATGCTGGGAAAGAAGCCCTTCCCTTGAAATCCCCAGCCTGACACCAAATGGGGAGAAAAGAGTTCAAGTGGAAGTAAGCAGGCTCTGTTTTCTCCTACTGCAGGCATAACTGCCGGAGACATCGGTCCCAAAATGAATTTTGAGGCCATTGACAATGGCTACCTCATGCTGAAGAACGTGCGCATCCCCCGGGAGAACATGCTGAGCAAGTTTTGTGAGGTATGTGTGGACTCACATCACAGACTCACCCATCATACTCACTGCACAACCAGAGAGACGACAGGGACCTGCCTAAATTTAGGACAGAAATCTTCCTTTGAGGTGTCTGCAAGCCTCTGAGGTTTTATCAAGGGCAGAATTTACCTGAATCCTAAATGAAACTTGGTGTCAAGAACTCCACATTCAGAGGCTGGCAGAACCTATCTCAGCCAGAAACAGTAAGAGTTTGTCTCTTTAAACAAGTATCTTCCATCCATCACACACAAAAACGTTGTTTACATTCAGCAAAGGATTTTTCTGTCTGTTTTACTCTATGCTTAGTGATTACACAGCCACCTTACACAGCCATCTAACACCCTCTCCCTACTCCAGGTTCGACCAGACGGCACCTACATAAGACAGGGGTCACAGAAGATTAATTATTTCACCATGACTACAGTGCGCATTTCCCTCATTTCAGACGAGGTTCTGACCCCCCTCATGAAAGCCTGCACCATTGCCATCCGCTACTCCGTGGTTCGCCGGCAGTCCAAGTTAAAGCCTGGGTAATGCCACACAGCCTGCAGCAGTGGGGTGGGGACTACACACCATGTTCCCCTGCACCAGTTTGTGCTTCTGCTTTTCACCTTATCTTTCAGCCCATCACCGGCTGATTTCCTGGCCCAGACAGGGCATGACGAACATGCTCCCCCGTTATTTACATTAACGAGCTTCTGTAACGTTTACAGTTCTTTCCAAGATAAGTTTCATAGTTTGAATAGCTCAGCAGTTCACACAGGCAACTTATTTTTTTATGACTGGCCTTCTCCTAGTGCAATCCTGTATCTCAGCAGAATCCAGACAAAGCAGACAAGTTGCTGAATTCTTATTCCATAGCATCCTACTAGTGGGTGCAACGTTAAAATACCTTCCAACATCCTGAAATCCAACATCCACACTTTACAACACCAAATTGTATTAATCTGGTAAGAATCCCTATTATTTTTAATTTGAATGAATTACAAAAATTTCCATTTAGATCTCATGTCAAAAGCAGAAGGATCCTAATGAGAACGTGGTTTGGTGCAAGCACAAACCAAACAGAAGAGCGGAGCATGCTGAACAATTGTAATAACCAATCCCAACGACTGAAGTCCTGAGTGTACTAACCACAGAAAAAGAGGTAAAGAACATCCAAAAAAAAGCTCAAAATAATTTAGACATTTTCAGAGGAACCTATCTACAGCCAGGGCACAAAGATTCTGTTTGAAAAGCAGAAATTTTTCAGGGTATAGTAACACCATCTCCCCTGGAACAACTTGCTGTCCTTGAAGTCTTCATCCTTCTCCTCTCTCACAGTTCCTCTGCACTGAGGCTTTTCTGTGTTGTTAGGCTGGTTCATCAACACAGCAGAAAAATCCCTTTTTTTTTTTTCTCATAAGGGTTTGTTTCTCCAACAGCTCAGCTAGCTGGGCAGGTTTGCTGCCACACCATCAGCTCAGTCCTGTTCACACACTGCTTCTTGGTAATGAAAAATGCCATTTTTCATTCTGCAGCTGAAACAATAGCTATGGCTGTGTCCACACTTTCCCTGCTTCATCAACTGTCTTCCAACAGGGAACAAGAAGCAAAAATCCTTGACTACCAGACTCAGCAAGAGAAACTGCTGCCCCAGTTGGCAGCAGCCTATGCCTTTCACTTCATCAACGATTACCTGCAGGAGCTGTTTGACAGGGGGTACAGAGAGATCCAGAGGAAGAACTTTGACATGCTGCCAGAGGTGAGCTGCAGCAGGATTAGCTCATACAGCACTTCTCATCTCCGGATATCAAAGGATTTTAGCAAACTGGACAAGCATTCCTCTCACTAGAGAACTGGAGAAAGAAGAAGCACTAGGAGATTAAATGGTGTGTCCCAGGTCCACAACCAGTCAGCAACAGCATTCGCTCTACCGCCCCAAATTTTTTGTTATGGACAGTATTGCAGAGCGAAAAGTCCTTGAAAAGCGTGTCCATTTGCTAAAACCTCGTTCCAAGTGGTTGGTGGCACAAAGTTTTACTTTACAACTTCAAATGCACATGCAAATACTCACTTCTGAGCCAAAATCAAAAATGTGACTTTTTAGATGGAACAGAAGATTTTGCAATTGGGTGCTTGAAATGAAACACACTCTGAACAAAGGTGGCCGAAGCCACAGCTGGTTGGTAGAAACCCCAAAATGCGTAAACTGACTACAGGATGCCCAGCAGGAGGGTGTGCAGCATCCCAGGCAGACACCAAAGGCCAGGCTCAGGGAGCTGGGTGCACCAGGAAGCAAAGGGGGACCCGACAGGGATTTCATGTCCAGATATCGCACAAGATTAAAAAAGGAAATTTATTCTAAGGATTGTTTTAGAACAATCCACCAGTAACTTAGAACCAGTAACTTAGAACTTCCACCAGTAACATTCTGCTTTTGGATTTTTTCTCTTTTTGTTTTTTAACAGCTCCATGCATTGTCTTCGGGCTTTAAAGCTGTGATCACTCACCACTCCACTGCAGCAGTGGAGATCTGCCTCCGGGCCTGTGGGGGACATGGCTACTCCCTGCTCAGTGGACTCCCTTCTTTGTATACCAAAATACTTGCCTCTTGTATTTATGAAGGGGAAAACACCATTTTGCTCCTGCAAACTGCCAGGTAACAATTCAAATATGTGCATCTAAAAGCCTGTCCCCTCATTTATTCAGCCTCTACCACTTCTCCGAAACCAGTAAAACCAGCTACTCCTTTCTCACAGCACCTTCTAAAAATATAGCTCAGGACATAAACTATTCATGTCTTCTGTCTAACAGGCATGGAGGTTGTGTGGGAATTGGATTATCTCTTCTATTTTTGGTTTGGGGACGTATGCAGGTGCTGCTCTGCATAACCTCATTTTCCTCTTTGCCTCTTAGCACAGCAAACACATTGCTATACAAGTTTTGTGGTTTATTTTTTAAGCAACCAGTGTAACAATGGTACAACGTAACACAATACTGGTAAAAGTGAGGCCAGAACACAATATTGGTAAAGTGAGATTCAGAGAAAACAAATTTGTTGGATCCTGAAAGTAGATGGATGAGTCATGCTCCAAGAACACCATTCTCCTCTGAACACCCAGTCTGATGTTTATCCAGAGTACATGAAATATATGAGAAAAACTTCAGCTGCTTGAACTTTTAGTAATGTGTGTTTTTACTAGAAGGAGAAAACCAGTGCACTTCCCAGGGACAGAGCAACCACATAGCTCTTTGCTTGCATGCAGACACTTCTGCACTCATTACTGCTTCTTCAAGAAGCAAGATCAACAGCAAGGTCAAGAGAAATGCTGTAACTTTTTAATTCCAGACCTGGTCAGTCTAGCTCACAGCAGAGGTGCCAGAAAATAAGGGAGTGGGGAATTCTCCTTGTACACAATCTCTGACAAAGGGTCTCATGTTTGTTAAAATAATGTGAGTGCGTGTTGGGGATCACAGAGGGGAAGACCAAACCACCACTAAGATTCCCAGACCATTAAAACTCAGGTTGCAAAGTTGATAATGTATCTAATCACCATGCTGCTGAGACTGCTAATAGCCACAGCAAGTTTCTGCTGAAAAACCCATCACTACAGGCTGCTGTAGTGTTAAGTACAGTAGACAGGCTACCCCTGAGAGCATCACAGATCAGGTTACTGCAAATAACATGCAAAACAAAAGGTCATTACTCGTTCAAGTCCATTCTGGACCACTGCAGCACCTTGCTGCTCCTTACCTGCTCCCACTTTACTTTTTGCTGTGTGCAGATCACCACCATACCCTGCTCTGACTTTGCTCTCTTCCCAGGTTCCTGATTAAGTGCTTCATGGCAGCCAGTGCTGGCCAGCCTGTTCCACCATCTGTCACTTATCTGGCTGCAGTGAAACCTGGGAAGTGTCCAGCCAAGAACAAGTCGGATTTTCTCAGTCCACATATTTACACTGAGGCCTATCAACACGTGGCACTCAGGTCAGTACAGAGGATGGGAGACATCAGAAATCTGTTAAGGGCTCAGCTTCTTCCTTCCTTTCAAGGGAGGTAAAATAAGTTACACAAGGAGTGGCACCATCCGTTCCTGAAAGAGAAAAGGAAGACTACAAAGGATTAACAGCCATGTCAGATGTTCAGTATGGAGCAGAAGTTCTTAAGCCACGTGCTACCAAACAACTACGTCCACAGAGTTGGTGGCACCGTTTAAGTAAATCCCAGACCACATCACTGAATTGCCATCCAGAAAAACCTTTAGGCAACTGGATCCTGAGCAATTTTATACAGAATGTTAAAATTTCACATACCTGAGAAAGGGATGTTTGTTTTCAATTAGCACCACAGTAAACACACAGCTTCTCATTCTGTCTGTAGCCTTTCAACTACACATTCAGCCACTCAACACAAATAATAATGGTACCATGAGTGGTCTCATTGGAATTTTGTGCAGTTATGGGCTGTATAGGTGTCATCTCTGAAAACCAGGTAAACAGACAACCCTGCTGTCATTGAAACCACTGTAAAACCAGAGGCACTCTTGCAAAATCAATGGGAGCAGGATCTGAATCCCTGTGTAGAAAAGGAGAAACATAATGTAAGAGCAGTCCAGTATTACTATTTGTTTTGCAAATTCTCCTTACAAACACGACACAGGAAAAGCTCAGCCAACCCCTTGGTAAACCACCCTGGAAGCTGAGAAGGCAGAAATCCTCCAATACCAGGATGGTCTGGGTGCTTCCCCAGTTTGTACTCAGATTTTGTGTGATCTGAGCTCGCTCACACTCAGTGTAGATGACTCCAGGTGTCAGAAATGCCAGTTTGCCATCCAAGCACACACGACTCCGATTGAGAACCGTGTGCATGTGGGCTGCTCCATCCACAAACAGTATGCCTTATGCTTTTTCAATTTTCCAGGCTCATAGGCAGCACAGCAGCTAAACTACAGGATTTGATCCAGTCTGGAGCCAAGAAGTACGACGCGTGGAACCAGTGCACGGTGCAGCTGGTGCAGGCTGCAAAGGTTAGCAAAATTTATCTGCTTATTTGATGTTTGTCTTTTTGATGCAACATGCAAAGAAATGGCAGGATTAGCTTAAAGCCTCAGTGCTATTTATTGTTTCCTGTTGGCATCTAAGGGACACCACAAAGACCCTCATTGTGATCTGCATGGTGGAAAAATCATAGCAAGAAGCAATTCCTGATCTGAAAAACTTGCTCTCTGAATAGGCCAGGTAGAAAAGACTATGAGAAGAAATGAAAGGGAGAAAAGTACCTTCACAGTTATGCTACCACTGCTAGCAGAATCAGGCATCCCATATCCTGAAACAAGAACCCACTATCTCCAGCCAACATTCATCTTTTTGTTAGAATCCAACATTTCTGGCTCCCAGAGGGAAGTCTTACCAAAGCCACCCCACTGAAAGCTGGTAGAGTCACAGCAAGGGTGAAACATGCCTGGTATTTCTTCCATCTGCCTCTCCCAAGGAAAGATAACTGCAGGGAAAACAATGGAAACCAGTGATAAGTGCAATGTTAACTATGACTGGAAAAAAAAATCAAAGTCAGATTAATAACACATGCTTTCAGATGAAGTAGGATTGGGACAGCAACATTTGTTCCCCAAAACAAGGGTGAGTTAGTGCAGAACTAAGCAGAAAACAAAGCAGGAGGGGAGAAAATCCCTAAATTTCAATGAAAACTAAACCCATCAATATTTCTGTATCTCCAAAAAATATTTTTTTTTTTTAATATGCAATTAAGTGCAATTCCTCTACAATTATGGTGAAGGTCTTCCTTCCTTCCTTCCTTCCTTTGCTGAGGAAAGGAAGGTTTTGAAACAGATCCATGATTTTAACTTCACTGAATTTTTAATGAAAAACATCTCGTTGTAATCTACCATTCAGCCAGACTGAAATGGACTCAGCAAGAAGCCCCTGACAGGGAAAAAGGAACCCTACACATACCTGGCAGGGGTGATCACCACCATCGTGGTGGTTTCAGAGTAGGGACCAACCCCCTTGTAGTCAGTCAATTAGATGAAGTCCTTGATGAGTCAAACCTTTCTCAGCGACAGCCAAGATCCTTTCACAACCATGGGAAGCGTTAACACAAGCACAGATACAAATCCTTCAAAACAAGAACTCACTGAGTAAGGGAGCAAAGACTTGATCTCAGTAGCAGCATTTTTTGTGGTCACCTGTCCACCGGGCATCACCCCACATATTCAATTAGACAGACTCACTGGAAGCAGCAAATATTCAATGCTGTGACCTTGAAAATAAGCAGAGAAACTTGCCTCAAAAACAAAGGAAAGCTCCCATGAACAAAGTGACTTTTAAAAATTACCTTCCCAATAATTGTTTAAATGTAAATATATTTTTAGGGCCATGAAACAGAAGCAAAATGTTCCTGTTCAAGATTACCTTTAGAAAAAACTCTGACCAGCACTCCCTGCATACAAACCTGAACAAGTTCTTTCCTCCTGCACCCACTCAAATGGGGGGGCCAAGGTCTCTGGACCTTAGAGGAGGGGAGATCATATATCAGAGGAGATAGAATCCAACTCTCTCTGAGGAGCATGGAGGAGAATGAACCTAGACATGGGATTAGTCAGAAATAAACCATTTCTGAAGAGCCTAACATATGCAGAGGGCTGGCTGTGGTACTGTCCGTGGTGACTGTGCTGTTAGACTCTTCAGAAAATGAGATCTGGGACCCCAAAGTTTCTTAAATAATTCATGGACAGGAAGAGTCACCCAAACCCCTTGAGTTTGCCCCATAACTTTAAAATCTTGATATACTGCTGCCTTCTTGGGGCACTTCTGTATTTACTTCTTATCCCACACTTTCCCTGGAGACTCACCCACACGACTGGCATAGCAGCTCTATGAGCTGATGCCTGCCAGCTCCCAGCTGAGTAGCTCAGACACTGGGCAGACTCCCCACACGTTAATTGCTTGAGGAGACACTCAGCTTCTCAGGCAGGTTCTGCAGTCCATGCTGCTCCACCGTGCCAGCAGGAAGAGCTTCAGTGCAGGTGTGCCACGCTTACACCCACAGCTGGGAGGAGAACTGTGCAGTGGGGGAGTGGAGCCACACAGATCCCACCACCAACAACCACCCACAGCAGTGTCAGCATAGCAAGAGTCACCCCACAGACAGGTGGGGTCAACCTGCTTCGTTAGCTCTGGACCTCAGCTAATAGTTTTGTAATTTGGCAGTCAGGGACTCTACTGGTGTCTGACCCAGAAATTACCAGTTTTCTTAAAACCACAAAAGCAGGAGATAAGTTGGATTGTTCTTCTGTGACAATGGTGTTTCCAGAGCCAAAGCCCTGTAGACACTGATCCCAAAGTACCCTGAGCCCGAGGTCTTCAACTAAAGAGTTTTCTTCTGTTGATGTACAATCAAGATTCACTTGCTAGGGGTCAACACAAGCACATTCCAATGTATTTCCTTCACACAAACTCTTTGGGATATTAATCAGAAATATTTAGAGTAGGTACTAACTTGATTTCTGAAGCAGTTTTCTAGAGTTTACAAATAGCACAGTGTTGACTCTTTACAAGCCTAGTTCTGTCGTCTGCTGTGGCTGTAAGACATGAATGCAAAAGGCCTGGTCACCCAGCAAACAAAGGATACAGACTGGAGAAATGCCAGGGAAATGAAAAGGTTTTATATTCTTTGCAAGAACATTTGAGTCACTTGGCCTACTAAGAGTGTTTTGAGGTGCATTCACTGCTGATTGCGTTTGTTTTCCAGGCTCACTGCCACTACATCACAGTGAAAAACTTTGCAGAAACTGTGGAAAAACTCGAGACCAAGGCTGGCATCCAGAGGGTTATGAAACATCTCTGTGACCTCTTTGCACTACACGGGATCTTCTCGAATGCAGGGGCCTTCTTGCATGATGGATACATATCTGCAGCTCAGATGGACATGGTCACAGCATCCTACCTGGACCTCCTGGCTGTCATTCGGTGAGCTGCTCCAGCAGGAGACACACAGTTTGTCCCTGTAATAGATATAAAATGGTGCTACTGTACCTATGGCAACATCTCCACAGTCAATTCACCTCGTTCGGTTTTTATTTTCATTGCCTGGCAGCACTATAAATTGATTGAAACATCTACACAGAGCTTGTTTTCATGGTAAAACAGACCGTGACAAGTGTCCAGCTCCTCTGCAATCTCTGAAAGTTCTGTAACATGAAATCTTAAATTATAAATGAAGAAGTCCTGAACACTTTATACCATTTTCAGTAGAGCGAAAACAGGAAAATACGTAGTCAGAGCAGCACTGGCAGGAGGCAGCCACAGCAACCCATCACACACTGCAGAGTCTGCTCAAGCTGCAGCTAATACAGCCCACTCTGTTGCCATGGCTGAGCTGCAACTGGTACCCAAACAATCCTGCCTACAGCTACTTCAGATGCATCTGCTCGACACCATTTGTCACTAACTCTGTGAACTCTGAGTTATGTTAAGGTTTTCACTTACCACAACACTCACAAAGGCCTTTTGACAAAGCATTCCTCTTTCACTACTCAGTGCTATTTATTTAGAACAGATTGTGGTGCAGAGAAGTGAGTTTTATGTAAAATTCTACTTAAGCCACCTGGAGAGAAACAAGAATACAGCACAAGCAAGGGCTGAATGGGGCTGAGCCAAAGAGCAAGGCTTTTCAGAACTGATCATAGAATCTGAGTTAAGTGATGAGCATAACATTTGCAAAAGACTAACATGTTGTCATCTCTGGAATTCATAGCAACTTCTGTGTTAGTCCATGCCTTGTTAACAGGATTCAAGAACGAAGTGAGTATTTATGCATTTACAATTAGTAGAAAGAATACAAACACTTCTGGTCTGTAGCAAAATCTCAGCCTTTCCCAAACCCCCAAACAGCCCTTCCTCAGAAGGAACTGGAAGATGCAAATGCCAACATTTGAGCAAAACATTTTGCATCCTGGTACCTTGGATGTGAGGTACAGCCAGCACGACTTCCTACACCCAGGACAGTGGGAGGACAAGGAAAGAGAAACCATCTCCTGCTTAGAAGAAGCTGCCTATGCTGTAGCTCTCAGTTGCTGTCAGACTGGCCCCTGGTGCGGGTCAGGGTTGCTTTGCTCTTACAGCCACAAAGAGAATAAAAGACCTCAACACCTCATGATGAGGTAATAGAAACACTGAAAGGTAGATGGAGGCTGGAGATCAGCAAAGCACTTCACATCAATCCAATGGCAACCTTATTCCATTTTGTAAGACAAACACACACAGTGTGAGAAAAGTAAAACAAGACAAAAATCAAAAGAAAGAACTGGCAGAGACTGCTGAGAAAACATCTGACATGATATTGAGTCCTGAATTGAGGAATCAGGGACAGAGCCCAGATGATTACAAGACCCTGCAACACCCATTCAACAGTGTAGACAACTCAGGGCATTAGTAGAACATCACAGAATTGTTAGGGTTAGAAGGGACCTCTGGAGATCATCTAGTTCAACTCCCCTGCCAAGGCAGGGTCACCTAGAGATGCCTCTGACGAATCAAAACAAGCAGGCTTTTCCCCCAGTATAGACAAGGAGGAAAACTGGCGCAGACCTTCTAGGCTGAGGAAGCTGGACAACTGACTTCCAAGTTTATCTTTGATTTATCTTCCCACCTTACAAAGGAATAGCTGCTTCAGTAACACAGATGTCACTGCTCTGCTCTGTAGGAAGGATGCAGTTCCACTGGTGGATGCCTTTGACTTCACAGACAAGAGCCTGAACTCCGCGCTGGGCAGTTACGACGGGCAGGTTTATCAGCGGCTTTATGAGTGGGCTCAGAAGTCCCCCACCAACAAGGTATGGATGGGTTACAGCCAGCCAACTTCCCCATTAGCCAGGGCAGAAAACGTTTGCCTTCCTTCTAATAAAAGTAATACAGATAACAGATAAAAGACATGAGCTTTTAATTCCTTCTACCTCACTCTGAACAATGACCTGTGAGGCTCCAGTCGTGCCACCCGTAGTCTGAGTTCAGACATTTAACCTAAAAATGAGTTAAGAGCCTGCAGAGTACTAGAGCCTGTGCCAGGGAGCTGGGCTGTCATGTGCCACCCATGTGGTTTTGGTTTTTAAATTTGTATCACTGAGGTTACATTGTACAAAATAAGCTAAAATAAGTCTGTTTACATATTATGAAACAGCACTAAATACAGTGTATTTTATATACACTGATACCAGTGCAAAACTTGAGTTTTTTAATAATATGTTTAACCAGAATGAGTATAAATGTTAAACAAGGCAATTTCATCCTTCATGGTCTTTAGAACTTTACTTTCTCTTCTTAATTCATCCATACTGTGGAGTAATGTAAAATTCTGCATGATGTAAATATGCATTGCTCTGTTTGAAAACTCATTTTGCCCTAAGTGAGATTTTTACTGTGGTAATCAGCAGCTCTTTGAAATTCTACAGCTGAACACAAAATTTGCCTTCAGCAAACATTCAGGTCCAAGCATATTTTTTGAAGTTAAACAGTATGCTGTCCCATTTGGATGAGTTGTGTGCTGGTTATGAAGGACAGCACATACTATAGGGAACAAGATCTTGCACATAGTTGAAATAGCTGGTGGTTTGTTGTTTGCTTTTTTTTTTTTTAATAGTCTAGCTTTCTGTATTTCAGACACTGTTCCTAAGAAAAAAATTATAGCCTTTCCATTCTTAATTGCCATTAATTCCCTTCCACATTCTCTTTCTGAACAGATGAGCCCAGCCTACGAGAGGTATTTGAAGCCACTTCTTCACAACACACTATCGAAATTATAAAGAACGTGTTCCAAGTGAAGGACACACGTTTCCTCCTGTTCTTTGTGCAGCAGTACATTTATGAAGCATCAGTAATGACTAATCAGAATTAATAATCAGTTGCTTACTTGCAGTTACAACAAGTAGGAAAGATTCTCAGAGAGCCATTTGCAATTAGACAGATGCCAAGCAGCGCTGAGTGGTACCCGCTGCCATGAGACAGTCCAGGAATGGTCCAGGGTTCACTGTTTTCTAACCTGAAGTGTCCTGACAGCATCAAAACAAAGAGCTTCCTTGTTCTTTTTCTAAATCCACTATATGAGGATTAAGGAAGAAAAAAACCCCACCACCACATTATGAACCCCCTCTCAGGGTGCTGGAACTATACAGTGCCTTCAGAAAAACCCCAAAACCACCAACTGTACTGAAAAATCCAGTGAAGGTAAAATTATGATCCTTGGTTTCTAAGAACAACTTGTTCTCTTCGATCAAAAAGTATATTAGAAACTACATCTGTTTGGACAATTAAAATAGCTCTTGACTTGCTCAGCAGTGGAATATTCCTGCCTAATGAAGATTCAGACAAAGCTGATGCCAGCTTCAGTCTGCAGAATTTACCTTCCCATTAATAGGGCTGCTCATACTGTCTTTCTATAAATCTTGGTCTCCAATAAAGTGTATTATTTGGAATACTGCTTATCTAATTATTATACTTCATAATTATGGAAAGGGCAGGCTGATCCAGGCCAGTCATTAATTTGCTAGTAAATGAAGTGTTGCAAAGTACATCTTGTGATTATAATTCAATGCCAGTTAACACAGATATTTCTTACCACGTGTGGCAAGAAAGAAACAACCACTTTTCCTGAGCTTCATCAGTTCTGCTTCTCTTCCCTCCCTGATAGGAAATATAAAGCTCTTGCTGCTGCCTTTTATTACGTAAGTCAAAAACCTGCAATGTATAAACAGGGAGAGACAAAATATGATAGAGATATACACCCCTGAGACAGGCCTTTAGAGCGAGAGATGGAATGGAAAGTTCCCACCCACTTGTGACAAGAACTTCATGGGAGAACACGATCCACTCCACAAAACAGGTATCAACTCTCTTACTCCCAACAGCATTCAAGTTAGAGCATAACCAGAAATTCTATTCATAACTATGACAAAATGCCCAGGATAAGCAGAAATGTCGATGTGAAATGGAGTAAAGCCACAGAACTTGAGTATCACCAGAAACAGCACTCGGCAGTTAAAATTAAAAAGTTACTAGATATAGTCCTGATGAACCAGATAATACTATTTACCAGCTACAGTATTGAGGCTCTGTGTTCCCTTCATCCCTATCCCTTTAGCCAGTCCAAATACCTGCCATCCTTCTATCAGTCTAAAGCAGTTTTCAGAACACAAGCTTTGTCTATAATGAAGATATTTGACTCAACTGATTAACAGAGAAAGGAACAAATTATATCATTAATGGAGGAAAATGGGGCCCTACCAGAGCACCCGACTCTGCAGCACAGAAAAATGGGGTTTGGGTGTGTTTTCTTCGTTTGGTTGGGTTTGGTTTTTTAAGTGTGAGAGTTCTAAAAGACAAAAAGAAAATACAAAACAGTATTCTGTATTTCACATTTTTATTAGCTTCTTGCTGGCAGGCATTACACTTGGGAATAATATTGCACCAGGCATTAAAAATATGAATTCTACCACAGGGACATTTTGCATTTAGAATCCAATATAAATATTTCTAATCATATTTCCATGGCTACAGATAATATTTGGTTGCTTGATTTATATGCATAGAAAGAAACAGTTGTCATAACTGTAAGAAACTGTACTTATCAAGTACTTTTAAAGGGTGGGATTTGTTTTCCTAGAATATTACAATACTGTTTATTGATTTAGAAACTAAATTAGTCTACACAATAGCAGCTTCTCCTCAACTGCATTTTAAATTCTTTTTGTTTCTTGCTCCCAGTGTCATAGCATTAGATGGTTTAGAAACCATTTAAACAGAGGTAATTTTAGCACTTTGAGTCGAGTCAGAGAATTGTGTTAATGACACAAAATACCCTATTGTACTAATTCCTCGGACTCCCTCTTTCAAACAAAAAGGTGTCTTGACTGAACAGGCACATGCACGGTTTTTTTCTGATCAGGACAAAAGAACAGAGCTGCTAGAGAACGAAACTCCTCCAGTCCTTACTGATAAACAATAAATAGTCGTATAAAAAAAGCCCACATTGTTGCTTTAGTCAAAATCCAGACTCTCTTGGGTTTACTGTCCACTTAAGTTGCTAATCACTGAAGTGGCTCCTGTGGAGTCAGAATCAGTCATCTGTTTTCCGTGCCAGTCTACAGAAAGTCCAGTTATGCTCCACTGTGTTTTCATTGGCACGCTCGCTCATGTGATGAACTCTGGTGTTCCTGATCGTGAAGCCTTGCTTTGTGATGTACTCCATCAGATGGACTCGGAGCGACACTTCCTGGTGGTAGTCGCATGGCCCAAAAGTGAAGGAAACCTGGCAGTCCCTGGTGTCCATCATGTGCTTGTTCCACTTCGTGAAGTGGTTTGAAATGCCTTCCAGTAGCGCGTGGACTTTCGTCGTGATCGTGAGCTGTGTGATGATGACGGCCACTGGGTTGGAGTACTTGGAAAGCTTCCGGGTGCTGGACAGCTCCACCACCTCCTCAAAGGTATCCACAGGATACAGTGGCTTGGGGTCATTAAGACATTGAATTAGCGGCTCAATCTGATAGAAGTCCGCTTCCTTCCGGAGGAGGTCGAACTCCTTGAAGTCCAGTGGCAAAGTGAGCTCTGAGGTCCTTAAAAAGTTAAGAACATAACGGAAAAGTGGTCCATCTCTGTCAATAAAGTAATTGCCCTGAGAGTCCCTGGCAGTGGGGAAGTCTCCCCTGAACATGGCCCCGAGCATTGAGTCAGGATATCTCGTTAGAGTTGTGAGGGAGGTCGTATACATGTGTCCACCCACATTTAGCGTGACTGGATCAGTCATCTAGAAAGAGAGAAATTGCAGAGTTTATCAAGCCACCACACAAGATTCGATCACCTCGCTGACACACATGGCAAATACTGCTGGAAAACTGGGAGAGAACCACGCTCCTCCCGCTCAAAGCCTTTAACGGGCGTTTAAACCTGGACAAATCCAAGCCACCTGGCAACAAGGCACAACTGGCAACTAAACAGGATGATACTTAACATGCAGAACGCACATTTCCAGAATGCTTTAGAAATCCGAACAACTGAGCTACTGTCAGAGAAGCAGGTTTTGCATTTGGGCAACAAGTTTTTTCCTATTCTACAGATGGGGAAATGAGAACAGAGAGATTTCCTGATGAACAAGTTAGTCTGAATGAGGCCCAGCAGCGTTCCTTACTTGCACAATCTGTCTCTCATTCCAGAACAAAACCAAATAAAAAAAAAAAGGGGAAAGAAAAAAAATCAACCAAACAAGTCTTAAGCCTCTTTTTCTCCCTCAAAAGAGGAAGACAGTGCAACTTGAGACACAGGACAAAGAGCTCACAATCAAAATAATCCATGCCCTGGTTCAGAGGCATTATTAAAACAAGCAAAGAAAAAAAAGAACTTTCAGCTTTTAACTCCAAAAATAAGTATTTATTAACAAATTAGCATGCTGCACAGAAGAGGGGGGCAGAGCACAAACCCATCTGCATCAGCTTCCAGATAGCTCATGAGGAAGCAAGAGAGAAAGGAACATAAATCCCATCTGGCCACCAACCCTAACAACCAGGACTGTGGCCAGCCAGAGAAAAGAGACATATGCATGGCAGCAGAATGAGAAGGGGAGAAAAATAAGATGTGTTTGTCTAGTTTGTGACAAGGTTTACAAGGAAAAATACTTTTCTTTATAAATAAAATTACAAAATCCTTAAAATTATATGCAGGAAGCACAAACTATTTTCAGCCTTTGTGTTAAGAAATCAGTAACAGTGAGCCCCAGGCAACAGTTCAGTCCTGGCTGACTGTCCCTTTGAAACATGAACCTGGGTGCTCCCCACAAGCTGCAGGTGAGGTGCAGCACTCCAGAGAAGGTAAGTAAGCTGTTGTAAAGTTGGTGTAACATGCACAGTTTTCCTTCTCACATGACCAAAGCTCTGGAGCTACACAAGACAGATCTGGAAGGATTCTTGCTGCAAGACCTCGAAAGCCCAGTTGTAGCACACAGCACACACTTGCACAGGCTCACTCACCATATATCCCCAGTCTCCATTATCCATCTGTTCAATTGCTTGAACTGTGGTATTCCAAGTTTAACAGAAGGCTTCTGAAAGGATACGCGATTCACCTCCTCTTATCTCCCTGCAGGAAAAAGCACACACAAACAGAGAACAAAACATGGCAGACCATCAGTACCTACAAGAACACCAAGGGGAATGCTTTCCAATCAAAGGCAGGCTCTCTGCCAGGACAGCCACAAAGCCACATTAGCAGGAGAATCTGCAAACCCGCTTTTCCCCCCTTCTCCCTTCATGCTACCCACAGGACTGCCTCCGGAGCACATGGGTGATCACTCCAGTGGCTACCTGAACATCGCAGTTTTGTTGAATAACAAGCAATGTGCCTCTGAGGATAACACATGTTCACAAACTACCTTTCACCTGGGAAACTCTGAGTACTTTGAAAGACAGATGTCATTTTCCCACTCAGTCACCACTGAGGTCACAAATGTGATCCCTTACTATTAGTCAACATTCCCATGCTCCAGTTTCAAACTGCTCAGAAGAATAAATCAAGCATGAAAGTCAATGAACAGTAAGAAGAAAAAAACTCTCACTGCAGAATTAATAATTCAGCAGTGGAGAACTGTAACTGATAGGAAGAACATTAATCTACAGACAAAGAGTATGAATGGACTTCCCAGACACCTACTCTTGAAAGCAACCTCTGTAGGGACAAGCCAGGACACCAAACATGTTTTCAACACACTCCAACAAAAGCAATTTGAGAAGAGGTTCGTGCAGTGACTTCCCAGACGATGCTGAACTGTTGACTTGCATAACAAGGGGACTGTCCACAAGAGCACAAGGCAAATCCCCAGCGAGGGTTGTGCAACTCGGGGAGGGGGAGTGAATGACCTCAGACCCCAGTGTTGATTTTCCAATGGTGGCCTGTCAACCATGTCAAGCGATGCAAGGACAGGGAAGCCAGTTGTCAGTAAGCCTTTATCCCTACCCAGAGCCTGCCTCTCTGCTAGAATTGCTGAAAATTTAGGTCAGCCTGTTTTAAGTAGGGTACAGCTTCTCAGCTTTGTTTATTTTTACATCTTAAAGACCACACAGTTCCCAAGTCTCCTGCTCCCATCCTCTTTACTAACAAACTTCAACAGTCACTCAGCTAAAGGCAGATAAAGATTTAGCCAAGCCAGAGCCCCACATGCCAAAACAACTGCCACAGTTAATTCCCAGCCAAAAGGATAACCTGCCCTTCTCTTTCCTTGCAAATAAGGTTGGTCTCATTCAACACAGAACCAAGCAGCATATCCCACCTCTCTGAGGTCTCCTTTCCTGCCCTTCCCTCCCCCACAGACTGGGCACAACAGTGTCCAGCAGATCAGGTCCTCCTGTGCCAGCAGCACAAGCACAGCCCCAGCTGCCTCTCAGACAGATTAAAGAGTACAAAAAGCAAAATCAGTGTATGAAAATTGTGAGGCCAGACAACAGAAGACTAAGGAATACTAAGATACAGAACTAGTCATACCAGGATCCTACTTTTACAAATTAGAGACAGAGTATGCTTCAAGAAAGTACATTAAAGCACAATCCCTGACAGATAAACCTGGAACACTCATTTGCCAACCTCTGTAACTAATTTTTTTAAATGCTCACAAGTCAAGAAGTGAACTCATTCAGGTTTTCTTTATTTGGAATTGTCACTCATCAACTTTTATCAACAGCCCAGGCCTTTCAAATTCCAGCACTTGAAGGTGTTATTCTGGTCAAGTACAAGACCAGGAGAACATGCAGATGCATTAAAATCATATGAGACTGGTACAGGTTTCTGATATTCAAGGAAGACACTCACTTGAAAGTGAAATGATGCAGACAGACAGAAACCTCACTAGTAATCATGGCAGAACAGATCTGCAGTCTTAATAAAATTAACTGGAATTACACATTCAGAATATTTCAAAGACACAGAGATGTCCATCAGTATGATTTTAACTGGTGGATATGATATTATTTTGGTCAGCATCTAAGTCCAACTACAGATGAATCAAGACTTTACAAGGGAGAGAAAGAGATGACACTGCATGCCTGTGCAAAGGCATGAACTAATCTTTGATCACAGCACTGCTGTGTAACACCAGAGTGAATAATTCACGAGAGCAATTATCTGAAACAAGCCCAGCCCTCAACACAGAAGTGGAATCGAGAAATCTCATGTAAGGCCCCAGAACCACAAGGCACACACAAACCTCCCTGGCAAACCAGTGCTGGAGCAAGATGTGCAACATGAAGGGAAGACACTGGGAGGCCATCCTAAAATTATGCCTGAATGTGATCCCAACTATCTGCTGCTTCCCTCATCAGCCTGGGAGCTCTGAATTTCTGGGCAATTTCACAGGCTAAAGTAACTCAGTTTGGGTACAACCTGACTTAAGGACTAGCAAGGCTGAGGATGTACAACCCTTCATGACATATGCCTTTACAAGGATGCTTTAAAATCTTCCTGAATGGAATACAGTGATCATTAGTGGGGATGGGCAGACACTCCAACCATAGCCCAGGACAGGCAGCCTCAAGCCAGCTCTGATCCCTCTCACACAACACCGATCCACAGACAGGGCCAGCCTCACCAGCACAGCTACTCCCGCCCAGGCAGCAGGTAACAGATGACATCCTTTGATAACCATCAGCCTGCCTTCGATAACCGCAAGAAATACTCATTTAAGATGAATTTCAGACAGACAAAGTGCTGACACCGTTTAAGTCAAATGGGATGTCCTCTTTAGTGGGAGCAGAAGTGCCTGGGTGGTGTCAAGCTACAGTCCTGCTGTCGTTGTGCTGTTCTGTGCAAGGGAGGAGACACTCAGCAGTGACACGGTCATTGTGGCTCTGCCACAGCCCAGCACAAGCACAGTCAAAACTGGAAAGGCACAAGGAGAAGCAACAAAAGCACTCAGGTCATCATTTTATATTCAACGCACCAAACTGGGTACCTGCATTTATAAAATGCTCGCTCTTACTTCACATATTATGACTCAGAGGATTACAGGGCTGTTTATCAGCAGTGCTGCTGCAACAGGTAGTGCCACTAACTTCAGCAGGGCTTCTCCCAGAACAGAGCTGCTACCCCACTACCACTCTGCAAGCTGAAATTCAGAGAGAGCAAGAAAGAGTGAGGTGAATGTCTGCATCTGTGAACGCACACGCGGGCTCAGGCCAGGCCATGGGGTGCCAGCAGCACTGCAGGCACTTGCACTGCTGAGACTACAGACGCTGCATCGGGTTGAGGCCACAGGCTACAAACCACTGCACTGATGTCACACACAGTTACTCAAAATAGAAGCAGAAATACACCCAGCAGTTTTAAGTCAAAAGGAACAGACCACCTGATTTGCTCTGAATGTTCTTCCTCTGTTTTTTCCAACAAAAAAATTAAGGGATTTATTTGTGGCAACAGACTTCCATGAGCAGTTTGGTATCACTGTTACAGCATGAGCTCTTTAACCTCAAGAGCTACCTTTGATTTCTAGGTCAATACAGAGCTAGAAGGAATTCTACCTATGGCAGCTTAAAAAAGAGCAAGCTAAGACTCCACTTATACAGACACATACACTTGACATTTCATTTACTCACCCCTTCTTGAGCTCCCTGCCTCTCAGACTTAGGTCTCCAAAGATGAGAAGAAACTCCAGCCCTAGCAGAGTTATGCTGTAGATGGACAAGCTCTCTGTTCCCAAGCCAGTCAGAACATTTGAAAGGCAAGTTCTTACTGTAAATTATTGGTGACTCACCTGAACTGACAAACACTGAGCAGCAGCAGCACTGACTGTACTCCACCAAACCACAGCAAGACAACGGTCTGCAGAGCAACCGCTGAGCTCCAGTTCTGTGCCACCCTGTTAACCAGGAGAGCAAGGAGGAGAGCTCTCAAAACAACCAGCTACCCAAATCTTCTGGCAATTCAGTAGATCAGCTTCACTAAAGAAAGCATCTACCACCTTCTCTACCTGTCAGGTTTATAATGACTAATACAGTTTATTAAATGTTAACTTGATTTTCTTGAGTTGTTTTTTACTAATACTCAGCCTGCACCTCAGGCAGGATGGAAAAACGCTCACACCAGCCACTCAGCATTTTCACTCCTTTATGTTTAATTGCTTCACTATAAATTCCAAGCTCCTGAAGTTTCCTTCCCTCCCCCGAGGAGCTCCATGACATCCTGTTTCAAGCCCAGATTCCAAACTTTCCTTTTAATTGCTTCTTGTTGGAAGAGCCCACATCCTAGTACGACTTTGGCCCTCCTCTCAGAGAGGCAAGGAAGACTCTTATATTCAGTCTGGTACTGCTGAAGTAAGCCAAAGCACCCAAGCTTCCATGACTTGTGACAATAATTTTACCCACATATTTTGGCTTCTGTGACACTAATCAGTGTTGTTCCCATGTGAAAACACGTCTCCAAACAGTTTTGGAGGAGGATAGGTGTCAAAAACACCGAGACCCCCCAGCACACACCGATGGGGCTCAGCACACAGACGGACAGCAACAAGGGGAAGAAAACCCCGAGAGCCCAGAGAGGGGCCCAGGGCTGCAGCAGGAGCAGGGAAGTGCCCGTTTCCATCACAGAGGAACCAGCGAGGTCATGGCAGCAGACCCCTCTCCAGGATCAGAGTGATTCAGCAAAGACGCTGGAAATGAACCCAGACATTTCGCCTCTCCCTCCCGCAAGTGACCCAAGAACCCACGGCCTCACCCCCATCCCAAAACAGAGCCCCAGCCCTGCCTCCTCTCGCCGTGGCGCAGGAGGACCCACTGCCCTCCCTGCCCGGAGCAAAGCCCACGGATCCCGGACCATCCTCACCAGAGATCCCCGTCGGGTATCGCGGCTCCCGCCAGGGCATCCCCCCGCTCCGCCCTCAGCCCAGCCGCGAACGGGACCCGGGCAGCACCTGTCCCATCCCCGCCCGAGCACCGCGTCCCCTTCTCCCCGTTCCCGGCCCGAGGGAGCCCCGGGGGCCCGGCCCCGCACCTGCCCCGCACCCGCCCCGGGACGCGCCCGTCCCGCCCCAGCGCTCCCGCCCCGCAGGGCCCCGCTGCTCCCCCGAGCCGGGGCACCCCGAACCCCGCGCCCCCGCCCGGCCCGGCACTCACGGACGCAGCTCCCGGCGCTGAGGCGGAGCCCGGCGGCGGCAGCGGCGGCAGCGGCGACAGGGACTGTGCCCGAGCCCGGAGCGGAGCCGCCGGCGCGGGCGGGGACGGCGGCGCGGGGGAGTGTCCTGGCGAGCCCCGCCCCGCCTGTCGGTGTGTGACGGGACGGGGCGGGCTCCCCGCTGTCCCCGCTGTCCCCGCTGTCCCGGGCGGTGTCCCCGCGGTGTCCGCGCGGGGCAGGCCCTGATGGCCCGGCCGGGGCCGCGCGCGGGGGGCGCTCGGGCGCGCGCGCCGTGCTCGTCCCCGCGGGAGGGGGAGGTCCCCGCCCCCCCCCGCGCGGCCCCCGGGGCCGGAAGTGGCGCCGAAAGACCGCGCGCCCCTCTCGGCCCTTTCCGCGCGCGCCGGGGCGCTCTCGCGATACCGCGCGCGGGGGGCGGGGCCCGGCGGGCGCAGGGCGAGAGGACACGGGCAAGATGGCGGCTCTGCGGCTCCTGGGCTGGGGCGCTCGCCTCGCCCCGCGGGGCCGCGCCGGGGCCGTGCTGCCCGCACCCCTGCACCCCCTGCAGCCTCTGCACCCTCTGCAGCCTCTGCAGCCTCTGCAGCCTCTGCAGCAGCGAAGGGGCTTCCGCGCCTCCGCGCCCGCCGCCATTCAGGTAGCGGGGAGGGCTGTCCCTCAGGGCAGGGCAGGGCAGGGTCCGGTCCCGGGGCGGGGGGCGCGGTGACTTCGCCCCCGGGCTGAGGGGATTCCCGCCCAGCCCGGCTGCCGCTGTCTCGCAGGTGACGGTGCGGGACGCGCTGAACCAGGCGCTGGATGAGGAGCTGGAGCGGGACGAGCGCGTCTTCCTGCTGGGCGAGGAGGTGGCTCAGTACGATGGCGCCTACAAGGTTTGTGGAGGCCGTTGGCGGGACGGGAAAGGGCCCAAGGCAGGCCGTGACTCCTGTCTCCTGCCCTGCAGATATCCAGGGGCCTCTGGAAGAAGTACGGGGACAAGAGAGTGATCGACACCCCGATATCCGAGGTGAGGCTGCCCTGTCTGCAACCCCGGTGATCCCTCCATCAGCTGCTCCCTGCTCCTTACCCCTTGGTTTCCTTCTTTTTCAGATGGGCTTCACAGGAATCGCTGTCGGAGCTGCTATGGTTTGTACATCTGCATTCTTCCTCTTCTGGTTTATAAAAATTAAACTGTTTTTAGGTAAAAACATGCTAATACATTTTAATGTATTTAACAGGCAGGGTTGAGACCGGTGTGTGAATTCATGACGTTCAACTTCTCCATGCAAGCCATTGACCAGGTGATAAACTCTGCTGCCAAGACCTGTTACATGTCTGCGGGGTCCATCGGCGTTCCCATCGTGTTCCGGGGCCCCAACGGAGCGTCGGCCGGAGTGGCCGCCCAGCACTCCCAGTGCTTCGCAGCTTGGTACGGCCACTGCCCCGGCCTCAAGGTCGTCAGTCCCTGGAGCGCAGAGGATGCCAAGGGTCTGCTGAAAGCGTCCATCCGGGATGACAATCCAGGTGAGCACGGGCAGATCACAGCAATACCTGGAGCTCAGTCCTAAGGAATGGCTGTTTTCCCCTCCTGCTCCGTTTAAAAGATACCACCAAAAAATCATTAAACCCTAAAGCACTCAGGTTTTCTTTACTGCAGCTTTAGGGTACTTACAGAGACAGAGGAGTTTATCCTAACAGTCCCCTGCCTTGGTAACAGCAGACTGATTTTGTGCTGTTGCCCAGGTACACAGCTTTAGTGTGAGTTTGGTTCCAACCAGGAAACCTGGAAGCATTTATAAATCTATCATAAAGGGATTAAAAAGGATGAAGACGAGTCAGGAGGTCTTCCTGCATACACAGTGCCCCAAAGTAACCCATTTTTACAGATCATGAAATTCAGGTGATAAATTCAGAATGTCATTTATTGAAAGCAGGGCAACCTTTGTCTTTATTTTTCACAAACGTGAATGAAAAGTGGGAGACCTTTCAAAAAGGTGATCGTATCATGTACTGAAAGTTAAATATGTGATCTCCTTTCAGACTAGTTGTAGACAGTTTTTTAAATGCTTCAGCACTGAAGTAAAGACTCTGATTTAGTGGGGTTTTTTTAATTGCTTCTGCAAACATGCTCCTCACTCCCTTGTTGCCTGGATGGGTTTAGTGTATTGAGCTGCTGCAGGACTGCTGATGGTGAGTGCAGCCCTGTGCCTGCAGACATACATGTTAATCCAAGTGTGTTTTCTTCTAGTTGTGATGCTGGAAAATGAATTACTATATGGTGTTCCCTTTGAAATGTCTGAACAGGCACAGTCAAAGGAATTTGTTATTCCAATTGGAAAAGCTAAGATAGAAAGGCAAGGTAAGATGAGAATATTTTTGTTTCTTTATTAACTGACTTGGCTGGGGACTTCTTTTAACCTCAGCTATTCAGGGTACTGCTGTCACAGGGCACAGAAAAGTATTTCAAATGTCAAGTGTTCAAATGTTCTTTTATCCAATAGTATGGTTTCATGTTCTGTTGCCCTTTTAGGGAAACATCACCTGATTATCCAAATCTCAGTTAAAACAATACCCTTCTACAGGATTTGTTCCACAGTGTAGAGATAAAGTAGGTGATGGCTGAAACACTTCTTTTCCTTACCTAAGTATATAATTTTTGTCAGAAATGCAAAAGGAGGTCACTGTAGTGTTTCACCCCACTTGTTCATCATTTGCCACTGAACTATATGAATGTTTGAAAAGGATAACTTGGTAATTATATTAAATACCTCTTTAGTTCCCTGAATTCAAGGGTAAAGTTTGTGTCTTAGCATAGGTCTTTCTCTCTTCCTGCTATGTCTGCACTCAGCATTTCAAATAAACATAAGGAACTTAAATTTACCAGAGAATCTCAATGTTAGCTTGAAAGGAGCCTGAGGTCTAGGAAAAAAAGCTTAAAATCTTAGGGTTTTTTTCCATTTTAACACTTGTGTCTCTTCTAGGAACTCATGTTACATTAGTGTCACACTCAAGACCTGTTGGCCACTGTCTAGAAGCAGCTACTGTACTTGCTAAAGAAGGTGTAGAGTGTGAGGTGAGTGGGATTTCTGTTGCCATTCTCTTTCTCTCAAGGCAGGGGAAAAATGCAGAGTGTCTTCTGATGCTGGCTCTGCAAAACTTCAGTGTATTAACTACAAGCTGCTTATATTTGTAACTGCCTTTAACAACGTGTGCCTTTCAGGTTTCTGGATAAGAAATTTTATTAAGACCTGTCTTTAAAAGTCAGAACAGATGAAAGTGCTGAGGGGCCCTGTACCCAACAGTGGTGACTGACGGGCTCAGGTCACAGCAAAGCTCTCATCCCTTTTCCCCCCAGGTTATAAACCTGAGAACCATTCGACCAATGGATATCGAAACAGTGGAAGCCAGCGTGGTAAAGACAAACCATCTCGTCACTGTAGAAGGAGGTTGGCCCCAGTTTGGAGTAGGAGCGGAAATCTGTGCCAGGATCATGGAAGGTACCAAGTTTTGCAGTACATGTCTTGATCTCAATCCCTACTCTTGATAAAGCCTGGCAAAGGCAGAGTTAGGGGTTATATCTGAGGAGCTGGAGCCTGGCTGTCTTGCTCTAGAGATTTTTACAGGGTGGGTGCAAAAACCATAGTGAATGAAGATAAACAACCAGGAACAGCACTCTCTGGAATATTAGAGCTACAGGAACAAAACTTTTAACAGAATGAAATCCAAAAATCAAGAGAAAACCACACTACATGGCAACCTGACACTGTCTTCTGTTTCAGGACCTGCCTTTAACTACTTGGATGCTCCAGCTGTGCGTGTTACCGGTGCCGATGTCCCTATGCCTTACGCAAAGATCTTAGAGGATAACTGCATACCTCAAGTGAAGGATATAGTATTTGCAGTGAAGAAAGCATTGAATATATAAGTTGTAAATACATGTTTTAAAGTACCTGCTTTACAAAGCATTATTGGTGTTGGGCAAGTTGTATCCATAACTTATGTGTTGTATAAGCTACATGAACTTTTGTACAGTGGGGAAAGTACAGTGACCTCCCAAAATATTTATATATGGGGTTACACCCCCTAAGCCACACTTCATATATGCAATAATGTGGTAATGCTTGTTTGTTGAACAGTACAGTTGGGCTAGTGCTACTGTTTGTGGAGAAATCCCATTCTAAATTCAGAGTGAGGAAAAAATCCTCCGTTTTTGCTTGGCTTTAAGTACCAGAGGAGCTGTGTCAAACCCGCTGGAGCGGTGGTTCAGTGCAGAACTGCAGAGAGCAAGAGCAGGCCCCCAGTGCTGTGCAGCTGCAGGAGCCCATGGTCACAAGGCCTATTAGAAGGGAATGACCAGACTGGATGGGTGAAGCCCTGCCTGCCAGTGCAGCTCTACACAGAGGCTGTGGCAGCCCACAGTGTGGGTTAGGAGGTGATAACCCTGTTTGGGTTGAAGAGAGCTCCACACATGCAGAAAGGCTTCTGCACAAGAGCTTAAATAAAGATCCTGACCCTCTTCAGTATGTGATGGGAAACACTACCTAACTTTTCTTTACTACCTGTCACATAGAGTGATTAAAAAAAATGCATGTCCAGATGCTTGGCTTTTATGGCTCAGCTCCTTGTGGGTGTCTGTGACTCCTTGCCTGGGCTGACAACAGCATGTTCCCGCTGTAGGTCTTGCAGTACAAAATGAGTTCCTTTATTCAGCTGCACTGAGCCCGAGTCTGAGCAGCAGCTGTGCAGACTGTGTGAAGAGCTGGGGAGCAGTCGAGGCAGCCTTTTGCCAGGACACCACATCCCAGGGTTTGGCTGAGGGCTAGTCCTGCCAGGCAGGGATGCTCTGCCAGGCTCCCCTCAGCAGCTTCTGGTACAGAGGGAAAGTTGCCCTGAGGGGCCTGTGCAGCACTGACCCCAGGTCAGTGGCTTCCCAGGGAACAGGTGGAGAGGACATACCTCAGTAAACAGGTGGAAGAGCTCAGATCCTGTTTCAGGGAAGGGCCAGGACTACCTTTCGGGGTATTCCTTTTAGCAGAGGTGCTGTTTAGGTTCTTAGGAAGTGTGGCTTGCAGGTGCCAATCCCAGCCGAACATACCCACCACACATCGCTGAAGGAATTCCATTAACATTTTAATAAAAATGACTGGATATCACAGGTTACATGAAACTTTGTACAGACATTCTCTGCATAGTAACAAACACTGATGTACTTGAATTTAAAAAAATGGATTATCTATAATCCTTTAAAGTGCAATTTGTTTAAGGTTTTAAATCAAAAAGGATCTTTCAATAAAGTTTAAACTGTAGAATTAACTTGAAGTAACTTTGCATTTAACTAAATCAAGAATAACATCCCAGTGCCCTGTTAACTCCCATTTCAACTGTTTCCTCATTTAAAAACACTTTCCCTTGGAGTGGCAGGTAGGATGTCCATTTAAACAAGCTTAATGAGACAGCATTTTAGCTGTCCCACCAGCAAATATGGTGGGAATAAGATTTAATTCTCCAGTTCCCTCACCTGTGCAGTATGCTTTAAAGGTTGGATTATCTAAAACAAAACTCGTTGATTCAATGCAGCAAGAATTACAATGAGTTACAAGTGCATGGAAAGAGTTGAAAAACTGAGCAGACTAAAACTACATCCCTGTAATTTGAAAAAAGGGGTGGAATAGAATTAGGAAAAAATGCATTAATTCACCATCATCATGGTCATTCCTATTTTCGGATTTGTATTCAGCTATATAGAAGCTGCTGTACCCTTGCAACTGTAGCCAAAGAACACAATTGAAACCCAAGTAAAGAATGGAGTACTTAGCACAGCATGGGGAGGCAATTCGGGCAGGGCAGTGCTGCTGCTCGAGGAGAGCTGAAATCGGGGAGAACGGAGCTCCAGCGTGATCGGTGCCGCTGGGTCAGTTGCTGGTCAGGAGGGTCAGCACAGGAGGGGGAGAGGGAATTCAATCCTGGAGTGACCAGTGGCCTCAGCTGATCCTGGGAGCACTGTAGTCACACGTCTGTGTTTTCTTCAGAGTTCCTTTCTGAAAGTTTTGGATGGAGCTGAGCAAGGCTCCCCGGCTCGCACTGACGGGCTGCGGCGTTGGCACCTCTGCGCTCAGGGGAGGAGCTGCTGGTGGCAGGGGCGGCGGAGGCGGTGCTGGGGGTATGGACGATGCTCCTGTTGAGCCAGGGAGAGAAGATACAGTTTGATTATGCCAGGAGTGTCCTGCCACAGAGGACTGTGGCTGCTTGGCTGGACTTGGTCAGTCCTGCACTACTCACATCATCCCTTGAATGCCAGTGGAGTGTGAAGAACAGAACAGATGGGAAATGCCCAAGTGATCAAATCCCTCTATCTGCAGGTGAGTCGTGTCATCTGAGACACCTCTGAAATGAAGCCTGATGCAAAACATGACTCAAATGTGGTCTTCTGAAGAAAATGGAGATCACTTAATGGGACTTCCCAGCTCTTGTTTGTCCCTAGTAAAGCAGTTTGCTTTCTGGGACATGAACAGTTACAAAGACTGGAAGCAAATTTTACTACCTGCTCTTACTTACTTAACACACTTCATGTTCGTTGAAGGACCACATCACTGTAATATTTGTGATGACCATTTTGCTTGGTTAGATTATACTCCATTTTTAAAGTACCAACTGCAGATAGAGTTTTCTGGAAGTGTTTTACACTTCCGCAGTCCACTTTCTTCAAACGTTGCAACAAATGCGTGTTTGACAGACTGAATGAACCACAACACTGTGACACACACCTTTTGCCTGCCTCTCCTGTTCCCACCAGCCACCTTTACACTGTGGCCCTTGCTCTTCACCCCAGTTGTACATCCACTGTGTGCTTATCATCTTTCCTCAGCCTCCACGTCCTGACTCCCTGGGAAGCCAGAGCCCACACAGTGCATGTGGGGAGCTCGTCCAGCAGTGAGGGCCTGCATGGAGGTGCTTTCTGGCAGTTTAGATCCAGGCAAGTGACCTAATTTGCCCTAGGCTGCTCTGCCAAACACCCTGACCTTGGGCAGCTCTGCTGCTGCACATTGCACCATCATTTCTGCACAAGTATAGTAATAATAATAGGCCTGTCTTGTCTCATATATTCTGGAAGGAGTAGGGGCATAATGATTAGTATCTTAGAACTATTCAGCAGTGAATTTTAACTCCATCATCTAGATCACAGTTGTTCCACATGAAGACTAGAGAGATAAATGGCACCTATATTCTAACACTTGCTTCCAGTAGCTCTAAACTACAAAGGCAAATATACTGATAAGTGGCAAGAACAAAGATACTGGACAAAGCAAAACAACATGAGGGCAACCAAGACACTATGGTTACTGAAGTAGAACTGCTTGCTATGAAGTGAGAAAATACCAAGCAGTTGAAGGACATCATGCCACACAGACTCAAGAGGTACTTGATGAAGGATAAGGCCCAACTACAGAAAAAAAAGCAGACAAAAGTTCTCTGTGCTCCATTTCTCTCTCAATTCCTCACTAACACTTGTTTTCAGACTAACAAGTAGCAGTAAAAACATAACTGCTGTTATTAAGCAGTTATACCACTAGATGAAAGACATAACTCAAAGCTCCCTCATTTTCTATTCGTACTAGTCTTTGAAGAGAGACTTCTCCCATATGGAATCAAGCTCAAAATGCAAAGTATTCACACGGTGTCCAATTTTGCCACTGTACATTAGTATGTGCTGTGATTGTAGCAATTCCAGCTCTTCAGGAGAAATTCTTATTGGCATGAAAGCCTCTTGTGAAAACAAAACATGGAAGTACATATTGAGCTCATATTCACTCTCTTCCCTTCCAGAGGAAATACTCAAGTCCTAACAGAAATACCAGAGATCAACTGAAACAATTTAATGTTCCTGGTGCATGTGGATCAACTGTTCTCTGAAGTAATCAAAACAAAACACACTGGCTTCTAACTTACCCAAATATGCTTTTTACACTTGCCAAAGATGTAAGTCAATTTACTTTTAGAAATACTGGAAAACCATTCCCTGGGTCAGAGTCCTGTTTCTTACATGGATGGACTGCCAGGACAAGAAAAGTTGGCACTTTGCCAAAGGAAGAACAAGACCAAGAATAGTTCAAGTAACCATTTTATGATTGAAGTGGTCACAGCAGAAGCTATAGGACTGGCACACCAGCCTGTCCCCAAACAGATCAGGTGAGCTGCTGTAAGAGCAGCAAAAGCAGCTACTCATAGATTAAATGGCTTCAAAGAGATGCCAAGAACTGCAGAGAACAAAGACAAGATTTTTGTCTGGAATTGCAAGGTGAGGCTGAAGAGGCTATGCAAGTAGCTGTACAAGATGCAATAGGGAATTGACCACGAAAACAGCAGCCAGGACTGCAGGGAATACAAATACAACAGTAACACGTGCAGGGGAAAAGGCACATGTTTGACGGGGGGGCAAAAATGACACAAAATGCTTGGATGACTAAGTATTATTGGGCCAAGATTCCATGTCTATCTTCAAATTTTGGTCTGGTTATTTTGGGTAGAAAAGACAGGGAAGTATAGGGGGAGAGGTCACCTTCCTTCCTGGAAAATTGTCAAATTCCTCAAGACTCACTATTATTGAAATTGAGCTGCTGACAACATCATGCAATAAAACTCTTGTGAGACTGATAACAGACAATGATACTCTTACACCTGAGCTCTGCCTTAAAACATAAATACAGGGCTCAGAATGGTATGTGACTAGTCATGAGCATTACACATTGAGCCTGGTAATTAAGAGCATGACTCCAAAACTCTTCATATCCATTCATTTCAGTTAGTCAATCCAAACCAAGCTGTCCCTCCCTTCTTGACATGAGTGGTGAAAAGGACATCGGAGTTCACACACGTGTACTCATATGTAGTTACATGTACAGATTAAACTGTTCTGCCCAACAGTGATATATTTTCCTATATTTACCAGAAAAAAAAACACTGAAGACAAGTGCTCAGTTGTCAGTAGGCCTTTCCAATACACATGTTGGAAGACATTGCCTGCACACACACATTCTACTCATTCATGCAGTAGTAAGAATAAAACACTCAAACAAGAACTTACCAAGGGTTTTTACAGGGACATTTTTGTTAAAAGAGTGTGTTAAAAGGAATAGGAAGTAAATCAGATGCTGTAAACTTGATGCCTGAATTGAAACAAAAACTTAATTATGAATTTAAAGTGACAGTAATTGTGCAAACAGCATTAAAAACTTGGCTGAGAATGGGATGCGAACAAAGAAAATCATTTTAGTGAGGTTTTAAAGATGCTGTATTTCATTAAAATAATATGTAGGAACATTCAGATTTTTTTCTTCTACTCCCTCCCAATACTAAGTAAATTCAAGATTTGCATTCAACTTTCCCATTCAGAAACAGAGCATCTTTAAAGAGATAAATCAGCATTAGCTTACTTTTCCGAAAATTCACGTTCAAAATGATGCATGCTCTATTGAAGACAGTAGAGAAAGAGAGAGGACACAAGTTAATCATCCGGTTCTCGTGTCAAAGTAAGAAAAATAGATACTGTTAGCTGAAAAGTTAGTACAAAAGTCAATACATTCTTATTCACTGACAAATACGAGGACAGCGGATTGACTATTTCAATACACATTTACAATACTTTGTCCAATTCTGAATAATGAAGCACTATTTTCCCCGCTCTAGGCATTATTATACTTGATCAACAAAATACAACACACATGCTTCCAGCTGCACATGCCATAATTCAGCCTTTATAGGATTAAAGTGCATTTAGAGAAATTTAGCAAGAAATCTGCAGGAAGATTAGCCATAGGAGACGAAATCCACTCAGTTCAAGGAACACTTCCTGCTGTATTAACACCTGTATTTACACCTGTGGGTCAGAGACACTCGGGAAAAGCACTTCCTAAAGCATTCAACTTGTCTTACAGAAAGGTGAAGGGCAGGCAAGATGCACCATATGGGTGCCAATGAAACATATGTTGTGCTGAAGGATTTAGAATAATTGGCACAGACAAAGATTGTTAAGTACAACTCTCGCTTTGTTCCTGCAGGAAAGCCCAGGAAAGCAAAAGTAACACCCCACAAACTTTTCTCTGTTGTAAAACATCATGCTGGTATTTTATGGGCTTATTAGATTTAGAGAAGATGCAGCGAAGTTTTAAATAACCCATATCACAATGTTCTGTATCTCTTCTGATCCTATCCACAACTCATATCCACAAAGAAAACAAACAGATTTTCAAGGAAGCAAAGAACTGTGGAGAAAAAAAGAACCAGAACTTCAAGGGAGAACATCAGAAACACAGGATGTTGCATTAGAATCACTTGCCATGATCTAACCAATGTCCTTCAAAGATGTTATTTAGCCACGTATCTGCAACACCACCAGCCCAAAACATTCTCATCAATGACAGCAGCCCACAGGAGACGATGTTTCCAGTGGACACCTTTCCCCTCAAAGCAGGCCGTGCACTCAGTCCTACAGCTGCAGCTGCCATTACAAAGACAGCAAAAGCCAACCACCATTGTATTTCTTAGTCTGTCTTCCATCGACCAAGCACTCTGGTGCAAGCCACATCTCACAAGGCCTTTGTTCAGAGACAAACCACCTTTCCACGTGTGAGAAAACCCCTGAACAGGTTCCTTCCCCAGGACATGTCAGTCTGGAGCCCGCTCCCCTTTGGTCAGTGCCTCTGGCTCTGCACATACCCACACATCACACTGGTTTGGTTGGTTACCAGATGATGGCAAGAGCCTTGACATCACATCACCAGGATGCTTTGAGATGCCCTGATTCCAACACGACCACAACCAAGCCATACAGACAGACTGAAAGCCTCAGTGCCCTTTTGAGAATCACCTCACCACACTGATACCCACAAGCAATTTTGGTTTAGAGGTAAATACCCTTAGTAAGTACACGGAAACTGGAAGAGAGAGATACAAGCTACAAAGGCATCACTTGTCACAAAGTCCTAGCATGGGGCCAGTGGGTCTTTCATTGAGCCAGTAATACCACACCTGCTTAGAACAGCTAAAACTACAACACTGCTGGTGAAAAAATTCAGCACACTAGTTCTCTCTTAGAACTAAATCTGAAATTTCTTCTGTGAATTCCACTCACAAAAGCATTCCTGAAAATGTGCCACTTGCCTTTACACCTCATAAACAACATCCAAGCCATCAGCTCACTAAAGCCCTTTCCCATGAATGCAGGTAGGGCCACATGCACCGTGTCAGATGGGGCTGATCACCACAAGTCATCAGGAGCACACTGGCAGCAAGGTGAACAAGACACTGTGACAATATGGTTTGAACAGAGACAAGTTTTGAGCCCAAACTTGAGCCATTTTTTAGCCATGAGTCACATCAACACATAAACCTGCATCACATGCTTAAAACTTGAAAAAGCTTTCAACCAAGTTCCAACAAGTCCAAGTTAAAATATAACCAAAAGGTAGTTTTACTGAAAAAGAAAAAAATTGTTTGCTAAACATCGGTCCATTTTGGAGGTAAGAGGTTTTCTTTTGCACTTTCGGCTACTTCTTTATTAAAGCACACAGAACTTGCAACAAACCCTCCAGCTAACAGTGGGTGCATCCTGAGAGCAGCACTGTTACTGTGCAACACAGTAACAGTAATTATTTTGTTTAGGCTAAGTGGGAGAAGTTAGTTCCTAAGATGCACATTTCTCATACCCCTCAACTTGAAGGAGAAATTACTAATTTGAATTTCAGCATGACTGATTTGAATTACATCACACAGACTGCAGTGTCCTTCGAAAGATCATTCACAGCAAACACAAATTTGATTGCATCACGTTAGTTACTGAGTTGTGCTGTGCAGAAAGTTCCTGGGACTGGAAATCCTATGGTATGAGTCACCATAACAGACTGCAATGCTATGGACTGCTTCCCCTCTAGAAATGTTTGCCAGTGCTCCTCTTCCAACCTTTCAGCCTGAAGAACATCCACTATTGCTCAATACTCAGATTTGTAATCAAACTTTCAGAGGATTTTTATTGCTCACTCAAGCAGATTCTTCACCGCTTCGCATCACCTGTCCTAAACATTAGCAAATGTCTGCACAGCTACCCTGAAAACTGAAAAACAGAACTGGTCAAAAATAATAAAGATATTATTTCTAACCCAAATCAGTCTCTGTCTTGTTTCTACCAGCTCTAGTGGGTTATCAATGGGTTGTAGCAGAACTGGGGAGATTTTCCACAGCCTAAACCACTGAATTTGTCACACCCAAAATTTCTGAAAATACATCACAGCAGTACAGGAGTAAAGAGACAATACACAAGGGATGAACAAGCAGTATTTCAAAATTAACAGACCATTAACACCAGAACAAATACATACTGCAACATGAGGCCCAAAAGATGTCTGGAAAGTAGCATTGTCAGTAGGTCTGAAGTAAAAAAGACTTTGAAGCAAGCACTTACACTCTGTGGATAAATCATATCATGTATATCTCAGGAAAGGTTATTAAATGAAAAAGAAAACTATCAAAAGGTTCTCTATGGCCCTCAAACGAGAGCACGTGCCCACACAGGCTGACACAAGATAACTGTCATCTCTGTGTTCCATCCTTGAAAACCACCATCCCTTAGTCATCCCTGGAAAAAACACTCACCACTGAGGAGCAGAGGGCAATAAAAAAAACACAAAACCATAAAATAGTGACTCTTGAACTTACCTGCTGTAGAGGGCGGAGTGGGGGATGATGGAGATGTTAACGGGGAACTTGTCCCAGAGCCTGCTAAATAAAACAACAGTCTAGTAACTACAGCTGTGACATGGCAGCTCAACAGTCAGACAAGACAGAATGCTGGAAACAGGACAGTTTTACTGATGGAAGATCCAATCCTTCTTCCACTGAAATCTTGGGAAAGATTCCCATTCATAGGAAGAGTGTCACTTGGACCCAATCTGAACAGAGTAGCTTTACAGTACAGAGCATCACAGGACCTCCAAACACACAGGAAGTGCACTCAACACTATTCCTCTCTAGGAAACACTTCTTTTCTGCTGCTTAGGCTATTTGGTTTCAGTGTCCAAATTCTGTTCCCTTAAAAGTTGTGCCACTGCATGGATAGCACCCATCTCTCCTAAGAGATGATATTCAGTCAGTTGCTGTACTCCACAAGTTACTCTGATATCTAACTACTCCACAACAAGCTGCTTTTGGACATATTTTAGCCAAGCAAGTCAATTTTTATCTGTTCCATACCTTCTAACTAAATGAAGACCTGTCAAAGGCTCTGCTGTTTTGGAATTTGGCACTGAAGCAACACTTAAACAGATAATTTTCTCATTCATCATTACATCTTACCATGTAATACAGATCACCATAAAGGGTCTCCCTGAAGACTCCATTCTTAAATAGCCCAAATAATGAATATTGTTATTCAACTCAAATATAGTCTCAATAAAGAGACTGACTGGTTTGGGTTTGGTTTTGTTTGTTTGTTTTTTTTAAGAATGGGGCACAGAAGAGAGAAACATTAAATTAAGCAGCTGGAAATCTAACACTGACAATATTTTTAAGCCCTCAATTTATCTATTATTAAATACCCAAAGCAGTGGTTATCAGGCTTTGGTAGTCCAATATTAGCACGTAAACTGATGGTAATCCTGGATCTTTTCATATAGAAAATGACAGTAACAACAAAAAAATGACACAGATGTTTAGAAGCAAACTTTTCTCTCTGTAGTTACCTGAGTTATTTGAGTTGCTGTATTTTGCTGAGTGTTCTTCCCCACTTTCATAGGCAGAACGTTTTGACTTCTTTGAAAGAAAGCAGAGGAAATAGAAGATGGGAATGAATAATCACTTTCTGTGATAAGGACTGAACTGGCAAACAGATTTATAACAGCCATCTACAGTATCACACAAGGTTTATCAATGCCCAACTTTCCTCTCCCCCATCCCCAACCCATGCTGACAAGAGCAGCAAGGCTGTTGTGTGCTCAAGTATCCCCAGGCAGGCGTCAGAGCAACTCCAGTGCCCTCTGATTACAAGGGAAAGGCAGAAAACTGACCCACCAGAAAGGAAGAGCAAAGCAGACAGTGCTGCAGGAGTATTTTTTTCTGTGTGAGAAACCTACATAAATATTTCTTACTTTTCGTGCTAAGATCTTCCTTTTCTTTTTTTCTTCTTCAGAGCCATGATGAGATTGAGCTCTTGTCAGCCTTCTGTGCTGGTGAATCTTCAAAATGAAGGAAAAATTGGAAAAAGAACCATGTTAAGATCTTAAATGTTTTCAAGCAACACATTTGGGGTACAAGAAAATATATTGTAGTCAGTTAATTAGATTTATTTTTTAATTTTTAGTTTTTATCTTTACTGTTGCTAGTAAAGCATGGAGGCTCATACTGCAGTTAAAATTATCCTTTAACTTGGGAGCCACTGCCTGTGAAGCTGCATCACCCGAAACAGTGAAATGCCACACAGTCAAGAGCTGTTCTACAAGTTCTCATACTGCATTTTTGGAAAAGCAAATCTGCTGATGAAAGCCTATATTACTCAAAATCACTTTTGAGTAAAAACTCTGTTTTCTGCATGTAAAAATGATAGGAGGAAATGAAATTTCTGTAGGAAATAAAGAAACACAGACATTACCAATTTCTGTTCTTCTGTTAACCGCTTTTCTATGCATTCCTTGGAGATTTTCAACGCCTCTTTTAGCTTGGTAGGAATCTAATACAGAATGGGGAACAAAAACATAGCACAAAATGTGATAAAGGAAAACAAAACTTGACTGCTTGCACCTCACCACTCATCACATTGCTCATCTAAAGCCCCAAGTTCTGGCACCATTCCTTTAGTGAATAGAAAATTAGATGCATGTTTTTCCACTCAGAAATAACAGCAGGGACAAAGAAACTGTAAAGGCAGGGACGGGTGACCATTTTGATACTCCAGTCACATCCCCAAACTGCCATGAGGCTGACAAGACACATGGCACGTGTCTTCCAGGAGAAGTGCCCTGGGGCAGCTCCCCAGTGGGACCAGATGTGGCTCCCAAAATGTCCCAGCACTGGAGCTGGTAGCAATGTGCTGATGGTCTCACGTAGCAAGATCAGCTCCACAAGGTGTTTCCTCTCACTGCAAGGGACCCACATTGCTTGGCAGCCTCTGCTCAGATAGAGCATCATCATTAGCTACACAAAGGGGCTTCAGGAAAGCAACTCAAACACTCATAGCTCACATCACGGCCCCTTTCTAAGGGTTCAATTCATCACAGGAATCCAAATACTGCTGGCAAGAGTCATAAGGCAAATAAAGCCCGTTCTCCTCTACCCTCTCTGTCAGTTAATGCATAGATAACACAGCCTGGCACTTCCATAAACATCAGCAAACCAATATTCAACTCTACCTTAAACTGTGGTTTCTCAGAGTTTGTTAGCAGGACGTCACTGAATAATCTGTGAGTGGATAAAAAGAGAGGAACATTATTCCCAAGAGATAGGTAAAACCACAGAAAAATACTACTGGTACTGTTCATTTAAACCCCTCTTTCTTCCTTTCCTTCTCTGTCCTCATCCTTAGGCCACAGTTTGTTTTTTTCCACAGGTTTTTACGTACTGCTTTTTATTTTCCAAGCACTGCTGTAACATTAGCAGCATCCATCCCTCACAATGTAGTCATTGCTGATGGCAGGAGAAAGTAAGTTTATCTGAGATATTTTGAAATTTACTACAACAGGTACAATATCAAAGGCTGAGAAGAATTCCCCCACAAAAACCCCACCTTTTCCTTTAAAATATATGGCTTCTTTAATTATAATAGATTTCCAGAGATTTCATTTTAAATTTCACCTATGCAAAATCACTGTTCTTGTTAGGAAAATTCTCTTAGCCCAACTATTGTTTTAGTATTAACAAGAAACATGTGAAAAGTCAGTGAGTGAACATTTGAGAATATCTGCATTCTTGCCTGTACTCTGCAAAAGGCAACAAAAGCAAATAATCTAATATTTTTGTTCTCCCCCCTATGGTGCCAGCAGCAATGATTAATCCTTTTCCATCCAAAACAAAGACACTAGAGGGCAATGGTAGTCTGAAAATAAACCGGTTATTCCATTTCAAGATACTTAGTCCTGGAGAACATACTAGAAAACTGTCCCAGAGAGATCTCAAACCTGGCTCCAAGATAAATATTTCTGAGATCTTTTGTTGCTGTTCACTATGGAAAATTATGACAGGCTAGTAGAGAAAAAAACTCAAGTCTAGAATGAAGTTAATTATGGAGAGTATTCCATGAAAAATGTAAAAATAAAGCAGATTTTAAAATACTTTCAAAAAACCATGACAATTCATCCTTGTTTACAGGGCTTTCTGACCCTTTCTGATTACATGTTCTTATGAAATTAAGAAAAGTCATAGTTTGTATGGCTATAGTAATTAGATATTTAAATTACATTAATTGCTTTAAATTACATTCATTCCATTGCACATCTACGTAGAACATTTTTGTGAGGAATTTTGGTATGAAGGGGATGTAGTATATTATCTTAAATATCAGATGCAGCTGGGCATGGATTATTTGTTCAACATCTTCTAAGACCTGTAGATTCCTCTATTCACAGAGTTTCCTTACAGTATTTCTCCCCTGTTTACAGTCTTCTCTTTTAAATCAATCTGTACATGATCTTAATCATGCTTGCATTACTTTAATAGCTGGATTAATTTAAATCATGCTAACTAAAGTGCATTCATAACAGCTCCAACACAGCAAGAGACAAAGAAATGTTAAAAGCACATTCATCATGTTCACAAGGGACGGATTCTATAAAGCCTGTCAATTTTAAAGCTTCATTTGGGACACATCCCTCAGAACAAGGAGCAAACCTTTCTAAAAAGAAACAAGAGCAAAAAGGCTCTTCCTCCTGAAATAATTAAAAACATTACTATGAGTATAAAACAAGTAGAACAGGACTTACGGCATCTGTAAGAGCCGTGAGACAGTTGGCATGCCATTCTTCATAGCTTCACAGGTCAGAATGGATTCCAACACTGACACTACCAAAGAAAGCACAAAAATGAACACATTTTTGCACAGCAGGACAGCAAATGATTTAGAGTGAATGTCTGTGTGATGTTCCCCTAAGTATTGCATCAAGCAAGCAGTGATGAAGCTCTGTGGCATGTGTTTTTTATTATAGTGTTACTATTACACACACAAACTTTTCAAGAATGTTAGACATAAGGCAAGGGAATCCAGGCATCTCATTACTTACTAAACACTGCTTTATCACTCAGCTAAAAAACAAAAAGAAAGGTTTTACTTATACACTACATATATTTCATGAAGAACACATTTTCTCTTTGACCAAATTATTAATTCTTTCTGGTCACAGGCTGCAAAGATCTCACAGCACTTTAGCTTGGGTAAAAGTTAAGAGTGCACCTGGGCAGCTGTGACTGAGATGTTCTCCATTGCATACTAACCAACAAACACTGAGGGTGCAGGGGGGAAGCTCTCTACTGGAATCGTGTCTGGGGGTCTTCCGTACGTCATTTCATACAGTAAGTGTCCGAAGCAATGTACGTCAACACCTTCTAAAGTCTGTGGAGGAACAAAAAAAAAAAAAAGCCACAACCTGTTAGTTTTTCACAACTGGTTAACCCATTGTAGAAAAACAGTGATTTTGCATGTGAAGATAGAAAAGAGGAACCACTAGGCAGTTCTTAACCACAACCATTTCCCAGTGTAACTGTAGCTCAAATGAAATCTTCACGCCTCAAGCTAAAGCAGCCACCACTGTCTTCCTGTATGTCATGATAAAAATGTGACAGCAGTATAGTCAAGTTCTGTGAAAATGTGTGAAGTTGTAAGCTCTTTTCTTACAGCAGTTTAGAAAGCCACATGTTGACAGAAATCCCAGCCAAGTCCATTTTCTGAGCTAAGTCAAACAGCAAAGAATGAGGTTCATAGTAGGACCTGCTGCCACTTTACAGGTAAAAAGATAGAAAAAAGTGTATATCAAACAAACCTAGGAAAGCCTCCCTTGCTCCTCCTTAGGTTTGTGCAAGCTGCACACACATTCTAAGCTCCCAGACAGCGTATTTCCAAGATTTCTGAATTGTGTTTAAACAGAAAGGGTTCCTCTTACTGGAAGAGGCTCAGAGCCTTGATGGTACTAACAGATTTGGGCTAACCATGAACTTTTGATCGTTTCTTTGACAACACAGCAGAACTTGTTTAGCAAGGCCAGCAAGTAGCTATCTCGTGATGCTGTATGGAATTTATTACAATAAGAGCCTAAAGGCAGGGCAAGATGCTGCTGGATTGCAGCAGCAGGGCAAATTTGTTTACATACTTTTGCAGGAAGATAATATTTTGCTTTGCAAGCCCGCAGTTAACAGACACCCTTCAAACAAATAAAAACCAGTTTTGAATAGCTAGACATCTGCAAGCATCTCATCAATTTTCACAGTATCCACCAAAGACAAGGCTGATTAATACTCCCACCTAAGCATAAGTAATAAGTTGTGCTCACTGGACAGACATGTAAGTGAGAATGTGTGCTAGACAATAAGCACATTCCTATGAAATATAAGACCAGGGTGGAAAGAGATCTTAAAACAACTGCACTTCACCTCTATTTGTGCCAGCACTGTTATCACAAAAACACTCACCTGCACTCCCCTTTTACCTGCTTACCTTTGGCCTCAGCCTCACTCCAGTGTGCTGCAACAAAACTGCTGTGCAGCCAAAGAGTGATTTGGAGGAAGCAGAAAAGCAATTTGATGGAGAAAAGCTCAGATTAAAAAAAGGGGTTTGAGAGAGGTATTTTTCATTCTAGTCAGTTCTCCACAAACAGAGGTTGAGGATAAAGAGATGCATAAGACTCGGTTGAAGTAATTGTTTGAATCTTACATTAATTTTCCGAAACTGTGAAAAGTATGATCGATAAAATGATGGAAGTCCCAACAAGGAATTTTCTAGATCCAGTAACTTGCAGGTATCCCCATCCAACATCACATTGGCAGAGTGAAGATGGCCGTAAGGAAATCCTTTCTCATGTAAGAATTTTAATACCTGAAAAAAAATCCAATACAGGAGCACTGTCACAAGATGTTCTGATGATCTCAAGATCATAAGATCATCAGCTTAAATCCTCCAGTACTACAGCAGATACATAATAAATGAGGCCCTCATTTGGAATGCTTGCTCAACTTGATCTTCTACATCATCTTTGCCTGCCTATTCATCCCCATTTCACTGGTAACACTTCTCACAAAACAAACATTTGATGCTGAACCTCAAAGCAGCCACCTCCTAAAAGAGATCTGGAAACCGAAATTCACAATTCTACTGAATATAATAGTTTGAATCAAAAAAATTTTAAAAACATATTGATGACCATGAATTTATGGCACATGTTCTGCAGTGTATCAATTACTTCTTTTCCTTTTCACATAAGGAAAAAACTACATTATCATCTCTCTCCCACTTAAAACTCCACATGCACCAACTGCCTTTTTCTTTTTTTTTGTCATAAATGGTCTCACACATATCTAAATTCAACTCTCAGCAGCTAATCTCAACTCACATTTACCTTTGAAGTCTGCTGCTGAAATAAAGCTTCTGTGCTCAAAAGTTTGTCTGCTTTTCTAGCTAAACCAGTTGGCCTCAAAAAAAAAAAAAAACCATAAAGGCAGGTAAATAAAGCAAAGAAAAAAGTACCTCTAATATTTGCCTTCCATACGTTTTTATTTGCTGAAGCTCAAGACCTTGAATTTTTTTAGGATTGCAATACTTCTTCAGGAATGGGTCTTTTGGCTTTGCCTTTAAAACAAATACACATATCGAAATCATGCCAAGAAAAGTCAGTATTTGTCTTAGTTTGCTCAGCAATAGATGGCAAACACTTTTATAAAAGACACGCTATGGTCATTCCAGCAAACATTCGGCCATTTGAGTTGGGGGTGGGGGTAGACATTACCTTATAAATAAGGTCCTTGAGTGTCCCTTTTTCACTGAATGGTCTAATAACCAGTGCTGAAGATTCACTGGCAGTGGCAAAAGTGATTTTGTAAATATAGGGATGCTACCAAAAGAAGAACACAACAGGTAAATTTTAGATGACTGGTTCTGCAATTCATTCATGTTCAATTC
This sequence comes from Myiozetetes cayanensis, assembly GCF_022539395.1. NCBI lineage: Eukaryota > Metazoa > Chordata > Aves > Passeriformes > Tyrannidae > Myiozetetes > Myiozetetes cayanensis. Next base: position 8,899,120 of record NW_026087389.1, read on the forward strand.
ACAAGCAGGAAAGGATCTGCCTGAATTGTACATTTAAGGTAATAAATTGGATTCTGTCAATGACATTGAATAACCCATGCAAAGAAAACTTCACTAAGACATTATTCAATTAGTACATAAATTAAAAAGAGAAAATCCACCATCTTTTTTTTTAACAAAACAGACTGGCAGTTTAGACAGATGAAGAATACAACACTTATTCATGAGCAACTTTACTGCAGGTTTAAGTCATGTTAAGCTAATAAATTCATTCCCAGTTTTATACAACTATGGCACATAAGGAAATTCAGCATTAATAGCTGTCATAACAGTTTTATGTCTTCAGAAATTATTGTAACAACTTTGCAAAACCGAATGAGAGAGCACAGTTGGAAATAAATTACAGATACAATGCATATACCAACTGAAATTGCTAGTCAGGAGAAGACCCCTTGTTCATGTCTCATTTTAACACAACAGTTTCAGTCTGGCTGGGGTTTGAGCAGCCTGGTTTTCAGTGTCTCCTGTTATGGGCAACTGCTGAGCTCCAGGACTGCAAAGAGATTTACCAGTTTAAATACCATCCTTTTCAGCCAGTCTCTCACATGCTTAACATCCTTAACTCCTTTTGCAGTAAAATACCAGTTTTTCAGGCAGAGATGCCTATTGGATTTATAGCGTGGCATTGCACAGGAGCTTAAATTGTACAGCTTCCATTGTACCTCTACTGAGACACTCCTTTTTTTAAGTTCAAAGAACTGAGAAAACCTAAAAGTCCTTCCATTGCCTCATCCACTGCTGCCTGAGAATATCCCCAGCTCATGGGCCAGCACTTACACCTAGACAGCACCATCCTAACAGCCTGAAAGTGCTGAGGAGCTGAAATAAAAGCTCATGACCTCACAGTACTGCACAAGAAGAAAAAAAATTAAACTAACCACAACACTGAATCTCCTGTAATAAACCTGCAGTATTACTATTTGTGCTGAGAACATGTTGCTTCATATTATATGGGAAATGTAATTAAAAGGTTTGCAAACCTTTACATGAAAGCAACTCTAAAATTACAAACTGTCTACTAGGCTATATGTGCTTTGGCAAGATCAATCCTTGACATGCACTTCTGTGCACAATTTAAAAGTCTTCAAGTAATACTCACAGAACAGGAAGAAAGAAGTTTCACAGCATACTGTAAGTCTTTGTCAGACAAGTACTTATCAGGGCCAAGATCAGCCTAGAAATAAATAGGAAAAGAATGGCATCATAAAAGATGTTGCATTCCATAAAGAAAACGTGATCTATCTTCTCTGGCAAGTGAAGACAGATGTTTGAAGGTATATTTTGAAGAACAAGCAAGAAAATTACACATACAAAATGAAACCTGAAGAGGCTGAATAAGGCCATGGTTTCACAAACAAAATGTGTGACCATAAATATTACTGCCTCTTTCCTCCCCCAGATCTGACATTCATTACTACCACTGAATGAACTCTGCCAACTCCAAACTGAGGGACTGTGTGCATTGTGAACTGATAAGACACCTCCTTCCTCTGCACCAAGAAAAACTCCCCTCCTATTGCAGGCTTTAGTGATCTGTGCTCTCCAGTGAAGTCTCACAAACAGCTCTGCTCATACAATTAAGGGGGCAGCACATTTTAGCACAGCAGCAAAAGCAAGTGTTGTCAAAGTTCATGCCTCTCTTGCTTATTAGCTTGTCAGTACAACTAAAGATCTAAATAAGAAAACCCATCACTTTAAAAAGGATCATCTTGTTATTTTCAGCGAGCAGATTTACATACGGTCAACACCCACATCATTACAACGAAAGAATCCTGAGGTGCAGGATTAGGAACAAATGGCCAGGCACAGAAACCTGCAAACTGGATTTGCCAGAGGAAAGAAACACAAGAAATTCCCACACCACACATCCACCTAAGGGCTTTCAAGGCTCTCTCAAAGCCTGAGCTCTTCAACCTATCTCTCTGTCACTCACACATGGTAGTCAAAATAAAATCTTGAGTGAAACTGAGAAAGATTTGAGGATGAGATGAAGGCATATATACCCAGCTTAACACTAGCCGTTCCTTTGGTTGATTCTTTATCTTCATTAAGAAATATTTCTTACGTATTCGCCAGCCTACAAAAAAAAAGGCAGCAGCAGCTTTAATTAAACACTACTAAATGACACAACTTACAAGCAGGACAAGGTCTGTAAGCAAAGACTTAAGATTGGAATCTTAGACCTAAGATTGGAATCTCAGAACAACTCATATAGTTGGGAAAAAAATCAGACAAGCTTTCATGCACACATGCTCTTCTTACCTATATCTTTTAATGGTTCTACCACTTCCCACTTTGGCTCTGATCGGAAGAACATTGAAACGTGCTGTAAGGCAATTTCTGGAAAGAAAAAATGAGAAGAAGGGGGGGGAAAAAAGTAGAAAAGAAATTAAAATGTTTTAAAGAGACTATATAATGTAGTTATCCACATATTAGGTAAGGTTCAACACCAGAAGGAAGCCCGCAGGAATTCAGACTAAAAGTCAGCAAAATCACTTCAAAAGGAAATCAGATAAAAACACAGTTAGAGGGCATTTGCATTTTTAACTCGATAACTCAAATCCAGAGAGAAAACAGAGAAAGCACTGCTTGGAAAACTTAGCTTAACAGTCTGCTTTCTATCTCTACTAGATCTACATTTCAAAGTCTAAATCCAACGCTCACAGCTCAGATTTCCCACAGTAGGAGTACACAACATTAGATCATGAAATGTTTCTGCTATACCTGTAGAAGTACTTTTATCTCTTTAATGTGCATCTATATTGCCATTGCTACATGCAAATTATGTAAACTAAACAGTTCTGTTTCACCATGTGTTATCCTGCCCTTTTCTGTGCAGACAAAGGTATTTGGCCAGCTGTCATGAGCATCCATACATTTGGGGGGCTGGAGGGAGGACACACATCTTGTTCATGAATTCTCCCAGAGCTGGGAGCACAACTGGTTTATTCATGAAGTGACCTGAAGGAAAATCTCAATGAGAGGTGGCGACAGCAGGGGGAGAAAGGGAATCACGCTAGCAAGGGATTTTCTCTAAAACGGCTTATCTTGGCATAGAAAATCAGCACAAAGGTAAGGATGTGCTGATCTCTCCCTCTTCACTGTATCTTCTCTCTATATAAATGTGCTAGAAAAAAAGTGCAATAAATATCATCTCACTGCTCCAGTATTTAAAAGATGACAAACTGATGGTCTCTAAAGACCATAGACAATGATGTCTGTGCTGCTAAGTTCCCAGCAACTGGCAGGAAACACAATCTTGATGAAAGTTCTCAGAACTAACACAGAAGTCACAGAGTCTCCTAGAGGATTTAAATTGCTTGCTCAGCATCAGCCAGACAAACTGCATCCTTAAAGAGTTACTAAGAATTTACAGCTCCTGCACAGCTTATCATAAACATCCAGGAAACGTTCTTTGCACTTTGGAGCTGAAGACACCAGAATGTTACATAAAGGGAGAAAAAAAGACAAGTGAAAAGGAAGTAGTGAGTTCCTGCTTCAGGAGATTCTGCTTTTATGAAAACAAGCTTTGCATTTTGCAAAGAGTCGGTTTGCCCCTGAACTAAATCTGTGCAGTGGGTTTGATCACTAAGAGGAAGTTTCTTCAGTCTGTAAGACAATTATTTAATGGTTTCCAATAGCTGAAGTAATACAAATTCAAAGAAGAAACATTTAGTAATGAAGAAACTGATCACTGGGGATACAGTGACTTTCCAGAATTTGTGGGAAGAGGGTGTCTGACTTATTCAAGCTAAACATAGTACTAAAAGTACTAAACATAGCTTAAACAATTAGTTCTGGAAGTCTCACACCCCAAAGCAACAGTAGGAGCTGGACAAGATGACCACAACTGCTCCTGTTGAAAGACTCAGTGTTGAGAAGATTGGCTGTTTTAGAAGAATACAGAGTGGACAAACTTAACTCCACCTTACACTGTGACAGATAAATGACTTCCCAACACCAACCCTCTCCATTTATCAGCAACTCTCCCTCCTCCAAGTTCTGCTTATCTTGACCCTCTGTGAAATAATTCAAATATTTAGATTTGACAATCTCAGCATGATCCATGCACAGAGCTGGAGAAGCCTTATCATAAATAACCACACACACAATATTATAATTTTGAAGGTTGTTCCCCACATGTTTCAGTGCAGATCCTTGCCAGCATTCATGGAAGATAAACACACATCCTAAAGTCAAACTGTAATACAGTTTTGTATTTCCGACTTACCAGTGTAGTTTACAGAATAGCTGTTTGGGTCCAAGAATTTCTTCACCAGTTCACAGTTGGACAGTATGTGATGGGTAGTAATTACGTCGAGATAGGCCTGGAGTCCCTTCTGTCTTTCAGCAATGAATTCACGCTCCATATTTCCAATCAATTTTTTTGGAGGAAGAGGTAGACTTAGAGTTGAGATCTTAAAAAGAGAGGAAAAATTACTAACCTTGCTCTCAAAATGCCTTGGGGATATAAACTGGCAACTCAGAAAGTAAAAGACTCTCAGCAGCAAGCTAACTACTCAATAACTCTTTTCATATTGTGTATTACAAGCTTTTATATTTTTCCTAAGTACTGTTATCAGAGTCAGATGTCACATCCCACTGTGAAGAGACTAGTAAATGGAACAACACTGAAAATACAAGGAGACAAAATTTTTGCAAGTGAGTCATACATTTAAGATCACTACACAAAACTTTCAGATACTAAATGGCTACAATTTTCAGCCAGACCTTTCCTATGACACACCTCTGCCACAGTAGAAAAACTATTCACACCTTACCATTTTCCCTGGATAAGATTTGTGCTTTCTTATTTCATGAAGTGTAGATTAGTAACTTTCCTTTGACTCCATGACTTTGTAGGTAATTTAAAGCCCTTTTCTAAAGTACTTTAAATCTGTAATTTCAAATATGGTGCAACTTTTCCATTTTCTCTTCAGAACTTGCTACTGTACTTTTTTTTTTTAATTCTATACATCTTTCAACCCAGAAATAGTTGCAATCTACCAGTGAGCATAGAGTAGTTGTTTTATGCTGACATTAGTGATCCAAAACTTCAGAAAGAAAATCAGAGAAATCCTTCAAAATAGGACAATGAAAAAATGTACAGAAATTCAAAGCCTTATGTAAGTCAGATCAAAGAGATCACCCTCTGTGTTTATATTCAATTACGTCATGTGAATTGCCAGAATACATTTTTCATGTTGTTAACACATTGTTGTCTTGCAGATCAAAGCACCTGCCTTGGGTAAGTTGAATCTCCATGGGAGTTATCTTTAAGAATTGTGTGTTGCAGGAATCAATTACACCAGATGCAAAACCTCATTTCTAAAGCAAACAGTTCACCAGGGAGAAGACAGGGGCTTTTGGTGTTTGAACAACTTTCATTTTAACTAGTGGAAAAGGTAAGGGATTAGTTCAACAAATTGGGACAGAAGAAGCATTCCCTTTCCTTTTTACCTCATACATTTTGAACACGAGAGTTATTCCCTACTAAATTTAGCACTTCTACTTCACCAGTTTCTGACTGCAAATTAGGGATTGAAAAAGAACTATAACTATGTCTGGATTACAGAAGACGTTTATAAAAATCATCTTATTCACTGAGAATTTTCAGTGCTCTTTTAGACCCAAGGGAAAAAAAATATCCAGGAATAAACCCAAAGGCAACCATATCCCACTTACAGTCAAGAATTCACCAAATTAGTTTTAACACCAGAGGCGAATAGAACTCTCCTTTGGCAGACCATTCCAATTGAAAACCAAGTTTCCAAACAAAACCTAAATCCTTTTCTGGTATTACTCACTCAAAAAGCATGTCAAATGATAATCACCTCTACCTTCTTGACCTGACAGCTAGCTACCATCAGAGAGACACTCACTCTAGTTCAGATGTTTTCAAACCACTATTACTTGTTTTAAAGCTTATAAATCAGACATCTGCTATTTTTCAGCAGAAAGTAACATTCAGGCCCAGGTTTTTGTAGCAATCTAACAAAACACACAGCACAGCGAGAACACTGTCTGTCCTAGAAGGACACCTCACTGAGGTCCTGACCTTGCCAAGACCTCACATGCTTTCAAACACCAGCAATATTTCTCTGTGGCCCCAGCTCACCACTGGAGCCAGGATGGGCTTCACCACGGAAGAACCTGGGAATTAACATTCTTATCTTCAAACCACAGCCCGCTCAGGAATGTCTGTTCAAAAGCTGCAGTAAAATGCTTCACAAAAGCCAGATATCTTGCTGTGAATTCCACTGCTTCCAGTACTTCACTTAACAAAACAGAAGAGCAGTCAAGGATCTCCACACATCTCTGTCAAATAAGGGAAGAGGAAGAAATGCAGGACAGACTGGAAGGAGCTTTTCAATCCAGTACAGCTGAGAGTTCAGGGAATCTGGCTTGAAACTTTCTGATACAAATCAGGGTCAAAAGTATGCATTCCCAAGCCTAGACAGTTTTGAAATTCTTCATCCTTAGTATTATTGTATAGGTAGCACCAGATTAATTTGCATGCCAACTCAACTGCAGCTGTGTTGAAACACAAACACCAAAATCTACAAAAAGGTCAAGTATGCCACGAGAACTTGAAGAACTTGGGCCTTTACATCCAAAAGAAGCTCAGTTTTTCCAGCTGCACTTTAGTTTTGAAGGAAGAAGACTGGAGTTTGGTATCTTCTTACTGGTCCTTGTTTTATACTGTTTTTTGGAGGGTGCTTTGTGTGGAGTTTTGTTTACTCCAATTTCAATATACACAAGAGTTTAAAGAGTCTACACACAAGTCATGAGACCTAAATATTGTGACAGAATATTGTTGCTTAGAGTTCTGGATGGAGAGAACAGAGGAGTGTTGCATTGTCTTAATGGATGCAAAAACTTCAGCTTCAGCATCATAAAGAGCAATTTATAAAAAATCCAAAACAGTGGGAGAAAAGAGTAATTTTGCCATGATTCTCACTAGTTACTGTCTGCCCTGGCATTTAGAACTAGGCTGGAGAAGCAGTAGTGTTTGCCAAAAATAGAGCTGTGCATCTCCTGCCCTTCTGCTGGGCACATAATGAAGAATAATACCTTTCAGGGTGGTTCTCTGTACGAGCCAGAAAAGGCTTCTCCAAACAGAGACGTAACCTTGCCTTTCCAGACTGTGGAAAGCAGACTCAGGAGTCTGAAAATCAAGGGGTGAGCAGTAGTTTTCATTGAAGGAGTCAAGTGCTAAAGACCACAGCCTGCTAATTTAGCCATGCTCTCATATCCTCCCATCCAAGTTAGAGGTATGTTTTGATCATTTTGTTTGATGTTTTCCGGTCACCCAAGAAGTTGATGTTTTTCTCTTAGATCTTGGTCTCCCTCCTTGTTTCAAATTCCCCCTTATCCCACTCTGCAAGTTGCTGTCAGATAATTTCCTGAACCCTCCCCTTTTATCATTCACTTCTGCCTCAGATAAAAAGGCTTTTTCTTTATCATATATAACGTATTTACCTTCACTTTCTAGACCTTCCACCTAGGCCCAACCCTGTAGTACCTGGCATTTCTGAATTTTAAGACTTAAAGGTCCATTGCTTTCTCTACTAAAGGTGCCTCATTTGAAATGTAAATGAGAAGGCATAAAGCTTTTTCATACCTTAATACATTCTATCCCCCAGGGTTAAGAGGAGCTTGTCAGAGGTGTCTGCAAAAAGTGAACTCTTTCTTCTTTTTAAAACTTTCTCAAAATTCTTTCTCTGTGATCTTTATCAGAACCTGACAATGGTTAAGACCACAATGACCCCTAGGTACTCTGATGATGACTAGTACCATCTCATCTCCTCGAGTTCCCCTGGGTGTTTATCTAATTTTAAATCTTGGATGTCTCTGGAGCAGGACACATCTCTGTATTGCATTTATTCAGCACATCACAGAGAAGGTTTCTAGGTCATGATAAAAGTTCCTACGTGCTACTGCACATTCAACAGAATAATTCAACAAGACAACCAAGTTGCATCTGTTGAATTCTGATTAATTTGTCCCCTCATCCACCTTCAGCAAAGGAATTGGTTACAGCAGACTGTCAGAGTTCACAATTCAACACCCTAACAGGGTGTTGCTCACCAAGGATCATCAAGCAGGTAGTTGATTAAACTGGGGAGGTAAAGAGGAAGTGGAAACAGCATTAAACCCTTGAATTCATGCAAGATTTAACAGGGGAAAAAATTTCAACCTCACAAAAATCTACCCTCAAACTGCATCATTCATTTTTCATCTTGTTTGCCCAGGACCATGGAAGTCCCAAGTAACAAGTTTCAACCCTGTACATGCTCATCACTCCTGCTTCCCCCCTTTTCCAAACACACTCACATACACCCTGCTTTTTCCCACACAAACTAAAAAGAAATAATTGTCCTGAAAAGCAGAAGAAAACACACAGTGAGTCCAGTGTTTGGCCAAGGAACACTCCTCAGTGACACAGAAAACCATCACATGAGAAGCAGCATCTGGTAGTGCTTTTAGACGAATATAAATAATGGGACACATAGCATTTCAATGCTGAATTTATAAGGTTGGTATGTGCCTTGGCTTTCTCCAAATCAAAGAAGGAACAAATAAAAACACACAAAACCGGAACAAGTCACAGTACTGAAGGGAAAGATTCAGTATCTGCCAATTTCCTCCACTTCTATATAAATTGATCTCATTGATGCTAAAATTCAATTTTATACGGGAAAATGTAGGAGTGAAAAAGTACACATTCAAGTTACATTTGAAGTCACAGTTGTTCTTTACAGCTATGTGAATTTTTATTTCTTCTTCACCACAATATATACAAATATCACAAGCCATTTTAAATAAACCCTTCTAATTAGACTTTATATTTAGATATATATCAAGGGTGAAAGTTACCTGTAAGCTGTTATTAAGCAAGTCAAAGTCACTGTATCGCCTCACAATCTGCAAAATAATAGACAAAGTTCAGGAAAAAAATTACTTTTTCCATTAGCATTTTACTCTGCAAAATCACATCAGAGAAAAGTAATTCCCATTTATAATCATCTTCTTCTTTTAACAATTCTTGTACAAAGACATAACTGTTGGATTTATGCCACATTGCCAGAGAGCAAAGCAGTTTTTAATCATATCTGACCAGAAAGAAAATGCATTTCTAAATATTATCTTAAAACAGTTTTAAAAGTATTTGTGAGCTAAGTTGTCTGCAAATAAGGCATTTTTGCCATATTAGATGCAACAACTTTTCATAGTCATCTTCATTACTACTTCTTGGTTTTGTTGCTCAGCAAGGCTGTGATTTTAGCCCCAAGGAAGGCAAACTAGCATTTGAGATTTTAAAATGATGGTTGTACCAACACGCAGTAGTAACACATGACAGGCATTTTCCCTGGAATATTCAGAATAGGAGCAGACAACATGCCTTCTGTAGCTGGCAGCAATACTGGTTTTCTCTTAGTTTTTGATCAAAAGTATTCAAGCACTTCATGTTCTCAATTCCAAATGAACATTTCTCTTTCCAGCTCAAGTCTGAAAAGCTAGGAAGAGACAATTTTCAAACTCATCCTAAAAAGGCATCCTGGTTACATGAACCACAGCTTAAGAAATTACCTGCCAACTGTTTTCTGCTGAAACTCCTCTCTGAACACGGATTATGTATTCCTAATAAAAGGAAAAAAATATTAGAAATGAGAATGAATAAGCTGAAGAAAGTTGTTAAGTACTTCTCCAACTGTGACCACGAATACTGAGAAACAGAAAATTCAGATCGAGCACCTGGGGAAAGGTCCACGCTGGATTTGCTCACCCCTATCCCTAGCAATTGTCTCCCTCTGCTTCCCAGTGCGGAAGACAAGGACAGGTCCAGGAGCTTGCACTTGAACAGTTTAATTTAGTTACAGAAAAAGGCAGTAAAAGCATACTCAGCACACATCTCTACCAACAATCAGCTGAAGAAACCTCTCCTTACCTCACCTCCAATACCCAACAAGTACCCCCAGGAACTGCTGCCACCACCAAAACAGAGTAAAATGCCAATAAATAACCACAGCTGCCCAACCTCCAATTATTTTTGTACTGGAAAGGTTACCACAAAAGCTGTGGAATGTGCTTGGGTAACTAGAACATCTCAGTTTCTCATGATGGTAATTCTTCATTTATAATGCATGCTTAATGTTAAATATTTATACATTAACTATGTAGATATATCTAAATCTCAGTAAGGAACTTTTGAATTTTAAGAATTAATAATTCTTCCACCACAATTACATTCATAGATCACAATTTTTTTCAGTTTCTTCATTTCAAGCTCCGCTGTACCTTTTGTAGACTAATGCCTGGTCACAAATACCTGGTCAATACAACAATATCATCATTGGAGATTTATTCAATTATCTCAAAAATAGATATGAAGTATTTTACACATCCAATCAGACACACTTCAAGGCAGCCATGACTTTGTTTACCCCTACTCTGTTTCAGTTTGAAAACAGCTCTAAAAACACTTTTGACATTTCAAATATCACAAACAAGGCAAGTCCATTTCCTAGAAATCCTATATTCTCCATTTTAGATATTGTTTAATTAGTAGGGAAATAAAATTATTCTGGGTTGACTGTAGCAATAGATACTTCTTTGCCATTTGCTTACACAAAGCTCTATAAGTGCAGCTCTTTTTAAAGTCTTATTACAGAGATTATCCCACAGCCACATAATTTACATTGAGAAACAGGCCTGCCTGGGGTGGCAGGACCCTGCACCGGGGCTCAAAGTGCCACTAAACCCCCCCAGGCTTCCCCAGGGGAACGAGCACAGTCACACCACACACCTGCAGCTACACATCCAAAGTGAGAACGAAAAATTCTGAGCCAAACACGAATTCCCACCACAGGCCACAGCATTCCTGAGCTGGAACACGCAAAAAGCTCCCTGCACTTGTGCCAAGCGGCGCACGAGGACCCACCAGCCCCTGCCTGCAGTGCAGCAGCACATGATGCACCGCTGTCAGCCAGCTCAGATGACTTCACTCACCCCGGGACAAACTTTCAAACGTGTTTTATGTAAAGTGCTGAATAATTTTTTCCATTTCAAATGCTCTTTCGCTGAATTGCTTACATCAACAGGAGTCTTACACAAAAAGGACTGATCAGAGCATTATGCGCATTTGCAGATATTAAAATTTATGCTGCATTCAAAATTACTATGAACAAACAATAGGGAAATAACAAATAAACAAGTTATTTCCTGCACCTTGTGTTTAATGCCAAATTTGTCCATCCCATAAACAATAACTCTATCTGACGTGCCTGCCTACCAACTAGATAATTCAATTAACTGAGCACTTGATTCATGAAGTATTATAAACCCAGGTTCACAGTTAAGAATCCACTTCATGCCTTTTTAAGTATCTTCTTTCAGGCACTGTGAAGTGTCCTCTGGTTTTGGAACTTGCCTTCTAAACCCCACAAAATAATTCTCCTCCTTAAAATGAAATGAAATGAAATTAAAAACTGTTATACTGAAAAACATAAATATACCATTGGAGCAAACCAACAAAGTGGGGCACACCAGAGAATCCCTCCACAGAACTAAATTCTCATTTAACATCTACCAAGTAATTAATGTAAGTCAAGAATTATGACTCTTCCAGACAAGGGGCAAAGGCAACACTTGCCAGTTGGTATTACCTTATGTGTTCAGACTTACCTAATCCAGATTTTATTTTCTGAAGTTTCCTTCCAAAGCCCAGTGCTGCTGAGTCAAAAATGCTATGCCATTTTCTAAAATTCACTTAAAAGATCCTTTATCATCAAAGCTGTCAAATACCTGTAGCAAGTTTGAACCTTCTAGCCTTGAGAAGGAACAAGACTAGTAAGCATGAAAACCAAAGGGATTTATCACATTTTTTGTCCTAGCATCTTAGTTGGAAATGACATAAATCTGAGATGTCACAAACCAAAACACATAACTGTTACACTAGAATTAAAGGGTCTATTTTCAGAAAATCAGCCTGACATGCTCACTCCATATTCTCCTCTCATCCATTTGAAGCCATAATTATGGTATCTTCCTGCAAAACAAGAAGCCCAAATCCTCATAAATAGTAACATAAATCCACAGAGCTAATTGTAATTCAACTGGTGTAATTATGTTTGGAAACTGTATGACAGAAATCAATTAAAGGGACACCTGGAAACCCATATTCACCACTAAAGTGGCTTTTCCTGTTTTGTGATCGTTTCTGCATTTTGGGAAGTTAGGAAGAGGCTACTTCACACACAGACAAAGAATTGCAACAACTGCTTATTCATCAAGTCTCAAAGGAACGTTGGCTGTTCCTCTGAAAAACCACGTCAGTGATGATTCACCACGTGCAGTCATTCATCTTTTCTAGGATTTTGAAAGAAGCAGAGTTAATGCTCAATCCCTCGTAGCACTTACTCTTCATCCAGTGATTATCATTTTCTACTGTACCCCAAGAAAGCGTTCCCGGGCAGGCAGAACACAAACTTAGTAGACAACCATCAAAGCATCTCAGTGCCCACAACCACTCTGGTCAACACGGCAGTGGCTCTTCTGGAGAGCCCAGTGATAAACAACTTGGGGTTCAGAGCCCATTCTCACAGGAAGATTATATAAAAAAAGACCATATTTGGGCCACAGCTATTTTTTCCTACATATACTTGAGCATTTTCCCATCCAGTTCTGCTCTGATGCCTTAAAACACCAACTGTAATGAATAGTTGTCCACCCTGTCAATACAGCTGATGAAAAAGCCTAAATGCTTTTCTGGGTTTTGGGGTATTTTTCCCCCAAAGTTGATAACAAGATTGAATAGCTGTAGCAGAAAAAACAGGATAAGAAACACAATCCCATTCCCAGTGTCTGCCATGGCTACACATAATCAGCAGACCACGGTATGCTGAGTTTTAGTGAGAAGTTGATACTTCCTATTGCCTCCGCGTGGCAACAAGCTTGTTGTGGGATTATAATTAGCACCACTGATATATGCTTCCCAGAGGACTAGAGAAGAGCTTTCAACTCTTCAAGCCTAAATGCACAAAAGCCTTTATTACCCTGCCAAAGTCTGTTTTGGTTAGGGGAAAAAATCTGAATTACAACAATCTTCTTCTGACACTGCCTGATAGTGGGACTGAGACTGTGCCCATAGGAGACACATAAAAGCATAAGGAAAGCAGAGAGGCACACTCAGGATCATTTCTGCTTAGCTGCATCATCCAACCTAGGAAAACAGAATGGAAAAGGCTTCAGAAAGGGCTAGCAATTACCAGAGTTCACTCCTGCCAACAATTTTAGGAATCAACAACCAGGCTCGGTGAGGTCTAGGTTAGCTACACTCATGCACAAATTCCCATGGCATCTTTCACTCCTACATGAATAGCTCAGAATCTTTCCTATGACTCAGTTTACCAAATAACTTCAAAGGAGCCCTCACAGCTGCTAGCTGGCAAAGGAAGGTCTCAGCTTGCACAGAAGAGACAACAAAGAGACAACAGAGAGAGAACCTCCCACTATTGATTTTGCCCACGCGCAGCAAGGTCACTGCCAGCAGCTACACAGGAGACACCACAAGACAGGCCACACAACCATTCCCAAGACAAGCTCCATGGATCTCTCCAGACTCCCCACACAGGTAAGGTTTGTGCATCCGCTCCTCTTCATACCAGCACTGCCAAACAGTTCCTGACACAACCTCGACATTCCAGCAGCAGTTCAAGATACATTTTTAAAGATGCCAAGGAAAGCAGTTTTACCTATGGGATCATTTCCTGGCTGCTCCAATTAGTCAAAAAAGCGGAAACTGGTGCCAGGAGGAGGAGGTTGGGAGTAGGGAAAGGTGCATGACCCCAGCTGCACGCTGTCATTTTCTAAAATCTTCTCCCATCACTATAAAGTTCTGGATACAGTTTCTGAAAGGGAGTATTCTCCAAAAATCCACATGGATCAGTGATAACCACACTGCATTTCTCCAATACTTTGCCAGTAACAGTTTCACAATCACTGAGTGGGGATTACCATTATCCTGAACTTACCCATTTTCATGCAGAGCCAACATTTAGGTGTTTTTCCCCCCACATTTACCAAGATTAGTCCCTGGTTTTCCAGCACTTACTAAAACACTAGCATCAGCAGCTCAGTGCTGCTCAGCAAAATTTTGTTAACATTCCTAGGTGAAAATCACACAGCAAAGTATGTTCAATTGTTTAACAACTGCTGTTTATCACCATTCCTAGTTTTTGAAACAGGAAACAGACAGGAAAGAAGGCTTTTGTAGAGACAAAATAGGAAAGAACAAGTGGCGAATTTAGAGATTCTTAAAATAAAATGTAGAGTGTGACCAATATTGGTAAATACATTCTGTTTTGCCAAGAAACTAGTCTCTTAAATTTCCAGCTCAGGACAGTCAGCCTGTTTTTCCACAGATTTCTGCTGTACGTCTGTTTAATCCAACAGGCTTGAAAAGCCAACCATTATAAAGATCCAGGTCACCTTCGGGTCACATCAACTAAAAGTTTGAAAGAGCTTTATTTTATAAGCATTAAAGAGAGGAAAGCCTAATTAAGCATGAAGACAATCCCTGCTTAAGTAGGCTGGATTGGAACAATTTCTAGTAAGAAGCTCTTTTAAATGTTTATTTAGAAAATCTCCCATGTGAAAAGTAGCAACAAGACCAGGAAAGCTGCTCAGGCTCAGAGACCTCTCTGTTGCAGGGCACGGTATTTATTTGCTATTGCACAACCTGCCATTAAGCCCATCTGAGGTAGAAGCAGCAGCAGGTCGGTGTTTCACTACACTTTAAACAGTGCAGGTGTGCATGTGTCCTGTCTGCACCATTCACACACTGTATCACTGCTCTAGTAATGAGTCAGCCATTCAGTAAGTGAAAGTTGTGAAGTAGGACAACTGCAGGGAAAAAATAGGACACGTTTAGATGTAATGAAACTTAACAAGGAGACAAATGAAACATGAGAAACCATGGATTTTCAGTGCCCTGCATCACCATGGCCTTCACCAGAAAGGCAAAATACTCAGTATTTTTCAGGAAATACTCAGTAGCCAACAAAAATATTCTAATTAAGGTTTATTAAAGTATGATATGGTAACTAATATTTTGACTGCAATCTTTGCAGGAGCTACAAATGCAATACTTATTTCCTGAGTTCACCAGAGGAAACCAAAAGGTTGGAATATCTAAAATTAGGTGTGATGAAAGAGCTACCTTTTGTGAGCTCAGGCTGGAGGGGAGGTGGGAGGTGGCCAAGGATACTTACCAAGTCCAGTGGCGGAACTGCACTTCTGTAACCTCAAACAAGTGAACTCTAATAGCTCCCTCTCTAAAGCCACGTCTAAAAGTAACTTCATGTTTGTTTTTGTTCAAAGTGAAGGCAACCTTGCAGAGATTGACTTCCTTATAAAGCAGATGTGCAAAGTCCTTTACAAGCTTTTAAACCAAATCCTACACTTCTAGAAACATATGGCTCCATTTTTGTATTGGGAACGATAAAGGAGAAATATAAATGCTTTTTCAATGTTTTTCTAATCTAAAAGCTGTGAGTGTCAACATTCATCATTGCTCAAGGAAAACTAAAAACTCTGAAAGTAGTATGAGAGGGATTTATTTCAGCTGTTCATTTCCAAATGCCTTTAAGACAACAGTGTACTGCAGCAAAGCTGGCTGTTTCACTACTTCCATTTCAAAACATGAAACACATGAAAAAGCAAAATCCCTTCAGAAAGGAATTAAGGAATGTTTGTAAGTATATGTACAACTCAATGGTAGTTCTGCCGAAAAGTGCTCTAAGAGTTATATGTACAATAGGCAGTTCTTACTAAGGAATATGTCTAGATTATTGTGGAAGAAAATAGCATCCTATTTCAAGGCTTAGAAAGAAAGCCACTTCTAAATAGTGAACACACAGATGAAATGCTGCAATATGAAGCGAGTTCAACAGCCAACATTTATTAAAGTTTTAGTGCTGAAATTGCCTCTGTTGTCAGAACACAACATTTGGCGTCAAGATGAGACACTTGCAAATGGCTTAATATATTGGATGTAATTCCACTCCTATTGAAGTCAAGGAATGCAGTGGCTACAAAACAACTTCATTTTCTGCAAAACTGGTACACACATCTACCAAGGGACTGAGCCATGGCTATGGAAAGGTGCCCAACACAATCCTGGAAGCTACAGTTTCTCTCTCTTTGATGCAGTGCTAGTGACTGAAGCATAAAGCAGGAGACAAAATGAAGCTGACAGGGTTTGCTCATGTTAAGTGGGTGCCACTGGAATGCACCTACAATGTGTTTGGGTTTTTTGCTTTAAAATGAAAAGGTCTATAAAAACACCACACTACAGAATTAATTGTATGTAAGTGCCCATTCCAACAAAACTTGGACTGCTTGTAACACACCTAACCGAGGAAACGACTTTTGCAAACATAAAAAAGCATAATTTTCGTCTTCAATTATCACTGGATATAAATATGCAGAAACAAAACCTCAGTGGACAATTTCTTTGTTGCAACACAAAAACATGGAGATTATGTCCCAGCTCAAATGTACTGACTCTGAGCTCTTCTGTCTTGAACAAAACACACCGAGCTTGTGAGCATATCAGAGGATTTTGCAGCTGATTCCCTAAAATAATTTCCCTAGTAAAGGGGGTTGACCTACTCTTACTAAGCAAAAAGTGCAAACCCTCAAAAGTACATTTTCTATACTAGCATTGTCCCTTCTTAGGTTTCTGGAGAATTCAGGTACGTGTGTAGTAGTTTCAGGTTTTGTTTTCAGTTTTGTTTTTTTCAGTTTCACCTTCAGCCCCAGGAAACAGAAACTGAGTCTGTGCCAATTACAGCTCCTGACTCAATGCTGTGAAGTTTACACTCACCCAGTTTGTTGTAGTAAATTTAAATTAACAAAAACTACTTAGAACAATAGGCAAGCAGACTATTCACTTGACACAAGCTTTGGTCTTCTGTGCGATATTTCACCATGTCTACAGAGCTTTTCCTGAAATTCTTTACCTCTTCCTTAGCTGGTTTTTCAGAAGACTGTCTATTTTCAGCATCCACAGAAGGTTTACATAATTACTAGTTCAATTGCTGTGTTCAAGTTACACCTAACCTCGGCCTAAGCTGTCTTCATATGAGTGCTTTTATAAGCTATGATCTACAGGGAAAAAATAAAAATGCAAGTTTAAAACAACTCTTGCAACACTAAACAGCATTATAAAATCTTAATACAAACTGCTGACAACAGAACAGAAAATTTACTTATGGCTGCCTTTGTATTTCAGCTTTAGAACAAGTCTACCATTTGCAAACCTAGCTCTCCAAACAGTAGTTTGGGATGAAGGACTGTACATCTTTTGAAGATACTGCTTTGAGGTAGGATGAGGAACAAACCTAAAAAGCATTCAGTTAATGACAACCTACTTTCTGCTAACTATAATTTAACAAAGTAAAATGCAGTCTTAAGACCCCACAAAGGCACTTCAGCCCTTATTTCTTAGAGGGGTTTCATTTACACACCTCTTCAGATACAAGGGTTTATTTGTGTGGCTTATTATAAACTAGGAAAGTTCAACTCAGGGACAGCATCACCCACCAATAAACTATTCAGATACTAGGGGCATAAGATGAAGTGTCCAAAATGACAAAATAGTCAATTTATATCAAATAAGAAACCAAGTGTCTGTTAATGGCTTCCTGTATTTTGTTATCCCACGCTGGCTCTATATAAACCATCTGTGCTACGCACACTTCAAGCCATCTTTCAACTATCAACAGGGCTTCTGCAGTAAAACAAACAATTACTAATAGATGTATCTTAGAGACAGATTTTAAATCAAAAAGCACAGTGCTCCAGCACTCTGGTATTAACAAAAGATCAGAACAATTCAATAGAGAATTTTTCCTGAACATCCATTAGTAACAGAATACGGAGGTGAAAGGTGGGGGGAGCAACACTTGCTATCACACTCCCTCAGACAAAACACACACAGAGTCTGCATTGAAATAGTATGTATTCTGAAAGAATTTAGTGACTTTTTCTTTTTTAACCAAAATCATGCAAGCAAAAAGAAAGAACACAAAAATCTATTGTCATTTGTAGTAGTGAAAAAGTATAATAAGACTTGTTGGAAACAAGTTACCAATGAAACTTAATCTGCTCTGCCAACTGGGGGGTATTAGGAGTTACACAACTTCTCACAGGACTTGGCACATGCACCCCTTAGCTATTGGAACAGGTAAAAAGCATCACAATTGCCAAGAAATATAAGAAGAGAAGTTGCAACAACTGAGAGCCACAGCCTGCTAGATTCACAAGACCTTCTAGATCATTTCTCATAGGTAATTTCTGTTCAGAGAAGACTGGAACATTAGTAAATGAGAGTTCCTCACATACAAAAAATCCCACTTCTTAAGTGCAGGTTATTTATAGGAAGAGTATTTAATAAGGCAGTCTACAGATCACTTGTATATCCTGTGGTCAACCTATAATTATCATCATTCAGGTTAAGGGTATGCACCAGATGCAAGGAACCAGGAAGAGATCCACAATGCAGGGATCTGAGCTGTGTTAGGGACAGAAGAAAGCCACTTAAAGCATGCCTCCCACTAGTGTACCTGCTGCTGAGGTACCTCTGGCCTCCTTTCCAGCCCAGCATCCCTGCTCTCAGCCAAAGCAGGAACCACAAATGACAGCCAGTTCCCTCTCTCTGATTCACAGTACTGCTTGGTCATACTATAAGGAAACCTGGTTTTTAAAGTGGAAAATAACTGCAAACAGGACATTATGAAATTGGGACTATTACTGCATGCTCAAAGACAGCGCAGTTCTTAAGGAGGCAGCGTGCATATGTCCCTGGCATCCCATAATTAACCTGTGACACCCAAGTGACAGCAGGGCTTGTTCTGCTGACTGTCACCGCTCCCCACAACAAAGAAGCGGGGCTGGGGCTGCGGGGTCTCTGCAGCTTCACAGCCTCAGTCGCACGGCAGGACCCGCAGGCAAATGCAGCCCGTTCATGTGTAACTTCATCGCAGCCACTGAAATGAGGCAACCAGAGCCCATCTCCGCTCCAAGGGCTGCAACACCCTGAGAAAAGCAGGAATTACAGCCACTTACAGGGCCTCGCTCGGGGCGGACACGAGACAGCCCGAGCCCCGCACCGGCCGCGCCCGCAGAGCCCCGGCGGTGCCTCCCGGGGCTGTGCCCGGCTGCTCACGGGAACCCCGCGTACACGGCGGGGGCGAACGAGCCCAGCGACCCCCGGCTCCAGGCGGCGGCAGCGGCGGCACCGCCGCATCCCACCGAGGGGTTCCCGGGCGCTCCAACCCGCCCCCGGGGGTGGCGGCCCCGCCGCCTCCTCCCGCACCGCTCCCCCGCCCGCCCCGCACTGCCCCGGTGCCCCCGCCCCCGCCACCCCCGGCCCCGCTGCTGCGGGCTCAGCGCAGGCCCCCGGCCGGCCCCGCTGCCCCCGCCAGGCCCCTCACCCCCAGCGCCCCCGTTACCGGCTCCCCCGCTCCTCTCCCCGCGCCCGCCGCTCCCGCCGCCCCCCGCGGCCCGGCCTGCCCTGCTCACCGTGTGCGAGTGCAGGCTCTGGCTCGCCTCGATCTGCGCTGTCAGCGGCACCGTGTCGTCCAGCAGCACCTTGCCGGCCGGCGGCTTCTCCATGAAGGCCATAGCGGAGCGGGGAGCGGGAGAACCGGCGCCACCAACCCCGCTTCCCGGGGCAGCTCCCGGCGCGGCCGCCGCTGTCAACACGGCAGCGCCGCCGCCGCCGCGGGGCCTTAGCACCGCCGCCCGCCGCTGCCGCCGCCCACCGCCAGGCGGCGCCGCGCCCGCCCCTCCCGGGGTGCCGCGGGTTCGAGACCCGGTCCCGCCCCGGGAGGCGGCGGGATAGGGGACACGGCGGGATGGGGGGGACACGGCGGGATGGGGGGGACACGGGGAGATTCGTCCCCGGGAGCCGGAGGGGAAGGGGAGGCCAGAGCGCATGTGGCCTCCCCCTCCGCCCAAGTCATCTGCACCCGGTGCTCCAGTGGTACCGACGGGAGCTGTTGCAGCATGGAAGGCAACAACCCCGAGACACTACTGGTCCTCCCAGAGAGGGCGACTGAAAAGGGCTGGTGCGCTTGCTGTTCTTTTGGGGTGTTTTTTGTGGTTAAAAATAATAAAATAATCAAATAGCATCCAGTAACTCCTACTCAATTTCTAGATTTTAGTGTTTGGGGTTTGGTTTGGTTTTTTTTTCAGAAGGCATTTAAAGTTGTTGAGTTTCACAACCTGGCTTTCATTGTAGAAGCGTAAAAAACTTTCTATTTCAGTACTACTTAGTACTCAGGAACCTACAAGCTGGACACTTGTCTGCATTTTCTTTTGTCTTTTTACATCAGACGCAGCTTGGTTTTTGTACTCCTGTCTTGCAGCTCCACGTTGAGAGGAAAATGAGCTCTGTGGTGGGTTCATTAACTGAATCTCAGGCTGGAACAGCAATCCTGACTCCCCAGACCACTCCTTGTGCATAACCCTGGAGGTCAGGCACAGGTTTGATTCACTTTTTAACAGATATTAACATGACAACTTTGCACCTGGAGAGGAAGGTGAATAAGAAACAGAGAAAGGAGAATGCCTGCTTTGGGAAAGTGTTTTATACAGCACAAGCCAGTGACAGGCAGTGAACCGAGGCAGAAGGAAAGGAAATGGGAAGCTCCTACAAACAAGAGATCAGGAAAGCTCTCCCGAGCTACTTCTTCCAAGTTGTGAACAGGCCAAATATCAGGCTTTGGATAAAGAGGCCATGGAGTCAAAAACCTTAAACATTACCCCTCCCTCTGCTCCAGTGTGACTAACACCTGGGGTTAGAGTGCAGCACACTCAGGCAGAGTGCAACTGTTCTGTAGTTTTCACCACAGGATGAGGACAAACTCTCTTTTCATAGCAAACAACTTCTGAGATTATTTGCAGTCAATGAAAGTTTCAAATGCATTTCTGCTGCAAAGAAGATAGAGGGCATAACAGATGCTTTGCCAGAAAATTATGAGCCACCAACCGAAGGCCTTATTCCTGATGGCATTGATCACTCCTGAAAGAAGTCTCTTAGTGTACAATGATCTCATGCTGGTTATGAATTTACCAAAAGAGGAATGCATGTTCACACAGTCAAGCAAGCAGAGAGAAGCCATACAGTTAGTACTCAACTCATATGTCCCTGCTTGTTTTGCCCTCAGGAGCACAAGTACAGTAAGTACAAGTCGTGACAATGTATTTTTTTTTAAAGCCTCCTTCACTCTGCTTCTGGGAAGCAAGTTTCAGAGGAAACACCCACAGGAGCTGCCATGCAGATTACAACACATCCTGCAGTGCACGTGTGTCAGTACCTCCACTTTTGTCCCGCTTGTTAAACACAGCATTGTCCCCTCCCCTGGAGCTTGTTGGCAGTACAGCTGCTTTGTACAAAAGGAACAAGTTTTAACTGAACTTTGCTGGTGTGTGAGTGTGATTTTGCCAGAAAGAACAGCCTTAGCCACTCCAGAATTCCCACTGTGGCAGAGCAAAGGCTAAGCCACTTTGCCTCTTTGTCACAGTAAGTGCCTATTTCTGCTGGTTTCACCTTGACAATACATAGAGGAAAATGAAATAGTTTTAAGTTTAATGCAGCTCTATCAAGATTAAGTTTGTGCACTGTCTTTCAAGCATTTTTTGTTGCAAATTTACTGGATTCAGTGATGTCACATAAAAAGACAAAGTCAAAACCAAGCATTTCTGGCCTTTACAGTAAAGTAGCACAGGATGAACAGCTCTAACTGTCCGGCACCATGACTTTCACCATCCCTTCCATAACAGTCTTCCCACTTTCTCTGACCTGACATGATACTGAAATGTGTGCAACAGAACCCTTCAGCCGTTTCACTTCTGCTGCAGCTGTGACTTCTTCACCAACATACAAAGGAGCTGGAAACCGGATCTCCTGGGAGAGAAATATACACCCTTGACCAGGCATTTTAGTACCTAGAACTGCAGAAATAAGTCCATTGATCAGAACTCCATGTACAACAGTTCTCCCGAACCGAGACTTCTTTGCAAACTCTTCATTTAAATGCAAAGGATTTGTGTCACCTGTTAAATAGGAAAAAGTAACAACATCATTCTGTGTAAAAGCTTTGGTAAGTTCAGCTTTGTCTCCAACTTTTATGTGTAAACTTTGAAGTGCTGGATGTCCAAGCAGTGAGTTGATAAACGTTAGCTTTGTCAAGGCTCTTTGTCGGAACATTCTTCCAGAAATTCCACGCCTGAAGGGCTGCAACATCTCCAGAAACTTCTGCTCCATACAACCAACCCAACAACCACGTTCAGTCCAGGACTAGTTCTCTACTGTTGCCAGATAATGCGAGAAGAAACGGAGATGTCTGTTTTGGGGAAAGCAAAAACAAACAACAACAAACTAAAGCCTTGAAAAAAATCACCAACAAATGCACTCAAATGTGAAAATACCTAAATTTTCCTTTTACATGAAAGATTAGAAACTTAGAGCTATGCCCTAGCAGGTTTTTGTCCAGTCACGGCTTCAGAGACAAAGAACTCTCAGAACCCATTGTATTAAGCAGCATCCTCCTGAAAAAAATAAGCTCTGGAAGTGCATGTTCGTCAGGTCTGTCAACAGTGACTATCAGAAAGGGAACAAATGGGGCAGAGGAAATAAAAGACAGGATCAAGATATGGTCCATGAACAAAACCTGCCAGAAATTATTTTCTTGCAGGTGTATTAATGACATCAGGACTTGTCACTGGGCTGAAACTATAAAATAATGAGACAGCCACTACCGTCACATCTTCCAAGATTCATTATAAGGTGCAAACTGCTCAAACACAGACCCACACACCACACCTGCACTGAAAAGCATTTCACTCCCAAACCAAGGCATTTCTGCATCTAGGCCACCTCTCTGTGAAGAGGCAGCATGCTCAGATAGACAGCCAAGTTTAGAGCCAGACATCTGGGGGAGGCCACCAAGCCCTGCAAGGCTTTACCTGCAGCACTCGGAAGGCACACCTCCTGTTCTCGTAGAAGCCCAGCAAAGTTAGAGCACTCCACAGCTTCACAAGGCCACTAAGTAAAAAGAAAATAAAATATATTAATAAAATTTTATCACTTTTCCTGCAACATAAACATCTTAAATAAAAATAATGTTCCACTAAGAGTAATGACATCTTAACTGAGTTTAACAGCAGGTAAATTCACCAATGAGTTCTGGCAGTGACACTGTTCCTGAAGGGTTATTGCAGTAGCTGCAGCCTCTTGTCTTTGACAAAGAGATAGGTACTGTAACCTCTTCAAGTTCACTTTACCTGTTCTTGTTCTCTCTGTGCATTTAAGCTCCTTCTTCTCTTAAATCACCTGCAGTTGTCTTCACTATGTACAGTAATCATTTTGATCTTTACTATACAAAGCGATTTAAAGCCACATATTTCGATGGTCCTTAGTTCCTGTCTTAAATCCATTTAAACCATCATCGTTTAAAGCATACTGATACATGAAGTTATATCTCAGTAATTATTTTCTTCATGCTGTATGCAAATATCTGCAAGTTAGGCTTAATTCTTCAAAGACCTTTCTTAGCTCAATAGTTCTGGTTTTCTTACAAAAAATACTTTCATGGCAGTATCAGAAGCGTGTACTGACTGCACCTTACCTGCTAATAACTCTTAATATGGCAGACAGAGTTTTTTCCTCATATGTTAAGACATCAACAGGCAAAGCTGCTCCAACCTATCAAAAAAATGTCATTTAATAAGTACCATTCCATTCTTATAGTGGTTTATAAAGCAAGTGATTTCACACCCAGCATGTTACATCATGTTATAATTTCATTCATATCTCAAAGAAGTGTTCCAGTTACAAATAAACACCACCTTTCCTCTCAGAGTTCTTTAGATAGAAGCCACTTATTTCCACACTACAGCTGGAGAAACATGGACCCACAGGTGATGTGACCTGCTTAAAGCCACCCAGCAATACTGTAAACAGAGCAAGGACAGTACTGTGGATTTCCCATTCACAAAGCTTTTCCCTTTTCAAAGCTCTCATTCTAAAGCCTCCCTATAGCAAAAGCATCAATATTCCAAATTCTAAAAACCGGATATCAAAGAACAGTTTGAGTTGTAAGGGGCCTTAAAGATCGTCTCGTTCCGATCCCCTGCCAGGGACACCTTCCACTAGACCAAAGCCCCCATCCAGCCTGGCCTTGAGCACTTCCAGGGATGGCTGGAGCCACTTGACCATGGGCACTGGGAGCCACTTGACCACGGGCACTGAACTGAGATGTGCAGCCCGGCATCGCTGGGAGCAATTACAGCGTGGCTGGGGAGCAGGTACCCGGTTACGAGAGAGGAAACCGAGGACACTCATCCTGCCCCTCGGCCCGCCCCCCCTGCTCGGACACTGCCCAGCTGTGCCGGGGACACAGGGCAGGCAACCAGCCGCTCCACCGAGGCCCTCCCGGCGCGGAGCAGCCGGCCAAGGGAGGGACCCCGATCCCCGTCCGATCCCGATCCCACCTCTCCGTGCAGCTCCCTCAGCGCCGACACCACGAGCTGCTTGAACTGCGCGGCGTTGGGCCGGGCCCCGCCGTCGGGCAGCTCCCTGCGGGAAACAGAGCAGAGCGGGGTCTGGGGGGGGGGGTCTGAGGGCGGTCCGGGGCTCTCGGGGGTGTGTGGGGGGCACTCACAGGCGCACGCGCAGATAGTGGTGCGGGGCCGCGCTCCGCAGCACGCGCCGCTCGAACTCGGCCGGCGGCGGCTCCGCGCGCGCCGCCATGGCCCGACCCGGCCCGGCCCCGCCCCTCGGCGCGCGCCCCCGCCCGGCCAATGGCGGCGCGCCCGCCCCTTCCGCGCGGCGGCCGCGCGCGCTCAGCGTCGCCATGGCAACCGCGCGCGGCCACGCCGAGCCCCGGGCGCGCCCTGAGGGGACGGCCGAGCGCAGCCCGGCACACGGGCGGCGTCTGGGCCGGACACGGATCTCGGGGAAGCTGCGGGAACAGACGGTGTTTCCAAGTGCTACACGCGACGTTTTAGCTTCGGAAAGGCAAATATCGAGCGCTGCGCCGCGCCGTTGGGAGGGCGGCACGCAGAGATGCTCCTTCGCTTCCCCTTCAAACAAGCGTGGTGGTCGCGACGCAGTTCCCGAGGCAGCGCGGTCCTGGTGAAGGCGATGCCTGACACCCTGACAGGTCACAAACACTGAAGGCACTGCGTTATCCCAGCCTCTGTTTTGCAGTACACGCACCTGAAACAGATTTGAGGAGTGCACAGCACGAGGCTGGCAGCTCAACACCTACTTGAGAAGATAAAATAACACAATTTTAGTACCTTGTACCTGATCTAAAAATCGGTGTGAAATATGTCCTTGGGAGAGAAACAGCAGAAAGGATGGCAGAATCTCTGCTCTGCTGAAATGATGAAACATTAGCCCCTGCAACAGAACTTCACAGAACCTTCCTTCTTTTACAAAAAGGCTTACCCAGGAATTGGTATGGACCCCAGCAGGGTAACACTGCAATAGCCTGATCTGATGGGTTTGAGTCATCAGACATAAAGAACACCAGTGGCCTTGGCCATCACACTGCTCAGTCTGTGCAAAGGTCCCCGTGTTATTCCACCAGAGCTTTCTCAGGTTTAGCACAACAATCCACCTGAACTCCACTCTCAGACTGACTTAAAAACTGTACATAAAACACCAAACATTCAGAAAAAAAATATTTCAGCAAAAGCAAGTATTATTTCACACGTACCGAACTAGTTTTCAGGTTGTTAGCTAGGTTAAATAAAAGGCAGCTATAAAATTCAGTAGATGCAAGTGCAGGCCGAAAAGAAACCTTCAGGAATATAATGTTTCTTGGGGGAACCAAGAACCAGTTACTGCAAGGCTCAATAAATCAGTTCTATGATAATTTGGCAGACTTAATCAGAGCAGCCAACAATACCCACAGAAGGTGGTATTATTTTTAAGATGTTAGTAAAATTTTATCGCCAAACAGCAAAACTTGCAGGTCAGGTGCTGTATAAATCTCTTAGTTATTGCAGGAGGGTGAGTGCTGCTCTCCATGAGGCTCTGGCAACAGGAGCTACAGAACCTCAGGCACGCCGAGTGCATCCAGGGAGCTGCTGTAAGGCTGGGGCTGTGTCAGCTGCAGTGAGTCAATAACGAGCACACACAGGACTGTACAGGAAGACTGGACACAACAGGTCAGTTTTTTATTAACCAAAAGTGAAGCTGAACCCCAGAGTGGTTTAACTTGTTAAAACCATATGTTTTTATATGGCAGATATTTTTCTTTCATGTTCAACACTACAGTGCAAGAACCAAACTTCGCAGCTGTTCATCCTTTGAGAATCAAGTACTAAAAGTAAAATGAATTAAAATACGGGTCCCTCAATGAATTAATTAAAAAAACATTTAACTCAAAAGAACAGACTAATTTTAAGAACTGTCTTAATAAATTCTCCCAAGTGAAAGACCTTTAAAAGCACTTGGAGCCTTGAGGTAGCAACTTTATGCAGAATTCAATTCCCCTCCTGCCCCACAGAGGAAAATTAGTTGCACATTATTAGCTCCAGCCAGCTAAGCTGAGTGTCTCCTGTGAGGTTAGTGACTTTCTCTTGCCTCTCAAAATAGCAGTGGAGTGCTGCAGAGCTCCAGGAGGAAATCCACAGGGAAGGCCTCTTGAAATAAAATATACGGTTTGAAAAAAAGCTAAAATGATCAGCAATAACCGTAACAATGAAAATCATCTGGAGTGAAAAAACCCAATGTGTTTGTATTTTGGCAAGACTAGTTTACAAATACGTATCGAGAACAAGAGTCTGCTTTCAGCCAACAAAAAAGAAAGAATGGAAGTGACATTCAAAGGGATTTTGGGTTTTCTTGCCCTCTGTGCAAAATTGCACTTTGTTTTTAAAGTTTTGTTTTAAAGTTTTAAGTTTTGCACTTCTGTTTCTAAAAATAGAGCACTTCTGCCCTTTTTTGTTCTTTTACCTGTGCTGTGACATTAGACAGAAATACCACATGCCAGGATATCTGACCACTGAAAGCTCCTCTCACTGACTTCACCACAATCACAAGCAGGGAATCACAAACAGAAGACTTGTCTTTCTCTAGGCCTCGAAGACATGATCCTCTGTGCCCACTTTGCTGCTGAGTTCTTTTATTAAAAACTAGATCTCTCTCTAGTGCCAATCTCAGAGACTCCATGGCAGATTTACTGAACACTGAGTGGTAACACAACACCTGGGCTTGTTCTCTACAACAACTGCAATGAACAGTCAAAGTGGAAAGGAATGAGCTGAGATACAGGGATGGGGCAGATGGTCACAAACAGGTGCTCCACTCACTCCCTGGACTCGGTATCACCACTCACACCTTCCAGCTTTGCTCACTGCTGGTGCTCTAACCAGATTCCTGCCAATACTGAGTATCTTACTAAAGCTTCTCTCACTGTCTTCATGCTCCAAAACTGTACAGAACAGGTTGGTTAAACCACACCAATCAGGCATATTGCACATTATAGCTCTTAAACGGATGAGCTTTCTTAGTAGCACATTCTCTTTCAGCTCAAGGTCAGCTGCCTCTCTACACCATGGAATTCTGCTGCACAGACCCTGGGTGCAGGATGGCATTGCCCACTGTGCCTTTGCTCCAGGGAGCCTAGAGAAAGGCAAAACTTCAAACGCTTGTTCTTGCTTACATAGGATCCCAATTTTTGATTTTATATTCTCATCTTTTCCTTTGACTTCCAGAAGCCATCAAATCCTCCCTTCCAGACAGAAACATCTCAAGAATCTAACATCAGCCTTGCCTGGTTTTTGATTAAACTTCAGAACAACTGCCCATGTTTGCCTGTGCTGAGGTTACAGTCCTGTCCTGCAAGAGAACCAAAGGCTGTAAGAACCAGAATCCACCTGTAAGGCAGCCCAACCTGCCAGGCTCCTTTGGATAAAGGAGAGGATATTCTGCCTGGGAGCAACAAAGGCCAGCTGGTGATTATCCACAGCAATTTTCTGTTTAGTTCACACAACAGTTTAGGCACCACAGAAACTCACACTGGTTCAGAGACCAGTTTATGTCTGGTTCACAGGACAGTCATGAGCTGGCTTCAGAAAGACGCTTGTCATGGAGCCCAAAGCATCTTAAAGTTAAATCTGTTATCACTGCAAGAACGTGATGAGTGGGTTTGTTCATCTCTTCTTGGTTTTTTGTGGGTTTTTTGTTGGCTTGTTTTGAGTTTATTAGGGGGTTGTTTGCTTTTTAATTCTGTAATCAAAAGAATTATTTTTGTCTTTGGTGTTAAACCTTGGAAGCATGAATGAGAAGTACTTGCTGTTTCTTTGGCTGTAATTTATGACAAAGAAACAGCCCAGGAAAGCAACGGAAGTTCACTGTTCTAAAATACATGCAGTTAGAACAGCCACTAGACATCACAACCAGGACTTTAATAATATGGAAACACCGAGATCAGTGGTGTCCATTACAAATCATTTGCATTATATAAAAATATGACTGAAATTACAGTAAGTGGACAACAGCCATTCAAATTGATCAACTTTCCACCTTGCTCATGTTGCAGGAAATGGGAGGAAAATCCATTGTGGGGGGGTGGGGGGAGGGAAGTGTCCAGAAATCAACTTAAGAGTTGCTGCTAAGCATCTCGTGCCTCAGAGAAACGTCCACTGTGATAACTAAAAGCAGGAATTCAAGATTAGCATCCTTCCATTCTTGCTCACATGGCCATGAATAAAAAGAGCAGGTTCTGTTACATTAGCATTCACAATTAAAATTTTATAACCCTATAAAACACCAGTATGTTTTGCATGAGCTGCGGAAGAATGCAAATTCAAAGGGTCACTAGATTTATTACCTCCAAAATCAATGTCTTAATATAAATATTCTGTTTGTACACCATAAAAATGTCCTTCTTATGGTCTGATTCTTATTTAGATAATACTCTGATAAAATCTCAGCCATATGCCAATTAAGGTCATTAAAGCCATAGAAACAGAATCTACCTAATAAATGCTGCAAATTTAACAAGTATTTTAGATAAACATCATTAGCTTAGTTATCACCTAGACCAAAAAGACTCCTCAAACACACCAACTGCGTAGTTAGCAAAGACATTTGCTTCACAAAGTCAAATGTTGCCAACTTTTGAAAAGTTTAGCAAATAAACATGGTATTTGGAAGCATCCAAGTGTCTAATGAAGTTAGAATACTGTGAAATGTTAGGACTGGGGGAAGCTCCTGTAAACAAGTACAGAAGTAGTCTTCATTTAAATTACAAAACATTCACCTCCTTAGAAAGCTTTAAAACTGACCCAGTCAACAACTGTGCCCTGGGAAATCTAGCAATATAAAGGATTTCTGTAAGCAAGAGAAGGTCATACGTTGTGATCTCACCACCATAAAATGTACTCAGTGTCGGGAACAAGGAGCAAGTTTGGGGAGATGACAATTATGACACTTTCAGGCCATTTGATCTGAACCACTGCACTTTTTTGGGCAGCATAGAGTAAAACAATTGTCTTTGCTGCTCAGAAAACACTTAAAATATAGTAATGCTTCATTTTCTGCATTCAGATGCTAAGCAGACTCTCCCATGTCCCCAGGTCGGTTTACTTGGTTTAAAGAGCTATTCAGTACCTGCCACTTTCAGCAGGTGGACAGAAATTTCAGTGCCATCTTATTCATTGGCTCCATTGATACTTTAACTTCAAAACCAGATGCTACAATTAAAAGCGAATTTGACATTGTGTAAGGAAAGCATCATATGAAGGTAATAAGCCCATAAACGGCTTGTATTCCACAGGCTGCCTCTGCAGAACAGGCAACCTCCCACTACAGAATCTGATTGGAAAATTTATCCCAACAG
Organism: Myiozetetes cayanensis; assembly: GCF_022539395.1. NCBI lineage: Eukaryota > Metazoa > Chordata > Aves > Passeriformes > Tyrannidae > Myiozetetes > Myiozetetes cayanensis. The sequence continues at coordinate 8,929,092 of NW_026087389.1, forward strand.
TAACACCCAGAAGGAAGGAGGCTTCTATATCTTGCACACTTTGGGTTTCGTATCAGGCACTTGAACTGTTGGACAGATGCCATTCTGAACCAAGTAAGTGAACATAGGGTTAGAATCATCTTTAATCTAGGTCTAATAATGAAGTATCAGCAGCAAAGTGGAGGCAGGGAGTGAGCAATCCATCTGTGCTGAGACTTGTTTATGGTTTCTAAAATGCCCAAGAAAACAGCAGCAGTAACTGTTCCATAGTGTCCGTTGTCCTTGTGAGTTGTGTTGCTGATAGGAGGCTTTTCTGTGTCTTGAACTAAGAAGGCATTGAGGTACCCTGTGCCTAATTCCCTGGATCCAATAGGTCCATGCTAGAGCCAAACATTGCCACCAGTTGCTCCTCGTAATGTGTTATATTCCTCTTCATAATGTCCATGCAGGGTCCAAGCAACCGCTCAAATGCTTGCACATCCATGACTGCAAAGGAACAGAGGTGAAAACAAGATCGTTTGTCAAAAAGGACACCACACACTAATCTGGTTTCTGAACTCAGAACAGACCTCCAGTCCAACCCACTCAGGTCAGGAACAGAAATCATGTCTCTGATTTCCCTCTGTACTGTTATTTGTAGAAACAAGATTAATGAAATACAAACCTGACCTCAAGGACAAATACAGAAGCAAAATACATCCCACACTGGCATTAGAAGATCACCTGAAGGGTGTGTGTGACAAACAAGCTGTACACAAGAAGCCAATGCCCTTCAGAGAGTACATGCAACACACAGAAAATAGAGAATCTGCCATAAGGAAGCAGAGGTGCTTCTCTGACTTCCACGTGCAGCCCTGCTCCAGCCCCTGCCCTGGCTTCTGGTGTCTGACTGCCAGTCAGCAAAAGGTTGCTGGGTTTTGAATAGCTGCTCACTCAGGCATGGTCCATGAGACAAGCAAAGACCAGAAAAGGGTAATTAGAAACACAGAACATCTGCTTACCTAAACATTTGACCTCCCCAACAGCATAGGCAGAGGCTGCTCTGGGTTTGTTGGTAACAAGTGCAAGCTCTCCAAAATACTGCCCTCTGTGACACCGGGCAATCTCCACTTCTTGGTTAGCTTCTTTACTCGTCATAGTCTGTCAAACAGTGCAGTTTCATTATTTGCACAGTTCTGTCCTTGTACAAGGCTGCAGTTCACCCCACACACCTTACACACGTGCAACAGTTCATTGGTTTAGGGCCTTTAACCCAGCGATTCCCAAGCGTGTGCTGGTTGAACACCTCAACGCCACGGTAAGAAGAGCATGTACCAGCTCACAAGTGTTGAGACTGGCAGGTATTTACTGTTAAATTAACCTAACACAGCCTTTATCATCTACCACAAGCTGTTCCCCAAGGCTGCTTTAAATGCCAACATCCAGTATGTCACTAGAGATAACAGACCCCACTTTTTCTAAGCTACAGTTTTCTGTAATGACAGAAGAACAGTTTTATCTCCACCCTTAAGGCCAGGGAGAGTGTGTCAGGTTAGTTTGCAGAGCAGCAGGTAGAAGAAAAAGACTTTTCTACTTTAGTAAACTAACTTCAGGTATGGGAATTTACAACCTACGTCACATGAGTAATGATGATAAACATCACAAAATAATATATTAAAATAAGTCAGGGTAGGCTTTTTCAAATCTCTTGTATTCATCAATCAAATAAGGGATTGACCTAAAGCCTAATCACTCAATTTGCACTCACCTTGCTTTTAATCAAGATTTTTACTTCACCAGATTCTACAATGTAAAAACAATCTGCTTTATCGCCCTGTGAAGAGGAAAAGGTAAAATAAATTATTTTTCACTTGACTGTGAAAGTATGTATAAATGGTATTAACTCATTCACTTTGAACTAGGCCTTGTGCAGAAATCTGCTAGAATTGACAAACAGTCAAATTCCTGACATTAAAAGGTGACTGTTTGGGTAATACCTAGAGGAATCCACAGGGAAGTAACTATTAGTGCATGTCATCCAGTGAGAGGGCAGGAGGAAAGGGAATCGCAAAGGAGATTGATGATATAAAGCAAAATCACATAAGTGCAAACCACCTGATCTTGACAGAAGTAGCCAGTTGTGAAACTAAGCAGTCTAGAATTTCCAGAGGCAAATTTTAATAAAACACCAATTTAGTGACTGTGTTTCTAGATGTCAGCAGGAAAAAAGATCCATTAAACTAAGTATGAGCTCAGTCAATTCATGGTAAAATAGAAGGAGACAGAAGAACCAAGAATAGCTGCATTTGAGGAGCACAAACATAGAAAGGAAGAGGAGGATAGTTTACAGAAAGGCAAATCCACAATGCAAGCCATCTACATGAGGAATGATGCAATGGCTCCACAAATGTAGTAAGAATGATAAGGAATAAAGCACTCAGCATCACGCCATTAAAGGAAAATCAGTCACATGGGGCAGGTGGGAGAAAATAAAAACTGATAGTCATTTTATATCAGGTTCTAGAAAGATACCACAAGGTGTTGAATTAAAGAACTGTGGTTTAGTCCAATCCAGCTGATTCTATGAAAAAGTCACTGCAAGAGTGACCAAGCACACCCAGAAAGGTTGTAAATTCTCTGTTCTTTGGGATCTTCAAAAGCCATCTGAACACAGTCCTGCACAACAGGCTCTCCATGGCCCTGCTTGAACAGGGGGGTTTAGACAAAGTGACTTCCAGAGCTCCCTTCCAACCTCAATCATTCTGGAATTCTGTGAGTTTCTAGAACCTTCTTCACATCTCTCAATCCCCACTCCACTGCAAACCTTCAGCAGATCCCATTTTACATCTGCTCTGGAGAGCTTCGGCAGCACTTAATTTGAAAGTTTCACTTGTAACAGAGAGGACTTTCCCTCTCTGTATCAGCCCCTGTGGGTTTGGCATAGGGCTGGAGGTCAGAGCAGAGATCAAGCACATGCCTCCTGCTATAAATCACAAGCAAAGGGACTAAAGGCTTCAGGGAGATGGAGGCTGGAAAAAGAACTGATAAGGGAATGGGAGCAGCTCAGAAAAAAAAAACTGAAATAAGAGAGATAAATCTGACATTAAGTCAAGTGGGCAAGCAGATGATGAATGAGATGGGAAGGATGGAGGGAGATAGTTACAACCTGAGTATGAAACATGGGCTGGAAGAACATGATGCAAGGTTTAAACACGGAGTTACAGAATAAATTAGGCCTTTAGCTGAGGGGTGGTCATAAGTCATCCAGTGCAAAGCTTTTCATTCACCATTGCCATCTATCACAACATGAGCTAATACTCCCAGCACACTTCTGAAAGAGTAAGTACTTAAATAATAGTTTTTCTAAAAGAATGGAAATAAACTGAGTGGGAGACATCCTCGTAACACTACTAACAATTTTCAAGTGCTTTAAAGCTTACTGCCCTTAACTGAAGGGCCACATTCCAGAAGGGTAATTAAAATGTAAAATTATCCACAAGAGAAAAGTGGGAAAGGGGTTTGTGGAATGGATGCAAGTGCTGCAGTGTAAGAGCTATCACATCTTTTCCAAGCTTAGAATTCCATCATCTCTAGCAGTGTACTACCAGACCTATCCAGACTATTAAACCTCCTTTTAAGTATAATTACATCCTTGTCCTTAATTCAGTTATTACAAAAGATTAGAACCAACTGTGTAATTGGATCACTGATGGTGTGAGTTCCCAGTTTTGAGACTGATTTATAAGCTCTGATTTTGCTGAGAATTCAGTCTTCTCAGAGTCTTAAGCAACAAGAGTTTCAACTTACAAAAGTGAGAGTATTTTTGGAGATAAGTAATTTGACAGTATTCAGTTATCAGCAAACTAAAGTTTCCTGCATCCAGTTATCTGACATTGCAAGTAATTAAGATTAATTATTCAAGACATTATCAAGGAGTCATATTCTGTTTATTAAACAAGAACAATGGTTGTAACCAAAAACCTGCAATTCCAGGTAAGCCAAGGACTTTCTTAAATTAAATTCTACTTAACTACAGCACTTTTGCAACACAGCAACCCCAAGTTAAACTTGACACAAAATCCCGTTGTTTCATCAGTAACAGTGTTCCAAAAAAACCCCACACAGCTTTAGCTCGAATTCATCCAGCTTCATGTTCCACTACTCCAGCCGTGATTTGTTGCAGCAGACAAAACATACACCAACCACCACAGGCTGTCAACTGAGCCAGACCACACCACAGAAATACTCTTTCTAAAAGCATCAGGAAAAACAGTGGTTTTAGTTAACCCTGACAGTTCTTAGAATAGTAAACTGGGTTGGGTCCAACTAGGTAAACGTTCCAATGACTTCATTTATTTTCATTCAAACCATACTCATGTTGAATTGTTTGTTTCTGTTGTTCAGTCAGACCTAGGCATTAGAGATGCCTTTACTACATGTTTGTGATTCCTTTTTTGATCTGGTCATAGAGGCCTAGGAAAATTCTAGCTGGGGGCTTTCATGGAAAACTGCATAGGCAGACATGTAATTTCAGCTCCTGAAGGCACACTCCTCTTTAAACCTTGCAAAGACCATTTAGAAAACACAGGTAAGAGAAGAAAGAGCCAGAAACTAAAGTAGTAGAATAAATTTGCAGCAAAACACATACTGTCCATTCCCCAAACATTCAAGAAGTGAATAAATAAATAAATTGGAAGTATTAAAGAATAAGGGTCAAGTTGGTCCAAGTAATAAGATTCTATAAGTCAATTCCACACAGAAAAAAAGGAAGCAGAGAAAGGAGAATGATAAAGAGAAGTTTAGAGTTCAAGTACCTGAGATATGATACGTTCCCCATCTTGGTACACTTTCTCTCCTATAACATCCACTATCTTCATTCGCTCTGATGCCTAGAACAAAGAGGAAAATTGGAAACAATCATCAATTATAGCTCATCTCTGTGAACTCTCCTGAATCTCTACAACCTCTCCTGAAATGGAGAGGCATTCACTAGACACACAAACACACAATTTGTAAGTATAGCCCCAAAATGACATTGTCATAGTACTCAACACAGTTCCCAAGATACCATAATCAACATGGAAAGAAAATTTTCTAATGTTCCATCCCTGTCCTTTTCTTACCTGCAAAGTTAAAAAATAATTGATTTGGCTCATTTAGAGCAACAAGGCAGGTGGGAGGGGAAATCACTTCCTTAAATATTCAGTTGAAATTTGAAGAAAGCACTCAGAAAAATGTCAAAAGCTTACTACCTTCAATGAGAAATATCAGCAACATAATTTCAAAATATTTTAATCACTTTATACTTGAATATGTAGGGGGCAGGGTTTGTCCCAAAACTCATTCCTAGAGTGGGGAGAAAGGGAATATGTAAAGGACAAGGGCTGTGAAGCATCAGCAGGCACTGCAGTCAGGATGCCCAGCAGCAAGGGCAGGAGGCACTATCTGACATGCCACAAAACAGCTTGAGTCTTCATAATCAGGAAGGGGAAAAAGAACAGCCATAATTATCTCCAGTGTTTCCCACAGCCCATCTAGAATCCCACAAAACAATTTTATTGCTTCAGAGCAGCATAAAAGAACATACCAAGAAAGGAAGAAAATTCTACTGTTAAAATTCAACAGATGATTCAGTTGTAATCAATCCATTCATTCCCCAAATGCACCTTAATCTTGCCTATGTTTGAGAAATCAAAATCTGGTCCGTGCATGATTCAACTGCAGTGTGTCATGCAAAAAGCCATCCCAGTGCTAATGAGTTATTTTTCTGTATCTTTAAATATTTGAGTCATTTCTGTTCTCAAGAAAAAAACAGTCACATTGATGGAACCAGTTTAAGCCAGGCACTGAGGAAGAAGGTGTTGTGTAATTTACCCCTTCCACAGCTACAATATATGTCCAAAATCATTTGTACTAGAGATTGTTATTCACACCTAATGATACTTGGCAATTTTGTAATCTTCTCCCAAAGGGACTAAGAGCTTTTCTCAAATACTACAGATAAATGATGAGGAAGATTTTTTATCATGAGAACACAAAGAAAAGCTAAATGATGGTGTAAGGCAAGGGCAGACACATACTAATGTCAAAGCAGGTTGGTCGGTTCCAAGAGCCCTCCGAAGATACAGGTTGCGTCAACAGAAGTGACAATTGGCACGTTGTTCCTGAAGCTGTGCCCCACACACTCTGTGACACCTGTCATTGTGTCCCCAGGTAGCTCCTTTAGCCTGTTCTTAATTTACCTCCTGAATATCAGTTAAGATTAAAGCAAGACCTACGACATCCCACAACTTTGTCACAAATTTAAAATCATTCATGGTTGATAAGGCCAAATATCCCAGTGACTGTATCATTACTTCAACATCTCACCCTCAAAGGAAACCACAGCCCTGAGTTCCAAGCTGCCCTTTGTGCAAATGGGTTTTTTTTGTTTAGGGGGAGAAGGGGGGTTGTGGAAAGATTTTTCTAAAAAATCAGACAGATAAAAATCAGGGTCTGGGGAAAACAAAAAAAAAGCAATGTACAACTTCAACAATGAAAATTAAGTTGTGTAATAAATGTGATACCAAAGCGGCTCTTAATATTTTGTTCTAAGGAAAAGTCACACAGATTTCTGACATAGCAGAAACAATGAGTGTGGAGTTACTGCTAATGCAAGAATTTGATGTGGATGTCTCTGAGAAGCTTTACCTCCAAGGATTTGAGAAGGGGCACAGACTCAATAAATAATTCATATGTCTTCCTCTTCTTTGCATTGTTTTTCAGTATAATTCTTCTGAATGTCACTCGATCCTGCAAGAAACAGTATAGAGAAATACATTATTTCTCTTCACTTAAATGTTCCCTGTTTAAAGAACTGACAAACATGAACTAGTATTTACAGCAAATGGTGGGGTTGAGAAACCAGCTGTTAAACTGATACCATATCCACCACAACAGTGACTGCAACAGCTCCTCTGAGAGCACTTCTGGCATTAACAAATTGAAAAACAGGGAGTTGTACGACCTGATCCTCCTCAGATAAGCATTTAGGAATTCAGCTTTTGGTCTATCTTGTACTGTTTTTCAGGGTTGAGTTTTGAGGTTTTCTTTGCCTGTTTGCGAATATCTTTCATGCTTCTGCACACAACGAAGAAGTTTTGCTCTTTCTGCTGACAGCAGTGGAAACTGGAATTTCCAAGACTTAAGGCAACTACAGGACTAAGTCGAAATTGGATTCTTCTCTACTTGAGCCACAGATTTCAAAAGTAAGTTGGAGATTTACACTGCTCTCAAACAGATCAGGAACAGAACATGGAACAGCAGCAGGCTTGTTCACTCCTCCACCTTCTCTGATCCAAGAGCCAGCTTTTACACTTCCTAACTGCCACCTGTCCGCGTGTTCCACGAGGAAAAACTGTTCGGTGTGGTTTTGGAGCCCAAATTTGGGGCGATATCCCCCCTCCCAGCCCAGCCCCGCCGGCCCCCGCGCTGCGCTCCAAGGCCACTGGGCGGCGCTGCGGGCCCGGCCGAGCCCCGCACCGGCCTCGGGAGCGCCGTGTCCGGCGGGAACAGCGGGATTCCTTCCCGCACGGGAAAGGTGGGCTTGGACACCGCCAAACACCGATGGGAAAGGCCTCGGGAGAGCTGCAACCGAGCGGCACGTCCAGGCTAAAGGGGAGGGCACCTGCCCACCGGGTGTCTCTGTTACCACTTGCCCTGCTGGGATCAGCGCTGGACCACGAGCAGAGCCAGAGCTGCAGAGTTTGCCTTGCACAGGATAAGGCCCTAAGTGTAAATATCAAAACCAAAAAGCAGAAGGAAAAGAGTACCAATTTGGTTAGGAAAATGGTACCAAAAAAAAAAAAAAAAAGGCCACAATTAGTAGAAACATCCAGTGCCCTGAGAGCCGTTCCTCCAGAGCTTATTTCCCAAAACCAGTTGCTGATACCTAAGCAACAACATTTTGAGGTGAAGAGGTATTTTCAAGTGAACATTTCTATGGGATGCAGGCTGCAAATACTTGTAACTTGAAACAAGGACTGATAGAGGTGATATTACTGGAACATAAAAGTTGAAGGATGTGAAAGATGAAAGGCAGGATGGTATTACTGTTATCCAAAGGAGAACAAGAGATGATAAAGCATCAGGGATTTTTAAATTTTTTTTAAAGAAATTCTTCACTGGTAGAAATGTCATCAAATGTTTGTGTTTGGAAAAGCAGAAAGCTGCAGAAACAGTCGAGGGAATTGCAAAAGCATTAAAAAAATCAGAATTCATTTGCTTGAGAATATCAGTGAGAGAGGAGAAGCAGCAGTATTTGAACAAAGAAGGCAGAGCCGTGAAGGTAGCGTGTGTGATCATGAGGTTTCCCCCAGACACATTCAGTAGCAAAGGCCGAGGACATTTCCCTGCTCCAGAAGAGACCCACTGTGATAACTGCTTTGTGCTTGAGCCTTTCAGGCTTCTGTTGGCCAAAGCCTGCAATGCAGCAGGAGTAATCGACATTTCCGAAACGGCAGATAACCCCCGAGCTTTAGCAATGACTTCTGCAGACTAATAAAAATATGTTTAAATTACATCAGGCACAAAATAGTACAATGAAACATGGCAACAAACAGAATTTCTGGAAGAAATAACTGGTTTGACAGGAAAATGTAGCCAAAGTCAATAGAAGATTCACAGGATAGATGACTAGCAGGAGGTCCTTGTTCAACTACACCTTCCTAATTATATGAACATAATCATAGAAAAAGCAAACCCAAAATTAACCCAATTTGAGCACTTATCAAAGGCAAACTTAAACAAAGAATCATCTTATTTTCTTCCTTCTATGAATGAGTTCAGTTTGTAGCTAGCTGCTTTGTTCTGCCTTCTTCCAGAAATTAGATTCTGACATTATTCCCTGGCTGATTTACCAAACTCTTTTCTTTCAGCTCACAAAGAAAAGGGAAGTCAGATCTCTCAGCAGGTGCTGAGATTGCATAAGCACCTCGCCATGTGTAGCAGCTTATCAGTCCTACAATCAAGGTCACAACACAAGGCCAACCCCCAGCGATAGTTGCCGAGGAGCCCGGGCACACAGACAGCACACAACACTTGTGGCTTCAAAGGCTCCGTTGATCGCACAATCCGCTTATTATGTGAACCCTCACAGATGAGTGAGAGAGCACTGTGAAAATAACCCCATCCAAATAGTACAGAGAAAAGAACTAAAAAAGGAAACTAATGTCCACAGTTTCACATTCAACACTGCTGGGCTAGAGACAAAGCAACACCATCATTTAAGCTTGGTATCTCATAGGTCATGCTGACCTGAGAACCTCTTCCAAAGTAACAGAGAGGGACCAGAAACGTCAGGACAGTTTATTGTGAAGGAAAACAAAGCTTCAGGACTTTTCAGGCCTCTTCAAATTACTAACATTCTCAAGAAGATATTTAACACCTTCCCATTACCATTAAAGCAGACAAAATGGTAGGAAGGTAAGCGGAAAACAAAAACGTCATCTAAAAAAATGTGCATTACTGTCTCCACTGTCCTCTGCAGGATGAAAACAAAACCAGGGTTTTTTTCCCCCCTACCAAAAGCTACAATTACAGCAAATGCAAAACCATAAAGGGACAGATAGAACTAGTGATATAGTTTTTACAGACAAGTTGTTCTAGAAAGGCAGCCAAAAAGATCTGCACAATGGATCTCTCATGCCAGGAGATGAGATAACAGATCATGATAAAATAGCTGTGAGCAGAGGAGCCATACCAAGAGAAAATATTATGCATGTGAGCGCAACTTCCTTTCCTTACCAGTCCCCAAAGGGCTCCTTCTGTTGTGGCAACAATGGTGGCAGCTCTAGGAGTGTTGTACATCAATGCCAGTTCCCCAAAGCTGCCGTGATTATCGTAGCGGCCCACACAGCGCGACTGGTTGTCTTTTGCTACAACAATATCGTACAGTCCCCTGGAAAACAACGGAATAGACACTTTTTATTAGACAACATTCCAGCACAAATCTTAAAAACAGCTTTTTGCTGTTATACAAACAGGTTTTTTATTGCTGTGTGAGATGGAACATGCTTTATTGAGCTTTCCAACTTTCTCAGCTGCTTCTATCTACACTATTTTCACACTAATTCTCTCTTAATGAAGCTTTTCACTCCTGATAGATATGGGCAGGACTGACTTGGTTTCCTCTGCACAGTATTTTGACATTGCTGTTCTGGCTGGGGTGAGAGACAGTTTCATCATCTTTAACAGTGTCAATTCACAGCATGTGTGTTACCCAGTGAGGCCTCTTTAGAGTGACTTGGACCCATCTCTACTTGTTCTCTCAGTGACAGCATTGCTGCAGGACCTTTGAGAAACACTCAGTTGAACTGCTCACCTGCTCCTGTGGGTTTGTCTCAAATTCAGATTAGGGATATGTCTATATCATAACCCCAGGATGTTCTAAACCTGCTGACATCTACCAGGGTCTCTGAACAGATCAAGAGGAAATGTCCAAGCACAAGAAGTCTCTTCACACTTTGTTCATACCAAGCTGAAATTTGTTTGAATTGGAAAGGTCTACTGACCCTGTTCTCCATGAAGCACACTTCCTACATTATAATGAAGTTGAGGCAACAGTATATCAGAATTTACAAAGAAAAGACTACTCTGATGAAGATGCAGGTTCAAGTCCAGCTAGTCAAAGCTTATGACACAAATCTGGATCAAACTGCACTACAGCAACTGCCTATGAAGGAAACAGGCTGTGCACAGAAAGCCATTTAAAAGTCTAACACGTGTCTGTAACACCCTCAAGACTGTCATGCTTTAAACAATAATTTAAAAATACAGTTTGAGTAGGCTTGATTAATTCTTAGCTATGGCACCAGAGATCATTCAGGTACTAACCACTGGCCTAAGAGACTTCACAGAACACATGCCCTGGAGAAAAGCAGCTAGGGAACACCTTCCTGGCTTTAAGCAGCTGAATACACACATAATTTTCCTGAGGAGTTTAGACCTTTGTCCAAAGGAATGGCATTATCTCCCAGAACATCATTAGGCCCATAAGAAAAAAAGAAAAGGAATCACCAGATGATGGTAGTAGGTGGGGAAGGAAGGCACATGAGATTGCACAACATCCTCACCAGCCACTTTTTGTACCTGCTACTGCTTACACCTATGAGACAGAGTAGGAACCCAGCAGCATACTAAGAGTAAACCAGAAAAGGATTAGTGTTGATGGAAAGTGTCACTAATTCTTATAAGGTCTGATATCCATTAAATAATTTTCTGAGAGGCATCAGAGGCAACAATCTCCAAAGTTGTATTTTTGATCTAGAAGAGTTATCTGTGAACACCTTAACAAAAGCAACAACTTCTTCCCATCCCTCAGCCTGAAAGTCACTTACTAGTGCCATTTATTTCCAAATAACTATAGGCATGTAACTTTCAGCCAAGCATTCAGCTGCCTGTGGCCCAAGAACTAAACTGGTGAGGCAACACTGGGTGACCTTGGCTCAGTTTTATTGGGAAAACTGTTGTTGAGCTGTGAGACAGCCCGTGAGCTAAAGCCCTGCAAGATAAGAGGAATAAAAACAGACCGAAGTGTAATTGTTGAGATGGTAATCATTACAGGCCCATGGACTCAAAGGAAAAGTACTGACATGAAAAAATATAAAACCCCGAGTTAAAAAAAAAAAGCAGAAAAGCAGAAGAGGGCAACTCAGCAAGATTGTGGATCAGTCTGTTCCAAGAGACAAGAGAGGCCAGTGCTGCCCCTCCTGACGACAGCTCAATCAGCAGAGACTCAGCAGGTGCCTCCTCAGCAGCGATGAGCATCGTAGTGTTCAGCCATGGAACACATCCCTCTGAGCTCTCCCTTCCGTGCAGAGGGCCCTAAATAGTTGCTGCATCCTCAGGTTGCATCTGCCCTGCCTGCTGTCCCTCTGCACATGGTAAAGACACTCAGACACAAGTGATCTGGTGAGGAAGTATCACAAGCAGAAGACTATGGGAAAAAAAAGGCCTGTGCCAGAACATAAAGTCACTGTTCTTTCAGACAGGAAGAAATTAATCCTCAAGGATATTTAGGCATTAATTACTTATACCAGAGTAACATGCCTACTGATGCCTTGAAAGAGCCAGAATCCTTTGAACTTCCACCTGCAAACAAGTGGAAAGACTGTGGCTTTCTGTAAGGACCAGTATCCTCCTACTCTTTTGCATGAAAAATTAGAGGGTGAAAGATGGAGGAGGACTGGAAAGGGAGAAAGGACTGAAAATCCCTAACTGTAGAAACTTTTCTGAATAGCAAACAAGAGTTGCAGCTGATTTAGTGTTCACAGCAAAGGCTGCTATGCTGTGTCACTGGATAACACCAAGTTTAATTTCCCTCACTGTACAGCCTCGTATTTTTGCCAACATATTTATGTTACTGGTGTATTTAACTTGAAAGTAAAACAAAACAAAAAATTTAAAAGCCTGAAAACTTCCAACACAATTATCTCTCAAATAGAAAAAACCTGTTTTGGAATAGCAATACATCTGTAGAACAGAGACCATAGAAGCAGTTACCTGAATATCTAAGATAAAGTTCCATTGCACTTCTTTATTTTAGGTTAAAACTCATAGCAGAGAGGGAGCTTTTAGTAACCAACAAGATAAAAAGCCTTACACAGAAACAAATTCAAACAGGCTGATGGTATCTAACATTTTTGAGATGATCCCAAACTGAGTTTAAATTTCCTCATGATTAGGAACCACTGCTCTGCATGGAATCTCATCTTTGCAGAGCTGGTGGCTCTGGCTCCCACAAGTTCTGATCTGCAGTACCTTACTCTTACCTGGGACAGCCTGATCTCCCCACTGAACGTGGCAAGAGAAGGAACTCATCCTGTCTAGCCAAAGACATGGGATTGGACTGAGGCAGAGCAGTTGAGGGTATACATTTCTATACTGAGTACAGAAATGGAGCAGTGGTTTAGGCTAATGGGACAGTGTGGTAGAGGACAGGGAAACGGGCATATGGTCAATATATTTGAGGTAGCCCTATGTTCAGTAATTTCCCTTATCAGAGAGGGGAATGTCCTTAAAACAAACAAGAATCATTTAAAACGAACCATTTCTAACCTAGAAATTCTTTCACAAATTCCTTAAACACAGCATAAATGACAATTCAAAAGGAAACACATTGTCTTGGAAGAACTGTTCTGAAAGTATTTCATACAATATTAATGGTGCCATTATTTCAGTGAGAAGCAAGATAACAGCACATCAAAAAAGTAGTTTGCTAAGATCGTGTTTGAACAGACATTTATAAATCACTCAGTAATATTACGTTTAATATTACATTTTTGCAGCAGGAAATAAATTCATGTCCTTAATTATTCTTTAAATATGGTGATTAAAAGTAACATTAGCCAGAATTTCTTCCAAAAGGATAAAAGATACTCAAAATGTGCATGCACATGTGTATCTATTATATGCCTGTTGCACATACATGTAATCCCCAAAATTATCAAGTGAATTTGCTTGATGCAAAAAATTGCAAAATGGCACCTTAAACTCTGCAGGTACCACGACCAACAGAGGCAAAGCAACCCTAAGTCTCTCTGAAGTCAGTGATCAAAACTGACTGGACAAAGTCCAGGTTGTTCAACAGTTGCCATTACCATGGATTTTTATTTCCTGTATTCTCCTTCCTGAAAACAATCATCTATCCCTTCCCTTACCACGTGGCTACTTCTGCTGCTTTTACCCCTCCTTTCTTCAGAAAAAAAAAACATAGCCTGGTCCAGAGACAGCGTGTCATATGGCTGGTTTTAAGCTGTACTATGCTGATGGGCACAGAAACCAAAACTGAACAAATCACAGGCAAGCTCATGCTGTGGCTCTCCCCTCAAAGAAAGTGGTATTTGTGTTGTCACAGTCTCAGAGAATGTGTCAAAACCCAGTTGGTTTGAAATGTCCACCTCAGTCACATCGGATTGTCTCACTGACCCAAAAGTCAATGGAGGCCTTAAGGGGAAATTGGAAAGATCACATGAGAAGGCAATGACTGCAAAAAGTAAGGTTCCTTCAAAACCTGTCCTGCAGTAAACATTCCCTTTCTTAAGAAGCTGAAAAGAAACATCCTCTGCACGTAACAGGCACAGCTGCTTACCGCTCAACGACATAGAAGTTATCTCCATCATCACCTTGGTCAATCACATGTTCCTGAGGTTTCACCTTCCTCTCAAACATGGCATCAAGGACCTGAGACAGCTGCTCCTAAAAAAACAAGCAGGAGTGGGGAGAAACCCAAACCTGTCAGAAAATACACTGCTGGACAATGGTGAATTCATCTGACTTGATCTGGACAGTGAAGCACAACATGCACTGCATCAGTTTTACTGTATGCAAATACCAGTAACACTGATATTACATGTTGATTTCTCCTGGCACCTCACTCACTTCCAACTTATAAATAAAAGTTCAGTAATGCAGAGAAATACAGACACTTCCACCACAGAAGAAACATTATCTCAAATTTATGGCCAAATGGCTCAATGTTTGCACACCGTTTGAGTGCCACAGCACACATGCATGTTTGGTATAATCTGACACAGCTTCACTGCAATGGACACACATGGATTCATGTCAACGGTAGGTGTATTTCATTATATGTGTGTCCAGAAACTGCACCATGATCTATGAGTAAATTTTCTGTGCTGTTATCATCTAAGAGCCCCAGTCACAACCAGGACTGTACTGACCATGATTCTATACAGTTATTTCCTTGCATAGTCTGTGTCTCAGAGAACCTGCAGTTCCAGCCCCAGATGAGATGGGATAGGTACAGATGGGGAAAACACACAGAAAATGGGATAGTGCTGGTGTGCACAGCAGGCTCCAGCTGGCTTTCCCTGATGAGCCAAGACTAAACTTTTTTTTTGCAGGCAGCACAGCCAGGGAGGCCGTGAAAGCCAAGACAGATGATGCCACATAAATGCCTTGCCTCGATGCTGACCTGCTTTACCAACTTTGTTATTCCCAAGCCCATTAACAATATACTTTTGCTGCATTTTCAATGACCAGATGTTCAAAGCTGAAGATGTAGATCACAGCTGAGTTTCTAAAAATACACTGCATGAACACGCAAGCCAGTCTTTATGCTGCTAGGTGCACTTGAAATATTTACTGCATTCCTGGAGTTGGAAATTATCATTGCAGCATCTGTAGGCACCACTATATTGAAAATATTCCCTGTCTTTTCAAGACAATCCTATTTTCTTGTCTTCAAAAACTGTGTCTGGACTGTTAGATCATGATATTAACTGTACATACAAACAACCAACTCCAATTAAGATTTCCTTAAAATGCTATTACCTGATCTAGGTTTTTGAAGAGCAGGATATCTTTACAAGCTTCCTGCAGTCGGCATCGCTGCTCATCAGTTTTTGGATGAACTACCTTTAAAACAAAGTAAAACAGAACTGTCATGACAACAAAGAAATATGATGACAGACCGAACCCTCACTTCAGAGTGAAAAAGCAGAACACAATTTAAGTGTCAAAGTATATATTCTTTTTTTGTTGTTTACATAAATGGTATTTATATATAAACATAAAATGCATGACAGAATTACAGAGACATAAGAAAAATATTATGCTGACAATTAACACCTGCAAAATAACAGTCAGCACAGATAAAAGAAAGAAAAGAATGCCTTTTCCATTCCTTTCCCTTCTAACACAGCCACAGACACAGTCAAGGTCTGAACACTTGAAATAGGAAAAAGTGAACAGTTTTCTTTCTGAACTCTGGCTATATTAGTCACAATATACTTAGTGTTGGCATACAGGCAGTTTATAAGATATATGATATATAGGAGTCTCAGCCCATCTAACTATTGAAGAAGGATGGTTTTTTCCAACAAAATAACTAAAATAAAGCTTTGCTGTTTGAGATATTTTGCTACTTTTTTCCAATTATAAACTCTCATCAGGTTGAAGGAATTGATACTGTATCATAAAAATGTTTATATATGTGCTTGTTAGGGACTAATTATGAAAACATACATAAAAATATTAATTACCTGACATTCACCACATTAACATTTCTTATTTCTGGAATAACAGGGATTCAAAAAATCAGTTACATTACCAGGTATTTCTAAAATGTCATTATCCAAAGTTAAGCAGATCTCAGATCCTGAATACTGAGTAAGCAGTCAAGAAAATTAAGACTTCTGATGTTTACAAATATTTGGATGACCAGACATACTCAGTCTTTTTAAAATTATTTTTATATTATAAAAATTATTTATGAAGTATGCTTGTTTTTAAAAGAGATTAAATTACACTTAGATTTTCATTGCAGAAGTGTAAATATCCTTGTGATGGAATCTGGAAAGGAACACCAGAAATCCAAAGAGAAAACACCGATAGTCACCAGCCAGGCTACAGGATCTGCTCACATAAAACCATCTCTAAAGAAAAATAATTGCAGTATCTGGATTCACAATTCCTAGAAATTCCCAGCTTTCGAAACAACAGGTGGCCACAGACTTAAAATATTTCAACCAAGTATTTCTCCTACTCAGGCAGAACTGCTTTGACAAGAAAGGCAGTAAAAAGCATGTGAGAAATTTTAAGCACCCATGAAGAAACAGCTGTGGTAAAGCTTAACTAATTCTTCTCAACAGCATCAGTGCTCGAGGAATTGCCTCAACAAGCCTCGAAGATAATTAAGAAGGAAAATATCCAAAATTTTAAAGATATTAGACTTAAGCACAGCTCTCCAGTCCTTTGAAGTAAAATTATATTAAAGCTGAAGTGACTAAAAAAGTGCATGAGACAAAGCTGGCCTTAAATTTCAGAGCAATGTCACTCAGTCAGTGTCACCACACCACGCTCAGCACTAAAAGCACAAGTGGTAGGAAAATGCAACGTAGAGACATCTGCCTGTCAATCTGTAGAGAGAACCATGCATGAAATTATTTCCTCACTCACCCTTTGTTCTGTATCTTCTTCCTCTTCATCTGGATTGAAAGCTTCAGCACAAACTTGGAAGAAAAAGAGAGAGGAAATTGGTAAAAAGAAGCAATTACATGAGAACAGCAAACCAATCAGATTAAAAACCTTTCTTCTGGATTTTCCTAAAGGAAAAACAAAATAACTTTTGATTTTTTTTGTCATTATAGTGTCAGAGCCTTAAATCCTATCTGTTCTCTGAGCAGGCACAACATGGCTGTTCTCAGACTGTCGTGTAAAAAAATCTGTAATTTAGGCAATAGAAAATAATCTTGCCTAGCATGTACTCTGAAGCATAGACACAGATTTCCTTTCAACTTGTATCAAAGCATAACAATCTCCATTCAGATTCATTTACAGGCATCTTCTCCAAAATGCAGTGGAAAAATACTGCAGCTACACTGCTTTGTTCTTTACAGTGCAATGTACACAGCAAAACACACTGGGGAAAAAGAAGGAGAACAAGGAGGGATGAGGCACTCGCTCCACCTCAAGTCAGATGTGCAAGTATCAATATTTTGGGAGTTTTATATTTTTTATATTTTGATACAGAGAAATAATGTTTGCACCGAAATTAACCCAGGAAATGAACAATCAGCTTGACCAGAGGATATTCTATGACAAAAATAATATTTAGTCCCCTCTCTCATTTGTTCCTAAATCTTACTATATTTGAATCAAATGAATGTCAATTGGTGATTCAAACCAACTTCAAAAATTACACAAAGTGATATTTTTAAAACAGATGAGAACATCTGTGGAAAACCACACACTGCAGAACACTGGGCCATAGCTCTGCCAAACGTCATTATACCTACAGGATCAACTGGAAGAGGCAATAATGGTGAACTGCTAAAATTTCAGATGGTTTTGATCCTTCAAAAAAGGCTTGTCTTCACTTATCTTAACAGTTACACTGTTACACAGTTTTACAATATTAAACACAGACGCTGTGGCTGCCAACACCCAACAGCTCTAGCTCAGATTTTCTTATTAATTCATGCACATTTACAATTCTTGCATGTCAAAGGGATCTGCACATTCTAACCACCTGTACAGATAATCAGAGAAAGAGGAGTCAGTCCTGTTTCCATCTAGCTGTGCTCTTACTTTAACAAGGGTGGTCTCACTTCCAAGGCTATAGGCCACTTGTAAAATTTTACAAGGAAACATAGACAAGCATTTTTCTCTGTACTTTATCCAGGATTCTGACAATACTGAAGACTTGGCAGAATGCCCAGAAGCTCACTGCAATGACATCTAACCCCTGAATGGACTCAAAGTATAAACAAAAATAAGCAGATTTTAAAAAAAAAAAATCTAGAAAGTCTAGAATTCAGCAATTTGCAAATAATTTGAAAACACACACAGGCCTATTGACCCTGTCATCATGCTTTCAAAAGGACTATAAAAATGGGCAAGTCCAGCATCATTTGCTAGGAAAGATTTGTTTGGGTTTGTGTGTTTTGGTTTGGGTGTTTTTTCCCTTCCCTAAAAGATACAGGTCTTTCCTAACAAATTGGATTTTAATTCCTTTCTTCCCTGGAGAGAGTGAAGAGACTGGAATACAACACAAGCATTCCACTTAATAAACCACAATGTAAAAACCCCATCATGTAATCATTAGGCCTCAGACATTTAAAGAGTAATTATTACTCATACAATAAACCCATTTAACAATACAGAAACAGTGTATTGACAGTGTACCCATCACACACTTAGGGCAGATACTTTACAAAGGATAAACAGCATTCTTCCCAGTTGAAAAAAGTATAGTCCACCTCACAGTCCAAAAATGACTGGATTATGGGAAGGTGGATGCCTACAAGCTGCAGAATTTGGACTCATAGGCTCATCTACTTAACATGCAATACAAAGGCACTAACAAAGAACATTATTAGCATTTTGGTGTGAAAGCTTTCCTCCTCCTTTCATTTTACAGTGAAGATCAAAGTCTATTGTCAAAGCTGTGAATTTTCTAATATGGAACATTTTCTAAGAAGAAAGGCTCCTTGGTTTGGACAGTATGGTGAAACTGGAGATTAAATAAACTATATTTTTTACAAGCAGCATATCTATGAGGAATTGGCATATAATTCCCTATTTTGCACTACAGTATATACTGTAAATGCACTTCTGTACATTTCTGAAAGTACCCAGCATATAAGCACATTCAAGACATGTCTATGAATTCAGAGATCATTGTACTTCATTGTATCATTTTATCATTCAAATTCTCAATACTAAGCTGCAAATTTGATTTTGTTCCTGCCTCAGCTGCAGGGAAACTATTGCTAAAAAATGCTTTGGAATTCAGGAAATTCTCTTCAATATTTCCTTGGGAAAACGAGTTTAATAACCCCAGTTAAAACTAGAGCATCAGAGCAAAACCTTAGATTAAAACAAGCAGCAATCAAAGCAACACAGTTCTCTGCAACTTCATTATGAAATAGCTTTGGTTGAGGTCTGTACACGTAGGTTTCCCCTATTTCATCTTACCCACCATAAAGCCCACAAAGGATGTATCCTAGGACTTAGTGCCCTTCCCTTACATATGGAAGTTACTTCTGTAGTGCCCATGACTGGGCACCACAAAAATACATCGAAAATGAGGCAAAAACGGTACTTCTTCCCATACTGTCACAGAGAAAATCTTCCCATTACACTTTTCATTTTTCAACCTCCCACTGGAATTTCTTTTTCCCCGGAGAAGCATAGGGCAGAAATTTTGGACTTTGGACAACTCTGATTGACAGGACTTTATTCACTTGCAGGCAGAGCTGTAACACTTAATGTAACATATCTGTTGTGGGATGGTTAAAATAGGGGAGAGAGACAAAATTATGACTTCTGACTTCAAGCTTAAATTAATATTGTGATATGCTGGAAATCCCACAGAAAGCTTTTCAGCCTACTCATAACAACCAACAGCATTTTCCAAATACTTTAAAACATGACTAATGCAAAGGAAAGGTAAACATTACATCAAACCCATCCCATGGTTTATGTCTCAATATGTCCAATTTTTCTTTCCACTATTTTTAATTGGTAAATCACTTGTGGAAGTCTGTGGTGTTGAACACACAACCTGCTGGTATCTGTGTGTCAGCCCTACCTTCAAAATATTTCATGATATCTGTGCTCAAACAGTGTTGCTTTGTTATTCTTCTGGTTGAAAAGAACCCCTGTAACTACCTAAACTCTGCCAATCTCTGTCAGAAATCTATGGAATTTCAGGACTCCTCAAGGTTATTCATTTGTGGGTTACAGTACAGCCAGTACCAAAGAAAAAACATCTGATCTTTCATCTTGACAGAGTGAAAATGTACTTGACCCACTATTTGATACATGACTGAATTCGTGTATTAACTATTTCAGTATCCCAACAAAGCAGATACTCCAAGGCAAGCTTATTCTCACAAGATTATCCTGAGGAAATGCACTGCTAGCATTTTTCAGACCCACTGAAATGGCAGTTGGAAGGCATCTCTCTCCAAAGGTCATCCAGTCCAACCTCCCCCTCCAAGGCGAGCTATTTGGAATGCCGGATTGGGGCTGACCTGGAAACCTCCCTGGGTGAAGATTGCACATCTCTCTGCTGACCTGCTCCACAGCCCTCCTGGGGAAGAGGCTTTTCTTAACCTGCAATCTAAAGCTCGCAAGCTCTTGATATAAATTGAAGTGACTTCTGAAATCACACCTTTCCTATGTGAGATTTTGAGCACAACTCTGCCCTTCAGCAAACACGAGGCACAAATCCATCAGTGGAAGTTACGCACCAGTGTGACGCACACCACAGTTACGTGTTTCCAATACTACAGTTCCATCAGCTCACATCATGCAGACCAAGCTTCCTTCCAAGTCTACCCACATAGCTCAAATAGCTTTGGAACATAAAAAAGAGTTTTCAATTTTAAGAAGCTTTAAGATAGAAAGAAATTCAGCTTTTTATCCTACCATCTACATTTGGTCTCTCTTAGCTCCTGCAGCTTCTACAGCGAGTTTAGGTTTCTCGCATGCTGCACCTTCTTTGGCTTTCAAGAATAGGCACATCTGTTAACACTTCTGAAGGCTCAGAAACGACACAACTCCATCAACTTTGTTATGCAGGTGACAGCATCTGAAAGCAACCAAGATCTTCGTAGTGGCAGCAATGACGTCAGCAGTGGATGGTTGAGGGGGAAGTAAAGGGTGGGGAGAGAATGAGAAGTAGCAAGACACCACTTTATGCATGTTTTAATCACTCTCAAGATAATATTGTTCGGCAAACTATGAGTTTTGTCAAGATCAAAGTCCTTGCACTCTGTGCAAATCTGCATAATAGCTGAACATTTAGCTCTGGCAAGCCAATACAGCCTCTGAGAGAAACAGAACACACCATCCTGGTCCCTGAGAGATCACTGCTTGTTTTCTTCAAAATAACAGCCAAGAGGCTGAGGCCTGAATACCTTCAGACACACACAAAAGAAAGAAATTAAACTTCTATGTTTTATGTAAGGTGAATGCATTATTAATATTTCTGTTGCTATTGAAACAAGTAGCAAATCGATGCTCTGTCACACTTTCTTTGCAATTTTGGATAGCACCTTCTGTACTCTGGAGTGAAATCCTACTCACTCTTCCTTACTTATGGGGATGCATCACCTCCAGCTGATCCTATCAGCCCCATTAATAAAAATCCACCCAGAGCAGTACATGCAGAACCACTTTCCCAGTTATGTATTCAGGTGACTAATCTTACACTACATTTATTGCAACGTTATTTGCATTTGAGTTTGTCAAAGCTTCAAACATTTCATACGTCTGTCTCTCAAGGGACAGATGCGAGGCCTCTTCTGGGAGCAATATGCCAGCTGGAAAGGTGACCACTTCCAGGGTCTTGTCATTCCCTCTCTGACAGCTGAGTTGCACTTCAAAATGATGGAGTCAGATGAATTAGGAAGCTTAAGCAGCACTTATACATAGGTCTTTGCTGGCACAGCTCAACGTGATTTTCTGCACTTGAGAAACAACTTCAAGTTTCCTCTCACTTCTGTTGCTGGTTAGCTCAGTACTTTTTGTTTTAGAAATTGCACTTTGATTCCCAAGTGAAATATCTCACCATGTCAAAGCAGACGACAGATTCATACCTCGATCCAGCAAGTGGGAAACAGAACCTGCACCCATCTGCAGCACCTGAACCATTTTCACATTTATGACAGAGTGAAAAGCAACACTGGAACCTGAAGAACAGTTAAGCCATATGCAGGAAAATCAGCTGTTTCAGTCTTCAATTCACTAATGAGAACAGACTGAAATAATTTTTTTTCCCCTCAAAATGAGTGTTGTTGCATCAGCCCAAAACTCAGATCTTGAGTCTTATTAGACTTGTCATTCTCTCTTACTTTATGTGCCACATGACAAGCCCCATATGCAGAATAATCTACAGCAGTATCTGACTTCATTCTTAATTGTTATAGAGGCATAACTGAGACACGATTTACAATGATCAGGACTTGAGAAAACAACACCCCCTCAAATGTTTGTCAAATACCAATGCAGGATATTCAAACACCCAACCAGCTTCATGGCCATGTATGTCAAATCAAATGTAAGATTCTTCAGTTGAGAAGTATTTAGAAATAATGAATTTCAGTAGCAAAGGGAAAGAATGGATTTTTGGCTCTTGAAACGGCTTCAAATATCATTTAAAGTTAAAAGGAAATCGAAGTATGATCAATTCGGTTCTTCACAGGCAGCGTTGTTCTGTGTTACAGATTAACTACAAAGATACAAAGTCACTCAGCGTAGCTGTGCCAAACCAGCTCAGTCCAGCCCAGATTACAGGTTCAGGCACCGCTCCACACTTGGTCTCAAAGCTTGCTCAGGCTGGAAAGCTGCACAGATCACTGTCAGGCAAAGAAGCCTAAAAGACACTGACAGAGCCTGCAAGGCCTTAAACCCTGCACTGTTTCACCCAGCTCCGTGAAAAGCCAGTGTCGTCTCTACTATTGCACAACACAGCAAAAGGTCAAAGTGCTCATCTGCCTTATCCAAAGCTTCACTTTCAGCCCAGACTCAACTCGAAAATGCCCATCTCTGATGTGGATGATGTTCCTCAAGGCCCACTACTTCAACTGAGTAGTGACACAGCTCACAGGCAGAGCTTGAAGGGCCCCCACTCCAGCTCACAGCTGCCCCAAGGCACAATCCTGGATAAATGCTTTTGCCCTGGGAGGCTGGGGCACCTAAGAGATGTGCATGATGTGTTACAGGGCTCGCTATCCTTGCCTTTAGAAACCTTTGATAACCATTCCCTCAGTATGAGTACATACTTTCCAGCAGTGTTATCTAAATCAGACTTCTCCATCTTGTTTCATTTCAATCAAAACAGAAACGCAACAGTTCCGGTGACAATGGCTTGTGACAAAACTGTGATGCCACTGTCACACACTCCTACTTCATATTATGTTTCAGTCATGAGTTCAGAACAGACTGCACAATCAATTATAAATGCCACCTTTTATGATAATGTGTGTGTTTCCTTTGCAGGAAATCCAACTTTGCATGCACAGACACCTTTTCTCCCAGGATGCATTAAGCACAGGCAACACAATAAACCCTTTAAAATTACAACTGGTTGACAATCATTGCCATATGTACATTTGTTTTATATATTCTAAATAATGTTTTTTTCAAATGTTCTTATTAAATTAATAGAGATTAATAAAAATACGGTTTTAAGTGTTTCTTTAAAAGGCTTTATCATCAGATGTAGAGTAAAACAATTTAGACAATTCATTACAGCAGAACAGCCATTGAAATGATACAGCAACAAATCAAATTTTTTTTCCCACTACAGGAAGATTTGGCAAAGTATTTAAAATTACATTTCCCTCGGGGCAAACGAGAACTTTCATGATGAAAGACCTCGAATAATAAACGGAAAGCAAATGATCACAGTCTCTTAGATTCATATCTTTAGGCACATGGAATGAAAGCATTACATGCAAACAATACTGCTTCAACTAAATTTGAAGACAAACACGAAGCACTTCTAACATGATACAATGCATTCCTACTTAATTATTATTTCTAGGTAGGCTTTGTTAAGTGTTGGTTTTTTGGTTTTGTTTTGCTTAACCCCCTCTGGCACACACAGGATCCTGCCTGGAAACTGCCCCAGTGAACTGACTCAGGGACACAGCTCTGGACAAACCATAGACCACAGCACACTTGGGAACCTGCTCCAGGGATCTGTTAGGGAAAGGCATTCCATATCAACTAAGAGGCAAATTGGAGGCAGGGGGGAGGTCCTTTGAGCTGCAACCAAACTTCAGAAGACAATCCTCAGCCCACATATCTTTGTTTAAATCCTCCTCCTACTCAGGAGCAATTAAAACAAAAAACTTGTGCCAATGCAGGACTGGAGACAGAATTCTCTTAAGCACTTCTACTCCACCTCTTTGGTATAACCAGATAAACATGACGTTTGCCTTTTTATTTCCTTTTTGGGTTTTTTTTAAACCAACAGCTGTTTATCACTGCATTTGCTTCATGTAGTTGCCTGTTTGGCTACAGAGGCACAACTTTTACTTGACGCCTTTATGGATGAGTGATGCAAAGTGTTTTAGCTTATCTTTCCACTTTGCATGCCCACACAGGGTTAAAGGGTCATACCCTCCCACCTCACTCCAGGTGCTGGAGGAAAATAATGATAAATTCATGAGGATACTCTGTTTCATAGACTAAAACACTGGCAAAAATTACTGAATAAGATGTGTCTAGATCATCTAAATACACAGTAGTGCACAGACACCACTAATACTACATAACTCCTAGACCATAATTTTTGATAATTTGAAAACCCATAATTTCCAGGACTTATGATGAAAGCACTCTGGTGATAAAATATAGCACTCTGCAAGTAGCCTGTCTCCTGTACAGCTGGAGGAGCTGAGGGACAATATCACCTGATTTCACACAATCAACACAACTAGGGCTCCCACACTTTTGGTTTGCATGTCTTAATGCACAACAAGAGAGCCCAGCATCCCATCAGACACTGGTGTGCTCTGGGCCTTGCAGTAAGAGGTGAGTCTGCATGAAAACTAAAACATAAAAAGTACATCGATCATGGTAGAGGATTGACTAAAAACATGAAAGTTTTCCATATCGCTGATCAAGGGAGTTCACAGCTCTGACATGGTAACAATCAAACCCAAAATACTGTCCGTTCAATCTTAAAACAGTAATTTACAATTTGCTACTTCTGTTTCCAATTCCCTTTACTACATTTAAACAGAAATCTCAAAACAGCAGCAAGGTATTTTAGAGTTATGTATTATTCCACATGGTGAATCCTGGGAAATTCATATGAAGCAAGCTTTATTCTTGCAAGTTAAGAAATCAGAAGACTGAAACAGATAAACATGCTGCTGACCTTGTTCAAGCCTCCTAAGAGAGCCTTACCGATGAGATAGTCAGCCATAAAAAAGGTCTCCTGGAAAACATGATGCTACTACTATTTCAGAGCACCCAGATTCACAATTGTAGAAGCAAGCTTCCTGCTTTAATGATCTTCTGCTTTAGCCCATCACATAACTCTTTAACACATTCCCAAGCGTGTTACGTAAGCAAGGCAGATAAATCCAGAAATCAAGCACCAGTAATGTTTATGTGTCTGATAAACACAGTGATACTTTCTCTCAGTTCGAAACAGCAGGGAGAATGTTCATTTTACATTCAGTTTACATCAAAACAGCACAAGTTCCAAGAAATGGCTCAAAAATACACATTCCCCCCAAAAAAAGCATGTATCTTACAGGTTTTTAGTTGCAAACAGTAGATAGAAGAGATAATCTAGCTGAGGAATAAAACAGGACAAGTGTTTTTCCAGTCTGGAAATATGAAATTTTCTTTCTGTTTCCAGATCAAGGCATTATTTGGTTTTATACTCACAATTGTGCTTTGTGAATTGCTAAACCTGCAGTAAGGCACATAATATTTTAAAAGAACCTCCAGCATCTTGGGAAAAGTGCACTGAATCACTTCTGTGTTAGAGCAAAGTCCTAAAATTTCATTTAGCAATGAAAATTACCCACATCTTTCTGACATCTATCGTGATAGAGAATTGAAGGATGTCAAAGTGTTAGAAGGCATTCCTGAAATGAATGGTTCCGCAACTTAGATATGATTTTTAAAGATTTCTAGAGAACATCCAAATATATTAAAAATCCCATTACCCTCAGTAGAACAAGTAACACCTATTTACCTGGAGCAACAGGGAACAATACAAAAACTAGCATGGCTTTGACACACAAGGATTTTGTGCAGAGGAATGATGTGGAAGTCCCCAGGTCCCTGTGCTTGGAAACAACTCCTTCTTTTCCTGGCACACAGGCAAAACATGAAGTGTGTGAACCTACTGTCGGACTCTGAAGAAAAACCCAGTAGGTCCCCCCATTCCTGTGTGGTTGTTGAGCAACTCCGACTTTGGTGGCTCACTGAACAAATGGATTCCCTTCACAGGAAATACATAGTTGAGGTGGGCTGGCAAAAGACTAATACTGGGCAGAACTTCATCACTTGGAACTTGTGTGTTTTATTTCTGACCATTTAGCTTTGTGTTTTTCCATTCGAGAACATTAGCGAGTTTAAAAAGATTATGCTCCTTCCTCTCCCAAGTTTTGGAGACATGGGAAATGCACATATTTAGACACACTAACCCAAATCAGGTAAGTGCTTCAGGTAGCCAAGTATCCATGCACAAGCCACCTCCCAAAGTCAAGTCTTGATT
The DNA here is from genome assembly GCF_022539395.1 of Myiozetetes cayanensis. Lineage (NCBI taxonomy): Eukaryota > Metazoa > Chordata > Aves > Passeriformes > Tyrannidae > Myiozetetes > Myiozetetes cayanensis. The sequence continues at coordinate 8,955,808 of NW_026087389.1, forward strand.
TAAGTCTCTCTTTAAAAGAGAGCATTTAAAGTGCTCACAGCAGTTCTGAGATTGCTTTCGAATATCCTGTAGTGAGTTTTCATATTGCCATTACATTCCCTGTAGTGAGTTTTTTAGTATTCTAGTAAAGGTTTGCATTATCTGGAGTATGCACAGTCTCATCAGGGTGTTCTGGTGTTAAAAATGACTGAGTGAAGCTTCTGAAAATACATGGGATACCCTTTCATATCTAAATCATGTTTAAGTTTTTCTGTTCTACATGGACTATTAAACCCATTTCACAATTAATCTGAAGTAACAACCACCTAAAGTTGCATGAGTGTATTAAGAGCACAAAAACATCTATGACTTTGTCTAAAACTTTATATTAAAAAAGGGATAAAGTGCTGCCTTAAATATTCACAAGAAAAAACACAGATCTCATCTAACTCCCTGGGTCACTCCACAGATGTACACAACAGCACCATGTTTTGCACTAGGTATAAAACTGCCTTTTCACCCTGTATTGTGACAGGCATTTTGAGATCTCCTCTGGTGTGTTTGCTTTCAGTCTCTTGTGCACAACAAACCATGAAGGAATATTTTTATTTGGGCTTTAACTGTTGAAAACCAGCTTGAATTCAAATCAAAAATAATAATGAAAAAAGCGATTCTCTTTTTCATCGCACAAAAGAAGAAAAATTCCAACCCATCAAAAAGTGAGAGAATTAAATTTTATATAATCAGTTGAAAGCTGATATTTTCAAAAGCATTTATGTATCTGCAGATATGGACTAACATTTATGTAAGCTTTTAAAAGATTTTTAATGTAAAACAATTAATGGAAGTTAATCACTTGTACTTTTTGCTACTTGAATACTTTTGAAAAATTGGTCCATACAGCATTAATTGCTTAAAAATGTGCATTGCTATACTTTTGCTCCTGATTAATAAGCACTGGTTTCAATTAAAACACTTGACATCAGATGAACAACTTTTCATGGTTATGTGACAGTCTAAGCATGAGCAATTATTTAGAAAGAATAAATCAAAAAGACAAAACCTGAATGAATTCTCCTCTACTGTAGCACTTCTGTGCATTGAGTAGATTGGATCAGAATTCATCTGACCAGGTATTCCACTGACTTAAGTTTTAAATAAGGATGCTCGCTGTGGTGTATTTCTCTTTATGTCAGAAAAAAACCCTGATCAGAATTACAATTATTCACAACACTGTGAAATACAAGTAATTTTGAAGTCACGACTGTTAATTTCCAAAAATAAGCTTTTCATTACTCACTGGATGTCAATCACATGCCAGGAATTTTTAAATAAGTCCCAATATTGCAAACAGAGAAAACAAGCTTTTTTTGTTTAATGAATAATGATTCAGACACTTTCTTACAGGAGAAGCACCCACACAATTTATCACCACTTTCATCTGTCATCCCACACGGTTGGCTCTTGCTCATATCAACATTTTTCAAAATGAATTATTTTCATTCTAGTTATGATATCAGTTTTGCAATCAGCAGGGCCAGCAAAAAAAGAACCATAGAAGCATCAGGTTGTTGATATAGGGAAAAGTGTTTGTGCCATTTGTACAAATGTGAATTTTTGAACTCAAAAGTCTTTTACCATTTATCAACTGCCTGGAAACCTTTCAGCAGAAGTTATTATGCCATCAGTTTTGTAAGAGATGGTGAATAATCAATATAGAAATTCATTACATAGCTACGAGAGAAGAAACCAGATCATGATTTTCAAGTCATCCTCTGATAGTCAGGTAAGTCTGATAAGCACAAAGCAAAGAGAATAGCACAGAAAAAGTCACCACTCATCTTCCTCCCCTCATGATTTCAAGTGATGAGATTCTATCACTGATGTAGTAGAGAGTATCCTGCAGGAGAAAATACTCAAAACCACCTCCCAAGAAAAGTGTTGCCTTTTGCATCATAGCTACTATTTAGATGTCCCAATTTAATAGGATCCCAAGACAGCATTCTTTACCAAATGCTAACATGCTGCGTGGTAATAATTAACAAAAAAGCTTTATTAGAAAATGTGGTTTTGTTTTTTTTTTTTAATAAAAGTTGTCATTTTTAAAGGTTAAAATCTACGAGAAAGAATTTACTATGTGTAGTATTATCATATCCTGACATCTCAACTTGCCAGGATGTGAAGAAAATTATGTATCTCACCAGAAAGCTCAGAGAGATACCAGGCTTTAAAGGTGAAATTTATGAGATGATTAGTCTGGCCCCTGCCAAAAATAACCAATGAAGAGTTAAAGGTAAGGAGTCCCCATCATTGACAAAATAGAGAAGACTCAGTGACTTGGAAGAATCAACAGTCATACAAGGCTTCTTATGGAAGTTTATGTTATGAGGAAAGAAAAAGTCAGAAACTGTCAGGGAACATCAATTTACAGATTATTCAAAATACAAAATTACTCAAATGCAAAAAAAAAAAAAAAAAAAACAACCCACACACAAAAAAACCCTCCACAACACCAAACCACACTCATATCAGATTGCTAGAGACAAGAGAAACAGCAAAAACACTGATTTCAAACCCAACATCTGCTGGGGACACTGATAATGGGAACTGTCGGTGTCCCACACAATGCTAATGTTTGCTGTGTACAGGAAAACAGGGTTCAGTAACATTCAAACAAAATTATCCTCCACATATGAAACCTTTATTCAGCAATCCTACCTTAGGGGAGGACTCAGCACCCAGCTCCAGGAACAGCAGATTTGATCCTCCTCATTTCCATGAGTCTCTGCTGAAAGCTGCCCTTCCAAAGGGACTAACTCAGGCAAGTCTTGTTCATTTGATTACTTTTTATATTAACATGAAAACAGGCACAGATCCAGACAGTCATGTTACTTTGCCAGTATAAAAATATTACGGAAATAACTATCACATATTGCTTCCCTAGATTATATAGGTCAATTATTCTGCTTATGGTTGCTGAACGTGAAAACTGTAATCTCATTCCTATCCCACTGAGGCCAAAGGAAGACTCCAGGAGGGAGTACAGACATATGCAAGAGAGGTATATTATACCAGGTCACTGAGACAAACAGAAATAATTAGAGAAAAAAGATTAAAACCTTCTGTCACACATATATGGTATGGGTGTCATATTTTGTCAGCTTTTTCCTATCCCAAGGAGATATCAGCAAGTCTGCTGGAGAGTGGGTGTTCTGTGGAATGAATTAAAGGTGTCTGGAAAAGGCAATACAGAAATCTAGCAAGAAACTTTATTGAAATATGCTAAAACTAAAAGAGGAGAAACTATGCACAAGTGAGACTGTAGTGGGCGTCACACCCCTCATTCCAAAAACACAATTAACTTTCATTCATATCCTGCCAGGAGCAAAATTCTCTTCGATGTTACATATCAGTAGTGGGACAATTATCCATGTTCTCTTACTCTACTTTTGAAATAGCTTAAATATTATTACTTGAGAAAGGAGGTATATCAGTGATTTCTCCCACCTCCCTGCACCTTGTAGCCACTAACCAAGGGTGAGATACTCACTGGTGTGCTCCGCAGTCTCTTGCATTACAGAAAATGAAGTAACTAGCAGAATTAAGTTTGTCAGGAGCAGGTATGCTTGGGGAAACATCAAGGAATGTAATGAAAGAAGTATGAATTCTTGGGAGGAAGGAATCTATATGGATTTTAGGCCATCCAATCCAAGCCTGGGCAGATGGGTTACGTTGGCAGACGGCTCAGACATTGCTAATTCACTTAAAGCAGCAGCAAGACGACTGGTCTGCTGGGTAATTAGCACTGAAATTGCCCCTGGCACCACAGCCTGTGGCACCCTGTAGTTAGGAGGTTTTCAGATTAGTGAAGTGTTTTTTTCCTTTCTAATTTCTATGTAGGGATAGCTTATGCTTTTGCAAACAGGAGTCCAGCCAGGCACCAGCTCGTACACAAATCAGAGCTGAGCGACGCTGGGGTTTGTGTGCACACCATGGACCTCAACACGTTACACGGCCAACATGCCACACACCAGCCAGCTATTTACCAGATTGATTTCCAGGGGAACATCAAGCTCTCATTTCTCCTTCTCCCTCCTAGTGTTCCCTGGAAAAGGCTATTTCTCTTCATGAGAACACTACTTTACCACTCCGCACTTCTATAAATAATTCCCGGGACGCGATTAGATAACCCCCCTTTTCCAGGATGACCCTCCTGAACAAGCCATGGGGTTTCTCGCTATCCCATCCATGGATCCCTGCTTTGCTGGCTGAACCTCTGGCCAGCACAAAAAGCCATGTCTCTCTGGTCAAGGAGCAAATGGGATTCCCTGCAGAGCCTTTACAGCTGCCAGACTGTTTGGCAGAATGTAAAGGCACACAAGGCAACACCATCCCTCCCCCTCAGGGAGCACCTCAGCCTGGGGGATGAAACAGTAGCAAATGTTAAAGAAATGGGGAGCACAAATGAGCAGAATGAATCCCTGTGCTCTCAATACTACAGGTTTAGAAAGAAGAAGTGGTATGGTGAGGCTGTGCTATTACCACTAACGGGATATAAAAGCAGTATCATCACTTTTGGTCAATGATTTGAGAACTGTGGAAATGAAATTAATTCTTCTTTTGGACAAAAAGAATATAGACAAAGTATGTTTTATTGTACAAGGTCAGCTCGACCTTTCTAATAGACTACCATTTGTCAAGCAGTTTTCTTAAGTCCTGATTTGAAGTCTTTTACTGTAGTACTGCATAAGCTAGAGGTAATCTAATTTGCTCAAGGTTTTCAAAAAGTGCAAAAATAAAATTCCTGACCAACAGAGAACTCACATTTTGAGTAAGTCTTATAGAATGACAGCTAAATATTTACAATACTGGTAGTATTTTCCAGAACAGTTTAGATGTTTCATAACTAAAAATAAAACACCTTAATAAAAATTTAGTAATCATTACAAGTTTCTTCTATGGGTTTGTGTATCCCTAGAATTTGCATTAGGTGCACCAAGGGAATCATGATAATCCTGTTATCTGCAGGCAGCTAACCGCAACTGACCAGTAGTAAACACTCCAAATTTAAGATTGAGGACATTAATAAAACAATTTAGAAGTAACTGTTATGTATACAAGAGCATAATAAACAATTGTGACTCTCCAAGAACATATCTCCAGTTGAAGAGTTTACCAGAACAACTGTTAGCCTGTCCTACACCATATGTATGATGTAGTCAATTACTTTATCAACTCCTTTAATTAAAATTATATTTTTCCTTTCATTTTTGACCTAGTGAAAAATGAGAGCAATGTCATAATTCCCCAGGGCAGCCAGATTTTAAGTATTTTCTTTGATATGCCCCATGCTAGTTTTTAAATTCTTCTCTGTAAATCTACAATTTTGTGCATGTAAATCTTGATGGCAGCAAGCAACTTAACTCTGCTTTTCACTCCTCTTACAAATATAGACTGCACTGCAAACATGGCAATAGCTGCCCAGACTGACAAGGGTCAACATGGACTAGCAGAAAGCTCCTCTGAAGAGACGACCAGAAAAGAATACACTAAATGCAATTAAAAAAAGAATTATGTGACAGCTTTTCTTCTCCATGGTTTGTTCTGCTTTACTTAATTAGTTAAAACCAGAAACATTTAGATACTACGCTGAGTAATCTGTAAGGCAATGTTGGTTTGGTATTTGCTGTTATTTGTTGGTTTAAATAAGGAAAAGCTATCTTTTTATTATTATTTCATTATTTGCACTATTTTTATTAATTGCAGGATGAAAAGTTGCTTAAAACCTAAAGTATCTAACAAGGAAATCAAGTCAAATCCAGAGCACCAAAACCAGCACAGAGTCACTCATTTTATGCAAGGGATTGTAAAATGTGCTTGCCTGTGATGGCAGGGGCTGAGTTCAGTGCCCCAGCAGAGCCCTGCCAGTCTCATTCCTAGCTGGGTAACTTCTTGACACACACAGCAGGTATGGAGTGCAAAAAAACCACCAAACAACTCCCCCCCACCCCAAACCAGTAGGCTTCTCTGCTTTTCCTGCCAAGAGTAGGCAAACAGCATCTCTTTGTGCACACATGGATGCTGTTTGCATCGCCTTTGCATTTTAACAAATCCCACGCTGATCGTGACCTATGCAGTGTATGGAGAGAGAAACTGGAGAACTTTTCACAATAAAATTAACACACAGTAGTAATATATATATTCTATTATTGTTTGTCTCCATGACAATTCTAACATGAACTGTAAACTCTGAATTATTCTAGCTCTTCCTGAAGCAGCAGCATTATTAAGCAACTAAACAGTCGTCCTTAATCTAATTGCACAAGTTAGCAATTCAATTTTATATTTGCTGTTTAGTTGTTCCCATTAACCTTTAGACCCCCTTAAATGACTAAACCTGTTTTTTAACTAGGAGCAGCTCAGTACTATGTAAGCCCCAACGTTGCATTTCAGTATTGAAAAGTCAAAAAGATTACAAATGCCTTCTGATTAAAGCTCAATTTTTAACTTTAGGGATAATTCAGCCTTTATTTAAATTTAAATCTGAGATGTATTCACTTCTCATTTGTTTGATTTTACCCCATCAGCAGGTTCCAGGATGGATTAGTTTAATTAGCAGAGAAATTAAAATGTCTTGGGCCCTCCCAGATTAAGATATTCTACGATATATGACTTTCAATATTTACTATCAGAGTATCAAACTCCATTATTCAAGATACAGTTCTGTCCTGCCTAAATTTCTCATGTAATTATAGATCAAAACTACCAGCACTGTTAAGAGTTATGAAATTCTCATTATACTCAGGTACTTATTTGTAGTGGCATAAATACACAATCATACCCTTCATCACACCCAAGCAACCAGCAGCAAAGGAAATGAACTACATAAGGACAATTTGCACATAAATATGTATTTATCTTACATTTATTTATACATCACATATATATAAAATCAACAATGCCCCACCATAACTAACCTACCCAAGAACATGTCAGATCACACACACAGATTACAAACTGAGTGGACTTGAACTGAAAACTGGAGCTTTCAGTTTCACCAAACAACAACTTCCTAGGCCAGCTAAATGTTAGTTAAATATCTGAAGACAAAGAAAGTAACACATGCAAAATAATTCACACTGCACCTCAAATGAAAAAAATAGTGCAGTACCTCTCATCCTCACATAACACTTTGTTCATGTGATACTCTTCAAAACCCAACTTCTAAAAGAATTTGTTGGGAATAACAGCTTCTCATTAAAGCATTTAATATTGGTTGAGATAGAAAACAAACAAATAAAAGAGTATAATCTGTGTCTCTAGAACAAGTGAACAGCCACTAATTCAACAACTTTAAATATCAGTTGCACAAGCAAAAGGCTAAAACAATGCAGAAAGGGGGTACTCCTCCCCCCATATTTTTGTATTCTAACCAGAGATAAAATTCTTAGCAACATGGAAGTTTAGGAGATGTGGTACAGCCGAAAAATGCTGCCACTTCTTTATTTTCCTGCAAAATAATTATGGTAAATTATGTTACACTGTATAAAACTTCTGAGAAGTTTTTCTGGCCAGAAGCATTGCTACTGCTGAAGTTGCTTCAACAGTCTGTGATCATCCACAGAACTGTTTTCTAAACTACTGTCAGTGTTGCCCATTACTGTCTACAGTGAACTAAGAAGTAGTTATCATTATTTCAAATAAAAATACTGCAAGGATTATGACAAATAAGGCAGTGATATGGGTGTCATTTTTTATGCTATTTCTTTAGTCAAATACACATTTAAAAACTATTTCAGAAACTTTAAACTCTTAAAAAGAAACCATACCTGATACTCTTCTGTTGTATCTGTTAACAACTGGAGCTGAAAAAGAAAAAAAATCAAAATTACACATTTGTGTTGATTATTACAAAGTCATCATCTTGATTAATCATTATTATTTTTACTACACCAATCCCATACAAACCTCAAAAAAATAAAATGTTTTCATCCACTTACTTGCCAGCCAGTGCTTATTCAACATTAAACTGCATATTCCTGAAAGCCATTACATGCTAAGATGACTGGTAAGAGCTTTGGGCTTCTCTTTTACCTAGTTCTGAAAAAAATACACCTTTACACAGGTTACTCAATCTTAACCTACCATCAGTTCCCAGTCTATTTTACTTAGTATTATTGCACAACATTCCAGCACTTTAGGTTAGCTGTGCCTACTTAACATGGATCAAAAGCCAAAGGAACTTATTGCTAATCCCTTCTACACTCCTACAGAGCACAAGCTCTGTGAGTACCAAGGCAGTGCTCCCATAATAACTCCAGTCATCTATCCCTGACCAAGGCTGTCTTCCATAAAGGATTTAAATTGAAAAATTCTGAGATGGAGAATCCACTGCTTCCTTGCTCCTTTATTCATGCTGTTGGCTATACAAGGTACTTGAACTTTACTTTGGGATGAACTTCCTTTCACTGTTCACATACATTTTGACATTAAGCCAACCTTCAGCAAACAGCATCTTTGTCCCCTTCCCTGTAACCAAGTTACTGCCTTTGTGAGCTGCTTCAGTCTCAACACAAAAACCAATTAACCTGTAAAGCTTCACCCAGAACAAAACCAAAGCATTCTGCTCTCCTTCACCAACCAAACTAACAACCAAGGTAATTTTACTCTGAGTGCTTCATGCTTTCTCACTTCTCTTCCTTTTGATGGATAGTTCTATTTTTTCCTGATAAAACCAATGAACTTTTTATTCTATTCTTTAAACACTTGGGAATTAGATGAGCCCTTATATTCCACCAAAGCACATGCATCAAAAATCCAGATTTATTAAACACATGCTACTAAAATCTTAATGACCCCATCATGTCTTAGAAGTTACAAACTCTAGAAGTATCTTGGCACCACCAGAACATGTAGAAAGATGCTTTCTTAGCAAATACACAGGGGAAATCATCAGGGTAACTCCATAGAGTTTTCAGCCAAATGTATCAACAAGGAGACTGCTTAGCTTCACGAGAAACTGAGGATTAAAAGCAAGATTATTCTGAATTTTACAATTTAGATCTAGATTTAAACTTCTATGACATGACATAACCCCTATAAAAATAACCCTGACGCACTGTTTCATACATCAAGATTGAAGAGGTTCAAAAACACTGAATAATAAACCTGAGAATTCAGGCAACTTCATCTTCAAACCTTTAAGCAATTCTTGACAGCAGCAACCCTTCCTGCAAATAAGGGCAGCATAAATGTCACTTGCCAAAGGGCACCAGGGATGTGAGAACTTTCTCTCACCTTAAAGGGAGACAGGCATTGGGAACACAGATCCATTCAGGTTTATTAAACAAACAAACCTGTGCAACTCCCTGAACTGAAAGTGTTTATATATTTTGCCCTGCTCTTAACTTTTCCAGGTGGCTCTGTCTGTGGTCACCAGTGGTGACACAAAACTGCTCTGGACATTAAGGTGCCCTGCAGTGGTACATTCAGTTTCATCACTAGTTTAGTGAGCCACTTTAACTGAGTACTAAAGTTGGCAAACTGGGACCTCAAGAAACAGAAACACTCACCACTTTTGTCCAGAGACACAGCCTAGAGCCTACCAGTTCTAAGGTATTGAAGAACAAGAGGACCAAAGCCAATTAGTTCAGTTTCCACTACCAAGTGATTTATTACAAAAGAAATACTAAATTCAAAACAGAATTTGATGTTTGTTGTACAAGTACCTCATCAAGGTCATAACAGTTTCAAGTAAATGTTTAACTCCTCTCCTATATGGATTCAGACACTGTTAATCAACACCATTAGTGAGGAAATACATTGTTTCAGACTCTATGCAGAGTTTCTTCACTACTTTACGATTTCTACACCCATTTCTTACTCATGTTTAAGAATAACATTTTAGTGTCTTTGAGCAGAATTAATATACTACAGAAAACTCTGACGTACTTTGGATAACAGAAAAAAATCCACTCTTCAAAGCCTATGTCTTCTTTTAGAAACTTGATTATTTTATCCCATAGCAGGGTTTAGTGTCATCAAAACTGCATCAAGTTTTCCAGTGTTAAAAATGAGAAAAACACATAACCTTTTAAGGACAGTTAGGAGAGCACTATTATTCTGCCTCCACAAAGCTTTTAAGATCAAAATGATAGTTTGCATTTCTTACACCAGTGACAGTTTTAACACGTATAAAATTCCAGGTTCACTTTTATATGTTGTCAGAAGATGACTATTTTTATGCTAAAGAGAAAATCTGACATTTCCTACTAGAGAATATTAGTTGGATTTTTTTTTTTTTTTCCTTCTGGTTTACCAATGAAAAGCTCTCTTTGCTTATGACTATTTTCAGTATTGCACAGTCACTACAGCCACTCCCATGGCATCCTTGTGTTTTGTCATTAGAAGTACGTGGAGAAAAGCCTGGAATCAAGGACTACTAAGAGAACAGCTCCTGAAGGTCCCACATACATCTACATTAGTCTGTGGACAGATTCCAAAAAACTAGATGGGGCAGAAGGGAATAATACATTGACAGTAAACACAGTTCATCTCTTAGACTGAGCTCTAAAGGGCATCTAATTTAAAGCAATAGTGAGGGACACACCAATAACAACCTCTTAGACCAGCAAAGCCATCAGAGCGACCTCTACCTACACCATGACTAGAATCCTGAGAATCCAGCACATCAACCTGGTACCACTCAGCAGACCTGGGATCTACAAAAACAAGATGAAATTGCTGCTTTGAAACAGGAAACATTTCATTTTTTGTACCTCCAGTTAAAACCAGAACTGAATTCCCCCCCTGCACAGCAGTGGGACACAGCTCAGGTTGAACAATGGGCCATGTCTCTGGTAATAACACAAATGTTATTATACGTTAATTGCAGAAACTATAATGAGATTAAAAGATTTTGCTGTGAGATGATTGCATTGTAAACTCTCCGTTATGTCAAAACCTCAGGTGCAGCAATATTCCAGTCCAAATGTCTCATACCTCTGGCACAGTTCCTGCTTTTACTTGGCTCATGGGAACCAAGACACGGTAATTGGGTAAACACAACAAAAACTGAGTTAAATTAAACCATTGTACCAGAAGAGAGCAAAACGGCCCAATTTCCTCCCTGGCAGCCAAAGGCAAGTGACTCTGGCAGTGGAAAGGCAGATCAAGCTGTGCATTCCACAGTTTTGCCAGAACTGACTCAGGGCACTGATCCTACTCCACTGTTCAAGAAAAATGAGAAATGTCTACTGAACATGTCTGTGTTCTCCACACTGTCCTGAGGCACAGACTGAATTAAGCACTAGGTAGGAGCACTAAACGGGCTGTTTCAGATTAAAAAACCTCTCTTCCTCAAAGCAAAAGGTATGTCATTACATTTATTTAACAAAAAATTATTTGAATAATTTGCAGAAATAAATCAGCACCGTACATTTCATTACTTCAATTCACAAATGTACCTTACATCAAAGAACAGTACTGCTACACAGCTACACTATTACTTGTCAGTGCCTCCATTCCACTGGTTTCTCTCACTTGAAATATTAGGAATGTAAATTTCTAAATCACAGACTGGGATTTTAAAATATCTTTCAAAATACTTTCAAAAAGCACCAAAACAAGAATTTCTTCTAATTTTCAGTTTGCTTGGGCACTGAGATGTACTTTGAAGTATCTCATGCTGGATTTTGGTTCACTAAACTTAGCTTACAAGAGTTCTGATTATGGCTATAGGTAGGTCTAAAATTCAGCCTCACAGGTGAAAAATGGACAGAGATATTACCTCTTTCTGACACCGGCTTTCAAACCAAACCAACAATTAAAGTATTTAAGCCAAACAAGTGACAGTAAAATCATTCTTTACAATCAGACCTAAAAGCATGTTTTTCTTACAGTGCGTGGGCTCCCTTCTCTGTCAGTGACTTTGAAAAGTGACTAGTGAAAAAAAACCACCACCATCAGGCTTTTTCCAATGTACACTACTACCATCACAGGGAAAGCTGTTTCTCCACACTACTCATAAGCCTGAAACGAACACAAGTACAACCATCATTCTCCCAGCTACTGCTGTGCTCTTCTCACCTGTCCAAAGAACACTGAATTCTTACAGAAAGGACAAAGGAAACTCAAAAGATCAGTTCAGGGTCACAGGAAAAAAATTCAGGGACAAATGAATGACTGGCATTACAGGCACGATGTTACAGCGTTAGATGTATTGGATATCTTGAAAACTTATTCTCCTCATCCACAAGCCCTTTGTTTCTCAGTAGGAGCTGTGAACACTTCCTAATTACAACCAGGGTAAAAAAATCTCCACATGCTCACGTTTCTGATACTGGACACAATTCATAGCAGCAGACTAAGTTAAGCTATTGTGCACACAAATATGTAATAGAGATCTTTTGTGTAACTCTAATCAACTCAACAACTTTCTGTCAGTTTCCTGATGAAGGATGGAGCAAAGCTTATAGTAGGTGGCATAAACTCTGTAGTATGGCACTCAGAGTGCAAAGAGCATACGCACAAAACATCAGCTTTATTAAAACAAAGTAACATAAATCAGTGATTTTCAGAGTACTTTCCCATCAAATCATGGAACAAAATCATCCTATGTGAGCAGAGACAAAAAGAGAAACAGAATGTAAACTGTTCTAATATAACAAGTCAATTAAGATTATCCAAACAACAAGTGAGTTGACACTATAAAGCATTAAAGCTGAAATACCAGAAGCAGAGTGGAGAATAAATCTGAGGCGTGACTGTCTCTGTGGAATGTTGTATCAAGTTACGATAAGGAAGTGCCAGCCTACAGCTGTCAAACTGTTTTTCTACACACCAAGATGTTAATGGACTTACTTAGATAGGAACAATCACAACTCTGAGAAAACTTCTAAGTTCAACTATTAACTTCTTAGGAATCCTGGCAATTAAAAAGCAGTACTATAGCAGAAACAAGACTTTCATCGTCAGATACACAATCATACTTTAATAAATACCAATCAGAGCCTTTCCCTTCGACAAGTAAGTAAAATAACGGGGTTCCCTGTGAATATTACTAATATAATAGCTGAGCATCCATTGATTTCCTTCACGATGTCTTTACTGGACAGGGGCAGATTCCCCTTCCATATCTCTGCTTGATAAGGTGGGGAGCGTGACTGGGGCTACAAACTACTACGATTTTTCCACAAGCAGCTCTGGAACTCAACAGTCCACGTCAGGTTTTCTTCCAGAAAGGCAGAACAGAAACAAGAACAGGGTTTTACAGGTAAACTTTTTTTTTTCCCCTTCTATTCCTCTGCTCACCCAACCCCATGAGAAGAGCATGGAAACTCAGAACCTAGTTAGAGACAGGCAGGAGAGACTCTGATGGTGTCAGCTGAAGCATGCCAGATTTCTGGAGGAAGACAAAAGGTCAGAGAACACTAAGGAAGAAGTGAGTTTTCAGAGGGAGTATGGAACATTTAAAAAAAAAAAGGCAGAAAAATGGAAACCATGATCTGTGATTGTCTGGGTACACACACACTTTGCTTTTCTGTAAGAGACTTTCACATCTGTTGAGGTGGAAAACAATAACAAAAATTACATTACTATTAAACACTGTTTTCCTCTCTGCTGCAGGATAAGTAATAGAGGGACAGATATCTTTTTATTTCTCAACATTGAAAAACAGTTGTCATCAGTAGCAAGAGATAACAAAATACAAAGTTGCAACACATCCCAATCTCCAATTTAATTGTTTTTTTTTTTTTAAATTTGGATTTAAAAATTACTGACAGAAAATGAAGAAACACTCATCTTAACAGAGCCCCTGACCCTTGCTTTCAAAGTTTTTAGAACCACTCTAGTAGAAAGAATGCAACAACTTCTGAAGGGAAAAGTTGAGTCAACCAGCAAGGCCCTTAAGTCAGTGAAAGAAAATATTTTATGAAGTTAAAGCTCTTGTGCTATTTTGGGTTGGTTCTTTTTTGGTTTTTAAATACAGAAGAAAAATTCATATGCATTCTGGAATGGACAGACTTTAAACAGCTGATAAATTCAAGAAAGAAATCTTTACTTGAATAACTGAAAGGAATCTGGGTGAACCTCTGGTTATAATGGCATTTCTTGACTAAGATTTTAAGAGTTTTGTTTGTTTGTTTTAAATTAAAGATACTTTAGAAAAATGTATCCCTATTTCAATATTCTCTTTCCACAACTGAATCTGAGCAGTCATGCATGGTACTATTTTGATTACGTTTCTCAGGAGACATTAATTTACACAAAAAAGGACGATGACCCTTTTATGCAATGAACCCTGCTCTCAGAATTCAGGAGTTAATACAGCCTGACTGAAGCCTAAGTACAGGAGAACAAATACCTATCAAGCAGCACTCTGTATTATCTGACATTGCAATGGCATGACCCACAGCCCTCTCCTATTTCTTGCTGACATCTCAGATCGAGCCAAACACAGCACTTTTTTTCTGTGTGTGTTCATTTTTTATGAGAGTAATCTATATTAGGAAGATCAAAGAGATAGCAACAAGGCATGCACTTGCTTTACAGACATGAAATTAGAAAAACTCCCAGTGCTGAGGTACAATCTCAGCTGAAAGGACACATTTCACAGCGATTAAAGATATAACCATATGCTGATACTACAACAGAGATTGTCAGGGACTGAAATGAAAGACCTGGGAATGTTTTCAAGCATTAGAAAGACAAAATTATACACTGCACAGAGAAGGAAGGATGCTGCAGAGAACCAGGAGAGTAAAGAAGCAGCTGACAAATCTTCAAAGCATTGTCAGCAGAGGTAAGACACTGGAGGGTACAACAAAGCAAGTGAAAAAGGGAAATTTGCTTGGGCTTTAGGTGCAAGCTTAGAGAGGAAGGCATTTCAGAGATAGGGAACCTAAGCAGCCACATTAGTATTATCAGAAAAGTTAAGCTTGCAAGCCCAACACTAAGTAGATGATAGAAAGCAAAGATACTGAACATACTTGAAAGTGACTTTCACAGGGATTGTCTGACAATGAAAAAGCCAGAAAGGGTCAAAGATGAGAATGACATTACAGAGAAACAGAAACATCACTCCAAGGAATTAACTGCAAGTTTCCTTAAAATAAATACTTTTTACAGAAAAAGACTGCATCTTATCTAGGGACCCATGAGGCATTTCCCAATCAGTAAGAAACACGGACAACTCATCCCCAGGTCTAAGTGCAGTGGCAAAGAACAGACAGCCTGTTCCTTTTTCCAAGTCTCTTGACTAACTTTTCCCTTCTATCTTACCAGTCCTGCTTTCAAGCGTCACCTCTTTATTTACCAGACTCTTGTCCCACCAGAGATCAGAGATGGATTAGGCAGAAGGATTAATACTTCAGGATAGTTAGGATTTTTAAAATGTAATGAAGACAAATTTTGTCTGAAATCTTTTCCTTAGAAACTTCAGAAGAGCTGTTCGAAGCAACACTTGACTCTCACAAGCACAGTTCTTTTAAAAGAATATTTTTCATATTTCAACTGGCTTTTTACTATAGCTTTTGATTTTCTTTGACCTCCCCATACCTTTTAAAATATGCAACCCTAAAGACCTTTGACCAAATTTTTATCCTTTGACTGGCTTTAAGATGCAAAGTCATTGCTCATTGTTACAAATTACCAAGACTTAGATCTCTTTCAGCTTATTTGGAAAGCTAAGTTTCTCCAAACATACTTGGAAATCCTGGAGATAATTTCTAAATGAGTCATAAAAAACATCATTTAACTATGTCTAGCACACTACCCTACTTTTATTATTTCCGACTGTGCCTCTTGGAAAAAAATCTCTTTCCACAAATTATTGAACTGTATACAAGTGAATGCAAAGTGAATAAGGCTAAAAGCAAAACAAACAAACAAACAAACAAAAACCCACAAACCAACCAAAACAAACAAACAAAAAAACCCCAACATATAAACCTCGAATTTTTTTTTAACATATCACTATTATTAAATTTGCATTCTACCACAGCACAGAGCCACTGCTAAGTACAAGTCTAAGGTACATAAGGCACTGCCCCAAAGAGCATAGTCTCAGTCACACCTGAGTGACCTGCCACTGAAATCAGTCAAGAGGGCTTGTTTTTCCATTTTCAGAAGCCTAATTAAAAGTCTCACCATTACCGTGAACATCCAAATGCATTAAATAAACATCATTGTGAAAACTGAGAGCAACAACAGAAGAAGGCCTCTCACAACAGGTAGGTCAGATTCAGGAGGCAATTCCTACACTCCCTAAGGGAGATGGTCCCCACACCTGCAGTCTGGGACACCACCATCAAAACCAGGCTCAGTGAGGTGCAGACACAGCTTTTCCTCCCCCTGACAGTGCCCACTCACTGCTGTCCTCCCCTAAACCTCATGGGCAACTCTGCTGTTCTGTCCCACTATGGTCTGGATTTTAAAAACACTCTTAAATTAATATTATCCTCAGGAATAGCACAGTCAACGCCTCTGCAAGTATGAATGTATCTCTTAAATAAACACCCTCGCTGAAGGCAGGAACTTCTTCTTTACAGCTAGGCCAGTAACTCTGAGAAAATATTACCCAGGCAATATAACTACAACGGACAAACATAATCCAAACGTAGATCTGAGGGGAAATATCTACTTAAGTAACAGGGATGAAGTGAAAAATGCTATCACTGGCACTGGCTTTAGTGTTTACACAGCTTCAGGTATTAGCAATTGTAAAATTAAGTATGAAAAGGGTGTCACAGCTGTGGCAATAACACAAGCAAAAGAAGCAGTGTACTGGATCCACGTATTTCACACCTCCTGTCACTGCCTTTTCTATAACCCTGTACACTTCCCTCACACACCTGCATTCTGCCCCAGAGGAAAACACAACTGCAACTTTGCAGCAGCAAAGAGGAAAGTTACAGTTCCCGCTCACACTGAGAGCCTTCTGTTTTCAGTTTCAGCACCACACTTACCCTCTTTATTTTCAAGGCTTTTAATCTGTTCCTACTACCAAGGCTTTACTCCATATCTCAAGGACTGCCATGGAGGCATAGTAAATACTTCAGTAATTAATCCACACACTTTCCCAGCTGGATTGCTGCTGTCTTCTGACAGTTAACTTTGGGCAATGCACCACCGATGTTCTTGTCACTCTCTTCATTCCCTGGTTTTGTTCTACCCCTCCTGTGCAGGATATACTCTTCCTAATACACCTCACAGAACATCTTTGAATCCCAACTCAATACAAACACCCATATATATTTTTATGCAGCCTTTCTCAATTAACAACTCCTCAAATAACTCATAGACATCCTACATTTCAACTATTTTCTGTCCTTTAGACAGAGGTATATTTCAAGACACAGCAAATGCTGCATGTGTTCCTAATATTTTTCTAGGTACATCTGGCATTTGAGAAAACTTCAATAAGGCATATTTTTAAGTATTTTTATTTTAATGCATAATGAAGAGTTGATTTCCTCCTATATGTAAAGAAAAGTGGTGATGATACAGAGATATGCTTGTGGATCAGCAGTCAAAAACAAAGAAAAAAAAGAAAAATTTTGACTGCCTATTAGTTTTCACCAGAAACCCAACCTTAATTTTACATTCACTACATTGTATTTTAGATTCCATCTGCTCAGGCTGTAGTGCACATTAATATTCAGAAGACATCTGCAGTGTGCAGACCAAGCTTTTAATTGGAATCATGTCACAGCTACCATCACACAACACTGAATGTAAATGTTGGCTATCTGCACTTGGCAGCTGCTTGGCAGGCTCGGTATAAAGTCCTACTGAGACTGATAGTTTCTTTAGATAATCTGCTATCAGGATATAAAAGCTATCATGAGAAATCAAATACTTATTATCATAACCATAACTAATATAGCTTACTAGCCCCCTCACTACTTATGAGTAAAATATGGTTTATATTCAAACACAATTTTCAGAGAGCCAACAAACTGATACAACTGAACACTCACATCTTTCATTATGATAGATACTTAAGCAAATCTATCTTGTACACAAAAGGGGACAAAGTAAACTGAAATGATGTAGTGAAGCTCAAAGCATTTGTAAAAATCTGAAACTAAGGATGTAAGAGCACCAGAATAAAATAATTCGATTAACGGGTGCACTCAGTGAATTAAGATACTTTCTTACAATGTCAGACTAATTATTCTAGAGTGAACAATACAGTTACTTTTTTTTAGAATAAAAAAGCACTGAGTTAACGGTATCACCATTTGCTTCAAATTCTTGCCAAACCATGGTAACATAAAATTACATTTTCCCAATCATCTGTGTATTTTCAGCTTTTACTCTGCTGTAAGGTTCTGACAAAAATGGCAGTGAATGACAATCTATAGAGAGAAAACTGTATGTGTGTGTATATGTATATACACATAAACTGAAGTTATTTGTCCAATACAAGCAACTGATTGCTACACTGACAAACTGATCCTAGACATGTTGCAAGAAATTTAAGACTAATCAGTATGCAAATATGACATAGGGACTCTAAGAACAGCAACACTTGCTTTTCATGAAATACACATTTTCTTGGGGAATTTTTCTTCCACCACCTTTGTCATTGTATCATGATAAACAGGAAAAGAACAACAATTCAAGACCACAGCTCATTAAGCTAAATAGTTGTGCTACCACAAAAATAATTACACGAGTAGAGGCATCATCAGAGTGGTGTCATTGTGATCCAACTGTTCTAACTCCAGTGCCCTTCTCTGAGAGACTAATTGGCTTATGGATCCTCTGAGCTCCAGAGCAGCTCCCAACACAGATAAGGGAATTACACAGAAAGGGAAGACGCAATTGCTTATGTATACACACATGGCTAGTCTCAAGTCTGTACTTGCACATCTACCACCATTCCAGAACACATTATGGGAAAAGGGAAAAAAAAGAAAACAAATGAGAGGACAAAGAGAGGTTCCGGTCCCAAACCTGAGCACACAACGAGCCTGTGGCTCACCACTGATTGTACTGGCACTTCCAATCTGTTCCAACGCCAAGGAAAAAAGGGCTGGTCTTAGCCTTTTTCATCAGTGGTGTACAGCTGGTCTGCTTCAAGTTTGGACTAGAACAGAAAGGAAGAATTAACGTGGGCAGTTACGGATGAGATGCAGTGTAAGAAGCTTTTCCCTTCGCCTCTTAGCTATTTAGTCTCAGACAAAACAGATTGAAGCGACTCTCACAGTCAGGTGTATCTCATGTGACAGACAGTATGGAACAACCGTAACTGAACTACTTCTACAAAAGAGCAATTCAGAAGAAAAATATGGAACAGAAGATTTGAAGCTCAGCAGAAACAACCAGCAACACTGAGAGGGCCTGGTGTTTTATATACCCAGCAGGCATGTTACACAGCTACACTTGCCAGGTCAGCCTGAGTTCAGGATTCTGTAATTATAGGCATCCGGGTACAATTTAAGAATAGCTTCCTACAGGTAAAAGAGGTACATAAAAGCCCCTACATAGTTCCTTGCCTGGGTCACTTCACATTTCGTTACCAATTCCTGCTGTCACTACTGATTTGAATGATGAAACATAGCGTGTTTTTACATAAGACAAGGCTGCAATGGGCTGTGCTGTCATCTGACTTGATCTGTATAAAAGAGCACGAGGAATTTCAATTAGAAACTCCAGCATCAAGTGTCACTTCAAGCTGATTCAGAGCCTAATCTCACACATCCACATTTAAATCAGGGCATCAGCACACTTGTATATGCCAGGCAAGGCATGTGAGTTTCATGGAATCCTGGGCTGCTTTAGATGTAACACTGCCGTGTTGGGGACCACTGCTCAGCCCTGGTAGGGTTCTCCTCCACACCTGGAGGAGTACTGTGTCCAGTTCAAGGCTCCCCAGCACAAGAGACTCATGGACATACTGGACAGAGCCCAGCAAAGGGCATAAATGCAATGAAGGGACCGAAGCATCTCTTGTGTGAGGACAGGCTGAAAGAGGTAGGACTGTTAGCCTAGAGAAGATAAGGCTCAGGGGAGCTCTTATCAGTACCTGAAGGGCACTGAAGGACAAATGGAGGCAGGTTCTTTACACTGGAGCCCAGCGACAGGACAAGAGCCAATGGGCACAAACTCAAACACAGAAAGGGTCCATCTGAACACCATGAAACACTTTTTTGCTGCAAGGGTGACTATGCACTGGCATAGGTTGCCCAGATTGGTTCTGGAGTCTCCATCCTCTGGGATACTTAAAAGCCATCTGGGCATGGTCCTGGGTAACCACTCTAGGCAGCCCAGCTCACCCAGGGGGTCAGGCAAGACAACCTCCAGTGGTCCCTCCCAAACCCAACCATCCTGTGATTCCATAAAGATACTCCACAGCCCATTAAAACCCATGCTTTACTTTCAGTTTAAGTTTCAACAGGCAAAGAGAAGGCAAAGAGAAGTAAAATTCATCTGCAGGTACAGGTATTAAGGGACTCTGGTTACAGATATCCTTTTTCCAGTAGGTAACCATAAATTCTGACAAAGCCACTTTGGGGTTGTTGGGATTTAATTTGTTTGGCTAGCTTTTTGAAGGGGGAAGAGGGAAAAGGTAGGAAGAACAAGGCTGAGAAGTAGACTGGGCTTCTATAGGTTCTTACCAGGGGCACATTCTTCATAATTGCAAACTGAGCACTTTCTGGGGCATTTTAAAAAATGGAGAAACCTCAACATGTTTATCAGCCCTCTTACCCAGTGTGACAAAAGGCATCTATTATGGGCTGATCAGCTACAATAACCTCTGCACCCTTCCTGTCACTGCTTTCTAGGATTTAGCACTCCCTCCCGCACACAGTCACCACTGAAGACTCATTCTTGCTTGAACTGTTTATGAATGACCTTTCTCAAACCAGTCTTTCTCAAAAAAACAACAATTTAAACAGCTGGTTCAATTCTTTTTGAAGTCTGATTTTTACAGGGTTTTTTTTTCATTGTTATTAAGTGCTTAAAAAAGACTGAAGACATGTTGTTCATTTGTGAAATTAAAAAGAAAAAACACATGTATTCAAAGAACTAGTGTTCCCATATGCGATATGTTAAAAAAGAAAAACCGGAGAAAAAAAATGTATCGTGTACCACACCACATTTTTAATAACCAAAACCAGAAAATGAGAAAATGTTGGTCAGTTGTTTACAAAAAGTTCCAGATATACTCGCACCTGAAGTGAACTGTTTTCCAGTTTATTTAAAACAAAAACAAAACAAAAAAACCACCACAATTTGTGTCCTTGTTACATACAGATTTAACTACAGCAGTGATAGAAGAGGTGTGCAGGATTTACAGAGGGAGGGTGACAGCCAGAGGACCGAGGGGTGGCACAGACTCATCAGGGAGAAGGTACAGAAGAGTATCAGGGATTCCACAGATGCATCATTAACTTCTCTGGCAATTCTGAGATACTACATGTATACAACAGGGAGTACTGCTTCATTATCAGTACAATACATTCATCAATAATTCACAAGCGAAGCTTGATTCATTCAGATGTAATTTGGTTACAGCTCCTTTTAGTAAATAAAGTATAAATAAACTTGAGTAGATTCTAAATATGTATGCTTTAAAATTTAAAACAGTTTAAACTTCTAATCTGGGCAATCTTCAGGTCACGATACAGAACCAAATGAGGAACAAAATAACTTCCGTACCACATCTCAAAATATCGCATTTTATCACTTCTCTTCCTTCGGATTTACAGTTCTAACCACGTTAAATCAACGTCCAAGTTACTTAAAACATATAGCTGTAAAAAGAATCATCTCCATGTGAAAAAGTATTTTGACAGACAACCCCACACACATGCTTCCAGTAATTGCATCCTGTGCACTTTCACAGGAAGAGGATTTTTGGGAAAGAGGAAGGGTGAAGACAGACAGATATGTTCTGCTTCCTAAGAAGGGATAATAGTAAAAAAAAAAAAAAAAAAAGTCAGCATGTTCTACCCAGACCAGGAAAATCCTCTTTTACAGAATCATTCAGGATGGAAAAGACCTTTAAGATCATCGAGTCCAACCATAAACCCAACACCGCTACATCCACCCCTGAAACACATCCCTAAGCACCATTCCCACAATGCTCATGGATGTCAGGACACTCTGCAAGAGCCTTGCACAAGTGACATTCATTCTGACATAAAGTGTGGATGTAACCATAAAAAAATGAGCTGCAGCAAGTGCTACAAGGTTCAGCTTCCAGGTGAACCGACTTTTAGCAGAACAACTGGTCTAAAACTCCCCCCAGTCACACACTGCTTCCTAACAAACATAACATTGCTGTTCTTTCAGTTATTACGAGTTAACACTGTCTGCCTACAAAAGCTTTGAAAAGTTTACACCACTAGCAAAAACAGTACATCATGCAAAGTTACATTATTTCAAAGTGCCATGAAAAAATGACACAAGGCACAGCACTTTAACTAAATGTTTCCAGTGACACGAAACTAAAATTATTATGCTCCTACAAAGTACAGGAAAAACTGAAGTCCAGCTTATGGTTGTTTATGAGAAAGTTACACAATCTCAAGATTAGAATTCAAAGCATTATATCCAGTGATGTTTAATTTCTATACACTTCAGAAACTGGGCTCTGAACATCACCACTCTGAACACTATTAAGCTTCAACATTTTAGAACAAGGATATTTGGAAATCTCTCCCCTACTCTTCCCTGAAGGTGCCAGAGACAGAAGACTAAACATTAATCTGTTTTAGTGAGACACCTTTCATAATTTCATAACCTGACAAAGCTTTGAGTGCTACAAAAACTTACGGATTTTAATCAGAAACATTGATAACATCAAATGATAAAAACCTGTTTCTGAACAACAATTTTCAAATAAAGAAGGGGGGGGGAAAGAGGTAACTCCATCTTTGAATTTTCATTCCAGGGCTGTCCAGAAGACATCTTTCATAGGGAGGTATCCCCCACACCCATGACAACCCTAGACTGACCAGCTCCTCACACTACAACACGTCCTTGAGGAAGCAGTTCTTCCTGAAGGATCAAGATTAGCACAAGTGTTGCCACACTATTAAGCGTTTACTGGAGCCTCAACAGAAAAAACAACACAAAAATGTTTGTGTTTTCCTTTTTTAAAATTTCTTCTTTGGAAAACAGTTTTCTTGATAGGAAGCAGAAAACAATATGCTGTCCCAAGGGAGGAAGAACCAAAATGGAAATGAAGGGCCATTGTGACATCCTGCTTTATAGCACTCTGTCAATGTACAATCACCAAGAACAAGGAACTTGGCACTACAGTTGATTCAAAAATGCACAGGAAAACCACGGAGCAGTTTTCTCAACCCTCATCCAAAACCCATATTTTGCTCCCCACACAAACTCCACACATTTTTAGAATGTTCTGCAACAAGAGCAGCAGGACTTCAAGCTTTGCAATCCTTCTCTGAGGACCGCTCAGATCCACAGAAGGACAGAACAGTTGGGATGGAAGAACATGCACTTCCTCTCCAACTTGCAATCCCAATCCTTCTTCACATAACAGTTTAGAGAGAGGTTTTGTGGCAATTTGCTCAGTTCTGTCAACCAGGCCCCTGGTCATGGACCATCTTGGTCTGGACCTCACAAACTCCCAAAAAGGAGTGCAGGGTTCCAGACTTCAGTAAGATGACCTCACACCAAAACCTGACATCATGCCAGGCCCTGCAGGTTAGAGACCATTTCCAAACAGATGCAAAGCTGTTTTTCAAGCCATCAGGAAATAAAAGGAGAGAACAGAGAGTGGCTTAACATTTTTTTAAAAATAACTCCCAAGTTGTTGTTTTTAAACGATGATAAAAGCAATGCTACAAAAGGAATACCTGCATTCCCTCCCACATATCTTGAAGAGAGATTCTTCCTAAAGATGTCTTCAAATTCCAAAGGGAATTTCCAAGTCTATGCCCAGAGAAGTGCCACTACTCATCATCTGTAATTTCTATATAAAACAGAAACACCTCAGAATGGAAAGGGCTACCAGCAAAACTGCTACTGATACAATGCTGGCCTTTATTATACACAGTTTAGGGTATATTTATGAAACAGAGGTCAGATCCTAGCAGCATGATAACTGTAGGACAGGCTGCTTTCATCTTAATCTCCTCTCTAAGTATCCTTCCCCCTAAAGCACACACTGCCATCATCACCACAGTTCTCACAACCCCACAGACAAAACACCAATGACCACAGAACAGCTGCTCGTTCTGCATAACACATTTCTGGAGTTTCCACCCAACAGCCCCTCTTTCAGATCCCTACTTTTAAAAGATCCTTTTGCATTATGGGATCTCAGAAGCATGCATCCCTTTAGTAGAATTAGTATCTTGCTGCCAGAGTCTTTTATTCATCAGTGCTTTGTCCACACTCCGATTTCCCAAATTCCCCACCAGCCACTTTTCTAAGTAATATTCTTGTGATTCATTATTTACCTTGTCTGTTTATATCACAGTGATGCATAAAGACACAAAAACTGCAGAGTGCAGAAGAGTACACACCATTTACTGAGGAACTGACAGTACCTCAGGAAAACAATTAAACCTACATGAATCAAAGAATCCTGATGTATCAAAAACCACTAAACAATTGTTACTTACTAAGGAAATACTGACACAAAGCCAGGCATGGAACACGAAGAACAACCAAAGGAATCTAAAGGACCATTACAGAGGCAAGAATAACATTCCTCTAAAAGAGGAACCAATACGTTTTTGAACTATATTTGTTATTGTCTCCCTCTCCTTTCACAAAAAAATATGAATGATCATTCATGAAGCTGAAAACGTTACTAAAGCCAGTGGGAAACATTCATAGCTCATCTTGGCTACACTTCCAGGCTTCATTTGAATAATGAGCAACTGCTCTTTGTTAGACATTAATGCTTTTTAATGACTGACTGGTGAATAGCTTGAAGTGAGCTCCTTCTCTGCTGTCTCCTCCTCTTCCCTGAGATCTCCATTGTTCTATTTTAGGTAAGAGGGCACAACTAAACTTCAGTGTTAGCACAAGGAGAAGATGGCACTCTGCAACCCTGACAGAATTGTCTCAGTATTCTAATATTAGTTTATTAAATGAACAAAAATAGCCAAGTTAAATAGAAGCTTGTGTTCACTACAATATCTAGTATTGTGATACAATATTTTCCATTAGCTTAATTTTAGAACCAGATAGAAGAATCCAATTTTAGAAGTTTCATACAATTTTTCTTACAATAAGCTTTTTCAACACGGAAGCAGAAGCTTTTAATAATTCAATAATTATTTACAAAGGCTAGTTATCCACTTCCTTCATAGTTAGTTATGCTCTTTTCAGAGGCTAGCACGTAACAGTAATAAAGTTTCTATTTGCCCAAAGTAACAGCAGGATACTAAAACAGCAGATACTGAGTCTACAACTTAATTTATCTGTACAGTTATAGCAAGTATCAAAAGTTCTTTCAGGAAATATCAAGCTTAACAGTTAAGTGAAGAGTTACTAATATGCAACTAGACTACAAATACGAATTCAAAGGAAATTTAAAACAAAAAAAACCCCACTGCTCGTTTCCACACATTTTAGGACATACCTATAACTTAAGGTAGAACAATTATGCCAAGCCATTAAGTGCAAACTGGAATAAGATGATATCTTTCTTGAGATAGGTTGTTAAAGGCTGTCTGATAGGTGCTATAGGAATAATAGCAGAGTTATTTGTAACATCCTGGCATCAGCACCAAGTGTACCATGTCAAAATTGCAAGAAATGTAGCTTTTACAATTAACATAGAAGTTGCTCTTTCCTGATGTAAACCAATATACATTTAGCAATATCCAGCAATATCTGAATTTCAGTCAACTCATCTACAATTCTCTGTTTCTCAGCCAGTCAACAGCTTTTATCCCTTCACTTCAGGAATTCCTTTCAGCTCTTTTACTATCTTAGGTAAAAAACCATATTACACATACATTTTAATTACATTTTCATTTGTACTGAAGATTACTGATGAAACGTTCCTTCAAACCCCATTGATCTACAATTGCTGGCTTTCTTAGAGCTACATCATTTAGTTAAAAAAATTCGTAATCTCACCTTGTCCTAGAGTAATTACAACCTTAAGAGCAAATGCTGAAAAGCAATTCTATTGTGATAAACAAACACAGAAGCAACAAGACCTCCAGACAAGAAAAAAAAAAGCTTTAGATGTTTTGTCCAAGTAACTAAAGAGAAGTGAGATCAGTCTTCCTTAATACTCAGTTTATCTTCAAAATTCCCCTGTGAGAACAAGATAAATATAGGGAGTGAAGTTCCATTAGTACTAACAGCAGCTACTCTACTTAATCCTTCAGATTTAAGTCAGGACGAACTGCCTCTGCAAAAGCAAAGACGTGTGCAAGTACAGCAGCTGCACAACAGTAGTCTTTCACATCGTGTTTTTATGTTAAACACGCTCGAGATACTTTGCTTTATAACTGATTTCACTGATGGAGATCAAAGAATAAATAAAACTCTAAAGCTTCTTCTATACCTTCAGGTTGCTAGGCTTGCTTAGACATACAACCTTTTAAAACATAATATAAAGCAAGCACATGTATTTCTTTGTGTACCAAATTCAAAGGTTTAATACAGTCAGATCATAGAATTGTTTGGGTTGGAAAAGACCTTTTAAGATCACTGAATCCAACCATTAACTTAGCACTGCCAAGCCCACCACTGATCTATAGCTTTTTCCTCCATCTCCCTAAAAATCTAGAGACTACTTAAGCAGAGCACAGCTTTGTTACAAATATTATGCAGAACTAGTAATCATCAGATTATGAGAGTGCTCACTGTGCTACCTAGACTTTAAATAGAGTAGCTCCTCTTTGGACTGGATTTGCTACAATGGACTGGATTTGATACAATGAAATTATTCTGTTAAAAAAAAAAAAAAAAAATACAGTTCTGCACAGAGAAGCTCTTCTAATGTTATGGACAAACAAACAAACAAACAAACAAACTAGAAAAACCGAGTGAGGAGGGAGCTACTGAGCTTAATTTCCAGTAATTAAGAGTTATGAAGGAAGTAGGTAGGTGAAAGCACTACTAAAAATTTGAAAGTACTTTCATTTTAAAGCTGATAGTATCTCACAGCAACACATGAATCCAAATTACGTCTGAAAACTTGAACAGCATTGTTCAGAAGGACCACTATTCTTCTTATGTTATACTGCAAAATTCTTAATATCATCAAACTCCTATCACTCAATAAGTTTCATTTAACTATTTCAGGAAAACAGGAAGGAGTTATGCCTGACTTGTGAGTTGTGATGCAGGCAGAGTATAAATGCTCTGTGATTAATGTAAAGCAATAATTCCTTAGGAATTCCACAGGATGCATCAGCCCAGTATATAATAAGAAAGCATAAGCAAATGATGCTTAAGAATAAGAAGATAAGCAATCTGAAACAGGTTTAAACTAATATTAAGCTCTTCTCTTAACAATTAAAAAGATAAATATTTCAAAGGCAGACTGAACTCTTATTCTGAATCACATCCAAGATCTAACAATGTAAAAGAGCATCTCCCTACTCCCTTCTGCTCAGATATCCTATTGATGTTTTAAAGATGACATTGAGTAAACCCCTGAATTTTAATTGAGCAGCTCAGTGCAGAACTAAAGGATCTTTTCACCTGTCCATCCAGATTCATATGCACCATTTTCCTTCACAAAAACAGAGCATACTGAAGAGGATTATCTCAAAAGCAAAATGTCAAGAAGGGTTCTCTTTTGCTCATGGAGCAGCTGAAAAGTACATAACCTTTCCTTCAATATCAAGGTGAAATCCTTGGAAGGAATAATTTGATTTGCACTAAAACACTTGTGATTAGTTGAAACACCTGTGTTGCTCAAGCTAGTATATAATCCCACAAATATTTTAGTTTCACTGTTATATTTAATACCTCCAAGAACAAATACAGGTGGTTTTACTATTACAAACAAGGAGACAAAATAGAAAGTTAATGATGCAGCACTTTGCACCTTTGTGCAACTGCCTCAACGGACTGGGAAGGAGAGCTCCCTGCCTTTCTTCAGGTGTCCTCCTCGACAGAAGGTTTCCCAAAGCCACGACTCAAACAGACCATTTCTGTGTCTTTAATTTCACAGTCTTAATCATCCATTCAGAGCCTCCTTGTTAAAAGTATAAGTGCCATGGTCAAGGACACACTTTCAGAATACATATCCATCCTTGGCTACATCCTCAGACTGATTTTTGAAGCTGTCACTTTGCACCTTTCTCAACTCTATCAACTTGTCAATGAAAAAAGGGCTCTGAGGAAAGATTCAAATGTAAAAATTCTCTGCCACAGCCCAATGAATAAATGTCTCAGGAGGTTCCCCCACAACTATCATCATTTCATTTCCACACATTCCTTATAATCCACTCTGCTGAACAGCCACATCCTGATGTCCTTTGATCACAGATACAAAAACAATTAAAATGAAGGATGAAACTCCAGGGGAATCAGAGAATGAACATAAACCTGGAAGTTATTTCTTAAGCCTGACAAGAAAACACAAGTCTTTTTTTGTAGTCTAGTTGGTTTCAGTGACATTTACCACATGGATGGAATGCCATTGTGGCAGCAAAGGAACCACTGGTGTCCCTTTAATACACGAAGACATTTGCCACATGGTTTACACCAAAGGCCAAGAGCTCCTTCTGACTTTGAATTATTCTTGCTTCTACTACCATACTCTCTTAGAGCATACAAAAACCCCTGACATAACTTATCTAAAATGTTCTCTCACTCTTAGCATGCAGATGCAGCCTAGTGACATGCTCAGATTTAATGCTGTGCCAGAAGGAGACACATGAAGACAAGCACATTATTTGTGTAGACAGCTTTCCTGCTCCCAACATCTACAATAAGGGTATATATTTAAACTAGCTTCAAGTTTCCTTAGCATAATGACTTACATAAACAATTGCTCAGTTTCATCTTTATATTTTAAAACAGCCATGGAAATGTGTTTAAAACATCCATTTGACCTGTCTCAGCAACTCTAAGGTAAGAA
This sequence comes from Myiozetetes cayanensis, assembly GCF_022539395.1. Classification (NCBI taxonomy): domain Eukaryota; kingdom Metazoa; phylum Chordata; class Aves; order Passeriformes; family Tyrannidae; genus Myiozetetes; species Myiozetetes cayanensis. Next base: position 8,984,837 of record NW_026087389.1, read on the forward strand.
GGCATTAACCTAGGAAAACACAGTGAAATTAACTGTTTGTCCTAAGTGTGTCCAAGATGAAAAACTGTGATCAGGTCCGTCCAACGAGATTATCTGAATCTCTCATTGTGTGTTCTACTCTATTTCCCAGTGTCCTTTAAACACTAAGCAGTGTGTGAGCACACAGGATCTAGTCTTCCTCAGCAAGGCGCAGCTCCTATCTGTAACAGTCATCAGAGATATCACAACCTCTGACTTAACACTTTCTCATTTTTAGAGCCTTACACAACAACAGTTACAACAGAACCCTAAATAACAAACACACAGCCACAGTTGACTGTTACCCACACAGTTGAACAATGCAAGAAAATCATTTCCCTGACCCTACAGAGGGATCCTCGCCTGCTGGCTGCAGAGAACATGGCACTGCTCCTGCCCCAGGCCTTGGAAACCACAAGGAGGAAACAGCATGGGCTTTCAGATAAGCAAGACAGCATTACAGACAGTGTCACTTGCCTAAAGGGCTCTGCCTACAAGTGACAGTGCCCTGCCTTCCTAATTTAATTTTCTCTTTGACTAAGATAGAAAGATGATAAGCAGAAACTTGAAGCAAAGGAACCACCCTTCTGTTCTGGACAGCCTCACCACGTAAAGCTGTATTTTAAAAGCTGTACGCTGCCATCAAAATTTTACATTTTTATTTGAAAACATTTAACTTCATAGGATCCTTCCAGATGTAGTTGCAACATTCACCAGGAAAATTTTACACTTACTTCCCTAAAGAAGATACTTCAAACCCAAAAACTAGGTAAACTGATCACTGAATAGCAAAGGTGCATTCAAAGACATTAACAGTTCTCGTGGAGTGGGGTTTTGTTTCGGTTGGGTTTTTTGGTGTTTTTTGTGTTTAAGTTCCTTTTTTTTAAAGGAAAATGTTATATACAAAGATATTGCATATTTTAAAAAGTTACATCCAATTGCTTACTTCAATTTTTCTAATCTGGAGGTAATTTTAAAATAATACATTCTGCAAGAAACTATAACCTTTTTATATTTAGAGATGTTTGAAGACATTGCTGACTTGGTTGCAGAACAAAAAAAATCACTGGTAATTTCCATAAATCTGTGCTCATACTTGAACATGCCATTAACTTCAACTCAGTCACCACCACTGTCCACCTCTTTCTTTACCCTTCACCTTTCATCTTTTCTTCTTCATGTCCTGAACAGAATTTCTCTCTCAGTAGAAAAAATAAAGATCCAAACAGACAGTAATTGCAAACTGTTTTCTAATTCATTCTGACTGCACATTTCACTCTTGTCCTCTCACATATTCCATGTCTTGTTTAGGTTGTCTATTTTCAAGAACTGAAGGTATGTTTTACTTTTTAAAGTAGCCAGTCTAAAAGGGCTGCAAAAAAACCAGCTGGTGTCTCAATGCTTCCTTAATAAAAACAATTATTTGTTCTATAGCTTAATTTCTTCCTGTTTCTCTAAAACTGTTAACCAGAGAACAGACATTAGGAGCACACTTCATTCACAAGGTGACACCCAGTAATTGGTCTAAAAGAGGATCCTCTATCAATAAAAGTCAGAAACCTTTACTCCCGTTATAGGTCAAGGGCACAAGACCTCAAATCGAGGGCACTGAAAGTTTAGGAAAAGCACGTTTTTTCTCACCTTTCCCTTCCCCTTAAGCTACTTTCTAATACCAAAAGAGTATGCAGTGATTTCAGGTCCAAAATTCTGGGTGTGCCAAGTACCACCATTCACAAACATTTTAAATAACTTTTTGCGCTGAAGCTCAATTACAGCCCAAATGACAAACGCTCTGCATAGCACAACACACACAGTACGTTCTGACAGAATAAAAATGGAAGTACCGTAAGCGGCGTTTCATTCAGCTCAGGTTAAATATCTTCTCTATCTTAGAGAGTGACAGCATAAAGAGGAACATACAGGTGGCTTTGAATTTTAACACGTCGCGAAATAGCGAAAGTTATTTCGCTGCTTTATAATAACCACTTCAAACGCTCAACAGCGGCAATAAACAACCCCAGCTTCAGGGGGAAAAAAAAAACCCACAAACACCGCACTCGTCCACAACGATTTAAAGACAGAAACGCAAGAATAAGTACAGAAGAGGTTGCACAATAACACATGATCTTCCCTATCACATGCTTGGCAGCGTGCTCGCTCCCCGGCGGTCCCCGGTCAGACCCCGGGGCTGCTCGGCCGCCCGGGGCAGACCCGGACACCCCGGGAAGGGCTCCGGCCGGAGGGTCGGGGCTCGCCGGGGCTCGGCCGGCGGCCCCGCGGGGCCCGGGTGGCGGCGGAGCCGCTCCCCCATTCAATCCCCGCCGCCCTCCGGCTGTGCCCGGGCGGCGGAGGCCGGGGCAAGGCACCGAGCGGGGCGGGGAGGCGGCCGCCGGCCCTGGGGCTGCATCCCCCGGGCGCGACCCCGCGATCCCCCGGGCGGCGCCCGCACTTACGCTCGAAGTCGGAGTCCGAGTCCTCGTCGCCGCGCTCGGGCTCCTCGTCGCCGTTGGACTCGGTCTGCATGGGCTCCCCGTCGAAGCTGACCACCCTGCGGCCGCCGCCCGCCTCCTGGTCGCGGGCATCCCGCAGGCGGGCGAAGTACTCGGCGGCGAAGCCCAGCAGGTCGGACGGCCGGTGCCGCAGCACCTCCACCGTGTAGCCCTGCAGCAGCTCGGTGAGGCCCGGCGGGATCTCGATGCTCATGGTGCCGGGCGCCCGGGGGGCCGGCTGGCCGCCCTGCCCTGCCCGGTGGGCGGTGTGTGCGGGCTCGGGGCCTCCGCGGCGGGCGCGGACCGAGTCCCCCCGCTCCGGACACACGAGCGCGCGGCGCGGGCGGGAGGGGCGGGCCGGGAGCGGCCCCGCGGCGCAGGCGCGGAGCGGGCGCGGGAGCGGGCGCGGGGCAGCGGCCGCGCGTGCGCGACGGGCGGGGGGGGGGCGCGTGCGTCACCGGGAGCGGCCCCGGGACCGGGAATGGGAATGGGAATGGGAACCGGGAGCGGGGAACGGGCACGGGGGTGGGACCCGGGCACGGCGCTGGCACCGTGTGCAGACGGTTCAGCTCTTTGGAAAACGCATCTGCCCCCGCCGTTAAGCTTCCCCCCCCGGGATTCGGGCTGGGTTTGTGCCGTGTTGGGAAACGTTTGGATCAAAGCTGGCGGCGGGATGTGGGAAGGGGGGCAGGTCGGCTCGGTGACCGGGCAGACAGGCCCCGGCCGTCGCTGCCTCCTCGCTATTTTTCTCTTGTTTCACATCGGTGACCCCGTACTCTCACTTCTTGTCAGGATCACAGAATCAATTAGGTTGGAAAAGACCTCTGAGATCATCGAGTCCAACCTCAAACACCACCATGTCAGCCAGCCCGTGGCACTGACTGCCACTCTTGTCTTAAACACCTACGGGGACGGTGACTCCAACACCTCCCTGGGCAGCCTGTTCCAATGTCTCATCACCCTTTCCGTGAAGAACTTCTTCCTAATGTCCTACCTAAACATGCGCTGGCACAGCCTGAGGCCATGTCCTCTCATCCTGTTGCAAGTTGCCTGGGAGAAAAGGCCAAGCCCCACCTGCCCACAGCCTCCTTTCATGGAGTTGTGCAGAGTGATTAAGGTCTCCCCTGAGCCTCCTTTTCTCCAGGCTGAACACCCTGAGCTCCCTCAGCTGCTCCTTGTAGGACCTGTGCTCCAGACCCTTCCCCAGCTCCCTTGCCCTTCTCTGGAGTCACTCCAGCACCTCAATGTCCTTCTTCAAGTGAGAGGCCCAGAAGCGGACACAGGACTCGAGGAGTGGCCTCACCAGTGCCAAGGACAGAGGTTTTCTTTCCTCAAGGTGCCAGTCAGGGTGTTTCAAAGCTCCCCCAGGAGCAGGAGAAGTTGTTTTTCTTTGACCCTGGTCGGATCTAATCTAAATCTCAGTCTAATTCTTGGTTGCAGTTCGATTTAGGACCTCCCACCCCTCTGGTTTCTTGTCAGAATTAAGTCATTAAAGAACAATTCTTAAAAGAAATGAGTGCAAGAGGAGCAGCATGCAGCTCTTCACACCTGAATAGATCCATAATGACATCGTTTGTGAAATAGTGGCATTAGCTCTGATCTGCTTAATAATAAACCATTAAAGAAGAAGAATTTTCTGAAGAATTTCAGAAAAATGAAACATGGAATCATAGAATGGTTTGGGTTAGAAGGAAACCAAAAGATCATCTGGTTTCATGGGCAGGGACACATTCCACTAATCCAGATTGCTCCAAGCCTGGCCTTGAACACTTCCAGGGATGGGGCATCCAAAGCTTCTCTGGGCAACCTGTGCCAGCACCTCACTACCCTCTCACAATTGGTTATATGTGTGAGCTTTGGAGGTACCCGTTTGTATGTTGTTGGATGTGCTTTATTCACATTTTTGCTTGTGTTCATTGTACAAAGCCTGTTATCTGTGTGTTTGGCAGATTCCCAGGGGAAGGCAACAGGCTGTGTGGCGTGGAGCCATCGGCCCTTAAGGTTTGACGTTGCTGGAAACCTCGTCTTGGAAGAAAACAGCCCTGTACAAACATGAGTCAAGGGGAATACGGATGTTGGCTTAGTGACGCCGCTACGAGTTTCAGTGTAAATATTTCTATTTAATTCTTCTTCTGTTTCAACAATAAAAGAGCTGAAATCAACTTGTGCTCAAAATACAAAATTTCACTTAGAAGCCCAAAATTGGCTGAGGCAGTGTACTGTGTTTTGGTTTTGTTTGCTCATGTGCCAGAGTCCTCTTGATTATCCAGATGGTTCTCACCACACTCCCATACAAAGATATCCTGTTCATGGCTGCTGCATGGAGGGCACAGCAGTGGATCCCAGAACACCCATCCAGTGCTTCTACTTTATTCTCAGCAAGGGGGGCCAGTTGGAAATCTCATGGCATTTAAAAGATGTTCTCTCTAATACAGCTCCCATATTTTTATGTGGAGTAAGATTACATCTTGTATCCGTACAAAATGCACAAATTTTTAAAAAGCACAGGAGGTAGATTTGCCACATCTCACCAGTTTATCCAAATATTTTGTATAAGGCCATTTCCCTTCATTTCTATTCTTTTCTGCAGCAGGAATAACAGTTGCTATATCCTCTTTTTCAAAAGGTAATCAATACTGATTTTTCATTTGCCACTCCTACCATATTATCTGTCTGGTGGTCTCAAACAATATAGGAGCACATTTCACTGTTCAATGTACATTCTTTAACTATTGACAGAACTGATACAGGGAAAAGGTTCTGATGAACAAGAAAACTGTATCTGGTTAGTCTCTTACATTAGCTTTTAGCATTTGTTGGCAATTTTCTCTCATTTGTGCCTGTGGATATAACTGGTTATTTATTTGAGAAAATGTGTTGCCAGTAAATAGTGTTAAGTCTCTGAAGAGCTGCATTGTATTGGCCTTCTGATATTTATATGTCCACACAGAGGTAATCAGCTTCAGAGGAAAGTAAAGAGCAGAGCTGTGTTTAGCCTTCTCTGAAGGTCAAGGGACAAAATCAGAAGCATCCAAGGTCACGTGAAGCGCATTTTCAAGCTGATTTACACCACAGTTTATCCTCTTTCTTTATACACTTTTTTTTGTGTGTGTGAGCATCAGAACTGATGGCACAAATGTGTGAGAAACTTGTCGGCGATCAAGTTAATTGTAACACTGCCTGCTGTGCATACATAGAGCTCATCATACGCTTTCTTTCACCCTGAATTTGCATAACTTTTTTAATTATTACTATAATAAGCATTCACATTAAAAGAATGGTAGAAAATAAATTAGGAAATGCACTTGCAGCCTTAATTTGATCCCCTTTATAATAACGTTTTTAATTCAGGCAGCATGACCAATGCAATTTCTTTCCACTGGCTTCATGGCATGTTCAGCACCCACTATGGAGTTAGATAAGAGTTGTGTAGGTCATGAAGATGGTCCCCACAGTATTCCTATCAAAATATATGTATTTCAGTATCACATTTTCTCCTGATAGTTTCTTAGTGTCTGGAAACTATTCCCATATTTATCACGTGTCTGTGCTCCCAAATACTGAGGTCTCTTCCCTTCACTCTGCCTGCCCTACCCAGTGCTATGTGACTGATGCACCCGTAGTGAAACTGTGATGGAGCTTCAGTGCTTGTCCTGCTGGCAGGAGCAGCCACGTTGCAAGCAAAAAAAAGCCAAATAGTCTGTGTAGTCTTGCACTGGGGAAAAATAATCAGATTAAACCTCCAGACTGGCTCCTTAAAAAGTAAAATAAATCCTTTTGTACCAAGTAATAATTCACTTCTCATAAACCTGTCAGCACCAGCCAGAGCTCAGACACTACATAAACATACGTACATCTTGGATTAATTACCCTTGCCTTCAAATTCCGTACAAGGATAATGCAAGAAAACACTAAATATTCTTATGGTTGGTATTAGTGAACACAATCTCTTGTTTAAGGGGAGTTGGGTTAATTACCTTGGATAGAGCTGTTGTGTGTTGTTGTAGGAGACACGCAAACCCCCTCAAGCTGGACATGTCCTACACCATTACACCACTACAGGCAGGTTCAGAGCTCTCTGCAAACAAGGTGAAATCCTGCCCTTGCCCTTCTGCTTCAGCCTTCTCAAAATTAAGGCCTTACAGTCCTAACAGTCTCTCCTCCAAAAGCAGCTGCTTCATCCCCAGAGTCACATTAAATCCTCCTTTCTGTACCTGCTCAACTTCGCTGTGCCTTTCATGAGCACTGTGTGCAGGTCTGGTCTCCACATCCCAAAATGGGGGCTCATGCTGGTTTTACACAGCTGAAAAATTTTGCTGACTATTTTGTTCTCTGACACTTTTCCTTGGGTTTTTTTTTTTCTTTGGCTGCCACATCATTATGAACTGAAGGTATCCGGTCTTCATTTTAAGACATGAAAAGATTAAAAAATTCCCACTTCCCTTACTTTGTTTCTCCAGTGAATGACCACCTTCATTGTAAAAAACATGTAGAATTTCACATTTTAAGTGTTCTATGTTTGACATTCAAACTTTGTTTTTCTACCCACTGCTTGCTCCTGTCACTGTAAATGTCCATAAACATGATGTAACTTTGTGCACAATGTACACAAACCTTCTGAATTTTTCATTTTACCAAAAGTAGTAGTAACAAAAGACAAAGTGATCCTGGGCTTAGCTAGCCAGGATGCAGAGATCCTTCAACACAGCGAGCAAGATGAAACTGCTTCTCCTGCCTCTCTTTGGTTTTCTTCTTAGGTAAGTGCTAAACCTCAGAAACCAAACCTTGTTTCTCCAACTAGTCAGTTTGCTTGTGACAGTAAGCAAGATTTAGTACATATTTTTGTTAGCCTATAGAGTAGCTTGAGTACTGTATATTTCAATAAATCATGTGGGACTGTCTATCAGTAGTACAAAGACTGGAGAAAAACAATAAGCTTTTTGAAGAAATATATTTAAGTACTTGCATCAGCTGAAATATGTCACCTTGATACTACCTTTAGTCCATCAAAAATATTTTGGATAATTCTTGGAAAGATACTTTGCTGCATTTGTTGATAAATCTCAAAGTACTGATTTGGGAGAAACACCTATATAGATGTCCACATTTTCATTGGCATAATTTAGTTTAAGAACACAGAAAACACCGATTCTGTTGGTAGCAATTACAATTTTTCACGCAGTATAAGACATCAACTTTAAAATACCAGATTTTGTAGAACATTTGCTCTAGTTGTTACCTGGATGTAAAAAGAAATATCTCTGCTGTGTCATACTTATGACGTAAAATGGCACATGTTTCAATCTAGGTAGAAGCAGTATCTGTGACATAAGACGTGTGGGATGACCAGGTTATTTAAACTACCCTGAGCAACACTACGTCGCAGATGCAGAGTTTATGTTCCCACGTCAGAGAAGCCCTGAGCAACCGCAATTTGCTGTGTAAACAGGGGATATTCAAATAAGGACTGAGCTAAGCAGTTGGTTCTCTTGCATACAAAGTGGAAGCCATACCCGTTTGGGTTGTGCTTTAGTTTCTGCCCCCAGCACTGAAAACATTACATGAAGAACTTCTCCACTGAGGTTGGTATGAATTCTGGGCGGAGGGAGCTGGTGGAAACAGACCTTTGTCCATGTCCTGTGGTAGCCAGTCACTCACTGGATAGCCCTGATCCTGCTGGATGGCTCTCTCAGCGGTAGAGTTCATGGACAATGCTATTGAATAAAGGTAAAAGGTTTTTAGATTGTTTTGTTTTAAGAGAAGAAAGAAAATTAACCTCCCTGTGAGTTGTTCAAAGACTAATCTGAATCCAAAATATCAATTACTGTCTGTGTTTTCCAGCAGAACCCGTTCAAACGCTAGTTTGTTGAAGTTAAGGGTTTTGTCACGCCAAGAGCTCTGACATGTATTTCTTCCTTGAGCCTTTGCTTGCGAACCTGGAATTGTGTTTTGCTGTATGTACATACTTGTCCCCTCCCCATCTTCTCACATTTCCACCTGACACAGTTCAGGTCATGAGTGTTTCTCTACTGGATCCCGACCTGCCACTCTCCAGACAGGTATCGCTCTGTCACTGTTGCTACAGCTCCTGTTTTCACATCTTCTGTTGTCACCTTTGTCCATTGCCTGTTATTAAACATTTCTCCCACTTGGCATCTGCCTGTTTGCCATACATCTTCACTAGCTGCTTGTCAGATAACCGTTGCCCTTCCCAGAACTTCGCCTCTGAGGTTTTACTGCAAATCCATAATCTATCTCTCACCCCATCTTGCTTAACTCCCCCAGAGGGGCACCTTCAGCCTCCTTCCAGACTAAGCCTCAATCTCTCCCTCCTCTTGCAGTGCCTGATCCCTCCCTGAGGCAGGAGTAACAGCATCTTTGCCCTTTGGCTCCCTTTATGGGGATCACAAGAAGCCATTAACACATCTTCCTGTCCGTCTCCAGTGTTTGTGTCCTGCCCTTTGGTGCCAGCAGATCCACCCCGTGCACAGAAGTGCTGTACACAAACAAGGGGCAGTACTACAGTATATGAGGGGCTCATTCTACCAGCTCAGCATGTGGTGTTAACTAATTCCAAGTGTTTTAAAATTGTAGTATTAAATGTAAATTTAAACAGCAATAAATGAGCTTTATCCACCAAATCCCCAAATTTTTTATATTTCCCTCTGAAAACCCTTTTATTAGATCTATTACAGCTGTTAGCACTTGTTTTAATTAAACTCATAACGAAGCATGAAGCTCAGTTAACCAGTTTTCAGTTTTCAGAGAAAGAAATTGGTATTGCGTTTTTCTGTCATGCTTCACATCCTGTGCTTTGGGTACATTATAAAAATGTTGACAGAGGATTCTATATCTCAGGGGAGGATAATGAGGACATGAAACTTCTTAATTCTAGGCTGCTTTTCCAATTCAGTTTAGATTCTTAAGTTTTATAAAAGTATTTGGTGTTTGTCTGCAGCTCGGATGTCTTCATTCAAGGAAATGGGTGGTCTCAGCATCTAAACCAGAGGATTATAAGGCCACCTCACCATGTTCAGGTTCCTCTTTGTCAGTCTCAGCAAAAAACTGATTGGTTTATAGAGCTGATAAATGCTTGCTGCCTTAAACTAGGACTTAAATCACATCTGCATCAGAAACTAATTGGATGGGTGTTCCGTGTACATGCTGCTCCTGAGGGGTTTTTTTGTGACTTTAATTCCCAAAGCTATCAGCCCAGAACAGCTGCATTAGAAAAAGAGGAAAAGAAGGATCTGGTTTCAGAGAATGCGACGGCACTGCCTTTTGTTGCAGCTGCTTTGAAGTGTCTCTCCATTGACACCTAGTGTCCGCACGGGAAGATCTTCATAGCTGGGCTGGCAATATTTATCTATAAATCTTTAAAGATCTTTTAACTTGTGTGGTTATTAAGAGCTCCTATGGATCAAATCGGGTCAGCCAGTAGGTGAGACTGATGGTGCAAACACAGCAATCTCCTTGCTCCTGAGAGTGGTATCACTGACATCCATACATGACTATGTTCTGAATGGCTCTAGGAACCCATTCATTGCTTTGCAGTGCAAAAATGTTATCCCTTTATAAGGTGTCCTGTAAATGCATGTAAAATACCTTCAATATCTATCTCTTTCCTCAGATCATATTTTGGGAATCAATGAATATTTAATACCAATTTTAGGAAGTATTGTACTTTGTTGTCAGGCATTATTCTAATTATCTTTAATTAAAGATGAGTCTTTTTCAATGATAGAAATCTCTTCATTGCACTCCATTTTATCACTAAAAGCTATTTAATAAAGAAGTGTCTTTATTTTTACAATAAGAGGTATATTCATACTTATTTATTTATACTGTAGAATCCCAAGTGTTTACAAAAGGATTTGTTGTTCTGCAAATCTTGAACTATGAGCAATTAATCACGTTGTTACCGTACACTTTGCTCCATGAGCAACTCTGCCTTCGCAGTACTTCCTCCTGCTCCTTCAGTCAGCTTGGAGTGCTTATGTTGGGCTGTGCACACAGGAGCTGTGCCAGAATCACAGCCACACCATGCCTGGTCCTAGTCCCATGTGGAAAAGTCCTTCCCTTCCCTGAAAACTCTCTGTGCATTCATACTTTGATCATTTCCATTGTTATCTGTTTACAAAGGCAGTAGTTCCAAAGAAATTTTGTTATGAAAGCTTAACAAGATATGTTGTCATAATATTTGCATTGCAACTTCAGGAAAAGGTGACTGGATCAAGGATGCACAGCAGGCACAGCTTCTGTCCCCCACTGCTTCTGTGTCTCCAAGGGGTTTGTGGACTCCATCCTTTCTTGACAGTGTTTTGTGATTCATCTCTTTCCAGCCTTTCCTCAATACCTCATAAGCTCTAGAAGAGCTCTCTCTTGATCTGGTGATACCTGACATAGAAGGGTCTTGTCCTTGCTGGCAAGTGAAAGTTACTAATGTGCAAATAATAGGTCTTTGCCTTGGAACAGCAGGAACCTGCTGAAAAAGAGCTAGAACAACCTTGAACTTCTTCTGTGAAGGTCAGAGGAGAGTGAATCAATATTTCCCACCATTTCTGGAAAAGGAGCTGTCATCAGTTTCTACGGACAGTCACATATTTTCCCTCTTTCTCCTTTCAGTCTTCTGTTATTTAAAGATACTCAACTGTCAGAGTCTGTGTTGAAAGAACTTGCTGAATCAATATATCCAGAATAGGAGTGACAGCATCATTAAGATGTGTCCTGCTTAGATTATTCATAGTTTAACTATAAAGCAAAACATGTGATAATGAGCAATAAAGGAATGTGACATAAATAATTTCATTCAGAGCAGTGCATTAGTGGGGGCACTGGTAAAGCTGCAGCAGCAGCAGCCAGAACCTTTAATTGCAACTGCTTATAATTAGGGTTACAGATAGGTGTTTGTGTCTGTCTTTGCCATGATCCTTCAGTCACCCCAAGTTTTCATCCTCGGTAGGACCCAGTGCTTCCAGCAACCCCAAATTTTCCCTCCATGGTGTCAATGGAAGGAGGCAGCAGCCGGGAGCATCGCGTTGCTACGGCAACACAACCCACTTCCCCGGGGACCGCGTTGCCTCGGCGACATCAGGCGGGCAACGCCGGCAGATTAAATCGGCTCAGAGCAGCTGCCCCCTGAAAGACAGGACAGCCCGGGCCTCGGGGAGCATGGGAGCCCAGAGGTTCATCTCACCAGAGCCTGGTGAGTGTAGGACCCTGCACTCACAGCAGGGTCTGGGTGAGGAGAAGGTGACTGGTGTGTGTGGTTCTTTGCAGGTGGTGAGACCAGGCTACAGCCCAAAGGAGCTTCCCACCACCATTTAGTGTGTTGAAGTAAGCTGGCAGGAAAGACAATGTCAGTGGAAGGGGATTAGCTGAAGGGAACAAGTGCTGAGGCCTCTGTCCTTGGTTTGTATCATCAGGACCTGCAAACATCCCACAACGTCAGAAGTTGTTGCTTCATGGTACACAATGCATCTATGAGTGGAGGTGAGCTTGTACATGGATTTTAGGGTAGTCCAGTGCTACATTACGCTGTGTCACATTCAGTACCCAGCATCATGTAGGCAGCAGATTAAAAATCAATTTACATAGGAAATGCCTGTGTTAATGCTGTGAGCACAGAGCCTCCCACTTGTGTGCCTGCAGGCAGTCCAGCAACCAGCCCCAACCCACAGTAAAGCACTGACACATTCTCGAGAGCCCACAGACCCTCTATTACAATGATGTTCTTGGTTATCTGTACCAAACACCTTCTGGGGACTTCACTGGAGCAATCTATGTAACTGCCACTGAGGTGAAGGCGTTCAAAGTTTGATGAATGGATATCAGTTATCCACAGCACTTGAAGAGCTATTTGAGAAGCAGAAAGATGGTAAAGGACAGAAGAATTTGCATAGGACAGGTAAATTCCTTGTGATTTGTCTGCTCTTGTAGGAATCTTTTCTCCTGCTGTATTGGGAAACCTCTTGCCTGTTGTAATTAGCCCTTGAATAGATAGCATCTCTGAAACACAAGCCTCTGTGTCCTGATTTTGTGTGTTAGCAGTGCTTTGCTTTTTTTTTTTAACTTGCACTAATTCTTGCAGAAGAACAGAGGGGGTCTGGCTCTAGGGGGTCTGGCATTACTTTTTGCCTCTGGAAATATTACCATCTGCTGCAGTGCTGTGCCTCATTGGTGTTCATATACCTGGCTTTAAGTAGACATTGCCTGTACTTGCAGCTACAGCCATACTCTTGCTCTCTCCTTGTATTTCTGACACTGGCCTTACTCTCTCTGAGCCATTCTGTGTGCATTTTCCACATGACATTAGCTGTCTTTCTTCTCACAATTAGAGCTGTGGTTAATTGTGTTTACAAAGGATTCCTGAGCTGTGGGAAATGTTTCTCAGAATGTGTGGTTTTGCATCATTTAGCCTTGAAAGGATGCTGCCTCCCCTGACCTCTTGCTGTTTTTCTCTCATTGACTCTGGTAATTGCATCAATAACCTTGGGAGTCACATTTTCCTTTCACATAGGAAAGATCCAACCTTTCCATACCCTTTCCCAGCTGAAACACATATCCAATCCCTCCTGTTTTCTGTGGTTCAACCACATGAGCTCTTTTTCTGCCTTCTGTGGATGCAGTCTTGTTTTATTCTTGTCCAGAATAAACTCTGCTACTTTTCTGGATCATCATTTCCACCACTCTACTTTTCTATGAACTTCTCAGTCTTCCTTCTCCTCTCTGTATCAAACAGATTTCTTATCTTCTCCATCAACATCCTTTCCAACTCGTCTTCAGTCGAGTCCATCAGCAGTCATTCCAACAGCAAAGTCCCCAAAATTCTGACAGCATTTTGACACCATATCAAGCAGACGTGTCAGTGTTTTTTCCACACCTCCCCACCACAGCTGGGCAATGCTCTCCAGAAACATCTGCAAAGGGGGTTTGGGGCACAGAGACCAGCACGGTACCGCATGCTCCCTCTAGTTGAAGGGATTCATCTGCCATGTTTCACCTTGTGTTTAAAAGCAAACTGCCTTGAGGAAGACCTTTTTTTGCTTCAGAACACTGAGAAAATGAAAAATGACAGCCAGGAATGTGTTCCAAACCCACACATTTCAGAGTCTGATGTCACCTCAGAGCTGCTTGGTCCCCACACTGATGCTCCAAGTTATCTGCACTTGTGAGGGGGGGTTTCCCTTTCAAACACACGTCAGCAATGTCAGTTCCTTGAGGTTAATGTGCAGTCAGCAAGAAACTGGAAGCAACACTTAAAAAAAAAACCTGTTTCCTTTCTCTCTTCACACCTCTTTAAAGAGGAACGGTTTTTCTGAGTCACAGCTAACGCAAACCTGTTGGAAAAGATTCAGCCTAGGTTTATACCGCGGCTTAGAGGAACATGAAAGACCATTTAGTGTTCAAAGTATTGTTTTGAATTATTAATCAAGCCCCCTGCCTGGTTTAGCTCAGTCAGGTCCTTCTTCAGATTTTGTAGAGTTTATTTCTCTTGTCATCCTGAACAATCTTTGACGTGCAGAACACAGGCTTGTTGATGAAACAAGAAGACTGCCGGCAAAGTTTGGCTCTGTCTGTGCCTTTGCAGAGAGATCTCAGTGCAGGGGATATGCAGTGCAGTTGTTCTTTTGTTCATATTTAATCATACGAGAAAGAAGAATGTAATTAAGGCCTGTCTCCCTCAATCTCCTCCTTGCCTCAGAGTATTTGAACCCTCTGAGATAAAGGGAATGTAGCTTCTTCTGACAGCGAAGTGCATCCCAGAGTGTGTCAGGAGTGATTCTGCCCCCATCACTCCACAGTTTCCACTTGGCAGTGTTTTCCTGCCGAGCCATTTCCCGTGCGAAGGAGCATGGCCATTACAAACAGCATTGCAAGTACCAAAATCAGATCAGAGCTGGAAGCACAGTGTTTGCTCTTGGGTTTCTCTGCACGTTTGGCAGCCCAGTCAGACTGTGATTGCTTCACTAACCCCCTCAAAAGCTGGATGATTTCTCTTTATCTGAAAACACCCTTAGGCAGTTACTAGATTTGAGGATGAAGCATTAAATGGGGCTTGGCTCAGAAATAGACTTTTTTTCTTCTATTTAGCTATTTTAGCCATTTATTGTCTGTTTAGCTTTGTGTCTCAAGTAAGCTCACTTCATTTACACTCTAAACCAACCAACTCCTGCAAAGCACAGGGTTACGAAAGATTTGCTGCCAAAGAATCCTGAAAATTGAAAATGTCTCATTGGAAAGGGTGTTTCAGGCTTGCAATTTTGGTTGGCCTAGGGCTGAAATGAAACTGTAACAGCAAAGACAAGAAAGGACTGAAAGGGGCAGAGAAGGATGAGTCGACTCAGCATACCCCAGGATGAGACCGGTGTGGGGAGGAGGTTCAGGGTACTGACAGTGAGGACCAGACCAGGGAGAACCATCCTGGGCCTGAGCAGTGCCAGAGAGCTGCAGAAAAAACAGTCAAAGTGAAGGCAGCTGATTGATGAAATTGCTTCAAATGAGGAAGGAGGGAGGAGGCTCTAATGTGTAAACACTTTAATTGCAAAGTTGTTTAATCTGAGCTGTCCTAGGAGCTGACAGAATAAGTGTTATTGCTGCTTCTCAGGCTATGTAACAGGCACAGAGACTGACAGGGAAATTTTCCACTTAGTGGCAGGCATATCAAATTATAAAAAAGAAAAGAGTTTATCACAGAAGCAATAAGCTGCTATTCTCTCAAGACCTTACTACTGAACTTTCGAAGAAATACTGTAGAAATCAGAGGAGAGCTCAAAAGGAAGAAATCTGCTACAGAAAAAAATGCTGATTTAAATATTCTTTCAATTTGCAAAATTGTTTTTACCTATAGAG
Organism: Myiozetetes cayanensis; assembly: GCF_022539395.1. Taxonomy (NCBI): domain Eukaryota; kingdom Metazoa; phylum Chordata; class Aves; order Passeriformes; family Tyrannidae; genus Myiozetetes; species Myiozetetes cayanensis. The sequence goes on from NW_026087389.1 coordinate 9,000,196, forward strand.
AGGCTTTAAACAAGGGGAAAATGATCCCAGTTGCTTGGGATCAACATCCAAGTCTCACAGACACACAAAGAATAGTCCAGAGGGAGAAGCCAATAATTAGCTGCTGAAAAAAAATGCATGGCAAATGAGGGACTCAATAGGGGAGAAAAGTGAAAAAAGGATGAAAGAATAGAAAATGTTCTTGCAGTAGCAAAAGTGCAGCTAAAATAGAGGATTTGACTACGCGAGGAATAAACAAAAGGTTACAGGGGAGGATTTCTTGGGAGTTAGCAAGTCTGAAGGTTGCACAGTGGCAGTGCTGGTGCTCAGAAGGAAAGCTGCAGGAAGGGTAGTTTAACTGGGAAGAGCCTATTCCCATGATGGAAAAATACGAACATGAGGAGTTCAGGAAAGAGGATGTTACATAAAATGTAAAGGATACAAAAAGATGGAAATAGGGGCCAGTGCTGGGTGCCCACAGTGGGGGTGTGTCCAGCTGCAGCAAGAGCCGGCGAATCCCTCAGGGAAGCGGAGCCAGGAGCTGCCAGGGACGGCAGCCAAGCACGAGCCAAGAGCCTGGTCATGGTCGGGGTCTGGCTGGGGGGCAGTGGGGCCACAGCCTGGCACAGCAGGGATGCAGAGGGAGCTGGTCCAGGCTCTGTGCTCAGCATCCTGCCGCTCCTGTGGTCCTCCTTGTCTGTTGAGGACCTCCTTGACCACCCACCCCAGGGATGGGGCAGCCCCCTGCCTTGCAGGGATTATCTCCATCTGAAGCAGCACATATGAAACTTTAAAAAAAAAAAACCAAATAATTATTAGTTGCCTTTGAACTGAGATATTTGAAGATCAAAGAAATAAACAATGAAGGTAAAAATAACAAAACTGAAAATCTGTTATCCTAATTCAGGGAAGTGTTTGATCAAATGTCAGACATGAAAGGTCTGCTCCAGCTGCTGTTTTCTGCAGCTCAAGCAAAGGAAAGCCATGCACTTTACTAGTGGTTTTCAGACTGAAGCTGTATATACGATGGTATCTCATATTAAAGGACATAGTTGCTTTCCAAGTTATCCCTATCACAGGATTCAGATTCTGCTCACAGTCAAAAGCAAATAGTTTAAAATACATTTTGAAATAGGCCAGTACTTTGGGAAAGGTCAAATTTTTGCTGGAATTTTGAGCAGTACATATTTTTACAGGAAAAGACCCAATAAAGAAGGTAAAGTAGAGGAGGCAGCAAGCACTCACTGTATCAGCAATTCAGGCTCCCAGACTGCAGAGGCAAATTGCCCTCAGGGAAATGAGATTATACTTTACCTCTGACATATATAGAATAACAGATTTCTCATTCATCTCTAAATTCATACTGAAACCGATTAGGCAAGAGCTACTGGAACAGGAGGAAAATCATGACCAAACCTTAGAAGCAGTATTTGTTAGCCAGATGAAGTCTCAGGGAACATTCTTTTGGAAATTAATACTCCAGTCACTGGAAGAAGTTAAGAGGCATTGAGGCTGACTATTCCATTCTTCCAGTAAATGGAAACCTATTTATTTACTTATTTATGAAAATAAGTTGCTTTTAAGCATTATTTAGGGCAAAGAAGGTTCCATAAAAGAGTCATCAAGAATGAGTAAAACATTAAATAGTAAATAAATTCTTAAGATCAGAATTTTTTTAAGTGTATTTAGAATGAATTTAAGTTTAATTTCATTATATATGACAGGAAAATCTGATATCTTATGAAAATGAAAATCAAATGGTAAGGATCATTATTTTTAAAATATAAGAATTCAGGAGCACCAGTGTTCCGTATTGTAGCAAAATGTGTACTAGTGCTGTTTACTTATTTTCAAAGGTTTTTACACTTGAGATACTTTGAAGTAAACAAAAAAGACTTAACTATTTATCCACTGGTACATTAATTAATTGTATAAAGAATAATAAAAAAAATCCCAGACAAAAATGAGAAAAAGCCAAATGTAGAACCTTGCAAGAGCATAAGTATTTAAAATTTTGAGAGGAACTTGGGTTGGCAACCTGTGTGCAACAAGCTCACATGTGACAATTACTGCTTTTTTCCCCAAAATATGTCACCCCCTTTTTCCCTTGTAGCCCTTTATGGTGTCTTAGAAAGTGCCCTGTTCTGCCTGAGCTGGATGCTGCCCTTCAATCCCAAGGGGGTCACATCTCTGCCCACACGAGCTGGAATCTATGGCCTGGGTTTAAACACGTTGAACCCAGGCTGGTTGTGAAGAGCCAGGACAGGTGCCAGGTCACTGCCGTGGAGAAAGGACCTTCAGCCACATTACCAAGAGAGGTTTCTGTTATTTGACACAGAAAAGGCTCAGAAGGGCTGGGGCAGAGTCCCCTCCATGGAACCTTCATCCTCTAAATGATGCAGACAAAGCTCAGACAAAGCTACCCTGGGGCTGTGGGTCACTGCGTGATGACACACTGGCCATATGCTCCATGGATCTAAGAGTTTATGAATCTCAAGAGTTTATTTTTCATGTCCCATTGGGAGCCTCTGTGTACATAACAAAGCTGGATTTCCCATTTTCACCATCAGGTCACCCAGGTGAGGTTGGCAATGCAGTTAAGCCCTCACGTTCCTGAACACAGATGTCCCAGGAAACCGGTGACTTAGGAAAGATCCTCCCCTTCAGTGTTGAATTGTAGCAAATTTCACAAGTGACACACAGTTGCCAAAGATCTTCCTTCAGGAAACACTCGTGGGCAAACATTTAACAGATTTCAAGGTTCCTGGCAATCTTGTTTCAGGGAATGTAGAACAGCCGTGTGACTAATGTGATTAGCAGCTTTGTTAGCAAGAAAAACCAGACACGAAAATCAAGATGAGCAGCTTCCATGGACACCTCACTTCAGGATCTTACCATTATTCCAAGCAAAGCTTTAGGAGGTGAGCTGAAGTGCAAATAAAAGGGACACAGAGCAAGAAGACAACCTAAATGCAGCAGGCTGGGCACTGTCAGTTTTACCATCACTGCCAACAGAGTCAGGATGGAGAAAGAGCCGTGTTCTCTTTTGTTCAGAAGAACAGTGCTTGTTTATTGATGGTGTAAATGTTGCTAGGCTACGTGGGTTAAATTAAAAACCCCATCCTTTCCCAACGTGTATGCCACCTTCAGCAAAGAATGCTCTGTGAATATAGTAAAAGTTGGGGTTTTTTCCCAGATCATTCAAATTTATTTATAGAAGGACCTGTAGAAGACAGATTATCAGCCAGCTACTCAATAAAGAAACTTTTATTTTGTGATCAATACCCATTTTATTAACCAGCTGTGCCAGTGCCCAGAAGAAAGTAATAGAGAATAAAATAGAAAATATTGGTAGGGCTGATAGAAACTGTTACATTTTCATTTAAAAATAGATGTAGAACTGGAAAAAAAGTACAAAATAAGGGGAAAGGAGGACTGTGGTTTTGTACAAGGAGAAATTAAACAAGACATCAGCTTGGAAAAGGACTCAAAAGAGAAGGGCCCAGAAAGCTGCAAATTTTTTCAGGAAAGTTGAAGTGGAAAAATTTTTTGTTATTTCTCACAAGACAAGATTTAAGAGACACCAGTGAAACCATCCTTCAACCAGTCTGAGACAAAGCAGTGCATAAATAAACAGTGCCACTCACTGCCGTTGGATGATGTGGAGGCCAAATACAGGAAGGTGTCCGGAAGGTGATTGTACTGAAACCGAGCCCAGAGCTCTGGGTGTGGATACAGCCTCCAATTTAGTAAATCCCAGTGCATGGCTGTGGATGACAGAGCTGGTGGTGGCACCCTGGGGAGGTACAGCTGGGTGCTTTGTGCCCCCTGTTCCCCTCACTGGGGGCAGAGCTCTGGGCTGAGAGACCCTTGGTCTGAGGCCCAATGGCCATTCCTGGAGACACAACCTGCTTTTATCTCTGCCAGAGACAGTAACCTTAGCTGTAATAAATTCTAGTTGTGCAGGGCAGAGGAGTCATGCTTCACAATCCAGTTCCCTTTGGGACATTTCCCTGCAGACCTTCTCCATTCGCCTCTGGACTTGTAATGGGAGCATGGGATGAAGCAGGGGGAGAGGTCAGCACAGACCAATCTTTGGGAAGGGAAGGGCTGGTCTCCCAAACCAGCAGGCAGCTCTGGCATGTCTGGACGTGCCTGCACTGGTGAGCAGGACAGCTGCACTCTGTGTTTTGTGATCATTAATGAGAGAAATGCCAGGAGCAATCTGTGCTTTTAGGGAAAATGATGTATGAGTGCTTCATCCCCTGAGCTGGACCCATAGGGAAGAAAATGGGGAATACCCCAACAATTTATCATAAGAGAACTCATTGACATCACAAGGAATTGCTCATCTCAGGAGAGACAGACATTTCACACGTCACTGTGCCTCATCCATGATCCCCTGGCAGACACAGATCCACCCCAGCTCAGGGAAACTGAACTTTACAGTCCCGATGGAGCTTTTCCTGCATAGAGGCTGGGGGGGGGGAGGTGGAGGGGGGCCTCCTGCCCACCGCAGCTTCAGGCTCCTTTCCAGGAGCAGCTCTGCTGCAGGAGCCAGGGTTCACCCACACTGCAGGAGCTGGCCGTGCCTTGCAGCTGAGCACGCCTGCTCTGATGGGAAATGGGTGGTCGGGCCGGGAGAACAGAGAGTTCCCTCCACCGAGTGATCTCCTGCCATCGACTGCCAGATCCTGAACTTTGGCTCCGGCCAGGAGGCAGTAAACGAAGCAAATAATTGCCTGGCAGTGAGTGATAGGGAGTCAAGGGTGAGCGGGCGGGGAGGGGTGGGGGATGAGCGGGAGGATTATGTTTCAGAGGGAAGTATTTTTTTAGGATTTGTCTATGCAGGCAGTCAGGAGCTTTCCTGAATCACATGGGCTTAGCCCCCCGGAGGACTCGCTGTAATTTTACACCTTTTCAGCATTTCAGCTGGTTCTGCTGAAATCTGCATAGGGATTAAAGATGTGAAGGGACAGAGAATTGGTTTCCTTTCCTTTCGTCTGCCGGGACAAACATTCAAGGCTAAATCACAATTTAGAATTTTTTTGACGGCATGAGTGGTGAGAGGAAGGAGCCAGCAGCTGACAGTAATAAATAATTATTAGGAAACAGTATTAGGAAATAGTACCAAGGAGAAATGTTGCTGCTGGGATACGCTTTCAGCTTTGGGAAATCCATACCCAGGCAGCTCAACATTTGCTTTGGTATCCAGAGCTTGTGTGCAACTTCTCTCAGACCCAGAGCAGCAGCAGCGCTGGGGGAGAAACCCAAGCTCAGGTCCCCAGTGAAGGAGGGAAGGCAGCTCATTGCACGGATAAACATCCCAGGCTTCCACTCTCTGTGCCAAGGGTAGCAACAGTGTCGTGTCCTTCAGCAAGTCGACACTCACACTGTCACCTGCAAAGGGAAGTGAAGCTTATACATGGTCTCTTGCTGTAACTTTGATACTGATCTTCATGGCCAGGCTTCTAGTACGCCTGTGCATCATAAACTGCTTAAACTGAACTGTCTGAGCTTCAGCTAAAGGGTCTGAATTCAGAGACAGATGTCAGCAAAAATCCTGTCCAATGTCCACTTAATGTTTACATTTTTACCAGGTTTGAGATACACTTGCAGAACTATTCTAACAGATTGAGGTAATGGAAAATGTCCTCAGTTTTATACACAAATCTCCCTAATTTAGAAACAGTTTTCCATTTCAAGCACCCAGCATCAGGCAGCCCATTCCTCCCCTTCACTGGGCAGCTTTCTCAGGGCAGGGTCTGCTGGGCAAAAAGACAAAGTGTGGTGTAAAATGGGGACAGACAGAGCCACGCCTGGGGCCACAGAGCAGGCAATGAACCTGATGTTGTGAATGAGCACAGCCACCCATGATCCAACCACCCAAAAGGCATCCCAGAGAGCAGAGAAGAGGCAGGAATCTCAGCAATTCCTACATCCACCCTCCTGGGAAGCCCCTGGATGCAAGGCAGGCATCTCCCTGCCATCCTCTGGGTCAGGAGGAAAAGTCCCCAGGGCACAGCTGTCAGGGCAGGAGGATCTATTTTCAGCCAGGAGAGTTGGGCAGTGCTGTCAAAGCCCTTTGGTGCTGAGCACACCCGATGACACCAGCACAGTGCCACAGTGTAGGTGGCTCTGAGCCACTGACCCAGCAGGCATTTTAGTCCATGGCCTGTACAAGCCAGCAGTGCGGTCACACATTATGGTTGGAGGCAGGATGTCATGAGGAACACGGGCCATGAACATGCCCTTGTGGCAGAGAAGGCCACCAGCCTGCTGGGCTGCTTTAGGAAGAGCATTGCCAGCAGGCAGGGGAGATGGTCCTTCCCTGCACTCAGCACTGGGAGGGCACACCTGGAGTGCTGAGTGCAGTTCTGGGCTTCTGATCTCCCCAGTACATGAGAGGCGTACTGGAGCAGCCCAGTGAGCCACCACAGAGATGATGAAGGAACTGGAGCATTTGCAACACAAGGAGACCAAGAGAGATGGAATTGTTCGAGCCTGGAGGAGGCTCCATGAGGATCTTACCAATGTGTAGAGATACCTGATGAGAGGGAATTTAGGAGGAGATGGAGCCCAGACTCTTCTTAGTGGGACCCAGTGATGCTGAAATACATGAAATTCCACTTAGACACAGAACTGATTTTCTGTGAAGGTGATTGCACACCAGAGCAGGTTGTCCAAAGAAGCTGTGGAGTTTCTGTCCTTGCAGATATTGAAAATCCAGCTGGACACAGGCCTGGACAACCTGCTCTAGTGGGCCCTGCTTTGAGCAGGAGGGCTGGACTGGCCCATGTCCAGAGATGCCTTCCAGCCTAAATTCCTTTGTCATCCTGTGAACTGTATAGTGGTGAAAGCTACTTTGCGCAGGCTGTGCACAAAACTGGTCTCTCACCTGCATGAAGAGGCTATTGACATAGGATTCCTCTTACCTAAGAGGCAGCAGATAGTAGGAACAATGTAAAGTGGAAAACTGAACCATTAGAGGCCAATTGGGCACATGCAAAGCTGTAAGTAGTGCTGTGTCCTAGGGTACATTGTTATTGGGAAGGCACAGGGTGAAGCCCATCCTCCTCTGTGCAGACCCCACAGAATTAGTCAGGGTTTGCTCATCATTTCATGAGAAGAACACCAGTCAAACTGTCAAAGATCAGACTGGAGGTCTGTCTACTCCTCCATCCTACAGTGTCCAGCATCAGATGCTTACAGAAAGAACACAAGAAATAAAATCCTCTTTATGCCTCCCATAGCATACTCTCCCAGCTCCCATTAACCAGCAATTCAGGAACATCTTGTGCCAAGGCTTTGCAGCCCTATCAGTTTTCAGTCATTCTTAAACTGTTCTTCCATAATATTTTTTTTGCATTCATTTGCAATGACCTATATAGCTAATGAGCCTGATATAAGATACACAAGATATAAAAAGTACTTTTATTTTAAATGTTGCTTGATGTCCTCACTGGACACATTGTATGTCTTGTCCTGTGAGAAATATGAGTAAATGCACCTCTTCACATTACTCACCATTTGTAAGATATACTTTGCAATGTCCTTTCCAAACTGGAGAGTCTGTACTGTGTGTGCCTCCCACTGGCAGCTGCCTTTAATTAGACAAATTTGATCAAGACTGAGTTGCCAGGGGTACTCCAAGGACCTTTCTGTCACTGTAGCAATGCTGAGTATGCACACAATGGGCAGAGAAATGCAAGCACAGGAGATTTACCTATCATTAATTACTTCTGGAATACTTCCAGGCACCTTGAATCACCACTGAAAAAATCACTTGCATCAAAACAGAACGGGCTAGGGAGATGTACAGCACAAAAGTCTTGTAGAACTCTACACTGATTTTGATATAGCAAACCCAGATGCTACGAGCCCAAGCAGCATAAAAGCCAATATCATTGGTATCCTTTGCTGGTACCCAGTGTACCAACTCTTACTGTGTGCCCCTAAACTGCAAATCCACTGCCTGAATTCCCACAACAACCTGGACAATTAGAAAATAACATTTGAATGCAAATCTGGGCTTCTGAAAGCAAAGGAATCCTCAGGGTCCAGGAAACTGCACCTGTGTTAAAATCCCTCTCTTTTTTCTGAGGATGCACACAGAAATGCCAGGGGCAAAGAAATGGCAAATTTTGTATGGCAGAATCTTTAATGACATAAGCAGATCTTTAAACATTTCCAGGATGCCTTGGCTTCAGTTTTTGAACAAGCAAGCAAATATGTCTGATGAGCCTTTGCAAAGCTCTTCTTCTCCTGCCACAGCTGTTGGAAAGCAGCCCCTCATCTCTGATTGTCTCCTGCCATATTTTACTTAGCTAAAAGCACCAAGTGAAATCAAGCACGTTAAACAACAGAATGTTATCATGCAAAACACAAAGCTCTGCATAAATCTTGGAGTGGGGAAGAGTATGATTAAGATAAGTCAAACTGGGAAAAGGAACTGAAATGTTTAAAAAATAATAAATATTTGGAGGGATAGTTTGGAAGAAGGAAGAGAATTTATAGTTACTAGTAACAACTGAAGTGTTAGAGAGTGTGGGGAATACTTCATTCTTCCAGAGCAAGTGCTGCTTAAGGCCATGACCAGCGAGGCTCAGCTGGTGACAGCAGAGCCAAGGTAAGTGCTGGGCACCAAGCAAGAGGCAGCAGCTGAATCCAAGGCATTATTAGTCCCTGATTTGGTCTTCAAGAATTATATGTTTTTCACGGTCTGCAGCGCTCCAGACTGATAGGACTGATATGGGAAGGAGCACTAACCACAGTGCACAGCTCATCACCAGGCCTGGGGAATCACAGCCCTCCTCAGCAGGGCAGATGGGGAGAAGAGGCTCCTGCCTTCCAGCTGCCTGTCCATCATGAAAGAGATGTGAAACCTTTGCAGCCCAACTTGGAAAGCTGCAAGTGGCTCAAGTAACCCAGTGGTCTGCCAGCAGCAGCTGCTGGGCTGGCTTCCTAACCTCTGACCTTGCCTTTGGACCTGCTGGACTGTCCATCCCCCTGGCACCTCCCCACAGCCACCTGCTGGGCACCTGCCTCAGGAACCAGCCCAGAGCAGCGTTTACAACCAGGATTCTGCTTCAGCTCTTCCCAGCTCCCAGGGAGGTTAGGAGATCAGGATGCCTTTGACAGGGCAATTGGAATGGGCAGCTTTAAGCATCAGTGTCTGGAATTGCAAGAAAGAAGAGGCACATCAGTCCTCCCAGGAAGTGTCAGTATTTCTGAAACATGTAAGTAAAACGAAAGGGAAAAAATCCAGCTTTATAACACTTCTTAAAGATGAAAGTTGCTTCTAGGTACCACAGCCCCACCATCAGTAAGGGGCCAAAGTAGCCCTCAAAGCAGTAGAGGGTAGTGTTTGGTGGTGAGGTAGCACAGAGCCATTAAAGCAGACCCGATCCGCTTGAAACTAGCTTGGATTTAGTTTCAGTAAACTCAAAATTGTAATTAAAACCATTTAAGAGGTTCATGCCCTTTAATCATTACTTCTCCAAACCAGTATTAACTCAGTGTTCATGCTTTAAGTATTTCATTCATCCATAGCTGCAATGACTGAGGAGGAGCAGCAGCCACTCCTGAACTCCTGAGCAGCGAGGAATGGGGAAGGGCTGTGCTGGGTATGGCAGCAGCAAGAATGTGGAGACAGCTCCAAGTGTCTGAGATTTTCCCACACCAGGGGTCATCCCATTCATTTCACACCCCCCACCCACCCTGTGAAACACGAGATGTGGACTCTGGGGAAGGCGGGTTCCCTTCTGGTCCTTCCAAAGAACTGGAAAGGAAAGCAGCATTCAAGGTTTCTCAGCAGATCTGGGTGGGGAGTTTTCAGGCCTGACCTTGCCTGTGGAAAGCCGAAGTGAAAACTGTGTCCTCATGGTACAGGCCAACAGAGCATGCCAAGTACTTTCCACAAAGTGTGTTATTTGCTCCAAGCTGTGTTATTTAGTGTCTTGCTTTATGGTTAAAAACTTGCATCCACAACACAGAACCTAACAGGACTCGTATGACAAACATACCAAGTGCATAACATTTCTTTCCAGGGCTCATGTCAGAAACCCAAAAGCTAAAAGGCAAGGGGTTAACAACCAAAGTCAGCACAGTGTAACTTATTTCCCAACTACATCCCAGAATTAAGAATTGGAAAACTTTTGCAAAACTGAGCATGCATGACCATGCAAAAAGTAAATAAATCAAAGCACACATTCTAGCCAAGCAGCAGCTAGCTTTATTGAGTTACAATAACAAACAAAACATCACAAACAAAAGAAATTAAAAGTTGTTTTTTGCTTCTTAGTTATTAGTCATTTCTCAAATGAAAATGTGATTATGTTTAATAATATTAAGAGAAAAACAAGGAACAGCAGAAAGAATAAAGTTACACAAGACTGCAGAGCCAGCAACCCCTTCATGTGTCCCCTTTGTGTCACAGAAATTCAGCTCTTGGAAGTGCTGTTAAATTTTCTCAGGTCAATGTAAAGGATTGAATCCCAGGATACAGTATTCGATTAATCAAATATATCATGGGTCACTATGAACCATGCTGTACTTTTGAAATCACATTTGGGCTATCTTCAGTGGCACAGAGAGGGATTTCAGAGAAAAGTTCAGGTTAATCAAACACATTTCCTCACCGGCTGCCTCAGTAAAGCTTAGTACAAATGTTAAGCATGATGCATTTTGTGTCCTAGTTCCACAGAAAAGATCAGTGTGCAAGACCTGATATGGTACCTGCAACACCTCCCAACCCACTGAAACAGCTCTGGCCTCGCCTGCTGAGTTCTGTGTTTGCTGCTGTACATGCACAGAAGATTAAAACCACTGTCAACAGAGAAACAGCCACAACTGAAAAACTACAGGAGATGAGAACACTGGCTGACATTGCTTGCAGACACCAGTATGTGCAGCTGCTGACTTATGCCCTGAGAATTAAGTACCTGCTGCCAAACAATTAAGGATGTTTTTCAGCATTAATAGCTACATTTTTCTTCAGTAAGTAAAGAATTACATTTTAAGATGTGTCCCCTTCTTCCATGAGGAAGTACTTAAGGTAGTGCGTGTGACAGTGACAGCTGCCTGTTGTCAGTGTTACTGCCGTGGTAGGCTGGCTCAGAAGGTCTATCACATCTAACTCCTCACCAACTCTGTTTCAGAGCTACAGCTTGCATTTCTGAATGGCACATAGCACCACCTAAAGAATGTGAGGAAGGCAAAAAGGTATTAGGCAAACAATCATTCCTGAAATGTTAAGTGATCATTCATTTATTCCTTTGAGGCAGACTTGCACTCTCTTCCTTCTCCTCTCTCATTTCTAGACTTCCAAATTCATAGACTGGGTGCAACCCAGTTAAGAAATTTCATAGCGACTTCAAAACCAAGGAAACACGCCTGGAAAAGAGAACAGAACAAATAAGGATTCTAAAAATCCATTCCAAACAAGGTTTTTGAAATGCAGCACTATGAACACCTGATGTGGGTGATACAGAAGGAGGAAGAGGACAAAAAACATCTTGGACCAGAGGCAAGAATTCTACTATATCCCTCTACACAAAGGCAGAACTTTGACTCCAGTAGGCTCATTATTTACTGAAGGGGAAGCCAGTCCAAACTTACTGCATTTTCTACAGGTGGACGTAAAATCAGCAAACTGTCAGACAAAGTCAACAAAGGGTTTCACGTAAAGCTTTAGAGGAAGGTTTACTTGTTGTTCCTCCTAGACTAAAGTACATTTTTAGAACCTGGACACCAACAGCCAAAAATACCTGCAGTGACAAGAACCTCACTGAAATGATACAAGAGTAAACAGCCAGTTATGTCCTTTACAGGCTGCAAACATTCACTGTGAGTGGCCAAGTCTCCAAAACCCACCCAGAATCACAATGTACTCACCGCATTGGCGGGAAATGCCCTGATCATCACAGCTGTGAAGCCCTTATACAGAGATGCCACTCCTTCCTCTCTGATAAGTTCCCTCAGCACATCTCTAAAACCATTTGGGTATTTTCCTTCAGGAGCTGGAAGGGATACACAACACATTAGCCGAGATGCGTGGCAGTCACAAGGGCTGAAGGATGTGCCCTGTGTAACAGCCCAGGGTTTTCAACAGGTTCATACTGTTACAGCAAACAAACAAACCAGACAGCTCAGTAAAGGCTCAGTGAACAGAAGATAGGTGCTTACCATTACCAAAGAATTTACATCATCAAGTCATTGGGGGAGGAAAGAAAGGGGAATAACTTTTCTCAGGGTTGGAAGTCTGAGCTGTTGCTTGCACTGCTGATCGCAGCTCTTCCAAGAGCTGCAGTGAGGTGATAGGAATGTCAGATATAAAAACTGATGAAGCTGGTTTATAAGAAACAGAAAATTATCCTATTACATGTCCCAGCCAAGGACAGCAACAGACTTCAAGTGAAAAGCACAGGCTGTCTTAATGCTGACGTTACACACATTTGCTGAGGTGTTTTTAAAAAATTGCTCTGCTCAAAGAACAATTTCTTCCTTCTCCTGGCACTGCTCTGGGAGGCGCTGCCTCTGCCAGCCCTCTGAACAGGTACTCCACAAACCAACCCAGTTAAACAGAACCCACATCATCCACACAGCAGCACTGGGGACTGGCTCAGTGGAACAAGGATCAGTGCTGGGATGTGTTTCAGCTCTTGGTGCAGTGCCAGACCAGCACAGCAGCCACTGCTCAGAGAAGAAGTTGAGTTTCCTTGCACTAGATTATCATGATTTGTGACTCAGTAGAAATGGTCACTGTCCAGGGGAGAGCTGAGCCCACAGAGACTATGGGGAGCCTTATCAAAATTATTCATTGACAGGACTCCCAGAGAAACCAATGAAAAATCTGTCAAACCTTGCTGAAGTGCAAGGCCTAGGGCCATCCTCACTGTAATTAGGACACAAACATGAATGAGTAGAGCTGCCAGTCCAAAAACAATGTTCCCAACAAGCCACACCCTGTTACTACAAGCTACAGATAGCACAGGCTACAGGTACAGGTACCTCAAACCAGGATCATTATATATCAGGAAGTCAGAAACAGAGAAGTGCAGCCTGATTTGCAAAAAACTTGTGAGAAAACCAACTAAAAAGCTGAGAACACACTTGGGTTTTTCATGCACTTGTCTCAAGCAGCGCTTGAGAGATGCTGCTTCCTGGACGGAATCTTCCATCACTGTCCTCCATTCCCTGGAGCACCACACTGAGTGTGGCCATGACATGCTGGCATGGAACTTACCGGTCTGGAAACGGGATTTCAGCACGTCTGGTGGAATGGCAACAGCCCAGTTGAAGATGCCAGCCAGGCCCCCAGCAAAGAGGATCCTCGGCACACTGAGGTCACTCACACTGTGGCAGGATCAGGGTGGGATGGGAGGGAAAAGTGAAAAAAAACAAATTAAAAAATTTAAAAAGTCAAACTCGTGTGTTTTGACTAAGGTGACAATCAAAAAGGCAGCCTGGCTGACAGCCAGAAGGTAGTACAATGCTGCAGACAGAGTGCAGTATCTGAGCAACATTTCTAACAATTAGAGTCCCGTAGGCAAAATGAACCAGCTCCACACTAAAGGTTCAAATCTTTTCATTCAGCACACACACTGCTGGGAAAAAAAAAACAAAACCAAACAAGCAAAGAAAAAAACCTCTCCAAAATCCAAGAATGCCCCCCAGCACTGTTTGCACAGACAGGATTGAAAGGAAGAAGACCTACTCTGAGTATTCCTTACTTGGCCAATAAGATCCAAACCAAAATCTGAGAGAACTCAGAATATTATTTTAATTGTCAGTTAACCCCAGACCAAAGCAATTTTTTTTTTTTAATTTGTTCTGATGATACTGCTCTAAGTCTCTTCGTAACTGGGGAGATTAATCAGCAGAGCCTGGGAAGTCCAGAAAGTGATGACTGTGAGATTTCACTGACCTCTTTCCCTCAGGGGTCAGAATGTTCTTCAGCCACTCGTACGTCATGAAGTACATTCCACTGGCCGGGACGTCTGGTGGGTAAACAACAAAGGCTGTGAGGAGTGGGAAACCAAACGAAGCCCGGAGGCACAGCAGCCCCATGCCAGCCCAGCAACACCACTAAGTACATCCAGATTCCCTTTCCGAACCTCTTCTACAAACAAAATAAAATCTGCTGCTGCCCTAGAAAGAGGAGTCTGAACTTTCCCAGGGAGAGCAGGTGCTCAAGGCAAGAACTGGGAAAACATCTTTTATGTCAGCAGCCTTTCAAACCAGGCTGTAACCTGTCTGATGGTTGTTTGACTAATGATGAAACAGCTCTAAACTGTCCTAATTACTGCACAATACATCAGAGTTTTCAAGAGTTTTGCACACTATTAGTTCTAATGGTTCTATTTTAGGATTTTTTTTTTGCAGCTGATGGGTCTTATTTTGGATTTTTTTAAGTTACTCCTGCAGCCCATTCTGAGCTCATGCCTAAACTGGAGAACCAGCCTTTGGCTGATAGGGACAAACCCAGAGTTACACTGCAGGCTGCTACACTTCTGTGAGAAGCAGAGGATAGAACAAATTCCTAAACTAAGATAACAAAATACAGAAACTTCAGCTTTTCAAAGGAGGAATTACTGAAATACATAAAGGATTCAAGGTCTGGCACAATTACTTTGTTGTTGTTGTATTTGAGAGAGGGGTCATGACATCCCAGTCCAAAATAACCCAGACTCAAGCGGGCAGAAAGCATAACTGCTGCCATCACATCTTTTAAAGCAGCCAGCATTATATAGCAACAGTCACAGACAGGCACAATCCTTCTCTCAAGGAGAAAAGAAAAAAAAAAAGAAGAAAATTAAAAAAGCCCACTTCTGTGTTTTTCTCTTCTCTTTGTTCTCTCTGCTCCTCTCCTGAAGTCTCTCATTCCTCTTGCCTTCTCAGATCTTAATTACTTCCTATATCCCTCTGATCCTTGTCATCTAATCTCTTCCTCACTCACTGAGAATCTCATGTTTATTTCTCAGGCCCTTTGAGGCATTGGAGTAGCTCTGCAGACTGCAAAAAAAAAAAAAAAAAGAAAAAAGGGGTGACATAGCCCCTCCAACTGGCTAAAGGGACAGTGAGATCTACCATACTGTGTCAGACTTCTTATCCCACAGTCCCCCCCCCAAGAAGAGATCTGAACAGCTCTGTTACCTCTCATGAGGGTGAGCACCGTCCCCTTGTACACCCCGCGAATCCCAGCCTCGCGGTACAGCTGCTTGGCACAGTCCAGAGAGCCACTGTACTTAGTTTCACCTGTAGCTGCCTGGATCTGAAGGATTAAAGTGATAGTTTCTGACTAGTGAAGGTTTCTGGCTGATGCACAATCATCCACCTAAAAGTTAGAAAGCCACATGCACGTTTCCAGCGAGGAAGGAGCACATGCTTGTTCCACAGGCACTCCTGCCTATGAAACCTCTACCTCACTTCCTCAAGCAGCTCTCTCACATTCAAGCTGAGGATGTGTTTACTGTTCCATGCAGAGAATAGATTCTCCCTCATTTTTCTGCAGTGTAAATTTGAAACAGTTAGGTAGTTCTACGCTGACAAAAAGTACTCTTCAGATAGTTCAGGGAAATTCAAACAATTTGTATGTGTGTAAAAGCTTCCATGATAATATCCTGTCTGTCAGAACTAACATGTGACCACCCATCACCATATTAACAGAGTTCAGCATAGTCTGAAATAAGCAAAGCTTCCCACATCTGCTAAAGATGGCATTTCATTTGTTCAGGTTTACGTTTTCCAACAATTCTTTAAAAACCCTGGAGGAGGTGCGGAGCTAACAGCCACCCAAATGTCAGAACGCTGTCTTGAAATGCACTCCTTAGCTATGTATTGGGAAGTGTCAAAGTAACAGAAAATCTTTACACCAGAAAGAGGTTTCTGATCTAGAAGGTTTGAGCATTTTTTAGAAGAAGTTTCATTCAGAAAAACTGGAATTTTCTATACTTTGCAGTGGACTGAGGCATCCACTGATGCCTCATAAAATGCCCCATAGCATAAGGCTTGGGCTCTGTAAAGTGAACTGAGTAATGAATGCGCACTTATACTGTCACAGTGACTTTGTTTAATGCTTCTTCGTGACACAGATGCATTAAATGACAGTTGTCTCAGTCCTGCCAAAAACCAGAACAGAGTAAATGCACTAACCGAAGAAATTCCTGTTATGGAAAGACAAGACTCCTAAAATTAAATTCCCATCACCATCATCCAACACCTTACCTGTAAAAGGCACTTGATTCTCTCTCCTGGAGCCATGATTACTGTTGTGAACACTCCTGACAACATGCCAGCAGCAAACAGCTGAGGATATCTGCCTCGAGGAAACAGAAGAGACCCTAACACAACACAGTACACAGGAAACGAAGGGCAGAAAAAGCCCTGCATCATCAGGTTATGCTGTTCCACGTGAACTTGGCAGTGGAAGTTGAAACACATCCACTGCTTTTGATCAGTGCAGAAGTGCCTCATCAATGCATAATTAGAGCTAAACATTTAAGATCTCTAGGATTCAAAGCTCTGGTTCCCCCAGCAACCACAACTCAGCTCTTACACTGTACGTGCTAATATTCCTTCTACTTGCATTTTTTGCTACAGCATTCCCCATTCATTTTTATTCCCAACAGTCTCTTTCTCCTCCAGTCTCCCATACTCTTCTCAGTGACCCCAGATTCCACACATATTCCTGCTTGTGCAGCCAGGAGCCTCCTTTCTGTAAGTTCTCACTCCCTTACTCCTTCAGCCTCTGCCATCGTCAAGTCTGTCCTACCAACCTGCCATTATCCCACACATTCTTGACCTGCTTTCATGTGGCAGTCTCCATGGTAAGAATCCCTTAAACAGGCTGAGTTTCTCCATCATAAAATTATTTTTACATCCAACCTCCTGCTACCTCCCCTCATAAGATGATCTAACATCTCATTGTAACTGAATTCCACACATCCCGCATCTCTCCACTTGCCCAAGAGATGGCATTCCATTCCAATTCTTACTCATTTAAGTGTAAAGACCCTTAAATTCTCATTAGATCCTCCAGACCATTCAGACCTCCCTCACCACTCCTTGTGTACCTCCTGCTCCAACTAAGCTTTGAGTTTTCTATCTCACCTTGGAATTACTCAGCCCCAGAAAAGATGGAAACCTGACGAGCCTGTCCTCTCCTTCTTCCTTCCACAACTTCCTTTTAAAATCAGCACGGGGGAACCATGACCATCCTGCCTGCCTCTAGACCCATAACCACAGCACTAAGGGTCTAACCTTTATTTTTGGGTCTCATGTCCCAAGCTCACTGTTCCTTCACTGTGTTGCGCCTGCACCCGCAGTGCAGCACAGTTGGGCACAGTGACAGTTCCACCCTCTATTTATTTGTTCTTTCCCACTGCTTTTCTTCAGAGCAATTCTACATAAAGACTCAAAAAACTATGCTGCCCTTCCCCAGCTTGCTCCTTAAAACTTCTCTTTGGTATCATGTGTATAAAACACAAGGCACTGAGGTGATCAGGCTGCTGGAAATCAGCCCATGGCCCATTTGTTTCCTTGTATTGCCCACTCCTGACTGTCTCCCTGGCCTTACCCTTCAGCCTTTCCTGCACGAGGACACCACTGTGGTAAAACAGAGGGTAAGGGAGCAGTGCCCCAGCACCTCAGCACTGCCTCCCTCCAGCCATCCAGAACTTGCTCCATGTTGGCTTGAGCCAAGTGTGCTCACACCACCTGGGCAGCTCCTCT
Organism: Myiozetetes cayanensis; assembly: GCF_022539395.1. Taxonomy (NCBI): domain Eukaryota; kingdom Metazoa; phylum Chordata; class Aves; order Passeriformes; family Tyrannidae; genus Myiozetetes; species Myiozetetes cayanensis. Next base: position 9,017,908 of record NW_026087389.1, read on the forward strand.
GCAGGCAAAGCTCCAGCAGAAACCAAACCACCCCTGCCCACCCCACCACGCCTGGCTCCACACAATGGACTCCTGCTTTCCGACAGGGCTCCTACCTAGCACACAAATAATGGAATAAAATGTTGCTAAGCTACAGCCCAGCTCCTGTAGAGCTGTAAATCACAGCTTGGCAAGACATTATGGGAGTATTTTATGGGTGAGGGGGTTTTCTTCATGCCCAAGTTGGTTTGTAGAAAGCCACGAGAAGTTTTCTCAGCTTCCATTGCTTTTCCAGAAGGTTAGACATGCCCGAGAGGAGGGCTGCTCATAAACAGCTCTTTTCAGAAATAACAGTAAAACATTTCTATGGCTGTTCTTATATCCTCATGCAGGGACACAGCAAGAGTCACAACCAAACAGGGAAGAGAGAATCAGGGCCGTGAATGTTGTCAAGACTGCTTGACCATTAAGTTATTTCTCCCATAGTTTCTGTTAATAGCAAGACTGTTGGCAGGCAATAATTATATAACTCTCACTTTACTCATCTAAAACAGAATTGTTCCTTAATGGCTCCTTCTTGCGTAGAAAGGGAATTGCATCGCACCTGCCCACACACTGTCTGTTTTTAGCCTGTGCAATCAATCCCACGCTTCCAGAAGCATTAAAACATGAGTGTTTTATTTTCTAGAACTGTATTTATAACCTAGGAGGGGAGACAAATTTACACCACAACTCAACGTGCGACAGCACAGCCACAGCCTCAGGATGCCTTTCCCAAGCGCCTGATTAACCCAGGAACTCACGTCAAAACGTCATCAGGTTTTCTCTGTTGGAGTCTTTTTCCCAAGCCAAATCCAAAGAAGCACACAGCGAACATGGGTGTCACTCCGACAATAGGAGCTGCCATTCCTCTGTATAAGCCTCGGATTCCCTGCAAGAAACATTATCACAAGAATCGCTTGGTTTTGCATAAACTTTGCGCACAGTTCAACTTGTTGAGAAGCGGAAGGCAACAATCCAGGATAGAATCAGTCAAATTGGTCAGAGGGATAATGGTGTCTATTGTTTATTTGCAGTTACACATGTTTAGCTGAGGCTCAGGGCCTGCTGCAGAGGGAAATTATCTTTCCTGGGAAACACTTGGCACCATCGATGCCCTTCTACGGCAACACCCGTCACCCTGTACGTACATCTCAAGCATGAGGAAGTGAAGTTAAAAGCCACCTGAATAAAAGTCTTAATAGATTATGTCAAGAGAGAACCCTCTGTCCCTCAGCTACATACAAAAATACACCTCTGTTTTATTGGTGAGTTGTTAAATCCTGATAGTGAACCTGAAGATGTTGAATTCAGTCTTTAATTCAAGGGAGAGCAGCCTGAATTCCTTCATGCCCCACATGAATTCAGGTTGGAACGGGTTCAAGAGCAAATTACTTTTTCCTTCCTACCCTAAATCAAAAGTTTTTCACCACACGTTATATTTCTGATGTTTTACAAATTCCTGATGTTCCCCTTCTAAGACTACACACATGAAAAAATTCTAATGCAGACCCCAGTAGCTGCATTCATTTAATTTCTCTTGCCTTTGAACCGAACTTTTTCTAATAAAAAGTAGAGTTATCTTCCTAGATAAAGGCAAGATGCCCAAATTAAATATTTGCTGGTCTGTGCACCCCTTTCTTCCCACTGCCCCAACAAACCAGTGCATCCCAGCACATGCTGAGTGTGTACAGGCACAACTGGCTCTGCAATGAAATTGCACCTGGCTGACAGAGATGAGCCACTGCTGCCCAGCCTCCCCATGAGCAACGGGAAGGAAAAGGCCATGGCAGAGAGGTTTAATAATTTTCATTATAGAAATGGATGAGTATTGAGTAGGAGTGGAGAAGCAGCACTGCTTTTGAACTTCCCATCACAAGGCTATTATTATGGCTCAGCTCTGACGTCTGTGCTGCAGCAGGGGTGTTAAAAACTGCCAGGGATTCAGAGCTGGCACAGCATTCCAGTCCTTTGTGGGAGAGACCAGGGAAGCAAGATTTACTTTGGTTATATAACAACCTGTTAATACCACAATGAAAGTAGATTTCAGATATGAGGCAGATCTTTCATTTAACAGAGTTACCTAACCAGATCCAGAAGTTAGAAATTAGACTTCAGGCACAGCCATTGTTTCCAAATAGCTACCAACAGGTAAATGGCTGCAAGGAAAACTTACAAAACCAAAAACTGGGTTCTGTGTCACTTAAAAGCTTTCAATCAAGGCTATGTGTGCCTTTCTAAAAACAAGACAGGCTAGTTCAGTCACATAATATAAATGATTTAGGAGTGAAAACCACTGTCCACCTTCTGAAGAAGATTAACAAAACTTCTTTACTTGATCCTCTGCTCTCAAAAAAGGAAAAAGAGAAAAAATCTATTAATGATCCTCTGTCTTCTTATAGAAGAAAGTAAAAGTACCACTTGTATAAACAAAAGTCAATACCTATTTCAGGATTTCCAGAGATGACTCCAAATAACAAAGAGAGCAAGACTCCACCAAACACAATAAGGCCAAAAAACAACTTGCAACATTCACTCCAGCCTGTACCCTCAGATATTAATATCGTGCTATTTTGAATCAAAAACATTTCTTAGCAAAACAAAGAGATGTGCACCTGGGCCGTGTGGATGCTAAGAACTCCCCATGTTTTGTAATCCGCTTAAAGAGTTTTAATTAGAATTAATTCAACCGATAACCCAAGAATTGCACGGTCTGTGGAGGGCAACATTCCCACACAACTCCATTCCTGAGACATACAGGAACAACTGATGTTTTTGGCAGGTGTCACAGTACCTCTCCAACAAGAGTCTTTCTGAAGCAGTCAAAGGTCCCAGAATAAAGTGGGGGTTGGCCAGGCTGTGGCTTAGGCTGGGTTTGCAGTCTGACCTAGTGAGAGGAGAGGAAAACATTATTTTATTAAATATTACTGCTTAAACTTTGATTCAGAGAACATCTCTGGCTATTATGGAGTATGTTTGTGACTGGCCTTGAAGGTATCAACAGAGAGACTGACGTCGTTTTAGCCCTTTGCAAAAGAGAAGAGATTGAAATTTAATGTATTGAATAGTTAATGTATTGAACTAATTAATCCTTGGGATGACGTCAGGATGACAAACCCAGCTCCCTTCTGGACCCTGAGTTGTGCCCCCACAGGGTCACTCCCGGCCTCCCCCAGGCCCAGGGGCGCTGGGCCCCGCCGCAGCATGGTGCCGGCGGGAGCATCCCCACTCCCAATCCCTTCCAGCGGCGGGAATACGACGCTCTTTTCCCGATTTTTCACTAAAAACTTGAGGGTACCGAGGGGACCCCCAAGGCCTCCGCACCGCCAGGGGGCGCCCTGCCGCGATAGGCGCGTCCAGCCCCGCCTCCCCGCGCCGCGCACCGGAAGCGCAGCCTCCGCGATGGCTGCCGGGAGCCGTAGTCCCACTGCAGTCCCAGCGCCGCTCCCGCGCGGTGCCTGCCGGGAGCTGTAGTCCACCCGCGGCCGCCCCGCACAGCACCGAGCGCCGCCCGCCCCCGGCCCCGCGCCGCCTCACCTTGATGGTGTCCAGCGGGTGCCCCACGAACACCAGGCAGACGCCCCCGAAGCCGCCGGCGAAGAAGTTCTTGAGAGGGCTGATGGGCTGCGGCTGCTCCGCCATGGCGGCGGTGGGCGAGGACACGGGACCGGGTGAGGAGCGCGGCCGGGACCGGGACCGGGACCGGGGCCGGCTGGGCGCTGCGTCCCCGCCGAGCCAGTGCCGCCCCTTGGGCGCCGCGACCTTTACCCCAGTGCGGGGCACGCCGGGAGGCGGGCGCGGGGCGGGCGGGCGCGGCGCTACGAAGGATCGCTCCCCGGGCACTGTCCCCGGGCGCTGTCCCCGGGGCGCGGTCACCGGGCGTTGTCACCGGGCGCTGCCGCCGGACGAGCCCGCGCTGGGGGCTGGCGCCGCTCCCGGGGGCGCGGGGCCGGCTCCCCCCGCCCGCTCGCAGTGGTTCGGCCGCTCCCCCCCGGCCCCGCGCGGTGGCCCGGCCCGGCCCCGCCCCGCCCGGCGGAGGTGACGCACCGGGCCGGCGGTTCCGGCGCGCAGGAGGAGCCCCGGGGCCGCTCCGCCGCCCGCCCGGTAAGTGCCGGGCCGGGCCGGGGGTCCCGCTGGGGCCGGGGCCGGCGGGTGGGAGGCGCGGCCGCCGCTTCGTGCCCGGCGCTGAGCTCCGCGCTCCGCCCGGCAGGAGCCGCAGCCCCGGCGCTCTCGGGCTCCCCGGGGCTGTGCGGGGGCTGTGCGGGCGCTGTGCGGGCTGTGCGGGGCTGTCTCTGGCTTCCTCCGCTGCTCCCGCCAGGTTTTGCTGCGCTGCTCTCCCACGAGCCTGCAGCGCTCTGGCGGTGCGGGACAAGCGCGGGGTCTGGGCTCGCCCGCATTCCAAAAGAAGGGAGCCGAGGTAATGTCCCTGGGCTGGGCACCGCTCTGCCCGAGCCCGGAGTGCCGTGGGGTACAGAGGTGCGTGAAACAACTGGTTGAGAGCGGCGGTGGGTTAGAAAGGGCAGAGGTGAAATGGATTAGATGAGGTGGAAAGGACAAGGCAGTCGTGATAGTGTGAACCGAGACTGGAAGAGCGGGAGGAGAGCGTGGACGTTCACGAGGGAGTGTGATATGGCTGCAAGGATGTCCCTGCAGACTCATCTGTTGGAAAAGGATGGGAGATCTTCTGGTTTCTCCATCTTGGGATGGAAAAAATCCCTTCTAAAAACTCAGTGGAGAAGGAAAGGCGAGGTGTGAGCTGCGTATGCAAGGAGGCCGGTGAGGATAATCCACAGATTATGGGTTTGGGTGACAAAGATGAAGGTGCAATTAGCATTGATAGCCAGAACGGAGCTGGAGCTGGAGCTGTGGATGGTTTCAGGGAAAAGGGAGGGCGTCTGCCCATTTAAAGGGTACAGGGATAAGTAGTTCAGGAGGCAGAGTTGAGTTGCACTTCCTTTGTTTCAGATAAATAAAGAAGAAAAAGCGTGTTAAATGGCTCTGAAATGTCAACACAAAAGGAGGATGAGCATCCTCCAAGAGACTTTCTAGAGGAATCGCACAGGGGTAGTCAGAGACAGAAAGAAATCAGGAAAAAGAGATGCAGTGGGACAAGGTATGAAGTAGGATCACATAATGCCGTTGTTGGTGGCATAGTTGAAGGCTTTGTGTTGCAGAAGACCTTGTTAGGAATTGTGTTGCAAAGCAGGAATCAGGGAGAGGGCATCTCTGTTGGAGGTGACAGGGATCAGAGAGGAGGGGCGGGTGTGTTCAGGAGCTTCTGCGAGAGGCTGGAGCAAGAGAGGGACTAAATTGTATCAGTATTAGTGAAGATACAGAAGTATCTCAGACAAAGCTGGTAATGAAGGGCCTCATCTTCCCCTGGGTAGGAAAGCGATCTAAAATATGGTTTAAAATTTTATTATCTGGTCTTGGGGATTATGGTGATTATTCTAAATACTCTTTGTTTTCTTGATCCTTTTTTTTTGAGCTTAATGTCTTTATTGTCTTAAAAGTTCCTGCTATCAAGTATTAGCTGTGTCCTGTTTAGTTTGTATTCAGAGTTTGTTATGTGGGCACTGGGCTGGAGCGTAGATGAGGTGAGTTCTTTTCCTGGTTTTCCTGGTATCCTCCTTTGCTTTGTCCTCAGAGGCTTCCCTCTCCCTGCACGTGAGTGATTTTCAGTGAAGCTGGAAATGAGCTCTTCCCTAGAGTGCTGGGACAGGAGGCACAGAAGTCATCCAGTCTGCAGACTGTTTTCTGCTTAATAGATCCATATCCCCATTTACCCACGCAAAGTGTTCCTCCCTTTGTTCACACAAGGGTGTTGGTGGCACAGAGGGATGTCTGCACTCCTCCAAGCTCTTCCCAGTGACTGGTGTGGAACTGGGAGGTACTGGGCAGGCCCTTTGTTCTGCCTGGGTATCTACAAACGTCTCACTGCTCGATGTGGCTCGCCGTGTGTTGGGACAGCAAATGGACCCAGTGTTTTGGTGGGGTTTTTTTGTCTGCAGAGTGTGGGATGATCTGAGTGAGTTTGGGAAGTTCCCTGACCTGTGAAATTTGCTCAGGCTTTGTGATGATCTGAGGTTGGCTGAACAAAGCTGTTGCACACTGGGCTGTTGATGGCATGTTCACACTGGGTTTAGAGTCTCAAATAAGTTATTCCTTTTAGCAGGTGAAGATCCATCACTTCTTTTATTCAAGAGATCAGTGTCAATAGAGATTAAGCCCTGAACTGATGCATTAACTCTAAGCAGGGTAGAGGGAGGGACAATATAGGTTTGCCTCGTGTCTGCCAAATCAGATTTCACATCTGTCTCCTTCCAATATGGAGAGACTGTGTGTCTGTTCCTCTGAAGTTCTATGGAAAGCAGTGCTATAAATTATTTGTGTGCTATGTCTGTTGTGGATAGCTAAGGAATCAAGAGGCAAATGAAAGGAATGAAGACCAGAATTCAGGGGATAATACAATTAGCTGCTAGCCTTCATCGTCTCTCACTGGAGGCTTGTATCTGCTGAAATCACCACAGCCCCTCAAATTAATTGTACATCACTTTTCTTCCTGGTTATTCTCTGCTGCCTGGTCAGGTTCCTGGAAACAGAAAACAAATTAGCTGAGGAAAAATAATGAAAATTTATAGTTGAGTTTTCCTGTGCTCTAAAGCCAGGATTCTCAAAGCTTTATTATGGTTTCCCCAGCAGCTACAAATTGCAATAGTGAGGGAATGTATCTGAGTAGCAGAGCAAAGAGCACAGTAATGCAAAATGGGAACATGTGTAAGGAAGTAAGTACATGCTGCCTGTGGAAAATGGAGCTTTGATTTTATGTATATTTTTGTATGTAAAATTTGGTTGCAGCATTGTTTTAAGTCTTGTATTTAATATACTCTCTGTAAACTAAATAATTTGGTTAAATGGAAATTTATGACTAAATGTGAGATGACCAAAATTCAAGATAGATTTGTGCTTTACTGCTGAACCTTTTCAAACTCAAATTCACAGGGTTTAGTTACAGAAGCAGATATGTAGTTCAGATAAGTATCAGATATGTAATTTTTCTAATACAAGGGAGAATCTATTAAAAAAAGTTAGCTACTCTGATTCTTCTTGAATAGCAGCTGTCAACACTTAAGCATAAATTTTTATGCTCAGAAGGTAATAAGTGTGTATTGAGAAGGTAATAAAACAAGATAATTGATTTTATGTTCCCCTTCAGATGTAAGGCCCAAGTCACGTCACATCCAGTAGAACCTCCTGAAAGGGGTGAGCGAATTCCACCATTTCTTTTGAGGTGGTACTGAAGACTGTTAAATTGTGTGTATGTGAGACATCTGTTTGCTTCTCTTGTTTTCCAAAGTCCCACCTAATGGCTGTGGTTGTGAAGCAATATGAACTTGCACAGGGCATCACAGGTTGCCTTTCTAGCTACTGTGGTCATAGTTAAGGGGTTTGTGTTTGTCCTGGTTATGAAATGGATAGGATGCTGTTCTACAGCAGTTCAGGCTGTTGATAAAAGACTTTGTCATAAATTCAATTGTATCTCTGCAAAGATCTGTAGTGAAGGTTACACAGTCCGTTTCCAAGTGTCAGAAGTCTCGGGGACAGCACTGGGGACTAGGATTCAATTTAATAACCCAATCTCCAAGTATTTGGACCTTGCCTGTAAGACCAGCCTTGGCTTTGAAGATGCAAAGAGTCACAAGGGATCCAAACCAGGGATGTTTGCATAGAATCTTTACCTGGGCCGCTGGGTCAGTCCATTCCTGGCGGTTTGATCACATGTATGATGTTGACGTGGCCTCTCTTACAATTTCTTAGGCACAGAAAAAAATTGTTTTTCCTCCCTTAGGAGACAGAGCTCAGATGAAATCAAAAGAACGATAAAGTTTGGAGGAAAAAAAAGAAGCTGCGGTCGCTTTCCTGGTCTGCAGTTTGGCAGGGCATTAAGATGTCCGTGGACATGAACAGCCAGGGCTCTGACAGCAATGAAGAAGATTATGACCCTAATTGCGAGGAGGAGGAAGAGGATGAGGATCCTGGGGATATTGAGGATTATTATGATGGGGTAGCTAACGACGTGGAGCAGCAGGGAGCAGATGCCTTTGATCCAGAGGAATATCAGTTCACCTGCTTGACTTACAAGGAGTCGGAGAGCACTCTGAATGAACACATGGCCAGCTTGGCTGCCACGTTAAAGGTGAGGAAAGGTTTCTGCATTAACACAGGTGTAAAGCAAGTCTGTGGTTGAACAGGCAAATGCTGAGAATACAGTTATAAAAGCTGTGGCAATATTACTGTTACGGGGGGTTGGAGGAGCATTGTTGAAGGTCCCTTGTTCAAAGGTTTGTTACATACTGGTTCTGGGACCTGAAAAACCTTCTTTAATGAATATTGATTTTTTTTTTTTTTTTTACAGAGCTGAGCTTCATGACCAAAATCCCTGAGTTCTAACTCTTTGCGTTAATACAATGCAAAGAGGATATATAGGAAAAGAAACAAACCAAATCATAAATTATACTGTGTTTGAGAAGAGAACTGACAAATAGGAAGACATGCTAAAACTTTGTAATTCTAACAAAAACACCTTTCTTGGTTGGTTCTGAGAGAATAATTGTAAACTTTCAAAGGCAGATCAGCTGTCATGCCAGGTATTAACCCTACTGTTGCAGTGACAGCAATTCAAGTACAATGAGCTTGCCACCTCTTGTAGTGACTAACTCATCACAGAAAAGCGACCCTCTGAGTCAGCTCCATGGTGTTATGCTCTATAAGACTTTTGCGAAGTTTTCTTTCTCTTTTTGTAACTGGTTACTGTTACTACAACAGCCATAAGAGAAGGTTCCCTGTCTACCCTGTGAGCTTCAATCCCAGAGCAGGTCAGAGGAAAAGAGAGTTTTAAAACCTCTGGATGTTGACACTGGGTTGAAATTGCTGCTGCATCTACTTTGTAACAAGTCTCTTGGTGCTTATTCTGGACCAACTCCTGAAAGCAGGACAGGGGACTGCAGCGTGTAAAAAAACCTCACCAACCTATGTTGGATAGGTTTTGATTTCAATTAATTTGATTTGAATCAAACATAATATAAAAATGAGAGGAATCTCGTGATCATAGTGCACATCAGTGTCCAGGAGAAAAAATATAACCATAAAGCCTGAGGACTATGAACCCATAAACAATAGGCTCTAAAGGGCACCCGTAATTTGTCAGTTTTGCAATCTGTAGTGCTTGTTCCCGTGTACCACCTCAGAAAATGCAAGTTTTACTTTTTCTTGCTGTTAAACTTGTGTCTGTAATTCAAAACGTGCAGTTTGAGCTCTGAATGCCTGCAGTTCCCTACAGGTTGTCAGAAAAGGGAGGCAATGGGAAAGTACAAATGAGAATAGTTGGTCAGCACTTGTGATCCAGCTGCCAGTTGCTCTTGGTTCTTAGAGATTAAGTAAAGATTTAGAACAGCTTTTCTGCTCCTGACTGTTTGCCTTCACATGGAGCACCCTTCAAAGAGGTGACCCCTGCCATATTGTTCTCTTGAATTAAATTACCAGAAGCAATACTTTTAGTCTTTAAAATCAGGCTTCCAAAATTAAAATAAATTTTCCAAGAGTTCTGAAGATCTCATTGAGCAAATACAGCTGCCCAGATAATACCAACCTGCTCGCTCAAATCTCACCCCAAAAATGACCTTGAGAGAGAATATTTTAGATTCCTTTTATATCAAGAATATTCCTGCATATTTACTTTAAAAATGAAGTGCTACACATTTTGCTTAGTGGATGAGAAGATGAAATTAAATTTGGGTAGAAACTTGAAAAACTGTAATCTTGTAAACTGCACACTAAGGCTTTAGCTCTCGAAGTGCCACATTAACTCTCTGTTCTCTAGCAACAGTAGTGCAATAATTGCACTTTTCTTGGAAATCTGTTGTGTATCTGCAGCGTGTACTTTTTGTTTCCTGGCATACCTTCTCTTACAATACTTCAGCAACCCTATCTATTCCTTCCCCTCTCTACCCCCAAGGGTGATTTTGTTAGTTTTCTGAGTAGAAAGAACTAGTGTTGAATTAGCAGGTACTGAGAAGAAGGAAATGAAATAGAGCATGTTGAACTATTTGTTGTCATTATTTTCCATTAACTTAATGGATACAAGTAAACAGGCAGACTTTTCTAAGAACTTTATTAACTTCCTTTTAGTTTGCTTGAGCTCTAAGCACTACTTTTTCTTTTTAGACTATCTTTCACAATGTCTTAGGTTTTCTTGGATAGTGATGATTTTTCTTTTGGAGCATCTAGCGAATTTTGTTGATTTCATCTCCTTTACCTTTGATAGATACTGAATATAGAGGACATGGTATCTGAGATTTGCTACTGTAAGAAATTGATAGATTGATACAATTCCCTAAAGCAAAGAAAAAATAAATGCAATAAATGGCTCAAAGCCATGTTTGAATGTTCTGCCACTGCATTGTCATTAGGTGATTCAGTTTCTGAAGGTTACATTGAGGGAGTGTGTTTTTGCTCTGTGATATATTATCTACACGCTTTAAAGACCAGAAACAGGATTTCAGAGATTTAAGACTTCATACTTGCAATCTATGCTGTTCTTGGCTAGCAACAGTCTAAATAAATAGTATTTTATTTGCTCTGCTCATTAACCCTCAATGTTTGGTTTTCAAACTGTTTTGTTCAGCTATTTCAGACTGGTTGTTGAATTCCTATTTTTTTAAAAAGCATTGAGGTAAAGGGTGATCCTTCTTGGAAACCCTGGCTACCTGCTTTCATTCCCTGTGAGTCACAGCTGACCTTGTGCTCGCTCCTGTGAAGGCAGAGAACTGAACGAACCTTGCGTTGGCTGGTTAACTTCAGGTCATGTGTGAACACCCTGTGAATGTTTAAAAGTTTGCATGAAACACTGGAAGAGAAACTCTTCAACAAAATGCTTGTGCTTTATCTACCCCCAACTAGAGACAAAATTCAGTTAAAATCTGAAGTCTGATAAAAGCATGAGACCCTGCATGTAGGTAGATGGACGTCCTCGTGTCTCTTACTGTTGTAGGAAACTTACCTTGAATTCTTCTGACTTGCTTTTTATCAGGTGGGGAATTCTGAATAGGAAAATTAGTGCAAGCAAGGTAGCAGTAGACTAAACCAGCTGTGTGGCAGGCCTGCAACTACAGTAGTGGTTATCCCAGAACCATACAGAAGCTACAGGGACTCTTCAAGTGTTACTCTGAAAGTTTCTCCTTGTTTTGGTCTTAATAAGAACTGCAAGTTCACTGCTTTTAAAGGAAAGTAAGAGGAAATTTTTACTCCGTGGTTAGTGCTGTTAATCTAAAGGTCTGTGGAGGGTTCAGTTAATACCCTGACTAAAATTAGGACAGGCTATCTATGTTGAAACATGCCAGATGAAAATCTCAAACTAGTACCCAAAACTGTGCTTCTCTGACCAAAAGGCCTGTGAAGTAGATAATTTTTAATTCCTCAGAAGGTCACTTGAACACAGTCAATGCTTGTGAAGGACAATGCTCTTGAAAGCAACGGCCTTTATTGCCTATAGACCAGCAAAGGGGTTTACAACAGTCTCTTTTAAAAAATAAATATAAGATACAGTATCTCTCAAAAGTATTGATTTAAAATTTTATAGTTATAAGTTTGTTTTCAAGATAACTCTTGTCACTGAGTGATTGTGGGTCCTGGAGTGGCGTATCAGTAGATGCAAACAGTGCGATACTCAGCAGTTGTACAAACAAAGTTGACCCTGTCACTGACAAGCAATTAAGTGTGTGATGAGGTCATATTGTTTTTGTTTGTGAATGACACTTCCTGGCTCTGCCGAGGGTCCCCATACCAGTCTGCAATGTCTGTGATGCTTCAAATAAGTGGCAGTAGTTTGTCGGTTTCAGTGATGAGGTGGATCTTTCTAGTGTTTACATTATTCTTTTTTTAACTCATGGTATAAACCGCCAGATAAAAAAATTGCAATCAGAATTTATGAAAAAAATGTTGCCTTAATTTTAGGTTAAGCTGATTGTCAGTCGTGAGGAAGCTACAATATTTCTGCACATCTAGCAAGGAAAGGCAGTCATGTTATTTTGCAGACAATTGATACTGATATAGCCTTTCCACTAAAACTAAAGGAATTGTAAGACTGAAGAACTTATAATTTTCACTTTTCTAATGTGACTAATCTGCTAATATTAACCAGACAGCAAAAAGCTTATTTCCCTTGGTTCTTGAAATAACAGCTTATGATGTGGGATTTTTTAGCCCTGTCCCTTGAATAATAAGTCTTGGTAGATGCAAAAAATATTTGATACATGACATAATCTATTAATCCATGTTATCACTAGTATTCTTTCAGAGATAAACCAGTTTTTCACATACTCTTGCTCACTGTACTGACATTGCGTCTCTTAGTGCAACCAAATTCGTATTTGCCCGTAAAAACACAGCCCTCAGAGGCTGCTCCACACACTCAAATTGCGCTGACACAGAGCAGTTCGTTTGTAGAGCTGCCTGGTGAATGCTGGCAGTGCTCCTTTTCAAATACCATCTTCAGCAGATCCAGAGTCATGTGTGTAGGGACTGGCAGCCTGCGCGAGCGGCTCTTCCCGAAGGAGCCAGCGCTCGCAGAACGCCCGTTCCGTGCGGTCACAACTGTCTGTAAAGAGCCAGATGCGAGGGCACAGATGTGTGTGTGTCTGTGCCTCGCTGTATCACTGTGCAGACCCTGGCCCGGAGTGTGCCGTGGGGTGCTGCTTATCTGAACAGACCTGCGGTGGTGCGTAGTCATCCTTTTGGATGCCATAATGACTTCATGAAACTTCACGTGACGTAAAATGACAGTGTTAAAGCCTGGCTGTGCCTGAGTACCTCAGGTACAAGAGAGGGGTTCAAGCCCCTTTCAGTGTTAAAATGCATGTACACAAGAACAGGGTTTCAGAAATTTATGTTCAAAGTTGAAGTCCATGAGAACCAACATTGGTAAGTATTAGTAAGCAGTAAATATTTAAATATCATGTATTATAAATGGTAGAACCCGATAGGCAAATTTGACTTCTCCACACAACCCCTGCCATGCTGTTTGGCAATGATAACACACTATTTCGAAGTACCCTTAAACCCTAGATGAGTCAGGACTTGCAGGTTTATATCTATACTGTGTTCTGTGTTTTAATACGAAGACAACATTAGGTGGGACTTCCACCCTGAAGCTGTAACCCTTGGGAACACTCATGTTTGAGACATACCTTTGTCCTTTACCTGTTTTTTTTTTGTTCCCAAACAAAAGGATCCTGAAAGTTCTACTATGAGAAAGCTGTCTTGTTGTCTATGAGATCCACCGTGCCAATATTTCAGTAGTATCAGGAGGACATGAATGTGTCTGTAACTCTCTACAGTGTGGAGTTTTTTTGGCTTATAAAGGTGTTTTTGTTTTTTAAAAGTAACTTTTGTAGACTTGTGAACAGGATATAAGAGCTGGCTGGAGAGTCCAGACCTTGCAACCTTTGACAACTTCACGGAGTCACTTGAGGAGAGAAATCAGTTTTGTTACTGCCCAGGACTGCTGAAATTCTCAACTTGATTGGCAAAATGAGCTACAAATGTGGAGGGTGATTATAGCCCACACATTTCTTTGTGATTCACACCTTAAGTGTATCTTACAGCCAGTATGACTCTGCAGTGAGCAAAAAAACTCTGCTCACAGCTGTTGATGAGTGTGATCTTGGTGGGAGGTAGAGGCAAGACACAAGTCATTAAAAATGCCAAAACAATCTTTCAGTAACTGTTTCATGTTGCAGGCTTGCAGCTGGACAACATGATCACAGGAGCAGCATGAAGCAGCAGAACACATTGCCAAATTTGTGTTGTGCCTATTAAGGATGGTGCAGCAGAAACGAGCTGTGTTGAGCACTGTGAAACAGTGTTTTATAAAGCAGATGTTCCCCCTCTTCATCTTTTTACAGTAACAGGAAAATGCCCTTAGAAGTTGAGGTTGTCAAGTAAAGGACTGTGTTATTTGGGACTGAACATGGATTACTCACTGCAGAGTTACCAAAACCCTGCTCCACTGTGGCTGTGAGCACACACCAGTGCTTCCCAGTTTGGGTTGGCTGCCCAGTGTTCTGAGCCACTGGTCATGACTGTGTGGATTGAGGTTATTACCTGACCTTCTCTTCCTCCCTGTGCATGCTCCACATCATCCTTTGTCAGCCAGAAGGAATTGTCCACTTCTCCTGTGTTTTGTTGGGAAAGCACCTCGGCAGGGGCTGTGCAGTGGGGTTTGGCAGTGTTCAGGGAGCACAGGGCACCGTGAGCTGGGTACTGATGCTCTCACACTGTGACAAACTAGAAAAAATTACTGCAGTGAGGACTGCTGGGAAGTCTCATGTCAATCTTATATCTGTCTGCTGTCTTACAGCTTTCTTGCTGCATTTCTTTTGGTCTGAATCTCTCAAAGAAGGAATCTCATAGCTGTTTTGTAATAATGCCTTCCAGCATACCAGTTTGCTTAAGTGCTTCTTTTAATATTTGTTTCTGAATTTTCCCAGGAAGAGTAGCCTAACAGCTTGAGAAATACATATGTTGAGATTTCCTAGCTGAGTCCTACTGATCCTGTTTGTTGGCAGCTGCAGCTGAAATTGTTGCTGTCCTGTGTAGGAGAGCAGATGGATTAAAACAATGTGTAAGTGTGGAGAAAGAGCCAGAATTTAACCCCAGATCCCCTTTCTTCGGTATGTGGCCAACTAGGTCATGCACTGACAACTTCACAACCGTGGTGTAACACCAGCAGTATTTGTCATTCCCAAACTGCACTCTGCCTCCTCAATATGCATCTAATCTTGCAGACTGATACCAGGTCTCTGCATGGCAGAAGGTGAGTGACGGGGAACAGATTAAAACCCTGTGATGAAGCAGAGCTCACGTAGTGCTGTTTGTCAAGACCTTTCCATGGTATTGAGAGTGCAGCTACAGACTCTAAATCACACTTCTTTCCCTGGTGCAGCCTGCAGTCTGTAAGGAGGAGAGGGCCTGAAATGTCAGACAAATTGTAATCGATCCTGTGTGTGAGACCTAAAGGTAGATGGCTTTTTCTCACTTTTTTTTTAAATTTGACTCAACCCAGGAAAGAAACCAACCAGGGATGTGATTTTGTATTAACTGTGTCAGTTTTTCCTGATAAATGAAATGAATTTAAGTTCAATTTTGAGAATGACCTTCCAATGCTCAGAAACCCGTAACAGATATGGAAGACTTTGCTATAAGACTTTGAACACTTATGGCAGGTGATGTGAATCACATCTCAAGCCCCTGCAGCCTCCTGAGCTTTCTACTAGGATTTGCATTTTGGGAGTCTGCTTAAAAGAGAGGTAGATCAAAGCAAAGGAGAAAATGTGGTCCAAAAAAAGCTTTTGGTTGCCCTTTTATTTCTTATTAATTCCTTATATTTTTGCAACTTTCTGAGAAATCCTCCAGTAAAAACAGGGCAGTCATGTAGTTTTTCCAGTGGGACGTGAAGAGAGTCAGATCTACTTTCCACAAGAGAAATGAGTGCAAAGTAGAATTTTTTCCGTTTGTGGGTCACTTTCCTTACCTCAGTATCCTGAAGGAAAGCATGTCTGAAAGGATTTTTTTCTTCAGTGAAATTACTCAATACAAATTATTGTTTCTCTCTAAGGTGTTACTCTACTGTCCAGCTCAGTTCAGTCTCTATTTTGCCATAGTATCTCACCAACAGAAGCAGTTTCAGAGGCTTCTGCTTTGTGTGTTTTTATTGTTATAAAGAATTTTAATGTTGTTTTTAGAGGTTTGGATGCAATGCACAAACTAATAACTTTTGAAGTTCATCCTTTCCTTGTAGAACTCACAAAAACTATTTGTGGATTAAAACAAATGCTTCTCAAGATTAATCTTATTTGCTTAATGCTATTTGTATAAAAACCTTTGATTAGGCAAAATACAAGAAATGGAAACTACATTTTTTATGCCAGGTTTGTGTTCCTCTTGGCCAGACATTTCAGTGCAACCCTGATGTGACAGGAATTGTCAGCTTGGTGCAAAGCCATGGGATGTCAGCTCCAACCAGACCCTGTCAGCTCCAACTCATTCTGAATTGACTGTCTTTGAGAATCACGTGATGATCATTGTTTTAAATTCCTGATACCATATCTCTGCAAAAGTGAGGATTGAAATACACCTCCAAAAAATAGGCCATCCCTTTGAGAAAAGTGAAATGCACTCCTGAGATATGCATGTGACATAAATATGCATGAGCAATTTCTGTAGAATGTAAGCTTTACAAAAGACGGTGGTTTTTTAGCTTTTAGGAAACATTTCTGTGTGAATTAAAAACTGTCAAAGTGGCATGGTTGAAAAGATTTTCCTGCTATAGAGAGGTGAAGCTTCAACTCCTCAAACAACCTGCCTTATCTAGAGAACCAAGTTGAGACATAGTTGTTTTAGAGCCCTCTAAACACAGCAAGGTGCCTGCAGAGATTCTTTGCAAATTCTTTTGATATTGTCTTGTCTTAAAGAGTGCCAGACTCTTTCACACTTCAGAAGTGTGAGAGTTTTGCTTATCTTGGAGAGTAAAGAACCCAGGAGATAAACAGAGATAGAAATAATAATGACCAAGAAAAAACCTGTGCAAAAAACCTGTGTGCCCCTCTAAAAAATGGATAGATGTGTGTTTAATGCGATGGCATCACTATTCCACTTTCAGAATCTAATTTTGCCCAGCACTATATAAACTTTTCAGACTTTTTTTACAACTCCTATAGAGTCTATCCCTTATGCAGAGCAGCTTCCTCTTGGCACCCTTGCTGTGTGCATAGGCACTGTGCCCCTTTTCCAGTGCACTGATCAACATTAGTGTTTGGTGCCCATTTCTGGCAATTAACAGCCCTCTATCAGTGGTAAATCAGAGTTAAGGTGGTGGAAGTTTGAAAGAGGCTTCTGGGGTGATCAAATTCCTGTTTTAAGACAAAGCTGAAAATTACAGGTTGGATGAGATTCTCTCTGTTCAGCTTTGCCTCCACATCATGAAGAAAGAAGTCTGGTCTTCACTTTGAAATTCTCTAGATTCAGATTTGGACTGAGCTGATCTTTAATATGAAAGTTTTAAGCTGGAAAATGAGGAGAAGAAAAAAATTTTAGTATGCTTATGGCTTTCAGCTTCTACACTTTAATAAATCTGATTCCACATAGAGGAGTTCTGGAGAAGTCAGGCTCTGCAGAAGCATTGGCACAATTGATTAGTTGCAGGCAAAAACTGAAATAGAAGTGCAGCATCTAGAATATGCAATACCTCTTGCATTGGGGTCTGTAGAAGTATTTTACTGAAAGGATCTGCTGCCAGCAAGACACCAAGTGGGCTGTGTCACTGCCTTTTTTGGTTCTTTGGGAGTAGGGAGGTTTAAACAAAGCAGATAATTTCTCAGTGGCATAATTTTTTTTTTTATTTGTTTTGTGTCTGAGGCCAAGCATTATTGTTCCTGGATAAACTGAAATTCTTGTGGCACCTGGTGACTGATAGGGGACTGACTTGGAGCTCTTTCTGAGATGTTTTTTTTAAAGTTTGAGGTCTTTCAGTGTGTGAAACTTCTTGCTGTCCAGGAAATGCTTTATTGGACAGTATCAACTTCGGTACATTCCTTCTTACTGTAAGGTAATGAATTATGTACATATGGACCAAACTTCTGGTTGTAGTGGTATTTTTCTGTGCTCAGCGTGTTTTGACTCCTGCTTTCAAAGAAATACTTGAACTATTCTAGGGTGTTATTGTGGAAGAACTGGCTGACTTGGTACAAGCATTCAGTCATTGTGAATGTACAGTCATTGAAGAGACTCGGGTGCACTTCTAATCAATAGAAGCAGGCTTTTGTTAAACACTTGTTTTTCCTCTGATGATTGTTTTCTGGAATCTCTTCCGTAGTGTTGGCTCCTGAAGATATTCACGTTTGTCTTCTGAGTTTCCAGCCTTGTAAGCAGGATGTAGGATGTGGTGAGACTCCACTCAGCAGGCACAGCCCCAGTGTCGTTAGTTGTCTGCTCCTCTCCCATCTCTTTCTTACAGTTTGAATGTTATCTATTTTTAACATGTAAGAACTAGTACTTCCATGCCAAGGAGACAGGGGGTATGTTGCTACAACTGTCTGACTCTGGGACTTCTGTTTTGCAAGATCACATGTGCTGCAATCAGGCAGTATCAAAAATTTTTCTGCTTCAGAGCTTTTATGAAAATGGTCTCATGTTCTGAGAATTTCATGAATTGAAAATGTTATTTTCTTGCATGCTTTTATGATGAAAGTAGTAAAATTAGCACTACAGCTGATCCAGTCAGTGCTTCCACTTGGATCAAAATAGGAATGGTCACAGATGCTTTGTTTTTCTTCTAGATCTGTTAATCTGGCATCTTTCTGGAGCACTAATTCCACATTTTGCCTGACACATAACTTGGCTCAAAAGTATTTGATTGTGTTAGGATAGGTTGTTAGATTTCAGAAATGTGTGTGCTGGTACTTGTATTTCTCTTTCTCTACATCTTCATTTTTCGATGTACTTGGCTCTTCCTGAGGGAACAAGTAACTTCCTGGAATCATGATGTCACAGTAGATGCTGTACCTCAGGCTCTGGAAATCCAACTGAAAAATAGTCATTTTCATATGTTACAGATCAACTTCCCATTTAAGTCCGGCAGTTTGTTTTCTTTTGTCAGGATGGTAGTTCTTCCTTAGTGCTACTGAGAAATAGCTTCGCTGCTGTTAGAGAATGATTCATTAGCATGTGGTTTGCATTTGTAGGAAGCCAGTCTTGTAGAGACCACATTCCTGATGCTTGTTTGTTTTACAGTCTCAAATGCAGATGTTTTCCTTGTACAAACAAGTCAGAGGTGTCTGTCTGGGTCTGCCAGGCTGGGGGCTTAAGATAACAACCCATCCCAGGCTGTCAGTGGCACTTGATCCATGCAGACTGTGTGTGTTGGCAGCAGCAGCCCTGTGTGCCGTGCTCCATCTCATCACAGGCTTCTGTGTTGGGAGGGAGGGAGGGAGGGCAGCGCTGCCTGGCAGCCTTTGTTTTCAGGGGGTCACATCACATCACTGCTCAAGTTGAGGAAGGTAACATGGCAGATCTTGCACAGCATGAGCTAATGCTGCGGTTCCTCTAGAAAAAGGATCACATGTACATTGAAAATTACTGTTTTATTACTGGAATTTCTTAGTGACCAGCAAAGTGGACACATCAGAATGCAGAGATGGATAAGAGTCAGTTAAACACCCCATCTGCAGTGTAGGGACTGCAATGGTTCAGCTCCCTGAACCAACACTGACAGTGTCCAGTGCTGACAAATGCCAGTGCAGGACCAGGGCACTATCATGTGGCAGCAGTAGGTCAGTTGTGCTGTGAAACTGCACCTCTTCAGCAGGGTGGACTTGGAAGAGTAATGGCTGTGCTACCCCTAGGTTTGCAGAGCCTGAGTGTTTTGTAGGAGGAGTGACCATTACTTGTTCTTCCTTCCAGGATTGTGTTGGTGTTGTTGTGTGTCTGTATTAAAAGTACATCGGATCCTGTGAATCACCTGTAGCAGGGTTCAAGAAGGCTTATGGTGCTTCAGCTGATGATTGGGACTGACAGCTTCTCTAGGGAAAAAAAAATGTCAAATCTTCCTGCACCTAGGACAGAAGGAGTTGTATTTTCTATGTGCATAGTAGAAGTGCTTTGGTGATAGTTCATCTTGGAATGCAGGAGGCAGAGCCCTTTTAATGCCAGAGGGTGTTTGAATGTAGAGTGTGCAGACTGTGAATTTGCTGAGGTGCTTCCTAGCACAGAGAGGAATAAGGAGACATGGGTCATGAGCCTTCTGAATTCCCCTGGAAGAGGTGTGTTTGCAGGACACCTACTTTGTTTGAACTCCAGGGCCTGATAAAGGCATGAAGGGGTCAAGAGGCAGGTTGAAGGTCTAGCAGCTCAGCAGATGTTGAGTACAAGGCTTTTTGTGCAAGCAGATAAGTCCATTTTCTTCTGAAATAAACTGATACATAGAAGTGAAGGAGAACTTGTTTGTTAGTGCCCTTGTAACATGACTTTAAATGTCATGTTGCAGTATTCTGGAGGGTGCTCAGGCTAGCGCACATTGTGCTGGTGCTTGCCAAGAGTCCACGTAATGCAAGCAGCTCTGCATGGAAGCAGTCCCTGTCACAGTAGCTTTCTATCTTCCTATTCCAATCCAGTGTGTAACTTCTCTGCAGTGAAGGGCTGGGAAAATGTTTCCTGTTTTCCCCATACCCTTTGCTGTCACGGCATCCCTGCGTTTGCAGCCTGTTGCTGCTTCTCCAGCTCAGTAAGTGGTATCTGTCTGCCCTGAGGTTCTGACTTTGCACATTTAATGAGGATCCTGATCCCAATCTGGTCTGAGTCTCCTGAGTGGTGACCACAGTCAGGACTGGATGTGGGGCTTCCATGAGCAGTTAAGCTAATCCAGTGAATTCTTGATTCCTTCCTCTCTGTACTGTTGAAACTAAGTATGTGAGTTACTTTGGGTACATCCATGCTTCATTCCAACCTTTTGTATTGCAGATACAAATGGCTGTGAGCATTGTGCCTGGCAGTTTAATGTGAATTGAGTATCACTGGGATATTGTACTGAGTTCGTACAACTTAGTTTTAAATGAAAATCATAGTCCTAAGCAGAGGTGTGGTTTCAAAATGTACCAAACTTGACTTTTTATTTTTTTTCTTTTATTTTCCACTTAGGTATCACATGCTGTTGCAAAGCTAGTATTAGTTAGTTTCCACTGGCAAATCTCAGAGATTTTGGAAAGGTAAGTGTAAATAGTCTTATCTCTTTTGTGCTCAGTGCTTTTTCCCCCGGCTTTGCAGAAATGCTCAGGGTGCTCCTTAGGTGTGTTTTTGACAATTGTCTTTGGACCTGGAAGCAGGACATGCGATCCTTTCCAGGGAGCAGAGGAAAAACACTGACTTGTTGAGGCTGCACTGCCTGTAAGAAATTTGTAAACAGGGAGAGGGGAGTGGTGGTGAATGTCTATCAATTTGAGGAATTAGTGTTATGCTTGGAACCCCGTAGATGCATTTCTCTTAAATTTTTAGATAACAGATTGTTTTAACAAATAAAAAGATAACATATGTTCGTTCTGCTTTGAACAAATAAGTCATAAAGGAGCACCGAACCTATGCTGAAGTTTTGCTCCTTCTGACATAAGTGATGTTTTTTTCCCAAGCTGACTAGTATTTGGAGAGCTGGAGAAGATGGTGTGAGAGAACTGAGAACTGCAGCCCCCTTGCTTGATCAGTGTCACTGTAACAGTCCTCTGATTGATTTCAGAAGCAGGGTTCAGACTCTGCCTGAACATATGCTGGCAGTCCCTCCACAGAATATTGGCTCAGAACTAAACATTGTCTGAAAATAGAGAGAACACCAGCCTGACTCATTCTGCCATGCCATTTTTGGCCCTGTAGCCAGCAACTTCGTCCAGAGAACGTATGGAAAATGCATCTTGTGTATGGATGTTGTTGCAGCATCTTTCGTAACTGTCCTATTGCTTGCCTGAAAGCTTTTCTCTGGAGCACAAAGAGGGTGAGATTCCCACAGAGCAGCTCAGGGTGATCCTGCAGGTTAACTAGTGAGAATTAAACAAGAAGAAATTTGGGGAGAAGTTTATTTTTATGACTTTGCAAGTTGTTCTGTGGTTGATCTAGTCCTCAAACATCTGTCTTGGTACAGTGACATTATCAAATGAAAGCTCTTTAGTTAACTAAGAAGTGCTAATGAGGAGGGAGGACTTAACAGCATGGTCACTATAGTGATGCTACTATTTCTGAGTTCATTGACATAAACATTCCTTTGCATGGGAAATCACAATCAGCAAAATGTGTTTAATTCTAAGGCTGCTGATAGACAGCTTCATATGCCTAAGGGGTGCTAATCTGTCACTGAGGAAAGACTTAATTAGATAATAGACTGGAGTTAAAGTGAGATTTAACCAGGCTAGCTTGGTTTTACAAAGGAATAGGAGACGGACAGGAGCCTCACTGGAGTTATTGTGGACAGTGCTAGGACTGCTCAAGGAGTGTGGATAGAAAATCTTAGCTTCAAAAATAATTGTTATAAAAAATAAACATCAAGAAGTATAAGGAAAATGTTAATCCATTACCAGGAGAAGTATCATTCTTGTTTTTGAAGAAACTATCATAAAGTTTTGATAAGAGCTCAGCTCTCTGTAGGAAAGAGTCTCACACAGGACACATTTCAGCTTCCCTTGTTGAAACCTACCCTACCATTTGCACAGAGCCAATTATTTATTCAGGCAAGAAGGATCAATTTAATAATGCAGAGTGTATTCAGAAATTGATTTGATCATTCTTCAATTGCCTTTTCAGGCACAAGTCTAATGCTGCCCAATTGCTAGTAGAAGCACGAGTTCAGCCCACCTCATCCAAACATGTAAGTATGATAACTATCTCAGCCTGTTCCTTTGGCAGACACTTCTGACCCCCATCGTGGGGGATTGCATTACTAATGGCATAGTCTGTCCCATGTTAACCCTTTGCAAACTCAGGTCTGATACCCAAATTCAGTGCTGGCTGTACTTTATAAATGAGAATGCCTTCAAGAGGTGTCTAATATTTAAATAGTTGCTTTGCTATTGGCTTGCAGGTAGTGTTCAAGAATTACTTTCTTCAAGAAATTTAGGATCATTTTTTGGCGTGAGTGATGGTACACAACGGAAGGAGCACAGTGCACAGGCTTGGCTGCCTCTTCCAATTCTGTTCTCTGAAAAAGACACTCAAGGGAAGTTTTGGCTGCATGGAGCGAACAGAGCTTGTCTGTGGCTGGAACAGAATATTTTTTTTCTTTTTTTTTTACCCTGCACTGCTCAGCTCAGAGATGGTTAAGCTGAGTCTCCCAGTGAGTGGTGTTGTTGCTGAGCCAGTCAGTACTGATATGTGACCAACAACTTGTGTTTTGCAGCCAGGGCTACACAGGTCTTCAGATACTTCCCCCACCCCCTTTAAATAGAAACATCCTGTTGCATGTTATAGATTTCATTCACAGTGGGTGTCTTCGTACAATGCACAGTTACCCCAAGAACAGAACACATTGCCATGTGTCAGGTTTTGAGTGATAAAATACTACATCTGGGAAACACTCACTGGGCTGGGGGGGAGGGGAGATGTTAAAAGCCTGGTCTGGCATCTGAGCTGCCTTGTAACTAGCAGACAGTGAAAATACTAAAAGAGCTGACAGGAGTGGAAGCTTCAGGAACTCAAAATAAATTATCTGCCAAGAGTCCAGAAAAAAAAATAAATTTGTTATGTGACAGACCTGCAAACTAGTCCATATATTTACAGGTATGTCTGAGTCTTTTGTCATCTGTCACTTAAGTACCCCCACTGCAATGGTGATTTCGTTTGGGCAGAAAGATACTATGGTGAAAAGGTTCATTTGAGTCTTGACAAACTTGGTTTGTTAGGCAATTCATTACAGTCTATTTGTGTGTGTGCTAGGGCAAACTGGTCTGTGCTTTGGCTTCCACTGCAGAATAATGACATTTTGGGGGCAGGTGCTCATGGTGAGTGTCTGTGGAGGGACTGACTCTGCAGGGAGAAGCTTTAGTGAGCTCAGAGAGGCAGCTTGTGAGGGTTTGAGGTAGCATGTGTGCTGTTCAGGTTGAGCAGCTGATCCAGGCAATCAGTGCAGTTTCAGACACAGTGAATCTTGTTCTGGTCCATAAGTGAGGCCACTTAGAACAGTCATATTATTTCCTTTTTTGTATGGCCATGCCATAAATCAAGCTCTGTCAGTCATGTGGCTGCACATTGTGCTGCTGCTCCTCCACGCCTCTGGCGTGCAGAGCTTGGCATGGAAACCAATGGGAGTCTCACACCAGCTTCCCAACAAGTGGCAAAGGTTTCAGTAGACAAAAAGTGATTATATGGCTTCTCTGTGAAGGGAGAAATTGGAACATAAGCTCCTGCCAACAGCTTCGTAGAGCCTTGTTTTTGATGAAGCTGTGCTAGACCTGGTTCTGCAGGTCCCAGGGGTGAACAGAGATGTGTTGAAGGCTGGATCTGTTGTCTGGGGATTAGCTCTGCACTACCCAGGGGGAGACCAGACTACTTCTCAGTGGTTTGGTGAAGCAACAGCATAGTTATGCCTGATTTGAAACAAACCCTCTTAATCCTTTTCTTCTGAAGGGATGATGCCTGCTTTGTCAAATGTAGGATTGGCAGGAGATAAGAGATAGAAGATGATAGTCTGCAAATTCTCTTCCCTCTCTGTATGAACAATTTACATGCTACACTTTCAGTTGCCTCTCCTGTTACCCAGAATTGTTGTCCAGTAAAAGGACATTGCTAAGCCTGCTTCCAGCCATAGCTTCTCTCCAAAGCCCGTGGAACAGTGATAGTCTGGTCCAGCTAACAAAGAATATCAGTAAATCCATGGAATGCCTAATAAGAGGATGTATTTCTTTGTTTTTCAAAGAAGGCTAGAGTAAGAACCAGAAAAGTAAAGGTGAGTTCTGGATAGCACTTGCTGAGAGGCAGGAACAGTTCAGTATTGTCAACCTGTTGTGTTCTATGAGATTAAAGAGGTTCTTGAGAAGGACTGACTGACTGGGGCAGTGCAGCACCTCAGCACACCAGCTGCTTATGAACCTGTTCTGGCCTGGAGCTCCCCTGAGACACTGTCACAGCAAACGTGATGCAGGTGCCTGTGGATGAGGTGAAAACACTTTGGGAGAGCTGGGATGCTCTCACTGTAATGCTGATTTGTGTCTCTCCCAGGCAATGGTACATTCCTCCCACCACTGCGCCGTGTGCATGCAGTTTGTCCGGAAGGAGAACTTGCTCTCTCTGGCTTGTCAGCACCAGTTCTGTCGCAGCTGCTGGGAGCAGCACTGTACGGTGCTCGTCAAGGACGGGGTTGGAGTCGGTGAGTTCAAGGTGGACACAGTGCTGGGTCTGTATTGGCCACTCTGGCCATTCTGATGAGTCAAGACCATGACTCTAATAAGTTAGAAACTGCAAATCTACTGCACCTTGAGTTTGCATCTGTGATGATGTACTGTTGCAATGCCCCTGGAGTGCTTGTGGATGCAAACATCTGTTCCCTTTGTCTTGGGTAAAAGCCAGTATGTGCCAGAGTTGCTTTGGGCTTTTTCTAGCCTGTCTTTCATGCTGGTATGGCAGTAGTTTAAATTTTCTAATTTAAGTGTCTGACCTTGTGAATACTGGTTGAAGCACTTACTGGTCCTGGGTACACGTGCACCCTGTCATCTTTCGGTGCAGACAGTTGGGCTTCAGCTTTTCAGCAGCCCCTGATTTGTTTCACAGTTGTGTCCCTCTTGCCACAACAACAGATGGCACCTAGGAAACTGTGTTGAATGCTCTCTGTGCATTCGCTCCTTGGTATGAACTGCACTGTGCTAAGATGTTGCTTTCTTTTCTCAGGGGTCTCCTGCATGGCTCAGGACTGCCTTCTTCGAACACCAGAAGACTTTGTGTTTCCATTGCTGCCTAGTGAAGAGCTGAAAGACAAATACAGGCGCTACCTCTTCAGGGACTATGTGGAGGTAGTGGGTTTTTTCATTTTTAGGATACCCTGGCTCAAATTGCCAATGACTTGCAGTAATTTTGTTTCAAGTGTCTTGCATTTTTGATTAGAACTGCAGTAACTGCAGCAAAATTGTCCTCAATAGACATGATGTGGCAGCTCCTGTAGGACAGCCTCACTGGCAAAATAGTCTAGCAGGTTGCCAAAGTAAATTCTGCTGTAAGGTCACCCAGTAACTCCTTGGCTGGTGCTTTAGAATTCTCGGAGCGTTGCAGCTGAGAATTTTAAAATTTTGATCTGATTTTTCAAGTCCTTCTTGTTCTTACATAAATACTTTTACTTTCTGAAAAATAGGTCCCTCATCTTAGTGTAGCCCAGCTGAATTGGCTTGCTCAATTACATTTTATATGAGGTATTTTGGAATTAAAGCAGCAGTTGTTAAGGCTAAATGGGCAGGAGTGTTGTGGTAACTGGGAACACTCAAGAAGTAGCAAAGCAGTATGAGAGTGGTGTCACCTCTCCTCAACAAAGAGACCCTTTTGGGAAGGAACACCCATCACAGAAGAGCAACTGAATAGTCTCTGTGAGATAAGGAAAGGATGGGAAAAGAGCTCAAATGGAGTAAAATTGTTTGTTGCTGTTGACTGTTGGTGGGGTCTTAATAGTTGTATTGCCGTGCTGACTTGGTCTGTAACCCTCCATTTGAATTCCCTGTTCTAGAGAAGCTGTAAGTAACTAATAAACCTCTTCAGCATTAGAAAAAGGAGGACCTGTTCTGTTAGCCAAGACCTGGTAACAGTTGTCAGTCCTTTTCAGTAAGAAATAACTGATTTGTATATCCTTGAGGATAGGAGTGGTTGAAGTTGATCAGATTTCTTCTGCACTCACTGCTGATCTTACCCCCTTGGTGTGCCCACAGAGCCATTACCAGCTGCAGCTGTGTCCTGGTGCAGATTGCCCTATGGTCATACAGGTACAAGAGCCAAAAGCCCGGCGAGTGCAGTGCAATCGTTGCAATGAGGTCTTCTGGTAAGGAACAGAGAAGGTTAAAAATCATGGGGGGAAGTGTGTGCTGTCCTCAGAGCTACTCCGTTTGCTTGCCAACAGCTGCGGTGTGTGGAAGCATCTTCAGTGCTTTGCTAGAGTTGTTTGTAACTTGAGTTAGCTCGAGTAATTGGATACCTGGGGTCTGACTTGTACATGTGGTCAGCCATCCCCTCGCTCCCTAAACTCCTTGGAAGTTGGGCATTCTTACAACCAGGGAATGCAGGGCCTGAGTAATGAAAGGGTTACAAATCGTTCTGACATTTTGGCTTGGTTACAATTTTTCCTACAGACATAAGGACTGATAGAGATTCTGGGAGTGAACATGGAGTCCTCCCTGCTATCTGCTTGTATCAAGTTTTTAAGTTTATTACAAGTGTTTGACTCCCAGAGTGTCTGGGAGATACGTTTTGAGACTCATGTGAGAATACATTTCTGCTGAACAGAAATGCTAATGTTCCCTGTCTAAAGAAAGTGGATATAGGACCAGGGAAAAAAGGTAGTTTGCAGGGCTGCTGAAATGTCTTCTGCTCTTGGGTGTCTAGAATCACTGCTGCCAATGTCTGTGGAGCACAATGCAAACAGTTTAGAGAACCAGCTTACTGGTATCTCCATGCAAATGGTCCTTACTCACCTGGGGCTGTCAGGTCAATTAATGCGGGTACCTGGTATCTGCCACTGAAGTCAAGCTACTTGTAAGTCACTGTAGTGCCCCAGGCCTCTGCAGTCATGTTAGAGGAAACACAGATTCTAGGTAGGAACATGTCAGCCCTCAAACACATGATGTGTCAGGGAAAGCCTCAGTTCACTTTCATCTTGACTCTGGTTTCTGCACGAGAGGGTGGGAGAGATAGAGGTCAGTCTTGGTCTTTGCGCTCTGGTAATACACAAGAGCATTTGCACCCCTTGCTGGGCCTCCCAGATTTTGGTCAGGAAAACCTCAGTCCTTGAATCGCTTCCTTGGAAATCGATGTGTCTTTCTCTTTTTTTTTCTCCCCCCATTAAGCTTTAAGTGTCGGCAGATGTACCACGCGCCCACGGACTGCGCTACCATTCGGAAATGGCTCACCAAGTGTGCAGATGACTCTGAAACAGCCAACTACATCAGTGCTCACACTAAAGATGTAAGGCCAAGCACCTGCATGTTATTTCTTGTCCTCTGTCCCCTCCAGGGAAGCTAGATGCAATTCTATACACACGTAGTATTGTATTCTACTTTTTCACAGGCTGCAAATTCTCACAGCTCCCTAGGGACTGTCAAGAGGCTTCTGTCAGAAGCTACTGTCATATGTGAACTAATTATGTTCCTACGCCTGTGATATAACAACTGAGTGCCTTGGGAATGCTTTGTGTAGGAAGCCCAGCTGCCCTTCTGTGATAAGGACCTGGTGGTCCTTATTCCAGACCTGGTGTGAATGTCTTTGGCAGCCAGGTGTACTGTCCTCCCACAGGCAAAAGAATTGTGACTACTTTGAAATGATCAGTGGAGATGTCTTTAAAATGGAAGGAGAGGGTGTAGTAAGTGTGAAATCAGTATCAAATAAGGCATCAGTGGTGGTTAAGCCTGAACAACTTTATGGAGTACTGTGAAGGTGAGGGA
Source organism: Myiozetetes cayanensis (assembly GCF_022539395.1). Classification (NCBI taxonomy): domain Eukaryota; kingdom Metazoa; phylum Chordata; class Aves; order Passeriformes; family Tyrannidae; genus Myiozetetes; species Myiozetetes cayanensis. The sequence continues at coordinate 9,046,140 of NW_026087389.1, forward strand.
GATAAAGTCATGATTTGGCAAGGACAGCAAAATGGGTAGTTGAACTCTGTAAATTAGGCATCAGAGTATTTCTAGTAGACTTAGATCCAAGACAGAGAAATAGTTTACACATTATGCACTCTAACCTACCTATAACATTGTCTTTAAAAGTAACAATAGCAAATTTGTTTTCTTGAGCAAATAGTTCAGTGCTGCAGTGTAACTTCCCTGGCTTTGCCTTTCTATCTTCTTTTAAACGGAGCTATCAGGAATTGGTGGGAGGCAGGGTATAAATGTTAATATTCTCATATACACGTATGCATATTTTAAAAAAAAAAAGAAGACAGAGAGGAATAATCATACGAGTGCTGTCATTCTTCAGAAGGCTGCTGGAGACAGAGTTGGATCTAACAATTGCTTCTCTTTCCTCAGTGTCCCAAGTGCAATATCTGTATTGAAAAGAATGGAGGCTGCAATCACATGGTGAGCAATTCCCTGAACACGTCAAACCTCCCTTGTTCTAAGCGGAATCTTTTCCCCCCACTTTGCACTAACCAGTGCTTCTTGTCTCTTCTTTTTCAGCAATGTTCCAAATGCAAGCATGGTAAGTTGGATTTGGAAGCAGTTTTCTCTGCGGTCTTTGCTGATGGTAATGGTTTCTTCTTTTGTGATATGAAGAGAAATTTTGAACATTCGCTGAAATATTTTTCCCCTAGTAAAAGGTGAACAGGACATTAGTTACAGACTTGTGTGTGATAGTTTTTTTCCCACTGGCTGTGATCTCATCTGGATTCTGATTCAGTGCTGGTTTGGCTTCCACCCCAACATATCCATTGTATAGAGAAGTCTCCAGAATAATAATAGTGGAATCCATCTCAGAAGAGAGATGGATATTAAATGCTTTCCACGGAACTGTATTTGTCATCAGCTGAAAATAGTGTCAGAACTGAGCCATTTACTCAGATGAGCTTAAGTTCTTCTGCTTACTGATGGAAATAATGAGCTTCAATCCAGATGAAACTTCAGGAGCTGTGAATTGTTATACGTAGCTGCTGGACTTCTCAGTCCACTCCTGTGCAATTACCAGCCTGAGTGTCTTTGGCCCATTATGTGGTCCTATGAAATGACAGCCTGTTCTTGCACTTACTTTCTCATGGCAGAATTAATTCTGTTGCCTTGTAGCGAGACAGTTGTATTCAGCCCTCTGAGTTAAGTGTGCCACTAGAAACTGTTACAGTATCAAAACCTTATTGGGAAGATAATTAAAGATTACTGTCCTCTCTCATTTCCTTTGCTTTGGGGTTCTCGGCAGCACTGGACGTGCTTTGATGGAGCTCTGTGACAAGGGTGAGCAGGCAAGTGCCACGGTACCATGGGGACTAGCACTTGAGAAAACCGGTGACCTCTGGAAATGCAGACTTCAATTTCTTTACCATGAGTAACACAGAAATGATTCTTATTGTAGCAACTTAATCTTCTTTCCTTCCCAGTAGAACACCCACAGCCTCGCTCTGAAATCAGAAAATTGTCACGTGGGTTTTGCTGTTGCTCTCTTTTCTTTACTTTCTTCCCAATTCAGCAGCTCCTAACTTTGTGTTACAAACCCCTGACATCTGACATTACCTGGGTATTCCCTTCTGAAGAGAACCGAGAACAGACTTTCTTTTGCATGAGTTAGTTCACTTTTGGGTGTGACTGTTTATGTTTTGTTTAGACAGAGGTTTGCATGGGGCAGTGTGCCATGGTGGGGAGGAGGCAACTCACAAAAAAGACTGCAGCCTGCCTCTTCTTTAACTTGGAATTACAGCCTGTGCAGGGTGCAAGTATGGTTCTGCCCAGTGGTCTTGGTGTACAGGATGCAGAACTTCAGGATTTACTTTCCACAGTTGCATGGGAGGCCGAACAATTAAAATCTTCAAGGCAGGCTGGTATTTTTGGCTCACTATTGAGTACTGTTATGTAAGATGATACAAAATGTGTACGTTTCTTGGCTTAGCAGAAATATCTGAAAACAGATGGGCTGTGTCTCCTGAAGCTTTTCTTTCTCAGAGGTTTTTTTCTGTGCCTCACAGTGGGTTTTTTGCTGTTTTCTGCAGACTTCTGCTGGATGTGTCTGGGAGACTGGAAGACTCACGGCAGCGAGTACTACGAATGCAGTCGGTACAAAGAGAATCCTGATATTGTAAACCAGAGTCAGCAAGCACAGGCCAGGGAGGCCCTTAAGAAGTACTTGTTCTATTTTGAGAGGGTAGGAGACATCTCCTTGGCCAGAGCTGCTGTAGCCTTTTAATGCTCCCTGCCTGGTGCAAAGGTCATTGCCAGCAATCTCCGTGCAAGAAACTGCCCAAAGAGAACCTGTGCAGAATTTTCAGGCTCTGTTTTTCACTCAAAATCCTGCCCTGTGAATCCCATTCAAACCAGTGGTGTCATACCCAAAGCAAATCATACTTGGTCCTATATTCCCTTGTGCTAGAGAAAATCAGTATTACTTGTGTGCCACTGTACCATTTACCTGCAAGGCTGAGTGCCACTGCAGTAGATAGATATTGCTCCAATCGTTCCCTTCCAGGACTGGGGAACTTCAGTTCCTTGAAATCTGTCTTTATAGAGACAAAGAACTAAATAAACTCTGCCATGTTCAAAGCTCCATTGGCTCTAGCAAAGTTTTACTAAAATTTCATGTAATCACATTTTTTAAAGTTGCATCTCTGTCCACACAGCAGGCTCCACGCACCTGGCCATGCAGAGCAACTCTACAGCAGCATCTGTAGAAGAGAGTGTGGTAGAGGTTAAATACTGGTGCATTTCAGTTTCCCTATTAAAATGAGTTTATTCTTCACAGCATGAGCCAAGTCCTGTGGTAAAACAAATGTGTTCATTCCTGGTTCTTCAGAACAACAGGCTTTGGGAAATAGCCATGTTTACAATGTGCACATGGAAGTTGGATTTCACTGAGCCTGTGTAAATGTTAAGTTGAACTCTTAACCTTTCTATAGAAATCCTTTAAGTAGGGGAATTGCCATGTCTTTCCATCTTGTTAGGCACAAGGTCGCTGTGTGACCAGAGGGCATTCCCACTCGGAGGAGCTGGGAGTGCTCCCTGCTCTTTGCTGCCATCAGTCTGTTTACAGCCTCTGCCACTTGCTACTGGAGGTGCTGCCTTGCTGTTCTTTCCCACAGCATGTCTTGCCTTGCTGGACTCCTGCCCCACTCCAATTTCTGCTTGCTAGAGCTTGTGCTTTTACAGCAGTAGTACTCTGGTCTCATGCCACTTTTTCTTTCCCTGTCTCCCCACCCTCTGCAGTGGGAGAACCACAATAAAAGCCTGCAGCTGGAGGCACAGACATACCAACGAATCCAGGAGAAAATCCAAGAAAGAGTTATGAACAACTTGGGGACATGGATAGACTGGCAATACCTACAAAATGCTGCAAAACTACTTGCAAAGGTGGGTAATTGTGTCTTGTTTGGCACAGAGAAAATGCAGGCCAGAATGCTGAATTCATAGTACTGATTAAGGAAGGAAATTTAAGGGTTGTGGGTATGTGGAATAGTGCCTCTGGTCTAGGACATGAACTAGCTAAAAATCATCTGGAAGTGACTTCTGTGAAGTTATACTTCACGGTATACAGAGCTGCACAAATTCTTCCAAGGAAAGTGTAGGAAATTCTACCACGAAGTGTCCTTGTTAGGAGGTAGCTTCTTAGCCTGTAGTGACCACACAAATGTGACTCTGTTGACTTCCAAGTCTGACACTCTTGTCCTTTTCTCTGTCTTCCTTCCACTCCTGGGCAGTGTCGTTACACCCTGCAGTACACATATCCATATGCCTACTACATGGAGTCTGGTCCCAGAAAGAAGCTGGTAAGATGTTTTGCCTTTATTTTGTTGGTAAATTTTTGGGGTGTAGCTGGCAGCATGCTGGGCTGAATACCAGAGCTTGGCAGTGTCTGAAATATTAGTCCTTGAGTTTGAGGTAAGGACAGGACAAATAGGCAGTTTTGCACCTTCCCTCTTCACTTTGAGTTGACCAGCAGCTCTGTCATCTGATGCATTACATTATTTTCCCAGGGGACTTCACTGCACTTTCACTAACAAGCCATTTATCCAGAATGTTTTGAGGCTGGAAGTGTGCATTTGTTCCTTGGTAAGATTTATCACAGTGCTATGGGCCATATTTTATGTGAAGAGCTGCTGGAGGAGAGCTTGTCCAGCCTTGAATCAGGGTGTAGCTTTGCTTTTTACTCCTGCTGTAATTTCCTTTGTTGCTTGGTACATCTCGTGGACTGGACATGTTCAAAAATAACCCTGAATTCACTGCAGAGTTTTTTCTTTGACTCGACTGTCCTGTAAAACCTGTTGCAGAATCTTTCCCCATGGGATCATGTGTTCTCTGAGGCTGTGGACAGATGCTCTCTTCTCGATCTGACTGTGCCAGTGGAACAAGTTGCTGCTCCCAGCAGTGGTTAACAATCCCTCCACTCTGCCTGCAGAGCTGCTCATGGGAGCGTTTTCTGACCTGTTTATGGCAAAATGAGCTGAGTTAGGAGATACTTGTCACTTGCAGTGTTTTTAGGCTGACTGGATTATTCACTGAGTGATGCAGGTTGGGGAGTGCTTACACAAGAAACTCCCAGAAGGGGTGATGCTGTGTAACTGAAGGTGGATAAGGAGGAAACACAAACCTGCTCTGCCAGCACAGCTGTCAGCAAAACACATTTGTCTGCTCCTCAAGTGTGGTATGGAAACTGTGTGGTATGAAACTGCTCCACTAAACTAGTTTCTTTTTGCTCTCTAATTTTGCTCCTTGCAGTTTGAATACCAGCAGGCCCAGCTGGAAGCTGAAATTGAAAATCTCTCGTGGAAGGTGGAGCGAGCAGACAGCTATGACAGAGGGGTGAGTGTTCTGCTTGCTTGAGCCTGATGGCCAGATTTTGTTGGTTGGGCTTAACACTTCTGCAGAAGCACTGAGGTAGTCAAGTGAGAGTTCTGAGAAACTAGATCCAGAAACCACCTTTAGGCAGCAGATGTTGTAGAAGCGGAGTGCTCACTGCTTACGGAAGGGGAGGGTGGGCTGCAGGGAGTCCTGCACACTGAAATGGGACATACAGAGCTCTGGAGGAGGCTCCGGGTATCCCTCTGGTGAGGAGCAGATACCTTAAGTGTGTAGTGGTTTAGGAAGAGCAGGAGCCAGTCAACTGCAGAGGGAGCCCACATCAAAAGCAAGAAGATCTGGGATGTTGTGATCCAGAGTGCGTGTGAAGTGTGACAGTTGGTGCTTCTCACATGGAGTTTAGTCTCTCTGAGGAAAATGAGCTCTTCTCTGGAAAATGTGTGCTAACAGTTTGTACCTTCTGTTTTACCAGGACTTAGAGAATCAGATGCACATAGCAGAGCAGAGACGGAGGACCCTGCTGAAAGACTTCCACGACACATAAGACAGGAGGAAATGACAAAGTGCAGGGGTGAGAGCAGCGAGTGAAGTGATGGCAGCTTCACTGGGATAAGCAGGCACTGCCTCTGGGAGAACATGGCCAAGGACAAAGCCACCCCTCCCCTTGCAAGTCAGACACATGCAAACACCACATCTTAGTCCAGTTTGTTCTCTTATCTTTCTGTTTCTGTTTCTGCCAGGCTAGAGGCCAGAGCTCAGATTGGCATATTTCCTGGGCCATTTCCCTCCTGCCTTTGATGGTTTCAGAAGGGGAGGGAGTTTTTCTCTGAATGGCTGTTAATAGTATTAGATCATTACAGTTTATGTAATTTTCAACGGTTGTACAATTATACAGACAAACCTTAGAATAACACACAACCCTTTTTAAAAATAAATTGGCAGTGGAGTGTTTTTCCGTAATCTGCTTGTAAATTTAATGGGCTTTTCCCCCTCTCCCTCTCCCTTCCTCTGACCCAAAAATCCTCCTAGGCACTGAAGGAGGTTACAAAATATCTCAGCTGTATTTCCCGATGCTCCTTTAACCAGGGCATTGTAGCATTGGCATTGCATGAGGAGAGTGGCTGGTGTTAAGGGTGGCTGCTGCTGTGTCTGGCCCGACAGTACCAGCAGTGGCTGTTATTCAGTATGATTACACGTGACATCTCTTTTCTTGTAAATCAGCTGTGCAAAATCCAGCTACACAAACAGAAGCAAACAGAGGAATTTCAAGGGACAGACCAGGTTAACACTGGGGGATATGCCTTGAGTTTGAGAGAATTTGAGAGAAATCAGATTCTGCATTTGATGGATTTTAGGTCTTCCATGTAGATTTTTGCTTTACTTGTTTTTGTGGGGAGGATATTGTATTGCCAAAGTGAGTGATGAAGGAGTAGTAGCATACAGTTGTTAATCAAGGCTTGGGGCTTTTGCAGAGTGAAAGAATCCATGTTATAACAGTGCCATGCAGCCTGGTAAAGATTATTTGTGCCTCCTGGGTAGCATGGCTAAGAAAATTTGATTTCATTCATTAAAGTGAGACTGAATACCACTACGTTATGAGGAAGAAAGATTATGTACAACACACTCCCTGGCACATGTTGGCAATGTGGTTGGGCACTTGAATACAGGTGCACTACTCGTGCAGAGCCTGCACAAAGCCAGGCAGAAAATTAACTAGCAAAATTAATTTATTTGTATATTAGTATTGATACTGGTGGGGACTTATCAGAAAATTGATTGTTAGGAGCATGTGGAGCTTTTTTATTAACATTCTTTTTTCTAATGTAAAATATACACTAAAATAAAAATATGAAAACCTAGTTCATCTTAGTAGGGGTTAACATGAAAAAGATTGCTTAAATGCTGATCCTTGCCTGTCTGCTGCAGGAAGCAGGCCACATGTTAGGATTTCACAGGCATGTGTGTCACCTGCACCAGGAGCTTGTTGTTTGCAGCCAAAAAGGTGCAGCCGGAGTCTGATCTGAGGAAATCTTCTTCACCTCTGTGGGGAACTCACAGGATTCTCTTCCATACTCTATGTGGAAGTGTTGCCTTTGATCTATCCCTGTATTGTTCTTATGCAATGTCACTTGATAAAGATTAAACTGGAGGGGGGAAAAGTGCTAAATTCCTGCGTGTCAGAATAAGCTCACTCCACTGTTGGAGCCTCTTTCATGTACCTGAGACACATAATCCAGGTATTTGCAGCAGGTATAATTGGGCTGATGGATTTTATCAAGAGCCATGCATCAGTTTAAGAAAGGAGTAGCTGCCATAGGAACTAATCCTGTGGCCGTGCTTGTTGTACACAGCAGAAAATTTCAAACTGAGAGGCCTTTTCCTTCCTCCCTCCCTCCCTTCTCTGCTGTGGGATGTACCCTAAGGGAGCAGGGGAACATGCTGCGAGGAGCGGGGTTACAGCGGAAGAGGCAGAGGGTAGGGAAGGGTTTTGGAGAGATGGCTGGAGCCAGGGAGTGGGGTAGGGAGGGAGTCTCATTTCTGAGAGCAGCACTGCTTGCTATGCAAGAGATCTCCATAGCCATGGCTCCGTGTGTTCCAACTGTCCTGTTCTAGCTCCTCTCAAGGCTGGAGCCATAGAGGTAGATATGTCCTTGCTCCAGCCACTGTCTCCTGACTTTATTCCCTCTGCACCCAACAGCAGCCTCTTTGTACCCTCCTCTATATTCTAGAAGTCAGTCTCTTCCTTCCTCTCCCAAATGATTGTCAGTCAGGGCAGACTGCACCCCCAGGAAAGGTTTGCTGAGACCCCAGCAGTTTGCAGTGCATAGAACCAATAATCCCAAAGAATTATCACTTCTCTTACATAATTGTCCAGCTTTGAGCTAGATGAGAACAGAGTTTTGTCTGTCTCCCTCCCTGCCTCCTTCCCCTCCCTCTTTCTCGCGTGCCCCCACAAAATGCTTTGCTATGAATCCTTGTTTGTAGACAAGCCAAACTATAGAGCTGTGGCCAGACTTGTTGAACAGGCTGCTGAGATGCTTGGCTGAGGAACAGTAATAAGGATTGCACAGTGCACCCCCTAATTCTTTCAAATTTTCTGAAACTAGAACTTTGTCAACAGTTCCATTTATTTTTAAACAAAACAAAACATCCTTTCTGAAGGTGGTGAAAGTCCTGGGTTGCATGCACAGATCCTGTTGCTGTACTCTGTGAAAACAACAGGACTTGCTTTTGCAGCCCAGGTAGGGCGACTTCTGTATTGGTGTCATACAGAAAGTCATGGACTCCAGGACAAAACCTGCAGAGCACAGGGGCTGCTGGCTCTGTGTGTAAGGTGGCTGACACAGCTTGAGGGGCAGGTGACAGGAGGGAAATAGGTTCTCAACACCCAAAGACAAGGCCAGTTTTTTCCCCTCTAATAGGTACAGGGCCCTCTTTGAGTCAGCAAGGTTACATGGATGTAGGTGAATAGAAAGTGGCTCAGGAGTCATTAATCTCGAGGTACAAATTTCCCTTTGATGCGTTACTGCTGCAGACATGGAATGTTTGCTCTTTTTTTTCTTTTTTGCACTTGTTTCCAGCTCCTACGCCAGCCCAGCACCTCTCCATCCTTACATCTGGCACTCTTTTATTTCGGCTTCGCTTGTGTTGGTGCATTGGCTGCCTCATCTCTGATAGTCCTCAGGCTTCCCAGACTGTAACAAAACGTTTTCTACTGATACCATAAACTGCATGACTGCTGCCCTGGGTGCGGTGAAGGCGCTGTGCCCGCCCGCGGATTTGGCAGCAGGAGGTTTCTGTACTATAGTCTTGCACTCTAAATTTTAGACTTTTTAAGCAGGTGAAGAAAAAAAAAATAGAACTTTATTTTTAAATGAGGCACTTGTTCTGGGAATTCCTTTCCTGGCCCCGGTCTGGTTGGGGTTGTTGGGCAGTGTGTTCGGGGGGCTCAGCGCTGCTGCCACCCCTCGCTTTTTCTTCCCAGGCACCGGAGAGGGGCAGGGGCGGCGGAAACCGCCCGGGAGACGGTTGCCAGAGGTGTGCCCGTGGTTTATTTGAAATAAATTGTGACTTTCTAACTTCGGCGGTGTCCCGGCTCTCCTTGGCGGCGGGATGGGCACGGGGTGGAGGGGGGGTGTGGCTGCGGGCGCTGTCCCCGCCCCGCGCTGCCGCAGCGCCCGCCGGGCCGTTGCCGCGGTGACGCGGGGCCGGGCGGGCCGGGGCGATGGCGGCGGCGGAGGCGCGGGCTGAGGGTCCCCCGCTGCCCGGCCCGCCGGGGGGCCGCCCGCGGCCCGTCTGCTCCCGCCCCTACTTCCTCGTCCTCATGGTCTTCGCGCACCTCTACGTGCTCAACGTGCTGGGGCTGCTGCTCTTCGTGCACCTCAGCGCCGGCGAGCCCGGCGGGCCGCCCGCCGCCCCCGCGCCGCCGCCGCCGCCGCCCGCCCGCGCCCTGCCGCGCCTCGAGGGCATCAAGGCAAGAGCGCGACCCGGGGCCTGGGGCCGGGGCCGGGGCCGGGGCTGCCGCTGACCGCTGCTCTCCCCGCAGGTGGGCCACACGCAGCGGGTGGAGCTGGTGCCCGGCAGGGCCCACAGCGTGCGCACCCTCAGCCTCAAGCCGCTGCTCTTCGGTGAGTACCGGCCCCGCCGGGGGCAGTGGCCGAGCCCGGCCCCGGTGGCGGGGGGTTTGCACCACCCGCGCTGCCCTGACGGTGGAGTGTGTGTGTGTGTGTGTGTGTGTGTCTGACACCCGCCGCTGCCTTACACCCACTCGGGGGGAAGTGACTTCTCGCCTGTTTACATCACCTCCCTGTGCTGCTGCTCCTGGGGGCTGCGTTTTAAAAACGCTGTGGTTTCGTTTAAGGTATTTTGGTGCGGTATTCGCAGTGTGGATACGGTGTTACTTGTTGTGGATGGTCCGCTTTGAAGAATTTGGAAAATTAACCTCTCCAGGTTTTTCAGATTCCCTTTAAAAGTACCTGGGATAGCTGACGAGGACCTGGAAGGAGCTGCTCAGTATTAGGAAGGGGCAAGAGATCCCCAAACTTTTGGTAATAAAAATGTGAAAGAGAAATTTAGCGTTGGTGCTTCAGCGCTGAGGAAATGAGTAACGGGAGAACTGACAGATTTCATGTCTTCCACCATTTTGCATCCTGTTCCAGATTTATCTTTATTTTTGGCTGCTCTGATACACAACCACACAACATCCATCTCTGAGATATTTTAAAACCTTCTTTACCTTTCTGTGATTTTTTTGCTATGACTGGTAAAATCTCATTAATTGAACTCTGTGTTCTGGAAATCCACTGAGAATGAGTGAAATTAATTTCTGGGGGGACAGATTATTACAAAATTTCTGCTACTGCGAAGTCAGAGAAAGCCTGTTGTCTCTGAAAAAACAGCATGAAGAATCTTTCAGATGCTTTGTCAATAATATAAATAGAGAGTTCTTTTCTGGTTCCAAATAGATTATATACACTGAAAGCCTGACCATAGGTTTCTTATTAAACTCCATTAATGCAGTAAGTATCTGGAAACACTGTACAAAGTTCTTTTGTCACTTCTACATAGGTAGTACTCATGGTTTGCCAGTTTCTTGGTGGGTTTCTGTCTGACTTTCAGGAAACAGGTACACCAACCTGGAACTTATACCAGACAGCATCACAAAACAAATGTCAGTACCAGAACCACGGTCTGGGGCAATCGCTCTGGTTTTCACTCAGGAAAACTCCTGTTTCCATCTTCCCTGCCCCACCAGTACCGCTGCAGTGAAAGAGTTGGTCCTGGCCTGCAGGGGAGGTGCTGAAGGTGATAAAAGGCAGGTTGGTCCTGGCAGCAGCAATCCCACAATTTTTAGCTTGTTGCTTCAGCACCTGCATTGGTTCTTAGGGAAGCTTTGCTCCCTGAGGATGCCATCACACAGTGACAGACATTCACCATTTCAGATGCCACAAGAGCCTGTTCTCCTTTGTCCTCCGATAAGGACTCCCTTATTTAGAAGCTGCAAGTTGCAAGACAGCTCTTATCTCCTGGATGAACCTGCCAGGAGCAAGCTCTGACTTTGAAACACTTTCAGAGACTTCTCTATCTATGCAAACAGTACCAATCTAATTCAGCTGGTTTTAAAAAACTAATTTATTGCATCTCTGTTGCCTAAATTAGTGGAAGTGTGTCTTTAGCTTGGTTGCATTTGATAAAGACAGAAGCCCTTAGCAAAGACTCTTGCGTTTCTGGGGATTTAACACAAAGTGCTGTGGCATATGAGAGCCAATTTAAGGAAGCAGTGGCTGGTCTGTGATCCTTGCTTTCAGCAGAGCAGACTGCAGTGGGACCACAGCAGCAGACACCCATTAATGATTTAATGTGTGCTCTGGCCTTTGGGGCATGGGCTGGGCACCATCGGGGAATTTGTGTTTTGTTTTTTAAATATGAGTAAGTCACATCTGCATCAAAACGAAGCTTTCATTTCATGGAGCTCTGAAAAAATCCCTGCCCTATTTTTTTCCCCCCTCTGGCTACAAGGCATCGTTTCTAAAGCTTGTAAGTCAGACCATCTGTGCACTTTTTAGTTGGGAAACACTAGTAATCAAATAACCCTATTAATGGAAAACAAATCAGACAAAACCTTTTCAACCTTCAGAGCTTTTATGTGTTCAGTTGTGTTTTCCAGATGCAGTCTGTTCAGAACATACTGCCATTGCAGGGACCACCTGACAGCAGATTCTGTGGATTGGGCCGGAATTTGTAAGACAAGGCAGTGGGGAGGAATAAAACCAGGAAATTTCGTTGGTTTTCTTCTGAGCCTCAGGGAAGAGAAGTAATCGCTGCACAAATGTTAGGGCGCAGCTGAATTCCAGTGTGAGTGTGTGAGCGCTCATTCCAGCCCACACTGGTGTGAGGAGGAGCCCACACCGTGGGTTGTTGGTGAGTTTTACGAGCACGGGGGGGCAACGTGTCTCCATCAAACCAGGCGGTGGCCACAGCCGAGACTGCAGGCGGCACCAGCAGGGCAGAAAACATTCCTCCAAAAGGCTGGTTTTGCCCTTTTTTTTTTTTTTAATTCAGCCCCAGGTTTAAGCCAATATAGAAAACTTTCCATGGACAGTGCTTTGTTAGGCAGTAGAAATCTGAGTCATTAGGGATTATCATCAGGGGATTTGCTGTTTTCTGCTCTGGGGTCTGGAGTGCAGAGCTATGGCTGTGGGTACCCCTGCAGGGAACGACAGTCCTGCTTGGATGAGAGTGAGCTGCAGAGGACTTGGTGAGGCTGAGTTTTCCCACCTTTTCTGTCTTCCTTGTGTGCAGGTGGAAGGCCAGGCAGCTGTGGAACGTTCCTCCCCTGCTCCCATATCAGAACTGCAAGTAGCTCCTGCTGTGCTGTGGCTGGGGCTCACCTCCTGGTCCCAAGCAAAGCTGCTGTTCACACCAAAGCAGAGCTTTCAACAGCTGATGTCTCACTCACACTGTGCTCTTTCTCAAGGCTCTTGTGATATTCCCAGTTACCGGAATCTTCTGGTTCAAACTGAATTTATGATGTTGGAAAATGGTTTTTCCTGTTATGCAGAAACCCTCAGTTAACTTTGCTCTGTGCCTTTCCTGCTTGGAATGGCTGTTTCCTTTTACCTGTGCAGATGCTCATCAGTTCGCAGTGCAGGAAGCTAAAGGGACAGCCTGAGTGGCTGCTCAAGAGCAGAGTTTAGTGTGCATTTTTGAAGGGTCTGGGTATTGCTGGAGTGGGTTCTTCATCCCCTTAATTTACCTCAGACTGTTCAAGAGTAAACTATTTGCTCCATTACATAAAAAGTATCACTTAGCAGTCAGGGCAACTTTCATATAATCTCTGGACAAGCAGGCACTTGAACAGCATCAATGTCTCAGGGTCAAATAGTGAAGCTGAAATACCAGCTCTGATGACGAGAACTAGAAGGAACTGTTACTACAGATCTTTCTAGTTTGTGCCCACCTGCAGAGTTCAGTTTTGTTGTGATGTTAGATCCTACACAAAGCTGTCCATCACACGTCCTAGATCTGCAGAGCCTGGTTAGAGGAATATGTTAAACCTGCATCCTTGAGCTCTGTCTTGGTAAAACAGGGATCTGTAGTGAGGCCCTATCTGTGCGCTATGACTGCTTCGAATCACCTAGAAATACTGACTGTACATCTCCAAAACACCACCTGCCAGGGAAAGGAGTTTTCTAACCACAGGGAAAGGAGCAGTTTCTTATTGCTGGAATTGATATTTTTCAGACCTTCCGCCCCGCCTGTTCGGGGCAGCGGTGATGTTTCCACCTCCGCACTGCCTGGTGCAGGTTCCTGTTCCTCTTCTGCCAGGCATAGGCCTTGTTCACCACCACCTTGTCACTCTGTACCTCGCCACTTACAACAAAGACCCCGGCGTGAGTGCCCCTCATGATGTTGTGGGCACAGGTGGCATCAATGTCCAGCCACTGCTGGAGCCTGGAGGGGATTTCAGTCCTGAGGAGTGGGCCATGCTTCAGCACCTCCACCCTGGAGGGGTCCAGGTCAAAGTCCGAGATAGTGGTGGTTACATTCTTCCTCAGGATGCGGATCTTCACTGCTGCAGGGGTTGGAAAAAGAGCTGTTAGTTCTGTTTGCTTTTCATAGCTCTCACCTACCTGAACACAGAGAGCCAGCCCAAGACTTCTTTGCTGTCTCTGTAATGTGGGGAGGCATCTGTCCAAATTCTTGTAATTGTAGTGAACTTGTAAAAGTTCTCATCTGAGGTCAGTTTCCAGTACTGAACACTGTTCTTAAAGTCATAGAATTGTTTAGGTCAGAAATGACATCTACCATTGAGTCCAGCCATTAATCCAGCACTGCACAATCCACCACTAAACCATGTCCCCAAGTGCCACGTCCACATATCTTTTAAATACCTCCAGGGATTGTAACTCAACCAGTTGCCTGGGCAGCCTGTTACAGGGCTTGACAACCCTTCCAATGAAGATGTTTTTCCTAATACCCAATCTGAACCTCTCCAATCCAGCTTGAGGCCTTTTCCTTTTGTCCTACTGCTTGTTACTTGGGAGACTTCCTTCTCACTCCGTTTTCCTCTTAAGAGTGGCAGAGGTTTATCAGCACCATTGCATGGGCAGAAACCCTGTGGGAAGCACAGGCACAAGCAAGCAGTCCTGGTCTCATGCAAATTTACTTTTCTCTGAACTGGGATTTCAGGAGGTGACATGACTGACAGCTGCCCAGGATTTGTAAATTTTATTTTTAATTATTAAGAATATTTTTTACATGCGTGCCTAAATTCAGGACAGTATACTGAAAACTTTTTCCCAGTTGATTGAGCAGAGCCAGTGCTGCTGCCTGCTTGGGCTAGGAGAGGGAGAGGTACATTACTGGAACAACAGTATTGAAGTTTGAAATAGCCAGCATGGATTTTGCTAAAGGTTTTTGTGGACATACTGATTGAAATGCTGGTCTCAAAGGCAAAACCAGAGTAGTGCTTATTTTTAGCAGCCACAGACCAAAACCAAATCAGAGCCCACAGAAATAAAGCAGGTGTTCACTTTGGTGCTGCCTGGAGCCAGGCGCTTCTGCTGCCTCACAGGTAAGGTGGGACCTGAAACCACCTGGGATCTGCTGTAAAAGCTGCAATTCCTCCAAGTCAGTGTGTTGTGGCAAAGCCGTCTTCTATCCATGCCGCTGCTTGGCTGCTGAAGGGAACAGCAGCAATTGAGAGGAATAGGAGGGTACTCACCAAAATCATTGGCACAGAGGCTTTCCAGGATCTCCCTGGCAGTGCTGGTCTCCTCAAGCTCGCAGTCCTTGCAGCTGGCTCGGGGCACTGCTGCAACAGAAATTTGGTTATAACACCCTTGTCAAGCTTCACTGGAAAGCCCATAATGAAATTTTGAGATCTGCAAATGGTGGCTTGCTGCTTCCAAGTGATACTTCTTCCTGAGCTACCCAGTCCCTGCAAAGACATCTCAGACTGCCAGGGTAGGAAATGTTAAGCTCTCCTTCCCATGACTGGAGCAAGTCCCACTTGTGCTTTGTTCAGACTTCTGTGTGTTGGTGCATTTTAAAGCAATAGTGAAAATGCTTAATTAATATCTCCTCGTTAGGATGAAACATCAAAGCTAGTGCTGTAGCCAGACTCCATCCAGTGATGCTGAAATGATGTTGAAATGTCTGTTCTCCCCTTAACTGCTCTTGAATCTCCCCCAGGTTCATCACTATCTGGGTGTTAAATTTAGTCTTTCAAACAGTCAGCTTTTTTCTGGTGTAACTTATGCCTTCAGAGGCTCATGTTCCTGTGTGATGTTTCCCAATGTTTAAAGAAAAGGCTTGCAAAACGTTTCTTTTTGCATGTTTTTAAACCCTGGACACAACTGAAAGATCAGGGCTGCAGCTCCGCAGCTCTGCTGGAAGCACATCTCGCTGCCGGGAGCCTGCACTCCATGAGCTCTCCAGCTGTGCCTGGGCTGGAGGCTTTACAGCCATTCCTTCCCGCTGCCCCAAACCCTGCTGGGTCTGATGGCACCCAGGGAGCTAATGAATACAGCAGAGAGAGGAACAAGCCACAGTCAATGTTATGCTAATTTTCTAGACACAGTTCCCAGAGAGAACCAAACTACAATTTATGACTTCTTTTTTTTTAAATACAACTTAAAACCAGAAATATTCAGAATAGAAACAAGTCATAGGATCATCCTTTTGAGCTTTCAGTGTTACATATGGGAAAGTACATAAGGAAAAAAACTCTTACTTCTCCTGCTGGAGGCATTTTCATCCATGGAGACTGCTGCGATGCACAGCTCGTGATCTGCAGGGAACTTGTTGCAGTTCAGGATTTCGGGCCAGGGGTAGCCGTAACAAGCCATGACGGGCGCGCAGCTTCTCTTGACGGCTTCGCAGAGGCTGCGGCAAGGGTAGATGAGCCTGGGGAGGGGATGGGGGTTCAGCACCTCCACATGCCTGGCAGCAGGCTGTGAGGGGCGAGTCCTGGCACCACTGCTGCCCACAGGGCTGTGTTGCACACTGCAGTGCTGGCATTAATTGGAGATCTTTGATTTTTTTGAACATTCACATCCAGGCAGCAAACAACAAATTTCTGAGGACAGGAGGGATGAGGCTGTTCCATACAGGCTGCTGTTAGAATCCCTTTGCCCCCCACCTCCCCAGGGATCATCTCTAGTTATGTGAAGGCTGCTTACCTTTACAGGTGCCTGATTAGATACCCAGTTTTCTCAGCCCTCTGTACTTTGAGGGCTGCACTTCAGAATTGGGGATTTCCCTCTGCTGCTGGAACTGCTGGGCTGAGAAATCCCTACATGTTTGGGGAAGGAGCTGGGGTGAGGGGCTTCACGGGAGGTGGGAGGTGAAGCTGGTGGGTGCCAGCACCTACTGCAGTGAGCGAGGGGGTGGCCAGGCACCTGGGGTGGGAGAGCAGGAAAATCTAAAGGAGGGGACATAATACTTCTGCTCCTACAAGATGAAATGCTCATGTTTCACTTTCACCATGCTGAGAGGGGCAGCACGGCTTCTTGGGGACTGCACCGATCACATCACGTGCATTTTCTCTCCAGAGGCACGTGCAGTTGTGCTCTTGGGGAGAGTTAACTGTTACAGCTGAAATAACTTGTAAAAACATCTTACCTGTCCAAGCAGATTGGCGCAAAGAGGGAGCAGAGGAAGATCCTTGCATCTGGGTGGCACTCCCTGGCCAGTAAGGGCAACCAGCTGGAAGACTGCTGGATGACTTCTGTCATGGTCTCATGCTCCAGCAGGTTGGGGATCCTCATCTCGGAGTAGCCAATATCGTAGCACAAGGCCATGCGGTGTGGGATGGGCATGCAGCTGGAGGATCTCCTCAGGTAGCTCGCCCAGGCTCCTGGAGAGCCCCAGAGCAGCAGCCGCACCGTGAGACCCAGCAGCCATGGGCCACCCGCCCTCGAGGGGTGCCTGCGGTGGGCTGGGACCATGCTCAGAGCGGCAGGACGGGCAGTGCACCCTGGACTGAGCTGCTCCTGACTGTGGGATGCCTTTTATAGCCTAGGAGCCACCTCTCTGTCAATCCATCCTCATTAAGTGCGGCCCTTTCAGAGCCCTCATGGGGAAGACAATGCTCCAATTTTCGGTTGCCAGCGGCCCCGATTGTTTGTATTTTAGCAGGGGTTTGGCTTAGATCAGCAGGTGTGGAAATGAGGGCAGTTGGGGAGGGATGAATGACTTGGCCCATGTGTCTTGGGGCTCTTTTAGCCAAGATTGAATCTCTGTTTGACACCAGTGCTCCAACCCATCCCCTTTCTCTTGCTCCAGGATTAGTGTTATTTCATAAACCCCAATGTTTTCCTCTCTTTTGTTTTTTGTGAATGCAATCAAGTGTTGCTCAAAGTCAATTAGGAGGCATTTGTTTAGCTGGATCTATTGTTGAACAGGCAGGGAGATAGGATGGTCTCACAGCCAGAAGTTAACTGTTTAGGAGTGCTGAGGGCAGAGAGGAACTAATTTGCAGCTGTGGAGCCAGGTTGTTTGCGGATGGGATTGGCAGCACTCAGCTGGAAACCCTCTCACCTTGCAACCTGCATGACAGTGCACTTTCTGGTTAACAGAATTCCTACTTCATTCCGAAATCCTGTTACTACTACTGGAGAGCAGAATTGTCCTCCCTCCAGCACATAATTAAGATTCCATAATCCATCATTATTGTAGCCCAGTTTGGGGAGCTGGAAATACTGGGTGTGCTGGTTGCCAGAACACACAGTTCATTTGGACCTGGTGCCGTGCCACGAGGTTCAAACTGGTCAGTGGAAGCTCCAGCTCCGAAACATCCTCTGGCACAGAGACCCTGCGCTGCCTGTGGCGGAAATTGCTTCCTGGGAGGGTGTCACAGATACAGCTGGCTGCATTGTGTTCCTGGGGCTTCCCAGGAACAGCTCATTCTCTACAGGGCTAGTTCTGGGCTGTACTTAGCAAGAAGCCAACTGCTTATTGACAGCTTGAGCCGATACAGTTGATTTCAGGTCACAAAAGTAATTAATTTTTTTCCCCTCATTTGAGGATTGCTGCTGTAGTTTATTTATAATGTGTTTTTGGCACATACCTGCAGGAGCTCCAGGGAGGTGCAGTTTTGGAGAGCAGGACCTCGGGTCTAGGAGCACTTAAGCCGTCCTGTGTTGGTGGCTTTTCTTTCCCTTTTCAGAAATCTCAGTGGCTGGTAACAAGATCAGCACAGTAGTGACAGATACCAGCCTCAGATCCTCTCCACCTCCTGGGCCACAGTCTTAACTCTGCAATGGGACCTTGCCAGCGCTTTCCAAGTGCATGCCCAGTGTACCATGCAGCTAAAAATCTCCTCATGGTCATGGGTGTATTTCTCTGGATTTAAATGTGCTTGGGATCCTGGAACTGCCTGATTGCTGCTGGGTTTATGCTGCAAAGGAAAGCTGGTAATACCTGGGTATGGAGTGTGGCATCCTCCATGTGCAGTATCTTCCCCTTTAATATTGCATTTGAAGACCATTTTTAGTGGAGGATCAAGGGAATGAATGGGAAAAAGAATTTTTCTTCTTTCTGTTTGAGTTTCATAGTAGAGCACTGGGGCATGCTCCTCCAAATTATATGTGTGAAAGATACTTGGTTTTGTGCAAAGAACAAGGAAGCCTGAAACCCTGGCCATCACCACTGCCCACTGTAAAGATTTTTGGCCTCCCTTCCTGTAAAGCAGCAATTCCCAGACTGTGATTAACATGGCCCCTTTGAAATGGTAATATGCAGTGATATGCAGGTTTGTTCGCTCCTTTGTCCATTGTGGTATGTGTGAGAGAGTTTTAAGGGCTTGACCTCTGGATCCAAACACTTAGGAACTGCTGCTGTAAAAATACCTGCCTCCAGCAGCTCAGGTGTGTGGTGTGTGCTCTCTGAGAGCTCTTCTGGTAGAAGGCTGGATGTCTTTGAATGTCCCAAGTTTAGGCAGTTCCTAAATTACACTCCACCTCTTTTTTTTTTTTTTTCGCCCTGAGTCTCCTGCTGCTGGTATGGCATCCCATTGTAACAGTTCCTCAGTCTCTGTTGGTGCTCACACTTTTGCTTTAGAAATTCCCGACTTCCTGACAGAGGAGGAGTGCAAGCTCATCGTCCATCTTGCAAAGCTGAAAGGGCTGCAGAAGAGCCAGATCTTACCAACAGATGACTATGAGGAAGCCATGGAAATGATTGAAATCAGCCAGATGGACATTTTCAATCTCCTGGACCATAATCAGGATGGGCAGCTGCAGCTCAAAGAGGTAGAGTGTGGGACAGACGAGGGGTGGTTTGCTGGGCACCCTCCGGCAGGTCCCCTCCTCAGATGGTCTCTGGGTTACTCACATGCTTGGGTAAGGCAGACCCCAGTATAAACTGATCAGTATTTACTGGATTTTATGTCTCAAGGCCTGTTCTGGCCTTTCAGCATGGAAGTTTCTGGGGCAATGTGCAGCAGTTATCGTGCTGTTGGGAGGTAGCAGCAGTCCTTGGCAGGACACATGTGTTTTGAATATGCTGGATAAAATGTTCCTTGTGTTGTGGGTTGCCTCTTGCTGGGTGTCCCAGGAAGTGAGTTTGTCGCCTGGGCCCTGCTTTGTGCAGCCTGTGGGAAACTCCCTGTGTGAATTCACAAGCCCCAGCAAAGCCACCCCTATTGAGGAGCCCAGGGGGGATAATGAGGCACATGGTCCACAGCTCTTCAGCACCCTTGCCCTTTATGGGAGGGTGCATCAGGGCAAGTCCTGCCAGTTCAAGGATGTCCCTCCCTAAGTTCCCATTTCAGGTGGAGCCAGGGGTCTGACTCATCCTATGGGCCACAAGTGTTGTAAAGTATGGGGAACTGCACCACTGACAACCCAGGGCAAGGCTCCTTTCTCTGGAGCCTGCTAGGAGTTCTTCAGGATTCTGCATCTCTGTACACATGAAAAGGAAGCATTTTGTTCCAAGCCCTTAACTTGGACAAGTAAAAGCATTCACTTTTATCATGAATAGCTTTACTTTCCCTTCAAGAGAAAGAGCTGTGCCCCCTCCACCTCAGGGCTGGTTAACCAAGTCCCAGCAGTCATTTGCCATGACCTAAACTGGAAATAACAGCGCTCACCAGCCACACTCTGTGTGTGGCTGCCAGATGATTCTCACCGCAGTCGTGTTTCTGCGGAAATGTGCCGATGCCTGGCTGGCTCTGCAGAGGAGAGCCTGCCAGGCCTCACACAGGGAATCTGCAGGGGTCTGGGAGTACAAGAAACCAGTGCCCTGTGTTGATCCATTTATGAATTTCAGGTGTTGACCCACACCCGGCTTGGGAACGGCAGGTGGATGACACCTGAAAACATCCGTGAGATGTACACAGCAGTCAAGGCTGATCCTGATGGGAATGGTAAGATGAGCTTTTTGGGAATCCCTTTTGCCCTCAGCTCGTTGGATGCCTCACACAGCCATGTGGGTCAGAGCAAGAGCCGTGTCCCCTGCCCTGGCCTGTTTCTCTAACTGAGTTCTTCAAAGGAGAGTAACACTGCTTTAGAGACCTCCTCAGGAAAGTAAACTCAGTGTAAACCTGATATCACAGCACTCCTGCCCCTGCATCACCAGTCTAACAGCAGACTGGTCCCACCACCTGGGCTGGGGTCTTGCAGGAGCAGGACCAGAACACAACTGTGCACTCCCTCTCCCCTGTCAGACCTGCCTTGGTTCGTGCCCCATAGTAGTAAGACCTTCAGGGTGCACTTTTGCTCTCCTGGTCTGACAGACTGCTCTGGCTCTGACTACAGAGCTCTTGTTACCTGGGATGCAGGTGTTAGGACACACCTTCCACCCTCACCTTCTGCAGCAGGCTGGGAGTCCCATGTCACTGGCAGGGGATGGTGGAATAAGTGAAGGTGAGGATGGTCTTGTCAGGGTTTTTTGGTGACTCCCCTCTCTGCCGCTGCAAACTCTCTGTATTCCATGAGGCCACTTCTGCCCCTCCTGCCCCTGGTCTCCCTAGGGCTCCCACTGTCCGGATGAGCACTCTAACCTCTGCTGCTCTAATTAGAGTGGCCTCAATTAAGCAGCACTCCATTTCCTAATCAAATTAAGTGAATGCACAGGCTCTGCATGCTCTCTTCCAATGACCTGGCATTGAGAACTGCCCAGGAGGAGCTGCTTTGGAGTTGAAACAGTACCAGTGTGAATGCATAAATATCCGGAGGGCACCCTGTGCCCTCTCCTCCAGGCTGGTGGCATTCTTGGCAGGGGTATGACTGAGTCCTCAGTGGCTTTTCCACCATTCTGGACATTAACAAATGAAAGGTCCTGTTAAAGGCCTCTTGGCAGGACCTTGCTTCCAGAGTGCTGCTTCCCTCTGTTGTTAGATTGGTACGTGACACTGAGGGACCAGGTCACAACCTGGATGTGGCCCTGCGTCATCAAAGACCATGGGGAGTGAGGGGAAGTGGGGACAGAGACACTAGGAATAATAACAGTGGATCATTTGGTCACAACCACTGGCACCTGAGGAACTGTCCCAGGATGACCCTGGTGGCTGGTCCTTCCTGCTGCTGGGGGGTGCTGTGCCCAGGGAGCAGAGCGGGTGCCCAGCAGTGCTGGGTTTACTGCCTGAACAAGCTCCACTCCCAGCCCATGGTGTGTGCTGGCTGCTGGGCAGCACAGGGCACTGCACTGCACGCTGGTGTCAGGACCTGGTCCCCAGTGCGAGGCCTCCCTTCTCCAGAAAGGGGAAACAACAAATGTGAGGACTTTTCTGAAGCCAAATAAGGCAAAAGTCCACCCCTTGCTGAGTCCAGTTGAGTTCTCCTGTTTTAGGAGCTTTTTAGCTCTTACTTTTCTTTTACTTCTACCTACACAAGATCATACTCTGATGTATTCCTCACTCGTGTTTTGCAATTACACAAATGCAGGGGGATGTACTGCTTGTTTCAGGTTTGGCTTTTTTTTAATTACCCCACAGGTCATGTGGAAAAGTGGGCTGAGGTGTCCTATTCTGTCCTTAAATGCATTTATTTAAGTATCTAAGTAACAAGCCCCAAGTCACTGGGTGGCTGTTTCTCTCTGTTCATGGATTGCTTTGTGTGTTTTAGGAACTTTTTAAAGGTCAGAATGGTGCTTTTCCTGTCCCAGTTCTGACCCTGCATGGTTCACTTTGGCAGGTTGCTGTATGTCCTCTGCTGTGGGTGAGAGCATTTCTGGGGCCTGTGATCCTGGGTGTAGGGAGTACAGAGCCTGTGGTGGGCACAGGACCCTGACTGGGGTCTGTTTGAGGAGGGCAGTTTCTGCAGCACCCTCAGCTGTTTTTTCTCCCAGTACAGAATACCAAAAACTATTACCTGCACCAGAGTCAGGCAGCTTTTCCTCTGTTCCCGTAGGTGTGCTGAGTTTGGAGGAGTTCAAACAGTTGAATATCCGTGACTTCCATAAGTACATGGGAAGCCAGAAGGTGAAGATGAGTGACCTGGTGCGCAACAGCCAGCACACCTGGCTGTACCAGGGCGAGGGGGCACACCAGGTCATGAGAGCCATACGGCAAAGGTAAGGGCCAGGCCCGAGGGGGGGCTGGGTTTGGGGAAGCACGAGGATCACCTGTGCTTGGGAGAGGCAGGGGCAGACTTCGCTAACATCCACATTTCCTACTTGTGCGAAAGTCTTTGGAGTATAAAGACCAGTGAACAGAGACACAAAATGGGAAGAGAAGGTTTTCATTAGAACAAGAATTTGTATTGTCCCGTGGAAAGGGAAAAAGAAAAATCAGACCTTTCAGCGTCTCCATTCACTTTTGGGAACAGCCCTATAAAACCAGGAAGATTTGGCAGTATATGAAATACTTCATTCTAATTAGTAAATGAGCTTACTGGGAGAAGCTGCCCATTTCCAATGCTGTCTGGGTGCCAGTAGTTACTGTCATTTGCTTTAGTTACTCATGCATTTCACTGAAATCTGTCTTAGCTATTCAGAACTGACTTTTTAACAAGCACGACTTCACCTAAAGTAAGCCAATCCTCCAAGCACACATACTGTAGGGCAGCTTACAGCAGATGGAAGAACCTTTTACTCTTCCCTTCATCTCAGATGAAACATGGCACTCAGGCCAAATTGTGTAGCATTGGTGAGTTTCACATAGTTGGCTGGAGAGTCTCTTGTTCTTGTGGTGCTGGTCTTCACCCAGAACATGGGTGGGTAAAATCTGTCCTGAGGCTTGAAAATGGCTGTTGGCCACTCCTTTTCTTCAGCGCATTCCAGCGGGAGAATGGGGTCACATATTGCCTCGATTAGAGCAGACTGTGGCTGCCACCTTCTCCATGCCAGCCACCACACACACCATGTATCAGCATTCCACTTGGACGCTCCTCAGTTGGCTCTTAGAAGGATGTGAAGACATGGCACTGAAGGAGGCTGTTAGTCCTCCCTGGGACCATGCAGTGCCTGGAGGGGCTTTGCCATCCTGCCCAGGTGCCATGTTCTCCTTGCACCTGCCCCAAGGGCTTCAACTGGTCCCGATTCTCAGAGCTCTGAGTGTTCTTTGGCAGGTCTCAAGACGTACCTGCTTACCTTGGGGATGATCTCAGATGTAGCAGTGGAAAAATCCCAGAGCAGGAGGGCTCCGGTCTCCTTGATCACTTCCAGTGCCCCTCTGCCCTGGGGGAGGCTGCTGCAAAGGCAACAGGGAAAGGTGAGTTAGGTGACAAGACTATTCCTAGAGCTAGTCTCTCGTTCACTCTCAGCAGGGGCCCTGTGCTTTGCTAACTGTCCCTGAGGTCTGTAGGTGGTGTGCAGGAGTCCAGAGAAGTGATGACACATGAAGGCTCCAGGGACACGCACAGAAAGAAAGGATCTTGCTGAGCAAGCAAAGTCTTCCTGAGAGCAGTGCTGCTGGAGATGCATCCTTCGGTTTTGTTTTTTTGTTTTTCTTTATTAACCTTGACAAGGGCTTTCTGACTGATACTGATGGACCAACAGATCTATAAGGATCTATAAGGTTATCTCTTGGCATGCAGCCATCCGTGTCTCCGGTCTATTGGGGAAGGGGGTTCTCTTTCTCTACATTTATTCACTGCTTGGGAGTAGCATCTGAGCAGGGCGAGGGTGCTTCCCGCTCACCTGCCCTGCTCTTCCCCAGGGTGATGCGCCTGACTCGCTTGCCCCCCGAGATCGTGGAGCACAGCGAGCCCCTGCAGGTTGTGCGGTACGACCAGGGAGGGCACTACCATGCCCACATGGACAGTGGTCCCGTGTTCCCCGAGACTGCCTGCAGCCACACGAAGCTCGTCGCCAATGAGAGCGCTCCTTTTGAGACCTCCTGCCGGTAAGCTCTGCCCTGACATGGTCTGAAACGCCTCAGAGAAGGGGTGTGGAGGGACATTTCACCCTGCCTTGCATGAGACTTGGTGCTTGGGTTATGGGGCTCACAAATCAGCTCAGGAGATCACTGGCATAAAGGGATCTGAAGGGGAAGGTGGGCAAATCCTGTGGGACCTCACAAGGAGGGCAGAGTGACATGCACAGCTGCTGGGTCATCCCCACCAGAGCCTACAATCACACTCTCAGTGTTCTGGGTGGGGATTTTCTTTGTTGTCCTTGTGTTATTCTTTGAGAAAAGCTGATGGTGTAAATCACGTGCCTTATTATGTCTTGGAGGAGCTGCTGCATGTGTGGTGGAGGGGCAGGGTGTGGGGAGCCCCTGTGCCCCTCCTCCAGGTGTTCCAGGAGTGCCCCCTGACAGTCCCTCTGTCTTGCAGGTATGTGACTGTGCTGTTCTACCTGAACAATGTGACTGGAGGAGGCGAGACAGTCTTTCCTATTGCTGATAACAGGACGTACGAAGAGATGGTAAGTGAACCTCACCTTCATGTTACCTCTGGGGATTCTGAGTCTGTCTTTGAATGTCTTCATTCACTGTGGCTGCAGAAGGGGGCTGGTGTGTGAGGCTGGTGAGCGTTAGGGAAGCTGTGCTCTGCTTATGGTCTCTCTCTGAGGCCAAGGGAAGAAGCACAGGGCTTTGACAGCTGCAGCTCTCCCTGCTCAGAGGTGTGAGGGGCAGTCTCTTGGTCTTGCTGCCACAGCATGAGTTGTGCTGGCTTCTCTCTGTGCAGGTTTCCTCAGACTAAGCCTTGGCAGGTATGCTGTGCTCCTGCTAGGCAATGGGTTAAGGAATGGACCTCCAGGGGACCGAAACAGGCTGCTCTGGGTGGGTTGTGAAAGCCCCTGTGTCACCCTTGAGCTGTCCCTGTGGGGCAAGGAGCAGGGTAATGGCTGGCAGCAGGGACAGCCCAGTGTGTGCGCCTCATTCCAGCCCCGCTGGTGACACCTTCCCTGTGGTTCCTCCCCAGTCTTTGATCCAGAACGACGTTGACCTGCGAGATACTCGGAAAAACTGCGACAAGGGCAATTTACGAGTGAAACCTCAGCAAGGCACTGCTGTCTTCTGGTACAACTACCTGTCCGACGGAGAAGGTATGGGCTTGTTTCAAGAGTTGTCTCTCGAGAGGGGTGGGACTGCAGGAGGTGACAGCCATCGTCTTCTTGCTGTAGCTGAGAGCTCAGAGAACAGCCAAAGGGGGGTAGCTGCCTGCTAGTGGGAACTGTAGAGTCTTCTTGTCACCAGCTGGGTAGGAGCTTCCTGACTCTGAAAGGCCTTTGTTTACAGGCAGTAGGTCAGTGGCTCCTGATGTCTTTGGGGAACAGGACTAGCTAGCAAACAAAGACCTTGGCTGCACTCGCTACCGCCAGCTGCCTCCCATCCTGCTGTGCGAGCTGAAACTCCTGCTGGAACTTGGTCTGCAATTCAAAATGTGTCACTGATGTGGTGTTGCCCAAAGGGGTGGGAAGGGGAGGTAGACAAAGGCACGGCCATCAGCTCTGCAGCACAGGCAGGCAGGGGCCACCCCACACAAGGCTTGGGGCTGACGCCTGCTTTGTAGCTCAGCCACAACCCTGTGGTATCTGTCCTTGGGGCTGTTTTTGTCATGAAGCACAGTGTGGTTTGCCCTGACAGGCTGGGCTTTGACATGAATATTCCAGGCTGCTGGTGAGCATGGCTCCAGAGAGTTTTGATGGCAGATTTTGAGTTGTGGAAGAAGTATAAACTCCCAGGGCCCCTGGGAGCAGCCCGTGTTTCCATCTCTAGAAAATCCACAGAGAAGAGGTCACAAGACCAGTGTTGGGCTGTTGGGTGAGAATATCAAGAGCATCACTCTGCTGTGAGAAGAGCCCTGTTGTGATTTTATGAGCAATTTGTTCCTAAATGGAAAGTAGCTGCTGATGCAAGTCTGTCACAGAAAAACCATGGGACCTCTATAAAGAAAGGGTAATGCAAAACTGCTGAAATGCAATCTCTAAAATGGCCATCAGCCTCCGACTTCTACAGGCCTTCTAACGACAGCACTTCCCTCTTCCATGCCAGCCTCCCTTTTTGGGAAGAGTTGAGAAAAACAGCTGCTGTGATGCAGAATGCAAGAGCCCCTTGTGCTGAGTGGAGACAAGGAGTCAATGAGCATTTTGCACCCAGGAGAGTGCCGTGGTGAACTCCTCATAGGCGCTAGGGTGGGGTGGCACTAAGATGGAGGGGTGCCAGGAGGAGCAACTCCTGTCCGATGTATCTCAGCTCAAATCCAAGCAGGCATTGTGGGCAGGAGAGCTGACATCGGTGTTTGCTGGCCAGGTGTCCCTGCGCGGTCCCGGCTCTGCCTTCCCTCCTTGCCACCTTCTACCAAGGCTCTACTCTTTTGCAGGCTGGGTGGGGGAGCTGGACGACTTCGCCCTGCACGGGGGCTGCCTGGTCACCCAGGGCACCAAGTGGATCGCCAACAACTGGATCAATGTGGACCCCAACCGCCGGCGGCAGCAGCAGTTCCAGCAGGAGATGGAGCGCTACGCGGGGGCAGGGGCCGATGCGGGGGCCGGGGCAGGAGCCCCGGGCGAGTGGACAGTGGACAAGGCCTACAGCGGGGTGCACTTGGAGCTGTAGGCGCGGCCGCGCGCACGTGGCCTTTTCCCGCGCTGTGCGGGGGGCGGGGCCGCGGGCCACGTGCGCGGCGGGGCCGCGTCGCGCGCCAATAAAGCGTGGAGAGACGGAAGCCACCTCCGCGTGCTCTGGGGGCGGGGCCGGGGGCTCGGCCAATGGGCGGGGCCGGGGCGGGGGCACGCGGGGATCGGCCAATGGGTGAGGACGGGGCGACGGCGGTGCTACCAAGATGGAGTCGGTGGCTCTGGTGGCGCCGGTGACGGCGCTGGAGTTCGCGGGGGATGCGCTGCTGGCGGGTGAGCGCCGGGACCGGGACGAGGTGGGCGGTGGGAGCAGCGGCGGCGGCAGCTGACGCGGTGTTCCCCAGGCACGGGCCCGGAGGTGGTGGCGTTCCGGCTGAGCGGCGGCGGGACGGCGGCGCGGCGGAGCGTGCTGCGTGAGGCCAGCGTGCAGGGGCTGCGGGCCGAACGGGGCCGCGGGACGGCGGTGCGGGTGGTGGCGTTCGGCGGGCGGTGGCTGGCCGTGCTGGCGGTGCGGAGGGGGGAGCCGCAGCTGGCTCTGTGCGGGGCTGCGCGGGAGCTCGGGGCGCGCGTGTGGGAGGCGCGGTGGGCACCGGGCGGGCGGCTGGCGCTGGCGCTGGGCGGCGGGGCCGTGGCGCTGTACGAGTGGCGGGGCAGCGGGCGCTGGCTGCAGCGGACGAGCTGCGGCGGGGCCGGGGCGCTGCGCTGCGCCGTGCTGGCCGGGGCGGGCTGGGAGCGCCTGGCCCTGGCGGCCGGCACGGCGGCGGGGGCCGTGGTGGTGTGGCGGGCGGCGGCCGCGGCGGCCCGCGGCAGGAGCTGCGCGGGCACCGGGGCGCGGTGTTGGCGCTCTGCTACTCGGCGGCGCGGGGGCTGCTCGCCTCCGCCTCCGAGGACCGCAGCGTGAGGCTCTGGGCCGTGGGCAATCTGGTCGGCGGAGACGGGGACGGCTCCTGCCTGCTGGTGTGCTACGGACACGGGGCGCGGGTGGCCGCCGTGGTGCTGCGGGGGCCGCTCCCGGTCAGCGCGGGGGAGGACGGTGCCTGCCTGGAGTGGGGAGGCAGCGGCGATGTGCGGCGGGAGCGGCGCGGGCACCGCGGGGCCCTGCGCGCCCTGGCCCTGCGCTCCGCCGGCGGCCGCCTGGCCACGGGCGGCGACGACGGCGGCGTTCGGCTCTGGCAGCCCCGGCGGGCGGCCCCGGCGACGGTGACGGCGCTGGGGGCCCCGGAGCGGCCGCGGGCCGTGCTGCTGGCGGGACCGCGGCGGGTGCTGGTGCTGGGCGAGGCGGGCGGGCTGGCGGCGTTCGAGACGGCTCAGGGGTGCTGGGTGCCGGTGTTGCCCGCCCCCGCCGCCGGCGGGACCCGTGCCGTGCTGGCGGCCGCCCCTCTGCCCGGCGGGGACGAGGCGCTTTGCGCCCTGGGCGACGGCGACGGGCGCCTCCTCCTCTTCGCCCTGAGCCGCCCCGGGACCGCCGCCTCGCTCAGGCTGTTCGAGGGGGCCGTGCGCGGCCTGAGCTGGGCCCTCTGCCCGGGCTGTCCCCCGCCACCGCTGCCACCCTCCTGGCCTCCGGTCCCGAAGGGGAAATGCTCTGGCTGGACGTTGCCCACCGCCCCGGGCAGGCACCCTGCGTGCGGCTCATGGGACGGTACCTGCTGCCCCCCTGCAAGCATCGCTGGCACACCTGCGCTGCCTTCCTGCCCCAGGGAGAGCTCCTGGTCTGTGGCGACCGCCGGGGCTCCCTTCTCCTCTTCCCTTTCAGCAGCTCCTCGGGTCAGGCTGCAGAAAGCACCAGCATTGCCAATGGTGTCACTGACTCAGTCAGTGAGGACTCCAGCAGCGAGTTGGAGGCATCTTGCTTGTCACACAAAGGAGTTCTTCCCCTTGAGTCCCCGCTGTCTGTGCTCTTTGGGCTCCATGGGAAGACAGGGGTTACCTCAGTGACCTACCACAAAGGCTATATTTACAGCACTGGCCGTGATGGTGTCTACCGCCAGCTCCACCTGCGGGACCAGCAGCTGGAGGTTCTGCGGAAGCACAGGCCCTGCAAAGGGCTGCAGTGGATCGAGGAGCTGCGTTTCACCCCAGATGGGGACCTGCTCGTGCTGGGCTTTCACGCTGACAACTTCGTGGTGTGGAGCAGCAGGACTAGTGAGAACCTCCACTGCATCCCCTGCGGGGGTGGGCACCGCTCCTGGAGCTACTGCAGCAGCCCCTCAGCTGAGGTCTTTGCCTTCATCAAGTCTGGGGATGTGATGCTGTACTGCTGTGAGGCCGAGCCACGCGAGCAGCAGGTGCTGCTGGGGTCCCTGCACGGGCGGCAGATCACCTGTGTGCGGCGTCTGGGGGCCATGGAGGTGCCCGGCCATGCTGCCCTTAACGTGCTGGTCACCGGCAGCGAGGACACCACGGCCTGTGTCCTGGTGCTCAGTGAGCACTCTCGGGCGGCCGTGCCCCTCGTCCGCCTCAGTGACCACATTTCCAGTGTGAGGACGCTGGCACTGGCCAGCCCCACGGGACCTGGAGACGAGGGCTTTGTTGATAAGGGCTTGTCTGCCCTGCTTTTCTCTGCGGGGGGCCGGGCGCAGATCGAGTGCTACCGGCTGCTGTGTGCTGGGGACCCAGAGAGTGCTGTGGAGAGCCTGGAGAGTGCTGTGGCCTGCCAGGTCATCCATGTGGCCTCCCACCGGCTGGACGAGCACTGGGAGCGGAAGAAGAACAGGCACAAGCTTGTCAAGATGGATCCGGAGACAAGGTGATGCTCAGGGACTGCCTGAGGCAGGGTTAGTAGTGACCATGATCTGGGAGGGTGATGAGAACCACGCTGGCCTCCGCTGGGGTACTGCTCTGTGCAGCTGCATGCTCAGCTGAGGCAGACTGAGCTAGTGTGGCTCCACGTGTGCATCCTTGGTGCCCTGTGTGCTGTGGCTGGGACTCGAGGGGCTTTTGGGGCTAGGCCAGTCTTTCCTTGTGCCTTCTCCAAGTACTCAGAGCTGCATCCAGCATTGGGCTTGGGCTGCTCTCCTGGACCATCCACCTCCTGAGGACCACAGGTGTCACCAAGGCATTGGTGAGCATTGTATCTTTGCTGCAGGTACATGTCCCTCTCTGTTGTGCCTGGCACCAGCACCAAGCAGCTGCTGCCACCTTGGAAGTTCCTGGCTGCTGCCTGCAGTGATGGATCAGTCCGGTAAGGAGCCGTGGTGCATTCTGGCAGGGAGAACAGAGGTGGTGGTGGAAGCAGAGCAGGCTGCTGCCATGGACGTGGCCTGTTGGAACAGAGCAGTGCATGGTGGAAATTGGGGCAGAGATGCCAGGAGCTCCTTTTTCCTACAGCCAACTGCCCTCTGCTCCATCGCAGGGTCTTTGGGCTGCTGGAGGCTGCTCGGAATTTGGTGCTGGTGGCAGAGTCATTTCACCACCAGCGCTGTGTGCTGAAGGTAGAGGCGTTCCTGCACACAGGGACAGGAGGGGAGAGGTGAGCCCCGAATACTGGGCTGTGCAACCAACAGGGTCTGGGGAGAAGCATTTCTCCTTCTGGGGATGGCAGCTCAGCCAGGGGAGGGAAGGGAGGAGGTCAGGGGGGCTGTTCTGCCATTTCCACAGATCTTGGTGGGGACCCTCAGGGCTGTGGCCAGAGGCTCCCCCTACACCTTCCTTCTAGGAGGCACCTCCTGTGCAGTGCAGCCACTGATGGCAGCATCGCCTTCTGGGACATCACCGGCCCTATCACAGACGCGACAGATGCCCTGCACCAAGCGGAGGGGGACATGCAGCCCCTGGGTGGGTGTCACAGCCAGCAGCCCTGCTCTGCCTCCCGAGGGCGGCCACACTGGTGGCTCCTCTGCTCCCTCTGACCAAGGTGAGCATCGCTGTCCTGACCGAGCCTGTCTTCCCAGCCCTGGGTGCCCCGCTGCTCACCATCATGGCCCACAGCTGCGGTGTGAACAGCCTCCATGTCAGCAAAGTGCCAGAGGGACAGTACCTGGTGGCCAGCGGCAGCGACGATGGCTCCATCCATGTCTGCCTGCTGGAAGTGGCCCTCGGCAGGAGCGAGGCAGCAGCAGGGACCTGCCTGCAGGTCCTGGAGCGGGTGTCCAGGCCCTGTGCCCACGCTGCCCACATCACAGGGATCCGGGTGCTGCGACCAGACCTGCTGCTCTCGGCCTCAGTGGATCAGCGCCTGACGCTGTGGCGCCGGAGCCTGGGGAAGCTGGTTCCACTCAGCACCACCTTCTTCCATGTGCCTGACCTGGCTGAGCTGGACTGCTGGGAGGTGGTGGAGGCGGGGGGGGAGCTGCGGTACTACTGCGTGCTCTGCGGGCAGGGCCTGGAGATGCTGTGCAGCACAGCCCCCTCTGAGCCCCCGCCACTAGAGGCTCCCCAGGAAGGGGACAGGTGTGCAACACATCCCAGTCCCTGCCTGTCTCGGGAGGGCACTCTGCACTTTGGTTCTGCCCATCACTGCAGTCCCTGCCCCCAGCCTGCACAGTGATGTGTCCCCTCCTTAGGCAATGGGCATGCTTGGCTCCGTCAGGGGCAACACAGCCACATCAGGGGTGCTCAAGGCCAGTGGTCTCAGGGGAGAAGGCAGATGTGACCCCTCCTGGACAAGCCTGTGGCTTCCCAGGCAATAAAGAACGGGGGTTGTCAGCTCTCCCTGCCCAGGAGAACCTCCTCCCCAAGGTGTGAGGGACCCATGTCCAGGCTTTCCAGCCCTGGTCTCAGAGAAGAACCTGCTCAGGCGGCTGCTTAGGGCCCTGCCCAGCACTGGGAGCTTGAGGGCAGCAGGAGGCCAAGAAGGGTAAGGCACTGGTGGGCTGCAGCCTGGTACACCCTGGAACAGGGCCCTGTTCCAGCCTTGCCCCTGCAGTGCTGAGGATGGTGCTGAAATGCACAGGGACACTGATCCTCTGCAGCACCCTGGGGGGGGCCCACACATGACCATCACCTTCAGAGCAGCCTTTCAGCACTGTCAGGCCAAGTGAGTTGTTCCTGTGCAGCAGCAGGTGGAGTAAGGGAAGAACAAACAGCTCTGAGGTCAGACAAACACAGTGTTTGCCCAGCAAGAAGTGTATTGGACCCTAGTATTGGGGCTTGGGCCAGGTTCCAGCAGGAGCCTGGAACTTCAGGAGCTCCCTGCCAGCACGGAGCAACCTTCAATAAACAGTTTAGAGGGAAGTGATTGTTGGTGCCTGGGTTTGTGGCTACTGGTCCCTTGTGCCCTCTCTCTCAGTGTTCCCAGCATAGCTTGTGGGTGCCACAGGAGCCCTCCCTTTCCCTTCACACTGGGCACAGCTGCAGGGAGCACATGGCCAAGCCCCAAACAGCACAGGCCCTGGGAGGGGAAGCGCCTTCATGGGCTGAAGTGTCCCCTGGCTGGTGCTGAGACAGCCCCTCAGCCTGATGGTGACAGCACGCCTTGTCCTCCCCTAACAGCACATTGTCCAGGTGCCTGTCACATCACGGCACAGTTCTTCATGGGGGGGCTCAGATCTGGTTGAGAGGAGGGAGGTGCAGAGTTGCCAGCGCGCTATGGAACACATCCCTCACTGCTCCCAGCAGCCGGAGGCGGGCAAACATCTGGTCAAAGAGGTGAGGGAACGGCTCCTGTGGGGAGAAAGGCAGCAACTGGGGCTGGTGGCCAAACTGCCCCTCAGCAGGCTGGCCCTAGAGGCACTGCTGCCTCTGCACCCATGGGGGCTGGGCAGGGGTGCATCACATACTGGCACCCCAGAGCCCATTTCCCCACATGGCTGCCCCCAGACTGCAGTCAGCCATAAGGCTGCATGCTGAGACATCCAACTCACCCCCAGGACATGCACCCGGTTGTAGTAGGAGCTGAAATCCATGCTGAGCTGGATCAGGAACTTGCACACCTGCAAGGCAGACACATTTTGATGGCACAGCAGGTTCTGGCCAGTCTTGGGCTCTCCCCCAGCCCAAGCACATCAGGAACAGCCCCAGGGGTGTTGCAGTCTCTTCCCTCAGCACTAGACTGTGTTGCTCACTGATGGGCAGCACCTGCTGGCATGGAGCGTTGCCCTAGGCTGAGACTGTGGGAGCAGCACCCATGGGTGCTGTGGCATGTAGCACTTACTGTCTCTGTGTTGGCTGTGATCCGGATCCCCTTGGAGGGTGTGGGCAGCTGTGCTGCCTGCTGCAGGACTTCAGGAAAGGGCAGGAGATAGTTGAAGAGCAGGAGCCATTCACCCTGTGAAGGGACAATGTGTTTTAGGGCCAGATTCTCCTGGGTTAGTAGCATCCATCACTGGACCTGAGGGTGTGGAGGTCCCCACATTCCCCCTCTCAGCACTCACCTCTTCCCGGAGGCAGGAGAAGTTCAGTTCAGACACTGGTGGCAGAGGTGGGTATGTGCCTGGAAAGAAGGGAGACTACTGTGCCTGGAGGAGCCCCCGTGGCTCCACAAGTAGCTGCTAGAGGAGGGTTGGTGCTCACCCTGCTCCACAGCCCGCTGGAAGCTGTCGAAGAGCGTGGCCAGGCGGGCACAGTTGTACATCACAAAGGCGCCGCTCTTGGTTCCCTTCGTGGAGATGCTGCTGTTCTCCAGGTCCAGGGTGATCTAAGGGCACAGGCAAGTCACAGTGCAGGCTGCTGAGTGCAGAGCTGTTGCACTGTTCCCACAGCTGCCAGCCTGGGCTCCCTGCACGCCACTGTCCTACCTGGCTCCGGTGAGCAGTGCTCAGCATCTCAAACCTGATGGCCGCTGCTGTCAGGGTATCAATCACCTCCCTCCAGGCCTCATCTGGAAAATGCAGGTGGCATCAGTTGGCTCCATTTCCATGTAGTGACACCCCCAGGCAGGACACCCCACCTGGGGCCAGACGCTCCAGTGGAAGCTGGGGACCACCACACTTCCCCAGCCCCAGCCCCCATCAGAAGGGGCTGCTCTGTGCCGGTGCCCTGTGTGTTTAGGTGCCTTCCCCAAGCAAGGTCAGCACCTGGCTCCATCCTGGAGGGGAGAGGGAGCACTGTGCAGGGGAGAGCCCTGACTGGCTGTGAATTCAGAGGTGAGGGGGGAGACTCATGGGAGCAATTCAGATGGGATGGAGCAGCATCTGTGTGTGGAGCCACAGAGCAAATCCTCACCTTGTGCAAGCTCCCCGTACTTCATCACTGAGGCTTCATACATCTGGCGCTTTCGGAGCCTGGGAGAAACACAGAAGACACTCAGAGCAGCTCTGGACTGAGCTGCTCCCAGAGAGAACCCCATGGCTCTGCCAGCTTTCAGGCTGCTTGAGGCTTCCCAGCTGCAGCAGCGACTCAGCTAAGCAAAAGCAGCACAAAAGCCCCAGGAGCACAGCAGAAACAACCACACCCCAGCCAAGCCCCTGGGCTGCTGCCTGGAGCGGGCTGTGAGGGACCACCCAGCTCCTGCCACTGCCTTTCCTCTTGGCAGCACCAAGGGACAGGAGCAGCACTGCTGGAGAAGGCACCTCCAGTTCTCCTGAAACAGCCCTGTGGCCATGGAAAGCAGGATGGAGGGAATGCACTGAGCTCTCTGTGTGCCAGAAGCTCACTCAGCCCTGACTGTGGGTGCCTGGGTGCCCACGGGGCTGGGGAGAGCACAGGGAGCCTTGGCAAGCAAGGGAGCAACAGGTGCCTCGCACACCAACTCACTGGAAGTACTGGTCTGCCCCAATAGGCGATGAGGGGTTGGTCACCTTCACTGGTCCACAGACAAGGTGTTTCTGAAAGACAGAGGGGCTGTCAAAGACTCAGAAACTCGACCAAAATGCAGTGCAGGAAAACTGGGTGAAATCCAGCCCTGCTCTAAACCTAGTCCAGAGCACAGGGATGCCGGGGCCACAGTGAGAAGGGTCAGAGGTTGCTCACCTGCAAAGCTGTGTGGGCTCCCGGGTCCAAAATTCTCCAGAGCAGATCCAGCTGCTGCTGCTGGAATTCCTCCTCACAGTTCACCACATGCACGATGCTGCAGCAGCTACCCAGGCCCTCAGCCTGCAGCAGAGCACAGCAGGGAGCTCAAATGATAGGTATTGCCTGGCAGAAGGGAATAACACCTGGGAAGTGAGAGGTAGGCAATGCCACAGGGTCACTCACCCGGCACTGCTGAACAACTTGCTGCAACTCAGCCAGGGATCTCAGCATCCCCTCTGTCACTGAAAGATGGAAGGACACAGATTGGGACACAAGGGTTTGCCACCCCCTGCCATCCCACACCAGTGGGTCTCCCCCAGGCTCAAACCAGACTGAAGGGGAGTAAGAAGGGAAGGAAATTTGTGTACACAACCCCCTTATTTTCAGTAAAAAACAACTGAAAAGAAAGGAAACAGGCCTGTTTGCACCCATTCACCCCCCACTGCCACACCTGAGCTGCTCTACACGTGAAGCTCACCGAGAAGCACATCCAGGTTGGGGTCATAGCCCACCAAGCCCTGCTGCTCCACAAAGCTCTTCAGGTGCACTTTACCGATGACACCCTCGGGCAGCGCGGCCGTGCCCGGCCCCTGCTCACAGGCTGTGGCACAAGGGGCCCGGCCCAGCGCTGCCTTCAAGGCCGAGACAGCCTCAGGGAGGGACGAGCCGCCGGAGCCGGAGGGCCAGTCGATGCGGAGCTGCCGCAGGACCTCCGAGCTGCCCTCCTGGGCGAGGGCCGGGACCAGGCGCACGCCGACCCTGCGGGAGAGGGCGAAGCGGGCGCTGTCAGCGGCGGGTCTGGGGCGCGGGCAGGGCGGGACGGGGACACTCACTCACCCCTGGGCGCGCAGCAGCTGTGCCAGGTGGTCGGCGAGCAGGGCCGGGCGGAGATGGCGCGGCCGCAGAACGGCGGGGCCGCGCAGGGCCGGGCAGTGCAGCACCACGGGGCCCTCCCGCGCCCCCGCCGCGGGGGCGGCCGGGCCGGGCAGGGGTCCCAGCAGGCGCTGAAAGGCCTCGGGGCGCCGCACCTGCACCGCCAGCCCCGCCGGCGTGTCCCGGCAGCCCCGCAGCGGCAACACCGCCGGGCCCCGCAGCGCCGGCACCGCCGACACGGCCTCGGGCGGCACCTGCGGGCAGGGCGGGGTCGGGGGGGCGGTGCGTGAGGGGACGGCCCCGCCCCTTCTCCCACGGCCCGCTCCGCCCACCGCTAGCAGGCCCCGCCCCCTCCCAGCCGTGCTCCCGGGCCTACCTGCCCGCCGGGAAAGGCGGCGCCCAGCGCGGCCCGCGGCGCCAGGAAGTCTCGGTGCCGCAGGTTGCGGGCGCCGCTCTCCTTCACCCAGAGCGCGCCGGGGCGCCCCAGCGCCCCGTTCAGCGCCCGCAGCGTCGCCGCCACCCCCGGCCGGCCCTCTCCCGCCTCCATGAGGGACAAGCCGGCCGGAACGGAAGTGACATCACAACCCCGAGCCCTCTCCGCTCCCACTGGCGGCCGCCATGCTGGGCGCGGGTTTTCCGGGTGGCCATTTTGGTCACGGGCAGGAGGGACGGGCGGGGCGGCCATATTGGGGGAGCGGGGCGGGGCCGCCATGATTGGTGTGGCGGGCGGCGGCGGCCGCCATGCTGGGAGTGGCGGGCCGGGGCCGAGCCTGAGGTGGGTGGCAGCGCTGCACTCGGGCTCTGCTGCGCCCCGCACGGTGCGGGGGTCTCTGTCCCGCACAGGCTCACCCCAGCACGGCCATGGTGCCATTCTGAGGTGCTGAGGAGGGAGTGGTGCACCCTCCTCTCCAGGCTGGAGCAGCCCCCGGTCACCAACACTGGGGCATGGGGAGAGCCCAGAACTGAAAGCGAGCCAGAAGACATGCAGGGGTCAGACAGGCACAGGCTGTCCCTGGGCTGTCCCCGGGCTGCTGAGGACAGTGAGAGGCCCTGGGACAGGGTCTGGCAGCCTGGACAGTGACGGGCAAGGTGGGGGTGTGGATGGGCTGGAGGATGTTTGGCAGACTCCCTCCGTGGGCACTGTGTCCCTGGCAGACCATGGCTCAGCGGTCCAGCCTGGCACTGCAGGCCCCAGGGCTTGGCTGGGCTGTGACACGGTGGCCAAGCAGCACCAGCAGCACCTGCCAGGTGCAGTGTCTCACCACAGTGGGCTCTGCCATGTCCCCAAGCCTCCCCAGAAGGAAGGACAGGCACAAGGAGCTGCTCTCCTACCCAGCATGTGAGCAGTGTCCCACTTATCAGCCCCAGAAGGAAGGAGGTGATTACATCGTGCCCTCGTGGTCTTGATTTCATCTGCAGAGCTGAGGGGCTCCATGGCAGCAGTGGTTCAAGCACAGATCTGGCAGTGAAGGGCTCATGGTGCTGCCCAACTCCCCAGAGTTGCATGGTGGGGGCTACTGAAGTGGGGACAGGGCAAGGGCCCAGTGCAACCCCAGCCCCTTGGCACCCAGCCTGGTTGCTGGGGCAGGGATCCAGGAAGCGCTGAACCCTGGCACAACACAGCGCAACAGAGCACGCATCCCAGGAGCTGGGGACCTCCCTCCCTGCCCTGCCCTTCCTGCCCCCCCCACGAGGCCAGGGCAGGCGGGGAGCTCTGCCCACAAGGCCCAAACCGGTTCCTCCAGGGCTTGTGTGCAAGGAGGAAGGGGGGAGGAAGCAGGGCAAGGGCAGATCCTGCTGCGTGGGCTCTGCCAGGAACGCAGTAACTCGTTCTGGGGCCCTGCAGGCAGCTCTGGTGCCCCACAGCCAGTGAGAATCCACAGCCCGGGGCAGGAGTGGGGACATGTCCCCCCAGCAGAGCAGGGCCGTGCCATGGTGGGGTGCTCCCTGCACCACCCACAGCCAAGAGGTGATCTGAGAATCGCTGCTCACACCAGACCAACTGCTGACTGTCCGCAGGGCAGGAGCCGCCCAGGACCCCTGCCCAGCTGGCTGGGGGGACTTGCCAGACCTCGAGTCACCACTCACGGTGGGGTCCAGGCTGGATCCGTCCCCATGCCCAGAGTGTCCCCCCAGCAGGCCCACGAGGGCCCTGGCAGCGCAGCAACCTGGGGAGGGCTCTCGGAGGCGCCGAAAGAGCTTTGGACAGACACGACATCCCCGATGGCTCTGGCTGCCCGCTCAGCGGGAGTGATCGTGTCATTCCAAAGCTGTCTCTCTCTGGGGGACAGATCCTGCCCACCCCTGCTGGCACTGAGGGGCTGTGGGGGGTGCCAGGGAGAGCTGGCACGGGCAGGAAGCTTGGCAGTGCCTCACAGCCTGAACCGCGCCCAGTGCAGGTGCCCACATCCACCCTGCGGCCAACAGCCACACTTCTCCGGTGGAGAGTCCCCAGGAAGCCAGCTGCTGTTCTTAGCTTTTGGGGGCACAAGACCACTGGAGAGCCCCCAGCCCAGTGGAGGGGGCTGAGTCTTGAGGATGGGCACCAGTGATCCCCCATCCCGATACCTCCCTTCTCCCAGTGCAGCTCCACACACTGCCCCAGCCCCAGCAGGGGTTGGAGTGGGGCAGCGGCTCTTGCCCAGTGCCCGGCCCGGCGGGCAGGGGTGTAAGGCAGGTGAGGTGGGGGCGGGAGCGCGGGTAACGAAACCCCAGGGCAGCTGGGCACAGCGGGGACAGCTGCTTTTGGGATTCCGTTGCCCGCGCCAGCGCCGCGGAGGGAGATGGGCAGGGACACCACTGCCACGCCACCCCGACCCTCGGGCCGTCGGTGGGATAAAGGGGGGAGAGGACGACTTACCGGCGGGGACGGGGGCGGAGGATCTGCGAGGGAGCCGCCGCCGGGCCGCTGTGGCCGGGGGTGCCGGCAGAGGCCAGGGTTGTGCCGGCTCCCCCCGCGCCGCGGGCCGAGTGCCAAGGGGAGGGCGGCACAGCCGAGCCAAAAGGAAACGGCTCCGAACAAAGCCCCGATGGGGCTGGAGCAACTGGTGCCAGCCCGGCAGCCACCGACGGAGCCCGGAAACACGAGCCGTCCCCGAGGGAGTGCACCTGCCCCGCCACCTGCGCCCGGCGGCGGCACCGGCAAAGCACCGGCACGGCCCCGCCAGCGCCTCCCGGCCCCGGCGAGGAGCCCTCGGCACCCGCCATGGGGGGAAGTGAAACCGCGTGGGGAACGGCCCCACGCGGAGCTCACGCGGTGTCGCCCGGGGATTCCTGGGACCCTGCCCTGGCTGAGCGTGCGGGGACTCCTGACGCCTCTGGCACGGCACGGCACGGCACGGCGGTGGGAAATGCCCCGCCGACACTGCCGGGGAGCCTCCCAGTGACCCCCAGAGTGTCAGGCCCCGGCCGGTCCCGGAGTGGGTGGGTGACAGAGGTGAGGGACATGGGTCCCCCGCCCCAGGGCACCCCCGAGCCCGCAGTGCCACCGGCTCCACCAAGCGGATAGCGCCGAGCGGCAGCGGGAGATCCCGGAGGCGGCTCGGGGGTTCAGCCCCGACTGGCAGCAGCCGCCCGCAGTGGGGCACACAGCGGGGCCGGGGCGCCGTGCCGAGCCTGGGGCAGCTCCGGGGCACCGGCGCGGCCGGGGGTGCCGCTCCCTCCCGCCGCCCGGGGAGCCGCCCGCTCCTCTCTCACCTCCGGCCCCGCAGCCTTCGGCGCAGCAGCCCGGGCCGGTCCGCGGCCCCTCCCGCCCCGCACCCGCCGTGCCGCTCCTGCCCCGCAGCCGCTTTCGGTTTCGCTCCGGCGCCCACCCAGGGCTGCGGGTCGGGGCGCGGCCGGGCCGGGGGGCGGCGGGTGTGTGAGCGTCGCTGCCCGCCCGCCCCGCCGGCCCCGCGGGCAGGGGAGGACCCCGGGGGGGAATCCCGCGAGCCCCGGTCCGACCCCGCTCCCGGTGCCGCAGTCCCGGCCCCGGCCGCCGGGGGGCGGTGGCGGTGGGGGCGGGGCCGCGCGGCGGTTCCGGCGATGGCGGCGGTGGCGGCGCTGCGGCGGCTCGGGCCGCTGGTGCGGCGGGCACCGGGCAGGTACCGGCACCGGGCACCGCCGCTGCCCCGCGTCCGGCGGCGGTGCCGGTGGGGTCCCATGGGGTGCCCGTGGCGTGTTCGTGGGCCCCGCGTGTCCCAGCTGCTCCCTGTCCCCGCAGGGTGCCGTTCCGCGGTCACCGGCTCACGCCGGCGGACGACGAGATGTACCAGCGGACGCGGGTGACGGTGCTGGAGCCCGAGTCCCCCAGCATCATGTTCATCGAGGGCTACAGCAACCGCGGCTTCACCATCAGCGGGGACGTGGTGGTGGGGCCCTGCGCTGTCCTGCCCCGCAGCATCCTCCAGTGGAACGTGAGTGCCCGGCAGCGGGGCCGGTCCCCGCACCGCTCCGGGGCGGCCCCGCTCAGCAACCGTCGTGTCCCCACAGGTTGGCTCGCACCGGGACATCTCGTTCGAGAGTCTATCGCTGTTCCGGCTGCTGGAGCCCCACATCGGTACGTGGGGCAGGAGGGGCGCGGGCTGCCCCCACTCCGGGCTCCTGTCGGGACTGGTGGTACCTTCAGGGAGGGCAGCTCTGGGCCGAGGCAGCCCCAGTGCCGCTCTGCCCACCCTTGTCATGCCCTGGTTGCAGAGATCCTGGTGCTGGGCACGGGGGACAGGGTGGAGCGGCTCCACCCCACCATGCTGAGGCAGATGCGGGAGTGCGGGATCGCTGTGGAGGTACAGGACACGGTAAGGAGGGGTGAGCACAGGCAGCACTCCAATGAAGGGGAGGGCCGTGGTCACTGTGAGACTCTCTTGGGGACGGGCAGGAGAGAAGGGGTCATGTGTTCTGTGGGGAAGAGCTGCATCTCCTTCCTGAGTGCTGGAGCTTTACTCACTCCCTTTTCTATTCACAGCCAAATGCATGTGCAACCTTCAACTTCCTGATGAGTGAAAAGCGTGTGGTGGCTGCTGGGCTCATCCCTCCGCTGGGCATCTACCAGGGGATGTAGGCACTGCCTGCCACAGCTGTGGGCTGAGTGGGGCTGCCCCTGCCTGCCTGAAGCCCCCGAGGGTCACTGCTCCCAAGGGAGACACACTTCAGACTGGACTGTGGAGCTTCTGGCTGGGTGGTGGCTCTGCACACAGGAGGGCTGTGAGATTCGTGGGCTTGGATCTGGCCTGCAGTTCTGGCTTCTTGGCCTCCCTGCCCAGTCTGGGC
The DNA here is from genome assembly GCF_022539395.1 of Myiozetetes cayanensis. NCBI lineage: Eukaryota > Metazoa > Chordata > Aves > Passeriformes > Tyrannidae > Myiozetetes > Myiozetetes cayanensis. The sequence continues at coordinate 9,086,994 of NW_026087389.1, forward strand.
TGGGGCTGCAGGGCACAGCACCATGGCTTTACTGACAGCACCACTCCCACAGCCTTGCCAAGGTCATGTCCCACACCTTGGCAGCAAGAAGTCCTGCTGCAAGGCAGGGTGGAGGCTGTTGGGGTGAGCTGCACACCCCCCAGGCACATCTGGGGCTCCACGAGATAAATACATGTAAATGGGAAATAGAAGAATTGTGTGTTGGTTAATGCACAGCTCAGCGAGGCTGCAACATGCTAATGGGGCACGTGCTCTCCCCGGGCACTGGGGGAGTGTGCAGTGCCAGTGGTGCCACGTGCCAGCAGCTCCCTGACCACAGCCACCACCAGCAGCTGCTGTGTCCCAGCTGGTGCCTGGGCTCTCCTGTGGGGCTTTGTGCCACCCCACAGTGCCTGTGCCCCTTGTGCAGCTTCGGGCTGCTGTCAGTCCAAGGGTGCTGCATCCCCACTCGTTGGATGCTCAGCTTAAGCAGGGAACATGAAGAGGATCTGTCCTCTCCCCCCACCTTGCACTGGGGGCAAAGATGTCAGGGATGTTCAGGTCAGGGACGTTACTGCTGAGGAAGAAGGTACATGTACCTCATGGCAGCTTTGTGCCCCAAACCTGCCATTTCCACAGGACCAAGACGGGGGGGATGAGGCTGCAGGCCCAGCCCTGCATCAGGCATGAGGTAGCTTTGTTTAAAGAGTGCATTAATGAGTCTCTGACACCTTGAGGTTGCACTTCAAGGCTCTGGTTTTAGCATGTGTAAATCCAACAGGGCTGTCCCCTCCCTGTTCCCATTCACATGGACACAGTGTCCCTTCTGGGGCCATCAGCTGCTCCTGAGTCTGCTGGAAGCAGAGAGCCAAGGAAGGAGACCAAGGGATGTAATGAAGGAAGAGGGGCTCTGGGCTGACACCAACTCTACATCTTTTCCTCTTTTATTGTAAAACATGGCAAACGTGTGCAAGGCTCCAGCCCAGGATCACAGCTCCTGGGCAGTGGGTGGGCCCCGCAGGTGGTCAAAAAGCAGCCAAGGGACAGCGGGAGCTCCAGGCAGCCCAGAGTAATGGCACTTCTGCAGCAAGAGCAGCTCCCGCACGGGGCAGCGCAGGGCTGAGTGGCACAAGGACAGACACAGACGGATCTCCTTCAGAAGAGGCGCTTCTCGTACCTGTGAGGGGAGCAGCACATCAGAGAGCCCTTTTGCTGACCCACCTCACCCAGGGCATGGACCAGAGGCATAGTTAGAAACAGCTCCTGCCAGCCCACAGTGCGGAACAGCCCCTACACCCTTCCAGCTGTGAGAGGAGTGCTGGCCCAGGCCAGACGACAGGCTGTGGATCAGCTGGGCTGCACAGGGAACCAGTGGCACACCAAACCAAAGGCACAGCAGCTGAGGCACAGGATGGCTGTGCCTAAACTCCCCAAAAACTCCAGTAGGACACAGGTCCTGCTAAAAGCACTTACGAGTGAAGGCCATGCACCCCTCCTTCCACCTGGGCAGACGTCGTCCTCTTCTCAAACTTCAGCTCTCCCGAGTACATCATGGCTCTGAGGAGGAAGGACAGCTGTCACAGGCCAGGCACAGTCCAGGGCAGACAGTGCTCTGGCACATGCTCAGCTGGAGCAGCTGGAACAGGAGTCACTGGTTCCTCCAGCTGTGGCCAAAATGGTCTTTGCTATGCTCTCAGGAGCCAGGCAGGGTAAGATAACCCCACCATTTCAAGTCTGGACAGCCTAATGCGCCCCAAGAGACCACACTCCTGCACCCCTGGGGCTGGCAAATCCATGATGCAGTGCCCACTGCAGACGAGGGAAGAGGGCTACAGTGAAGTCAAACCACCCAGAATACAGCACAGTGTGGGTAGAGCTGCCTGGGGACTCCAGACGGCAGCACCGTGACCTAATCAGAGCACAGGCACAGGGAAGCACTCACCGGACTTGGGTCAGGCTCTTGGCACCAATATCCTGGCAGGAATGCTGGATCCCAGCTATCAGGTATGGAATGAATTTGTGGATAGAGCCCTTGTCTTGCACCGCGCCAGAGACCCCCTGGGCCACTTTAATTTTGTCTGTCTCACTGCATGGGAGCACAAATCAAGGATGTTTGTAAAGCAGAGAAGCCCCAAAAGCTTGACCTGTTGCCCCAAAGCACCATCTCCACCATCTCTGACCTGAAATATCGGTTCTGGCTGCCCAAGTTCTTGTCCATGGCATCTAGTGAGCCCATGCCACGGTATTTCTTCAGCCTGATTCCATCCGAGAAGAAATACTCGCCTGGGGCCTCCGTGGTGGCAGCCAGGAGAGATCCCATCATCACTGGCACAAGAGATCACCAGGGACAGCATGTCAGTAGCAGTGGCTACAAAACCCTCAGGCCCTCTGGGCACAGCACTGGCTGCACCCCCCATGGCCCCAGACACCTGCAGGTGAACACCCTTGTGCCCATATGGAAACGCTTCCTTGGAGACTCCCTGCAGTGGTTGCTCACCTGTGGAGGCCCCGAGCGCCAGGGCCTTGGCGATGTGCCCGACCGTCTGGATGCCTCCGTCGGCGATGACGGGCACGCCGAACCTGCGGGCGTACTCGGACACCTTGTACACCGCGGTGGCCTGGGGGCGGCCGCACGCCAGAACTGCGGAGAGAGCGGGCAGAGGGTCAGCTCCACGCACAGCCACGGCCCCTCCCCAGCAGGCCCTTCCAGGCTTCCAGCACACACATGCTCCAGCACTCAGAACGCACAAATCCCTGGATGCTCCTTTCCTAGTTGAGTTGCGAGAGAAGCAGATGCCCGGGAGGTGCCTGCTGGGACGTCCTCACAGCCCTCTATCCCAAAAAGCTGTGGGTGACCTTGGGACTGGGGTCTTTGATTGGATGTCTGGGATCAGATGAGACTCGTGGGTCATCCTGGTGCATGGCAGATGTGTGGGGAGCTTGGGAAGGAAGCAAACTCCAAAAGCCCCTCTCCAGAGCATCCCTTGCATTTAGCCATGTTCCACTGCTTGCTCCTTCCTAGTGGTGCCAGACCCCTTTTCCATGTACCCAGCAGCTGTATCATGTGCCTCTTGCATGGAAAGACAGCTGGCTGGGAGAGAGCTTGTATGTCTGTATATTCATATATATATTTATATATATTTTTATATATATATATATATATATATACACTGCATACACACACAAACACACATGCAGCAGTGGAAAAGGAAACAGGCAGAATGATTTGATAATAATTTATGTTCCTGCCCTGCAATGTAGCAAGGAGTTCGTCAAGTTTAGCTGCCCCATGAGGAAGGAGTTATTAGCTTTGGATTTACTTGCTCTTCCCGGTTGGTAGCAGTTACAGGCTTCCTGTTATGTGAGGAAGACCAGCACACGGCATGTCTTGTAACACATTTGTCAGCCACAGGCATGCAAGAATGCTGAGATAAGCTTCTCTCAGGGAGACTTCCCTTCCTCACAGTTAACTGGAAGCCTTTTCTCCAGTCACAGTTAGTCCCATACATGGGGTAAGATTAAGGCCATGCAGGATTAGTACTTTGGTGCGTGAACTCCAGGTGTGGTTCAGCCTGCCTGGCAGCAGCACTGGCAGCACATCCCTGGCCTGCCCGGGCCGGGGGGCTGCAGTTGCTCCACTCCCAGCACTCAGCAGCAGCTGAGGGAGGGAGGCCAGACTCCAGGCTGAGATCCTGAAAGAACTGAATTTAGTCAAACAGACCCCTGTGTTCAGCTCAGGCTCAGCCAGCCAGGGAGAGGCTGCCAGCTTCATCACCAATGCCCTTAAAGAGATGGTCTCTCTCGGTGCTGCACTGCTGAAGGCCACACTGTGGCTGCAAAATGCTGCCAGGGTAGAGCTGTGGAGAGAAATGCCCGATTTTGGAAGGGTTTGAGTCCAGGGTCTACGAGACTGTGCCACTGACAGTGCAGGGCCTGCAGAAACCTTGCAAGAATAACCATGGAGACCAGCCCTTTAAGGTACAGTTCGGCTCAGGGCCCCTGGGAGCATGGCACCATTCCGACTGTCCCAGTGCCCAGTGCCACAGCCTTGGAGCGCAGGCTTCCCAGGTAGAGTTGGGAGCACACACATAACACATGGTCAGGGTGAGGGTTTGTCTCTTTTAGTGTATTGGCAAAGGATGGCCCTACAAGATCATCTGCTAGAGAAAACCTTCCAGGATCTGCAACAGAAACCTTTCCCTTTCAGGTGTGTCAGAACTAGGAGAAAGGACAAAGCCTAAGGCTTGGCTTGTTGGGGGCTGCTCAATCCAACAGCTTCAGAGGAAAATGGAGTAGAGAATGCTTCACCCTGTGCTGGGCAGGCAAGAGCCCCTTCTCTCCACAGGAACTGGTGGGGAAAGCCGCTTTTCTAGTTCGCAGCTGCCAAGGTGGCCATGCACAGTGACATCCCTCCATCACCCAGGGCAGCCAGCTCCAAGGGAAACTGGGCCAGTGCACAACTTCCCCGCAACTAGGGCTACGGTTTAAGCATGATGGAGGGCTGTTCAGGGATCGCCTCCCAGCACTGGATCAGCAGGAGCAGGCATGGCTAGGGATCTAGAAGGGTCAGGCAGAGAGCCCAGTCAGGCTCCTAACTGGATTTTAGAGTGGAGAGTGGACAGACCTGAGTTCTCTTAGCTTGGACAGTTCAGACTCTGTTTTAGGTAATCAGAAAGGCTTCTCAGTTTTCATTTCAGATTCAAAACCAGTATCCAAAGCCACAAAACCCCAAGTGCATCTACAGCTAAATTATTCTCAAACAAGCAGTAGGGCCATGTGCAGCCAAATCAGGGTCCTGCTTCAAGACACATAATTAGGGTTGGGAACAGGGCAAGTGACTTACTATAGGTGCCCGTGACAGTAGAAGGGCATTTGGGGCTGTGGGACTTTAGGTCTGGAGGGATCTTTGGAGCAGCTAAACAAAAACAAACACACACATTTTAGAGACAGAAGAACAGCAGCAGAACAAAGGACCCCAGCAGTGACCCGTTACTGGGCAGAGCATACGGTGTGGGACAGAGCTGACTTTGCAGACCCTTCCTAGCCCGAGCCAAGCCAGAGGCCAGATCCAAGCCATCCAGGCCCGGCTGTGCACAGCGCATGCTCGCCCTACCCCAGCAGCTACCCAGAGAGGTGGGTGACCCCCTACCCCATAAAGCCAAAGCTCTTGCCCTTAAGAGGGGCAAAAACCTGGGGAGCTGCGCTCAAGAGTTCTGCAACCACATCTCCTGTGAAGCGTCACGTTCTGCTCCTGCTCTGCTCCTTCCCCAAAACCAGCACCCGATCCCACCCCACGGGGCAGCTGGGAGGCACCTCCAGAGACATTCCCCTCACTGCAGATTGGGATGTGCCTCAGTGGGGCCTTTGCCTCAGAGCCAGGGCAGGACATGAGTGTCCTGGCTCTGCTCTGGCTATGGAAGTGTCAGCCCAAGGATACCACCACTTCCCTAGAAAGGTGACCCAAGACAGACTACCCTGACTGGGAACCCAGGCAAGCAGGCAAAGCAGGAACACAGCACAGCTCCAGGGCTGCTTGCAGGCTCCATACTGGAATGGGCAGAGCTAATGCAGCCCCTTCAGCCATCAGCTGCCCAATTGCTGCCTCCTGTGGCAAAGACTAAGGAGAAAAGCAGAGAGGGCTGTGTTCTTGAGCTGCAGCACCCTGCTGCATCACCTCTCTGCACCCCACCTGAGGGGTTCAACAAATGAGGACTGAGCCTGTCCTCAAGACAGCCTTTGTGCAGGCTCTGAGATGCCCCTCTTGCCTTTTAGCTAAGGGTGACACAGCCCCTGCCCTACACAAGCTGTCTAACTGCAGAGACAGCAGCCAGAGATCCCATCAGGAAATTGCAAAGGCATCGAGCCCAGAAGATCAATAGCCAAGCATCACGCACACTGCTGCCAGAGGAAAGGGAGTACAGACAGCCCGGTGCACTTCACCCATCAGCACTGGGGATCCAGTAAGCCACTCTCCCGGCAGAGCTGCCCACCAGTCCCATCCCAGACCAAGCCAGCAGCTCCCTCTGAGCAAAGCCACATGTGCCACACCGGCTCTACTCAGTCTCGGTCAGTACTGGGAAATCCCTTTGCTGCTGCTGCCACCCCAAGGGTTGGACCCAGGTGATGAGAAAGTCCTGGTCAAAGGGGGTGAAAGATGGCTTGCTGTTGGACACTGCCCTCACAATGGGAGAATACTCCATCCCAGCCATGCTGCTTTTCAGCAGGGAGTTTCTAATTAACAGGTGTCTTCAGGCTATTTAAGAGACAGCTGATCTCTCTCACCTTCCTGTGTGATGCAGATGGAGCCACTGCCCATCCCGACCCTCAGGGCATCGACCCCTGCGTCAATGAGGTTCTTGGCCTGAGCAGCAGTCACAACTGTGGGGAGCAGAAACTGGTTTGAAGACAGACAAGCACACTGGCACACAACACTGCTCTGCCCCAAGCTCCCCAGCTGGCTGCCAACATCCCCTGCCCAGGGCAACAGCCTGTGCTGCAGCCAGGCCTATTTGGGACCACTGGTGAGTTTCTGTCCCAGCTGTCCCCAGTGAGTGAGGTGACACTGGACCTTCAGGCTACTCTGTAACACGCTTCCACCCAAAGGCTGAGGCAGCAGAGGTCATGGCACGGCACCAAACACTTTTTGAGCCACACCAGGTAGAGAGGGCATGGTACAGGGTAACAGCAGCACCAGTGAAAGACAAGGACCGCTGGGCCCTGCTGTCAAGGGGCAGGGAAAATTGCCATTAAATTTTCACATCAAGCAATACCTATTATTATGCAAAATGTTAAACTGGCGTGTAAAACTAACATGTAACGTGCTACAGAGGACTGTAGCCCACTGTGCTGCAGAAGAAAAGTTTCCAAATATCTGCACCAGCAGGGTACTGCCCTGTGCAGAGTGGCCTTGCTCTATTCCACAAGCCAGAGGAAACCATTTTAAGTTCACAGACATTTACCAAGATAACAGTTCCATTCATATCCCTGCAGCTCCCTCTGTCGAAGAAACAAATATAATTTAAAGACAGGAACAGTCTTCAACACATGCCTACCATTTCCTCCAATAACTTGCAGGTTGGGATATTTCTCCTTAATATATTTTATCATATTGATCTGGAAGATGGAGTTCCCCTGAGAGGAATCCTGAAATAGAAAAAAACCAGTTTCAACTAAAATTTCTGCAAAAGGTTAAAAATACACCTCCAGAAGAGCCTCAGGTCTTCACTCTGCTTGCTGGGGTCTCTGCTGAGCTGTGTCAGTGGGCAAAATGACTCCCCAAATGGGGCACAGAGCCAAAGGAGAAGCTGCTGCCGAGATAGGAATGTACCTTGCCTGTGCAAGGCAGTTTATTGTAAAGACTTAAGTATCCTGTGGCTTCTACAGATGGCAACAAGCAGAACATCTGGCTGTGGGTAAGAACCATCTGGCTCTGTGCCACCAGGACACTGTCAGCCCTGTTTAAACTACAGGTGAAATGGAGAATGTTCCTTGTGAAGCCCAGAAGGGCTGGTGGGGGGAAGCATCTCCCTGCTGTGTAGCAGGGCAGCTGAAATACCAGATGTCAACCACTGAGTGCTCAGGCCCTGAAAGTCTCCGAGACCCAGCCAAATCCTGTGTGTTAAACATTTCCTGCTCAGCCATGCCCTCCGAGCACAGTGGACTCACGAGCTCACAATCGATGAGAAAACCATGTGCAAATACAGACAGTGACGACCGTGCCTGAAAGCTTACAGACCAGGAGGGGAGATCAGCAGAGCAGCTCTGGGCTGACCACTCCTGAACAGCAGGTGGCTAAGAGAATAACACAGCAACAAACATCAAAGGGTTGAAGGGAAGCTGTAAGAAGCTGAATATTCGGAACTAGTCAGGAACATCAGAGAGGCTGGTGGAAGAGTACAAGACACACTTGCAGAAGATTCTGTATTAACTGACAGTGTTTCTCTTCTCAGCCTTCAGGCCTTCAATTCACCCTACATACTCCCTTGCGGTCATGTAAGCCCCCAGGTACAAGAAATCGCTCTAATTTAAGGACTCTAACCTGAAGAAGACTGAGAGATCAACAAACAGCCATATTCTAACACAAAAGAGCGTGTAATAAAGACAGTGAGTGCCACGCTGCTGCTGCTGCACTGTCAGAGCAGTTGATTCAAAGCAGGCCCTCAGCCCACCCTGGTGCTCACCAGCACAACCGCGTCCACGCCCGCCTGCACCAGCAGGTCCAGCCGGTACTTGTCGTCCTCGTGGGTCCCGATAGCGGCTCCGCAGAGCAGCTGCTTCTTGGAATCCTTAGATGCCAGAGGGTAGTCCCTGTTCTTTTTGAGATCAGTACGAGCAATTATAGCCACCAGCTCGTCATCTTCATTAACAATTGGCAGCTTGCCTGGAAACAAACAGAAAGAACATCGCTGCAGGTTTCCGCAGGAGTCGGATGTTAGCCCGGGCCAGTGCGGCAGACCAGGGGCATCGGGCAGGCAGCAACCGCTACAGGATGGAGACTCAAAGAGGTGTGTTACCCAGTCTTGCTTGGCCATGGATGCCAGCAGCCCTGGCCTGGGAAACGGAGCATGACTTTTCAGGACTGGAGAAGGATTCTGTATTTTTCAAATTGACCATAGAAAAAGTGCTTATTTTTTAATAATTAGACCCACAACACATTGTTAAAAGTCACACCACCAAACCCTAACAGAGCTGAACTGAGTGCTGAACTGTGAGGGCCAGGATAGAAAATGGAAGACATGTGGCTGGACAGCAAGGCGCTCTTCAGCCCCTGAGCTGCCAAGAATCCAACTCCAAACACGTCTGAGATGAAGGCATGTGAACTCTGCACTCTGGCAGAGGGCTGTGGGCACTCTCCTCACTGTCCCCTCCTCGTGCCGGAATGCAGCCTTCCCACGTTCCACCCACACACGGACCACGTGCCCACAGCCACCCACCGCCCTCCCAGCCCGGCACTCCCACCGCTCTCCCTCGTGCCGATGGTCACAGGTACCTTTTTTACTCCTTTGCAGAATTTCATTTGCTTCTTTCAACATTACACCAGCTGGGGCCACAACAAGATCTTCCCGCTTTGTCATAATCTAGTGGGTGGGAGAAGATAGAAAGTCACAAGAACTCCTTCACATCGATCTGAAAATAACAAACCCCTCTGCCCACGTGAAATGCTCCACACAGCACAGCAACACGCCTCCAGAAACACAGGAACAGCCTCCAGTGTGCTGTCCCCATGCCAGTGGTGACATCAGGACCCAAGCCCATCAGTGCACTGAAAACAGGAGATGACAGGAGGTCTCAGCAAGCCAAGGGAAAGCACCTAGAAACAAGGCATAATTCTCAGATGATCGTTGTTTGGGATGTTACCCAAACAGCCCTCCCTTTTAACAGAGCACAGGCAAATAAGGGTTGGAGACATTTCCAGAGCCTCATGTTGTTCTGGAAGAAACGTTACCCCTAGTCTTGTTTTCAGGCAGCATTCCCAGCACACAGGCTCTGGAAGGGCTCTGCCAAAAAAAACCCACTGCTGGCAAGGTCAATGGGGCAAAAGTCACTTCAAAACCAGGACAAATCAAACACACTCACCCACGCTCACTCTGACAAACAAGCACCAAAATACTGCGGAATGCCAGGGGCAGTGCTGGACAGAAGCTGAAAAAGGGGAACACCTGATGCGGTATACAGAAAGAATCTTTCACCATGACAGTGGTCAAACACTGGAAGAGCAGCCTAGGGAGGCAGTGAAATCTCCATCCTTGGAGATGTGGACACAGCCCCACACAACCTGCTCCAGCTGAATCTGCCTTGAGCAGGAGACTTGACAAGAGACCATGATGTCCCTTCCTAACCACAGCATTCTGTGATCACCAGTTTCAAGTGGGATATCCTCATGAAAGGCTACTTCAAAAGGCCAGGCAAAGCTAAAAGGGAACACTTTCTAACCCTTCAGGAAGGTAGATTAGTTGCACACAACAAAAAAAAGAGGGAACATTTTAGTCATTTATACCATAAGAACATTTATACCATAAGACTGCCTGCATTCACCAAAAATGCTGTCTGTGACAGCACCCACATCTCAGGAAAAGCCTGAGGAATCAAAGACATATCGTGACACTCCCTAACCCTGTGGGATCCATGAGCTTCCTGTGCTACAGGAGACCTGTGTGTTTGACTCGACGGCAACGAACAGCTCAGCAAGATGACTGCTGGACTGAGGAAACCATTCGTTTCCCTGGCCTTGCCTGGTGACAGGGACAAGCACCAGGCATTGACAGCAAAAGGGCTTCCACCTTTGCAGTGCCAAATGATCCACATAAGAAAGAGGGGAGATTCTTATCTGGCTCCTCTAAATGGGCAGCACCACTCCAAAGCACCATGTGCACTTTTATAACCTACTCCCGGCTTACGATTCCTGTATCAGGTATTTGTAGGCGATTGCAAACCAAACAGGGATGAGCATGTGATGCTGGGTTTGGTCAGCAAGAGCTAAAAATATTTGTGAGTCAAAAGTAAAACATGGCCAAGAGGCACCAGTGGTGTAACCTGACAGTGCTGTGGATCTACAGTTACACAGCTTGTGTGACAGGGATCGCAGGGAACGTTCTGCTGCATGAGGGGAGTCTAACGGGGCAGTGTTATGAAGGCCACTCTGAAAGTTCAGAAGGTTATTTTACAGAGCAAGTAGCCCAGATGAAGCACAAAGGAAAAGGCAGTCCAGAAAATGAAGCTCAGCACTTGGAGGGCTTGCTGGGCACAGTGCAGCTGTTACAGCCCTGGACAGTGCCAGACTGCTACACAGGACCACAGCCAGCAGCCAGGAACACTGGCAGTTAATTAGTGAAGTAGGGGAGAGCACCAGCTGCAGGCAGGCTGGTTTCCACAGCACTGAAAGATAACCCCCAGGAGTCACACAGACTGCATGGCCACTCCGCTGTGTCTGCACTGCAGGAGTCGCTAAGGGAGCGCAAATGAGGGAGACACTCCCCAGGAAATACAGTCACAGAGGGATCTGCAGCGCTGAGGTGGAGCCGCTCCCTCCCACTGGCACAGCATCCTCACAGCCACACAATCACCCTTCTTATCACAAGCCACACAGTTTCCTAAGGCAGGACTTGCACCCATTGGATGCTCAGAAACCCTTCTCACCTCACCAAGGGGCAGGTCATGCTCTGACTCTTTCAGGAAATCAATATCTCTAGATGAAATGATCCCAACCAGCTTGCCCCCCATCTTCCCGTTGTCCGTGATGGGAATCCCACAGAATCCGTGACGAGCTTTTGCTTCAAACACATCTCGCACTCGGTCGTTGGGGCTCAGCACCACGGGGTCTGTGATGAATCCTTGCTCATATTTCTGGAAAGGAAGCAGATCCAGCAGCCAGGCTGAGCAGCACTGCCAGGCTGACCAGGAGCAGGGCACACGCCTGGGGGTCACTGCAGCCCCTCACTCAGCTCTGCAACCACCCAGCCTGGCCATGTGCTCACCGACAGGATGACTCCCAAATCAGCATCAAGACTCACCCAAATAGTATTAAAACCCAAGAGTTTCCAAGCTAACCTGCTTCCTGAAATGATGGGGAATATTCCCACACCAGGAGGCCTGGCAGATTTCAAATCCCAGGCTGCGCACAGACAGCACCTGACACTCACGAAAAGGGTTGTGGAGGCAAACCCTGGCAGCACTACAGCTCTAAAACACCAAGATCTGGCACATTTCAACAGGGCCAGACCACGCTGCCCACCTGCGCGAAGCACCACTGCTGCTGCTCCAGCCACTCACCTTCACCTTCCGCACTTCGTTAGCCTGGAACTCCGGCGTGCAGTTGTGGTGGATGAACCCTATTCCCCCGGTCAGCTGGGGACACAAAGACGGTTCTGAGTCACTGCAGCCCCCGCCCGGCGCCGCACCGGAGCGATGGAGCTCCCGGGCCGTGCCTGGCCCCGGGGCGGACACGCGGGAGCCTCGGGCAGCGCTTCCAGCCCCGCCACGGGACCGCACTCACCGCCATGGCGATGGCCATGCCGGCCTCGGTGACCGTGTCCATGGGCGAGGAGACCAGCGGGGTCTTCAGGGTGATCCTCTTGGTCAGCGCCGAGGTCAGGTCCTGGCGGGGAGGCGGCGGCGGCTGAGCGGCGGCACCGGCCCAGCCCCCGGCCCGGCCCCCGGCCCGCTCCCCCGCCCCGGACACTCACCACCTGGTCCGCCGTGAAGTCGATGTACCCCGGGAGGATGAGGAAATCGCTGCGGGGTAACGGGAGGAGACGCGTTAGCGACCGCCTCGGCCCCGCGCCCCGGCCCCGGCCCCACGGCCGCGCCGGCCGCACTCACTTGTAGGTGAGCCCATCGCCGCAGCTGAAGAGCTGCTGCGCCGTCAGCCCGTCGTCGGGCACGTATCCGGTGCCGCCGCTGATCAGATAGTCCGCCATGGCCCCGCCGCGTGCCCGCCCCGCCACACCGAGCGCACGCGCGCCCCGACGGCCGCCGGGCCCGACCCGGCTGCGCCCGCCCCGCGCGGCGGACAGAGCGGCCCCGGGCAACGGCCGGCACCGCATCGCCCCCTGCCGGCCCGGAGGGCCCCGCACCGCCACACGGCCCTGCAGCCCGCCCAGCGCTGTCGGCACCGGGGACACCGGGGGACACCCTGGGGACACGCCGGGGACACCCTGGGGACACCCTGGGGACACGCCGGGCCCGGGTGTCGCTCTCAGCCGCCGGCAGTTCCTCCCGAGCGGCTCCTCAGCAGCGGCCCCGCGCGTGCCCAGCCCGGTGCCGCCCGGGCCGTGCGGCCGCTGAGCTCGGGCCGTGCAGCGGGGCCCGCGCGTCGGGGGGCGGCTGGACCGGGCTCCGGGACAGCCAGCACAGCCCTGTGCGCCGTTCCCGAGGCCAGGGCAGTGCCACACCTGCTGCAACACTACCTCAAAGAGCCCGGCCACAGGTGATACACACAAACACGGTGGGGGTGGGAGCAGAGCCCAACACCAGATACTCCCGCAGCTTCTGCAGGAAGAGAATGGGCCTGTTGGGTCTGTGGTGGATGCAGAGCTGGGACACACCAGCAGAACCCAAAGCAACTTTATAAGTCAAAGCAAGCTGCAAGAAGGATGACAGTCAAAAGGCAGGAGGGAGCAAGGCAAGTCTGGCACCAAGTTGAATGAAAGGCACAAATGAGGGTCCAAGGTGATGCCAGCTAGGTATTATCCCCCTCTTGCCAATGCCCCCAGGCCAGGCTGTACAAACAAGCACTGTGAAGAGGATGGCTGCACATGGGGGAGTGTAGTGTAGCACCTGCAGCTTGCGCTGCAGGTGGTGACTGGAAGGAGGATTTTGGAGAAGAGCAGTAGCAAGAGTAGGGAGGACTGTGCCTGGAGTGGAACAGGCACAAACACAGATCTGCCTTAGAGGACCCTTGAAGGAAATAACTGTTTCTTTTCCAGGATGATATGTTCCCATCCCTGCAGCTCTGTTGAAGCATCAGGAAAAGTATCTGTACTGCAGGTTACAGAACAACCTCCTCCTCTGATGGCTGGTTTGCTTCTTGTCACATTCCAGATCTGGCCTCAGAGCACCAGGGACAGAAGACAACCCGATCCCTTCTCCCCTGCTCTCCATAATGGGCTGTCCAAGGCAACCCCCTGTCTAACACTAACCAATTCAGGGACTAAAGAATGGTGCTCCTGTGCCGGCAACTGTCCTACTGCAGTAGGTTAAATCCTTGTCCCAAGATCAGAAAGCAGCTTCAAGAAATGCGTTACTCCTGTTACCCAGCTGTAGGACACAGAAAATGCGAACAGAGACATCTGCTCAGGTTTCCTGAAATACTCGGAAGCAAACAGCTCTTGTATGCTGTGAGGGTCATCAGTCATGTTCAAGCCTCTAGTTTGGATCAACCAACTTTCATCTGAGTAAGGTTCTACAGAAGACAACATGGGTTTTAGAGAGAGAGAGAGTTAGGCCAGGCTTTCAGTGACTTTTAGGGAGGGTGAAAAGCCCCAAACAAGTGAAGTATCTATGGACAGAAGGAGCTCTCCCGAGTGGCTTGTTTGGTCTCAGCAGCACTGACCTGCACAGAACAAAGGTTGTGGTCTCCAAGTTACAGTTGTTTCCCATGGGATGGCAGGTTTGTTTGTAGCAGGAAAGGAAGGTGTGCAGGCCTCAGCACAAGGATGTTCCCTTTGCTATGAGAAAGGGTACATGTGGCTTCCAAGGCCCCTCCTGAACTAGGAAAATGCAGCCCTTGCACAGCGAAGAGCCAGTGACAAGGATCCGCAATGGCCCTTAAAACCTTCACCTAAAAGAGTGATGTTGCTATTACTGCCAACATCAACACCATCTCCTTCCTACAGCCACAGGGTAACAGTGCTTTGTCGTTATGTGACACTCTGAACTCCACAGGGTTTAATTCTTGTTCCAAGACTCTGCTATCAAGGACTGTATTCCACCCTGCCATTACTTCTGTACATAATTCCTTCATTGAATTTCACCTAAGAGTCAATTTCTCCTATCCACACACTAATTTCCCACTGGTTGCAGTTTGCCTGAGCTAGGGAGCTGGAGGAAAAGCACTGTCCTTTGCAGAAAATAAAAGCATCTAGGCCCACACCATTGAAAGCTGTTACCTGTCAGGGCACCAAGATGGTTATCCTGGAGGCAGGAATCAGAGCCACAGCCTTCCTAAGGAAAGCACTGCCTGCCAAGGACACACACTCTCGAGTCAGTGTTACCTGTCACAGGATCAGCACAGCAGGAGGCATTGTGCCAGACCAAGATCAGGCTAACAGGTCTCTCTACCCTTATTTAAAATAAAGACAGGCTAACAAAGGCTTGCTGAGCCTACCTGGGCGGCACACACTGATCTGAGCTACAGCACGGGCACAGCAGTAAACAGGCAAGTTGGCTCCTGTTCCAATGGAAACATCAGACAAAGTTTAATGGTTCTTAAACAGACTACAACAAAGGCTGCAGGGAAAAACATTTTATTTCCAAGCAGATTACAAAGAGCAGAGAATATAAGAGTAAAATTAAATTAAAAAAATAGTTGAGTGCATCTCTTTAAAATGATTTGTAGTGTGAGTTACTCACGGGGCAAAGCTACTGGAGAGTTCTGAAGGTCACTTTGCAGGATGCCAATCACATGTGCTGTTTAGACCTGGGTCAACACAGGAGGGACAGACAAGACGTATTTTGCATATAGGCTGCACACTCATTATCAAGCGAGGCTCTGGGCTGCAACTGGACCCTGCCTTTCCGAGACATCCCCTCCACCTCGTTTCTCTCCTGCAGTTCCCTCAAGTTCTAGACATGGTTTATTGCTGCTGTAAGTGGGTTCAATCTGCCTCCCCATTCTGATGAGCTCCAAGGAGAAGGAAGAAGCAGGCAAACGTGGCTGCCATGCACAAGGTTATACAGGGAATGCGGCTGCAGTGCTGAGGGCAGAGCTTCAGCCACACAGCAAAGGGAACCGACAAGTAAGGGGGCAGAGCGAGCGCTTCAGAGATTTGGGGGCAGCATGTCAGCGAGACTTCTGGAAGAAGATTTGAGATGCTCCTTAAGGTAGGAAGAGGCTCAAGTGGAGAAAGGCTCCTTCCTATGCATTGGCACCAGTGAAACAGAAGAGGCTGAATCATCAGGATAAGGTGCATTCCCTGTAATATCTGAGAGGAGCAGCTCCAGCAGTAAGATGGGCAGGAAAGCCCTGTATAGGGCGGAAGACAGTTGATATCCCACTTTAACAGTGATTTAAGAGTCCAAACACTAATTAGTCAGTTACTATTAAACTCACACAAGAATGCAGTTTGGCTGGACTGTGCAGAGTCAATCAGTGTCCAGCAGCACTCAGACCTGCAAGAGGATGCACAACTACAGCACCAACAAGTCCCCCACCCCCTGTATGCTGAGAGGACTCTTTTCTACTACTTCTCGATCTGCTCTTACCACAGCATAAGGGGCTTGGGGGCCTCATCCCTACTACTGTAGCAAACAGTAGCCCTGATGCAGCTGAGAACAAGACTGTCTTAATTTCTGCCCCAGGAGCAACAGTGCAGAAGAGGATTCTTATCTAGGGACCAGATTACATATTTTTTTTTGTCCAAGGCAGAACAGTTCATGAACTACTTCAGACCTTGTGACCCATCTAATAAGTCCAGACCTCTACAGGTGAAGAAGCCAACAGATGAAAGCCCTATTAAGTTACTCGGACCATTCCCTTTACTCACCACTCTGGACAGAAGAACCACTCTCTAGTCTGCTCTTTGCTGCTTCAGCCATTACCACTCAGAGGAAATGCTTGAACTCTTGAAAGCAAATGAAAATCTAATGGTGCCATGGACAAGCGTGTAAGAGGCTACAAGTTTCCTAAAGAAAGCAACACTGTTAGTGTCAAGAGCTGGGACAATACATGAATCTCATGTCAGAATGTGAGGTGCTTTACAACAGTCAGTCACGCTCTGATTTCCATGGTTCCTTTCATACCACAGCAACAAGATGGGCACAGTTCAAAACCAACACGGCAGGGTCTCTACCTTGACTTCTCAGCTCTATTTATTTAGAGATCAATGCATTTTCAGCCTGTCTCATACAAGGCATGGGGGCAGGGAGAGTTCCTGTTGAATATATACACGCATACAAGAGCGAGCAGTTTGGCACTCTTGGAGCTGAGGGGGAATGCCCTTGAAGCAGCAGTCAAGCTGGTTATAGGAAAGTGTTAAAAAGCTATTTTACATGTTTGACTGGGAACATTTCCCAGAACTCGGATAGCAACTCTAAGCCATGGTACTCTTCTGTGCTACTCTGTGCACGTATTCCTATGAGCCCCTACAAGGGAGCAGATCATGTTCTTCACTATCAAAGAACATAGTATTTATATTCTAGAAATACTGTACCTTTTAAATTAGCTCCAGAGAGCCAGACTAGAAGCCAGGTCCAGGAAAATAATCCTTAAGTCACAGTATATCGATTGTCTCTAAAAATAGGGAATGAAGTTAACACAGTGGACATTCTGATGAGACAGTACAGAACAGTACAGCAGTCCACTTCCACCTCAGCAGATCCCTCTCCTAGGTACATCTGAACAATGAGAAGTAATGGAAACACCTCAGTCCATCAGGACAAAACCAATCATCAGGAGATCTACACAGCTCACCATGTGCCAAGTTTCCCTGTTACTAATTGGTATACTCCAGGGTCAAGGAGAACTCTTCCCCTACAAAGACTTTAGATCATCCTGCAGTTAAGGGTGGTAAGGAAAGTGCACAACCTAAAATTTTAAGGTAACGTGGAATTCTGTTTCCCCAGAAAACACAACTGAAGTACCTGTTCATCCCTAATCTGCAACTACCCTGATGTTCTGTCATGTTATTGCAGCTTCTGGCAACTCTTAGAGTAAGAGGTGACTCCCAAGGTCACCTAGTGAAGCAACTGGTACAGAGGGTATCTGGCAGATGGTTCAACACCCACTGCACTTCTGACAGAGACAGCCAAGGCAGGAGACTTTGCAACTCTGCTCAGAAGATGGGACAAACTGCCCAAAAGAATGGGAAATCCACTCCTGCAGGCCTGTTGGGGACCTTGACCAACAGGCACATGCAACCGCTTGAAATAGCGGGAGCCTGCCCCAGCAATGTCCTTAACCTCTTAAATTAGGGCCAAAGATGGACATTCCAGTCACTAAGATATGGTGAAGGGATTAGAGGATTCTGACAGCTGAAGCACTGCTGATGATCCCAACAGCCACTCTGCCAGGGGGCAGTGCTGGATCCCAGCAGACAGCTGCCAGCACGACACACTACCCAAGCACCATCTTTGCAGTTCACCCACTGGGACCTGGGCACCAACCCCAGGCTGTTTTCCCCTGGCCTACCTCTGAGGGCAGACACTGAGCTAAGAGTCTAAAGTAGAGTGCAGGTTTCACAAAACAACAGTGCATTGCTACTTCACCTCTCTGCACTTATTTGAGCACAGAGTCCTACAGAGGGAATATACTGCTCATACTGACAACTAACTCGAGCACGTGGGCCTCCTTGGGAACACCAACGTCAATACGAAGCATCAAGGGCTTGGGAAGTCTCTCTAAGCTTGCACGCCTCAACACTGCTCACGAGCACAAAGACAGGGAACGTTATGGCTACTCTCATTTACACTGTGCACAACCAACAGAGAGGGCAGACCTTCCTTCTCAGTACAGACAGGTACTGGTCAGCAGAGGCTTCAGAAAAACTGCTTGCCTGTACACAAGTTGAAGTTGTTTTACTGTAATATATATTTAAGTATTTACCTATGTATTTTGGAACAGGTAAGGGACATGAGGTGGAGAAGCAGGGAAGACAAGTTCAAGAAGCAGGGAGTCATCTCTCTGCATCCAAGAAGCTGGTGGCACAAATAACAAGCCTGGTAAGTGATCTCCCATTTCAAGCACAGTTGGCTACCCGCTGGGTTCAAAAGAGCAGACTACTTGTTAATGATACAAAATATCGCAACCATTTAAGATGCAGCAAGGCAAGGCTACAGGGCTGGGGTTTATGATCATGAACGATGCCAGGAGCTACACAGCTGTATTAAAAACTGTGAAAAGGCTGTTAATAGCAGGAGTAAGCCATATGCTGCTCCTGGAAGGCCTTTTCCCTCCAAAGCCCCTCCATCATGCCGTTGTTGTGATGTATTTGAAAAGGAGAGGGGGATTTTCCTAGGGGTAAAGCCACAGAACATGAGGACACTCTGATCTGGTCTCACAGATCCCATGTTCCTAGCCTGGCACTGAGCTTCCATCAGCAAGCAGACACTCAGGTCCTTCAACAGAAGTTTATGCCCTTCAACCTTCAAAATTTGTAGGGGTGAAAGAAGTCCAGCAGAGCTGAGCTGGAAAGCACAAACAGGGATGAAAACAACCAGTTTGCATACTGATCTTTGTATAATGACCCCCCCACCCTCACAGCTCACTCTTCCCCAAATAAAGACACATTGTTCAATGGCATGTTGAAAAGACGTGCTCGTCATTCTTAATAAACAACTAGAGTAAGAATACATAAGAGAAACAGGGTGGTATCTTTATATGATACACAAGTGTATGTTACAAGAATTCCATCAGGCACAGAAGCCTCAAGGTTTAAGGCCTCAATGTTAGGCCAAAAAAGAAGAGTGTGGTAAAGTTTGTACTTTTAACATCTAAAAATGTCACTTAAAGGTCTGAATAGAAATTGTTGGTTTGTGGTTTTTTTGTATAAATCATAATTGCAGTTCACTCTCTCCTCTTTCTTCCAAGATATCAGCAAATTAACGTCCAAGCACAAGAAAAGAAGATGCCTGCCTCTCCTCCACTGGCTGAGCAGGTCCATCCATCATTCTGTGCCCTCTAGGCTGCACGTGCTCCAGGGAGACAGAGGCCCCGGCCAACCAGGCCAATCCTGTAGTTCAAATTTTCTACATCATAAAAAAAACCCAGAGTCAACCAGCAGCTTTCCACAGCTCCCAGCTTGCAGGGGATATGCAGCCTCCAATGGTTCCAACAGTTTGGTGTGTTGGGTAGGATACACAATGGGTAGGTTTTCCTTTAGATTCTTTTAAAGAGAAGAAGCCTAAAAGGGCTTCATAACTACACCAATAAAAAACCAAAAACTTAGGCATCTCCTTTAGTGTAAAAGTCTGTACAATTTCTCTTTGCTTGTCCCTCCCCCATCACCCTGCCCCACCCCTTCTGAGCCACAAAGGATGCCTTAGTGCATGGTGCTGGCATTAGCCACGGCAAGAGCTTCCTGAATCTCTCGTATCACCAGGATCCGGGTGAGCATCTGCTCCATCTGCTCTCTGCTGATCGGCTGGATGGAATACCAGATAGGGCTGTTGGGGGCCACCACCGGCTCCGGTGTCAAGTAAAACGTGTCATTCCGGCCTTTCACACTCTGGGGGCTGCGTGAGGAAGATCAGAAATAACCAGACTAACAGAATGCCCTAGAATGAAGAGACCACCACTGTCCTCACCCCAGGCTTCACAAATCCTGACAGTGAATATCTGGCTGATGAGATATAAAGGTACAGAGTTACACCTAGGGACAACATTGGTCCCAAAGTTTTAGGCCATGACAAGCTTAAAAAGCCATGGTGATGACTACAAGAAAGTAATTTTTGTTTCACACTGGTAAATATAACACACACATGGCTTCAGGGGTCTTTCAGAGTGAAGCAAGGATGAAGTATTTTCACATTCAGGCTACCTGCAGACCCATCTGTGCAGAGGAACCTTTACATTAAATATCAGAATCATCACAATTTAGAGGTGAGTCCTTTGAGCCTCTCTCCAATCTCTGTAGCAAGTCCTCATTTTTGTTGAGAAGCTAATTTGAATAGAACCCTAATCTCATCTCCAGTAGTGGATGCTCCAGGATGACTTGCAACTCATAGGCAGAAGAGCGAGCTCATGCCAACACTGCAAACCTCCAAATATAAGATTAGGAGCAGCCAGTTCACAAATCAGGATTTGTCTCTTAAATACCCCAGAAGTTCAATTTACATGCCATCCGAGTAAACCCCACCCTCTCACATGAACACTCTCCCCATTTAAGTAAATTCAGTCAAACACAGAAACTGTGCCAGCAATAACACACAGTCCTGAGAACTAGGCCAGCCACAGGGTGCAGTTCCCCAGTCACAGCAGACAAGCCCCACACACATGGACAAGAGCTCTCACCATTTGAAGAGGTAGAAGTCATACAGCTTTATCGGACACCTCAGGGGGTTCTCTGGATTCTCGGTCTGCTCTGCATACATGTCATCTGTAACTACAAACCAGCCCCCCAGAATTGTGTCAGACTGTGTAAGCACAGCACACCGAGCATAGTACTGTACAGCCTCAGCACTCTGCAGCACCTTGTCACCATGCAAGAGCTGGCAAGAAACATATGGCTGTTCCAGGGCAGAGGCACCTGGCTGTAAATGCTCAAAGCATTATATGGAGAGCTTGCTTTATCTCAAGGCTACTGAAGTTCACAACCCATCCATATCCTTCTTTGCATTTCTCCTCTACCAGTGCCCAAAATGAGGGAACTCTCTCTGAGACTGCAATACCTCAGCTACATCGTGTGCTTTTAAGAGGACAGATTGTACTTACATAGGGGTTCTGTATGGGTTCACATGAATCAAGGTAAGAGAAGCCCTCCCAAAGAATTTTCTCCGTATCTTCACAAGCACTTACACCCAATAGGCTCTTTGCCCATAAAAAAACAAAAGTAACAAAGAAGTTATCCTTAGTTCTTGATGAGTCCCATATGCCTGAGGTAAGGTATGTCCCCAGGCTTATGATTAGAAGGTACTATGCTCTCTTGAACCATAATACACAGAAAGCTCAGACTGCCAGGCTGAAGGTAACTGTCAGAGCCTTGGATTCCCTACCTGCAAACATCTCCAGGTTCATCCACTTCTTCAAGCTCAAGTAAGTAAAATATTCCCAAAGAAAACTCTTAGACACTACCTTTCTGTCCTGTCTGGTGCATGCCTGGAGCCTTCATATAGCGGATACTCGTGCTTTTATCCTTGGGATTAGAAGGGTTCTTCTTGGTCTGCCTCAGCACCTTGGAGAAGGCCAGCTTCATGTGCTGGTCTACTGTTTTCAACAGGAAATATCTGAGCAGCAAGAACAGAGCACAGGACATTCAGTGGCAAGTAAAGGATACAGTCATAACAGCAAGGTAGTTATGTTTAATTATTGTGAGCAGGCTGAAACTCAAACCAACCACTGAGTTAAAGACTTTTTCAGCAGCAAAGTATGCAACAGCCACAAATTCAGTTTGCTCTCTGCTAGCTCACTTCCTTGTTGTACTGCATCTTCTTTGCCTGATGGGGCTGCAAGAGGGCTCTGTGTGCAACTATTCTAAACTCGTAATTTCACCCTGATTCAGTGCAGCAGTTCCCCACCAACCCTGTCAAGGCGTCTGAAGTTCTTTTATTCCCCAAGATTCCTAAAGACTTAAGTACTTACTTTGTATTGAAAAACATCAGTGTAGTGAGCAAGGTGGAAGGGGAGTGAGCTCCAAGCTGCTTACACTCCCACAGCATTTCCTCTGTTACGTGACTGGAGAGGATGTAACCTGCAATAATCAGAGGTCAGCATCACGGCAAGACACAGACACAGCATGAACACAGGCAGCATTTTATAGTCTGCAAGTACTGAAGAGCATATAAATCTTAAGGGAAGGAAGAGGAGAAGATTCTTACTGATGTCAAGATTCACTGCTGTGCAAACAACTTTTTAAATAGCAGGTACAGTTAGGAAACACTCGTATACATACATCAACCTCTAGCTGCAGAGAGTGTGCTTCTGCAATACGCCTTTACATCCCAACCCATAGAGAAACAAATACGCACTTTAACAGCTTTTAATTAATGGTTCGATTCCAATGCAGATGCTCTTAATCCAATAATATGTGAGAGCAGGCAGGCCAGTGTAACAAATCAGCTCTTGGCCTTGTGCACAGCTTTAGTCAGCACACAGTGCCAAGTGATGCATTTGGACACATGAGTAATCCTTTGATTCTCAGATATTTTTTTTTCTTTTGTGTAGAAGAGAAATACTATACTCCAAATACACAGATATACAGAAAAACAGACAGCACTATGAACTCCAGGGCTTGTGGAATGACAAAGCACAGATCAAACAGCCAGAGGGAAAACAAAAGGATTCCAAAACTCATGGTGCTACTTAGTCATCTAGCCTGTAAACATCAGCTACTTTTCTGAACACAAGCAATAGCTTCTTCACTGATGTCCAATCAGATCAAAGGGAATGAAGCAATGAGAAACCATGTTTCCATGCTCTGAAAATGCAATTCTTGATCTAGTTGTCATTTGCAACTCTGTCAAAATCTGTCTCCTCCGGAACTGCCCTGCCACCCCCATTGCCATCATCTCCTGAACACAAGGTTGAGCTGCAACTGATTGCAGCACTGGAGGCTCTAATCACTCATTGTTTTTTTCCTTTGACACTCAGTTGGTCCTGCAGACAGTATCCATCTGGCTCCATGGCACCATGACAGTGCTGTATTATCTCCCAAAGTAACAATACATATTAGAGGCAAGATGTACTACCACTTCAGATGAGGAATCTTGGTTCAAATCAAGGATCAGCTGGCTTCCAAGTAGGCCAATCTCATGACACACAACAAAGTCCCAAAAATCTGCCTTCTGACAGGTGACAAGTGACAGAAAATAATGCTCAACAACAGTCAGGGCTAGAGCCTGACAAGTGCAGTAAACCCAGCATTCACTAAAGATGCAACATTTTTCTCCATGACTAGCACGAGCTGCCCTAGAGACAGAAAATACTTCAAAAGGGTTTCTATTCAGACTACACTCAAGAGGTAGGTTCAGTTTAAACATTCCAAACTCTGAAAGTTTTTAAGTTCTTAAACAAAAGTCCTTACCAAGAGGTGAAACACGAGGCTGTATGTCCTTGAGAACTTCGTGCAGCCATTCAGTGAACCGAATATAGTAGAGATCAGAGAAGATGTCATCGACTCGGCCATTTTCAAAGAGATACTGTAAGAGATTCACAACACAGTCCAGTACAGTGGGAGCCAGTGTGTTCCTCTGACCAGACCTTACAAGGGCCATGTACGCAGTTAGTCAAGTATGTTACAGCAGAGCACTGAAGAATAATACATTTTACTTGAAGAGTGAGGACTGTTGCACCAAGGCCAGTACAGGGTAGGTCATCTCAATTACTACCATGGGAATACCAAAACAGAAAAAGGAAAAAACATCTTACAAAGCAAAGCTGTTTGGATTTCACTTTTCATGTCAGGTGTGTTCAGTCCAAGTTATTTCACATGACTGTTCTTTGGACACCGTTTTTTCAGTTTATTGACAGAGATGCTCAATTCCCCTGTCAGAGTCTATCTCTGTTCCTGCAGCTTTTCCAGAAAGCACTCTAGCATTACCAGCTCAGATTTCCCACACCACACAAAGCTAAGTTCTTGCCTGTTAAAACTTCAACTAGATTAGATTTTGACATTGACAACTTCTTCAAACATCATCCAACACTCCTCCTCCCGTTAAAAATATTAAAAGGATTTATTATTCTCACCATGATATTGAACTCGATTATTAACAATTCAATTATTACAATTTCACTCATAGGTGAAAGCACTGCTGTGCTCTAATGACAAGTCATCTTAGGTTTGTTTTGTTTGGTTTTTTTTAAGCAGAGAGACTTTTTTCATATAAAATTGTTGGAAAATTTAATAGAAGTCGCAGTCTCCATTATCATAACCAAGACTCCTCCCTATATATGCTGACAACACACACAGCCCTGCAGCACATAGAGGTGTCCTCTCCTACCTTCTGAATACACAGGAAGATATAGTAGAGCACATCTGGATCGTAGGGTTCACCATCACCATTTCGAGCTTCTCGTGTCATTAAGCACAGACCATAATTCAGCTCAGCCACAGCTGAAGAGATGAGATCTTCCTGGAACCTCAGCAGCTGACGCCCTGGAAAAACAAAACAAAAGCTGTATTATTTAAGCCATAAAGCTATATTATTTCCCAATATCTCAGGAATGATTTCCCACATCTCCAGCTTCCTTGTTCTATCTAGCAGGTCCAGTAGTACCTCATTCCCCCAGTACAGTAAAGTAAGCTCAAATAAATCAAGACCTTAGGCTGTCAGATCTCCTAAAAGATAAAACAGGCAAGAGTTTAACACAAAGATCCTCTGCCCTGCCAAAGACATGACTATTGCCTTCTATTACCATGTTCACAATGAAATGTTGCCCTGCAGCAACATGAAAACAGCAACTCTGTGACTGCTCTACCAGCTTGGCTGGCATTCACAGCCTGTTTGTTCATCCATGCACCCCACTCCTGCAGTGCCTTTTTTGACTGCTACCAGGTGCTCAAGGGGGCTCAGCACTGAGCTAATATCTCCCTTGAGACATGTCCTGTGGCAGTGGGAGTACACCATAATTAGTATTGCAGAGTAAATCAAAGTTTAGATTTAAAAACAACCACTGACTAAACAAAAGTGTTTTCCAGAGTGGTAAACACCTAACATTTTAGTCATTCCTAATCCTACTTGAAAGGAAACAAAGGCCATGTTGGCATGACACTTACTTCCAATAGGTGCTAGTCTATTCTGAGCTTCTTTTTCCAGCTCTGCATTCTTGGTCTGTGCCCAGCTTTTCCACACTTCAAGACCTTCCTCTGGCTTCAGAGAGTTTGGAAGTAGAAGTTCAGGTGAAGTCTGCGGCTGTGGCTGTGGTTCAACTTCAGCAACCTGAACAGTTTGAGCCTATGAAAGAAAACACTTCAGTTTACATGCACCCACTTCAATGTGCAACAGTTGGACAAAAAACAAGCAATGCCACAATTATCTCTAGCCCCAGGACACCAGCTTTCTGCCTCACTCCTCTCTAACAAAAGGAGTTAACTCAAGGAATGCAACTTTTGCTGTCCAACCTGAATTGCTGCTCAAAAGAGTACTCTACTGTCCAAGAACACTTTTAGTTTGAAGGAGCACATCTTTCTTCAGTTAACTCGTCACACTGAACCACCACTGAAGTCCACCTCACTACAAGAGTGGCCCACGGCCCCTCACAGACACAGCAGCTGCAGAGACCGCCAGCCCTGGCAGGGATGAAGAGGAAGGTGCCATCAGCTTTTCTAAGCACTGCTGCTCCACACCTGGACTGCCCTGAGGAAGGTTTGGGGTATATGGCTGTACATATGCTGTACACGGCTGGCATCCCTCCCCACTCAGGCTCTCTTTCACTATACAGTACATAACAGGCACACAGAATAAATACACTCTGTTCTTATCATCAACAACAGATAAGATTAATTCATTTGTAAGAGATCTAAAGCAATTAGACTAGAACACCAGCATCAAAACATCAATTAAGTTGCAACACGATGTTCTCAAAATACCAAATACTGGTACAACCCTCTATTGTGTGAATACACAATATGTGTGAATACAACCCACTATGACTGATTACAGACCCTAAGACATCTCCACACCCTTTGGAAGTTTACTTTGCAGCATGACCTTAGGTCTCCGAGAATTACTACCTCAAACTGAAACTTACTTGCCAGGCAATCAATGGCACCAATCCAAAACCAGCAGTGAGCCCTCCAGCTGCACCCACTCTGCATTCTTCACTACAGCTTCTCAATTCCATGCCACAGAAAGTGTTGTGGCTACCTCAATTAAGGGCTTTACAGACCTTAGTCAAGCTCTCACTAGCATGCTGAAAGTTACAGAGATAGCAATTCTTATATCAGAACAGTTTTGCTTTCTTTCTTAAAAGCTACCCCAAAAAGAAACTTTTCCTTTGATACTGCCAATTGTCAATATTAGTGAAAATTGTTCTGACAGCACTAGAGACCAACAAAAATGGCACAGAGACTTTAAATACCTGTACCTTACTTAATATAAACAAACCAACCAACCAAACAGCTTAAGAGGCAAAGTCTGCCACAGAATCTCAAGACTGGAGTTTTCCAACTGCCTATGGCTGGCTTTTCACTCTCTCCATCAGCTCTTACTAGCTTTTTGCTTACCATCCCCTGCAGCAGCAGTGTGTAGCACAGCTGCAAAACCTGAGAGGACCCAGCTTTAATCAAGGCAGATGGCGACAAAGTTTAAGTTGTGAAGTAAAGCCTCTGCCTTAAGGAGGACAGAGTCCAAGGGTGAACTGACACCTCGTGGTTGTAGGAGCCAGGACTGAGCCTCTGCTCCCCTCCAGAATGGTGCTCCATTACTCTCCTGAGAGCTGAAAGCTTCCCAGAGCCAAGCACCTCCTTCAGCCCAACCCAAGGGACAGTGTTTTGCCCTGACCTCACAGACACCTTGTCCAGCATGAAGGCTGGACACAGTCTGGAGTTAATATGACAGTTGTTTCTTAACAGACTTATATTTTTCACAAATACAGCAAAATAGCTGCAACTTGCCCAGACTCCACAAAAGCACAATGCCAGAGGACAGTGCAGGGCAGGCAGGCAAATTCCTTCTCAGTTTCATGGACAGTTTTTTTTCCCCTCTCAGTTTTGAGAGGGACAACTCCCAAAAGTCTGATGTTCACCTATAGTAGCTTTATTAGCCTCTTAGAGTGCAGCCCTTATGAAATAGCCTCTGTATTTAGAGGCTTATGCCACACCTCACACAGTACAGAACTGGGATCAGAAAACTGTCTGATACCCAAGAATTGCAGACCACTGTACACAGGAATACACAGCATCAGCAGAAGCTTTACAAGTAACCATTGAAGAAATTATGGAGCTAATACCTCAGAAAGACTCCTAAGAATGTGGCTCATGCTCTTAAAAGACCCTACAGTAAGTCTAAAAATCTTATTTACAAGAAAGGTAAAAAGTTCTATCAATTTAGTTTGTTTAAGCAACTGTAAGTGATGAAGTGATCTCTGAATTACCCATAAGGGGAAGAGATGA
Organism: Myiozetetes cayanensis; assembly: GCF_022539395.1. Lineage (NCBI taxonomy): Eukaryota > Metazoa > Chordata > Aves > Passeriformes > Tyrannidae > Myiozetetes > Myiozetetes cayanensis. The sequence continues at coordinate 9,114,395 of NW_026087389.1, forward strand.
ATTACAGAAGGCTCTTTGAATGTGACAAAACAAACAAACAAAAACCCAACCACAAAACCCCCCATGCATTACAAGATCCATAAGCTGTGGCTTAAGGTACAGCTTTAGAAAACAGGGCATCCAGGATATGAAAGTTATCTAGAGCTGCAGGGAACCCTTTTTGGTGAAGACCTTGGTGGGCTGTAGGCCATGATCAACTTAGAAATGATCAGACATGACTACAGCAAGCAATCCTCCTTGTCTCAGTGCTTACTGATAAAGCAGATGGCACAGGCACCTTTATAAAGCCAACAATGCTATTTATGAACTGGAAAGAATTTGTGCCAACAGGTGTGCTAGCAGGCTTGGGTATTTTTGCCCTCATCTCATCCAGCAAAAAAAGGCTTTGACAGATCAATCACTTTTCACTTTCTGGTAATAAAAAATAAGTTACATCCATTTGCACATTTAAGAGAGACCAGTAATAGCCCCAGTCATTCAAGTTTTAAAAGTCAGTTTGAAATAATCTGTGGCTTAAAGTTGGCAACAAAGCCTTTAAAAAACACCAACAAATTAGGCTGCCATGTTTGCCACAGACTATGAAGAGGTGTTTCCTTGCCACTGCTAGTTATTGTGCCCTTGAACAGCAGGCATTTACTAGAAGCAGGACATGGTGTTAGACAGCTACACTTGATCCAGGAAGTTTGCTCACGACCAGTCAGATTTCGACACTTTAGCTGGGCACTGGTCCCACATAACAACAAAGTAACTGATAACTAGATGACCAGTATATATTTGCACACCTTATTTGGCTGCAATCATCCCTGCCTGTCCACTGCAACCTCTGAAACAGCTCAGGAGAATACTGCAGACCTGCTATGAAGAAGCTGGCAATGAGCAGGTATCTATTTATTTACACTACGAAGATCAAAACTGTACTTTCTCTTGGGCAGTTTTGAATCCTATAACTGTGTACCAACAGTAACACATTGCTGCATTCTTACACCTATCAAGTACCCTGTGTCATGCCCAGGCTACTGGGACAATCACATCTCTGCTTTCCAGACACCAGCTGTCTGCTGATATGCTCCCTCTCCACCACATTTGCAAGTTGTAATCACAGACCAAGAAGCAGTTTTAACTTACTGAGCAAGTAACTTGTAGCTGCTGCTGCTGCCCTTGCTCTTGGGGTGTGGGTTGCTGCTGTTGCTGCTGCGGGTCCCATATGTGCACCGTCTGTGCCGTGTTCTGGTATGTCCCTGCCACAGCCTGCACTGCCACTGGAATGTGGATGTTGCCATTCATAAACTGTGCCGGAAAGATTGAATTAGCAAGAGTCTGCACCACTTCCTCGTGAGAGTTCTTCACTACTGAAGTGCTTCCCACCATCTTATCCTTGTCATCTTCCAGCTTCACGGTAGCCAGTGTCGTTGGTGAGCCACTGACATGGACGGCGTTGTAGGCCTCCTGAGGGATGGCAATGTGGGTTATGTTTTGCTGCTGAAGGTCACCACGTGGCTGAGCGGAGTAAACAGGGATGGTCCAAGTCTCTCCAGTGGGGCTAGTAATGGTCCCAGTGGCACTGTACAGGTGGGCACTGTCCACTGTTAACAAGTCTGGCCTTAAGGAGACGTAACTTTGCTGCTGGCCCTGAGGAATGGCCAGCACTGTGGCAACCGGCTGCCCTGAAATAGCATATGACACAGTAATAGGCATATCCACTTTACGTTTCTTCACTGGCTGAAGGACACTGGCAGAGCTGATCCGCCTCTCTCCCTCTCGTGGGGAGCCTTGTTGAGAAGGTGGAGGTGACAGTGCCCCGACTGTTTGGATCTGTATCTGCTGGCCACCGGTAATGGCCTGTCCTGCCACAAGCTGGGCCTGGATCTGCTGGTGTTGTATGTGTTCCTCCTGTAGCTCCGCAGCCTGGATCTGCTGGGCAGTCTGCACATGCTGCACTTGGATCTGAGCTGCCTGCAGCTGCGATGGGCTGGGGCTCTGAAGAGACTGACTCTGTATTGTCTGGGATGCCTGCTGCTGAGCCTGGCCTTGGATCTGCACTTGGACCTGTATTGGCTGCTCCGAAGCCTGATGGACAGAGAGCTGCGGAGAGAGCTGCTGGGCGGAGACCTGCTGCGGTGACTGCTGGACCTGGACCTGAACCTGCAACGACACCAACCAGCAGTTAGACATCAGCAAGCATCAGCGATTCAACAGAGACGGTCCATCACTGAAGACTTACGCTCCACATCTTTTATGCTCACTTTTATGATTCCATATATTAATCCATTAGTAAAGATCTCAGGAAAATGAAACCAAGTTATTCCAGAAATGCCTGGCTGATAACAGCAAGATGGTAGATGTGTTTGCTCAGCATTGCACATGACCACACTTCTAAGCACAGACAGAACAGTACATGAGCTACATCTCCACCCTCAAAGCTCTGTGGGCTCAAGCCAACAGATTGCATCCTTGGAAGCCAAAAGAGTCTTCAGATTTATCTGTATTGCTAAAATGTTACTTCAGCACAGGCCTTGCAACAGCAAGACTTTAAGGTCACACACATTACAATGCAGGAGCTCACCTCAGGCTTCCCATGCTCTAAAGATTGTTGTATTACTTCCCACCCCGGTCCCCAGACGGATGCAGGATCACTTGCAGGCAGTAGAAAATATGGGTAAGTTGAAGACAGCCCTTGGCTCTTTCTACATAAAGCACAGGAATATTACCTCTAAACCAACCACTAATAGTAACGCTACGCAAGCAGGTGTCAACACAGAAGGTTGCAAGTTCAACCTCAATCTTTGTCATGCGCTAAGGGCCAACACTGCAGCATTTGTTTTTTAAACTTCAGAAGTATTTTTTGGAAACTATAATTAAAATCAATCTTTTTTTTTTTCATTTACTTATTCCATTTAATACCATTTATTGTCCAAACTATTCAGTTGTATTTTCTAGCTCATGCACTTACACAATGCTGAATAAAACAAACAAAACATATTGACTTGATTCCAAACCAGTTCCTTTCATTTTAGGGTAAAAGAAATAAATCACACCCTCTCACATCAATAGTCATTTGTCCAAGGTCTGTCACAATATCTAGCAGCAGCTCAGGGGTAGACGCAAAGCCAGGAGTCAGAGGTAGCCCCCACGCCCAAAGTTCAAGTCTCAACTGCTTCACATCCCAGGCCCCAAACCCAACTCCTCTGGTATCTTCACTCCCAGGGTGTTGAGCTCTGAGCTCTGCTCTCCTTGTCCAGACACTTCTCCACTATGACCCTCATGTTTACACAGACAATTCGTCATACCTGCCCTGTCCTAGAAGTGATATCCCAGGTTCCCATGATCATCTGCTTCTCCAGGCTTCATTAACACCTTATCCTAAGGGAGGGAATTAATTACTCAACAACTCTCTCTGGAGCCAACACAGACTTATTTAGTTGCAAAACTACGTCTTCCTACTCACAGTCTCTCACCTTTTTCCACCTCACTCCCTGGAGTTGATCAGGCTAATGCAGCATTTGCACAGAGATGCCACGCTAGTAGCCAACCTGACAATACTAAAAAGAACTGCCATGCAGGCCTGCATTGCACAGAATGTCACTTCCCAACATCACCTATAAGAAGTCTTGAAAAATGTTAAGGATTCAATTTACAGCCAATTTCAGTCAATTGAAGAGCTGCTAAGGAAAAAAGTGGGGTAGAAAAATGCAACACTTGTGGGCCAATTTTATAAGTCATCTCCTCTTAAGAACTAATTTATTTCCAGGAAGAATAGGGTACAGTTCCTTCTGGGAACTACATGCAGTATACTGTAATCCTGATGATGTGGACTATCTATAAAAATTTCCTCCAAGGTAACATGAAACATGTAACCTTATGTCAGCATGACAGTTTAAAAAGCTGCATCAATTAGTGATGTGATCAGGCAGTTAATTGAAAAAGAAAAGTCATCTATGAGATGTTTCCTCCATTCTATTTGATATCATACTGCCTTGCAGCATGAGTACTGCCTTGGGCAAACAGGCTCAAGCATGGATCCCAGGTAAGAGTTAAGTTTAAGGAAGCCATTTGCAATCACATCCCTAAGGCAAGTATTCTCTAAAATATTCAATTTAAAAAAATTACTAATATAGTCCTTAGTACTAATTTAAGTCCTTGTTCAAAAGATTACCTGCAAGGCAAAGGTCAAAGACTGCACAAACTAAATGAATTACTGTACTAATTTATTTTCAGTTTCAGACTTAATGCATTACTGCACTGATTTATTTTCAGTTTCAAACAAGAAACACTTGCTTTACCTGCTAGGATTCAAAATCACAGAAACAGGCAAACATGGCATTTGCCCTGTGCTTCTGTAATGCTTTCAGAATATGCACAGGTTGACTGAGAGCACCTTAAAAGTACCCTCACCTTCTTTCCATATACAATTTTACATTACAGTTCCTGTTAGTGCCATAGCATATATAAAGGAAATAAGTTTTTTTCTGCTAGCAGTAAGAATTCAAAGTCTGCTCCTGCACTGACACAATTTTATCACATAAGTGCAATTAGAACGGTAACGGAATAGATTAAAGCAAGAGGCATTGTCAGCAAGAGGCCTGGTCTAAGAACAAATGCCACAAGAGAGCATTTGCTCCCTTCTGCTGTTGTCAAAGAGACTGTTTCAGTTTGAAGGGACTTACACTGATCATCTTGCCCAACTGCCTGACTGCTCCAGGGCTGACCAAACAGCTCTGCTGTTAAGGGCCTTGTCTAAATGCCTCTTAAATAAGGACAGGTCTATGATACTCCCCAGGACTAAATCCTAACTCCTACAACTGGGATGTCTTGCTAATGCTTTAGAGCCAACTCTGTTATTGTTAACACCCAGAGAATGAGTTCAGACCCAAACAAGATGAATAAGTCAAATTCTAGAATCACCTGAAGTTCTCCGTGCTGCAAACTGCAGATATCATGCTTCTGACGAGAGGCTGCTCCTATTTAAAAGGATATTGGAGCTTTACCTACCATGCATTACACATCCCCTGTGAATTACATCCATTTTTAACAACTGTATCTTGCAGTAAATCCCTCTCTGTGTTCAAGTAGGTTGTACCCAGGAGGACTACAAGCATTAATTTCAAATTTACAAGCTTCACCCAGTCTGAGACCAGAGCTTCCTACACTGACCTCATTGTCCTTTTTAACTCAGATAGTGAATTAGACAAAGAATTACACTAAATATCAGCAGCAGATGATTTTTTAAAAGACTCTGTACAAAGAGGAATGTTTTAAATTTACAGGCCAAGACCAACAGGGAGGATCTTAAATCTTCACTTTATGCTCAAGATTAAAGCAAAAATGTTATGCTCAGAATTCCTGGGTTATACTGGTGCAAGAGAGAAACATGCGAAGTTACCAGTATTGAAAAATTACTTATTGCCAGAAGTCTGGATCCAGCAGCATGAAAAGAATCACTTCCCAGCAGGCTACCATCACAAAGAAATGCCTTTTCACCATAAAGTAGCTAGAAGCTGGATCAAGTACTAGCTGACTAGAGAATCAAAAGCATTAGAAATCAGCCCTGTATCGTAACAGGAGGGCAGAACTAAATTTTTAAGATTCCCTTAAAGGAAATCTTCTGTCACATTAAGATCAAAAACATATTCTTCCTCAACTGAGCACACACAAAGAGTCAGTAAGTAACCCCACGAGCATGAGAACAGCTGAAGCCTGGTTGCCAAAACTTTTTTCCTCATGGTTGATAGACAAACTTTCAAGTAGGATTCATAACACATCTGCCCTGTGCAGATTCTCTGCCCAAAAAGGAATCAAACTGCAGAACTGCAGTCCTGAAACAACTGAGATTTCCTTTGCTTGGTAATCCCTTCATCTGTGGACTTGACTGGATGACCTAACTCCAAATGAGCACGTACCAACTCTTTCCTGCGAAGACTTTCTGATATCCAGCTCGCCCTGGAGCACCTGGCATGCTCTTGAATTCTTCTTTTCACAAAGAGATCTTGGTTTCTGAGGCTACATTTACAGTATCAAGTGGTAGTACACACCAAAAACAGACCTCAGAGCAAGACTGAAGACCTATTAACAATGTCCACACTATACATTCCAGAAGACTATTTCAAATTTAGGTCTAGTCTTGCCCACTAGCCAACCTTGACAAACATCGAGACACAAGATCACATCTTCCAGCTTATTTTGTCTGGAGGGAACCCCAAGTGACAGGCTCCAAACCCACAACAGGCAAGAAGGGGCAGGTGGCCAACTTCCTATAAGAAGTATGCTCCAAATCCCCCCCAGAAGTAATGTGGGTGCATCTCAAACTTCCCACACAAAGTCAAACACTTGGACAAAAAGTTATGAGAGTGTGAGAAGAGCAATCTCAATTTTTTTTAGCCCAATTTAAGGACAGAAGGCTTAAAACACACTTCCTTCAACAGTCTCTAAGCTAAAGAGAATCCAGCACTAAAAACTAACACTGTAACAATGAAATCCTTCTAATGTTACAGTAGAAAGTGTATGTGCAAGTACAAAACAGATTTAAAGTATAGAGTAAGTGAAAACACTGATCAGTAAAGTAGCAGGAAATGTTGGAACTTGTTATTTAACTACTTTACAGGAAGTCCTTTGCTATCTAAGTAAACAAGGTCTACAGGAAGGGTACAAGTCAGCTTTTCAGAACAACTGCCAGATAGATTTTCACTCCAGGTTTTTCCTCTGCTCATTCATCAACATCAGAGAGAGAATTCCATCAGCCAAATTAGGCCTTGGGTGTGTTTGAACAGTTACAATATCAAGATTATGCTGTCAAACTGTACACTGGGGCAGGATTTAGGCCTAAGACAGTTAAAACAAATGAGCCAAGAATCTCTCTAGTAGAATCCTACTTCCATATACAAGTAGGTGCTACCTTGAAAACACCACTCTTGACTATAACCACTCTTCGAAGTGTTCCACTTAGCCCTAGCAAATGCTAATTAATACCTGATGCTACACAAAAAACATCCTGGCATGTTTTTCAAACATAAACAAATAGGAACTCTACCTCCAAGTCTTAACTGAAAGGTATTTTACACAGGCCTTTAACTATTCCTTACACAGTTCTGTGACCTGCTCACCTGTACCATCCTGCCCTCAAGCCCTGGCCAAGAAACTCTTGCCACCTAGACATCAGCCTGTTCATAAAAAGCTGAAACCGAGGATCTTCCCCACATGCTTCCTAAGCAAAGATACTTTCTGTCCTCTGATATTGCTTCAGTTAAACCTTCTCATGGAAGAGGCACAAGAGGTTCGCTGACCTCTGCAGAAACACCATATTCAGTAAGCAAGTCAGTGCTGACACCTCTTCCCGCTGGCATCACCAATCCCATGGCCTCAATGCACAGGAGCAACGAGCAACAATCTCATCAAAGGCAGGGCTGACAAAACTCTTACCTAACTGGAGCAAAACACAGCCCTTCCCAGCCACCCCCTGATGCAGCACAAGGTATGACAACTTGACATGCTAAACTCTTTCTTAAGATCACTAATGGCCCTCTGTGGTACTGGGTGTGGAAGGAGCTCCAGGACACTTGAACTGTAGCACTGACTCGTGCATACAACGCAATAGTTGCATCCACTCAGCCTTTAAAATAAACATTTGACAACACTCTGTTGAACCTTTTAGGCAAGAAAATCTTGAGGTTGCAACTTCTTCAAACAGGAAATTTATTTTGCCAGGATAAATAAAAGCAGCAAGCAGTCAAACACTGTCTTTGATTGTCCACAGCAAGTAAAACCTAGGATGAAACCTGAGCACTGTCTATCCCTACGATCATAAGGTCATCATTAGCACTTGCAACCGTGAGGTCATCTGACTGGTCGTATTATTAGCCACCTTCAGCAGCACTGTCACACTGCCAGACATAAGCACAGTCATTCAAAGGGTCTTCCACTGATCTGCAATTGGATTAGCAAGAACTAAACAGATTATCGAGTCAAGTACTGGGATGACACAAGTTTAATCAAAAGCTAAGAGGCTTCGGCAGACGACCAAAATTTTTCATAATACAACACAAGTAATATTTTAGCAGAGGGAGCCAGCTGGACCAGGTGTACTGCTCTACGGGAACTGTCACTTCACAGAGCCACAACAAAATCCAGCTTTATTCAGACCCTGTGCTCTGCCACTGCTGCCACAAGTGAACACTAAATCGTGGGTTTAACGTAAATCATGTCTCAATAACAAATCTCGAGAGACAGAAAAACACTCCTGCAAAGGGGTAAAGACATTCTTCTCCACTCTATTCTTGCAGAAAAACCTCAAGATAATTCTGAGCTAGCTGATCAAATACACCTGAGTCCAACTGCCCTGCTAATGCACAGAAGCTGCAGCTATATCTAGTACCAGATGTGCCACTAAGTGTTCTTGGAGGTTGTAACACCCTGAAGTGAGCAGCAGGGTAGGCAACACAGACGCTAATTATGGTCTGTACTGACAGATGGGAAAGCAGACATCTAAAAGCAGAGGCACATCAAAAACAAGGAGGAGATAGTAGACAACATTCTTTTGGAAAAGTTGCTGGAATCTTGACTTTGGTCAGAAATTTTTCATATTCAGAGTACAGGCCATTCAGTTTAAAAATCAGGAACAGGTTGCTGGCAGCAACTCTGCTTTTTTCCAAGAAGGTCAGGTTATTTTTCCCTGGAGCATATGATATATGACCTCCCTCCCTCCCTCTGTTACTAGAATACTTGCAAGGGTCAAGCCTGAACTTTGAGTAGTTCTGAAAGGAGGAGGTAGCAGGAAAAAAAATTAGAGGAAATAAAGAGATTCCTTTTGACTTTTACAATTGGTTTGGGGGCCTTCCACATCTTCAAGGCTGAGGCACTCAAAAGCCAACCCTCCTAATTCTTCCACTGAAAAACAAAACTTCTTCCAAAAAAACATAGTAGCTGGCAGAATCAAAACCACTCTTGATCAGTTTTAATAGCCTCATGCAGAGATCCAAATCAGGTCTGCAAGACTAGAGGCTTTTGTTCTTCAAAAGCCTTTCAACACAAGTTACTGTAGGGCAACAGGTTGCAGAAGTTCCAGTTAAGCATTCATTTACTCAATAGAGAGTAACTGGAGATGAGTTACCAGTGAAGGAGGTAAGTTTGTCTTTGCTGTAGGATAAAAGCACACAAGTGAGCTGTTAGCACAAGTCTACTGCACTGCACCAAGTTCCCACTACCTTATCTCCAGTTATTTGTGGCTCCATACCCTTATTTCTTGTAAAAGAAGAGCTCACACCTCTCCATTCTGCTGTGGAAGGCAGAAGTGTATCAGAATTACAGCTGTAGACAGAGTTCAGCTGTCTGGAGACATATCATAAGAAAACCTTAGTTCTGCCACCTATGAACTCTTCAAATTACAAAATGTGTCTGAGGACAAAAGCAGTTATCTTAAGTTATACTTCTGGGGTCTTTTTCCCCTCTGGTGCTGGATTTTCTCATTAAATACTTAATGTAATACATACTAAAAAAAATAATTAAGACAATTCCCTCCACTGTGCAAAAGGATGATCTACCTTGATGCATATGCATATATGGAGTTCCTTTCCTGAAATGTATTGTCTCCTAGTTCATATCCTAAGTTGACTCCCTTGCATTTCCCCCTCACTTAAAAGCCAGTTCAAGAAGGACAACTTTTGGAATGTTCAAGTAAAATCATTTAAAAATAACTGATTTCATAAAAAGAAAAAAATCCTGAAGGCACGTTAGATCCCACGGCCACCCTGAACAGCCAGATAGTCAGACAGGCAGAGGAGGGTGGTATTTATAGCAGCTTCGGAGCACAAGGCTTTGGGAGTTGTGTACGCGCCAGAACTGCCGACCATTTCTCCAATAGGTGACACCACTCCATTGCTATGTACGCTGCTCCTCCAACAGCGGGGCACGAGGGAGGCACAGTCAAGAGAGAAATTTACTACCAAATTCCTTAAATGAAAGGAAAATAATGCTGTTCTATATAAAGATAACTGGTCCTGCCTCTTAAGTATTTGTCTGAGGCTTCAGGTTAGACAGCAGCCAGCTCTGAACACTACTCCATGGGTTAGCAAGTCATATATACATTTAGAAAGGATTTCAGACACTTACCTGGACTTGCTGGGGTTGCTGAACCTGTATCTGCTGCTCTGGCTGAGTTTGCTGCTGCATACTGGTTGTCACAGGACAAGCAAGTTCAAGCAAAGACCCAGCCACCTCTGTGCTGTCCGTGTAAATGCAGTTGCCACCCTGCTGATACACCATTGTGGTGGTGGCTGTCTGCTGAAACTCCTGCAGAGCTTCTGGCCCCTTGGAAGCCAGGGAGTCCAGAAACTCCTTCATCCTGTGCTGGGGGATCGTTCGTGCCTTCACACGGACGTATTCTTCAAAGGAAATGGTGTTCTCCAGAGAATTATTCATATTGCAAGGTCCTCAGGGTTCCTTAAGGAAAGAGAAAGTAAAAGTCTTAACTACAGCACTTTGTTGACGCAAGGATATTCCTAACTCCAGTAACTAATTTCTCATGGCAAGTACGGTATGAAAACTGGCAAACATGCACAGCCAGATGCCCAAGACAGATGCTTTAGTTTTATGAGGCATCTTGTGCTACTACACATTTCTCAGATTAACCCTTGGCAGCTCAGGGGAGTCTGAACGATACCCAGGTGTGACTGCAGAACTATTCACGGAGCTCACTGCCACATAAACTCTCCCAGCTCTGCACCTCACCCAGACTAGGCAAGTCCCGTACCAGACGAATCCAGTCGCACATTCCATTTGTTTGCAGCATGCACTATTAGCAAGAGAGGCTCAGAAATCAATATCTGTGGCCCTGCTTTGCAGGCACAGAGGTGGAGAACCGAGCAGTATGTTCTATCAGGCCGTGCAGGGCTATTCTAGGCAGCTAATGGGAAGCACAAGGGAAGAGCAACAGATGCAGCATTCAGCCCATCACTGTTAGGACTAGGGCAGCCTCATCGATTTGAATAGAACAAGCAAAAGGAGAGCACTGGAATCAAGAGATTCCTCAAATAGGGAACTACACACATGGAGAAGCAGAGCTCTGGAAATGACAAAGGTAAAGGCAACAGCATCATCAATTCTTGATCTCCTTTTAATATAGGAAGAGGTTAACATGAAACATGCCATGTATGAAGACAAAAGAGACAGAAGAAGTAGTCAGGTGATCAAGGAGGAAGTGAAAGCAAAGAAAAAACCACCACCACCAAGAATGACTCCACCTGAGAACATCAGACAGCTCTAGGGTATACTCTGACAGCATTCTTTTCTTATTGACTTATCTTGTTTAAACCCACAAATTGTTTTTGCAGTGAGTATACTGGTTGTTTCTAAGGCACTAATTAGCCTTGATAAAGCATAAATAGATTTGAGCTAAAACAGCATCAGATACTTAGGCAGTTGGGAAAAGAAATGAAACAGCAAAAGATTAGGACTAGTAGAGACGATTCAGCACTACTAGATCAAGCTGCATAAAGGAGGAAAAATTGACAGACATCACCATGTACATTATGACAGTAGTTCTAAAAAGAACAGGTAGAAAAGAAGAACTTTATGTATCCTTTTACCATGATTTAACAAAGTGGAACCAAGACAGAGATACGTGGGTGAATGTAAGATTGCCAAAGCCTGTGTGGAAAGGAGAGTTAGCTCTAGGCTTTCCCTGGCACTCAAGTAGACTACACAAGTCCAGCTCCAATCATCATCAAAACCTGGGAGAGCCGGAGTAAACACTAACCCCTTTTTGTGTTAGGTGTCAGCAGTCCAAACTCACAGCAGTTTTTGTTTACATGGAGGGTCATGGCTAGTGCATTGGACCAGGCTCACAGGAGAAAAGAATATCAAAGGTAAGGAGAACGCACATGAGGTAACTTACGTTCTATCTATAGTTGCTGGACTCACTAAGCTACATTTGTTGCTGCTTAAAACATGCAGAAATGTTTAGTAAAAAGCACCAGTTAACATTGTTTCCTTAGCAAATCCAACAGTTCTGTAAATATAACCATACAGAGGTTCCTGTAGAGCCCACCACTGCACAGAAAAACTCCTGCCTTTAAGAGACACTGATCTGACACATTTTTGAGGCAACTCTGGGTGACAGAGCCAGTTAAGACTATTCACTTCTCCAGGAGTAGTAAGTACTAAAAGTACTTTACACCACTATAGGACAGGTTAACCTTTTCCCAGGTGTGAAACCAAGGGAGAACAACATTGTTAATGCATCTGCAATGACTCAGACAAGACCTACACCAGGTCTTGTGTTTTGCATCTAACTGTGAAATGCTGTTACACACTCTGAGGCTGTAAAACAGATTTTGAGTGATTAACTCGTCCCAGTTTTCTACTTGGAACTTGCAAGTATTTGACTTCAATATTACAGTGAGGCTTTCAGAAGAGCATCATCATTTTGCATGTCCACCCTGAGGAGCACCAGCAGACACAGCTTTGAGAGGGAAGACTCTTCTGAGGAATAAGCCTCAAGGATGCCACGCTAAGATCCCAGACGTGAACATCACAAGTGCTGTTTGAGATTACAGGCTCTCTGACAGCCAGCTGCTGCTGAAAAGGATGGGCTCACCTCTCCCAGGTCCTGCCTTCTTCCTTGCTCCTGCATTGGTACTTATCATGTTGTAACAACTCAGTATCCACTTTCTGTTAATCTTATCAAAAGAAGAGAGCGGGGAGGTCAGCGGGGCCGCTGTTTCCAACGACAGCTAACCATTATCCCTCACTTCTGCTTTTGAAGTCCAACCCTTCTGCCACAGGCTGCTGACAGGTACATCATTCTCCTGCATAGCAGAGACCAGAAGCCACAAGAAACCCAGAAGCACAAGGAGCAAGCCCAAAGATCAAGGAGAGGTCCACCACCAAATCATCATCTACTTCTTCTAACCACCAGGAAGCAGAACAAACAGCATAAATTTCTTAGACACAAATCCTCAGCCCTCCTCAGCTGCTCCATCTTAATTAGTTCTTGTTAGCATCAAAATCAAGAGCCTACTAGGCCAATCTTCCCCTACTAGTAAATATTCCTGTGTCACAAGGAATCTCTCTTTTCCTCTCTCCTAGCATGGGAAAACTTGCTTTATATGTGCTTTAAGTTACCACACTGAGAGCCACTAATGCCTCAAACAGTGAGACTCCCACCTTAATCCCTGCAGCATTCCAAGTCCCAGGCATGCACCAGAGCTCCACTGCAACACAAGGCATCTATTTCTGCCCTTGAAGAGCAGCAGGATCTTCCCTGGGTTTTCTCCACAGCTCTCCTACTCTGGCAATCAGACAGGAGTTACAGGCCCTGCAGGTAACAGTGCAGCTGGACTAAGCTTGTCTCAGGGTCAGCCACATCAGTTTTAAGGCTGCTTGGGGTTATTTAACTAAAAGCACTGAACCACTCAAAACTGCACTTCACAAAACTCTACGCAGCAGCAGAGGTACCAGTCTGGAGGAAGACTGAGGAAAGTAACACTGCTCTCTCAGAAATTTTACTTATTAAAACTAAACCCACCTTATTTATGACATTTACATCACTTATGGCAGAAAATCTCTGTAAGGCTCCAGTGTGCATTCAACAGACTTTTGTAGGGCAACATATGCAGCTTGTTGCTGCAGTCGTCACTTTTACTGTTATTAAAACACGCTAATTTGTGCATTCCATTTATCCCACAGCCACACACTGGAAACTGCAAACACCCACCCTCATGAGATCTCAGCAGCATGTTTTTAATACTGTGTTTTTAAATAAAAAAGAGCATTGAGGCAATAAATTTCTCCAATCAAGGAAGGTAACTCCTTTCTGTGCAGCATAACTGCATTTTTTTCAGGAAATAAGTTCAAGAAACTCTTTGAAGATCATGAGCACATACGGTTAGTTGATAAAACTTAGACTGAGGTTACTGAAAACACACACACAACTTGCAGCATGTGGACAATCTCGACTCACCAGTCACCATGTTGCATGTATTTCTGCTGCTCTTGTCCTGAGCTCTTAGACTTGTAACGTTCTGGAGAAGACAGAACAAAGAAGCCCTTTCCATCCCCAGTTCCTCTTTCTTTATTAAAGCCACTTTATTTTTAATATGTATTCCATTAAGAAAAAAAATTAATCAGGAAACAAAGATATGATCATCCACACAGGTAGCAGCTCCTACTAAGGAATTGCAAGATGCCCAATTCCTAACCATCTTATCCCTCAGCCTGGTGAGCGTTACTGGGAACGAGTGTGTGAGCACATCTGTCACAGGGCGCCGTGCGGCGACAGGCGCAGCACGGCCGTGACACCGGAGTTACTGGCAGACAGAACTTAGAACAAGGCAGCAGCAGTGTACCGTATGCAGAGCCCCCCCCTGCTCCCCCCGCAGGTGTTGCCGGCGCTGCCCCGACACCCGGGACAGACAGGAACGCCACTGGCCGCTCCACCATCCAGCCCGGACGAGCGAAGCTCCGCGTTCAGCCCACGAACCATCGGCCGCAGCTCCACCGCTGCAATGCCCGGGCGGGGGACGCGCAGCCGGCGGGGCTTTCCCCGCCCGCGGGGACCCGGTGCTGCCCCGGCCACTCCCGCCGCCTTTGTTTCCCGGCGGGGCGGCCGGGCCGGGCCCGCGGGCGGCGCCGCGACACCGCCCCCCCCGCCCCGCCGGCGGGAGCCGTGACGGGGGCTCGGCGGGGCCGGGGCCGCCAAGGGCCGCGCACAGGCCGCGCCTGCCGGTGCCGCGCCGCCCGGGGAGAGGAGGAAGGGGCGGCGGGGACGCGCCCGGTGCGGGCTGGGGGACACGGGGACAGGGCCGGGGCCGCGCACGCGCGCGCCCGGACGGGCGCGCGCGCGGCAGGCGGGGCCGCCCTCCCCTCCCCCGCCGGGCCCGCGCCGCCCCGGAACCGCCGCCGCCTCCCCCGCGCCCGACGGGAGGCCCGCTCGGCCCGCCGCCGCCGCGCGCCTCCACCCGCCGGCCCAGCTGCGCCGCGGCGCGACCTGGCCCCGCCTCACCCCGGCCCCGCCGCCGCCGCCGCCTCGGCCCTGAGCCTTTCCCCCTCACAGCTCCCTGGGCGCCATCTTACATTCAACCCCCCGCAGCCAATCAGCGCGCAGCCCCAGCCTCGCGAGAGCGCGGCCCCTAAGCCCCGCGAGAGCTAGGCGCCCGGGTCCGCCCCGCACCTTAAAGGGGCCCAGCCGCGGGGGGGGCCGTGGCGGGCGTGGCCGCAGGGGGGCGCCACTGAGCGGGGGCGCACGCAGCCCCGGGGACACGGTGCGGGACACGGGGACACGTGTGGGGACAGGGACAGGCCCTGTCCGGAGCGCCGGGAGGACCCACGGTGACACCAGCACCGTGCGGCCGTTGGGCGGCGCCGGCCGAGGGTCCCCACGCGGCCGGCCCAGTGCTCCGCGCCGTGCGGGGGCGGCCCGGCCGCGACCCCCGCGCAGCGCCCGGGGCGAGGCCCCCGCGCCGCCCCGTGCGGGGCGAGGCCGCTGTGCGGTGGCTCTCCGGGGACCGCGCCGAGGATCGCGCGGCCGGTCCCGGCCCTGCCCCTGCCCCCGGCGGTACCGCGGGGCGGAGGGTCCCCGCAGGGACAGAAGGTGCCCCGCGCCGTGGGGCTGCGCCGGGGCTGCTTTAACGTGCCCATGTGCTCGGCGCGGCCTCTCCGGCCCCGGCCCCGCTTAAGGTGGCCCGGGGAAGCGGGCAGGGCCTCCCCCCGCCCACGGTAGGGCCAGTGGCACGGGTACGGGGCTCAGGCCACGGGGGGCACGTCAGTCCCGCGGGGGCAGCCCCCTGACCCCCAGCCCGGGGCCGGGCAGGGGTCACCGCGCTCGAGTCCACCTTAAGGGGGGAGGGCGCTCGGGCAGTGTTTGTACACAGCGCGCACACCCTGCTTCACCCCCTCGCACCCGGTCTGTCCTACCTGCACCCCCGGACCCTTCTCCATCCCACCCCGACTCCGTCGACCCCAGTCCCTCAGTGCCAGGCGGGGGAGCTGCAGCTCTCGTGGGGACACCAGTGCTGCACCGGCAGATGGGAGCAGCTTCCCAGCCCCAAGAACGGGAGACCCTCCCCAGTCCAGCACCCCAAGGCTGAGCAGGTGAACGGGAGGCAGTGACAGCGTGGGGACAGGGCTGGGATTTCCGTTTATTGAGGCGATGCTGTGGGGTGCCCCGGGGGGGCTGCATCAAGGCACGGTGGCACTGGGGGTGTGCGAGGACCCCCGGGGAAGCAACACCACGGTGGTGTGGCAGCAGCAGTTCCCTCAGGCCTTGCCAGGGTCCTCCTTCAGCGTCACCGTCCGGTTGAAGACCATCTGGGGAGAAACAGAGGGTCTGCTCAGAGCCCCATGGTTCCGAGCCCCATGGCTCTGAGCCCCACTGTCCCGGCCCCTGGGCTCACCTTCCCCTCCCTGCTGTCGGGATCCACAGAGAAGTAGCCCAGCCGCTCAAACTGGAACTTGTCGAAGGGTCGGGCAGAGAGGACAGAGCTGTCGACTAGGGCATTGTGCACCACACGCAGGGAGTCCTGGCAGGGGGTACAGCTAAGCCAGCACGCCAACCCCTCTGCCCCCTTCACAGCCCTGCTTTCCCTAATCCCTCTTCCACCCGGGGACACAGCAAGGCTTGCCCCAAGAGGGGTAGGGTGTACACAGAAGTGGGTGCCTCAGACGTGGGCACAGGAAGTCCCAGCTCACCCTGGGCACGTAGCCCCAGCTGCTGCCACTACTCACAGGGTTGAGGTCACTCAGAAAGCCACCAGGCACCTCCGATGGGTCCTCGGGATTTTTGTGCAAAAACCTGCCATGAGACAGAGTCTCATCCCAAAGCTGCCAGACGAGGGGATGTGGTGCCGCTCACGGGACCCCACTGATGCCGAAAATGTTCCCCCCACAAAGGGCTGGGCAGTCTCCAACAGGGCCTGCTGGTGCACAGCCGTGCTGCCACTCCAGCAGCACTGCTCTTGTCCCTGCCCCTGTGGGCAGTCAGGCACTCACAGCCGCTCATAGAGCCGCACTTCACATGCCAGCGGCTCCGACACCCAGTGGATGAAGGCTTTGGGCTTTTCCGCCACATCCGACTTGGTGCAGGTCACCTCCAGCTCAATCACGCGCCCACTGACGTCCTGGGGGAGAGGAGATGAGCTCGGCTGTCAGGACACGGTCAGGCAGCAGCCCCATCCCACAGGACAGGCCTGGGGCCGAACCCCCAGCCTGTCAGCTCAGGGCCACCTTGCTGCCCACTGTATGAGGCACAGGGCTGGCAGGGAGCTGCCACACAGGCAGCCCTCGCCCTCGCTGTGCCCACAGCGCCTGGCACGAGATGACTGTTGCTGCCCTTCACTGCTGGAGCATGGCCACATCCTGACATGCCACAGCCCAGCCTCATGTCACCACTGCCCCAAGCCACCCACCTTGATGACGTTCTGGACAGCAATGACGTAGCCAGCGTGGCGCAGCCCCACCGGCTGCCCGGGAGCCAGGCGCTTGTAGCCCTTGTCTGCCTCCTGCAAGAGAGTTCATGGCTGCAGGAGGGGTCTCAGAAAGGGCAGCAGGTGCCCCCTCCAGCATGTCTCTCTATCCCCACTCCTGCTGTCCCAGGGATCAGTGATCCCAGAGCTGCTTCAACTCCCATGCTGCTGTGCAACACTCCCCAGGGCACAGGCCAGAGTGGGCACCAATGGTTGGACACATCCTGGCCAGGTTGAGGGCAGCATTTCCCCAGCGCCCATCAGAGCTGCTGGCACATTTGGAAGTCACAGTCACGTACTTGACACCTGCCTGTGACCTATGTGTGCAGCACTGGCACCAATTCCAGTGCTGCCAGGCTCCTGCTGCACAAGCCATAGCTCCATGAGCAAGGGCAGAATGGCCCAGCGGGCCTGGCTCACCTCCCTGAAGTCTGTCTCCTCAATGTAGACGGTGGGATGCAAGGGCACTTTGTGAAAACCCCGGCTCTCATCAGCTGGAAAGTTGGGCACAAGGACCTCAAGTGCCTGGGGAGAAAGAGAGGGTGAATGATGATCTTGGGGAACACCACTCCCACTCCAGCCCACAGCAGTCTCACCTTTGGGGCAGGGAAGTTGGTGATGGTGACCTTGAGGGGCTCCAGGACGGCCATGGCACGGGGGGCCTGCTCGTTCAGGACCTCCCGTGCACACGCCTCCAGCAGGTGTGGCTCCATCGTTGCCTGGGCCACTGTCACACCAACCTGAGGGACAGCCTGCTGTCACTAAGCTGGCCAGGGAACGCATCCACCTGCCCTGTCCCACCCCATCCCAGGCACCTACCCGTGCACAGAAGTTGTTGATGGCCTCAGGGGGGAAGCCTCGCCGGCGCAGGGCTGTCAGCGTGAAGAGCCGCGGGTCATCCCAGTCCCTGGGAAAACACAGGTGTGACAACCAGGCATGTCCTGGGCGAGTCCCATCCTGGCTGCTGACCCTGCTCATACCTCACAGCACCCGTCTCCACCAGCCGGATGATCTTCCTCTTGGAGACGACGGTGTAGAGCAGGTTCAGGCGCCCGTACTCCCACTGCACGGGGCAGTAGACATCCAGTGCGTTGCAGAGCCAGAAGTAAGAGGAGCGCCTGCAAGGGAGGTGCAGGCACAGCCCGGCTCAGCCCCACGGATACTGGCAGCTGTCAGGATGCAGCCAGCTGCTCCCAGGTCTGGCTTGTCCCATGTCATGCACAGTGCTCACCTGGCCTGGAACTCTTTGGTGCAGAGGGAGTGCGTGATGTGCTCGATGGAGTCGCAGAGGCAGTGTGTGTAATCGTACGTGGGGTAGATGCACCTGCAAGGCAGACTCAGTCAGCCCAGGGCAGAGCATGGTGCTGCTCCCCTCCCAACACCTCCCCATTCTCAGGAAATCCAGACCCACCAGAGGCACTCCCTACCACTTGTCCCCAGTGCGGTGGTGCGGAGTGAACTTGACACGGTAGGCAACAGGGTCCATCTTCCCATCTTCCATCACCAGTTTCATCCGCAGCGTGGCCTCCCCCTCCCCAAACTTGCCCTTTCGCATGTCCTGCGGAGAGGGGGAAGCTGCCAGCTGAGCCACAGATCCAGACCCACAGGCACACAGCACCTGCCCCAGTCAGGAGTACCTCAAAGAGCAGGAGCGACTCCTCCACAGGCCGGTCCCGCCATGGTGAGGGTGGAGGGTTGTGGCCCTTGATCTCCTCGACCTTCTGATGGCAGACATATGCCTGACCCCTAAGGGGGGGAAACACTGTCACCAGACACGAGTAACCCATCCCCTGGGCAAGGGGGAGCCCCAGCTGTGGCACAGGACATCCACACCATGCTGGCACATCCCTACCACCCCACACGCTCACCTGCGGATGAGCTCCAGGGCCCACGTGTAGAGCTGGTCAAAGTAATCCGATGCGTGGGTCACCTTATAGGGCTGGTAGCCTATGGGGATGGGGGAAATGAAGCAGGTTGGAAGGCCCAGCAGCAGGACTTGCGTGCAGGGATGTCCCTGGCACCTGGAATGATGCTGCCCTCCCCAAGCTGAGCCATACCCAGCCATTCCACCATCTCCCGGATGGCCGTGAAGTACTTCTCCTCCTCCTTCTCCGGGTTGGTGTCGTCGTAGCGCAGGAAGCACACACCACCATTGGCCTGGGGATGAGGGAATGGTGAGCAGCTGCTCCCCAGGGGACCACAGGGACAGGCCAGCAGCCAAACAGTAAGGCAGTGGCCAGGAGGGCTTGGTGCTTTTTACCTTGGCATAGCCAAAGTTGAAATTGATGGCCTTGGCGTGGCCGATGTGCAGGATGCCATTGGGCTCAGGAGGGAACCGTGTCCGCACCTGCAGGGGGAAAGGGGACACCTCTGTCCTTCAGCAGGAGACTTCCCCTTTTTGACAGTAGTGGCACTGACATGAACCCCTGGCAATCCCATGGAGCCCCCCATGCCATGTGGGTGCTGTCCCTGGCCATGCCACGTGTGAGCTGTGTGTCCCCAGCCACCCTGGCAGTGTCACCCACTGCTGGGCTGGGGGACGTGGCCTCACCTGCCCACCCGTGATTGCCAGGTGCTGCTTCAGCAGGGTCATGGTGTTGGGTGTCACCACGTAGCCCTCAGTCTTGTAGTTTTCTCCTGCAGGCAGAGATTGCTCTGGGCTGCAGCACTGCCCAAACTGAGCCCAGCCAGCAGCCGGGGAAAAGGACACAGGACTAAGGCAGTGCCCCGCAGCACAGAGAGCTGGGACCAAGCACAGAGCTGGGGGAGTGGCCCCACACACGGCAGTGGCTCCTCACACTCACCTGGCTTGTGGAACTTGAGGGCTTCTCCCCGCAGCTGCTCCAAAAGTGACTTTGTCTCTGTGCCCACATCACCTGCATGGAGATGGGGCTGAGCAGGGGCCTGACTGCAGCTGCCAGGGCCCAGCTCAGACACAGGCCCCAGCAAGAACTAAAGAGCTGAGCAAGCTGCTCACAGGAGGACAGTCTCTTACCATTCTCCACCACAGCTACCTTCTGCTTCTCCACTGGGGCCAGCCGGGCCTTTGCAGCCTGCAGGGAGCAGCACAGCACCCTGAGTGCCCAGCCCTAGCATGCACCTTCCTCTCCTGGCCCAATATGTTGTCCCCAGTGCTCCCTCAGCCCCATGCCCGTGGTGGCAGCTGAGCCTAAAGCAGCCTGCCTGGACGTTTAGCAGGAAAATACCATCCAAGTACCCAGCCTCTCTTCTCCTCACCTTTGGTTTCTTTTCCAGGTCAGCTTCCGTCTTTGGTCCCAGCAAATGCAGCACCTGGAGAAGTGAGACACCGTCGAGAGTCAAAAAGGCTCCCTGTGCCCCAGGGTCTGGAGATGTCCTGTCCAGCTACCACCCCCCTCACCCTGCCTGCACCTACCCAGGTCAGGCTGTCCCCAGCGCTGGGTCCTCCAGGGAACTGGCTGGTGGGTCCCACACCAGTCACAGCACCCTCAGCACCCCAAGCAGCACCTGACCTGTTGCCATTGCACCCACCTGCAGGTCCACCTCATTCTTGATGGTCTTCCCATCCGCCCACCGCAGCCGGTTCCGAGCCTCCCCTGTGGACAGGGCATCCCGTGGGCAAGGGGCACGGCCCAGCCTGGGGGAGCTTCAGCCAGAGCCGCTGATGCAGAACGGCACAGCCGGCAGCCAGAGGCAGCCTTTGCCCCTGAGCTGTCCCAGCCGCAGGGCACCATGGCCCTGCTCGAGCAGGGGATGTGGCAGGATATCTCCCTACGGGACTGTGGTACAGCAATGCACCAACTGGGGCAGCCCGTGGCAAAGGGCTGTCTCCCAGGATCCAGGGGAGCAGGCAGTGGCACTGGCAGGCAGGCACGGGGACGTGGCAGCCACCAGCACCAGGCAGGTGCTGCCCTGGTGTCCCCACTCACCCATCAGCAGCCCCATGTTGAAGTGGTAGCGCTCAGCCAGCAGCTCCGCTCGGTGCTCGCTGATCACGGCCTCCACCTGGGAGCAGGACAGGGACACCAGGATAAAAGATCCAGGCGGGAGCACAGCACCAGGAGCCAGTCCAGTGTCCCCTGCGCTGTCCTCGCAGCGTCACAGCCTCACTCACCGCCTCCTCGATCTGCTCGGGGGTGATGCAGACCCCCACACCACAGGCTTGCTCGAAGTCCGCTGCATCCAGGGGCTCCAGGGGGTGGCTCCTCACGTACTCCAGAGCAGCTGGGGACAGAGCGGGGATTAGAGCAGAGCCCTCCCCGCTGGGGCCGGGCGGGGGCTGGGGCCGGGCGGTACCGTTGAGCTGCAGGTCCGTGAGGATCTCCCTGCGGGCGATGTAGCCCACGAGGAAGCCGAGGTGCTTCGGGTCCTTGAGGCGGGCGGCCGCGTTGTACAGCAGCGTTCCCGTGGCTTTGTCCAGCGCCGGCCCCAGCGCGCTCCGAGCCTGCCGCCACCCAGGGGAGAGTGAGGGATGAACCCCGGAGAACCGGCGGCACTGGGGTGGGGGGGGGAGGATGTCAAGGGCCGGGGCCGCTCGGCGGGGCTGGGAGGAGGCGGGGCCGGGGGGTCCCGGGAATGACAGTGGGACCAGGTTACCGGCGTGACACCGGAGATCGGGGTGACGGGTCTCGGAGGTGACACCGGGTAACAGGTGTACCAGGTACCGAGGTGCTGAGGTAGCGGGTTCTCGGGGTGTCAGGGTCCCGGGATAACACCGTGGTACCGGGAACCGGGGTGTAGGCCCGCGGCGGGCGCACCTGCAGCACGGCCCGGCGCAGCAGCGCGCTGAGAGCCCCGTTGCGCAGCGTCTCCCGCGCCTTGGCCTCGCTGAGGCCGATGCCGGTGAACAGACCCAGCGCCTCCTCCGCCTCCTCCGCCGCCATGGCCCCCGTGGCCGCCGCCGCCGCCGCCATGCTGCCACCTCCGCCGGTGCCTGCTCGGGGGGCGGGGCGGCGCCCAGCCAATCGGCAGCGAGGGAAGTCGGTCCCGACCAATGGAAGGGGGGAGCCAGCCCCGGCCGGGCCAATGGGCGCGCGGGAGGCGGGCTCAGCCCGCGGGGGGGTTGCATCATTTAAAGAGACCGGTGGCGGAGGCGGCCACGTGGGGGGCGGGGCTGGGGGCGGGGCTGGGGGCGGGGCGTGTGCCCGCCCGGCCGGTTCTGCAGCGCCGGTGTCCCCCGGTGTCCCCGACGGACATGCCCGGGGGCCCGGGGCGTGGCGGGGATCGCGGTGGCTGCCCCAGCCCGGTCTGTACGGGGCCAAGCCGGCCCGGTGTCCTCGGCTCCCTCGGACCGTGCGTGGTCCCTTGTCCCCGCCAGCCCAGTGTCCCTTGGCTTCCTATTCCCGTGTCCCCCAGCTGCCCCTGTACATCCCTCAGCCCGGTGTCCCCAGACTCCCCCAGACCGATGTACCCTTGGCAGCCCCACCCTAGCCCAGTGTCCTCCTGCTCCCCCAGTCTCATATCCTCTCCAGCCTGGTGTCCCCAGCTCTTCCCTGTGCCCTGCCAGCTCCCCCAGCCTGGTATCGCCGGGCTAATTCCAGCCCCGTGCCCCATCCATCCCGATGTCCTCCCCAGCCCAGTGTCCCCCCCAATCCCGTGTGCTCCCCCAGCCCTGTGCAACCCCCAGCCCAGCCAAGCGTTCCCCTGTATCCCGGCCCCAGCAGCAGCAGAGACCCGAGCGGTTGGGGAAGGGAGTTTATTGGAAACACCGGCTGGGAGGAGGCACCGGCAGGTCCTGCCAGCCGGAACCACTGGATAGAAGAAGGTCCCACACCACGGAGGGGACAGAGCCATTGGCCGGCCCCGGCACAGAGCTACAGCTCCGTCCTGGTGTCTGTCCTCTCAGCGGCTGCCTGCTCCCTGCCCGAGGCTGGCAGTGGCTTCAAGCTGTAGCGGGCACTGACGTTGGTCCCTGATATGCTCCTGTACTCGCCCATTTCCGTCCGAACGGCCTCGTTCTGGGTGATGGTGAGCAGGACCGGGACAGAGAGTGTCACCTCCTTCCGCAGGACCTGGATGCTGAGCGCTGTGCGTGGGGGGATCTTGGCCGGCAGCTGCACCTCCACGCGCTGCCGGCGGGTGCTGGACTCGCTGCGCCCTTTCTGCACCGTGAAGATATTGGAGGCTTCCACAGTCAGCGTGAAGGAGAGCCCGGCTTTGAGGCTGGTGGCATTGCTGAAGTGGAAGCTCTGCCAGAGCGTGGTGCCGTACTCCCGGCTGCTGCTGGCTGCCAGCGCCTGCTCCGACTCGGTCTCGTTCACCCCCTCGATCTCATCCACCAGCACCTCCCGCTCCTCCTCCACTCGCTTCTTCTCCCAAAGAAGACGTGCGGATACCAGGGGCTTCCCGGGCCGCAGTGGGCGCAGGTGGGACAGCCGAGCCTGGAAGTTCAGCTCCAGTTTGTAGTCGGCAAGGTGCTCCCCGGGCCATGCCAGGCAGTGCCAGCCGCCCCGGCCTGGGGTTCTGGTAGAGCAGCCAGACACCTCGCTGCACCACGTGGGAGGCCACCCGGTCGTTGAAGTACCCATATGCCAAGTTGGTCTCCTCTGTCACCACCTTGAAGGCGCCTTGGAAGTTGGGGTGCTCGTAGAGGGTGATCTGTGGCTCGCCCAGGTCGTGGTGAACGAGGCGCAGTGCCGAGAAGCTGTTGGGCCTCTCCACAGAGGGGTACTCGCCCTCCTCAAAGGCGTGCGGCTCCCCTTCGTATTTAGCCTCTGTGTAGGCAATCCAGGGCTGCCCCACTACTTTCAGGGAGGCGATGCAGTTCCCAAAATCCAGCTCATGCAGGTCAGGCACATCGCAGGTGAACTCCCGGCTCAGCCCCTCGAAGTTGGCACACTCGTAAACCGTGATCCGGTTCATGGTGCTGCGGGCACCTGCCCTGCGAGGGCACAACGCAGGTCGACTCCCCTCCTGTGGGGTCACGTGGGTGCTACAGGAGACCCGTGGGGAAAGCCCAGCCAGCAAAAGGAACCCCTGGCACCCCTTTATCCCCTGTCCTTTGCCCACCTCTGCCTGGTCCTGGTGCTCTCACCGTCTGTGCCAGCAGCACCCTGCAGCTGTGCCTTTTAGGAAGGGGTGGCGGGACCAGGGCGTGCTGCAGCACGAAGCGCAGGCGATGACGGTGCTCGCCCCCACATCCCACGCCCAACCCTGTCCCCACTCCAGTGTTGGGGAGCCAACCAGGCCCCGCACGCCGGTAGGTGCACTGGGATGCCAGTCAGTCCCGCCAACCAGCCCTGCCGGAAAGTCCTGCTGAGCCCTGGGCATGTGGCGCTCCAGCGCTAAGGAGTCACCGCCAATTATCAGTGATGCTTCCGCCCTGCCCGCACTAATTATGGTGTGCATTGCCGGTGGGGCAGGAACTGCCGGCTCGCCCCAGTGGGGTGAGAGGGTACTGTGGTGGGGTGAGCCAGCACCCCGAAACAAGAGCCTCTGGCACCATGGTGCTCCCAGGCACTGGACATGGACAGCTGACATGGCACTGCTGCTCCAGCCCTGTGCCCGAGGATGGCTGGGACAGGTGGGGACACTTTTTCCCCCTTGTCCCTTCATGGGCGGGACAGCCGCACACCTTGGGGTGGCTGGAGGTGGGACACTGGGTATGGCAGGACACTGACACCCAGCCAGGGCACAGGGATGGCTGTCAGCTGCTCCAAGCACAGCATGCCAGTGGTTTCTTTGGGGCTCCATGCGGGTCTCACGGCACAGACTGGAACTGGCTTCCCTGGGATCTGCGGGTGTGAGGCATAGGGCACGTGCACCCCGCTGGCTGGCAACCCACTGGGACAGGGCTTAGGCAGCTCAAGGGATCTGGGGCAGATTGAGCCTTTGACTTCTCCTGGCTACATGCCCAGGCCCACGAGCTGCCTCCTCCCCTTGTCCATGCAGCCCTCCCCAGCCCAGGGCTGTTCCCATGGCACAGGGCAGGGAGCGGGGAGCCCCGAAGCTGACACGAGTATCTCCCGATGGCATACAGCTGAATCCTGACCCACCCCTGGTGACAGTCAAGACCCCCAAAGCCTCTGGACTGAAATCTGCCCCTTGGGGCTGATAAGCAGGGCCAGCCCTGGCTGCATGGAATGCTCCAGTCCCACACGTGAACTTGGGTTTGGTACAGCCTGCAGGCACCCACATCTTGTGGCGAAGGAGGATGGCGATCCCGCTGCTCCAGCAGCCTGTCCCCCCCCAAATCACCCCAAGAGAGGAAGCCAGGTGTCCTTGAAACCTGTCCCCTAAAGGCCATTGCCACCCCACATCTCACCACCCAGCTGCCCACTGCCAGAGCCCCTCTTCCCCTGCCTGCAGTGCCAGGGCTGCCAGGGTCTCCCAGTTTATTGCCAGATGTCGGGGCGGTTGGGGTTACACCAGACAAACGCTACGGGAAGCAGTTAGTGAATGGGGGGACTGTGAGGGCCGTGAGCAGGGGCCAGGGAAGGGCTGTCCCACTCGCTCCCGCGGCCTCCCTGCCAGCCCCCCGGGCTGCCACGCTCCCCCTGCGCCGGGGACCCCTCCTGCGCCCCGCAGCTGCCCTGGCTCCGCGGCCCCTGGCTCCCCCCACCTCGCTGTGTTCTCCCCCCTGCAGCGAGGCCGGCAGCCGGGGCGGCGCGGGGGGCACGGGGCAGCGTGGGTGGGAGGCAGTGCTGGCATTATTGCTATGGCGGGCGGGAGCAGCGCGACCCTCCCCATGCTCAGATCACAGTCTCGAAGAGCGTCGCCTTCTCCTTGGGGGGCTCTGGGGCCAGCAGCTTGGCTTCTGCCTCGGGCGTCAGGTACTCCAGGTGGTGTTGGCCCCAGATCGGAGTGGTCAGGAGCTGCCAGCGCTGCGGGGACGCTGTGTCAGCACCTGAGGTGGCAGCACGGGGGCTGCCTGGACCCAGTTCGGTGAATCCCCCAGAGTGCACAGGGAGGGAACTGAGATGGGGGAAGGGGTAGCTATTGGATGGGGATGGAGGTCAGACTAGGTCAGGGAGGGGATTGAAATGGGATTGAGAAAGGGACAGAGATTGCATAGGGACATGAGGCAGTGACAGGATTAAGAAGTGATGTCAGCAAGGATGGGGTTTGGGTGAGGTTGGGAGTGAGACAGTGATGGGGATAGGAATCTGATGGGAGTGAGAACAATGAGGATAGGAACAGAACTTGGATAGGGGTGATCCTAGGATGGGAAAGGGATTAAATGGGATTGAGAGAGAGACAGGGATTGCATGGGGACAAGACTGAGACAGGGATGGGGAAGTAAACAGAATTTGGGTGGGAGTAAAGAGGGACAGGGACAGAGATGGGATTTGCACAGGGATGGGACTAAGATGGTGATGTAAGCATAGGTGGGATTCAGGTGAGGTTGGGAGTGAAACAGTGATGGGGACAGGGATGGAATTTTGATGGGAATGAGGCAGTGATGGGGACAGGCACAGGATCTGGATGAGAATGAGACAGTGATGAGGACAGGGAAGGCATCTAGCTGTGGATGGGACTGAGATAGAAATGTGGACAGCGCTAGGATTTGAACAGGGCTGGGACTGGGATGGGGACAGGACTGAGAAGGGGACAGGGTTGGCCAGGGTGGGGAGAGAGGCAGGAGGGTCCCCACTCCACCGCCCTCACCTCGCGCAAGGAGCCTTTGCAGCGCAGGAGCTTGTAGATGACGGTGCAGGGGATGCAGAGCATGGAGGAGAGTGCCAGGACCCAGCCGATGGCTTCCCCCCACCACGGGTACACGTACGTCTTGTTGTAGGTCAGTGGCTTGTAGTTCACCACGTGGAACAGAAAGACGCCCTGGGTGGGGAGTGGGGGTGAGCTCCCGCGGGGCAGGGGGCTGGCGGTCCCTGCCCCCCACGCGTGTCACTCCGCGGCCCCCCGCGTGCGGTCGCGCCCCATGGCCTCGACACGCGTGTGCCCAGAGCAGCCGCCGGGGGGCGCTCCGTGCCCGCGGCACAGCCCGGGGCAGCGGCACACCCGTGTCCCCACGCGTGTCCCCACGCACGTCCCCACACACTGTGCCCTCCTTGCTCACCACGCAGACCAGAGGCGTCACCACAGCCCAGCACCACTTCATGACGGGCAGGGGCCGGTAGCCGATCATACGGGCCACGTCGTCCATGAAGCGGTCAGCACCTGCAGGGAGGAGGGCATCAGCTGGGCTCTGTGGGGCACCCGTGTCCCCTCGTGTCCCCTCCCCACCGTGCACCCTTGGCCTCACCATAGACCCAGGCAATGACCACGCACTCCCAGAAAGCCTGCCACAGCAGTGTGATCCCACTGGCCGAGTAGTTGTCAAAGAGCTGGAACACGTACATGCCACCCTGCCGGGAAGGCGCCCGTGTCACTGGTCCTGTGCCAGCTGCCTGCACATCTCCACACTGGTGCTGGCACAGCCTTGCCAGCACCGGTGCCCCACCCTGCATGGACATCCTGCGCTGCCATGGGCACCCTGCTCCCAAAGCACCTCCACACTGTGGGCAGCTCCACTGCTGGGGGAGCAGCAGCCCCAGGGAGCTCCCACCCGACACTGGGACCCCATGAGAGGTGATGCTCCGGGAGCAGGTGCAGGTGCCCAGTGTGGGGCAGGCTGGGCAGTATCCCCGCCATGTCCCCCACCTGTGTGACCATGGAGAGATCAATGAGGCAGCAGACGATGCAGCAGAGTGCAGCAGTGAGCTCACGGCGCAGCGAGCCAGCCCCTGGCTGGGGGAACAGGTCCAGGATGCCCGTGATGAAACCCTCCACGCCGACAAACTGTGGCAGAAAGCAGGGCTCAGTGGGGGCGTGCCACCCATCCTCTCCCTGTCCCCATCTCCCTGCCCACCACAGCACCTGGCTGTCCAGCCCCAGCACAAGGAGCATGATGAAGAAGAGCGTGGCCCACAGCGGGGACAAGGGCATCAGCGTCACAGCTTTGGGGTAGGCGATGAAAGCCAGCCCGGGACCTGTGGGAGAGCAGTATCAGGGGTGCCACTCAAGGGGTGATGCAGGGGACACAGTGCCAGTCGGCATCTGCCGCCCGGCACTCACCAGACTCGGCCACCTTGGAGATGTCCACGCCTTGCTCAGAGGCCATGAAGCCAAGCACGGAGAAGACGACGAAGCCGGCAAAGAAGCTGGTGAGGCTGTTGATCACGGCCAGGATGTAGGCATCCCTGTGGGCAGAGTGGGTCAGGAGATGCCAGGGGGCTCCAGGGCTCACACCAGGGGGGCAGTGGGACACACAGCAGGGGACTGCGTGCAGCTGGCACAGCCCTACCTGTAGCAGTTGTTGTGGAAGCGGTTGTAGCTGCCCAGCGCGGTCAGGGCACCCAGCCCAATGGCGTAGGAGAAGAAGACTTGGGTGCCGGCATCAATCCAGACCTGGGGCATGAGGGAGGTTGTAGGGGGATGATGAGGGTGCCAGGGGAGTCCAGCACCCAACCTCCTCCTGTCCTCCCCACTGCCCTCACCTGTGCCTCAACCAGCTTGGTCCAGTCGGGTTTCAGATAGTAGACAATGCCACCTAGCGCGCCAGGCAGTGTTACCCCATGGACCAGCAGCAGGATGAGGACCACATATGGGAAGAGTGCCGTGAAGTAGACAATCTGCAGAGCAGTGGGTGCCCGTGAGACCCCCGGGGCCAGGGCTCTCCACAATGTGCCACAGGTGTCCCAATGGGACTAAAGCTTGGGAATGTCCCCAGTGACTGGTGGCACCTCCTGGACACACATGGGACAGGGACCTTGCACTCCCGTGGGCTGTGGCACAGGAGGGCCAGAGCCAGCAGTGCTGTGTGCTGCAGTCCCACTCCCCCATGCCAGTGGCCTTGATGAGTGTCCTGCCCCTGCCAGTGTTACCTTCCCAGTCGACTTTACACCCTTCCAGATGCAGAAGTAGACGACGATCCAAGTGGTGACCAAGCAGAGGATCATCTGCCAGTTCATCTCCCCTGGCTCGTCAATGCCCCCAGAGAGCCGCAGCACTTTGTTCCTGCAGAGCAGGGCTATCTGAGCGCCGGTGCAACACCCCTGGCCCCAGGCAACACCCTCCTGGTTCCCACACTCACTCCCAAAACTCAATGACGGGTGAGCGTTTGTTGGTCATGTCGGCACAGCTGAAGTTGGAGGTCCAAGTGCTGGCAGTGGCATTAGTGCTGACATTGTAGCAGAGGTCCAGGTTGAAGAGCTCTGTGCACTGGTCCGTGTTCCAGGAGTGGCCACAGGTGGCCCAGGGCAGGGTGTCCGTCAGTGAGTGCACCAGATAGAAGAGCCCCCACACCAGAATCATGATGTAGTAGGAGTTGCAAAAGAAGACGATCACCATAGAGGCGATGCCTAAACCTGCAGCACGGGGAGATCGAAGCCCGCAGGCAGCTGTGGACACCTGGCACCCGGCACGGGGTGGGATGTGGGGTGCTGGCAGGGATGGGGAAGGACAGAGGAGAGCTGATGGGGGACAGGACAGGGGGAGCTGGCAGCCCCGGGCAGGACAGCAGGGAGCTGGCGGAAATAGGACAGGGGGAGCTGGCAAGCCCGGGCAGGACAGGATGGGGTGGGGACAGCCGGCAGAATGGCACAGGACCAGGGGAGAGCCGGCAGGATACTGCTGAGGTGGGGACCCGATAGCCCCTGGGATCCAGCAGCATGCAGGCAGGGAGCCACAGGGGCAGGCAAGGAGGCAGGGAAGTGCAGGGTGCCATGGGGCACAGGTGCAGGCAGCTGCCACCCTTGGCTGGGGCGCAGGGCGGCAGTGGGACACGGGCAAGGTGCAGGGGAGCAGGCAGGGCGTGGGCAGGGTGCCGCCGGCCCCAGCAGGCTGCAGGCAGTCAAGGCACAGTCAGGGTGCAGGCAGGGTGCCGGGGGCCCCGGGCAGGGTGCAGGGGCCGCAGGCAGGGTGCAGGCAGGGCACAGGCAGAGTGCGGGCGGGTGTGGCATTACCCGTGAAGAGGGGGGCGATGTTCCAGGCAGCGATGCCCCCCTGCTTCATGAACTGCCCCAGAGCCACCTCCAAGAAGAAGATGGGAATGCCGCCCACGAAGACGATGAGCAGGTAGGGGATGAGGAAGACACCTGGGGCCGGGAGCAGGGGGCCGGCTCAGCCGCCACCGGCCCCCCGGTCCCCCCTTTCACTCCCCCCCTTCCCCGCGCCGCCCGCCCGGGCGCAGCGAATGGCGAAGGCGCCTCCGCGCCCTCCCCTCGCCGCGATGTAGGTCAGCACGGGCAGGTGGCGGGGGGCTCCCACGGCCCCCAGCCCCGTGAGTGACACTGAACACCCGCGGGGTGGCCCGCGAGCCCCTCGGAGGTGCAGGGCGAGCCGGCCCAGCGTGGGGTGACCCCCACGCACACACTCCGCCGTGGGAA
The DNA here is from genome assembly GCF_022539395.1 of Myiozetetes cayanensis. Taxonomy (NCBI): domain Eukaryota; kingdom Metazoa; phylum Chordata; class Aves; order Passeriformes; family Tyrannidae; genus Myiozetetes; species Myiozetetes cayanensis. Next base: position 9,145,146 of record NW_026087389.1, read on the forward strand.
GGGGGTGCCCCCCGCGCCCCGGGGCGCACCCCCGCGGCGTGGGGTGAGCGCGGGGCTCACCTCCGCCGTTCTTGTAGCACAGGTAGGGGAAGCGCCAGACGTTGCCCAGCCCCACGGCGAAGCCCACGCAGGACATGATGAAATCCATCTGCCGGGTCCATGTCTCCCGTTCGGGGGCGGCCTCTTTGGGGGGACCGGGGGGTCGCACCAGCGGTGCCGTCACCGTCCGCTCCTCGCCCGCCGCGGGGGGCTCGGCGCCCTCCGCCCCGCCGGGGCCCTCTGCCGAGACCGGGGGGGTGGGGGGATACCCACGCCGCCGTCACGCGCGCCCGTGGGGGTGGCTGGGGGGGAAGCACTTCCCCCGCGCGCCCCTCTCCGCGCGTAGGGGCGTGACGTCAGATGTCAGGCCGGCGCGTGACGTCACAATGCAGAGCGGTGACTCACCCCGCGGCGGCGGGAGGGGGCGCGCCGCGGTCGCGCGTGGCCGTGGGCCCCCCTCTCTCCCCCTCCCCAAGCTCATTCCTCCCCGGCGCTCCCCGCTTACCGGAGCCCGCGGGGGCCGCGGGAGCCGCGGCGGTGGCGGCGGCAGCGGCGTCGCGTCGCGGGGCGTCGGGCGGCTGCGGGGCGGCCGTGTCGGTGGGGACGGGGGCATGTCGCGGGGGCCGGGGAGCGGGGGCGGGTCGGGGGCGGCTCCGTGGCCGAGGGGGCTCAGAAGCAATCCACGAAGCACTTGAAGGTGAGTCGGAAGAACCTCATTGAGGGCGGCGGGGCGCGGCGGGGCGGGCCGGGCCGGGCGGGCGGCTCAGAGCCGGGCTGCGGGGCCGGCGCCGCGCGGCCGCTCCGGGGCTCTCTGCGCCGCGGCACCGGGCGGCGGCGGAGGCAGCGACCGGCCGCACCGCCCCCCGAGCCCCATTGGTCGCGCCAACCGCCCGCGGCTTGACGGGACTTGCAGTCCCGACGCTCTGGCACCGGCACGGGGGCGAGGCGGGGGGCGCCGGCGGACAGGGCACAGCCGGGTGGACACCGGGCACTAGGGACAGCGACGGACAGAGTGGCAACGGGGGACAGCGGGCACTAGGGACGGCGGGAAACAGCGGGGAGCGGGGCGCTAGGGACAGCAGGCAATAAGGCACACCAGGGGACGCCGGGGAGGGGGGCACGAGGGACAGCACGCAACAAGACACAGTGCAGGGAAGAACAGGGGACAGAGCACTCCAGTATACACCAGGCACTGGACCAACAGGACTAGCAAGTCCCGCTACACCAGCACCAGGGCACAGCAGGGGACACCAAGCACTAAGGCGGCAAGATCGCACCAGGGGACACCAGACAACAGGGTGCAGTCAGCGGCAGGGAGGCAGCAGGCACCAGAAGACACTGTGTCACTCCCCTGCTGTAGAGTGCAGCCAGCACTGGGGGGCACCAAGAAGCACTGGTCCCTGGGGGACATTAGGGGATCACGACCACCAAGTCACACGAGGGGATATAGAGCACAAGGGCACCTGGAGCTGCAGGGTGCTGGGAGTGTCAACAGCACACAGGGGAGATCCTGCCGTGGGGGAAGAGGCGGGGGGGAGGGGGCCTTGCCAGGGACCAGAGGTCCCAGGGGACAGCAGGCAGCAGAGGCAAGTGGAATTCAGTGAGTTTAATGAGCGCAGGACAAACCCCGACCTCCCCCCGTCCCCCCCCCCCAGTGCCTGGCCCGGCCCACACCCCCGGGGCAGGCACCCCATGACACCCTAGTCGACTTCTTCCATGCTGCTGTAGGAGGGGGCCGGGCGCTCGGTGGGGCTGGCGAAGCGCTCAGGGAGGCCTTCCGCAGCCAGCGGCGGGGCTCCTTCGGGGGCCAGGCCGGATCCAAACGGCACCGGGGGCAGTCCCTGCAAGCAGAAGGTGGGCATGAGAGGGAGATGACCAGGGCCACGAGAGGGAGACGACTGAGGACACGAGAGGGAGACTTGTGCCCTACCCACCCATCTCCCTCCCTGCTCCCGGGAGGCTGGAGGGGTGCCTGGGGGAACACAGCCCCTCAGGGTGGAGACCCCATGCAGCATGTGCAGCTGTGGGTTTGGAGCGCAGCAGCTCCCTCACAGCAGGGCAGAGGGGAGCAGCATGCCCAGAGCCCCTGGAGGCAGCCCCAACCTGCTCGCCCGAGGAGAGTCAGGCTGCAGCACACTCCTACCCTGGGGCTGCTGCAGCCAGCGCTGGTCGGAGCAGAGCTCCACAGCTTAGCACAGGCAGCAGCAAGGGGACACAGGCAGGCTGCCAGTGCCTGCTGGGGCCCGAGGAACAGCACAGGACCAGAGGGGATTTCCAGGGCTGAGAGTACCGTTTCAGGCCTTGCCGGGGGCCACCCACCACCAGCGAGGGCAGGCAGGTGCAGGCAGCAGCTTGTGGGCCCCAACCCCATGGCGCCAGCGCCAGCCAGAGCAGAGGTCAGCCCACCGGCGCCGGGCACTGACTCAGCCCCACGAGGCCAGCGCCGTGGGCGAGCGGGGGAAGCCGCTGAGACCCAGGGCTGCAGACAATGAGGCGACTGTTCCAGGACAGGCACCTCATGACCACGGCACAGCCCTGCCGGGGCTCCCCGGCTGGGACCTGCTTGGGCAGGGAGTAAACCACGGCACATGTGGAGGAGGGGTGTGGGACAGAGGTAGGGGGAGTCCAGCTCAAGCCCTCAACCAAAAACACAGGTGAACCCCTTCCCTGCCAAGCATCCTTCCCAAGCCAGTCAAGGGCACTGCCAGCAGGACAGCAGCAGAGATGAAAAAGAAAGTCACAGGGCTCTGAAGTCACCTTGCACACCCAAATATGCCAGAGCTGTCTGAGCCACGCTGAGCCAAGGGCAACACGTCTCAATGTCAGACACCGCTGAAGCTGCAGCCCATGCTCCAGCCCCAGGGGAGCGCCTGTTGCCGGCCCCGCTGGGCACCCCACGCCCTGCACGTGTCCCACAGGGCTACCGCCCCACAGCTGGGACCAGAGCCCAGCTTGTGCCTCATGGCACTGGCAGGCAGAGCTTTCCCCTGAGCCTGCTGCCACACAGGGTGAACCAGGCACCCAGCACAAGGAACAGTCCTGGTGCCAGCTGGGCCACAGAGTGGCCTCAGGTGACCCCAGTGCAGGGTCCCTGCCTCTGTGTGAGAGTTCCAGCACACAGGACAGGGATGCTGCATCTCTTTGCAAAACCTGGTTTTATTAACGCACCAAGGTCCTACCTGTGCTCCCCAACCCCACGCCTCTCCTGCAGCATGGGCAGCCAGTCCCCTCACAACTGAGGGGCTGCATCGCACTCCCCCGGAAGAGACCAACATCCCCAAATGCTGCCAGCCCACAGCACCAAGGACTCATGGGAGCCCACAGCCCAGAGAGGTAGGTGCTCACCATGGGCACCCTAGTTCAGATTGCCAGGCTCCCTCCCCAGCAGCTGTCTGGGGCTGAGCAGGGAAGCACACAAGCCCTCAGTGACAAGCCCATTCAGCCCCAGCACAGGAGTGCAGTGCACACAACTCCTGGTGCACAGGCAGCTGGCACCAGAAGGCTCAGTGGGAGGCTGGCAGGACAGACTGAGCTGGCCAAGGAGCCACGGGTTGCGCCAGCCCAGAGGGAACTCAAGACTCCTGCAGCAGCACAGTTGAGAGAGGCGGCCAGCCAGGACCCATGTCAGGGCATCCTGCCCTTGCTGCAGCCTCCCGCAGGTCTTCGCTTCCTTCTTGGGAGCCAAGCAGAGACAGCTGATGTGCCCACGAGGCTCCCAGGTCCCAGCTGTGCTGCAGCAGCAATGTCCCTTCCTGTGCAGCAGGTAGCCATGAGGTCCATCCCACGCTCAGTAAAGGAGGGCAGAGGAGCTCCTGGTTCTGGGCTGCACCTTGGCAAGGCAGCGGGCTGGCCACACAGCCCTGCCAGCTGGCACAGAAGATGCCAGAGCAGACAGGCAGGAGCCGACGGCCCCATGCTTCCCTTGGCTAGTCCTTCCCGGCGGTTTCTGTCCTGCTGCCCGATGTCTTGGTCGCGTAGCGTCCTAGGACGGCGCGTGCCCTGGCGGCCCTGCTCGCGCAGCTGGCCACGCGCCTGCGCCTATCTCCAGCGGGGCTGGTAAATGAGCGGGTAGAAGACGTTCAGGAAGAGAGCCACGATTGCGGCCGTGGTGGCCAGGACAAAGTATCTGACGCAGCCTTCGTCAGGGTGCTGAGGGGTGCCCGGACTCCGCTTCTGGCCACGGGGCCTCCAGGAGTTTCTTGCAGGCCTTTGGGGCGCCTCAAGCTGCAGCTCTTGTTCTTCAGCCTCCAGTTCCTGCCAGATCAGAGAAGCCTGCGATGTGGAAACCTGCGTCAGCACTTGGAGAACACAACGGGCAACACCCCTCTCCATCCCCCGGGGCAGGCGGCTGCCTGCAAGCCCAGCCCCGTGCCCAGCCAGCCCGCCTCCCCATGCAGCACCGTCGCGGTCACGCCCGCCCCCACGGCTCTTCAGGGTCTCCGGTGTGTGGGGCTCCTGTGTGTGGCTCTGCAGGAGGGAACACGGGCAGCTGCCGGGCAGGGTCTTCATGGGACTGCAGGGAGCGAAGCAGGCAGCTGGATCCCAGTGGAGCAGATGCACTTGTATTGGTGGGTCCAGGTGGCAAGGGAGCAGGCAGCAGCCAATCACAGCCCAGCTTCTGTGATCCCAACAGGATCTTTCAGATGACAGCCAATCCAGAGCCAGTTGGGGCAGCAGGAGCAGGAGGTGCAGTCACAGCACAGCCAGTCACAGCTCTGCTTTGGTGGGTGGGAATGCTCTGACAACCAACTGTAGCCCAGCTTCCAGGAGGATTATCCACAGGCACCTAGTCACAGCTTGGCCCTTCATGCCGGTGATCGTGATCATGCAGAGCAGACATTCGGGGCGCAGGTCTTCGGAGGGCACCCGGTGCCTGGGAGGGTCCAGGTGGTCCAAGGTGCTCGGGGACCTGCTGAGCCCCGGTGGGACCCAATGCATCCCATTGCTGCAGCGGATCCAACGCTGCCAGGGGCCAAATGAGCCCCACTACCACGACGGGACCCGATGAACCCCAGTGCCACAGGGCGTACAGTGAGCCTCACTGCTAACTGGGCTCCTGAAGGCTCCCACCGCTGGTGTGTGAGGAGCAGCACAGCTCTCCTGTTGCTCAGGCCGCCCCCAGCGAGTACAGTTGCTCCAGGACATATGCAGTCCCCGAAAACAAAAACAGCCCGGGCAGGTGGACACCAAACATGCCAGACAGCCCCCCTGGCCTCAGGGACGGGTGGCTCCTGTCCCCAGGTGAGAGGGCAAGAGCCAAGATGTTTTAACCACCACCGGGCCAAGGGCTGTAGAAGCCAGACAGACAGGGAAGCCAGGCCAGAAGGGCCCCTCAGGGCACACACGTGCAGTCATGCCAGAGATGAGCTGAGCATTGTCCTCAGACCCTGTGAGGCCACAGGAGTGCTGAGCACAGAGGGACAGTCTGCAGCACAATGATGCGGGGGGACTGCCCAGGTGGGCACTGTACTGTGCCCCAGCCTGGGCCTTTCTTTCTGATATTCACACAAAAATCAGCCCAACCACTCCCTGCCACTGCATGTCGAGAGCACCCTGCCGTCTGGCCCACCCCCACTCCCTCCCTCCTCCCCTCCCTCCCAGGCCACCCAGCAACAGAGTTTGCTCTGGCAGGTTTCTCTCCAGCACCCTGTGAAGGCTGCCAGGCCTCTGGCTCAGTGCTGGCATTTGCCTTTTTTGCACCTAGCTTGGCCCCGAGCTGGGCCCCAGTAGAAAGCATCCCCCACCCTGCCTCGAAAGCAGCTGTGGAGGGCAGGTTCTCACTGCTCCCTGCCAAAGCCAGCACCTACTGCACTGCTCACAACCCTCCTTCAGTGCAGACCCTGGCAAGGCTGGGCCCTTTCTGCCTCTTCCAATGCCCTCCCACCAGCACTCCCACTCTGATGACGGGAACCAGCTCTCCCGTGATCTCTCAGGACAGGGACTGTCCCAAGCTCACAGCAAGAACAAGGCAAGACAGGCTCCAACGCCCGGCTGGTGCGAGCTCTTTGGTACCAAAGGGGTGCAGGCACTGCACCGCAGCTGTGCCAAGGCTCTGTGGGTGCAGGCAGAGATGGGCCAGGCCCTGCACGTGGGCACCTGGGCATGTTTCAAGGCTCTGTGGCTCAGTGTCGAAAGGGACACGAATGCTCACCTGGCTGGCAGCAGCTTCGGCAGACGGGGTGCGCTCAGTGCGGTGGTCTGAAGGGTGCCCCGGCAGGGGTCTCTCCACAGGAGAGTTCCTCCGGCGGTAGAAGAGGACATACGCGTATCTGGTCACCACCTGGCTCTCATCCACAGTGGTGACTGTGCTGTCATCGAAGAGCCGCCAGCCTGAGAGGAGAGAAGGGTTAATCCAACAGACAGGTCACGGCTGCAGCAGCAGAGGGGTAGCAACGGTGGCAGATCCTCACCTACGTCACTGCGCTGGCTGTTCTTGTCGTTGGGCAGGCGGGCGTACGCCGTGTAGTGGCCCCCAATCATGCCTCCGTAGTGGTTGATCACGGCATACAGGTCATACATGGGCAGTTGCTGCTCGCCCTTCCGGCCGATGCAGAACTTGCTCAGGTCCAGGCTCCTGGGGGGAGACACAGGGACAGTCAGGGGTGATCAGCGTTAGGCAGGGAGAGACCACGCTGCAGGTCAGCACAGGCAGTGGCCACTTCATCCCCACAGGCTCTCACCGGACAGGGAAGTCCACCATGTCATTGATCTTGTCCCTCCAAATAAAGCTGCGGAAGGAGAAGCGCTTGAGCTGGATGATGAGGACATTGGGCAGCCGCCACAGCATCAGCTGCTTGGAGGCCTCGCGGTGCTGCTTGCACTTGGGGCAGTACCTGGAGGAAGAGTGTGCTCGTTACCAGCATGAGGAGGCCTCGCAGCACAGCCCAGCTCCAGGGTCCCCACAAGCGGGGCTGGTAGAGGGGATGCAGGAGAGCTCAGCCTCCTCCACCAAAGGGCAGGGCAGCACAATCCTGCAGAGTGCTGGCACTGCTCCCTGCTGGCTTATGGCCGCCCTCCCCAGTGCACAGGGAAGGCCAGCCCAGAGTTCCTGGCTGCCAGAAGAAACAGCATGCAGGCCGGAGCAGCTCCTGGGAAACCCCCACTGCTGCCTGGGTCTGTGGGCTGGAACCCACCCTGCTGCCTTCCTCACCATGCTTCCTCTGGGGCCAGGACTTCAGGCTTGGTGAAGAGATTGAGGCACTGCTCCAGAGTAAAGTGACCAGCCCGGGCTGCTTCGCTGGCTGAGCCTGGGTCCTCCACACACTCCAACTCCTTGGATTCCACCAACACAAACTCCTTCAGGCGCTCATTGTTCTTCCACACCAGGGCGAGGGAGCAGTTGTCTGTCAGCTCCAGGGGTGTGTCACCTGTGAAAGGGCACAGATCTCACACACCTGGCCCTACCAGGCTGGACTAGGCCACCTTGCTGGGGCTTGGAGCAGTCTTGTCCATTCCAGCTTGATACGCAGAGATCACACAGTGCTGCCAGAAAGGATGGTGTTTCCCAGCCAGGTTCACCATGCCAGGGCAGCAGAGCCCCTTGGCCAGCAGGGCACAAAGCTGGCACAGCCCCTCTCATCAGCAGCACCCACACAACCAGCACTGGGTGTGGGCATCCCACTCAGAAAAGAGGTGACCCAGAGATCACAGACCCCCTGCGGATACAGGAGATTGGAAGGAATTGACCTATTTGCTGAGGAAAGCAGGAACGTCATGCCCAAGAAGAGCTTCTAGGCAGAGGCTGTGTGCAGCAGAACCCTTCCCTCCCCTGTGTCAGATGCAGCTTTCACTGTCCGGTCTGGGCCACCATCACACCTGGGTTCACCTTGTGCCAGGCAAGCTGTGGCACTCTGGCCAGGCACACCCATACAAGGTGTGAAGGGATGAAGGCGGCGCTTTCCAGGGCTCACCTTTATCTTCCAGCTTGTACTCTCGGTTGGCAGCGTCAATCTTATTGATGTAGAACTGTGTGGCGCGGGCACTCAGCGAGTCTGGAGTGTGTTGGTACCCAGGGATGGCAGCTGTGAACAGGCAGGGACAGATCTGTGGTGGCACTGCCTGTCTGCCCTGCGTAGGGGCCAAGAATTTGCAGTGCCCCCACCCCCACCTCACATGCTACGGCCTTGAAGGGACACAACCACGTGCCCCGTGTCCTTGACTATTTTTAGCAGGCGCCTGCCCCTGGCAAGCTGTGCTCCTCTGCCTGCCTTGCCCCTTCACTGCACATTGCTGCCATCCTGAGATGAGTGTCTGGAAACGTGACAGCCAGGCAGCCGAGCGCGAGAGGCTGGTCCCATGCAGCTGAGTCAGAGCGAGGGAAGTGCTTCGCTCACGGCCCCCAGGGGCTCACAGCCCGCACCAGCTCTGCCCTGCTCCCACGGGACTTGAGATTTCTGCCAGCCCCTGCCTTCCCACCCCTCCCACAGCAACACAGTGCTCCAGCCTCTCTCCTTATCAGGTCTCTGCTCTAGTCCCTGCACCTTGCCAGGGCAAGGCAGAGCGTGGGCAGGCAGGTATTTCAGGTGAGGCAACACTGCCAAAATACAGCTCCCATGGCCTCATTTGTGTCCCCAGGAGCCTCCAGAGCAAGCTCTCAAGAGGAGAATACATGCTGTGGCGGAGGTCACCCCAAGGAGGGAGAATTGCCTGGGCTCCTGGCACAGACACAGTCAGCATCGCAGCACCTCTTACCTTCTGGCTTGATGGCTCTCTCATAGGACGGCTCCTTCTCACAACAGCTGTCACCCTGTGACTCCATGTGCTCAGAGAAGCCCGAATCCAAGCTCATCAGGGAACTCCTGGCTGTCAGGACCTTGCTTCGGACAGTGCCAGTGTCCCCCATCTCCGGGTGCAGCTCAGGCACAGCTGGCGAGAGTGGGGGCTCCTGCAGGAGGCTGGAAGCCCTGTCCCCCTCCCCCAGCTCGGGGGCAGAGGTGGCTGCTGCACAGCTGCTCTTGGCCAGGGGCTCCAGCTTGTCTGAGTGCAGAGGCTGCAGCCCCTGCTCCGGTGACATCCGTCCCAGCTGGAACGGAGGCTGGAACACACTGACTGAGTACCTGGGCAAGGAGATGAGAGTTAGAGCTGACCAGGCACAGGGCTGAGCTCAGCTCCAGGGCAGAAGCACCTTTCTACCCTGGACTCTCACCTTGCATAGCCCTCCAGCAGCTGGGCCAGGCGGGCGTAGGTGAGGCGGGACTCCGGCACGCTGATGAGGAAAGGGAAACCGATGTTCTCGGGCCGGCACGAAGCCTTGTGGTCTGGCCAGTGTGTTTTCTGACATGCCCTGTAACACATATGGCCCCTGCTGAATCCAGCAGCTGCGACCAGCACAGGTAGGAGCAGGGTAGGGCCAAAAGGAGTGCCCTAGGGACAAGGGGAGCACCGCAAGCCCACCTGGCTCCCTCCTGAAGGCCAGACCCATCCCACCTTCTCCCATTAGCCCGAGCTCTCCCATCCAGCTTTTCAGAGCAGGAGACCCTCCTCCCCTGCCAGACATCAAGTCAACTTACACATTGCAGTAACCGACTCGATAGCACCTCGTGCAGCGCCTGAGTTTCTCATCCTCTGGTAGCTGCTTCTTCTGGCAGGCCGCACACTTGGCGACGGGGCCGCTGGGCACCTGTGGACGCTGCAGGAGAGAGGGCCCATTGGACAGGGAAGGGCATCAGGGCAGGACAAGGCAGCCTCAGTAGGCACCCATTCTTGCTCCAGCTAGTCACCCTTGTGTGAAGCTCTGCCCTTCCTGCTCAGTCCCACTTGTGGTTCAGCCTCCCTGCATGCCTCCCAGTAGTCCCAACATCCCCTCTTACCTGCTGGACCTGGAGCTCCACCACCCGCTCCTTGGCCAGCTCTGGGGACAGCACCTCAAAGCAGAGCAGCAGGTCTGTCGGCAAAACCATGTCTAGCGAGTTGGACGGCAGGAACATGCGGTGGAAGTGATTCTTGATCACCTACCAGGAAAGCAGTGGAGCGTGGCCGTGTGAGGGTTGCCCCACACATCCTCTCCTCAGACAGCCACAGATCTCAGCCCCACAGTGAGCTGCGCGAACAGCAGCAGCTCAGAGATGCTGTGCTCAGCTCACCATCTCACCAGAGAAAGAGGGACATCCCATGCCCTACTGCAGTTGACCAGCCCTCTGGAGCAGGGATCTGCCTGGCAGCACCCTGCCCATGACACTGCCACCCATGGACAAAATCCATCCCACAGACATATTGGATACAGGCAAGTGACTGTCAGTGGTCATACTCCCTGAAGGGCTGTGGGAGCCAGGATACCCACAAGAGCAGCCCATGGCCTGCGCCCCAGATTGAGCACTCTCACCTCTGCCAGGCGCAGGTTCTCTGGTTTCACATGCACACTGTGGCCCACTGACTCGAGCACCTCCATGGCACTGGAGTTCTCCTTGCTGATACTCACGAGGAACTGCCACCAAGAAAGTGCCACATCAGTCACACCACACCAAGGCATGCAGGCCCTTACTTAGCACAAGGCTTAGCCTGTTGGCACATGACCAGCTGCCTGGGGCACCTCCAGGAGCCCTCTCAAGCTCCCTCCCCAGGGTAGGTGGTGTCCTTTACCTTGATGGGCTTCTTGTGTGGCTCTTTTGCAAAGTAGTAGACAGTCAGCACCTTTTGCTTCTGGGGGAGAGGCACGGGGAGGTACAGGAAGGGATCAAAAGTGATAGACACCTGCAGATGCAAAAGCACACTCAGTTATGGGAAGTGCTTGTGGCTGAGATCAGCAGGGCAGTCCATTCAGTGGATCTGAGATCCAGCCTTGCCCTGTGCTCTCTGAGGGTCACAAGCCTGCTGCTGGCACAGCATGGATAGGGACAGAACACCTGGGGCTGCCCTACCTTGGAACATACTGGGCACACCAGTTTGGATTTGTACTGGCCCTGGAAGAGGTCTACTATAAACGAGTCATTCCTCATCTTGTGTCGCTGCCAAGCCTCCTCAGCTACCACCTGTGGGGAGAAACGGCTCAGCACCTTGCTAAACTACCCAGGTTTCTCTCCCATGGCTTTGGGGAGGGACATCCTCACCTCATCAGGCCTCCCATCCGAGTCAACAGTCTCTGTGTAGGGCTTGTTCTGGATGCGGTTGAGGTCCTCGTGCAGCCCATCGAGCAGGAAGGCCATGAACTCCTGAGCATCATGCTGGGCATAGCCAGTGAACTGGCTGGCCTTGCTGGCCACAATTGCCTGCAGGGAGCACAGCAGTCAGGGCTGGCCAGCAGCCACCCAGCAGCACTGCCTGCACCACGCACAAACCCACCTCTGTGGCTGCACCCACCCACACTCACCCACCTCTCCATGGCACTAGGAGGGCACGCAGGTGCCCACATAGGAGTGCTGGGGACTCACAGAAGCTGTGGAGTGCCGGTGCCAGCAGCCCTACCTTCAGTTTAGAGGGCTGGAAAGCATGGTGTGTGCCCTTCCACAGCGCCCGAAGCAGCATGGCAAAGCCGATAGCCAGGCGTCCCCCCGTCCCCAGAGGGTTGTTGTAGTTGATTTCCGACTCAAAGGACCGATCTGTAAGAGATGCAGGAGTGAGGGTGCACCGTTTGAGCAGCCAGGCCCTGCTGGGCTCCTGACATGGACTCACCATGGAAGTAGTCACGCAGCTCCCGGGTGTTGGACAGGGACTGGATGACACTGTTCATGAAGCAGGTGTTGCCCAGGTTCACCAGCCCTGTGAAGCCAGGCAGGCAGACCTTCTTCTTCTCATCCTCATCCTCATCATCCTCCACGCTCTCAGCACTCACCGGGCTGTGTGTCATTGGTGGCACCATGCACGTTGGTTTAGGCTGCCAAGCAGAGGCAGGTGTCAGGGTGCTGTGCCCAAGAGGTCTCTCTGGGAACACCACAGGAACCCAAAAGCCCAAGAAACCCCTCAGAGAAGGCTGGAGCCATCACACTATCTCCCACCAGGACTGGGATAGACAGGCCAACTGCTGCCCCTAATCCTGCCAGCTATGACTGAGTAACATCTCCTCCTCCAGAACACTTTGCCAGTCTCCAGAGTGACACTATGGAGGTGAGATCCCTCTTTTCTCCACCCAGCTCAGATCCAGTGTGGCCCCACTCACCGATGGGATGTGTGGCTCTTGTTTCACTGCCACATGCTCTGGGGCTGTACGGGCTGCCACACCATCCAGACCCCCATCTTCCACACGTGGCTTCTCTTTGTCACTGGTTCGAGCCTCTTCCTTGCTGGACAGGGGGTGTTGGTTACTGCCCGGAGGGTTCTTATCCAGAGGGGTAGGGCCTGTAGGCATGGCAACCTTTGCACCACCCACTGCACCTTAAAAAGGGGGAAGGGTGGGCCTGTGGTTAGCAGCACCGTGCGCTGCCCATGGCAGGGCTGAGCTGCTCGGTCCATGCTCGCACACAGGCTCTCTCCTACCCCTCTATCCCACGAGCAAAGGGAACAGCAGTGCCTTTCCCCTACCACTGGGTTTGCCCTGCCCCACACCCCTCCTACCTGCACTTGCTCAGCCCCTCTCCTTCCCCACAACCCCATGCTGGAGGATCCAGCACCAACCGGCAGCTGCCGGCGGTGAGGAGAGCCCATGCCCCACTGGGGTGGCAGGCAGGACAAGGCAGGGTGCAGACCTCGTGTGGCTGGAGCCTCCAGCCCCCCCCAGCGCTGGCTATGGCGTTTCTTCAGGCAGACATCGATGCGAGACACCGTGAAGTTGTATATGCACTGATCCGGCTCAATAAGGTTCCTGCAAGACATGCAGCAAGTCAGGGATGCCCCAGATCCCACAGCAGCCTCAGACCTGTCAAAGCCTTTGCAAGGCAAAGCCATGGCCTCCAGGCAGTAGGGACACTGCTAGCACTGATCCCGAGACAGCTGTGGCAAAGCAGGGTGGAAACCCTTGAGCCTGGCCTCACTGAGCACACAGAGGGCCCCTTTCCTGACAGACCCATTCTGCTTGGCTCCACACGCCCTCTCCTGCTGCACATACATCCCAGAGCACACACTGGTTGGTCTGGTTCTGTCCCCAAGAGCTCTAGAACATGTAGGGAGGGAATTGCAGCCAAGGAGACAGTGAGATTTCCTTCCCTTTGAACCAGCACACAGCCAAGGCAATCCAGACTTGGGGCATTAGTGCAACATGATGTAAGGGAAAACTCCAGGTGCAGAAATGAGCATTACCCGCACAGAACCACCAGCTGGGACTGGCTCCTGCTCCAGCTCTGCACTCTCAGCTCCCTCACCCTGGTGTGGATTAGAAGGACAGGAACCATACCTGAGCTTCACCTGCCACCGGAACACCGTATGAGGCCCACAGCCAGGATGGAGACGAAGGAAGTTTGTGTCACTGCAGAGAAATTGGAAGTGGGTAGAGGTGAACAAACAAGTAGTCAGCCGCAACCAGGAAATCTGCAGCAGCCTGGCATCATCTCGAGGCAAACTTGTACCTCGTCTGGAACACCAGTGTGAAGTCTTGTTCCCGGAACAACACTTTGGATGTCTCCTTGTGGATCTCCTTCACATAGACGTGCACCACCACCAGATCATTGCCCTTCTCATATGAGTCATTCTTGACAAAGCTCAGGCTCACAAAAGGCTCTGGCTCTAATCAAGGAAAGTCAGGGAGAGAGATGTTACCTTCCTTGCATGCTGAGACAGTGATGCAAGCTGACCCAGGAGAGGTCCTGAGCAGACAGACCTTCCTGACCAGGCTCCCCCCATGGGCTCTGGCTACTCACCATCAGCTGCTGCTTCCAGAGCCACATCATCCTTGGACCAATCTCTCTTCTCACCATCTCTGCCCAGGGGAGGGGAGGCCACTGGAACAGCCTTAGAGCTCTCTCCCAGGACAGGCGTGCAGTCCCGGCCCCGCAAGGGCTCAGCAGGGCTGCCTGGCTGCAGGACTCTCTTCTCCACACAGGTAGCAACATGGTGGGGGAACACCTCTGTGGTAGCCGCAAGAGGCGGCATCTCCACTGGAACGGTCTCCTTGGCCAAAACCGCAGCCTTGCAATACAGAAGGACACAGTGAAACATAACACCATCACCCTTGAGCTGCCCTGGCCCACCCCCCGTGGCTCCTGCTAGCCAGGCAGGCACAGCTCCACACATCCCATGCCCAGCTCAGTCCCATTAGAGCCACAGCTCAGCAACTGCAGGGACCTCACTTCACCCTCTCCTCCACCACAGCCAGTTCCTCACATCAGCCCTCAGAACCCCGGAGCCCATCTCAGTGGCAGGGACAGATCCTGCATCCCCTGCACAGAGGCAGAGGGAGCAGGGGTGCCCCTTTCTGCCAGGTTCTAAGGTACCTTTTCCAGTGGCAGTGCAATGTCTGCCAGGGCTGCGGGCGCATCGACCTGGTTGGTTTTGCCGTTGCGGCGGCTGCCGGCCCTCCCGCTGTGCCCTTTGCTGGGCTCTGTGCTCCCGGTGACTCTGGCATTCAGCTCCTCCTCTGTGGGAGCCACTTTGAGGTATACTGCCCGCTTGGCGCTGGGGCCGCTCTGTGTCCCTGGGCTGGCTGGGCTTTTCCCTCCCAGGGCCTCGTTTCTTCCCGGAGCACGCTTGGGGTTGGAGGGCTCCCGCCGGGATCTCGGTGGCTCTGTGCCTTCAGCTCTCGGCTCTTCAGGGATCAGCTCTGCAGAAGCAGCCTTCTCTTTCCCATTCTCCCAGCACGTGGCCCCTTTAGCCAGCTCTTTGGATCCATCTTTTCTTCTTTTCTGTAAAAAGCCGTGCAGCACAGCGGGAAGGTATTTAGGTAGCACCACCTTTCACGCTCTCTGCCAGCCCCTCACCCTCCCTCTCCCTTCCCAGAGTGCACCAAGACTCTGCTCTAGAACCTGGATACTATGTGGCAAGTAGATCAGAAGTACAAAGACACAGTCCTCCCTGAGACAAAGGCAGCTGGCTCATGCAATCTGTGGCAGGATGTGCCCTGCATTCCCCCTGGGTGGCTCAAGAGCAGGGAGCTCAGCGCTCACCCCAGCTCCCCAGGGCTCCATGAGCTCCCCGAAAAGGCACACCCTCCCCTCCTCACCAGAAGCGAAGACCAGGTATGGAGTGGGATCTTCTTCTGAAGCACAAGATGTAGAAAGTTGCCTTTCTTGCACTGGATCTTGCTGCAGGAGCTCTCAATCTCCTCAAAGAACTGACAGCTCCACTGGCGCCCGTCTGTAAACAGAGGGGAATGGGTACCTCAGGCAGTGATCCAGGCAGCTGTCACCTAACCCACAGCCCCCTTTCACCTGCCCCCAGGAAGAAGGAAGCACTCATTCAGAGCCAAGAAGGTTGCAGGCAAGCTGCCACCACACCCCAGGAGCCTTCCAGGGCTCCAGCCAGCTTCTCTGAATTTGCTTTGTACATCTGGCTGGCCTCCTTCCCAGAGGGAAGGCCCTGTGCCTCCCTGCCCTCAGGGGCATGGTCACTTTTCCAAAGGATATCCCGGGGCTGACTCACTCATCCCAGCAAGCAGGGGACAGAGACGCACCGGCGCAGCAGCGGGCACTTGTTCCCTTGGCACAAAGGGTAGCTCCTGCCCTCCCCAGCTCTACAATGCTCTCCTGTGGGCCCTGTCTGCTGGCTGAGGCTTTGCCAGCTGACAACAGGGCACTGCCTCTGAGGGAAAAGTTTGATGCTTGCCTGGATCAACCCCGTGCTTGGCCCAGAGCTGTGCCAAGTCCCAGTGGAAAAATGCCTGCAGCAGTCGCTCCATTCCCATACCTGGTAGTTTGACCACACAGTCTGTGTCGGTGAAATCAGCACGTACATCCTCCACCTTCAGAGCTCCACTGCCCAAGTTCAACTTGACGATGATCTCATCAGCATTCTGTTTCCAGTCCAGCAGCAGCTCTAGGAAAAGGGAGGGAAGTGTCACCCACTTGCTGGGGCATGAGCCTGAAGTGCCCACTCCTTGGCTGGGGAATGCAGGCCTGAACACACGCTCAGTTAAGGAGGCCAGCACAGGGAACACAGATCATGCCAACTAAATGGGACCTGCCCTCATCAGACAGGCCACAAACAAGAGCATGTGTTGCAGCAGAGCAGGTGAATCCCAGTGGGAACTGGAGAGATCAGAAAGGCAGCCCTGCTCCTGGCATTGCCACATGCAGCAGTGGCAGCTAGGAAGAAGGGGTGGCTCCTGCCAATGACAAAGCAATTACTGCTTTCTCAAGGAACGAGGAAGCCACAGAATTACTCTGGGGGATTCAAAGTGGACTCTGACCACAATCAGAAATTGCCTCTTCCCCTTTGCATATGCAAACCAAGCAGCCCAGCTGCAACCACCAAAGCACTGTATTCCTGCCAGGTGAGTATGGCTAACATGACTGAAACATGGGCAGGCTGGCCAGCTGGGCAAGTACACTGCACCTGGGGAGAAAACAGTGCATCAGTGACACCCTGCTGCAGGCAGAACTTCCACTGTGTGCCTGCCAGGCTCCAGGTGTGGCCTTGCGATGCCCTGAAGTCATCCAGGCAAAAAGGTGATTTCAATCACCTCGATTTCAAGCAGTTTTGTTCTACCCTCTGTGGCACGAGAATGGTCTACTCTGGCCTCAAAGCAGGCTGGACTGAGACAGAAACCAGCCGACCCTGCCCACAGGGTGACATGGCTTGGGATCTTCCCAGCCCAGCACAATGTCCTGCTCAGAAACAAGGAGGACAAGTGTCAGCAGCAAGGTGTCCCAGGGCTGTGCCCAGTGGCACCATGACACCTGAGTTGGAAGCAGCCTGCCTCATGCCTAGGGCCTCTTCCTTGAAGGCAGCCCTTCCCAACTACGTGCACCTTTCTCCACCCCTGGGAAGGCCACACCCTGTTAAGATAAACGCTGAGGCAAGGGAGTGCTGAGGTTAGCTCTGCTCAATGCCAGAGCATTGGACAAGGACAAGGTGAGAGCTTCAGATCCCTTGGCAAAGGCACTCCATGGCCATGCACTGACAGCTGGAGCACACCTCGACTTACCCTCCTCTGAGTCCTTCTCCTGGGCAGTCTCAGCCTGCTCGAGCTCAGAGTGAGACACTGGTGGGCGAGAAGCAGAGCGCAGGCAGGTCTGTCATTCTGTCACCTCAGACCATGAGCCAGCACGCTGGCACCCAAAATTGCACACATCACCTCATTCTCCCCTGAATCTGTGTGCAGGCCTTTTGTTCTGCATGTGCTACTCATTTCCCTCCACTGCTTCCTCACACTTCTCCTTCCCCAGAAGCCTGCCTGCAGCCCCAGGACAGCTGCTCTGGGCCACATCACCAGTCTAAGCAGCATCACAGTGGGAACAACACTACACTGCATCATACAGGTAGTGTTGCTTTGAGGCACATCTCACTGTGGAGCCCAGCTCAGTGCACCAGGCCCCAGCCTCCAGCTGTATGGACAGGTCCTGTCTTGATCTGACAGAAAGAACCTGGTGTTTGGTTGTGCTCAAACCAACTCTGCTGTAACCAGAGAACCATGTGGCCCAGCTGCACTTTAACATTTCCATTCCCGCACAAGCTGCCAACATCCACAGCCAAAACCTCCTTCCAGATCAGACTGGAGAACCAAAACAACCTGACATCTAATCCCTGCTCCCCACAGGATAACCTCTGACACCCAGAAGTGTCTCAGGGCCTGCTCTACCCCCACAGGATCGTGAGCTCTGCCAGGCAAGAGACTCCAAGCAACAGCACCTTGTCTCCGAGCAGAGAAACAGTGGTAACTGGAGCTGTGGTCTCCACCCCAGAGTGTTCAGAGAGCTGTCCTGCTTCCCTTGACTGGCTGTAAACCAGTAGGAAACCTCTGCTGACCACCACAGCCACTGGTGCAAAGGTGCCAGCGGGGCTGACTGTGAGAATCACGGCGGCAGCACTGCCAGAGGGATCTACAGCTTGCCCCAGCTCCTCACCAACCCTGCACAGAGGGGACAGAGGCAGCGGGGCCGCCCCCAAGGAACCCCCCCACGTTCCAGGTACAGCACATCCCCCACGTGAGGGACAGCACAGTGCTGTGCTCTGCACCGTGGGACTTCCATCAGGGACTGTGCCTGGCCGCTCCAGCACAGACCTCAGCAGGCACTCATTTACCTTGGCCTACAAAACACCCTGTGATTTTGAGGTTACAGCAGTCATAACGGAGCAGGCACAGAAATCAAGCAGCTTTCCAGGGCCACAGGCCCACAGCCACTCCCTGCACCTGAAGCATCATTTTTGTCATTGGATACACGGCAGTTACAGAAAGAATTACTCTACAGCAACTATTTCACCTGAGCCACACCCTGCCCTGACTCAGAAGCTAAAGCACCAGCCCCACCCGCAGGCCCCGCACTCCCAGTCTCCGCCTCACAACATCTGGCCTAAGCAAACCGTTGGGAAAGAAGCAGCACTGCCTCCAGCTGCAAGAGCACCCATAGGCTTCAGTCCCACTCCCCCTGGATCAAGGCAGGTCACACCCAATCAAAAGCAGAGCCTAGAAACAACCACTAAGGCCAACTCCAGACTTTAGCTAACAAGGCCCAACCTTCCTCACATCGCTAGGGCTAGGCAGCACCCAAAGGAAGGAGGCTACAAGTCCAGGGAGGACACTGTGTTGAAGAGGATCTCACATCACAAGGGTTGCCATAAGCTGCAGGAAGTGATTAGTCAAATCTGCTTATCCTGCAGCAGATGGCTGCGAGGCTCCCAGGCTGCGGGGCCGAGACACCACGGGCCTGCTCACCACAGTGCTGCCGAGGGGCTCTCACCTTCCTTGCTTTCCTGGTTGGCTCGATCCTTCTGCTTCTTCTTGTTGGTGGCATCATCCAAGCCCCGAGACACTCTCCTCTGGCCAGGGGCATTGGTGCTGCTGGACATTTTCAGCCGTTTGGAGGACACAAACGGCCCGCCGGGGTCGGTAATGGAGTCTGGGTCAGGGGTGCGACGTTTTCTTCCTGGCCCAGCTATCTTGGCGACTCTCTGTGGTCAAACTCTCTGGCAAGGAAGTAGTGGCCTAAAAAGAGGACAGAGCGAGCGTGGCAGCAGGAGCAGGTGGAGAAGGCCCAACAGCATCAGGATCTGCTCTTTGCCCCAGGGCCAGTGCCCTCACACGACTTTCACTGCGGTGTTTATGGGAAGCCCCACACAGGGCTCAGTGAGGAAACCTACCTCATCACAGCTGCTACAATGCTTACAGCCAAAAGCATGGGCCTGTCAGAGCTCCCAACATACAACCAGGGGTCTTCTGTATGTGGCACGCATTAAAAACCTGGAAAGCAATTGTCATGCTCATGGCCCCCACTATAGCAACTCTGGCCCAGAGAAGCCGCTGACAGTAACAACACCCGGCGGCACAGCTGAGGGCAAGGACACTTGCACACTGAGACCTGGATTTGCAAAACTGAGCCTCTGGGGTTAACTAGGGCAGCCTGCAACACAGTTTGGAGTGACAGCTATTTCAGTCAAACAGTGCCCCCGTGTAGCAGGGCCAGAACAGGAGCCAGTAACGCCCTAAGAAGGAAGAAAGGGGAGCAGCAGGAGTAGGCCCTGGGACAATCTCCTGTGACAGATGACAGCAAAGCTCCCTGGCAAAAGCAGGGCTCCTCCCCCCTTCGCCCACCAGCTGGGAGCTTAACCAGCATGACTGCACCTTGCATATTTATCTCCCAGCCACTTTACAGACAGCGTCAGCGGGGCCTGGCCTGGAAACAGGACACCTCTGCTCCTTGTGCCCCAGGGATAGGTCAGGCTGGGCAGGGCACGCAGGGCGCTCACCCCTGCCCCCTCAGACACGCTCTCCCTGCAAAGCCAGCTCCCCTGCGGTGTTTGGGAGCTGCCGGCCCAAGGACTGGTCTGTTTCGCTCAGCAGTTTCACCCTCAGGTGTCCACGGCTTGGACACGGGAGAGCTGGAACAACCCATCGAAAACAGTCCCATTCAAGGTTCCTCCGTGGAGGTGGTGAAAGCAGAAAGCTGGGAAGGTTTCCTCCCTCGCTGCCCCAGCTGCACGCCCTGGCAGCGCTCACCAGCCTGCAGGGTTTGCTGCAGGGAGACGGGCCCCGCCGCGCGGATCGTGCCCACCCCCGGGTGCCGGCAGCCTGCCGCAGCCCCGGCGCGCTGATTCACACACCTCCCACGGCCACGCTCCCATCTCAGGACACGGAGCTGAGCCCCGTGGCATCTCGGTCTAGCCCAGCTCCACTGAGCCTCCCACTGCGGGAGGCAAGCCATGCCCTGGGGAACACCCTGTTCTGCCTTCACCCCTGTACCCAGCACTGACCTCACGCTCCACATGGGCACAGGCGGGGGCAGGGGGGCACGTCCGAGGGAGGTGCTCGGTCAGAGGGAGGAAAATGCCAGCTCTGTGCTGCCGCCCCATGTTGCCAGGGCATTTGTGTTCTAGAAACGTTTGGAGCAACAAGTAGCCACAAATGTGGAGTTGTAGCCACAGACTACGAGGGACCCCAGAGAGAAAAGCAGTCCTGTCCTGCCCTCAGCTCCGGCAAAGTCAGTCCCACAACAGGCACTGCGCCCAAACTGCTTCACTTCGGGCCAACCTGCCACCACAACGAAGAGCCACAAGTGAAAAGCTGAGTGCAGCCCAACCACCAGGCACAAATTCCTGCCACCCAAAATCACCTGGAGACTGGGATGCTGAGAAGGGCCCAGCATCAGTCCCAAAGAGCTTGAAAGAGTGTGGGAGGAGAGCAGCATCACCCTCAAGCTGCTACACAGGCTGCGTCTCCCCGGGATGCAGAAGCACTTCTGACTGCAGAAGGAATGGGAAAGGGCCCCCCTAGCAGGGAATATGGCTGTGATTTGCCAGCCTGGGACTCTGATGCCAGCTGCATGCTGCCATTCAGCTCCAGTCCCCAGAGACACCCAAACAGGTTGGCTAGAGATGCTTCCTGGAGCTGAGGAAGGTAACCTGGGCTTGGCAAACATGGGAAAGCATTTTTTGCTGTATTTCTTTTGCATCTCGGGTGAAAACCTCAGGAGGAATGGGAGACAAGCAGCACTGACTGCTCTGTGCAGGGCCAAGTGAGGCTCCATCACCTCCTTTCTGCACTCCCAAAGGGGTGGAATAGGGTAACTGCTGGGCAGCGTGACCCCTGAGGAGGGTCTTGGAGGCTGAGAAAGGACAGGCCTCTACCCAAGAAGAGGTGAGCAGAAGAGACAGGGTTGCGTGCCTGCTTGTCACTCTCCCAGGAGAAGCCTGCTGCTCTCATGCCTCACTGAGTGCTCTGCTCCCTCGGGTCCTTCACCGACAGTTATTCCTCATGGCAGGCAAGAACCAAGGGAGTTGGAGCTCTGCCCAATTCCAGCTGCCAGACTGATGGCAGCCTGAGGCCACTGCAGGCACCTCGGGGTTTTGGGAGAGGTTATTCAGGGATTAGAACAGGTGAATGGGAGCCTTTCTGCCACCAGGGAACACACATCCAGGAAGGACGTTTGGCCCCCGGGTGTGCAGGGGCACCGAGGTTTTGGCACCACTCCTGTTGGCACAGCAGGAGTCACTGCAGGGGAGAGACGGCGAAAGGCTGCCCTGGCTGGATGCCAAGTGAACCTGTGGGAAGCACCTGATGAGCTGGGCACTCCTACAAACCCTTACTCAATCCTGCAAGCCAGGGGGGTCCGGCCATGCTGTTGCTGGAGGAGGAGGTGCCTCCCTGTCTTCCGCTCCCCTTGCCTTTGTGCCAGCGAGAGCACCAGTGTGGTTGTGGGATCCAGAGACCAGCCAGAGCAAAACTGCTCTGGCCCAAGATCAGCTTCCCAACCCAGCTCATTTGTGCTGGGACTGCACAAACATTTTCACTGGCCAGAGGAGAGGGAGCAAGAGGCCAAGGAGAAGGGGCACCCCCTCCTCACGGCTGTACCAGACCATGCTGGTGTAAACACTCAGGGCAGGACAGCAGAAGGTGCACGATGAGATGCAAGTTGCACCCCAAGTCTGGGGCACATCTAGCACCTGGCAGGAAGAGGCTCCCTGATTCTTGCCTGCAGCACTCCCCATCAGCGCCCAAAGGCCTTTACAGGGCTAGCTGCACAAGTTGGCTATCCCACCAGCCTCATCCTTCCATTTACTTTTGGCTCCTCCATGTCCCAAAACCGAAATACATCTCTCATGTGCATTTTTGCCACCTTCTGTTCCCCTGAGGGATAGAAATCCCAAGGCTCAAACCCATCTTTCACTTCAGTTCCTTGGCGTGCCTAACACAGGGGTGGAGCACAGAGCCCCTTGGGGCAGCTCCTCCATCCAGCACTACCACACAAAATGTTTCCAGCCCGTGTGGAAATCACCGCGACCCCAGCACGCCGTGACAGCAGCAAGCAGCTGCCCGGCAGGCCCAGCTCCCCAGTCTGGGGAATATGGAATACAGATCCAGAACCACAGAACGGTTTGGGTTGGAAGGGGACCTTGAAGATCATCCGGTTTCAGCCCCCGCCGCGGGCAGGGCAGCGATGGGAGCGGGCAGACAGCAGCCGCCGGCCGCGCGGCCTGCCCTGCGCCGCTGCCCGGCCCCGGGCACGGGGCGGGAGCGCAGGACGGTGACCGGCCCGCGTGCACAGGCGGCCCCGGCGCTGCCCCGGGCGGGCAGAGCACGAGGTCACGGCGGCGGCTCCTGCCCGGGGCTGCCGCGTTCCGCCCGTCCCGCCGCGCCCCGATCCCGGTGCCCGCCGCCGCAGCTCCTGCCGTCCCCACGCCCTCCCGCCTCCGGCCCGCCCCAGGCCGCCGCCGCCGCCGCCGCCGGCCCCTCGGGCCGCAGCCCGGCCTCACGCCGCCCCCGGGCCCTGCCCGCCGCTGCCGCGGCCCTCACCCCGCGCCGCCCTACGGGCCCCTCCGCCGCCCCGGCCCGTCCCGCCCCGCCCTCACGGCCCCGCCCGCCGCCCCGTCCCGGCCGGCCCGTCCCGCCCCGCACTCACGGCCCCGCCCGCCGCTCCGGTCTGTTTGTGCCGCGCCGAAGTTCCGAGCGGGCCGACAACGGAGACAGGCCCGAGCCCGTGACGCACTTCCGGGAGCCGCCGGGCGCGCCCACGTGACGCGGGAGCGCGGCGGGAGGGGGGTGCGGTCACGTGACCGCGGCGGGGGCGGCCCCGCGTTCCCATGGCAGCGGCGGGGCCCGATCCGGCCGCGGGGCCCGGGCCGGTCCGTGCCAATCCGAGCGTGTCCCCAGTGCCACAGCCAGCCCCCGGCCCCACCGCCCGACCCCGAGCCCCCCAGTGCCCCACGCCTGCAGACGGGCAGCTCCCACCCCGGGGGAAGCCGCCGTGGGCCCCCGGTGCGGACACGGGGCCCACGGCACGGGGCGGAGGGGAGGCGGTCTTGCTCTGTAAATTTATTCACACGGGGGTGCCCCGCAGCCCCCACCCTTGCCCACCGCTGCGGGGACAGGCAGAGGATGGGGGGCTGGGCTGGGGGCTCCGGGGGGATGGTCCAGGCCCCTCCGGGGGATCACTGGCAGGTGTTGTAGATTTGGACCTGCTGGTTGATGGTGTCCAGCACCTCCCTCATCCTGGCCTCCAGCCCACCCAACTGGGCTGCCTTGGCGTCCAGCACCCGCTCATTCCGCTCGTACTCCTCCTCCAGCGCTGCAGGGACAGGGGGAACATAGGTCAGTCTGGTGCCCTGCCACTGCAACCCCCCAGCCTCCTGCCCCGGCCTCACCTCGCAGCCGCTGCAGCTTGCCCTGGGCGTCCTGCAGCAGCCCCGCGGCCTCGTCCCGAAGCTGCTGTGCCCGACTGCCCGCCTGCCGCGCTCCCTGTGCCCGGTGCTCCACCAGCTCCTGTGCTGTGCGGTAGCGGTCCCGCAGTGGCCCCTCCAGCACCTGCAGGGCAGCAGGGCTGGTCAGCAGGACCCTCGGGGTACCCCTGCTGCCCTCTGTGCCCCCCAGTCACCCACCTGCTTGGCCTCGCCGGCGCGGTCCCGTGCGGTGCTTGCTGCCTCTTGGGCGCGCACGGCTGCCAGGCTGTTGTTGGCACGTTTCACCTTCAGGGCGTCTGTCTGTCTGTCCAGGAGCCCAATGTGCTCCATGGCACCTGCCAGCTGCCGCTCTGCACTCCCCGTCTGGGTCTGCATCTGGGGAAGAGTGGCACAGCGGACTGGTGTGGTCAGAGCGCCTGCACGGTGGGGATGGGGCCCTGAGCATTCCCGCGGGGCTGCGGTGGTGGGGACAGGGCTCTTACCGTGCCGAGAGCTCTCTCGCTGTGCTGGATGTCACCGGCAGCCTGCTGCAGTGCCTGCTCGGCCATGCCCTGGGCCTGCCGCGCCTCCTCCAGCGCCTGCCGCACCGCCTCAGCTGTGCCTCGCACACCTTCCGCCCGCGACCTACAGCCGGATTGGCAAGGTCTCAGCACCAGCCTGCTCTGGGGACTTCTGGAGGGACTGTGCCCCCATATCCCTGGGCTCACCTGGCCCGCTGGGCATCCTGCAGCAGCTGCCCAGCCCGACGCACATCACCAGCTGTCTGCTCCAGGATGGCATCCACGCTGGCCAGGCTGCGCACCCGCGTCTTGATCTCCTCAGCCAGGCGGTGGATCTGAGCCGGGGCAGCCGGGAGTGACAGCTCCAGCACCCGGCTGGCGACCACCTCGATGCTCTCGGGGTCAGCACCCTCCTCTGCGGGTGGGAGCAGTCAGTGTGTCCCCTGAGGCACCCCAGGATCGAAGGGACAGGCAGACCGAGCAGCAGAGAGAAGCAGAGGGCAGGGGACAGGAGATGGTTGGAGGGCACAGGATGGTTGGGGTAGGGCAGAGACCGTGCAATGCAGTGTGGGGCAGGGGTGGCACAGCCACAGCGTGGGGACCATGCAGTGTGATGCAGTGCAGGCTCCAGTGCAGTGTGGTGCAGGTGCAGAGCTCCCCAGCACTGGGCAGGGGGACCAGCTCTCCCGGCATGCCGGCACTCACGGCTCAGGAAGGCCTTGACATGGCTGATTAGCTCCCGCAGCTCCTTGTTGGAGCTCTCCACTCGGGCCCTGGTCTGGTTCGCCTTGTCCAGGGCTGCCTGTGCTCGCATCCGAGCCTCATCCGCCTTCCCCTTGGCCTCGGCCACCTGAACATGGGCAGAGACCCTCGGTGCCAGCCCCAAGGGTTGAGGGACATGGCTGTGCCACCTGCTCCCACCACTGCCTGTGTGCCACACACCTTGTGGGAGAGCTGGGCCATGTCGCTGGCAGCCTGACGCAGCTCCTCCTGGGCATGGTGTGCCCGGTCCAGCGCGCTGTCAGCCTTAGACACAGCTCCACCACAGCTCAGACCCCCACAGCGTCGTCCCCCATCCTCATCCTGGCACCCAGCACCCCCACAAGGGCTCTCGGCGCAGGGCACATTGCCCACCACACCACAGACCTGCAAGACAGCATGGGATCAGGGCAGCTCTGGGCACCATTCCCCTGGGCCCCTCCCTGCATCCCACCTTCTCGTTGAGCGGCTGCAGGCTCAGCGCCTGTGCCCGTTCTGCCAGATCCATCAGTGCCCGCCGACTGGCTGCGTTATGGCGATTAAAGTCATCCCGGTGGCTGGCCAGGAGCTGCTCTGTGCGGTGACGGGTGGCTGCCGAGGTGCTGACAGGGCTGGGCACGGCACGGGTAGAGGCGTCTGCCCGGCGCTCGGCCTCCCGCGACTCCCCGAAGAACTGACGGATGCTGTCATAGGCACCTGAGAGCGGCAGGGGCAACTGTCAGACTGCCAGCCACAGCCCCACCACCCTGGCCTGGCTCTGTGGTGTGGCTCACCGAGGAAATTGGAGGTCTTGAGGGCATGTAGCCGCTGCTCCAGGTCCTGCAGGCTGTGGTTGAGGGCACGGGCGCCCCGGTCAACGGCGTTCAGCACGTGGCTGGCGTTGAAGTTGGCATCCTGAGCAGCCGTCAGCTCCCCCTCCAACCGCGTCAGCCTCTCTGTCGCCTCCTCAATCTGCCGCCTGCAAGGGAAAGGAGTGACCACCCACCCTGGGGCCACCCCAGGAGCCCTGCCCGGTGCCGGGTGCTCACCGCAGCCCCTCTGTGGCATGTGTCAAGTGGGCGGCGGTGGTGGCGGTGGCATTGCGGGTGGCCACCACGTCACGCACGGTGGCCAGATTCTGCTCCAGCTGTCGGAAGGTGCCCTCGAAGGCACCGGCAGCCCCGGTATGCTGCAGGAGGCTGGCCCGCTGTGCCAACGCCCGGGTGCGGGCAGCCAGGTCCTGCACCACACGGTCCCAGTCCCCGAAGCAGGGGTGGCAGGGCTGGCAGGCAGGGAAGGTACCAGAAAACCCTCGAGCGCACTGGTCACAGCGGACTCCAGAGACGCCAGGCCGGCAGTCACAATGGCCGCTGCTGCGGTGACACTGCGTACTGGCTACACCACGGGGATCGCAGTCACAGGCTGCAGGGAGAGTGGTGTCAGTGTGCCATGTGGCCTGCTGTGGTCCCCCCACTGGCACCGGCTCTCACCTCGGCACTGCTGCCGTGGGTCACCCCAGTGGTGCTCCTGGCAGTCGGTGCAAGTCCGGCCCCCAAAGCCTGGCCGGCAGGAGCACTGCCCTGTGAACTGACAGACACAGCGTGGCCAGGGCTGGCACTGCTGCAGGGCACTCCCAGCCCCATCCCATCCCCCCGTCCCTTATCCCTGTCATGTCTCACCTGGTTGCAGGCAGGTGACAGCGCGTGCTGGGGGTGGCAGGCACAGGGCTGACAGCCCTGCCCGCTGGCCAGGTTCCAGAAGTTGGGACTGCAGCGGTCGCAGCTCTGACCCTCCACGTTGGGCAGGCAGTGGCACTGCCCACTGTGCCTGTCGCAGTGGCACTGCTGGGGCCCACAGGTGCTGGCATCGGTGCCCAGGGGGTTGCAAGAACAACCTGGAACCAACAAGTGGGAACAGGGACGAGAGGAAGGATTGGGAGGGGATGGGGACAGGGTGAGGACAGAGGTGGGGATGAAACTGAAGACTGAATTGGGGAAACAGGGATGGATGGGATGGTGATGGATAAGGGTGAATGCAGGATGGAGACAGAGAATGGGCAGGGATACGGTGGGGACTGGATGGAGCTGGGAGGATGAGAGCAGCATGAGGACCACTGATGGGGATGGAATAAAGATGGGACAGGGTTGGGATAGAGATGGAATAAGAATGGTATGGGGACAGATGGATGACAGAGGGGATGAGATGGCAGTAGAGACAAGAATGGGCATGGAATGAGGATATAGATGGGATGGGACAAGTTGGGCATGGGGACAGGGATGGGGCCACAGCGCTGGGCCTGGGCAGAGGAGACAGCTGAGAGCTGCAGGGATTCCACAGCACTGTGCACAAGCAAGGGCAGCCATGTGTGCACATCATCCCCAGGGACGTGCCAGTCACTGGGGGCAAGTCTGTCTCAACATGGCAGTGGGTACTCACGCCTGCAGCTGTGCCGTGTGGCATCTCCATAGTAGCCGGGCTGGCACTCAGCACAGTGTGGCCCTGCCGTGTTGTAAAGGCAGCGCAGGCACTGCCCTGTGCGCCGGTCACACGCCTCCGGGTCTGTCACATCAATGTTATCGTGGCACTGGCAGGGCAGGCAGCGCCCACCAGGCTGCAGAGGGTCCCCATAGTACCCAGGGGCACATTCGTCACAGCGGGGACCTGTGGGCACAGAGAGCTGGGCAGTGCCTGGTGGTGGGGGACTCCTGAGGGCACTGAGCATGCTGCAGGGGCACCTACCTGTGTACCCGGGGCTGCAGTGGCAGACAACCTGCTGGGAGCGGCTGTCCTGGTAACAGGAGGCGGCGAAGTGGCGGGGGGTGCTGGGCCCGTCAGGACAGGGGCAGGGCCGGCAGTGCTGCCCAGAGCCCAGCGCTGGGTTCCCAAAGTGCCCAGCTGCACATCTGTGGGCAGGAGGTCAGCAGGGACCAGGGCTGCTGGCAGCACCCTGCCCTGGTCTGGGCACATACCCCACCTACCTCTGGCACCTCTCCCCGTCCGTGTGGTCACGGCAGCGTAGGCAGCTGCCCGTCCGGGGGTCGCAGTTCTCAGCGTGTCCATTGCACTGGCAGGGCCGGCAGAAGGGGAAGCCCCAGTGGCCGGGTTGGCAGCGGTCACAGCGTGGGCCATGGGCACCCTCACGGCAGGGGCACTGCCCTGTGATGCTGTCGCAGACAGTGCTCACTGAACCCTCGCGGCTGCACTGGCACGCTGGAAGGCACAGTACCCACGGTGTCTGCCTCTGGGCTGCGGAGAGCATCCCTCCCCAGCACCCCAGCCCTGGAGTGCTCAGGCTCCTTGCCCATCTGGCACTCACGTCGGCAACCGCCTGGCCCAAAGCTGAAGGTACCCGGGAAGCAGCGGTCGCAGCGCCGTCCCATGACGTTGGGTTTACACTGGCATTGCCCGCCCTGGTGCTGGCACTCAGCACTGAGCGAGCCCTGAGGATCACAGAGGCAGGCTGCGGGCAGAGAGCGGGGTCAGTGTCGGCTGCCGTGGGATGAGGCCTAGGTCAGGGCATGGGGCTGTACTCACGCAGCGCCCCGTCATGCAGGATGGCCGAGAGGCTGTGCAGGAGGCTGGAGCAGGGCTCAGCAACAGGCGAGGGCCCCGCAGCGTGGAAGGTCTGGGCACAGCGGTACCGCTCGAAGGTCTCCTGGCGCTTCATGGAGCTGGGGTCACCCGCAATAAACATCTCCAGCGAGGAGTAGCGGGGCAGGAGAACCAGCTGGGGGGAGAGTCAATGGGATGTTATGCCCCTCTCCTCCCGTGTTCCCTGTTGTCTGTATCCTGTCCCCCTGAAGGGTTGCTCTCCCTCATCCCACTGCCTGTCTGCCCCTCACCGAATCAATAAGCACGCTGGCAGTGGGATCCTTCTGAGCAGCAGCACAGCCCAGCTCCAGGCGGATGGTGTAGGAGACACCCTTCTCCAGACAGACAGGCTGGGGTAGCACCACATACCTGGTGGCAGCAAAGCAGAGCAAGGGTAGCTGTGTGCCTCTGGTGAGCCCCAGCACAGCCCAGCCTCAGCAAGACACTCACCTGGCACCAGAGGGGAGGCTGGTAGAGAGCTGGTCGTCAGCTGGGATGGTGTTTCCACAAGGGCTGCTGGCAGAGACAGGGCTGGGGCGCAGCACCCTCAGCCTCACCTCCTGCCAGGCCTCTGGGTGCTGCCGGAAGAGAAGGGGCAATGTCAGAAAGCTTCACTGTCTGGCACTTCCCAGCACCACCTCCCAATGTGGCAATACATCCCATCACAGGCTTCACCATGAGCTGCTCACCTGGGGCTCGTAGCGGATTATCACATCGTACTCGGTGGAGAAAGGCACGTCACTCACATGGAACTCCAGCCAGCCACCTTCCAACATGCGGGCAAAGCCTGTCCCCGTCCATGAAGCCGGGCGGTCTGTGGGGGGCTCACGCTCCACCACCGAGCCCTGGTGCAAGTGGGGGTTGTGAGATGGGACACTAAAAATTGCCTTGGCCAGCAGACACTGCTCTGCCCTGGACAGCAAGGCAGACCACCATTGGCTTGGGGACCCTGCAAAGGGGCACCCCTTGCCTGATGTCCTCCCCAGAGACACTTTCATGCCTTACCTGATGCAGCCGAGCATCCTCAGCCTCGTAGGTGTAATGGTCCAGGTTGATGCGGTAGAAACCAGGTTCCACCTGTTCACACTGTCGTCCCATCACGTGGCTGCGGCACTGGCACTGCCCTGTCTCCATGGCACATCTGGTACCCCGGCAGCACCATCAGCCCTGATGCTGTCAGGGATGCCCCTTGCCCGCTGTATCCCCACAGAGACTCACAGGTTGTTGCGGGCACCTCCCACATCACAGTCACAGGGTCGGCAGCCCTGGAGGTCATGGCTCAGCCCCCAGTGCTCAGGCTGCAGAGGGCAAGGGTGTCAGGGAGTGCCCAGCTGCGATGCTACAGCACCGAGAACTGTGCACGGGCCCCAGCGCAGCCCCACTCACCAGGCACTGGTTGCAGTTGCTCCCGGTCACCAGCCGCTTGCAGAAGCACTCCCCGCTGACAGGGTCACACCGGCTGCCATCAGCCACAGTGCCACGGGGGTCACAGCGGCACCCTGCACGGAGAGCCAGCAGTGTCCAGCAATGCCAAACCACAGACCTGACCCCAGGGGGTGCCACCCCGGTACCTACGCTGGCAACCCTGTGGGTTTTCGGTGCTGAGGCCAAAGAAGCCGGGTTTGCAGCGGTCACAGCGGGGACCAGCCACATGCTCCTTGCAGCGGCACTGCCCTGCAATCAGCCCCCTGGCTGGGTCATCAGCTCCGTCGCACAGCCCACCGTCCAGAGAGCCCGCAGGGTCACAGTCACAGGCTGAGGGTGCAGACAGAGTCAGCACCATGATCACCACACCACTACCCTGCAGAGCCTGCGCCACATCCACACACCCCGGCACCGACCCCGGCACCGACCTCGGCACACTGTGGGGTCCCGCAGGTCCTTGGTGGGGTCCTTGTAGTAGAAGGGTTTGCAGAGGTGGCAGCGGCGGCCCATGGTGTTGTGCTGGCAGTTGTCACACACAGCCCCACTGGTGTTCCCCGTGGCCAGGAACACGGCCATGTCGAAGTGGCACCGCCGCGAGTGCTCGTTGCAGTCACAGCCTGTGGGGACAGCACCGCAGCAATGGCATGTGGCACTCCAGCCCCCACCTGGCAGGTAGCACCTGCAGTGCAAACCTCCCCAGTCTGGACTCCCCTTACCCTGATACGCAGCCACCACAACCTCAAACTTCCCCAAACTACAGCCTACAGCACCCCAAAAAAACCTCCCAGCCTGTCTGCAGGATGTCACCTTCCACTCGACCATATCCACCATGCAGCATCCCAAACCCCCTGGCACAGTGCAGCCTGCCAGCCCCAACACCAGGATCACTGTGCCAGGAGCCAGTGCCAGCGTGGGCACTCACGGCGACAGGCGTTGGTGCTGGAGCCCTCAGCCGGGCGCCAGGGCAGGTCATGGTAGAAGTCCTCGCAGCGCTCGCAGTTCAGCCCCTGCGTGTGGTGCTTGCAGACACAGCGCCCGTGCACCTGCCAGGATGCCACAGTCAGGGGCTGTGGAACCAGGCAGTGCAGCTACCCAGCTTTAGCAGGGTACACGGGGCTGGCTCGCCCTACCATGCCGTCGGCGCTGGCGGGGGCCCCGCTGAGCGGGGCGCACTCAGAGGCGTGCCCGTAGCAGAAGCAGTTCCCGCGCATCACCAGCTCGTACAGCGCGTAGTAGTACTTCTCCCGGATCTCCCGCCGTGAGTCCAGCAGGTTGTCCCCCAGTGTGTGCAGCTTGGTGAGGTTCACCCGCAGGTTGGTGACGCGCAGCAGGTCTGTGGCACGGAGAGACTTGTGTTGGCATGGGGGCACATCCATGCACAGCCCACCGCTGCTGGGCACAGCGGGGCTGGGCTGTGCGTGGCATAGCAGGCTGTGGTGGTTCAGAGGAGCTGGGCATGGCTTGGCTCTGTTGGGCATGGCTGGGGTGGGTCACACCACCATGTGCATGGCATGGGGTATCTGTGAAGGGCTGCTGTCCAGGCTGGGCTGTTGGGGTTTTTTACAGCAGAGTGTATTGGCCCAGGGCTGTGCATTGTTTGGCTCACAGACATGTGGTTGCACGTGGCCAGGCTGGGCTGTACGTAGCTGCGTAGCTGCGGGGATTCAACTCCCATGCACGTGGCTGTGCACAGTCTGCCTGTGGGTGGGCCAGGGCTCTGCACACCCCAGCAGAAGCAGGCTGGGACCCCACCAGTACAGAACAGTGCCCTGGGCACAGCACCTTTACGGGTGATGGGACACTCACACTGGGGGTTGTGCTCAGGAGACAGCTGTCCCCGATGGATGCAGCCTGGGGGCCCTGGCAGGAAAGGACAGCTCCCCCAGAACTGCAGCTTCCCAGAAGCCCTGCCCTGCAGATTCCTCCCCTCCTGCTCCCAGTCTAAATTTAGCCCTGGGTGATTAACCCACTGCATCTTGTGCCCAGCATGACTCCCCATCTTGCACCGCGGCTGCTGCTCAGCACTGGGTGCATCCATGGCACAACCATCCCCCTCCACTTGACCCAATACAGCCTGACCTTTAGCTGCTCCCACAGGGCAGGGTGCAGGAGGGGCCCGAGCACCCGCTGGATCAGGGCTGATCAGGGCTGGATCAGGCCCTGACCCCACTGTGAGGCTCAGAGCAGGGAGAGAACAGCCAAAATAGCTGCGCCCAAAATAGAGCAGCCAGGCAGGAGCCCAGGGCTGGCGACTCACTCTGGATGGCGGGGCTGTAGGGGTCCTGGATGGGGATGGCAGGGTCCAGCACTCGGTAGATCACCTAGGGGAAACAGCAAGGTGGTGAGGGGAGAACATGGGGTCCCTCAACCCTCCTGGAGTGCTGCTGGGGCCTCACCTCCCCCTCAGTGGAGGGCTCGATGTCAGAGTAGCGGGACTCGCAGACAACATCATCGATGCGGCGTGGGGGCCCATGGGGGACGTGGGGGAAGGAGGCAGAGCAGTCATAGGCGAAGTAGCGATAGACCTTCCAGGTGCGCCCAAAGTCGGCCGAGCGCTCCACCAGCATGGCCGCGGGGCGGAAGGTCTGCAAGGCACCCAGGTGGGATGGGGGCCAGCCCCACAGCCTCCAGGGACCTGTCTCATGCCATCCCAGTCTGGGTACCCTAAATGTTGGGACCCACCTTGAAGGTCATGATGAGATGGGTGAAGTGGAACTCGGCCTCCAGGTCCAGCTGGATGCTGACATGCTCCACGCCTGGGGATGACAGGTGTGATTGGTGGGAGCACCCACTTGTGGCTCCCAGGGGCTCGTCCCCCCCATCCGGCCGTGGTCCAGGGGTGCGGTCGTGGCCGCCAGCTGAGTCACACTTCCTCAGCGTGGGAGGAAGGGAAAGAGAGCCCCCCGGGACAGGACAGGATGCCCCGCCATCCCCACCCACTGCTCACCATTCTCCGACTGCCACCAGGCTTTCTTGGGACGGGGGGCAAAGCTGGTGACCACATTCTCGATACGGTGGCTGTTGGTGTTGGTGCGGGCATCGTAGGGCCGTCGTGAGTCACAGATGAAGCACTTTTTCTCCTCCTGCGAGTGGGAGGCTCAGCGTGTCTCTAGCCCTGTCCCGTGACCCACATCTCCGTCCGGTGCCCCCAGTCCCCGTCCCACTCACCTGGAGGTGGCTGACGATGCAGTAGGGCTGGGGCCGGCGCAGCCCGCAGGTGGAGGTGGCACTCAGGCTGGCGGCTCGCCCCACCAGCAGGTCCCCAGTGGCTGGGTAGCAGCTGCCGCGGGCACAGCCCTGGGGGGAATCGGGGGCCAGGGCCCCCCCCAGCCCTGCGGGGCGGCGGGTGGCTCAGGGCGCAGAGGGGCGCAGGGGGGGGCCGGGGCCAGGGCTCCCCCCGCCGCGCCCGGGGCCCCTTCCGCGGTCGCCCGGAAACGGGGCGGCGGGGCCGGGCCGGACCCCGGCACCCACCGGCCCCGCTGGGCGGGGGGCGCGGACTCACCGGCCAGCAGAGGCAGCAGCAGGAGGGCGGCGGGGCTCCGCTTCGCCGGGCTCCGCATCGCGGGGCGCGACGGTGCGGAAAGGGGCGCGAAAGGCGCGCAAAGGGGGCGCTCGGCAGGTGCCCGGCGGTCCCGTCCCGTCCCGTCCAGACCCGCTGGTTCCCGTACTCGGTCCCGTTCCCACTCCCGTCCCCGGCCCCGTCCCGGTCCCTCCCGGCCGCTCCGAACTGGGCGGCAGGCGCAGCGCTCGGGGCTGTGCGGAAAGCGCGGGGCGGATCCCGGCCGGAGCGGGGAGCGGGGGAGCGAAGAGGCCGGGACAGGCGGGAGAAGGCAGGAGGCAGGAGCAGGGGGAGGCAGAAGGCACCGGACACAGGCACACACAGTTCAGGGCTTTATTTGCAGGCGCGCCCGCGCTACAGGCGCTTGCAGAGTGGACGGGACGCCCGGGCTCGGGGACCGGAGAAGGTCTGCGGGTCAGGACCGGCCTCGGCCCCACTGGCGGTCCCTAGCAGGTGGCGTAAGCGTTGGCCCTCTCGCGGATCTCCTGCAGCAATCCCGAGACCTGCTGCTCCAACTCCTGGAGTCGTGTCACCTTTGCCGCCATCGCCCGCTCATTGGCCCCAAAGCGCTGCTCCAGGTCTGCGGGACAGGGGACACAGTCATGGTGCAGCCCACCACCATGTCACCAGCCCACATCACTCTTGGGGCACCAGGTGGGATGGGCCCAGGGGGACACAGGGAGATGTACAAGGACATGGTGGGGAATGCGCCCCACCATGTTCTCCCCCTCACCTTCCAGCTTCCTCTTGCTGTTGCTGGCCTTGTCCAGGAGGTTTCGGGCCTCTGCTGTCAGCTGTGTCACACGCTGCAGGGCCCCATCAGATACCCCATCCAGCACTCTCACCCGGTTCTTCAGCAACACATAGCGCTGCGTCACGTGTGCCAGGTCCTGGTGGCACAAGGGCACGATGGTGAGGCTGAGCATCCCCAGCACTCTGTCCCTACTTGGTGCCACACCGTGGCCGAGCAGGGCTGGAGCTCACCTGGCTGAGGGTCCCCGAGGTGGTGGTGGCACGCTGTGCCCCGTCCTTGGCTTGCTGGGCCATGTGGCGAACATCCCGCCCACGCTCCTGCAGGGTAGCGACACGCTGCGCCAGCTCCTGCAGCCGCCGCTGTGCCCGCGACTCCTTCCCGTCCAGGGCCTGCAGCTTGCGCTCCGCCTGGGCAGGTATGGACACCGGCTGTGGCAGGCACGGCAACTGCCGCACCCACGGTGCCAGGCCCGCTGCCCTGGTGAACACACGGCACCCACCCTGCACCATTTACGTTCCCCCAGGACCAGCCTCCCTACTTATGGTGCGCCTAAGGCATCAGTCCACAGTACCAACCCCATTGCTCCCACTGTGCCCCAGAGCACCAACCCGGTTGCCCCCAGCATGCCCAAAACAGCATCCGCACTCCCAGCCACGCTGGTGGAACTGGCTCCACTCCCCAGCTGGTGCCCCTTACCTCCCTGGCTTTGTTTTCAGCTGCCCGGATGGCATTCCTGGCGCTCTGCAGAGCGCTCCCTGCTGCCGTTGCCTGTGCCCGTGCCACCTCCAGTGCCTGCTGTGTCTCCACCAGCTCATCCCTCACACCTTCCGCTCTCTCCCTGTGGCAGCATGGGCAGCTCAAGCCCCTGCCAGTGCGGGGGGACTGACCCCATACCCTGCCCACCTTGGCATATCCCCCATAACTCACCTGGCCTCCTGTCCCTGTGCCAGCAGCCCCTGTGCCATGGCCAGCCCCTTCGCTGTGCCATTGAGCACCGCATCCACCCCCTCTAGCTGGCTGATGCTCTCCCGCATCTCCCACAGCAGCTCCTGGATCCGACTGGGGCTGCTGGGCAGGGAGATGTTCAGCACCTGCCGGGCCACCAGCTCGATGCTGCCTGGGTCAGCTCCCTCCTCTGCAGGGACAGGGGAGGAGGGTGGGCTCAGGGTGGGCGCACTGAGCCCCGCCATGCCCACATGCCCACCTGGTGCTGGCACTACCTGCCAGGAAGGCCTTGATTCGGCGGATGAAGTCCCGCAGCTGGGCTGTTGTCTTCTCTGCGCGGCTGCGGGCAGCCTGTGAGCGCCCCAACGCCTCCTCCGCCCAGCTCCGTGCCCCCCGGGCCAGCTCCTGCACCTCCTGCATCTGGGGGGCACCCGGCTGAGCAGGGGGCACAGGGAAGCCCCGGGAAGGGGGCATGGGGGTGAGCAGGGGGCACGAGGTTATACATGTGAGGACAAGATGGGGGCCTGCAAGGGAGCATGGAAGGAGGGTGCAAAGGGTGCAGAGGGTACAGAGGGTGCAGCAGCAGCCCAGGTGGGCACACAGGTAGGACAAGGGGCAGCTGTGAAGGGGCATAAGAGGGACACACAGGGCTAATATCCTTGAGGGCATGGAAAGGGCACAAGGACAGCATTGAAGGAGACGTGCAAAGGGATATGGAAAGGGCACAAACAGAACATGGAAGGGCACATCAAAATGTCATGGAAAGGGCACCAGAGGGCCATGTAAAAGGGACACAAGGGGACCTCAGAAAGTGTCATGGAGTCACCACCCCTACCTTCTGTGCCACAACACCCAGCTGCCCTAATGCCACCTCCAACATGCTGTGAGGCATTACGGGCGCTGCTCAGGGCTCGAGCTGAGATGGGCAATGCCCCTGCACACCCCATGCCACCGCAACGCCGTGTGCCCTCACTGTCCCGGCACAAAGCTCCTCCACAAGGTGCGTGCTTGCAGCTCTGGTCTCCAGGCGCCCCACAAATCTGTGATGATGCCAGTGGTGGAGATGGCAGCTCAACACTGCATGGGGAGAGACCGTCATGCCACTCCCGCCAGTCCTGCTCTCACCTTCTCATTGATCCTGGCAATGCTGAGTCCCATCACCCGTTTCTGTGCCTCTCGCAAGGATTTCCGTGCTGCGGCTGTGCCACGGCGGAAAGCATTGCCCCGCTGCCGCAGTGCCCGCTCGGTTGCCCGCCGTGTTGCCTGTGACCTGCTCAGCTCACTGGCTGTGCCGTTGGCCACCACCTCTGCCAGCCGAGAGACCTCCGCCGATGCCAGGATGCTGCGGTAAGACTCTGCAGGTGCTGGTGTCAGGGTTCGGCCAGGATGGCTGCCACCAACCCCTCCAATCCTCGCCAGATGCTCTTACCGCTGAATCCAGTCGTTGCTACGGTGCCAAGGAGGATTTGGAGATGGGAGGTGGTTCGGTTGAGACCTCCAAGCCTGTGGCTCAGCCCGGCTAGCTGGTCATGGTGCCGCACATCTGCCTGTGCCAACTGGTCTAGATGTTGTTCCAGCTCTTGGAGGTGCCTCCAGAAGTTGTCCAGCTCCATTCTTTGGGTGGGGATGGGGTCTTAAACTTTTTTGGGGGACAAAAGGAGGGTCCCCCCCCCACCAGCCCAGTGCACACACTTGCCTGGTGCCATCCAGCTGGCCGGGCAGTCCATTGAGGAGGGGGCTACTGGGGTTCTCCCCTTCACCCAGCAGTCGTTCCACACGCCTGAGGGCCTCCTCCAGCTCCCTCAGGCGACGGGGGCTGAGTGGGAGCGTGGATCCCCCCTCCCTCAGGGCCTGCACCTGTGCCCCAAGGCGCCGCAGCCCGTCCTGCAGGCTGCCCACAGCCGGGTCCCAGCGCCCGAAGCAGGGGTGGCAGGGCGAGCAGTGGGGGAAGGGCTCCCGGTAGCCCCGCTGGCAGTGGTCGCAGTGCAGCCCCCCAAATCCCAGCCGGCACTGGCACTGCCCACTGTCCTGCTCGCACTGTGGGCTCTCGGCACCCAGTGGCTCACACTCACAGGCTGCAGAGACAGTCAGATGTGTGTCCCCACCTCCCCACAAACACCCATGCCCCCAGAGTGCCACCACGTTCCCAGCATCACACCATATTCCCCTGTGTCTCCAAAGTCCCACCTATGCCCAGGGTCTCCTATGTCCCCACAGTCCCACCATGTAGTATGCAGGGCCCCCTGAGTCCTCCGTGTTCCCACAGATCCCCCATGTCCTCAGGGTCCCACCATATCCCCAGCATCCCACTGTGTCACTAAGGTCTTCTGTGCCCCCAGGGTCCCACCATGTCTCCAAGATCTCCCAAGTCCCTTGTGTCCCCAGTATCCCACATTCAGAGTCTCCATCCATGTCCCTAGAGTCTCACCGTGCACCCAGATTCCCCCCACACCTCATGTCCTTGGAGCCCCGACAGCTCCAAGCCCCTGGGGTGTGCCCATACCTCGACACTCCTGCTCGGGGTCTCCCCAGTGGTGCTCCTGGCACTGGGAGCAGACACGGCCCCCGAACCCAGGCCGGCACTGGCACTGCCCTGTCACCTGCAGCAACACTGCTGTGCTCACCTAGTGGCTCACCAGGCCCCAGGAGGGCAGTGGAGCCATGACAGGATGCCAGGGAACTCACCGTGTCACAGGCAGGGTGCAGGGCATGTATGGGGTGGCAGTCACAGGGCTCACAGCCCCCTGGATTCCCCAGGCTCCAGAACTGGGGTGCACAGCGGTCGCAGCTCTTGCCCACAACGTTGGGCCGGCAGGCGCAGGCTCCCGTGCCACGGTCACAGGTACAGGTGCCATTGGCACAGTGGGAGGCCAGCGTGCCCCGTGGGTCACAGCCACAGCCTGCGGGAGGGTGGGCAGCCACGTGGGACTCAGCAGTGCCCTGCTGGTCCCAACACCCCAGATCTGCCTAGCCCCAAAACCCATGCACAGGCCCAACACCCCTGATCCCAACACCCCACCAACCCCAATACCTGTCCCCTGCCCAGTCCCAACCCAGGCACAGCCCCAAACCTCATCTAGCCCTGACCCCCAAGCCCCAAACCCCTCAACATCCCAAAATTCTGCCCAATCCAACCGCCCTGCACAACGTCAATCACCCCACACTCAACCACAGCCACAAGCCGCATCCCCACGCCAAGCCCTTGCTTCAGCCCCATTCCCCCATCCCAAACGCCTCGGAGCCCCCTGCCCCGCTCACGCCGG
Source organism: Myiozetetes cayanensis (assembly GCF_022539395.1). Taxonomy (NCBI): domain Eukaryota; kingdom Metazoa; phylum Chordata; class Aves; order Passeriformes; family Tyrannidae; genus Myiozetetes; species Myiozetetes cayanensis. The sequence continues at coordinate 9,183,591 of NW_026087389.1, forward strand.
CAGCTGCGCTGCAGGGCATTGCCATAGTAGCCGGGCTGGCACTGGGCGCAGTGAGGCCCGGCAGTGTGGTACAGGCAGCGCAGGCACCGCCCCGTGCGAGGGTCGCAGCCCCCCGGATCACTGGCGTCGATGTTGTTGTTGCACTGGCAGGGCCGGCACACGCCGCCCTCCATCTCCGGAGCTCCGAAGTAGCCAGGGGAGCAGCGGTCACAGCGGGGCCCTGTGGAGAGTGGGGGCTGTAGGTGCTGGGGTCCTGCAGCTCCAGTGCTGGGGGTCCCCACTGCACTGTGCCCGCTCTGGCCCTCACCTGCATATCCGGGTGCACAGAGGCAGACAATGTGGTGGGTCTCCTCATCAGCGTGGCAGGCGCTCCCGTGGTAGTGCCGCGTGCCGGGGTAGCCAGGACAAGGACAGGGCCGGCACTGCTGGCCTGAGCCCAGCACAGGGTTCCCATAGTAACCATCCTGGCACCTGCAAGGACAAGGGAAGAGTGCCCAGTGGATCCACCACAGCCGTCATATACCATCCCACCATCCCATCCATCCCATCTCATTCCATTGTATCCCATACCATCATACCTCATCCTATCCTATCCCATTCCATCTCAGTCTCATCCATCCAGCTATCCATCCATCCATCCATCAATCCAATATCCAATTATATACATCCCATCCTATCCCACTCTGCCCCATCCCATCCCATCCCATCCCATCCCATCATTCCAACATATCCCATACCATCACATCTCATTCTATGCTATCTTGTTGAATCTATTGCATTCCATGCCACACCACACCATGCCATGCCATGCCATGCCCATGCCATGCCATGCCATGCCCCCTTCCCTTGGCCCTGGCTCACCTCTCGCAGTGCCGTCCGTCCGTGTGGTCGCGGCAGCGCAGGCAGGTGCCCGTGCGGGGGTCGCACTCCTCAGCGTGCCCGTTGCACTGGCAGGGCCGGCAGGCAGGGAAGCCCCAGTGGCCGGGCTGGCACTGGTCACACTGCCGGCCCACGGTACCAGGCTGGCACTGGCACTGTCCGCTCACTGCGTCACACAGCTGTGACAACGAGCCCTCCGGGGAGCAGGCACAGGCTGTAGGGCAGCACAGCTCCAGTCAGGCACAGGGATGCAGGGACATAGGGATGGACAGACAGACAAGCAGGGGACCAGCACCCATCCCAAGGGCTGTGGCCCAGAAGGGCTCATGTGGACACACAGGTCCACAAGGACACGAGTGGACAGACAGACAAGTGAGTGCAAGGCAGGACAGTGCCCACAGGGGACTCAAATGGATGGATGGATGGATGGATGGATGGATGGATGGAGGGGGGAACTGAGATGGGCTGCAGGACAACAGAGCTGAGATGGACACATGCATGGACAGATGTACAGACAAGTGAACAAGGCAGCGAACAGGGAACTGATGGCTGGACAGAGACAGACAGGAGAGACAGGGATCACCGGCAGATGCAGATCACCACTTACGGCTGCATCCCTGGGGCCCGAAGCCATAGCTGCCTGGGGTGCAGCGGTCGCAGCGTCGGCCAATGACGTGGGGCTTGCACTCGCACTGCCCACCCTGGACCTGGCACTCGCTGCTCCGGGAGCCCTGTGGGTCGCACTGGCAGGCTGTGGGAGCAGGGCCAGCATGGGGCCAGGGCTGCCCTGTCTGCACCTGCCCACACCTGCTCACACCTGCCTGCGCTCTGCCCGTGCCTTCCCACACCTGCCCATGCCCTGTCACCACTCTCCTGCCCACCCTGCCATGGGCGTGGCCACATCCTGGCCCACTGCTCCAGGCAGGGCTCCACCCTTGCCCACTCCTCGGTCCCGTCCCTGCAGGGGTCCCCACTCACGCAGTGCCCCGCCGTGCATCAGGGCTGAGACGCTGCAGACCAGGCGGGCACAGGCCTGGGCCAGGGGGTGTGGGGGGGCCATGTGAAACACCTCCAGGCACCGGTACCGCTCCAGCTCCTCCTGGCGCGCTGCCGCCTCTGCCCCGTGGAAACCTGGCAACTCCAACACCCGTGGCAGGAGTACCAACTGTGGGAAGGGGAGAGGAGAGGGGGCTGGGGGTCACAGACAGCCCCCACTGCAGGACTTGGCCCCTGCCATCAAGATGAATCCATCTGCCCCAGGACAGCCCTAATCCTGCTGGAGGCTCAACCACCCAGTTCCATCAACAGCCCCAGTTCCAGCTGACATCCCCAAACTCATTTATACTCCCATACAAATTCTTATCCCCAGAGACTTCCTTATACCCTTCCACACTGACATCTCTACGCCAGCCTCAGCTCTAGTGAAGTCCCCATCCCATCCCCATCCCCATCCCATGCTCACCCCAGAGGGGGATCACTGCCCACCCCAGCCTGTGGTCCCCCATCCCTGCCCATCACCCCACCCCTGCCAAGCTCCAGGCACGGGATGCAGTGGGACCCCCCTCACCGAGTCGATGAGGATGAAGGCGCCGGGGTGGCGCTGGGTGACACCAGCCCGCTGAAGCCGCATGGTCACCTCATAGGGGGTGCTGGGCTCGAAGCAGAAGGGCCGGGACAGCAGCACATACCTGTACAGAGTCAGGTGTCAGGGCATAGGCACAGCAGGGCCATGGTGACAGCCAGGGGTCAGCAGTAGGACCTAACTGCCTTCCTTGTCCCTGTCCCCATCCCTCACCTGTGTGGTAGGATTGTCCCTGTTTCCATCCCATCCCCATCCCTCAGTTCTGGGAGTGTGGTAGGTCTGTCCTTGTCCCTGTCCTGTCCTGATCCTTGTCCCCACCCCCATCCCACCCCATCCCATCCCGTCCCACCTCTGGCTGTGGGGCAGGCTCTCACGGTACATCTGCTCGGAGGGCAGCAGGTTCCCGCAGCGAGGGCTGGTGGGCAGCACCCGGGAGCTGACACTGACCACGACCTCCCAGTCCTCAGCTGACTGTGGCGACAGGCGAGGCAGCGTCAGGGCTGTGCCGTGCCGGGCCATACATGCCATGGCTGTGGCCGTGGCCATGCTCACCTCAGGCTCATAGCGGATGAGCAGCTCGTAGTCCATGGGGTAGGGCACGTTGTCCATGCGGAAGGTCAGGCCAGCCCCGTCCCGCACCCGGGCGAACCCCGAGCCCGTCCAGGTCACCATGTGCCCGGCACCGTGCCGCACCACCTCCTCCACGTCCGGCTGGGCAGGGCACCGGCACAGCTTGGCCCAGGCTCTGCCCCCAGGCTGCCCCTGCCCCACAGTGCCCTGCTGTGCCCTATCCCACCACCCCAGGGCTCACCTTGGGGGGCTGCTGGCGGCTGCGGCGCATGGGGACGCGGAGCTGGGGGACATGGGGGGGGTTGCGCTGGTGCCGTGAGCGTCCCTTCCGCCCCCCTGACTCCCTAGTGTTGTACTCCAGGCAGTCCTGGGGCACCTCTGCCCGGATGGCACCCTGCAGGGATGGCGTCAGGGGACGGTGGCCATGCATGGGGACAGCCATGCACAAGGATAGCCATGCACAGGGCATGGTAACAGCCACATGCATGACAGGGCGACAGCCATGCATGGAGCATGGTGACAGCCATGCATGGAGCATGGTGCACAGTGACAGCCATGCACAAGCACAGGGACCCCCAAAGAGACTCACCGGGAGCTGGGGGTGGCTGTGGCCATGGCCGGTGGCCTGCTCAGCCTCGTAGGTGTAGTAGTCGAGGGGGGCGCAGAAGAAGCCGGGTTGTACCTGGTCACACTGCCGCCCCATGATGTGTGGACGGCAGGGACAAGCCCCGTCCTCCATGGAGCACCTGGGGGTGACCATCCTGTCCCTCCGTCTGTCCTCCAGTCTGGCTCTGTCCTCATCCATCCCTCCATCTCTGGGGATGGAGATCCCTCTCTCCCTCCATCCCTACCAGCCCCCTCTATCTTTCCAGCCCTGTCCCCATCCCTCCACCAGTGTTCCCATCTCTCCCTCCCCATGTGTCAACCCCATCCCTGTCCCCACTCCCAACCCATTCCACGCCCCTCCAGGGGCTGTCCTAGGCCCCACCGGTTGCTGTAGGCTCCCCCGAAGTCACAGGCGCAGGGCCGGCAGCCCCCCAGGTCGTAGCTCAGTCCCCAGAACTCAGGCTGCAGTGAGGAGGGGACATGTAGGGATGTGTGAGGCCAGCCCAGCCCTGGGGGTAGCCATGGGGCTGGGGAGAATTGGAGGATGCAGTGCATGGTGTGGGACAGGCTGGGGCACTCACCACACACTGGCTGCAGGAGCGCCCGGCCACGAAGCGTTTGCAGTAGCAATCCCCACTGATGGGGTCGCATGGGGAGCTGCCCATCACCGTGCCCCTCGGGTCACACTGGCATGCTGCCCCCCACACATGCATGTGCATATGTGGGGGGCTGCCATGTAGGGCCCACAGCCCATGGGCTTCATGGTCATCCTTCCCCATCCCATGTCCTTTCATCCCTCACCCCTCCATCCCCATTCCTCCACCCTCAGCCCTTCCATTCTCATCCCTCCATCACATATCCCTCCATCTCCATGCCTCTATCCCATCTCCATATCCTCATCCCTCCATCACCATCCCTTCACCTCCATTCCTCCATCTCCCTCACTCCCTCCATCCTCATCCAACCCATCCCCATTTTTCAATCACCACCCCTCCATCCCCACTCCTGCATCCTCAACCCTTCATCCATACCCCTCCATCATCCCTCCACCCCCATCCCTCCACCCCACATCCTCCCACGCCCATCCCTGGGTCCCAGCTCACGCTGGCAGCCCAGTGGGTCTCCATGGCTCAGGCCGTAGGCGCCGTGCCGGCAGCGGTCGCAGCGGGGACCGGCCACGTTCTCCTTGCAGCGGCACTGCCCCGCGATCATTCCCAGCACCACATCTGTGTGCCCGTCACAGGCACCTCCATCCAGCGAGCCCGCCGGGTCACAGTCACACGCTGCCAAGAGAGACAGACCATGGGGAGATGTGGCTGCCAGCATCAGGAGCTGGTGGCACCAAGAGTCACGGGGCAGGGACAAGCAGTGGGGTCAGGGTCCCAGGGCACTCACGGGCACAGGCAGTGGGGGCACGGATGTCGGAGCGAGGGTGCCGGTAGTAGAAGGGTTTGCAGAGGTGGCAGTGGCGGCCCATGGTGTTGTGCTGGCAGTCATCACACACAGCCCCGCTGGTGTTCCCCGTGGCCAGGAACACGGCCATGTCGAAGTGGCACCGCCGCGAGTGCTCGTTGCAGTCACAGCCTGTGGGGACGGCAACATGGCACAGCATGCGGCAGCGTAGTTCCCACTGGCAGGCAGCACTCCCAGTGCCAAATCTCCCCAGTCTGGACTCCCCTTACCCTGATATGCAGCCACCACAACCTCAAACCTCCCCAAACTACAGCCTGCAGCATCCCAAACCCGCTGGCACAGTGCAGCCTGCCAGGCCCAACACCAGGATCACTGTGCCAGAAGCCAAAGCCAGCGTGGGCACTCACGGCGACAGGCATTGGTGCTGGAGCCCTCGGCTGGGCGCCAGGGCAGGTCGTGGTAGAAGTCCTCGCAGCGCTCGCAGTTCAGCCCCTGCGTGTGGTGCTTGCAGACACAGCGCCCATGGATCTGGGGGGAGCACCTGGGTCAATGTGACTGCTGGGTCCACGGGGACCGTGCCGTGCTGGTGGGTGCGTGTCTCTCACCATGCCGGGGACGGAGGGCGTTGGAGCGCCAGGTGCAGGGGCACAGTGGGCAGCGTGGCCATGGCAGAAGCAGCTCCCACGCAGCACCAGCTCATCCACAGCGTAGTAGTACTTGTGCAGCACCTCCCGCCGCGAGTCCAGCAGGTTGTCCCCCAGCGTGTGCAGCTTGGTGAGGTTCACCCGCAGGTTGGTGACGCGCAGCAGGTCTGGGGGGGCATTGCTGTCAGCACCTGCCCCAACGCCAGCCAGCCCCACGCCCCCAGCACCCCCGGCCACGCACCCTGGATGTCCTGGCTGTAGGGATCTGCCACAGGGATGGAGGGGTCCAGCACCTTGAAGATGACCTGTGAGGAGGAAGGGATGGGTAACCCCATACCTCCCAGACCCCCCATTCCCCTCTGCATCACCCTGTCCCCACGCACCTCCCCATGGCTGGAGGGCTCAATCTCAGAGTAGCGCTGGTCACACAGCACCTCGTCCACAAGCCCTGAGGGCTGGTTGGGGATGCCAGGGAAGAGCTTGGAGCAGTTGTAGGCAAAGTAGCGATAGACCTTCCAGGTGCGTCCGAAGTCGGCTGAGCGCTCCACCAGCATGGCCGCAGGGCGGAAGGTCTGCAGGACACTGAGGTGGGACAGGGGCCAGCCCCACAGCCCCTGGGGGTCCATCCTGTCTATCCCACCCCATCCCAGGCACCCGTGTGCCCAGACACACCTTAAACTTCATGATGAGGTGGGTGAAGTGGAACTCGCCCTCCAGGTCCAGGCGGATGCTGACATGCTCGACGCCTGGGCAGACAGATGGCTGAGACTGGGGAAGACCCCCATGGCCATGCAGCCCCAACACACTCTCACATGGGACAACACCACTACTGCCCCAGCCTCACCATTCTCTGACTGCCACCAGGTCCGCTGGTCGTGGGGGCCACTCAGGTAGATGACGTTCTCAATGCGGTGGCTCTCAGGCAGGGATGGGTCCCGTGAGTCACAGGTGAAGCATTTCTCTGAGTCCTGTGCCCCGGAGCAGCACCGTCAGGGATGGGTGACCAGAGGCTGCACCAGTGCCCAGCTCTGTGGGCCTGTGCCAGAGCCATGCTAGGACCAAGTGGGCTCACCTGGAGGTGGCTGACGATGCAGTACTCCTGGGGCCCGTCCAGCCCGCAGGTGGAGGTGGCGCTCAGGAGGGCAGCTCGGCCCACCAGCAGGTTCCCAGTGGCTGGGTAGCAGCTGCCACGAGTGCAGCCATGGCTCAGGTCAGGTTCCTGCCAGCCCCCTACTGCCAGTCCCCCTGCTGCAGAGAGCATGAGGGCATGGGCTGGGGGTGTGCCAGGGCCCCTGTGCATCCCCAGCTCCCCCACACACTCACCCCACCCCCAGCCGTCCCATCCCGTCCCATCCCTGCATCCCGATCCACTGATGCAGCACGAAGCTCCATGATCCGGAAAGGTGCTGGCAGCAGCGCTGGGGCCTCGTGACCAGGGCAGGGAGCAGGGTGACTGGGGGGCTGGGCTGCCTGTGCTCCTGAGGGCCTGGGCAGCCCCAGGGCACCAAGCGGTGCCGGGGGGAGTCAGGAGCCGGGTCAGGCGCTTGTTAATCCCCACAGGGCTTAGCGCAGCCCGGATTCCTTGCTGGGTTTTGTGGCAGTCAGGCCCTGGCTGCTGACAGCCGGGGAGCATCGCCATTGCCACCACCTCCACTGCCCAGCACCCTCTTCCCCAGGTTGGGGTCCCTGAACCACAGCACCGCAGGTACACAGGGTGCCATCGAGGCCACTGCTTACCCAGGAGGAGGGCAAGCACCAGGAAGTCCATGGGCAGCCACAGGATCAGCCTGGGGGGACACGGAGATGGCACTGCTGCAGGGTGCAGGGTACAGCTTAGCATGCAGGGTGTCTGGCGCCTAGCCTCTCCTGGCTCTGATACAACCATGCAGTCCAGGGGACAAAACCCCCACCCCGGCACGATGGTGCTTCCTGGGGATAACACTGGGAATTGGAGTCAGGTGGGATAGTTGGGTCCCAAAGTCGTGCCACGGTCCTGCATGGCCCTGGGGGGCTGTGGCATACAGACGCAGGCACGCAGCCGTGCTGCACACCCCCTGACCTGGCACGAACTGTGCCATGCCCCATCCTGCCGAGCTCAGGACGGATCCATTCTTTCGAGTGTCACTAGTGTCCCTGGGGGGTACCAGTGCCGGGCCAGGGCCAGCCTGGGAGGGGAGCCAGGAGTGCTGGAGCCGGCTGGGCGAGGGCGTCCCTGACGCTGGCTGGGGTCCCACTGTTAAATTTAGGTTGGAGCAGCCTTTTGTGCTTCCTTCTCTCCCGGTACCTCCCGCTCCCAGCCTTGCAGGAGCTGGATCAAAGCCTGGCCCCGGCTCTGCCCAAACACATCTCTCCTGTCCCCGCACGGAGCCAGCCCAGGGCAGGGGGGCTCGGGGCTGTCGAGGGAGCTGCAACATTGTCCCAACACCCACCCCGCTCGAAGCCACGCCAGGGCGGTGGGCGAGGTGGTGCAGAGCCACGTGCTTGCACGAGGGTCCCCGAGCCCCGCGAACCCCCGGTACCTGGTGTCCTGCAGCGTCCAGCGGGACCAAGGCCAGGGGCGAGGGCGAGCGGGACTCGCTGCCCCCGAGCTGGGTGCGCAGAAATGAGCCGGGGCAAGGGCAGCGATGGGATGGCGGCTGGTGGCCCCCCTTCCCCGTGCACGATTCTTATTCAAATGGGCTGCCCGCTGAAAGGGACGGCGGTCTCCAGGCTACGGGAATGTCACTGCCGATTCCTTCTGCCTGGAGGCCCCTGCCGCCTGCCCGCCCGCGGAGGCCTGGCCGGCCAGGCGTCGGCAGCCCGGGCACGCCCCGGCCCCCGGGCGGCACGGTGGGCCCCGCCGGCAAACAAAAGGGCGCCTCGTGGACCGGCGAGCCAGAGACACCGCGTTCCCTGGGCTCCCGGCACGGTGTGGCAGGAACGCATCTGCTGCCACTGGCAGCAAGGCGTGCGGGGCGGCATGGAGGGATGGGTGCCTGATGCTCCAGGAACCGGTTGGCACAGCTGCGCAGGGGTCACGGCACCATTCTTTGCCCCACCTGGGGATGCCCCGTGGCAAAGGCACCGGCACAGTTGCGCTGCAGGGTGGAGCCGTGCCGGACGTCTGCCTCACCAGGAGCTCACCCGGACACAGCCACGATGCTGCTGGCTGGGAACATCCCTCCCAATGGACCCAGCCCTCCCCACCGCCACGGTTCCCTGGGCAAAGTCCAACACACCTCAACCCCAGGAAGTGCATAGCAGGAGTGGGGCACCCGGCACTCCTCTGCCGAAAGACCCCACGGTCCCTTCCTTGTGTGCTGCCTCATGCCAGTTGCTGGCACCCAGGCTGTGCCATGGGGCTGTACCGTGTGCCAAGGGCTGTGCAGTGCAGCAAGGCTGTGCCGTGCCGTGCCCAGGGGCTCCCCTCCGGCATGCCGGCTCCTACCTGTGCCCGTGGGGCCTGGGGTTCTGCGCAGGTGGCTGGTGGCTCAGGTAGGCTGCGGAGTTGAAGGCCCACTGGGCTCGGGCTGGGCTCGGCTGCTGTTCCTGGAGGAGGGCAGCCGGTGCCTGTCTCCTCCTCCAGCAGCCGTGCCAGGCAAGGGGAGGGACCTATCCGCACAGAGCTTTAGCCAAGGTGAGGCAGGGGCCAGGTACACACTGGCAGTGGCCCATGTATGGCACAGGAGTGCCCTGTCCTTCGGCTGGCCAGGAGCCGGCATGGCATTCCCACAGGGCTGCTGTGCCCAGTTGTGCAGCACGTGGGGCTGCTGAGACAGGCAGCCCAGCTGGGACTCGCCCTGCACTGCACGGGCCCATCTGTGCCTCTTCAGAGCACATCTCCAGCAGTGGTACCAGGACCCCTGGGGCAGCATGGCAGCCAACTGCACTCCCCCAGCATCCATGCCAGATGGATCCAGTTCCCTCCCAAGTGCTGGCACTGTGGGCACCACCATGCCCCACTCACCTCGTGCTGGTCAGTGCTGCTCAGGATCCTTTGGACTGGCTGGGCTGGGCACTGAGCCGGCAGCCCTGCAGGGAGCACGGCTGTGCAGTGGGGCCAGGATCCACAGAGAACTCGCTGTCACGCAGGGATGGTGCCTTTTATTAGCCAAGGCCGGAGGAAGGAAGGGGAGCTGTGTATCTCCACACCAAGGCCATGCTCTGGCCGCCCGCCGCCAAGCAAGGTCACAGGCAGACAAAGAAACAGCTCCTGGCCATAGGGGTGCCAAAAACCACACTCCCAGGGACACCCTGACACAGCCAGGCTGGTCCCACGCACCTCAGCGGGACAAGGGATGCCATGGGCAGTACCCTGCCAGCTTCCCATGACTGGCTTTCAGCAGGCATTGGGAAACCTGGAGGAAGGGCCAGGCTGTGCCCAGTGAGGCTCCAGCAGTGCAGGCTGTTGGCTAGGCATCACCATCTCATCAGCTGGGAGAGCTGGTGGAAGATGAGCTGATAAAGAGCCATTAGCACTGGTCAGCATGTCTGTGTCAAGGGATCTTGCCACACAAACCTTATCTGCTCTAAGGAGATCCGAAGAGGCCTGATAAAGGGGCCTGATAAAGGCGACTGTAACAGGATCTCTGGCCTTGAAGAGCAATGTTAAAGTGCGAGGGAGGGATCCTCAGTGGCATCTGTGAGACAGGAAAGGTGTCTCAGCCCGTGTCCAGGCTCCCCTAAAGACTGGTCTGACTTCCCACGCCAAGCTGCAATCCCCTCGGCTGCCCCAGAGCAGAAGGCGTGGCCATGTCCGCCCAGGGAGGTGCCCTGTCTCGGGGCAGCTCCACTGGCTGGAGATCTGCCGGGAACCCTTCCATCATCAGCATTTCAGCGCTGCTGAGCATCCCCTCTCCCTTGGGCACCCACAGCCTGGCTCCACCGGCACCTTTCAGCAGCCATCAGGGCACTCTTGCAGCAGTGCAGAGGACCCCCCCTCCTCGGCAGAGCCCCCGAGGCCCCGGGGCAGCCTCTCACGCCTGGCCAGCCCCACTTGGATGGACTTCAGTGTGCACAGCAGGCAGCCAGCACTTCCCTGAACATCCTTAGTGAGCGGAGAACTGTTTAACTGCTTCCCTTCCCCAGGAATGAGCCACAGCACCGGAGCTGCTGTCTGCCCAGGGCCACGGTCCCACCACCATTAGTGCCGGGTCAGCGCACCGGCGGCCCTGCAGCACAAACCGGATCCAGATCGCGGGCCGGTGAACAATGGCGTTTCTGTTGAATTAGCTGGCCAGAGGCTCCTGGTGCAGAGTGGGCAGATCCAGAGGGAAACCGCAGGGTGGGCGGGCAGGCTGGGGCTGGCAGAGCACCTGCCAGTGCAGTGCCAACCTGGCATGTTTTCTAGGAACTAACCAGGAATGTGGATTTATCCCAGTTTACACCAGTTCAGCACCACTGGCACTCATATGGAACATCTCCCACCCCACTTGTCTGGGGTATTCCCCACCCCAAGCCAGGCAATACTTAATGGAGCTTGAGTAATATCAAACCTCCCTGGGGGAATTAGGAAGAAGAGCTAGGGGTAGTCTGCAGCTGAGCATGTCCCATGCAGCAGCCAGGCACACAGGAGACACCATTCCATGGAGCTGACGGGGCCGGGAGCAGGAGCCCAGGAAGGAGCAGTCTGTCAGGGCCCGAAGAAAAGCTGGACACACTGGGTGGTTCTGAGCACCATTTTACTGAAGGGCTGGACACCTGCTAGGACTTCATAACAAAAAGTTCACTTCATTTAAGAAAAACAACAGTCTGTTTTTTGTCCCATTCCCTCTGAAGAGCAGAATACTAATGCTGTCTTTTTCACTAAGCAGTGCCATTCCAAAATATACAACACAGAGTGTGGAACAGCCCAGCCTCATATTAACATTAAATATTATTAGAACTTCGGAAACATTTTACACAAACAAATGAAACAGTAAAAAGTTCACTCAAGAACAAGATGGGTCAGTTGTAAAATCATCATACAAAGTTTGTTACTCGCCCTTTCACAGGCTGCAGTTGCTGCTCCTCAGCCATTGCCTGGGATCCCCAAACACCAGGGAATGCCGCCGGTCCCAGCCGGAGCGGGTCGGTCACGCTGTGGCGTGGAGACGGCTCTCTTGGAGATGATGGTTGGCAGAGAGAAGCGCAAGGGGCCGGACAGTGCCCACCCAGAACCCCTGTGTCCCTCGGAGTGGCTGCCGTGCCTCAGCTTGGGAAACCCTACTCCTCAGGAGTGCGGCACTGGGAACCAGGAGGAAGGACGGTGTCACACACCGTGCCTCCCCTGCCACAAATGCCAATGCTTTTTGTCCCGACCCAGGCCTGGGCAGTGCAGCGGAACAGGGGCAGGAGGGGAGGTATTTCTGGGGGTAGCTTTGCAGCACCTTCTCTTTTAAAACAGCACCATGTGCCTGTGTCTGTGGGAATCAACAGACACTCACAGGGGCTGCCTGTAGCCACAGGAACACAGGAGCAGAAAGGGCTAATTAAGACAACAAGGAGAGAGTCCCAGAGGATAATAAGGCCTTTAAGGGACTCCCTGGGGAAGGTATTTCACTCAAGTGGGGCCAGATTGTGCAACTGATAAATGATAGAAACCAAGGGTTAGGAGGGGCACCTGCTGCAAAAGGACCCCACTCACCTGCAGCACCGGTGCAGGCTGTCAGGCAGGGCAGGCTCTGTGGCCAAGCAGGGGTGGAGGGGAGGCAGTGCTGTGGACCACCACAGCCCTGGCTCCTCCATTTGCACATCTCCTGCAGCAGACACAGAGCTGCCTGTCCAGGCGCTGCCAGCGTCTTTAGCTTCCCCTAAGCTTCCCGCTTTTTCACCAGACCTCCTTGATGCTCCTAAGAAAAGGAAGAGGTCTGGCCTCAGCACCACAGCTTTGGAGGCAGCAGCTGGCCAAGCTGCAAGTTCCAGCAGTGTCACACCTACAGACAGGGTTCACTTGACAACAAGGGATGAGCCAGTGATGAGGGTTGGCTCTCCTGCCTTCTGGGACAAGATCTCTGTGAGGCACCTGGCACCCTCCTAAAGGCACCCAGCTCCAGGCAAGAACGGGCTGCAAGGAGAGGGAAACTCTAGCATGGTGTTCTCTAGCACAGAGTCCCAAATGCAAGGGCCCAGGAGTAACTTGCCCTGCTGCCCTCTCCACAGGTGGTGCCAGCCCACCCAGCTGGCAAAGCCAAGGGCTGCAGCACTCTTAGGAAGGTGTCCCAGAGCAGCTGCCCTCTCCTCAGACCACCTCAGCTCCCAAAAGGCCATCCTCATCTGACTGCAGGAGTAAACAGGCCAGAGCCATTTTGAATTCTGAAAAAGAAACCACACAGACCAACCAGCCTGGCTGAGCAGCTGATGCTCCACAACTCGGCACCTGCCAACCACGGCTAAAACTAGGATCCTCCAACCTAAACCTGCCCTCCTGCCTGGGAAGCTGCCCAACTCATGTCACACTGCCCAGCTGGAGCTGAGAGACAAACCCACTTTCTGTCCCCACTCATCCCTTAAGCCCTGGCCAAAGGCCCAGCTCCCAAACAGGGCAGGGAATTTGGATCCAAGGGGGAAGAACAGCTGGAGTGGCTGCACCTCCCACATGCTGCCAAAGTCTGGCCATGAACACAGCACAAGTCACAACTAAAAGGACACAGCCTTTGTGCTCAAGACCAAAACCCAAAGCCCTCCAGTCCCTCCTGCCACAGCTAGAGCTGGGGTGGAGAAGTGCTGCTGGTGTTTGAGGAGGGCCTGGAGGACAGGCAGCAAAACAAGGGCAGCTGCAGGGCAGGGCCATGGAGCCTCACGCACAGCATCACCCACTTGTGCCCTTCTGCTCCCGATTTCCCTGCAATGCTCTCAGCTGGCAGCTGGCTGAATTCTGTGCAGGGAAGCACCAGGCAATGAGGGGTCTCAACCCACTGCCCCCAAGCCCTGTTAGTGTGAGCTGGTCTGAGAAGTGCCAGCGACGTGAGTGCTCCCGGGAGCACACCTCCTCCTCGTACTGCAATACCACTTGTGGACTGCCAAGCAGGAGTAACAAAATAATCCCTTCTCATTTTGCAGAAAAGTGCTTAAGAAATTCTGTACAAGATTGCTACAGCAGCTGGCTCAGGGGGGAGATGCAAATAGTTTAGAAGCAGCAGCACCACACTACAGGGCTTGCAGGAAAGAGGCTAAGGAGAAACTTCTCCAGCTAAAAGCAGTGGCAGATGGTGAAATCTGATCACAGTGGACATAAGCTTCAAAACATTTCTACCAATTAACATTGTGATTTCAACTGGTATCTGATGTCAGCTTCCCCTTCAGCTGCCTGCTGGACAAGCTGCTCTCCCCACGGACCTCGCTGACGGACATCTGAAGCATGCAGGAAGCTCAAGGACCTTGCCTGGTGGAGGGGAAGCATAAACTGCTTCTTGGCAGCTGAATAAAAGGAGAAATGATTTCCAAAAAAATCAGTCGGAAGAACAGCCCTTTGACCGCTGGCCGAATCATTTCTAGAAGCGACAGTGGCACAAATCCATGCGTTAAAAGCATTCCTAAGAGAGTCTCCAAAGCTCTCGGCTGTCATGGTGCCCAGAACAACACAGGCCAGGTTAGGCACTTGGATTCAAAGTGACTAATACAGAAACAGGTCTGGACAAGGTGCATACCACACGCTCAGCAGAGACCACAGCGCTCCAGGCAACACATTTCCATGAGCCCTGCCAGTTACTGCTGCAGAGATCTCCAGAAGGTAAATATTACTCTGCTGCCACAGAGTAACATGGGGCAGAAGAGACCTGTGGAGGGAGATCTCTGGTTAGATCAGGTCTTAGGCACAAGCCCTGGTTTGATCAAACCCTTCATCTTCCCTAAACACCAGACAGCAGTGTCACAGGCCCAGGACACCAGGAGCATCCACACCAGGAGCATCCACACATGGGTATGAGCTGTAGGACAGAGGAGCCAACCCCCACTAGGCTGAGGCACCCGCTCCGCCAGCACCAGCTGACAGGCAGCAGTCACCGGCACTGGCACCTCTGCGAATAACAAGCCGCAATCCTCTCAGCTGAGTTCCTGAAACACCTGTGAGGGGTAACTGGAGACATCAGGAGGGCAGAGAACAAAGCTCCAGTGCTGCCCCATTGCTCAGAGCCCTGTGGTCTGTCAGAGATGTGCAGGAGAGCTGACAGAGACGGGATGGTGATGGACAGGTCCCTGAGCACAAAGCTATGGAGTGCTCACTTCCCTGGCAGGAGTCTTGGTAACACAAAGGCATTTCCAAAGCTTGCCTCTCCCTGTGGAGAAGCCACCTCTTGCTGGTGGCCTGGGAAGGACACAGGGCAAGCTGTCATCACCAAGTATGCGCAGCACTCAGCTCAATGCTGGGAAAGGCACGGCAGCACTAAAGCTGGATGCTCTGCTGGATGTGTCAAGCAACAGTACAAGCCAAGTCCTTGACTGGCAAAGACCCAAGCTGTGAAAGACAAGAGGTGATGGAGAGGAGTGGGGAGGAAGGCAGCAACGCAGCTGGGGGAAGACACACAGTGAAGAGGAGGAATGTGGCCTGCTAAGTTGGCCTCAGGTGCTCAGCTTCCTGCTCAGGCTGGAGGAAAAGCAACCTTGACCCAACCTCAGCCTTGCTGATGCACGTTGCTTTTCCCAGCGGAGGCCAAGCACTCAGCTGGGACGTCTGCGCCGCAAGAGGAGGCTCCAGAGACAGCTCTTGGTGCCCTTATAAGGGTTTGGGAACAGAGGAAGCTGCTGAGCAGCCTGACAGACAGCAATACTGCAGGCAGGAGTTCAGAGCCCTCCTCGGGAAACAGCCAAAAAGAGAAATGCCAATGCAGGACTTCGAGACCTGGCATTTGAGAGCGTGGGAATGAGAAAGGTCTGAAGGAGTGGGAACAAAAGGGACAAAGCAATTTTTGGCCAGTTGACAGTGATGGAGGGTCCCTGTTCATCCAGCATCAGGTCAAGAGAGGGGACTCTCTGCCAGGACATTTCAAAACACAGAAGCAGAAAAAAGTATTCCTCCTCCTCTGCAGCCAAGCAGCGGCATTCACAGGTCAGTCTCAAACACTGTGAGTTATGATCTCTGACAGCAACTCAGAACCCAAGCGTGGGGTTCAGGGCCTGCAATCATGTCCTCAATCATAAAATCACAGAATAGTCTGCATTGGAAGGGACCTTAAAGATTATCTTGTTCCAGCTGCCCTTCCATGGGCAGAGACACTTTCCACTAGACCAGGTTGTTCAATGAAGAACCTCCACCCTGCTCTATCTGGGTGAAAGGGAAGAACACAGACGCACCTTGGCACACTCAAATTCCCTGTCCTCTCACCCCATCATGAACGTCCTCTCTTCTCTCCATGCCACGGTCTTCCTCTGAGCTGGGAATCAGGCACTGGCCCCTTTTACAAACCACTGAAATCCATCCAGGTGCTCGTGGGGGCTTTAACATAAGTTGCTGGGGCTTCCCTGGGGAGCTCATCCCTTCAGCCAATGTCGACAGAGATTACTAGGTCAGACAACTGGTATTTTGAGCTGGTGAGAGAATGAGTGGATTACAGGCTTGCTGCTGCAGAGATCTGAGTGTGCAGTGCTGTACAGAGCCAGGTCCGTGCCCGGCTCAACGCTGCTTCCAGGTTAACCCTCCTACGTGACAGCAGCAGCACCTACTGCTCCAACGAGGTGTTTCTCCTGCAGCTTGCAGATCCCTTCCTGTGAAGCCTGTGATCCCATCCAGCAGCGTGCCCCCGGCGCTGCAGCGGTTCTGCAGTGCCTCCTGGGGACGGCAGAGCTTTCACACCTGACACACATCCCTGATGGCACAGCTAAAGCTGCTCCCATCACAGCACAGTGCCCACCTCCCCTCCTACTGCTTCACCCTCACAAACCAACAGAAAGCAACTCTCTGTGTTTAAGTGCTGGCACATGTCCTCTCAACTCTTTCGCTTTTCTGCTTTACCTCAGGCTCAGATACCCCACTGAGCTCTGGGACCGGCAGGATGTAGGGAATACATTCAAACACAGCCTGTGTCTTTGTCGTGATTTAACTCTAGCCAAAACCAACAAGTCTTCACTGCCAGCACCTAGAACCTGCTCCTGAAACACCCAGCAACAGTAAATCAGTTACATGGTGGGCAGGACACTTTACAAAATTCCAGCCCTTCCGCTTTAACAGTCACAGTCCATGTTCTACAGCTGTAGCTGGGATACAGGAGAGCGGGGCAATGCTGGGTGCTGAGGAGGAATCGCTCTTTGGAGGCAAATCCCTACCATGAGTTCAGAACTTCTGTTACCAACAAAGGGAGGAGGCACCTTCAGACGTCAGGCCCCGTGACACTCCCCCACTGCTATGCAGAGGTAATACCGAAAATAGGATTAAAACTACCAGCTGGTAATTCTCCAAATTGCTTGGCATTCTGGAGACAAACAAGTGGCTATAATGTTGCTGCCTCCGAGCTGCTCGAGGGAGCCCAGGACAGACTGTCACAACACTGAACCACAAAGGAATCCTGGCACCTTTCAACAAAAGACTAGCTGAAGGGGAGGGAGAACAAAAGCTATTGAACCCTATCCCAGAGGGATGGAGGAGTGCATCTTCCCACAGTTCCTGGGCCATATGCACATATATGGATATATAGATATATAGATAATAAAGTTATAAAATTTGATCAAAATAAAACCAGTAAATGTACAGCTTGAAAAAGAGCAATATCACAGTGCATCGATGTCATGAGAAAGTCCCGTGTTCTCCCCTGCACGAGAGCTCAGCCTGCCACGTCCAGAGAAGCTCAGCAGGAAGTGAGCCCTCTGGCCTGCCCGGCTCACCGCTGGCCGAAGTCCCATCCCGTGTTCCCAAACAGAGGTTTGGATTTCTGCAGCCAGTCCTGCACAGCAGTGGCAGACAGGCAGAACAGCACGGGAGCAGCTGCTCTGCCTGCAGGTTAGTCGGCATATCAGCACCAGAGACACAGAGCTGCTCCCAAACTTCCCCGCGCTCTGGTGCCAGGCTCGTATTTACTTACTTACAAAAAAAAAGTGACAAAGTGAAGAAACTCAGGGGACACTGTGAGAGTGGGACAAGGGCTGAATTCGAATCACGGGTGATAGGTTGACCCTAAGAATCTTCTGTGCTCTCCTCCTCACTTCATCGTCAGATGAGGAGTTGCCCACCTTGATGGTCCGGAATTTCAGTAGGTTCAAAGTGCTCTGAGCCCGTCTAGTTTCCTTTCGGACAGGAATGGTATTTGCTTTTTTCCTCTGTGGTGCTTCTCTTGCCTCTGTAGCTCTTCTCTTCTTCTGCCCAACGCTCTCCCGGTAACTGCTGCTGTCCTTCCACTCTCTTTTTCCCACCAGAGCTTCCTTATCTCTGATTTTCAGGGTCTTGGGCTGTGGTGCTGTGGTGCAGCCCTGGGATGAGCTGCCTGTGACTCTCCCGTTGAGAATTCCCGAGGCCTTGCAGGCATTGCTCTCCTGCAGCACTCCACCCTTTGGTGCCTTCAGGAGGTTTAAAGCGTGGGTGGCAGAATCTGGTGCTTTCTTCACCGAACACTTGTACCCCTTGCTTTCAGTTATTTTAGTGCTCTTGCCTGAAGGAAACTGCCTTGGTGGACTGGAATTCTTGAGGAGTTTAAGGTCCGAGGGCGAGATCCCAAGCCGCCCTCGCGTGTACTTGGACTCCAAACAGGACGCCGTGGTTTTCAGCGGCACCAGGGCTTCCAGAACCACGGACAGTCTCACAGCTGGATACACATCGGGATACATGTTTGCCGGGAAGCCCACTGCCGCTGCCTTGGACGTGCTGGACCCTGTCTGCTTCAAGGAGCTCAGCAGGAGATTTGCGGAATCCCCCTTGGAGACGGGCTGAGCGGAGACTTTCAGAGAGCCCACGGGAATGCTGGGGGGGGAAGCGGACACCTTTGCCATGGCTGTGGCGTTCCGGGCCGGACTCTGCACAGACTTGGCGGTGCTGGCGCAGCCGTGTGGGCTGCTCTCCTTCGCCTGACTCGGGGTGTCCGCCGTGCACGAGCTGTACCCGTACACATCCTTACTCCTCAGGATCGTGGGCTGGTAGCCCTCCTCCTTCAGGCCCTGGATGAAGGCCACCAGCTGGGTCTCTGTGTCCGAAAGGTCCTTGGACATCGGGTTGAAGACTCGGAGGGCCTCCTCCAGCACTTTTTGTCCTGCAGAGGAAATTCTCGACCAGGAATGGACAGCTTTTTCTTCCTCATTGTTCACTGCAATATTCATGGCATTAGGCAAGCAGGTGCTTCAAAAAGGTCCAAATTACTGGAAAAACAACCCCCGACACCTCAAAAGGAGAAAGAAGATAGTTAGCTTAAAGCAACTGAAATTATCCCAACTTTCTAAGCAGGGACCTGAGACCATTAAGCCCAGGCGTGGCTGGTCACAAGCACTGGGTCAGATTCTGGGCACAACCCAAGACAGAAGCATCATCAAGAAAATCCTATCACTGATTTATCTCTGAAATAAAACTAAAACATCTCTCACAGAAATCCCCAGCCTAAATAAAGACTTCAGGAAATCCCATCGAATCCATCCCAAGATGAAGGATTCTAACTATTAACTCAGCAAAATCTGCAGCTCATTTCCAGTTTGAGTTTGACCCACCCCAGCTTTGGATGATCAGGTCGCATTTTCCCTGGGTAAAGCAGTCCCTCATGGAACCCTCTCCCTGTACACACACCGAGAGCAGCACCATCGACCCATCTCAACACTAAGAAACCTGAGCACCTCAACTCCATCCCAGCGTCAACTCCAATTTCTCAGCTTCTTAATTGATGCTGCTCAAAAAATTGATTCTGAGTCCCTGCCAAAGCTGCAGCTTCCTCCTGGAGACCTGGCAGCAGGGCTGGAGGCTGTTCCAGTTGTGCTTCATCGATGCTGAATGCCGTGGCAAGGCAGCACCGCTCCTTGCTGTTCCCTTGTTTGAACAACGGTCCGCGCCTTGCTGTCACAGCAAACTGGTGTGGATCCAAGGGCACTCGCTGCCAAGTGAGGAGGAAGCAGGAAATTCAAGCAGGGCGGTATGAAGGAAACACACATCACCAGGGCCAAGTGCACAATGGCCCGAGGGACAACACTGGGATCACGCTCGGGGCACTGCGCAGCTGCCTGCCTGGCACAAAAGCACCAGTTATGGCTTTAAATAAAACACAGGCACTGAAGGGCAGTCCAGGCAGGACTTTGGGATGCACCCAGGAGAACTCTGATCCTGGTGGCCTCACAGCTCTGCAGCTGGACGCTCCACTGATGAGGCACAAAACCTTTAGCTCCACTGACAGCTCTCAAAATAACAACGAGGATCCAGTTAAAAACTCCTTTCAGGGAAACGCAGGAGGTGTCAGGAACACTCTTGGGAGAGGGCAGTGCACAGGGAAGGAAGCTGTGATGGAGAAGTTAGTGCAGACAGAGCAAGGAACTGCTCGTGTCCCACGCTCCCCCCAGGGCCCCGAGCAGAGCCCGTGCTGCCGCCAGCTGCACAAGCAGGGAGAGACAGGAGCCAAGAGCAGCCGCAGGAGGGGAAGCACAGGTCAGCAAGGGAGTAAGAACCTCCACATGACAGACTAATCTCAGTCAAGTGCTCTGCAGACGTCACGGCAGAAGAGGGATTTGGAGGAGGATAATGCAGTCGCTCTGCAGTAGGAGGGGGATATCCCACAGAGGAGGGGAGGCGGGCAGGGAAGGGATCCCACACAGGCAGGCAGGGAAGGGATCCCAGAGCCCCAGCCAGCGTCATCACCACCTTCGAAGTGACCAAGCCGAGCCAGCAAGGATGTCACATTAATCCTGATCTGGCAGGGAGGGTCAGACCGAGGGAGAAGTGCAATTACGTGTCCTCAGTGGGCTGCAAAACGGATCATTTTGGGGCTGCAGCAAGCCCGGGAACAGCTGGGACACCTGAAGGGGTATTCTGGCTGTGACACCTCACGGGGACAGGAATTCCCAGCATCCCTCGGCTGGGTCCAGTTTGGTGCAGTGCTGGCTGTGCTGGAGGAAAGCCGGCCACGAGCAGGCACATCCCGGACAGGCTGTTCCCTCAAGTGAGACACCATTCGGGGGGTCGAGGGACCACGGAAACACAGCGCTGCCGGCACAGTGCGCGCACAGCGCTGGCAGGGCTCTCCCAGACAGACAGCTCCGAGGCCTGGCTGCCCGGGCCACGGCGCTGGGGAAGGGCTCTGCTGTGCTGCTCCAGGGGCACCGGAGCGGAACGCCGACTACCAGCAGGGCCGAGACGCGGGACTGGGGCTGCGTGTGGAGCTGGAAGCCGGTGCGCAGTCCCAAGGAGTGCTCGGCGGGGCCGCCGGACCCCCGCTCAGCCTCTCCTCCTGGCGCACCCTTCGGCGGAGGCGACGCCTCTGCTCGAGTGCCCGTCCCTCGCTCCCCCTGCACCCTCCCCACGGCTCGGCCCGCCGGCCGGAGGGACCCCGCGGCGGGCAGCCTGCGCGGGCCAGCCCCTCCCTGCGGGACTGCGGGAGGTGATTGGTGCAGACAGCGGGTGCGGCCCCCGCGCTCGGCCCGCGCCGGCTCCCGGGACCGGGGGGGCGGGGGCCCGGGGCGGGGCCCTCAGCGCCGCGGCTCCGCCTCCAGCGCCCGGGAGGCCGCGCCGGCGAGCGGCTCGGCAGCGCCCTCGCCCGGGAGCCGGCGCGGGGCCCGGGCCCGCCGGCCCCAACCTACCGGCCGCCGCCAGACCCGCGCCCGCCGCTGCGCCGCGACCGCCGCTCCAACATGGCCGCCCGCGGGGCGCCGGAAGCGCCGCCCGCTTCCGCTTCCGGCCGCTCTCCGCGGGGCCGGGGACACGCCCTCGCTACCGCGGCGCGCGCTCGGCCCCGCCCCCACGGTGTCCATGGCAACGGCGCGGCCGGGCCGGCAGGGGGCGCCCCGGCGGAAGCGGCGCCGTCACCAGGTAACGGGGCCGGGCCGTGAGCGGCGGGACAGGGACGGGGACCGGGACAGGGACGGGGACAGGGACAGGGACGGGGACAGGGACCGGGACCAGGACCAGGACAGGGCCAGGGGCCGGGCTGTGAGCGGCGGGGCCGGGCCAGGGGCCGGGCCATGAGCTGCGGGGCCGCGCGGCGGCGGCGGCGTCTGGTGCTGCACGTGGACCTCAACAACACCGTGGTGGTGGCGGACACGGTGACCGGGCAGGGCCCGCGCGCGGCGCTCAACACCTTCCTCAGCACCGTCACCTGGGGCCGCGCCGGGGCCGCCGGTGAGCGCCGGGCCGGGGGGGGGAGCCTGTGTGGCGGCGGCGGCGGGTGCTGAGCGCGCTCCTCTCTTCTTGCAGGCGAGTGGGAGTGGGTGAGCGACCGTCCGTCCCTGTGCCCGCCGTGCCCCGGCGCCCTCAGCTACTACAGCGCCCATGGCCGGGACCCCGCCTTCACCGAGGCCGGGCCGGGCCGCCGCTTCCGCAGCCTCCACGCCCGCCACCTGCAGCTGCTGGAGTGGCCGGGTCGGCCGCACGACGCCTTGTCCGTGCCGGGAGAGCCCGGCGAGCGCTTCCACCTGATCCTGCCCTCCTTCTTCCGGCTCCTGGACACGCTGCACCGGGATGGCCGGGCCTTCGCCGTGGTCTTCAGGACCTTCGGTACCGACCTGCCCCGCGCCCTGCAGGCTGTTAGCAGTGCCCTGGACGGGCAGCATCCCCAGTTCCCCACCTTGCGGGACGTGGCGGTGAGTGGTGCCCCGAGGGTCCGGTGGGATGGGGAAGGGCAGCCAAGTGGTCCCACGGAGCCCTCCCGTGCCAAGCTGCCCTCCAGGAACTTGGCCAGACTGCTTTAAAAGCACCGGTTTCTCGGGATGAGGCTGTCAGCTGTGGGGCAGCACGTGTATGTGCAGATCCTGTGTAGGAATGGTCTCCTCTTGGGGAATCCCAGGTTGGACAGAGCATCTCTTCTCCTGGGAAGTGGCTGCTGCAACAGTGCAGGGCTCCCTGGCTCAGAGCTGATCGCAGCTATGCTCTCTCCTCTCTCCCTGGCAGCACGCCGGGCAGGAGCACAGGGAATGATCTTCAGGAGATGCTTCACTTATTTCTTGGAGCATTTATGGGGAGCAAAGAATGAAACAGGGGCAGCGTGCATCTAGGAGGTCATTCCTTTCCATCCCTGGGAAGGGGATGACTTTTGGCTGGGGCCGTTTCCTCACCTCCTCTTGTCTACTCCCCAGCACTGTCCTCCCACACTGTGGTGGTGGGGAGCCTCCACCCTGCTTCTTGGTGTCTCTGCCAGTGCATGAAACAACCTGTCTGCTTTGGAAACCTTTCCTCCCTTGCTTTCTGTGGTCCTGCAGCTCCCTGTGGACCTCACCCCTGGCCAGATCCGCTGCAGCAAGCGGGAGGTGGTGCTGACATGGGGCGCCGAGCGGCTGGCCACCCGGGAAGATGGAAAAAAGCTTTACAACTACTTCAGCTCCTTTGAGGGAATTGGAGGCTTCCAAGACCACTTTGACTGGTGAGAAACAGGGCACTGAGGAAATGGATTAGGCATTATATTGTCTCCTATGATTCTCTGAGCTTCTGAGATAACTCCTAGTTTTGAAGTCTTTTTGTATTTGGGGCCCCTGTCACTTATGCACTCCGTTTCTTCCTGTGTAGCCTGATGGGGCTCTCATACCTCTCCTCAGATCTCCATCCCCTGGTGTACTCCTTGCTGTTCTCCAAACAACCCCTGATTTGTCACCCTGGTGCAAAATGCCTTTCCCAGGAGGCCACAGCGGGCAGCAGGACAGGACATTCTCCATCCCACTTCCCTGCAGTACAGTCTGCCTTTGCCTGGGAGCTGTCACCTTCTCCCTCCTCTGACTGCTTCTTCTGATAACTGTTTCAGGTGGGCCAGAAATAATTTCTCTTCCCGGGGTGGGAAGCCTCTGTGGATAGACCCCCACGATCCTGACATTCACCACATCTTCATCGATGACAACATCCGGCTGGACGATGCAGACACCATTGTCCACCCACAGGTAAGTGGCTGAAGGCCACACTGGGGGTGACCCTGGTGAGGTCAGGCATGTTTTGTGTCCTTTGCATGAGGCTGCAAAGGGGGATTGAGGTGTAGCCTTGGTGTCACTGCACCCTGTGCCACCAGCATGGCAGTGGTCTCAACTCCTGCCCATTTCCATCTGTAAGAAGACAGTGCTGGGGGGAAAACCTGCAGCAGACAGTGAATGAATAGTCAACAGCATTTGCCAGGCAGACACGGAGTTGTGAGGGATGAGGTGCTTTGTGGATATTGCCTTCCATACGAGCTCTCCCAGGTTGTAGTTTTGTAGCTAGTGGCAGGAGTTGTCACCACCTGGACAGACCTGTCAGGAATAGGGTTTGGTCTGTGCTGTGCCTGGTTCAAGGGAGTTACTGCAACAGCTCCTGTGTGCAGCAGCTCTGCCTGCACATCTGCAGCAGACAGAGTGGCTCACACAGCTCCATTTGCTGCATTTCAGCCCCAGGCTGTTTCCCTGATCAAGGAGTTCCTCCTTTTGTATTGGTAGCTGGTATGGCTGGTCGGTTGTGCTGCTCGGCTTGTCTCAAGGGCAGGCCTGCAGCCCAGCCCCAAGGCTGCTCCCGTGCCAGATCACACAGGTACGATCCAGTTACAGTGGCAGCAGGCCTCGTGGAGTCTGGGCAGCAGCCAAGCATCTTGCCAGCAGGGCTCATCCACACTGCTGGGACTTTACTGTCCTGCAGCCAGGATCCGTAGGTTGGATACCATCTTCTCCTCCTCTTGCATCAGCAGCTCTGCAGTGCTGTCCCCACGTCAGTGATGGTGATAGAGCAGTGCTAGAAGTGAAAGAGATTACTGGGTGGCCTTAGGCAGAGCCATGGTGAAGATCAGAAGGTGAAGTCCCTGTTCCCTCCTGTGGCAGCCAAAGGAGAGCTGTTGGCAGAGGTTTTCCTGGGGTTGGCTGCTCCACAGAGCTGTTTTCTTCCAGCTGTGTGGTGTGTTCCTTTAAGGGAGCACCAGCAACATATGTGACAAGCTGGTTTGGAACCAAAGGCACTTTCTGGGAGGGAGGGGAAATCTGGAGAAAATTCACCTTGTGCTGCTGGAGCGGAGATGAAATCCCCCTGCCCTCTGCCCCCGACCCACGTCCAGTGTGGAGGTGCCTGGCCAGGGGAGGAGAGAGCCCACCACAGGGCACAAGTGCTTCTGCCAGGCCCTGCTCTCCCTGCAGGTGTTCTCGGAGCAGGGCAGCAGCAGCCCCAGGAGCGTGCCCACCTCGGAGCTGTACGACGTGTGCCTGGTGCAGACAGACCTGCTGGAGGCCATTGCTGATGAGGACTATTTCCTGCGCTGCGTGAGGAGGTGCGAGGAGAACTACGACCGCTACCTGGCCTGCACGGAGAAGGACACCCCAAACCAGCAGTGGGATGGACAGTGATACCACCTTGTGGGGCCAAGCGGCTCCAGGCTGGGACACCCCTCACTTCCTGATGCACACAGGCAAAGCCTCCATGCCCAAACACAGCTCCCAGGAGCTTGTGTGGTGGGATTCCTGGAGGAAATGGTTTTCCATTCCTTGGCAGCATTGCCCATGGTGGCCCTCCTGCATGAGGGCTGGGGCTCACTGTGTCCCTCTGCTTGCCAGGCAGGTCCCTTCCATCCCTCCTCCATGGCTGTCATCCAGCCTCACAGTGTTCACACCTCCCTCCCCACTCCCGCGGCAGTGGCTGGTGCGGAGCAGGTACCGGGGTGAGTGCAGTGTTATCGGCAGCACCCACAGGTGCCATTTCTGGTGTGGTGTTCTTGGCGGATGCCCTGTCACTTCTGCCTGTTTTTAAAGCAAACCTTTTTAGCTCATTTCTGTGTGAGTTTCCTTCCTGCCTGCCCTCAGCTCTGCCTGTGCTGGTGGGTGGGAAGCACCTTTCCTGGCATGTTCATTTGCCTGGCTCAGCCAAGTCGGGACAAAAGTGGTGGTGGAGGGTTTAAGACCCGTGTGCATCTTCCTGACGCTGCTGAGAGACTGTGGCAAGGGTGTGCTCATAGTGGAGGAGAGCTCATGCTCTGTCCCTGCAGCCCCGCAGCAGTGATGGGCCGAGCGGTGCTCTCCTGGGCAGGACGGTGGGTTCTCGGTTTTATGAGCCCGGCGCTGTGTAGCTCCAGCACCGGCAGCGTGCGGCATAGGAGTGAAGAGCTGGGGTCTCTCCAGCCCTTCTCCCTGCGGCGGCTCCCTTCCGACGAGGTGAAGGCGGCAGAGGCACGGTGAACCTGTGGTACCGGGAGGACCGGGCGGAGGGAAGCGGAGCCCGGAGGGGGAGCCAGGGCGGGCGCGGCGCCGCCCCCACCGGCAGCGGGCGGGCCTGGGGCGGGCGGTGGCGCGGAGCGGCTGGGAGAGCGGCGGAGCGGGCGGAGAGGTGAGCCTGGTCCCCGTCCGTACCCCTGTCCCAGCGACGGGGCGGCGCGGGCAGTCCGGGCACGGCGGAGCGGCCGTCCGGGGATGCGGGCGAGAGCCTGGGGAGGGCCGGGGATGCGAGCAGTGCAGTGGGAGCCCGGGAAGCGCCGGGGGTGCAGGCGGTGCAGCGGGAGCCCAGGGAGCCGGGGGTGCAGGCTGCGGGCAGTGCCCCGGAGCCCCGTGGGTTGCGGGATGCGGACGGGAGTCCGGGCAGCACCGGGGCGTGCGGGCGGTGCACCGGGAGCAGGAGCATCGCGGGGTCCGGACTGTGCACCGGGAGCCTCTGGGGGTGCGGGCAGAGAGAGGCGGGCGCGCGGGAGTCCCGGTGGGTACAGGCTGTGTACCGGGGGCCCCTGGGAGTGGAAGCCCAGAGTGCGGGAACCTCGGAGAGCAGGAGCACCAGTGGGTGCAAGCAGAGAAGCCCAGGGAGTGGGAGCCCCGAAGGGGCGGGCAGAGAGCCCCAGGAAGCGGGGACTGTCGCACTGCCGAGGGGAGCTGGCTCGCTGGGGCTATGGGAGCGGTGCGTGCCTGGGCGCTGACTCGGATGCTCTCCCCGCAGGAGGCGGTGGGCAGAGCCGGGCCAGTGCCTAGTCGGGCCGGATGGGAGACACAGCGGGGTCAGGACCAGGGGACCCCCGGGGCGGCTGAGCCGGCCCATGGCGGCGGGCGCGGGCGCCTTCGCGTGGGCCACCTTCCCCTCCATGCCCACGCGGCGGGTGTACTGCAGCGCCGCGCACCGCGACGGGCAGCTCTTCGTGCTGGGCGGCTGCGGGGGCGGCGGGCGAGCCCTGGGAACGGCCGAGGTGCTCGACCTCCCGGCCCAGCGCTGGACCACACTCCCACCCCTGCCCACGCCGCGGGCTGGCGCTGCTGCCCTCGCCCTGGGCAAGCAGATCTTGGTGGTGGGCGGCGTGGATGCGGCGCAGAGCCCCCTCGCCTCCGTTGAGGTCTACCACGTGGATGAGGGCAAGTGGGAGAAGAAGGCGGCACTGGCTCAGCCCTCCATGGGCATCTCAGCTGTGCAGAGAGGTGAGGGATGGGGAGGGTACCTGGCTGCAGTCTGGAGAAGTGGGGATGCAGGGGTCAGGGATGCTCAGGTGGGATTTGAATCCCTATGCTGTTTGGGATGCTGCATAAGGCTTTCACCCAGCAGCCAAACTTGCCACTTAATGGTAGGATCATGCTCCTGCCCCAAAAACCAGCCCACTTGCAGCCCAGAGATGAGCAATACAGAGCCCCTCCAGGTATGATTGCCTTCCCCAGCTGCCCTGCCTGTGGGCCATGCTGGGTGGCTGAGCACTCTGCTTGAGCCCAGCTCAGTGTGCTGTGCATTGAACGTATTGTGATTCTTGCCTAAAGTTTCCTGAGCAGCCTTGGAGCCTTGGCACAGTTTGGCATGCTAGGAGCCAGGGTTGGTCCCCATATGTGGTGCCCAAGTCTGCTTCCTGACTGGGGATGCTGTGGCATGGTCCAGGCTGCAGCTGGCTGAGCAGGGCAAAGGGGATGGCAGGACAGTGGTGGGAGCGGGCAGGGGTGCTGGCTACAGCCACACTGGGAGCAGGAGCAGGATTTGGCAGAACGGCTGTGTTGCCATGGTGTCTCCAGGGAGATGGTACTGCCGAGAATAATTAGAGAGGATGGCCTTGTGCTCTTCTCTGTGTCTGATGGATGGTGTGAAGAGGAGGACAAGAGGGTCCCATCAGGATCAGGACATTGCCAGGCTCAGGCCTGGCTGCACTATCCCCTGGACACCCTGGAATGACATGTACCCATGGGACTCTGCAGTGCCTGTGTTACCAGCCCTGGAGGGCACAGGGGCACTCCCAGCCCCATGGTGCTGCCCACAGATCTCCCTGCCTCACCACTGCCTCTTTTGCAGATGGGGCTGTTTATGCACTGGGGGGAATGGGTGCAGACACCTCTCCCCAGGCACTGGTCCGTGTCTATGAGCCGGCGAAGGACCACTGGCAGCCCCTGCCCTCCATGCCCACCCCATGCTATGGGGCCTCCGCCTTCCTGCAGGGCAACAAGATCTTCGTCCTGGGTAGGTGCTACTGAGGCAAGCTGAGCATCCCCTGTGTCCCTCCACTGCCTCTGGGTCAGGGAGTGACCTGGTGCACCCCAGGGTGGCTCCATGCTGCTCAGCACTGCAGTCAGGGGGGCCCCTCTGGCTTGCTGAGCACAGTGATGGTGCCAGCTTGGGGCACCGGCAGCTGCAGCATCTCCTCTGTGCACAGGGGGCCGGCAGGGCAAGCTGCCCGTCACAGCCTTTGAGGCCTTCGATCTGGAGACGAGGAGCTGGACACGCTACCCCAGCGTGCCCAGCCGCCGCGCCTTTGCTGCCTGTGCCATGGCCGACGGTGTTGTCTTCAGCCTGGGGGGGCTGCAGCAGCCAGGGCCACACAACTTCTATTCCCGTCCCCACTTCGTCAACACCGTGGAGATGTTTGATCCCGCCCAAGGTGAGCTCCATGTCCCTGGGTGGGGTGAGAGCGTCACCTATGTGTCCAGGATGACTCCTGGGGTTGGTGAGGGCTGTCTGTGCCTGAGGGACATGATTATGCAGGCTCTGAGCATCAGCCTCTTGCACCCATGTTAATCTTGCCCTGTGCTCCCTGGTCCCAGGGAGCGATTAACCTGGGGCTGTCCTGGCTTCAGCGTGTGGAGAGGAGCCCCAGTGGGTGATGCTCACTCCCTCTCACCCCCAGGTGCATGGAGAAAGCCAAACCGCACCATCCGCATGAGGGAGAAGAGAGCTGACTTTGTGGCCGGCTGCCTGGGAGGAAGAGTGGTGGCTGTGGGTGGCCTCGGTAATGCCAGGGCGTGTGGCCCGTGTTTCCAACTCCATCCTTTGTGGCATATCAGTGACCTTCATGACAGTGGAGAGGTTGGCTGTGCAAAGCCACAGGGGTACTGCAACACTGTCTGTATCCACATCCCTTTTGTGCTCTCCAAGTTTTGGGAGGATCCTACTGCCCTGTCCCAAAGGCTGCCCCACTGGGCCCCTTGCCCCGTTCACCTCCAAAACACCTCTGGCTTTTTCCAGCTCATGTGCAGTGTGCCGGGTTCACATAGCCCACAATGGCTCAACCCCACTGTGCAGGGCTGCAGCTGCATCCCTCTCCCGAGAGAGCTGGGGAAAGGTTATTGCTGTCACTCAGTAGCAGGGATGCAGCAGGAAGGGCTGTCTGGGGAGTTTGGTGCCAGCCACAACACCCCCAGCCCTGCAGCGAGGGCTGCCAGACCCCCCAGGCTCACCCAGTGTGAGCTGGGCAGGAGAGCAGGAGGTGATGGGGAAAGCAAGTGGTGCTGGCTGCATCCCTGTGGTGTGGCATTGTTCCTGAACCCTGCCGCTGTTGGAACTGCTCTCCCTTATCCCTGCAGAGTGCTGGCACGGGGCGGGGGACAGAGCCAGCACTGCGGCATTAGTGCCAGCAGCCCTCCCTGTGGGGACTTGGCTAATCCTCTTGTTCCCCCACTAATTGCCTCTGGGATCTCAGAGCCCCCACAGCCCAGAGCTCCTGCTGGGATATCAAAGGCATGCAGAGAAGGAAAGGCAGATGCTAGCGTGTGGGGGAGGGGGTGCAGGGGGTTCTGATTCCATTCTATCTCCCACAGGGAACCAGTCCTGCCCACTGGATTCAGTGGAAGGGTTCAACCCCTCGCAGAAAAAGTGGGAGCCACTGCCCCCCATGCCCACGGGCCGCTGCTCCTGCTCCAGCTGCCCAGCACCCGGCCTGCTCTTCCTCATCGGTGGGGTGGCCCAGGGCCCCAGCAGTGCTGTCGAGGCTCTGTGCCTGCGTGAGGCGCCCTGAGTGGGGCTCTGGAGACCAGCCAAGCACCAAGTGCCTGAAGACAGGGACAGGGTGTGTGAGCACCCATGCCTGCGAGTGACCTGCAGGGCTGCAGAGAGTTGCAGTCCCACGACATTGGGCACCGGAGCAGCTGTGGTTTTGGAAATCCCTCTTGGCTCCTGTAGTGCTGTGGTGATGGAACCCAAGGCAAACTTCTGCCCGGTGGGACGGCCACGGCCAGCAGTGTGGAGGGAGCAGCGGTGGCAGGACTGTCGCTGGCCTCACTGCCCTGTCCGACCCCGGCCGTGCCGCGGCGTGTCCGTGCCGTGTGTGTAGCAGTGAGTGCTGTGTCGTCGTAGACCCAGTCGATGTCTCATGTAGCACAGAGGTGCCCTGTAGCTCAGTGCCTGGAAGGTGACGTAGCACCTTGAATAAATGAAACACATGGAATTTTACCCCACTGGAGTCGTGTCGTCCCTGGCTATCCTACTCCAGGCAGAGAGATGCCACAGCCTGTCAGGAAAACCCCTCCCAAGGGAGAACCCAGTGAGCCCTTCCCTGGCAGGACACCCTGCTTTGGGGTAGGGATGGCTCTTGTTCTTCTCCCCATGGTCAGGGTGAGCAGAGCAATGTGATGTAGGGATCTGGCCCCCTTTTGGAGAGGGGAAGGTGAGCAGTGGCTGCCCTGCCTTGGCACAGCCTTGCTCTTGCTCGACCTCTCCTGTGGTGAAAGGGGCTTCGGGGGGTGAAGGCAGCAGCAGGAGAGGGGCTTTGCTGGAAAGAGCTGAGGTGTGAGAGAGGCAGGAAATGGAGAGGGCTGCCAGGATCCTGAGAAATGCAATGCCTAGTGTCAGAGCTTCTGGGCCCCATCCAGCATCACAGCCCAATCTCAAAGGATGGACTGTGGCTGGTGTCTGGGAGAGCTGGATCCAGCTGTGGCCAGCTCCCCTATGCATGAACACCACAATCCGCTTATAGGTAATCGGGAAGTGAAGGTAGGGTCTGTGGGTGATGTTTAGGAGTGTACAGTGAGACCCAGGGAGGGTGACCCCCCCCATTACCCAGTGCTGTGGGCTCACATGAGCCTTACTGGTCTTGGCTCCATCCAGAATCCTGCACCCAAAGCAGAGAGCAGCAGTAATGGACACAGGCAAGGGATTCGATCTTTAACTGGTACAACATTAGAAAGATCTCACAGGTCTGGGTAAATATCAAGCACAGATGCCTGACCTTTCAGAGAAGACAGCTGGCATGATCCTTGTTGGGCAGCAGGGCCATGGAGACAGAAGGCTCAATCCCGTCGGAGTGCGGCAGCATCCGGCACACTGCTGGGGCAGGCTGAGCCGTCTGCCGCAGGCATCACAGCGTGGGGAAAGTTGGAAATGATTCAGAAAAGAGCATTCACAAGACATTTTCAGTACAACTGCCCCATTGCTTCTGCTGCCCATCTGGCAGAGTGACCACAGGGTCCAACCTGATGTGCTGAATGGCCTTTTGCCTGTGATTTGGGAGGAACAACCTGGGATACCTGGGCTGGTGATACCTCAGCTAGAGGCATCCCTGCATCTGCCTCTGGGGTTGCCATAGAAACCACCACTGTGCCAGAGCCAGCATCAACAGTGAGCCCCAAATTAAAGACTGAGCTGTACCTCGGCATCCAGGAGGATGCTCTGTCAGCAAGGGGAGAAGGTCAGCAACTCATGTTGTGGGGGTAGGCTGGACAGTGGGAACCCCTCTCTGAGTACAGTATGCTCCAACCTTCTACGAATACTTCACAGTGCTCCCTGGCCTGTGCTCAGCCCCACTGGGCTGATCCTCAGGGTCCTGGGAGGTGACAAACCCCTCACTGCCACCTCACTACCTCTCTCCACC
Source organism: Myiozetetes cayanensis (assembly GCF_022539395.1). NCBI lineage: Eukaryota > Metazoa > Chordata > Aves > Passeriformes > Tyrannidae > Myiozetetes > Myiozetetes cayanensis. The sequence continues at coordinate 9,215,306 of NW_026087389.1, forward strand.
TTGCTAGCCCTTTCCAGAAGTCACCAAGGCATGCAATAATTCCACTCTCACTAAAACTTTAGTCATGGGGGATCCTAAATCATGGAGCTGCACTGGAAACACAGACCTGATTAATAAGCTTTTCCCTCAGGAGCATTGCATGAATGGGATAAATCAAGACTCTGAGTCACCAGCAAATTGACATCCCTGCGTGCCAACTTCGCAAACTCCCTGCTGCTGATGGGGTGCCCAGGGCTGCTTTTCCAAATTCAAGGCAATGGTGGCTTCAAGAGCCAGAGGATGCTGGAGGAGGAAGCTGCAGTTTGGGAGCCCATTACTGTTGTGGTATTTCCAGCAGCAAAAGTGGCTGGGACAATGGCCAAGGTCATCTCAGGAATGAAGAGATTTTCAGGTAAAGGGATGAGGGTCCTGACCGCTTTTGGAGACTGACACATTATTAACTGAAGAGCTCCCCTGAGTTTCTAACAAAATGTGCAATGAAGAAAAAAATGGTGTGGGACATACCAAATATATTGCCATCTATCTCCTGGCAGCTTCTGCTAGTTTTACTAAAGGAAGGACTTTAAGTACCTGGCCACCCTCCCTAACTCTAGAAACACAGGCTGTTATTTCAGATATAAGGAGAGCTACAGCGCCTGGCAACGTGGTTAATCTCCCCAGAGCATGTTTTGGACGGGGGAGACGGAAATGGAGGGAGCTGTCAGACCTATAATTAAAAAGATACGTTTCTGTATAGAAATTTCTTTCCGTTGTCAGGAGAGATGGAAATACAAAAATCTCATTTATCATATTCCACAAACTTGGTAGACAGTCATGCCAGAAAGCTCCAGCCACATCAGAAATAGGAATAGCTCCCTATAATTACATAAAATAACACGTTGAGCCTTATCGCCGGTGCACAAAGCACTGGCAAATCGTTTTCTGAGGATAGTGGAAGTACTCTAAATGGGTACAGGACTCTACAGTCTCTTCTGCAGGGAGATCTGGGCCAGCTTTCCAATTATGAGCAATAAAATGATGGAAACCCACCATTATTGATGCAGGGGCCGTATAGGACCTGGAGGCACAGCAAGGCTCTTTGCAGCAGTGCCATTCACTGGGCTGTACAACAGAGACATAGGCAGAGCCATAGGAGCAGAACAAGGCTTTTATTTACTTAACAAGTGCAATAATCATCAATATTCCCATCAGCTTGGCTCTCTGGAGGAAGGTTTGCCTTCCAGTCCACAGCTGCCTTGGACAGCCCAGCCATTATCTGACCCCTGAACTAGGAACATGATCCAAGCTGTAATTCCCCACACTGGTCCTAGCAAATCAACCTGTTAGGTGCTCCTTGTGCAGCTGAGAATTATCAAGCTGTTTTGCTAAATCCGAGTTATTTAAACTAACCCTAATGCTGTAAAACCAAGCAAAAACAATGCCGATAAGCCACTCCAATAAGTTTTTTATGGGTAAAAGACCAGAATTTTTATTTTCTTTTTAAAGTGAAAGCTCTATTTCTGTGGGATTTGATTAGTAAACCAGATATATACATCAGGAAAGCCATTATTTTGACACTTCTGAACTCCAGGGTGCCTTTGATATGAAAGGCAAAAGAGGATGAAGGGGAATGCGAGCATTTCCCCTGATCTATTTATGAATTTATGTCAACCTTATTTTTATAGTGGTTTAATGCTTATGGAGTATCTTCAGAGCCAGCAACCAAACTAGTTTTAACTAGTATTGCTATAGTTTTGAATTAAAGGAGGAAAAAACAGGCAAGCAAGTGTGCCTGTTTTACATTCCTAAAGGTGGAGGATACAGAAGCATGAGGGAAAAAATCCAGTAAAACCATATTTGAGAATCTTTCTCTGGGGAATGTTTAGATGATGGGTTATTTTTGTCATACTTCTAATGGGTGAAATTGAATCATTCTGCGTTTCTGCCAGAGATATTTACATGAGGGACCACGCAGTCTCTGGATATGAAGGAAATGGGTGCTGTGGCTGCTGTTCTCCCATGGGAGGTGCCCTCTGTGTCCCATACTCCAAGCCTCCTCTTCGTCCCCATGCCCTGTGATGATGGCCTGTGCCCAGGGTTATGCTCCCAGGTGAAGGGCAAGAGCTGGCCTGTGGAGAGACTGGAGCTGGGGCTGATCCTGGGTCCATGGCCATGAGCTGAGAGCCAGGTACCCCCACCTCTGAGGTGAGATCAAGGGATCCCCAGCTCGGGATGACCCCAGGAACCCGCAACCTCAGGGTGAGATCCAGGGACCCTCAGCCCTGGGGTGACCCCAAGACCTTCCGCCTCAGGGTGAGATCCAGAAACTCCCAGCTCTGGGATGAGATCCCAGGACCCCAGTCCAGGTTGATTCCAGGGAGCCCCAGCCCCACAGTGAGATCCAGGGACCTTCAGGGTGAGAGCCAGGCACCCCCTGCCCTGAGGTGAAATCCAGGAGCCCTGAGCCCCTGAGGCCCTCAGGGCCCTGCAGGGTGGGCAGACCCGGTGTGTGTGGCTGCCCCAGGCCCCGGAGACCCTCAGGCCAGGCCTGCCCTGGGCCTGCAGGGCTGTGTCCCCTGGGCTGGCCCCACGGACACAGGACACAGGGACATTTCCCCAGGTGGGGCTGGTGGCTCCTTCCATGTCCCTCCTCCCTGCAGGGCACTGTGGCGCTATGGCGGCCAGCGGCGACAGGCCATGAGGGCCGAGGCCATGGTGAGGGCCAGGGGCTGCCCGCTAGGAGTGTCAGCCCTGAGAACAACATGAACTTCAACGTCTGGAACATCAAGGAGATGCTGAGCATGCCAACAGCCATCGGGTGAGTGTGGGGATGGAGACATGGGGTAATGAACAGGGGACAGGGCATGAAACCAAACACTTGGCAGGGGTGATGGTGAACAGGTGAAACACGTCTAGAACTGATCTGTGGTTGATTACGGGAGGCTAATGGAAGTTCATTGGTCTCCCCTGTGATCCTGTTTGTGCCCCCAGCCTGCCAGGAACTGCCACAGATCCACCCACCATTGCTGAGGATCTAAAAGCCAGCATCGGCTGGAAGCCTGGTCCGTTTGGGGTGTATTTGGTGAAGTCCTGTGACCTGTCCTCATATCATTAGATAAGTTAATTTTTTCTCTTGCCTGTGCAGAGGGCAGATAAAAGGAATCGTGATGTGCAATATTATTACACATTATGTAACTTGAAAATTATTCCATATCCTGCATTTATACGCATGGCTTGTTTTTTTCCCAGCAGGAGCCAAAGAGCAGCTAGAACTCCCCACATCTACAGCCCATAGTGAAACAACAAATATTCAGGTGTAAACATCTGGAGGGCAAATATGTAAGACAGGCTGCATTTTGTACAGCAGAGCATCACCTTTTGTATCACATGACCAAGAAAGACAGCAGGATTTATCCCCTCTTTGACTCCAGAGAAGCTAATTGATGAATTTTGTGCTCTGAGCCTCTGATAGTTAAATAACCCACTTACATAACTAACTTGTTCAAATTCACAGTTTTAGTCATACTGTCTCTTTGGCCAGATGTTACCACAATGATGGATGATAATGAAAACATAATAGTCATTTCCTTGCCCATTATAAACATACTTGTCATAGATATGAATTAATTGAATTTTGCACAGATGCAGGGGTCAAAGGGGAGCCAATTCAGGGAAAAATTGTGTTTATACCTGTCATAGTTTTGTCTCTATAATTGTGCATTGCTTAATTCTATTGTCTTCTTGGTATCTGGAGATTTATTTTGCTTGTTTGTTTGTTTGTTTGGGGGGGCTGTTTGTTTTCAAGAAATTGTTTCTAAGTAGTTGGAAACCTGAGACTTTCTTTCTGGTCAGAGACTGAGCAGGGGAAATTTAGATAACATATTTTAAAAATGCATAATATTATATATAAAATATATAATTGCGTGTTTATATTATATATAAGACATATTTTATAAATATATAAATAATTCAGTGGAGTTGTGCAATAGGAAAACAAGTGAGTGGAAGAAGTACAGGTGCCTGTTTGGAAAGGAATCACATGAATTCCTTCCTCCTCCAAAGTATCCTATCAGCTACAAAGTCTTTCCTTTTAACTCGTTTATTAATACAGGAAGAAAATACAGGAAAGATTTTAACACCCACTCCTCAACATTCCACATATTTTGCAAGTGGGTTCAAAAGGGTCAAATAGGGCAGAAAACATTACTGGAATTGCAGCTGGGCTTTTGGAGGAGTTAAGAAGGGGGAGAAGTTCTCTGGGGACAATTAACATTTTCGTAAGGAAAGAAGAGTTTCCCATAGGAGTGTGTGAATGTGTGTGTGTATTTGAAATAGGGGGAAAAGGTGTTGATTACTTTTCCCTGGCTCACTTCTGTTACTAGAAACCTTTCCCATCACAGCAGGGTATGCTGTATAATCCCCAGAATACTGTCTTTCGGAGAGCTTTAAAAATGAAACATAAAATCAGCGTATAATCTAGGCAGAGTATGACTCACTCTGTGAGTTCTTTGCAAGTTTGAGTCAGGGTGTTACTTCTGAGAACAGCTGCCACCAGGTCCCCAGGAAATACAGAGCCCTGGTGATGCATTGCCCTCATGGCCACAGTTCTGCACAAGCCTGAGACTGATCCGGGTTTTATTTGTTATCTGTCAGCCACACACGTGCTTCTCTGTAACCCTGGTAGCCTGAGAAATAGGGTGGAGGGAACCAAAGTCCCTCTTTCACCTGGTTTTATGTATGAATATTGAAATAATAGAGATCCTAGAAATGCAGCAGAGGGAAGATTGTCTAGCTGGACAATGAAATCAGGGTGCCAGTTATTTAAGAGGGTGGGAGGGGGCCACATGACAGCTGTAATGGAAAAGCTTATGTTCAGTTGAAGTGTATTGACAAACAACACAGTTTTTGTGGATCTAAATGCCAGACTTCATTAGGGAAAGTGCTGTGTTAGAGCAGCGCTGCTGCCTGCCCAGCCAGGAGGGCTGATGGAAAAAGATCACAGAGGATGAAAGAACAGCAGCCACAAAAGCAGCAATGCTTCAATCAGCCTTTGATCGACTGGATAAGCATCACTGGGGCGTGATGCTGAGGTGCAGTCTCAGACACCACAAATACCTGCCTTGGCCAGGGAGCTCACAGGGGAAGAGACACGTCTTGCCTTAGCCCTGAGTTGAGCACAAGACCTACATTCAGGCTATTTGCTCTTGTAGTGCTACCATGAGAGTGGCAGTAAGGAACTGGAGTCAGCATCTCTGCAGGAGCAGCAGAAGCCAAAAAATCCACTACTGTTAATTGAAAAAAGACACTGGAATAATAATAAGGAAGCTCATAAAAAATAAATTAAGCTGCACATTCAAAAGGGTTAAATGCTTGCCTGAGACATAAAATTATTTAGACTTGATTATTTAGATTTGAAGTTATGGGAATTTTCTTGTTCCATGAGAAAATAAGTAACTTGCTAAATGCATAAAAGCTACTCATATACCAACTTCCAAAGCCATCAGAAGCAGAAAGCCTACCAGACAGTGTGTATGGATGAGAAATTATGAAAATATTTAAGAGGTATTCAAAGGGATGCTGGAAGTTAAGGCCTACTTGGGCCACTACTCTCTACAGCTTATTTCTGCTGTTGAGAATAGCTTCCAAATTTAACAACCTCATTCAAACCATTATCCCATGAAATTCCATCCCGCATCACAAGGTCACATATTTTGAAGTTGCGTCAAGGTCCCAGAATAAGCAGAAAATGGAGGAGACAGCCAGGACAAAGACCAGGAGAGCAGCTGTAAAATTCCAGAGACTCGGAGGAATGAGAAATCAGACTGTAAGCACAAGCTGCAGGATGGCTTCAGGCTGGAGTGGGGGGTGCGAAAAAACCCACCCTGTCTCCAAATGTCTAATTCTTAATATGTGTGGGGATGCTTTTTATGGGAGCAAAACCAGCTGCTCCACGGAAATCCCAATCTCTTCCTAAGGAAAAGACCCTGTTGCAACTGACAACCAGCTCCGGACAAAGAGCTTACACGGTTTCCAAGGTGAGGGACGTCTGGGCAGTGTTGAATCACAGCCGAATGAATAATGGAGTGGCTCATAGAAAGTAAAAATGACCTTGAGCAATTAAAACAAGACCAGACAGACTTTCAGCCTGAAATCTGGAAACTGGAGGCAGTGTTTGAGCTGAATAACTGAGAGGGATTTTGTCGTGGTTAATGCATTAGGACCAGTGCCAGAATATGTTTGTAGAAATTCCTTTTAGGATATGGTACAAATGATAGGAAGCAGAATAATAATTTTCTGCTGCGGCTGTTCCCAGTGAAGAGACGGCAAATGGCTGGAGGCTGCAATAGAAGCTAAAATTCCTTTATTTAAACTCCTTGAGTTCCCCTGCACCCAAAGCCAATGCTCATCCTTGCTCATTTGCTGGGCACATTGGCAGGCAGCAGATAGTGAGGATGAGAGCAGCATAGCAGAGCTAGAGACAGTTCCTATAGATACAGCCTAAAGCCAGGAGGAAGAGCAGGTGAACGTCAGCTCCTGGAATTTCAATTGGGTTTGTTGTGATTCAGCCCTGGTCCCCAAATGAGGATGAGCAGAAAGGGCTGGGAGATTTGCTGGAGGGGAGGCAGGAGAAGAGAGACTTGATGGCACTGATCCTACTCAAGGTTGCTACCAGGAGAAAAAGATCTCTTCTTCAGGAAAGAGGTTTTACTGCACTTTGAAGAAATGTGTCAGGAAGGTGTAAGTGAGCTTCACCAACAGCACTTGGGAAGAAGAGGGATGTTGGCACAGGTTCAGTGGAGATGACAGAACTACAGAAAATCCCTCACAGCAGTGCCGCAGATAAATGTTATGTTGCAAATTATAGAAGTCTCAGATTGCTTTTCCAAATGACTCTCAAACCTTGGTGTTGGCACATAAGGATGGATCCAAACAACAGAGTAAAATTACCAGTTTTTAAAAAGACTGATAAGGCCTATGACAATTTATAGTTATGAATTTTTAGTTTGTCAATGTCACTAGAACATCCAAGATACACAAAAAGAGAGTATTTGTTGCATACTGTCTTTCTGTTTGGGGAGGCAGAACCTTTGAATGAAAGGTGAACATTTGCATATGGTTGTGCTAAAATATTTAGAGTGGAAATCAGAACTTAGAAAAATGAAAGAAACTCCTAAAAGATCTAATTCCTGTCACATAGGGAGAATTCTAACTGTCAACAGGGAAACAGAGACTGTGAAGACCTAGCTGACCCCACAGATGTGCAGAAGGCTGCAGATTTTTTGATCACGCTTGCATCACGAGAAAGGGTTGGAGCTGCCAATATTGCAACACCTGACATAAAGCTAGGTGGGAAAAAGCAATCATTCCATCAGTCAGCAGAGGATGATTTACCATTTTTTTGAGCTGACAAGAACTTGTCTTACATATTTAAAGCTGGTTTTACTTTGGACACACATGCTAGTGCCAATACCATAGGAGTGTTGTGGGCACAAACACAGGACAATTTGGGGAATGGCTCATGTTAGCAGAAAGCTAAAAGCTCTCCTGTGGTGAACTATTGCATCACTGAAGGGACTGCTAACTGGGATTGCATATCTAGGATGTTTCCTTGCTCTTTATAGGGAAGGGTTTATATTTAGTATTGGGCAGGCATCCTGAAGGGAATGGTCATGTGGTAAGAAGAGCTGCAGTTGCCTGATTGTGGATCTGATCCCAGATCTGACCATGGTTGTCTGATCTCTCCATCAGGGACAGGTCTGGGCCAACCATGGCCAGGCTCCTGGCTTGCCCAGATGGTCTTGTTACTAAATTAATTGCCAGCAGTGTTAAGCAAGGGAGAAAGAAATCCACTGATCAGGGGAATGAGTGTGTTCAAAAGAGACATCTGTTTTGTCTCCCCCTCTAATTTGCAAAAGTGCCATCATTCCTAAACCAACTGCTGAGGTAGTGGACAAAAAAACTGGGCTTCAGAGCAGCCAACAGCAGCCTTTGGTTGTAGTGGAGAGTAAGCCTGGGAAGTCACTTGGCTCATAAAGTCGTCTCAGCTCAATACTCCTCAAAATACCGGTCATAAAACCCTTTGTTAAAACAATCTTGTGCTTCAGGTATTAAGTGATGTGAAGGATCTGAGAAAACAAGCACATTGTGGGGTGTCATATTCACCAGTTGAACCAAACACTTTCCAAGGGGGGTCATCAAGACAGTAAAGCACTTAAGGATTATAAAAACCCTGCCTTGAACTAAGAGGGAATTTTTTTGGCTAGAAGACAGGAGGACTTAGAAAACTGGTACAGAGATGTGCTACTCACATTGCAGGCAGCGGCTTTGCCTGTGTGGGATCACGGCAGCCCATGTGCTCACATCTCTCCCCAACATCCTGCCTGTGGATTAGGAAAATGTATTTTTTTTTACAGAGCTTAGCTGAGATGGAAACAAGAAGCTGTGCTAGTAAAAATTATATTCGGATTAGGTGTCCAGAGAGAGATCAAAGGAGAAGTTTTGAATTCAGAGGAATTTATCAGGCTTTTTGAGAACCCAGAAACCCACACCTCATCTATTTTTGCCTGCGGCTCAGTGTACTCCGTTAGCTTAAAGCCAAAAGTATTAATGTGATATTGTCGGTGACACCACTATATAATGAAGAGGGAGACTGAGAAGTTCAAATACTGCTGCTAAATCCCTTTCCTGTTGTGTCTATGATGTTTGGGCTCCTTCCAAAACTGGGGATTAACCAAACGCGTCACTGCCAATAAATGTTGGGGTGATCATCTCTTGTTATACACATGAATTACTCTCCCCTTCCAACTCCTTTACTTGTAACATTCGATATGGAAGAAAAAAACGTAAGAGACTTTTTCATTAATTTTGGTCTCTAATTCCCAACTCCAAAGGCAGCAAAAAAATCTCTCCTTCTTGGTAGCTCAAAAAAAACAAGAACTGAGAATATAAACCTGGCCAAGATTTTCTTGTGTTTGGACCTAGCCTAAGCACTCTGCCAGACCTTGTGGATATGGAGCAATGGAATAGTGACAATTTAGACTGAAAGAGGGTAGATTTAGATTAGATGTTACGAATAAATTCTTTCCTGTGAGGGTGGGGAGGCCCTGGTACTGGTTGCCCAGAGAAGCTGTGGGTGTCCCATCCCTGGAAGTGTTCAAGGCCAGGTGGGATGGGACTTTGAGCAACCTGGCCTAGTGGAAGGTGTCCCTGCCCATGGTAGGGGAGGGTGGAACGAGGAGATCTTTAAAGTGCCTTCTAACCCAAATCGTTCTATGATTCTATGCAAAAAATGAAAAAAGTGTGTATTTTTGCTAACAAAAGATTGAAGCCAGCCTCCAACACAATAAGCAGTGCAGCTGTGCAGGGAAGCCCTTGTCTGAGGGAAGCTGGTCCTGTGCCATGAGCCTAGTCCATAAAGCGGGAGAAGACGTGTCTCTGAAGAGGCGTAGAATCAGAGCAACACAACTCAAAGCCAAGGCTAGCTGGGAAAGATTTATTTGGGCAGTGCCCAGGGAAAAGAGGAGCACTTTTGAGTAGCATGTTACTATGTTTGAAATATTTCTAACAACTCAGTTTGTCCAGCCATATGCTACCTATTTATTTGTTGTTCGAGTGTGTCAGACTTAAGGCACCTGAAGAATAAATACCCAAGAAATGCCAACGATTAGTCATAAAGTTTTATTCTGTTGGAATAGCCTTCCAAACAATTCAAGCAGCACCTAAGTTACAACAGAATTTACTATCTAGAGTTGTTGAAAGGGAGAGACTCAGCACCTGCTAGGAGCAAACTCCAAGGTGCCTCTTTAACTGATCAGCAGGTAGGATGAGCTGCCCAGTCCTGGGGTTTTTTTTATTTTTCTGTCTGCAGGACATGCTGGAGAAATACCTTCACCCCTGCAGGGTGCATGTGGAGCTACAACACTGTGTCTGTGTGGATGTGGCAGTTTAAGATAAGCCAGTTGGTTTATCTTAGAATTAAATCTTATGCCATTATACGAACGGTACCTTCCAAGCGGAGAGGGAAAATTAACATGTTGGGGTGGGCCATGATTGAGCAGTTCCAGCAGGCCATGTAGGGAATTCCGTTTGGCCTTTTAATTGCTTCAGGCACATTCACGTCCCTCTCCACCCCATTTCAGGCCTAGCAAGTGTTCCATGAGGAGCGGCACTGCCAGTGACTACTCAAGTTTGAGTGACTCTCAGCTGCTCTTCGGATCCCAGTTCTGCCCGGAGAATGCACAGTCGGCAACGGCGCTGCTGGAGCTGGGCTCGCAGCCGGGACAGCAAAACTCCCAGGACGTGAGTCACGCTCTCCTTCAGCCCTGTGCAGGCACACAGCCACCATTCAAAGTTAATGGAAAATCCTGAAATCAGGTGGTAACATTTGCAAATGTCAGTAACTGCTGGAGTCAGGTTATCTTCTTGCTACGTATACATATTTACCATGACAAGACAAAGTAGCAGCCTGGTTGGATGAAAACCTGATATTTATAACAGATTACTATAAATTGCTATTGAGATAGGTATTATTTTCTTCAATCAAATTTTTAATAATATGAAATTATTCTTGAGCTAAAGTCTTTAGACCACCTACCTAGCCAAGCTAGACTACTACATATATTGCTTGTTGAAAAATACTGTGTTTTGCTTCCTTAGCTTTCTGCAAGAATGACAGAGATGCTCAGTATTTACTTCCCTGGACTGGCAATGACCTTGCTGTATTGTTGTTGTGGCAGATGCTTGAATGATTTTGGATTGAGATGGAGAGCTTCTATGCTTAAAATCTTTCTCCCTGAACACACGGTTTCTGATGTTACTAGGCTCACTAAAATAGGTCCTGCATTGCTAACAGAGAGCGCCAGATCCAAATTGATACACTTGAAGCAAAGATTAGGAAAGAGCAGTGCTGCCAGCTTGGTGGCCTCAGGCTGTCCTTCAGTTCCAGATGCTATCTGCTGTCCTCTCCATTTTGCTGAGGAGCAGCTTTTCATCAGACACAAAAAAAGAAATTCACTCTTCACAAATGGAAAAACTGAATGGAATTTGCATTTTCTTATGTTTTAAGGAAAACGCATTTCCGTTTTGGTCACACGGTGTCTGGAAATTTTGTAGAATGAAGCTTTCATAGTAATATTAAATTTGTAGTTCTGAAATGTGTACTGAAGCATGTGAAAAATTCATCTACAGTCTGTCAATGTTGGTAGTTGGCAGCAAAATTATGTCATCCACTGGGAAATTCAATAGAATTTTCTTTAAATTCCTGTATAGGGAGCTTCTACTGACAACTTCAACTTTTCCACAATTCCAGGAATACTGGAATTCATTTAAAGTATCTGCGTTGAACCAAGAGGGAAAAAATCTGCTCATCTTATGATTGTAACAAATTGGAAATCCTCAAGATGAGAAAAAAAGCCTGAGTCTGGAGGAGTTTGGGCTGAGTCTCAGTTCCACAGGGAATCAATCTAACCAGGCACACTAAATGAACCATAATCTCATGAAATTCTTAATCTCCTTGTCCAATCTAATCTGTCACGTCCAATCACTGTGATCTCTGTCTGCAAAGCATTGTGTACACAAATGGTTTTTTCTAGTTAGTGTTCTGATTATTTTTATACTTCAACACTTTTCTTTTGTTTGTGCAACAGAGTGAGCCCAGTATTTTTACCAAATACCAGACAAAACCACAGTTATTTGATGAAGAAACAAGAGAAAAAGGTTTACCTAATTTTAGCGCAGGAAGAAAGAAAAGTATCTTGGAAAATTTTGAAGCGAATAAGAACAAAATAAAGGAAAAATATGACCGGTATGTAAACATCCCTTGGAAATTCTTTCCATGCTGATGGTTATCACTCCCTGCAGCTCCTTATTCCCCTCCTACAAATCATACATGACAAACCTGCATATTTCACCAAGAAAAGCACCTTTCCAGGTTTTAAATAATTTCTGATTGAAAAGAGTCACAGGATAAGAGAATAGGGTTTATTTGCAATGTGATTTATGTAACACAGTCAGCTGTAAGCCCCAAGGAATAACAAAACTCTAACCTGAATTTACCTTTGTCCTTCTTTGTTTAATCAGTAGGGTTTTTTTCTTTACTGATTCTCTGTGAAAGTCCTTATTTCTCAAAATTTCATAGACTGTATGAGGACTGACCAAAGGGGCTCCAAGGACAACCTTCACATTTGGGCCAAATGAGGGGATTGCCAAACATATCTGTGTGCAGATTGCACCTTTATAAACCTGCACATATCTCTAGAACTGTATTTGTATACAAGGTTTTTACGTGTTTGGTTTTTTTGGCAACAGACAAGTGTAATTTACTAATGTAATTTGCATCTGCTCTTTGTTAAATGTCAAGAATTAAATGTACGTGTAGGTCCTAGAGGACTTTAAGGAACAAGCTAACCATTTGAAGCTCAAAAATTAAAGATGGTAACTCCCCAGTGCACCTATAAATAATTCCTAGCACATTAGTTACATTTTGTAATGTACCATCCACAGTGAGACGTGTTTTTATTAAAAGCCTTTGATCAAATCAGGCTATGTATCTCTCTCGCCTTTGCAATGGGCACTATGCTTCTGATAAGGCAAAATTGATTCTCTAGTGCCTATTAGAGAAGAGGAGGATTTTTGTAAGTGAATTATATGAAATGAAAAAATAGTTTTAAATGTTTAGGCAGCATTCATAATTACCCTTTATTTTTGCATTAAATGGATTATGCTCCTTCCTACACTCCAGGCTCACTCCCAGATTAGAAGCCTGTTTGTAGAAATAGCTATATTATCTTTGCAAAGATAAGCGTATAATTTATCAATTTGTATCCCCCTCAAGTTTGACTAAGAAAATTAGTATCTTCCTCTCCATAAAGCTAGAGAGGTTTCAGAAGCACTGTCTAATTCTCATAACTAGACTCTACCTGGCTGCCATCTTTCTGGTTATTGTAATTTGCATCATTAAATGATTGACTTAAACTGACCTGAACCTTCAGAGAGGAAAAAGTTTATCACTTTGCTTAGCAACCACTCGTGCATTCGAGTATGGCTGGTTAATCATGAATAAAACCTGGTTCCTGACAGGCTCGCTCAGCTTAAAAGGACGGATAACAGAAACCGTGGCTTATTCTCAGGAGAAAAGGATTTGCAGTATTTGTTCTTCCTGACTTGGGCTTTGTTGAGGCTGGCGCTTTTCCTATGTTTTTCCCACAGTTATTTTAGTCCAAATATAATACCATGTATCACAGTAACTGGCACGTCACCTCCGCCCAGGCTGGGTCCTTCCGGAGCAGATAACACAGTGGTAACACCCCAGGAGCTAATGGACAGTTGAGTAAATGCCAACTAAAACTTCTGAGAGAGGCATGAATGCTAAGGCAAAATATCAGAGAGTAAAAACCCCATAATTTCATGTCTATGACATATATGTGCATGTGTGTCTACGCATTTTTTTCTTACACTGCATAGCAGAGTCCAAGCTTTCCTAAAACAATTAAAGTGACTTCAAAGGGTTATGCCCCTTGAAGTAACCATGTTCCCATGCTTTCATTACACACTGCACCATGCCTTGCAGTGTTCCACGTCTCGTTTTTACTGTGATCTTTTCAATTTCTGTACACTCCAGTAACTTACATGTCTGTTTTATACTTGTTGATTTTTTTTTCATTTTAGTGAGGTCCTAAGCGCCTTTATTTCCAGTACCAAAGACAAGCTTCAAGGGGTAAGTTACTTCAAATTTAAAATGTAAAATAATGAAGAGTTAGAAAGGCTACAGAACGTTCACTTTCTCTCCTTTACTGTGCTGATATTTAAAATACATATCTTGAGCACTCAAATACTTTAAAGCAACAATTGGAATTTTTTTTTTTTTGCGTATACCCTTGTCTTTGTAACCTGTCCTTAGGATTAAGGTTTTTAGGGTCTTGCCTCAGAGCCAGCAGCGGAATTCCTCTGGGTCTCAGGATCAAAACCAAACTGTAGTGACTGTCTGCAAATATCAGCTCTTTTTTTCTTCTGCCTGAAGAAAGTAGTCTGCTCTCAGGATTAATCAATGTGGTCTGAAGGTGGAGGTCTCTTCCCCAATACTTTTATGATTAATTTGATTAGTTATTATTAATGCTTTTAATATTTTACAGACCAGTATCTCTTTTTTTTAAAAATCTGTTAAGATTTAATGAGCCTTTTAAGCCATTCCAGATCTCTTTCGGGGTTGCAACCAACAGCTGGACAAATTGTTTCAAGATAGATAAACAATCATTTTCAGACTGTTCCATTCCATGACTTACCATCATTGTCCTCTGGCATCTGGTGCTGTGATTTTGTAAACAAAGAAAAAACAATGCATTCATTTTTTCATTTACTTTTTTTTTTTTTTTTTTTTTTTTTTTGCAGCTGCAAGCGTGCTTGGACAAATTTGAAGAAATGTCTGATTCCAGATACAAATCCATTTTGGTTCACCTAGAAACCCTTTCCAAGAAAAGTAAGTCCTTCCTGTGTTTCTGTTAACAGCAGAGGGCACAGTCAAACTGCTGAATGTCAGCATGTTGTCTCCAGGCTGGGGTGAACTGGGCAAGTCATGCCACTCACAGCTGCTCTCCCTAAGGGAGGAGAGAAAATAAGACTTATCCATGGTATGAACTTGTCTGTTTTTCCATTCTTGCTCTCTTATTTTCTCCCTTTCTCTGCTCTCTTAGACACTGTACACGCACAAATGAACACACCTCCCTGTTTTGGTGTTCTGCCCTGGAGTATGATCATTTTTAGACTATCTGGAGTACTAATGGAACACATAGTAAAAATAACTTAGATATTTATATCCTGAGTATCCGGTTTCAGTTTTTAGGGCTTTCTCAGATTTTTGTGTGTTAGTTTGAAGCCTTCCATCGCTCTTCTGGGCTTGAAGTGATTGTATTTTGGATATGAGCGAAACTAGTACTGCTTATATCTTGAATGAGAAGCACACAGTGAAGTACACTATTGCCATGATAAAAAGGTGACCTCCAAAATAGCCAATAATGTAAAATACTTTGGAACAACTCTGAGGTGGCTAATCACGGAAGCTCTCTTTACTGAGGGAAAATGCTTCAAGAAATTGTTTCTAATTTGGGTTAGATCTGAGCCTTTGAGAGTACATTAACTTTTAGTGCTGTTGTGATGCTTTATCAACACCCTGTCAGGACTCTGCTCAGAGCTTGCCTTGCTCTGTACAAGAACTAGAGGCCAGTTCCAATACGTGTAAGAAACGTGAAGTCTTTGCTGTGCTTGGCAGGTGCTCTTGGTGGGACCCTAAAGTAAGCAAGAATCTGTCTGCTTTGGCCAGCACAACAAGTTCCCTATTATACATTTTCTCACCCCCTAATTACTTCACTGCCTCAGCTTGTCCACTCTGAAGCAGGCCTTTGCCTAATTTCACATACCTCATGCACAGAAATTGTTGTCATGGCACTGAAAATCAAATCTATTGTTCACAACTGCCCCTCTTCATTCCATATCATTTACTCAGCTGTCCTGTTTCTTCTCCATATCCATTTTAAATAAATGTGCCTTGAATGAAATGAGAAACCTCCCAGAGGTGCCTGCTGCTAGATTTTCAAGGCAATTGAAAAGAAAAATTGGCACTTTCTGTAATGCATCATGCTGCAGAATGTTGAATATATAATGAAAACCATCACACACTGCACAATGTTGTTCTTTTTTTATTTCTGGGAGGTTCATCTGTCACTGCTTAATTGCTGATAAACACTGTCATTTGACTGGTATCACAGTGATGGATAATTAAGTTCCCACTAAATAAATACTTGCACTAGTGCCTTGAAAAGATCCCAACTGAAGCAATTCCCTTGAAAAACTGGTATAAAATTCCAGAACTCAGGTGATAAAGAGCTAAATTCAGAGCTGATAAAGCTCTTAATGTCAGTGGCTGATGATACAGTACCTTGGGATGCTGGTGACATGGCAGAGACATGGTGAATCACTGGCAGTGGAGGATTTCAGTGTAGGAGAGGAATGCAAAAGATGAAGAGAACTATTGCACTGGGACATTCCAACTGCTTTGAAAAGCAAAGAAAGGTGGAACTTTAAATCAAGTCTGTCTTCATTAAAAGCTTATAAGGAGTATCACAGGCTGCAGTTATACCAGTGGGTGGCAAGCACATTTGGCACAGTCTGTATGGCCACCAGGCGAGGACAAAACAGAAAATATTTTTCAAAATGTATTTCCAAAGCATTTCCAAATGCTGTTGGGCTGGCATGCTCTGTGCAGGCAGATTTTAAAAAATGTTCTCTTTTGTCCATATGTGCTTGCACACAGTGGAGAGAGCTGTGTCTGGCACCGGAGATGAGACAAGATTTGCCTGAGCAGCTTCCACAGAGGCACAGCTGCTCTGAGCCTTGCTCACATCTTGGTGTGCAGTGCACAGAGATGTAAAGAGGTAGGTAGACCCTGTGGCCTCAGTTCTTCCACCTTAAATACAGTTTCTTTCATTGACTTGCCCACTCATCATTTGCTCTTTCCTTCTGGTTTCAGCTCCTGTAACTTGTTTCTTTTCATATTTTTCTCATTTTAATTTATATACCCACGGTTTTATCAAAGCTTTTTATCTTTTATACAAACCCAAATTTTCACCGCTCAGCCCTCTTGGAACTGCTTTGCTGTCCTAGTATCTGGTAGTTCCAGCTGTGAGAGCTCATAATAGCCATATCCTCTGCACCACCTTGGCTCCATGGCACATGAGCAGCACCATCCCAGCCAGCACGCCACAGGCAGTCCTCTGATGCACTGCCAGCAAGGGTGACAGAATAATGTGCAATGTGTCACTTACAGAGGCACGAGCTGATGCAATTCTCTGACAGGATCCGGTGCCTGGTAGGCAGTTTTCAAACATGACTTGTTTCCAGACTCCCCAGGCCCAGCAGTTGCTGGCGATATTTCTAGGGCGAATCACTGTGTTTAGAGCGATGGGATTTGAGCTTGTTTACTGTGAACAGTACGGTCCAGACTAGGACATCCAGTCCAGAGTACCTTGCATTCCGTATGAATTGAAAACTCAAAAGGTTTGAAACTGAATAAAGAAATGGTTTTTTCACATGTAGCTGCTAACTAGACGTGCACTCACTGACAAAGTTGTTGATGTGAGGGACTTAGCCAGAGTCCAAAACACCTCAGCATGGACGACGAGAGGAAGTGTGGTTGTTCTGATGGAAACTGAAACCCCTCATTGCTCAGGGGTTGGAGCACTGTGTGCCGTAGCACAGGGTGAGGTCAGAGGCAGCTCATCCCACAGTGCACCCATGAAGGTGCTGTCTGATGTGTTGTGGAAGGGGACTCAGGCTAAGCCAGCACAAACCTTCCAGCTGACTGCTTGGAGTATATCCAAGCAGGATACAGCTGTGACAGCCCAACTGTCCCACCCACCAGCACAGCTCCGTTGCTGCCCAGGGAGAACACACACTGCCCTGGTGAGCTGCAGAGCTGCCTTCCCCCCTGGTGCCTCACCAGGTTTACAGACCTCCTATTTCCCCTACTGAACCTGGGCGTGGGGAACCAACCTCTCCCCAAAGTGTTATTTAAATCCTCCGTGCTGTCAGTGCCAGTCTCAGGATGAGCTGCACAGAGGATGATAGATAGGCATCAGAAGCAGTTGCTGTTTAATATTCCTAGGCTGGGAGGCTGGCGCTCCCTCCCTCTGCTGCTCAGGCTGTAGTTTTCAGCTGCTGGGAGTGCAGCTGCACCTGGGTGCAGGCTGATTTGCAGGGAACCCTCTGCAGCACAGGGTGGCAGCCCAACCCCTACAGCCTTTTATCTCATGCCAGATTTCACATTCCAAATGTTATTACTGTAAACCGGTAGTATCTGAAGAAAATGATACAACAAATCAAAACACAGCGATGTTCCAGTTAGTAAAAAAATGCTTTGTTTAAATTACCCCAAGAGAGGCACAATTCTGTGCATAAGTCACCCATTAACTGAGTAAAGATTTTCTCTCTATGATCAAGTTATTCAATAACTATCTGCTGCAGAGTTTATTTGAAGAAAACCTCCTCTGAAACAGCCATTTTTGATCATTCTCAAAGACAAGACATTTGTCTAACAGGGTTCTTGATCTGATCTAGTTTGGCCATCTCAAAGCCCATTTTTTTAAATCTCTATTAACATCCCTTTTTATTTTGTTTGTTACTGTTTGACAAGTCTGAACACTTCTCTGGTATGGAAGAAGGGAGGAGAGGAGAGTGCCCCTCCTCTGTACTGAGGTTCCTTTTCTGCAGAATACTCCCACACGTACAAATGAAACGCTGGCTGCTGGTTGCTTGCCTGCAGCATGCTGTGCTGAGTCAAACGTATGTGCAGATCACAAGCCCAGTGGATGCAGGACTATTTTTAGACTGAGGATACTATGTTGAAGAAGAACAGACTAGGGAAACTAGAAAGTTTTAAAAATAATTCTGAGCTAAAATTAAGCATATGGAGAAGAGCAGCAAGCCGAGGTAGGCTTGTGGATGCAGCCCTTCCTGTGTCTTCACTATGTAGAGATGATAAAGAGATATGAAAGGAGTTTCCTCCTTTAGTCATTGCTGCTTTCCCCCTCTTTGTAGGCTGACAGGCTCCCCAAAAACCTGTTCTTGTATTGGAGATAGCCCTTAGGTCTAACCAGGGAGGTGCAAAGTTTAAAAAGCCCACTCAAATATTCACTCCCCTGTTACAAAACCATTCTGCAAGTCATAGATTTCCAGATTTATAAAACAGTCTAAATCTGTTAGAGCAAAAGACTAAAAGCTTAAAAATTACAACCAAATTGCCTGCAACAGCAGAAAGCATATTAGTTGAAATATGTGCAGATAATCCTCAGAAATCAGCCACGCTTCTATGGAGAACAAGGCAAAGCCTTGTGGTGATGGGCACCCTGAAACAATGGAGAAATCCTCCCCAAAACCAGGTCTGGGAGGTGGTTTAATTCAATGTGTATGAGGAAGACACACGGATGAGGCAACTGCCTCATTCCTTCTCCCAAATGACAGCACTGTGCCTGGGCAACACTCATTTGGAGGCAGGCAAAGTTAAAAAATACAGCTTGGCATGGGGGTTCCCTGGTGCTGGGAGGCAGCTCTCCCCATCCCAGCATCTCCAGCCTCACGCCACCACACACCTCTGCTTTGCGTGGCTGAATGAGACCAACACTTTCAATCTCCTTTCGTAAGAGGAGATTACCATTTAAGCACTTAATTATCCTGTAGCTTTTCTCTGCCCATGTCTCAGTTCAATCTCTTTTTTTCCTTGCACAGCTGGGACCGCGTGCAGGCTTCCAGACATCCTGGGGTGCACAGCAGTTGTGTCAGCCAGAGCCTTTGCACCGCCACAGGCCACATTGCCCTGTCTCACCTGTGGCCCCCCGTGCTGGCATTTGCATCTTTGTGTCACCGCTAATTACCTGAATGCCCTCTGGCTTTTGCACCCTGGTGACCACAGCAGACTTTAAATATGTTTGGCTCATGAGCAGGCCTCCAGAACTACCTTCCAGAGCTACCTTGTCCCCTCATGCTACCCTGCTCTAAACCTTTAAATGTTTTCCCTTTAAATTAGGGTTATTTTTAAAGTTTCTTCTTCTTTTTTTTCTCTCTCTTTTTTTCATAATACATGACAACTTCCATTGAAAAGCTTTGTCTGAATCTACAGAAAGGCCACTGTGTTGCCTTTGTCTAAGAAGTCACCTACCTTGTGACTTGTGCATTGTCCTAATGCATTACATTAGCCTGATACAATCCACTTTTTCCAATCTTGTTCCATTTTATTCCATTTCCTTCCATGTCTTTGAGTACTTTTCCCCTTAAAGTCTGTTCTAAAACCTTGCACCATGAGAGCAAAATATTAAGCCTGTAATTGCTCAGATTTCTTTCCTTTCTTCCTTCCCAAATGTACCTTCTTTAAAAAAGTCCCTGTTTTTTCACAGAAGCAAAGCCTACAATCATTTTCTGCCTGCCTCTCCCTAATAGTTTTTAACTCTTTAACCAATTCCATCTACAGTTTGACATAAGGGCACAGCTCACTGAGATAATTAAGTCCCTGCAAGCTTAATGAAAACAGCTGAGCATGAGGAGAAGGGATCCCAAGTGCCCTGTGGCTCTGCAGACTGTGAGCACAGCTCTGCAGGGCAAGAGGAGCTGCACTGACGAGCTGAGATAAACACTGGGCGAGCAGGAATAGCTTCATCCAGGCTCTCAGCTCCACCAGCATCAAAGTCAATCAAACACCTTGGATCTGTAGCAAAAGGGGATTCATTAATTGCAGAGCTCTTGTAGCCACTTGTTGAAATGTAGGCATTGTTCTGATTTCTCTCGGGTGTGCAGTGGCAGTCCAGGAATCCAGGGTTTCAGTTATCCTGGCCCACTGGTTTGGCAGTGCTTTGCTTTAGCAAGAATGCTTTGGATCATGTTTTTTCCCAACCAGCCAACATTCCACCCCAGCCACACCACCTGTACACACCTTTCTGCACCACCCTTCACAGGAAAGACCAGACATGTTTAACTCTTTCTCTCTGCTCTTTCTCAGCTCTTTGTCCTAATTTACAATTTTAAAGGAGACTTTCGTAAGATTCCTAAGGATTTTTCATTTCCACACACACTGCAAATTGTGTTTCCATCCTGTCACATATTAGGCACAGCAGTGGTTCCTATAAGAGTAATTGCAGCTGCATAGAGGGAGTTATATTCTTATCCAATCATATAACCCGAATCCCTGAGGTTTTATCAGTTTTTCAACAAAACTGACTGAAGCCAAGAGCATCTTGTTCCAATTTAGTACCCTTCCAGGGAGCCTGTGCCCCCACAGGACACCGCTGGGGCCTCCATTAGCAAGTGCTGAGTGCAGCTGCCTGGTTCAGCTGGTTTCTGACCCTGTCTCTTCCCCTGCCCAGCAAATGGAAATCACAATTCTTTGCTTCATCATTTCCCACTATCACTTCCAGTATTTTTCCTTCAGTTGTCAGCCTCTTGTGCATTTCTGAAACAGTTTCTCTGGCTGCACTTCTTAGCCATTAACCTCTCACATCTCCATTCTGTTCAAGCTCCCACTTACCACTAGCTGGTTGCAGGAAAGGGCTGGTTATGCTGGGATGGGTCAGCTGTGCTGGGGTCCCCCTGCCTTGGCTGTGCCTGCTGTGCAGCCGGCAGACAACTAAGCCTCAGCCTTCCCTGCACTGCACCTACCAAGTTCTGTGGCTTTGCATGGCCTTTCCTCTCCAGCTGCCACATTAACAGAGCACAGTAAATGAGGTTTGGCCTATGTGCAGCATCTTATAAATTTCAAGTGCCTTGCATTAAACATCCACCCCATCGTTCATGGCCTGAGGCTCGGGGAGATCGCAGCGGGAGAATCTCTGTGGTGATTCATGCCAAGCTGAGGAGGAAGCAGCAATAGTATTGATAGTACTTTATTCACATTTACAAATGAAAGACCAAATGTGTTTTTTATTGATTTCCCTGTTTAGTGGAAGATGCTTTTCAAAGTCACTGTGCCTCTGTATTGAAAGCTCTGACAGATAAAAGCCAAATGGAGCAGGCACTGCTGGAGATGGAGAGGAGACTTGCAGCCGTAAGTGCAAAATTAATCTTTTATTCTGAATCCTCGTTCTGAATCTCTCCCGCTTCTTCAAAATACTAACTGAATATTAAATTGCCTTCAGATGGTGGATTATAAAGCAGACTGCTCCAGTTATGATGAAGGGGTAAAGACGTATTAAAATGCTAATTCTAGGCCAGATACTGATGGATGCTTACCCAAGCGCTGGCTAAGAGTGCTGTAAGCTCTGATGATGCTCTGGTCAGTAAGACAAGAGCCCAACAGTGCCCTGTCGTGGCAGGCCATGACAGAGCACTCACTGTTTCCTCACCTGGCACATGGCTTCGCTGGAGGAGGTGGTGCAGTGCATGCCTGTGAGGGGAGAGCACCTTGCAAAAGTGCGGCACCTTGTCCCTTTAGTGGGGTGTTTCCCAAGGAGAGGAAAAAAAGAGGTGAAAACAAAACAAGTGAGTGTCAGAGACAAAAGAATTAGCTGTCAGAGACCTCCTGGACAGGTCTGCTTTCTCCAAAGGCCCTGCTGCAGGAACTGCTTTTGGCAAGGATGTGTCACACCAGTGTGTGAGAAGGCAGTGCTCCTGGGAGAGGGGGCACACGGTTAGGGGTATGCTTCTGTCCCAAACCTCTCACTTTGGTGGGACAGTTTGAGGATACACAGGAAGATACAGATTGCTGATCTTTGGATCAATACCAAACAGTCACACGGTACCTGAAACTTTCTTATTAGTGTGCCTTTTCATATGTTGCTTACTGCTTCTGCTCTGCTTCCTGCTTCCTTCCAGAAAGATGTGGAGATTTCAGAGGTGAAATCCAGTGTCCAGCTGCTGAAAGAGGGTCTGGAGTCACTGCCAGCCCAGCTGAATGACCACCACCTGAAGCTGTGTAAAGAACTAGACTTCCTGAAGCTCCCTAAAGCCTTAGCTGAGCAGCACACACTTGTGCCTAGTGCCAGACTGCCCCCTCACATGAGAGATAACTCTTCCCAGACCTCCCCTGGCCCGTGCCAGCTCCGTGTCCTGGATGAGGAGCACCTGTACCAGCCATGCTGCCGAGGCTGCAGGGTTTGCAGCTGCTCAGGCCAGTCTCATTTCCACTGTGTGGCAGTGGGGGAGCAACACAGACGCTCCCCTGGGAGGAACCAGCTCACTGGGGATGGCATCTCTAAGGGTACAACCTCAGGAGGCAAAGCCATTGCTTCAGAGGCCTGTGATAGAGCAAACATCTCTTTGCAGGAGGTGAAATATGGGTTGGAGACACAGAGCTGTCCTTGCACGTGCTGGGGTGACAGTCATCTTTTCGGGGGCAGTCAGAAGAAGCACTGTCCTGTACCACTGGAAGCACCTCTACCAACCCCACTGAGGAAAGCATTCAGGAGAGGCACTGGAGGGTTGGAAGCCCTGACACAGTCACAGCAGCAGCAGCCTCAAGGTTGCCACCACTCTGTATGGAAAGCTCCACCTGGGCAAAGAGACAGCAACGGGTCCACAGACCACAAGGTGCACAAGGCAGCTGTAGGCAACAAAACAAAACAGAGTCCAGGAAGGATCCCCTGGAATAAAGCAGTAGGGAGGAAGAAAGTGTGCCCTGCTAAGAGGAAAGGTGAGCTCTCTCGATGTGCTGACAGTGGGCTGAAGCAGAGAAAGGCAAATGGGATTATTGAGTTGGAAAGCTCCAGAAAAAAATGCCTTCCCAGATACTTGGTTGATCTCAATTCAGAAAGCTCTGACCCGATTTCTGCAGCTCGCCATCAGCAGATCCTCAGCAGTGCTCAGCCAGGGCTTACAAAAAATTTTCCATCAGTGCCATGCTCTGATAAAAGCCTGCAACAACTTGCAAGCAGAAAAAAGAAAAGTTTGGAAATTAAAAGAAGAGTGAATGTTTCCACTGTAAAAAGGTATATCTTGGATTCCTCTCCTGAGGGGAATATATTATCCCTGTGTAGCACAACAGATGTAGAGCAGATGAGCTGCTTCAACCTCCGAAGCCCCCCAAGCTCCAAGAAACCACATCCTGCTAATCTGCTGGCTCAGAGGAACACAACCTGTTGCTCTTTACTGTTTGACAGTGATTCTTCTGATTGAAGGGGTCATGTTTGGAGCCCTCAGTGAAGGCTTGGCCATCTCAGTTGCAGTTTATTCTTCTAGGGGTGTTACCTCCTTAGCCAGAGGCTCTAAAATGTTATTGCCCAGTTTGAGATATTTTAAGAGACTATGTGAGGACAGTTCTCCCCTCTCTTGGAAAGCTGTGTTACTGTATCTCCCTGCTCCCAATAGATGCCAAGGGATCCAGTTACCACCGTATTTACACACCTGCAGAGTCTGCTGAGACATTCCCAGGGAGGAGAGAGTTGGCAGATCACAGACGAGCAGCTCAGTCAGATTTGGCACTGAGATTTACTGGAAACTTTTCAACTTTTCCATGTAATGCTATCTCTGTGGTCAGAGGCTTCACTCTGTTTCTCATCCATAGTCTCTATGTTGGTTTGTTTTGTAAAAGTTCAGGTTTTTAGTTCTGGAGGCAGTAGTAGTGTTGTTCTGGTTGATTTCGATAAGGTTTGGATTTGTCCCAGGAGTTGTTTGTGTTTGGACAGGGACCAGTTTAGCTGAGGAAAACTAAATCCCAGTGTCTCAGGTTCATCCACTATTGAATTTCTTCTCCTTTTAGACTGAAATTCCTTGGTTTCAGAAATTTCAGGAAATTATTGTGTTTCTACTTTTTTGGTATCTTGTATCTCTTGGCTGATTAAGGAATTCTCCAACATATCCTTTTCAAGGGCAGCGGTTCTCAAACAGAGGCCAAAAGATACAATGTTCAGATGCAGCAGATGACATGTTGGAAAGCCCCTGTTCCCACAGAGAACTCTCTCCAGGTTACCCAACTGTGACTATCAGTAGCTCCCACTGTTTCAGCCATTTGTGTCAGCTTTGATTTTCGGTTTGAAATCTTACCAGTAAAAAAGCATTTTGATTTCACAAAAGCAAATTAATGGTGTTGCCACAAATCCAAATGATCCAGCTTTGTCATCCTGGCTTCAATAAACTCTTTGCGTTGTCACCAAAGTCCATTGTGTTGGTTTTCCGGGAGAGTCACAGTCCTGTTCCAGCGGGAGAGCAGGCGGCTGCTCTTTAGT
Source organism: Myiozetetes cayanensis (assembly GCF_022539395.1). Taxonomy (NCBI): domain Eukaryota; kingdom Metazoa; phylum Chordata; class Aves; order Passeriformes; family Tyrannidae; genus Myiozetetes; species Myiozetetes cayanensis. Next base: position 9,239,977 of record NW_026087389.1, read on the forward strand.
TGTTTAACTCCCCTGGATCGTGGAACTGGGAGGATTCCTTTCTTCAGTTCCTTTCTTTGTTTAAAGTAGGAAAACTACACCCCTCCAGTCTAACACTGGTCCAGTGATATTAATTAGCAAGGAGGAGGTGGGGGGAGGTGTGGGGAGCTGGTCAGGGAAGGAGCTGGGTGGCTGCCGGCAGCAGTGGCTGTTCATTTCACACCGCCCTCATGTACCCATTTCCTCATCATCCCCTCTATGGCCTTCGCTGGGCAAAACCTGCTAGGGGGACTTACCACCCCATGCCTTTTGGGGCCGGCGGGGACGGGTGCAGGTCTCTGTGCAGCCCCCGGCCTGGACACAAGGAGCTCAGCAGCGCATGGCTGAGCTTGGAGGGACCTCTGGAGGTGTCTGCTGCAAGCCCCTGTGCAAAGGCAGAGCAGGGACTGGCTCCTCTGCACCCCGACATGGAGCACCAGCCGTGGGGTGCAATGCAGGGCTGCCCTGGAGACCCTGCAGCCCCTGTCACACGCACACGCTGGCACACAGCTCAGAACAAATCCCTGGAGATGGAGGTGTAACAGCAACAGCAGCCAGCAGTGCCTCCCCCATGTCAGCTCACAACTGGGGAATGGGATGAAGCCCCAGAGTGCCACGCTGGCCGCCATGGAGCCTCCTGTTCCCACTCAGAGTTTACTCCGGGATCGTAGCTGCCAACAGGGGTATTTGTCCCAGTACGGCTGTGACGATGGCAGCTCCTCTCCCAGCCTTGCTGGACAAAAATGGAAGCACGTGTGCTGCATGGCAACAGACTTCCCGGGCACCCTGCTTACATCCCAAGGGATGGGTCCTGCCTCCCAGCCTCCTTGCCAGAGCCAACCATGCCCCAGGCATGTGGGGCCCTGCACAATGGTTTCTCCTGGACTTTGCCTCCATGGGGCTGCCAGTGCCTGCGTTTATGGGGGTGTCATCCCACCCTTTACCCAGGGAAGGTGTTAGGGTGGTTCCTCAGCAGCACAGCCAAGAGGGACTGCGGAGGGCATGGGGTAGGACCGTAAAACATGCACAGTGGTCAGAAAATAGCAAAGCTGGGCTCCAAACCGTCTAAAACTGGGGGGTTGTCCTGGTTTTTTTGGGGGGAGAGCCCAGGAGAAGGGGGATTACAGTGGTCAAAAGCCTGTGACAGCCAGGTAGCCCCAGGCACCTGTGAGAGCACTGGTCACATCCTTCACCTGCTGTGCAGGCAGCAGGCAGCCTCTGTGGCAGCACAGAGCAGGGGCCTCAGCTTTTCACCTGCCAGTGAGTCACTTGGCAGAAGAGGAAACCTCTGACGGCACAGGGGATGTGGAGGTGGCTGCTGTGCCCATGCCTTGCGCTAAAGGTGCCCCAACAACTGTGATATATAAGGCAGAGCCAGCTCCCTCCCCACGGTCCCACCGCACACTCAGCACTGTGGCCACACCGTGCACAGGAGCTGTGGTGGTGCCCGGTGCTGTTAGTGCCCCTGCAATGCAGGGTCACCTCCACTGCCCCCCGGGCGGCCTCCCCGGTGCTAATCCCCAGACTAACCGCCTGCCCTGCCTGCTTTGTGGGGCCCGGCATGACAGCACTGCCCACATTCTCAGCCCCTGTTCTCAGCTGGCTGCCGCAGCCTCCCAACCGCACAGAGGGGTGTACTGGGAACCAGAAATGCCCCACGCACTGATGGTGAGCCCAGCCCAGGCACGATGTCCCGGGAAGGCACACTGTCCCACGCAGGACAGAGCCCTGAGCTGGTGTGACTTTGTGGCGCCGTGGCCGTGCCAATGTCAGCCCAAGCCCGGCAGGGCAGGCAGCTCTCCAGACGGACATTTAAGCAGATTAACTAATTACCTGCACCTTGGCAGGGTCCCACAGCCCAGTGGCTGCTAGGGCACTGTGTGCCCATGACAAAGCAGCTGGGAGGCAAGCGTGGGGCACACGGGTAGCAGGAACCCCCAGACCCTCCCCAGGACTCTGCTAGAGAGTCCGGCAGCGCCCCACCCGCCCCGCGCCTACCCCTTAGTGCCACCGCACTGCCCGCTCCGGGAGACGCTGCCCGTCCCACGGGCAGCATCTCCCCTCTGCCGCCCCACCGTGTCCTGTCCCGCGGGGACCTGCCCCGGTGCCCCTCCAGAAGCCACGTCACAGAGACACCCGCGCCACGGGAGATCCTGAAAGCCCAGCCCGGATGAGCCCCAGGATTCGCCCGCGCCCGGTCCCGCGGGTCCCGTCCCGGCGCGGCGGCCCCGGCCGTGCCCCGCGCCCCTCCCGGTGCGGGCGGGCTCCCGCGCGGGTGCCCGCGGCTCCGGGGCGGCGCGTGACCGGCTGCCGCCGCCGCCGCCTCCCGCTCCGCCGCAGAGCCCGGCCCGCCCGCACCGGCACCGGCACCGGCAGGTCAGCGCGGGGGGCTGCGGCCCCCGGGGCACCGGCACTGGGGCCGCCGGGGCTGCGGCGGGCGGCGGGAGGGGGCTGGCGGCACCACGGCCCGCGCACCGCGCACGGGGCACCGAGCGGCGGGGCCGGCCCGGCGCGCTGCGGGCGGGGTCGGCGGATGCGGCAGCCGCACCGTCCCCGCTCTGGTCCCGCACCGGCCGCGGCCCGGCCCGCAGCGCAGCCCCCGCCGGCTCCTGCACACGCACCGCGGGGCCGCCGCAGCAGCAGCCTGGCGGTCCCGGCCCCGTTCCCGGCCCGGCGGGAACGAGCCGCGTGTGCGGCGGTGGCGCGGGGCACCGGGCCGGGCATCCCCTGCGGGATGCGGCCGGGACTCGCCAAGGTGAACGTGCGCGGCAGAGCGGAGCCGCCGCCGCCGGCGGGGACACCGGGAGAGGACACTGGGGATGGAGAACAGGGGAGGGGACACCGGGAGGGGAACCGGGGACGGAGCACCGGGGAGGGGACACTGGGGATGGGGCACCAGGAAAGGGACATCGTGAACGCTGGAGGTCGGGAGCACTACGCACCAAAGACCACGCACCAGAGACACTGCGATGGGGAGCACCGGGGACACTGGGAAGGGAAAGACTGGAAATGGGGCCACTGGGGATAGGGACAGCTGGGAACAGGGCTCAGGGCTACCCGTGAAGGGACAGTGAAGCCGCTGCCTCTCTCGCTGGGCAATGGGTGGCCACGGGCATAGCAGCCCCACGGCCAATTGCGCGAGCTGTTGTGGGTCCTGGCTCACCAGACCCCCATCCCCGCAGGGCCGGCTGGGTACTCACCATGACTGCAGCACAGCTCGTCACCTGCGGGATGCTCCTGGCCACCGTGGTCCCCGCCGGAGGCCAGGGGGTGCTGCCGGAAGGGGTGTCTTTAGGCGGGGACCCCTTGCACAGCCCTGCCTGGGGACAGCAGTGGCCGGGCCCATCCCCTGCCTGGGAGGCATCAGGGGAGCCGAGCGGCGCCGGGGCCTCCGGGAGAGAGCGCTGGGGGGGCAACAGCCCCGTGCACTGGTCCCCACCGCTGCAGGCAGGGCATGGCACGGGGGCACCCCTGGAGATGGAAACCACTATGACGGGCGCTGATACCAGGGCCTGGAGGGACGGCAGCACAGCCCTGGCTGTGACAGAGGAGCCGCTTGTCACCTGGCGAGGACATGAGGCCGAAGGCCAGGGCAGCCCAGTGCCTCACAGCTCTGCACCAGGGACACCGGGTCCTGGGGTGCCCACGGACACAGGGCCACCCTCGGCAGGGCAGGGTCTCTCCCTGTTGGGACAGAGTGCCACGAAGACAGCTGGCACCCCCAGCCCTCAGCCAACCGTATCCACCATTGCTCTGAACCCCCTGCCAGCAGTGGGAATGGGGGCAGCAGATGCCCACACAGGGGGACAGACAGTGGTGGAGGGACCCACGGCGGCCCCGGGGCTGCTTCAGGATGCACAGCTTGCTCCAGCCAGCAGCCAGTCAGTCCCAATGGGCACTGTCCCTGTCTCCCATCCCACAGGCATGGGGCCAACCCAGCGTCCCTATGCCAGCCCTAGCTCTGCACAGCCGGTGAGCGGCTGGGGGGACACAGGAGGGCCCCCCAGCCCCTCCCTGGCTCTGCCCAGCTCTGTCCCACAGCTGTCCAACACAACCTCGTCCTGGAGATCGGCTGAGCCCTGGACCAGGGGCTCCCATCCCACCAGCGAAGCACCCGGAGGGCCCCGCTCAGCCATACCACCACCAGCCCCGGGGATGCAGTTCCTCGCATGGACCCCGGGATGACTGGGCAGCAGAGACCCCAGCCCACCCCAGGGGCTGTCCTCAGCACCAGCCCTGCGCCTCTACCTGCCTCCAGCATAGCCACCCCCAGCACCTCCAGCACAGGTAGGAACCAGCACGGTGCAGGGGACCCCTTGGTGGGGACCAAACCCCCACAGATGCCAGCACTCTGCTCTGCCCTCTCTCACAGGGCTGTTGCCTGAGGAGGACGTTGGCTCCCCACAGCGGGTCCGGGGTGCTGTGGGCGCTGTGAGCATCCCAAATGCCACCAAGGCAACCCCACAGCCAGCGGTGCATCCATCCACCACAGGGACGCTCGGGACCAGGCACTCAGGTGATGCAGGGCTGCGTCCAAGCCCATCCATTCTGCAGATGCTGTGGGAGCTCATCCCTGGGGCATCAGGGCTGGTGGGGGGATGGCAGCTATCTTGGGCTGCCTAGCCGGGACACTGTGACACCTTCAATCAGGATTGCACCTGACGACGGCCCTAATCTATTCCTGCCTGCAGGGATTAGTGCTAAATGCTCAGCGGGTGGGGGCTTCCCCAGGGGGGTCGGGGACATGACCAGGGATGTGCCACCCCTTGCACTGTGGGTCCTGACAGAAAACCCTGGGAAGCACCAGTGGGCAGAGCCCTGGCCAGCACAGAGCATTCCCCGTGCACTGCTGGAGTGCCACAGCTGATGCATCCCAGCGTGAGGTGCAGGTGGGGGCTGGATGCCACCAAAGCCCCCAGTCCTCACTGACTGTACCCCTCCTTCCTGCCTGCAGACATCCCGGGAACGCAGCCCCCTGCCCCCGGCACTGCGACCCCCTCAGCCACGTGGCGGCGAGCAGGGGTGACGCCACAGCCAGCCCCCCGAAATCCATCCTCACTGCAGCCACAGCCACATCCCAGCCATGCCCCACCAGCGCCAGGGGCCAACGGGACCGGGCTGCGCTGGGCTGAGCTGCAGCACCAGCTGGGCCTCTCCTGGGAGGCCCATGTCTATGGGTTGGCTGCCATCTTCTTGCTGCTAGCGCTGGGATGCCTTGCCGGGCTGGCAGGGACGGCCATCCTGCGGCCCCCACACCTGCCCCACACTGTGGGGGCCCACGGGCTGCTGCTGGCTGCCTGCCTGCTGCGGGCCACCTTCCTGCTGCTGGACCCCTACGGGGCGCGGGGCCGCCTGCCCGCCCCAGCCCTGCTGCTGCTCAGCACAGCTCCCTTCCCGCTGCTGCTCGCTGCCTTTGCTCTCCTGCTCCAGCGGCTCCAGCGCCTGGCCCAGCTGCGGCTGCTGCCAGCCCGGCTGCGGGGGCTGCCGGCACTGGGGGCTGTTGCTGCCCTGCAGAGCGCGGTGCTGGGAGCCGCCGATCTGCTGCCACCCCGGCTGGGCCCCGCCGCGCTGGGGCTGCAGGCGCTGGGCTGCGTGGCAGGGGCCCTGCTGCTGCTGGGGGGGCTCTGGGGGTGCTGGTGGGTCCTGCGGGCGCCCTGTGAGGAGCCAGGCCCAAGGCCAGGGGCGCGGGCGCTGCTGGCGGCAGCGGTGGCAGGGCTGCCGGTCTGCGGGCTGCAGCTCTACAGTGCCGTGTGGCTGCGAGGGGTCCTGGGGCCCCCCGGGCGCTTCTCCCGGCCCGGCTGGGCGGCACAGCTCTGGCTGCGGATCGGTGAGCTGGGCACAGCTCTGGCACTGCTGGCAGCCGCTGCCGAGCCCATGTGCTGCCGGTGCCACCGCCAGGGCCCCGCTGGCCACTCCTGCTGGGCCAAGGCGCTGCAGTACTTCTGTGCTGGCCGCAAAGCCGAGGCACCCGAGTACCCCAACAACTGCTACGACTGGGCTGGTGGCAGCGCCGGTGGCACTGGTGCAGAGCGAACACCCCCCAACGACATCTCCAAGAGCCTCATCCGCAACCCAGCGGAGCAGCTGCCCCTGCGGGCTCTCAAGGACAGCAATGAGGCCTGGGCGGCTGGCACCAGCATGACGGGGCTCAGCCCCAAGTGCCCCAACATGTTGGCCGCCCGCTCCTGTGCCACCTTCGAGCAGGGCTCGTCCCCCTCGCTCGGGGAGCTGATCTTCCGCCCGCCGTCCCCCATCGACCTGCGCCGCAGCATTGACCAGGCGCTCTGCCGCCGCCACCTCCTGCAGGACAGCCTCTTCAGCCGGCCCCGACGTGGCTCGGGCCCCTCACTGCATGGCTCCCCAGCCCCCAGCCCCGGCCTGGGCCGCATGGTGCGGTGCAGCTCCCTGACAGAGCTGCCCGGGCCCCGGCAACCCCCCGGCACCATCACCGTCACCGTCACCGCCTCGGCCAGCTCACTGGAGAGCAGCTCACTGAAGATCAGCTGGAACCCCTGGCGCCATGGGCTGTCCTCACCTGACAGCCTGCCCCTGGACGAGGCTCCCAGCCGGGCCCCTCTCCTGGTGCCCGCCGGACCCCCCAGCTGGGAGCGCGAGGGTCCTCGCAGCTTCCCAGCCCTTGGCAAGGCGGTGGACTCCCGCAGCCTCTCCAGCGACACCATTGAGCTCTGAGTCAGGGACAGGCAGAGACTGAGGGCGCATGGGGACGAGCCCAGTGCGGGGGTGCAGTGGTCTGATCCTGCGCCCCTGCAGGGCCAGGCAGGGGCTGGCTCCATTTGTGCCAAATGAGAGAAATAAAGAATTTATGCTGGGAGGAGCTCCTGTTGGCATGTGGAGGTGGGGAGGGTAGCAGCACCTCCAGACCCCCTGATCCCAGCCCTGAGCAGCTGAGCTGGGTGTGCAGAGCTTTATTTCCTGAGATATGGACACACAGACAGATGGGCACACCCCGACAGACAAACCATGGACAAATGCAACAGCCACACTCATGCATCCAGCAGGGACCCCCTTGCCCAGCACGGTACCCCGAGGAGCATGGGGCCCCTGGCCCGCCCAGTCTGGGAGGGGAGATAGGCTCTGCCCAGGGACATGGGAAGGAGGGGTGGGATGGTGGGGGCAGCTCTCCCAGCCCCACAGCTCAGGGCAGAGGGGGGAACCCAACCCTTCACTGCCCCACAGGGAATGGTCTCATGGGAGGAGGTCCTAACAGGGCCAGCAGCCCCAGCCAGGAGGCAGGTAGCAGGATCACCCCCTAACCTGCCCTCCCCCCCCCCCTCCACCTAACATGGTTCCAGGCCTCTCCTTCAGAGCACAAGGGGCTGGGGGCAGCATGCTGTGCTCCCCACACAGTGCCACACTGCCTGCCATTACCCCTCCAGCCAGAGGAGTCTGTCTGGATCAGGTACCCCTGGGATCAGGTACCCCTGGCTCTTTCTGCAGGGGGGAGAAAATGAGACCCTACGCTAAGGCGGGGCTGGGGGACGCATGCAGGGCACAGCACTGTGTGCAGGATGCAGCCTCATCAGCCAGCCCTGCCTGGGGGGGCCCCACACCTCAGGCTGAGCCCGCCTCCCCACTCGTGCCCAGCAGCCCCAGAGCTATCTGCCCTTCATGAAGCCATCGAGGACGCGGTCGCTGCGGTCAGAGAGCCAGTAGCCGGCCATGGCAGCCACGGCGCCGATGAAGATGGCGGTGAAGACCATGTCACCCTTGGCAGCCAGCGTGGCGAGGGCACAGATCATCACACCAAAGAACATCTGCTGCAGCACCACCACCTCGTCGTCGGTCACGTCGTCAAAGAAACCCTTCTCTGGGGCATCTGCATGGACAGTGCTCGTGGAGAGGCAAGCCGAGCAGCCAGAGCCCCCCCATCACCACGCACACCCACTGCTCATGCCCCCACACCACGTTAGCCATACCAGGGGGCTTGTCCTCGACACACTGTCCATCCCGGCGGACGTGGCCTTGGGCGCAGACGCAGCGGTAGCTGCCCTCTGTGTTCTCACACACCTCCTGTGCTCCGGTGCACACCGGCTCCTCGGCGCTGGCACACTCGTCCACATCTGTGGGGGAGACAGTGCTCAGGCAGGGCTCGGGGCAGTGGGGAGGGGGCACTGCAGCCCACCAGCCTATGGGAGGCACTCACCCAGGCACTTGGCTCCATCCCGCCAGTAGCCCTTGTTGCATTTCTTGCAGCGAGCTGGCCCGGCACCCATGCAGCCGATACAGGCCGTGGAGCAGTCTGCCATGGAGAAAGGAGCCAGGGTTGGTGCTGGAGCCCCCTCCCATCCCAGTCAGGGCTGGCCTCAAGCAGGGGAGATCCAACTGCACAGAAATCCTCCACCTCCTCCTGACCTCGGCACTCGTAGGAGCCCTCCGTGTTGACGCAGTACTGGTTGGCTCGGCAATGCGCCATGTCTGTGCCACACTCGTCAATGTCTGCGGGAGAAGTGGGGATGGTCCTGCTGAGCCCTGGGCTCCTGAGACACAGCACCCCACGGCCCCAAGCTCACCCCTGACCTCCACTCACCGATGCAGCGGTGCTCGTGCAGTACCCAGCCCCTCTTGCAGCGAAGGCAGCTGGAGTCCTCGGGCCCCGTGCAGCGCCCGCACGCCTGGTAGCACTCTGCGGGTAGGGAGAGCCGGTGTGGGTGCAGGCAGCGTCCCGCTGCCTGCACCCAGAGTCTGGGGCAGCACCAGGGGAACCCTGGCTGCACAGCTCCCCTGGCCCCCACCTACCAGCACACATCAGGTGGCTCTTGTTCCGCGAGGCCTCGTAGTAGCCGTCACCGCACTCAGCACAGAAGGGGCCGCCGTAGCCCGGGCTGCAGACGCAGAGGCCGGTGCCGCGGCGCGTGCCGTCGCCATCGCATCGCCCATTGCCACTGCAGGGCTGCTGGGGCCCACCGGCGCAGGCTGCGTGGACAGAGACCAGCCAGCTGGCAGGCAGGGCTGGGGGTGGCAGCCAGGGGGCCCCTCCTGCCCCAGCATCACCCCACTCAACCCACAGCTACTCACGCCGGCAGTCCGGGCCATAGGTGCCAGGCGGGCAACAGAGCATCAGCCTGTCCACACACAGCCAGTGGAAGAAGTCGGGGTGCTCCTGCCGCCTGGGGAGGGGGGACACAGCACTGAGCCCCCTGCCATCCCCCTGCCCTCCCATGTCCCCGTCCCCAGACTCACTCATGGAACCACCACTGCTCCACATGCTCCTCGCTCCGCTCCAGCAGCTGATGGCAGGTGAAGTCCGAGGGAGCACAGACGCCCTCTAGCACCTCCAGGAGACGGGTCTCACTGTGGGGATACAGGAGTCAGTGTGGGGACACGTCCCCTGGGGCAGCTGGGCTCCCCCAGTTGTCACTGGTTGGGGTAACTCACCTGTGCTGGTACTTGGACAGCTTCTCCTCCTCCCAGGCTGTGTTGCCCCCGCCGAAGCCCTCATGCTCGGTCCGCTCCAGGCCCTGGGCACACGGGGGAGTGGCAGCACAGCCATGGGACCCCACGGTAACCTCCCTCCCCGTAGGGTTCCCCCAGAGCCGTGTCTCACTCCTCCCCATAAAGGACACACCACCCCCCACGGATCTACCACCCTCTCCCCTCCCCAGAGCGAAGCCCCTGTGCCCGGGACTCTCTCCCCTCCCTAGGGATGCTGTGGGAGTGCTCCACCTCACCAGAGTCCCCGAGGCCACCTCTGTAATCACCCTAATCTTCCCAGCCTGTGCTGTCTCTGCCCTTCCCCCGGCTACATTCCCCACCCAGGACCCGCTTCACCTCTGTTCACCGCCACCCCCAGCCAGTGTCCCCCACGTTGCCACCCGTGGGTCCCCCCATGCACCGCCCCCTCGCCCCCGGCTCCCCGCCCCAGCAGGGGCTGTGTCACCCATCACCCCGCCCCGCACCCTGCTGAAGCTGTCGGCGAGGCCGCGGCAGGCTCGGCACGGCTCGGCCCCGTCCCGATGGGGGTCGGGGTCGGCGCGGGCGGCCAGCAAAACCCCCCCGAGCAGGGCAGCCCCCAGCAAAGCTCCCCCAGCCCGGGCCCCCCGGGTCGGCCCGGCCGCGGCAGCGGCGGCAGCGGCGCCATCGGCGCCATCGCTCCCGCCCCGCCCGCACCACGTGGGCCGCGCCCGCTGACTCAGCGCCGCCCGCCCCGCCAATGGCCGCGCGCCGCCGCCGCCGGCCCCCGCGCCCAGCCAATCAGCGCCGCCCGCCGGGCCCGCCCCCCGTACCTTAAAGGGGCCAAGGCCAAGAGCACCCGGCGCGGATGGGCCGCGGTCTGTGACCCCGCTGCCGGTGACCCCGCTCGGTGAGGCCCTCAACTCCCGATCCAAGGGAACACTCCCCATCACCCCCCCGCCCAGCCAAACCAGTTCTGTTCATCTTCCCCCCTCCATTCAAACTGGTGCAGGTCCTGCTCATCTCCCCAGACTGGCCCAGTTCCTTCTCGTTGCCCTCAGATTTGCCCAGTTGCCTCTTATCCCACCTTGAACTGGTTCAATTCTCTCTCCCACTCCCAGCTCCAAACTCTCCCCGTTTCCCCCTTACCCCACAATGAGCTGGTCCAGTTCCCCATCACCACCCCAGACTGGTCCAGTTCCCCTTCATACCCCTAAACTGGTCCAGTTTCCCATCCAACCTCCAGCCAAACCAATACACTTCCTCTTCACCCCCCAGCCAGCCCAGCCTCCCTTCCTGCCCCCATCCTCCTATACCTCCCAATCAGCCTGTGCAACCAGTCCCCTTGTTATCGCTCCCCAAGCCATTCCACTCTCCACTGGACTCAGAGCTGGACTCAAGGACAGGAAAAACACTGTCACCCCTTTATTCCCCCACCGCCTGCTGCAGCCCCTCGGCCACCGCTGCCACATATGGCTCTGGCCACCGTCCCCGCCGCCGGGCTGGCCCCGCCAGCGCCCGCAGGAACCCCCCCATCTCACTGGGCAGTGCAAAGGCTGGGGCTGCCCGCAGTGCTGCGGGCACCGCCGGCACCAAGGCCTCCAGCCGGACCACCACGTAGCGCCCAGTGCCTGCCGCTAGCGCCGGCATGGCACAGGACAGAGCTGCCGCAAACACCTCACAGGGTGCCACGGCTGGGACATCAGCAGGGCCAGGGCTGTGCTGGGGGCTGAGGCTGCTTTCAGCAGCCCCAGTCCCTGACACAACCCTGGACCCTGTGTCCCACTGGTGTGCAGCAGCCACTGCAGCCGGAGAGAGGAGGAAGACGATGGTGTCACCATCACGCAGTGCCCGGTGGTGCTGGGCATGCAGCCAGGGCAGTGGCCCCCACGCTGCTACCCCGCTGCCACCCCCTGGTGCTGCCACCACCAGCAGCCCCAGTGGGCGCAGAGCTGCCATCAAGGCACACGCCGCCCGCTCCGCTGCCGGCTCTGCCGCGTGGACCAGCAGTGCCCGCCGGCCTTGCAGGGGACCTGGGGGGGATCATCAGTGTCTGGATCCCTCTAGGCACCCTGCACCCATCCTGTAGTGGGAGGCATGCTGGGAGCACCCGTGATGGGAGGAGAGCATTCTATGCCACTGTTCCCCAACCTCCCATACCCAAGCTAAGGAACAGTGATGATGGGAAGCAGCTAAGACCACCAACGATGTGGGAGCCATCCCCTGCTCAGTTCTCCAGTTCCCTTCCCGAATCCCCTTACCCACCCAAAGGGACAACCACCTTAGGAGACAGGTCATAGGAGGCAAAACCTGTCCTCCCACTGATAGGATTGCCACCCTCTTCTCTGTTCCCCTACACCCCTACCTATCCTGTGGGGCAGGCAAGTCTGGACCTGTTCTGGTAGGGACAGACCCCCACACTCCCCCCTCCCTTCTCTGCCCCCTGACCCCTGTGGAGAAGGCATAAACATTCCTGCCCACATGCCCCAGATCCCAAGCTCATCCCACACTCACCCTCAGAGCCATAGCCAGCCCTCAGTGACTTCAGCCATCCTGTGAGGAGAGGCAGTGAGGTGGGATCGTGGGAGGGGTCCTGGGCCAAGTACAGCCCCCAGGGGTGCACCACTCACCTTTCATGTCCTCCTTCTTCAGCACGAGCAGAAGTAGGAGACAGGCCGCTGCCAGCAGCACCCCCATCCACACCAGGGCCCAGCGGGTACGCAGGTCTGTGGGGCAGATCTCATCCACAAAGGGCCCCCGGCACCCAGGAAGGGTCTCTGGTGGCTACACGGGTGGGTGCACTCCCTCAACTTCCCACTTTAACCCCTCTCCCACACCACTGACACTCACACTTGTGCATGGGACAGGCCCAGAGCATGACCTCGGTGCTGTTTTCAGGGTGCCAGATCTGGGGGGGGACAGGGACACGTCAGATGCTGCCTGATCCCTGCCCACTGCCCTCCAGCTGCCAACACTGACCTGCCAGCACTGCCCTGCTGCCACATCCCGCTGCAGATCCTGCTCCAGCAGCCCAGGGTGCCCCCTTCCCTGCAACAGCACAGGGGTCAGACAGCTGTGCCACCACTGCCAGACACAGGAGGCCCTGTGCCACCAGTGCCACAACTGCCAGGACACGGGTGTCCCTGCCCTAACTTACCGTGCTGGTGAAGCTGGTGAGGGGCGTGCAGGCATCCCGCTCCACAGCACACAGCGAGGCATTCCCCCCACGCTCCAGCAGCAGGAGGTCATTGGGGTGGCCAGGCAGCGCTCCTGGGGATGTGCCAGAGGGCTGAGGGGGCAGCGAGGGGAGGCCGGGGAGGGCTTCCCTGCAGCTGGACCCACAGGCTGTCCCTGCCTTCCCACCCCAGAGTACTCACGGTCCCGTAGACACTGGATCAGCTGGACCTGCCCACCACTCCACACCTGCCCCAGAGAACGAGTTAGCAGTGCCTGGGGTTGCCTGTGGGGCTGCCCATGGGACAGCTGTGGGGCACAGGAATGTCCTACCTGCACGCAGAGGTTGGGGTGTGGCCTCAGCCTTCCGAACTCTTGGGGTCCCTGTGAGTGGAAGGGATGTTCCATGAATGCCACCTGCACCCTTCATAAGCCCCCAGCACCCCACAGAGCCCCACTTACCTGCCCCACGGCAGGCTGCTGCAGGCCAGGGAGGGATTGGCAGGGCCCCGAGGGCACCGGCTGCCAGCAGGGCACCAGCTTGGCTGGGAGATCGCAGGGGGCTGAGAGGGAGCAGGTCAGCACCTGCCCCTCAGTGTGCAGGACCAGCTGGCTCTGTATCCACAATTGCTCCCATGCCTTGGCATCTGTGGTGGCACCAGGAGAAGGGTGTCACCCCGTGTAGTGTCCCCTCAGGTCCCTCTGTGTCCCAGCAATCCCACACCCCAGCCCCATGGTGCAGCTACCATGGGAGAAGGGGCACAGGGTGGCCCTCAGTGGGTCCTGGGTCTCCAGCCAGACCTAGGAGCAAGGAGAGAGACAAGAAAAGGGAGGATTTGGGATGTCCATGTTGTGATCATGACCCAACTGGATCCCTTGGGATACATGGGGCCTGGAAAGCCTCTTTTTTGGTGGCACCCTGCCACCCCCATGGTGCCCCAGATGGGTGCCCACCTGCAGGCAGAGGCAGGGCAGCACCTCATTGGCAGGCAGGCTGTAGTTCATGGGTCTGCTCTGCTACCAGCAATCAGACGTGGGTCACCCCATGGCAAATCGCCCCCCAGCAGGGTCACCCAGGGGGACCTGCTCCCAGGGGACCCTCTCCCAACACACTGCCTGTAACACAGACATGGCTTCTCGGGAACAGGGAGGTAGGTAGCAGCCAGGGACCAGCCAAGGAGGGGGGTCAGGGAAGGGGGTCATACTCACCATGGTCACCACGCGCCCCGGACCACCAGTGCTGTGGCTCTGGTTGTGGTAGAACCGGAGCGTGTAGCTGTGCCCTGCCACAGCCCCCTGCACCTCCACAACCACCTCCTTCTGCCCTCGGGAGACCCGCAGCCTGGGCACTGCACCAGAGCCGGCTCAGATCACCCACTTCCTGGCACTGCCCGTCCAGCCCCACAGCACAGGGCATGGTACCTACAGGGTCACTCTTGCCCCCAGCATCCACCGCCCAGCTCTCCTCAGGGGATGCAAGCCAAGGTGGGGTGACACCAGCACCTACCTTGGCACTGGGGAACAGCAGCCTGTGCCGGGGGCCATGAGCAGTCTGTGGGGACAGGGAGTCAGTGGGCAGAGGGATGGGAACATCGCAGGTGGCACGCCGGGGCTCACCTGGCACCCGCTTCTGCTGGCTCAGACTACGCCGTCCGCGTGAGTTCGTGTATGCCGTGACGTGGAGCTCGGAGCCCAGCGGAGCCTCGAAGCACCGGAAGATCACCCAGCCCTGGGCAGGAAAACCACCACCCCGCTGCGGTGAGGCACCGGCACCACCAGCCCCACCTCCCTCGAGCACGGGATCCCCATGCCGTTGAGAGGCACCAATGCCAGCACCCACATCCTCAGTGCCCAGGGACTGACAGCGTTGGGACACCCATTGCCAGTCCCCACACCTACGTACCAGGGTTCGGTTGCGCTGTGTGGGGGCCAGGGGTGCCTGGACCTCCACAGCCACACAGCGAGAGGAGGTGAATGTGTGCCCGGAGAGCAGCAGCAGCACAGTGACACTGGGCTGGGACAAGGTGGCCCCAGCCACTGGTGACCACTGTCCCCCACCACTGCCATCCTCTGCCCCAGGGATCCCTGGCACCACGGAGCGGGGGGTTCTGGTGGCAGTGGTGGTTCTGGTGGCAGGTGCCAAGGCCAGGCGCACACGTGCCTCCAGACAGGGCATACAGGCCGTGGGCTCACTGCAGTGCAGTGCCGGCTCCAGACGCAGACGAGCCAGGGCCAGCCCATGGCCAGGCCCCGGCGGCTCCGTCCCACACAGCACGTCGGTGTCTGGGGGGGCAGGGAGGGCAGTGTGGGGGTGGGTCCCCAGGCCCTGGGTGAGCTGGGGGCCATGGCGTGGTGGTGGCACTTACCCAAGAGGCGGCAGGCGAGGCCCTGGGGGAGGCGGGGGTGAGGCCGGTGGTGGTGCTGGCTGCCCAGTGCCCCCCGTGCTGGTGACACCGACCCACCTGGGAGCAGGCCAGGCTGTCGCGGGGGGCCCCACGCCCACCCGCCGCTGTCACCACCAGCACGAGCAGGAGCTGCCCCAGCGTGGGCATGGCGGGGCCGGGGCCGTGGGGCGCCCCGGCCCCACACCGTCTGCTCCCAAACAGCCTCTCTCCCGGCTCCACGGGCCCCGCCGCCGGCGCCGGCTCCCGCTTCCTGCTCTGATCCCGGACACCCGGGTCCCTGCGTGGCGTCAGCAACCGCCCTGGGGTGGGGCCTCCTGTTCCCGCACCGACCACGGAGGGATCCGTGCCCCGGCACCCCCGGGAGGGCTTGGGGCCCCACAGGGATGAGGTTGGCCCCATGGCATGGGCACGGTGCCCGGGCTGGAACCAGGCAGCCCCAGCGACTGTGGGATGGAGCGTCCCGGCTGTGCCGGGACAGGCTGTGCCCAGCCGGGTGTGTTCTCTTGCCCCCGGCCCGTTCTGCAGAGGGGCACGGGGAAGCACCCACCCCCCCAGGAGCACCAACAAAGTTCCCCCACCACACCAGATGGACAGCAGGGCAGGGTGAATTGATGCCTTTATTGCTTCCTCTGCAAACCAGATCCTGCTGGCAATGTCGGAGCAAGGAGAAGGGCCAGCCTGTGCCCAGCGCCTGCCCCTCCAGCCCCCTGTGCCTGGGCAGGAAGCCCCCCCACCTCCTGGCTTCTTCCTGTACCACCTTGATCCCTTGCTTGGCTGTGTTGTCCAAAGGGGCTTCTATAAGCTCTCCTCTGGAGCAGGTCCCTGTGTAGGAATAAAGCTGCCCCTGCCCAGGACAGCATCTCTGCTCCTAGCCCCAGGTGACCAACTGGATGCTCGCTCTGACTTCTGCAGCCCATCGCACCACTGAGACCAATCCTGCTTGGACCCCTGCAGCCCCTGGCTGAGGCACCCACGGGCACCCTTCCTGCACCACAGTGGACATGCTCACCTGAGCCCTGCCCCTCCATAGCAGAGCCCCTGCCCTCACCAGGGCTGTGCCCAGCCCTGCTCACCCCACAGCCATGCCCAGCTCAGTCCCAGCTCAGGCATTCAGGTGCCAGCAGCTGCCCCAGGGGGCTGAGGTGGGCACCTGCCCTCCTCAGCCCCTGCCTCTATCAGCCGACGCAGGAGCCCCCCACCCCTGCCCCGGTGGCAGCGGCGAGGAGCTGGGGGGCTGCCCCGCAAGGCACCCAGCAGACCAGGCAGCTGCCGGGGCAGGCGGTAGGTGGGCAGGGGCCGGAGGGGCCGGGGCACGTCACGGGGGCTGCAGAGCCGACTGAAATAGGCCAGGACCCACCCGCCGCCGCAGCCCGCCGCCCCCAGCTCCCCGTGCAGGCAGGCCATGGCTGCCCCAAAGATGTCATGGGCATCCCCAGGCATCCCACTGGCTACCCCGACCTGCCACCGACGAAAGAGACGGGAACTGCCCCGGCTCCAGAGGAGTAGGACAGTGCCATGCTGGCGGCCCACGCGGCCCCGCTGGGCGTAGAGCCAGGGCAGGGTGCCCGACTGCCCCAAGCCACCCGCTTCCCACAGGTCCAGGTGCACGTCACAGCCCAGCCCTGCGCGCAGCCGCTCGGCCAGAGTGCACACCAGCCCCAGGTGCTCCTCCGAGTCTGGCGAGTACAGCAGCAGCACAGGGCGCCCGCCTGGGACACCTGCAGAATGGAGGGGAGAGTGGTGACAGTGCAGCCCCCTGTCCCACTGATCTCCCGTGGGGGAAACCTTGGCATCCACCACCATCCACTGCTCCAGGACCCTCTGCAACCCACGAGCCCTGACACTCCAGCCCCATGACCATCGTGGCTGGTGGTCCCATCCTGCAGCCCCCCAAGGTGCCCCTCACCATTGTCCGGCCTCCAGGCACCGCGGCAGTTGAGGAGCAGCACGGTCACGACCAGCCCCAGTGCTAGCGCCAGCCCCAGCAGCCCAAAGTGCCTGCGGGAGACTGAGAGAGGGGCAGTAAGGGGGGTGTCTGCCCATCCCTGCATCCCTGCTGCCCCCTGTGTCCCCCACAGGACACCCTCTCACCGTCAGGACAGAGCAGCTGCTTCCGAGCAAAGTGCACGTCCGAGCGCCACACCTAGGGAAGGGGCTGGGTGAGGGGGGGGCTGTGTTGGGATCCCCCCCCATGGAGCAGGTGCAAGCACAGGGGTCACCTTACCAGCACACAGCTGCCCAGGACCTGCGCTGGCAGTAGCAGCGCCAGCTCCCCTGGGGCAGAGCCCTCTGGCTGCAAAGCATAAGTGCAGGGTCAGCACAGGTCTGTCGCCACCATGTCCCCCCCAGCCCTGCACCACTCACCTGTGTGACAGTGTAGAGGGGGGCCTCAGGCTCGCACTGCCCACCCCGGCGCTGGCACAGGGCTGCGCTGAAGGCCGCAGGGATGCGGGAGCTGAGATGCAGGCGCAGCTGCAGCCCCCAGACACTCACTGAGACATTCCAGGCAGTCTCTGCAGCCACCGGAGAGAGAGGGGAGGTTGCAGAATGCCCAATAGGATGAGGGGTGCAAGGGACCCCAGTGAGGGCTGTGCTCAGCCCAGGGCTGCCTCCTGCATGTGGGGCTCACCTGGCCGGTGGGGACACTCCACATGGCTGCTATTCCCATAGGAGAACTGAGGGATCAGCAGAAGGGCTGGGTGAGCTGCCATTGCCCACCACAGCCCCCCAACCCCTTCCCAGGTGGTGCCCACCACCCACGGGGGCTTACTCGGAAGCAGAGCTGGGGGTGCACATCCACCTTGTCCAGTGTGTAAACCTGGAATGTGCAAAGAGTATATCACTGTCACCATCCCTAATCCACACAGCGCACTGACACCCCAAGTGCTCACCCGCTGCCCTCGGGGGACCCTCGAGTCCAGTGGGTGCCCCAGCCAGGGGCTTGGTCCTACATCCCATGATACCTCAGGATCAGGACCCCTCACCTGCTCCTCCTCGCTGGCTGTGGAGTTGGGGATGTTGTGGCAGGGTGCAGCTTCATCTGCTGCCTCCCTCCAGCACAGCGTGGCCCGTGGATGCAGGGGGCAGCTGGCACTCAGCGCCATTGCCATCTGGTCCTTGCTGCTGGCACTGTAGTCGTCGAAGCGCACTGAGGACCACAGCTCAGGGCCATCTGCGGGACACTGCATCAGTGGGCTGGGGACACTGGGGGACACCCTTGGGACCCAGCTCCCCTCCCCACAGACACTCACAGGCATCCGGCTGATCACGGAATGGGCAGCGCTTCCTCCGCGGGCTGTCGTGGTGAGGGTAGGAGGCCTGTGGGAGCAGAGTGGTGAGTTGGGGGCAGGATATGCCCCCACTTCTCCTGAGAGGGCAGACAGGGCCTCCAGTGGCTGCAGGGGGAGGGCGACCCACCTCAATGCACAGGCAGGGCACCAGGAACTCATACGGCAGCGAGATGCGGTGGCCACCTGGCACCAGCACCTGCAGCAAGAAGGGAGAATCAGCTGGTGGGGAGTGTGCCCTTCAGTCTGATATGGGGGTGCTGGGGGGGAGCAGAGCTGTTACCTGCCGGTGGAAGGGCCGGGGCAGCTCCTCACACTCCAGGGCCAGCTGATGGCACAGCCGCACCATGAGGGCAGGACCCTCAGGCACCCACACGTCAATAGCCCGTGCCTCAGGGACCCATGAATGGGTGAAGACAGGCCCTGTGGAGCAGGCAGGAGGTCAGCCAGCACCAGCATCCCCCAGGACACCCCCCCAGGGCCCCTCCATTCTCACCGTGTGGCTCAGCGGTGACCAGGCGGCTGCGGCTGAGGGACAAGCCCCGGTCTGGGATGGTGCGGAGGGAGACGAGGATCTGCTGCCCGCTCTCAGCCGGGAAGCAGTCGAACTGCACCTGCCACTGCGGGGAGCAGGGGATCAATGGGCACCGCCAGCTCCGGTGTCCCCCAGCTCCAACACCCACCCCAGACTCACCGTCGAGCTGTCCAGCACCCTGCGCCGCTTCCAGACCTGCAGCCAGCCCGCCCGGTTGGAGCTCAGCTCCAGGAAGGTGAGCTGCAGCCCACGGACACCGCCGAGCTCTGCGAGAAACCGGCGTGGGGTGCTGACACAGGTGGGAGAACGGGGTGAGTGTCCCCCACCGTGGGGGATGCCCGGCCCCGCCACCCCTGCTCGTACCTGCGGCGGGAAGGGCCAGGCGCACCCGCAGGCAGGGCTGGCAGGGCTGCCCGGGCAGGCACAGCCGGGCACTGCTCAGCGACAGGGCGGGCGGCTCCAGCGGCGGCACGGGGCGGGACGGGCGGCGGCAGCGGGGGCGGCTCAACGTCCTGTCGGCTGCGGAGGGAGAGCAAAGGGGGAGCGGCCGTGAGCCGGGGGTCCCGGACGCAATGGGAGCCCCGGGGACCGGGAGCCCTCGGAAGAGGAGAGCCTCGGGAAGGGGAATCCTGGGGAGGAGTACTCGGAAGGGAGGAGCCCAGGTGATTTGGAGTTCTCGCAAATGGGGAGCCCCTGGCATCCGGAGTCCTCGGAAGCGGGGAGCCCCAGCGGCCGGGGAACTCCGGGGACCGTGAGTCTTCAGAAACGGGGAGCCCCGGGAATCCGGAGTCCTCGAAAGCAGGGAGCCCCGGGGATCCGGAGTCCTCGGAAGCGGGGAGCCCCGGGAGCCTAGAAGCCCCGGGGATCGGGACTCCTTGGAAGCGGGAAGCCCCATGCCCCGGAGACCAGGAGCCCCCCCATCCTCCACGACCCGGTAGTGGCGAGCGGGGGAAGCCCCGCCGTCCCGCCGCACCCCGGAGGAGCCGATGTCCCCGGGCAGGGGCAGCCCTGCCCCGCCGCTACTCACCGGTGGCCCGGCACTCCTGCAAGCAAAGACACGGGGGTGAGCGCGGCGCCGCCCGCCCCCCACCCACCTTCCCCGGCCACCTCCCTCCCTTTCCCCGGCGCTCACGAAGTTGGCGGAGACTCTGAGGCGGGTGACGGCGGCCCCCGTGTCGGGCGGCAGCAGCAGCAGCAGCGCGGCGACGGCGGCGAGCAGCACCGTGCGCCCCATGGCCGAGCGCCGCCGCTCCCCGCCCCGCCCCGGGCCGGCCCCGCCGCATTCCTGCACCGGCACGTGCGGCCCCGCCGCCCCCCCCCGCTGCCGGGCGGCGCTTCCTGCGGCGCAGACACGCGTGGGAGCGCGGACAGTGCTTTATTTCCATAGAGCAACACGAAGAGGAAGGGGAACGTACCCCAGGGAACCCTCCACGGCCCCAGCCCTCGGGGATTCTTCCCCCCCAAGTTACATGCGAGCCCGGGGTAGTGGCGTGGCTCAGACACCCGCAGCTTGGTCCCCGGGGGCCCCCCACCCACCGGAGCTGCGCCAGCGCCGCCCCACAGGACTGAGCTGCAGAGCTTCAGCACCTCACGGAGCCCACCCATTCCCACTCATTTCTTCTTCTTCTCCTGCGTGCTAGTGAACCAAGAGTCCAGTAGCTTCTTGCTGTAGTAGAGCTGCCAGCCATGCACCTGCGCGGCCACCACCACCACCAGGTACATGACGGAGACGGCCGAGAAGCCGAAGATGAAGCGGTAAGCTTTGCCGTGGCGGTAGAGCTGCTGCGCCATGGGGAACATCTCCATGGCCCCGTAGATGAGGGGAGCCACGGAGAAGAGGCCGGTGCTGATCATGGAGAGCACCAGGTAGCTGATGTTGTTCCGGGGAAGGAGAGCAGGCCAAGAAGGGAGGGCAGGATGCTGAGCAGGTAGGGGTACTCCCACTGGTAGGGCATGGCCACCTGGTCGTGGGGCAGCAGCTTGAGGTGCCCCACGCACATCTGGGCCAGCAGCAGCAGCCAGATGACCACGTGCGTGTAGATCAGCTTCTTGATCTCCGACTTGAGAGTCACGCTGGGGAGAGAGCGCGGGGCCGTCAGAGCCCGCTGGGGGCCGCGTGTCCCTCCCGGGAGTCCCGGGGGAAGGGACACCTACCTCATCTGGTAGTGCGAGGCCACGCGCTCCCGGTGCTGGAAGTCGCTGCCGTCGGTGCCGGGGGCGCGGGGACCCCCGCGGGAGGCCATGGCGCTGTCCTGGGGAGGCACAGCGTCAGGCGGGGCCGCTCTCCCTGCCCCCCTCCCCAGCGCAGCCCCGGCCCCATCCCCCCGGGGAACCCCGCCCCGGGCCTCCCTCCCGCAGTGACAGCCCTGGGGCCCCTCCCGCGACCGCCCGCCCAGAGCCCCCGGCGGGTGCCGCCGCTCCCCGCCGCGCCGCACCTGAGGGCGGGACGCTCTGCCCGCGCTTCCGCCGCTCTATGGCCGCGGCCGCGGGCTCTCCGGATGCCGGGGCGGCCGCTCGGCGCAGGCGCGGCGGGGCCGCCATGGCGGGCACCGGGGAGCCGCGGCCGCCGCCGCCGCCGCCGCGCGAGGGCTGGCGCGAGCGGGAACGGGGGCGCGCGCCGCGGAGTCAGCGGGGCGGGAGGGGGACACGAGGGGTGACACGGGGTGCGTGGGACACGGCGTGTGTGACACGGGGGGTGGGTGACACGGGGTGCGGGGGACACGGCGTGTGTGACACGGGGGGTGTGTGACACGGGGTGCGTGGGACACGGCGTGTGTGACATGGGGGATGTGTGACACGGGGTGCGTGGGACACGGGGTGTGTGACACGGGGGGGGTGTGTATAGTGCGAGGTGCATGTGAGACAAGGGGATGTGTGACACGGGTGCCCGCGGGCTGTGGGCACGTCGTGTGAGTGCAGAGGGGCTATGGGGTGGGTGTGGGGACACTGTGGGATTGCAGATGTGTGAACACAGGCTGGGGAAGTGTGAGGGTGCAGGGACAGGCAAGGGCATACAGATGTGGGTGCAGGGGCACACCTGGCAAGGCAGGGCAGTCAGTGGGGGAGTGATTTATGGACACACACGGGAAGGTTCAGGGTAGGTAGCTGGAGGAGTCCCACCCGTGCCACCCATCACTCCATCCCCTGCAGGCAGAGGCGGCCACTGGGTCCCGAAAAGACACTGGGGCTGCTGGAGGGCTCCGTGGTGCACCAGGAAGGTACCGGGGGGAGAGGGAGATGGGGGCAATGGAGACAGTGCGGGGGCACATCCTGACCAGGCTTCTCCTTGCCAGGAGCCCTGCTGGCACTGAACAAGCCCCCAGGCCTGCCTGTGCTGGGTGAGTATGGGGCAGGAAGGGGGGTCTGCTGGGGGTACCCGCCTTGGGAGCTCAGCAGGTGCTGATCCCCCAACCTCTCCCCAGGACAGCCTGGGGAGCTGAGCCTGGATGCACTGCTACCAGCGCTGAGACGACGGCTGGGCCTCCCTGCTGAGTTCCACGTGGTGAAGGCTCCTGCCAGGTATGGTTGGAGGTTCCAGGTTGGAGGCCCTGGGGCAGAGCCAGCGGGGCCTTTCCCCCTCTGGGGCTCAGAGCTGCTGTGTCCCATAGGCAGTGCTCTGGCCTCGTCCTCCTGTCCAGCTGTTACCATACCACTAAGAAGCTCCAGCAGTTCTTCACCAAAGCCCGCCAGAGAGGCCAATACCTTGCCACGTACTGGTAAGTCCCCAGGCCCCTGCTGTGCTGGCATGGGGGTCCTGTTCCCTCCTCACCATCTCTCCCTGCAGCGCTGTCACCGTGGGAGTCCCAGCAGAGGCGGAGGGCGAGATCCGCACTGGGCTGTGCTGGCAGCAGCAGGGTGACACTGCCATGGTAAGGGAGTGCCGGGGTGCTGGGGGTGTGCAAGGTGCCATGGGGAGTGCTGAGGGCTGTGCTTCATAGGTGGTGCCAGTGCCAGCCCCGGGACGCCACAGCCTGGCCAGGAAGGAGGTGAAGAGCACCCTGACACGCTACCGGGTGCTTGGTGCCAGGGGAGGCTGTGCCCTCCTCCAGCTCCAGCCCAAGACAGGTGAGTGGCCTCTCAACACCCTGTGCTGCCATGCTGCCCCACCACCACAATCCCACCTTCCCCCTGTGCCTCCCAGCCTTCCCGGAACAGCTCCAGGTACACCTGACGCTGCTGCTGTGCCCGGCCCTGGGTGACCACGAGCACTCCTCCCGCGTGGGCAGTGTCCTGGGGGTGCCCTTCCTGCTGACCCCCGAGGCCGCCCCAACCCGCACACAGGTATGTGGCCAGGGTGGATGCTGGTTGGGGGGTTCAGAACAGCCCCAGGGATCCCACTGACCTACTCACCGACATTGCAGGTGCTGGATGAAGAGTTGCTGTCCCGGCTGGGACTTTCGCCGCAGCAGCTCCATCACCTCCCACTCCACATCCACCTTCAGGAGCTTGTGCTGCCTGAGGGCCCCCTTTGTGCACCCCCACCACCCCACTTCCTGCGGACTCTGCGCTGCCTGGGGCTGCCCGAGTGCCCCAGTGCTGCAAGAGGATCCCCACCCCACAGCTCTCTGTCAGCCCATTAAAATCCCCACCTGCAGCTAGAGTGGCTCAAAGCCCAGTTCTTTTCTTGCCACACACAGGATGTGTTTCCCTCCACTGTGCCCCTGGCATTACTGGGAGCACCAGCTCTGCCACCCCTCTGTACCCACCCTGGTTCCCAGTGCCAGGGCACAGGGGCATCACCACCACGACAGGTGGTGTCTGGCAGTGTCTGCCCCTGCTGTGTCTGGCAGGGGTGACCGCAGGCAGGCAGGAGTGGAGGCAGCTTTTCCTGCCTGCTCTGTGCCCCAGCAGCCCCAGTTCCTGCCTGTAGCCCAATCCTGGGAGCAGCCCTGGCCCTGCCCACAGCTCCCACACACAGAAGGTCCAAGCCAGGCTCCTTATTACAGAAGTATTTTAAAGTGCGTATGAGGGATGAAGTGGGGACCACGACACAGCAGTGGGGGTGCACCGTGGTGGGAGGGAGCTGAGTACTGCCATGCTGGCCCAGCAAAGATGGGCAGGGTGCTGTCCCCTCCTGGGAATGTCTCAGTATCCCAGGTCTTCTGTGTCCCATTGGGAACTGCCACGTGCCTCTGCTCTGGGCCAGGCGTCACAATGATCTTTGCAGGCAGATGTAGGCGCGGTGGCCTGGCAGGAGGGAAGGAGGGGACACAGCCCATGGCTAGCCAGGGGTTGCTGGGTGCTCCCCAGGGCAGTGGCACAGGCACTCTATCCAGGGGACAGACCCTGATCAGGGGCTGAGTGGCCTGGGGCTGCCTGTGTGGGTGACGGAGCCGTGGCAGCCCCTGGCTCCCAGCAGAGCGGCTCCGGGGCTGTGGCGATGCTGAGAGGCCAGAGCTGGAGTGGCTCCATTGCCGCAGAGGAGGCTGCTTCCCTGTTGCTGCTCTGGGCTTGGGGACCTGGGTGTCTCTGGCCCCTGGGGACATGGGGAGCCTGGGGACACTGAGCACAGTGGTGGAGGGTTGATGCTGTGCTCGCTGTGGTGTCCGTGTGTTTCTGGCCCTTGGGGACACAGGAAGCTTGGGGGCACTGGGCATAGTGGTGGGGGATTGATGCTGTGCTCGCTTGGGTACATGAGTGTCTCTGGCCCCTGGGGACACAGGAAGCTTGGGGGCACTGGACACAGCGATGGGAGATTGATGCTGTGCTCGCTTGGGTACATGAGTGTCTCTGGCCCCTGGGGACACAGAGAGCTTGGGGGCACTGGGCACAGTGGTGAGGGGGCGATGCTGTGCTCGCTGGGGCATCCCGGTGTCTCTGGCCCTTGGGGACATGGGGAGCTTGGGGGCACTGGGCACAGTGGTGAGGGGCGATGCTGTGCTCGCTGGGGCATCCCGGTGTCTCTGGCCCTTGGGGACATGGGGAGCTTGGGGGCACTGGGCAGAGTGGTGAGGGGGTGATGCTGTGCTCGCTGGGGCACCCCAGTGTCTCTGGCCCTTGGGGACACGGGGAGCTTGGGGGCACTGGGCACAGTGATGAGGGGGCGATGCTGTGCTCGCTGGGGCACCCTGGTGTCTCTGGCCCTTGGGTACTGTGTGGCACTGGGCACAGTGGTGGGGGACTTGACCTGAGCTCGATGCTGTGCTGGCCAGCACTTCTTCAGGGAACAGCCTTTGACTATCAGCTTCACACGCCCAGACAGAGGCCTGGGCATAGCCACCTGTGGGGAGACAGCAGGGAGTGGGGACTTGGAGTGCCCAGGGTGTGCCTGCCCCCCAGCTCCCCAGCCTACCTCCTTGTAGATGAGCTCAAAGGCTCCAATGGAGCAGGTGGGGTTGTCCTTGCGGTCGAGCACGAGGCGCAGCGTGTCCCGCTGGACGTTGGCACAGAGCCGTCGGGTCACAGCCGAGGAGGGGCTCATGGTGGGGCAGGAGTTGATCTCCAGCAGCCAGGGCTGGCAGTCCTCCCCAACGAGAAAGTCGGCCCCATAGAGCTCAAAGCTGCTCTTGCGGAAGCCCACCTGGTCCTGGGCGCTACGCAGGGCGTTAAGTATTGCCGCCTTCATGCCAGGCACTATCACCTGATGCCAAGCATCCGCTTGCCCCAGCCATGCCAGGTATGCCTGGAACTGCCTGCTGGACCAGACCCTGTCGTGGGGCACGCGGGGGTCCTGGTCTGGTGACGTCTTGTACCACTTCTGGACGGAGACGTTGCAGAGGTGCCTGGCACTGGGGTAGGGAGAGGGGGGCTGAGATCAGTCTGAGGGGCTGGGATGTGGGGAGCCAGGGTGGGGGGCACTCACCGCTCCAGGCAGTGCAGGGAGAAGGGCCGGGAGCAGAAGCGCAGGTAGCAGTCTCCGTAGAACCAGACGGTCAGCGGCTTCCAGTCAGTCACCACAAACCACTGCCGG
This sequence comes from Myiozetetes cayanensis, assembly GCF_022539395.1. Lineage (NCBI taxonomy): Eukaryota > Metazoa > Chordata > Aves > Passeriformes > Tyrannidae > Myiozetetes > Myiozetetes cayanensis. Next base: position 9,265,717 of record NW_026087389.1, read on the forward strand.
ATGTCGAATTTGGTGCCAAAGATAGTCAGCAGCCGCTCCAGGTACTTCTGCACCACCCACTTGCCCTCCCGCACCGAGGGTGCTGTGCAGCCCCGCGCCAGCCGCAGCACCTCCTCCAACCGTGTCGCACAGACGATGCCTGGGGAACAAGGGCACAGTGATGGTGGGACCCCTCCTCTGTGGGGAGCCCGTGTGTGTCCCCCGCTTTCCCCAGCCTTACCCCTGCCTTGCGAGTCGGCACCAGGCTTGAGGATCCAGACATTGAGCTTGCCCTCCATGCTGAACTGTGGCAGCTGCTCTGCCAAACGCCGCAGCAGGTCCTGGCACCGCTCCCTCTGTGCCCCACTCAGCACCAGCCCGGCTCCCTCACTGTGGGGTGACATGGGGAGCTCAGCACCAGCCCCACCAATGTCCCCTGCCCCCTGTCACGCTTGGCACTCACTGTGCCACGCAGTAGTAATCCTGGAGGAAGCGGTTCCAGTCAATGCATGTCCTGCAGGGGAACGGGGTGCCCCTGTCAATGTCCTGGTGCCTCAGAACGCCCAGGTGCTGCTCACAGACCTCCAGGGCCTCCTCCACCAGCTGGGGGTACAGGGGAGATCCTGACCCTGCTATGGATGGCATGGGGTGAGAGACATGGCTGCTGTGCCAGCCTTGGAGCCAAAGCAGCACAGAGCCTCCCTCTGGGACCTGTGGCTTTGGTAGCATGGGGAGAGGGTGGGGGGTGGAGCACCCATAAGGAGCATTTATGGGAGGGAGCAGGGGATCCCAGGCCACAGCCATGAGCAGAGACTCAGCCTCCACGCTCAGGCCCTGGACCTGTTCCTGCCATCAGCCCCAGCTCCATGCACTCACCTGGCCCGTTGTCAGAGCCTGGGGGCTCCTCAGTCCTCATCAGCCTGTCCCCAACCTCTTCCAGGGCCAGTTTGAGCAGACTGCGAGCTGCTGTCAGGCGGAAATCATCTGCAAGAAGGAAGCATTGTCCCTAATCAGTCATGCACAGGATGTGGGAAGAGTGGGAGCACAGGAGGGCAGCAGCTCACCGATGAAAGCTTCCCGCTCGTCCATGGTCCCCAGCCGATAGCACCGTGGGAAAAAGGTGTTGGGGTCTGCTTGCTCAATCCAGGGCAGGTTTTGCAGACTGAGGCATAGCCCCTCCTGTTTAGAGAAGGTTGTCAATCCCTAGTGAACCCACCCCCCCACCTTGTGTCCCCCCTCTCCAAGGGCTCCAGGCCCCCACCTTGGTGGTGAAGGCACCCACTCGGGCATAGTGGTTCACCACCTGGTCCTGGTCCAGCAGCTGAGGGTCAACAGCGCTGAGGTAGCTGGCCCAGATGAAGTTTGGCACTCGGTCCCGCACCAGGTAGGACTGTGAGGGAAGGGGCCAGAGTGGGACACGGAGCCCCCGTCCCACCCTCATCCCCAGGGTGTGCCCCATGCCTGGGGATCCCAGGGAAGGGCAGTGGGGGCTGTGGCAGAGCTCAGCCCTCTCAGCTAACCATGAGGTCATGGATGCCATTGTGGTCTTCATCGCACTGCTCTTCCTCCTCTTTCTCCTCCTCCTCCTCAGTGGGTGGCCATGGGGAGTGCAGTGGCTCTGTGATCTCCAGGACAGGCTGTGCCCCACCACGTGGGTTCAGCACTGCCTGCCTCTGCTCATCACCATCATCCCTTGCCTCTGTCTCCAGCTGCTGTTTCTGTTGGTCGCCACAATGCTGCTCCAGCTGTCTGCCCACACTGGGGGGCTTCCTCTCCACCCAGCCACGGGCCCGCAGCAGCCTGCGGATGATGGGGTAGGGGCCCTGCACCATAAAGATCTTCTTCTCCTGCACAGACACCAGAGGGCTCAGCCTGCCCCAGTCCTGGTCCCTCCTGAGCCAGACATGCAATAAAGGCAAGTACATGACATTTGGGGAGGTGTGAAATCAGGCCCCTCACCTTAATGGCTGTCTCCACATGCAGCTTGGCCTTCTTGAGCAGCTCAAGGTGAAGCCAGCGCTGGTGGCCATCCTGGTGGCCCGAGGTGGTGGCTGATGCCAGCCGTGTGAGCACAGCCCTGTCTGACCTCGCTGGCCCCGTGTCCCCAGCACGGGGTGGGGCAGAGCGAGGGAGAGGGCGCTGCCCTGCCTGCCTCTGCCTGGCTGAGCCTGGGGCCCCTGACGTGGCATTGTCTGACATGCCAGGCTTTGCACCAGCGCCCCGGGTGCCCTGCACAGCCCTGGGATGTCCCTTGTTCCCAGCCTTCTGGGCCCGGGGACTGCTGGGGTGTGCCCTGCTCCAGCGCTGTCCCTGGCTGGGGGGCTGTGTGCCCGCAGTGCTGCTCTCGGTGCTACACTGTTCCATGGTAGCCTGAGGGCGAGGGGAGCTGTGGGTGGCTCTGCCTCCTCTGTGCCAAGCAGGTCGTCCTAGTCCCCTGTCCCATCTGGGGACTGGAGCAGGTGTCCAGTGCAGAATTGGCCCCCAGCCCCAGCACCACTGTGATATTAAAATGCAGGCTGTGGCCCCCAACCCCCAGTACCACCGCGAGGTCAGAGTGCAGGATGTGGCCCCCAGTTCCAGCGTGATGTCAAAGTGCAGGATGTGACTCCCCTCACCCCCAGCAGTGCTGTAACGTCACAGCCCCAGCCCCCACAGTGGCTCTACTGCCCTCCAGGCAGGATAAACAGCCCCCTGTGCCCACAGCCTCCACCGCCCCCCCTCAGACTGCACATACCCCCCCAAGCCCTCTTGTGCCTCAAACACAGAGGAACCCCCCAAGCCCCTTGGTGCCCCCAGGCCCCCTTCAAGTCCTTTCATATCCCCCCACTACCCCTATGGCCCGCCCCGACACCATCAACACCCACCCCTCGGTTTGCCGTTGCCATGGTGCTGTACTCCTCCAGTTTCACGCCCCTTCCCGTTCCATGATCTGAACCCCCTCCCCCCGGCCGCGGTTCCCCCCATCCCTGGTGCGGCGAGGGAGGAGTCGGAGGCGGTGGATACAGCAAACGAGACCGTTTAAAAAAACACGACGAGACAGGGGCAGCGCCGGGGCCGCGCTGCTGCGAGCGGGGGCTGCTCCCACCCGGCCGCCCCGCCCAGACAGGCGGGGCCCGGCCCGGCCCGGCCCGGCCGTTCTCGGGGAGCGGGAGCAGGCACAGGCACGGTGCCCGCGGGCACAAGCATGGGGGAGCCACGGGGTCCTGCACCACGGCCTAAAACTGGAAAGGACAGAAGACACGCAGCTGTCAGTGCCTGCCTGGGGCTCTCACCGCCCTCCTGGTAGCCAGGTGGTGCTCACAGACATCCACACTCAGCTTCTCCCGCTGCCTCCCCCAGGGACTGCACATCCACCACAGTGCCCACCAAAAGGGCCTGGGACCCCAGGGCTGCTGCTGCCCCTGAGTGCACTCTGGGGGTCTCAAAAGCTGGCACTTCACGAGCAAAGAGGGTACAAGCACCCTCGGCACCCTCCCCTCCCTGTTCCCAAGAGGGTCCGTGGGTAAAATGTCACCGCTGTCCTCACTGAGGTGACAGGAGAGCTCTGGGCACAAGGGCCACCCTGGCTTTGAGTGCCACACCCACTCCCAAAATCAGGGACCCGCCCCCTCCCATTCCAGAGCCTCACATTCTTAAGGAACTCCTCTGCCACGATGCGGGCCCTGGCATTGACAGAGAGCTTCATCTCGCTGATTTCCTTGTCAATCTCCTCCATGAAGTGGATGACAAAGTCCACCAACTTGTGCTTGTACATCTGCTCCGTGTGGAAGTTTGTGATCAAGAAGCTGATGTCGTAGCCCTGGGAAAGAGAGAAGTGCCCTGGGGATCAGCGCCCAAGTCACTGACACGCAAACTTGCATCCCAGCTCTGCCCTGGACACCCTCCCAGCACCAGGAACAGAGCTGGGGGCTGCTCTGCCCCCTCCCTGCCCCCTCACCTCCACGGGCTTCCTGCGCAGGATGAAGAAGTTTTCAGCCCTCATCATCATGAAGCGCATGAATTTGTGGCACAAGATCTTCTCGATCTCATCAGCCTGGGGAGAGAAAAAGGAAGTGAGGCTTCCCCCGAGGCAGGAGCTGCCAGCCCCTGCCCACGCCCCCTCACCTGCTTCACGGCGATGCTGACACGCACGGAGTTGATGGAGCCCTCGATGAGCACCTTTTCCTTCTCGTTCCTGCTGATGATCACCGGCTGCAACAGCAGCTCTTTGCTGCTCCTGCAGAGGAAGGGCAGGGGTGACTCAGAAGGCAGAGTTTACTGCTGAGGAACAGGGAAGCGGAGCTGCGGGGATCACAGAGATGGGGGGGATTGCAGCAGGATGCTTCCCGTACCCCCCGGGACGTCCCTCCCCAGGGCAGACCCTCGCTCGTCCCCAGGCTGAATCCCCTCCTCCTTCCCGCAGCTCCCAGGCTCCCTGCCGGCACCAGCGCTGTGCCCGAGGGCCGTGGGGTGCCCGGAGCACGGCAGAGACCGGCCCGCGTTTCCCGGGGCGGGCAGCGGGGGCCCCGCAGGGCTCCCCCGGTACCCCCTCCCCGTACCTGACTTCCACCTCGGGCTTGTTGTGCCGCTCCACCACCTGCGAGGAGAAGTTCTCCAGGCACAGCGCGGCCTGCAGCGTGGCACGCACCGCGTTCAGGTACGGGCGCAGCGTGGCGGTCTGCGGGGACACGGCGGCGCCGTCAGACCGCGCACCGGGGACCGGCTGCTCCCGGGTACCGCCTCCTGCGCCAGCCCCCGGCCCGCAGCCCCCGGGCCCCCATCACCCCCCGCTGGTGCCGATGCCAGCCCCGGTGCCGGTGCCGGTGCCGTCCCCCCGCCCATCCCGGTCCCCCCGCCCTACCATGGCGGTGGCGGCAGCGCTCCGGTCCCGGCAGGCGGAAGTGGCCGATCACCTCTTCCGGGATGCGCGGCACCTCCCACTGCGGCGGGAGGGAGGGGGGGCGGGCAGAGAGCTCCCGCCCCGCGGCCCGGCCCCCACCGCGGCGCGGAGCGGGATGGCGACACCCCGCGCGCTTTCCCCCCCGCGCCGCGCCGCGCTTGGTACGCGCCTGTCAGCTCTTCCATATTAGGGCAGGGAGACGGAGGGCGCGTTGGGCCAATGAGCGTCGGCGCGGGGCGCGGCGCGGCCAATGGGCGGCGAGGGGCGGGGCGGTCGCGGGGCCGGAAGGGGTTCGCGGCCCAGGCTGGGCCCCCCCCCCGTCGCGTCCCCGCCGAGCCCCGTGAGCCCAGCCCGGGATCTCACCCCGCGATCCCGCCCCGTGAGCCCAGCCCGGGATCCCGCCCCGTGAGCCCAGCCCGGGATCTCACCCCGCGATCCCGCCCCGTGAGCCCACCCCGCGATCCCGCCCCGTGAGCCCACCTCGCGATCCTGCCCTGGGACCCCGTCCCGGGTCGCCGCAGCGGCCCGGTGCTTGCCCCAGGTTCCCCCGGTGCTTGCCCCAGGTTCCCCCGGTGCTTGCCCCAGGTTCCCCCGGTGCTTGCCCCGGGTTCCCCCGGTGATCCTGCGCGCGGGTCCCTCGCAGCCCCGATGCCCCCGGGCCCCCGTAGCCCCCTGCTCCGCTCCCCTCTCCCCCGGGTTCCCCTGTCCCCAGCGCCTCTCGGTGCCCCCGGAGCCCCCCAGTGCCCGGTGCCCGCCGCCATGAGCGAGCTGAAGGACTGCCCGCTGCAGTTCCACGACTTCAAGTCGGTGGACCACGTGAAGGTGTGCCCCCGGTACACGGCTGTGCAGGCCCGCTCGGAGGATGACGGCATCGGCATCGAGGAGCTGGACACGCTGCAGCTGGAGCTGGAGACACTGCTCTCCTCCGCCAGCCGCCGCCTCCGCGTCCTGGAGGCTGAGACACAGGTGCTGGGACCGTGTAGGGTCAGGGACAGGCTCCCTGTCTCGCTCCTTCCTGCCTAGGGGCTACCCCTGGCCCGCCCCTGCCCAGCCCTGGGCATGGGACCTGATGGGGCATCGACTCTCTTCCAGATCCTGACGGACTGGCAGGATAAGAAGGGCGACCGGCGGTTCCTGAAGCTGAGCAAGGACCACGATGTGGGCACATCTGTCAAACATGGGAAGCCCAAGAAGCAGAAGCTGGAGGGCAAAGGGGGCCATGGGACTGGGCCTGGCCCTGGCCGGCCCAAGTCCAAGAACCTGCAGCCCAAGATCCAGGAATACGAGTTCCAGGATGATCCCATTGACGTGCCCCGCATTCCCAAAAATGATGCTCCAAACAGGTGTGCGGGTGTTGGGGGACATTGGGATTATCTGTCTCCTTCCTTGAAGCATGCAGCACAAAGGCTGAGGGAAAAGGTACCCCGGGGAAGGGGGCCATGTGTCAGCTCCCATGTGCTCCCCTGCAGCTCTCCCTCACAGTCCATCCGCCTCTGCAGGTTCTGGGCATCAGTGGAGCCATACTGTGCCGATCTCACTAATGAGGAGGTCAGAGTCCTGGAGGAGCTGCTCAAGCCACCTGAGGATGAGGCTGAGCATTACAAGGTGAAAAGCTCCTGAGCCCATCCTGTGCCCTCTCTCCCCATCCCCTCCAGTACCTCACAGCAAGTGTTCCCACCTGGGATGCTGCCGTAGTGCTGGGGAGGTGGGAGGCAAGGCAGAGTCTCCAGGAGCTATGCTGAGCCCTGCTCTCACAGATCCCACCACTGGGGAAGCATTATTCCCAGCGCTGGGCACAGGAGGACCTGCTGGAGGAGCAGAAGGATGGAGCCCGGGCAGCAGCTGCTGCTGACAAGAAGAAAGGTGTCCTGGGGCCACTGACTGAGCTGGACACCAAAGGTGCCCCCATCCCGCCTCTGCCTTTGCCCAGAGGGGCTGGGAACACTTGTACCCAGTAGAGCCAAGCCTCAGCCCCAGGGGCTGAGACTGCCCTGCCTGACTGCTCACCTCTGTTGGGTCACCTTTGGGGTTGTTTATCTTCCTCTTCCACTTCCTCCCAGATGTCGATGCCCTCTTGAAGAAGTCGGAGGCCCAGCATGAGCAGCCAGAGGACGGGTGTCCCTTCGGTCCCCTGACGCAGCGTCTCCTGCAGGCCCTTGTGGAGGTGAGAGGGCTCTGTGGGGCCATGCCTGTGGGGTAGCACCGTCACAACCCACCACTAACCCTTACCTTTCCCTCATGCTCCCTCTGCTAGGAAAACATCATCTCCCCCGTGGAGGACTCCCCCATCCCTGAGATCGCCGGCAAGGACTCGGGAGCCGACGGTGCCGGCACGTCTCCCCGCAGCCAGAACAAGCCCTTCAGGTGAGCGGCTGAGGCAGACCCAGAGCTCGGCGCTGCCCGTGGCTGCGCGGAGCACAGCGCTGGCTCCCTGCCCCCGTGAGTCGCGGGGAGCAAAGGGCGCATGGTGGGCAGCGGCCGCTCTCCACCCTGGCAGCGTCCCCCACACCAAGTCCCTGGAGGGGCGGATCAAGGAGGAGCTGGTGGCTCAGGGCCTGCTGGAGTCAGAGGACCGCCCAGCCGAGGACTCGGAGGATGAGGTGCTGGCGGAGCTGCGCAAGAGGCAGGCGGAGCTCAAGGCCCTCAGCGCTCACAACCGCACCAAGAAACACGAGTTGCTGCGGTGAGAGAGAGGGGGCAGGAATGGGGGCAAGCAGGGGGCTGCCTGGCGGGGACTGACACCCCTGTGTGCCCCCCAGGCTGGCCAAGGAGGAGCTGCACCGGCAGGAGCTGCGACAGCGTGTCCGTATGGCCGACAACGAGGTGATGGATGCCTTCCGCAAGATCATGGCTGCCCGGCAGAAGAAGCGCACGCCCACCAAGAAGGAGAAGGACCAGGCTTGGAAGACCCTGAAGGAGCGGGAGAGCATCCTCAAGCTGCTGGATGGGTAGCAGGGGCTGAGGACCCCCCTCTCTGTGTGGACCTCACCTGCAGGGTTCTGCCCTGCCTGTGCTCTGGCTGTACCATGCCAGTGCAGGATGGAGCGGGCGCAGCCTTCTGCATGCCCTGGGCCTGCTCAGCCTCCTCACCTGCGAGACAGAGCCTGCCTGCTGTCTCCTCCCTGAGTGGGGCTTTCACTGATTCAGGCTTGGAACCCTGTGGAGTTGCGGGGATCTCTCCCGTGGACAGCCTCCCCCAGCTGGTGGCTTCTGCTCCCACGTTACCCTGTGCTCCCCCTGTAACTCAGGTGACATCAGCCAGGTCACTGCAGGGGCCAGATGTGGTGGCTCCTGCAGTGTGGTTCCCACAGTCCCTTGTCCATCTGTCACTGCGGGTGGGGAGATCCCAACGCCCACAGGGGAGCTGGGGGGAAGGTGGGGAGGGAAAGGGGCTGGAAGGGCGGTGGGCCCGGTGGGTGGGTGGGTGGCCGAGCTCTCCATGTACCGGTGGCTACTATTGCCACAACCGTGGGCAATAAAGGCAGCTGTGTGCAGGTAATGGTGTGGTGACATCGGGGACCAGCCCTGCCCTGGGGTGGGTGTGGGCGGGGGAGGGTCCTGGCGGTGCTGGGCTCAGTCGGGGGGAGTGGCGAGGCGTGGCAGGGTCGAGTCTGTCCTGCAACCCCACGCGTGTCTACCCAAGGCATCCATCCACTCGCATCCATCCCCACAACAGACTCGGGGGGCGGGGGGATGTCACCGCCGCGCGCGCGCCCCCTCCCCGCTCCCCCCGCCTGTCCACGCGCCCCCGCGGTCACGCGTGTCCCCCCGGCCCCCGGCGGCCGAACCGCCCCCTCCCATTGGCGGCGGCCGGGCGCGCGCCCGCCCCCCGCCGTGACGTCAGCGCTGTCCGGCGGCGCCGCGCCGGGAGGAGTCGCCGCTGCTCCGCCGCGGGCCCGGGGCCGGGGCCGTCGGTAAGGGCGGGGCGGGGCGGGGGCGGCGTGCCCGCGCGCGGACACCGTGCCCACGCGCGGCTCCGAGTGGCGGCGGCGGAGCTGCGCGACACAACCCGCGCTGCGCAGCTCCGGCTCCCACGCGTGTCCCGCCCGGCGCGGCTGTGCCAGCTGGCAGGCGTGGGGAATGCCGGTGGAGACCCCCCCCTCCACGCACCCACGCGCGTGTCTGGGACCCTCCCCCTGCCTGCCCGCCCCGAGCCCGCCCCGTGCCCTCCCCATGGGTGGGCAACCGGAGGGTGGCTGCCTGTGTCCCCAGTGGGACATCCCGTGCCAAAACTCCTGCATGGCACAGCTTGTTCCCATGACCCCACGATGACAATCACGTCCCCTTAGTACCCTGTTACCTCCCCCGTGTCCCCACACCAATCCAGCATGCTGACACCCTGTCCCCACCCTGTCCCCCACTCGTGTCACAGGTGGGAGTGGGTGGCCCCACGGGGCACCATGCCGCTGGGGCAGGATGGGCCCAGCTGGAAGAAGAGGACCGAGGACATTCGGCAGATCTACGACTTCCGAGACGTCCTGGGCACGTGAGTCGCAGGCTGGGGGACACACTGGTGACAGCACTCACCGTGATGGGTCTGGCCCTCCAGCTTTGCCAGACCTGCCAAGTGGAACCGGCTCAAACCCTGGCCCGAGGTGGGGCTGGCACATGCGGGGAGACACTGTGTGGCACAGGTGCAGGTGCCACCTCCCACTGGTGCTGGCTGGTTCCCCCTGCTGTGCCACGGGTGGCTGTGCCATGCCCAAGGACGGTCCCCCAGCTGCCAGAGGGGTTCCCACTGGTGCCCACGGCACTGTAAGGCTCTTAGGCTGGATTAGCAGGTTAATTACGTCAAGGCTTAGGGCCCGTCGCAGCGCAAACATGCTACCTGTCACTTCCCCACTTGGGCACTGCCAACAGCTCTGTCTGGCTCCTAACAGGCACCTCAGCCCTTGGGTGACCCTGGGTGCTGCAGGATGGCATGGCGTGGGGCTGCCAAAATCCACATGGGGGCTCAGCCCTAGCATGGCTCATCCCCGGCAGCGTCACGGCCTTATCCTGCCTGATGGGATGGTGCAGCCATACCGGGAGGGACAAGTGGTGCCAGGCGTTCTATTGCTGGCAGGGTCCATGACCAGCCATCCCAGCAGACGGCTCCCACTCACTTTTCTCCTATAAATAGCTGGACTTTCTGCCTGTCACCATGACAATCGTGGCATGGTGGCACTGGCTGGCTCTGGCTGGCATCCCCCCTCTGCCCTGCTCATCCCTTAACCCCCCCAGGGGGGCCTTCTCCGAGGTGGTCCTGGCAGAGGAGAAGGCGACACGGAAGCTGGTGGCCATCAAGTGCATCGCCAAGAAGGCGCTGGAGGGGAAGGAGACCAGCATTGAGAATGAGATCGCCGTCCTCCACAAGTAGGGGATGTCCCAGCACCAGGGTGGGGGTCCTGCCCCATGGCACCCCCACAACCTGGCACAGCTCCCCACTGCCAGCACCCATTGCCGCGTGTTATTGCCAGTGCCCAAAATAGCCGGCAGCGCGTGATGCCCTACGGCATGGAGCCTGGCTGCTCCCTGTCCTGTGGGGGCTGGGGTGGGGGCAGGCGGGAGCCCCCTCACGCCCCTGCACCTCCCCCTGCAGGATCAAGCACCCCAATATCGTGGCCTTGGATGACATCTACGAGAGTGGCACTCACCTTTACCTCATCATGCAGCTGTGAGTGTTGCTGGGAGGCTCCAGAGGGGTCTTGGCTGGGAGGGGGGACACTGTGCTGATGGGTTCTGCCCATCCCTGCAGGGTCTCTGGGGGGGAACTCTTCGACCGCATCGTGGAGAAGGGCTTCTACACCGAGCGAGATGCCAGTGCCCTGATCCGGCAGATCCTCGATGCTGTCAAGTACCTGCACGACATGGGCATCGTCCACCGCGACCTGAAGGTGAGCAGTTGGGGTGGGGGGTACACACGCAGCACCCTCATGGTGATGGCAGGAAGGGAACCCAGTGTTGCACGACCCTGAACCCCCCCTCCTCGCAGCCCGAGAACCTGCTCTATTACAGCATGGACGAGGACTCCAAGATCATGATCAGCGACTTCGGGCTGTCGAAGATTGAGGGCTGTGGCAGCGTCATGTCCACGGCCTGTGGCACTCCTGGCTATGTGGGTGAGTGCCTGCTGTAGGCTGCCACCACCCTGAGTGTGGGGTTGGGGTATCCCACAGATTGGGGTCCCCCCTCAACCCTGCCATCTCCCCCAGCCCCTGAGGTGCTGGCACAGAAGCCTTACAGCAAGGCAGTGGATTGCTGGTCCATCGGGGTCATCGCCTACATTCTGTACGTATCCCCGCTCCCATTCCTTCCTATCCTGGGGGTCTGGCCTCTCAGGGCTGCCCAGGGCCAGCATCCCCTCCCCCCTACCCCCCCAGGCTCTGTGGTTACCCTCCTTTCTATGATGAGAACGATGCCAAGCTCTTCGAGCAGATCCTGCGGGCTGAGTATGAGTTCGACTCACCTTACTGGGATGACATCTCAGACTCAGGTGAGCTGGGATCACCGGGGTGGTGAGGGCTGGGAGCCTGGCACAGTGTCAACAGTACCCAAGGGGGCACAGACACTCACAACTGCTCAATGCCCTGTCACAGCCAAGGACTTCATCCAACACCTGATGGAGAAGGACCCCAGCAAGCGCTTCACCTGCGAGCAAGCCCTGCAGCATCCCTGGTAAGGGGTGACCTGCCATGATCTATCCCTTCTCTGGCTCACCCCACAGCAGCCATGGGGTAGGAGGGCCCCAGCTGATCCCCATCTCGCTTCAGGATCGCTGGGGACACAGCCCTGGACAAGAACATCCACCAGTCAGTGAGTGAACAGATCAAGAAGAACTTTGCAAAGAGCAAGTGGAAGGTGAGTTGGGGGTGCTGGGGGGTGCTGGGGGACACAGAGGTCCCCCAGGCACCCCGTGTCAGGTGACAGACACTGTGGGGTTGGCAGCAAGCCTTCAACGCCACGGCAGTGGTGAGACACATGAGGAAGCTGCAGTTGGGAACCAGCCAGGACATCCCTGGACAGACAACTCCCACCAGCCCTGGCGAGCGGTTGGTGGGAGCGACCAGCAATGGTGAGCCCTGACACCCCAGTCCCCATCCTGCACCCCCAGGGCTGCTGCCAGGATCTCACCCTGCTCCTCCCCACAGGGTCGGACTGTGGGCGCTCACCCACAAGCAGAGGTCAGCGCCTCTTTCCAGACTGAGCATGGCCCCACGTAGCCACATCCAGGGGTGACCAAGGGGGTCCAGCCCTCCCATGGGCACCGTGTGGGGTGGGGGCCCTACAGTGCAGGAGCAGCAGGGGACAGTGTGGGGGCACCCTGCTGTGCTTGCCCTGGGTTTGTGGGGCTGCACTCACTGCAGGCTCACATCGGGGCAGGGGCACCCCACGGAGCACCCCCAGCCTGGGGCTGTGTCCCGGGCCCCTTCCCGCATCTGTTTCCTCCCTCCGTCCACGCCTGGCCTGGCACTGTCCCACACCCCCACCCCCAGCATGTTCAAGGAGAATTTTCCAAATGGATGTTTCTATTTTATTGCTTGTAATAAAGGCAAGAGGCCAAAGGTGCTTGGCTCAGCTCTGCCCTGGGGGAGCTGGACACAGCCCTGATTCTCCCCAGCCTCACTGCCCAGAGCAGCAGCTCCCTCCACACACACACTGGGCAGGGGACAGACACAGCCCACCCCCCTCCATCCCAGGCTGGCAGCAGGTGCAGTGTCCCACTCAAGCCACTGTTCCTCCTTGGGTGTCCCTAGGGGGGCCCATCCCCATGGCAGTCCTGGCTTCGGCTCTCCCAGGCCTGATCCCGGCTGCTGGCTGGCTCCTGGCCCTTGCGGAGGTCAGCACAGAACAGTACCTGGAATGGACAGAGACGATGGGGTGGGCCTGGCCAGGATGGGGGCGAGGGCTGAGCCCCGAGCTGCCTGAGAGGGGCGTACTCACTGCCTGTGCCCAGCCGGCGCGGGGGCCCCACAGCCCCCGAAAGAAGTCACCTGCGGAGAGAGGGTGAGTGCCAGCATGGGGGACACAGGCACCATCCCTGAGGTCCCATGTCAGGGCCCAGCCCTGCCCTCACCGATCTCCTGGTAGGCCCGGGGGGTCAGGCTCTTGCCGCCCACTGCCACACCATAGCGCTGCCGTGCAATGTGCCAGACGTGGGTGTCCACTGGCACTGCCTCGGCCTTGTCCAGGGACAACAGGCAGACGCAGTCAGCCACCTGCCACCAGCAGCACTGTCAGGCCCTGATGCTGGACCCCACTCCACATCCCACCCCTGCTCTGGCACCCACCTTGGCACCTACACCGGGCAGGGTGCACAGCACCTTCCTGGCCTCGGAATAGGGCGCAGTGCGGAGCTGGCACAGCCCTTCAGCACCAAGCCCCTCGGTGATGGCCCGCGCGCTCCCGCTGACAAACTTGGCCCGGTACCCAAAGCCCAGCGCCCGCAGCCGGGCCTCGGCATCAGCGCCTGCGTGGACACAGCACAGGGATGTGGGTGGGCACAGGCGAGGCCATAGTAGGGTGGCAGTGGTGGGGTGACAGTGGACCTGTGAGCGCCGAGAGGGACGGGAAGGCGTGGAACGGCCGGGCGTCGATGCAGCAGAGGTGGCGGCCGAAGGCCTGGCAGAGGCGTTCAATCATGGCAGTGATACGGGAGATGTGGTTGTTGGAGGTGCAGATGAAGGAGAAGAGGCACTCGATGGGGTCCTGCCGCAGTACCCGCACCCCTGCGGGCGGGACACAGTGAGGGGACACTGTGTGGCTCCTGTGGCTGTCTCTTGGGGCCCCATTGGAGCCACCTCACCTGGGAAGTCCTTGGCCACCTTGCGGAAGAGGGGATCGGCCGCCTCCCACTCGCGATACAGGGCCGACAGACCCACGTCCAGCTGGAAGTAGTCACGCAGGATTCGGTCCGTCTCTGCAGCATCCAGTTTGGCTGCTTTGGCAGGGCACCCATCCCGTTCCTCCTCCTTGTGCTCATCCTCTTCGCCGTACACCGTGTACCAGAGCCGGTCCCGGTCCTGCCGCAGTGTCCAGACGCGCCCCCCCAGCACGCCCGTCCAGGCCCCCGGGCTGCTCTCCCACCACCTGCCGCACACGGGCAGGTCGGGGCGGGCCCGAGCGCGCAGGGCCGGGCCGGGGGTGCCGGGACCCCCGTGCTGGCTCACCGGAAGCTCTGCCCCGAGGACAGCACCAGGTCCAGGCGCAGCTCGGCCGGCGGGCACGGCAGGCAGCGCCACAGCGACGGGCATGCGGACGGGACGTCTCGCAGCTTCATGGGGGCCGGGAGCGCGCCCCTACCCGGCCCCGCCGCTCCTCAACACCACCCGGTCCGTGCCCCTGGTCCCGCACCGGCGCCTCCGCTCCCCACCACAGATAAACCCCGCACGGGCGGGGCTCCCGCAACTCCCCGCCCCGGTTTCCGCCCGCCGACGGAAGCGCGGCCGGCGGCGCCACACGTGTCCGCCCCGCTCCCGATCCCGCCCCGCCCGCAGCGGCCGCGGCTCCGCAGCGGAGTTTATTTTCTAAGAATCAATAGATTTTTTTTCTTCCTTCAAAATAAATACAAACAACGTCCAAGCGCGGGGCCGGCCGGGGGGGCTGGGCCCAGGGGTTGGGGGCAGCACGGGGGTGGGGGGCGCGGGGGGCCGCCCTGGGGCACGGCGGCGGCCAGAACAGCATCCCGAGGAGCGGCGGGCTGGAGGGAGCGGGCACCGGGAATGGGAGAGTGGGGGGGGCGCGGGGGGGCCGGCCCCACCCCTCCCGTCCCCTGGTGGTGCAGGCCAGCTGCACGGGGGTCCCCGAGCCCCGTTTGCCCTGAGATTAGGCGGGGGAGCGGCCGGCGGGGCCGGCTCAGTCGCTCTCGCTGGAGTCACTGCTCTGCTCGCCCTGCACCTTGTTGCGGTGCTGCATGGCGCGGTGGTAGGCGATCTGCACCGACTTGCGGATGTTGGACTTGCGGCCCTCCAGCATCTTCTCCTTGTCCAGGTCCTGGTTCACCCCCAGAGGCACCAGCTTCGTCCGGGGCAACCACTGCCTGTGGGGAGCGGGGGGCCACCTCGTTTGAGGGTTACAATCGTCTCCGGACACCCCCCCCAAAGCCCCCGGCACCCCGGCCTTACCAAGTGCGCTTGTTGTCGAAGAAGAGGACAAGGTAGAGGTGCTCGCGTGCTTCCTGAGTCATCTGCTCCCCCAGCTTCAGCACCTCCAAGGGGGGCACAGGGATGGGGACGCCGTGGTGGAACATGCCTTCCCGCGGCATCTTGGGATCAATAATCTGCCAAAAGAGCAGTGGAGGGCTGAGAGGGGAACAGGGACCCCAAGAGCCAGTCTGAAGGAAAGGGACGTGGATTTTGGAGGCCCCAATGACAGGCAGTACTCACCAGTGCCGGGTAGGAGGGGTACCCCCGGCACTTGGCCCACACCAGATCCAGGGCGTCCAGGGAGGAATCTTCATCCTCAGAGAGCCACCCTGCACCGCGCGCCATGCCCTTGCGCACCACTGTGCCAGAGGGGAGGGGAGAGAGAGGTCAGCTGCATTCCCCCCAGGTGACAGTGCCAGCCGGGCGTGTGGCTGCACAGCCACAGTACTTACTGCCATGCCCCACGCCTCGTCCAGTGCCCACAGAGTAGGACTCGTTCTCCGTCCCTGACGTGTCCTCACTGCTGTCTTCCGGGAAGTTCACTCGGGAGAAGGAGGGTTTCCCTCTGCCCTGCTTGGAGGGCGTTGTGCTGCAGAGACAGGGAGCAGAGCCATCAGTAGGGGTCATGTTAAGCCTTCAGAAGCTGCTTTTGAGAGGGACAGCCTGGTGGGACATGAGGGCTTGGGGGCTCCAGCCACTGGCCTAGGCACTGGGAAGGACGTGGTAGGGGTGCAAGGCAGAAAGGTGGGATGGTGTTTCTGCCAGGGTGCTAGCCAGACCTCCACCCAGTTTCACACAGGAGGACCCAGAAGATGTGCACTGATCAGAATTAGAGGCACAGGCAGGAAGGAACCTGATGGTGCTGTCAGTGACAGAGCAGCTGCTGTGCCAAGAGGGAATTCCCCAGTTCATGCTCTTTGCTAGCGCTTTGGTGCACACTCACACCTCTTGGTTTTACATTAAAAAAAGCACAAACCCTGTAGATTTCTAGGGATTAGCTGGGAGCAGCAGGAGGGTGAAAGAGACAGGGACCATGAAACGGGCTCCTCGTCTGGCAACTCAAGGCCAAGAGCTGCCCACTGACACCCCAAGCAGCATCAGTCTCCAGAGCTGGGCCAGGGACAGTACCTGGTGCGGTCTGAGGCAGCACTGCTGCTGCTGCTGCTGCTGGACTCCGAGTCGGAGCTGCTCCGGGGAAGATTGCAGTCGTTGCGGTACACCAGGAAGCTCTTCTTCACAGGCTGGTTCCCACTGCTGAAACCGTTGGCTGGCAAGTCTGCAAAACACCCCATGGGAAGAGCATTACCACTGCACCAGCCCCTGCCACGTGCTGCCAGCGGGGCCACAGCTGCCCGGCTGCACCCACCCATGGGAGCGTCCTCCGTGGACTTGTCACTGTCACTGTCCGAGCTGGAGCTGGGCCGCGGGCTCCGCCCTCGCTTCCTCTGCCGCTGGGAGGACCCCATTATTGGAAGCTGGGGGGGCCCAATGGGGCTGTTCCCGTGCCCAGGAGTGATCTGGCTGTCTCGATTCTTTGGAGGGCGTCCCGGACGTTTTGGGGGCCCTGCAGTTTTAGGGTTCTTCTTGGAAAAGAGCACTGAGGTCCTCCTGCCAACTTCATGTGCCGGGGTGGAAGAAGAATTGGGACCCAGACCTGGAAGAGGGAGAAGGTGTCAGCTGCAGCCCTGCTGGCAGGAACTGCGTGGCAGTGGTGTCAAGAAACAGCTTCATTTCTTGGGAACATTATCATGGAAGATCCTCCATCCCGAGTGTTGCCATGCCTGCAGCTTCAGGATCAAACTTTCCAGTCTGCTGACAGTAAAAGCTAGATAGGGACATCAACGAAGTGCCTGAAAGACAAAGGTCCCTGCTTGCAGAAGAACTTGCTTTTCCTGGTTATTAGTGGACAGGACTGGGATGCAGAGGTGGCAAAACCCCCAGTGACACCTGGCAGCTCTGCCTGGAGTTTTTGCTGTGTCCCCACAGACCCCAGCTCAGCATCTCTGTCCAGGGAGCCGGTAGCTGGCCTGTGTTTGAATCCCAGCCTGAGACAGCATTTGAAGCTCGGCAGTCAGTACCATTGCAACTCCCTCCCGTGCCCCCAGGCAGGAAGGGACACTGAAGGTAGCCTGCTCCATAATGCCCCTAGAGAACCCCACAGCATGGCTGAGCTGACAGGGCCTGGCAGGAGGAAACAATCCATCTCATGCCCCACATCACACAGCTGGAACTCTCAGTCTCTGGAAACAACATCCGGTTCCTTGACTGACCAGGAGACAAGCTCACCAGGTGAGCATACTGACTGTGCTGTAAACACCAGCAATCTGCCAAACCTCCCCAGGGGCAAACACACACTAGGCTGCAGCTGTTCCAGACATTGGACATGGTCTCTTTCAGCTGCCAATACCCTCTGCTTGGCTGGCACAGCTCAAGACAAACTACTCAGTGGGTGCCATCCTCAGAGGGGCACACTGGGAGGGAGCCTAGGGAGGCACAGACATCATACTCTGTACCCACCCCTTTGGGAGAGACTACAGGAAATGAGGAATCCCTGCAGGGGAATGGGGGATAAGGGTCCATCCTGCAAGAGGCCACTGCCCCACTCACACAGAGGAGTGAAGAGTGAGGTGTGTGTGGGGATCTGACCATACAGCCCTTCAGCCTCAGGACGCACCTGGCAGGGCAGCCGCTGCCCAGCCGAGCCAGTCCAGAGGCAGCTCTCCACTGCTCCCCGAACCGGCAGTGCTCAGGAAGGAGCATTACCTTTGCCAGTCTCCTGGCTGCTGCTCTCCTCTGCAGCGCTGTCTGTCTGCAGGTCCTTCTCACAGGGGTTGTGGGACTGCATGACTCCCCTGGCAGAGGAGCTGTGCCGCTCCAGCCCGTCCCGGCCCAGGTCCCGCGGGTGCGCGAGCTTCCGCCGGAGAACCGTGATCTCCTTCTTGATCATCTTGGCCCGGCGGGACCGTCCTATGCTCTGCTTGCCCGCGTTGACCTCATCCAGCCGCTCCAGCAGGATCTTCAGCTGCTCCTCCAAAGGCAGGTGCTTCTGATTCTCCGAGAGCAGCAGCCGCACATCTTCTGGGGGAACAAAGAGGAGCAGGATGGATGAAAGAAACAGGAAACTCATGGAAGCTCCTCTACATGAAAGGGCATGAGACAATCCAGGTTCCCTGCAGGAGGGAAGTAGCTGATGTGGCATCAAACACCTGTGAACCCTTTAGGGAAGTTACCCTAAAAGACCTGAGAAGGGGGAAAGCCAGCTAGTTGGGACCATTAGGGAAAGCAGGCTGATCAGCAGTGTGGAGGATACCAGGCTTCCCATTGGCTGGAGACAGGACACAACACAAAAAAAAAAGGGAACTGTAACAGCAAAAAACAGAAGTCAAAAGGATCCTGAAGCATTACAGAGCAGGCAAGTTCCCCTGTCTGAGCCTGTCTTGTGCTGAAGCAGGGACAGAGGTACCCTAAAAGGACCCTTCTCTGAACAATATGTTCTTGGCAGTGCTCCCCAATGCCCAGAGACAAGCAGGACTACAACCACAGAGCCAGTGAGGTTTGTCTGAGGGATATCTGGAACAGTGTGGCAGCCAGCAAAGCCCACAGCTGGGAAGGGAGGGGGAAGTAAACAGCTCTGACCAGGGGGAGTTCGTCCTTCTAGCCAGGCAGCACAGCAAGAGTCTTACAGAGCTCACAGCCAGTGCTGGGACGGGGTAACTGTACCCTGACACAGGCCAGAGAGGCCACATCCCAGAGCCCTCTGCTCTGACCAACAGGAGGACCAGGGACCAAGGGATCAGCAGGACGCACAGACAAACCATTGCCTAGAACCAACGTAAGAGAGCTAAGAGATACCTGGCTTGCAAAGTCTCCACCTCTCCAGGAAGTGGGGACACACAGCCCAGCATCCAACTGAACTTCCCATGGGAGGCAGCTCAAACAGACTCTCGGGTGCCCTCACTCTGCCCAGGCTTTACCTCCGAGTAGCCCTCGTACCCTGGGACAGGGGACAAGTACCCACCATCCTCAATGTCTTGGATCTGAGCCTCTTCCACCGTTACGCAGTGGGGGAAGTGCATGCCTGTCTCGAAGTCAATGCCCATCTTCTCGGCCTGCCGGCGAGCCTGCCGGAGCACAGCGCCTCCCTGCTCCCGCAGACGGATGGCTGCCCGGTAGAAGATTGTGTCTTTGGCATTGTACTTCAAACAGTTGTTGATGATCAGGTTGAAATCCTCCTCGAAGTCATCGAAATTCAGATAGCGATAGGCTTCCAGGTTTTGTTTCATTGTCTGAAAATCCATCGGCTTCTTGATGTGATCCAGGTAGTCTGGGACCTGCGTGAGGAGAGAGCCAGAGCTAAAGGCCCAGGAGACACAGTTAGCAGTACCTGCTCCAAGAAAACAGTTGTTAGAGGAATCAGGTATCGCTTCCTGTGCTCTGCCCAAATGCACATCGGGGAATGCCATCTGCTTTTGCAGCTTGAGGAACAGTAACGCCTCCGGATTAGGGAGCCCATGTGCTGTCTCAACCTGTGGATACACACTCTGAAGTGTTTTTACATGGCAGCACCCTGTCCTCTCCTCCTGCCTGCAGGCAGCTGGGATCTATGCTACATGGTGTTCTGTGGAGAAGGAGCTGTAAGCGCAGCCCCTGGGCGTGAGGGTGAGTGCAGACAGGAAAAACAGAGCAGTCCAGGTGGCAGCACTGGCTGCAGGTGGGACACAGCCTTTCTCCCCAGTTCTGCTGAGGTGCCTCTGTGCTGCCCTGCTGCCAGCGCTGCGCAGAGCCAGCACGGCCTTTCCCCACGCTCCCAGGCAGGAATGCAATGAATCTCAGGAATCATCTTCCCTGCCCACAGCAGTGACAGTCTGGGGGTCAAACCCATCACTGTGCTGTGCTGAGTCAGTCACCTGGCAGAGGCCTTCACAAGAGGACAGGTAAGAGCATGCCAAATGACAAGGCATTCTGCCTTTCCCAGTGGGAATCCCCAACTGCTCACAGACCCTAGGGTGTCACCAGTAACACACAGAGGAAGAGCCAAGTGCTGTGCTCCCAGCCAGCACCAGCTCAGCTGTTCTGCACTTGGCTCACCCAGAAGGAGCATTGCTGCACAGCCCCCTTGGATGAGTGAAGGGTGCTGAGATGTGCAAACCAGCACCAGGCTGCTCAGGGAGCTTCTGGACCAAAGCGCACCCTGAGCAGCCCTTGGCACGAGCAAGGGGCAAGTTTGAGTGAAGTAGAAATCTGGGGGAGGGGGTTCTTACTTCGTAGATTTCTGTTACCTCAGACAGAGGGACCGGCTCGCTGAAGATGTTGCCCGTGTCTTTCTCCTGCAGCTGCTCAAGCGTCTTGCGGAGCAGGATGAGGAAGGGGGTCAGCTGCATTTCCAGTGCCACCTGCTGGACTTTGATCTGAAACAGAGGAACAGAGCAGGGCTGAACCCCTGCCCCAGCCAGGCAGTGGGGACTGTCCCCAGGGAGCAGCAGTGCAGCCCTGCAGGACAGCAACCCCTCTCCTCTCCTCACCAAGGGGCAGGGACTGCCCCTCACCCCCATCTCTGGGGAACGAAGGTGTAACACCAGCTCCAGCACCTGCGTGTCCCACCTGCGCCTTGCAGAGCAGCCAACTTTGCTCAGAGCCGCCGGGACAGGGCACAGCACGGCCGAGGGGACCTTGGCACACACCTACAGCGCTCTAAGGAGCCCCTACTCACGCCCACCCCAGCGGCTCCCCAAGGAGGGGCAAACAATTGTTACCGTCTCTCTCTTGAGCTTCTCCCGCTTGCGTATCAGCTCCACCAGCAAGCGCGCGCGCTCGAGGTCATGGCGGAGGCGCTGCCATGACTTCAGCTGCTCCTTCAGGGCCCAGTTCTTATCCTCAGTGTCTCTCTGCGGGAACATCAGAGACCATGAGCTGATAAGAGATGTGCTCCCATCTCCACCTTCCTGACCACGTGCTGGGGATCTTCCATGGCAAAGGGAACCTGACCATGTTGGTTCAGCAAAGGTCCCGATTCCCTTGCTGTAACCTAGGCAAGTGACTCAGGAACAGTCTGACCTCTGGCCAGAGTTAAATACCTGCCCCTTGGTCACCAAGCCCTTAGGATGCCACAAAGCAGGCATTCCGAGCCTCTGGAAATACTCTTCCTAACATGACCAACTGCCTGCAGCTGCCCAAGAGGTCTGTGCTGCTGCTCAGAGATCCAGCAAAGTGCAATAGGGCATAAAGGGAACACAACTCTGTTTGATTACGCTTCCGGAGCACCAAAAAAACGACCAACTTTTATCCTGTTGTAGCCAAAGATGAGCAGAAGCAGTCTCAAATCTTCTCCAGAAAAAAAAAAAAGAGAGGGGCCAAAGGCAGGAGAAACCCCTGCCTAGTCACAGTCATCATAGGGCACAGAAAGAAAGATTTAGAGCTCAGAAGGGGAGCCAAAAGAAAAATCTTCCTTTCTGGTACCGGAGACTTCACATCTGTGAATTGCTGACTACGGGCTGAGGCAGACACTGGGCTGGAAGCAGCAGCCAGAGGGAGTGCTCCTGGAGCGGTATCAGAAACTGGAAGTGAAGCCTTGGTTCCTTACAGATTGCTTCTGAGATTCCCAGCCACCTCTCTCAACACTGGCTGACACAGCAGCCTCATACCAGAGCCATTTCTGACAGGTCTGCCATTGCCACCGGCCAAATGCAGGCATGAGAAAGGAGCTACCTTCTGCATGGCAGCCGGAGAGCGCAGGATTCCCTCCCTGTGGCAGGCTGCCAGCGGCCTCACTGTCTGGCAATTCTCTGAACGCTGAGAGCAGAGGAGAAGGTGAAGCAGCAAAAGCAGCTGGGGCTGCCCTTTCCTCATCTGAGAGCTCAACACCCCTGACCCCCTTCTGCACCCGCAGGCACTGCATGCAGCAAAGGCTCCGAGCCCGCAGCTCCAAAGGCGCAGGAAGCACACGCACAGCCAGGGTTCCCTGCAGCCCCACAACAAGCAGCCCTTACCTGGTCGCAGTTTCTCTGTGACTGCAAGTGCGTCTGAAGGCGGCGGAGCAGGGGGACACCATTGCGGGACTGTCTCTTCAGGGTCCAGTAGCTGTGCAGCCTCTGCATGAACTGGCTCTTCCTCTGGATGGTTAAACGGTTTGTAATCTTACTGAGCCTGAGGAAAGGAGAGGAACCACAGAGCCCATCAACACGGCAAGCCTGGATGCTACAGGAGAAGCCCTGGCTGGGGGCAGCTAAGCGCAGCTGCTGAGAGCAGCTAAGAAGCTCCTCAGAAAGAGAACACCTTTTCCCATGGCAGGAATTTCTGTAACACCAAGTCACAGAAAGTAAACACAATAGAGGATGCCAGGAAACATCCAGCCTTGCGTCTCTGTAACAGACTTTTCCTTTCTACCTCCTGCCAACTCCTGGGGAAAGCCTAGGGCAGGCTGAGCCAGGTCGGGGTACAACGCAGCCACATCGGGGGCTGGAACCTTCAACAGCTCCCACAGTCCCTGAAAGTGCCAGTGTTACAGTGCTGCTACCACAAAACCATTATTTACCTGTCTGAGGGTTGCTTGCCATGACAAAGGGCCTGGCCAAGTGTCACCAGAGAAATTCAAGCCTGGCAAAGCATGAGGAGGGAACAGGTGGCATGAGCACAACAGCGCTCCCCATTCAAGACTACACTAAACAGCCCCAAAACACCACAAAAATTTCTTAGTCCCTACAACAGCAGAAAGTCTGGAGGGACTGGGACAACCTCATTCAGCAAAGTCAGACAGAGATGCCCTGCTAGCAGGGAGCCAAAGAGACAAACTCCCAGCATCTCCCTGTCTCACAGGGACAGCTCGTCCCATGGGATGACCCAACCTGCATCAGTCTCAGCTGAAGAGGCTGGGGATGGCAGCCTCATGTGCCATCACTGGCCAAGCACAGCTCCCACAGGAAGACATCTGGCATTCTGGCAACAGCCCTTGAAGAATAATTAATCCCAACAGGAAGGCCTGGGGAGAGGTTAACAGCTTCTAGCTCAGTGTGGGTTTCACTGTGAGCTCGATAGCAGCAAGAGTCTACAAACTGCCTGCCAATGCGTCCACAAGTAGAAAAAGAGACCCTGGCTACGGAGCAAGCCCCAAGTGAGCAAAAACATAAGGCTGGGACACAAACAGACCGTGGCAAAAAGCCAGCAGCCTTGCAGCAGACCTGCCTCCACAGGTCACCAGAACACTGCCCAGACAGCACAGCCCACGTGTGCTCCCCGCTGACAGGAGATAGTCTTGAGGGTCCAAGAGCTGGATGGTGTCTCGTGGGGAGGAGGAGAGCTCAGCAGCTCAGGGGGTGGCTCAGCTCCCGCCATGGGGAGGGGGATTGTTCAGCAGCTCAGGAGGTGGCTCACCACCATGATGACAAACGCTTCTGTGCCAAACTTGTGCTTCAACTGTGTGATGCCCGCTGCAGGGCGACAATGAGACCAGAAACACCCTAAGATGCCCTTACATGCTTTTACATGCTGCTGAGGACACCCAGAGTTATAACCTACACTGACAAATTCCAGCAAGGCTCTTAAATGCTCTTGCTTCAGGATTTGTATGGCAGCCCAACAATCCAACCAGAGCAAGACACACAGCAGTTATGCCTGTAACTACGGGGTGTTTGCACCCCTGTGAACCCGCAGGGTTGTGATGTGACAGAAACACAACCCCTGGCAAGGCTTCAAGTACCTTTCCAACAGCCCTTGTGCTGTGGAGCCACCCTTGGGACCGCTGTGCCCCTTGGCAGGCAGGAGTCCTGGTGCTCTCCAGCCACCTCTCCTCGCAGACAGCCGTGCAGAGGCTTTCAGCATCCACAGCTGCCCAGCCCTGCTCCGACAGGCAGCCTGAGCAGACACAGCTGTTGCTGCACCTGGCACAAAACACTGAGGAAGCCCAGCAAGGGGTACACGGCTGCTGGGATGCATGAACTGTGTTCAGCAGGGCACAGGGATCCCAATCCCAGAACTCTCCACTCCAGAGCCAAAACAACCCCTGGGATTAGCCCATTTCCCAGGCCTGAGTTGCTCCCACACTTCTGTCATTTGCCTGGCACAGCCTCAGGAGAAGACAAACCTCAGCAGAAAGGAGAGCAGTCCCCTCCTCCCTGCCTGATTTACTCCAGTGCCTGAGGTCAGCACAACAGGAAAGGAGTGATGGGAACCTCCAGCTGCTTCCTGACACATCTGGCCAAGTTCATTCTCTGCTGTTAAACTAACAGCAGCTATTTCCTGCCCCACCAAGGGCCCAGACACCTTTGCAGGGTAGCACATCGCACAGCCCTGCCTCTCTGCAGGACTCCCAGAAGAAACCACCACAGCCCTCTGTGACAATGAAGTGAGAAACACCTGTGCAAAAAGCTAAGGAGAGGAACAGGGTAATGCACACTTGGAAAGCAGGACAGGAGGCACAGAGGAAAGGAGAAATCTCTCCCCAGTCTAGGGAGGGTGGTGGGTTCGTACCTGTGAGGGGGGATGCAGGGCACGGAAACCACGGGCGCTGCGGCCCGTTTCTCTGCCAGAATCTTCCGTGCCTTCTTCATCTTGATCCTAGACTTGGCCTTGGCTTTTTTGACTTTCTCAGAGCTCCAGCCCTTTCCCTCCTCTTCCTCCTCCTCCTCCTCCTCTTCCCCCTCACTGTGGGAGAGGGCGGGAAGCCTGCGCACAGAGCCCGGCGGCGTGTGGATGTCGCAGTAGGCGGTTTTGCGCACGCTGAAGGAGGTACCATTGGCACCTGTCTCCCGGACGGGCTCCATCTTCATGTACAGCCCGGCCTGCTGGGCGCAGGTGACGTGGAAGGCAGTGTAGCAGTTGGCTTTGTGACACTGGATGCAAGCCCCGGAGCCGCGCTGCTTGCAAATGTAACAGGTCAGCTTCCAGCGCGCGGGCGGGATGTGCTCGATGCTGTCGATGGGCTCCAGGAAGACGGTGTTGGCAAAGCACACCTCCGGGATCCATAGGGCACAGACCACGTGTGCCCAGCGCCCATCGTCCGTCTGCTTGAAGGCCCCCCCCTTGTTTGGGCAGAGGGCACAGTCCACAGCACGCGAGGGTGACTGCAGGCACCGTCTGCAGAGCCACTGTCCCTCGGGGATGTAGGGCACCCCGTAGCACTCCTGGTGCACAGCCAGGTTGCACATGTCGCAGAAGAGGATGACGTTGCTGTTCTGACACTCCCCATCGTTGCAGATGCAGCAGACGGCGTCCTCGTCCACCAAGGCGTTCGGGTCCCCCTTGTTGTGGCTCTCGAAGTACGACTCCTTTTCCAGCCGGTCCATCAGGTACTCAAAGATCTCCTGGGGAATAGGACTCACACCTTCATTCTTCCGCCGCTCATTCATGATGTCCAGCCAGATGTAATCCTCCTCATCCATGTCGTACTCCACCTCCTCATCCAGCTCCTCTGCTGACTTCTCTATGTACCTGGAAGGACAGCACGGGAGAGTGAGGGCATGTTCTGCGCAGCTGGAGCTGCTGAAGCCCAACTCCAGGGTTTGGCTGTGGCTGAGGGAACATTTTAACACTCCAGCCAAGCCGTAAGTCAAAATAAAGAAACAAGGACAAGGCAGGAATGTGCGGAAGTGCTGCTGCACCCTGAGCAGCACAGCAGCACAGCAGCACCTCGTAGACAAAATAACACTGGTCTAAGGAGCAAGGTCAGGCCTTGGAGACTCGTCAGTGCAAGGCAGGGGCCTATACAAGCCACCCAGAAGATGCCAGTGCTCTGGAGACAGCAACCTCATGACCAAGACATGACAACCAGTCAAGGACACACCACATTTTGCTAATTCTGGAGAGGGGAGCTGTGTTAACTCCTGCTTGAGGTATTACCTCGGGCAACTGCACTGACCAAACCTCTCACAGAAAACTGCAGGACAAAAATTAAGAATTAAGCCCACAAGCAGATGTACAGGTACACATTGGTGCTGAGGGGCTCTGGAGCTACCCCAGTATAGCTCCAAAGAGCAGAATAGGAGGCAGAAGGACACATATGGGTTTTGTTATGGCTGTATATGCTGTTCTAGCAATGAAAGAGGGCAGCAGTCAAACTGCTGGCAGTGACCTAAGCAGCAACTAAGAGCTCTGCAGACACACAGACCCCTCAGAACTGGGAGGTGATGCCAGGCAGAGCCCCAGGAGCCTGAAGCCATGGGACAGTGAGCTCCACAGCACCTGGGAGAGGCCATCAGAGGCCATGGGAAAGCCACCTGCACAGAGCCAGGCCAATTCCATCTCCAGACCCAGGGCACAAACCTGGGAGCCTCCTCACATCCCAGCCACGGGCAATACCTGTAGTACGAGGTGGGGCGAGGTGGGGCGTCGGGGGTGTCCTGCTCCAGCTCTCGGTACACCACCTCGGGCAGCTTGGGGGTGGTGCTGGCCGAGGCATTGTGGTGATGGTGGTTGGAGTCCTTGCGCTTCTCCTTGTTCTTGTGCTTGCCAGATTTGGGAGGGACGCTCTGCGTCTCCGTGTTCTCCTTATTGCTCCCGTTCTCGGGCACCTCTTCGGGAACGTCCTCGTCTTCGGACACCACGTCGAGGTTATCGAAGATGCTGATGCGGTGGACGCGGCCGTGCAGGTCCACCTCCACCATGCGCTGGGCCTGGGCGTAGGTCATCACCTCTCGGCCGGGCGACTGGGAGGTCTCGGAGGGGCTGGGCGACTGCTTGTTGGCGGAGCGGGCCTGGCGCCCCTTCTTCTTGTGCTTGCGCAGGGGGGTGTGCTGGGGCGGGGGCGGGTTGTCGTGGTCATAGTGGTAGAGGTGGTACTCGATCCCGCTGTAGCTCTTGTAGATCTTGCGGCAGGTGCCCACCGGGCACTCGTAGGGCGGCTTGGTGGCCCGCAGGTTGTGGCAGAAGGTCTTCACGTCGAAGTCTACGCCCATGGCGGGGCCGCGGGGGCCGAGGCCGGGCCGGGCCGGGCCGGGCCCCCGCCCCGCCGCCCCTCCCGGGCCCCGGCCGCCCTGCCCTGGCTCCCCGCTGCCCGCTCCCTGCCTGCGGCGGCGCTCCCGGCGCGGGGCCGCGCTCAGCGGGCGGGCGGCTCCATGGGCGGCGCGGCGGCGGCGGCGGGCCCGGGCCGGCCCCAACAATGGAGCTGCGGCGGCGCCTGGCGCGGGGCGGCTGCTGGGTAAAGCGCCGCGCCGTCCCTAGCAACCGCACTTTCGCCACGGCACGGCCGGGCAGCGGCGGCGGCGGCCGAGGGGACGGAGGAGACAGCGGCGGCGGCGGCAGCGGAGGCGGCGGCGCGGTGGGGAGGCCACGTGGGCGCGGCGGGGCCGGGCCGGGCCGCGCGGCGCCGGCGGTGGCGAATCTGCCGCCGCGAATCACAGAGCCCGCCGCCGCCCGGCCCCGCCCCGGCCCGGCCCGGCCTCCCACCGAGTCCCCGCACCCCTCCGGTCCTCACGGTACCCCCCCGTCTCCCCCGCTCCCACCGGTTCCCTTGACTCCTCCGGCCCCTCGGGCCTCCTCGATACCCGCGGTGCCCCCGCCCCAGCACGGCAGCAGACCCCGTTGAGCAGTTTATTTACAGTCGGTAACGCGTACAGACCCGCCTGCCCCCCGCTCCGGCACCCCGCGGCTGCGGGACCCCGGGCCGCGGGGCGGGCCATGGGGCAGGCCGGGTCAGCAGGGCCGCGGGAGCGGGGCGCAGGCAGGAGAGAGGTGCAGGCAGGAATGGGGTGCAGGCAGGAACAGGGTGAGACCCCTGCCCCAAGGAGCAGCAGGGCTGTGACCCCCGGCAGGCACCCAGGGTCAGCCTTGCCCTGGGACAGGCACCAGGCTGCCCTCCCGGGGCACACACACACACTGTGGACCCCCAGCCACCCTGCCCGAGGGATGGGACTGCATGGTCCGAGCCAGCCCCAGCGTGCTGGTGGACATCAGGGCAGCCGTGGACATCCAGCCCTGTGGTCTCGCTGCCAGAAGAGGGTCACAGCCCCGTTTTCGCCAACCGTTTTCACCAACTGTAGCAGCTGATTATCTGCCTGGTGGAGCCACATCTCCTTTGCTAAGCCCTGGCCGCTGGCAGAGGAAAGGTGACACATCCTTGCCCCACCAGCTGATCCCATGGCTCTTGGAGGAGCTACTCAGGGTCTGCCCGGCGGGGTTTGATGTCACGGGTCTTCATGTAGGAGAGCAGCTGCTCGGGGATCTCAGCCAGCACATCCTTGGCCAGGCGGGCCATGCTCAGCACCTGGTTGCCCGAGTCATCCACGTAATCCCGAAACGGCACAAACTTGGAAGGCAAGAAGTTTGCAGCCCAATTGGAAACAACCCTGTTGCTGTGGGGGATCAGTGAGGGGGGCTGAACATCTCTCACCCGTGGGGGGCTGGGCTCAGTGCCAGCGTTACCTGTACAATGTCCCTCTCGGCGAACCGTCCCCGGGAAGACAACCGCACCTCATCACCGTCCAGCTCCTCCATGGCTGGGGGTGACAGCTGGTGTCACCGAGCCTCGGTGGGGCGAACACCGGGGATGGAAACACCATCCCTTTGGATGCCTTTGGAGTCCCAGAGGAAGGGACAATGCTTCCATTTCCCTTCCATGGTGTCCCCAAGTCCCAACTCACCCTCAAACTCAGCCGGACCCACTCCCACGATGATGATGGACATGGGCAAGGCAGAAGCCTGTGAAGCAGAGGCAGGATGTCAGCTGGGGTAGCGCCCAATGTGGGGTGAACTCACAGCAACGATGGTGCACTTACGGTGACAATGGCCTCCTTGGTCTGCAGCATGTCGGAGATGACACCGTCAGTGATGATGAGGAGGACGTGGTACTGCGAGCCATCAGTCACCTGGGCAGCTGTCCTATGGGGACAAGGGGTGGGGTCCCTCCAGCACCCCACTGGTGTGGGGCAACTGTCCCTGCTGTGGGACTGACGGCATTTGGGGATGGCAAAGGGGAGAGTCCCCTGGTGCTCACCCTGCCACCTGGTTGATGACGGGGGCAAAGTTGGTAGGACCGTAGAGCTGGACGGTGCGCAGGCTCTGGAGGTAGGACTCCAGCACACCCTCGATGCCACAGCAGCTGGGGTTCTCTGCATTGTTGTTCTGGGGGACAGGGATGGACACTTGGAGGGGAACCACAGCTCCCAGTGTCCCCCAGGCTGTGGGATGCCAGGGCAGGATGTGGCCAGGGTTCTTCCCCTTCTTGCCAAAGTGCTGTGGGCACCCCACAGCCAGCCCTGCCCCACAGCCAGGAGGTCTGGGTTCACCCTCAGCCCTGCCCTGCGGGGAGGGCGCACCAGGGGGAACTGGTGGGAAATCTTGCCGTCGGGTGGGACTTTGGCACCGAAGCCATAGGCAGGGAAGAGCTTGTCACTGTCGTAGTCCTGGATGACCTCCCCCACTGCCTTCAACGCCAGGGCGTAGGCGCTCAGCTGGTAGGGGCTCACGTAGTGCAGCGAGGTGGGCTGTGACGGCAACCCTGCAGCACAGTGCCTGTCACACCTACCCCATGGCCAGCCCCACAGCGATGGGGACCCCCAGACACCGGCTGCACTCACCGTTGGAGGCCGTGAAGTCGATGGCGACGGTGAAATTCAGCTGCGTCCTTGGAGGGGAGAGCGAGGGAGGCTGCCGGCCCCACGGCACTGGGATACCATCTTCCAGCCCCACAGTGTGGGTGTTCCCCTGCACGGGCCCATCGTCTGGGCCCCCCTCTTCCCCAGCCAGCACCCCACAGCCCAGTGCCACCGTCCTGCACCCCCTCCCCAGCCCCCTTGTCACCCCCAGGCTGCACCTTCACCGTCACCACCATCCTTGCCCTGAGACCCTCACCCATGGGGGGCCTCGAGGAGCCGGGGGGCTCCTGGCCCCCCACTCACCCGCCCCGGATGTAGTCAACGAAGGTGAACTCGGACTCGACAGAGAAGGAGAGCAGTGTCACCTGCGGGCACAGGCGGTCAGACCCATCTGCCCTTGACCCCGGCAGGCACAGCAGATGGAGCAGCCCCAGACCCCAAAGACAGGAGCCCCAGGAATGCTCCGGCCCTACTCACGGTGCCGGAATTCACATATTTCTTCTTCTTGCATTTCTTCCGGGGATTCAGCACCTGCGGGCACAGGGGCGGGTCGGTCCCAGAGTGGGCTGTCCTCCCGCCCCCACTCCCAACCCACAGTCCTACCTCATACACTGTGAACTGACTCTGTGCTCGAGACAGCTCCCGGTAGCTTGTGGCAAATTCCCCGATGAAGTCGTGGCTGTGGGAGGAATGCGGGGTCGGCATGGCCAGGCACCCCACCTGCACCCCACAGGATCCGAGTGTCCCCTGCCTCACCTCCCATCCCGGTCCCAGTCGTACACATCTATCTTCACCGTTCTGAAAGCAAAGGTGGGCAACGGGTGAGCCGTCAGCCTGGCTGGCACAGCCCCTCTGCCCCCTGGTTTGGGGACACCCAGCCCCTCAGCCCACCCCGCAGCAAGCACCCTGCCTGCCAGCTGCCAGCAGAGCTGCCCTGCCTGCCCGGCCTGCAGCTCTGCCGGGAGGGAAGTGGGAAATTTGGGTCATGGTAGGGGCTCTGGAAAGGAGAGGGATGATTTTATATAATTTGGGTTGCAAAAGAGAAAAAAACATCAGTCGGGACCCAATTCTGAGCTGCCTGTCGCTGCAACGGGGCAAAACCCACAAAGAACGGCTCATTCCCTGCTCTGGCCCCATGACTGTCCCTGTCCCTGTTCCCATACCGGTCGTAGTCACCGTTGCAGAGGGCACGCACAGGGATGGTGAAGGGCTGCCACACCGGGTTGAGTGTGTTCTTCACCACCTCTGTCTTATGGCAGATGGTGAAGCTGTGGGGACAGGGCAGGGTTGAGGCACACCTACTGGTGACACCAGCACCCTGCCCACCCTTCCAGGCCCCTGCGCTCACGTGCCATCCTCGTTGCTGCGGTAGAAGACGAGGAAGGGGTCAGATTTTCCAAAGAAGTCCTTCTTGTCCAGCTTGTTAGCACACAGCTGCATTGTGATGATGTCCTGGGGACAGGGACTGTCACTGCCAGACACCTTCTCACCCCAGTCACCAGCAGCTGCCTATGCTGAGGGGCCATGCAGCCCCCTCCTCACCAGGACACTCACCCGGCAGTTGCTCAGCTCCTCAGCCAGCAGCAGGATGGTCCCACATCGCTTCCCGGGGACCCCCCTGGGGACAGAGGCACCCCATCAGCTTGGGGAAAAGGAGGACAGGCCAGGGGAAAGAGGTGGGGTCAGGGTTGAGGCTTGTGTCTCACAGCTGGTGCTTGTTAGTGTGACCAGAGTCCCCAGAGTGCAGGATGTTCAGGGAGGGGTCTCAGGGGGCAGGTAGTGGGCACACAGTGTGGGACCCACTCCTCACCCCACCACAGGGTGTGACTCACGTGAGGGGTCTCTCCAGGCGTCCCCGCTGGGCCCCAATCACCTCCCCCAGTGCCACGAATGCCTGCCCCAGGAAGTCCTGTACCCCAAACACAGCACTGTGAGACCCCACAGAGTTTTGTCATAGTCCCTCACCACCCACATTCATCCCTCACCCTCCCAACTGATCCATGGGACCTGCCACCAGTTTGTCTCAGGGCCAACCCCAAGTGTCCTGAATCCACCCTGTGCCCCAAGAGCCACCTCCCAGCCCAGGACCCATTGTGCACCCCCAGGACCACCCCAGGTGTCCACTCCATGTGCCTTGCACTCATTCTGTGCCTCCAGGGCCAGTCTACAGCCCTGGACACATCGTGGACCTCTTAGGCCACCCTTCACCCATCCTGCCCTCCAAAAAACACTCCCATGGAGTGTCCTGGTCCCATCCTGCCCCACAAGGCACCCCCATGAGGGCTGGGTTCCCAGGGCAGAGCAGGTGCTGGTGCATGGTGGGCACTTACCTTCTGCCAGTCCCCATGGAGCACGGAGAGATGGAAAATGGGTTAGAACCCTCCAAGGGGCACCTGTTCCCCCTGGGACAGCACCCACACAGGACACAACTTCGGGGTGTCCCACCACACGTCCCTCCTGGCACAAGCTGTGCTCACCTGCTTTAAGGCAGAGCAGCTCTTGGAGTCCACGTTGTAGCTGGTGTGGGAGAGCAGAGCCCTGAGCTGGTGACTGCAGGGTGCCCCAGCACACAGCCCTGCTTCCCCACCCATCTGGGCTTTTTGCCACTGTATCCTTATTTATTATCCCTATTTACTTTCCTTACTTATTATCCTTATTTATCACTCGGTGATAAATGACTCGGTGCTTTATTGCAGCCTGAGTGGAGCCGAGCCCTTTCCCGGCCACCCTACTCACACATCAAAGCGGAGGTTTTGCTTCTCCTCAAAGTAGTAGTCGAGGACAAACTTGCGGACGAAGTCGGGGTTCAGGGTGTTGTCGATCACCTCAGTGCGCCCGAACTGCAGGGAGAGGGGTGAGCATGGCCCCCCCCCCAGGACCCCTCCCCATCGCAGCTGCCTCGGCGCTAATCCCGGTGGGGGATTAGCGCTGCTGGCGGGGCTGGATCATTAGCGTGGACGGGGAGGGATCATAAACATGGACACGGGTGGCCATATGGGCCCGTTTAACCCAGCCGGGGATTAGCCAGGAGTGGGGCCATGCTCACCTCCTTCCACTCGCTGCTCCCTGAGCCCTGCACAAAAAGGACCACCACTGCGGAGAGAGGAGCAGAGCCAGGCTGCCGTGCCGTGTCTGTGCCATGCCATGCGCCCTGCTCAGCCCTGCCACCCACCTGGGTCAGACTTGGAGAAGGTGTCCATGTCCAGCAGGTTCCTGGGGGAACAGAACCAGGTGTGAGCCACCCTGAGTGCCACCCACCCGGCCCCATGTCCACCTCCCGATCATGGGCCAGCATAATGCCAGAAGGCCGTGCTGGCACCCGTGTCTAAGAGCCCCGGCACTCCAGGGAGACACGCTGGCTCCCACCGCAAGGTTCGGCGGGACAGGGGGGCGAGCGGCGAGCAGTGTCTCCAGCGCTGATGATGATTGAACATGACAGGGAACCCATTTACAGGATGAAACCTTCCCCAGTGCCGCCGGCGCCGGCTGAGTGCCCGCCGCGCCCCGGCAGCAGGAGCGTGGCTAATGGCGGGGTGCAGAAGTAGAAGAAAGGAGGCACTTGGAGCAGGGGCCGGGCAGCCGGCGGGCACCCCCCGACACAGCTACCGGCAGAGCGATTGATCGTCGTCCTGTGCACGGTGTGACGCCGGAAAGTGCCAGGGGCTGCGACCGGCTCTGCTGGGATACTTCCCGCACCCCCGAGGTGCCAGCACAGGGTGGGGGCACGGCCAGGGACTGCGGGCTAAACCAGCTCCCCTGTCGCCAGCGCCCAGGAGATCCCACCCTGCACAGGGCTGAGCCGTGGGGCTGCGAAGCCGAAGTCTGCCCCTGCCCTGAACTGTCTCCAGGTGTGATTCCCCGGTTGCTGCTCGGAGCTGCCCGGTCCCCCGGCCCTGCAGCCCCTCTGCCTGCTGTCCGTGGGGCTGGCAGCGGTGGCCGGGGCTCAGCCGCAGGGAAAGGGTACGGCAGCCCCTCGCCCAGCCCAAAGTTTGCAGGATGTGCTAGAAGTGGCCACCCGGGGAGGGGGGGCTCTGTGCCACAGGAGCCGCCCAGGAGGCTGCTGGTGCCGATCCCTGCGGGCGGGACCCCCGGCCGCGAGCAGCGGTGCCTCCGGCTATATTTAGCCACCGGCAGATCGGCTCAGACACGGCCGCTTGCCCCGCGGACCCCGACCAGGAGCCGGGGTACCGAGCAGCCCCTCTCCCGCAGCCCTCGTCCCGCCATCGCCAAGGCTGCCCGGCTCCCAGTTCCGTCGCCTTGCACCGGGCTCGCCGAGCCGGGCAGAGCCGGGCAGCCGCCCGCTGCCAGCGCCGGCACCCCGCGCCCCGCCGGCATCACCCAGGTCCTACAAACAACGCACCGAGCGGGGCCGTTCCTGCTCCAGGTGAGGGCAGGGGCTCCTCCACACAGCCGTGCCCCGGTGCCAGCATCCACCGGGACCCCCGCGAAAGGGATAGGATTTGTCCCCATGTGTGGCAGCAGGGCAGAGGAGCGCTGGGCACACACCGTGGCACGCAGAGCTACCCGGGGAGCGAGCAGGACCCGCAGCCCACAGCCCCCGGAGCCAGGGGCTGACCGGCGGGCAGCGGGACGCGGCGAGCAGCCACACGGCGCATCCCGGTGCGTTTCGCACCCACCCCTGTCCAGAGACCAGTCACCGTCCGCCCGCTCCCCCGCCCCGCTCCCGGCTCACCGGCAGGACACGGTGAGCTCCACCTTGGTGCCCGGCACGCTGCCGGTCGCCGGCTCCAGAGCTCCCGGAGCCGCCATCCCCGCCCGGGCGCCGCCGATGCTCCGCGCCGCCTCCTCCCGCGCCGCCGAGGAGGCGCGCCCGGGGGCGGGTACGGCACGGGCACGGCACGGCTCGGCTCGGGCACGGCACAGACACGGGCACGGCTCCGGAGAGGAACGGCACGGCCACGAGGCGGCTCGACACAGGCAAAGCACATCTTGGGCACGACGGTCCTCTCCCGCCGGCACCGCCCCCCCGGCCACCGCGGGCGGCTCAGACCCAACTCCCGGCCCGGCTCCCCCGGGAGCTCCCGCCCGGGGCTGCAGCCTCAGCTCCACTCCCCACTCCGGGGCAGAGGGTCTCAGCCTCCATCCCACCCTCCCGGTCCCGGCTCGGCGTTATTTCGGTGCCGCCGCTCCCGGAGCGTGGGCCGGGCTATTTAGAGTGAGCAGCGCCCCCGGCAGAGCGGCTCCCCCCACGCCGCCCCCCACCCGGCTTTGCTGCCCGCCGCCCCCAGCCCAGAGAGGAGGCAGGAAAGGGCACAGCTCTGGTCATTTACTGCAGAGACTCGCCGAAGCCCCCGCACCTCCCCAGCCCCAGGCGGGGGGCCGGCGGCAGGCACTGGGTGCAGCAGGTGCCCGCACCGAGAAGGGGGTCCCAGGACTCTGCGGGGGGACTCGCCAGTCCCGGTTTTCCAGGCAGTGGTCGGGGAACGCCGTGTTCAGAGGGTGCTGCTGCCTCTCAGTCCCACGCCCCTCGCGAATTGCTCGAGGAGGCCACCGATGGCCCCTGAGGGGCTGGGGGGCACGGCCTTCAGGCCGATGGTCCGGCTGTAGCTGGCCAGAAAGGCAGAACGCACTTCTTCCAGCCGGGACTCGCGGTCCAGCCTATGAGAGAGAAGGGGAGGTCAGTGATTGCAGCCATCCCTCCCCCCTTACCAGCTCTTACTCCTGACATAGGGCTGGCAGCAGGGCTGGGTCTCTATCCACAGTGCCAGCAGGTCTGTGGTGCTTAACTGTCTGCAGTGGCCGAGGCTGTGCCAGCCCCAAAAAGCTCCGTCTACAGCAGCTCGTCCTACTGCTCCTTCATCCAAGCCAAGGAGTTGCTCACAGCCTCAGCCTCCTGCTCCCCCCGGGTCTCCTCCTTCACACACACCCCCTCCCCACTTTCTCCCACCACCATGGTGCTCACAAGGCTGCAGTTGGTACACAAAGTGCTGCTTTGGCCAAGTGGGTGGTGACATCAGCCCCTGAGCCAGCTCCCCTCCTCGCACAGTGTTCCCAGATGGAGACTGTCCACATGTGCCATGCCTGGACAGTTGTTTCCAACCTACATGTAACCATTCCTCACTGCCACCAGCCTCAGTCTCTCATGCTTGTTCCAGCTTTGTTCCAGACAGCTCTGGGGAAGGGGGGGGGGCCGAGAGGGAGCAGACAAGGTTACAAAAGCCCCAAGGAATGCTCCAGCCATAGGAAGAGGAGACCTGAGCGGCGCTTTACTTCTGCTCCCCAGCACGGCTGCTCTTAGCAAGCAGGAGCAGAGTAGGGCATGGCTTCCCACGGGACCTGCTCTCCTCTCTAGCTGATCCACACACCTGGTTAGGGGTAGGGGGAAGACAGCAGAGGGAAGACAATATTTCAGCTGAGGGAGCAGGGGAAAGCAAGGCTGGGGCTCAGAGGCAGCTGTTCAAGTGCTCTGGCCTAAAACAGTCCTTGCTGTGGTGCCTCTGCGACATGCCAGTGGTTCCCAGAGAGATTAAGACATTCCTCAAAGGTCACTCCAAGGGCACAGTGCGAACCTTCCCCATAAAAAATTCTCTTTAATCTCTCCAGCGCCTGGGCTGGCTATAAATTGGCACAGCTCATCTGAATGGAAGTGTTAACCACCCACAGCCAACAGCTTCGGTCCGGAAACAGCAGCAAGAGGATATGGTGGGAGGCCTATAAACAGCAAGCAAAGCTGAGGCAGCCAACCAGGCCGCTGTTTACTGTGTCTGATAATAAAGAGAAGCCAGAGGGCAAAAAAAAAGGCAACAACACATCTAAACACATTAAAAAGATGCTTTTTGGCAACCTAATTAGGACGTGGAACTTGAAAACCTGCTAGCATTAAAAATAAGCTCCACGAAGGCAGGACTTACTTGCACCAGAGTGCAGTGATCTTAGATGTCACGCGCAGAGGTAAGCGAGGGTGTGCAGCAGTTAAGTCCCGTGGCTTGTGGCTCTCACACTTCTTTACAGGGCACATTTTGTGTTTGGATTTTTGGGTTTCTTTCATGCAGTGAGACACTCCAAGGCACTGGGTCAAGCAGCTGGCCACTGCTCCACACCAAGCCCTGCAGACCCGGCTGCACCACTTCACCCCGAGCAGTTCCCTGCGGAGGCAGGTCGCGCTTCCTTGCCAAATCCACGGCACTCTGCCCCGCTACACTTCCTACAGCCTGCCCGCTCGCCTGCAGCTTGGGGTGCAGCATGAGAGGAGGCTGTCAAAGCCCTAGCTCGAAGTAAGCCCTGACAAGCCCCACACAAGCACAAGAAGTAGGCTGTGAAAAGCGTACCTTCATCGAGCTGCTGCCAGTGGAGATGCAAAGTGGGAACTTAAATGGAATTTTTAAAAAAATCAACTGTGCCAGGCTGAGAAAAAACGGGATAAAACCACAATGGGGTCCTGAGCAAACAGGGCTGATGCAGAGCAGAAGGAAGGTGCAGGCGTCAGGTTAAGCTCAACACAACATCCCTGGGAACTCTTCATCCCTTCCACACGGTGGCTGGTTCCAGAACCTGCGGCTGAGTGGTCACCAGACCCCAAGCACCTCACAGCTCTAGTGAAGAGATGAAGGGGCAGAGCACCCACAGGAGAAGCACCACCACTGTTCCCATCCCTTCGGACCTGCTTCCCCGAGCAGCCACCCTCCAAAGTGCGTGAGCCTAAGGCCTCTCAACTTTGATCCACGTTTCTCTACCAAATTCCCTACTCTGACGTTGGATCCAACTCCAAGGGCAGCAACAACTTGCTGGTGTTCAGCAGCCAAGCACAGCCAGGTTTGGAGCATAGTAAAGTAGTCACTATTCAGATGCCTATGCTTCAGTCCCTTCTGCTCCCTTGCCCATCTCCAAACAACCGCAGGAGCAGCTCAGCATGTCCTCAGGAAAGGAGGAGCGCAAATCCCAGCCAGGCCATGTCCAACATCTCTTGTGATTTTTTGTTCTGTCAATTCATGGGTCTTGTAGCTTCACCGTAACTTGAGGACAGCTGCTCTGCTCTGTTCAGCAGCACAGCATGCAGCCACACGAGACAGCAAGCCAGGGCAGCCAGCCTGTCTCACAGGAGATGTTGGGTTTCATGTCTCTTGCCCTCTGCCTCCAAAGCACATATGCAGATCTCGGTCAGGGACCGAGCGTCTGGCAGCACAGCTCTTGCACTGCTTGCTAGCAGCAGCCCCTGATCTGCCATTCCAGCTTCTTGATGGAGAGTTTGCAGCCTGAAGGCACAAGCCAAAGTTCTCCTCTAACGGCAATTAAAGCACATCCTCAGTCTTTCAAGCATCCAGAGGTGGCTTTCTATTTGGGGAGGAACATTTGCCTCCCAGCCATTTTACGTGGCAGGATGCAGGGTCTCTGCGGCTCTGCACTGGCCAGATGCAGCACCTGCAAATGATGCTGCACAAAGCCAGAAAATCAGGATTACAGAAGGAAAGCCCTTCTCTTACAGCAGCAAGGATCTGACCCCAGTGGGGAAATGTAGGTGAGCAAAATCCAAAAAGCAAGAAAATCTGGGTTACCAGTCCTGTCCTGACAAGCATGCATCCTCGAATGCACACTATTATGCCCAAATTCAGCATCTTCGGGGAAGAGAGAAAAGCCTCTTCTTCCTACAGAAAGCAAAGTGCTCCCCCATCATTAGGCAGAGAAAGTGACAGCTTCTTTCCGTGTTCAGCATAAGTAAAGAGTGCTCAGGGACTGAGTTTGCGGATGGAAAACATCAAAGTAGAGAAGACGGAACAGTTTGTTATGGGCTCCCAGGCTTCCCTGAAAGTGCCAGGGTGATAAAGTTCCAGTGCTCGCAGCCAGCCAAGAGACCCAAGGAGAGATCCTGCATTTGAGACACTTACAGGTAAGTGCTAGGGAACTCGTCCGGGAAGCTGCAAGGGAGAGAGGAGTCTGCGCTCAGGATTGCCTGCTCCCGAATACTGCCACACCCTGTCACCATCTGCCAGCTGCCAAAGTCTGTGGAAACGGAAGATCCGGGCAGAGAATGGTCCGCCGATCTGGGGCAGAGAGAGAGGGAGACGGCGCGATCAGTCAGGTCATCAGCCACATGCCTCTCACGGGCGCTGGTGCCAGGGACCTGCCGGGCGGATGGCCAGCAGCGCCTGTGCCAGCAGCGTTGACACTCGGGGCCCAGGGTGCAACAAGCAGCTCTGGCTGGGCCCCAGGCCAAGCCTTGCCTTTGAAAGCGAGGGCAGAGCCAAGCTGGCTGGGGCCGACAAAGCAGCAGGAGCACACCGGGAGCCGGACAGGAGACAGCCAGCAAGAAGCAGATAGCCATGCAGAACCGAGAAACCCATTAGTGAGATGCAACAGCACATCTTGCCCTGAATGTGGATGTTGTGCTGTACAGGGGGCATTCCCCTGTTGCTTGTTGTAGCTGTTAGCACATCCCAGGGCAGAACAGTGAATGAAGGTTGTGACTTGGTTAGTGCTGAGAAAGATTTAGAGATCCTTGTAACGGCAGCAGTTAGAAAGCAGATCACTCTTGAGGCATTCCCACCAAATCTGAACAGAGCAACGCTCAAGACACCCCCAAGGCACCTCCCTCCAGGCACCTGAACTTTTTATTCTTGTGTTAGAAGAAAGGACTGTGCTGGAAACCAGGTGACAATACATCTTTAAGACAGGATAAACAGCCAAGGGAGGATAACTGTTTGATGTATGCAACCTCCCACCAGGAAACAAGGAAGCATGAAACATGGTAAGTAAATCCAAGGCGTCCCTCCAAAATCTTGGAGAAGAGGGCACAATCACTTGAGACAAACCCAGAGCTCTTGGCTTCCAAGGGAGCAAGCAATTACTGTGCCTTGCTGCACAGCAGAGTGTACATAGCTGGAAGCACAGCCTGTGGCAGAGCTGCTCAATTACACACTACCAAGATCTTCTGGATAATTTATCTGAGTTCTGCTGGGCAGAGAGCAGTGCACCAGCTCCAGCTCTGCTGGGCCAGGTACTTGCACGCTGTCTTCACAGCTAAGAATAGCAGTGGCGCACTGCAGCTGCTCCCCAAGGGACCAGGAGAACAGCCAGGAAGACAGGACCTCCCACAGCAAGAAGGACCTGAGCAAGACTGGAAGGCAATGGTGGGAAGGGATGCACAGCAGGAAACCTATTTGCAACCTCGATCTAATTCCAGGCCTGCCATTTAACTGGTCTGATCAATACAGCCAAGTTTGAGCAGTCTGAAACACGGTCCTAAGCTGGCTGTGCAAGCAGAGAAGGGGAGTCACACAGCTCCCTGCATGTCAGCTTCCCATCACAGCTGCAGTCTGGGGGTAACACCCGTGTCTGGCAGCTGAGGCTCTGGAAGGGCATCACAGCAGAAATCAGGAAGGGCAGAGCTTCACCTGTTCTTGTTCTTTGGCTGCTCAGTGAACCAAGGAGTGAGGGTCAGAGTACTGGGAGAACCCCTTCTTGCAAAAAGGTCTTTCCTGGGGTACATAATGCCAAAGTAAGAATGAAGGCGCTTCACTGAAAGCAAAAGTGCAGCATACACTTTTAGGAAGACCTTGTGAAGATCAGACAGGGATAACTTTCCCTGGAAAGCAAGGAATTTGTAAGGGAAGGGGAGAAGCTCTTCAGTGACATCTACACCTCTTCCTGCCTTTGGAAGATAAAGTGGAGGAAGTCAGTGTGAAGGAGAGCAGGCAGAGCATTTGGGCCAAGAGCATGGTGCCATGCTGGGAACAGTGCAGGAAGCCAGGGAGAAGCACGGAGGAATACTGCTTCAGTGCAGAGAGAAGGGGAGGATGTCACCTCCCCAAGAGTACAGCACAGCCAGACAAGAAAAATGAGAATGTCATACGCAGTGACAAGAAATTGAGCTAAAGCAGTGAAGAGTCCATAGGCAATGGGTTCAGGCTGAAAGCAGGCAAGGACAAGATTCTGCTAGAAAACTAATGAGTGCTGAACAGAGGATAGGTTTGTAGTCAGGCAGAAACAAAGGTTCTGGAGGGAGTGAGTCTGAATGGCAGAGGAGGGCCTGGGCTGCACCAGGATCTCCAGATGAAGGTGAAAAGAACTGAGCAGAGCTCTGCAGCTCTTGCAAAGGGAGAACAGTATCCAGAGCCTGCCCAGGAGACTGTGCCTACATGGAAAGTCATGATCCAGGGCACCAGGGACAGTAAAAGTGTCCCTCTGCCCAATATCAACAACCACACCAGTCAGGTAACTCTGTGCTAAAGAAGGTGAACAGAAAATTGTTTCCTGGTTTGGGTGTGTGGTCTTATCCTGCAGCTGCTGGTCACCTTCCATGTTTGTCAGCTAAGATTAGACTGATCTTACACCACATCTTGGAGGTAGATCAAGTCATCTTTTGAATCCTGTCTTGAACAGCATTGATAAAAGCGTCACGTACCTCCTACAAGACTGACTCTCAGTGACTCTCTAGCCCTCCAGCCCTTGCTGGGGTCCCCAACCCTGTCAGCCAGCTGTGCAAGTTTAGTAAGGTTACATCTAACCTAACAACACTGGGGTCTAGGAGTTCAAGGCAGCCAATTCCTTGTCTTGCTTCCAGGCAGCAGAATAAACACTTGTCAATTAACTGAATAAACTGATTGACTCTGCAATGAGTTCAGGTCACCTCTCTCCCGGCACAGAGATCTGAGCCTAGCCAGCAGAGCTAAGATATCGTGGCAGACTTTCCTCTTTATTCCCAAAGTCTTCTCCAGGGAGGCTCCTGAGGAAGTGTCACAACCAACAAACATCTTGAACAGCCCTGAGAGACAGCAGAGACCAAGGCTGAGAAGGCAGGGCATGGGAAATCTTGTGTTTGCACTGCAAGGGCAGCAGAGCTTCTTAAAAGCTGAGCTTGGCCTGAAACCAAGACCAGATCTCTGGGGTGACTGCACCCCAGTGCAATCCAGTCAGTGCTAGAGGTGAAAGTCTTCCTGTTATTTCTACCCTGAAGGCTCCTTGGAAAGTCTCACTGCAGAGGCTCTTGGAGCAAACTGGAGCTGCTGGGACACCAGGACCAGACCCCAGATCTGTAAGAACAACATGTTTGCAACATTTGACAGCCATGGCAGAGGCTGGCTAGCTGTGAGGGCAGCACTGAGGCTCTGGGGAAGCAGCAGGACAGTGACAGCAAAGCTGACATGGATGTCAGGAGGAGATGAGATACAGCATGTCTTCAAGTCACTGTCTCTGCCACAGACATCTAATGGCAGACAGAAAAAGAATCAAAGTGAGCTTCACACACCCACCTCTTCAGGTCCATGAGTGGGAAGAAACTCCCTCAAAAGTGCAAGATTAACAAAATTAAATTAGCAAAACAGAGATGAGCTGCAAGCTGTTCCTTCACACAAGGAAGGACCTCTCGCAGGCCATAAACTGGCAGCTCCTAGCCTGGAATGGTTCCTTTTAATTAGGTCAGTGCTTCCCATGCAACATGCTGCACAAGGCAGAGCATTTCAGAGCACATGGACACTCGCCTGCCAGAGGAGAGCCAACACCGGAGGCAGAGCAACACTCAGGGATCCTTCTCTTTCCTAATACGTCACGGAGATGGGTGCCAAGTGCCAACAGCAAGGCTCCCATCCTGCCCCGTGCTGCCCCCGCTCACCTGACGTATTTCTACACACCTAGGACTATTTGGGAAGCAGCTCATTTGCCAGCATATGTTGTGTGCCTCAAACCGAAGCGTTAAGTAGGTTCTGTACGCGCAGGCAGACTGTGGCAACCTGGAGTAAAGGGCAGCCCTTCCCACCTTTGCGTGGGAAATGCTGGCAAGGAGTATGGCTCTCTGCCAAGTACTGAGAGCCCTGGCTGGATCCCAGGCAGTTATCTACAGGCTGATAGTGCCCGAGCAGCCCGTCCTCTGCGAGCACAACCATTTCTGACTGCAGAACGTCATGTGCCAGCCGGCAAGCCCATTTTGTGGCACAGTCGCGCAATAATTACAGAAAACATTCCTGTAAACAATTCCTCTCCTGCTGTGGTTACTATCCCAAGCTGTCACATCACAGATAAACCACCTTCTGAGCAAGGTGGCTGTAAGGAACAAGACATGTAGTCTTCTCACGACTAACAAAACACCCAAAGTCAAGGGGCAGCAGCTTCTCTGCCTGGCTCTGTTCTCACTGGACTTCCAGACCCAGAGGTGAGCCATCTGCAGACCTTAAATAAAATAAGGGAGTTCTCTGTGGCTGTTGGTCAAAGCAGATCCTCTGCAATTTAACTCCTGCAAATCTTGACTCTCCAGATCAAAGGACTTTGGGTTTTGTTTAATTGACTTAGCAAAAGCACATTCAACCAAAGATTATCCAGCTGCTAATCCACATTAGTGCCATGTACGCACACGCTAAATCCCTGACACAGATACAGATTTTTTCTGCAGTGTCATGGGACACTCAGACTGTGTCAAATGCAAACACAGGACATGGTTTGTAAGCTGTTACCCCCTTGCATGCAGGGGGTTTGATTAAAGGCAAGCTGTCTGCCATACTCAGAGCTCTCTGTCTGTAGAACTAGCAGCATCTTGTCCTACTCTGCAAATAGTCTGCATAGTATCTTCCTGCATGTTTGTCCTCGGCAGATGTGATCTTACCATAGTGTTGGAAAAAGCCAGAAGGATTGTCAGGAATTTGTCTTTGTATTGCTTTGCCTAACAAGAACCATCCTGGGATTTAAAGGTCTGGATCAGAGAAGAATGCACAAGATGGGCTGGCGAGGTGACAGCAGCAGCAGCCTGCTAACTGTGAGGCCATCCTGGTCAGGAGTGGGGCTTGGCTCCCATTGTCTCATTGGGCATTTGTAACCCCTTCTTTTAGGACAGTCCAGTTCCCCTCCCAGGCCCTGCTCACCTGTCCTGCCTTCCTGTTCCCTCCAGAGCTCCCCTGCCTGCCAGCACCTGAACTGGGCTGTTGACCTGAACTACCTGAAGGCTGCCTGCTGGCAAGCAACCATTTTAACCACTGCAGCAGCAGTTGAGAAAAGTGTTTTGTTGCTATGGCCACACAAACAGAGGATCAGGAAGTCAAGTACAGTGGTTTCTTCATCTTAAGAGCCTTGGGTGTTAAGTGCAAGCAGCACTGCAGGGATAAAGGTATTTTTGGCATCCTGATCAATCTCTGTGCTCCTGCTTTTTCATCTTAGTCCCACCATTTTTCAGGAGGTGAGGGACAGAATTTACCTCTTCTTTCCATCACAGATACACTCCTTCTCCACCCCAAAACGGGACTCATTCTTTCCTTCAGGGTGGAGAATGACGACTGAAGGTACTGTGATATCCATTACCTGCATGGAGCTCACCAGACTAATTCAGACTAACATAGTCTAAGCAGGGAGACCAAAGCCAAGTGGAGTAAGAGAATCTCTCTCTGGAGAAAACATAACCATGCTCATGCCCCAAAAAGTGTAACCTGTGTCAGTGTCTGACAAGGCAACCCTAACCCCTCCCATGGTGCTCTTCTGCCTCCTCTGTTTCTCCTCTTTGTTCTTGCAGAGCAGAGTCTGGCTAAAGCATCATAAACTGCTTCTTCCAGAGCACTGCTGCAAGCTTGCCACCAGCCCTGAACAGCCTGTCAGGCCTTGGGAATGGCATGAGACCACACACAGGAACTGCGGCACTACCGTCGTGAACAAAGCAGCTCCCAAGATGAGCTGTTTTCTCTCCAGTTATTTTATTCTATTCCTGGGAGATTCACTTCATCTTACAGAGAATGTAGAAGTGGACCCCAGCAACAACTCAAAC
Organism: Myiozetetes cayanensis; assembly: GCF_022539395.1. Taxonomy (NCBI): domain Eukaryota; kingdom Metazoa; phylum Chordata; class Aves; order Passeriformes; family Tyrannidae; genus Myiozetetes; species Myiozetetes cayanensis. The sequence continues at coordinate 9,309,916 of NW_026087389.1, forward strand.
CCCTCCTTACCCCCGTCCTTCCCTGGGGAGAACAGTTAGCATCATTTATGAAAACTGTCAGACACTGGTTTTCCTCTGAAATCAAGAAACTAGTTAAGAAAGTCTCATAAATTTTCAATGCTTTACTTGTTTGTCATTTTATTTTCCATATGATGAGACAGCCCTAAAATTTGGCTGGTGGCTGTTTTGGAATCACTAGAAAAAGGCTCATCGGAAAACCTGCAGAGACTACACAGGCATTTGACGCTGTTAACAGCAACCTCTTATCTAAGAGCCTCTTTATTCCCTGTTGGCCTAAACACACGGTGTTTGCTCCACAGGCTCTGCTCTTTCTTCCCTAGCCTAGCTCACTGCTCGACTCTGCCCTGTCGCAGCATCAGTCTCCGGAAGGGTGCCAGAATATCCTTTGTTATGGCATGAGATTAGGCTCAGGTCCAGGGTCCCCATTCCCCAGCTGCCCAGCAGGAACACACAGCCTTCCAGGCGGAATCCTTTGTGCCGGTGTGGCACTCGCAGCTTGCTCTCAGCAGACTCCTACCTCTGCTTGCCACCAGCACCCAGAGTTTTTCCCAACCTGCAGCATCAGGAGGGTTAGCAGGTGGAAAGAGGGACAGGTTAGATGCAGAGTGAGGTCTGCTTGGTAAGAAAAGCTTCCTTCCCCAAACACCACAGCCATTTCAAACCCCAGCGAGTGCGTTAGAGAAAGTGCTGTGAGCTCCAAGCATGCAGGATGCAGAGATGCCAGAGCTCATGGAGTTGAGGCACGCGCTGAGGACAGGCAGAACAGACAGCTGGCTGTTACTGGCACAGCTCCTCAGTCCTCCAGGGGCTGAGGCAGGAGTGTCTGTATTTAATGGCCAGCAATCCAGACAAGCATAGAGAGGAGCAGGCCTCCTGAGGCTTGTTTGTAGATACAAACACATGTGCTCCAGTGTCCCCAGAGCCACACAAGTGCAGCCCTGCACTCCCTTTATGAGACACTTATTTTGTTGAGAAATACTCTCTTCTGTCCCATCTCACCTGGATCTGGGCACTTCTAGTGGGCTGCTTCCAATCCTCAGGAAGTTATCAGAATGGGTTGATGAGGAAGAGCTGGAGGACTTGACTTCAACCACCCCTGTGGAAGGCAGCCTGTCTTCAGACTGCTGTGCCCTGCTCCAGAGCACAGCTTGTGGTGATGATGCACAGCTTTTCCTCCTGTGGGATGGAGGACATGGGTGAGAAGCTGGCTTTTCTGTGTACTCCAGCTAGGAAGCCCTTCTACCACAGGTTGGATTTTACCCCAGCAGCTACGGGCTCTTGTTCCCACTGGACCCGCCCTCCTCCCTCTCAAGGAACTGTGATTCACCCCACTCAGTGAGGGGGGTACACTGAGCTCAGCCCGTCTTAGCCCATTCTTTTATAGATCACCATCCACGTGACCTGGAAATCAGAGATGGGAGAATGCACCAGCCCACACACACACAGCGATTGCTTTGTTTAGTCTAGCAGTAAAAATGCCTCGAGCAAGGGGCCTCCCAGCGGGGAAAGACCATTTCAATCTGCTCCAGCTCCACGAGCGTATCGGCCCAGGTGGGTGTTCGTGCGCACCGAGGGCGGCAGGGACACACCACCAGGGTTGTTTTGCCTTTTAGCAATTCCCTTCAGGCACCACTGACCACGCTTCTGGCCACGTGCGCAGAGCTGACAGTAAGTACTCCACATGTAGGTGCACTTCGGTCCTCTCCTTGCCTCTGCTGACAGCCCAGAACGGCTCTGGCTGCTTTCCTAGCCAGCACATTCAGACTTGGTCATGATTCACTGTTCAGTGCTGCGCTGGGCCTTAGCTCACAGTACCATCCAGCTACATGTCAAACAGGCACACGTTTGTGACTAATTCACATCAGTGCTACTTTGTGTTCAGCAGATTTTCTTTCTTACATCAGCTGTTTGTTTGTTTTCTTCCTGGAAGAGTCTCAAGAATATTTCTCCTTCCAAGAACACACTGAATTGGACAAAGACCTTCCTATGTACACAAGTGAGAAAGAAAAGCCTAAAGCAAATGAACTCAAGGAGAAAAGATGTTATTCTTCCTGAAACGTGGAAAGGCATCTCACAGCTTCAACTGAGATCTTGAGCACTGTCAGCAAGTGCAGCTAAAGACAGGCTCATTGTACAGTGGAAAGTGCAATATCTTCATTTCTTGAAGGGTGTCCACCCTCAAACATCACACCACAGCCTCTCTCAAGCTTTATTCATCTCATATTATCATAGCTGCCAACATCTCTAAGCATAGCCTGACGAAACAGGTTTGTACAGCTAAAAATCAAATGTCTCTCCTTGCACAGAGACCTCGAGGGCACCTGTTTTCAGGACAACTCAAGAAAGCACATCCCCTCCTCTCCCTGCTCATGCTCTGCACAGCCCAGCTTGTCCAGCCCTACATATTCTCCAGCCTGCACAACCACAACAGCCTGCAGCAGACATCCATGACCAGTCCCCTCACTGAGCACTCATGGCAACGCTCACAACCTTCCCCCTTCCCAAGCTCTTGCCCCACAGCAGCACAACCCAAATCCCCCGTGGGGCAGCAGACACAACACAGCCTGATGTCTCCCAGAGAAATGAATGCAAGCCAGAGTTAGAAAACACATCACAAAATCAAGCCCTGATCCACATGAGTGCAACAGATCTCTTCCAGCACGCTCTGGTCACTTCACATATTGTGAAAATCATGCTTAAGTCCTGTGCAGCAGAGTCGAGTCTGTATGTCCTGAGCACTCAGAGCAACATAAATGCTTCCATTTCACTACCCTGCAGCCCTGCAAGTGGGAAGTTGTCCTCTACTTGCTGCAGTCACTTTGCTGTGGATAGGTAGGCCCTGTGTGTCAGAGGATGCTGTGCTCATCTGGCAAACATTTTGGGACTCCCCATCTCCATTTTGTGATTCTGCAGGAAGATTCTTCCTCTCTTCAGCACGTTAAATTACAGAATCATAATGTGCTTTAGAGAGGCTTCTGCCACTAGCATGGCTGCAGGCTCAGTCCCAGAGGACTTCAACTGCCTCCAGCACAACCCAGATTTAATTTAAAATAATTGCAATATAAAATAGTCTTCACATGTGCTAAGGGAGAGGAGAGAAAAATTAAACTGAGAGGGGCAACCCTACAGCAAGGTTCTGAAATCCCCAAACAGCACCAGAAACTCCAGAAGCAAGTAAAACACCTGTCCCAGAGCAGCAGAGTTGCCAGACACCTTCCCCACTTCCAGACAGCCACCAGCATCCCCAGGCAAGCTCTAGGTGACCCTTTATCAACAGGGAGCACTGAGAATTTCATATTCTCCCACAGAAGTGCCTCTAAGCAGTGCTGTGGGCAGGAACCTGCTTTCAGCTCACATACTTCATGTTGTTAGAGGGGCTAAAGCTTGAAGGGGATTCTTGGCCATCCAGCCTACCTACAACTAACTGCAGACACTGCCCTTTCATAAACTGATTAGGCTTCATTTTAGGGCAGCTAAACTGTCTCCGCTTTTCCCTGGGGAGGCTGCTGACAAATGTAATTTTTCTGGTAGTTCAGCATCATCTTTCAAAAGTAGTGAAGTCTTTTCTGGATGAAGTTTTAACAGTGAAATTGGTGAAAATGAAGCAAAGCTGCTTTACTTTCATCACTGGACAGAGAAGCATCCCTGCCTGACAGCCTTTAACATGGTCTCCGATTTTTGATGCAGAAGCTCTGTAGTACAAGTTGCAGCAAAGCCTCTGACAGCCAAAATTCCTCCCTCCACTCTAAGAAACCCATGCAACAGAGAGCAGATCTGGAGGGCAAGACATTTCAAAAGTATCTTTTGTACTGTGCACAGAGCCTGCTCCTTTTGCTTGGCAGCCCACCGAATGGTTATATGCTCACCATGCTGCTTGAGCCTGTGCTCCTGCTGGCATCAGCTCCACTGCTTCATAGGTGAAGCTCCCAGCTGCTCCAGGGGAACTCTCCATCCCCAGGGAGAAGTCACTGCTCAGGCTTGTGGTGCTGCCTCGGTCTTTCTGCTCTAGAAAAAAAACCAAAACAGAGCTACCTGAAGACCAGCTTGGTCTCACTTTCTCTCCCTTTAGGCAATCCACATGCCCTTGGGGCTGTGTTCTCATGAGGTCCCAAGGGAAGCACACCCATTTGGGGTGTTGGGAACTCAAGCCTTCAAGCAATCAACCATTGCCACCCCCAGGGGCACTGATGCTTGGCAGCAGCACTCACTGAGCATGCAGATCTCTTCCAGGGTGAAGCCAGGTGGCAAACTCTTCCTTCTGGGGAAGGAAAGACAAAGTTACCTCAGCTACACTTCAGGACTGCATGGAGGCTGGTCAAAGCCAGGTCTCTGTCACACACAGCTGATCAGAGCAGTGGGGAATGAGATGTGCAGGGGCAGAGGGGATGGGCCAGTGTGCAGTATTTGACTTCCAACAGTCCCAACTCACACACCCTATGCTTTGAGAAGGTGGCACCAGGCAACCTGCACATAACATGCGCTTATTCAGAGCTTCCAGGGTGGGCTTTGTTTCTTTGTGCCCCTCCTGAAATAAGAAGGGGTTTATGCTGAGAAGTCTGTTAAAACCCAGCCACTCCTCTCCCCCCCAGCAGTGCCTGACGGAGCTCACTGCACAGCCTGCTCGAGCCAGAGCACACATCTCTGGGCTCATCTGTGCTAAAGCAGCCACGGACAGTCATTAAGCAGAGCACATTTCAGCATGGACAGTTTTTCAGAGCACAACGTGGCACCTCACAAGCCTCGGCCCCATTTTGCAGCCTTCAGAGTGCAGAATAAATTAAAGAAAACTGGGCCAGGACACCAGGGCTTCTATCTCCCCAAAGAAACAGCACTAACAAGCTCCCTGGCTCTGTAGCCCATGCAGCAGCAAGCACAGGCTCCTTACCTCTGTGACTTCAGAGCAGAGAACTCCTCAGAGGTGATGTGCTTCAGAAAATTGAAGCAGAAAAAGAAAATCTGAGCAAAGGGAGAGAGAAGAGCGGTTCAGAAATGAACCCCAGGCTCCATGCAGCCTCTTATCTTGGTGGGGAGGTGCTGGCAGGAAGGAGATAGCAAAAAATCTGCAGCTACCAGCCTCCAATGTGCCAAGGGCTGACACCATCCCATCCTGGGCCTTCTCTTCCATGTTAAGCTGACTCTCTGCTCCCTGCCATGGGGAGGCCCAGAAAGGAAGGTGTGTACAAGTCATCTCCTTATCAATGCCTTGCACACGTGCCACAAAGCAAATGGCAGGTGCTTATGCCATCACTGCAGAATGGGAAGGAGATGGCCTCCAGCAACTGCTTATACACCCAGGCAAGCAGCAAACCCAGCAGGACTTGCAGGGTCGGAGCTCCATGCTCCCGGTTGGCACCACAGCTGTACCACATCTGGAAGCACAAGGTACCTGCAGCGCCTGTGGTCCCAAGCTTGTGCCCTGCCATGCTCTAGTCTGCTCTGCATCACTCACCCTGCTGTGCCTCTGCCACCCCTGCACTGAGCCGTGCAGAGCTGTGCCCTTCTCCTGGGAGAAATGGGGAGCAGGGAGTGCTGCAGGCAGCCAGACACCCCCTCTCCTGCTGCAGCTACCGACTCCATCCATGGCCAAGCAGGCACCAGAGCAGAGCTGCCAGTCTTGAGCCAGCAGAACTCCGGGAAAGGAATGAATGGGAGGAACGATACTAATCTAGGGCCCCCGAAAGATGGAAAATAGGCCAGGGTCTTGGCTCTCCTGTTTGAAGGAAGGGGATTCCCTAGTGAGGTGAGAGTTTGAGGAGCAGGGGATTAGCAGCAGGGTTAGACACTCCCCATCTCTTGATCTCTATCCAAAAATGATACTGCACTATACTGCAACCACAGTCAGAGCAATCTTTTTTTGCTGTCAGACAGTAAAAGATTTGAAGAGAATTAATTCAGCTAATATAAACTGCCTCCCAGACCCATCTGTGCACCCAAAGACACACCCCACCAAATACCTACACTGGAATCAGCACCAGCTGCTCCATGAGCCCATGATGACATGCAAGCCACATGCAGCTACAGCACCCAGGAAGGAGGGCTGGCACTCAGGACAAGCACACAAGGCTATCCAGCTTTATTTCCAAGCTCCCAGGAGTCACACACCTTAAGCATCCTTCTCATCGCTGAGCTGAACAGCAAGTCCCAGCACCCTTTCACCTGGGGCCTGAACAGTAATGGCATAGCAGGGAAACTGGCAGGACTGACACCCCCAACAAAAGTGTAGCCTGAGAGAAAAGCAGCCTCACACCTTATGCATCAGAAAGTGATAGGGCAAGGCTCCTACCTCGTATCTCCAGCACCTGAACAATCTTTTTAAAGCCCAAACACTGATATTACTAGAGGCAGGGAGTGAATGCTGCTACCGTAAACAAATATCCTGAGAACACAAAGCAGTGCTCAGTCACTGCCCCAGATGGGATACTCACCTCTTCTCCTTTACTGAGTCGATCGACTAACATGTGCCTGGAAAGAGAGCAAGGGAAGCTCAGTCTCACACCAGAATCAGCAGAAGAGTACAACCTGTCAAGGATGGCCAGATGCCTGAGATCTCAGATAAAAAAAGGCATCAGCCCTTCTTGCCCCAGCTCACTGGGAACTGCCCAAACATCCACCTTTGGTTGCGAACAAACACCAAAGAGGACCCCTGAAGGCCTCTCCCCTGCTGTGCAGGGATGCACACGTGATAAAAACTGATCATGCCTACCCAAAGAGAAACCAGTCATAGGCCACTGTCAGGTAGAGAATCTCAGATGGTTCCAGGGACGTGTGGATCAACCCATCCTGCAAAGGAAACAAGAACAACCTTCAGGTAGCAGCCCTGGGAGCTGGGCCTTGGGAATTCAGGATCTGATGAACACTGTCATGGCGATCCAAGATGCCCAGCTTCCTCCACCTGCCTGTGATAGCATGTCTGAAGGAATATTAGGAACATTAACTGCTCCACCACCACTTCCTGGTGACAGTCACTCATTCTCCAAGCAATCACCCCCAGAAACAGAGAGGTCAGCCAGGTACTCACAGCCCACAAGGAGAGGCGCAGTAAGGAGATGAAGAGAGGAGTTCGATCCCAGCCGGATATACAGTGCACCAGGAGCCCGCTGTCATCTGTTCCACACAGGGGTAGAAAAAAAAAAAAAAAAAAAAGGATGTTGCAATGAGAGCAATGTCTTTTATATGGCAAATGTGTAGAGACAAGTTCCCCTCTGTCCCCACAGCCCAGGCTCAAGAGCAGAGCTCAGCCACCAAGCCAGAACATTCTGTCTTGAATACGGCAGCCAACAAATTGCTCGGAGTGTCCTGGGTTATCAGCAGCACCAGCTGATGTGCTGTCCTGGTCCTGACAGCTGCTCAGGACACGAAGTCATTAGTGTAATTCAGGTCGGTTTCTATCTATGACAAACTTTCCCTAGTACAAAAGGACCAGAAAAGTAAGACCAATGCTACAAGCACACCTTCTCCTCAAGTAATGAACTCGACTACATTACCAATGAACATCATTTTGTTACCCAGAACATACATCCACCAAGTTGCAGTCCAATATCACAATCTATCCCCACATCAGCACTGGAGTGAATGGGATGCCACATGGGGCAACAGACACTCTTCAAAAATTTGGGGTGGCTGCAATGAAAGAGAGGGGAAGGGGCACTTGAACAGGCAACAAATGAGACCCTGTGCCAGGAGGACAAAACATAGGTGTCCAGCAAAACAAGAGCAAGAATCAACAAGCAGAGGAAACAAATGTTTCTTCTCTTCAGGTTTAAAGTAGTAAAACATTAGGTTAACTTCTCAGATATCCCTTCATGCATGGGAGGAGAGAGTTTTCAAGGAATCAGCAAGTCCCTCTCTAAGAGGGGAGCTGGACCTGAGATGGTAGGACCATCACCCCATTCTGCAGGGAGACAAGTGAAGCTCTCTATAGAGTGACTCTTCTGTATTTGGGAGTCGATCCACAGTGGCACACATCAGCTGTTCTTCCAGGGACAGTGATTGCTCCAGCTACGCTGTTGGGAACAAGGAGTTTGCCTTACCATCACTGTTGATGATGGAGATCAGCAGCTTCAGGTAGTTCTGTGTCTGTTGTACAAGGTCCCAGCTCTGCAGAAAGAGAAATACTGAGGGTAAGGGTCTGCTCACAGCAAAAGGCTGCTCTGCAGTTCAGAGTTGCTCTGCCCAGAATAGCAATGAAACAGAAGTAACCACAGGGCCATTCCTCAGAGTGACAGACCTTCCCCTTGGTATCAATCCCCCCATCCTCTGCAAAAGGCACTCAGGGACAAGATACCAGCTAGGCAAATGAAACAATGAAAGGCCATCCCTAATGTCTGCCCAGCTGGCACAGGACCTGCTGGCCTGCAGCCCCAGAGCTCCAAGCAGACCGTGCTCAGAGGCAGCAAACACCTGTGGAGCACTGACCCAGTTCTGCAGCCTCTGCTCACGTGCACTTCACCAGGTGGCTCAGCCATGTTACAGCTGTGTATGGGATGCAAGCAGCATGATGGGGTGTGCAGGCCAAGGTCTGCAGCCTATTCCCACAACCCAAGCACTTTGCTCAGCTCTTTGGCCTTTGAAAATGTCCCCAGCAGGCTGAGGGCTGAGGGATGACCCTCTCCCACTGTTCCAGACAGGCACTGGACTTCTGCAATAACCCCTAAGAAGCAGCAGCACCACAGAAGGGCTGTGAACTCAGAGACCTCCAGCACTACAAGACATACAGGTGAAAAACATCAGAACAAGCCCAAGCTTGTCACTCGACCACTGTGTCATGAGAAGATGCAGGGAATTTCAGTGGTTTGATCAATCAGAACTAGATCAAGGAAAACAGGACAGCACTGGCAAGGAAAAGGAAAGGAAAGGGATGCATTTCATGGTAAAAGTGTTAGTGGTACAAGGGACATCTGACCACCAGCAATGGAACACTGGCTGTGCGCTTGCATATGTGCACATGTGCATGTAACCACACTGAAGAGTAGTGTCACACAAAGAATATATTGCTCTGCCATGAAACCTGCAGAGCCACAAAAGAGTAGGGAAATGGGGAACACATTCAGCCTGGGGCAGAAAAACATGAAAGTCTTTTATCTGCCCAGTTCAATCTTATCTTGTGCTTATGTCAGAAGGAATCATTTAATTATCCAGTCTGATCTCTCTATACCACAAACTAGAAAGTTTTGTTCAGTTGCCCCAAGTACAGCCTGAAGCTTGCACTTGGCAACATCTCTGCCCAGAGAAGCACCTCAGCTAGGGGTGACAGCTCATTACTCCTTTGGCAGCATGTTCCAACAGATCATCTTCAAAAATAACATGCAAGACTGCTTTTCCTTATCTGAAGGTCTGATTTCAGATTGCAGATATTGCTGCTTGTGCAGCTCTTCCTCCCCAGACTGAAGAGTGCTTTAGAAACAGTATTTTCTCCCTGCAAATGTACTTACACATTAATCAAGTCAACCCTCCATCACCTTAGTGATTAGCTAAACAGACTGAGAACTTCAGCTTTGAGCTGAAGCACCTTCTCCAGTCCTCAAATCATTTCTGTGTCTATTTATGACACCCTCTTCAATTTTTAATATCCTTTTTAGAATACTGGCTGCTCAGTATTCTAGTGAACAAGTTTCTAGCCATACACAAGCTGTGGTTCTATTAGTTCTGCTTCAACACTGCCAGGCATTTTTCTGTGACTGTGCTTATGCTGGCACTTAAACAGTATTTACATCACTGACAACAAACACTGGCCCTGCAAGGGGAGCTCTGCTGGTTCTGTGGTGCTTCCAGCCACAGAGCACAGCAATGTGACACTTTCCAGCACAGTCAGTCGTCACAAAACCTGGTAGGTCCACTGATGTGTGAAATGGAGTGCACTAATCAGTAGTATAAGGTGAGACTCCCTGGTGTGAACAGAGGTAAACCTCGAAGCTTGGGCAAACATAAGAGTTCAATTTCCATTTGTCACGCTGCCACAGTAACCAGGAGTGGAGACCTGCCACAGTCAGTTCTGATTTTCTACTCCTCTCCCGTAGAACAGGCACCTTGCACACGTGAGGAAGGTGCACAGTCACTCAGCTCCGCTCACACACAGGAAGGTCGACCTCTCCCAAGACTCCCTACAGACAAGGAAGTCTGCCCAGTGCAGAGCTGAGACTGAGAACAAGTTCCTGTCATGTTCCTTACCAACCTATCTCCCTAAAGGATTGCAAATTTTCAAAAGCTACAGAAAGAGATGTGACTTTACAGAGCTTTTGGGTAGAGGATTTCCACTGCCATTCTGAGCAGCCTCACCCCCACTGGGATGGTATGAAGTGAGACAGATTACAGCAATAGCAGCAAGTCAGACTTCAGATCTTTACTGATCCTTCCTGAATACATCTCTGACCTCCCACAGAGGCATTTGCTCACCTGGTACTCGCTCCAATCAATATTCAGAGATTGGGTCAGAGAGACTGGGATACTTAGTGGAGCATCTACATAGTCCTGCAAAAAACCCAAACATAATTGGTCAGAGAAAAGTCATGACTTGAAAGGAGTGAGTTCCAGTGAAAAACCAAGACAACAAATGCCAAATGTTTGGCATTAGAAGAAAACATATCAGCAAAGCATCACTGGATGCAAAAACCTGAAGAAGTAATAATTAACTCATAAGACTCTTGGAAAGACTAATGGACAAGTGGAGTTTTTATGAGCTCCCAATGGTGAAAGCCAGGCATATTAGTTTCTGATTTTCTGTAGGGCTGCTCCACTCAACCATCTCCCTCAGTAGGAGACAGAATACGAAAAAGGAACTGAGAACAGAGGCTATCAATAAGATATCAAAATTCAAGACCAGGAGCAACCCATACCTTCCATGAGAGGTGAAGCACCATAGACTTCAGGATAATGATTCATTTATTTTACATATGAATTTTACAATTAATAATCTAGCATATCTTCATTTAGATAATTTCACTACCTGTTTTGTTTGTCCTGGTGGTTTCCTCCTTGTGATCAGAAATAAGCACATGACATATACACCATTGCTCAGAAACTCTGAGTCAAGACTTAAGTCCAGTAAAGCCCACAGCTCTCCATCTTGTAACATCCACTTACCTGTTTCCAGTTAAATATGAGACCTTCAGCTGTATAATCCCGGTCTTTGTAGTCTTTAAAAAATTCACAGCCTGCAAGAAAGAGAGATAATGAACAACTGTTCAGATAACTGGTATCTAACAAGTGAAGTGCCCTGTGGGACTGGAAGTGCTGGCAGCCCCAGGCTCCAGAACACCAAACCAATCAAAACTGCTGCCTGTGGGAAGAGAAGAGCAGTAATCATCGGTACAGTGTGCAGCACTCCCTCCAGCAACAACAGCCCAGGGCACTCAGCAGTGCAGACACTTACACAGCAAAGGGCAAACTCCAAACACAGCAAACGTGGAGTTTGAGGGACTGATTTTGTTCTTTCCCAAACAAGAGGTTTCTCCAAGGAGCTATCTTTGCAGGACCGTGGACTTTTGCACTAATCTAAGGCATCAGCTTGACATGCTGAGTGAGAAGGAACCAGCAGAAGAAAGTGTTGGCAGAGCCCTGAGGAAAGCCAACTTTCACAGGGCACCGCTGCAGGCAACAAGAAAGGGCTCTGTCAGAGGTGGCTGTGATTTCTCTCACATTTGAGTCTCCTCTCTCAAACACATGATTTGTCCCATCTGAAGGAAGAAGGTACATAACCACTTCCAAGCTTTCCCCCAAGCCCTTCCCTCCTGAAGTGTGTCCTTTGGCTCTGCTCTTCTCAAACAACCAGAGCAGTCTCTGCTGCAAACTGCAGTCACTTAGTCACAGCTGAGCAGCACCATTAGCACTGCGGCTGCCTGCAGGCTACACAGAACACCTCTGCCAGCGCGCTGTGTGTGCCCCAGCAGTGCCACAGCACCACGACATCCCTGTGCCAGGCACAGAACACACACAGAGATTCCCACCCTGCAAGTCACAAGTAACTCCAATGGCAAAAAAAACCCCTCTTTGTGCAAGGACAGGACTAATCCTCAGAAACACAGTCAGGACACAGTCTGTCAGCTGAGATTTAACTCTAATTAAACAATGGCTTAAAGCAAAGAATGGGGGATTATGGCAGTAAGTGTTGGCATCTATAAACACCAAAAGCTTCTACAGATGTGCCATTTTAACCTAAGTCTTTCACTCCAGGCAGTTCTTACTCTTTGCTTGGTAAAAAAGTGCCTGGATGGCCAAGCCCCAAGAGCGGTGGTGAATGGAGTTAAATCCAGTTTGTGGTTGGTCACCAGCAGTGTTCCCTAGGGCTCAGTACTGTACTCAGGGACGTGGTTTAGTGGTGGTCTGGGCAGTGCTGTGTTAACAACTGGATTCAATGATCTTAAAGGTCTTTTCCAACCAGTATGATTCGATGACTCTCTATCTGGACACTGCCTCACTCACCTAAGACAACAGGATCTCAGAATATCTTCAGAGATAAATTACAAAACAGAAATTCTTCCAGTGCAACCCTGGAAACAAGCAAGAATGTATTTGGCCAGTCACTAGAGGGGTTGCTGATCCTTAGATGTGTATGCCTTAGATTTAACAGAATGACAACATTCCCCCATGGACCAGCACTGCTGAAATCAGGCAACATCTGCAGGGAGAATTTCCAGTTTTATAAGGTTTACTTCTAGTGTGGCAGTGAAGAGCTGCTACAAAAAAGCAGCTGTCCCAGATGGCAGAAGAGGAAGGACCATCTGAATATTGCTTACCATATGCAGATCCTCATACAGTAACAACTCTGCAGCTTAACTCTATAGTCACTTCTTCCTCATTCTTTACAGCCCTACAAAAGACCAGTGTACACTGTCTCTCTCACGTTCCAAGTCTGGTGAGGTGTGCAGCAGCAACATATATCTGTGCTATGTACTACAGAAACCAGGAACACTCTTATTTCTGTATACCTTGGCAACCTGCACTGCAATCTCATCACTAATTTCTGTATAAAAGGAAATACAGCTTTAAAAAAAAATGTTTAAGAGCAACAACAAGCAATCAAGGAAAAGTTTGGGTGGCCTGGATCATCCACAACAGTTTTGCTGGGTTTTGTTTTTTTATTCCTCTCCCTTTCTTTATCCTCAAAGAGTCTGCAGACAGACCTCAAGCACAGCAGCCTCGCATCCGATCCTATCGCTCAGCCTGAGATCAGCAGGCAGGCAGCAATATTCAGTTCATCTGTAAGAGTGCAAGTGACCCAGCAGTGGTTGCTAGGCACAGGGACAGATATAGCCAGGGAGACAGGCTGGATTGGGCTGCATCTGCCGTACACTGCAGGCTCAGGTGAACTGTTCTGTCTAGCACTGAGGATTTCTTACAGTGGAGCTCTGGAACACTAGACTAGAAATTACCCTTAAGAATTGGGTTTTTACATAACACAGAACCAGACATGTATTTTGCATCAAGTAGTATTTTGTTGTTGCAGAGATGTCAAAGGCCACCTTAACCGGCTCCACCTCTGGGACTTTTTCTCTGTGCTTGAATTAATAAGAACTGCTGATAAATTATTTTGCCACCTCAAAGAGTACCTAATGCTGACTCACACTGCCAGAGCATCCGGAATCATTGCTCTGTTCTCAGTTTAAAAGAGCTTCTCTCCAGAGGGAGTATAGGAAACATTCAGCAAGCCAAAGTCATTTCACCACACACACAGAGTTATTTCCCAATCCTCAGAAACGGACTGTCACCTGTCCCTTGGGATTCCCTCTGGACATCATTCCTGTACCTGGGTATGGGATGGAGAGAAGCGTGAAATCAGCGTAACGTTGAGCTTTGTCCACCTTCTCAGAAGACGTCACACTGCACAGGACAAGAGGAGAAGAGCAGATATTTGCAGAGTATTTTTCACACAGATACCACCACCCAAAAAGCTACCTGTCACATCTCCCTGCACGATGACTTGACTCAGTAGTGAGCAGGGGCAGAACTTACTCAACATATCCAAATAAATAGGTATAGCCCAAAATCACTAAAGCTTTCCTCTGAGAGAAGCAGGAGAAACATCTCTCTCTGTTCCTAACACAAGCAGAGGGCTCCTTTGCTCTCCCCCTTATGAAGGGGTGACTGTCTCATCACTGCAAGTGGTACCAATCCTGCTGTAGGACTCTTCCAGGGACTGCTCCCAGGATGCTGAGTGCACGCCCGATAGCAATTCACACATAAGGGCTACACCATCTGCAAACCAAACCCTGAACAAAAACAAATGAACCTGGACTCACTTCAAGCCAAACTTCACCTTCTTGTTTTCCACCATCAGGTCACAGATGTATCGGACAGACAGGTATCGAAGCAGCTTGATGTCGTGCCCTCTGACCTTGTCAAACAGCTGGGAATCTGCATTTCTGCAAGACAGAATGAGCAAAAGCAAGGTGAGCATGGAAGACCGACCATTTGAGTCTGATTCTTTGCACAATACTGCCACAGTTCTTCCCAGAACCACTTCTAGACATAAGCAGCATAGCATGAGCCTTGTCTCCACAGGTCTGAGTCACAGAATGCAATGAACAGACACTGTGAACTTTGTGCTTATGGTCTCTTCCCCCATCTCACTCTGTTCTCCAACAAGCACATAAGTTACAGAACAATTTATCCAGCCTGGAAATGTACTTTTCGATAAAGTAAACATGTCTGTGCAGTTCAAACACATTTTAAAATAGCTCTACGTATTCCTGTCTCCAGCCCTTCCCCCTGGCAATAGATTAGCAGGCTTCAGTTACACGGGAGGGTTCAGCCAGATGCTAGAATTCAAGACTCTTTCAAAAGGTGGTGATGGTCTCAAGCCCATGCCCAAAGCCGAAAAGAGAGCAGAATCGAGTGGCTGAGCCAGTCAGTCAGCTTATGTCCAAACTCCCTTTTCCCTATCCCAGTGATGCATACAAACCTAAGCGCAGGATCTTCCTCAGAAATGTCTTCTGCATCTGCCCAAGCATCATCAGAACCTCCTGCAAGCAAGGCAATAAGAACTGAAGCTTGTGTAAACCATCTCAATCCCCAATCTGACAAAATATGTACACATATGAAAAGGTGGTGGTTTGGTGTCTTCTCTTCACACCCAAGTGCTCCCAACAGTTCCCCACATTTCCTCTTCCTGAAAAGCCTGTTTTCTAATGTAGCCCACTCTTCCTTGTCATTGCAAAGTACTTAGCCAGGTCAAATCCATTACTGACAGCCAGAGAATCCCCCAAAAATGTTACACAGTGCTTTGTTAAGCCAAGCTTGACAAGCCAAGCTCCCACACTACAGATACACACTACTCCCCTAAAGAGTTTTCCCTTGAGTTCAGTATATCTCACCATTAGCAGGATTTCATTCCCAATGATTAGTCAGGCAACAGCAAATTCTAATCCTCTTTCTTCCACTACTCCCATCCCCAGTGTTTGGGAATCAGTGCCCTGAATCCTTTGGGATGCCTTACGTGCCTACATGCTTCCTGTAACTCATGATTCAGTTCTTTGGTCACTGTTTTTATGAGCTGTGGTGCTCTGTCCTGCACTACCGTGCTTGCAAACGGGACACGAGGTTTCAGTCTTTGCTCTGTTATGCAGGGCCTGACACAAGCAGGTCCATGCTAGAGCTCTGCACCAACTCTTGGGAAGAGCTTGCTTTGTGTAGGCCAGCACTGACCAGCCTGACCGTGACAAATGGCCCCTCACTCACCTGAGAAGATATAGTTGTAGCCAGTGCGCCCATAGAGCTCTCCCCAGCCGGCCAGCGTTGCTGATCTGCAGATATGCTGGAGGAAGATTTTGTTATTAACCACAAAGGCTCCAGGAGTCTTTCCCTTATCAGGTCTCTGGCCTATTTGCTGACATGTTATGCAGAAAGGTTGGCACTTACAGCTATCGCCTCTCTGCAGTCTCCCCTCCACCCCGGTCCAGATAGAGTTCTCTGAACACATCAAAATCCCAAGTGCCTTTATCTGTAGCTAGTTTTAAAATCACATTTTCATCTCCAGATCTCCAATTCACTAATACAGTCCCTGCCAAGTTAGCAACATCCATGCTCTGTTAACACCCTGCCTCAGCCTTTTTTCCACATTCCTCTGGATGAGGTTATGGAACTCTGGGCAGTTCACTCCTGCAGAAAAAGGTCAGCAGATGCAGCCCACAGTGGCATCAGTCAAGCTAGATTAAAATTGTCACAAGTATGATTTTGCTACTCATACAGTGTTTTTAAATTGAAATAAAAAAACTGAATTAAGCTACTTAAATTCTAAATGAGACTATTCCTACAGGGCTTCCACACAGTTTAAGTAATTCACATAAAAATGAATCTAATTTCACTTTCTTACAGATCCCCTTGCAAGGAAGCCCACACATTCATAAGACCATTTTTGCAATCTTGCTTCTCCAGGGAACAGGCAAGGGAAGCTTCTTTCTAGAGAGAAAAGTTATTCAAAGAAAGCTCACTGCTGGGGAGTGTAAGGGGCTGAAAGGGAAATAATTATCTTTCCCCTTCCAAACATCAAATATCTTTAGTCCTTCAGAAGGGACATACGCATGGAGAAAAAAATCTTAGCTCTTTGGTGCAAAGCTCATGACTGGGTGGGGGAAAATAGCCCGAAGTCCCCACAGATGACTTATGCAGCCTAGACAGCAAATGCTACCTGCTACTACAGGCTGCCTGCTTGTACCTAAGCACAGATTTTTACAGCTGTTGGAAAGGTGGCAACTGACTGAAGACGTGGACACGCAGTTCATACGTCGGGGAGGAAGGTCATTTTCTAAGTAAAGACAGGTGACCCACGAAGCTTTACCTTTCCCTTGTACAGAATGACAGGGCAAACAAAGCGTCCTCTACACCTCGCCATCTTACTCCGGTTGATGAGGTCCTGCAGTTTGCCAACCTGCACAGTGCTCTCAAACCTAGTGGGCAGAGACTCGGGTCAGTACACAGAGCATCTCCTCACACATGCTTCTGCAAAGCTGCCCCAGACACCCTGGGCTACAGTCCTCATCCCCTTTTCCCTAGAAAGCCAGCTCTGAAGTCAGCAAGCAAGAGGACACCTCTTTGAGAATTGCTTTTACTGCTGTATGACACGTACAGACACTTTTCTGTCACCTTTTCTTTATTTTGAAAGACCAGTGCACAGAACATGACAGCACTATCAGGGGCTGGCAATATCAGCACCATCAGAAGGGTCTGCTGCAGACTAACACGTAGATTACTGGTGAA
The DNA here is from genome assembly GCF_022539395.1 of Myiozetetes cayanensis. NCBI lineage: Eukaryota > Metazoa > Chordata > Aves > Passeriformes > Tyrannidae > Myiozetetes > Myiozetetes cayanensis. The sequence continues at coordinate 9,327,127 of NW_026087389.1, forward strand.
GGACTGCCACAGTCAGACAGTGTCTACAAAAATACATGTTCTGCTTTCCTCTGCATCACCTTTCCATCAAAAAGTAGCTCAGCACTGCCATCCCAGTGAATTCGCTATCAGATTGATAGTAAGTTTTCAAGGAAAAATAAATAAAATAGAAAATCAAATCTTGAATGCTCCACAAACCTTAGTTCTGGTCACTCAAGTATTTGTGTTGCCAATTGAACAATGGTCTGTAAATCTACTAGTGGGTTGAGCAGGGTCCTAAGAGTAACGTCAGCTGCATCTGCATTAACTACATTTTGTTTGGTTTTCTGATTGAAGTCAAAATAGAAGTGTGTTCCATGTCAGGAGACATTCTGGAAACAAATTAAAATTGCTGCAATTTTTCCTGTACCTGTCTACGTTTGATAGGAATCCAAACTTACTTCTGAACTACACAGACCTTCAGGAGGAACTATCAATGCAGGGAGGACTAAAGTTGCCATAAGGAATTGGAGAATCATCCAGACTGACATAAGAGAAACCAGGTGGACATACAAAACTGCATGGCCATGCACTTAGAGATGTTTAACAAGAATCTCCAGTAGCCCTTTCCAGTAGTGGAGCACAGTAGAACAGCCTTGATAAACTGGTTGTATCTGGATCCTCATACATTATCAAGATGGTAAGTCTGAAAAAAGGGAAAAATAAGATCATAGGAAATTCCCCAGAGGGATGGAGAAGTACCAGCATGACTGTGCAGAGCACAAGCCCTCACCTAAGGCATCTGATCCTGGTGACCCACCCCTGCATGAAAAAGCTCAGCAAGATGAGTAGGATGGCCATGGAACAGTCTATGCTGTAAGAGAAACCACCAGGGACTGACTGGCAGAGCAGATGAAGTGAGAACACAGCTCTTCAGAGGAAAGGAGAGAACTTAACAAGGGAGAAGAAGAACTCAAAGGCAAACGACAATGCTGGCCTAAGAACAAATTAATACCTTTATGCTGGAAGTTAAAAGAAAGTTGCTAATCTTCAGAATCAGTGAGAGTGTGGAGCAACATACCAGTAGCTGCCATTCCAGGAAGGATTAAAAAAATTAATCTATTATTAACAAGGAAATTGATCTCTTTATGGAAAAGATTATACAAGGTGGTGTCAGTGGAAGCAGAGAAACAGCAAACAAGGTCTTCAAATCCTACTTTTTTTTTAAAAAAAAAAAAGGAAAAAAAGGAAAGGAAAGAAGGAGAAAGTTCTCAGAATTAGTGGAGGCTTAAGTTTATTCACATTTTCTTGCACACACAACTACTTTGCAGTCCAGCTCCAAAGAGCTTTGACATATAGCAGAATTTAAAGAACAAGAACCCATGCTAATCTTCTTTAAACACTTTGAATGTGAGGGTACTAATAGCCAAGATGAGAAAACGTGAGCTGTGTGAGAAAAGATGCCTTTGTGTACAGTTCCTAACACCAAACTATTTTGAAACTTGGAGACTGTGACGCACAGATTTGATTGTGGGGTTGTTTTTAAATGAATGCACGCAATCAAAAGACATATCCTGCACTCTGCTCCAGTTGCCTTTATGTTTCCTTGGCAAAAGCGAATAGAGAGGGAAACAGGGACTTTAGCACAGTGTAACCAGAATAGCTCCATGGCACAGCTTTTAAGTCCAGAAGAGGGGATTCAGCAAAAATGTAACGCCTGAAAGATCAAAAATTATAAGAGAAGTGCATCCCCAGGGGCTGAGACAAGATAACAGGTTTCACCTCTCAGCACGCTCACTGCACTTCCCTGGAGAGGCATCACAGCACTGAGGAATGAGACCGAGCAGCCTGGCAGGAACCCAGGGCATGGGGCAAGCAGGAAATCCAAGACCCCACTGGGGACACAGAAGAATGAGCCCCTCTCCCAGGCACAACACGGCTGCACACGCACTGGAGAGACCTGCTCTGCTACCTGTTATGGATGTGCTACAAACACAGCTCTCAGATCTTCTCATCTCAATAACCACCATCAGTAAAGCGAGAGATAAACATAAACTAGAGGTTAAACATGGTAAACAAACACACTTGGACTGAGACTACTGTAGTAAGGGGAGGGCTGACCTACTCTGAAGAACAGGTGTAATGCTTTTACAGGGACTAGTGATTAAATGCAATGTAAGTAGAAGTAAAATCTACTGAAAAGGTTCAGAAAACAGCACTCTTCAGCAACCTGAAAGAGCATCATTAAGGCTGTTTGGCACAAGGCAGAGAATAAGGCAGAAAGAATGACGTGTATCTTGACTTTTTTTTTTACTTTTGGGTGTTTGAGGTGTAATGGGGGGTGGTGTTCTTCAGAATTTTGTTTTCCAGAAGACACTGCTGGGCAAAGATTACCTCTTGACCTCCCTCCACCCAAAATCAGACCCCAAATCCAAAGTAATCTTTTTAAATGCAAGGGAAACATGTCCTTTAAGAGCAAGCAACTGTTTTGGCAACTATCTTAGATAGGTCTCAAGCAGAGATGCTCCTCTTTGGGTGACCACAACAGTACTGGAACCAAAGTGTTCCTCTTATGTTGCTAGATTACACACAACTGTGATCATATTTGTTTATAGTGCAGACACATAACAGGATCACCTTGTAAAACCATAGATGTGGCCCGTGACTGAGATTTGGACATTTTCATTAAGCACAATCACAGTAACTTCCAAGTTATGTTGGGGCTGGAAAGCTGCTCAGTGGAAAAGGATCTGTGGGTGCTGGTAGAGACCATGCTGAACATGAGCCAGCGTGTGTCCAGGTGGCCAAGGAGGTCAAGGGTATCCTGGCTTTTATCAGTGTGGCCAGCAGGACCAGGGTAGTGATCGTCCCCTTGTACTCAGTAGTGAGGTGACATCAGAGATTTCCAAGCACAGGGAAGGACTCCTGAGTATCAGACACACTCTGCTACTTTCTGTGACTCCTCACAATCAGTACCTGATCAAGGGACACGGAGACTAAAAACATACATGGAATTCTTCCTGCAACTGCCTGGATTTCAGAGTAGTATTAGCAAACTTTGACCAAGCAACATTCTTTCTTCCCCCAGCTGCCAAGTCACAAAAGAAATAGGATCAGGAAACTGATCTGGGTCAAAAGTATCCATTTTTGGCTGGTTCCCCATATGCTCCAGAAACAGCTGTACCAGCAGAACCAACAAGGCAGCACAGTGTTTGCATACATGAAAACTGTTTATAAAACACTTTAGTATTCTCAGAGGTGTGAAGCCTCAAGAAGATCTTAGCAGCTGATAAGAACATTAAAAAGATGAAAGCAGAAGTGTCCAAGGCTGGGCTGGATGGCACCCAGAGCAACCTGGTCTAGTGGAAGTGTCCCTGCCCAGAGCAGGCGGGATGGAACCAGGGATCTTTAAGGTCCCTTCTAACCCAAATCATTCTTTTGTTCTACAAAAGGCAGCCAAAGACACACAGTCCTAGAGGGACTGTCCTGCTCACTGGAAGAGGTTCTCGTGTTCTGTAACACAAGAAATACAACAGTCTCTATAATAATTATTCCACAGTAGTACAATAATGAAACTAAAACCTGAATTTGTCTAAAGATCACTTAGCAGCTTTTACAGAGAGCATCACCCAGAAATCAGGAGAGGCATGATAAAATGTAGTCTGTTTCCGTGACTCTCTGGGACAGCACATCAAGACTTGGAAAGAATGAGTCTTAAAAAAGTTCATTGCCACTCCTGGTTTGCACAAGTCACAGAAGAAAATGGGGCATCAAGTGTAAATACTCTTTGTTTTGAATACTGTCAGAAAAATTAAGCATCCTTTCCTCTTGCAAGAGCAGGAAAGCAGAAGCATTCGGTTTCTCTTCCCTAGTTACATTTACAGCTTCAGACTTCAGTTTCCTGTTTTTTGCAGCAAGGGGTTTAATCTTTTCTAATCTAAAAAGCATGAATTCTCATATGTCAAGCAGAAATTCTCCCACCTGACAGTCAGCTGTGGCTGGTTTTCTCTTCTACAGCACCCAGCCCGTGTGCCAGCAAAGCAGGTGATGGTTTGCCTTCCTCAGGCAAAGCAGCTGGACATGTGAAGGGGACTTGGTGACCATTTTTTGAACACATTATGCTTATCATTGACATGCAGTTAAGACTGCAAAACTATATTACGTCTTGTTGGAGGAAAAAATAAAACAGATCTGTGGTTGGAGCTGTAGGGAGCAACGTGAGACCAACGTGATCCTGGGCTTGTGGGTCAAAGTCCAGAAATGCATTGGCTGAGACATGCACCAAACTGCCAGGAAGCGTTTCCCGTTAACTCACTAAACCTCAGCGCCCACTGACCCGCCCTCCGCGGTGGGGAGAGGTGAAACAGCCTAGAATGACAGAAATATCTGTCCAAAATGCCTCAACTGCCTAGTCCTTATCAGACCCCATGCCCCGAGATGCTTTGCAGACTAAAATTCCCCGCATCAGAGGCCTTGCACCGAGACCACGGGCACTTCATCAAGAGAGGGTGAGCATCGCACAGCCTCACTCTCAGCCTCGAGCCTTCGGACGAGCTGCAGCAGAGCAACGACCAGGACCCAGCGCTATGCTCGCCTTTACTCCAGGGCCGCATGCAGCGTTGCTGGCGCTGCCCTGGAGCACCGGCGCTTCCTTCACACCCATCGTTACAGGCTCAGCTTTCACCACGGCAGCCCAGGAGCCCCGGGGCGCTGGGAGGAGCCCCGCAGGAGCGCGGCAGCCCCGGGAGGCAGCGAGGGGAGCCCCTGGAGCGGTGACACCGCCGGCTATAATTAGCGCAGTGCAGGGCTTCCCCCGGCCGGCGGGAGCCCCGGGACAGCAGCGGCGGGCGCGGGAGCTACTCGAGACAACAACAACCACCAACCACCACCACTACTCCGGCGGGACACGGGGACCGGGGGCCTTACGGGTCGCGGCCGGCGTCGCGCTCCAGGAGGACGATGTAGCGCGGGTAGTGGGCGCAGACCTCGCCGTGCAGGTTGGGGATCACGCTGTAGCGATAATCGCGGCCGAAGAGCTCCAGGCACCGCCGCTCGATCCGCTCCACCTGCGCAGAGCCACCGCTCAGTGCCCGCCGCGCCGGGACCCCCGAACCTCGCTCCTTCCCTCTCCCCCCCCGAGCCCCGGTGCCCTCACCTTGGCAGCGGCGGCGCCGCCGCCGTCCTTGGCGCGGTACTGTGCCCGGGAGAACTCGAGCAGCAGCTCGGCCAGGGCGCGGTCCCCGGAGCCCGCCGGGGGGCAGCCGCGGGCCGCCGCCGCCATGGCCGCGCCGCTCACCGCCGCCGCCTCGGGCCCATCGCCCCGCCCGCCGCTTTCCGCCCGCCGCCACCGCCCCTTCCGCCCGCTCCCGCCGTCATCGCTGAGCGCCGGGCCGCGCTCCGCCCCGGGGCAGCCGGACCGCTCGGGGGGAGCGGGCTGCGCTCCGACCCGCGCGTAGAAACACGGCGCAAAGGCTGTCTAGGCGTGCGCAGGGCGCTGCGCTTCAGTGAGAATCCCCGCCGAGGTGTGGCCGCGCACACCCAGCCAGTGCCGGTCGGAGCTGCGGGATGGGCGGTACCGCGGGACCCTGGTTCTTGCAGGAGAACACGAAGTGGTTTTCATCCGCGTTTGTCTGACTTGCAAACCAGCTGCGAATCTTGACAAGACTTGGAAGAGAATGAGGCCCCTGGAGCATTTTATGACAGCCGAGTTTAAGTGCAGCTAAGGCGGTGCATCTCGCCACCCTGAGAAAGAAACTGGGCCGAGGTGGTCTGGTCTCTGCTGGGTTTGGGACCCAGTGGGAGGCTGCCGGGGCGGGGGCAGGACTTTGCAGGGCAACTGCCGGCATACAAGTGTCTCAGGCCGACAGCCCGCCACACCTGACCTGGCACAGCCGTGTAGCCCGGCCCTGTCACCACACCTGACCTGCAGCACCTTGTGTACCCCGGCCCTGTCACCACACCTGACCTGGCACAGCCGTGTAACTGGCCCTGCACTGTCACACGAGAGGTTCTGGGTCAGGTCCTGCTGTCCCAGTGCCACAGTGGCGGCAACTCAGCTTGCTCCGTCCCCACCAAGCGGGTGGGGAAGCTCTGCTGCCCGCCCCGCGGGCCACGCCGGACACTCGCTGGGTCGCGGGGGTTGAGGGAGGATGGACGCGCTCGCTGCGGGCGCGCTCCGGCCAAACGCACCCCCGCGGGGACCCGCCGGCACTGACCGGGCCATGCCCAGGCGCTGCCCCGGGCAGGGGCGGACCAGGGAGCGGCCCCTGGGGAGTGGGGCGGGCCCGGCACCGGCTCTGTCCCAGCTCGGCGACCCGACCTGAGCCGTGCCGAGCTGAGCCGTGCCGAACATTGCCCGTCATGAGGCGACCCGAGCCCAGCCGAGCCCGAGGCGGGCGCAGCCGAAGGATCGGGAGCAGCCCGATCCCCGGGGGGCGCGCGTGGCGGGCTGGGTTGGGCTGGGCTCGGGCTGGGCTGGGCTGGGCTGGGCTGTGCTGGGCTGGGCTGGGCTGGGCTGGGCTGGGCTGGGCTGGGTTGCACTGGGCTGGGCTGGGCTGGGCTGGGCTGGGCTGGGCTGGTACGCTGGGTTGCACTGGGCCTGGGCTGGGTTGGGTTGCACTGGGCTGGGCTGGTTGCGCTGGGTGCACTGGGCTGGGCTAGCACGGCCGGGCTCGGCAGGGCTCGGGCTCGGCTCCGCAGTGGCGAGGGCGCGCGGCCGCGCGCTGTGGCGGGAGCGCGCGGGGCGCAGAGGCGGCAGCCAAGATGGCGGCGCGGGTGTCGCAGGGCCCGGCAGCCCGCGGGCGCTCTTAGGCCGCGGCCCCCGCCCCGCCGACCCCGGGCGGGCCCCCGCCGTCCCGGCCCCTCCCGCCCTCCGGCAAGTGGTGGCCGGCAGGATGCTGCCCTCGCAGGAAGCCTCCAAGCTGTACCATGACAACTACGTGCGGAACTCGCGCGCCATCGGCGTGCTCTGGGCCATCTTCACCATCTGCTTCGCCATCATCAACGTGGTGGTCTTCATCCAGCCCTACTGGGTGGGCGACAGCGTCAACACGCCCAAGCCCGGGTACTTCGGGCTGTTCCACTACTGCGTGGGCAGCGGGCTGGCGGGCCGGGAGCTGTCGTGCCGCGGCTCCTTCACCGACTTCAGCACCATCCCCTCGGGCGCCTTCCAGGCGGCCGCGTTCTTCGTGCTGCTCTCCATGGTGCTGACGCTGGGCTGCATCACCTGCTTCGCCCTCTTCTTCTTCTGCAACACCGCCACCGTCTACAAGATCTGCGCCTGGATGCAGCTGCTGGCAGGTACACTCCGGCACCGGGAGCACCGGCCTGCCCCGGGCCTGGCGGCGGGCGAGGGGCGGGGGGAATGTGGGCAGCGCCGGGTGTGGGGCACTCCGCCAGGACCCGACACTGGTTGTGGGTGTCCCTGGCGGCAGGGAGCACCGAGGTTGCTCAGGGAAGCTGGGCTGGGTCCAAGCCAGGGGTTGGCCGTGGTTCCAGGATCCAGCCCCATGGCTTCCTGGGACACCCAGGCCGGGTGCAAGTGCTGACAGACTACCAGGAATGGGCACCAGTTCGGGACACTGCCACCCATGGCTCCCTAGTATCCCCTGGCCACAAGGAACACTAGGGCTGCCCAAGAAAGCTGGGTTCTGGTACAAGTACCAGGTACAAGTAACCATACAGTATCCCATCCAGGAGCCAGGCCCAGGACATCCCAAGACTTCCTGGGACACCCAGGGCAGGCGGTGACACTGACAGAGCACCAGGAACAGGTGCTGGCACTGGTGCCCAGGGCTCCCCAGGCAGAGTTTGGCTGCAAGGAACACCGGGGTTGCTCAAGGAAGCTGGGCAGGGTACAAGCACTGTCAGGCCATGGGGCATGCCAGGCAAGAAGTGTCTTCAGGACACTCCAGGGCTTCCTGAGACACTCAGGCCAGGTACTGGCACTGACAGAGCACCAGGGATGTGCACCTGTTCTGGGCATTGGAACCTGCGGTTCCCCGGGAAGGCCTGACTCCAGGGAACCACAGGGCTCACTGGGACGCAACAGGAAAGCTGGATCAGGGACCCCCCTGCAGAGGACCCTGGAACAGGCACTGGCCCTGGGCCACACCTGGGCAGCCTGGAATACCTCAGGACACCTGAGCCAGGCACTGGCCTTGGAGCACCTTGGGACATCCTGGGCCAGGGACCAGCCTTGGGACACCCCAGTCAGGGACCAGTGTTGGGACACCCTACAACAGGGACTGTCCCACAGAATCAACTGCAAGATGGCCTAGGACAACTGGACCTGGGACCAGGCTCCTGGGGACCCATACACTCCAGGACACTTCACATCAGGGACTAGCCTTTCTGTCAAACCAGCCCTGGGACATCCCTGAGCAAGCCTGTCCCCAAGGGGGACTCACTTCAGGGGAATCCCCAGCCCCTAAAGGAAGCCCATCACTGGCAGGGGCCCATGCATGGATCCCCCAGCCCTGTAAAAGCACCTGTGCACAGACAGACCCTTCAGCCTCCCCTTAAAGACTTGTTGTGCCCAGGCCCCCTCCCTCCCACATCATGAAAGAGCTGTGAGGAAAGCCTCTCTGAGCTCTTTCCAGTGTTTCCCACAGAGGGACATCACACGCCTTGATGTCTCCTCAGACATGACCACAGGCTCAAGCCCAGTCACTGCCCCCAAAAGTGTCCCTGTCTATAGATTCTACTCAGCTCCCTCCACAAATGAAACCCCACTGTAGATGTGCCCTAAGACCCTTATAGACTCACTCCTCAAAGTTGCACCATACAATAATCCAAACCTTTCTCCAGAAGGGGACCTGATGCCTCTATTGGTAAGAATCCCGAGTATCCCTTGTGCACAGACCTCCAGGCTGTCCTTACAGAGGTTCTGCCCTTTTTGGAGAAAGACCCTGAGAACTGATGCTGAGCTTTCCTTGGTGGGGGGGATCCTTCACTTCCTTCTCTGCCCAGTTTTATGAAGTGTGGACAGACACTGTTACTCTCTCCACTGCATACAAAGTGTGAATAGAACTTCCACTGGAAGGACCCACAGCAGCCCTTATTCCTAATGAAAGGACCCAGTCTGTCCCCTCTGTGAGCAGGGCCCCAGTCACTGATGTGGAAGGATATGGCCCCTCCGTGCTAGGCCCTTGCAGCCAGCCCAGCTCCCTCCCTTGCAAGCTGGCTGCGGCTGGAAAGCCTGACCTCTCCTCACCCAGATCAGGACCACAGCCAGACCGGGAGCTGCCTTGGCTTATCAGGAAATTCCCTCATCTTTAATTTTCCCTGTCCTGAAGATTTATCAGTTTAAAGCAAGCTCAGAGCCCAAATCCTACTGATGATTGTCAGCAGCTTAATCAAGTGGTTTGGAGCACCCGGCTGCTGCTGCTGCACAGGGAGCTGTGTGGTGGGGGGCACTGCACTGGGGGCAGCTCTGGGCTCCCTCCTCATTTCCTCCTGTCCTGCCCTGGCTCAAGTTTTGGTGGCCACAGCAGCACCCTGTGCTGTCAGCTCTGGGTACCCCTCGTTCCGCCCTGGGGCTTGTCCCTGCTCACACTTTGCGCCTTGTGGTTACACGTGCGTTGCTCACAGTGGCACTTGAGAACCCCAAGTGTGTGGCTCGGTGGGGCCATGGACCAGCTCCTCTGGCCTCAGCTGGGCCAGGCTGGCTCGGAGCTCTCCCACAGCAGCACGGCTTCGTGGCCTCTCCGTGCTGGGGAAGGTCCAAGGCAGCATTAATCAAGACTTGTCCCTGCACTCTTCCCTGAGACAGGGCAGCACAAGAGAGCTCCTATCCTACAGGACAGGCTGGTGTCCCTGTCAGGGAGGGCCAGGACACAGAGGTCGTGGTGTGGTGTGTCCCACAGGGACATCTTGGGGTGTTGGGCAGGGCTGAACTTCCATGGGCATGTCAGAGACGGCCGCAGGTGGATGTGTTACCTTGTGCATGAAGGAGGAGCTGCTGTGACCCATGGAGAGCACACAGGGGCCAGATCTCATGAGTAGGGCAGTACACAGCCTGATGCAGGCTCTGGCACAGCATGGTGACAAACCTGGGAGGTTCACCTGCCTGGGAGGTTGGAGGGTTGTGCCAGAGGAGAGGGCTTGGAGGGGCAGAGAAGGGAAGGACATTCCTCCTGCCTTGGTGACGTTTTAGTTGAAGGAGGACTTGCACTACTACAGCAACAGTGAGACCCAAAGTCTCTTGGTCTCACTGGGGAAAACTAGGTAACAAGGGAACTGGCAGAGATATGGGGCAGAGGTGTCCCCACCTTGTTCCTCTGGGATGGCCGGTGCAGAGTACAGGACTGCTGAGTGTGGGCATGGATGGGCTCTGCCGGGATGGGCTCTGCAGGAGTGTCGGGAGGAGGATGAGGAATTCAGGATCTCTTTCAAAAAAAAAAAAGTTTAAATCATCAATGTCTAATTAGTGGACAACAATCAAGGCAGAGTTTAATTAGAGCTTGACAGAAAGCTCCAGCTCAAAAGCCACTGCCCCCCTAGGAAGAAACTGGATCTAATTAAGAGGAAAGGCTCTGCTTTATCGCAAATAGAACGTGGCCATCTGCCCTGTTCAAAATCCCAGTAACGCAAAACGAGATTTTGCTAAATCCTTCTGTTACAAAACCAGAGATGGGCCCTTAACATGAGCACGTCAACAACTGTGTGACTGACAGCACCTGATGCCACCCCAGTACTCAAATTTAGTGAAGCAGCTCCTTCAGAAAGTCCCACAGGATGATGCTTACTTGAAGAGAAGTGGGCTGTGATGGCAATGCCCCTTAGGATCCATTTGCAGGAGACTGGAGCATAGGAATACAACACCACCACCATGTACTGGGGAGGCTGCCCAGGAGTCTGAGCATTTCCTCTGATTCCCTGATCCTCTGCTGTAGCATAAGACACAGTAACCCTGTGAGTTAACTCCAAGCTTTGTCTTGGTGCCCAGCACTAATCCGGACTAAGAAAGCCCAGCCACCTCTGTGGGACACTGTGTTCACACACTTCCCATCAGGACAGTCACTTTGAGTGGGTCCAGGGCTCCCTTTCCAGGGGGTCTTCAGTTTTGTACTTACAGTCTACTGAGGGTCAAAAGAGGCAGCCGGCTGAGCACACCATCCCTCTTGCATGTAGGAATGAACTGGCCACATTTTAAGGTGTTTCTCTGTGCTTCAGGTCCAGCAGTCAGTGTGGTGAGACCTTCCAGCTTCCCAAGGGATGCATGACACCCAGGGCCATGCCTTTGACAGTAGCCTTGGGGTTTGTCCTTATCTTAGCACTTTGGAGTTCACTATGCCGTGTCCAGGCACCTTACCTGATGGACAGTGTGATAATACATATCCAGCTGAGCCCTTTTCTCCTTTGGGAGACTCCTTCAGAGCTACACTCACCTCTCAGACAGGCCCTTCCAAGGGCTGTGAGCAGAGGCAGAGCCCTGAGCAGTGGCTTCATCTTCTGCATCTCAGCTGCATTTGCCAGCCTCTGAGTGGGGACCCCTTGCACGGCATCATTCTGGCACGTCAAGGAGAGGAGTGCTGAGGAAGCCCATTGCCAGCTGCTGGGCTGTGTGGTATGGGGATGTGGCCTCAGACCCAAGGGAGAGCAGCATCTGGCCCCAGCACCACAGCCCTGAAACCCTCCCTGGTGCTGGCAGTGATGTGGTGACTCTGCTGAGCCACATCAGGACAGGCTCATCTTCCTGACTGGGACTTGCTGGAGAGCCAACTCCTCTCAGAGTTTGAGGTTTCAAAACAATTGTTTTCATGGATATAAAAGTCATTAATGGATTTTCATAATGAAAAAATACGAGGCAGATAGCACTGCTCCAAACCAGCTTGGAGCATAACTGGGACAGCTGCTGGGAATGAGACTGCCCAGGGAGGTCATGGAGTCTCCCTCTCCGGAGACATTCAAAACCCATCTGGATGCATTCCTATGTAACCCACTCTAGGTGACCCTGCCTCGGTAGGGGGTTTGGACTGGGTGATCTCCACAGGTCACTTCCAACCCTAACTACCCCGTGATTCTGTGATTCTATCCTGTATCCTCAAGCCAAAATATGGTCTTTCAGGTGAACCACTTCCACCTGCTGACCTTGCAGCAAAAATTACATCACCTCAAAAAAACTTAGCCTTTGATCAATTACCCTCTTCCGGCCCCCAGAAAAGCTTTCCTGAAGACTCCCCCCTCCTTCCACTGCCACTCCTGCCTTGCAGCGGGGACAGGAGCAGGGATTCAGCCTATTTCTTGCATCCAGCCAGCGCCGTGTGCTCCACGGCAGCAGCCCCGGGGCTTGCACGGCAGCGCGCCCCTCCCGTAGCGGCTGTTAATGTGCCTGTGTACTCGCAGGGAGGGGCTGAGCCGCGCGTTTCGGAGCCGCTCGTGTCCTGGAGCTTACATCCCTTAACCGTTGTTCCAGATAAAGTAACTGTCAGTTCTGATTCATACAAACTCATAACTCTATTCTGAATCCTGCTGATTTTTTGGCACGGAAACAGCCTGTGGAGCAAAATGCCGTAAGGGAGCTCGTGTCTGTGTAAATGGCCGGTGCTACTCGTCCTGAGCACGCTGCCCTTAGTGTTCATTTATTTTTGAGGGATTTCAGCTTTTATGGGAAGGGAGGGGGGCTGTGTTTGTCCCATTTCCCTTTAGTGCTCAGCTCTCAGAACGTTTTCTAGTGAGAAGCAGCCACTCCAGACCCCAGTATCACAGCCCAGCCCCTGTTCCCCATAGGCTTGGGGCTCACACCAGATTTAACAGGTTTAACAAGCCCCTTTGGGCCCCAGTGGTTACTGTTTTTCCCCTGTTACCCCACATTTTCCAGTTTGCGTGTCCTAGGGTGGTGTGATGCTCTGTGTGCCTGTGCTCAGGGGGAGGCTGCATCTCTCATCTGCAGGACGTGTCCTGAGCTTCTTCCACCCATGGCAGGCAACAGCAGTTAAAGCCAATCTTCACCCACACCTGCAGATTAAACTGGACAGAAAAAGTGATTAAAAAATCAGATTTTAATCCTGCAGGCACAGCTGCTCAGGACAGGTGCAGTGCTGGGATAGCTGTGGTGCTCAGCAAACATGGGGCTACTCAGACAAATTAGTTAAATGCACCTTGTACTCGGAAACATTATCCTGCCTGGAGGAGTTTCCTCTTGTGTTGAGGCCTGAGTCATAGTGTTACATTCCCTTTGATTAATTTCTTTTGCAAGGATATCAAAAGCCCTTGAGATGCCTGTTTCATTTCTAGAGGACCTTGACAAGGGAGCACTGAGGAGCGGGAAGCCGTGAACCAGCTGTAAAAGCCAAGAAATGTTAGTTTTCCCGGGGCCAGAACCCCAGCCCCAGCAGGATCATCCTCCCTCTGCATACACCCTCCCCCAGCAATCACTGAAATGCCTTTCCAACTGGGAACACTATAGAAGAGGGAGTTGGAGCCCAGGGCCTGGGAGAAGGATGGCAGCTGTGGGGTGTGACAGAGTAGCCAGCCATCTTTGGTGCCACTGTCAGTGAGGACGAGCACCACTCCCTCAGAAGAACAGGAATTAAAAGCAAAATGAATGGGAATTGGGTTATTTTTTCCTCTCTAATAGCAGCTCTAGTAGGAGTCATCACTTGGTGTTTTTCATGCGGTTGCAAGGTGTAGAAATAGGCTGTTTTAAACAAAAATCAAGGTTTTCCTGCAGGTCTGCAAGGGATCTTGGGGCATTTGGAGGCAGGTGCAGGCAGAGCCCTGATCCTGCACCCCTCAGAGCTGTTGCAGAGGGCAGCGCTGAGGCCTGTGGACCATGTGGGGATCCCCCGTGCTCTTGCTCCACTCTTCAATGTCACTCCTTGCTGCAGGCACGGGAAGGTGTTTCCAGGACATCGGATGGGCTGGGGATGTGCAGAAAAGGGAATTGCTTGTGACAGAGCAGAGGACTCAGCTTGCTGCTGGGAACATATAGGACAGATGGGAAGAAGAGAGTGTTGAGCTGCTCTGAGCTGCAGGGACAAACTCACCCCCTTGCCAGGGATGGCCACAGAGCACCTTAGCTTGTTTCACACTGCACTGCACTGGGAGCTCAGTGGATCCTAAAATCCTCTTAGCATCTTGCTTTCACAGGAACAGTCCCTGGCACAGGTTTGCTGCACCTGCTCCCCTTTATTTCAGGCCCTTGGCTGAATTAATGCCATCCTGCCCCAAGGTGCCCAGGTCAGCAGCAGGCCAGGCTGCTCCTCACCATTTACCACGCAGAGCACGGCGTTGGTGCTCATTGTACTTCCTTGCAGAGGGATGGTTTTGGGCTGGCCCAGTCCCAGCGGGCAGGGAGCTCCCCCAGACACCCTGTGCCTGGCTGGGAGTCCCTGGTGACGATGTACTGGAGGTGCCAGCTTGTCAGCTCCTAAGCAGCCATGCGGTGCCGGGGTGGCACCGGGGCTGTGCATGGCCCTAAATCAGCATGCAGGGCTCACTGCTGCCTGCAAGGACTCTTCTACAGAGCAGGTTTGTGATGTGGACAGAGGAGAGACCAGGCAGCAGCTGGCACATGGCATTATATGCCAGAGCACGGACTACTCGCCTCAGTGTCCCTACCCTTTTCTGGCACAGCTCATCAGGATGCGAGGGCTATACCTGCTCCCAGGCACGTGCTTCCCTCCCTCCTGGGATTTTCCTTCCTGAGAGCAGTTCAAAGCACAGGCCAGCACCCAGAGAGCTTGTGCCAGACCACCAGCTGCCCTCCCTTGGGGCCACTGCTACAGCACTCGTGCCTGCAGGGTGTTTGCTGTCCCTACAGCAGTAAGGGAAGGGGATACAATTCCTCACTGGTGCTGGCACAAGCTTCTTGGTTCTTCCCTAACTCAGGGCAAAAATACCTGCAGGGCACCCCAGCCAACATCATTACTATTTTTAGCCTTCCCAGCTGATACGGGCAAGGAGCTTTTATACTTGCTGTAGTTAGAAAAAACGTCACCTTCTTACCTTGACAGTCACAGGCTTTGTGTTGGCATTTCCCTCCCTGTGTTCCCTGATGTCTCCTTGCTCAGCATGGAGCGTGCAGGATGGAGGCATGCAGGGAAGGTGACCCCTCTGGGAGCAGAGCTTGCAGGATAGGTGGTGGTTGGGTGCAGGGGCTCCTGGGGATGATGATCCTCTCAGCATGCAGCATCTCTGCCCGCAGCTCCTGCCTGGTGGCTCCTGCCCACATGCAGGGAGTCTGCAGTGATGAGGAAAGCCCATGGGGAACCACTGATCCTGTGACTGATGCTGTAAGAAACCAAGACCCTGAAATTCCCATTTGTGCATGGGCAAGATTTGGGGCAGCCACGTGCAAACCCAGTCCCTGGGGCTGCTGGGGCAGCAGTGGCTGTCACCTGCCATGTCACCTGGCTGTCGTGGGGCCCAGATGGGCTCCCTGCTAGGTGTGGGCTGCACTCATGCACTGA